>NC_064832.1:15372248-20372248 GCF_024166365.1 Elephas maximus indicus
TTAGGTTTAGATGTAGGGTAAGATTTAGGTTTACTTTCAGGTTCAGGGTGAGAGGTAGTGTTCTATTTAGGGTCAAGGTTAGAGTTAGGTTTAGGTTTCGGTCTAGGGTTAGGATTAGGATTAGTTTTAGGGTTAAGTTCAGGGCTATTGAAATGCTTAGGTTTAGGGTTACAGGTGGACTAGCATTATACTTAGAATTAGGATTAAGGTTAGGGTTTGGGTTAGGTTTAGGTTTACAGTTAAGATTAGGATTAGGGTTTGGATGAAGTTTAGGATAGGGTGAGGGTTATTTTTATGGTTTGGGCAAAGTTTGGTTTTGTGTTCAGCTTAGTGTTACGCTTAGGTTTAGGGTTCGGTTTTGGGTTAGGGGTTATGTTTAGGGTTTGGGTTACGCTTTGATTTAGGGTTAGTGTGAAGTTTAGGTTAAGGGTGAGGGTTAGGATAAAGGTTAGGATTAGGTTTATGGTAAGGTGTTAGTGGTTAGAGGTGTAGTTTAGGGTTAGGGTTTGGGTGAGGGTTCCGGTTAGGAATTGTGGTTCTGGTCATGGTTGGGTTTGGTTTAGGTTTATGATTAGGTTTCGGGTTAGTGTTAGAGTTAGGGTGAGAGTTAGGGTTAAGGTTTGGATTAGGCTTTGGTGTTAGGGGTTAGGGTTTGTGTTAGAGTTAGGGTTATCGTTAGGGCTCAGGGGTTTCAGGTTAGTTTTAGGGTTAAGGTTAGGGATTGCATTAGGCTTAGGTTTGGGGGATATGGTTAGGGGTTAGGGTGAGGGTTACGGTTAGTTTTACAGTTAAAGGGTGGGTTTAGGATAAGTGTTATGATTAGGGTTAGAGTTGGAGTTATTTTTAGGTTTAGGGTTAGGTGTAGGGGAAGATTTAGGTTTAGGTCCAGGTTTAGGGTTAGAGTTAGTGTTCTCTTTAGGGTCAAGGGTGCAGTTAACGTTAGGTTAGGATTAGGTCTAGGGCTAGGATTAGATTTAGGGTTAATTTCAGGGCTATTGTAAGGGTTAGGTTTAGGGTTACAGATGGACTAGCGCTATGGTTAGAGGTAGGTTTAAGGTTAGGGTTTGGGTTAAGTTTAGGTTTAAGGTAGTGTTAGAGTTTGGATGAAGTTTAGGATAGGGTGAGGGTTATTTTTATGGTTAGGGCTAGAGTTTGGGTTTGTGTTCAGGTTAGCTTTAAGGCTAGGGTTCAGGTTAGGGTTAGGGGTTATGTTTAGGGTTAGGGTTATGTTTTGGTTTAGGGTTAGTGTGAAGTTTAGGTTAAGGGTGAGGGTTAGGATAAGAGTTAGAATTAGGGTTAGGATTATAGTTAGTGTTAGAGGTTAGATTTAGGATGCTAACGTTAGGTTTATGGTTAGGGTTGGGTTAATGTTAGAGTTAGGGTTAGATTAGGTTTAATGTTCGTGTTTGGGTAAGGGATAGGGTTAGGGATCGCATTAGGTTTAGGGTTGGGGATACGGTTAGGGGTTAGGGTGAGGGTTGTGGTTAGGGTGTGGGTTAGGGTTAGGTTTACAGTTAAGGTGAGGGTTTAGGGTAAGTGTTGTAGTTAGGGTTCGAGTTAGAGTTTGGGTTAGGTTTAGGGTGAAGTTTCAGTTAATAGTCAGGGTCAGGGTAAGGGTTAGGGTTAAGATTACAGTTAGGGTTAAGTTTAGTGTTAGGGTTAGGGTTAGGGTAGGGGTAAGGTTAGGGTTAAGGCTAGGTTTACGGTAAAGGGTAGGGCTAGGTTAGGGTTAGGTTTAGAGTTAGAGCTAGTACTAGGGTTTAGGGTAAGAGGTAGGGTCAGGTTTAGAGTTTTTGTTAGTTTTAGGGTGGAGTTAAGGTTAAGCTTAGCGTTAGGGTAAGTGATAGGTTTAGGTCAGGGATAAGGTTAGGATTAGGGATAGGGATAGGGTTAGGGTTAGGGAAAGGGTTAGGTGTTCGTGGGAGGGTTAGTGTTAGGTTTACACTTAAGCTGATGTTTTACAGTGTTACGGTTAGGTCAGGGTTGTAGTTAGGGTTAGGATGAGGTTTAGGTTTAGGGCTATATTTAGGGGATAGTTTAGGGTTAGGTTTAGATTTAGGGTTAAGGTTAGGCTTAGGTTTATCTAGAAATTTATGTTAAGGATGAGGGTTAGGGTTAGCGTTAGGGTTAGGTATTTGGGTTAAGGTTAGGGTTAGGTTTAGGGTTTGGGTTAGGGTTAGGTGTTTCGGTTAATGTTAGGGTCAGGTTTAGGGTAAGGGTTAGGGTTCGGTTTAGGATCAGGCTTAGGGTTAGGGTTAGAATTAGGGTTAGTGGTTAGGGTTGGGCTTAGGGTTAAGGTTAGGTTTAGGCTAAAGATCAGGATTTGATTTCGAGTTAGGTGTTAGTGTTTCGGTTAGGTTTAGGGTAGGGTTATATTTAGGGTTAGGTTAAGAGTTAGACTTATGTTTACAGTTAAGGTGAGGGTTTTGGGTAAGTGTTACATTTAGGGTTAGGGTTAGGTTTAGGGCTAGGGCTAGGGTTAGGTTTAGATTTCGGGTTACCGGTTAGGGTTAGGTTTAAGTTTATGGTAGGGTAAAGTTAGGGTTAAGGTTAGGATAGGGTTAGGGTCAGGGTTAGGGTTAGAATTAGGTTTCGGGCGAGGGTTAGTGTCAGAGTTATTATAAGGGTTAGGTTTAGGGTTACAGATGGGCCAAGGTTAAGGTTAGGGTTAGGTTTAGGGGTAGGATTAGGGTTAAAGTTAGGGTTAGCTTTAGGTTAGGGATAGGGTGAAGTAAAGTAGGGTTAGGGTTAGGGTTATGGCTAAGGTTTGGGTTCGTTGTCAGGTTAGTGTTAAGTTTATGTTTAGGGTTAGGGTTAAGTTTATGGGTTGTGTTTAGTTTTAGGGTTAGGGTTAGATTTTAGGTTAGGGTTAAGTTAAGTGTAACAGTTAGGGTTACGATTTGTGTTAGGCATTGTGGTTGGGGTGAGTGTTAGGTTTATGGTTTGGGTTGGGTAGAGTTAGGATTACGGTTATGGTAAGGTGTTAGGAGTTAGAGGTGTAGTTTAGGGTTAGGGTTTGGGTGAGGGTTTCGGTTAGGTATTGTGGTTCTGGTCATGGTTAGGTTTGGTTTAGGGTTAGGGTTAGATTTATGATTAGGTTTCGGGTTAGTGTTAGAGTTAGGGTGAGAGTTAGGGTTAAGGTTTGGGTTATGCTTTGGTGTTATGCGTTAGGGTTTGATTTCAGGTTCGGGTTATCCTTAGGGCTTAAAGGTTCAGGTGAGTGTTAGGGTTAGGCTTAGGGATAGCTTTAGGGTTAGGGTTCGGGATACAGTTAGGGGTTAGGTTGAGGGTTATGGTTAGTTTTACAGTTAAGGTGAGTGTTCAGGGTAAGTGTTATGGTTATGGTTAGAGTTAGGGTTAGGGTTCGGGTGAAGTTTCAGTTAATAGTGAGGGTTACGCTAAAAGTTAAGGTTAATGTTAGAGTTAGGGTTAAGGTTAGCGTTAGTGTTAGGTTTAGGGTAGGTAAGGTTAGGGTTAAGACTAGGTTTACGGTAAAGGGTTGGGCTGGGTTAGGGTTAGGGTTAGGTTTAGAATTATACTTAGTGCTGAGGTTAGGGTTAGGGTTAGGGTCAGGATTCGAGTTATTGTTTGGTTTAGGTATAGGTAGAGTTAAGGTTAGGTTTAAGTTTAGGTTTAGGGGAAGGGTTAGGTTTACGTCAGCATTAGGTTTAGGATTAGGGATCGGGTTAGGGTTTGTGAAAGGGTTAGGGGTTCGTCTGAGGGTAAGTGTTAGGTTTACAGTTAAGCTGATGTTTTAGGCTGTTATGGTTAGGGTCATTGTTAGGTTTAGCGTTCGGGCTAGAGTTAGGTGATAGTTTAGGGTTAGGTTTAGTTTTAGGGTTAGGCTTAGGCTTAGGTTTAGGGTGAAGTTTAGGTTAAGGATGAGGGTTATGTTTAGGGTTAGTGTTAGGGTTAGGTGTTTGGGTTAAGGTTAGGGTCAGTTTAGGGTTCGGTTTAGAGTTCGGGTTAGCGTTAGGGTTCGGGTTAGGTGTTTGGGTTAACGTTAGGGTCAGGTTTATGTTTGCGTTTAGGGTTAGTGTTGGGTTCGTTTTAGGGTTAGTGTTTGGGTGAAATTTAAGTTAAGAGTGAGGGTTGAGCTTAGGGTTAGGGGTTAGGGTTAAGGTTAAGGTTAGTTTTAGGTTTAGGTTTAGGGTTAGGTTTAGGGTAAGTGTTAGGGTTAAATCATGGTTAGGCTAGGGCATGGTTAAGGTTAGAGATAGGGTCAGGTTAAGGGTTGGGGTCAGGTTTAGATGTTAGGGTGAGGGTTAGTGCTAGGTTTCCATTTAAGTTGAGTTTGTAGGGTAAGTTTTAGGGTTGGATTAGGGTTAGAGTTAGAGTTAGGGTCAGGGTTAGGGTTAAGGTTTGGGTTAGGGTTAGGTTTATGGTTAGGATTTGGGTTACGGTCAGGGTTAGGGGGAGATTTAGTGTTATGTTTAGTTTCAGGGTCAGGGTTAGGGTGCAGTTTAGGTTAAGGATGAGGGTTAGGGTTAGGTTTAGTGTTAGGGTTAGGTGTTTGGGTTAAGGTTAGGGTCAGGTTAGGGTTAGGGTTAGGGTTAGGCTTACTGTTAGGGTTAGGGTTAGGTGTTTGGGTTAATGTTAGAGTCAGGTTTAGGGTTAGGTTTAGAGTTAGGATTAGGATTCGGTTTAAAGTTAGAGTTCGGGATAGGGTGAAGTTTAATTTAAGGGTGAGGGTTGAGCTTAGGGTTTGGGGTAGGGGTTAGAGTTCAGGTTAGGATTAGGTTGAAGGTTAAGGTTAGGTTTAGGGTCAGGTTTAGGGTAAGTGTTAGGATTAAGTCATGTTTAGGTGTAGGGCTAGGATAAGGTTAGAGATAGGGTTAGGTTCAGGGTTGGGTTTAGGTTTAGATGTTAGGGTGTGGGTTAGTGGTAGGTTTCCATTTAAGCTGAGTGTGTAGGGTAATTTTTATGGTTAGGATTAAGGTTAGAGTTAGGGTCAGGGTCAGGGTTAAGTTTAGGGTTAGTTTTATGGTTAGGATTGGGTTAGGTTCATGGTTGGGGGAGATTTAGTGTTATGTTTAGTTTTAGGATAGGGTTAGGGTGAAGTTGATGTTAAGCGTGCGGGTTAGGGTTAGGGCTAGGGGTTATTGTTCAGATTAGTGTCAGGGGTAGGGTTAGGGATAGGTTTAGGGTTTGTTTTAGTTTTGTTTAAGGTTAGGGTTTGAATAAAGTTAGGGTAGGTTTAGGATTAGGGTTAGAGTTAGGGTTAGGGGTGTTTTGGTTAGGTTTAGGGTAGGGTTTTATTTAGGGTTAGGGTAAGAATTAGAGTTACGTTTACAGTTAAGGTGAAGGTTTTGGGTATGTGTTACGGTTAGGGTTAGGGTTAGAGGTAGGATTAGGGTTTAGGGTTAGGTTTAATTTTATGGTAGGGTTAAAGTTAAGGTTAAGGTTAGGTTAGAGTTAGGGTAGGGTTAGGATTAGGATTAGGTTTAGGGTGAGGTTTAGGGTCAGAGTTATCGTAAGGGTTAGGTGTAGGGTGACTGGTGGGTCAAGGTTAAGGTTAGTGTTAGGTTTAGGGGTAGGGTTAGGGTTAAAGTTAGGGTTAGCTTTAGGTTAGGGATAGGGTGAAGTTTAAGATAGGGTGTGGGTTAGGGTGAGGGTTATGGCTAAAGGTTTGGGTAAGTTTTCAGGTTATTGTTAAGGTTACGTTTAGGGTTAGGGTTAAGTTTATGGGTTATGTTTAGTTCTGGGTTAGGGTTAGATTTTAGGTTAGGGTTAAGTTTAGTGTTACGGTTAGGGTCAGGGTTACGGTTTGTTTTAGGCGTTGTGGTTGGGTTGAAGGTTAGTTTCAGCGTCAGGGTTGAGTAGGCTTAGGATTATGGTTACCTTAGGGTTAGGTTTAGATGTAGGGTAAGATTTAGGTTTACTTTCAGGTTCAGGGTGAGAGGTAGTGTTCTATTTAGGGTCAAGGTTAGAGTTAGGTTTAGGTTTCGGTCTAGGGTTAGGATTAGGATTAGTTTTAGGGTTAAGTTCAGGGCTATTGAAATGCTTAGGTTTAGGGTTACAGGTGGACTAGCATTATACTTAGAATTAGGATTAAGGTTAGGGTTTGGGTTAGGTTTAGGTTTACAGTTAAGATTAGGATTAGGGTTTGGATGAAGTTTAGGATAGGGTGAGGGTTATTTTTATGGTTTGGGCAAAGTTTGGTTTTGTGTTCAGCTTAGTGTTACGCTTAGGTTTAGGGTTCGGTTTTGGGTTAGGGGTTATGTTTAGGGTTTGGGTTACGCTTTGATTTAGGGTTAGTGTGAAGTTTAGGTTAAGGGTGAGGGTTAGGATAAAGGTTAGGATTAGGTTTATGGTAAGGTGTTAGTGGTTAGAGGTGTAGTTTAGGGTTAGGGTTTGGGTGAGGGTTCCGGTTAGGAATTGTGGTTCTGGTCATGGTTGGGTTTGGTTTAGGTTTATGATTAGGTTTCGGGTTAGTGTTAGAGTTAGGGTGAGAGTTAGGGTTAAGGTTTGGATTAGGCTTTGGTGTTAGGGGTTAGGGTTTGTGTTAGAGTTAGGGTTATCGTTAGGGCTCAGGGGTTTCAGGTTAGTTTTAGGGTTAAGGTTAGGGATTGCATTAGGCTTAGGTTTGGGGGATATGGTTAGGGGTTAGGGTGAGGGTTACGGTTAGTTTTACAGTTAAAGGGTGGGTTTAGGATAAGTGTTATGATTAGGGTTAGAGTTGGAGTTATTTTTAGGTTTAGGGTTAGGTGTAGGGGAAGATTTAGGTTTAGGTCCAGGTTTAGGGTTAGAGTTAGTGTTCTCTTTAGGGTCAAGGGTGCAGTTAACGTTAGGTTAGGATTAGGTCTAGGGCTAGGATTAGATTTAGGGTTAATTTCAGGGCTATTGTAAGGGTTAGGTTTAGGGTTACAGATGGACTAGCGCTATGGTTAGAGGTAGGTTTAAGGTTAGGGTTTGGGTTAAGTTTAGGTTTAAGGTAGTGTTAGAGTTTGGATGAAGTTTAGGATAGGGTGAGGGTTATTTTTATGGTTAGGGCTAGAGTTTGGGTTTGTGTTCAGGTTAGCTTTAAGGCTAGGGTTCAGGTTAGGGTTAGGGGTTATGTTTAGGGTTAGGGTTATGTTTTGGTTTAGGGTTAGTGTGAAGTTTAGGTTAAGGGTGAGGGTTAGGATAAGAGTTAGAATTAGGGTTAGGATTATAGTTAGTGTTAGAGGTTAGATTTAGGATGCTAACGTTAGGTTTATGGTTAGGGTTGGGTTAATGTTAGAGTTAGGGTTAGATTAGGTTTAATGTTCGTGTTTGGGTAAGGGATAGGGTTAGGGATCGCATTAGGTTTAGGGTTGGGGATACGGTTAGGGGTTAGGGTGAGGGTTGTGGTTAGGGTGTGGGTTAGGGTTAGGTTTACAGTTAAGGTGAGGGTTTAGGGTAAGTGTTGTAGTTAGGGTTCGAGTTAGAGTTTGGGTTAGGTTTAGGGTGAAGTTTCAGTTAATAGTCAGGGTCAGGGTAAGGGTTAGGGTTAAGATTACAGTTAGGGTTAAGTTTAGTGTTAGGGTTAGGGTTAGGGTAGGGGTAAGGTTAGGGTTAAGGCTAGGTTTACGGTAAAGGGTAGGGCTAGGTTAGGGTTAGGTTTAGAGTTAGAGCTAGTACTAGGGTTTAGGGTAAGAGGTAGGGTCAGGTTTAGAGTTTTTGTTAGTTTTAGGGTGGAGTTAAGGTTAAGCTTAGCGTTAGGGTAAGTGATAGGTTTAGGTCAGGGATAAGGTTAGGATTAGGGATAGGGATAGGGTGAGGGTTAGGGAAAGGGTTAGGTGTTCGTGGGAGGGTTAGTGTTAGGTTTACACTTAAGCTGATGTTTTACAGTGTTACGGTTAGGTCAGGGTTGTAGTTAGGGTTAGGATGAGGTTTAGGTTTAGGGCTATATTTAGGGGATAGTTTAGGGTTAGGTTTAGATTTAGGGTTAAGGTTAGGCTTAGGTTTATCTAGAAATTTATGTTAAGGATGAGGGTTAGGGTTAGCGTTAGGGTTAGGTATTTGGGTTAAGGTTAGGGTTAGGTTTAGGGTTTGGGTTAGGGTTAGGTGTTTCGGTTAATGTTAGGGTCAGGTTTAGGGTAAGGGTTAGGGTTCGGTTTAGGATCAGGCTTAGGGTTAGGGTTAGAATTAGGGTTAGTGGTTAGGGTTGGGCTTAGGGTTAAGGTTAGGTTTAGGCTAAAGATCAGGATTTGATTTCGAGTTAGGTGTTAGTGTTTCGGTTAGGTTTAGGGTAGGGTTATATTTAGGGTTAGGTTAAGAGTTAGACTTATGTTTACAGTTAAGGTGAGGGTTTTGGGTAAGTGTTACATTTAGGGTTAGGGTTAGGTTTAGGGCTAGGGCTAGGGTTAGGTTTAGATTTCGGGTTACCGGTTAGGGTTAGGTTTAAGTTTATGGTAGGGTAAAGTTAGGGTTAAGGTTAGGATAGGGTTAGGGTCAGGGTTAGGGTTAGAATTAGGTTTCGGGCGAGGGTTAGTGTCAGAGTTATTATAAGGGTTAGGTTTAGGGTTACAGATGGGCCAAGGTTAAGGTTAGGGTTAGGTTTAGGGGTAGGATTAGGGTTAAAGTTAGGGTTAGCTTTAGGTTAGGGATAGGGTGAAGTAAAGTAGGGTTAGGGTTAGGGTTATGGCTAAGGTTTGGGTTCGTTGTCAGGTTAGTGTTAAGTTTATGTTTAGGGTTAGGGTTAAGTTTATGGGTTGTGTTTAGTTTTAGGGTTAGGGTTAGATTTTAGGTTAGGGTTAAGTTAAGTGTAACAGTTAGGGTTACGATTTGTGTTAGGCATTGTGGTTGGGGTGAGTGTTAGGTTTATGGTTTGGGTTGGGTAGAGTTAGGATTACGGTTATGGTAAGGTGTTAGGAGTTAGAGGTGTAGTTTAGGGTTAGGGTTTGGGTGAGGGTTTCGGTTAGGTATTGTGGTTCTGGTCATGGTTAGGTTTGGTTTAGGGTTAGGGTTAGATTTATGATTAGGTTTCGGGTTAGTGTTAGAGTTAGGGTGAGAGTTAGGGTTAAGGTTTGGGTTATGCTTTGGTGTTATGCGTTAGGGTTTGATTTCAGGTTCGGGTTATCCTTAGGGCTTAAAGGTTCAGGTGAGTGTTAGGGTTAGGCTTAGGGATAGCTTTAGGGTTAGGGTTCGGGATACAGTTAGGGGTTAGGTTGAGGGTTATGGTTAGTTTTACAGTTAAGGTGAGTGTTCAGGGTAAGTGTTATGGTTATGGTTAGAGTTAGGGTTAGGGTTCGGGTGAAGTTTCAGTTAATAGTGAGGGTTACGCTAAAAGTTAAGGTTAATGTTAGAGTTAGGGTTAAGGTTAGCGTTAGTGTTAGGTTTAGGGTAGGTAAGGTTAGGGTTAAGACTAGGTTTACGGTAAAGGGTTGGGCTGGGTTAGGGTTAGGGTTAGGTTTAGAATTATACTTAGTGCTGAGGTTAGGGTTAGGGTTAGGGTCAGGATTCGAGTTATTGTTTGGTTTAGGTATAGGTAGAGTTAAGGTTAGGTTTAAGTTTAGGTTTAGGGGAAGGGTTAGGTTTACGTCAGCATTAGGTTTAGGATTAGGGATCGGGTTAGGGTTTGTGAAAGGGTTAGGGGTTCGTCTGAGGGTAAGTGTTAGGTTTACAGTTAAGCTGATGTTTTAGGCTGTTATGGTTAGGGTCATTGTTAGGTTTAGCGTTCGGGCTAGAGTTAGGTGATAGTTTAGGGTTAGGTTTAGTTTTAGGGTTAGGCTTAGGCTTAGGTTTAGGGTGAAGTTTAGGTTAAGGATGAGGGTTATGTTTAGGGTTAGTGTTAGGGTTAGGTGTTTGGGTTAAGGTTAGGGTCAGTTTAGGGTTCGGTTTAGAGTTCGGGTTAGCGTTAGGGTTCGGGTTAGGTGTTTGGGTTAACGTTAGGGTCAGGTTTATGTTTGCGTTTAGGGTTAGTGTTGGGTTCGTTTTAGGGTTAGTGTTTGGGTGAAATTTAAGTTAAGAGTGAGGGTTGAGCTTAGGGTTAGGGGTTAGGGTTAAGGTTAAGGTTAGTTTTAGGTTTAGGTTTAAGATTAGGTTTAGGGTTAGGTTTAGGGTAAGTGTTAGGGTTAAATCATGGTTAGGCTAGGGCATGGTTAAGGTTAGAGATAGGGTCAGGTTAAGGGTTGGGGTCAGGTTTAGATGTTAGGGTGAGGGTTAGTGCTAGGTTTCCATTTAAGTTGAGTTTGTAGGGTAAGTTTTAGGGTTGGATTAGGGTTAGAGTTAGAGTTAGGGTCAGGGTTAGGGTTAAGGTTTGGGTTAGGGTTAGGTTTATGGTTAGGATTTGGGTTACGGTCAGGGTTAGGGGGAGATTTAGTGTTATGTTTAGTTTCAGGGTCAGGGTTAGGGTGCAGTTTAGGTTAAGGATGAGGGTTAGGGTTAGGTTTAGTGTTAGGGTTAGGTGTTTGGGTTAAGGTTAGGGTCAGGTTAGGGTTAGGGTTAGGGTTAGGCTTACTGTTAGGGTTAGGGTTAGGTGTTTGGGTTAATGTTAGAGTCAGGTTTAGGGTTAGGTTTAGAGTTAGGATTAGGATTCGGTTTAAAGTTAGAGTTCGGGATAGGGTGAAGTTTAATTTAAGGGTGAGGGTTGAGCTTAGGGTTTGGGGTAGGGGTTAGGGTTCAGGTTAGGATTAGGTTGAAGGTTAAGGTTAGGTTTAGGGTCAGGTTTAGGGTAAGTGTTAGGATTAAGTCATGTTTAGGTGTAGGGCTAGGATAAGGTTAGAGATAGGGTTAGGTTCAGGGTTGGGTTTAGGTTTAGATGTTAGGGTGTGGGTTAGTGGTAGGTTTCCATTTAAGCTGAGTGTGTAGGGTAATTTTTATGGTTAGGATTAAGGTTAGAGTTAGGGTCAGGGTCAGGGTTAAGTTTAGGGTTAGTTTTATGGTTAGGATTGGGTTAGGTTCATGGTTGGGGGAGATTTAGTGTTATGTTTAGTTTTAGGATAGGGTTAGGGTGAAGTTGATGTTAAGCGTGCGGGTTAGGGTTAGGGCTAGGGGTTATTGTTCAGATTAGTGTCAGGGGTAGGGTTAGGGATAGGTTTAGGGTTTGTTTTAGTTTTGTTTAAGGTTAGGGTTTGAATAAAGTTAGGGTAGGTTTAGGATTAGGGTTAGAGTTAGGGTTAGGGGTGTTTTGGTTAGGTTTAGGGTAGGGTTTTATTTAGGGTTAGGGTAAGAATTAGAGTTACGTTTACAGTTAAGGTGAAGGTTTTGGGTATGTGTTACGGTTAGGGTTAGGGTTAGAGGTAGGATTAGGGTTTAGGGTTAGGTTTAATTTTATGGTAGGGTTAAAGTTAAGGTTAAGGTTAGGTTAGAGTTAGGGTAGGGTTAGGATTAGGATTAGGTTTAGGGTGAGGTTTAGGGTCAGAGTTATCGTAAGGGTTAGGTGTAGGGTGACTGGTGGGTCAAGGTTAAGGTTAGTGTTAGGTTTAGGGGTAGGGTTAGGGTTAAAGTTAGGGTTAGCTTTAGGTTAGGGATAGGGTGAAGTTTAAGATAGGGTGTGGGTTAGGGTGAGGGTTATGGCTAAAGGTTTGGGTAAGTTTTCAGGTTATTGTTAAGGTTACGTTTAGGGTTAGGGTTAAGTTTATGGGTTATGTTTAGTTCTGGGTTAGGGTTAGATTTTAGGTTAGGGTTAAGTTTAGTGTTACGGTTAGGGTCAGGGTTACGGTTTGTTTTAGGCGTTGTGGTTGGGTTGAAGGTTAGTTTCAGCGTCAGGGTTGAGTAGGCTTAGGATTATGGTTACCTTAGGGTTAGGTTTAGATGTAGGGTAAGATTTAGGTTTACTTTCAGGTTCAGGGTGAGAGGTAGTGTTCTATTTAGGGTCAAGGTTAGAGTTAGGTTTAGGTTTCGGTCTAGGGTTAGGATTAGGATTAGTTTTAGGGTTAAGTTCAGGGCTATTGAAATGCTTAGGTTTAGGGTTACAGGTGGACTAGCATTATACTTAGAATTAGGATTAAGGTTAGGGTTTGGGTTAGGTTTAGGTTTACAGTTAAGATTAGGATTAGGGTTTGGATGAAGTTTAGGATAGGGTGAGGGTTATTTTTATGGTTTGGGCAAAGTTTGGTTTTGTGTTCAGCTTAGTGTTACGCTTAGGTTTAGGGTTCGGTTTTGGGTTAGGGGTTATGTTTAGGGTTTGGGTTACGCTTTGATTTAGGGTTAGTGTGAAGTTTAGGTTAAGGGTGAGGGTTAGGATAAAGGTTAGGATTAGGTTTATGGTAAGGTGTTAGTGGTTAGAGGTGTAGTTTAGGGTTAGGGTTTGGGTGAGGGTTCCGGTTAGGAATTGTGGTTCTGGTCATGGTTGGGTTTGGTTTAGGTTTATGATTAGGTTTCGGGTTAGTGTTAGAGTTAGGGTGAGAGTTAGGGTTAAGGTTTGGATTAGGCTTTGGTGTTAGGGGTTAGGGTTTGTGTTAGAGTTAGGGTTATCGTTAGGGCTCAGGGGTTTCAGGTTAGTTTTAGGGTTAAGGTTAGGGATTGCATTAGGCTTAGGTTTGGGGGATATGGTTAGGGGTTAGGGTGAGGGTTACGGTTAGTTTTACAGTTAAAGGGTGGGTTTAGGATAAGTGTTATGATTAGGGTTAGAGTTGGAGTTATTTTTAGGTTTAGGGTTAGGTGTAGGGGAAGATTTAGGTTTAGGTCCAGGTTTAGGGTTAGAGTTAGTGTTCTCTTTAGGGTCAAGGGTGCAGTTAACGTTAGGTTAGGATTAGGTCTAGGGCTAGGATTAGATTTAGGGTTAATTTCAGGGCTATTGTAAGGGTTAGGTTTAGGGTTACAGATGGACTAGCGCTATGGTTAGAGGTAGGTTTAAGGTTAGGGTTTGGGTTAGGTTTAGGTTTAAGGTAGTGTTAGAGTTTGGATGAAGTTTAGGATAGGGTGAGGGTTATTTTTATGGTTAGGGCTAGAGTTTGGGTTTGTGTTCAGGTTAGCTTTAAGGCTAGGGTTCAGGTTAGGGTTAGGGGTTATGTTTAGGGTTAGGGTTATGTTTTGGTTTAGGGTTAGTGTGAAGTTTAGGTTAAGGGTGAGGGTTAGGATAAGAGTTAGAATTAGGGTTAGGATTATAGTTAGTGTTAGAGGTTAGATTTAGGATGCTAACGTTAGGTTTATGGTTAGGGTTGGGTTAATGTTAGAGTTAGGGTTAGATTAGGTTTAATGTTCGTGTTTGGGTAAGGGATAGGGTTAGGGATCGCATTAGGTTTAGGGTTGGGGATACGGTTAGGGGTTAGGGTGAGGGTTGTGGTTAGGGTGTGGGTTAGGGTTAGGTTTACAGTTAAGGTGAGGGTTTAGGGTAAGTGTTGTAGTTAGGGTTCGAGTTAGAGTTTGGGTTAGGTTTAGGGTGAAGTTTCAGTTAATAGTCAGGGTCAGGGTAAGGGTTAGGGTTAAGATTACAGTTAGGGTTAAGTTTAGTGTTAGGGTTAGGGTTAGGGTAGGGGTAAGGTTAGGGTTAAGGCTAGGTTTACGGTAAAGGGTAGGGCTAGGTTAGGGTTAGGTTTAGAGTTAGAGCTAGTACTAGGGTTTAGGGTAAGAGGTAGGGTCAGGTTTAGAGTTTTTGTTAGTTTTAGGGTGGAGTTAAGGTTAAGCTTAGCGTTAGGGTAAGTGATAGGTTTAGGTCAGGGATAAGGTTAGGATTAGGGATAGGGATAGGGTGAGGGTTAGGGAAAGGGTTAGGTGTTCGTGGGAGGGTTAGTGTTAGGTTTACACTTAAGCTGATGTTTTACAGTGTTACGGTTAGGTCAGGGTTGTAGTTAGGGTTAGGATGAGGTTTAGGTTTAGGGCTATATTTAGGGGATAGTTTAGGGTTAGGTTTAGATTTAGGGTTAAGGTTAGGCTTAGGTTTATCTAGAAATTTATGTTAAGGATGAGGGTTAGGGTTAGCGTTAGGGTTAGGTATTTGGGTTAAGGTTAGGGTTAGGTTTAGGGTTTGGGTTAGGGTTAGGTGTTTCGGTTAATGTTAGGGTCAGGTTTAGGGTAAGGGTTAGGGTTCGGTTTAGGATCAGGCTTAGGGTTAGGGTTAGAATTAGGGTTAGTGGTTAGGGTTGGGCTTAGGGTTAAGGTTAGGTTTAGGCTAAAGATCAGGATTTGATTTCGAGTTAGGTGTTAGTGTTTCGGTTAGGTTTAGGGTAGGGTTATATTTAGGGTTAGGTTAAGAGTTAGACTTATGTTTACAGTTAAGGTGAGGGTTTTGGGTAAGTGTTACATTTAGGGTTAGGGTTAGGTTTAGGGCTAGGGCTAGGGTTAGGTTTAGATTTCGGGTTACCGGTTAGGGTTAGGTTTAAGTTTATGGTAGGGTAAAGTTAGGGTTAAGGTTAGGATAGGGTTAGGGTCAGGGTTAGGGTTAGAATTAGGTTTCGGGCGAGGGTTAGTGTCAGAGTTATTATAAGGGTTAGGTTTAGGGTTACAGATGGGCCAAGGTTAAGGTTAGGGTTAGGTTTAGGGGTAGGATTAGGGTTAAAGTTAGGGTTAGCTTTAGGTTAGGGATAGGGTGAAGTAAAGTAGGGTTAGGGTTAGGGTTATGGCTAAGGTTTGGGTTCGTTGTCAGGTTAGTGTTAAGTTTATGTTTAGGGTTAGGGTTAAGTTTATGGGTTGTGTTTAGTTTTAGGGTTAGGGTTAGATTTTAGGTTAGGGTTAAGTTAAGTGTAACAGTTAGGGTTACGATTTGTGTTAGGCATTGTGGTTGGGGTGAGTGTTAGGTTTATGGTTTGGGTTGGGTAGAGTTAGGATTACGGTTATGGTAAGGTGTTAGGAGTTAGAGGTGTAGTTTAGGGTTAGGGTTTGGGTGAGGGTTTCGGTTAGGTATTGTGGTTCTGGTCATGGTTAGGTTTGGTTTAGGGTTAGGGTTAGATTTATGATTAGGTTTCGGGTTAGTGTTAGAGTTAGGGTGAGAGTTAGGGTTAAGGTTTGGGTTATGCTTTGGTGTTATGCGTTAGGGTTTGATTTCAGGTTCGGGTTATCCTTAGGGCTTAAAGGTTCAGGTGAGTGTTAGGGTTAGGCTTAGGGATAGCTTTAGGGTTAGGGTTCGGGATACAGTTAGGGGTTAGGTTGAGGGTTATGGTTAGTTTTACAGTTAAGGTGAGTGTTCAGGGTAAGTGTTATGGTTATGGTTAGAGTTAGGGTTAGGGTTCGGGTGAAGTTTCAGTTAATAGTGAGGGTTACGCTAAAAGTTAAGGTTAATGTTAGAGTTAGGGTTAAGGTTAGCGTTAGTGTTAGGTTTAGGGTAGGTAAGGTTAGGGTTAAGACTAGGTTTACGGTAAAGGGTTGGGCTGGGTTAGGGTTAGGGTTAGGTTTAGAATTATACTTAGTGCTGAGGTTAGGGTTAGGGTTAGGGTCAGGATTCGAGTTATTGTTTGGTTTAGGTATAGGTAGAGTTAAGGTTAGGTTTAAGTTTAGGTTTAGGGGAAGGGTTAGGTTTACGTCAGCATTAGGTTTAGGATTAGGGATCGGGTTAGGGTTTGTGAAAGGGTTAGGGGTTCGTCTGAGGGTAAGTGTTAGGTTTACAGTTAAGCTGATGTTTTAGGCTGTTATGGTTAGGGTCATTGTTAGGTTTAGCGTTCGGGCTAGAGTTAGGTGATAGTTTAGGGTTAGGTTTAGTTTTAGGGTTAGGCTTAGGCTTAGGTTTAGGGTGAAGTTTAGGTTAAGGATGAGGGTTATGTTTAGGGTTAGTGTTAGGGTTAGGTGTTTGGGTTAAGGTTAGGGTCAGTTTAGGGTTCGGTTTAGAGTTCGGGTTAGCGTTAGGGTTCGGGTTAGGTGTTTGGGTTAACGTTAGGGTCAGGTTTATGTTTGCGTTTAGGGTTAGTGTTGGGTTCGTTTTAGGGTTAGTGTTTGGGTGAAATTTAAGTTAAGAGTGAGGGTTGAGCTTAGGGTTAGGGGTTAGGGTTAAGGTTAAGGTTAGTTTTAGGTTTAGGTTTAAGATTAGGTTTAGGGTTAGGTTTAGGGTAAGTGTTAGGGTTAAATCATGGTTAGGCTAGGGCATGGTTAAGGTTAGAGATAGGGTCAGGTTAAGGGTTGGGGTCAGGTTTAGATGTTAGGGTGAGGGTTAGTGCTAGGTTTCCATTTAAGTTGAGTTTGTAGGGTAAGTTTTAGGGTTGGATTAGGGTTAGAGTTAGAGTTAGGGTCAGGGTTAGGGTTAAGGTTTGGGTTAGGGTTAGGTTTATGGTTAGGATTTGGGTTACGGTCAGGGTTAGGGGGAGATTTAGTGTTATGTTTAGTTTCAGGGTCAGGGTTAGGGTGCAGTTTAGGTTAAGGATGAGGGTTAGGGTTAGGTTTAGTGTTAGGGTTAGGTGTTTGGGTTAAGGTTAGGGTCAGGTTAGGGTTAGGGTTAGGGTTAGGCTTACTGTTAGGGTTAGGGTTAGGTGTTTGGGTTAATGTTAGAGTCAGGTTTAGGGTTAGGTTTAGAGTTAGGATTAGGATTCGGTTTAAAGTTAGAGTTCGGGATAGGGTGAAGTTTAATTTAAGGGTGAGGGTTGAGCTTAGGGTTTGGGGTAGGGGTTAGGGTTCAGGTTAGGATTAGGTTGAAGGTTAAGGTTAGGTTTAGGGTCAGGTTTAGGGTAAGTGTTAGGATTAAGTCATGTTTAGGTGTAGGGCTAGGATAAGGTTAGAGATAGGGTTAGGTTCAGGGTTGGGTTTAGGTTTAGATGTTAGGGTGTGGGTTAGTGGTAGGTTTCCATTTAAGCTGAGTGTGTAGGGTAATTTTTATGGTTAGGATTAAGGTTAGAGTTAGGGTCAGGGTCAGGGTTAAGTTTAGGGTTAGTTTTATGGTTAGGATTGGGTTAGGTTCATGGTTGGGGGAGATTTAGTGTTATGTTTAGTTTTAGGATAGGGTTAGGGTGAAGTTGATGTTAAGCGTGCGGGTTAGGGTTAGGGCTAGGGGTTATTGTTCAGATTAGTGTCAGGGGTAGGGTTAGGGATAGGTTTAGGGTTTGTTTTAGTTTTGTTTAAGGTTAGGGTTTGAATAAAGTTAGGGTAGGTTTAGGATTAGGGTTAGAGTTAGGGTTAGGGGTGTTTTGGTTAGGTTTAGGGTAGGGTTTTATTTAGGGTTAGGGTAAGAATTAGAGTTACGTTTACAGTTAAGGTGAAGGTTTTGGGTATGTGTTACGGTTAGGGTTAGGGTTAGAGGTAGGATTAGGGTTTAGGGTTAGGTTTAATTTTATGGTAGGGTTAAAGTTAAGGTTAAGGTTAGGTTAGAGTTAGGGTAGGGTTAGGATTAGGATTAGGTTTAGGGTGAGGTTTAGGGTCAGAGTTATCGTAAGGGTTAGGTGTAGGGTGACTGGTGGGTCAAGGTTAAGGTTAGTGTTAGGTTTAGGGGTAGGGTTAGGGTTAAAGTTAGGGTTAGCTTTAGGTTAGGGATAGGGTGAAGTTTAAGATAGGGTGTGGGTTAGGGTGAGGGTTATGGCTAAAGGTTTGGGTAAGTTTTCAGGTTATTGTTAAGGTTACGTTTAGGGTTAGGGTTAAGTTTATGGGTTATGTTTAGTTCTGGGTTAGGGTTAGATTTTAGGTTAGGGTTAAGTTTAGTGTTACGGTTAGGGTCAGGGTTACGGTTTGTTTTAGGCGTTGTGGTTGGGTTGAAGGTTAGTTTCAGCGTCAGGGTTGAGTAGGCTTAGGATTATGGTTACCTTAGGGTTAGGTTTAGATGTAGGGTAAGATTTAGGTTTACTTTCAGGTTCAGGGTGAGAGGTAGTGTTCTATTTAGGGTCAAGGTTAGAGTTAGGTTTAGGTTTCGGTCTAGGGTTAGGATTAGGATTAGTTTTAGGGTTAAGTTCAGGGCTATTGAAATGCTTAGGTTTAGGGTTACAGGTGGACTAGCATTATACTTAGAATTAGGATTAAGGTTAGGGTTTGGGTTAGGTTTAGGTTTACAGTTAAGATTAGGATTAGGGTTTGGATGAAGTTTAGGATAGGGTGAGGGTTATTTTTATGGTTTGGGCAAAGTTTGGTTTTGTGTTCAGCTTAGTGTTACGCTTAGGTTTAGGGTTCGGTTTTGGGTTAGGGGTTATGTTTAGGGTTTGGGTTACGCTTTGATTTAGGGTTAGTGTGAAGTTTAGGTTAAGGGTGAGGGTTAGGATAAAGGTTAGGATTAGGTTTATGGTAAGGTGTTAGTGGTTAGAGGTGTAGTTTAGGGTTAGGGTTTGGGTGAGGGTTCCGGTTAGGAATTGTGGTTCTGGTCATGGTTGGGTTTGGTTTAGGTTTATGATTAGGTTTCGGGTTAGTGTTAGAGTTAGGGTGAGAGTTAGGGTTAAGGTTTGGATTAGGCTTTGGTGTTAGGGGTTAGGGTTTGTGTTAGAGTTAGGGTTATCGTTAGGGCTCAGGGGTTTCAGGTTAGTTTTAGGGTTAAGGTTAGGGATTGCATTAGGCTTAGGTTTGGGGGATATGGTTAGGGGTTAGGGTGAGGGTTACGGTTAGTTTTACAGTTAAAGGGTGGGTTTAGGATAAGTGTTATGATTAGGGTTAGAGTTGGAGTTATTTTTAGGTTTAGGGTTAGGTGTAGGGGAAGATTTAGGTTTAGGTCCAGGTTTAGGGTTAGAGTTAGTGTTCTCTTTAGGGTCAAGGGTGCAGTTAACGTTAGGTTAGGATTAGGTCTAGGGCTAGGATTAGATTTAGGGTTAATTTCAGGGCTATTGTAAGGGTTAGGTTTAGGGTTACAGATGGACTAGCGCTATGGTTAGAGGTAGGTTTAAGGTTAGGGTTTGGGTTAAGTTTAGGTTTAAGGTAGTGTTAGAGTTTGGATGAAGTTTAGGATAGGGTGAGGGTTATTTTTATGGTTAGGGCTAGAGTTTGGGTTTGTGTTCAGGTTAGCTTTAAGGCTAGGGTTCAGGTTAGGGTTAGGGGTTATGTTTAGGGTTAGGGTTATGTTTTGGTTTAGGGTTAGTGTGAAGTTTAGGTTAAGGGTGAGGGTTAGGATAAGAGTTAGAATTAGGGTTAGGATTATAGTTAGTGTTAGAGGTTAGATTTAGGATGCTAACGTTAGGTTTATGGTTAGGGTTGGGTTAATGTTAGAGTTAGGGTTAGATTAGGTTTAATGTTCGTGTTTGGGTAAGGGATAGGGTTAGGGATCGCATTAGGTTTAGGGTTGGGGATACGGTTAGGGGTTAGGGTGAGGGTTGTGGTTAGGGTGTGGGTTAGGGTTAGGTTTACAGTTAAGGTGAGGGTTTAGGGTAAGTGTTGTAGTTAGGGTTCGAGTTAGAGTTTGGGTTAGGTTTAGGGTGAAGTTTCAGTTAATAGTCAGGGTCAGGGTAAGGGTTAGGGTTAAGATTACAGTTAGGGTTAAGTTTAGTGTTAGGGTTAGGGTTAGGGTAGGGGTAAGGTTAGGGTTAAGGCTAGGTTTACGGTAAAGGGTAGGGCTAGGTTAGGGTTAGGTTTAGAGTTAGAGCTAGTACTAGGGTTTAGGGTAAGAGGTAGGGTCAGGTTTAGAGTTTTTGTTAGTTTTAGGGTGGAGTTAAGGTTAAGCTTAGCGTTAGGGTAAGTGATAGGTTTAGGTCAGGGATAAGGTTAGGATTAGGGATAGGGATAGGGTGAGGGTTAGGGAAAGGGTTAGGTGTTCGTGGGAGGGTTAGTGTTAGGTTTACACTTAAGCTGATGTTTTACAGTGTTACGGTTAGGTCAGGGTTGTAGTTAGGGTTAGGATGAGGTTTAGGTTTAGGGCTATATTTAGGGGATAGTTTAGGGTTAGGTTTAGATTTAGGGTTAAGGTTAGGCTTAGGTTTATCTAGAAATTTATGTTAAGGATGAGGGTTAGGGTTAGCGTTAGGGTTAGGTATTTGGGTTAAGGTTAGGGTTAGGTTTAGGGTTTGGGTTAGGGTTAGGTGTTTCGGTTAATGTTAGGGTCAGGTTTAGGGTAAGGGTTAGGGTTCGGTTTAGGATCAGGCTTAGGGTTAGGGTTAGAATTAGGGTTAGTGGTTAGGGTTGGGCTTAGGGTTAAGGTTAGGTTTAGGCTAAAGATCAGGATTTGATTTCGAGTTAGGTGTTAGTGTTTCGGTTAGGTTTAGGGTAGGGTTATATTTAGGGTTAGGTTAAGAGTTAGACTTATGTTTACAGTTAAGGTGAGGGTTTTGGGTATGTGTTACATTTAGGGTTAGGGTTAGGTTTAGGGCTAGGGCTAGGGTTAGGTTTAGATTTCGGGTTACCGGTTAGGGTTAGGTTTAAGTTTATGGTAGGGTAAAGTTAGGGTTAAGGATAGGATAGGGTTAGGGTCAGGGTTAGGGTTAGAATTAGGTTTCGGGCGAGGGTTAGGGTCAGAGTTATTATAAGGGTTAGGTTTAGGGTTACAGATGGGCCAAGGTTAAGGTAAGGGTTAGGTTTAGGGGTAGGATTAGGGTTAAAGTTAGGGTTAGCTTTAGGTTAGGGATAGGGTGAAGTAAAGTAGGGTTAGGGTTAGGGTTATGGCTAAGGTTTGGGTTCGTTGTCAGGTTAGTGTTAAGTTTATGTTTAGGGTTAGGGTTAAGTTTATGGGTTGTGTTTAGTTTTAGGGTTAGGGTTAGATTTTAGGTTAGGGTTAAGTTAAGTGTAACAGTTAGGGTTACGATTTGTGTTAGGCATTGTGGTTGGGGTGAGTGTTAGGTTTATGGTTTGGGTTGGGTAGAGTTAGGATTATGGTTATGGTAAGGTGTTAGGGTTTAGAGGTGTAGTTTAGGGTTAGGGTTTGGGTGAGGGTTTCGGTTAGGCATTGTGGTTCTGGTCATGGTTAAGTTTGGTTCAGTGTTAGGGTTAGGTTTATGATTAGGATTCGGGTTAGTGGTAGAGTTAGGGTGAGGGATAGTGTTAAGGTTTAGGTTAGGTTTTGGTGTTATGGGTTAGGGTTTGCGTTAGGGTTAGTGTTATCTTTATGGCTTAGGGGTTTCAGGTTAGTGTTGTGGTTAGGGCTAGGGTTAGCATTAGGGTTAGGGTTGTGGGCTAAGTTAGGGGTTAGAGTGAAGGCTCCGGTTAGTTTTACAGTTAAGGTCAGGGTTTACGGTAAGTGTTATGATTAGGGTTAGAGTTCGAGTTAGGGTTAGGTTTAGAGATAGGGTTAGGGTTAGGTGTAGGGTAATATTTAGGTTCACGTCCAAGTTTAGGGTTAGAGTTAGTGTTGTACTTAGGGTCAGAGCTAGTGTTCTATTTAGGATCAAGTTTAGAGTTAGGGTTAGGTTTAGGATCAGGATTATGTTTAGGGTTAGCTTCAGGGCTATCGTAAGGGTTAGGTTTAGGGTTTCAGATGGACTAGTGTTATGGTTAGAGTTAGGTTTAAGGTGAGGGTTTTCCTTAGGATTAGGTTAGGGCTAAGGTTAGGGTTAGGGTTTGGATGATGTTTAGGCTAGGGTGAGGGTTATTTTTATGGTTAGGGCTGGAGTTTGGGTTTGTGCTCACGTTACTTTTAAGGTCTGGTTTAGGGTTTGGATTAGGGTTAGGGGTTATGTTTAGGGTTAGATTTACGAACAGGGTTAGTATCAGTGTGAAGTTCAGGTTAAGTGGGAGGGTTAGGATAAGGGTTAGGATTAGGGTTAGAATTATAATGTTAGACATTAGGTTTAGGGTGTTAGGTTTAGGTTTATGGTTAGGCTAGTCTTAAGTTTAAGGTTAATGTTAGGTCTAGGATTAGATTAGGGTTACTCTTCGTGTTAGACTTAGGGTTAGGGATAAGTTTAGGGATAGCATTAGGTTTAGGGTTGGGGACACGGTTAAGGGTTAGGGTGTGTGTTAGTGTTAGGTTTACCGTTAAGGAGAGGGTTTAGGTTAATTGTTATGGTTAGGGTTAGAGTTAGAGTTAGGGTTAGGGTTAGGGTGAAGTTTCAGTTAATAGTGAGGGTTAGGGTTAAGGTTAGAGTTAGGGTTAAGGTTAGTGTCAGGGTTAGGTTTAGGGTTAGGGTTACGGTAGGGGTAAGGTTACTGTGAAGGCTAGGTTTACAGTAAAGGGTAGTGCTGGGTTAGGGTTAGGGTTACGTTTAGAGTTATTGTTAGGCTTAAGTTTAGGGTTAGGGTAGAGTTAATGTTAGGGTTAATTTTAGGGTTAGGGTAAGGGTTAGGTTTAGTTCAGGGTTAGGGCTAGGATTAGGGATAGGGTTAGGATTGGGGGATGGGTTAGGGATTCGTGTGAGGGTTGGTGTCAGGTTTACAGTTAAGCTGATGTTTTAGGGTGTTACAGTTAGGGTTAGGGTTAGAGTTAGGGTTAGGATTAGGTTTATGCTTAGGATTAGGGTTAGGGTTAGGGTCAGGGTTAGGTGGAGATTTAGTGTCATGTTTAGGTTGCTTTTTTAGTTTTAGGGTTAGGCTTAGTGTGAAGTTTATTTTAATTATGAGGTTTAGGGTTAGGGGTTAGGGTTAGGTTATGTTTAGTTTTAGGTTTGGGGTTAGTGTTAGCGTTAGGGTTAGTTTTAGTTTTGGTTAGGGTTTGAATGAATTTAAGGTAGGTTTAGCGTTATGGTTAGGGTGAAATTTTGATTAAGGGTGAGGGTTTGTTTTAGGTTTAGGGTTAGGGTTAGAGTTCGGGTGAGTGTTTAGGTTTAGGTTTAAGGTTAAGTTTAGGTTTAGGCTAATGATTAGGTTTAGAGTTAGGGTTAGGTGTTATTGTTTCGGTAAGGTTTAGGGTAGGGTTCTGTTTAGGGTTAAGTATAGTGTTAGGGTAAGAGTTAGAGTTCCATTTACAGTTGAGTGTTTTGGGTGTTACTGTTAGGGTTAGGGCTAGGGTTACAGTTAGAGTTAGGGTTAGAGGTTAGGGTTAGGTGTAAGTTTATGGTAGCCTTAATGTTAGGTTAAGGTTAGGTTAGGGTTAGGGTCAGGGTTAGGATTAGGTTTAGGGTGAGGGTTAGGGTCAGAGATATTGTAAGGGTTAGGTTTAGGGTTACAAGTGGGCCATGGTTAAGGTTAGGGTTAGGTTTAGGGTTAAAGTTAGGGTTAGCTTTAGGTTAGGGATAGGATGAAGTTTAATATAGGGTGAGGGTTAGGGTTATGGCTAAGGTTTGGGTTAGTTTTCAGGTTAGTGTTAAGGTTATGTTTAGGGTTAGGGTTAAGTTTATGGGTTGTGTTTAGTTTTAGGGTTAGGGTTAGATTTTAGGTTAGGGTTAAGTTTAGTGTAAACAGCTAAGGTTACGGTTTGTGTTAGGCATTGTGGTTGGGGTGAGGTTTAGGTTTAGGGTTAGGGTTGTGTATGCTTAGGATTCTGGTTATGGTAAGGTGTTAGGGGTTAGAAGTGTAGTTTAGGGTTAGGGGTGGGTGAGGGTTCTGGTAAAGCATTGTGGTTCTGACCATGGTTAGGTTCGGTTTAGGGTTACGGTTAGGTTTATGATTAGGTTTCAGGTTAGTGTTCGAGTTAGAGTTAAGGTTTGGGTTAGGCTTTGGTGTTAGGGGTTAGGGTTTGGGTTAGGGTTAGGGTTATTGTTAGGGCTCAGGGGTTCAGGTTAGTGTTAGGGTTAGGGTTACGGATAGCATTTGAGTTAGGGTTGGAGATACGGTTAGGGGTTAGGGTGAGGGTTACGGTTACTTTTACAGTTTAGGTGAGGATTTAGGTTAAGTGTCATCAATAGGGTTAGAGTTAGGGTTATGGTTAGGTGTAGGGCAATATTTAGGTTTAGGTGCCGGTTTAGTGTTAGAGTCAGTGTTCAATTTAGGGTCAAGGTTAGATTTAGGGTTAGGGTTAGGTTTAGGTCTAGGGTTAGGATTAGGTTTAGGGTTAGGTTCAGGGCTATTGTAAGGGTTAGGTTTAGGGTTACATTTGGACTAGCATTATGGTTAGAGTTATGTTCAAGGATAGGGTTTGGGTTAGGTTTAGGTTTAGGGTTAGGGTTTGGATGAAGTATAGGATAGGGTGAGGGTTATTTTTATGGTTTGGGCTAAAGTTTGGTTTTGTGTTCAGCTTAGTGTTAAGGTTAGGTTTAGGGTTCGGTTTTGGGTTAGGGGTTATGTTTAGGGTTTGCGTTACGATTTGGTTTAGGGTTAGTGTGAAGTTTAGGTTAAGGGTGAGGGTTAGGATAAAGGTTAGGATTAGGTTTATGGTAAGGTGTTAGTGGTTAGAGGTGTAGTTTAGGGTTAGGGATTGGGTGAGGGTTCCGGTTAGGAATTGTGGTTCTGGTCATGGTGGGGTTTGGTTTAGGTTTATGATTAGGTTTCGGGTTAGTGTTAGAGTTAGGGTGAAAGTTAGGGTTAAGGTTTGGATTAGGCTTTGGTTTTAGGGGTTAGGGTTTGTGTTAGAGTTAGGGTTATCGTTAGGGCTCAGGGGTTTCAGGTTAGTTTTAGGGTTAAGGTTAGGGATTGCATTAGGGTTAGGTTTGGGGGATACGGTTAGGGTTTAGGTGAGGGTTGCGGCTAGTTTTACAGTTAAAGTGTGGGTTTAGGATAAGTGTTATGATTAGGGTTTGAGTTGGAGTTATTTTTAGGTTTAGGGTTAGGTGTAGGGGAAGATTTAGGTTTAGGTCCAGGTTTAGGGTTAGAGTTAGTGTTCTCTTTAGGGTCAAGGGTGCAGTTAGGGTTAGGTTAGGATTAGGTCTAGGGCTAGGATTAGGTTTAGGGTTAATTTCAGGGCTATTGTAAGGGTTAGGTTTAGGGTTACAGATGGACTAGCGCTATGGTTAGAGGTAGGTTTAAGGTTAGGGTTTGGGTTAGGTTTAGGTTTAAGGTAGTGTTAGAGTTTGGATGAAGTTTAGGATAGGGTGAGGGTTATTTTTATGGTTAGGGCTAGAGATTGGGTTTGTGTTCAGGTTAGTGTTATGGTTAGATTTAGGGTCCAGTTTAGGTTTAGGGGTTATGTTTAGTGTTAGGGTTAGTTTTAGGTTTAGGGTTAGTGTGAAGTTTAGGTTAAGGGTGAGAGTTAGGGTTAGGGTTAGGGTTAGGATTAGGGTTAGTGTTAGATGTTAGTTTTAGGGTGCTAGTTTTAGGTTTATGGTTAGGGTAGGTTTAAGTTTAGGGTTAATATTAGGGTTAGTGTTAGATTAGGGTTACTGTTCGTGTTAGGGTTACAGTTAGGGTTAGGGATAGCATTAGGGTTAGGATTAGGAATATAGTTAGGGGTTAGGGTGAGGGTTGGGGATATGGTGAGGGTTAGGTTTAGGATTACAGTTAAGGTGAGGATTTAGGGTAATTGTTACGGTTAGGGTTAGAGTTAGGGTCATGGTGAAGTTTCAGTTAATAGTGGGGTTCAGGGTTAATGTTAGATTTAGGGTTAAGGTTAGTGTTAGGGTTAGGTTTAGGTTAGGGTTAAGGTAGCGGTCAGGTTAAGGTTAAGACTAGGTTTACGGTAAAGTGCAAGGTTAGGTTAGGATTAGGTTTAGAGTTAGTGCTAGCGTTTAGGGTTAGGGTTAAGGTCAGGTTTAGAGTTATTGTTAGGTTTACGGTTAAGGTTAGGGTAGAGTTAAGGTTAAGGTTAAGGTTAAGTTTAGGGTAAGAGTTAGGTTTACGTCAGGTTTAGGGTTAGGATGAGGGATAGGGTTAGGGTTAGGGAAAGGGTTAGGGTTTCGTGTGAGGATTAGTGTTATGTTTACATTAAGCTGATGTTTTTGGGTGCTACAGTAAGGTTTAGGGTTAGAGTTAGGTTAGGTTTAGAGTTAGGGCTAGAGTATGGTGATAGTGCTTTAGGCTTAGGTTTAGGGTGAAATTTAGGTTAAGGATGAGGGTTAGGGTTGGGGTAGGTGTTTGGATTAATGTTAGGGTCAGGTTTAGGGTTTTGGTTTAGAGTTCAGGTTAGATTCAGGGTTAGGGTTAGATTTAGGTTTAGGGTTAGGGTTAGGTTTAGTGTCAGTTTAGCTTAGCGTTAGGGTTTGAATGAAGTTAGGGTAGGTTTAGGGTTATGGTTAGGTTGAAATTTTGGTAAAGTATGAGGGTTTGGTTTTGGGTTAGGGTTAGAGTTAGGGTTAGTGGTTAAGGTTAGGTTTAGGGTTACGGTTAGGTTTAGGCTAAGCATTAGGGTTAGAGTTAGGGTTAGTGGTTAGTGTTTCAGTTAGGTTTAGGATAGGGTTATAATTAGGGTTAAGTTTAGGGTTACGGTAAGAGTTAGATTTATGTTTACAGTTAAGGTGAGGGTTTTGCGTAACTGTTACGGTTAGGGTTAGGGCTAGGTTTAGGGTTACAGTTGGATAAGGGGTTAGGTTTAGGTTAAGTTTATGGTCTGCTTAAAGTTAGGGTTAAGGTTAGGTTAGGGTTAGGGTCAGGGTTAGGATTAGAATTAGGTTTCGGGCGAGGGTTAGTGTCAGAGTTATTATAAGGGTTAGGTTTAGGGTTACAGATTGGCCAAGGTTAAGGTTAGGGTTAGGTTTAGGGGTAGGATTAGGGTTAAAGTTAGGGTTAGCTTTAGGTTAGGGATAGGGTGAAGTAAAGTAGGGTGAGGGTTAGGGTTATGGCTAAGGTTTGGGTTCGTTTTCAGGTTAGTGTTAAGTTTATGTTTAGGGTTAGGGTTAAGTTTATTGGTTCTCTTTAGTTTTAGGGTTAGGGTTAGATTTTAGGTTAGGGTTAAGTTAAGTGTAACAGTTAGGGTTACGATTTGTGTTAGGCATTGTGGTTGGGGTGAGTGTTAGGTTTATGGTTAGGGTTGGGTAGAGTTAGGATTATGGTTATGGTAAGATGTTAGGGTTTAGAGGTGTAGTTTAGGGTTAGGGTTTGGGTGAGGGTTTCGGTTAGGCATTGTGGTTCTGGTCATGGTTAAGTTTGGTTCAGTGTTAGGGTTAGGTTTATGATTAGGTTTCGGGTTAGTGTTAGAGTTAGGGTGAGGGATAGTGTTAAGGTTTAGGTTAGGTTTTGGTGTTATGGGTTAGGGTTTGCGTTAGGGTTAGTGTTATCTTTATGGCTTAGGGGTTTCAGGTTAGTGTTGTGGTTAGGGCTAGGGTTAGCATTAGGGTTAGGGTTGTAGGCTACGGTTAGGGGTTAGAGTGAAGGTTATGGTTAGTTTTACAGTTAAGGTGAGGGTTTAGGGTAAGTGTTCTGATTAGGGTTAGAGTTCGAGTTAGGGTTAGGTTTAGGGTTAGGGTTAGGTGTAGGGTAATATTTTGGTTTACGTCCAAGTTTAGGGTTAGAGTTAGTGTTGTATTTAGGGTCAGAGCTAGTGTTCTATTTAGGGTCAAGTTTAGAGTTAGGGTTAGGTTCAGGATTAGGATTATGTTTAGGGTTAGGGTTAGGTTCAGGGCTATCGTAAGGGTTAGGTTTAGGGTTTCAGATGGACTAGTGTTATGGTTAGAGTTAGGTTTAAGGTAAGGGTTTTGCTTAGGTTTAGGTTAGGGCTAAGGTTAGGGTTAGGGTTTGGATGATGTTTAGGCTAGGGTGAGGGTTATTTTTATGGTTAGGGCTGGAGTTTGGGTTTGTGCTCACGTTACTTTTAAGGTCAGGTTTAGGGTTTGGATTAGGGTTAGGGGTTATGTTTAGGGTTAGATTTACGAACAGGGTTAGTATTAGTGTGAAGTTCAGGTTAAGTGGGAGGGTTAGGATAAGGGTTAGGATTAGGGTTAGAATTATAATGTTAGACATTAGGTTTAGGGTGTTAGGTTTAGGTTTATGGTTAGGCTAGTCTTAAGTTTAAGGTTAATGTTAGGTCTAGGATTAGATTAGGGTTACTCTTCGTGTTAGACTTAGGGTTAGGGATAAGTTTAGGGATAGCATTAGGTTTAGGGTTGGGGACTCGGTTAAGGGTTAGGGTGTGTGTTAGTGTTAGGTATACCATTAAGGAGAGGGTTTAGGTTAATTGTTATGGTTAGGGTTAGAGTTAGAGTTAGGGTTAGGGTTAGGGTGAAGTTTCAGTTAATAGTGAGGCTTAGGGTTAAGGTTAGAGTTAGGGTTAAGGTTAGTGTCAGGGTTAGGTTTAGGGTTAGGGTTACGGTAGGGGTAAGGTTACTGTGAAGGCTAGGTTTACAGTAAAGGGTAGTGCTGGGTTAGGGTTAGGGTTACGTTTAGAGTTATTGTTAGGCTTAAGTTTAGGGTTAGGGCAGAGTTAATGTTAGGGTTAATTTTAGGGTTAGGGTAAGGGTTAGGTTTAGTTCAGGGTTAGGGCTAGGATTAGGGATAGGGTTAGGATTGGGGGATGGGTTAGGGATTCGTGTGTGGGTTAGTGTCAGGTTTACAGTTTAGCTGATGTTTTAGGGTGTTACAGTTAGGGTTAGGGTTAGAGTTAGGGTTAGGATTAGGTTTATGCTTAGGATTAGGGTTAGGGTTAGGGTCAGGGTTAGGTGGAGATTTAGTGTCATGTTTAGGTTGTTTTTTTAGTTTTAGGGTTAGGCTTAGTGTGAAGTTTATTTTAATTATGAGGTTTAGGGTTAGGGATTAGGGTTAGGTTATGTTTAGTTCTAGGTTTGGGGTTAGTGTTAGCGTTAGGGTTAGTTTTAGTTTTGGTTAGGGTTTGAATGAATTTAAGGTAGGTTTAGCGTTATGGTTAGGGTGAAATTTTGGTGAAGGGTGAGGGTTTGTTTTAGGTTTAGGTTTAGGGTTAGGTTTAGAGTTAGGGTGAGTGTTTAGGTTTAGGTTTAAGGTTAAGTTTAGGTTTAGGCTAATGATTAGGTTTAGAGTTAGGGTTAGGTGTTATTGTTTCGGTAAGGTTTAGGGTAGGGTTCTGTTTAGGGTTAAGTATAGTGTTAGGGTAAGAGTTAGAGTTCCATTTACAGTTGAGTGTTTTGGGTGTTACTGTTAGGGTTAGGGCTAGGGTTACAGTTAGAGTTAGGGTTAGAGGTTAGGGTTAGGTGTAAGTTTATGGTAGCCTTAATGTTAGGTTAAGGTTAGGTTAGGGTTAGGGTCAGGGATATTGTAAGGGTTAGGTTTAGGGTTACAAGTGGGCCATGGTTAAGGTTAGGGTTAGGTTTAGGGTTCAAGTTAGGGTTAGCTTTAGGTTAGGGATAGGATGAAGTTTAAGATAGGGTGAGGGTTAGGGTTATGGCTAAGGTTTGGGTTCGTTTTCGGGTTAGTGTTAAGGTTATGTTTAGGGTTAGGATTAAGTTTATGGGTTGTGTTTAGTTTTAGGGTTAGGGTTAGATTTTAGGTTAGGGTTAAGTTTAGTGTAAACAGCTAAGGTTACGGTTTGTGTTAGGCATTGTGGTTGGGATGAGGTTTAGGTTTAGGGTTAGGGTTGTGTATGCTTAGGATTCTGCTTATGGTAAGGTGTTAGGGGTTAGAAGTGTAGTTTAGGGTTAGGGGTGGGTGAGGGTTCTGGTAAAGCATTGTGGTTCTGACCATGGTTGGGTTCGGTTTAGGGTTACGGTTAGGTTTATGATTAGGTTTCAGGTTAGTGTTCGAGTTAGAGTTAAGGTTTGGGTTAGGCTTTGGTGTTAGGGGTTAGGGTTTGGGTTAGGGTTAGGGTTATTGTTAGGGCTCAGGGGTTCAGGTTAGTGTTAGGGTTAGGGTTACGGATAGCATTAGGGTTAGGGTTGGAGATACGGTTAGGGGTTAGGGTGAGGGTTACGGTTACTTTTACAGTTTAGGTGAGGGTTTAGGTTAAGTGTCATCATTAGGGTTAGAGTTAGAGTTATGGTTAGGTGTAGGGCAATATTTAGGTTTAGGTGCCGGTTTAGTGTTAGAGTCAGTGTTCAATTTAGTGTCAAGGTTAGATTTAGGGTTAGGGTTAGGTTTAGGTCTAGGGTTAGGATTAGGTTTAGGGTTAGGTTCAGGGCTATTGTGAGGGTTAGGATTAGGGTTACATTTGGACTAGCATTATGGTTAGAGTTATGTTCAAGGATAGGGTTTGGGTTAGGTTTAGGTTTAGGGTTAGGGTTTGGATGAAGTTTAGGATAGGGTGAGGGTTATTTTTATGGTTTGGGCTAAAGTTTGGATTTGTGTTCAGCTTAGTGTTAAGGTTAGGTTTAGTGTTCGGTTTTGGGTTAGGGGTTATGTTTAGGGTTTGGGTTACACTTTGGTTTAGGGTTAGTGTGAAGTTTAGTTTAAGGGTGAAGGTTAGGATAAAGGTTAGGATTAGGTTTATGGTAAGGTGTTAGTGGTTAGAGGTGTAGTTTAGGGTTAGGGATTGGGTGAGGGTTCCGGTTAGGAATTGTGGTTCTGGTCATGGTGGGGTTTGGTTTCGGTTTATGATTAGGTTTCGGGTGAGTGTTAGAGTTAGGATGAAAGTTAGGGTTAATGTTTGGATTAGGCTTTGGTGTTAGGGGTTAGGGTTTGTGTTAGAGTTAGGGTTATCGTTAGGGCTCAGGGGTTTCAGGTTATTTTTAGGGTTAAGGTTAGGGATTGCAGTAGGGTTAGGTTTGGGGATACGGTTAGGGGTTAGGGTGAGGGTTATGGTTAGTTTTACAGTTAAAGTGTGGGTTTAGGATAAGTGTTATGATTAGGGTTAGAGTTGGAGTTATTTTTAGGTTTAGGGTTAGGTGTAGGGGAAGATTTAGGTTTAGGTCCAGGTTTAGGGTTAGAGTTAGTGTTCTCTTTAGGGTCAAGGGTGCAGTTAGGGTTAGGTTAGGATTAGGTCTAGGGCTAGGATTAGGTTTAGGGTTAATTTCAGGGCTATTGTAAGGGTTAGGTTTAGGGTTACAGATGGACTAGCACTATGGTTAGAGGTAGGTTTAAGGTTAGGGTTTGGGTTAGGTTTAGGTTTAAGGTAGTGTTAGAGTTTGGATGAAGTTTAGGATAGGGTGAGGGTTATTTTTATGGTTAGGGCTAGAGTTTGGGTTTGTGTTCAGGTTAGTGTTATGGTTAGATTTAGGATCCAGTTTAGGTTTAGGGGTTATGTTTAGTGTTAGGGTTAGATTTAGGTTTAGGGTTAGTGTGAAGTTTAGGTTAAGGGTGAGAGTTAGGGTTAGGGTTAGGATTAGGGTTAGTGTTAGACGTTAGGTTTAGGGTGCTAGTTTTAGGTTTATGGTTAGGGTAGGTTTAAGTTTAGGGTTAATGTTAGGGTTAGTGTTAGATTAGGGTTACTGTTCGTGTTAGGGTTACAGTTAGGGTTAGGGATAGCATTAGGTTTAGGGTTAGGAATATAGTTAGGGGTTAGGGTGAGGGTTGGGGATATGGTGAGGGTTAGGTTTAGGTTTACAGTTAAGGTGAGGGTTTAAGGTAATTGTTACGGTTAGGGTTAGAGTTAGGGTCATGGTGAAGTTTCAGTTAATAGTGGGGTTCAGGGTTAATGTTAGATTTAGGGTTAAGGTTAGTGTTAGGGTTAGGTTTAGGTTAGGGTTAAGGTAGCGGTCAGGTTAGGGTTAAGACTAGGTTTACGGTAAAGTGTAAGGTTAGGTTAGGATTAGGTTTAGAGTTAGTGCTAGCGTTTAGGGTTAGGGTTAAGGTCAGGTTTAGAGTTATTGTTAGGTTTACGGTTAAGGTTAGGGTAGAGTTAAGGTTAAGGTTAAGGTTAAGTTTAGGGTAAGAGTTAGGTTTACGTCAGGTTTAGGGTTAGGATGAGGGATAGGGTTAGGGTTAGGGAAAGGGTTAGGGTTTTGTGTGAGGATTAGTGTTATGTTTACATTAAGCTGATGTTTTTGGGTGCTACAGTAAGGTTTAGGGTTAGAGTTAGGTTAGGTTTAGAGTTAGGGCTAGAGTATGGTGATAGTGCTTTAGGCTTAGGTTTAGGGTGAAATTTAGGTTAAGGATGAGGGTTAGGGTTGGGGTAGGTGTTTGGATTAATGTTAGGGTCAGGTTTAGGGTTTTGGTTTAGAGTTCAGGTTAGATTCAGGGTTAGGGTTAGATTTAGGTTTAGGGTTAGGGTTAGGTTTAGTGTTAGTTTAGCTTAGCGTTACGGTTTGAATGAAGTTAGGGTAGGTTTAGGGTTATGGTTAGGTTGAAATTTTGGTAAAGTGTGAGGGTTTGGTTTCGGGTTAGGGTTAGAGTTAGGGTTAGTGTTTAAGGTTAGGTTTAGGGTTACGGTTAGGTTTAGGCTAAGCATTAGGGTTAGAGTTAGGGTTAGTGGTTAGTGTTTCAGTTAGGTTTAGGATAGGGTTATAATTAGGGTTAAGTTTAGGGTTACGGTAAGAGTTAGATTTACGTTTACAGTTCAGGTGAGGGTTTTGCGTAACTGTTACGGTTAGGGTTAGGGCTAGGTTTAGGGTTAGAGTTGGGTTAGGGTTTCGGTTTAGGTTAAGTTTATGGTAGGCTTAAAGTTAGGGTTAAGGTTAGGTTAGGGTTAGGGTCAGGGTTAGGATTGGAATTAGGTTTCGGACGAGGGTTAGTGTCAGAGTTATTATAAGGGTTAGGTTTAGGGTTAAAGATGGGCAAAGGTTAAGGTCAGGGTTAGGTTTAGGGGTAGGATTAGGATTAAAGTTAGGGTTAGCTTTAGGTTAGGGATAGGGTGAAGTAAAGTAGGGTGAGGGTTAGGGTTCTGGCTAAGGTTTGGGTTCGTTTTCAGGTTAGTGTTAAGTTTATGTTTAGGGTTAGGGTTAAGTTTATGGGTCCCTTTTTCTAACCCTAAATTAACCCTAACCTTAACTCTACCCTAACCCTAACAACAACTCTAAACCTGACCATAACCATAATCCTAAACCCTAGCACTAACTCCAACTCTAAATCTATCCCTAAGCTAGCCCTACCCTTTACCGTAAACCTAGCCTTAACCCTAACCTTACCCCTACCCAAACCCTAACGCTATACCTAACCCGAACACTAACCTTAACCCTACTCTAACCTTAAGCCTAACCCTGACTATTAACTGAAACTTCACCCTAACCCTAAGCCTAACTCTAAGTCTAACCCTAACCATAACAATTAGCCTAAACCCTCGCCTTAACTGTAAACCTAACCGTAACCCTCACCCTAATCCTTAACCGTATCCCCAACCCTAAACCTAACGCTATCCCCAAACTTATCCCTAACCCTAACCCTAATACGAACAGTAACCCAAATCTAACCCTAACCCTAATATTAAACCTAAACTTAAATCTACCCTAACCATAAACCTAACCCTAACACCCTAAACCTAACGTCTAACACCGTCTATAATCCTAACCCTTACCATAACCCTCACCCTTAACCTAAACTTCACACTAACCCTAAACCTAACCTAACGCTGACCCTAGACATAACGCCTAACCCTCACCGAACCCTAAACCTATCCTTAACACTAACCTGAACACAAACCCAAACCCTAGCCCTCACCAGAAAAATAACCCTCACCCTATCCTGAACTTCATCCAAACACTAACCATAACCTTAACCCTAAACCTAGACCTAACCCAAACCCTAACCTTAAACCTAACTCTAAGAATAACGCTAGTCCATCTGTAACCCTAAACCGAACACTTACAGTAGCCCTGAACCTAACCCTAAAATTATCCTAATCCTAACCCTAGACCTAATCCTAACCCTACCCCTAACCTTTACCCTAAATAGAACACTAAGTCTAACCCTCAACATGGACCTAAACCTAATTCTTACCCTACACCTAACCCTAATCCTAAACCAAACCCTAACTCTGACTATTACCCTAATCGTAACCATTACCCTAAACCCTTACCTTAACTGTAAAACTAACCGTAACCCGCACCCTAAATCCTAACCGTATCCCACAACCCTAACCCTAATGCTATCCCTAACCCTAACCCTAACATTAACCTGAAACCCCTGAGCCCTAATGATAAACCTAACCCTAACACAAACCCTAACCCTAACACCAAAGCCTAGCAAAAACCTTAACACTAACTCTCACCCTAACTCTAACACTAACCCGAAACCGAATCATGCACCTAACCCTAAGCCTAAACCAAACCTAACCATGACCGGAACCGCAAGGCCTAACCGGAACCCTCACCCAAACCCTAACCCTAAACTACACCTCTAACCCCTGACGCCTTATCATAACGGTAATCCTAACCCTAACCAACCCGAACCCTAAAACTAACCCTCACCCCAACCACAAAGCCTAACACAACCATGACCCTAACCCTAAACGTAACACTAAACTTAACCCTAACCTTAAATCTAACCCTAAACGTAACACTAAACTTAACCTTAACCTTAAATCTAACCCTAACCCTAAAACTGAACACAACCCCTGAAAGTAACCCTAACCCTGAACATAACCTTAACACTAACCTGAAAACAAGCCCAAACCTTAGCCATAACCCTAACCCTCACCCTATCTTAAACTTCACCCTATCCCTAACCTAAAACTCACCCTGACTTTAACCCTAACCCTCCCCATAAACCTAACCCTCACCTTAACCTTGGCCCACCTGTAACCCGAAACCTAACCCTTACAATAACTCTGACCCTAATCCTCGCCCTAAACCTAATTCTAATTCTAACCCTGACCCTAACCCTAACCTAACCTTAACCCTATCTTTAAGCCTACCATAAACTTAAACCTAACCCTAACCCTTAACCTTAACTCTAACCCTAACCCTAGCCCTAACCCTAACCTTAACGGTAACACTTACCCAGAACCCTCACCTTAACTGTAAATGTAACTCTAACTCTTACCCTAACCCTAAACTTAGCCCTAATTATAACCTTAACCTAAACCTAACTGAAACAGTAACCTTTAACCCTAACTCTAATCCTAATCCTTAGCCTAAAACTAACCTTAACCCTAAACCTAACCCTAACCACTGACCCTAACTCTAACCCTAACCCTAAGCCGAACCCTCACCCTTAACCAGAATTTCACCCTAAAGCATAACGCTAAGCATACCCTAACTTCATTCAAACCCGAACCCTAAGCGAAACTAACACTAACACTACACGTAACCCTAACCCTAAACCTAACCCTAACCCTGACTCTGACCTGAACCCAAACCCCTAACCCCAACCCTCTCGCTTAACATAAACTTCTCCGTAACCCTAGCCCTAAAACTAAACGTAACACTAAATCTCCCCTAACCCTGACCGTACCATAAACGTAACCCTATCTCTAAACTCAAAACTAACCCTGACCCTAACCCTAACTCTAACCCTAATCCTAACCCTAAAACTTACCCTACACACTCAGCTTAAATGGAAACCTAGCACTAACCCTCATCTTACCATCTAAACCTAACCTCAACCCTTAACCTAACCCTATCTATAACCTTCACCTAGCCCTAAACCTAAACATGACTTAACCCTAACACTAACCCTAACCCTAAATCTAAACCTAACCTTAACCCTAAACTTAATCCTAACCTAAGCTCTAACCCTAACCCCTAACGCTAACCCTAAGCTCAACCCTCACCCTTCAATTAAACTTTACCCCAGCTGTAGCCCTAACCCTAAGCCGAACCCTAAACCTGACCCTAACATTAACCCAAACACCTAACCCTAACCCTAAGCCTAATCCTAAACCTAACCCTAACCTTAACCCAAATGCCTAGCCCTAACCCTAACCCTCATCCTTAACCTAAACTTCACCCTAAACCTAAGGCTAACCCTAACCCTGAAAGTAAAGCTAACCCTTAACTATCCCCTAACTCTAGCCCTGACCCTAAACCTAATGCTAACCCTAGCCCTAACAGTAACACCCTAAAACATCAGCTTAATGTAAACTTAACACTAACCCTCCCATGAACCCCTAACCCTAACCCTACCCCGCATCCTACACCTAACCCAGACCTAAACCTAACCCTTTCTCTAACCCTAAATTAACCCTAACCTTAACTCTACCCTAACCCTAACAACAACTCTAAACCTGACCATAACCATAATCCTAAACCCTAGCACTAACTCCAACTCTAAATCTATCCCTAAGCTAGCCCTACCCTTTACCGTAAACCTAGCCTTAACCCTAACCTTACCCCTACCCAAACCCTAACGCTATACCTAACCCGAACACTAACCTTAACCCTACTCTAACCTTAAGCCTAACCCTGACTATTAACTGAAACTTCACCCTAACCCTAAGCCTAACTCTAACTCTAACCCTAACCATAACAATTAGCCTAAACCCTCGCCTTAACTGTAAACCTAACCCTAACCCTCACCCTAATCCTTAACCGTATCCCCAACCCTAAACCTAACGCTATCCCCAAACTTATCCCTAACCCTAACCCTAATACGAACAGTAACCCAAATCTAACCCTAACCCTAATATTAAACCTAAACTTAAATCTACCCTAACCATAAACCTAACCCTAACACCCTAAACCTAACGTCTAACACCGTCTATAATCCTAACCCTTACCATAACCCTCACCCTTAACCTAAACTTCACACTAACCCTAAACCTAACCTAACGCTGACCCTAGACATAACGCCTAACCCTCACCGAACCCTAAACCTATCCTTAACACTAACCTGAACACAAACCCAAACCCTAGCCCTCACCAGAAAAATAACCCTCACCCTATCCTGAACTTCATCCAAACACTAACCATAACCTTAACCCTAAACCTAGACCTAACCCAAACCCTAACCTTAAACCTAACTCTAAGAATAACGCTAGTCCATCTGTAACCCTAAACCGAACACTTACAGTAGCCCTGAACCTAACCCTAAAATAATCCTAATCCTAACCCTAGACCTAATCCTAACCCTACCCCTAACCTTTACCCTAAATAGAACACTAAGTCTAACCCTCAACATGGACCTAAACCTAATTCTTACCCTACACCTAACCCTAATCCTAAACCAAAGCCTAACTCTGACTATTACCCTAATCGTAACCATTACCCTAAACCCTTACCTTAACTGTAAAACTAACCGTAACCCGCACCCTAAATCCTAACCGTATCCCACAACCCTAACCCTAATGCTATCCCTAACCCTAACCCTAACATTAACCTGAAACCCCTGAGCCCTAATGATAAACCTAACCCTAACACAAACCCTAACACTAACACCAAAGCCTAGCAAAAACCTTAACACTAACTCTCACCCTAACTCTAACACTAACCCGAAACCGAATCATGCACCTAACCCTAAGCCTAAACCAAACCTAACCATGACCAGAACCGCAAGGCCTAACCGGAACCCTCACCCAAACCCTAACCCTAAACTACACCTCTAACCCCTGACGCCTTATCATAACGGTAATCCTAACCCTAACCAACCCGAACCCTAAAACTAACCCTCACCCCAACCACAAAGCCTAACACAACCATGACCCTAACCCTAAACGTAACACTAAACTTAACCCTAACCTTAAATCTAACCCTAACCCTAAAACTGAACACAACCCCTGAACGTAACCCTAACCCTGAACATAACCTTAACACTAACCTGAAAACAAGCCCCAACCTTAGCCATAACCCTAACCCTCACCCTATCTTAAACTTCACCCTATCCCTAACCTAAAACTCACCCTGACTTTAACCCTAACCCTCCCCATAAACCTAACCCTCACCTTAACCTTGGCCCACCTGTAACCCGAAACCTAACCCTTACAATAACTCTGACCCTAATCCTCGCCCTAAACCTAATTCTAATTCTAACCCTGACCCTAACCCTAACCTAACCTTAACCCTATCTTTAAGCCTACCATAAACTTAAACCTAACCCTAACCCTTAACCTTAACTCTAACCCTAACCCTAGCCCTAACCCTAACCTTAACGGTAACACTTACCCAGAACCCTCACCTTAACTGTAAATGTAACTCTAACTCTTACCCTAACCCTAAACTTAGCCCTAATTATAACCTTAACCTAAACCTAACTGAAACAGTAACCCTTAACCCTAACTCTCATCCTAATCCTTAGCCTAAAACTAACCTTAACCCTAAACCTAACCCTAACCACTGACCCTAACTCTAACCCTAACCCTAAGCCGAACCCTCACCCTTAACCAGAATTTCACCCTAAAGCATAACGCTAAGCGTACCCTAACTTCATTCAAACCCGAACCCTAAGCGAAACTAACACTAACACTACACGTAACCCTAACCCTAAACCTAACCCTAACCCGGACTCTGACCTGAACCCAAACCCCTAACCCCAACCCTCTCGCTTAACATAAACTTCTCTGTAACCCTAGCCCTAAAACTAAACGTAACACTAAATCTCCCCTAACCCTGACCGTACCATAAACGTAACCCTAACTCTAAACTCAAAACTAACCCTGACCCTAACTCTAACTCTAACCCTAATCCTAACCCTAAAACTTACCCTACACACTCAGCTTCAATGGAAACCTAGCACTAACCCTCATCTTACCATCTAAACCTAACCTCAACCCTTAACCTAACCCTATCTATAACCTTCACCTAGCCCTAAACCTAAACATGACTTAACCCTAACACTAACCCTAACCCTAAATCTAAACCTAACCTTAACCCTAAACTGAATCCTAACCTAAGCTCTAACCCAACCCCTAACGCTAACCCTAAGCTCAACCCTCACCCTTCAATTAAACTTTACCCCAGCTGTAGCCCTAACCCTAAGCCGAACCCTAAACCTGACCCTAACATTAACCCAAACACCTAACCCTAAGCCTAATCCTAAACCTAACCCTAACCTTAACCCAAATGCCTAAGCCTAACCCTAACCCTCATCCTTAACCTAAACTTCACCCTAAACCTAAGGCTAACCCTAACCCTGAAAGTAAAGCTAACCCTTAACTATCCCCTAACTCTAGCCCTGACCCTAAACCTAATGCTAACCCTAGCCCTAACAGTAACACCCTAAAACATCAGCTTAATGTAAACTTAACACTAACCCTCCCATGAACCCCTAACCCTAACCTTACCCTGCATCCTACACCTAACCCAGACCTAAACCTAACCCTTTCTCTAACCCTAAATTAACCCTAACCTTAACTCTACCCTAACCCTAACAATAACTCTAAACCTGACCATAACCATAATCCTAGACCCTAGCACTAACTCTAACTCTAAATCTAAAACTAAGCTAGCCCTACCCTTTACCGTAAACCTAGCCTTAACCCTAACCTTACCCCTACCCAAACCCTAACGCTATACCTAACCCGAACACTAACCTTAACCCTACTCTAACCTTAAGCCTCACCCTGACTATTAACTGAAACTTCACCCTAACCCTAAGCCTAACTCTAACTCTAACCCTAACCATAACAATTACCCTAAACCCTCGCCTTAACTGTAAACCTAACCCTAACCCTCACCCTAATCCTTAACCGTATCCCCAACCCTAAACCTAACGCTATCCCCAAACTTATCCCTAACCCTAACCCTAATACGAACAGTAACCCAAATCTAACCCTAACCCTAATATTAAACCTAAACTTAAATCTACCCTAACCATAAACCTAACCCTAACACCCTAAACCTAACGTCTAACACCGTCTATAATCCTAACCCTTACCATAACCCTCACCCTTAACCTAAACTTCACACTAACTCTAAACCTAACCTAACGCTGACCCTAGACATAACGCCTAACCCTAACCGAACCCTAAACCTATCCTTAACACTAACCTGAACACAAACCCAAACCCTAGCCCTCACCATAAAAATAACCCTCACCCTATCCTGAACTTCATCCAAACACTAACCATAACCTTAACCCTAAACCTAGACCTAACCCAAACCCTAACCTTAAACCTAACTCTAAGAATAACGCTAGTCCATCTGTAACCCTAAACCGAACACTTACAATAGCCCTGAACCTAACCCTAAAATAATCCTAATCCGAACCCTAGACCTAATCCTAACCCTGCCCCTCACCTTTACCCTAAATAGAACACTAAGTCTAACCCTCAACATGGACCTAAACCTAATTCTTACCCTACACCTAACCCTAATCCTAAACCAAAGCCTAACTCTGACTATAACCCTAATCATAACAATTACCCTAAACCCTCACCTTAACTGTAAAACTAACCGTAACTCGCACCCTAAATCCTAACCGTATCCCACAACCCTAACCCTAATGCGATCCCTAACCCTAACCCTAACATTAACCTGAAACCCCTGAGCCCTAATGATAAACCTAACCCTAACACAAACCCTAACCCTAACACCAAAGCCTAGCAAAAACCTTAACCCTAACTCTCACCCTAACGCTCACACTAACCCGAAACTGAATCATGAACCTAACCCTAAGCCTGAACCAAACCTAACCATGACCAGAACCGCAAGGCCTAACCGGAACCCTCACCCAAACCCTAACCCTAAACTACACCTCTAACCCCTAACGCCTTATCATAACGATAATCCTAACCTTAACCAACCCTAACCCTAAAACTAACCCTCACCCCAACCACAAAGCCTAACACAACCATGACCCTAACCCTAAACGTAACACTAAACTTAACCCTAACCTTTAATCTAACCCTAACCCTAAAACTGAACACAACCCCTGAACGTAACCCTAACCCTGAACATAACCTTAACACTAACCTGAAAACAAGCCCCAACCTTAGCCATAACCCTAACCCTCACCCTATCTTAAACTTCACCCTATCCCTAACCTAAAACTCACCCTGACTTTAACCCTAACCCTCCCCATAAACCTAACCCTCACCTTAACCTTGGCCCACCTGTAACCCGAAACCTAACCCTTACAATAACTCTGACCCTAATCCTCGCCCTAAACCTAATTCTAATTCTAACCCTGACCCTAACCCTAACCTAACCTCAACCCTATCTTTAAGCCTACCATAAACTTAAACCTAACCCTAACCCTTAACCTTAACTCTAACCCTAACCCTAGCCCTAACCCTAACCTTAACGTTAACACTTACCCAGAACCCTCACCTTAACTGTAAATGTAACTCTAACTCTTACCCTAACCCTAAACTTAACCCTAATTATAACGTTAACCTAAACCTAACTGAAACAGTAACCCTTAACCCTAACTCTCATCCTAATCCTTAGCCTAAAACTAACCTTAACCCTAAACCTAACCCTAACCGCTGACCCTAACTCTAACCCTAACCCTAAGCCGAACCCTCACCCTTAACCAGAATTTCACCCTAAGCATAACGCTAAGCGTACCCTAACTTCATTCAAACCCGAACCCTAAGCAAAACTAACACTAACACTACACGTAACCCTAACCCTAAGCCTAACCCTAACCCTGACTCTGACCTGAACCCAAACCCCTAACCCCAACCCTCTCGCTTAACATAAACTTCTCTGTAACCCTAACCCTAAAACTAAACGTAACACTAAATCTCCCCTAACCCTGACCGTACCATAAACGTAACCCTAACTCTAAACTCAAAACTAACCCTGACCCTAACTCTAACTCTAACCCTAATCCTAACCCTAAAACTTACCCTCCACACTCAGCTTCAATGGAAACCTAGCACTAACCCTCATCTTACCATCTAAACCTAACCTCAACCCTTAACCTAACCCTATCTATAACCTTCACCTAGCCCTAAACCTAAACATGACTTAACCCTAACACTAACCCTAACCCTAAATCTAAACCTAACCTTAACCCTAAACTGAATCCTAACCTAAGCTCTAACCCAACCCCTAACGCTAACCCTAAGCTCAACCCTCACCCTTCAATTAAACTTTACCCCAGCTGTAGCCCTAACCCTAAGCCGAACCCTAAACCTGACCCTAACATTAACCCAAACACCTAACCCTAAGCCTAATCCTAAACCTAACCCTAACCTTAACCCAAATGCCTAAGCCTAACCCTAACCCTCATCCTTAACCTAAACTTCACCCTAAACCTAAGGCTAACCCTAACCCTGAAAGTAAAGCTAACCCTTAACTATCCCCTAACTCTAGCCCTGACCCTAAACCTAATGCTAACCCTAGCCCTAACAGTAACACCCTAAAACATCAGCTTAATGTAAACTTAACACTAACCCTCCCATGAACCCCTAACCCTAACCCTACCCCGCATCCTACACCTAACCCAGACCTAAACCTAACCCTTTCTCTAACCCTAAATTAACCCTAACCTTAACTCTACCCTAACCCTAACAATAACTCTAAACCTGACCATAACCATAATCCTAGACCCTAGCACTAACTCTAACTCTAAATCTAACCCTAAGCTAGCCCTACCCTTTACCGTAAACCTAGCCTTAACCCTAACCTTACCCCTACCCAAACCCTAATGCTATACCTAACCCGAACACTAACCTTAACCCTACTCTAACCTTAAGCCTAACCCTGACTATTAACTGAAACTTCACCCTAACCCTAAGCCTAACTCTAACTCTAACCCTAACCATAACAATTACCCTAAACCCTCGCCTTAACTGTAAACCTAACCCTAACCCTCACCCTAAGCCTTAACCGTATCCCCAACCCTAAACCTAACGCTATCCCCAAACTTGTCCCTAACCCTAACCCTAATACGAACAGTAACCCAAATCTAACCCTAACCCTAATATTAAACCTAAACTTAAATCTACCCTAACCATGAACCTAACCCTAACACCCTAAACCTAACGTCTAACACCGTCTATAATCCTAACCCTTACCATAACCCTCACCCTTAACCTAAACTTCACACTAACCCTAAACCTAACCTAACGCTGACCCTAGACATAACGCCTAACCCTAACCGAACCCTAAACCTATCCTTAACACTAACCTGAACACAAACCCAAACCCTAGCCCTCACCATAAAAGTAACCCTCACCCTATCCTGAACTTCATCCAAACACTAACCATAACCTTAACCCTAAACCTAGACCTAATCCAAACCCTAACCTTAAACCTAACTCTAAGAATAACGCTAGTCCATCTGTAACCCTAAACCGAACACTTACAATAGCCCTGAACCTAACCCTAAAATAATCCTAATCCGAACCCTAGACCTAATCCTAACCCTACCCCTCACCTTTACCCTAAATAGAACACTAAGTCTAACCCTCAACATGGACCTAAACCTAATTCTTACCCTACACCTAACCCTAATCCTAAACCAAAGCCTAACTCTGACTATAACCCTAATCATAACAATTACCCTAAACCCTCACCTTAACTGTAAAACTAACCGTAACCCGCACCCTAAATCCTAACCGTATCCCACAACCCTAACCCTAATGCGATCCCTAACCCTAACCCTAACATTAACCTGAAACCCCTGAGCCCTAATGATAAACCTAACCCTAACACAAACCCTAACCCTAACACCAAAGCCTAGCAAAAACCTTAACCCTAACTCTCACCCTAACGCTCACACTAACCCGAAACCGAATCATGAACCTAACCCTAAGCCTGAACCAAACCTAACCATGACCAGAACCGCAAGGCCTAACCGGAACCCTCACCCAAACCCTAACCCTAAACTACACCTCTAACCCCTAACGCCTTATCATAACGATAATCCTAACCTTAACCAACCCTAACCCTAAAACTAACCCTCACCCCAACCACAAAGCCTAACACAACCATGACCCTAACCCTAAACGTAACACTAAACTTAACCCTAACCTTTAATCTAACCCTAACCCTAAAACTGAACACAACCCCTGAACGTAACCCTAACCCTGAACATAACCTTAACACTAACCTGAAAACAAGCCCCAACCTTAGCCATAACCCTAACCCTCACCCTATCTTAAACTTCACCCTATCCCTAACCTAAAACTCACCCTGACTTTAACCCTAACCCTCCCCATAAACCTAACCCTCACCTTAACCTTGGCCCACCTGTAACCCGAAACCTAACCCTTACAATAACTCTGACCCTAATCCTCGCCCTAAACCTAATTCTAATTCTAACCCTGACCCTAACCCTAACCTAACCTCAACCCTATCTTTAAGCCTACCATAAACTTAAACCTAACCCTAACCCTTAACCTTAACTCTAACCCTAACCCTAGCCCTAACCCTAACCTTAACGGTAACACTTACCCAGAACCCTCACCTTAACTGTAAATGTAACTCTAACTCTTACCCTAACCCTAAACTTAACCCTAATTATAACCTTAACCTAAACCTAACTGAAACAGTAACCCTTAACCCTAACTCTCATCCTAATCCTTAGCCTAAAACTAACCTTAACCCTAAACCTAACCCTAACCGCTGACCCTAACTCTAACCCTAACCCTAAGCCGAACCCTCACCCTTAACCAGAATTTCACCCTAAGCATAACGCTAAGCGTACCCTAACTTCATTCAAACCCGAACCCTAAGCAAAACTAACACTAACACTACACGTAACCCTAACCCTAAGCCTAACCCTAACCCTGACTCTGACCTGAACCCAAACCCCTAACCCCAACCCTCTCGCTTAACATAAACTTCTCTGTAACCCTAACCCTAAAACTAAACGTAACACTAAATCTCCCCTAACCCTGACCGTACCATAAACGTAACCCTAACTCTAAACTCAAAACTAACCCTGACCCTAACTCTAACTCTAACCCTAATCCTAACCCTAAAACTTACCCTCCACACTCAGCTTCAATGGAAACCTAGCACTAACCCTCATCTTACCATCTAAACCTAACCTCAACCCTTAACCTAACCCTATCTATAACCTTCACCTAGCCCTAAACCTAAACATGACTTAACCCTAACACTAACCCTAACCCTAAATCTAAACCTAACCTTAACCCTAAACTGAATCCTAACCTAAGCTCTAACCCAACCCCTAACGCTAACCCTAAGCTCAACCCTCACCCTTCAATTAAACTTTACCCCAGCTGTAGCCCTAACCCTAAGCCGAACCCTAAACCTGACCCTAACATTAACCCAAACACCTAACCCTAAGCCTAATCCTAAACCTAACCCTAACCTTAACCCAAATGCCTAAGCCTAACCCTAACCCTCATCCTTAACCTAAACTTCACCCTAAACCTAAGGCTAACCCTAACCCTGAAAGTAAAGCTAACCCTTAACTATCCCCTAACTCTAGCCCTGACCCTAAACCTAATGCTAACCCTAGCCCTAACAGTAACACCCTAAAACATCAGCTTAATGTAAACTTAACACTAACCCTCCCATGAACCCCTAACCCTAACCTTACCCCGCATCCTACACCTAACCCAGACCTAAACCTAACCCTTTCTCTAACCCTAAATTAACCCTAACCTTAACTCTACCCTAACCCTAACAATAACTCTAAACCTGACCATAACCATAATCCTAGACCCTAGCACTAACTCTAACTCTAAATCTAACCCTAAGCTAGCCCTACCCTTTACCGTAAACCTAGCCTTAACCCTAACCTTACCCCTACCCAAACCCTAATGCTATACCTAACCCGAACACTAACCTTAACCCTACTCTAACCTTAAGCCTAACCCTGACTATTAACTGAAACTTCACCCTAACCCTAAGCCTAACTCTAACTCTAACCCTAACCATAACAATTACCCTAAACCCTCGCCTTAACTGTAAACCTAACCCTAACCCTCACCCTAAGCCTTAACCGTATCCCCAACCCTAAACCTAACGCTATCCCCAAACTTGTCCCTAACCCTAACCCTAATACGAACAGTAACCCAAATCTAACCCTAACCCTAATATTAAACCTAAACTTAAATCTACCCTAACCATGAACCTAACCCTAACACCCTAAACCTAACGTCTAACACCGTCTATAATCCTAACCCTTACCATAACCCTCACCCTTAACCTAAACTTCACACTAACCCTAAACCTAACCTAACGCTGACCCTAGACATAACGCCTAACCCTAACCGAACCCTAAACCTATCCTTAACACTAACCTGAACACAAACCCAAACCCTAGCCCTCACCATCAAAATAACCCTCACCCTATCCTGAACTTCATCCAAACACTAACCATAACCTTAACCCTAAACCTAGACCTAACCCAAACCCTAACCTTAAACCTAACTCTAAGAATAACGCTAGTCCATCTGTAACCCTAAACCGAACACTTACAATAGCCCTGAACCTAACCCTAAAATAATCCTAATCCGAACCCTAGACCTAATCCTAACCCTACCCCTCACCTTTACCCTAAATAGAACACTAAGTCTAACCCTCAACATGGACCTAAACCTAATTCTTACCCTACACCTAACCCTAATCCTAAACCAAAGCCTAACTCTGACTATTACCCTAATCGTAACCATTACCCTAAACCCTTACCTTAACTGTAAAACTAACCGTAACCCGCACCCTAAATCCTAACCGTATCCCACAACCCTAACCCTAATGCTATCCCTAACCCTAACCCTAACATTAACCTGAAACCCCTGAGCCCTAATGATAAACCTAACCCTAACACAAACCCTAACACTAACACCAAAGCCTAGCAAAAACCTTAACACTAACTCTCACCCTAACTCTAACACTAACCCGAAACCGAATCATGCACCTAACCCTAAGCCTAAACCAAACCTAACCATGACCAGAACCGCAAGGCCTAACCGGAACCCTCACCCAAACCCTAACCCTAAACTACACCTCTAACCCCTGACGCCTTATCATAACGGTAATCCTAACCCTAACCAACCCGAACCCTAAAACTAACCCTCACCCCAACCACAAAGCCTAACACAACCATGACCCTAACCCTAAACGTAACACTAAACTTAACCCTAACCTTAAATCTAACCCTAACCCTAAAACTGAACACAACCCCTGAACGTAACCCTAACCCTGAACATAACCTTAACACTAACCTGAAAACAAGCCCCAACCTTAGCCATAACCCTAACCCTCACCCTATCTTAAACTTCACCCTATCCCTAACCTAAAACTCACCCTGACTTTAACCCTAACCCTCCCCATAAACCTAACCCTCACCTTAACCTTGGCCCACCTGTAACCCGAAACCTAACCCTTACAATAACTCTGACCCTAATCCTCGCCCTAAACCTAATTCTAATTCTAACCCTGACCCTAACCCTAACCTAACCTTAACCCTATCTTTAAGCCTACCATAAACTTAAACCTAACCCTAACCCTTAACCTTAACTCTAACCCTAACCCTAGCCCTAACCCTAACCTTAACGGTAACACTTACCCAGAACCCTCACCTTAACTGTAAATGTAACTCTAACTCTTACCCTAACCCTAAACTTAGCCCTAATTATAACCTTAACCTAAACCTAACTGAAACAGTAACCCTTAACCCTAACTCTCATCCTAATCCTTAGCCTAAAACTAACCTTAACCCTAAACCTAACCCTAACCACTGACCCTAACTCTAACCCTAACCCTAAGCCGAACCCTCACCCTTAACCAGAATTTCACCCTAAAGCATAACGCTAAGCGTACCCTAACTTCATTCAAACCCGAACCCTAAGCGAAACTAACACTAACACTACACGTAACCCTAACCCTAAACCTAACCCTAACCCGGACTCTGACCTGAACCCAAACCCCTAACCCCAACCCTCTCGCTTAACATAAACTTCTCTGTAACCCTAGCCCTAAAACTAAACGTAACACTAAATCTCCCCTAACCCTGACCGTACCATAAACGTAACCCTAACTCTAAACTCAAAACTAACCCTGACCTTAACTCTAACTCTAACCCTAATCCTAACCCTAAAACTTACCCTACACACTCAGCTTCAATGGAAACCTAGCACTAACCCTCATCTTACCATCTAAACCTAACCTCAACCCTTAACCTAACCCTATCTATAACCTTCACCTAGCCCTAAACCTAAACATGACTTAACCCTAACACTAACCCTAACCCTAAATCTAAACCTAACCTTAACCCTAAACTGAATCCTAACCTAAGCTCTAACCCAACCCCTAACGCTAACCCTAAGCTCAACCCTCACCCTTCAATTAAACTTTACCCCAGCTGTAGCCCTAACCCTAAGCCGAACCCTAAACCTGACCCTAACATTAACCCAAACACCTAACCCTAAGCCTAATCCTAAACCTAACCCTAACCTTAACCCAAATGCCTAAGCCTAACCCTAACCCTCATCCTTAACCTAAACTTCACCCTAAACCTAAGGCTAACCCTAACCCTGAAAGTAAAGCTAACCCTTAACTATCCCCTAACTCTAGCCCTGACCCTAAACCTAATGCTAACCCTAGCCCTAACAGTAACACCCTAAAACATCAGCTTAATGTAAACTTAACACTAACCCTCCCATGAACCCCTAACCCTAACCTTACCCTGCATCCTACACCTAACCCAGACCTAAACCTAACCCTTTCTCTAACCCTAAATTAACCCTAACCTTAACTCTACCCTAACCCTAACAATAACTCTAAACCTGACCATAACCATAATCCTAGACCCTAGCACTAACTCTAACTCTAAATCTAAAACTAAGCTAGCCCTACCCTTTACCGTAAACCTAGCCTTAACCCTAACCTTACCCCTACCCAAACCCTAACGCTATACCTAACCCGAACACTAACCTTAACCCTACTCTAACCTTAAGCCTCACCCTGACTATTAACTGAAACTTCACCCTAACCCTAAGCCTAACTCTAACTCTAACCCTAACCATAACAATTACCCTAAACCCTCGCCTTAACTGTAAACCTAACCCTAACCCTCACCCTAATCCTTAACCGTATCCCCAACCCTAAACCTAACGCTATCCCCAAACTTATCCCTAACCCTAACCCTAATACGAACAGTAACCCAAATCTAACCCTAACCCTAATATTAAACCTAAACTTAAATCTACCCTAACCATAAACCTAACCCTAACACCCTAAACCTAACGTCTAACACCGTCTATAATCCTAACCCTTACCATAACCCTCACCCTTAACCTAAACTTCACACTAACTCTAAACCTAACCTAACGCTGACCCTAGACATAACGCCTAACCCTAACCGAACCCTAAACCTATCCTTAACACTAACCTGAACACAAACCCAAACCCTAGCCCTCACCATAAAAATAACCCTCACCCTATCCTGAACTTCATCCAAACACTAACCATAACCTTAACCCTAAACCTAGACCTAACCCAAACCCTAACCTTAAACCTAACTCTAAGAATAACGCTAGTCCATCTGTAACCCTAAACCGAACACTTACAATAGCCCTGAACCTAACCCTAAAATAATCCTAATCCGAACCCTAGACCTAATCCTAACCCTACCCCTCACCTTTACCCTAAATAGAACACTAAGTCTAACCCTCAACATGGACCTAAACCTAATTCTTACCCTACACCTAACCCTAATCCTAAACCAAAGCCTAACTCTGACTATAACCCTAATCATAACAATTACCCTAAACCCTCACCTTAACTGTAAAACTAACCGTAACCCGCACCCTAAATCCTAACCGTATCCCACAACCCTAACCCTAATGCGATCCCTAACCCTAACCCTAACATTAACCTGAAACCCCTGAGCCCTAATGATAAACCTAACCCTAACACAAACCCTAACCCTAACACCAAAGCCTAGCAAAAACCTTAACCCTAACTCTCACCCTAACGCTCACACTAACCCGAAACTGAATCATGAACCTAACCCTAAGCCTGAACCAAACCTAACCATGACCAGAACCGCAAGGCCTAACCGGAACCCTCACCCAAACCCTAACCCTAAACTACACCTCTAACCCCTAACGCCTTATCATAACGATAATCCTAACCTTAACCAACCCTAACCCTAAAACTAACCCTCACCCCAACCACAAAGCCTAACACAACCATGACCCTAACCCTAAACGTAACACTAAACTTAACCCTAACCTTTAATCTAACCCTAACCCTAAAACTGAACACAACCCCTGAACGTAACCCTAACCCTGAACATAACCTTAACACTAACCTGAAAACAAGCCCCAACCTTAGCCATAACCCTAACCCTCACCCTATCTTAAACTTCACCCTATCCCTAACCTAAAACTCACCCTGACTTTAACCCTAACCCTCCCCATAAACCTAACCCTCACCTTAACCTTGGCCCACCTGTAACCCGAAACCTAACCCTTACAATAACTCTGACCCTAATCCTCGCCCTAAACCTAATTCTAATTCTAACCCTGACCCTAACCCTAACCTAACCTCAACCCTATCTTTAAGCCTACCATAAACTTAAACCTAACCCTAACCCTTAACCTTAACTCTAACCCTAACCCTAGCCCTAACCCTAACCTTAACGTTAACACTTACCCAGAACCCTCACCTTAACTGTAAATGTAACTCTAACTCTTACCCTAACCCTAAACTTAACCCTAATTATAACGTTAACCTAAACCTAACTGAAACAGTAACCCTTAACCCTAACTCTCATCCTAATCCTTAGCCTAAAACTAACCTTAACCCTAAACCTAACCCTAACCGCTGACCCTAACTCTAACCCTAACCCTAAGCCGAACCCTCACCCTTAACCAGAATTTCACCCTAAGCATAACGCTAAGCGTACCCTAACTTCATTCAAACCCGAACCCTAAGCAAAACTAACACTAACACTACACGTAACCCTAACCCTAAGCCTAACCCTAACCCTGACTCTGACCTGAACCCAAACCCCTAACCCCAACCCTCTCGCTTAACATAAACTTCTCTGTAACCCTAACCCTAAAACTAAACGTAACACTAAATCTCCCCTAACCCTGACCGTACCATAAACGTAACCCTAACTCTAAACTCAAAACTAACCCTGACCCTAACTCTAACTCTAACCCTAATCCTAACCCTAAAACTTACCCTCCACACTCAGCTTCAATGGAAACCTAGCACTAACCCTCATCTTACCATCTAAACCTAACCTCAACCCTTAACCTAACCCTATCTATAACCTTCACCTAGCCCTAAACCTAAACATGACTTAACCCTAACACTAACCCTAACCCTAAATCTAAACCTAACCTTAACCCTAAACTGAATCCTAACCTAAGCTCTAACCCAACCCCTAACGCTAACCCTAAGCTCAACCCTCACCCTTCAATTAAACTTTACCCCAGCTGTAGCCCTAACCCTAAGCCGAACCCTAAACCTGACCCTAACATTAACCCAAACACCTAACCCTAAGCCTAATCCTAAACCTAACCCTAACCTTAACCCAAATGCCTAAGCCTAACCCTAACCCTCATCCTTAACCTAAACTTCACCCTAAACCTAAGGCTAACCCTAACCCTGAAAGTAAAGCTAACCCTTAACTATCCCCTAACTCTAGCCCTGACCCTAAACCTAATGCTAACCCTAGCCCTAACAGTAACACCCTAAAACATCAGCTTAATGTAAACTTAACACTAACCCTCCCATGAACCCCTAACCCTAACCCTACCCCGCATCCTACACCTAACCCAGACCTAAACCTAACCCTTTCTCTAACCCTAAATTAACCCTAACCTTAACTCTACCCTAACCCTAACAATAACTCTAAACCTGACCATAACCATAATCCTAGACCCTAGCACTAACTCTAACTCTAAATCTAACCCTAAGCTAGCCCTACCCTTTACCGTAAACCTAGCCTTAACCCTAACCTTACCCCTACCCAAACCCTAATGCTATACCTAACCCGAACACTAACCTTAACCCTACTCTAACCTTAAGCCTAACCCTGACTATTAACTGAAACTTCACCCTAACCCTAAGCCTAACTCTAACTCTAACCCTAACCATAACAATTACCCTAAACCCTCGCCTTAACTGTAAACCTAACCCTAACCCTCACCCTAAGCCTTAACCGTATCCCCAACCCTAAACCTAACGCTATCCCCAAACTTGTCCCTAACCCTAACCCTAATACGAACAGTAACCCAAATCTAACCCTAACCCTAATATTAAACCTAAACTTAAATCTACCCTAACCATGAACCTAACCCTAACACCCTAAACCTAACGTCTAACACCGTCTATAATCCTAACCCTTACCATAACCCTCACCCTTAACCTAAACTTCACACTAACCCTAAACCTAACCTAACGCTGACCCTAGACATAACGCCTAACCCTAACCGAACCCTAAACCTATCCTTAACACTAACCTGAACACAAACCCAAACCCTAGCCCTCACCATAAAAGTAACCCTCACCCTATCCTGAACTTCATCCAAACACTAACCATAACCTTAACCCTAAACCTAGACCTAATCCAAACCCTAACCTTAAACCTAACTCTAAGAATAACGCTAGTCCATCTGTAACCCTAAACCGAACACTTACAATAGCCCTGAACCTAACCCTAAAATAATCCTAATCCGAACCCTAGACCTAATCCTAACCCTACCCCTCACCTTTACCCTAAATAGAACACTAAGTCTAACCCTCAACATGGACCTAAACCTAATTCTTACCCTACACCTAACCCTAATCCTAAACCAAAGCCTAACTCTGACTATAACCCTAATCATAACAATTACCCTAAACCCTCACCTTAACTGTAAAACTAACCGTAACCCGCACCCTAAATCCTAACCGTATCCCACAACCCTAACCCTAATGCGATCCCTAACCCTAACCCTAACATTAACCTGAAACCCCTGAGCCCTAATGATAAACCTAACCCTAACACAAACCCTAACCCTAACACCAAAGCCTAGCAAAAACCTTAACCCTAACTCTCACCCTAACGCTCACACTAACCCGAAACCGAATCATGAACCTAACCCTAAGCCTGAACCAAACCTAACCATGACCAGAACCGCAAGGCCTAACCGGAACCCTCACCCAAACCCTAACCCTAAACTACACCTCTAACCCCTAACGCCTTATCATAACGATAATCCTAACCTTAACCAACCCTAACCCTAAAACTAACCCTCACCCCAACCACAAAGCCTAACACAACCATGACCCTAACCCTAAACGTAACACTAAACTTAACCCTAACCTTTAATCTAACCCTAACCCTAAAACTGAACACAACCCCTGAACGTAACCCTAACCCTGAACATAACCTTAACACTAACCTGAAAACAAGCCCCAACCTTAGCCATAACCCTAACCCTCACCCTATCTTAAACTTCACCCTATCCCTAACCTAAAACTCACCCTGACTTTAACCCTAACCCTCCCCATAAACCTAACCCTCACCTTAACCTTGGCCCACCTGTAACCCGAAACCTAACCCTTACAATAACTCTGACCCTAATCCTCGCCCTAAACCTAATTCTAATTCTAACCCTGACCCTAACCCTAACCTAACCTCAACCCTATCTTTAAGCCTACCATAAACTTAAACCTAACCCTAACCCTTAACCTTAACTCTAACCCTAACCCTAGCCCTAACCCTAACCTTAACGGTAACACTTACCCAGAACCCTCACCTTAACTGTAAATGTAACTCTAACTCTTACCCTAACCCTAAACTTAACCCTAATTATAACCTTAACCTAAACCTAACTGAAACAGTAACCCTTAACCCTAACTCTCATCCTAATCCTTAGCCTAAAACTAACCTTAACCCTAAACCTAACCCTAACCGCTGACCCTAACTCTAACCCTAACCCTAAGCCGAACCCTCACCCTTAACCAGAATTTCACCCTAAGCATAACGCTAAGCGTACCCTAACTTCATTCAAACCCGAACCCTAAGCAAAACTAACACTAACACTACACGTAACCCTAACCCTAAGCCTAACCCTAACCCTGACTCTGACCTGAACCCAAACCCCTAACCCCAACCCTCTCGCTTAACATAAACTTCTCTGTAACCCTAACCCTAAAACTAAACGTAACACTAAATCTCCCCTAACCCTGACCGTACCATAAACGTAACCCTAACTCTAAACTCAAAACTAACCCTGACCCTAACTCTAACTCTAACCCTAATCCTAACCCTAAAACTTACCCTCCACACTCAGCTTCAATGGAAACCTAGCACTAACCCTCATCTTACCATCTAAACCTAACCTCAACCCTTAACCTAACCCTATCTATAACCTTCACCTAGCCCTAAACCTAAACATGACTTAACCCTAACACTAACCCTAACCCTAAATCTAAACCTAACCTTAACCCTAAACTGAATCCTAACCTAAGCTCTAACCCAACCCCTAACGCTAACCCTAAGCTCAACCCTCACCCTTCAATTAAACTTTACCCCAGCTGTAGCCCTAACCCTAAGCCGAACCCTAAACCTGACCCTAACATTAACCCAAACACCTAACCCTAAGCCTAATCCTAAACCTAACCCTAACCTTAACCCAAATGCCTAAGCCTAACCCTAACCCTCATCCTTAACCTAAACTTCACCCTAAACCTAAGGCTAACCCTAACCCTGAAAGTAAAGCTAACCCTTAACTATCCCCTAACTCTAGCCCTGACCCTAAACCTAATGCTAACCCTAGCCCTAACAGTAACACCCTAAAACATCAGCTTAATGTAAACTTAACACTAACCCTCCCATGAACCCCTAACCCTAACCTTACCCCGCATCCTACACCTAACCCAGACCTAAACCTAACCCTTTCTCTAACCCTAAATTAACCCTAACCTTAACTCTACCCTAACCCTAACAATAACTCTAAACCTGACCATAACCATAATCCTAGACCCTAGCACTAACTCTAACTCTAAATCTAACCCTAAGCTAGCCCTACCCTTTACCGTAAACCTAGCCTTAACCCTAACCTTACCCCTACCCAAACCCTAATGCTATACCTAACCCGAACACTAACCTTAACCCTACTCTAACCTTAAGCCTAACCCTGACTATTAACTGAAACTTCACCCTAACCCTAAGCCTAACTCTAACTCTAACCCTAACCATAACAATTACCCTAAACCCTCGCCTTAACTGTAAACCTAACCCTAACCCTCACCCTAAGCCTTAACCGTATCCCCAACCCTAAACCTAACGCTATCCCCAAACTTGTCCCTAACCCTAACCCTAATACGAACAGTAACCCAAATCTAACCCTAACCCTAATATTAAACCTAAACTTAAATCTACCCTAACCATGAACCTAACCCTAACACCCTAAACCTAACGTCTAACACCGTCTATAATCCTAACCCTTACCATAACCCTCACCCTTAACCTAAACTTCACACTAACCCTAAACCTAACCTAACGCTGACCCTAGACATAACGCCTAACCCTAACCGAACCCTAAACCTATCCTTAACACTAACCTGAACACAAACCCAAACCCTAGCCCTCACCATCAAAATAACCCTCACCCTATCCTGAACTTCATCCAAACACTAACCATAACCTTAACCCTAAACCTAGACCTAACCCAAACCCTAACCTTAAACCTAACTCTAAGAATAACGCTAGTCCATCTGTAACCCTAAACCGAACACTTACAATAGCCCTGAACCTAACCCTAAAATAATCCTAATCCGAACCCTAGACCTAATCCTAACCCTACCCCTCACCTTTACCCTAAATAGAACACTAAGTCTAACCCTCAACATGGACCTAAACCTAATTCTTACCCTACACCTAACCCTAATCCTAAACCAAAGCCTAACTCTGACTATAACCCTAATCATAACAATTACCCTAAACCCTCACCTTAACTGTAAAACTAACCGTAACCCGCACCCTAAATCCTAACCGTATCCCACAACCCTAACCCTAATGCGATCCCTAACCCTAACCCTAACATTAACCTGAAACCCCTGAGCCCTAATGATAAACCTAACCCTAACACAAACCCTAACCCTAACACCAAAGCCTAGCAAAAACCTTAACCCTAACTCTCACCCTAACGCTCACACTAACCCGAAACCGAATCATGAACCTAACCCTAAGCCTGAACCAAACCTAACCATGACCAGAACCGCAAGGCCTAACCGGAACCCTCACCCAAACCCTAACCCTAAACTACACCTCTAACCCCTAACGCCTTATCATAACGATAATCCTAACCTTAACCAACCCTAACCCTAAAACTAACCCTCACCCCAACCACAAAGCCTAACACAACCATGACCCTAACCCTAAACGTAACACTAAACTTAACCCTAACCTTTAATCTAACCCTAACCCTAAAACTGAACACAACCCCTGAACGTAACCCTAACCCTGAACATAACCTTAACACTAACCTGAAAACAAGCCCCAACCTTAGCCATAACCCTAACCCTCACCCTATCTTAAACTTCACCCTATCCCTAACCTAAAACTCACCCTGACTTTAACCCTAACCCTCCCCATAAACCTAACCCTCACCTTAACCTTGGCCCACCTGTAACCCGAAACCTAACCCTTACAATAACTCTGACCCTAATCCTCGCCCTAAACCTAATTCTAATTCTAACCCTGACCCTAACCCTAACCTAACCTCAACCCTATCTTTAAGCCTACCATAAACTTAAACCTAACCCTAACCCTTAACCTTAACTCTAACCCTAACCCTAGCCCTAACCCTAACCTTAACGGTAACACTTACCCAGAACCCTCACCTTAACTGTAAATGTAACTCTAACTCTTACCCTAACCCTAAACTTAACCCTAATTATAACCTTAACCTAAACCTAACTGAAACAGTAACCCTTAACCCTAACTCTCATCCTAATCCTTAGCCTAAAACTAACCTTAACCCTAAACCTAACCCTAACCGCTGACCCTAACTCTAACCCTAACCCTAAGCCGAACCCTCACCCTTAACCAGAATTTCACCCTAAGCATAACGCTAAGCGTACCCTAACTTCATTCAAACCCGAACCCTAAGCAAAACTAACACTAACACTACACGTAACCCTAACCCTAAGCCTAACCCTAACCCTGACTCTGACCTGAACCCAAACCCCTAACCCCAACCCTCTCGCTTAACATAAACTTCTCTGTAACCCTAACCCTAAAACTAAACGTAACACTAAATCTCCCCTAACCCTGACCGTACCATAAACGTAACCCTAACTCTAAACTCAAAACTAACCCTGACCCTAACTCTAACTCTAACCCTAATCCTAACCCTAAAACTTACCCTCCACACTCAGCTTCAATGGAAACCTAGCACTAACCCTCATCTTACCATCTAAACCTAACCTCAACCCTTAACCTAACCCTATCTATAACCTTCACCTAGCCCTAAACCTAAACATGACTTAACCCTAACACTAACCCTAACCCTAAATCTAAACCTAACCTTAACCCTAAACTGAATCCTAACCTAAGCTCTAACCCAACCCCTAACGCTAACCCTAAGCTCAACCCTCACCCTTCAATTAAACTTTACCCCAGCTGTAGCCCTAGCCCTAAGCCGAACCCTAAACCTGACCCTAACATTAACCCAAACACCTAACCCTAAGCCTAATCCTAAACCTAACCCTAACCTTAACCCAAATGCCTAAGCCTAACCCTAACCCTCATCCTTAACCTAAACTTCACCCTAAACCTAAGGCTAACCCTAACCCTGAAAGTAAAGCTAACCCTTAACTATCCCCTAACTCTAGCCCTGACCCTAAACCTAATGCTAACCCTAGCCCTAACAGTAACACCCTAAAACATCAGCTTAATGTAAACTTAACACTAACCCTCCCATGAACCCCTAACCCTAACCCTACCCCGCATCCTACACCTAACCCAGACCTAAACCTAACCCTTTCTCTAACCCTAAATTAACCCTAACCTTAACTCTACCCTAACCCTAACAATAACTCTAAACCTGACCATAACCATAATCCTAGACCCTAGCACTAACTCTAACTCTAAATCTAACCCTAAGCTAGCCCTACCCTTTACCGTAAACCTAGCCTTAACCCTAACCTTACCCCTACCCAAACCCTAACGCTATACCTAACCCGAACACTAACCTTAACCCTACTCTAACCTTAAGCCTAACCCTGACTATTAACTGAAACTTCACCCTAACCCTAAGCCTAACTCTAACTCTAACCCTAACCATAACAATTACCCTAAACCCTCGCCTTAACTGTAAACCTAACCCTAACCCTCACCCTAAGCCTTAACCGTATCCCCAACCCTAAACCTAACGCTATCCCCAAACTTGTCCCTAACCCTAACCCTAATACGAACAGTAACCCAAATCTAACCCTAACCCTAATATTAAACCTAAACTTAAATCTACCCTAACCATAAACCTAACCCTAACACCCTAAACCTAACGTCTAACACCGTCTATAATCCTAACCCTTACCATAACCCTCACCCTTAACCTAAACTTCACACTAACCCTAAACCTAACCTAACGCTGACCCTAGACATAACGCCTAACCCTAACCGAACCCTAAACCTATCCTTAACACTAACCTGAACACAAACCCAAACCCTAGCCCTCACCATCAAAATAACCCTCACCCTATCCTGAACTTCATCCAAACACTAACCATAACCTTAACCCTAAACCTAGACCTAACCCAAACCCTAACCTTAAACCTAACTCTAAGAATAACTCTAGTCCATCTGTAACCCTAAACCGAACACTTACAATAGCCCTGAACCTAACCCTAAAATAATCCTAATCCGAACCCTAGACCTAATCCTAACCCTACCCCTCACCTTTACCCTAAATAGAACACTAAGTCTAACCCTCAACATGGACCTAAACCTAATTCTTACCCTACACCTAACCCTAATCCTAAACCAAAGCCTAACTCTGACTATAACCCTAATCATAACAATTACCCTAAACCCTCACCTTAACTGTAAAACTAACCGTAACCCGCACCCTAAATCCTAACCGTATCCCACAACCCTAACCCTAATGCGATCCCTAACCCTAACCCTAACATTAACCTGAAACCCCTGAGCCCTAATGATAAACCTAACCCTAACACAAACCCTAACCCTAACACCAAAGCCTAGCAAAAACCTTAACCCTAACTCTCACCCTAACGCTCACACTAACCCGAAACCGAATCATGAACCTAACCCTAAGCCTGAACCAAACCTAACCATGACCAGAACCGCAAGGCCTAACCGGAACCCTCACCCAAACCCTAACCCTAAACTACACCTCTAACCCCTAACGCCTTATCATAACGATAATCCTAACCCTAACCAACCCTAACCCTAAAACTAACCCTCACCCCAACCACAAAGCCTAACACAACCATGACCCTAACCCTAAACGTAACACTAAACTTAACCCTAACCTTTAATCTAACCCTAACCCTAAAACTGAACACAACCCCTGAACGTAACCCTAACCCTGAACATAACCTTAACACTAACCTGAAAACAAGCCCCAACCTTAGCCATAACCCTAACCCTCACCCTATCTTAAACTTCACCCTATCCCTAACCTAAAACTCACCCTGACTTTAACCCTAACCCTCCCCATAAACCTAACCCTCACCTTAACCTTGGCCCACCTGTAACCCGAAACCTAACCCTTACAATAACTCTGACCCTAATCCTCGCCCTAAACCTAATTCTAATTCTAACCCTGACCCTAACCCTAACCTAACCTCAACCCTATCTTTAAGCCTACCATAAACTTAAACCTAACCCTAACCCTTAACCTTAACTCTAACCCTAACCCTAGCCCTAACCCTAACCTTAACGGTAACACTTACCCAGAACCCTCACCTTAACTGTAAATGTAACTCTAACTCTTACCCTAACCCTAAACTTAACCCTAATTATAACCTTAACCTAAACCTAACTGAAACAGTAACCCTTAACCCTAACTCTCATCCTAATCCTTAGCCTAAAACTAACCTTAACCCTAAACCTAACCCTAACCGCTGACCCTAACTCTAACCCTAACCCTAAGCCGAACCCTCACCCTTAACCAGAATTTCACCCTAAGCATAACGCTAAGCGTACCCTAACTTCATTCAAACCCGAACCCTAAGCAAAACTAACACTAACACTACACGTAACCCTAACCCTAAGCCTAACCCTAACCCTGACTCTGACCTGAACCCAAACCCCTAACCCCAACCCTCTCGCTTAACATAAACTTCTCTGTAACCCTAACCCTAAAACTAAACGTAACACTAAATCTCCCCTAACCCTGACCGTACCATAAACGTAACCCTAACTCTAAACTCAAAACTAACCCTGACCCTAACTCTAACTCTAACCCTAATCCTAACCCTAAAACTTACCCTCCACACTCAGCTTCAATGGAAACCTAGCACTAACCCTCATCTTACCATCTAAACCTAACCTCAACCCTTAACCTAACCCTATCTATAACCTTCACCTAGCCCTAAACCTAAACATGACTTAACCCTAACACTAACCCTAACCCTAAATCTAAACCTAACCTTAACCCTAAACTGAATCCTAACCTAAGCTCTAACCCAACCCCTAACGCTAACCCTAAGCTCAACCCTCACCCTTCAATTAAACTTTACCCCAGCTGTAGCCCTAACCCTAAGCCGAACCCTAAACCTGACCCTAACATTAACCCAAACACCTAACCCTAAGCCTAATCCTAAACCTAACCCTAACCTTAACCCAAATGCCTAAGCCTAACCCTAACCCTCATCCTTAACCTAAACTTCACCCTAAACCTAAGGCTAACCCTAACCCTGAAAGTAAAGCTAACCCTTAACTATCCCCTAACTCTAGCCCTGACCCTAAACCTAATGCTAACCCTAGCCCTAACAGTAACACCCTAAAACATCAGCTTAATGTAAACTTAACACTAACCCTCCCATGAACCCCTAACCCTAACCTTACCCCGCATCCTACACCTAACCCAGACCTAAACCTAACCCTTTCTCTAACCCTAAATTAACCCTAACCTTAACTCTACCCTAACCCTAACAATAACTCTAAACCTGACCATAACCATAATCCTAGACCCTAGCACTAACTCTAACTCTAAATCTAACTCTAAGCTAGCCCTACCCTTTACCGTAAACCTAGCCTTAACCCTAACCTTACCCCTACCCAAACCCTAACGCTATACCTAACCCGAACACTAACCTTAACCCTACTCTAACCTTAAGCCTAACCCTGACTATTAACTGAAACTTCACCCTAACCCTAAGCCTAACTCTAACTCTAACCCTAACCATAACAATTACCCTAAACCCTCGCCTTAACTGTAAACCTAACCCTAACCCTCACCCTAAGCCTTAACCGTATCCCCAACCCTAAACCTAACGCTATCCCCAAACTTGTCCCTAACCCTAACCCTAATACGAACAGTAACCCAAATCTAACCCTAACCCTAATATTAAACCTAAACTTAAATCTACCCTAACCATGAACCTAACCCTAACACCCTAAACCTAACGTCTAACACCGTCTATAATCCTAACCCTTACCATAACCCTCACCCTTAACCTAAACTTCACACTAACCCTAAACCTAACCTAACGCTGACCCTAGACATAACGCCTAACCCTAACCGAACCCTAAACCTATCCTTAACACTAACCTGAACACAAACCCAAACCCTAGCCCTCACCATCAAAATAACCCTCACCCTATCCTGAACTTCATCCAAACACTAACCATAACCTTAACCCTAAACCTAGACCTAACCCAAACCCTAACCTTAAACCTAACTCTAAGAATAACGCTAGTCCATCTGTAACCCTAAACCGAACACTTACAATAGCCCTGAACCTAACCCTAAAATAATCCTAATCCGAACCCTAGACCTAATCCTAACCCTACCCCTCACCTTTACCCTAAATAGAACACTAAGTCTAACCCTCAACATGGACCTAAACCTAATTCTTACCCTACACCTAACCCTAATCCTAAACCAAAGCCTAACTCTGACTATAACCCTAATCATAACAATTACCCTAAACCCTCACCTTAACTGTAAAACTAACCGTAACCCGCACCCTAAATCCTAACCGTATCCCACAACCCTAACCCTAATGCGATCCCTAACCCTAACCCTAACATTAACCTGAAACCCCTGAGCCCTAATGATAAACCTAACCCTAACACAAACCCTAACCCTAACACCAAAGCCTAGCAAAAACCTTAACCCTAACTCTCACCCTAACGCTCACACTAACCCGAAACCGAATCATGAACCTAACCCTAAGCCTGAACCAAACCTAACCATGACCAGAACCGCAAGGCCTAACCGGAACCCTCACCCAAACCCTAACCCTAAACTACACCTCTAACCCCTAACGCCTTATCATAACGATAATCCTAACCTTAACCAACCCTAACCCTAAAACTAACCCTCACCCCAACCACAAAGCCTAACACAACCATGACCCTAACCCTAAACGTAACACTAAACTTAACCCTAACCTTTAATCTAACCCTAACCCTAAAACTGAACACAACCCCTGAACGTAACCCTAACCCTGAACATAACCTTAACACTAACCTGAAAACAAGCCCCAACCTTAGCCATAACCCTAACCCTCACCCTATCTTAAACTTCACCCTATCCCTAACCTAAAACTCACCCTGACTTTAACCCTAACCCTCCCCATAAACCTAACCCTCACCTTAACCTTGGCCCACCTGTAACCCGAAACCTAACCCTTACAATAACTCTGACCCTAATCCTCGCCCTAAACCTAATTCTAATTCTAACCCTGACCCTAACCCTAACCTAACCTCAACCCTATCTTTAAGCCTACCATAAACTTAAACCTAACCCTAACCCTTAACCTTAACTCTAACCCTAACCCTAGCCCTAACCCTAACCTTAACGGTAACACTTACCCAGAACCCTCACCTTAACTGTAAATGTAACTCTAACTCTTACCCTAACCCTAAACTTAACCCTAATTATAACCTTAACCTAAACCTAACTGAAACAGTAACCCTTAACCCTAACTCTCATCCTAATCCTTAGCCTAAAACTAACCTTAACCCTAAACCTAACCCTAACCGCTGACCCTAACTCTAACCCTAACCCTAAGCCGAACCCTCACCCTTAACCAGAATTTCACCCTAAGCATAACGCTAAGCGTACCCTAACTTCATTCAAACCCGAACCCTAAGCAAAACTAACACTAACACTACACGTAACCCTAACCCTAAGCCTAACCCTAACCCTGACTCTGACCTGAACCCAAACCCCTAACCCCAACCCTCTCGCTTAACATAAACTTCTCTGTAACCCTAACCCTAAAACTAAACGTAACACTAAATCTCCCCTAACCCTGACCGTACCATAAACGTAACCCTAACTCTAAACTCAAAACTAACCCTGACCCTAACTCTAACTCTAACCCTAATCCTAACCCTAAAACTTACCCTCCACACTCAGCTTCAATGGAAACCTAGCACTAACCCTCATCTTACCATCTAAACCTAACCTCAACCCTTAACCTAACCCTATCTATAACCTTCACCTAGCCCTAAACCTAAACATGACTTAACCCTAACACTAACCCTAACCCTAAATCTAAACCTAACCTTAACCCTAAACTGAATCCTAACCTAAGCTCTAACCCAACCCCTAACGCTAACCCTAAGCTCAACCCTCACCCTTCAATTAAACTTTACCCCAGCTGTAGCCCTAACCCTAAGCCGAACCCTAAACCTGACCCTAACATTAACCCAAACACCTAACCCTAAGCCTAATCCTAAACCTAACCCTAACCTTAACCCAAATGCCTAAGCCTAACCCTAACCCTCATCCTTAACCTAAACTTCACCCTAAACCTAAGGCTAACCCTAACCCTGAAAGTAAAGCTAACCCTTAACTATCCCCTAACTCTAGCCCTGACCCTAAACCTAATGCTAACCCTAGCCCTAACAGTAACACCCTAAAACATCAGCTTAATGTAAACTTAACACTAACCCTCCCATGAACCCCTAACCCTAACCTTACCCCGCATCCTACACCTAACCCAGACCTAAACCTAACCCTTTCTCTAACCCTAAATTAACCCTAACCTTAACTCTACCCTAACCCTAACAATAACTCTAAACCTGACCATAACCATAATCCTAGACCCTAGCACTAACTCTAACTCTAAATCTAACCCTAAGCTAGCCCTACCCTTTACCGTAAACCTAGCCTTAACCCTAACCTTACCCCTACCCAAACCCTAACGCTATACCTAACCCGAACACTAACCTTAACCCTACTCTAACCTTAAGCCTAACCCTGACTATTAACTGAAACTTCACCCTAACCCTAAGCCTAACTCTAACTCTAACCCTAACCATAACAATTACCCTAAACCCTCGCCTTAACTGTAAACCTAACCCTAACCCTCACCCTAAGCCTTAACCGTATCCCCAACCCTAAACCTAACGCTATCCCCAAACTTGTCCCTAACCCTAACCCTAATACGAACAGTAACCCAAATCTAACCCTAACCCTAATATTAAACCTAAACTTAAATCTACCCTAACCATGAACCTAACCCTAACACCCTAAACCTAACGTCTAACACCGTCTATAATCCTAACCCTTACCATAACCCTCACCCTTAACCTAAACTTCACACTAACCCTAAACCTAACCTAACGCTGACCCTAGACATAACGCCTAACCCTAACCGAACCCTAAACCTATCCTTAACACTAACCTGAACACAAACCCAAACCCTAGCCCTCACCATCAAAATAACCCTCACCCTATCCTGAACTTCATCCAAACACTAACCATAACCTTAACCCTAAACCTAGACCTAACCCAAACCCTAACCTTAAACCTAACTCTAAGAATAACGCTAGTCCATCTGTAACCCTAAACCGAACACTTACAATAGCCCTGAACCTAACCCTAAAATAATCCTAATCCGAACCCTAGACCTAATCCTAACCCTACCCCTCACCTTTACCCTAAATAGAACACTAAGTCTAACCCTCAACATGGACCTAAACCTAATTCTTACCCTACACCTAACCCTAATCCTAAACCAAAGCCTAACTCTGACTATAACCCTAATCATAACAATTACCCTAAACCCTCACCTTAACTGTAAAACTAACCGTAACCCGCACCCTAAATCCTAACCGTATCCCACAACCCTAACCCTAATGCGATCCCTAACCCTAACCCTAACATTAACCTGAAACCCCTGAGCCCTAATGATAAACCTAACCCTAACACAAACCCTAACCCTAACACCAAAGCCTAGCAAAAACCTTAACCCTAACTCTCACCCTAACGCTCACACTAACCCGAAACCGAATCATGAACCTAACCCTAAGCCTGAACCAAACCTAACCATGACCAGAACCGCAAGGCCTAACCGGAACCCTCACCCAAACCCTAACCCTAAACTACACCTCTAACCCCTAACGCCTTATCATAACGATAATCCTAACCTTAACCAACCCTAACCCTAAAACTAACCCTCACCCCAACCACAAAGCCTAACACAACCATGACCCTAACCCTAAACGTAACACTAAACTTAACCCTAACCTTTAATCTAACCCTAACCCTAAAACTGAACACAACCCCTGAACGTAACCCTAACCCTGAACATAACCTTAACACTAACCTGAAAACAAGCCCCAACCTTAGCCATAACCCTAACCCTCACCCTATCTTAAACTTCACCCTATCCCTAACCTAAAACTCACCCTGACTTTAACCCTAACCCTCCCCATAAACCTAACCCTCACCTTAACCTTGGCCCACCTGTAACCCGAAACCTAACCCTTACAATAACTCTGACCCTAATCCTCGCCCTAAACCTAATTCTAATTCTAACCCTGACCCTAACCCTAACCTAACCTCAACCCTATCTTTAAGCCTACCATAAACTTAAACCTAACCCTAACCCTTAACCTTAACTCTAACCCTAACCCTAGCCCTAACCCTAACCTTAACGGTAACACTTACCCAGAACCCTCACCTTAACTGTAAATGTAACTCTAACTCTTACCCTCACCCTAAACTTAACCCTAATTATAACCTTAACCTAAACCTAACTGAAACAGTAACCCTTAACCCTAACTCTCATCCTAATCCTTAGCCTAAAACTAACCTTAACCCTAAACCTAACCCTAACCGCTGACCCTAACTCTAACCCTAACCCTAAGCCGAACCCTCACCCTTAACCAGAATTTCACCCTAAGCATAACGCTAAGCGTACCCTAACTTCATTCAAACCCGAACCCTAAGCAAAACTAACACTAACACTACACGTAACCCTAACCCTAAGCCTAACCCTAACCCTGACTCTGACCTGAACCCAAACCCCTAACCCCAACCCTCTCGCTTAACATAAACTTCTCTGTAACCCTAACCCTAAAACTAAACGTAACACTAAATCTCCCCTAACCCTGACCGTACCATAAACGTAACCCTAACTCTAAACTCAAAACTAACCCTGACCCTAACTCTAACTCTAACCCTAATCCTAACCCTAAAACTTACCCTCCACACTCAGCTTCAATGGAAACCTAGCACTAACCCTCATCTTACCATCTAAACCTAACCTCAACCCTTAACCTAACCCTATCTATAACCTTCACCTAGCCCTAAACCTAAACATGACTTAACCCTAACACTAACCCTAACCCTAAATCTAAACCTAACCTTAACCCTAAACTGAATCCTAACCTAAGCTCTAACCCAACCCCTAACGCTAACCCTAAGCTCAACCCTCACCCTTCAATTAAACTTTACCCCAGCTGTAGCCCTAACCCTAAGCCGAACCCTAAACCTGACCCTAACATTAACCCAAACACCTAACCCTAAGCCTAATCCTAAACCTAACCCTAACCTTAACCCAAATGCCTAAGCCTAACCCTAACCCTCATCCTTAACCTAAACTTCACCCTAAACCTAAGGCTAACCCTAACCCTGAAAGTAAAGCTAACCCTTAACTATCCCCTAACTCTAGCCCTGACCCTAAACCTAATGCTAACCCTAGCCCTAACAGTAACACCCTAAAACATCAGCTTAATGTAAACTTAACACTAACCCTCCCATGAACCCCTAACCCTAACCTTACCCCGCATCCTACACCTAACCCAGACCTAAACCTAACCCTTTCTCTAACCCTAAATTAACCCTAACCTTAACTCTACCCTAACCCTAACAATAACTCTAAACCTGACCATAACCATAATCCTAGACCCTAGCACTAACTCTAACTCTAAATCTAACCCTAAGCTAGCCCTACCCTTTACCGTAAACCTAGCCTTAACCCTAACCTTACCCCTACCCAAACCCTAACGCTATACCTAACCCGAACACTAACCTTAACCCTACTCTAACCTTAAGCCTAACCCTGACTATTAACTGAAACTTCACCCTAACCCTAAGCCTAACTCTAACTCTAACCCTAACCATAACAATTACCCTAAACCCTCGCCTTAACTGTAAACCTAACCCTAACCCTCACCCTAAGCCTTAACCGTATCCCCAACCCTAAACCTAACGCTATCCCCAAACTTGTCCCTAACCCTAACCCTAATACGAACAGTAACCCAAATCTAACCCTAACCCTAATATTAAACCTAAACTTAAATCTACCCTAACCATGAACCTAACCCTAACACCCTAAACCTAACGTCTAACACCGTCTATAATCCTAACCCTTACCATAACCCTCACCCTTAACCTAAACTTCACACTAACCCTAAACCTAACCTAACGCTGACCCTAGACATAACGCCTAACCCTAACCGAACCCTAAACCTATCCTTAACACTAACCTGAACACAAACCCAAACCCTAGCCCTCACCATCAAAATAACCCTCACCCTATCCTGAACTTCATCCAAACACTAACCATAACCTTAACCCTAAACCTAGACCTAACCCAAACCCTAACCTTAAACCTAACTCTAAGAATAACGCTAGTCCATCTGTAACCCTAAACCGAACACTTACAATAGCCCTGAACCTAACCCTAAAATAATCCTAATCCGAACCCTAGACCTAATCCTAACCCTACCCCTCACCTTTACCCTAAATAGAACACTAAGTCTAACCCTCAACATGGACCTAAACCTAATTCTTACCCTACACCTAACCCTAATCCTAAACCAAAGCCTAACTCTGACTATAACCCTAATCATAACAATTACCCTAAACCCTCACCTTAACTGTAAAACTAACCGTAACCCGCACCCTAAATCCTAACCGTATCCCACAACCCTAACCCTAATGCGATCCCTAACCCTAACCCTAACATTAACCTGAAACCCCTGAGCCCTAATGATAAACCTAACCCTAACACAAACCCTAACCCTAACACCAAAGCCTAGCAAAAACCTTAACCCTAACTCTCACCCTAACGCTCACACTAACCCGAAACCGAATCATGAACCTAACCCTAAGCCTGAACCAAACCTAACCATGACCAGAACCGCAAGGCCTAACCGGAACCCTCACCCAAACCCTAACCCTAAACTACACCTCTAACCCCTAACGCCTTATCATAACGATAATCCTAACCCTAACCAACCCTAACCCTAAAACTAACCCTCACCCCAACCACAAAGCCTAACACAACCATGACCCTAACCCTAAACGTAACACTAAACTTAACCCTAACCTTTAATCTAACCCTAACCCTAAAACTGAACACAACCCCTGAACGTAACCCTAACCCTGAACATAACCTTAACACTAACCTGAAAACAAGCCCCAACCTTAGCCATAACCCTAACCCTCACCCTATCTTAAACTTCACCCTATCCCTAACCTAAAACTCACCCTGACTTTAACCCTAACCCTCCCCATAAACCTAACCCTCACCTTAACCTTGGCCCACCTGTAACCCGAAACCTAACCCTTACAATAACTCTGACCCTAATCCTCGCCCTAAACCTAATTCTAATTCTAACCCTGACCCTAACCCTAACCTAACCTCAACCCTATCTTTAAGCCTACCATAAACTTAAACCTAACCCTAACCCTTAACCTTAACTCTAACCCTAACCCTAGCCCTAACCCTAACCTTAACGGTAACACTTACCCAGAACCCTCACCTTAACTGTAAATGTAACTCTAACTCTTACCCTAACCCTAAACTTAACCCTAATTATAACCTTAACCTAAACCTAACTGAAACAGTAACCCTTAACCCTAACTCTCATCCTAATCCTTAGCCTAAAACTAACCTTAACCCTAAACCTAACCCTAACCGCTGACCCTAACTCTAACCCTAACCCTAAGCCGAACCCTCACCCTTAACCAGAATTTCACCCTAAGCATAACGCTAAGCGTACCCTAACTTCATTCAAACCCGAACCCTAAGCAAAACTAACACTAACACTACACGTAACCCTAACCCTAAGCCTAACCCTAACCCTGACTCTGACCTGAACCCAAACCCCTAACCCCAACCCTCTCGCTTAACATAAACTTCTCTGTAACCCTAACCCTAAAACTAAACGTAACACTAAATCTCCCCTAACCCTGACCGTACCATAAACGTAACCCTAACTCTAAACTCAAAACTAACCCTGACCCTAACTCTAACTCTAACCCTAATCCTAACCCTAAAACTTACCCTCCACACTCAGCTTCAATGGAAACCTAGCACTAACCCTCATCTTACCATCTAAACCTAACCTCAACCCTTAACCTAACCCTATCTATAACCTTCACCTAGCCCTAAACCTAAACATGACTTAACCCTAACACTAACCCTAACCCTAAATCTAAACCTAACCTTAACCCTAAACTGAATCCTAACCTAAGCTCTAACCCAACCCCTAACGCTAACCCTAAGCTCAACCCTCACCCTTCAATTAAACTTTACCCCAGCTGTAGCCCTAACCCTAAGCCGAACCCTAAACCTGACCCTAACATTAACCCAAACACCTAACCCTAAGCCTAATCCTAAACCTAACCCTAACCTTAACCCAAATGCCTAAGCCTAACCCTAACCCTCATCCTTAACCTAAACTTCACCCTAAACCTAAGGAAAACCCTAACCCTGAAAGTAAAGCTAACCCTTAACTATCCCCTAACTCTAGCCCTGACCCTAAACCTAATGCTAACCCTAGCCCTAACAGTAACACCCTAAAACATCAGCTTAATGTAAACTTAACACTAACCCTCCCATGAACCCCTAACCCTAACCTTACCCCGCATCCTACACCTAACCCAGACCTAAACCTAACCCTTTCTCTAACCCTAAATTAACCCTAACCTTAACTCTACCCTAACCCTAACAATAACTCTAAACCTGACCATAACCATAATCCTAGACCCTAGCACTAACTCTAACTCTAAATCTAACCCTAAGCTAGCCCTACCCTTTACCGTAAACCTAGCCTTAACCCTAACCTTACCCCTACCCAAACCCTAACGCTATACCTAACCCGAACACTAACCTTAACCCTACTCTAACCTTAAGCCTAACCCTGACTATTAACTGAAACTTCACCCTAACCCTAAGCCTAACTCTAACTCTAACCCTAACCATAACAATTAGCCTAAACCCTCGCCTTAACTGTAAACCTAACCCTAACCCTCACCCTAAGCCTTAACCGTATCCCCAACCCTAAACCTAACGCTATCCCCAAACTTGTCCCTAACCCTAACCCTAATACGAACAGTAACCCAAATCTAACCCTAACCCTAATATTAAACCTAAACTTAAATCTACCCTAACCATGAACCTAACCCTAACACCCTAAACCTAACGTCTAACACCGTCTATAATCCTAACCCTTACCATAACCCTCACCCTTAACCTAAACTTCACACTAACCCTAAACCTAACCTAACGCTGACCCTAGACATAACGCCTAACCCTAACCGAACCCTAAACCTATCCTTAACACTAACCTGAACACAAACCCAAACCCTAGCCCTCACCATAAAAATAACCCTCACCCTATCCTGAACTTCATCCAAACACTAACCATAACCTTAACCCTAAACCTAGACCTAACCCAAACCCTAACCTTAAACCTAACTCTAAGAATAACGCTAGTCCATCTGTAACCCTAAACCGAACACTTACAATAGCCCTGAACCTAACCCTAAAATAATCCTAATCCGAACCCTAGACCTAATCCTAACCCTACCCCTCACCTTTACCCTAAATAGAACACTAAGTCTAACCCTCAACACGGACCTAAACCTAATTCTTACCCTACACCTAACCCTAATCCTAAACCAAAGCCTAACTCTGACTATAACCCTAATCATAACAATTACCCTAAACCCTCACCTTAACTGTAAAACTAACCGTAACCCGCACCCTAAATCCTAACCGTATCCCACAACCCTAACCCTAATGCGATCCCTAACCCTAACCCTAACATTAACCTGAAACCCCTGAGCCCTAATGATAAACCTAACCCTAACACAAACCCTAACCCTAACACCAAAGCCTAGCAAAAACCTTAACCCTAACTCTCACCCTAACGCTCACACTAACCCGAAACCGAATCATGAACCTAACCCTAAGCCTGAACCAAACCTAACCATGACCAGAACCGCAAGGCCTAACCGGAACCCTCACCCAAACCCTAACCCTAAACTACACCTCTAACCCCTAACGCCTTATCATAACGATAATCCTAACCCTAACCAACCCTAACCCTAAAACTAACCCTCACCCCAACCACAAAGCCTAACACAACCATGACCCTAACCCTAAACGTAACACTAAACTTAACCCTAACCTTTAATCTAACCCTAACCCTAAAACTGAACACAACCCCTGAACGTAACCCTAACCCTGAACATAACCTTAACACTAACCTGAAAACAAGCCCCAACCTTAGCCATAACCCTAACCCTCACCCTATCTTAAACTTCACCCTATCCCTAACCTAAAACTCACCCTGACTTTAACCCTAACCCTCCCCATAAACCTAACCCTCACCTTAACCTTGGCCCACCTGTAACCCGAAACCTAACCCTTACAATAGCTCTGACCCTAATCCTCGCCCTAAACCTAATTCTAATTCTAACCCTGACCCTAACCCTAACCTAACCTCAACCCTATCTTTAAGCCTACCATAAACTTAAACCTAACCCTAACCCTTAACCTTAACTCTAACCCTAACCCTAGCCCTAACCCTAACCTTAACGGTAACACTTACCCTGAACCCTCACCTTAACTGTAAATGTAACTCTAACTCTTACCGTAACCCTAAACTTAACCCTAATTATAACCTTAACCTAAACCTAACTGAAACAGTAACCCTTAACCCTAACTCTCATCCTAATCCTTAGCCTAAAACTAACCTTAACCCTAAACCTAACCCTAACCGCTGACCCTAACTCTAACCCTAACCCTAAGCCGAACCCTCACCCTTAACCAGAATTTCACCCTAAGCATAATGCTAAGCGTACCCTAACTTCATTCAAACCCGAACCCTAAGCAAAACTAACACTAACACTACACGTAACCCTAACCCTAAGCCTAACCCTAACCCTGACTCTGACCTGAACCCAAACCCCTAACCCCAACCCTCTCGCTTAACATAAACTTCTCTGTAACCCTAACCCTAAAACTACACGTAACACTAAATCTCCCCTAACCCTGACCGTACCATAAACGTAACCCTAACTCTAAACTCAAAACTAACCCTGACCCTAACTCTAACTCTAACCCTAATCCTAACCCTAAAACTTACCCTCCACACTCAGCTTCAATGGAAACCTAGCACTAACCCTCATCTTACCATCTAAACCTAACCTCAACCCTTAACCTAACCCTATCTATAACCTTCACCTAGCCCTAAACCTAAACATGACTTAACCCTAACACTAACCCTAACCCTAAATCTAAACCTAACCTTAACCCTAAACTGAATCCTAACCTAAGCTCTAACCCTAACCCCTAACGCTAACCCTAAGCTCAACCCTCACCCTTCAATTAAACTTTACCCCAGCTGTAGCCCTAACCCTAAGCCGAACCCTAAACCTGACCCTAACATTAACCCAAACACCTAACCCTAAGCCTAATCCTAAACCTAACCCTAACCTTAACCCAAATGCCTAAGCCTAACCCTAACCCTCATCCTTAACCTAAACTTCACCCTAAACCTAAGGCTAACCCTAACCCTGAAAGTAAAGCTAACCCTTAACTATCCCCTAACTCTAGCCCTGACCCTAAACCTAATGCTAACCCTAGCCCTAACAGTAACACCCTAAAACATCAGCTTAATGTAAACTTAACACTAACCCTCCCATGAACCCCTAACCCTAACCTTACCCCGCATCCTACACCTAACCCAGACCTAAACCTAACCCTTTCTCTAACCCTAAATTAACCCTAACCTTAACTCTACCCTAACCCTAACAATAACTCTAAACCTGACCATAACCATAATCCTAGACCCTAGCACTAACTCTAACTCTAACCCTAAGCTAGCCCTACCCTTTACCGTAAACCTAGCCTTAACCCTAACCTTACCCCTACCCAAACCCTAACGCTATACCTAACCCGAACACTAACCTTAACCCTACTCTAACCTTAAGCCTCACCCTGACTATTAACTGAAACTTCACCCTAACCCTAAGCCTAACTCTAACTCTAACCCTAACCATAACAATTACCCTAAACCCTCGCCTTAACTGTAAACCTAACCCTAACCCTCACCCTAAGCCTTAACCGTATCCCCAACCCTAAACCTAACGCTATCCCCAAACTTGTCCCTAACCCTAACCCTAATACGAACAGTAACCCAAATCTAACCCTAACCCTAATATTAAACCTAAACTTAAATCTACCCTAACCATAAACCTAACCCTAACACCCTAAACCTAACGTCTAACACCGTCTATAATCCTAACCCTTACCATAACCCTCACCCTTAACCTAAACTTCACACTAACCCTAAACCTAACCTAACGCTGACCCTAGACATAACGCCTAACCCTAACCGAACCCTAAACCTATCCTTAACACTAACCTGAACACAAACCCAAACCCTAGCCCTCACCATAAAAATAACCCTCACCCTATCCTGAACTTCATCCAAACACTAACCATAACCTTAACCCTAAACCTAGACCTAACCCAAACCCTAACCTTAAACCTAACTCTAAGAATAACGCTAGTCCATCTGTAACCCTAAACCGAACACTTACAATAGCCCTGAACCTAACCCTAAAATAATCCTAATCCGAACCCTAGACCTAATCCTAACCCTACCCCTCACCTTTACCCTAAATAGAACACTAAGTCTAACCCTCAACATGGACCTAAACCTAATTCTTACCCTACACCTAACCCTAATCCTAAACCAAACCCTAACTCTGACTATAACCCTAATCATAACAATTACCCTAAACCCTCACCTTAACTGTAAAACTAACCGTAACCCGCACCCTAAATCCTAACCGTATCCCACAACCCTAACCCTAATGCGATCCCTAACCCTAACCCTAACATTAACCTGAAACCCCTGAGCCCTAATGATAAACCTAACCCTAACACAAACCCTAACCCTAACACCAAAGCCTAGCAAAAACCTTAACCCTAACTCTCACCCTAACGCTCACACTAACCCGAAACCGAATCATGAACCTAACCCTAAGCCTGAACCAAACCTAACCATGACCAGAACCGCAAGGCCTAACCGGAACCCTCACCCAAACCCTAACCCTAAACTACACCTCTAACCCCTAACGCCTTATCATAACGATACTCCTAACCCTAACCAACCCTAACCCTAAAACTAACCCTCACCCCAACCACAAAGCCTAACACAACCATGACCCTAACCCTAAACGTAACACTAAACTTAACCCTAACCTTTAATCTAACCCTAACCCTAAAACTGAACACAACCCCTGAACGTAACCCTAACCCTGAACATAACCTTAACACTAACCTGAAAACAAGCCCCAACCTTAGCCATAACCCTAACCCTCACCCTATCTTAAACTTCACCCTATCCCTAACCTAAAACTCACCCTGACTTTAACCCTAACCCTCCCCATAAACCTAACCCTCACCTTAACCTTGGCCCACCTGTAACCCGAAACCTAACCCTTACAATAACTCTGACCCTAATCCTCGCCCTAAACCTAATTCTAATTCTAACCCTGACCCTAACCCTAACCTAACCTCAACCCTATCTTTAAGCCTACCATAAACTTAAACCTAACCCTAACCCTTAACCTTAACTCTAACCCTAACCCTAGCCCTAACCCTAACCTTAACGGTAACACTTACCCAGAACCCTCACCTTAACTGTAAATGTAACTCTAACTCTTACCCTAACCCTAAACTTAACCCTAATTATAACCTTAACCTAAACCTAACTGAAACAGTAACCCTTAACCCTAACTCTCATCCTAATCCTTAGCCTAAAACTAACCTTAACCCTAAACCTAACCCTAACCGCTGACCCTAACTCTAACCCTAACCCTAAGCCGAACCCTCACCCTTAACCAGAATTTCACCCTAAGCATAACGCTAAGCGTACCCTAACTTCATTCAAACCCGAACCCTAAGCAAAACTAACACTAACACTACACGTAACCCTAACCCTAAGCCTAACCCTAACCCTGACTCTGACCTGAACCCAAACCCCTAACCCCAACCCTCTCGCTTAACATAAACTTCTCTGTAACCCTAACCCTAAAACTACACGTAACACTAAATCTCCCCTAACCCTGACCGTACCATAAACGTAACCCTAACTCTAAACTCAAAACTAACCCTGACCCTAACTCTAACTCTAACCCTAATCCTAACCCTAAAACTTACCCTCCACACTCAGCTTCAATGGAAACCTAGCACTAACCCTCATCTTACCATCTAAACCTAACCTCAACCCTTAACCTAACCCTATCTATAACCTTCACCTAGCCCTAAACCTAAACATGACTTAACCCTAACACTAACCCTAACCCTAAATCTAAACCTAACCTTAACCCTAAACTGAATCCTAACCTAAGCTCTAACCCTAACCCCTAACGCTAACCCTAAGCTCAACCCTCACCCTTCAATTAAACTTTACCCCAGCTGTAGCCCTAACCCTAAGCCGAACCCTAAACCTGACCCTAACATTAACCCAAACACCTAACCCTAAGCCTAATCCTAAACCTAACCCTAACCTTAACCCAAATGCCTAAGCCTAACCCTAACCCTCATCCTTAACCTAAACTTCACCCTAAACCTAAGGCTAACCCTAACCCTGAAAGTAAAGCTAACCCTTAACTATCCCCTAACTCTAGCCCTGACCCTAAACCTAATGCTAACCCTAGCCCTAACAGTAACACCCTAAAACATCAGCTTAATGTAAACTTAACACTAACCCTCCCATGAACCCCTAACCCTAACCTTACCCCGCATCCTACACCTAACCCAGACCTAAACCTAACCCTTTCTCTAACCCTAAATTAACCCTAACCTTAACTCTACCCTAACCCTAACAATAACTCTAAACCTGACCATAACCATAATCCTAGACCCTAGCACTAACTCTAACTCTAAATCTAACCCTAAGCTAGCCCTACCCTTTACCGTAAACCTAGCCTTAACCCTAACCTTACCCCTACCCAAACCCTAACGCTATACCTAACCCGAACACTAACCTTAACCCTACTCTAACCTTAAGCCTAACCCTGACTATTAACTGAAACTTCACCCTAACCCTAAGCCTAACTCTAACTCTAACCCTAACCATAACAATTACCCTAAACCCTCGCCTTAACTGTAAACCTAACCCTAACCCTCACCCTAAGCCTTAACCGTATCCCCAACCCTAAACCTAACGCTATCCCCAAACTTGTCCCTAACCCTAACCCTAATACGAACAGTAACCCAAATCTAACCCTAACCCTAATATTAAACCTAAACTTAAATCTACCCTAACCATGAACCTAACCCTAACACCCTAAACCTAACGTCTAACACCGTCTATAATCCTAACCCTTACCATAACCCTCACCCTTAACCTAAACTTCACACTAACCCTAAACCTAACCTAACGCTGACCCTAGACATAACGCCTAACCCTAACCGAACCCTAAACCTATCCTTAACACTAACCTGAACACAAACCCAAACCCTAGCCCTCACCATAAAAATAACCCTCACCCTATCCTGAACTTCATCCAAACACTAACCATAACCTTAACCCTTAACCTAGACCTAACCCAAACCCTAACCTTAAACCTAACTCTAAGAATAACGCTAGTCCATCTGTAACCCTAAACCGAACACTTACAATAGCCCTGAACCTAACCCTAAAATAATCCTAATCCGAACCCTAGACCTAATCCTAACCCTACCCCTCACCTTTACCCTAAATAGAACACTAAGTCTAACCCTCAACATGGACCTAAACCTAATTCTTACCCTACACCTAACCCTAATCCTAAACCAAAGCCTAACTCTGACTATAACCCTAATCATAACAATTACCCTAAACCCTCACCTTAACTGTAAAACTAACCGTAACCCGCACCCTAAATCCTAACCGTATCCCACAACCCTAACCCTAATGCGATCCCTAACCCTAACCCTAACATTAACCTGAAACCCCTGAGCCCTAATGATAAACCTAACCCTAACACAAACCCTAACCCTAACACCAAAGCCTAGCAAAAACCTTAACCCTAACTCTCACCCTAACGCTCACACTAACCCGAAACCGAATCATGAACCTAACCCTAAGCCTGAACCAAACCTAACCATGACCAGAACCGCAAGGCCTAACCGGAACCCTCACCCAAACCCTAACCCTAAACTACACCTCTAACCCCTAACGCCTTATCATAACGATAATCCTAACCCTAACCAACCCTAACCCTAAAACTAACCCTCACCCCAACCACAAAGCCTAACACAACCATGACCCTAACCCTAAACGTAACACTAAACTTAACCCTAACCTTTAATCTAACCCTAACCCTAAAACTGAACACAACCCCTGAACGTAACCCTAACCCTGAACATAACCTTAACACTAACCTGAAAACAAGCCCCAACCTTAGCCATAACCCTAACCCTCACCCTATCTTAAACTTCACCCTATCCCTAACCTAAAACTCACCCTGACTTTAACCCTAACCCTCCCCATAAACCTAACCCTCACCTTAACCTTGGCCCACCTGTAACCCGAAACCTAACCCTTACAATAACTCTGACCCTAATCCTCGCCCTAAACCTAATTCTAATTCTAACCCTGACCCTAACCCTAACCTAACCTCAACCCTATCTTTAAGCCTACCATAAACTTAAACCTAACCCTAACCCTTAACCTTAACTCTAACCCTAACCCTAGCCCTAACCCTAACCTTAACGGTAACACTTACCCAGAACCCTCACCTTAACTGTAAATGTAACTCTAACTCTTACCCTAACCCTAAACTTAACCCTAATTATAACCTTAACCTAAACCTAACTGAAACAGTAACCCTTAACCCTAACTCTCATCCTAATCCTTAGCCTAAAACTAACCTTAACCCTAAACCTAACCCTAACCGCTGACCCTAACTCTAACCCTAACCCTAAGCCGAACCCTCACCCTTAACCAGAATTTCACCCTAAGCATAACGCTAAGCGTACCCTAACTTCATTCAAACCCGAACCCTAAGCAAAACTAACACTAACACTACACGTAACCCTAACCCTAAGCCTAACCCTAACCCTGACTCTGACCTGAACCCAAACCCCTAACCCCAACCCTCTCGCTTAACATAAACTTCTCTGTAACCCTAACCCTAAAACTAAACGTAACACTAAATCTCCCCTAACCCTGACCGTACCATAAACGTAACCCTAACTCTAAACTCAAAACTAACCCTGACCCTAACTCTAACTCTAACCCTAATCCTAACCCTAAAACTTACCCTCCACACTCAGCTTCAATGGAAACCTAGCACTAACCCTCATCTTACCATCTAAACCTAACCTCAACCCTTAACCTAACCCTATCTATAACCTTCACCTAGCCCTAAACCTAAACATGACTTAACCCTAACACTAACCCTAACCCTAAATCTAAACCTAACCTTAACCCTAAACTGAATCCTAACCTAAGCTCTAACCCAACCCCTAACGCTAACCCTAAGCTCAACCCTCACCCTTCAATTAAACTTTACCCCAGCTGTAGCCCTAACCCTAAGCCGAACCCTAAACCTGACCCTAACATTAACCCAAACACCTAACCCTAAGCCTAATCCTAAACCTAACCCTAACCTTAACCCAAATGCCTAAGCCTAACCCTAACCCTCATCCTTAACCTAAACTTCACCCTAAACCTAAGGCTAACCCTAACCCTGAAAGTAAAGCTAACCCTTAACTATCCCCTAACTCTAGCCCTGACCCTAAACCTAATGCTAACCCTAGCCCTAACAGTAACACCCTAAAACATCAGCTTAATGTAAACTTAACACTAACCCTCCCATGAACCCCTAACCCTAACCTTACCCCGCATCCTACACCTAACCCAGACCTAAACCTAACCCTTTCTCTAACCCTAAATTAACCCTAACCTTAACTCTACCCTAACCCTAACAATAACTCTAAACCTGACCATAACCATAATCCTAGACCCTAGCACTAACTCTAACTCTAAATCTAACCCTAAGCTAGCCCTACCCTTTACCGTAAACCTAGCCTTAACCCTAACCTTACCCCTACCCAAACCCTAACGCTATACCTAACCCGAACACTAACCTTAACCCTACTCTAACCTTAAGCCTAACCCTGACTATTAACTGAAACTTCACCCTAACCCTAAGCCTAACTCTAACTCTAACCCTAACCATAACAATTAGCCTAAACCCTCGCCTTAACTGTAAACCTAACCCTAACCCTCACCCTAAGCCTTAACCGTATCCCCAACCCTAAACCTAACGCTATCCCCAAACTTGTCCCTAACCCTAACCCTAATACGAACAGTAACCCAAATCTAACCCTAACCTTAATATTAAACCTAAACTTAAATCTACCCTAACCATGAACCTAACCCTAACACCCTAAACCTAACGTCTAACACCGTCTATAATCCTAACCCTTACCATAACCCTCACCCTTAACCTAAACTTCACACTAACCCTAAACCTAACCTAACGCTGACCCTAGACATAACGCCTAACCCTAACCGAACCCTAAACCTATCCTTAACACTAACCTGAACACAAACCCAAACCCTAGCCCTCACCATAAAAATAACCCTCACCCTATCCTGAACTTCATCCAAACACTAACCATAACCTTAACCCTAAGCCTAGACCTAACCCAAACCCTAACCTTAAACCTAACTCTAAGAATAACGCTAGTCCATCTGTAACCCTAAACCGAACACTTACAATAGCCCTGAACCTAACCCTAAAATAATCCTAATCCGAACCCTAGACCTAATCCTAACCCTACCCCTCACCTTTACCCTAAATAGAACACTAAGTCTAACCCTCAACATGGACCTAAACCTAATTCTTACCCTACACCTAACCCTAATCCTAAACCAAAGCCTAACTCTGACTATAACCCTAATCATAACAATTACCCTAAACCCTCACCTTAACTGTAAAACTAACCGTAACCCGCACCCTAAATCCTAACCGTATCCCACAACCCTAACCCTAATGCGATCCCTAACCCTAACCCTAACATTAACCTGAAACCCCTGAGCCCTAATGATAAACCTAACCCTAACACAAACCCTAACCCTAACACCAAAGCCTAGCAAAAACCTTAACCCTAACTCTCACCCTAACGCTCACACTAACCCGAAACCGAATCATGAACCTAACCCTAAGCCTGAACCAAACCTAACCATGACCAGAACCGCAAGGCCTAACCGGAACCCTCACCCAAACCCTAACCCTAAACTACACCTCTAACCCCTAACGCCTTATCATAACGATAATCCTAACCCTAACCAACCCTAACCCTAAAACTAACCCTCACCCCAACCACAAAGCCTAACACAACCATGACCCTAACCCTAAACGTAACACTAAACTTAACCCTAACCTTTAATCTAACCCTAACCCTAAAACTGAACACAACCCCTGAACGTAACCCTAACCCTGAACATAACCTTAACACTAACCTGAAAACAAGCCCCAACCTTAGCCATAACCCTAACCCTCACCCTATCTTAAACTTCACCCTATCCCTAACCTAAAACTCACCCTGACTTTAACCCTAACCCTCCCCATAAACCTAACGCTCACCTTAACCTTGGCCCACCTGTAACCCGAAACCTAACCCTTACAATAGCTCTGACCCTAATCCTCGCCCTAAACCTAATTCTAATTCTAACCCTGACCCTAACCCTAACCTAACCTCAACCCTATCTTTAAGCCTACCATAAACTTAAACCTAACCCTAACCCTTAACCTTAACTCTAACCCTAACCCTAGCCCTAACCCTAACCTTAACGGTAACACTTACCCAGAACCCTCACCTTAACTGTAAATGTAACTCTAACTCTTACCCTAACCCTAAACTTAACCCTAATTATAACCTTAACCTAAACCTAACTGAAACAGTAACCCTTAACCCTAACTCTCATCCTAATCCTTAGCCTAAAACTAACCTTAACCCTAAACCTAACCCTAACCGCTGACCCTAACTCTAACCCGAACCCTAAGCCGAACCCTCACCCTTAACCAGAATTTCACCCTAAGCATAACGCTAAGCGTACCCTAACTTCATTCAAACCCGAACCCTAAGCAAAACTAACACTAACACTACACGTAACCCTAACCCTAAGCCTAACCCTAACCCTGACTCTGACCTGAACCCAAACCCCTAACCCCAACCCTCTCGCTTAACATAAACTTCTCTGTAACCCTAACCCTAAAACTACACGTAACACTAAATCTCCCCTAACCCTGACCGTACCATAAACGTAACCCTAACTCTAAACTCAAAACTAACCCTGACCCTAACTCTAACTCTAACCCTAATCCTAACCCTAAAACTTACCCTCCACACTCAGCTTCAATGGAAACCTAGCACTAACCCTCATCTTACCATCTAAACCTAACCTCAACCCTTAACCTAACCCTATCTATAACCTTCACCTAGCCCTAAACCTAAACATGACTTAACCCTAACACTAACCCTAACCCTAAATCTAAACCTAACCTTAACCCTAAACTGAATCCTAACCTAAGCTCTAACCCTAACCCCTAACGCTAACCCTAAGCTCAACCCTCACCCTTCAATTAAACTTTACCCCAGCTGTAGCCCTAACCCTAAGCCGAACCCTAAACCTGACCCTAACATTAACCCAAACACCTAACCCTAAGCCTAATCCTAAACCTAACCCTAACCTTAACCCAAATGCCTAAGCCTAACCCTAACCCTCATCCTTAACCTAAACTTCACCCTAAACCTAAGGCTAACCCTAACCCTGAAAGTAAAGCTAACCCTTAACTATCCCCTAACTCTAGCCCTGACCCTAAACCTAATGCTAACCCTAGCCCTAACAGTAACACCCTAAAACATCAGCTTAATGTAAACTTAACCCTAACCCTCCCATGAACCCCTAACCCTAACCTTACCCCGCATCCTACACCTAACCCAGACCTAAACCTAACCCTTTCTCTAACCCTAAATTAACCCTAACCTTAACTCTACCCTAACCCTAACAATAACTCTAAACCTGACCATAACCATAATCCTAGACCCTAGCACTAACTCTAACTCTAAATCTAACCCTAAGCTAGCCCTACCCTTTACCGTAAACCTAGCCTTAACCCTAACCTTACCCCTACCCAAACCCTAACGCTATACCTAACCCGAACACTAACCTTAACCCTACTCTAACCTTAAGCCTCACCCTGACTATTAACTGAAACTTCACCCTAACCCTAAGCCTAACTCTAACTCTAACCCTAACCATAACAATTACCCTAAACCCTCGCCTTAACTGTAAACCTAACCCTAACCCTCACCCTAAGCCTTAACCGTATCCCCAACCCTAAACCTAACGCTATCCCCAAACTTGTCCCTAACCCTAACCCTAATACGAACAGTAACCCAAATCTAACCCTAACCCTAATATTAAACCTAAACTTAAATCTACCCTAACCATAAACCTAACCCTAACACCCTAAACCTAACGTCTAACACCGTCTATAATCCTAACCCTTACCATAACCCTCACCCTTAACCTAAACTTCACACTAACCCTAAACCTAACCTAACGCTGACCCTAGACATAACGCCTAACCCTAACCGAACCCTAAACCTATCCTTAACACTAACCTGAACACAAACCCAAACCCTAGCCCTCACCATAAAAATAACCCTCACCCTATCCTGAACTTCATCCAAACACTAACCATAACCTTAACCCTAAACCTAGACCTAACCCAAACCCTAACCTTAAACCTAACTCTAAGAATAACGCTAGTCCATCTGTAACCCTAAACCGAACACTTACAATAGCCCTGAACCTAACCCTAAAATAATCCTAATCCGAACCCTAGACCTAATCCTAACCCTACCCCTCACCTTTACCCTAAATAGAACACTAAGTCTAACCCTCAACATGGACCTAAACCTAATTCTTACCCTACACCTAACCCTAATCCTAAACCAAACCCTAACTCTGACTATAACCCTAATCATAACAATTACCCTAAACCCTCACCTTAACTGTAAAACTAACCGTAACCCGCACCCTAAATCCTAACCGTATCCCACAACCCTAACCCTAATGCGATCCCTAACCCTAACCCTAACATTAACCTGAAACCCCTGAGCCCTAATGATAAACCTAACCCTAACACAAACCCTAACCCTAACACCAAAGCCTAGCAAAAACCTTAACCCTAACTCTCACCCTAACGCTCACACTAACCCGAAACCGAATCATGAACCTAACCCTAAGCCTGAACCAAACCTAACCATGACCAGAACCGCAAGGCCTAACCGGAACCCTCACCCAAACCCTAACCCTAAACTACACCTCTAACCCCTAACGCCTTATCATAACGATAATCCTAACCCTAACCAACCCTAACCCTAAAACTAACCCTCACCCCAACCACAAAGCCTAACACAACCATGACCCTAACCCTAAACGTAACACTAAACTTAACCCTAACCTTTAATCTAACCCTAACCCTAAAACTGAACACAACCCCTGAACGTAACCCTAACCCTGAACATAACCTTAACACTAACCTGAAAACAAGCCCCAACCTTAGCCATAACCCTAACCCTCACCCTATCTTAAACTTCACCCTATCCCTAACCTAAAACTCACCCTGACTTTAACCCTAACCCTCCCCATAAACCTAACCCTCACCTTAACCTTGGCCCACCTGTAACCCGAAACCTAACCCTTACAATAACTCTGACCCTAATCCTCGCCCTAAACCTAATTCTAATTCTAACCCTGACCCTAACCCTAACCTAACCTCAACCCTATCTTTAAGCCTACCATAAACTTAAACCTAACCCTAACCCTTAACCTTAACTCTAACCCTAACCCTAGCCCTAACCCTAACCTTAACGGTAACACTTACCCAGAACCCTCACCTTAACTGTAAATGTAACTCTAACTCTTACCCTAACCCTAAACTTAACCCTAATTATAACCTTAACCTAAACCTAACTGAAACAGTAACCCTTAACCCTAACTCTCATCCTAATCCTTAGCCTAAAACTAACCTTAACCCTAAACCTAACCCTAACCGCTGACCCTAACTCTAACCCTAACCCTAAGCCGAACCCTCACCCTTAACCAGAATTTCACCCTAAGCATAACGCTAAGCGTACCCTAACTTCATTCAAACCCGAACCCTAAGCAAAACTAACACTAACACTACACGTAACCCTAACCCTAAGCCTAACCCTAACCCTGACTCTGACCTGAACCCAAACCCCTAACCCCAACCCTCTCGCTTAACATAAACTTCTCTGTAACCCTAACCCTAAAACTAAACGTAACACTAAATCTCCCCTAACCCTGACCGTACCATAAACGTAACCCTAACTCTAAACTCAAAACTAACCCTGACCCTAACTCTAACTCTAACCCTAATCCTAACCCTAAAACTTACCCTCCACACTCAGCTTCAATGGAAACCTAGCACTAACCCTCATCTTACCATCTAAACCTAACCTCAACCCTTAACCTAACCCTATCTATAACCTTCACCTAGCCCTAAACCTAAACATGACTTAACCCTAACACTAACCCTAACCCTAAATCTAAACCTAACCTTAACCCTAAACTGAATCCTAACCTAAGCTCTAACCCTAACCCCTAACGCTAACCCTAAGCTCAACCCTCACCCTTCAATTAAACTTTACCCCAGCTGTAGCCCTAACCCTAAGCCGAACCCTAAACCTGACCCTAACATTAACCCAAACACCTAACCCTAAGCCTAATCCTAAACCTAACCCTAACCTTAACCCAAATGCCTAAGCCTAACCCTAACCCTCATCCTTAACCTAAACTTCACCCTAAACCTAAGGCTAACCCTAACCCTGAAAGTAAAGCTAACCCTTAACTATCCCCTAACTCTAGCCCTGACCCTAAACCTAATGCTAACCCTAGCCCTAACAGTAACACCCTAAAACATCAGCTTAATGTAAACTTAACCCTAACCCTAACCCATGAACCCCTAACCCTAACCTTACCCCGCATCCTACACCTAACCCAGACCTAAACCTAACCCTTTCTCTAACCCTAAATTAACCCTAACCTTAACTCTACCCTAACCCTAACAATAACTCTAAACCTGACCATAACCATAATCCTAGACCCTAGCACTAACTCTAACTCTAAATCTAACCCTAAGCTAGCCCTACCCTTTACCGTAAACCTAGCCTTAACCCTAACCTTACCCCTACCCAAACCCTAACGCTATACCTAACCCGAACACTAACCTTAACCCTACTCTAACCTTAAGCCTCACCCTGACTATTAACTGAAACTTCACCCTAACCCTAAGCCTAACTCTAACTCTAACCCTAACCATAACAATTACCCTAAACCCTCGCCTTAACTGTAAACCTAACCCTAACCCTCACCCTAAGCCTTAACCGTATCCCCAACCCTAAACCTAACGCTATCCCCAAACTTGTCCCTAACCCTAACCCTAATACGAACAGTAACCCAAATCTAACCCTAACCCTAATATTAAACCTAAACTTAAATCTACCCTAACCATAAACCTAACCCTAACACCCTAAACCTAACGTCTAACCCCGTCTATAATCCTAACCCTTACCATAACCCTCACCCTTAACCTAAACTTCACACTAACCCTAAACCTAACCTAACGCTGACCCTAGACATAACGCCTAACCCTAACCGAACCCTAAACCTATCCTTAACACTAACCTGAACACAAACCCAAACCCTAGCCCTCACCATAAAAATAACCCTCACCCTATCCTGAACTTCATCCAAACACTAACCATAACCTTAACCCTAAACCTAGACCTAACCCAAACCCTAACCTTAAACCTAACTCTAAGAATAACGCTAGTCCATCTGTAACCCTAAACCGAACACTTACAATAGCCCTGAACCTAACCCTAAAATAATCCTAATCCGAACCCTAGACCTAATCCTAACCCTACCCCTCACCTTTACCCTAAATAGAACACTAAGTCTAACCCTCAACATGGACCTAAACCTAATTCTTACCCTACACCTAACCCTAATCCTAAACCAAAGCCTAACTCTGACTATAACCCTAATCATAACAATTACCCTAAACCCTCACCTTAACTGTAAAACTAACCGTAACCCGCACCCTAAATCCTAACCGTATCCCACAACCCTAACCCTAATGCGATCCCTAACCCTAACCCTAACATTAACCTGAAACCCCTGAGCCCTAATGATAAACCTAACCCTAACACAAACCCTAACCCTAACACCAAAGCCTAGCAAAAACCTTAACCCTAACTCTCACCCTAACGCTCACACTAACCCGAAACCGAATCATGAACCTAACCCTAAGCCTGAACCAAACCTAACCATGACCAGAACCGCAAGGCCTAACCGGAACCCTCACCCAAACCCTAACCCTAAACTACACCTCTAACCCCTAACGCCTTATCATAACGATAATCCTAACCCTAACCAACCCTAACCCTAAAACTAACCCTCACCCCAACCACAAAGCCTAACACAACCATGACCCTAACCCTAAACGTAACACTAAACTTAACCCTAACCTTTAATCTAACCCTAACCCTAAAACTGAACACAACCCCTGAACGTAACCCTAACCCTGAACATAACCTTAACACTAACCTGAAAACAAGCCCCAACCTTAGCCATAACCCTAACCCTCACCCTATCTTAAACTTCACCCTATCCCTAACCTAAAACTCACCCTGACTTTAACCCTAACCCTCCCCATAAACCTAACCCTCACCTTAACCTTGGCCCACCTGTAACCCGAAACCTAACCCTTACAATAGCTCTGACCCTAATCCTCGCCCTAAACCTAATTCTAATTCTAACCCTGACCCTAACCCTAACCTAACCTCAACCCTATCTTTAAGCCTACCATAAACTTAAACCTAACCCTAACCCTTAACCTTAACTCTAACCCTAACCCTAGCCCTAACCCTAACCTTAACGGTAACACTTACCCTGAACCCTCACCTTAACTGTAAATGTAACTCTAACTCTTACCGTAACCCTAAACTTAACCCTAATTATAACCTTAACCTAAACCTAACTGAAACAGTAACCCTTAACCCTAACTCTCATCCTAATCCTTAGCCTAAAACTAACCTTAACCCTAAACCTAACCCTAACCGCTGACCCTAACTCTAACCCTAACCCTAAGCCGAACCCTCACCCTTAACCAGAATTTCACCCTAAGCATAACGCTAAGCGTACCCTAACTTCATTCAAACCCGAACCCTAAGCAAAACTAACACTAACACTACACGTAACCCTAACCCTAAGCCTAACCCTAACCCTGACTCTGACCTGAACCCAAACCCCTAACCCCAACGCTCTCGCTTAACATAAACTTCTCTGTAACCCTAACCCTAAAACTACACGTAACACTAAATCTCCCCTAACCCTGACCGTACCATAAACGTAACCCTAACTCTAAACTCAAAACTAACCCTGACCCTAACTCTAACTCTAACCCTAATCCTAACCCTAAAACTTACCCTCCACACTCAGCTTCAATGGAAACCTAGCACTAACCCTCATCTTACCATCTAAACCTAACCTCAACCCTTAACCTAACCCTATCTATAACCTTCACCTAGCCCTAAACCTAAACATGACTTAACCCTAACACTAACCCTAACCCTAAATCTAAACCTAACCTTAACCCTAAACTGAATCCTAACCTAAGCTCTAACCCTAACCCCTAACGCTAACCCTAAGCTCAACCCTCACCCTTCAATTAAACTTTACCCCAGCTGTAGCCCTAACCCTAAGCCGAACCCTAAACCTGACCCTAACATTAACCCAAACACCTAACCCTAAGCCTAATCCTAAACCTAACCCTAACCTTAACCCAAATGCCTAAGCCTAACCCTAACCCTCATCCTTAACCTAAACTTCACCCTAAACCTAAGGCTAACCCTAACCCTGAAAGTAAAGCTAACCCTTAACTATCCCCTAACTCTAGCCCTGACCCTAAACCTAATGCTAACCCTAGCCCTAACAGTAACACCCTAAAACATCAGCTTAATGTAAACTTAACACTAACCCTCCCATGAACCCCTAACCCTAACCTTACCCCGCATCCTACACCTAACCCAGACCTAAACCTAACCCTTTCTCTAACCCTAAATTAACCCTAACCTTAACTCTACCCTAACCCTAACAATAACTCTAAACCTGACCATAACCATAATCCTAGACCCTAGCACTAACTCTAACTCTAAATCTAACCCTAAGCTAGCCCTACCCTTTACCGTAAACCTAGCCTTAACCCTAACCTTACCCCTACCCAAACCCTAACGCTATACCTAACCCGAACACTAACCTTAACCCTACTCTAACCTTAAGCCTCACCCTGACTATTAACTGAAACTTCACCCTAACCCTAAGCCTAACTCTAACTCTAACCCTAACCATAACAATTACCCTAAACCCTCGCCTTAACTGTAAACCTAACCCTAACCCTCACCCTAAGCCTTAACCGTATCCCCAACCCTAAACCTAACGCTATCCCCAAACTTGTCCCTAACCCTAACCCTAATACGAACAGTAACCCAAATCTAACCCTAACCCTAATATTAAACCTAAACTTAAATCTACCCTAACCATAAACCTAACCCTAACACCCTAAACCTAACGTCTAACCCCGTCTATAATCCTAACCCTTACCATAACCCTCACCCTTAACCTAAACTTCACACTAACCCTAAACCTAACCTAACGCTGACCCTAGACATAACGCCTAACCCTAACCGAACCCTAAACCTATCCTTAACACTAACCTGAACACAAACCCAAACCCTAGCCCTCACCATAAAAATAACCCTCACCCTATCCTGAACTTCATCCAAACACTAACCATAACCTTAACCCTAAACCTAGACCTAACCCAAACCCTAACCTTAAACCTAACTCTAAGAATAACGCTAGTCCATCTGTAACCCTAAACCGAACACTTACAATAGCCCTGAACCTAACCCTAAAATAATCCTAATCCGAACCCTAGACCTAATCCTAACCCTACCCCTCACCTTTACCCTAAATAGAACACTAAGTCTAACCCTCAACATGGACCTAAACCTAATTCTTACCCTACACCTAACCCTAATCCTAAACCAAAGCCTAACTCTGACTATAACCCTAATCATAACAATTACCCTAAACCCTCACCTTAACTGTAAAACTAACCGTAACCCGCACCCTAAATCCTAACCGTATCCCACAACCCTAACCCTAATGCGATCCCTAACCCTAACCCTAACATTAACCTGAAACCCCTGAGCCCTAATGATAAACCTAACCCTAACACAAACCCTAACCCTAACACCAAAGCCTAGCAAAAACCTTAACCCTAACTCTCACCCTAACGCTCACACTAACCCGAAACCGAATCATGAACCTAACCCTAAGCCTGAACCAAACCTAACCATGACCAGAACCGCAAGGCCTAACCGGAACCCTCACCCAAACCCTAACCCTAAACTACACCTCTAACCCCTAACGCCTTATCATAACGATAATCCTAACCCTAACCAACCCTAACCCTAAAACTAACCCTCACCCCAACCACAAAGCCTAACACAACCATGACCCTAACCCTAAACGTAACACTAAACTTAACCCTAACCTTTAATCTAACCCTAACCCTAAAACTGAACACAACCCCTGAACGTAACCCTAACCCTGAACATAACCTTAACACTAACCTGAAAACAAGCCCCAACCTTAGCCATAACCCTAACCCTCACCCTATCTTAAACTTCACCCTATCCCTAACCTAAAACTCACCCTGACTTTAACCCTAACCCTCCCCATAAACCTAACCCTCACCTTAACCTTGGCCCACCTGTAACCCGAAACCTAACCCTTACAATAGCTCTGACCCTAATCCTCGCCCTAAACCTAATTCTAATTCTAACCCTGACCCTAACCCTAACCTAACCTCAACCCTATCTTTAAGCCTACCATAAACTTAAACCTAACCCTAACCCTTAACCTTAACTCTAACCCTAACCCTAGCCCTAACCCTAACCTTAACGGTAACACTTACCCAGAACCCTCACCTTAACTGTAAATGTAACTCTAACTCTTACCCTAACCCTAAACTTAACCCTAATTATAACCTTAACCTAAACCTAACTGAAACAGTAACCCTTAACCCTAACTCTCATCCTAATCCTTAGCCTAAAACTAACCTTAACCCTAAACCTAACCCTAACCGCTGACCCTAACTCTAACCCTAACCCTAAGCCGAACCCTCACCCTTAACCAGAATTTCACCCTAAGCATAACGCTAAGCGTACCCTAACTTCATTCAAACCCGAACCCTAAGCAAAACTAACACTAACACTACACGTAACCCTAACCCTAAGCCTAACCCTAACCCTGACTCTGACCTGAACCCAAACCCCTAACCCCAACGCTCTCGCTTAACATAAACTTCTCTGTAACCCTAACCCTAAAACTACACGTAACACTAAATCTCCCCTAACCCTGACCGTACCATAAACGTAACCCTAACTCTAAACTCAAAACTAACCCTGACCCTAACTCTAACTCTAACCCTAATCCTAACCCTAAAACTTACCCTCCACACTCAGCTTCAATGGAAACCTAGCACTAACCCTCATCTTACCATCTAAACCTAACCTCAACCCTTAACCTAACCCTATCTATAACCTTCACCTAGCCCTAAACCTAAACATGACTTAACCCTAACACTAACCCTAACCCTAAATCTAAACCTAACCTTAACCCTAAACTGAATCCTAACCTAAGCTCTAACCCTAACCCCTAACGCTAACCCTAAGCTCAACCCTCACCCTTCAATTAAACTTTACCCCAGCTGTAGCCCTAACCCTAAGCCGAACCCTAAACCTGACCCTAACATTAACCCAAACACCTAACCCTAAGCCTAATCCTAAACCTAACCCTAACCTTAACCCAAATGCCTAAGCCTAACCCTAACCCTCATCCTTAACCTAAACTTCACCCTAAACCTAAGGCTAACCCTAACCCTGAAAGTAAAGCTAACCCTTAACTATCCCCTAACTCTAGCCCTGACCCTAAACCTAATGCTAACCCTAGCCCTAACAGTAACACCCTAAAACATCAGCTTAATGTAAACTTAACACTAACCCTCCCATGAACCCCTAACCCTAACCTTACCCCGCATCCTACACCTAACCCAGACCTAAACCTAACCCTTTCTCTAACCCTAAATTAACCCTAACCTTAACTCTACCCTAACCCTAACAATAACTCTAAACCTGACCATAACCATAATCCTAGACCCTAGCACTAACTCTAACTCTAAATCTAACCCTAAGCTAGCCCTACCCTTTACCGTAAACCTAGCCTTAACCCTAACCTTACCCCTACCCAAACCCTAACGCTATACCTAACCCGAACACTAACCTTAACCCTACTCTAACCTTAAGCCTCACCCTGACTATTAACTGAAACTTCACCCTAACCCTAAGCCTAACTCTAACTCTAACCCTAACCATAACAATTACCCTAAACCCTCGCCTTAACTGTAAACCTAACCCTAACCCTCACCCTAAGCCTTAACCGTATCCCCAACCCTAAACCTAACGCTATCCCCAAACTTGTCCCTAACCCTAACCCTAATACGAACAGTAACCCAAATCTAACCCTAACCCTAATATTAAACCTAAACTTAAATCTACCCTAACCATAAACCTAACCCTAACACCCTAAACCTAACGTCTAACCCCGTCTATAATCCTAACCCTTACCATAACCCTCACCCTTAACCTAAACTTCACACTAACCCTAAACCTAACCTAACGCTGACCCTAGACATAACGCCTAACCCTAACCGAACCCTAAACCTATCCTTAACACTAACCTGAACACAAACCCAAACCCTAGCCCTCACCATAAAAATAACCCTCACCCTATCCTGAACTTCATCCAAACACTAACCATAACCTTAACCCTAAACCTAGACCTAACCCAAACCCTAACCTTAAACCTAACTCTAAGAATAACGCTAGTCCATCTGTAACCCTAAACCGAACACTTACAATAGCCCTGAACCTAACCCTAAAATAATCCTAATCCGAACCCTAGACCTAATCCTAACCCTACCCCTCACCTTTACCCTAAATAGAACACTAAGTCTAACCCTCAACATGGACCTAAACCTAATTCTTACCCTACACCTAACCCTAATCCTAAACCAAAGCCTAACTCTGACTATAACCCTAATCATAACAATTACCCTAAACCCTCACCTTAACTGTAAAACTAACCGTAACCCGCACCCTAAATCCTAACCGTATCCCACAACCCTAACCCTAATGCGATCCCTAACCCTAACCCTAACATTAACCTGAAACCCCTGAGCCCTAATGATAAACCTAACCCTAACACAAACCCTAACCCTAACACCAAAGCCTAGCAAAAACCTTAACCCTAACTCTCACCCTAACGCTCACACTAACCCGAAACCGAATCATGAACCTAACCCTAAGCCTGAACCAAACCTAACCATGACCAGAACCGCAAGGCCTAACCGGAACCCTCACCCAAACCCTAACCCTAAACTACACCTCTAACCCCTAACGCCTTATCATAACGATAATCCTAACCCTAACCAACCCTAACCCTAAAACTAACCCTCACCCCAACCACAAAGCCTAACACAACCATGACCCTAACCCTAAACGTAACACTAAACTTAACCCTAACCTTTAATCTAACCCTAACCCTAAAACTGAACACAACCCCTGAACGTAACCCTAACCCTGAACATAACCTTAACACTAACCTGAAAACAAGCCCCAACCTTAGCCATAACCCTAACCCTCACCCTATCTTAAACTTCACCCTATCCCTAACCTAAAACTCACCCTGACTTTAACCCTAACCCTCCCCATAAACCTAACCCTCACCTTAACCTTGGCCCACCTGTAACCCGAAACCTAACCCTTACAATAGCTCTGACCCTAATCCTCGCCCTAAACCTAATTCTAATTCTAACCCTGACCCTAACCCTAACCTAACCTCAACCCTATCTTTAAGCCTACCATAAACTTAAACCTAACCCTAACCCTTAACCTTAACTCTAACCCTAACCCTAGCCCTAACCCTAACCTTAACGGTAACACTTACCCTGAACCCTCACCTTAACTGTAAATGTAACTCTAACTCTTACCGTAACCCTAAACTTAACCCTAATTATAACCTTAACCTAAACCTAACTGAAACAGTAACCCTTAACCCTAACTCTCATCCTAATCCTTAGCCTAAAACTAACCTTAACCCTAAACCTAACCCTAACCGCTGACCCTAACTCTAACCCTAACCCTAAGCCGAACCCTCACCCTTAACCAGAATTTCACCCTAAGCATAACGCTAAGCGTACCCTAACTTCATTCAAACCCGAACCCTAAGCAAAACTAACACTAACACTACACGTAACCCTAACCCTAAGCCTAACCCTAACCCTGACTCTGACCTGAACCCAAACCCCTAACCCCAACCCTCTCGCTTAACATAAACTTCTCTGTAACCCTAACCCTAAAACTACACGTAACACTAAATCTCCCCTAACCCTGACCGTACCATAAACGTAACCCTAACTCTAAACTCAAAACTAACCCTGACCCTAACTCTAACTCTAACCCTAATCCTAACCCTAAAACTTACCCTCCACACTCAGCTTCAATGGAAACCTAGCACTAACCCTCATCTTACCATCTAAACCTAACCTCAACCCTTAACCTAACCCTATCTATAACCTTCACCTAGCCCTAAACCTAAACATGACTTAACCCTAACACTAACCCTAACCCTAAATCTAAACCTAACCTTAACCCTAAACTGAATCCTAACCTAAGCTCTAACCCTAACCCCTAACGCTAACCCTAAGCTCAACCCTCACCCTTCAATTAAACTTTACCCCAGCTGTAGCCCTAACCCTAAGCCGAACCCTAAACCTGACCCTAACATTAACCCAAACACCTAACCCTAAGCCTAATCCTAAACCTAACCCTAACCTTAACCCAAATGCCTAAGCCTAACCCTAACCCTCATCCTTAACCTAAACTTCACCCTAAACCTAAGGCTAACCCTAACCCTGAAAGTAAAGCTAACCCTTAACTATCCCCTAACTCTAGCCCTGACCCTAAACCTAATGCTAACCCTAGCCCTAACAGTAACACCCTAAAACATCAGCTTAATGTAAACTTAACCCTAACCCTAACCCATGAACCCCTAACCCTAACCTTACCCCGCATCCTACACCTAACCCAGACCTAAACCTAACCCTTTCTCTAACCCTAAATTAACCCTAACCTTAACTCTACCCTAACCCTAACAATAACTCTAAACCTGACCATAACCATAATCCTAGACCCTAGCACTAACTCTAACTCTAAATCTAACCCTAAGCTAGCCCTACCCTTTACCGTAAACCTAGCCTTAACCCTAACCTTACCCCTACCCAAACCCTAACGCTATACCTAACCCGAACACTAACCTTAACCCTACTCTAACCTTAAGCCTCACCCTGACTATTAACTGAAACTTCACCCTAACCCTAAGCCTAACTCTAACTCTAACCCTAACCATAACAATTACCCTAAACCCTCGCCTTAACTGTAAACCTAACCCTAACCCTCACCCTAAGCCTTAACCGTATCCCCAACCCTAAACCTAACGCTATCCCCAAACTTGTCCCTAACCCTAACCCTAATACGAACAGTAACCCAAATCTAACCCTAACCCTAATATTAAACCTAAACTTAAATCTACCCTAACCATAAACCTAACCCTAACACCCTAAACCTAACGTCTAACCCCGTCTATAATCCTAACCCTTACCATAACCCTCACCCTTAACCTAAACTTCACACTAACCCTAAACCTAACCTAACGCTGACCCTAGACATAACGCCTAACCCTAACCGAACCCTAAACCTATCCTTAACACTAACCTGAACACAAACCCAAACCCTAGCCCTCACCATAAAAATAACCCTCACCCTATCCTGAACTTCATCCAAACACTAACCATAACCTTAACCCTAAACCTAGACCTAACCCAAACCCTAACCTTAAACCTAACTCTAAGAATAACGCTAGTCCATCTGTAACCCTAAACCGAACACTTACAATAGCCCTGAACCTAACCCTAAAATAATCCTAATCCGAACCCTAGACCTAATCCTAACCCTACCCCTCACCTTTACCCTAAATAGAACACTAAGTCTAACCCTCAACATGGACCTAAACCTAATTCTTACCCTACACCTAACCCTAATCCTAAACCAAAGCCTAACTCTGACTATAACCCTAATCATAACAATTACCCTAAACCCTCACCTTAACTGTAAAACTAACCGTAACCCGCACCCTAAATCCTAACCGTATCCCACAACCCTAACCCTAATGCGATCCCTAACCCTAACCCTAACATTAACCTGAAACCCCTGAGCCCTAATGATAAACCTAACCCTAACACAAACCCTAACCCTAACACCAAAGCCTAGCAAAAACCTTAACCCTAACTCTCACCCTAACGCTCACACTAACCCGAAACCGAATCATGAACCTAACCCTAAGCCTGAACCAAACCTAACCATGACCAGAACCGCAAGGCCTAACCGGAACCCTCACCCAAACCCTAACCCTAAACTACACCTCTAACCCCTAACGCCTTATCATAACGATAATCCTAACCCTAACCAACCCTAACCCTAAAACTAACCCTCACCCCAACCACAAAGCCTAACACAACCATGACCCTAACCCTAAACGTAACACTAAACTTAACCCTAACCTTTAATCTAACCCTAACCCTAAAACTGAACACAACCCCTGAACGTAACCCTAACCCTGAACATAACCTTAACACTAACCTGAAAACAAGCCCCAACCTTAGCCATAACCCTAACCCTCACCCTATCTTAAACTTCACCCTATCCCTAACCTAAAACTCACCCTGACTTTAACCCTAACCCTCCCCATAAACCTAACCCTCACCTTAACCTTGGCCCACCTGTAACCCGAAACCTAACCCTTACAATAGCTCTGACCCTAATCCTCGCCCTAAACCTAATTCTAATTCTAACCCTGACCCTAACCCTAACCTAACCTCAACCCTATCTTTAAGCCTACCATAAACTTAAACCTAACCCTAACCCTTAACCTTAACTCTAACCCTAACCCTAGCCCTAACCCTAACCTTAACGGTAACACTTACCCTGAACCCTCACCTTAACTGTAAATGTAACTCTAACTCTTACCGTAACCCTAAACTTAACCCTAATTATAACCTTAACCTAAACCTAACTGAAACAGTAACCCTTAACCCTAACTCTCATCCTAATCCTTAGCCTAAAACTAACCTTAACCCTAAACCTAACCCTAACCGCTGACCCTAACTCTAACCCTAACCCTAAGCCGAACCCTCACCCTTAACCAGAATTTCACCCTAAGCATAACGCTAAGCGTACCCTAACTTCATTCAAACCCGAACCCTAAGCAAAACTAACACTAACACTACACGTAACCCTAACCCTAAGCCTAACCCTAACCCTGACTCTGACCTGAACCCAAACCCCTAACCCCAACGCTCTCGCTTAACATAAACTTCTCTGTAACCCTAACCCTAAAACTACACGTAACACTAAATCTCCCCTAACCCTGACCGTACCATAAACGTAACCCTAACTCTAAACTCAAAACTAACCCTGACCCTAACTCTAACTCTAACCCTAATCCTAACCCTAAAACTTACCCTCCACACTCAGCTTCAATGGAAACCTAGCACTAACCCTCATCTTACCATCTAAACCTAACCTCAACCCTTAACCTAACCCTATCTATAACCTTCACCTAGCCCTAAACCTAAACATGACTTAACCCTAACACTAACCCTAACCCTAAATCTAAACCTAACCTTAACCCTAAACTGAATCCTAACCTAAGCTCTAACCCTAACCCCTAACGCTAACCCTAAGCTCAACCCTCACCCTTCAATTAAACTTTACCCCAGCTGTAGCCCTAACCCTAAGCCGAACCCTAAACCTGACCCTAACATTAACCCAAACACCTAACCCTAAGCCTAATCCTAAACCTAACCCTAACCTTAACCCAAATGCCTAAGCCTAACCCTAACCCTCATCCTTAACCTAAACTTCACCCTAAACCTAAGGCTAACCCTAACCCTGAAAGTAAAGCTAACCCTTAACTATCCCCTAACTCTAGCCCTGACCCTAAACCTAATGCTAACCCTAGCCCTAACAGTAACACCCTAAAACATCAGCTTAATGTAAACTTAACACTAACCCTCCCATGAACCCCTAACCCTAACCTTACCCCGCATCCTACACCTAACCCAGACCTAAACCTAACCCTTTCTCTAACCCTAAATTAACCCTAACCTTAACTCTACCCTAACCCTAACAATAACTCTAAACCTGACCATAACCATAATCCTAGACCCTAGCACTAACTCTAACTCTAAATCTAACCCTAAGCTAGCCCTACCCTTTACCGTAAACCTAGCCTTAACCCTAACCTTACCCCTACCCAAACCCTAACGCTATACCTAACCCGAACACTAACCTTAACCCTACTCTAACCTTAAGCCTCACCCTGACTATTAACTGAAACTTCACCCTAACCCTAAGCCTAACTCTAACTCTAACCCTAACCATAACAATTACCCTAAACCCTCGCCTTAACTGTAAACCTAACCCTAACCCTCACCCTAAGCCTTAACCGTATCCCCAACCCTAAACCTAACGCTATCCCCAAACTTGTCCCTAACCCTAACCCTAATACGAACAGTAACCCAAATCTAACCCTAACCCTAATATTAAACCTAAACTTAAATCTACCCTAACCATAAACCTAACCCTAACACCCTAAACCTAACGTCTAACCCCGTCTATAATCCTAACCCTTACCATAACCCTCACCCTTAACCTAAACTTCACACTAACCCTAAACCTAACCTAACGCTGACCCTAGACATAACGCCTAACCCTAACCGAACCCTAAACCTATCCTTAACACTAACCTGAACACAAACCCAAACCCTAGCCCTCACCATAAAAATAACCCTCACCCTATCCTGAACTTCATCCAAACACTAACCATAACCTTAACCCTAAACCTAGACCTAACCCAAACCCTAACCTTAAACCTAACTCTAAGAATAACGCTAGTCCATCTGTAACCCTAAACCGAACACTTACAATAGCCCTGAACCTAACCCTAAAATAATCCTAATCCGAACCCTAGACCTAATCCTAACCCTACCCCTCACCTTTACCCTAAATAGAACACTAAGTCTAACCCTCAACATGGACCTAAACCTAATTCTTACCCTACACCTAACCCTAATCCTAAACCAAAGCCTAACTCTGACTATAACCCTAATCATAACAATTACCCTAAACCCTCACCTTAACTGTAAAACTAACCGTAACCCGCACCCTAAATCCTAACCGTATCCCACAACCCTAACCCTAATGCGATCCCTAACCCTAACCCTAACATTAACCTGAAACCCCTGAGCCCTAATGATAAACCTAACCCTAACACAAACCCTAACCCTAACACCAAAGCCTAGCAAAAACCTTAACCCTAACTCTCACCCTAACGCTCACACTAACCCGAAACCGAATCATGAACCTAACCCTAAGCCTGAACCAAACCTAACCATGACCAGAACCGCAAGGCCTAACCGGAACCCTCACCCAAACCCTAACCCTAAACTACACCTCTAACCCCTAACGCCTTATCATAACGATAATCCTAACCCTAACCAACCCTAACCCTAAAACTAACCCTCACCCCAACCACAAAGCCTAACACAACCATGACCCTAACCCTAAACGTAACACTAAACTTAACCCTAACCTTTAATCTAACCCTAACCCTAAAACTGAACACAACCCCTGAACGTAACCCTAACCCTGAACATAACCTTAACACTAACCTGAAAACAAGCCCCAACCTTAGCCATAACCCTAACCCTCACCCTATCTTAAACTTCACCCTATCCCTAACCTAAAACTCACCCTGACTTTAACCCTAACCCTCCCCATAAACCTAACCCTCACCTTAACCTTGGCCCACCTGTAACCCGAAACCTAACCCTTACAATAGCTCTGACCCTAATCCTCGCCCTAAACCTAATTCTAATTCTAACCCTGACCCTAACCCTAACCTAACCTCAACCCTATCTTTAAGCCTACCATAAACTTAAACCTAACCCTAACCCTTAACCTTAACTCTAACCCTAACCCTAGCCCTAACCCTAACCTTAACGGTAACACTTACCCAGAACCCTCACCTTAACTGTAAATGTAACTCTAACTCTTACCCTAACCCTAAACTTAACCCTAATTATAACCTTAACCTAAACCTAACTGAAACAGTAACCCTTAACCCTAACTCTCATCCTAATCCTTAGCCTAAAACTAACCTTAACCCTAAACCTAACCCTAACCGCTGACCCTAACTCTAACCCTAACCCTAAGCCGAACCCTCACCCTTAACCAGAATTTCACCCTAAGCATAACGCTAAGCGTACCCTAACTTCATTCAAACCCGAACCCTAAGCAAAACTAACACTAACACTACACGTAACCCTAACCCTAAGCCTAACCCTAACCCTGACTCTGACCTGAACCCAAACCCCTAACCCCAACGCTCTCGCTTAACATAAACTTCTCTGTAACCCTAACCCTAAAACTACACGTAACACTAAATCTCCCCTAACCCTGACCGTACCATAAACGTAACCCTAACTCTAAACTCAAAACTAACCCTGACCCTAACTCTAACTCTAACCCTAATCCTAACCCTAAAACTTACCCTCCACACTCAGCTTCAATGGAAACCTAGCACTAACCCTCATCTTACCATCTAAACCTAACCTCAACCCTTAACCTAACCCTATCTATAACCTTCACCTAGCCCTAAACCTAAACATGACTTAACCCTAACACTAACCCTAACCCTAAATCTAAACCTAACCTTAACCCTAAACTGAATCCTAACCTAAGCTCTAACCCTAACCCCTAACGCTAACCCTAAGCTCAACCCTCACCCTTCAATTAAACTTTACCCCAGCTGTAGCCCTAACCCTAAGCCGAACCCTAAACCTGACCCTAACATTAACCCAAACACCTAACCCTAAGCCTAATCCTAAACCTAACCCTAACCTTAACCCAAATGCCTAAGCCTAACCCTAACCCTCATCCTTAACCTAAACTTCACTTCACCCTAAACCTAAGGCTAACCCTAACCCTGAAAGTAAAGCTAACCCTTAGCTATCCCCTAACTCTAGCCCTGACCCTAAACCTAATGCTAACCCTAGCCCTAACAGTAACACCCTAAAACATCAGCTTAATGTAAACTTAACACTAACCCTCCCATGAACCCCTAACCCTAACCTTACCCCGCATCCTACACCTAACCCAGACCTAAACCTAACCCTTTCTCTAACCCTAAATTAACCCTAACCTTAACTCTACCCTAACCCTAACAATAACTCTAAACCTGACCATAACCATAATCCTAGACCCTAGCACTAACTCTAACTCTAAATCTAACCCTAAGCTAGCCCTACCCTTTACCGTAAACCTAGCCTTAACCCTAACCTTACCCCTACCCAAACCCTAACGCTATACCTAACCCGAACACTAACCTTAACCCTACTCTAACCTTAAGCCTAACCCTGACTATTAACTGAAACTTCACCCTAACCCTAAGCCTAACTCTAACTCTAACCCTAACCATAACAATTACCCTAAACCCTCGCCTTAACTGTAAACCTAACCCTAACCCTCACCCTAAGCCTTAACCGTATCCCCAACCCTAAACCTAACGCTATCCCCAAACTTGTCCCTAACCCTAACCCTAATACGAACAGTAACCCAAATCTAACCCTAACCCTAATATTAAACCTAAACTTAAATCTACCCTAACCATAAACCTAACCCTAACACCCTAAACCTAACGTCTAACACCGTCTATAATCCTAACCCTTACCATAACCCTCACCCTTAACCTAAACTTCACACTAACCCTAAACCTAACCTAACGCTGACCCTAGACATAACGCCTAACCCTCACCGAACCCTAAACCTATCCTTAACACTAACCTGAACACAAACCCAAACCCTAGCCCTCACCATAAAAATAACCCTCACCCTATCCTGAACTTCATCCAAACACTAACCATAACCTTAACCCTAAACCTAGACCTAACCCAAACCCTAACCTTAAACCTAACTCTAAGAATAACGCTAGTCCATCTGTAACCCTAAACCGAACACTTACAATAGCCCTGAACCTAACCCTAAAATAATCCTAATCCGAACCCTAGACCTAATCCTAACCCTACCCCTCACCTTTACCCTAAATAGAACACTAAGTCTAACCCTCAACATGGACCTAAACCTAATTCTTACCCTACACCTAACCCTAATCCTAAACCAAACCTAACTCTGACTATAACCCTAATCATAACAATTACCCTAAACCCTCACCTTAACTGTAAAACTAACCGTAACCCGCACCCTAAATCCTAACCGTATCCCACAACCCTAACCCTAATGCGATCCCTAACCCTAACCCTAACATTAACCTGAAACCCCTGAGCCCTAATGATAAACCTAACCCTAACACAAACCCTAACCCTAACACCAAAGCCTAGCAAAAACCTTAACCCTAACTCTCACCCTAACGCTAACACTAACCCGAAACCGAATCATGAACCTAACCCTAAGCCTGAACCAAACCTAACCATGACCAGAACCGCAAGGCCTAACCGGAACCCTCACCCAAACCCTAACCCTAAACTACACCTCTAACCCCTAACGCCTTATCATAACGATAATCCTAACCCTAACCAACCCTAACCCTAAAACTAACCCTCACCCCAACCACAAAGCCTAACACAACCATGACCCTAACCCTAAACGTAACACTAAACTTAACCCTAACCTTTAATCTAACCCTAACCCTAAAACTGAACACAACCCCTGAACGTAACCCTAACCCTGAACATAACCTTAACACTAACCTGAAAACAAGCCCCAACCTTAGCCATAACCCTAACCCTCACCCTATCTTAAACTTCACCCTATCCCTAACCTAAAACTCACCCTGACTTTAACCCTAACCCTCCCCATAAACCTAACCCTCACCTTAACCTTGGCCCACCTGTAACCCGAAACCTAACCCTTACAATAACTCTGACCCTAATCCTCGCCCTAAACCTAATTCTAATTCTAACCCTGACCCTAACCCTAACCTAACCTCAACCCTATCTTTAAGCCTACCATAAACTTAAACCTAACCCTAACCCTTAACCTTAACTCTAACCCTAACCCTAGCCCTAACCCTAACCTTAACGGTAACACTTACCCAGAACCCTCACCTTAACTGTAAATGCAACTCTAACTCTTACCCTAACCCTAAACTTAACCCTAATTATAACCTTAACCTAAACCTAACTGAAACAGTAACCCTTAACCCTAACTCTCATCCTAATCCTTAGCCTAAAACTAACCTTAACCCTAAACCTAACCCTAACCGCTGACCCTAACTCTAACCCTAACCCTAAGCCGAACCCTCACCCTTAACCAGAATTTCACCCTAAGCATAACGCTAAGCGTACCCTAACTTCATTCAAACCCGAACCCTAAGCAAAACTAACACTAACACTACACGTAACCCTAACCCTAAGCCTAACCCTAACCCTGACTCTGACCTGAACCCAAACCCCTAACCCCAACCCTCTCGCTTAACATAAACTTCTCTGTAACCCTAACCCTAAAACTAAACGTAACACTAAATCTCCCCTAACCCTGACCGTACCATAAACGTAACCCTAACTCTAAACTCAAAACTAACCCTGACCCTAACTCTAACTCTAACCCTAATCCTAACCCTAAAACTTACCCTCCACACTCAGCTTCAATGGAAACCTAGCACTAACCCTCATCTTACCATCTAAACCTAACCTCAACCCTTAACCTAACCCTATCTATAACCTTCACCTAGCCCTAAACCTAAACATGACTTAACCCTAACACTAACCCTAACCCTAAATCTAAACCTAACCTTAACCCTAAACTGAATCCTAACCTAAGCTCTAACCCTAACCCCTAACGCTAACCCTAAGCTCAACCCTCACCCTTCAATTAAACTTTACCCCAGCTGTAGCCCTAACCCTAAGCCGAACCCTAAACCTGACCCTAACATTAACCCAAACACCTAACCCTAAGCCTAATCCTAAACCTAACCCTAACCTTAACCCAAATGCCTAAGCCTAACCCTAACCCTCATCCTTAACCTAAACTTCACCCTAAACCTAAGGCTAACCCTAACCCTGAAAGTAAAGCTAACCCTTAACTATCCCCTAACTCTAGCCCTGACCCTAAACCTAATGCTAACCCTAGCCCTAACAGTAACACCCTAAAACATCAGCTTAATGTAAACTTAACACTAACCCTCCCATGAACCCCTAACCCTAACCTTACCCCGCATCCTACACCTAACCCAGACCTAAACCTAACCCTTTCTCTAACCCTAAATTAACCCTAACCTTAACTCTACCCTAACCCTAACAATAACTCTAAACCTGACCATAACCATAATCCTAGACCCTAGCACTAACTCTAACTCTAAATCTAACCCTAAGCTAGCCCTACCCTTTACCGTAAACCTAGCCTTAACCCTAACCTTACCCCTACCCAAACCCTAACGCTATACCTAACCCGAACACTAACCTTAACCCTACTCTAACCTTAAGCCTCACCCTGACTATTAACTGAAACTTCACCCTAACCCTAAGCCTAACTCTAACTCTAACCCTAACCATAACAATTACCCTAAACCCTCGCCTTAACTGTAAACCTAACCCTAACCCTCACCCTAAGCCTTAACCGTATCCCCAACCCTAAACCTAACGCTATCCCCAAACTTGTCCCTAACCCTAACCCTAACCCTAATACGAACAGTAACCCAAATCTAACCCTAACCCTAATATTAAACCTAAACTTAAATCTACCCTAACCATAAACCTAACCCTAACACCCTAAACCTAACGTCTAACACCGTCTATAATCCTAACCCTTACCATAACCCTCACCCTTAACCTAAACTTCACACTAACCCTAAACCTAACCTAACGCTGACCCTAGACATAACGCCTAACCCTAACCGAACCCTAAACCTATCCTTAACACTAACCTGAACACAAACCCAAACCCTAGCCCTCACCATAAAAATAACCCTCACCCTATCCTGAACTTCATCCAAACACTAACCATAACCTTAACCCTAAACCTAGACCTAACCCAAACCCTAACCTTAAACCTAACTCTAAGAATAACGCTAGTCCATCTGTAACCCTAAACCGAACACTTACAATAGCCCTGAACCTAACCCTAAAATAATCCTAATCCGAACCCTAGACCTAATCCTAACCCTACCCCTCACCTTTACCCTAAATAGAACACTAAGTCTAACCCTCAACATGGACCTAAACCTAATTCTTACCCTACACCTAACCCTAATCCTAAACCAAACCCTAACTCTGACTATAACCCTAATCATAACAATTACCCTAAACCCTCACCTTAACTGTAAAACTAACCGTAACCCGCACCCTAAATCCTAACCGTATCCCACAACCCTAACCCTAATGCGATCCCTAACCCTAACCCTAACATTAACCTGAAACCCCTGAGCCCTAATGATAAACCTAACCCTAACACAAACCCTAACCCTAACACCAAAGCCTAGCAAAAACCTTAACCCTAACTCTCACCCTAACGCTAACACTAACCCGAAACCGAATCATGAACCTAACCCTAAGCCTGAACCAAACCTAACCATGACCAGAACCGCAAGGCCTAACCGGAACCCTCACCCAAACCCTAACCCTAAACTACACCTCTAACCCCTAACGCCTTATCATAACGATAATCCTAACCCTAACCAACCCTAACCCTAAAACTAACCCTCACCCCAACCACAAAGCCTAACACAACCATGACCCTAACCCTAAACGTAACACTAAACTTAACCCTAACCTTTAATCTAACCCTAACCCTAAAACTGAACACAACCCCTGAACATAACCCTAACCCTGAACATAACCTTAACACTAACCTGAAAACAAGCCCCAACCTTAGCCATAACCCTAACCCTCACCCTATCTTAAACTTCACCCTATCCCTAACCTAAAACTCACCCTGACTTTAACCCTAACCCTCCCCATAAACCTAACCCTCACCTTAACCTTGGCCCACCTGTAACCCGAAACATAACCCTTACAATAACTCTGACCCTAATCCTCGCCCTAAACCTAATTCTAATTCTAACCCTGACCCTAACCCTAACCTAACCTCAACCCTATCTTTAAGCCTACCATAAACTTAAACCTAACCCTAACCCTTAACCTTAACTCTAACCCTAACCCTAGCCCTAACCCTAACCTTAACGGTAACACTTACCCAGAACCCTCACCTTAACTGTAAATGTAACTCTAACTCTTACCCTAACCCTAAACTTAACCCTAATTATAACCTTAGCCTAAACCTAACTGAAACAGTAACCCTTAACCCTAACTCTCATCCTAATCCTTAGCCTAAAACTAACCTTAACCCTAAACCTAACCCTAACCACTGACCCTAACTCTAACCCTAACCCTAAGCCGAACCCTCACCCTTAACCAGAATTTCACCCTAAGCATAACGCTAAGCATACCCTAACTTCATTCAAACCCGAACCCTAAGCAAAACTAACACTAACACTACACGTAACCCTAACCCTAAGCCTAACCCTAACCCTGACTCTGACCTGAACCCAAACCCCTAACCCCAACCCTCTCGCTTAACATAAACTTCTCTGTAACCCTAACCCTAAAACTAAACGTAACACTAAATCTCCCCTAACCCTGACCGTACCATAAACGTAACCCTAACTCTAAACTCAAAACTAACCCTGACCCTAACTCTAACTCTAACCCTAATCCTAACCCTAAAACTTACCCTACACACTCAGCTTCAATGGAAACCTAGCACTAACCCTCATCTTACCATCTAAACCTAACCTCAACCCTTAACCTAACCCTATCTATAACCTTCACCTAGCCCTAAACCTAAACATGACTTAACCCTAACACTAACCCTAACCCTAAATCTAAACCTAACCTTAACCCTAAACTGAATCCTAACCTAAGCTCTAACCCTAACCCCTAACGCTAACCCTAAGCTCAACCCTCACCCTTCAATTAAACTTTACCCCAGCTGTAGCCCTAACCCTAAGCCGAACCCTAAACCTGACCCTAACATTAACCCAAACACCTAACCCTAAGCCTAATCCTAAACCTAACCCTAACCTTAACCCAAATGCCTAAGCCTAACCCTAACCCTCATCCTTAACCTAAACTTCACCCTAAACCTAAGGCTAACCCTAACCCTGAAAGTAAAGCTAACCCTTAGCTATCCCCTAACTCTAGCCCTGACCCTAAACCTAATGCTAACCCTAGCCCTAACAGTAACACCCTAAAACATCAGCTTAATGTAAACTTAACACTAACCCTCCCATGAACCCCTAACCCTAACCTTACCCCGCATCCTACACCTAACCCAGACCTAAACCTAACCCTTTCTCTAACCCTAAATTAACCCTAACCTTAACTCTACCCTAACCCTAACAATAACTCTAAACCTGACCATAACCATAATCCTAGACCCTAGCACTAACTCTAACTCTAAATCTAACCCTAAGCTAGCCCTACCCTTTACCGTAAACCTAGCCTTAACCCTAACCTTACCCCTACCCAAACCCTAACGCTATACCTAACCCGAACACTAACCTTAACCCTACTCTAACCTTAAGCCTAACCCTGACTATTAACTGAAACTTCACCCTAACCCTAAGCCTAACTCTAACTCTAACCCTAACCATAACAATTACCCTAAACCCTCGCCTTAACTGTAAACCTAACCCTAACCCTCACCCTAAGCCTTAACCGTATCCCCAACCCTAAACCTAACGCTATCCCCAAACTTGTCCCTAACCCTAACCCTAATACGAACAGTAACCCAAATCTAACCCTAACCCTAATATTAAACCTAAACTTAAATCTACCCTAACCATAAACCTAACCCTAACACCCTAAACCTAACGTCTAACACCGTCTATAATCCTAACCCTTACCATAACCCTCACCCTTAACCTAAACTTCACACTAACCCTAAACCTAACCTAACGCTGACCCTAGACATAACGCCTAACCCTCACCGAACCCTAAACCTATCCTTAACACTAACCTGAACACAAACCCAAACCCTAGCCCTCACCATAAAAATAACCCTCACCCTATCCTGAACTTCATCCAAACACTAACCATAACCTTAACCCTAAACCTAGACCTAACCCAAACCCTAACCTTAAACCTAACTCTAAGAATAACGCTAGTCCATCTGTAACCCTAAACCGAACACTTACAATAGCCCTGAACCTAACCCTAAAATAATCCTAATCCGAACCCTAGACCTAATCCTAACCCTACCCCTCACCTTTACCCTAAATAGAACACTAAGTCTAACCCTCAACATGGACCTAAACCTAATTCTTACCCTACACCTAACCCTAATCCTAAACCAAACCTAACTCTGACTATAACCCTAATCATAACAATTACCCTAAACCCTCACCTTAACTGTAAAACTAACCGTAACCCGCACCCTAAATCCTAACCGTATCCCACAACCCTAACCCTAATGCGATCCCTAACCCTAACCCTAACATTAACCTGAAACCCCTGAGCCCTAATGATAAACCTAACCCTAACACAAACCCTAACCCTAACACCAAAGCCTAGCAAAAACCTTAACCCTAACTCTCACCCTAACGCTAACACTAACCCGAAACCGAATCATGAACCTAACCCTAAGCCTGAACCAAACCTAACCATGACCAGAACCGCAAGGCCTAACCGGAACCCTCACCCAAACCCTAACCCTAAACTACACCTCTAACCCCTAACGCCTTATCATAACGATAATCCTAACCCTAACCAACCCTAACCCTAAAACTAACCCTCACCCCAACCACAAAGCCTAACACAACCATGACCCTAACCCTAAACGTAACACTAAACTTAACCCTAACCTTTAATCTAACCCTAACCCTAAAACTGAACACAACCCCTGAACGTAACCCTAACCCTGAACATAACCTTAACACTAACCTGAAAACAAGCCCCAACCTTAGCCATAACCCTAACCCTCACCCTATCTTAAACTTCACCCTATCCCTAACCTAAAACTCACCCTGACTTTAACCCTAACCCTCCCCATAAACCTAACCCTCACCTTAACCTTGGCCCACCTGTAACCCGAAACCTAACCCTTACAATAACTCTGACCCTAATCCTCGCCCTAAACCTAATTCTAATTCTAACCCTGACCCTAACCCTAACCTAACCTCAACCCTATCTTTAAGCCTACCATAAACTTAAACCTAACCCTAACCCTTAACCTTAACTCTAACCCTAACCCTAGCCCTAACCCTAACCTTAACGGTAACACTTACCCAGAACCCTCACCTTAACTGTAAATGTAACTCTAACTCTTACCCTAACCCTAAACTTAACCCTAATTATAACCTTAGCCTAAACTTAACTGAAACAGTAACCCTTAACCCTAACTCTCATCCTAATCCTTAGCCTAAAACTAACCTTAACCCTAAACCTAACCCTAACCACTGACCCTAACTCTAACCCTAACCCTAAGCCGAACCCTCACCCTTAACCAGAATTTCACCCTAAGCATAACGCTAAGCGTACCCTAACTTCATTCAAACCCGAACCCTAAGCAAAACTAACACTAACACTACACGTAACCCTAACCCTAAGCCTAACCCTAACCCTGACTCTGACCTGAACCCAAACCCCTAACCCCAACCCTCTCGCTTAACATAAACTTCTCTGTAACCCTAACCCTAAAACTAAACGTAACACTAAATCTCCCCTAACCCTGACCGTACCATAAACGTAACCCTAACTCTAAACTCAAAACTAACCCTGACCCTAACTCTAACTCTAACCCTAATCCTAACCCTAAAACTTACCCTCCACACTCAGCTTCAATGGAAACCTAGCACTAACCCTCATCTTACCATCTAAACCTAACCTCAACCCTTAACCTAACCCTATCTATAACCTTCACCTAGCCCTAAACCTAAACATGACTTAACCCTAACACTAACCCTAACCCTAAATCTAAACCTAACCTTAACCCTAAACTGAATCCTAACCTAAGCTCTAACCCTAACCCCTAACGCTAACCCTAAGCTCAACCCTCACCCTTCAATTAAACTTTACCCCAGCTGTAGCCCTAACCCTAAGCCGAACCCTAAACCTGACCCTAACATTAACCCAAACACCTAACCCTAAGCCTAATCCTAAACCTAACCCTAACCTTAACCCAAATGCCTAAGCCTAACCCTAACCCTCATCCTTAACCTAAACTTCACCCTAAACCTAAGGCTAACCCTAACCCTGAAAGTAAAGCTAACCCTTAACTATCCCCTAACTCTAGCCCTGACCCTAAACCTAATGCTAACCCTAGCCCTAACAGTAACACCCTAAAACATCAGCTCAATGTAAACTTAACACTAACCCTCCCATGAACCCCTAACCCTAACCTTACCCCGCATCCTACACCTAACCCAGACCTAAACCTAACCCTTTCTCTAACCCTAAATTAACCCTAACCTTAACTCTACCCTAACCCTAACAATAACTCTAAACCTGACCATAACCATAATCCTAGACCCTAGCACTAACTTTAACTCTAAATCTAACCCTAAGCTAGCCCTACCCTTTACCGTAAACCTAGCCTTAACCCTAACCTTACCCCTACCCAAACCCTAACGCTATACCTAACCCGAACACTAACCTTAACCCTACTCTAACCTTAAGCCTCACCCTGACAATTAACTGAAACTTCACCCTAACCCTAAGCCTAACTCTAACTCTAACCCTAACCATAACAATTACCCTAAACCCTCGCCTTAACTGTAAACCTAACCCTAACCCTCACCCTAAGCCTTAACCGTATCCCCAACCCTAAACCTAACGCTATCCCCAAACTTGTCCCTAACGCTAACCCTAATACGAACAGTAACCCAAATCTAACCCTAACCCTAATATTAAACCTAAACTTAAATCTACCCTAACCATAAACCTAACCCTAACACCCTAAACCTAACGTCTAACACCGTCTATAATCCTAACCCTTACCATAACCCTCACCCTTAACCTAAACTTCACACTAACCCTAAACCTAACCTAACGCTGACCCTAGACATAACGCCTAACCCTCACCGAACCCTAAACCTATCCTTAACACTAACCTGAACACAAACCCAAACCCTAGCCCTCACCATAAAAATAACCCTCACCCTATCCTGAACTTCATCCAAACACTAACCATAACCTTAACCCTAAACCTAGACCTAACCCAAACCCTAACCTTAAACCTAACTCTAAGAATAACGCTAGTCCATCTGTAACCCTAAACCGAACACTTACAATAGCCCTGAACCTAACCCTAAAATAATCCTAATCCGAACCCTAGACCTAATCCTAACCCTACCCCTCACCTTTACCCTAAATAGAACACTAAGTCTAACCCTCAACATGGACCTAAACCTAATTCTTACCCTACACCTAACCCTAATCCTAAACCAAACCTAACTCTGACTATAACCCTAATCATAACAATTACCCTAAACCCTCACCTTAACTGTAAAACTAACCGTAACACGCACCCTAAATCCTAACCGTATCCCACAACCCTAACCCTAATGCGATCCCTAACCCTAACCCTAACATTAACCTGAAACCCCTGAGCCCTAATGATAAACCTAACCCTAACACAAACCCTAACCCTAACACCAAAGCCTAGCAAAAACCTTAACCCTAACTCTCACCCTAACGCTAACACTAACCCGAAACCGAATCATGAACCTAACCCTAAGCCTGAACCAAACCTAACCATGACCAGAACCGCAAGGCCTAACCGGAACCCTCACCCAAACCCTAACCCTAAACTACACCTCTAACCCCTAATGCCTTATCATAACGATAATCCTAACCCTAACCAACCCTAACCCTAAAACTAACCCTCACCCCAACCACAAAGCCTAACACAACCATGACCCTAACCCTAAACGTAACACTAAACTTAACCCTAACCTTTAATCTAACCCTAACCCTAAAACTGAACACAACCCCTGAACGTAACCCTAACCCTGAACATAACCTTAACACTAACCTGAAAACAAGCCCCAACCTTAGCCATAACCCTAACCCTCACCCTATCTTAAACTTCACCCTATCCCTAACCTAAAACTCACCCTGACTTTAACCCTAACCCTCCCCATAAACCTAACCCTCACCTTAACCTTGGCCCACCTGTAACCCGAAACATAACCCTTACAATAACTCTGACCCTAATCCTCGCCCTAAACCTAATTCTAATTCTAACCCTGACCCTAACCCTAACCTAACCTCAACCTTATCTTTAAGCCTACCATAAACTTAAACCTAACCCTAACCCTTAACCTTAACTCTAACCCTAACCCTAGCCCTAACCCTAACCTTAACGGTAACACTTACCCAGAACCCTCACCTTAACTGTAAATGTAACTCTAACTCTTACCCTAACCCTAAACTTAACCCTAATTATAACCTTAACCTAAACCTAACTGAAACAGTAACCCTTAACCCTAACTCTCATCCTAATCCTTAGCCTAAAACTAACCTTAACCCTAAACCTAACCCTAACCACTGACCCTAACTCTAACCCTAACCCTAAGCCGAACCCTCACCCTTAACCAGAATTTCACCCTAAGCATAACGCTAAGCGTACCCTAACTTCATTCAAACCCGAACCCTAAGCAAAACTAACACTAACACTACACGTAACCCTAACCCTAAGCCTAACCCTAACCCTGACTCTGACCTGAACCCAAACCCCTAACCCCAACCCTCTCGCTTAACATAAACTTCTCTGTAACCCTAACCCTAAAACTAAACGTAACACTAAATCTCCCCTAACCCTGACCGTACCATAAACGTAACCCTAACTCTAAACTCAAAACTAACCCTGACCCTAACTCTAACTCTAACCCTAATCCTAACCCTAAAACTTACCCTCCACACTCAGCTTCAATGGAAACCTAGCACTAACCCTCATCTTACCATCTAAACCTAACCTCAACCCTTAACCTAACCCTATCTATAACCTTCACCTAGCCCTAAACCTAAACATGACTTAACCCTAACACTAACCCTAACCCTAAATCTAAACCTAACCTTAACCCTAAACTGAATCCTAACCTAAGCTCTAACCCTAACCCCTAACGCTAACCCTAAGCTCAACCCTCACCCTTCAATTAAACTTTACCCCAGCTGTAGCCCTAACCCTAAGCCGAACCCTAAACCTGACCCTAACATTAACCCAAACACCTAACCCTAAGCCTAATCCTAAACCTAACCCTAACCTTAACCCAAATGCCTAAGCCTAACCCTAACCCTCATCCTTAACCTAAACTTCACCCTAAACCTAAGGCTAACCCTAACCCTGAAAGTAAAGCTAACCCTTAACTATCCCCTAACTCTAGCCCTGACCCTAAACCTAATGCTAACCCTAGCCCTAACAGTAACACCCTAAAACATCAGCTTAATGTAAACTTAACACTAACCCTCCCATGAACCCCTAACCCTAACCCTACCCCGCATCCTACACCTAACCCAGACCTAAACCTAACCCTTTCTCTAACCCTAAATTAACCCTAACCTTAACTCTACCCTAACCCTAACAATAACTCTAAACCTGACCATAACCATAATCCTAAACCCTAGCACTAACTCTAACTCTAAATCTAACCCTAAGCTAGCCCTACCCTTTACCGTAAACCTAGCCTTAACCCTAACCTTACCCCTACCCAAACTTTAACGCTATACCTAACCCGAACACTAACCTTAACCCTACTCTAACCTTAAGCCTCACCCTGACTATTAACTGAAACTTCACCCTAACCCTAAGCCTAACTCTAACTCTAACCCTAACCATAACAATTACCCTAAACCCTCGCCTTAACTGTAAACCTAACCCTAACCCTCACCCTAATCCTTAACCGTATCTCCAACCCTAAACCTAACGCTATCCCCAAACTTATCCCTAACCCTAACCCTAATACGAACAGTAACCCAAATCTAACCCTAACCCTAATATTAAACCTAAACTTAAATCTACCCTAACCATAAACCTAACCCTAACACCCTAAACCTAACGTCTAACACCGTCTATAATCCTAACCCTTACCATAACACTCACCCTTAACCTAAACTTCACACTAACCCTAAACCTAACCTAACGCTGACCCTAGACATAACGCCTATCCCTAACCGAACCCTAAACCTATCCTTAACACTAACCTGAACACAAACCCAAACCCTAGCCCTCACCATAAAAATAACCCTCACCCTGTCCTGAACTTCATCCAAACACTAACCATAACCTTAACCCTAAACCTAGACCTAACCCAAACCCTAACCTTAAACCTAACTCTAAGAATAACGCTAGTCCATCTGTAACCCTAAACCGAACACTTACAATAGCCCTGAACCTAACCCTAAAATAATCCTAATCCTAACCCTAGACCTAATCCTAACCCTACCCCTAACCTTTACCCTAAATAGAACACTAAGTCTAACCCTCAACATGGACCTAAACCTAATTCTTACCCTACACCTAACCCTAATCCTAAACCAAACCCTAACTCTGACTATAACCCTAATCATAACAATTACCCTAAACCCTCACCTTAACTGTAAAACTAACCGTAACCCGCACCCTAAATCCTAACCGTATCCCACAACCCTAACCCTAATGCGATCCCTAACCCTAACCCTAACATTAACCTGAAACCCCTGAGCCCTAATGATAAACCTAACCCTAACACAAACCCTAACCCTAACACCAAAGCCTAGCAAAAACCTTAACCCTAACTCTCACCCTAACGCTAACACTAACCCGAAACCGAATCATGAACCTAACCCTAAGCCTGAACCAAACCTAACCATGACCAGAACCGCAAGGCCTAACCGGAACCCTCACCCAAACCCTAACCCTAAACTACACCTCTAACCCCTAACGCCTTATCATAACGATAATCCTAACCCTAACCAACCCTAACCCTAAAACTAACCCTCACCCCAACCACAAAGCCTAACACAACCATGACCCTAACCCTAAACGTAACACTAAACTTAACCCTAACCTTTAATCTAACCCTAACCCTAAAACTGAACACAACCCCTGAACGTAACCCTAACCCTGAACATAACCTTAACACTAACCTGAAAACAAGCCCCAACCTTAGCCATAACCCTAACCCTCACCCTATCTTAAACTTCACCCTATCCCTAACCTAAAACTCACCCTGACTTTAACCCTAACCCTCCCCATAAACCTAACCCTCACCTTAACCTTGGCCCACCTGTAACCCGAAACATAACCCTTACAATAACTCTGACCCTAATCCTCGCCCTAAACCTAATTCTAATTCTAACCCTGACCCTAACCCTAACCTAACCTCAACCCTATCTTTAAGCCTACCATAAACTTAAACCTAACCCTAACCCTTAACCTTAACTCTAACCCTAACCCTAGCCCTAACCCTAACCTTAACGGTAACACTTACCCAGAACCCTCACCTTAACTGTAAATGTAACTCTAACTCTTACCCTAACCCTAAACTTAACCCTAATTATAACCTTAACCTAAACCTAACTGAAACAGTAACCCTTAACCCTAACTCTCATCCTAATCCTTAGCCTAAAACTAACCTTAACCCTAAACCTAACCCTAACCACTGACCCTAACTCTAACCCTAACCCTAAGCCAAACCCTCACCCTTAACCAGAATTTCACCCTAAGCATAACGCTAAGCGTACCCTAACTTCATTCAAACCCGAACCCTAAGCAAAACTAACACTAACACTACACGTAACCCTAACCCTAAGCCTAACCCTAACCCTGACTCTGACCTGAACCCAAACCCCTAACCCCAACCCTCTCGCTTAACATAAACTTCTCTGTAACCCTAACCCTAAAACTAAACGTAACACTAAATCTCCCCTAACCCTGACCGTACCATAAACGTAACCCTAACTCTAAACTCAAAACTAACCCTGACCCTAACTCTAACTCTAACCCTAATCCTAACCCTAAAACTTACCCTCCACACTCAGCTTCAATGGAAACCTAGCACTAACCCTCATCTTACCATCTAAACCTAACCTCAACCCTTAACCTAACCCTATCTATAACCTTCACCTAGCCCTAAACCTAAACATGACTTAACCCTAACACTAACCCTAACCCTAAATCTAAACCTAACCTTAACCCTAAACTGAATCCTAACCTAAGCTCTAACCCTAACCCCTAACGCTAACCCTAAGCTCAACCCTCACCCTTCAATTAAACTTTACCCCAGCTGTAGCCCTAACCCTAAGCCGAACCCTAAACCTGACCCTAACATTAACCCAAACACCTAACCCTAAGCCTAATCCTAAACCTAACCCTAACCTTAACCCAAATGCCTAAGCCTAACCCTAACCCTCATCCTTAACCTAAACTTCACCCTAAACCTAAGGCTAACCCTAACCCTGAAAGTAAAGCTAACCCTTAACTATCCCCTAACTCTAGCCCTGACCCTAAACCTAATGCTAACCCTAGCCCTAACAGTAACACCCTAAAACATCAGCTTAATGTAAACTTAACACTAACCCTCCCATGAACCCCTAACCCTAACCTTACCCCGCATCCTACACCTAACCCAGACCTAAACCTAACCCTTTCTCTAACCCTAAATTAACCCTAACCTTAACTCTACCCTAACCCTAACAATAACTCTAAACCTGACCATAACCATAATCCTAGACCCTAGCACTAACTCTAACTCTAAATCTAACCCTAAGCTAGCCCTACCCTTTACCGTAAACCTAGCCTTAACCCTAACCTTACCCCTACCCAAACCCTAACGCTATACCTAACCCGAACACTAACCTTAACCCTACTCTAACCTTAAGCCTAACCCTGACTATTAACTGAAACTTCACCCTAACCCTAAGCCTAACTCTAACTCTAACCCTAACCATAACAATTACCCTAAACCCTCGCCTTAACTGTAAACCTAACCCTAACCCTCACCCTAAGCCTTAACCGTATCCCCAACCCTAAACCTAACGCTATCCCCAAACTTGTCCCTAACCCTAACCCTAACCCTAATACGAACAGTAACCCAAATCTAACCCTAACCCTAATATTAAACCTAAACTTAAATCTACCCTAACCATAAACCTAACCCTAACACCCTAAACCTAACGTCTAACACCGTCTATAATCCTAACCCTTACCATAACCCTCACCCTTAACCTAAACTTCACACTAACCCTAAACCTAACCTAACGCTGACCCTAGACATAACGCCTAACCCTAACCGAACCCTAAACCTATCCTTAACACTAACCTGAACACAAACCCAAACCCTAGCCCTCACCATAAAAATAACCCTCACCCTATCCTGAACTTCATCCAAACACTAACCATAACCTTAACCCTAAACCTAGACCTAACCCAAACCCTAATCTTAAACCTAACTCTAAGAATAACGCTAGTCCATCTGTAACCCTAAACCGAACACTTACAATAGCCCTGAACCTAACCCTAAAATAATCCTAATCCTAACCCTAGACCTAATCCTAACCCTACCCCTCACCTTTACCCTAAATAGAACACTAAGTCTAACCCTCAACATGGACCTAAACCTAATTCTTACCCTACACCTAACCCTAATCCTAAACCAAACCTAACTCTGACTATAACCCTAATCATAACAATTACCCTAAACCCTCACCTTAACTGTAAAACTAACCGTAACCCGCACCCTAAATCCTAACCGTATCCCACAACCCTAACCCTAATGCGATCCCTAACCCTAACCCTAACATTAACCTGAAACCCCTGAGCCCTAATGATAAACCTAACCCTAACACAAACCCTAACCCTAACACCAAAGCCTAGCAAAAACCTTAACCCTAACTCTCACCCTAACGCTAACACTAACCCGAAACCGAATCATGAACCTAACCCTAAGCCTGAACCAAACCTAACCATGACCAGAACCGCAAGGCCTAACCGGAACCCTCACCCAAACCCTAACCCTAAACTACACCTCTAACCCCTAACGCCTTATCATAACGATAATCCTAACCCTAACCAACCCTAACCCTAAAACTAACCCTCACCCCAACCACAAAGCCTAACACAACCATGACCCTAACCCTAAACGTAACACTAAACTTAACCCTAACCTTTAATCTAACCCTAACCCTAAAACTGAACACAACCCCTGAACGTAACCCTAACCCTGAACATAACCTTAACACTAACCTGAAAACAAGCCCCAACCTTAGCCATAACCCTAACCCTCACCCTATCTTAAACTTCACCCTATCCCTAACCTAAAACTCACCCTGACTTTAACCCTAACCCTCCCCATAAACCTAACCCTCACCTTAACCTTGGCCCACCTGTAACCCGAAACCTAACCCTTACAATAACTCTGACCCTAATCCTCGCCCTAAACCTAATTCTAATTCTAACCCTGACCCTAACCCTAACCTAACCTCAACCCTATCTTTAAGCCTACCATAAACTTAAACCTAACCCTAACCCTTAACCTTAACTCTAACCCTAACCCTAGCCCTAACCCTAACCTTAACGGTAACACTTACCCAGAACCCTCACCTTAACTGTAAATGTAACTCTAACTCTTACCCTAACCCTAAACTTAACCCTAATTATAACCTTAACCTAAACCTAACTGAAACAGTAACCCTTAACCCTAACTCTCATCCTAATCCTTAGCCTAAAACTAACCTTAACCCTAAACCTAACCCTAACCACTGACCCTAACTCTAACCCTAACCCTAAGCCGAACCCTCACCCTTAACCAGAATTTCACCCTAAGCATAACGCTAAGCGTACCCTAACTTCATTCAAACCCGAACCCTAAGCAAAACTAACACTAACACTACACGTAACCCTAACCCTAAGCCTAACCCTAACCCTGACTCTGACCTGAACCCAAACCCCTAACCCCAACCCTCTCGCTTAACATAAACTTCTCTGTAACCCTAACCCTAAAACTAAACGTAACACTAAATCTCCCCTAACCCTGACCGTACCATAAACGTAACCCTAACTCTAAACTCAAAACTAACCCTGACCCTAACTCTAACTCTAACCCTAATCCTAACCCTAAAACTTACCCTCCACACTCAGCTTCAATGGAAACCTAGCACTAACCCTCATCTTACCATCTAAACCTAACCTCAACCCTTAACCTAACCCTATCTATAACCTTCACCTAGCCCTAAACCTAAACATGACTTAACCCTAACACTAACCCTAACCCTAAATCTAAACCTAACCTTAACCCTAAACTGAATCCTAACCTAAGCTCTAACCCTAACCCCTAACGCTAACCCTAAGCTCAACCCTCACCCTTCAATTAAACTTTACCCCAGCTGTAGCCCTAACCCTAAGCCGAACCCTAAACCTGACCCTAACATTAACCCAAACACCTAACCCTAAGCCTAATCCTAAACCTAACCCTAACCTTAACCCAAATGCCTAAGCCTAACCCTAACCCTCATCCTTAACCTAAACTTCACCCTAAACCTAAGGCTAACCCTAACCCTGAAAGTAAAGCTAACCCTTAACTATCCCCTAACTCTAGCCCTGACCCTAAACCTAATGCTAACCCTAGCCCTAACAGTAACACCCTAAAACATCAGCTTAATGTAAACTTAACACTAACCCTCCCATGAACCCCTAACCCTAACCTTACCCCGCATCCTACACCTAACCCAGACCTAAACCTAACCCTTTCTCTAACCCTAAATTAACCCTAACCTTAACTCTACCCTAACCCTAACAATAACTCTAAACCTGACCATAACCATAATCCTAGACCCTAGCACTAACTCTAACTCTAAATCTAACCCTAAGCTAGCCCTACCCTTTACCGTAAACCTAGCCTTAACCCTAACCTTACCCCTACCCAAACCCTAACGCTATACCTAACCCGAACACTAACCTTAACCCTACTCTAACCTTAAGCCTAACCCTGACTATTAACTGAAACTTCACCCTAACCCTAAGCCTAACTCTAACTCTAACCCTAACCATAACAATTACCCTAAACCCTCGCCTTAACTGTAAACCTAACCCTAACCCTCACCCTAAGCCTTAACCGTATCCCCAACCCTAAACCTAACGCTATCCCCAAACTTGTCCCTAACCCTAACCCTAACCCTAATACGAACAGTAACCCAAATCTAACCCTAACCCTAATATTAAACCTAAACTTAAATCTACCCTAACCATAAACCTAACCCTAACACCCTAAACCTAACGTCTAACACCGTCTATAATCCTAACCCTTACCATAACCCTCACCCTTAACCTAAACTTCACACTAACCCTAAACCTAACCTAACGCTGACCCTAGACATAACGCCTAACCCTAACCGAACCCTAAACCTATCCTTAACACTAACCTGAACACAAACCCAAACCCTAGCCCTCACCATAAAAATAACCCTCACCCTATCCTGAACTTCATCCAAACACTAACCATAACCTTAACCCTAAACCTAGACCTAACCCAAACCCTAACCTTAAACCTAACTCTAAGAATAACGCTAGTCCATCTGTAACCCTAAACCGAACACTTACAATAGCCCTGAACCTAACCCTAAAATAATCCTAATCCGAACCCTAGACCTAATCCTAACCCTACCCCTCACCTTTACCCTAAATAGAACACTAAGTCTAACCCTCAACATGGACCTAAACCTAATTCTTACCCTACACCTAACCCTAATCCTAAACCAAACCCTAACTCTGACTATAACCCTAATCATAACAATTACCCTAAACCCTCACCTTAACTGTAAAACTAACCGTAACCCGCACCCTAAATCCTAACCGTATCCCACAACCCTAACCGTAATGCGATCCCTAACCCTAACCCTAACATTAACCTGAAACCCCTGAGCCCTAATGATAAACCTAACCCTAACACAAACCCTAACCCTAACACCAAAGCCTAGCAAAAACCTTAACCCTAACTCTCACCCTAACGCTAACACTAACCCGAAACCGAATCATGAACCTAACCCTAAGCCTGAACCAAACCTAACCATGACCAGAACCGCAAGGCCTAACCGGAACCCTCACCCAAACCCTAACCCTAAACTACACCTCTAACCCCTAACGCCTTATCATAACGATAATCCTAACCCTAACCAACCCTAACCCTAAAACTAACCCTCACCCCAACCACAAAGCCTAACACAACCATGACCCTAACCCTAAACGTAACACTAAACTTAACCCTAACCTTTAATCTAACCCTAACCCTAAAACTGAACACAACCCCTGAACGTAACCCTAACCCTGAACATAACCTTAACACTAACCTGAAAACAAGCCCCAACCTTAGCCATAACCCTAACCCTCACCCTATCTTAAACTTCACCCTATCCCTAACCTAAAACTCACCCTGACTTTAACCCTAACCCTCCCCATAAACCTAACCCTCACCTTAACCTTGGCCCACCTGTAACCCGAAACCTAACCCTTACAATAACTCTGACCCTAATCCTCGCCCTAAACCTAATTCTAATTCTAACCCTGACCCTAACCCTAACCTAACCTCAACCCTATCTTTAAGCCTACCATAAACTTAAACCTAACCCTAACCCTTAACCTTAACTCTAACCCTAACCCTAGCCCTAACCCTAACCTTAACGGTAACACTTACCCAGAACCCTCACCTTAACTGTAAATGTAACTCTAACTCTTACCCTAACCCTAAACTTAACCCTAATTATAACCTTAACCTAAACCTAACTGAAACAGTAACCCTTAACCCTAACTCTCATCCTAATCCTTAGCCTAAAACTAACCTTAACCCTAAACCTAACCCTAACCGCTGACCCTAACTCTAACCCTAACCCTAAGCCGAACCCTCACCCTTAACCAGAATTTCACCCTAAGCATAACGCTAAGCGTACCCTAACTTCATTCAAACCCGAACCCTAAGCAAAACTAACACTAACACTACACGTAACCCTAACCCTAAGCCTAACCCTAACCCTGACTCTGACCTGAACCCAAACCCCTAACCCCAACCCTCTCGCTTAACATAAACTTCTCTGTAACCCTAACCCTAAAACTAAACGTAACACTAAATCTCCCCTAACCCTGACCGTACCATAAACGTAACCCTAACTCTAAACTCAAAACTAACCCTGACCCTAACTCTAACTCTAACCCTAATCCTAACCCTAAAACTTACCCTCCACACTCAGCTTCAATGGAAACCTAGCACTAACCCTCATCTTACCATCTAAACCTAACCTCAACCCTTAACCTAACCCTATCTATAACCTTCACCTAGCCCTAAACCTAAACATGACTTAACCCTAACACTAACCCTAACCCTAAATCTAAACCTAACCTTAACCCTAAACTGAATCCTAACCTAAGCTCTAACCCTAACCCCTAACGCTAACCCTAAGCTCAACCCTCACCCTTCAATTAAACTTTACCCCAGCTGTAGCCCTAACCCTAAGCCGAACCCTAAACCTGACCCTAACATTAACCCAAACACCTAACCCTAAGCCTAATCCTAAACCTAACCCTAACCTTAACCCAAATGCCTAAGCCTAACCCTAACCCTCATCCTTAACCTAAACTTCACCCTAAACCTAAGGCTAACCCTAACCCTGAAAGTAAAGCTAACCCTTAACTATCCCCTAACTCTAGCCCTGACCCTAAACCTAATGCTAACCCTAGCCCTAACAGTAACACCCTAAAACATCAGCTTAATGTAAACTTAACACTAACCCTCCCATGAACCCCTAACCCTAACCTTACCCCGCATCCTACACCTAACCCAGACCTAAACCTAACCCTTTCTCTAACCCTAAATTAACCCTAACCTTAACTCTACCCTAACCCTAACAATAACTCTAAACCTGACCATAACCATAATCCTAGACCCTAGCACTAACTCTAACTCTAAATCTAACCCTAAGCTAGCCCTACCCTTTACCGTAAACCTAGCCTTAACCCTAACCTTACCCCTACCCAAACCCTAACGCTATACCTAACCCGAACACTAACCTTAACCCTACTCTAACCTTAAGCCTCACCCTGACTATTAACTGAAACTTCACCCTAACCCTAAGCCTAACTCTAACTCTAACCCTAACCATAACAATTACCCTAAACCCTCGCCTTAACTGTAAACCTAACCCTAACCCTCACCCTAAGCCTTAACCGTATCCCCAACCCTAAACCTAACGCTATCCCCAAACTTGTCCCTAACCCTAACCCTAACCCTAATACGAACAGTAACCCAAATCTAACCCTAACCCTAATATTAAACCTAAACTTAAATCTACCCTAACCATAAACCTAACCCTAACACCCTAAACCTAACGTCTAACACCGTCTATAATCCTAACCCTTACCATAACCCTCACCCTTAACCTAAACTTCACACTAACCCTAAACCTAACCTAACGCTGACCCTAGACATAACGCCTAACCCTAACCGAACCCTAAACCTATCCTTAACACTAACCTGAACACAAACCCAAACCCTAGCCCTCACCATAAAAATAACCCTCACCCTATCCTGAACTTCATCCAAACACTAACCATAACCTTAACCCTAAACCTAGACCTAACCCAAACCCTAACCTTAAACCTAACTCTAAGAATAACGCTAGTCCATCTGTAACCCTAAACCGAACACTTACAATAGCCCTGAACCTAACCCTAAAATAATCCTAATCCGAACCCTAGACCTAATCCTAACCCTACCCCTCACCTTTACCCTAAATAGAACACTAAGTCTAACCCTCAACATGGACCTAAACCTAATTCTTACCCTACACCTAACCCTAATCCTAAACCAAACCCTAACTCTGACTATAACCCTAATCATAACAATTACCCTAAACCCTCACCTTAACTGTAAAACTAACCGTAACCCGCACCCTAAATCCTAACCGTATCCCACAACCCTAACCGTAATGCGATCCCTAACCCTAACCCTAACATTAACCTGAAACCCCTGAGCCCTAATGATAAACCTAACCGTAACACAAACCCTAACCCTAACACCAAAGCCTAGCAAAAACCTTAACCCTAACTCTCACCCTAACGCTAACACTAACCCGAAACCGAATCATGAACCTAACCCTAAGCCTGAACCAAACCTAACCATGACCAGAACCGCAAGGCCTAACCGGAACCCTCACCCAAACCCTAACCCTAAACTACACCTCTAACCCCTAACGCCTTATCATAACGATAATCCTAACCCTAACCAACCCTAACCCTAAAACTAACCCTCACCCCAACCACAAAGCCTAACACAACCATGACCCTAACCCTAAACGTAACACTAAACTTAACCCTAACCTTTAATCTAACCCTAACCCTAAAACTGAACACAACCCCTGAACGTAACCCTAACCCTGAACATAACCTTAACACTAACCTGAAAACAAGCCCCAACCTTAGCCATAACCCTAACCCTCACCCTATCTTAAACTTCACCCTATCCCTAACCTAAAACTCACCCTGACTTTAACCCTAACCCTCCCCATAAACCTAACCCTCACCTTAACCTTGGCCCACCTGTAACCCGAAACCTAACCCTTACAATAACTCTGACCCTAATCCTCGCCCTAAACCTAATTCTAATTCTAACCCTGACCCTAACCCTAACCTAACCTCAACCCTATCTTTAAGCCTACCATAAACTTAAACCTAACCCTAACCCTTAACCTTAACTCTAACCCTAACCCTAGCCCTAACCCTAACCTTAACGGTAACACTTACCCAGAACCCTCACCTTAACTGTAAATGCAACTCTAACTCTTACCCTAACCCTGAACTTAACCCTAATTATAACCTTAACCTAAACCTAACTGAAACAGTAACCCTTAACCCTAACTCTCATCCTAATCCTTAGCCTAAAACTAACCTTAACCCTAAACCTAACCCTAACCGCTGACCCTAACTCTAACCCTAACCCTAAGCCGAACCCTCACCTTAACCAGAATTTCACCCTAAGCATAACGCTAAGCGTACCCTAACTTCATTCAAACCCGAACCCTAAGCAAAACTAACACTAACACTACACGTAACCCTAACCCTAAGCCTAACCCTAACCCTGACTCTGACCTGAACCCAAACCCCTAACCCCAACCCTCTCGCTTAACATAAACTTCTCTGTAACCCTAACCCTAAAACTAAACGTAACACTAAATCTCCCCTAACCCTGACCGTACCATAAACGTAACCCTAACTCTAAACTCAAAACTAACCCTGACCCTAACTCTAACTCTAACCCTAATCCTAACCCTAAAACTTACCCTCCACACTCAGCTTCAATGGAAACCTAGCACTAACCCTCATCTTACCATCTAAACCTAACCTCAACCCTTAACCTAACCCTATCTATAACCTTCACCTAGCCCTAAACCTAAACATGACTTAACCCTAACACTAACCCTAACCCTAAATCTAAACCTAACCTTAACCCTAAACTGAATCCTAACCTAAGCTCTAACCCTAACCCCTAACGCTAACCCTAAGCTCAACCCTCACCCTTCAATTAAACTTTACCCCAGCTGTAGCCCTAACCCTAAGCCGAACCCTAAACCTGACCCTAACATTAACCCAAACACCTAACCCTAAGCCTAATCCTAAACCTAACCCTAACCTTAACCCAAATGCCTAAGCCTAACCCTAACCCTCATCCTTAACCTAAACTTCACCCTAAACCTAAGGCTAACCCTAACCCTGAAAGTAAAGCTAACCCTTAACTATCCCCTAACTCTAGCCCTGACCCTAAACCTAATGCTAACCCTAGCCCTAACAGTAACACCCTAAAACATCAGCTTAATGTAAACTTAACACTAACCCTCCCATGAACCCCTAACCCTAACCTTACCCCGCATCCTACACCTAACCCAGACCTAAACCTAACCCTTTCTCTAACCCTAAATTAACCCTAACCTTAACTCTACCCTAACCCTAACAATAACTCTAAACCTGACCATAACCATAATCCTAGACCCTAGCACTAACTCTAACTCTAAATCTAACCCTAAGCTAGCCCTACCCTTTACCGTAAACCTAGCCTTAACCCTAACCTTACCCCTACCCAAACCCTAACGCTATACCTAACCCGAACACTAACCTTAACCCTACTCTAACCTTAAGCCTAACCCTGACTATTAACTGAAACTTCACCCTAACCCTAAGCCTAACTCTAACTCTAACCCTAACCATAACAATTACCCTAAACCCTCGCCTTAACTGTAAACCTAACCCTAACCCTCACCCTAAGCCTTAACCGTATCCCCAACCCTAAACCTAACGCTATCCCCAAACTTGTCCCTAACCCTAACCCTAATACGAACAGTAACCCAAATCTAACCCTAACCCTAATATTAAACCTAAACTTAAATCTACCCTAACCATAAACCTAACCCTAACACCCTAAACCTAACGTCTAACACCGTCTATAATCCTAACCCTTACCATAACCCTCACCCTTAACCTAAACTTCACACTAACCCTAAACCTAACCTAACGCTGACCCTAGACATAACGCCTAACCCTAACCGAACCCTAAACCTATCCTTAACACTAACCTGAACACAAACCCAAACCCTAGCCCTCACCATAAAAATAACCCTCACCCTATCCTGAACTTCATCCAAACACTAACCATAACCTTAACCCTAAACCTAGACCTAACCCAAACCCTAACCTTAAACCTAACTCTAAGAATAACGCTAGTCCATCTGTAACCCTAAACCGAACACTTACAATAGCCCTGAACCTAACCCTAAAATAATCCTAATCCTAACCCTAGACCTAATCCTAACCCTACCCCTCACCTTTACCCTAAATAGAACACTAAGTCTAACCCTCAACATGGACCTAAACCTAATTCTTACCCTACACCTAACCCTAATCCTAAACCAAACCCTAACTCTGACTATAACCCTAATCATAACAATTACCCTAAACCCTCACCTTAACTGTAAAACTAACCGTAACCCGCACCCTAAATCCTAACCGTATCCCACAACCCTAACCCTAATGCGATCCCTAACCCTAACCCTAACATTAACCTGAAACCCCTGAGCCCTAATGATAAACCTAACCCTAACACAAACCCTAACCCTAACACCAAAGCCTAGCAAAAACCTTAACCCTAACTCTCACCCTAACGCTAACACTAACCCGAAACCGAATCATGAACCTAACCCTAAGCCTGAACCAAACCTAACCATGACCAGAACCGCAAGGCCTAACCGGAACCCTCACCCAAACCCTAACCCTAAACTACACCTCTAACCCCTAACGCCTTATCATAACGATAATCCTAACCCTAACCAACCCTAACCCTAAAACTAACCCTCACCCCAACCACAAAGCCTAACACAACCATGACCCTAACCCTAAACGTAACACTAAACTTAACCCTAACCTTTAATCTAACCCTAACCCTAAAACTGAACACAACCCCTGAACGTAACCCTAACCCTGAACATAACCTTAACACTAACCTGAAAACAAGCCCCAACCTTAGCCATAACCCTAACCCTCACCCTATCTTAAACTTCACCCTATCCCTAACCTAAAACTCACCCTGACTTTAACCCTAACCCTCCCCATAAACCTAACCCTCACCTTAACCTTGGCCCACCTGTAACCCGAAACCTAACCCTTACAATAACTCTGACCCTAATCCTCGCCCTAAACCTAATTCTAATTCTAACCCTGACCCTAACCCTAACCTAACCTCAACCCTATCTTTAAGCCTACCATAAACTTAAACCTAACCCTAACCCTTAACCTTAACTCTAACCCTAACCCTAGCCCTAACCCTAACCTTAACGGTAACACTTACCCAGAACCCTCACCTTAACTGTAAATGTAACTCTAACTCTTACCCTAACCCTAAACTTAACCCTAATTATAACCTTAACCTAAACCTAACTGAAACAGTAACCCTTAACCCTAACTCTCATCCTAATCCTTAGCCTAAAACTAACCTTAACCCTAAACCTAACCCTAACCACTGACCCTAACTCTAACCCTAACCCTAAGCCGAACCCTCACCCTTAACCAGAATTTCACCCTAAGCATAACGCTAAGCGTACCCTAACTTCATTCAAACCCGAACCCTAAGCAAAACTAACACTAACACTACACGTAACCCTAACCCTAAGCCTAACCCTAACCCTGACTCTGACCTGAACCCAAACCCCTAACCCCAACCCTCTCGCTTAACATAAACTTCTCTGTAACCCTAACCCTAAAACTAAACGTAACACTAAATCTCCCCTAACCCTGACCGTACCATAAACGTAACCCTAACTCTAAACTCAAAACTAACCCTGACCCTAACTCTAACTCTAACCCTAATCCTAACCCTAAAACTTACCCTCCACACTCAGCTTCAATGGAAACCTAGCACTAACCCTCATCTTACCATCTAAACCTAACCTCAACCCTTAACCTAACCCTATCTATAACCTTCACCTAGCCCTAAACCTAAACATGACTTAACCCTAACACTAACCCTAACCCTAAATCTAAACCTAACCTTAACCCTAAACTGAATCCTAACCTAAGCTCTAACCCTAACCCCTAACGCTAACCCTAAGCTCAACCCTCACCCTTCAATTAAACTTTACCCCAGCTGTAGCCCTAACCCTAAGCCGAACCCTAAACCTGACCCTAACATTAACCCAAACACCTAACCCTAAGCCTAGTCCTAAACCTAACCCTAACCTTAACCCAAATGCCTAAGCCTAACCCTAACCCTCATCCTTAACCTAAACTTCACCCTAAACCTAAGGCTAACCCTAACCCTGAAAGTAAAGCTAACCCTTAACTATCCCCTAACTCTAGCCCTGACCCTAAACCTAATGCTAACCCTAGCCCTAACAGTAACACCCTAAAACATCAGCTTAATGTAAACTTAACACTAACCCTCCCATGAACCCCTAACCCTAACCTTACCCCGCATCCTACACCTAACCCAGACCTAAACCTAACCCTTTCTCTAACCCTAAATTAACCCTAACCTTAACTCTACCCTAACCCTAACAATAACTCTAAACCTGACCATAACCATAATCCTAGACCCTAGCACTAACTCTAACTCTAAATCTAACCCTAAGCTAGCCCTACCCTTTACCGTAAACCTAGCCTTAACCCTAACCTTACCCCTACCCAAACCCTAACGCTATACCTAACCCGAACACTAACCTTAACCCTACTCTAACCTTAAGCCTAACCCTGACTATTAACTGAAACTTCACCCTAACCCTAAGCCTAACTCTAACTCTAACCCTAACCATAACAATTACCCTAAACCCTCGCCTTAACTGTAAACCTAACCCTAACCCTCACCCTAAGCCTTAACCGTATCCCCAACCCTAAACCTAACGCTATCCCCAAACTTGTCCCTAACCCTAACCCTAATACGAACAGTAACCCAAATCTAACCCTAACCCTAATATTAAACCTAAACTTAAATCTACCCTAACCATAAACCTAACCCTAACACCCTAAACCTAACGTCTAACACCGTCTATAATCCTAACCCTTACCATAACCCTCACCCTTAACCTAAACTTCACACTAACCCTAAACCTAACCTAACGCTGACCCTAGACATAACGCCTAACCCTAACCGAACCCTAAACCTATCCTTAACACTAACCTGAACACAAACCCAAACCCTAGCCCTCACCATAAAAATAACCCTCACCCTATCCTGAACTTCATCCAAACACTAACCATAACCTTAACCCTAAACCTAGACCTAACCCAAACCCTAACCTTAAACCTAACTCTAAGAATAACGCTAGTCCATCTGTAACCCTAAACCGAACACTTACAATAGCCCTGAACCTAACCCTAAAATAATCCTAATCCGAACCCTAGACCTAATCCTAACCCTACCCCTCACCTTTACCCTAAATAGAACACTAAGTCTAACCCTCAACATGGACCTAAACCTAATTCTTACCCTACACCTAACCCTAATCCTAAACCAAACCCTAACTCTGACTATAACCCTAATCATAACAATTACCCTAAACCCTCACCTTAACTGTAAAACTAACCGTAACCCGCACCCTAAATCCTAACCGTATCCCACAACCCTAACCCTAATGCGATCCCTAACCCTAACCCTAACATTAACCTGAAACCCCTGAGCCCTAATGATAAACCTAACCCTAACACAAACCCTAACCCTAACACCAAAGCCTAGCAAAAACCTTAACCCTAACTCTCACCCTAACGCTAACACTAACCCGAAACCGAATCATGAACCTAACCCTAAGCCTGAACCAAACCTAACCATGACCAGAACCGCAAGGCCTAACCGGAACCCTCACCCAAACCCTAACCCTAAACTACACCTCTAACCCCTAACGCCTTATCATAACGATAATCCTAACCCTAACCAACCCTAACCCTAAAACTAACCCTCACCCCAACCACAAAGCCTAACACAACCATGACCCTAACCCTAAACGTAACACTAAACTTAACCCTAACCTTTAATCTAACCCTAACCCTAAAACTGAACACAACCCCTGAACGTAACCCTAACCCTGAACATAACCTTAACACTAACCTGAAAACAAGCCCCAACCTTAGCCATAACCCTAACCCTCACCCTATCTTAAACTTCACCCTATCCCTAACCTAAAACTCACCCTGACTTTAACCCTAACCCTCCCCATAAACCTAACCCTCACCTTAACCTTGGCCCACCTGTAACCCGAAACCTAACCCTTACAATAACTCTGACCCTAATCCTCGCCCTAAACCTAATTCTAATTCTAACCCTGACCCTAACCCTAACCTAACCTCAACCCTATCTTTAAGCCTACCATAAACTTAAACCTAACCCTAACCCTTAACCTTAACTCTAACCCTAACCCTAGCCCTAACCCTAACCTTAACGGTAACACTTACCCAGAACCCTCACCTTAACTGTAAATGTAACTCTAACTCTTACCCTAACCCTAAACTTAACCCTAATTATAACCTTAACCTAAACCTAACTGAAACAGTAACCCTTAACCCTAACTCTCATCCTAATCCTTAGCCTAAAACTAACCTTAACCCTAAACCTAACCCTAACCACTGACCCTAACTCTAACCCTAACCCTAAGCCGAACCCTCACCCTTAACCAGAATTTCACCCTAAGCATAACGCTAAGCGTACCCTAACTTCATTCAAACCCGAACCCTAAGCAAAACTAACACTAACACTACACGTAACCCTAACCCTAAGCCTAACCCTAACCCTGACTCTGACCTGAACCCAAACCCCTAACCCCAACCCTCTCGCTTAACATAAACTTCTCTGTAACCCTAACCCTAAAACTAAACGTAACACTAAATCTCCCCTAACCCTGACCGTACCATAAACGTAACCCTAACTCTAAACTCAAAACTAACCCTGACCCTAACTCTAACTCTAACCCTAATCCTAACCCTAAAACTTACCCTCCACACTCAGCTTCAATGGAAACCTAGCACTAACCCTCATCTTACCATCTAAACCTAACCTCAACCCTTAACCTAACCCTATCTATAACCTTCACCTAGCCCTAAACCTAAACATGACTTAACCCTAACACTAACCCTAACCCTAAATCTAAACCTAACCTTAACCCTAAACTGAATCCTAACCTAAGCTCTAACCCTAACCCCTAACGCTAACCCTAAGCTCAACCCTCACCCTTCAATTAAACTTTACCCCAGCTGTAGCCCTAACCCTAAGCCGAACCCTAAACCTGACCCTAACATTAACCCAAACACCTAACCCTAAGCCTAGTCCTAAACCTAACCCTAACCTTAACCCAAATGCCTAAGCCTAACCCTAACCCTCATCCTTAACCTAAACTTCACCCTAAACCTAAGGCTAACCCTAACCCTGAAAGTAAAGCTAACCCTTAACTATCCCCTAACTCTAGCCCTGACCCTAAACCTAATGCTAACCCTAGCCCTAACAGTAACACCCTAAAACATCAGCTTAATGTAAACTTAACACTAACCCTCCCATGAACCCCTAACCCTAACCTTACCCCGCATCCTACACCTAACCCAGACCTAAACCTAACCCTTTCTCTAACCCTAAATTAACCCTAACCTTAACTCTACCCTAACCCTAACAATAACTCTAAACCTGACCATAACCATAATCCTAGACCCTAGCACTAACTCTAACTCTAAATCTAACCCTAAGCTAGCCCTACCCTTTACCGTAAACCTAGCCTTAACCCTAACCTTACCCCTACCCAAACCCTAACGCTATACCTAACCCGAACACTAACCTTAACCCTACTCTAACCTTAAGCCTCACCCTGACTATTAACTGAAACTTCACCCTAACCCTAAGCCTAACTCTAACTCTAACCCTAACCATAACAATTACCCTAAACCCTCGCCTTAACTGTAAACCTAACCCTAACCCTCACCCTAAGCCTTAACCGTATCCCCAACCCTAAACCTAACGCTATCCCCAAACTTGTCCCTAACCCTAACCCTAACCCTAATACGAACAGTAACCCAAATCTAACCCTAACCCTAATATTAAACCTAAACTTAAATCTACCCTAACCATAAACCTAACCCTAACACCCTAAACCTAACGTCTAACACCGTCTATAATCCTAACCCTTACCATAACCCTCACCCTTAACCTAAACTTCACACTAACCCTAAACCTAACCTAACGCTGACCCTAGACATAACGCCTAACCCTAACCGAACCCTAAACCTATCCTTAACACTAACCTGAACACAAACCCAAACCCTAGCCCTCACCATAAAAATAACCCTCACCCTATCCTGAACTTCATCCAAACACTAACCATAACCTTAACCCTAAACCTAGACCTAACCCAAACCCTAACCTTAAACCTAACTCTAAGAATAACGCTAGTCCATCTGTAACCCTAAACCGAACACTTACAATAGCCCTGAACCTAACCCTAAAATAATCCTAATCCGAACCCTAGACCTAATCCTAACCCTACCCCTCACCTTTACCCTAAATAGAACACTAAGTCTAACCCTCAACATGGACCTAAACCTAATTCTTACCCTACACCTAACCCTAATCCTAAACCAAACCCTAACTCTGACTATAACCCTAATCATAACAATTACCCTAAACCCTCACCTTAACTGTAAAACTAACCGTAACCCGCACCCTAAATCCTAACCGTATCCCACAACCCTAACCGTAATGCGATCCCTAACCCTAACCCTAACATTAACCTGAAACCCCTGAGCCCTAATGATAAACCTAACCCTAACACAAACCCTAACCCTAACACCAAAGCCTAGCAAAAACCTTAACCCTAACTCTCACCCTAACGCTAACACTAACCCGAAACCGAATCATGAACCTAACCCTAAGCCTGAACCAAACCTAACCATGACCAGAACCGCAAGGCCTAACCGGAACCCTCACCCAAACCCTAACCCTAAACTACACCTCTAACCCCTAACGCCTTATCATAACGATAATCCTAACCCTAACCAACCCTAACCCTAAAACTAACCCTCACCCCAACCACAAAGCCTAACACAACCATGACCCTAACCCTAAACGTAACACTAAACTTAACCCTAACCTTTAATCTAACCCTAACCCTAAAACTGAACACAACCCCTGAACGTAACCCTAACCCTGAACATAACCTTAACACTAACCTGAAAACAAGCCCCAACCTTAGCCATAACCCTAACCCTCACCCTATCTTAAACTTCACCCTATCCCTAACCTAAAACTCACCCTGACTTTAACCCTAACCCTCCCCATAAACCTAACCCTCACCTTAACCTTGGCCCACCTGTAACCCGAAACCTAACCCTTACAATAACTCTGACCCTAATCCTCGCCCTAAACCTAATTCTAATTCTAACCCTGACCCTAACCCTAACCTAACCTCAACCCTATCTTTAAGCCTACCATAAACTTAAACCTAACCCTAACCCTTAACCTTAACTCTAACCCTAACCCTAGCCCTAACCCTAACCTTAACGGTAACACTTACCCAGAACCCTCACCTTAACTGTAAATGTAACTCTAACTCTTACCCTAACCCTAAACTTAACCCTAATTATAACCTTAACCTAAACCTAACTGAAACAGTAACCCTTAACCCTAACTCTCATCCTAATCCTTAGCCTAAAACTAACCTTAACCCTAAACCTAACCCTAACCGCTGACCCTAACTCTAACCCTAACCCTAAGCCGAACCCTCACCCTTAACCAGAATTTCACCCTAAGCATAACGCTAAGCGTACCCTAACTTCATTCAAACCCGAACCCTAAGCAAAACTAACACTAACACTACACGTAACCCTAACCCTAAGCCTAACCCTAACCCTGACTCTGACCTGAACCCAAACCCCTAACCCCAACCCTCTCGCTTAACATAAACTTCTCTGTAACCCTAACCCTAAAACTAAACGTAACACTAAATCTCCCCTAACCCTGACCGTACCATAAACGTAACCCTAACTCTAAACTCAAAACTAACCCTGACCCTAACTCTAACTCTAACCCTAATCCTAACCCTAAAACTTACCCTCCACACTCAGCTTCAATGGAAACCTAGCACTAACCCTCATCTTACCATCTAAACCTAACCTCAACCCTTAACCTAACCCTATCTATAACCTTCACCTAGCCCTAAACCTAAACATGACTTAACCCTAACACTAACCCTAACCCTAAATCTAAACCTAACCTTAACCCTAAACTGAATCCTAACCTAAGCTCTAACCCTAACCCCTAACGCTAACCCTAAGCTCAACCCTCACCCTTCAATTAAACTTTACCCCAGCTGTAGCCCTAACCCTAAGCCGAACCCTAAACCTGACCCTAACATTAACCCAAACACCTAACCCTAAGCCTAATCCTAAACCTAACCCTAACCTTAACCCAAATGCCTAAGCCTAACCCTAACCCTCATCCTTAACCTAAACTTCACCCTAAACCTAAGGCTAACCCTAACCCTGAAAGTAAAGCTAACCCTTAACTATCCCCTAACTCTAGCCCTGACCCTAAACCTAATGCTAACCCTAGCCCTAACAGTAACACCCTAAAACATCAGCTTAATGTAAACTTAACACTAACCCTCCCATGAACCCCTAACCCTAACCTTACCCCGCATCCTACACCTAACCCAGACCTAAACCTAACCCTTTCTCTAACCCTAAATTAACCCTAACCTTAACTCTACCCTAACCCTAACAATAACTCTAAACCTGACCATAACCATAATCCTAGACCCTAGCACTAACTCTAACTCTAAATCTAACCCTAAGCTAGCCCTACCCTTTACCGTAAACCTAGCCTTAACCCTAACCTTACCCCTACCCAAACCCTAACGCTATACCTAACCCGAACACTAACCTTAACCCTACTCTAACCTTAAGCCTCACCCTGACTATTAACTGAAACTTCACCCTAACCCTAAGCCTAACTCTAACTCTAACCCTAACCATAACAATTACCCTAAACCCTCGCCTTAACTGTAAACCTAACCCTAACCCTCACCCTAAGCCTTAACCGTATCCCCAACCCTAAACCTAACGCTATCCCCAAACTTGTCCCTAACCCTAACCCTAACCCTAATACGAACAGTAACCCAAATCTAACCCTAACCCTAATATTAAACCTAAACTTAAATCTACCCTAACCATAAACCTAACCCTAACACCCTAAACCTAACGTCTAACACCGTCTATAATCCTAACCCTTACCATAACCCTCACCCTTAACCTAAACTTCACACTAACCCTAAACCTAACCTAACGCTGACCCTAGACATAACGCCTAACCCTAACCGAACCCTAAACCTATCCTTAACACTAACCTGAACACAAACCCAAACCCTAGCCCTCACCATAAAAATAACCCTCACCCTATCCTGAACTTCATCCAAACACTAACCATAACCTTAACCCTAAACCTAGACCTAACCCAAACCCTAACCTTAAACCTAACTCTAAGAATAACGCTAGTCCATCTGTAACCCTAAACCGAACACTTACAATAGCCCTGAACCTAACCCTAAAATAATCCTAATCCGAACCCTAGACCTAATCCTAACCCTACCCCTCACCTTTACCCTAAATAGAACACTAAGTCTAACCCTCAACATGGACCTAAACCTAATTCTTACCCTACACCTAACCCTAATCCTAAACCAAACCCTAACTCTGACTATAACCCTAATCATAACAATTACCCTAAACCCTCACCTTAACTGTAAAACTAACCGTAACCCGCACCCTAAATCCTAACCGTATCCCACAACCCTAACCGTAATGCGATCCCTAACCCTAACCCTAACATTAACCTGAAACCCCTGAGCCCTAATGATAAACCTAACCCTAACACAAACCCTAACCCTAACACCAAAGCCTAGCAAAAACCTTAACCCTAACTCTCACCCTAACGCTAACACTAACCCGAAACCGAATCATGAACCTAACCCTAAGCCTGAACCAAACCTAACCATGACCAGAACCGCAAGGCCTAACCGGAACCCTCACCCAAACCCTAACCCTAAACTACACCTCTAACCCCTAACGCCTTATCATAACGATAATCCTAACCCTAACCAACCCTAACCCTAAAACTAACCCTCACCCCAACCACAAAGCCTAACACAACCATGACCCTAACCCTAAACGTAACACTAAACTTAACCCTAACCTTTAATCTAACCCTAACCCTAAAACTGAACACAACCCCTGAACGTAACCCTAACCCTGAACATAACCTTAACACTAACCTGAAAACAAGCCCCAACCTTAGCCATAACCCTAACCCTCACCCTATCTTAAACTTCACCCTATCCCTAACCTAAAACTCACCCTGACTTTAACCCTAACCCTCCCCATAAACCTAACCCTCACCTTAACCTTGGCCCACCTGTAACCCGAAACCTAACCCTTACAATAACTCTGACCCTAATCCTCGCCCTAAACCTAATTCTAATTCTAACCCTGACCCTAACCCTAACCTAACCTCAACCCTATCTTTAAGCCTACCATAAACTTAAACCTAACCCTAACCCTTAACCTTAACTCTAACCCTAACCCTAGCCCTAACCCTAACCTTAACGGTAACACTTACCCAGAACCCTCACCTTAACTGTAAATGCAACTCTAACTCTTACCCTAACCCTAAACTTAACCCTAATTATAACCTTAACCTAAACCTAACTGAAACAGTAACCCTTAACCCTAACTCTCATCCTAATCCTTAGCCTAAAACTAACCTTAACCCTAAACCTAACCCTAACCCCTGACCCTAACTCTAACCCTAACCCTAAGCCGAACCCTCACCCTTAACCAGAATTTCACCCTAAGCATAACGCTAAGCGTACCCTAACTTCATTCAAACCCGAACCCTAAGCAAAACTAACACTAACACTACACGTAACCCTAACCCTAAGCCTAACCCTAACCCTGACTCTGACCTGAACCCAAACCCCTAACCCCAACCCTCTCGCTTAACATAAACTTCTCTGTAACCCTAACCCTAAAACTAAACGTAACACTAAATCTCCCCTAACCCTGACCGTACCATAAACGTAACCCTAACTCTAAACTCAAAACTAACCCTGACCCTAACTCTAACTCTAACCCTAATCCTAACCCTAAAACTTACCCTCCACACTCAGCTTCAATGGAAACCTAGCACTAACCCTCATCTTACCATCTAAACCTAACCTCAACCCTTAACCTAACCCTATCTATAACCTTCACCTAGCCCTAAACCTAAACATGACTTAACCCTAACACTAACCCTAACCCTAAATCTAAACCTAACCTTAACCCTAAACTGAATCCTAACCTAAGCTCTAACCCTAACCCCTAACGCTAACCCTAAGCTCAACCCTCACCCTTCAATTAAACTTTACCCCAGCTGTAGCCCTAACCCTAAGCCGAACCCTAAACCTGACCCTAACATTAACCCAAACACCTAACCCTAAGCCTAAGCCTAGTCCTAAACCTAACCCTAACCTTAACCCAAATGCCTAAGCCTAACCCTAACCCTCATCCTTAACCTAAACTTCACCCTAAACCTAAGGCTAACCCTAACCCTGAAAGTAAAGCTAACCCTTAACTATCCCCTAACTCTAGCCCTGACCCTAAACCTAATGCTAACCCTAGCCCTAACAGTAACACCCTAAAACATCAGCTTAATGTAAACTTAACACTAACCCTCCCATGAACCCCTAACCCTAACCTTACCCCGCATCCTACACCTAACCCAGACCTAAACCTAACCCTTTCTCTAACCCTAAATTAACCCTAACCTTAACTCTACCCTAACCCTAACAATAACTCTAAACCTGACCATAACCATAATCCTAGACCCTAGCACTAACTCTAACTCTAAATCTAACCCTAAGCTAGCCCTACCCTTTACCGTAAACCTAGCCTTAACCCTAACCTTACCCCTACCCAAACCCTAACGCTATACCTAACCCGAACACTAACCTTAACCCTACTCTAACCTTAAGCCTCACCCTGACTATTAACTGAAACTTCACCCTAACCCTAAGCCTAACTCTAACTCTAACCCTAACCATAACAATTACCCTAAACCCTCGCCTTAACTGTAAACCTAACCCTAACCCTCACCCTAAGCCTTAACCGTATCCCCAACCCTAAACCTAACGCTATCCCCAAACTTGTCCCTAACCCTAACCCTAACCCTAATACGAACAGTAACCCAAATCTAACCCTAACCCTAATATTAAACCTAAACTTAAATCTACCCTAACCATAAACCTAACCCTAACACCCTAAACCTAACGTCTAACACCGTCTATAATCCTAACCCTTACCATAACCCTCACCCTTAACCTAAACTTCACACTAACCCTAAACCTAACCTAACGCTGACCCTAGACATAACGCCTAACCCTAACCGAACCCTAAACCTATCCTTAACACTAACCTGAACACAAACCCAAACCCTAGCCCTCACCATAAAAATAACCCTCACCCTATCCTGAACTTCATCCAAACACTAACCATAACCTTAACCCTAAACCTAGACCTAACCCAAACCCTAACCTTAAACCTAACTCTAAGAATAACGCTAGTCCATCTGTAACCCTAAACCGAACACTTACAATAGCCCTGAACCTAACCCTAAAATAATCCTAATCCGAACCCTAGACCTAATCCTAACCCTACCCCTCACCTTTACCCTAAATAGAACACTAAGTCTAACCCTCAACATGGACCTAAACCTAATTCTTACCCTACACCTAACCCTAATCCTAAACCAAACCCTAACTCTGACTATAACCCTAATCATAACAATTACCCTAAACCCTCACCTTAACTGTAAAACTAACCGTAACCCGCACCCTAAATCCTAACCGTATCCCACAACCCTAACCGTAATGCGATCCCTAACCCTAACCCTAACATTAACCTGAAACCCCTGAGCCCTAATGATAAACCTAACCCTAACACAAACCCTAACCCTAACACCAAAGCCTAGCAAAAACCTTAACCCTAACTCTCACCCTAACGCTAACACTAACCCGAAACCGAATCATGAACCTAACCCTAAGCCTGAACCAAACCTAACCATGACCAGAACCGCAAGGCCTAACCGGAACCCTCACCCAAACCCTAACCCTAAACTACACCTCTAACCCCTAACGCCTTATCATAACGATAATCCTAACCCTAACCAACCCTAACCCTAAAACTAACCCTCACCCCAACCACAAAGCCTAACACAACCATGACCCTAACCCTAAACGTAACACTAAACTTAACCCTAACCTTTAATCTAACCCTAACCCTAAAACTGAACACAACCCCTGAACGTAACCCTAACCCTGAACATAACCTTAACACTAACCTGAAAACAAGCCCCAACCTTAGCCATAACCCTAACCCTCACCCTATCTTAAACTTCACCCTATCCCTAACCTAAAACTCACCCTGACTTTAACCCTAACCCTCCCCATAAACCTAACCCTCACCTTAACCTTGGCCCACCTGTAACCCGAAACCTAACCCTTACAATAACTCTGACCCTAATCCTCGCCCTAAACCTAATTCTAATTCTAACCCTGACCCTAACCCTAACCTAACCTCAACCCTATCTTTAAGCCTACCATAAACTTAAACCTAACCCTAACCCTTAACCTTAACTCTAACCCTAACCCTAGCCCTAACCCTAACCTTAACGGTAACACTTACCCAGAACCCTCACCTTAACTGTAAATGCAACTCTAACTCTTACCCTAACCCTAAACTTAACCCTAATTATAACCTTAACCTAAACCTAACTGAAACAGTAACCCTTAACCCTAACTCTCATCCTAATCCTTAGCCTAAAACTAACCTTAACCCTAAACCTAACCCTAACCCCTGACCCTAACTCTAACCCTAACCCTAAGCCGAACCCTCACCCTTAACCAGAATTTCACCCTAAGCATAACGCTAAGCGTACCCTAACTTCATTCAAACCCGAACCCTAAGCAAAACTAACACTAACACTACACGTAACCCTAACCCTAAGCCTAACCCTAACCCTGACTCTGACCTGAACCCAAACCCCTAACCCCAACCCTCTCGCTTAACATAAACTTCTCTGTAACCCTAACCCTAAAACTAAACGTAACACTAAATCTCCCCTAACCCTGACCGTACCATAAACGTAACCCTAACTCTAAACTCAAAACTAACCCTGACCCTAACTCTAACTCTAACCCTAATCCTAACCCTAAAACTTACCCTCCACACTCAGCTTCAATGGAAACCTAGCACTAACCCTCATCTTACCATCTAAACCTAACCTCAACCCTTAACCTAACCCTATCTATAACCTTCACCTAGCCCTAAACCTAAACATGACTTAACCCTAACACTAACCCTAACCCTAAATCTAAACCTAACCTTAACCCTAAACTGAATCCTAACCTAAGCTCTAACCCTAACCCCTAACGCTAACCCTAAGCTCAACCCTCACCCTTCAATTAAACTTTACCCCAGCTGTAGCCCTAACCCTAAGCCGAACCCTAAACCTGACCCTAACATTAACCCAAACACCTAACCCTAACCCTAAGCCTAGTCCTAAACCTAACCCTAACCTTAACCCAAATGCCTAAGCCTAACCCTAACCCTCATCCTTAACCTAAACTTCACCCTAAACCTAAGGCTAACCCTAACCCTGAAAGTAAAGCTAACCCTTAACTATCCCCTAACTCTAGCCCTGACCCTAAACCTAATGCTAACCCTAGCCCTAACAGTAACACCCTAAAACATCAGCTTAATGTAAACTTAACACTAACCCTCCCATGAACCCCTAACCCTAACCTTACCCCGCATCCTACACCTAACCCAGACCTAAACCTAACCCTTTCTCTAACCCTAAATTAACCCTAACCTTAACTCTACCCTAACCCTAACAATAACTCTAAACCTGACCATAACCATAATCCTAGACCCTAGCACTAACTCTAACTCTAAATCTAACCCTAAGCTAGCCCTACCCTTTACCGTAAACCTAGCCTTAACCCTAACCTTACCCCTACCCAAACCCTAACGCTATACCTAACCCGAACACTAACCTTAACCCTACTCTAACCTTAAGCCTCACCCTGACTATTAACTGAAACTTCACCCTAACCCTAAGCCTAACTCTAACTCTAACCCTAACCATAACAATTACCCTAAACCCTCGCCTTAACTGTAAACCTAACCCTAACCCTCACCCTAAGCCTTAACCGTATCCCCAACCCTAAACCTAACGCTATCCCCAAACTTGTCCCTAACCCTAACCCTAACCCTAATACGAACAGTAACCCAAATCTAACCCTAACCCTAATATTAAACCTAAACTTAAATCTACCCTAACCATAAACCTAACCCTAACACCCTAAACCTAACGTCTAACACCGTCTATAATCCTAACCCTTACCATAACCCTCACCCTTAACCTAAACTTCACACTAACCCTAAACCTAACCTAACGCTGACCCTAGACATAACGCCTAACCCTAACCGAACCCTAAACCTATCCTTAACACTAACCTGAACACAAACCCAAACCCTAGCCCTCACCATAAAAATAACCCTCACCCTATCCTGAACTTCATCCAAACACTAACCATAACCTTAACCCTAAACCTAGACCTAACCCAAACCCTAACCTTAAACCTAACTCTAAGAATAACGCTAGTCCATCTGTAACCCTAAACCGAACACTTACAATAGCCCTGAACCTAACCCTAAAATAATCCTAATCCGAACCCTAGACCTAATCCTAACCCTACCCCTCACCTTTACCCTAAATAGAACACTAAGTCTAACCCTCAACATGGACCTAAACCTAATTCTTACCCTACACCTAACCCTAATCCTAAACCAAACCCTAACTCTGACTATAACCCTAATCATAACAATTACCCTAAACCCTCACCTTAACTGTAAAACTAACCGTAACCCACACCCTAAATCCTAACCGTATCCCACAACCCTAACCGTAATGCGATCCCTAACCCTAACCCTAACATTAACCTGAAACCCCTGAGCCCTAATGATAAACCTAACCCTAACACAAACCCTAACCCTAACACCAAAGCCTAGCAAAAACCTTAACCCTAACTCTCACCCTAACGCTAACACTAACCCGAAACCGAATCATGAACCTAACCCTAAGCCTGAACCAAACCTAACCATGACCAGAACCGCAAGGCCTAACCGGAACCGTCACCCAAACCCTAACCCTAAACTACACCTCTAACCCCTAACGCCTTATCATAACGATAATCCTAACCCTAACCAACCCTAACCCTAAAACTAACCCTCACCCCAACCACAAAGCCTAACACAACCATGACCCTAACCCTAAACGTAACACTAAACTTAACCCTAACCTTTAATCTAACCCTAACCCTAAAACTGAACACAACCCCTGAACGTAACCCTAACCCTGAACATAACCTTAACACTAACCTGAAAACAAGCCCCAACCTTAGCCATAACCCTAACCCTCACCCTATCTTAAACTTCACCCTATCCCTAACCTAAAACTCACCCTGACTTTAACCCTAACCCTCCCCATAAACCTAACCCTCACCTTAACCTTGGCCCACCTGTAACCCGAAACCTAACCCTTACAATAACTCTGACCCTAATCCTCGCCCTAAACCTAATTCTAATTCTAACCCTGACCCTAACCCTAACCTAACCTCAACCCTATCTTTAAGCCTACCATAAACTTAAACCTAACCCTAACCCTTAACCTTAACTCTAACCCTAACCCTAGCCCTAACCCTAACCTTAACGGTAACACTTACCCAGAACCCTCACCTTAACTGTAAATGCAACTCTAACTCTTACCCTAACCCTAAACTTAACCCTAATTATAACCTTAACCTAAACCTAACTGAAACAGTAACCCTTAACCCTAACTCTCATCCTAATCCTTAGCCTAAAACTAACCTTAACCCTAAACCTAACCCTAACCGCTGACCCTAACTCTAACCCTAACCCTAAGCCGAACCCTCACCCTTAACCAGAATTTCACCCTAAGCATAACGCTAAGCGTACCCTAACTTCATTCAAACCCGAACCCTAAGCAAAACTAACACTAACACTACACGTAACCCTAACCCTAAGCCTAACCCTAACCCTGACTCTGACCTGAACCCAAACCCCTAACCCCAACCCTCTCGCTTAACATAAACTTCTCTGTAACCCTAACCCTAAAACTAAACGTAACACTAAATCTCCCCTAACCCTGACCGTACCATAAACGTAACCCTAACTCTAAACTCAAAACTAACCCTGACCCTAACTCTAACTCTAACCCTAATCCTAACCCTAAAACTTACCCTCCACACTCAGCTTCAATGGAAACCTAGCACTAACCCTCATCTTACCATCTAAACCTAACCTCAACCCTTAACCTAACCCTATCTATAACCTTCACCTAGCCCTAAACCTAAACATGACTTAACCCTAACACTAACCCTAACCCTAAATCTAAACCTAACCTTAACCCTAAACTGAATCCTAACCTAAGCTCTAACCCTAACCCCTAACGCTAACCCTAAGCTCAACCCTCACCCTTCAATTAAACTTTACCCCAGCTGTAGCCCTAACCCTAAGCCGAACCCTAAACCTGACCCTAACATTAACCCAAACACCTAACCCTAAGCCTAATCCTAAACCTAACCCTAACCTTAACCCAAATGCCTAAGCCTAACCCTAACCCTCATCCTTAACCTAAACTTCACCCTAAACCTAAGGCTAACCCTAACCCTGAAAGTAAAGCTAACCCTTAACTATCCCCTAACTCTAGCCCTGACCCTAAACCTAATGCTAACCCTAGCCCTAACAGTAACACCCTAAAACATCAGCTTAATGTAAACTTAACACTAACCCTCCCATGAACCCCTAACCCTAACCTTACCCCGCATCCTACACCTAACCCAGACCTAAACCTAACCCTTTCTCTAACCCTAAATTAACCCTAACCTTAACTCTACCCTAACCCTAACAATAACTCTAAACCTGACCATAACCATAATCCTAGACCCTAGCACTAACTCTAACTCTAAATCTAACCCTAAGCTAGCCCTACCCTTTACCGTAAACCTAGCCTTAACCCTAACCTTACCCCTACCCAAACCCTAACGCTATACCTAACCCGAACACTAACCTTAACCCTACTCTAACCTTAAGCCTCACCCTGACTATTAACTGAAACTTCACCCTAACCCTAAGCCTAACTCTAACTCTAACCCTAACCATAACAATTACCCTAAACCCTCGCCTTAACTGTAAACCTAACCCTAACCCTCACCCTAAGCCTTAACCGTATCCCCAACCCTAAACCTAACGCTATCCCCAAACTTGTCCCTAACCCTAACCCTAACCCTAATACGAACAGTAACCCAAATCTAACCCTAACCCTAATATTAAACCTAAACTTAAATCTACCCTAACCATAAACCTAACCCTAACACCCTAAACCTAACGTCTAACACCGTCTATAATCCTAACCCTTACCATAACCCTCACCCTTAACCTAAACTTCACACTAACCCTAAACCTAACCTAACGCTGACCCTAGACATAACGCCTAACCCTAACCGAACCCTAAACCTATCCTTAACACTAACCTGAACACAAACCCAAACCCTAGCCCTCACCATAAAAATAACCCTCACCCTATCCTGAACTTCATCCAAACACTAACCATAACCTTAACCCTAAACCTAGACCTAACCCAAACCCTAACCTTAAACCTAACTCTAAGAATAACGCTAGTCCATCTGTAACCCTAAACCGAACACTTACAATAGCCCTGAACCTAACCCTAAAATAATCCTAATCCGAACCCTAGACCTAATCCTAACCCTACCCCTCACCTTTACCCTAAATAGAACACTAAGTCTAACCCTCAACATGGACCTAAACCTAATTCTTACCCTACACCTAACCCTAATCCTAAACCAAACCCTAACTCTGACTATAACCCTAATCATAACAATTACCCTAAACCCTCACCTTAACTGTAAAACTAACCGTAACCCGCACCCTAAATCCTAACCGTATCCCACAACCCTAACCGTAATGCGATCCCTAACCCTAACCCTAACATTAACCTGAAACCCCTGAGCCCTAATGATAAACCTAACCCTAACACAAACCCTAACCCTAACACCAAAGCCTAGCAAAAACCTTAACCCTAACTCTCACCCTAACGCTAACACTAACCCGAAACCGAATCATGAACCTAACCCTAAGCCTGAACCAAACCTAACCATGACCAGAACCGCAAGGCCTAACCGGAACCCTCACCCAAACCCTAACCCTAAACTACACCTCTAACCCCTAACGCCTTATCATAACGATAATCCTAACCCTAACCAACCCTAACCCTAAAACTAACCCTCACCCCAACCACAAAGCCTAACACAACCATGACCCTAACCCTAAACGTAACACTAAACTTAACCCTAACCTTTAATCTAACCCTAACCCTAAAACTGAACACAACCCCTGAACGTAACCCTAACCCTGAACATAACCTTAACACTAACCTGAAAACAAGCCCCAACCTTAGCCATAACCCTAACCCTCACCCTATCTTAAACTTCACCCTATCCCTAACCTAAAACTCACCCTGACTTTAACCCTAACCCTCCCCATAAACCTAACCCTCACCTTAACCTTGGCCCACCTGTAACCCGAAACCTAACCCTTACAATAACTCTGACCCTAATCCTCGCCCTAAACCTAATTCTAATTCTAACCCTGACCCTAACCCTAACCTAACCTCAACCCTATCTTTAAGCCTACCATAAACTTAAACCTAACCCTAACCCTTAACCTTAACTCTAACCCTAACCCTAGCCCTAACCCTAACCTTAACGGTAACACTTACCCAGAACCCTCACCTTAACTGTAAATGCAACTCTAACTCTTACCCTAACCCTAAACTTAACCCTAATTATAACCTTAACCTAAACCTAACTGAAACAGTAACCCTTAACCCTAACTCTCATCCTAATCCTTAGCCTAAAACTAACCTTAACCCTAAACCTAACCCTAACCCCTGACCCTAACTCTAACCCTAACCCTAAGCCGAACCCTCACCCTTAACCAGAATTTCACCCTAAGCATAACGCTAAGCGTACCCTAACTTCATTCAAACCCGAACCCTAAGCAAAACTAACACTAACACTACACGTAACCCTAACCCTAAGCCTAACCCTAACCCTGACTCTGACCTGAACCCAAACCCCTAACCCCAACCCTCTCGCTTAACATAAACTTCTCTGTAACCCTAACCCTAAAACTAAACGTAACACTAAATCTCCCCTAACCCTGACCGTACCATAAACGTAACCCTAACTCTAAACTCAAAACTAACCCTGACCCTAACTCTAACTCTAACCCTAATCCTAACCCTAAAACTTACCCTCCACACTCAGCTTCAATGGAAACCTAGCACTAACCCTCATCTTACCATCTAAACCTAACCTCAACCCTTAACCTAACCCTATCTATAACCTTCACCTAGCCCTAAACCTAAACATGACTTAACCCTAACACTAACCCTAACCCTAAATCTAAACCTAACCTTAACCCTAAACTGAATCCTAACCTAAGCTCTAACCCTAACCCCTAACGCTAACCCTAAGCTCAACCCTCACCCTTCAATTAAACTTTACCCCAGCTGTAGCCCTAACCCTAAGCCGAACCCTAAACCTGACCCTAACATTAACCCAAACACCTAACCCTAACCCTAAGCCTAGTCCTAAACCTAACCCTAACCTTAACCCAAATGCCTAAGCCTAACCCTAACCCTCATCCTTAACCTAAACTTCACCCTAAACCTAAGGCTAACCCTAACCCTGAAAGTAAAGCTAACCCTTAACTATCCCCTAACTCTAGCCCTGACCCTAAACCTAATGCTAACCCTAGCCCTAACAGTAACACCCTAAAACATCAGCTTAATGTAAACTTAACACTAACCCTCCCATGAACCCCTAACCCTAACCTTACCCCGCATCCTACACCTAACCCAGACCTAAACCTAACCCTTTCTCTAACCCTAAATTAACCCTAACCTTAACTCTACCCTAACCCTAACAATAACTCTAAACCTGACCATAACCATAATCCTAGACCCTAGCACTAACTCTAACTCTAAATCTAACCCTAAGCTAGCCCTACCCTTTACCGTAAACCTAGCCTTAACCCTAACCTTACCCCTACCCAAACCCTAACGCTATACCTAACCCGAACACTAACCTTAACCCTACTCTAACCTTAAGCCTCACCCTGACTATTAACTGAAACTTCACCCTAACCCTAAGCCTAACTCTAACTCTAACCCTAACCATAACAATTACCCTAAACCCTCGCCTTAACTGTAAACCTAACCCTAACCCTCACCCTAAGCCTTAACCGTATCCCCAACCCTAAACCTAACGCTATCCCCAAACTTGTCCCTAACCCTAACCCTAACCCTAATACGAACAGTAACCCAAATCTAACCCTAACCCTAATATTAAACCTAAACTTAAATCTACCCTAACCATAAACCTAACCCTAACACCCTAAACCTAACGTCTAACACCGTCTATAATCCTAACCCTTACCATAACCCTCACCCTTAACCTAAACTTCACACTAACCCTAAACCTAACCTAACGCTGACCCTAGACATAACGCCTAACCCTAACCGAACCCTAAACCTATCCTTAACACTAACCTGAACACAAACCCAAACCCTAGCCCTCACCATAAAAATAACCCTCACCCTATCCTGAACTTCATCCAAACACTAACCATAACCTTAACCCTAAACCTAGACCTAACCCAAACCCTAACCTTAAACCTAACTCTAAGAATAACGCTAGTCCATCTGTAACCCTAAACCGAACACTTACAATAGCCCTGAACCTAACCCTAAAATAATCCTAATCCGAACCCTAGACCTAATCCTAACCCTACCCCTCACCTTTACCCTAAATAGAACACTAAGTCTAACCCTCAACATGGACCTAAACCTAATTCTTACCCTACACCTAACCCTAATCCTAAACCAAACCCTAACTCTGACTATAACCCTAATCATAACAATTACCCTAAACCCTCACCTTAACTGTAAAACTAACCGTAACCCGCACCCTAAATCCTAACCGTATCCCACAACCCTAACCGTAATGCGATCCCTAACCCTAACCCTAACATTAACCTGAAACCCCTGAGCCCTAATGATAAACCTAACCCTAACACAAACCCTAACCCTAACACCAAAGCCTAGCAAAAACCTTAACCCTAACTCTCACCCTAACGCTAACACTAACCCGAAACCGAATCATGAACCTAACCCTAAGCCTGAACCAAACCTAACCATGACCAGAACCGCAAGGCCTAACCGGAACCCTCACCCAAACCCTAACCCTAAACTACACCTCTAACCCCTAACGCCTTATCATAACGATAATCCTAACCCTAACCAACCCTAACCCTAAAACTAACCCTCACCCCAACCACAAAGCCTAACACAACCATGACCCTAACCCTAAACGTAACACTAAACTTAACCCTAACCTTTAATCTAACCCTAACCCTAAAACTGAACACAACCCCTGAACGTAACCCTAACCCTGAACATAACCTTAACACTAACCTGAAAACAAGCCCCAACCTTAGCCATAACCCTAACCCTCACCCTATCTTAAACTTCACCCTATCCCTAACCTAAAACTCACCCTGACTTTAACCCTAACCCTCCCCATAAACCTAACCCTCACCTTAACCTTGGCCCACCTGTAACCCGAAACCTAACCCTTACAATAACTCTGACCCTAATCCTCGCCCTAAACCTAATTCTAATTCTAACCCTGACCCTAACCCTAACCTAACCTCAACCCTATCTTTAAGCCTACCATAAACTTAAACCTAACCCTAACCCTTAACCTTAACTCTAACCCTAACCCTAGCCCTAACCCTAACCTTAACGGTAACACTTACCCAGAACCCTCACCTTAACTGTAAATGCAACTCTAACTCTTACCCTAACCCTAAACTTAACCCTAATTATAACCTTAACCTAAACCTAACTGAAACAGTAACCCTTAACCCTAACTCTCATCCTAATCCTTAGCCTAAAACTAACCTTAACCCTAAACCTAACCCTAACCCCTGACCCTAACTCTAACCCTAACCCTAAGCCGAACCCTCACCCTTAACCAGAATTTCACCCTAAGCATAACGCTAAGCGTACCCTAACTTCATTCAAACCCGAACCCTAAGCAAAACTAACACTAACACTACACGTAACCCTAACCCTAAGCCTAACCCTAACCCTGACTCTGACCTGAACCCAAACCCCTAACCCCAACCCTCTCGCTTAACATAAACTTCTCTGTAACCCTAACCCTAAAACTAAACGTAACACTAAATCTCCCCTAACCCTGACCGTACCATAAACGTAACCCTAACTCTAAACTCAAAACTAACCCTGACCCTAACTCTAACTCTAACCCTAATCCTAACCCTAAAACTTACCCTCCACACTCAGCTTCAATGGAAACCTAGCACTAACCCTCATCTTACCATCTAAACCTAACCTCAACCCTTAACCTAACCCTATCTATAACCTTCACCTAGCCCTAAACCTAAACATGACTTAACCCTAACACTAACCCTAACCCTAAATCTAAACCTAACCTTAACCCTAAACTGAATCCTAACCTAAGCTCTAACCCTAACCCCTAACGCTAACCCTAAGCTCAACCCTCACCCTTCAATTAAACTTTACCCCAGCTGTAGCCCTAACCCTAAGCCGAACCCTAAACCTGACCCTAACATTAACCCAAACACCTAACCCTAAGCCTAATCCTAAACCTAACCCTAACCTTAACCCAAATGCCTAAGCCTAACCCTAACCCTCATCCTTAACCTAAACTTCACCCTAAACCTAAGGCTAACCCTAACCCTGAAAGTAAAGCTAACCCTTAACTATCCCCTAACTCTAGCCCTGACCCTAAACCTAATGCTAACCCTAGCCCTAACAGTAACACCCTAAAACATCAGCTTAATGTAAACTTAACACTAACCCTCCCATGAACCCCTAACCCTAACCTTACCCCGCATCCTACACCTAACCCAGACCTAAACCTAACCCTTTCTCTAACCCTAAATTAACCCTAACCTTAACTCTACCCTAACCCTAACAATAACTCTAAACCTGACCATAACCATAATCCTAGACCCTAGCACTAACTCTAACTCTAAATCTAACCCTAAGCTAGCCCTACCCTTTACCGTAAACCTAGCCTTAACCCTAACCTTACCCCTACCCAAACCCTAACGCTATACCTAACCCGAACACTAACCTTAACCCTACTCTAACCTTAAGCCTCACCCTGACTATTAACTGAAACTTCACCCTAACCCTAAGCCTAACTCTAACTCTAACCCTAACCATAACAATTACCCTAAACCCTCGCCTTAACTGTAAACCTAACCCTAACCCTCACCCTAAGCCTTAACCGTATCCCCAACCCTAAACCTAACGCTATCCCCAAACTTGTCCCTAACCCTAACCCTAACCCTAATACGAACAGTAACCCAAATCTAACCCTAACCCTAATATTAAACCTAAACTTAAATCTACCCTAACCATAAACCTAACCCTAACACCCTAAACCTAACGTCTAACACCGTCTATAATCCTAACCCTTACCATAACCCTCACCCTTAACCTAAACTTCACACTAACCCTAAACCTAACCTAACGCTGACCCTAGACATAACGCCTAACCCTAACCGAACCCTAAACCTATCCTTAACACTAACCTGAACACAAACCCAAACCCTAGCCCTCACCATAAAAATAACCCTCACCCTATCCTGAACTTCATCCAAACACTAACCATAACCTTAACCCTAAACCTAGACCTAACCCAAACCCTAACCTTAAACCTAACTCTAAGAATAACGCTAGTCCATCTGTAACCCTAAACCGAACACTTACAATAGCCCTGAACCTAACCCTAAAATAATCCTAATCCGAACCCTAGACCTAATCCTAACCCTACCCCTCACCTTTACCCTAAATAGAACACTAAGTCTAACCCTCAACATGGACCTAAACCTAATTCTTACCCTACACCTAACCCTAATCCTAAACCAAACCCTAACTCTGACTATAACCCTAATCATAACAATTACCCTAAACCCTCACCTTAACTGTAAAACTAACCGTAACCCGCACCCTAAATCCTAACCGTATCCCACAACCCTAACCGTAATGCGATCCCTAACCCTAACCCTAACATTAACCTGAAACCCCTGAGCCCTAATGATAAACCTAACCCTAACACAAACCCTAACCCTAACACCAAAGCCTAGCAAAAACCTTAACCCTAACTCTCACCCTAACGCTAACACTAACCCGAAACCGAATCATGAACCTAACCCTAAGCCTGAACCAAACCTAACCATGACCAGAACCGCAAGGCCTAACCGGAACCCTCACCCAAACCCTAACCCTAAACTACACCTCTAACCCCTAACGCCTTATCATAACGATAATCCTAACCCTAACCAACCCTAACCCTAAAACTAACCCTCACCCCAACCACAAAGCCTAACACAACCATGACCCTAACCCTAAACGTAACACTAAACTTAACCCTAACCTTTAATCTAACCCTAACCCTAAAACTGAACACAACCCCTGAACGTAACCCTAACCCTGAACATAACCTTAACACTAACCTGAAAACAAGCCCCAACCTTAGCCATAACCCTAACCCTCACCCTATCTTAAACTTCACCCTATCCCTAACCTAAAACTCACCCTGACTTTAACCCTAACCCTCCCCATAAACCTAACCCTCACCTTAACCTTGGCCCACCTGTAACCCGAAACCTAACCCTTACAATAACTCTGACCCTAATCCTCGCCCTAAACCTAATTCTAATTCTAACCCTGACCCTAACCCTAACCTAACCTCAACCCTATCTTTAAGCCTACCATAAACTTAAACCTAACCCTAACCCTTAACCTTAACTCTAACCCTAACCCTAGCCCTAACCCTAACCTTAACGGTAACACTTACCCAGAACCCTCACCTTAACTGTAAATGCAACTCTAACTCTTACCCTAACCCTAAACTTAACCCTAATTATAACCTTAACCTAAACCTAACTGAAACAGTAACCCTTAACCCTAACTCTCATCCTAATCCTTAGCCTAAAACTAACCTTAACCCTAAACCTAACCCTAACCCCTGACCCTAACTCTAACCCTAACCCTAAGCCGAACCCTCACCCTTAACCAGAATTTCACCCTAAGCATAACGCTAAGCGTACCCTAACTTCATTCAAACCCGAACCCTAAGCAAAACTAACACTAACACTACACGTAACCCTAACCCTAAGCCTAACCCTAACCCTGACTCTGACCTGAACCCAAACCCCTAACCCCAACCCTCTCGCTTAACATAAACTTCTCTGTAACCCTAACCCTAAAACTAAACGTAACACTAAATCTCCCCTAACCCTGACCGTACCATAAACGTAACCCTAACTCTAAACTCAAAACTAACCCTGACCCTAACTCTAACTCTAACCCTAATCCTAACCCTAAAACTTACCCTCCACACTCAGCTTCAATGGAAACCTAGCACTAACCCTCATCTTACCATCTAAACCTAACCTCAACCCTTAACCTAACCCTATCTATAACCTTCACCTAGCCCTAAACCTAAACATGACTTAACCCTAACACTAACCCTAACCCTAAATCTAAACCTAACCTTAACCCTAAACTGAATCCTAACCTAAGCTCTAACCCTAACCCCTAACGCTAACCCTAAGCTCAACCCTCACCCTTCAATTAAACTTTACCCCAGCTGTAGCCCTAACCCTAAGCCGAACCCTAAACCTGACCCTAACATTAACCCAAACACCTAACCCTAAGCCTAAGCCTAGTCCTAAACCTAACCCTAACCTTAACCCAAATGCCTAAGCCTAACCCTAACCCTCATCCTTAACCTAAACTTCACCCTAAACCTAAGGCTAACCCTAACCCTGAAAGTAAAGCTAACCCTTAACTATCCCCTAACTCTAGCCCTGACCCTAAACCTAATGCTAACCCTAGCCCTAACAGTAACACCCTAAAACATCAGCTTAATGTAAACTTAACACTAACCCTCCCATGAACCCCTAACCCTAACCTTACCCCGCATCCTACACCTAACCCAGACCTAAACCTAACCCTTTCTCTAACCCTAAATTAACCCTAACCTTAACTCTACCCTAACCCTAACAATAACTCTAAACCTGACCATAACCATAATCCTAGACCCTAGCACTAACTCTAACTCTAAATCTAACCCTAAGCTAGCCCTACCCTTTACCGTAAACCTAGCCTTAACCCTAACCTTACCCCTACCCAAACCCTAACGCTATACCTAACCCGAACACTAACCTTAACCCTACTCTAACCTTAAGCCTCACCCTGACTATTAACTGAAACTTCACCCTAACCCTAAGCCTAACTCTAACTCTAACCCTAACCATAACAATTACCCTAAACCCTCGCCTTAACTGTAAACCTAACCCTAACCCTCACCCTAAGCCTTAACCGTATCCCCAACCCTAAACCTAACGCTATCCCCAAACTTGTCCCTAACCCTAACCCTAACCCTAATACGAACAGTAACCCAAATCTAACCCTAACCCTAATATTAAACCTAAACTTAAATCTACCCTAACCATAAACCTAACCCTAACACCCTAAACCTAACGTCTAACACCGTCTATAATCCTAACCCTTACCATAACCCTCACCCTTAACCTAAACTTCACACTAACCCTAAACCTAACCTAACGCTGACCCTAGACATAACGCCTAACCCTAACCGAACCCTAAACCTATCCTTAACACTAACCTGAACACAAACCCAAACCCTAGCCCTCACCATAAAAATAACCCTCACCCTATCCTGAACTTCATCCAAACACTAACCATAACCTTAACCCTAAACCTAGACCTAACCCAAACCCTAACCTTAAACCTAACTCTAAGAATAACGCTAGTCCATCTGTAACCCTAAACCGAACACTTACAATAGCCCTGAACCTAACCCTAAAATAATCCTAATCCGAACCCTAGACCTAATCCTAACCCTACCCCTCACCTTTACCCTAAATAGAACACTAAGTCTAACCCTCAACATGGACCTAAACCTAATTCTTACCCTACACCTAACCCTAATCCTAAACCAAACCCTAACTCTGACTATAACCCTAATCATAACAATTACCCTAAACCCTCACCTTAACTGTAAAACTAACCGTAACCCGCACCCTAAATCCTAACCGTATCCCACAACCCTAACCGTAATGCGATCCCTAACCCTAACCCTAACATTAACCTGAAACCCCTGAGCCCTAATGATAAACCTAACCCTAACACAAACCCTAACCCTAACACCAAAGCCTAGCAAAAACCTTAACCCTAACTCTCACCCTAACGCTAACACTAACCCGAAACCGAATCATGAACCTAACCCTAAGCCTGAACCAAACCTAACCATGACCAGAACCGCAAGGCCTAACCGGAACCCTCACCCAAACCCTAACCCTAAACTACACCTCTAACCCCTAACGCCTTATCATAACGATAATCCTAACCCTAACCAACCCTAACCCTAAAACTAACCCTCACCCCAACCACAAAGCCTAACACAACCATGACCCTAACCCTAAACGTAACACTAAACTTAACCCTAACCTTTAATCTAACCCTAACCCTAAAACTGAACACAACCCCTGAACGTAACCCTAACCCTGAACATAACCTTAACACTAACCTGAAAACAAGCCCCAACCTTAGCCATAACCCTAACCCTCACCCTATCTTAAACTTCACCCTATCCCTAACCTAAAACTCACCCTGACTTTAACCCTAACCCTCCCCATAAACCTAACCCTCACCTTAACCTTGGCCCACCTGTAACCCGAAACCTAACCCTTACAATAACTCTGACCCTAATCCTCGCCCTAAACCTAATTCTAATTCTAACCCTGACCCTAACCCTAACCTAACCTCAACCCTATCTTTAAGCCTACCATAAACTTAAACCTAACCCTAACCCTTAACCTTAACTCTAACCCTAACCCTAGCCCTAACCCTAACCTTAACGGTAACACTTACCCAGAACCCTCACCTTAACTGTAAATGCAACTCTAACTCTTACCCTAACCCTAAACTTAACCCTAATTATAACCTTAACCTAAACCTAACTGAAACAGTAACCCTTAACCCTAACTCTCATCCTAATCCTTAGCCTAAAACTAACCTTAACCCTAAACCTAACCCTAACCCCTGACCCTAACTCTAACCCTAACCCTAAGCCGAACCCTCACCCTTAACCAGAATTTCACCCTAAGCATAACGCTAAGCGTACCCTAACTTCATTCAAACCCGAACCCTAAGCAAAACTAACACTAACACTACACGTAACCCTAACCCTAAGCCTAACCCTAACCCTGACTCTGACCTGAACCCAAACCCCTAACCCCAACCCTCTCGCTTAACATAAACTTCTCTGTAACCCTAACCCTAAAACTAAACGTAACACTAAATCTCCCCTAACCCTGACCGTACCATAAACGTAACCCTAACTCTAAACTCAAAACTAACCCTGACCCTAACTCTAACTCTAACCCTAATCCTAACCCTAAAACTTACCCTCCACACTCAGCTTCAATGGAAACCTAGCACTAACCCTCATCTTACCATCTAAACCTAACCTCAACCCTTAACCTAACCCTATCTATAACCTTCACCTAGCCCTAAACCTAAACATGACTTAACCCTAACACTAACCCTAACCCTAAATCTAAACCTAACCTTAACCCTAAACTGAATCCTAACCTAAGCTCTAACCCTAACCCCTAACGCTAACCCTAAGCTCAACCCTCACCCTTCAATTAAACTTTACCCCAGCTGTAGCCCTAACCCTAAGCCGAACCCTAAACCTGACCCTAACATTAACCCAAACACCTAACCCTAAGCCTAAGCCTAGTCCTAAACCTAACCCTAACCTTAACCCAAATGCCTAAGCCTAACCCTAACCCTCATCCTTAACCTAAACTTCACCCTAAACCTAAGGCTAACCCTAACCCTGAAAGTAAAGCTAACCCTTAACTATCCCCTAACTCTAGCCCTGACCCTAAACCTAATGCTAACCCTAGCCCTAACAGTAACACCCTAAAACATCAGCTTAATGTAAACTTAACACTAACCCTCCCATGAACCCCTAACCCTAACCTTACCCCGCATCCTACACCTAACCCAGACCTAAACCTAACCCTTTCTCTAACCCTAAATTAACCCTAACCTTAACTCTACCCTAACCCTAACAATAACTCTAAACCTGACCATAACCATAATCCTAGACCCTAGCACTAACTCTAACTCTAAATCTAACCCTAAGCTAGCCCTACCCTTTACCGTAAACCTAGCCTTAACCCTAACCTTACCCCTACCCAAACCCTAACGCTATACCTAACCCGAACACTAACCTTAACCCTACTCTAACCTTAAGCCTAACCCTGACTATTAACTGAAACTTCACCCTAACCCTAAGCCTAACTCTAACTCTAACCCTAACCATAACAATTACCCTAAACCCTCGCCTTAACTGTAAACCTAACCCTAACCCTCACCCTAAGCCTTAACCGTATCCCCAACCCTAAACCTAACGCTATCCCCAAACTTGTCCCTAACCCTAACCCTAACCCTAATACGAACAGTAACCCAAATCTAACCCTAACCCTAATATTAAACCTAAACTTAAATCTACCCTAACCATAAACCTAACCCTAACACCCTAAACCTAACGTCTAACACCGTCTATAATCCTAACCCTTACCATAACCCTCACCCTTAACCTAAACTTCACACTAACCCTAAACCTAACCTAACGCTGACCCTAGACATAACGCCTAACCCTAACCGAACCCTAAACCTATCCTTAACACTAACCTGAACACAAACCCAAACCCTAGCCCTCACCATAAAAATAACCCTCACCCTATCCTGAACTTCATCCAAACACTAACCATAACCTTAACCCTAAACCTAGACCTAACCCAAACCCTAACCTTAAACCTAACTCTAAGAATAACGCTAGTCCATCTGTAACCCTAAACCGAACACTTACAATAGCCCTGAACCTAACCCTAAAATAATCCTAATCCGAACCCTAGACCTAATCCTAACCCTACCCCTCACCTTTACCCTAAATAGAACACTAAGTCTAACCCTCAACATGGACCTAAACCTAATTCTTACCCTACACCTAACCCTAATCCTAAACCAAACCCTAACTCTGACTATAACCCTAATCATAACAATTACCCTAAACCCTCACCTTAACTGTAAAACTAACCGTAACCCGCACCCTAAATCCTAACCGTATCCCACAACCCTAACCGTAATGCGATCCCTAACCCTAACCCTAACATTAACCTGAAACCCCTGAGCCCTAATGATAAACCTAACCCTAACACAAACCCTAACCCTAACACCAAAGCCTAGCAAAAACCTTAACCCTAACTCTCACCCTAACGCTAACACTAACCCGAAACCGAATCATGAACCTAACCCTAAGCCTGAACCAAACCTAACCATGACCAGAACCGCAAGGCCTAACCGGAACCCTCACCCAAACCCTAACCCTAAACTACACCTCTAACCCCTAACGCCTTATCATAACGATAATCCTAACCCTAACCAACCCTAACCCTAAAACTAACCCTCACCCCAACCACAAAGCCTAACACAACCATGACCCTAACCCTAAACGTAACACTAAACTTAACCCTAACCTTTAATCTAACCCTAACCCTAAAACTGAACACAACCCCTGAACGTAACCCTAACCCTGAACATAACCTTAACACTAACCTGAAAACAAGCCCCAACCTTAGCCATAACCCTAACCCTCACCCTATCTTAAACTTCACCCTATCCCTAACCTAAAACTCACCCTGACTTTAACCCTAACCCTCCCCATAAACCTAACCCTCACCTTAACCTTGGCCCACCTGTAACCCGAAACCTAACCCTTACAATAACTCTGACCCTAATCCTCGCCCTAAACCTAATTCTAATTCTAACCCTGACCCTAACCCTAACCTAACCTCAACCCTATCTTTAAGCCTACCATAAACTTAAACCTAACCCTAACCCTTAACCTTAACTCTAACCCTAACCCTAGCCCTAACCCTAACCTTAACGGTAACACTTACCCAGAACCCTCACCTTAACTGTAAATGCAACTCTAACTCTTACCCTAACCCTAAACTTAACCCTAATTATAACCTTAACCTAAACCTAACTGAAACAGTAACCCTTAACCCTAACTCTCATCCTAATCCTTAGCCTAAAACTAACCTTAACCCTAAACCTAACCCTAACCCCTGACCCTAACTCTAACCCTAACCCTAAGCCGAACCCTCACCCTTAACCAGAATTTCACCCTAAGCATAACGCTAAGCGTACCCTAACTTCATTCAAACCCGAACCCTAAGCAAAACTAACACTAACACTACACGTAACCCTAACCCTAAGCCTAACCCTAACCCTGACTCTGACCTGAACCCAAACCCCTAACCCCAACCCTCTCGTTTAACATAAACTTCTCTGTAACCCTAACCCTAAAACTAAACGTAACACTAAATCTCCCCTAACCCTGACCGTACCATAAACGTAACCCTAACTCTAAACTCAAAACTAACCCTGACCCTAACTCTAACTCTAACCCTAATCCTAACCCTAAAACTTACCCTCCACACTCAGCTTCAATGGAAACCTAGCACTAACCCTCATCTTACCATCTAAACCTAACCTCAACCCTTAACCTAACCCTATCTATAACCTTCACCTAGCCCTAAACCTAAACATGACTTAACCCTAACACTAACCCTAACCCTAAATCTAAACCTAACCTTAACCCTAAACTGAATCCTAACCTAAGCTCTAACCCTAACCCCTAACGCTAACCCTAAGCTCAACCCTCACCCTTCAATTAAACTTTACCCCAGCTGTAGCCCTAACCCTAAGCCGAACCCTAAACCTGACCCTAACATTAACCCAAACACCTAACCCTAACCCTAAGCCTAGTCCTAAACCTAACCCTAACCTTAACCCAAATGCCTAAGCCTAACCCTAACCCTCATCCTTAACCTAAACTTCACCCTAAACCTAAGGCTAACCCTAACCCTGAAAGTAAAGCTAACCCTTAACTATCCCCTAACTCTAGCCCTGACCCTAAACCTAATGCTAACCCTAGCCCTAACAGTAACACCCTAAAACATCAGCTTAATGTAAACTTAACACTAACCCTCCCATGAACCCCTAACCCTAACCTTACCCCGCATCCTACACCTAACCCAGACCTAAACCTAACCCTTTCTCTAACCCTAAATTAACCCTAACCTTAACTCTACCCTAACCCTAACAATAACTCTAAACCTGACCATAACCATAATCCTAGACCCTAGCACTAACTCTAACTCTAAATCTAACCCTAAGCTAGCCCTACCCTTTACCGTAAACCTAGCCTTAACCCTAACCTTACCCCTACCCAAACCCTAACGCTATACCTAACCCGAACACTAACCTTAACCCTACTCTAACCTTAAGCCTCACCCTGACTATTAACTGAAACTTCACCCTAACCCTAAGCCTAACTCTAACTCTAACCCTAACCATAACAATTACCCTAAACCCTCGCCTTAACTGTAAACCTAACCCTAACTCTCACCCTAAGCCTTAACCGTATCCCCAACCCTAAACCTAACGCTATCCCCAAACTTGTCCCTAACCCTAACCCTAACCCTAATACGAACAGTAACCCAAATCTAACCCTAACCCTAATATTAAACCTAAACTTAAATCTACCCTAACCATAAACCTAACCCTAACACCCTAAACCTAACGTCTAACACCGTCTATAATCCTAACCCTTACCATAACCCTCACCCTTAACCTAAACTTCACACTAACCCTAAACCTAACCTAACGCTGACCCTAGACATAATGCCTAACCCTAACCGAACCCTAAACCTATCCTTAACACTAACCTGAACACAAACCCAAACCCTAGCCCTCACCATAAAAATAACCCTCACCCTATCCTGAACTTCATCCAAACACTAACCATAACCTTAACCCTAAACCTAGACCTAACCCAAACCCTAACCTTAAACCTAACTCTAAGAATAACGCTAGTCCATCTGTAACCCTAAACCGAACACTTACAATAGCCCTGAACCTAACCCTAAAATAATCCTAATCCGAACCCTAGACCTAATCCTAACCCTACCCCTCACCTTTACCCTAAATAGAACACTAAGTCTAACCCTCAACATGGACCTAAACCTAATTCTTACCCTACACCTAACCCTAATCCTAAACCAAACCCTAACTCTGACTATAACCCTAATCATAACAATTACCCTAAACCCTCACCTTAACTGTAAAACTAACCGTAACCCGCACCCTAAATCCTAACCGTATCCCACAACCCTAACCGTAATGCGATCCCTAACCCTAACCCTAACATTAACCTGAAACCCCTGAGCCCTAATGATAAACCTAACCCTAACACAAACCCTAACCCTAACACCAAAGCCTAGCAAAAACCTTAACCCTAACTCTCACCCTAACGCTAACACTAACCCGAAACCGAATCATGAACCTAACCCTAAGCCTGAACCAAACCTAACCATGACCAGAACCGCAAGGCCTAACCGGAACCCTCACCCAAACCCTAACCCTAAACTACACCTCTAACCCCTAACGCCTTATCATAACGATAATCCTAACCCTAACCAACCCTAACCCTAAAACTAACCCTCACCCCAACCACAAAGCCTAACACAACCATGACCCTAACCCTAAACGTAACACTAAACTTAACCCTAACCTTTAATCTAACCCTAACCCTAAAACTGAACACAACCCCTGAACGTAACCCTAACCCTGAACATAACCTTAACACTAACCTGAAAACAAGCCCCAACCTTAGCCATAACCCTAACCCTCACCCTATCTTAAACTTCACCCTATCCCTAACCTAAAACTCACCCTGACTTTAACCCTAACCCTCCCCATAAACCTAACCCTCACCTTAACCTTGGCCCACCTGTAACCCGAAACCTAACCCTTACAATAACTCTGACCCTAATCCTCGCCCTAAACCTAATTCTAATTCTAACCCTGACCCTAACCCTAACCTAACCTCAACCCTATCTTTAAGCCTACCATAAACTTAAACCTAACCCTAACCCTTAACCTTAACTCTAACCCTAACCCTAGCCCTAACCCTAACCTTAACGGTAACACTTACCCAGAACCCTCACCTTAACTGTAAATGCAACTCTAACTCTTACCCTAACCCTAAACTTAACCCTAATTATAACCTTAACCTAAACCTAACTGAAACAGTAACCCTTAACCCTAACTCTCATCCTAATCCTTAGCCTAAAACTAACCTTAACCCTAAACCTAACCCTAACCCCTGACCCTAACTCTAACCCTAACCCTAAGCCGAACCCTCACCCTTAACCAGAATTTCACCCTAAGCATAACGCTAAGCGTACCCTAACTTCATTCAAACCCGAACCCTAAGCAAAACTAACACTAACACTACACGTAACCCTAACCCTAAGCCTAACCCTAACCCTGACTCTGACCTGAACCCAAACCCCTAACCCCAACCCTCTCGTTTAACATAAACTTCTCTGTAACCCTAACCCTAAAACTAAACGTAACACTAAATCTCCCCTAACCCTGACCGTACCATAAACGTAACCCTAACTCTAAACTCAAAACTAACCCTGACCCTAACTCTAACTCTAACCCTAATCCTAACCCTAAAACTTACCCTCCACACTCAGCTTCAATGGAAACCTAGCACTAACCCTCATCTTACCATCTAAACCTAACCTCAACCCTTAACCTAACCCTATCTATAACCTTCACCTAGCCCTAAACCTAAACATGACTTAACCCTAACACTAACCCTAACCCTAAATCTAAACCTAACCTTAACCCTAAACTGAATCCTAACCTAAGCTCTAACCCTAACCCCTAACGCTAACCCTAAGCTCAACCCTCACCCTTCAATTAAACTTTACCCCAGCTGTAGCCCTAACCCTAAGCCGAACCCTAAACCTGACCCTAACATTAACCCAAACACCTAACCCTAACCCTAAGCCTAGTCCTAAACCTAACCCTAACCTTAACCCAAATGCCTAAGCCTAACCCTAACCCTCATCCTTAACCTAAACTTCACCCTAAACCTAAGGCTAACCCTAACCCTGAAAGTAAAGCTAACCCTTAACTATCCCCTAACTCTAGCCCTGACCCTAAACCTAATGCTAACCCTAGCCCTAACAGTAACACCCTAAAACATCAGCTTAATGTAAACTTAACACTAACCCTCCCATGAACCCCTAACCCTAACCCTACCCCGCATCCTACACCTAACCCAGACCTAAACCTAACCCTTTCTCTAACCCTAAATTAACCCTAACCTTAACTCTACCCTAACCCTAACAATAACTCTAAACCTGACCATAACCATAATCCTAGACCCTAGCACTAACTCTAACTCTAAATCTAACCCTAAGCTAGCCCTACCCTTTACCGTAAACCTAGCCTTAACCCTAACCTTACCCCTACCCAAACCCTAACGCTATACCTAACCCGAACACTAACCTTAACCCTACTCTAACCTTAAGCCTCACCCTGACTATTAACTGAAACTTCACCCTAACCCTAAGCCTAACTCTAACTCTAACCCTAACCATAACAATTACCCTAAACCCTCGCCTTAACTGTAAACCTAACCCTAACTCTCACCCTAAGCCTTAACCGTATCCCCAACCCTAAACCTAACGCTATCCCCAAACTTGTCCCTAACCCTAACCCTAACCCTAATACGAACAGTAACCCAAATCTAACCCTAACCCTAATATTAAACCTAAACTTAAATCTACCCTAACCATAAACCTAACCCTAACACCCTAAACCTAACGTCTAACACCGTCTATAATCCTAACCCTTACCATAACCCTCACCCTTAACCTAAACTTCACACTAACCCTAAACCTAACCTAACGCTGACCCTAGACATAATGCCTAACCCTAACCGAACCCTAAACCTATCCTTAACACTAACCTGAACACAAACCCAAACCCTAGCCCTCACCATAAAAATAACCCTCACCCTATCCTGAACTTCATCCAAACACTAACCATAACCTTAACCCTAAACCTAGACCTAACCCAAACCCTAACCTTAAACCTAACTCTAAGAATAACGCTAGTCCATCTGTAACCCTAAACCGAACACTTACAATAGCCCTGAACCTAACCCTAAAATAATCCTAATCCGAACCCTAGACCTAATCCTAACCCTACCCCTCACCTTTACCCTAAATAGAACACTAAGTCTAACCCTCAACATGGACCTAAACCTAATTCTTACCCTACACCTAACCCTAATCCTAAACCAAACCCTAACTCTGACTATAACCCTAATCATAACAATTACCCTAAACCCTCACCTTAACTGTAAAACTAACCGTAACCCGCACCCTAAATCCTAACCGTATCCCACAACCCTAACCGTAATGCGATCCCTAACCCTAACCCTAACATTAACCTGAAACCCCTGAGCCCTAATGATAAACCTAACCCTAACACAAACCCTAACCCTAACACCAAAGCCTAGCAAAAACCTTAACCCTAACTCTCACCCTAACGCTAACACTAACCCGAAACCGAATCATGAACCTAACCCTAAGCCTGAACCAAACCTAACCATGACCAGAACCGCAAGGCCTAACCGGAACCCTCACCCAAACCCTAACCCTAAACTACACCTCTAACCCCTAACGCCTTATCATAACGATAATCCTAACCCTAACCAACCCTAACCCTAAAACTAACCCTCACCCCAACCACAAAGCCTAACACAACCATGACCCTAACCCTAAACGTAACACTAAACTTAACCCTAACCTTTAATCTAACCCTAACCCTAAAACTGAACACAACCCCTGAACGTAACCCTAACCCTGAACATAACCTTAACACTAACCTGAAAACAAGCCCCAACCTTAGCCATAACCCTAACCCTCACCCTATCTTAAACTTCACCCTATCCCTAACCTAAAACTCACCCTGACTTTAACCCTAACCCTCCCCATAAACCTAACCCTCACCTTAACCTTGGCCCACCTGTAACCCGAAACCTAACCCTTACAATAACTCTGACCCTAATCCTCGCCCTAAACCTAATTCTAATTCTAACCCTGACCCTAACCCTAACCTAACCTCAACCCTATCTTTAAGCCTACCATAAACTTAAACCTAACCCTAACCCTTAACCTTAACTCTAACCCTAACCCTAGCCCTAACCCTAACCTTAACGGTAACACTTACCCTGAACCCTCACCTTAACTGTAAATGCAACTCTAACTCTTACCCTAACCCTAAACTTAACCCTAATTATAACCTTAACCTAAACCTAACTGAAACAGTAACCCTTAACCCTAACTCTCATCCTAATCCTTAGCCTAAAACTAACCTTAACCCTAAACCTAACCCTAACCCCTGACCCTAACTCTAACCCTAACCCTAAGCCGAACCCTCACCCTTAACCAGAATTTCACCCTAAGCATAACGCTAAGCGTACCCTAACTTCATTCAAACCCGAACCCTAAGCAAAACTAACACTAACACTACACGTAACCCTAACCCTAAGCCTAACCCTAACCCTGACTCTGACCTGAACCCAAACCCCTAACCCCAACCCTCTCGCTTAACATAAACTTCTCTGTAACCCTAACCCTAAAACTAAACGTAACACTAAATCTCCCCTAACCCTGACCGTACCATAAACGTAACCCTAACTCTAAACTCAAAACTAACCCTGACCCTAACTCTAACTCTAACCCTAATCCTAACCCTAAAACTTACCCTCCACACTCAGCTTCAATGGAAACCTAGCACTAACCCTCATCTTACCATCTAAACCTAACCTCAACCCTTAACCTAACCCTATCTATAACCTTCACCTAGCCCTAAACCTAAACATGACTTAACCCTAACACTAACCCTAACCCTAAATCTAAACCTAACCTTAACCCTAAACTGAATCCTAACCTAAGCTCTAACCCTAACCCCTAACGCTAACCCTAAGCTCAACCCTCACCCTTCAATTAAACTTTACCCCAGCTGTAGCCCTAACCCTAAGCCGAACCCTAAACCTGACCCTAACATTAACCCAAACACCTAACCCTAAGCCTAATCCTAAACCTAACCCTAACCTTAACCCAAATGCCTAAGCCTAACCCTAACCCTCATCCTTAACCTAAACTTCACCCTAAACCTAAGGCTAACCCTAACCCTGAAAGTAAAGCTAACCCTTAACTATCCCCTAACTCTAGCCCTGACCCTAAACCTAATGCTAACCCTAGCCCTAACAGTAACACCCTAAAACATCAGCTTAATGTAAACTTAACACTAACCCTCCCATGAACCCCTAACCCTAACCTTACCCCGCATCCTACACCTAACCCAGACCTAAACCTAACCCTTTCTCTAACCCTAAATTAACCCTAACCTTAACTCTACCCTAACCCTAACAATAACTCTAAACCTGACCATAACCATAATCCTAGACCCTAGCACTAACTCTAACTCTAAATCTAACCCTAAGCTAGCCCTACCCTTTACCGTAAACCTAGCCTTAACCCTAACCTTACCCCTACCCAAACCCTAACGCTATACCTAACCCGAACACTAACCTTAACCCTACTCTAACCTTAAGCCTAACCCTGACTATTAACTGAAACTTCACCCTAACCCTAAGCCTAACTCTAACTCTAACCCTAACCATAACAATTACCCTAAACCCTCGCCTTAACTGTAAACCTAACCCTAACCCTCACCCTAAGCCTTAACCGTATCCCCAACCCTAAACCTAACGCTATCCCCAAACTTGTCCCTAACCCTAACCCTAACCCTAATACGAACAGTAACCCAAATCTAACCCTAACCCTAATATTAAACCTAAACTTAAATCTACCCTAACCATAAACCTAACCCTAACACCCTAAACCTAACGTCTAACACCGTCTATAATCCTAACCCTTACCATAACCCTCACCCTTAACCTAAACTTCACACTAACCCTAAACCTAACCTAACGCTGACCCTAGACATAACGCCTAACCCTAACCGAACCCTAAACCTATCCTTAACACTAACCGGAACACAAACCCAAACCCTAGCCCTCACCATAAAAATAACCCTCACCCTATCCTGAACTTCATCCAAACACTAACCATAACCTTAACCCTAAACCTAGACCTAACCCAAACCCTAACCTTAAACCTAACTCTAAGAATAACGCTAGTCCATCTGTAACCCTAAACCGAACACTTACAATAGCCCTGAACCTAACCCTAAAATAATCCTAATCCGAACCCTAGACCTAATCCTAACCCTACCCCTCACCTTTACCCTAAATAGAACACTAAGTCTAACCCTCAACATGGACCTAAACCTAATTCTTACCCTACACCTAACCCTAATCCTAAACCAAACCCTAACTCTGACTGTAACCCTAATCATAACAATTACCCTAAACCCTCACCTTAACTGTAAAACTAACCGTAACCCGCACCCTAAATCCTAACCGTATCCCACAACCCTAACCGTAATGCGATCCCTAACCCTAACCCTAACATTAACCTGAAACCCCTGAGCCCTAATGATAAACCTAACCCTAACACAAACCCTAACCCTAACACCAAAGCCTAGCAAAAACCTTAACCCTAACTCTCACCCTAACGCTAACACTAACCCGAAACCGAATCATGAACCTAACCCTAAGCCTGAACCAAACCTAACCATGACCAGAACCGCAAGGCCTAACCGGAACCCTCACCCAAACCCTAACCCTAAACTACACCTCTAACCCCTAACGCCTTATCATAACGATAATCCTAACCCTAACCAACCCTAACCCTAAAACTAACCCTCACCCCAACCACAAAGCCTAACACAACCATGACCCTAACCCTAAACGTAACACTAAACTTAACCCTAACCTTTAATCTAACCCTAACCCTAAAACTGAACACAACCCCTGAACGTAACCCTAACCCTGAACATAACCTTAACACTAACCTGAAAACAAGCCCCAACCTTAGCCATAACCCTAACCCTCACCCTATCTTAAACTTCACCCTATCCCTAACCTAAAACTCACCCTGACTTTAACCCTAACCCTCCCCATAAACCTAACCCTCACCTTAACCTTGGCCCACCTGTAACCCGAAACCTAACCCTTACAATAACTCTGACCCTAATCCTCGCCCTAAACCTAATTCTAATTCTAACCCTGACCCTAACCCTAACCTAACCTCAACCCTATCTTTAAGCCTACCATAAACTTAAACCTAACCCTAACCCTTAACCTTAACTCTAACCCTAACCCTAGCCCTAACCCTAACCTTAACGGTAACACTTACCCAGAACCCTCACCTTAACTGTAAATGCAACTCTAACTCTTACCCTAACCCTAAACTTAACCCTAATTATAACCTTAACCTAAACCTAACTGAAACAGTAACCCTTAACCCTAACTCTCATCCTAATCCTTAGCCTAAAACTAACCTTAACCCTAAACCTAACCCTAACCCCTGACCCTAACTCTAACCCTAACCCTAAGCCGAACCCTCACCCTTAACCAGAATTTCACCCTAAGCATAACGCTAAGCGTACCCTAACTTCATTCAAACCCGAACCCTAAGCAAAACTAACACTAACACTACACGTAACCCTAACCCTAAGCCTAACCCTAACCCTGACTCTGACCTGAACCCAAACCCCTAACCCCAACCCTCTCGCTTAACATAAACTTCTCTGTAACCCTAACCCTAAAACTAAACGTAACACTAAATCTCCCCTAACCCTGACCGTACCATAAACGTAACCCTAACTCTAAACTCAAAACTAACCCTGACCCTAACTCTAACTCTAACCCTAATCCTAACCCTAAAACTTACCCTCCACACTCAGCTTCAATGGAAACCTAGCACTAACCCTCATCTTACCATCTAAACCTAACCTCAACCCTTAACCTAACCCTATCTATAACCTTCTCCTAGCCCTAAACCTAAACATGACTTAACCCTAACACTAACCCTAACCCTAAATCTAAACCTAACCTTAACCCTAAACTGAATCCTAACCTAAGCTCTAACCCTAACCCCTAACGCTAACCCTAAGCTCAACCCTCACCCTTCAATTAAACTTTACCCCAGCTGTAGCCCTAACCCTAAGCCGAACCCTAAACCTGACCCTAACATTAACCCAAACACCTAACCCTAAGCCTAATCCTAAACCTAACCCTAACCTTAACCCAAATGCCTAAGCCTAACCCTAACCCTCATCCTTAACCTAAACTTCACCCTAAACCTAAGGCTAACCCTAACCCTGAAAGTAAAGCTAACCCTTAACTATCCCCTAACTCTAGCCCTGACCCTAAACCTAATGCTAACCCTAGCCCTAACAGTAACACCCTAAAACATCAGCTTAATGTAAACTTAACACTAACCCTCCCATGAACCCCTAACCCTAACCTTACCCCGCATCCTACACCTAACCCAGACCTAAACCTAACCCTTTCTCTAACCCTAAATTAACCCTAACCTTAACTCTACCCTAACCCTAACAATAACTCTAAACCTGACCATAACCATAATCCTAGACCCTAGCACTAACTCTAACTCTAAATCTAACCCTAAGCTAGCCCTACCCTTTACCGTAAACCTAGCCTTAACCCTAACCTTACCCCTACCCAAACCCTAACGCTATACCTAACCCGAACACTAACCTTAACCCTACTCTAACCTTAAGCCTAACCCTGACTATTAACTGAAACTTCACCCTAACCCTAAGCCTAACTCTAACTCTAACCCTAACCATAACAATTACCCTAAACCCTCGCCTTAACTGTAAACCTAACCCTAACCCTCACCCTAAGCCTTAACCGTATCCCCAACCCTAAACCTAACGCTATCCCCAAACTTGTCCCTAACCCTAACCCTAACCCTAATACGAACAGTAACCCAAATCTAACCCTAACCCTAATATTAAACCTAAACTTAAATCTACCCTAACCATAAACCTAACCCTAACACCCTAAACCTAACGTCTAACACCGTCTATAATCCTAACCCTTACCATAACCCTCACCCTTAACCTAAACTTCACACTAACCCTAAACCTAACCTAACGCTGACCCTAGACATAACGCCTAACCCTAACCGAACCCTAAACCTATCCTTAACACTAACCGGAACACAAACCCAAACCCTAGCCCTCACCATAAAAATAACCCTCACCCTATCCTGAACTTCATCCAAACACTAACCATAACCTTAACCCTAAACCTAGACCTAACCCAAACCCTAACCTTAAACCTAACTCTAAGAATAACGCTAGTCCATCTGTAACCCTAAACCGAACACTTACAATAGCCCTGAACCTAACCCTAAAATAATCCTAATCCGAACCCTAGACCTAATCCTAACCCTACCCCTCACCTTTACCCTAAATAGAACACTAAGTCTAACCCTCAACATGGACCTAAACCTAATTCTTACCCTACACCTAACCCTAATCCTAAACCAAACCCTAACTCTGACTGTAACCCTAATCATAACAATTACCCTAAACCCTCACCTTAACTGTAAAACTAACCGTAACCCGCACCCTAAATCCTAACCGTATCCCACAACCCTAACCGTAATGCGATCCCTAACCCTAACCCTAACATTAACCTGAAACCCCTGAGCCCTAATGATAAACCTAACCCTAACACAAACCCTAACCCTAACACCAAAGCCTAGCAAAAACCTTAACCCTAACTCTCACCCTAACGCTAACACTAACCCGAAACCGAATCATGAACCTAACCCTAAGCCTGAACCAAACCTAACCATGACCAGAACCGCAAGGCCTAACCGGAACCCTCACCCAAACCCTAACCCTAAACTACACCTCTAACCCCTAACGCCTTATCATAACGATAATCCTAACCCTAACCAACCCTAACCCTAAAACTAACCCTCACCCCAACCACAAAGCCTAACACAACCATGACCCTAACCCTAAACGTAACACTAAACTTAACCCTAACCTTTAATCTAACCCTAACCCTAAAACTGAACACAACCCCTGAACGTAACCCTAACCCTGAACATAACCTTAACACTAACCTGAAAACAAGCCCCAACCTTAGCCATAACCCTAACCCTCACCCTATCTTAAACTTCACCCTATCCCTAACCTAAAACTCACCCTGACTTTAACCCTAACCCTCCCCATAAACCTAACCCTCACCTTAACCTTGGCCCACCTGTAACCCGAAACCTAACCCTTACAATAACTCTGACCCTAATCCTCGCCCTAAACCTAATTCTAATTCTAACCCTGACCCTAACCCTAACCTAACCTCAACCCTATCTTTAAGCCTACCATAAACTTAAACCTAACCCTAACCCTTAACCTTAACTCTAACCCTAACCCTAGCCCTAACCCTAACCTTAACGGTAACACTTACCCAGAACCCTCACCTTAACTGTAAATGCAACTCTAACTCTTACCCTAACCCTAAACTTAACCCTAATTATAACCTTAACCTAAACCTAACTGAAACAGTAACCCTTAACCCTAACTCTCATCCTAATCCTTAGCCTAAAACTAACCTTAACCCTAAACCTAACCCTAACCCCTGACCCTAACTCTAACCCTAACCCTAAGCCGAACCCTCACCCTTAACCAGAATTTCACCCTAAGCATAACGCTAAGCGTACCCTAACTTCATTCAAACCCGAACCCTAAGCAAAACTAACACTAACACTACACGTAACCCTAACCCTAAGCCTAACCCTAACCCTGACTCTGACCTGAACCCAAACCCCTAACCCCAACCCTCTCGCTTAACATAAACTTCTCTGTAACCCTAACCCTAAAACTAAACGTAACACTAAATCTCCCCTAACCCTGACCGTACCATAAACGTAACCCTAACTCTAAACTCAAAACTAACCCTGACCCTAACTCTAACTCTAACCCTAATCCTAACCCTAAAACTTACCCTCCACACTCAGCTTCAATGGAAACCTAGCACTAACCCTCATCTTACCATCTAAACCTAACCTCAACCCTTAACCTAACCCTATCTATAACCTTCACCTAGCCCTAAACCTAAACATGACTTAACCCTAACACTAACCCTAACCCTAAATCTAAACCTAACCTTAACCCTAAACTGAATCCTAACCTAAGCTCTAACCCTAACCCCTAACGCTAACCCTAAGCTCAACCCTCACCCTTCAATTAAACTTTACCCCAGCTGTAGCCCTAACCCTAAGCCGAACCCTAAACCTGACCCTAACATTAACCCAAACACCTAACCCTAAGCCTAAGCCTAGTCCTAAACCTAACCCTAACCTTAACCCAAATGCCTAAGCCTAACCCTAACCCTCATCCTTAACCTAAACTTCACCCTAAACCTAAGGCTAACCCTAACCCTGAAAGTAAAGCTAACCCTTAACTATCCCCTAACTCTAGCCCTGACCCTAAACCTAATGCTAACCCTAGCCCTAACAGTAACACCCTAAAACATCAGCTTAATGTAAACTTAACACTAACCCTCCCATGAACCCCTAACCCTAACCTTACCCCGCATCCTACACCTAACCCAGACCTAAACCTAACCCTTTCTCTAACCCTAAATTAACCCTAACCTTAACTCTACCCTAACCCTAACAATAACTCTAAACCTGACCATAACCATAATCCTAGACCCTAGCACTAACTCTAACTCTAAATCTAACCCTAAGCTAGCCCTACCCTTTACCGTAAACCTAGCCTTAACCCTAACCTTACCCCTACCCAAACCCTAACGCTATACCTAACCCGAACACTAACCTTAACCCTACTCTAACCTTAAGCCTCACCCTGACTATTAACTGAAACTTCACCCTAACCCTAAGCCTAACTCTAACTCTAACCCTAACCATAACAATTACCCTAAACCCTCGCCTTAACTGTAAACCTAACCCTAACCCTCACCCTAAGCCTTAACCGTATCCCCAACCCTAAACCTAACGCTATCCCCAAACTTGTCCCTAACCCTAACCCTAACCCTAATACGAACAGTAACCCAAATCTAACCCTAACCCTAATATTAAACCTAAACTTAAATCTACCCTAACCATAAACCTAACCCTAACACCCTAAACCTAACGTCTAACACCGTCTATAATCCTAACCCTTACCATAACCCTCACCCTTAACCTAAACTTCACACTAACCCTAAACCTAACCTAACGCTGACCCTAGACATAACGCCTAACCCTAACCGAACCCTAAACCTATCCTTAACACTAACCTGAACACAAACCCAAACCCTAGCCCTCACCATAAAAATAACCCTCACCCTATCCTGAACTTCATCCAAACACTAACCATAACCTTAACCCTAAACCTAGACCTAACCCAAACCCTAACCTTAAACCTAACTCTAAGAATAACGCTAGTCCATCTGTAACCCTAAACCGAACACTTACAATAGCCCTGAACCTAACCCTAAAATAATCCTAATCCGAACCCTAGACCTAATCCTAACCCTACCCCTCACCTTTACCCTAAATAGAACACTAAGTCTAACCCTCAACATGGACCTAAACCTAATTCTTACCCTACACCTAACCCTAATCCTAAACCAAACCCTAACTCTGACTATAACCCTAATCATAACAATTACCCTAAACCCTCACCTTAACTGTAAAACTAACCGTAACCCGCACCCTAAATCCTAACCGTATCCCACAACCCTAACCGTAATGCGATCCCTAACCCTAACCCTAACATTAACCTGAAACCCCTGAGCCCTAATGATAAACCTAACCCTAACACAAACCCTAACCCTAACACCAAAGCCTAGCAAAAACCTTAACCCTAACTCTCACCCTAACGCTAACACTAACCCGAAACCGAATCATGAACCTAACCCTAAGCCTGAACCAAACCTAACCATGACCAGAACCGCAAGGCCTAACCGGAACCCTCACCCAAACCCTAACCCTAAACTACACCTCTAACCCCTAACGCCTTATCATAACGATAATCCTAACCCTAACCAACCCTAACCCTAAAACTAACCCTCACCCCAACCACAAAGCCTAACACAACCATGACCCTAACCCTAAACGTAACACTAAACTTAACCCTAACCTTTAATCTAACCCTAACCCTAAAACTGAACACAACCCCTGAACGTAACCCTAACCCTGAACATAACCTTAACACTAACCTGAAAACAAGCCCCAACCTTAGCCATAACCCTAACCCTCACCCTATCTTAAACTTCACCCTATCCCTAACCTAAAACTCACCCTGACTTTAACCCTAACCCTCCCCATAAACCTAACCCTCACCTTAACCTTGGCCCACCTGTAACCCGAAACCTAACCCTTACAATAACTCTGACCCTAATCCTCGCCCTAAACCTAATTCTAATTCTAACCCTGACCCTAACCCTAACCTAACCTCAACCCTATCTTTAAGCCTACCATAAACTTAAACCTAACCCTAACCCTTAACCTTAACTCTAACCCTAACCCTAGCCCTAACCCTAACCTTAACGGTAACACTTACCCTGAACCCTCACCTTAACTGTAAATGCAACTCTAACTCTTACCCTAACCCTAAACTTAACCCTAATTATAACCTTAACCTAAACCTAACTGAAACAGTAACCCTTAACCCTAACTCTCATCCTAATCCTTAGCCTAAAACTAACCTTAACCCTAAACCTAACCCTAACCCCTGACCCTAACTCTAACCCTAACCCTAAGCCGAACCCTCACCCTTAACCAGAATTTCACCCTAAGCATAACGCTAAGCGTACCCTAACTTCATTCAAACCCGAACCCTAAGCAAAACTAACACTAACACTACACGTAACCCTAACCCTAAGCCTAACCCTAACCCTGACTCTGACCTGAACCCAAACCCCTAACCCCAACCCTCTCGCTTAACATAAACTTCTCTGTAACCCTAACCCTAAAACTAAACGTAACACTAAATCTCCCCTAACCCTGACCGTACCATAAACGTAACCCTAACTCTAAACTCAAAACTAACCCTGACCCTAACTCTAACTCTAACCCTAATCCTAACCCTAAAACTTACCCTCCACACTCAGCTTCAATGGAAACCTAGCACTAACCCTCATCTTACCATCTAAACCTAACCTCAACCCTTAACCTAACCCTATCTATAACCTTCACCTAGCCCTAAACCTAAACATGACTTAACCCTAACACTAACCCTAACCCTAAATCTAAACCTAACCTTAACCCTAAACTGAATCCTAACCTAAGCTCTAACCCTAACCCCTAACGCTAACCCTAAGCTCAACCCTCACCCTTCAATTAAACTTTACCCCAGCTGTAGCCCTAACCCTAAGCCGAACCCTAAACCTGACCCTAACATTAACCCAAACACCTAACCCTAAGCCTAATCCTAAACCTAACCCTAACCTTAACCCAAATGCCTAAGCCTAACCCTAACCCTCATCCTTAACCTAAACTTCACCCTAAACCTAAGGCTAACCCTAACCCTGAAAGTAAAGCTAACCCTTAACTATCCCCTAACTCTAGCCCTGACCCTAAACCTAATGCTAACCCTAGCCCTAACAGTAACACCCTAAAACATCAGCTTAATGTAAACTTAACACTAACCCTCCCATGAACCCCTAACCCTAACCTTACCCCGCATCCTACACCTAACCCAGACCTAAACCTAACCCTTTCTCTAACCCTAAATTAACCCTAACCTTAACTCTACCCTAACCCTAACAATAACTCTAAACCTGACCATAACCATAATCCTAGACCCTAGCACTAACTCTAACTCTAAATCTAACCCTAAGCTAGCCCTACCCTTTACCGTAAACCTAGCCTTAACCCTAACCTTACCCCTACCCAAACCCTAACGCTATACCTAACCCGAACACTAACCTTAACCCTACTCTAACCTTAAGCCTAACCCTGACTATTAACTGAAACTTCACCCTAACCCTAAGCCTAACTCTAACTCTAACCCTAACCATAACAATTACCCTAAACCCTCGCCTTAACTGTAAACCTAACCCTAACCCTCACCCTAAGCCTTAACCGTATCCCCAACCCTAAACCTAACGCTATCCCCAAACTTGTCCCTAACCCTAACCCTAACCCTAATACGAACAGTAACCCAAATCTAACCCTAACCCTAATATTAAACCTAAACTTAAATCTACCCTAACCATAAACCTAACCCTAACACCCTAAACCTAACGTCTAACACCGTCTATAATCCTAACCCTTACCATAACCCTCACCCTTAACCTAAACTTCACACTAACCCTAAACCTAACCTAACGCTGACCCTAGACATAACGCCTAACCCTAACCGAACCCTAAACCTATCCTTAACACTAACCTGAACACAAACCCAAACCCTAGCCCTCACCATAAAAATAACCCTCACCCTATCCTGAACTTCATCCAAACACTAACCATAACCTTAACCCTAAACCTAGACCTAACCCAAACCCTAACCTTAAACCTAACTCTAAGAATAACGCTAGTCCATCTGTAACCCTAAACCGAACACTTACAATAGCCCTGAACCTAACCCTAAAATAATCCTAATCCGAACCCTAGACCTAATCCTAACCCTACCCCTCACCTTTACCCTAAATAGAACACTAAGTCTAACCCTCAACATGGACCTAAACCTAATTCTTACCCTACACCTAACCCTAATCCTAAACCAAACCCTAACTCTGACTATAACCCTAATCATAACAATTACCCTAAACCCTCACCTTAACTGTAAAACTAACCGTAACCCGCACCCTAAATCCTAACCGTATCCCACAACCCTAACCGTAATGCGATCCCTAACCCTAACCCTAACATTAACCTGAAACCCCTGAGCCCTAATGATAAACCTAACCCTAACACAAACCCTAACCCTAACACCAAAGCCTAGCAAAAACCTTAACCCTAACTCTCACCCTAACGCTAACACTAACCCGAAACCGAATCATGAACCTAACCCTAAGCCTGAACCAAACCTAACCATGACCAGAACCGCAAGGCCTAACCGGAACCCTCACCCAAACCCTAACCCTAAACTACACCTCTAACCCCTAACGCCTTATCATAACGATAATCCTAACCCTAACCAACCCTAACCCTAAAACTAACCCTCACCCCAACCACAAAGCCTAACACAACCATGACCCTAACCCTAAACGTAACACTAAACTTAACCCTAACCTTTAATCTAACCCTAACCCTAAAACTGAACACAACCCCTGAACGTAACCCTAACCCTGAACATAACCTTAACACTAACCTGAAAACAAGCCCCAACCTTAGCCATAACCCTAACCCTCACCCTATCTTAAACTTCACCCTATCCCTAACCTAAAACTCACCCTGACTTTAACCCTAACCCTCCCCATAAACCTAACCCTCACCTTAACCTTGGCCCACCTGTAACCCGAAACCTAACCCTTACAATAACTCTGACCCTAATCCTCGCCCTAAACCTAATTCTAATTCTAACCCTGACCCTAACCCTAACCTAACCTCAACCCTATCTTTAAGCCTACCATAAACTTAAACCTAACCCTAACCCTTAACCTTAACTCTAACCCTAACCCTAGCCCTAACCCTAACCTTAACGGTAACACTTACCCTGAACCCTCACCTTAACTGTAAATGCAACTCTAACTCTTACCCTAACCCTAAACTTAACCCTAATTATAACCTTAACCTAAACCTAACTGAAACAGTAACCCTTAACCCTAACTCTCATCCTAATCCTTAGCCTAAAACTAACCTTAACCCTAAACCTAACCCTAACCCCTGACCCTAACTCTAACCCTAACCCTAAGCCGAACCCTCACCCTTAACCAGAATTTCACCCTAAGCATAACGCTAAGCGTACCCTAACTTCATTCAAACCCGAACCCTAAGCAAAACTAACACTAACACTACACGTAACCCTAACCCTAAGCCTAACCCTAACCCTGACTCTGACCTGAACCCAAACCCCTAACCCCAACCCTCTCGCTTAACATAAACTTCTCTGTAACCCTAACCCTAAAACTAAACGTAACACTAAATCTCCCCTAACCCTGACCGTACCATAAACGTAACCCTAACTCTAAACTCAAAACTAACCCTGACCCTAACTCTAACTCTAACCCTAATCCTAACCCTAAAACTTACCCTCCACACTCAGCTTCAATGGAAACCTAGCACTAACCCTCATCTTACCATCTAAACCTAACCTCAACCCTTAACCTAACCCTATCTATAACCTTCACCTAGCCCTAAACCTAAACATGACTTAACCCTAACACTAACCCTAACCCTAAATCTAAACCTAACCTTAACCCTAAACTGAATCCTAACCTAAGCTCTAACCCTAACCCCTAACGCTAACCCTAAGCTCAACCCTCACCCTTCAATTAAACTTTACCCCAGCTGTAGCCCTAACCCTAAGCCGAACCCTAAACCTGACCCTAACATTAACCCAAACACCTAACCCTAAGCCTAATCCTAAACCTAACCCTAACCTTAACCCAAATGCCTAAGCCTAACCCTAACCCTCATCCTTAACCTAAACTTCACCCTAAACCTAAGGCTAACCCTAACCCTGAAAGTAAAGCTAACCCTTAACTATCCCCTAACTCTAGCCCTGACCCTAAACCTAATGCTAACCCTAGCCCTAACAGTAACACCCTAAAACATCAGCTTAATGTAAACTTAACACTAACCCTCCCATGAACCCCTAACCCTAACCTTACCCCGCATCCTACACCTAACCCAGACCTAAACCTAACCCTTTCTCTAACCCTAAATTAACCCTAACCTTAACTCTACCCTAACCCTAACAATAACTCTAAACCTGACCATAACCATAATCCTAGACCCTAGCACTAACTCTAACTCTAAATCTAACCCTAAGCTAGCCCTACCCTTTACCGTAAACCTAGCCTTAACCCTAACCTTACCCCTACCCAAACCCTAACGCTATACCTAACCCGAACACTAACCTTAACCCTACTCTAACCTTAAGCCTAACCCTGACTATTAACTGAAACTTCACCCTAACCCTAAGCCTAACTCTAACTCTAACCCTAACCATAACAATTACCCTAAACCCTCGCCTTAACTGTAAACCTAACCCTAACCCTCACCCTAAGCCTTAACCGTATCCCCAACCCTAAACCTAACGCTATCCCCAAACTTGTCCCTAACCCTAACCCTAACCCTAATACGAACAGTAACCCAAATCTAACCCTAACCCTAATATTAAACCTAAACTTAAATCTACCCTAACCATAAACCTAACCCTAACACCCTAAACCTAACGTCTAACACCGTCTATAATCCTAACCCTTACCATAACCCTCACCCTTAACCTAAACTTCACACTAACCCTAAACCTAACCTAACGCTGACCCTAGACATAACGCCTAACCCTAACCGAACCCTAAACCTATCCTTAACACTAACCTGAACACAAACCCAAACCCTAGCCCTCACCATAAAAATAACCCTCACCCTATCCTGAACTTCATCCAAACACTAACCATAACCTTAACCCTAAACCTAGACCTAACCCAAACCCTAACCTTAAACCTAACTCTAAGAATAACGCTAGTCCATCTGTAACCCTAAACCGAACACTTACAATAGCCCTGAACCTAACCCTAAAATAATCCTAATCCGAACCCTAGACCTAATCCTAACCCTACCCCTCACCTTTACCCTAAATAGAACACTAAGTCTAACCCTCAACATGGACCTAAACCTAATTCTTACCCTACACCTAACCCTAATCCTAAACCAAACCCTAACTCTGACTATAACCCTAATCATAACAATTACCCTAAACCCTCACCTTAACTGTAAAACTAACCGTAACCCGCACCCTAAATCCTAACCGTATCCCACAACCCTAACCGTAATGCGATCCCTAACCCTAACCCTAACATTAACCTGAAACCCCTGAGCCCTAATGATAAACCTAACCCTAACACAAACCCTAACCCTAACACCAAAGCCTAGCAAAAACCTTAACCCTAACTCTCACCCTAACGCTAACACTAACCCGAAACCGAATCATGAACCTAACCCTAAGCCTGAACCAAACCTAACCATGACCAGAACCGCAAGGCCTAACCGGAACCCTCACCCAAACCCTAACCCTAAACTACACCTCTAACCCCTAACGCCTTATCATAACGATAATCCTAACCCTAACCAACCCTAACCCTAAAACTAACCCTCACCCCAACCACAAAGCCTAACACAACCATGACCCTAACCCTAAACGTAACACTAAACTTAACCCTAACCTTTAATCTAACCCTAACCCTAAAACTGAACACAACCCCTGAACGTAACCCTAACCCTGAACATAACCTTAACACTAACCTGAAAACAAGCCCCAACCTTAGCCATAACCCTAACCCTCACCCTATCTTAAACTTCACCCTATCCCTAACCTAAAACTCACCCTGACTTTAACCCTAACCCTCCCCATAAACCTAACCCTCACCTTAACCTTGGCCCACCTGTAACCCGAAACCTAACCCTTACAATAACTCTGACCCTAATCCTCGCCCTAAACCTAATTCTAATTCTAACCCTGACCCTAACCCTAACCTAACCTCAACCCTATCTTTAAGCCTACCATAAACTTAAACCTAACCCTAACCCTTAACCTTAACTCTAACCCTAACCCTAGCCCTAACCCTAACCTTAACGGTAACACTTACCCAGAACCCTCACCTTAACTGTAAATGCAACTCTAACTCTTACCCTAACCCTAAACTTAACCCTAATTATAACCTTAACCTAAACCTAACTGAAACAGTAACCCTTAACCCTAACTCTCATCCTAATCCTTAGCCTAAAACTAACCTTAACCCTAAACCTAACCCTAACCCCTGACCCTAACTCTAACCCTAACCCTAAGCCGAACCCTCACCCTTAACCAGAATTTCACCCTAAGCATAACGCTAAGCGTACCCTAACTTCATTCAAACCCGAACCCTAAGCAAAACTAACACTAACACTACACGTAACCCTAACCCTAAGCCTAACCCTAACCCTGACTCTGACCTGAACCCAAACCCCTAACCCCAACCCTCTCGCTTAACATAAACTTCTCTGTAACCCTAACCCTAAAACTAAACGTAACACTAAATCTCCCCTAACCCTGACCGTACCATAAACGTAACCCTAACTCTAAACTCAAAACTAACCCTGACCCTAACTCTAACTCTAACCCTAATCCTAACCCTAAAACTTACCCTCCACACTCAGCTTCAATGGAAACCTAGCACTAACCCTCATCTTACCATCTAAACCTAACCTCAACCCTTAACCTAACCCTATCTATAACCTTCACCTAGCCCTAAACCTAAACATGACTTAACCCTAACACTAACCCTAACCCTAAATCTAAACCTAACCTTAACCCTAAACTGAATCCTAACCTAAGCTCTAACCCTAACCCCTAACGCTAACCCTAAGCTCAACCCTCACCCTTCAATTAAACTTTACCCCAGCTGTAGCCCTAACCCTAAGCCGAACCCTAAACCTGACCCTAACATTAACCCAAACACCTAACCCTAACCCTAAGCCTAGTCCTAAACCTAACCCTAACCTTAACCCAAATGCCTAAGCCTAACCCTAACCCTCATCCTTAACCTAAACTTCACCCTAAACCTAAGGCTAACCCTAACCCTGAAAGTAAAGCTAACCCTTAACTATCCCCTAACTCTAGCCCTGACCCTAAACCTAATGCTAACCCTAGCCCTAACAGTAACACCCTAAAACATCAGCTTAATGTAAACTTAACACTAACCCTCCCATGAACCCCTAACCCTAACCTTACCCCGCATCCTACACCTAACCCAGACCTAAACCTAACCCTTTCTCTAACCCTAAATTAACCCTAACCTTAACTCTACCCTAACCCTAACAATAACTCTAAACCTGACCATAACCATAATCCTAGACCCTAGCACTAACTCTAACTCTAAATCTAACCCTAAGCTAGCCCTACCCTTTACCGTAAACCTAGCCTTAACCCTAACCTTACCCCTACCCAAACCCTAACGCTATACCTAACCCGAACACTAACCTTAACCCTACTCTAACCTTAAGCCTCACCCTGACTATTAACTGAAACTTCACCCTAACCCTAAGCCTAACTCTAACTCTAACCCTAACCATAACAATTACCCTAAACCCTCGCCTTAACTGTAAACCTAACCCTAACCCTCACCCTAAGCCTTAACCGTATCCCCAACCCTAAACCTAACGCTATCCCCAAACTTGTCCCTAACCCTAACCCTAACCCTAATACGAACAGTAACCCAAATCTAACCCTAACCCTAATATTAAACCTAAACTTAAATCTACCCTAACCATAAACCTAACCCTAACACCCTAAACCTAACGTCTAACACCGTCTATAATCCTAACCCTTACCATAACCCTCACCCTTAACCTAAACTTCACACTAACCCTAAACCTAACCTAACGCTGACCCTAGACATAACGCCTAACCCTAACCGAACCCTAAACCTATCCTTAACACTAACCGGAACACAAACCCAAACCCTAGCCCTCACCATAAAAATAACCCTCACCCTATCCTGAACTTCATCCAAACACTAACCATAACCTTAACCCTAAACCTAGACCTAACCCAAACCCTAACCTTAAACCTAACTCTAAGAATAACGCTAGTCCATCTGTAACCCTAAACCGAACACTTACAATAGCCCTGAACCTAACCCTAAAATAATCCTAATCCGAACCCTAGACCTAATCCTAACCCTACCCCTCACCTTTACCCTAAATAGAACACTAAGTCTAACCCTCAACATGGACCTAAACCTAATTCTTACCCTACACCTAACCCTAATCCTAAACCAAACCCTAACTCTGACTATAACCCTAATCATAACAATTACCCTAAACCCTCACCTTAACTGTAAAACTAACCGTAACCCGCACCCTAAATCCTAACCGTATCCCACAACCCTAACCGTAATGCGATCCCTAACCCTAACCCTAACATTAACCTGAAACCCCTGAGCCCTAATGATAAACCTAACCCTAACACAAACCCTAACCCTAACACCAAAGCCTAGCAAAAACCTTAACCCTAACTCTCACCCTAACGCTAACACTAACCCGAAACCGAATCATGAACCTAACCCTAAGCCTGAACCAAACCTAACCATGACCAGAACCGCAAGGCCTAACCGGAACCCTCACCCAAACCCTAACCCTAAACTACACCTCTAACCCCTAACGCCTTATCATAACGATAATCCTAACCCTAACCAACCCTAACCCTAAAACTAACCCTCACCCCAACCACAAAGCCTAACACAACCATGACCCTAACCCTAAACGTAACACTAAACTTAACCCTAACCTTTAATCTAACCCTAACCCTAAAACTGAACACAACCCCTGAACGTAACCCTAACCCTGAACATAACCTTAACACTAACCTGAAAACAAGCCCCAACCTTAGCCATAACCCTAACCCTCACCCTATCTTAAACTTCACCCTATCCCTAACCTAAAACTCACCCTGACTTTAACCCTAACCCTCCCCATAAACCTAACCCTCACCTTAACCTTGGCCCACCTGTAACCCGAAACCTAACCCTTACAATAACTCTGACCCTAATCCTCGCCCTAAACCTAATTCTAATTCTAACCCTGACCCTAACCCTAACCTAACCTCAACCCTATCTTTAAGCCTACCATAAACTTAAACCTAACCCTAACCCTTAACCTTAACTCTAACCCTAACCCTAGCCCTAACCCTAACCTTAACGGTAACACTTACCCAGAACCCTCACCTTAACTGTAAATGCAACTCTAACTCTTACCCTAACCCTAAACTTAACCCTAATTATAACCTTAACCTAAACCTAACTGAAACAGTAACCCTTAACCCTAACTCTCATCCTAATCCTTAGCCTAAAACTAACCTTAACCCTAAACCTAACCCTAACCCCTGACCCTAACTCTAACCCTAACCCTAAGCCGAACCCTCACCCTTAACCAGAATTTCACCCTAAGCATAACGCTAAGCGTACCCTAACTTCATTCAAACCCGAACCCTAAGCAAAACTAACACTAACACTACACGTAACCCTAACCCTAAGCCTAACCCTAACCCTGACTCTGACCTGAACCCAAACCCCTAACCCCAACCCTCTCGCTTAACATAAACTTCTCTGTAACCCTAACCCTAAAACTAAACGTAACACTAAATCTCCCCTAACCCTGACCGTACCATAAACGTAACCCTAACTCTAAACTCAAAACTAACCCTGACCCTAACTCTAACTCTAACCCTAATCCTAACCCTAAAACTTACCCTCCACACTCAGCTTCAATGGAAACCTAGCACTAACCCTCATCTTACCATCTAAACCTAACCTCAACCCTTAACCTAACCCTATCTATAACCTTCACCTAGCCCTAAACCTAAACATGACTTAACCCTAACACTAACCCTAACCCTAAATCTAAACCTAACCTTAACCCTAAACTGAATCCTAACCTAAGCTCTAACCCTAACCCCTAACGCTAACCCTAAGCTCAACCCTCACCCTTCAATTAAACTTTACCCCAGCTGTAGCCCTAACCCTAAGCCGAACCCTAAACCTGACCCTAACATTAACCCAAACACCTAACCCTAACCCTAAGCCTAGTCCTAAACCTAACCCTAACCTTAACCCAAATGCCTAAGCCTAACCCTAACCCTCATCCTTAACCTAAACTTCACCCTAAACCTAAGGCTAACCCTAACCCTGAAAGTAAAGCTAACCCTTAACTATCCCCTAACTCTAGCCCTGACCCTAAACCTAATGCTAACCCTAGCCCTAACAGTAACACCCTAAAACATCAGCTTAATGTAAACTTAACACTAACCCTCCCATGAACCCCTAACCCTAACCTTACCCCGCATCCTACACCTAACCCAGACCTAAACCTAACCCTTTCTCTAACCCTAAATTAACCCTAACCTTAACTCTACCCTAACCCTAACAATAACTCTAAACCTGACCATAACCATAATCCTAGACCCTAGCACTAACTCTAACTCTAAATCTAACCCTAAGCTAGCCCTACCCTTTACCGTAAACCTAGCCTTAACCCTAACCTTACCCCTACCCAAACCCTAACGCTATACCTAACCCGAACACTAACCTTAACCCTACTCTAACCTTAAGCCTCACCCTGACTATTAACTGAAACTTCACCCTAACCCTAAGCCTAACTCTAACTCTAACCCTAACCATAACAATTACCCTAAACCCTCGCCTTAACTGTAAACCTAACCCTAACCCTCACCCTAAGCCTTAACCGTATCCCCAACCCTAAACCTAACGCTATCCCCAAACTTGTCCCTAACCCTAACCCTAACCCTAATACGAACAGTAACCCAAATCTAACCCTAACCCTAATATTAAACCTAAACTTAAATCTACCCTAACCATAAACCTAACCCTAACACCCTAAACCTAACGTCTAACACCGTCTATAATCCTAACCCTTACCATAACCCTCACCCTTAACCTAAACTTCACACTAACCCTAAACCTAACCTAACGCTGACCCTAGACATAACGCCTAACCCTAACCGAACCCTAAACCTATCCTTAACACTAACCTGAACACAAACCCAAACCCTAGCCCTCACCATAAAAATAACCCTCACCCTATCCTGAACTTCATCCAAACACTAACCATAACCTTAACCCTAAACCTAGACCTAACCCAAACCCTAACCTTAAACCTAACTCTAAGAATAACGCTAGTCCATCTGTAACCCTAAACCGAACACTTACAATAGCCCTGAACCTAACCCTAAAATAATCCTAATCCGAACCCTAGACCTAATCCTAACCCTACCCCTCACCTTTACCCTAAATAGAACACTAAGTCTAACCCTCAACATGGACCTAAACCTAATTCTTACCCTACACCTAACCCTAATCCTAAACCAAACCCTAACTCTGACTATAACCCTAATCATAACAATTACCCTAAACCCTCACCTTAACTGTAAAACTAACCGTAACCCGCACCCTAAATCCTAACCGTATCCCACAACCCTAACCGTAATGCGATCCCTAACCCTAACCCTAACATTAACCTGAAACCCCTGAGCCCTAATGATAAACCTAACCCTAACACAAACCCTAACCCTAACACCAAAGCCTAGCAAAAACCTTAACCCTAACTCTCACCCTAACGCTAACACTAACCCGAAACCGAATCATGAACCTAACCCTAAGCCTGAACCAAACCTAACCATGACCAGAACCGCAAGGCCTAACCGGAACCCTCACCCAAACCCTAACCCTAAACTACACCTCTAACCCCTAACGCCTTATCATAACGATAATCCTAACCCTAACCAACCCTAACCCTAAAACTAACCCTCACCCCAACCACAAAGCCTAACACAACCATGACCCTAACCCTAAACGTAACACTAAACTTAACCCTAACCTTTAATCTAACCCTAACCCTAAAACTGAACACAACCCCTGAACGTAACCCTAACCCTGAACATAACCTTAACACTAACCTGAAAACAAGCCCCAACCTTAGCCATAACCCTAACCCTCACCCTATCTTAAACTTCACCCTATCCCTAACCTAAAACTCACCCTGACTTTAACCCTAACCCTCCCCATAAACCTAACCCTCACCTTAACCTTGGCCCACCTGTAACCCGAAACCTAACCCTTACAATAACTCTGACCCTAATCCTCGCCCTAAACCTAATTCTAATTCTAACCCTGACCCTAACCCTAACCTAACCTCAACCCTATCTTTAAGCCTACCATAAACTTAAACCTAACCCTAACCCTTAACCTTAACTCTAACCCTAACCCTAGCCCTAACCCTAACCTTAACGGTAACACTTACCCAGAACCCTCACCTTAACTGTAAATGCAACTCTAACTCTTACCCTAACCCTAAACTTAACCCTAATTATAACCTTAACCTAAACCTAACTGAAACAGTAACCCTTAACCCTAACTCTCATCCTAATCCTTAGCCTAAAACTAACCTTAACCCTAAACCTAACCCTAACCCCTGACCCTAACTCTAACCCTAACCCTAAGCCGAACCCTCACCCTTAACCAGAATTTCACCCTAAGCATAACGCTAAGCGTACCCTAACTTCATTCAAACCCGAACCCTAAGCAAAACTAACACTAACACTACACGTAACCCTAACCCTAAGCCTAACCCTAACCCTGACTCTGACCTGAACCCAAACCCCTAACCCCAACCCTCTCGCTTAACATAAACTTCTCTGTAACCCTAACCCTAAAACTAAACGTAACACTAAATCTCCCCTAACCCTGACCGTACCATAAACGTAACCCTAACTCTAAACTCAAAACTAACCCTGACCCTAACTCTAACTCTAACCCTAATCCTAACCCTAAAACTTACCCTCCACACTCAGCTTCAATGGAAACCTAGCACTAACCCTCATCTTACCATCTAAACCTAACCTCAACCCTTAACCTAACCCTATCTATAACCTTCACCTAGCCCTAAACCTAAACATGACTTAACCCTAACACTAACCCTAACCCTAAATCTAAACCTAACCTTAACCCTAAACTGAATCCTAACCTAAGCTCTAACCCTAACCCCTAACGCTAACCCTAAGCTCAACCCTCACCCTTCAATTAAACTTTACCCCAGCTGTGGCCCTAACCCTAAGCCGAACCCTAAACCTGACCCTAACATTAACCCAAACACCTAACCCTAACCCTAAGCCTAGTCCTAAACCTAACCCTAACCTTAACCCAAATGCCTAAGCCTAACCCTAACCCTCATCCTTAACCTAAACTTCACCCTAAACCTAAGGCTAACCCTAACCCTGAAAGTAAAGCTAACCCTTAACTATCCCCTAACTCTAGCCCTGACCCTAAACCTAATGCTAACCCTAGCCCTAACAGTAACACCCTAAAACATCAGCTTAATGTAAACTTAACACTAACCCTCCCATGAACCCCTAACCCTAACCTTACCCCGCATCCTACACCTAACCCAGACCTAAACCTAACCCTTTCTCTAACCCTAAATTAACCCTAACCTTAACTCTACCCTAACCCTAACAATAACTCTAAACCTGACCATAACCATAATCCTAGACCCTAGCACTAACTCTAACTCTAAATCTAACCCTAAGCTAGCCCTACCCTTTACCGTAAACCTAGCCTTAACCCTAACCTTACCCCTACCCAAAACCTAACGCTATACCTAACCCGAACACTAACCTTAACCCTACTCTAACCTTAAGCCTCACCCTGACTATTAACTGAAACTTCACCCTAACCCTAAGCCTAACTCTAACTCTAACCCTAACCATAACAATTACCCTAAACCCTCGCCTTAACTGTAAACCTAACCCTAACCCTCACCCTAAGCCTTAACCGTATCCCCAACCCTAAACCTAACGCTATCCCCAAACTTGTCCCTAACCCTAACCCTAACCCTAATACGAACAGTAACCCAAATCTAACCCTAACCCTAATATTAAACCTAAACTTAAATCTACCCTAACCATAAACCTAACCCTAACACCCTAAACCTAACGTCTAACACCGTCTATAATCCTAACCCTTACCATAACCCTCACCCTTAACCTAAACTTCACACTAACCCTAAACCTAACCTAACGCTGACCCTAGACATAACGCCTAACCCTAACCGAACCCTAAACCTATCCTTAACACTAACCTGAACACAAACCCAAACCCTAGCCCTCACCATAAAAATAACCCTCACCCTATCCTGAACTTCATCCAAACACTAACCATAACCTTAACCCTAAACCTAGACCTAACCCAAACCCTAACCTTAAACCTAACTCTAAGAATAACGCTAGTCCATCTGTAACCCTAAACCGAACACTTACAATAGCCCTGAACCTAACCCTAAAATAATCCTAATCCGAACCCTAGACCTAATCCTAACCCTACCCCTCACCTTTACCCTAAATAGAACACTAAGTCTAACCCTCAACATGGACCTAAACCTAATTCTTACCCTACACCTAACCCTAATCCTAAACCAAACCCTAACTCTGACTATAACCCTAATCATAACAATTACCCTAAACCCTCACCTTAACTGTAAAACTAACCGTAACCCGCACCCTAAATCCTAACCGTATCCCACAACCCTAACCGTAATGCGATCCCTAACCCTAACCCTAACATTAACCTGAAACCCCTGAGCCCTAATGATAAACCTAACCCTAACACAAACCCTAACCCTAACACCAAAGCCTAGCAAAAACCTTAACCCTAACTCTCACCCTAACGCTAACACTAACCCGAAACCGAATCATGAACCTAACCCTAAGCCTGAACCAAACCTAACCATGACCAGAACCGCAAGGCCTAACCGGAACCCTCACCCAAACCCTAACCCTAAACTACACCTCTAACCCCTAACGCCTTATCATAACGATAATCCTAACCCTAACCAACCCTAACCCTAAAACTAACCCTCACCCCAACCACAAAGCCTAACACAACCATGACCCTAACCCTAAACGTAACACTAAACTTAACCCTAACCTTTAATCTAACCCTAACCCTAAAACTGAACACAACCCCTGAACGTAACCCTAACCCTGAACATAACCTTAACACTAACCTGAAAACAAGCCCCAACCTTAGCCATAACCCTAACCCTCACCCTATCTTAAACTTCACCCTATCCCTAACCTAAAACTCACCCTGACTTTAACCCTAACCCTCCCCATAAACCTAATCCTCACCTTAACCTTGGCCCACCTGTAACCCGAAACCTAACCCTTACAATAACTCTGACCCTAATCCTCGCCCTAAACCTAATTCTAATTCTAACCCTGACCCTAACCCTAACCTAACCTCAACCCTATCTTTAAGCCTACCATAAACTTAAACCTAACCCTAACCCTTAACCTTAACTCTAACCCTAACCCTAGCCCTAACCCTAACCTTAACGGTAACACTTACCCTGAACCCTCACCTTAACTGTAAATGCAACTCTAACTCTTACCCTAACCCTAAACTTAACCCTAATTATAACCTTAACCTAAACCTAACTGAAACAGTAACCCTTAACCCTAACTCTCATCCTAATCCTTAGCCTAAAACTAACCTTAACCCTAAACCTAACCCTAACCCCTGACCCTAACTCTAACCCTAACCCTAAGCCGAACCCTCACCCTTAACCAGAATTTCACCCTAAGCATAACGCTAAGCGTACCCTAACTTCATTCAAACCCGAACCCTAAGCAAAACTAACACTAACACTACACGTAACCCTAACCCTAAGCCTAACCCTAACCCTGACTCTGACCTGAACCCAAACCCCTAACCCCAACCCTCTCGCTTAACATAAACTTCTCTGTAACCCTAACCCTAAAACTAAACGTAACACTAAATCTCCCCTAACCCTGACCGTACCATAAACGTAACCCTAACTCTAAACTCAAAACTAACCCTGACCCTAACTCTAACTCTAACCCTAATCCTAACCCTAAAACTTACCCTCCACACTCAGCTTCAATGGAAACCTAGCACTAACCCTCATCTTACCATCTAAACCTAACCTCAACCCTTAACCTAACCCTATCTATAACCTTCACCTAGCCCTAAACCTAAACATGACTTAACCCTAACACTAACCCTAACCCTAAATCTAAACCTAACCTTAACCCTAAACTGAATCCTAACCTAAGCTCTAACCCTAACCCCTAACGCTAACCCTAAGCTCAACCCTCACCCTTCAATTAAACTTTACCCCAGCTGTAGCCCTAACCCTAAGCCGAACCCTAAACCTGACCCTAACATTAACCCAAACACCTAACCCTAAGCCTAATCCTAAACCTAACCCTAACCTTAACCCAAATGCCTAAGCCTAACCCTAACCCTCATCCTTAACCTAAACTTCACCCTAAACCTAAGGCTAACCCTAACCCTGAAAGTAAAGCTAACCCTTAACTATCCCCTAACTCTAGCCCTGACCCTAAACCTAATGCTAACCCTAGCCCTAACAGTAACACCCTAAAACATCAGCTTAATGTAAACTTAACACTAACCCTCCCATGAACCCCTAACCCTAACCTTACCCCGCATCCTACACCTAACCCAGACCTAAACCTAACCCTTTCTCTAACCCTAAATTAACCCTAACCTTAACTCTACCCTAACCCTAACAATAACTCTAAACCTGACCATAACCATAATCCTAGACCCTAGCACTAACTCTAACTCTAAATCTAACCCTAAGCTAGCCCTACCCTTTACCGTAAACCTAGCCTTAACCCTAACCTTACCCCTACCCAAACCCTAACGCTATACCTAACCCGAACACTAACCTTAACCCTACTCTAACCTTAAGCCTCACCCTGACTATTAACTGAAACTTCACCCTAACCCTAAGCCTAACTCTAACTCTAACCCTAACCATAACAATTACCCTAAACCCTCGCCTTAACTGTAAACCTAACCCTAACCCTCACCCTAAGCCTTAACCGTATCCCCAACCCTAAACCTAACGCTATCCCCAAACTTGTCCCTAACCCTAACCCTAACCCTAATACGAACAGTAACCCAAATCTAACCCTAACCCTAATATTAAACCTAAACTTAAATCTACCCTAACCATAAACCTAACCCTAACACCCTAAACCTAACGTCTAACACCGTCTATAATCCTAACCCTTACCATAACCCTCACCCTTAACCTAAACTTCACACTAACCCTAAACCTAACCTAACGCTGACCCTAGACATAACGCCTAACCCTAACCGAACCCTAAACCTATCCTTAACACTAACCTGAACACAAACCCAAACCCTAGCCCTCACCATAAAAATAACCCTCACCCTATCCTGAACTTCATCCAAACACTAACCATAACCTTAACCCTAAACCTAGACCTAACCCAAACCCTAACCTTAAACCTAACTCTAAGAATAACGCTAGTCCATCTGTAACCCTAAACCGAACACTTACAATAGCCCTGAACCTAACCCTAAAATAATCCTAATCCGAACCCTAGACCTAATCCTAACCCTACCCCTCACCTTTACCCTAAATAGAACACTAAGTCTAACCCTCAACATGGACCTAAACCTAATTCTTACCCTACACCTAACCCTAATCCTAAACCAAACCCTAACTCTGACTATAACCCTAATCATAACAATTACCCTAAACCCTCACCTTAACTGTAAAACTAACCGTAACCCGCACCCTAAATCCTAACCGTATCCCACAACCCTAACCGTAATGCGATCCCTAACCCTAACCCTAACATTAACCTGAAACCCCTGAGCCCTAATGATAAACCTAACCCTAACACAAACCCTAACCCTAACACCAAAGCCTAGCAAAAACCTTAACCCTAACTCTCACCCTAACGCTAACACTAACCCGAAACCGAATCATGAACCTAACCCTAAGCCTGAACCAAACCTAACCATGACCAGAACCGCAAGGCCTAACCGGAACCCTCACCCAAACCCTAACCCTAAACTACACCTCTAACCCCTAACGCCTTATCATAACGATAATCCTAACCCTAACCAACCCTAACCCTAAAACTAACCCTCACCCCAACCACAAAGCCTAACACAACCATGACCCTAACCCTAAACGTAACACTAAACTTAACCCTAACCTTTAATCTAACCCTAACCCTAAAACTGAACACAACCCCTGAACGTAACCCTAACCCTGAACATAACCTTAACACTAACCTGAAAACAAGCCCCAACCTTAGCCATAACCCTAACCCTCACCCTATCTTAAACTTCACCCTATCCCTAACCTAAAACTCACCCTGACTTTAACCCTAACCCTCCCCATAAACCTAACCCTCACCTTAACCTTGGCCCACCTGTAACCCGAAACCTAACCCTTACAATAACTCTGACCCTAATCCTCGCCCTAAACCTAATTCTAATTCTAACCCTGACCCTAACCCTAACCTAACCTCAACCCTATCTTTAAGCCTACCATAAACTTAAACCTAACCCTAACCCTTAACCTTAACTCTAACCCTAACCCTAGCCCTAACCCTAACCTTAACGGTAACACTTACCCAGAACCCTCACCTTAACTGTAAATGCAACTCTAACTCTTACCCTAACCCTAAACTTAACCCTAATTATAACCTTAACCTAAACCTAACTGAAACAGTAACCCTTAACCCTAACTCTCATCCTAATCCTTAGCCTAAAACTAACCTTAACCCTAAACCTAACCCTAACCCCTGACCCTAACTCTAACCCTAACCCTAAGCCGAACCCTCACCCTTAACCAGAATTTCACCCTAAGCATAACGCTAAGCGTACCCTAACTTCATTCAAACCCGAACCCTAAGCAAAACTAACACTAACACTACACGTAACCCTAACCCTAAGCCTAACCCTAACCCTGACTCTGACCTGAACCCAAACCCCTAACCCCAACCCTCTCGCTTAACATAAACTTCTCTGTAACCCTAACCCTAAAACTAAACGTAACACTAAATCTCCCCTAACCCTGACCGTACCATAAACGTAACCCTAACTCTAAACTCAAAACTAACCCTGACCCTAACTCTAACTCTAACCCTAATCCTAACCCTAAAACTTACCCTCCACACTCAGCTTCAATGGAAACCTAGCACTAACCCTCATCTTACCATCTAAACCTAACCTCAACCCTTAACCTAACCCTATCTATAACCTTCACCTAGCCCTAAACCTAAACATGACTTAACCCTAACACTAACCCTAACCCTAAATCTAAACCTAACCTTAACCCTAAACTGAATCCTAACCTAAGCTCTAACCCTAACCCCTAACGCTAACCCTAAGCTCAACCCTCACCCTTCAATTAAACTTTACCCCAGCTGTAGCCCTAACCCTAAGCCGAACCCTAAACCTGACCCTAACATTAACCCAAACACCTAACCCTAAGCCTAATCCTAAACCTAACCCTAACCTTAACCCAAATGCCTAAGCCTAACCCTAACCCTCATCCTTAACCTAAACTTCACCCTAAACCTAAGGCTAACCCTAACCCTGAAAGTAAAGCTAACCCTTAACTATCCCCTAACTCTAGCCCTGACCCTAAACCTAATGCTAACCCTAGCCCTAACAGTAACACCCTAAAACATCAGCTTAATGTAAACTTAACACTAACCCTCCCATGAACCCCTAACCCTAACCTTACCCCGCATCCTACACCTAACCCAGACCTAAACCTAACCCTTTCTCTAACCCTAAATTAACCCTAACCTTAACTCTACCCTAACCCTAACAATAACTCTAAACCTGACCATAACCATAATCCTAGACCCTAGCACTAACTCTAACTCTAAATCTAACCCTAAGCTAGCCCTACCCTTTACCGTAAACCTAGCCTTAACCCTAACCTTACCCCTACCCAAACCCTAACGCTATACCTAACCCGAACACTAACCTTAACCCTACTCTAACCTTAAGCCTCACCCTGACTATTAACTGAAACTTCACCCTAACCCTAAGCCTAACTCTAACTCTAACCCTAACCATAACAATTACCCTAAACCCTCGCCTTAACTGTAAACCTAACCCTAACCCTCACCCTAAGCCTTAACCGTATCCCCAACCCTAAACCTAACGCTATCCCCAAACTTGTCCCTAACCCTAACCCTAACCCTAATACGAACAGTAACCCAAATCTAACCCTAACCCTAATATTAAACCTAAACTTAAATCTACCCTAACCATAAACCTAACCCTAACACCCTAAACCTAACGTCTAACACCGTCTATAATCCTAACCCTTACCATAACCCTCACCCTTAACCTAAACTTCACACTAACCCTAAACCTAACCTAACGCTGACCCTAGACATAACGCCTAACCCTAACCGAACCCTAAACCTATCCTTAACACTAACCTGAACACAAACCCAAACCCTAGCCCTCACCATAAAAATAACCCTCACCCTATCCTGAACTTCATCCAAACACTAACCATAACCTTAACCCTAAACCTAGACCTAACCCAAACCCTAACCTTAAACCTAACTCTAAGAATAACGCTAGTCCATCTGTAACCCTAAACCGAACACTTACAATAGCCCTGAACCTAACCCTAAAATAATCCTAATCCGAACCCTAGACCTAATCCTAACCCTACCCCTCACCTTTACCCTAAATAGAACACTAAGTCTAACCCTCAACATGGACCTAAACCTAATTCTTACCCTACACCTAACCCTAATCCTAAACCAAACCCTAACTCTGACTATAACCCTAATCATAACAATTACCCTAAACCCTCACCTTAACTGTAAAACTAACCGTAACCCGCACCCTAAATCCTAACCGTATCCCACAACCCTAACCGTAATGCGATCCCTAACCCTAACCCTAACATTAACCTGAAACCCCTGAGCCCTAATGATAAACCTAACCCTAACACAAACCCTAACCCTAACACCAAAGCCTAGCAAAAACCTTAACCCTAACTCTCACCCTAACGCTAACACTAACCCGAAACCGAATCATGAACCTAACCCTAAGCCTGAACCAAACCTAACCATGACCAGAACCGCAAGGCCTAACCGGAACCCTCACCCAAACCCTAACCCTAAACTACACCTCTAACCCCTAACGCCTTATCATAACGATAATCCTAACCCTAACCAACCCTAACCCTAAAACTAACCCTCACCCCAACCACAAAGCCTAACACAACCATGACCCTAACCCTAAACGTAACACTAAACTTAACCCTAACCTTTAATCTAACCCTAACCCTAAAACTGAACACAACCCCTGAACGTAACCCTAACCCTGAACATAACCTTAACACTAACCTGAAAACAAGCCCCAACCTTAGCCATAACCCTAACCCTCACCCTATCTTAAACTTCACCCTATCCCTAACCTAAAACTCACCCTGACTTTAACCCTAACCCTCCCCATAAACCTAACCCTCACCTTAACCTTGGCCCACCTGTAACCCGAAACCTAACCCTTACAATAACTCTGACCCTAATCCTCGCCCTAAACCTAATTCTAATTCTAACCCTGACCCTAACCCTAACCTAACCTCAACCCTATCTTTAAGCCTACCATAAACTTAAACCTAACCCTAACCCTTAACCTTAACTCTAACCCTAACCCTAGCCCTAACCCTAACCTTAACGGTAACACTTACCCAGAACCCTCACCTTAACTGTAAATGCAACTCTAACTCTTACCCTAACCCTAAACTTAACCCTAATTATAACCTTAACCTAAACCTAACTGAAACAGTAACCCTTAACCCTAACTCTCATCCTAATCCTTAGCCTAAAACTAACCTTAACCCTAAACCTAACCCTAACCCCTGACCCTAACTCTAACCCTAACCCTAAGCCGAACCCTCACCCTTAACCAGAATTTCACCCTAAGCATAACGCTAAGCGTACCCTAACTTCATTCAAACCCGAACCCTAAGCAAAACTAACACTAACACTACACGTAACCCTAACCCTAAGCCTAACCCTAACCCTGACTCTGACCTGAACCCAAACCCCTAACCCCAACCCTCTCGCTTAACATAAACTTCTCTGTAACCCTAACCCTAAAACTAAACGTAACACTAAATCTCCCCTAACCCTGACCGTACCATAAACGTAACCCTAACTCTAAACTCAAAACTAACCCTGACCCTAACTCTAACTCTAACCCTAATCCTAACCCTAAAACTTACCCTCCACACTCAGCTTCAATGGAAACCTAGCACTAACCCTCATCTTACCATCTAAACCTAACCTCAACCCTTAACCTAACCCTATCTATAACCTTCACCTAGCCCTAAACCTAAACATGACTTAACCCTAACACTAACCCTAACCCTAAATCTAAACCTAACCTTAACCCTAAACTGAATCCTAACCTAAGCTCTAACCCTAACCCCTAACGCTAACCCTAAGCTCAACCCTCACCCTTCAATTAAACTTTACCCCAGCTGTAGCCCTAACCCTAAGCCGAACCCTAAACCTGACCCTAACATTAACCCAAACACCTAACCCTAAGCCTAATCCTAAACCTAACCCTAACCTTAACCCAAATGCCTAAGCCTAACCCTAACCCTCATCCTTAACCTAAACTTCACCCTAAACCTAAGGCTAACCCTAACCCTGAAAGTAAAGCTAACCCTTAACTATCCCCTAACTCTAGCCCTGACCCTAAACCTAATGCTAACCCTAGCCCTAACAGTAACACCCTAAAACATCAGCTTAATGTAAACTTAACACTAACCCTCCCATGAACCCCTAACCCTAACCTTACCCCGCATCCTACACCTAACCCAGACCTAAACCTAACCCTTTCTCTAACCCTAAATTAACCCTAACCTTAACTCTACCCTAACCCTAACAATAACTCTAAACCTGACCATAACCATAATCCTAGACCCTAGCACTAACTCTAACTCTAAATCTAACCCTAAGCTAGCCCTACCCTTTACCGTAAACCTAGCCTTAACCCTAACCTTACCCCTACCCAAACCCTAACGCTATACCTAACCCGAACACTAACCTTAACCCTACTCTAACCTTAAGCCTCACCCTGACTATTAACTGAAACTTCACCCTAACCCTAAGCCTAACTCTAACTCTAACCCTAACCATAACAATTACCCTAAACCCTCGCCTTAACTGTAAACCTAACCCTAACCCTCACCCTAAGCCTTAACCGTATCCCCAACCCTAAACCTAACGCTATCCCCAAACTTGTCCCTAACCCTAACCCTAACCCTAATACGAACAGTAACCCAAATCTAACCCTAACCCTAATATTAAACCTAAACTTAAATCTACCCTAACCATAAACCTAACCCTAACACCCTAAACCTAACGTCTAACACCGTCTATAATCCTAACCCTTACCATAACCCTCACCCTTAACCTAAACTTCACACTAACCCTAAACCTAACCTAACGCTGACCCTAGACATAACGCCTAACCCTAACCGAACCCTAAACCTATCCTTAACACTAACCTGAACACAAACCCAAACCCTAGCCCTCACCATAAAAATAACCCTCACCCTATCCTGAACTTCATCCAAACACTAACCATAACCTTAACCCTAAACCTAGACCTAACCCAAACCCTAACCTTAAACCTAACTCTAAGAATAACGCTAGTCCATCTGTAACCCTAAACCGAACACTTACAATAGCCCTGAACCTAACCCTAAAATAATCCTAATCCGAACCCTAGACCTAATCCTAACCCTACCCCTCACCTTTACCCTAAATAGAACACTAAGTCTAACCCTCAACATGGACCTAAACCTAATTCTTACCCTACACCTAACCCTAATCCTAAACCAAACCCTAACTCTGACTATAACCCTAATCATAACAATTACCCTAAACCCTCACCTTAACTGTAAAACTAACCGTAACCCGCACCCTAAATCCTAACCGTATCCCACAACCCTAACCGTAATGCGATCCCTAACCCTAACCCTAACATTAACCTGAAACCCCTGAGCCCTAATGATAAACCTAACCCTAACACAAACCCTAACCCTAACACCAAAGCCTAGCAAAAACCTTAACCCTAACTCTCACCCTAACGCTAACACTAACCCGAAACCGAATCATGAACCTAACCCTAAGCCTGAACCAAACCTAACCATGACCAGAACCGCAAGGCCTAACCGGAACCCTCACCCAAACCCTAACCCTAAACTACACCTCTAACCCCTAACGCCTTATCATAACGATAATCCTAACCCTAACCAACCCTAACCCTAAAACTAACCCTCACCCCAACCACAAAGCCTAACACAACCATGACCCTAACCCTAAACGTAACACTAAACTTAACCCTAACCTTTAATCTAACCCTAACCCTAAAACTGAACACAACCCCTGAACGTAACCCTAACCCTGAACATAACCTTAACACTAACCTGAAAACAAGCCCCAACCTTAGCCATAACCCTAACCCTCACCCTATCTTAAACTTCACCCTATCCCTAACCTAAAACTCACCCTGACTTTAACCCTAACCCTCCCCATAAACCTAACCCTCACCTTAACCTTGGCCCACCTGTAACCCGAAACCTAACCCTTACAATAACTCTGACCCTAATCCTCGCCCTAAACCTAATTCTAATTCTAACCCTGACCCTAACCCTAACCTAACCTCAACCCTATCTTTAAGCCTACCATAAACTTAAACCTAACCCTAACCCTTAACCTTAACTCTAACCCTAACCCTAGCCCTAACCCTAACCTTAACGGTAACACTTACCCAGAACCCTCACCTTAACTGTAAATGCAACTCTAACTCTTACCCTAACCCTAAACTTAACCCTAATTATAACCTTAACCTAAACCTAACTGAAACAGTAACCCTTAACCCTAACTCTCATCCTAATCCTTAGCCTAAAACTAACCTTAACCCTAAACCTAACCCTAACCCCTGACCCTAACTCTAACCCTAACCCTAAGCCGAACCCTCACCCTTAACCAGAATTTCACCCTAAGCATAACGCTAAGCGTACCCTAACTTCATTCAAACCCGAACCCTAAGCAAAACTAACACTAACACTACACGTAACCCTAACCCTAAGCCTAACCCTAACCCTGACTCTGACCTGAACCCAAACCCCTAACCCCAACCCTCTCGCTTAACATAAACTTCTCTGTAACCCTAACCCTAAAACTAAACGTAACACTAAATCTCCCCTAACCCTGACCGTACCATAAACGTAACCCTAACTCTAAACTCAAAACTAACCCTGACCCTAACTCTAACTCTAACCCTAATCCTAACCCTAAAACTTACCCTCCACACTCAGCTTCAATGGAAACCTAGCACTAACCCTCATCTTACCATCTAAACCTAACCTCAACCCTTAACCTAACCCTATCTATAACCTTCACCTAGCCCTAAACCTAAACATGACTTAACCCTAACACTAACCCTAACCCTAAATCTAAACCTAACCTTAACCCTAAACTGAATCCTAACCTAAGCTCTAACCCTAACCCCTAACGCTAACCCTAAGCTCAACCCTCACCCTTCAATTAAACTTTACCCCAGCTGTAGCCCTAACCCTAAGCCGAACCCTAAACCTGACCCTAACATTAACCCAAACACCTAACCCTAAGCCTAATCCTAAACCTAACCCTAACCTTAACCCAAATGCCTAAGCCTAACCCTAACCCTCATCCTTAACCTAAACTTCACCCTAAACCTAAGGCTAACCCTAACCCTGAAAGTAAAGCTAACCCTTAACTATCCCCTAACTCTAGCCCTGACCCTAAACCTAATGCTAACCCTAGCCCTAACAGTAACACCCTAAAACATCAGCTTAATGTAAACTTAACACTAACCCTCCCATGAACCCCTAACCCTAACCTTACCCCGCATCCTACACCTAACCCAGACCTAAACCTAACCCTTTCTCTAACCCTAAATTAACCCTAACCTTAACTCTACCCTAACCCTAACAATAACTCTAAACCTGACCATAACCATAATCCTAGACCCTAGCACTAACTCTAACTCTAAATCTAACCCTAAGCTAGCCCTACCCTTTACCGTAAACCTAGCCTTAACCCTAACCTTACCCCTACCCAAACCCTAACGCTATACCTAACCCGAACACTAACCTTAATCCTACTCTAACCTTAAGCCTAACCCTGACTATTAACTGAAACTTCACCCTAACCCTAAGCCTAACTCTAACTCTAACCCTAACCATAACAATTACCCTAAACCCTCGCCTTAACTGTAAACCTAACCCTAACCCTCACCCTAAGCCTTAACCGTATCCCCAACCCTAAACCTAACGCTATCCCCAAACTTGTCCCTAACCCTAACCCTAACCCTAATACGAACAGTAACCCAAATCTAACCCTAACCCTAATATTAAACCTAAACTTAAATCTACCCTAACCATAAACCTAACCCTAACACCCTAAACCTAACGTCTAACACCGTCTATAATCCTAACCCTTACCATAACCCTCACCCTTAACCTAAACTTCACACTAACCCTAAACCTAACCTAACGCTGACCCTAGACATAACGCCTAACCCTAACCGAACCCTAAACCTATCCTTAACACTAACCTGAACACAAACCCAAACCCTAGCCCTCACCATAAAAATAACCCTCACCCTATCCTGAACTTCATCCAAACACTAACCATAACCTTAACCCTAAACCTAGACCTAACCCAAACCCTAACCTTAAACCTAACTCTAAGAATAACGCTAGTCCATCTGTAACCCTAAACCGAACACTTACAATAGCCCTGAACCTAACCCTAAAATAATCCTAATCCGAACCCTAGACCTAATCCTAACCCTACCCCTCACCTTTACCCTAAATAGAACACTAAGTCTAACCCTCAACATGGACCTAAACCTAATTCTTACCCTACACCTAACCCTAATCCTAAACCAAACCCTAACTCTGACTATAACCCTAATCATAACAATTACCCTAAACCCTCACCTTAACTGTAAAACTAACCGTAACCCGCACCCTAAATCCTAACCGTATCCCACAACCCTAACCGTAATGCGATCCCTAACCCTAACCCTAACATTAACCTGAAACCCCTGAGCCCTAATGATAAACCTAACCCTAACACAAACCCTAACCCTAACACCAAAGCCTAGCAAAAACCTTAACCCTAACTCTCACCCTAACGCTAACACTAACCCGAAACCGAATCATGAACCTAACCCTAAGCCTGAACCAAACCTAACCATGACCAGAACCGCAAGGCCTAACCGGAACCCTCACCCAAACCCTAACCCTAAACTACACCTCTAACCCCTAACGCCTTATCATAACGATAATCCTAACCCTAACCAACCCTAACCCTAAAACTAACCCTCACCCCAACCACAAAGCCTAACACAACCATGACCCTAACCCTAAACGTAACACTAAACTTAACCCTAACCTTTAATCTAACCCTAACCCTAAAACTGAACACAACCCCTGAACGTAACCCTAACCCTGAACATAACCTTAACACTAACCTGAAAACAAGCCCCAACCTTAGCCATAACCCTAACCCTCACCCTATCTTAAACTTCACCCTATCCCTAACCTAAAACTCACCCTGACTTTAACCCTAACCCTCCCCATAAACCTAACCCTCACCTTAACCTTGGCCCACCTGTAACCCGAAACCTAACCCTTACAATAACTCTGACCCTAATCCTCGCCCTAAACCTAATTCTAATTCTAACCCTGACCCTAACCCTAACCTAACCTCAACCCTATCTTTAAGCCTACCATAAACTTAAACCTAACCCTAACCCTTAACCTTAACTCTAACCCTAACCCTAGCCCTAACCCTAACCTTAACGGTAACACTTACCCAGAACCCTCACCTTAACTGTAAATGCAACTCTAACTCTTACCCTAACCCTAAACTTAACCCTAATTATAACCTTAACCTAAACCTAACTGAAACAGTAACCCTTAACCCTAACTCTCATCCTAATCCTTAGCCTAAAACTAACCTTAACCCTAAACCTAACCCTAACCCCTGACCCTAACTCTAACCCTAACCCTAAGCCGAACCCTCACCCTTAACCAGAATTTCACCCTAAGCATAACGCTAAGCGTACCCTAACTTCATTCAAACCCGAACCCTAAGCAAAACTAACACTAACACTACACGTAACCCTAACCCTAAGCCTAACCCTAACCCTGACTCTGACCTGAACCCAAACCCCTAACCCCAACCCTCTCGCTTAACATAAACTTCTCTGTAACCCTAACCCTAAAACTAAACGTAACACTAAATCTCCCCTAACCCTGACCGTACCATAAACGTAACCCTAACTCTAAACTCAAAACTAACCCTGACCCTAACTCTAACTCTAACCCTAATCCTAACCCTAAAACTTACCCTCCACACTCAGCTTCAATGGAAACCTAGCACTAACCCTCATCTTACCATCTAAACCTAACCTCAACCCTTAACCTAACCCTATCTATAACCTTCACCTAGCCCTAAACCTAAACATGACTTAACCCTAACACTAACCCTAACCCTAAATCTAAACCTAACCTTAACCCTAAACTGAATCCTAACCTAAGCTCTAACCCTAACCCCTAACGCTAACCCTAAGCTCAACCCTCACCCTTCAATTAAACTTTACCCCAGCTGTAGCCCTAACCCTAAGCCGAACCCTAAACCTGACCCTAACATTAACCCAAACACCTAACCCTAAGCCTAATCCTAAACCTAACCCTAACCTTAACCCAAATGCCTAAGCCTAACCCTAACCCTCATCCTTAACCTAAACTTCACCCTAAACCTAAGGCTAACCCTAACCCTGAAAGTAAAGCTAACCCTTAACTATCCCCTAACTCTAGCCCTGACCCTAAACCTAATGCTAACCCTAGCCCTAACAGTAACACCCTAAAACATCAGCTTAATGTAAACTTAACACTAACCCTCCCATGAACCCCTAACCCTAACCTTACCCCGCATCCTACACCTAACCCAGACCTAAACCTAACCCTTTCTCTAACCCTAAATTAACCCTAACCTTAACTCTACCCTAACCCTAACAATAACTCTAAACCTGACCATAACCATAATCCTAGACCCTAGCACTAACTCTAACTCTAAATCTAACCCTAAGCTAGCCCTACCCTTTACCGTAAACCTAGCCTTAACCCTAACCTTACCCCTACCCAAACCCTAACGCTATACCTAACCCGAACACTAACCTTAACCCTACTCTAACCTTAAGCCTAACCCTGACTATTAACTGAAACTTCACCCTAACCCTAAGCCTAACTCTAACTCTAACCCTAACCATAACAATTACCCTAAACCCTCGCCTTAACTGTAAACCTAACCCTAACCCTCACCCTAAGCCTTAACCGTATCCCCAACCCTAAACCTAACGCTATCCCCAAACTTGTCCCTAACCCTAACCCTAACCCTAATACGAACAGTAACCCAAATCTAACCCTAACCCTAATATTAAACCTAAACTTAAATCTACCCTAACCATAAACCTAACCCTAACACCCTAAACCTAACGTCTAACACCGTCTATAATCCTAACCCTTACCATAACCCTCACCCTTAACCTAAACTTCACACTAACCCTAAACCTAACCTAACGCTGACCCTAGACATAACGCCTAACCCTAACCGAACCCTAAACCTATCCTTAACACTAACCTGAACACAAACCCAAACCCTAGCCCTCACCATAAAAATAACCCTCACCCTATCCTGAACTTCATCCAAACACTAACCATAACCTTAACCCTAAACCTAGACCTAACCCAAACCCTAACCTTAAACCTAACTCTAAGAATAACGCTAGTCCATCTGTAACCCTAAACCGAACACTTACAATAGCCCTGAACCTAACCCTAAAATAATCCTAATCCGAACCCTAGACCTAATCCTAACCCTACCCCTCACCTTTACCCTAAATAGAACACTAAGTCTAACCCTCAACATGGACCTAAACCTAATTCTTACCCTACACCTAACCCTAATCCTAAACCAAACCCTAACTCTGACTATAACCCTAATCATAACAATTACCCTAAACCCTCACCTTAACTGTAAAACTAACCGTAACCCGCACCCTAAATCCTAACCGTATCCCACAACCCTAACCGTAATGCGATCCCTAACCCTAACCCTAACATTAACCTGAAACCCCTGAGCCCTAATGATAAACCTAACCCTAACACAAACCCTAACCCTAACACCAAAGCCTAGCAAAAACCTTAACCCTAACTCTCACCCTAACGCTAACACTAACCCGAAACCGAATCATGAACCTAACCCTAAGCCTGAACCAAACCTAACCATGACCAGAACCGCAAGGCCTAACCGGAACCCTCACCCAAACCCTAACCCTAAACTACACCTCTAACCCCTAACGCCTTATCATAACGATAATCCTAACCCTAACCAACCCTAACCCTAAAACTAACCCTCACCCCAACCACAAAGCCTAACACAACCATGACCCTAACCCTAAACGTAACACTAAACTTAACCCTAACCTTTAATCTAACCCTAACCCTAAAACTGAACACAACCCCTGAACGTAACCCTAACCCTGAACATAACCTTAACACTAACCTGAAAACAAGCCCCAACCTTAGCCATAACCCTAACCCTCACCCTATCTTAAACTTCACCCTATCCCTAACCTAAAACTCACCCTGACTTTAACCCTAACCCTCCCCATAAACCTAACCCTCACCTTAACCTTGGCCCACCTGTAACCCGAAACCTAACCCTTACAATAACTCTGACCCTAATCCTCGCCCTAAACCTAATTCTAATTCTAACCCTGACCCTAACCCTAACCTAACCTCAACCCTATCTTTAAGCCTACCATAAACTTAAACCTAACCCTAACCCTTAACCTTAACTCTAACCCTAACCCTAGCCCTAACCCTAACCTTAACGGTAACACTTACCCAGAACCCTCACCTTAACTGTAAATGCAACTCTAACTCTTACCCTAACCCTAAACTTAACCCTAATTATAACCTTAACCTAAACCTAACTGAAACAGTAACCCTTAACCCTAACTCTCATCCTAATCCTTAGCCTAAAACTAACCTTAACCCTAAACCTAACCCTAACCCCTGACCCTAACTCTAACCCTAACCCTAAGCCGAACCCTCACCCTTAACCAGAATTTCACCCTAAGCATAACGCTAAGCGTACCCTAACTTCATTCAAACCCGAACCCTAAGCAAAACTAACACTAACACTACACGTAACCCTAACCCTAAGCCTAACCCTAACCCTGACTCTGACCTGAACCCAAACCCCTAACCCCAACCCTCTCGCTTAACATAAACTTCTCTGTAACCCTAACCCTAAAACTAAACGTAACACTAAATCTCCCCTAACCCTGACCGTACCATAAACGTAACCCTAACTCTAAACTCAAAACTAACCCTGACCCTAACTCTAACTCTAACCCTAATCCTAACCCTAAAACTTACCCTCCACACTCAGCTTCAATGGAAACCTAGCACTAACCCTCATCTTACCATCTAAACCTAACCTCAACCCTTAACCTAACCCTATCTATAACCTTCACCTAGCCCTAAACCTAAACATGACTTAACCCTAACACTAACCCTAACCCTAAATCTAAACCTAACCTTAACCCTAAACTGAATCCTAACCTAAGCTCTAACCCTAACCCCTAACGCTAACCCTAAGCTCAACCCTCACCCTTCAATTAAACTTTACCCCAGCTGTAGCCCTAACCCTAAGCCGAACCCTAAACCTGACCCTAACATTAACCCAAACACCTAACCCTAACCCTAAGCCTAGTCCTAAACCTAACCCTAACCTTAACCCAAATGCCTAAGCCTAACCCTAACCCTCATCCTTAACCTAAACTTCACCCTAAACCTAAGGCTAACCCTAACCCTGAAAGTAAAGCTAACCCTTAACTATCCCCTAACTCTAGCCCTGACCCTAAACCTAATGCTAACCCTAGCCCTAACAGTAACACCCTAAAACATCAGCTTAATGTAAACTTAACACTAACCCTCCCATGAACCCCTAACCCTAACCCTACCCCGCATCCTACACCTAACCCAGACCTAAACCTAACCCTTTCTCTAACCCTAAATTAACCCTAACCTTAACTCTACCCTAACCCTAACAATAACTCTAAACCTGACCATAACCATAATCCTAAACCCTAGCACTAACTCTAACTCTAAATCTAACCCTAAGCTAGCCCTACCCTTTACCGTAAACCTAGCCTTAACCCTAACCTTACCCCTACCCAAACCCTAACGCTATACCTAACCCGAACACTAACCTTAACCCTACTCTAACCTTAAGCCTAACCCTGACTACTAACTGAAACTTCACCCTAACCCTAAGCCTAACTCTAACTCTAACCCTAACCATAACAATTACCCTAAACCCTCGCCTTAACTGTAAACCTAACCCTAACCCTCACCCTAATCCTTAACCATATCCCCAACCCTAAACCTAACGCTATCCCCAAACTTATCCCTAACCCTAACCCTAATACGAACAGTAACCCAAATCTAACCCTAACCCTAATATTAAACCCAAACTTAAATCTACCCTAACCATAAACCTAACCCTAACACCCTAAACCTAACGTCTAACACCGTCTATAATCCTAACCCTTACCATAACCCTCACCCTTAACCTAAACTTCACACTAACCCTAAACCTAACCTAACGCTGACCCTCACCGAACCCTAAACCTATCCTTAACACTAACCTGAACACAAACCCAAACCCTAGCCCTCACCAGAAAAATAACCCTCACCCTATCCTGAACTTCATCCAAACACTAACCATAACCTTAACCCTAAACCTAGACCTAACCCAAACCCTAACCTTAAACCTAACTCTAAGAATAACGCTAGTCCATCTGTAACCCTAAACCGAACACTTACAATAGCCCTGAACCTAACCCTAAAATAATCCTAATCCGAACCCTAGACCTAATCCTAACCCTACCCCTCACCTTTACCCTAAATAGAACACTAAGTCTAACCCTCAACATGGACCTAAACCTAATTCTTACCCTACACCTAACCCTAATCCTAAACCAAACCCTAACTCTGACTATAACCCTAATCATAACAATTACCCTAAACCCTCACCTTAACTGTAAAACTAACCGTAACCCGCACCCTAAATCCTAACCGTATCCCACAACCCTAACCGTAATGCGATCCCTAACCCTAACCCTAACATTAACCTGAAACCCCTGAGCCCTAATGATAAACCTAACCCTAACACAAACCCTAACCCTAACACCAAAGCCTAGCAAAAACCTTAACCCTAACTCTCACCCTAACGCTAACACTAACCCGAAACCGAATCATGAACCTAACCCTAAGCCTGAACCAAACCTAACCATGACCAGAACCGCAAGGCCTAACCGGAACCCTCACCCAAACCCTAACCCTAAACTACACCTCTAACCCCTAACGCCTTATCATAACGATAATCCTAACCCTAACCAACCCTAACCCTAAAACTAACCCTCACCCCAACCACAAAGCCTAACACAACCATGACCCTAACCCTAAACGTAACACTAAACTTAACCCTAACCTTTAATCTAACCCTAACCCTAAAACTGAACACAACCCCTGAACGTAACCCTAACCCTGAACATAACCTTAACACTAACCTGAAAACAAGCCCCAACCTTAGCCATAACCCTAACCCTCACCCTATCTTAAACTTCACCCTATCCCTAACCTAAAACTCACCCTGACTTTAACCCTAACCCTCCCCATAAACCTAACCCTCACCTTAACCTTGGCCCACCTGTAACCCGAAACCTAACCCTTACAATAACTCTGACCCTAATCCTCGCCCTAAACCTAATTCTAATTCTAACCCTGACCCTAACCCTAACCTAACCTCAACCCTATCTTTAAGCCTACCATAAACTTAAACCTAACCCTAACCCTTAACCTTAACTCTAACCCTAACCCTAGCCCTAACCCTAACCTTAACGGTAACACTTACCCAGAACCCTCACCTTAACTGTAAATGCAACTCTAACTCTTACCCTAACCCTAAACTTAACCCTAATTATAACCTTAACCTAAACCTAACTGAAACAGTAACCCTTAACCCTAACTCTCATCCTAATCCTTAGCCTAAAACTAACCTTAACCCTAAACCTAACCCTAACCCCTGACCCTAACTCTAACCCTAACCCTAAGCCGAACCCTCACCCTTAACCAGAATTTCACCCTAAGCATAACGCTAAGCGTACCCTAACTTCATTCAAACCCGAACCCTAAGCAAAACTAACACTAACACTACACGTAACCCTAACCCTAAGCCTAACCCTAACCCTGACTCTGACCTGAACCCAAACCCCTAACCCCAACCCTCTCGCTTAACATAAACTTCTCTGTAACCCTAACCCTAAAACTAAACGTAACACTAAATCTCCCCTAACCCTGACCGTACCATAAACGTAACCCTAACTCTAAACTCAAAACTAACCCTGACCCTAACTCTAACTCTAACCCTAATCCTAACCCTAAAACTTACCCTCCACACTCAGCTTCAATGGAAACCTAGCACTAACCCTCATCTTACCATCTAAACCTAACCTCAACCCTTAACCTAACCCTATCTATAACCTTCACCTAGCCCTAAACCTAAACATGACTTAACCCTAACACTAACCCTAACCCTAAATCTAAACCTAACCTTAACCCTAAACTGAATCCTAACCTAAGCTCTAACCCTAACCCCTAACGCTAACCCTAAGCTCAACCCTCACCCTTCAATTAAACTTTACCCCAGCTGTAGCCCTAACCCTAAGCCGAACCCTAAACCTGACCCTAACATTAACCCAAACACCTAACCCTAACCCTAAGCCTAGTCCTAAACCTAACCCTAACCTTAACCCAAATGCCTAAGCCTAACCCTAACCCTCATCCTTAACCTAAACTTCACCCTAAACCTAAGGCTAACCCTAACCCTGAAAGTAAAGCTAACCCTTAACTATCCCCTAACTCTAGCCCTGACCCTAAACCTAATGCTAACCCTAGCCCTAACAGTAACACCCTAAAACATCAGCTTAATGTAAACTTAACACTAACCCTCCCATGAACCCCTAACCCTAACCCTACCCCGCATCCTACACCTAACCCAGACCTAAACCTAACCCTTTCTCTAACCCTAAATTAACCCTAACCTTAACTCTACCCTAACCCTAACAATAACTCTAAACCTGACCATAACCATAATCCTAAACCCTAGCACTAACTCTAACTCTAAATCTAACCCTAAGCTAGCCCTACCCTTTACCGTAAACCTAGCCTTAACCCTAACCTTACCCCTACCCAAACCCTAACGCTATACCTAACCCGAACACTAACCTTAACCCTACTCTAACCTTAAGCCTAACCCTGACTACTAACTGAAACTTCACCCTAACCCTAAGCCTAACTCTAACTCTAACCCTAACCATAACAATTACCCTAAACCCTCGCCTTAACTGTAAACCTAACCCTAACCCTCACCCTAATCCTTAACCGTATCCCCAACCCTAAACCTAACGCTATCCCCAAACTTATCCCTAACCCTAACCCTAATACGAACAGTAACCCAAATCTAACCCTAACCCTAATATTAAACCCAAACTTAAATCTACCCTAACCATAAACCTAACCCTAACACCCTAAACCTAACGTCTAACACCGTCTATAATCCTAACCCTTACCATAACCCTCACCCTTAACCTAAACTTCACACTAACCCTAAACCTAACCTAACGCTGACCCTCACCGAACCCTAAACCTATCCTTAACACTAACCTGAACACAAACCCAAACCCTAGCCCTCACCAGAAAAATAACCCTCACCCTATCCTGAACTTCATCCAAACACTAACCATAACCTTAACCCTAAACCTAGACCTAACCCAAACCGTAACCTTAAACCTAACTCTAAGAATAACGCTAGTCCATCTGTAACCCTAAACTGAACACTTACAATAGCCCTGAACCTAACCCTAAAATAATCCTAATCCTAACCCTAGACCTAATCCTAACCCTACCCCTAACCTTTACCCTAAATAGAACACTAAGTCTAACCCTCAACATGGACCTAAACCTAATTCTTACCCTACACTTAACCCTAATCCTAAACCAAACCCTAACTCTGACTATAACCCTAATCATAACAATTACCCTAAACCCTCACCTTAACTGTAAAACTAACCGTAACCCTCACCCTAAATCCTAACCGTATCCCACAACCCTAGCCCTAATGCTATCCCTAACCCTAACCCTAACATTAACCTGAAACCCCTGAGCCCTAATGATAAACCTAACCCTAACACAAACCCTAACCCTAACACCAAAGCCTAGCAAAAACCTTAACCCTAACTCTCACCCTAACTCTAACACTAACCCGAAACCGAATCATGAACCTAACCCTAAGCCTAAACCAAACCTATCCATGACCAGAACCGCAAGGCCTAACAGGAACCCTCACCCAAACCCTAACCCTAAACTACACCTCTAACCCCTAACGCCTTATCATAACGATAATCCTAACCCTAACCAACCCTAACCCTAAAACTCACCCTCACCCCAACCACAGAGCCTAACACAACCATGACCCTAACCCTAAACGTAACACTAAACTTAACCCTAACCTTAAATCTAACCCTAACCCTAAAACTAAACACAACCCCTGAACGTAACCCTAACCCTAAACATAACCTTAACACTAACCTGAAAACAAGCCCAAACCTTAGCCATAACCCTAACCCTCACCCTATCTTAAACTTCACCCTATCCCTAACCTAAAACTCACCCTGACTTTAACCCTAACCCTACCCCTAAACCTAACCCTCACCTTAACCTTGGCCCACCTGTAACCCGAAACCTAACCCTTACAATAACTCTGGCCCTAATCCTCTCCCTAAACCTAATTCTAATTCTAACCCTGACCCTAACCCTAACCTAACCTTAACCCTATCTTTAAGCCTACCATAAACTTAAACCTAACCCTAACCCTTAACCTTAACTCTAACCCTAACCCTAGCCCTAACCCTAACCTTAACGGTAACACTTACCCAAAACCCTCACCTTAACTGTCAATGTAACTCTAACTCTTACCCTAACCCTAAACTTAACCCTAATTAGAACCTTAACCTAAACCTAACTGAAATGCTAACCCTTAACCCTAACTCTAATCCTAATCCTCAGCCTAAAACTAACCTTAACCCTAAACCTAACCCTAACCACTGACCCTAACTCTAACCCTAACCCTAAGCCGAACCCTCACCCTTAACCAGAATTTCACCCTAAGCATAACGCTAAGCGTACCCTAACTTCATTCAAACCCGAACCCTAAGCTAAACTAACACTAACACTACACGTAACCCTAACCCTAAACCTAACCCTAACCCTGACTCTGACCTGAACCCAAACCCCTAACCCCAACCCTCTCGCTTAACATAAACTTCTCTGTAACCCTAACCCTAAAACTAAACGTAACACTAAATCTCCCCTAACCCTGACCGTACCATAAACGTAACCCTAACTCTAAACTCAAAACTAACCCTGACCCTAACTCTAACTCTAACCCTAATCCTAACCCTAAAACTTACCCTACACACTCAGCTTAAATGGAAACCTAGCACTAACCCTCATCTTACCATCTAAACCTAACCTCAACCCTTAACCTAACCCTATCTATAACCTTCAGCTAGCCCTAAACCTAAACATGACTTAACCCTAACACTAACCCTAACCCTAAATCTAAACCTAACCTTAACCCTAAACTGAATCCTAACCTAAGCTCTAACCCTAACCCCTAACGCTAACCCTAAGCTCAACCCTCACCCTTCAATTAAACTTTACCCCAGCTGTAGCCCTAACCCTAAGCCGAACCCTAAACCTGACCCTAACATTAACCCAAACACCTAACCCTAACCCTAAGCCTAATCCTAAACCTAACCCTAACCTTAACCCAAATGCCTAACCCTAACCCTCATCCTTAACCTAAACTTCACCCTAAACCTAAGGCTAATCCTAACCCTGAAAGTAAAGCTAACCCTTAACTATCCCCTAACTCTAGCCCTGACCCTAAACCTAATGCTAGTCCTAGCCCTAACAGTAACACCCTAGAACATCAGCTTAATGTAAACTTAACACTAACCCTCCCATGAACCCCTAACCCTGACCCTACCCCGCATCCTACACCTAACCCAGACCTAAACCTAACCCTTTCTCTAACCCTAAATTAACCGTAACCTTAACTCTACCCTAACCCTAACAATAACTCTAAACCTGACCATAACCATAATCCTAAACCCTAGCACTAACTCCAACTCTAAATCTAACCCTAAGCTAGCCCTACCCTTTACCGTAAACCTAGCCTTAACCCTAACCTTACCCCTACCCATACCCTAACGCTATACCTAACCCGAACACTAACCTTAACCCTACTCTAACCTTAAGCCTAACCCTGACTACTAACTGAAACTTCACCATAACCCTAAGCCTAACTCTAACTCTAACCCTAACCATAACAATTACCCTAAACCCTCGCCTTAACTGTAAACCTAACCCTAACCCTCACCCTAATCCTTAACCGTATCCCCAACCCTAAACCTAACGCTATCCCCAAACTTATCCCTAACCCTAACCCTAATACGAACAGTAACCCAAATCTAACCCTAACCCTAATATTAAACCTAAACTTAAATCTACCCTAACCATAAACCTAACCCTAACACCCTATACCTAACGTCTAACACCGTGTATAATCCTAACACTTACCATAACCCTCACCCTTAACCTAAACTTCACACTAACCCTAAACCTAACCTAACGCTGACCCTCACCGAACCCTAAACCTATCCTTAACACTAACCTGAACACAAACCCAAACCCTAGTCCTCACCATAAAAATAACCCTCACCCTATCCTGAACTTCATCCAAACACTAACCATAACCTTTACCCTAAACCTAGACCTAACCCAAACCCTAACCTTAAACCTAACTCTAAGAATAACGCTAGTCCATCTGTAACCCTAAACCAAACACTTACAATAGCCCTGAACCTAACCCTAAACTTAATCCTAATCCTAAACCTAGACCTAATCCTAACCCTAACCCTAACTCTAACCTTGACCCTAAATAGAACACTAAGTCTAACCCTCAACTTGGACCTAAACCTAAATCTTACCCTACACGTAACCCTAACCCTAAACCTAACCCTAACTCTAACTCTAACCCTAATCATAACACTTACCCTAAACCCTCACCTTAACTGTAAAACTAACCGTAACCCTCACCCTAACCCCTAACCGTATCCCACAACGCTAACCCTAATGCTATCCCTAACCCTAACCCTAACACTAACCTGAAACCCCTGAGCCCTAATGATAACCCTAACCCTAACCCAAACCCTAACACCAAAGCGAAAGCCTAGCAAAAACCTTAACCCTAACTCTCACCCTAACTCTAACACTAACCCGAAACCTAATCATGAACCTAACCCTAACCCTAAACCAAACCTAACCATGACCAGAACCACAAGGTCTAACCGGAACCCTCACCCAAAACCTAATCCTAAACTACACCTCTAACTCTAACACCTTACCATAACCATAATCCAAACCCTACCCAACCCTAACCCTATACCTAACCCTCACCCCAACCACAACGCCTAACACAACCATAACCCTTACCCTAACCGTAACACTAAACTTAACCCTAACCTTAAATCTAACCCTAACCCTAAAACTAAACACAACCCATGAACTTAACCCTAACCCTGAACATAACCTTAACACTAACCTGAAAACAAGCCCAAACCTTAGCCATAACCCTAACCCTCACCCTGTCTTAAACTTCACCCTATTCCTAACCTAAAACTTGCCCTAACTTTAACCCTAACCCTACCCCTAAACCTAACCCTCACCTTAACCTTGGCCCACCTGTAACCCTAAACCTAACCCTTACAATAACTCTGACCCTAATCCTCACCCTAAACCTAATTCTAATCCTAACCCTGACCCTAACCCTAACCTAACCTTAACCCTATCTTTAAGCCTACCATAATCTTAAACCTAACTCTAACCCTAACCCTAGCCCTAACCCTAATCTTAACTGTAACACTTACCCAAAACCCTCATCTTAACTGTAAATGTAACTCTCACTCTTACCCTAACCCTAAACTTATCCCTAATTATAACCCTAACCTAAACCTAACTGAAATGCTAACCCTTAACCGTAACTCTAACCCTAATCCTTAGCCTAAACCTAACCTTAACCCTAAACCTAACCCTAACCACTGACCCTAACTCTAACCCTAAGCCTAAGCCGAACCCTCACCCTTAACCAAAATTTCACCCTAAGCATAACGCTAAGCCTACCCTAACTTCATTCAAACCCTAACCCTAAGCAAAACTAACACTAACACTAAACCTAACCTTAACCCTAAACCTAACCCTAACCCTGACTCTAACCTGAACCCAAACCCCTAACCCTAACCCTCTCGCAGAACATAAATTCACTGTAACCCTAAACACTAAATCTCCCCAACCCTGACCCTAACCATAAACATAATCCCAACACTAAACTTAAACCTAACCCTGACTCTAACTCTAACTTTAACCCTAAAACTTACCCTACACACTCAGTTTGAATGGAAACCTAGCACTATCCCTCACCCTAACATCTAAACCTAACCCCAACCCTGAACCCAACCCTATCTCTAACTAAAAACTAGTCCTAAACCTAACTATGACTTAACCCTAACACTTACCCTAACTCTAAACCTGACCTTAACCCTAAACTTAATTCTAACCTTAACCCTAACCCTAACCCCAACACTAACCCTAAGCTCAACACTCACCCTTAACTTAAACTTCACCCTAACCCTAACCCTAAACCAAACACTAACCCTAACCCTAAACCTAACCTTAAACCTGACCCTAACATTAACCCAAACACTTAACGCAAAACCTAACACTAAGCCTAACCCTAAATGTAACGCTAACCTTAACCTAAACACCAAAGCCTAATCCTAACCCTCATCCTTAACCTAAACTTCACCCTAAACCTAAGCCTAACCCTAACCCTAAAATTACACCTAACCCTAAACTATCCTCTAACTCTCGCCCTAACCCTAACCCTAACTCTAACCCTAACCCTGGCAGTAACACCCTAAAACATCAGCTTAACTGTAAATGTAACACTAACCGTCACACGAACCCCTAACCCTTTCCCTAACCCTATCACTCATCCTAACCCTAACCCTGACCTAAACTTAATCCTTACCCTAACCCTAAACTTAACCCTAACCTTAACTCTACCCTAACCCTAACCCTAAACCTAACAATAACTCTAAACCGGACCCTAACCCTAACCCTAAACCCTAGATCTAACTCTAACTCTAAACCTAACCCTAACCCTAACCTGGCCCCACCCTTTACAGTAAAGCTAGCCTTAACCCTAACTTACCCCTACCCTAACCCTAAACCTAACCCTTACAATATCAATAACCCCTAGCAGGGTCCTGCCTAGTCTCTCCCACCTCATCACTCCTTACAAAGAGCCCTGCTTTGTCTCTCCCACATCCTCACTCCCTAAGCAGGGCTCTGCCTGTCCTCTCCCACCTCCTCACTCTCTATGCAGGACTCTGCCTTGTTCTCCCACCTCTTCACTCCCTACACAGGGCCCTGGCTAGTGTCTCCCATCTTCTCACTCCATACACAGGTTTCTGCCTGTTCTTTCCCACTTCCTCACTTCCTACACGGGGCCCTGCCTGGTCTCTCCCACCTCCTCACACCCTACACCAGTCCCTGCCTGATCTCTCCTACCTCCTCACTCCCTGCACAGGGCCCTGCCTGGTCTCTCCCACATCCTTACTCCATACAAAGGGACTTGCCTGATCTCTGGCCTCCTCACTCCCTGCACAGAGCCCTGCCTGGTCTCTCCCAACTCCTCACTCCCTATTCAGGTCTCTGAATGTTTCTCCCACCTCTTCACTCCCTACACAGGGCCCTGCCTGCTGTCTTCCATCTTCTCACTCTCTGCACAAGTTTCTGCCTATTCTCTCTCACCCCCTCACTTGCTAAACACAGTCCTGCCTGTTCTTTCCCACCTCCTGACTCAGTACACAGGTCTCTGCCTGGTCTCTTCCAACTCCTCACTCCCTAGACAGGGCCCTGCCTGGTCTCTGCCACCTCCTCACTCCCTACACAGGTCTCTGACTGCTCCCTGCCACCTCCTCACTCCCTACACAGGGCCCTGCCTGGTATCTCCCACCTCCTCACTCCCTACACAGGGCTCTGTCTTTTCTCTCCCACCTCCTCAGTCCCTACACAGGTATCTGGGTGGTCTCTCCCACCTCCTCACTCCCTAAACAGGACCCTGCCTAGTCTCTCCACCTCCTTACTCCCTACACAGGGCTCTGGCTAGTCTCTCCTACATCCTCACTCTTTATACAGCATCCTACCTGGTCTCTCTCACCTCCTCACTCCCTATGCAGGTCTCTGCCTGGTCTCTCCCACCTCCTCACTCCCTACACAGGGCCCTGCCTGGTCTCTCCTAACGCCTAACTCCCTACACAGGTCCCTGACTGGCCTCTCTCACCTCCTCACTCCCTTTACAGGGCCCTGATGATCTCTCCCACCTCCTCACTCCCTAAACAGGGCCCTGCCTGGCCTCTCCCCCATCCTCAATTCACACAGGGCCCTGCCTCCTCTCTCTCACATCCTGACTGCACACACAGGGCCCTAACTGGTCCCTCCCACCTTCTCCATCCCTACACAGGTCTCTGCATGGTTCTCCCACCTCCCCATTCCCTACAAGGGTCTCTGCCTGTTCTCTCCCACCTCTTCAATCCCTAGACAGGGCCCTGCCTCTTCTCTCCCACTTCCTCACTCCCTACTCAGGGCCCTGCCTGGTATTTCTAACCTCCTCAGGCCATACACAGGGCCCTGCCTGGTCTCTCCCAAATCCTCACTCCCTACACAGGACTCTGCCTGGTCTCTCCCAACACCTCACTCCCTACAAAGGGCCCTGCCTGGAATCTCCCACCTCCTCACACCCTACCCAGGGTCCTGCCTAGTCAATCCCACCTCCTCACTCCCTACGCAGGGCTCTGCCTGTCCTCTCTCGCCTTCTCACTCCCTATGCAGGACTCTGCCTGGTTCTCCACCTCTTCGCTCCCTACACAGGGCCTTGCCTGGTCTCTCCTACCTCCTCACTCCCTACACAGTTCTCTGCCTGTTCCCTCCCATTCCTCAATCCCTACACAGGTCTCTGGGTGGTCTTTCCCACCTCCTTACTACATACACAGGTGTTAGCCTGTTTTCTCCCTCCTCCTCACTCCCTACACAGGGCCCTGATGTTCTCTCGCACCTGCTCACTCCCTAAACAAGCCACTGCCTGGTCTCTCCACCTCCTTACTCCCTCCACAGGGCCCTGCCTGGTCTCTCCCACCTCCTCACTCCCTACACAGGGCCATGCCTGGCCTCTCCCACCTCCTCACTCCCTACACAGGGCTCTGCCTGGTCTCTATCACCCCCTCACTCCCTACACAGGGTCCTGCCTTACCTCTCCCACCTCCTCAGTCCCTGCACTGTGTTTCTGGCTGTTATCTCCCTTCTTCTCACTCCCTACACAGGGCTGTGCTTGTTCTCTCCCATCTCCTCACTCCCTATACAGGGCCCTGCCTGGTGTATCCCATCTGCTCACTCCCTGCACAGGGCCCTGATGATCTCTCCTACATCCTCACTCCCTACACAGGGCCCTGCCTGGCATCTCCACCTCCTTACTCCCTACACACAGACCTGCCTGGTCTCTCCCACATCCTCACTCTGTACACAGGGTCCTACCTGGTCTCTCCCACCTCCTCACTCCCTACACAGGGCCCTGCCTGGTCTCTCCTAACACCTCACTTCCTACACAGGGCTCTGCCTGATCTCTCCCACATCCTGACTCCCTACTCAGGTATCTGGGTGGTCTCTCCCAACTCCTCACTGTGTATGCAGGGCCTTACCTGTTCTCTATCACCTCCTCACTCCCTACACAGGGCCCTGATGGTCTCTCCCACCTCCTCACTCCCTACACAGGGTCCTGCCTGGTCTCTCCCACTTCCTCAATCCCTACACAGGTCCCTGACTGGTATCTCCACCACCTTACTTCCTACACACAGCCTTGCCTGTTCTCTTCCACATCCTCACTCTGTACACAGGGTCCTACCTGGTCTCTCTCACCTCATCACTCCCTACACAGGGCCCTGCCTGGTCTCTCCTAACACCTCACTCCCTACACAGGGCTCTGCCTGGCCTCTCCCACCTCCTCACTCCCTACACAGGGCCCGGCCTGGTCTCTCCTTCTTCTCAATCCCTACACAGGTCTCTGCCTCTTCTCTCCAAGATACTCACTCCCTACACTGGGCCCTGCCAGGTCTCTCCCACCTCCTCAGTCCCTTCACAGGTCTTTGCCTGGTCTCTCCCACATCTCTGCCTCTTCTCTCCTGCATCCTCACTCCCAACATAGGGCCCTGCCTGGTCTCTCCCACCTTCTCACTCCCTACACAGGACGCTGCCTGGCCTCTCCCACCTCCTCAGGACCTACACAGGTCCCTGCCTGGTCTCTTCCAGCTCCTCACTCCCTACACAGGTGTCTGCCTGGATTCTCCCACCTCCTCACTCCTTACACAGGGCCCTGCCTGGTATGTCCCTCCTCCTCACTCCCTACAGAGGGCCCTGCCTGGTGTCTCCCTTCTGCTTACTCCCTACATATGTCTCTGTCTGTTCTCTCCCACCTCCTCACTCTCTACACAGGGCCCTGCCTGATCTCTGGCACATTCTCACTCCCTACACAGGACCTGTGTGGTCTCTCCCAACACCTCACTCCCTCCACAGGGCCCTGCCTGGATGCTCCCTCCCCCTCACACCCTGCACAGGGTCCTGCTTGGTCTCTCCCACCTCATCACTCCTTACACAGGGCCTGCCTGGTCGCTCCCATATCCTCACTCCCTGTACTTGGCTCTGCCTGGTCTCTCCCATCTCCTCACTCCCTAAGCAGGACTCTGCCTGGGTCTCCCTCTTCTTCACTCCCTACACAGGGCCCTGTCTGGTGTCTCCCATCTTCTCTATGCACAGAGCCCTGCCTGGTCTGTCCCACCTCCTCACTCCCTACACTCTTCTCTGCCTGTTCTCTCCCACCTCCTAACTCCCTGCACAGGGCCCTGCCTGGTCTCTCCCATATCCTTACTCCATACAGGGACATGCCTGATCTCTGGCCAACTCACTCCCTACGGAGGGCCCTTCCTGGTCTCTCCCATCTCCTCACTCCCTATGCAGGTCTCTGAATGGTTCTCCCACCTCTTCACTCCCTACACAGGGCCCTGCCTGCTGTCTACCATCTTCTCAATCCCTACACAGGTTTCTGCCCTATTCTCTCCCACCTCCTCACTCCCTACACAGGTCTCTGCCTGGCCTCTCCCACTTCCTCACTCCCTACACAGGTCCCTGCTTCGTCTCTCCCACCTCATCACTCCTTACACAGGGCCCTGCCTGGTCTCTCCTACATCCTCACTCTTTACACAGCATCCTACCTGGTCTCTCTCACCTCCTCACTCCCTATGCAGGTCTCTGCCTGGTCTCTCCTAAGGCCTAACTCCCTACACAGGTCCCTGCCTGACCTCTCCCACCTCCTCACTCCCTAGACATGGCCGTGCCTGGTTGCTCCCAGCTCCTCACTCCCTACTCAGGGCCCCGCCTTTTCTCTCCCACCTCCTCCATCCCTGTAAAGGTCTCTGCCTGGTCTGTCCCACCTCCTTACTCCCTACAGAGTTCTCTGCCTGTTCTCTTCCACATCCTCACTCCTTACACAGGGCCCTTCCTGGTCCCTCCCACCTCCTCACTTCCTACACCTGTCCCTGCCTGGTCTCTTCCATCTCCTCTCTCCCTACTCAGGGCCCTGCCTGGTCTCACCCACCTCCTCACTCCCTACAAAGGTCTCTGTCTGGTCTCTCAGCTCTTCACTCCCTACACAGGTTTCTGTCTCTTTTGTCCCACCATCTTACTCCCTATACAGTGCCCTGCCTGGTCTCTCACTCTCTATACAGGGCCCTGCATGGTCTCTCCCACCTCCTGACTCCCTTCACAGTGCCCAGCCTAGTCCCTCCCACCTCCTCACTCCCTACACAGGTTAGGGTTTAGGGTTTAGTTTAGTGTTAGGGTTATGGTTCGGGATCGGGTTTAGGGGTTAAGGTTAGGTTTTAGGGTTTAGTGTTCGAGTTTAGGGTCAGGGTCAGTTTTTAGTGTCAGGGTCAGGGTTTATGGTCAGGGTTTAGGGTCAGGGTCAGGGTTAGGGGTTAGGGTCAGGGTTAGGTTTAGGGTTTGTTTTTATGGTTAGGGTTTAGGGTTTAGGATTAGGGTTGGGGTAAGGTTAGGGCTATGTGTTAGGGCTAGGGGTTAGGGTTTAGTGTTTAGTGATAGAGTTTAGGGTCAGGGTCAGAGTCAGTGTTTAGTGTCAGGGTCAGAGTTTAGGGTCAGGGTTAGGGTCACGGTCAGGGTTAGGGTCATGGTCAGGGTTTAGGGTCATTGTCACGGTTTAGGGTCAGGGTCTGGGTCAGGGTTAGGGGTTAGAGTCAGGGTTAGGTTTAGAGTTTGGGTTTAGGGTTAGGATTTAGGGTTTAGGGTTAGGGCTAGGGTTAGTTTTAGAGGTTAGAGGTTAGGGTTAGGGTTAGGGCTAGGGCTAGGGCTTGGTGTTAGGGCTAGGTCTAGGGCTAGGGTTTTAGGGCTAGAGTTTAGGGTTAGGGTTAGGGTTTTGGGTTAGGCTGATGGTTAGAGTTTAGGGTTAGGGTTCATGGTTAGTGTTAGGGTTAGTGTTAGGGTTTAGGGTTAGGGTTAGGGTTTAGGGTTAGCAGTTAGTGTTAGGGTTAGTGTTCAGGGTTAGGGTTAGTTTTTAGGGTTTGGGTTTAGGGTTAGCGGTTAGTGTTAGGGTTAGTGTTCAGGGTTAGGGTTAATGTTTAGGGTTAGGTTTTAGGGTTCGAGTTAGTGTTAGGGTTAGGGCTAGGGCTAGGGCTAGGACTTGGGCTAGGGCCTAGGGCTAGGGCTAGTGATATGGTTTGTGTTTAGGGTTCGGGTTTGGGTTCACGTTAGGCTTCGGTTTAGGCTTCGGGTTAGGATTTGGGTTAGGGTTTTGGGTAAGGGTTATTGTTAGGTTCAGGGCTATTGTAAGGGTTAGGTTTAGGGTTACAGGTGGACTAGCGTTATGATTAAAGTTTAAGTTTAGGGTTTGGGTTAGGTTTAGATTTAGGGTTAGGGTTTGGATGAAGTTTACAATATGGTGAGTGTTATTTTTAAGGTTAGGGCTAGAGTTTGGGTTCGTGTTCAGGTTAGTGTTAAGGTTAGGTTTAGCGTTTGGATTAGGGTTAGGGGTTATGTTTGGGGTAGGGTTATGTTTAGATTTAGGGTTAGTGTGAAGTTTAGGTTAAGGGTGAGGGTTACAGTTAGGGTTAGGGTAAGGGTGAGGGTTAGGGTCAGAGTTATTGTAAGGGTTAGGTTTAGGGTACTACAGGTGGGCCAAGGTTAAGTTTAGGGTTTGATTTAGGGGTAGGGTTAGGGTTAAAGTTAGGGTGAGCTTTAGCTTAGGGATAGGGTGAAGTTTAAGATAGGCTGAGGGTTAGTTTTAGGGTTATGGTTAAGGTTTGAGTTTGGTTTCAGGTTAGCGTTAAGGTTATGTTTAGGGTTAGGGTTAAGTTTAGGGGTTCTTTTTAGTTTTAGGGTTAGGGTTAAATTTTAGGTTAGGGTTAAGTTTAGTGTTATGGTTAGGATTAGGGTCACGGTTTGTGTTAGTCTTTGTCGTTTGGGTGAGGGTTAGGTTTAGGGTTCGGGTTGGGTAGGGTTAGGATTATGGTTATGGTAAGGTGTTAAGGGTTAGAGTTTTAGTTTAGGGTTAGGGTTTGGGTGAGGGTTCCGGTTAGTCATTGTGGTTCTGGTCATGGTTAGGTTTGGTTTAGGGTTAGGGTTAGGTTTATTATTAGGTTTCAGGTTAATGTTAGAGTTAGAGTTAGGGTGAGACTTAGGGTTAAGGTTTGGGTTAGGCTTTGGTGTTAGGGGTTAGGGTTTGGGTTAGGGGTTAGGGTTATCGTTAGGGCTTAGGGGTTCACGTTAGTGTTAGGGTTAGGAATAGCATTAGGGTTAGGGTTGGGGGATACGGTTAGGGGTTAGGGTGAGGGTTGCGGTTAGTTTTACAGTTAAGGTGAGGGTTTAGGGTAAGTGTTATTCTTAGGGTTAGAGTTAGGGTTAGGTTCAGGGTTAGGGTTAGGTGTAGGGTAAGATTTCGGTTTAGGTTCAGGTTTAGAATTAGAGTTAGTGTTCTATTTAGGATCAAGCTTAGAGTTAGGGTTAGGGTTAGGATTAGGGTTAGGTCTAGGGTTAGGTTCAGGGCTAATGTAAGGCTTAGTTTTAGGGTTACAGGTGGAGTAGTGTTATGGTTAGAGTTTGGTTTAAGGTTAGGGTTTGGGTTAGGTTTAGGTTTAGGGTGAAGGTTAGGGTTAGTGTTGGATGAACCTTAGGACGGGGTGAGGGTTATTCTTATGATTAGGGCTGAAGTTTGATTTTGTGTTCAGGTTAGTGTTAAGGTTAGTTTTAGGGTTCTGGTTAGTGTTAGGAGTTACGTTTAGGGTTAGTGTTAGGTTTAGGTTCAGGGTTAGAGTGATGTTTAGGTTCATAGTGAGGGTCAAGGTAAGGGTTAGGATTACGGTGAGGATTATACTTAGTGTTAGAGTTTACGTTTAGGGTGTTAGGGTTAGGTTTATGGTTAGGGTAGGGTTAAGTTTAGGGTTAATGTAAGGGTTAGTATTAGATTAGTGTTACTGTTCGTGTTTGGGTTAGGGTTAGGGATAAGTTTAGGGATAGCGGCAGGTTTAGGGTTGGGGATTCGGTTAGGGGTTCGGGTGAGGTTTAGTGTTAGGTTTACAGTTAAGGTGAGGGTTTAGGGTAAGTGTTATGGTTAGGGTTAGAGTTAGAGTTAGGGTTAGGGTTAGGGTGAATTTTCAGTTCATAGTGAGGGTTAGGTAAGGGTTAGGGTTAAGGTTAGAGTTAGGATTAAGATTAGTGTTAGGGTTAGGTTTAGGGTTAGGGATAGGATAGGGGTAAGGTTAGGGTTAAGGCTAGGTTTATGGTCAAGGGTACGTCTAGGTTAGGGTTAGGATTAGGTGTAGAGTTAGAGTTAGTGCTAGGGTTTAGGGGTAGGGTTCGGGTCAGGTTTAGAGTTTTTGTTAGTGTTAGGGTTAGGGTAGAGTTAAGGTTAGGGTTAAGTTTAGGGTTAGGGTAAGGGTTATGTTTAGGTCAGGGTTAGGGTTAGGGTTAGGGATAGGGTTAGGTTTAGGGAAAGGGTTAGGGTTCGTGTGAGGGTTAGTGTTAGATTTACAGTTAAGCTGATGTTTTACAGTGTTACGGTTAGGGTCAGGGTTAGAGTTAGAGTTAGGGTTAGGGCTAGACTGAGGGGATAGTTTAGGGTTAGGTTTAATTTTAGGGTTATGCTTATGTATAGGGTGAAAGTTAAGTTAAGATTAGCGTTAGGGTAAATATTAGAGTTAGGTGTTTGGGTTAAGGTTAGGATCAGGTTAGGGTTAAGTTTAGGGTTAGTGTTAGTGTCAGGGTTAGGTTTTGGTGTTTGGGTTAATGTTAGGGTTAGCTTTAGGGTTAGGGTTTAGTTTAAGGTTAGGGTCAGGGTGCAGTTTAAGTTAAGTGTGAGGGTTGAGCTTAGGGTTAGTGTTAGGGGTTAGGGTTAGGGTTAGGGTTAAGGTTAGGATTAGGATTAGGGTTAAGATTAGTTTTAGGATTAGGGTAAGTGTTACGGTTAAGTCATGGTTAGGTTTAGGGCTAGGTAAAGGTTAGAGATAAGATTAGGTTAAGGGTAGGGTTTAGGTTTAGATGTTAGTGTGAGGGTTAGTGCTAGGTTTCCATTTAAGCTGAGTGTGTAGGGTAAGTTTTAGGGTTAGGATTAGGGTTAGAGATAGATTTAGGGTCAGGGTTAGGATTATGTTTAAGGTTAGGGTTAGGTATATGGTTAGGATTAGGGTTAGGGTCAGGGTTGGGGAGATTTAGTATTATGTTTAGTTTTAGGGCTAGGGTTAGGGTGAAGTTTATGTTAAGCGTGAGGGTTAGGGTTAGGGTTAGGGGTAAGGGTTCAGGTTAGGGTCAGGGTTAGGGTTTGCGTTAGGTTTAGGGTTAGCTTTAGTTTTGGTTAGGGTTAGGATTTGAATGAAGTTAGGGTAGGTTTAGGGTTATGGGTAGGGTGAAATTTTGGTTAGAGTTATTGTTCGGGGTTAGGGTTAGGTTTGAGTTTATCGTAGGGTTAAAGTTAGGGTTAAGGTTAGGTTAGAGTTATGGTCAGGGTTAGGATTAGGATTAGGTTTAGGGTGACGGTTAGGGTCCGAGTTATTGTAAGGGTTAGTTTTAGGGTTACAGGTGGGCCAAGGTTAAGGTTAGGGTTAGGTTTAGGGGTAGGGATAGGTTTAGAATTAGGTTAACATAAACTTCACCCTAACCCTAGCCCTAAAACTAAACATAATTAGAATTAGGGTGAGCTTTAGGTTAGGGATAGGGTGAAGTTTAAGTTAGGGTGAGGGTTAGGGTTAGGGTTATGGCTAAGGTTTGGGTTAGTTTTCAGGTTCGTGTTAAGGTTGTGTTTCGTGTTAGGGTTAAGTTTACGGGTTCTGTTTAGTTTTAGGGTTTGGGTTATGTTTAAGGTTAAGGTTAAGTTTAGTGTTACAGTTAGGGTTAGGGTTACGTTTTGTGTTAGGCGTTGTGGTTGGGGTGAGGTTTAGGGTTAGGGTTGGGTAGGGTTAGGATTATGGTTACGGTAAGGTGTTAGGTGTTAGAGGTGTAGTTTAGGGTTAGGGTTTGGGTGAGGGTTCCGGTTAGGCATTGTGGTTCTGGTCATGGTTAGGATTGGTTTAGGGTTAGGGTTAGGTTTATGATTAGGTTTCGGGTTAGTGTTAGAGTTAGAGTTAGGGTGAGAGCTACCTTTAAGGTTAGGGTTAGGTTTTGGTGTTATGGGTTAGGTTTGGGGTTAGGGTTAGGGTTATCATTAGGGCTTAGGTGTTCAGGTTAGTGTTAGGGTTAGGGATAGCATTAGGGTAAGGGTTGTGGGATACCGTTAGGGGTTAGAGTGAGTGTTACGGTTAGTTTTACATTTAAGGCGAGGGTTTAGGATAAGTGTCCCGATTATCGTTAGACATAGAGTTAGGGGTAGGTTTACGTTTAGGGTTAGGTGTAGGGTAAGATTTAGCTTTAGTTTCAGGTTTAGGGGTAGAGTTAGTGTTCTATTTAGGGTCAAGGTTAGAGTTCGGGTTAGGGTAAGGATTAGGTCTAGGGTTAGGATTAGGTTTAGGGTTAGGTTGAGGGGTATTTTAAGGGTTAGGTTTAGGGTTACAGGTGGACTAACATTATGGTTAGAGTTAGATTTAATGTTAGGGGTTGGGTTAGGTTTAGGTTTAGGTTTAGGACTAAGGTTAGCGTTAGGGTTTGGATGAAGTTTAGGATAGGGTGAGGGTTATTTTTAGGGTTAGGGCTAGACTTTGGGTTTGTGTTCATGTTAGTGCTAAGGTTAGGTTTAGGGTTCAGGTTAGGGTTAGTGGTTATGTTCAGATTAGGTTTAGGTTTAGGGTTAGTGTGAAGTTTAGGTTAAGGGTGAGGGTTAGGATAAGGGTTTGCATTAGGGTTTGGATTCTAGTTAGTGTTAGAGTTTAGGTTTAGGGTGTTAGGGTTAGGTTTATGGTTAGGGAAGGGTTAAGTTTAGGGTTAATGTTAGGGTTAGCGTTAGATTAGGGTTACTGTTCGTCTTCGGGTTAGGGTTAGGGATAATGTGAGGGATAGATAGCATTAGGTTTAGGGTTGGGGATACGGTTAAGGGTTAGGTTTAGGTTTACATTGAAGGTGAAGGTTTAGGGTAATTGTTATGGTTAGGGTTAGAGTTAGAGTTAGGCTTATGGTTAGGGTGAAGTTTCAGTTAATAGTCAGGGTTAGGGTTAAGGTTAGAGTTATGCTTAAGGTTAGTGTCAGGGTTAGGTTTAAGGTAGGGGTAAGGTTAGGGTTTAGGCTAGGTTTACGGTAAAGGGTAGGGCTAGGTTAGGGTTAGGGTTAGGTTTAGAGTTAGAGTTAGTGCTAGGGTTTAGGCTTAGGGTTAGGGTCAGGTTTAGAGTTATTGTGAGGATTAGGGTTAAGTTCGAGTTAAGGTTAGTGTTAAGTTTAGGGTTAGGGTAAGGGTTAGGATTAGGTCAAGGTTAAGGTTAGGATTAGGGATAGGGGTAGGATTAGGGAAAGGGTTAGCGATTCATGTGATGGTTAGTGTTAGGTTTACAGTTTAGCTGATGTTTTAGAGTGTTATGGTTAGGGGTATGGTTAGAGTTAGGGTTAGGGTTAGGTTTAGGGTTAGGGCTAGACTGAGGGGATAGTTTAGGGTTAGGTTTAGTTTCAGGTTAGGCTTAGGCTTACGTTTAGGGTGAAGCATACTTTAAGGATGAGGGTTAGGACTAGTGTTAGCGTTACGTGTTTGCGTTAAGGTTAAGGTTAGATTTAGGGTTAGTATGAGGGTCAGGTTTACGTGTTTGGGTTAATGCTAGGGTCAGGTTTAGGCTTAGGTTTAGGGTTAGGGTTAGGGTTCAGTTTAGGGTTAGTGTTAGGGTGCATTTAAAGTTAAGGGCGAGTGTTGAGCTCACGTTAGCGTTAGGTGTTAGGGTTAGGGTTAAGGTTAGGATTAGGTTTAGGGTTAAGTTTAGGTTTATGCTTAGGTTTAGAGTACATGTTAGGGTTAAGTCATTGTTAGGTTTAGGGCTAGGTTAAGGTTAGAGATAGGGTTAGGTTAAGGGTTGGGGTTAGGTTTAGATGTTAGGGTGAGGGTTAGTTCTAGGTTTCCATTTAAGCTGAGTGTGTAGGGTAAGTTTTAGGGTTAGGATTAGGGTTAGGGTTAGAGTTAGGTTCAGGTTTGGGTTAGGTTTATGGTTAGGATTAGGGTTAGGGTCAGGGTTAGGCGGAGATTTAGTGTTATATTTAGTTTTAGGGTTAGAGTTAGGGCGAAGTTTATGTTAAGCGTGAGGGTTAGGGTTAGGGGTTAGGGTTCAGGTTATGGTCCGGGTTAGGGTTAGGTTTACATTTAGGGTTAGGTTTAAGTTTAGTTTTATTTTTGGTTAAGGTTAGGGTTTGAATGAAGTTAGGGGAGGTTTAGGGTCATGGTTAGGGTGAATTTTGGTTAAGAGTGAGGGTTCGGTTTAGGGTTAGGGTTAGGTTTACGTTTAAGGGTAGGCTTAGGCTAAGGATTAGGGTTAGAGTTAGGGTTAGGGGTTAGTGTTTCAGTTTGGTTTACGGTAGAGTTATATTTAGGGTTAAGATTAGGGTTAGGGTAAGAGTTAGAGTTACGTTTACAGTTAAGATGAGGGTTTTGGGTAAGTGTTAGGGTTAGGCTTAGTGCTAGGGTTAGGGTTAGAGTTAGGGTTAGGAGTTAGGGTTTGGTTTAAGATTATGGTAGGGTTAAGGTTAGGTTAGGGTTAGGATTAGCATTAGGTTTAGGGCGAAGGATAGGGTCAGAGTTATTGTAAGGGTTTGGATGAGGGTTACAGGTTGGCCAAGGTTAAGGTTAGGGTTAGGTTTAGGGTTAAAGTTAGGGTTAGCTTTAGGATAGAGATAGGGTGAAGTTTAAGATAGGGTGCGGGTTAGGTTTAGGGTTATGGCTAAGGTTTGCGTTAGTTTTCAGGTTATTGTTAAGGTTATGTTTAGGGTTAGGGTTAAGTTTACGGGTTCTGTTTAGTTTTAGGGTCAGGTTTAGATTTTAGGTTAGGGTTATTTGCAGTGTTACTGTTAGGGTTAGGGTTATGGTTTGTGTCAGGCGTTGTGGTTGGGATGAGGGTTAGGTTTAGGGTTAGGTTTGGTTAGGGTTAGGATTATGGTTATGGTAATGTGTTAGGAGTTAGAGGTGTAGTTTAGGGTTAGGGTTTGGGTGAGGGTTTTGGTTAGGCATTGTGGTTCTGGTCATGGTTAGGTTTGGTTTAGGGTTAGGGTTAGATTTATGATTCGGTTTCGGGTTAGTGTTAGAGTTAGGGTGAGAGTTAGGGTTAAGGTTTGGGTTATGCTTTGGTGTTATGCGTTAGGGTTTGATTTCAGGTTCGGGTTATCCTTAGGGCTTAAAGGTTCAGGTGAGTGTTAGGGTTAGGCTTAGGGATAGCTTTAGGGTTAGGGTTCGGGATACAGTTAGGGGTTAGGTTGAGGGTTATGGTTAGTTTTACAGTTAAGGTGAGTGTTCAGGGTAAGTGTTATGGTTATGGTTAGAGTTAGGGTTAGGGTTCGGGTGAAGTTTCAGTTAATAGTGAGGGTTACGCTAAAAGTTAGGGTTAATGTTAGAGTTAGGGTTAAGGTTAGCGTTAGTGTTAGGTTTAGGGTAGGTAAGGTTAGGGTTAAGACTAGGTTTACGGTAAAGGGTTGGGCTGGGTTAGGGTTAGGGTTAGGTTTAGAATTATACTTAGTGCTGAGTTTAGGGTTAGGGTTAGGGTCAGGATTCGAGTTATTGTTTGGTTTAGGTATAGGTAGAGTTAAGGTTAGGTTTAAGTTTAGGTTTGGGGAAGGGTTAGGTTTACGTCAGCGTTAGGTTTAGGATTAGGGATTGGGTTAGGGTTTGTGAAAGGGTTAGGGGTTCGTCTGAGGGTAAGTGTTAGGTTTACAGTTAAGCTGATGTTTTAGGGTGTTATGGTTAGGGTCATTGTTAGGTTTAGTGTTCGGGCTAGAGTTAGGTGATAGTTTAGGGTTAGGTTTAGTTTTAGGGTTAGGCTTAGGCTTAGGTTTAGGGTGAAGTTTAGGTTAAGGATGAGAGTTATGTTTAGGGTTAGTGTTAGGGTTAGGTGTTTGGGTTAAGGTTAGGGTCAGTTTAGGGTTCGGTTTAGAGTTCGGGTTAGCGTTAGGGTTCGGGTTAGGTGTTTGGGTTAACGTTAGGGTCAGGTTTATGTTTGCGTTTAGGGTTAGTGTTGGGTTCGTTTTAGGGTTAGTGTTTGGGTGAAATTTAAGTTAAGAGTGAGGGTTGAGCTTAGGGTTAGGGGTTAGGGTTAGGGTTAAGGTTAGTTTTAGGTTTAGGTTTAAGATTAGGTTTAGGGTTAGGTTTAAGGTAAGTGTTAGGGTTAAATCATGGTTAGGCTAGGGCATGGTTAAGGTTAGAGATAGGGTCAGGTTAAGGGTTGGGGTTAGGTTTAGATGTTAGGGTGAGGGTTAGTGCTAGGTTTCCATTTAAGTTGAGTTTGTAGGGTAAGTTTTAGGGTTGGATTAGGGTTAGAGTTAGGGTCAGGGTTAGGGTTAGGGTTAGGTTTATGGTTAGGATTTGGGTTACGGTCAGGGTTAGGGGGAGATTTAGTGTTATGTTTAGTTTCAGGGTCAGGGTTAGGGTGAAGTTTAGGTTAAGGATGAGGGTTAGGTTTAGTGTTAGGGTTAGGTGTTTGGGTTAAGGTTAGGGTCAGGTTAGGGTTAGGGTTAGGCTTACTGTTAGGGTTAGGTGTTTGGGTTAATGTTAGAGTCAGGTTTAGGGTTAGGTTTAGAGTTAGGATTAGGTTTTGGTTTAAAGTTGGAGTTCGGGATAGGGTGAAGTTTAATTTAAGGGTGAGGGTTGAGCTTAGGGTTTGGGGTAGGGGTTAGGGTTCAGGTTAGGATTAGGTTTAAGGTTAAGGTTAGGTTTAGGGTCAGGTTTAGGGTAAGTGTTAGGATTAAGTCATGTTTAGGTGTAGGGCTAGGATAAGGTTAGAGATAGGGTTAGGTTAAGGGTTGGGTTTAGGTTTAGATGTTAGGGTGTGGGTTAGTGGTAGGTTTCCATTTAAGCTGAGTGTGTAGGGTAATTTTTATGGTTAGGATTAAGGTTAAAGTCAGGGTCAGGGTCAGGGTTAGGGTTAAGTTTAGGGTTAGTTTTATGCTTAGGATTGGGTTAGGTTCATGGTTGGGGGAGATTTAGTGTTATGTTTAGTTTTAGGATAGGGTTAGGGTGAAGTTGATGTTAAGCGTGCGGGTTAGGGTTAGGGCTAGGGGTTATTGTTCAGATTAGTGTCAGGGGTAGGGTTAGGGATAGGTTTAGGGTTTGTTTTAGTTTTGTTTAAGGTTAGGGTTTGAATAAAGTTAGGGTAGGTTTAGGGTTATGGTTAGGTCTGGGCTAAGGATTAGGGTTAGAGTTAGGGTTAGGGGTGTTTTGGTTAGGTTTAGGGTAGGGTTTTATTTAGGGTTAGGGTAAGAATTAGAGTTACGTTTACAGTTAAGGTGAAGGTTTTGGGTATGTGTTTTACGGTTAGGGTTAGGGTTAGAGGTAGGATTAGGGTTTAGGGTTAGGTTTAATTTTATGGTAGGGTTAAAGTTAAGGTTAAGGTTAGGTTAGAGTTAGGGTAGGGTTAGGATTAGGATTAGGTTTAGGGTGAGGTTTAGGGTCAGAGTTATCGTAAGGGTTAGGTGTAGGGTGACTGGTGGGCCAAGGTTAAGGTTAGTGTTAGGTTTAGGGGTAGGGTTAGGGTTAAAGTTAGGGTTAGCTTTAGGTTAGGGATAGGGTGAAGTTTAAGATAGGGTGTGGGTTAGGGTGAGGGTTATGGCTAAAGGTTTGGGTAAGTTTTCAGGTTATTGTTAAGGTTACGTTTAGGGTTAGGGTTAAGTTTATGGGTTATGTTTAGTTCTGGGTTAGGGTTAGATTTTAGGTTAGGGTTAAGTTTAGTGTTACGGTTATGGTTAGGGTTACGGTTTGTTTTAGGCGTTGTGGTTGGGTTGAAGGTTAATTTTAGCGTCAGGGTTGAGCAGGCTTAGGATTATGGTTATGATAAGGCGTTAGGGGTTAGAGGTGTAGTTTATGGTTAGGGTTTCGGTGAGAGTTCTGGTTAGGCATTTTGGTTCTGGTCATGGTTAGGTTTGGTTTAGGGTTAGGGTTAGGTTTATGATTAGGTTTCGGGTTAGTGTTAGATTTAGGGTGAGTGTTTGGTTTAAGGTTTGGGTTAGGCTTTGGTGTTAGGGGTTTGGTTTGGGTTAGGGTTATCGTTAGGGCTTAGGGTTTCAGGTTAGTGTTAGGGCTAGCATTAGGGTTAGTGTTGGGGGATACGTTTAGGGGTTCTGGTGAGGGTTACGGTTAGTTTTACAGTTAAGGTGAGGGTTTAGGGCAAGTCTTATGATTAGGGTTAGAGTTAGAGTTACGGTTAGGTTTAGGGTTAGGTTTAGATGTAGGGTAAGATTTAGGTTTACTTTCAGGTTCAGGGTGAGAGGTAGTGTTCTATTTAGGGTCAAGGTTAGAGTTAGGTTTAGGATTCGGTCTAGGGTTAGGATTAGGATTAGTTTTAGGGTTAAGTTCAGGGCTATTGAAATGCTTAGGTTTAGGGTTACAGGTGGACTAGCATTATACTTAGAGTTAGGTTTAAGGTTAGGGTTTGGGTTAGGTTTAGGTTTACACTTAAGATTAGGATTAGGGTTTGGATGAAGTTTAGGATAGGGTGAGGGTTATTTTTATGGTTTGGGCAAAGTTTGGTTTTGTGTTCAGCTTAGTGTTAAGGTTAGGTTTAGGGTTCGGTTTTGGGTTAGGGGTTATGTTTAGGGTTTGGGTTACGCTTTGGTTTAGGGTTAGTGTGAAGTTTAGGTTAAGGGTGAGGGTTAGGATAAAGGTTAGGATTAGGTTTATGGTAAGGTGTTAGTGGTTAGAGGTGTAGTTTAGGGTTAGGGTTTGGGTGAGGGTTCCGGTTAGGAATTGTGGTTCTGGTCATGGTTGGGTTTGGTTTAGGTTTATGATTAGGTTTCGGGTTAGTGTTAGAGTTAGGGTGAAAGTTAGGGTTAAGGTTTGGGTTAGGCTTTGGTGTTAGGGGTTAGGGTTTGTGTTAGAGTTAGGGTTATCGTTAGGGCTCAGGGGTTTCAGGTTAGTTTTAGGGTTAAGGTTAGGGATTGCATTAGGGTTAGGTTTGGGGGATACGGTTAAGGGTTAGGGTGAGGGTTACGGTTAGTTTTACAGTTAAAGTGTGGGTTTAGGATAAGTGTTATGATTAGGGTTAGAGTTGGAGTTATTTTTAGGTTTAGGGTTAGGTGTAGGGGAAGATTTAGGTTTAGGTCCAGGTTTAGGGTTAGAGTTAGTGTTCTCTTTAGGGTCAAGGGTGCAGTTAGGGTTAGGTTAGGATTAGGTCTAGGGCTAGGATTAGGTTTAGGGTTAATTTCAGGGCTATTGTAAGGGTTAGGTTTAGGGTTACAGATGGACTAGCGCTATGGTTAGAGGTAGGTTTAAGGTTAGGGCTTGGGTTAGGTTTAGGTTTAAGGTAGTGTTAGAGTTTGGATGAAGTTTAGGATAGGGTGAGGGTTATTTTTATGGTTAGGGCTAGAGTTTGGGTTTGTGTTCAGGTTAGGGTTAGGGGTTATGTTTAGGGTTAGGGTTATGTTTTGGTTTAGGGTTAGTGTGAAGTTTAGGTTAAGGGTGAGGGTTCGGATAAGCGTTAGAATTAGGGTTAGGATTATAGTTAGTGTTAGAGGTTAGATTTAGGATGCTAACGTTAGGTTTATGGTTAGGGTTGGGTTAATGTTAGAGTTAGGGTTAGATTAGGTTTAATGTTCGTGTTTGGGTTAGGGATAGGGTTAGGGATAGCATTAGGTTTAGGGTTGGGGATACGGTTAGGGGTTAGGGTGAGGGTTGTGGTTAGGGTGTGGGTTAGGGTTAGGTTTACAGTTAAGGTGAGGGTTTAGGGTAAGTGTTATAGTTAGGGTTCGAGTTCCAGTTTGGGTTAGGTTTAGGGTGAAGTTTCGGTTAATAGTCAGGGTCAGGGTAAGCGTTAGGGTTAAGATTACAGTTAGGGTTAAGTTTAGTGTTAGGGTTAGGGTTAGGGTAGGGGTAAGGTTAGGGTTAAGGCTAGGTTTACGGTAAAGGGTAGGGCTAGGTTAGGGTTAGGTTTAGAGTTAGAGCTAGTACTAGGGTTTAGGGTAAGAGGTAGGGTCAGGTTTAGAGTTTTTGTTAGTTTTAGGGTGGAGTTAAGGTTAAGCTTAGCGTTAGGGTAAGTGTTAGGTTTAGGTCAGGGTTAAGGTTAGGATTAGGGATAGGGTTAGGGTTAGGGAAAGGGTTAGGTGTTCGTGGGAGGGTTAGTGTTAGGTTTACACTTAAGCTGATGGTTTACAGTGTTACGGTTAGGTCAGGGTTGTAGTTAGGGTTAGGATGAGGTTTAAGTTTAGGGCTATATTTAGGGGATAGTTTAGGGTTAGGTTTAGTTTTAGGGTTAAGGTTAGGCTTAGGTTTATCTTGAAATTTATGTTAAGGATGAGGGTTAGGGTTAGCGTTAGGGTTAGGTGTTTGGGTTAAGGTTCGGGTTAGGTTTAGGGTTTGGGTTAGGGTTAGGTGTTTCGGTTAATGTTAGGGTCAGGTTTAGGGTAAGGGTTAGGGTTCGGTTTAGGATCAGGCTTAGGGTTAGGATTAGAATTAGGGTTAGTGGTTAGGGTTAGGCTTAGGGTTAAGGTTAGGTTTAGGCTAAAGATCAGGATTTGATTTCGAGTTAGGTGTTAGTGTTTCGGTTAGGTTTAGGGTAGGGTTATATTTAGGGTTAGGTTAAGAGTTAGATTTATGTTTACAGTTAAGGTGAGGGTTTTGGGTAAGTGTTACATTTAGGGTTAGGGTTAGGTTTAGGGCTAGGGCTAGGGTTAGGTTTAGATTTCGGGTTACCGGTTAGGGTTAGGTTCAAGTTTATGGTAGGGTAAAGTTAGGGTTAAGGTTTGGTTAGGGTTAGGGTCAGGGTTAGGATTAGGATTAGGTTTAGGGTGAGGGTTAGGGTCAGAGTTATTGTAAGGGTTAGGTTTGGGGTTACAGGTGGGTCATGGTTAAGGTTAGGGTCAGGGTTAAAGTTAGGGTGTGCTTTAGATTAGGGATAGGGTGAAGTTTAAGATAGGGTGAGGGTTAGGGTTATGGCTAAGGTTTGCTTGAGTTTTCAGGTTAGTGTTAAGGTTATGTTTAGGGTTAGGAATAAGTTTATGGGTTAGGGTTGGGGTAGATTTTAGGTTAGGGTTAAGTTCAGTGTTACGGTTAGGGTTAGGTTTACGGTTTGTGTTAGGCATTGTGGTTGGTGTGAGGATTAGGTTTAGGATTAGGGTTGGGTAGGGTTAGGATTATGGTTATGGTAAGGTGTTAGGGATTAGAGGAGTAGTTTTGGGTTAGGGCTTGGGTGAGGGTTCCGGTTAGGCATTGTGGTTCTGGTCATGGTTAGGTTTGGTTTAGGGTTAGTTTTATGATTAGGTTTAGGGTTAGTGTTAGAGTTAGGGTTAGGCTTTGGTGCTAGGGGTTAGGTTTTGGGTTAGGGTTAGGGTTATCATTAGGGCTTAGGTTTTCAGGTGAGTGTTAGGGTTAGGGTTAGGGATAGCATTAGGGTTAGCTTTTGGGGGTACGGTTAGGGGTTAGGTGAGGGTTACAGTTAGTATTGCAGTTAAGGTTAGGTTTTAGGGCAAGTGTTAGGATTAAGGTTAGAGTTAGACTTAGGGTTAGGTTTAGGGTTAGGTGCAGGGTAAGTTTTAGGTTTAAGTCCTGGTTTAGGGTTAGAGTTAGTGTTCTATTTAGGGTCAAGTTTAGAGTTCGGGTTAGGTTTAGGATTAGGTCTATTGTTGGGCTTAGGATTAGGGTTAGGTTCAGAGCTATTGTAAGGCTTAGGTTTAGGGTTACAGATGGACTAGCTTTACGGTTAGAGTTAGGTTTAAGGTTAGGGTTTGGGCTAGGTTTACGTTTACGGTTATGGTTAGGGTTAGGATTTGGTTGAAGTTTAGCATAGGCTGAGGGTTACTTCTAGGGTTAGGGCTAGAGTTTGGGTTTGTGTTCAGGTTAGTGTTATGGTTAGATTTAGGGTCCAGTTTAGGGTTAGGGGTTAGGTTTAGTGTTAGGGTTAGTTTTAGGTTTAGGGTTAGTGTGAAGTTTAGGTTAAGGGTGAGAGTTAGGCTTAGGGTTAGGATTAGGGTTAGTGTTAGACGTTAGGTTTAGGCTGCTAGTTTTAGGTTTATGGTTAGGGTAGGTTTAAGTTTAGGGTTAATGTTAGGGTTAGTGTTAGATTAGGGTTACTGTTCGTGTTAGGGTTACAGTTAGGGTTAGGGATAGCATTAGGTTTAGGGTTAGGAATATAGTTAGGGGTTAGGGTGAGGGTTGGGGATATGGTGAGGGTTAGGTTTAGGTTTACAGTTAAGGTGAGGGTTTAGGGTAATTGTTATGGTTAGGGTTAGAGTTAGGGTCATGGTGAAGTTTCAGTTAATAGTGGGGTTCAGGGTTAATGTTAGATTTAGGGTTAAGGTTAGTGTTAGGGTTAGGTTTAGGTTAGGGTTAAGGTAGCGGTCAGGTTAGGGTTAAGACTAGGTTTACGGTAAAGTGTAAGGCTAGGTTAGGGTTAGGTTTAGAGTTAGTGCTAGGGTTTAGGGTTAGGGTTAAGGTCAGGTTTAGAGTTATTGTTAGGTTTACGGTTAAGGTTAGGGTAGAGTTAAGGTTAAGGTTAAGTTTAAGGTTAGGGTAAGAGTTAGGTTTACGTCAGGTTTAGGGTTAGGATGAGGGATAGGGTTAGGGTTAGGGAAAGGGTTAGGGTTTCGTGTGAGGATTACTGTTAGGTTTACATTAAGCTGATGTTTTTGGGTGTTACAGTAAGGTTTAGGGTTAGAGTTAGGTTAGGTTTAGAGTTAGGGCTAGAGTATGGTGACAGTGCTTTAGGTTTAGGTTTAGGGTGGAATTTAGGTTAAGGATGAGGGTTAGGGTTGGGGTAGGTGTTTGGATTAATGTTAGGGTCAGGTTTAGGGTTTTGGTTTAGAGTTCAGGTTAGATTCAGGGTTAGGGTTAGATTTAGGTTTAGGGTTAGGGTTAGGTTTAGTGTTAGTTTAGCTTAGGGTTAGGGTTTGAATGAAGTTAGGGTAGGTTTAGGGTTATGGTTAGGTTGAAATTTTGGTTAAGTGTGAGGGTTTAGTTTCGGGTTAGGGTTAGAGTTAGGGTTAGTGGTTAAGGTTAGGTTTAGGGTTAAGGTTAGGTTTAGGCTAAGCATTAGGGTTAGAGTTAGGGTTAGTGGTTAGTGTTTCAGTTAGGTTTAGGATAGGGTTATAATTAGGGTTAAGTTTAGGGTTACGGTAAGAGTTAGATTTACGTTTACAGTTAAGGTGAGGGTTTTGCGTAACTGTTACGGTTAGGGTTAGGGCTAGCTTTAGGGTTAGAGTTGGGTTAGGGGTTAGGTTTAGGTTAAGTTTATGGTAGGCTCAAAGTTAGGGTTAAGGTTAGGTTAGGGTTAGGGTCAGGGTTAGGATTAGAATTAGGTTTCGGGCGAGGGTTAGTGTCAGAGTTATTATAAGGGTTAGGTTTAGGGTTACAGATGGGCCAAGGTTAAGGTTAGGGTTAGGTTTAGGGGTAGGATTAGGGTTAAAGTTAGGGTTAGCTTTAGGTTAGGGATAGGGTGAAGTAAAGTAGGGTGAGGGTTAGGGATATGGCTAAGGTTTGCTTGAGTTTTCAGGTTAGTGTTAAGTTTATGTTTAGGGTTAGCGTTAAGTTTATGGGTTCTGTTTAGTTTTAGGGTTAGGGTTAGATTTCAGGTTAGGGTTAAGTTAAGTGTAACAGTTAGGGTTACGATTTGTGTTAGGCATTGTGGTTGGGGTGAGTGTTAGGTTTATGGTTAGGGTTGCGTAGAGTTAGGATTATGGTTATGGTAAGGTGTTAGGGTTTAGAGGTGTAGTTTAGGGTTAGGGTTTGGGTGAGGGTTTCGGTTAGGCATTGTGGTTCTGGTCATGGTTAAGTTTGGTTCAGAGTTAGGGTTAGGTTTATGATTAGGTTTCGGGTTAGTGTTAGAGTTAGGGTGAGGGACAGTGTTAAGGTTTAGGTTAGGTTTTGGTGTTATGTTTTAGGGTTTGCGTTAGGGTTTGCGGTAGAAAGAAAAGAGAATAGCAAGAGGCCTTTTCTCCCCGGCTGCTTTCCCAAGCCCTGCCAGCTAAAACTATGTCGTTGCTCCTCTGGAAGGATCCCTGCACCACGACGTAGTTTCTCAGAAGAAGCCCTGCGTTTGCAAGAGCAAATGAGGAATTCGTTGCAGGAAAGAGGAAGGAAAGAAAGTTTCTCTCCCTCTGCCTGCTTTGCTCAAAGAACTGGATGAAGTCAGGGAGTTCTCCCTTTCACTGAGAAACGTGCAGGCTGCTGTTGCCTGGGCGCTCTCTTCTTTGCAAAAGAGTCTGCAGTTCCACGCTTTGAACCGTGGAAAGGGGCCGGGCTCTGCTAAGATTTCCCCCGGCGCTTCGTTTGCCCTGGGCCAAAGCGAGCCTTCACATTAGCTGAACGCTAACACTGCATACTCGTTCCACTTCCAGAACAGGGCTACCGCGAGGCAGTTCTCCGGGGGAAAACGGCCCTTCGCGAAGGGCAGATCTGTCGAGCTCATTGCGGGAAAGCGAAAGCAAAGGACGCTTTTCTCCCTCTAACTGCTTTCGTCAGAGGAACGGGGGAAGTCACAGTGTTCTTTCTCTCACTGAGATACACACAATCTGACGTTGCCTCTGAGCTCCGTTGCTGGCAAAGAACTGAAACGGACATACATTCCTGTGGGGAAACACAGGGCTTTGCTAGGATTTCTCTAGGCAGTGTGTTTTCCCTGGGCCTCACTGTAGCAACACTATCTCGCCAGGGCAACACTGCATGGGATTTCCTCTGCCAGGAGAGAGCTGCTGCTTTGTAGTTTGTGCTGGGAAACCTTGCTTTGGCAAGTGCCAATTGACCGCATTCGGGCAGAAACAAAAGAGAATAGCAAGAGGCCTTTTCTCCCCGGCTGCTCTGCCAAGCCCTTCCGGCTAAAACTATGTCGTTGCTCCTCTGGAAGGATCCCTGCACCGTGACGTAGTTTTTCAGAAGAAGCCTTGCGTTTGCAAGAGCAAATGAGGAATTCGTTGCAGGAAAGAGGAAGGAAAGAAAGTTTCTCTCCTTCTGCCTGCTTTGCTCAGAGGACTGGATGAAGTCAGGGAGTTCTCCCTTTCACTGAGAAACGTGCAGGCTGCTGTTGCCTGGGCGCTCTCTTCTTTGCAAAAGAGTCTGCAGTTCCACGCTTTGAACCGTGGAAAGGCGCCGGGCTCTGCTAAGATTTCCCCCGGCGCTTCGTTTGCCCTGGGCCAAAGCGAGCCTTCACATTAGCTGAACGCTAACACTGCATACTCGTTCCACTTCCAGAACAGGGCTACCGCGAGGCAGTTCTCCGGGGGAAAACGGCCCTTCGCGAAGGGCAGATCTGTCGAGCTCATTGCGGGAAAGCGAAAGCAAAGGACGCTTTTCTCCCTCTAACTGCTTTCGTCAGAGGAACGGGGGAAGTCACAGTGTTCTTTCTCTCACTGAGATACACACAATCTGACGTTGCCTCTGAGCTCCGTTGCTGGCAAAGAACTGAAACGGACATACATTCCTGTGGGGAAACACAGGGCTTTGCTAGGATTTCTCTAGGCAGTGTGTTTTCCCTGGGCCTCACTGTAGCAACACTATCTCGCCAGGGCAACACTGCATGGGATTTCCTCTGCCAGGAGAGAGCTGCTGCTTTGTAGTTTGTGCTGGGAAACCTTGCTTTGGCAAGTGCCAATTGACCGCATTCGGGCAGAAACAAAAGAGAATAGCAAGAGGCCTTTTCTCCCCGGCTGCTCTGCCAAGCCCTTCCGGCTAAAACTATGTCGTTGCTCCTCTGGAAGGATCCCTGCACCGTGACGTAGTTTTTCAGAAGAAGCCTTGCGTTTGCAAGAGCAAATGAGGAATTCGTTGCAGGAAAGAGGAAGGAAAGAAAGTTTCTCTCCTTCTGCCTGCTTTGCTCAGAGGACTGGATGAAGTCAGGGAGTTCACCCTTTCACTGAGAAATTGCAGGCTGCTGTTGCCTGGGCGCTCTCTTCTTTGCAAAAGAGTCTGCAGTTCCACGCTTTGAACCGTGGAAAGGGGCCGGGCTCTGCTAAGATTTCCCCCGGCGCTTCGTTTGCCCTGGGCCAAAGCGAGCCTTCACATTAGCTGAACGCTAACACTGCATACTCGTTCCACTTCCAGAACAGGGCTACCGCGAGGCAGTTCTCCGGGGGAAAACGGCCCTTCGCGAAGGGCAGATCTGTGGAGCTCATTGCGGGAAAGCGAAAGCAAAGGACGCTTTTCTCCCTCTAACTGCTTTCGTCAGAGGAACGGGGGAAGTCACAGTGTTCTTTCTCTCACTGAGATACACACAATCTGACGTTGCCTCTGAGCTCCGTTGCTGGCAAAGAACTGAAACGGACATACATTCCTGTGGGGAAACACAGGGCTTTGCTAGGATTTCTCTAGGCAGTGTGTTTTCCCTGGGCCTCACTGTAGCAACACTATCTCGCCAGGGCAACACTGCATGGGATTTCCTCTGCCAGGAGAGAGCTGCTGCTTTGTAGTTTGTGCTGGGAAACCTTGCTTTGGCAAGTGCCAATTGACCGCATTCGGGCAGAAAGAAAAGAGAATAGCAAGAGGCCTTTTCTCCCCGGCTGCTCTGCCAAGCCCTTCCAGCTAAAACTATGTCGTTGCTCCTCTGGAAGGATCCCTGCACCGTGACGTAGTTTTTCAGAAGAAGCCTTGCGTTTGCAAGAGCAAATGAGGAATTCGTTGCAGGAAAGAGGAAGGAAAGAAAGTTTCTCTCCTTCTGCCTGCTTTGCTCAGAGGACTGGATGAAGTCAGGGAGTTCACCCTTTCACTGAGAAACGTGCAGGCTGCTGTTGCCTGGGCGCTCTCTTCTTTGCAAAAGAGTCTGCAGTTCCACGCTTTGAACCTTGGAAAGGCGCCGGGCTCTGCTAAGATTTCCCCAGCGCTTCGTTTGCCCTGGGCCAAAGCGAGCCTTCACATTAGCTGAACGCTAACACTGCATACTCGTTCCACTTCCAGAACAGGGCTACCGCGAGGCAGTTCTCCGGGGGAAAACGGCCCTTCGCGAAGGGCAGATCTGTCGAGCTCATTGCGGGAAAGCGAAAGCAAAGGACGCTTTTCTCCCTCTAACTGCTTTCGTCAGAGGAACGGGGGAAGTCACAGTGTTCTTTCTCTCACTGAGATACACACAATCTGACGTTGCCTCTGAGCTCCGTTGCTGGCAAAGAACTGAAACGGACATACATTCCTGTGGGGAAACACAGGGCTTTGCTAGGATTTCTCTAGGCAGTGTGTTTTCCCTGGGCCTCACTGTAGCAACACTATCTCGCCAGGGCAACACTGCATGGGATTTCCTCTGCCAGGAGAGAGCTGCTGCTTTGTAGTTTGTGCTGGGAAACCTTGCTTTGGCAAGTGCCAATTGACCGCATTCGGGCAGAAAGAAAAGAGAATAGCAAGAGGCCTTTTCTCCCCGGCTGCTCTGCCAAGCCCTTCCGGCTAAAACTATGTCGTTGCTCCTCTGGAAGGATCCCTGCACCGTGACGTAGTTTTTCAGAAGAAGCCTTGCGTTTGCAAGAGCAAATGAGGAATTCGTTGCAGGAAAGAGGAAGGAAAGAAAGTTTCTCTCCTTCTGCCTGCTTTGCTCAGAGGACTGGATGAAGTCAGGGAGTTCTCCCTTTCACTGAGAAACGTGCAGGCTGCTGTTGCCTGGGCGCTCTCTTCTTTGCAAAAGAGTCTGCAGTTCCACGCTTTGAACCGTGGAAAGGCGCCGGGCTCTGCTAAGATTTCCCCCGGCGCTTCGTTTGCCCTGGGCCAAAGCGAGCCTTCACATTAGCTGAACGCTAACACTGCATACTCGTTCCACTTCCAGAACAGGGCTACCGCGAGGCAGTTCTCCGGGGGAAAACGGCCCTTCGCGAAGGGCAGATCTGTGGAGCTCATTGCGGGAAAGCGAAAGCAAAGGACGCTTTTCTCCCTCTAACTGCTTTCGTCAGAGGAACGGGGGAAGTCACAGTGTTCTTTCTCTCACTGAGATACACACAATCTGACGTTGCCTCTGAGCTCCGTTGCTGGCAAAGAACTGAAACGGACATACATTCCTGTGGGGAAACACAGGGCTTTGCTAGGATTTCTCTAGGCAGTGTGTTTTCCCTGGGCCTCACTGTAGCAACACTATCTCGCCAGGGCAACACTGCATGGGATTTCCTCTGCCAGGAGAGAGCTGCTGCTTTGTAGTTTGTGCTGGGAAACCTTGCTTTGGCAAGTGCCAATTGACCGCATTCGGGCAGAAACAAAAGAGAATAGCAAGAGGCCTTTTCTCCCCGGCTGCTCTGCCAAGCCCTTCCGGCTAAAACTATGTCGTTGCTCCTCTGGAAGGATCCCTGCACCGTGACGTAGTTTTTCAGAAGAAGCCTTGCGTTTGCAAGAGCAAATGAGGAATTCGTTGCAGGAAAGAGGAAGGAAAGAAAGTTTCTCTCCTTCTGCCTGCTTTGCTCAGAGGACTGGATGAAGTCAGGGAGTTCACCCTTTCACTGAGAAATTGCAGGCTGCTGTTGCCTGGGCGCTCTCTTCTTTGCAAAAGAGTCTGCAGTTCCACGCTTTGAACCGTGGAAAGGGGCCGGGCTCTGCTAAGATTTCCCCCGGCGCTTCGTTTGCCCTGGGCCAAAGCGAGCCTTCACATTAGCTGAACGCTAACACTGCATACTCGTTCCACTTCCAGAACAGGGCTACCGCGAGGCAGTTCTCCGGGGGAAAACGGCCCTTCGCGAAGGGCAGATCTGTCGAGCTCATTGCGGGAAAGCGAAAGCAAAGGACGCTTTTCTCCCTCTAACTGCTTTCGTCAGAGGAACGGGGGAAGTCACAGTGTTCTTTCTCTCACTGAGATACACACAATCTGACGTTGCCTCTGAGCTCCGTTGCTGGCAAAGAACTGAAACGGACATACATTCCTGTGGGGAAACACAGGGCTTTGCTAGGATTTCTCTAGGCAGTGTGTTTTCCCTGGGCCTCACTGTAGCAACACTATCTCGCCAGGGCAACACTGCATGGGATTTCCTCTGCCAGGAGAGAGCTGCTGCTTTGTAGTTTGTGCTGGGAAACCTTGCTTTGGCAAGTGCCAATTGACCGCATTCGGGCAGAAAGAAAAGAGAATAGCAAGAGGCCTTTTCTCCCCGGCTGCTCTGCCAAGCCCTTCCAGCTAAAACTATGTCGTTGCTCCTCTGGAAGAATCCCTGCACCGTGACGTAGTTTTTCAGAAGAAGCCTTGCGTTTGCAAGAGCAAATGAGGAATTCGTTGCAGGAAAGAGGAAGGAAAGAAAGTTTCTCTCCTTCTGCCTGCTTTGCTCAGAGGACTGGATGAAGTCAGGGAGTTCACCCTTTCACTGAGAAACGTGCAGGCTGCTGTTGCCTGGGCGCTCTCTTCTTTGCAAAAGAGTCTGCAGTTCCACGCTTTGAACCTTGGAAAGGCGCCGGGCTCTGCTAAGATTTCCCCAGCGCTTCGTTTGCCCTGGGCCAAAGCGAGCCTTCACATTAGCTGAACGCTAACACTGCATACTCGTTCCACTTCCAGAACAGGGCTACCGCGAGGCAGTTCTCCGGGGGAAAACGGCCCTTCGCGAAGGGCAGATCTGTCGAGCTCATTGCGGGAAAGCGAAAGCAAAGGACGCTTTTCTCCCTCTAACTGCTTTCGTCAGAGGAACGGGGGAAGTCACAGTGTTCTTTCTCTCACTGAGATACACACAATCTGACGTTGCCTCTGAGCTCCGTTGCTGGCAAAGAACTGAAACGGACATACATTCCTGTGGGGAAACACAGGGCTTTGCTAGGATTTCTCTAGGCAGTGTGTTTTCCCTGGGCCTCACTGTAGCAACACTATCTCGCCAGGGCAACACTGCATGGGATTTCCTCTGCCAGGAGAGAGCTGCTGCTTTGTAGTTTGTGCTGGGAAACCTTGCTTTGGCAAGTGCCAATTGACCGCATTCGGGCAGAAAGAAAAGAGAATAGCAAGAGGCCTTTTCTCCCCGGCTGCTCTGCCAAGCCCTTCCGGCTAAAACTATGTCGTTGCTCCTCTGGAAGGATCCCTGCACCGTGACGTAGTTTTTCAGAAGAAGCCTTGCGTTTGCAAGAGCAAATGAGGAATTCGTTGCAGGAAAGAGGAAGGAAAGAAAGTTTCTCTCCTTCTGCCTGCTTTGCTCAGAGGACTGGATGAAGTCAGGGAGTTCTCCCTTTCACTGAGAAACGTGCAGGCTGCTGTTGCCTGGGCACTCTCTTCTTTGCAAAAGAGTCTGCAGTTCCACGCTTTGAACCGTGGAAAGGCGCCGGGCTCTGCTAAGATTTCCCCCGGCGCTTCGTTTGCCCTGGGCCAAAGCGAGCCTTCACATTAGCTGAACGCTAACACTGCATACTCGTTCCACTTCCAGAACAGGGCTACCGCGAGGCAGTTCTCCGGGGGAAAACGGCCCTTCGCGAAGGGCAGATCTGTCGAGCTCATTGCGGGAAAGCGAAAGCAAAGGACGCTTTTCTCCCTCTAACTGCTTTCGTCAGAGGAACGGGGGAAGTCACAGTGTTCTTTCTCTCACTGAGATACACACAATCTGACGTTGCCTCTGAGCTCCGTTGCTGGCAAAGAACTGAAACGGACATACATTCCTGTGGGGAAACACAGGGCTTTGCTAGGATTTCTCTAGGCAGTGTGTTTTCCCTGGGCCTCACTGTAGCAACACTATCTCGCCAGGGCAACACTGCATGGGATTTCCTCTGCCAGGAGAGAGCTGCTGCTTTGTAGTTTGTGCTGGGAAACCTTGCTTTGGCAAGTGCCAATTGACCGCATTCGGGCAGAAAGAAAAGAGAATAGCAAGAGGCCTTTTCTCCCCGGCTGCTCTGCCAAGCCCTTCCGGCTAAAACTATGTCGTTGCTCCTCTGGAAGGATCCCTGCACCGTGACGTAGTTTTTCAGAAGAAGCCTTGCGTTTGCAAGAGCAAATGAGGAATTCGTTGCAGGAAAGAGGAAGGAAAGAAAGTTTCTCTCCTTCTGCCTGCTTTGCTCAGAGGACTGGATGAAGTCAGGGAGTTCACCCTTTCACTGAGAAATTGCAGGCTGCTGTTGCCTGGGCGCTCTCTTCTTTGCAAAAGAGTCTGCAGTTCCACGCTTTGAACCGTGGAAAGGGGCCGGGCTCTGCTAAGATTTCCCCCGGCGCTTCGTTTGCCCTGGGCCAAAGCGAGCCTTCACATTAGCTGAACGCTAACACTGCATACTCGTTCCACTTCCAGAACAGGGCTACCGCGAGGCAGTTCTCCGGGGGAAAACGGCCCTTCGCGAAGGGCAGATCTGTCGAGCTCATTGCGGGAAAGCGAAAGCAAAGGACGCTTTTCTCCCTCTAACTGCTTTCGTCAGAGGAACGGGGGAAGTCACAGTGTTCTTTCTCTCACTGAGATACACACAATCTGACGTTGCCTCTGAGCTCCGTTGCTGGCAAAGAACTGAAACGGACATACATTCCTGTGGGGAAACACAGGGCTTTGCTAGGATTTCTCTAGGCAGTGTGTTTTCCCTGGGCCTCACTGTAGCAACACTATCTCGCCAGGGCAACACTGCATGGGATTTCCTCTGCCAGGAGAGAGCTGCTGCTTTGTAGTTTGTGCTGGGAAACCTTGCTTTGGCAAGTGCCAATTGACCGCATTCGGGCAGAAAGAAAAGAGAATAGCAAGAGGCCTTTTCTCCCCGGCTGCTCTGCCAAGCCCTTCCAGCTAAAACTATGTCGTTGCTCCTCTGGAAGGATCCCTGCACCGTGACGTAGTTTTTCAGAAGAAGCCTTGCGTTTGCAAGAGCAAATGAGGAATTCGTTGCAGGAAAGAGGAAGGAAAGAAAGTTTCTCTCCTTCTGCCTGCTTTGCTCAGAGGACTGGATGAAGTCAGGGAGTTCACCCTTTCACTGAGAAACGTGCAGGCTGCTGTTGCCTGGGCGCTCTCTTCTTTGCAAAAGAGTCTGCAGTTCCACGCTTTGAACCTTGGAAAGGCGCCGGGCTCTGCTAAGATTTCCCCAGCGCTTCGTTTGCCCTGGGCCAAAGCGAGCCTTCACATTAGCTGAACGCTAACACTGCATACTCGTTCCACTTCCAGAACAGGGCTACCGCGAGGCAGTTCTCCGGGGGAAAACGGCCCTTCGCGAAGGGCAGATCTGTCGAGCTCATTGCGGGAAAGCGAAAGCAAAGGACGCTTTTCTCCCTCTAACTGCTTTCGTCAGAGGAACGGGGGAAGTCACAGTGTTCTTTCTCTCACTGAGATACACACAATCTGACGTTGCCTCTGAGCTCCGTTGCTGGCAAAGAACTGAAACGGACATACATTCCTGTGGGGAAACACAGGGCTTTGCTAGGATTTCTCTAGGCAGTGTGTTTTCCCTGGGCCTCACTGTAGCAACACTATCTCGCCAGGGCAACACTGCATGGGATTTCCTCTGCCAGGAGAGAGCTGCTGCTTTGTAGTTTGTGCTGGGAAACCTTGCTTTGGCAAGTGCCAATTGACCGCATTCGGGCAGAAACAAAAGAGAATAGCAAGAGGCCTTTTCTCCCCGGCTGCTCTGCCAAGCCCTTCCGGCTAAAACTATGTCGTTGCTCCTCTGGAAGGATCCCTGCACCGTGACGTAGTTTTTCAGAAGAAGCCTTGCGTTTGCAAGAGCAAATGAGGAATTCGTTGCAGGAAAGAGGAAGGAAAGAAAGTTTCTCTCCTTCTGCCTGCTTTGCTCAGAGGACTGGATGAAGTCAGGGAGTTCTCCCTTTCACTGAGAAACGTGCAGGCTGCTGTTGCCTGGGCGCTCTCTTCTTTGCAAAAGAGTCTGCAGTTCCACGCTTTGAACCGTGGAAAGGCGCCGGGCTCTGCTAAGATTTCCCCCGGCGCTTCGTTTGCCCTGGGCCAAAGCGAGCCTTCACATTAGCTGAACGCTAACACTGCATACTCGTTCCACTTCCAGAACAGGGCTACCGCGAGGCAGTTCTCCGGGGGAAAACGGCCCTTCGCGAAGGGCAGATCTGTCGAGCTCATTGCGGGAAAGCGAAAGCAAAGGACGCTTTTCTCCCTCTAACTGCTTTGGTCAGAGGAACGGGGGAAGTCACAGTGTTCTTTCTCTCACTGAGATACACACAATCTGACGTTGCCTCTGAGCTCCGTTGCTGGCAAAGAACTGAAACGGACATACATTCCTGTGGGGAAACACAGGGCTTTGCTAGGATTTCTCTAGGCAGTGTGTTTTCCCTGGGCCTCACTGTAGCAACACTATCTCGCCAGGGCAACACTGCATGGGATTTCCTCTGCCAGGAGAGAGCTGCTGCTTTGTAGTTTGTGCTGGGAAACCTTGCTTTGGCAAGTGCCAATTGACCGCATTCGGGCAGAAACAAAAGAGAATAGCAAGAGGCCTTTTCTCCCCGGCTGCTCTGCCAAGCCCTTCCGGCTAAAACTATGTCGTTGCTCCTCTGGAAGGATCCCTGCACCGTGACGTAGTTTTTCAGAAGAAGCCTTGCGTTTGCAAGAGCAAATGAGGAATTCGTTGCAGGAAAGAGGAAGGAAAGAAAGTTTCTCTCCTTCTGCCTGCTTTGCTCAGAGGACTGGATGAAGTCAGGGAGTTCACCCTTTCACTGAGAAATTGCAGGCTGCTGTTGCCTGGGCGCTCTCTTCTTTGCAAAAGAGTCTGCAGTTCCACGCTTTGAACCGTGGAAAGGGGCCGGGCTCTGCTAAGATTTCCCCCGGCGCTTCGTTTGCCCTGGGCCAAAGCGAGCCTTCACATTAGCTGAACGCTAACACTGCATACTCGTTCCACTTCCAGAACAGGGCTACCGCGAGGCAGTTCTCCGGGGGAAAACGGCCCTTCGCGAAGGGCAGATCTGTCGAGCTCATTGCGGGAAAGCGAAAGCAAAGGACGCTTTTCTCCCTCTAACTGCTTTCGTCAGAGGAACGGGGGAAGTCACAGTGTTCTTTCTCTCACTGAGATACACACAATCTGACGTTGCCTCTGAGCTCCGTTGCTGGCAAAGAACTGAAACGGACATACATTCCTGTGGGGAAACACAGGGCTTTGCTAGGATTTCTCTAGGCAGTGTGTTTTCCCTGGGCCTCACTGTAGCAACACTATCTCGCCAGGGCAACACTGCATGGGATTTCCTCTGCCAGGAGAGAGCTGCTGCTTTGTAGTTTGTGCTGGGAAACCTTGCTTTGGCAAGTGCCAATTGACCGCATTCGGGCAGAAAGAAAAGAGAATAGCAAGAGGCCTTTTCTCCCCGGCTGCTCTGCCAAGCCCTTCCAGCTAAAACTATGTCGTTGCTCCTCTGGAAGAATCCCTGCACCGTGACGTAGTTTTTCAGAAGAAGCCTTGCGTTTGCAAGAGCAATAGAGGAATTCGTTGCAGGAAAGAGGAAGGAAAGAAAGTTTCTCTCCTTCTGCCTGCTTTGCTCAGAGGACTGGATGAAGTCAGGGAGTTCTCCCTTTCACTGAGAAACGTGCAGGCTGCTGTTGCCTGGGCGCTCTCTTCTTTGCAAAAGAGTCTGCAGTTCCACGCTTTGAACCTTGGAAAGGCGCCGGGCTCTGCTAAGATTTCCCCAGCGCTTCGTTTGCCCTGGGCCAAAGCGAGCCTTCACATTAGCTGAACGCTAACACTGCATACTCGTTCCACTTCCAGAACAGGGCTACCGCGAGGCAGTTCTCCGGGGGAAAACGGCCCTTCGCGAAGGGCAGATCTGTCGAGCTCATTGCGGGAAAGCGAAAGCAAAGGACGCTTTTCTCCCTCTAACTGCTTTCGTCAGAGGAACGGGGGAAGTCACAGTGTTCTTTCTCTCACTGAGATACACACAATCTGACGTTGCCTCTGAGCTCCGTTGCTGGCAAAGAACTGAAACGGACATACATTCCTGTGGGGAAACACAGGGCTTTGCTAGGATTTCTCTAGGCAGTGTGTTTTCCCTGGGCCTCACTGTAGCAACACTATCTCGCCAGGGCAACACTGCATGGGATTTCCTCTGCCAGGAGAGAGCTGCTGCTTTGTAGTTTGTGCTGGGAAACCTTGCTTTGGCAAGTGCCAATTGACCGCATTCGGGCAGAAAGAAAAGAGAATAGCAAGAGGCCTTTTCTCCCCGGCTGCTCTGCCAAGCCCTTCCAGCTAAAACTATGTCGTTGCTCCTCTGGAAGGATCCCTGCACCGTGACGTAGTTTTTCAGAAGAAGCCTTGCGTTTGCAAGAGCAAATGAGGAATTCGTTGCAGGAAAGAGGAAGGAAAGAAAGTTTCTCTCCTTCTGCCTGCTTTGCTCAGAGGACTGGATGAAGTCAGGGAGTTCACCCTTTCACTGAGAAATTGCAGGCTGCTGTTGCCTGGGCGCTCTCTTCTTTGCAAAAGAGTCTGCAGTTCCACGCTTTGAACCGTGGAAAGGCGCCGGGCTCTGCTAAGATTTCCCCCGGCGCTTCGTTTGCCCTGGGCCAAAGCGAGCCTTCACATTAGCTGAACGCTAACACTGCATACTCGTTCCACTTCCAGAACAGGGCTACCGCGAGGCAGTTCTCCGGGGGAAAACGGCCCTTCGCGAAGGGCAGATCTGTCGAGCTCATTGCGGGAAAGCGAAAGCAAAGGACGCTTTTCTCCCTCTAACTGCTTTCGTCAGAGGAACGGGGGAAGTCACAGTGTTCTTTCTCTCACTGAGATACACACAATCTGACGTTGCCTCTGAGCTCCGTTGCTGGCAAAGAACTGAAACGGACATACATTCCTGTGGGGAAACACAGGGCTTTGCTAGGATTTCTCTAGGCAGTGTGTTTTCCCTGGGCCTCACTGTAGCAACACTATCTCGCCAGGGCAACACTGCATGGGATTTCCTCTGCCAGGAGAGAGCTGCTGCTTTGTAGTTTGTGCTGGGAAACCTTGCTTTGGCAAGTGCCAATTGACCGCATTCGGGCAGAAACAAAAGAGAATAGCAAGAGGCCTTTTCTCCCCGGCTGCTCTGCCAAGCCCTTCCGGCTAAAACTATGTCGTTGCTCCTCTGGAAGGATCCCTGCACCGTGACGTAGTTTTTCAGAAGAAGCCTTGCGTTTGCAAGAGCAAATGAGGAATTCGTTGCAGGAAAGAGGAAGGAAAGAAAGTTTCTCTCCTTCTGCCTGCTTTGCTCAGAGGACTGGATGAAGTCAGGGAGTTCACCCTTTCACTGAGAAATTGCAGGCTGCTGTTGCCTGGGCGCTCTCTTCTTTGCAAAAGAGTCTGCAGTTCCACGCTTTGAACCGTGGAAAGGGGCCGGGCTCTGCTAAGATTTCCCCCGGCGCTTCGTTTGCCCTGGGCCAAAGCGAGCCTTCACATTAGCTGAACGCTAACACTGCATACTCGTTCCACTTCCAGAACAGGGCTACCGCGAGGCAGTTCTCCGGGGGAAAACGGCCCTTCGCGAAGGGCAGATCTGTCGAGCTCATTGCGGGAAAGCGAAAGCAAAGGACGCTTTTCTCCCTCTAACTGCTTTCGTCAGAGGAACGGGGGAAGTCACAGTGTTCTTTCTCTCACTGAGATACACACAATCTGACGTTGCCTCTGAGCTCCGTTGCTGGCAAAGAACTGAAACGGACATACATTCCTGTGGGGAAACACAGGGCTTTGCTAGGATTTCTCTAGGCAGTGTGTTTTCCCTGGGCCTCACTGTAGCAACACTATCTCGCCAGGGCAACACTGCATGGGATTTCCTCTGCCAGGAGAGAGCTGCTGCTTTGTAGTTTGTGCTGGGAAACCTTGCTTTGGCAAGTGCCAATTGACCGCATTCGGGCAGAAAGAAAAGAGAATAGCAAGAGGCCTTTTCTCCCCGGCTGCTCTGCCAAGCCCTTCCAGCTAAAACTATGTCGTTGCTCCTCTGGAAGAATCCCTGCACCGTGACGTAGTTTTTCAGAAGAAGCCTTGCGTTTGCAAGAGCAATAGAGGAATTCGTTGCAGGAAAGAGGAAGGAAAGAAAGTTTCTCTCCTTCTGCCTGCTTTGCTCAGAGGACTGGATGAAGTCAGGGAGTTCTCCCTTTCACTGAGAAACGTGCAGGCTGCTGTTGCCTGGGCGCTCTCTTCTTTGCAAAAGAGTCTGCAGTTCCACGCTTTGAACCGTGGAAAGGCGCCGGGCTCTGCTAAGATTTCCCCAGCGCTTCGTTTGCCCTGGGCCAAAGCGAGCCTTCACATTAGCTGAACGCTAACACTGCATACTCGTTCCACTTCCAGAACAGGGCTACCGCGAGGCAGTTCTCCGGGGGAAAACGGCCCTTCGCGAAGGGCAGATCTGTGGAGCTCATTGCGGGAAAGCGAAAGCAAAGGACGCTTTTCTCCCTCTAACTGCTTTCGTCAGAGGAACGGGGGAAGTCACAGTGTTCTTTCTCTCACTGAGATACACACAATCTGACGTTGCCTCTGAGCTCCGTTGCTGGCAAAGAACTGAAACGGACATACATTCCTGTGGGGAAACACAGGGCTTTGCTAGGATTTCTCTAGGCAGTGTGTTTTCCCTGGGCCTCACTGTAGCAACACTATCTCGCCAGGGCAACACTGCATGGGATTTCCTCTGCCAGGAGAGAGCTGCTGCTTTGTAGTTTGTGCTGGGAAACCTTGCTTTGGCAAGTGCCAATTGACCGCATTCGGGCAGAAAGAAAAGAGAATAGCAAGAGGCCTTTTCTCCCCGGCTGCTCTGCCAAGCCCTTCCAGCTAAAACTATGTCGTTGCTCCTCTGGAAGGATCCCTGCACCGTGACGTAGTTTTTCAGAAGAAGCCTTGCGTTTGCAAGAGCAAATGAGGAATTCGTTGCAGGAAAGAGGAAGGAAAGAAAGTTTCTCTCCTTCTGCCTGCTTTGCTCAGAGGACTGGATGAAGTCAGGGAGTTCACCCTTTCACTGAGAAATTGCAGGCTGCTGTTGCCTGGGCGCTCTCTTCTTTGCAAAAGAGTCTGCAGTTCCACGCTTTGAACCGTGGAAAGGGGCCGGGCTCTGCTAAGATTTCCCCCGGCGCTTCGTTTGCCCTGGGCCAAAGCGAGCCTTCACATTAGCTGAACGCTAACACTGCATACTCGTTCCACTTCCAGAACAGGGCTACCGCGAGGCAGTTCTCCGGGGGAAAACGGCCCTTCGCGAAGGGCAGATCTGTGGAGCTCATTGCGGGAAAGCGAAAGCAAAGGACGCTTTTCTCCCTCTAACTGCTTTCGTCAGAGGAACGGGGGAAGTCACAGTGTTCTTTCTCTCACTGAGATACACACAATCTGACGTTGCCTCTGAGCTCCGTTGCTGGCAAAGAACTGAAACGGACATACATTCCTGTGGGGAAACACAGGGCTTTGCTAGGATTTCTCTAGGCAGTGTGTTTTCCCTGGGCCTCACTGTAGCAACACTATCTCGCCAGGGCAACACTGCATGGGATTTCCTCTGCCAGGAGAGAGCTGCTGCTTTGTAGTTTGTGCTGGGAAACCTTGCTTTGGCAAGTGCCAATTGACCGCATTCGGGCAGAAAGAAAAGAGAATAGCAAGAGGCCTTTTCTCCCCGGCTGCTCTGCCAAGCCCTTCCAGCTAAAACTATGTCGTTGCTCCTCTGGAAGAATCCCTGCACCGTGACGTAGTTTTTCAGAAGAAGCCTTGCGTTTGCAAGAGCAATAGAGGAATTCGTTGCAGGAAAGAGGAAGGAAAGAAAGTTTCTCTCCTTCTGCCTGCTTTGCTCAGAGGACTGGATGAAGTCAGGGAGTTCTCCCTTTCACTGAGAAACGTGCAGGCTGCTGTTGCCTGGGCGCTCTCTTCTTTGCAAAAGAGTCTGCAGTTCCACGCTTTGAACCTTGGAAAGGCGCCGGGCTCTGCTAAGATTTCCCCAGCGCTTCGTTTGCCCTGGGCCAAAGCGAGCCTTCACATTAGCTGAACGCTAACACTGCATACTCGTTCCACTTCCAGAACAGGGCTACCGCGAGGCAGTTCTCCGGGGGAAAACGGCCCTTCGCGAAGGGCAGATCTGTCGAGCTCATTGCGGGAAAGCGAAAGCAAAGGACGCTTTTCTCCCTCTAACTGCTTTCGTCAGAGGAACGGGGGAAGTCACAGTGTTCTTTCTCTCACTGAGATACACACAATCTGACGTTGCCTCTGAGCTCCGTTGCTGGCAAAGAACTGAAACGGACATACATTCCTGTGGGGAAACACAGGGCTTTGCTAGGATTTCTCTAGGCAGTGTGTTTTCCCTGGGCCTCACTGTAGCAACACTATCTCGCCAGGGCAACACTGCATGGGATTTCCTCTGCCAGGAGAGAGCTGCTGCTTTGTAGTTTGTGCTGGGAAACCTTGCTTTGGCAAGTGCCAATTGACCGCATTCGGGCAGAAAGAAAAGAGAATAGCAAGAGGCCTTTTCTCCCCGGCTGCTCTGCCAAGCCCTTCCAGCTAAAACTATGTCGTTGCTCCTCTGGAAGAATCCCTGCACCGTGACGTAGTTTTTCAGAAGAAGCCTTGCGTTTGCAAGAGCAATAGAGGAATTCGTTGCAGGAAAGAGGAAGGAAAGAAAGTTTCTCTCCTTCTGCCTGCTTTGCTCAGAGGACTGGATGAAGTCAGGGAGTTCACCCTTTCACTGAGAAATTGCAGGCTGCTGTTGCCTGGGCGCTCTCTTCTTTGCAAAAGAGTCTGCAGTTCCACGCTTTGAACCGTGGAAAGGGGCCGGGCTCTGCTAAGATTTCCCCCGGCGCTTCGTTTGCCCTGGGCCAAAGCGAGCCTTCACATTAGCTGAACGCTAACACTGCATACTCGTTCCACTTCCAGAACAGGGCTACCGCGAGGCAGTTCTCCGGGGGAAAACGGCCCTTCGCGAAGGGCAGATCTGTCGAGCTCATTGCGGGAAAGCGAAAGCAAAGGACGCTTTTCTCCCTCTAACTGCTTTCGTCAGAGGAACGGGGGAAGTCACAGTGTTCTTTCTCTCACTGAGATACACACAATCTGACGTTGCCTCTGAGCTCCGTTGCTGGCAAAGAACTGAAACGGACATACATTCCTGTGGGGAAACACAGGGCTTTGCTAGGATTTCTCTAGGCAGTGTGTTTTCCCTGGGCCTCACTGTAGCAACACTATCTCGCCAGGGCAACACTGCATGGGATTTCCTCTGCCAGGAGAGAGCTGCTGCTTTGTAGTTTGTGCTGGGAAACCTTGCTTTGGCAAGTGCCAATTGACCGCATTCGGGCAGAAAGAAAAGAGAATAGCAAGAGGCCTTTTCTCCCCGGCTGCTCTGCCAAGCCCTTCCGGCTAAAACTATGTCGTTGCTCCTCTGGAAGGATCCCTGCACCGTGACGTAGTTTTTCAGAAGAAGCCTTGCGTTTGCAAGAGCAAATGAGGAATTCGTTGCAGGAAAGAGGAAGGAAAGAAAGTTTCTCTCCTTCTGCCTGCTTTGCTCAGAGGACTGGATGAAGTCAGGGAGTTCTCCCTTTCACTGAGAAACGTGCAGGCTGCTGTTGCCTGGGCGCTCTCTTCTTTGCAAAAGAGTCTGCAGTTCCACGCTTTGAACCGTGGAAAGGCGCCGGGCTCTGCTAAGATTTCCCCCGGCGCTTCGTTTGCCCTGGGCCAAAGCGAGCCTTCACATTAGCTGAACGCTAACACTGCATACTCGTTCCACTTCCAGAACAGGGCTACCGCGAGGCAGTTCTCCGGGGGAAAACGGCCCTTCGCGAAGGGCAGATCTGTCGAGCTCATTGCGGGAAAGCGAAAGCAAAGGACGCTTTTCTCCCTCTAACTGCTTTCGTCAGAGGAACGGGGGAAGTCACAGTGTTCTTTCTCTCACTGAGATACACACAATCTGACGTTGCCTCTGAGCTCCGTTGCTGGCAAAGAACTGAAACGGACATACATTCCTGTGGGGAAACACAGGGCTTTGCTAGGATTTCTCTAGGCAGTGTGTTTTCCCTGGGCCTCACTGTAGCAACACTATCTCGCCAGGGCAACACTGCATGGGATTTCCTCTGCCAGGAGAGAGCTGCTGCTTTGTAGTTTGTGCTGGGAAACCTTGCTTTGGCAAGTGCCAATTGACCGCATTCGGGCAGAAACAAAAGAGAATAGCAAGAGGCCTTTTCTCCCCGGCTGCTCTGCCAAGCCCTTCCGGCTCAAACTATGTCGTTGCTCCTCTGGAAGGATCCCTGCACCGTGACGTAGTTTTTCAGAAGAAGCCTTGCGTTTGCAAGAGCAAATGAGGAATTCGTTGCAGGAAAGAGGAAGGAAAGAAAGTTTCTCTCCTTCTGCCTGCTTTGCTCAGAGGACTGGATGAAGTCAGGGAGTTCACCCTTTCACTGAGAAATTGCAGGCTGCTGTTGCCTGGGCGCTCTCTTCTTTGCAAAAGAGTCTGCAGTTCCACGCTTTGAACCGTGGAAAGGGGCCGGGCTCTGCTAAGATTTCCCCCGGCGCTTCGTTTGCCCTGGGCCAAAGCGAGCCTTCACATTAGCTGAACGCTAACACTGCATACTCGTTCCACTTCCAGAACAGGGCTACCGCGAGGCAGTTCTCCGGGGGAAAACGGCCCTTCGCGAAGGGCAGATCTGTCGAGCTCATTGCGGGAAAGCGAAAGCAAAGGACGCTTTTCTCCCTCTAACTGCTTTCGTCAGAGGAACGGGGGAAGTCACAGTGTTCTTTCTCTCACTGAGATACACACAATCTGACGTTGCCTCTGAGCTCCGTTGCTGGCAAAGAACTGAAACGGACATACATTCCTGTGGGGAAACACAGGGCTTTGCTAGGATTTCTCTAGGCAGTGTGTTTTCCCTGGGCCTCACTGTAGCAACACTATCTCGCCAGGGCAACACTGCATGGGATTTCCTCTGCCAGGAGAGAGCTGCTGCTTTGTAGTTTGTGCTGGGAAACCTTGCTTTGGCAAGTGCCAATTGACCGCATTCGGGCAGAAAGAAAAGAGAATAGCAAGAGGCCTTTTCTCCCCGGCTGCTCTGCCAAGCCCTTCCAGCTAAAACTATGTCGTTGCTCCTCTGGAAGGATCCCTGCACCGTGACGTAGTTTTTCAGAAGAAGCCTTGCGTTTGCAAGAGCAAATGAGGAATTCGTTGCAGGAAAGAGGAAGGAAAGAAAGTTTCTCTCCTTCTGCCTGCTTTGCTCAGAGGACTGGATGAAGTCAGGGAGTTCACCCTTTCACTGAGAAATTGCAGGCTGCTGTTGCCTGGGCGCTCTCTTCTTTGCAAAAGAGTCTGCAGTTCCACGCTTTGAACCGTGGAAAGGCGCCGGGCTCTGCTAAGATTTCCCCCGGCGCTTCGTTTGCCCTGGGCCAAAGCGAGCCTTCACATTAGCTGAACGCTAACACTGCATACTCGTTCCACTTCCAGAACAGGGCTACCGCGAGGCAGTTCTCCGGGGGAAAACGGCCCTTCGCGAAGGGCAGATCTGTCGAGCTCATTGCGGGAAAGCGAAAGCAAAGGACGCTTTTCTCCCTCTAACTGCTTTCGTCAGAGGAACGGGGGAAGTCACAGTGTTCTTTCTCTCACTGAGATACACACAATCTGACGTTGCCTCTGAGCTCCGTTGCTGGCAAAGAACTGAAACGGACATACATTCCTGTGGGGAAACACAGGGCTTTGCTAGGATTTCTCTAGGCAGTGTGTTTTCCCTGGGCCTCACTGTAGCAACACTATCTCGCCAGGGCAACACTGCATGGGATTTCCTCTGCCAGGAGAGAGCTGCTGCTTTGTAGTTTGTGCTGGGAAACCTTGCTTTGGCAAGTGCCAATTGACCGCATTCGGGCAGAAAGAAAAGAGAATAGCAAGAGGCCTTTTCTCCCCGGCTGCTCTGCCAAGCCCTTCCAGCTAAAACTATGTCGTTGCTCCTCTGGAAGGATCCCTGCACCGTGACGTAGTTTTTCAGAAGAAGCCTTGCGTTTGCAAGAGCAAATGAGGAATTCGTTGCAGGAAAGAGGAAGGAAAGAAAGTTTCTCTCCTTCTGCCTGCTTTGCTCAGAGGACTGGATGAAGTCAGGGAGTTCACCCTTTCACTGAGAAATTGCAGGCTGCTGTTGCCTGGGCGCTCTCTTCTTTGCAAAAGAGTCTGCAGTTCCACGCTTTGAACCGTGGAAAGGGGCCGGGCTCTGCTAAGATTTCCCCCGGCGCTTCGTTTGCCCTGGGCCAAAGCGAGCCTTCACATTAGCTGAACGCTAACACTGCATACTCGTTCCACTTCCAGAACAGGGCTACCGCGAGGCAGTTCTCCGGGGGAAAACGGCCCTTCGCGAAGGGCAGATCTGTGGAGCTCATTGCGGGAAAGCGAAAGCAAAGGACGCTTTTCTCCCTCTAACTGCTTTCGTCAGAGGAACGGGGGAAGTCACAGTGTTCTTTCTCTCACTGAGATACACACAATCTGACGTTGCCTCTGAGCTCCGTTGCTGGCAAAGAACTGAAACGGACATACATTCCTGTGGGGAAACACAGGGCTTTGCTAGGATTTCTCTAGGCAGTGTGTTTTCCCTGGGCCTCACTGTAGCAACACTATCTCGCCAGGGCAACACTGCATGGGATTTCCTCTGCCAGGAGAGAGCTGCTGCTTTGTAGTTTGTGCTGGGAAACCTTGCTTTGGCAAGTGCCAATTGACCGCATTCGGGCAGAAAGAAAAGAGAATAGCAAGAGGCCTTTTCTCCCCGGCTGCTCTGCCAAGCCCTTCCAGCTAAAACTATGTCGTTGCTCCTCTGGAAGAATCCCTGCACCGTGACGTAGTTTTTCAGAAGAAGCCTTGCGTTTGCAAGAGCAATAGAGGAATTCGTTGCAGGAAAGAGGAAGGAAAGAAAGTTTCTCTCCTTCTGCCTGCTTTGCTCAGAGGACTGGATGAAGTCAGGGAGTTCTCCCTTTCACTGAGAAACGTGCAGGCTGCTGTTGCCTGGGCGCTCTCTTCTTTGCAAAAGAGTCTGCAGTTCCACGCTTTGAACCTTGGAAAGGCGCCGGGCTCTGCTAAGATTTCCCCAGCGCTTCGTTTGCCCTGGGCCAAAGCGAGCCTTCACATTAGCTGAACGCTAACACTGCATACTCGTTCCACTTCCAGAACAGGGCTACCGCGAGGCAGTTCTCCGGGGGAAAACGGCCCTTCGCGAAGGGCAGATCTGTCGAGCTCATTGCGGGAAAGCGAAAGCAAAGGACGCTTTTCTCCCTCTAACTGCTTTCGTCAGAGGAACGGGGGAAGTCACAGTGTTCTTTCTCTCACTGAGATACACACAATCTGACGTTGCCTCTGAGCTCCGTTGCTGGCAAAGAACTGAAACGGACATACATTCCTGTGGGGAAACACAGGGCTTTGCTAGGATTTCTCTAGGCAGTGTGTTTTCCCTGGGCCTCACTGTAGCAACACTATCTCGCCAGGGCAACACTGCATGGGATTTCCTCTGCCAGGAGAGAGCTGCTGCTTTGTAGTTTGTGCTGGGAAACCTTGCTTTGGCAAGTGCCAATTGACCGCATTCGGGCAGAAAGAAAAGAGAATAGCAAGAGGCCTTTTCTCCCCGGCTGCTCTGCCAAGCCCTTCCAGCTAAAACTATGTCGTTGCTCCTCTGGAAGAATCCCTGCACCGTGACGTAGTTTTTCAGAAGAAGCCTTGCGTTTGCAAGAGCAATAGAGGAATTCGTTGCAGGAAAGAGGAAGGAAAGAAAGTTTCTCTCCTTCTGCCTGCTTTGCTCAGAGGACTGGATGAAGTCAGGGAGTTCACCCTTTCACTGAGAAATTGCAGGCTGCTGTTGCCTGGGCGCTCTCTTCTTTGCAAAAGAGTCTGCAGTTCCACGCTTTGAACCGTGGAAAGGGGCCGGGCTCTGCTAAGATTTCCCCCGGCGCTTCGTTTGCCCTGGGCCAAAGCGAGCCTTCACATTAGCTGAACGCTAACACTGCATACTCGTTCCACTTCCAGAACAGGGCTACCGCGAGGCAGTTCTCCGGGGGAAAACGGCCCTTCGCGAAGGGCAGATCTGTCGAGCTCATTGCGGGAAAGCGAAAGCAAAGGACGCTTTTCTCCCTCTAACTGCTTTCGTCAGAGGAACGGGGGAAGTCACAGTGTTCTTTCTCTCACTGAGATACACACAATCTGACGTTGCCTCTGAGCTCCGTTGCTGGCAAAGAACTGAAACGGACATACATTCCTGTGGGGAAACACAGGGCTTTGCTAGGATTTCTCTAGGCAGTGTGTTTTCCCTGGGCCTCACTGTAGCAACACTATCTCGCCAGGGCAACACTGCATGGGATTTCCTCTGCCAGGAGAGAGCTGCTGCTTTGTAGTTTGTGCTGGGAAACCTTGCTTTGGCAAGTGCCAATTGACCGCATTCGGGCAGAAAGAAAAGAGAATAGCAAGAGGCCTTTTCTCCCCGGCTGCTCTGCCAAGCCCTTCCGGCTAAAACTATGTCGTTGCTCCTCTGGAAGGATCCCTGCACCGTGACGTAGTTTTTCAGAAGAAGCCTTGCGTTTGCAAGAGCAAATGAGGAATTCGTTGCAGGAAAGAGGAAGGAAAGAAAGTTTCTCTCCTTCTGCCTGCTTTGCTCAGAGGACTGGATGAAGTCAGGGAGTTCTCCCTTTCACTGAGAAACGTGCAGGCTGCTGTTGCCTGGGCGCTCTCTTCTTTGCAAAAGAGTCTGCAGTTCCACGCTTTGAACCGTGGAAAGGCGCCGGGCTCTGCTAAGATTTCCCCCGGCGCTTCGTTTGCCCTGGGCCAAAGCGAGCCTTCACATTAGCTGAACGCTAACACTGCATACTCGTTCCACTTCCAGAACAGGGCTACCGCGAGGCAGTTCTCCGGGGGAAAACGGCCCTTCGCGAAGGGCAGATCTGTCGAGCTCATTGCGGGAAAGCGAAAGCAAAGGACGCTTTTCTCCCTCTAACTGCTTTCGTCAGAGGAACGGGGGAAGTCACAGTGTTCTTTCTCTCACTGAGATACACACAATCTGACGTTGCCTCTGAGCTCCGTTGCTGGCAAAGAACTGAAACGGACATACATTCCTGTGGGGAAACACAGGGCTTTGCTAGGATTTCTCTAGGCAGTGTGTTTTCCCTGGGCCTCACTGTAGCAACACTATCTCGCCAGGGCAACACTGCATGGGATTTCCTCTGCCAGGAGAGAGCTGCTGCTTTGTAGTTTGTGCTGGGAAACCTTGCTTTGGCAAGTGCCAATTGACCGCATTCGGGCAGAAACAAAAGAGAATAGCAAGAGGCCTTTTCTCCCCGGCTGCTCTGCCAAGCCCTTCCGGCTCAAACTATGTCGTTGCTCCTCTGGAAGGATCCCTGCACCGTGACGTAGTTTTTCAGAAGAAGCCTTGCGTTTGCAAGAGCAAATGAGGAATTCGTTGCAGGAAAGAGGAAGGAAAGAAAGTTTCTCTCCTTCTGCCTGCTTTGCTCAGAGGACTGGATGAAGTCAGGGAGTTCACCCTTTCACTGAGAAATTGCAGGCTGCTGTTGCCTGGGCGCTCTCTTCTTTGCAAAAGAGTCTGCAGTTCCACGCTTTGAACCGTGGAAAGGGGCCGGGCTCTGCTAAGATTTCCCCCGGCGCTTCGTTTGCCCTGGGCCAAAGCGAGCCTTCACATTAGCTGAACGCTAACACTGCATACTCGTTCCACTTCCAGAACAGGGCTACCGCGAGGCAGTTCTCCGGGGGAAAACGGCCCTTCGCGAAGGGCAGATCTGTCGAGCTCATTGCGGGAAAGCGAAAGCAAAGGACGCTTTTCTCCCTCTAACTGCTTTCGTCAGAGGAACGGGGGAAGTCACAGTGTTCTTTCTCTCACTGAGATACACACAATCTGACGTTGCCTCTGAGCTCCGTTGCTGGCAAAGAACTGAAACGGACATACATTCCTGTGGGGAAACACAGGGCTTTGCTAGGATTTCTCTAGGCAGTGTGTTTTCCCTGGGCCTCACTGTAGCAACACTATCTCGCCAGGGCAACACTGCATGGGATTTCCTCTGCCAGGAGAGAGCTGCTGCTTTGTAGTTTGTGCTGGGAAACCTTGCTTTGGCAAGTGCCAATTGACCGCATTCGGGCAGAAAGAAAAGAGAATAGCAAGAGGCCTTTTCTCCCCGGCTGCTCTGCCAAGCCCTTCCAGCTAAAACTATGTCGTTGCTCCTCTGGAAGGATCCCTGCACCGTGACGTAGTTTTTCAGAAGAAGCCTTGCGTTTGCAAGAGCAAATGAGGAATTCGTTGCAGGAAAGAGGAAGGAAAGAAAGTTTCTCTCCTTCTGCCTGCTTTGCTCAGAGGACTGGATGAAGTCAGGGAGTTCACCCTTTCACTGAGAAATTGCAGGCTGCTGTTGCCTGGGCGCTCTCTTCTTTGCAAAAGAGTCTGCAGTTCCACGCTTTGAACCGTGGAAAGGCGCCGGGCTCTGCTAAGATTTCCCCCGGCGCTTCGTTTGCCCTGGGCCAAAGCGAGCCTTCACATTAGCTGAACGCTAACACTGCATACTCGTTCCACTTCCAGAACAGGGCTACCGCGAGGCAGTTCTCCGGGGGAAAACGGCCCTTCGCGAAGGGCAGATCTGTCGAGCTCATTGCGGGAAAGCGAAAGCAAAGGACGCTTTTCTCCCTCTAACTGCTTTCGTCAGAGGAACGGGGGAAGTCACAGTGTTCTTTCTCTCACTGAGATACACACAATCTGACGTTGCCTCTGAGCTCCGTTGCTGGCAAAGAACTGAAACGGACATACATTCCTGTGGGGAAACACAGGGCTTTGCTAGGATTTCTCTAGGCAGTGTGTTTTCCCTGGGCCTCACTGTAGCAACACTATCTCGCCAGGGCAACACTGCATGGGATTTCCTCTGCCAGGAGAGAGCTGCTGCTTTGTAGTTTGTGCTGGGAAACCTTGCTTTGGCAAGTGCCAATTGACCGCATTCGGGCAGAAAGAAAAGAGAATAGCAAGAGGCCTTTTCTCCCCGGCTGCTCTGCCAAGCCCTTCCAGCTAAAACTATGTCGTTGCTCCTCTGGAAGAATCCCTGCACCGTGACGTAGTTTTTCAGAAGAAGCCTTGCGTTTGCAAGAGCAATAGAGGAATTCGTTGCAGGAAAGAGGAAGGAAAGAAAGTTTCTCTCCTTCTGCCTGCTTTGCTCAGAGGACTGGATGAAGTCAGGGAGTTCTCCCTTTCACTGAGAAACGTGCAGGCTGCTGTTGCCTGGGCGCTCTCTTCTTTGCAAAAGAGTCTGCAGTTCCACGCTTTGAACCGTGGAAAGGCGCCGGGCTCTGCTAAGATTTCCCCCGGCGCTTCGTTTGCCCTGGGCCAAAGCGAGCCTTCACATTAGCTGAACGCTAACACTGCATACTCGTTCCACTTCCAGAACAGGGCTACCGCGAGGCAGTTCTCCGGGGGAAAACGGCCCTTCGCGAAGGGCAGATCTGTCGAGCTCATTGCGGGAAAGCGAAAGCAAAGGACGCTTTTCTCCCTCTAACTGCTTTCGTCAGAGGAACGGGGGAAGTCACAGTGTTCTTTCTCTCACTGAGATACACACAATCTGACGTTGCCTCTGAGCTCCGTTGCTGGCAAAGAACTGAAACGGACATACATTCCTGTGGGGAAACACAGGGCTTTGCTAGGATTTCTCTAGGCAGTGTGTTTTCCCTGGGCCTCACTGTAGCAACACTATCTCGCCAGGGCAACACTGCATGGGATTTCCTCTGCCAGGAGAGAGCTGCTGCTTTGTAGTTTGTGCTGGGAAACCTTGCTTTGGCAAGTGCCAATTGACCGCATTCGGGCAGAAACAAAAGAGAATAGCAAGAGGCCTTTTCTCCCCGGCTGCTCTGCCAAGCCCTTCCGGCTCAAAGTATGTCGTTGCTCCTCTGGAAGGATCCCTGCACCGTGACGTAGTTTTTCAGAAGAAGCCTTGCGTTTGCAAGAGCAAATGAGGAATTCGTTGCAGGAAAGAGGAAGGAAAGAAAGTTTCTCTCCTTCTGCCTGCTTTGCTCAGAGGACTGGATGAAGTCAGGGAGTTCTCCCTTTCACTGAGAAACGTGCAGGCTGCTGTTGCCTGGGCGCTCTCTTCTTTGCAAAAGAGTCTGCAGTTCCACGCTTTGAACCTTGGAAAGGCGCCGGGCTCTGCTAAGATTTCCCCCGGCGCTTCGTTTGCCCTGGGCCAAAGCGAGCCTTCACATTAGCTGAACGCTAACACTGCATACTCGTTCCACTTCCAGAACAGGGCTACCGCGAGGCAGTTCTCCGGGGGAAAACGGCCCTTCGCGAAGGGCAGATCTGTCGAGCTCATTGCGGGAAAGCGAAAGCAAAGGACGCTTTTCTCCCTCTAACTGCTTTCGTCAGAGGAACGGGGGAAGTCACAGTGTTCTTTCTCTCACTGAGATACACACAATCTGACGTTGCCTCTGAGCTCCGTTGCTGGCAAAGAACTGAAACGGACATACATTCCTGTGGGGAAACACAGGGCTTTGCTAGGATTTCTCTAGGCAGTGTGTTTTCCCTGGGCCTCACTGTAGCAACACTATCTCGCCAGGGCAACACTGCATGGGATTTCCTCTGCCAGGAGAGAGCTGCTGCTTTGTAGTTTGTGCTGGGAAACCTTGCTTTGGCAAGTGCCAATTGACCGCATTCGGGCAGAAACAAAAGAGAATAGCAAGAGGCCTTTTCTCCCCGGCTGCTCTGCCAAGCCCTTCCGGCTAAAACTATGTCGTTGCTCCTCTGGAAGGATCCCTGCACCGTGACGTAGTTTTTCAGAAGAAGCCTTGCGTTTGCAAGAGCAAATGAGGAATTCGTTGCAGGAAAGAGGAAGGAAAGAAAGTTTCTCTCCTTCTGCCTGCTTTGCTCAGAGGACTGGATGAAGTCAGGGAGTTCACCCTTTCACTGAGAAATTGCAGGCTGCTGTTGCCTGGGCGCTCTCTTCTTTGCAAAAGAGTCTGCAGTTCCACGCTTTGAACCGTGGAAAGGGGCCGGGCTCTGCTAAGATTTCCCCCGGCGCTTCGTTTGCCCTGGGCCAAAGCGAGCCTTCACATTAGCTGAACGCTAACACTGCATACTCGTTCCACTTCCAGAACAGGGCTACCGCGAGGCAGTTCTCCGGGGGAAAACGGCCCTTCGCGAAGGGCAGATCTGTCGAGCTCATTGCGGGAAAGCGAAAGCAAAGGACGCTTTTCTCCCTCTAACTGCTTTCGTCAGAGGAACGGGGGAAGTCACAGTGTTCTTTCTCTCACTGAGATACACACAATCTGACGTTGCCTCTGAGCTCCGTTGCTGGCAAAGAACTGAAACGGACATACATTCCTGTGGGGAAACACAGGGCTTTGCTAGGATTTCTCTAGGCAGTGTGTTTTCCCTGGGCCTCACTGTAGCAACACTATCTCGCCAGGGCAACACTGCATGGGATTTCCTCTGCCAGGAGAGAGCTGCTGCTTTGTAGTTTGTGCTGGGAAACCTTGCTTTGGCAAGTGCCAATTGACCGCATTCGGGCAGAAAGAAAAGAGAATAGCAAGAGGCCTTTTCTCCCCGGCTGCTCTGCCAAGCCCTTCCAGCTAAAACTATGTCGTTGCTCCTCTGGAAGGATCCCTGCACCGTGACGTAGTTTTTCAGAAGAAGCCTTGCGTTTGCAAGAGCAATAGAGGAATTCGTTGCAGGAAAGAGGAAGGAAAGAAAGTTTCTCTCCTTCTGCCTGCTTTGCTCAGAGGACTGGATGAAGTCAGGGAGTTCTCCCTTTCACTGAGAAACGTGCAGGCTGCTGTTGCCTGGGCGCTCTCTTCTTTGCAAAAGAGTCTGCAGTTCCACGCTTTGAACCGTGGAAAGGCGCCGGGCTCTGCTAAGATTTCCCCAGCGCTTCGTTTGCCCTGGGCCAAAGCGAGCCTTCACATTAGCTGAACGCTAACACTGCATACTCGTTCCACTTCCAGAACAGGGCTACCGCGAGGCAGTTCTCCGGGGGAAAACGGCCCTTCGCGAAGGGCAGATCTGTCGAGCTCATTGCGGGAAAGCGAAAGCAAAGGACGCTTTTCTCCCTCTAACTGCTTTCGTCAGAGGAACGGGGGAAGTCACAGTGTTCTTTCTCTCACTGAGATACACACAATCTGACGTTGCCTCTGAGCTCCGTTGCTGGCAAAGAACTGAAACGGACATACATTCCTGTGGGGAAACACAGGGCTTTGCTAGGATTTCTCTAGGCAGTGTGTTTTCCCTGGGCCTCACTGTAGCAACACTATCTCGCCAGGGCAACACTGCATGGGATTTCCTCTGCCAGGAGAGAGCTGCTGCTTTGTAGTTTGTGCTGGGAAACCTTGCTTTGGCAAGTGCCAATTGACCGCATTCGGGCAGAAAGAAAAGAGAATAGCAAGAGGCCTTTTCTCCCCGGCTGCTCTGCCAAGCCCTTCCAGCTAAAACTATGTCGTTGCTCCTCTGGAAGGATCCCTGCACCGTGACGTAGTTTTTCAGAAGAAGCCTTGCGTTTGCAAGAGCAAATGAGGAATTCGTTGCAGGAAAGAGGAAGGAAAGAAAGTTTCTCTCCTTCTGCCTGCTTTGCTCAGAGGACTGGATGAAGTCAGGGAGTTCACCCTTTCACTGAGAAATTGCAGGCTGCTGTTGCCTGGGCGCTCTCTTCTTTGCAAAAGAGTCTGCAGTTCCACGCTTTGAACCGTGGAAAGGGGCCGGGCTCTGCTAAGATTTCCCCCGGCGCTTCGTTTGCCCTGGGCCAAAGCGAGCCTTCACATTAGCTGAACGCTAACACTGCATACTCGTTCCACTTCCAGAACAGGGCTACCGCGAGGCAGTTCTCCGGGGGAAAACGGCCCTTCGCGAAGGGCAGATCTGTGGAGCTCATTGCGGGAAAGCGAAAGCAAAGGACGCTTTTCTCCCTCTAACTGCTTTCGTCAGAGGAACGGGGGAAGTCACAGTGTTCTTTCTCTCACTGAGATACACACAATCTGACGTTGCCTCTGAGCTCCGTTGCTGGCAAAGAACTGAAACGGACATACATTCCTGTGGGGAAACACAGGGCTTTGCTAGGATTTCTCTAGGCAGTGTGTTTTCCCTGGGCCTCACTGTAGCAACACTATCTCGCCAGGGCAACACTGCATGGGATTTCCTCTGCCAGGAGAGAGCTGCTGCTTTGTAGTTTGTGCTGGGAAACCTTGCTTTGGCAAGTGCCAATTGACCGCATTCGGGCAGAAAGAAAAGAGAATAGCAAGAGGCCTTTTCTCCCCGGCTGCTCTGCCAAGCCCTTCCAGCTAAAACTATGTCGTTGCTCCTCTGGAAGAATCCCTGCACCGTGACGTAGTTTTTCAGAAGAAGCCTTGCGTTTGCAAGAGCAATAGAGGAATTCGTTGCAGGAAAGAGGAAGGAAAGAAAGTTTCTCTCCTTCTGCCTGCTTTGCTCAGAGGACTGGATGAAGTCAGGGAGTTCTCCCTTTCACTGAGAAACGTGCAGGCTGCTGTTGCCTGGGCGCTCTCTTCTTTGCAAAAGAGTCTGCAGTTCCACGCTTTGAACCTTGGAAAGGCGCCGGGCTCTGCTAAGATTTCCCCAGCGCTTCGTTTGCCCTGGGCCAAAGCGAGCCTTCACATTAGCTGAACGCTAACACTGCATACTCGTTCCACTTCCAGAACAGGGCTACCGCGAGGCAGTTCTCCGGGGGAAAACGGCCCTTCGCGAAGGGCAGATCTGTGGAGCTCATTGCGGGAAAGCGAAAGCAAAGGACGCTTTTCTCCCTCTAACTGCTTTCGTCAGAGGAACGGGGGAAGTCACAGTGTTCTTTCTCTCACTGAGATACACACAATCTGACGTTGCCTCTGAGCTCCGTTGCTGGCAAAGAACTGAAACGGACATACATTCCTGTGGGGAAACACAGGGCTTTGCTAGGATTTCTCTAGGCAGTGTGTTTTCCCTGGGCCTCACTGTAGCAACACTATCTCGCCAGGGCAACACTGCATGGGATTTCCTCTGCCAGGAGAGAGCTGCTGCTTTGTAGTTTGTGCTGGGAAACCTTGCTTTGGCAAGTGCCAATTGACCGCATTCGGGCAGAAAGAAAAGAGAATAGCAAGAGGCCTTTTCTCCCCGGCTGCTCTGCCAAGCCCTTCCAGCTAAAACTATGTCGTTGCTCCTCTGGAAGAATCCCTGCACCGTGACGTAGTTTTTCAGAAGAAGCCTTGCGTTTGCAAGAGCAATAGAGGAATTCGTTGCAGGAAAGAGGAAGGAAAGAAAGTTTCTCTCCTTCTGCCTGCTTTGCTCAGAGGACTGGATGAAGTCAGGGAGTTCACCCTTTCACTGAGAAATTGCAGGCTGCTGTTGCCTGGGCGCTCTCTTCTTTGCAAAAGAGTCTGCAGTTCCACGCTTTGAACCGTGGAAAGGGGCCGGGCTCTGCTAAGATTTCCCCCGGCGCTTCGTTTGCCCTGGGCCAAAGCGAGCCTTCACATTAGCTGAACGCTAACACTGCATACTCGTTCCACTTCCAGAACAGGGCTACCGCGAGGCAGTTCTCCGGGGGAAAACGGCCCTTCGCGAAGGGCAGATCTGTCGAGCTCATTGCGGGAAAGCGAAAGCAAAGGACGCTTTTCTCCCTCTAACTGCTTTCGTCAGAGGAACGGGGGAAGTCACAGTGTTCTTTCTCTCACTGAGATACACACAATCTGACGTTGCCTCTGAGCTCCGTTGCTGGCAAAGAACTGAAACGGACATACATTCCTGTGGGGAAACACAGGGCTTTGCTAGGATTTCTCTAGGCAGTGTGTTTTCCCTGGGCCTCACTGTAGCAACACTATCTCGCCAGGGCAACACTGCATGGGATTTCCTCTGCCAGGAGAGAGCTGCTGCTTTGTAGTTTGTGCTGGGAAACCTTGCTTTGGCAAGTGCCAATTGACCGCATTCGGGCAGAAAGAAAAGAGAATAGCAAGAGGCCTTTTCTCCCCGGCTGCTCTGCCAAGCCCTTCCGGCTAAAACTATGTCGTTGCTCCTCTGGAAGGATCCCTGCACCGTGACGTAGTTTTTCAGAAGAAGCCTTGCGTTTGCAAGAGCAAATGAGGAATTCGTTGCAGGAAAGAGGAAGGAAAGAAAGTTTCTCTCCTTCTGCCTGCTTTGCTCAGAGGACTGGATGAAGTCAGGGAGTTCTCCCTTTCACTGAGAAACGTGCAGGCTGCTGTTGCCTGGGCGCTCTCTTCTTTGCAAAAGAGTCTGCAGTTCCACGCTTTGAACCGTGGAAAGGCGCCGGGCTCTGCTAAGATTTCCCCCGGCGCTTCGTTTGCCCTGGGCCAAAGCGAGCCTTCACATTAGCTGAACGCTAACACTGCATACTCGTTCCACTTCCAGAACAGGGCTACCGCGAGGCAGTTCTCCGGGGGAAAACGGCCCTTCGCGAAGGGCAGATCTGTCGAGCTCATTGCGGGAAAGCGAAAGCAAAGGACGCTTTTCTCCCTCTAACTGCTTTCGTCAGAGGAACGGGGGAAGTCACAGTGTTCTTTCTCTCACTGAGATACACACAATCTGACGTTGCCTCTGAGCTCCGTTGCTGGCAAAGAACTGAAACGGACATACATTCCTGTGGGGAAACACAGGGCTTTGCTAGGATTTCTCTAGGCAGTGTGTTTTCCCTGGGCCTCACTGTAGCAACACTATCTCGCCAGGGCAACACTGCATGGGATTTCCTCTGCCAGGAGAGAGCTGCTGCTTTGTAGTTTGTGCTGGGAAACCTTGCTTTGGCAAGTGCCAATTGACCGCATTCGGGCAGAAACAAAAGAGAATAGCAAGAGGCCTTTTCTCCCCGGCTGCTCTGCCAAGCCCTTCCGGCTCAAACTATGTCGTTGCTCCTCTGGAAGGATCCCTGCACCGTGACGTAGTTTTTCAGAAGAAGCCTTGCGTTTGCAAGAGCAAATGAGGAATTCGTTGCAGGAAAGAGGAAGGAAAGAAAGTTTCTCTCCTTCTGCCTGCTTTGCTCAGAGGACTGGATGAAGTCAGGGAGTTCACCCTTTCACTGAGAAATTGCAGGCTGCTGTTGCCTGGGCGCTCTCTTCTTTGCAAAAGAGTCTGCAGTTCCACGCTTTGAACCGTGGAAAGGGGCCGGGCTCTGCTAAGATTTCCCCCGGCGCTTCGTTTGCCCTGGGCCAAAGCGAGCCTTCACATTAGCTGAACGCTAACACTGCATACTCGTTCCACTTCCAGAACAGGGCTACCGCGAGGCAGTTCTCCGGGGGAAAACGGCCCTTCGCGAAGGGCAGATCTGTCGAGCTCATTGCGGGAAAGCGAAAGCAAAGGACGCTTTTCTCCCTCTAACTGCTTTCGTCAGAGGAACGGGGGAAGTCACAGTGTTCTTTCTCTCACTGAGATACACACAATCTGACGTTGCCTCTGAGCTCCGTTGCTGGCAAAGAACTGAAACGGACATACATTCCTGTGGGGAAACACAGGGCTTTGCTAGGATTTCTCTAGGCAGTGTGTTTTCCCTGGGCCTCACTGTAGCAACACTATCTCGCCAGGGCAACACTGCATGGGATTTCCTCTGCCAGGAGAGAGCTGCTGCTTTGTAGTTTGTGCTGGGAAACCTTGCTTTGGCAAGTGCCAATTGACCGCATTCGGGCAGAAAGAAAAGAGAATAGCAAGAGGCCTTTTCTCCCCGGCTGCTCTGCCAAGCCCTTCCAGCTAAAACTATGTCGTTGCTCCTCTGGAAGAATCCCTGCACCGTGACGTAGTTTTTCAGAAGAAGCCTTGCGTTTGCAAGAGCAATAGAGGAATTCGTTGCAGGAAAGAGGAAGGAAAGAAAGTTTCTCTCCTTCTGCCTGCTTTGCTCAGAGGACTGGATGAAGTCAGGGAGTTCTCCCTTTCACTGAGAAACGTGCAGGCTGCTGTTGCCTGGGCGCTCTCTTCTTTGCAAAAGAGTCTGCAGTTCCACGCTTTGAACCGTGGAAAGGCGCCGGGCTCTGCTAAGATTTCCCCCGGCGCTTCGTTTGCCCTGGGCCAAAGCGAGCCTTCACATTAGCTGAACGCTAACACTGCATACTCGTTCCACTTCCAGAACAGGGCTACCGCGAGGCAGTTCTCCGGGGGAAAACGGCCCTTCGCGAAGGGCAGATCTGTCGAGCTCATTGCGGGAAAGCGAAAGCAAAGGACGCTTTTCTCCCTCTAACTGCTTTCGTCAGAGGAACGGGGGAAGTCACAGTGTTCTTTCTCTCACTGAGATACACACAATCTGACGTTGCCTCTGAGCTCCGTTGCTGGCAAAGAACTGAAACGGACATACATTCCTGTGGGGAAACACAGGGCTTTGCTAGGATTTCTCTAGGCAGTGTGTTTTCCCTGGGCCTCACTGTAGCAACACTATCTCGCCAGGGCAACACTGCATGGGATTTCCTCTGCCAGGAGAGAGCTGCTGCTTTGTAGTTTGTGCTGGGAAACCTTGCTTTGGCAAGTGCCAATTGACCGCATTCGGGCAGAAAGAAAAGAGAATAGCAAGAGGCCTTTTCTCCCCGGCTGCTCTGCCAAGCCCTTCCGGCTAAAACTATGTCGTTGCTCCTCTGGAAGGATCCCTGCACCGTGACGTAGTTTTTCAGAAGAAGCCTTGCGTTTGCAAGAGCAAATGAGGAATTCGTTGCAGGAAAGAGGAAGGAAAGAAAGTTTCTCTCCTTCTGCCTGCTTTGCTCAGAGGACTGGATGAAGTCAGGGAGTTCTCCCTTTCACTGAGAAACGTGCAGGCTGCTGTTGCCTGGGCGCTCTCTTCTTTGCAAAAGAGTCTGCAGTTCCACGCTTTGAACCGTGGAAAGGCGCCGGGCTCTGCTAAGATTTCCCCCGGCGCTTCGTTTGCCCTGGGCCAAAGCGAGCCTTCACATTAGCTGAACGCTAACACTGCATACTCGTTCCACTTCCAGAACAGGGCTACCGCGAGGCAGTTCTCCGGGGGAAAACGGCCCTTCGCGAAGGGCAGATCTGTCGAGCTCATTGCGGGAAAGCGAAAGCAAAGGACGCTTTTCTCCCTCTAACTGCTTTCGTCAGAGGAACGGGGGAAGTCACAGTGTTCTTTCTCTCACTGAGATACACACAATCTGACGTTGCCTCTGAGCTCCGTTGCTGGCAAAGAACTGAAACGGACATACATTCCTGTGGGGAAACACAGGGCTTTGCTAGGATTTCTCTAGGCAGTGTGTTTTCCCTGGGCCTCACTGTAGCAACACTATCTCGCCAGGGCAACACTGCATGGGATTTCCTCTGCCAGGAGAGAGCTGCTGCTTTGTAGTTTGTGCTGGGAAACCTTGCTTTGGCAAGTGCCAATTGACCGCATTCGGGCAGAAACAAAAGAGAATAGCAAGAGGCCTTTTCTCCCCGGCTGCTCTGCCAAGCCCTTCCGGCTAAAACTATGTCGTTGCTCCTCTGGAAGGATCCCTGCACCGTGACGTAGTTTTTCAGAAGAAGCCTTGCGTTTGCAAGAGCAAATGAGGAATTCGTTGCAGGAAAGAGGAAGGAAAGAAAGTTTCTCTCCTTCTGCCTGCTTTGCTCAGAGGACTGGATGAAGTCAGGGAGTTCACCCTTTCACTGAGAAATTGCAGGCTGCTGTTGCCTGGGCGCTCTCTTCTTTGCAAAAGAGTCTGCAGTTCCACGCTTTGAACCGTGGAAAGGGGCCGGGCTCTGCTAAGATTTCCCCCGGCGCTTCGTTTGCCCTGGGCCAAAGCGAGCCTTCACATTAGCTGAACGCTAACACTGCATACTCGTTCCACTTCCAGAACAGGGCTACCGCGAGGCAGTTCTCCGGGGGAAAACGGCCCTTCGCGAAGGGCAGATCTGTCGAGCTCATTGCGGGAAAGCGAAAGCAAAGGACGCTTTTCTCCCTCTAACTGCTTTCGTCAGAGGAACGGGGGAAGTCACAGTGTTCTTTCTCTCACTGAGATACACACAATCTGACGTTGCCTCTGAGCTCCGTTGCTGGCAAAGAACTGAAACGGACATACATTCCTGTGGGGAAACACAGGGCTTTGCTAGGATTTCTCTAGGCAGTGTGTTTTCCCTGGGCCTCACTGTAGCAACACTATCTCGCCAGGGCAACACTGCATGGGATTTCCTCTGCCAGGAGAGAGCTGCTGCTTTGTAGTTTGTGCTGGGAAACCTTGCTTTGGCAAGTGCCAATTGACCGCATTCGGGCAGAAACAAAAGAGAATAGCAAGAGGCCTTTTCTCCCCGGCTGCTCTGCCAAGCCCTTCCGGCTAAAACTATGTCGTTGCTCCTCTGGAAGGATCCCTGCACCGTGACGTAGTTTTTCAGAAGAAGCCTTGCGTTTGCAAGAGCAAATGAGGAATTCGTTGCAGGAAAGAGGAAGGAAAGAAAGTTTCTCTCCTTCTGCCTGCTTTGCTCAGAGGACTGGATGAAGTCAGGGAGTTCACCCTTTCACTGAGAAATTGCAGGCTGCTGTTGCCTGGGCGCTCTCTTCTTTGCAAAAGAGTCTGCAGTTCCACGCTTTGAACCGTGGAAAGGGGCCGGGCTCTGCTAAGATTTCCCCCGGCGCTTCGTTTGCCCTGGGCCAAAGCGAGCCTTCACATTAGCTGAACGCTAACACTGCATACTCGTTCCACTTCCAGAACAGGGCTACCGCGAGGCAGTTCTCCGGGGGAAAACGGCCCTTCGCGAAGGGCAGATCTGTCGAGCTCATTGCGGGAAAGCGAAAGCAAAGGACGCTTTTCTCCCTCTAACTGCTTTCGTCAGAGGAACGGGGGAAGTCACAGTGTTCTTTCTCTCACTGAGATACACACAATCTGACGTTGCCTCTGAGCTCCGTTGCTGGCAAAGAACTGAAACGGACATACATTCCTGTGGGGAAACACAGGGCTTTGCTAGGATTTCTCTAGGCAGTGTGTTTTCCCTGGGCCTCACTGTAGCAACACTATCTCGCCAGGGCAACACTGCATGGGATTTCCTCTGCCAGGAGAGAGCTGCTGCTTTGTAGTTTGTGCTGGGAAACCTTGCTTTGGCAAGTGCCAATTGACCGCATTCGGGCAGAAAGAAAAGAGAATAGCAAGAGGCCTTTTCTCCCCGGCTGCTCTGCCAAGCCCTTCCAGCTAAAACTATGTCGTTGCTCCTCTGGAAGGATCCCTGCACCGTGACGTAGTTTTTCAGAAGAAGCCTTGCGTTTGCAAGAGCAATAGAGGAATTCGTTGCAGGAAAGAGGAAGGAAAGAAAGTTTCTCTCCTTCTGCCTGCTTTGCTCAGAGGACTGGATGAAGTCAGGGAGTTCTCCCTTTCACTGAGAAACGTGCAGGCTGCTGTTGCCTGGGCGCTCTCTTCTTTGCAAAAGAGTCTGCAGTTCCACGCTTTGAACCGTGGAAAGGCGCCGGGCTCTGCTAAGATTTCCCCAGCGCTTCGTTTGCCCTGGGCCAAAGCGAGCCTTCACATTAGCTGAACGCTAACACTGCATACTCGTTCCACTTCCAGAACAGGGCTACCGCGAGGCAGTTCTCCGGGGGAAAACGGCCCTTCGCGAAGGGCAGATCTGTCGAGCTCATTGCGGGAAAGCGAAAGCAAAGGACGCTTTTCTCCCTCTAACTGCTTTCGTCAGAGGAACGGGGGAAGTCACAGTGTTCTTTCTCTCACTGAGATACACACAATCTGACGTTGCCTCTGAGCTCCGTTGCTGGCAAAGAACTGAAACGGACATACATTCCTGTGGGGAAACACAGGGCTTTGCTAGGATTTCTCTAGGCAGTGTGTTTTCCCTGGGCCTCACTGTAGCAACACTATCTCGCCAGGGCAACACTGCATGGGATTTCCTCTGCCAGGAGAGAGCTGCTGCTTTGTAGTTTGTGCTGGGAAACCTTGCTTTGGCAAGTGCCAATTGACCGCATTCGGGCAGAAAGAAAAGAGAATAGCAAGAGGCCTTTTCTCCCCGGCTGCTCTGCCAAGCCCTTCCAGCTAAAACTATGTCGTTGCTCCTCTGGAAGGATCCCTGCACCGTGACGTAGTTTTTCAGAAGAAGCCTTGCGTTTGCAAGAGCAAATGAGGAATTCGTTGCAGGAAAGAGGAAGGAAAGAAAGTTTCTCTCCTTCTGCCTGCTTTGCTCAGAGGACTGGATGAAGTCAGGGAGTTCACCCTTTCACTGAGAAATTGCAGGCTGCTGTTGCCTGGGCGCTCTCTTCTTTGCAAAAGAGTCTGCAGTTCCACGCTTTGAACCGTGGAAAGGGGCCGGGCTCTGCTAAGATTTCCCCCGGCGCTTCGTTTGCCCTGGGCCAAAGCGAGCCTTCACATTAGCTGAACGCTAACACTGCATACTCGTTCCACTTCCAGAACAGGGCTACCGCGAGGCAGTTCTCCGGGGGAAAACGGCCCTTCGCGAAGGGCAGATCTGTGGAGCTCATTGCGGGAAAGCGAAAGCAAAGGACGCTTTTCTCCCTCTAACTGCTTTCGTCAGAGGAACGGGGGAAGTCACAGTGTTCTTTCTCTCACTGAGATACACACAATCTGACGTTGCCTCTGAGCTCCGTTGCTGGCAAAGAACTGAAACGGACATACATTCCTGTGGGGAAACACAGGGCTTTGCTAGGATTTCTCTAGGCAGTGTGTTTTCCCTGGGCCTCACTGTAGCAACACTATCTCGCCAGGGCAACACTGCATGGGATTTCCTCTGCCAGGAGAGAGCTGCTGCTTTGTAGTTTGTGCTGGGAAACCTTGCTTTGGCAAGTGCCAATTGACCGCATTCGGGCAGAAAGAAAAGAGAATAGCAAGAGGCCTTTTCTCCCCGGCTGCTCTGCCAAGCCCTTCCAGCTAAAACTATGTCGTTGCTCCTCTGGAAGAATCCCTGCACCGTGACGTAGTTTTTCAGAAGAAGCCTTGCGTTTGCAAGAGCAATAGAGGAATTCGTTGCAGGAAAGAGGAAGGAAAGAAAGTTTCTCTCCTTCTGCCTGCTTTGCTCAGAGGACTGGATGAAGTCAGGGAGTTCTCCCTTTCACTGAGAAACGTGCAGGCTGCTGTTGCCTGGGCGCTCTCTTCTTTGCAAAAGAGTCTGCAGTTCCACGCTTTGAACCTTGGAAAGGCGCCGGGCTCTGCTAAGATTTCCCCAGCGCTTCGTTTGCCCTGGGCCAAAGCGAGCCTTCACATTAGCTGAACGCTAACACTGCATACTCGTTCCACTTCCAGAACAGGGCTACCGCGAGGCAGTTCTCCGGGGGAAAACGGCCCTTCGCGAAGGGCAGATCTGTGGAGCTCATTGCGGGAAAGCGAAAGCAAAGGACGCTTTTCTCCCTCTAACTGCTTTCGTCAGAGGAACGGGGGAAGTCACAGTGTTCTTTCTCTCACTGAGATACACACAATCTGACGTTGCCTCTGAGCTCCGTTGCTGGCAAAGAACTGAAACGGACATACATTCCTGTGGGGAAACACAGGGCTTTGCTAGGATTTCTCTAGGCAGTGTGTTTTCCCTGGGCCTCACTGTAGCAACACTATCTCGCCAGGGCAACACTGCATGGGATTTCCTCTGCCAGGAGAGAGCTGCTGCTTTGTAGTTTGTGCTGGGAAACCTTGCTTTGGCAAGTGCCAATTGACCGCATTCGGGCAGAAAGAAAAGAGAATAGCAAGAGGCCTTTTCTCCCCGGCTGCTCTGCCAAGCCCTTCCAGCTAAAACTATGTCGTTGCTCCTCTGGAAGAATCCCTGCACCGTGACGTAGTTTTTCAGAAGAAGCCTTGCGTTTGCAAGAGCAATAGAGGAATTCGTTGCAGGAAAGAGGAAGGAAAGAAAGTTTCTCTCCTTCTGCCTGCTTTGCTCAGAGGACTGGATGAAGTCAGGGAGTTCACCCTTTCACTGAGAAATTGCAGGCTGCTGTTGCCTGGGCGCTCTCTTCTTTGCAAAAGAGTCTGCAGTTCCACGCTTTGAACCGTGGAAAGGGGCCGGGCTCTGCTAAGATTTCCCCCGGCGCTTCGTTTGCCCTGGGCCAAAGCGAGCCTTCACATTAGCTGAACGCTAACACTGCATACTCGTTCCACTTCCAGAACAGGGCTACCGCGAGGCAGTTCTCCGGGGGAAAACGGCCCTTCGCGAAGGGCAGATCTGTCGAGCTCATTGCGGGAAAGCGAAAGCAAAGGACGCTTTTCTCCCTCTAACTGCTTTCGTCAGAGGAACGGGGGAAGTCACAGTGTTCTTTCTCTCACTGAGATACACACAATCTGACGTTGCCTCTGAGCTCCGTTGCTGGCAAAGAACTGAAACGGACATACATTCCTGTGGGGAAACACAGGGCTTTGCTAGGATTTCTCTAGGCAGTGTGTTTTCCCTGGGCCTCACTGTAGCAACACTATCTCGCCAGGGCAACACTGCATGGGATTTCCTCTGCCAGGAGAGAGCTGCTGCTTTGTAGTTTGTGCTGGGAAACCTTGCTTTGGCAAGTGCCAATTGACCGCATTCGGGCAGAAAGAAAAGAGAATAGCAAGAGGCCTTTTCTCCCCGGCTGCTCTGCCAAGCCCTTCCGGCTAAAACTATGTCGTTGCTCCTCTGGAAGGATCCCTGCACCGTGACGTAGTTTTTCAGAAGAAGCCTTGCGTTTGCAAGAGCAAATGAGGAATTCGTTGCAGGAAAGAGGAAGGAAAGAAAGTTTCTCTCCTTCTGCCTGCTTTGCTCAGAGGACTGGATGAAGTCAGGGAGTTCTCCCTTTCACTGAGAAACGTGCAGGCTGCTGTTGCCTGGGCGCTCTCTTCTTTGCAAAAGAGTCTGCAGTTCCACGCTTTGAACCGTGGAAAGGCGCCGGGCTCTGCTAAGATTTCCCCCGGCGCTTCGTTTGCCCTGGGCCAAAGCGAGCCTTCACATTAGCTGAACGCTAACACTGCATACTCGTTCCACTTCCAGAACAGGGCTACCGCGAGGCAGTTCTCCGGGGGAAAACGGCCCTTCGCGAAGGGCAGATCTGTCGAGCTCATTGCGGGAAAGCGAAAGCAAAGGACGCTTTTCTCCCTCTAACTGCTTTCGTCAGAGGAACGGGGGAAGTCACAGTGTTCTTTCTCTCACTGAGATACACACAATCTGACGTTGCCTCTGAGCTCCGTTGCTGGCAAAGAACTGAAACGGACATACATTCCTGTGGGGAAACACAGGGCTTTGCTAGGATTTCTCTAGGCAGTGTGTTTTCCCTGGGCCTCACTGTAGCAACACTATCTCGCCAGGGCAACACTGCATGGGATTTCCTCTGCCAGGAGAGAGCTGCTGCTTTGTAGTTTGTGCTGGGAAACCTTGCTTTGGCAAGTGCCAATTGACCGCATTCGGGCAGAAACAAAAGAGAATAGCAAGAGGCCTTTTCTCCCCGGCTGCTCTGCCAAGCCCTTCCGGCTCAAACTATGTCGTTGCTCCTCTGGAAGGATCCCTGCACCGTGACGTAGTTTTTCAGAAGAAGCCTTGCGTTTGCAAGAGCAAATGAGGAATTCGTTGCAGGAAAGAGGAAGGAAAGAAAGTTTCTCTCCTTCTGCCTGCTTTGCTCAGAGGACTGGATGAAGTCAGGGAGTTCACCCTTTCACTGAGAAATTGCAGGCTGCTGTTGCCTGGGCGCTCTCTTCTTTGCAAAAGAGTCTGCAGTTCCACGCTTTGAACCGTGGAAAGGGGCCGGGCTCTGCTAAGATTTCCCCCGGCGCTTCGTTTGCCCTGGGCCAAAGCGAGCCTTCACATTAGCTGAACGCTAACACTGCATACTCGTTCCACTTCCAGAACAGGGCTACCGCGAGGCAGTTCTCCGGGGGAAAACGGCCCTTCGCGAAGGGCAGATCTGTCGAGCTCATTGCGGGAAAGCGAAAGCAAAGGACGCTTTTCTCCCTCTAACTGCTTTCGTCAGAGGAACGGGGGAAGTCACAGTGTTCTTTCTCTCACTGAGATACACACAATCTGACGTTGCCTCTGAGCTCCGTTGCTGGCAAAGAACTGAAACGGACATACATTCCTGTGGGGAAACACAGGGCTTTGCTAGGATTTCTCTAGGCAGTGTGTTTTCCCTGGGCCTCACTGTAGCAACACTATCTCGCCAGGGCAACACTGCATGGGATTTCCTCTGCCAGGAGAGAGCTGCTGCTTTGTAGTTTGTGCTGGGAAACCTTGCTTTGGCAAGTGCCAATTGACCGCATTCGGGCAGAAAGAAAAGAGAATAGCAAGAGGCCTTTTCTCCCCGGCTGCTCTGCCAAGCCCTTCCAGCTAAAACTATGTCGTTGCTCCTCTGGAAGGATCCCTGCACCGTGACGTTGTTTTTCAGAAGAAGCCTTGCGTTTGCAAGAGCAAATGAGGAATTCGTTGCAGGAAAGAGGAAGGAAAGAAAGTTTCTCTCCTTCTGCCTGCTTTGCTCAGAGGACTGGATGAAGTCAGGGAGTTCACCCTTTCACTGAGAAATTGCAGGCTGCTGTTGCCTGGGCGCTCTCTTCTTTGCAAAAGAGTCTGCAGTTCCACGCTTTGAACCGTGGAAAGGCGCCGGGCTCTGCTAAGATTTCCCCCGGCGCTTCGTTTGCCCTGGGCCAAAGCGAGCCTTCACATTAGCTGAACGCTAACACTGCATACTCGTTCCACTTCCAGAACAGGGCTACCGCGAGGCAGTTCTCCGGGGGAAAACGGCCCTTCGCGAAGGGCAGATCTGTCGAGCTCATTGCGGGAAAGCGAAAGCAAAGGACGCTTTTCTCCCTCTAACTGCTTTCGTCAGAGGAACGGGGGAAGTCACAGTGTTCTTTCTCTCACTGAGATACACACAATCTGACGTTGCCTCTGAGCTCCGTTGCTGGCAAAGAACTGAAACGGACATACATTCCTGTGGGGAAACACAGGGCTTTGCTAGGATTTCTCTAGGCAGTGTGTTTTCCCTGGGCCTCACTGTAGCAACACTATCTCGCCAGGGCAACACTGCATGGGATTTCCTCTGCCAGGAGAGAGCTGCTGCTTTGTAGTTTGTGCTGGGAAACCTTGCTTTGGCAAGTGCCAATTGACCGCATTCGGGCAGAAAGAAAAGAGAATAGCAAGAGGCCTTTTCTCCCCGGCTGCTCTGCCAAGCCCTTCCAGCTAAAACTATGTCGTTGCTCCTCTGGAAGAATCCCTGCACCGTGACGTAGTTTTTCAGAAGAAGCCTTGCGTTTGCAAGAGCAATAGAGGAATTCGTTGCAGGAAAGAGGAAGGAAAGAAAGTTTCTCTCCTTCTGCCTGCTTTGCTCAGAGGACTGGATGAAGTCAGGGAGTTCTCCCTTTCACTGAGAAACGTGCAGGCTGCTGTTGCCTGGGCGCTCTCTTCTTTGCAAAAGAGTCTGCAGTTCCACGCTTTGAACCGTGGAAAGGCGCCGGGCTCTGCTAAGATTTCCCCCGGCGCTTCGTTTGCCCTGGGCCAAAGCGAGCCTTCACATTAGCTGAACGCTAACACTGCATACTCGTTCCACTTCCAGAACAGGGCTACCGCGAGGCAGTTCTCCGGGGGAAAACGGCCCTTCGCGAAGGGCAGATCTGTCGAGCTCATTGCGGGAAAGCGAAAGCAAAGGACGCTTTTCTCCCTCTAACTGCTTTCGTCAGAGGAACGGGGGAAGTCACAGTGTTCTTTCTCTCACTGAGATACACACAATCTGACGTTGCCTCTGAGCTCCGTTGCTGGCAAAGAACTGAAACGGACATACATTCCTGTGGGGAAACACAGGGCTTTGCTAGGATTTCTCTAGGCAGTGTGTTTTCCCTGGGCCTCACTGTAGCAACACTATCTCGCCAGGGCAACACTGCATGGGATTTCCTCTGCCAGGAGAGAGCTGCTGCTTTGTAGTTTGTGCTGGGAAACCTTGCTTTGGCAAGTGCCAATTGACCGCATTCGGGCAGAAAGAAAAGAGAATAGCAAGAGGCCTTTTCTCCCCGGCTGCTCTGCCAAGCCCTTCCGGCTAAAACTATGTCGTTGCTCCTCTGGAAGGATCCCTGCACCGTGACGTAGTTTTTCAGAAGAAGCCTTGCGTTTGCAAGAGCAAATGAGGAATTCGTTGCAGGAAAGAGGAAGGAAAGAAAGTTTCTCTCCTTCTGCCTGCTTTGCTCAGAGGACTGGATGAAGTCAGGGAGTTCTCCCTTTCACTGAGAAACGTGCAGGCTGCTGTTGCCTGGGCGCTCTCTTCTTTGCAAAAGAGTCTGCAGTTCCACGCTTTGAACCGTGGAAAGGCGCCGGGCTCTGCTAAGATTTCCCCCGGCGCTTCGTTTGCCCTGGGCCAAAGCGAGCCTTCACATTAGCTGAACGCTAACACTGCATACTCGTTCCACTTCCAGAACAGGGCTACCGCGAGGCAGTTCTCCGGGGGAAAACGGCCCTTCGCGAAGGGCAGATCTGTCGAGCTCATTGCGGGAAAGCGAAAGCAAAGGACGCTTTTCTCCCTCTAACTGCTTTCGTCAGAGGAACGGGGGAAGTCACAGTGTTCTTTCTCTCACTGAGATACACACAATCTGACGTTGCCTCTGAGCTCCGTTGCTGGCAAAGAACTGAAACGGACATACATTCCTGTGGGGAAACACAGGGCTTTGCTAGGATTTCTCTAGGCAGTGTGTTTTCCCTGGGCCTCACTGTAGCAACACTATCTCGCCAGGGCAACACTGCATGGGATTTCCTCTGCCAGGAGAGAGCTGCTGCTTTGTAGTTTGTGCTGGGAAACCTTGCTTTGGCAAGTGCCAATTGACCGCATTCGGGCAGAAACAAAAGAGAATAGCAAGAGGCCTTTTCTCCCCGGCTGCTCTGCCAAGCCCTTCCGGCTAAAACTATGTCGTTGCTCCTCTGGAAGGATCCCTGCACCGTGACGTAGTTTTTCAGAAGAAGCCTTGCGTTTGCAAGAGCAAATGAGGAATTCGTTGCAGGAAAGAGGAAGGAAAGAAAGTTTCTCTCCTTCTGCCTGCTTTGCTCAGAGGACTGGATGAAGTCAGGGAGTTCACCCTTTCACTGAGAAATTGCAGGCTGCTGTTGCCTGGGCGCTCTCTTCTTTGCAAAAGAGTCTGCAGTTCCACGCTTTGAACCGTGGAAAGGGGCCGGGCTCTGCTAAGATTTCCCCCGGCGCTTCGTTTGCCCTGGGCCAAAGCGAGCCTTCACATTAGCTGAACGCTAACACTGCATACTCGTTCCACTTCCAGAACAGGGCTACCGCGAGGCAGTTCTCCGGGGGAAAACGGCCCTTCGCGAAGGGCAGATCTGTCGAGCTCATTGCGGGAAAGCGAAAGCAAAGGACGCTTTTCTCCCTCTAACTGCTTTCGTCAGAGGAACGGGGGAAGTCACAGTGTTCTTTCTCTCACTGAGATACACACAATCTGACGTTGCCTCTGAGCTCCGTTGCTGGCAAAGAACTGAAACGGACATACATTCCTGTGGGGAAACACAGGGCTTTGCTAGGATTTCTCTAGGCAGTGTGTTTTCCCTGGGCCTCACTGTAGCAACACTATCTCGCCAGGGCAACACTGCATGGGATTTCCTCTGCCAGGAGAGAGCTGCTGCTTTGTAGTTTGTGCTGGGAAACCTTGCTTTGGCAAGTGCCAATTGACCGCATTCGGGCAGAAAGAAAAGAGAATAGCAAGAGGCCTTTTCTCCCCGGCTGCTCTGCCAAGCCCTTCCGGCTAAAACTATGTCGTTGCTCCTCTGGAAGGATCCCTGCACCGTGACGTAGTTTTTCAGAAGAAGCCTTGCGTTTGCAAGAGCAAATGAGGAATTCGTTGCAGGAAAGAGGAAGGAAAGAAAGTTTCTCTCCTTCTGCCTGCTTTGCTCAGAGGACTGGATGAAGTCAGGGAGTTCTCCCTTTCACTGAGAAACGTGCAGGCTGCTGTTGCCTGGGCGCTCTCTTCTTTGCAAAAGAGTCTGCAGTTCCACGCTTTGAACCGTGGAAAGGCGCCGGGCTCTGCTAAGATTTCCCCCGGCGCTTCGTTTGCCCTGGGCCAAAGCGAGCCTTCACATTAGCTGAACGCTAACACTGCATACTCGTTCCACTTCCAGAACAGGGCTACCGCGAGGCAGTTCTCCGGGGGAAAACGGCCCTTCGCGAAGGGCAGATCTGTCGAGCTCATTGCGGGAAAGCGAAAGCAAAGGACGCTTTTCTCCCTCTAACTGCTTTCGTCAGAGGAACGGGGGAAGTCACAGTGTTCTTTCTCTCACTGAGATACACACAATCTGACGTTGCCTCTGAGCTCCGTTGCTGGCAAAGAACTGAAACGGACATACATTCCTGTGGGGAAACACAGGGCTTTGCTAGGATTTCTCTAGGCAGTGTGTTTTCCCTGGGCCTCACTGTAGCAACACTATCTCGCCAGGGCAACACTGCATGGGATTTCCTCTGCCAGGAGAGAGCTGCTGCTTTGTAGTTTGTGCTGGGAAACCTTGCTTTGGCAAGTGCCAATTGACCGCATTCGGGCAGAAAGAAAAGAGAATAGCAAGAGGCCTTTTCTCCCCGGCTGCTCTGCCAAGCCCTTCCGGCTCAAACTATGTCGTTGCTCCTCTGGAAGGATCCCTGCACCGTGACGTAGTTTTTCAGAAGAAGCCTTGCGTTTGCAAGAGCAAATGAGGAATTCGTTGCAGGAAAGAGGAAGGAAAGAAAGTTTCTCTCCTTCTGCCTGCTTTGCTCAGAGGACTGGATGAAGTCAGGGAGTTCACCCTTTCACTGAGAAATTGCAGGCTGCTGTTGCCTGGGCGCTCTCTTCTTTGCAAAAGAGTCTGCAGTTCCACGCTTTGAACCGTGGAAAGGGGCCGGGCTCTGCTAAGATTTCCCCCGGCGCTTCGTTTGCCCTGGGCCAAAGCGAGCCTTCACATTAGCTGAACGCTAACACTGCATACTCGTTCCACTTCCAGAACAGGGCTACCGCGAGGCAGTTCTCCGGGGGAAAACGGCCCTTCGCGAAGGGCAGATCTGTGGAGCTCATTGCGGGAAAGCGAAAGCAAAGGACGCTTTTCTCCCTCTAACTGCTTTCGTCAGAGGAACGGGGGAAGTCACAGTGTTCTTTCTTTCACTGAGATACACACAATCTGACGTTGCCTCTGAGCTCCGTTGCTGGCAAAGAACTGAAACGGACATACATTCCTGTGGGGAAACACAGGGCTTTGCTAGGATTTCTCTAGGCAGTGTGTTTTCCCTGGGCCTCACTGTAGCAACACTATCTCGCCAGGGCAACACTGCATGGGATTTCCTCTGCCAGGAGAGAGCTGCTGCTTTGTAGTTTGTGCTGGGAAACCTTGCTTTGGCAAGTGCCAATTGACCGCATTCGGGCAGAAAGAAAAGAGAATAGCAAGAGGCCTTTTCTCCCCGGCTGCTCTGCCAAGCCCTTCCAGCTAAAACTATGTCGTTGCTCCTCTGGAAGGATCCCTGCACCGTGACGTAGTTTTTCAGAAGAAGCCTTGCGTTTGCAAGAGCAAATGAGGAATTCGTTGCAGGAAAGAGGAAGGAAAGAAAGTTTCTCTCCTTCTGCCTGCTTTGCTCAGAGGACTGGATGAAGTCAGGGAGTTCACCCTTTCACTGAGAAATTGCAGGCTGCTGTTGCCTGGGCGCTCTCTTCTTTGCAAAAGAGTCTGCAGTTCCACGCTTTGAACCGTGGAAAGGGGCCGGGCTCTGCTAAGATTTCCCCCGGCGCTTCGTTTGCCCTGGGCCAAAGCGAGCCTTCACATTAGCTGAACGCTAACACTGCATACTCGTTCCACTTCCAGAACAGGGCTACCGCGAGGCAGTTCTCCGGGGGAAAACGGCCCTTCGCGAAGGGCAGATCTGTCGAGCTCATTGCGGGAAAGCGAAAGCAAAGGACGCTTTTCTCCCTCTAACTGCTTTCGTCAGAGGAACGGGGGAAGTCACAGTGTTCTTTCTCTCACTGAGATACACACAATCTGACGTTGCCTCTGAGCTCCGTTGCTGGCAAAGAACTGAAACGGACATACATTCCTGTGGGGAAACACAGGGCTTTGCTAGGATTTCTCTAGGCAGTGTGTTTTCCCTGGGCCTCACTGTAGCAACACTATCTCGCCAGGGCAACACTGCATGGGATTTCCTCTGCCAGGAGAGAGCTGCTGCTTTGTAGTTTGTGCTGGGAAACCTTGCTTTGGCAAGTGCCAATTGACCGCATTCGGGCAGAAAGAAAAGAGAATAGCAAGAGGCCTTTTCTCCCCGGCTGCTCTGCCAAGCCCTTCCAGCTAAAACTATGTCGTTGCTCCTCTGGAAGAATCCCTGCACCGTGACGTAGTTTTTCAGAAGAAGCCTTGCGTTTGCAAGAGCAATAGAGGAATTCGTTGCAGGAAAGAGGAAGGAAAGAAAGTTTCTCTCCTTCTGCCTGCTTTGCTCAGAGGACTGGATGAAGTCAGGGAGTTCTCCCTTTCACTGAGAAACGTGCAGGCTGCTGTTGCCTGGGCGCTCTCTTCTTTGCAAAAGAGTCTGCAGTTCCACGCTTTGAACCGTGGAAAGGCGCCGGGCTCTGCTAAGATTTCCCCAGCGCTTCGTTTGCCCTGGGCCAAAGCGAGCCTTCACATTAGCTGAACGCTAACACTGCATACTCGTTCCACTTCCAGAACAGGGCTACCGCGAGGCAGTTCTCCGGGGGAAAACGGCCCTTCGCGAAGGGCAGATCTGTCGAGCTCATTGCGGGAAAGCGAAAGCAAAGGACGCTTTTCTCCCTCTAACTGCTTTCGTCAGAGGAACGGGGGAAGTCACAGTGTTCTTTCTCTCACTGAGATACACACAATCTGACGTTGCCTCTGAGCTCCGTTGCTGGCAAAGAACTGAAACGGACATACATTCCTGTGGGGAAACACAGGGCTTTGCTAGGATTTCTCTAGGCAGTGTGTTTTCCCTGGGCCTCACTGTAGCAACACTATCTCGCCAGGGCAACACTGCATGGGATTTCCTCTGCCAGGAGAGAGCTGCTGCTTTGTAGTTTGTGCTGGGAAACCTTGCTTTGGCAAGTGCCAATTGACCGCATTCGGGCAGAAAGAAAAGAGAATAGCAAGAGGCCTTTTCTCCCCGGCTGCTCTGCCAAGCCCTTCCAGCTAAAACTATGTCGTTGCTCCTCTGGAAGGATCCCTGCACCGTGACGTAGTTTTTCAGAAGAAGCCTTGCGTTTGCAAGAGCAAATGAGGAATTCGTTGCAGGAAAGAGGAAGGAAAGAAAGTTTCTCTCCTTCTGCCTGCTTTGCTCAGAGGACTGGATGAAGTCAGGGAGTTCACCCTTTCACTGAGAAATTGCAGGCTGCTGTTGCCTGGGCGCTCTCTTCTTTGCAAAAGAGTCTGCAGTTCCACGCTTTGAACCGTGGAAAGGGGCCGGGCTCTGCTAAGATTTCCCCCGGCGCTTCGTTTGCCCTGGGCCAAAGCGAGCCTTCACATTAGCTGAACGCTAACACTGCATACTCGTTCCACTTCCAGAACAGGGCTACCGCGAGGCAGTTCTCCGGGGGAAAACGGCCCTTCGCGAAGGGCAGATCTGTGGAGCTCATTGCGGGAAAGCGAAAGCAAAGGACGCTTTTCTCCCTCTAACTGCTTTCGTCAGAGGAACGGGGGAAGTCACAGTGTTCTTTCTCTCACTGAGATACACACAATCTGACGTTGCCTCTGAGCTCCGTTGCTGGCAAAGAACTGAAACGGACATACATTCCTGTGGGGAAACACAGGGCTTTGCTAGGATTTCTCTAGGCAGTGTGTTTTCCCTGGGCCTCACTGTAGCAACACTATCTCGCCAGGGCAACACTGCATGGGATTTCCTCTGCCAGGAGAGAGCTGCTGCTTTGTAGTTTGTGCTGGGAAACCTTGCTTTGGCAAGTGCCAATTGACCGCATTCGGGCAGAAAGAAAAGAGAATAGCAAGAGGCCTTTTCTCCCCGGCTGCTCTGCCAAGCCCTTCCAGCTAAAACTATGTCGTTGCTCCTCTGGAAGAATCCCTGCACCGTGACGTAGTTTTTCAGAAGAAGCCTTGCGTTTGCAAGAGCAATAGAGGAATTCGTTGCAGGAAAGAGGAAGGAAAGAAAGTTTCTCTCCTTCTGCCTGCTTTGCTCAGAGGACTGGATGAAGTCAGGGAGTTCTCCCTTTCACTGAGAAACGTGCAGGCTGCTGTTGCCTGGGCGCTCTCTTCTTTGCAAAAGAGTCTGCAGTTCCACGCTTTGAACCTTGGAAAGGCGCCGGGCTCTGCTAAGATTTCCCCAGCGCTTCGTTTGCCCTGGGCCAAAGCGAGCCTTCACATTAGCTGAACGCTAACACTGCATACTCGTTCCACTTCCAGAACAGGGCTACCGCGAGGCAGTTCTCCGGGGGAAAACGGCCCTTCGCGAAGGGCAGATCTGTGGAGCTCATTGCGGGAAAGCGAAAGCAAAGGACGCTTTTCTCCCTCTAACTGCTTTCGTCAGAGGAACGGGGGAAGTCACAGTGTTCTTTCTCTCACTGAGATACACACAATCTGACGTTGCCTCTGAGCTCCGTTGCTGGCAAAGAACTGAAACGGACATACATTCCTGTGGGGAAACACAGGGCTTTGCTAGGATTTCTCTAGGCAGTGTGTTTTCCCTGGGCCTCACTGTAGCAACACTATCTCGCCAGGGCAACACTGCATGGGATTTCCTCTGCCAGGAGAGAGCTGCTGCTTTGTAGTTTGTGCTGGGAAACCTTGCTTTGGCAAGTGCCAATTGACCGCATTCGGGCAGAAAGAAAAGAGAATAGCAAGAGGCCTTTTCTCCCCGGCTGCTCTGCCAAGCCCTTCCAGCTAAAACTATGTCGTTGCTCCTCTGGAAGAATCCCTGCACCGTGACGTAGTTTTTCAGAAGAAGCCTTGCGTTTGCAAGAGCAATAGAGGAATTCGTTGCAGGAAAGAGGAAGGAAAGAAAGTTTCTCTCCTTCTGCCTGCTTTGCTCAGAGGACTGGATGAAGTCAGGGAGTTCACCCTTTCACTGAGAAATTGCAGGCTGCTGTTGCCTGGGCGCTCTCTTCTTTGCAAAAGAGTCTGCAGTTCCACGCTTTGAACCGTGGAAAGGGGCCGGGCTCTGCTAAGATTTCCCCCGGCGCTTCGTTTGCCCTGGGCCAAAGCGAGCCTTCACATTAGCTGAACGCTAACACTGCATACTCGTTCCACTTCCAGAACAGGGCTACCGCGAGGCAGTTCTCCGGGGGAAAACGGCCCTTCGCGAAGGGCAGATCTGTCGAGCTCATTGCGGGAAAGCGAAAGCAAAGGACGCTTTTCTCCCTCTAACTGCTTTCGTCAGAGGAACGGGGGAAGTCACAGTGTTCTTTCTCTCACTGAGATACACACAATCTGACGTTGCCTCTGAGCTCCGTTGCTGGCAAAGAACTGAAACGGACATACATTCCTGTGGGGAAACACAGGGCTTTGCTAGGATTTCTCTAGGCAGTGTGTTTTCCCTGGGCCTCACTGTAGCAACACTATCTCGCCAGGGCAACACTGCATGGGATTTCCTCTGCCAGGAGAGAGCTGCTGCTTTGTAGTTTGTGCTGGGAAACCTTGCTTTGGCAAGTGCCAATTGACCGCATTCGGGCAGAAAGAAAAGAGAATAGCAAGAGGCCTTTTCTCCCCGGCTGCTCTGCCAAGCCCTTCCAGCTAAAACTATGTCGTTGCTCCTCTGGAAGGATCCCTGCACCGTGACGTTGTTTTTCAGAAGAAGCCTTGCGTTTGCAAGAGCAAATGAGGAATTCGTTGCAGGAAAGAGGAAGGAAAGAAAGTTTCTCTCCTTCTGCCTGCTTTGCTCAGAGGACTGGATGAAGTCAGGGAGTTCACCCATTCACTGAGAAATTGCAGGCTGCTGTTGCCTGGGCGCTCTCTTCTTTGCAAAAGAGTCTGCAGTTCCACGCTTTGAACCGTGGAAAGGCGCCGGGCTCTGCTAAGATTTCCCCCGGCGCTTCGTTTGCCCTGGGCCAAAGCGAGCCTTCACATTAGCTGAACGCTAACACTGCATACTCGTTCCACTTCCAGAACAGGGCTACCGCGAGGCAGTTCTCCGGGGGAAAACGGCCCTTCGCGAAGGGCAGATCTGTGGAGCTCATTGCGGGAAAGCGAAAGCAAAGGACGCTTTTCTCCCTCTAACTGCTTTCGTCAGAGGAACGGGGGAAGTCACAGTGTTCTTTCTTTCACTGAGATACACACAATCTGACGTTGCCTCTGAGCTCCGTTGCTGGCAAAGAACTGAAACGGACATACATTCCTGTGGGGAAACACAGGGCTTTGCTAGGATTTCTCTAGGCAGTGTGTTTTCCCTGGGCCTCACTGTAGCAACACTATCTCGCCAGGGCAACACTGCATGGGATTTCCTCTGCCAGGAGAGAGCTGCTGCTTTGTAGTTTGTGCTGGGAAACCTTGCTTTGGCAAGTGCCAATTGACCGCATTCGGGCAGAAAGAAAAGAGAATAGCAAGAGGCCTTTTCTCCCCGGCTGCTCTGCCAAGCCCTTCCAGCTAAAACTATGTCGTTGCTCCTCTGGAAGAATCCCTGCACCGTGACGTAGTTTTTCAGAAGAAGCCTTGCGTTTGCAAGAGCAATAGAGGAATTCGTTGCAGGAAAGAGGAAGGAAAGAAAGTTTCTCTCCTTCTGCCTGCTTTGCTCAGAGGACTGGATGAAGTCAGGGAGTTCTCCCTTTCACTGAGAAACGTGCAGGCTGCTGTTGCCTGGGCGCTCTCTTCTTTGCAAAAGAGTCTGCAGTTCCACGCTTTGAACCGTGGAAAGGCGCCGGGCTCTGCTAAGATTTCCCCCGGCGCTTCGTTTGCCCTGGGCCAAAGCGAGCCTTCACATTAGCTGAACGCTAACACTGCATACTCGTTCCACTTCCAGAACAGGGCTACCGCGAGGCAGTTCTCCGGGGGAAAACGGCCCTTCGCGAAGGGCAGATCTGTCGAGCTCATTGCGGGAAAGCGAAAGCAAAGGACGCTTTTCTCCCTCTAACTGCTTTCGTCAGAGGAACGGGGGAAGTCACAGTGTTCTTTCTCTCACTGAGATACACACAATCTGACGTTGCCTCTGAGCTCCGTTGCTGGCAAAGAACTGAAACGGACATACATTCCTGTGGGGAAACACAGGGCTTTGCTAGGATTTCTCTAGGCAGTGTGTTTTCCCTGGGCCTCACTGTAGCAACACTATCTCGCCAGGGCAACACTGCATGGGATTTCCTCTGCCAGGAGAGAGCTGCTGCTTTGTAGTTTGTGCTGGGAAACCTTGCTTTGGCAAGTGCCAATTGACCGCATTCGGGCAGAAACAAAAGAGAATAGCAAGAGGCCTTTTCTCCCCGGCTGCTCTGCCAAGCCCTTCCGGCTCAAACTATGTCGTTGCTCCTCTGGAAGGATCCCTGCACCGTGACGTAGTTTTTCAGAAGAAGCCTTGCGTTTGCAAGAGCAAATGAGGAATTCGTTGCAGGAAAGAGGAAGGAAAGAAAGTTTCTCTCCTTCTGCCTGCTTTGCTCAGAGGACTGGATGAAGTCAGGGAGTTCACCCTTTCACTGAGAAATTGCAGGCTGCTGTTGCCTGGGCGCTCTCTTCTTTGCAAAAGAGTCTGCAGTTCCACGCTTTGAACCGTGGAAAGGGGCCGGGCTCTGCTAAGATTTCCCCCGGCGCTTCGTTTGCCCTGGGCCAAAGCGAGCCTTCACATTAGCTGAACGCTAACACTGCATACTCGTTCCACTTCCAGAACAGGGCTACCGCGAGGCAGTTCTCCGGGGGAAAACGGCCCTTCGCGAAGGGCAGATCTGTGGAGCTCATTGCGGGAAAGCGAAAGCAAAGGACGCTTTTCTCCCTCTAACTGCTTTCGTCAGAGGAACGGGGGAAGTCACAGTGTTCTTTCTTTCACTGAGATACACACAATCTGACGTTGCCTCTGAGCTCCGTTGCTGGCAAAGAACTGAAACGGACATACATTCCTGTGGGGAAACACAGGGCTTTGCTAGGATTTCTCTAGGCAGTGTGTTTTCCCTGGGCCTCACTGTAGCAACACTATCTCGCCAGGGCAACACTGCATGGGATTTCCTCTGCCAGGAGAGAGCTGCTGCTTTGTAGTTTGTGCTGGGAAACCTTGCTTTGGCAAGTGCCAATTGACCGCATTCGGGCAGAAAGAAAAGAGAATAGCAAGAGGCCTTTTCTCCCCGGCTGCTCTGCCAAGCCCTTCCAGCTAAAACTATGTCGTTGCTCCTCTGGAAGGATCCCTGCACCGTGACGTAGTTTTTCAGAAGAAGCCTTGCGTTTGCAAGAGCAAATGAGGAATTCGTTGCAGGAAAGAGGAAGGAAAGAAAGTTTCTCTCCTTCTGCCTGCTTTGCTCAGAGGACTGGATGAAGTCAGGGAGTTCACCCTTTCACTGAGAAATTGCAGGCTGCTGTTGCCTGGGCGCTCTCTTCTTTGCAAAAGAGTCTGCAGTTCCACGCTTTGAACCGTGGAAAGGGGCCGGGCTCTGCTAAGATTTCCCCCGGCGCTTCGTTTGCCCTGGGCCAAAGCGAGCCTTCACATTAGCTGAACGCTAACACTGCATACTCGTTCCACTTCCAGAACAGGGCTACCGCGAGGCAGTTCTCCGGGGGAAAACGGCCCTTCGCGAAGGGCAGATCTGTCGAGCTCATTGCGGGAAAGCGAAAGCAAAGGACGCTTTTCTCCCTCTAACTGCTTTCGTCAGAGGAACGGGGGAAGTCACAGTGTTCTTTCTCTCACTGAGATACACACAATCTGACGTTGCCTCTGAGCTCCGTTGCTGGCAAAGAACTGAAACGGACATACATTCCTGTGGGGAAACACAGGGCTTTGCTAGGATTTCTCTAGGCAGTGTGTTTTCCCTGGGCCTCACTGTAGCAACACTATCTCGCCAGGGCAACACTGCATGGGATTTCCTCTGCCAGGAGAGAGCTGCTGCTTTGTAGTTTGTGCTGGGAAACCTTGCTTTGGCAAGTGCCAATTGACCGCATTCGGGCAGAAAGAAAAGAGAATAGCAAGAGGCCTTTTCTCCCCGGCTGCTCTGCCAAGCCCTTCCAGCTAAAACTATGTCGTTGCTCCTCTGGAAGAATCCCTGCACCGTGACGTAGTTTTTCAGAAGAAGCCTTGCGTTTGCAAGAGCAATAGAGGAATTCGTTGCAGGAAAGAGGAAGGAAAGAAAGTTTCTCTCCTTCTGCCTGCTTTGCTCAGAGGACTGGATGAAGTCAGGGAGTTCTCCCTTTCACTGAGAAACGTGCAGGCTGCTGTTGCCTGGGCGCTCTCTTCTTTGCAAAAGAGTCTGCAGTTCCACGCTTTGAACCTTGGAAAGGCGCCGGGCTCTGCTAAGATTTCCCCCGGCGCTTCGTTTGCCCTGGGCCAAAGCGAGCCTTCACATTAGCTGAACGCTAACACTGCATACTCGTTCCACTTCCAGAACAGGGCTACCGCGAGGCAGTTCTCCGGGGGAAAACGGCCCTTCGCGAAGGGCAGATCTGTCGAGCTCATTGCGGGAAAGCGAAAGCAAAGGACGCTTTTCTCCCTCTAACTGCTTTCGTCAGAGGAACGGGGGAAGTCACAGTGTTCTTTCTCTCACTGAGATACACACAATCTGACGTTGCCTCTGAGCTCCGTTGCTGGCAAAGAACTGAAACGGACATACATTCCTGTGGGGAAACACAGGGCTTTGCTAGGATTTCTCTAGGCAGTGTGTTTTCCCTGGGCCTCACTGTAGCAACACTATCTCGCCAGGGCAACACTGCATGGGATTTCCTCTGCCAGGAGAGAGCTGCTGCTTTGTAGTTTGTGCTGGGAAACCTTGCTTTGGCAAGTGCCAATTGACCGCATTCGGGCAGAAAGAAAAGAGAATAGCAAGAGGCCTTTTCTCCCCGGCTGCTCTGCCAAGCCCTTCCAGCTAAAACTATGTCGTTGCTCCTCTGGAAGAATCCCTGCACCGTGACGTAGTTTTTCAGAAGAAGCCTTGCGTTTGCAAGAGCAATAGAGGAATTCGTTGCAGGAAAGAGGAAGGAAAGAAAGTTTCTCTCCTTCTGCCTGCTTTGCTCAGAGGACTGGATGAAGTCAGGGAGTTCTCCCTTTCACTGAGAAACGTGCAGGCTGCTGTTGCCTGGGCGCTCTCTTCTTTGCAAAAGAGTCTGCAGTTCCACGCTTTGAACCTTGGAAAGGCGCCGGGCTCTGCTAAGATTTCCCCAGCGCTTCGTTTGCCCTGGGCCAAAGCGAGCCTTCACATTAGCTGAACGCTAACACTGCATACTCGTTCCACTTCCAGAACAGGGCTACCGCGAGGCAGTTCTCCGGGGGAAAACGGCCCTTCGCGAAGGGCAGATCTGTCGAGCTCATTGCGGGAAAGCGAAAGCAAAGGACGCTTTTCTCCCTCTAACTGCTTTCGTCAGAGGAACGGGGGAAGTCACAGTGTTCTTTCTCTCACTGAGATACACACAATCTGACGTTGCCTCTGAGCTCCGTTGCTGGCAAAGAACTGAAACGGACATACATTCCTGTGGGGAAACACAGGGCTTTGCTAGGATTTCTCTAGGCAGTGGTTTTCCCTGGGCCTCACTGTAGCAACACTATCTCGCCAGGGCAACACTGCATGGGATTTCCTCTGCCAGGAGAGAGCTGCTGCTTTGTAGTTTGTGCTGGGAAACCTTGCTTTGGCAAGTGCCAATTGACCGCATTCGGGCAGAAAGAAAAGAGAATAGCAAGAGGCCTTTTCTCCCCGGCTGCTCTGCCAAGCCCTTCCGGCTAAAACTATGTCGTTGCTCCTCTGGAAGGATCCCTGCACCGTGACGTAGTTTTTCAGAAGAAGCCTTGCGTTTGCAAGAGCAAATGAGGAATTCGTTGCAGGAAAGAGGAAGGAAAGAAAGTTTCTCTCCTTCTGCCTGCTTTGCTCAGAGGACTGGATGAAGTCAGGGAGTTCTCCCTTTCACTGAGAAACGTGCAGGCTGCTGTTGCCTGGGCGCTCTCTTCTTTGCAAAAGAGTCTGCAGTTCCACGCTTTGAACCTTGGAAAGGCGCCGGGCTCTGCTAAGATTTCCCCAGCGCTTCGTTTGCCCTGGGCCAAAGCGAGCCTTCACATTAGCTGAACGCTAACACTGCATACTCGTTCCACTTCCAGAACAGGGCTACCGCGAGGCAGTTCTCTGGGGGAAAACGGCCCTTCGCGAAGGGCAGATCTGTGGAGCTCATTGCGGGAAAGCGAAAGCAAAGGACGCTTTTCTCCCTCTAACTGCTTTCGTCAGAGGAACGGGGGAAGTCACAGTGTTCTTTCTCTCACTGAGATACACACAATCTGACGTTGCCTCTGAGCTCCGTTGCTGGCAAAGAACTGAAACGGACATACATTCCTGTGGGGAAACACAGGGCTTTGCTAGGATTTCTCTAGGCAGTGTGTTTTCCCTGGGCCTCACTGTAGCAACACTATCTCGCCAGGGCAACACTGCATGGGATTTCCTCTGCCAGGAGAGAGCTGCTGCTTTGTAGTTTGTGCTGGGAAACCTTGCTTTGGCAAGTGCCAATTGACCGCATTCGGGCAGAAACAAAAGAGAATAGCAAGAGGCCTTTTCTCCCCGGCTGCTCTGCCAAGCCCTTCCAGCTAAAACTATGTCGTTGCTCCTCTGGAAGAATCCCTGCACCGTGACGTAGTTTTTCAGAAGAAGCCTTGCGTTTGCAAGAGCAATAGAGGAATTCGTTGCAGGAAAGAGGAAGGAAAGAAAGTTTCTCTCCTTCTGCCTGCTTTGCTCAGAGGACTGGATGAAGTCAGGGAGTTCACCCTTTCACTGAGAAATTGCAGGCTGCTGTTGCCTGGGCGCTCTCTTCTTTGCAAAAGAGTCTGCAGTTCCACGCTTTGAACCTTGGAAAGGCGCCGGGCTCTGCTAAGATTTCCCCCGGCGCTTCGTTTGCCCTGGGCCAAAGCGAGCCTTCACATTAGCTGAACGCTAACACTGCATACTCGTTCCACTTCCAGAACAGGGCTACCGCGAGGCAGTTCTCCGGGGGAAAACGGCCCTTCGCGAAGGGCAGATCTGTCGAGCTCATTGCGGGAAAGCGAAAGCAAAGGACGCTTTTCTCCCTCTAACTGCTTTCGTCAGAGGAACGGGGGAAGTCACAGTGTTCTTTCTCTCACTGAGATACACACAATCTGACGTTGCCTCTGAGCTCCGTTGCTGGCAAAGAACTGAAACGGACATACATTCCTGTGGGGAAACACAGGGCTTTGCTAGGATTTCTCTAGGCAGTGTGTTTTCCCTGGGCCTCACTGTAGCAACACTATCTCGCCAGGGCAACACTGCATGGGATTTCCTCTGCCAGGAGAGAGCTGCTGCTTTGTAGTTTGTGCTGGGAAACCTTGCTTTGGCAAGTGCCAATTGACCGCATTCGGGCAGAAAGAAAAGAGAATAGCAAGAGGCCTTTTCTCCCCGGCTGCTCTGCCAAGCCCTTCCAGCTAAAACTATGTCGTTGCTCCTCTGGAAGAATCCCTGCACCGTGACGTAGTTTTTCAGAAGAAGCCTTGCGTTTGCAAGAGCAATAGAGGAATTCGTTGCAGGAAAGAGGAAGGAAAGAAAGTTTCTCTCCTTCTGCCTGCTTTGCTCAGAGGACTGGATGAAGTCAGGGAGTTCTCCCTTTCACTGAGAAACGTGCAGGCTGCTGTTGCCTGGGCGCTCTCTTCTTTGCAAAAGAGTCTGCAGTTCCACGCTTTGAACCTTGGAAAGGCGCCGGGCTCTGCTAAGATTTCCCCAGCGCTTCGTTTGCCCTGGGCCAAAGCGAGCCTTCACATTAGCTGAACGCTAACACTGCATACTCGTTCCACTTCCAGAACAGGGCTACCGCGAGGCAGTTCTCCGGGGGAAAACGGCCCTTCGCGAAGGGCAGATCTGTCGAGCTCATTGCGGGAAAGCGAAAGCAAAGGACGCTTTTCTCCCTCTAACTGCTTTCGTCAGAGGAACGGGGGAAGTCACAGTGTTCTTTCTCTCACTGAGATACACACAATCTGACGTTGCCTCTGAGCTCCGTTGCTGGCAAAGAACTGAAACGGACATACATTCCTGTGGGGAAACACAGGGCTTTGCTAGGATTTCTCTAGGCAGTGGTTTTCCCTGGGCCTCACTGTAGCAACACTATCTCGCCAGGGCAACACTGCATGGGATTTCCTCTGCCAGGAGAGAGCTGCTGCTTTGTAGTTTGTGCTGGGAAACCTTGCTTTGGCAAGTGCCAATTGACCGCATTCGGGCAGAAAGAAAAGAGAATAGCAAGAGGCCTTTTCTCCCCGGCTGCTCTGCCAAGCCCTTCCGGCTAAAACTATGTCGTTGCTCCTCTGGAAGGATCCCTGCACCGTGACGTAGTTTTTCAGAAGAAGCCTTGCGTTTGCAAGAGCAAATGAGGAATTCGTTGCAGGAAAGAGGAAGGAAAGAAAGTTTCTCTCCTTCTGCCTGCTTTGCTCAGAGGACTGGATGAAGTCAGGGAGTTCTCCCTTTCACTGAGAAACGTGCAGGCTGCTGTTGCCTGGGCGCTCTCTTCTTTGCAAAAGAGTCTGCAGTTCCACGCTTTGAACCTTGGAAAGGCGCCGGGCTCTGCTAAGATTTCCCCAGCGCTTCGTTTGCCCTGGGCCAAAGCGAGCCTTCACATTAGCTGAACGCTAACACTGCATACTCGTTCCACTTCCAGAACAGGGCTACCGCGAGGCAGTTCTCTGGGGGAAAACGGCCCTTCGCGAAGGGCAGATCTGTGGAGCTCATTGCGGGAAAGCGAAAGCAAAGGACGCTTTTCTCCCTCTAACTGCTTTCGTCAGAGGAACGGGGGAAGTCACAGTGTTCTTTCTCTCACTGAGATACACACAATCTGACGTTGCCTCTGAGCTCCGTTGCTGGCAAAGAACTGAAACGGACATACATTCCTGTGGGGAAACACAGGGCTTTGCTAGGATTTCTCTAGGCAGTGTGTTTTCCCTGGGCCTCACTGTAGCAACACTATCTCGCCAGGGCAACACTGCATGGGATTTCCTCTGCCAGGAGAGAGCTGCTGCTTTGTAGTTTGTGCTGGGAAACCTTGCTTTGGCAAGTGCCAATTGACCGCATTCGGGCAGAAACAAAAGAGAATAGCAAGAGGCCTTTTCTCCCCGGCTGCTCTGCCAAGCCCTTCCAGCTAAAACTATGTCGTTGCTCCTCTGGAAGAATCCCTGCACCGTGACGTAGTTTTTCAGAAGAAGCCTTGCGTTTGCAAGAGCAATAGAGGAATTCGTTGCAGGAAAGAGGAAGGAAAGAAAGTTTCTCTCCTTCTGCCTGCTTTGCTCAGAGGACTGGATGAAGTCAGGGAGTTCACCCTTTCACTGAGAAATTGCAGGCTGCTGTTGCCTGGGCGCTCTCTTCTTTGCAAAAGAGTCTGCAGTTCCACGCTTTGAACCTTGGAAAGGCGCCGGGCTCTGCTAAGATTTCCCCCGGCGCTTCGTTTGCCCTGGGCCAAAGCGAGCCTTCACATTAGCTGAACGCTAACACTGCATACTCGTTCCACTTCCAGAACAGGGCTACCGCGAGGCAGTTCTCCGGGGGAAAACGGCCCTTCGCGAAGGGCAGATCTGTCGAGCTCATTGCGGGAAAGCGAAAGCAAAGGACGCTTTTCTCCCTCTAACTGCTTTCGTCAGAGGAACGGGGGAAGTCACAGTGTTCTTTCTCTCACTGAGATACACACAATCTGACGTTGCCTCTGAGCTCCGTTGCTGGCAAAGAACTGAAACGGACATACATTCCTGTGGGGAAACACAGGGCTTTGCTAGGATTTCTCTAGGCAGTGTGTTTTCCCTGGGCCTCACTGTAGCAACACTATCTCGCCAGGGCAACACTGCATGGGATTTCCTCTGCCAGGAGAGAGCTGCTGCTTTGTAGTTTGTGCTGGGAAACCTTGCTTTGGCAAGTGCCAATTGACCGCATTCGGGCAGAAAGAAAAGAGAATAGCAAGAGGCCTTTTCTCCCCGGCTGCTCTGCCAAGCCCTTCCAGCTAAAACTATGTCGTTGCTCCTCTGGAAGAATCCCTGCACCGTGACGTAGTTTTTCAGAAGAAGCCTTGCGTTTGCAAGAGCAATAGAGGAATTCGTTGCAGGAAAGAGGAAGGAAAGAAAGTTTCTCTCCTTCTGCCTGCTTTGCTCAGAGGACTGGATGAAGTCAGGGAGTTCTCCCTTTCACTGAGAAACGTGCAGGCTGCTGTTGCCTGGGCGCTCTCTTCTTTGCAAAAGAGTCTGCAGTTCCACGCTTTGAACCTTGGAAAGGCGCCGGGCTCTGCTAAGATTTCCCCAGCGCTTCGTTTGCCCTGGGCCAAAGCGAGCCTTCACATTAGCTGAACGCTAACACTGCATACTCGTTCCACTTCCAGAACAGGGCTACCGCGAGGCAGTTCTCCGGGGGAAAACGGCCCTTCGCGAAGGGCAGATCTGTCGAGCTCATTGCGGGAAAGCGAAAGCAAAGGACGCTTTTCTCCCTCTAACTGCTTTCGTCAGAGGAACGGGGGAAGTCACAGTGTTCTTTCTCTCACTGAGATACACACAATCTGACGTTGCCTCTGAGCTCCGTTGCTGGCAAAGAACTGAAACGGACATACATTCCTGTGGGGAAACACAGGGCTTTGCTAGGATTTCTCTAGGCAGTGGTTTTCCCTGGGCCTCACTGTAGCAACACTATCTCGCCAGGGCAACACTGCATGGGATTTCCTCTGCCAGGAGAGAGCTGCTGCTTTGTAGTTTGTGCTGGGAAACCTTGCTTTGGCAAGTGCCAATTGACCGCATTCGGGCAGAAAGAAAAGAGAATAGCAAGAGGCCTTTTCTCCCCGGCTGCTCTGCCAAGCCCTTCCGGCTAAAACTATGTCGTTGCTCCTCTGGAAGGATCCCTGCACCGTGACGTAGTTTTTCAGAAGAAGCCTTGCGTTTGCAAGAGCAAATGAGGAATTCGTTGCAGGAAAGAGGAAGGAAAGAAAGTTTCTCTCCTTCTGCCTGCTTTGCTCAGAGGACTGGATGAAGTCAGGGAGTTCTCCCTTTCACTGAGAAACGTGCAGGCTGCTGTTGCCTGGGCGCTCTCTTCTTTGCAAAAGAGTCTGCAGTTCCACGCTTTGAACCTTGGAAAGGCGCCGGGCTCTGCTAAGATTTCCCCAGCGCTTCGTTTGCCCTGGGCCAAAGCGAGCCTTCACATTAGCTGAACGCTAACACTGCATACTCGTTCCACTTCCAGAACAGGGCTACCGCGAGGCAGTTCTCTGGGGGAAAACGGCCCTTCGCGAAGGGCAGATCTGTGGAGCTCATTGCGGGAAAGCGAAAGCAAAGGACGCTTTTCTCCCTCTAACTGCTTTCGTCAGAGGAACGGGGGAAGTCACAGTGTTCTTTCTCTCACTGAGATACACACAATCTGACGTTGCCTCTGAGCTCCGTTGCTGGCAAAGAACTGAAACGGACATACATTCCTGTGGGGAAACACAGGGCTTTGCTAGGATTTCTCTAGGCAGTGTGTTTTCCCTGGGCCTCACTGTAGCAACACTATCTCGCCAGGGCAACACTGCATGGGATTTCCTCTGCCAGGAGAGAGCTGCTGCTTTGTAGTTTGTGCTGGGAAACCTTGCTTTGGCAAGTGCCAATTGACCGCATTCGGGCAGAAACAAAAGAGAATAGCAAGAGGCCTTTTCTCCCCGGCTGCTCTGCCAAGCCCTTCCAGCTAAAACTATGTCGTTGCTCCTCTGGAAGAATCCCTGCACCGTGACGTAGTTTTTCAGAAGAAGCCTTGCGTTTGCAAGAGCAATAGAGGAATTCGTTGCAGGAAAGAGGAAGGAAAGAAAGTTTCTCTCCTTCTGCCTGCTTTGCTCAGAGGACTGGATGAAGTCAGGGAGTTCACCCTTTCACTGAGAAATTGCAGGCTGCTGTTGCCTGGGCGCTCTCTTCTTTGCAAAAGAGTCTGCAGTTCCACGCTTTGAACCGTGGAAAGGGGCCGGGCTCTGCTAAGATTTCCCCCGGCGCTTCGTTTGCCCTGGGCCAAAGCGAGCCTTCACATTAGCTGAACGCTAACACTGCATACTCGTTCCACTTCCAGAACAGGGCTACCGCGAGGCAGTTCTCCGGGGGAAAACGGCCCTTCGCGAAGGGCAGATCTGTCGAGCTCATTGCGGGAAAGCGAAAGCAAAGGACGCTTTTCTCCCTCTAACTGCTTTCGTCAGAGGAACGGGGGAAGTCACAGTGTTCTTTCTCTCACTGAGATACACACAATCTGACGTTGCCTCTGAGCTCCGTTGCTGGCAAAGAACTGAAACGGACATACATTCCTGTGGGGAAACACAGGGCTTTGCTAGGATTTCTCTAGGCAGTGTGTTTTCCCTGGGCCTCACTGTAGCAACACTATCTCGCCAGGGCAACACTGCATGGGATTTCCTCTGCCAGGAGAGAGCTGCTGCTTTGTAGTTTGTGCTGGGAAACCTTGCTTTGGCAAGTGCCAATTGACCGCATTCGGGCAGAAAGAAAAGAGAATAGCAAGAGGCCTTTTCTCCCCGGCTGCTCTGCCAAGCCCTTCCAGCTAAAACTATGTCGTTGCTCCTCTGGAAGGATCCCTGCACCGTGACGTAGTTTTTCAGAAGAAGCCTTGCGTTTGCAAGAGCAAATGAGGAATTCGTTGCAGGAAAGAGGAAGGAAAGAAAGTTTCTCTCCTTCTGCCTGCTTTGCTCAGAGGACTGGATGAAGTCAGGGAGTTCTCCCTTTCACTGAGAAACGTGCAGGCTGCTGTTGCCTGGGCGCTCTCTTCTTTGCAAAAGAGTCTGCAGTTCCACGCTTTGAACCGTGGAAAGGCGCCGGGCTCTGCTAAGATTTCCCCCGGCGCTTCGTTTGCCCTGGGCCAAAGCGAGCCTTCACATTAGCTGAACGCTAACACTGCATACTCGTTCCACTTCCAGAACAGGGCTACCGCGAGGCAGTTCTCCGGGGGAAAACGGCCCTTCGCGAAGGGCAGATCTGTCGAGCTCATTGCGGGAAAGCGAAAGCAAAGGACGCTTTTCTCCCTCTAACTGCTTTCGTCAGAGGAACGGGGGAAGTCACAGTGTTCTTTCTCTCACTGAGATACACACAATCTGACGTTGCCTCTGAGCTCCGTTGCTGGCAAAGAACTGAAACGGACATACATTCCTGTGGGGAAACACAGGGCTTTGCTAGGATTTCTCTAGGCAGTGTGTTTTCCCTGGGCCTCACTGTAGCAACACTATCTCGCCAGGGCAACACTGCATGGGATTTCCTCTGCCAGGAGAGAGCTGCTGCTTTGTAGTTTGTGCTGGGAAACCTTGCTTTGGCAAGTGCCAATTGACCGCATTCGGGCAGAAACAAAAGAGAATAGCAAGAGGCCTTTTCTCCCCGGCTGCTCTGCCAAGCCCTTCCGGCTAAAACTATGTCGTTGCTCCTCTGGAAGGATCCCTGCACCGTGACGTAGTTTTTCAGAAGAAGCCTTGCGTTTGCAAGAGCAAATGAGGAATTCGTTGCAGGAAAGAGGAAGGAAAGAAAGTTTCTCTCCTTCTGCCTGCTTTGCTCAGAGGACTGGATGAAGTCAGGGAGTTCACCCTTTCACTGAGAAATTGCAGGCTGCTGTTGCCTGGGCGCTCTCTTCTTTGCAAAAGAGTCTGCAGTTCCACGCTTTGAACCGTGGAAAGGGGCCGGGCTCTGCTAAGATTTCCCCCGGCGCTTCGTTTGCCCTGGGCCAAAGCGAGCCTTCACATTAGCTGAACGCTAACACTGCATACTCGTTCCACTTCCAGAACAGGGCTACCGCGAGGCAGTTCTCCGGGGGAAAACGGCCCTTCGCGAAGGGCAGATCTGTCGAGCTCATTGCGGGAAAGCGAAAGCAAAGGACGCTTTTCTCCCTCTAACTGCTTTCGTCAGAGGAACGGGGGAAGTCACAGTGTTCTTTCTCTCACTGAGATACACACAATCTGACGTTGCCTCTGAGCTCCGTTGCTGGCAAAGAACTGAAACGGACATACATTCCTGTGGGGAAACACAGGGCTTTGCTAGGATTTCTCTAGGCAGTGTGTTTTCCCTGGGCCTCACTGTAGCAACACTATCTCGCCAGGGCAACACTGCATGGGATTTCCTCTGCCAGGAGAGAGCTGCTGCTTTGTAGTTTGTGCTGGGAAACCTTGCTTTGGCAAGTGCCAATTGACCGCATTCGGGCAGAAAGAAAAGAGAATAGCAAGAGGCCTTTTCTCCCCGGCTGCTCTGCCAAGCCCTTCCAGCTAAAACTATGTCGTTGCTCCTCTGGAAGGATCCCTGCACCGTGACGTAGTTTTTCAGAAGAAGCCTTGCGTTTGCAAGAGCAAATGAGGAATTCGTTGCAGGAAAGAGGAAGGAAAGAAAGTTTCTCTCCTTCTGCCTGCTTTGCTCAGAGGACTGGATGAAGTCAGGGAGTTCTCCCTTTCACTGAGAAACGTGCAGGCTGCTGTTGCCTGGGCGCTCTCTTCTTTGCAAAAGAGTCTGCAGTTCCACGCTTTGAACCGTGGAAAGGCGCCGGGCTCTGCTAAGATTTCCCCCGGCGCTTCGTTTGCCCTGGGCCAAAGCGAGCCTTCACATTAGCTGAACGCTAACACTGCATACTCGTTCCACTTCCAGAACAGGGCTACCGCGAGGCAGTTCTCCGGGGGAAAACGGCCCTTCGCGAAGGGCAGATCTGTCGAGCTCATTGCGGGAAAGCGAAAGCAAAGGACGCTTTTCTCCCTCTAACTGCTTTCGTCAGAGGAACGGGGGAAGTCACAGTGTTCTTTCTCTCACTGAGATACACACAATCTGACGTTGCCTCTGAGCTCCGTTGCTGGCAAAGAACTGAAACGGACATACATTCCTGTGGGGAAACACAGGGCTTTGCTAGGATTTCTCTAGGCAGTGTGTTTTCCCTGGGCCTCACTGTAGCAACACTATCTCGCCAGGGCAACACTGCATGGGATTTCCTCTGCCAGGAGAGAGCTGCTGCTTTGTAGTTTGTGCTGGGAAACCTTGCTTTGGCAAGTGCCAATTGACCGCATTCGGGCAGAAACAAAAGAGAATAGCAAGAGGCCTTTTCTCCCCGGCTGCTCTGCCAAGCCCTTCCGGCTAAAACTATGTCGTTGCTCCTCTGGAAGGATCCCTGCACCGTGACGTAGTTTTTCAGAAGAAGCCTTGCGTTTGCAAGAGCAAATGAGGAATTCGTTGCAGGAAAGAGGAAGGAAAGAAAGTTTCTCTCCTTCTGCCTGCTTTGCTCAGAGGACTGGATGAAGTCAGGGAGTTCACCCTTTCACTGAGAAATTGCAGGCTGCTGTTGCCTGGGCGCTCTCTTCTTTGCAAAAGAGTCTGCAGTTCCACGCTTTGAACCGTGGAAAGGGGCCGGGCTCTGCTAAGATTTCCCCCGGCGCTTCGTTTGCCCTGGGCCAAAGCGAGCCTTCACATTAGCTGAACGCTAACACTGCATACTCGTTCCACTTCCAGAACAGGGCTACCGCGAGGCAGTTCTCCGGGGGAAAACGGCCCTTCGCGAAGGGCAGATCTGTGGAGCTCATTGCGGGAAAGCGAAAGCAAAGGACGCTTTTCTCCCTCTAACTGCTTTCGTCAGAGGAACGGGGGAAGTCACAGTGTTCTTTCTCTCACTGAGATACACACAATCTGACGTTGCCTCTGAGCTCCGTTGCTGGCAAAGAACTGAAACGGACATACATTCCTGTGGGGAAACACAGGGCTTTGCTAGGATTTCTCTAGGCAGTGTGTTTTCCCTGGGCCTCACTGTAGCAACACTATCTCGCCAGGGCAACACTGCATGGGATTTCCTCTGCCAGGAGAGAGCTGCTGCTTTGTAGTTTGTGCTGGGAAACCTTGCTTTGGCAAGTGCCAATTGACCGCATTCGGGCAGAAAGAAAAGAGAATAGCAAGAGGCCTTTTCTCCCCGGCTGCTCTGCCAAGCCCTTCCAGCTAAAACTATGTCGTTGCTCCTCTGGAAGGATCCCTGCACCGTGACGTAGTTTTTCAGAAGAAGCCTTGCGTTTGCAAGAGCAAATGAGGAATTCGTTGCAGGAAAGAGGAAGGAAAGAAAGTTTCTCTCCTTCTGCCTGCTTTGCTCAGAGGACTGGATGAAGTCAGGGAGTTCACCCTTTCACTGAGAAATTGCAGGCTGCTGTTGCCTGGGCGCTCTCTTCTTTGCAAAAGAGTCTGCAGTTCCACGCTTTGAACCGTGGAAAGGGGCCGGGCTCTGCTAAGATTTCCCCCGGCGCTTCGTTTGCCCTGGGCCAAAGCGAGCCTTCACATTAGCTGAACGCTAACACTGCATACTCGTTCCACTTCCAGAACAGGGCTACCGCGAGGCAGTTCTCCGGGGGAAAACGGCCCTTCGCGAAGGGCAGATCTGTCGAGCTCATTGCGGGAAAGCGAAAGCAAAGGACGCTTTTCTCCCTCTAACTGCTTTCGTCAGAGGAACGGGGGAAGTCACAGTGTTCTTTCTCTCACTGAGATACACACAATCTGACGTTGCCTCTGAGCTCCGTTGCTGGCAAAGAACTGAAACGGACATACATTCCTGTGGGGAAACACAGGGCTTTGCTAGGATTTCTCTAGGCAGTGTGTTTTCCCTGGGCCTCACTGTAGCAACACTATCTCGCCAGGGCAACACTGCATGGGATTTCCTCTGCCAGGAGAGAGCTGCTGCTTTGTAGTTTGTGCTGGGAAACCTTGCTTTGGCAAGTGCCAATTGACCGCATTCGGGCAGAAAGAAAAGAGAATAGCAAGAGGCCTTTTCTCCCCGGCTGCTCTGCCAAGCCCTTCCAGCTAAAACTATGTCGTTGCTCCTCTGGAAGGATCCCTGCACCGTGACGTAGTTTTTCAGAAGAAGCCTTGCGTTTGCAAGAGCAAATGAGGAATTCGTTGCAGGAAAGAGGAAGGAAAGAAAGTTTCTCTCCTTCTGCCTGCTTTGCTCAGAGGACTGGATGAAGTCAGGGAGTTCTCCCTTTCACTGAGAAACGTGCAGGCTGCTGTTGCCTGGGCGCTCTCTTCTTTGCAAAAGAGTCTGCAGTTCCACGCTTTGAACCGTGGAAAGGCGCCGGGCTCTGCTAAGATTTCCCCCGGCGCTTCGTTTGCCCTGGGCCAAAGCGAGCCTTCACATTAGCTGAACGCTAACACTGCATACTCGTTCCACTTCCAGAACAGGGCTACCGCGAGGCAGTTCTCCGGGGGAAAACGGCCCTTCGCGAAGGGCAGATCTGTCGAGCTCATTGCGGGAAAGCGAAAGCAAAGGACGCTTTTCTCCCTCTAACTGCTTTCGTCAGAGGAACGGGGGAAGTCACAGTGTTCTTTCTCTCACTGAGATACACACAATCTGACGTTGCCTCTGAGCTCCGTTGCTGGCAAAGAACTGAAACGGACATACATTCCTGTGGGGAAACACAGGGCTTTGCTAGGATTTCTCTAGGCAGTGTGTTTTCCCTGGGCCTCACTGTAGCAACACTATCTCGCCAGGGCAACACTGCATGGGATTTCCTCTGCCAGGAGAGAGCTGCTGCTTTGTAGTTTGTGCTGGGAAACCTTGCTTTGGCAAGTGCCAATTGACCGCATTCGGGCAGAAACAAAAGAGAATAGCAAGAGGCCTTTTCTCCCCGGCTGCTCTGCCAAGCCCTTCCGGCTAAAACTATGTCGTTGCTCCTCTGGAAGGATCCCTGCACCGTGACGTAGTTTTTCAGAAGAAGCCTTGCGTTTGCAAGAGCAAATGAGGAATTCGTTGCAGGAAAGAGGAAGGAAAGAAAGTTTCTCTCCTTCTGCCTGCTTTGCTCAGAGGACTGGATGAAGTCAGGGAGTTCACCCTTTCACTGAGAAATTGCAGGCTGCTGTTGCCTGGGCGCTCTCTTCTTTGCAAAAGAGTCTGCAGTTCCACGCTTTGAACCGTGGAAAGGGGCCGGGCTCTGCTAAGATTTCCCCCGGCGCTTCGTTTGCCCTGGGCCAAAGCGAGCCTTCACATTAGCTGAACGCTAACACTGCATACTCGTTCCACTTCCAGAACAGGGCTACCGCGAGGCAGTTCTCCGGGGGAAAACGGCCCTTCGCGAAGGGCAGATCTGTGGAGCTCATTGCGGGAAAGCGAAAGCAAAGGACGCTTTTCTCCCTCTAACTGCTTTCGTCAGAGGAACGGGGGAAGTCACAGTGTTCTTTCTCTCACTGAGATACACACAATCTGACGTTGCCTCTGAGCTCCGTTGCTGGCAAAGAACTGAAACGGACATACATTCCTGTGGGGAAACACAGGGCTTTGCTAGGATTTCTCTAGGCAGTGTGTTTTCCCTGGGCCTCACTGTAGCAACACTATCTCGCCAGGGCAACACTGCATGGGATTTCCTCTGCCAGGAGAGAGCTGCTGCTTTGTAGTTTGTGCTGGGAAACCTTGCTTTGGCAAGTGCCAATTGACCGCATTCGGGCAGAAAGAAAAGAGAATAGCAAGAGGCCTTTTCTCCCCGGCTGCTCTGCCAAGCCCTTCCAGCTAAAACTATGTCGTTGCTCCTCTGGAAGGATCCCTGCACCGTGACGTAGTTTTTCAGAAGAAGCCTTGCGTTTGCAAGAGCAAATGAGGAATTCGTTGCAGGAAAGAGGAAGGAAAGAAAGTTTCTCTCCTTCTGCCTGCTTTGCTCAGAGGACTGGATGAAGTCAGGGAGTTCACCCTTTCACTGAGAAATTGCAGGCTGCTGTTGCCTGGGCGCTCTCTTCTTTGCAAAAGAGTCTGCAGTTCCACGCTTTGAACCGTGGAAAGGCGCCGGGCTCTGCTAAGATTTCCCCCGGCGCTTCGTTTGCCCTGGGCCAAAGCGAGCCTTCACATTAGCTGAACGCTAACACTGCATACTCGTTCCACTTCCAGAACAGGGCTACCGCGAGGCAGTTCTCCGGGGGAAAACGGCCCTTCGCGAAGGGCAGATCTGTGGAGCTCATTGCGGGAAAGCGAAAGCAAAGGACGCTTTTCTCCCTCTAACTGCTTTCGTCAGAGGAACGGGGGAAGTCACAGTGTTCTTTCTCTCACTGAGATACACACAATCTGACGTTGCCTCTGAGCTCCGTTGCTGGCAAAGAACTGAAACGGACATACATTCCTGTGGGGAAACACAGGGCTTTGCTAGGATTTCTCTAGGCAGTGTGTTTTCCCTGGGCCTCACTGTAGCAACACTATCTCGCCAGGGCAACACTGCATGGGATTTCCTCTGCCAGGAGAGAGCTGCTGCTTTGTAGTTTGTGCTGGGAAACCTTGCTTTGGCAAGTGCCAATTGACCGCATTCGGGCAGAAAGAAAAGAGAATAGCAAGAGGCCTTTTCTCCCCGGCTGCTCTGCCAAGCCCTTCCAGCTAAAACTATGTCGTTGCTCCTCTGGAAGGATCCCTGCACCGTGACGTAGTTTTTCAGAAGAAGCCTTGCGTTTGCAAGAGCAAATGAGGAATTCGTTGCAGGAAAGAGGAAGGAAAGAAAGTTTCTCTCCTTCTGCCTGCTTTGCTCAGAGGACTGGATGAAGTCAGGGAGTTCACCCTTTCACTGAGAAATTGCAGGCTGCTGTTGCCTGGGCGCTCTCTTCTTTGCAAAAGAGTCTGCAGTTCCACGCTTTGAACCGTGGAAAGGGGCCGGGCTCTGCTAAGATTTCCCCCGGCGCTTCGTTTGCCCTGGGCCAAAGCGAGCCTTCACATTAGCTGAACGCTAACACTGCATACTCGTTCCACTTCCAGAACAGGGCTACCGCGAGGCAGTTCTCCGGGGGAAAACGGCCCTTCGCGAAGGGCAGATCTGTCGAGCTCATTGCGGGAAAGCGAAAGCAAAGGACGCTTTTCTCCCTCTAACTGCTTTCGTCAGAGGAACGGGGGAAGTCACAGTGTTCTTTCTCTCACTGAGATACACACAATCTGACGTTGCCTCTGAGCTCCGTTGCTGGCAAAGAACTGAAACGGACATACATTCCTGTGGGGAAACACAGGGCTTTGCTAGGATTTCTCTAGGCAGTGTGTTTTCCCTGGGCCTCACTGTAGCAACACTATCTCGCCAGGGCAACACTGCATGGGATTTCCTCTGCCAGGAGAGAGCTGCTGCTTTGTAGTTTGTGCTGGGAAACCTTGCTTTGGCAAGTGCCAATTGACCGCATTCGGGCAGAAAGAAAAGAGAATAGCAAGAGGCCTTTTCTCCCCGGCTGCTCTGCCAAGCCCTTCCAGCTAAAACTATGTCGTTGCTCCTCTGGAAGGATCCCTGCACCGTGACGTAGTTTTTCAGAAGAAGCCTTGCGTTTGCAAGAGCAAATGAGGAATTCGTTGCAGGAAAGAGGAAGGAAAGAAAGTTTCTCTCCTTCTGCCTGCTTTGCTCAGAGGACTGGATGAAGTCAGGGAGTTCTCCCTTTCACTGAGAAACGTGCAGGCTGCTGTTGCCTGGGCGCTCTCTTCTTTGCAAAAGAGTCTGCAGTTCCACGCTTTGAACCGTGGAAAGGCGCCGGGCTCTGCTAAGATTTCCCCCGGCGCTTCGTTTGCCCTGGGCCAAAGCGAGCCTTCACATTAGCTGAACGCTAACACTGCATACTCGTTCCACTTCCAGAACAGGGCTACCGCGAGGCAGTTCTCCGGGGGAAAACGGCCCTTCGCGAAGGGCAGATCTGTCGAGCTCATTGCGGGAAAGCGAAAGCAAAGGACGCTTTTCTCCCTCTAACTGCTTTCGTCAGAGGAACGGGGGAAGTCACAGTGTTCTTTCTCTCACTGAGATACACACAATCTGACGTTGCCTCTGAGCTCCGTTGCTGGCAAAGAACTGAAACGGACATACATTCCTGTGGGGAAACACAGGGCTTTGCTAGGATTTCTCTAGGCAGTGTGTTTTCCCTGGGCCTCACTGTAGCAACACTATCTCGCCAGGGCAACACTGCATGGGATTTCCTCTGCCAGGAGAGAGCTGCTGCTTTGTAGTTTGTGCTGGGAAACCTTGCTTTGGCAAGTGCCAATTGACCGCATTCGGGCAGAAACAAAAGAGAATAGCAAGAGGCCTTTTCTCCCCGGCTGCTCTGCCAAGCCCTTCCGGCTAAAACTATGTCGTTGCTCCTCTGGAAGGATCCCTGCACCGTGACGTAGTTTTTCAGAAGAAGCCTTGCGTTTGCAAGAGCAAATGAGGAATTCGTTGCAGGAAAGAGGAAGGAAAGAAAGTTTCTCTCCTTCTGCCTGCTTTGCTCAGAGGACTGGATGAAGTCAGGGAGTTCACCCTTTCACTGAGAAATTGCAGGCTGCTGTTGCCTGGGCGCTCTCTTCTTTGCAAAAGAGTCTGCAGTTCCACGCTTTGAACCGTGGAAAGGGGCCGGGCTCTGCTAAGATTTCCCCCGGCGCTTCGTTTGCCCTGGGCCAAAGCGAGCCTTCACATTAGCTGAACGCTAACACTGCATACTCGTTCCACTTCCAGAACAGGGCTACCGCGAGGCAGTTCTCCGGGGGAAAACGGCCCTTCGCGAAGGGCAGATCTGTGGAGCTCATTGCGGGAAAGCGAAAGCAAAGGACGCTTTTCTCCCTCTAACTGCTTTCGTCAGAGGAACGGGGGAAGTCACAGTGTTCTTTCTCTCACTGAGATACACACAATCTGACGTTGCCTCTGAGCTCCGTTGCTGGCAAAGAACTGAAACGGACATACATTCCTGTGGGGAAACACAGGGCTTTGCTAGGATTTCTCTAGGCAGTGTGTTTTCCCTGGGCCTCACTGTAGCAACACTATCTCGCCAGGGCAACACTGCATGGGATTTCCTCTGCCAGGAGAGAGCTGCTGCTTTGTAGTTTGTGCTGGGAAACCTTGCTTTGGCAAGTGCCAATTGACCGCATTCGGGCAGAAAGAAAAGAGAATAGCAAGAGGCCTTTTCTCCCCGGCTGCTCTGCCAAGCCCTTCCAGCTAAAACTATGTCGTTGCTCCTCTGGAAGGATCCCTGCACCGTGACGTAGTTTTTCAGAAGAAGCCTTGCGTTTGCAAGAGCAAATGAGGAATTCGTTGCAGGAAAGAGGAAGGAAAGAAAGTTTCTCTCCTTCTGCCTGCTTTGCTCAGAGGACTGGATGAAGTCAGGGAGTTCACCCTTTCACTGAGAAATTGCAGGCTGCTGTTGCCTGGGCGCTCTCTTCTTTGCAAAAGAGTCTGCAGTTCCACGCTTTGAACCGTGGAAAGGCGCCGGGCTCTGCTAAGATTTCCCCCGGCGCTTCGTTTGCCCTGGGCCAAAGCGAGCCTTCACATTAGCTGAACGCTAACACTGCATACTCGTTCCACTTCCAGAACAGGGCTACCGCGAGGCAGTTCTCCGGGGGAAAACGGCCCTTCGCGAAGGGCAGATCTGTGGAGCTCATTGCGGGAAAGCGAAAGCAAAGGACGCTTTTCTCCCTCTAACTGCTTTCGTCAGAGGAACGGGGGAAGTCACAGTGTTCTTTCTCTCACTGACATACACACAATCTGACGTTGCCTCTGAGCTCCGTTGCTGGCAAAGAACTGAAACGGACATACATTCCTGTGGGGAAACACAGGGCTTTGCTAGGATTTCTCTAGGCAGTGTGTTTTCCCTGGGCCTCACTGTAGCAACACTATCTCGCCAGGGCAACACTGCATGGGATTTCCTCTGCCAGGAGAGAGCTGCTGCTTTGTAGTTTGTGCTGGGAAACCTTGCTTTGGCAAGTGCCAATTGACCGCATTCGGGCAGAAAGAAAAGAGAATAGCAAGAGGCCTTTTCTCCCCGGCTGCTCTGCCAAGCCCTTCCAGCTAAAACTATGTCGTTGCTCCTCTGGAAGAATCCCTGCACCGTGACGTAGTTTTTCAGAAGAAGCCTTGCGTTTGCAAGAGCAATAGAGGAATTCGTTGCAGGAAAGAGGAAGGAAAGAAAGTTTCTCTCCTTCTGCCTGCTTTGCTCAGAGGACTGGATGAAGTCAGGGAGTTCTCCCTTTCACTGAGAAACGTGCAGGCTGCTGTTGCCTGGGCGCTCTCTTCTTTGCAAAAGAGTCTGCAGTTCCACGCTTTGAACCTTGGAAAGGCGCCGGGCTCTGCTAAGATTTCCCCCGGCGCTTCGTTTGCCCTGGGCCAAAGCGAGCCTTCACATTAGCTGAACGCTAACACTGCATACTCGTTCCACTTCCAGAACAGGGCTACCGCGAGGCAGTTCTCCGGGGGAAAACGGCCCTTCGCGAAGGGCAGATCTGTCGAGCTCATTGCGGGAAAGCGAAAGCAAAGGACGCTTTTCTCCCTCTAACTGCTTTCGTCAGAGGAACGGGGGAAGTCACAGTGTTCTTTCTCTCACTGAGATACACACAATCTGACGTTGCCTCTGAGCTCCGTTGCTGGCAAAGAACTGAAACGGACATACATTCCTGTGGGGAAACACAGGGCTTTGCTAGGATTTCTCTAGGCAGTGTGTTTTCCCTGGGCCTCACTGTAGCAACACTATCTCGCCAGGGCAACACTGCATGGGATTTCCTCTGCCAGGAGAGAGCTGCTGCTTTGTAGTTTGTGCTGGGAAACCTTGCTTTGGCAAGTGCCAATTGACCGCATTCGGGCAGAAAGAAAAGAGAATAGCAAGAGGCCTTTTCTCCCCGGCTGCTCTGCCAAGCCCTTCCAGCTAAAACTATGTCGTTGCTCCTCTGGAAGGATCCCTGCACCGTGACGTAGTTTTTCAGAAGAAGCCTTGCGTTTGCAAGAGCAAATGAGGAATTCGTTGCAGGAAAGAGGAAGGAAAGAAAGTTTCTCTCCTTCTGCCTGCTTTGCTCAGAGGACTGGATGAAGTCAGGGAGTTCACCCTTTCACTGAGAAATTGCAGGCTGCTGTTGCCTGGGCGCTCTCTTCTTTGCAAAAGAGTCTGCAGTTCCACGCTTTGAACCGTGGAAAGGGGCCGGGCTCTGCTAAGATTTCCCCCGGCGCTTCGTTTGCCCTGGGCCAAAGCGAGCCTTCACATTAGCTGAACGCTAACACTGCATACTCGTTCCACTTCCAGAACAGGGCTACCGCGAGGCAGTTCTCCGGGGGAAAACGGCCCTTCGCGAAGGGCAGATCTGTGGAGCTCATTGCGGGAAAGCGAAAGCAAAGGACGCTTTTCTCCCTCTAACTGCTTTCGTCAGAGGAACGGGGGAAGTCACAGTGTTCTTTCTTTCACTGAGATACACACAATCTGACGTTGCCTCTGAGCTCCGTTGCTGGCAAAGAACTGAAACGGACATACATTCCTGTGGGGAAACACAGGGCTTTGCTAGGATTTCTCTAGGCAGTGTGTTTTCCCTGGGCCTCACTGTAGCAACACTATCTCGCCAGGGCAACACTGCATGGGATTTCCTCTGCCAGGAGAGAGCTGCTGCTTTGTAGTTTGTGCTGGGAAACCTTGCTTTGGCAAGTGCCAATTGACCGCATTCGGGCAGAAAGAAAAGAGAATAGCAAGAGGCCTTTTCTCCCCGGCTGCTCTGCCAAGCCCTTCCAGCTAAAACTATGTCGTTGCTCCTCTGGAAGGATCCCTGCACCGTGACGTAGTTTTTCAGAAGAAGCCTTGCGTTTGCAAGAGCAAATGAGGAATTCGTTGCAGGAAAGAGGAAGGAAAGAAAGTTTCTCTCCTTCTGCCTGCTTTGCTCAGAGGACTGGATGAAGTCAGGGAGTTCACCCTTTCACTGAGAAATTGCAGGCTGCTGTTGCCTGGGCGCTCTCTTCTTTGCAAAAGAGTCTGCAGTTCCACGCTTTGAACCGTGGAAAGGGGCCGGGCTCTGCTAAGATTTCCCCCGGCGCTTCGTTTGCCCTGGGCCAAAGCGAGCCTTCACATTAGCTGAACGCTAACACTGCATACTCGTTCCACTTCCAGAACAGGGCTACCGCGAGGCAGTTCTCCGGGGGAAAACGGCCCTTCGCGAAGGGCAGATCTGTCGAGCTCATTGCGGGAAAGCGAAAGCAAAGGACGCTTTTCTCCCTCTAACTGCTTTCGTCAGAGGAACGGGGGAAGTCACAGTGTTCTTTCTCTCACTGAGATACACACAATCTGACGTTGCCTCTGAGCTCCGTTGCTGGCAAAGAACTGAAACGGACATACATTCCTGTGGGGAAACACAGGGCTTTGCTAGGATTTCTCTAGGCAGTGTGTTTTCCCTGGGCCTCACTGTAGCAACACTATCTCGCCAGGGCAACACTGCATGGGATTTCCTCTGCCAGGAGAGAGCTGCTGCTTTGTAGTTTGTGCTGGGAAACCTTGCTTTGGCAAGTGCCAATTGACCGCATTCGGGCAGAAAGAAAAGAGAATAGCAAGAGGCCTTTTCTCCCCGGCTGCTCTGCCAAGCCCTTCCAGCTAAAACTATGTCGTTGCTCCTCTGGAAGAATCCCTGCACCGTGACGTAGTTTTTCAGAAGAAGCCTTGCGTTTGCAAGAGCAATAGAGGAATTCGTTGCAGGAAAGAGGAAGGAAAGAAAGTTTCTCTCCTTCTGCCTGCTTTGCTCAGAGGACTGGATGAAGTCAGGGAGTTCTCCCTTTCACTGAGAAACGTGCAGGCTGCTGTTGCCTGGGCGCTCTCTTCTTTGCAAAAGAGTCTGCAGTTCCACGCTTTGAACCTTGGAAAGGCGCCGGGCTCTGCTAAGATTTCCCCCGGCGCTTCGTTTGCCCTGGGCCAAAGCGAGCCTTCACATTAGCTGAACGCTAACACTGCATACTCGTTCCACTTCCAGAACAGGGCTACCGCGAGGCAGTTCTCCGGGGGAAAACGGCCCTTCGCGAAGGGCAGATCTGTCGAGCTCATTGCGGGAAAGCGAAAGCAAAGGACGCTTTTCTCCCTCTAACTGCTTTCGTCAGAGGAACGGGGGAAGTCACAGTGTTCTTTCTCTCACTGAGATACACACAATCTGACGTTGCCTCTGAGCTCCGTTGCTGGCAAAGAACTGAAACGGACATACATTCCTGTGGGGAAACACAGGGCTTTGCTAGGATTTCTCTAGGCAGTGTGTTTTCCCTGGGCCTCACTGTAGCAACACTATCTCGCCAGGGCAACACTGCATGGGATTTCCTCTGCCAGGAGAGAGCTGCTGCTTTGTAGTTTGTGCTGGGAAACCTTGCTTTGGCAAGTGCCAATTGACCGCATTCGGGCAGAAAGAAAAGAGAATAGCAAGAGGCCTTTTCTCCCCGGCTGCTCTGCCAAGCCCTTCCAGCTAAAACTATGTCGTTGCTCCTCTGGAAGAATCCCTGCACCGTGACGTAGTTTTTCAGAAGAAGCCTTGCGTTTGCAAGAGCAATAGAGGAATTCGTTGCAGGAAAGAGGAAGGAAAGAAAGTTTCTCTCCTTCTGCCTGCTTTGCTCAGAGGACTGGATGAAGTCAGGGAGTTCTCCCTTTCACTGAGAAACGTGCAGGCTGCTGTTGCCTGGGCGCTCTCTTCTTTGCAAAAGAGTCTGCAGTTCCACGCTTTGAACCTTGGAAAGGCGCCGGGCTCTGCTAAGATTTCCCCAGCGCTTCGTTTGCCCTGGGCCAAAGCGAGCCTTCACATTAGCTGAACGCTAACACTGCATACTCGTTCCACTTCCAGAACAGGGCTACCGCGAGGCAGTTCTCCGGGGGAAAACGGCCCTTCGCGAAGGGCAGATCTGTCGAGCTCATTGCGGGAAAGCGAAAGCAAAGGACGCTTTTCTCCCTCTAACTGCTTTCGTCAGAGGAACGGGGGAAGTCACAGTGTTCTTTCTCTCACTGAGATACACACAATCTGACGTTGCCTCTGAGCTCCGTTGCTGGCAAAGAACTGAAACGGACATACATTCCTGTGGGGAAACACAGGGCTTTGCTAGGATTTCTCTAGGCAGTGGTTTTCCCTGGGCCTCACTGTAGCAACACTATCTCGCCAGGGCAACACTGCATGGGATTTCCTCTGCCAGGAGAGAGCTGCTGCTTTGTAGTTTGTGCTGGGAAACCTTGCTTTGGCAAGTGCCAATTGACCGCATTCGGGCAGAAAGAAAAGAGAATAGCAAGAGGCCTTTTCTCCCCGGCTGCTCTGCCAAGCCCTTCCGGCTAAAACTATGTCGTTGCTCCTCTGGAAGGATCCCTGCACCGTGACGTAGTTTTTCAGAAGAAGCCTTGCGTTTGCAAGAGCAAATGAGGAATTCGTTGCAGGAAAGAGGAAGGAAAGAAAGTTTCTCTCCTTCTGCCTGCTTTGCTCAGAGGACTGGATGAAGTCAGGGAGTTCTCCCTTTCACTGAGAAACGTGCAGGCTGCTGTTGCCTGGGCGCTCTCTTCTTTGCAAAAGAGTCTGCAGTTCCACGCTTTGAACCTTGGAAAGGCGCCGGGCTCTGCTAAGATTTCCCCAGCGCTTCGTTTGCCCTGGGCCAAAGCGAGCCTTCACATTAGCTGAACGCTAACACTGCATACTCGTTCCACTTCCAGAACAGGGCTACCGCGAGGCAGTTCTCTGGGGGAAAACGGCCCTTCGCGAAGGGCAGATCTGTGGAGCTCATTGCGGGAAAGCGAAAGCAAAGGACGCTTTTCTCCCTCTAACTGCTTTCGTCAGAGGAACGGGGGAAGTCACAGTGTTCTTTCTCTCACTGAGATACACACAATCTGACGTTGCCTCTGAGCTCCGTTGCTGGCAAAGAACTGAAACGGACGTACATTCCTGTGGGGAAACACAGGGCTTTGCTAGGATTTCTCTAGGCAGTGTGTTTTCCCTGGGCCTCACTGTAGCAACACTATCTCGCCAGGGCAACACTGCATGGGATTTCCTCTGCCAGGAGAGAGCTGCTGCTTTGTAGTTTGTGCTGGGAAACCTTGCTTTGGCAAGTGCCAATTGACCGCATTCGGGCAGAAACAAAAGAGAATAGCAAGAGGCCTTTTCTCCCCGGCTGCTCTGCCAAGCCCTTCCAGCTAAAACTATGTCGTTGCTCCTCTGGAAGAATCCCTGCACCGTGACGTAGTTTTTCAGAAGAAGCCTTGCGTTTGCAAGAGCAATAGAGGAATTCGTTGCAGGAAAGAGGAAGGAAAGAAAGTTTCTCTCCTTCTGCCTGCTTTGCTCAGAGGACTGGATGAAGTCAGGGAGTTCACCCTTTCACTGAGAAATTGCAGGCTGCTGTTGCCTGGGCGCTCTCTTCTTTGCAAAAGAGTCTGCAGTTCCACGCTTTGAACCGTGGAAAGGGGCCGGGCTCTGCTAAGATTTCCCCCGGCGCTTCGTTTGCCCTGGGCCAAAGCGAGCCTTCACATTAGCTGAACGCTAACACTGCATACTCGTTCCACTTCCAGAACAGGGCTACCGCGAGGCAGTTCTCCGGGGGAAAACGGCCCTTCGCGAAGGGCAGATCTGTCGAGCTCATTGCGGGAAAGCGAAAGCAAAGGACGCTTTTCTCCCTCTAACTGCTTTCGTCAGAGGAACGGGGGAAGTCACAGTGTTCTTTCTCTCACTGAGATACACACAATCTGACGTTGCCTCTGAGCTCCGTTGCTGGCAAAGAACTGAAACGGACATACATTCCTGTGGGGAAACACAGGGCTTTGCTAGGATTTCTCTAGGCAGTGTGTTTTCCCTGGGCCTCACTGTAGCAACACTATCTCGCCAGGGCAACACTGCATGGGATTTCCTCTGCCAGGAGAGAGCTGCTGCTTTGTAGTTTGTGCTGGGAAACCTTGCTTTGGCAAGTGCCAATTGACCGCATTCGGGCAGAAAGAAAAGAGAATAGCAAGAGGCCTTTTCTCCCCGGCTGCTCTGCCAAGCCCTTCCAGCTAAAACTATGTCGTTGCTCCTCTGGAAGGATCCCTGCACCGTGACGTAGTTTTTCAGAAGAAGCCTTGCGTTTGCAAGAGCAAATGAGGAATTCGTTGCAGGAAAGAGGAAGGAAAGAAAGTTTCTCTCCTTCTGCCTGCTTTGCTCAGAGGACTGGATGAAGTCAGGGAGTTCTCCCTTTCACTGAGAAACGTGCAGGCTGCTGTTGCCTGGGCGCTCTCTTCTTTGCAAAAGAGTCTGCAGTTCCACGCTTTGAACCGTGGAAAGGCGCCGGGCTCTGCTAAGATTTCCCCCGGCGCTTCGTTTGCCCTGGGCCAAAGCGAGCCTTCACATTAGCTGAACGCTAACACTGCATACTCGTTCCACTTCCAGAACAGGGCTACCGCGAGGCAGTTCTCCGGGGGAAAACGGCCCTTCGCGAAGGGCAGATCTGTCGAGCTCATTGCGGGAAAGCGAAAGCAAAGGACGCTTTTCTCCCTCTAACTGCTTTCGTCAGAGGAACGGGGGAAGTCACAGTGTTCTTTCTCTCACTGAGATACACACAATCTGACGTTGCCTCTGAGCTCCGTTGCTGGCAAAGAACTGAAACGGACATACATTCCTGTGGGGAAACACAGGGCTTTGCTAGGATTTCTCTAGGCAGTGTGTTTTCCCTGGGCCTCACTGTAGCAACACTATCTCGCCAGGGCAACACTGCATGGGATTTCCTCTGCCAGGAGAGAGCTGCTGCTTTGTAGTTTGTGCTGGGAAACCTTGCTTTGGCAAGTGCCAATTGACCGCATTCGGGCAGAAACAAAAGAGAATAGCAAGAGGCCTTTTCTCCCCGGCTGCTCTGCCAAGCCCTTCCGGCTCAAACTATGTCGTTGCTCCTCTGGAAGGATCCCTGCACCGTGACGTAGTTTTTCAGAAGAAGCCTTGCGTTTGCAAGAGCAAATGAGGAATTCGTTGCAGGAAAGAGGAAGGAAAGAAAGTTTCTCTCCTTCTGCCTGCTTTGCTCAGAGGACTGGATGAAGTCAGGGAGTTCACCCTTTCACTGAGAAATTGCAGGCTGCTGTTGCCTGGGCGCTCTCTTCTTTGCAAAAGAGTCTGCAGTTCCACGCTTTGAACCGTGGAAAGGGGCCGGGCTCTGCTAAGATTTCCCCCGGCGCTTCGTTTGCCCTGGGCCAAAGCGAGCCTTCACATTAGCTGAACGCTAACACTGCATACTCGTTCCACTTCCAGAACAGGGCTACCGCGAGGCAGTTCTCCGGGGGAAAACGGCCCTTCGCGAAGGGCAGATCTGTGGAGCTCATTGCGGGAAAGCGAAAGCAAAGGACGCTTTTCTCCCTCTAACTGCTTTCGTCAGAGGAACGGGGGAAGTCACAGTGTTCTTTCTCTCACTGAGATACACACAATCTGACGTTGCCTCTGAGCTCCGTTGCTGGCAAAGAACTGAAACGGACATACATTCCTGTGGGGAAACACAGGGCTTTGCTAGGATTTCTCTAGGCAGTGTGTTTTCCCTGGGCCTCACTGTAGCAACACTATCTCGCCAGGGCAACACTGCATGGGATTTCCTCTGCCAGGAGAGAGCTGCTGCTTTGTAGTTTGTGCTGGGAAACCTTGCTTTGGCAAGTGCCAATTGACCGCATTCGGGCAGAAAGAAAAGAGAATAGCAAGAGGCCTTTTCTCCCCGGCTGCTCTGCCAAGCCCTTCCAGCTAAAACTATGTCGTTGCTCCTCTGGAAGGATCCCTGCACCGTGACGTAGTTTTTCAGAAGAAGCCTTGCGTTTGCAAGAGCAAATGAGGAATTCGTTGCAGGAAAGAGGAAGGAAAGAAAGTTTCTCTCCTTCTGCCTGCTTTGCTCAGAGGACTGGATGAAGTCAGGGAGTTCACCCTTTCACTGAGAAATTGCAGGCTGCTGTTGCCTGGGCGCTCTCTTCTTTGCAAAAGAGTCTGCAGTTCCACGCTTTGAACCGTGGAAAGGCGCCGGGCTCTGCTAAGATTTCCCCCGGCGCTTCGTTTGCCCTGGGCCAAAGCGAGCCTTCACATTAGCTGAACGCTAACACTGCATACTCGTTCCACTTCCAGAACAGGGCTACCGCGAGGCAGTTCTCCGGGGGAAAACGGCCCTTCGCGAAGGGCAGATCTGTGGAGCTCATTGCGGGAAAGCGAAAGCAAAGGACGCTTTTCTCCCTCTAACTGCTTTCGTCAGAGGAACGGGGGAAGTCACAGTGTTCTTTCTCTCACTGACATACACACAATCTGACGTTGCCTCTGAGCTCCGTTGCTGGCAAAGAACTGAAACGGACATACATTCCTGTGGGGAAACACAGGGCTTTGCTAGGATTTCTCTAGGCAGTGTGTTTTCCCTGGGCCTCACTGTAGCAACACTATCTCGCCAGGGCAACACTGCATGGGATTTCCTCTGCCAGGAGAGAGCTGCTGCTTTGTAGTTTGTGCTGGGAAACCTTGCTTTGGCAAGTGCCAATTGACCGCATTCGGGCAGAAAGAAAAGAGAATAGCAAGAGGCCTTTTCTCCCCGGCTGCTCTGCCAAGCCCTTCCAGCTAAAACTATGTCGTTGCTCCTCTGGAAGAATCCCTGCACCGTGACGTAGTTTTTCAGAAGAAGCCTTGCGTTTGCAAGAGCAATAGAGGAATTCGTTGCAGGAAAGAGGAAGGAAAGAAAGTTTCTCTCCTTCTGCCTGCTTTGCTCAGAGGACTGGATGAAGTCAGGGAGTTCTCCCTTTCACTGAGAAACGTGCAGGCTGCTGTTGCCTGGGCGCTCTCTTCTTTGCAAAAGAGTCTGCAGTTCCACGCTTTGAACCTTGGAAAGGCGCCGGGCTCTGCTAAGATTTCCCCCGGCGCTTCGTTTGCCCTGGGCCAAAGCGAGCCTTCACATTAGCTGAACGCTAACACTGCATACTCGTTCCACTTCCAGAACAGGGCTACCGCGAGGCAGTTCTCCGGGGGAAAACGGCCCTTCGCGAAGGGCAGATCTGTCGAGCTCATTGCGGGAAAGCGAAAGCAAAGGACGCTTTTCTCCCTCTAACTGCTTTCGTCAGAGGAACGGGGGAAGTCACAGTGTTCTTTCTCTCACTGAGATACACACAATCTGACGTTGCCTCTGAGCTCCGTTGCTGGCAAAGAACTGAAACGGACATACATTCCTGTGGGGAAACACAGGGCTTTGCTAGGATTTCTCTAGGCAGTGTGTTTTCCCTGGGCCTCACTGTAGCAACACTATCTCGCCAGGGCAACACTGCATGGGATTTCCTCTGCCAGGAGAGAGCTGCTGCTTTGTAGTTTGTGCTGGGAAACCTTGCTTTGGCAAGTGCCAATTGACCGCATTCGGGCAGAAAGAAAAGAGAATAGCAAGAGGCCTTTTCTCCCCGGCTGCTCTGCCAAGCCCTTCCGGCTAAAACTATGTCGTTGCTCCTCTGGAAGGATCCCTGCACCGTGACGTAGTTTTTCAGAAGAAGCCTTGCGTTTGCAAGAGCAAATGAGGAATTCGTTGCAGGAAAGAGGAAGGAAAGAAAGTTTCTCTCCTTCTGCCTGCTTTGCTCAGAGGACTGGATGAAGTCAGGGAGTTCTCCCTTTCACTGAGAAACGTGCAGGCTGCTGTTGCCTGGGCGCTCTCTTCTTTGCAAAAGAGTCTGCAGTTCCACGCTTTGAACCTTGGAAAGGCGCCGGGCTCTGCTAAGATTTCCCCAGCGCTTCGTTTGCCCTGGGCCAAAGCGAGCCTTCACATTAGCTGAACGCTAACACTGCATACTCGTTCCACTTCCAGAACAGGGCTACCGCGAGGCAGTTCTCCGGGGGAAAACGGCCCTTCGCGAAGGGCAGATCTGTCGAGCTCATTGCGGGAAAGCGAAAGCAAAGGACGCTTTTCTCCCTCTAACTGCTTTCGTCAGAGGAACGGGGGAAGTCACAGTGTTCTTTCTCTCACTGAGATACACACAATCTGACGTTGCCTCTGAGCTCCGTTGCTGGCAAAGAACTGAAACGGACATACATTCCTGTGGGGAAACACAGGGCTTTGCTAGGATTTCTCTAGGCAGTGTGTTTTCCCTGGGCCTCACTGTAGCAACACTATCTCGCCAGGGCAACACTGCATGGGATTTCCTCTGCCAGGAGAGAGCTGCTGCTTTGTAGTTTGTGCTGGGAAACCTTGCTTTGGCAAGTGCCAATTGACCGCATTCGGGCAGAAAGAAAAGAGAATAGCAAGAGGCCTTTTCTCCCCGGCTGCTCTGCCAAGCCCTTCCAGCTAAAACTATGTCGTTGCTCCTCTGGAAGAATCCCTGCACCGTGACGTAGTTTTTCAGAAGAAGCCTTGCGTTTGCAAGAGCAATAGAGGAATTCGTTGCAGGAAAGAGGAAGGAAAGAAAGTTTCTCTCCTTCTGCCTGCTTTGCTCAGAGGACTGGATGAAGTCAGGGAGTTCTCCCTTTCACTGAGAAACGTGCAGGCTGCTGTTGCCTGGGCGCTCTCTTCTTTGCAAAAGAGTCTGCAGTTCCACGCTTTGAACCTTGGAAAGGCGCCGGGCTCTGCTAAGATTTCCCCCGGCGCTTCGTTTGCCCTGGGCCAAAGCGAGCCTTCACATTAGCTGAACGCTAACACTGCATACTCGTTCCACTTCCAGAACAGGGCTACCGCGAGGCAGTTCTCCGGGGGAAAACGGCCCTTCGCGAAGGGCAGATCTGTCGAGCTCATTGCGGGAAAGCGAAAGCAAAGGACGCTTTTCTCCCTCTAACTGCTTTCGTCAGAGGAACGGGGGAAGTCACAGTGTTCTTTCTCTCACTGAGATACACACAATCTGACGTTGCCTCTGAGCTCCGTTGCTGGCAAAGAACTGAAACGGACATACATTCCTGTGGGGAAACACAGGGCTTTGCTAGGATTTCTCTAGGCAGTGTGTTTTCCCTGGGCCTCACTGTAGCAACACTATCTCGCCAGGGCAACACTGCATGGGATTTCCTCTGCCAGGAGAGAGCTGCTGCTTTGTAGTTTGTGCTGGGAAACCTTGCTTTGGCAAGTGCCAATTGACCGCATTCGGGCAGAAAGAAAAGAGAATAGCAAGAGGCCTTTTCTCCCCGGCTGCTCTGCCAAGCCCTTCCAGCTAAAACTATGTCGTTGCTCCTCTGGAAGGATCCCTGCACCGTGACGTTGTTTTTCAGAAGAAGCCTTGCGTTTGCAAGAGCAAATGAGGAATTCGTTGCAGGAAAGAGGAAGGAAAGAAAGTTTCTCTCCTTCTGCCTGCTTTGCTCAGAGGACTGGATGAAGTCAGGGAGTTCACCCATTCACTGAGAAATTGCAGGCTGCTGTTGCCTGGGCGCTCTCTTCTTTGCAAAAGAGTCTGCAGTTCCACGCTTTGAACCGTGGAAAGGCGCCGGGCTCTGCTAAGATTTCCCCCGGCGCTTCGTTTGCCCTGGGCCAAAGCGAGCCTTCACATTAGCTGAACGCTAACACTGCATACTCGTTCCACTTCCAGAACAGGGCTACCGCGAGGCAGTTCTCCGGGGGAAAACGGCCCTTCGCGAAGGGCAGATCTGTGGAGCTCATTGCGGGAAAGCGAAAGCAAAGGACGCTTTTCTCCCTCTAACTGCTTTCGTCAGAGGAACGGGGGAAGTCACAGTGTTCTTTCTTTCACTGAGATACACACAATCTGACGTTGCCTCTGAGCTCCGTTGCTGGCAAAGAACTGAAACGGACATACATTCCTGTGGGGAAACACAGGGCTTTGCTAGGATTTCTCTAGGCAGTGTGTTTTCCCTGGGCCTCACTGTAGCAACACTATCTCGCCAGGGCAACACTGCATGGGATTTCCTCTGCCAGGAGAGAGCTGCTGCTTTGTAGTTTGTGCTGGGAAACCTTGCTTTGGCAAGTGCCAATTGACCGCATTCGGGCAGAAAGAAAAGAGAATAGCAAGAGGCCTTTTCTCCCCGGCTGCTCTGCCAAGCCCTTCCAGCTAAAACTATGTCGTTGCTCCTCTGGAAGAATCCCTGCACCGTGACGTAGTTTTTCAGAAGAAGCCTTGCGTTTGCAAGAGCAATAGAGGAATTCGTTGCAGGAAAGAGGAAGGAAAGAAAGTTTCTCTCCTTCTGCCTGCTTTGCTCAGAGGACTGGATGAAGTCAGGGAGTTCTCCCTTTCACTGAGAAACGTGCAGGCTGCTGTTGCCTGGGCGCTCTCTTCTTTGCAAAAGAGTCTGCAGTTCCACGCTTTGAACCGTGGAAAGGCGCCGGGCTCTGCTAAGATTTCCCCCGGCGCTTCGTTTGCCCTGGGCCAAAGCGAGCCTTCACATTAGCTGAACGCTAACACTGCATACTCGTTCCACTTCCAGAACAGGGCTACCGCGAGGCAGTTCTCCGGGGGAAAACGGCCCTTCGCGAAGGGCAGATCTGTCGAGCTCATTGCGGGAAAGCGAAAGCAAAGGACGCTTTTCTCCCTCTAACTGCTTTCGTCAGAGGAACGGGGGAAGTCACAGTGTTCTTTCTCTCACTGAGATACACACAATCTGACGTTGCCTCTGAGCTCCGTTGCTGGCAAAGAACTGAAACGGACATACATTCCTGTGGGGAAACACAGGGCTTTGCTAGGATTTCTCTAGGCAGTGTGTTTTCCCTGGGCCTCACTGTAGCAACACTATCTCGCCAGGGCAACACTGCATGGGATTTCCTCTGCCAGGAGAGAGCTGCTGCTTTGTAGTTTGTGCTGGGAAACCTTGCTTTGGCAAGTGCCAATTGACCGCATTCGGGCAGAAACAAAAGAGAATAGCAAGAGGCCTTTTCTCCCCGGCTGCTCTGCCAAGCCCTTCCGGCTCAAACTATGTCGTTGCTCCTCTGGAAGGATCCCTGCACCGTGACGTAGTTTTTCAGAAGAAGCCTTGCGTTTGCAAGAGCAAATGAGGAATTCGTTGCAGGAAAGAGGAAGGAAAGAAAGTTTCTCTCCTTCTGCCTGCTTTGCTCAGAGGACTGGATGAAGTCAGGGAGTTCACCCTTTCACTGAGAAATTGCAGGCTGCTGTTGCCTGGGCGCTCTCTTCTTTGCAAAAGAGTCTGCAGTTCCACGCTTTGAACCGTGGAAAGGGGCCGGGCTCTGCTAAGATTTCCCCCGGCGCTTCGTTTGCCCTGGGCCAAAGCGAGCCTTCACATTAGCTGAACGCTAACACTGCATACTCGTTCCACTTCCAGAACAGGGCTACCGCGAGGCAGTTCTCCGGGGGAAAACGGCCCTTCGCGAAGGGCAGATCTGTGGAGCTCATTGCGGGAAAGCGAAAGCAAAGGACGCTTTTCTCCCTCTAACTGCTTTCGTCAGAGGAACGGGGGAAGTCACAGTGTTCTTTCTTTCACTGAGATACACACAATCTGACGTTGCCTCTGAGCTCCGTTGCTGGCAAAGAACTGAAACGGACATACATTCCTGTGGGGAAACACAGGGCTTTGCTAGGATTTCTCTAGGCAGTGTGTTTTCCCTGGGCCTCACTGTAGCAACACTATCTCGCCAGGGCAACACTGCATGGGATTTCCTCTGCCAGGAGAGAGCTGCTGCTTTGTAGTTTGTGCTGGGAAACCTTGCTTTGGCAAGTGCCAATTGACCGCATTCGGGCAGAAAGAAAAGAGAATAGCAAGAGGCCTTTTCTCCCCGGCTGCTCTGCCAAGCCCTTCCAGCTAAAACTATGTCGTTGCTCCTCTGGAAGGATCCCTGCACCGTGACGTAGTTTTTCAGAAGAAGCCTTGCGTTTGCAAGAGCAAATGAGGAATTCGTTGCAGGAAAGAGGAAGGAAAGAAAGTTTCTCTCCTTCTGCCTGCTTTGCTCAGAGGACTGGATGAAGTCAGGGAGTTCACCCTTTCACTGAGAAATTGCAGGCTGCTGTTGCCTGGGCGCTCTCTTCTTTGCAAAAGAGTCTGCAGTTCCACGCTTTGAACCGTGGAAAGGCGCCGGGCTCTGCTAAGATTTCCCCCGGCGCTTCGTTTGCCCTGGGCCAAAGCGAGCCTTCACATTAGCTGAACGCTAACACTGCATACTCGTTCCACTTCCAGAACAGGGCTACCGCGAGGCAGTTCTCCGGGGGAAAACGGCCCTTCGCGAAGGGCAGATCTGTGGAGCTCATTGCGGGAAAGCGAAAGCAAAGGACGCTTTTCTCCCTCTAACTGCTTTCGTCAGAGGAACGGGGGAAGTCACAGTGTTCTTTCTCTCACTGAGATACACACAATCTGACGTTGCCTCTGAGCTCCGTTGCTGGCAAAGAACTGAAACGGACATACATTCCTGTGGGGAAACACAGGGCTTTGCTAGGATTTCTCTAGGCAGTGTGTTTTCCCTGGGCCTCACTGTAGCAACACTATCTCGCCAGGGCAACACTGCATGGGATTTCCTCTGCCAGGAGAGAGCTGCTGCTTTGTAGTTTGTGCTGGGAAACCTTGCTTTGGCAAGTGCCAATTGACCGCATTCGGGCAGAAACAAAAGAGAATAGCAAGAGGCCTTTTCTCCCCGGCTGCTCTGCCAAGCCCTTCCAGCTAAAACTATGTCGTTGCTCCTCTGGAAGAATCCCTGCACCGTGACGTAGTTTTTCAGAAGAAGCCTTGCGTTTGCAAGAGCAATAGAGGAATTCGTTGCAGGAAAGAGGAAGGAAAGAAAGTTTCTCTCCTTCTGCCTGCTTTGCTCAGAGGACTGGATGAAGTCAGGGAGTTCACCCTTTCACTGAGAAATTGCAGGCTGCTGTTGCCTGGGCGCTCTCTTCTTTGCAAAAGAGTCTGCAGTTCCACGCTTTGAACCTTGGAAAGGCGCCGGGCTCTGCTAAGATTTCCCCCGGCGCTTCGTTTGCCCTGGGCCAAAGCGAGCCTTCACATTAGCTGAACGCTAACACTGCATACTCGTTCCACTTCCAGAACAGGGCTACCGCGAGGCAGTTCTCCGGGGGAAAACGGCCCTTCGCGAAGGGCAGATCTGTCGAGCTCATTGCGGGAAAGCGAAAGCAAAGGACGCTTTTCTCCCTCTAACTGCTTTCGTCAGAGGAACGGGGGAAGTCACAGTGTTCTTTCTCTCACTGAGATACACACAATCTGACGTTGCCTCTGAGCTCCGTTGCTGGCAAAGAACTGAAACGGACATACATTCCTGTGGGGAAACACAGGGCTTTGCTAGGATTTCTCTAGGCAGTGTGTTTTCCCTGGGCCTCACTGTAGCAACACTATCTCGCCAGGGCAACACTGCATGGGATTTCCTCTGCCAGGAGAGAGCTGCTGCTTTGTAGTTTGTGCTGGGAAACCTTGCTTTGGCAAGTGCCAATTGACCGCATTCGGGCAGAAAGAAAAGAGAATAGCAAGAGGCCTTTTCTCCCCGGCTGCTCTGCCAAGCCCTTCCAGCTAAAACTATGTCGTTGCTCCTCTGGAAGAATCCCTGCACCGTGACGTAGTTTTTCAGAAGAAGCCTTGCGTTTGCAAGAGCAATAGAGGAATTCGTTGCAGGAAAGAGGAAGGAAAGAAAGTTTCTCTCCTTCTGCCTGCTTTGCTCAGAGGACTGGATGAAGTCAGGGAGTTCTCCCTTTCACTGAGAAACGTGCAGGCTGCTGTTGCCTGGGCGCTCTCTTCTTTGCAAAAGAGTCTGCAGTTCCACGCTTTGAACCTTGGAAAGGCGCCGGGCTCTGCTAAGATTTCCCCAGCGCTTCGTTTGCCCTGGGCCAAAGCGAGCCTTCACATTAGCTGAACGCTAACACTGCATACTCGTTCCACTTCCAGAACAGGGCTACCGCGAGGCAGTTCTCCGGGGGAAAACGGCCCTTCGCGAAGGGCAGATCTGTCGAGCTCATTGCGGGAAAGCGAAAGCAAAGGACGCTTTTCTCCCTCTAACTGCTTTCGTCAGAGGAACGGGGGAAGTCACAGTGTTCTTTCTCTCACTGAGATACACACAATCTGACGTTGCCTCTGAGCTCCGTTGCTGGCAAAGAACTGAAACGGACATACATTCCTGTGGGGAAACACAGGGCTTTGCTAGGATTTCTCTAGGCAGTGGTTTTCCCTGGGCCTCACTGTAGCAACACTATCTCGCCAGGGCAACACTGCATGGGATTTCCTCTGCCAGGAGAGAGCTGCTGCTTTGTAGTTTGTGCTGGGAAACCTTGCTTTGGCAAGTGCCAATTGACCGCATTCGGGCAGAAAGAAAAGAGAATAGCAAGAGGCCTTTTCTCCCCGGCTGCTCTGCCAAGCCCTTCCGGCTAAAACTATGTCGTTGCTCCTCTGGAAGGATCCCTGCACCGTGACGTAGTTTTTCAGAAGAAGCCTTGCGTTTGCAAGAGCAAATGAGGAATTCGTTGCAGGAAAGAGGAAGGAAAGAAAGTTTCTCTCCTTCTGCCTGCTTTGCTCAGAGGACTGGATGAAGTCAGGGAGTTCTCCCTTTCACTGAGAAACGTGCAGGCTGCTGTTGCCTGGGCGCTCTCTTCTTTGCAAAAGAGTCTGCAGTTCCACGCTTTGAACCTTGGAAAGGCGCCGGGCTCTGCTAAGATTTCCCCAGCGCTTCGTTTGCCCTGGGCCAAAGCGAGCCTTCACATTAGCTGAACGCTAACACTGCATACTCGTTCCACTTCCAGAACAGGGCTACCGCGAGGCAGTTCTCTGGGGGAAAACGGCCCTTCGCGAAGGGCAGATCTGTGGAGCTCATTGCGGGAAAGCGAAAGCAAAGGACGCTTTTCTCCCTCTAACTGCTTTCGTCAGAGGAACGGGGGAAGTCACAGTGTTCTTTCTCTCACTGAGATACACACAATCTGACGTTGCCTCTGAGCTCCGTTGCTGGCAAAGAACTGAAACGGACATACATTCCTGTGGGGAAACACAGGGCTTTGCTAGGATTTCTCTAGGCAGTGTGTTTTCCCTGGGCCTCACTGTAGCAACACTATCTCGCCAGGGCAACACTGCATGGGATTTCCTCTGCCAGGAGAGAGCTGCTGCTTTGTAGTTTGTGCTGGGAAACCTTGCTTTGGCAAGTGCCAATTGACCGCATTCGGGCAGAAACAAAAGAGAATAGCAAGAGGCCTTTTCTCCCCGGCTGCTCTGCCAAGCCCTTCCAGCTAAAACTATGTCGTTGCTCCTCTGGAAGAATCCCTGCACCGTGACGTAGTTTTTCAGAAGAAGCCTTGCGTTTGCAAGAGCAATAGAGGAATTCGTTGCAGGAAAGAGGAAGGAAAGAAAGTTTCTCTCCTTCTGCCTGCTTTGCTCAGAGGACTGGATGAAGTCAGGGAGTTCACCCTTTCACTGAGAAATTGCAGGCTGCTGTTGCCTGGGCGCTCTCTTCTTTGCAAAAGAGTCTGCAGTTCCACGCTTTGAACCTTGGAAAGGCGCCGGGCTCTGCTAAGATTTCCCCCGGCGCTTCGTTTGCCCTGGGCCAAAGCGAGCCTTCACATTAGCTGAACGCTAACACTGCATACTCGTTCCACTTCCAGAACAGGGCTACCGCGAGGCAGTTCTCCGGGGGAAAACGGCCCTTCGCGAAGGGCAGATCTGTCGAGCTCATTGCGGGAAAGCGAAAGCAAAGGACGCTTTTCTCCCTCTAACTGCTTTCGTCAGAGGAACGGGGGAAGTCACAGTGTTCTTTCTCTCACTGAGATACACACAATCTGACGTTGCCTCTGAGCTCCGTTGCTGGCAAAGAACTGAAACGGACATACATTCCTGTGGGGAAACACAGGGCTTTGCTAGGATTTCTCTAGGCAGTGTGTTTTCCCTGGGCCTCACTGTAGCAACACTATCTCGCCAGGGCAACACTGCATGGGATTTCCTCTGCCAGGAGAGAGCTGCTGCTTTGTAGTTTGTGCTGGGAAACCTTGCTTTGGCAAGTGCCAATTGACCGCATTCGGGCAGAAAGAAAAGAGAATAGCAAGAGGCCTTTTCTCCCCGGCTGCTCTGCCAAGCCCTTCCAGCTAAAACTATGTCGTTGCTCCTCTGGAAGAATCCCTGCACCGTGACGTAGTTTTTCAGAAGAAGCCTTGCGTTTGCAAGAGCAATAGAGGAATTCGTTGCAGGAAAGAGGAAGGAAAGAAAGTTTCTCTCCTTCTGCCTGCTTTGCTCAGAGGACTGGATGAAGTCAGGGAGTTCTCCCTTTCACTGAGAAACGTGCAGGCTGCTGTTGCCTGGGCGCTCTCTTCTTTGCAAAAGAGTCTGCAGTTCCACGCTTTGAACCTTGGAAAGGCGCCGGGCTCTGCTAAGATTTCCCCAGCGCTTCGTTTGCCCTGGGCCAAAGCGAGCCTTCACATTAGCTGAACGCTAACACTGCATACTCGTTCCACTTCCAGAACAGGGCTACCGCGAGGCAGTTCTCCGGGGGAAAACGGCCCTTCGCGAAGGGCAGATCTGTCGAGCTCATTGCGGGAAAGCGAAAGCAAAGGACGCTTTTCTCCCTCTAACTGCTTTCGTCAGAGGAACGGGGGAAGTCACAGTGTTCTTTCTCTCACTGAGATACACACAATCTGACGTTGCCTCTGAGCTCCGTTGCTGGCAAAGAACTGAAACGGACATACATTCCTGTGGGGAAACACAGGGCTTTGCTAGGATTTCTCTAGGCAGTGGTTTTCCCTGGGCCTCACTGTAGCAACACTATCTCGCCAGGGCAACACTGCATGGGATTTCCTCTGCCAGGAGAGAGCTGCTGCTTTGTAGTTTGTGCTGGGAAACCTTGCTTTGGCAAGTGCCAATTGACCGCATTCGGGCAGAAAGAAAAGAGAATAGCAAGAGGCCTTTTCTCCCCGGCTGCTCTGCCAAGCCCTTCCGGCTAAAACTATGTCGTTGCTCCTCTGGAAGGATCCCTGCACCGTGACGTAGTTTTTCAGAAGAAGCCTTGCGTTTGCAAGAGCAAATGAGGAATTCGTTGCAGGAAAGAGGAAGGAAAGAAAGTTTCTCTCCTTCTGCCTGCTTTGCTCAGAGGACTGGATGAAGTCAGGGAGTTCTCCCTTTCACTGAGAAACGTGCAGGCTGCTGTTGCCTGGGCGCTCTCTTCTTTGCAAAAGAGTCTGCAGTTCCACGCTTTGAACCTTGGAAAGGCGCCGGGCTCTGCTAAGATTTCCCCAGCGCTTCGTTTGCCCTGGGCCAAAGCGAGCCTTCACATTAGCTGAACGCTAACACTGCATACTCGTTCCACTTCCAGAACAGGGCTACCGCGAGGCAGTTCTCCGGGGGAAAACGGCCCTTCGCGAAGGGCAGATCTGTCGAGCTCATTGCGGGAAAGCGAAAGCAAAGGACGCTTTTCTCCCTCTAACTGCTTTCGTCAGAGGAACGGGGGAAGTCACAGTGTTCTTTCTCTCACTGAGATACACACAATCTGACGTTGCCTCTGAGCTCCGTTGCTGGCAAAGAACTGAAACGGACATACATTCCTGTGGGGAAACACAGGGCTTTGCTAGGATTTCTCTAGGCAGTGTGTTTTCCCTGGGCCTCACTGTAGCAACACTATCTCGCCAGGGCAACACTGCATGGGATTTCCTCTGCCAGGAGAGAGCTGCTGCTTTGTAGTTTGTGCTGGGAAACCTTGCTTTGGCAAGTGCCAATTGACCGCATTCGGGCAGAAAGAAAAGAGAATAGCAAGAGGCCTTTTCTCCCCGGCTGCTCTGCCAAGCCCTTCCAGCTAAAACTATGTCGTTGCTCCTCTGGAAGGATCCCTGCACCGTGACGTAGTTTTTCAGAAGAAGCCTTGCGTTTGCAAGAGCAAATGAGGAATTCGTTGCAGGAAAGAGGAAGGAAAGAAAGTTTCTCTCCTTCTGCCTGCTTTGCTCAGAGGACTGGATGAAGTCAGGGAGTTCTCCCTTTCACTGAGAAACGTGCAGGCTGCTGTTGCCTGGGCGCTCTCTTCTTTGCAAAAGAGTCTGCAGTTCCACGCTTTGAACCGTGGAAAGGCGCCGGGCTCTGCTAAGATTTCCCCCGGCGCTTCGTTTGCCCTGGGCCAAAGCGAGCCTTCACATTAGCTGAACGCTAACACTGCATACTCGTTCCACTTCCAGAACAGGGCTACCGCGAGGCAGTTCTCCGGGGGAAAACGGCCCTTCGCGAAGGGCAGATCTGTCGAGCTCATTGCGGGAAAGCGAAAGCAAAGGACGCTTTTCTCCCTCTAACTGCTTTCGTCAGAGGAACGGGGGAAGTCACAGTGTTCTTTCTCTCACTGAGATACACACAATCTGACGTTGCCTCTGAGCTCCGTTGCTGGCAAAGAACTGAAACGGACATACATTCCTGTGGGGAAACACAGGGCTTTGCTAGGATTTCTCTAGGCAGTGTGTTTTCCCTGGGCCTCACTGTAGCAACACTATCTCGCCAGGGCAACACTGCATGGGATTTCCTCTGCCAGGAGAGAGCTGCTGCTTTGTAGTTTGTGCTGGGAAACCTTGCTTTGGCAAGTGCCAATTGACCGCATTCGGGCAGAAACAAAAGAGAATAGCAAGAGGCCTTTTCTCCCCGGCTGCTCTGCCAAGCCCTTCCGGCTAAAACTATGTCGTTGCTCCTCTGGAAGGATCCCTGCACCGTGACGTAGTTTTTCAGAAGAAGCCTTGCGTTTGCAAGAGCAAATGAGGAATTCGTTGCAGGAAAGAGGAAGGAAAGAAAGTTTCTCTCCTTCTGCCTGCTTTGCTCAGAGGACTGGATGAAGTCAGGGAGTTCACCCTTTCACTGAGAAATTGCAGGCTGCTGTTGCCTGGGCGCTCTCTTCTTTGCAAAAGAGTCTGCAGTTCCACGCTTTGAACCGTGGAAAGGGGCCGGGCTCTGCTAAGATTTCCCCCGGCGCTTCGTTTGCCCTGGGCCAAAGCGAGCCTTCACATTAGCTGAACGCTAACACTGCATACTCGTTCCACTTCCAGAACAGGGCTACCGCGAGGCAGTTCTCCGGGGGAAAACGGCCCTTCGCGAAGGGCAGATCTGTCGAGCTCATTGCGGGAAAGCGAAAGCAAAGGACGCTTTTCTCCCTCTAACTGCTTTCGTCAGAGGAACGGGGGAAGTCACAGTGTTCTTTCTCTCACTGAGATACACACAATCTGACGTTGCCTCTGAGCTCCGTTGCTGGCAAAGAACTGAAACGGACATACATTCCTGTGGGGAAACACAGGGCTTTGCTAGGATTTCTCTAGGCAGTGTGTTTTCCCTGGGCCTCACTGTAGCAACACTATCTCGCCAGGGCAACACTGCATGGGATTTCCTCTGCCAGGAGAGAGCTGCTGCTTTGTAGTTTGTGCTGGGAAACCTTGCTTTGGCAAGTGCCAATTGACCGCATTCGGGCAGAAAGAAAAGAGAATAGCAAGAGGCCTTTTCTCCCCGGCTGCTCTGCCAAGCCCTTCCAGCTAAAACTATGTCGTTGCTCCTCTGGAAGGATCCCTGCACCGTGACGTAGTTTTTCAGAAGAAGCCTTGCGTTTGCAAGAGCAAATGAGGAATTCGTTGCAGGAAAGAGGAAGGAAAGAAAGTTTCTCTCCTTCTGCCTGCTTTGCTCAGAGGACTGGATGAAGTCAGGGAGTTCTCCCTTTCACTGAGAAACGTGCAGGCTGCTGTTGCCTGGGCGCTCTCTTCTTTGCAAAAGAGTCTGCAGTTCCACGCTTTGAACCGTGGAAAGGCGCCGGGCTCTGCTAAGATTTCCCCCGGCGCTTCGTTTGCCCTGGGCCAAAGCGAGCCTTCACATTAGCTGAACGCTAACACTGCATACTCGTTCCACTTCCAGAACAGGGCTACCGCGAGGCAGTTCTCCGGGGGAAAACGGCCCTTCGCGAAGGGCAGATCTGTCGAGCTCATTGCGGGAAAGCGAAAGCAAAGGACGCTTTTCTCCCTCTAACTGCTTTCGTCAGAGGAACGGGGGAAGTCACAGTGTTCTTTCTCTCACTGAGATACACACAATCTGACGTTGCCTCTGAGCTCCGTTGCTGGCAAAGAACTGAAACGGACATACATTCCTGTGGGGAAACACAGGGCTTTGCTAGGATTTCTCTAGGCAGTGTGTTTTCCCTGGGCCTCACTGTAGCAACACTATCTCGCCAGGGCAACACTGCATGGGATTTCCTCTGCCAGGAGAGAGCTGCTGCTTTGTAGTTTGTGCTGGGAAACCTTGCTTTGGCAAGTGCCAATTGACCGCATTCGGGCAGAAACAAAAGAGAATAGCAAGAGGCCTTTTCTCCCCGGCTGCTCTGCCAAGCCCTTCCGGCTAAAACTATGTCGTTGCTCCTCTGGAAGGATCCCTGCACCGTGACGTAGTTTTTCAGAAGAAGCCTTGCGTTTGCAAGAGCAAATGAGGAATTCGTTGCAGGAAAGAGGAAGGAAAGAAAGTTTCTCTCCTTCTGCCTGCTTTGCTCAGAGGACTGGATGAAGTCAGGGAGTTCACCCTTTCACTGAGAAATTGCAGGCTGCTGTTGCCTGGGCGCTCTCTTCTTTGCAAAAGAGTCTGCAGTTCCACGCTTTGAACCGTGGAAAGGGGCCGGGCTCTGCTAAGATTTCCCCCGGCGCTTCGTTTGCCCTGGGCCAAAGCGAGCCTTCACATTAGCTGAACGCTAACACTGCATACTCGTTCCACTTCCAGAACAGGGCTACCGCGAGGCAGTTCTCCGGGGGAAAACGGCCCTTCGCGAAGGGCAGATCTGTGGAGCTCATTGCGGGAAAGCGAAAGCAAAGGACGCTTTTCTCCCTCTAACTGCTTTCGTCAGAGGAACGGGGGAAGTCACAGTGTTCTTTCTCTCACTGAGATACACACAATCTGACGTTGCCTCTGAGCTCCGTTGCTGGCAAAGAACTGAAACGGACATACATTCCTGTGGGGAAACACAGGGCTTTGCTAGGATTTCTCTAGGCAGTGTGTTTTCCCTGGGCCTCACTGTAGCAACACTATCTCGCCAGGGCAACACTGCATGGGATTTCCTCTGCCAGGAGAGAGCTGCTGCTTTGTAGTTTGTGCTGGGAAACCTTGCTTTGGCAAGTGCCAATTGACCGCATTCGGGCAGAAAGAAAAGAGAATAGCAAGAGGCCTTTTCTCCCCGGCTGCTCTGCCAAGCCCTTCCAGCTAAAACTATGTCGTTGCTCCTCTGGAAGGATCCCTGCACCGTGACGTAGTTTTTCAGAAGAAGCCTTGCGTTTGCAAGAGCAAATGAGGAATTCGTTGCAGGAAAGAGGAAGGAAAGAAAGTTTCTCTCCTTCTGCCTGCTTTGCTCAGAGGACTGGATGAAGTCAGGGAGTTCACCCTTTCACTGAGAAATTGCAGGCTGCTGTTGCCTGGGCGCTCTCTTCTTTGCAAAAGAGTCTGCAGTTCCACGCTTTGAACCGTGGAAAGGGGCCGGGCTCTGCTAAGATTTCCCCCGGCGCTTCGTTTGCCCTGGGCCAAAGCGAGCCTTCACATTAGCTGAACGCTAACACTGCATACTCGTTCCACTTCCAGAACAGGGCTACCGCGAGGCAGTTCTCCGGGGGAAAACGGCCCTTCGCGAAGGGCAGATCTGTCGAGCTCATTGCGGGAAAGCGAAAGCAAAGGACGCTTTTCTCCCTCTAACTGCTTTCGTCAGAGGAACGGGGGAAGTCACAGTGTTCTTTCTCTCACTGAGATACACACAATCTGACGTTGCCTCTGAGCTCCGTTGCTGGCAAAGAACTGAAACGGACATACATTCCTGTGGGGAAACACAGGGCTTTGCTAGGATTTCTCTAGGCAGTGTGTTTTCCCTGGGCCTCACTGTAGCAACACTATCTCGCCAGGGCAACACTGCATGGGATTTCCTCTGCCAGGAGAGAGCTGCTGCTTTGTAGTTTGTGCTGGGAAACCTTGCTTTGGCAAGTGCCAATTGACCGCATTCGGGCAGAAAGAAAAGAGAATAGCAAGAGGCCTTTTCTCCCCGGCTGCTCTGCCAAGCCCTTCCAGCTAAAACTATGTCGTTGCTCCTCTGGAAGGATCCCTGCACCGTGACGTAGTTTTTCAGAAGAAGCCTTGCGTTTGCAAGAGCAAATGAGGAATTCGTTGCAGGAAAGAGGAAGGAAAGAAAGTTTCTCTCCTTCTGCCTGCTTTGCTCAGAGGACTGGATGAAGTCAGGGAGTTCTCCCTTTCACTGAGAAACGTGCAGGCTGCTGTTGCCTGGGCGCTCTCTTCTTTGCAAAAGAGTCTGCAGTTCCACGCTTTGAACCGTGGAAAGGCGCCGGGCTCTGCTAAGATTTCCCCCGGCGCTTCGTTTGCCCTGGGCCAAAGCGAGCCTTCACATTAGCTGAACGCTAACACTGCATACTCGTTCCACTTCCAGAACAGGGCTACCGCGAGGCAGTTCTCCGGGGGAAAACGGCCCTTCGCGAAGGGCAGATCTGTCGAGCTCATTGCGGGAAAGCGAAAGCAAAGGACGCTTTTCTCCCTCTAACTGCTTTCGTCAGAGGAACGGGGGAAGTCACAGTGTTCTTTCTCTCACTGAGATACACACAATCTGACGTTGCCTCTGAGCTCCGTTGCTGGCAAAGAACTGAAACGGACATACATTCCTGTGGGGAAACACAGGGCTTTGCTAGGATTTCTCTAGGCAGTGTGTTTTCCCTGGGCCTCACTGTAGCAACACTATCTCGCCAGGGCAACACTGCATGGGATTTCCTCTGCCAGGAGAGAGCTGCTGCTTTGTAGTTTGTGCTGGGAAACCTTGCTTTGGCAAGTGCCAATTGACCGCATTCGGGCAGAAACAAAAGAGAATAGCAAGAGGCCTTTTCTCCCCGGCTGCTCTGCCAAGCCCTTCCGGCTAAAACTATGTCGTTGCTCCTCTGGAAGGATCCCTGCACCGTGACGTAGTTTTTCAGAAGAAGCCTTGCGTTTGCAAGAGCAAATGAGGAATTCGTTGCAGGAAAGAGGAAGGAAAGAAAGTTTCTCTCCTTCTGCCTGCTTTGCTCAGAGGACTGGATGAAGTCAGGGAGTTCACCCTTTCACTGAGAAATTGCAGGCTGCTGTTGCCTGGGCGCTCTCTTCTTTGCAAAAGAGTCTGCAGTTCCACGCTTTGAACCGTGGAAAGGGGCCGGGCTCTGCTAAGATTTCCCCCGGCGCTTCGTTTGCCCTGGGCCAAAGCGAGCCTTCACATTAGCTGAACGCTAACACTGCATACTCGTTCCACTTCCAGAACAGGGCTACCGCGAGGCAGTTCTCCGGGGGAAAACGGCCCTTCGCGAAGGGCAGATCTGTGGAGCTCATTGCGGGAAAGCGAAAGCAAAGGACGCTTTTCTCCCTCTAACTGCTTTCGTCAGAGGAACGGGGGAAGTCACAGTGTTCTTTCTCTCACTGAGATACACACAATCTGACGTTGCCTCTGAGCTCCGTTGCTGGCAAAGAACTGAAACGGACATACATTCCTGTGGGGAAACACAGGGCTTTGCTAGGATTTCTCTAGGCAGTGTGTTTTCCCTGGGCCTCACTGTAGCAACACTATCTCGCCAGGGCAACACTGCATGGGATTTCCTCTGCCAGGAGAGAGCTGCTGCTTTGTAGTTTGTGCTGGGAAACCTTGCTTTGGCAAGTGCCAATTGACCGCATTCGGGCAGAAAGAAAAGAGAATAGCAAGAGGCCTTTTCTCCCCGGCTGCTCTGCCAAGCCCTTCCAGCTAAAACTATGTCGTTGCTCCTCTGGAAGGATCCCTGCACCGTGACGTAGTTTTTCAGAAGAAGCCTTGCGTTTGCAAGAGCAAATGAGGAATTCGTTGCAGGAAAGAGGAAGGAAAGAAAGTTTCTCTCCTTCTGCCTGCTTTGCTCAGAGGACTGGATGAAGTCAGGGAGTTCACCCTTTCACTGAGAAATTGCAGGCTGCTGTTGCCTGGGCGCTCTCTTCTTTGCAAAAGAGTCTGCAGTTCCACGCTTTGAACCGTGGAAAGGCGCCGGGCTCTGCTAAGATTTCCCCCGGCGCTTCGTTTGCCCTGGGCCAAAGCGAGCCTTCACATTAGCTGAACGCTAACACTGCATACTCGTTCCACTTCCAGAACAGGGCTACCGCGAGGCAGTTCTCCGGGGGAAAACGGCCCTTCGCGAAGGGCAGATCTGTGGAGCTCATTGCGGGAAAGCGAAAGCAAAGGACGCTTTTCTCCCTCTAACTGCTTTCGTCAGAGGAACGGGGGAAGTCACAGTGTTCTTTCTCTCACTGAGATACACACAATCTGACGTTGCCTCTGAGCTCCGTTGCTGGCAAAGAACTGAAACGGACATACATTCCTGTGGGGAAACACAGGGCTTTGCTAGGATTTCTCTAGGCAGTGTGTTTTCCCTGGGCCTCACTGTAGCAACACTATCTCGCCAGGGCAACACTGCATGGGATTTCCTCTGCCAGGAGAGAGCTGCTGCTTTGTAGTTTGTGCTGGGAAACCTTGCTTTGGCAAGTGCCAATTGACCGCATTCGGGCAGAAAGAAAAGAGAATAGCAAGAGGCCTTTTCTCCCCGGCTGCTCTGCCAAGCCCTTCCAGCTAAAACTATGTCGTTGCTCCTCTGGAAGGATCCCTGCACCGTGACGTAGTTTTTCAGAAGAAGCCTTGCGTTTGCAAGAGCAAATGAGGAATTCGTTGCAGGAAAGAGGAAGGAAAGAAAGTTTCTCTCCTTCTGCCTGCTTTGCTCAGAGGACTGGATGAAGTCAGGGAGTTCACCCTTTCACTGAGAAATTGCAGGCTGCTGTTGCCTGGGCGCTCTCTTCTTTGCAAAAGAGTCTGCAGTTCCACGCTTTGAACCGTGGAAAGGGGCCGGGCTCTGCTAAGATTTCCCCCGGCGCTTCGTTTGCCCTGGGCCAAAGCGAGCCTTCACATTAGCTGAACGCTAACACTGCATACTCGTTCCACTTCCAGAACAGGGCTACCGCGAGGCAGTTCTCCGGGGGAAAACGGCCCTTCGCGAAGGGCAGATCTGTCGAGCTCATTGCGGGAAAGCGAAAGCAAAGGACGCTTTTCTCCCTCTAACTGCTTTCGTCAGAGGAACGGGGGAAGTCACAGTGTTCTTTCTCTCACTGAGATACACACAATCTGACGTTGCCTCTGAGCTCCGTTGCTGGCAAAGAACTGAAACGGACATACATTCCTGTGGGGAAACACAGGGCTTTGCTAGGATTTCTCTAGGCAGTGTGTTTTCCCTGGGCCTCACTGTAGCAACACTATCTCGCCAGGGCAACACTGCATGGGATTTCCTCTGCCAGGAGAGAGCTGCTGCTTTGTAGTTTGTGCTGGGAAACCTTGCTTTGGCAAGTGCCAATTGACCGCATTCGGGCAGAAAGAAAAGAGAATAGCAAGAGGCCTTTTCTCCCCGGCTGCTCTGCCAAGCCCTTCCAGCTAAAACTATGTCGTTGCTCCTCTGGAAGGATCCCTGCACCGTGACGTAGTTTTTCAGAAGAAGCCTTGCGTTTGCAAGAGCAAATGAGGAATTCGTTGCAGGAAAGAGGAAGGAAAGAAAGTTTCTCTCCTTCTGCCTGCTTTGCTCAGAGGACTGGATGAAGTCAGGGAGTTCTCCCTTTCACTGAGAAACGTGCAGGCTGCTGTTGCCTGGGCGCTCTCTTCTTTGCAAAAGAGTCTGCAGTTCCACGCTTTGAACCGTGGAAAGGCGCCGGGCTCTGCTAAGATTTCCCCCGGCGCTTCGTTTGCCCTGGGCCAAAGCGAGCCTTCACATTAGCTGAACGCTAACACTGCATACTCGTTCCACTTCCAGAACAGGGCTACCGCGAGGCAGTTCTCCGGGGGAAAACGGCCCTTCGCGAAGGGCAGATCTGTCGAGCTCATTGCGGGAAAGCGAAAGCAAAGGACGCTTTTCTCCCTCTAACTGCTTTCGTCAGAGGAACGGGGGAAGTCACAGTGTTCTTTCTCTCACTGAGATACACACAATCTGACGTTGCCTCTGAGCTCCGTTGCTGGCAAAGAACTGAAACGGACATACATTCCTGTGGGGAAACACAGGGCTTTGCTAGGATTTCTCTAGGCAGTGTGTTTTCCCTGGGCCTCACTGTAGCAACACTATCTCGCCAGGGCAACACTGCATGGGATTTCCTCTGCCAGGAGAGAGCTGCTGCTTTGTAGTTTGTGCTGGGAAACCTTGCTTTGGCAAGTGCCAATTGACCGCATTCGGGCAGAAACAAAAGAGAATAGCAAGAGGCCTTTTCTCCCCGGCTGCTCTGCCAAGCCCTTCCGGCTAAAACTATGTCGTTGCTCCTCTGGAAGGATCCCTGCACCGTGACGTAGTTTTTCAGAAGAAGCCTTGCGTTTGCAAGAGCAAATGAGGAATTCGTTGCAGGAAAGAGGAAGGAAAGAAAGTTTCTCTCCTTCTGCCTGCTTTGCTCAGAGGACTGGATGAAGTCAGGGAGTTCACCCTTTCACTGAGAAATTGCAGGCTGCTGTTGCCTGGGCGCTCTCTTCTTTGCAAAAGAGTCTGCAGTTCCACGCTTTGAACCGTGGAAAGGGGCCGGGCTCTGCTAAGATTTCCCCCGGCGCTTCGTTTGCCCTGGGCCAAAGCGAGCCTTCACATTAGCTGAACGCTAACACTGCATACTCGTTCCACTTCCAGAACAGGGCTACCGCGAGGCAGTTCTCCGGGGGAAAACGGCCCTTCGCGAAGGGCAGATCTGTGGAGCTCATTGCGGGAAAGCGAAAGCAAAGGACGCTTTTCTCCCTCTAACTGCTTTCGTCAGAGGAACGGGGGAAGTCACAGTGTTCTTTCTCTCACTGAGATACACACAATCTGACGTTGCCTCTGAGCTCCGTTGCTGGCAAAGAACTGAAACGGACATACATTCCTGTGGGGAAACACAGGGCTTTGCTAGGATTTCTCTAGGCAGTGTGTTTTCCCTGGGCCTCACTGTAGCAACACTATCTCGCCAGGGCAACACTGCATGGGATTTCCTCTGCCAGGAGAGAGCTGCTGCTTTGTAGTTTGTGCTGGGAAACCTTGCTTTGGCAAGTGCCAATTGACCGCATTCGGGCAGAAAGAAAAGAGAATAGCAAGAGGCCTTTTCTCCCCGGCTGCTCTGCCAAGCCCTTCCAGCTAAAACTATGTCGTTGCTCCTCTGGAAGGATCCCTGCACCGTGACGTAGTTTTTCAGAAGAAGCCTTGCGTTTGCAAGAGCAAATGAGGAATTCGTTGCAGGAAAGAGGAAGGAAAGAAAGTTTCTCTCCTTCTGCCTGCTTTGCTCAGAGGACTGGATGAAGTCAGGGAGTTCACCCTTTCACTGAGAAATTGCAGGCTGCTGTTGCCTGGGCGCTCTCTTCTTTGCAAAAGAGTCTGCAGTTCCACGCTTTGAACCGTGGAAAGGCGCCGGGCTCTGCTAAGATTTCCCCCGGCGCTTCGTTTGCCCTGGGCCAAAGCGAGCCTTCACATTAGCTGAACGCTAACACTGCATACTCGTTCCACTTCCAGAACAGGGCTACCGCGAGGCAGTTCTCCGGGGGAAAACGGCCCTTCGCGAAGGGCAGATCTGTGGAGCTCATTGCGGGAAAGCGAAAGCAAAGGACGCTTTTCTCCCTCTAACTGCTTTCGTCAGAGGAACGGGGGAAGTCACAGTGTTCTTTCTCTCACTGACATACACACAATCTGACGTTGCCTCTGAGCTCCGTTGCTGGCAAAGAACTGAAACGGACATACATTCCTGTGGGGAAACACAGGGCTTTGCTAGGATTTCTCTAGGCAGTGTGTTTTCCCTGGGCCTCACTGTAGCAACACTATCTCGCCAGGGCAACACTGCATGGGATTTCCTCTGCCAGGAGAGAGCTGCTGCTTTGTAGTTTGTGCTGGGAAACCTTGCTTTGGCAAGTGCCAATTGACCGCATTCGGGCAGAAAGAAAAGAGAATAGCAAGAGGCCTTTTCTCCCCGGCTGCTCTGCCAAGCCCTTCCAGCTAAAACTATGTCGTTGCTCCTCTGGAAGAATCCCTGCACCGTGACGTAGTTTTTCAGAAGAAGCCTTGCGTTTGCAAGAGCAATAGAGGAATTCGTTGCAGGAAAGAGGAAGGAAAGAAAGTTTCTCTCCTTCTGCCTGCTTTGCTCAGAGGACTGGATGAAGTCAGGGAGTTCTCCCTTTCACTGAGAAACGTGCAGGCTGCTGTTGCCTGGGCGCTCTCTTCTTTGCAAAAGAGTCTGCAGTTCCACGCTTTGAACCTTGGAAAGGCGCCGGGCTCTGCTAAGATTTCCCCCGGCGCTTCGTTTGCCCTGGGCCAAAGCGAGCCTTCACATTAGCTGAACGCTAACACTGCATACTCGTTCCACTTCCAGAACAGGGCTACCGCGAGGCAGTTCTCCGGGGGAAAACGGCCCTTCGCGAAGGGCAGATCTGTCGAGCTCATTGCGGGAAAGCGAAAGCAAAGGACGCTTTTCTCCCTCTAACTGCTTTCGTCAGAGGAACGGGGGAAGTCACAGTGTTCTTTCTCTCACTGAGATACACACAATCTGACGTTGCCTCTGAGCTCCGTTGCTGGCAAAGAACTGAAACGGACATACATTCCTGTGGGGAAACACAGGGCTTTGCTAGGATTTCTCTAGGCAGTGTGTTTTCCCTGGGCCTCACTGTAGCAACACTATCTCGCCAGGGCAACACTGCATGGGATTTCCTCTGCCAGGAGAGAGCTGCTGCTTTGTAGTTTGTGCTGGGAAACCTTGCTTTGGCAAGTGCCAATTGACCGCATTCGGGCAGAAAGAAAAGAGAATAGCAAGAGGCCTTTTCTCCCCGGCTGCTCTGCCAAGCCCTTCCAGCTAAAACTATGTCGTTGCTCCTCTGGAAGGATCCCTGCACCGTGACGTAGTTTTTCAGAAGAAGCCTTGCGTTTGCAAGAGCAAATGAGGAATTCGTTGCAGGAAAGAGGAAGGAAAGAAAGTTTCTCTCCTTCTGCCTGCTTTGCTCAGAGGACTGGATGAAGTCAGGGAGTTCACCCTTTCACTGAGAAATTGCAGGCTGCTGTTGCCTGGGCGCTCTCTTCTTTGCAAAAGAGTCTGCAGTTCCACGCTTTGAACCGTGGAAAGGGGCCGGGCTCTGCTAAGATTTCCCCCGGCGCTTCGTTTGCCCTGGGCCAAAGCGAGCCTTCACATTAGCTGAACGCTAACACTGCATACTCGTTCCACTTCCAGAACAGGGCTACCGCGAGGCAGTTCTCCGGGGGAAAACGGCCCTTCGCGAAGGGCAGATCTGTGGAGCTCATTGCGGGAAAGCGAAAGCAAAGGACGCTTTTCTCCCTCTAACTGCTTTCGTCAGAGGAACGGGGGAAGTCACAGTGTTCTTTCTTTCACTGAGATACACACAATCTGACGTTGCCTCTGAGCTCCGTTGCTGGCAAAGAACTGAAACGGACATACATTCCTGTGGGGAAACACAGGGCTTTGCTAGGATTTCTCTAGGCAGTGTGTTTTCCCTGGGCCTCACTGTAGCAACACTATCTCGCCAGGGCAACACTGCATGGGATTTCCTCTGCCAGGAGAGAGCTGCTGCTTTGTAGTTTGTGCTGGGAAACCTTGCTTTGGCAAGTGCCAATTGACCGCATTCGGGCAGAAAGAAAAGAGAATAGCAAGAGGCCTTTTCTCCCCGGCTGCTCTGCCAAGCCCTTCCAGCTAAAACTATGTCGTTGCTCCTCTGGAAGGATCCCTGCACCGTGACGTAGTTTTTCAGAAGAAGCCTTGCGTTTGCAAGAGCAAATGAGGAATTCGTTGCAGGAAAGAGGAAGGAAAGAAAGTTTCTCTCCTTCTGCCTGCTTTGCTCAGAGGACTGGATGAAGTCAGGGAGTTCACCCTTTCACTGAGAAATTGCAGGCTGCTGTTGCCTGGGCGCTCTCTTCTTTGCAAAAGAGTCTGCAGTTCCACGCTTTGAACCGTGGAAAGGGGCCGGGCTCTGCTAAGATTTCCCCCGGCGCTTCGTTTGCCCTGGGCCAAAGCGAGCCTTCACATTAGCTGAACGCTAACACTGCATACTCGTTCCACTTCCAGAACAGGGCTACCGCGAGGCAGTTCTCCGGGGGAAAACGGCCCTTCGCGAAGGGCAGATCTGTCGAGCTCATTGCGGGAAAGCGAAAGCAAAGGACGCTTTTCTCCCTCTAACTGCTTTCGTCAGAGGAACGGGGGAAGTCACAGTGTTCTTTCTCTCACTGAGATACACACAATCTGACGTTGCCTCTGAGCTCCGTTGCTGGCAAAGAACTGAAACGGACATACATTCCTGTGGGGAAACACAGGGCTTTGCTAGGATTTCTCTAGGCAGTGTGTTTTCCCTGGGCCTCACTGTAGCAACACTATCTCGCCAGGGCAACACTGCATGGGATTTCCTCTGCCAGGAGAGAGCTGCTGCTTTGTAGTTTGTGCTGGGAAACCTTGCTTTGGCAAGTGCCAATTGACCGCATTCGGGCAGAAAGAAAAGAGAATAGCAAGAGGCCTTTTCTCCCCGGCTGCTCTGCCAAGCCCTTCCAGCTAAAACTATGTCGTTGCTCCTCTGGAAGAATCCCTGCACCGTGACGTAGTTTTTCAGAAGAAGCCTTGCGTTTGCAAGAGCAATAGAGGAATTCGTTGCAGGAAAGAGGAAGGAAAGAAAGTTTCTCTCCTTCTGCCTGCTTTGCTCAGAGGACTGGATGAAGTCAGGGAGTTCTCCCTTTCACTGAGAAACGTGCAGGCTGCTGTTGCCTGGGCGCTCTCTTCTTTGCAAAAGAGTCTGCAGTTCCACGCTTTGAACCTTGGAAAGGCGCCGGGCTCTGCTAAGATTTCCCCCGGCGCTTCGTTTGCCCTGGGCCAAAGCGAGCCTTCACATTAGCTGAACGCTAACACTGCATACTCGTTCCACTTCCAGAACAGGGCTACCGCGAGGCAGTTCTCCGGGGGAAAACGGCCCTTCGCGAAGGGCAGATCTGTCGAGCTCATTGCGGGAAAGCGAAAGCAAAGGACGCTTTTCTCCCTCTAACTGCTTTCGTCAGAGGAACGGGGGAAGTCACAGTGTTCTTTCTCTCACTGAGATACACACAATCTGACGTTGCCTCTGAGCTCCGTTGCTGGCAAAGAACTGAAACGGACATACATTCCTGTGGGGAAACACAGGGCTTTGCTAGGATTTCTCTAGGCAGTGTGTTTTCCCTGGGCCTCACTGTAGCAACACTATCTCGCCAGGGCAACACTGCATGGGATTTCCTCTGCCAGGAGAGAGCTGCTGCTTTGTAGTTTGTGCTGGGAAACCTTGCTTTGGCAAGTGCCAATTGACCGCATTCGGGCAGAAAGAAAAGAGAATAGCAAGAGGCCTTTTCTCCCCGGCTGCTCTGCCAAGCCCTTCCAGCTAAAACTATGTCGTTGCTCCTCTGGAAGAATCCCTGCACCGTGACGTAGTTTTTCAGAAGAAGCCTTGCGTTTGCAAGAGCAATAGAGGAATTCGTTGCAGGAAAGAGGAAGGAAAGAAAGTTTCTCTCCTTCTGCCTGCTTTGCTCAGAGGACTGGATGAAGTCAGGGAGTTCTCCCTTTCACTGAGAAACGTGCAGGCTGCTGTTGCCTGGGCGCTCTCTTCTTTGCAAAAGAGTCTGCAGTTCCACGCTTTGAACCTTGGAAAGGCGCCGGGCTCTGCTAAGATTTCCCCAGCGCTTCGTTTGCCCTGGGCCAAAGCGAGCCTTCACATTAGCTGAACGCTAACACTGCATACTCGTTCCACTTCCAGAACAGGGCTACCGCGAGGCAGTTCTCCGGGGGAAAACGGCCCTTCGCGAAGGGCAGATCTGTCGAGCTCATTGCGGGAAAGCGAAAGCAAAGGACGCTTTTCTCCCTCTAACTGCTTTCGTCAGAGGAACGGGGGAAGTCACAGTGTTCTTTCTCTCACTGAGATACACACAATCTGACGTTGCCTCTGAGCTCCGTTGCTGGCAAAGAACTGAAACGGACATACATTCCTGTGGGGAAACACAGGGCTTTGCTAGGATTTCTCTAGGCAGTGGTTTTCCCTGGGCCTCACTGTAGCAACACTATCTCGCCAGGGCAACACTGCATGGGATTTCCTCTGCCAGGAGAGAGCTGCTGCTTTGTAGTTTGTGCTGGGAAACCTTGCTTTGGCAAGTGCCAATTGACCGCATTCGGGCAGAAAGAAAAGAGAATAGCAAGAGGCCTTTTCTCCCCGGCTGCTCTGCCAAGCCCTTCCGGCTAAAACTATGTCGTTGCTCCTCTGGAAGGATCCCTGCACCGTGACGTAGTTTTTCAGAAGAAGCCTTGCGTTTGCAAGAGCAAATGAGGAATTCGTTGCAGGAAAGAGGAAGGAAAGAAAGTTTCTCTCCTTCTGCCTGCTTTGCTCAGAGGACTGGATGAAGTCAGGGAGTTCTCCCTTTCACTGAGAAACGTGCAGGCTGCTGTTGCCTGGGCGCTCTCTTCTTTGCAAAAGAGTCTGCAGTTCCACGCTTTGAACCTTGGAAAGGCGCCGGGCTCTGCTAAGATTTCCCCAGCGCTTCGTTTGCCCTGGGCCAAAGCGAGCCTTCACATTAGCTGAACGCTAACACTGCATACTCGTTCCACTTCCAGAACAGGGCTACCGCGAGGCAGTTCTCTGGGGGAAAACGGCCCTTCGCGAAGGGCAGATCTGTGGAGCTCATTGCGGGAAAGCGAAAGCAAAGGACGCTTTTCTCCCTCTAACTGCTTTCGTCAGAGGAACGGGGGAAGTCACAGTGTTCTTTCTCTCACTGAGATACACACAATCTGACGTTGCCTCTGAGCTCCGTTGCTGGCAAAGAACTGAAACGGACGTACATTCCTGTGGGGAAACACAGGGCTTTGCTAGGATTTCTCTAGGCAGTGTGTTTTCCCTGGGCCTCACTGTAGCAACACTATCTCGCCAGGGCAACACTGCATGGGATTTCCTCTGCCAGGAGAGAGCTGCTGCTTTGTAGTTTGTGCTGGGAAACCTTGCTTTGGCAAGTGCCAATTGACCGCATTCGGGCAGAAACAAAAGAGAATAGCAAGAGGCCTTTTCTCCCCGGCTGCTCTGCCAAGCCCTTCCAGCTAAAACTATGTCGTTGCTCCTCTGGAAGAATCCCTGCACCGTGACGTAGTTTTTCAGAAGAAGCCTTGCGTTTGCAAGAGCAATAGAGGAATTCGTTGCAGGAAAGAGGAAGGAAAGAAAGTTTCTCTCCTTCTGCCTGCTTTGCTCAGAGGACTGGATGAAGTCAGGGAGTTCACCCTTTCACTGAGAAATTGCAGGCTGCTGTTGCCTGGGCGCTCTCTTCTTTGCAAAAGAGTCTGCAGTTCCACGCTTTGAACCGTGGAAAGGGGCCGGGCTCTGCTAAGATTTCCCCCGGCGCTTCGTTTGCCCTGGGCCAAAGCGAGCCTTCACATTAGCTGAACGCTAACACTGCATACTCGTTCCACTTCCAGAACAGGGCTACCGCGAGGCAGTTCTCCGGGGGAAAACGGCCCTTCGCGAAGGGCAGATCTGTCGAGCTCATTGCGGGAAAGCGAAAGCAAAGGACGCTTTTCTCCCTCTAACTGCTTTCGTCAGAGGAACGGGGGAAGTCACAGTGTTCTTTCTCTCACTGAGATACACACAATCTGACGTTGCCTCTGAGCTCCGTTGCTGGCAAAGAACTGAAACGGACATACATTCCTGTGGGGAAACACAGGGCTTTGCTAGGATTTCTCTAGGCAGTGTGTTTTCCCTGGGCCTCACTGTAGCAACACTATCTCGCCAGGGCAACACTGCATGGGATTTCCTCTGCCAGGAGAGAGCTGCTGCTTTGTAGTTTGTGCTGGGAAACCTTGCTTTGGCAAGTGCCAATTGACCGCATTCGGGCAGAAAGAAAAGAGAATAGCAAGAGGCCTTTTCTCCCCGGCTGCTCTGCCAAGCCCTTCCAGCTAAAACTATGTCGTTGCTCCTCTGGAAGGATCCCTGCACCGTGACGTAGTTTTTCAGAAGAAGCCTTGCGTTTGCAAGAGCAAATGAGGAATTCGTTGCAGGAAAGAGGAAGGAAAGAAAGTTTCTCTCCTTCTGCCTGCTTTGCTCAGAGGACTGGATGAAGTCAGGGAGTTCTCCCTTTCACTGAGAAACGTGCAGGCTGCTGTTGCCTGGGCGCTCTCTTCTTTGCAAAAGAGTCTGCAGTTCCACGCTTTGAACCGTGGAAAGGCGCCGGGCTCTGCTAAGATTTCCCCCGGCGCTTCGTTTGCCCTGGGCCAAAGCGAGCCTTCACATTAGCTGAACGCTAACACTGCATACTCGTTCCACTTCCAGAACAGGGCTACCGCGAGGCAGTTCTCCGGGGGAAAACGGCCCTTCGCGAAGGGCAGATCTGTCGAGCTCATTGCGGGAAAGCGAAAGCAAAGGACGCTTTTCTCCCTCTAACTGCTTTCGTCAGAGGAACGGGGGAAGTCACAGTGTTCTTTCTCTCACTGAGATACACACAATCTGACGTTGCCTCTGAGCTCCGTTGCTGGCAAAGAACTGAAACGGACATACATTCCTGTGGGGAAACACAGGGCTTTGCTAGGATTTCTCTAGGCAGTGTGTTTTCCCTGGGCCTCACTGTAGCAACACTATCTCGCCAGGGCAACACTGCATGGGATTTCCTCTGCCAGGAGAGAGCTGCTGCTTTGTAGTTTGTGCTGGGAAACCTTGCTTTGGCAAGTGCCAATTGACCGCATTCGGGCAGAAACAAAAGAGAATAGCAAGAGGCCTTTTCTCCCCGGCTGCTCTGCCAAGCCCTTCCGGCTCAAACTATGTCGTTGCTCCTCTGGAAGGATCCCTGCACCGTGACGTAGTTTTTCAGAAGAAGCCTTGCGTTTGCAAGAGCAAATGAGGAATTCGTTGCAGGAAAGAGGAAGGAAAGAAAGTTTCTCTCCTTCTGCCTGCTTTGCTCAGAGGACTGGATGAAGTCAGGGAGTTCACCCTTTCACTGAGAAATTGCAGGCTGCTGTTGCCTGGGCGCTCTCTTCTTTGCAAAAGAGTCTGCAGTTCCACGCTTTGAACCGTGGAAAGGGGCCGGGCTCTGCTAAGATTTCCCCCGGCGCTTCGTTTGCCCTGGGCCAAAGCGAGCCTTCACATTAGCTGAACGCTAACACTGCATACTCGTTCCACTTCCAGAACAGGGCTACCGCGAGGCAGTTCTCCGGGGGAAAACGGCCCTTCGCGAAGGGCAGATCTGTGGAGCTCATTGCGGGAAAGCGAAAGCAAAGGACGCTTTTCTCCCTCTAACTGCTTTCGTCAGAGGAACGGGGGAAGTCACAGTGTTCTTTCTCTCACTGAGATACACACAATCTGACGTTGCCTCTGAGCTCCGTTGCTGGCAAAGAACTGAAACGGACATACATTCCTGTGGGGAAACACAGGGCTTTGCTAGGATTTCTCTAGGCAGTGTGTTTTCCCTGGGCCTCACTGTAGCAACACTATCTCGCCAGGGCAACACTGCATGGGATTTCCTCTGCCAGGAGAGAGCTGCTGCTTTGTAGTTTGTGCTGGGAAACCTTGCTTTGGCAAGTGCCAATTGACCGCATTCGGGCAGAAAGAAAAGAGAATAGCAAGAGGCCTTTTCTCCCCGGCTGCTCTGCCAAGCCCTTCCAGCTAAAACTATGTCGTTGCTCCTCTGGAAGGATCCCTGCACCGTGACGTAGTTTTTCAGAAGAAGCCTTGCGTTTGCAAGAGCAAATGAGGAATTCGTTGCAGGAAAGAGGAAGGAAAGAAAGTTTCTCTCCTTCTGCCTGCTTTGCTCAGAGGACTGGATGAAGTCAGGGAGTTCACCCTTTCACTGAGAAATTGCAGGCTGCTGTTGCCTGGGCGCTCTCTTCTTTGCAAAAGAGTCTGCAGTTCCACGCTTTGAACCGTGGAAAGGCGCCGGGCTCTGCTAAGATTTCCCCCGGCGCTTCGTTTGCCCTGGGCCAAAGCGAGCCTTCACATTAGCTGAACGCTAACACTGCATACTCGTTCCACTTCCAGAACAGGGCTACCGCGAGGCAGTTCTCCGGGGGAAAACGGCCCTTCGCGAAGGGCAGATCTGTGGAGCTCATTGCGGGAAAGCGAAAGCAAAGGACGCTTTTCTCCCTCTAACTGCTTTCGTCAGAGGAACGGGGGAAGTCACAGTGTTCTTTCTCTCACTGACATACACACAATCTGACGTTGCCTCTGAGCTCCGTTGCTGGCAAAGAACTGAAACGGACATACATTCCTGTGGGGAAACACAGGGCTTTGCTAGGATTTCTCTAGGCAGTGTGTTTTCCCTGGGCCTCACTGTAGCAACACTATCTCGCCAGGGCAACACTGCATGGGATTTCCTCTGCCAGGAGAGAGCTGCTGCTTTGTAGTTTGTGCTGGGAAACCTTGCTTTGGCAAGTGCCAATTGACCGCATTCGGGCAGAAAGAAAAGAGAATAGCAAGAGGCCTTTTCTCCCCGGCTGCTCTGCCAAGCCCTTCCAGCTAAAACTATGTCGTTGCTCCTCTGGAAGAATCCCTGCACCGTGACGTAGTTTTTCAGAAGAAGCCTTGCGTTTGCAAGAGCAATAGAGGAATTCGTTGCAGGAAAGAGGAAGGAAAGAAAGTTTCTCTCCTTCTGCCTGCTTTGCTCAGAGGACTGGATGAAGTCAGGGAGTTCTCCCTTTCACTGAGAAACGTGCAGGCTGCTGTTGCCTGGGCGCTCTCTTCTTTGCAAAAGAGTCTGCAGTTCCACGCTTTGAACCTTGGAAAGGCGCCGGGCTCTGCTAAGATTTCCCCCGGCGCTTCGTTTGCCCTGGGCCAAAGCGAGCCTTCACATTAGCTGAACGCTAACACTGCATACTCGTTCCACTTCCAGAACAGGGCTACCGCGAGGCAGTTCTCCGGGGGAAAACGGCCCTTCGCGAAGGGCAGATCTGTCGAGCTCATTGCGGGAAAGCGAAAGCAAAGGACGCTTTTCTCCCTCTAACTGCTTTCGTCAGAGGAACGGGGGAAGTCACAGTGTTCTTTCTCTCACTGAGATACACACAATCTGACGTTGCCTCTGAGCTCCGTTGCTGGCAAAGAACTGAAACGGACATACATTCCTGTGGGGAAACACAGGGCTTTGCTAGGATTTCTCTAGGCAGTGTGTTTTCCCTGGGCCTCACTGTAGCAACACTATCTCGCCAGGGCAACACTGCATGGGATTTCCTCTGCCAGGAGAGAGCTGCTGCTTTGTAGTTTGTGCTGGGAAACCTTGCTTTGGCAAGTGCCAATTGACCGCATTCGGGCAGAAAGAAAAGAGAATAGCAAGAGGCCTTTTCTCCCCGGCTGCTCTGCCAAGCCCTTCCGGCTAAAACTATGTCGTTGCTCCTCTGGAAGGATCCCTGCACCGTGACGTAGTTTTTCAGAAGAAGCCTTGCGTTTGCAAGAGCAAATGAGGAATTCGTTGCAGGAAAGAGGAAGGAAAGAAAGTTTCTCTCCTTCTGCCTGCTTTGCTCAGAGGACTGGATGAAGTCAGGGAGTTCTCCCTTTCACTGAGAAACGTGCAGGCTGCTGTTGCCTGGGCGCTCTCTTCTTTGCAAAAGAGTCTGCAGTTCCACGCTTTGAACCTTGGAAAGGCGCCGGGCTCTGCTAAGATTTCCCCAGCGCTTCGTTTGCCCTGGGCCAAAGCGAGCCTTCACATTAGCTGAACGCTAACACTGCATACTCGTTCCACTTCCAGAACAGGGCTACCGCGAGGCAGTTCTCCGGGGGAAAACGGCCCTTCGCGAAGGGCAGATCTGTCGAGCTCATTGCGGGAAAGCGAAAGCAAAGGACGCTTTTCTCCCTCTAACTGCTTTCGTCAGAGGAACGGGGGAAGTCACAGTGTTCTTTCTCTCACTGAGATACACACAATCTGACGTTGCCTCTGAGCTCCGTTGCTGGCAAAGAACTGAAACGGACATACATTCCTGTGGGGAAACACAGGGCTTTGCTAGGATTTCTCTAGGCAGTGTGTTTTCCCTGGGCCTCACTGTAGCAACACTATCTCGCCAGGGCAACACTGCATGGGATTTCCTCTGCCAGGAGAGAGCTGCTGCTTTGTAGTTTGTGCTGGGAAACCTTGCTTTGGCAAGTGCCAATTGACCGCATTCGGGCAGAAAGAAAAGAGAATAGCAAGAGGCCTTTTCTCCCCGGCTGCTCTGCCAAGCCCTTCCAGCTAAAACTATGTCGTTGCTCCTCTGGAAGAATCCCTGCACCGTGACGTAGTTTTTCAGAAGAAGCCTTGCGTTGCAAGAGCAATAGAGGAATTCGTTGCAGGAAAGAGGAAGGAAAGAAAGTTTCTCTCCTTCTGCCTGCTTTGCTCAGAGGACTGGATGAAGTCAGGGAGTTCTCCCTTTCACTGAGAAACGTGCAGGCTGCTGTTGCCTGGGCGCTCTCTTCTTTGCAAAAGAGTCTGCAGTTCCACGCTTTGAACCTTGGAAAGGCGCCGGGCTCTGCTAAGATTTCCCCCGGCGCTTCGTTTGCCCTGGGCCAAAGCGAGCCTTCACATTAGCTGAACGCTAACACTGCATACTCGTTCCACTTCCAGAACAGGGCTACCGCGAGGCAGTCTCCGGGGGAAAACGGCCCTTCGCGAAGGGCAGATCTGTCGAGCTCATTGCGGGAAAGCGAAAGCAAAGGACGCTTTTCTCCCTCTAACTGCTTTCGTCAGAGGAACGGGGGAAGTCACAGTGTTCTTTCTCTCACTGAGATACACACAATCTGACGTTGCCTCTGAGCTCCGTTGCTGGCAAAGAACTGAAACGGACATACATTCCTGTGGGGAAACACAGGGCTTTGCTAGGATTTCTCTAGGCAGTGTGTTTTCCCTGGGCCTCACTGTAGCAACACTATCTCGCCAGGGCAACACTGCATGGGATTTCCTCTGCCAGGAGAGAGCTGCTGGCTTTGTAGTTTGTGCTGGTAAACCTTGCTTTGGCAAGTGCCAATTGACCGCATTCGGGCAGAAAGAAAAGAGAATAGCAAGAGGCCTTTTCTCCCCGGCTGCTCTGCCAAGCCCTTCCAGCTAAAACTATGTCGTTGCTCCTCTGGAAGGATCCTGCACCGTGACGTTGTTTTTCAGAAGAAGCCTTGCGTTTGCAAGAGCAAATGAGGAATTCGTTGCAGGAAAGAGGAAGAAAGAAAGTTTCTCTCCTTCTGCCTGCTTTGCTCAGAGGACTGGATGAAGTCAGGGAGTTCACCCATTCACTGAGAAATTGCAGGCTGCTGTTGCCTGGGCGCTCTCTTCTTTGCAAAAGAGTCTGCAGTTCCACGCTTTGAACCGTGGAAAGGCGCCGGGCTCTGCTAAGATTTCCCCCGGCGCTTCGTTTGCCCTGGGCCAAAGCGAGCCTTCACATTAGCTGAACGCTAACACTGCATACTCGTTCCACTTCCAGAACAGGGCTACCGCGAGGCAGTTCTCCGGGGGAAAACGGCCCTTCGCGAAGGGCAGATCTGTGGAGCTCATTGCGGGAAAGCGAAAGCAAAGGACGCTTTTCTCCCTCTAACTGCTTTCGTCAGAGGAACGGGGGAAGTCACAGTGTTCTTTCTTTCACTGAGATACACACAATCTGACGTTGCCTCTGAGCTCCGTTGCTGGCAAAGAACTGAAACGGACATACATTCCTGTGGGGAAACACAGGGCTTTGCTAGGATTTCTCTAGGCAGTGTGTTTTCCCTGGGCCTCACTGTAGCAACACTATCTCGCCAGGGCAACACTGCATGGGATTTCCTCTGCCAGGAGAGAGCTGCTGCTTTGTAGTTTGTGCTGGGAAACCTTGCTTTGGCAAGTGCAATTGACCGCATTCGGGCAGAAAGAAAAGAGAATAGCAAGAGGCCTTTTCTCCCCGGCTGCTCTGCCAAGCCCTCCAGCTAAAACTATGTCGTTGCTCCTCTGGAAGAATCCCTGCACCGTGACGTAGTTTTTCAGAAGAAGCCTTGCGTTTGCAAGAGCAATAGAGGAATTCGTTGCAGGAAAGAGGAAGGAAAGAAAGTTTCTCTCCTTCTGCCTGCTTTGCTCAGAGGACTGGATGAAGTCAGGGAGTTCTCCCTTTCACTGAGAAACGTGCAGGCTGCTGTTGCCTGGGCGCTCTCTTCTTTGCAAAAGAGTCTGCAGTTCCACGCTTTGAACCGTGGAAAGGCGCCGGGCTCTGCTAAGATTTCCCCCGGCGCTTCGTTTGCCCTGGGCCAAAGCGAGCCTTCACATTAGCTGAACGCTAACACTGCATACTCGTTCCACTTCCAGAACAGGGCTACCGCGAGGCAGTTCTCCGGGGGAAAACGGCCCTTCGCGAAGGGCAGATCTGTCGAGCTCATTGCGGGAAAGCGAAAGCAAAGGACGCTTTTCTCCCTCTAACTGCTTTCGTCAGAGGAACGGGGGAAGTCACAGTGTTCTTTCTCTCACTGAGATACACACAATCTGACGTTGCCTCTGAGCTCCGTTGCTGGCAAAGAACTGAAACGGACATACATTCCTGTGGGGAAACACAGGGCTTTGCTAGGATTTCTCTAGGCAGTGTGTTTCCCTGGGCCTCACTGTAGCAACACTATCTCGCCAGGGCAACACTGCATGGGATTTCCTCTGCCAGGAGAGAGCTGCTGCTTTGTAGTTTGTGCTGGGAAACCTTGCTTTGCAAGTGCCAATTGACCGCATTCGGGCAGAAACAAAAGAGAATAGCAAGAGGCCTTTTCTCCCCGGCTGCTCTGCCAAGCCCTTCCGGCTCAAACTATGTCGTTGCTCCTCTGGAAGGATCCCTGCACCGTGACGTAGTTTTTCAGAAGAAGCCTTGCGTTTGCAAGAGCAAATGAGGAATTCGTTGCAGGAAAGAGGAAGGAAAGAAAGTTTCTCTCCTTCTGCCTGCTTTGCTCAGAGGACTGGATGAAGTCAGGGAGTTCACCCTTTCACTGAGAAATTGCAGGCTGCTGTTGCCTGGGCGCTCTCTTCTTTGCAAAAGAGTCTGCAGTTCCACGCTTTGAACCGTGGAAAGGGGCCGGGCTCTGCTAAGATTTCCCCCGGCGCTTCGTTTGCCCTGGGCCAAAGCGAGCCTTCACATTAGCTGAACGCTAACACTGCATACTCGTTCCACTTCCAGAACAGGGCTACCGCGAGGCAGTTCTCCGGGGGAAAACGGCCCTTCGCGAAGGGCAGATCTGTGGAGCTCATTGCGGGAAAGCGAAAGCAAAGGACGCTTTTCTCCCTCTAACTGCTTTCGTCAGAGGAACGGGGGAAGTCACAGTGTTCTTTCTTTCACTGAGATACACACAATCTGACGTTGCCTCTGAGCTCCCGTTGCTGGCAAAGAACTGAAACGGACATACATTCCTGTGGGGAAACACAGGGCTTTGCTAGGATTTCTCTAGGCAGTGTGTTTTCCCTGGGCCTCACTGTAGCAACACTATCTCGCCAGGGCAACACTGCATGGGATTTCCTCTGCCAGGAGAGAGCTGCTGCTTTGTAGTTTGTGCTGGGAAACCTTGCTTTGGCAAGTGCCAATTGACCGCATTCGGCAGAAAGAAAAGAGAATAGCAAGAGGCCTTTTCTCCCCGGCTGCTCTGCAAGCCCTTCCAGCTAAAACTATGTCGTTGCTCCTCTGGAAGGATCCCTGCACCGTGACGTAGTTTTTTCAGAAGAAGCCTTGCGTTTGCAAGAGCAAATGAGGAATTCGTTGCAGGAAAGAGGAAGGAAAGAAAGTTTCTCTCCTTCTGCCTGCTTTGCTCAGAGGGACTGGATTGAAGTCAGGGAGTTCACCCTTTCACTGAGAAATTGCAGGCTGCTGTTGCCTGGGCGCTCTCTTCTTTGCAAAAGAGTCTGCAGTCCACGCTTTGAACCGTGGAAAGGCGCCGGGCTCTGCTAAGATTTCCCCCGGCGCTTCGTTTGCCCTGGGCCAAAGCGAGCCTTCACATTAGCTGAACGCTAACACTGCATACTCGTTCCACTTCCAGAACAGGGCTACCGCGAGGCAGTTCTCCGGGGGAAAACGGCCCTTCGCGAAGGGCAGATCTGTGGAGCTCATTGCGGGAAAGCGAAAGCAAAGGACGCTTTTCTCCCTCTAACTGCTTTCGTCAGAGGAACGGGGGAAGTCACAGTGTTCTTTCTCTCACTGAGATACACACAATCTGACGTTGCCTCTGAGCTCCGTTGCTGGCAAAGAACTGAAACGGACATACATTCCTGTGGGGAAACACAGGGCTTTGCTAGGATTTCTCTAGGCAGTGTGTTTCTCCTGGGCCTCACTGTAGCAACACTATCTCGCCAGGGCAACACTGCATGGGATTTCCTCTGCCAGGAGAGAGCTGCTGCTTTGTAGTTTGTGCTGGGAAACCTTGCTTTGGCAAGTGCCAATTGACCGCATTCGGGCAGAAAGAAAAGAGAATAGCAAGAGGCCTTTTCTCCCCGGCTGCTCTGCCAAGCCCCTTCCAGCTAAAACTATGTCGTTTTGCTCCTCTGGAAGAATCCCTGCACCGTGACGTAGTTTTTCAGAAGAAGCCTTGCGTTTGCAAGAGCAATAGAGGAATTCGTTGCAGGAAAGAGGAAGGAAAGAAAGTTTCTCTCCTTCTGCCTGCTTTGCTCAGAGGACTGGATGAAGTCAGGGAGTTCTCCCTTTCACTGAGAAACGTGCAGGCTGCTGTTGCCTGGGCGCTCTCTTCTTTGCAAAAGAGTCTGCAGTTCCACGCTTTGAACCTTGGAAAGGCGCCGGGCTCTGCTAAGATTTCCCCCGGCGCTTCGTTTGCCCTGGGCCAAAGCGAGCCTTCACATTAGCTGAACGCTAACACTGCATACTCGTTCCACTTCCAGAACAGGGCTACCGCGAGGCAGTTCTCCGGGGGAAAACGGCCCTTCGCGAAGGGCAGATCTGTCGAGCTCATTGCGGGAAAGCGAAAGCAAAGGACGCTTTTCTCCCTCTAACTGCTTTCGTCAGAGGAACGGGGGAAGTCACAGTGTTCTTTCTCTCACTGAGATACACACAATCTGACGTTGCCTCTGAGCTCCGTTGCTGGCAAAGAACTGAAACGGACATACATTCCTGTGGGGAAACACAGGGCTTTGCTAGGATTTCTCTAGGCAGTGTGTTTTCCCTGGGCCTCACTGTAGCAACACTATCTCGCCAGGGCAACACTGCATGGGATTTCCTCTGCCAGGAGAGAGCTGCTGCTTTGTAGTTTGTGCTGGGAAACCTTGCTTTGGCAAGTGCCAATTGACCGCATTCGGGCAGAAAGAAAAGAGAATAGCAAGAGGCCTTTTCTCCCCGGCTGCTCTGCCAAGCCCTTCCAGCTAAAACTATGTCGTTGCTCCTCTGGAAGAATCCCTGCACCGTGACGTAGTTTTTCAGAAGAAGCCTTGCGTTTGCAAGAGCAATAGAGGAATTCGTTGCAGGAAAGAGGAAGGAAAGAAAGTTTCTCTCCTTCTGCCTGCTTTGCTCAGAGGACTGGATGAAGTCAGGGAGTTCTCCCTTTCACTGAGAAACGTGCAGGCTGCTGTTGCCTGGGCGCTCTCTTCTTTGCAAAAGAGTCTGCAGTTCCACGCTTTGAACCTTGGAAAGGCGCCGGGCTCTGCTAAGATTTCCCCAGCGCTTCGTTTGCCCTGGGCCAAAGCGAGCCTTCACATTAGCTGAACGCTAACACTGCATACTCGTTCCACTTCCAGAACAGGGCTACCGCGAGGCAGTTCTCCGGGGGAAAACGGCCCTTCGCGAAGGGCAGATCTGTCGAGCTCATTGCGGGAAAGCGAAAGCAAAGGACGCTTTTCTCCCTCTAACTGCTTTCGTCAGAGGAACGGGGGAAGTCACAGTGTTCTTTCTCTCACTGAGATACACACAATCTGACGTTGCCTCTGAGCTCCGTTGCTGGCAAAGAACTGAAACGGACATACATTCCTGTGGGGAAACACAGGGCTTTGCTAGGATTTCTCTAGGCAGTGGTTTTCCCTGGGCCTCACTGTAGCAACACTATCTCGCCAGGGCAACACTGCATGGGATTTCCTCTGCCAGGAGAGAGCTGCTGCTTTGTAGTTTGTGCTGGGAAACCTTGCTTTGGCAAGTGCCAATTGACCGCATTCGGGCAGAAAGAAAAGAGAATAGCAAGAGGCCTTTTCTCCCCGGCTGCTCTGCCAAGCCCTTCCGGCTAAAACTATGTCGTTGCTCCTCTGGAAGGATCCCTGCACCGTGACGTAGTTTTTCAGAAGAAGCCTTGCGTTTGCAAGAGCAAATGAGGAATTCGTTGCAGGAAAGAGGAAGGAAAGAAAGTTTCTCTCCTTCTGCCTGCTTTGCTCAGAGGACTGGATGAAGTCAGGGAGTTCTCCCTTTCACTGAGAAACGTGCAGGCTGCTGTTGCCTGGGCGCTCTCTTCTTTGCAAAAGAGTCTGCAGTTCCACGCTTTGAACCTTGGAAAGGCGCCGGGCTCTGCTAAGATTTCCCCAGCGCTTCGTTTGCCCTGGGCCAAAGCGAGCCTTCACATTAGCTGAACGCTAACACTGCATACTCGTTCCACTTCCAGAACAGGGCTACCGCGAGGCAGTTCTCTGGGGGAAAACGGCCCTTCGCGAAGGGCAGATCTGTGGAGCTCATTGCGGGAAAGCGAAAGCAAAGGACGCTTTTCTCCCTCTAACTGCTTTCGTCAGAGGAACGGGGGAAGTCACAGTGTTCTTTCTCTCACTGAGATACACACAATCTGACGTTGCCTCTGAGCTCCGTTGCTGGCAAAGAACTGAAACGGACATACATTCCTGTGGGGAAACACAGGGCTTTGCTAGGATTTCTCTAGGCAGTGTGTTTTCCCTGGGCCTCACTGTAGCAACACTATCTCGCCAGGGCAACACTGCATGGGATTTCCTCTGCCAGGAGAGAGCTGCTGCTTTGTAGTTTGTGCTGGGAAACCTTGCTTTGGCAAGTGCCAATTGACCGCATTCGGGCAGAAACAAAAGAGAATAGCAAGAGGCCTTTTCTCCCCGGCTGCTCTGCCAAGCCCTTCCAGCTAAAACTATGTCGTTGCTCCTCTGGAAGAATCCCTGCACCGTGACGTAGTTTTTCAGAAGAAGCCTTGCGTTTGCAAGAGCAATAGAGGAATTCGTTGCAGGAAAGAGGAAGGAAAGAAAGTTTCTCTCCTTCTGCCTGCTTTGCTCAGAGGACTGGATGAAGTCAGGGAGTTCACCCTTTCACTGAGAAATTGCAGGCTGCTGTTGCCTGGGCGCTCTCTTCTTTGCAAAAGAGTCTGCAGTTCCACGCTTTGAACCGTGGAAAGGGGCCGGGCTCTGCTAAGATTTCCCCCGGCGCTTCGTTTGCCCTGGGCCAAAGCGAGCCTTCACATTAGCTGAACGCTAACACTGCATACTCGTTCCACTTCCAGAACAGGGCTACCGCGAGGCAGTTCTCCGGGGGAAAACGGCCCTTCGCGAAGGGCAGATCTGTCGAGCTCATTGCGGGAAAGCGAAAGCAAAGGACGCTTTTCTCCCTCTAACTGCTTTCGTCAGAGGAACGGGGGAAGTCACAGTGTTCTTTCTCTCACTGAGATACACACAATCTGACGTTGCCTCTGAGCTCCGTTGCTGGCAAAGAACTGAAACGGACATACATTCCTGTGGGGAAACACAGGGCTTTGCTAGGATTTCTCTAGGCAGTGTGTTTTCCCTGGGCCTCACTGTAGCAACACTATCTCGCCAGGGCAACACTGCATGGGATTTCCTCTGCCAGGAGAGAGCTGCTGCTTTGTAGTTTGTGCTGGGAAACCTTGCTTTGGCAAGTGCCAATTGACCGCATTCGGGCAGAAAGAAAAGAGAATAGCAAGAGGCCTTTTCTCCCCGGCTGCTCTGCCAAGCCCTTCCAGCTAAAACTATGTCGTTGCTCCTCTGGAAGGATCCCTGCACCGTGACGTAGTTTTTCAGAAGAAGCCTTGCGTTTGCAAGAGCAAATGAGGAATTCGTTGCAGGAAAGAGGAAGGAAAGAAAGTTTCTCTCCTTCTGCCTGCTTTGCTCAGAGGACTGGATGAAGTCAGGGAGTTCTCCCTTTCACTGAGAAACGTGCAGGCTGCTGTTGCCTGGGCGCTCTCTTCTTTGCAAAAGAGTCTGCAGTTCCACGCTTTGAACCGTGGAAAGGCGCCGGGCTCTGCTAAGATTTCCCCCGGCGCTTCGTTTGCCCTGGGCCAAAGCGAGCCTTCACATTAGCTGAACGCTAACACTGCATACTCGTTCCACTTCCAGAACAGGGCTACCGCGAGGCAGTTCTCCGGGGGAAAACGGCCCTTCGCGAAGGGCAGATCTGTCGAGCTCATTGCGGGAAAGCGAAAGCAAAGGACGCTTTTCTCCCTCTAACTGCTTTCGTCAGAGGAACGGGGGAAGTCACAGTGTTCTTTCTCTCACTGAGATACACACAATCTGACGTTGCCTCTGAGCTCCGTTGCTGGCAAAGAACTGAAACGGACATACATTCCTGTGGGGAAACACAGGGCTTTGCTAGGATTTCTCTAGGCAGTGTGTTTTCCCTGGGCCTCACTGTAGCAACACTATCTCGCCAGGGCAACACTGCATGGGATTTCCTCTGCCAGGAGAGAGCTGCTGCTTTGTAGTTTGTGCTGGGAAACCTTGCTTTGGCAAGTGCCAATTGACCGCATTCGGGCAGAAACAAAAGAGAATAGCAAGAGGCCTTTTCTCCCCGGCTGCTCTGCCAAGCCCTTCCGGCTAAAACTATGTCGTTGCTCCTCTGGAAGGATCCCTGCACCGTGACGTAGTTTTTCAGAAGAAGCCTTGCGTTTGCAAGAGCAAATGAGGAATTCGTTGCAGGAAAGAGGAAGGAAAGAAAGTTTCTCTCCTTCTGCCTGCTTTGCTCAGAGGACTGGATGAAGTCAGGGAGTTCACCCTTTCACTGAGAAATTGCAGGCTGCTGTTGCCTGGGCGCTCTCTTCTTTGCAAAAGAGTCTGCAGTTCCACGCTTTGAACCGTGGAAAGGGGCCGGGCTCTGCTAAGATTTCCCCCGGCGCTTCGTTTGCCCTGGGCCAAAGCGAGCCTTCACATTAGCTGAACGCTAACACTGCATACTCGTTCCACTTCCAGAACAGGGCTACCGCGAGGCAGTTCTCCGGGGGAAAACGGCCCTTCGCGAAGGGCAGATCTGTGGAGCTCATTGCGGGAAAGCGAAAGCAAAGGACGCTTTTCTCCCTCTAACTGCTTTCGTCAGAGGAACGGGGGAAGTCACAGTGTTCTTTCTCTCACTGACATACACACAATCTGACGTTGCCTCTGAGCTCCGTTGCTGGCAAAGAACTGAAACGGACATACATTCCTGTGGGGAAACACAGGGCTTTGCTAGGATTTCTCTAGGCAGTGTGTTTTCCCTGGGCCTCACTGTAGCAACACTATCTCGCCAGGGCAACACTGCATGGGATTTCCTCTGCCAGGAGAGAGCTGCTGCTTTGTAGTTTGTGCTGGGAAACCTTGCTTTGGCAAGTGCCAATTGACCGCATTCGGGCAGAAAGAAAAGAGAATAGCAAGAGGCCTTTTCTCCCCGGCTGCTCTGCCAAGCCCTTCCAGCTAAAACTATGTCGTTGCTCCTCTGGAAGGATCCCTGCACCGTGACGTAGTTTTTCAGAAGAAGCCTTGCGTTTGCAAGAGCAAATGAGGAATTCGTTGCAGGAAAGAGGAAGGAAAGAAAGTTTCTCTCCTTCTGCCTGCTTTGCTCAGAGGACTGGATGAAGTCAGGGAGTTCACCCTTTCACTGAGAAATTGCAGGCTGCTGTTGCCTGGGCGCTCTCTTCTTTGCAAAAGAGTCTGCAGTTCCACGCTTTGAACCGTGGAAAGGCGCCGGGCTCTGCTAAGATTTCCCCCGGCGCTTCGTTTGCCCTGGGCCAAAGCGAGCCTTCACATTAGCTGAACGCTAACACTGCATACTCGTTCCACTTCCAGAACAGGGCTACCGCGAGGCAGTTCTCCGGGGGAAAACGGCCCTTCGCGAAGGGCAGATCTGTCGAGCTCATTGCGGGAAAGCGAAAGCAAAGGACGCTTTTCTCCCTCTAACTGCTTTCGTCAGAGGAACGGGGGAAGTCACAGTGTTCTTTCTCTCACTGACATACACACAATCTGACGTTGCCTCTGAGCTCCGTTGCTGGCAAAGAACTGAAACGGACATACATTCCTGTGGGGAAACACAGGGCTTTGCTAGGATTTCTCTAGGCAGTGTGTTTTCCCTGGGCCTCACTGTAGCAACACTATCTCGCCAGGGCAACACTGCATGGGATTTCCTCTGCCAGGAGAGAGCTGCTGCTTTGTAGTTTGTGCTGGGAAACCTTGCTTTGGCAAGTGCCAATTGACCGCATTCGGGCAGAAAGAAAAGAGAATAGCAAGAGGCCTTTTCTCCCCGGCTGCTCTGCCAAGCCCTTCCAGCTAAAACTATGTCGTTGCTCCTCTGGAAGAATCCCTGCACCGTGACGTAGTTTTTCAGAAGAAGCCTTGCGTTTGCAAGAGCAATAGAGGAATTCGTTGCAGGAAAGAGGAAGGAAAGAAAGTTTCTCTCCTTCTGCCTGCTTTGCTCAGAGGACTGGATGAAGTCAGGGAGTTCTCCCTTTCACTGAGAAACGTGCAGGCTGCTGTTGCCTGGGCGCTCTCTTCTTTGCAAAAGAGTCTGCAGTTCCACGCTTTGAACCTTGGAAAGGCGCCGGGCTCTGCTAAGATTTCCCCCGGCGCTTCGTTTGCCCTGGGCCAAAGCGAGCCTTCACATTAGCTGAACGCTAACACTGCATACTCGTTCCACTTCCAGAACAGGGCTACCGCGAGGCAGTTCTCCGGGGGAAAACGGCCCTTCGCGAAGGGCAGATCTGTCGAGCTCATTGCGGGAAAGCGAAAGCAAAGGACGCTTTTCTCCCTCTAACTGCTTTCGTCAGAGGAACGGGGGAAGTCACAGTGTTCTTTCTCTCACTGAGATACACACAATCTGACGTTGCCTCTGAGCTCCGTTGCTGGCAAAGAACTGAAACGGACATACATTCCTGTGGGGAAACACAGGGCTTTGCTAGGATTTCTCTAGGCAGTGTGTTTTCCCTGGGCCTCACTGTAGCAACACTATCTCGCCAGGGCAACACTGCATGGGATTTCCTCTGCCAGGAGAGAGCTGCTGCTTTGTAGTTTGTGCTGGGAAACCTTGCTTTGGCAAGTGCCAATTGACCGCATTCGGGCAGAAAGAAAAGAGAATAGCAAGAGGCCTTTTCTCCCCGGCTGCTCTGCCAAGCCCTTCCGGCTAAAACTATGTCGTTGCTCCTCTGGAAGGATCCCTGCACCGTGACGTAGTTTTTCAGAAGAAGCCTTGCGTTTGCAAGAGCAAATGAGGAATTCGTTGCAGGAAAGAGGAAGGAAAGAAAGTTTCTCTCCTTCTGCCTGCTTTGCTCAGAGGACTGGATGAAGTCAGGGAGTTCTCCCTTTCACTGAGAAACGTGCAGGCTGCTGTTGCCTGGGCGCTCTCTTCTTTGCAAAAGAGTCTGCAGTTCCACGCTTTGAACCTTGGAAAGGCGCCGGGCTCTGCTAAGATTTCCCCAGCGCTTCGTTTGCCCTGGGCCAAAGCGAGCCTTCACATTAGCTGAACGCTAACACTGCATACTCGTTCCACTTCCAGAACAGGGCTACCGCGAGGCAGTTCTCCGGGGGAAAACGGCCCTTCGCGAAGGGCAGATCTGTGGAGCTCATTGCGGGAAAGCGAAAGCAAAGGACGCTTTTCTCCCTCTAACTGCTTTCGTCAGAGGAACGGGGGAAGTCACAGTGTTCTTTCTCTCACTGAGATACACACAATCTGACGTTGCCTCTGAGCTCCGTTGCTGGCAAAGAACTGAAACGGACATACATTCCTGTGGGGAAACACAGGGCTTTGCTAGGATTTCTCTAGGCAGTGTGTTTTCCCTGGGCCTCACTGTAGCAACACTATCTCGCCAGGGCAACACTGCATGGGATTTCCTCTGCCAGGAGAGAGCTGCTGCTTTGTAGTTTGTGCTGGGAAACCTTGCTTTGGCAAGTGCCAATTGACCGCATTCGGGCAGAAAGAAAAGAGAATAGCAAGAGGCCTTTTCTCCCCGGCTGCTCTGCCAAGCCCTTCCGGCTAAAACTATGTCGTTGCTCCTCTGGAAGGATCCCTGCACCGTGACGTAGTTTTTCAGAAGAAGCCTTGCGTTTGCAAGAGCAAATGAGGAATTCGTTGCAGGAAAGAGGAAGGAAAGAAAGTTTCTCTCCTTCTGCCTGCTTTGCTCAGAGGACTGGATGAAGTCAGGGAGTTCTCCCTTTCACTGAGAAACGTGCAGGCTGCTGTTGCCTGGGCGCTCTCTTCTTTGCAAAAGAGTCTGCAGTTCCACGCTTTGAACCTTGGAAAGGCGCCGGGCTCTGCTAAGATTTCCCCCGGCGCTTCGTTTGCCCTGGGCCAAAGCGAGCCTTCACATTAGCTGAACGCTAACACTGCATACTCGTTCCACTTCCAGAACAGGGCTACCGCGAGGCAGTTCTCCGGGGGAAAACGGCCCTTCGCGAAGGGCAGATCTGTCGAGCTCATTGCGGGAAAGCGAAAGCAAAGGACGCTTTTCTCCCTCTAACTGCTTTCGTCAGAGGAACGGGGGAAGTCACAGTGTTCTTTCTCTCACTGAGATACACACAATCTGACGTTGCCTCTGAGCTCCGTTGCTGGCAAAGAACTGAAACGGACATACATTCCTGTGGGGAAACACAGGGCTTTGCTAGGATTTCTCTAGGCAGTGTGTTTTCCCTGGGCCTCACTGTAGCAACACTATCTCGCCAGGGCAACACTGCATGGGATTTCCTCTGCCAGGAGAGAGCTGCTGCTTTGTAGTTTGTGCTGGGAAACCTTGCTTTGGCAAGTGCCAATTGACCGCATTCGGGCAGAAACAAAAGAGAATAGCAAGAGGCCTTTTCTCCCCGGCTGCTCTGCCAAGCCCTTCCGGCTAAAACTATGTCGTTGCTCCTCTGGAAGGATCCCTGCACCGTGACGTAGTTTTTCAGAAGAAGCCTTGCGTTTGCAAGAGCAATAGAGGAATTCGTTGCAGGAAAGAGGAAGGAAAGAAAGTTTCTCTCCTTCTGCCTGCTTTGCTCAGAGGACTGGATGAAGTCAGGGAGTTCACCCTTTCACTGAGAAATTGCAGGCTGCTGTTGCCTGGGCGCTCTCTTCTTTGCAAAAGAGTCTGCAGTTCCACGCTTTGAACCGTGGAAAGGGGCCGGGCTCTGCTAAGATTTCCCCCGGCGCTTCGTTTGCCCTGGGCCAAAGCGAGCCTTCACATTAGCTGAACGCTAACACTGCATACTCGTTCCACTTCCAGAACAGGGCTACCGCGAGGCAGTTCTCTGGGGGAAAACGGCCCTTCGCGAAGGGCAGATCTGTGGAGCTCATTGCGGGAAAGCGAAAGCAAAGGACGCTTTTCTCCCTCTAACTGCTTTCGTCAGAGGAACGGGGGAAGTCACAGTGTTCTTTCTCTCACTGAGATACACACAATCTGACGTTGCCTCTGAGCTCCGTTGCTGGCAAAGAACTGAAACGGACATACATTCCTGTGGGGAAACACAGGGCTTTGCTAGGATTTCTCTAGGCAGTGTGTTTTCCCTGGGCCTCACTGTAGCAACACTATCTCGCCAGGGCAACACTGCATGGGATTTCCTCTGCCAGGAGAGAGCTGCTGCTTTGTAGTTTGTGCTGGGAAACCTTGCTTTGGCAAGTGCCAATTGACCGCATTCGGGCAGAAAGAAAAGAGAATAGCAAGAGGCCTTTTCTCCCCGGCTGCTCTGCCAAGCCCTTCCAGCTAAAACTATGTCGTTGCTCCTCTGGAAGGATCCCTGCACCGTGACGTAGTTTTTCAGAAGAAGCCTTGCGTTTGCAAGAGCAAATGAGGAATTCGTTGCAGGAAAGAGGAAGGAAAGAAAGTTTCTCTCCTTCTGCCTGCTTTGCTCAGAGGACTGGATGAAGTCAGGGAGTTCACCCTTTCACTGAGAAATTGCAGGCTGCTGTTGCCTGGGCGCTCTCTTCTTTGCAAAAGAGTCTGCAGTTCCACGCTTTGAACCGTGGAAAGGGGCCGGGCTCTGCTAAGATTTCCCCCGGCGCTTCGTTTGCCCTGGGCCAAAGCGAGCCTTCACATTAGCTGAACGCTAACACTGCATACTCGTTCCACTTCCAGAACAGGGCTACCGCGAGGCAGTTCTCCGGGGGAAAACGGCCCTTCGCGAAGGGCAGATCTGTGGAGCTCATTGCGGGAAAGCGAAAGCAAAGGACGCTTTTCTCCCTCTAACTGCTTTCGTCAGAGGAACGGGGGAAGTCACAGTGTTCTTTCTTTCACTGAGATACACACAATCTGACGTTGCCTCTGAGCTCCGTTGCTGGCAAAGAACTGAAACGGACATACATTCCTGTGGGGAAACACAGGGCTTTGCTAGGATTTCTCTAGGCAGTGTGTTTTCCCTGGGCCTCACTGTAGCAACACTATCTCGCCAGGGCAACACTGCATGGGATTTCCTCTGCCAGGAGAGAGCTGCTGCTTTGTAGTTTGTGCTGGGAAACCTTGCTTTGGCAAGTGCCAATTGACCGCATTCGGGCAGAAAGAAAAGAGAATAGCAAGAGGCCTTTTCTCCCCGGCTGCTCTGCCAAGCCCTTCCAGCTAAAACTATGTCGTTGCTCCTCTGGAAGAATCCCTGCACCGTGACGTAGTTTTTCAGAAGAAGCCTTGCGTTTGCAAGAGCAATAGAGGAATTCGTTGCAGGAAAGAGGAAGGAAAGAAAGTTTCTCTCCTTCTGCCTGCTTTGCTCAGAGGACTGGATGAAGTCAGGGAGTTCTCCCTTTCACTGAGAAACGTGCAGGCTGCTGTTGCCTGGGCGCTCTCTTCTTTGCAAAAGAGTCTGCAGTTCCACGCTTTGAACCTTGGAAAGGCGCCGGGCTCTGCTAAGATTTCCCCAGCGCTTCGTTTGCCCTGGGCCAAAGCGAGCCTTCACATTAGCTGAACGCTAACACTGCATACTCGTTCCACTTCCAGAACAGGGCTACCGCGAGGCAGTTCTCCGGGGGAAAACGGCCCTTCGCGAAGGGCAGATCTGTGGAGCTCATTGCGGGAAAGCGAAAGCAAAGGACGCTTTTCTCCCTCTAACTGCTTTCGTCAGAGGAACGGGGGAAGTCACAGTGTTCTTTCTCTCACTGAGATACACACAATCTGACGTTGCCTCTGAGCTCCGTTGCTGGCAAAGAACTGAAACGGACATACATTCCTGTGGGGAAACACAGGGCTTTGCTAGGATTTCTCTAGGCAGTGTGTTTTCCCTGGGCCTCACTGTAGCAACACTATCTCGCCAGGGCAACACTGCATGGGATTTCCTCTGCCAGGAGAGAGCTGCTGCTTTGTAGTTTGTGCTGGGAAACCTTGCTTTGGCAAGTGCCAATTGACCGCATTCGGGCAGAAAGAAAAGAGAATAGCAAGAGGCCTTTTCTCCCCGGCTGCTCTGCCAAGCCCTTCCAGCTAAAACTATGTCGTTGCTCCTCTGGAAGGATCCCTGCACCGTGACGTAGTTTTTCAGAAGAAGCCTTGCGTTTGCAAGAGCAAATGAGGAATTCGTTGCAGGAAAGAGGAAGGAAAGAAAGTTTCTCTCCTTCTGCCTGCTTTGCTCAGAGGACTGGATGAAGTCAGGGAGTTCTCCCTTTCACTGAGAAACGTGCAGGCTGCTGTTGCCTGGGCGCTCTCTTCTTTGCAAAAGAGTCTGCAGTTCCACGCTTTGAACCGTGGAAAGGCGCCGGGCTCTGCTAAGATTTCCCCCGGCGCTTCGTTTGCCCTGGGCCAAAGCGAGCCTTCACATTAGCTGAACGCTAACACTGCATACTCGTTCCACTTCCAGAACAGGGCTACCGCGAGGCAGTTCTCCGGGGGAAAACGGCCCTTCGCGAAGGGCAGATCTGTCGAGCTCATTGCGGGAAAGCGAAAGCAAAGGACGCTTTTCTCCCTCTAACTGCTTTCGTCAGAGGAACGGGGGAAGTCACAGTGTTCTTTCTCTCACTGAGATACACACAATCTGACGTTGCCTCTGAGCTCCGTTGCTGGCAAAGAACTGAAACGGACATACATTCCTGTGGGGAAACACAGGGCTTTGCTAGGATTTCTCTAGGCAGTGTTTTTCCCTGGGCCTCACTGTAGCAACACTATCTCGCCAGGGCAACACTGCATGGGATTTCCTCTGCCAGGAGAGAGCTGCTGCTTTGTAGTTTGTGCTGGGAAACCTTGCTTTGGCAAGTGCCAATTGACCGCATTCGGGCAGAAAGAAAAGAGAATAGCAAGAGGCCTTTTCTCCCCGGCTGCTCTGCCAAGCCCTTCCGGCTAAAACTATGTCGTTGCTCCTCTGGAAGGATCCCTGCACCGTGACGTAGTTTTTCAGAAGAAGCCTTGCGTTTGCAAGAGCAAATGAGGAATTCGTTGCAGGAAAGAGGAAGGAAAGAAAGTTTCTCTCCTTCTGCCTGCTTTGCTCAGAGGACTGGATGAAGTCAGGGAGTTCTCCCTTTCACTGAGAAACGTGCAGGCTGCTGTTGCCTGGGCGCTCTCTTCTTTGCAAAAGAGTCTGCAGTTCCACGCTTTGAACCGTGGAAAGGCGCCGGGCTCTGCTAAGATTTCCCCCGGCGCTTCGTTTGCCCTGGGCCAAAGCGAGCCTTCACATTAGCTGAACGCTAACACTGCATACTCGTTCCACTTCCAGAACAGGGCTACGGCGAGGCAGTTCTCCGGGGGAAAACGGCCCTTCGCGAAGGGCAGATCTGTCGAGCTCATTGCGGGAAAGCGAAAGCAAAGGACGCTTTTCTCCCTCTAACTGCTTTCGTCAGAGGAACGGGGGAAGTCACAGTATTCTTTCTCTCACTGAGATACACACAATCTGACGTTGCCTCTGAGCTCCGTTGCTGGCAAAGAACTGAAACGGACATACATTCCTGTGGGGAAACACAGGGCTTTGCTAGGATTTCTCTAGGCAGTGTGTTTTCCCTGGGCCTCACTGTAGCAACACTATCTCGCCAGGGCAACACTGCATGGGATTTCCTCTGCCAGGAGAGAGCTGCTGCTTTGTAGTTTGTGCTGGGAAACCTTGCTTTGGCAAGTGCCAATTGACCGCATTCGGGCAGAAAGAAAAGAGAATAGCAAGAGGCCTTTTCTCCCCGGCTGCTCTGCCAAGCCCTTCCAGCTAAAACTATGTCGTTGCTCCTCTGGAAGAATCCCTGCACCGTGACGTAGTTTTTCAGAAGAAGCCTTGCGTTTGCAAGAGCAATAGAGGAATTCGTTGCAGGAAAGAGGAAGGAAAGAAAGTTTCTCTCCTTCTGCCTGCTTTGCTCAGAGGACTGGATGAAGTCAGGGAGTTCTCCCTTTCACTGAGAAACGTGCAGGCTGCTGTTGCCTGGGCGCTCTCTTCTTTGCAAAAGAGTCTGCAGTTCCACGCTTTGAACCTTGGAAAGGCGCCGGGCTCTGCTAAGATTTCCCCAGCGCTTCGTTTGCCCTGGGCCAAAGCGAGCCTTCACATTAGCTGAACGCTAACACTGCATACTCGTTCCACTTCCAGAACAGGGCTACCGCGAGGCAGTTCTCCGGGGGAAAACGGCCCTTCGCGAAGGGCAGATCTGTCGAGCTCATTGCGGGAAAGCGAAAGCAAAGGACGCTTTTCTCCCTCTAACTGCTTTCGTCAGAGGAACGGGGGAAGTCACAGTGTTCTTTCTCTCACTGAGATACACACAATCTGACGTTGCCTCTGAGCTCCGTTGCTGGCAAAGAACTGAAACGGACATACATTCCTGTGGGGAAACACAGGGCTTTGCTAGGATTTCTCTAGGCAGTGTGTTTTCCCTGGGCCTCACTGTAGCAACACTATCTCGCCAGGGCAACACTGCATGGGATTTCCTCTGCCAGGAGAGAGCTGCTGCTTTGTAGTTTGTGCTGGGAAACCTTGCTTTGGCAAGTGCCAATTGACCGCATTCGGGCAGAAAGAAAAGAGAATAGCAAGAGGCCTTTTCTCTCCGGCTGCTCTGTCAAGCCCTTCCGGCTAAAACTATGTCGTTGCTCCTCTGGAAGGATCCCTGCACCGTGACGTAGTTTTTCAGAAGAAGCCTTGCGTTTGCAAGAGCAAATGAGGAATTCGTTGCAGGAAAGAGGAAGGAAAGAAAGTTTCTCTCCTTCTGCCTGCTTTGCTCAGAGGACTGGATGAAGTCAGGGAGTTCTCCCTTTCACTGAGAAACGTGCAGGCTGCTGTTGCCTGGGCGCTCTCTTCTTTGCAAAAGAGTCTGCAGTTCCACGCTTTGAACCTTGGAAAGGCGCCGGGCTCTGCTAAGATTTCCCCAGCGCTTCGTTTGCCCTGGGCCAAAGCGAGCCTTCACATTAGCTGAACGCTAACACTGCATACTCGTTCCACTTCCAGAACAGGGCTACCGCGAGGCAGTTCTCCGGGGGAAAACGGCCCTTCGCGAAGGGCAGATCTGTCGAGCTCATTGCGGGAAAGCGAAAGCAAAGGACGCTTTTCTCCCTCTAACTGCTTTCGTCAGAGGAACGGGGGAAGTCACAGTGTTCTTTCTCTCACTGACATACACACAATCTGACGTTGCCTCTGAGCTCCGTTGCTGGCAAAGAACTGAAACGGACATACATTCCTGTGGGGAAACACAGGGCTTTGCTAGGATTTCTCTAGGCAGTGTGTTTTCCCTGGGCCTCACTGTAGCAACACTATCTCGCCAGGGCAACACTGCATGGGATTTCCTCTGCCAGGAGAGAGCTGCTGCTTTGTAGTTTGTGCTGGGAAACCTTGCTTTGGCAAGTGCCAATTGACCGCATTCGGGCAGAAACAAAAGAGAATAGCAAGAGGCCTTTTCTCCCAGGCTGCTCTGCCAAGCCCTTCCAGCTAAAACTATGTCGTTGCTCCTCTGGAAGGATCCCTGCACCGTGACGTAGTTTTTCAGAAGAAGCCTTGCGTTTGAAAGAGCAAATGAGGAATTCGTTGCAGGAAAGAGGAAGGAAAGAAAGTTTCTCTCCTTCTGCCTGCTTTGCTCAGAGGACTGGATGAAGTCAGGGAGTTCTCCCTTTCACTGAGAAACGTGCAGGCTGCTGTTGCCTGGGCGCTCTCTTCTTTGCAAAAGAGTCTGCAGTTCCACGCTTTGAACCGTGGAAAGGCGCCGGGCTCTGCTAAGATTTCCCCCGGCGCTTCGTTTGCCCTGGGCCAAAGCGAGCCTTCACATTAGCTGAACGCTAACACTGCATACTCGTTCCACTTCCAGAACAGGGCTACCGCGAGGCAGTTCTCCGGGGGAAAACGGCCCTTCGCGAAGGGCAGATCTGTGGAGCTCATTGCGGGAAAGCGAAAGCAAAGGACGCTTTTCTCCCTCTAACTGCTTTCGTCAGAGGAACGGGGGAAGTCACAGTGTTCTTTCTCTCACTGAGATACACACAATCTGACGTTGCCTCTGAGCTCCGTTGCTGGCAAAGAACTGAAACGGACATACATTCCTGTGGGGAAACACAGGGCTTTGCTAGGATTTCTCTAGGCAGTGTGTTTTCCCTGGGCCTCACTGTAGCAACACTATCTCGCCAGGGCAACACTGCATGGGATTTCCTCTGCCAGGAGAGAGCTGCTGCTTTGTAGTTTGTGCTGGGAAACCTTGCTTTGGCAAGTGCCAATTGACCGCATTCGGGCAGAAAGAAAAGAGAATAGCAAGAGGCCTTTTCTCTCCGGCTGCTCTGTCAAGCCCTTCCGGCTAAAACTATGTCGTTGCTCCTCTGGAAGGATCCCTGCACCGTGACGTAGTTTTTCAGAAGAAGCCTTGCGTTTGCAAGAGCAAATGAGGAATTCGTTGCAGGAAAGAGGAAGGAAAGAAAGTTTCTCTCCTTCTGCCTGCTTTGCTCAGAGGACTGGATGAAGTCAGGGAGTTCTCCCTTTCACTGAGAAACGTGCAGGCTGCTGTTGCCTGGGCGCTCTCTTCTTTGCAAAAGAGTCTGCAGTTCCACGCTTTGAACCTTGGAAAGGCGCCGGGCTCTGCTAAGATTTCCCCCGGCGCTTCGTTTGCCCTGGGCCAAAGCGAGCCTTCACATTAGCTGAACGCTAACACTGCATACTCGTTCCACTTCCAGAACAGGGCTACGGCGAGGCAGTTCTCCGGGGGAAAACGGCCCTTCGCGAAGGGCAGATCTGTCGAGCTCATTGCGGGAAAGCGAAAGCAAAGGACGCTTTTCTCCCTCTAACTGCTTTCGTCAGAGGAACGGGGGAAGTCACAGTATTCTTTCTCTCACTGAGATACACACAATCTGACGTTGCCTCTGAGCTCCGTTGCTGGCAAAGAACTGAAACGGACATACATTCCTGTGGGGAAACACAGGGCTTTGCTAGGATTTCTCTAGGCAGTGTGTTTTCCCTGGGCCTCACTGTAGCAACACTATCTCGCCAGGGCAACACTGCATGGGATTTCCTCTGCCAGGAGAGAGCTGCTGCTTTGTAGTTTGTGCTGGGAAACCTTGCTTTGGCAAGTGCCAATTGACCGCATTCGGGCAGAAACAAAAGAGAATAGCAAGAGGCCTTTTCTCCCCGGCTGCTCTGCCAAGCCCTTCCAGCTAAAACTATGTCGTTGCTCCTCTGGAAGAATCCCTGCACCGTGACGTAGTTTTTCAGAAGAAGCCTTGCGTTTGCAAGAGCAATAGAGGAATTCGTTGCAGGAAAGAGGAAGGAAAGAAAGTTTCTCTCCTTCTGCCTGCTTTGCTCAGAGGACTGGATGAAGTCAGGGAGTTCTCCCTTTCACTGAGAAACGTGCAGGCTGCTGTTGCCTGGGCGCTCTCTTCTTTGCAAAAGAGTCTGCAGTTCCACGCTTTGAACCTTGGAAAGGCGCCGGGCTCTGCTAAGATTTCCCCAGCGCTTCGTTTGCCCTGGGCCAAAGCGAGCCTTCACATTAGCTGAACGCTAACACTGCATACTCGTTCCACTTCCAGAACAGGGCTACCGCGAGGCAGTTCTCCGGGGGAAAACGGCCCTTCGCGAAGGGCAGATCTGTCGAGCTCATTGCGGGAAAGCGAAAGCAAAGGACGCTTTTCTCCCTCTAACTGCTTTCGTCAGAGGAACGGGGGAAGTCACAGTGTTCTTTCTCTCACTGAGATACACACAATCTGACGTTGCCTCTGAGCTCCGTTGCTGGCAAAGAACTGAAACGGACATACATTCCTGTGGGGAAACACAGGGCTTTGCTAGGATTTCTCTAGGCAGTGTGTTTTCCCTGGGCCTCACTGTAGCAACACTATCTCGCCAGGGCAACACTGCATGGGATTTCCTCTGCCAGGAGAGAGCTGCTGCTTTGTAGTTTGTGCTGGGAAACCTTGCTTTGGCAAGTGCCAATTGACCGCATTCGGGCAGAAAGAAAAGAGAATAGCAAGAGGCCTTTTCTCCCCGGCTGCTCTGCCAAGCCCTTCCGGCTAAAACTATGTCGTTGCTCCTCTGGAAGGATCCCTGCACCGTGACGTAGTTTTTCAGAAGAAGCCTTGCGTTTGCAAGAGCAAATGAGGAATTCGTTGCAGGAAAGAGGAAGGAAAGAAAGTTTCTCTCCTTCTGCCTGCTTTGCTCAGAGGACTGGATGAAGTCAGGGAGTTCACCCTTTCACTGAGAAATTGCAGGCTGCTGTTGCCTGGGCGCTCTCTTCTTTGCAAAAGAGTCTGCAGTTCCACGCTTTGAACCGTGGAAAGGGGCCGGGCTCTGCTAAGATTTCCCCCGGCGCTTCGTTTGCCCTGGGCCAAAGCGAGCCTTCACATTAGCTGAACGCTAACACTGCATACTCGTTCCACTTCCAGAACAGGGCTACCGCGAGGCAGTTCTCCGGGGGAAAACGGCCCTTCGTGAAGGGCAGATCTGTCGAGCTCATTGCGGGAAAGCGAAAGCAAAGGACGCTTTTCTCCCTCTAACTGCTTTCGTCAGAGGAACGGGGGAAGTCACAGTGTTCTTTCTCTCACTGAGATACACACAATCTGACGTTGCCTCTGAGCTCCGTTGCTGGCAAAGAACTGAAACGGACATACATTCCTGTGGGGAAACACAGGGCTTTGCTAGGATTTCTCTAGGCAGTGTGTTTTCCCTGGGCCTCACTGTAGCAACACTATCTCGCCAGGGCAACACTGCATGGGATTTCCTCTGCCAGGAGAGAGCTGCTGCTTTGTAGTTTGTGCTGGGAAACCTTGCTTTGGCAAGTGCCAATTGACCGCATTCGGGCAGAAAGAAAAGAGAATAGCAAGAGGCCTTTTCTCCCCGGCTGCTCTGCCAAGCCCTTCAGGCTAAAACTATGTCGTTGCTCCTCTGGAAGGATCCCTGCACCGTGACGTAGTTTTTCAGAAGAAGCCTTGCGTTTGCAAGAGCAAATGAGGAATTCGTTGCAGGAAAGAGGAAGGAAAGAAAGTTTCTCTCCTTCTGCCTGCTTTGCTCAGAGGACTGGATGAAGTCAGGGAGTTCACCCTTTCACTGAGAAATTGCAGGCTGCTGTTGCCTGGGCGCTCTCTTCTTTGCAAAAGAGTCTGCAGTTCCACGCTTTGAACCGTGGAAAGGGGCCGGGCTCTGCTAAGATTTCCCCCGGCGCTTCGTTTGCCCTGGGCCAAAGCGAGCCTTCACATTAGCTGAACGCTAACACTGCATACTCGTTCCACTTCCAGAACAGGGCTACCGCGAGGCAGTTCTCCGGGGGAAAACGGCCCTTCGCGAAGGGCAGATCTGTCGAGCTCATTGCGGGAAAGCGAAAGCAAAGGACGCTTTTCTCCCTCTAACTGCTTTCGTCAGAGGAACGGGGGAAGTCACAGTGTTCTTTCTCTCACTGAGATACACACAATCTGACGTTGCCTCTGAGCTCCGTTGCTGGCAAAGAACTGAAACGGACATACATTCCTGTGGGGAAACACAGGGCTTTGCTAGGATTTCTCTAGGCAGTGTGTTTTCCCTGGGCCTCACTGTAGCAACACTATCTCGCCAGGGCAACACTGCATGGGATTTCCTCTGCCAGGAGAGAGCTGCTGCTTTGTAGTTTGTGCTGGGAAACCTTGCTTTGGCAAGTGCCAATTGACCGCATTCGGGCAGAAAGAAAAGAGAATAGCAAGAGGCCTTTTCTCCCCGGCTGCTCTGCCAAGCCCTTCCGGCTAAAACTATGTCGTTGCTCCTCTGGAAGGATCCCTGCACCGTGACGTAGTTTTTCAGAAGAAGCCTTGCGTTTGCAAGAGCAAATGAGGAATTCGTTGCAGGAAAGAGGAAGGAAAGAAAGTTTCTCTCCTTCTGCCTGCTTTGCTCAGAGGACTGGATGAAGTCAGGGAGTTCTCCCTTTCACTGAGAAACGTGCAGGCTGCTGTTGCCTGGGCGCTCTCTTCTTTGCAAAAGAGTCTGCAGTTCCACGCTTTGAACCGTGGAAAGGCGCCGGGCTCTGCTAAGATTTCCCCCGGCGCTTCGTTTGCCCTGGGCCAAAGCGAGCCTTCACATTAGCTGAACGCTAACACTGCATACTCGTTCCACTTCCAGAACAGGGCTACCGCGAGGCAGTTCTCCGGGGGAAAACGGCCCTTCGCGAAGGGCAGATCTGTCGAGCTCATTGCGGGAAAGCGAAAGCAAAGGACGCTTTTCTCCCTCTAACTGCTTTCGTCAGAGGAACGGGGGAAGTCACAGTGTTCTTTCTCTCACTGAGATACACACAATCTGACGTTGCCTCTGAGCTCCGTTGCTGGCAAAGAACTGAAACGGACATACATTCCTGTGGGGAAACACAGGGCTTTGCTAGGATTTCTCTAGGCAGTGTGTTTTCCCTGGGCCTCACTGTAGCAACACTATCTCGCCAGGGCAACACTGCATGGGATTTCCTCTGCCAGGAGAGAGCTGCTGCTTTGTAGTTTGTGCTGGGAAACCTTGCTTTGGCAAGTGCCAATTGACCGCATTCGGGCAGAAAGAAAAGAGAATAGCAAGAGGCCTTTTCTCCCCGGCTGCTCTGCCAAGCCCTTCCGGCTAAAACTATGTCGTTGCTCCTCTGGAAGGATCCCTGCACCGTGACGTAGTTTTTCAGAAGAAGCCTTGCGTTTGCAAGAGCAAATGAGGAATTCGTTGCAGGAAAGAGGAAGGAAAGAAAGTTTCTCTCCTTCTGCCTGCTTTGCTCAGAGGACTGGATGAAGTCAGGGAGTTCACCCTTTCACTGAGAAATTGCAGGCTGCTGTTGCCTGGGCGCTCTCTTCTTTGCAAAAGAGTCTGCAGTTCCACGCTTTGAACCGTGGAAAGGGGCCGGGCTCTGCTAAGATTTCCCCCGGCGCTTCGTTTGCCCTGGGCCAAAGCGAGCCTTCACATTAGCTGAACGCTAACACTGCATACTCGTTCCACTTCCAGAACAGGGCTACCGCGAGGCAGTTCTCCGGGGGAAAACGGCCCTTCGCGAAGGGCAGATCTGTGGAGCTCATTGCGGGAAAGCGAAAGCAAAGGACGCTTTTCTCCCTCTAACTGCTTTCGTCAGAGGAACGGGGGAAGTCACAGTGTTCTTTCTCTCACTGAGATACACACAATCTGACGTTGCCTCTGAGCTCCGTTGCTGGCAAAGAACTGAAACGGACATACATTCCTGTGGGGAAACACAGGGCTTTGCTAGGATTTCTCTAGGCAGTGTGTTTTCCCTGGGCCTCACTGTAGCAACACTATCTCGCCAGGGCAACACTGCATGGGATTTCCTCTGCCAGGAGAGAGCTGCTGCTTTGTAGTTTGTGCTGGGAAACCTTGCTTTGGCAAGTGCCAATTGACCGCATTCGGGCAGAAAGAAAAGAGAATAGCAAGAGGCCTTTTCTCCCCGGCTGCTCTGCCAAGCCCTTCCAGCTAAAACTATGTCGTTGCTCCTCTGGAAGAATCCCTGCACCGTGACGTAGTTTTTCAGAAGAAGCCTTGCGTTTGCAAGAGCAATAGAGGAATTCGTTGCAGGAAAGAGGAAGGAAAGAAAGTTTCTCTCCTTCTGCCTGCTTTGCTCAGAGGACTGGATGAAGTCAGGGAGTTCTCCCTTTCACTGAGAAACGTGCAGGCTGCTGTTGCCTGGGCGCTCTCTTCTTTGCAAAAGAGTCTGCAGTTCCACGCTTTGAACCTTGGAAAGGCGCCGGGCTCTGCTAAGATTTCCCCCGGCGCTTCGTTTGCCCTGGGCCAAAGCGAGCCTTCACATTAGCTGAACGCTAACACTGCATACTCGTTCCACTTCCAGAACAGGGCTACCGCGAGGCAGTTCTCCGGGGGAAAACGGCCCTTCGCGAAGGGCAGATCTGTCGAGCTCATTGCGGGAAAGCGAAAGCAAAGGACGCTTTTCTCCCTCTAACTGCTTTCGTCAGAGGAACGGGGGAAGTCACAGTGTTCTTTCTCTCACTGAGATACACACAATCTGACGTTGCCTCTGAGCTCCGTTGCTGGCAAAGAACTGAAACGGACATACATTCCTGTGGGGAAACACAGGGCTTTGCTAGGATTTCTCTAGGCAGTGTGTTTTCCCTGGGCCTCACTGTAGCAACACTATCTCGCCAGGGCAACACTGCATGGGATTTCCTCTGCCAGGAGAGAGCTGCTGCTTTGTAGTTTGTGCTGGGAAACCTTGCTTTGGCAAGTGCCAATTGACCGCATTCGGGCAGAAACAAAAGAGAATAGCAAGAGGCCTTTTCTCCCCGGCTGCTCTGCCAAGCCCTTCCGGCTAAAACTATGTCGTTGCTCCTCTGGAAGGATCCCTGCACCGTGACGTAGTTTTTCAGAAGAAGCCTTGCGTTTGCAAGAGCAAATGAGGAATTCGTTGCAGGAAAGAGGAAGGAAAGAAAGTTTCTCTCCTTCTGCCTGCTTTGCTCAGAGGACTGGATGAAGTCAGGGAGTTCTCCCTTTCACTGAGAAACGTGCAGGCTGCTGTTGCCTGGGCGCTCTCTTCTTTGCAAAAGAGTCTGCAGTTCCACGCTTTGAACCTTGGAAAGGCGCCGGGCTCTGCTAAGATTTCCCCAGCGCTTCGTTTGCCCTGGGCCAAAGCGAGCCTTCACATTAGCTGAACGCTAACACTGCATACTCGTTCCACTTCCAGAACAGGGCTACCGCGAGGCAGTTCTCCGGGGGAAAACGGCCCTTCGCGAAGGGCAGATCTGTCGAGCTCATTGCGGGAAAGCGAAAGCAAAGGACGCTTTTCTCCCTCTAACTGCTTTCGTCAGAGGAACGGGGGAAGTCACAGTGTTCTTTCTCTCACTGAGATACACACAATCTGACGTTGCCTCTGAGCTCCGTTGCTGGCAAAGAACTGAAACGGACATACATTCCTGTGGGGAAACACAGGGCTTTGCTAGGATTTCTCTAGGCAGTGTGTTTTCCCTGGGCCTCACTGTAGCAACACTATCTCGCCAGGGCAACACTGCATGGGATTTCCTCTGCCAGGAGAGAGCTGCTGCTTTGTAGTTTGTGCTGGGAAACCTTGCTTTGGCAAGTGCCAATTGACCGCATTCGGGCAGAAAGAAAAGAGAATAGCAAGAGGCCTTTTCTCCCCGGCTGCTCTGCCAAGCCCTTCCAGCTAAAACTATGTCGTTGCTCCTCTGGAAGAATCCCTGCACCGTGACGTAGTTTTTCAGAAGAAGCCTTGCGTTTGCAAGAGCAATAGAGGAATTCGTTGCAGGAAAGAGAAAGGAAAGAAAGTTTCTCTCCTTCTGCCTGCTTTGCTCAGAGGACTGGATGAAGTCAGGGAGTTCTCCCTTTCACTGAGAAACGTGCAGGCTGCTGTTGCCTGGGCGCTCTCTTCTTTGCAAAAGAGTCTGCAGTTCCACGCTTTGAACCTTGGAAAGGCGCCGGGCTCTGCTAAGATTTCCCCAGCGCTTCGTTTGCCCTGGGCCAAAGCGAGCCTTCACATTAGCTGAACGCTAACACTGCATACTCGTTCCACTTCCAGAACAGGGCTACCGCGAGGCAGTTCTCCGGGGGAAAACGGCCCTTCGCGAAGGGCAGATCTGTGGAGCTCATTGCGGGAAAGCGAAAGCAAAGGACGCTTTTCTCCCTCTAACTGCTTTCGTCAGAGGAACGGGGGAAGTCACAGTGTTCTTTCTCTCACTGAGATACACACAATCTGACGTTGCCTCTGAGCTCCGTTGCTGGCAAAGAACTGAAACGGACATACATTCCTGTGGGGAAACACAGGGCTTTGCTAGGATTTCTCTAGGCAGTGTGTTTTCCCTGGGCCTCACTGTAGCAACACTATCTCGCCAGGGCAACACTGCATGGGATTTCCTCTGCCAGGAGAGAGCTGCTGCTTTGTAGTTTGTGCTGGGAAACCTTGCTTTGGCAAGTGCCAATTGACCGCATTCGGGCAGAAAGAAAAGAGAATAGCAAGAGGCCTTTTCTCCCCGGCTGCTCTGCCAAGCCCTTCCAGCTAAAACTATGTCGTTGCTCCTCTGGAAGGATCCCTGCACCGTGACGTAGTTTTTCAGAAGAAGCCTTGCGTTTGCAAGAGCAAATGAGGAATTCGTTGCAGGAAAGAGGAAGGAAAGAAAGTTTCTCTCCTTCTGCCTGCTTTGCTCAGAGGACTGGATGAAGTCAGGGAGTTCTCCCTTTCACTGAGAAACGTGCAGGCTGCTGTTGCCTGGGCGCTCTCTTCTTTGCAAAAGAGTCTGCAGTTCCACGCTTTGAACCGTGGAAAGGCGCCGGGCTCTGCTAAGATTTCCCCCGGCGCTTCGTTTGCCCTGGGCCAAAGCGAGCCTTCACATTAGCTGAACGCTAACACTGCATACTCGTTCCACTTCCAGAACAGGGCTACCGCGAGGCAGTTCTCCGGGGGAAAACGGCCCTTCGCGAAGGGCAGATCTGTCGAGCTCATTGCGGGAAAGCGAAAGCAAAGGACGCTTTTCTCCCTCTAACTGCTTTCGTCAGAGGAACGGGGGAAGTCACAGTGTTCTTTCTCTCACTGAGATACACACAATCTGACGTTGCCTCTGAGCTCCGTTGCTGGCAAAGAACTGAAACGGACATACATTCCTGTGGGGAAACACAGGGCTTTGCTAGGATTTCTCTAGGCAGTGTGTTTTCCCTGGGCCTCACTGTAGCAACACTATCTCGCCAGGGCAACACTGCATGGGATTTCCTCTGCCAGGAGAGAGCTGCTGCTTTGTAGTTTGTGCTGGGAAACCTTGCTTTGGCAAGTGCCAATTGACCGCATTCGGGCAGAAAGAAAAGAGAATAGCAAGAGGCCTTTTCTCCCCGGCTGCTCTGCCAAGCCCTTCCGGCTAAAACTATGTCGTTGCTCCTCTGGAAGGATCCCTGCACCGTGACGTAGTTTTTCAGAAGAAGCCTTGCGTTTGCAAGAGCAAATGAGGAATTCGTTGCAGGAAAGAGGAAGGAAAGAAAGTTTCTCTCCTTCTGCCTGCTTTGCTCAGAGGACTGGATGAAGTCAGGGAGTTCTCCCTTTCACTGAGAAACGTGCAGGCTGCTGTTGCCTGGGCGCTCTCTTCTTTGCAAAAGAGTCTGCAGTTCCACGCTTTGAACCGTGGAAAGGCGCCGGGCTCTGCTAAGATTTCCCCCGGCGCTTCGTTTGCCCTGGGCCAAAGCGAGCCTTCACATTAGCTGAACGCTAACACTGCATACTCGTTCCACTTCCAGAACAGGGCTACGGCGAGGCAGTTCTCCGGGGGAAAACGGCCCTTCGCGAAGGGCAGATCTGTCGAGCTCATTGCGGGAAAGCGAAAGCAAAGGACGCTTTTCTCCCTCTAACTGCTTTCGTCAGAGGAACGGGGGAAGTCACAGTATTCTTTCTCTCACTGAGATACACACAATCTGACGTTGCCTCTGAGCTCCGTTGCTGGCAAAGAACTGAAACGGACATACATTCCTGTGGGGAAACACAGGGCTTTGCTAGGATTTCTCTAGGCAGTGTGTTTTCCCTGGGCCTCACTGTAGCAACACTATCTCGCCAGGGCAACACTGCATGGGATTTCCTCTGCCAGGAGAGAGCTGCTGCTTTGTAGTTTGTGCTGGGAAACCTTGCTTTGGCAAGTGCCAATTGACCGCATTCGGGCAGAAAGAAAAGAGAATAGCAAGAGGCCTTTTCTCTCCGGCTGCTCTGTCAAGCCCTTCCGGCTAAAACTATGTCGTTGCTCCTCTGGAAGGATCCCTGCACCGTGACGTAGTTTTTCAGAAGAAGCCTTGCGTTTGCAAGAGCAAATGAGGAATTCGTTGCAGGAAAGAGGAAGGAAAGAAAGTTTCTCTCCTTCTGCCTGCTTTGCTCAGAGGACTGGATGAAGTCAGGGAGTTCTCCCTTTCACTGAGAAACGTGCAGGCTGCTGTTGCCTGGGCGCTCTCTTCTTTGCAAAAGAGTCTGCAGTTCCACGCTTTGAACCTTGGAAAGGCGCCGGGCTCTGCTAAGATTTCCCCAGCGCTTCGTTTGCCCTGGGCCAAAGCGAGCCTTCACATTAGCTGAACGCTAACACTGCATACTCGTTCCACTTCCAGAACAGGGCTACCGCGAGGCAGTTCTCCGGGGGAAAACGGCCCTTCGCGAAGGGCAGATCTGTCGAGCTCATTGCGGGAAAGCGAAAGCAAAGGACGCTTTTCTCCCTCTAACTGCTTTCGTCAGAGGAACGGGGGAAGTCACAGTGTTCTTTCTCTCACTGACATACACACAATCTGACGTTGCCTCTGAGCTCCGTTGCTGGCAAAGAACTGAAACGGACATACATTCCTGTGGGGAAACACAGGGCTTTGCTAGGATTTCTCTAGGCAGTGTGTTTTCCCTGGGCCTCACTGTAGCAACACTATCTCGCCAGGGCAACACTGCATGGGATTTCCTCTGCCAGGAGAGAGCTGCTGCTTTGTAGTTTGTGCTGGGAAACCTTGCTTTGGCAAGTGCCAATTGACCGCATTCGGGCAGAAACAAAAGAGAATAGCAAGAGGCCTTTTCTCCCAGGCTGCTCTGCCAAGCCCTTCCAGCTAAAACTATGTCGTTGCTCCTCTGGAAGGATCCCTGCACCGTGACGTAGTTTTTCAGAAGAAGCCTTGCGTTTGCAAGAGCAAATGAGGAATTCGTTGCAGGAAAGAGGAAGGAAAGAAAGTTTCTCTCCTTCTGCCTGCTTTGCTCAGAGGACTGGATGAAGTCAGGGAGTTCTCCCTTTCACTGAGAAACGTGCAGGCTGCTGTTGCCTGGGCGCTCTCTTCTTTGCAAAAGAGTCTGCAGTTCCACGCTTTGAACCGTGGAAAGGCGCCGGGCTCTGCTAAGATTTCCCCCGGCGCTTCGTTTGCCCTGGGCCAAAGCGAGCCTTCACATTAGCTGAACGCTAACACTGCATACTCGTTCCACTTCCAGAACAGGGCTACCGCGAGGCAGTTCTCCGGGGGAAAACGGCCCTTCGCGAAGGGCAGATCTGTGGAGCTCATTGCGGGAAAGCGAAAGCAAAGGACGCTTTTCTCCCTCTAACTGCTTTCGTCAGAGGAACGGGGGAAGTCACAGTGTTCTTTCTCTCACTGAGATACACACAATCTGACGTTGCCTCTGAGCTCCGTTGCTGGCAAAGAACTGAAACGGACATACATTCCTGTGGGGAAACACAGGGCTTTGCTAGGATTTCTCTAGGCAGTGTGTTTTCCCTGGGCCTCACTGTAGCAACACTATCTCGCCAGGGCAACACTGCATGGGATTTCCTCTGCCAGGAGAGAGCTGCTGCTTTGTAGTTTGTGCTGGGAAACCTTGCTTTGGCAAGTGCCAATTGACCGCATTCGGGCAGAAAGAAAAGAGAATAGCAAGAGGCCTTTTCTCTCCGGCTGCTCTGTCAAGCCCTTCCGGCTAAAACTATGTCGTTGCTCCTCTGGAAGGATCCCTGCACCGTGACGTAGTTTTTCAGAAGAAGCCTTGCGTTTGCAAGAGCAAATGAGGAATTCGTTGCAGGAAAGAGGAAGGAAAGAAAGTTTCTCTCCTTCTGCCTGCTTTGCTCAGAGGACTGGATGAAGTCAGGGAGTTCTCCCTTTCACTGAGAAACGTGCAGGCTGCTGTTGCCTGGGCGCTCTCTTCTTTGCAAAAGAGTCTGCAGTTCCACGCTTTGAACCTTGGAAAGGCGCCGGGCTCTGCTAAGATTTCCCCCGGCGCTTCGTTTGCCCTGGGCCAAAGCGAGCCTTCACATTAGCTGAACGCTAACACTGCATACTCGTTCCACTTCCAGAACAGGGCTACGGCGAGGCAGTTCTCCGGGGGAAAACGGCCCTTCGCGAAGGGCAGATCTGTCGAGCTCATTGCGGGAAAGCGAAAGCAAAGGACGCTTTTCTCCCTCTAACTGCTTTCGTCAGAGGAACGGGGGAAGTCACAGTATTCTTTCTCTCACTGAGATACACACAATCTGACGTTGCCTCTGAGCTCCGTTGCTGGCAAAGAACTGAAACGGACATACATTCCTGTGGGGAAACACAGGGCTTTGCTAGGATTTCTCTAGGCAGTGTGTTTTCCCTGGGCCTCACTGTAGCAACACTATCTCGCCAGGGCAACACTGCATGGGATTTCCTCTGCCAGGAGAGAGCTGCTGCTTTGTAGTTTGTGCTGGGAAACCTTGCTTTGGCAAGTGCCAATTGACCGCATTCGGGCAGAAACAAAAGAGAATAGCAAGAGGCCTTTTCTCCCCGGCTGCTCTGCCAAGCCCTTCCAGCTAAAACTATGTCGTTGCTCCTCTGGAAGAATCCCTGCACCGTGACGTAGTTTTTCAGAAGAAGCCTTGCGTTTGCAAGAGCAATAGAGGAATTCGTTGCAGGAAAGAGGAAGGAAAGAAAGTTTCTCTCCTTCTGCCTGCTTTGCTCAGAGGACTGGATGAAGTCAGGGAGTTCTCCCTTTCACTGAGAAACGTGCAGGCTGCTGTTGCCTGGGCGCTCTCTTCTTTGCAAAAGAGTCTGCAGTTCCACGCTTTGAACCTTGGAAAGGCGCCGGGCTCTGCTAAGATTTCCCCAGCGCTTCGTTTGCCCTGGGCCAAAGCGAGCCTTCACATTAGCTGAACGCTAACACTGCATACTCGTTCCACTTCCAGAACAGGGCTACCGCGAGGCAGTTCTCCGGGGGAAAACGGCCCTTCGCGAAGGGCAGATCTGTCGAGCTCATTGCGGGAAAGCGAAAGCAAAGGACGCTTTTCTCCCTCTAACTGCTTTCGTCAGAGGAACGGGGGAAGTCACAGTGTTCTTTCTCTCACTGAGATACACACAATCTGACGTTGCCTCTGAGCTCCGTTGCTGGCAAAGAACTGAAACGGACATACATTCCTGTGGGGAAACACAGGGCTTTGCTAGGATTTCTCTAGGCAGTGTGTTTTCCCTGGGCCTCACTGTAGCAACACTATCTCGCCAGGGCAACACTGCATGGGATTTCCTCTGCCAGGAGAGAGCTGCTGCTTTGTAGTTTGTGCTGGGAAACCTTGCTTTGGCAAGTGCCAATTGACCGCATTCGGGCAGAAAGAAAAGAGAATAGCAAGAGGCCTTTTCTCTCCGGCTGCTCTGTCAAGCCCTTCCGGCTAAAACTATGTCGTTGCTCCTCTGGAAGGATCCCTGCACCGTGACGTAGTTTTTCAGAAGAAGCCTTGCGTTTGCAAGAGCAAATGAGGAATTCGTTGCAGGAAAGAGGAAGGAAAGAAAGTTTCTCTCCTTCTGCCTGCTTTGCTCAGAGGACTGGATGAAGTCAGGGAGTTCTCCCTTTCACTGAGAAACGTGCAGGCTGCTGTTGCCTGGGCGCTCTCTTCTTTGCAAAAGAGTCTGCAGTTCCACGCTTTGAACCTTGGAAAGGCGCCGGGCTCTGCTAAGATTTCCCCAGCGCTTCGTTTGCCCTGGGCCAAAGCGAGCCTTCACATTAGCTGAACGCTAACACTGCATACTCGTTCCACTTCCAGAACAGGGCTACCGCGAGGCAGTTCTCCGGGGGAAAACGGCCCTTCGCGAAGGGCAGATCTGTGGAGCTCATTGCGGGAAAGCGAAAGCAAAGGACGCTTTTCTCCCTCTAACTGCTTTCGTCAGAGGAACGGGGGAAGTCACAGTGTTCTTTCTCTCACTGAGATACACACAATCTGACGTTGCCTCTGAGCTCCGTTGCTGGCAAAGAACTGAAACAGACATACATTCCTGTGGGGAAACACAGGGCTTTGCTAGGATTTCTCTAGGCAGTGTGTTTTCCCTGGGCCTCACTGTAGCAACACTATCTCGCCAGGGCAACACTGCATGGGATTTCCTCTGCCAGGAGAGAGCTGCTGCTTTGTAGTTTGTGCTGGGAAACCTTGCTTTGGCAAGTGCCAATTGACCGCATTCGGGCAGAAAGAAAAGAGAATAGCAAGAGGCCTTTTCTCCCCGGCTGCTCTGCCAAGCCCTTCCAGCTAAAACTATGTCGTTGCTCCTCTGGAAGGATCCCTGCACCGTGACGTAGTTTTTCAGAAGAAGCCTTGCGTTTGCAAGAGCAAATGAGGAATTCGTTGCAGGAAAGAGGAAGGAAAGAAAGTTTCTCTCCTTCTGCCTGCTTTGCTCAGAGGACTGGATGAAGTCAGGGAGTTCTCCCTTTCACTGAGAAACGTGCAGGCTGCTGTTGCCTGGGCGCTCTCTTCTTTGCAAAAGAGTCTGCAGTTCCACGCTTTGAACCGTGGAAAGGCGCCGGGCTCTGCTAAGATTTCCCCCGGCGCTTCGTTTGCCCTGGGCCAAAGCGAGCCTTCACATTAGCTGAACGCTAACACTGCATACTCGTTCCACTTCCAGAACAGGGCTACCGCGAGGCAGTTCTCCGGGGGAAAACGGCCCTTCGCGAAGGGCAGATCTGTCGAGCTCATTGCGGGAAAGCGAAAGCAAAGGACGCTTTTCTCCCTCTAACTGCTTTCGTCAGAGGAACGGGGGAAGTCACAGTGTTCTTTCTCTCACTGAGATACACACAATCTGACGTTGCCTCTGAGCTCCGTTGCTGGCAAAGAACTGAAACGGACATACATTCCTGTGGGGAAACACAGGGCTTTGCTAGGATTTCTCTAGGCAGTGTGTTTTCCCTGGGCCTCACTGTAGCAACACTATCTCGCCAGGGCAACACTGCATGGGATTTCCTCTGCCAGGAGAGAGCTGCTGCTTTGTAGTTTGTGCTGGGAAACCTTGCTTTGGCAAGTGCCAATTGACCGCATTCGGGCAGAAAGAAAAGAGAATAGCAAGAGGCCTTTTCTCCCCGGCTGCTCTGCCAAGCCCTTCCGGCTAAAACTATGTCGTTGCTCCTCTGGAAGGATCCCTGCACCGTGACGTAGTTTTTCAGAAGAAGCCTTGCGTTTGCAAGAGCAAATGAGGAATTCGTTGCAGGAAAGAGGAAGGAAAGAAAGTTTCTCTCCTTCTGCCTGCTTTGCTCAGAGGACTGGATGAAGTCAGGGAGTTCTCCCTTTCACTGAGAAACGTGCAGGCTGCTGTTGCCTGGGCGCTCTCTTCTTTGCAAAAGAGTCTGCAGTTCCACGCTTTGAACCGTGGAAAGGCGCCGGGCTCTGCTAAGATTTCCCCCGGCGCTTCGTTTGCCCTGGGCCAAAGCGAGCCTTCACATTAGCTGAACGCTAACACTGCATACTCGTTCCACTTCCAGAACAGGGCTACGGCGAGGCAGTTCTCCGGGGGAAAACGGCCCTTCGCGAAGGGCAGATCTGTCGAGCTCATTGCGGGAAAGCGAAAGCAAAGGACGCTTTTCTCCCTCTAACTGCTTTCGTCAGAGGAACGGGGGAAGTCACAGTATTCTTTCTCTCACTGAGATACACACAATCTGACGTTGCCTCTGAGCTCCGTTGCTGGCAAAGAACTGAAACGGACATACATTCCTGTGGGGAAACACAGGGCTTTGCTAGGATTTCTCTAGGCAGTGTGTTTTCCCTGGGCCTCACTGTAGCAACACTATCTCGCCAGGGCAACACTGCATGGGATTTCCTCTGCCAGGAGAGAGCTGCTGCTTTGTAGTTTGTGCTGGGAAACCTTGCTTTGGCAAGTGCCAATTGACCGCATTCGGGCAGAAAGAAAAGAGAATAGCAAGAGGCCTTTTCTCTCCGGCTGCTCTGTCAAGCCCTTCCGGCTAAAACTATGTCGTTGCTCCTCTGGAAGGATCCCTGCACCGTGACGTAGTTTTTCAGAAGAAGCCTTGCGTTTGCAAGAGCAAATGAGGAATTCGTTGCAGGAAAGAGGAAGGAAAGAAAGTTTCTCTCCTTCTGCCTGCTTTGCTCAGAGGACTGGATGAAGTCAGGGAGTTCTCCCTTTCACTGAGAAACGTGCAGGCTGCTGTTGCCTGGGCGCTCTCTTCTTTGCAAAAGAGTCTGCAGTTCCACGCTTTGAACCTTGGAAAGGCGCCGGGCTCTGCTAAGATTTCCCCAGCGCTTCGTTTGCCCTGGGCCAAAGCGAGCCTTCACATTAGCTGAACGCTAACACTGCATACTCGTTCCACTTCCAGAACAGGGCTACCGCGAGGCAGTTCTCCGGGGGAAAACGGCCCTTCGCGAAGGGCAGATCTGTCGAGCTCATTGCGGGAAAGCGAAAGCAAAGGACGCTTTTCTCCCTCTAACTGCTTTCGTCAGAGGAACGGGGGAAGTCACAGTGTTCTTTCTCTCACTGAGATACACACAATCTGACGTTGCCTCTGAGCTCCGTTGCTGGCAAAGAACTGAAACGGACATACATTCCTGTGGGGAAACACAGGGCTTTGCTAGGATTTCTCTAGGCAGTGTGTTTTCCCTGGGCCTCACTGTAGCAACACTATCTCGCCAGGGCAACACTGCATGGGATTTCCTCTGCCAGGAGAGAGCTGCTGCTTTGTAGTTTGTGCTGGGAAACCTTGCTTTGGCAAGTGCCAATTGACCGCATTCGGGCAGAAACAAAAGAGAATAGCAAGAGGCCTTTTCTCCCAGGCTGCTCTGCCAAGCCCTTCCAGCTAAAACTATGTCGTTGCTCCTCTGGAAGGATCCCTGCACCGTGACGTAGTTTTTCAGAAGAAGCCTTGCGTTTGCAAGAGCAAATGAGGAATTCGTTGCAGGAAAGAGGAAGGAAAGAAAGTTTCTCTCCTTCTGCCTGCTTTGCTCAGAGGACTGGATGAAGTCAGGGAGTTCTCCCTTTCACTGAGAAACGTGCAGGCTGCTGTTGCCTGGGCGCTCTCTTCTTTGCAAAAGAGTCTGCAGTTCCACGCTTTGAACCGTGGAAAGGCGCCGGGCTCTGCTAAGATTTCCCCCGGCGCTTCGTTTGCCCTGGGCCAAAGCGAGCCTTCACATTAGCTGAACGCTAACACTGCATACTCGTTCCACTTCCAGAACAGGGCTACCGCGAGGCAGTTCTCCGGGGGAAAACGGCCCTTCGCGAAGGGCAGATCTGTGGAGCTCATTGCGGGAAAGCGAAAGCAAAGGACGCTTTTCTCCCTCTAACTGCTTTCGTCAGAGGAACGGGGGAAGTCACAGTGTTCTTTCTCTCACTGAGATACACACAATCTGACGTTGCCTCTGAGCTCCGTTGCTGGCAAAGAACTGAAACGGACATACATTCCTGTGGGGAAACACAGGGCTTTGCTAGGATTTCTCTAGGCAGTGTGTTTTCCCTGGGCCTCACTGTAGCAACACTATCTCGCCAGGGCAACACTGCATGGGATTTCCTCTGCCAGGAGAGAGCTGCTGCTTTGTAGTTTGTGCTGGGAAACCTTGCTTTGGCAAGTGCCAATTGACCGCATTCGGGCAGAAAGAAAAGAGAATAGCAAGAGGCCTTTTCTCTCCGGCTGCTCTGTCAAGCCCTTCCGGCTAAAACTATGTCGTTGCTCCTCTGGAAGGATCCCTGCACCGTGACGTAGTTTTTCAGAAGAAGCCTTGCGTTTGCAAGAGCAAATGAGGAATTCGTTGCAGGAAAGAGGAAGGAAAGAAAGTTTCTCTCCTTCTGCCTGCTTTGCTCAGAGGACTGGATGAAGTCAGGGAGTTCTCCCTTTCACTGAGAAACGTGCAGGCTGCTGTTGCCTGGGCGCTCTCTTCTTTGCAAAAGAGTCTGCAGTTCCACGCTTTGAACCTTGGAAAGGCGCCGGGCTCTGCTAAGATTTCCCCCGGCGCTTCGTTTGCCCTGGGCCAAAGCGAGCCTTCACATTAGCTGAACGCTAACACTGCATACTCGTTCCACTTCCAGAACAGGGCTACGGCGAGGCAGTTCTCCGGGGGAAAACGGCCCTTCGCGAAGGGCAGATCTGTCGAGCTCATTGCGGGAAAGCGAAAGCAAAGGACGCTTTTCTCCCTCTAACTGCTTTCGTCAGAGGAACGGGGGAAGTCACAGTATTCTTTCTCTCACTGAGATACACACAATCTGACGTTGCCTCTGAGCTCCGTTGCTGGCAAAGAACTGAAACGGACATACATTCCTGTGGGGAAACACAGGGCTTTGCTAGGATTTCTCTAGGCAGTGTGTTTTCCCTGGGCCTCACTGTAGCAACACTATCTCGCCAGGGCAACACTGCATGGGATTTCCTCTGCCAGGAGAGAGCTGCTGCTTTGTAGTTTGTGCTGGGAAACCTTGCTTTGGCAAGTGCCAATTGACCGCATTCGGGCAGAAACAAAAGAGAATAGCAAGAGGCCTTTTCTCCCCGGCTGCTCTGCCAAGCCCTTCCAGCTAAAACTATGTCGTTGCTCCTCTGGAAGAATCCCTGCACCGTGACGTAGTTTTTCAGAAGAAGCCTTGCGTTTGCAAGAGCAATAGAGGAATTCGTTGCAGGAAAGAGGAAGGAAAGAAAGTTTCTCTCCTTCTGCCTGCTTTGCTCAGAGGACTGGATGAAGTCAGGGAGTTCTCCCTTTCACTGAGAAACGTGCAGGCTGCTGTTGCCTGGGCGCTCTCTTCTTTGCAAAAGAGTCTGCAGTTCCACGCTTTGAACCTTGGAAAGGCGCCGGGCTCTGCTAAGATTTCCCCAGCGCTTCGTTTGCCCTGGGCCAAAGCGAGCCTTCACATTAGCTGAACGCTAACACTGCATACTCGTTCCACTTCCAGAACAGGGCTACCGCGAGGCAGTTCTCCGGGGGAAAACGGCCCTTCGCGAAGGGCAGATCTGTCGAGCTCATTGCGGGAAAGCGAAAGCAAAGGACGCTTTTCTCCCTCTAACTGCTTTCGTCAGAGGAACGGGGGAAGTCACAGTGTTCTTTCTCTCACTGAGATACACACAATCTGACGTTGCCTCTGAGCTCCGTTGCTGGCAAAGAACTGAAACGGACATACATTCCTGTGGGGAAACACAGGGCTTTGCTAGGATTTCTCTAGGCAGTGTGTTTTCCCTGGGCCTCACTGTAGCAACACTATCTCGCCAGGGCAACACTGCATGGGATTTCCTCTGCCAGGAGAGAGCTGCTGCTTTGTAGTTTGTGCTGGGAAACCTTGCTTTGGCAAGTGCCAATTGACCGCATTCGGGCAGAAAGAAAAGAGAATAGCAAGAGGCCTTTTCTCTCCGGCTGCTCTGTCAAGCCCTTCCGGCTAAAACTATGTCGTTGCTCCTCTGGAAGGATCCCTGCACCGTGACGTAGTTTTTCAGAAGAAGCCTTGCGTTTGCAAGAGCAAATGAGGAATTCGTTGCAGGAAAGAGGAAGGAAAGAAAGTTTCTCTCCTTCTGCCTGCTTTGCTCAGAGGACTGGATGAAGTCAGGGAGTTCTCCCTTTCACTGAGAAACGTGCAGGCTGCTGTTGCCTGGGCGCTCTCTTCTTTGCAAAAGAGTCTGCAGTTCCACGCTTTGAACCTTGGAAAGGCGCCGGGCTCTGCTAAGATTTCCCCAGCGCTTCGTTTGCCCTGGGCCAAAGCGAGCCTTCACATTAGCTGAACGCTAACACTGCATACTCGTTCCACTTCCAGAACAGGGCTACCGCGAGGCAGTTCTCCGGGGGAAAACGGCCCTTCGCGAAGGGCAGATCTGTGGAGCTCATTGCGGGAAAGCGAAAGCAAAGGACGCTTTTCTCCCTCTAACTGCTTTCGTCAGAGGAACGGGGGAAGTCACAGTGTTCTTTCTCTCACAGAGATACACACAATCTGACGTTGCCTCTGAGCTCCGTTGCTGGCAAAGAACTGAAACGGACATACATTCCTGTGGGGAAACACAGGGCTTTGCTAGGATTTCTCTAGGCAGTGTGTTTTCCCTGGGCCTCACTGTAGCAACACTATCTCGCCAGGGCAACACTGCATGGGATTTCCTCTGCCAGGAGAGAGCTGCTGCTTTGTAGTTTGTGCTGGGAAACCTTGCTTTGGCAAGTGCCAATTGACCGCATTCGGGCAGAAAGAAAAGAGAATAGCAAGAGGCCTTTTCTCTCCGGCTGCTCTGTCAAGCCCTTCCGGCTAAAACTATGTCGTTGCTCCTCTGGAAGGATCCCTGCACCGTGACGTAGTTTTTCAGAAGAAGCCTTGCGTTTGCAAGAGCAAATGAGGAATTCGTTGCAGGAAAGAGGAAGGAAAGAAAGTTTCTCTCCTTCTGCCTGCTTTGCTCAGAGGACTGGATGAAGTCAGGGAGTTCTCCCTTTCACTGAGAAACGTGCAGGCTGCTGTTGCCTGGGCGCTCTCTTCTTTGCAAAAGAGTCTGCAGTTCCACGCTTTGAACCTTGGAAAGGCGCCGGGCTCTGCTAAGATTTCCCCCGGCGCTTCGTTTGCCCTGGGCCAAAGCGAGCCTTCACATTAGCTGAACGCTAACACTGCATACTCGTTCCACTTCCAGAACAGGGCTACGGCGAGGCAGTTCTCCGGGGGAAAACGGCCCTTCGCGAAGGGCAGATCTGTCGAGCTCATTGCGGGAAAGCGAAAGCAAAGGACGCTTTTCTCCCTCTAACTGCTTTCGTCAGAGGAACGGGGGAAGTCACAGTATTCTTTCTCTCACTGAGATACACACAATCTGACGTTGCCTCTGAGCTCCGTTGCTGGCAAAGAACTGAAACGGACATACATTCCTGTGGGGAAACACAGGGCTTTGCTAGGATTTCTCTAGGCAGTGTGTTTTCCCTGGGCCTCACTGTAGCAACACTATCTCGCCAGGGCAACACTGCATGGGATTTCCTCTGCCAGGAGAGAGCTGCTGCTTTGTAGTTTGTGCTGGGAAACCTTGCTTTGGCAAGTGCCAATTGACCGCATTCGGGCAGAAACAAAAGAGAATAGCAAGAGGCCTTTTCTCCCCGGCTGCTCTGCCAAGCCCTTCCAGCTAAAACTATGTCGTTGCTCCTCTGGAAGAATCCCTGCACCGTGACGTAGTTTTTCAGAAGAAGCCTTGCGTTTGCAAGAGCAATAGAGGAATTCGTTGCAGGAAAGAGGAAGGAAAGAAAGTTTCTCTCCTTCTGCCTGCTTTGCTCAGAGGACTGGATGAAGTCAGGGAGTTCTCCCTTTCACTGAGAAACGTGCAGGCTGCTGTTGCCTGGGCGCTCTCTTCTTTGCAAAAGAGTCTGCAGTTCCACGCTTTGAACCTTGGAAAGGCGCCGGGCTCTGCTAAGATTTCCCCAGCGCTTCGTTTGCCCTGGGCCAAAGCGAGCCTTCACATTAGCTGAACGCTAACACTGCATACTCGTTCCACTTCCAGAACAGGGCTACCGCGAGGCAGTTCTCCGGGGGAAAACGGCCCTTCGCGAAGGGCAGATCTGTCGAGCTCATTGCGGGAAAGCGAAAGCAAAGGACGCTTTTCTCCCTCTAACTGCTTTCGTCAGAGGAACGGGGGAAGTCACAGTGTTCTTTCTCTCACTGAGATACACACAATCTGACGTTGCCTCTGAGCTCCGTTGCTGGCAAAGAACTGAAACGGACATACATTCCTGTGGGGAAACACAGGGCTTTGCTAGGATTTCTCTAGGCAGTGTGTTTTCCCTGGGCCTCACTGTAGCAACACTATCTCGCCAGGGCAACACTGCATGGGATTTCCTCTGCCAGGAGAGAGCTGCTGCTTTGTAGTTTGTGCTGGGAAACCTTGCTTTGGCAAGTGCCAATTGACCGCATTCGGGCAGAAAGAAAAGAGAATAGCAAGAGGCCTTTTCTCTCCGGCTGCTCTGTCAAGCCCTTCCGGCTAAAACTATGTCGTTGCTCCTCTGGAAGGATCCCTGCACCGTGACGTAGTTTTTCAGAAGAAGCCTTGCGTTTGCAAGAGCAAATGAGGAATTCGTTGCAGGAAAGAGGAAGGAAAGAAAGTTTCTCTCCTTCTGCCTGCTTTGCTCAGAGGACTGGATGAAGTCAGGGAGTTCTCCCTTTCACTGAGAAACGTGCAGGCTGCTGTTGCCTGGGCGCTCTCTTCTTTGCAAAAGAGTCTGCAGTTCCACGCTTTGAACCTTGGAAAGGCGCCGGGCTCTGCTAAGATTTCCCCCGGCGCTTCGTTTGCCCTGGGCCAAAGCGAGCCTTCACATTAGCTGAACGCTAACACTGCATACTCGTTCCACTTCCAGAACAGGGCTACGGCGAGGCAGTTCTCCGGGGGAAAACGGCCCTTCGCGAAGGGCAGATCTGTCGAGCTCATTGCGGGAAAGCGAAAGCAAAGGACGCTTTTCTCCCTCTAACTGCTTTCGTCAGAGGAACGGGGGAAGTCACAGTATTCTTTCTCTCACTGAGATACACACAATCTGACGTTGCCTCTGAGCTCCGTTGCTGGCAAAGAACTGAAACGGACATACATTCCTGTGGGGAAACACAGGGCTTTGCTAGGATTTCTCTAGGCAGTGTGTTTTCCCTGGGCCTCACTGTAGCAACACTATCTCGCCAGGGCAACACTGCATGGGATTTCCTCTGCCAGGAGAGAGCTGCTGCTTTGTAGTTTGTGCTGGGAAACCTTGCTTTGGCAAGTGCCAATTGACCGCATTCGGGCAGAAACAAAAGAGAATAGCAAGAGGCCTTTTCTCCCCGGCTGCTCTGCCAAGCCCTTCCAGCTAAAACTATGTCGTTGCTCCTCTGGAAGAATCCCTGCACCGTGACGTAGTTTTTCAGAAGAAGCCTTGCGTTTGCAAGAGCAATAGAGGAATTCGTTGCAGGAAAGAGGAAGGAAAGAAAGTTTCTCTCCTTCTGCCTGCTTTGCTCAGAGGACTGGATGAAGTCAGGGAGTTCTCCCTTTCACTGAGAAACGTGCAGGCTGCTGTTGCCTGGGCGCTCTCTTCTTTGCAAAAGAGTCTGCAGTTCCACGCTTTGAACCTTGGAAAGGCGCCGGGCTCTGCTAAGATTTCCCCAGCGCTTCGTTTGCCCTGGGCCAAAGCGAGCCTTCACATTAGCTGAACGCTAACACTGCATACTCGTTCCACTTCCAGAACAGGGCTACCGCGAGGCAGTTCTCCGGGGGAAAACGGCCCTTCGCGAAGGGCAGATCTGTCGAGCTCATTGCGGGAAAGCGAAAGCAAAGGACGCTTTTCTCCCTCTAACTGCTTTCGTCAGAGGAACGGGGGAAGTCACAGTGTTCTTTCTCTCACTGAGATACACACAATCTGACGTTGCCTCTGAGCTCCGTTGCTGGCAAAGAACTGAAACGGACATACATTCCTGTGGGGAAACACAGGGCTTTGCTAGGATTTCTCTAGGCAGTGTGTTTTCCCTGGGCCTCACTGTAGCAACACTATCTCGCCAGGGCAACACTGCATGGGATTTCCTCTGCCAGGAGAGAGCTGCTGCTTTGTAGTTTGTGCTGGGAAACCTTGCTTTGGCAAGTGCCAATTGACCGCATTCGGGCAGAAAGAAAAGAGAATAGCAAGAGGCCTTTTCTCTCCGGCTGCTCTGTCAAGCCCTTCCGGCTAAAACTATGTCGTTGCTCCTCTGGAAGGATCCCTGCACCGTGACGTAGTTTTTCAGAAGAAGCCTTGCGTTTGCAAGAGCAAATGAGGAATTCGTTGCAGGAAAGAGGAAGGAAAGAAAGTTTCTCTCCTTCTGCCTGCTTTGCTCAGAGGACTGGATGAAGTCAGGGAGTTCTCCCTTTCACTGAGAAACGTGCAGGCTGCTGTTGCCTGGGCGCTCTCTTCTTTGCAAAAGAGTCTGCAGTTCCACGCTTTGAACCTTGGAAAGGCGCCGGGCTCTGCTAAGATTTCCCCCGGCGCTTCGTTTGCCCTGGGCCAAAGCGAGCCTTCACATTAGCTGAACGCTAACACTGCATACTCGTTCCACTTCCAGAACAGGGCTACGGCGAGGCAGTTCTCCGGGGGAAAACGGCCCTTCGCGAAGGGCAGATCTGTCGAGCTCATTGCGGGAAAGCGAAAGCAAAGGACGCTTTTCTCCCTCTAACTGCTTTCGTCAGAGGAACGGGGGAAGTCACAGTATTCTTTCTCTCACTGAGATACACACAATCTGACGTTGCCTCTGAGCTCCGTTGCTGGCAAAGAACTGAAACGGACATACATTCCTGTGGGGAAACACAGGGCTTTGCTAGGATTTCTCTAGGCAGTGTGTTTTCCCTGGGCCTCACTGTAGCAACACTATCTCGCCAGGGCAACACTGCATGGGATTTCCTCTGCCAGGAGAGAGCTGCTGCTTTGTAGTTTGTGCTGGGAAACCTTGCTTTGGCAAGTGCCAATTGACCGCATTCGGGCAGAAAGAAAAGAGAATAGCAAGAGGCCTTTTCTCCCCGGCTGCTCTGCCAAGCCCTTCCAGCTAAAACTATGTCGTTGCTCCTCTGGAAGAATCCCTGCACCGTGACGTAGTTTTTCAGAAGAAGCCTTGCGTTTGCAAGAGCAATAGAGGAATTCGTTGCAGGAAAGAGGAAGGAAAGAAAGTTTCTCTCCTTCTGCCTGCTTTGCTCAGAGGACTGGATGAAGTCAGGGAGTTCTCCCTTTCACTGAGAAACGTGCAGGCTGCTGTTGCCTGGGCGCTCTCTTCTTTGCAAAAGAGTCTGCAGTTCCACGCTTTGAACCTTGGAAAGGCGCCGGGCTCTGCTAAGATTTCCCCAGCGCTTCGTTTGCCCTGGGCCAAAGCGAGCCTTCACATTAGCTGAACGCTAACACTGCATACTCGTTCCACTTCCAGAACAGGGCTACCGCGAGGCAGTTCTCCGGGGGAAAACGGCCCTTCGCGAAGGGCAGATCTGTCGAGCTCATTGCGGGAAAGCGAAAGCAAAGGACGCTTTTCTCCCTCTAACTGCTTTCGTCAGAGGAACGGGGGAAGTCACAGTGTTCTTTCTCTCACTGAGATACACACAATCTGACGTTGCCTCTGAGCTCCGTTGCTGGCAAAGAACTGAAACGGACATACATTCCTGTGGGGAAACACAGGGCTTTGCTAGGATTTCTCTAGGCAGTGTGTTTTCCCTGGGCCTCACTGTAGCAACACTATCTCGCCAGGGCAACACTGCATGGGATTTCCTCTGCCAGGAGAGAGCTGCTGCTTTGTAGTTTGTGCTGGGAAACCTTGCTTTGGCAAGTGCCAATTGACCGCATTCGGGCAGAAAGAAAAGAGAATAGCAAGAGGCCTTTTCTCTCCGGCTGCTCTGTCAAGCCCTTCCGGCTAAAACTATGTCGTTGCTCCTCTGGAAGGATCCCTGCACCGTGACGTAGTTTTTCAGAAGAAGCCTTGCGTTTGCAAGAGCAAATGAGGAATTCGTTGCAGGAAAGAGGAAGGAAAGAAAGTTTCTCTCCTTCTGCCTGCTTTGCTCAGAGGACTGGATGAAGTCAGGGAGTTCTCCCTTTCACTGAGAAACGTGCAGGCTGCTGTTGCCTGGGCGCTCTCTTCTTTGCAAAAGAGTCTGCAGTTCCACGCTTTGAACCTTGGAAAGGCGCCGGGCTCTGCTAAGATTTCCCCCGGCGCTTCGTTTGCCCTGGGCCAAAGCGAGCCTTCACATTAGCTGAACGCTAACACTGCATACTCGTTCCACTTCCAGAACAGGGCTACGGCGAGGCAGTTCTCCGGGGGAAAACGGCCCTTCGCGAAGGGCAGATCTGTCGAGCTCATTGCGGGAAAGCGAAAGCAAAGGACGCTTTTCTCCCTCTAACTGCTTTCGTCAGAGGAACGGGGGAAGTCACAGTATTCTTTCTCTCACTGAGATACACACAATCTGACGTTGCCTCTGAGCTCCGTTGCTGGCAAAGAACTGAAACGGACATACATTCCTGTGGGGAAACACAGGGCTTTGCTAGGATTTCTCTAGGCAGTGTGTTTTCCCTGGGCCTCACTGTAGCAACACTATCTCGCCAGGGCAACACTGCATGGGATTTCCTCTGCCAGGAGAGAGCTGCTGCTTTGTAGTTTGTGCTGGGAAACCTTGCTTTGGCAAGTGCCAATTGACCGCATTCGGGCAGAAAGAAAAGAGAATAGCAAGAGGCCTTTTCTCCCCGGCTGCTCTGCCAAGCCCTTCCAGCTAAAACTATGTCGTTGCTCCTCTGGAAGAATCCCTGCACCGTGACGTAGTTTTTCAGAAGAAGCCTTGCGTTTGCAAGAGCAATAGAGGAATTCGTTGCAGGAAAGAGGAAGGAAAGAAAGTTTCTCTCCTTCTGCCTGCTTTGCTCAGAGGACTGGATGAAGTCAGGGAGTTCTCCCTTTCACTGAGAAACGTGCAGGCTGCTGTTGCCTGGGCGCTCTCTTCTTTGCAAAAGAGTCTGCAGTTCCACGCTTTGAACCTTGGAAAGGCGCCGGGCTCTGCTAAGATTTCCCCAGCGCTTCGTTTGCCCTGGGCCAAAGCGAGCCTTCACATTAGCTGAACGCTAACACTGCATACTCGTTCCACTTCCAGAACAGGGCTACCGCGAGGCAGTTCTCCGGGGGAAAACGGCCCTTCGCGAAGGGCAGATCTGTCGAGCTCATTGCGGGAAAGCGAAAGCAAAGGACGCTTTTCTCCCTCTAACTGCTTTCGTCAGAGGAACGGGGGAAGTCACAGTGTTCTTTCTCTCACTGAGATACACACAATCTGACGTTGCCTCTGAGCTCCGTTGCTGGCAAAGAACTGAAACGGACATACATTCCTGTGGGGAAACACAGGGCTTTGCTAGGATTTCTCTAGGCAGTGTGTTTTCCCTGGGCCTCACTGTAGCAACACTATCTCGCCAGGGCAACACTGCATGGGATTTCCTCTGCCAGGAGAGAGCTGCTGCTTTGTAGTTTGTGCTGGGAAACCTTGCTTTGGCAAGTGCCAATTGACCGCATTCGGGCAGAAAGAAAAGAGAATAGCAAGAGGCCTTTTCTCTCCGGCTGCTCTGTCAAGCCCTTCCGGCTAAAACTATGTCGTTGCTCCTCTGGAAGGATCCCTGCACCGTGACGTAGTTTTTCAGAAGAAGCCTTGCGTTTGCAAGAGCAAATGAGGAATTCGTTGCAGGAAAGAGGAAGGAAAGAAAGTTTCTCTCCTTCTGCCTGCTTTGCTCAGAGGACTGGATGAAGTCAGGGAGTTCTCCCTTTCACTGAGAAACGTGCAGGCTGCTGTTGCCTGGGCGCTCTCTTCTTTGCAAAAGAGTCTGCAGTTCCACGCTTTGAACCTTGGAAAGGCGCCGGGCTCTGCTAAGATTTCCCCCGGCGCTTCGTTTGCCCTGGGCCAAAGCGAGCCTTCACATTAGCTGAACGCTAACACTGCATACTCGTTCCACTTCCAGAACAGGGCTACGGCGAGGCAGTTCTCCGGGGGAAAACGGCCCTTCGCGAAGGGCAGATCTGTCGAGCTCATTGCGGGAAAGCGAAAGCAAAGGACGCTTTTCTCCCTCTAACTGCTTTCGTCAGAGGAACGGGGGAAGTCACAGTATTCTTTCTCTCACTGAGATACACACAATCTGACGTTGCCTCTGAGCTCCGTTGCTGGCAAAGAACTGAAACGGACATACATTCCTGTGGGGAAACACAGGGCTTTGCTAGGATTTCTCTAGGCAGTGTGTTTTCCCTGGGCCTCACTGTAGCAACACTATCTCGCCAGGGCAACACTGCATGGGATTTCCTCTGCCAGGAGAGAGCTGCTGCTTTGTAGTTTGTGCTGGGAAACCTTGCTTTGGCAAGTGCCAATTGACCGCATTCGGGCAGAAACAAAAGAGAATAGCAAGAGGCCTTTTCTCCCCGGCTGCTCTGCCAAGCCCTTCCAGCTAAAACTATGTCGTTGCTCCTCTGGAAGAATCCCTGCACCGTGACGTAGTTTTTCAGAAGAAGCCTTGCGTTTGCAAGAGCAATAGAGGAATTCGTTGCAGGAAAGAGGAAGGAAAGAAAGTTTCTCTCCTTCTGCCTGCTTTGCTCAGAGGACTGGATGAAGTCAGGGAGTTCTCCCTTTCACTGAGAAACGTGCAGGCTGCTGTTGCCTGGGCGCTCTCTTCTTTGCAAAAGAGTCTGCAGTTCCACGCTTTGAACCTTGGAAAGGCGCCGGGCTCTGCTAAGATTTCCCCAGCGCTTCGTTTGCCCTGGGCCAAAGCGAGCCTTCACATTAGCTGAACGCTAACACTGCATACTCGTTCCACTTCCAGAACAGGGCTACCGCGAGGCAGTTCTCCGGGGGAAAACGGCCCTTCGCGAAGGGCAGATCTGTGGAGCTCATTGCGGGAAAGCGAAAGCAAAGGACGCTTTTCTCCCTCTAACTGCTTTCGTCAGAGGAACGGGGGAAGTCACAGTGTTCTTTCTCTCACTGAGATACACACAATCTGACGTTGCCTCTGAGCTCCGTTGCTGGCAAAGAACTGAAACGGACATACATTCCTGTGGGGAAACACAGGGCTTTGCTAGGATTTCTCTAGGCAGTGTGTTTTCCCTGGGCCTCACTGTAGCAACACTATCTCGCCAGGGCAACACTGCATGGGATTTCCTCTGCCAGGAGAGAGCTGCTGCTTTGTAGTTTGTGCTGGGAAACCTTGCTTTGGCAAGTGCCAATTGACCGCATTCGGGCAGAAAGAAAAGAGAATAGCAAGAGGCCTTTTCTCTCCGGCTGCTCTGTCAAGCCCTTCCGGCTAAAACTATGTCGTTGCTCCTCTGGAAGGATCCCTGCACCGTGACGTAGTTTTTCAGAAGAAGCCTTGCGTTTGCAAGAGCAAATGAGGAATTCGTTGCAGGAAAGAGGAAGGAAAGAAAGTTTCTCTCCTTCTGCCTGCTTTGCTCAGAGGACTGGATGAAGTCAGGGAGTTCTCCCTTTCACTGAGAAACGTGCAGGCTGCTGTTGCCTGGGCGCTCTCTTCTTTGCAAAAGAGTCTGCAGTTCCACGCTTTGAACCTTGGAAAGGCGCCGGGCTCTGCTAAGATTTCCCCCGGCGCTTCGTTTGCCCTGGGCCAAAGCGAGCCTTCACATTAGCTGAACGCTAACACTGCATACTCGTTCCACTTCCAGAACAGGGCTACGGCGAGGCAGTTCTCCGGGGGAAAACGGCCCTTCGCGAAGGGCAGATCTGTCGAGCTCATTGCGGGAAAGCGAAAGCAAAGGACGCTTTTCTCCCTCTAACTGCTTTCGTCAGAGGAACGGGGGAAGTCACAGTATTCTTTCTCTCACTGAGATACACACAATCTGACGTTGCCTCTGAGCTCCGTTGCTGGCAAAGAACTGAAACGGACATACATTCCTGTGGGGAAACATAGGGCTTTGCTAGGATTTCTCTAGGCAGTGTGTTTTCCCTGGGCCTCACTGTAGCAACACTATCTCGCCAGGGCAACACTGCATGGGATTTCCTCTGCCAGGAGAGAGCTGCTGCTTTGTAGTTTGTGCTGGGAAACCTTGCTTTGGCAAGTGCCAATTGACCGCATTCGGGCAGAAACAAAAGAGAATAGCAAGAGGCCTTTTCTCCCCGGCTGCTCTGCCAAGCCCTTCCAGCTAAAACTATGTCGTTGCTCCTCTGGAAGAATCCCTGCACCGTGACGTAGTTTTTCAGAAGAAGCCTTGCGTTTGCAAGAGCAATAGAGGAATTCGTTGCAGGAAAGAGGAAGGAAAGAAAGTTTCTCTCCTTCTGCCTGCTTTGCTCAGAGGACTGGATGAAGTCAGGGAGTTCTCCCTTTCACTGAGAAACGTGCAGGCTGCTGTTGCCTGGGCGCTCTCTTCTTTGCAAAAGAGTCTGCAGTTCCACGCTTTGAACCTTGGAAAGGCGCCGGGCTCTGCTAAGATTTCCCCAGCGCTTCGTTTGCCCTGGGCCAAAGCGAGCCTTCACATTAGCTGAACGCTAACACTGCATACTCGTTCCACTTCCAGAACAGGGCTACCGCGAGGCAGTTCTCCGGGGGAAAACGGCCCTTCGCGAAGGGCAGATCTGTCGAGCTCATTGCGGGAAAGCGAAAGCAAAGGACGCTTTTCTCCCTCTAACTGCTTTCGTCAGAGGAACGGGGGAAGTCACAGTGTTCTTTCTCTCACTGAGATACACACAATCTGACGTTGCCTCTGAGCTCCGTTGCTGGCAAAGAACTGAAACGGACATACATTCCTGTGGGGAAACACAGGGCTTTGCTAGGATTTCTCTAGGCAGTGTGTTTTCCCTGGGCCTCACTGTAGCAACACTATCTCGCCAGGGCAACACTGCATGGGATTTCCTCTGCCAGGAGAGAGCTGCTGCTTTGTAGTTTGTGCTGGGAAACCTTGCTTTGGCAAGTGCCAATTGACCGCATTCGGGCAGAAAGAAAAGAGAATAGCAAGAGGCCTTTTCTCCCCGGCTGCTCTGCCAAGCCCTTCCGGCTAAAACTATGTCGTTGCTCCTCTGGAAGGATCCCTGCACCGTGACGTAGTTTTTCAGAAGAAGCCTTGCGTTTGCAAGAGCAAATGAGGAATTCGTTGCAGGAAAGAGGAAGGAAAGAAAGTTTCTCTCCTTCTGCCTGCTTTGCTCAGAGGACTGGATGAAGTCAGGGAGTTCACCCTTTCACTGAGAAATTGCAGGCTGCTGTTGCCTGGGCGCTCTCTTCTTTGCAAAAGAGTCTGCAGTTCCACGCTTTGAACCGTGGAAAGGGGCCGGGCTCTGCTAAGATTTCCCCCGGCGCTTCGTTTGCCCTGGGCCAAAGCGAGCCTTCACATTAGCTGAACGCTAACACTGCATACTCGTTCCACTTCCAGAACAGGGCTACCGCGAGGCAGTTCTCCGGGGGAAAACGGCCCTTCGTGAAGGGCAGATCTGTCGAGCTCATTGCGGGAAAGCGAAAGCAAAGGACGCTTTTCTCCCTCTAACTGCTTTCGTCAGAGGAACGGGGGAAGTCACAGTGTTCTTTCTCTCACTGAGATACACACAATCTGACGTTGCCTCTGAGCTCCGTTGCTGGCAAAGAACTGAAACGGACATACATTCCTGTGGGGAAACACAGGGCTTTGCTAGGATTTCTCTAGGCAGTGTGTTTTCCCTGGGCCTCACTGTAGCAACACTATCTCGCCAGGGCAACACTGCATGGGATTTCCTCTGCCAGGAGAGAGCTGCTGCTTTGTAGTTTGTGCTGGGAAACCTTGCTTTGGCAAGTGCCAATTGACCGCATTCGGGCAGAAAGAAAAGAGAATAGCAAGAGGCCTTTTCTCCCCGGCTGCTCTGCCAAGCCCTTCCGGCTAAAACTATGTCGTTGCTCCTCTGGAAGGATCCCTGCACCGTGACGTAGTTTTTCAGAAGAAGCCTTGCGTTTGCAAGAGCAAATGAGGAATTCGTTGCAGGAAAGAGGAAGGAAAGAAAGTTTCTCTCCTTCTGCCTGCTTTGCTCAGAGGACTGGATGAAGTCAGGGAGTTCACCCTTTCACTGAGAAATTGCAGGCTGCTGTTGCCTGGGCGCTCTCTTCTTTGCAAAAGAGTCTGCAGTTCCACGCTTTGAACCGTGGAAAGGGGCCGGGCTCTGCTAAGATTTCCCCCGGCGCTTCGTTTGCCCTGGGCCAAAGCGAGCCTTCACATTAGCTGAACGCTAACACTGCATACTCGTTCCACTTCCAGAACAGGGCTACCGCGAGGCAGTTCTCCGGGGGAAAACGGCCCTTCGCGAAGGGCAGATCTGTCGAGCTCATTGCGGGAAAGCGAAAGCAAAGGACGCTTTTCTCCCTCTAACTGCTTTCGTCAGAGGAACGGGGGAAGTCACAGTGTTCTTTCTCTCACTGAGATACACACAATCTGACGTTGCCTCTGAGCTCCGTTGCTGGCAAAGAACTGAAACGGACATACATTCCTGTGGGGAAACACAGGGCTTTGCTAGGATTTCTCTAGGCAGTGTGTTTTCCCTGGGCCTCACTGTAGCAACACTATCTCGCCAGGGCAACACTGCATGGGATTTCCTCTGCCAGGAGAGAGCTGCTGCTTTGTAGTTTGTGCTGGGAAACCTTGCTTTGGCAAGTGCCAATTGACCGCATTCGGGCAGAAAGAAAAGAGAATAGCAAGAGGCCTTTTCTCCCCGGCTGCTCTGCCAAGCCCTTCCAGCTAAAACTATGTCGTTGCTCCTCTGGAAGGATCCCTGCACCGTGACGTAGTTTTTCAGAAGAAGCCTTGCGTTTGCAAGAGCAAATGAGGAATTCGTTGCAGGAAAGAGGAAGGAAAGAAAGTTTCTCTCCTTCTGCCTGCTTTGCTCAGAGGACTGGATGAAGTCAGGGAGTTCACCCTTTCACTGAGAAATTGCAGGCTGCTGTTGCCTGGGCGCTCTCTTCTTTGCAAAAGAGTCTGCAGTTCCACGCTTTGAACCGTGGAAAGGCGCCGGGCTCTGCTAAGATTTCCCCCGGCGCTTCGTTTGCCCTGGGCCAAAGCGAGCCTTCACATTAGCTGAACGCTAACACTGCATACTCGTTCCACTTCCAGAACAGGGCTACCGCGAGGCAGTTCTCCGGGGGAAAACGGCCCTTCGCGAAGGGCAGATCTGTGGAGCTCATTGCGGGAAAGCGAAAGCAAAGGACGCTTTTCTCCCTCTAACTGCTTTCGTCAGAGGAACGGGGGAAGTCACAGTGTTCTTTCTCTCACTGAGATACACACAATCTAACGTTGCCTCTGAGCTCCGTTGCTGGCAAAGAACTGAAACGGACATACATTCCTGTGGGGAAACACAGGGCTTTGCTAGGATTTCTCTAGGCAGTGTGTTTTCCCTGGGCCTCACTGTGGCAACACTATCTCGCCAGGGCAACACTGCATGGGATTTCCTCTGCCAGGAGAGAGCTGCTGCTTTGTAGTTTGTGCTGGGAAACCTTGCTTTGGCAAGTGCCAATTGACCGCATTCGGGCAGAAAGAAAAGAGAATAGCAAGAGGCCTTTTCTCCCCGGCTGCTCTGCCAAGCCCTTCCAGCTAAAACTATGTCGTTGCTCCTCTGGAAGAATCCCTGCACCGTGACGTAGTTTTTCAGAAGAAGCCTTGCGTTTGCAAGAGCAATAGAGGAATTCGTTGCAGGAAAGAGGAAGGAAAGAAAGTTTCTCTCCTTCTGCCTGCTTTGCTCAGAGGACTGGATGAAGTCAGGGAGTTCTCCCTTTCACTGAGAAACGTGCAGGCTGCTGTTGCCTGGGCGCTCTCTTCTTTGCAAAAGAGTCTGCAGTTCCACGCTTTGAACCTTGGAAAGGCGCCGGGCTCTGCTAAGATTTCCCCAGCGCTTCGTTTGCCCTGGGCCAAAGCGAGCCTTCACATTAGCTGAACGCTAACACTGCATACTCGTTCCACTTCCAGAACAGGGCTACCGCGAGGCAGTTCTCCGGGGGAAAACGGCCCTTCGCGAAGGGCAGATCTGTGGAGCTCATTGCGGGAAAGCGAAAGCAAAGGACGCTTTTCTCCCTCTAACTGCTTTCGTCAGAGGAACGGGGGAAGTCACAGTGTTCTTTCTCTCACTGAGATACACACAATCTGACGTTGCCTCTGAGCTCCGTTGCTGGCAAAGAACTGAAACGGACATACATTCCTGTGGGGAAACACAGGGCTTTGCTAGGATTTCTCTAGGCAGTGTGTTTTCCCTGGGCCTCACTGTAGCAACACTATCTCGCCAGGGCAACACTGCATGGGATTTCCTCTGCCAGGAGAGAGCTGCTGCTTTGTAGTTTGTGCTGGGAAACCTTGCTTTGGCAAGTGCCAATTGACCGCATTCGGGCAGAAAGAAAAGAGAATAGCAAGAGGCCTTTTCTCCCCGGCTGCTCTGCCAAGCCCTTCCGGCTAAAACTATGTCGTTGCTCCTCTGGAAGGATCCCTGCACCGTGACGTAGTTTTTCAGAAGAAGCCTTGCGTTTGCAAGAGCAAATGAGGAATTCGTTGCAGGAAAGAGGAAGGAAAGAAAGTTTCTCTCCTTCTGCCTGCTTTGCTCAAGGACTGGATGAAGTCAGGGAGTTCTCCCTTTCACTGAGAAACGTGCAGGCTGCTGTTGCCTGGGCGCTCTCTTCTTTGCAAAAGAGTCTGCAGTTCCACGCTTTGAACCTTGGAAAGGCGCCGGGCTCTGCTAAGATTTCCCCAGCGCTTCGTTTGCCCTGGGCCAAAGCGAGCCTTCACATTAGCTGAACGCTAACACTGCATACTCGTTCCACTTCCAGAACAGGGCTACCGCGAGGCAGTTCTCCGGGGGAAAACGGCCCTTCGCGAAGGGCAGATCTGTGGAGCTCATTGCGGGAAAGCGAAAGCAAAGGACGCTTTTCTCCCTCTAACTGCTTTCGTCAGAGGAACGGGGGAAGTCACAGTGTTCTTTCTCTCACTGAGATACACACAATCTGACGTTGCCTCTGAGCTCCGTTGCTGGCAAAGAACTGAAACGGACATACATTCCTGTGGGGAAACACAGGGCTTTGCTAGGATTTCTCTAGGCAGTGTGTTTTCCCTGGGCCTCACTGTAGCAACACTATCTCGCCAGGGCAACACTGCATGGGATTTCCTCTGCCAGGAGAGAGCTGCTGCTTTGTAGTTTGTGCTGGGAAACCTTGCTTTGGCAAGTGCCAATTGACCGCATTCGGGCAGAAAGAAAAGAGAATAGCAAGAGGCCTTTTCTCCCCGGCTGCTCTGCCAAGCCCTTCCAGCTAAAACTATGTCGTTGCTCCTCTGGAAGAATCCCTGCACCGTGACGTAGTTTTTCAGAAGAAGCCTTGCGTTTGCAAGAGCAATAGAGGAATTCGTTGCAGGAAAGAGGAAGGAAAGAAAGTTTCTCTCCTTCTGCCTGCTTTGCTCAGAGGACTGGATGAAGTCAGGGAGTTCTCCCTTTCACTGAGAAACGTGCAGGCTGCTGTTGCCTGGGCGCTCTCTTCTTTGCAAAAGAGTCTGCAGTTCCACGCTTTGAACCTTGGAAAGGCGCCGGGCTCTGCTAAGATTTCCCCAGCGCTTCGTTTGCCCTGGGCCAAAGCGAGCCTTCACATTAGCTGAACGCTAACACTGCATACTCGTTCCACTTCCAGAACAGGGCTACCGCGAGGCAGTTCTCCGGGGGAAAACGGCCCTTCGCGAAGGGCAGATCTGTGGAGCTCATTGCGGGAAAGCGAAAGCAAAGGACGCTTTTCTCCCTCTAACTGCTTTCGTCAGAGGAACGGGGGAAGTCACAGTGTTCTTTCTCTCACTGAGATACACACAATCTGACGTTGCCTCTGAGCTCCGTTGCTGGCAAAGAACTGAAACGGACATACATTCCTGTGGGGAAACACAGGGCTTTGCTAGGATTTCTCTAGGCAGTGTGTTTTCCCTGGGCCTCACTGTAGCAACACTATCTCGCCAGGGCAACACTGCATGGGATTTCCTCTGCCAGGAGAGAGCTGCTGCTTTGTAGTTTGTGCTGGGAAACCTTGCTTTGGCAAGTGCCAATTGACCGCATTCGGGCAGAAAGAAAAGAGAATAGCAAGAGGCCTTTTCTCCCCGGCTGCTCTGCCAAGCCCTTCCGGCTAAAACTATGTCGTTGCTCCTCTGGAAGGATCCCTGCACCGTGACGTAGTTTTTCAGAAGAAGCCTTGCGTTTGCAAGAGCAAATGAGGAATTCGTTGCAGGAAAGAGGAAGGAAAGAAAGTTTCTCTCCTTCTGCCTGCTTTGCTCAGAGGACTGGATGAAGTCAGGGAGTTCTCCCTTTCACTGAGAAACGTGCAGGCTGCTGTTGCCTGGGCGCTCTCTTCTTTGCAAAAGAGTCTGCAGTTCCACGCTTTGAACCGTGGAAAGGCGCCGGGCTCTGCTAAGATTTCCCCCGGCGCTTCGTTTGCCCTGGGCCAAAGCGAGCCTTCACATTAGCTGAACGCTAACACTGCATACTCGTTCCACTTCCAGAACAGGGCTACCGCGAGGCAGTTCTCCGGGGGAAAACGGCCCTTCGCGAAGGGCAGATCTGTGGAGCTCATTGCGGGAAAGCGAAAGCAAAGGACGCTTTTCTCCCTCTAACTGCTTTCGTCAGAGGAACGGGGGAAGTCACAGTGTTCTTTCTCTCACTGAGATACACACAATCTGACGTTGCCTCTGAGCTCCGTTGCTGGCAAAGAACTGAAACGGACATACATTCCTGTGGGGAAACACAGGGCTTTGCTAGGATTTCTCTAGGCAGTGTGTTTTCCCTGGGCCTCACTGTAGCAACACTATCTCGCCAGGGCAACACTGCATGGGATTTCCTCTGCCAGGAGAGAGCTGCTGCTTTGTAGTTTGTGCTGGGAAACCTTGCTTTGGCAAGTGCCAATTGACCGCATTCGGGCAGAAACAAAAGAGAATAGCAAGAGGCCTTTTCTCCCCGGCTGCTCTGCCAAGCCCTTCCGGCTAAAACTATGTCGTTGCTCCTCTGGAAGGATCCCTGCACCGTGACGTAGTTTTTCAGAAGAAGCCTTGCGTTTGCAAGAGCAAATGAGGAATTCGTTGCAGGAAAGAGGAAGGAAAGAAAGTTTCTCTCCTTCTGCCTGCTTTGCTCAGAGGACTGGATGAAGTCAGGGAGTTCTCCCTTTCACTGAGAAACGTGCAGGCTGCTGTTGCCTGGGCGCTCTCTTCTTTGCAAAAGAGTCTGCAGTTCCACGCTTTGAACCGTGGAAAGGCGCCGGGCTCTGCTAAGAATTCCCCCGGCGCTTCGTTTGCCCTGGGCCAAAGCGAGCCTTCACATTAGCTGAACGCTAACACTGCATACTCGTTCCACTTCCAGAACAGGGCTACCGCGAGGCAGTTCTCCGGGGGAAAACGGCCCTTCGCGAAGGGCAGATCTGTCGAGCTCATTGCGGGAAAGCGAAAGCAAAGGACGCTTTTCTCCCTCTAACTGCTTTCGTCAGAGGAACGGGGGAAGTCACAGTGTTCTTTCTCTCACTGAGATACACACAATCTGACGTTGCCTCTGAGCTCCGTTGCTGGCAAAGAACTGAAACGGACATACATTCCTGTGGGGAAACACAGGGCTTTGCTAGGATTTCTCTAGGCAGTGTGTTTTCCCTGGGCCTCACTGTAGCAACACTATCTCGCCAGGGCAACACTGCATGGGATTTCCTCTGCCAGGAGAGAGCTGCTGCTTTGTAGTTTGTGCTGGGAAACCTTGCTTTGGCAAGTGCCAATTGACCGCATTCGGGCAGAAAGAAAAGAGAATAGCAAGAGGCCTTTTCTCCCCGGCTGCTCTGCCAAGCCCTTCCGGCTAAAACTATGTCGTTGCTCCTCTGGAAGAATCCCTGCACCGTGACGTAGTTTTTCAGAAGAAGCCTTGCGTTTGCAAGAGCAATAGAGGAATTCGTTGCAGGAAAGAGGAAGGAAAGAAAGTTTCTCTCCTTCTGCCTGCTTTGCTCAGAGGACTGGATGAAGTCAGGGAGTTCTCCCTTTCACTGAGAAACGTGCAGGCTGCTGTTGCCTGGGCGCTCTCTTCTTTGCAAAAGAGTCTGCAGTTCCACGCTTTGAACCTTGGAAAGGCGCCGGGCTCTGCTAAGATTTCCCCAGCGCTTCGTTTGCCCTGGGCCAAAGCGAGCCTTCACATTAGCTGAACGCTAACACTGCATACTCGTTCCACTTCCAGAACAGGGCTACCGCGAGGCAGTTCTCCGGGGGAAAACGGCCCTTCGCGAAGGGCAGATCTGTCGAGCTCATTGCGGGAAAGCGAAAGCAAAGGACGCTTTTCTCCCTCTAACTGCTTTCGTCAGAGGAACGGGGGAAGTCACAGTGTTCTTTCTCTCACTGAGATACACACAATCTGACGTTGCCTCTGAGCTCCGTTGCTGGCAAAGAACTGAAACGGACATACATTCCTGTGGGGAAACACAGGGCTTTGCTAGGATTTCTCTAGGCAGTGTGTTTTCCCTGGGCCTCACTGTAGCAACACTATCTCGCCAGGGCAACACTGCATGGGATTTCCTCTGCCAGGAGAGAGCTGCTGCTTTGTAGTTTGTGCTGGGAAACCTTGCTTTGGCAAGTGCCAATTGACCGCATTCGGGCAGAAACAAAAGAGAATAGCAAGAGGCCTTTTCTCCCCGGCTGCTCTGCCAAGCCCTTCCGGCTAAAACTATGTCGTTGCTCCTCTGGAAGGATCCCTGCACCGTGACGTAGTTTTTCAGAAGAAGCCTTGCGTTTGCAAGAGCAAATGAGGAATTCGTTGCAGGAAAGAGGAAGGAAAGAAAGTTTCTCTCCTTCTGCCTGCTTTGCTCAGAGGACTGGATGAAGTCAGGGAGTTCACCCTTTCACTGAGAAATTGCAGGCTGCTGTTGCCTGGGCGCTCTCTTCTTTGCAAAAGAGTCTGCAGTTCCACGCTTTGAACCGTGGAAAGGGGCCGGGCTCTGCTAAGATTTCCCCCGGCGCTTCGTTTGCCCTGGGCCAAAGCGAGCCTTCACATTAGCTGAACGCTAACACTGCATACTCGTTCCACTTCCAGAACAGGGCTACCGCGAGGCAGTTCTCCGGGGGAAAACGGCCCTTCGTGAAGGGCAGATCTGTCGAGCTCATTGCGGGAAAGCGAAAGCAAAGGACGCTTTTCTCCCTCTAACTGCTTTCGTCAGAGGAACGGGGGAAGTCACAGTGTTCTTTCTCTCACTGAGATACACACAATCTGACGTTGCCTCTGAGCTCCGTTGCTGGCAAAGAACTGAAACGGACATACATTCCTGTGGGGAAACACAGGGCTTTGCTAGGATTTCTCTAGGCAGTGTGTTTTCCCTGGGCCTCACTGTAGCAACACTATCTCGCCAGGGCAACACTGCATGGGATTTCCTCTGCCAGGAGAGAGCTGCTGCTTTGTAGTTTGTGCTGGGAAACCTTGCTTTGGCAAGTGCCAATTGACCGCATTCGGGCAGAAAGAAAAGAGAATAGCAAGAGGCCTTTTCTCCCCGGCTGCTCTGCCAAGCCCTTCCGGCTAAAACTATGTCGTTGCTCCTCTGGAAGGATCCCTGCACCGTGACGTAGTTTTTCAGAAGAAGCCTTGCGTTTGCAAGAGCAAATGAGGAATTCGTTGCAGGAAAGAGGAAGGAAAGAAAGTTTCTCTCCTTCTGCCTGCTTTGCTCAGAGGACTGGATGAAGTCAGGGAGTTCACCCTTTCACTGAGAAATTGCAGGCTGCTGTTGCCTGGGCGCTCTCTTCTTTGCAAAAGAGTCTGCAGTTCCACGCTTTGAACCGTGGAAAGGGGCCGGGCTCTGCTAAGATTTCCCCCGGCGCTTCGTTTGCCCTGGGCCAAAGCGAGCCTTCACATTAGCTGAACGCTAACACTGCATACTCGTTCCACTTCCAGAACAGGGCTACCGCGAGGCAGTTCTCCGGGGGAAAACGGCCCTTCGCGAAGGGCAGATCTGTCGAGCTCATTGCGGGAAAGCGAAAGCAAAGGACGCTTTTCTCCCTCTAACTGCTTTCGTCAGAGGAACGGGGGAAGTCACAGTGTTCTTTCTCTCACTGAGATACACACAATCTGACGTTGCCTCTGAGCTCCGTTGCTGGCAAAGAACTGAAACGGACATACATTCCTGTGGGGAAACACAGGGCTTTGCTAGGATTTCTCTAGGCAGTGTGTTTTCCCTGGGCCTCACTGTAGCAACACTATCTCGCCAGGGCAACACTGCATGGGATTTCCTCTGCCAGGAGAGAGCTGCTGCTTTGTAGTTTGTGCTGGGAAACCTTGCTTTGGCAAGTGCCAATTGACCGCATTCGGGCAGAAAGAAAAGAGAATAGCAAGAGGCCTTTTCTCCCCGGCTGCTCTGCCAAGCCCTTCCAGCTAAAACTATGTCGTTGCTCCTCTGGAAGGATCCCTGCACCGTGACGTAGTTTTTCAGAAGAAGCCTTGCGTTTGCAAGAGCAAATGAGGAATTCGTTGCAGGAAAGAGGAAGGAAAGAAAGTTTCTCTCCTTCTGCCTGCTTTGCTCAGAGGACTGGATGAAGTCAGGGAGTTCACCCTTTCACTGAGAAATTGCAGGCTGCTGTTGCCTGGGCGCTCTCTTCTTTGCAAAAGAGTCTGCAGTTCCACGCTTTGAACCGTGGAAAGGCGCCGGGCTCTGCTAAGATTTCCCCCGGCGCTTCGTTTGCCCTGGGCCAAAGCGAGCCTTCACATTAGCTGAACGCTAACACTGCATACTCGTTCCACTTCCAGAACAGGGCTACCGCGAGGCAGTTCTCCGGGGGAAAACGGCCCTTCGCGAAGGGCAGATCTGTGGAGCTCATTGCGGGAAAGCGAAAGCAAAGGACGCTTTTCTCCCTCTAACTGCTTTCGTCAGAGGAACGGGGGAAGTCACAGTGTTCTTTCTCTCACTGAGATACACACAATCTAACGTTGCCTCTGAGCTCCGTTGCTGGCAAAGAACTGAAACGGACATACATTCCTGTGGGGAAACACAGGGCTTTGCTAGGATTTCTCTAGGCAGTGTGTTTTCCCTGGGCCTCACTGTGGCAACACTATCTCGCCAGGGCAACACTGCATGGGATTTCCTCTGCCAGGAGAGAGCTGCTGCTTTGTAGTTTGTGCTGGGAAACCTTGCTTTGGCAAGTGCCAATTGACCGCATTCGGGCAGAAAGAAAAGAGAATAGCAAGAGGCCTTTTCTCCCCGGCTGCTCTGCCAAGCCCTTCCAGCTAAAACTATGTCGTTGCTCCTCTGGAAGAATCCCTGCACCGTGACGTAGTTTTTCAGAAGAAGCCTTGCGTTTGCAAGAGCAATAGAGGAATTCGTTGCAGGAAAGAGGAAGGAAAGAAAGTTTCTCTCCTTCTGCCTGCTTTGCTCAGAGGACTGGATGAAGTCAGGGAGTTCTCCCTTTCACTGAGAAACGTGCAGGCTGCTGTTGCCTGGGCGCTCTCTTCTTTGCAAAAGAGTCTGCAGTTCCACGCTTTGAACCTTGGAAAGGCGCCGGGCTCTGCTAAGATTTCCCCAGCGCTTCGTTTGCCCTGGGCCAAAGCGAGCCTTCACATTAGCTGAACGCTAACACTGCATACTCGTTCCACTTCCAGAACAGGGCTACCGCGAGGCAGTTCTCCGGGGGAAAACGGCCCTTCGCGAAGGGCAGATCTGTCGAGCTCATTGCGGGAAAGCGAAAGCAAAGGACGCTTTTCTCCCTCTAACTGCTTTCGTCAGAGGAACGGGGGAAGTCACAGTGTTCTTTCTCTCACTGAGATACACACAATCTGACGTTGCCTCTGAGCTCCGTTGCTGGCAAAGAACTGAAACGGACATACATTCCTGTGGGGAAACACAGGGCTTTGCTAGGATTTCTCTAGGCAGTGTGTTTTCCCTGGGCCTCACTGTAGCAACACTATCTCGCCAGGGCAACACTGCATGGGATTTCCTCTGCCAGGAGAGAGCTGCTGCTTTGTAGTTTGTGCTGGGAAACCTTGCTTTGGCAAGTGCCAATTGACCGCATTCGGGCAGAAAGAAAAGAGAATAGCAAGAGGCCTTTTCTCCCCGGCTGCTCTGCCAAGCCCTTCCGGCTAAAACTATGTCGTTGCTCCTCTGGAAGGATCCCTGCACCGTGACGTAGTTTTTCAGAAGAAGCCTTGCGTTTGCAAGAGCAAATGAGGAATTCGTTGCAGGAAAGAGGAAGGAAAGAAAGTTTCTCTCCTTCTGCCTGCTTTGCTCAGAGGACTGGATGAAGTCAGGGAGTTCTCCCTTTCACTGAGAAACGTGCAGGCTGCTGTTGCCTGGGCGCTCTCTTCTTTGCAAAAGAGTCTGCAGTTCCACGCTTTGAACCTTGGAAAGGCGCCGGGCTCTGCTAAGATTTCCCCAGCGCTTCGTTTGCCCTGGGCCAAAGCGAGCCTTCACATTAGCTGAACGCTAACACTGCATACTCGTTCCACTTCCAGAACAGGGCTACCGCGAGGCAGTTCTCCGGGGGAAAACGGCCCTTCGCGAAGGGCAGATCTGTCGAGCTCATTGCGGGAAAGCGAAAGCAAAGGACGCTTTTCTCCCTCTAACTGCTTTCGTCAGAGGAACGGGGGAAGTCACAGTGTTCTTTCTCTCACTGAGATACACACAATCTGACGTTGCCTCTGAGCTCCGTTGCTGGCAAAGAACTGAAACGGACATACATTCCTGTGGGGAAACACAGGGCTTTGCTAGGATTTCTCTAGGCAGTGTGTTTTCCCTGGGCCTCACTGTAGCAACACTATCTCGCCAGGGCAACACTGCATGGGATTTCCTCTGCCAGGAGAGAGCTGCTGCTTTGTAGTTTGTGCTGGGAAACCTTGCTTTGGCAAGTGCCAATTGACCGCATTCGGGCAGAAAGAAAAGAGAATAGCAAGAGGCCTTTTCTCCCCGGCTGCTCTGCCAAGCCCTTCCAGCTAAAACTATGTCGTTGCTCCTCTGGAAGAATCCCTGCACCGTGACGTAGTTTTTCAGAAGAAGCCTTGCGTTTGCAAGAGCAATAGAGGAATTCGTTGCAGGAAAGAGGAAGGAAAGAAAGTTTCTCTCCTTCTGCCTGCTTTGCTCAGAGGACTGGATGAAGTCAGGGAGTTCTCCCTTTCACTGAGAAACGTGCAGGCTGCTGTTGCCTGGGCGCTCTCTTCTTTGCAAAAGAGTCTGCAGTTCCACGCTTTGAACCTTGGAAAGGCGCCGGGCTCTGCTAAGATTTCCCCAGCGCTTCGTTTGCCCTGGGCCAAAGCGAGCCTTCACATTAGCTGAACGCTAACACTGCATACTCGTTCCACTTCCAGAACAGGGCTACCGCGAGGCAGTTCTCCGGGGGAAAACGGCCCTTCGCGAAGGGCAGATCTGTCGAGCTCATTGCGGGAAAGCGAAAGCAAAGGACGCTTTTCTCCCTCTAACTGCTTTCGTCAGAGGAACGGGGGAAGTCACAGTGTTCTTTCTCTCACTGAGATACACACAATCTGACGTTGCCTCTGAGCTCCGTTGCTGGCAAAGAACTGAAACGGACATACATTCCTGTGGGGAAACACAGGGCTTTGCTAGGATTTCTCTAGGCAGTGTGTTTTCCCTGGGCCTCACTGTAGCAACACTATCTCGCCAGGGCAACACTGCATGGGATTTCCTCTGCCAGGAGAGAGCTGCTGCTTTGTAGTTTGTGCTGGGAAACCTTGCTTTGGCAAGTGCCAATTGACCGCATTCGGGCAGAAAGAAAAGAGAATAGCAAGAGGCCTTTTCTCCCCGGCTGCTCTGCCAAGCCCTTCCGGCTAAAACTATGTCGTTGCTCCTCTGGAAGGATCCCTGCACCGTGACGTAGTTTTTCAGAAGAAGCCTTGCGTTTGCAAGAGCAAATGAGGAATTCGTTGCAGGAAAGAGGAAGGAAAGAAAGTTTCTCTCCTTCTGCCTGCTTTGCTCAGAGGACTGGATGAAGTCAGGGAGTTCTCCCTTTCACTGAGAAACGTGCAGGCTGCTGTTGCCTGGGCGCTCTCTTCTTTGCAAAAGAGTCTGCAGTTCCACGCTTTGAACCGTGGAAAGGCGCCGGGCTCTGCTAAGATTTCCCCCGGCGCTTCGTTTGCCCTGGGCCAAAGCGAGCCTTCACATTAGCTGAACGCTAACACTGCATACTCGTTCCACTTCCAGAACAGGGCTACCGCGAGGCAGTTCTCCGGGGGAAAACGGCCCTTCGCGAAGGGCAGATCTGTGGAGCTCATTGCGGGAAAGCGAAAGCAAAGGACGCTTTTCTCCCTCTAACTGCTTTCGTCAGAGGAACGGGGGAAGTCACAGTGTTCTTTCTCTCACTGAGATACACACAATCTGACGTTGCCTCTGAGCTCCGTTGCTGGCAAAGAACTGAAACGGACATACATTCCTGTGGGGAAACACAGGGCTTTGCTAGGATTTCTCTAGGCAGTGTGTTTTCCCTGGGCCTCACTGTAGCAACACTATCTCGCCAGGGCAACACTGCATGGGATTTCCTCTGCCAGGAGAGAGCTGCTGCTTTGTAGTTTGTGCTGGGAAACCTTGCTTTGGCAAGTGCCAATTGACCGCATTCGGGCAGAAACAAAAGAGAATAGCAAGAGGCCTTTTCTCCCCGGCTGCTCTGCCAAGCCCTTCCGGCTAAAACTATGTCGTTGCTCCTCTGGAAGGATCCCTGCACCGTGACGTAGTTTTTCAGAAGAAGCCTTGCGTTTGCAAGAGCAAATGAGGAATTCGTTGCAGGAAAGAGGAAGGAAAGAAAGTTTCTCTCCTTCTGCCTGCTTTGCTCAGAGGACTGGATGAAGTCAGGGAGTTCTCCCTTTCACTGAGAAACGTGCAGGCTGCTGTTGCCTGGGCGCTCTCTTCTTTGCAAAAGAGTCTGCAGTTCCACGCTTTGAACCGTGGAAAGGCGCCGGGCTCTGCTAAGATTTCCCCCGGCGCTTCGTTTGCCCTGGGCCAAAGCGAGCCTTCACATTAGCTGAACGCTAACACTGCATACTCGTTCCACTTCCAGAACAGGGCTACCGCGAGGCAGTTCTCCGGGGGAAAACGGCCCTTCGCGAAGGGCAGATCTGTCGAGCTCATTGCGGGAAAGCGAAAGCAAAGGACGCTTTTCTCCCTCTAACTGCTTTCGTCAGAGGAACGGGGGAAGTCACAGTGTTCTTTCTCTCACTGAGATACACACAATCTGACGTTGCCTCTGAGCTCCGTTGCTGGCAAAGAACTGAAACGGACATACATTCCTGTGGGGAAACACAGGGCTTTGCTAGGATTTCTCTAGGCAGTGTGTTTTCCCTGGGCCTCACTGTAGCAACACTATCTCGCCAGGGCAACACTGCATGGGATTTCCTCTGCCAGGAGAGAGCTGCTGCTTTGTAGTTTGTGCTGGGAAACCTTGCTTTGGCAAGTGCCAATTGACCGCATTCGGGCAGAAAGAAAAGAGAATAGCAAGAGGCCTTTTCTCCCCGGCTGCTCTGCCAAGCCCTTCCGGCTAAAACTATGTCGTTGCTCCTCTGGAAGAATCCCTGCACCGTGACGTAGTTTTTCAGAAGAAGCCTTGCGTTTGCAAGAGCAATAGAGGAATTCGTTGCAGGAAAGAGGAAGGAAAGAAAGTTTCTCTCCTTCTGCCTGCTTTGCTCAGAGGACTGGATGAAGTCAGGGAGTTCTCCCTTTCACTGAGAAACGTGCAGGCTGCTGTTGCCTGGGCGCTCTCTTCTTTGCAAAAGAGTCTGCAGTTCCACGCTTTGAACCTTGGAAAGGCGCCGGGCTCTGCTAAGATTTCCCCAGCGCTTCGTTTGCCCTGGGCCAAAGCGAGCCTTCACATTAGCTGAACGCTAACACTGCATACTCGTTCCACTTCCAGAACAGGGCTACCGCGAGGCAGTTCTCCGGGGGAAAACGGCCCTTCGCGAAGGGCAGATCTGTGGAGCTCATTGCGGGAAAGCGAAAGCAAAGGACGCTTTTCTCCCTCTAACTGCTTTCGTCAGAGGAACGGGGGAAGTCACAGTGTTCTTTCTCTCACTGAGATACACACAATCTGACGTTGCCTCTGAGCTCCGTTGCTGGCAAAGAACTGAAACGGACATACATTCCTGTGGGGAAACACAGGGCTTTGCTAGGATTTCTCTAGGCAGTGTGTTTTCCCTGGGCCTCACTGTGGCAACACTATCTCGCCAGGGCAACACTGCATGGGATTTCCTCTGCCAGGAGAGAGCTGCTGCTTTGTAGTTTGTGCTGGGAAACCTTGCTTTGGCAAGTGCCAATTGACCGCATTCGGGCAGAAAGAAAAGAGAATAGCAAGAGGCCTTTTCTCCCCGGCTGCTCTGCCAAGCCCTTCCAGCTAAAACTATGTCGTTGCTCCTCTGGAAGAATCCCTGCACCGTGACGTAGTTTTTCAGAAGAAGCCTTGCGTTTGCAAGAGCAATAGAGGAATTCGTTGCAGGAAAGAGGAAGGAAAGAAAGTTTCTCTCCTTCTGCCTGCTTTGCTCAGAGGACTGGATGAAGTCAGGGAGTTCTCCCTTTCACTGAGAAACGTGCAGGCTGCTGTTGCCTGGGCGCTCTCTTCTTTGCAAAAGAGTCTGCAGTTCCACGCTTTGAACCTTGGAAAGGCGCCGGGCTCTGCTAAGATTTCCCCAGCGCTTCGTTTGCCCTGGGCCAAAGCGAGCCTTCACATTAGCTGAACGCTAACACTGCATACTCGTTCCACTTCCAGAACAGGGCTACCGCGAGGCAGTTCTCCGGGGGAAAACGGCCCTTCGCGAAGGGCAGATCTGTGGAGCTCATTGCGGGAAAGCGAAAGCAAAGGACGCTTTTCTCCCTCTAACTGCTTTCGTCAGAGGAACGGGGGAAGTCACAGTGTTCTTTCTCTCACTGAGATACACACAATCTGACGTTGCCTCTGAGCTCCGTTGCTGGCAAAGAACTGAAACGGACATACATTCCTGTGGGGAAACACAGGGCTTTGCTAGGATTTCTCTAGGCAGTGTGTTTTCCCTGGGCCTCACTGTAGCAACACTATCTCGCCAGGGCAACACTGCATGGGATTTCCTCTGCCAGGAGAGAGCTGCTGCTTTGTAGTTTGTGCTGGGAAACCTTGCTTTGGCAAGTGCCAATTGACCGCATTCGGGCAGAAAGAAAAGAGAATAGCAAGAGGCCTTTTCTCCCCGGCTGCTCTGCCAAGCCCTTCCGGCTAAAACTATGTCGTTGCTCCTCTGGAAGGATCCCTGCACCGTGACGTAGTTTTTCAGAAGAAGCCTTGCGTTTGCAAGAGCAAATGAGGAATTCGTTGCAGGAAAGAGGAAGGAAAGAAAGTTTCTCTCCTTCTGCCTGCTTTGCTCAGAGGACTGGATGAAGTCAGGGAGTTCTCCCTTTCACTGAGAAACGTGCAGGCTGCTGTTGCCTGGGCGCTCTCTTCTTTGCAAAAGAGTCTGCAGTTCCACGCTTTGAACCTTGGAAAGGCGCCGGGCTCTGCTAAGATTTCCCCAGCGCTTCGTTTGCCCTGGGCCAAAGCGAGCCTTCACATTAGCTGAACGCTAACACTGCATACTCGTTCCACTTCCAGAACAGGGCTACCGCGAGGCAGTTCTCCGGGGGAAAACGGCCCTTCGCGAAGGGCAGATCTGTGGAGCTCATTGCGGGAAAGCGAAAGCAAAGGACGCTTTTCTCCCTCTAACTGCTTTCGTCAGAGGAACGGGGGAAGTCACAGTGTTCTTTCTCTCACTGAGATACACACAATCTGACGTTGCCTCTGAGCTCCGTTGCTGGCAAAGAACTGAAACGGACATACATTCCTGTGGGGAAACACAGGGCTTTGCTAGGATTTCTCTAGGCAGTGTGTTTTCCCTGGGCCTCACTGTAGCAACACTATCTCGCCAGGGCAACACTGCATGGGATTTCCTCTGCCAGGAGAGAGCTGCTGCTTTGTAGTTTGTGCTGGGAAACCTTGCTTTGGCAAGTGCCAATTGACCGCATTCGGGCAGAAAGAAAAGAGAATAGCAAGAGGCCTTTTCTCCCCGGCTGCTCTGCCAAGCCCTTCCAGCTAAAACTATGTCGTTGCTCCTCTGGAAGAATCCCTGCACCGTGACGTAGTTTTTCAGAAGAAGCCTTGCGTTTGCAAGAGCAATAGAGGAATTCGTTGCAGGAAAGAGGAAGGAAAGAAAGTTTCTCTCCTTCTGCCTGCTTTGCTCAGAGGACTGGATGAAGTCAGGGAGTTCTCCCTTTCACTGAGAAACGTGCAGGCTGCTGTTGCCTGGGCGCTCTCTTCTTTGCAAAAGAGTCTGCAGTTCCACGCTTTGAACCTTGGAAAGGCGCCGGGCTCTGCTAAGATTTCCCCAGCGCTTCGTTTGCCCTGGGCCAAAGCGAGCCTTCACATTAGCTGAACGCTAACACTGCATACTCGTTCCACTTCCAGAACAGGGCTACCGCGAGGCAGTTCTCCGGGGGAAAACGGCCCTTCGCGAAGGGCAGATCTGTGGAGCTCATTGCGGGAAAGCGAAAGCAAAGGACGCTTTTCTCCCTCTAACTGCTTTCGTCAGAGGAACGGGGGAAGTCACAGTGTTCTTTCTCTCACTGAGATACACACAATCTGACGTTGCCTCTGAGCTCCGTTGCTGGCAAAGAACTGAAACGGACATACATTCCTGTGGGGAAACACAGGGCTTTGCTAGGATTTCTCTAGGCAGTGTGTTTTCCCTGGGCCTCACTGTAGCAACACTATCTCGCCAGGGCAACACTGCATGGGATTTCCTCTGCCAGGAGAGAGCTGCTGCTTTGTAGTTTGTGCTGGGAAACCTTGCTTTGGCAAGTGCCAATTGACCGCATTCGGGCAGAAAGAAAAGAGAATAGCAAGAGGCCTTTTCTCCCCGGCTGCTCTGCCAAGCCCTTCCGGCTAAAACTATGTCGTTGCTCCTCTGGAAGGATCCCTGCACCGTGACGTAGTTTTTCAGAAGAAGCCTTGCGTTTGCAAGAGCAAATGAGGAATTCGTTGCAGGAAAGAGGAAGGAAAGAAAGTTTCTCTCCTTCTGCCTGCTTTGCTCAGAGGACTGGATGAAGTCAGGGAGTTCTCCCTTTCACTGAGAAACGTGCAGGCTGCTGTTGCCTGGGCGCTCTCTTCTTTGCAAAAGAGTCTGCAGTTCCACGCTTTGAACCGTGGAAAGGCGCCGGGCTCTGCTAAGATTTCCCCCGGCGCTTCGTTTGCCCTGGGCCAAAGCGAGCCTTCACATTAGCTGAACGCTAACACTGCATACTCGTTCCACTTCCAGAACAGGGCTACCGCGAGGCAGTTCTCCGGGGGAAAACGGCCCTTCGCGAAGGGCAGATCTGTGGAGCTCATTGCGGGAAAGCGAAAGCAAAGGACGCTTTTCTCCCTCTAACTGCTTTCGTCAGAGGAACGGGGGAAGTCACAGTGTTCTTTCTCTCACTGAGATACACACAATCTGACGTTGCCTCTGAGCTCCGTTGCTGGCAAAGAACTGAAACGGACATACATTCCTGTGGGGAAACACAGGGCTTTGCTAGGATTTCTCTAGGCAGTGTGTTTTCCCTGGGCCTCACTGTAGCAACACTATCTCGCCAGGGCAACACTGCATGGGATTTCCTCTGCCAGGAGAGAGCTGCTGCTTTGTAGTTTGTGCTGGGAAACCTTGCTTTGGCAAGTGCCAATTGACCGCATTCGGGCAGAAACAAAAGAGAATAGCAAGAGGCCTTTTCTCCCCGGCTGCTCTGCCAAGCCCTTCCGGCTAAAACTATGTCGTTGCTCCTCTGGAAGGATCCCTGCACCGTGACGTAGTTTTTCAGAAGAAGCCTTGCGTTTGCAAGAGCAAATGAGGAATTCGTTGCAGGAAAGAGGAAGGAAAGAAAGTTTCTCTCCTTCTGCCTGCTTTGCTCAGAGGACTGGATGAAGTCAGGGAGTTCTCCCTTTCACTGAGAAACGTGCAGGCTGCTGTTGCCTGGGCGCTCTCTTCTTTGCAAAAGAGTCTGCAGTTCCACGCTTTGAACCGTGGAAAGGCGCCGGGCTCTGCTAAGATTTCCCCCGGCGCTTCGTTTGCCCTGGGCCAAAGCGAGCCTTCACATTAGCTGAACGCTAACACTGCATACTCGTTCCACTTCCAGAACAGGGCTACCGCGAGGCAGTTCTCCGGGGGAAAACGGCCCTTCGCGAAGGGCAGATCTGTCGAGCTCATTGCGGGAAAGCGAAAGCAAAGGACGCTTTTCTCCCTCTAACTGCTTTCGTCAGAGGAACGGGGGAAGTCACAGTGTTCTTTCTCTCACTGAGATACACACAATCTGACGTTGCCTCTGAGCTCCGTTGCTGGCAAAGAACTGAAACGGACATACATTCCTGTGGGGAAACACAGGGCTTTGCTAGGATTTCTCTAGGCAGTGTGTTTTCCCTGGGCCTCACTGTAGCAACACTATCTCGCCAGGGCAACACTGCATGGGATTTCCTCTGCCAGGAGAGAGCTGCTGCTTTGTAGTTTGTGCTGGGAAACCTTGCTTTGGCAAGTGCCAATTGACCGCATTCGGGCAGAAAGAAAAGAGAATAGCAAGAGGCCTTTTCTCCCCGGCTGCTCTGCCAAGCCCTTCCGGCTAAAACTATGTCGTTGCTCCTCTGGAAGAATCCCTGCACCGTGACGTAGTTTTTCAGAAGAAGCCTTGCGTTTGCAAGAGCAATAGAGGAATTCGTTGCAGGAAAGAGGAAGGAAAGAAAGTTTCTCTCCTTCTGCCTGCTTTGCTCAGAGGACTGGATGAAGTCAGGGAGTTCTCCCTTTCACTGAGAAACGTGCAGGCTGCTGTTGCCTGGGCGCTCTCTTCTTTGCAAAAGAGTCTGCAGTTCCACGCTTTGAACCTTGGAAAGGCGCCGGGCTCTGCTAAGATTTCCCCAGCGCTTCGTTTGCCCTGGGCCAAAGCGAGCCTTCACATTAGCTGAACGCTAACACTGCATACTCGTTCCACTTCCAGAACAGGGCTACCGCGAGGCAGTTCTCCGGGGGAAAACGGCCCTTCGCGAAGGGCAGATCTGTGGAGCTCATTGCGGGAAAGCGAAAGCAAAGGACGCTTTTCTCCCTCTAACTGCTTTCGTCAGAGGAACGGGGGAAGTCACAGTGTTCTTTCTCTCACTGAGATACACACAATCTGACGTTGCCTCTGAGCTCCGTTGCTGGCAAAGAACTGAAACGGACATACATTCCTGTGGGGAAACACAGGGCTTTGCTAGGATTTCTCTAGGCAGTGTGTTTTCCCTGGGCCTCACTGTAGCAACACTATCTCGCCAGGGCAACACTGCATGGGATTTCCTCTGCCAGGAGAGAGCTGCTGCTTTGTAGTTTGTGCTGGGAAACCTTGCTTTGGCAAGTGCCAATTGACCGCATTCGGGCAGAAAGAAAAGAGAATAGCAAGAGGCCTTTTCTCTCCGGCTGCTCTGTCAAGCCCTTCCGGCTAAAACTATGTCGTTGCTCCTCTGGAAGGATCCCTGCACCGTGACGTAGTTTTTCAGAAGAAGCCTTGCGTTTGCAAGAGCAAATGAGGAATTCGTTGCAGGAAAGAGGAAGGAAAGAAAGTTTCTCTCCTTCTGCCTGCTTTGCTCAGAGGACTGGATGAAGTCAGGGAGTTCTCCCTTTCACTGAGAAACGTGCAGGCTGCTGTTGCCTGGGCGCTCTCTTCTTTGCAAAAGAGTCTGCAGTTCCACGCTTTGAACCTTGGAAAGGCGCCGGGCTCTGCTAAGATTTCCCCAGCGCTTCGTTTGCCCTGGGCCAAAGCGAGCCTTCACATTAGCTGAACGCTAACACTGCATACTCGTTCCACTTCCAGAACAGGGCTACCGCGAGGCAGTTCTCCGGGGGAAAACGGCCCTTCGCGAAGGGCAGATCTGTCGAGCTCATTGCGGGAAAGCGAAAGCAAAGGACGCTTTTCTCCCTCTAACTGCTTTCGTCAGAGGAACGGGGGAAGTCACAGTGTTCTTTCTCTCACTGAGATACACACAATCTGACGTTGCCTCTGAGCTCCGTTGCTGGCAAAGAACTGAAACGGACATACATTCCTGTGGGGAAACACAGGGCTTTGCTAGGATTTCTCTAGGCAGTGTGTTTTCCCTGGGCCTCACTGTAGCAACACTATCTCGCCAGGGCAACACTGCATGGGATTTCCTCTGCCAGGAGAGAGCTGCTGCTTTGTAGTTTGTGCTGGGAAACCTTGCTTTGGCAAGTGCCAATTGACCGCATTCGGGCAGAAACAAAAGAGAATAGCAAGAGGCCTTTTCTCCCCGGCTGCTCTGCCAAGCCCTTCCGGCTAAAACTATGTCGTTGCTCCTCTGGAAGGATCCCTGCACCGTGACGTAGTTTTTCAGAAGAAGCCTTGCGTTTGCAAGAGCAAATGAGGAATTCGTTGCAGGAAAGAGGAAGGAAAGAAAGTTTCTCTCCTTCTGCCTGCTTTGCTCAGAGGACTGGATGAAGTCAGGGAGTTCTCCCTTTCACTGAGAAACGTGCAGGCTGCTGTTGCCTGGGCGCTCTCTTCTTTGCAAAAGAGTCTGCAGTTCCACGCTTTGAACCGTGGAAAGGCGCCGGGCTCTGCTAAGATTTCCCCCGGCGCTTCGTTTGCCCTGGGCCAAAGCGAGCCTTCACATTAGCTGAACGCTAACACTGCATACTCGTTCCACTTCCAGAACAGGGCTACCGCGAGGCAGTTCTCCGGGGGAAAACGGCCCTTCGCGAAGGGCAGATCTGTCGAGCTCATTGCGGGAAAGCGAAAGCAAAGGACGCTTTTCTCCCTCTAACTGCTTTCGTCAGAGGAACGGGGGAAGTCACAGTGTTCTTTCTCTCACTGAGATACACACAATCTGACGTTGCCTCTGAGCTCCGTTGCTGGCAAAGAACTGAAACGGACATACATTCCTGTGGGGAAACACAGGGCTTTGCTAGGATTTCTCTAGGCAGTGTGTTTTCCCTGGGCCTCACTGTAGCAACACTATCTCGCCAGGGCAACACTGCATGGGATTTCCTCTGCCAGGAGAGAGCTGCTGCTTTGTAGTTTGTGCTGGGAAACCTTGCTTTGGCAAGTGCCAATTGACCGCATTCGGGCAGAAAGAAAAGAGAATAGCAAGAGGCCTTTTCTCCCCGGCTGCTCTGCCAAGCCCTTCCGGCTAAAACTATGTCGTTGCTCCTCTGGAAGAATCCCTGCACCGTGACGTAGTTTTTCAGAAGAAGCCTTGCGTTTGCAAGAGCAATAGAGGAATTCGTTGCAGGAAAGAGGAAGGAAAGAAAGTTTCTCTCCTTCTGCCTGCTTTGCTCAGAGGACTGGATGAAGTCAGGGAGTTCTCCCTTTCACTGAGAAACGTGCAGGCTGCTGTTGCCTGGGCGCTCTCTTCTTTGCAAAAGAGTCTGCAGTTCCACGCTTTGAACCTTGGAAAGGCGCCGGGCTCTGCTAAGATTTCCCCAGCGCTTCGTTTGCCCTGGGCCAAAGCGAGCCTTCACATTAGCTGAACGCTAACACTGCATACTCGTTCCACTTCCAGAACAGGGCTACCGCGAGGCAGTTCTCCGGGGGAAAACGGCCCTTCGCGAAGGGCAGATCTGTGGAGCTCATTGCGGGAAAGCGAAAGCAAAGGACGCTTTTCTCCCTCTAACTGCTTTCGTCAGAGGAACGGGGGAAGTCACAGTGTTCTTTCTCTCACTGAGATACACACAATCTGACGTTGCCTCTGAGCTCCGTTGCTGGCAAAGAACTGAAACGGACATACATTCCTGTGGGGAAACACAGGGCTTTGCTAGGATTTCTCTAGGCAGTGTGTTTTCCCTGGGCCTCACTGTGGCAACACTATCTCGCCAGGGCAACACTGCATGGGATTTCCTCTGCCAGGAGAGAGCTGCTGCTTTGTAGTTTGTGCTGGGAAACCTTGCTTTGGCAAGTGCCAATTGACCGCATTCGGGCAGAAAGAAAAGAGAATAGCAAGAGGCCTTTTCTCCCCGGCTGCTCTGCCAAGCCCTTCCAGCTAAAACTATGTCGTTGCTCCTCTGGAAGAATCCCTGCACCGTGACGTAGTTTTTCAGAAGAAGCCTTGCGTTTGCAAGAGCAATAGAGGAATTCGTTGCAGGAAAGAGGAAGGAAAGAAAGTTTCTCTCCTTCTGCCTGCTTTGCTCAGAGGACTGGATGAAGTCAGGGAGTTCTCCCTTTCACTGAGAAACGTGCAGGCTGCTGTTGCCTGGGCGCTCTCTTCTTTGCAAAAGAGTCTGCAGTTCCACGCTTTGAACCTTGGAAAGGCGCCGGGCTCTGCTAAGATTTCCCCAGCGCTTCGTTTGCCCTGGGCCAAAGCGAGCCTTCACATTAGCTGAACGCTAACACTGCATACTCGTTCCACTTCCAGAACAGGGCTACCGCGAGGCAGTTCTCCGGGGGAAAACGGCCCTTCGCGAAGGGCAGATCTGTGGAGCTCATTGCGGGAAAGCGAAAGCAAAGGACGCTTTTCTCCCTCTAACTGCTTTCGTCAGAGGAACGGGGGAAGTCACAGTGTTCTTTCTCTCACTGAGATACACACAATCTGACGTTGCCTCTGAGCTCCGTTGCTGGCAAAGAACTGAAACGGACATACATTCCTGTGGGGAAACACAGGGCTTTGCTAGGATTTCTCTAGGCAGTGTGTTTTCCCTGGGCCTCACTGTAGCAACACTATCTCGCCAGGGCAACACTGCATGGGATTTCCTCTGCCAGGAGAGAGCTGCTGCTTTGTAGTTTGTGCTGGGAAACCTTGCTTTGGCAAGTGCCAATTGACCGCATTCGGGCAGAAAGAAAAGAGAATAGCAAGAGGCCTTTTCTCCCCGGCTGCTCTGCCAAGCCCTTCCGGCTAAAACTATGTCGTTGCTCCTCTGGAAGGATCCCTGCACCGTGACGTAGTTTTTCAGAAGAAGCCTTGCGTTTGCAAGAGCAAATGAGGAATTCGTTGCAGGAAAGAGGAAGGAAAGAAAGTTTCTCTCCTTCTGCCTGCTTTGCTCAGAGGACTGGATGAAGTCAGGGAGTTCTCCCTTTCACTGAGAAACGTGCAGGCTGCTGTTGCCTGGGCGCTCTCTTCTTTGCAAAAGAGTCTGCAGTTCCACGCTTTGAACCTTGGAAAGGCGCCGGGCTCTGCTAAGATTTCCCCAGCGCTTCGTTTGCCCTGGGCCAAAGCGAGCCTTCACATTAGCTGAACGCTAACACTGCATACTCGTTCCACTTCCAGAACAGGGCTACCGCGAGGCAGTTCTCCGGGGGAAAACGGCCCTTCGCGAAGGGCAGATCTGTGGAGCTCATTGCGGGAAAGCGAAAGCAAAGGACGCTTTTCTCCCTCTAACTGCTTTCGTCAGAGGAACGGGGGAAGTCACAGTGTTCTTTCTCTCACTGAGATACACACAATCTGACGTTGCCTCTGAGCTCCGTTGCTGGCAAAGAACTGAAACGGACATACATTCCTGTGGGGAAACACAGGGCTTTGCTAGGATTTCTCTAGGCAGTGTGTTTTCCCTGGGCCTCACTGTAGCAACACTATCTCGCCAGGGCAACACTGCATGGGATTTCCTCTGCCAGGAGAGAGCTGCTGCTTTGTAGTTTGTGCTGGGAAACCTTGCTTTGGCAAGTGCCAATTGACCGCATTCGGGCAGAAAGAAAAGAGAATAGCAAGAGGCCTTTTCTCCCCGGCTGCTCTGCCAAGCCCTTCCAGCTAAAACTATGTCGTTGCTCCTCTGGAAGAATCCCTGCACCGTGACGTAGTTTTTCAGAAGAAGCCTTGCGTTTGCAAGAGCAATAGAGGAATTCGTTGCAGGAAAGAGGAAGGAAAGAAAGTTTCTCTCCTTCTGCCTGCTTTGCTCAGAGGACTGGATGAAGTCAGGGAGTTCTCCCTTTCACTGAGAAACGTGCAGGCTGCTGTTGCCTGGGCGCTCTCTTCTTTGCAAAAGAGTCTGCAGTTCCACGCTTTGAACCTTGGAAAGGCGCCGGGCTCTGCTAAGATTTCCCCAGCGCTTCGTTTGCCCTGGGCCAAAGCGAGCCTTCACATTAGCTGAACGCTAACACTGCATACTCGTTCCACTTCCAGAACAGGGCTACCGCGAGGCAGTTCTCCGGGGGAAAACGGCCCTTCGCGAAGGGCAGATCTGTGGAGCTCATTGCGGGAAAGCGAAAGCAAAGGACGCTTTTCTCCCTCTAACTGCTTTCGTCAGAGGAACGGGGGAAGTCACAGTGTTCTTTCTCTCACTGAGATACACACAATCTGACGTTGCCTCTGAGCTCCGTTGCTGGCAAAGAACTGAAACGGACATACATTCCTGTGGGGAAACACAGGGCTTTGCTAGGATTTCTCTAGGCAGTGTGTTTTCCCTGGGCCTCACTGTAGCAACACTATCTCGCCAGGGCAACACTGCATGGGATTTCCTCTGCCAGGAGAGAGCTGCTGCTTTGTAGTTTGTGCTGGGAAACCTTGCTTTGGCAAGTGCCAATTGACCGCATTCGGGCAGAAAGAAAAGAGAATAGCAAGAGGCCTTTTCTCCCCGGCTGCTCTGCCAAGCCCTTCCGGCTAAAACTATGTCGTTGCTCCTCTGGAAGGATCCCTGCACCGTGACGTAGTTTTTCAGAAGAAGCCTTGCGTTTGCAAGAGCAAATGAGGAATTCGTTGCAGGAAAGAGGAAGGAAAGAAAGTTTCTCTCCTTCTGCCTGCTTTGCTCAGAGGACTGGATGAAGTCAGGGAGTTCTCCCTTTCACTGAGAAACGTGCAGGCTGCTGTTGCCTGGGCGCTCTCTTCTTTGCAAAAGAGTCTGCAGTTCCACGCTTTGAACCGTGGAAAGGCGCCGGGCTCTGCTAAGATTTCCCCCGGCGCTTCGTTTGCCCTGGGCCAAAGCGAGCCTTCACATTAGCTGAACGCTAACACTGCATACTCGTTCCACTTCCAGAACAGGGCTACCGCGAGGCAGTTCTCCGGGGGAAAACGGCCCTTCGCGAAGGGCAGATCTGTGGAGCTCATTGCGGGAAAGCGAAAGCAAAGGACGCTTTTCTCCCTCTAACTGCTTTCGTCAGAGGAACGGGGGAAGTCACAGTGTTCTTTCTCTCACTGAGATACACACAATCTGACGTTGCCTCTGAGCTCCGTTGCTGGCAAAGAACTGAAACGGACATACATTCCTGTGGGGAAACACAGGGCTTTGCTAGGATTTCTCTAGGCAGTGTGTTTTCCCTGGGCCTCACTGTAGCAACACTATCTCGCCAGGGCAACACTGCATGGGATTTCCTCTGCCAGGAGAGAGCTGCTGCTTTGTAGTTTGTGCTGGGAAACCTTGCTTTGGCAAGTGCCAATTGACCGCATTCGGGCAGAAACAAAAGAGAATAGCAAGAGGCCTTTTCTCCCCGGCTGCTCTGCCAAGCCCTTCCGGCTAAAACTATGTCGTTGCTCCTCTGGAAGGATCCCTGCACCGTGACGTAGTTTTTCAGAAGAAGCCTTGCGTTTGCAAGAGCAAATGAGGAATTCGTTGCAGGAAAGAGGAAGGAAAGAAAGTTTCTCTCCTTCTGCCTGCTTTGCTCAGAGGACTGGATGAAGTCAGGGAGTTCTCCCTTTCACTGAGAAACGTGCAGGCTGCTGTTGCCTGGGCGCTCTCTTCTTTGCAAAAGAGTCTGCAGTTCCACGCTTTGAACCGTGGAAAGGCGCCGGGCTCTGCTAAGATTTCCCCCGGCGCTTCGTTTGCCCTGGGCCAAAGCGAGCCTTCACATTAGCTGAACGCTAACACTGCATACTCGTTCCACTTCCAGAACAGGGCTACCGCGAGGCAGTTCTCCGGGGGAAAACGGCCCTTCGCGAAGGGCAGATCTGTCGAGCTCATTGCGGGAAAGCGAAAGCAAAGGACGCTTTTCTCCCTCTAACTGCTTTCGTCAGAGGAACGGGGGAAGTCACAGTGTTCTTTCTCTCACTGAGATACACACAATCTGACGTTGCCTCTGAGCTCCGTTGCTGGCAAAGAACTGAAACGGACATACATTCCTGTGGGGAAACACAGGGCTTTGCTAGGATTTCTCTAGGCAGTGTGTTTTCCCTGGGCCTCACTGTAGCAACACTATCTCGCCAGGGCAACACTGCATGGGATTTCCTCTGCCAGGAGAGAGCTGCTGCTTTGTAGTTTGTGCTGGGAAACCTTGCTTTGGCAAGTGCCAATTGACCGCATTCGGGCAGAAAGAAAAGAGAATAGCAAGAGGCCTTTTCTCCCCGGCTGCTCTGCCAAGCCCTTCCGGCTAAAACTATGTCGTTGCTCCTCTGGAAGAATCCCTGCACCGTGACGTAGTTTTTCAGAAGAAGCCTTGCGTTTGCAAGAGCAATAGAGGAATTCGTTGCAGGAAAGAGGAAGGAAAGAAAGTTTCTCTCCTTCTGCCTGCTTTGCTCAGAGGACTGGATGAAGTCAGGGAGTTCTCCCTTTCACTGAGAAACGTGCAGGCTGCTGTTGCCTGGGCGCTCTCTTCTTTGCAAAAGAGTCTGCAGTTCCACGCTTTGAACCTTGGAAAGGCGCCGGGCTCTGCTAAGATTTCCCCAGCGCTTCGTTTGCCCTGGGCCAAAGCGAGCCTTCACATTAGCTGAACGCTAACACTGCATACTCGTTCCACTTCCAGAACAGGGCTACCGCGAGGCAGTTCTCCGGGGGAAAACGGCCCTTCGCGAAGGGCAGATCTGTGGAGCTCATTGCGGGAAAGCGAAAGCAAAGGACGCTTTTCTCCCTCTAACTGCTTTCGTCAGAGGAACGGGGGAAGTCACAGTGTTCTTTCTCTCACTGAGATACACACAATCTGACGTTGCCTCTGAGCTCCGTTGCTGGCAAAGAACTGAAACGGACATACATTCCTGTGGGGAAACACAGGGCTTTGCTAGGATTTCTCTAGGCAGTGTGTTTTCCCTGGGCCTCACTGTAGCAACACTATCTCGCCAGGGCAACACTGCATGGGATTTCCTCTGCCAGGAGAGAGCTGCTGCTTTGTAGTTTGTGCTGGGAAACCTTGCTTTGGCAAGTGCCAATTGACCGCATTCGGGCAGAAAGAAAAGAGAATAGCAAGAGGCCTTTTCTCTCCGGCTGCTCTGTCAAGCCCTTCCGGCTAAAACTATGTCGTTGCTCCTCTGGAAGGATCCCTGCACCGTGACGTAGTTTTTCAGAAGAAGCCTTGCGTTTGCAAGAGCAAATGAGGAATTCGTTGCAGGAAAGAGGAAGGAAAGAAAGTTTCTCTCCTTCTGCCTGCTTTGCTCAGAGGACTGGATGAAGTCAGGGAGTTCTCCCTTTCACTGAGAAACGTGCAGGCTGCTGTTGCCTGGGCGCTCTCTTCTTTGCAAAAGAGTCTGCAGTTCCACGCTTTGAACCTTGGAAAGGCGCCGGGCTCTGCTAAGATTTCCCCAGCGCTTCGTTTGCCCTGGGCCAAAGCGAGCCTTCACATTAGCTGAACGCTAACACTGCATACTCGTTCCACTTCCAGAACAGGGCTACCGCGAGGCAGTTCTCCGGGGGAAAACGGCCCTTCGCGAAGGGCAGATCTGTCGAGCTCATTGCGGGAAAGCGAAAGCAAAGGACGCTTTTCTCCCTCTAACTGCTTTCGTCAGAGGAACGGGGGAAGTCACAGTGTTCTTTCTCTCACTGACATACACACAATCTGACGTTGCCTCTGAGCTCCGTTGCTGGCAAAGAACTGAAACGGACATACATTCCTGTGGGGAAACACAGGGCTTTGCTAGGATTTCTCTAGGCAGTGTGTTTTCCCTGGGCCTCACTGTAGCAACACTATCTCGCCAGGGCAACACTGCATGGGATTTCCTCTGCCAGGAGAGAGCTGCTGCTTTGTAGTTTGTGCTGGGAAACCTTGCTTTGGCAAGTGCCAATTGACCGCATTCGGGCAGAAACAAAAGAGAATAGCAAGAGGCCTTTTCTCCCAGGCTGCTCTGCCAAGCCCTTCCAGCTAAAACTATGTCGTTGCTCCTCTGGAAGGATCCCTGCACCGTGACGTAGTTTTTCAGAAGAAGCCTTGCGTTTGCAAGAGCAAATGAGGAATTCGTTGCAGGAAAGAGGAAGGAAAGAAAGTTTCTCTCCTTCTGCCTGCTTTGCTCAGAGGACTGGATGAAGTCAGGGAGTTCTCCCTTTCACTGAGAAACGTGCAGGCTGCTGTTGCCTGGGCGCTCTCTTCTTTGCAAAAGAGTCTGCAGTTCCACGCTTTGAACCTTGGAAAGGCGCCGGGCTCTGCTAAGATTTCCCCCGGCGCTTCGTTTGCCCTGGGCCAAAGCGAGCCTTCACATTAGCTGAACGCTAACACTGCATACTCGTTCCACTTCCAGAACAGGGCTACCGCGAGGCAGTTCTCCGGGGGAAAACGGCCCTTCGCGAAGGGCAGATCTGTGGAGCTCATTGCGGGAAAGCGAAAGCAAAGGACGCTTTTCTCCCTCTAACTGCTTTCGTCAGAGGAACGGGGGAAGTCACAGTGTTCTTTCTCTCACTGAGATACACACAATCTGACGTTGCCTCTGAGCTCCGTTGCTGGCAAAGAACTGAAACGGACATACATTCCTGTGGGGAAACACAGGGCTTTGCTAGGATTTCTCTAGGCAGTGTGTTTTCCCTGGGCCTCACTGTAGCAACACTATCTCGCCAGGGCAACACTGCATGGGATTTCCTCTGCCAGGAGAGAGCTGCTGCTTTGTAGTTTGTGCTGGGAAACCTTGCTTTGGCAAGTGCCAATTGACCGCATTCGGGCAGAAAGAAAAGAGAATAGCAAGAGGCCTTTTCTCCCCGGCTGCTCTGCCAAGCCCTTCCGGCTAAAACTATGTCGTTGCTCCTCTGGAAGAATCCCTGCACCGTGACGTAGTTTTTCAGAAGAAGCCTTGCGTTTGCAAGAGCAATAGAGGAATTCGTTGCAGGAAAGAGGAAGGAAAGAAAGTTTCTCTCCTTCTGCCTGCTTTGCTCAGAGGACTGGATGAAGTCAGGGAGTTCTCCCTTTCACTGAGAAACGTGCAGGCTGCTGTTGCCTGGGCGCTCTCTTCTTTGCAAAAGAGTCTGCAGTTCCACGCTTTGAACCTTGGAAAGGCGCCGGGCTCTGCTAAGATTTCCCCAGCGCTTCGTTTGCCCTGGGCCAAAGCGAGCCTTCACATTAGCTGAACGCTAACACTGCATACTCGTTCCACTTCCAGAACAGGGCTACCGCGAGGCAGTTCTCCGGGGGAAAACGGCCCTTCGCGAAGGGCAGATCTGTGGAGCTCATTGCGGGAAAGCGAAAGCAAAGGACGCTTTTCTCCCTCTAACTGCTTTCGTCAGAGGAACGGGGGAAGTCACAGTGTTCTTTCTCTCACTGAGATACACACAATCTGACGTTGCCTCTGAGCTCCGTTGCTGGCAAAGAACTGAAACGGACATACATTCCTGTGGGGAAACACAGGGCTTTGCTAGGATTTCTCTAGGCAGTGTGTTTTCCCTGGGCCTCACTGTGGCAACACTATCTCGCCAGGGCAACACTGCATGGGATTTCCTCTGCCAGGAGAGAGCTGCTGCTTTGTAGTTTGTGCTGGGAAACCTTGCTTTGGCAAGTGCCAATTGACCGCATTCGGGCAGAAAGAAAAGAGAATAGCAAGAGGCCTTTTCTCCCCGGCTGCTCTGCCAAGCCCTTCCGGCTAAAACTATGTCGTTGCTCCTCTGGAAGAATCCCTGCACCGTGACGTAGTTTTTCAGAAGAAGCCTTGCGTTTGCAAGAGCAATAGAGGAATTCGTTGCAGGAAAGAGGAAGGAAAGAAAGTTTCTCTCCTTCTGCCTGCTTTGCTCAGAGGACTGGATGAAGTCAGGGAGTTCTCCCTTTCACTGAGAAACGTGCAGGCTGCTGTTGCCTGGGCGCTCTCTTCTTTGCAAAAGAGTCTGCAGTTCCACGCTTTGAACCTTGGAAAGGCGCCGGGCTCTGCTAAGATTTCCCCAGCGCTTCGTTTGCCCTGGGCCAAAGCGAGCCTTCACATTAGCTGAACGCTAACACTGCATACTCGTTCCACTTCCAGAACAGGGCTACCGCGAGGCAGTTCTCCGGGGGAAAACGGCCCTTCGCGAAGGGCAGATCTGTGGAGCTCATTGCGGGAAAGCGAAAGCAAAGGACGCTTTTCTCCCTCTAACTGCTTTCGTCAGAGGAACGGGGGAAGTCACAGTGTTCTTTCTCTCACTGAGATACACACAATCTGACGTTGCCTCTGAGCTCCGTTGCTGGCAAAGAACTGAAACGGACATACATTCCTGTGGGGAAACACAGGGCTTTGCTAGGATTTCTCTAGGCAGTGTGTTTTCCCTGGGCCTCACTGTAGCAACACTATCTCGCCAGGGCAACACTGCATGGGATTTCCTCTGCCAGGAGAGAGCTGCTGCTTTGTAGTTTGTGCTGGGAAACCTTGCTTTGGCAAGTGCCAATTGACCGCATTCGGGCAGAAAGAAAAGAGAATAGCAAGAGGCCTTTTCTCCCCGGCTGCTCTGCCAAGCCCTTCCGGCTAAAACTATGTCGTTGCTCCTCTGGAAGGATCCCTGCACCGTGACGTAGTTTTTCAGAAGAAGCCTTGCGTTTGCAAGAGCAAATGAGGAATTCGTTGCAGGAAAGAGGAAGGAAAGAAAGTTTCTCTCCTTCTGCCTGCTTTGCTCAGAGGACTGGATGAAGTCAGGGAGTTCTCCCTTTCACTGAGAAACGTGCAGGCTGCTGTTGCCTGGGCGCTCTCTTCTTTGCAAAAGAGTCTGCAGTTCCACGCTTTGAACCTTGGAAAGGCGCCGGGCTCTGCTAAGATTTCCCCAGCGCTTCGTTTGCCCTGGGCCAAAGCGAGCCTTCACATTAGCTGAACGCTAACACTGCATACTCGTTCCACTTCCAGAACAGGGCTACCGCGAGGCAGTTCTCCGGGGGAAAACGGCCCTTCGCGAAGGGCAGATCTGTGGAGCTCATTGCGGGAAAGCGAAAGCAAAGGACGCTTTTCTCCCTCTAACTGCTTTCGTCAGAGGAACGGGGGAAGTCACAGTGTTCTTTCTCTCACTGAGATACACACAATCTGACGTTGCCTCTGAGCTCCGTTGCTGGCAAAGAACTGAAACGGACATACATTCCTGTGGGGAAACACAGGGCTTTGCTAGGATTTCTCTAGGCAGTGTGTTTTCCCTGGGCCTCACTGTAGCAACACTATCTCGCCAGGGCAACACTGCATGGGATTTCCTCTGCCAGGAGAGAGCTGCTGCTTTGTAGTTTGTGCTGGGAAACCTTGCTTTGGCAAGTGCCAATTGACCGCATTCGGGCAGAAAGAAAAGAGAATAGCAAGAGGCCTTTTCTCCCCGGCTGCTCTGCCAAGCCCTTCCGGCTAAAACTATGTCGTTGCTCCTCTGGAAGGATCCCTGCACCGTGACGTAGTTTTTCAGAAGAAGCCTTGCGTTTGCAAGAGCAAATGAGGAATTCGTTGCAGGAAAGAGGAAGGAAAGAAAGTTTCTCTCCTTCTGCCTGCTTTGCTCAGAGGACTGGATGAAGTCAGGGAGTTCTCCCTTTCACTGAGAAACGTGCAGGCTGCTGTTGCCTGGGCGCTCTCTTCTTTGCAAAAGAGTCTGCAGTTCCACGCTTTGAACCTTGGAAAGGCGCCGGGCTCTGCTAAGATTTCCCCAGCGCTTCGTTTGCCCTGGGCCAAAGCGAGCCTTCACATTAGCTGAACGCTAACACTGCATACTCGTTCCACTTCCAGAACAGGGCTACCGCGAGGCAGTTCTCCGGGGGAAAACGGCCCTTCGCGAAGGGCAGATCTGTGGAGCTCATTGCGGGAAAGCGAAAGCAAAGGACGCTTTTCTCCCTCTAACTGCTTTCGTCAGAGGAACGGGGGAAGTCACAGTGTTCTTTCTCTCACTGAGATACACACAATCTGACGTTGCCTCTGAGCTCCGTTGCTGGCAAAGAACTGAAACGGACATACATTCCTGTGGGGAAACACAGGGCTTTGCTAGGATTTCTCTAGGCAGTGTGTTTTCCCTGGGCCTCACTGTAGCAACACTATCTCGCCAGGGCAACACTGCATGGGATTTCCTCTGCCAGGAGAGAGCTGCTGCTTTGTAGTTTGTGCTGGGAAACCTTGCTTTGGCAAGTGCCAATTGACCGCATTCGGGCAGAAAGAAAAGAGAATAGCAAGAGGCCTTTTCTCCCCGGCTGCTCTGCCAAGCCCTTCCGGCTAAAACTATGTCGTTGCTCCTCTGGAAGAATCCCTGCACCGTGACGTAGTTTTTCAGAAGAAGCCTTGCGTTTGCAAGAGCAATAGAGGAATTCGTTGCAGGAAAGAGGAAGGAAAGAAAGTTTCTCTCCTTCTGCCTGCTTTGCTCAGAGGACTGGATGAAGTCAGGGAGTTCTCCCTTTCACTGAGAAACGTGCAGGCTGCTGTTGCCTGGGCGCTCTCTTCTTTGCAAAAGAGTCTGCAGTTCCACGCTTTGAACCTTGGAAAGGCGCCGGGCTCTGCTAAGATTTCCCCAGCGCTTCGTTTGCCCTGGGCCAAAGCGAGCCTTCACATTAGCTGAACGCTAACACTGCATACTCGTTCCACTTCCAGAACAGGGCTACCGCGAGGCAGTTCTCCGGGGGAAAACGGCCCTTCGCGAAGGGCAGATCTGTGGAGCTCATTGCGGGAAAGCGAAAGCAAAGGACGCTTTTCTCCCTCTAACTGCTTTCGTCAGAGGAACGGGGGAAGTCACAGTGTTCTTTCTCTCACTGAGATACACACAATCTGACGTTGCCTCTGAGCTCCGTTGCTGGCAAAGAACTGAAACGGACATACATTCCTGTGGGGAAACACAGGGCTTTGCTAGGATTTCTCTAGGCAGTGTGTTTTCCCTGGGCCTCACTGTAGCAACACTATCTCGCCAGGGCAACACTGCATGGGATTTCCTCTGCCAGGAGAGAGCTGCTGCTTTGTAGTTTGTGCTGGGAAACCTTGCTTTGGCAAGTGCCAATTGACCGCATTCGGGCAGAAAGAAAAGAGAATAGCAAGAGGCCTTTTCTCCCCGGCTGCTCTGCCAAGCCCTTCCGGCTAAAACTATGTCGTTGCTCCTCTGGAAGGATCCCTGCACCGTGACGTAGTTTTTCAGAAGAAGCCTTGCGTTTGCAAGAGCAAATGAGGAATTCGTTGCAGGAAAGAGGAAGGAAAGAAAGTTTCTCTCCTTCTGCCTGCTTTGCTCAGAGGACTGGATGAAGTCAGGGAGTTCTCCCTTTCACTGAGAAACGTGCAGGCTGCTGTTGCCTGGGCGCTCTCTTCTTTGCAAAAGAGTCTGCAGTTCCACGCTTTGAACCGTGGAAAGGCGCCGGGCTCTGCTAAGATTTCCCCCGGCGCTTCGTTTGCCCTGGGCCAAAGCGAGCCTTCACATTAGCTGAACGCTAACACTGCATACTCGTTCCACTTCCAGAACAGGGCTACCGCGAGGCAGTTCTCCGGGGGAAAACGGCCCTTCGCGAAGGGCAGATCTGTGGAGCTCATTGCGGGAAAGCGAAAGCAAAGGACGCTTTTCTCCCTCTAACTGCTTTCGTCAGAGGAACGGGGGAAGTCACAGTGTTCTTTCTCTCACTGAGATACACACAATCTGACGTTGCCTCTGAGCTCCGTTGCTGGCAAAGAACTGAAACGGACATACATTCCTGTGGGGAAACACAGGGCTTTGCTAGGATTTCTCTAGGCAGTGTGTTTTCCCTGGGCCTCACTGTAGCAACACTATCTCGCCAGGGCAACACTGCATGGGATTTCCTCTGCCAGGAGAGAGCTGCTGCTTTGTAGTTTGTGCTGGGAAACCTTGCTTTGGCAAGTGCCAATTGACCGCATTCGGGCAGAAACAAAAGAGAATAGCAAGAGGCCTTTTCTCCCCGGCTGCTCTGCCAAGCCCTTCCGGCTAAAACTATGTCGTTGCTCCTCTGGAAGGATCCCTGCACCGTGACGTAGTTTTTCAGAAGAAGCCTTGCGTTTGCAAGAGCAAATGAGGAATTCGTTGCAGGAAAGAGGAAGGAAAGAAAGTTTCTCTCCTTCTGCCTGCTTTGCTCAGAGGACTGGATGAAGTCAGGGAGTTCTCCCTTTCACTGAGAAACGTGCAGGCTGCTGTTGCCTGGGCGCTCTCTTCTTTGCAAAAGAGTCTGCAGTTCCACGCTTTGAACCGTGGAAAGGCGCCGGGCTCTGCTAAGATTTCCCCCGGCGCTTCGTTTGCCCTGGGCCAAAGCGAGCCTTCACATTAGCTGAACGCTAACACTGCATACTCGTTCCACTTCCAGAACAGGGCTACCGCGAGGCAGTTCTCCGGGGGAAAACGGCCCTTCGCGAAGGGCAGATCTGTCGAGCTCATTGCGGGAAAGCGAAAGCAAAGGACGCTTTTCTCCCTCTAACTGCTTTCGTCAGAGGAACGGGGGAAGTCACAGTGTTCTTTCTCTCACTGAGATACACACAATCTGACGTTGCCTCTGAGCTCCGTTGCTGGCAAAGAACTGAAACGGACATACATTCCTGTGGGGAAACACAGGGCTTTGCTAGGATTTCTCTAGGCAGTGTGTTTTCCCTGGGCCTCACTGTAGCAACACTATCTCGCCAGGGCAACACTGCATGGGATTTCCTCTGCCAGGAGAGAGCTGCTGCTTTGTAGTTTGTGCTGGGAAACCTTGCTTTGGCAAGTGCCAATTGACCGCATTCGGGCAGAAAGAAAAGAGAATAGCAAGAGGCCTTTTCTCCCCGGCTGCTCTGCCAAGCCCTTCCGGCTAAAACTATGTCGTTGCTCCTCTGGAAGAATCCCTGCACCGTGACGTAGTTTTTCAGAAGAAGCCTTGCGTTTGCAAGAGCAATAGAGGAATTCGTTGCAGGAAAGAGGAAGGAAAGAAAGTTTCTCTCCTTCTGCCTGCTTTGCTCAGAGGACTGGATGAAGTCAGGGAGTTCTCCCTTTCACTGAGAAACGTGCAGGCTGCTGTTGCCTGGGCGCTCTCTTCTTTGCAAAAGAGTCTGCAGTTCCACGCTTTGAACCTTGGAAAGGCGCCGGGCTCTGCTAAGATTTCCCCAGCGCTTCGTTTGCCCTGGGCCAAAGCGAGCCTTCACATTAGCTGAACGCTAACACTGCATACTCGTTCCACTTCCAGAACAGGGCTACCGCGAGGCAGTTCTCCGGGGGAAAACGGCCCTTCGCGAAGGGCAGATCTGTGGAGCTCATTGCGGGAAAGCGAAAGCAAAGGACGCTTTTCTCCCTCTAACTGCTTTCGTCAGAGGAACGGGGGAAGTCACAGTGTTCTTTCTCTCACTGAGATACACACAATCTGACGTTGCCTCTGAGCTCCGTTGCTGGCAAAGAACTGAAACGGACATACATTCCTGTGGGGAAACACAGGGCTTTGCTAGGATTTCTCTAGGCAGTGTGTTTTCCCTGGGCCTCACTGTAGCAACACTATCTCGCCAGGGCAACACTGCATGGGATTTCCTCTGCCAGGAGAGAGCTGCTGCTTTGTAGTTTGTGCTGGGAAACCTTGCTTTGGCAAGTGCCAATTGACCGCATTCGGGCAGAAAGAAAAGAGAATAGCAAGAGGCCTTTTCTCCCCGGCTGCTCTGCCAAGCCCTTCCGGCTAAAACTATGTCGTTGCTCCTCTGGAAGGATCCCTGCACCGTGACGTAGTTTTTCAGAAGAAGCCTTGCGTTTGCAAGAGCAAATGAGGAATTCGTTGCAGGAAAGAGGAAGGAAAGAAAGTTTCTCTCCTTCTGCCTGCTTTGCTCAGAGGACTGGATGAAGTCAGGGAGTTCTCCCTTTCACTGAGAAACGTGCAGGCTGCTGTTGCCTGGGCGCTCTCTTCTTTGCAAAAGAGTCTGCAGTTCCACGCTTTGAACCGTGGAAAGGCGCCGGGCTCTGCTAAGATTTCCCCCGGCGCTTCGTTTGCCCTGGGCCAAAGCGAGCCTTCACATTAGCTGAACGCTAACACTGCATACTCGTTCCACTTCCAGAACAGGGCTACCGCGAGGCAGTTCTCCGGGGGAAAACGGCCCTTCGCGAAGGGCAGATCTGTGGAGCTCATTGCGGGAAAGCGAAAGCAAAGGACGCTTTTCTCCCTCTAACTGCTTTCGTCAGAGGAACGGGGGAAGTCACAGTGTTCTTTCTCTCACTGAGATACACACAATCTGACGTTGCCTCTGAGCTCCGTTGCTGGCAAAGAACTGAAACGGACATACATTCCTGTGGGGAAACACAGGGCTTTGCTAGGATTTCTCTAGGCAGTGTGTTTTCCCTGGGCCTCACTGTAGCAACACTATCTCGCCAGGGCAACACTGCATGGGATTTCCTCTGCCAGGAGAGAGCTGCTGCTTTGTAGTTTGTGCTGGGAAACCTTGCTTTGGCAAGTGCCAATTGACCGCATTCGGGCAGAAACAAAAGAGAATAGCAAGAGGCCTTTTCTCCCCGGCTGCTCTGCCAAGCCCTTCCGGCTAAAACTATGTCGTTGCTCCTCTGGAAGGATCCCTGCACCGTGACGTAGTTTTTCAGAAGAAGCCTTGCGTTTGCAAGAGCAAATGAGGAATTCGTTGCAGGAAAGAGGAAGGAAAGAAAGTTTCTCTCCTTCTGCCTGCTTTGCTCAGAGGACTGGATGAAGTCAGGGAGTTCTCCCTTTCACTGAGAAACGTGCAGGCTGCTGTTGCCTGGGCGCTCTCTTCTTTGCAAAAGAGTCTGCAGTTCCACGCTTTGAACCGTGGAAAGGCGCCGGGCTCTGCTAAGATTTCCCCCGGCGCTTCGTTTGCCCTGGGCCAAAGCGAGCCTTCACATTAGCTGAACGCTAACACTGCATACTCGTTCCACTTCCAGAACAGGGCTACCGCGAGGCAGTTCTCCGGGGGAAAACGGCCCTTCGCGAAGGGCAGATCTGTCGAGCTCATTGCGGGAAAGCGAAAGCAAAGGACGCTTTTCTCCCTCTAACTGCTTTCGTCAGAGGAACGGGGGAAGTCACAGTGTTCTTTCTCTCACTGAGATACACACAATCTGACGTTGCCTCTGAGCTCCGTTGCTGGCAAAGAACTGAAACGGACATACATTCCTGTGGGGAAACACAGGGCTTTGCTAGGATTTCTCTAGGCAGTGTGTTTTCCCTGGGCCTCACTGTAGCAACACTATCTCGCCAGGGCAACACTGCATGGGATTTCCTCTGCCAGGAGAGAGCTGCTGCTTTGTAGTTTGTGCTGGGAAACCTTGCTTTGGCAAGTGCCAATTGACCGCATTCGGGCAGAAAGAAAAGAGAATAGCAAGAGGCCTTTTCTCCCCGGCTGCTCTGCCAAGCCCTTCCGGCTAAAACTATGTCGTTGCTCCTCTGGAAGAATCCCTGCACCGTGACGTAGTTTTTCAGAAGAAGCCTTGCGTTTGCAAGAGCAATAGAGGAATTCGTTGCAGGAAAGAGGAAGGAAAGAAAGTTTCTCTCCTTCTGCCTGCTTTGCTCAGAGGACTGGATGAAGTCAGGGAGTTCTCCCTTTCACTGAGAAACGTGCAGGCTGCTGTTGCCTGGGCGCTCTCTTCTTTGCAAAAGAGTCTGCAGTTCCACGCTTTGAACCTTGGAAAGGCGCCGGGCTCTGCTAAGATTTCCCCAGCGCTTCGTTTGCCCTGGGCCAAAGCGAGCCTTCACATTAGCTGAACGCTAACACTGCATACTCGTTCCACTTCCAGAACAGGGCTACCGCGAGGCAGTTCTCCGGGGGAAAACGGCCCTTCGCGAAGGGCAGATCTGTGGAGCTCATTGCGGGAAAGCGAAAGCAAAGGACGCTTTTCTCCCTCTAACTGCTTTCGTCAGAGGAACGGGGGAAGTCACAGTGTTCTTTCTCTCACTGAGATACACACAATCTGACGTTGCCTCTGAGCTCCGTTGCTGGCAAAGAACTGAAACGGACATACATTCCTGTGGGGAAACACAGGGCTTTGCTAGGATTTCTCTAGGCAGTGTGTTTTCCCTGGGCCTCACTGTAGCAACACTATCTCGCCAGGGCAACACTGCATGGGATTTCCTCTGCCAGGAGAGAGCTGCTGCTTTGTAGTTTGTGCTGGGAAACCTTGCTTTGGCAAGTGCCAATTGACCGCATTCGGGCAGAAAGAAAAGAGAATAGCAAGAGGCCTTTTCTCTCCGGCTGCTCTGTCAAGCCCTTCCGGCTAAAACTATGTCGTTGCTCCTCTGGAAGGATCCCTGCACCGTGACGTAGTTTTTCAGAAGAAGCCTTGCGTTTGCAAGAGCAAATGAGGAATTCGTTGCAGGAAAGAGGAAGGAAAGAAAGTTTCTCTCCTTCTGCCTGCTTTGCTCAGAGGACTGGATGAAGTCAGGGAGTTCTCCCTTTCACTGAGAAACGTGCAGGCTGCTGTTGCCTGGGCGCTCTCTTCTTTGCAAAAGAGTCTGCAGTTCCACGCTTTGAACCTTGGAAAGGCGCCGGGCTCTGCTAAGATTTCCCCAGCGCTTCGTTTGCCCTGGGCCAAAGCGAGCCTTCACATTAGCTGAACGCTAACACTGCATACTCGTTCCACTTCCAGAACAGGGCTACCGCGAGGCAGTTCTCCGGGGGAAAACGGCCCTTCGCGAAGGGCAGATCTGTCGAGCTCATTGCGGGAAAGCGAAAGCAAAGGACGCTTTTCTCCCTCTAACTGCTTTCGTCAGAGGAACGGGGGAAGTCACAGTGTTCTTTCTCTCACTGACATACACACAATCTGACGTTGCCTCTGAGCTCCGTTGCTGGCAAAGAACTGAAACGGACATACATTCCTGTGGGGAAACACAGGGCTTTGCTAGGATTTCTCTAGGCAGTGTGTTTTCCCTGGGCCTCACTGTAGCAACACTATCTCGCCAGGGCAACACTGCATGGGATTTCCTCTGCCAGGAGAGAGCTGCTGCTTTGTAGTTTGTGCTGGGAAACCTTGCTTTGGCAAGTGCCAATTGACCGCATTCGGGCAGAAACAAAAGAGAATAGCAAGAGGCCTTTTCTCCCAGGCTGCTCTGTCAAGCCCTTCCAGCTAAAACTATGTCGTTGCTCCTCTGGAAGGATCCCTGCACCGTGACGTAGTTTTTCAGAAGAAGCCTTGCGTTTGCAAGAGCAAATGAGGAATTCGTTGCAGGAAAGAGGAAGGAAAGAAAGTTTCTCTCCTTCTGCCTGCTTTGCTCAGAGGACTGGATGAAGTCAGGGAGTTCTCCCTTTCACTGAGAAACGTGCAGGCTGCTGTTGCCTGGGCGCTCTCTTCTTTGCAAAAGAGTCTGCAGTTCCACGCTTTGAACCGTGGAAAGGCGCCGGGCTCTGCTAAGATTTCCCCCGGCGCTTCGTTTGCCCTGGGCCAAAGCGAGCCTTCACATTAGCTGAACGCTAACACTGCATACTCGTTCCACTTCCAGAACAGGGCTACCGCGAGGCAGTTCTCCGGGGGAAAACGGCCCTTCGCGAAGGGCAGATCTGTGGAGCTCATTGCGGGAAAGCGAAAGCAAAGGACGCTTTTCTCCCTCTAACTGCTTTCGTCAGAGGAACGGGGGAAGTCACAGTGTTCTTTCTCTCACTGAGATACACACAATCTGACGTTGCCTCTGAGCTCCGTTGCTGGCAAAGAACTGAAACGGACATACATTCCTGTGGGGAAACACAGGGCTTTGCTAGGATTTCTCTAGGCAGTGTGTTTTCCCTGGGCCTCACTGTAGCAACACTATCTCGCCAGGGCAACACTGCATGGGATTTCCTCTGCCAGGAGAGAGCTGCTGCTTTGTAGTTTGTGCTGGGAAACCTTGCTTTGGCAAGTGCCAATTGACCGCATTCGGGCAGAAAGAAAAGAGAATAGCAAGAGGCCTTTTCTCTCCGGCTGCTCTGTCAAGCCCTTCCGGCTAAAACTATGTCGTTGCTCCTCTGGAAGGATCCCTGCACCGTGACGTAGTTTTTCAGAAGAAGCCTTGCGTTTGCAAGAGCAAATGAGGAATTCGTTGCAGGAAAGAGGAAGGAAAGAAAGTTTCTCTCCTTCTGCCTGCTTTGCTCAGAGGACTGGATGAAGTCAGGGAGTTCTCCCTTTCACTGAGAAACGTGCAGGCTGCTGTTGCCTGGGCGCTCTCTTCTTTGCAAAAGAGTCTGCAGTTCCACGCTTTGAACCTTGGAAAGGCGCCGGGCTCTGCTAAGATTTCCCCCGGCGCTTCGTTTGCCCTGGGCCAAAGCGAGCCTTCACATTAGCTGAACGCTAACACTGCATACTCGTTCCACTTCCAGAACAGGGCTACCGCGAGGCAGTTCTCCGGGGGAAAACGGCCCTTCGCGAAGGGCAGATCTGTCGAGCTCATTGCGGGAAAGCGAAAGCAAAGGACGCTTTTCTCCCTCTAACTGCTTTCGTCAGAGGAACGGGGGAAGTCACAGTGTTCTTTCTCTCACTGAGATACACACAATCTGACGTTGCCTCTGAGCTCCGTTGCTGGCAAAGAACTGAAACGGACATACATTCCTGTGGGGAAACACAGGGCTTTGCTAGGATTTCTCTAGGCAGTGTGTTTTCCCTGGGCCTCACTGTAGCAACACTATCTCGCCAGGGCAACACTGCATGGGATTTCCTCTGCCAGGAGAGAGCTGCTGCTTTGTAGTTTGTGCTGGGAAACCTTGCTTTGGCAAGTGCCAATTGACCGCATTCGGGCAGAAAGAAAAGAGAATAGCAAGAGGCCTTTTCTCCCCGGCTGCTCTGCCAAGCCCTTCCGGCTAAAACTATGTCGTTGCTCCTCTGGAAGAATCCCTGCACCGTGACGTAGTTTTTCAGAAGAAGCCTTGCGTTTGCAAGAGCAATAGAGGAATTCGTTGCAGGAAAGAGGAAGGAAAGAAAGTTTCTCTCCTTCTGCCTGCTTTGCTCAGAGGACTGGATGAAGTCAGGGAGTTCTCCCTTTCACTGAGAAACGTGCAGGCTGCTGTTGCCTGGGCGCTCTCTTCTTTGCAAAAGAGTCTGCAGTTCCACGCTTTGAACCTTGGAAAGGCGCCGGGCTCTGCTAAGATTTCCCCAGCGCTTCGTTTGCCCTGGGCCAAAGCGAGCCTTCACATTAGCTGAACGCTAACACTGCATACTCGTTCCACTTCCAGAACAGGGCTACCGCGAGGCAGTTCTCCGGGGGAAAACGGCCCTTCGCGAAGGGCAGATCTGTGGAGCTCATTGCGGGAAAGCGAAAGCAAAGGACGCTTTTCTCCCTCTAACTGCTTTCGTCAGAGGAACGGGGGAAGTCACAGTGTTCTTTCTCTCACTGAGATACACACAATCTGACGTTGCCTCTGAGCTCCGTTGCTGGCAAAGAACTGAAACGGACATACATTCCTGTGGGGAAACACAGGGCTTTGCTAGGATTTCTCTAGGCAGTGTGTTTTCCCTGGGCCTCACTGTAGCAACACTATCTCGCCAGGGCAACACTGCATGGGATTTCCTCTGCCAGGAGAGAGCTGCTGCTTTGTAGTTTGTGCTGGGAAACCTTGCTTTGGCAAGTGCCAATTGACCGCATTCGGGCAGAAAGAAAAGAGAATAGCAAGAGGCCTTTTCTCTCCGGCTGCTCTGTCAAGCCCTTCCGGCTAAAACTATGTCGTTGCTCCTCTGGAAGGATCCCTGCACCGTGACGTAGTTTTTCAGAAGAAGCCTTGCGTTTGCAAGAGCAAATGAGGAATTCGTTGCAGGAAAGAGGAAGGAAAGAAAGTTTCTCTCCTTCTGCCTGCTTTGCTCAGAGGACTGGATGAAGTCAGGGAGTTCTCCCTTTCACTGAGAAACGTGCAGGCTGCTGTTGCCTGGGCGCTCTCTTCTTTGCAAAAGAGTCTGCAGTTCCACGCTTTGAACCTTGGAAAGGCGCCGGGCTCTGCTAAGATTTCCCCAGCGCTTCGTTTGCCCTGGGCCAAAGCGAGCCTTCACATTAGCTGAACGCTAACACTGCATACTCGTTCCACTTCCAGAACAGGGCTACGGCGAGGCAGTTCTCCGGGGGAAAACGGCCCTTCGCGAAGGGCAGATCTGTCGAGCTCATTGCGGGAAAGCGAAAGCAAAGGACGCTTTTCTCCCTCTAACTGCTTTCGTCAGAGGAACGGGGGAAGTCACAGTATTCTTTCTCTCACTGAGATACACACAATCTGACGTTGCCTCTGAGCTCCGTTGCTGGCAAAGAACTGAAACGGACATACATTCCTGTGGGGAAACACAGGGCTTTGCTAGGATTTCTCTAGGCAGTGTGTTTTCCCTGGGCCTCACTGTAGCAACACTATCTCGCCAGGGCAACACTGCATGGGATTTCCTCTGCCAGGAGAGAGCTGCTGCTTTGTAGTTTGTGCTGGGAAACCTTGCTTTGGCAAGTGCCAATTGACCGCATTCGGGCAGAAACAAAAGAGAATAGCAAGAGGCCTTTTCTCCCCGGCTGCTCTGCCAAGCCCTTCCAGCTAAAACTATGTCGTTGCTCCTCTGGAAGAATCCCTGCACCGTGACGTAGTTTTTCAGAAGAAGCCTTGCGTTTGCAAGAGCAATAGAGGAATTCGTTGCAGGAAAGAGGAAGGAAAGAAAGTTTCTCTCCTTCTGCCTGCTTTGCTCAGAGGACTGGATGAAGTCAGGGAGTTCTCCCTTTCACTGAGAAACGTGCAGGCTGCTGTTGCCTGGGCGCTCTCTTCTTTGCAAAAGAGTCTGCAGTTCCACGCTTTGAACCTTGGAAAGGCGCCGGGCTCTGCTAAGATTTCCCCAGCGCTTCGTTTGCCCTGGGCCAAAGCGAGCCTTCACATTAGCTGAACGCTAACACTGCATACTCGTTCCACTTCCAGAACAGGGCTACCGCGAGGCAGTTCTCCGGGGGAAAACGGCCCTTCGCGAAGGGCAGATCTGTCGAGCTCATTGCGGGAAAGCGAAAGCAAAGGACGCTTTTCTCCCTCTAACTGCTTTCGTCAGAGGAACGGGGGAAGTCACAGTGTTCTTTCTCTCACTGAGATACACACAATCTGACGTTGCCTCTGAGCTCCGTTGCTGGCAAAGAACTGAAACGGACATACATTCCTGTGGGGAAACACAGGGCTTTGCTAGGATTTCTCTAGGCAGTGTGTTTTCCCTGGGCCTCACTGTAGCAACACTATCTCGCCAGGGCAACACTGCATGGGATTTCCTCTGCCAGGAGAGAGCTGCTGCTTTGTAGTTTGTGCTGGGAAACCTTGCTTTGGCAAGTGCCAATTGACCGCATTCGGGCAGAAAGAAAAGAGAATAGCAAGAGGCCTTTTCTCCCCGGCTGCTCTGCCAAGCCCTTCCAGCTAAAACTATGTCGTTGCTCCTCTGGAAGAATCCCTGCACCGTGACGTAGTTTTTCAGAAGAAGCCTTGCGTTTGCAAGAGCAATAGAGGAATTCGTTGCAGGAAAGAGGAAGGAAAGAAAGTTTCTCTCCTTCTGCCTGCTTTGCTCAGAGGACTGGATGAAGTCAGGGAGTTCTCCCTTTCACTGAGAAACGTGCAGGCTGCTGTTGCCTGGGCGCTCTCTTCTTTGCAAAAGAGTCTGCAGTTCCACGCTTTGAACCTTGGAAAGGCGCCGGGCTCTGCTAAGATTTCCCCAGCGCTTCGTTTGCCCTGGGCCAAAGCGAGCCTTCACATTAGCTGAACGCTAACACTGCATACTCGTTCCACTTCCAGAACAGGGCTACCGCGAGGCAGTTCTCCGGGGGAAAACGGCCCTTCGCGAAGGGCAGATCTGTGGAGCTCATTGCGGGAAAGCGAAAGCAAAGGACGCTTTTCTCCCTCTAACTGCTTTCGTCAGAGGAACGGGGGAAGTCACAGTGTTCTTTCTCTCACTGAGATACACACAATCTGACGTTGCCTCTGAGCTCCGTTGCTGGCAAAGAACTGAAACGGACATACATTCCTGTGGGGAAACACAGGGCTTTGCTAGGATTTCTCTAGGCAGTGTGTTTTCCCTGGGCCTCACTGTAGCAACACTATCTCGCCAGGGCAACACTGCATGGGATTTCCTCTGCCAGGAGAGAGCTGCTGCTTTGTAGTTTGTGCTGGGAAACCTTGCTTTGGCAAGTGCCAATTGACCGCATTCGGGCAGAAAGAAAAGAGAATAGCAAGAGGCCTTTTCTCCCCGGCTGCTCTGCCAAGCCCTTCCAGCTAAAACTATGTCGTTGCTCCTCTGGAAGGATCCCTGCACCGTGACGTAGTTTTTCAGAAGAAGCCTTGCGTTTGCAAGAGCAAATGAGGAATTCGTTGCAGGAAAGAGGAAGGAAAGAAAGTTTCTCTCCTTCTGCCTGCTTTGCTCAGAGGACTGGATGAAGTCAGGGAGTTCTCCCTTTCACTGAGAAACGTGCAGGCTGCTGTTGCCTGGGCGCTCTCTTCTTTGCAAAAGAGTCTGCAGTTCCACGCTTTGAACCGTGGAAAGGCGCCGGGCTCTGCTAAGATTTCCCCCGGCGCTTCGTTTGCCCTGGGCCAAAGCGAGCCTTCACATTAGCTGAACGCTAACACTGCATACTCGTTCCACTTCCAGAACAGGGCTACCGCGAGGCAGTTCTCCGGGGGAAAACGGCCCTTCGCGAAGGGCAGATCTGTCGAGCTCATTGCGGGAAAGCGAAAGCAAAGGACGCTTTTCTCCCTCTAACTGCTTTCGTCAGAGGAACGGGGGAAGTCACAGTGTTCTTTCTCTCACTGAGATACACACAATCTGACGTTGCCTCTGAGCTCCGTTGCTGGCAAAGAACTGAAACGGACATACATTCCTGTGGGGAAACACAGGGCTTTGCTAGGATTTCTCTAGGCAGTGTGTTTTCCCTGGGCCTCACTGTAGCAACACTATCTCGCCAGGGCAACACTGCATGGGATTTCCTCTGCCAGGAGAGAGCTGCTGCTTTGTAGTTTGTGCTGGGAAACCTTGCTTTGGCAAGTGCCAATTGACCGCATTCGGGCAGAAACAAAAGAGAATAGCAAGAGGCCTTTTCTCCCCGGCTGCTCTGCCAAGCCCTTCCGGCTAAAACTATGTCGTTGCTCCTCTGGAAGGATCCCTGCACCGTGACGTAGTTTTTCAGAAGAAGCCTTGCGTTTGCAAGAGCAAATGAGGAATTCGTTGCAGGAAAGAGGAAGGAAAGAAAGTTTCTCTCCTTCTGCCTGCTTTGCTCAGAGGACTGGATGAAGTCAGGGAGTTCACCCTTTCACTGAGAAATTGCAGGCTGCTGTTGCCTGGGCGCTCTCTTCTTTGCAAAAGAGTCTGCAGTTCCACGCTTTGAACCGTGGAAAGGGGCCGGGCTCTGCTAAGATTTCCCCCGGCGCTTCGTTTGCCCTGGGCCAAAGCGAGCCTTCACATTAGCTGAACGCTAACACTGCATACTCGTTCCACTTCCAGAACAGGGCTACCGCGAGGCAGTTCTCCGGGGGAAAACGGCCCTTCGCGAAGGGCAGATCTGTCGAGCTCATTGCGGGAAAGCGAAAGCAAAGGACGCTTTTCTCCCTCTAACTGCTTTCGTCAGAGGAACGGGGGAAGTCACAGTGTTCTTTCTCTCACTGAGATACACACAATCTGACGTTGCCTCTGAGCTCCGTTGCTGGCAAAGAACTGAAACGGACATACATTCCTGTGGGGAAACACAGGGCTTTGCTAGGATTTCTCTAGGCAGTGTGTTTTCCCTGGGCCTCACTGTAGCAACACTATCTCGCCAGGGCAACACTGCATGGGATTTCCTCTGCCAGGAGAGAGCTGCTGCTTTGTAGTTTGTGCTGGGAAACCTTGCTTTGGCAAGTGCCAATTGACCGCATTCGGGCAGAAAGAAAAGAGAATAGCAAGAGGCCTTTTCTCCCCGGCTGCTCTGCCAAGCCCTTCCGGCTAAAACTATGTCGTTGCTCCTCTGGAAGAATCCCTGCACCGTGACGTAGTTTTTCAGAAGAAGCCTTGCGTTTGCAAGAGCAATAGAGGAATTCGTTGCAGGAAAGAGGAAGGAAAGAAAGTTTCTCTCCTTCTGCCTGCTTTGCTCAGAGGACTGGATGAAGTCAGGGAGTTCTCCCTTTCACTGAGAAACGTGCAGGCTGCTGTTGCCTGGGCGCTCTCTTCTTTGCAAAAGAGTCTGCAGTTCCACGCTTTGAACCTTGGAAAGGCGCCGGGCTCTGCTAAGATTTCCCCAGCGCTTCGTTTGCCCTGGGCCAAAGCGAGCCTTCACATTAGCTGAACGCTAACACTGCATACTCGTTCCACTTCCAGAACAGGGCTACCGCGAGGCAGTTCTCCGGGGGAAAACGGCCCTTCGCGAAGGGCAGATCTGTGGAGCTCATTGCGGGAAAGCGAAAGCAAAGGACGCTTTTCTCCCTCTAACTGCTTTCGTCAGAGGAACGGGGGAAGTCACAGTGTTCTTTCTCTCACTGAGATACACACAATCTGACGTTGCCTCTGAGCTCCGTTGCTGGCAAAGAACTGAAACGGACATACATTCCTGTGGGGAAACACAGGGCTTTGCTAGGATTTCTCTAGGCAGTGTGTTTTCCCTGGGCCTCACTGTAGCAACACTATCTCGCCAGGGCAACACTGCATGGGATTTCCTCTGCCAGGAGAGAGCTGCTGCTTTGTAGTTTGTGCTGGGAAACCTTGCTTTGGCAAGTGCCAATTGACCGCATTCGGGCAGAAAGAAAAGAGAATAGCAAGAGGCCTTTTCTCTCCGGCTGCTCTGTCAAGCCCTTCCGGCTAAAACTATGTCGTTGCTCCTCTGGAAGGATCCCTGCACCGTGACGTAGTTTTTCAGAAGAAGCCTTGCGTTTGCAAGAGCAAATGAGGAATTCGTTGCAGGAAAGAGGAAGGAAAGAAAGTTTCTCTCCTTCTGCCTGCTTTGCTCAGAGGACTGGATGAAGTCAGGGAGTTCTCCCTTTCACTGAGAAACGTGCAGGCTGCTGTTGCCTGGGCGCTCTCTTCTTTGCAAAAGAGTCTGCAGTTCCACGCTTTGAACCTTGGAAAGGCGCCGGGCTCTGCTAAGATTTCCCCAGCGCTTCGTTTGCCCTGGGCCAAAGCGAGCCTTCACATTAGCTGAACGCTAACACTGCATACTCGTTCCACTTCCAGAACAGGGCTACCGCGAGGCAGTTCTCCGGGGGAAAACGGCCCTTCGCGAAGGGCAGATCTGTCGAGCTCATTGCGGGAAAGCGAAAGCAAAGGACGCTTTTCTCCCTCTAACTGCTTTCGTCAGAGGAACGGGGGAAGTCACAGTGTTCTTTCTCTCACTGACATACACACAATCTGACGTTGCCTCTGAGCTCCGTTGCTGGCAAAGAACTGAAACGGACATACATTCCTGTGGGGAAACACAGGGCTTTGCTAGGATTTCTCTAGGCAGTGTGTTTTCCCTGGGCCTCACTGTAGCAACACTATCTCGCCAGGGCAACACTGCATGGGATTTCCTCTGCCAGGAGAGAGCTGCTGCTTTGTAGTTTGTGCTGGGAAACCTTGCTTTGGCAAGTGCCAATTGACCGCATTCGGGCAGAAACAAAAGAGAATAGCAAGAGGCCTTTTCTCCCAGGCTGCTCTGCCAAGCCCTTCCAGCTAAAACTATGTCGTTGCTCCTCTGGAAGGATCCCTGCACCGTGACGTAGTTTTTCAGAAGAAGCCTTGCGTTTGCAAGAGCAAATGAGGAATTCGTTGCAGGAAAGAGGAAGGAAAGAAATTTTCTCTCCTTCTGCCTGCTTTGCTCAGAGGACTGGATGAAGTCAGGGAGTTCTCCCTTTCACTGAGAAACGTGCAGGCTGCTGTTGCCTGGGCGCTCTCTTCTTTGCAAAAGAGTCTGCAGTTCCACGCTTTGAACCGTGGAAAGGCGCCGGGCTCTGCTAAGATTTCCCCCGGCGCTTCGTTTGCCCTGGGCCAAAGCGAGCCTTCACATTAGCTGAACGCTAACACTGCATACTCGTTCCACTTCCAGAACAGGGCTACCGCGAGGCAGTTCTCCGGGGGAAAACGGCCCTTCGCGAAGGGCAGATCTGTGGAGCTCATTGCGGGAAAGCGAAAGCAAAGGACGCTTTTCTCCCTCTAACTGCTTTCGTCAGAGGAACGGGGGAAGTCACAGTGTTCTTTCTCTCACTGAGATACACACAATCTGACGTTGCCTCTGAGCTCCGTTGCTGGCAAAGAACTGAAACGGACATACATTCCTGTGGGGAAACACAGGGCTTTGCTAGGATTTCTCTAGGCAGTGTGTTTTCCCTGGGCCTCACTGTAGCAACACTATCTCGCCAGGGCAACACTGCATGGGATTTCCTCTGCCAGGAGAGAGCTGCTGCTTTGTAGTTTGTGCTGGGAAACCTTGCTTTGGCAAGTGCCAATTGACCGCATTCGGGCAGAAAGAAAAGAGAATAGCAAGAGGCCTTTTCTCTCCGGCTGCTCTGTCAAGCCCTTCCGGCTAAAACTATGTCGTTGCTCCTCTGGAAGGATCCCTGCACCGTGACGTAGTTTTTCAGAAGAAGCCTTGCGTTTGCAAGAGCAAATGAGGAATTCGTTGCAGGAAAGAGGAAGGAAAGAAAGTTTCTCTCCTTCTGCCTGCTTTGCTCAGAGGACTGGATGAAGTCAGGGAGTTCTCCCTTTCACTGAGAAACGTGCAGGCTGCTGTTGCCTGGGCGCTCTCTTCTTTGCAAAAGAGTCTGCAGTTCCACGCTTTGAACCTTGGAAAGGCGCCGGGCTCTGCTAAGATTTCCCCCGGCGCTTCGTTTGCCCTGGGCCAAAGCGAGCCTTCACATTAGCTGAACGCTAACACTGCATACTCGTTCCACTTCCAGAACAGGGCTACGGCGAGGCAGTTCTCCGGGGGAAAACGGCCCTTCGCGAAGGGCAGATCTGTCGAGCTCATTGCGGGAAAGCGAAAGCAAAGGACGCTTTTCTCCCTCTAACTGCTTTCGTCAGAGGAACGGGGGAAGTCACAGTATTCTTTCTCTCACTGAGATACACACAATCTGACGTTGCCTCTGAGCTCCGTTGCTGGCAAAGAACTGAAACGGACATACATTCCTGTGGGGAAACACAGGGCTTTGCTAGGATTTCTCTAGGCAGTGTGTTTTCCCTGGGCCTCACTGTAGCAACACTATCTCGCCAGGGCAACACTGCATGGGATTTCCTCTGCCAGGAGAGAGCTGCTGCTTTGTAGTTTGTGCTGGGAAACCTTGCTTTGGCAAGTGCCAATTGACCGCATTCGGGCAGAAACAAAAGAGAATAGCAAGAGGCCTTTTCTCCCCGGCTGCTCTGCCAAGCCCTTCCAGCTAAAACTATGTCGTTGCTCCTCTGGAAGAATCCCTGCACCGTGACGTAGTTTTTCAGAAGAAGCCTTGCGTTTGCAAGAGCAATAGAGGAATTCGTTGCAGGAAAGAGGAAGGAAAGAAAGTTTCTCTCCTTCTGCCTGCTTTGCTCAGAGGACTGGATGAAGTCAGGGAGTTCTCCCTTTCACTGAGAAACGTGCAGGCTGCTGTTGCCTGGGCGCTCTCTTCTTTGCAAAAGAGTCTGCAGTTCCACGCTTTGAACCTTGGAAAGGCGCCGGGCTCTGCTAAGATTTCCCCAGCGCTTCGTTTGCCCTGGGCCAAAGCGAGCCTTCACATTAGCTGAACGCTAACACTGCATACTCGTTCCACTTCCAGAACAGGGCTACCGCGAGGCAGTTCTCCGGGGGAAAACGGCCCTTCGCGAAGGGCAGATCTGTCGAGCTCATTGCGGGAAAGCGAAAGCAAAGGACGCTTTTCTCCCTCTAACTGCTTTCGTCAGAGGAACGGGGGAAGTCACAGTGTTCTTTCTCTCACTGAGATACACACAATCTGACGTTGCCTCTGAGCTCCGTTGCTGGCAAAGAACTGAAACGGACATACATTCCTGTGGGGAAACACAGGGCTTTGCTAGGATTTCTCTAGGCAGTGTGTTTTCCCTGGGCCTCACTGTAGCAACACTATCTCGCCAGGGCAACACTGCATGGGATTTCCTCTGCCAGGAGAGAGCTGCTGCTTTGTAGTTTGTGCTGGGAAACCTTGCTTTGGCAAGTGCCAATTGACCGCATTCGGGCAGAAAGAAAAGAGAATAGCAAGAGGCCTTTTCTCCCCGGCTGCTCTGCCAAGCCCTTCCAGCTAAAACTATGTCGTTGCTCCTCTGGAAGAATCCCTGCACCGTGACGTAGTTTTTCAGAAGAAGCCTTGCGTTTGCAAGAGCAATAGAGGAATTCGTTGCAGGAAAGAGGAAGGAAAGAAAGTTTCTCTCCTTCTGCCTGCTTTGCTCAGAGGACTGGATGAAGTCAGGGAGTTCTCCCTTTCACTGAGAAACGTGCAGGCTGCTGTTGCCTGGGCGCTCTCTTCTTTGCAAAAGAGTCTGCAGTTCCACGCTTTGAACCTTGGAAAGGCGCCGGGCTCTGCTAAGATTTCCCCAGCGCTTCGTTTGCCCTGGGCCAAAGCGAGCCTTCACATTAGCTGAACGCTAACACTGCATACTCGTTCCACTTCCAGAACAGGGCTACCGCGAGGCAGTTCTCCGGGGGAAAACGGCCCTTCGCGAAGGGCAGATCTGTGGAGCTCATTGCGGGAAAGCGAAAGCAAAGGACGCTTTTCTCCCTCTAACTGCTTTCGTCAGAGGAACGGGGGAAGTCACAGTGTTCTTTCTCTCACTGAGATACACACAATCTGACGTTGCCTCTGAGCTCCGTTGCTGGCAAAGAACTGAAACGGACATACATTCCTGTGGGGAAACACAGGGCTTTGCTAGGATTTCTCTAGGCAGTGTGTTTTCCCTGGGCCTCACTGTAGCAACACTATCTCGCCAGGGCAACACTGCATGGGATTTCCTCTGCCAGGAGAGAGCTGCTGCTTTGTAGTTTGTGCTGGGAAACCTTGCTTTGGCAAGTGCCAATTGACCGCATTCGGGCAGAAAGAAAAGAGAATAGCAAGAGGCCTTTTCTCCCCGGCTGCTCTGCCAAGCCCTTCCAGCTAAAACTATGTCGTTGCTCCTCTGGAAGGATCCCTGCACCGTGACGTAGTTTTTCAGAAGAAGCCTTGCGTTTGCAAGAGCAAATGAGGAATTCGTTGCAGGAAAGAGGAAGGAAAGAAAGTTTCTCTCCTTCTGCCTGCTTTGCTCAGAGGACTGGATGAAGTCAGGGAGTTCTCCCTTTCACTGAGAAACGTGCAGGCTGCTGTTGCCTGGGCGCTCTCTTCTTTGCAAAAGAGTCTGCAGTTCCACGCTTTGAACCGTGGAAAGGCGCCGGGCTCTGCTAAGATTTCCCCCGGCGCTTCGTTTGCCCTGGGCCAAAGCGAGCCTTCACATTAGCTGAACGCTAACACTGCATACTCGTTCCACTTCCAGAACAGGGCTACCGCGAGGCAGTTCTCCGGGGGAAAACGGCCCTTCGCGAAGGGCAGATCTGTCGAGCTCATTGCGGGAAAGCGAAAGCAAAGGACGCTTTTCTCCCTCTAACTGCTTTCGTCAGAGGAACGGGGGAAGTCACAGTGTTCTTTCTCTCACTGAGATACACACAATCTGACGTTGCCTCTGAGCTCCGTTGCTGGCAAAGAACTGAAACGGACATACATTCCTGTGGGGAAACACAGGGCTTTGCTAGGATTTCTCTAGGCAGTGTGTTTTCCCTGGGCCTCACTGTAGCAACACTATCTCGCCAGGGCAACACTGCATGGGATTTCCTCTGCCAGGAGAGAGCTGCTGCTTTGTAGTTTGTGCTGGGAAACCTTGCTTTGGCAAGTGCCAATTGACCGCATTCGGGCAGAAACAAAAGAGAATAGCAAGAGGCCTTTTCTCCCCGGCTGCTCTGCCAAGCCCTTCCGGCTAAAACTATGTCGTTGCTCCTCTGGAAGGATCCCTGCACCGTGACGTAGTTTTTCAGAAGAAGCCTTGCGTTTGCAAGAGCAAATGAGGAATTCGTTGCAGGAAAGAGGAAGGAAAGAAAGTTTCTCTCCTTCTGCCTGCTTTGCTCAGAGGACTGGATGAAGTCAGGGAGTTCACCCTTTCACTGAGAAATTGCAGGCTGCTGTTGCCTGGGCGCTCTCTTCTTTGCAAAAGAGTCTGCAGTTCCACGCTTTGAACCGTGGAAAGGGGCCGGGCTCTGCTAAGATTTCCCCCGGCGCTTCGTTTGCCCTGGGCCAAAGCGAGCCTTCACATTAGCTGAACGCTAACACTGCATACTCGTTCCACTTCCAGAACAGGGCTACCGCGAGGCAGTTCTCCGGGGGAAAACGGCCCTTCGCGAAGGGCAGATCTGTCGAGCTCATTGCGGGAAAGCGAAAGCAAAGGACGCTTTTCTCCCTCTAACTGCTTTCGTCAGAGGAACGGGGGAAGTCACAGTGTTCTTTCTCTCACTGAGATACACACAATCTGACGTTGCCTCTGAGCTCCGTTGCTGGCAAAGAACTGAAACGGACATACATTCCTGTGGGGAAACACAGGGCTTTGCTAGGATTTCTCTAGGCAGTGTGTTTTCCCTGGGCCTCACTGTAGCAACACTATCTCGCCAGGGCAACACTGCATGGGATTTCCTCTGCCAGGAGAGAGCTGCTGCTTTGTAGTTTGTGCTGGGAAACCTTGCTTTGGCAAGTGCCAATTGACCGCATTCGGGCAGAAAGAAAAGAGAATAGCAAGAGGCCTTTTCTCCCCGGCTGCTCTGCCAAGCCCTTCCAGCTAAAACTATGTCGTTGCTCCTCTGGAAGGATCCCTGCACCGTGACGTAGTTTTTCAGAAGAAGCCTTGCGTTTGCAAGAGCAAATGAGGAATTCGTTGCAGGAAAGAGGAAGGAAAGAAAGTTTCTCTCCTTCTGCCTGCTTTGCTCAGAGGACTGGATGAAGTCAGGGAGTTCACCCTTTCACTGAGAAATTGCAGGCTGCTGTTGCCTGGGCGCTCTCTTCTTTGCAAAAGAGTCTGCAGTTCCACGCTTTGAACCGTGGAAAGGGGCCGGGCTCTGCTAAGATTTCCCCCGGCGCTTCGTTTGCCCTGGGCCAAAGCGAGCCTTCACATTAGCTGAACGCTAACACTGCATACTCGTTCCACTTCCAGAACAGGGCTACCGCGAGGCAGTTCTCCGGGGGAAAACGGCCCTTCGCGAAGGGCAGATCTGTCGAGCTCATTGCGGGAAAGCGAAAGCAAAGGACGCTTTTCTCCCTCTAACTGCTTTCGTCAGAGGAACGGGGGAAGTCACAGTGTTCTTTCTCTCACTGAGATACACACAATCTGACGTTGCCTCTGAGCTCCGTTGCTGGCAAAGAACTGAAACGGACATACATTCCTGTGGGGAAACACAGGGCTTTGCTAGGATTTCTCTAGGCAGTGTGTTTTCCCTGGGCCTCACTGTAGCAACACTATCTCGCCAGGGCAACACTGCATGGGATTTCCTCTGCCAGGAGAGAGCTGCTGCTTTGTAGTTTGTGCTGGGAAACCTTGCTTTGGCAAGTGCCAATTGACCGCATTCGGGCAGAAAGAAAAGAGAATAGCAAGAGGCCTTTTCTCCCCGGCTGCTCTGCCAAGCCCTTCCAGCTAAAACTATGTCGTTGCTCCTCTGGAAGGATCCCTGCACCGTGACGTAGTTTTTCAGAAGAAGCCTTGCGTTTGCAAGAGCAAATGAGGAATTCGTTGCAGGAAAGAGGAAGGAAAGAAAGTTTCTCTCCTTCTGCCTGCTTTGCTCAGAGGACTGGATGAAGTCAGGGAGTTCACCCTTTCACTGAGAAATTGCAGGCTGCTGTTGCCTGGGCGCTCTCTTCTTTGCAAAAGAGTCTGCAGTTCCACGCTTTGAACCTTGGAAAGGCGCCGGGCTCTGCTAAGATTTCCCCCGGCGCTTCGTTTGCCCTGGGCCAAAGCGAGCCTTCACATTAGCTGAACGCTAACACTGCATACTCGTTCCACTTCCAGAACAGGGCTACCGCGAGGCAGTTCTCCGGGGGAAAACGGCCCTTCGCGAAGGGCAGATCTGTCGAGCTCATTGCGGGAAAGCGAAAGCAAAGGACGCTTTTCTCCCTCTAACTGCTTTCGTCAGAGGAACGGGGGAAGTCACAGTGTTCTTTCTCTCACTGAGATACACACAATCTAACGTTGCCTCTGAGCTCCGTTGCTGGCAAAGAACTGAAACGGACATACATTCCTGTGGGGAAACACAGGGCTTTGCTAGGATTTCTCTAGGCAGTGTGTTTTCCCTGGGCCTCACTGTGGCAACACTATCTCGCCAGGGCAACACTGCATGGGATTTCCTCTGCCAGGAGAGAGCTGCTGCTTTGTAGTTTGTGCTGGGAAACCTTGCTTTGGCAAGTGCCAATTGACCGCATTCGGGCAGAAAGAAAAGAGAATAGCAAGAGGCCTTTTCTCTCCGGCTGCTCTGTCAAGCCCTTCCGGCTAAAACTATGTCGTTGCTCCTCTGGAAGGATCCCTGCACCGTGACGTAGTTTTTCAGAAGAAGCCTTGCGTTTGCAAGAGCAAATGAGGAATTCGTTGCAGGAAAGAGGAAGGAAAGAAAGTTTCTCTCCTTCTGCCTGCTTTGCTCAGAGGACTGGATGAAGTCAGGGAGTTCTCCCTTTCACTGAGAAACGTGCAGGCTGCTGTTGCCTGGGCGCTCTCTTCTTTGCAAAAGAGTCTGCAGTTCCACGCTTTGAACCTTGGAAAGGCGCCGGGCTCTGCTAAGATTTCCCCAGCGCTTCGTTTGCCCTGGGCCAAAGCGAGCCTTCACATTAGCTGAACGCTAACACTGCATACTCGTTCCACTTCCAGAACAGGGCTACGGCGAGGCAGTTCTCCGGGGGAAAACGGCCCTTCGCGAAGGGCAGATCTGTCGAGCTCATTGCGGGAAAGCGAAAGCAAAGGACGCTTTTCTCCCTCTAACTGCTTTCGTCAGAGGAACGGGGGAAGTCACAGTATTCTTTCTCTCACTGAGATACACACAATCTGACGTTGCCTCTGAGCTCCGTTGCTGGCAAAGAACTGAAACGGACATACATTCCTGTGGGGAAACACAGGGCTTTGCTAGGATTTCTCTAGGCAGTGTGTTTTCCCTGGGCCTCACTGTAGCAACACTATCTCGCCAGGGCAACACTGCATGGGATTTCCTCTGCCAGGAGAGAGCTGCTGCTTTGTAGTTTGTGCTGGGAAACCTTGCTTTGGCAAGTGCCAATTGACCGCATTCGGGCAGAAAGAAAAGAGAATAGCAAGAGGCCTTTTCTCCCCGGCTGCTCTGCCAAGCCCTTCCGGCTAAAACTATGTCGTTGCTCCTCTGGAAGAATCCCTGCACCGTGACGTAGTTTTTCAGAAGAAGCCTTGCGTTTGCAAGAGCAATAGAGGAATTCGTTGCAGGAAAGAGGAAGGAAAGAAAGTTTCTCTCCTTCTGCCTGCTTTGCTCAGAGGACTGGATGAAGTCAGGGAGTTCTCCCTTTCACTGAGAAACGTGCAGGCTGCTGTTGCCTGGGCGCTCTCTTCTTTGCAAAAGAGTCTGCAGTTCCACGCTTTGAACCTTGGAAAGGCGCCGGGCTCTGCTAAGATTTCCCCAGCGCTTCGTTTGCCCTGGGCCAAAGCGAGCCTTCACATTAGCTGAACGCTAACACTGCATACTCGTTCCACTTCCAGAACAGGGCTACCGCGAGGCAGTTCTCCGGGGGAAAACGGCCCTTCGCGAAGGGCAGATCTGTCGAGCTCATTGCGGGAAAGCGAAAGCAAAGGACGCTTTTCTCCCTCTAACTGCTTTCGTCAGAGGAACGGGGGAAGTCACAGTATTCTTTCTCTCACTGAGATACACACAATCTGACGTTGCCTCTGAGCTCCGTTGCTGGCAAAGAACTGAAACGGACATACATTCCTGTGGGGAAACACAGGGCTTTGCTAGGATTTCTCTAGGCAGTGTGTTTTCCCTGGGCCTCACTGTAGCAACACTATCTCGCCAGGGCAACACTGCATGGGATTTCCTCTGCCAGGAGAGAGCTGCTGCTTTGTAGTTTGTGCTGGGAAACCTTGCTTTGGCAAGTGCCAATTGACCGCATTCGGGCAGAAAGAAAAGAGAATAGCAAGAGGCCTTTTCTCCCCGGCTGCTCTGCCAAGCCCTTCCGGCTAAAACTATGTCGTTGCTCCTCTGGAAGAATCCCTGCACCGTGACGTAGTTTTTCAGAAGAAGCCTTGCGTTTGCAAGAGCAATAGAGGAATTCGTTGCAGGAAAGAGGAAGGAAAGAAAGTTTCTCTCCTTCTGCCTGCTTTGCTCAGAGGACTGGATGAAGTCAGGGAGTTCTCCCTTTCACTGAGAAACGTGCAGGCTGCTGTTGCCTGGGCGCTCTCTTCTTTGCAAAAGAGTCTGCAGTTCCACGCTTTGAACCTTGGAAAGGCGCCGGGCTCTGCTAAGATTTCCCCAGCGCTTCGTTTGCCCTGGGCCAAAGCGAGCCTTCACATTAGCTGAACGCTAACACTGCATACTCGTTCCACTTCCAGAACAGGGCTACCGCGAGGCAGTTCTCCGGGGGAAAACGGCCCTTCGCGAAGGGCAGATCTGTCGAGCTCATTGCGGGAAAGCGAAAGCAAAGGACGCTTTTCTCCCTCTAACTGCTTTCGTCAGAGGAACGGGGGAAGTCACAGTGTTCTTTCTCTCACTGAGATACACACAATCTGACGTTGCCTCTGAGCTCCGTTGCTGGCAAAGAACTGAAACGGACATACATTCCTGTGGGGAAACACAGGGCTTTGCTAGGATTTCTCTAGGCAGTGTGTTTTCCCTGGGCCTCACTGTAGCAACACTATCTCGCCAGGGCAACACTGCATGGGATTTCCTCTGCCAGGAGAGAGCTGCTGCTTTGTAGTTTGTGCTGGGAAACCTTGCTTTGGCAAGTGCCAATTGACCGCATTCGGGCAGAAAGAAAAGAGAATAGCAAGAGGCCTTTTCTCTCCGGCTGCTCTGTCAAGCCCTTCCGGCTAAAACTATGTCGTTGCTCCTCTGGAAGGATCCCTGCACCGTGACGTAGTTTTTCAGAAGAAGCCTTGCGTTTGCAAGAGCAAATGAGGAATTCGTTGCAGGAAAGAGGAAGGAAAGAAAGTTTCTCTCCTTCTGCCTGCTTTGCTCAGAGGACTGGATGAAGTCAGGGAGTTCTCCCTTTCACTGAGAAACGTGCAGGCTGCTGTTGCCTGGGCGCTCTCTTCTTTGCAAAAGAGTCTGCAGTTCCACGCTTTGAACCTTGGAAAGGCGCCGGGCTCTGCTAAGATTTCCCCAGCGCTTCGTTTGCCCTGGGCCAAAGCGAGCCTTCACATTAGCTGAACGCTAACACTGCATACTCGTTCCACTTCCAGAACAGGGCTACGGCGAGGCAGTTCTCCGGGGGAAAACGGCCCTTCGCGAAGGGCAGATCTGTCGAGCTCATTGCGGGAAAGCGAAAGCAAAGGACGCTTTTCTCCCTCTAACTGCTTTCGTCAGAGGAACGGGGGAAGTCACAGTATTCTTTCTCTCACTGAGATACACACAATCTGACGTTGCCTCTGAGCTCCGTTGCTGGCAAAGAACTGAAACGGACATACATTCCTGTGGGGAAACACAGGGCTTTGCTAGGATTTCTCTAGGCAGTGTGTTTTCCCTGGGCCTCACTGTAGCAACACTATCTCGCCAGGGCAACACTGCATGGGATTTCCTCTGCCAGGAGAGAGCTGCTGCTTTGTAGTTTGTGCTGGGAAACCTTGCTTTGGCAAGTGCCAATTGACCGCATTCGGGCAGAAAGAAAAGAGAATAGCAAGAGGCCTTTTCTCCCCGGCTGCTCTGCCAAGCCCTTCCGGCTAAAACTATGTCGTTGCTCCTCTGGAAGAATCCCTGCACCGTGACGTAGTTTTTCAGAAGAAGCCTTGCGTTTGCAAGAGCAATAGAGGAATTCGTTGCAGGAAAGAGGAAGGAAAGAAAGTTTCTCTCCTTCTGCCTGCTTTGCTCAGAGGACTGGATGAAGTCAGGGAGTTCTCCCTTTCACTGAGAAACGTGCAGGCTGCTGTTGCCTGGGCGCTCTCTTCTTTGCAAAAGAGTCTGCAGTTCCACGCTTTGAACCTTGGAAAGGCGCCGGGCTCTGCTAAGATTTCCCCAGCGCTTCGTTTGCCCTGGGCCAAAGCGAGCCTTCACATTAGCTGAACGCTAACACTGCATACTCGTTCCACTTCCAGAACAGGGCTACCGCGAGGCAGTTCTCCGGGGGAAAACGGCCCTTCGCGAAGGGCAGATCTGTCGAGCTCATTGCGGGAAAGCGAAAGCAAAGGACGCTTTTCTCCCTCTAACTGCTTTCGTCAGAGGAACGGGGGAAGTCACAGTGTTCTTTCTCTCACTGAGATACACACAATCTGACGTTGCCTCTGAGCTCCGTTGCTGGCAAAGAACTGAAACGGACATACATTCCTGTGGGGAAACACAGGGCTTTGCTAGGATTTCTCTAGGCAGTGTGTTTTCCCTGGGCCTCACTGTAGCAACACTATCTCGCCAGGGCAACACTGCATGGGATTTCCTCTGCCAGGAGAGAGCTGCTGCTTTGTAGTTTGTGCTGGGAAACCTTGCTTTGGCAAGTGCCAATTGACCGCATTCGGGCAGAAAGAAAAGAGAATAGCAAGAGGCCTTTTCTCTCCGGCTGCTCTGTCAAGCCCTTCCGGCTAAAACTATGTCGTTGCTCCTCTGGAAGGATCCCTGCACCGTGACGTAGTTTTTCAGAAGAAGCCTTGCGTTTGCAAGAGCAAATGAGGAATTCGTTGCAGGAAAGAGGAAGGAAAGAAAGTTTCTCTCCTTCTGCCTGCTTTGCTCAGAGGACTGGATGAAGTCAGGGAGTTCTCCCTTTCACTGAGAAACGTGCAGGCTGCTGTTGCCTGGGCGCTCTCTTCTTTGCAAAAGAGTCTGCAGTTCCACGCTTTGAACCTTGGAAAGGCGCCGGGCTCTGCTAAGATTTCCCCAGCGCTTCGTTTGCCCTGGGCCAAAGCGAGCCTTCACATTAGCTGAACGCTAACACTGCATACTCGTTCCACTTCCAGAACAGGGCTACCGCGAGGCAGTTCTCCGGGGGAAAACGGCCCTTCGCGAAGGGCAGATCTGTCGAGCTCATTGCGGGAAAGCGAAAGCAAAGGACGCTTTTCTCCCTCTAACTGCTTTCGTCAGAGGAACGGGGGAAGTCACAGTATTCTTTCTCTCACTGAGATACACACAATCTGACGTTGCCTCTGAGCTCCGTTGCTGGCAAAGAACTGAAACGGACATACATTCCTGTGGGGAAACACAGGGCTTTGCTAGGATTTCTCTAGGCAGTGTGTTTTCCCTGGGCCTCACTGTAGCAACACTATCTCGCCAGGGCAACACTGCATGGGATTTCCTCTGCCAGGAGAGAGCTGCTGCTTTGTAGTTTGTGCTGGGAAACCTTGCTTTGGCAAGTGCCAATTGACCGCATTCGGGCAGAAAGAAAAGAGAATAGCAAGAGGCCTTTTCTCCCCGGCTGCTCTGCCAAGCCCTTCCGGCTAAAACTATGTCGTTGCTCCTCTGGAAGAATCCCTGCACCGTGACGTAGTTTTTCAGAAGAAGCCTTGCGTTTGCAAGAGCAATAGAGGAATTCGTTGCAGGAAAGAGGAAGGAAAGAAAGTTTCTCTCCTTCTGCCTGCTTTGCTCAGAGGACTGGATGAAGTCAGGGAGTTCTCCCTTTCACTGAGAAACGTGCAGGCTGCTGTTGCCTGGGCGCTCTCTTCTTTGCAAAAGAGTCTGCAGTTCCACGCTTTGAACCTTGGAAAGGCGCCGGGCTCTGCTAAGATTTCCCCAGCGCTTCGTTTGCCCTGGGCCAAAGCGAGCCTTCACATTAGCTGAACGCTAACACTGCATACTCGTTCCACTTCCAGAACAGGGCTACCGCGAGGCAGTTCTCCGGGGGAAAACGGCCCTTCGCGAAGGGCAGATCTGTCGAGCTCATTGCGGGAAAGCGAAAGCAAAGGACGCTTTTCTCCCTCTAACTGCTTTCGTCAGAGGAACGGGGGAAGTCACAGTGTTCTTTCTCTCACTGAGATACACACAATCTGACGTTGCCTCTGAGCTCCGTTGCTGGCAAAGAACTGAAACGGACATACATTCCTGTGGGGAAACACAGGGCTTTGCTAGGATTTCTCTAGGCAGTGTGTTTTCCCTGGGCCTCACTGTAGCAACACTATCTCGCCAGGGCAACACTGCATGGGATTTCCTCTGCCAGGAGAGAGCTGCTGCTTTGTAGTTTGTGCTGGGAAACCTTGCTTTGGCAAGTGCCAATTGACCGCATTCGGGCAGAAAGAAAAGAGAATAGCAAGAGGCCTTTTCTCTCCGGCTGCTCTGTCAAGCCCTTCCGGCTAAAACTATGTCGTTGCTCCTCTGGAAGGATCCCTGCACCGTGACGTAGTTTTTCAGAAGAAGCCTTGCGTTTGCAAGAGCAAATGAGGAATTCGTTGCAGGAAAGAGGAAGGAAAGAAAGTTTCTCTCCTTCTGCCTGCTTTGCTCAGAGGACTGGATGAAGTCAGGGAGTTCTCCCTTTCACTGAGAAACGTGCAGGCTGCTGTTGCCTGGGCGCTCTCTTCTTTGCAAAAGAGTCTGCAGTTCCACGCTTTGAACCTTGGAAAGGCGCCGGGCTCTGCTAAGATTTCCCCAGCGCTTCGTTTGCCCTGGGCCAAAGCGAGCCTTCACATTAGCTGAACGCTAACACTGCATACTCGTTCCACTTCCAGAACAGGGCTACGGCGAGGCAGTTCTCCGGGGGAAAACGGCCCTTCGCGAAGGGCAGATCTGTCGAGCTCATTGCGGGAAAGCGAAAGCAAAGGACGCTTTTCTCCCTCTAACTGCTTTCGTCAGAGGAACGGGGGAAGTCACAGTATTCTTTCTCTCACTGAGATACACACAATCTGACGTTGCCTCTGAGCTCCGTTGCTGGCAAAGAACTGAAACGGACATACATTCCTGTGGGGAAACACAGGGCTTTGCTAGGATTTCTCTAGGCAGTGTGTTTTCCCTGGGCCTCACTGTAGCAACACTATCTCGCCAGGGCAACACTGCATGGGATTTCCTCTGCCAGGAGAGAGCTGCTGCTTTGTAGTTTGTGCTGGGAAACCTTGCTTTGGCAAGTGCCAATTGACCGCATTCGGGCAGAAAGAAAAGAGAATAGCAAGAGGCCTTTTCTCCCCGGCTGCTCTGCCAAGCCCTTCCGGCTAAAACTATGTCGTTGCTCCTCTGGAAGAATCCCTGCACCGTGACGTAGTTTTTCAGAAGAAGCCTTGCGTTTGCAAGAGCAATAGAGGAATTCGTTGCAGGAAAGAGGAAGGAAAGAAAGTTTCTCTCCTTCTGCCTGCTTTGCTCAGAGGACTGGATGAAGTCAGGGAGTTCTCCCTTTCACTGAGAAACGTGCAGGCTGCTGTTGCCTGGGCGCTCTCTTCTTTGCAAAAGAGTCTGCAGTTCCACGCTTTGAACCTTGGAAAGGCGCCGGGCTCTGCTAAGATTTCCCCAGCGCTTCGTTTGCCCTGGGCCAAAGCGAGCCTTCACATTAGCTGAACGCTAACACTGCATACTCGTTCCACTTCCAGAACAGGGCTACCGCGAGGCAGTTCTCCGGGGGAAAACGGCCCTTCGCGAAGGGCAGATCTGTGGAGCTCATTGCGGGAAAGCGAAAGCAAAGGACGCTTTTCTCCCTCTAACTGCTTTCGTCAGAGGAACGGGGGAAGTCACAGTGTTCTTTCTCTCACTGAGATACACACAATCTGACGTTGCCTCTGAGCTCCGTTGCTGGCAAAGAACTGAAACGGACATACATTCCTGTGGGGAAACACAGGGCTTTGCTAGGATTTCTCTAGGCAGTGTGTTTTCCCTGGGCCTCACTGTAGCAACACTATCTCGCCAGGGCAACACTGCATGGGATTTCCTCTGCCAGGAGAGAGCTGCTGCTTTGTAGTTTGTGCTGGGAAACCTTGCTTTGGCAAGTGCCAATTGACCGCATTCGGGCAGAAAGAAAAGAGAATAGCAAGAGGCCTTTTCTCTCCGGCTGCTCTGTCAAGCCCTTCCGGCTAAAACTATGTCGTTGCTCCTCTGGAAGGATCCCTGCACCGTGACGTAGTTTTTCAGAAGAAGCCTTGCGTTTGCAAGAGCAAATGAGGAATTCGTTGCAGGAAAGAGGAAGGAAAGAAAGTTTCTCTCCTTCTGCCTGCTTTGCTCAGAGGACTGGATGAAGTCAGGGAGTTCTCCCTTTCACTGAGAAACGTGCAGGCTGCTGTTGCCTGGGCGCTCTCTTCTTTGCAAAAGAGTCTGCAGTTCCACGCTTTGAACCTTGGAAAGGCGCCGGGCTCTGCTAAGATTTCCCCAGCGCTTCGTTTGCCCTGGGCCAAAGCGAGCCTTCACATTAGCTGAACGCTAACACTGCATACTCGTTCCACTTCCAGAACAGGGCTACCGCGAGGCAGTTCTCCGGGGGAAAACGGCCCTTCGCGAAGGGCAGATCTGTCGAGCTCATTGCGGGAAAGCGAAAGCAAAGGACGCTTTTCTCCCTCTAACTGCTTTCGTCAGAGGAACGGGGGAAGTCACAGTGTTCTTTCTCTCACTGACATACACACAATCTGACGTTGCCTCTGAGCTCCGTTGCTGGCAAAGAACTGAAACGGACATACATTCCTGTGGGGAAACACAGGGCTTTGCTAGGATTTCTCTAGGCAGTGTGTTTTCCCTGGGCCTCACTGTAGCAACACTATCTCGCCAGGGCAACACTGCATGGGATTTCCTCTGCCAGGAGAGAGCTGCTGCTTTGTAGTTTGTGCTGGGAAACCTTGCTTTGGCAAGTGCCAATTGACCGCATTCGGGCAGAAACAAAAGAGAATAGCAAGAGGCCTTTTCTCCCAGGCTGCTCTGCCAAGCCCTTCCAGCTAAAACTATGTCGTTGCTCCTCTGGAAGGATCCCTGCACCGTGACGTAGTTTTTCAGAAGAAGCCTTGCGTTTGCAAGAGCAAATGAGGAATTTGTTGCAGGAAAGAGGAAGGAAAGAAAGTTTCTCTCCTTCTGCCTGCTTTGCTCAGAGGACTGGATGAAGTCAGGGAGTTCTCCCTTTCACTGAGAAACGTGCAGGCTGCTGTTGCCTGGGCGCTCTCTTCTTTGCAAAAGAGTCTGCAGTTCCACGCTTTGAACCGTGGAAAGGCGCCGGGCTCTGCTAAGATTTCCCCCGGCGCTTCGTTTGCCCTGGGCCAAAGCGAGCCTTCACATTAGCTGAACGCTAACACTGCATACTCGTTCCACTTCCAGAACAGGGCTACCGCGAGGCAGTTCTCCGGGGGAAAACGGCCCTTCGCGAAGGGCAGATCTGTGGAGCTCATTGCGGGAAAGCGAAAGCAAAGGACGCTTTTCTCCCTCTAACTGCTTTCGTCAGAGGAACGGGGGAAGTCACAGTGTTCTTTCTCTCACTGAGATACACACAATCTGACGTTGCCTCTGAGCTCCGTTGCTGGCAAAGAACTGAAACGGACATACATTCCTGTGGGGAAACACAGGGCTTTGCTAGGATTTCTCTAGGCAGTGTGTTTTCCCTGGGCCTCACTGTAGCAACACTATCTCGCCAGGGCAACACTGCATGGGATTTCCTCTGCCAGGAGAGAGCTGCTGCTTTGTAGTTTGTGCTGGGAAACCTTGCTTTGGCAAGTGCCAATTGACCGCATTCGGGCAGAAAGAAAAGAGAATAGCAAGAGGCCTTTTCTCTCCGGCTGCTCTGTAAAGCCCTTCCGGCTAAAACTATGTCGTTGCTCCTCTGGAAGGATCCCTGCACCGTGACGTAGTTTTTCAGAAGAAGCCTTGCGTTTGCAAGAGCAAATGAGGAATTCGTTGCAGGAAAGAGGAAGGAAAGAAAGTTTCTCTCCTTCTGCCTGCTTTGCTCAGAGGACTGGATGAAGTCAGGGAGTTCTCCCTTTCACTGAGAAACGTGCAGGCTGCTGTTGCCTGGGCGCTCTCTTCTTTGCAAAAGAGTCTGCAGTTCCACGCTTTGAACCATGGAAAGGCGCCGGGCTCTGCTAAGATTTCCCCCGGCGCTTCGTTTGCCCTGGGCCAAAGCGAGCCTTCACATTAGCTGAACGCTAACACTGCATACTCGTTCCACTTCCAGAACAGGGCTACCGCGAGGCAGTTCTCCGGGGGAAAACGGCCCTTCGCGAAGGGCAGATCTGTGGAGCTCATTGCGGGAAAGCGAAAGCAAAGGACGCTTTTCTCCCTCTAACTGCTTTCGTGAGAGGAACGGGGGAAGTCACAGTGTTCTTTCTCTCACTGAGATACACACAATCTGACGTTGCCTCTGAGCTCCGTTGCTGGCAAAGAACTGAAACGGACATACATTCCTGTGGGGAAACACAGGGCTTTGCTAGGATTTCTCTAGGCAGTGTGTTTTCCCTGGGCCTCACTGTAGCAACACTATCTCGCCAGGGCAACACTGCATGGGATTTCCTCTGCCAGGAGAGAGCTGCTGCTTTGTAGTTTGTGCTGGGAAACCTTGCTTTGGCAAGTGCCAATTGACCGCATTCGGGCAGAAAGAAAAGAGAATAGCAAGAGGCCTTTTCTCTCCGGCTGCTCTGCCAAGCCCTTCCAGCTAAAACTATGTCGTTGCTCCTCTGGAAGAATCCCTGCAACGTGACGTAGCTTTTCAGAAGAAGCCTTGCGTTTGCAAGAGCAAATGAGGAATTCGTTGCAGGAAAGAGGAAGGAAAGAAAGTTTCTCTCCTTCTGCCTGCTTTGCTCAGAGGACTGGATGAAGTCAGGGAGTTCTCCCTTTCACTGAGAAACGTGCAGGCTGCTGTTGCCTGGGCGCTCTCTTCTTTGCAAAAGAGTCTGCAGTTCCACGCTTTGAACCTTGGAAAGGCGCCGGGCTCTGCTAAGATTTCCCCCGGCGCTTCGTTTGCCCTGGGCCAAAGCGAGCCTTCACATTAGCTGAACGCTAACACTGCATACTCGTTCCACTTCCAGAACAGGGCTACCGCGAGGCAGTTCTCCGGGGGAAAACGGCCCTTCGCGAAGGGCAGATCTGTGGAGCTCATTGCGGGAAAGCGAAAGCAAAGGACGCTTTTCTCCCTCTAACTGCTTTCGTCAGAGGAACGGGGGAAGTCACAGTGTTCTTTCTCTCACTGAGATACACACAATCTGACGTTGCCTCTGAGCTCCGTTGCTGGCAAAGAACTGAAACGGACATACATTCCTGTGGGGAAACACAGGGCTTTGCTAGGATTTCTCTAGGCAGTGTGTTTTCCCTGGGCCTCACTGTAGCAACACTATCTCGCCAGGGCAACACTGCATGGGATTTCCTCTGCCAGGAGAGAGCTGCTGCTTTGTAGTTTGTGCTGGGAAACCTTGCTTTGGCAAGTGCCAATTGACCGCATTCGGGCAGAAAGAAAAGAGAATAGCAAGAGGCCTTTTCTCCCCGGCTGCTCTGCCAAGCCCTTCCGGCTAAAACTATGTCGTTGCTCCTCTGGAAGGATCCCTGCACCGTGACGTAGTTTTTCAGAAGAAGCCTTGCGTTTGCAAGAGCAAATGAGGAATTCGTTGCAGGAAAGAGGAAGGAAAGAAAGTTTCTCTCCTTCTGCCTGCTTTGCTCAGAGGACTGGATGAAGTCAGGGAGTTCTCCCTTTCACTGAGAAACGTGCAGGCTGCTGTTGCCTGGGCGCTCTCTTCTTTGCAAAAGAGTCTGCAGTTCCACGCTTTGAACCGTGGAAAGGCGCCGGGCTCTGCTAAGATTTCCCCCGGCGCTTCGTTTGCCCTGGGCCAAAGCGAGCCTTCACATTAGCTGAACGCTAACACTGCATACTCGTTCCACTTCCAGAACAGGGCTACCGCGAGGCAGTTCTCCGGGGGAAAACGGCCCTTCGCGAAGGGCAGATCTGTGGAGCTCATTGCGGGAAAGCGAAAGCAAAGGACGCTTTTCTCCCTCTAACTGCTTTCGTCAGAGGAACGGGGGAAGTCACAGTGTTCTTTCTCTCACTGAGATACACACAATCTGACGTTGCCTCTGAGCTCCGTTGCTGGCAAAGAACTGAAACGGACATACATTCCTGTGGGGAAACACAGGGCTTTGCTAGGATTTCTCTAGGCAGTGTGTTTTCCCTGGGCCTCACTGTAGCAACACTATCTCGCCAGGGCAACACTGCATGGGATTTCCTCTGCCAGGAGAGAGCTGCTGCTTTGTAGTTTGTGCTGGGAAACCTTGCTTTGGCAAGTGCCAATTGACCGCATTCGGGCAGAAAGAAAAGAGAATAGCAAGAGGCCTTTTCTCCCCGGCTGCTCTGCCAAGCCCTTCCGGCTAAAACTATGTCGTTGCTCCTCTGGAAGGATCCCTGCACCGTGACGTAGTTTTTCAGAAGAAGCCTTGCGTTTGCAAGAGCAAATGAGGAATTCGTTGCAGGAAAGAGGAAGGAAAGAAAGTTTCTCTCCTTCTGCCTGCTTTGCTCAGAGGACTGGATGAAGTCAGGGAGTTCTCCCTTTCACTGAGAAACGTGCAGGCTGCTGTTGCCTGGGCGCTCTCTTCTTTGCAAAAGAGTCTGCAGTTCCACGCTTTGAACCGTGGAAAGGCGCCGGGCTCTGCTAAGATTTCCCCCGGCGCTTCGTTTGCCCTGGGCCAAAGCGAGCCTTCACATTAGCTGAACGCTAACACTGCATACTCGTTCCACTTCCAGAACAGGGCTACCGCGAGGCAGTTCTCCGGGGGAAAATGGCCCTTCGCGAAGGGCAGATCTGTGGAGCTCATTGCGGGAAAGCGAAAGCAAAGGACGCTTTTCTCCCTCTAACTGCTTTCGTCAGAGGAACGGGGGAAGTCACAGTGTTCTTTCTCTCACTGAGATACACACAATCTGACGTTGCCTCTGAGCTCCGTTGCTGGCAAAGAACTGAAACGGACATACATTCCTGTGGGGAAACACAGGGCTTTGCTAGGATTTCTCTAGGCAGTGTGTTTTCCCTGGGCCTCACTGTAGCAACACTATCTCGCCAGGGCAACACTGCATGGGATTTCCTCTGCCAGGAGAGAGCTGCTGCTTTGTAGTTTGTGCTGGGAAACCTTGCTTTGGCAAGTGCCAATTGACCGCATTCGGGCAGAAAGAAAAGAGAATAGCAAGAGGCCTTTTCTCCCCGGCTGCTCTGCCAAGCCCTTCCGGCTAAAACTATGTCGTTGCTCCTCTGGAAGAATCCCTGCACCGTGACGTAGTTTTTCAGAAGAAGCCTTGCGTTTGCAAGAGCAATAGAGGAATTCGTTGCAGGAAAGAGGAAGGAAAGAAAGTTTCTCTCCTTCTGCCTGCTTTGCTCAGAGGACTGGATGAAGTCAGGGAGTTCTCCCTTTCACTGAGAAACGTGCAGGCTGCTGTTGCCTGGGCGCTCTCTTCTTTGCAAAAGAGTCTGCAGTTCCACGCTTTGAACCTTGGAAAGGCGCCGGGCTCTGCTAAGATTTCCCCAGCGCTTCGTTTGCCCTGGGCCAAAGCGAGCCTTCACATTAGCTGAACGCTAACACTGCATACTCGTTCCACTTCCAGAACAGGGCTACCGCGAGGCAGTTCTCCGGGGGAAAACGGCCCTTCGCGAAGGGCAGATCTGTGGAGCTCATTGCGGGAAAGCGAAAGCAAAGGACGCTTTTCTCCCTCTAACTGCTTTCGTCAGAGGAACGGGGGAAGTCACAGTGTTCTTTCTCTCACTGAGATACACACAATCTGACGTTGCCTCTGAGCTCCGTTGCTGGCAAAGAACTGAAACGGACATACATTCCTGTGGGGAAACACAGGGCTTTGCTAGGATTTCTCTAGGCAGTGTGTTTTCCCTGGGCCTCACTGTAGCAACACTATCTCGCCAGGGCAACACTGCATGGGATTTCCTCTGCCAGGAGAGAGCTGCTGCTTTGTAGTTTGTGCTGGGAAACCTTGCTTTGGCAAGTGCCAATTGACCGCATTCGGGCAGAAAGAAAAGAGAATAGCAAGAGGCCTTTTCTCTCCGGCTGCTCTGTCAAGCCCTTCCGGCTAAAACTATGTCGTTGCTCCTCTGGAAGGATCCCTGCACCGTGACGTAGTTTTTCAGAAGAAGCCTTGCGTTTGCAAGAGCAAATGAGGAATTCGTTGCAGGAAAGAGGAAGGAAAGAAAGTTTCTCTCCTTCTGCCTGCTTTGCTCAGAGGACTGGATGAAGTCAGGGAGTTCTCCCTTTCACTGAGAAACGTGCAGGCTGCTGTTGCCTGGGCGCTCTCTTCTTTGCAAAAGAGTCTGCAGTTCCACGCTTTGAACCTTGGAAAGGCGCCGGGCTCTGCTAAGATTTCCCCAGCGCTTCGTTTGCCCTGGGCCAAAGCGAGCCTTCACATTAGCTGAACGCTAACACTGCATACTCGTTCCACTTCCAGAACAGGGCTACCGCGAGGCAGTTCTCCGGGGGAAAACGGCCCTTCGCGAAGGGCAGATCTGTCGAGCTCATTGCGGGAAAGCGAAAGCAAAGGACGCTTTTCTCCCTCTAACTGCTTTCGTCAGAGGAACGGGGGAAGTCACAGTATTCTTTCTCTCACTGAGATACACACAATCTGACGTTGCCTCTGAGCTCCGTTGCTGGCAAAGAACTGAAACGGACATACATTCCTGTGGGGAAACACAGGGCTTTGCTAGGATTTCTCTAGGCAGTGTGTTTTCCCTGGGCCTCACTGTAGCAACACTATCTCGCCAGGGCAACACTGCATGGGATTTCCTCTGCCAGGAGAGAGCTGCTGCTTTGTAGTTTGTGCTGGGAAACCTTGCTTTGGCAAGTGCCAATTGACCGCATTCGGGCAGAAAGAAAAGAGAATAGCAAGAGGCCTTTTCTCCCCGGCTGCTCTGCCAAGCCCTTCCGGCTAAAACTATGTCGTTGCTCCTCTGGAAGAATCCCTGCACCGTGACGTAGTTTTTCAGAAGAAGCCTTGCGTTTGCAAGAGCAATAGAGGAATTCGTTGCAGGAAAGAGGAAGGAAAGAAAGTTTCTCTCCTTCTGCCTGCTTTGCTCAGAGGACTGGATGAAGTCAGGGAGTTCTCCCTTTCACTGAGAAACGTGCAGGCTGCTGTTGCCTGGGCGCTCTCTTCTTTGCAAAAGAGTCTGCAGTTCCACGCTTTGAACCTTGGAAAGGCGCCGGGCTCTGCTAAGATTTCCCCAGCGCTTCGTTTGCCCTGGGCCAAAGCGAGCCTTCACATTAGCTGAACGCTAACACTGCATACTCGTTCCACTTCCAGAACAGGGCTACCGCGAGGCAGTTCTCCGGGGGAAAACGGCCCTTCGCGAAGGGCAGATCTGTCGAGCTCATTGCGGGAAAGCGAAAGCAAAGGACGCTTTTCTCCCTCTAACTGCTTTCGTCAGAGGAACGGGGGAAGTCACAGTGTTCTTTCTCTCACTGAGATACACACAATCTGACGTTGCCTCTGAGCTCCGTTGCTGGCAAAGAACTGAAACGGACATACATTCCTGTGGGGAAACACAGGGCTTTGCTAGGATTTCTCTAGGCAGTGTGTTTTCCCTGGGCCTCACTGTAGCAACACTATCTCGCCAGGGCAACACTGCATGGGATTTCCTCTGCCAGGAGAGAGCTGCTGCTTTGTAGTTTGTGCTGGGAAACCTTGCTTTGGCAAGTGCCAATTGACCGCATTCGGGCAGAAAGAAAAGAGAATAGCAAGAGGCCTTTTCTCTCCGGCTGCTCTGTCAAGCCCTTCCGGCTAAAACTATGTCGTTGCTCCTCTGGAAGGATCCCTGCACCGTGACGTAGTTTTCAGAAGAAGCCTTGCGTTTGCAAGAGCAAATGAGGAATTCGTTGCAGGAAAGAGGAAGGAAAGAAAGTTTCTCTCCTTCTGCCTGCTTTGCTCAGAGGACTGGATGAAGTCAGGGAGTTCTCCCTTTCACTGAGAAACGTGCAGGCTGCTGTTGCCTGGGCGCTCTCTTCTTTGCAAAAGAGTCTGCAGTTCCACGCTTTGAACCTTGGAAAGGCGCCGGGCTCTGCTAAGATTTCCCCAGCGCTTCGTTTGCCCTGGGCCAAAGCGAGCCTTCACATTAGCTGAACGCTAACACTGCATACTCGTTCCACTTCCAGAACAGGGCTACGGCGAGGCAGTTCTCCGGGGGAAAACGGCCCTTCGCGAAGGGCAGATCTGTCGAGCTCATTGCGGGAAAGCGAAAGCAAAGGACGCTTTTCTCCCTCTAACTGCTTTCGTCAGAGGAACGGGGGAAGTCACAGTATTCTTTCTCTCACTGAGATACACACAATCTGACGTTGCCTCTGAGCTCCGTTGCTGGCAAAGAACTGAAACGGACATACATTCCTGTGGGGAAACACAGGGCTTTGCTAGGATTTCTCTAGGCAGTGTGTTTTCCCTGGGCCTCACTGTAGCAACACTATCTCGCCAGGGCAACACTGCATGGGATTTCCTCTGCCAGGAGAGAGCTGCTGCTTTGTAGTTTGTGCTGGGAAACCTTGCTTTGGCAAGTGCCAATTGACCGCATTCGGGCAGAAAGAAAAGAGAATAGCAAGAGGCCTTTTCTCCCCGGCTGCTCTGCCAAGCCCTTCCGGCTAAAACTATGTCGTTGCTCCTCTGGAAGAATCCCTGCACCGTGACGTAGTTTTTCAGAAGAAGCCTTGCGTTTGCAAGAGCAATAGAGGAATTCGTTGCAGGAAAGAGGAAGGAAAGAAAGTTTCTCTCCTTCTGCCTGCTTTGCTCAGAGGACTGGATGAAGTCAGGGAGTTCTCCCTTTCACTGAGAAACGTGCAGGCTGCTGTTGCCTGGGCGCTCTCTTCTTTGCAAAAGAGTCTGCAGTTCCACGCTTTGAACCGTGGAAAGGGGCCGGGCTCTGCTAAGATTTCCCCCGGCGCTTCGTTTGCCCTGGGCCAAAGCGAGCCTTCACATTAGCTGAACGCTAACACTGCATACTCGTTCCACTTCCAGAACAGGGCTACCGCGAGGCAGTTCTCCGGGGGAAAACGGCCCTTCGCGAAGGGCAGATCTGTCGAGCTCATTGCGGGAAAGCGAAAGCAAAGGACGCTTTTCTCCCTCTAACTGCTTTCGTCAGAGGAACGGGGGAAGTCACAGTGTTCTTTCTCTCACTGAGATACACACAATCTGACGTTGCCTCTGAGCTCCGTTGCTGGCAAAGAACTGAAACGGACATACATTCCTGTGGGGAAACACAGGGCTTTGCTAGGATTTCTCTAGGCAGTGTGTTTTCCCTGGGCCTCACTGTAGCAACACTATCTCGCCAGGGCAACACTGCATGGGATTTCCTCTGCCAGGAGAGAGCTGCTGCTTTGTAGTTTGTGCTGGGAAACCTTGCTTTGGCAAGTGCCAATTGACCGCATTCGGGCAGAAAGAAAAGAGAATAGCAAGAGGCCTTTTCTCCCCGGCTGCTCTGCCAAGCCCTTCCGGCTAAAACTATGTCGTTGCTCCTCTGGAAGGATCCCTGCACCGTGACGTAGTTTTTCAGAAGAAGCCTTGCGTTTGCAAGAGCAAATGAGGAATTCGTTGCAGGAAAGAGGAAGGAAAGAAAGTTTCTCTCCTTCTGCCTGCTTTGCTCAGAGGACTGGATGAAGTCAGGGAGTTCACCCTTTCACTGAGAAATTGCAGGCTGCTGTTGCCTGGGCGCTCTCTTCTTTGCAAAAGAGTCTGCAGTTCCACGCTTTGAACCGTGGAAAGGGGCCGGGCTCTGCTAAGATTTCCCCCGGCGCTTCGTTTGCCCTGGGCCAAAGCGAGCCTTCACATTAGCTGAACGCTAACACTGCATACTCGTTCCACTTCCAGAACAGGGCTACCGCGAGGCAGTTCTCCGGGGGAAAACGGCCCTTCGTGAAGGGCAGATCTGTCGAGCTCATTGCGGGAAAGCGAAAGCAAAGGACGCTTTTCTCCCTCTAACTGCTTTCGTCAGAGGAACGGGGGAAGTCACAGTGTTCTTTCTCTCACTGAGATACACACAATCTGACGTTGCCTCTGAGCTCCGTTGCTGGCAAAGAACTGAAACGGACATACATTCCTGTGGGGAAACACAGGGCTTTGCTAGGATTTCTCTAGGCAGTGTGTTTTCCCTGGGCCTCACTGTAGCAACACTATCTCGCCAGGGCAACACTGCATGGGATTTCCTCTGCCAGGAGAGAGCTGCTGCTTTGTAGTTTGTGCTGGGAAACCTTGCTTTGGCAAGTGCCAATTGACCGCATTCGGGCAGAAAGAAAAGAGAATAGCAAGAGGCCTTTTCTCCCCGGCTGCTCTGCCAAGCCCTTCCGGCTAAAACTATGTCGTTGCTCCTCTGGAAGGATCCCTGCACCGTGACGTAGTTTTTCAGAAGAAGCCTTGCGTTTGCAAGAGCAAATGAGGAATTCGTTGCAGGAAAGAGGAAGGAAAGAAAGTTTCTCTCCTTCTGCCTGCTTTGCTCAGAGGACTGGATGAAGTCAGGGAGTTCACCCTTTCACTGAGAAATTGCAGGCTGCTGTTGCCTGGGCGCTCTCTTCTTTGCAAAAGAGTCTGCAGTTCCACGCTTTGAACCGTGGAAAGGCGCCGGGCTCTGCTAAGATTTCCCCCGGCGCTTCGTTTGCCCTGGGCCAAAGCGAGCCTTCACATTAGCTGAACGCTAACACTGCATACTCGTTCCACTTCCAGAACAGGGCTACCGCGAGGCAGTTCTCCGGGGGAAAACGGCCCTTCGCGAAGGGCAGATCTGTGGAGCTCATTGCGGGAAAGCGAAAGCAAAGGACGCTTTTCTCCCTCTAACTGCTTTCGTCAGAGGAACGGGGGAAGTCACAGTGTTCTTTCTCTCACTGAGATACACACAATCTAACGTTGCCTCTGAGCTCCGTTGCTGGCAAAGAACTGAAACGGACATACATTCCTGTGGGGAAACACAGGGCTTTGCTAGGATTTCTCTAGGCAGTGTGTTTTCCCTGGGCCTCACTGTGGCAACACTATCTCGCCAGGGCAACACTGCATGGGATTTCCTCTGCCAGGAGAGAGCTGCTGCTTTGTAGTTTGTGCTGGGAAACCTTGCTTTGGCAAGTGCCAATTGACCGCATTCGGGCAGAAAGAAAAGAGAATAGCAAGAGGCCTTTTCTCCCCGGCTGCTCTGCCAAGCCCTTCCAGCTAAAACTATGTCGTTGCTCCTCTGGAAGAATCCCTGCACCGTGACGTAGTTTTTCAGAAGAAGCCTTGCGTTTGCAAGAGCAATAGAGGAATTCGTTGCAGGAAAGAGGAAGGAAAGAAAGTTTCTCTCCTTCTGCCTGCTTTGCTCAGAGGACTGGATGAAGTCAGGGAGTTCTCCCTTTCACTGAGAAACGTGCAGGCTGCTGTTGCCTGGGCGCTCTCTTCTTTGCAAAAGAGTCTGCAGTTCCACGCTTTGAACCTTGGAAAGGCGCCGGGCTCTGCTAAGATTTCCCCAGCGCTTCGTTTGCCCTGGGCCAAAGCGAGCCTTCACATTAGCTGAACGCTAACACTGCATACTCGTTCCACTTCCAGAACAGGGCTACCGCGAGGCAGTTCTCCGGGGGAAAACGGCCCTTCGCGAAGGGCAGATCTGTGGAGCTCATTGCGGGAAAGCGAAAGCAAAGGACGCTTTTCTCCCTCTAACTGCTTTCGTCAGAGGAACGGGGGAAGTCACAGTGTTCTTTCTCTCACTGAGATACACACAATCTGACGTTGCCTCTGAGCTCCGTTGCTGGCAAAGAACTGAAACGGACATACATTCCTGTGGGGAAACACAGGGCTTTGCTAGGATTTCTCTAGGCAGTGTGTTTTCCCTGGGCCTCACTGTAGCAACACTATCTCGCCAGGGCAACACTGCATGGGATTTCCTCTGCCAGGAGAGAGCTGCTGCTTTGTAGTTTGTGCTGGGAAACCTTGCTTTGGCAAGTGCCAATTGACCGCATTCGGGCAGAAAGAAAAGAGAATAGCAAGAGGCCTTTTCTCCCCGGCTGCTCTGCCAAGCCCTTCCAGCTAAAACTATGTCGTTGCTCCTCTGGAAGAATCCCTGCACCGTGACGTAGTTTTTCAGAAGAAGCCTTGCGTTTGCAAGAGCAAATGAGGAATTCGTTGCAGGAAAGAGGAAGGAAAGAAAGTTTCTCTCCTTCTGCCTGCTTTGCTCAGAGGACTGGATGAAGTCAGGGAGTTCTCCCTTTCACTGAGAAACGTGCAGGCTGCTGTTGCCTGGGCGCTCTCTTCTTTGCAAAAGAGTCTGCAGTTCCACGCTTTGAACCTTGGAAAGGCGCCGGGCTCTGCTAAGATTTCCCCAGCGCTTCGTTTGCCCTGGGCCAAAGCGAGCCTTCACATTAGCTGAACGCTAACACTGCATACTCGTTCCACTTCCAGAACAGGGCTACCGCGAGGCAGTTCTCCGGGGGAAAACGGCCCTTCGCGAAGGGCAGATCTGTGGAGCTCATTGCGGGAAAGCGAAAGCAAAGGACGCTTTTCTCCCTCTAACTGCTTTCGTCAGAGGAACGGGGGAAGTCACAGTGTTCTTTCTCTCACTGAGATACACACAATCTGACGTTGCCTCTGAGCTCCGTTGCTGGCAAAGAACTGAAACGGACATACATTCCTGTGGGGAAACACAGGGCTTTGCTAGGATTTCTCTAGGCAGTGTGTTTTCCCTGGGCCTCACTGTAGCAACACTATCTCGCCAGGGCAACACTGCATGGGATTTCCTCTGCCAGGAGAGAGCTGCTGCTTTGTAGTTTGTGCTGGGAAACCTTGCTTTGGCAAGTGCCAATTGACCGCATTCGGGCAGAAAGAAAAGAGAATAGCAAGAGGCCTTTTCTCCCCGGCTGCTCTGCCAAGCCCTTCCGGCTAAAACTATGTCGTTGCTCCTCTGGAAGGATCCCTGCACCGTGACGTAGTTTTTCAGAAGAAGCCTTGCGTTTGCAAGAGCAAATGAGGAATTCGTTGCAGGAAAGAGGAAGGAAAGAAAGTTTCTCTCCTTCTGCCTGCTTTGCTCAGAGGACTGGATGAAGTCAGGGAGTTCTCCCTTTCACTGAGAAACGTGCAGGCTGCTGTTGCCTGGGCGCTCTCTTCTTTGCAAAAGAGTCTGCAGTTCCACGCTTTGAACCGTGGAAAGGCGCCGGGCTCTGCTAAGATTTCCCCCGGCGCTTCGTTTGCCCTGGGCCAAAGCAAGCCTTCACATTAGCTGAACGCTAACACTGCATACTCGTTCCACTTCCAGAACAGGGCTACCGCGAGGCAGTTCTCCGGGGGAAAACGGCCCTTCGCGAAGGGCAGATCTGTGGAGCTCATTGCGGGAAAGCGAAAGCAAAGGACGCTTTTCTCCCTCTAACTGCTTTCGTCAGAGGAACGGGGGAAGTCACAGTGTTCTTTCTCTCACTGAGATACACACAATCTGACGTTGCCTCTGAGCTCCGTTGCTGGCAAAGAACTGAAACGGACATACATTCCTGTGGGGAAACACAGGGCTTTGCTAGGATTTCTCTAGGCAGTGTGTTTTCCCTGGGCCTCACTGTAGCAACACTATCTCGCCAGGGCAACACTGCATGGGATTTCCTCTGCCAGGAGAGAGCTGCTGCTTTGTAGTTTGTGCTGGGAAACCTTGCTTTGGCAAGTGCCAATTGACCGCATTCGGGCAGAAAGAAAAGAGAATAGCAAGAGGCCTTTTCTCCCCGGCTGCTCTGCCAAGCCCTTCCGGCTAAAACTATGTCGTTGCTCCTCTGGAAGGATCCCTGCACCGTGACGTAGTTTTTCAGAAGAAGCCTTGCGTTTGCAAGAGCAAATGAGGAATTCGTTGCAGGAAAGAGGAAGGAAAGAAAGTTTCTCTCCTTCTGCCTGCTTTGCTCAGAGGACTGGATGAAGTCAGGGAGTTCTCCCTTTCACTGAGAAACGTGCAGGCTGCTGTTGCCTGGGCGCTCTCTTCTTTGCAAAAGAGTCTGCAGTTCCACGCTTTGAACCGTGGAAAGGCGCCGGGCTCTGCTAAGATTTCCCCCGGCGCTTCGTTTGCCCTGGGCCAAAGCGAGCCTTCACATTAGCTGAACGCTAACACTGCATACTCGTTCCACTTCCAGAACAGGGCTACCGCGAGGCAGTTCTCCGGGGGAAAACGGCCCTTCGCGAAGGGCAGATCTGTCGAGCTCATTGCGGGAAAGCGAAAGCAAAGGACGCTTTTCTCCCTCTAACTGCTTTCGTCAGAGGAACGGGGGAAGTCACAGTGTTCTTTCTCTCACTGAGATACACACAATCTGACGTTGCCTCTGAGCTCCGTTGCTGGCAAAGAACTGAAACGGACATACATTCCTGTGGGGAAACACAGGGCTTTGCTAGGATTTCTCTAGGCAGTGTGTTTTCCCTGGGCCTCACTGTAGCAACACTATCTCGCCAGGGCAACACTGCATGGGATTTCCTCTGCCAGGAGAGAGCTGCTGCTTTGTAGTTTGTGCTGGGAAACCTTGCTTTGGCAAGTGCCAATTGACCGCATTCGGGCAGAAAGAAAAGAGAATAGCAAGAGGCCTTTTCTCCCCGGCTGCTCTGCCAAGCCCTTCCGGCTAAAACTATGTCGTTGCTCCTCTGGAAGAATCCCTGCACCGTGACGTAGTTTTTCAGAAGAAGCCTTGCGTTTGCAAGAGCAATAGAGGAATTCGTTGCAGGAAAGAGGAAGGAAAGAAAGTTTCTCTCCTTCTGCCTGCTTTGCTCAGAGGACTGGATGAAGTCAGGGAGTTCTCCCTTTCACTGAGAAACGTGCAGGCTGCTGTTGCCTGGGCGCTCTCTTCTTTGCAAAAGAGTCTGCAGTTCCACGCTTTGAACCTTGGAAAGGCGCCGGGCTCTGCTAAGATTTCCCCAGCGCTTCGTTTGCCCTGGGCCAAAGCGAGCCTTCACATTAGCTGAACGCTAACACTGCATACTCGTTCCACTTCCAGAACAGGGCTACGGCGAGGCAGTTCTCCGGGGGAAAACGGCCCTTCGCGAAGGGCAGATCTGTGGAGCTCATTGCGGGAAAGCGAAAGCAAAGGACGCTTTTCTCCCTCTAACTGCTTTCGTCAGAGGAACGGGGGAAGTCACAGTGTTCTTTCTCTCACTGAGATACACACAATCTGACGTTGCCTCTGAGCTCCGTTGCTGGCAAAGAACTGAAACGGACATACATTCCTGTGGGGAAACACAGGGCTTTGCTAGGATTTCTCTAGGCAGTGTGTTTTCCCTGGGCCTCACTGTAGCAACACTATCTCGCCAGGGCAACACTGCATGGGATTTCCTCTGCCAGGAGAGAGCTGCTGCTTTGTAGTTTGTGCTGGGAAACCTTGCTTTGGCAAGTGCCAATTGACCGCATTCGGGCAGAAAGAAAAGAGAATAGCAAGAGGCCTTTTCTCTCCGGCTGCTCTGTCAAGCCCTTCCGGCTAAAACTATGTCGTTGCTCCTCTGGAAGGATCCCTGCACCGTGACGTAGTTTTTCAGAAGAAGCCTTGCGTTTGCAAGAGCAAATGAGGAATTCGTTGCAGGAAAGAGGAAGGAAAGAAAGTTTCTCTCCTTCTGCCTGCTTTGCTCAGAGGACTGGATGAAGTCAGGGAGTTCTCCCTTTCACTGAGAAACGTGCAGGCTGCTGTTGCCTGGGCGCTCTCTTCTTTGCAAAAGAGTCTGCAGTTCCACGCTTTGAACCTTGGAAAGGCGCCGGGCTCTGCTAAGATTTCCCCAGCGCTTCGTTTGCCCTGGGCCAAAGCGAGCCTTCACATTAGCTGAACGCTAACACTGCATACTCGTTCCACTTCCAGAACAGGGCTACCGCGAGGCAGTTCTCCGGGGGAAAACGGCCCTTCGCGAAGGGCAGATCTGTCGAGCTCATTGCGGGAAAGCGAAAGCAAAGGACGCTTTTCTCCCTCTAACTGCTTTCGTCAGAGGAACGGGGGAAGTCACAGTGTTCTTTCTCTCACTGACATACACACAATCTGACGTTGCCTCTGAGCTCCGTTGCTGGCAAAGAACTGAAACGGACATACATTCCTGTGGGGAAACACAGGGCTTTGCTAGGATTTCTCTAGGCAGTGTGTTTTCCCTGGGCCTCACTGTAGCAACACTATCTCGCCAGGGCAACACTGCATGGGATTTCCTCTGCCAGGAGAGAGCTGCTGCTTTGTAGTTTGTGCTGGGAAACCTTGCTTTGGCAAGTGCCAATTGACCGCATTCGGGCAGAAAGAAAAGAGAATAGCAAGAGGCCTTTTCTCCCCGGCTGCTCTGCCAAGCCCTTCCGGCTAAAACTATGTCGTTGCTCCTCTGGAAGGATCCCTGCACCGTGACGTAGTTTTTCAGAAGAAGCCTTGCGTTTGCAAGAGCAAATGAGGAATTCGTTGCAGGAAAGAGGAAGGAAAGAAAGTTTCTCTCCTTCTGCCTGCTTTGCTCAGAGGACTGGATGAAGTCAGGGAGTTCTCCCTTTCACTGAGAAACGTGCAGGCTGCTGTTGCCTGGGCGCTCTCTTCTTTGCAAAAGAGTCTGCAGTTCCACGCTTTGAACCGTGGAAAGGCGCCGGGCTCTGCTAAGATTTCCCCCGGCGCTTCGTTTGCCCTGGGCCAAAGCAAGCCTTCACATTAGCTGAACGCTAACACTGCATACTCGTTCCACTTCCAGAACAGGGCTACCGCGAGGCAGTTCTCCGGGGGAAAACGGCCCTTCGCGAAGGGCAGATCTGTGGAGCTCATTGCGGGAAAGCGAAAGCAAAGGACGCTTTTCTCCCTCTAACTGCTTTCGTCAGAGGAACGGGGGAAGTCACAGTGTTCTTTCTCTCACTGAGATACACACAATCTGACGTTGCCTCTGAGCTCCGTTGCTGGCAAAGAACTGAAACGGACATACATTCCTGTGGGGAAACACAGGGCTTTGCTAGGATTTCTCTAGGCAGTGTGTTTTCCCTGGGCCTCACTGTAGCAACACTATCTCGCCAGGGCAACACTGCATGGGATTTCCTCTGCCAGGAGAGAGCTGCTGCTTTGTAGTTTGTGCTGGGAAACCTTGCTTTGGCAAGTGCCAATTGACCGCATTCGGGCAGAAAGAAAAGAGAATAGCAAGAGGCCTTTTCTCCCCGGCTGCTCTGCCAAGCCCTTCCGGCTAAAACTATGTCGTTGCTCCTCTGGAAGGATCCCTGCACCGTGACGTAGTTTTTCAGAAGAAGCCTTGCGTTTGCAAGAGCAAATGAGGAATTCGTTGCAGGAAAGAGGAAGGAAAGAAAGTTTCTCTCCTTCTGCCTGCTTTGCTCAGAGGACTGGATGAAGTCAGGGAGTTCTCCCTTTCACTGAGAAACGTGCAGGCTGCTGTTGCCTGGGCGCTCTCTTCTTTGCAAAAGAGTCTGCAGTTCCACGCTTTGAACCGTGGAAAGGCGCCGGGCTCTGCTAAGATTTCCCCCGGCGCTTCGTTTGCCCTGGGCCAAAGCGAGCCTTCACATTAGCTGAACGCTAACACTGCATACTCGTTCCACTTCCAGAACAGGGCTACCGCGAGGCAGTTCTCCGGGGGAAAACGGCCCTTCGCGAAGGGCAGATCTGTCGAGCTCATTGCGGGAAAGCGAAAGCAAAGGACGCTTTTCTCCCTCTAACTGCTTTCGTCAGAGGAACGGGGGAAGTCACAGTGTTCTTTCTCTCACTGAGATACACACAATCTGACGTTGCCTCTGAGCTCCGTTGCTGGCAAAGAACTGAAACGGACATACATTCCTGTGGGGAAACACAGGGCTTTGCTAGGATTTCTCTAGGCAGTGTGTTTTCCCTGGGCCTCACTGTAGCAACACTATCTCGCCAGGGCAACACTGCATGGGATTTCCTCTGCCAGGAGAGAGCTGCTGCTTTGTAGTTTGTGCTGGGAAACCTTGCTTTGGCAAGTGCCAATTGACCGCATTCGGGCAGAAAGAAAAGAGAATAGCAAGAGGCCTTTTCTCCCCGGCTGCTCTGCCAAGCCCTTCCGGCTAAAACTATGTCGTTGCTCCTCTGGAAGAATCCCTGCACCGTGACGTAGTTTTTCAGAAGAAGCCTTGCGTTTGCAAGAGCAATAGAGGAATTCGTTGCAGGAAAGAGGAAGGAAAGAAAGTTTCTCTCCTTCTGCCTGCTTTGCTCAGAGGACTGGATGAAGTCAGGGAGTTCTCCCTTTCACTGAGAAACGTGCAGGCTGCTGTTGCCTGGGCGCTCTCTTCTTTGCAAAAGAGTCTGCAGTTCCACGCTTTGAACCTTGGAAAGGCGCCGGGCTCTGCTAAGATTTCCCCAGCGCTTCGTTTGCCCTGGGCCAAAGCGAGCCTTCACATTAGCTGAACGCTAACACTGCATACTCGTTCCACTTCCAGAACAGGGCTACGGCGAGGCAGTTCTCCGGGGGAAAACGGCCCTTCGCGAAGGGCAGATCTGTGGAGCTCATTGCGGGAAAGCGAAAGCAAAGGACGCTTTTCTCCCTCTAACTGCTTTCGTCAGAGGAACGGGGGAAGTCACAGTGTTCTTTCTCTCACTGAGATACACACAATCTGACGTTGCCTCTGAGCTCCGTTGCTGGCAAAGAACTGAAACGGACATACATTCCTGTGGGGAAACACAGGGCTTTGCTAGGATTTCTCTAGGCAGTGTGTTTTCCCTGGGCCTCACTGTAGCAACACTATCTCGCCAGGGCAACACTGCATGGGATTTCCTCTGCCAGGAGAGAGCTGCTGCTTTGTAGTTTGTGCTGGGAAACCTTGCTTTGGCAAGTGCCAATTGACCGCATTCGGGCAGAAAGAAAAGAGAATAGCAAGAGGCCTTTTCTCTCCGGCTGCTCTGTCAAGCCCTTCCGGCTAAAACTATGTCGTTGCTCCTCTGGAAGGATCCCTGCACCGTGACGTAGTTTTTCAGAAGAAGCCTTGCGTTTGCAAGAGCAAATGAGGAATTCGTTGCAGGAAAGAGGAAGGAAAGAAAGTTTCTCTCCTTCTGCCTGCTTTGCTCAGAGGACTGGATGAAGTCAGGGAGTTCTCCCTTTCACTGAGAAACGTGCAGGCTGCTGTTGCCTGGGCGCTCTCTTCTTTGCAAAAGAGTCTGCAGTTCCACGCTTTGAACCTTGGAAAGGCGCCGGGCTCTGCTAAGATTTCCCCAGCGCTTCGTTTGCCCTGGGCCAAAGCGAGCCTTCACATTAGCTGAACGCTAACACTGCATACTCGTTCCACTTCCAGAACAGGGCTACCGCGAGGCAGTTCTCCGGGGGAAAACGGCCCTTCGCGAAGGGCAGATCTGTCGAGCTCATTGCGGGAAAGCGAAAGCAAAGGACGCTTTTCTCCCTCTAACTGCTTTCGTCAGAGGAACGGGGGAAGTCACAGTGTTCTTTCTCTCACTGACATACACACAATCTGACGTTGCCTCTGAGCTCCGTTGCTGGCAAAGAACTGAAACGGACATACATTCCTGTGGGGAAACACAGGGCTTTGCTAGGATTTCTCTAGGCAGTGTGTTTTCCCTGGGCCTCACTGTAGCAACACTATCTCGCCAGGGCAACACTGCATGGGATTTCCTCTGCCAGGAGAGAGCTGCTGCTTTGTAGTTTGTGCTGGGAAACCTTGCTTTGGCAAGTGCCAATTGACCGCATTCGGGCAGAAAGAAAAGAGAATAGCAAGAGGCCTTTTCTCCCCGGCTGCTCTGCCAAGCCCTTCCGGCTAAAACTATGTCGTTGCTCCTCTGGAAGGATCCCTGCACCGTGACGTAGTTTTTCAGAAGAAGCCTTGCGTTTGCAAGAGCAAATGAGGAATTCGTTGCAGGAAAGAGGAAGGAAAGAAAGTTTCTCTCCTTCTGCCTGCTTTGCTCAGAGGACTGGATGAAGTCAGGGAGTTCTCCCTTTCACTGAGAAACGTGCAGGCTGCTGTTGCCTGGGCGCTCTCTTCTTTGCAAAAGAGTCTGCAGTTCCACGCTTTGAACCGTGGAAAGGCGCCGGGCTCTGCTAAGATTTCCCCCGGCGCTTCGTTTGCCCTGGGCCAAAGCAAGCCTTCACATTAGCTGAACGCTAACACTGCATACTCGTTCCACTTCCAGAACAGGGCTACCGCGAGGCAGTTCTCCGGGGGAAAACGGCCCTTCGCGAAGGGCAGATCTGTGGAGCTCATTGCGGGAAAGCGAAAGCAAAGGACGCTTTTCTCCCTCTAACTGCTTTCGTCAGAGGAACGGGGGAAGTCACAGTGTTCTTTCTCTCACTGAGATACACACAATCTGACGTTGCCTCTGAGCTCCGTTGCTGGCAAAGAACTGAAACGGACATACATTCCTGTGGGGAAACACAGGGCTTTGCTAGGATTTCTCTAGGCAGTGTGTTTTCCCTGGGCCTCACTGTAGCAACACTATCTCGCCAGGGCAACACTGCATGGGATTTCCTCTGCCAGGAGAGAGCTGCTGCTTTGTAGTTTGTGCTGGGAAACCTTGCTTTGGCAAGTGCCAATTGACCGCATTCGGGCAGAAAGAAAAGAGAATAGCAAGAGGCCTTTTCTCCCCGGCTGCTCTGCCAAGCCCTTCCGGCTAAAACTATGTCGTTGCTCCTCTGGAAGGATCCCTGCACCGTGACGTAGTTTTTCAGAAGAAGCCTTGCGTTTGCAAGAGCAAATGAGGAATTCGTTGCAGGAAAGAGGAAGGAAAGAAAGTTTCTCTCCTTCTGCCTGCTTTGCTCAGAGGACTGGATGAAGTCAGGGAGTTCTCCCTTTCACTGAGAAACGTGCAGGCTGCTGTTGCCTGGGCGCTCTCTTCTTTGCAAAAGAGTCTGCAGTTCCACGCTTTGAACCGTGGAAAGGCGCCGGGCTCTGCTAAGATTTCCCCCGGCGCTTCGTTTGCCCTGGGCCAAAGCGAGCCTTCACATTAGCTGAACGCTAACACTGCATACTCGTTCCACTTCCAGAACAGGGCTACCGCGAGGCAGTTCTCCGGGGGAAAACGGCCCTTCGCGAAGGGCAGATCTGTCGAGCTCATTGCGGGAAAGCGAAAGCAAAGGACGCTTTTCTCCCTCTAACTGCTTTCGTCAGAGGAACGGGGGAAGTCACAGTGTTCTTTCTCTCACTGAGATACACACAATCTGACGTTGCCTCTGAGCTCCGTTGCTGGCAAAGAACTGAAACGGACATACATTCCTGTGGGGAAACACAGGGCTTTGCTAGGATTTCTCTAGGCAGTGTGTTTTCCCTGGGCCTCACTGTAGCAACACTATCTCGCCAGGGCAACACTGCATGGGATTTCCTCTGCCAGGAGAGAGCTGCTGCTTTGTAGTTTGTGCTGGGAAACCTTGCTTTGGCAAGTGCCAATTGACCGCATTCGGGCAGAAAGAAAAGAGAATAGCAAGAGGCCTTTTCTCCCCGGCTGCTCTGCCAAGCCCTTCCGGCTAAAACTATGTCGTTGCTCCTCTGGAAGAATCCCTGCACCGTGACGTAGTTTTTCAGAAGAAGCCTTGCGTTTGCAAGAGCAATAGAGGAATTCGTTGCAGGAAAGAGGAAGGAAAGAAAGTTTCTCTCCTTCTGCCTGCTTTGCTCAGAGGACTGGATGAAGTCAGGGAGTTCTCCCTTTCACTGAGAAACGTGCAGGCTGCTGTTGCCTGGGCGCTCTCTTCTTTGCAAAAGAGTCTGCAGTTCCACGCTTTGAACCTTGGAAAGGCGCCGGGCTCTGCTAAGATTTCCCCAGCGCTTCGTTTGCCCTGGGCCAAAGCGAGCCTTCACATTAGCTGAACGCTAACACTGCATACTCGTTCCACTTCCAGAACAGGGCTACGGCGAGGCAGTTCTCCGGGGGAAAACGGCCCTTCGCGAAGGGCAGATCTGTGGAGCTCATTGCGGGAAAGCGAAAGCAAAGGACGCTTTTCTCCCTCTAACTGCTTTCGTCAGAGGAACGGGGGAAGTCACAGTGTTCTTTCTCTCACTGAGATACACACAATCTGACGTTGCCTCTGAGCTCCGTTGCTGGCAAAGAACTGAAACGGACATACATTCCTGTGGGGAAACACAGGGCTTTGCTAGGATTTCTCTAGGCAGTGTGTTTTCCCTGGGCCTCACTGTAGCAACACTATCTCGCCAGGGCAACACTGCATGGGATTTCCTCTGCCAGGAGAGAGCTGCTGCTTTGTAGTTTGTGCTGGGAAACCTTGCTTTGGCAAGTGCCAATTGACCGCATTCGGGCAGAAAGAAAAGAGAATAGCAAGAGGCCTTTTCTCTCCGGCTGCTCTGTCAAGCCCTTCCGGCTAAAACTATGTCGTTGCTCCTCTGGAAGGATCCCTGCACCGTGACGTAGTTTTTCAGAAGAAGCCTTGCGTTTGCAAGAGCAAATGAGGAATTCGTTGCAGGAAAGAGGAAGGAAAGAAAGTTTCTCTCCTTCTGCCTGCTTTGCTCAGAGGACTGGATGAAGTCAGGGAGTTCTCCCTTTCACTGAGAAACGTGCAGGCTGCTGTTGCCTGGGCGCTCTCTTCTTTGCAAAAGAGTCTGCAGTTCCACGCTTTGAACCTTGGAAAGGCGCCGGGCTCTGCTAAGATTTCCCCAGCGCTTCGTTTGCCCTGGGCCAAAGCGAGCCTTCACATTAGCTGAACGCTAACACTGCATACTCGTTCCACTTCCAGAACAGGGCTACCGCGAGGCAGTTCTCCGGGGGAAAACGGCCCTTCGCGAAGGGCAGATCTGTCGAGCTCATTGCGGGAAAGCGAAAGCAAAGGACGCTTTTCTCCCTCTAACTGCTTTCGTCAGAGGAACGGGGGAAGTCACAGTGTTCTTTCTCTCACTGACATACACACAATCTGACGTTGCCTCTGAGCTCCGTTGCTGGCAAAGAACTGAAACGGACATACATTCCTGTGGGGAAACACAGGGCTTTGCTAGGATTTCTCTAGGCAGTGTGTTTTCCCTGGGCCTCACTGTAGCAACACTATCTCGCCAGGGCAACACTGCATGGGATTTCCTCTGCCAGGAGAGAGCTGCTGCTTTGTAGTTTGTGCTGGGAAACCTTGCTTTGGCAAGTGCCAATTGACCGCATTCGGGCAGAAACAAAAGAGAATAGCAAGAGGCCTTTTCTCCCAGGCTGCTCTGCCAAGCCCTTCCAGCTAAAACTATGTCGTTGCTCCTCTGGAAGGATCCCTGCACCGTGACGTAGTTTTTCAGAAGAAGCCTTGCGTTTGCAAGAGCAAATGAGGAATTCGTTGCAGGAAAGAGGAAGGAAAGAAAGTTTCTCTCCTTCTGCCTGCTTTGCTCAGAGGACTGGATGAAGTCAGGGAGTTCTCCCTTTCACTGAGAAACGTGCAGGCTGCTGTTGCCTGGGCGCTCTCTTCTTTGCAAAAGAGTCTGCAGTTCCACGCTTTGAACCGTGGAAAGGCGCCGGGCTCTGCTAAGATTTCCCCCGGCGCTTCGTTTGCCCTGGGCCAAAGCGAGCCTTCACATTAGCTGAACGCTAACACTGCATACTCGTTCCACTTCCAGAACAGGGCTACCGCGAGGCAGTTCTCCGGGGGAAAACGGCCCTTCGCGAAGGGCAGATCTGTGGAGCTCATTGCGGGAAAGCGAAAGCAAAGGACGCTTTTCTCCCTCTAACTGCTTTCGTCAGAGGAACGGGGGAAGTCACAGTGTTCTTTCTCTCACTGAGATACACACAATCTGACGTTGCCTCTGAGCTCCGTTGCTGGCAAAGAACTGAAACGGACATACATTCCTGTGGGGAAACACAGGGCTTTGCTAGGATTTCTCTAGGCAGTGTGTTTTCCCTGGGCCTCACTGTAGCAACACTATCTCGCCAGGGCAACACTGCATGGGATTTCCTCTGCCAGGAGAGAGCTGCTGCTTTGTAGTTTGTGCTGGGAAACCTTGCTTTGGCAAGTGCCAATTGACCGCATTCGGGCAGAAAGAAAAGAGAATAGCAAGAGGCCTTTTCTCTCCGGCTGCTCTGTCAAGCCCTTCCGGCTAAAACTATGTCGTTGCTCCTCTGGAAGGATCCCTGCACCGTGACGTAGTTTTTCAGAAGAAGCCTTGCGTTTGCAAGAGCAAATGAGGAATTCGTTGCAGGAAAGAGGAAGGAAAGAAAGTTTCTCTCCTTCTGCCTGCTTTGCTCAGAGGACTGGATGAAGTCAGGGAGTTCTCCCTTTCACTGAGAAACGTGCAGGCTGCTGTTGCCTGGGCGCTCTCTTCTTTGCAAAAGAGTCTGCAGTTCCACGCTTTGAACCTTGGAAAGGCGCCGGGCTCTGCTAAGATTTCCCCCGGCGCTTCGTTTGCCCTGGGCCAAAGCGAGCCTTCACATTAGCTGAACGCTAACACTGCATACTCGTTCCACTTCCAGAACAGGGCTACGGCGAGGCAGTTCTCCGGGGGAAAACGGCCCTTCGCGAAGGGCAGATCTGTCGAGCTCATTGCGGGAAAGCGAAAGCAAAGGACGCTTTTCTCCCTCTAACTGCTTTCGTCAGAGGAACGGGGGAAGTCACAGTATTCTTTCTCTCACTGAGATACACACAATCTGACGTTGCCTCTGAGCTCCGTTGCTGGCAAAGAACTGAAACGGACATACATTCCTGTGGGGAAACACAGGGCTTTGCTAGGATTTCTCTAGGCAGTGTGTTTTCCCTGGGCCTCACTGTAGCAACACTATCTCGCCAGGGCAACACTGCATGGGATTTCCTCTGCCAGGAGAGAGCTGCTGCTTTGTAGTTTGTGCTGGGAAACCTTGCTTTGGCAAGTGCCAATTGACCGCATTCGGGCAGAAACAAAAGAGAATAGCAAGAGGCCTTTTCTCCCCGGCTGCTCTGCCAAGCCCTTCCAGCTAAAACTATGTCGTTGCTCCTCTGGAAGAATCCCTGCACCGTGACGTAGTTTTTCAGAAGAAGCCTTGCGTTTGCAAGAGCAATAGAGGAATTCGTTGCAGGAAAGAGGAAGGAAAGAAAGTTTCTCTCCTTCTGCCTGCTTTGCTCAGAGGACTGGATGAAGTCAGGGAGTTCTCCCTTTCACTGAGAAACGTGCAGGCTGCTGTTGCCTGGGCGCTCTCTTCTTTGCAAAAGAGTCTGCAGTTCCACGCTTTGAACCTTGGAAAGGCGCCGGGCTCTGCTAAGATTTCCCCAGCGCTTCGTTTGCCCTGGGCCAAAGCGAGCCTTCACATTAGCTGAACGCTAACACTGCATACTCGTTCCACTTCCAGAACAGGGCTACCGCGAGGCAGTTCTCCGGGGGAAAACGGCCCTTCGCGAAGGGCAGATCTGTGGAGCTCATTGCGGGAAAGCGAAAGCAAAGGACGCTTTTCTCCCTCTAACTGCTTTCGTCAGAGGAACGGGGGAAGTCACAGTGTTCTTTCTCTCACTGAGATACACACAATCTGACGTTGCCTCTGAGCTCCGTTGCTGGCAAAGAACTGAAACGGACATACATTCCTGTGGGGAAACACAGGGCTTTGCTAGGATTTCTCTAGGCAGTGTGTTTTCCCTGGGCCTCACTGTAGCAACACTATCTCGCCAGGGCAACACTGCATGGGATTTCCTCTGCCAGGAGAGAGCTGCTGCTTTGTAGTTTGTGCTGGGAAACCTTGCTTTGGCAAGTGCCAATTGACCGCATTCGGGCAGAAAGAAAAGAGAATAGCAAGAGGCCTTTTCTCCCCGGCTGCTCTGCCAAGCCCTTCCGGCTAAAACTATGTCGTTGCTCCTCTGGAAGGATCCCTGCACCGTGACGTAGTTTTTCAGAAGAAGCCTTGCGTTTGCAAGAGCAAATGAGGAATTCGTTGCAGGAAAGAGGAAGGAAAGAAAGTTTCTCTCCTTCTGCCTGCTTTGCTCAGAGGACTGGATGAAGTCAGGGAGTTCTCCCTTTCACTGAGAAACGTGCAGGCTGCTGTTGCCTGGGCGCTCTCTTCTTTGCAAAAGAGTCTGCAGTTCCACGCTTTGAACCTTGGAAAGGCGCCGGGCTCTGCTAAGATTTCCCCCGGCGCTTCGTTTGCCCTGGGCCAAAGCGAGCCTTCACATTAGCTGAACGCTAACACTGCATACTCGTTCCACTTCCAGAACAGGGCTACGGCGAGGCAGTTCTCCGGGGGAAAACGGCCCTTCGCGAAGGGCAGATCTGTCGAGCTCATTGCGGGAAAGCGAAAGCAAAGGACGCTTTTCTCCCTCTAACTGCTTTCGTCAGAGGAACGGGGGAAGTCACAGTATTCTTTCTCTCACTGAGATACACACAATCTGACGTTGCCTCTGAGCTCCGTTGCTGGCAAAGAACTGAAACGGACATACATTCCTGTGGGGAAACACAGGGCTTTGCTAGGATTTCTCTAGGCAGTGTGTTTTCCCTGGGCCTCACTGTAGCAACACTATCTCGCCAGGGCAACACTGCATGGGATTTCCTCTGCCAGGAGAGAGCTGCTGCTTTGTAGTTTGTGCTGGGAAACCTTGCTTTGGCAAGTGCCAATTGACCGCATTCGGGCAGAAACAAAAGAGAATAGCAAGAGGCCTTTTCTCCCCGGCTGCTCTGCCAAGCCCTTCCAGCTAAAACTATGTCGTTGCTCCTCTGGAAGAATCCCTGCACCGTGACGTAGTTTTTCAGAAGAAGCCTTGCGTTTGCAAGAGCAATAGAGGAATTCGTTGCAGGAAAGAGGAAGGAAAGAAAGTTTCTCTCCTTCTGCCTGCTTTGCTCAGAGGACTGGATGAAGTCAGGGAGTTCTCCCTTTCACTGAGAAACGTGCAGGCTGCTGTTGCCTGGGCGCTCTCTTCTTTGCAAAAGAGTCTGCAGTTCCACGCTTTGAACCTTGGAAAGGCGCCGGGCTCTGCTAAGATTTCCCCAGCGCTTCGTTTGCCCTGGGCCAAAGCGAGCCTTCACATTAGCTGAACGCTAACACTGCATACTCGTTCCACTTCCAGAACAGGGCTACCGCGAGGCAGTTCTCCGGGGGAAAACGGCCCTTCGCGAAGGGCAGATCTGTGGAGCTCATTGCGGGAAAGCGAAAGCAAAGGACGCTTTTCTCCCTCTAACTGCTTTCGTCAGAGGAACGGGGGAAGTCACAGTGTTCTTTCTCTCACTGAGATACACACAATCTGACGTTGCCTCTGAGCTCCGTTGCTGGCAAAGAACTGAAACGGACATACATTCCTGTGGGGAAACACAGGGCTTTGCTAGGATTTCTCTAGGCAGTGTGTTTTCCCTGGGCCTCACTGTAGCAACACTATCTCGCCAGGGCAACACTGCATGGGATTTCCTCTGCCAGGAGAGAGCTGCTGCTTTGTAGTTTGTGCTGGGAAACCTTGCTTTGGCAAGTGCCAATTGACCGCATTCGGGCAGAAAGAAAAGAGAATAGCAAGAGGCCTTTTCTCCCCGGCTGCTCTGCCAAGCCCTTCCGGCTAAAACTATGTCGTTGCTCCTCTGGAAGGATCCCTGCACCGTGACGTAGTTTTTCAGAAGAAGCCTTGCGTTTGCAAGAGCAAATGAGGAATTCGTTGCAGGAAAGAGGAAGGAAAGAAAGTTTCTCTCCTTCTGCCTGCTTTGCTCAGAGGACTGGATGAAGTCAGGGAGTTCTCCCTTTCACTGAGAAACGTGCAGGCTGCTGTTGCCTGGGCGCTCTCTTCTTTGCAAAAGAGTCTGCAGTTCCACGCTTTGAACCGTGGAAAGGCGCCGGGCTCTGCTAAGATTTCCCCCGGCGCTTCGTTTGCCCTGGGCCAAAGCGAGCCTTCACATTAGCTGAACGCTAACACTGCATACTCGTTCCACTTCCAGAACAGGGCTACCGCGAGGCAGTTCTCCGGGGGAAAACGGCCCTTCGCGAAGGGCAGATCTGTGGAGCTCATTGCGGGAAAGCGAAAGCAAAGGACGCTTTTCTCCCTCTAACTGCTTTCGTCAGAGGAACGGGGGAAGTCACAGTGTTCTTTCTCTCACTGAGATACACACAATCTGACGTTGCCTCTGAGCTCCGTTGCTGGCAAAGAACTGAAACGGACATACATTCCTGTGGGGAAACACAGGGCTTTGCTAGGATTTCTCTAGGCAGTGTGTTTTCCCTGGGCCTCACTGTAGCAACACTATCTCGCCAGGGCAACACTGCATGGGATTTCCTCTGCCAGGAGAGAGCTGCTGCTTTGTAGTTTGTGCTGGGAAACCTTGCTTTGGCAAGTGCCAATTGACCGCATTCGGGCAGAAAGAAAAGAGAATAGCAAGAGGCCTTTTCTCCCCGGCTGCTCTGCCAAGCCCTTCCGGCTAAAACTATGTCGTTGCTCCTCTGGAAGGATCCCTGCACCGTGACGTAGTTTTTCAGAAGAAGCCTTGCGTTTGCAAGAGCAAATGAGGAATTCGTTGCAGGAAAGAGGAAGGAAAGAAAGTTTCTCTCCTTCTGCCTGCTTTGCTCAGAGGACTGGATGAAGTCAGGGAGTTCTCCCTTTCACTGAGAAACGTGCAGGCTGCTGTTGCCTGGGCGCTCTCTTCTTTGCAAAAGAGTCTGCAGTTCCACGCTTTGAACCTTGGAAAGGCGCCGGGCTCTGCTAAGATTTCCCCAGCGCTTCGTTTGCCCTGGGCCAAAGCGAGCCTTCACATTAGCTGAACGCTAACACTGCATACTCGTTCCACTTCCAGAACAGGGCTACCGCGAGGCAGTTCTCCGGGGGAAAACGGCCCTTCGCGAAGGGCAGATATGTCGAGCTCATTGCGGGAAAGCGAAAGCAAAGGACGCTTTTCTCCCTCTAACTGCTTTCGTCAGAGGAACGGGGGAAGTCACAGTGTTCTTTCTCTCACTGACATACACACAATCTGACGTTGCCTCTGAGCTCCGTTGCTGGCAAAGAACTGAAACGGACATACATTCCTGTGGGGAAACACAGGGCTTTGCTAGGATTTCTCTAGGCAGTGTGTTTTCCCTGGGCCTCACTGTAGCAACACTATCTCGCCAGGGCAACACTGCATGGGATTTCCTCTGCCAGGAGAGAGCTGCTGCTTTGTAGTTTGTGCTGGGAAACCTTGCTTTGGCAAGTGCCAATTGACCGCATTCGGGCAGAAACAAAAGAGAATAGCAAGAGGCCTTTTCTCCCAGGCTGCTCTGCCAAGCCCTTCCAGCTAAAACTATGTCGTTGCTCCTCTGGAAGGATCCCTGCACCGTGACGTAGTTTTTCAGAAGAAGCCTTGCGTTTGCAAGAGCAAATGAGGAATTCGTTGCAGGAAAGAGGAAGGAAAGAAAGTTTCTCTCCTTCTGCCTGCTTTGCTCAGAGGACTGGATGAAGTCAGGGAGTTCTCCCTTTCACTGAGAAACGTGCAGGCTGCTGTTGCCTGGGCGCTCTCTTCTTTGCAAAAGAGTCTGCAGTTCCACGCTTTGAACCGTGGAAAGGCGCCGGGCTCTGCTAAGATTTCCCCCGGCGCTTCGTTTGCCCTGGGCCAAAGCGAGCCTTCACATTAGCTGAACGCTAACACTGCATACTCGTTCCACTTCCAGAACAGGGCTACCGCGAGGCAGTTCTCCGGGGGAAAACGGCCCTTCGCGAAGGGCAGATCTGTGGAGCTCATTGCGGGAAAGCGAAAGCAAAGGACGCTTTTCTCCCTCTAACTGCTTTCGTCAGAGGAACGGGGGAAGTCACAGTGTTCTTTCTCTCACTGAGATACACACAATCTGACGTTGCCTCTGAGCTCCGTTGCTGGCAAAGAACTGAAACGGACATACATTCCTGTGGGGAAACACAGGGCTTTGCTAGGATTTCTCTAGGCAGTGTGTTTTCCCTGGGCCTCACTGTAGCAACACTATCTCGCCAGGGCAACACTGCATGGGATTTCCTCTGCCAGGAGAGAGCTGCTGCTTTGTAGTTTGTGCTGGGAAACCTTGCTTTGGCAAGTGCCAATTGACCGCATTCGGGCAGAAAGAAAAGAGAATAGCAAGAGGCCTTTTCTCTCCGGCTGCTCTGTCAAGCCCTTCCGGCTAAAACTATGTCGTTGCTCCTCTGGAAGGATCCCTGCACCGTGACGTAGTTTTTCAGAAGAAGCCTTGCGTTTGCAAGAGCAAATGAGGAATTCGTTGCAGGAAAGAGGAAGGAAAGAAAGTTTCTCTCCTTCTGCCTGCTTTGCTCAGAGGACTGGATGAAGTCAGGGAGTTCTCCCTTTCACTGAGAAACGTGCAGGCTGCTGTTGCCTGGGCGCTCTCTTCTTTGCAAAAGAGTCTGCAGTTCCACGCTTTGAACCTTGGAAAGGCGCCGGGCTCTGCTAAGATTTCCCCCGGCGCTTCGTTTGCCCTGGGCCAAAGCGAGCCTTCACATTAGCTGAACGCTAACACTGCATACTCGTTCCACTTCCAGAACAGGGCTACGGCGAGGCAGTTCTCCGGGGGAAAACGGCCCTTCGCGAAGGGCAGATCTGTCGAGCTCATTGCGGGAAAGCGAAAGCAAAGGACGCTTTTCTCCCTCTAACTGCTTTCGTCAGAGGAACGGGGGAAGTCACAGTATTCTTTCTCTCACTGAGATACACACAATCTGACGTTGCCTCTGAGCTCCGTTGCTGGCAAAGAACTGAAACGGACATACATTCCTGTGGGGAAACACAGGGCTTTGCTAGGATTTCTCTAGGCAGTGTGTTTTCCCTGGGCCTCACTGTAGCAACACTATCTCGCCAGGGCAACACTGCATGGGATTTCCTCTGCCAGGAGAGAGCTGCTGCTTTGTAGTTTGTGCTGGGAAACCTTGCTTTGGCAAGTGCCAATTGACCGCATTCGGGCAGAAACAAAAGAGAATAGCAAGAGGCCTTTTCTCCCCGGCTGCTCTGCCAAGCCCTTCCAGCTAAAACTATGTCGTTGCTCCTCTGGAAGAATCCCTGCACCGTGACGTAGTTTTTCAGAAGAAGCCTTGCGTTTGCAAGAGCAATAGAGGAATTCGTTGCAGGAAAGAGGAAGGAAAGAAAGTTTCTCTCCTTCTGCCTGCTTTGCTCAGAGGACTGGATGAAGTCAGGGAGTTCTCCCTTTCACTGAGAAACGTGCAGGCTGCTGTTGCCTGGGCGCTCTCTTCTTTGCAAAAGAGTCTGCAGTTCCACGCTTTGAACCTTGGAAAGGCGCCGGGCTCTGCTAAGATTTCCCCAGCGCTTCGTTTGCCCTGGGCCAAAGCGAGCCTTCACATTAGCTGAACGCTAACACTGCATACTCGTTCCACTTCCAGAACAGGGCTACCGCGAGGCAGTTCTCCGGGGGAAAACGGCCCTTCGCGAAGGGCAGATCTGTGGAGCTCATTGCGGGAAAGCGAAAGCAAAGGACGCTTTTCTCCCTCTAACTGCTTTCGTCAGAGGAACGGGGGAAGTCACAGTGTTCTTTCTCTCACTGAGATACACACAATCTGACGTTGCCTCTGAGCTCCGTTGCTGGCAAAGAACTGAAACGGACATACATTCCTGTGGGGAAACACAGGGCTTTGCTAGGATTTCTCTAGGCAGTGTGTTTTCCCTGGGCCTCACTGTAGCAACACTATCTCGCCAGGGCAACACTGCATGGGATTTCCTCTGCCAGGAGAGAGCTGCTGCTTTGTAGTTTGTGCTGGGAAACCTTGCTTTGGCAAGTGCCAATTGACCGCATTCGGGCAGAAAGAAAAGAGAATAGCAAGAGGCCTTTTCTCCCCGGCTGCTCTGCCAAGCCCTTCCGGCTAAAACTATGTCGTTGCTCCTCTGGAAGGATCCCTGCACCGTGACGTAGTTTTTCAGAAGAAGCCTTGCGTTTGCAAGAGCAAATGAGGAATTCGTTGCAGGAAAGAGGAAGGAAAGAAAGTTTCTCTCCTTCTGCCTGCTTTGCTCAGAGGACTGGATGAAGTCAGGGAGTTCTCCCTTTCACTGAGAAACGTGCAGGCTGCTGTTGCCTGGGCGCTCTCTTCTTTGCAAAAGAGTCTGCAGTTCCACGCTTTGAACCGTGGAAAGGCGCCGGGCTCTGCTAAGATTTCCCCCGGCGCTTCGTTTGCCCTGGGCCAAAGCGAGCCTTCACATTAGCTGAACGCTAACACTGCATACTCGTTCCACTTCCAGAACAGGGCTACCGCGAGGCAGTTCTCCGGGGGAAAACGGCCCTTCGCGAAGGGCAGATCTGTGGAGCTCATTGCGGGAAAGCGAAAGCAAAGGACGCTTTTCTCCCTCTAACTGCTTTCGTCAGAGGAACGGGGGAAGTCACAGTGTTCTTTCTCTCACTGAGATACACACAATCTGACGTTGCCTCTGAGCTCCGTTGCTGGCAAAGAACTGAAACGGACATACATTCCTGTGGGGAAACACAGGGCTTTGCTAGGATTTCTCTAGGCAGTGTGTTTTCCCTGGGCCTCACTGTAGCAACACTATCTCGCCAGGGCAACACTGCATGGGATTTCCTCTGCCAGGAGAGAGCTGCTGCTTTGTAGTTTGTGCTGGGAAACCTTGCTTTGGCAAGTGCCAATTGACCGCATTCGGGCAGAAAGAAAAGAGAATAGCAAGAGGCCTTTTCTCCCCGGCTGCTCTGCCAAGCCCTTCCGGCTAAAACTATGTCGTTGCTCCTCTGGAAGGATCCCTGCACCGTGACGTAGTTTTTCAGAAGAAGCCTTGCGTTTGCAAGAGCAAATGAGGAATTCGTTGCAGGAAAGAGGAAGGAAAGAAAGTTTCTCTCCTTCTGCCTGCTTTGCTCAGAGGACTGGATGAAGTCAGGGAGTTCTCCCTTTCACTGAGAAACGTGCAGGCTGCTGTTGCCTGGGCGCTCTCTTCTTTGCAAAAGAGTCTGCAGTTCCACGCTTTGAACCGTGGAAAGGCGCCGGGCTCTGCTAAGATTTCCCCCGGCGCTTCGTTTGCCCTGGGCCAAAGCGAGCCTTCACATTAGCTGAACGCTAACACTGCATACTCGTTCCACTTCCAGAACAGGGCTACCGCGAGGCAGTTCTCCGGGGGAAAACGGCCCTTCGCGAAGGGCAGATCTGTCGAGCTCATTGCGGGAAAGCGAAAGCAAAGGACGCTTTTCTCCCTCTAACTGCTTTCGTCAGAGGAACGGGGGAAGTCACAGTGTTCTTTCTCTCACTGAGATACACACAATCTGACGTTGCCTCTGAGCTCCGTTGCTGGCAAAGAACTGAAACGGACATACATTCCTGTGGGGAAACACAGGGCTTTGCTAGGATTTCTCTAGGCAGTGTGTTTTCCCTGGGCCTCACTGTAGCAACACTATCTCGCCAGGGCAACACTGCATGGGATTTCCTCTGCCAGGAGAGAGCTGCTGCTTTGTAGTTTGTGCTGGGAAACCTTGCTTTGGCAAGTGCCAATTGACCGCATTCGGGCAGAAAGAAAAGAGAATAGCAAGAGGCCTTTTCTCCCCGGCTGCTCTGCCAAGCCCTTCCGGCTAAAACTATGTCGTTGCTCCTCTGGAAGAATCCCTGCACCGTGACGTAGTTTTTCAGAAGAAGCCTTGCGTTTGCAAGAGCAATAGAGGAATTCGTTGCAGGAAAGAGGAAGGAAAGAAAGTTTCTCTCCTTCTGCCTGCTTTGCTCAGAGGACTGGATGAAGTCAGGGAGTTCTCCCTTTCACTGAGAAACGTGCAGGCTGCTGTTGCCTGGGCGCTCTCTTCTTTGCAAAAGAGTCTGCAGTTCCACGCTTTGAACCTTGGAAAGGCGCCGGGCTCTGCTAAGATTTCCCCAGCGCTTCGTTTGCCCTGGGCCAAAGCGAGCCTTCACATTAGCTGAACGCTAACACTGCATACTCGTTCCACTTCCAGAACAGGGCTACCGCGAGGCAGTTCTCCGGGGGAAAACGGCCCTTCGCGAAGGGCAGATCTGTCGAGCTCATTGCGGGAAAGCGAAAGCAAAGGACGCTTTTCTCCCTCTAACTGCTTTCGTCAGAGGAACGGGGGAAGTCACAGTGTTCTTTCTCTCACTGACATACACACAATCTGACGTTGCCTCTGAGCTCCGTTGCTGGCAAAGAACTGAAACGGACATACATTCCTGTGGGGAAACACAGGGCTTTGCTAGGATTTCTCTAGGCAGTGTGTTTTCCCTGGGCCTCACTGTAGCAACACTATCTCGCCAGGGCAACACTGCATGGGATTTCCTCTGCCAGGAGAGAGCTGCTGCTTTGTAGTTTGTGCTGGGAAACCTTGCTTTGGCAAGTGCCAATTGACCGCATTCGGGCAGAAACAAAAGAGAATAGCAAGAGGCCTTTTCTCCCAGGCTGCTCTGCCAAGCCCTTCCAGCTAAAACTATGTCGTTGCTCCTCTGGAAGGATCCCTGCACCGTGACGTAGTTTTTCAGAAGAAGCCTTGCGTTTGCAAGAGCAAATGAGGAATTCGTTGCAGGAAAGAGGAAGGAAAGAAAGTTTCTCTCCTTCTGCCTGCTTTGCTCAGAGGACTGGATGAAGTCAGGGAGTTCTCCCTTTCACTGAGAAACGTGCAGGCTGCTGTTGCCTGGGCGCTCTCTTCTTTGCAAAAGAGTCTGCAGTTCCACGCTTTGAACCGTGGAAAGGCGCCGGGCTCTGCTAAGATTTCCCCCGGCGCTTCGTTTGCCCTGGGCCAAAGCGAGCCTTCACATTAGCTGAACGCTAACACTGCATACTCGTTCCACTTCCAGAACAGGGCTACCGCGAGGCAGTTCTCCGGGGGAAAACGGCCCTTCGCGAAGGGCAGATCTGTGGAGCTCATTGCGGGAAAGCGAAAGCAAAGGACGCTTTTCTCCCTCTAACTGCTTTCGTCAGAGGAACGGGGGAAGTCACAGTGTTCTTTCTCTCACTGAGATACACACAATCTGACGTTGCCTCTGAGCTCCGTTGCTGGCAAAGAACTGAAACGGACATACATTCCTGTGGGGAAACACAGGGCTTTGCTAGGATTTCTCTAGGCAGTGTGTTTTCCCTGGGCCTCACTGTAGCAACACTATCTCGCCAGGGCAACACTGCATGGGATTTCCTCTGCCAGGAGAGAGCTGCTGCTTTGTAGTTTGTGCTGGGAAACCTTGCTTTGGCAAGTGCCAATTGACCGCATTCGGGCAGAAAGAAAAGAGAATAGCAAGAGGCCTTTTCTCTCCGGCTGCTCTGTCAAGCCCTTCCGGCTAAAACTATGTCGTTGCTCCTCTGGAAGGATCCCTGCACCGTGACGTAGTTTTTCAGAAGAAGCCTTGCGTTTGCAAGAGCAAATGAGGAATTCGTTGCAGGAAAGAGGAAGGAAAGAAAGTTTCTCTCCTTCTGCCTGCTTTGCTCAGAGGACTGGATGAAGTCAGGGAGTTCTCCCTTTCACTGAGAAACGTGCAGGCTGCTGTTGCCTGGGCGCTCTCTTCTTTGCAAAAGAGTCTGCAGTTCCACGCTTTGAACCTTGGAAAGGCGCCGGGCTCTGCTAAGATTTCCCCCGGCGCTTCGTTTGCCCTGGGCCAAAGCGAGCCTTCACATTAGCTGAACGCTAACACTGCATACTCGTTCCACTTCCAGAACAGGGCTACGGCGAGGCAGTTCTCCGGGGGAAAACGGCCCTTCGCGAAGGGCAGATCTGTCGAGCTCATTGCGGGAAAGCGAAAGCAAAGGACGCTTTTCTCCCTCTAACTGCTTTCGTCAGAGGAACGGGGGAAGTCACAGTATTCTTTCTCTCACTGAGATACACACAATCTGACGTTGCCTCTGAGCTCCGTTGCTGGCAAAGAACTGAAACGGACATACATTCCTGTGGGGAAACACAGGGCTTTGCTAGGATTTCTCTAGGCAGTGTGTTTTCCCTGGGCCTCACTGTAGCAACACTATCTCGCCAGGGCAACACTGCATGGGATTTCCTCTGCCAGGAGAGAGCTGCTGCTTTGTAGTTTGTGCTGGGAAACCTTGCTTTGGCAAGTGCCAATTGACCGCATTCGGGCAGAAACAAAAGAGAATAGCAAGAGGCCTTTTCTCCCCGGCTGCTCTGCCAAGCCCTTCCAGCTAAAACTATGTCGTTGCTCCTCTGGAAGAATCCCTGCACCGTGACGTAGTTTTTCAGAAGAAGCCTTGCGTTTGCAAGAGCAATAGAGGAATTCGTTGCAGGAAAGAGGAAGGAAAGAAAGTTTCTCTCCTTCTGCCTGCTTTGCTCAGAGGACTGGATGAAGTCAGGGAGTTCTCCCTTTCACTGAGAAACGTGCAGGCTGCTGTTGCCTGGGCGCTCTCTTCTTTGCAAAAGAGTCTGCAGTTCCACGCTTTGAACCTTGGAAAGGCGCCGGGCTCTGCTAAGATTTCCCCAGCGCTTCGTTTGCCCTGGGCCAAAGCGAGCCTTCACATTAGCTGAACGCTAACACTGCATACTCGTTCCACTTCCAGAACAGGGCTACCGCGAGGCAGTTCTCCGGGGGAAAACGGCCCTTCGCGAAGGGCAGATCTGTGGAGCTCATTGCGGGAAAGCGAAAGCAAAGGACGCTTTTCTCCCTCTAACTGCTTTCGTCAGAGGAACGGGGGAAGTCACAGTGTTCTTTCTCTCACTGAGATACACACAATCTGACGTTGCCTCTGAGCTCCGTTGCTGGCAAAGAACTGAAACGGACATACATTCCTGTGGGGAAACACAGGGCTTTGCTAGGATTTCTCTAGGCAGTGTGTTTTCCCTGGGCCTCACTGTAGCAACACTATCTCGCCAGGGCAACACTGCATGGGATTTCCTCTGCCAGGAGAGAGCTGCTGCTTTGTAGTTTGTGCTGGGAAACCTTGCTTTGGCAAGTGCCAATTGACCGCATTCGGGCAGAAAGAAAAGAGAATAGCAAGAGGCCTTTTCTCCCCGGCTGCTCTGCCAAGCCCTTCCGGCTAAAACTATGTCGTTGCTCCTCTGGAAGGATCCCTGCACCGTGACGTAGTTTTTCAGAAGAAGCCTTGCGTTTGCAAGAGCAAATGAGGAATTCGTTGCAGGAAAGAGGAAGGAAAGAAAGTTTCTCTCCTTCTGCCTGCTTTGCTCAGAGGACTGGATGAAGTCAGGGAGTTCTCCCTTTCACTGAGAAACGTGCAGGCTGCTGTTGCCTGGGCGCTCTCTTCTTTGCAAAAGAGTCTGCAGTTCCACGCTTTGAACCGTGGAAAGGCGCCGGGCTCTGCTAAGATTTCCCCCGGCGCTTCGTTTGCCCTGGGCCAAAGCGAGCCTTCACATTAGCTGAACGCTAACACTGCATACTCGTTCCACTTCCAGAACAGGGCTACCGCGAGGCAGTTCTCCGGGGGAAAACGGCCCTTCGCGAAGGGCAGATCTGTGGAGCTCATTGCGGGAAAGCGAAAGCAAAGGACGCTTTTCTCCCTCTAACTGCTTTCGTCAGAGGAACGGGGGAAGTCACAGTGTTCTTTCTCTCACTGAGATACACACAATCTGACGTTGCCTCTGAGCTCCGTTGCTGGCAAAGAACTGAAACGGACATACATTCCTGTGGGGAAACACAGGGCTTTGCTAGGATTTCTCTAGGCAGTGTGTTTTCCCTGGGCCTCACTGTAGCAACACTATCTCGCCAGGGCAACACTGCATGGGATTTCCTCTGCCAGGAGAGAGCTGCTGCTTTGTAGTTTGTGCTGGGAAACCTTGCTTTGGCAAGTGCCAATTGACCGCATTCGGGCAGAAAGAAAAGAGAATAGCAAGAGGCCTTTTCTCCCCGGCTGCTCTGCCAAGCCCTTCCGGCTAAAACTATGTCGTTGCTCCTCTGGAAGGATCCCTGCACCGTGACGTAGTTTTTCAGAAGAAGCCTTGCGTTTGCAAGAGCAAATGAGGAATTCGTTGCAGGAAAGAGGAAGGAAAGAAAGTTTCTCTCCTTCTGCCTGCTTTGCTCAGAGGACTGGATGAAGTCAGGGAGTTCTCCCTTTCACTGAGAAACGTGCAGGCTGCTGTTGCCTGGGCGCTCTCTTCTTTGCAAAAGAGTCTGCAGTTCCACGCTTTGAACCGTGGAAAGGCGCCGGGCTCTGCTAAGATTTCCCCCGGCGCTTCGTTTGCCCTGGGCCAAAGCGAGCCTTCACATTAGCTGAACGCTAACACTGCATACTCGTTCCACTTCCAGAACAGGGCTACCGCGAGGCAGTTCTCCGGGGGAAAACGGCCCTTCGCGAAGGGCAGATCTGTCGAGCTCATTGCGGGAAAGCGAAAGCAAAGGACGCTTTTCTCCCTCTAACTGCTTTCGTCAGAGGAACGGGGGAAGTCACAGTGTTCTTTCTCTCACTGAGATACACACAATCTGACGTTGCCTCTGAGCTCCGTTGCTGGCAAAGAACTGAAACGGACATACATTCCTGTGGGGAAACACAGGGCTTTGCTAGGATTTCTCTAGGCAGTGTGTTTTCCCTGGGCCTCACTGTAGCAACACTATCTCGCCAGGGCAACACTGCATGGGATTTCCTCTGCCAGGAGAGAGCTGCTGCTTTGTAGTTTGTGCTGGGAAACCTTGCTTTGGCAAGTGCCAATTGACCGCATTCGGGCAGAAAGAAAAGAGAATAGCAAGAGGCCTTTTCTCCCCGGCTGCTCTGCCAAGCCCTTCCGGCTAAAACTATGTCGTTGCTCCTCTGGAAGAATCCCTGCACCGTGACGTAGTTTTTCAGAAGAAGCCTTGCGTTTGCAAGAGCAATAGAGGAATTCGTTGCAGGAAAGAGGAAGGAAAGAAAGTTTCTCTCCTTCTGCCTGCTTTGCTCAGAGGACTGGATGAAGTCAGGGAGTTCTCCCTTTCACTGAGAAACGTGCAGGCTGCTGTTGCCTGGGCGCTCTCTTCTTTGCAAAAGAGTCTGCAGTTCCACGCTTTGAACCTTGGAAAGGCGCCGGGCTCTGCTAAGATTTCCCCAGCGCTTCGTTTGCCCTGGGCCAAAGCGAGCCTTCACATTAGCTGAACGCTAACACTGCATACTCGTTCCACTTCCAGAACAGGGCTACCGCGAGGCAGTTCTCCGGGGGAAAACGGCCCTTCGCGAAGGGCAGATCTGTGGAGCTCATTGCGGGAAAGCGAAAGCAAAGGACGCTTTTCTCCCTCTAACTGCTTTCGTCAGAGGAACGGGGGAAGTCACAGTGTTCTTTCTCTCACTGAGATACACACAATCTGACGTTGCCTCTGAGCTCCGTTGCTGGCAAAGAACTGAAACGGACATACATTCCTGTGGGGAAACACAGGGCTTTGCTAGGATTTCTCTAGGCAGTGTGTTTTCCCTGGGCCTCACTGTAGCAACACTATCTCGCCAGGGCAACACTGCATGGGATTTCCTCTGCCAGGAGAGAGCTGCTGCTTTGTAGTTTGTGCTGGGAAACCTTGCTTTGGCAAGTGCCAATTGACCGCATTCGGGCAGAAAGAAAAGAGAATAGCAAGAGGCCTTTTCTCTCCGGCTGCTCTGTCAAGCCCTTCCGGCTAAAACTATGTCGTTGCTCCTCTGGAAGGATCCCTGCACCGTGACGTAGTTTTTCAGAAGAAGCCTTGCGTTTGCAAGAGCAAATGAGGAATTCGTTGCAGGAAAGAGGAAGGAAAGAAAGTTTCTCTCCTTCTGCCTGCTTTGCTCAGAGGACTGGATGAAGTCAGGGAGTTCTCCCTTTCACTGAGAAACGTGCAGGCTGCTGTTGCCTGGGCGCTCTCTTCTTTGCAAAAGAGTCTGCAGTTCCACGCTTTGAACCTTGGAAAGGCGCCGGGCTCTGCTAAGATTTCCCCAGCGCTTCGTTTGCCCTGGGCCAAAGCGAGCCTTCACATTAGCTGAACGCTAACACTGCATACTCGTTCCACTTCCAGAACAGGGCTACCGCGAGGCAGTTCTCCGGGGGAAAACGGCCCTTCGCGAAGGGCAGATCTGTCGAGCTCATTGCGGGAAAGCGAAAGCAAAGGACGCTTTTCTCCCTCTAACTGCTTTCGTCAGAGGAACGGGGGAAGTCACAGTGTTCTTTCTCTCACTGAGATACACACAATCTGACGTTGCCTCTGAGCTCCGTTGCTGACAAAGAACTGAAACGGACATACATTCCTGTGGGGAAACACAGGGCTTTGCTAGGATTTCTCTAGGCAGTGTGTTTTCCCTGGGCCTCACTGTAGCAACACTATCTCGCCAGGGCAACACTGCATGGGATTTCCTCTGCCAGGAGAGAGCTGCTGCTTTGTAGTTTGTGCTGGGAAACCTTGCTTTGGCAAGTGCCAATTGACCGCATTCGGGCAGAAACAAAAGAGAATAGCAAGAGGCCTTTTCTCCCAGGCTGCTCTGCCAAGCCCTTCCAGCTAAAACTATGTCGTTGCTCCTCTGGAAGGATCCCTGCACCGTGACGTAGTTTTTCAGAAGAAGCCTTGCGTTTGCAAGAGCAAATGAGGAATTCGTTGCAGGAAAGAGGAAGGAAAGAAAGTTTCTCTCCTTCTGCCTGCTTTGCTCAGAGGACTGGATGAAGTCAGGGAGTTCTCCCTTTCACTGAGAAACGTGCAGGCTGCTGTTGCCTGGGCGCTCTCTTCTTTGCAAAAGAGTCTGCAGTTCCACGCTTTGAACCGTGGAAAGGCGCCGGGCTCTGCTAAGATTTCCCCCGGCGCTTCGTTTGCCCTGGGCCAAAGCGAGCCTTCACATTAGCTGAACGCTAACACTGCATACTCGTTCCACTTCCAGAACAGGGCTACCGCGAGGCAGTTCTCCGGGGGAAAACGGCCCTTCGCGAAGGGCAGATCTGTGGAGCTCATTGCGGGAAAGCGAAAGCAAAGGACGCTTTTCTCCCTCTAACTGCTTTCGTCAGAGGAACGGGGGAAGTCACAGTGTTCTTTCTCTCACTGAGATACACACAATCTGACGTTGCCTCTGAGCTCCGTTGCTGGCAAAGAACTGAAACGGACATACATTCCTGTGGGGAAACACAGGGCTTTGCTAGGATTTCTCTAGGCAGTGTGTTTTCCCTGGGCCTCACTGTAGCAACACTATCTCGCCAGGGCAACACTGCATGGGATTTCCTCTGCCAGGAGAGAGCTGCTGCTTTGTAGTTTGTGCTGGGAAACCTTGCTTTGGCAAGTGCCAATTGACCGCATTCGGGCAGAAAGAAAAGAGAATAGCAAGAGGCCTTTTCTCTCCGGCTGCTCTGTCAAGCCCTTCCGGCTAAAACTATGTCGTTGCTCCTCTGGAAGGATCCCTGCACCGTGACGTAGTTTTTCAGAAGAAGCCTTGCGTTTGCAAGAGCAAATGAGGAATTCGTTGCAGGAAAGAGGAAGGAAAGAAAGTTTCTCTCCTTCTGCCTGCTTTGCTCAGAGGACTGGATGAAGTCAGGGAGTTCTCCCTTTCACTGAGAAACGTGCAGGCTGCTGTTGCCTGGGCGCTCTCTTCTTTGCAAAAGAGTCTGCAGTTCCACGCTTTGAACCTTGGAAAGGCGCCGGGCTCTGCTAAGATTTCCCCCGGCGCTTCGTTTGCCCTGGGCCAAAGCGAGCCTTCACATTAGCTGAACGCTAACACTGCATACTCGTTCCACTTCCAGAACAGGGCTACGGCGAGGCAGTTCTCCGGGGGAAAACGGCCCTTCGCGAAGGGCAGATCTGTCGAGCTCATTGCGGGAAAGCGAAAGCAAAGGACGCTTTTCTCCCTCTAACTGCTTTCGTCAGAGGAACGGGGGAAGTCACAGTATTCTTTCTCTCACTGAGATACACACAATCTGACGTTGCCTCTGAGCTCCGTTGCTGGCAAAGAACTGAAACGGACATACATTCCTGTGGGGAAACACAGGGCTTTGCTAGGATTTCTCTAGGCAGTGTGTTTTCCCTGGGCCTCACTGTAGCAACACTATCTCGCCAGGGCAACACTGCATGGGATTTCCTCTGCCAGGAGAGAGCTGCTGCTTTGTAGTTTGTGCTGGGAAACCTTGCTTTGGCAAGTGCCAATTGACCGCATTCGGGCAGAAACAAAAGAGAATAGCAAGAGGCCTTTTCTCCCCGGCTGCTCTGCCAAGCCCTTCCAGCTAAAACTATGTCGTTGCTCCTCTGGAAGAATCCCTGCACCGTGACGTAGTTTTTCAGAAGAAGCCTTGCGTTTGCAAGAGCAATAGAGGAATTCGTTGCAGGAAAGAGGAAGGAAAGAAAGTTTCTCTCCTTCTGCCTGCTTTGCTCAGAGGACTGGATGAAGTCAGGGAGTTCTCCCTTTCACTGAGAAACGTGCAGGCTGCTGTTGCCTGGGCGCTCTCTTCTTTGCAAAAGAGTCTGCAGTTCCACGCTTTGAACCTTGGAAAGGCGCCGGGCTCTGCTAAGATTTCCCCAGCGCTTCGTTTGCCCTGGGCCAAAGCGAGCCTTCACATTAGCTGAACGCTAACACTGCATACTCGTTCCACTTCCAGAACAGGGCTACCGCGAGGCAGTTCTCCGGGGGAAAACGGCCCTTCGCGAAGGGCAGATCTGTCGAGCTCATTGCGGGAAAGCGAAAGCAAAGGACGCTTTTCTCCCTCTAACTGCTTTCGTCAGAGGAACGGGGGAAGTCACAGTGTTCTTTCTCTCACTGAGATACACACAATCTGACGTTGCCTCTGAGCTCCGTTGCTGGCAAAGAACTGAAACGGACATACATTCCTGTGGGGAAACACAGGGCTTTGCTAGGATTTCTCTAGGCAGTGTGTTTTCCCTGGGCCTCACTGTAGCAACACTATCTCGCCAGGGCAACACTGCATGGGATTTCCTCTGCCAGGAGAGAGCTGCTGCTTTGTAGTTTGTGCTGGGAAACCTTGCTTTGGCAAGTGTCAATTGACCGCATTCGGGCAGAAAGAAAAGAGAATAGCAAGAGGCCTTTTCTCCCCGGCTGCTCTGCCAAGCCCTTCCAGCTAAAACTATGTCGTTGCTCCTCTGGAAGAATCCCTGCACCGTGACGTAGTTTTTCAGAGGAAGCCTTGCGTTTGCAAGAGCAATAGAGGAATTCGTTGCAGGAAAGAGGAAGGAAAGAAAGTTTCTCTCCTTCTGCCTGCTTTGCTCAGAGGACTGGATGAAGTCAGGGAGTTCTCCCTTTCACTGAGAAACGTGCAGGCTGCTGTTGCCTGGGCGCTCTCTTCTTTGCAAAAGAGTCTGCAGTTCCACGCTTTGAACCTTGGAAAGGCGCCGGGCTCTGCTAAGATTTCCCCAGCGCTTCGTTTGCCCTGGGCCAAAGCGAGCCTTCACATTAGCTGAACGCTAACACTGCATACTCGTTCCACTTCCAGAACAGGGCTACCGCGAGGCAGTTCTCCGGGGGAAAACGGCCCTTCGCGAAGGGCAGATCTGTGGAGCTCATTGCGGGAAAGCGAAAGCAAAGGACGCTTTTCTCCCTCTAACTGCTTTCGTCAGAGGAACGGGGGAAGTCACAGTGTTCTTTCTCTCACTGAGATACACACAATCTGACGTTGCCTCTGAGCTCCGTTGCTGGCAAAGAACTGAAACGGACATACATTCCTGTGGGGAAACACAGGGCTTTGCTAGGATTTCTCTAGGCAGTGTGTTTTCCCTGGGCCTCACTGTAGCAACACTATCTCGCCAGGGCAACACTGCATGGGATTTCCTCTGCCAGGAGAGAGCTGCTGCTTTGTAGTTTGTGCTGGGAAACCTTGCTTTGGCAAGTGCCAATTGACCGCATTCGGGCAGAAAGAAAAGAGAATAGCAAGAGGCCTTTTCTCCCCGGCTGCTCTGCCAAGCCCTTCCAGCTAAAACTATGTCGTTGCTCCTCTGGAAGGATCCCTGCACCGTGACGTAGTTTTTCAGAAGAAGCCTTGCGTTTGCAAGAGCAAATGAGGAATTCGTTGCAGGAAAGAGGAAGGAAAGAAAGTTTCTCTCCTTCTGCCTGCTTTGCTCAGAGGACTGGATGAAGTCAGGGAGTTCTCCCTTTCACTGAGAAACGTGCAGGCTGCTGTTGCCTGGGCGCTCTCTTCTTTGCAAAAGAGTCTGCAGTTCCACGCTTTGAACCGTGGAAAGGCGCCGGGCTCTGCTAAGATTTCCCCCGGCGCTTCGTTTGCCCTGGGCCAAAGCGAGCCTTCACATTAGCTGAACGCTAACACTGCATACTCGTTCCACTTCCAGAACAGGGCTACCGCGAGGCAGTTCTCCGGGGGAAAACGGCCCTTCGCGAAGGGCAGATCTGTCGAGCTCATTGCGGGAAAGCGAAAGCAAAGGACGCTTTTCTCCCTCTAACTGCTTTCGTCAGAGGAACGGGGGAAGTCACAGTGTTCTTTCTCTCACTGAGATACACACAATCTGACGTTGCCTCTGAGCTCCGTTGCTGGCAAAGAACTGAAACGGACATACATTCCTGTGGGGAAACACAGGGCTTTGCTAGGATTTCTCTAGGCAGTGTGTTTTCCCTGGGCCTCACTGTAGCAACACTATCTCGCCAGGGCAACACTGCATGGGATTTCCTCTGCCAGGAGAGAGCTGCTGCTTTGTAGTTTGTGCTGGGAAACCTTGCTTTGGCAAGTGCCAATTGACCGCATTCGGGCAGAAACAAAAGAGAATAGCAAGAGGCCTTTTCTCCCCGGCTGCTCTGCCAAGCCCTTCCGGCTAAAACTATGTCGTTGCTCCTCTGGAAGGATCCCTGCACCGTGACGTAGTTTTTCAGAAGAAGCCTTGCGTTTGCAAGAGCAAATGAGGAATTCGTTGCAGGAAAGAGGAAGGAAAGAAAGTTTCTCTCCTTCTGCCTGCTTTGCTCAGAGGACTGGATGAAGTCAGGGAGTTCACCCTTTCACTGAGAAATTGCAGGCTGCTGTTGCCTGGGCGCTCTCTTCTTTGCAAAAGAGTCTGCAGTTCCACGCTTTGAACCGTGGAAAGGGGCCGGGCTCTGCTAAGATTTCCCCCGGCGCTTCGTTTGCCCTGGGCCAAAGCGAGCCTTCACATTAGCTGAACGCTAACACTGCATACTCGTTCCACTTCCAGAACAGGGCTACCGCGAGGCAGTTCTCCGGGGGAAAACGGCCCTTCGCGAAGGGCAGATCTGTCGAGCTCATTGCGGGAAAGCGAAAGCAAAGGACGCTTTTCTCCCTCTAACTGCTTTCGTCAGAGGAACGGGGGAAGTCACAGTGTTCTTTCTCTCACTGAGATACACACAATCTGACGTTGCCTCTGAGCTCCGTTGCTGGCAAAGAACTGAAACGGACATACATTCCTGTGGGGAAACACAGGGCTTTGCTAGGATTTCTCTAGGCAGTGTGTTTTCCCTGGGCCTCACTGTAGCAACACTATCTCGCCAGGGCAACACTGCATGGGATTTCCTCTGCCAGGAGAGAGCTGCTGCTTTGTAGTTTGTGCTGGGAAACCTTGCTTTGGCAAGTGCCAATTGACCGCATTCGGGCAGAAAGAAAAGAGAATAGCAAGAGGCCTTTTCTCCCCGGCTGCTCTGCCAAGCCCTTCCAGCTAAAACTATGTCGTTGCTCCTCTGAAAGGATCCCTGCACCGTGACGTAGTTTTTCAGAAGAAGCCTTGCGTTTGCAAGAGCAAATGAGGAATTCGTTGCAGGAAAGAGGAAGGAAAGAAAGTTTCTCTCCTTCTGCCTGCTTTGCTCAGAGGACTGGATGAAGTCAGGGAGTTCACCCTTTCACTGAGAAATTGCAGGCTGCTGTTGCCTGGGCGCTCTCTTCTTTGCAAAAGAGTCTGCAGTTCCACGCTTTGAACCTTGGAAAGGCGCCGGGCTCTGCTAAGATTTCCCCCGGCGCTTCGTTTGCCCTGGGCCAAAGCGAGCCTTCACATTAGCTGAACGCTAACACTGCATACTCGTTCCACTTCCAGAACAGGGCTACGGCGAGGCAGTTCTCCGGGGGAAAACGGCCCTTCGCGAAGGGCAGATCTGTCGAGCTCATTGCGGGAAAGCGAAAGCAAAGGACGCTTTTCTCCCTCTAACTGCTTTCGTCAGAGGAACGGGGGAAGTCACAGTATTCTTTCTCTCACTGAGATACACACAATCTGACGTTGCCTCTGAGCTCCGTTGCTGGCAAAGAACTGAAACGGACATACATTCCTGTGGGGAAACACAGGGCTTTGCTAGGATTTCTCTAGGCAGTGTGTTTTCCCTGGGCCTCACTGTAGCAACACTATCTCGCCAGGGCAACACTGCATGGGATTTCCTCTGCCAGGAGAGAGCTGCTGCTTTGTAGTTTGTGCTGGGAAACCTTGCTTTGGCAAGTGCCAATTGACCGCATTCGGGCAGAAAGAAAAGAGAATAGCAAGAGGCCTTTTCTCCCCGGCTGCTCTGCCAAGCCCTTCCAGCTAAAACTATGTCGTTGCTCCTCTGGAAGAATCCCTGCACCGTGACGTAGTTTTTCAGAAGAAGCCTTGCGTTTGCAAGAGCAATAGAGGAATTCGTTGCAGGAAAGAGGAAGGAAAGAAAGTTTCTCTCCTTCTGCCTGCTTTGCTCAGAGGACTGGATGAAGTCAGGGAGTTCTCCCTTTCACTGAGAAACGTGCAGGCTGCTGTTGCCTGGGCGCTCTCTTCTTTGCAAAAGAGTCTGCAGTTCCACGCTTTGAACCTTGGAAAGGCGCCGGGCTCTGCTAAGATTTCCCCAGCGCTTCGTTTGCCCTGGGCCAAAGCGAGCCTTCACATTAGCTGAACGCTAACACTGCATACTCGTTCCACTTCCAGAACAGGGCTACCGCGAGGCAGTTCTCCGGGGGAAAACGGCCCTTCGCGAAGGGCAGATCTGTCGAGCTCATTGCGGGAAAGCGAAAGCAAAGGACGCTTTTCTCCCTCTAACTGCTTTCGTCAGAGGAACGGGGGAAGTCACAGTATTCTTTCTCTCACTGAGATACACACAATCTGACGTTGCCTCTGAGCTCCGTTGCTGGCAAAGAACTGAAACGGACATACATTCCTGTGGGGAAACACAGGGCTTTGCTAGGATTTCTCTAGGCAGTGTGTTTTCCCTGGGCCTCACTGTAGCAACACTATCTCGCCAGGGCAACACTGCATGGGATTTCCTCTGCCAGGAGAGAGCTGCTGCTTTGTAGTTTGTGCTGGGAAACCTTGCTTTGGCAAGTGCCAATTGACCGCATTCGGGCAGAAAGAAAAGAGAATAGCAAGAGGCCTTTTCTCCCCGGCTGCTCTGCCAAGCCCTTCCGGCTAAAACTATGTCGTTGCTCCTCTGGAAGAATCCCTGCACCGTGACGTAGTTTTTCAGAAGAAGCCTTGCGTTTGCAAGAGCAATAGAGGAATTCGTTGCAGGAAAGAGGAAGGAAAGAAAGTTTCTCTCCTTCTGCCTGCTTTGCTCAGAGGACTGGATGAAGTCAGGGAGTTCTCCCTTTCACTGAGAAACGTGCAGGCTGCTGTTGCCTGGGCGCTCTCTTCTTTGCAAAAGAGTCTGCAGTTCCACGCTTTGAACCTTGGAAAGGCGCCGGGCTCTGCTAAGATTTCCCCAGCGCTTCGTTTGCCCTGGGCCAAAGCGAGCCTTCACATTAGCTGAACGCTAACACTGCATACTCGTTCCACTTCCAGAACAGGGCTACCGCGAGGCAGTTCTCCGGGGGAAAACGGCCCTTCGCGAAGGGCAGATCTGTCGAGCTCATTGCGGGAAAGCGAAAGCAAAGGACGCTTTTCTCCCTCTAACTGCTTTCGTCAGAGGAACGGGGGAAGTCACAGTGTTCTTTCTCTCACTGAGATACACACAATCTGACGTTGCCTCTGAGCTCCGTTGCTGGCAAAGAACTGAAACGGACATACATTCCTGTGGGGAAACACAGGGCTTTGCTAGGATTTCTCTAGGCAGTGTGTTTTCCCTGGGCCTCACTGTAGCAACACTATCTCGCCAGGGCAACACTGCATGGGATTTCCTCTGCCAGGAGAGAGCTGCTGCTTTGTAGTTTGTGCTGGGAAACCTTGCTTTGGCAAGTGCCAATTGACCGCATTCGGGCAGAAAGAAAAGAGAATAGCAAGAGGCCTTTTCTCTCCGGCTGCTCTGTCAAGCCCTTCCGGCTAAAACTATGTCGTTGCTCCTCTGGAAGGATCCCTGCACCGTGACGTAGTTTTTCAGAAGAAGCCTTGCGTTTGCAAGAGCAAATGAGGAATTCGTTGCAGGAAAGAGGAAGGAAAGAAAGTTTCTCTCCTTCTGCCTGCTTTGCTCAGAGGACTGGATGAAGTCAGGGAGTTCTCCCTTTCACTGAGAAACGTGCAGGCTGCTGTTGCCTGGGCGCTCTCTTCTTTGCAAAAGAGTCTGCAGTTCCACGCTTTGAACCTTGGAAAGGCGCCGGGCTCTGCTAAGATTTCCCCAGCGCTTCGTTTGCCCTGGGCCAAAGCGAGCCTTCACATTAGCTGAACGCTAACACTGCATACTCGTTCCACTTCCAGAACAGGGCTACGGCGAGGCAGTTCTCCGGGGGAAAACGGCCCTTCGCGAAGGGCAGATCTGTCGAGCTCATTGCGGGAAAGCGAAAGCAAAGGACGCTTTTCTCCCTCTAACTGCTTTCGTCAGAGGAACGGGGGAAGTCACAGTATTCTTTCTCTCACTGAGATACACACAATCTGACGTTGCCTCTGAGCTCCGTTGCTGGCAAAGAACTGAAACGGACATACATTCCTGTGGGGAAACACAGGGCTTTGCTAGGATTTCTCTAGGCAGTGTGTTTTCCCTGGGCCTCACTGTAGCAACACTATCTCGCCAGGGCAACACTGCATGGGATTTCCTCTGCCAGGAGAGAGCTGCTGCTTTGTAGTTTGTGCTGGGAAACCTTGCTTTGGCAAGTGCCAATTGACCGCATTCGGGCAGAAAGAAAAGAGAATAGCAAGAGGCCTTTTCTCCCCGGCTGCTCTGCCAAGCCCTTCCGGCTAAAACTATGTCGTTGCTCCTCTGGAAGAATCCCTGCACCGTGACGTAGTTTTTCAGAAGAAGCCTTGCGTTTGCAAGAGCAATAGAGGAATTCGTTGCAGGAAAGAGGAAGGAAAGAAAGTTTCTCTCCTTCTGCCTGCTTTGCTCAGAGGACTGGATGAAGTCAGGGAGTTCTCCCTTTCACTGAGAAACGTGCAGGCTGCTGTTGCCTGGGCGCTCTCTTCTTTGCAAAAGAGTCTGCAGTTCCACGCTTTGAACCTTGGAAAGGCGCCGGGCTCTGCTAAGATTTCCCCAGCGCTTCGTTTGCCCTGGGCCAAAGCGAGCCTTCACATTAGCTGAACGCTAACACTGCATACTCGTTCCACTTCCAGAACAGGGCTACCGCGAGGCAGTTCTCCGGGGGAAAACGGCCCTTCGCGAAGGGCAGATCTGTGGAGCTCATTGCGGGAAAGCGAAAGCAAAGGACGCTTTTCTCCCTCTAACTGCTTTCGTCAGAGGAACGGGGGAAGTCACAGTGTTCTTTCTCTCACTGAGATACACACAATCTGACGTTGCCTCTGAGCTCCGTTGCTGGCAAAGAACTGAAACGGACATACATTCCTGTGGGGAAACACAGGGCTTTGCTAGGATTTCTCTAGGCAGTGTGTTTTCCCTGGGCCTCACTGTAGCAACACTATCTCGCCAGGGCAACACTGCATGGGATTTCCTCTGCCAGGAGAGAGCTGCTGCTTTGTAGTTTGTGCTGGGAAACCTTGCTTTGGCAAGTGCCAATTGACCGCATTCGGGCAGAAAGAAAAGAGAATAGCAAGAGGCCTTTTCTCTCCGGCTGCTCTGTCAAGCCCTTCCGGCTAAAACTATGTCGTTGCTCCTCTGGAAGGATCCCTGCACCGTGACGTAGTTTTTCAGAAGAAGCCTTGCGTTTGCAAGAGCAAATGAGGAATTCGTTGCAGGAAAGAGGAAGGAAAGAAAGTTTCTCTCCTTCTGCCTGCTTTGCTCAGAGGACTGGATGAAGTCAGGGAGTTCTCCCTTTCACTGAGAAACGTGCAGGCTGCTGTTGCCTGGGCGCTCTCTTCTTTGCAAAAGAGTCTGCAGTTCCACGCTTTGAACCTTGGAAAGGCGCCGGGCTCTGCTAAGATTTCCCCAGCGCTTCGTTTGCCCTGGGCCAAAGCGAGCCTTCACATTAGCTGAACGCTAACACTGCATACTCGTTCCACTTCCAGAACAGGGCTACGGCGAGGCAGTTCTCCGGGGGAAAACGGCCCTTCGCGAAGGGCAGATCTGTCGAGCTCATTGCGGGAAAGCGAAAGCAAAGGACGCTTTTCTCCCTCTAACTGCTTTCGTCAGAGGAACGGGGGAAGTCACAGTATTCTTTCTCTCACTGAGATACACACAATCTGACGTTGCCTCTGAGCTCCGTTGCTGGCAAAGAACTGAAACGGACATACATTCCTGTGGGGAAACACAGGGCTTTGCTAGGATTTCTCTAGGCAGTGTGTTTTCCCTGGGCCTCACTGTAGCAACACTATCTCGCCAGGGCAACACTGCATGGGATTTCCTCTGCCAGGAGAGAGCTGCTGCTTTGTAGTTTGTGCTGGGAAACCTTGCTTTGGCAAGTGCCAATTGACCGCATTCGGGCAGAAAGAAAAGAGAATAGCAAGAGGCCTTTTCTCCCCGGCTGCTCTGCCAAGCCCTTCCGGCTAAAACTATGTCGTTGCTCCTCTGGAAGAATCCCTGCACCGTGACGTAGTTTTTCAGAAGAAGCCTTGCGTTTGCAAGAGCAATAGAGGAATTCGTTGCAGGAAAGAGGAAGGAAAGAAAGTTTCTCTCCTTCTGCCTGCTTTGCTCAGAGGACTGGATGAAGTCAGGGAGTTCTCCCTTTCACTGAGAAACGTGCAGGCTGCTGTTGCCTGGGCGCTCTCTTCTTTGCAAAAGAGTCTGCAGTTCCACGCTTTGAACCTTGGAAAGGCGCCGGGCTCTGCTAAGATTTCCCCAGCGCTTCGTTTGCCCTGGGCCAAAGCGAGCCTTCACATTAGCTGAACGCTAACACTGCATACTCGTTCCACTTCCAGAACAGGGCTACCGCGAGGCAGTTCTCCGGGGGAAAACGGCCCTTCGCGAAGGGCAGATCTGTGGAGCTCATTGCGGGAAAGCGAAAGCAAAGGACGCTTTTCTCCCTCTAACTGCTTTCGTCAGAGGAACGGGGGAAGTCACAGTGTTCTTTCTCTCACTGAGATACACACAATCTGACGTTGCCTCTGAGCTCCGTTGCTGGCAAAGAACTGAAACGGACATACATTCCTGTGGGGAAACACAGGGCTTTGCTAGGATTTCTCTAGGCAGTGTGTTTTCCCTGGGCCTCACTGTAGCAACACTATCTCGCCAGGGCAACACTGCATGGGATTTCCTCTGCCAGGAGAGAGCTGCTGCTTTGTAGTTTGTGCTGGGAAACCTTGCTTTGGCAAGTGCCAATTGACCGCATTCGGGCAGAAAGAAAAGAGAATAGCAAGAGGCCTTTTCTCTCCGGCTGCTCTGTCAAGCCCTTCCGGCTAAAACTATGTCGTTGCTCCTCTGGAAGGATCCCTGCACCGTGACGTAGTTTTTCAGAAGAAGCCTTGCGTTTGCAAGAGCAAATGAGGAATTCGTTGCAGGAAAGAGGAAGGAAAGAAAGTTTCTCTCCTTCTGCCTGCTTTGCTCAGAGGACTGGATGAAGTCAGGGAGTTCTCCCTTTCACTGAGAAACGTGCAGGCTGCTGTTGCCTGGGCGCTCTCTTCTTTGCAAAAGAGTCTGCAGTTCCACGCTTTGAACCTTGGAAAGGCGCCGGGCTCTGCTAAGATTTCCCCAGCGCTTCGTTTGCCCTGGGCCAAAGCGAGCCTTCACATTAGCTGAACGCTAACACTGCATACTCGTTCCACTTCCAGAACAGGGCTACCGCGAGGCAGTTCTCCGGGGGAAAACGGCCCTTCGCGAAGGGCAGATCTGTCGAGCTCATTGCGGGAAAGCGAAAGCAAAGGACGCTTTTCTCCCTCTAACTGCTTTCGTCAGAGGAACGGGGGAAGTCACAGTGTTCTTTCTCTCACTGACATACACACAATCTGACGTTGCCTCTGAGCTCCGTTGCTGGCAAAGAACTGAAACGGACATACATTCCTGTGGGGAAACACAGGGCTTTGCTAGGATTTCTCTAGGCAGTGTGTTTTCCCTGGGCCTCACTGTAGCAACACTATCTCGCCAGGGCAACACTGCATGGGATTTCCTCTGCCAGGAGAGAGCTGCTGCTTTGTAGTTTGTGCTGGGAAACCTTGCTTTGGCAAGTGCCAATTGACCGCATTCGGGCAGAAACAAAAGAGAATAGCAAGAGGCCTTTTCTCCCAGGCTGCTCTGCCAAGCCCTTCCAGCTAAAACTATGTCGTTGCTCCTCTGGAAGGATCCCTGCACCGTGACGTAGTTTTTCAGAAGAAGCCTTGCGTTTGCAAGAGCAAATGAGGAATTTGTTGCAGGAAAGAGGAAGGAAAGAAAGTTTCTCTCCTTCTGCCTGCTTTGCTCAGAGGACTGGATGAAGTCAGGGAGTTCTCCCTTTCACTGAGAAACGTGCAGGCTGCTGTTGCCTGGGCGCTCTCTTCTTTGCAAAAGAGTCTGCAGTTCCACGCTTTGAACCGTGGAAAGGCGCCGGGCTCTGCTAAGATTTCCCCCGGCGCTTCGTTTGCCCTGGGCCAAAGCGAGCCTTCACATTAGCTGAACGCTAACACTGCATACTCGTTCCACTTCCAGAACAGGGCTACCGCGAGGCAGTTCTCCGGGGGAAAACGGCCCTTCGCGAAGGGCAGATCTGTGGAGCTCATTGCGGGAAAGCGAAAGCAAAGGACGCTTTTCTCCCTCTAACTGCTTTCGTCAGAGGAACGGGGGAAGTCACAGTGTTCTTTCTCTCACTGAGATACACACAATCTGACGTTGCCTCTGAGCTCCGTTGCTGGCAAAGAACTGAAACGGACATACATTCCTGTGGGGAAACACAGGGCTTTGCTAGGATTTCTCTAGGCAGTGTGTTTTCCCTGGGCCTCACTGTAGCAACACTATCTCGCCAGGGCAACACTGCATGGGATTTCCTCTGCCAGGAGAGAGCTGCTGCTTTGTAGTTTGTGCTGGGAAACCTTGCTTTGGCAAGTGCCAATTGACCGCATTCGGGCAGAAAGAAAAGAGAATAGCAAGAGGCCTTTTCTCTCCGGCTGCTCTGTAAAGCCCTTCCGGCTAAAACTATGTCGTTGCTCCTCTGGAAGGATCCCTGCACCGTGACGTAGTTTTTCAGAAGAAGCCTTGCGTTTGCAAGAGCAAATGAGGAATTCGTTGCAGGAAAGAGGAAGGAAAGAAAGTTTCTCTCCTTCTGCCTGCTTTGCTCAGAGGACTGGATGAAGTCAGGGAGTTCTCCCTTTCACTGAGAAACGTGCAGGCTGCTGTTGCCTGGGCGCTCTCTTCTTTGCAAAAGAGTCTGCAGTTCCACGCTTTGAACCATGGAAAGGCGCCGGGCTCTGCTAAGATTTCCCCCGGCGCTTCGTTTGCCCTGGGCCAAAGCGAGCCTTCACATTAGCTGAACGCTAACACTGCATACTCGTTCCACTTCCAGAACAGGGCTACCGCGAGGCAGTTCTCCGGGGGAAAACGGCCCTTCGCGAAGGGCAGATCTGTGGAGCTCATTGCGGGAAAGCGAAAGCAAAGGACGCTTTTCTCCCTCTAACTGCTTTCGTCAGAGGAACGGGGGAAGTCACAGTGTTCTTTCTCTCACTGAGATACACACAATCTGACGTTGCCTCTGAGCTCCGTTGCTGGCAAAGAACTGAAACGGACATACATTCCTGTGGGGAAACACAGGGCTTTGCTAGGATTTCTCTAGGCAGTGTGTTTTCCCTGGGCCTCACTGTAGCAACACTATCTCGCCAGGGCAACACTGCATGGGATTTCCTCTGCCAGGAGAGAGCTGCTGCTTTGTAGTTTGTGCTGGGAAACCTTGCTTTGGCAAGTGCCAATTGACCGCATTCGGGCAGAAAGAAAAGAGAATAGCAAGAGGCCTTTTCTCTCCGGCTGCTCTGCCAAGCCCTTCCAGCTAAAACTATGTCGTTGCTCCTCTGGAAGAATCCCTGCAACGTGACGTAGCTTTTCAGAAGAAGCCTTGCGTTTGCAAGAGCAAATGAGGAATTCGTTGCAGGAAAGAGGAAGGAAAGAAAGTTTCTCTCCTTCTGCCTGCTTTGCTCAGAGGACTGGATGAAGTCAGGGAGTTCTCCCTTTCACTGAGAAACGTGCAGGCTGCTGTTGCCTGGGCGCTCTCTTCTTTGCAAAAGAGTCTGCAGTTCCACGCTTTGAACCTTGGAAAGGCGCCGGGCTCTGCTAAGATTTCCCCCGGCGCTTCGTTTGCCCTGGGCCAAAGCGAGCCTTCACATTAGCTGAACGCTAACACTGCATACTCGTTCCACTTCCAGAACAGGGCTACCGCGAGGCAGTTCTCCGGGGGAAAACGGCCCTTCGCGAAGGGCAGATCTGTGGAGCTCATTGCGGGAAAGCGAAAGCAAAGGACGCTTTTCTCCCTCTAACTGCTTTCGTCAGAGGAACGGGGGAAGTCACAGTGTTCTTTCTCTCACTGAGATACACACAATCTGACGTTGCCTCTGAGCTCCGTTGCTGGCAAAGAACTGAAACGGACATACATTCCTGTGGGGAAACACAGGGCTTTGCTAGGATTTCTCTAGGCAGTGTGTTTTCCCTGGGCCTCACTGTAGCAACACTATCTCGCCAGGGCAACACTGCATGGGATTTCCTCTGCCAGGAGAGAGCTGCTGCTTTGTAGTTTGTGCTGGGAAACCTTGCTTTGGCAAGTGCCAATTGGCCGCATTCGGGCAGAAAGAAAAGAGAATAGCAAGAGGCCTTTTCTCCCCGGCTGCTCTGCCAAGCCCTTCCGGCTAAAACTATGTCGTTGCTCCTCTGGAAGGATCCCTGCACCGTGACGTAGTTTTTCAGAAGAAGCCTTGCGTTTGCAAGAGCAAATGAGGAATTCGTTGCAGGAAAGAGGAAGGAAAGAAAGTTTCTCTCCTTCTGCCTGCTTTGCTCAGAGGACTGGATGAAGTCAGGGAGTTCTCCCTTTCACTGAGAAACGTGCAGGCTGCTGTTGCCTGGGCGCTCTCTTCTTTGCAAAAGAGTCTGCAGTTCCACGCTTTGAACCGTGGAAAGGCGCCGGGCTCTGCTAAGATTTCCCCCGGCGCTTCGTTTGCCCTGGGCCAAAGCGAGCCTTCACATTAGCTGAACGCTAACACTGCATACTCGTTCCACTTCCAGAACAGGGCTACCGCGAGGCAGTTCTCCGGGGGAAAACGGCCCTTCGCGAAGGGCAGATCTGTCGAGCTCATTGCGGGAAAGCGAAAGCAAAGGACGCTTTTCTCCCTCTAACTGCTTTCGTCAGAGGAACGGGGGAAGTCACAGTGTTCTTTCTCTCACTGAGATACACACAATCTGACGTTGCCTCTGAGCTCCGTTGCTGGCAAAGAACTGAAACGGACATACATTCCTGTGGGGAAACACAGGGCTTTGCTAGGATTTCTCTAGGCAGTGTGTTTTCCCTGGGCCTCACTGTAGCAACACTATCTCGCCAGGGCAACACTGCATGGGATTTCCTCTGCCAGGAGAGAGCTGCTGCTTTGTAGTTTGTGCTGGGAAACCTTGCTTTGGCAAGTGCCAATTGACCGCATTCGGGCAGAAAGAAAAGAGAATAGCAAGAGGCCTTTTCTCCCCGGCTGCTCTGCCAAGCCCTTCCGGCTAAAACTATGTCGTTGCTCCTCTGGAAGGATCCCTGCACCGTGACGTAGTTTTTCAGAAGAAGCCTTGCGTTTGCAAGAGCAAATGAGGAATTCGTTGCAGGAAAGAGGAAGGAAAGAAAGTTTCTCTCCTTCTGCCTGCTTTGCTCAGAGGACTGGATGAAGTCAGGGAGTTCTCCCTTTCACTGAGAAACGTGCAGGCTGCTGTTGCCTGGGCGCTCTCTTCTTTGCAAAAGAGTCTGCAGTTCCACGCTTTGAACCTTGGAAAGGCGCCGGGCTCTGCTAAGATTTCCCCAGCGCTTCGTTTGCCCTGGGCCAAAGCGAGCCTTCACATTAGCTGAACGCTAACACTGCATACTCGTTCCACTTCCAGAACAGGGCTACCGCGAGGCAGTTCTCCGGGGGAAAACGGCCCTTCGCGAAGGGCAGATCTGTCGAGCTCATTGCGGGAAAGCGAAAGCAAAGGACGCTTTTCTCCCTCTAACTGCTTTCGTCAGAGGAACGGGGGAAGTCACAGTGTTCTTTCTCTCACTGACATACACACAATCTGACGTTGCCTCTGAGCTCCGTTGCTGGCAAAGAACTGAAACGGACATACATTCCTGTGGGGAAACACAGGGCTTTGCTAGGATTTCTCTAGGCAGTGTGTTTTCCCTGGGCCTCACTGTAGCAACACTATCTCGCCAGGGCAACACTGCATGGGATTTCCTCTGCCAGGAGAGAGCTGCTGCTTTGTAGTTTGTGCTGGGAAACCTTGCTTTGGCAAGTGCCAATTGACCGCATTCGGGCAGAAACAAAAGAGAATAGCAAGAGGCCTTTTCTCCCAGGCTGCTCTGCCAAGCCCTTCCAGCTAAAACTATGTCGTTGCTCCTCTGGAAGGATCCCTGCACCGTGACGTAGTTTTTCAGAAGAAGCCTTGCGTTTGCAAGAGCAAATGAGGAATTTGTTGCAGGAAAGAGGAAGGAAAGAAAGTTTCTCTCCTTCTGCCTGCTTTGCTCAGAGGACTGGATGAAGTCAGGGAGTTCTCCCTTTCACTGAGAAACGTGCAGGCTGCTGTTGCCTGGGCGCTCTCTTCTTTGCAAAAGAGTCTGCAGTTCCACGCTTTGAACCGTGGAAAGGCGCCGGGCTCTGCTAAGATTTCCCCCGGCGCTTCGTTTGCCCTGGGCCAAAGCGAGCCTTCACATTAGCTGAACGCTAACACTGCATACTCGTTCCACTTCCAGAACAGGGCTACCGCGAGGCAGTTCTCCGGGGGAAAACGGCCCTTCGCGAAGGGCAGATCTGTGGAGCTCATTGCGGGAAAGCGAAAGCAAAGGACGCTTTTCTCCCTCTAACTGCTTTCGTCAGAGGAACGGGGGAAGTCACAGTGTTCTTTCTCTCACTGAGATACACACAATCTGACGTTGCCTCTGAGCTCCGTTGCTGGCAAAGAACTGAAACGGACATACATTCCTGTGGGGAAACACAGGGCTTTGCTAGGATTTCTCTAGGCAGTGTGTTTTCCCTGGGCCTCACTGTAGCAACACTATCTCGCCAGGGCAACACTGCATGGGATTTCCTCTGCCAGGAGAGAGCTGCTGCTTTGTAGTTTGTGCTGGGAAACCTTGCTTTGGCAAGTGCCAATTGACCGCATTCGGGCAGAAAGAAAAGAGAATAGCAAGAGGCCTTTTCTCTCCGGCTGCTCTGTAAAGCCCTTCCGGCTAAAACTATGTCGTTGCTCCTCTGGAAGGATCCCTGCACCGTGACGTAGTTTTTCAGAAGAAGCCTTGCGTTTGCAAGAGCAAATGAGGAATTCGTTGCAGGAAAGAGGAAGGAAAGAAAGTTTCTCTCCTTCTGCCTGCTTTGCTCAGAGGACTGGATGAAGTCAGGGAGTTCTCCCTTTCACTGAGAAACGTGCAGGCTGCTGTTGCCTGGGCGCTCTCTTCTTTGCAAAAGAGTCTGCAGTTCCACGCTTTGAACCATGGAAAGGCGCCGGGCTCTGCTAAGATTTCCCCCGGCGCTTCGTTTGCCCTGGGCCAAAGCGAGCCTTCACATTAGCTGAACGCTAACACTGCATACTCGTTCCACTTCCAGAACAGGGCTACCGCGAGGCAGTTCTCCGGGGGAAAACGGCCCTTCGCGAAGGGCAGATCTGTGGAGCTCATTGCGGGAAAGCGAAAGCAAAGGACGCTTTTCTCCCTCTAACTGCTTTCGTCAGAGGAACGGGGGAAGTCACAGTGTTCTTTCTCTCACTGAGATACACACAATCTGACGTTGCCTCTGAGCTCCGTTGCTGGCAAAGAACTGAAACGGACATACATTCCTGTGGGGAAACACAGGGCTTTGCTAGGATTTCTCTAGGCAGTGTGTTTTCCCTGGGCCTCACTGTAGCAACACTATCTCGCCAGGGCAACACTGCATGGGATTTCCTCTGCCAGGAGAGAGCTGCTGCTTTGTAGTTTGTGCTGGGAAACCTTGCTTTGGCAAGTGCCAATTGACCGCATTCGGGCAGAAAGAAAAGAGAATAGCAAGAGGCCTTTTCTCTCCGGCTGCTCTGCCAAGCCCTTCCAGCTAAAACTATGTCGTTGCTCCTCTGGAAGAATCCCTGCAACGTGACGTAGCTTTTCAGAAGAAGCCTTGCGTTTGCAAGAGCAAATGAGGAATTCGTTGCAGGAAAGAGGAAGGAAAGAAAGTTTCTCTCCTTCTGCCTGCTTTGCTCAGAGGACTGGATGAAGTCAGGGAGTTCTCCCTTTCACTGAGAAACGTGCAGGCTGCTGTTGCCTGGGCGCTCTCTTCTTTGCAAAAGAGTCTGCAGTTCCACGCTTTGAACCTTGGAAAGGCGCCGGGCTCTGCTAAGATTTCCCCCGGCGCTTCGTTTGCCCTGGGCCAAAGCGAGCCTTCACATTAGCTGAACGCTAACACTGCATACTCGTTCCACTTCCAGAACAGGGCTACCGCGAGGCAGTTCTCCGGGGGAAAACGGCCCTTCGCGAAGGGCAGATCTGTGGAGCTCATTGCGGGAAAGCGAAAGCAAAGGACGCTTTTCTCCCTCTGACTGCTTTCGTCAGAGGAACGGGGGAAGTCACAGTGTTCTTTCTCTCACTGAGATACACACAATCTGACGTTGCCTCTGAGCTCCGTTGCTGGCAAAGAACTGAAACGGACATACATTCCTGTGGGGAAACACAGGGCTTTGCTAGGATTTCTCTAGGCAGTGTGTTTTCCCTGGGCCTCACTGTAGCAACACTATCTCGCCAGGGCAACACTGCATGGGATTTCCTCTGCCAGGAGAGAGCTGCTGCTTTGTAGTTTGTGCTGGGAAACCTTGCTTTGGCAAGTGCCAATTGACCGCATTCGGGCAGAAAGAAAAGAGAATAGCAAGAGGCCTTTTCTCCCCGGCTGCTCTGCCAAGCCCTTCCGGCTAAAACTATGTCGTTGCTCCTCTGGAAGGATCCCTGCACCGTGACGTAGTTTTTCAGAAGAAGCCTTGCGTTTGCAAGAGCAAATGAGGAATTCGTTGCAGGAAAGAGGAAGGAAAGAAAGTTTCTCTCCTTCTGCCTGCTTTGCTCAGAGGACTGGATGAAGTCAGGGAGTTCTCCCTTTCACTGAGAAACGTGCAGGCTGCTGTTGCCTGGGCGCTCTCTTCTTTGCAAAAGAGTCTGCAGTTCCACGCTTTGAACCGTGGAAAGGCGCCGGGCTCTGCTAAGATTTCCCCCGGCGCTTCGTTTGCCCTGGGCCAAAGCGAGCCTTCACATTAGCTGAACGCTAACACTGCATACTCGTTCCACTTCCAGAACAGGGCTACCGCGAGGCAGTTCTCCGGGGGAAAATGGCCCTTCGCGAAGGGCAGATCTGTGGAGCTCATTGCGGGAAAGCGAAAGCAAAGGACGCTTTTCTCCCTCTAACTGCTTTCGTCAGAGGAACGGGGGAAGTCACAGTGTTCTTTCTCTCACTGAGATACACACAATCTGACGTTGCCTCTGAGCTCCGTTGCTGGCAAAGAACTGAAACGGACATACATTCCTGTGGGGAAACACAGGGCTTTGCTAGGATTTCTCTAGGCAGTGTGTTTTCCCTGGGCCTCACTGTAGCAACACTATCTCGCCAGGGCAACACTGCATGGGATTTCCTCTGCCAGGAGAGAGCTGCTGCTTTGTAGTTTGTGCTGGGAAACCTTGCTTTGGCAAGTGCCAATTGACCGCATTCGGGCAGAAAGAAAAGAGAATAGCAAGAGGCCTTTTCTCTCCGGCTGCTCTGTCAAGCCCTTCCGGCTAAAACTATGTCGTTGCTCCTCTGGAAGGATCCCTGCACCGTGACGTAGTTTTTCAGAAGAAGCCTTGCGTTTGCAAGAGCAAATGAGGAATTCGTTGCAGGAAAGAGGAAGGAAAGAAAGTTTCTCTCCTTCTGCCTGCTTTGCTCAGAGGACTGGATGAAGTCAGGGAGTTCTCCCTTTCACTGAGAAACGTGCAGGCTGCTGTTGCCTGGGCGCTCTCTTCTTTGCAAAAGAGTCTGCAGTTCCACGCTTTGAACCTTGGAAAGGCGCCGGGCTCTGCTAAGATTTCCCCAGCGCTTCGTTTGCCCTGGGCCAAAGCGAGCCTTCACATTAGCTGAACGCTAACACTGCATACTCGTTCCACTTCCAGAACAGGGCTACCGCGAGGCAGTTCTCCGGGGGAAAACGGCCCTTCGCGAAGGGCAGATCTGTCGAGCTCATTGCGGGAAAGCGAAAGCAAAGGACGCTTTTCTCCCTCTAACTGCTTTCGTCAGAGGAACGGGGGAAGTCACAGTATTCTTTCTCTCACTGAGATACACACAATCTGACGTTGCCTCTGAGCTCCGTTGCTGGCAAAGAACTGAAACGGACATACATTCCTGTGGGGAAACACAGGGCTTTGCTAGGATTTCTCTAGGCAGTGTGTTTTCCCTGGGCCTCACTGTAGCAACACTATCTCGCCAGGGCAACACTGCATGGGATTTCCTCTGCCAGGAGAGAGCTGCTGCTTTGTAGTTTGTGCTGGGAAACCTTGCTTTGGCAAGTGCCAATTGACCGCATTCGGGCAGAAAGAAAAGAGAATAGCAAGAGGCCTTTTCTCCCCGGCTGCTCTGCCAAGCCCTTCCGGCTAAAACTATGTCGTTGCTCCTCTGGAAGAATCCCTGCACCGTGACGTAGTTTTTCAGAAGAAGCCTTGCGTTTGCAAGAGCAATAGAGGAATTCGTTGCAGGAAAGAGGAAGGAAAGAAAGTTTCTCTCCTTCTGCCTGCTTTGCTCAGAGGACTGGATGAAGTCAGGGAGTTCTCCCTTTCACTGAGAAACGTGCAGGCTGCTGTTGCCTGGGCGCTCTCTTCTTTGCAAAAGAGTCTGCAGTTCCACGCTTTGAACCTTGGAAAGGCGCCGGGCTCTGCTAAGATTTCCCCAGCGCTTCGTTTGCCCTGGGCCAAAGCGAGCCTTCACATTAGCTGAACGCTAACACTGCATACTCGTTCCACTTCCAGAACAGGGCTACCGCGAGGCAGTTCTCCGGGGGAAAACGGCCCTTCGCGAAGGGCAGATCTGTCGAGCTCATTGCGGGAAAGCGAAAGCAAAGGACGCTTTTCTCCCTCTAACTGCTTTCGTCAGAGGAACGGGGGAAGTCACAGTGTTCTTTCTCTCACTGAGATACACACAATCTGACGTTGCCTCTGAGCTCCGTTGCTGGCAAAGAACTGAAACGGACATACATTCCTGTGGGGAAACACAGGGCTTTGCTAGGATTTCTCTAGGCAGTGTGTTTTCCCTGGGCCTCACTGTAGCAACACTATCTCGCCAGGGCAACACTGCATGGGATTTCCTCTGCCAGGAGAGAGCTGCTGCTTTGTAGTTTGTGCTGGGAAACCTTGCTTTGGCAAGTGCCAATTGACCGCATTCGGGCAGAAAGAAAAGAGAATAGCAAGAGGCCTTTTCTCTCCGGCTGCTCTGTCAAGCCCTTCCGGCTAAAACTATGTCGTTGCTCCTCTGGAAGGATCCCTGCACCGTGACGTAGTTTTTCAGAAGAAGCCTTGCGTTTGCAAGAGCAAATGAGGAATTCGTTGCAGGAAAGAGGAAGGAAAGAAAGTTTCTCTCCTTCTGCCTGCTTTGCTCAGAGGACTGGATGAAGTCAGGGAGTTCTCCCTTTCACTGAGAAACGTGCAGGCTGCTGTTGCCTGGGCGCTCTCTTCTTTGCAAAAGAGTCTGCAGTTCCACGCTTTGAACCTTGGAAAGGCGCCGGGCTCTGCTAAGATTTCCCCAGCGCTTCGTTTGCCCTGGGCCAAAGCGAGCCTTCACATTAGCTGAACGCTAACACTGCATACTCGTTCCACTTCCAGAACAGGGCTACGGCGAGGCAGTTCTCCGGGGGAAAACGGCCCTTCGCGAAGGGCAGATCTGTCGAGCTCATTGCGGGAAAGCGAAAGCAAAGGACGCTTTTCTCCCTCTAACTGCTTTCGTCAGAGGAACGGGGGAAGTCACAGTATTCTTTCTCTCACTGAGATACACACAATCTGACGTTGCCTCTGAGCTCCGTTGCTGGCAAAGAACTGAAACGGACATACATTCCTGTGGGGAAACACAGGGCTTTGCTAGGATTTCTCTAGGCAGTGTGTTTTCCCTGGGCCTCACTGTAGCAACACTATCTCGCCAGGGCAACACTGCATGGGATTTCCTCTGCCAGGAGAGAGCTGCTGCTTTGTAGTTTGTGCTGGGAAACCTTGCTTTGGCAAGTGCCAATTGACCGCATTCGGGCAGAAAGAAAAGAGAATAGCAAGAGGCCTTTTCTCCCCGGCTGCTCTGCCAAGCCCTTCCGGCTAAAACTATGTCGTTGCTCCTCTGGAAGAATCCCTGCACCGTGACGTAGTTTTTCAGAAGAAGCCTTGCGTTTGCAAGAGCAATAGAGGAATTCGTTGCAGGAAAGAGGAAGGAAAGAAAGTTTCTCTCCTTCTGCCTGCTTTGCTCAGAGGACTGGATGAAGTCAGGGAGTTCTCCCTTTCACTGAGAAACGTGCAGCCTGCTGTTGCCTGGGCGCTCTCTTCTTTGCAAAAGAGTCTGCAGTTCCACGCTTTGAACCTTGGAAAGGCGCCGGGCTCTGCTAAGATTTCCCCAGCGCTTCGTTTGCCCTGGGCCAAAGCGAGCCTTCACATTAGCTGAACGCTAACACTGCATACTCGTTCCACTTCCAGAACAGGGCTACCGCGAGGCAGTTCTCCGGGGGAAAACGGCCCTTCGCGAAGGGCAGATCTGTGGAGCTCATTGCGGGAAAGCGAAAGCAAAGGACGCTTTTCTCCCTCTAACTGCTTTCGTCAGAGGAACGGGGGAAGTCACAGTGTTCTTTCTCTCACTGAGATACACACAATCTGACGTTGCCTCTGAGCTCCGTTGCTGGCAAAGAACTGAAACGGACATACATTCCTGTGGGGAAACACAGGGCTTTGCTAGGATTTCTCTAGGCAGTGTGTTTTCCCTGGGCCTCACTGTAGCAACACTATCTCGCCAGGGCAACACTGCATGGGATTTCCTCTGCCAGGAGAGAGCTGCTGCTTTGTAGTTTGTGCTGGGAAACCTTGCTTTGGCAAGTGCCAATTGACCGCATTCGGGCAGAAAGAAAAGAGAATAGCAAGAGGCCTTTTCTCTCCGGCTGCTCTGTCAAGCCCTTCCGGCTAAAACTATGTCGTTGCTCCTCTGGAAGGATCCCTGCACCGTGACGTAGTTTTTCAGAAGAAGCCTTGCGTTTGCAAGAGCAAATGAGGAATTCGTTGCAGGAAAGAGGAAGGAAAGAAAGTTTCTCTCCTTCTGCCTGCTTTGCTCAGAGGACTGGATGAAGTCAGGGAGTTCTCCCTTTCACTGAGAAACGTGCAGGCTGCTGTTGCCTGGGCGCTCTCTTCTTTGCAAAAGAGTCTGCAGTTCCACGCTTTGAACCTTGGAAAGGCGCCGGGCTCTGCTAAGATTTCCCCAGCGCTTCGTTTGCCCTGGGCCAAAGCGAGCCTTCACATTAGCTGAACGCTAACACTGCATACTCGTTCCACTTCCAGAACAGGGCTACGGCGAGGCAGTTCTCCGGGGGAAAACGGCCCTTCGCGAAGGGCAGATCTGTGGAGCTCATTGCGGGAAAGCGAAAGCAAAGGACGCTTTTCTCCCTCTAACTGCTTTCGTCAGAGGAACGGGGGAAGTCACAGTATTCTTTCTCTCACTGAGATACACACAATCTGACGTTGCCTCTGAGCTCCGTTGCTGGCAAAGAACTGAAACGGACATACATTCCTGTGGGGAAACACAGGGCTTTGCTAGGATTTCTCTAGGCAGTGTGTTTTCCCTGGGCCTCACTGTAGCAACACTATCTCGCCAGGGCAACACTGCATGGGATTTCCTCTGCCAGGAGAGAGCTGCTGCTTTGTAGTTTGTGCTGGGAAACCTTGCTTTGGCAAGTGCCAATTGACCGCATTCGGGCAGAAAGAAAAGAGAATAGCAAGAGGCCTTTTCTCCCCGGCTGCTCTGCCAAGCCCTTCCGGCTAAAACTATGTCGTTGCTCCTCTGGAAGAATCCCTGCACCGTGACGTAGTTTTTCAGAAGAAGCCTTGCGTTTGCAAGAGCAATAGAGGAATTCGTTGCAGGAAAGAGGAAGGAAAGAAAGTTTCTCTCCTTCTGCCTGCTTTGCTCAGAGGACTGGATGAAGTCAGGGAGTTCTCCCTTTCACTGAGAAACGTGCAGGCTGCTGTTGCCTGGGCGCTCTCTTCTTTGCAAAAGAGTCTGCAGTTCCACGCTTTGAACCTTGGAAAGGCGCCGGGCTCTGCTAAGATTTCCCCAGCGCTTCGTTTGCCCTGGGCCAAAGCGAGCCTTCACATTAGCTGAACGCTAACACTGCATACTCGTTCCACTTCCAGAACAGGGCTACCGCGAGGCAGTTCTCCGGGGGAAAACGGCCCTTCGCGAAGGGCAGATCTGTGGAGCTCATTGCGGGAAAGCGAAAGCAAAGGACGCTTTTCTCCCTCTAACTGCTTTCGTCAGAGGAACGGGGGAAGTCACAGTGTTCTTTCTCTCACTGAGATACACACAATCTGACGTTGCCTCTGAGCTCCGTTGCTGGCAAAGAACTGAAACGGACATACATTCCTGTGGGGAAACACAGGGCTTTGCTAGGATTTCTCTAGGCAGTGTGTTTTCCCTGGGCCTCACTGTAGCAACACTATCTCGCCAGGGCAACACTGCATGGGATTTCCTCTGCCAGGAGAGAGCTGCTGCTTTGTAGTTTGTGCTGGGAAACCTTGCTTTGGCAAGTGCCAATTGACCGCATTCGGGCAGAAAGAAAAGAGAATAGCAAGAGGCCTTTTCTCTCCGGCTGCTCTGTCAAGCCCTTCCGGCTAAAACTATGTCGTTGCTCCTCTGGAAGGATCCCTGCACCGTGACGTAGTTTTTCAGAAGAAGCCTTGCGTTTGCAAGAGCAAATGAGGAATTCGTTGCAGGAAAGAGGAAGGAAAGAAAGTTTCTCTCCTTCTGCCTGCTTTGCTCAGAGGACTGGATGAAGTCAGGGAGTTCTCCCTTTCACTGAGAAACGTGCAGGCTGCTGTTGCCTGGGCGCTCTCTTCTTTGCAAAAGAGTCTGCAGTTCCACGCTTTGAACCTTGGAAAGGCGCCGGGCTCTGCTAAGATTTCCCCAGCGCTTCGTTTGCCCTGGGCCAAAGCGAGCCTTCACATTAGCTGAACGCTAACACTGCATACTCGTTCCACTTCCAGAACAGGGCTACCGCGAGGCAGTTCTCCGGGGGAAAACGGCCCTTCGCGAAGGGCAGATCTGTCGAGCTCATTGCGGGAAAGCGAAAGCAAAGGACGCTTTTCTCCCTCTAACTGCTTTCGTCAGAGGAACGGGGGAAGTCACAGTGTTCTTTCTCTCACTGAGATACACACAATCTGACGTTGCCTCTGAGCTCCGTTGCTGGCAAAGAACTGAAACGGACATACATTCCTGTGGGGAAACACAGGGCTTTGCTAGGATTTCTCTAGGCAGTGTGTTTTCCCTGGGCCTCACTGTAGCAACACTATCTCGCCAGGGCAACACTGCATGGGATTTCCTCTGCCAGGAGAGAGCTGCTGCTTTGTAGTTTGTGCTGGGAAACCTTGCTTTGGCAAGTGCCAATTGACCGCATTCGGGCAGAAACAAAAGAGAATAGCAAGAGGCCTTTTCTCCCAGGCTGCTCTGCCAAGCCCTTCCAGCTAAAACTATGTCGTTGCTCCTCTGGAAGGATCCCTGCACCGTGACGTAGTTTTTCAGAAGAAGCCTTGCGTTTGCAAGAGCAAATGAGGAATTTGTTGCAGGAAAGAGGAAGGAAAGAAAGTTTCTCTCCTTCTGCCTGCTTTGCTCAGAGGACTGGATGAAGTCAGGGAGTTCTCCCTTTCACTGAGAAACGTGCAGGCTGCTGTTGCCTGGGCGCTCTCTTCTTTGCAAAAGAGTCTGCAGTTCCACGCTTTGAACCGTGGAAAGGCGCCGGGCTCTGCTAAGATTTCCCCCGGCGCTTCGTTTGCCCTGGGCCAAAGCGAGCCTTCACATTAGCTGAACGCTAACACTGCATACTCGTTCCACTTCCAGAACAGGGCTACCGCGAGGCAGTTCTCCGGGGGAAAACGGCCCTTCGCGAAGGGCAGATCTGTGGAGCTCATTGCGGGAAAGCGAAAGCAAAGGACGCTTTTCTCCCTCTAACTGCTTTCGTCAGAGGAACGGGGGAAGTCACAGTATTCTTTCTCTCACTGAGATACACACAATCTGACGTTGCCTCTGAGCTCCGTTGCTGGCAAAGAACTGAAACGGACATACATTCCTGTGGGGAAACACAGGGCTTTGCTAGGATTTCTCTAGGCAGTGTGTTTTCCCTGGGCCTCACTGTAGCAACACTATCTCGCCAGGGCAACACTGCATGGGATTTCCTCTGCCAGGAGAGAGCTGCTGCTTTGTAGTTTGTGCTGGGAAACCTTGCTTTGGCAAGTGCCAATTGACCGCATTCGGGCAGAAAGAAAAGAGAATAGCAAGAGGCCTTTTCTCCCCGGCTGCTCTGCCAAGCCCTTCCGGCTAAAACTATGTCGTTGCTCCTCTGGAAGAATCCCTGCACCGTGACGTAGTTTTTCAGAAGAAGCCTTGCGTTTGCAAGAGCAATAGAGGAATTCGTTGCAGGAAAGAGGAAGGAAAGAAAGTTTCTCTCCTTCTGCCTGCTTTGCTCAGAGGACTGGATGAAGTCAGGGAGTTCTCCCTTTCACTGAGAAACGTGCAGGCTGCTGTTGCCTGGGCGCTCTCTTCTTTGCAAAAGAGTCTGCAGTTCCACGCTTTGAACCTTGGAAAGGCGCCGGGCTCTGCTAAGATTTCCCCAGCGCTTCGTTTGCCCTGGGCCAAAGCGAGCCTTCACATTAGCTGAACGCTAACACTGCATACTCGTTCCACTTCCAGAACAGGGCTACCGCGAGGCAGTTCTCCGGGGGAAAACGGCCCTTCGCGAAGGGCAGATCTGTGGAGCTCATTGCGGGAAAGCGAAAGCAAAGGACGCTTTTCTCCCTCTAACTGCTTTCGTCAGAGGAACGGGGGAAGTCACAGTGTTCTTTCTCTCACTGAGATACACACAATCTGACGTTGCCTCTGAGCTCCGTTGCTGGCAAAGAACTGAAACGGACATACATTCCTGTGGGGAAACACAGGGCTTTGCTAGGATTTCTCTAGGCAGTGTGTTTTCCCTGGGCCTCACTGTAGCAACACTATCTCGCCAGGGCAACACTGCATGGGATTTCCTCTGCCAGGAGAGAGCTGCTGCTTTGTAGTTTGTGCTGGGAAACCTTGCTTTGGCAAGTGCCAATTGACCGCATTCGGGCAGAAAGAAAAGAGAATAGCAAGAGGCCTTTTCTCTCCGGCTGCTCTGTCAAGCCCTTCCGGCTAAAACTATGTCGTTGCTCCTCTGGAAGGATCCCTGCACCGTGACGTAGTTTTTCAGAAGAAGCCTTGCGTTTGCAAGAGCAAATGAGGAATTCGTTGCAGGAAAGAGGAAGGAAAGAAAGTTTCTCTCCTTCTGCCTGCTTTGCTCAGAGGACTGGATGAAGTCAGGGAGTTCTCCCTTTCACTGAGAAACGTGCAGGCTGCTGTTGCCTGGGCGCTCTCTTCTTTGCAAAAGAGTCTGCAGTTCCACGCTTTGAACCTTGGAAAGGCGCCGGGCTCTGCTAAGATTTCCCCAGCGCTTCGTTTGCCCTGGGCCAAAGCGAGCCTTCACATTAGCTGAACGCTAACACTGCATACTCGTTCCACTTCCAGAACAGGGCTACCGCGAGGCAGTTCTCCGGGGGAAAACGGCCCTTCGCGAAGGGCAGATCTGTCGAGCTCATTGCGGGAAAGCGAAAGCAAAGGACGCTTTTCTCCCTCTAACTGCTTTCGTCAGAGGAACGGGGGAAGTCACAGTGTTCTTTCTCTCACTGAGATACACACAATCTGACGTTGCCTCTGAGCTCCGTTGCTGGCAAAGAACTGAAACGGACATACATTCCTGTGGGGAAACACAGGGCTTTGCTAGGATTTCTCTAGGCAGTGTGTTTTCCCTGGGCCTCACTGTAGCAACACTATCTCGCCAGGGCAACACTGCATGGGATTTCCTCTGCCAGGAGAGAGCTGCTGCTTTGTAGTTTGTGCTGGGAAACCTTGCTTTGGCAAGTGCCAATTGACCGCATTCGGGCAGAAACAAAAGAGAATAGCAAGAGGCCTTTTCTCCCAGGCTGCTCTGCCAAGCCCTTCCAGCTAAAACTATGTCGTTGCTCCTCTGGAAGGATCCCTGCACCGTGACGTAGTTTTTCAGAAGAAGCCTTGCGTTTGCAAGAGCAAATGAGGAATTTGTTGCAGGAAAGAGGAAGGAAAGAAAGTTTCTCTCCTTCTGCCTGCTTTGCTCAGAGGACTGGATGAAGTCAGGGAGTTCTCCCTTTCACTGAGAAACGTGCAGGCTGCTGTTGCCTGGGCGCTCTCTTCTTTGCAAAAGAGTCTGCAGTTCCACGCTTTGAACCGTGGAAAGGCGCCGGGCTCTGCTAAGATTTCCCCCGGCGCTTCGTTTGCCCTGGGCCAAAGCGAGCCTTCACATTAGCTGAACGCTAACACTGCATACTCGTTCCACTTCCAGAACAGGGCTACCGCGAGGCAGTTCTCCGGGGGAAAACGGCCCTTCGCGAAGGGCAGATCTGTGGAGCTCATTGCGGGAAAGCGAAAGCAAAGGACGCTTTTCTCCCTCTAACTGCTTTCGTCAGAGGAACGGGGGAAGTCACAGTGTTCTTTCTCTCACTGAGATACACACAATCTGACGTTGCCTCTGAGCTCCGTTGCTGGCAAAGAACTGAAACGGACATACATTCCTGTGGGGAAACACAGGGCTTTGCTAGGATTTCTCTAGGCAGTGTGTTTTCCCTGGGCCTCACTGTAGCAACACTATCTCGCCAGGGCAACACTGCATGGGATTTCCTCTGCCAGGAGAGAGCTGCTGCTTTGTAGTTTGTGCTGGGAAACCTTGCTTTGGCAAGTGCCAATTGACCGCATTCGGGCAGAAAGAAAAGAGAATAGCAAGAGGCCTTTTCTCTCCGGCTGCTCTGTCAAGCCCTTCCGGCTAAAACTATGTCGTTGCTCCTCTGGAAGGATCCCTGCACCGTGACGTAGTTTTTCAGAAGAAGCCTTGCGTTTGCAAGAGCAAATGAGGAATTCGTTGCAGGAAAGAGGAAGGAAAGAAAGTTTCTCTCCTTCTGCCTGCTTTGCTCAGAGGACTGGATGAAGTCAGGGAGTTCTCCCTTTCACTGAGAAACGTGCAGGCTGCTGTTGCCTGGGCGCTCTCTTCTTTGCAAAAGAGTCTGCAGTTCCACGCTTTGAACCGTGGAAAGGCGCCGGGCTCTGCTAAGATTTCCCCCGGCGCTTCGTTTGCCCTGGGCCAAAGCGAGCCTTCACATTAGCTGAACGCTAACACTGCATACTCGTTCCACTTCCAGAACAGGGCTACCGCGAGGCAGTTCTCCGGGGGAAAATGGCCCTTCGCGAAGGGCAGATCTGTGGAGCTCATTGCGGGAAAGCGAAAGCAAAGGACGCTTTTCTCCCTCTAACTGCTTTCGTCAGAGGAACGGGGGAAGTCACAGTGTTCTTTCTCTCACTGAGATACACACAATCTGACGTTGCCTCTGAGCTCCGTTGCTGGCAAAGAACTGAAACGGACATACATTCCTGTGGGGAAACACAGGGCTTTGCTAGGATTTCTCTAGGCAGTGTGTTTTCCCTGGGCCTCACTGTAGCAACACTATCTCGCCAGGGCAACACTGCATGGGATTTCCTCTGCCAGGAGAGAGCTGCTGCTTTGTAGTTTGTGCTGGGAAACCTTGCTTTGGCAAGTGCCAATTGACCGCATTCGGGCAGAAAGAAAAGAGAATAGCAAGAGGCCTTTTCTCTCCGGCTGCTCTGTCAAGCCCTTCCGGCTAAAACTATGTCGTTGCTCCTCTGGAAGGATCCCTGCACCGTGACGTAGTTTTTCAGAAGAAGCCTTGCGTTTGCAAGAGCAAATGAGGAATTCGTTGCAGGAAAGAGGAAGGAAAGAAAGTTTCTCTCCTTCTGCCTGCTTTGCTCAGAGGACTGGATGAAGTCAGGGAGTTCTCCCTTTCACTGAGAAACGTGCAGGCTGCTGTTGCCTGGGCGCTCTCTTCTTTGCAAAAGAGTCTGCAGTTCCACGCTTTGAACCTTGGAAAGGCGCCGGGCTCTGCTAAGATTTCCCCCGGCGCTTCGTTTGCCCTGGGCCAAAGCGAGCCTTCACATTAGCTGAACGCTAACACTGCATACTCGTTCCACTTCCAGAACAGGGCTACGGCGAGGCAGTTCTCCGGGGGAAAACGGCCCTTCGCGAAGGGCAGATCTGTCGAGCTCATTGCGGGAAAGCGAAAGCAAAGGACGCTTTTCTCCCTCTAACTGCTTTCGTCAGAGGAACGGGGGAAGTCACAGTATTCTTTCTCTCACTGAGATACACACAATCTGACGTTGCCTCTGAGCTCCGTTGCTGGCAAAGAACTGAAACGGACATACATTCCTGTGGGGAAACACAGGGCTTTGCTAGGATTTCTCTAGGCAGTGTGTTTTCCCTGGGCCTCACTGTAGCAACACTATCTCGCCAGGGCAACACTGCATGGGATTTCCTCTGCCAGGAGAGAGCTGCTGCTTTGTAGTTTGTGCTGGGAAACCTTGCTTTGGCAAGTGCCAATTGACCGCATTCGGGCAGAAACAAAAGAGAATAGCAAGAGGCCTTTTCTCCCAGGCTGCTCTGCCAAGCCCTTCCAGCTAAAACTATGTCGTTGCTCCTCTGGAAGGATCCCTGCACCGTGACGTAGTTTTTCAGAAGAAGCCTTGCGTTTGCAAGAGCAAATGAGGAATTTGTTGCAGGAAAGAGGAAGGAAAGAAAGTTTCTCTCCTTCTGCCTGCTTTGCTCAGAGGACTGGATGAAGTCAGGGAGTTCTCCCTTTCACTGAGAAACGTGCAGGCTGCTGTTGCCTGGGCGCTCTCTTCTTTGCAAAAGAGTCTGCAGTTCCACGCTTTGAACCGTGGAAAGGCGCCGGGCTCTGCTAAGATTTCCCCCGGCGCTTCGTTTGCCCTGGGCCAAAGCGAGCCTTCACATTAGCTGAACGCTAACACTGCATACTCGTTCCACTTCCAGAACAGGGCTACCGCGAGGCAGTTCTCCGGGGGAAAACGGCCCTTCGCGAAGGGCAGATCTGTGGAGCTCATTGCGGGAAAGCGAAAGCAAAGGACGCTTTTCTCCCTCTAACTGCTTTCGTCAGAGGAACGGGGGAAGTCACAGTGTTCTTTCTCTCACTGAGATACACACAATCTGACGTTGCCTCTGAGCTCCGTTGCTGGCAAAGAACTGAAACGGACATACATTCCTGTGGGGAAACACAGGGCTTTGCTAGGATTTCTCTAGGCAGTGTGTTTTCCCTGGGCCTCACTGTAGCAACACTATCTCGCCAGGGCAACACTGCATGGGATTTCCTCTGCCAGGAGAGAGCTGCTGCTTTGTAGTTTGTGCTGGGAAACCTTGCTTTGGCAAGTGCCAATTGACCGCATTCGGGCAGAAAGAAAAGAGAATAGCAAGAGGCCTTTTCTCTCCGGCTGCTCTGTCAAGCCCTTCCGGCTAAAACTATGTCGTTGCTCCTCTGGAAGGATCCCTGCACCGTGACGTAGTTTTTCAGAAGAAGCCTTGCGTTTGCAAGAGCAAATGAGGAATTCGTTGCAGGAAAGAGGAAGGAAAGAAAGTTTCTCTCCTTCTGCCTGCTTTGCTCAGAGGACTGGATGAAGTCAGGGAGTTCTCCCTTTCACTGAGAAACGTGCAGGCTGCTGTTGCCTGGGCGCTCTCTTCTTTGCAAAAGAGTCTGCAGTTCCACGCTTTGAACCGTGGAAAGGCGCCGGGCTCTGCTAAGATTTCCCCCGGCGCTTCGTTTGCCCTGGGCCAAAGCGAGCCTTCACATTAGCTGAACGCTAACACTGCATACTCGTTCCACTTCCAGAACAGGGCTACCGCGAGGCAGTTCTCCGGGGGAAAATGGCCCTTCGCGAAGGGCAGATCTGTGGAGCTCATTGCGGGAAAGCGAAAGCAAAGGACGCTTTTCTCCCTCTAACTGCTTTCGTCAGAGGAACGGGGGAAGTCACAGTGTTCTTTCTCTCACTGAGATACACACAATCTGACGTTGCCTCTGAGCTCCGTTGCTGGCAAAGAACTGAAACGGACATACATTCCTGTGGGGAAACACAGGGCTTTGCTAGGATTTCTCTAGGCAGTGTGTTTTCCCTGGGCCTCACTGTAGCAACACTATCTCGCCAGGGCAACACTGCATGGGATTTCCTCTGCCAGGAGAGAGCTGCTGCTTTGTAGTTTGTGCTGGGAAACCTTGCTTTGGCAAGTGCCAATTGACCGCATTCGGGCAGAAAGAAAAGAGAATAGCAAGAGGCCTTTTCTCTCCGGCTGCTCTGTCAAGCCCTTCCGGCTAAAACTATGTCGTTGCTCCTCTGGAAGGATCCCTGCACCGTGACGTAGTTTTTCAGAAGAAGCCTTGCGTTTGCAAGAGCAAATGAGGAATTCGTTGCAGGAAAGAGGAAGGAAAGAAAGTTTCTCTCCTTCTGCCTGCTTTGCTCAGAGGACTGGATGAAGTCAGGGAGTTCTCCCTTTCACTGAGAAACGTGCAGGCTGCTGTTGCCTGGGCGCTCTCTTCTTTGCAAAAGAGTCTGCAGTTCCACGCTTTGAACCTTGGAAAGGCGCCGGGCTCTGCTAAGATTTCCCCCGGCGCTTCGTTTGCCCTGGGCCAAAGCGAGCCTTCACATTAGCTGAACGCTAACACTGCATACTCGTTCCACTTCCAGAACAGGGCTACGGCGAGGCAGTTCTCCGGGGGAAAACGGCCCTTCGCGAAGGGCAGATCTGTCGAGCTCATTGCGGGAAAGCGAAAGCAAAGGACGCTTTTCTCCCTCTAACTGCTTTCGTCAGAGGAACGGGGGAAGTCACAGTATTCTTTCTCTCACTGAGATACACACAATCTGACGTTGCCTCTGAGCTCCGTTGCTGGCAAAGAACTGAAACGGACATACATTCCTGTGGGGAAACACAGGGCTTTGCTAGGATTTCTCTAGGCAGTGTGTTTTCCCTGGGCCTCACTGTAGCAACACTATCTCGCCAGGGCAACACTGCATGGGATTTCCTCTGCCAGGAGAGAGCTGCTGCTTTGTAGTTTGTGCTGGGAAACCTTGCTTTGGCAAGTGCCAATTGACCGCATTCGGGCAGAAAGAAAAGAGAATAGCAAGAGGCCTTTTCTCCCCGGCTGCTCTGCCAAGCCCTTCCAGCTAAAACTATGTCGTTGCTCCTCTGGAAGAATCCCTGCACCGTGACGTAGTTTTTCAGAAGAAGTCTTGCGTTTGCAAGAGCAATAGAGGAATTCGTTGCAGGAAAGAGGAAGGAAAGAAAGTTTCTCTCCTTCTGCCTGCTTTGCTCAGAGGACTGGATGAAGTCAGGGAGTTCTCCCTTTCACTGAGAAACGTGCAGGCTGCTGTTGCCTGGGCGCTCTCTTCTTTGCAAAAGAGTCTGCAGTTCCACGCTTTGAACCTTGGAAAGGCGCCGGGCTCTGCTAAGATTTCCCCCGGCGCTTCGTTTGCCCTGGGCCAAAGCGAGCCTTCACATTAGCTGAACGCTAACACTGCATACTCGTTCCACTTCCAGAACAGGGCTACCGCGAGGCAGTTCTCCGGGGGAAAACGGCCCTTCGCGAAGGGCAGATCTGTCGAGCTCATTGCGGGAAAGCGAAAGCAAAGGACGCTTTTCTCCCTCTAACTGCTTTCGTCAGAGGAACGGGGGAAGTCACAGTGTTCTTTCTCTCACTGAGATACACACAATCTGACGTTGCCTCTGAGCTCCGTTGCTGGCAAAGAACTGAAACGGACATACATTCCTGTGGGGAAACACAGGGCTTTGCTAGGATTTCTCTAGGCAGTGTGTTTTCCCTGGGCTTCACTGTAGCAACACTATCTCGCCAGGGCAACACTGCATGGGATTTCCTCTGCCAGGAGAGAGCTGCTGCTTTGTAGTTTGTGCTGGGAAACCTTGCTTTGGCAAGTGCCAATTGACCGCATTCGGGCAGAAAGAAAAGAGAATAGCAAGAGGCCTTTTCTCCCCGGCTGCTCTGCCAAGCCCTTCCGGCTAAAACTATGTCGTTGCTCCTCTGGAAGGATCCCTGCACCGTGACGTAGTTTTTCAGAAGAAGCCTTGCGTTTGCAAGAGCAAATGAGGAATTCGTTGCAGGAAAGAGGAAGGAAAGAAAGTTTCTCTCCTTCTGCCTGCTTTGCTCAGAGGACTGGATGAAGTCAGGGAGTTCTCCCTTTCACTGAGAAACGTGCAGGCTGCTGTTGCCTGGGCGCTCTCTTCTTTGCAAAAGAGTCTGCAGTTCCACGCTTTGAACCGTGGAAAGGCGCCGGGCTCTGCTAAGATTTCCCCCGGCGCTTCGTTTGCCCTGGGCCAAAGCGAGCCTTCACATTAGCTGAACGCTAACACTGCATACTCGTTCCACTTCCAGAACAGGGCTACCGCGAGGCAGTTCTCCGGGGGAAAACGGCCCTTCGCGAAGGGCAGATCTGTGGAGCTCATTGCGGGAAAGCGAAAGCAAAGGACGCTTTTCTCCCTCTAACTGCTTTCGTCAGAGGAACGGGGGAAGTCACAGTGTTCTTTCTCTCACTGAGATACACACAATCTGACGTTGCCTCTGAGCTCCGTTGCTGGCAAAGAACTGAAACGGACATACATTCCTGTGGGGAAACACAGGGCTTTGCTAGGATTTCTCTAGGCAGTGTGTTTTCCCTGGGCCTCACTGTAGCAACACTATCTCGCCAGGGCAACACTGCATGGGATTTCCTCTGCCAGGAGAGAGCTGCTGCTTTGTAGTTTGTGCTGGGAAACCTTGCTTTGGCAAGTGCCAATTGACCGCATTCGGGCAGAAAGAAAAGAGAATAGCAAGAGGCCTTTTCTCCCCGGCTGCTCTGCCAAGCCCTTCCGGCTAAAACTATGTCGTTGCTCCTCTGGAAGGATCCCTGCACCGTGACGTAGTTTTTCAGAAGAAGCCTTGCGTTTGCAAGAGCAAATGAGGAATTCGTTGCAGGAAAGAGGAAGGAAAGAAAGTTTCTCTCCTTCTGCCTGCTTTGCTCAGAGGACTGGATGAAGTCAGGGAGTTCTCCCTTTCACTGAGAAACGTGCAGGCTGCTGTTGCCTGGGCGCTCTCTTCTTTGCAAAAGAGTCTGCAGTTCCACGCTTTGAACCGTGGAAAGGCGCCGGGCTCTGCTAAGATTTCCCCCGGCGCTTCGTTTGCCCTGGGCCAAAGCGAGCCTTCACATTAGCTGAACGCTAACACTGCATACTCGTTCCACTTCCAGAACAGGGCTACCGCGAGGCAGTTCTCCGGGGGAAAACGGCCCTTCGCGAAGGGCAGATCTGTCGAGCTCATTGCGGGAAAGCGAAAGCAAAGGACGCTTTTCTCCCTCTAACTGCTTTCGTCAGAGGAACGGGGGAAGTCACAGTGTTCTTTCTCTCACTGAGATACACACAATCTGACGTTGCCTCTGAGCTCCGTTGCTGGCAAAGAACTGAAACGGACATACATTCCTGTGGGGAAACACAGGGCTTTGCTAGGATTTCTCTAGGCAGTGTGTTTTCCCTGGGCCTCACTGTAGCAACACTATCTCGCCAGGGCAACACTGCATGGGATTTCCTCTGCCAGGAGAGAGCTGCTGCTTTGTAGTTTGTGCTGGGAAACCTTGCTTTGGCAAGTGCCAATTGACCGCATTCGGGCAGAAAGAAAAGAGAATAGCAAGAGGCCTTTTCTCCCCGGCTGCTCTGCCAAGCCCTTCCGGCTAAAACTATGTCGTTGCTCCTCTGGAAGGATCCCTGCACCGTGACGTAGTTTTTCAGAAGAAGCCTTGCGTTTGCAAGAGCAAATGAGGAATTCGTTGCAGGAAAGAGGAAGGAAAGAAAGTTTCTCTCCTTCTGCCTGCTTTGCTCAGAGGACTGGATGAAGTCAGGGAGTTCTCCCTTTCACTGAGAAACGTGCAGGCTGCTGTTGCCTGGGCGCTCTCTTCTTTGCAAAAGAGTCTGCAGTTCCACGCTTTGAACCGTGGAAAGGCGCCGGGCTCTGCTAAGATTTCCCCCGGCGCTTCGTTTGCCCTGGGCCAAAGCGAGCCTTCACATTAGCTGAACGCTAACACTGCATACTCGTTCCACTTCCAGAACAGGGCTACCGCGAGGCAGTTCTCCGGGGGAAAATGGCCCTTCGCGAAGGGCAGATCTGTGGAGCTCATTGCGGGAAAGCGAAAGCAAAGGACGCTTTTCTCCCTCTAACTGCTTTCGTCAGAGGAACGGGGGAAGTCACAGTGTTCTTTCTCTCACTGAGATACACACAATCTGACGTTGCCTCTGAGCTCCGTTGCTGGCAAAGAACTGAAACGGACATACATTCCTGTGGGGAAACACAGGGCTTTGCTAGGATTTCTCTAGGCAGTGTGTTTTCCCTGGGCCTCACTGTAGCAACACTATCTCGCCAGGGCAACACTGCATGGGATTTCCTCTGCCAGGAGAGAGCTGCTGCTTTGTAGTTTGTGCTGGGAAACCTTGCTTTGGCAAGTGCCAATTGACCGCATTCGGGCAGAAAGAAAAGAGAATAGCAAGAGGCCTTTTCTCTCCGGCTGCTCTGTCAAGCCCTTCCGGCTAAAACTATGTCGTTGCTCCTCTGGAAGGATCCCTGCACCGTGACGTAGTTTTTCAGAAGAAGCCTTGCGTTTGCAAGAGCAAATGAGGAATTCGTTGCAGGAAAGAGGAAGGAAAGAAAGTTTCTCTCCTTCTGCCTGCTTTGCTCAGAGGACTGGATGAAGTCAGGGAGTTCTCCCTTTCACTGAGAAACGTGCAGGCTGCTGTTGCCTGGGCGCTCTCTTCTTTGCAAAAGAGTCTGCAGTTCCACGCTTTGAACCTTGGAAAGGCGCCGGGCTCTGCTAAGATTTCCCCCGGCGCTTCGTTTGCCCTGGGCCAAAGCGAGCCTTCACATTAGCTGAACGCTAACACTGCATACTCGTTCCACTTCCAGAACAGGGCTACGGCGAGGCAGTTCTCCGGGGGAAAACGGCCCTTCGCGAAGGGCAGATCTGTCGAGCTCATTGCGGGAAAGCGAAAGCAAAGGACGCTTTTCTCCCTCTAACTGCTTTCGTCAGAGGAACGGGGGAAGTCACAGTATTCTTTCTCTCACTGAGATACACACAATCTGACGTTGCCTCTGAGCTCCGTTGCTGGCAAAGAACTGAAACGGACATACATTCCTGTGGGGAAACACAGGGCTTTGCTAGGATTTCTCTAGGCAGTGTGTTTTCCCTGGGCCTCACTGTAGCAACACTATCTCGCCAGGGCAACACTGCATGGGATTTCCTCTGCCAGGAGAGAGCTGCTGCTTTGTAGTTTGTGCTGGGAAACCTTGCTTTGGCAAGTGCCAATTGACCGCATTCGGGCAGAAAGAAAAGAGAATAGCAAGAGGCCTTTTCTCTCCGGCTGCTCTGCCAAGCCCTTCCGGCTAAAACTATGTCGTTGCTCCTCTGGAAGAATCCCTGCAACGTGACGTAGCTTTTCAGAAGAAGCCTTGCATTTGCAAGAGCAAATGAGGAATTCGTTGCAGGAAAGAGGAAGGAAAGAAAGTTTCTCTCCTTCTGCCTGCTTTGCTCAGAGGACTGGATGAAGTCAGGGAGTTCTCCCTTTCACTGAGAAACGTGCAGGCTGCTGTTGCCTGGGCGCTCTCTTCTTTGCAAAAGAGTCTGCAGTTCCACGCTTTGAACCGTGGAAAGGCGCCGGGCTCTGCTAAGATTTCCCCCGGCGCTTCGTTTGCCCTGGGCCAAAGCGAGCCTTCACATTAGCTGAACGCTAACACTGCATACTCGTTCCACTTCCAGAACAGGGCTACCGCGAGGCAGTTCTCCGGGGGAAAATGGCCCTTCGCGAAGGGCAGATCTGTGGAGCTCATTGCGGGAAAGCGAAAGCAAAGGACGCTTTTCTCCCTCTAACTGCTTTCGTCAGAGGAACGGGGGAAGTCACAGTGTTCTTTCTCTCACTGAGATACACACAATCTGACGTTGCCTCTGAGCTCCGTTGCTGGCAAAGAACTGAAACGGACATACATTCCTGTGGGGAAACACAGGGCTTTGCTAGGATTTCTCTAGGCAGTGTGTTTTCCCTGGGCCTCACTGTAGCAACACTATCTCGCCAGGGCAACACTGCATGGGATTTCCTCTGCCAGGAGAGAGCTGCTGCTTTGTAGTTTGTGCTGGGAAACCTTGCTTTGGCAAGTGCCAATTGACCGCATTCGGGCAGAAAGAAAAGAGAATAGCAAGAGGCCTTTTCTCTCCGGCTGCTCTGTCAAGCCCTTCCGGCTAAAACTATGTCGTTGCTCCTCTGGAAGGATCCCTGCACCGTGACGTAGTTTTTCAGAAGAAGCCTTGCGTTTGCAAGAGCAAATGAGGAATTCGTTGCAGGAAAGAGGAAGGAAAGAAAGTTTCTCTCCTTCTGCCTGCTTTGCTCAGAGGACTGGATGAAGTCAGGGAGTTCTCCCTTTCACTGAGAAACGTGCAGGCTGCTGTTGCCTGGGCGCTCTCTTCTTTGCAAAAGAGTCTGCAGTTCCACGCTTTGAACCTTGGAAAGGCGCCGGGCTCTGCTAAGATTTCCCCCGGCGCTTCGTTTGCCCTGGGCCAAAGCGAGCCTTCACATTAGCTGAACGCTAACACTGCATACTCGTTCCACTTCCAGAACAGGGCTACGGCGAGGCAGTTCTCCGGGGGAAAACGGCCCTTCGCGAAGGGCAGATCTGTCGAGCTCATTGCGGGAAAGCGAAAGCAAAGGACGCTTTTCTCCCTCTAACTGCTTTCGTCAGAGGAACGGGGGAAGTCACAGTATTCTTTCTCTCACTGAGATACACACAATCTGACGTTGCCTCTGAGCTCCGTTGCTGGCAAAGAACTGAAACGGACATACATTCCTGTGGGGAAACACAGGGCTTTGCTAGGATTTCTCTAGGCAGTGTGTTTTCCCTGGGCCTCACTGTAGCAACACTATCTCGCCAGGGCAACACTGCATGGGATTTCCTCTGCCAGGAGAGAGCTGCTGCTTTGTAGTTTGTGCTGGGAAACCTTGCTTTGGCAAGTGCCAATTGACCGCATTCGGGCAGAAAGAAAAGAGAATAGCAAGAGGCCTTTTCTCCCCGGCTGCTCTGCCAAGCCCTTCCGGCTAAAACTATGTCGTTGCTCCTCTGGAAGGATCCCTGCACCGTGACGTAGTTTTTCAGAAGAAGCCTTGCGTTTGCAAGAGCAAATGAGGAATTCGTTGCAGGAAAGAGGAAGGAAAGAAAGTTTCTCTCCTTCTGCCTGCTTTGCTCAGAGGACTGGATGAAGTCAGGGAGTTCTCCCTTTCACTGAGAAACGTGCAGGCTGCTGTTGCCTGGGCGCTCTCTTCTTTGCAAAAGAGTCTGCAGTTCCACGCTTTGAACCGTGGAAAGGCGCCGGGCTCTGCTAAGATTTCCCCCGGCGCTTCGTTTGCCCTGGGCCAAAGCGAGCCTTCACATTAGCTGAACGCTAACACTGCATACTCGTTCCACTTCCAGAACAGGGCTACCGCGAGGCAGTTCTCCGGGGGAAAACGGCCCTTCGCGAAGGGCAGATCTGTCGAGCTCATTGCGGGAAAGCGAAAGCAAAGGACGCTTTTCTCCCTCTAACTGCTTTCGTCAGAGGAACGGGGGAAGTCACAGTGTTCTTTCTCTCACTGAGATACACACAATCTGACGTTGCCTCTGAGCTCCGTTGCTGGCAAAGAACTGAAACGGACATACATTCCTGTGGGGAAACACAGGGCTTTGCTAGGATTTCTCTAGGCAGTGTGTTTTCCCTGGGCCTCACTGTAGCAACACTATCTCGCCAGGGCAACACTGCATGGGATTTCCTCTGCCAGGAGAGAGCTGCTGCTTTGTAGTTTGTGCTGGGAAACCTTGCTTTGGCAAGTGCCAATTGACCGCATTCGGGCAGAAAGAAAAGAGAATAGCAAGAGGCCTTTTCTCCCCGGCTGCTCTGCCAAGCCCTTCCGGCTAAAACTATGTCGTTGCTCCTCTGGAAGGATCCCTGCACCGTGACGTAGTTTTTCAGAAGAAGCCTTGCGTTTGCAAGAGCAAATGAGGAATTCGTTGCAGGAAAGAGGAAGGAAAGAAAGTTTCTCTCCTTCTGCCTGCTTTGCTCAGAGGACTGGATGAAGTCAGGGAGTTCTCCCTTTCACTGAGAAACGTGCAGGCTGCTGTTGCCTGGGCGCTCTCTTCTTTGCAAAAGAGTCTGCAGTTCCACGCTTTGAACCGTGGAAAGGCGCCGGGCTCTGCTAAGATTTCCCCCGGCGCTTCGTTTGCCCTGGGCCAAAGCGAGCCTTCACATTAGCTGAACGCTAACACTGCATACTCGTTCCACTTCCAGAACAGGGCTACCGCGAGGCAGTTCTCCGGGGGAAAATGGCCCTTCGCGAAGGGCAGATCTGTGGAGCTCATTGCGGGAAAGCGAAAGCAAAGGACGCTTTTCTCCCTCTAACTGCTTTCGTCAGAGGAACGGGGGAAGTCACAGTGTTCTTTCTCTCACTGAGATACACACAATCTGACGTTGCCTCTGAGCTCCGTTGCTGGCAAAGAACTGAAACGGACATACATTCCTGTGGGGAAACACAGGGCTTTGCTAGGATTTCTCTAGGCAGTGTGTTTTCCCTGGGCCTCACTGTAGCAACACTATCTCGCCAGGGCAACACTGCATGGGATTTCCTCTGCCAGGAGAGAGCTGCTGCTTTGTAGTTTGTGCTGGGAAACCTTGCTTTGGCAAGTGCCAATTGACCGCATTCGGGCAGAAAGAAAAGAGAATAGCAAGAGGCCTTTTCTCTCCGGCTGCTCTGCCAAGCCCTTCCGGCTAAAACTATGTCGTTGCTCCTCTGGAAGGATCCCTGCACCGTGACGTAGTTTTTCAGAAGAAGCCTTGCGTTTGCAAGAGCAAATGAGGAATTCGTTGCAGGAAAGAGGAAGGAAAGAAAGTTTCTCTCCTTCTGCCTGCTTTGCTCAGAGGACTGGATGAAGTCAGGGAGTTCTCCCTTTCACTGAGAAACGTGCAGGCTGCTGTTGCCTGGGCGCTCTCTTCTTTGCAAAAGAGTCTGCAGTTCCACGCTTTGAACCTTGGAAAGGCGCCGGGCTCTGCTAAGATTTCCCCCGGCGCTTCGTTTGCCCTGGGCCAAAGCGAGCCTTCACATTAGCTGAACGCTAACACTGCATACTCGTTCCACTTCCAGAACAGGGCTACGGCGAGGCAGTTCTCCGGGGGAAAACGGCCCTTCGCGAAGGGCAGATCTGTCGAGCTCATTGCGGGAAAGCGAAAGCAAAGGACGCTTTTCTCCCTCTAACTGCTTTCGTCAGAGGAACGGGGGAAGTCACAGTATTCTTTCTCTCACTGAGATACACACAATCTGACGTTGCCTCTGAGCTCCGTTGCTGGCAAAGAACTGAAACGGACATACATTCCTGTGGGGAAACACAGGGCTTTGCTAGGATTTCTCTAGGCAGTGTGTTTTCCCTGGGCCTCACTGTAGCAACACTATCTCGCCAGGGCAACACTGCATGGGATTTCCTCTGCCAGGAGAGAGCTGCTGCTTTGTAGTTTGTGCTGGGAAACCTTGCTTTGGCAAGTGCCAATTGACCGCATTCGGGCAGAAAGAAAAGAGAATAGCAAGAGGCCTTTTCTCCCCGGCTGCTCTGCCAAGCCCTTCCAGCTAAAACTATGTCGTTGCTCCTCTGGAAGAATCCCTGCACCGTGACGTAGTTTTTCAGAAGAAGTCTTGCGTTTGCAAGAGCAATAGAGGAATTCGTTGCAGGAAAGAGGAAGGAAAGAAAGTTTCTCTCCTTCTGCCTGCTTTGCTCAGAGGACTGGATGAAGTCAGGGAGTTCTCCCTTTCACTGAGAAACGTGCAGGCTGCTGTTGCCTGGGCGCTCTCTTCTTTGCAAAAGAGTCTGCAGTTCCACGCTTTGAACCTTGGAAAGGCGCCGGGCTCTGCTAAGATTTCCCCAGCGCTTCGTTTGCCCTGGGCCAAAGCGAGCCTTCACATTAGCTGAACGCTAACACTGCATACTCGTTCCACTTCCAGAACAGGGCTACCGCGAGGCAGTTCTCCGGGGGAAAACGGCCCTTCGCGAAGGGCAGATCTGTGGAGCTCATTGCGGGAAAGCGAAAGCAAAGGACGCTTTTCTCCCTCTAACTGCTTTCGTCAGAGGAACGGGGGAAGTCACAGTGTTCTTTCTCTCACTGAGATACACACAATCTGACGTTGCCTCTGAGCTCCGTTGCTGGCAAAGAACTGAAACGGACATACATTCCTGTGGGGAAACACAGGGCTTTGCTAGGATTTCTCTAGGCAGTGTGTTTTCCCTGGGCTTCACTGTAGCAACACTATCTCGCCAGGGCAACACTGCATGGGATTTCCTCTGCCAGGAGAGAGCTGCTGCTTTGTAGTTTGTGCTGGGAAACCTTGCTTTGGCAAGTGCCAATTGACCGCATTCGGGCAGAAAGAAAAGAGAATAGCAAGAGGCCTTTTCTCCCCGGCTGCTCTGCCAAGCCCTTCCGGCTAAAACTATGTCGTTGCTCCTCTGGAAGGATCCCTGCACCGTGACGTAGTTTTTCAGAAGAAGCCTTGCGTTTGCAAGAGCAAATGAGGAATTCGTTGCAGGAAAGAGGAAGGAAAGAAAGTTTCTCTCCTTCTGCCTGCTTTGCTCAGAGGACTGGATGAAGTCAGGGAGTTCTCCCTTTCACTGAGAAACGTGCAGGCTGCTGTTGCCTGGGCGCTCTCTTCTTTGCAAAAGAGTCTGCAGTTCCACGCTTTGAACCGTGGAAAGGCGCCGGGCTCTGCTAAGATTTCCCCCGGCGCTTCGTTTGCCCTGGGCCAAAGCGAGCCTTCACATTAGCTGAACGCTAACACTGCATACTCGTTCCACTTCCAGAACAGGGCTACCGCGAGGCAGTTCTCCGGGGGAAAACGGCCCTTCGCGAAGGGCAGATCTGTCGAGCTCATTGCGGGAAAGCGAAAGCAAAGGACGCTTTTCTCCCTCTAACTGCTTTCGTCAGAGGAACGGGGGAAGTCACAGTGTTCTTTCTCTCACTGAGATACACACAATCTGACGTTGCCTCTGAGCTCCGTTGCTGGCAAAGAACTGAAACGGACATACATTCCTGTGGGGAAACACAGGGCTTTGCTAGGATTTCTCTAGGCAGTGTGTTTTCCCTGGGCCTCACTGTAGCAACACTATCTCGCCAGGGCAACACTGCATGGGATTTCCTCTGCCAGGAGAGAGCTGCTGCTTTGTAGTTTGTGCTGGGAAACCTTGCTTTGGCAAGTGCCAATTGACCGCATTCGGGCAGAAAGAAAAGAGAATAGCAAGAGGCCTTTTCTCTCCGGCTGCTCTGCCAAGCCCTTCCGGCTAAAACTATGTCGTTGCTCCTCTGGAAGAATCCCTGCAACGTGACGTAGCTTTTCAGAAGAAGCCTTGCATTTGCAAGAGCAAATGAGGAATTCGTTGCAGGAAAGAGGAAGGAAAGAAAGTTTCTCTCCTTCTGCCTGCTTTGCTCAGAGGACTGGATGAAGTCAGGGAGTTCTCCCTTTCACTGAGAAACGTGCAGGCTGCTGTTGCCTGGGCGCTCTCTTCTTTGCAAAAGAGTCTGCAGTTCCACGCTTTGAACCGTGGAAAGGCGCCGGGCTCTGCTAAGATTTCCCCCGGCGCTTCGTTTGCCCTGGGCCAAAGCGAGCCTTCACATTAGCTGAACGCTAACACTGCATACTCGTTCCACTTCCAGAACAGGGCTACCGCGAGGCAGTTCTCCGGGGGAAAATGGCCCTTCGCGAAGGGCAGATCTGTCGAGCTCATTGCGGGAAAGCGAAAGCAAAGGACGCTTTTCTCCCTCTAACTGCTTTCGTCAGAGGAACGGGGGAAGTCACAGTGTTCTTTCTCTCACTGAGATACACACAATCTGACGTTGCCTCTGAGCTCCGTTGCTGGCAAAGAACTGAAACGGACATACATTCCTGTGGGGAAACACAGGGCTTTGCTAGGATTTCTCTAGGCAGTGTGTTTTCCCTGGGCCTCACTGTAGCAACACTATCTCGCCAGGGCAACACTGCATGGGATTTCCTCTGCCAGGAGAGAGCTGCTGCTTTGTAGTTTGTGCTGGGAAACCTTGCTTTGGCAAGTGCCAATTGACCGCATTCGGGCAGAAAGAAAAGAGAATAGCAAGAGGCCTTTTCTCTCCGGCTGCTCTGTCAAGCCCTTCCGGCTAAAACTATGTCGTTGCTCCTCTGGAAGGATCCCTGCACCGTGACGTAGTTTTTCAGAAGAAGCCTTGCGTTTGCAAGAGCAAATGAGGAATTCGTTGCAGGAAAGAGGAAGGAAAGAAAGTTTCTCTCCTTCTGCCTGCTTTGCTCAGAGGACTGGATGAAGTCAGGGAGTTCTCCCTTTCACTGAGAAACGTGCAGGCTGCTGTTGCCTGGGCGCTCTCTTCTTTGCAAAAGAGTCTGCAGTTCCACGCTTTGAACCTTGGAAAGGCGCCGGGCTCTGCTAAGATTTCCCCCGGCGCTTCGTTTGCCCTGGGCCAAAGCGAGCCTTCACATTAGCTGAACGCTAACACTGCATACTCGTTCCACTTCCAGAACAGGGCTACCGCGAGGCAGTTCTCCGGGGGAAAACGGCCCTTCGCGAAGGGCAGATCTGTCGAGCTCATTGCGGGAAAGCGAAAGCAAAGGACGCTTTTCTCCCTCTAACTGCTTTCGTCAGAGGAACGGGGGAAGTCACAGTATTCTTTCTCTCACTGAGATACACACAATCTGACGTTGCCTCTGAGCTCCGTTGCTGGCAAAGAACTGAAACGGACATACATTCCTGTGGGGAAACACAGGGCTTTGCTAGGATTTCTCTAGGCAGTGTGTTTTCCCTGGGCCTCACTGTAGCAACACTATCTCGCCAGGGCAACACTGCATGGGATTTCCTCTGCCAGGAGAGAGCTGCTGCTTTGTAGTTTGTGCTGGGAAACCTTGCTTTGGCAAGTGCCAATTGACCGCATTCGGGCAGAAAGAAAAGAGAATAGCAAGAGGCCTTTTCTCCCCGGCTGCTCTGCCAAGCCCTTCCAGCTAAAACTATGTCGTTGCTCCTCTGGAAGAATCCCTGCACCGTGACGTAGTTTTTCAGAAGAAGCCTTGCGTTTGCAAGAGCAATAGAGGAATTCGTTGCAGGAAAGAGGAAGGAAAGAAAGTTTCTCTCCTTCTGCCTGCTTTGCTCAGAGGACTGGATGAAGTCAGGGAGTTCTCCCTTTCACTGAGAAACGTGCAGGCTGCTGTTGCCTGGGCGCTCTCTTCTTTGCAAAAGAGTCTGCAGTTCCACGCTTTGAACCTTGGAAAGGCGCCGGGCTCTGCTAAGATTTCCCCAGCGCTTCGTTTGCCCTGGGCCAAAGCGAGCCTTCACATTAGCTGAACGCTAACACTGCATACTCGTTCCACTTCCAGAACAGGGCTACCGCGAGGCAGTTCTCCGGGGGAAAACGGCCCTTCGCGAAGGGCAGATCTGTGGAGCTCATTGCGGGAAAGCGAAAGCAAAGGACGCTTTTCTCCCTCTAACTGCTTTCGTCAGAGGAACGGGGGAAGTCACAGTGTTCTTTCTCTCACTGAGATACACACAATCTGACGTTGCCTCTGAGCTCCGTTGCTGGCAAAGAACTGAAACGGACATACATTCCTGTGGGGAAACACAGGGCTTTGCTAGGATTTCTCTAGGCAGTGTGTTTTCCCTGGGCCTCACTGTAGCAACACTATCTCGCCAGGGCAACACTGCATGGGATTTCCTCTGCCAGGAGAGAGCTGCTGCTTTGTAGTTTGTGCTGGGAAACCTTGCTTTGGCAAGTGCCAATTGACCGCATTCGGGCAGAAAGAAAAGAGAATAGCAAGAGGCCTTTTCTCCCCGGCTGCTCTGCCAAGCCCTTCCGGCTAAAACTATGTCGTTGCTCCTCTGGAAGGATCCCTGCACCGTGACGTAGTTTTTCAGAAGAAGCCTTGCGTTTGCAGGAGCAAATGAGGAATTCGTTGCAGGAAAGAGGAAGGAAAGAAAGTTTCTCTCCTTCTGCCTGCTTTGCTCAGAGGACTGGATGAAGTCAGGGAGTTCACCCTTTCACTGAGAAATTGCAGGCTGCTGTTGCCTGGGCGCTCTCTTCTTTGCAAAAGAGTCTGCAGTTCCACGCTTTGAACCGTGGAAAGGGGCCGGGCTCTGCTAAGATTTCCCCCGGCGCTTCGTTTGCCCTGGGCCAAAGCGAGCCTTCACATTAGCTGAACGCTAACACTGCATACTCGTTCCACTTCCAGAACAGGGCTACCGCGAGGCAGTTCTCCGGGGGAAAACGGCCCTTCGCGAAGGGCAGATCTGTCGAGCTCATTGCGGGAAAGCGAAAGCAAAGGACGCTTTTCTCCCTCTAACTGCTTTCGTCAGAGGAACGGGGGAAGTCACAGTGTTCTTTCTCTCACTGAGATACACACAATCTGACGTTGCCTCTGAGCTCCGTTGCTGGCAAAGAACTGAAACGGACATACATTCCTGTGGGGAAACACAGGGCTTTGCTAGGATTTCTCTAGGCAGTGTGTTTTCCCTGGGCCTCACTGTAGCAACACTATCTCGCCAGGGCAACACTGCATGGGATTTCCTCTGCCAGGAGAGAGCTGCTGCTTTGTAGTTTGTGCTGGGAAACCTTGCTTTGGCAAGTGCCAATTGACCGCATTCGGGCAGAAAGAAAAGAGAATAGCAAGAGGCCTTTTCTCTCCGGCTGCTCTGCCAAGCCCTTCCGGCTAAAACTATGTCGTTGCTACTCTGGAAGAATCCCTGCAACGTGACGTAGCTTTTCAGAAGAAGCCTTGCATTTGCAAGAGCAAATGAGGAATTCGTTGCAGGAAAGAGGAAGGAAAGAAAGTTTCTCTCCTTCTGCCTGCTTTGCTCAGAGGACTGGATGAAGTCAGGGAGTTCTCCCTTTCACTGAGAAACGTGCAGGCTGCTGTTGCCTGGGCGCTCTCTTCTTTGCAAAAGAGTCTGCAGTTCCACGCTTTGAACCTTGGAAAGGCGCCGGGCTCTGCTAAGATTTCCCCCGGCGCTTCGTTTCCCCTGGGCCAAAGCGAGCCTTCACATTAGCTGAACGCTAACACTGCATACTCGTTCCACTTCCAGAACAGGGCTACCGCGAGGCAGTTCTCCGGGGGAAAACGGCCCTTCGCGAAGGGCAGATCTGTGGAGCTCATTGCGGGAAAGCGAAAGCAAAGGACGCTTTTCTCCCTCTAACTGCTTTCGTGAGAGGAACGGGGGAAGTCACAGTGTTCTTTCTCTCACTGAGATACACACAATCTGACGTTGCCTCTGAGCTCCGTTGCTGGCAAAGAACTGAAACGGACATACATTCCTGTGGGGAAACACAGGGCTTTGCTAGGATTTCTCTAGGCAGTGTGTTTTCCCTGGGCCTCACTGTAGCAACACTATCTCGCCAGGGCAACACTGCATGGGATTTCCTCTGCCAGGAGAGAGCTGCTGCTTTGTAGTTTGTGCTGGGAAACCTTGCTTTGGCAAGTGCCAATTGACCGCATTCGGGCAGAAAGAAAAGAGAATAGCAAGAGGCCTTTTCTCCCCGGCTGCTCTGCCAAGCCCTTCCAGCTAAAACTATGTCGTTGCTCCTCTGGAAGAATCCCTGCACCGTGACGTAGTTTTTCAGAAGAAGCCTTGCGTTTGCAAGAGCAATAGAGGAATTCGTTGCAGGAAAGAGGAAGGAAAGAAAGTTTCTCTCCTTCTGCCTGCTTTGCTCAGAGGACTGGATGAAGTCAGGGAGTTCTCCCTTTCACTGAGAAACGTGCAGGCTGCTGTTGCCTGGGCGCTCTCTTCTTTGCAAAAGAGTCTGCAGTTCCACGCTTTGAACCTTGGAAAGGCGCCGGGCTCTGCTAAGATTTCCCCAGCGCTTCGTTTGCCCTGGGCCAAAGCGAGCCTTCACATTAGCTGAACGCTAACACTGCATACTCGTTCCACTTCCAGAACAGGGCTACCGCGAGGCAGTTCTCCGGGGGAAAACGGCCCTTCGCGAAGGGCAGATCTGTCGAGCTCATTGCGGGAAAGCGAAAGCAAAGGACGCTTTTCTCCCTCTAACTGCTTTCGTCAGAGGAACGGGGGAAGTCACAGTGTTCTTTCTCTCACTGAGATACACACAATCTGACGTTGCCTCTGAGCTCCGTTGCTGGCAAAGAACTGAAACGGACATACATTCCTGTGGGGAAACACAGGGCTTTGCTAGGATTTCTCTAGGCAGTGTGTTTTCCCTGGGCTTCACTGTAGCAACACTATCTCGCCAGGGCAACACTGCATGGGATTTCCTCTGCCAGGAGAGAGCTGCTGCTTTGTAGTTTGTGCTGGGAAACCTTGCTTTGGCAAGTGCCAATTGACCGCATTCGGGCAGAAAGAAAAGAGAATAGCAAGAGGCCTTTTCTCCCCGGCTGCTCTGCCAAGCCCTTCCGGCTAAAACTATGTCGTTGCTCCTCTGGAAGGATCCCTGCACCGTGACGTAGTTTTTCAGAAGAAGCCTTGCGTTTGCAAGAGCAAATGAGGAATTCGTTGCAGGAAAGAGGAAGGAAAGAAAGTTTCTCTCCTTCTGCCTGCTTTGCTCAGAGGACTGGATGAAGTCAGGGAGTTCTCCCTTTCACTGAGAAACGTGCAGGCTGCTGTTGCCTGGGCGCTCTCTTCTTTGCAAAAGAGTCTGCAGTTCCACGCTTTGAACCTTGGAAAGGCGCCGGGCTCTGCTAAGATTTCCCCCGGCGCTTCGTTTGCCCTGGGCCAAAGCGAGCCTTCACATTAGCTGAACGCTAACACTGCATACTCGTTCCACTTCCAGAACAGGGCTACGGCGAGGCAGTTCTCCGGGGGAAAACGGCCCTTCGCGAAGGGCAGATCTGTCGAGCTCATTGCGGGAAAGCGAAAGCAAAGGACGCTTTTCTCCCTCTAACTGCTTTCGTCAGAGGAACGGGGGAAGTCACAGTATTCTTTCTCTCACTGAGATACACACAATCTGACGTTGCCTCTGAGCTCCGTTGCTGGCAAAGAACTGAAACGGACATACATTCCTGTGGGGAAACACAGGGCTTTGCTAGGATTTCTCTAGGCAGTGTGTTTTCCCTGGGCCTCACTGTAGCAACACTATCTCGCCAGGGCAACACTGCATGGGATTTCCTCTGCCAGGAGAGAGCTGCTGCTTTGTAGTTTGTGCTGGGAAACCTTGCTTTGGCAAGTGCCAATTGACCGCATTCGGGCAGAAAGAAAAGAGAATAGCAAGAGGCCTTTTCTCCCCGGCTGCTCTGCCAAGCCCTTCCAGCTAAAACTATGTCGTTGCTCCTCTGGAAGAATCCCTGCACCGTGACGTAGTTTTTCAGAAGAAGCCTTGCGTTTGCAAGAGCAATAGAGGAATTCGTTGCAGGAAAGAGGAAGGAAAGAAAGTTTCTCTCCTTCTGCCTGCTTTGCTCAGAGGACTGGATGAAGTCAGGGAGTTCTCCCTTTCACTGAGAAACGTGCAGGCTGCTGTTGCCTGGGCGCTCTCTTCTTTGCAAAAGAGTCTGCAGTTCCACGCTTTGAACCTTGGAAAGGCGCCGGGCTCTGCTAAGATTTCCCCAGCGCTTCGTTTGCCCTGGGCCAAAGCGAGCCTTCACATTAGCTGAACGCTAACACTGCATACTCGTTCCACTTCCAGAACAGGGCTACCGCGAGGCAGTTCTCCGGGGGAAAACGGCCCTTCGCGAAGGGCAGATCTGTCGAGCTCATTGCGGGAAAGCGAAAGCAAAGGACGCTTTTCTCCCTCTAACTGCTTTCGTCAGAGGAACGGGGGAAGTCACAGTGTTCTTTCTCTCACTGAGATACACACAATCTGACGTTGCCTCTGAGCTCCGTTGCTGGCAAAGAACTGAAACGGACATACATTCCTGTGGGGAAACACAGGGCTTTGCTAGGATTTCTCTAGGCAGTGTGTTTTCCCTGGGCCTCACTGTAGCAACACTATCTCGCCAGGGCAACACTGCATGGGATTTCCTCTGCCAGGAGAGAGCTGCTGCTTTGTAGTTTGTGCTGGGAAACCTTGCTTTGGCAAGTGCCAATTGACCGCATTCGGGCAGAAAGAAAAGAGAATAGCAAGAGGCCTTTTCTCCCCGGCTGCTCTGCCAAGCCCTTCCGGCTAAAACTATGTCGTTGCTCCTCTGGAAGGATCCCTGCACCGTGACGTAGTTTTTCAGAAGAAGCCTTGCGTTTGCAGGAGCAAATGAGGAATTCGTTGCAGGAAAGAGGAAGGAAAGAAAGTTTCTCTCCTTCTGCCTGCTTTGCTCAGAGGACTGGATGAAGTCAGGGAGTTCTCCCTTTCACTGAGAAACGTGCAGGCTGCTGTTGCCTGGGCGCTCTCTTCTTTGCAAAAGAGTCTGCAGTTCCACGCTTTGAACCGTGGAAAGGCGCCGGGCTCTGCTAAGATTTCCCCCGGCGCTTCGTTTGCCCTGGGCCAAAGCGAGCCTTCACATTAGCTGAACGCTAACACTGCATACTCGTTCCACTTCCAGAACAGGGCTACCGCGAGGCAGTTCTCCGGGGGAAAACGGCCCTTCGCGAAGGGCAGATCTGTCGAGCTCATTGCGGGAAAGCGAAAGCAAAGGACGCTTTTCTCCCTCTAACTGCTTTCGTCAGAGGAACGGGGGAAGTCACAGTGTTCTTTCTCTCACTGAGATACACACAATCTGACGTTGCCTCTGAGCTCTGTTGCTGGCAAAGAACTGAAACGGACATACATTCCTGTGGGGAAACACAGGGCTTTGCTAGGATTTCTCTAGGCAGTGTGTTTTCCCTGGGCCTCACTGTAGCAACACTATCTCGCCAGGGCAACACTGCATGGGATTTCCTCTGCCAGGAGAGAGCTGCTGCTTTGTAGTTTGTGCTGGGAAACCTTGCTTTGGCAAGTGCCAATTGACCGCATTCGGGCAGAAAGAAAAGAGAATAGCAAGAGGCCTTTTCTCCCCGGCTGCTCTGCCAAGCCCTTCCAGCTAAAACTATGTCGTTGCTCCTCTGGAAGAATCCCTGCACCGTGACGTAGTTTTTCAGAAGAAGCCTTGCGTTTGCAAGAGCAATAGAGGAATTCGTTGCAGGAAAGAGGAAGGAAAGAAAGTTTCTCTCCTTCTGCCTGCTTTGCTCAGAGGACTGGATGAAGTCAGGGAGTTCTCCCTTTCACTGAGAAACGTGCAGGCTGCTGTTGCCTGGGCGCTCTCTTCTTTGCAAAAGAGTCTGCAGTTCCACGCTTTGAACCTTGGAAAGGCGCCGGGCTCTGCTAAGATTTCCCCAGCGCTTCGTTTGCCCTGGGCCAAAGCGAGCCTTCACATTAGCTGAACGCTAACACTGCATACTCGTTCCACTTCCAGAACAGGGCTACCGCGAGGCAGTTCTCCGGGGGAAAACGGCCCTTCGCGAAGGGCAGATCTGTCGAGCTCATTGCGGGAAAGCGAAAGCAAAGGACGCTTTTCTCCCTCTAACTGCTTTCGTCAGAGGAACGGGGGAAGTCACAGTGTTCTTTCTCTCACTGAGATACACACAATCTGACGTTGCCTCTGAGCTCCGTTGCTGGCAAAGAACTGAAACGGACATACATTCCTGTGGGGAAACACAGGGCTTTGCTAGGATTTCTCTAGGCAGTGTGTTTTCCCTGGGCCTCACTGTAGCAACACTATCTCGCCAGGGCAACACTGCATGGGATTTCCTCTGCCAGGAGAGAGCTGCTGCTTTGTAGTTTGTGCTGGGAAACCTTGCTTTGGCAAGTGCCAATTGACCGCATTCGGGCAGAAAGAAAAGAGAATAGCAAGAGGCCTTTTCTCCCCGGCTGCTCTGCCAAGCCCTTCCGGCTAAAACTATGTCGTTGCTCCTCTGGAAGGATCCCTGCACCGTGACGTAGTTTTTCAGAAGAAGCCTTGCGTTTGCAGGAGCAAATGAGGAATTCGTTGCAGGAAAGAGGAAGGAAAGAAAGTTTCTCTCCTTCTGCCTGCTTTGCTCAGAGGACTGGATGAAGTCAGGGAGTTCACCCTTTCACTGAGAAATTGCAGGCTGCTGTTGCCTGGGCGCTCTCTTCTTTGCAAAAGAGTCTGCAGTTCCACGCTTTGAACCGTGGAAAGGGGCCGGGCTCTGCTAAGATTTCCCCCGGCGCTTCGTTTGCCCTGGGCCAAAGCGAGCCTTCACATTAGCTGAACGCTAACACTGCATACTCGTTCCACTTCCAGAACAGGGCTACCGCGAGGCAGTTCTCCGGGGGAAAACGGCCCTTCGCGAAGGGCAGATCTGTCGAGCTCATTGCGGGAAAGCGAAAGCAAAGGACGCTTTTCTCCCTCTAACTGCTTTCGTCAGAGGAACGGGGGAAGTCACAGTGTTCTTTCTCTCACTGAGATACACACAATCTGACGTTGCCTCTGAGCTCCGTTGCTGGCAAAGAACTGAAACGGACATACATTCCTGTGGGGAAACACAGGGCTTTGCTAGGATTTCTCTAGGCAGTGTGTTTTCCCTGGGCCTCACTGTAGCAACACTATCTCGCCAGGGCAACACTGCATGGGATTTCCTCTGCCAGGAGAGAGCTGCTGCTTTGTAGTTTGTGCTGGGAAACCTTGCTTTGGCAAGTGCCAATTGACCGCATTCGGGCAGAAAGAAAAGAGAATAGCAAGAGGCCTTTTCTCTCCGGCTGCTCTGCCAAGCCCTTCCGGCTAAAACTATGTCGTTGCTACTCTGGAAGAATCCCTGCAACGTGACGTAGCTTTTCAGAAGAAGCCTTGCATTTGCAAGAGCAAATGAGGAATTCGTTGCAGGAAAGAGGAAGGAAAGAAAGTTTCTCTCCTTCTGCCTGCTTTGCTCAGAGGACTGGATGAAGTCAGGGAGTTCTCCCTTTCACTGAGAAACGTGCAGGCTGCTGTTGCCTGGGCGCTCTCTTCTTTGCAAAAGAGTCTGCAGTTCCACGCTTTGAACCTTGGAAAGGCGCCGGGCTCTGCTAAGATTTCCCCCGGCGCTTCGTTTCCCCTGGGCCAAAGCGAGCCTTCACATTAGCTGAACGCTAACACTGCATACTCGTTCCACTTCCAGAACAGGGCTACCGCGAGGCAGTTCTCCGGGGGAAAACGGCCCTTCGCGAAGGGCAGATCTGTCGAGCTCATTGCGGGAAAGCGAAAGCAAAGGACGCTTTTCTCCCTCTAACTGCTTTCGTCAGAGGAACGGGGGAAGTCACAGTGTTCTTTCTCTCACTGAGATACACACAATCTGACGTTGCCTCTGAGCTCCGTTGCTGGCAAAGAACTGAAACGGACATACATTCCTGTGGGGAAACACAGGGCTTTGCTAGGATTTCTCTAGGCAGTGTGTTTTCCCTGGGCCTCACTGTAGCAACACTATCTCGCCAGGGCAACACTGCATGGGATTTCCTCTGCCAGGAGAGAGCTGCTGCTTTGTAGTTTGTGCTGGGAAACCTTGCTTTGGCAAGTGCCAATTGACCGCATTCGGGCAGAAAGAAAAGAGAATAGCAAGAGGCCTTTTCTCTCCGGCTGCTCTGCCAAGCCCTTCCGGCTAAAACTATGTCGTTGCTACTCTGGAAGAATCCCTGCAACGTGACGTAGCTTTTCAGAAGAAGCCTTGCATTTGCAAGAGCAAATGAGGAATTCGTTGCAGGAAAGAGGAAGGAAAGAAAGTTTCTCTCCTTCTGCCTGCTTTGCTCAGAGGACTGGATGAAGTCAGGGAGTTCTCCCTTTCACTGAGAAACGTGCAGGCTGCTGTTGCCTGGGCGCTCTCTTCTTTGCAAAAGAGTCTGCAGTTCCACGCTTTGAACCTTGGAAAGGCGCCGGGCTCTGCTAAGATTTCCCCCGGCGCTTCGTTTCCCCTGGGCCAAAGCGAGCCTTCACATTAGCTGAACGCTAACACTGCATACTCGTTCCACTTCCAGAACAGGGCTACCGCGAGGCAGTTCTCCGGGGGAAAACGGCCCTTCGCGAAGGGCAGATCTGTGGAGCTCATTGCGGGAAAGCGAAAGCAAAGGACGCTTTTCTCCCTCTAACTGCTTTCGTCAGAGGAACGGGGGAAGTCACAGTGTTCTTTCTCTCACTGAGATACACACAATCTGACGTTGCCTCTGAGCTCCGTTGCTGGCAAAGAACTGAAACGGACATACATTCCTGTGGGGAAACACAGGGCTTTGCTAGGATTTCTCTAGGCAGTGTGTTTTCCCTGGGCCTCACTGTAGCAACACTATCTCGCCAGGGCAACACTGCATGGGATTTCCTCTGCCAGGAGAGAGCTGGTGCTTTGTAGTTTGTGCTGGGAAACCTTGCTTTGGCAAGTGCCAATTGACCGCATTCGGGCAGAAAGAAAAGAGAATAGCAAGAGGCCTTTTCTCCCCGGCTGCTCTGCCAAGCCCTTCCGGCTAAAACTATGTCGTTGCTCCTCTGGAAGGATCCCTGCACCGTGACGTAGTTTTTCAGAAGAAGCCTTGCGTTTGCAAGAGCAAATGAGGAATTCGTTGCAGGAAAGAGGAAGGAAAGAAAGTTTCTCTCCTTCTGCCTGCTTTGCTCAGAGGACTGGATGAAGTCAGGGAGTTCTCCCTTTCACTGAGAAACGTGCAGGCTGCTGTTGCCTGGGCGCTCTCTTCTTTGCAAAAGAGTCTGCAGTTCCACGCTTTGAACCGTGGAAAGGCGCCGGGCTCTGCTAAGATTTCCCCCGGCGCTTCGTTTGCCCTGGGCCAAAGCGAGCCTTCACATTAGCTGAACGCTAACACTGCATACTCGTTCCACTTCCAGAACAGGGCTACCGCGAGGCAGTTCTCCGGGGGAAAACGGCCCTTCGCGAAGGGCAGATCTGTGGAGCTCATTGCGGGAAAGCGAAAGCAAAGGACGCTTTTCTCCCTCTAACTGCTTTCGTCAGAGGAACGGGGGAAGTCACAGTGTTCTTTCTCTCACTGAGATACACACAATCTGACGTTGCCTCTGAGCTCCGTTGCTGGCAAAGAACTGAAACGGACATACATTCCTGTGGGGAAACACAGGGCTTTGCTAGGATTTCTCTAGGCAGTGTGTTTTCCCTGGGCCTCACTGTAGCAACACTATCTCGCCAGGGCAACACTGCATGGGATTTCCTCTGCCAGGAGAGAGCTGGTGCTTTGTAGTTTGTGCTGGGAAACCTTGCTTTGGCAAGTGCCAATTGACCGCATTCGGGCAGAAAGAAAAGAGAATAGCAAGAGGCCTTTTCTCCCCGGCTGCTCTGCCAAGCCCTTCCGGCTAAAACTATGTCGTTGCTCCTCTGGAAGGATCCCTGCACCGTGACGTAGTTTTTCAGAAGAAGCCTTGCGTTTGCAAGAGCAAATGAGGAATTCGTTGCAGGAAAGAGGAAGGAAAGAAAGTTTCTCTCCTTCTGCCTGCTTTGCTCAGAGGACTGGATGAAGTCAGGGAGTTCTCCCTTTCACTGAGAAACGTGCAGGCTGCTGTTGCCTGGGCGCTCTCTTCTTTGCAAAAGAGTCTGCAGTTCCACGCTTTGAACCGTGGAAAGGCGCCGGGCTCTGCTAAGATTTCCCCCGGCGCTTCGTTTGCCCTGGGCCAAAGCGAGCCTTCACATTAGCTGAACGCTAACACTGCATACTCGTTCCACTTCCAGAACAGGGCTACCGCGAGGCAGTTCTCCGGGGGAAAATGGCCCTTCGCGAAGGGCAGATCTGTGGAGCTCATTGCGGGAAAGCGAAAGCAAAGGACGCTTTTCTCCCTCTAACTGCTTTCGTCAGAGGAACGGGGGAAGTCACAGTGTTCTTTCTCTCACTGAGATACACACAATCTGACGTTGCCTCTGAGCTCCGTTGCTGGCAAAGAACTGAAACGGACATACATTCCTGTGGGGAAACACAGGGCTTTGCTAGGATTTCTCTAGGCAGTGTGTTTTCCCTGGGCCTCACTGTAGCAACGCTATCTCGCCAGGGCAACACTGCATGGGATTTCCTCTGCCAGGAGAGAGCTGCTGCTTTGTAGTTTGTGCTGGGAAACCTTGCTTTGGCAAGTGCCAATTGACCGCATTCGGGCAGAAAGAAAAGAGAATAGCAAGAGGCCTTTTCTCTCCGGCTGCTCTGTCAAGCCCTTCCGGCTAAAACTATGTCGTTGCTCCTCTGGAAGGATCCCTGCACCGTGACGTAGTTTTTCAGAAGAAGCCTTGCGTTTGCAAGAGCAAATGAGGAATTCGTTGCAGGAAAGAGGAAGGAAAGAAAGTTTCTCTCCTTCTGCCTGCTTTGCTCAGAGGACTGGATGAAGTCAGGGAGTTCTCCCTTTCACTGAGAAACGTGCAGGCTGCTGTTGCCTGGGCGCTCTCTTCTTTGCAAAAGAGTCTGCAGTTCCACGCTTTGAACCTTGGAAAGGCGCCGGGCTCTGCTAAGATTTCCCCCGGCGCTTCGTTTGCCCTGGGCCAAAGCGAGCCTTCACATTAGCTGAACGCTAACACTGCATACTCGTTCCACTTCCAGAACAGGGCTACGGCGAGGCAGTTCTCCGGGGGAAAACGGCCCTTCGCGAAGGGCAGATCTGTCGAGCTCATTGCGGGAAAGCGAAAGCAAAGGACGCTTTTCTCCCTCTAACTGCTTTCGTCAGAGGAACGGGGGAAGTCACAGTATTCTTTCTCTCACTGAGATACACACAATCTGACGTTGCCTCTGAGCTCCGTTGCTGGCAAAGAACTGAAACGGACATACATTCCTGTGGGGAAACACAGGGCTTTGCTAGGATTTCTCTAGGCAGTGTGTTTTCCCTGGGCCTCACTGTAGCAACACTATCTCGCCAGGGCAACACTGCATGGGATTTCCTCTGCCAGGAGAGAGCTGCTGCTTTGTAGTTTGTGCTGGGAAACCTTGCTTTGGCAAGTGCCAATTGACCGCATTCGGGCAGAAAGAAAAGAGAATAGCAAGAGGCCTTTTCTCCCCGGCTGCTCTGCCAAGCCCTTCCAGCTAAAACTATGTCGTTGCTCCTCTGGAAGAATCCCTGCACCGTGACGTAGTTTTTCAGAAGAAGCCTTGCGTTTGCAAGAGCAATAGAGGAATTCGTTGCAGGAAAGAGGAAGGAAAGAAAGTTTCTCTCCTTCTGCCTGCTTTGCTCAGAGGACTGGATGAAGTCAGGGAGTTCTCCCTTTCACTGAGAAACGTGCAGGCTGCTGTTGCCTGGGCGCTCTCTTCTTTGCAAAAGAGTCTGCAGTTCCACGCTTTGAACCTTGGAAAGGCGCCGGGCTCTGCTAAGATTTCCCCAGCGCTTCGTTTGCCCTGGGCCAAAGCGAGCCTTCACATTAGCTGAACGCTAACACTGCATACTCGTTCCACTTCCAGAACAGGGCTACCGCGAGGCAGTTCTCCGGGGGAAAACGGCCCTTCGCGAAGGGCAGATCTGTCGAGCTCATTGCGGGAAAGCGAAAGCAAAGGACGCTTTTCTCCCTCTAACTGCTTTCGTCAGAGGAACGGGGGAAGTCACAGTGTTCTTTCTCTCACTGAGATACACACAATCTGACGTTGCCTCTGAGCTCCGTTGCTGGCAAAGAACTGAAACGGACATACATTCCTGTGGGGAAACACAGGGCTTTGCTAGGATTTCTCTAGGCAGTGTGTTTTCCCTGGGCTTCACTGTAGCAACACTATCTCGCCAGGGCAACACTGCATGGGATTTCCTCTGCCAGGAGAGAGCTGCTGCTTTGTAGTTTGTGCTGGGAAACCTTGCTTTGGCAAGTGCCAATTGACCGCATTCGGGCAGAAAGAAAAGAGAATAGCAAGAGGCCTTTTCTCCCCGGCTGCTCTGCCAAGCCCTTCCGGCTAAAACTATGTCGTTGCTCCTCTGGAAGGATCCCTGCACCGTGACGTAGTTTTTCAGAAGAAGCCTTGCGTTTGCAAGAGCAAATGAGGAATTCGTTGCAGGAAAGAGGAAGGAAAGAAAGTTTCTCTCCTTCTGCCTGCTTTGCTCAGAGGACTGGATGAAGTCAGGGAGTTCTCCCTTTCACTGAGAAACGTGCAGGCTGCTGTTGCCTGGGCGCTCTCTTCTTTGCAAAAGAGTCTGCAGTTCCACGCTTTGAACCGTGGAAAGGCGCCGGGCTCTGCTAAGATTTCCCCCGGCGCTTCGTTTGCCCTGGGCCAAAGCGAGCCTTCACATTAGCTGAACGCTAACACTGCATACTCGTTCCACTTCCAGAACAGGGCTACCGCGAGGCAGTTCTCCGGGGGAAAACGGCCCTTCGCGAAGGGCAGATCTGTCGAGCTCATTGCGGGAAAGCGAAAGCAAAGGACGCTTTTCTCCCTCTAACTGCTTTCGTCAGAGGAACGGGGGAAGTCACAGTGTTCTTTCTCTCACTGAGATACACACAATCTGACGTTGCCTCTGAGCTCCGTTGCTGGCAAAGAACTGAAACGGACATACATTCCTGTGGGGAAACACAGGGCTTTGCTAGGATTTCTCTAGGCAGTGTGTTTTCCCTGGGCCTCACTGTAGCAACACTATCTCGCCAGGGCAACACTGCATGGGATTTCCTCTGCCAGGAGAGAGCTGCTGCTTTGTAGTTTGTGCTGGGAAACCTTGCTTTGGCAAGTGCCAATTGACCGCATTCGGGCAGAAAGAAAAGAGAATAGCAAGAGGCCTTTTCTCCCCGGCTGCTCTGCCAAGCCCTTCCAGCTAAAACTATGTCGTTGCTCCTCTGGAAGAATCCCTGCACCGTGACGTAGTTTTTCAGAAGAAGCCTTGCGTTTGCAAGAGCAATAGAGGAATTCGTTGCAGGAAAGAGGAAGGAAAGAAAGTTTCTCTCCTTCTGCCTGCTTTGCTCAGAGGACTGGATGAAGTCAGGGAGTTCTCCCTTTCACTGAGAAACGTGCAGGCTGCTGTTGCCTGGGCGCTCTCTTCTTTGCAAAAGAGTCTGCAGTTCCACGCTTTGAACCTTGGAAAGGCGCCGGGCTCTGCTAAGATTTCCCCAGCGCTTCGTTTGCCCTGGGCCAAAGCGAGCCTTCACATTAGCTGAACGCTAACACTGCATACTCGTTCCACTTCCAGAACAGGGCTACCGCGAGGCAGTTCTCCGGGGGAAAACGGCCCTTCGCGAAGGGCAGATCTGTCGAGCTCATTGCGGGAAAGCGAAAGCAAAGGACGCTTTTCTCCCTCTAACTGCTTTCGTCAGAGGAACGGGGGAATTCACAGTGTTCTTTCTCTCACTGAGATACACACAATCTGACGTTGCCTCTGAGCTCCGTTGCTGGCAAAGAACTGAAACGGACATACATTCCTGTGGGGAAACACAGGGCTTTGCTAGGATTTCTCTAGGCAGTGTGTTTTCCCTGGGCTTCACTGTAGCAACACTATCTCGCCAGGGCAACACTGCATGGGATTTCCTCTGCCAGGAGAGAGCTGCTGCTTTGTAGTTTGTGCTGGGAAACCTTGCTTTGGCAAGTGCCAATTGACCGCATTCGGGCAGAAAGAAAAGAGAATAGCAAGAGGCCTTTTCTCCCCGGCTGCTCTGCCAAGCCCTTCCGGCTAAAACTATGTCGTTGCTCCTCTGGAAGGATCCCTGCACCGTGACGTAGTTTTTCAGAAGAAGCCTTGCGTTTGCAAGAGCAAATGAGGAATTCGTTGCAGGAAAGAGGAAGGAAAGAAAGTTTCTCTCCTTCTGCCTGCTTTGCTCAGAGGACTGGATGAAGTCAGGGAGTTCTCCCTTTCACTGAGAAACGTGCAGGCTGCTGTTGCCTGGGCGCTCTCTTCTTTGCAAAAGAGTCTGCAGTTCCACGCTTTGAACCTTGGAAAGGCGCCGGGCTCTGCTAAGATTTCCCCCGGCGCTTCGTTTGCCCTGGGCCAAAGCGAGCCTTCACATTAGCTGAACGCTAACACTGCATACTCGTTCCACTTCCAGAACAGGGCTACGGCGAGGCAGTTCTCCGGGGGAAAACGGCCCTTCGCGAAGGGCAGATCTGTCGAGCTCATTGCGGGAAAGCGAAAGCAAAGGACGCTTTTCTCCCTCTAACTGCTTTCGTCAGAGGAACGGGGGAAGTCACAGTATTCTTTCTCTCACTGAGATACACACAATCTGACGTTGCCTCTGAGCTCCGTTGCTGGCAAAGAACTGAAACGGACATACATTCCTGTGGGGAAACACAGGGCTTTGCTAGGATTTCTCTAGGCAGTGTGTTTTCCCTGGGCCTCACTGTAGCAACACTATCTCGCCAGGGCAACACTGCATGGGATTTCCTCTGCCAGGAGAGAGCTGCTGCTTTGTAGTTTGTGCTGGGAAACCTTGCTTTGGCAAGTGCCAATTGACCGCATTCGGGCAGAAAGAAAAGAGAATAGCAAGAGGCCTTTTCTCCCCGGCTGCTCTGCCAAGCCCTTCCAGCTAAAACTATGTCGTTGCTCCTCTGGAAGAATCCCTGCACCGTGACGTAGTTTTTCAGAAGAAGCCTTGCGTTTGCAAGAGCAATAGAGGAATTCGTTGCAGGAAAGAGGAAGGAAAGAAAGTTTCTCTCCTTCTGCCTGCTTTGCTCAGAGGACTGGATGAAGTCAGGGAGTTCTCCCTTTCACTGAGAAACGTGCAGGCTGCTGTTGCCTGGGCGCTCTCTTCTTTGCAAAAGAGTCTGCAGTTCCACGCTTTGAACCTTGGAAAGGCGCCGGGCTCTGCTAAGATTTCCCCAGCGCTTCGTTTGCCCTGGGCCAAAGCGAGCCTTCACATTAGCTGAACGCTAACACTGCATACTCGTTCCACTTCCAGAACAGGGCTACCGCGAGGCAGTTCTCCGGGGGAAAACGGCCCTTCGCGAAGGGCAGATCTGTCGAGCTCATTGCGGGAAAGCGAAAGCAAAGGACGCTTTTCTCCCTCTAACTGCTTTCGTCAGAGGAACGGGGGAAGTCACAGTGTTCTTTCTCTCACTGAGATACACACAATCTGACGTTGCCTCTGAGCTCCGTTGCTGGCAAAGAACTGAAACGGACATACATTCCTGTGGGGAAACACAGGGCTTTGCTAGGATTTCTCTAGGCAGTGTGTTTTCCCTGGGCCTCACTGTAGCAACACTATCTCGCCAGGGCAACACTGCATGGGATTTCCTCTGCCAGGAGAGAGCTGCTGCTTTGTAGTTTGTGCTGGGAAACCTTGCTTTGGCAAGTGCCAATTGACCGCATTCGGGCAGAAAGAAAAGAGAATAGCAAGAGGCCTTTTCTCCCCGGCTGCTCTGCCAAGCCCTTCCGGCTAAAACTATGTCGTTGCTCCTCTGGAAGGATCCCTGCACCGTGACGTAGTTTTTCAGAAGAAGCCTTGCGTTTGCAGGAGCAAATGAGGAATTCGTTGCAGGAAAGAGGAAGGAAAGAAAGTTTCTCTCCTTCTGCCTGCTTTGCTCAGAGGACTGGATGAAGTCAGGGAGTTCTCCCTTTCACTGAGAAACGTGCAGGCTGCTGTTGCCTGGGCGCTCTCTTCTTTGCAAAAGAGTCTGCAGTTCCACGCTTTGAACCGTGGAAAGGCGCCGGGCTCTGCTAAGATTTCCCCCGGCGCTTCGTTTGCCCTGGGCCAAAGCGAGCCTTCACATTAGCTGAACGCTAACACTGCATACTCGTTCCACTTCCAGAACAGGGCTACCGCGAGGCAGTTCTCCGGGGGAAAACGGCCCTTCGCGAAGGGCAGATCTGTCGAGCTCATTGCGGGAAAGCGAAAGCAAAGGACGCTTTTCTCCCTCTAACTGCTTTCGTCAGAGGAACGGGGGAAGTCACAGTGTTCTTTCTCTCACTGAGATACACACAATCTGACGTTGCCTCTGAGCTCTGTTGCTGGCAAAGAACTGAAACGGACATACATTCCTGTGGGGAAACACAGGGCTTTGCTAGGATTTCTCTAGGCAGTGTGTTTTCCCTGGGCCTCACTGTAGCAACACTATCTCGCCAGGGCAACACTGCATGGGATTTCCTCTGCCAGGAGAGAGCTGCTGCTTTGTAGTTTGTGCTGGGAAACCTTGCTTTGGCAAGTGCCAATTGACCGCATTCGGGCAGAAAGAAAAGAGAATAGCAAGAGGCCTTTTCTCCCCGGCTGCTCTGCCAAGCCCTTCCAGCTAAAACTATGTCGTTGCTCCTCTGGAAGAATCCCTGCACCGTGACGTAGTTTTTCAGAAGAAGCCTTGCGTTTGCAAGAGCAATAGAGGAATTCGTTGCAGGAAAGAGGAAGGAAAGAAAGTTTCTCTCCTTCTGCCTGCTTTGCTCAGAGGACTGGATGAAGTCAGGGAGTTCTCCCTTTCACTGAGAAACGTGCAGGCTGCTGTTGCCTGGGCGCTCTCTTCTTTGCAAAAGAGTCTGCAGTTCCACGCTTTGAACCTTGGAAAGGCGCCGGGCTCTGCTAAGATTTCCCCAGCGCTTCGTTTGCCCTGGGCCAAAGCGAGCCTTCACATTAGCTGAACGCTAACACTGCATACTCGTTCCACTTCCAGAACAGGGCTACCGCGAGGCAGTTCTCCGGGGGAAAACGGCCCTTCGCGAAGGGCAGATCTGTCGAGCTCATTGCGGGAAAGCGAAAGCAAAGGACGCTTTTCTCCCTCTAACTGCTTTCGTCAGAGGAACGGGGGAAGTCACAGTGTTCTTTCTCTCACTGAGATACACACAATCTGACGTTGCCTCTGAGCTCCGTTGCTGGCAAAGAACTGAAACGGACATACATTCCTGTGGGGAAACACAGGGCTTTGCTAGGATTTCTCTAGGCAGTGTGTTTTCCCTGGGCTTCACTGTAGCAACACTATCTCGCCAGGGCAACACTGCATGGGATTTCCTCTGCCAGGAGAGAGCTGCTGCTTTGTAGTTTGTGCTGGGAAACCTTGCTTTGGCAAGTGCCAATTGACCGCATTCGGGCAGAAAGAAAAGAGAATAGCAAGAGGCCTTTTCTCCCCGGCTGCTCTGCCAAGCCCTTCCGGCTAAAACTATGTCGTTGCTCCTCTGGAAGGATCCCTGCACCGTGACGTAGTTTTTCAGAAGAAGCCTTGCGTTTGCAAGAGCAAATGAGGAATTCGTTGCAGGAAAGAGGAAGGAAAGAAAGTTTCTCTCCTTCTGCCTGCTTTGCTCAGAGGACTGGATGAAGTCAGGGAGTTCTCCCTTTCACTGAGAAACGTGCAGGCTGCTGTTGCCTGGGCGCTCTCTTCTTTGCAAAAGAGTCTGCAGTTCCACGCTTTGAACCTTGGAAAGGCGCCGGGCTCTGCTAAGATTTCCCCCGGCGCTTCGTTTGCCCTGGGCCAAAGCGAGCCTTCACATTAGCTGAACGCTAACACTGCATACTCGTTCCACTTCCAGAACAGGGCTACGGCGAGGCAGTTCTCCGGGGGAAAACGGCCCTTCGCGAAGGGCAGATCTGTCGAGCTCATTGCGGGAAAGCGAAAGCAAAGGACGCTTTTCTCCCTCTAACTGCTTTCGTCAGAGGAACGGGGGAAGTCACAGTATTCTTTCTCTCACTGAGATACACACAATCTGACGTTGCCTCTGAGCTCCGTTGCTGGCAAAGAACTGAAACGGACATACATTCCTGTGGGGAAACACAGGGCTTTGCTAGGATTTCTCTAGGCAGTGTGTTTTCCCTGGGCCTCACTGTAGCAACACTATCTCGCCAGGGCAACACTGCATGGGATTTCCTCTGCCAGGAGAGAGCTGCTGCTTTGTAGTTTGTGCTGGGAAACCTTGCTTTGGCAAGTGCCAATTGACCGCATTCGGGCAGAAAGAAAAGAGAATAGCAAGAGGCCTTTTCTCCCCGGCTGCTCTGCCAAGCCCTTCCAGCTAAAACTATGTCGTTGCTCCTCTGGAAGAATCCCTGCACCGTGACGTAGTTTTTCAGAAGAAGCCTTGCGTTTGCAAGAGCAATAGAGGAATTCGTTGCAGGAAAGAGGAAGGAAAGAAAGTTTCTCTCCTTCTGCCTGCTTTGCTCAGAGGACTGGATGAAGTCAGGGAGTTCTCCCTTTCACTGAGAAACGTGCAGGCTGCTGTTGCCTGGGCGCTCTCTTCTTTGCAAAAGAGTCTGCAGTTCCACGCTTTGAACCTTGGAAAGGCGCCGGGCTCTGCTAAGATTTCCCCAGCGCTTCGTTTGCCCTGGGCCAAAGCGAGCCTTCACATTAGCTGAACGCTAACACTGCATACTCGTTCCACTTCCAGAACAGGGCTACCGCGAGGCAGTTCTCCGGGGGAAAACGGCCCTTCGCGAAGGGCAGATCTGTCGAGCTCATTGCGGGAAAGCGAAAGCAAAGGACGCTTTTCTCCCTCTAACTGCTTTCGTCAGAGGAACGGGGGAAGTCACAGTGTTCTTTCTCTCACTGAGATACACACAATCTGACGTTGCCTCTGAGCTCCGTTGCTGGCAAAGAACTGAAACGGACATACATTCCTGTGGGGAAACACAGGGCTTTGCTAGGATTTCTCTAGGCAGTGTGTTTTCCCTGGGCCTCACTGTAGCAACACTATCTCGCCAGGGCAACACTGCATGGGATTTCCTCTGCCAGGAGAGAGCTGCTGCTTTGTAGTTTGTGCTGGGAAACCTTGCTTTGGCAAGTGCCAATTGACCGCATTCGGGCAGAAAGAAAAGAGAATAGCAAGAGGCCTTTTCTCCCCGGCTGCTCTGCCAAGCCCTTCCGGCTAAAACTATGTCGTTGCTCCTCTGGAAGGATCCCTGCACCGTGACGTAGTTTTTCAGAAGAAGCCTTGCGTTTGCAGGAGCAAATGAGGAATTCGTTGCAGGAAAGAGGAAGGAAAGAAAGTTTCTCTCCTTCTGCCTGCTTTGCTCAGAGGACTGGATGAAGTCAGGGAGTTCTCCCTTTCACTGAGAAACGTGCAGGCTGCTGTTGCCTGGGCGCTCTCTTCTTTGCAAAAGAGTCTGCAGTTCCACGCTTTGAACCGTGGAAAGGCGCCGGGCTCTGCTAAGATTTCCCCCGGCGCTTCGTTTGCCCTGGGCCAAAGCGAGCCTTCACATTAGCTGAACGCTAACACTGCATACTCGTTCCACTTCCAGAACAGGGCTACCGCGAGGCAGTTCTCCGGGGGAAAACGGCCCTTCGCGAAGGGCAGATCTGTCGAGCTCATTGCGGGAAAGCGAAAGCAAAGGACGCTTTTCTCCCTCTAACTGCTTTCGTCAGAGGAACGGGGGAAGTCACAGTGTTCTTTCTCTCACTGAGATACACACAATCTGACGTTGCCTCTGAGCTCTGTTGCTGGCAAAGAACTGAAACGGACATACATTCCTGTGGGGAAACACAGGGCTTTGCTAGGATTTCTCTAGGCAGTGTGTTTTCCCTGGGCCTCACTGTAGCAACACTATCTCGCCAGGGCAACACTGCATGGGATTTCCTCTGCCAGGAGAGAGCTGCTGCTTTGTAGTTTGTGCTGGGAAACCTTGCTTTGGCAAGTGCCAATTGACCGCATTCGGGCAGAAAGAAAAGAGAATAGCAAGAGGCCTTTTCTCCCCGGCTGCTCTGCCAAGCCCTTCCAGCTAAAACTATGTCGTTGCTCCTCTGGAAGAATCCCTGCACCGTGACGTAGTTTTTCAGAAGAAGCCTTGCGTTTGCAAGAGCAATAGAGGAATTCGTTGCAGGAAAGAGGAAGGAAAGAAAGTTTCTCTCCTTCTGCCTGCTTTGCTCAGAGGACTGGATGAAGTCAGGGAGTTCTCCCTTTCACTGAGAAACGTGCAGGCTGCTGTTGCCTGGGCGCTCTCTTCTTTGCAAAAGAGTCTGCAGTTCCACGCTTTGAACCTTGGAAAGGCGCCGGGCTCTGCTAAGATTTCCCCAGCGCTTCGTTTGCCCTGGGCCAAAGCGAGCCTTCACATTAGCTGAACGCTAACACTGCATACTCGTTCCACTTCCAGAACAGGGCTACCGCGAGGCAGTTCTCCGGGGGAAAACGGCCCTTCGCGAAGGGCAGATCTGTCGAGCTCATTGCGGGAAAGCGAAAGCAAAGGACGCTTTTCTCCCTCTAACTGCTTTCGTCAGAGGAACGGGGGAAGTCACAGTGTTCTTTCTCTCACTGAGATACACACAATCTGACGTTGCCTCTGAGCTCCGTTGCTGGCAAAGAACTGAAACGGACATACATTCCTGTGGGGAAACACAGGGCTTTGCTAGGATTTCTCTAGGCAGTGTGTTTTCCCTGGGCTTCACTGTAGCAACACTATCTCGCCAGGGCAACACTGCATGGGATTTCCTCTGCCAGGAGAGAGCTGCTGCTTTGTAGTTTGTGCTGGGAAACCTTGCTTTGGCAAGTGCCAATTGACCGCATTCGGGCAGAAAGAAAAGAGAATAGCAAGAGGCCTTTTCTCCCCGGCTGCTCTGCCAAGCCCTTCCGGCTAAAACTATGTCGTTGCTCCTCTGGAAGGATCCCTGCACCGTGACGTAGTTTTTCAGAAGAAGCCTTGCGTTTGCAAGAGCAAATGAGGAATTCGTTGCAGGAAAGAGGAAGGAAAGAAAGTTTCTCTCCTTCTGCCTGCTTTGCTCAGAGGACTGGATGAAGTCAGGGAGTTCTCCCTTTCACTGAGAAACGTGCAGGCTGCTGTTGCCTGGGCGCTCTCTTCTTTGCAAAAGAGTCTGCAGTTCCACGCTTTGAACCTTGGAAAGGCGCCGGGCTCTGCTAAGATTTCCCCCGGCGCTTCGTTTGCCCTGGGCCAAAGCGAGCCTTCACATTAGCTGAACGCTAACACTGCATACTCGTTCCACTTCCAGAACAGGGCTACGGCGAGGCAGTTCTCCGGGGGAAAACGGCCCTTCGCGAAGGGCAGATCTGTCGAGCTCATTGCGGGAAAGCGAAAGCAAAGGACGCTTTTCTCCCTCTAACTGCTTTCGTCAGAGGAACGGGGGAAGTCACAGTATTCTTTCTCTCACTGAGATACACACAATCTGACGTTGCCTCTGAGCTCCGTTGCTGGCAAAGAACTGAAACGGACATACATTCCTGTGGGGAAACACAGGGCTTTGCTAGGATTTCTCTAGGCAGTGTGTTTTCCCTGGGCCTCACTGTAGCAACACTATCTCGCCAGGGCAACACTGCATGGGATTTCCTCTGCCAGGAGAGAGCTGCTGCTTTGTAGTTTGTGCTGGGAAACCTTGCTTTGGCAAGTGCCAATTGACCGCATTCGGGCAGAAAGAAAAGAGAATAGCAAGAGGCCTTTTCTCCCCGGCTGCTCTGCCAAGCCCTTCCAGCTAAAACTATGTCGTTGCTCCTCTGGAAGAATCCCTGCACCGTGACGTAGTTTTTCAGAAGAAGCCTTGCGTTTGCAAGAGCAATAGAGGAATTCGTTGCAGGAAAGAGGAAGGAAAGAAAGTTTCTCTCCTTCTGCCTGCTTTGCTCAGAGGACTGGATGAAGTCAGGGAGTTCTCCCTTTCACTGAGAAACGTGCAGGCTGCTGTTGCCTGGGCGCTCTCTTCTTTGCAAAAGAGTCTGCAGTTCCACGCTTTGAACCTTGGAAAGGCGCCGGGCTCTGCTAAGATTTCCCCAGCGCTTCGTTTGCCCTGGGCCAAAGCGAGCCTTCACATTAGCTGAACGCTAACACTGCATACTCGTTCCACTTCCAGAACAGGGCTACCGCGAGGCAGTTCTCCGGGGGAAAACGGCCCTTCGCGAAGGGCAGATCTGTCGAGCTCATTGCGGGAAAGCGAAAGCAAAGGACGCTTTTCTCCCTCTAACTGCTTTCGTCAGAGGAACGGGGGAAGTCACAGTGTTCTTTCTCTCACTGAGATACACACAATCTGACGTTGCCTCTGAGCTCCGTTGCTGGCAAAGAACTGAAACGGACATACATTCCTGTGGGGAAACACAGGGCTTTGCTAGGATTTCTCTAGGCAGTGTGTTTTCCCTGGGCCTCACTGTAGCAACACTATCTCGCCAGGGCAACACTGCATGGGATTTCCTCTGCCAGGAGAGAGCTGCTGCTTTGTAGTTTGTGCTGGGAAACCTTGCTTTGGCAAGTGCCAATTGACCGCATTCGGGCAGAAAGAAAAGAGAATAGCAAGAGGCCTTTTCTCCCCGGCTGCTCTGCCAAGCCCTTCCGGCTAAAACTATGTCGTTGCTCCTCTGGAAGGATCCCTGCACCGTGACGTAGTTTTTCAGAAGAAGCCTTGCGTTTGCAGGAGCAAATGAGGAATTCGTTGCAGGAAAGAGGAAGGAAAGAAAGTTTCTCTCCTTCTGCCTGCTTTGCTCAGAGGACTGGATGAAGTCAGGGAGTTCTCCCTTTCACTGAGAAACGTGCAGGCTGCTGTTGCCTGGGCGCTCTCTTCTTTGCAAAAGAGTCTGCAGTTCCACGCTTTGAACCGTGGAAAGGCGCCGGGCTCTGCTAAGATTTCCCCCGGCGCTTCGTTTGCCCTGGGCCAAAGCGAGCCTTCACATTAGCTGAACGCTAACACTGCATACTCGTTCCACTTCCAGAACAGGGCTACCGCGAGGCAGTTCTCCGGGGGAAAACGGCCCTTCGCGAAGGGCAGATCTGTCGAGCTCATTGCGGGAAAGCGAAAGCAAAGGACGCTTTTCTCCCTCTAACTGCTTTCGTCAGAGGAACGGGGGAAGTCACAGTGTTCTTTCTCTCACTGAGATACACACAATCTGACGTTGCCTCTGAGCTCTGTTGCTGGCAAAGAACTGAAACGGACATACATTCCTGTGGGGAAACACAGGGCTTTGCTAGGATTTCTCTAGGCAGTGTGTTTTCCCTGGGCCTCACTGTAGCAACACTATCTCGCCAGGGCAACACTGCATGGGATTTCCTCTGCCAGGAGAGAGCTGCTGCTTTGTAGTTTGTGCTGGGAAACCTTGCTTTGGCAAGTGCCAATTGACCGCATTCGGGCAGAAAGAAAAGAGAATAGCAAGAGGCCTTTTCTCCCCGGCTGCTCTGCCAAGCCCTTCCAGCTAAAACTATGTCGTTGCTCCTCTGGAAGAATCCCTGCACCGTGACGTAGTTTTTCAGAAGAAGCCTTGCGTTTGCAAGAGCAATAGAGGAATTCGTTGCAGGAAAGAGGAAGGAAAGAAAGTTTCTCTCCTTCTGCCTGCTTTGCTCAGAGGACTGGATGAAGTCAGGGAGTTCTCCCTTTCACTGAGAAACGTGCAGGCTGCTGTTGCCTGGGCGCTCTCTTCTTTGCAAAAGAGTCTGCAGTTCCACGCTTTGAACCTTGGAAAGGCGCCGGGCTCTGCTAAGATTTCCCCAGCGCTTCGTTTGCCCTGGGCCAAAGCGAGCCTTCACATTAGCTGAACGCTAACACTGCATACTCGTTCCACTTCCAGAACAGGGCTACCGCGAGGCAGTTCTCCGGGGGAAAACGGCCCTTCGCGAAGGGCAGATCTGTCGAGCTCATTGCGGGAAAGCGAAAGCAAAGGACGCTTTTCTCCCTCTAACTGCTTTCGTCAGAGGAACGGGGGAAGTCACAGTGTTCTTTCTCTCACTGAGATACACACAATCTGACGTTGCCTCTGAGCTCCGTTGCTGGCAAAGAACTGAAACGGACATACATTCCTGTGGGGAAACACAGGGCTTTGCTAGGATTTCTCTAGGCAGTGTGTTTTCCCTGGGCTTCACTGTAGCAACACTATCTCGCCAGGGCAACACTGCATGGGATTTCCTCTGCCAGGAGAGAGCTGCTGCTTTGTAGTTTGTGCTGGGAAACCTTGCTTTGGCAAGTGCCAATTGACCGCATTCGGGCAGAAAGAAAAGAGAATAGCAAGAGGCCTTTTCTCCCCGGCTGCTCTGCCAAGCCCTTCCGGCTAAAACTATGTCGTTGCTCCTCTGGAAGGATCCCTGCACCGTGACGTAGTTTTTCAGAAGAAGCCTTGCGTTTGCAAGAGCAAATGAGGAATTCGTTGCAGGAAAGAGGAAGGAAAGAAAGTTTCTCTCCTTCTGCCTGCTTTGCTCAGAGGACTGGATGAAGTCAGGGAGTTCTCCCTTTCACTGAGAAACGTGCAGGCTGCTGTTGCCTGGGCGCTCTCTTCTTTGCAAAAGAGTCTGCAGTTCCACGCTTTGAACCTTGGAAAGGCGCCGGGCTCTGCTAAGATTTCCCCCGGCGCTTCGTTTGCCCTGGGCCAAAGCGAGCCTTCACATTAGCTGAACGCTAACACTGCATACTCGTTCCACTTCCAGAACAGGGCTACGGCGAGGCAGTTCTCCGGGGGAAAACGGCCCTTCGCGAAGGGCAGATCTGTCGAGCTCATTGCGGGAAAGCGAAAGCAAAGGACGCTTTTCTCCCTCTAACTGCTTTCGTCAGAGGAACGGGGGAAGTCACAGTATTCTTTCTCTCACTGAGATACACACAATCTGACGTTGCCTCTGAGCTCCGTTGCTGGCAAAGAACTGAAACGGACATACATTCCTGTGGGGAAACACAGGGCTTTGCTAGGATTTCTCTAGGCAGTGTGTTTTCCCTGGGCCTCACTGTAGCAACACTATCTCGCCAGGGCAACACTGCATGGGATTTCCTCTGCCAGGAGAGAGCTGCTGCTTTGTAGTTTGTGCTGGGAAACCTTGCTTTGGCAAGTGCCAATTGACCGCATTCGGGCAGAAAGAAAAGAGAATAGCAAGAGGCCTTTTCTCCCCGGCTGCTCTGCCAAGCCCTTCCAGCTAAAACTATGTCGTTGCTCCTCTGGAAGAATCCCTGCACCGTGACGTAGTTTTTCAGAAGAAGCCTTGCGTTTGCAAGAGCAATAGAGGAATTCGTTGCAGGAAAGAGGAAGGAAAGAAAGTTTCTCTCCTTCTGCCTGCTTTGCTCAGAGGACTGGATGAAGTCAGGGAGTTCTCCCTTTCACTGAGAAACGTGCAGGCTGCTGTTGCCTGGGCGCTCTCTTCTTTGCAAAAGAGTCTGCAGTTCCACGCTTTGAACCTTGGAAAGGCGCCGGGCTCTGCTAAGATTTCCCCAGCGCTTCGTTTGCCCTGGGCCAAAGCGAGCCTTCACATTAGCTGAACGCTAACACTGCATACTCGTTCCACTTCCAGAACAGGGCTACCGCGAGGCAGTTCTCCGGGGGAAAACGGCCCTTCGCGAAGGGCAGATCTGTGGAGCTCATTGCGGGAAAGCGAAAGCAAAGGACGCTTTTCTCCCTCTAACTGCTTTCGTCAGAGGAACGGGGGAAGTCACAGTGTTCTTTCTCTCACTGAGATACACACAATCTGACGTTGCCTCTGAGCTCCGTTGCTGGCAAAGAACTGAAACGGACATACATTCCTGTGGGGAAACACAGGGCTTTGCTAGGATTTCTCTAGGCAGTGTGTTTTCCCTGGGCCTCACTGTAGCAACACTATCTCGCCAGGGCAACACTGCATGGGATTTCCTCTGCCAGGAGAGAGCTGCTGCTTTGTAGTTTGTGCTGGGAAACCTTGCTTTGGCAAGTGCCAATTGACCGCATTCGGGCAGAAAGAAAAGAGAATAGCAAGAGGCCTTTTCTCCCCGGCTGCTCTGCCAAGCCCTTCCGGCTAAAACTATGTCGTTGCTCCTCTGGAAGGATCCCTGCACCGTGACGTAGTTTTTCAGAAGAAGCCTTGCGTTTGCAGGAGCAAATGAGGAATTCGTTGCAGGAAAGAGGAAGGAAAGAAAGTTTCTCTCCTTCTGCCTGCTTTGCTCAGAGGACTGGATGAAGTCAGGGAGTTCACCCTTTCACTGAGAAATTGCAGGCTGCTGTTGCCTGGGCGCTCTCTTCTTTGCAAAAGAGTCTGCAGTTCCACGCTTTGAACCGTGGAAAGGGGCCGGGCTCTGCTAAGATTTCCCCCGGCGCTTCGTTTGCCCTGGGCCAAAGCGAGCCTTCACATTAGCTGAACGCTAACACTGCATACTCGTTCCACTTCCAGAACAGGGCTACCGCGAGGCAGTTCTCCGGGGGAAAACGGCCCTTCGCGAAGGGCAGATCTGTCGAGCTCATTGCGGGAAAGCGAAAGCAAAGGACGCTTTTCTCCCTCTAACTGCTTTCGTCAGAGGAACGGGGGAAGTCACAGTGTTCTTTCTCTCACTGAGATACACACAATCTGACGTTGCCTCTGAGCTCCGTTGCTGGCAAAGAACTGAAACGGACATACATTCCTGTGGGGAAACACAGGGCTTTGCTAGGATTTCTCTAGGCAGTGTGTTTTCCCTGGGCCTCACTGTAGCAACACTATCTCGCCAGGGCAACACTGCATGGGATTTCCTCTGCCAGGAGAGAGCTGCTGCTTTGTAGTTTGTGCTGGGAAACCTTGCTTTGGCAAGTGCCAATTGACCGCATTCGGGCAGAAAGAAAAGAGAATAGCAAGAGGCCTTTTCTCTCCGGCTGCTCTGCCAAGCCCTTCCGGCTAAAACTATGTCGTTGCTACTCTGGAAGAATCCCTGCAACGTGACGTAGCTTTTCAGAAGAAGCCTTGCATTTGCAAGAGCAAATGAGGAATTCGTTGCAGGAAAGAGGAAGGAAAGAAAGTTTCTCTCCTTCTGCCTGCTTTGCTCAGAGGACTGGATGAAGTCAGGGAGTTCTCCCTTTCACTGAGAAACGTGCAGGCTGCTGTTGCCTGGGCGCTCTCTTCTTTGCAAAAGAGTCTGCAGTTCCACGCTTTGAACCTTGGAAAGGCGCCGGGCTCTGCTAAGATTTCCCCCGGCGCTTCGTTTCCCCTGGGCCAAAGCGAGCCTTCACATTAGCTGAACGCTAACACTGCATACTCGTTCCACTTCCAGAACAGGGCTACCGCGAGGCAGTTCTCCGGGGGAAAACGGCCCTTCGCGAAGGGCAGATCTGTGGAGCTCATTGCGGGAAAGCGAAAGCAAAGGACGCTTTTCTCCCTCTAACTGCTTTCGTGAGAGGAACGGGGGAAGTCACAGTGTTCTTTCTCTCACTGAGATACACACAATCTGACGTTGCCTCTGAGCTCCGTTGCTGGCAAAGAACTGAAACGGACATACATTCCTGTGGGGAAACACAGGGCTTTGCTAGGATTTCTCTAGGCAGTGTGTTTTCCCTGGGCCTCACTGTAGCAACACTATCTCGCCAGGGCAACACTGCATGGGATTTCCTCTGCCAGGAGAGAGCTGGTGCTTTGTAGTTTGTGCTGGGAAACCTTGCTTTGGCAAGTGCCAATTGACCGCATTCGGGCAGAAAGAAAAGAGAATAGCAAGAGGCCTTTTCTCCCCGGCTGCTCTGCCAAGCCCTTCCGGCTAAAACTATGTCGTTGCTCCTCTGGAAGGATCCCTGCACCGTGACGTAGTTTTTCAGAAGAAGCCTTGCGTTTGCAAGAGCAAATGAGGAATTCGTTGCAGGAAAGAGGAAGGAAAGAAAGTTTCTCTCCTTCTGCCTGCTTTGCTCAGAGGACTGGATGAAGTCAGGGAGTTCTCCCTTTCACTGAGAAACGTGCAGGCTGCTGTTGCCTGGGCGCTCTCTTCTTTGCAAAAGAGTCTGCAGTTCCACGCTTTGAACCGTGGAAAGGCGCCGGGCTCTGCTAAGATTTCCCCCGGCGCTTCGTTTGCCCTGGGCCAAAGCGAGCCTTCACATTAGCTGAACGCTAACACTGCATACTCGTTCCACTTCCAGAACAGGGCTACCGCGAGGCAGTTCTCCGGGGGAAAACGGCCCTTCGCGAAGGGCAGATCTGTCGAGCTCATTGCGGGAAAGCGAAAGCAAAGGACGCTTTTCTCCCTCTAACTGCTTTCGTCAGAGGAACGGGGGAAGTCACAGTGTTCTTTCTCTCACTGAGATACACACAATCTGACGTTGCCTCTGAGCTCCGTTGCTGGCAAAGAACTGAAACGGACATACATTCCTGTGGGGAAACACAGGGCTTTGCTAGGATTTCTCTAGGCAGTGTGTTTTCCCTGGGCCTCACTGTAGCAACACTATCTCGCCAGGGCAACACTGCATGGGATTTCCTCTGCCAGGAGAGAGCTGGTGCTTTGTAGTTTGTGCTGGGAAACCTTGCTTTGGCAAGTGCCAATTGACCGCATTCGGGCAGAAAGAAAAGAGAATAGCAAGAGGCCTTTTCTCCCCGGCTGCTCTGCCAAGCCCTTCCGGCTAAAACTATGTCGTTGCTCCTCTGGAAGGATCCCTGCACCGTGACGTAGTTTTTCAGAAGAAGCCTTGCGTTTGCAAGAGCAAATGAGGAATTCGTTGCAGGAAAGAGGAAGGAAAGAAAGTTTCTCTCCTTCTGCCTGCTTTGCTCAGAGGACTGGATGAAGTCAGGGAGTTCTCCCTTTCACTGAGAAACGTGCAGGCTGCTGTTGCCTGGGCGCTCTCTTCTTTGCAAAAGAGTCTGCAGTTCCACGCTTTGAACCGTGGAAAGGCGCCGGGCTCTGCTAAGATTTCCCCCGGCGCTTCGTTTGCCCTGGGCCAAAGCGAGCCTTCACATTAGCTGAACGCTAACACTGCATACTCGTTCCACTTCCAGAACAGGGCTACCGCGAGGCAGTTCTCCGGGGGAAAATGGCCCTTCGCGAAGGGCAGATCTGTGGAGCTCATTGCGGGAAAGCGAAAGCAAAGGACGCTTTTCTCCCTCTAACTGCTTTCGTCAGAGGAACGGGGGAAGTCACAGTGTTCTTTCTCTCACTGAGATACACACAATCTGACGTTGCCTCTGAGCTCCGTTGCTGGCAAAGAACTGAAACGGACATACATTCCTGTGGGGAAACACAGGGCTTTGCTAGGATTTCTCTAGGCAGTGTGTTTTCCCTGGGCCTCACTGTAGCAACGCTATCTCGCCAGGGCAACACTGCATGGGATTTCCTCTGCCAGGAGAGAGCTGCTGCTTTGTAGTTTGTGCTGGGAAACCTTGCTTTGGCAAGTGCCAATTGACCGCATTCGGGCAGAAAGAAAAGAGAATAGCAAGAGGCCTTTTCTCTCCGGCTGCTCTGTCAAGCCCTTCCGGCTAAAACTATGTCGTTGCTCCTCTGGAAGGATCCCTGCACCGTGACGTAGTTTTTCAGAAGAAGCCTTGCGTTTGCAAGAGCAAATGAGGAATTCGTTGCAGGAAAGAGGAAGGAAAGAAAGTTTCTCTCCTTCTGCCTGCTTTGCTCAGAGGACTGGATGAAGTCAGGGAGTTCTCCCTTTCACTGAGAAACGTGCAGGCTGCTGTTGCCTGGGCGCTCTCTTCTTTGCAAAAGAGTCTGCAGTTCCACGCTTTGAACCTTGGAAAGGCGCCGGGCTCTGCTAAGATTTCCCCCGGCGCTTCGTTTGCCCTGGGCCAAAGCGAGCCTTCACATTAGCTGAACGCTAACACTGCATACTCGTTCCACTTCCAGAACAGGGCTACGGCGAGGCAGTTCTCCGGGGGAAAACGGCCCTTCGCGAAGGGCAGATCTGTCGAGCTCATTGCGGGAAAGCGAAAGCAAAGGACGCTTTTCTCCCTCTAACTGCTTTCGTCAGAGGAACGGGGGAAGTCACAGTATTCTTTCTCTCACTGAGATACACACAATCTGACGTTGCCTCTGAGCTCCGTTGCTGGCAAAGAACTGAAACGGACATACATTCCTGTGGGGAAACACAGGGCTTTGCTAGGATTTCTCTAGGCAGTGTGTTTTCCCTGGGCCTCACTGTAGCAACACTATCTCGCCAGGGCAACACTGCATGGGATTTCCTCTGCCAGGAGAGAGCTGCTGCTTTGTAGTTTGTGCTGGGAAACCTTGCTTTGGCAAGTGCCAATTGACCGCATTCGGGCAGAAAGAAAAGAGAATAGCAAGAGGCCTTTTCTCCCCGGCTGCTCTGCCAAGCCCTTCCAGCTAAAACTATGTCGTTGCTCCTCTGGAAGAATCCCTGCACCGTGACGTAGTTTTTCAGAAGAAGCCTTGCGTTTGCAAGAGCAATAGAGGAATTCGTTGCAGGAAAGAGGAAGGAAAGAAAGTTTCTCTCCTTCTGCCTGCTTTGCTCAGAGGACTGGATGAAGTCAGGGAGTTCTCCCTTTCACTGAGAAACGTGCAGGCTGCTGTTGCCTGGGCGCTCTCTTCTTTGCAAAAGAGTCTGCAGTTCCACGCTTTGAACATTGGAAAGGCGCCGGGCTCTGCTAAGATTTCCCCAGCGCTTCGTTTGCCCTGGGCCAAAGCGAGCCTTCACATTAGCTGAACGCTAACACTGCATACTCGTTCCACTTCCAGAACAGGGCTACCGCGAGGCAGTTCTCCGGGGGAAAACGGCCCTTCGCGAAGGGCAGATCTGTCGAGCTCATTGCGGGAAAGCGAAAGCAAAGGACGCTTTTCTCCCTCTAACTGCTTTCGTCAGAGGAACGGGGGAAGTCACAGTGTTCTTTCTCTCACTGAGATACACACAATCTGACGTTGCCTCTGAGCTCCGTTGCTGGCAAAGAACTGAAACGGACATACATTCCTGTGGGGAAACACAGGGCTTTGCTAGGATTTCTCTAGGCAGTGTGTTTTCCCTGGGCCTCACTGTAGCAACACTATCTCGCCAGGGCAACACTGCATGGGATTTCCTCTGCCAGGAGAGAGCTGCTGCTTTGTAGTTTGTGCTGGGAAACCTTGCTTTGGCAAGTGCCAATTGACCGCATTCGGGCAGAAAGAAAAGAGAATAGCAAGAGGCCTTTTCTCCCCGGCTGCTCTGCCAAGCCCTTCCGGCTAAAACTATGTCGTTGCTCCTCTGGAAGGATCCCTGCACCGTGACGTAGTTTTTCAGAAGAAGCCTTGCGTTTGCAAGAGCAAATGAGGAATTCGTTGCAGGAAAGAGGAAGGAAAGAAAATTTCTCTCCTTCTGCCTGCTTTGCTCAGAGGACTGGATGAAGTCAGGGAGTTCTCCCTTTCACTGAGAAACGTGCAGGCTGCTGTTGCCTGGGCGCTCTCTTCTTTGCAAAAGAGTCTGCAGTTCCACGCTTTGAACCGTGGAAAGGCGCCGGGCTCTGCTAAGATTTCCCCCGGCGCTTCGTTTGCCCTGGGCCAAAGCGAGCCTTCACATTAGCTGAACGCTAACACTGCATACTCGTTCCACTTCCAGAACAGGGCTACCGCGAGGCAGTTCTCCGGGGGAAAACGGCCCTTCGCGAAGGGCAGATCTGTCGAGCTCATTGCGGGAAAGCGAAAGCAAAGGACGCTTTTCTCCCTCTAACTGCTTTCGTCAGAGGAACGGGGGAAGTCACAGTGTTCTTTCTCTCACTGAGATACACACAATCTGACGTTGCCTCTGAGCTCCGTTGCTGGCAAAGAACTGAAACGGACATACATTCCTGTGGGGAAACACAGGGCTTTGCTAGGATTTCTCTAGGCAGTGTGTTTTCCCTGGGCCTCACTGTAGCAACACTATCTCGCCAGGGCAACACTGCATGGGATTTCCTCTGCCAGGAGAGAGCTGCTGCTTTGTAGTTTGTGCTGGGAAACCTTGCTTTGGCAAGTGCCAATTGACCGCATTCGGGCAGAAAGAAAAGAGAATAGCAAGAGGCCTTTTCTCCCCGGCTGCTCTGCCAAGCCCTTCCGGCTAAAACTATGTCGTTGCTCCTCTGGAAGGATCCCTGCACCGTGACGTAGTTTTTCAGAAGAAGCCTTGCGTTTGCAGGAGCAAATGAGGAATTCGTTGCAGGAAAGAGGAAGGAAAGAAAGTTTCTCTCCTTCTGCCTGCTTTGCTCAGAGGACTGGATGAAGTCAGGGAGTTCTCCCTTTCACTGAGAAACGTGCAGGCTGCTGTTGCCTGGGCGCTCTCTTCTTTGCAAAAGAGTCTGCAGTTCCACGCTTTGAACCGTGGAAAGGCGCCGGGCTCTGCTAAGATTTCCCCCGGCGCTTCGTTTGCCCTGGGCCAAAGCGAGCCTTCACATTAGCTGAACGCTAACACTGCATACTCGTTCCACTTCCAGAACAGGGCTACGGCGAGGCAGTTCTCCGGGGGAAAACGGCCCTTCGCGAAGGGCAGATCTGTCGAGCTCATTGCGGGAAAGCGAAAGCAAAGGACGCTTTTCTCCCTCTAACTGCTTTCGTCAGAGGAACGGGGGAAGTCACAGTATTCTTTCTCTCACTGAGATACACACAATCTGACGTTGCCTCTGAGCTCCGTTGCTGGCAAAGAACTGAAACGGACATACATTCCTGTGGGGAAACACAGGGCTTTGCTAGGATTTCTCTAGGCAGTGTGTTTTCCCTGGGCCTCACTGTAGCAACACTATCTCGCCAGGGCAACACTGCATGGGATTTCCTCTGCCAGGAGAGAGCTGCTGCTTTGTAGTTTGTGCTGGGAAACCTTGCTTTGGCAAGTGCCAATTGACCGCATTCGGGCAGAAAGAAAAGAGAATAGCAAGAGGCCTTTTCTCCCCGGCTGCTCTGCCAAGCCCTTCCAGCTAAAACTATGTCGTTGCTCCTCTGGAAGAATCCCTGCACCGTGACGTAGTTTTTCAGAAGAAGCCTTGCGTTTGCAAGAGCAATAGAGGAATTCGTTGCAGGAAAGAGGAAGGAAAGAAAGTTTCTCTCCTTCTGCCTGCTTTGCTCAGAGGACTGGATGAAGTCAGGGAGTTCTCCCTTTCACTGAGAAACGTGCAGGCTGCTGTTGCCTGGGCGCTCTCTTCTTTGCAAAAGAGTCTGCAGTTCCACGCTTTGAACCTTGGAAAGGCGCCGGGCTCTGCTAAGATTTCCCCAGCGCTTCGTTTGCCCTGGGCCAAAGCGAGCCTTCACATTAGCTGAACGCTAACACTGCATACTCGTTCCACTTCCAGAACAGGGCTACCGCGAGGCAGTTCTCCGGGGGAAAACGGCCCTTCGCGAAGGGCAGATCTGTGGAGCTCATTGCGGGAAAGCGAAAGCAAAGGACGCTTTTCTCCCTCTAACTGCTTTCGTCAGAGGAACGGGGGAAGTCACAGTGTTCTTTCTCTCACTGAGATACACACAATCTGACGTTGCCTCTGAGCTCCGTTGCTGGCAAAGAACTGAAACGGACATACATTCCTGTGGGGAAACACAGGGCTTTGCTAGGATTTCTCTAGGCAGTGTGTTTTCCCTGGGCCTCACTGTAGCAACACTATCTCGCCAGGGCAACACTGCATGGGATTTCCTCTGCCAGGAGAGAGCTGCTGCTTTGTAGTTTGTGCTGGGAAACCTTGCTTTGGCAAGTGCCAATTGACCGCATTCGGGCAGAAAGAAAAGAGAATAGCAAGAGGCCTTTTCTCCCCGGCTGCTCTGCCAAGCCCTTCCGGCTAAAACTATGTCGTTGCTCCTCTGGAAGGATCCCTGCACCGTGACGTAGTTTTTCAGAAGAAGCCTTGCGTTTGCAGGAGCAAATGAGGAATTCGTTGCAGGAAAGAGGAAGGAAAGAAAGTTTCTCTCCTTCTGCCTGCTTTGCTCAGAGGACTGGATGAAGTCAGGGAGTTCTCCCTTTCACTGAGAAACGTGCAGGCTGCTGTTGCCTGGGCGCTCTCTTCTTTGCAAAAGAGTCTGCAGTTCCACGCTTTGAACCGTGGAAAGGCGCCGGGCTCTGCTAAGATTTCCCCCGGCGCTTCGTTTGCCCTGGGCCAAAGCGAGCCTTCACATTAGCTGAACGCTAACACTGCATACTCGTTCCACTTCCAGAACAGGGCTACCGCGAGGCAGTTCTCCGGGGGAAAACGGCCCTTCGCGAAGGGCAGATCTGTCGAGCTCATTGCGGGAAAGCGAAAGCAAAGGACGCTTTTCTCCCTCTAACTGCTTTCGTCAGAGGAACGGGGGAAGTCACAGTGTTCTTTCTCTCACTGAGATACACACAATCTGACGTTGCCTCTGAGCTCCGTTGCTGGCAAAGAACTGAAACGGACATACATTCCTGTGGGGAAACACAGGGCTTTGCTAGGATTTCTCTAGGCAGTGTGTTTTCCCTGGGCCTCACTGTAGCAACACTATCTCGCCAGGGCAACACTGCATGGGATTTCCTCTGCCAGGAGAGAGCTGCTGCTTTGTAGTTTGTGCTGGGAAACCTTGCTTTGGCAAGTGCCAATTGACCGCATTCGGGCAGAAAGAAAAGAGAATAGCAAGAGGCCTTTTCTCCCCGGCTGCTCTGCCAAGCCCTTCCAGCTAAAACTATGTCGTTGCTCCTCTGGAAGAATCCCTGCACCGTGACGTAGTTTTTCAGAAGAAGCCTTGCGTTTGCAAGAGCAATAGAGGAATTCGTTGCAGGAAAGAGGAAGGAAAGAAAGTTTCTCTCCTTCTGCCTGCTTTGCTCAGAGGACTGGATGAAGTCAGGGAGTTCTCCCTTTCACTGAGAAACGTGCAGGCTGCTGTTGCCTGGGCGCTCTCTTCTTTGCAAAAGAGTCTGCAGTTCCACGCTTTGAACCTTGGAAAGGCGCCGGGCTCTGCTAAGATTTCCCCAGCGCTTCGTTTGCCCTGGGCCAAAGCGAGCCTTCACATTAGCTGAACGCTAACACTGCATACTCGTTCCACTTCCAGAACAGGGCTACCGCGAGGCAGTTCTCCGGGGGAAAACGGCCCTTCGCGAAGGGCAGATCTGTCGAGCTCATTGCGGGAAAGCGAAAGCAAAGGACGCTTTTCTCCCTCTAACTGCTTTCGTCAGAGGAACGGGGGAAGTCACAGTGTTCTTTCTCTCACTGAGATACACACAATCTGACGTTGCCTCTGAGCTCCGTTGCTGGCAAAGAACTGAAACGGACATACATTCCTGTGGGGAAACACAGGGCTTTGCTAGGATTTCTCTAGGCAGTGTGTTTTCCCTGGGCTTCACTGTAGCAACACTATCTCGCCAGGGCAACACTGCATGGGATTTCCTCTGCCAGGAGAGAGCTGCTGCTTTGTAGTTTGTGCTGGGAAACCTTGCTTTGGCAAGTGCCAATTGACCGCATTCGGGCAGAAAGAAAAGAGAATAGCAAGAGGCCTTTTCTCCCCGGCTGCTCTGCCAAGCCCTTCCGGCTAAAACTATGTCGTTGCTCCTCTGGAAGGATCCCTGCACCGTGACGTAGTTTTTCAGAAGAAGCCTTGCGTTTGCAAGAGCAAATGAGGAATTCGTTGCAGGAAAGAGGAAGGAAAGAAAGTTTCTCTCCTTCTGCCTGCTTTGCTCAGAGGACTGGATGAAGTCAGGGAGTTCTCCCTTTCACTGAGAAACGTGCAGGCTGCTGTTGCCTGGGCGCTCTCTTCTTTGCAAAAGAGTCTGCAGTTCCACGCTTTGAACCGTGGAAAGGCGCCGGGCTCTGCTAAGATTTCCCCCGGCGCTTCGTTTGCCCTGGGCCAAAGCGAGCCTTCACATTAGCTGAACGCTAACACTGCATACTCGTTCCACTTCCAGAACAGGGCTACCGCGAGGCAGTTCTCCGGGGGAAAACGGCCCTTCGCGAAGGGCAGATCTGTCGAGCTCATTGCGGGAAAGCGAAAGCAAAGGACGCTTTTCTCCCTCTAACTGCTTTCGTCAGAGGAACGGGGGAAGTCACAGTGTTCTTTCTCTCACTGAGATACACACAATCTGACGTTGCCTCTGAGCTCCGTTGCTGGCAAAGAACTGAAACGGACATACATTCCTGTGGGGAAACACAGGGCTTTGCTAGGATTTCTCTAGGCAGTGTGTTTTCCCTGGGCCTCACTGTAGCAACACTATCTCGCCAGGGCAACACTGCATGGGATTTCCTCTGCCAGGAGAGAGCTGCTGCTTTGTAGTTTGTGCTGGGAAACCTTGCTTTGGCAAGTGCCAATTGACCGCATTCGGGCAGAAAGAAAAGAGAATAGCAAGAGGCCTTTTCTCCCCGGCTGCTCTGCCAAGCCCTTCCGGCTAAAACTATGTCGTTGCTCCTCTGGAAGGATCCCTGCACCGTGACGTAGTTTTTCAGAAGAAGCCTTGCGTTTGCAAGAGCAAATGAGGAATTCGTTGCAGGAAAGAGGAAGGAAAGAAAGTTTCTCTCCTTCTGCCTGCTTTGCTCAGAGGACTGGATGAAGTCAGGGAGTTCTCCCTTTCACTGAGAAACGTGCAGGCTGCTGTTGCCTGGGCGCTCTCTTCTTTGCAAAAGAGTCTGCAGTTCCACGCTTTGAACCTTGGAAAGGCGCCGGGCTCTGCTAAGATTTCCCCCGGCGCTTCGTTTGCCCTGGGCCAAAGCGAGCCTTCACATTAGCTGAACGCTAACACTGCATACTCGTTCCACTTCCAGAACAGGGCTACGGCGAGGCAGTTCTCCGGGGGAAAACGGCCCTTCGCGAAGGGCAGATCTGTCGAGCTCATTGCGGGAAAGCGAAAGCAAAGGACGCTTTTCTCCCTCTAACTGCTTTCGTCAGAGGAACGGGGGAAGTCACAGTATTCTTTCTCTCACTGAGATACACACAATCTGACGTTGCCTCTGAGCTCCGTTGCTGGCAAAGAACTGAAACGGACATACATTCCTGTGGGGAAACACAGGGCTTTGCTAGGATTTCTCTAGGCAGTGTGTTTTCCCTGGGCCTCACTGTAGCAACACTATCTCGCCAGGGCAACACTGCATGGGATTTCCTCTGCCAGGAGAGAGCTGCTGCTTTGTAGTTTGTGCTGGGAAACCTTGCTTTGGCAAGTGCCAATTGACCGCATTCGGGCAGAAAGAAAAGAGAATAGCAAGAGGCCTTTTCTCCCCGGCTGCTCTGCCAAGCCCTTCCAGCTAAAACTATGTCGTTGCTCCTCTGGAAGAATCCCTGCACCGTGACGTAGTTTTTCAGAAGAAGCCTTGCGTTTGCAAGAGCAATAGAGGAATTCGTTGCAGGAAAGAGGAAGGAAAGAAAGTTTCTCTCCTTCTGCCTGCTTTGCTCAGAGGACTGGATGAAGTCAGGGAGTTCTCCCTTTCACTGAGAAACGTGCAGGCTGCTGTTGCCTGGGCGCTCTCTTCTTTGCAAAAGAGTCTGCAGTTCCACGCTTTGAACCTTGGAAAGGCGCCGGGCTCTGCTAAGATTTCCCCAGCGCTTCGTTTGCCCTGGGCCAAAGCGAGCCTTCACATTAGCTGAACGCTAACACTGCATACTCGTTCCACTTCCAGAACAGGGCTACCGCGAGGCAGTTCTCCGGGGGAAAACGGCCCTTCGCGAAGGGCAGATCTGTCGAGCTCATTGCGGGAAAGCGAAAGCAAAGGACGCTTTTCTCCCTCTAACTGCTTTCGTCAGAGGAACGGGGGAAGTCACAGTGTTCTTTCTCTCACTGAGATACACACAATCTGACGTTGCCTCTGAGCTCCGTTGCTGGCAAAGAACTGAAACGGACATACATTCCTGTGGGGAAACACAGGGCTTTGCTAGGATTTCTCTAGGCAGTGTGTTTTCCCTGGGCTTCACTGTAGCAACACTATCTCGCCAGGGCAACACTGCATGGGATTTCCTCTGCCAGGAGAGAGCTGCTGCTTTGTAGTTTGTGCTGGGAAACCTTGCTTTGGCAAGTGCCAATTGACCGCATTCGGGCAGAAAGAAAAGAGAATAGCAAGAGGCCTTTTCTCCCCGGCTGCTCTGCCAAGCCCTTCCGGCTAAAACTATGTCGTTGCTCCTCTGGAAGGATCCCTGCACCGTGACGTAGTTTTTCAGAAGAAGCCTTGCGTTTGCAAGAGCAAATGAGGAATTCGTTGCAGGAAAGAGGAAGGAAAGAAAGTTTCTCTCCTTCTGCCTGCTTTGCTCAGAGGACTGGATGAAGTCAGGGAGTTCTCCCTTTCACTGAGAAACGTGCAGGCTGCTGTTGCCTGGGCGCTCTCTTCTTTGCAAAAGAGTCTGCAGTTCCACGCTTTGAACCGTGGAAAGGCGCCGGGCTCTGCTAAGATTTCCCCCGGCGCTTCGTTTGCCCTGGGCCAAAGCGAGCCTTCACATTAGCTGAACGCTAACACTGCATACTCGTTCCACTTCCAGAACAGGGCTACCGCGAGGCAGTTCTCCGGGGGAAAACGGCCCTTCGCGAAGGGCAGATCTGTCGAGCTCATTGCGGGAAAGCGAAAGCAAAGGACGCTTTTCTCCCTCTAACTGCTTTCGTCAGAGGAACGGGGGAAGTCACAGTGTTCTTTCTCTCACTGAGATACACACAATCTGACGTTGCCTCTGAGCTCCGTTGCTGGCAAAGAACTGAAACGGACATACATTCCTGTGGGGAAACACAGGGCTTTGCTAGGATTTCTCTAGGCAGTGTGTTTTCCCTGGGCCTCACTGTAGCAACACTATCTCGCCAGGGCAACACTGCATGGGATTTCCTCTGCCAGGAGAGAGCTGCTGCTTTGTAGTTTGTGCTGGGAAACCTTGCTTTGGCAAGTGCCAATTGACCGCATTCGGGCAGAAAGAAAAGAGAATAGCAAGAGGCCTTTTCTCCCCGGCTGCTCTGCCAAGCCCTTCCGGCTAAAACTATGTCGTTGCTCCTCTGGAAGGATCCCTGCACCGTGACGTAGTTTTTCAGAAGAAGCCTTGCGTTTGCAAGAGCAAATGAGGAATTCGTTGCAGGAAAGAGGAAGGAAAGAAAGTTTCTCTCCTTCTGCCTGCTTTGCTCAGAGGACTGGATGAAGTCAGGGAGTTCTCCCTTTCACTGAGAAACGTGCAGGCTGCTGTTGCCTGGGCGCTCTCTTCTTTGCAAAAGAGTCTGCAGTTCCACGCTTTGAACCTTGGAAAGGCGCCGGGCTCTGCTAAGATTTCCCCCGGCGCTTCGTTTGCCCTGGGCCAAAGCGAGCCTTCACATTAGCTGAACGCTAACACTGCATACTCGTTCCACTTCCAGAACAGGGCTACGGCGAGGCAGTTCTCCGGGGGAAAACGGCCCTTCGCGAAGGGCAGATCTGTCGAGCTCATTGCGGGAAAGCGAAAGCAAAGGACGCTTTTCTCCCTCTAACTGCTTTCGTCAGAGGAACGGGGGAAGTCACAGTATTCTTTCTCTCACTGAGATACACACAATCTGACGTTGCCTCTGAGCTCCGTTGCTGGCAAAGAACTGAAACGGACATACATTCCTGTGGGGAAACACAGGGCTTTGCTAGGATTTCTCTAGGCAGTGTGTTTTCCCTGGGCCTCACTGTAGCAACACTATCTCGCCAGGGCAACACTGCATGGGATTTCCTCTGCCAGGAGAGAGCTGCTGCTTTGTAGTTTGTGCTGGGAAACCTTGCTTTGGCAAGTGCCAATTGACCGCATTCGGGCAGAAAGAAAAGAGAATAGCAAGAGGCCTTTTCTCCCCGGCTGCTCTGCCAAGCCCTTCCAGCTAAAACTATGTCGTTGCTCCTCTGGAAGAATCCCTGCACCGTGACGTAGTTTTTCAGAAGAAGCCTTGCGTTTGCAAGAGCAATAGAGGAATTCGTTGCAGGAAAGAGGAAGGAAAGAAAGTTTCTCTCCTTCTGCCTGCTTTGCTCAGAGGACTGGATGAAGTCAGGGAGTTCTCCCTTTCACTGAGAAACGTGCAGGCTGCTGTTGCCTGGGCGCTCTCTTCTTTGCAAAAGAGTCTGCAGTTCCACGCTTTGAACCTTGGAAAGGCGCCGGGCTCTGCTAAGATTTCCCCAGCGCTTCGTTTGCCCTGGGCCAAAGCGAGCCTTCACATTAGCTGAACGCTAACACTGCATACTCGTTCCACTTCCAGAACAGGGCTACCGCGAGGCAGTTCTCCGGGGGAAAACGGCCCTTCGCGAAGGGCAGATCTGTGGAGCTCATTGCGGGAAAGCGAAAGCAAAGGACGCTTTTCTCCCTCTAACTGCTTTCGTCAGAGGAACGGGGGAAGTCACAGTGTTCTTTCTCTCACTGAGATACACACAATCTGACGTTGCCTCTGAGCTCCGTTGCTGGCAAAGAACTGAAACGGACATACATTCCTGTGGGGAAACACAGGGCTTTGCTAGGATTTCTCTAGGCAGTGTGTTTTCCCTGGGCCTCACTGTAGCAACACTATCTCGCCAGGGCAACACTGCATGGGATTTCCTCTGCCAGGAGAGAGCTGCTGCTTTGTAGTTTGTGCTGGGAAACCTTGCTTTGGCAAGTGCCAATTGACCGCATTCGGGCAGAAAGAAAAGAGAATAGCAAGAGGCCTTTTCTCCCCGGCTGCTCTGCCAAGCCCTTCCGGCTAAAACTATGTCGTTGCTCCTCTGGAAGGATCCCTGCACCGTGACGTAGTTTTTCAGAAGAAGCCTTGCGTTTGCAGGAGCAAATGAGGAATTCGTTGCAGGAAAGAGGAAGGAAAGAAAGTTTCTCTCCTTCTGCCTGCTTTGCTCAGAGGACTGGATGAAGTCAGGGAGTTCTCCCTTTCACTGAGAAACGTGCAGGCTGCTGTTGCCTGGGCGCTCTCTTCTTTGCAAAAGAGTCTGCAGTTCCACGCTTTGAACCGTGGAAAGGCGCCGGGCTCTGCTAAGATTTCCCCCGGCGCTTCGTTTGCCCTGGGCCAAAGCGAGCCTTCACATTAGCTGAACGCTAACACTGCATACTCGTTCCACTTCCAGAACAGGGCTACCGCGAGGCAGTTCTCCGGGGGAAAACGGCCCTTCGCGAAGGGCAGATCTGTCGAGCTCATTGCGGGAAAGCGAAAGCAAAGGACGCTTTTCTCCCTCTAACTGCTTTCGTCAGAGGAACGGGGGAAGTCACAGTGTTCTTTCTCTCACTGAGATACACACAATCTGACGTTGCCTCTGAGCTCCGTTGCTGGCAAAGAACTGAAACGGACATACATTCCTGTGGGGAAACACAGGGCTTTGCTAGGATTTCTCTAGGCAGTGTGTTTTCCCTGGGCCTCACTGTAGCAACACTATCTCGCCAGGGCAACACTGCATGGGATTTCCTCTGCCAGGAGAGAGCTGCTGCTTTGTAGTTTGTGCTGGGAAACCTTGCTTTGGCAAGTGCCAATTGACCGCATTCGGGCAGAAAGAAAAGAGAATAGCAAGAGGCCTTTTCTCCCCGGCTGCTCTGCCAAGCCCTTCCAGCTAAAACTATGTCGTTGCTCCTCTGGAAGAATCCCTGCACCGTGACGTAGTTTTTCAGAAGAAGCCTTGCGTTTGCAAGAGCAATAGAGGAATTCGTTGCAGGAAAGAGGAAGGAAAGAAAGTTTCTCTCCTTCTGCCTGCTTTGCTCAGAGGACTGGATGAAGTCAGGGAGTTCTCCCTTTCACTGAGAAACGTGCAGGCTGCTGTTGCCTGGGCGCTCTCTTCTTTGCAAAAGAGTCTGCAGTTCCACGCTTTGAACCTTGGAAAGGCGCCGGGCTCTGCTAAGATTTCCCCAGCGCTTCGTTTGCCCTGGGCCAAAGCGAGCCTTCACATTAGCTGAACGCTAACACTGCATACTCGTTCCACTTCCAGAACAGGGCTACCGCGAGGCAGTTCTCCGGGGGAAAACGGCCCTTCGCGAAGGGCAGATCTGTGGAGCTCATTGCGGGAAAGCGAAAGCAAAGGACGCTTTTCTCCCTCTAACTGCTTTCGTCAGAGGAACGGGGGAAGTCACAGTGTTCTTTCTCTCACTGAGATACACACAATCTGACGTTGCCTCTGAGCTCCGTTGCTGGCAAAGAACTGAAACGGACATACATTCCTGTGGGGAAACACAGGGCTTTGCTAGGATTTCTCTAGGCAGTGTGTTTTCCCTGGGCCTCACTGTAGCAACACTATCTCGCCAGGGCAACACTGCATGGGATTTCCTCTGCCAGGAGAGAGCTGCTGCTTTGTAGTTTGTGCTGGGAAACCTTGCTTTGGCAAGTGCCAATTGACCGCATTCGGGCAGAAAGAAAAGAGAATAGCAAGAGGCCTTTTCTCCCCGGCTGCTCTGCCAAGCCCTTCCGGCTAAAACTATGTCGTTGCTCCTCTGGAAGGATCCCTGCACCGTGACGTAGTTTTTCAGAAGAAGCCTTGCGTTTGCAGGAGCAAATGAGGAATTCGTTGCAGGAAAGAGGAAGGAAAGAAAGTTTCTCTCCTTCTGCCTGCTTTGCTCAGAGGACTGGATGAAGTCAGGGAGTTCTCCCTTTCACTGAGAAACGTGCAGGCTGCTGTTGCCTGGGCGCTCTCTTCTTTGCAAAAGAGTCTGCAGTTCCACGCTTTGAACCGTGGAAAGGCGCCGGGCTCTGCTAAGATTTCCCCCGGCGCTTCGTTTGCCCTGGGCCAAAGCGAGCCTTCACATTAGCTGAACGCTAACACTGCATACTCGTTCCACTTCCAGAACAGGGCTACCGCGAGGCAGTTCTCCGGGGGAAAACGGCCCTTCGCGAAGGGCAGATCTGTCGAGCTCATTGCGGGAAAGCGAAAGCAAAGGACGCTTTTCTCCCTCTAACTGCTTTCGTCAGAGGAACGGGGGAAGTCACAGTGTTCTTTCTCTCACTGAGATACACACAATCTGACGTTGCCTCTGAGCTCCGTTGCTGGCAAAGAACTGAAACGGACATACATTCCTGTGGGGAAACACAGGGCTTTGCTAGGATTTCTCTAGGCAGTGTGTTTTCCCTGGGCCTCACTGTAGCAACACTATCTCGCCAGGGCAACACTGCATGGGATTTCCTCTGCCAGGAGAGAGCTGCTGCTTTGTAGTTTGTGCTGGGAAACCTTGCTTTGGCAAGTGCCAATTGACCGCATTCGGGCAGAAAGAAAAGAGAATAGCAAGAGGCCTTTTCTCCCCGGCTGCTCTGCCAAGCCCTTCCGGCTAAAACTATGTCGTTGCTCCTCTGGAAGAATCCCTGCACCGTGACGTAGTTTTTCAGAAGAAGCCTTGCGTTTGCAAGAGCAATAGAGGAATTCGTTGCAGGAAAGAGGAAGGAAAGAAAGTTTCTCTCCTTCTGCCTGCTTTGCTCAGAGGACTGGATGAAGTCAGGGAGTTCTCCCTTTCACTGAGAAACGTGCAGGCTGCTGTTGCCTGGGCGCTCTCTTCTTTGCAAAAGAGTCTGCAGTTCCACGCTTTGAACCTTGGAAAGGCGCCGGGCTCTGCTAAGATTTCCCCCGGCGCTTCGTTTGCCCTGGGCCAAAGCGAGCCTTCACATTAGCTGAACGCTAACACTGCATACTCGTTCCACTTCCAGAACAGGGCTACCGCGAGGCAGTTCTCCGGGGGAAAACGGCCCTTCGCGAAGGGCAGATCTGTGGAGCTCATTGCGGGAAAGCGAAAGCAAAGGACGCTTTTCTCCCTCTAACTGCTTTCGTCAGAGGAACGGGGGAAGTCACAGTGTTCTTTCTCTCACTGAGATACACACAATCTGACGTTGCCTCTGAGCTCCGTTGCTGGCAAAGAACTGAAACGGACATACATTCCTGTGGGGAAACACAGGGCTTTGCTAGGATTTCTCTAGGCAGTGTGTTTTCCCTGGGCCTCACTGTAGCAACACTATCTCGCCAGGGCAACACTGCATGGGATTTCCTCTGCCAGGAGAGAGCTGCTGCTTTGTAGTTTGTGCTGGGAAACCTTGCTTTGGCAAGTGCCAATTGACCGCATTCGGGCAGAAAGAAAAGAGAATAGCAAGAGGCCTTTTCTCCCCGGCTGCTCTGCCAAGCCCTTCCAGCTAAAACTATGTCGTTGCTCCTCTGGAAGGATCCCTGCACCGTGACGTAGTTTTTCAGAAGAAGTCTTGCGTTTGCAAGAGCAATAGAGGAATTCGTTGCAGGAAAGAGGAAGGAAAGAAAGTTTCTCTCCTTCTGCCTGCTTTGCTCAGAGGACTGGATGAAGTCAGGGAGTTCTCCCTTTCACTGAGAAACGTGCAGGCTGCTGTTGCCTGGGCGCTCTCTTCTTTGCAAAAGAGTCTGCAGTTCCACGCTTTGAACCTTGGAAAGGCGCCGGGCTCTGCTAAGATTTCCCCAGCGCTTCGTTTGCCCTGGGCCAAAGCGAGCCTTCACATTAGCTGAACGCTAACACTGCATACTCGTTCCACTTCCAGAACAGGGCTACCGCGAGGCAGTTCTCCGGGGGAAAACGGCCCTTCGCGAAGGGCAGATCTGTCGAGCTCATTGCGGGAAAGCGAAAGCAAAGGACGCTTTTCTCCCTCTAACTGCTTTCGTCAGAGGAACGGGGGAAGTCACAGTGTTCTTTCTCTCACTGAGATACACACAATCTGACGTTGCCTCTGAGCTCCGTTGCTGGCAAAGAACTGAAACGGACATACATTCCTGTGGGGAAACACAGGGCTTTGCTAGGATTTCTCTAGGCAGTGTGTTTTCCCTGGGCTTCACTGTAGCAACACTATCTCGCCAGGGCAACACTGCATGGGATTTCCTCTGCCAGGAGAGAGCTGCTGCTTTGTAGTTTGTGCTGGGAAACCTTGCTTTGGCAAGTGCCAATTGACCGCATTCGGGCAGAAAGAAAAGAGAATAGCAAGAGGCCTTTTCTCCCCGGCTGCTCTGCCAAGCCCTTCCGGCTAAAACTATGTCGTTGCTCCTCTGGAAGGATCCCTGCACCGTGACGTAGTTTTTCAGAAGAAGCCTTGCGTTTGCAGGAGCAAATGAGGAATTCGTTGCAGGAAAGAGGAAGGAAAGAAAGTTTCTCTCCTTCTGCCTGCTTTGCTCAGAGGACTGGATGAAGTCAGGGAGTTCTCCCTTTCACTGAGAAACGTGCAGGCTGCTGTTGCCTGGGCGCTCTCTTCTTTGCAAAAGAGTCTGCAGTTCCACGCTTTGAACCGTGGAAAGGCGCCGGGCTCTGCTAAGATTTCCCCCGGCGCTTCGTTTGCCCTGGGCCAAAGCGAGCCTTCACATTAGCTGAACGCTAACACTGCATACTCGTTCCACTTCCAGAACAGGGCTACCGCGAGGCAGTTCTCCGGGGGAAAACGGCCCTTCGCGAAGGGCAGATCTGTCGAGCTCATTGCGGGAAAGCGAAAGCAAAGGACGCTTTTCTCCCTCTAACTGCTTTCGTCAGAGGAACGGGGGAAGTCACAGTGTTCTTTCTCTCACTGAGATACACACAATCTGACGTTGCCTCTGAGCTCCGTTGCTGGCAAAGAACTGAAACGGACATACATTCCTGTGGGGAAACACAGGGCTTTGCTAGGATTTCTCTAGGCAGTGTGTTTTCCCTGGGCCTCACTGTAGCAACACTATCTCGCCAGGGCAACACTGCATGGGATTTCCTCTGCCAGGAGAGAGCTGCTGCTTTGTAGTTTGTGCTGGGAAACCTTGCTTTGGCAAGTGCCAATTGACCGCATTCGGGCAGAAAGAAAAGAGAATAGCAAGAGGCCTTTTCTCCCCGGCTGCTCTGCCAAGCCCTTCCGGCTAAAACTATGTCGTTGCTCCTCTGGAAGAATCCCTGCACCGTGACGTAGTTTTTCAGAAGAAGCCTTGCGTTTGCAAGAGCAATAGAGGAATTCGTTGCAGGAAAGAGGAAGGAAAGAAAGTTTCTCTCCTTCTGCCTGCTTTGCTCAGAGGACTGGATGAAGTCAGGGAGTTCTCCCTTTCACTGAGAAACGTGCAGGCTGCTGTTGCCTGGGCGCTCTCTTCTTTGCAAAAGAGTCTGCAGTTCCACGCTTTGAACCTTGGAAAGGCGCCGGGCTCTGCTAAGATTTCCCCCGGCGCTTCGTTTGCCCTGGGCCAAAGCGAGCCTTCACATTAGCTGAACGCTAACACTGCATACTCGTTCCACTTCCAGAACAGGGCTACCGCGAGGCAGTTCTCCGGGGGAAAACGGCCCTTCGCGAAGGGCAGATCTGTGGAGCTCATTGCGGGAAAGCGAAAGCAAAGGACGCTTTTCTCCCTCTAACTGCTTTCGTCAGAGGAACGGGGGAAGTCACAGTGTTCTTTCTCTCACTGAGATACACACAATCTGACGTTGCCTCTGAGCTCCGTTGCTGGCAAAGAACTGAAACGGACATACATTCCTGTGGGGAAACACAGGGCTTTGCTAGGATTTCTCTAGGCAGTGTGTTTTCCCTGGGCCTCACTGTAGCAACACTATCTCGCCAGGGCAACACTGCATGGGATTTCCTCTGCCAGGAGAGAGCTGCTGCTTTGTAGTTTGTGCTGGGAAACCTTGCTTTGGCAAGTGCCAATTGACCGCATTCGGGCAGAAAGAAAAGAGAATAGCAAGAGGCCTTTTCTCCCCGGCTGCTCTGCCAAGCCCTTCCAGCTAAAACTATGTCGTTGCTCCTCTGGAAGGATCCCTGCACCGTGACGTAGTTTTTCAGAAGAAGTCTTGCGTTTGCAAGAGCAATAGAGGAATTCGTTGCAGGAAAGAGGAAGGAAAGAAAGTTTCTCTCCTTCTGCCTGCTTTGCTCAGAGGACTGGATGAAGTCAGGGAGTTCTCCCTTTCACTGAGAAACGTGCAGGCTGCTGTTGCCTGGGCGCTCTCTTCTTTGCAAAAGAGTCTGCAGTTCCACGCTTTGAACCTTGGAAAGGCGCCGGGCTCTGCTAAGATTTCCCCAGCGCTTCGTTTGCCCTGGGCCAAAGCGAGCCTTCACATTAGCTGAACGCTAACACTGCATACTCGTTCCACTTCCAGAACAGGGCTACCGCGAGGCAGTTCTCCGGGGGAAAACGGCCCTTCGCGAAGGGCAGATCTGTCGAGCTCATTGCGGGAAAGCGAAAGCAAAGGACGCTTTTCTCCCTCTAACTGCTTTCGTCAGAGGAACGGGGGAAGTCACAGTGTTCTTTCTCTCACTGAGATACACACAATCTGACGTTGCCTCTGAGCTCCGTTGCTGGCAAAGAACTGAAACGGACATACATTCCTGTGGGGAAACACAGGGCTTTGCTAGGATTTCTCTAGGCAGTGTGTTTTCCCTGGGCTTCACTGTAGCAACACTATCTCGCCAGGGCAACACTGCATGGGATTTCCTCTGCCAGGAGAGAGCTGCTGCTTTGTAGTTTGTGCTGGGAAACCTTGCTTTGGCAAGTGCCAATTGACCGCATTCGGGCAGAAAGAAAAGAGAATAGCAAGAGGCCTTTTCTCCCCGGCTGCTCTGCCAAGCCCTTCCGGCTAAAACTATGTCGTTGCTCCTCTGGAAGGATCCCTGCACCGTGACGTAGTTTTTCAGAAGAAGCCTTGCGTTTGCAGGAGCAAATGAGGAATTCGTTGCAGGAAAGAGGAAGGAAAGAAAGTTTCTCTCCTTCTGCCTGCTTTGCTCAGAGGACTGGATGAAGTCAGGGAGTTCTCCCTTTCACTGAGAAACGTGCAGGCTGCTGTTGCCTGGGCGCTCTCTTCTTTGCAAAAGAGTCTGCAGTTCCACGCTTTGAACCGTGGAAAGGCGCCGGGCTCTGCTAAGATTTCCCCCGGCGCTTCGTTTGCCCTGGGCCAAAGCGAGCCTTCACATTAGCTGAACGCTAACACTGCATACTCGTTCCACTTCCAGAACAGGGCTACCGCGAGGCAGTTCTCCGGGGGAAAACGGCCCTTCGCGAAGGGCAGATCTGTGGAGCTCATTGCGGGAAAGCGAAAGCAAAGGACGCTTTTCTCCCTCTAACTGCTTTCGTCAGAGGAACGGGGGAAGTCACAGTGTTCTTTCTCTCACTGAGATACACACAATCTGACGTTGCCTCTGAGCTCCGTTGCTGGCAAAGAACTGAAACGGACATACATTCCTGTGGGGAAACACAGGGCTTTGCTAGGATTTCTCTAGGCAGTGTGTTTTCCCTGGGCCTCACTGTAGCAACACTATCTCGCCAGGGCAACACTGCATGGGATTTCCTCTGCCAGGAGAGAGCTGCTGCTTTGTAGTTTGTGCTGGGAAACCTTGCTTTGGCAAGTGCCAATTGACCGCATTCGGGCAGAAAGAAAAGAGAATAGCAAGAGGCCTTTTCTCCCCGGCTGCTCTGCCAAGCCCTTCCAGCTAAAACTATGTCGTTGCTCCTCTGGAAGAATCCCTGCACCGTGACGTAGTTTTTCAGAAGAAGCCTTGCGTTTGCAAGAGCAATAGAGGAATTCGTTGCAGGAAAGAGGAAGGAAAGAAAGTTTCTCTCCTTCTGCCTGCTTTGCTCAGAGGACTGGATGAAGTCAGGGAGTTCTCCCTTTCACTGAGAAACGTGCAGGCTGCTGTTGCCTGGGCGCTCTCTTCTTTGCAAAAGAGTCTGCAGTTCCACGCTTTGAACCTTGGAAAGGCGCCGGGCTCTGCTAAGATTTCCCCAGCGCTTCGTTTGCCCTGGGCCAAAGCGAGCCTTCACATTAGCTGAACGCTAACACTGCATACTCGTTCCACTTCCAGAACAGGGCTACCGCGAGGCAGTTCTCCGGGGGAAAACGGCCCTTCGCGAAGGGCAGATCTGTGGAGCTCATTGCGGGAAAGCGAAAGCAAAGGACGCTTTTCTCCCTCTAACTGCTTTCGTCAGAGGAACGGGGGAAGTCACAGTGTTCTTTCTCTCACTGAGATACACACAATCTGACGTTGCCTCTGAGCTCCGTTGCTGGCAAAGAACTGAAACGGACATACATTCCTGTGGGGAAACACAGGGCTTTGCTAGGATTTCTCTAGGCAGTGTGTTTTCCCTGGGCCTCACTGTAGCAACACTATCTCGCCAGGGCAACACTGCATGGGATTTCCTCTGCCAGGAGAGAGCTGCTGCTTTGTAGTTTGTGCTGGGAAACCTTGCTTTGGCAAGTGCCAATTGACCGCATTCGGGCAGAAAGAAAAGAGAATAGCAAGAGGCCTTTTCTCCCCGGCTGCTCTGCCAAGCCCTTCCGGCTAAAACTATGTCGTTGCTCCTCTGGAAGGATCCCTGCACCGTGACGTAGTTTTTCAGAAGAAGCCTTGCGTTTGCAGGAGCAAATGAGGAATTCGTTGCAGGAAAGAGGAAGGAAAGAAAGTTTCTCTCCTTCTGCCTGCTTTGCTCAGAGGACTGGATGAAGTCAGGGAGTTCTCCCTTTCACTGAGAAACGTGCAGGCTGCTGTTGCCTGGGCGCTCTCTTCTTTGCAAAAGAGTCTGCAGTTCCACGCTTTGAACCGTGGAAAGGCGCCGGGCTCTGCTAAGATTTCCCCCGGCGCTTCGTTTGCCCTGGGCCAAAGCGAGCCTTCACATTAGCTGAACGCTAACACTGCATACTCGTTCCACTTCCAGAACAGGGCTACCGCGAGGCAGTTCTCCGGGGGAAAACGGCCCTTCGCGAAGGGCAGATCTGTCGAGCTCATTGCGGGAAAGCGAAAGCAAAGGACGCTTTTCTCCCTCTAACTGCTTTCGTCAGAGGAACGGGGGAAGTCACAGTGTTCTTTCTCTCACTGAGATACACACAATCTGACGTTGCCTCTGAGCTCCGTTGCTGGCAAAGAACTGAAACGGACATACATTCCTGTGGGGAAACACAGGGCTTTGCTAGGATTTCTCTAGGCAGTGTGTTTTCCCTGGGCCTCACTGTAGCAACACTATCTCGCCAGGGCAACACTGCATGGGATTTCCTCTGCCAGGAGAGAGCTGCTGCTTTGTAGTTTGTGCTGGGAAACCTTGCTTTGGCAAGTGCCAATTGACCGCATTCGGGCAGAAAGAAAAGAGAATAGCAAGAGGCCTTTTCTCCCCGGCTGCTCTGCCAAGCCCTTCCGGCTAAAACTATGTCGTTGCTCCTCTGGAAGAATCCCTGCACCGTGACGTAGTTTTTCAGAAGAAGCCTTGCGTTTGCAAGAGCAATAGAGGAATTCGTTGCAGGAAAGAGGAAGGAAAGAAAGTTTCTCTCCTTCTGCCTGCTTTGCTCAGAGGACTGGATGAAGTCAGGGAGTTCTCCCTTTCACTGAGAAACGTGCAGGCTGCTGTTGCCTGGGCGCTCTCTTCTTTGCAAAAGAGTCTGCAGTTCCACGCTTTGAACCTTGGAAAGGCGCCGGGCTCTGCTAAGATTTCCCCCGGCGCTTCGTTTGCCCTGGGCCAAAGCGAGCCTTCACATTAGCTGAACGCTAACACTGCATACTCGTTCCACTTCCAGAACAGGGCTACCGCGAGGCAGTTCTCCGGGGGAAAACGGCCCTTCGCGAAGGGCAGATCTGTGGAGCTCATTGCGGGAAAGCGAAAGCAAAGGACGCTTTTCTCCCTCTAACTGCTTTCGTCAGAGGAACGGGGGAAGTCACAGTGTTCTTTCTCTCACTGAGATACACACAATCTGACGTTGCCTCTGAGCTCCGTTGCTGGCAAAGAACTGAAACGGACATACATTCCTGTGGGGAAACACAGGGCTTTGCTAGGATTTCTCTAGGCAGTGTGTTTTCCCTGGGCCTCACTGTAGCAACACTATCTCGCCAGGGCAACACTGCATGGGATTTCCTCTGCCAGGAGAGAGCTGCTGCTTTGTAGTTTGTGCTGGGAAACCTTGCTTTGGCAAGTGCCAATTGACCGCATTCGGGCAGAAAGAAAAGAGAATAGCAAGAGGCCTTTTCTCCCCGGCTGCTCTGCCAAGCCCTTCCAGCTAAAACTATGTCGTTGCTCCTCTGGAAGGATCCCTGCACCGTGACGTAGTTTTTCAGAAGAAGTCTTGCGTTTGCAAGAGCAATAGAGGAATTCGTTGCAGGAAAGAGGAAGGAAAGAAAGTTTCTCTCCTTCTGCCTGCTTTGCTCAGAGGACTGGATGAAGTCAGGGAGTTCTCCCTTTCACTGAGAAACGTGCAGGCTGCTGTTGCCTGGGCGCTCTCTTCTTTGCAAAAGAGTCTGCAGTTCCACGCTTTGAACCTTGGAAAGGCGCCGGGCTCTGCTAAGATTTCCCCAGCGCTTCGTTTGCCCTGGGCCAAAGCGAGCCTTCACATTAGCTGAACGCTAACACTGCATACTCGTTCCACTTCCAGAACAGGGCTACCGCGAGGCAGTTCTCCGGGGGAAAACGGCCCTTCGCGAAGGGCAGATCTGTCGAGCTCATTGCGGGAAAGCGAAAGCAAAGGACGCTTTTCTCCCTCTAACTGCTTTCGTCAGAGGAACGGGGGAAGTCACAGTGTTCTTTCTCTCACTGAGATACACACAATCTGACGTTGCCTCTGAGCTCCGTTGCTGGCAAAGAACTGAAACGGACATACATTCCTGTGGGGAAACACAGGGCTTTGCTAGGATTTCTCTAGGCAGTGTGTTTTCCCTGGGCTTCACTGTAGCAACACTATCTCGCCAGGGCAACACTGCATGGGATTTCCTCTGCCAGGAGAGAGCTGCTGCTTTGTAGTTTGTGCTGGGAAACCTTGCTTTGGCAAGTGCCAATTGACCGCATTCGGGCAGAAAGAAAAGAGAATAGCAAGAGGCCTTTTCTCCCCGGCTGCTCTGCCAAGCCCTTCCGGCTAAAACTATGTCGTTGCTCCTCTGGAAGGATCCCTGCACCGTGACGTAGTTTTTCAGAAGAAGCCTTGCGTTTGCAGGAGCAAATGAGGAATTCGTTGCAGGAAAGAGGAAGGAAAGAAAGTTTCTCTCCTTCTGCCTGCTTTGCTCAGAGGACTGGATGAAGTCAGGGAGTTCTCCCTTTCACTGAGAAACGTGCAGGCTGCTGTTGCCTGGGCGCTCTCTTCTTTGCAAAAGAGTCTGCAGTTCCACGCTTTGAACCGTGGAAAGGCGCCGGGCTCTGCTAAGATTTCCCCCGGCGCTTCGTTTGCCCTGGGCCAAAGCGAGCCTTCACATTAGCTGAACGCTAACACTGCATACTCGTTCCACTTCCAGAACAGGGCTACCGCGAGGCAGTTCTCCGGGGGAAAACGGCCCTTCGCGAAGGGCAGATCTGTCGAGCTCATTGCGGGAAAGCGAAAGCAAAGGACGCTTTTCTCCCTCTAACTGCTTTCGTCAGAGGAACGGGGGAAGTCACAGTGTTCTTTCTCTCACTGAGATACACACAATCTGACGTTGCCTCTGAGCTCCGTTGCTGGCAAAGAACTGAAACGGACATACATTCCTGTGGGGAAACACAGGGCTTTGCTAGGATTTCTCTAGGCAGTGTGTTTTCCCTGGGCCTCACTGTAGCAACACTATCTCGCCAGGGCAACACTGCATGGGATTTCCTCTGCCAGGAGAGAGCTGCTGCTTTGTAGTTTGTGCTGGGAAACCTTGCTTTGGCAAGTGCCAATTGACCGCATTCGGGCAGAAAGAAAAGAGAATAGCAAGAGGCCTTTTCTCCCCGGCTGCTCTGCCAAGCCCTTCCGGCTAAAACTATGTCGTTGCTCCTCTGGAAGAATCCCTGCACCGTGACGTAGTTTTTCAGAAGAAGCCTTGCGTTTGCAAGAGCAATAGAGGAATTCGTTGCAGGAAAGAGGAAGGAAAGAAAGTTTCTCTCCTTCTGCCTGCTTTGCTCAGAGGACTGGATGAAGTCAGGGAGTTCTCCCTTTCACTGAGAAACGTGCAGGCTGCTGTTGCCTGGGCGCTCTCTTCTTTGCAAAAGAGTCTGCAGTTCCACGCTTTGAACCTTGGAAAGGCGCCGGGCTCTGCTAAGATTTCCCCCGGCGCTTCGTTTGCCCTGGGCCAAAGCGAGCCTTCACATTAGCTGAACGCTAACACTGCATACTCGTTCCACTTCCAGAACAGGGCTACCGCGAGGCAGTTCTCCGGGGGAAAACGGCCCTTCGCGAAGGGCAGATCTGTGGAGCTCATTGCGGGAAAGCGAAAGCAAAGGACGCTTTTCTCCCTCTAACTGCTTTCGTCAGAGGAACGGGGGAAGTCACAGTGTTCTTTCTCTCACTGAGATACACACAATCTGACGTTGCCTCTGAGCTCCGTTGCTGGCAAAGAACTGAAACGGACATACATTCCTGTGGGGAAACACAGGGCTTTGCTAGGATTTCTCTAGGCAGTGTGTTTTCCCTGGGCCTCACTGTAGCAACACTATCTCGCCAGGGCAACACTGCATGGGATTTCCTCTGCCAGGAGAGAGCTGCTGCTTTGTAGTTTGTGCTGGGAAACCTTGCTTTGGCAAGTGCCAATTGACCGCATTCGGGCAGAAAGAAAAGAGAATAGCAAGAGGCCTTTTCTCCCCGGCTGCTCTGCCAAGCCCTTCCAGCTAAAACTATGTCGTTGCTCCTCTGGAAGGATCCCTGCACCGTGACGTAGTTTTTCAGAAGAAGTCTTGCGTTTGCAAGAGCAATAGAGGAATTCGTTGCAGGAAAGAGGAAGGAAAGAAAGTTTCTCTCCTTCTGCCTGCTTTGCTCAGAGGACTGGATGAAGTCAGGGAGTTCTCCCTTTCACTGAGAAACGTGCAGGCTGCTGTTGCCTGGGCGCTCTCTTCTTTGCAAAAGAGTCTGCAGTTCCACGCTTTGAACCTTGGAAAGGCGCCGGGCTCTGCTAAGATTTCCCCAGCGCTTCGTTTGCCCTGGGCCAAAGCGAGCCTTCACATTAGCTGAACGCTAACACTGCATACTCGTTCCACTTCCAGAACAGGGCTACCGCGAGGCAGTTCTCCGGGGGAAAACGGCCCTTCGCGAAGGGCAGATCTGTCGAGCTCATTGCGGGAAAGCGAAAGCAAAGGACGCTTTTCTCCCTCTAACTGCTTTCGTCAGAGGAACGGGGGAAGTCACAGTGTTCTTTCTCTCACTGAGATACACACAATCTGACGTTGCCTCTGAGCTCCGTTGCTGGCAAAGAACTGAAACGGACATACATTCCTGTGGGGAAACACAGGGCTTTGCTAGGATTTCTCTAGGCAGTGTGTTTTCCCTGGGCTTCACTGTAGCAACACTATCTCGCCAGGGCAACACTGCATGGGATTTCCTCTGCCAGGAGAGAGCTGCTGCTTTGTAGTTTGTGCTGGGAAACCTTGCTTTGGCAAGTGCCAATTGACCGCATTCGGGCAGAAAGAAAAGAGAATAGCAAGAGGCCTTTTCTCCCCGGCTGCTCTGCCAAGCCCTTCCGGCTAAAACTATGTCGTTGCTCCTCTGGAAGGATCCCTGCACCGTGACGTAGTTTTTCAGAAGAAGCCTTGCGTTTGCAAGAGCAAATGAGGAATTCGTTGCAGGAAAGAGGAAGGAAAGAAAGTTTCTCTCCTTCTGCCTGCTTTGCTCAGAGGACTGGATGAAGTCAGGGAGTTCTCCCTTTCACTGAGAAACGTGCAGGCTGCTGTTGCCTGGGCGCTCTCTTCTTTGCAAAAGAGTCTGCAGTTCCACGCTTTGAACCGTGGAAAGGCGCCGGGCTCTGCTAAGATTTCCCCCGGCGCTTCGTTTGCCCTGGGCCAAAGCGAGCCTTCACATTAGCTGAACGCTAACACTGCATACTCGTTCCACTTCCAGAACAGGGCTACCGCGAGGCAGTTCTCCGGGGGAAAACGGCCCTTCGCGAAGGGCAGATCTGTCGAGCTCATTGCGGGAAAGCGAAAGCAAAGGACGCTTTTCTCCCTCTAACTGCTTTCGTCAGAGGAACGGGGGAAGTCACAGTGTTCTTTCTCTCACTGAGATACACACAATCTGACGTTGCCTCTGAGCTCCGTTGCTGGCAAAGAACTGAAACGGACATACATTCCTGTGGGGAAACACAGGGCTTTGCTAGGATTTCTCTAGGCAGTGTGTTTTCCCTGGGCCTCACTGTAGCAACACTATCTCGCCAGGGCAACACTGCATGGGATTTCCTCTGCCAGGAGAGAGCTGCTGCTTTGTAGTTTGTGCTGGGAAACCTTGCTTTGGCAAGTGCCAATTGACCGCATTCGGGCAGAAAGAAAAGAGAATAGCAAGAGGCCTTTTCTCTCCGGCTGCTCTGCCAAGCCCTTCCGGCTAAAACTATGTCGTTGCTCCTCTGGAAGGATCCCTGCAACGTGACGTAGCTTTTCAGAAGAAGCCTTGCGTTTGCAAGAGCAAATGAGGAATTCGTTGCAGGAAAGAGGAAGGAAAGAAAGTTTCTCTCCTTCTGCCTGCTTTGCTCAGAGGACTGGATGAAGTCAGGGAGTTCTCCCTTTCACTGAGAAACGTGCAGGCTGCTGTTGCCTGGGCGCTCTCTTCTTTGCAAAAGAGTCTGCAGTTCCACGCTTTGAACCGTGGAAAGGCGCCGGGCTCTGCTAAGATTTCCCCCGGCGCTTCGTTTGCCCTGGGCCAAAGCGAGCCTTCACATTAGCTGAACGCTAACACTGCATACTCGTTCCACTTCCAGAACAGGGCTACCGCGAGGCAGTTCTCCGGGGGAAAACGGCCCTTCGCGAAGGGCAGATCTGTCGAGCTCATTGCGGGAAAGCGAAAGCAAAGGACGCTTTTCTCCCTCTAACTGCTTTCGTCAGAGGAACGGGGGAAGTCACAGTGTTCTTTCTCTCACTGAGATACACACAATCTGACGTTGCCTCTGAGCTCCGTTGCTGGCAAAGAACTGAAACGGACATACATTCCTGTGGGGAAACACAGGGCTTTGCTAGGATTTCTCTAGGCAGTGTGTTTTCCCTGGGCCTCACTGTAGCAACACTATCTCGCCAGGGCAACACTGCATGGGATTTCCTCTGCCAGGAGAGAGCTGCTGCTTTGTAGTTTGTGCTGGGAAACCTTGCTTTGGCAAGTGCCAATTGACCGCATTCGGGCAGAAAGAAAAGAGAATAGCAAGAGGCCTTTTCTCTCCGGCTGCTCTGTCAAGCCCTTCCGGCTAAAACTATGTCGTTGCTCCTCTGGAAGGATCCCTGCACCGTGACGTAGTTTTTCAGAAGAAGCCTTGCGTTTGCAAGAGCAAATGAGGAATTCGTTGCAGGAAAGAGGAAGGAAAGAAAGTTTCTCTCCTTCTGCCTGCTTTGCTCAGAGGACTGGATGAAGTCAGGGAGTTCTCCCTTTCACTGAGAAACGTGCAGGCTGCTGTTGCCTGGGCGCTCTCTTCTTTGCAAAAGAGTCTGCAGTTCCACGCTTTGAACCTTGGAAAGGCGCCGGGCTCTGCTAAGATTTCCCCCGGCGCTTCGTTTGCCCTGGGCCAAAGCGAGCCTTCACATTAGCTGAACGCTAACACTGCATACTCGTTCCACTTCCAGAACAGGGCTACGGCGAGGCAGTTCTCCGGGGGAAAACGGCCCTTCGCGAAGGGCAGATCTGTCGAGCTCATTGCGGGAAAGCGAAAGCAAAGGACGCTTTTCTCCCTCTAACTGCTTTCGTCAGAGGAACGGGGGAAGTCACAGTATTCTTTCTCTCACTGAGATACACACAATCTGACGTTGCCTCTGAGCTCCGTTGCTGGCAAAGAACTGAAACGGACATACATTCCTGTGGGGAAACACAGGGCTTTGCTAGGATTTCTCTAGGCAGTGTGTTTTCCCTGGGCCTCACTGTAGCAACACTATCTCGCCAGGGCAACACTGCATGGGATTTCCTCTGCCAGGAGAGAGCTGCTGCTTTGTAGTTTGTGCTGGGAAACCTTGCTTTGGCAAGTGCCAATTGACCGCATTCGGGCAGAAAGAAAAGAGAATAGCAAGAGGCCTTTTCTCCCCGGCTGCTCTGCCAAGCCCTTCCGGCTAAAACTATGTCGTTGCTCCTCTGGAAGGATCCCTGCACCGTGACGTAGTTTTTCAGAAGAAGCCTTGCGTTTGCAAGAGCAAATGAGGAATTCGTTGCAGGAAAGAGGAAGGAAAGAAAGTTTCTCTCCTTCTGCCTGCTTTGCTCAGAGGACTGGATGAAGTCAGGGAGTTCTCCCTTTCACTGAGAAACGTGCAGGCTGCTGTTGCCTGGGCGCTCTCTTCTTTGCAAAAGAGTCTGCAGTTCCACGCTTTGAACCGTGGAAAGGCGCCGGGCTCTGCTAAGATTTCCCCCGGCGCTTCGTTTGCCCTGGGCCAAAGCGAGCCTTCACATTAGCTGAACGCTAACACTGCATACTCGTTCCACTTCCAGAACAGGGCTACCGCGAGGCAGTTCTCCGGGGGAAAACGGCCCTTCGCGAAGGGCAGATCTGTGGAGCTCATTGCGGGAAAGCGAAAGCAAAGGACGCTTTTCTCCCTCTAACTGCTTTCGTCAGAGGAACGGGGGAAGTCACAGTGTTCTTTCTCTCACTGAGATACACACAATCTGACGTTGCCTCTGAGCTCCGTTGCTGGCAAAGAACTGAAACGGACATACATTCCTGTGGGGAAACACAGGGCTTTGCTAGGATTTCTCTAGGCAGTGTGTTTTCCCTGGGCCTCACTGTAGCAACACTATCTCGCCAGGGCAACACTGCATGGGATTTTCTCTGCCAGGAGAGAGCTGCTGCTTTGTAGTTTGTGCTGGGAAACCTTGCTTTGGCAAGTGCCAATTGACCGCATTCGGGCAGAAAGAAAAGAGAATAGCAAGAGGCCTTTTCTCTCCGGCTGCTCTGTCAAGCCCTTCCGGCTAAAACTATGTCGTTGCTCCTCTGGAAGGATCCCTGCACCGTGACGTAGTTTTTCAGAAGAAGCCTTGCGTTTGCAAGAGCAAATGAGGAATTCGTTGCAGGAAAGAGGAAGGAAAGAAAGTTTCTCTCCTTCTGCCTGCTTTGCTCAGAGGACTGGATGAAGTCAGGGAGTTCTCCCTTTCACTGAGAAACGTGCAGGCTGCTGTTGCCTGGGCGCTCTCTTCTTTGCAAAAGAGTCTGCAGTTCCACGCTTTGAACCTTGGAAAGGCGCCGGGCTCTGCTAAGATTTCCCCCGGCGCTTCGTTTGCCCTGGGCCAAAGCGAGCCTTCACATTAGCTGAACGCTAACACTGCATACTCGTTCCACTTCCAGAACAGGGCTACGGCGAGGCAGTTCTCCGGGGGAAAACGGCCCTTCGCGAAGGGCAGATCTGTCGAGCTCATTGCGGGAAAGCGAAAGCAAAGGACGCTTTTCTCCCTCTAACTGCTTTCGTCAGAGGAACGGGGGAAGTCACAGTATTCTTTCTCTCACTGAGATACACACAATCTGACGTTGCCTCTGAGCTCCGTTGCTGGCAAAGAACTGAAACGGACATACATTCCTGTGGGGAAACACAGGGCTTTGCTAGGATTTCTCTAGGCAGTGTGTTTTCCCTGGGCCTCACTGTAGCAACACTATCTCGCCAGGGCAACACTGCATGGGATTTCCTCTGCCAGGAGAGAGCTGCTGCTTTGTAGTTTGTGCTGGGAAACCTTGCTTTGGCAAGTGCCAATTGACCGCATTCGGGCAGAAAGAAAAGAGAATAGCAAGAGGCCTTTTCTCCCCGGCTGCTCTGCCAAGCCCTTCCAGCTAAAACTATGTCGTTGCTCCTCTGGAAGAATCCCTGCACCGTGACGTAGTTTTTCAGAAGAAGTCTTGCGTTTGCAAGAGCAATAGAGGAATTCGTTGCAGGAAAGAGGAAGGAAAGAAAGTTTCTCTCCTTCTGCCTGCTTTGCTCAGAGGACTGGATGAAGTCAGGGAGTTCTCCCTTTCACTGAGAAACGTGCAGGCTGCTGTTGCCTGGGCGCTCTCTTCTTTGCAAAAGAGTCTGCAGTTCCACGCTTTGAACCTTGGAAAGGCGCCGGGCTCTGCTAAGATTTCCCCAGCGCTTCGTTTGCCCTGGGCCAAAGCGAGCCTTCACATTAGCTGAACGCTAACACTGCATACTCGTTCCACTTCCAGAACAGGGCTACCGCGAGGCAGTTCTCCGGGGGAAAACGGCCCTTCGCGAAGGGCAGATCTGTCGAGCTCATTGCGGGAAAGCGAAAGCAAAGGACGCTTTTCTCCCTCTAACTGCTTTCGTCAGAGGAACGGGGGAAGTCACAGTGTTCTTTCTCTCACTGAGATACACACAATCTGACGTTGCCTCTGAGCTCCGTTGCTGGCAAAGAACTGAAACGGACATACATTCCTGTGGGGAAACACAGGGCTTTGCTAGGATTTCTCTAGGCAGTGTGTTTTCCCTGGGCTTCACTGTAGCAACACTATCTCGCCAGGGCAACACTGCATGGGATTTCCTCTGCCAGGAGAGAGCTGCTGCTTTGTAGTTTGTGCTGGGAAACCTTGCTTTGGCAAGTGCCAATTGACCGCATTCGGGCAGAAAGAAAAGAGAATAGCAAGAGGCCTTTTCTCCCCGGCTGCTCTGCCAAGCCCTTCCGGCTAAAACTATGTCGTTGCTCCTCTGGAAGGATCCCTGCACCGTGACGTAGTTTTTCAGAAGAAGCCTTGCGTTTGCAAGAGCAAATGAGGAATTCGTTGCAGGAAAGAGGAAGGAAAGAAAGTTTCTCTCCTTCTGCCTGCTTTGCTCAGAGGACTGGATGAAGTCAGGGAGTTCTCCCTTTCACTGAGAAACGTGCAGGCTGCTGTTGCCTGGGCGCTCTCTTCTTTGCAAAAGAGTCTGCAGTTCCACGCTTTGAACCGTGGAAAGGCGCCGGGCTCTGCTAAGATTTCCCCCGGCGCTTCGTTTGCCCTGGGCCAAAGCGAGCCTTCACATTAGCTGAACGCTAACACTGCATACTCGTTCCACTTCCAGAACAGGGCTACCGCGAGGCAGTTCTCCGGGGGAAAACGGCCCTTCGCGAAGGGCAGATCTGTCGAGCTCATTGCGGGAAAGCGAAAGCAAAGGACGCTTTTCTCCCTCTAACTGCTTTCGTCAGAGGAACGGGGGAAGTCACAGTGTTCTTTCTCTCACTGAGATACACACAATCTGACGTTGCCTCTGAGCTCCGTTGCTGGCAAAGAACTGAAACGGACATACATTCCTGTGGGGAAACACAGGGCTTTGCTAGGATTTCTCTAGGCAGTGTGTTTTCCCTGGGCCTCACTGTAGCAACACTATCTCGCCAGGGCAACACTGCATGGGATTTCCTCTGCCAGGAGAGAGCTGCTGCTTTGTAGTTTGTGCTGGGAAACCTTGCTTTGGCAAGTGCCAATTGACCGCATTCGGGCAGAAAGAAAAGAGAATAGCAAGAGGCCTTTTCTCTCCGGCTGCTCTGCCAAGCCCTTCCGGCTAAAACTATGTCGTTGCTCCTCTGGAAGAATCCCTGCAACGTGACGTAGCTTTTCAGAAGAAGCCTTGCGTTTGCAAGAGCAAATGAGGAATTCGTTGCAGGAAAGAGGAAGGAAAGAAAGTTTCTCTCCTTCTGCCTGCTTTGCTCAGAGGACTGGATGAAGTCAGGGAGTTCTCCCTTTCACTGAGAAACGTGCAGGCTGCTGTTGCCTGGGCGCTCTCTTCTTTGCAAAAGAGTCTGCAGTTCCACGCTTTGAACCGTGGAAAGGCGCCGGGCTCTGCTAAGATTTCCCCCGGCGCTTCGTTTGCCCTGGGCCAAAGCGAGCCTTCACATTAGCTGAACGCTAACACTGCATACTCGTTCCACTTCCAGAACAGGGCTACCGCGAGGCAGTTCTCCGGGGGAAAAGCTTTTCAGAAGAAGCCTTGCGTTTGCAAGAGCAAATGAGGAATTCGTTGCAGGAAAGAGGAAGGAAAGAAAGTTTCTCTCCTTCTGCCTGCTTTGCTCAGAGGACTGGATGAAGTCAGGGAGTTCTCCCTTTCACTGAGAAACGTGCAGGCTGCTGTTGCCTGGGCGCTCTCTTCTTTGCAAAAGAGTCTGCAGTTCCACGCTTTGAACCTTGGAAAGGCGCCGGGCTCTGCTAAGATTTCCCCCGGCGCTTCGTTTGCCCTGGGCCAAAGCGAGCCTTCACATTAGCTGAACGCTAACACTGCATACTCGTTCCACTTCCAGAACAGGGCTACGGCGAGGCAGTTCTCCGGGGGAAAACGGCCCTTCGCGAAGGGCAGATCTGTCGAGCTCATTGCGGGAAAGCGAAAGCAAAGGACGCTTTTCTCCCTCTAACTGCTTTCGTCAGAGGAACGGGGGAAGTCACAGTATTCTTTCTCTCACTGAGATACACACAATCTGACGTTGCCTCTGTGCTCCGTTGCTGGCAAAGAACTGAAACGGACATACATTCCTGTGGGGAAACACAGGGCTTTGCTAGGATTTCTCTAGGCAGTGTGTTTTCCCTGGGCCTCACTGTAGCAACACTATCTCGCCAGGGCAACACTGCATGGGATTTCCTCTGCCAGGAGAGAGCTGCTGCTTTGTAGTTTGTGCTGGGAAACCTTGCTTTGGCAAGTGCCAATTGACCGCATTCGGGCAGAAAGAAAAGAGAATAGCAAGAGGCCTTTTCTCCCCGGCTGCTCTGCCAAGCCCTTCCAGCTAAAACTATGTCGTTGCTCCTCTGGAAGAATCCCTGCACCGTGACGTAGTTTTTCAGAAGAAGCCTTGCGTTTGCAAGAGCAATAGAGGAATTCGTTGCAGGAAAGAGGAAGGAAAGAAAGTTTCTCTCCTTCTGCCTGCTTTGCTCAGAGGACTGGATGAAGTCAGGGAGTTCTCCCTTTCACTGAGAAACGTGCAGGCTGCTGTTGCCTGGGCGCTCTCTTCTTTGCAAAAGAGTCTGCAGTTCCACGCTTTGAACCTTGGAAAGGCGCCGGGCTCTGCTAAGATTTCCCCAGCGCTTCGTTTGCCCTGGGCCAAAGCGAGCCTTCACATTAGCTGAACGCTAACACTGCATACTCGTTCCACTTCCAGAACAGGGCTACCGCGAGGCAGTTCTCCGGGGGAAAACGGCCCTTCGCGAAGGGCAGATCTGTGGAGCTCATTGCGGGAAAGCGAAAGCAAAGGACGCTTTTCTCCCTCTAACTGCTTTCGTCAGAGGAACGGGGGAAGTCACAGTGTTCTTTCTCTCACTGAGATACACACAATCTGACGTTGCCTCTGAGCTCCGTTGCTGGCAAAGAACTGAAACGGACATACATTCCTGTGGGGAAACACAGGGCTTTGCTAGGATTTCTCTAGGCAGTGTGTTTTCCCTGGGCCTCACTGTAGCAACACTATCTCGCCAGGGCAACACTGCATGGGATTTCCTCTGCCAGGAGAGAGCTGCTGCTTTGTAGTTTGTGCTGGGAAACCTTGCTTTGGCAAGTGCCAATTGACCGCATTCGGGCAGAAAGAAAAGAGAATAGCAAGAGGCCTTTTCTCCCCGGCTGCTCTGCCAAGCCCTTCCGGCTAAAACTATGTCGTTGCTCCTCTGGAAGGATCCCTGCACCGTGACGTAGTTTTTCAGAAGAAGCCTTGCGTTTGCAGGAGCAAATGAGGAATTCGTTGCAGGAAAGAGGAAGGAAAGAAAGTTTCTCTCCTTCTGCCTGCTTTGCTCAGAGGACTGGATGAAGTCAGGGAGTTCTCCCTTTCACTGAGAAACGTGCAGGCTGCTGTTGCCTGGGCGCTCTCTTCTTTGCAAAAGAGTCTGCAGTTCCACGCTTTGAACCTTGGAAAGGCGCCGGGCTCTGCTAAGATTTCCCCAGCGCTTCGTTTGCCCTGGGCCAAAGCGAGCCTTCACATTAGCTGAACGCTAACACTGCATACTCGTTCCACTTCCAGAACAGGGCTACCGCGAGGCAGTTCTCCGGGGGAAAACGGCCCTTCGCGAAGGGCAGATCTGTGGAGCTCATTGCGGGAAAGCGAAAGCAAAGGACGCTTTTCTCCCTCTAACTGCTTTCGTCAGAGGAACGGGGGAAGTCACAGTGTTCTTTCTCTCACTGAGATACACACAATCTGACGTTGCCTCTGAGCTCCGTTGCTGGCAAAGAACTGAAACGGACATACATTCCTGTGGGGAAACACAGGGCTTTGCTAGGATTTCTCTAGGCAGTGTGTTTTCCCTGGGCCTCACTGTAGCAACACTATCTCGCCAGGGCAACACTGCATGGGATTTCCTCTGCCAGGAGAGAGCTGCTGCTTTGTAGTTTGTGCTGGGAAACCTTGCTTTGGCAAGTGCCAATTGACCGCATTCGGGCAGAAAGAAAAGAGAATAGCAAGAGGCCTTTTCTCCCCGGCTGCTCTGCCAAGCCCTTCCGGCTAAAACTATGTCGTTGCTCCTCTGGAAGGATCCCTGCACCGTGACGTAGTTTTTCAGAAGAAGCCTTGCGTTTGCAGGAGCAAATGAGGAATTCGTTGCAGGAAAGAGGAAGGAAAGAAAGTTTCTCTCCTTCTGCCTGCTTTGCTCAGAGGACTGGATGAAGTCAGGGAGTTCTCCCTTTCACTGAGAAACGTGCAGGCTGCTGTTGCCTGGGCGCTCTCTTCTTTGCAAAAGAGTCTGCAGTTCCACGCTTTGAACCGTGGAAAGGCGCCGGGCTCTGCTAAGATTTCCCCCGGCGCTTCGTTTGCCCTGGGCCAAAGCGAGCCTTCACATTAGCTGAACGCTAACACTGCATACTCGTTCCACTTCCAGAACAGGGCTACCGCGAGGCAGTTCTCCGGGGGAAAACGGCCCTTCGCGAAGGGCAGATCTGTCGAGCTCATTGCGGGAAAGCGAAAGCAAAGGACGCTTTTCTCCCTCTAACTGCTTTCGTCAGAGGAACGGGGGAAGTCACAGTGTTCTTTCTCTCACTGAGATACACACAATCTGACGTTGCCTCTGAGCTCCGTTGCTGGCAAAGAACTGAAACGGACATACATTCCTGTGGGGAAACACAGGGCTTTGCTAGGATTTCTCTAGGCAGTGTGTTTTCCCTGGGCCTCACTGTAGCAACACTATCTCGCCAGGGCAACACTGCATGGGATTTCCTCTGCCAGGAGAGAGCTGCTGCTTTGTAGTTTGTGCTGGGAAACCTTGCTTTGGCAAGTGCCAATTGACCGCATTCGGGCAGAAAGAAAAGAGAATAGCAAGAGGCCTTTTCTCCCCGGCTGCTCTGCCAAGCCCTTCCAGCTAAAACTATGTCGTTGCTCCTCTGGAAGAATCCCTGCACCGTGACGTAGTTTTTCAGAAGAAGCCTTGCGTTTGCAAGAGCAATAGAGGAATTCGTTGCAGGAAAGAGGAAGGAAAGAAAGTTTCTCTCCTTCTGCCTGCTTTGCTCAGAGGACTGGATGAAGTCAGGGAGTTCTCCCTTTCACTGAGAAACGTGCAGGCTGCTGTTGCCTGGGCGCTCTCTTCTTTGCAAAAGAGTCTGCAGTTCCACGCTTTGAACCTTGGAAAGGCGCCGGGCTCTGCTAAGATTTCCCCAGCGCTTCGTTTGCCCTGGGCCAAAGCGAGCCTTCACATTAGCTGAACGCTAACACTGCATACTCGTTCCACTTCCAGAACAGGGCTACCGCGAGGCAGTTCTCCGGGGGAAAACGGCCCTTCGCGAAGGGCAGATCTGTGGAGCTCATTGCGGGAAAGCGAAAGCAAAGGACGCTTTTCTCCCTCTAACTGCTTTCGTCAGAGGAACGGGGGAAGTCACAGTGTTCTTTCTCTCACTGAGATACACACAATCTGACGTTGCCTCTGAGCTCCGTTGCTGGCAAAGAACTGAAACGGACATACATTCCTGTGGGGAAACACAGGGCTTTGCTAGGATTTCTCTAGGCAGTGTGTTTTCCCTGGGCCTCACTGTAGCAACACTATCTCGCCAGGGCAACACTGCATGGGATTTCCTCTGCCAGGAGAGAGCTGCTGCTTTGTAGTTTGTGCTGGGAAACCTTGCTTTGGCAAGTGCCAATTGACCGCATTCGGGCAGAAAGAAAAGAGAATAGCAAGAGGCCTTTTCTCCCCGGCTGCTCTGCCAAGCCCTTCCGGCTAAAACTATGTCGTTGCTCCTCTGGAAGGATCCCTGCACCGTGACGTAGTTTTTCAGAAGAAGCCTTGCGTTTGCAGGAGCAAATGAGGAATTCGTTGCAGGAAAGAGGAAGGAAAGAAAGTTTCTCTCCTTCTGCCTGCTTTGCTCAGAGGACTGGATGAAGTCAGGGAGTTCTCCCTTTCACTGAGAAACGTGCAGGCTGCTGTTGCCTGGGCGCTCTCTTCTTTGCAAAAGAGTCTGCAGTTCCACGCTTTGAACCGTGGAAAGGCGCCGGGCTCTGCTAAGATTTCCCCCGGCGCTTCGTTTGCCCTGGGCCAAAGCGAGCCTTCACATTAGCTGAACGCTAACACTGCATACTCGTTCCACTTCCAGAACAGGGCTACCGCGAGGCAGTTCTCCGGGGGAAAACGGCCCTTCGCGAAGGGCAGATCTGTCGAGCTCATTGCGGGAAAGCGAAAGCAAAGGACGCTTTTCTCCCTCTAACTGCTTTCGTCAGAGGAACGGGGGAAGTCACAGTGTTCTTTCTCTCACTGAGATACACACAATCTGACGTTGCCTCTGAGCTCCGTTGCTGGCAAAGAACTGAAACGGACATACATTCCTGTGGGGAAACACAGGGCTTTGCTAGGATTTCTCTAGGCAGTGTGTTTTCCCTGGGCCTCACTGTAGCAACACTATCTCGCCAGGGCAACACTGCATGGGATTTCCTCTGCCAGGAGAGAGCTGCTGCTTTGTAGTTTGTGCTGGGAAACCTTGCTTTGGCAAGTGCCAATTGACCGCATTCGGGCAGAAAGAAAAGAGAATAGCAAGAGGCCTTTTCTCTCCGGCTGCTCTGCCAAGCCCTTCCGGCTAAAACTATGTCGTTGCTCCTCTGGAAGAATCCCTGCAACGTGACGTAGCTTTTCAGAAGAAGCCTTGCATTTGCAAGAGCAAATGAGGAATTCGTTGCAGGAAAGAGGAAGGAAAGAAAGTTTCTCTCCTTCTGCCTGCTTTGCTCAGAGGACTGGATGAAGTCAGGGAGTTCTCCCTTTCACTGAGAAACGTGCAGGCTGCTGTTGCCTGGGCGCTCTCTTCTTTGCAAAAGAGTCTGCAGTTCCACGCTTTGAACCTTGGAAAGGCGCCGGGCTCTGCTAAGATTTCCCCCGGCGCTTCGTTTCCCCTGGGCCAAAGCGAGCCTTCACATTAGCTGAACGCTAACACTGCATACTCGTTCCACTTCCAGAACAGGGCTACGGCGAGGCAGTTCTCCGGGGGAAAACGGCCCTTCGCGAAGGGCAGATCTGTCGAGCTCATTGCGGGAAAGCGAAAGCAAAGGACGCTTTTCTCCCTCTAACTGCTTTCGTCAGAGGAACGGGGGAAGTCACAGTATTCTTTCTCTCACTGAGATACACACAATCTGACGTTGCCTCTGAGCTCCGTTGCTGGCAAAGAACTGAAACGGACATACATTCCTGTGGGGAAACACAGGGCTTTGCTAGGATTTCTCTAGGCAGTGTGTTTTCCCTGGGCCTCACTGTAGCAACACTATCTCGCCAGGGCAACACTGCATGGGATTTCCTCTGCCAGGAGAGAGCTGCTGCTTTGTAGTTTGTGCTGGGAAACCTTGCTTTGGCAAGTGCCAATTGACCGCATTCGGGCAGAAAGAAAAGAGAATAGCAAGAGGCCTTTTCTCCCCGGCTGCTCTGCCAAGCCCTTCCGGCTAAAACTATGTCGTTGCTCCTCTGGAAGGATCCCTGCACCGTGACGTAGTTTTTCAGAAGAAGCCTTGCGTTTGCAAGAGCAAATGAGGAATTCGTTGCAGGAAAGAGGAAGGAAAGAAAGTTTCTCTCCTTCTGCCTGCTTTGCTCAGAGGACTGGATGAAGTCAGGGAGTTCACCCTTTCACTGAGAAATTGCAGGCTGCTGTTGCCTGGGCGCTCTCTTCTTTGCAAAAGAGTCTGCAGTTCCACGCTTTGAACCGTGGAAAGGGGCCGGGCTCTGCTAAGATTTCCCCAGCGCTTCGTTTGCCCTGGGCCAAAGCGAGCCTTCACATTAGCTGAACGCTAACACTGCATACTCGTTCCACTTCCAGAACAGGGCTACCGCGAGGCAGTTCTCCGGGGGAAAACGGCCCTTCGCGAAGGGCAGATCTGTGTAGCTCATTGCGGGAAAGCGAAAGCAAAGGACGCTTTTCTCCCTCTAACTGCTTTCGTCAGAGGAACGGGGGAAGTCACAGTGTTCTTTCTCTCACTGAGATACACACAATCTGACGTTGCCTCTGAGCTCCGTTGCTGGCAAAGAACTGAAACGGACATACATTCCTGTGGGGAAACACAGGGCTTTGCTAGGATTTCTCTAGGCAGTGTGTTTTCCCTGGGCCTCACTGTAGCAACACTATCTCGCCAGGGCAACACTGCATGGGATTTCCTCTGCCAGGAGAGAGCTGCTGCTTTGTAGTTTGTGCTGGGAAACCTTGCTTTGGCAAGTGCCAATTGACCGCATTCGGGCAGAAACAAAAGAGAATAGCAAGAGGCCTTTTCTCCCCGGCTGCTCTGCCAAGCCCTTCCAGCTAAAACTATGTCGTTGCTCCTCTGGAAGAATCCCTGCACCGTGACGTAGTTTTTCAGAAGAAGCCTTGCGTTTGCAAGAGCAATAGAGGAATTCGTTGCAGGAAAGAGGAAGGAAAGAAAGTTTCTCTCCTTCTGCCTGCTTTGCTCAGAGGACTGGATGAAGTCAGGGAGTTCTCCCTTTCACTGAGAAACGTGCAGGCTGCTGTTGCCTGGGCGCTCTCTTCTTTGCAAAAGAGTCTGCAGTTCCACGCTTTGAACCTTGGAAAGGCGCCGGGCTCTGCTAAGATTTCCCCAGCGCTTCGTTTGCCCTGGGCCAAAGCGAGCCTTCACATTAGCTGAACGCTAACACTGCATACTCGTTCCACTTCCAGAACAGGGCTACCGCGAGGCAGTTCTCCGGGGGAAAACGGCCCTTCGCGAAGGGCAGATCTGTGGAGCTCATTGCGGGAAAGCGAAAGCAAAGGACGCTTTTCTCCCTCTAACTGCTTTCGTCAGAGGAACGGGGGAAGTCACAGTGTTCTTTCTCTCACTGAGATACACACAATCTGACGTTGCCTCTGAGCTCCGTTGCTGGCAAAGAACTGAAACGGACATACATTCCTGTGGGGAAACACAGGGCTTTGCTAGGATTTCTCTAGGCAGTGTGTTTTCCCTGGGCCTCACTGTAGCAACACTATCTCGCCAGGGCAACACTGCATGGGATTTCCTCTGCCAGGAGAGAGCTGCTGCTTTGTAGTTTGTGCTGGGAAACCTTGCTTTGGCAAGTGCCAATTGACCGCATTCGGGCAGAAAGAAAAGAGAATAGCAAGAGGCCTTTTCTCCCCGGCTGCTCTGCCAAGCCCTTCCGGCTAAAACTATGTCGTTGCTCCTCTGGAAGGATCCCTGCACCGTGACGTAGTTTTTCAGAAGAAGCCTTGCGTTTGCAAGAGCAATAGAGGAATTCGTTGCAGGAAAGAGGAAGGAAAGAAAGTTTCTCTCCTTCTGCCTGCTTTGCTCAGAGGACTGGATGAAGTCAGGGAGTTCTCCCTTTCACTGAGAAACGTGCAGGCTGCTGTTGCCTGGGCGCTCTCTTCTTTGCAAAAGAGTCTGCAGTTCCACGCTTTGAACCTTGGAAAGGCGCCGGGCTCTGCTAAGATTTCCCCAGCGCTTCGTTTGCCCTGGGCCAAAGCGAGCCTTCACATTAGCTGAACGCTAACACTGCATACTCGTTCCACTTCCAGAACAGGGCTACCGCGAGGCAGTTCTCCGGGGGAAAACGGCCCTTCGCGAAGGGCAGATCTGTGGAGCTCATTGCGGGAAAGCGAAAGCAAAGGACGCTTTTCTCCCTCTAACTGCTTTCGTCAGAGGAACGGGGGAAGTCACAGTGTTCTTTCTCTCACTGAGATACACACAATCTGACGTTGCCTCTGAGCTCCGTTGCTGGCAAAGAACTGAAACGGACATACATTCCTGTGGGGAAACACAGGGCTTTGCTAGGATTTCTCTAGGCAGTGTGTTTTCCCTGGGCCTCACTGTAGCAACACTATCTCGCCAGGGCAACACTGCATGGGATTTCCTCTGCCAGGAGAGAGCTGCTGCTTTGTAGTTTGTGCTGGGAAACCTTGCTTTGGCAAGTGCCAATTGACCGCATTCGGGCAGAAAGAAAAGAGAATAGCAAGAGGCCTTTTCTCCCCGGCTGCTCTGCCAAGCCCTTCCGGCTAAAACTATGTCGTTGCTCCTCTGGAAGGATCCCTGCACCGTGACGTAGTTTTTCAGAAGAAGCCTTGCGTTTGCAGGAGCAAATGAGGAATTCGTTGCAGGAAAGAGGAAGGAAAGAAAGTTTCTCTCCTTCTGCCTGCTTTGCTCAGAGGACTGGATGAAGTCAGGGAGTTCTCCCTTTCACTGAGAAACGTGCAGGCTGCTGTTGCCTGGGCGCTCTCTTCTTTGCAAAAGAGTCTGCAGTTCCACGCTTTGAACCGTGGAAAGGCGCCGGGCTCTGCTAAGATTTCCCCCGGCGCTTCGTTTGCCCTGGGCCAAAGCGAGCCTTCACATTAGCTGAACGCTAACACTGCATACTCGTTCCACTTCCAGAACAGGGCTACCGCGAGGCAGTTCTCCGGGGGAAAACGGCCCTTCGCGAAGGGCAGATCTGTCGAGCTCATTGCGGGAAAGCGAAAGCAAAGGACGCTTTTCTCCCTCTAACTGCTTTCGTCAGAGGAACGGGGGAAGTCACAGTGTTCTTTCTCTCACTGAGATACACACAATCTGACGTTGCCTCTGAGCTCCGTTGCTGGCAAAGAACTGAAACGGACATACATTCCTGTGGGGAAACACAGGGCTTTGCTAGGATTTCTCTAGGCAGTGTGTTTTCCCTGGGCCTCACTGTAGCAACACTATCTCGCCAGGGCAACACTGCATGGGATTTCCTCTGCCAGGAGAGAGCTGCTGCTTTGTAGTTTGTGCTGGGAAACCTTGCTTTGGCAAGTGCCAATTGACCGCATTCGGGCAGAAAGAAAAGAGAATAGCAAGAGGCCTTTTCTCTCCGGCTGCTCTGCCAAGCCCTTCCGGCTAAAACTATGTCGTTGCTCCTCTGGAAGAATCCCTGCAACGTGACGTAGCTTTTCAGAAGAAGCCTTGCATTTGCAAGAGCAAATGAGGAATTCGTTGCAGGAAAGAGGAAGGAAAGAAAGTTTCTCTCCTTCTGCCTGCTTTGCTCAGAGGACTGGATGAAGTCAGGGAGTTCTCCCTTTCACTGAGAAACGTGCAGGCTGCTGTTGCCTGGGCGCTCTCTTCTTTGCAAAAGAGTCTGCAGTTCCACGCTTTGAACCTTGGAAAGGCGCCGGGCTCTGCTAAGATTTCCCCCGGCGCTTCGTTTCCCCTGGGCCAAAGCGAGCCTTCACATTAGCTGAACGCTAACACTGCATACTCGTTCCACTTCCAGAACAGGGCTACGGCGAGGCAGTTCTCCGGGGGAAAACGGCCCTTCGCGAAGGGCAGATCTGTCGAGCTCATTGCGGGAAAGCGAAAGCAAAGGACGCTTTTCTCCCTCTAACTGCTTTCGTCAGAGGAACGGGGGAAGTCACAGTATTCTTTCTCTCACTGAGATACACACAATCTGACGTTGCCTCTGAGCTCCGTTGCTGGCAAAGAACTGAAACGGACATACATTCCTGTGGGGAAACACAGGGCTTTGCTAGGATTTCTCTAGGCAGTGTGTTTTCCCTGGGCCTCACTGTAGCAACACTATCTCGCCAGGGCAACACTGCATGGGATTTCCTCTGCCAGGAGAGAGCTGCTGCTTTGTAGTTTGTGCTGGGAAACCTTGCTTTGGCAAGTGCCAATTGACCGCATTCGGGCAGAAAGAAAAGAGAATAGCAAGAGGCCTTTTCTCCCCGGCTGCTCTGCCAAGCCCTTCCGGCTAAAACTATGTCGTTGCTCCTCTGGAAGGATCCCTGCACCGTGACGTAGTTTTTCAGAAGAAGCCTTGCGTTTGCAAGAGCAAATGAGGAATTCGTTGCAGGAAAGAGGAAGGAAAGAAAGTTTCTCTCCTTCTGCCTGCTTTGCTCAGAGGACTGGATGAAGTCAGGGAGTTCACCCTTTCACTGAGAAATTGCAGGCTGCTGTTGCCTGGGCGCTCTCTTCTTTGCAAAAGAGTCTGCAGTTCCACGCTTTGAACCGTGGAAAGGGGCCGGGCTCTGCTAAGATTTCCCCAGCGCTTCGTTTGCCCTGGGCCAAAGCGAGCCTTCACATTAGCTGAACGCTAACACTGCATACTCGTTCCACTTCCAGAACAGGGCTACCGCGAGGCAGTTCTCCGGGGGAAAACGGCCCTTCGCGAAGGGCAGATCTGTGTAGCTCATTGCGGGAAAGCGAAAGCAAAGGACGCTTTTCTCCCTCTAACTGCTTTCGTCAGAGGAACGGGGGAAGTCACAGTGTTCTTTCTCTCACTGAGATACACACAATCTGACGTTGCCTCTGAGCTCCGTTGCTGGCAAAGAACTGAAACGGACATACATTCCTGTGGGGAAACACAGGGCTTTGCTAGGATTTCTCTAGGCAGTGTGTTTTCCCTGGGCCTCACTGTAGCAACACTATCTCGCCAGGGCAACACTGCATGGGATTTCCTCTGCCAGGAGAGAGCTGCTGCTTTGTAGTTTGTGCTGGGAAACCTTGCTTTGGCAAGTGCCAATTGACCGCATTCGGGCAGAAACAAAAGAGAATAGCAAGAGGCCTTTTCTCCCCGGCTGCTCTGCCAAGCCCTTCCAGCTAAAACTATGTCGTTGCTCCTCTGGAAGAATCCCTGCACCGTGACGTAGTTTTTCAGAAGAAGCCTTGCGTTTGCAAGAGCAATAGAGGAATTCGTTGCAGGAAAGAGGAAGGAAAGAAAGTTTCTCTCCTTCTGCCTGCTTTGCTCAGAGGACTGGATGAAGTCAGGGAGTTCTCCCTTTCACTGAGAAACGTGCAGGCTGCTGTTGCCTGGGCGCTCTCTTCTTTGCAAAAGAGTCTGCAGTTCCACGCTTTGAACCTTGGAAAGGCGCCGGGCTCTGCTAAGATTTCCCCAGCGCTTCGTTTGCCCTGGGCCAAAGCGAGCCTTCACATTAGCTGAACGCTAACACTGCATACTCGTTCCACTTCCAGAACAGGGCTACCGCGAGGCAGTTCTCCGGGGGAAAACGGCCCTTCGCGAAGGGCAGATCTGTGGAGCTCATTGCGGGAAAGCGAAAGCAAAGGACGCTTTTCTCCCTCTAACTGCTTTCGTCAGAGGAACGGGGGAAGTCACAGTGTTCTTTCTCTCACTGAGATACACACAATCTGACGTTGCCTCTGAGCTCCGTTGCTGGCAAAGAACTGAAACGGACATACATTCCTGTGGGGAAACACAGGGCTTTGCTAGGATTTCTCTAGGCAGTGTGTTTTCCCTGGGCCTCACTGTAGCAACACTATCTCGCCAGGGCAACACTGCATGGGATTTCCTCTGCCAGGAGAGAGCTGCTGCTTTGTAGTTTGTGCTGGGAAACCTTGCTTTGGCAAGTGCCAATTGACCGCATTCGGGCAGAAAGAAAAGAGAATAGCAAGAGGCCTTTTCTCCCCGGCTGCTCTGCCAAGCCCTTCCGGCTAAAACTATGTCGTTGCTCCTCTGGAAGGATCCCTGCACCGTGACGTAGTTTTTCAGAAGAAGCCTTGCGTTTGCAGGAGCAAATGAGGAATTCGTTGCAGGAAAGAGGAAGGAAAGAAAGTTTCTCTCCTTCTGCCTGCTTTGCTCAGAGGACTGGATGAAGTCAGGGAGTTCTCCCTTTCACTGAGAAACGTGCAGGCTGCTGTTGCCTGGGCGCTCTCTTCTTTGCAAAAGAGTCTGCAGTTCCACGCTTTGAACCGTGGAAAGGCGCCGGGCTCTGCTAAGATTTCCCCCGGCGCTTCGTTTGCCCTGGGCCAAAGCGAGCCTTCACATTAGCTGAACGCTAACACTGCATACTCGTTCCACTTCCAGAACAGGGCTACCGCGAGGCAGTTCTCCGGGGGAAAACGGCCCTTCGCGAAGGGCAGATCTGTCGAGCTCATTGCGGGAAAGCGAAAGCAAAGGACGCTTTTCTCCCTCTAACTGCTTTCGTCAGAGGAACGGGGGAAGTCACAGTGTTCTTTCTCTCACTGAGATACACACAATCTGACGTTGCCTCTGAGCTCCGTTGCTGGCAAAGAACTGAAACGGACATACATTCCTGTGGGGAAACACAGGGCTTTGCTAGGATTTCTCTAGGCAGTGTGTTTTCCCTGGGCCTCACTGTAGCAACACTATCTCGCCAGGGCAACACTGCATGGGATTTCCTCTGCCAGGAGAGAGCTGCTGCTTTGTAGTTTGTGCTGGGAAACCTTGCTTTGGCAAGTGCCAATTGACCGCATTCGGGCAGAAAGAAAAGAGAATAGCAAGAGGCCTTTTCTCTCCGGCTGCTCTGCCAAGCCCTTCCGGCTAAAACTATGTCGTTGCTCCTCTGGAAGAATCCCTGCAACGTGACGTAGCTTTTCAGAAGAAGCCTTGCATTTGCAAGAGCAAATGAGGAATTCGTTGCAGGAAAGAGGAAGGAAAGAAAGTTTCTCTCCTTCTGCCTGCTTTGCTCAGAGGACTGGATGAAGTCAGGGAGTTCTCCCTTTCACTGAGAAACGTGCAGGCTGCTGTTGCCTGGGCGCTCTCTTCTTTGCAAAAGAGTCTGCAGTTCCACGCTTTGAACCTTGGAAAGGCGCCGGGCTCTGCTAAGATTTCCCCCGGCGCTTCGTTTCCCCTGGGCCAAAGCGAGCCTTCACATTAGCTGAACGCTAACACTGCATACTCGTTCCACTTCCAGAACAGGGCTACGGCGAGGCAGTTCTCCGGGGGAAAACGGCCCTTCGCGAAGGGCAGATCTGTCGAGCTCATTGCGGGAAAGCGAAAGCAAAGGACGCTTTTCTCCCTCTAACTGCTTTCGTCAGAGGAACGGGGGAAGTCACAGTATTCTTTCTCTCACTGAGATACACACAATCTGACGTTGCCTCTGAGCTCCGTTGCTGGCAAAGAACTGAAACGGACATACATTCCTGTGGGGAAACACAGGGCTTTGCTAGGATTTCTCTAGGCAGTGTGTTTTCCCTGGGCCTCACTGTAGCAACACTATCTCGCCAGGGCAACACTGCATGGGATTTCCTCTGCCAGGAGAGAGCTGCTGCTTTGTAGTTTGTGCTGGGAAACCTTGCTTTGGCAAGTGCCAATTGACCGCATTCGGGCAGAAAGAAAAGAGAATAGCAAGAGGCCTTTTCTCCCCGGCTGCTCTGCCAAGCCCTTCCGGCTAAAACTATGTCGTTGCTCCTCTGGAAGGATCCCTGCACCGTGACGTAGTTTTTCAGAAGAAGCCTTGCGTTTGCAAGAGCAAATGAGGAATTCGTTGCAGGAAAGAGGAAGGAAAGAAAGTTTCTCTCCTTCTGCCTGCTTTGCTCAGAGGACTGGATGAAGTCAGGGAGTTCACCCTTTCACTGAGAAATTGCAGGCTGCTGTTGCCTGGGCGCTCTCTTCTTTGCAAAAGAGTCTGCAGTTCCACGCTTTGAACCGTGGAAAGGGGCCGGGCTCTGCTAAGATTTCCCCCGGCGCTTCGTTTGCCCTGGGCCAAAGCGAGCCTTCACATTAGCTGAACGCTAACACTGCATACTCGTTCCACTTCCAGAACAGGGCTACCGCGAGGCAGTTCTCCGGGGGAAAACGGCCCTTCGCGAAGGGCAGATCTGTGGAGCTCATTGCGGGAAAGCGAAAGCAAAGGACGCTTTTCTCCCTCTAACTGCTTTCGTCAGAGGAACGGGGGAAGTCACAGTGTTCTTTCTCTCACTGAGATACACACAATCTGACGTTGCCTCTGAGCTCCGTTGCTGGCAAAGAACTGAAACGGACATACATTCCTGTGGGGAAACACAGGGCTTTGCTAGGATTTCTCTAGGCAGTGTGTTTTCCCTGGGCCTCACTGTAGCAACACTATCTCGCCAGGGCAACACTGCATGGGATTTCCTCTGCCAGGAGAGAGCTGCTGCTTTGTAGTTTGTGCTGGGAAACCTTGCTTTGGCAAGTGCCAATTGACCGCATTCGGGCAGAAAGAAAAGAGAATAGCAAGAGGCCTTTTCTCCCCGGCTGCTCTGCCAAGCCCTTCCGGCTAAAACTATGTCGTTGCTCCTCTGGAAGGATCCCTGCACCGTGACGTAGTTTTTCAGAAGAAGCCTTGCGTTTGCAGGAGCAAATGAGGAATTCGTTGCAGGAAAGAGGAAGGAAAGAAAGTTTCTCTCCTTCTGCCTGCTTTGCTCAGAGGACTGGATGAAGTCAGGGAGTTCTCCCTTTCACTGAGAAACGTGCAGGCTGCTGTTGCCTGGGCGCTCTCTTCTTTGCAAAAGAGTCTGCAGTTCCACGCTTTGAACCTTGGAAAGGCGCCGGGCTCTGCTAAGATTTCCCCAGCGCTTCGTTTGCCCTGGGCCAAAGCGAGCCTTCACATTAGCTGAACGCTAACACTGCATACTCGTTCCACTTCCAGAACAGGGCTACCGCGAGGCAGTTCTCCGGGGGAAAACGGCCCTTCGCGAAGGGCAGATCTGTGGAGCTCATTGCGGGAAAGCGAAAGCAAAGGACGCTTTTCTCCCTCTAACTGCTTTCGTCAGAGGAACGGGGGAAGTCACAGTGTTCTTTCTCTCACTGAGATACACACAATCTGACGTTGCCTCTGAGCTCCGTTGCTGGCAAAGAACTGAAACGGACATACATTCCTGTGGGGAAACACAGGGCTTTGCTAGGATTTCTCTAGGCAGTGTGTTTTCCCTGGGCCTCACTGTAGCAACACTATCTCGCCAGGGCAACACTGCATGGGATTTCCTCTGCCAGGAGAGAGCTGCTGCTTTGTAGTTTGTGCTGGGAAACCTTGCTTTGGCAAGTGCCAATTGACCGCATTCGGGCAGAAAGAAAAGAGAATAGCAAGAGGCCTTTTCTCCCCGGCTGCTCTGCCAAGCCCTTCCGGCTAAAACTATGTCGTTGCTCCTCTGGAAGGATCCCTGCACCGTGACGTAGTTTTTCAGAAGAAGCCTTGCGTTTGCAGGAGCAAATGAGGAATTCGTTGCAGGAAAGAGGAAGGAAAGAAAGTTTCTCTCCTTCTGCCTGCTTTGCTCAGAGGACTGGATGAAGTCAGGGAGTTCTCCCTTTCACTGAGAAACGTGCAGGCTGCTGTTGCCTGGGCGCTCTCTTCTTTGCAAAAGAGTCTGCAGTTCCACGCTTTGAACCGTGGAAAGGCGCCGGGCTCTGCTAAGATTTCCCCCGGCGCTTCGTTTGCCCTGGGCCAAAGCGAGCCTTCACATTAGCTGAACGCTAACACTGCATACTCGTTCCACTTCCAGAACAGGGCTACCGCGAGGCAGTTCTCCGGGGGAAAACGGCCCTTCGCGAAGGGCAGATCTGTCGAGCTCATTGCGGGAAAGCGAAAGCAAAGGACGCTTTTCTCCCTCTAACTGCTTTCGTCAGAGGAACGGGGGAAGTCACAGTGTTCTTTCTCTCACTGAGATACACACAATCTGACGTTGCCTCTGAGCTCCGTTGCTGGCAAAGAACTGAAACGGACATACATTCCTGTGGGGAAACACAGGGCTTTGCTAGGATTTCTCTAGGCAGTGTGTTTTCCCTGGGCCTCACTGTAGCAACACTATCTCGCCAGGGCAACACTGCATGGGATTTCCTCTGCCAGGAGAGAGCTGCTGCTTTGTAGTTTGTGCTGGGAAACCTTGCTTTGGCAAGTGCCAATTGACCGCATTCGGGCAGAAAGAAAAGAGAATAGCAAGAGGCCTTTTCTCCCCGGCTGCTCTGCCAAGCCCTTCCAGCTAAAACTATGTCGTTGCTCCTCTGGAAGAATCCCTGCACCGTGACGTAGTTTTTCAGAAGAAGCCTTGCGTTTGCAAGAGCAATAGAGGAATTCGTTGCAGGAAAGAGGAAGGAAAGAAAGTTTCTCTCCTTCTGCCTGCTTTGCTCAGAGGACTGGATGAAGTCAGGGAGTTCTCCCTTTCACTGAGAAACGTGCAGGCTGCTGTTGCCTGGGCGCTCTCTTCTTTGCAAAAGAGTCTGCAGTTCCACGCTTTGAACCTTGGAAAGGCGCCGGGCTCTGCTAAGATTTCCCCAGCGCTTCGTTTGCCCTGGGCCAAAGCGAGCCTTCACATTAGCTGAACGCTAACACTGCATACTCGTTCCACTTCCAGAACAGGGCTACCGCGAGGCAGTTCTCCGGGGGAAAACGGCCCTTCGCGAAGGGCAGATCTGTGGAGCTCATTGCGGGAAAGCGAAAGCAAAGGACGCTTTTCTCCCTCTAACTGCTTTCGTCAGAGGAACGGGGGAAGTCACAGTGTTCTTTCTCTCACTGAGATACACACAATCTGACGTTGCCTCTGAGCTCCGTTGCTGGCAAAGAACTGAAACGGACATACATTCCTGTGGGGAAACACAGGGCTTTGCTAGGATTTCTCTAGGCAGTGTGTTTTCCCTGGGCCTCACTGTAGCAACACTATCTCGCCAGGGCAACACTGCATGGGATTTCCTCTGCCAGGAGAGAGCTGCTGCTTTGTAGTTTGTGCTGGGAAACCTTGCTTTGGCAAGTGCCAATTGACCGCATTCGGGCAGAAAGAAAAGAGAATAGCAAGAGGCCTTTTCTCCCCGGCTGCTCTGCCAAGCCCTTCCGGCTAAAACTATGTCGTTGCTCCTCTGGAAGGATCCCTGCACCGTGACGTAGTTTTTCAGAAGAAGCCTTGCGTTTGCAGGAGCAAATGAGGAATTCGTTGCAGGAAAGAGGAAGGAAAGAAAGTTTCTCTCCTTCTGCCTGCTTTGCTCAGAGGACTGGATGAAGTCAGGGAGTTCTCCCTTTCACTGAGAAACGTGCAGGCTGCTGTTGCCTGGGCGCTCTCTTCTTTGCAAAAGAGTCTGCAGTTCCACGCTTTGAACCGTGGAAAGGCGCCGGGCTCTGCTAAGATTTCCCCCGGCGCTTCGTTTGCCCTGGGCCAAAGCGAGCCTTCACATTAGCTGAACGCTAACACTGCATACTCGTTCCACTTCCAGAACAGGGCTACCGCGAGGCAGTTCTCCGGGGGAAAACGGCCCTTCGCGAAGGGCAGATCTGTCGAGCTCATTGCGGGAAAGCGAAAGCAAAGGACGCTTTTCTCCCTCTAACTGCTTTCGTCAGAGGAACGGGGGAAGTCACAGTGTTCTTTCTCTCACTGAGATACACACAATCTGACGTTGCCTCTGAGCTCCGTTGCTGGCAAAGAACTGAAACGGACATACATTCCTGTGGGGAAACACAGGGCTTTGCTAGGATTTCTCTAGGCAGTGTGTTTTCCCTGGGCCTCACTGTAGCAACACTATCTCGCCAGGGCAACACTGCATGGGATTTCCTCTGCCAGGAGAGAGCTGCTGCTTTGTAGTTTGTGCTGGGAAACCTTGCTTTGGCAAGTGCCAATTGACCGCATTCGGGCAGAAAGAAAAGAGAATAGCAAGAGGCCTTTTCTCTCCGGCTGCTCTGCCAAGCCCTTCCGGCTAAAACTATGTCGTTGCTCCTCTGGAAGAATCCCTGCAACGTGACGTAGCTTTTCAGAAGAAGCCTTGCATTTGCAAGAGCAAATGAGGAATTCGTTGCAGGAAAGAGGAAGGAAAGAAAGTTTCTCTCCTTCTGCCTGCTTTGCTCAGAGGACTGGATGAAGTCAGGGAGTTCTCCCTTTCACTGAGAAACGTGCAGGCTGCTGTTGCCTGGGCGCTCTCTTCTTTGCAAAAGAGTCTGCAGTTCCACGCTTTGAACCTTGGAAAGGCGCCGGGCTCTGCTAAGATTTCCCCCGGCGCTTCGTTTCCCCTGGGCCAAAGCGAGCCTTCACATTAGCTGAACGCTAACACTGCATACTCGTTCCACTTCCAGAACAGGGCTACGGCGAGGCAGTTCTCCGGGGGAAAACGGCCCTTCGCGAAGGGCAGATCTGTCGAGCTCATTGCGGGAAAGCGAAAGCAAAGGACGCTTTTCTCCCTCTAACTGCTTTCGTCAGAGGAACGGGGGAAGTCACAGTATTCTTTCTCTCACTGAGATACACACAATCTGACGTTGCCTCTGAGCTCCGTTGCTGGCAAAGAACTGAAACGGACATACATTCCTGTGGGGAAACACAGGGCTTTGCTAGGATTTCTCTAGGCAGTGTGTTTTCCCTGGGCCTCACTGTAGCAACACTATCTCGCCAGGGCAACACTGCATGGGATTTCCTCTGCCAGGAGAGAGCTGCTGCTTTGTAGTTTGTGCTGGGAAACCTTGCTTTGGCAAGTGCCAATTGACCGCATTCGGGCAGAAAGAAAAGAGAATAGCAAGAGGCCTTTTCTCCCCGGCTGCTCTGCCAAGCCCTTCCGGCTAAAACTATGTCGTTGCTCCTCTGGAAGGATCCCTGCACCGTGACGTAGTTTTTCAGAAGAAGCCTTGCGTTTGCAAGAGCAAATGAGGAATTCGTTGCAGGAAAGAGGAAGGAAAGAAAGTTTCTCTCCTTCTGCCTGCTTTGCTCAGAGGACTGGATGAAGTCAGGGAGTTCACCCTTTCACTGAGAAATTGCAGGCTGCTGTTGCCTGGGCGCTCTCTTCTTTGCAAAAGAGTCTGCAGTTCCACGCTTTGAACCGTGGAAAGGGGCCGGGCTCTGCTAAGATTTCCCCCGGCGCTTCGTTTGCCCTGGGCCAAAGCGAGCCTTCACATTAGCTGAACGCTAACACTGCATACTCGTTCCACTTCCAGAACAGGGCTACCGCGAGGCAGTTCTCCGGGGGAAAACGGCCCTTCGCGAAGGGCAGATCTGTGGAGCTCATTGCGGGAAAGCGAAAGCAAAGGACGCTTTTCTCCCTCTAACTGCTTTCGTCAGAGGAACGGGGGAAGTCACAGTGTTCTTTCTCTCACTGAGATACACACAATCTGACGTTGCCTCTGAGCTCCGTTGCTGGCAAAGAACTGAAACGGACATACATTCCTGTGGGGAAACACAGGGCTTTGCTAGGATTTCTCTAGGCAGTGTGTTTTCCCTGGGCCTCACTGTAGCAACACTATCTCGCCAGGGCAACACTGCATGGGATTTCCTCTGCCAGGAGAGAGCTGCTGCTTTGTAGTTTGTGCTGGGAAACCTTGCTTTGGCAAGTGCCAATTGACCGCATTCGGGCAGAAAGAAAAGAGAATAGCAAGAGGCCTTTTCTCCCCGGCTGCTCTGCCAAGCCCTTCCGGCTAAAACTATGTCGTTGCTCCTCTGGAAGGATCCCTGCACCGTGACGTAGTTTTTCAGAAGAAGCCTTGCGTTTGCAGGAGCAAATGAGGAATTCGTTGCAGGAAAGAGGAAGGAAAGAAAGTTTCTCTCCTTCTGCCTGCTTTGCTCAGAGGACTGGATGAAGTCAGGGAGTTCTCCCTTTCACTGAGAAACGTGCAGGCTGCTGTTGCCTGGGCGCTCTCTTCTTTGCAAAAGAGTCTGCAGTTCCACGCTTTGAACCGTGGAAAGGCGCCGGGCTCTGCTAAGATTTCCCCCGGCGCTTCGTTTGCCCTGGGCCAAAGCGAGCCTTCACATTAGCTGAACGCTAACACTGCATACTCGTTCCACTTCCAGAACAGGGCTACCGCGAGGCAGTTCTCCGGGGGAAAACGGCCCTTCGCGAAGGGCAGATCTGTCGAGCTCATTGCGGGAAAGCGAAAGCAAAGGACGCTTTTCTCCCTCTAACTGCTTTCGTCAGAGGAACGGGGGAAGTCACAGTGTTCTTTCTCTCACTGAGATACACACAATCTGACGTTGCCTCTGAGCTCCGTTGCTGGCAAAGAACTGAAACGGACATACATTCCTGTGGGGAAACACAGGGCTTTGCTAGGATTTCTCTAGGCAGTGTGTTTTCCCTGGGCCTCACTGTAGCAACACTATCTCGCCAGGGCAACACTGCATGGGATTTCCTCTGCCAGGAGAGAGCTGCTGCTTTGTAGTTTGTGCTGGGAAACCTTGCTTTGGCAAGTGCCAATTGACCGCATTCGGGCAGAAAGAAAAGAGAATAGCAAGAGGCCTTTTCTCTCCGGCTGCTCTGCCAAGCCCTTCCGGCTAAAACTATGTCGTTGCTCCTCTGGAAGAATCCCTGCAACGTGACGTAGCTTTTCAGAAGAAGCCTTGCATTTGCAAGAGCAAATGAGGAATTCGTTGCAGGAAAGAGGAAGGAAAGAAAGTTTCTCTCCTTCTGCCTGCTTTGCTCAGAGGACTGGATGAAGTCAGGGAGTTCTCCCTTTCACTGAGAAACGTGCAGGCTGCTGTTGCCTGGGCGCTCTCTTCTTTGCAAAAGAGTCTGCAGTTCCACGCTTTGAACCTTGGAAAGGCGCCGGGCTCTGCTAAGATTTCCCCCGGCGCTTCGTTTCCCCTGGGCCAAAGCGAGCCTTCACATTAGCTGAACGCTAACACTGCATACTCGTTCCACTTCCAGAACAGGGCTACGGCGAGGCAGTTCTCCGGGGGAAAACGGCCCTTCGCGAAGGGCAGATCTGTCGAGCTCATTGCGGGAAAGCGAAAGCAAAGGACGCTTTTCTCCCTCTAACTGCTTTCGTCAGAGGAACGGGGGAAGTCACAGTATTCTTTCTCTCACTGAGATACACACAATCTGACGTTGCCTCTGAGCTCCGTTGCTGGCAAAGAACTGAAACGGACATACATTCCTGTGGGGAAACACAGGGCTTTGCTAGGATTTCTCTAGGCAGTGTGTTTTCCCTGGGCCTCACTGTAGCAACACTATCTCGCCAGGGCAACACTGCATGGGATTTCCTCTGCCAGGAGAGAGCTGCTGCTTTGTAGTTTGTGCTGGGAAACCTTGCTTTGGCAAGTGCCAATTGACCGCATTCGGGCAGAAAGAAAAGAGAATAGCAAGAGGCCTTTTCTCCCCGGCTGCTCTGCCAAGCCCTTCCGGCTAAAACTATGTCGTTGCTCCTCTGGAAGGATCCCTGCACCGTGACGTAGTTTTTCAGAAGAAGCCTTGCGTTTGCAAGAGCAAATGAGGAATTCGTTGCAGGAAAGAGGAAGGAAAGAAAGTTTCTCTCCTTCTGCCTGCTTTGCTCAGAGGACTGGATGAAGTCAGGGAGTTCACCCTTTCACTGAGAAATTGCAGGCTGCTGTTGCCTGGGCGCTCTCTTCTTTGCAAAAGAGTCTGCAGTTCCACGCTTTGAACCGTGGAAAGGGGCCGGGCTCTGCTAAGATTTCCCCCGGCGCTTCGTTTGCCCTGGGCCAAAGCGAGCCTTCACATTAGCTGAACGCTAACACTGCATACTCGTTCCACTTCCAGAACAGGGCTACCGCGAGGCAGTTCTCCGGGGGAAAACGGCCCTTCGCGAAGGGCAGATCTGTGGAGCTCATTGCGGGAAAGCGAAAGCAAAGGACGCTTTTCTCCCTCTAACTGCTTTCGTCAGAGGAACGGGGGAAGTCACAGTGTTCTTTCTCTCACTGAGATACACACAATCTGACGTTGCCTCTGAGCTCCGTTGCTGGCAAAGAACTGAAACGGACATACATTCCTGTGGGGAAACACAGGGCTTTGCTAGGATTTCTCTAGGCAGTGTGTTTTCCCTGGGCCTCACTGTAGCAACACTATCTCGCCAGGGCAACACTGCATGGGATTTCCTCTGCCAGGAGAGAGCTGCTGCTTTGTAGTTTGTGCTGGGAAACCTTGCTTTGGCAAGTGCCAATTGACCGCATTCGGGCAGAAAGAAAAGAGAATAGCAAGAGGCCTTTTCTCCCCGGCTGCTCTGCCAAGCCCTTCCGGCTAAAACTATGTCGTTGCTCCTCTGGAAGGATCCCTGCACCGTGACGTAGTTTTTCAGAAGAAGCCTTGCGTTTGCAGGAGCAAATGAGGAATTCGTTGCAGGAAAGAGGAAGGAAAGAAAGTTTCTCTCCTTCTGCCTGCTTTGCTCAGAGGACTGGATGAAGTCAGGGAGTTCTCCCTTTCACTGAGAAACGTGCAGGCTGCTGTTGCCTGGGCGCTCTCTTCTTTGCAAAAGAGTCTGCAGTTCCACGCTTTGAACCGTGGAAAGGCGCCGGGCTCTGCTAAGATTTCCCCCGGCGCTTCGTTTGCCCTGGGCCAAAGCGAGCCTTCACATTAGCTGAACGCTAACACTGCATACTCGTTCCACTTCCAGAACAGGGCTACCGCGAGGCAGTTCTCCGGGGGAAAACGGCCCTTCGCGAAGGGCAGATCTGTCGAGCTCATTGCGGGAAAGCGAAAGCAAAGGACGCTTTTCTCCCTCTAACTGCTTTCGTCAGAGGAACGGGGGAAGTCACAGTGTTCTTTCTCTCACTGAGATACACACAATCTGACGTTGCCTCTGAGCTCCGTTGCTGGCAAAGAACTGAAACGGACATACATTCCTGTGGGGAAACACAGGGCTTTGCTAGGATTTCTCTAGGCAGTGTGTTTTCCCTGGGCCTCACTGTAGCAACACTATCTCGCCAGGGCAACACTGCATGGGATTTCCTCTGCCAGGAGAGAGCTGCTGCTTTGTAGTTTGTGCTGGGAAACCTTGCTTTGGCAAGTGCCAATTGACCGCATTCGGGCAGAAAGAAAAGAGAATAGCAAGAGGCCTTTTCTCTCCGGCTGCTCTGCCAAGCCCTTCCGGCTAAAACTATGTCGTTGCTCCTCTGGAAGAATCCCTGCAACGTGACGTAGCTTTTCAGAAGAAGCCTTGCATTTGCAAGAGCAAATGAGGAATTCGTTGCAGGAAAGAGGAAGGAAAGAAAGTTTCTCTCCTTCTGCCTGCTTTGCTCAGAGGACTGGATGAAGTCAGGGAGTTCTCCCTTTCACTGAGAAACGTGCAGGCTGCTGTTGCCTGGGCGCTCTCTTCTTTGCAAAAGAGTCTGCAGTTCCACGCTTTGAACCTTGGAAAGGCGCCGGGCTCTGCTAAGATTTCCCCCGGCGCTTCGTTTCCCCTGGGCCAAAGCGAGCCTTCACATTAGCTGAACGCTAACACTGCATACTCGTTCCACTTCCAGAACAGGGCTACGGCGAGGCAGTTCTCCGGGGGAAAACGGCCCTTCGCGAAGGGCAGATCTGTCGAGCTCATTGCGGGAAAGCGAAAGCAAAGGACGCTTTTCTCCCTCTAACTGCTTTCGTCAGAGGAACGGGGGAAGTCACAGTATTCTTTCTCTCACTGAGATACACACAATCTGACGTTGCCTCTGAGCTCCGTTGCTGGCAAAGAACTGAAACGGACATACATTCCTGTGGGGAAACACAGGGCTTTGCTAGGATTTCTCTAGGCAGTGTGTTTTCCCTGGGCCTCACTGTAGCAACACTATCTCGCCAGGGCAACACTGCATGGGATTTCCTCTGCCAGGAGAGAGCTGCTGCTTTGTAGTTTGTGCTGGGAAACCTTGCTTTGGCAAGTGCCAATTGACCGCATTCGGGCAGAAAGAAAAGAGAATAGCAAGAGGCCTTTTCTCCCCGGCTGCTCTGCCAAGCCCTTCCGGCTAAAACTATGTCGTTGCTCCTCTGGAAGGATCCCTGCACCGTGACGTAGTTTTTCAGAAGAAGCCTTGCGTTTGCAAGAGCAAATGAGGAATTCGTTGCAGGAAAGAGGAAGGAAAGAAAGTTTCTCTCCTTCTGCCTGCTTTGCTCAGAGGACTGGATGAAGTCAGGGAGTTCACCCTTTCACTGAGAAATTGCAGGCTGCTGTTGCCTGGGCGCTCTCTTCTTTGCAAAAGAGTCTGCAGTTCCACGCTTTGAACCGTGGAAAGGGGCCGGGCTCTGCTAAGATTTCCCCCGGCGCTTCGTTTGCCCTGGGCCAAAGCGAGCCTTCACATTAGCTGAACGCTAACACTGCATACTCGTTCCACTTCCAGAACAGGGCTACCGCGAGGCAGTTCTCCGGGGGAAAACGGCCCTTCGCGAAGGGCAGATCTGTGGAGCTCATTGCGGGAAAGCGAAAGCAAAGGACGCTTTTCTCCCTCTAACTGCTTTCGTCAGAGGAACGGGGGAAGTCACAGTGTTCTTTCTCTCACTGAGATACACACAATCTGACGTTGCCTCTGAGCTCCGTTGCTGGCAAAGAACTGAAACGGACATACATTCCTGTGGGGAAACACAGGGCTTTGCTAGGATTTCTCTAGGCAGTGTGTTTTCCCTGGGCCTCACTGTAGCAACACTATCTCGCCAGGGCAACACTGCATGGGATTTCCTCTGCCAGGAGAGAGCTGCTGCTTTGTAGTTTGTGCTGGGAAACCTTGCTTTGGCAAGTGCCAATTGACCGCATTCGGGCAGAAAGAAAAGAGAATAGCAAGAGGCCTTTTCTCCCCGGCTGCTCTGCCAAGCCCTTCCGGCTAAAACTATGTCGTTGCTCCTCTGGAAGGATCCCTGCACCGTGACGTAGTTTTTCAGAAGAAGCCTTGCGTTTGCAGGAGCAAATGAGGAATTCGTTGCAGGAAAGAGGAAGGAAAGAAAGTTTCTCTCCTTCTGCCTGCTTTGCTCAGAGGACTGGATGAAGTCAGGGAGTTCTCCCTTTCACTGAGAAACGTGCAGGCTGCTGTTGCCTGGGCGCTCTCTTCTTTGCAAAAGAGTCTGCAGTTCCACGCTTTGAACCTTGGAAAGGCGCCGGGCTCTGCTAAGATTTCCCCAGCGCTTCGTTTGCCCTGGGCCAAAGCGAGCCTTCACATTAGCTGAACGCTAACACTGCATACTCGTTCCACTTCCAGAACAGGGCTACCGCGAGGCAGTTCTCCGGGGGAAAACGGCCCTTCGCGAAGGGCAGATCTGTGGAGCTCATTGCGGGAAAGCGAAAGCAAAGGACGCTTTTCTCCCTCTAACTGCTTTCGTCAGAGGAACGGGGGAAGTCACAGTGTTCTTTCTCTCACTGAGATACACACAATCTGACGTTGCCTCTGAGCTCCGTTGCTGGCAAAGAACTGAAACGGACATACATTCCTGTGGGGAAACACAGGGCTTTGCTAGGATTTCTCTAGGCAGTGTGTTTTCCCTGGGCCTCACTGTAGCAACACTATCTCGCCAGGGCAACACTGCATGGGATTTCCTCTGCCAGGAGAGAGCTGCTGCTTTGTAGTTTGTGCTGGGAAACCTTGCTTTGGCAAGTGCCAATTGACCGCATTCGGGCAGAAAGAAAAGAGAATAGCAAGAGGCCTTTTCTCCCCGGCTGCTCTGCCAAGCCCTTCCGGCTAAAACTATGTCGTTGCTCCTCTGGAAGGATCCCTGCACCGTGACGTAGTTTTTCAGAAGAAGCCTTGCGTTTGCAGGAGCAAATGAGGAATTCGTTGCAGGAAAGAGGAAGGAAAGAAAGTTTCTCTCCTTCTGCCTGCTTTGCTCAGAGGACTGGATGAAGTCAGGGAGTTCTCCCTTTCACTGAGAAACGTGCAGGCTGCTGTTGCCTGGGCGCTCTCTTCTTTGCAAAAGAGTCTGCAGTTCCACGCTTTGAACCGTGGAAAGGCGCCGGGCTCTGCTAAGATTTCCCCCGGCGCTTCGTTTGCCCTGGGCCAAAGCGAGCCTTCACATTAGCTGAACGCTAACACTGCATACTCGTTCCACTTCCAGAACAGGGCTACCGCGAGGCAGTTCTCCGGGGGAAAACGGCCCTTCGCGAAGGGCAGATCTGTCGAGCTCATTGCGGGAAAGCAAAAGCAAAGGACGCTTTTCTCCCTCTAACTGCTTTCGTCAGAGGAACGGGGGAAGTCACAGTGTTCTTTCTCTCACTGAGATACACACAATCTGACGTTGCCTCTGAGCTCCGTTGCTGGCAAAGAACTGAAACGGACATACATTCCTGTGGGGAAACACAGGGCTTTGCTAGGATTTCTCTAGGCAGTGTGTTTTCCCTGGGCCTCACTGTAGCAACACTATCTCGCCAGGGCAACACTGCATGGGATTTCCTCTGCCAGGAGAGAGCTGCTGCTTTGTAGTTTGTGCTGGGAAACCTTGCTTTGGCAAGTGCCAATTGACCGCATTCGGGCAGAAAGAAAAGAGAATAGCAAGAGGCCTTTTCTCCCCGGCTGCTCTGCCAAGCCCTTCCAGCTAAAACTATGTCGTTGCTCCTCTGGAAGAATCCCTGCACCGTGACGTAGTTTTTCAGAAGAAGCCTTGCGTTTGCAAGAGCAATAGAGGAATTCGTTGCAGGAAAGAGGAAGGAAAGAAAGTTTCTCTCCTTCTGCCTGCTTTGCTCAGAGGACTGGATGAAGTCAGGGAGTTCTCCCTTTCACTGAGAAACGTGCAGGCTGCTGTTGCCTGGGCGCTCTCTTCTTTGCAAAAGAGTCTGCAGTTCCACGCTTTGAACCTTGGAAAGGCGCCGGGCTCTGCTAAGATTTCCCCAGCGCTTCGTTTGCCCTGGGCCAAAGCGAGCCTTCACATTAGCTGAACGCTAACACTGCATACTCGTTCCACTTCCAGAACAGGGCTACCGCGAGGCAGTTCTCCGGGGGAAAACGGCCCTTCGCGAAGGGCAGATCTGTGGAGCTCATTGCGGGAAAGCGAAAGCAAAGGACGCTTTTCTCCCTCTAACTGCTTTCGTCAGAGGAACGGGGGAAGTCACAGTGTTCTTTCTCTCACTGAGATACACACAATCTGACGTTGCCTCTGAGCTCCGTTGCTGGCAAAGAACTGAAACGGACATACATTCCTGTGGGGAAACACAGGGCTTTGCTAGGATTTCTCTAGGCAGTGTGTTTTCCCTGGGCCTCACTGTAGCAACACTATCTCGCCAGGGCAACACTGCATGGGATTTCCTCTGCCAGGAGAGAGCTGCTGCTTTGTAGTTTGTGCTGGGAAACCTTGCTTTGGCAAGTGCCAATTGACCGCATTCGGGCAGAAAGAAAAGAGAATAGCAAGAGGCCTTTTCTCCCCGGCTGCTCTGCCAAGCCCTTCCGGCTAAAACTATGTCGTTGCTCCTCTGGAAGGATCCCTGCACCGTGACGTAGTTTTTCAGAAGAAGCCTTGCGTTTGCAGGAGCAAATGAGGAATTCGTTGCAGGAAAGAGGAAGGAAAGAAAGTTTCTCTCCTTCTGCCTGCTTTGCTCAGAGGACTGGATGAAGTCAGGGAGTTCTCCCTTTCACTGAGAAACGTGCAGGCTGCTGTTGCCTGGGCGCTCTCTTCTTTGCAAAAGAGTCTGCAGTTCCACGCTTTGAACCGTGGAAAGGCGCCGGGCTCTGCTAAGATTTCCCCCGGCGCTTCGTTTGCCCTGGGCCAAAGCGAGCCTTCACATTAGCTGAACGCTAACACTGCATACTCGTTCCACTTCCAGAACAGGGCTACCGCGAGGCAGTTCTCCGGGGGAAAACGGCCCTTCGCGAAGGGCAGATCTGTCGAGCTCATTGCGGGAAAGCGAAAGCAAAGGACGCTTTTCTCCCTCTAACTGCTTTCGTCAGAGGAACGGGGGAAGTCACAGTGTTCTTTCTCTCACTGAGATACACACAATCTGACGTTGCCTCTGAGCTCCGTTGCTGGCAAAGAACTGAAACGGACATACATTCCTGTGGGGAAACACAGGGCTTTGCTAGGATTTCTCTAGGCAGTGTGTTTTCCCTGGGCCTCACTGTAGCAACACTATCTCGCCAGGGCAACACTGCATGGGATTTCCTCTGCCAGGAGAGAGCTGCTGCTTTGTAGTTTGTGCTGGGAAACCTTGCTTTGGCAAGTGCCAATTGACCGCATTCGGGCAGAAAGAAAAGAGAATAGCAAGAGGCCTTTTCTCTCCGGCTGCTCTGCCAAGCCCTTCCGGCTAAAACTATGTCGTTGCTCCTCTGGAAGAATCCCTGCAACGTGACGTAGCTTTTCAGAAGAAGCCTTGCATTTGCAAGAGCAAATGAGGAATTCGTTGCAGGAAAGAGGAAGGAAAGAAAGTTTCTCTCCTTCTGCCTGCTTTGCTCAGAGGACTGGATGAAGTCAGGGAGTTCTCCCTTTCACTGAGAAACGTGCAGGCTGCTGTTGCCTGGGCGCTCTCTTCTTTGCAAAAGAGTCTGCAGTTCCACGCTTTGAACCTTGGAAAGGCGCCGGGCTCTGCTAAGATTTCCCCCGGCGCTTCGTTTCCCCTGGGCCAAAGCGAGCCTTCACATTAGCTGAACGCTAACACTGCATACTCGTTCCACTTCCAGAACAGGGCTACGGCGAGGCAGTTCTCCGGGGGAAAACGGCCCTTCGCGAAGGGCAGATCTGTCGAGCTCATTGCGGGAAAGCGAAAGCAAAGGACGCTTTTCTCCCTCTAACTGCTTTCGTCAGAGGAACGGGGGAAGTCACAGTATTCTTTCTCTCACTGAGATACACACAATCTGACGTTGCCTCTGAGCTCCGTTGCTGGCAAAGAACTGAAACGGACATACATTCCTGTGGGGAAACACAGGGCTTTGCTAGGATTTCTCTAGGCAGTGTGTTTTCCCTGGGCCTCACTGTAGCAACACTATCTCGCCAGGGCAACACTGCATGGGATTTCCTCTGCCAGGAGAGAGCTGCTGCTTTGTAGTTTGTGCTGGGAAACCTTGCTTTGGCAAGTGCCAATTGACCGCATTCGGGCAGAAAGAAAAGAGAATAGCAAGAGGCCTTTTCTCCCCGGCTGCTCTGCCAAGCCCTTCCGGCTAAAACTATGTCGTTGCTCCTCTGGAAGGATCCCTGCACCGTGACGTAGTTTTTCAGAAGAAGCCTTGCGTTTGCAAGAGCAAATGAGGAATTCGTTGCAGGAAAGAGGAAGGAAAGAAAGTTTCTCTCCTTCTGCCTGCTTTGCTCAGAGGACTGGATGAAGTCAGGGAGTTCACCCTTTCACTGAGAAATTGCAGGCTGCTGTTGCCTGGGCGCTCTCTTCTTTGCAAAAGAGTCTGCAGTTCCACGCTTTGAACCGTGGAAAGGGGCCGGGCTCTGCTAAGATTTCCCCCGGCGCTTCGTTTGCCCTGGGCCAAAGCGAGCCTTCACATTAGCTGAACGCTAACACTGCATACTCGTTCCACTTCCAGAACAGGGCTACCGCGAGGCAGTTCTCCGGGGGAAAACGGCCCTTCGCGAAGGGCAGATCTGTGGAGCTCATTGCGGGAAAGCGAAAGCAAAGGACGCTTTTCTCCCTCTAACTGCTTTCGTCAGAGGAACGGGGGAAGTCACAGTGTTCTTTCTCTCACTGAGATACACACAATCTGACGTTGCCTCTGAGCTCCGTTGCTGGCAAAGAACTGAAACGGACATACATTCCTGTGGGGAAACACAGGGCTTTGCTAGGATTTCTCTAGGCAGTGTGTTTTCCCTGGGCCTCACTGTAGCAACACTATCTCGCCAGGGCAACACTGCATGGGATTTCCTCTGCCAGGAGAGAGCTGCTGCTTTGTAGTTTGTGCTGGGAAACCTTGCTTTGGCAAGTGCCAATTGACCGCATTCGGGCAGAAAGAAAAGAGAATAGCAAGAGGCCTTTTCTCCCCGGCTGCTCTGCCAAGCCCTTCCGGCTAAAACTATGTCGTTGCTCCTCTGGAAGGATCCCTGCACCGTGACGTAGTTTTTCAGAAGAAGCCTTGCGTTTGCAGGAGCAAATGAGGAATTCGTTGCAGGAAAGAGGAAGGAAAGAAAGTTTCTCTCCTTCTGCCTGCTTTGCTCAGAGGACTGGATGAAGTCAGGGAGTTCTCCCTTTCACTGAGAAACGTGCAGGCTGCTGTTGCCTGGGCGCTCTCTTCTTTGCAAAAGAGTCTGCAGTTCCACGCTTTGAACCGTGGAAAGGCGCCGGGCTCTGCTAAGATTTCCCCCGGCGCTTCGTTTGCCCTGGGCCAAAGCGAGCCTTCACATTAGCTGAACGCTAACACTGCATACTCGTTCCACTTCCAGAACAGGGCTACCGCGAGGCAGTTCTCCGGGGGAAAACGGCCCTTCGCGAAGGGCAGATCTGTCGAGCTCATTGCGGGAAAGCGAAAGCAAAGGACGCTTTTCTCCCTCTAACTGCTTTCGTCAGAGGAACGGGGGAAGTCACAGTGTTCTTTCTCTCACTGAGATACACACAATCTGACGTTGCCTCTGAGCTCCGTTGCTGGCAAAGAACTGAAACGGACATACATTCCTGTGGGGAAACACAGGGCTTTGCTAGGATTTCTCTAGGCAGTGTGTTTTCCCTGGGCCTCACTGTAGCAACACTATCTCGCCAGGGCAACACTGCATGGGATTTCCTCTGCCAGGAGAGAGCTGCTGCTTTGTAGTTTGTGCTGGGAAACCTTGCTTTGGCAAGTGCCAATTGACCGCATTCGGGCAGAAAGAAAAGAGAATAGCAAGAGGCCTTTTCTCTCCGGCTGCTCTGCCAAGCCCTTCCGGCTAAAACTATGTCGTTGCTCCTCTGGAAGAATCCCTGCAACGTGACGTAGCTTTTCAGAAGAAGCCTTGCATTTGCAAGAGCAAATGAGGAATTCGTTGCAGGAAAGAGGAAGGAAAGAAAGTTTCTCTCCTTCTGCCTGCTTTGCTCAGAGGACTGGATGAAGTCAGGGAGTTCTCCCTTTCACTGAGAAACGTGCAGGCTGCTGTTGCCTGGGCGCTCTCTTCTTTGCAAAAGAGTCTGCAGTTCCACGCTTTGAACCTTGGAAAGGCGCCGGGCTCTGCTAAGATTTCCCCCGGCGCTTCGTTTCCCCTGGGCCAAAGCGAGCCTTCACATTAGCTGAACGCTAACACTGCATACTCGTTCCACTTCCAGAACAGGGCTACGGCGAGGCAGTTCTCCGGGGGAAAACGGCCCTTCGCGAAGGGCAGATCTGTCGAGCTCATTGCGGGAAAGCGAAAGCAAAGGACGCTTTTCTCCCTCTAACTGCTTTCGTCAGAGGAACGGGGGAAGTCACAGTATTCTTTCTCTCACTGAGATACACACAATCTGACGTTGCCTCTGAGCTCCGTTGCTGGCAAAGAACTGAAACGGACATACATTCCTGTGGGGAAACACAGGGCTTTGCTAGGATTTCTCTAGGCAGTGTGTTTTCCCTGGGCCTCACTGTAGCAACACTATCTCGCCAGGGCAACACTGCATGGGATTTCCTCTGCCAGGAGAGAGCTGCTGCTTTGTAGTTTGTGCTGGGAAACCTTGCTTTGGCAAGTGCCAATTGACCGCATTCGGGCAGAAAGAAAAGAGAATAGCAAGAGGCCTTTTCTCCCCGGCTGCTCTGCCAAGCCCTTCCGGCTAAAACTATGTCGTTGCTCCTCTGGAAGGATCCCTGCACCGTGACGTAGTTTTTCAGAAGAAGCCTTGCGTTTGCAAGAGCAAATGAGGAATTCGTTGCAGGAAAGAGGAAGGAAAGAAAGTTTCTCTCCTTCTGCCTGCTTTGCTCAGAGGACTGGATGAAGTCAGGGAGTTCACCCTTTCACTGAGAAATTGCAGGCTGCTGTTGCCTGGGCGCTCTCTTCTTTGCAAAAGAGTCTGCAGTTCCACGCTTTGAACCGTGGAAAGGGGCCGGGCTCTGCTAAGATTTCCCCCGGCGCTTCGTTTGCCCTGGGCCAAAGCGAGCCTTCACATTAGCTGAACGCTAACACTGCATACTCGTTCCACTTCCAGAACAGGGCTACCGCGAGGCAGTTCTCCGGGGGAAAACGGCCCTTCGCGAAGGGCAGATCTGTCGAGCTCATTGCGGGAAAGCGAAAGCAAAGGACGCTTTTCTCCCTCTAACTGCTTTCGTCAGAGGAACGGGGGAAGTCACAGTGTTCTTTCTCTCACTGAGATACACACAATCTGACGTTGCCTCTGAGCTCCGTTGCTGGCAAAGAACTGAAACGGACATACATTCCTGTGGGGAAACACAGGGCTTTGCTAGGATTTCTCTAGGCAGTGTGTTTTCCCTGGGCCTCACTGTAGCAACACTATCTCGCCAGGGCAACACTGCATGGGATTTCCTCTGCCAGGAGAGAGCTGCTGCTTTGTAGTTTGTGCTGGGAAACCTTGCTTTGGCAAGTGCCAATTGACCGCATTCGGGCAGAAAGAAAAGAGAATAGCAAGAGGCCTTTTCTCTCCGGCTGCTCTGCCAAGCCCTTCCGGCTAAAACTATGTCGTTGCTCCTCTGGAAGAATCCCTGCAACGTGACGTAGCTTTTCAGAAGAAGCCTTGCATTTGCAAGAGCAAATGAGGAATTCGTTGCAGGAAAGAGGAAGGAAAGAAAGTTTCTCTCCTTCTGCCTGCTTTGCTCAGAGGACTGGATGAAGTCAGGGAGTTCTCCCTTTCACTGAGAAACGTGCAGGCTGCTGTTGCCTGGGCGCTCTCTTCTTTGCAAAAGAGTCTGCAGTTCCACGCTTTGAACCTTGGAAAGGCGCCGGGCTCTGCTAAGATTTCCCCCGGCGCTTCGTTTCCCCTGGGCCAAAGCGAGCCTTCACATTAGCTGAACGCTAACACTGCATACTCGTTCCACTTCCAGAACAGGGCTACGGCGAGGCAGTTCTCCGGGGGAAAACGGCCCTTCGCGAAGGGCAGATCTGTGGAGCTCATTGCGGGAAAGCGAAAGCAAAGGACGCTTTTCTCCCTCTAACTGCTTTCGTCAGAGGAACGGGGGAAGTCACAGTATTCTTTCTCTCACTGAGATACACACAATCTGACGTTGCCTCTGAGCTCCGTTGCTGGCAAAGAACTGAAACGGACATACATTCCTGTGGGGAAACACAGGGCTTTGCTAGGATTTCTCTAGGCAGTGTGTTTTCCCTGGGCCTCACTGTAGCAACACTATCTCGCCAGGGCAACACTGCATGGGATTTCCTCTGCCAGGAGAGAGCTGCTGCTTTGTAGTTTGTGCTGGGAAACCTTGCTTTGGCAAGTGCCAATTGACCGCATTCGGGCAGAAAGAAAAGAGAATAGCAAGAGGCCTTTTCTCTCCGGCTGCTCTGTCAAGCCCTTCCGGCTCAAACTATGTCGTTGCTCCTCTGGAAGGATCCCTGCACCGTGACGTAGTTTTTCAGAAGAAGCCTTGCGTTTGCAAGAGCAAATGAGGAATTCGTTGCAGGAAAGAGGAAGGAAAGAAAGTTTCTCTCCTTCTGCCTGCTTTGCTCAGAGGACTGGATGAAGTCAGGGAGTTCTCCCTTTCACTGAGAAACGTGCAGGCTGCTGTTGCCTGGGCGCTCTCTTCTTTGCAAAAGAGTCTGCAGTTCCACGCTTTGAACCTTGGAAAGGCGCCGGGCTCTGCTAAGATTTCCCCCGGCGCTTCGTTTGCCCTGGGCCAAAGCGAGCCTTCACATTAGCTGAACGCTAACACTGCATACTCGTTCCACTTCCAGAACAGGGCTACGGCGAGGCAGTTCTCCGGGGGAAAACGGCCCTTCGCGAAGGGCAGATCTGTCGAGCTCATTGCGGGAAAGCGAAAGCAAAGGACGCTTTTCTCCCTCTAACTGCTTTCGTCAGAGGAACGGGGGAAGTCACAGTATTCTTTCTCTCACTGAGATACACACAATCTGACGTTGCCTCTGAGCTCCGTTGCTGGCAAAGAACTGAAACGGACATACATTCCTGTGGGGAAACACAGGGCTTTGCTAGGATTTCTCTAGGCAGTGTGTTTTCCCTGGGCCTCACTGTAGCAACACTATCTCGCCAGGGCAACACTGCATGGGATTTCCTCTGCCAGGAGAGAGCTGCTGCTTTGTAGTTTGTGCTGGGAAACCTTGCTTTGGCAAGTGCCAATTGACCGCATTCGGGCAGAAAGAAAAGAGAATAGCAAGAGTCCTTTTCTCCCCGGCTGCTCTGCCAAGCCCTTCCAGCTAAAACTATGTCGTTGCTCCTCTGGAAGAATCCCTGCACCGTGACGTAGTTTTTCAGAAGAAGCCTTGCGTTTGCAAGAGCAATAGAGGAATTCGTTGCAGGAAAGAGGAAGGAAAGAAAGTTTCTCTCCTTCTGCCTGCTTTGCTCAGAGGACTGGATGAAGTCAGGGAGTTCTCCCTTTCACTGAGAAACGTGCAGGCTGCTGTTGCCTGGGCGCTCTCTTCTTTGCAAAAGAGTCTGCAGTTCCACGCTTTGAACCTTGGAAAGGCGCCGGGCTCTGCTAAGATTTCCCCAGCGCTTCGTTTGCCCTGGGCCAAAGCGAGCCTTCACATTAGCTGAACGCTAACACTGCATACTCGTTCCACTTCCAGAACAGGGCTACCGCGAGGCAGTTCTCCGGGGGAAAACGGCCCTTCGCGAAGGGCAGATCTGTGGAGCTCATTGCGGGAAAGCGAAAGCAAAGGACGCTTTTCTCCCTCTAACTGCTTTCGTCAGAGGAACGGGGGAAGTCACAGTGTTCTTTCTCTCACTGAGATACACACAATCTGACGTTGCCTCTGAGCTCCGTTGCTGGCAAAGAACTGAAACGGACATACATTCCTGTGGGGAAACACAGGGCTTTGCTAGGATTTCTCTAGGCAGTGTGTTTTCCCTGGGCCTCACTGTAGCAACACTATCTCGCCAGGGCAACACTGCATGGGATTTCCTCTGCCAGGAGAGAGCTGCTGCTTTGTAGTTTGTGCTGGGAAACCTTGCTTTGGCAAGTGCCAATTGACCGCATTCGGGCAGAAAGAAAAGAGAATAGCAAGAGGCCTTTTCTCCCCGGCTGCTCTGCCAAGCCCTTCCGGCTAAAACTATGTCGTTGCTCCTCTGGAAGGATCCCTGCACCGTGACGTAGTTTTTCAGAAGAAGCCTTGCGTTTGCAAGAGCAAATGAGGAATTCGTTGCAGGAAAGAGGAAGGAAAGAAAGTTTCTCTCCTTCTGCCTGCTTTGCTCAGAGGACTGGATGAAGTCAGGGAGTTCTCCCTTTCACTGAGAAACGTGCAGGCTGCTGTTGCCTGGGCGCTCTCTTCTTTGCAAAAGAGTCTGCAGTTCCACGCTTTGAACCTTGGAAAGGCGCCGGGCTCTGCTAAGATTTCCCCAGCGCTTCGTTTGCCCTGGGCCAAAGCGAGCCTTCACATTAGCTGAACGCTAACACTGCATACTCGTTCCACTTCCAGAACAGGGCTACCGCGAGGCAGTTCTCCGGGGGAAAACGGCCCTTCGCGAAGGGCAGATCTGTCGAGCTCATTGCGGGAAAGCGAAAGCAAAGGACGCTTTTCTCCCTCTAACTGCTTTCGTCAGAGGAACGGGGGAAGTCACAGTGTTCTTTCTCTCACTGAGATACACACAATCTGACGTTGCCTCTGAGCTCCGTTGCTGGCAAAGAACTGAAACGGACATACATTCCTGTGGGGAAACACAGGGCTTTGCTAGGATTTCTCTAGGCAGTGTGTTTTCCCTGGGCTTCACTGTAGCAACACTATCTCGCCAGGGCAACACTGCATGGGATTTCCTCTGCCAGGAGAGAGCTGCTGCTTTGTAGTTTGTGCTGGGAAACCTTGCTTTGGCAAGTGCCAATTGACCGCATTCGGGCAGAAAGAAAAGAGAATAGCAAGAGGCCTTTTCTCCCCGGCTGCTCTGCCAAGCCCTTCCGGCTAAAACTATGTCGTTGCTCCTCTGGAAGGATCCCTGCACCGTGACGTAGTTTTTCAGAAGAAGCCTTGCGTTTGCAAGAGCAAATGAGGAATTCGTTGCAGGAAAGAGGAAGGAAAGAAAGTTTCTCTCCTTCTGCCTGCTTTGCTCAGAGGACTGGATGAAGTCAGGGAGTTCTCCCTTTCACTGAGAAACGTGCAGGCTGCTGTTGCCTGGGCGCTCTCTTCTTTGCAAAAGAGTCTGCAGTTCCACGCTTTGAACCGTGGAAAGGCGCCGGGCTCTGCTAAGATTTCCCCCGGCGCTTCGTTTGCCCTGGGCCAAAGCGAGCCTTCACATTAGCTGAACGCTAACACTGCATACTCGTTCCACTTCCAGAACAGGGCTACCGCGAGGCAGTTCTCCGGGGGAAAACGGCCCTTCGCGAAGGGCAGATCTGTCGAGCTCATTGCGGGAAAGCGAAAGCAAAGGACGCTTTTCTCCCTCTAACTGCTTTCGTCAGAGGAACGGGGGAAGTCACAGTGTTCTTTCTCTCACTGAGATACACACAATCTGACGTTGCCTCTGAGCTCCGTTGCTGGCAAAGAACTGAAACGGACATACATTCCTGTGGGGAAACACAGGGCTTTGCTAGGATTTCTCTAGGCAGTGTGTTTTCCCTGGGCCTCACTGTAGCAACACTATCTCGCCAGGGCAACACTGCATGGGATTTCCTCTGCCAGGAGAGAGCTGCTGCTTTGTAGTTTGTGCTGGGAAACCTTGCTTTGGCAAGTGCCAATTGACCGCATTCGGGCAGAAAGAAAAGAGAATAGCAAGAGGCCTTTTCTCCCCGGCTGCTCTGCCAAGCCCTTCCGGCTAAAACTATGTCGTTGCTCCTCTGGAAGGATCCCTGCACCGTGACGTAGTTTTTCAGAAGAAGCCTTGCGTTTGCAAGAGCAAATGAGGAATTCGTTGCAGGAAAGAGGAAGGAAAGAAAGTTTCTCTCCTTCTGCCTGCTTTGCTCAGAGGACTGGATGAAGTCAGGGAGTTCTCCCTTTCACTGAGAAACGTGCAGGCTGCTGTTGCCTGGGCGCTCTCTTCTTTGCAAAAGAGTCTGCAGTTCCACGCCTTGAACCGCGGAAAGGCGCCGGGCTCTGCTAAGATTTCCCCCGGCGCTTCGTTTGCCCTGGGCCAAAGCGAGCCTTCACATTAGCTGAACGCTAACACTGCATACTCGTTCCACTTCCAGAACAGGGCTACGGCGAGGCAGTTCTCCGGGGGAAAACGGCCCTTCGCGAAGGGCAGATCTGTCGAGCTCATTGCGGGAAAGCGAAAGCAAAGGACGCTTTTCTCCCTCTAACTGCTTTCGTCAGAGGAACGGGGGAAGTCACAGTATTCTTTCTCTCACTGAGATACACACAATCTGACGTTGCCTCTGAGCTCCGTTGCTGGCAAAGAACTGAAACGGACATACATTCCTGTGGGGAAACACAGGGCTTTGCTAGGATTTCTCTAGGCAGTGTGTTTTCCCTGGGCCTCACTGTAGCAACACTATCTCGCCAGGGCAACACTGCATGGGATTTCCTCTGCCAGGAGAGAGCTGCTGCTTTGTAGTTTGTGCTGGGAAACCTTGCTTTGGCAAGTGCCAATTGACCGCATTCGGGCAGAAAGAAAAGAGAATAGCAAGAGGCCTTTTCTCCCCGGCTGCTCTGCCAAGCCCTTCCAGCTAAAACTATGTCGTTGCTCCTCTGGAAGAATCCCTGCACCGTGACGTAGTTTTTCAGAAGAAGCCTTGCGTTTGCAAGAGCAATAGAGGAATTCGTTGCAGGAAAGAGGAAGGAAAGAAAGTTTCTCTCCTTCTGCCTGCTTTGCTCAGAGGACTGGATGAAGTCAGGGAGTTCTCCCTTTCACTGAGAAACGTGCAGGCTGCTGTTGCCTGGGCGCTCTCTTCTTTGCAAAAGAGTCTGCAGTTCCACGCTTTGAACCTTGGAAAGGCGCCGGGCTCTGCTAAGATTTCCCCAGCGCTTCGTTTGCCCTGGGCCAAAGCGAGCCTTCACATTAGCTGAACGCTAACACTGCATACTCGTTCCACTTCCAGAACAGGGCTACCGCGAGGCAGTTCTCCGGGGGAAAACGGCCCTTCGCGAAGGGCAGATCTGTGGAGCTCATTGCGGGAAAGCGAAAGCAAAGGACGCTTTTCTCCCTCTAACTGCTTTCGTCAGAGGAACGGGGGAAGTCACAGTGTTCTTTCTCTCACTGAGATACACACAATCTGACGTTGCCTCTGAGCTCCGTTGCTGGCAAAGAACTGAAACGGACATACATTCCTGTGGGGAAACACAGGGCTTTGCTAGGATTTCTCTAGGCAGTGTGTTTTCCCTGGGCCTCACTGTAGCAACACTATCTCGCCAGGGCAACACTGCATGGGATTTCCTCTGCCAGGAGAGAGCTGCTGCTTTGTAGTTTGTGCTGGGAAACCTTGCTTTGGCAAGTGCCAATTGACCGCATTCGGGCAGAAAGAAAAGAGAATAGCAAGAGGCCTTTTCTCCCCGGCTGCTCTGCCAAGCCCTTCCGGCTAAAACTATGTCGTTGCTCCTCTGGAAGGATCCCTGCACCGTGACGTAGTTTTTCAGAAGAAGCCTTGCGTTTGCAGGAGCAAATGAGGAATTCGTTGCAGGAAAGAGGAAGGAAAGAAAGTTTCTCTCCTTCTGCCTGCTTTGCTCAGAGGACTGGATGAAGTCAGGGAGTTCTCCCTTTCACTGAGAAACGTGCAGGCTGCTGTTGCCTGGGCGCTCTCTTCTTTGCAAAAGAGTCTGCAGTTCCACGCTTTGAACCGTGGAAAGGCGCCGGGCTCTGCTAAGATTTCCCCCGGCGCTTCGTTTGCCCTGGGCCAAAGCGAGCCTTCACATTAGCTGAACGCTAACACTGCATACTCGTTCCACTTCCAGAACAGGGCTACCGCGAGGCAGTTCTCCGGGGGAAAACGGCCCTTCGCGAAGGGCAGATCTGTCGAGCTCATTGCGGGAAAGCGAAAGCAAAGGACGCTTTTCTCCCTCTAACTGCTTTCGTCAGAGGAACGGGGGAAGTCACAGTGTTCTTTCTCTCACTGAGATACACACAATCTGACGTTGCCTCTGAGCTCCGTTGCTGGCAAAGAACTGAAACGGACATACATTCCTGTGGGGAAACACAGGGCTTTGCTAGGATTTCTCTAGGCAGTGTGTTTTCCCTGGGCCTCACTGTAGCAACACTATCTCGCCAGGGCAACACTGCATGGGATTTCCTCTGCCAGGAGAGAGCTGCTGCTTTGTAGTTTGTGCTGGGAAACCTTGCTTTGGCAAGTGCCAATTGACCGCATTCGGGCAGAAAGAAAAGAGAATAGCAAGAGGCCTTTTCTCCCCGGCTGCTCTGCCAAGCCCTTCCAGCTAAAACTATGTCGTTGCTCCTCTGGAAGAATCCCTGCACCGTGACGTAGTTTTTCAGAAGAAGCCTTGCGTTTGCAAGAGCAATAGAGGAATTCGTTGCAGGAAAGAGGAAGGAAAGAAAGTTTCTCTCCTTCTGCCTGCTTTGCTCAGAGGACTGGATGAAGTCAGGGAGTTCTCCCTTTCACTGAGAAACGTGCAGGCTGCTGTTGCCTGGGCGCTCTCTTCTTTGCAAAAGAGTTTGCAGTTCCACGCTTTGAACCTTGGAAAGGCGCCGGGCTCTGCTAAGATTTCCCCAGCGCTTCGTTTGCCCTGGGCCAAAGCGAGCCTTCACATTAGCTGAACGCTAACACTGCATACTCGTTCCACTTCCAGAACAGGGCTACCGCGAGGCAGTTCTCCGGGGGAAAACGGCCCTTCGCGAAGGGCAGATCTGTGGAGCTCATTGCGGGAAAGCGAAAGCAAAGGACGCTTTTCTCCCTCTAACTGCTTTCGTCAGAGGAACGGGGGAAGTCACAGTGTTCTTTCTCTCACTGAGATACACACAATCTGACGTTGCCTCTGAGCTCCGTTGCTGGCAAAGAACTGAAACGGACATACATTCCTGTGGGGAAACACAGGGCTTTGCTAGGATTTCTCTAGGCAGTGTGTTTTCCCTGGGCCTCACTGTAGCAACACTATCTCGCCAGGGCAACACTGCATGGGATTTCCTCTGCCAGGAGAGAGCTGCTGCTTTGTAGTTTGTGCTGGGAAACCTTGCTTTGGCAAGTGCCAATTGACCGCATTCGGGCAGAAAGAAAAGAGAATAGCAAGAGGCCTTTTCTCCCCGGCTGCTCTGCCAAGCCCTTCCGGCTCAAACTATGTCGTTGCTCCTCTGGAAGGATCCCTGCACCGTGACGTAGTTTTTCAGAAGAAGCCTTGCGTTTGCAGGAGCAAATGAGGAATTCGTTGCAGGAAAGAGGAAGGAAAGAAAGTTTCTCTCCTTCTGCCTGCTTTGCTCAGAGGACTGGATGAAGTCAGGGAGTTCTCCCTTTCACTGAGAAACGTGCAGGCTGCTGTTGCCTGGGCGCTCTCTTCTTTGCAAAAGAGTCTGCAGTTCCACGCTTTGAACCGTGGAAAGGCGCCGGGCTCTGCTAAGATTTCCCCCGGCGCTTCGTTTGCCCTGGGCCAAAGCGAGCCTTCACATTAGCTGAACGCTAACACTGCATACTCGTTCCACTTCCAGAACAGGGCTACCGCGAGGCAGTTCTCCGGGGGAAAACGGCCCTTCGCGAAGGGCAGATCTGTCGAGCTCATTGCGGGAAAGCGAAAGCAAAGGACGCTTTTCTCCCTCTAACTGCTTTCGTCAGAGGAACGGGGGAAGTCACAGTGTTCTTTCTCTCACTGAGATACACACAATCTGACGTTGCCTCTGAGCTCCGTTGCTGGCAAAGAACTGAAACGGACATACATTCCTGTGGGGAAACACAGGGCTTTGCTAGGATTTCTCTAGGCAGTGTGTTTTCCCTGGGCCTCACTGTAGCAACACTATCTCGCCAGGGCAACACTGCATGGGATTTCCTCTGCCAGGAGAGAGCTGCTGCTTTGTAGTTTGTGCTGGGAAACCTTGCTTTGGCAAGTGCCAATTGACCGCATTCGGGCAGAAAGAAAAGAGAATAGCAAGAGGCCTTTTCTCCCCGGCTGCTCTGCCAAGCCCTTCCAGCTAAAACTATGTCGTTGCTCCTCTGGAAGAATCCCTGCACCGTGACGTAGTTTTTCAGAAGAAGCCTTGCGTTTGCAAGAGCAATAGAGGAATTCGTTGCAGGAAAGAGGAAGGAAAGAAAGTTTCTCTCCTTCTGCCTGCTTTGCTCAGAGGACTGGATGAAGTCAGGGAGTTCTCCCTTTCACTGAGAAACGTGCAGGCTGCTGTTGCCTGGGCGCTCTCTTCTTTGCAAAAGAGTCTGCAGTTCCACGCTTTGAACCTTGGAAAGGCGCCGGGCTCTGCTAAGATTTCCCCAGCGCTTCGTTTGCCCTGGGCCAAAGCGAGCCTTCACATTAGCTGAACGCTAACACTGCATACTCGTTCCACTTCCAGAACAGGGCTACCGCGAGGCAGTTCTCCGGGGGAAAACGGCCCTTCGCGAAGGGCAGATCTGTGGAGCTCATTGCGGGAAAGCGAAAGCAAAGGACGCTTTTCTCCCTCTAACTGCTTTCGTCAGAGGAACGGGGGAAGTCACAGTGTTCTTTCTCTCACTGAGATACACACAATCTGACGTTGCCTCTGAGCTCCGTTGCTGGCAAAGAACTGAAACGGACATACATTCCTGTGGGGAAACACAGGGCTTTGCTAGGATTTCTCTAGGCAGTGTGTTTTCCCTGGGCCTCACTGTAGCAACACTATCTCGCCAGGGCAACACTGCATGGGATTTCCTCTGCCAGGAGAGAGCTGCTGCTTTGTAGTTTGTGCTGGGAAACCTTGCTTTGGCAAGTGCCAATTGACCGCATTCGGGCAGAAAGAAAAGAGAATAGCAAGAGGCCTTTTCTCCCCGGCTGCTCTGCCAAGCCCTTCCGGCTAAAACTATGTCGTTGCTCCTCTGGAAGGATCCCTGCACCGTGACGTAGTTTTTCAGAAGAAGCCTTGCGTTTGCAGGAGCAAATGAGGAATTCGTTGCAGGAAAGAGGAAGGAAAGAAAGTTTCTCTCCTTCTGCCTGCTTTGCTCAGAGGACTGGATGAAGTCAGGGAGTTCTCCCTTTCACTGAGAAACGTGCAGGCTGCTGTTGCCTGGGCGCTCTCTTCTTTGCAAAAGAGTCTGCAGTTCCACGCTTTGAACCGTGGAAAGGCGCCGGGCTCTGCTAAGATTTCCCCCGGCGCTTCGTTTGCCCTGGGCCAAAGCGAGCCTTCACATTAGCTGAACGCTAACACTGCATACTCGTTCCACTTCCAGAACAGGGCTACCGCGAGGCAGTTCTCCGGGGGAAAACGGCCCTTCGCGAAGGGCAGATCTGTCGAGCTCATTGCGGGAAAGCGAAAGCAAAGGACGCTTTTCTCCCTCTAACTGCTTTCGTCAGAGGAACGGGGGAAGTCACAGTGTTCTTTCTCTCACTGAGATACACACAATCTGACGTTGCCTCTGAGCTCCGTTGCTGGCAAAGAACTGAAACGGACATACATTCCTGTGGGGAAACACAGGGCTTTGCTAGGATTTCTCTAGGCAGTGTGTTTTCCCTGGGCCTCACTGTAGCAACACTATCTCGCCAGGGCAACACTGCATGGGATTTCCTCTGCCAGGAGAGAGCTGCTGCTTTGTAGTTTGTGCTGGGAAACCTTGCTTTGGCAAGTGCCAATTGACCGCATTCGGGCAGAAAGAAAAGAGAATAGCAAGAGGCCTTTTCTCCCCGGCTGCTCTGCCAAGCCCTTCCGGCTAAAACTATGTCGTTGCTCCTCTGGAAGGATCCCTGCACCGTGACGTAGTTTTTCAGAAGAAGCCTTGCGTTTGCAGGAGCAAATGAGGAATTCGTTGCAGGAAAGAGGAAGGAAAGAAAGTTTCTCTCCTTCTGCCTGCTTTGCTCAGAGGACTGGATGAAGTCAGGGAGTTCACCCTTTCACTGAGAAATTGCAGGCTGCTGTTGCCTGGGCGCTCTCTTCTTTGCAAAAGAGTCTGCAGTTCCACGCTTTGAACCGTGGAAAGGGGCCGGGCTCTGCTAAGATTTCCCCCGGCGCTTCGTTTGCCCTGGGCCAAAGCGAGCCTTCACATTAGCTGAACGCTAACACTGCATACTCGTTCCACTTCCAGAACAGGGCTACCGCGAGGCAGTTCTCCGGGGGAAAACGGCCCTTCGCGAAGGGCAGATCTGTCGAGCTCATTGCGGGAAAGCGAAAGCAAAGGACGCTTTTCTCCCTCTAACTGCTTTCGTCAGAGGAACGGGGGAAGTCACAGTGTTCTTTCTCTCACTGAGATACACACAATCTGACGTTGCCTCTGAGCTCCGTTGCTGGCAAAGAACTGAAACGGACATACATTCCTGTGGGGAAACACAGGGCTTTGCTAGGATTTCTCTAGGCAGTGTGTTTTCCCTGGGCCTCACTGTAGCAACACTATCTCGCCAGGGCAACACTGCATGGGATTTCCTCTGCCAGGAGAGAGCTGCTGCTTTGTAGTTTGTGCTGGGAAACCTTGCTTTGGCAAGTGCCAATTGACCGCATTCGGGCAGAAAGAAAAGAGAATAGCAAGAGGCCTTTTCTCTCCGGCTGCTCTGCCAAGCCCTTCCGGCTAAAACTATGTCGTTGCTCCTCTGGAAGAATCCCTGCAACGTGACGTAGCTTTTCAGAAGAAGCCTTGCATTTGCAAGAGCAAATGAGGAATTCGTTGCAGGAAAGAGGAAGGAAAGAAAGTTTCTCTCCTTCTGCCTGCTTTGCTCAGAGGACTGGATGAAGTCAGGGAGTTCTCCCTTTCACTGAGAAACGTGCAGGCTGCTGTTGCCTGGGCGCTCTCTTCTTTGCAAAAGAGTCTGCAGTTCCACGCTTTGAACCTTGGAAAGGCGCCGGGCTCTGCTAAGATTTCCCCCGGCGCTTCGTTTCCCCTGGGCCAAAGCGAGCCTTCACATTAGCTGAACGCTAACACTGCATACTCGTTCCACTTCCAGAACAGGGCTACGGCGAGGCAGTTCTCCGGGGGAAAACGGCCCTTCGCGAAGGGCAGATCTGTCGAGCTCATTGCGGGAAAGCGAAAGCAAAGGACGCTTTTCTCCCTCTAACTGCTTTCGTCAGAGGAACGGGGGAAGTCACAGTATTCTTTCTCTCACTGAGATACACACAATCTGACGTTGCCTCTGAGCTCCGTTGCTGGCAAAGAACTGAAACGGACATACATTCCTGTGGGGAAACACAGGGCTTTGCTAGGATTTCTCTAGGCAGTGTGTTTTCCCTGGGCCTCACTGTAGCAACACTATCTCGCCAGGGCAACACTGCATGGGATTTCCTCTGCCAGGAGAGAGCTGCTGCTTTGTAGTTTGTGCTGGGAAACCTTGCTTTGGCAAGTGCCAATTGACCGCATTCGGGCAGAAAGAAAAGAGAATAGCAAGAGGCCTTTTCTCCCCGGCTGCTCTGCCAAGCCCTTCCGGCTAAAACTATGTCGTTGCTCCTCTGGAAGGATCCCTGCACCGTGACGTAGTTTTTCAGAAGAAGCCTTGCGTTTGCAAGAGCAAATGAGGAATTCGTTGCAGGAAAGAGGAAGGAAAGAAAGTTTCTCTCCTTCTGCCTGCTTTGCTCAGAGGACTGGATGAAGTCAGGGAGTTCTCCCTTTCACTGAGAAACGTGCAGGCTGCTGTTGCCTGGGCGCTCTCTTCTTTGCAAAAGAGTCTGCAGTTCCACGCTTTGAACCGTGGAAAGGCGCCGGGCTCTGCTAAGATTTCCCCCGGCGCTTCGTTTGCCCTGGGCCAAAGCGAGCCTTCACATTAGCTGAACGCTAACACTGCATACTCGTTCCACTTCCAGAACAGGGCTACCGCGAGGCAGTTCTCCGGGGGAAAACGGCCCTTCGCGAAGGGCAGATCTGTGGAGCTCATTGCGGGAAAGCGAAAGCAAAGGACGCTTTTCTCCCTCTAACTGCTTTCGTCAGAGGAACGGGGGAAGTCACAGTGTTCTTTCTCTCACTGAGATACACACAATCTGACGTTGCCTCTGAGCTCCGTTGCTGGCAAAGAACTGAAACGGACATACATTCCTGTGGGGAAACACAGGGCTTTGCTAGGATTTCTCTAGGCAGTGTGTTTTCCCTGGGCCTCACTGTAGCAACACTATCTCGCCAGGGCAACACTGCATGGGATTTCCTCTGCCAGGAGAGAGCTGCTGCTTTGTAGTTTGTGCTGGGAAACCTTGCTTTGGCAAGTGCCAATTGACCGCATTCGGGCAGAAAGAAAAGAGAATAGCAAGAGGCCTTTTCTCTCCGGCTGCTCTGCCAAGCCCTTCCGGCTAAAACTATGTCGTTGCTCCTCTGGAAGAATCCCTGCAACGTGACGTAGCTTTTCAGAAGAAGCCTTGCATTTGCAAGAGCAAATGAGGAATTCGTTGCAGGAAAGAGGAAGGAAAGAAAGTTTCTCTCCTTCTGCCTGCTTTGCTCAGAGGACTGGATGAAGTCAGGGAGTTCTCCCTTTCACTGAGAAACGTGCAGGCTGCTGTTGCCTGGGCGCTCTCTTCTTTGCAAAAGAGTCTGCAGTTCCACGCTTTGAACCTTGGAAAGGCGCCGGGCTCTGCTAAGATTTCCCCAGCGCTTCGTTTGCCCTGGGCCAAAGCGAGCCTTCACATTAGCTGAACGCTAACACTGCATACTCGTTCCACTTCCAGAACAGGGCTACCGCGAGGCAGTTCTCCGGGGGAAAACGGCCCTTCGCGAAGGGCAGATCTGTGGAGCTCATTGCGGGAAAGCGAAAGCAAAGGACGCTTTTCTCCCTCTAACTGCTTTCGTCAGAGGAACGGGGGAAGTCACAGTGTTCTTTCTCTCACTGAGATACACACAATCTGACGTTGCCTCTGAGCTCCGTTGCTGGCAAAGAACTGAAACGGACATACATTCCTGTGGGGAAACACAGGGCTTTGCTAGGATTTCTCTAGGCAGTGTGTTTTCCCTGGGCCTCACTGTAGCAACACTATCTCGCCAGGGCAACACTGCATGGGATTTCCTCTGCCAGGAGAGAGCTGCTGCTTTGTAGTTTGTGCTGGGAAACCTTGCTTTGGCAAGTGCCAATTGACCGCATTCGGGCAGAAAGAAAAGAGAATAGCAAGAGGCCTTTTCTCCCCGGCTGCTCTGCCAAGCCCTTCCGGCTAAAACTATGTCGTTGCTCCTCTGGAAGGATCCCTGCACCGTGACGTAGTTTTTCAGAAGAAGCCTTGCGTTTGCAGGAGCAAATGAGGAATTCGTTGCAGGAAAGAGGAAGGAAAGAAAGTTTCTCTCCTTCTGCCTGCTTTGCTCAGAGGACTGGATGAAGTCAGGGAGTTCTCCCTTTCACTGAGAAACGTGCAGGCTGCTGTTGCCTGGGCGCTCTCTTCTTTGCAAAAGAGTCTGCAGTTCCACGCTTTGAACCGTGGAAAGGCGCCGGGCTCTGCTAAGATTTCCCCCGGCGCTTCGTTTGCCCTGGGCCAAAGCGAGCCTTCACATTAGCTGAACGCTAACACTGCATACTCGTTCCACTTCCAGAACAGGGCTACCGCGAGGCAGTTCTCCGGGGGAAAACGGCCCTTCGCGAAGGGCAGATCTGTCGAGCTCATTGCGGGAAAGCGAAAGCAAAGGACGCTTTTCTCCCTCTAACTGCTTTCGTCAGAGGAACGGGGGAAGTCACAGTGTTCTTTCTCTCACTGAGATACACACAATCTGACGTTGCCTCTGAGCTCCGTTGCTGGCAAAGAACTGAAACGGACATACATTCCTGTGGGGAAACACAGGGCTTTGCTAGGATTTCTCTAGGCAGTGTGTTTTCCCTGGGCCTCACTGTAGCAACACTATCTCGCCAGGGCAACACTGCATGGGATTTCCTCTGCCAGGAGAGAGCTGCTGCTTTGTAGTTTGTGCTGGGAAACCTTGCTTTGGCAAGTGCCAATTGACCGCATTCGGGCAGAAACAAAAGAGAATAGCAAGAGGCCTTTTCTCCCCGGCTGCTCTGCCAAGCCCTTCCGGCTAAAACTATGTCGTTGCTCCTCTGGAAGGATCCCTGCACCGTGACGTAGTTTTTCAGAAGAAGCCTTGCGTTTGCAGGAGCAAATGAGGAATTCGTTGCAGGAAAGAGGAAGGAAAGAAAGTTTCTCTCCTTCTGCCTGCTTTGCTCAGAGGACTGGATGAAGTCAGGGAGTTCTCCCTTTCACTGAGAAACGTGCAGGCTGCTGTTGCCTGGGCGCTCTCTTCTTTGCAAAAGAGTCTGCAGTTCCACGCTTTGAACCGTGGAAAGGCGCCGGGCTCTGCTAAGATTTCCCCCGGCGCTTCGTTTGCCCTGGGCCAAAGCGAGCCTTCACATTAGCTGAACGCTAACACTGCATACTCGTTCCACTTCCAGAACAGGGCTACCGTGAGGCAGTTCTCCGGGGGAAAACGGCCCTTCGCGAAGGGCAGATCTGTCGAGCTCATTGCGGGAAAGCGAAAGCAAAGGACGCTTTTCTCCCTCTAACTGCTTTCGTCAGAGGAACGGGGGAAGTCACAGTGTTCTTTCTCTCACTGAGATACACACAATCTGACGTTGCCTCTGAGCTCCGTTGCTGGCAAAGAACTGAAACGGACATACATTCCTGTGGGGAAACACAGGGCTTTGCTAGGATTTCTCTAGGCAGTGTGTTTTCCCTGGGCCTCACTGTAGCAACACTATCTCGCCAGGGCAACACTGCATGGGATTTCCTCTGCCAGGAGAGAGCTGCTGCTTTGTAGTTTGTGCTGGGAAACCTTGCTTTGGCAAGTGCCAATTGACCGCATTCGGGCAGAAAGAAAAGAGAATAGCAAGAGGCCTTTTCTCTCCGGCTGCTCTGCCAAGCCCTTCCGGCTAAAACTATGTCGTTGCTCCTCTGGAAGAATCCCTGCAACGTGACGTAGCTTTTCAGAAGAAGCCTTGCATTTGCAAGAGCAAATGAGGAATTCGTTGCAGGAAAGAGGAAGGAAAGAAAGTTTCTCTCCTTCTGCCTGCTTTGCTCAGAGGACTGGATGAAGTCAGGGAGTTCTCCCTTTCACTGAGAAACGTGCAGGCTGCTGTTGCCTGGGCGCTCTCTTCTTTGCAAAAGAGTCTGCAGTTCCACGCTTTGAACCTTGGAAAGGCGCCGGGCTCTGCTAAGATTTCCCCCGGCGCTTCGTTTCCCCTGGGCCAAAGCGAGCCTTCACATTAGCTGAACGCTAACACTGCATACTCGTTCCACTTCCAGAACAGGGCTACGGCGAGGCAGTTCTCCGGGGGAAAACGGCCCTTCGCGAAGGGCAGATCTGTCGAGCTCATTGCGGGAAAGCGAAAGCAAAGGACGCTTTTCTCCCTCTAACTGCTTTCGTCAGAGGAACGGGGGAAGTCACAGTATTCTTTCTCTCACTGAGATACACACAATCTGACGTTGCCTCTGAGCTCCGTTGCTGGCAAAGAACTGAAACGGACATACATTCCTGTGGGGAAACACAGGGCTTTGCTAGGATTTCTCTAGGCAGTGTGTTTTCCCTGGGCCTCACTGTAGCAACACTATCTCGCCAGGGCAACACTGCATGGGATTTCCTCTGCCAGGAGAGAGCTGCTGCTTTGTAGTTTGTGCTGGGAAACCTTGCTTTGGCAAGTGCCAATTGACCGCATTCGGGCAGAAAGAAAAGAGAATAGCAAGAGGCCTTTTCTCCCCGGCTGCTCTGCCAAGCCCTTCCGGCTAAAACTATGTCGTTGCTCCTCTGGAAGGATCCCTGCACCGTGACGTAGTTTTTCAGAAGAAGCCTTGCGTTTGCAGGAGCAAATGAGGAATTCGTTGCAGGAAAGAGGAAGGAAAGAAAGTTTCTCTCCTTCTGCCTGCTTTGCTCAGAGGACTGGATGAAGTCAGGGAGTTCTCCCTTTCACTGAGAAACGTGCAGGCTGCTGTTGCCTGGGCGCTCTCTTCTTTGCAAAAGAGTCTGCAGTTCCACGCTTTGAACCGTGGAAAGGCGCCGGGCTCTGCTAAGATTTCCCCCGGCGCTTCGTTTGCCCTGGGCCAAAGCGAGCCTTCACATTAGCTGAACGCTAACACTGCATACTCGTTCCACTTCCAGAACAGGGCTACCGCGAGGCAGTTCTCCGGGGGAAAACGGCCCTTCGCGAAGGGCAGATCTGTGGAGCTCATTGCGGGAAAGCGAAAGCAAAGGACGCTTTTCTCCCTCTAACTGCTTTCGTCAGAGGAACGGGGGAAGTCACAGTGTTCTTTCTCTCACTGAGATACACACAATCTGACGTTGCCTCTGAGCTCCGTTGCTGGCAAAGAACTGAAACGGACATACATTCCTGTGGGGAAACACAGGGCTTTGCTAGGATTTCTCTAGGCAGTGTGTTTTCCCTGGGCCTCACTGTAGCAACACTATCTCGCCAGGGCAACACTGCATGGGATTTCCTCTGCCAGGAGAGAGCTGCTGCTTTGTAGTTTGTGCTGGGAAACCTTGCTTTGGCAAGTGCCAATTGACCGCATTCGGGCAGAAAGAAAAGAGAATAGCAAGAGGCCTTTTCTCTCCGGCTGCTCTGCCAAGCCCTTCCGGCTAAAACTATGTCGTTGCTCCTCTGGAAGAATCCCTGCAACGTGACGTAGCTTTTCAGAAGAAGCCTTGCATTTGCAAGAGCAAATGAGGAATTCGTTGCAGGAAAGAGGAAGGAAAGAAAGTTTCTCTCCTTCTGCCTGCTTTGCTCAGAGGACTGGATGAAGTCAGGGAGTTCTCCCTTTCACTGAGAAACGTGCAGGCTGCTGTTGCCTGGGCGCTCTCTTCTTTGCAAAAGAGTCTGCAGTTCCACGCTTTGAACCGTGGAAAGGCGCCGGGCTCTCCTAAGATTTCCCCCGGCGCTTCGTTTGCCCTGGGCCAAAGCGAGCCTTCACATTAGCTGAACGCTAACACTGCATACTCGTTCCACTTCCAGAACAGGGCTACCGCGAGGCAGTTCTCCGGGGGAAAACGGCCCTTCGCGAAGGGCAGATCTGTGGAGCTCATTGCGGGAAAGCGAAAGCAAAGGACGCTTTTCTCCCTCTAACTGCTTTCGTCAGAGGAACGGGGGAAGTCACAGTGTTCTTTCTCTCACTGAGATACACACAATCTGACGTTGCCTCTGAGCTCCGTTGCTGGCAAAGAACTGAAACGGACATACATTCCTGTGGGGAAACACAGGGCTTTGCTAGGATTTCTCTAGGCAGTGTGTTTTCCCTGGGCCTCACTGTAGCAACACTATCTCGCCAGGGCAACACTGCATGGGATTTCCTCTGCCAGGAGAGAGCTGCTGCTTTGTAGTTTGTGCTGGGAAACCTTGCTTTGGCAAGTGCCAATTGACCGCATTCGGGCAGAAAGAAAAGAGAATAGCAAGAGGCCTTTTCTCCCCGGCTGCTCTGCCAAGCCCTTCCGGCTAAAACTATGTCGTTGCTCCTCTGGAAGGATCCCTGCACCGTGACGTAGTTTTTCAGAAGAAGCCTTGCGTTTGCAGGAGCAAATGAGGAATTCGTTGCAGGAAAGAGGAAGGAAAGAAAGTTTCTCTCCTTCTGCCTGCTTTGCTCAGAGGACTGGATGAAGTCAGGGAGTTCTCCCTTTCACTGAGAAACGTGCAGGCTGCTGTTGCCTGGGCGCTCTCTTCTTTGCAAAAGAGTCTGCAGTTCCACGCTTTGAACCGTGGAAAGGCGCCGGGCTCTGCTAAGATTTCCCCCGGCGCTTCGTTTGCCCTGGGCCAAAGCGAGCCTTCACATTAGCTGAACGCTAACACTGCATACTCGTTCCACTTCCAGAACAGGGCTACCGCGAGGCAGTTCTCCGGGGGAAAACGGCCCTTCGCGAAGGGCAGATCTGTCGAGCTCATTGCGGGAAAGCGAAAGCAAAGGACGCTTTTCTCCCTCTAACTGCTTTCGTCAGAGGAACGGGGGAAGTCACAGTGTTCTTTCTCTCACTGAGATACACACAATCTGACGTTGCCTCTGAGCTCCGTTGCTGGCAAAGAACTGAAACGGACATACATTCCTGTGGGGAAACACAGGGCTTTGCTAGGATTTCTCTAGGCAGTGTGTTTTCCCTGGGCCTCACTGTAGCAACACTATCTCGCCAGGGCAACACTGCATGGGATTTCCTCTGCCAGGAGAGAGCTGCTGCTTTGTAGTTTGTGCTGGGAAACCTTGCTTTGGCAAGTGCCAATTGACCGCATTCGGGCAGAAAGAAAAGAGAATAGCAAGAGGCCTTTTCTCCCCGGCTGCTCTGCCAAGCCCTTCCGGCTAAAACTATGTCGTTGCTCCTCTGGAAGGATCCCTGCACCGTGACGTAGTTTTTCAGAAGAAGCCTTGCGTTTGCAGGAGCAAATGAGGAATTCGTTGCAGGAAAGAGGAAGGAAAGAAAGTTTCTCTCCTTCTGCCTGCTTTGCTCAGAGGACTGGATGAAGTCAGGGAGTTCTCCCTTTCACTGAGAAACGTGCAGGCTGCTGTTGCCTGGGCGCTCTCTTCTTTGCAAAAGAGTCTGCAGTTCCACGCTTTGAACCGTGGAAAGGCGCCGGGCTCTGCTAAGATTTCCCCCGGCGCTTCGTTTGCCCTGGGCCAAAGCGAGCCTTCACATTAGCTGAACGCTAACACTGCATACTCGTTCCACTTCCAGAACAGGGCTACCGTGAGGCAGTTCTCCGGGGGAAAACGGCCCTTCGCGAAGGGCAGATCTGTCGAGCTCATTGCGGGAAAGCGAAAGCAAAGGACGCTTTTCTCCCTCTAACTGCTTTCGTCAGAGGAACGGGGGAAGTCACAGTGTTCTTTCTCTCACTGAGATACACACAATCTGACGTTGCCTCTGAGCTCCGTTGCTGGCAAAGAACTGAAACGGACATACATTCCTGTGGGGAAACACAGGGCTTTGCTAGGATTTCTCTAGGCAGTGTGTTTTCCCTGGGCCTCACTGTAGCAACACTATCTCGCCAGGGCAACACTGCATGGGATTTCCTCTGCCAGGAGAGAGCTGCTGCTTTGTAGTTTGTGCTGGGAAACCTTGCTTTGGCAAGTGCCAATTGACCGCATTCGGGCAGAAAGAAAAGAGAATAGCAAGAGGCCTTTTCTCTCCGGCTGCTCTGCCAAGCCCTTCCGGCTAAAACTATGTCGTTGCTCCTCTGGAAGAATCCCTGCAACGTGACGTAGCTTTTCAGAAGAAGCCTTGCATTTGCAAGAGCAAATGAGGAATTCGTTGCAGGAAAGAGGAAGGAAAGAAAGTTTCTCTCCTTCTGCCTGCTTTGCTCAGAGGACTGGATGAAGTCAGGGAGTTCTCCCTTTCACTGAGAAACGTGCAGGCTGCTGTTGCCTGGGCGCTCTCTTCTTTGCAAAAGAGTCTGCAGTTCCACGCTTTGAACCTTGGAAAGGCGCCGGGCTCTGCTAAGATTTCCCCCGGCGCTTCGTTTCCCCTGGGCCAAAGCGAGCCTTCACATTAGCTGAACGCTAACACTGCATACTCGTTCCACTTCCAGAACAGGGCTACCGCGAGGCAGTTCTCCGGGGGAAAACGGCCCTTCGCGAAGGGCAGATCTGTCGAGCTCATTGCGGGAAAGCGAAAGCAAAGGACGCTTTTCTCCCTCTAACTGCTTTCGTCAGAGGAACGGGGGAAGTCACAGTATTCTTTCTCTCACTGAGATACACACAATCTGACGTTGCCTCTGAGCTCCGTTGCTGGCAAAGAACTGAAACGGACATACATTCCTGTGGGGAAACACAGGGCTTTGCTAGGATTTCTCTAGGCAGTGTGTTTTCCCTGGGCCTCACTGTAGCAACACTATCTCGCCAGGGCAACACTGCATGGGATTTCCTCTGCCAGGAGAGAGCTGCTGCTTTGTAGTTTGTGCTGGGAAACCTTGCTTTGGCAAGTGCCAATTGACCGCATTCGGGCAGAAAGAAAAGAGAATAGCAAGAGGCCTTTTCTCCCCGGCTGCTCTGCCAAGCCCTTCCGGCTAAAACTATGTCGTTGCTCCTCTGGAAGGATCCCTGCACCGTGACGTAGTTTTTCAGAAGGAGCCTTGCGTTTGCAAGAGCAAATGAGGAATTCGTTGCAGGAAAGAGGAAGGAAAGAAAGTTTCTCTCCTTCTGCCTGCTTTGCTCAGAGGACTGGATGAAGTCAGGGAGTTCACCCTTTCACTGAGAAATTGCAGGCTGCTGTTGCCTGGGCGCTCTCTTCTTTGCAAAAGAGTCTGCAGTTCCACGCTTTGAACCGTGGAAAGGGGCCGGGCTCTGCTAAGATTTCCCCCGGCGCTTCGTTTGCCCTGGGCCAAAGCGAGCCTTCACATTAGCTGAACGCTAACACTGCATACTCGTTCCACTTCCAGAACAGGGCTACCGCGAGGCAGTTCTCCGGGGGAAAACGGCCCTTCGCGAAGGGCAGATCTGTGGAGCTCATTGCGGGAAAGCGAAAGCAAAGGACGCTTTTCTCCCTCTAACTGCTTTCGTCAGAGGAACGGGGGAAGTCACAGTGTTCTTTCTCTCACTGAGATACACACAATCTGACGTTGCCTCTGAGCTCCGTTGCTGGCAAAGAACTGAAACGGACATACATTCCTGTGGGGAAACACAGGGCTTTGCTAGGATTTCTCTAGGCAGTGTGTTTTCCCTGGGCCTCACTGTAGCAACACTATCTCGCCAGGGCAACACTGCATGGGATTTCCTCTGCCAGGAGAGAGCTGCTGCTTTGTAGTTTGTGCTGGGAAACCTTGCTTTGGCAAGTGCCAATTGACCGCATTCGGGCAGAAAGAAAAGAGAATAGCAAGAGGCCTTTTCTCCCCGGCTGCTCTGCCAAGCCCTTCCGGCTCAAACTATGTCGTTGCTCCTCTGGAAGGATCCCTGCACCGTGACGTAGTTTTTCAGAAGAAGCCTTGCGTTTGCAGGAGCAAATGAGGAATTCGTTGCAGGAAAGAGGAAGGAAAGAAAGTTTCTCTCCTTCTGCCTGCTTTGCTCAGAGGACTGGATGAAGTCAGGGAGTTCTCCCTTTCACTGAGAAACGTGCAGGCTGCTGTTGCCTGGGCGCTCTCTTCTTTGCAAAAGAGTCTGCAGTTCCACGCTTTGAACCGTGGAAAGGCGCCGGGCTCTGCTAAGATTTCCCCCGGCGCTTCGTTTGCCCTGGGCCAAAGCGAGCCTTCACATTAGCTGAACGCTAACACTGCATACTCGTTCCACTTCCAGAACAGGGCTACCGCGAGGCAGTTCTCCGGGGGAAAACGGCCCTTCGCGAAGGGCAGATCTGTCGAGCTCATTGCGGGAAAGCGAAAGCAAAGGACGCTTTTCTCCCTCTAACTGCTTTCGTCAGAGGAACGGGGGAAGTCACAGTGTTCTTTCTCTCACTGAGATACACACAATCTGACGTTGCCTCTGAGCTCCGTTGCTGGCAAAGAACTGAAACGGACATACATTCCTGTGGGGAAACACAGGGCTTTGCTAGGATTTCTCTAGGCAGTGTGTTTTCCCTGGGCCTCACTGTAGCAACACTATCTCGCCAGGGCAACACTGCATGGGATTTCCTCTGCCAGGAGAGAGCTGCTGCTTTGTAGTTTGTGCTGGGAAACCTTGCTTTGGCAAGTGCCAATTGACCGCATTCGGGCAGAAAGAAAAGAGAATAGCAAGAGGCCTTTTCTCTCCGGCTGCTCTGCCAAGCCCTTCCGGCTAAAACTATGTCGTTGCTCCTCTGGAAGAATCCCTGCAACGTGACGTAGCTTTTCAGAAGAAGCCTTGCATTTGCAAGAGCAAATGAGGAATTCGTTGCAGGAAAGAGGAAGGAAAGAAAGTTTCTCTCCTTCTGCCTGCTTTGCTCAGAGGACTGGATGAAGTCAGGGAGTTCTCCCTTTCACTGAGAAACGTGCAGGCTGCTGTTGCCTGGGCGCTCTCTTCTTTGCAAAAGAGTCTGCAGTTCCACGCTTTGAACCTTGGAAAGGCGCCGGGCTCTGCTAAGATTTCCCCCGGCGCTTCGTTTCCCCTGGGCCAAAGCGAGCCTTCACATTAGCTGAACGCTAACACTGCATACTCGTTCCACTTCCAGAACAGGGCTACGGCGAGGCAGTTCTCCGGGGGAAAACGGCCCTTCGCGAAGGGCAGATCTGTCGAGCTCATTGCGGGAAAGCGAAAGCAAAGGACGCTTTTCTCCCTCTAACTGCTTTCGTCAGAGGAACGGGGGAAGTCACAGTATTCTTTCTCTCACTGAGATACACACAATCTGACGTTGCCTCTGAGCTCCGTTGCTGGCAAAGAACTGAAACGGACATACATTCCTGTGGGGAAACACAGGGCTTTGCTAGGATTTCTCTAGGCAGTGTGTTTTCCCTGGGCCTCACTGTAGCAACACTATCTCGCCAGGGCAACACTGCATGGGATTTCCTCTGCCAGGAGAGAGCTGCTGCTTTGTAGTTTGTGCTGGGAAACCTTGCTTTGGCAAGTGCCAATTGACCGCATTCGGGCAGAAAGAAAAGAGAATAGCAAGAGGCCTTTTCTCCCCGGCTGCTCTGCCAAGCCCTTCCGGCTAAAACTATGTCGTTGCTCCTCTGGAAGGATCCCTGCACCGTGACGTAGTTTTTCAGAAGAAGCCTTGCGTTTGCAAGAGCAAATGAGGAATTCGTTGCAGGAAAGAGGAAGGAAAGAAAGTTTCTCTCCTTCTGCCTGCTTTGCTCAGAGGACTGGATGAAGTCAGGGAGTTCACCCTTTCACTGAGAAATTGCAGGCTGCTGTTGCCTGGGCGCTCTCTTCTTTGCAAAAGAGTCTGCAGTTCCACGCTTTGAACCGTGGAAAGGGGCCGGGCTCTGCTAAGATTTCCCCCGGCGCTTCGTTTGCCCTGGGCCAAAGCGAGCCTTCACATTAGCTGAACGCTAACACTGCATACTCGTTCCACTTCCAGAACAGGGCTACCGCGAGGCAGTTCTCCGGGGGAAAACGGCCCTTCGCGAAGGGCAGATCTGTCGAGCTCATTGCGGGAAAGCGAAAGCAAAGGACGCTTTTCTCCCTCTAACTGCTTTCGTCAGAGGAACGGGGGAAGTCACAGTGTTCTTTCTCTCACTGAGATACACACAATCTGACGTTGCCTCTGAGCTCCGTTGCTGGCAAAGAACTGAAACGGACATACATTCCTGTGGGGAAACACAGGGCTTTGCTAGGATTTCTCTAGGCAGTGTGTTTTCCCTGGGCCTCACTGTAGCAACACTATCTCGCCAGGGCAACACTGCATGGGATTTCCTCTGCCAGGAGAGAGCTGCTGCTTTGTAGTTTGTGCTGGGAAACCTTGCTTTGGCAAGTGCCAATTGACCGCATTCGGGCAGAAAGAAAAGAGAATAGCAAGAGGCCTTTTCTCTCCGGCTGCTCTGCCAAGCCCTTCCAGCTAAAACTATGTCGTTGCTCCTCTGGAAGAATCCCTGCAACGTGACGTAGCTTTTCAGAAGAAGCCTTGCATTTGCAAGAGCAAATGAGGAATTCGTTGCAGGAAAGAGGAAGGAAAGAAAGTTTCTCTCCTTCTGCCTGCTTTGCTCAGAGGACTGGATGAAGTCAGGGAGTTCTCCCTTTCACTGAGAAACGTGCAGGCTGCTGTTGCCTGGGCGCTCTCTTCTTTGCAAAAGAGTCTGCAGTTCCACGCTTTGAACCTTGGAAAGGCGCCGGGCTCTGCTAAGATTTCCCCCGGCGCTTCGTTTCCCCTGGGCCAAAGCGAGCCTTCACATTAGCTGAACGCTAACACTGCATACTCGTTCCACTTCCAGAACAGGGCTACGGCGAGGCAGTTCTCCGGGGGAAAACGGCCCTTCGCGAAGGGCAGATCTGTGGAGCTCATTGCGGGAAAGCGAAAGCAAAGGACGCTTTTCTCCCTCTAACTGCTTTCGTCAGAGGAACGGGGGAAGTCACAGTATTCTTTCTCTCACTGAGATACACACAATCTGACGTTGCCTCTGAGCTCCGTTGCTGGCAAAGAACTGAAACGGACATACATTCCTGTGGGGAAACACAGGGCTTTGCTAGGATTTCTCTAGGCAGTGTGTTTTCCCTGGGCCTCACTGTAGCAACACTATCTCGCCAGGGCAACACTGCATGGGATTTCCTCTGCCAGGAGAGAGCTGCTGCTTTGTAGTTTGTGCTGGGAAACCTTGCTTTGGCAAGTGCCAATTGACCGCATTCGGGCAGAAAGAAAAGAGAATAGCAAGAGGCCTTTTCTCTCCGGCTGCTCTGTCAAGCCCTTCCGGCTCAAACTATGTCGTTGCTCCTCTGGAAGGATCCCTGCACCGTGACGTAGTTTTTCAGAAGAAGCCTTGCGTTTGCAAGAGCAAATGAGGAATTCGTTGCAGGAAAGAGGAAGGAAAGAAAGTTTCTCTCCTTCTGCCTGCTTTGCTCAGAGGACTGGATGAAGTCAGGGAGTTCTCCCTTTCACTGAGAAACGTGCAGGCTGCTGTTGCCTGGGCGCTCTCTTCTTTGCAAAAGAGTCTGCAGTTCCACGCTTTGAACCTTGGAAAGGCGCCGGGCTCTGCTAAGATTTCCCCCGGCGCTTCGTTTGCCCTGGGCCAAAGCGAGCCTTCACATTAGCTGAACGCTAACACTGCATACTCGTTCCACTTCCAGAACAGGGCTACGGCGAGGCAGTTCTCCGGGGGAAAACGGCCCTTCGCGAAGGGCAGATCTGTCGAGCTCATTGCGGGAAAGCGAAAGCAAAGGACGCTTTTCTCCCTCTAACTGCTTTCGTCAGAGGAACGGGGGAAGTCACAGTATTCTTTCTCTCACTGAGATACACACAATCTGACGTTGCCTCTGAGCTCCGTTGCTGGCAAAGAACTGAAACGGACATACATTCCTGTGGGGAAACACAGGGCTTTGCTAGGATTTCTCTAGGCAGTGTGTTTTCCCTGGGCCTCACTGTAGCAACACTATCTCGCCAGGGCAACACTGCATGGGATTTCCTCTGCCAGGAGAGAGCTGCTGCTTTGTAGTTTGTGCTGGGAAACCTTGCTTTGGCAAGTGCCAATTGACCGCATTCGGGCAGAAAGAAAAGAGAATAGCAAGAGTCCTTTTCTCCCCGGCTGCTCTGCCAAGCCCTTCCAGCTAAAACTATGTCGTTGCTCCTCTGGAAGAATCCCTGCACCGTGACGTAGTTTTTCAGAAGAAGCCTTGCGTTTGCAAGAGCAATAGAGGAATTCGTTGCAGGAAAGAGGAAGGAAAGAAAGTTTCTCTCCTTCTGCCTGCTTTGCTCAGAGGACTGGATGAAGTCAGGGAGTTCTCCCTTTCACTGAGAAACGTGCAGGCTGCTGTTGCCTGGGCGCTCTCTTCTTTGCAAAAGAGTCTGCAGTTCCACGCTTTGAACCTTGGAAAGGCGCCGGGCTCTGCTAAGATTTCCCCAGCGCTTCGTTTGCCCTGGGCCAAAGCGAGCCTTCACATTAGCTGAACGCTAACACTGCATACTCGTTCCACTTCCAGAACAGGGCTACCGCGAGGCAGTTCTCCGGGGGAAAACGGCCCTTCGCGAAGGGCAGATCTGTGGAGCTCATTGCGGGAAAGCGAAAGCAAAGGACGCTTTTCTCCCTCTAACTGCTTTCGTCAGAGGAACGGGGGAAGTCACAGTGTTCTTTCTCTCACTGAGATACACACAATCTGACGTTGCCTCTGAGCTCCGTTGCTGGCAAAGAACTGAAACGGACATACATTCCTGTGGGGAAACACAGGGCTTTGCTAGGATTTCTCTAGGCAGTGTGTTTTCCCTGGGCCTCACTGTAGCAACACTATCTCGCCAGGGCAACACTGCATGGGATTTCCTCTGCCAGGAGAGAGCTGCTGCTTTGTAGTTTGTGCTGGGAAACCTTGCTTTGGCAAGTGCCAATTGACCGCATTCGGGCAGAAAGAAAAGAGAATAGCAAGAGGCCTTTTCTCCCCGGCTGCTCTGCCAAGCCCTTCCGGCTAAAACTATGTCGTTGCTCCTCTGGAAGGATCCCTGCACCGTGACGTAGTTTTTCAGAAGAAGCCTTGCGTTTGCAAGAGCAAATGAGGAATTCGTTGCAGGAAAGAGGAAGGAAAGAAAGTTTCTCTCCTTCTGCCTGCTTTGCTCAGAGGACTGGATGAAGTCAGGGAGTTCTCCCTTTCACTGAGAAACGTGCAGGCTGCTGTTGCCTGGGCGCTCTCTTCTTTGCAAAAGAGTCTGCAGTTCCACGCTTTGAACCTTGGAAAGGCGCCGGGCTCTGCTAAGATTTCCCCAGCGCTTCGTTTGCCCTGGGCCAAAGCGAGCCTTCACATTAGCTGAACGCTAACACTGCATACTCGTTCCACTTCCAGAACAGGGCTACCGCGAGGCAGTTCTCCGGGGGAAAACGGCCCTTCGCGAAGGGCAGATCTGTCGAGCTCATTGCGGGAAAGCGAAAGCAAAGGACGCTTTTCTCCCTCTAACTGCTTTCGTCAGAGGAACGGGGGAAGTCACAGTGTTCTTTCTCTCACTGAGATACACACAATCTGACGTTGCCTCTGAGCTCCGTTGCTGGCAAAGAACTGAAACGGACATACATTCCTGTGGGGAAACACAGGGCTTTGCTAGGATTTCTCTAGGCAGTGTGTTTTCCCTGGGCTTCACTGTAGCAACACTATCTCGCCAGGGCAACACTGCATGGGATTTCCTCTGCCAGGAGAGAGCTGCTGCTTTGTAGTTTGTGCTGGGAAACCTTGCTTTGGCAAGTGCCAATTGACCGCATTCGGGCAGAAAGAAAAGAGAATAGCAAGAGGCCTTTTCTCCCCGGCTGCTCTGCCAAGCCCTTCCGGCTAAAACTATGTCGTTGCTCCTCTGGAAGGATCCCTGCACCGTGACGTAGTTTTTCAGAAGAAGCCTTGCGTTTGCAAGAGCAAATGAGGAATTCGTTGCAGGAAAGAGGAAGGAAAGAAAGTTTCTCTCCTTCTGCCTGCTTTGCTCAGAGGACTGGATGAAGTCAGGGAGTTCTCCCTTTCACTGAGAAACGTGCAGGCTGCTGTTGCCTGGGCGCTCTCTTCTTTGCAAAAGAGTCTGCAGTTCCACGCTTTGAACCGTGGAAAGGCGCCGGGCTCTGCTAAGATTTCCCCCGGCGCTTCGTTTGCCCTGGGCCAAAGCGAGCCTTCACATTAGCTGAACGCTAACACTGCATACTCGTTCCACTTCCAGAACAGGGCTACCGCGAGGCAGTTCTCCGGGGGAAAACGGCCCTTCGCGAAGGGCAGATCTGTCGAGCTCATTGCGGGAAAGCGAAAGCAAAGGACGCTTTTCTCCCTCTAACTGCTTTCGTCAGAGGAACGGGGGAAGTCACAGTGTTCTTTCTCTCACTGAGATACACACAATCTGACGTTGCCTCTGAGCTCCGTTGCTGGCAAAGAACTGAAACGGACATACATTCCTGTGGGGAAACACAGGGCTTTGCTAGGATTTCTCTAGGCAGTGTGTTTTCCCTGGGCCTCACTGTAGCAACACTATCTCGCCAGGGCAACACTGCATGGGATTTCCTCTGCCAGGAGAGAGCTGCTGCTTTGTAGTTTGTGCTGGGAAACCTTGCTTTGGCAAGTGCCAATTGACCGCATTCGGGCAGAAAGAAAAGAGAATAGCAAGAGGCCTTTTCTCCCCGGCTGCTCTGCCAAGCCCTTCCGGCTAAAACTATGTCGTTGCTCCTCTGGAAGGATCCCTGCACCGTGACGTAGTTTTTCAGAAGAAGCCTTGCGTTTGCAAGAGCAAATGAGGAATTCGTTGCAGGAAAGAGGAAGGAAAGAAAGTTTCTCTCCTTCTGCCTGCTTTGCTCAGAGGACTGGATGAAGTCAGGGAGTTCTCCCTTTCACTGAGAAACGTGCAGGCTGCTGTTGCCTGGGCGCTCTCTTCTTTGCAAAAGAGTCTGCAGTTCCACGCCTTGAACCGCGGAAAGGCGCCGGGCTCTGCTAAGATTTCCCCCGGCGCTTCGTTTGCCCTGGGCCAAAGCGAGCCTTCACATTAGCTGAACGCTAACACTGCATACTCGTTCCACTTCCAGAACAGGGCTACGGCGAGGCAGTTCTCCGGGGGAAAACGGCCCTTCGCGAAGGGCAGATCTGTCGAGCTCATTGCGGGAAAGCGAAAGCAAAGGACGCTTTTCTCCCTCTAACTGCTTTCGTCAGAGGAACGGGGGAAGTCACAGTATTCTTTCTCTCACTGAGATACACACAATCTGACGTTGCCTCTGAGCTCCGTTGCTGGCAAAGAACTGAAACGGACATACATTCCTGTGGGGAAACACAGGGCTTTGCTAGGATTTCTCTAGGCAGTGTGTTTTCCCTGGGCCTCACTGTAGCAACACTATCTCGCCAGGGCAACACTGCATGGGATTTCCTCTGCCAGGAGAGAGCTGCTGCTTTGTAGTTTGTGCTGGGAAACCTTGCTTTGGCAAGTGCCAATTGACCGCATTCGGGCAGAAAGAAAAGAGAATAGCAAGAGGCCTTTTCTCCCCGGCTGCTCTGCCAAGCCCTTCCAGCTAAAACTATGTCGTTGCTCCTCTGGAAGAATCCCTGCACCGTGACGTAGTTTTTCAGAAGAAGCCTTGCGTTTGCAAGAGCAATAGAGGAATTCGTTGCAGGAAAGAGGAAGGAAAGAAAGTTTCTCTCCTTCTGCCTGCTTTGCTCAGAGGACTGGATGAAGTCAGGGAGTTCTCCCTTTCACTGAGAAACGTGCAGGCTGCTGTTGCCTGGGCGCTCTCTTCTTTGCAAAAGAGTCTGCAGTTCCACGCTTTGAACCTTGGAAAGGCGCCGGGCTCTGCTAAGATTTCCCCAGCGCTTCGTTTGCCCTGGGCCAAAGCGAGCCTTCACATTAGCTGAACGCTAACACTGCATACTCGTTCCACTTCCAGAACAGGGCTACCGCGAGGCAGTTCTCCGGGGGAAAACGGCCCTTCGCGAAGGGCAGATCTGTGGAGCTCATTGCGGGAAAGCGAAAGCAAAGGACGCTTTTCTCCCTCTAACTGCTTTCGTCAGAGGAACGGGGGAAGTCACAGTGTTCTTTCTCTCACTGAGATACACACAATCTGACGTTGCCTCTGAGCTCCGTTGCTGGCAAAGAACTGAAACGGACATACATTCCTGTGGGGAAACACAGGGCTTTGCTAGGATTTCTCTAGGCAGTGTGTTTTCCCTGGGCCTCACTGTAGCAACACTATCTCGCCAGGGCAACACTGCATGGGATTTCCTCTGCCAGGAGAGAGCTGCTGCTTTGTAGTTTGTGCTGGGAAACCTTGCTTTGGCAAGTGCCAATTGACCGCATTCGGGCAGAAAGAAAAGAGAATAGCAAGAGGCCTTTTCTCCCCGGCTGCTCTGCCAAGCCCTTCCGGCTAAAACTATGTCGTTGCTCCTCTGGAAGGATCCCTGCACCGTGACGTAGTTTTTCAGAAGAAGCCTTGCGTTTGCAGGAGCAAATGAGGAATTCGTTGCAGGAAAGAGGAAGGAAAGAAAGTTTCTCTCCTTCTGCCTGCTTTGCTCAGAGGACTGGATGAAGTCAGGGAGTTCTCCCTTTCACTGAGAAACGTGCAGGCTGCTGTTGCCTGGGCGCTCTCTTCTTTGCAAAAGAGTCTGCAGTTCCACGCTTTGAACCGTGGAAAGGCGCCGGGCTCTGCTAAGATTTCCCCCGGCGCTTCGTTTGCCCTGGGCCAAAGCGAGCCTTCACATTAGCTGAACGCTAACACTGCATACTCGTTCCACTTCCAGAACAGGGCTACCGCGAGGCAGTTCTCCGGGGGAAAACGGCCCTTCGCGAAGGGCAGATCTGTCGAGCTCATTGCGGGAAAGCGAAAGCAAAGGACGCTTTTCTCCCTCTAACTGCTTTCGTCAGAGGAACGGGGGAAGTCACAGTGTTCTTTCTCTCACTGAGATACACACAATCTGACGTTGCCTCTGAGCTCCGTTGCTGGCAAAGAACTGAAACGGACATACATTCCTGTGGGGAAACACAGGGCTTTGCTAGGATTTCTCTAGGCAGTGTGTTTTCCCTGGGCCTCACTGTAGCAACACTATCTCGCCAGGGCAACACTGCATGGGATTTCCTCTGCCAGGAGAGAGCTGCTGCTTTGTAGTTTGTGCTGGGAAACCTTGCTTTGGCAAGTGCCAATTGACCGCATTCGGGCAGAAAGAAAAGAGAATAGCAAGAGGCCTTTTCTCCCCGGCTGCTCTGCCAAGCCCTTCCAGCTAAAACTATGTCGTTGCTCCTCTGGAAGAATCCCTGCACCGTGACGTAGTTTTTCAGAAGAAGCCTTGCGTTTGCAAGAGCAATAGAGGAATTCGTTGCAGGAAAGAGGAAGGAAAGAAAGTTTCTCTCCTTCTGCCTGCTTTGCTCAGAGGACTGGATGAAGTCAGGGAGTTCTCCCTTTCACTGAGAAACGTGCAGGCTGCTGTTGCCTGGGCGCTCTCTTCTTTGCAAAAGAGTCTGCAGTTCCACGCTTTGAACCTTGGAAAGGCGCCGGGCTCTGCTAAGATTTCCCCAGCGCTTCGTTTGCCCTGGGCCAAAGCGAGCCTTCACATTAGCTGAACGCTAACACTGCATACTCGTTCCACTTCCAGAACAGGGCTACCGCGAGGCAGTTCTCCGGGGGAAAACGGCCCTTCGCGAAGGGCAGATCTGTGGAGCTCATTGCGGGAAAGCGAAAGCAAAGGACGCTTTTCTCCCTCTAACTGCTTTCGTCAGAGGAACGGGGGAAGTCACAGTGTTCTTTCTCTCACTGAGATACACACAATCTGACGTTGCCTCTGAGCTCCGTTGCTGGCAAAGAACTGAAACGGACATACATTCCTGTGGGGAAACACAGGGCTTTGCTAGGATTTCTCTAGGCAGTGTGTTTTCCCTGGGCCTCACTGTAGCAACACTATCTCGCCAGGGCAACACTGCATGGGATTTCCTCTGCCAGGAGAGAGCTGCTGCTTTGTAGTTTGTGCTGGGAAACCTTGCTTTGGCAAGTGCCAATTGACCGCATTCGGGCAGAAAGAAAAGAGAATAGCAAGAGGCCTTTTCTCCCCGGCTGCTCTGCCAAGCCCTTCCGGCTCAAACTATGTCGTTGCTCCTCTGGAAGGATCCCTGCACCGTGACGTAGTTTTTCAGAAGAAGCCTTGCGTTTGCAGGAGCAAATGAGGAATTCGTTGCAGGAAAGAGGAAGGAAAGAAAGTTTCTCTCCTTCTGCCTGCTTTGCTCAGAGGACTGGATGAAGTCAGGGAGTTCTCCCTTTCACTGAGAAACGTGCAGGCTGCTGTTGCCTGGGCGCTCTCTTCTTTGCAAAAGAGTCTGCAGTTCCACGCTTTGAACCGTGGAAAGGCGCCGGGCTCTGCTAAGATTTCCCCCGGCGCTTCGTTTGCCCTGGGCCAAAGCGAGCCTTCACATTAGCTGAACGCTAACACTGCATACTCGTTCCACTTCCAGAACAGGGCTACCGCGAGGCAGTTCTCCGGGGGAAAACGGCCCTTCGCGAAGGGCAGATCTGTCGAGCTCATTGCGGGAAAGCGAAAGCAAAGGACGCTTTTCTCCCTCTAACTGCTTTCGTCAGAGGAACGGGGGAAGTCACAGTGTTCTTTCTCTCACTGAGATACACACAATCTGACGTTGCCTCTGAGCTCCGTTGCTGGCAAAGAACTGAAACGGACATACATTCCTGTGGGGAAACACAGGGCTTTGCTAGGATTTCTCTAGGCAGTGTGTTTTCCCTGGGCCTCACTGTAGCAACACTATCTCGCCAGGGCAACACTGCATGGGATTTCCTCTGCCAGGAGAGAGCTGCTGCTTTGTAGTTTGTGCTGGGAAACCTTGCTTTGGCAAGTGCCAATTGACCGCATTCGGGCAGAAAGAAAAGAGAATAGCAAGAGGCCTTTTCTCCCCGGCTGCTCTGCCAAGCCCTTCCAGCTAAAACTATGTCGTTGCTCCTCTGGAAGAATCCCTGCACCGTGACGTAGTTTTTCAGAAGAAGCCTTGCGTTTGCAAGAGCAATAGAGGAATTCGTTGCAGGAAAGAGGAAGGAAAGAAAGTTTCTCTCCTTCTGCCTGCTTTGCTCAGAGGACTGGATGAAGTCAGGGAGTTCTCCCTTTCACTGAGAAACGTGCAGGCTGCTGTTGCCTGGGCGCTCTCTTCTTTGCAAAAGAGTCTGCAGTTCCACGCTTTGAACCTTGGAAAGGCGCCGGGCTCTGCTAAGATTTCCCCAGCGCTTCGTTTGCCCTGGGCCAAAGCGAGCCTTCACATTAGCTGAACGCTAACACTGCATACTCGTTCCACTTCCAGAACAGGGCTACCGCGAGGCAGTTCTCCGGGGGAAAACGGCCCTTCGCGAAGGGCAGATCTGTGGAGCTCATTGCGGGAAAGCGAAAGCAAAGGACGCTTTTCTCCCTCTAACTGCTTTCGTCAGAGGAACGGGGGAAGTCACAGTGTTCTTTCTCTCACTGAGATACACACAATCTGACGTTGCCTCTGAGCTCCGTTGCTGGCAAAGAACTGAAACGGACATACATTCCTGTGGGGAAACACAGGGCTTTGCTAGGATTTCTCTAGGCAGTGTGTTTTCCCTGGGCCTCACTGTAGCAACACTATCTCGCCAGGGCAACACTGCATGGGATTTCCTCTGCCAGGAGAGAGCTGCTGCTTTGTAGTTTGTGCTGGGAAACCTTGCTTTGGCAAGTGCCAATTGACCGCATTCGGGCAGAAAGAAAAGAGAATAGCAAGAGGCCTTTTCTCCCCGGCTGCTCTGCCAAGCCCTTCCGGCTAAAACTATGTCGTTGCTCCTCTGGAAGGATCCCTGCACCGTGACGTAGTTTTTCAGAAGAAGCCTTGCGTTTGCAGGAGCAAATGAGGAATTCGTTGCAGGAAAGAGGAAGGAAAGAAAGTTTCTCTCCTTCTGCCTGCTTTGCTCAGAGGACTGGATGAAGTCAGGGAGTTCTCCCTTTCACTGAGAAACGTGCAGGCTGCTGTTGCCTGGGCGCTCTCTTCTTTGCAAAAGAGTCTGCAGTTCCACGCTTTGAACCGTGGAAAGGCGCCGGGCTCTGCTAAGATTTCCCCCGGCGCTTCGTTTGCCCTGGGCCAAAGCGAGCCTTCACATTAGCTGAACGCTAACACTGCATACTCGTTCCACTTCCAGAACAGGGCTACCGCGAGGCAGTTCTCCGGGGGAAAACGGCCCTTCGCGAAGGGCAGATCTGTCGAGCTCATTGCGGGAAAGCGAAAGCAAAGGACGCTTTTCTCCCTCTAACTGCTTTCGTCAGAGGAACGGGGGAAGTCACAGTGTTCTTTCTCTCACTGAGATACACACAATCTGACGTTGCCTCTGAGCTCCGTTGCTGGCAAAGAACTGAAACGGACATACATTCCTGTGGGGAAACACAGGGCTTTGCTAGGATTTCTCTAGGCAGTGTGTTTTCCCTGGGCCTCACTGTAGCAACACTATCTCGCCAGGGCAACACTGCATGGGATTTCCTCTGCCAGGAGAGAGCTGCTGCTTTGTAGTTTGTGCTGGGAAACCTTGCTTTGGCAAGTGCCAATTGACCGCATTCGGGCAGAAAGAAAAGAGAATAGCAAGAGGCCTTTTCTCTCCGGCTGCTCTGCCAAGCCCTTCCGGCTAAAACTATGTCGTTGCTCCTCTGGAAGAATCCCTGCAACGTGACGTAGCTTTTCAGAAGAAGCCTTGCATTTGCAAGAGCAAATGAGGAGTTCGTTGCAGGAAAGAGGAAGGAAAGAAAGTTTCTCTCCTTCTGCCTGCTTTGCTCAGAGGACTGGATGAAGTCAGGGAGTTCTCCCTTTCACTGAGAAACGTGCAGGCTGCTGTTGCCTGGGCGCTCTCTTCTTTGCAAAAGAGTCTGCAGTTCCACGCTTTGAACCTTGGAAAGGCGCCGGGCTCTGCTAAGATTTCCCCCGGCGCTTCGTTTCCCCTGGGCCAAAGCGAGCCTTCACATTAGCTGAACGCTAACACTGCATACTCGTTCCACTTCCAGAACAGGGCTACGGCGAGGCAGTTCTCCGGGGGAAAACGGCCCTTCGCGAAGGGCAGATCTGTCGAGCTCATTGCGGGAAAGCGAAAGCAAAGGACGCTTTTCTCCCTCTAACTGCTTTCGTCAGAGGAACGGGGGAAGTCACAGTATTCTTTCTCTCACTGAGATACACACAATCTGACGTTGCCTCTGAGCTCCGTTGCTGGCAAAGAACTGAAACGGACATACATTCCTGTGGGGAAACACAGGGCTTTGCTAGGATTTCTCTAGGCAGTGTGTTTTCCCTGGGCCTCACTGTAGCAACACTATCTCGCCAGGGCAACACTGCATGGGATTTCCTCTGCCAGGAGAGAGCTGCTGCTTTGTAGTTTGTGCTGGGAAACCTTGCTTTGGCAAGTGCCAATTGACCGCATTCGGGCAGAAAGAAAAGAGAATAGCAAGAGGCCTTTTCTCCCCGGCTGCTCTGCCAAGCCCTTCCGGCTAAAACTATGTCGTTGCTCCTCTGGAAGGATCCCTGCACCGTGACGTAGTTTTTCAGAAGAAGCCTTGCGTTTGCAAGAGCAAATGAGGAATTCGTTGCAGGAAAGAGGAAGGAAAGAAAGTTTCTCTCCTTCTGCCTGCTTTGCTCAGAGGACTGGATGAAGTCAGGGAGTTCACCCTTTCACTGAGAAATTGCAGGCTGCTGTTGCCTGGGCGCTCTCTTCTTTGCAAAAGAGTCTGCAGTTCCACGCTTTGAACCGTGGAAAGGGGCCGGGCTCTGCTAAGATTTCCCCCGGCGCTTCGTTTGCCCTGGGCCAAAGCGAGCCTTCACATTAGCTGAACGCTAACACTGCATACTCGTTCCACTTCCAGAACAGGGCTACCGCGAGGCAGTTCTCCGGGGGAAAACGGCCCTTCGCGAAGGGCAGATCTGTCGAGCTCATTGCGGGAAAGCGAAAGCAAAGGACGCTTTTCTCCCTCTAACTGCTTTCGTCAGAGGAACGGGGGAAGTCACAGTGTTCTTTCTCTCACTGAGATACACACAATCTGACGTTGCCTCTGAGCTCCGTTGCTGGCAAAGAACTGAAACGGACATACATTCCTGTGGGGAAACACAGGGCTTTGCTAGGATTTCTCTAGGCAGTGTGTTTTCCCTGGGCCTCACTGTAGCAACACTATCTCGCCAGGGCAACACTGCATGGGATTTCCTCTGCCAGGAGAGAGCTGCTGCTTTGTAGTTTGTGCTGGGAAACCTTGCTTTGGCAAGTGCCAATTGACCGCATTCGGGCAGAAAGAAAAGAGAATAGCAAGAGGCCTTTTCTCTCCGGCTGCTCTGCCAAGCCCTTCCGGCTAAAACTATGTCGTTGCTCCTCTGGAAGAATCCCTGCAACGTGACGTAGCTTTTCAGAAGAAGCCTTGCATTTGCAAGAGCAAATGAGGAATTCGTTGCAGGAAAGAGGAAGGAAAGAAAGTTTCTCTCCTTCTGCCTGCTTTGCTCAGAGGACTGGATGAAGTCAGGGAGTTCTCCCTTTCACTGAGAAACGTGCAGGCTGCTGTTGCCTGGGCGCTCTCTTCTTTGCAAAAGAGTCTGCAGTTCCACGCTTTGAACCTTGGAAAGGCGCCGGGCTCTGCTAAGATTTCCCCCGGCGCTTCGTTTCCCCTGGGCCAAAGCGAGCCTTCACATTAGCTGAACGCTAACACTGCATACTCGTTCCACTTCCAGAACAGGGCTACGGCGAGGCAGTTCTCCGGGGGAAAACGGCCCTTCGCGAAGGGCAGATCTGTCGAGCTCATTGCGGGAAAGCGAAAGCAAAGGACGCTTTTCTCCCTCTAACTGCTTTCGTCAGAGGAACGGGGGAAGTCACAGTATTCTTTCTCTCACTGAGATACACACAATCTGACGTTGCCTCTGAGCTCCGTTGCTGGCAAAGAACTGAAACGGACATACATTCCTGTGGGGAAACACAGGGCTTTGCTAGGATTTCTCTAGGCAGTGTGTTTTCCCTGGGCCTCACTGTAGCAACACTATCTCGCCAGGGCAACACTGCATGGGATTTCCTCTGCCAGGAGAGAGCTGCTGCTTTGTAGTTTGTGCTGGGAAACCTTGCTTTGGCAAGTGCCAATTGACCGCATTCGGGCAGAAAGAAAAGAGAATAGCAAGAGGCCTTTTCTCCCCGGCTGCTCTGCCAAGCCCTTCCGGCTAAAACTATGTCGTTGCTCCTCTGGAAGGATCCCTGCACCGTGACGTAGTTTTTCAGAAGAAGCCTTGCGTTTGCAAGAGCAAATGAGGAATTCGTTGCAGGAAAGAGGAAGGAAAGAAAGTTTCTCTCCTTCTGCCTGCTTTGCTCAGAGGACTGGATGAAGTCAGGGAGTTCTCCCTTTCACTGAGAAACGTGCAGGCTGCTGTTGCCTGGGCGCTCTCTTCTTTGCAAAAGAGTCTGCAGTTCCACGCTTTGAACCGTGGAAAGGCGCCGGGCTCTGCTAAGATTTCCCCCGGCGCTTCGTTTGCCCTGGGCCAAAGCGAGCCTTCACATTAGCTGAACGCTAACACTGCATACTCGTTCCACTTCCAGAACAGGGCTACCGCGAGGCAGTTCTCCGGGGGAAAACGGCCCTTCGCGAAGGGCAGATCTGTGGAGCTCATTGCGGGAAAGCGAAAGCAAAGGACGCTTTTCTCCCTCTAACTGCTTTCGTCAGAGGAACGGGGGAAGTCACAGTGTTCTTTCTCTCACTGAGATACACACAATCTGACGTTGCCTCTGAGCTCCGTTGCTGGCAAAGAACTGAAACGGACATACATTCCTGTGGGGAAACACAGGGCTTTGCTAGGATTTCTCTAGGCAGTGTGTTTTCCCTGGGCCTCACTGTAGCAACACTATCTCGCCAGGGCAACACTGCATGGGATTTCCTCTGCCAGGAGAGAGCTGCTGCTTTGTAGTTTGTGCTGGGAAACCTTGCTTTGGCAAGTGCCAATTGACCGCATTCGGGCAGAAAGAAAAGAGAATAGCAAGAGGCCTTTTCTCTCCGGCTGCTCTGCCAAGCCCTTCCGGCTAAAACTATGTCGTTGCTCCTCTGGAAGAATCCCTGCAACGTGACGTAGCTTTTCAGAAGAAGCCTTGCATTTGCAAGAGCAAATGAGGAATTCGTTGCAGGAAAGAGGAAGGAAAGAAAGTTTCTCTCCTTCTGCCTGCTTTGCTCAGAGGACTGGATGAAGTCAGGGAGTTCTCCCTTTCACTGAGAAACGTGCAGGCTGCTGTTGCCTGGGCGCTCTCTTCTTTGCAAAAGAGTCTGCAGTTCCACGCTTTGAACCTTGGAAAGGCGCCGGGCTCTGCTAAGATTTCCCCAGCGCTTCGTTTGCCCTGGGCCAAAGCGAGCCTTCACATTAGCTGAACGCTAACACTGCATACTCGTTCCACTTCCAGAACAGGGCTACCGCGAGGCAGTTCTCCGGGGGAAAACGGCCCTTCGCGAAGGGCAGATCTGTGGAGCTCATTGCGGGAAAGCGAAAGCAAAGGACGCTTTTCTCCCTCTAACTGCTTTCGTCAGAGGAACGGGGGAAGTCACAGTGTTCTTTCTCTCACTGAGATACACACAATCTGACGTTGCCTCTGAGCTCCGTTGCTGGCAAAGAACTGAAACGGACATACATTCCTGTGGGGAAACACAGGGCTTTGCTAGGATTTCTCTAGGCAGTGTGTTTTCCCTGGGCCTCACTGTAGCAACACTATCTCGCCAGGGCAACACTGCATGGGATTTCCTCTGCCAGGAGAGAGCTGCTGCTTTGTAGTTTGTGCTGGGAAACCTTGCTTTGGCAAGTGCCAATTGACCGCATTCGGGCAGAAAGAAAAGAGAATAGCAAGAGGCCTTTTCTCCCCGGCTGCTCTGCCAAGCCCTTCCGGCTAAAACTATGTCGTTGCTCCTCTGGAAGGATCCCTGCACCGTGACGTAGTTTTTCAGAAGAAGCCTTGCGTTTGCAGGAGCAAATGAGGAATTCGTTGCAGGAAAGAGGAAGGAAAGAAAGTTTCTCTCCTTCTGCCTGCTTTGCTCAGAGGACTGGATGAAGTCAGGGAGTTCTCCCTTTCACTGAGAAACGTGCAGGCTGCTGTTGCCTGGGCGCTCTCTTCTTTGCAAAAGAGTCTGCAGTTCCACGCTTTGAACCGTGGAAAGGCGCCGGGCTCTGCTAAGATTTCCCCCGGCGCTTCGTTTGCCCTGGGCCAAAGCGAGCCTTCACATTAGCTGAACGCTAACACTGCATACTCGTTCCACTTCCAGAACAGGGCTACCGCGAGGCAGTTCTCCGGGGGAAAACGGCCCTTCGCGAAGGGCAGATCTGTCGAGCTCATTGCGGGAAAGCGAAAGCAAAGGACGCTTTTCTCCCTCTAACTGCTTTCGTCAGAGGAACGGGGGAAGTCACAGTGTTCTTTCTCTCACTGAGATACACACAATCTGACGTTGCCTCTGAGCTCCGTTGCTGGCAAAGAACTGAAACGGACATACATTCCTGTGGGGAAACACAGGGCTTTGCTAGGATTTCTCTAGGCAGTGTGTTTTCCCTGGGCCTCACTGTAGCAACACTATCTCGCCAGGGCAACACTGCATGGGATTTCCTCTGCCAGGAGAGAGCTGCTGCTTTGTAGTTTGTGCTGGGAAACCTTGCTTTGGCAAGTGCCAATTGACCGCATTCGGGCAGAAAGAAAAGAGAATAGCAAGAGGCCTTTTCTCCCCGGCTGCTCTGCCAAGCCCTTCCAGCTAAAACTATGTCGTTGCTCCTCTGGAAGAATCCCTGCACCGTGACGTAGTTTTTCAGAAGAAGCCTTGCGTTTGCAAGAGCAATAGAGGAATTCGTTGCAGGAAAGAGGAAGGAAAGAAAGTTTCTCTCCTTCTGCCTGCTTTGCTCAGAGGACTGGATGAAGTCAGGGAGTTCTCCCTTTCACTGAGAAACGTGCAGGCTGCTGTTGCCTGGGCGCTCTCTTCTTTGCAAAAGAGTCTGCAGTTCCACGCTTTGAACCTTGGAAAGGCGCCGGGCTCTGCTAAGATTTCCCCAGCGCTTCGTTTGCCCTGGGCCAAAGCGAGCCTTCACATTAGCTGAACGCTAACACTGCATACTCGTTCCACTTCCAGAACAGGGCTACCGCGAGGCAGTTCTCCGGGGGAAAACGGCCCTTCGCGAAGGGCAGATCTGTGGAGCTCATTGCGGGAAAGCGAAAGCAAAGGACGCTTTTCTCCCTCTAACTGCTTTCGTCAGAGGAACGGGGGAAGTCACAGTGTTCTTTCTCTCACTGAGATACACACAATCTGACGTTGCCTCTGAGCTCCGTTGCTGGCAAAGAACTGAAACGGACATACATTCCTGTGGGGAAACACAGGGCTTTGCTAGGATTTCTCTAGGCAGTGTGTTTTCCCTGGGCCTCACTGTAGCAACACTATCTCGCCAGGGCAACACTGCATGGGATTTCCTCTGCCAGGAGAGAGCTGCTGCTTTGTAGTTTGTGCTGGGAAACCTTGCTTTGGCAAGTGCCAATTGACCGCATTCGGGCAGAAAGAAAAGAGAATAGCAAGAGGCCTTTTCTCCCCGGCTGCTCTGCCAAGCCCTTCCGGCTAAAACTATGTCGTTGCTCCTCTGGAAGGATCCCTGCACCGTGACGTAGTTTTTCAGAAGAAGCCTTGCGTTTGCAGGAGCAAATGAGGAATTCGTTGCAGGAAAGAGGAAGGAAAGAAAGTTTCTCTCCTTCTGCCTGCTTTGCTCAGAGGACTGGATGAAGTCAGGGAGTTCTCCCTTTCACTGAGAAACGTGCAGGCTGCTGTTGCCTGGGCGCTCTCTTCTTTGCAAAAGAGTCTGCAGTTCCACGCTTTGAACCGTGGAAAGGCGCCGGGCTCTGCTAAGATTTCCCCCGGCGCTTCGTTTGCCCTGGGCCAAAGCGAGCCTTCACATTAGCTGAACGCTAACACTGCATACTCGTTCCACTTCCAGAACAGGGCTACCGCGAGGCAGTTCTCCGGGGGAAAACGGCCCTTCGCGAAGGGCAGATCTGTCGAGCTCATTGCGGGAAAGCGAAAGCAAAGGACGCTTTTCTCCCTCTAACTGCTTTCGTCAGAGGAACGGGGGAAGTCACAGTGTTCTTTCTCTCACTGAGATACACACAATCTGACGTTGCCTCTGAGCTCCGTTGCTGGCAAAGAACTGAAACGGACATACATTCCTGTGGGGAAACACAGGGCTTTGCTAGGATTTCTCTAGGCAGTGTGTTTTCCCTGGGCCTCACTGTAGCAACACTATCTCGCCAGGGCAACACTGCATGGGATTTCCTCTGCCAGGAGAGAGCTGCTGCTTTGTAGTTTGTGCTGGGAAACCTTGCTTTGGCAAGTGCCAATTGACCGCATTCGGGCAGAAAGAAAAGAGAATAGCAAGAGGCCTTTTCTCTCCGGCTGCTCTGCCAAGCCCTTCCGGCTAAAACTATGTCGTTGCTCCTCTGGAAGAATCCCTGCAACGTGACGTAGCTTTTCAGAAGAAGCCTTGCATTTGCAAGAGCAAATGAGGAGTTCGTTGCAGGAAAGAGGAAGGAAAGAAAGTTTCTCTCCTTCTGCCTGCTTTGCTCAGAGGACTGGATGAAGTCAGGGAGTTCTCCCTTTCACTGAGAAACGTGCAGGCTGCTGTTGCCTGGGCGCTCTCTTCTTTGCAAAAGAGTCTGCAGTTCCACGCTTTGAACCTTGGAAAGGCGCCGGGCTCTGCTAAGATTTCCCCCGGCGCTTCGTTTCCCCTGGGCCAAAGCGAGCCTTCACATTAGCTGAACGCTAACACTGCATACTCGTTCCACTTCCAGAACAGGGCTACGGCGAGGCAGTTCTCCGGGGGAAAACGGCCCTTCGCGAAGGGCAGATCTGTCGAGCTCATTGCGGGAAAGCGAAAGCAAAGGACGCTTTTCTCCCTCTAACTGCTTTCGTCAGAGGAACGGGGGAAGTCACAGTGTTCTTTCTCTCACTGAGATACACACAATCTGACGTTGCCTCTGAGCTCCGTTGCTGGCAAAGAACTGAAACGGACATACATTCCTGTGGGGAAACACAGGGCTTTGCTAGGATTTCTCTAGGCAGTGTGTTTTCCCTGGGCCTCACTGTAGCAACACTATCTCGCCAGGGCAACACTGCATGGGATTTCCTCTGCCAGGAGAGAGCTGCTGCTTTGTAGTTTGTGCTGGGAAACCTTGCTTTGGCAAGTGCCAATTGACCGCATTCGGGCAGAAAGAAAAGAGAATAGCAAGAGGCCTTTTCTCCCCGGCTGCTCTGCCAAGCCCTTCCGGCTAAAACTATGTCGTTGCTCCTCTGGAAGGATCCCTGCACCGTGACGTAGTTTTTCAGAAGAAGCCTTGCGTTTGCAGGAGCAAATGAGGAATTCGTTGCAGGAAAGAGGAAGGAAAGAAAGTTTCTCTCCTTCTGCCTGCTTTGCTCAGAGGACTGGATGAAGTCAGGGAGTTCTCCCTTTCACTGAGAAACGTGCAGGCTGCTGTTGCCTGGGCGCTCTCTTCTTTGCAAAAGAGTCTGCAGTTCCACGCTTTGAACCGTGGAAAGGCGCCGGGCTCTGCTAAGATTTCCCCCGGCGCTTCGTTTGCCCTGGGCCAAAGCGAGCCTTCACATTAGCTGAACGCTAACACTGCATACTCGTTCCACTTCCAGAACAGGGCTACCGCGAGGCAGTTCTCCGGGGGAAAACGGCCCTTCGCGAAGGGCAGATCTGTCGAGCTCATTGCGGGAAAGCGAAAGCAAAGGACGCTTTTCTCCCTCTAACTGCTTTCGTCAGAGGAACGGGGGAAGTCACAGTGTTCTTTCTCTCACTGAGATACACACAATCTGACGTTGCCTCTGAGCTCCGTTGCTGGCAAAGAACTGAAACGGACATACATTCCTGTGGGGAAACACAGGGCTTTGCTAGGATTTCTCTAGGCAGTGTGTTTTCCCTGGGCCTCACTGTAGCAACACTATCTCGCCAGGGCAACACTGCATGGGATTTCCTCTGCCAGGAGAGAGCTGCTGCTTTGTAGTTTGTGCTGGGAAACCTTGCTTTGGCAAGTGCCAATTGACCGCATTCGGGCAGAAAGAAAAGAGAATAGCAAGAGGCCTTTTCTCTCCGGCTGCTCTGCCAAGCCCTTCCGGCTAAAACTATGTCGTTGCTCCTCTGGAAGAATCCCTGCAACGTGACGTAGCTTTTCAGAAGAAGCCTTGCATTTGCAAGAGCAAATGAGGAGTTCGTTGCAGGAAAGAGGAAGGAAAGAAAGTTTCTCTCCTTCTGCCTGCTTTGCTCAGAGGACTGGATGAAGTCAGGGAGTTCTCCCTTTCACTGAGAAACGTGCAGGCTGCTGTTGCCTGGGCGCTCTCTTCTTTGCAAAAGAGTCTGCAGTTCCACGCTTTGAACCTTGGAAAGGCGCCGGGCTCTGCTAAGATTTCCCCCGGCGCTTCGTTTCCCCTGGGCCAAAGCGAGCCTTCACATTAGCTGAACGCTAACACTGCATACTCGTTCCACTTCCAGAACAGGGCTACGGCGAGGCAGTTCTCCGGGGGAAAACGGCCCTTCGCGAAGGGCAGATCTGTCGAGCTCATTGCGGGAAAGCGAAAGCAAAGGACGCTTTTCTCCCTCTAACTGCTTTCGTCAGAGGAACGGGGGAAGTCACAGTATTCTTTCTCTCACTGAGATACACACAATCTGACGTTGCCTCTGAGCTCCGTTGCTGGCAAAGAACTGAAACGGACATACATTCCTGTGGGGAAACACAGGGCTTTGCTAGGATTTCTCTAGGCAGTGTGTTTTCCCTGGGCCTCACTGTAGCAACACTATCTCGCCAGGGCAACACTGCATGGGATTTCCTCTGCCAGGAGAGAGCTGCTGCTTTGTAGTTTGTGCTGGGAAACCTTGCTTTGGCAAGTGCCAATTGACCGCATTCGGGCAGAAAGAAAAGAGAATAGCAAGAGGCCTTTTCTCCCCGGCTGCTCTGCCAAGCCCTTCCGGCTAAAACTATGTCGTTGCTCCTCTGGAAGGATCCCTGCACCGTGACGTAGTTTTTCAGAAGAAGCCTTGCGTTTGCAAGAGCAAATGAGGAATTCGTTGCAGGAAAGAGGAAGGAAAGAAAGTTTCTCTCCTTCTGCCTGCTTTGCTCAGAGGACTGGATGAAGTCAGGGAGTTCACCCTTTCACTGAGAAATTGCAGGCTGCTGTTGCCTGGGCGCTCTCTTCTTTGCAAAAGAGTCTGCAGTTCCACGCTTTGAACCGTGGAAAGGGGCCGGGCTCTGCTAAGATTTCCCCCGGCGCTTCGTTTGCCCTGGGCCAAAGCGAGCCTTCACATTAGCTGAACGCTAACACTGCATACTCGTTCCACTTCCAGAACAGGGCTACCGCGAGGCAGTTCTCCGGGGGAAAACGGCCCTTCGCGAAGGGCAGATCTGTGGAGCTCATTGCGGGAAAGCGAAAGCAAAGGACGCTTTTCTCCCTCTAACTGCTTTCGTCAGAGGAACGGGGGAAGTCACAGTGTTCTTTCTCTCACTGAGATACACACAATCTGACGTTGCCTCTGAGCTCCGTTGCTGGCAAAGAACTGAAACGGACATACATTCCTGTGGGGAAACACAGGGCTTTGCTAGGATTTCTCTAGGCAGTGTGTTTTCCCTGGGCCTCACTGTAGCAACACTATCTCGCCAGGGCAACACTGCATGGGATTTCCTCTGCCAGGAGAGAGCTGCTGCTTTGTAGTTTGTGCTGGGAAACCTTGCTTTGGCAAGTGCCAATTGACCGCATTCGGGCAGAAAGAAAAGAGAATAGCAAGAGGCCTTTTCTCTCCGGCTGCTCTGCCAAGCCCTTCCGGCTAAAACTATGTCGTTGCTCCTCTGGAAGAATCCCTGCAACGTGACGTAGCTTTTCAGAAGAAGCCTTGCATTTGCAAGAGCAAATGAGGAATTCGTTGCAGGAAAGAGGAAGGAAAGAAAGTTTCTCTCCTTCTGCCTGCTTTGCTCAGAGGACTGGATGAAGTCAGGGAGTTCTCCCTTTCACTGAGAAACGTGCAGGCTGCTGTTGCCTGGGCGCTCTCTTCTTTGCAAAAGAGTCTGCAGTTCCACGCTTTGAACCTTGGAAAGGCGCCGGGCTCTGCTAAGATTTCCCCCGGCGCTTCGTTTCCCCTGGGCCAAAGCGAGCCTTCACATTAGCTGAACGCTAACACTGCATACTCGTTCCACTTCCAGAACAGGGCTACGGCGAGGCAGTTCTCCGGGGGAAAACGGCCCTTCGCGAAGGGCAGATCTGTGGAGCTCATTGCGGGAAAGCGAAAGCAAAGGACGCTTTTCTCCCTCTAACTGCTTTCGTCAGAGGAACGGGGGAAGTCACAGTATTCTTTCTCTCACTGAGATACACACAATCTGACGTTGCCTCTGAGCTCCGTTGCTGGCAAAGAACTGAAACGGACATACATTCCTGTGGGGAAACACAGGGCTTTGCTAGGATTTCTCTAGGCAGTGTGTTTTCCCTGGGCCTCACTGTAGCAACACTATCTCGCCAGGGCAACACTGCATGGGATTTCCTCTGCCAGGAGAGAGCTGCTGCTTTGTAGTTTGTGCTGGGAAACCTTGCTTTGGCAAGTGCCAATTGACCGCATTCGGGCAGAAAGAAAAGAGAATAGCAAGAGGCCTTTTCTCTCCGGCTGCTCTGTCAAGCCCTTCCGGCTAAAACTATGTCGTTGCTCCTCTGGAAGGATCCCTGCACCGTGACGTAGTTTTTCAGAAGAAGCCTTGCGTTTGCAAGAGCAAATGAGGAATTCGTTGCAGGAAAGAGGAAGGAAAGAAAGTTTCTCTCCTTCTGCCTGCTTTGCTCAGAGGACTGGATGAAGTCAGGGAGTTCTCCCTTTCACTGAGAAACGTGCAGGCTGCTGTTGCCTGGGCGCTCTCTTCTTTGCAAAAGAGTCTGCAGTTCCACGCTTTGAACCTTGGAAAGGCGCCGGGCTCTGCTAAGATTTCCCCCGGCGCTTCGTTTGCCCTGGGCCAAAGCGAGCCTTCACATTAGCTGAACGCTAACACTGCATACTCGTTCCACTTCCAGAACAGGGCTACCGCGAGGCAGTTCTCCGGGGGAAAACGGCCCTTCGCGAAGGGCAGATCTGTGGAGCTCATTGCGGGAAAGCGAAAGCAAAGGACGCTTTTCTCCCTCTAACTGCTTTCGTCAGAGGAACGGGGGAAGTCACAGTGTTCTTTCTCTCACTGAGATACACACAATCTGACGTTGCCTCTGAGCTCCGTTGCTGGCAAAGAACTGAAACGGACATACATTCCTGTGGGGAAACACAGGGCTTTGCTAGGATTTCTCTAGGCAGTGTGTTTTCCCTGGGCCTCACTGTAGCAACACTATCTCGCCAGGGCAACACTGCATGGGATTTCCTCTGCCAGGAGAGAGCTGCTGCTTTGTAGTTTGTGCTGGGAAACCTTGCTTTGGCAAGTGCCAATTGACCGCATTCGGGCAGAAAGAAAAGAGAATAGCAAGAGGCCTTTTCTCCCCGGCTGCTCTGCCAAGCCCTTCCGGCTCAAACTATGTCGTTGCTCCTCTGGAAGGATCCCTGCACCGTGACGTAGTTTTTCAGAAGAAGCCTTGCGTTTGCAAGAGCAAATGAGGAATTCGTTGCAGGAAAGAGGAAGGAAAGAAAGTTTCTCTCCTTCTGCCTGCTTTGCTCAGAGGACTGGATGAAGTCAGGGAGTTCTCCCTTTCACTGAGAAACGTGCAGGCTGCTGTTGCCTGGGCGCTCTCTTCTTTGCAAAAGAGTCTGCAGTTCCACGCTTTGAACCTTGGAAAGGCGCCGGGCTCTGCTAAGATTTCCCCCGGCGCTTCGTTTGCCCTGGGCCAAAGCGAGCCTTCACATTAGCTGAACGCTAACACTGCATACTCGTTCCACTTCCAGAACAGGGCTACGGCGAGGCAGTTCTCCGGGGGAAAACGGCCCTTCGCGAAGGGCAGATCTGTCGAGCTCATTGCGGGAAAGCGAAAGCAAAGGACGCTTTTCTCCCTCTAACTGCTTTCGTCAGAGGAACGGGGGAAGTCACAGTGTTCTTTCTCTCACTGAGATACACACAATCTGACGTTGCCTCTGAGCTCCGTTGCTGGCAAAGAACTGAAACGGACATACATTCCTGTGGGGAAACACAGGGCTTTGCTAGGATTTCTCTAGGCAGTGTGTTTTCCCTGGGCCTCACTGTAGCAACACTATCTCGCCAGGGCAACACTGCATGGGATTTCCTCTGCCAGGAGAGAGCTGCTGCTTTGTAGTTTGTGCTGGGAAACCTTGCTTTGGCAAGTGCCAATTGACCGCATTCGGGCAGAAAGAAAAGAGAATAGCAAGAGGCCTTTTCTCCCCGGCTGCTCTGCCAAGCCCTTCCGGCTAAAACTATGTCGTTGCTCCTCTGGAAGGATCCCTGCACCGTGACGTAGTTTTTCAGAAGAAGCCTTGCGTTTGCAAGAGCAAATGAGGAATTCGTTGCAGGAAAGAGGAAGGAAAGAAAGTTTCTCTCCTTCTGCCTGCTTTGCTCAGAGGACTGGATGAAGTCAGGGAGTTCTCCCTTTCACTGAGAAACGTGCAGGCTGCTGTTGCCTGGGCGCTCTCTTCTTTGCAAAAGAGTCTGCAGTTCCACGCTTTGAACCGTGGAAAGGCGCCGGGCTCTGCTAAGATTTCCCCCGGCGCTTCGTTTGCCCTGGGCCAAAGCGAGCCTTCACATTAGCTGAACGCTAACACTGCATACTCGTTCCACTTCCAGAACAGGGCTACCGCGAGGCAGTTCTCCGGGGGAAAACGGCCCTTCGCGAAGGGCAGATCTGTGGAGCTCATTGCGGGAAAGCGAAAGCAAAGGACGCTTTTCTCCCTCTAACTGCTTTCGTCAGAGGAACGGGGGAAGTCACAGTGTTCTTTCTCTCACTGAGATACACACAATCTGACGTTGCCTCTGAGCTCCGTTGCTGGCAAAGAACTGAAACGGACATACATTCCTGTGGGGAAACACAGGGCTTTGCTAGGATTTCTCTAGGCAGTGTGTTTTCCCTGGGCCTCACTGTAGCAACACTATCTCGCCAGGGCAACACTGCATGGGATTTCCTCTGCCAGGAGAGAGCTGCTGCTTTGTAGTTTGTGCTGGGAAACCTTGCTTTGGCAAGTGCCAATTGACCGCATTCGGGCAGAAAGAAAAGAGAATAGCAAGAGGCCTTTTCTCTCCGGCTGCTCTGCCAAGCCCTTCCGGCTAAAACTATGTCGTTGCTCCTCTGGAAGAATCCCTGCAACGTGACGTAGCTTTTCAGAAGAAGCCTTGCATTTGCAAGAGCAAATGAGGAATTCGTTGCAGGAAAGAGGAAGGAAAGAAAGTTTCTCTCCTTCTGCCTGCTTTGCTCAGAGGACTGGATGAAGTCAGGGAGTTCTCCCTTTCACTGAGAAACGTGCAGGCTGCTGTTGCCTGGGCGCTCTCTTCTTTGCAAAAGAGTCTGCAGTTCCACGCTTTGAACCTTGGAAAGGCGCCGGGCTCTGCTAAGATTTCCCCCGGCGCTTCGTTTCCCCTGGGCCAAAGCGAGCCTTCACATTAGCTGAACGCTAACACTGCATACTCGTTCCACTTCCAGAACAGGGCTACCGCGAGGCAGTTCTCCGGGGGAAAACGGCCCTTCGCGAAGGGCAGATCTGTCGAGCTCATTGCGGGAAAGCGAAAGCAAAGGACGCTTTTCTCCCTCTAACTGCTTTCGTCAGAGGAACGGGGGAAGTCACAGTGTTCTTTCTCTCACTGAGATACACACAATCTGACGTTGCCTCTGAGCTCCGTTGCTGGCAAAGAACTGAAACGGACATACATTCCTGTGGGGAAACACAGGGCTTTGCTAGGATTTCTCTAGGCAGTGTGTTTTCCCTGGGCCTCACTGTAGCAACACTATCTCGCCAGGGCAACACTGCATGGGATTTCCTCTGCCAGGAGAGAGCTGCTGCTTTGTAGTTTGTGCTGGGAAACCTTGCTTTGGCAAGTGCCAATTGACCGCATTCGGGCAGAAAGAAAAGAGAATAGCAAGAGGCCTTTTCTCCCCGGCTGCTCTGCCAAGCCCTTCCGGCTAAAACTATGTCGTTGCTCCTCTGGAAGGATCCCTGCACCGTGACGTAGTTTTTCAGAAGAAGCCTTGCGTTTGCAAGAGCAAATGAGGAATTCGTTGCAGGAAAGAGGAAGGAAAGAAAGTTTCTCTCCTTCTGCCTGCTTTGCTCAGAGGACTGGATGAAGTCAGGGAGTTCTCCCTTTCACTGAGAAACGTGCAGGCTGCTGTTGCCTGGGCGCTCTCTTCTTTGCAAAAGAGTCTGCAGTTCCACGCTTTGAACCGTGGAAAGGCGCCGGGCTCTGCTAAGATTTCCCCCGGCGCTTCGTTTGCCCTGGGCCAAAGCGAGCCTTCACATTAGCTGAACGCTAACACTGCATACTCGTTCCACTTCCAGAACAGGGCTACCGCGAGGCAGTTCTCCGGGGGAAAATGGCCCTTCGCGAAGGGCAGATCTGTCGAGCTCATTGCGGGAAAGCGAAAGCAAAGGACGCTTTTCTCCCTCTAACTGCTTTCGTCAGAGGAACGGGGGAAGTCACAGTGTTCTTTCTCTCACTGAGATACACACAATCTGACGTTGCCTCTGAGCTCCGTTGCTGGCAAAGAACTGAAACGGACATACATTCCTGTGGGGAAACACAGGGCTTTGCTAGGATTTCTCTAGGCAGTGTGTTTTCCCTGGGCCTCACTGTAGCAACACTATCTCGCCAGGGCAACACTGCATGGGATTTCCTCTGCCAGGAGAGAGCTGCTGCTTTGTAGTTTGTGCTGGGAAACCTTGCTTTGGCAAGTGCCAATTGACCGCATTCGGGCAGAAAGAAAAGAGAATAGCAAGAGGCCTTTTCTCTCCGGCTGCTCTGTCAAGCCCTTCCGGCTAAAACTATGTCGTTGCTCCTCTGGAAGGATCCCTGCACCGTGACGTAGTTTTTCAGAAGAAGCCTTGCGTTTGCAAGAGCAAATGAGGAATTCGTTGCAGGAAAGAGGAAGGAAAGAAAGTTTCTCTCCTTCTGCCTGCTTTGCTCAGAGGACTGGATGAAGTCAGGGAGTTCTCCCTTTCACTGAGAAACGTGCAGGCTGCTGTTGCCTGGGCGCTCTCTTCTTTGCAAAAGAGTCTGCAGTTCCACGCTTTGAACCTTGGAAAGGCGCCGGGCTCTGCTAAGATTTCCCCCGGCGCTTCGTTTGCCCTGGGCCAAAGCGAGCCTTCACATTAGCTGAACGCTAACACTGCATACTCGTTCCACTTCCAGAACAGGGCTACGGCGAGGCAGTTCTCCGGGGGAAAACGGCCCTTCGCGAAGGGCAGATCTGTCGAGCTCATTGCGGGAAAGCGAAAGCAAAGGACGCTTTTCTCCCTCTAACTGCTTTCGTCAGAGGAACGGGGGAAGTCACAGTATTCTTTCTCTCACTGAGATACACACAATCTGACGTTGCCTCTGAGCTCCGTTGCTGGCAAAGAACTGAAACGGACATACATTCCTGTGGGGAAACACAGGGCTTTGCTAGGATTTCTCTAGGCAGTGTGTTTTCCCTGGGCCTCACTGTAGCAACACTATCTCGCCAGGGCAACACTGCATGGGATTTCCTCTGCCAGGAGAGAGCTGCTGCTTTGTAGTTTGTGCTGGGAAACCTTGCTTTGGCAAGTGCCAATTGACCGCATTCGGGCAGAAAGAAAAGAGAATAGCAAGAGGCCTTTTCTCCCCGGCTGCTCTGCCAAGCCCTTCCAGCTAAAACTATGTCGTTGCTCCTCTGGAAGGATCCCTGCACCGTGACGTAGTTTTTCAGAAGAAGCCTTGCGTTTGCAAGAGCAATAGAGGAATTCGTTGCAGGAAAGAGGAAGGAAAGAAAGTTTCTCTCCTTCTGCCTGCTTTGCTCAGAGGACTGGATGAAGTCAGGGAGTTCTCCCTTTCACTGAGAAACGTGCAGGCTGCTGTTGCCTGGGCGCTCTCTTCTTTGCAAAAGAGTCTGCAGTTCCACGCTTTGAACCTTGGAAAGGCGCCGGGCTCTGCTAAGATTTCCCCAGCGCTTCGTTTGCCCTGGGCCAAAGCGAGCCTTCACATTAGCTGAACGCTAACACTGCATACTCGTTCCACTTCCAGAACAGGGCTACCGCGAGGCAGTTCTCCGGGGGAAAACGGCCCTTCGCGAAGGGCAGATCTGTCGAGCTCATTGCGGGAAAGCGAAAGCAAAGGACGCTTTTCTCCCTCTAACTGCTTTCGTCAGAGGAACGGGGGAAGTCACAGTGTTCTTTCTCTCACTGAGATACACACAATCTGACGTTGCCTCTGAGCTCCGTTGCTGGCAAAGAACTGAAACGGACATACATTCCTGTGGGGAAACACAGGGCTTTGCTAGGATTTCTCTAGGCAGTGTGTTTTCCCTGGGCTTCACTGTAGCAACACTATCTCGCCAGGGCAACACTGCATGGGATTTCCTCTGCCAGGAGAGAGCTGCTGCTTTGTAGTTTGTGCTGGGAAACCTTGCTTTGGCAAGTGCCAATTGACCGCATTCGGGCAGAAAGAAAAGAGAATAGCAAGAGGCCTTTTCTCCCCGGCTGCTCTGCCAAGCCCTTCCGGCTAAAACTATGTCGTTGCTCCTCTGGAAGGATCCCTGCACCGTGACGTAGTTTTTCAGAAGAAGCCTTGCGTTTGCAAGAGCAAATGAGGAATTCGTTGCAGGAAAGAGGAAGGAAAGAAAGTTTCTCTCCTTCTGCCTGCTTTGCTCAGAGGACTGGATGAAGTCAGGGAGTTCTCCCTTTCACTGAGAAACGTGCAGGCTGCTGTTGCCTGGGCGCTCTCTTCTTTGCAAAAGAGTCTGCAGTTCCACGCTTTGAACCGTGGAAAGGCGCCGGGCTCTGCTAAGATTTCCCCCGGCGCTTCGTTTGCCCTGGGCCAAAGCGAGCCTTCACATTAGCTGAACGCTAACACTGCATACTCGTTCCACTTCCAGAACAGGGCTACCGCGAGGCAGTTCTCCGGGGGAAAACGGCCCTTCGCGAAGGGCAGATCTGTCGAGCTCATTGCGGGAAAGCGAAAGCAAAGGACGCTTTTCTCCCTCTAACTGCTTTCGTCAGAGGAACGGGGGAAGTCACAGTGTTCTTTCTCTCACTGAGATACACACAATCTGACGTTGCCTCTGAGCTCCGTTGCTGGCAAAGAACTGAAACGGACATACATTCCTGTGGGGAAACACAGGGCTTTGCTAGGATTTCTCTAGGCAGTGTGTTTTCCCTGGGCCTCACTGTAGCAACACTATCTCGCCAGGGCAACACTGCATGGGATTTCCTCTGCCAGGAGAGAGCTGCTGCTTTGTAGTTTGTGCTGGGAAACCTTGCTTTGGCAAGTGCCAATTGACCGCATTCGGGCAGAAAGAAAAGAGAATAGCAAGAGGCCTTTTCTCTCCGGCTGCTCTGTCAAGCCCTTCCGGCTAAAACTATGTCGTTGCTCCTCTGGAAGGATCCCTGCACCGTGACGTAGTTTTTCAGAAGAAGCCTTGCGTTTGCAAGAGCAAATGAGGAATTCGTTGCAGGAAAGAGGAAGGAAAGAAAGTTTCTCTCCTTCTGCCTGCTTTGCTCAGAGGACTGGATGAAGTCAGGGAGTTCTCCCTTTCACTGAGAAACGTGCAGGCTGCTGTTGCCTGGGCGCTCTCTTCTTTGCAAAAGAGTCTGCAGTTCCACGCTTTGAACCTTGGAAAGGCGCCGGGCTCTGCTAAGATTTCCCCCGGCGCTTCGTTTCCCCTGGGCCAAAGCGAGCCTTCACATTAGCTGAACGCTAACACTGCATACTCGTTCCACTTCCAGAACAGGGCTACGGCGAGGCAGTTCTCCGGGGGAAAACGGCCCTTCGCGAAGGGCAGATCTGTCGAGCTCATTGCGGGAAAGCGAAAGCAAAGGACGCTTTTCTCCCTCTAACTGCTTTCGTCAGAGGAACGGGGGAAGTCACAGTATTCTTTCTCTCACTGAGATACACACAATCTGACGTTGCCTCTGAGCTCCGTTGCTGGCAAAGAACTGAAACGGACATACATTCCTGTGGGGAAACACAGGGCTTTGCTAGGATTTCTCTAGGCAGTGTGTTTTCCCTGGGCCTCACTGTAGCAACACTATCTCGCCAGGGCAACACTGCATGGGATTTCCTCTGCCAGGAGAGAGCTGCTGCTTTGTAGTTTGTGCTGGGAAACCTTGCTTTGGCAAGTGCCAATTGACCGCATTCGGGCAGAAAGAAAAGAGAATAGCAAGAGGCCTTTTCTCCCCGGCTGCTCTGCCAAGCCCTTCCAGCTAAAACTATGTCGTTGCTCCTCTGGAAGGATCCCTGCACCGTGACGTAGTTTTTCAGAAGAAGCCTTGCGTTTGCAAGAGCAATAGAGGAATTCGTTGCAGGAAAGAGGAAGGAAAGAAAGTTTCTCTCCTTCTGCCTGCTTTGCTCAGAGGACTGGATGAAGTCAGGGAGTTCTCCCTTTCACTGAGAAACGTGCAGGCTGCTGTTGCCTGGGCGCTCTCTTCTTTGCAAAAGAGTCTGCAGTTCCACGCTTTGAACCTTGGAAAGGCGCCGGGCTCTGCTAAGATTTCCCCAGCGCTTCGTTTGCCCTGGGCCAAAGCGAGCCTTCACATTAGCTGAACGCTAACACTGCATACTCGTTCCACTTCCAGAACAGGGCTACCGCGAGGCAGTTCTCCGGGGGAAAACGGCCCTTCGCGAAGGGCAGATCTGTCGAGCTCATTGCGGGAAAGCGAAAGCAAAGGACGCTTTTCTCCCTCTAACTGCTTTCGTCAGAGGAACGGGGGAAGTCACAGTGTTCTTTCTCTCACTGAGATACACACAATCTGACGTTGCCTCTGAGCTCCGTTGCTGGCAAAGAACTGAAACGGACATACATTCCTGTGGGGAAACACAGGGCTTTGCTAGGATTTCTCTAGGCAGTGTGTTTTCCCTGGGCTTCACTGTAGCAACACTATCTCGCCAGGGCAACACTGCATGGGATTTCCTCTGCCAGGAGAGAGCTGCTGCTTTGTAGTTTGTGCTGGGAAACCTTGCTTTGGCAAGTGCCAATTGACCGCATTCGGGCAGAAAGAAAAGAGAATAGCAAGAGGCCTTTTCTCCCCGGCTGCTCTGCCAAGCCCTTCCGGCTAAAACTATGTCGTTGCTCCTCTGGAAGGATCCCTGCACCGTGACGTAGTTTTTCAGAAGAAGCCTTGCGTTTGCAAGAGCAAATGAGGAATTCGTTGCAGGAAAGAGGAAGGAAAGAAAGTTTCTCTCCTTCTGCCTGCTTTGCTCAGAGGACTGGATGAAGTCAGGGAGTTCTCCCTTTCACTGAGAAACGTGCAGGCTGCTGTTGCCTGGGCGCTCTCTTCTTTGCAAAAGAGTCTGCAGTTCCACGCTTTGAACCGTGGAAAGGCGCCGGGCTCTGCTAAGATTTCCCCCGGCGCTTCGTTTGCCCTGGGCCAAAGCGAGCCTTCACATTAGCTGAACGCTAACACTGCATACTCGTTCCACTTCCAGAACAGGGCTACCGCGAGGCAGTTCTCCGGGGGAAAACGGCCCTTCGCGAAGGGCAGATCTGTGGAGCTCATTGCGGGAAAGCGAAAGCAAAGGACGCTTTTCTCCCTCTAACTGCTTTCGTCAGAGGAACGGGGGAAGTCACAGTGTTCTTTCTCTCACTGAGATACACACAATCTGACGTTGCCTCTGAGCTCCGTTGCTGGCAAAGAACTGAAACGGACATACATTCCTGTGGGGAAACACAGGGCTTTGCTAGGATTTCTCTAGGCAGTGTGTTTTCCCTGGGCCTCACTGTAGCAACACTATCTCGCCAGGGCAACACTGCATGGGATTTCCTCTGCCAGGAGAGAGCTGCTGCTTTGTAGTTTGTGCTGGGAAACCTTGCTTTGGCAAGTGCCAATTGACCGCATTCGGGCAGAAAGAAAAGAGAATAGCAAGAGGCCTTTTCTCTCCGGCTGCTCTGCCAAGCCCTTCCGGCTAAAACTATGTCGTTGCTCCTCTGGAAGAATCCCTGCAACGTGACGTAGCTTTTCAGAAGAAGCCTTGCATTTGCAAGAGCAAATGAGGAATTCGTTGCAGGAAAGAGGAAGGAAAGAAAGTTTCTCTCCTTCTGCCTGCTTTGCTCAGAGGACTGGATGAAGTCAGGGAGTTCTCCCTTTCACTGAGAAACGTGCAGGCTGCTGTTGCCTGGGCGCTCTCTTCTTTGCAAAAGAGTCTGCAGTTCCACGCTTTGAACCTTGGAAAGGCGCCGGGCTCTGCTAAGATTTCCCCCGGCGCTTCGTTTCCCCTGGGCCAAAGCGAGCCTTCACATTAGCTGAACGCTAACACTGCATACTCGTTCCACTTCCAGAACAGGGCTACCGCGAGGCAGTTCTCCGGGGGAAAACGGCCCTTCGCGAAGGGCAGATCTGTCGAGCTCATTGCGGGAAAGCGAAAGCAAAGGACGCTTTTCTCCCTCTAACTGCTTTCGTCAGAGGAACGGGGGAAGTCACAGTGTTCTTTCTCTCACTGAGATACACACAATCTGACGTTGCCTCTGAGCTCCGTTGCTGGCAAAGAACTGAAACGGACATACATTCCTGTGGGGAAACACAGGGCTTTGCTAGGATTTCTCTAGGCAGTGTGTTTTCCCTGGGCCTCACTGTAGCAACACTATCTCGCCAGGGCAACACTGCATGGGATTTCCTCTGCCAGGAGAGAGCTGCTGCTTTGTAGTTTGTGCTGGGAAACCTTGCTTTGGCAAGTGCCAATTGACCGCATTCGGGCAGAAAGAAAAGAGAATAGCAAGAGGCCTTTTCTCCCCGGCTGCTCTGCCAAGCCCTTCCGGCTAAAACTATGTCGTTGCTCCTCTGGAAGGATCCCTGCACCGTGACGTAGTTTTTCAGAAGAAGCCTTGCGTTTGCAAGAGCAAATGAGGAATTCGTTGCAGGAAAGAGGAAGGAAAGAAAGTTTCTCTCCTTCTGCCTGCTTTGCTCAGAGGACTGGATGAAGTCAGGGAGTTCTCCCTTTCACTGAGAAACGTGCAGGCTGCTGTTGCCTGGGCGCTCTCTTCTTTGCAAAAGAGTCTGCAGTTCCACGCTTTGAACCGTGGAAAGGCGCCGGGCTCTGCTAAGATTTCCCCCGGCGCTTCGTTTGCCCTGGGCCAAAGCGAGCCTTCACATTAGCTGAACGCTAACACTGCATACTCGTTCCACTTCCAGAACAGGGCTACCGCGAGGCAGTTCTCCGGGGGAAAATGGCCCTTCGCGAAGGGCAGATCTGTCGAGCTCATTGCGGGAAAGCGAAAGCAAAGGACGCTTTTCTCCCTCTAACTGCTTTCGTCAGAGGAACGGGGGAAGTCACAGTGTTCTTTCTCTCACTGAGATACACACAATCTGACGTTGCCTCTGAGCTCCGTTGCTGGCAAAGAACTGAAACGGACATACATTCCTGTGGGGAAACACAGGGCTTTGCTAGGATTTCTCTAGGCAGTGTGTTTTCCCTGGGCCTCACTGTAGCAACACTATCTCGCCAGGGCAACACTGCATGGGATTTCCTCTGCCAGGAGAGAGCTGCTGCTTTGTAGTTTGTGCTGGGAAACCTTGCTTTGGCAAGTGCCAATTGACCGCATTCGGGCAGAAAGAAAAGAGAATAGCAAGAGGCCTTTTCTCCCCGGCTGCTCTGCCAAGCCCTTCCGGCTAAAACTATGTCGTTGCTCCTCTGGAAGGATCCCTGCACCGTGACGTAGTTTTTCAGAAGAAGCCTTGCGTTTGCAGGAGCAAATGAGGAATTCGTTGCAGGAAAGAGGAAGGAAAGAAAGTTTCTCTCCTTCTGCCTGCTTTGCTCAGAGGACTGGATGAAGTCAGGGAGTTCTCCCTTTCACTGAGAAACGTGCAGGCTGCTGTTGCCTGGGCGCTCTCTTCTTTGCAAAAGAGTCTGCAGTTCCACGCTTTGAACCGTGGAAAGGCGCCGGGCTCTGCTAAGATTTCCCCCGGCGCTTCGTTTGCCCTGGGCCAAAGCGAGCCTTCACATTAGCTGAACGCTAACACTGCATACTCGTTCCACTTCCAGAACAGGGCTACCGCGAGGCAGTTCTCCGGGGGAAAACGGCCCTTCGCGAAGGGCAGATCTGTCGAGCTCATTGCGGGAAAGCGAAAGCAAAGGACGCTTTTCTCCCTCTAACTGCTTTCGTCAGAGGAACGGGGGAAGTCACAGTATTCTTTCTCTCACTGAGATACACACAATCTGACGTTGCCTCTGAGCTCCGTTGCTGGCAAAGAACTGAAACGGACATACATTCCTGTGGGGAAACACAGGGCTTTGCTAGGATTTCTCTAGGCAGTGTGTTTTCCCTGGGCCTCACTGTAGCAACACTATCTCGCCAGGGCAACACTGCATGGGATTTCCTCTGCCAGGAGAGAGCTGCTGCTTTGTAGTTTGTGCTGGGAAACCTTGCTTTGGCAAGTGCCAATTGACCGCATTCGGGCAGAAAGAAAAGAGAATAGCAAGAGGCCTTTTCTCCCCGGCTGCTCTGCCAAGCCCTTCCAGCTAAAACTATGTCGTTGCTCCTCTGGAAGGATCCCTGCACCGTGACGTAGTTTTTCAGAAGAAGCCTTGCGTTTGCAAGAGCAATAGAGGAATTCGTTGCAGGAAAGAGGAAGGAAAGAAAGTTTCTCTCCTTCTGCCTGCTTTGCTCAGAGGACTGGATGAAGTCAGGGAGTTCTCCCTTTCACTGAGAAACGTGCAGGCTGCTGTTGCCTGGGCGCTCTCTTCTTTGCAAAAGAGTCTGCAGTTCCACGCTTTGAACCTTGGAAAGGCGCCGGGCTCTGCTAAGATTTCCCCAGCGCTTCGTTTGCCCTGGGCCAAAGCGAGCCTTCACATTAGCTGAACGCTAACACTGCATACTCGTTCCACTTCCAGAACAGGGCTACCGCGAGGCAGTTCTCCGGGGGAAAACGGCCCTTCGCGAAGGGCAGATCTGTCGAGCTCATTGCGGGAAAGCGAAAGCAAAGGACGCTTTTCTCCCTCTAACTGCTTTCGTCAGAGGAACGGGGGAAGTCACAGTGTTCTTTCTCTCACTGAGATACACACAATCTGACGTTGCCTCTGAGCTCCGTTGCTGGCAAAGAACTGAAACGGACATACATTCCTGTGGGGAAACACAGGGCTTTGCTAGGATTTCTCTAGGCAGTGTGTTTTCCCTGGGCTTCACTGTAGCAACACTATCTCGCCAGGGCAACACTGCATGGGATTTCCTCTGCCAGGAGAGAGCTGCTGCTTTGTAGTTTGTGCTGGGAAACCTTGCTTTGGCAAGTGCCAATTGACCGCATTCGGGCAGAAAGAAAAGAGAATAGCAAGAGGCCTTTTCTCCCCGGCTGCTCTGCCAAGCCCTTCCGGCTAAAACTATGTCGTTGCTCCTCTGGAAGGATCCCTGCACCGTGACGTAGTTTTTCAGAAGAAGCCTTGCGTTTGCAAGAGCAAATGAGGAATTCGTTGCAGGAAAGAGGAAGGAAAGAAAGTTTCTCTCCTTCTGCCTGCTTTGCTCAGAGGACTGGATGAAGTCAGGGAGTTCTCCCTTTCACTGAGAAACGTGCAGGCTGCTGTTGCCTGGGCGCTCTCTTCTTTGCAAAAGAGTCTGCAGTTCCACGCTTTGAACCGTGGAAAGGCGCCGGGCTCTGCTAAGATTTCCCCCGGCGCTTCGTTTGCCCTGGGCCAAAGCGAGCCTTCACATTAGCTGAACGCTAACACTGCATACTCGTTCCACTTCCAGAACAGGGCTACCGCGAGGCAGTTCTCCGGGGGAAAATGGCCCTTCGCGAAGGGCAGATCTGTCGAGCTCATTGCGGGAAAGCGAAAGCAAAGGACGCTTTTCTCCCTCTAACTGCTTTCGTCAGAGGAACGGGGGAAGTCACAGTGTTCTTTCTCTCACTGAGATACACACAATCTGACGTTGCCTCTGAGCTCCGTTGCTGGCAAAGAACTGAAACGGACATACATTCCTGTGGGGAAACACAGGGCTTTGCTAGGATTTCTCTAGGCAGTGTGTTTTCCCTGGGCCTCACTGTAGCAACACTATCTCGCCAGGGCAACACTGCATGGGATTTCCTCTGCCAGGAGAGAGCTGCTGCTTTGTAGTTTGTGCTGGGAAACCTTGCTTTGGCAAGTGCCAATTGACCGCATTCGGGCAGAAAGAAAAGAGAATAGCAAGAGGCCTTTTCTCCCCGGCTGCTCTGCCAAGCCCTTCCGGCTAAAACTATGTCGTTGCTCCTCTGGAAGGATCCCTGCACCGTGACGTAGTTTTTCAGAAGAAGCCTTGCGTTTGCAGGAGCAAATGAGGAATTCGTTGCAGGAAAGAGGAAGGAAAGAAAGTTTCTCTCCTTCTGCCTGCTTTGCTCAGAGGACTGGATGAAGTCAGGGAGTTCTCCCTTTCACTGAGAAACGTGCAGGCTGCTGTTGCCTGGGCGCTCTCTTCTTTGCAAAAGAGTCTGCAGTTCCACGCTTTGAACCGTGGAAAGGCGCCGGGCTCTGCTAAGATTTCCCCCGGCGCTTCGTTTGCCCTGGGCCAAAGCGAGCCTTCACATTAGCTGAACGCTAACACTGCATACTCGTTCCACTTCCAGAACAGGGCTACCGCGAGGCAGTTCTCCGGGGGAAAACGGCCCTTCGCGAAGGGCAGATCTGTGGAGCTCATTGCGGGAAAGCGAAAGCAAAGGACGCTTTTCTCCCTCTAACTGCTTTCGTCAGAGGAACGGGGGAAGTCACAGTGTTCTTTCTCTCACTGAGATACACACAATCTGACGTTGCCTCTGAGCTCCGTTGCTGGCAAAGAACTGAAACGGACATACATTCCTGTGGGGAAACACAGGGCTTTGCTAGGATTTCTCTAGGCAGTGTGTTTTCCCTGGGCTTCACTGTAGCAACACTATCTCGCCAGGGCAACACTGCATGGGATTTCCTCTGCCAGGAGAGAGCTGCTGCTTTGTAGTTTGTGCTGGGAAACCTTGCTTTGGCAAGTGCCAATTGACCGCATTCGGGCAGAAAGAAAAGAGAATAGCAAGAGGCCTTTTCTCCCCGGCTGCTCTGCCAAGCCCTTCCGGCTAAAACTATGTCGTTGCTCCTCTGGAAGGATCCCTGCACCGTGACGTAGTTTTTCAGAAGAAGCCTTGCGTTTGCAAGAGCAAATGAGGAATTCGTTGCAGGAAAGAGGAAGGAAAGAAAGTTTCTCTCCTTCTGCCTGCTTTGCTCAGAGGACTGGATGAAGTCAGGGAGTTCTCCCTTTCACTGAGAAACGTGCAGGCTGCTGTTGCCTGGGCGCTCTCTTCTTTGCAAAAGAGTCTGCAGTTCCACGCTTTGAACCGTGGAAAGGCGCCGGGCTCTGCTAAGATTTCCCCCGGCGCTTCGTTTGCCCTGGGCCAAAGCGAGCCTTCACATTAGCTGAACGCTAACACTGCATACTCGTTCCACTTCCAGAACAGGGCTACCGCGAGGCAGTTCTCCGGGGGAAAACGGCCCTTCGCGAAGGGCAGATCTGTCGAGCTCATTGCGGGAAAGCGAAAGCAAAGGACGCTTTTCTCCCTCTAACTGCTTTCGTCAGAGGAACGGGGGAAGTCACAGTGTTCTTTCTCTCACTGAGATACACACAATCTGACGTTGCCTCTGAGCTCCGTTGCTGGCAAAGAACTGAAACGGACATACATTCCTGTGGGGAAACACAGGGCTTTGCTAGGATTTCTCTAGGCAGTGTGTTTTCCCTGGGCCTCACTGTAGCAACACTATCTCGCCAGGGCAACACTGCATGGGATTTCCTCTGCCAGGAGAGAGCTGCTGCTTTGTAGTTTGTGCTGGGAAACCTTGCTTTGGCAAGTGCCAATTGACCGCATTCGGGCAGAAAGAAAAGAGAATAGCAAGAGGCCTTTTCTCCCCGGCTGCTCTGCCAAGCCCTTCCGGCTAAAACTATGTCGTTGCTCCTCTGGAAGGATCCCTGCACCGTGACGTAGTTTTTCAGAAGAAGCCTTGCGTTTGCAAGAGCAAATGAGGAATTCGTTGCAGGAAAGAGGAAGGAAAGAAAGTTTCTCTCCTTCTGCCTGCTTTGCTCAGAGGACTGGATGAAGTCAGGGAGTTCTCCCTTTCACTGAGAAACGTGCAGGCTGCTGTTGCCTGGGCGCTCTCTTCTTTGCAAAAGAGTCTGCAGTTCCACGCTTTGAACCGTGGAAAGGCGCCGGGCTCTGCTAAGATTTCCCCCGGCGCTTCGTTTGCCCTGGGCCAAAGCGAGCCTTCACATTAGCTGAACGCTAACACTGCATACTCGTTCCACTTCCAGAACAGGGCTACGGCGAGGCAGTTCTCCGGGGGAAAACGGCCCTTCGCGAAGGGCAGATCTGTCGAGCTCATTGCGGGAAAGCGAAAGCAAAGGACGCTTTTCTCCCTCTAACTGCTTTCGTCAGAGGAACGGGGGAAGTCACAGTGTTCTTTCTCTCACTGAGATACACACAATCTGACGTTGCCTCTGAGCTCCGTTGCTGGCAAAGAACTGAAACGGACATACATTCCTGTGGGGAAACACAGGGCTTTGCTAGGATTTCTCTAGGCAGTGTGTTTTCCCTGGGCCTCACTGTAGCAACACTATCTCGCCAGGGCAACACTGCATGGGATTTCCTCTGCCAGGAGAGAGCTGCTGCTTTGTAGTTTGTGCTGGGAAACCTTGCTTTGGCAAGTGCCAATTGACCGCATTCGGGCAGAAAGAAAAGAGAATAGCAAGAGGCCTTTTCTCTCCGGCTGCTCTGCGAAGCCCTTCCGGCTAAAACTATGTCGTTGCTCCTCTGGAAGGATCCCTGCACCGTGACGTAGTTTTTCAGAAGAAGCCTTGCGTTTGCAAGAGCAATAGAGGAATTCGTTGCAGGAAAGAGGAAGGAAAGAAAGTTTCTCTCCTTCTGCCTGCTTTGCTCAGAGGACTGGATGAAGTCAGGGAGTTCTCCCTTTCACTGAGAAACGTGCAGGCTGCTGTTGCCTGGGCGCTCTCTTCTTTGCAAAAGAGTCTGCAGTTCCACGCTTTGAACCTTGGAAAGGCGCCGGGCTCTGCTAAGATTTCCCCAGCGCTTCGTTTGCCCTGGGCCAAAGCGAGCCTTCACATTAGCTGAACGCTAACACTGCATACTCGTTCCACTTCCAGAACAGGGCTACCGCGAGGCAGTTCTCCGGGGGAAAACGGCCCTTCGCGAAGGGCAGATCTGTGGAGCTCATTGCGGGAAAGCGAAAGCAAAGGACGCTTTTCTCCCTCTAACTGCTTTCGTCAGAGGAACGGGGGAAGTCACAGTGTTCTTTCTCTCACTGAGATACACACAATCTGACGTTGCCTCTGAGCTCCGTTGCTGGCAAAGAACTGAAACGGACATACATTCCTGTGGGGAAACACAGGGCTTTGCTAGGATTTCTCTAGGCAGTGTGTTTTCCCTGGGCCTCACTGTAGCAACACTATCTCGCCAGGGCAACACTGCATGGGATTTCCTCTGCCAGGAGAGAGCTGCTGCTTTGTAGTTTGTGCTGGGAAACCTTGCTTTGGCAAGTGCCAATTGACCGCATTCGGGCAGAAAGAAAAGAGAATAGCAAGAGGCCTTTTCTCCCCGGCTGCTCTGCCAAGCCCTTCCGGCTAAAACTATGTCGTTGCTCCTCTGGAAGGATCCCTGCACCGTGACGTAGTTTTTCAGAAGAAGCCTTGCGTTTGCAGGAGCAAATGAGGAATTCGTTGCAGGAAAGAGGAAGGAAAGAAAGTTTCTCTCCTTCTGCCTGCTTTGCTCAGAGGACTGGATGAAGTCAGGGAGTTCTCCCTTTCACTGAGAAACGTGCAGGCTGCTGTTGCCTGGGCGCTCTCTTCTTTGCAAAAGAGTCTGCAGTTCCACGCTTTGAACCGTGGAAAGGCGCCGGGCTCTGCTAAGATTTCCCCCGGCGCTTCGTTTGCCCTGGGCCAAAGCGAGCCTTCACATTAGCTGAACGCTAACACTGCATACTCGTTCCACTTCCAGAACAGGGCTACCGCGAGGCAGTTCTCCGGGGGAAAACGGCCCTTCGCGAAGGGCAGATCTGTCGAGCTCATTGCGGGAAAGCGAAAGCAAAGGACGCTTTTCTCCCTCTAACTGCTTTCGTCAGAGGAACGGGGGAAGTCACAGTGTTCTTTCTCTCACTGAGATACACACAATCTGACGTTGCCTCTGAGCTCCGTTGCTGGCAAAGAACTGAAACGGACATACATTCCTGTGGGGAAACACAGGGCTTTGCTAGGATTTCTCTAGGCAGTGTGTTTTCCCTGGGCCTCACTGTAGCAACACTATCTCGCCAGGGCAACACTGCATGGGATTTCCTCTGCCAGGAGAGAGCTGCTGCTTTGTAGTTTGTGCTGGGAAACCTTGCTTTGGCAAGTGCCAATTGACCGCATTCGGGCAGAAAGAAAAGAGAATAGCAAGAGGCCTTTTCTCCCCGGCTGCTCTGCCAAGCCCTTCCAGCTAAAACTATGTCGTTGCTCCTCTGGAAGAATCCCTGCACCGTGACGTAGTTTTTCAGAAGAAGCCTTGCGTTTGCAAGAGCAATAGAGGAATTCGTTGCAGGAAAGAGGAAGGAAAGAAAGTTTCTCTCCTTCTGCCTGCTTTGCTCAGAGGACTGGATGAAGTCAGGGAGTTCTCCCTTTCACTGAGAAACGTGCAGGCTGCTGTTGCCTGGGCGCTCTCTTCTTTGCAAAAGAGTCTGCAGTTCCACGCTTTGAACCTTGGAAAGGCGCCGGGCTCTGCTAAGATTTCCCCAGCGCTTCGTTTGCCCTGGGCCAAAGCGAGCCTTCACATTAGCTGAACGCTAACACTGCATACTCGTTCCACTTCCAGAACAGGGCTACCGCGAGGCAGTTCTCCGGGGGAAAACGGCCCTTCGCGAAGGGCAGATCTGTGGAGCTCATTGCGGGAAAGCGAAAGCAAAGGACGCTTTTCTCCCTCTAACTGCTTTCGTCAGAGGAACGGGGGAAGTCACAGTGTTCTTTCTCTCACTGAGATACACACAATCTGACGTTGCCTCTGAGCTCCGTTGCTGGCAAAGAACTGAAACGGACATACATTCCTGTGGGGAAACACAGGGCTTTGCTAGGATTTCTCTAGGCAGTGTGTTTTCCCTGGGCCTCACTGTAGCAACACTATCTCGCCAGGGCAACACTGCATGGGATTTCCTCTGCCAGGAGAGAGCTGCTGCTTTGTAGTTTGTGCTGGGAAACCTTGCTTTGGCAAGTGCCAATTGACCGCATTCGGGCAGAAAGAAAAGAGAATAGCAAGAGGCCTTTTCTCCCCGGCTGCTCTGCCAAGCCCTTCCGGCTAAAACTATGTCGTTGCTCCTCTGGAAGGATCCCTGCACCGTGACGTAGTTTTTCAGAAGAAGCCTTGCGTTTGCAGGAGCAAATGAGGAATTCGTTGCAGGAAAGAGGAAGGAAAGAAAGTTTCTCTCCTTCTGCCTGCTTTGCTCAGAGGACTGGATGAAGTCAGGGAGTTCTCCCTTTCACTGAGAAACGTGCAGGCTGCTGTTGCCTGGGCGCTCTCTTCTTTGCAAAAGAGTCTGCAGTTCCACGCTTTGAACCGTGGAAAGGCGCCGGGCTCTGCTAAGATTTCCCCCGGCGCTTCGTTTGCCCTGGGCCAAAGCGAGCCTTCACATTAGCTGAACGCTAACACTGCATACTCGTTCCACTTCCAGAACAGGGCTACCGCGAGGCAGTTCTCCGGGGGAAAACGGCCCTTCGCGAAGGGCAGATCTGTCGAGCTCATTGCGGGAAAGCGAAAGCAAAGGACGCTTTTCTCCCTCTAACTGCTTTCGTCAGAGGAACGGGGGAAGTCACAGTGTTCTTTCTCTCACTGAGATACACACAATCTGACGTTGCCTCTGAGCTCCGTTGCTGGCAAAGAACTGAAACGGACATACATTCCTGTGGGGAAACACAGGGCTTTGCTAGGATTTCTCTAGGCAGTGTGTTTTCCCTGGGCCTCACTGTAGCAACACTATCTCGCCAGGGCAACACTGCATGGGATTTCCTCTGCCAGGAGAGAGCTGCTGCTTTGTAGTTTGTGCTGGGAAACCTTGCTTTGGCAAGTGCCAATTGACCGCATTCGGGCAGAAAGAAAAGAGAATAGCAAGAGGCCTTTTCTCTCCGGCTGCTCTGCCAAGCCCTTCCGGCTAAAACTATGTCGTTGCTCCTCTGGAAGAATCCCTGCAACGTGACGTAGCTTTTCAGAAGAAGCCTTGCATTTGCAAGAGCAAATGAGGAATTCGTTGCAGGAAAGAGGAAGGAAAGAAAGTTTCTCTCCTTCTGCCTGCTTTGCTCAGAGGACTGGATGAAGTCAGGGAGTTCTCCCTTTCACTGAGAAACGTGCAGGCTGCTGTTGCCTGGGCGCTCTCTTCTTTGCAAAAGAGTCTGCAGTTCCACGCTTTGAACCTTGGAAAGGCGCCGGGCTCTGCTAAGATTTCCCCCGGCGGTTCGTTTCCCCTGGGCCAAAGCGAGCCTTCACATTAGCTGAACGCTAACACTGCATACTCGTTCCACTTCCAGAACAGGGCTACGGCGAGGCAGTTCTCCGGGGGAAAACGGCCCTTCGCGAAGGGCAGATCTGTCGAGCTCATTGCGGGAAAGCGAAAGCAAAGGACGCTTTTCTCCCTCTAACTGCTTTCGTCAGAGGAACGGGGGAAGTCACAGTATTCTTTCTCTCACTGAGATACACACAATCTGACGTTGCCTCTGAGCTCCGTTGCTGGCAAAGAACTGAAACGGACATACATTCCTGTGGGGAAACACAGGGCTTTGCTAGGATTTCTCTAGGCAGTGTGTTTTCCCTGGGCCTCACTGTAGCAACACTATCTCGCCAGGGCAACACTGCATGGGATTTCCTCTGCCAGGAGAGAGCTGCTGCTTTGTAGTTTGTGCTGGGAAACCTTGCTTTGGCAAGTGCCAATTGACCGCATTCGGGCAGAAACAAAAGAGAATAGCAAGAGGCCTTTTCTCCCCGGCTGCTCTGCCAAGCCCTTCCGGCTAAAACTATGTCGTTGCTCCTCTGGAAGGATCCCTGCACCGTGACGTAGTTTTTCAGAAGAAGCCTTGCGTTTGCAAGAGCAAATGAGGAATTCGTTGCAGGAAAGAGGAAGGAAAGAAAGTTTCTCTCCTTCTGCCTGCTTTGCTCAGAGGACTGGATGAAGTCAGGGAGTTCACCCTTTCACTGAGAAATTGCAGGCTGCTGTTGCCTGGGCGCTCTCTTCTTTGCAAAAGAGTCTGCAGTTCCACGCTTTGAACCGTGGAAAGGGGCCGGGCTCTGCTAAGATTTCCCCCGGCGCTTCGTTTGCCCTGGGCCAAAGCGAGCCTTCACATTAGCTGAACGCTAACACTGCATACTCGTTCCACTTCCAGAACAGGGCTACCGCGAGGCAGTTCTCCGGGGGAAAACGGCCCTTCGCGAAGGGCAGATCTGTCGAGCTCATTGCGGGAAAGCGAAAGCAAAGGACGCTTTTCTCCCTCTAACTGCTTTCGTCAGAGGAACGGGGGAAGTCACAGTGTTCTTTCTCTCACTGAGATACACACAATCTGACGTTGCCTCTGAGCTCCGTTGCTGGCAAAGAACTGAAACGGACATACATTCCTGTGGGGAAACACAGGGCTTTGCTAGGATTTCTCTAGGCAGTGTGTTTTCCCTGGGCCTCACTGTAGCAACACTATCTCGCCAGGGCAACACTGCATGGGATTTCCTCTGCCAGGAGAGAGCTGCTGCTTTGTAGTTTGTGCTGGGAAACCTTGCTTTGGCAAGTGCCAATTGACCGCATTCGGGCAGAAAGAAAAGAGAATAGCAAGAGGCCTTTTCTCCCCGGCTGCTCTGCCAAGCCCTTCCGGCTAAAACTATGTCGTTGCTCCTCTGGAAGGATCCCTGCACCGTGACGTAGTTTTTCAGAAGAAGCCTTGCGTTTGCAAGAGCAAATGAGGAATTCGTTGCAGGAAAGAGGAAGGAAAGAAAGTTTCTCTCCTTCTGCCTGCTTTGCTCAGAGGACTGGATGAAGTCAGGGAGTTCACCCTTTCACTGAGAAATTGCAGGCTGCTGTTGCCTGGGCGCTCTCTTCTTTGCAAAAGAGTCTGCAGTTCCACGCTTTGAACCTTGGAAAGGCGCCGGGCTCTGCTAAGATTTCCCCCGGCGCTTCGTTTGCCCTGGGCCAAAGCGAGCCTTCACATTAGCTGAACGCTAACACTGCATACTCGTTCCACTTCCAGAACAGGGCTACCGCGAGGCAGTTCTCCGGGGGAAAACGGCCCTTCGCGAAGGGCAGATCTGTCGAGCTCATTGCGGGAAAGCGAAAGCAAAGGACGCTTTTCTCCCTCTAACTGCTTTCGTCAGAGGAACGGGGGAAGTCACAGTGTTCTTTCTCTCACTGAGATACACACAATCTGACGTTGCCTCTGAGCTCCGTTGCTGGCAAAGAACTGAAACGGACATACATTCCTGTGGGGAAACACAGGGCTTTGCTAGGATTTCTCTAGGCAGTGTGTTTTCCCTGGGCCTCACTGTAGCAACACTATCTCGCCAGGGCAACACTGCATGGGATTTCCTCTGCCAGGAGAGAGCTGCTGCTTTGTAGTTTGTGCTGGGAAACCTTGCTTTGGCAAGTGCCAATTGACCGCATTCGGGCAGAAAGAAAAGAGAATAGCAAGAGGCCTTTTCTCCCCGGCTGCTCTGCCAAGCCCTTCCGGCTAAAACTATGTCGTTGCTCCTCTGGAAGGATCCCTGCACCGTGACGTAGTTTTTCAGAAGAAGCCTTGCGTTTGCAAGAGCAAATGAGGAATTCGTTGCAGGAAAGAGGAAGGAAAGAAAGTTTCTCTCCTTCTGCCTGCTTTGCTCAGAGGACTGGATGAAGTCAGGGAGTTCTCCCTTTCACTGAGAAACGTGCAGGCTGCTGTTGCCTGGGCGCTCTCTTCTTTGCAAAAGAGTCTGCAGTTCCACGCTTTGAACCGTGGAAAGGCGCCGGGCTCTGCTAAGATTTCCCCCGGCGCTTCGTTTGCCCTGGGCCAAAGCGAGCCTTCACATTAGCTGAACGCTAACACTGCATACTCGTTCCACTTCCAGAACAGGGCTACCGCGAGGCAGTTCTCCGGGGGAAAACGGCCCTTCGCGAAGGGCAGATCTGTCGAGCTCATTGCGGGAAAGCGAAAGCAAAGGACGCTTTTCTCCCTCTAACTGCTTTCGTCAGAGGAACGGGGGAAGTCACAGTGTTCTTTCTCTCACTGAGATACACACAATCTGACGTTGCCTCTGAGCTCCGTTGCTGGCAAAGAACTGAAACGGACATACATTCCTGTGGGGAAACACAGGGCTTTGCTAGGATTTCTCTAGGCAGTGTGTTTTCCCTGGGCCTCACTGTAGCAACACTATCTCGCCAGGGCAACACTGCATGGGATTTCCTCTGCCAGGAGAGAGCTGCTGCTTTGTAGTTTGTGCTGGGAAACCTTGCTTTGGCAAGTGCCAATTGACCGCATTCGGGCAGAAAGAAAAGAGAATAGCAAGAGGCCTTTTCTCCCCGGCTGCTCTGCCAAGCCCTTCCGGCTAAAACTATGTCGTTGCTCCTCTGGAAGGATCCCTGCACCGTGACGTAGTTTTTCAGAAGAAGCCTTGCGTTTGCAAGAGCAATAGAGGAATTCGTTGCAGGAAAGAGGAAGGAAAGAAAGTTTCTCTCCTTCTGCCTGCTTTGCTCAGAGGACTGGATGAAGTCAGGGAGTTCTCCCTTTCACTGAGAAACGTGCAGGCTGCTGTTGCCTGGGCGCTCTCTTCTTTGCAAAAGAGTCTGCAGTTCCACGCTTTGAACCGTGGAAAGGGGCCGGGCTCTGCTAAGATTTCCCCCGGCGCTTCGTTTGCCCTGGGCCAAAGCGAGCCTTCACATTAGCTGAACGCTAACACTGCATACTCGTTCCACTTCCAGAACAGGGCTACCGCGAGGCAGTTCTCCGGGGGAAAACGGCCCTTCGCGAAGGGCAGATCTGTCGAGCTCATTGCGGGAAAGCGAAAGCAAAGGACGCTTTTCTCCCTCTAACTGCTTTCGTCAGAGGAACGGGGGAAGTCACAGTGTTCTTTCTCTCACTGAGATACACACAATCTGACGTTGCCTCTGAGCTCCGTTGCTGGCAAAGAACTGAAAGTGACATACATTCCTGTGGGGAAACACAGGGCTTTGCTAGGATTTCTCTAGGCAGTGTGTTTTCCCTGGGCCTCACTGTAGCAACACTATCTCGCCAGGGCAACACTGCATGGGATTTCCTCTGCCAGGAGAGAGCTGCTGCTTTGTAGTTTGTGCTGGGAAACCTTGCTTTGGCAAGTGCCAATTGACCGCATTCGGGCAGAAACAAAAGAGAATAGCAAGAGGCCTTTTCTCTCCGGCTGCTCTGCCAAGCCCTTCCGGCTAAAACTATGTCGTTGCTCCTCTGGAAGAATCCCTGCAACGTGACGTAGTTTTTCAGAAGAAGCCTTGCGTTTGCAAGAGCAAATGAGGAATTCGTTGCAGGAAAGAGGAAGGAAAGAAAGTTTCTCTCCTTCTGCCTGCTTTGCTCAGAGGACTGGATGAAGTCAGGGAGTTCTCCCTTTCACTGAGAAACGTGCAGGCTGCTGTTGCCTGGGCGCTCTCTTCTTTGCAAAAGAGTCTGCAGTTCCACGCTTTGAACCTTGGAAAGGCGCCGGGCTCTGCTAAGATTTCCCCCGGCCCTTCGTTTGCCCTGGGCCAAAGCGAGCCTTCACATTAGCTGAACGCTAACACTGCATACTCGTTCCACTTCCAGAACAGGGCTACCGCGAGGCAGTTCTCCGGGGGAAAACGGCCCTTCGCGAAGGGCAGATCTGTCGAGCTCATTGCGGGAAAGCGAAAGCAAAGGACGCTTTTCTCCCTCTAACTGCTTTCGTCAGAGGAACGGGGGAAGTCACAGTGTTCTTTCTCTACTGAGATACACACAATCTGACGTTGCCTCTGAGCTCCGTTGCTGGCAAAGAACTGAAACGGACATACATTCCTGTGGGGAAACACAGGGCTTTGCTAGGATTTCTCTAGGCAGTGTGTTTTCCCTGGGCCTCACTGTAGCAACACTATCTCGCCAGGGCAACACTGCATGGGATTTCCTCTGCCAGGAGAGAGCTGCTGCTTTGTAGTTTGTGCTGGGAAACCTTGCTTTGGCAAGTGCCAATTGACCGCATTCGGGCAGAAAGAAAAGAGAATAGCAAGAGGCCTTTTCTCTCCGGCTGCTCTGCGAAGCCCTTCCGGCTAAAACTATGTCGTTGCTCCTCTGGAAGGATCCCTGCACCGTGACGTAGTTTTTCAGAAGAAGCCTTGCGTTTGCAAGAGCAAATGAGGAATTCGTTGCAGGAAAGAGGAAGGAAAGAAAGTTTCTCTCCTTCTGCCTGCTTTGCTCAGAGGACTGGATGAAGTCAGGGAGTTCTCCCTTTCACTGAGAAACGTGCAGGCTGCTGTTGCCTGGGCGCTCTCTTCTTTGCAAAAGAGTCTGCAGTTCCACGCTTTGAACCTTGGAAAGGCGCCGGGCTCTGCTAAGATTTCCCCCGGCGCTTCGTTTGCCCTGGGCCAAAGCGAGCCTTCACATTAGCTGAACGCTAACACTGCATACTCGTTCCACTTCCAGAACAGGGCTACCGCGAGGCAGTTCTCCGGGGGAAAACGGCCCTTCGCGAAGGGCAGATCTGTCGAGCTCATTGCGGGAAAGCGAAAGCAAAGGACGCTTTTCTCCCTCTAACTGCTTTCGTCAGAGGAACGGGGGAAGTCACAGTGTTCTTTCTCTCACTGAGATACACACAATCTGACGTTGCCTCTGAGCTCCGTTGCTGGCAAAGAACTGAAACGGACATACATTCCTGTGGGGAAACACAGGGCTTTGCTAGGATTTCTCTAGGCAGTGTGTTTTCCCTGGGCCTCACTGTAGCAACACTATCTCGCCAGGGCAACACTGCATGGGATTTCCTCTGCCAGGAGAGAGCTGCTGCTTTGTAGTTTGTGCTGGGAAACCTTGCTTTGGCAAGTGCCAATTGACCGCATTTGGGCAGAAAGAAAAGAGAATAGCAAGAGGCCTTTTCTCCCCGGCTGCTCTGCCAAGCCCTTCCGGCTAAAACTATGTCGTTGCTCCTCTGGAAGGATCCCTGCACCGTGACGTAGTTTTTCAGAAGAAGCCTTGCGTTTGCAAGAGCAAATGAGGAATTCGTTGCAGGAAAGAGGAAGGAAAGAAAGTTTCTCTCCTTCTGCCTGCTTTGCTCAGAGGACTGGATGAAGTCAGGGAGTTCTCCCTCTCACTGAGAAACGTGCAGGCTGCTGTTGCCTGGGCGCTCTCTTCTTTGCAAAAGAGTCTGCAGTTCCACGCTTTGAACCGTGGAAAGGGGCCGGGCTCTGCTAAGATTTCCCCCGGCGCTTCGTTTGCCCTGGGCCAAAGCGAGCCTTCACATTAGCTGAACGCTAACACTGCATACTCGTTCCACTTCCAGAACAGGGCTACCGCGAGGCAGTTCTCCGGGGGAAAACGGCCCTTCGCGAAGGGCAGATCTGTCGAGCTCATTGCGGGAAAGCGAAAGCAAAGGACGCTTTTCTCCCTCTAACTGCTTTCGTCAGAGGAACGGGGGAAGTCACAGTGTTCTTTCTCTCACTGAGATACACACAATCTGACGTTGCCTCTGAGCTCCGTTGCTGGCAAAGAACTGAAACGGACATACATTCCTGTGGGGAAACACAGGGCTTTGCTAGGATTTCTCTAGGCAGTGTGTTTTCCCTGGGCCTCACTGTAGCAACACTATCTCGCCAGGGCAACACTGCATGGGATTTCCTCTGCCAGGAGAGAGCTGCTGCTTTGTAGTTTGTGCTGGGAAACCTTGCTTTGGCAAGTGCCAATTGACCGCATTCGGGCAGAAAGAAAAGAGAATAGCAAGAGGCCTTTTCTCCCCGGCTGCTCTGCCAAGCCCTTCCAGCTAAAACTAAGTCGTTGCTCCTCTGGAAGGATCCCTGCACCGTGACGTAGTTTTTCAGAAGAAGCCTTGCGTTTGCAAGAGCAAATGAGGAATTCGTTGCAGGAAAGAGGAAGGAAAGAAAGTTTCTCTCCTTCTGCCTGCTTTGCTCAGAGGACTGGATGAAGTCAGGGAGTTCACCCTTTCACTGAGAAATTGCAGGCTGCTGTTGCCTGGGCGCTCTCTTCTTTGCAAAAGAGTCTGCAGTTCCACGCTTTGAACCTTGGAAAGGCGCCGGGCTCTGCTAAGATTTCCCCCGGCGCTTCGTTTGCCCTGGGCCAAAGCGAGCCTTCACATTAGCTGAACGCTAACACTGCATACTCGTTCCACTTCCAGAACAGGGCTACCGCGAGGCAGTTCTCCGGGGGAAAACGGCCCTTCGCGAAGGGCAGATCTGTCGAGCTCATTGCGGGAAAGCGAAAGCAAAGGACGCTTTTCTCCCTCTAACTGCTTTCGTCAGAGGAACGGGGGAAGTCACAGTGTTCTTTCTCTCACTGAGATACACACAATCTGACGTTGCCTCTGAGCTCCGTTGCTGGCAAAGAACTGAAACGGACATACATTCCTGTGGGGAAACACAGGGCTTTGCTAGGATTTCTCTAGGCAGTGTGTTTTCCCTGGGCCTCACTGTAGCAACACTATCTCGCCAGGGCAACACTGCATGGGATTTCCTCTGCCAGGAGAGAGCTGCTGCTTTGTAGTTTGTGCTGGGAAACCTTGCTTTGGCAAGTGCCAATTGACCGCATTCGGGCAGAAAGAAAAGAGAATAGCAAGAGGCCTTTTCTCCCCGGCTGCTCTGCCAAGCCCTTCCGGCTAAAACTATGTCGTTGCTCCTCTGGAAGGATCCCTGCACCGTGACGTAGTTTTTCAGAAGAAGCCTTGCGTTTGCAAGAGCAAATGAGGAATTCGTTGCAGGAAAGAGGAAGGAAAGAAAGTTTCTCTCCTTCTGCCTGCTTTGCTCAGAGGACTGGATGAAGTCAGGGAGTTCTCCCTTTCACTGAGAAACGTGCAGGCTGCTGTTGCCTGGGCGCTCTCTTCTTTGCAAAAGAGTCTGCAGTTCCACGCTTTGAACCGTGGAAAGGCGCCGGGCTCTGCTAAGATTTCCCCCGGCGCTTCGTTTGCCCTGGGCCAAAGCGAGCCTTCACATTAGCTGAACGCTAACACTGCATACTCGTTCCACTTCCAGAACAGGGCTACCGCGAGGCAGTTCTCCGGGGGAAAACGGCCCTTCGCGAAGGGCAGATCTGTCGAGCTCATTGCGGGAAAGCGAAAGCAAAGGACGCTTTTCTCCCTCTAACTGCTTTCGTCAGAGGAACGGGGGAAGTCACAGTGTTCTTTCTCTCACTGAGATACACACAATCTGACGTTGCCTCTGAGCTCCGTTGCTGGCAAAGAACTGAAACGGACATACATTCCTGTGGGGAAACACAGGGCTTTGCTAGGATTTCTCTAGGCAGTGTGTTTTCCCTGGGCCTCACTGTAGCAACACTATCTCGCCAGGGCAACACTGCATGGGATTTCCTCTGCCAGGAGAGAGCTGCTGCTTTGTAGTTTGTGCTGGGAAACCTTGCTTTGGCAAGTGCCAATTGACCACATTCGGGCAGAAAGAAAAGAGAATAGCAAGAGGCCTTTTCTCCCCGGCTGCTCTGCCAAGCCCTTCCAGCTAAAACTATGTCGTTGCTCCTCTGGAAGAATCCCTGCACCGTGACGTAGTTTTTCAGAAGAAGCCTTGCGTTTGCAAGAGCAATAGAGGAATTCGTTGCAGGAAAGAGGAAGGAAAGAAAGTTTCTCTCCTTCTGCCTGCTTTGCTCAGAGGACTGGATGAAGTCAGGGAGTTCTCCCTTTCACTGAGAAACGTGCAGGCTGCTGTTGCCTGGGCGCTCTCTTCTTTGCAAAAGAGTCTGCAGTTCCACGCTTTGAACCGTGGAAAGGGGCCGGGCTCTGCTAAGATTTCCCCCGGCGCTTCGTTTGCCCTGGGCCAAAGCGAGCCTTCACATTAGCTGAACGCTAACACTGCATACTCGTTCCACTTCCAGAACAGGGCTACCGCGAGGCAGTTCTCCGGGGGAAAACGGCCCTTCGCGAAGGGCAGATCTGTCGAGCTCATTGCGGGAAAGCGAAAGCAAAGGACGCTTTTCTCCCTCTAACTGCTTTCGTCAGAGGAACGGGGGAAGTCACAGTGTTCTTTCTCTCACTGAGATACACACAATCTGACGTTGCCTCTGAGCTCCGTTGCTGGCAAAGAACTGAAACGGACATACATTCCTGTGGGGAAACACAGGGCTTTGCTAGGATTTCTCTAGGCAGTGTGTTTTCCCTGGGCCTCACTGTAGCAACACTATCTCGCCAGGGCAACACTGCATGGGATTTCCTCTGCCAGGAGAGAGCTGCTGCTTTGTAGTTTGTGCTGGGAAACCTTGCTTTGGCAAGTGCCAATTGACCGCATTCGGGCAGAAAGAAAAGAGAATAGCAAGAGGCCTTTTCTCCCCGGCTGCTCTGCCAAGCCCTTCCAGCTAAAACTATGTCGTTGCTCCTCTGGAAGGATCCCTGCACCGTGACGTAGTTTTTCAGAAGAAGCCTTGCGTTTGCAAGAGCAAATGAGGAATTCGTTGCAGGAAAGAGGAAGGAAAGAAAGTTTCTCTCCTTCTGCCTGCTTTGCTCAGAGGACTGGATGAAGTCAGGGAGTTCACCCTTTCACTGAGAAATTGCAGGCTGCTGTTGCCTGGGCGCTCTCTTCTTTGCAAAAGAGTCTGCAGTTCCACGCTTTGAACCTTGGAAAGGCGCCGGGCTCTGCTAAGATTTCCCCCGGCGCTTCGTTTGCCCTGGGCCAAAGCGAGCCTTCACATTAGCTGAACGCTAACACTGCATACTCGTTCCACTTCCAGAACAGGGCTACCGCGAGGCAGTTCTCCGGGGGAAAACGGCCCTTCGCGAAGGGCAGATCTGTCGAGCTCATTGCGGGAAAGCGAAAGCAAAGGACGCTTTTCTCCCTCTAACTGCTTTCGTCAGAGGAACGGGGGAAGTCACAGTGTTCTTTCTCTCACTGAGATACACACAATCTGACGTTGCCTCTGAGCTCCGTTGCTGGCAAAGAACTGAAACGGACATACATTCCTGTGGGGAAACACAGGGCTTTGCTAGGATTTCTCTAGGCAGTGTGTTTTCCCTGGGCCTCACTGTAGCAACACTATCTCGCCAGGGCAACACTGCATGGGATTTCCTCTGCCAGGAGAGAGCTGCTGCTTTGTAGTTTGTGCTGGGAAACCTTGCTTTGGCAAGTGCCAATTGACCGCATTCGGGCAGAAAGAAAAGAGAATAGCAAGAGGCCTTTTCTCCCCGGCTGCTCTGCCAAGCCCTTCCGGCTAAAACTATGTCGTTGCTCCTCTGGAAGGATCCCTGCACCGTGACGTAGTTTTTCAGAAGAAGCCTTGCGTTTGCAAGAGCAAATGAGGAATTCGTTGCAGGAAAGAGGAAGGAAAGAAAGTTTCTCTCCTTCTGCCTGCTTTGCTCAGAGGACTGGATGAAGTCAGGGAGTTCTCCCTTTCACTGAGAAACGTGCAGGCTGCTGTTGCCTGGGCGCTCTCTTCTTTGCAAAAGAGTCTGCAGTTCCACGCTTTGAACCTTGGAAAGGCGCCGGGCTCTGCTAAGATTTCCCCCGGCGCTTCGTTTGCCCTGGGCCAAAGCGAGCCTTCACATTAGCTGAACGCTAACACTGCATACTCGTTCCACTTCCAGAACAGGGCTACCGCGAGGCAGTTCTCCGGGGGAAAACGGCCCTTCGCGAAGGGCAGATCTGTCGAGCTCATTGCGGGAAAGCGAAAGCAAAGGACGCTTTTCTCCCTCTAACTGCTTTCGTCAGAGGAACGGGGGAAGTCACAGTGTTCTTTCTCTCACTGAGATACACACAATCTGACGTTGCCTCTGAGCTCCGTTGCTGGCAAAGAACTGAAACGGACATACATTCCTGTGGGGAAACACAGGGCTTTGCTAGGATTTCTCTAGGCAGTGTGTTTTCCCTGGGCCTCACTGTAGCAACACTATCTCGCCAGGGCAACACTGCATGGGATTTCCTCTGCCAGGAGAGAGCTGCTGCTTTGTAGTTTGTGCTGGGAAACCTTGCTTTGGCAAGTGCCAATTGACCGCATTTGGGCAGAAAGAAAAGAGAATAGCAAGAGGCCTTTTCTCCCCGGCTGCTCTGCCAAGCCCTTCCGGCTAAAACTATGTCGTTGCTCCTCTGGAAGGATCCCTGCACCGTGACGTAGTTTTTCAGAAGAAGCCTTGCGTTTGCAAGAGCAAATGAGGAATTCGTTGCAGGAAAGAGGAAGGAAAGAAAGTTTCTCTCCTTCTGCCTGCTTTGCTCAGAGGACTGGATGAAGTCAGGGAGTTCTCCCTCTCACTGAGAAACGTGCAGGCTGCTGTTGCCTGGGCGCTCTCTTCTTTGCAAAAGAGTCTGCAGTTCCACGCTTTGAACCGTGGAAAGGGGCCGGGCTCTGCTAAGATTTCCCCCGGCGCTTCGTTTGCCCTGGGCCAAAGCGAGCTTTCACATTAGCTGAACGCTAACACTGCATACTCGTTCCACTTCCAGAACAGGGCTACCGCGAGGCAGTTCTCCGGGGGAAAACGGCCCTTCGCGAAGGGCAGATCTGTCGAGCTCATTGCGGGAAAGCGAAAGCAAAGGACGCTTTTCTCCCTCTAACTGCTTTCGTCAGAGGAACGGGGGAAGTCACAGTGTTCTTTCTCTCACTGAGATACACACAATCTGACGTTGCCTCTGAGCTCCGTTGCTGGCAAAGAACTGAAACGGACATACATTCCTGTGGGGAAACACAGGGCTTTGCTAGGATTTCTCTAGGCAGTGTGTTTTCCCTGGGCCTCACTGTAGCAACACTATCTCGCCAGGGCAACACTGCATGGGATTTCCTCTGCCAGGAGAGAGCTGCTGCTTTGTAGTTTGTGCTGGGAAACCTTGCTTTGGCAAGTGCCAATTGACCGCATTCGGGCAGAAAGAAAAGAGAATAGCAAGAGGCCTTTTCTCCCCGGCTGCTCTGCCAAGCCCTTCCAGCTAAAACTATGTCGTTGCTCCTCTGGAAGGATCCCTGCACCGTGACGTAGTTTTTCAGAAGAAGCCTTGCGTTTGCAAGAGCAAATGAGGAATTCGTTGCAGGAAAGAGGAAGGAAAGAAAGTTTCTCTCCTTCTGCCTGCTTTGCTCAGAGGACTGGATGAAGTCAGGGAGTTCTCCCTTTCACTGAGAAACGTGCAGGCTGCTGTTGCCTGGGCGCTCTCTTCTTTGCAAAAGAGTCTGCAGTTCCACGCTTTGAACCGTGGAAAGGCGCCGGGCTCTGCTAAGATTTCCCCCGGCGCTTCGTTTGCCCTGGGCCAAAGCGAGCCTTCACATTAGCTGAACGCTAACACTGCATACTCGTTCCACTTCCAGAACAGGGCTACCGCGAGGCAGTTCTCCGGGGGAAAACGGCCCTTCGCGAAGGGCAGATCTGTCGAGCTCATTGCGGGAAAGCGAAAGCAAAGGACGCTTTTCTCCCTCTAACTGCTTTCGTCAGAGGAACGGGGGAAGTCACAGTGTTCTTTCTCTCACTGAGATACACACAATCTGACGTTGCCTCTGAGCTCCGTTGCTGGCAAAGAACTGAAACGGACATACATTCCTGTGGGGAAACACAGGGCTTTGCTAGGATTTCTCTAGGCAGTGTGTTTTCCCTGGGCCTCACTGTAGCAACACTATCTCGCCAGGGCAACACTGCATGGGATTTCCTCTGCCAGGAGAGAGCTGCTGCTTTGTAGTTTGTGCTGGGAAACCTTGCTTTGGCAAGTGCCAATTGACCACATTCGGGCAGAAAGAAAAGAGAATAGCAAGAGGCCTTTTCTCCCCGGCTGCTCTGCCAAGCCCTTCCAGCTAAAACTATGTCGTTGCTCCTCTGGAAGAATCCCTGCACCGTGACGTAGTTTTTCAGAAGAAGCCTTGCGTTTGCAAGAGCAATAGAGGAATTCGTTGCAGGAAAGAGGAAGGAAAGAAAGTTTCTCTCCTTCTGCCTGCTTTGCTCAGAGGACTGGATGAAGTCAGGGAGTTCTCCCTTTCACTGAGAAACGTGCAGGCTGCTGTTGCCTGGGCGCTCTCTTCTTTGCAAAAGAGTCTGCAGTTCCACGCTTTGAACCGTGGAAAGGGGCCGGGCTCTGCTAAGATTTCCCCCGGCGCTTCGTTTGCCCTGGGCCAAAGCGAGCCTTCACATTAGCTGAACGCTAACACTGCATACTCGTTCCACTTCCAGAACAGGGCTACCGCGAGGCAGTTCTCCGGGGGAAAACGGCCCTTCGCGAAGGGCAGATCTGTCGAGCTCATTGCGGGAAAGCGAAAGCAAAGGACGCTTTTCTCCCTCTAACTGCTTTCGTCAGAGGAACGGGGGAAGTCACAGTGTTCTTTCTCTCACTGAGATACACACAATCTGACGTTGCCTCTGAGCTCCGTTGCTGGCAAAGAACTGAAACGGACATACATTCCTGTGGGGAAACACAGGGCTTTGCTAGGATTTCTCTAGGCAGTGTGTTTTCCCTGGGCCTCACTGTAGCAACACTATCTCGCCAGGGCAACACTGCATGGGATTTCCTCTGCCAGGAGAGAGCTGCTGCTTTGTAGTTTGTGCTGGGAAACCTTGCTTTGGCAAGTGCCAATTGACCGCATTCGGGCAGAAAGAAAAGAGAATAGCAAGAGGCCTTTTCTCCCCGGCTGCTCTGCCAAGCCCTTCCAGCTAAAACTATGTCGTTGCTCCTCTGGAAGGATCCCTGCACCGTGACGTAGTTTTTCAGAAGAAGCCTTGCGTTTGCAAGAGCAAATGAGGAATTCGTTGCAGGAAAGAGGAAGGAAAGAAAGTTTCTCTCCTTCTGCCTGCTTTGCTCAGAGGACTGGATGAAGTCAGGGAGTTCACCCTTTCACTGAGAAATTGCAGGCTGCTGTTGCCTGGGCGCTCTCTTCTTTGCAAAAGAGTCTGCAGTTCCACGCTTTGAACCTTGGAAAGGCGCCGGGCTCTGCTAAGATTTCCCCCGGCGCTTCGTTTGCCCTGGGCCAAAGCGAGCCTTCACATTAGCTGAACGCTAACACTGCATACTCGTTCCACTTCCAGAACAGGGCTACCGCGAGGCAGTTCTCCGGGGGAAAACGGCCCTTCGCGAAGGGCAGATCTGTCGAGCTCATTGCGGGAAAGCGAAAGCAAAGGACGCTTTTCTCCCTCTAACTGCTTTCGTCAGAGGAACGGGGGAAGTCACAGTGTTCTTTCTCTCACTGAGATACACACAATCTGACGTTGCCTCTGAGCTCCGTTGCTGGCAAAGAACTGAAACGGACATACATTCCTGTGGGGAAACACAGGGCTTTGCTAGGATTTCTCTAGGCAGTGTGTTTTCCCTGGGCCTCACTGTAGCAACACTATCTCGCCAGGGCAACACTGCATGGGATTTCCTCTGCCAGGAGAGAGCTGCTGCTTTGTAGTTTGTGCTGGGAAACCTTGCTTTGGCAAGTGCCAATTGACCGCATTCGGGCAGAAAGAAAAGAGAATAGCAAGAGGCCTTTTCTCCCCGGCTGCTCTGCCAAGCCCTTCCGGCTAAAACTATGTCGTTGCTCCTCTGGAAGGATCCCTGCACCGTGACGTAGTTTTTCAGAAGAAGCCTTGCGTTTGCAAGAGCAAATGAGGAATTCGTTGCAGGAAAGAGGAAGGAAAGAAAGTTTCTCTCCTTCTGCCTGCTTTGCTCAGAGGACTGGATGAAGTCAGGGAGTTCTCCCTTTCACTGAGAAACGTGCAGGCTGCTGTTGCCTGGGCGCTCTCTTCTTTGCAAAAGAGTCTGCAGTTCCACGCTTTGAACCGTGGAAAGGCGCCGGGCTCTGCTAAGATTTCCCCCGGCGCTTCGTTTGCCCTGGGCCAAAGCGAGCCTTCACATTAGCTGAACGCTAACACTGCATACTCGTTCCACTTCCAGAACAGGGCTACCGCGAGGCAGTTCTCCGGGGGAAAACGGCCCTTCGCGAAGGGCAGATCTGTCGAGCTCATTGCGGGAAAGCGAAAGCAAAGGACGCTTTTCTCCCTCTAACTGCTTTCGTCAGAGGAACGGGGGAAGTCACAGTGTTCTTTCTCTCACTGAGATACACACAATCTGACGTTGCCTCTGAGCTCCGTTGCTGGCAAAGAACTGAAACGGACATACATTCCTGTGGGGAAACACAGGGCTTTGCTAGGATTTCTCTAGGCAGTGTGTTTTCCCTGGGCCTCACTGTAGCAACACTATCTCGCCAGGGCAACACTGCATGGGATTTCCTCTGCCAGGAGAGAGCTGCTGCTTTGTAGTTTGTGCTGGGAAACCTTGCTTTGGCAAGTGCCAATTGACCGCATTCGGGCAGAAAGAAAAGAGAATAGCAAGAGGCCTTTTCTCCCCGGCTGCTCTGCCAAGCCCTTCCAGCTAAAACTATGTCGTTGCTCCTCTGGAAGGATCCCTGCACCGTGACGTAGTTTTTCAGAAGAAGCCTTGCGTTTGCAAGAGCAAATGAGGAATTCGTTGCAGGAAAGAGGAAGGAAAGAAAGTTTCTCTCCTTCTGCCTGCTTTGCTCAGAGGACTGGATGAAGTCAGGGAGTTCACCCTTTCACTGAGAAATTGCAGGCTGCTGTTGCCTGGGCGCTCTCTTCTTTGCAAAAGAGTCTGCAGTTCCACGCTTTGAACCTTGGAAAGGCGCCGGGCTCTGCTAAGATTTCCCCCGGCGCTTCGTTTGCCCTGGGCCAAAGCGAGCCTTCACATTAGCTGAACGCTAACACTGCATACTCGTTCCACTTCCAGAACAGGGCTACCGCGAGGCAGTTCTCCGGGGGAAAACGGCCCTTCGCGAAGGGCAGATCTGTCGAGCTCATTGCGGGAAAGCGAAAGCAAAGGACGCTTTTCTCCCTCTAACTGCTTTCGTCAGAGGAACGGGGGAAGTCACAGTGTTCTTTCTCTCACTGAGATACACACAATCTGACGTTGCCTCTGAGCTCCGTTGCTGGCAAAGAACTGAAACGGACATACATTCCTGTGGGGAAACACAGGGCTTTGCTAGGATTTCTCTAGGCAGTGTGTTTTCCCTGGGCCTCACTGTAGCAACACTATCTCGCCAGGGCAACACTGCATGGGATTTCCTCTGCCAGGAGAGAGCTGCTGCTTTGTAGTTTGTGCTGGGAAACCTTGCTTTGGCAAGTGCCAATTGACCGCATTCGGGCAGAAAGAAAAGAGAATAGCAAGAGGCCTTTTCTCCCCGGCTGCTCTGCCAAGCCCTTCCGGCTAAAACTATGTCGTTGCTCCTCTGGAAGGATCCCTGCACCGTGACGTAGTTTTTCAGAAGAAGCCTTGCGTTTGCAAGAGCAAATGAGGAATTCGTTGCAGGAAAGAGGAAGGAAAGAAAGTTTCTCTCCTTCTGCCTGCTTTGCTCAGAGGACTGGATGAAGTCAGGGAGTTCTCCCTTTCACTGAGAAACGTGCAGGCTGCTGTTGCCTGGGCGCTCTCTTCTTTGCAAAAGAGTCTGCAGTTCCACGCTTTGAACCGTGGAAAGGCGCCGGGCTCTGCTAAGATTTCCCCCGGCGCTTCGTTTGCCCTGGGCCAAAGCGAGCCTTCACATTAGCTGAACGCTAACACTGCATACTCGTTCCACTTCCAGAACAGGGCTACCGCGAGGCAGTTCTCCGGGGGAAAACGGCCCTTCGCGAAGGGCAGATCTGTCGAGCTCATTGCGGGAAAGCGAAAGCAAAGGACGCTTTTCTCCCTCTAACTGCTTTCGTCAGAGGAACGGGGGAAGTCACAGTGTTCTTTCTCTCACTGAGATACACACAATCTGACGTTGCCTCTGAGCTCCGTTGCTGGCAAAGAACTGAAACGGACATACATTCCTGTGGGGAAACACAGGGCTTTGCTAGGATTTCTCTAGGCAGTGTGTTTTCCCTGGGCCTCACTGTAGCAACACTATCTCGCCAGGGCAACACTGCATGGGATTTCCTCTGCCAGGAGAGAGCTGCTGCTTTGTAGTTTGTGCTGGGAAACCTTGCTTTGGCAAGTGCCAATTGACCGCATTCGGGCAGAAAGAAAAGAGAAAGAGGCCTTTTCTCCCCGGCTGCTCTGCCAAGCCCTTCCAGCTAAAACTATGTCGTTGCTCCTCTGGAAGGATCCCTGCACCGTGACGTAGTTTTTCAGAAGAAGCCTTGCGTTTGCAAGAGCAAATGAGGAACTCGTTGCAGGAAAGAGGAAGGATAGAAAGTTTCTCTCCTTCTCCCTGCTTTGCTCAGAGGACTGGATGAAGTCAGGGAGTTCTCCCTTTCACTGAGAAATTGCAGGCTGCTGTTGCCTGGGCGCTCTCTTCTTTGCAACAGAGTCTGCAGTTCCACGTTTTGAACCGTGGAAAGGCGCCGGGCTCTGCTAAGATTTCCCCCGGCGCTTCGTTTGCCCTGGGCCAAAGCGAGCCTTCACATTAGCTGAACGCTAACACTGCATACTCGTTCCACTTCCAGAACAGGGCTACCGCGAGGCAGTTCTCCGGGGGAAAACGGCCCTTCGCGAAGGGCAGATCTGTCGAGCTCATTGCGGGAAAGCGAAAGCAAAGGACGCTTTTCTCCCTCTAACTGCTTTCGTCCGAGGAACGGGGGAAGTCACAGTGTTCTTTCTCTCACTGAGATACACACAATCTGACGTTGCCTCTGAGCTCCGTTGCTGGCAAAGAACTGAAACGGACATACATTCCTGTGGGGAAACACAGGGCTTTGCTAGGATTTCTCTAGGCAGTGTGTTTTCCCTGGGCCTCACTGTAGCAACACTATCTCGCCAGGGCAACACTGCATGGGATTTCCTCTGCCAGGAGAGAGCTGCTGCTTTGTAGTTTGTGCTGGGAAACCTTGCTTTGGCAAGTGCCAATTGACCGCATTCGGGCAGAAAGAAAAGAGAATAGCAAGAGGCCTTTTCTCTCCGGCTGCTCTGCCAAGCCCTTCCGGCTAAAACTATGTCGTTGCTCCTCTGGAAGGATCCCTGCACCGTGACGTAGTTTTTCAGAAGAAGCCTTGCGTTTGCAAGAGCAAATGAGGAATTCGTTGCAGGAAAGAGGAAGGAAAGAAAGTTTCTCTCCTTCTGCCTGCTTTGCTCAGAGGACTGGATGAAGTCAGGGAGTTCACCCTTTCACTGAGAAATTGCAGGCTGCTGTTGCCTGGGCGCTCTCTTCTTTGCAAAAGAGTCTGCAGTTCCACGCTTTGAACCGTGGAAAGGGGCCGGGCTCTGCTAAGATTTCCCCCGGCGCTTCGTTTGCCCTGGGCCAAAGCGAGCCTTCACATTAGCTGAACGCTAACACTGCATACTCGTTCCACTTCCAGAACAGGGCTACCGCGAGGCAGTTCTCCGGGGGAAAACGGCCCTTCGCGAAGGGCAGATCTGTCGAGCTCATTGCGGGAAAGCGAAAGCAAAGGACGCTTTTCTCCCTCTAACTGCTTTCGTCAGAGGAACGGGGGAAGTCACAGTGTTCTTTCTCTCACTGAGATACACACAATCTGACGTTGCCTCTGAGCTCCGTTGCTGGCAAAGAACTGAAACGGACATACATTCCTGTGGGGAAACACAGGGCTTTGCTAGGATTTCTCTAGGCAGTGTGTTTTCCCTGGGCCTCACTGTAGCAACACTATCTCGCCAGGGCAACACTGCATGGGATTTCCTCTGCCAGGAGAGAGCTGCTGCTTTGTAGTTTGTGCTGGGAAACCTTGCTTTGGCAAGTGCCAATTGACCGCATTCGGGCAGAAAGAAAAGAGAATAGCAAGAGGCCTTTTCTCCCCGGCTGCTCTGCCAAGCCCTTCCGGCTAAAACTATGTCGTTGCTCCTCTGGAAGGATCCCTGCACCGTGACGTAGTTTTTCAGAAGAAGCCTTGCGTTTGCAAGAGCAAATGAGGAATTCGTTGCAGGAAAGAGGAAGGAAAGAAAGTTTCTCTCCTTCTGCCTGCTTTGCTCAGAGGACTGGATGAAGTCAGGGAGTTCACCCTTTCACTGAGAAATTGCAGGCTGCTGTTGCCTGGGCGCTCTCTTCTTTGCAAAAGAGTCTGCAGTTCCACGCTTTGAACCTTGGAAAGGCGCCGGGCTCTGCTAAGATTTCCCCCGGCGCTTCGTTTGCCCTGGGCCAAAGCGAGCCTTCACATTAGCTGAACGCTAACACTGCATACTCGTTCCACTTCCAGAACAGGGCTACCGCGAGGCAGTTCTCCGGGGGAAAACGGCCCTTCGCGAAGGGCAGATCTGTCGAGCTCATTGCGGGAAAGCGAAAGCAAAGGACGCTTTTCTCCCTCTAACTGCTTTCGTCAGAGGAACGGGGGAAGTCACAGTGTTCTTTCTCTCACTGAGATACACACAATCTGACGTTGCCTCTGAGCTCCGTTGCTGGCAAAGAACTGAAACGGACATACATTCCTGTGGGGAAACACAGGGCTTTGCTAGGATTTCTCTAGGCAGTGTGTTTTCCCTGGGCCTCACTGTAGCAACACTATCTCGCCAGGGCAACACTGCATGGGATTTCCTCTGCCAGGAGAGAGCTGCTGCTTTGTAGTTTGTGCTGGGAAACCTTGCTTTGGCAAGTGCCAATTGACCGCATTCGGGCAGAAAGAAAAGAGAATAGCAAGAGGCCTTTTCTCCCCGGCTGCTCTGCCAAGCCCTTCCGGCTAAAACTATGTCGTTGCTCCTCTGGAAGGATCCCTGCACCGTGACGTAGTTTTTCAGAAGAAGCCTTGCGTTTGCAAGAGCAAATGAGGAATTCGTTGCAGGAAAGAGGAAGGAAAGAAAGTTTCTCTCCTTCTGCCTGCTTTGCTCAGAGGACTGGATGAAGTCAGGGAGTTCTCCCTTTCACTGAGAAACGTGCAGGCTGCTGTTGCCTGGGCGCTCTCTTCTTTGCAAAAGAGTCTGCAGTTCCACGCTTTGAACCGTGGAAAGGCGCCGGGCTCTGCTAAGATTTCCCCCGGCGCTTCGTTTGCCCTGGGCCAAAGCGAGCCTTCACATTAGCTGAACGCTAACACTGCATACTCGTTCCACTTCCAGAACAGGGCTACCGCGAGGCAGTTCTCCGGGGGAAAACGGCCCTTCGCGAAGGGCAGATCTGTCGAGCTCATTGCGGGAAAGCGAAAGCAAAGGACGCTTTTCTCCCTCTAACTGCTTTCGTCAGAGGAACGGGGGAAGTCACAGTGTTCTTTCTCTCACTGAGATACACACAATCTGACGTTGCCTCTGAGCTCCGTTGCTGGCAAAGAACTGAAACGGACATACATTCCTGTGGGGAAACACAGGGCTTTGCTAGGATTTCTCTAGGCAGTGTGTTTTCCCTGGGCCTCACTGTAGCAACACTATCTCGCCAGGGCAACACTGCATGGGATTTCCTCTGCCAGGAGAGAGCTGCTGCTTTGTAGTTTGTGCTGGGAAACCTTGCTTTGGCAAGTGCCAATTGACCGCATTCGGGCAGAAAGAAAAGAGAAAGAGGCCTTTTCTCCCCGGCTGCTCTGCCAAGCCCTTCCAGCTAAAACTATGTCGTTGCTCCTCTGGAAGGATCCCTGCACCGTGACGTAGTTTTTCAGAAGAAGCCTTGCGTTTGCAAGAGCAAATGAGGAACTCGTTGCAGGAAAGAGGAAGGATAGAAAGTTTCTCTCCTTCTCCCTGCTTTGCTCAGAGGACTGGATGAAGTCAGGGAGTTCTCCCTTTCACTGAGAAATTGCAGGCTGCTGTTGCCTGGGCGCTCTCTTCTTTGCAAAAGAGTCTGCAGTTCCACGCTTTGAACCTTGGAAAGGCGCCGGGCTCTGCTAAGATTTCCCCAGCGCTTCGTTTGCCCTGGGCCAAAGCGAGCCTTCACATTAGCTGAACGCTAACACTGCATACTCGTTCCACTTCCAGAACAGGGCTACCGCGAGGCAGTTCTCCGGGGGAAAACGGCCCTTCGCGAAGGGCAGATCTGTCGAGCTCATTGCGGGAAAGCGAAAGCAAAGGACGCTTTTCTCCCTCTAACTGCTTTCGTCCGAGGAACGGGGGAAGTCACAGTGTTCTTTCTCTCACTGAGATACACACAATCTGACGTTGCCTCTGAGCTCCGTTGCTGGCAAAGAACTGAAACGGACATACATTCCTGTGGGGAAACACAGGGCTTTGCTAGGATTTCTCTAGGCAGTGTGTTTTCCCTGGGCCTCACTGTAGCAACACTATCTCGCCAGGGCAACACTGCATGGGATTTCCTCTGCCAGGAGAGAGCTGCTGCTTTGTAGTTTGTGCTGGGAAACCTTGCTTTGGCAAGTGCCAATTGACCGCATTCGGGCAGAAAGAAAAGAGAATAGCAAGAGGCCTTTTCTCTCCGGCTGCTCTGCCAAGCCCTTCCGGCTAAAACTATGTCGTTGCTCCTCTGGAAGGATCCCTGCACCGTGACGTAGTTTTTCAGAAGAAGCCTTGCGTTTGCAAGAGCAAATGAGGAATTCGTTGCAGGAAAGAGGAAGGAAAGAAAGTTTCTCTCCTTCTGCCTGCTTTGCTCAGAGGACTGGATGAAGTCAGGGAGTTCTCCCTTTCACTGAGAAACGTGCAGGCTGCTGTTGCCTGGGCGCTCTCTTCTTTGCAAAAGAGTCTGCAGTTCCACGCTTTGAACCGTGGAAAGGCGCCGGGCTCTGCTAAGATTTCCCCCGGCGCTTCGTTTGCCCTGGGCCAAAGCGAGCCTTCACATTAGCTGAACGCTAACACTGCATACTCGTTCCACTTCCAGAACAGGGCTACCGCGAGGCAGTTCTCCGGGGGAAAACGGCCCTTCGCGAAGGGCAGATCTGTCGAGCTCATTGCGGGAAAGCGAAAGCAAAGGACGCTTTTCTCCCTCTAACTGCTTTCGTCAGAGGAACGGGGGAAGTCACAGTGTTCTTTCTCTCACTGAGATACACACAATCTGACGTTGCCTCTGAGCTCCGTTGCTGGCAAAGAACTGAAACGGACATACATTCCTGTGGGGAAACACAGGGCTTTGCTAGGATTTCTCTAGGCAGTGTGTTTTCCCTGGGCCTCACTGTAGCAACACTATCTCGCCAGGGCAACACTGCATGGGATTTCCTCTGCCAGGAGAGAGCTGCTGCTTTGTAGTTTGTGCTGGGAAACCTTGCTTTGGCAAGTGCCAATTGACCGCATTCGGGCAGAAAGAAAAGAGAATAGCAAGAGGCCTTTTCTCCCCGGCTGCTCTGCCAAGCCCTTCCAGCTAAAACTATGTCGTTGCTCCTCTGGAAGGATCCCTGCACCGTGACGTAGTTTTTCAGAAGAAGCCTTGCGTTTGCAAGAGCAAATGAGGAACTCGTTGCAGGAAAGAGGAAGGAAAGAAAGTTTCTCTCCTTCTCCCTGCTTTGCTCAGAGGACTGGATGAAGTCAGGGAGTTCTCCCTTTCACTGAGAAATTGCAGGCTGCTGTTGCCTGGGCGCTCTCTTCTTTGCAACAGAGTCTGCAGTTCCACGTTTTGAACCGTGGAAAGGCGCCGGGCTCTGCTAAGATTTCCCCCGGCGCTTCGTTTGCCCTGGGCCAAAGCGAGCCTTCACATTAGCTGAACGCTAACACTGCATACTCGTTCCACTTCCAGAACAGGGCTACCGCGAGGCAGTTCTCCGGGGGAAAACGGCCCTTCGCGAAGGGCAGATCTGTCGAGCTCATTGCGGGAAAGCGAAAGCAAAGGACGCTTTTCTCCCTCTAACTGCTTTCGTCAGAGGAACGGGGGAAGTCACAGTGTTCTTTCTCTCACTGAGATACACACAATCTGACGTTGCCTCTGAGCTCCGTTGCTGGCAAAGAACTGAAACGGACATACATTCCTGTGGGGAAACACAGGGCTTTGCTAGGATTTCTCTAGGCAGTGTGTTTTCCCTGGGCCTCACTGTAGCAACACTATCTCGCCAGGGCAACACTGCATGGGATTTCCTCTGCCAGGAGAGAGCTGCTGCTTTGTAGTTTGTGCTGGGAAACCTTGCTTTGGCAAGTGCCAATTGACCGCATTCGGGCAGAAAGAAAAGAGAATAGCAAGAGGCCTTTTCTCTCCGGCTGCTCTGCCAAGCCCTTCCGGCTAAAACTATGTCGTTGCTCCTCTGGAAGGATCCCTGCACCGTGACGTAGTTTTTCAGAAGAAGCCTTGCGTTTGCAAGAGCAAATGAGGAATTCGTTGCAGGAAAGAGGAAGGAAAGAAAGTTTCTCTCCTTCTGCCTGCTTTGCTCAGAGGACTGGATGAAGTCAGGGAGTTCTCCCTTTCACTGAGAAACGTGCAGGCTGCTGTTGCCTGGGCGCTCTCTTCTTTGCAAAAGAGTCTGCAGTTCCACGCTTTGAACCTTGGAAAGGCGCCGGGCTCTGCTAAGATTTCCCCCGGCGCTTCGTTTGCCCTGGGCCAAAGCGAGCCTTCACATTAGCTGAACGCTAACACTGCATACTCGTTCCACTTCCAGAACAGGGCTACCGCGAGGCAGTTCTCCGGGGGAAAACGGCCCTTCGCGAAGGGCAGATCTGTGGAGCTCATTGCGGGAAAGCGAAAGCAAAGGACGCTTTTCTCCCTCTAACTGCTTTCGTCAGAGGAACGGGGGAAGTCACAGTGTTCTTTCTCTCACTGAGATACACACAATCTGACGTTGCCTCTGAGCTCCGTTGCTGGCAAAGAACTGAAACGGACATACATTCCTGTGGGGAAACACAGGGCTTTGCTAGGATTTCTCTAGGCAGTGTGTTTTCCCTGGGCCTCACTGTAGCAACACTATCTCGCCAGGGCAACACTGCATGGGATTTCCTCTGCCAGGAGAGAGCTGCTGCTTTGTAGTTTGTGCTGGGAAACCTTGCTTTGGCAAGTGCCAATTGACCGCATTCGGGCAGAAAGAAAAGAGAATAGCAAGAGGCCTTTTCTCTCCGGCTGCTCTGCCAAGCCCTTCCGGCTAAAACTATGTCGTTGCTCCTCTGGAAGGATCCCTGCACCGTGACGTAGTTTTTCAGAAGAAGCCTTGCGTTTGCAAGAGCAAATGAGGAATTCGTTGCAGGAAAGAGGAAGGAAAGAAAGTTTCTCTCCTTCTGCCTGCTTTGCTCAGAGGACTGGATGAAGTCAGGGAGTTCACCCTTTCACTGAGAAATTGCAGGCTGCTGTTGCCTGGGCGCTCTCTTCTTTGCAAAAGAGTCTGCAGTTCCACGCTTTGAACCGTGGAAAGGCGCCGGGCTCTGCTAAGATTTCCCCCGGCGCTTCGTTTGCCCTGGGCCAAAGCGAGCCTTCACATTAGCTGAACGCTAACACTGCATACTCGTTCCACTTCCAGAACAGGGCTACCGCGAGGCAGTTCTCCGGGGGAAAACGGCCCTTCGCGAAGGGCAGATCTGTGGAGCTCATTGCGGGAAAGCGAAAGCAAAGGACGCTTTTCTCCCTCTAACTGCTTTCGTCAGAGGAACGGGGGAAGTCACAGTGTTCTTTCTCTCACTGAGATACACACAATCTGACGTTGCCTCTGAGCTCCGTTGCTGGCAAAGAACTGAAACGGACATACATTCCTGTGGGGAAACACAGGGCTTTGCTAGGATTTCTCTAGGCAGTGTGTTTTCCCTGGGCCTCACTGTAGCAACACTATCTCGCCAGGGCAACACTGCATGGGATTTCCTCTGCCAGGAGAGAGCTGCTGCTTTGTAGTTTGTGCTGGGAAACCTTGCTTTGGCAAGTGCCAATTGACCGCATTCGGGCAGAAACAAAAGAGAATAGCAAGAGGCCTTTTCTCCCCGGCTGCTCTGCCAAGCCCTTCCAGCTAAAACTATGTCGTTGCTCCTCTGGAAGGATCCCTGCACCGTGACGTAGTTTTTCAGAAGAAGCCTTGCGTTTGCAAGAGCAAATGAGGAATTCGTTGCAGGAAAGAGGAAGGAAAGAAAGTTTCTCTCCTTCTGCCTGCTTTGCTCAGAGGACTGGATGAAGTCAGGGAGTTCACCCTTTCACTGAGAAATTGCAGGCTGCTGTTGCCTGGGCGCTCTCTTCTTTGCAAAAGAGTCTGCAGTTCCACGCTTTGAACCGTGGAAAGGCGCCGGGCTCTGCTAAGATTTCCCCCGGCGCTTCGTTTGCCCTGGGCCAAAGCGAGCCTTCACATTAGCTGAACGCTAACACTGCATACTCGTTCCACTTCCAGAACAGGGCTACCGCGAGGCAGTTCTCCGGGGGAAAACGGCCCTTCGCGAAGGGCAGATCTGTCGAGCTCATTGCGGGAAAGCGAAAGCAAAGGACGCTTTTCTCCCTCTAACTGCTTTCGTCAGAGGAACGGGGGAAGTCACAGTGTTCTTTCTCTCACTGAGATACACACAATCTGACGTTGCCTCTGAGCTCCGTTGCTGGCAAAGAACTGAAACGGACATACATTCCTGTGGGGAAACACAGGGCTTTGCTAGGATTTCTCTAGGCAGTGTGTTTTCCCTGGGCCTCACTGTAGCAACACTATCTCGCCAGGGCAACACTGCATGGGATTTCCTCTGCCAGGAGAGAGCTGCTGCTTTGTAGTTTGTGCTGGGAAACCTTGCTTTGGCAAGTGCCAATTGACCGCATTCGGGCAGAAAGAAAAGAGAATAGCAAGAGGCCTTTTCTCCCCGGCTGCTCTGCCAAGCCCTTCCGGCTAAAACTATGTCGTTGCTCCTCTGGAAGGATCCCTGCACCGTGACGTAGTTTTTCAGAAGAAGCCTTGCGTTTGCAAGAGCAAATGAGGAATTCGTTGCAGGAAAGAGGAAGGAAAGAAAGTTTCTCTCCTTCTGCCTGCTTTGCTCAGAGGACTGGATGAAGTCAGGGAGTTCTCCCTTTCACTGAGAAACGTGCAGGCTGCTGTTGCCTGGGCGCTCTCTTCTTTGCAAAAGAGTCTGCAGTTCCACGCTTTGAACCGTGGAAAGGCGCCGGGCTCTGCTAAGATTTCCCCCGGCGCTTCGTTTGCCCTGGGCCAAAGCGAGCCTTCACATTAGCTGAACGCTAACACTGCATACTCGTTCCACTTCCAGAACAGGGCTACCGCGAGGCAGTTCTCCGGGGGAAAACGGCCCTTCGCGAAGGGCAGATCTGTCGAGCTCATTGCGGGAAAGCGAAAGCAAAGGACGCTTTTCTCCCTCTAACTGCTTTCGTCAGAGGAACGGGGGAAGTCACAGTGTTCTTTCTCTCACTGAGATACACACAATCTGACGTTGCCTCTGAGCTCCGTTGCTGGCAAAGAACTGAAACGGACATACATTCCTGTGGGGAAACACAGGGCTTTGCTAGGATTTCTCTAGGCAGTGTGTTTTCCCTGGGCCTCACTGTAGCAACACTATCTCGCCAGGGCAACACTGCATGGGATTTCCTCTGCCAGGAGAGAGCTGCTGCTTTGTAGTTTGTGCTGGGAAACCTTGCTTTGGCAAGTGCCAATTGACCGCATTCGGGCAGAAAGAAAAGAGAAAGAGGCCTTTTCTCCCCGGCTGCTCTGCCAAGCCCTTCCAGCTAAAACTATGTCGTTGCTCCTCTGGAAGGATCCCTGCACCGTGACGTAGTTTTTCAGAAGAAGCCTTGCGTTTGCAAGAGCAAATGAGGAACTCGTTGCAGGAAAGAGGAAGGATAGAAAGTTTCTCTCCTTCTCCCTGCTTTGCTCAGAGGACTGGATGAAGTCAGGGAGTTCTCCCTTTCACTGAGAAATTGCAGGCTGCTGTTGCCTGGGCGCTCTCTTCTTTGCAAAAGAGTCTGCAGTTCCACGCTTTGAACCTTGGAAAGGCGCCGGGCTCTGCTAAGATTTCCCCAGCGCTTCGTTTGCCCTGGGCCAAAGCGAGCCTTCACATTAGCTGAACGCTAACACTGCATACTCGTTCCACTTCCAGAACAGGGCTACCGCGAGGCAGTTCTCCGGGGGAAAACGGCCCTTCGCGAAGGGCAGATCTGTCGAGCTCATTGCGGGAAAGCGAAAGCAAAGGACGCTTTTCTCCCTCTAACTGCTTTCGTCCGAGGAACGGGGGAAGTCACAGTGTTCTTTCTCTCACTGAGATACACACAATCTGACGTTGCCTCTGAGCTCCGTTGCTGGCAAAGAACTGAAACGGACATACATTCCTGTGGGGAAACACAGGGCTTTGCTAGGATTTCTCTAGGCAGTGTGTTTTCCCTGGGCCTCACTGTAGCAACACTATCTCGCCAGGGCAACACTGCATGGGATTTCCTCTGCCAGGAGAGAGCTGCTGCTTTGTAGTTTGTGCTGGGAAACCTTGCTTTGGCAAGTGCCAATTGACCGCATTCGGGCAGAAAGAAAAGAGAATAGCAAGAGGCCTTTTCTCTCCGGCTGCTCTGCCAAGCCCTTCCGGCTAAAACTATGTCGTTGCTCCTCTGGAAGGATCCCTGCACCGTGACGTAGTTTTTCAGAAGAAGCCTTGCGTTTGCAAGAGCAAATGAGGAATTCGTTGCAGGAAAGAGGAAGGAAAGAAAGTTTCTCTCCTTCTGCCTGCTTTGCTCAGAGGACTGGATGAAGTCAGGGAGTTCTCCCTTTCACTGAGAAACGTGCAGGCTGCTGTTGCCTGGGCGCTCTCTTCTTTGCAAAAGAGTCTGCAGTTCCACGCTTTGAACCGTGGAAAGGCGCCGGGCTCTGCTAAGATTTCCCCCGGCGCTTCGTTTGCCCTGGGCCAAAGCGAGCCTTCACATTAGCTGAACGCTAACACTGCATACTCGTTCCACTTCCAGAACAGGGCTACCGCGAGGCAGTTCTCCGGGGGAAAACGGCCCTTCGCGAAGGGCAGATCTGTCGAGCTCATTGCGGGAAAGCGAAAGCAAAGGACGCTTTTCTCCCTCTAACTGCTTTCGTCAGAGGAACGGGGGAAGTCACAGTGTTCTTTCTCTCACTGAGATACACACAATCTGACGTTGCCTCTGAGCTCCGTTGCTGGCAAAGAACTGAAACGGACATACATTCCTGTGGGGAAACACAGGGCTTTGCTAGGATTTCTCTAGGCAGTGTGTTTTCCCTGGGCCTCACTGTAGCAACACTATCTCGCCAGGGCAACACTGCATGGGATTTCCTCTGCCAGGAGAGAGCTGCTGCTTTGTAGTTTGTGCTGGGAAACCTTGCTTTGGCAAGTGCCAATTGACCGCATTCGGGCAGAAAGAAAAGAGAATAGCAAGAGGCCTTTTCTCCCCGGCTGCTCTGCCAAGCCCTTCCAGCTAAAACTATGTCGTTGCTCCTCTGGAAGGATCCCTGCACCGTGACGTAGTTTTTCAGAAGAAGCCTTGCGTTTGCAAGAGCAAATGAGGAACTCGTTGCAGGAAAGAGGAAGGAAAGAAAGTTTCTCTCCTTCTCCCTGCTTTGCTCAGAGGACTGGATGAAGTCAGGGAGTTCTCCCTTTCACTGAGAAATTGCAGGCTGCTGTTGCCTGGGCGCTCTCTTCTTTGCAACAGAGTCTGCAGTTCCACGTTTTGAACCGTGGAAAGGCGCCGGGCTCTGCTAAGATTTCCCCCGGCGCTTCGTTTGCCCTGGGCCAAAGCGAGCCTTCACATTAGCTGAACGCTAACACTGCATACTCGTTCCACTTCCAGAACAGGGCTACCGCGAGGCAGTTCTCCGGGGGAAAACGGCCCTTCGCGAAGGGCAGATCTGTCGAGCTCATTGCGGGAAAGCGAAAGCAAAGGACGCTTTTCTCCCTCTAACTGCTTTCGTCAGAGGAACGGGGGAAGTCACAGTGTTCTTTCTCTCACTGAGATACACACAATCTGACGTTGCCTCTGAGCTCCGTTGCTGGCAAAGAACTGAAACGGACATACATTCCTGTGGGGAAACACAGGGCTTTGCTAGGATTTCTCTAGGCAGTGTGTTTTCCCTGGGCCTCACTGTAGCAACACTATCTCGCCAGGGCAACACTGCATGGGATTTCCTCTGCCAGGAGAGAGCTGCTGCTTTGTAGTTTGTGCTGGGAAACCTTGCTTTGGCAAGTGCCAATTGACCGCATTCGGGCAGAAAGAAAAGAGAATAGCAAGAGGCCTTTTCTCTCCGGCTGCTCTGCCAAGCCCTTCCGGCTAAAACTATGTCGTTGCTCCTCTGGAAGGATCCCTGCACCGTGACGTAGTTTTTCAGAAGAAGCCTTGCGTTTGCAAGAGCAAATGAGGAATTCGTTGCAGGAAAGAGGAAGGAAAGAAAGTTTCTCTCCTTCTGCCTGCTTTGCTCAGAGGACTGGATGAAGTCAGGGAGTTCTCCCTTTCACTGAGAAACGTGCAGGCTGCTGTTGCCTGGGCGCTCTCTTCTTTGCAAAAGAGTCTGCAGTTCCACGCTTTGAACCTTGGAAAGGCGCCGGGCTCTGCTAAGATTTCCCCCGGCGCTTCGTTTGCCCTGGGCCAAAGCGAGCCTTCACATTAGCTGAACGCTAACACTGCATACTCGTTCCACTTCCAGAACAGGGCTACCGCGAGGCAGTTCTCCGGGGGAAAACGGCCCTTCGCGAAGGGCAGATCTGTGGAGCTCATTGCGGGAAAGCGAAAGCAAAGGACGCTTTTCTCCCTCTAACTGCTTTCGTCAGAGGAACGGGGGAAGTCACAGTGTTCTTTCTCTCACTGAGATACACACAATCTGACGTTGCCTCTGAGCTCCGTTGCTGGCAAAGAACTGAAACGGACATACATTCCTGTGGGGAAACACAGGGCTTTGCTAGGATTTCTCTAGGCAGTGTGTTTTCCCTGGGCCTCACTGTAGCAACACTATCTCGCCAGGGCAACACTGCATGGGATTTCCTCTGCCAGGAGAGAGCTGCTGCTTTGTAGTTTGTGCTGGGAAACCTTGCTTTGGCAAGTGCCAATTGACCGCATTCGGGCAGAAAGAAAAGAGAATAGCAAGAGGCCTTTTCTCTCCGGCTGCTCTGCCAAGCCCTTCCGGCTAAAACTATGTCGTTGCTCCTCTGGAAGGATCCCTGCACCGTGACGTAGTTTTTCAGAAGAAGCCTTGCGTTTGCAAGAGCAAATGAGGAATTCGTTGCAGGAAAGAGGAAGGAAAGAAAGTTTCTCTCCTTCTGCCTGCTTTGCTCAGAGGACTGGATGAAGTCAGGGAGTTCACCCTTTCACTGAGAAATTGCAGGCTGCTGTTGCCTGGGCGCTCTCTTCTTTGCAAAAGAGTCTGCAGTTCCACGCTTTGAACCGTGGAAAGGCGCCGGGCTCTGCTAAGATTTCCCCCGGCGCTTCGTTTGCCCTGGGCCAAAGCGAGCCTTCACATTAGCTGAACGCTAACACTGCATACTCGTTCCACTTCCAGAACAGGGCTACCGCGAGGCAGTTCTCCGGGGGAAAACGGCCCTTCGCGAAGGGCAGATCTGTGGAGCTCATTGCGGGAAAGCGAAAGCAAAGGACGCTTTTCTCCCTCTAACTGCTTTCGTCAGAGGAACGGGGGAAGTCACAGTGTTCTTTCTCTCACTGAGATACACACAATCTGACGTTGCCTCTGAGCTCCGTTGCTGGCAAAGAACTGAAACGGACATACATTCCTGTGGGGAAACACAGGGCTTTGCTAGGATTTCTCTAGGCAGTGTGTTTTCCCTGGGCCTCACTGTAGCAACACTATCTCGCCAGGGCAACACTGCATGGGATTTCCTCTGCCAGGAGAGAGCTGCTGCTTTGTAGTTTGTGCTGGGAAACCTTGCTTTGGCAAGTGCCAATTGACCGCATTCGGGCAGAAACAAAAGAGAATAGCAAGAGGCCTTTTCTCCCCGGCTGCTCTGCCAAGCCCTTCCAGCTAAAACTATGTCGTTGCTCCTCTGGAAGGATCCCTGCACCGTGACGTAGTTTTTCAGAAGAAGCCTTGCGTTTGCAAGAGCAAATGAGGAATTCGTTGCAGGAAAGAGGAAGGAAAGAAAGTTTCTCTCCTTCTGCCTGCTTTGCTCAGAGGACTGGATGAAGTCAGGGAGTTCACCCTTTCACTGAGAAATTGCAGGCTGCTGTTGCCTGGGCGCTCTCTTCTTTGCAAAAGAGTCTGCAGTTCCACGCTTTGAACCGTGGAAAGGCGCCGGGCTCTGCTAAGATTTCCCCCGGCGCTTCGTTTGCCCTGGGCCAAAGCGAGCCTTCACATTAGCTGAACGCTAACACTGCATACTCGTTCCACTTCCAGAACAGGGCTACCGCGAGGCAGTTCTCCGGGGGAAAACGGCCCTTCGCGAAGGGCAGATCTGTCGAGCTCATTGCGGGAAAGCGAAAGCAAAGGACGCTTTTCTCCCTCTAACTGCTTTCGTCAGAGGAACGGGGGAAGTCACAGTGTTCTTTCTCTCACTGAGATACACACAATCTGACGTTGCCTCTGAGCTCCGTTGCTGGCAAAGAACTGAAACGGACATACATTCCTGTGGGGAAACACAGGGCTTTGCTAGGATTTCTCTAGGCAGTGTGTTTTCCCTGGGCCTCACTGTAGCAACACTATCTCGCCAGGGCAACACTGCATGGGATTTCCTCTGCCAGGAGAGAGCTGCTGCTTTGTAGTTTGTGCTGGGAAACCTTGCTTTGGCAAGTGCCAATTGACCGCATTCGGGCAGAAAGAAAAGAGAATAGCAAGAGGCCTTTTCTCCCCGGCTGCTCTGCCAAGCCCTTCCAGCTAAAACTATGTCGTTGCTCCTCTGGAAGGATCCCTGCACCGTGACGTAGTTTTTCAGAAGAAGCCTTGCGTTTGCAAGAGCAAATGAGGAACTCGTTGCAGGAAAGAGGAAGGAAAGAAAGTTTCTCTCCTTCTCCCTGCTTTGCTCAGAGGACTGGATGAAGTCAGGGAGTTCTCCCTTTCACTGAGAAATTGCAGGCTGCTGTTGCCTGGGCGCTCTCTTCTTTGCAACAGAGTCTGCAGTTCCACGTTTTGAACCGTGGAAAGGCGCCGGGCTCTGCTAAGATTTCCCCCGGCGCTTCGTTTGCCCTGGGCCAAAGCGAGCCTTCACATTAGCTGAACGCTAACACTGCATACTCGTTCCACTTCCAGAACAGGGCTACCGCGAGGCAGTTCTCCGGGGGAAAACGGCCCTTCGCGAAGGGCAGATCTGTCGAGCTCATTGCGGGAAAGCGAAAGCAAAGGACGCTTTTCTCCCTCTAACTGCTTTCGTCAGAGGAACGGGGGAAGTCACAGTGTTCTTTCTCTCACTGAGATACACACAATCTGACGTTGCCTCTGAGCTCCGTTGCTGGCAAAGAACTGAAACGGACATACATTCCTGTGGGGAAACACAGGGCTTTGCTAGGATTTCTCTAGGCAGTGTGTTTTCCCTGGGCCTCACTGTAGCAACACTATCTCGCCAGGGCAACACTGCATGGGATTTCCTCTGCCAGGAGAGAGCTGCTGCTTTGTAGTTTGTGCTGGGAAACCTTGCTTTGGCAAGTGCCAATTGACCGCATTCGGGCAGAAAGAAAAGAGAATAGCAAGAGGCCTTTTCTCTCCGGCTGCTCTGCCAAGCCCTTCCGGCTAAAACTATGTCGTTGCTCCTCTGGAAGGATCCCTGCACCGTGACGTAGTTTTTCAGAAGAAGCCTTGCGTTTGCAAGAGCAAATGAGGAATTCGTTGCAGGAAAGAGGAAGGAAAGAAAGTTTCTCTCCTTCTGCCTGCTTTGCTCAGAGGACTGGATGAAGTCAGGGAGTTCTCCCTTTCACTGAGAAACGTGCAGGCTGCTGTTGCCTGGGCGCTCTCTTCTTTGCAAAAGAGTCTGCAGTTCCACGCTTTGAACCTTGGAAAGGCGCCGGGCTCTGCTAAGATTTCCCCCGGCGCTTCGTTTGCCCTGGGCCAAAGCGAGCCTTCACATTAGCTGAACGCTAACACTGCATACTCGTTCCACTTCCAGAACAGGGCTACCGCGAGGCAGTTCTCCGGGGGAAAACGGCCCTTCGCGAAGGGCAGATCTGTGGAGCTCATTGCGGGAAAGCGAAAGCAAAGGACGCTTTTCTCCCTCTAACTGCTTTCGTCAGAGGAACGGGGGAAGTCACAGTGTTCTTTCTCTCACTGAGATACACACAATCTGACGTTGCCTCTGAGCTCCGTTGCTGGCAAAGAACTGAAACGGACATACATTCCTGTGGGGAAACACAGGGCTTTGCTAGGATTTCTCTAGGCAGTGTGTTTTCCCTGGGCCTCACTGTAGCAACACTATCTCGCCAGGGCAACACTGCATGGGATTTCCTCTGCCAGGAGAGAGCTGCTGCTTTGTAGTTTGTGCTGGGAAACCTTGCTTTGGCAAGTGCCAATTGACCGCATTCGGGCAGAAAGAAAAGAGAATAGCAAGAGGCCTTTTCTCTCCGGCTGCTCTGCCAAGCCCTTCCGGCTAAAACTATGTCGTTGCTCCTCTGGAAGGATCCCTGCACCGTGACGTAGTTTTTCAGAAGAAGCCTTGCGTTTGCAAGAGCAAATGAGGAATTCGTTGCAGGAAAGAGGAAGGAAAGAAAGTTTCTCTCCTTCTGCCTGCTTTGCTCAGAGGACTGGATGAAGTCAGGGAGTTCACCCTTTCACTGAGAAATTGCAGGCTGCTGTTGCCTGGGCGCTCTCTTCTTTGCAAAAGAGTCTGCAGTTCCACGCTTTGAACCGTGGAAAGGCGCCGGGCTCTGCTAAGATTTCCCCCGGCGCTTCGTTTGCCCTGGGCCAAAGCGAGCCTTCACATTAGCTGAACGCTAACACTGCATACTCGTTCCACTTCCAGAACAGGGCTACCGCGAGGCAGTTCTCCGGGGGAAAACGGCCCTTCGCGAAGGGCAGATCTGTGGAGCTCATTGCGGGAAAGCGAAAGCAAAGGACGCTTTTCTCCCTCTAACTGCTTTCGTCAGAGGAACGGGGGAAGTCACAGTGTTCTTTCTCTCACTGAGATACACACAATCTGACGTTGCCTCTGAGCTCCGTTGCTGGCAAAGAACTGAAACGGACATACATTCCTGTGGGGAAACACAGGGCTTTGCTAGGATTTCTCTAGGCAGTGTGTTTTCCCTGGGCCTCACTGTAGCAACACTATCTCGCCAGGGCAACACTGCATGGGATTTCCTCTGCCAGGAGAGAGCTGCTGCTTTGTAGTTTGTGCTGGGAAACCTTGCTTTGGCAAGTGCCAATTGACCGCATTCGGGCAGAAACAAAAGAGAATAGCAAGAGGCCTTTTCTCCCCGGCTGCTCTGCCAAGCCCTTCCAGCTAAAACTATGTCGTTGCTCCTCTGGAAGGATCCCTGCACCGTGACGTAGTTTTTCAGAAGAAGCCTTGCGTTTGCAAGAGCAAATGAGGAATTCGTTGCAGGAAAGAGGAAGGAAAGAAAGTTTCTCTCCTTCTGCCTGCTTTGCTCAGAGGACTGGATGAAGTCAGGGAGTTCACCCTTTCACTGAGAAATTGCAGGCTGCTGTTGCCTGGGCGCTCTCTTCTTTGCAAAAGAGTCTGCAGTTCCACGCTTTGAACCGTGGAAAGGCGCCGGGCTCTGCTAAGATTTCCCCCGGCGCTTCGTTTGCCCTGGGCCAAAGCGAGCCTTCACATTAGCTGAACGCTAACACTGCATACTCGTTCCACTTCCAGAACAGGGCTACCGCGAGGCAGTTCTCCGGGGGAAAACGGCCCTTCGCGAAGGGCAGATCTGTCGAGCTCATTGCGGGAAAGCGAAAGCAAAGGACGCTTTTCTCCCTCTAACTGCTTTCGTCAGAGGAACGGGGGAAGTCACAGTGTTCTTTCTCTCACTGAGATACACACAATCTGACGTTGCCTCTGAGCTCCGTTGCTGGCAAAGAACTGAAACGGACATACATTCCTGTGGGGAAACACAGGGCTTTGCTAGGATTTCTCTAGGCAGTGTGTTTTCCCTGGGCCTCACTGTAGCAACACTATCTCGCCAGGGCAACACTGCATGGGATTTCCTCTGCCAGGAGAGAGCTGCTGCTTTGTAGTTTGTGCTGGGAAACCTTGCTTTGGCAAGTGCCAATTGACCGCATTCGGGCAGAAAGAAAAGAGAATAGCAAGAGGCCTTTTCTCCCCGGCTGCTCTGCCAAGCCCTTCCGGCTAAAACTATGTCGTTGCTCCTCTGGAAGAATCCCTGCACCGTGACGTAGTTTTTCAGAAGAAGCCTTGCGTTTGCAAGAGCAATAGAGGAATTCGTTGCAGGAAAGAGGAAGGAAAGAAAGTTTCTCTCCTTCTGCCTGCTTTGCTCAGAGGACTGGATGAAGTCAGGGAGTTCTCCCTTTCACTGAGAAACGTGCAGGCTGCTGTTGCCTGGGCGCTCTCTTCTTTGCAAAAGAGTCTGCAGTTCCACGCTTTGAACCTTGGAAAGGCGCCGGGCTCTGCTAAGATTTCCCCAGCGCTTCGTTTGCCCTGGGCCAAAGCGAGCCTTCACATTAGCTGAACGCTAACACTGCATACTCGTTCCACTTCCAGAACAGGGCTACCGCGAGGCAGTTCTCCGGGGGAAAACGGCCCTTCGCGAAGGGCAGATCTGTGGAGCTCATTGCGGGAAAGCGAAAGCAAAGGACGCTTTTCTCCCTCTAACTGCTTTCGTCAGAGGAACGGGGGAAGTCACAGTGTTCTTTCTCTCACTGAGATACACACAATCTGACGTTGCCTCTGAGCTCCGTTGCTGGCAAAGAACTGAAACGGACATACATTCCTGTGGGGAAACACAGGGCTTTGCTAGGATTTCTCTAGGCAGTGTGTTTTCCCTGGGCCTCACTGTAGCAACACTATCTCGCCAGGGCAACACTGCATGGGATTTCCTCTGCCAGGAGAGAGCTGCTGCTTTGTAGTTTGTGCTGGGAAACCTTGCTTTGGCAAGTGCCAATTGACCGCATTCGGGCAGAAAGAAAAGAGAATAGCAAGAGGCCTTTTCTCCCCGGCTGCTCTGCCAAGCCCTTCCAGCTAAAACTATGTCGTTGCTCCTCTGGAAGGATCCCTGCACCGTGACGTAGTTTTTCAGAAGAAGCCTTGCGTTTGCAAGAGCAAATGAGGAATTCGTTGCAGGAAAGAGGAAGGAAAGAAAGTTTCTCTCCTTCTGCCTGCTTTGCTCAGAGGACTGGATGAAGTCAGGGAGTTCACCCTTTCACTGAGAAATTGCAGGCTGCTGTTGCCTGGGCGCTCTCTTCTTTGCAAAAGAGTCTGCAGTTCCACGCTTTGAACCTTGGAAAGGCGCCGGGCTCTGCTAAGATTTCCCCCGGCGCTTCGTTTGCCCTGGGCCAAAGCGAGCCTTCACATTAGCTGAACGCTAACACTGCATACTCGTTCCACTTCCAGAACAGGGCTACCGCGAGGCAGTTCTCCGGGGGAAAACGGCCCTTCGCGAAGGGCAGATCTGTCGAGCTCATTGCGGGAAAGCGAAAGCAAAGGACGCTTTTCTCCCTCTAACTGCTTTCGTCAGAGGAACGGGGGAAGTCACAGTGTTCTTTCTCTCACTGAGATACACACAATCTGACGTTGCCTCTGAGCTCCGTTGCTGGCAAAGAACTGAAACGGACATACATTCCTGTGGGGAAACACAGGGCTTTGCTAGGATTTCTCTAGGCAGTGTGTTTTCCCTGGGCCTCACTGTAGCAACACTATCTCGCCAGGGCAACACTGCATGGGATTTCCTCTGCCAGGAGAGAGCTGCTGCTTTGTAGTTTGTGCTGGGAAACCTTGCTTTGGCAAGTGCCAATTGACCGCATTCGGGCAGAAAGAAAAGAGAATAGCAAGAGGCCTTTTCTCCCCGGCTGCTCTGCCAAGCCCTTCCGGCTAAAACTATGTCGTTGCTCCTCTGGAAGGATCCCTGCACCGTGACGTAGTTTTTCAGAAGAAGCCTTGCGTTTGCAAGAGCAAATGAGGAATTCGTTGCAGGAAAGAGGAAGGAAAGAAAGTTTCTCTCCTTCTGCCTGCTTTGCTCAGAGGACTGGATGAAGTCAGGGAGTTCTCCCTTTCACTGAGAAACGTGCAGGCTGCTGTTGCCTGGGCGCTCTCTTCTTTGCAAAAGAGTCTGCAGTTCCACGCTTTGAACCGTGGAAAGGCGCCGGGCTCTGCTAAGATTTCCCCCGGCGCTTCGTTTGCCCTGGGCCAAAGCGAGCCTTCACATTAGCTGAACGCTAACACTGCATACTCGTTCCACTTCCAGAACAGGGCTACCGCGAGGCAGTTCTCCGGGGGAAAACGGCCCTTCGCGAAGGGCAGATCTGTCGAGCTCATTGCGGGAAAGCGAAAGCAAAGGACGCTTTTCTCCCTCTAACTGCTTTCGTCAGAGGAACGGGGGAAGTCACAGTGTTCTTTCTCTCACTGAGATACACACAATCTGACGTTGCCTCTGAGCTCCGTTGCTGGCAAAGAACTGAAACGGACATACATTCCTGTGGGGAAACACAGGGCTTTGCTAGGATTTCTCTAGGCAGTGTGTTTTCCCTGGGCCTCACTGTAGCAACACTATCTCGCCAGGGCAACACTGCATGGGATTTCCTCTGCCAGGAGAGAGCTGCTGCTTTGTAGTTTGTGCTGGGAAACCTTGCTTTGGCAAGTGCCAATTGACCGCATTCGGGCAGAAAGAAAAGAGAAAGAGGCCTTTTCTCCCCGGCTGCTCTGCCAAGCCCTTCCAGCTAAAACTATGTCGTTGCTCCTCTGGAAGGATCCCTGCACCGTGACGTAGTTTTTCAGAAGAAGCCTTGCGTTTGCAAGAGCAAATGAGGAACTCGTTGCAGGAAAGAGGAAGGATAGAAAGTTTCTCTCCTTCTCCCTGCTTTGCTCAGAGGACTGGATGAAGTCAGGGAGTTCTCCCTTTCACTGAGAAATTGCAGGCTGCTGTTGCCTGGGCGCTCTCTTCTTTGCAACAGAGTCTGCAGTTCCACGTTTTGAACCGTGGAAAGGCGCCGGGCTCTGCTAAGATTTCCCCCGGCGCTTCGTTTGCCCTGGGCCAAAGCGAGCCTTCACATTAGCTGAACGCTAACACTGCATACTCGTTCCACTTCCAGAACAGGGCTACCGCGAGGCAGTTCTCCGGGGGAAAACGGCCCTTCGCGAAGGGCAGATCTGTCGAGCTCATTGCGGGAAAGCGAAAGCAAAGGACGCTTTTCTCCCTCTAACTGCTTTCGTCCGAGGAACGGGGGAAGTCACAGTGTTCTTTCTCTCACTGAGATACACACAATCTGACGTTGCCTCTGAGCTCCGTTGCTGGCAAAGAACTGAAACGGACATACATTCCTGTGGGGAAACACAGGGCTTTGCTAGGATTTCTCTAGGCAGTGTGTTTTCCCTGGGCCTCACTGTAGCAACACTATCTCGCCAGGGCAACACTGCATGGGATTTCCTCTGCCAGGAGAGAGCTGCTGCTTTGTAGTTTGTGCTGGGAAACCTTGCTTTGGCAAGTGCCAATTGACCGCATTCGGGCAGAAAGAAAAGAGAATAGCAAGAGGCCTTTTCTCTCCGGCTGCTCTGCCAAGCCCTTCCGGCTAAAACTATGTCGTTGCTCCTCTGGAAGGATCCCTGCACCGTGACGTAGTTTTTCAGAAGAAGCCTTGCGTTTGCAAGAGCAAATGAGGAATTCGTTGCAGGAAAGAGGAAGGAAAGAAAGTTTCTCTCCTTCTGCCTGCTTTGCTCAGAGGACTGGATGAAGTCAGGGAGTTCACCCTTTCACTGAGAAATTGCAGGCTGCTGTTGCCTGGGCGCTCTCTTCTTTGCAAAAGAGTCTGCAGTTCCACGCTTTGAACCGTGGAAAGGGGCCGGGCTCTGCTAAGATTTCCCCCGGCGCTTCGTTTGCCCTGGGCCAAAGCGAGCCTTCACATTAGCTGAACGCTAACACTGCATACTCGTTCCACTTCCAGAACAGGGCTACCGCGAGGCAGTTCTCCGGGGGAAAACGGCCCTTCGCGAAGGGCAGATCTGTCGAGCTCATTGCGGGAAAGCGAAAGCAAAGGACGCTTTTCTCCCTCTAACTGCTTTCGTCAGAGGAACGGGGGAAGTCACAGTGTTCTTTCTCTCACTGAGATACACACAATCTGACGTTGCCTCTGAGCTCCGTTGCTGGCAAAGAACTGAAACGGACATACATTCCTGTGGGGAAACACAGGGCTTTGCTAGGATTTCTCTAGGCAGTGTGTTTTCCCTGGGCCTCACTGTAGCAACACTATCTCGCCAGGGCAACACTGCATGGGATTTCCTCTGCCAGGAGAGAGCTGCTGCTTTGTAGTTTGTGCTGGGAAACCTTGCTTTGGCAAGTGCCAATTGACCGCATTCGGGCAGAAAGAAAAGAGAATAGCAAGAGGCCTTTTCTCCCCGGCTGCTCTGCCAAGCCCTTCCGGCTAAAACTATGTCGTTGCTCCTCTGGAAGGATCCCTGCACCGTGACGTAGTTTTTCAGAAGAAGCCTTGCGTTTGCAAGAGCAAATGAGGAATTCGTTGCAGGAAAGAGGAAGGAAAGAAAGTTTCTCTCCTTCTGCCTGCTTTGCTCAGAGGACTGGATGAAGTCAGGGAGTTCACCCTTTCACTGAGAAATTGCAGGCTGCTGTTGCCTGGGCGCTCTCTTCTTTGCAAAAGAGTCTGCAGTTCCACGCTTTGAACCTTGGAAAGGCGCCGGGCTCTGCTAAGATTTCCCCCGGCGCTTCGTTTGCCCTGGGCCAAAGCGAGCCTTCACATTAGCTGAACGCTAACACTGCATACTCGTTCCACTTCCAGAACAGGGCTACCGCGAGGCAGTTCTCCGGGGGAAAACGGCCCTTCGCGAAGGGCAGATCTGTCGAGCTCATTGCGGGAAAGCGAAAGCAAAGGACGCTTTTCTCCCTCTAACTGCTTTCGTCAGAGGAACGGGGGAAGTCACAGTGTTCTTTCTCTCACTGAGATACACACAATCTGACGTTGCCTCTGAGCTCCGTTGCTGGCAAAGAACTGAAACGGACATACATTCCTGTGGGGAAACACAGGGCTTTGCTAGGATTTCTCTAGGCAGTGTGTTTTCCCTGGGCCTCACTGTAGCAACACTATCTCGCCAGGGCAACACTGCATGGGATTTCCTCTGCCAGGAGAGAGCTGCTGCTTTGTAGTTTGTGCTGGGAAACCTTGCTTTGGCAAGTGCCAATTGACCGCATTCGGGCAGAAAGAAAAGAGAATAGCAAGAGGCCTTTTCTCCCCGGCTGCTCTGCCAAGCCCTTCCGGCTAAAACTATGTCGTTGCTCCTCTGGAAGGATCCCTGCACCGTGACGTAGTTTTTCAGAAGAAGCCTTGCGTTTGCAAGAGCAAATGAGGAATTCGTTGCAGGAAAGAGGAAGGAAAGAAAGTTTCTCTCCTTCTGCCTGCTTTGCTCAGAGGACTGGATGAAGTCAGGGAGTTCTCCCTTTCACTGAGAAACGTGCAGGCTGCTGTTGCCTGGGCGCTCTCTTCTTTGCAAAAGAGTCTGCAGTTCCACGCTTTGAACCGTGGAAAGGCGCCGGGCTCTGCTAAGATTTCCCCCGGCGCTTCGTTTGCCCTGGGCCAAAGCGAGCCTTCACATTAGCTGAACGCTAACACTGCATACTCGTTCCACTTCCAGAACAGGGCTACCGCGAGGCAGTTCTCCGGGGGAAAACGGCCCTTCGCGAAGGGCAGATCTGTCGAGCTCATTGCGGGAAAGCGAAAGCAAAGGACGCTTTTCTCCCTCTAACTGCTTTCGTCAGAGGAACGGGGGAAGTCACAGTGTTCTTTCTCTCACTGAGATACACACAATCTGACGTTGCCTCTGAGCTCCGTTGCTGGCAAAGAACTGAAACGGACATACATTCCTGTGGGGAAACACAGGGCTTTGCTAGGATTTCTCTAGGCAGTGTGTTTTCCCTGGGCCTCACTGTAGCAACACTATCTCGCCAGGGCAACACTGCATGGGATTTCCTCTGCCAGGAGAGAGCTGCTGCTTTGTAGTTTGTGCTGGGAAACCTTGCTTTGGCAAGTGCCAATTGACCGCATTCGGGCAGAAAGAAAAGAGAAAGAGGCCTTTTCTCCCCGGCTGCTCTGCCAAGCCCTTCCAGCTAAAACTATGTCGTTGCTCCTCTGGAAGGATCCCTGCACCGTGACGTAGTTTTTCAGAAGAAGCCTTGCGTTTGCAAGAGCAAATGAGGAACTCGTTGCAGGAAAGAGGAAGGATAGAAAGTTTCTCTCCTTCTCCCTGCTTTGCTCAGAGGACTGGATGAAGTCAGGGAGTTCTCCCTTTCACTGAGAAATTGCAGGCTGCTGTTGCCTGGGCGCTCTCTTCTTTGCAAAAGAGTCTGCAGTTCCACGCTTTGAACCTTGGAAAGGCGCCGGGCTCTGCTAAGATTTCCCCAGCGCTTCGTTTGCCCTGGGCCAAAGCGAGCCTTCACATTAGCTGAACGCTAACACTGCATACTCGTTCCACTTCCAGAACAGGGCTACCGCGAGGCAGTTCTCCGGGGGAAAACGGCCCTTCGCGAAGGGCAGATCTGTCGAGCTCATTGCGGGAAAGCGAAAGCAAAGGACGCTTTTCTCCCTCTAACTGCTTTCGTCCGAGGAACGGGGGAAGTCACAGTGTTCTTTCTCTCACTGAGATACACACAATCTGACGTTGCCTCTGAGCTCCGTTGCTGGCAAAGAACTGAAACGGACATACATTCCTGTGGGGAAACACAGGGCTTTGCTAGGATTTCTCTAGGCAGTGTGTTTTCCCTGGGCCTCACTGTAGCAACACTATCTCGCCAGGGCAACACTGCATGGGATTTCCTCTGCCAGGAGAGAGCTGCTGCTTTGTAGTTTGTGCTGGGAAACCTTGCTTTGGCAAGTGCCAATTGACCGCATTCGGGCAGAAAGAAAAGAGAATAGCAAGAGGCCTTTTCTCTCCGGCTGCTCTGCCAAGCCCTTCCGGCTAAAACTATGTCGTTGCTCCTCTGGAAGGATCCCTGCACCGTGACGTAGTTTTCCAGAAGAAGCCTTGCGTTTGCAAGAGCAAATGAGGAATTCGTTGCAGGAAAGAGGAAGGAAAGAAAGTTTCTCTCCTTCTGCCTGCTTTGCTCAGAGGACTGGATGAAGTCAGGGAGTTCACCCTTTCACTGAGAAATTGCAGGCTGCTGTTGCCTGGGCGCTCTCTTCTTTGCAAAAGAGTCTGCAGTTCCACGCTTTGAACCGTGGAAAGGGGCCGGGCTCTGCTAAGATTTCCCCCGGCGCTTCGTTTGCCCTGGGCCAAAGCGAGCCTTCACATTAGCTGAACGCTAACACTGCATACTCGTTCCACTTCCAGAACAGGGCTACCGCGAGGCAGTTCTCCGGGGGAAAACGGCCCTTCGCGAAGGGCAGATCTGTGGAGCTCATTGCGGGAAAGCGAAAGCAAAGGACGCTTTTCTCCCTCTAACTGCTTTCGTCAGAGGAACGGGGGAAGTCACAGTGTTCTTTCTCTCACTGAGATACACACAATCTGACGTTGCCTCTGAGCTCCGTTGCTGGCAAAGAACTGAAACGGACATACATTCCTGTGGGGAAACACAGGGCTTTGCTAGGATTTCTCTAGGCAGTGTGTTTTCCCTGGGCCTCACTGTAGCAACACTATCTCGCCAGGGCAACACTGCATGGGATTTCCTCTGCCAGGAGAGAGCTGCTGCTTTGTAGTTTGTGCTGGGAAACCTTGCTTTGGCAAGTGCCAATTGACCGCATTCGGGCAGAAAGAAAAGAGAATAGCAAGAGGCCTTTTCTCCCCGGCTGCTCTGCCAAGCCCTTCCGGCTAAAACTATGTCGTTGCTCCTCTGGAAGGATCCCTGCACCGTGACGTAGTTTTTCAGAAGAAGCCTTGCGTTTGCAAGAGCAAATGAGGAATTCGTTGCAGGAAAGAGGAAGGAAAGAAAGTTTCTCTCCTTCTGCCTGCTTTGCTCAGAGGACTGGATGAAGTCAGGGAGTTCTCCCTTTCACTGAGAAACGTGCAGGCTGCTGTTGCCTGGGCGCTCTCTTCTTTGCAAAAGAGTCTGCAGTTCCACGCTTTGAACCGTGGAAAGGCGCCGGGCTCTGCTAAGATTTCCCCCGGCGCTTCGTTTGCCCTGGGCCAAAGCGAGCCTTCACATTAGCTGAACGCTAACACTGCATACTCGTTCCACTTCCAGAACAGGGCTACCGCGAGGCAGTTCTCCGGGGGAAAACGGCCCTTCGCGAAGGGCAGATCTGTCGAGCTCATTGCGGGAAAGCGAAAGCAAAGGACGCTTTTCTCCCTCTAACTGCTTTCGTCAGAGGAACGGGGGAAGTCACAGTGTTCTTTCTCTCACTGAGATACACACAATCTGACGTTGCCTCTGAGCTCCGTTGCTGGCAAAGAACTGAAACGGACATACATTCCTGTGGGGAAACACAGGGCTTTGCTAGGATTTCTCTAGGCAGTGTGTTTTCCCTGGGCCTCACTGTAGCAACACTATCTCGCCAGGGCAACACTGCATGGGATTTCCTCTGCCAGGAGAGAGCTGCTGCTTTGTAGTTTGTGCTGGGAAACCTTGCTTTGGCAAGTGCCAATTGACCGCATTCGGGCAGAAAGAAAAGAGAATAGCAAGAGGCCTTTTCTCCCCGGCTGCTCTGCCAAGCCCTTCCAGCTAAAACTATGTCGTTGCTCCTCTGGAAGGATCCCTGCACCGTGACGTAGTTTTTCAGAAGAAGCCTTGCGTTTGCAAGAGCAAATGAGGAACTCGTTGCAGGAAAGAGGAAGGAAAGAAAGTTTCTCTCCTTCTCCCTGCTTTGCTCAGAGGACTGGATGAAGTCAGGGAGTTCTCCCTTTCACTGAGAAATTGCAGGCTGCTGTTGCCTGGGCGCTCTCTTCTTTGCAACAGAGTCTGCAGTTCCACGTTTTGAACCGTGGAAAGGCGCCGGGCTCTGCTAAGATTTCCCCCGGCGCTTCGTTTGCCCTGGGCCAAAGCGAGCCTTCACATTAGCTGAACGCTAACACTGCATACTCGTTCCACTTCCAGAACAGGGCTACCGCGAGGCAGTTCTCCGGGGGAAAACGGCCCTTCGCGAAGGGCAGATCTGTCGAGCTCATTGCGGGAAAGCGAAAGCAAAGGACGCTTTTCTCCCTCTAACTGCTTTCGTCAGAGGAACGGGGGAAGTCACAGTGTTCTTTCTCTCACTGAGATACACACAATCTGACGTTGCCTCTGAGCTCCGTTGCTGGCAAAGAACTGAAACGGACATACATTCCTGTGGGGAAACACAGGGCTTTGCTAGGATTTCTCTAGGCAGTGTGTTTTCCCTGGGCCTCACTGTAGCAACACTATCTCGCCAGGGCAACACTGCATGGGATTTCCTCTGCCAGGAGAGAGCTGCTGCTTTGTAGTTTGTGCTGGGAAACCTTGCTTTGGCAAGTGCCAATTGACCGCATTCGGGCAGAAAGAAAAGAGAATAGCAAGAGGCCTTTTCTCTCCGGCTGCTCTGCCAAGCCCTTCCGGCTAAAACTATGTCGTTGCTCCTCTGGAAGGATCCCTGCACCGTGACGTAGTTTTTCAGAAGAAGCCTTGCGTTTGCAAGAGCAAATGAGGAATTCGTTGCAGGAAAGAGGAAGGAAAGAAAGTTTCTCTCCTTCTGCCTGCTTTGCTCAGAGGACTGGATGAAGTCAGGGAGTTCTCCCTTTCACTGAGAAACGTGCAGGCTGCTGTTGCCTGGGCGCTCTCTTCTTTGCAAAAGAGTCTGCAGTTCCACGCTTTGAACCTTGGAAAGGCGCCGGGCTCTGCTAAGATTTCCCCCGGCGCTTCGTTTGCCCTGGGCCAAAGCGAGCCTTCACATTAGCTGAACGCTAACACTGCATACTCGTTCCACTTCCAGAACAGGGCTACCGCGAGGCAGTTCTCCGGGGGAAAACGGCCCTTCGCGAAGGGCAGATCTGTGGAGCTCATTGCGGGAAAGCGAAAGCAAAGGACGCTTTTCTCCCTCTAACTGCTTTCGTCAGAGGAACGGGGGAAGTCACAGTGTTCTTTCTCTCACTGAGATACACACAATCTGACGTTGCCTCTGAGCTCCGTTGCTGGCAAAGAACTGAAACGGACATACATTCCTGTGGGGAAACACAGGGCTTTGCTAGGATTTCTCTAGGCAGTGTGTTTTCCCTGGGCCTCACTGTAGCAACACTATCTCGCCAGGGCAACACTGCATGGGATTTCCTCTGCCAGGAGAGAGCTGCTGCTTTGTAGTTTGTGCTGGGAAACCTTGCTTTGGCAAGTGCCAATTGACCGCATTCGGGCAGAAAGAAAAGAGAATAGCAAGAGGCCTTTTCTCTCCGGCTGCTCTGCCAAGCCCTTCCGGCTAAAACTATGTCGTTGCTCCTCTGGAAGGATCCCTGCACCGTGACGTAGTTTTTCAGAAGAAGCCTTGCGTTTGCAAGAGCAAATGAGGAATTCGTTGCAGGAAAGAGGAAGGAAAGAAAGTTTCTCTCCTTCTGCCTGCTTTGCTCAGAGGACTGGATGAAGTCAGGGAGTTCACCCTTTCACTGAGAAATTGCAGGCTGCTGTTGCCTGGGCGCTCTCTTCTTTGCAAAAGAGTCTGCAGTTCCACGCTTTGAACCGTGGAAAGGCGCCGGGCTCTGCTAAGATTTCCCCCGGCGCTTCGTTTGCCCTGGGCCAAAGCGAGCCTTCACATTAGCTGAACGCTAACACTGCATACTCGTTCCACTTCCAGAACAGGGCTACCGCGAGGCAGTTCTCCGGGGGAAAACGGCCCTTCGCGAAGGGCAGATCTGTCGAGCTCATTGCGGGAAAGCGAAAGCAAAGGACGCTTTTCTCCCTCTAACTGCTTTCGTCAGAGGAACGGGGGAAGTCACAGTGTTCTTTCTCTCACTGAGATACACACAATCTGACGTTGCCTCTGAGCTCCGTTGCTGGCAAAGAACTGAAACGGACATACATTCCTGTGGGGAAACACAGGGCTTTGCTAGGATTTCTCTAGGCAGTGTGTTTTCCCTGGGCCTCACTGTAGCAACACTATCTCGCCAGGGCAACACTGCATGGGATTTCCTCTGCCAGGAGAGAGCTGCTGCTTTGTAGTTTGTGCTGGGAAACCTTGCTTTGGCAAGTGCCAATTGACCGCATTCGGGCAGAAAGAAAAGAGAATAGCAAGAGGCCTTTTCTCCCCGGCTGCTCTGCCAAGCCCTTCCAGCTAAAACTATGTCGTTGCTCCTCTGGAAGAATCCCTGCACCGTGACGTAGTTTTTCAGAAGAAGCCTTGCGTTTGCAAGAGCAATAGAGGAATTCGTTGCAGGAAAGAGGAAGGAAAGAAAGTTTCTCTCCTTCTGCCTGCTTTGCTCAGAGGACTGGATGAAGTCAGGGAGTTCTCCCTTTCACTGAGAAACGTGCAGGCTGCTGTTGCCTGGGCGCTCTCTTCTTTGCAAAAGAGTCTGCAGTTCCACGCTTTGAACCTTGGAAAGGCGCCGGGCTCTGCTAAGATTTCCCCAGCGCTTCGTTTGCCCTGGGCCAAAGCGAGCCTTCACATTAGCTGAACGCTAACACTGCATACTCGTTCCACTTCCAGAACAGGGCTACCGCGAGGCAGTTCTCCGGGGGAAAACGGCCCTTCGCGAAGGGCAGATCTGTGGAGCTCATTGCGGGAAAGCGAAAGCAAAGGACGCTTTTCTCCCTCTAACTGCTTTCGTCAGAGGAACGGGGGAAGTCACAGTGTTCTTTCTCTCACTGAGATACACACAATCTGACGTTGCCTCTGAGCTCCGTTGCTGGCAAAGAACTGAAACGGACATACATTCCTGTGGGGAAACACAGGGCTTTGCTAGGATTTCTCTAGGCAGTGTGTTTTCCCTGGGCCTCACTGTAGCAACACTATCTCGCCAGGGCAACACTGCATGGGATTTCCTCTGCCAGGAGAGAGCTGCTGCTTTGTAGTTTGTGCTGGGAAACCTTGCTTTGGCAAGTGCCAATTGACCGCATTCGGGCAGAAAGAAAAGAGAATAGCAAGAGGCCTTTTCTCCCCGGCTGCTCTGCCAAGCCCTTCCAGCTAAAACTATGTCGTTGCTCCTCTGGAAGGATCCCTGCACCGTGACGTAGTTTTTCAGAAGAAGCCTTGCGTTTGCAAGAGCAAATGAGGAATTCGTTGCAGGAAAGAGGAAGGAAAGAAAGTTTCTCTCCTTCTGCCTGCTTTGCTCAGAGGACTGGATGAAGTCAGGGAGTTCACCCTTTCACTGAGAAACGTGCAGGCTGCTGTTGCCTGGGCGCTCTCTTCTTTGCAAAAGAGTCTGCAGTTCCACGCTTTGAACCTTGGAAAGGCGCCGGGCTCTGCTAAGATTTCCCCCGGCGCTTCGTTTGCCCTGGGCCAAAGCGAGCCTTCACATTAGCTGAACGCTAACACTGCATACTCGTTCCACTTCCAGAACAGGGCTACCGCGAGGCAGTTCTCCGGGGGAAAACGGCCCTTCGCGAAGGGCAGATCTGTCGAGCTCATTGCGGGAAAGCGAAAGCAAAGGACGCTTTTCTCCCTCTAACTGCTTTCGTCAGAGGAACGGGGGAAGTCACAGTGTTCTTTCTCTCACTGAGATACACACAATCTGACGTTGCCTCTGAGCTCCGTTGCTGGCAAAGAACTGAAACGGACATACATTCCTGTGGGGAAACACAGGGCTTTGGTAGGATTTCTCTAGGCAGTGTGTTTTCCCTGGGCCTCACTGTAGCAACACTATCTCGCCAGGGCAACACTGCATGGGATTTCCTCTGCCAGGAGAGAGCTGCTGCTTTGTAGTTTGTGCTGGGAAACCTTGCTTTGGCAAGTGCCAATTGACCGCATTCGGGCAGAAAGAAAAGAGAATAGCAAGAGGCCTTTTCTCCCCGGCTGCTCTGCCAAGCCCTTCCAGCTAAAACTATGTCGTTGCTCCTCTGGAAGAATCCCTGCACCGTGACGTAGTTTTTCAGAAGAAGCCTTGCGTTTGCAAGAGCAATAGAGGAATTCGTTGCAGGAAAGAGGAAGGAAAGAAAGTTTCTCTCCTTCTGCCTGCTTTGCTCAGAGGACTGGATGAAGTCAGGGAGTTCTCCCTTTCACTGAGAAACGTGCAGGCTGCTGTTGCCTGGGCGCTCTCTTCTTTGCAAAAGAGTCTGCAGTTCCACGCTTTGAACCGTGGAAAGGCGCCGGGCTCTGCTAAGATTTCCCCCGGCGCTTCGTTTGCCCTGGGCCAAAGCGAGCCTTCACATTAGCTGAACGCTAACACTGCATACTCGTTCCACTTCCAGAACAGGGCTACCGCGAGGCAGTTCTCCGGGGGAAAACGGCCCTTCGCGAAGGGCAGATCTGTCGAGCTCATTGCGGGAAAGCGAAAGCAAAGGACGCTTTTCTCCCTCTAACTGCTTTCGTCCGAGGAACGGGGGAAGTCACAGTGTTCTTTCTCTCACTGAGATACACACAATCTGACGTTGCCTCTGAGCTCCGTTGCTGGCAAAGAACTGAAACGGACATACATTCCTGTGGGGAAACACAGGGCTTTGCTAGGATTTCTCTAGGCAGTGTGTTTTCCCTGGGCCTCACTGTAGCAACACTATCTCGCCAGGGCAACACTGCATGGGATTTCCTCTGCCAGGAGAGAGCTGCTGCTTTGTAGTTTGTGCTGGGAAACCTTGCTTTGGCAAGTGCCAATTGACCGCATTCGGGCAGAAAGAAAAGAGAATAGCAAGAGGCCTTTTCTCCCCGGCTGCTCTGCCAAGCCCTTCCGGCTCAAACTATGTCGTTGCTCCTCTGGAAGGATCCCTGCACCGTGACGTAGTTTTTCAGAAGAAGCCTTGCGTTTGCAAGAGCAAATGAGGAATTCGTTGCAGGAAAGAGGAAGGAAAGAAAGTTTCTCTCCTTCTGCCTGCTTTGCTCAGAGGACTGGATGAAGTCAGGGAGTTCACCCTTTCACTGAGAAATTGCAGGCTGCTGTTGCCTGGGCGCTCTCTTCTTTGCAAAAGAGTCTGCAGTTCCACGCTTTGAACCGTGGAAAGGCGCCGGGCTCTGCTAAGATTTCCCCCGGCGCTTCGTTTGCCCTGGGCCAAAGCGAGCCTTCACATTAGCTGAACGCTAACACTGCATACTCGTTCCACTTCCAGAACAGGGCTACCGCGAGGCAGTTCTCCGGGGGAAAACGGCCCTTCGCGAAGGGCAGATCTGTGGAGCTCATTGCGGGAAAGCGAAAGCAAAGGACGCTTTTCTCCCTCTAACTGCTTTCGTCAGAGGAACGGGGGAAGTCACAGTGTTCTTTCTCTCACTGAGATACACACAATCTGACGTTGCCTCTGAGCTCCGTTGCTGGCAAAGAACTGAAACGGACATACATTCCTGTGGGGAAACACAGGGCTTTGCTAGGATTTCTCTAGGCAGTGTGTTTTCCCTGGGCCTCACTGTAGCAACACTATCTCGCCAGGGCAACACTGCATGGGATTTCCTCTGCCAGGAGAGAGCTGCTGCTTTGTAGTTTGTGCTGGGAAACCTTGCTTTGGCAAGTGCCAATTGACCGCATTCGGGCAGAAAGAAAAGAGAATAGCAAGAGGCCTTTTCTCCCCGGCTGCTCTGCCAAGCCCTTCCGGCTAAAACTATGTCGTTGCTCCTCTGGAAGGATCCCTGCACCGTGACGTAGTTTTTCAGAAGAAGCCTTGCGTTTGCAAGAGCAAATGAGGAATTCGTTGCCGGAAAGAGGAAGGAAAGAAAGTTTCTCTCCTTCTGCCTGCTTTGCTCAGAGGACTGGATGAAGTCAGGGAGTTCTCCCTTTCACTGAGAAACGTGCAGGCTGCTGTTGCCTGTGCGCTCTCTTTTTTGCAAAAGAGTCTGCAGTTCCACGCTTTGAACCTTGGAAAGGCGCCGGGCTCTGCTAAGATTTCCCCCGGCGCTTCGTTTGCCCTGGGCCAAAGCGAGCCTTCACATTAGCTGAACGCTAACACTGCATACTCGTTCCACTTCCAGAACAGGGCTACCGCGAGGCAGTTCTCCGGGGGAAAACGGCCCTTCGCGAAGGGCAGATCTGTCGAGCTCATTGCGGGAAAGCGAAAGCAAAGGACGCTTTTCTCCCTCTAACTGCTTTCGTCAGAGGAACGGTGGAAGTCACAGTGTTCTTTCTCTCACTGACATACACACAATCTGACGTTGCCTCTGAGCTCCGTTGCTGGCAAAGAACTGAAACGGACATACATTCCTGTGGGGAAACACAGGGCTTTGCTAGGATTTCTCTAGGCAGTGTGTTTTCCCTGGGCCTCACTGTAGCAACACTATCTCGCCAGGGCAACACTGCATGGGATTTCCTCTGCCAGGAGAGAGCTGCTGCTTTGTAGTTTGTGCTGGGAAACCTTGCTTTGGCAAGTGCCAATTGACCGCATTCGGGCAGAAACAAAAGAGAATAGCAAGAGGCCTTTTCTCCCCGGCTGCTCTGCCAAGCCCTTCCAGCTAAAACTATGTCGTTGCTCCTCTGGAAGGATCCCTGCACCGTGACGTAGTTTTTCAGAAGAAGCCTTGCGTTTGCAAGAGCAAATGAGGAATTCGTTGCAGGAAAGAGGAAGGAAAGAAAGTTTCTCTCCTTCTGCCTGCTTTGCTCAGAGGACTGGATGAAGTCAGGGAGTTCTCCCTTTCACTGAGAAACGTGCAGGCTGCTGTTGCCTGGGCGCTCTCTTCTTTGCAAAAGAGTCTGCAGTTCCACGCTTTGAACCTTGGAAAGGCGCCGGGCTCTGCTAAGATTTCCCCAGCGCTTCGTTTGCCCTGGGCCAAAGCGAGCCTTCACATTAGCTGAACGCTAACACTGCATACTCGTTCCACTTCCAGAACAGGGCTACCGCGAGGCAATTCTCCGGGGGAAAACGGCCCTTCGCGAAGGGCAGATCTGTGGAGCTCATTGCGGGAAAGCGAAAGCAAAGGACGCTTTTCTCCCTCTAACTGCTTTCGTCAGAGGAACGGGGGAAGTCACAGTGTTCTTTCTCTCACTGAGATACACACAATCTGACGTTGCCTCTGAGCTCCGTTGCTGGCAAAGAACTGAAACGGACATACATTCCTGTGGGGAAACACAGGGCTTTGCTAGGATTTCTCTAGGCAGTGTGTTTTCCCTGGGCCTCACTGTAGCAACACTATCTCGCCAGGGCAACACTGCATGGGATTTCCTCTGCCAGGAGAGAGCTGCTGCTTTGTAGTTTGTGCTGGGAAACCTTGCTTTGGCAAGTGCCAATTGACCGCATTCGGGCAGAAAGAAAAGAGAATAGCAAGAGGCCTTTTCTCCCCGGCTGCTCTGCCAAGCCCTTCCAGCTAAAACTATGTCGTTGCTCCTCTGGAAGGATCCCTGCACCGTGACGTAGTTTTTCAGAAGAAGCCTTGCGTTTGCAAGAGCAAATGAGGAATTCGTTGCAGGAAAGAGGAAGGAAAGAAAGTTTCTCTCCTTCTGCCTGCTTTGCTCAGAGGACTGGATGAAGTCAGGGAGTTCACCCTTTCACTGAGAAACGTGCAGGCTGCTGTTGCCTGGGCGCTCTCTTCTTTGCAAAAGAGTCTGCAGTTCCACGCTTTGAACCTTGGAAAGGCGCCGGGCTCTGCTAAGATTTCCCCCGGCGCTTCGTTTGCCCTGGGCCAAAGCGAGCCTTCACATTAGCTGAACGCTAACACTGCATACTCGTTCCACTTCCAGAACAGGGCTACCGCGAGGCAGTTCTCCGGGGGAAAACGGCCCTTCGCGAAGGGCAGATCTGTCGAGCTCATTGCGGGAAAGCGAAAGCAAAGGACGCTTTTCTCCCTCTAACTGCTTTCGTCCGAGGAACGGGGGAAGTCACAGTGTTCTTTCTCTCACTGAGATACACACAATCTGACGTTGCCTCTGAGCTCCGTTGCTGGCAAAGAACTGAAACGGACATACATTCCTGTGGGGAAACACAGGGCTTTGCTAGGATTTCTCTAGGCAGTGTGTTTTCCCTGGGCCTCACTGTAGCAACACTATCTCGCCAGGGCAACACTGCATGGGATTTCCTCTGCCAGGAGAGAGCTGCTGCTTTGTAGTTTGTGCTGGGAAACCTTGCTTTGGCAAGTGCCAATTGACCGCATTCGGGCAGAAACAAAAGAGAATAGCAAGAGGCCTTTTCTCCCCGGCTGCTCTGCCAAGCCCTTCCGGCTCAAACTATGTCGTTGCTCCTCTGGAAGGATCCCTGCACCGTGACGTAGTTTTTCAGAAGAAGCCTTGCGTTTGCAAGAGCAAATGAGGAATTCGTTGCAGGAAAGAGGAAGGAAAGAAAGTTTCTCTCCTTCTGCCTGCTTTGCTCAGAGGACTGGATGAAGTCAGGGAGTTCACCCTTTCACTGAGAAATTGCAGGCTGCTGTTGCCTGGGCGCTCTCTTCTTTGCAAAAGAGTCTGCAGTTCCACGCTTTGAACCTTGGAAAGGCGCCGGGCTCTGCTAAGATTTCCCCCGGCGCTTCGTTTGCCCTGGGCCAAAGCGAGCCTTCACATTAGCTGAACGCTAACACTGCATACTCGTTCCACTTCCAGAACAGGGCTACCGCGAGGCAGTTCTCCGGGGGAAAACGGCCCTTCGCGAAGGGCAGATCTGTGGAGCTCATTGCGGGAAAGCGAAAGCAAAGGACGCTTTTCTCCCTCTAACTGCTTTCGTCAGAGGAACGGGGGAAGTCACAGTGTTCTTTCTCTCACTGAGATACACACAATCTGACGTTGCCTCTGAGCTCCGTTGCTGGCAAAGAACTGAAACGGACATACATTCCTGTGGGGAAACACAGGGCTTTGCTAGGATTTCTCTAGGCAGTGTGTTTTCCCTGGGCCTCACTGTAGCAACACTATCTCGCCAGGGCAACACTGCATGGGATTTCCTCTGCCAGGAGAGAGCTGCTGCTTTGTAGTTTGTGCTGGGAAACCTTGCTTTGGCAAGTGCCAATTGACCGCATTCGGGCAGAAAGAAAAGAGAATAGCAAGAGGCCTTTTCTCCCCGGCTGCTCTGCCAAGCCCTTCCAGCTAAAACTATGTCGTTGCTCCTCTGGAAGGATCCCTGCACCGTGACGTAGTTTTTCAGAAGAAGCCTTGCGTTTGCAAGAGCAAATGAGGAATTCGTTGCAGGAAAGAGGAAGGAAAGAAAGTTTCTCTCCTTCTGCCTGCTTTGCTCAGAGGACTGGATGAAGTCAGGGAGTTCACCCTTTCACTGAGAAATTGCAGGCTGCTGTTGCCTGGGCGCTCTCTTCTTTGCAAAAGAGTCTGCAGTTCCACGCTTTGAACCGTGGAAAGGCGCCGGGCTCTGCTAAGATTTCCCCCGGCGCTTCGTTTGCCCTGGGCCAAAGCGAGCCTTCACATTAGCTGAACGCTAACACTGCATACTCGTTCCACTTCCAGAACAGGGCTACCGCGAGGCAGTTCTCCGGGGGAAAACGGCCCTTCGCGAAGGGCAGATCTGTCGAGCTCATTGCGGGAAAGCGAAAGCAAAGGACGCTTTTCTCCCTCTAACTGCTTTCGTCAGAGGAACGGGGGAAGTCACAGTGTTCTTTCTCTCACTGAGATACACACAATCTGACGTTGCCTCTGAGCTCCGTTGCTGGCAAAGAACTGAAACGGACATACATTCCTGTGGGGAAACACAGGGCTTTGCTAGGATTTCTCTAGGCAGTGTGTTTTCCCTGGGCCTCACTGTAGCAACACTATCTCGCCAGGGCAACACTGCATGGGATTTCCTCTGCCAGGAGAGAGCTGCTGCTTTGTAGTTTGTGCTGGGAAACCTTGCTTTGGCAAGTGCCAATTGACCGCATTCGGGCAGAAAGAAAAGAGAATAGCAAGAGGCCTTTTCTCCCCGGCTGCTCTGCCAAGCCCTTCCGGCTAAAACTATGTCGTTGCTCCTCTGGAAGGATCCCTGCACCGTGACGTAGTTTTTCAGAAGAAGCCTTGCGTTTGCAAGAGCAAATGAGGAATTCGTTGCCGGAAAGAGGAAGGAAAGAAAGTTTCTCTCCTTCTGCCTGCTTTGCTCAGAGGACTGGATGAAGTCAGGGAGTTCTCCCTTTCACTGAGAAACGTGCAGGCTGCTGTTGCCTGTGCGCTCTCTTTTTTGCAAAAGAGTCTGCAGTTCCACGCTTTGAACCTTGGAAAGGCGCCGGGCTCTGCTAAGATTTCCCCCGGCGCTTCGTTTGCCCTGGGCCAAAGCGAGCCTTCACATTAGCTGAACGCTAACACTGCATACTCGTTCCACTTCCAGAACAGGGCTACCGCGAGGCAGTTCTCCGGGGGAAAACGGCCCTTCGCGAAGGGCAGATCTGTCGAGCTCATTGCGGGAAAGCGAAAGCAAAGGACGCTTTTCTCCCTCTAACTGCTTTCGTCAGAGGAACGGTGGAAGTCACAGTGTTCTTTCTCTCACTGACATACACACAATCTGACGTTGCCTCTGAGCTCCGTTGCTGGCAAAGAACTGAAACGGACATACATTCCTGTGGGGAAACACAGGGCTTTGCTAGGATTTCTCTAGGCAGTGTGTTTTCCCTGGGCCTCACTGTAGCAACACTATCTCGCCAGGGCAACACTGCATGGGATTTCCTCTGCCAGGAGAGAGCTGCTGCTTTGTAGTTTGTGCTGGGAAACCTTGCTTTGGCAAGTGCCAATTGACCGCATTCGGGCAGAAACAAAAGAGAATAGCAAGAGGCCTTTTCTCCCCGGCTGCTCTGCCAAGCCCTTCCAGCTAAAACTATGTCGTTGCTCCTCTGGAAGGATCCCTGCACCGTGACGTAGTTTTTCAGAAGAAGCCTTGCGTTTGCAAGAGCAAATGAGGAATTCGTTGCAGGAAAGAGGAAGGAAAGAAAGTTTCTCTCCTTCTGCCTGCTTTGCTCAGAGGACTGGATGAAGTCAGGGAGTTCTCCCTTTCACTGAGAAACGTGCAGGCTGCTGTTGCCTGGGCGCTCTCTTCTTTGCAAAAGAGTCTGCAGTTCAACGCTTTGAACCGTGGAAAGGCGCCGGGCTCTGCTAAGATTTCCCCCGGCGCTTCGTTTGCCCTGGGCCAAAGCGAGCCTTCACATTAGCTGAACGCTAACACTGCATACTCGTTCCACTTCCAGAACAGGGCTACCGCGAGGCAGTTCTCCGGGGGAAAACGGCCCTTCGCGAAGGGCAGATCTGTGGAGCTCATTGCGGGAAAGCGAAAGCAAAGGACGCTTTTCTCCCTCTAACTGCTTTCGTCAGAGGAACGGGGGAAGTCACAGTGTTCTTTCTCTCACTGAGATACACACAATCTGACGTTGCCTCTGAGCTCCGTTGCTGGCAAAGAACTGAAACGGACATACATTCCTGTGGGGAAACACAGGGCTTTGCTAGGATTTCTCTAGGCAGTGTGTTTTCCCTGGGCCTCACTGTAGCAACACTATCTCGCCAGGGCAACACTGCATGGGATTTCCTCTGCCAGGAGAGAGCTGCTGCTTTGTAGTTTGTGCTGGGAAACCTTGCTTTGGCAAGTGCCAATTGACCGCATTCGGGCAGAAAGAAAAGAGAATAGCAAGAGGCCTTTTCTCCCCGGCTGCTCTGCCAAGCCCTTCCAGCTAAAACTATGTCGTTGCTCCTCTGGAAGGATCCCTGCACCGTGACGTAGTTTTTCAGAAGAAGCCTTGCGTTTGCAAGAGCAAATGAGGAATTCGTTGCAGGAAAGAGGAAGGAAAGAAAGTTTCTCTCCTTCTGCCTGCTTTGCTCAGAGGACTGGATGAAGTCAGGGAGTTCACCCTTTCACTGAGAAATTGCAGGCTGCTGTTGCCTGGGCGCTCTCTTCTTTGCAAAAGAGTCTGCAGTTCCACGCTTTGAACCGTGGAAAGGCGCCGGGCTCTGCTAAGATTTCCCCCGGCGCTTCGTTTGCCCTGGGCCAAAGCGAGCCTTCACATTAGCTGAACGCTAACACTGCATACTCGTTCCACTTCCAGAACAGGGCTACCGCGAGGCAGTTCTCCGGGGGAAAACGGCCCTTCGCGAAGGGCAGATCTGTCGAGCTCATTGCGGGAAAGCGAAAGCAAAGGACGCTTTTCTCCCTCTAACTGCTTTCGTCAGAGGAACGGGGGAAGTCACAGTGTTCTTTCTCTCACTGAGATACACACAATCTGACGTTGCCTCTGAGCTCCGTTGCTGGCAAAGAACTGAAACGGACATACATTCCTGTGGGGAAACACAGGGCTTTGCTAGGATTTCTCTAGGCAGTGTGTTTTCCCTGGGCCTCACTGTAGCAACACTATCTCGCCAGGGCAACACTGCATGGGATTTCCTCTGCCAGGAGAGAGCTGCTGCTTTGTAGTTTGTGCTGGGAAACCTTGCTTTGGCAAGTGCCAATTGACCGCATTCGGGCAGAAAGAAAAGAGAATAGCAAGAGGCCTTTTCTCCCCGGCTGCTCTGCCAAGCCCTTCCAGCTAAAACTATGTCGTTGCTCCTCTGGAAGAATCCCTGCACCGTGACGTAGTTTTTCAGAAGAAGCCTTGCGTTTGCAAGAGCAATAGAGGAATTCGTTGCAGGAAAGAGGAAGGAAAGAAAGTTTCTCTCCTTCTGCCTGCTTTGCTCAGAGGACTGGATGAAGTCAGGGAGTTCTCCCTTTCACTGAGAAACGTGCAGGCTGCTGTTGCCTGGGCGCTCTCTTCTTTGCAAAAGAGTCTGCAGTTCCACGCTTTGAACCTTGGAAAGGCGCCGGGCTCTGCTAAGATTTCCCCAGCGCTTCGTTTGCCCTGGGCCAAAGCGAGCCTTCACATTAGCTGAACGCTAACACTGCATACTCGTTCCACTTCCAGAACAGGGCTACCGCGAGGCAGTTCTCCGGGGGAAAACGGCCCTTCGCGAAGGGCAGATCTGTGGAGCTCATTGCGGGAAAGCGAAAGCAAAGGACGCTTTTCTCCCTCTAACTGCTTTCGTCAGAGGAACGGGGGAAGTCACAGTGTTCTTTCTCTCACTGAGATACACACAATCTGACGTTGCCTCTGAGCTCCGTTGCTGGCAAAGAACTGAAACGGACATACATTCCTGTGGGGAAACACAGGGCTTTGCTAGGATTTCTCTAGGCAGTGTGTTTTCCCTGGGCCTCACTGTAGCAACACTATCTCGCCAGGGCAACACTGCATGGGATTTCCTCTGCCAGGAGAGAGCTGCTGCTTTGTAGTTTGTGCTGGGAAACCTTGCTTTGGCAAGTGCCAATTGACCGCATTCGGGCAGAAAGAAAAGAGAATAGCAAGAGGCCTTTTCTCCCCGGCTGCTCTGCCAAGCCCTTCCAGCTAAAACTATGTCGTTGCTCCTCTGGAAGGATCCCTGCACCGTGACGTAGTTTTTCAGAAGAAGCCTTGCGTTTGCAAGAGCAAATGAGGAATTCGTTGCAGGAAAGAGGAAGGAAAGAAAGTTTCTCTCCTTCTGCCTGCTTTGCTCAGAGGACTGGATGAAGTCAGGGAGTTCACCCTTTCACTGAGAAATTGCAGGCTGCTGTTGCCTGGGCGCTCTCTTCTTTGCAAAAGAGTCTGCAGTTCCACGCTTTGAACCGTGGAAAGGCGCCGGGCTCTGCTAAGATTTCCCCCGGCGCTTCGTTTGCCCTGGGCCAAAGCGAGCCTTCACATTAGCTGAACGCTAACACTGCATACTCGTTCCACTTCCAGAACAGGGCTACCGCGAGGCAGTTCTCCGGGGGAAAACGGCCCTTCGCGAAGGGCAGATCTGTGGAGCTCATTGCGGGAAAGCGAAAGCAAAGGACGCTTTTCTCCCTCTAACTGCTTTCGTCAGAGGAACGGGGGAAGTCACAGTGTTCTTTCTCTCACTGAGATACACACAATCTGACGTTGCCTCTGAGCTCCGTTGCTGGCAAAGAACTGAAACGGACATACATTCCTGTGGGGAAACACAGGGCTTTGCTAGGATTTCTCTAGGCAGTGTGTTTTCCCTGGGCCTCACTGTAGCAACACTATCTCGCCAGGGCAACACTGCATGGGATTTCCTCTGCCAGGAGAGAGCTGCTGCTTTGTAGTTTGTGCTGGGAAACCTTGCTTTGGCAAGTGCCAATTGACCGCATTCGGGCAGAAAGAAAAGAGAATAGCAAGAGGCCTTTTCTCCCCGGCTGCTCTGCCAAGCCCTTCCAGCTAAAACTATGTCGTTGCTCCTCTGGAAGAATCCCTGCACCGTGACGTAGTTTTTCAGAAGAAGCCTTGCGTTTGCAAGAGCAATAGAGGAATTCGTTGCAGGAAAGAGGAAGGAAAGAAAGTTTCTCTCCTTCTGCCTGCTTTGCTCAGAGGACTGGATGAAGTCAGGGAGTTCTCCCTTTCACTGAGAAACGTGCAGGCTGCTGTTGCCTGGGCGCTCTCTTCTTTGCAAAAGAGTCTGCAGTTCCACGCTTTGAACCTTGGAAAGGCGCCGGGCTCTGCTAAGATTTCCCCAGCGCTTCGTTTGCCCTGGGCCAAAGCGAGCCTTCACATTAGCTGAACGCTAACACTGCATACTCGTTCCACTTCCAGAACAGGGCTACCGCGAGGCAGTTCTCCGGGGGAAAACGGCCCTTCGCGAAGGGCAGATCTGTGGAGCTCATTGCGGGAAAGCGAAAGCAAAGGACGCTTTTCTCCCTCTAACTGCTTTCGTCAGAGGAACGGGGGAAGTCACAGTGTTCTTTCTCTCACTGAGATACACACAATCTGACGTTGCCTCTGAGCTCCGTTGCTGGCAAAGAACTGAAACGGACATACATTCCTGTGGGGAAACACAGGGCTTTGCTAGGATTTCTCTAGGCAGTGTGTTTTCCCTGGGCCTCACTGTAGCAACACTATCTCGCCAGGGCAACACTGCATGGGATTTCCTCTGCCAGGAGAGAGCTGCTGCTTTGTAGTTTGTGCTGGGAAACCTTGCTTTGGCAAGTGCCAATTGACCGCATTCGGGCAGAAAGAAAAGAGAATAGCAAGAGGCCTTTTCTCCCCGGCTGCTCTGCCAAGCCCTTCCGGCTAAAACTATGTCGTTGCTCCTCTGGAAGGATCCCTGCACCGTGACGTAGTTTTTCAGAAGAAGCCTTGCGTTTGCAAGAGCAAATGAGGAATTCGTTGCAGGAAAGAGGAAGGAAAGAAAGTTTCTCTCCTTCTGCCTGCTTTGCTCAGAGGACTGGATGAAGTCAGGGAGTTCTCCCTTTCACTGAGAAACGTGCAGGCTGCTGTTGCCTGTGCGCTCTCTTTTTTGCAAAAGAGTCTGCAGTTCCACGCTTTGAACCTTGGAAAGGCGCCGGGCTCTGCTAAGATTTCCCCCGGCGCTTCGTTTGCCCTGGGCCAAAGCGAGCCTTCACATTAGCTGAACGCTAACACTGCATACTCGTTCCACTTCCAGAACAGGGCTACCGCGAGGCAGTTCTCGGGGGGGAAAACGGCCCTTCGCGAAGGGCAGATCTGTGGAGCTCATTGCGGGAAAGCGAAAGCAAAGGACGCTTTTCTCCCTCTAACTGCTTTCGTCAGAGGAACGGTGGAAGTCACAGTGTTCTTTCTCTCACTGACATACACACAATCTGACGTTGCCTCTGAGCTCCGTTGCTGGCAAAGAACTGAAACGGACATACATTCCTGTGGGGAAACACAGGGCTTTGCTAGGATTTCTCTAGGCAGTGTGTTTTCCCTGGGCCTCACTGTAGCAACACTATCTCGCCAGGGCAACACTGCATGGGATTTCCTCTGCCAGGAGAGAGCTGCTGCTTTGTAGTTTGTGCTGGGAAACCTTGCTTTGGCAAGTGCCAATTGACCGCATTCGGGCAGAAACAAAAGAGAATAGCAAGAGGCCTTTTCTCCCCGGCTGCTCTGCCAAGCCCTTCCAGCTAAAACTATGTCGTTGCTCCTCTGGAAGGATCCCTGCACCGTGACGTAGTTTTTCAGAAGAAGCCTTGCGTTTGCAAGAGCAAATGAGGAATTCGTTGCAGGAAAGAGGAAGGAAAGAAAGTTTCTCTCCTTCTGCCTGCTTTGCTCAGAGGACTGGATGAAGTCAGGGAGTTCTCCCTTTCACTGAGAAACGTGCAGGCTGCTGTTGCCTGGGCGCTCTCTTCTTTGCAAAAGAGTCTGCAGTTCCACGCTTTGAACCGTGGAAAGGCGCCGGGCTCTGCTAAGATTTCCCCCGGCGCTTCGTTTGCCCTGGGCCAAAGCGAGCCTTCACATTAGCTGAACGCTAACACTGCATACTCGTTCCACTTCCAGAACAGGGCTACCGCGAGGCAGTTCTCCGGGGGAAAACGGCCCTTCGCGAAGGGCAGATCTGTGGAGCTCATTGCGGGAAAGCGAAAGCAAAGGACGCTTTTCTCCCTCTAACTGCTTTCGTCAGAGGAACGGGGGAAGTCACAGTGTTCTTTCTCTCACTGAGATACACACAATCTGACGTTGCCTCTGAGCTCCGTTGCTGGCAAAGAACTGAAACGGACATACATTCCTGTGGGGAAACACAGGGCTTTGCTAGGATTTCTCTAGGCAGTGTGTTTTCCCTGGGCCTCACTGTAGCAACACTATCTCGCCAGGGCAACACTGCATGGGATTTCCTCTGCCAGGAGAGAGCTGCTGCTTTGTAGTTTGTGCTGGGAAACCTTGCTTTGGCAAGTGCCAATTGACCGCATTCGGGCAGAAAGAAAAGAGAATAGCAAGAGGCCTTTTCTCCCCGGCTGCTCTGCCAAGCCCTTCCAGCTAAAACTATGTCGTTGCTCCTCTGGAAGAATCCCTGCACCGTGACGTAGTTTTTCAGAAGAAGCCTTGCGTTTGCAAGAGCAATAGAGGAATTCGTTGCAGGAAAGAGGAAGGAAAGAAAGTTTCTCTCCTTCTGCCTGCTTTGCTCAGAGGACTGGATGAAGTCAGGGAGTTCTCCCTTTCACTGAGAAACGTGCAGGCTGCTGTTGCCTGGGCGCTCTCTTCTTTGCAAAAGAGTCTGCAGTTCCACGCTTTGAACCTTGGAAAGGCGCCGGGCTCTGCTAAGATTTCCCCAGCGCTTCGTTTGCCCTGGGCCAAAGCGAGCCTTCACATTAGCTGAACGCTAACACTGCATACTCGTTCCACTTCCAGAACAGGGCTACCGCGAGGCAGTTCTCCGGGGGAAAACGGCCCTTCGCGAAGGGCAGATCTGTCGAGCTCATTGCGGGAAAGCGAAAGCAAAGGACGCTTTTCTCCCTCTAACTGCTTTCGTCAGAGGAACGGGGGAAGTCACAGTGTTCTTTCTCTCACTGAGATACACACAATCTGACGTTGCCTCTGAGCTCCGTTGCTGGCAAAGAACTGAAACGGACATACATTCCTGTGGGGAAACACAGGGCTTTGCTAGGATTTCTCTAGGCAGTGTGTTTTCCCTGGGCCTCACTGTAGCAACACTATCTCGCCAGGGCAACACTGCATGGGATTTCCTCTGCCAGGAGAGAGCTGCTGCTTTGTAGTTTGTGCTGGGAAACCTTGCTTTGGCAAGTGCCAATTGACCGCATTCGGGCAGAAAGAAAAGAGAATAGCAAGAGGCCTTTTCTCCCCGGCTGCTCTGCCAAGCCCTTCCAGCTAAAACTATGTCGTTGCTCCTCTGGAAGGATCCCTGCACCGTGACGTAGTTTTTCAGAAGAAACCTTGTGTTTGCAAGAGCAAATGAGGAATTCGTTGCAGGAAAGAGGAAGGAAAGAAAGTTTCTCTCCTTCTGCCTGCTTTGCTCAGAGGACTGGATGAAGTCAGGGAGTTCTCCCTTTCACTGAGAAACGTGCAGGCTGCTGTTGCCTGGGCGCTCTCTTCTTTGCAAAAGAGTCTGCAGTTCCACGCTTTGAACCTTGGAAAGGCGCCGGGCTCTGCTAAGATTTCCCCAGCGCTTCGTTTGCCCTGGGCCAAAGCGAGCCTTCACATTAGCTGAACGCTAACACTGCATACTCGTTCCACTTCCAGAACAGGGCTACCGCGAGGCAGTTCTCCGGGGGAAAACGGCCCTTCGCGAAGGGCAGATCTGTCGAGCTCATTGCGGGAAAGCGAAAGCAAAGGACGCTTTTCTCCCTCTAACTGCTTTCGTCAGAGGAACGGGGGAAGTCACAGTGTTCTTTCTCTCACTGAGATACACACAATCTGACGTTGCCTCTGAGCTCCGTTGCTGGCAAAGAACTGAAACGGACATACATTCCTGTGGGGAAACACAGGGCTTTGCTAGGATTTCTCTAGGCAGTGTGTTTTCCCTGGGCCTCACTGTAGCAACACTATCTCGCCAGGGCAACACTGCATGGGATTTCCTCTGCCAGGAGAGAGCTGCTGCTTTGTAGTTTGTGCTGGGAAACCTTGCTTTGGCAAGTGCCAATTGACCGCATTCGGGCAGAAAGAAAAGAGAATAGCAAGAGGCCTTTTCTCCCCGGCTGCTCTGCCAAGCCCTTCCAGCTAAAACTATGTCGTTGCTCCTCTGGAAGGATCCCTGCACCGTGACGTAGTTTTTCAGAAGAAACCTTGTGTTTGCAAGAGCAAATGAGGAATTCGTTGCAGGAAAGAGGAAGGAAAGAAAGTTTCTCTCCTTCTGCCTGCTTTGCTCAGAGGACTGGATGAAGTCAGGGAGTTCACCCTTTCACTGAGAAATTGCAGGCTGCTGTTGCCTGGGCGCTCTCTTCTTTGCAAAAGAGTCTGCAGTTCCACGCTTTGAACCGTGGAAAGGCGCCGGGCTCTGCTAAGATTTCCCCCGGCGCTTCGTTTGCCCTGGGCCAAAGCGAGCCTTCACATTAGCTGAACGCTAACACTGCATACTCGTTCCACTTCCAGAACAGGGCTACCGCGAGGCAGTTCTCCGGGGGAAAACGGCCCTTCGCGAAGGGCAGATCTGTGGAGCTCATTGCGGGAAAGCGAAAGCAAAGGACGCTTTTCTCCCTCTAACTGCTTTCGTCAGAGGAACGGGGGAAGTCACAGTGTTCTTTCTCTCACTGAGATACACACAATCTGACGTTGCCTCTGAGCTCCGTTGCTGGCAAAGAACTGAAACGGACATACATTCCTGTGGGGAAACACAGGGCTTTGCTAGGATTTCTCTAGGCAGTGTGTTTTCCCTGGGCCTCACTGTAGCAACACTATCTCGCCAGGGCAACACTGCATGGGATTTCCTCTGCCAGGAGAGAGCTGCTGCTTTGTAGTTTGTGCTGGGAAACCTTGCTTTGGCAAGTGCCAATTGACCGCATTCGGGCAGAAAGAAAAGAGAATAGCAAGAGGCCTTTTCTCCCCGGCTGCTCTGCCAAGCCCTTCCAGCTAAAACTATGTCGTTGCTCCTCTGGAAGAATCCCTGCACCGTGACGTAGTTTTTCAGAAGAAGCCTTGCGTTTGCAAGAGCAATAGAGGAATTCGTTGCAGGAAAGAGGAAGGAAAGAAAGTTTCTCTCCTTCTGCCTGCTTTGCTCAGAGGACTGGATGAAGTCAGGGAGTTCTCCCTTTCACTGAGAAACGTGCAGGCTGCTGTTGCCTGGGCGCTCTCTTCTTTGCAAAAGAGTCTGCAGTTCCACGCTTTGAACCTTGGAAAGGCGCCGGGCTCTGCTAAGATTTCCCCAGCGCTTCGTTTGCCCTGGGCCAAAGCGAGCCTTCACATTAGCTGAACGCTAACACTGCATACTCGTTCCACTTCCAGAACAGGGCTACCGCGAGGCAGTTCTCCGGGGGAAAACGGCCCTTCGCGAAGGGCAGATCTGTCGAGCTCATTGCGGGAAAGCGAAAGCAAAGGACGCTTTTCTCCCTCTAACTGCTTTCGTCAGAGGAACGGGGGAAGTCACAGTGTTCTTTCTCTCACTGAGATACACACAATCTGACGTTGCCTCTGAGCTCCGTTGCTGGCAAAGAACTGAAACGGACATACATTCCTGTGGGGAAACACAGGGCTTTGCTAGGATTTCTCTAGGCAGTGTGTTTTCCCTGGGCCTCACTGTAGCAACACTATCTCGCCAGGGCAACACTGCATGGGATTTCCTCTGCCAGGAGAGAGCTGCTGCTTTGTAGTTTGTGCTGGGAAACCTTGCTTTGGCAAGTGCCAATTGACCGCATTCGGGCAGAAAGAAAAGAGAATAGCAAGAGGCCTTTTCTCCCCGGCTGCTCTGCCAAGCCCTTCCGGCTAAAACTATGTCGTTGCTCCTCTGGAAGGATCCCTGCACCGTGACGTAGTTTTTCAGAAGAAGCCTTGCGTTTGCAAGAGCAAATGAGGAATTCGTTGCCGGAAAGAGGAAGGAAAGAAAGTTTCTCTCCTTCTGCCTGCTTTGCTCAGAGGACTGGATGAAGTCAGGGAGTTCTCCCTTTCACTGAGAAACGTGCAGGCTGCTGTTGCCTGTGCGCTCTCTTTTTTGCAAAAGAGTCTGCAGTTCCACGCTTTGAACCTTGGAAAGGCGCCGGGCTCTGCTAAGATTTCCCCCGGCGCTTCGTTTGCCCTGGGCCAAAGCGAGCCTTCACATTAGCTGAACGCTAACACTGCATACTCGTTCCACTTCCAGAACAGGGCTACCGCGAGGCAGTTCTCGGGGGGGAAAACGGCCCTTCGCGAAGGGCAGATCTGTGGAGCTCATTGCGGGAAAGCGAAAGCAAAGGACGCTTTTCTCCCTCTAACTGCTTTCGTCAGAGGAACGGTGGAAGTCACAGTGTTCTTTCTCTCACTGACATACACACAATCTGACGTTGCCTCTGAGCTCCGTTGCTGGCAAAGAACTGAAACGGACATACATTCCTGTGGGGAAACACAGGGCTTTGCTAGGATTTCTCTAGGCAGTGTGTTTTCCCTGGGCCTCACTGTAGCAACACTATCTCGCCAGGGCAACACTGCATGGGATTTCCTCTGCCAGGAGAGAGCTGCTGCTTTGTAGTTTGTGCTGGGAAACCTTGCTTTGGCAAGTGCCAATTGACCGCATTCGGGCAGAAACAAAAGAGAATAGCAAGAGGCCTTTTCTCCCCGGCTGCTCTGCCAAGCCCTTCCAGCTAAAACTATGTCGTTGCTCCTCTGGAAGGATCCCTGCACCGTGACGTAGTTTTTCAGAAGAAGCCTTGCGTTTGCAAGAGCAAATGAGGAATTCGTTGCAGGAAAGAGGAAGGAAAGAAAGTTTCTCTCCTTCTGCCTGCTTTGCTCAGAGGACTGGATGAAGTCAGGGAGTTCTCCCTTTCACTGAGAAACGTGCAGGCTGCTGTTGCCTGGGCGCTCTCTTCTTTGCAAAAGAGTCTGCAGTTCCACGCTTTGAACCGTGGAAAGGCGCCGGGCTCTGCTAAGATTTCCCCCGGCGCTTCGTTTGCCCTGGGCCAAAGCGAGCCTTCACATTAGCTGAACGCTAACACTGCATACTCGTTCCACTTCCAGAACAGGGCTACCGCGAGGCAGTTCTCCGGGGGAAAACGGCCCTTCGCGAAGGGCAGATCTGTGGAGCTCATTGCGGGAAAGCGAAAGCAAAGGACGCTTTTCTCCCTCTAACTGCTTTCGTCAGAGGAACGGGGGAAGTCACAGTGTTCTTTCTCTCACTGAGATACACACAATCTGACGTTGCCTCTGAGCTCCGTTGCTGGCAAAGAACTGAAACGGACATACATTCCTGTGGGGAAACACAGGGCTTTGCTAGGATTTCTCTAGGCAGTGTGTTTTCCCTGGGCCTCACTGTAGCAACACTATCTCGCCAGGGCAACACTGCATGGGATTTCCTCTGCCAGGAGAGAGCTGCTGCTTTGTAGTTTGTGCTGGGAAACCTTGCTTTGGCAAGTGCCAATTGACCGCATTCGGGCAGAAAGAAAAGAGAATAGCAAGAGGCCTTTTCTCCCCGGCTGCTCTGCCAAGCCCTTCCAGCTAAAACTATGTCCTTGCTCCTCTGGAAGGATCCCTGCACCGTGACGTAGTTTTTCAGAAGAAGCCTTGCGTTTGCAAGAGCAAATGAGGAATTCGTTGCAGGAAAGAGGAAGGAAAGAAAGTTTCTCTCCTTCTGCCTGCTTTGCTCAGAGGACTGGATGAAGTCAGGGAGTTCACCCTTTCACTGAGAAATTGCAGGCTGCTGTTGCCTGGGCGCTCTCTTCTTTGCAAAAGAGTCTGCAGTTCCACGCTTTGAACCGTGGAAAGGCGCCGGGCTCTGCTAAGATTTCCCCCGGCGCTTCGTTTGCCCTGGGCCAAAGCGAGCCTTCACATTAGCTGAACGCTAACACTGCATACTCGTTCCACTTCCAGAACAGGGCTACCGCGAGGCAGTTCTCCGGGGGAAAACGGCCCTTCGCGAAGGGCAGATCTGTGGAGCTCATTGCGGGAAAGCGAAAGCAAAGGACGCTTTTCTCCCTCTAACTGCTTTCGTCAGAGGAACGGGGGAAGTCACAGTGTTCTTTCTCTCACTGAGATACACACAATCTGACGTTGCCTCTGAGCTCCGTTGCTGGCAAAGAACTGAAACGGACATACATTCCTGTGGGGAAACACAGGGCTTTGCTAGGATTTCTCTAGGCAGTGTGTTTTCCCTGGGCCTCACTGTAGCAACACTATCTCGCCAGGGCAACACTGCATGGGATTTCCTCTGCCAGGAGAGAGCTGCTGCTTTGTAGTTTGTGCTGGGAAACCTTGCTTTGGCAAGTGCCAATTGACCGCATTCGGGCAGAAAGAAAAGAGAATAGCAAGAGGCCTTTTCTCCCCGGCTGCTCTGCCAAGCCCTTCCAGCTAAAACTATGTCGTTGCTCCTCTGGAAGAATCCCTGCACCGTGACGTAGTTTTTCAGAAGAAGCCTTGCGTTTGCAAGAGCAATAGAGGAATTCGTTGCAGGAAAGAGGAAGGAAAGAAAGTTTCTCTCCTTCTGCCTGCTTTGCTCAGAGGACTGGATGAAGTCAGGGAGTTCTCCCTTTCACTGAGAAACGTGCAGGCTGCTGTTGCCTGGGCGCTCTCTTCTTTGCAAAAGAGTCTGCAGTTCCACGCTTTGAACCTTGGAAAGGCGCCGGGCTCTGCTAAGATTTCCCCAGCGCTTCGTTTGCCCTGGGCCAAAGCGAGCCTTCACATTAGCTGAACGCTAACACTGCATACTCGTTCCACTTCCAGAACAGGGCTACCGCGAGGCAGTTCTCCGGGGGAAAACGGCCCTTCGCGAAGGGCAGATCTGTCGAGCTCATTGCGGGAAAGCGAAAGCAAAGGACGCTTTTCTCCCTCTAACTGCTTTCGTCAGAGGAACGGGGGAAGTCACAGTGTTCTTTCTCTCACTGAGATACACACAATCTGACGTTGCCTCTGAGCTCCGTTGCTGGCAAAGAACTGAAACGGACATACATTCCTGTGGGGAAACACAGGGCTTTGCTAGGATTTCTCTAGGCAGTGTGTTTTCCCTGGGCCTCACTGTAGCAACACTATCTCGCCAGGGCAACACTGCATGGGATTTCCTCTGCCAGGAGAGAGCTGCTGCTTTGTAGTTTGTGCTGGGAAACCTTGCTTTGGCAAGTGCCAATTGACCGCATTCGGGCAGAAAGAAAAGAGAATAGCAAGAGGCCTTTTCTCCCCGGCTGCTCTGCCAAGCCCTTCCAGCTAAAACTATGTCGTTGCTCCTCTGGAAGAATCCCTGCACCGTGACGTAGTTTTTCAGAAGAAGCCTTGCGTTTGCAAGAGCAATAGAGGAATTCGTTGCAGGAAAGAGGAAGGAAAGAAAGTTTCTCTCCTTCTGCCTGCTTTGCTCAGAGGACTGGATGAAGTCAGGGAGTTCTCCCTTTCACTGAGAAACGTGCAGGCTGCTGTTGCCTGGGCGCTCTCTTCTTTGCAAAAGAGTCTGCAGTTCCACGCTTTGAACCTTGGAAAGGCGCCGGGCTCTGCTAAGATTTCCCCAGCGCTTCGTTTGCCCTGGGCCAAAGCGAGCCTTCACATTAGCTGAACGCTAACACTGCATACTCGTTCCACTTCCAGAACAGGGCTACCGCGAGGCAGTTCTCCGGGGGAAAACGGCCCTTCGCGAAGGGCAGATCTGTGGAGCTCATTGCGGGAAAGCGAAAGCAAAGGACGCTTTTCTCCCTCTAACTGCTTTCGTCAGAGGAACGGGGGAAGTCACAGTGTTCTTTCTCTCACTGAGATACACACAATCTGACGTTGCCTCTGAGCTCCGTTGCTGGCAAAGAACTGAAACGGACATACATTCCTGTGGGGAAACACAGGGCTTTGCTAGGATTTCTCTAGGCAGTGTGTTTTCCCTGGGCCTCACTGTAGCAACACTATCTCGCCAGGGCAACACTGCATGGGATTTCCTCTGCCAGGAGAGAGCTGCTGCTTTGTAGTTTGTGCTGGGAAACCTTGCTTTGGCAAGTGCCAATTGACCGCATTCGGGCAGAAAGAAAAGAGAATAGCAAGAGGCCTTTTCTCCCCGGCTGCTCTGCCAAGCCCTTCCAGCTAAAACTATGTCGTTGCTCCTCTGGAAGGATCCCTGCACCGTGACGTAGTTTTTCAGAAGAAGCCTTGCGTTTGCAAGAGCAAATGAGGAATTCGTTGCAGGAAAGAGGAAGGAAAGAAAGTTTCTCTCCTTCTGCCTGCTTTGCTCAGAGGACTGGATGAAGTCAGGGAGTTCACCCTTTCACTGAGAAATTGCAGGCTGCTGTTGCCTGGGCGCTCTCTTCTTTGCAAAAGAGTCTGCAGTTCCACGCTTAGAACCTTGGAAAGGCGCCGGGCTCTGCTAAGATTTCCCCAGCGCTTCGTTTGCCCTGGGCCAAAGCGAGCCTTCACATTAGCTGAACGCTAACACTGCATACTCGTTCCACTTCCAGAACAGGGCTACCGCGAGGCAGTTCTCCGGGGGAAAACGGCCCTTCGCGAAGGGCAGATCTGTCGAGCTCATTGCGGGAAAGCGAAAGCAAAGGACGCTTTTCTCCCTCTAACTGCTTTCGTCAGAGGAACGGGGGAAGTCACAGTGTTCTTTCTCTCACTGAGATACACACAATCTGACGTTGCCTCTGAGCTCCGTTGCTGGCAAAGAACTGAAACGGACATACATTCCTGTGGGGAAACACAGGGCTTTGCTAGGATTTCTCTAGGCAGTGTGTTTTCCCTGGGCCTCACTGTAGCAACACTATCTCGCCAGGGCAACACTGCATGGGATTTCCTCTGCCAGGAGAGAGCTGCTGCTTTGTAGTTTGTGCTGGGAAACCTTGCTTTGGCAAGTGCCAATTGACCGCATTCGGGCAGAAAGAAAAGAGAATAGCAAGAGGCCTTTTCTCCCCGGCTGCTCTGCCAAGCCCTTCCAGCTAAAACTATGTCGTTGCTCCTCTGGAAGAATCCCTGCACCGTGACGTAGTTTTTCAGAAGAAGCCTTGCGTTTGCAAGAGCAATAGAGGAATTCGTTGCAGGAAAGAGGAAGGAAAGAAAGTTTCTCTCCTTCTGCCTGCTTTGCTCAGAGGACTGGATGAAGTCAGGGAGTTCTCCCTTTCACTGAGAAACGTGCAGGCTGCTGTTGCCTGGGCGCTCTCTTCTTTGCAAAAGAGTCTGCAGTTCCACGCTTTGAACCGTGGAAAGGCGCCGGGCTCTGCTAAGATTTCCCCCGGCGCTTCGTTTGCCCTGGGCCAAAGCGAGCCTTCACATTAGCTGAACGCTAACACTGCATACTCGTTCCACTTCCAGAACAGGGCTACCGCGAGGCAGTTCTCCGGGGGAAAACGGCCCTTCGCGAAGGGCAGATCTGTCGAGCTCATTGCGGGAAAGCGAAAGCAAAGGACGCTTTTCTCCCTCTAACTGCTTTCGTCAGAGGAACGGGGGAAGTCACAGTGTTCTTTCTCTCACTGAGATACACACAATCTGACGTTGCCTCTGAGCTCCGTTGCTGGCAAAGAACTGAAACGGACATACATTCCTGTGGGGAAACACAGGGCTTTGCTAGGATTTCTCTAGGCAGTGTGTTTTCCCTGGGCCTCACTGTAGCAACACTATCTCGCCAGGGCAACACTGCATGGGATTTCCTCTGCCAGGAGAGAGCTGCTGCTTTGTAGTTTGTGCTGGGAAACCTTGCTTTGGCAAGTGCCAATTGACCGCATTCGGGCAGAAACAAAAGAGAATAGCAAGAGGCCTTTTCTCCCCGGCTGCTCTGCCAAGCCCTTCCGGCTCAAACTATGTCGTTGCTCCTCTGGAAGGATCCCTGCACCGTGACGTAGTTTTTCAGAAGAAGCCTTGCGTTTGCAAGAGCAAATGAGGAATTCGTTGCAGGAAAGAGGAAGGAAAGAAAGTTTCTCTCCTTCTGCCTGCTTTGCTCAGAGGACTGGATGAAGTCAGGGAGTTCACCCTTTCACTGAGAAATTGCAGGCTGCTGTTGCCTGGGCGCTCTCTTCTTTGCAAAAGAGTCTGCAGTTCCACGCTTTGAACCGTGGAAAGGCGCCGGGCTCTGCTAAGATTTCCCCCGGCGCTTCGTTTGCCCTGGGCCAAAGCGAGCCTTCACATTAGCTGAACGCTAACACTGCATACTCGTTCCACTTCCAGAACAGGGCTACCGCGAGGCAGTTCTCCGGGGGAAAACGGCCCTTCGCGAAGGGCAGATCTGTCGAGCTCATTGCGGGAAAGCGAAAGCAAAGGACGCTTTTCTCCCTCTAACTGCTTTCGTCAGAGGAACGGGGGAAGTCACAGTGTTCTTTCTCTCACTGAGATACACACAATCTGACGTTGCCTCTGAGCTCCGTTGCTGGCAAAGAACTGAAACGGACATACATTCCTGTGGGGAAACACAGGGCTTTGCTAGGATTTCTCTAGGCAGTGTGTTTTCCCTGGGCCTCACTGTAGCAACACTATCTCGCCAGGGCAACACTGCATGGGATTTCCTCTGCCAGGAGAGAGCTGCTGCTTTGTAGTTTGTGCTGGGAAACCTTGCTTTGGCAAGTGCCAATTGACCGCATTCGGGCAGAAAGAAAAGAGAATAGCAAGAGGCCTTTTCTCCCCGGCTGCTCTGCCAAGCCCTTCCAGCTAAAACTATGTCGTTGCTCCTCTGGAAGGATCCCTGCACCGTGACGTAGTTTTTCAGAAGAAACCTTGTGTTTGCAAGAGCAAATGAGGAATTCGTTGCAGGAAAGAGGAAGGAAAGAAAGTTTCTCTCCTTCTGCCTGCTTTGCTCAGAGGACTGGATGAAGTCAGGGAGTTCACCCTTTCACTGAGAAATTGCAGGCTGCTGTTGCCTGGGCGCTCTCTTCTTTGCAAAAGAGTCTGCAGTTCCACGCTTTGAACCGTGGAAAGGCGCCGGGCTCTGCTAAGATTTCCCCCGGCGCTTCGTTTGCCCTGGGCCAAAGCGAGCCTTCACATTAGCTGAACGCTAACACTGCATACTCGTTCCACTTCCAGAACAGGGCTACCGCGAGGCAGTTCTCCGGGGGAAAACGGCCCTTCGCGAAGGGCAGATCTGTGGAGCTCATTGCGGGAAAGCGAAAGCAAAGGACGCTTTTCTCCCTCTAACTGCTTTCGTCAGAGGAACGGGGGAAGTCACAGTGTTCTTTCTCTCACTGAGATACACACAATCTGACGTTGCCTCTGAGCTCCGTTGCTGGCAAAGAACTGAAACGGACATACATTCCTGTGGGGAAACACAGGGCTTTGCTAGGATTTCTCTAGGCAGTGTGTTTTCCCTGGGCCTCACTGTAGCAACACTATCTCGCCAGGGCAACACTGCATGGGATTTCCTCTGCCAGGAGAGAGCTGCTGCTTTGTAGTTTGTGCTGGGAAACCTTGCTTTGGCAAGTGCCAATTGACCGCATTCGGGCAGAAAGAAAAGAGAATAGCAAGAGGCCTTTTCTCCCCGGCTGCTCTGCCAAGCCCTTCCAGCTAAAACTATGTCGTTGCTCCTCTGGAAGAATCCCTGCACCGTGACGTAGTTTTTCAGAAGAAGCCTTGCGTTTGCAAGAGCAATAGAGGAATTCGTTGCAGGAAAGAGGAAGGAAAGAAAGTTTCTCTCCTTCTGCCTGCTTTGCTCAGAGGACTGGATGAAGTCAGGGAGTTCTCCCTTTCACTGAGAAACGTGCAGGCTGCTGTTGCCTGGGCGCTCTCTTCTTTGCAAAAGAGTCTGCAGTTCCACGCTTTGAACCTTGGAAAGGCGCCGGGCTCTGCTAAGATTTCCCCAGCGCTTCGTTTGCCCTGGGCCAAAGCGAGCCTTCACATTAGCTGAACGCTAACACTGCATACTCGTTCCACTTCCAGAACAGGGCTACCGCGAGGCAGTTCTCCGGGGGAAAACGGCCCTTCGCGAAGGGCAGATCTGTCGAGCTCATTGCGGGAAAGCGAAAGCAAAGGACGCTTTTCTCCCTCTAACTGCTTTCGTCAGAGGAACGGGGGAAGTCACAGTGTTCTTTCTCTCACTGAGATACACACAATCTGACGTTGCCTCTGAGCTCCGTTGCTGGCAAAGAACTGAAACGGACATACATTCCTGTGGGGAAACACAGGGCTTTGCTAGGATTTCTCTAGGCAGTGTGTTTTCCCTGGGCCTCACTGTAGCAACACTATCTCGCCAGGGCAACACTGCATGGGATTTCCTCTGCCAGGAGAGAGCTGCTGCTTTGTAGTTTGTGCTGGGAAACCTTGCTTTGGCAAGTGCCAATTGACCGCATTCGGGCAGAAAGAAAAGAGAATAGCAAGAGGCCTTTTCTCCCCGGCTGCTCTGCCAAGCCCTTCCGGCTAAAACTATGTCGTTGCTCCTCTGGAAGGATCCCTGCACCGTGACGTAGTTTTTCAGAAGAAGCCTTGCGTTTGCAAGAGCAAATGAGGAATTCGTTGCCGGAAAGAGGAAGGAAAGAAAGTTTCTCTCCTTCTGCCTGCTTTGCTCAGAGGACTGGATGAAGTCAGGGAGTTCTCCCTTTCACTGAGAAACGTGCAGGCTGCTGTTGCCTGTGCGCTCTCTTTTTTGCAAAAGAGTCTGCAGTTCCACGCTTTGAACCTTGGAAAGGCGCCGGGCTCTGCTAAGATTTCCCCCGGCGCTTCGTTTGCCCTGGGCCAAAGCGAGCCTTCACATTAGCTGAACGCTAACACTGCATACTCGTTCCACTTCCAGAACAGGGCTACCGCGAGGCAGTTCTCGGGGGGGAAAACGGCCCTTCGCGAAGGGCAGATCTGTGGAGCTCATTGCGGGAAAGCGAAAGCAAAGGACGCTTTTCTCCCTCTAACTGCTTTCGTCAGAGGAACGGTGGAAGTCACAGTGTTCTTTCTCTCACTGACATACACACAATCTGACGTTGCCTCTGAGCTCCGTTGCTGGCAAAGAACTGAAACGGACATACATTCCTGTGGGGAAACACAGGGCTTTGCTAGGATTTCTCTAGGCAGTGTGTTTTCCCTGGGCCTCACTGTAGCAACACTATCTCGCCAGGGCAACACTGCATGGGATTTCCTCTGCCAGGAGAGAGCTGCTGCTTTGTAGTTTGTGCTGGGAAACCTTGCTTTGGCAAGTGCCAATTGACCGCATTCGGGCAGAAACAAAAGAGAATAGCAAGAGGCCTTTTCTCCCCGGCTGCTCTGCCAAGCCCTTCCAGCTAAAACTATGTCGTTGCTCCTCTGGAAGGATCCCTGCACCGTGACGTAGTTTTTCAGAAGAAGCCTTGCGTTTGCAAGAGCAAATGAGGAATTCGTTGCAGGAAAGAGGAAGGAAAGAAAGTTTCTCTCCTTCTGCCTGCTTTGCTCAGAGGACTGGATGAAGTCAGGGAGTTCTCCCTTTCACTGAGAAACGTGCAGGCTGCTGTTGCCTGGGCGCTCTCTTCTTTGCAAAAGAGTCTGCAGTTCCACGCTTTGAACCGTGGAAAGGCGCCGGGCTCTGCTAAGATTTCCCCCGGCGCTTCGTTTGCCCTGGGCCAAAGCGAGCCTTCACATTAGCTGAACGCTAACACTGCATACTCGTTCCACTTCCAGAACAGGGCTACCGCGAGGCAGTTCTCCGGGGGAAAACGGCCCTTCGCGAAGGGCAGATCTGTGGAGCTCATTGCGGGAAAGCGAAAGCAAAGGACGCTTTTCTCCCTCTAACTGCTTTCGTCAGAGGAACGGGGGAAGTCACAGTGTTCTTTCTCTCACTGAGATACACACAATCTGACGTTGCCTCTGAGCTCCGTTGCTGGCAAAGAACTGAAACGGACATACATTCCTGTGGGGAAACACAGGGCTTTGCTAGGATTTCTCTAGGCAGTGTGTTTTCCCTGGGCCTCACTGTAGCAACACTATCTCGCCAGGGCAACACTGCATGGGATTTCCTCTGCCAGGAGAGAGCTGCTGCTTTGTAGTTTGTGCTGGGAAACCTTGCTTTGGCAAGTGCCAATTGACCGCATTCGGGCAGAAAGAAAAGAGAATAGCAAGAGGCCTTTTCTCCCCGGCTGCTCTGCCAAGCCCTTCCAGCTAAAACTATGTCGTTGCTCCTCTGGAAGGATCCCTGCACCGTGACGTAGTTTTTCAGAAGAAGCCTTGCGTTTGCAAGAGCAAATGAGGAATTCGTTGCAGGAAAGAGGAAGGAAAGAAAGTTTCTCTCCTTCTGCCTGCTTTGCTCAGAGGACTGGATGAAGTCAGGGAGTTCACCCTTTCACTGAGAAATTGCAGGCTGCTGTTGCCTGGGCGCTCTCTTCTTTGCAAAAGAGTCTGCAGTTCCACGCTTTGAACCGTGGAAAGGCGCCGGGCTCTGCTAAGATTTCCCCCGGCGCTTCGTTTGCCCTGGGCCAAAGCGAGCCTTCACATTAGCTGAACGCTAACACTGCATACTCGTTCCACTTCCAGAACAGGGCTACCGCGAGGCAGTTCTCCGGGGGAAAACGGCCCTTCGCGAAGGGCAGATCTGTGGAGCTCATTGCGGGAAAGCGAAAGCAAAGGACGCTTTTCTCCCTCTAACTGCTTTCGTCAGAGGAACGGGGGAAGTCACAGTGTTCTTTCTCTCACTGAGATACACACAATCTGACGTTGCCTCTGAGCTCCGTTGCTGGCAAAGAACTGAAACGGACATACATTCCTGTGGGGAAACACAGGGCTTTGCTAGGATTTCTCTAGGCAGTGTGTTTTCCCTGGGCCTCACTGTAGCAACACTATCTCGCCAGGGCAACACTGCATGGGATTTCCTCTGCCAGGAGAGAGCTGCTGCTTTGTAGTTTGTGCTGGGAAACCTTGCTTTGGCAAGTGCCAATTGACCGCATTCGGGCAGAAAGAAAAGAGAATAGCAAGAGGCCTTTTCTCCCCGGCTGCTCTGCCAAGCCCTTCCAGCTAAAACTATGTCGTTGCTCCTCTGGAAGAATCCCTGCACCGTGACGTAGTTTTTCAGAAGAAGCCTTGCGTTTGCAAGAGCAATAGAGGAATTCGTTGCAGGAAAGAGGAAGGAAAGAAAGTTTCTCTCCTTCTGCCTGCTTTGCTCAGAGGACTGGATGAAGTCAGGGAGTTCTCCCTTTCACTGAGAAACGTGCAGGCTGCTGTTGCCTGGGCGCTCTCTTCTTTGCAAAAGAGTCTGCAGTTCCACGCTTTGAACCTTGGAAAGGCGCCGGGCTCTGCTAAGATTTCCCCAGCGCTTCGTTTGCCCTGGGCCAAAGCGAGCCTTCACATTAGCTGAACGCTAACACTGCATACTCGTTCCACTTCCAGAACAGGGCTACCGCGAGGCAGTTCTCCGGGGGAAAACGGCCCTTCGCGAAGGGCAGATCTGTCGAGCTCATTGCGGGAAAGCGAAAGCAAAGGACGCTTTTCTCCCTCTAACTGCTTTCGTCAGAGGAACGGGGGAAGTCACAGTGTTCTTTCTCTCACTGAGATACACACAATCTGACGTTGCCTCTGAGCTCCGTTGCTGGCAAAGAACTGAAACGGACATACATTCCTGTGGGGAAACACAGGGCTTTGCTAGGATTTCTCTAGGCAGTGTGTTTTCCCTGGGCCTCACTGTAGCAACACTATCTCGCCAGGGCAACACTGCATGGGATTTCCTCTGCCAGGAGAGAGCTGCTGCTTTGTAGTTTGTGCTGGGAAACCTTGCTTTGGCAAGTGCCAATTGACCGCATTCGGGCAGAAAGAAAAGAGAATAGCAAGAGGCCTTTTCTCCCCGGCTGCTCTGCCAAGCCCTTCCAGCTAAAACTATGTCGTTGCTCCTCTGGAAGAATCCCTGCACCGTGACGTAGTTTTTCAGAAGAAGCCTTGCGTTTGCAAGAGCAATAGAGGAATTCGTTGCAGGAAAGAGGAAGGAAAGAAAGTTTCTCTCCTTCTGCCTGCTTTGCTCAGAGGACTGGATGAAGTCAGGGAGTTCTCCCTTTCACTGAGAAACGTGCAGGCTGCTGTTGCCTGGGCGCTCTCTTCTTTGCAAAAGAGTCTGCAGTTCCACGCTTTGAACCTTGGAAAGGCGCCGGGCTCTGCTAAGATTTCCCCAGCGCTTCGTTTGCCCTGGGCCAAAGCGAGCCTTCACATTAGCTGAACGCTAACACTGCATACTCGTTCCACTTCCAGAACAGGGCTACCGCGAGGCAGTTCTCCGGGGGAAAACGGCCCTTCGCGAAGGGCAGATCTGTGGAGCTCATTGCGGGAAAGCGAAAGCAAAGGACGCTTTTCTCCCTCTAACTGCTTTCGTCAGAGGAACGGGGGAAGTCACAGTGTTCTTTCTCTCACTGAGATACACACAATCTGACGTTGCCTCTGAGCTCCGTTGCTGGCAAAGAACTGAAACGGACATACATTCCTGTGGGGAAACACAGGGCTTTGCTAGGATTTCTCTAGGCAGTGTGTTTTCCCTGGGCCTCACTGTAGCAACACTATCTCGCCAGGGCAACACTGCATGGGATTTCCTCTGCCAGGAGAGAGCTGCTGCTTTGTAGTTTGTGCTGGGAAACCTTGCTTTGGCAAGTGCCAATTGACCGCATTCGGGCAGAAAGAAAAGAGAATAGCAAGAGGCCTTTTCTCCCCGGCTGCTCTGCCAAGCCCTTCCAGCTAAAACTATGTCGTTGCTCCTCTGGAAGGATCCCTGCACCGTGACGTAGTTTTTCAGAAGAAGCCTTGCGTTTGCAAGAGCAAATGAGGAATTCGTTGCAGGAAAGAGGAAGGAAAGAAAGTTTCTCTCCTTCTGCCTGCTTTGCTCAGAGGACTGGATGAAGTCAGGGAGTTCACCCTTTCACTGAGAAATTGCAGGCTGCTGTTGCCTGGGCGCTCTCTTCTTTGCAAAAGAGTCTGCAGTTCCACGCTTTGAACCTTGGAAAGGCGCCGGGCTCTGCTAAGATTTCCCCAGCGCTTCGTTTGCCCTGGGCCAAAGCGAGCCTTCACATTAGCTGAACGCTAACACTGCATACTCGTTCCACTTCCAGAACAGGGCTACCGCGAGGCAGTTCTCCGGGGGAAAACGGCCCTTCGCGAAGGGCAGATCTGTCGAGCTCATTGCGGGAAAGCGAAAGCAAAGGACGCTTTTCTCCCTCTAACTGCTTTCGTCAGAGGAACGGGGGAAGTCACAGTGTTCTTTCTCTCACTGAGATACACACAATCTGACGTTGCCTCTGAGCTCCGTTGCTGGCAAAGAACTGAAACGGACATACATTCCTGTGGGGAAACACAGGGCTTTGCTAGGATTTCTCTAGGCAGTGTGTTTTCCCTGGGCCTCACTGTAGCAACACTATCTCGCCAGGGCAACACTGCATGGGATTTCCTCTGCCAGGAGAGAGCTGCTGCTTTGTAGTTTGTGCTGGGAAACCTTGCTTTGGCAAGTGCCAATTGACCGCATTCGGGCAGAAAGAAAAGAGAATAGCAAGAGGCCTTTTCTCCCCGGCTGCTCTGCCAAGCCCTTCCAGCTAAAACTATGTCGTTGCTCCTCTGGAAGAATCCCTGCACCGTGACGTAGTTTTTCAGAAGAAGCCTTGCGTTTGCAAGAGCAATAGAGGAATTCGTTGCAGGAAAGAGGAAGGAAAGAAAGTTTCTCTCCTTCTGCCTGCTTTGCTCAGAGGACTGGATGAAGTCAGGGAGTTCTCCCTTTCACTGAGAAACGTGCAGGCTGCTGTTGCCTGGGCGCTCTCTTCTTTGCAAAAGAGTCTGCAGTTCCACGCTTTGAACCGTGGAAAGGCGCCGGGCTCTGCTAAGATTTCCCCCGGCGCTTCGTTTGCCCTGGGCCAAAGCGAGCCTTCACATTAGCTGAACGCTAACACTGCATACTCGTTCCACTTCCAGAACAGGGCTACCGCGAGGCAGTTCTCCGGGGGAAAACGGCCCTTCGCGAAGGGCAGATCTGTCGAGCTCATTGCGGGAAAGCGAAAGCAAAGGACGCTTTTCTCCCTCTAACTGCTTTCGTCAGAGGAACGGGGGAAGTCACAGTGTTCTTTCTCTCACTGAGATACACACAATCTGACGTTGCCTCTGAGCTCCGTTGCTGGCAAAGAACTGAAACGGACATACATTCCTGTGGGGAAACACAGGGCTTTGCTAGGATTTCTCTAGGCAGTGTGTTTTCCCTGGGCCTCACTGTAGCAACACTATCTCGCCAGGGCAACACTGCATGGGATTTCCTCTGCCAGGAGAGAGCTGCTGCTTTGTAGTTTGTGCTGGGAAACCTTGCTTTGGCAAGTGCCAATTGACCGCATTCGGGCAGAAACAAAAGAGAATAGCAAGAGGCCTTTTCTCCCCGGCTGCTCTGCCAAGCCCTTCCGGCTCAAACTATGTCGTTGCTCCTCTGGAAGGATCCCTGCACCGTGACGTAGTTTTTCAGAAGAAGCCTTGCGTTTGCAAGAGCAAATGAGGAATTCGTTGCAGGAAAGAGGAAGGAAAGAAAGTTTCTCTCCTTCTGCCTGCTTTGCTCAGAGGACTGGATGAAGTCAGGGAGTTCACCCTTTCACTGAGAAATTGCAGGCTGCTGTTGCCTGGGCGCTCTCTTCTTTGCAAAAGAGTCTGCAGTTCCACGCTTTGAACCGTGGAAAGGCGCCGGGCTCTGCTAAGATTTCCCCCGGCGCTTCGTTTGCCCTGGGCCAAAGCGAGCCTTCACATTAGCTGAACGCTAACACTGCATACTCGTTCCACTTCCAGAACAGGGCTACCGCGAGGCAGTTCTCCGGGGGAAAACGGCCCTTCGCGAAGGGCAGATCTGTCGAGCTCATTGCGGGAAAGCGAAAGCAAAGGACGCTTTTCTCCCTCTAACTGCTTTCGTCAGAGGAACGGGGGAAGTCACAGTGTTCTTTCTCTCACTGAGATACACACAATCTGACGTTGCCTCTGAGCTCCGTTGCTGGCAAAGAACTGAAACGGACATACATTCCTGTGGGGAAACACAGGGCTTTGCTAGGATTTCTCTAGGCAGTGTGTTTTCCCTGGGCCTCACTGTAGCAACACTATCTCGCCAGGGCAACACTGCATGGGATTTCCTCTGCCAGGAGAGAGCTGCTGCTTTGTAGTTTGTGCTGGGAAACCTTGCTTTGGCAAGTGCCAATTGACCGCATTCGGGCAGAAAGAAAAGAGAATAGCAAGAGGCCTTTTCTCCCCGGCTGCTCTGCCAAGCCCTTCCAGCTAAAACTATGTCGTTGCTCCTCTGGAAGAATCCCTGCACCGTGACGTAGTTTTTCAGAAGAAGCCTTGCGTTTGCAAGAGCAATAGAGGAATTCGTTGCAGGAAAGAGGAAGGAAAGAAAGTTTCTCTCCTTCTGCCTGCTTTGCTCAGAGGACTGGATGAAGTCAGGGAGTTCTCCCTTTCACTGAGAAACGTGCAGGCTGCTGTTGCCTGGGCGCTCTCTTCTTTGCAAAAGAGTCTGCAGTTCCACGCTTTGAACCTTGGAAAGGCGCCGGGCTCTGCTAAGATTTCCCCAGCGCTTCGTTTGCCCTGGGCCAAAGCGAGCCTTCACATTAGCTGAACGCTAACACTGCATACTCGTTCCACTTCCAGAACAGGGCTACCGCGAGGCAGTTCTCCGGGGGAAAACGGCCCTTCGCGAAGGGCAGATCTGTGGAGCTCATTGCGGGAAAGCGAAAGCAAAGGACGCTTTTCTCCCTCTAACTGCTTTCGTCAGAGGAACGGGGGAAGTCACAGTGTTCTTTCTCTCACTGAGATACACACAATCTGACGTTGCCTCTGAGCTCCGTTGCTGGCAAAGAACTGAAACGGACATACATTCCTGTGGGGAAACACAGGGCTTTGCTAGGATTTCTCTAGGCAGTGTGTTTTCCCTGGGCCTCACTGTAGCAACACTATCTCGCCAGGGCAACACTGCATGGGATTTCCTCTGCCAGGAGAGAGCTGCTGCTTTGTAGTTTGTGCTGGGAAACCTTGCTTTGGCAAGTGCCAATTGACCGCATTCGGGCAGAAAGAAAAGAGAATAGCAAGAGGCCTTTTCTCCCCGGCTGCTCTGCCAAGCCCTTCCGGCTAAAACTATGTCGTTGCTCCTCTGGAAGGATCCCTGCACCGTGACGTAGTTTTTCAGAAGAAGCCTTGCGTTTGCAAGAGCAAATGAGGAATTCGTTGCCGGAAAGAGGAAGGAAAGAAAGTTTCTCTCCTTCTGCCTGCTTTGCTCAGAGGACTGGATGAAGTCAGGGAGTTCTCCCTTTCACTGAGAAACGTGCAGGCTGCTGTTGCCTGGGCGCTCTCTTCTTTGCAAAAGAGTCTGCAGTTCCACGCTTTGAACCGTGGAAAGGCGCCGGGCTCTGCTAAGATTTCCCCCGGCGCTTCGTTTGCCCTGGGCCAAAGCGAGCCTTCACATTAGCTGAACGCTAACACTGCATACTCGTTCCACTTCCAGAACAGGGCTACCGCGAGGCAGTTCTCCGGGGGAAAACGGCCCTTCGCGAAGGGCAGATCTGTGGAGCTCATTGCGGGAAAGCGAAAGCAAAGGACGCTTTTCTCCCTCTAACTGCTTTCGTCAGAGGAACGGGGGAAGTCACAGTGTTCTTTCTCTCACTGAGATACACACAATCTGACGTTGCCTCTGAGCTCCGTTGCTGGCAAAGAACTGAGACGGACATACATTCCTGTGGGGAAACACAGGGCTTTGCTAGGATTTCTCTAGGCAGTGTGTTTTCCCTGGGCCTCACTGTAGCAACACTATCTCGCCAGGGCAACACTGCATGGGATTTCCTCTGCCAGGAGAGAGCTGCTGCTTTGTAGTTTGTGCTGGGAAACCTTGCTTTGGCAAGTGCCAATTGACCGCATTCGGGCAGAAAGAAAAGAGAATAGCAAGAGGCCTTTTCTCCCCGGCTGCTCTGCCAAGCCCTTCCAGCTAAAACTATGTCGTTGCTCCTCTGGAAGGATCCCTGCACCGTGACGTAGTTTTCAGAAGAAGCCTTGCGTTTGCAAGAGCAAATGAGGAATTCGTTGCAGGAAAGAGGAAGGAAAGAAAGTTTCTCTCCTTCTGCCTGCTTTGCTCAGAGGACTGGATGAAGTCAGGGAGTTCACCCTTTCACTGAGAAATTGCAGGCTGCTGTTGCCTGGGCGCTCTCTTCTTTGCAAAAGAGTCTGCAGTTCCACGCTTTGAACCGTGGAAAGGCGCCGGGCTCTGCTAAGATTTCCCCCGGCGCTTCGTTTGCCCTGGGCCAAAGCGAGCCTTCACATTAGCTGAACGCTAACACTGCATACTCGTTCCACTTCCAGAACAGGGCTACCGCGAGGCAGTTCTCCGGGGGAAAACGGCCCTTCGCGAAGGGCAGATCTGTGGAGCTCATTGCGGGAAAGCGAAAGCAAAGGACGCTTTTCTCCCTCTAACTGCTTTCGTCAGAGGAACGGGGGAAGTCACAGTGTTCTTTCTCTCACTGAGATACACACAATCTGACGTTGCCTCTGAGCTCCGTTGCTGGCAAAGAACTGAAACGGACATACATTCCTGTGGGGAAACACAGGGCTTTGCTAGGATTTCTCTAGGCAGTGTGTTTTCCCTGGGCCTCACTGTAGCAACACTATCTCGCCAGGGCAACACTGCATGGGATTTCCTCTGCCAGGAGAGAGCTGCTGCTTTGTAGTTTGTGCTGGGAAACCTTGCTTTGGCAAGTGCCAATTGACCGCATTCGGGCAGAAAGAAAAGAGAATAGCAAGAGGCCTTTTCTCCCCGGCTGCTCTGCCAAGCCCTTCCAGCTAAAACTATGTCGTTGCTCCTCTGGAAGAATCCCTGCACCGTGACGTAGTTTTTCAGAAGAAGCCTTGCGTTTGCAAGAGCAATAGAGGAATTCGTTGCAGGAAAGAGGAAGGAAAGAAAGTTTCTCTCCTTCTGCCTGCTTTGCTCAGAGGACTGGATGAAGTCAGGGAGTTCTCCCTTTCACTGAGAAACGTGCAGGCTGCTGTTGCCTGGGCGCTCTCTTCTTTGCAAAAGAGTCTGCAGTTCCACGCTTTGAACCTTGGAAAGGCGCCGGGCTCTGCTAAGATTTCCCCAGCGCTTCGTTTGCCCTGGGCCAAAGCGAGCCTTCACATTAGCTGAACGCTAACACTGCATACTCGTTCCACTTCCAGAACAGGGCTACCGCGAGGCAGTTCTCCGGGGGAAAACGGCCCTTCGCGAAGGGCAGATCTGTCGAGCTCATTGCGGGAAAGCGAAAGCAAAGGACGCTTTTCTCCCTCTAACTGCTTTCGTCAGAGGAACGGGGGAAGTCACAGTGTTCTTTCTCTCACTGAGATACACACAATCTGACGTTGCCTCTGAGCTCCGTTGCTGGCAAAGAACTGAAACGGACATACATTCCTGTGGGGAAACACAGGGCTTTGCTAGGATTTCTCTAGGCAGTGTGTTTTCCCTGGGCCTCACTGTAGCAACACTATCTCGCCAGGGCAACACTGCATGGGATTTCCTCTGCCAGGAGAGAGCTGCTGCTTTGTAGTTTGTGCTGGGAAACCTTGCTTTGGCAAGTGCCAATTGACCGCATTCGGGCAGAAAGAAAAGAGAATAGCAAGAGGCCTTTTCTCCCCGGCTGCTCTGCCAAGCCCTTCCAGCTAAAACTATGTCGTTGCTCCTCTGGAAGAATCCCTGCACCGTGACGTAGTTTTTCAGAAGAAGCCTTGCGTTTGCAAGAGCAATAGAGGAATTCGTTGCAGGAAAGAGGAAGGAAAGAAAGTTTCTCTCCTTCTGCCTGCTTTGCTCAGAGGACTGGATGAAGTCAGGGAGTTCTCCCTTTCACTGAGAAACGTGCAGGCTGCTGTTGCCTGGGCGCTCTCTTCTTTGCAAAAGAGTCTGCAGTTCCACGCTTTGAACCTTGGAAAGGCGCCGGGCTCTGCTAAGATTTCCCCAGCGCTTCGTTTGCCCTGGGCCAAAGCGAGCCTTCACATTAGCTGAACGCTAACACTGCATACTCGTTCCACTTCCAGAACAGGGCTACCGCGAGGCAGTTCTCCGGGGGAAAACGGCCCTTCGCGAAGGGCAGATCTGTGGAGCTCATTGCGGGAAAGCGAAAGCAAAGGACGCTTTTCTCCCTCTAACTGCTTTCGTCAGAGGAACGGGGGAAGTCACAGTGTTCTTTCTCTCACTGAGATACACACAATCTGACGTTGCCTCTGAGCTCCGTTGCTGGCAAAGAACTGAAACGGACATACATTCCTGTGGGGAAACACAGGGCTTTGCTAGGATTTCTCTAGGCAGTGTGTTTTCCCTGGGCCTCACTGTAGCAACACTATCTCGCCAGGGCAACACTGCATGGGATTTCCTCTGCCAGGAGAGAGCTGCTGCTTTGTAGTTTGTGCTGGGAAACCTTGCTTTGGCAAGTGCCAATTGACCGCATTCGGGCAGAAAGAAAAGAGAATAGCAAGAGGCCTTTTCTCCCCGGCTGCTCTGCCAAGCCCTTCCAGCTAAAACTATGTCGTTGCTCCTCTGGAAGGATCCCTGCACCGTGACGTAGTTTTTCAGAAGAAGCCTTGCGTTTGCAAGAGCAAATGAGGAATTCGTTGCAGGAAAGAGGAAGGAAAGAAAGTTTCTCTCCTTCTGCCTGCTTTGCTCAGAGGACTGGATGAAGTCAGGGAGTTCACCCTTTCACTGAGAAATTGCAGGCTGCTGTTGCCTGGGCGCTCTCTTCTTTGCAAAAGAGTCTGCAGTTCCACGCTTTGAACCTTGGAAAGGCGCCGGGCTCTGCTAAGATTTCCCCAGCGCTTCGTTTGCCCTGGGCCAAAGCGAGCCTTCACATTAGCTGAACGCTAACACTGCATACTCGTTCCACTTCCAGAACAGGGCTACCGCGAGGCAGTTCTCCGGGGGAAAACGGCCCTTCGCGAAGGGCAGATCTGTCGAGCTCATTGCGGGAAAGCGAAAGCAAAGGACGCTTTTCTCCCTCTAACTGCTTTCGTCAGAGGAACGGGGGAAGTCACAGTGTTCTTTCTCTCACTGAGATACACACAATCTGACGTTGCCTCTGAGCTCCGTTGCTGGCAAAGAACTGAAACGGACATACATTCCTGTGGGGAAACACAGGGCTTTGCTAGGATTTCTCTAGGCAGTGTGTTTTCCCTGGGCCTCACTGTAGCAACACTATCTCGCCAGGGCAACACTGCATGGGATTTCCTCTGCCAGGAGAGAGCTGCTGCTTTGTAGTTTGTGCTGGGAAACCTTGCTTTGGCAAGTGCCAATTGACCGCATTCGGGCAGAAAGAAAAGAGAATAGCAAGAGGCCTTTTCTCCCCGGCTGCTCTGCCAAGCCCTTCCAGCTAAAACTATGTCGTTGCTCCTCTGGAAGAATCCCTGCACCGTGACGTAGTTTTTCAGAAGAAGCCTTGCGTTTGCAAGAGCAATAGAGGAATTCGTTGCAGGAAAGAGGAAGGAAAGAAAGTTTCTCTCCTTCTGCCTGCTTTGCTCAGAGGACTGGATGAAGTCAGGGAGTTCTCCCTTTCACTGAGAAACGTGCAGGCTGCTGTTGCCTGGGCGCTCTCTTCTTTGCAAAAGAGTCTGCAGTTCCACGCTTTGAACCGTGGAAAGGCGCCGGGCTCTGCTAAGATTTCCCCCGGCGCTTCGTTTGCCCTGGGCCAAAGCGAGCCTTCACATTAGCTGAACGCTAACACTGCATACTCGTTCCACTTCCAGAACAGGGCTACCGCGAGGCAGTTCTCCGGGGGAAAACGGCCCTTCGCGAAGGGCAGATCTGTCGAGCTCATTGCGGGAAAGCGAAAGCAAAGGACGCTTTTCTCCCTCTAACTGCTTTCGTCAGAGGAACGGGGGAAGTCACAGTGTTCTTTCTCTCACTGAGATACACACAATCTGACGTTGCCTCTGAGCTCCGTTGCTGGCAAAGAACTGAAACGGACATACATTCCTGTGGGGAAACACAGGGCTTTGCTAGGATTTCTCTAGGCAGTGTGTTTTCCCTGGGCCTCACTGTAGCAACACTATCTCGCCAGGGCAACACTGCATGGGATTTCCTCTGCCAGGAGAGAGCTGCTGCTTTGTAGTTTGTGCTGGGAAACCTTGCTTTGGCAAGTGCCAATTGACCGCATTCGGGCAGAAACAAAAGAGAATAGCAAGAGGCCTTTTCTCCCCGGCTGCTCTGCCAAGCCCTTCCGGCTCAAACTATGTCGTTGCTCCTCTGGAAGGATCCCTGCACCGTGACGTAGTTTTTCAGAAGAAGCCTTGCGTTTGCAAGAGCAAATGAGGAATTCGTTGCAGGAAAGAGGAAGGAAAGAAAGTTTCTCTCCTTCTGCCTGCTTTGCTCAGAGGACTGGATGAAGTCAGGGAGTTCACCCTTTCACTGAGAAATTGCAGGCTGCTGTTGCCTGGGCGCTCTCTTCTTTGCAAAAGAGTCTGCAGTTCCACGCTTTGAACCGTGGAAAGGCGCCGGGCTCTGCTAAGATTTCCCCCGGCGCTTCGTTTGCCCTGGGCCAAAGCGAGCCTTCACATTAGCTGAACGCTAACACTGCATACTCGTTCCACTTCCAGAACAGGGCTACCGCGAGGCAGTTCTCCGGGGGAAAACGGCCCTTCGCGAAGGGCAGATCTGTCGAGCTCATTGCGGGAAAGCGAAAGCAAAGGACGCTTTTCTCCCTCTAACTGCTTTCGTCAGAGGAACGGGGGAAGTCACAGTGTTCTTTCTCTCACTGAGATACACACAATCTGACGTTGCCTCTGAGCTCCGTTGCTGGCAAAGAACTGAAACGGACATACATTCCTGTGGGGAAACACAGGGCTTTGCTAGGATTTCTCTAGGCAGTGTGTTTTCCCTGGGCCTCACTGTAGCAACACTATCTCGCCAGGGCAACACTGCATGGGATTTCCTCTGCCAGGAGAGAGCTGCTGCTTTGTAGTTTGTGCTGGGAAACCTTGCTTTGGCAAGTGCCAATTGACCGCATTCGGGCAGAAAGAAAAGAGAATAGCAAGAGGCCTTTTCTCCCCGGCTGCTCTGCCAAGCCCTTCCAGCTAAAACTATGTCGTTGCTCCTCTGGAAGAATCCCTGCACCGTGACGTAGTTTTTCAGAAGAAGCCTTGCGTTTGCAAGAGCAATAGAGGAATTCGTTGCAGGAAAGAGGAAGGAAAGAAAGTTTCTCTCCTTCTGCCTGCTTTGCTCAGAGGACTGGATGAAGTCAGGGAGTTCTCCCTTTCACTGAGAAACGTGCAGGCTGCTGTTGCCTGGGCGCTCTCTTCTTTGCAAAAGAGTCTGCAGTTCCACGCTTTGAACCTTGGAAAGGCGCCGGGCTCTGCTAAGATTTCCCCAGCGCTTCGTTTGCCCTGGGCCAAAGCGAGCCTTCACATTAGCTGAACGCTAACACTGCATACTCGTTCCACTTCCAGAACAGGGCTACCGCGAGGCAGTTCTCCGGGGGAAAACGGCCCTTCGCGAAGGGCAGATCTGTGGAGCTCATTGCGGGAAAGCGAAAGCAAAGGACGCTTTTCTCCCTCTAACTGCTTTCGTCAGAGGAACGGGGGAAGTCACAGTGTTCTTTCTCTCACTGAGATACACACAATCTGACGTTGCCTCTGAGCTCCGTTGCTGGCAAAGAACTGAAACGGACATACATTCCTGTGGGGAAACACAGGGCTTTGCTAGGATTTCTCTAGGCAGTGTGTTTTCCCTGGGCCTCACTGTAGCAACACTATCTCGCCAGGGCAACACTGCATGGGATTTCCTCTGCCAGGAGAGAGCTGCTGCTTTGTAGTTTGTGCTGGGAAACCTTGCTTTGGCAAGTGCCAATTGACCGCATTCGGGCAGAAAGAAAAGAGAATAGCAAGAGGCCTTTTCTCCCCGGCTGCTCTGCCAAGCCCTTCCGGCTAAAACTATGTCGTTGCTCCTCTGGAAGGATCCCTGCACCGTGACGTAGTTTTTCAGAAGAAGCCTTGCGTTTGCAAGAGCAAATGAGGAATTCGTTGCCGGAAAGAGGAAGGAAAGAAAGTTTCTCTCCTTCTGCCTGCTTTGCTCAGAGGACTGGATGAAGTCAGGGAGTTCTCCCTTTCACTGAGAAACGTGCAGGCTGCTGTTGCCTGTGCGCTCTCTTTTTTGCAAAAGAGTCTGCAGTTCCACGCTTTGAACCTTGGAAAGGCGCCGGGCTCTGCTAAGATTTCCCCCGGCGCTTCGTTTGCCCTGGGCCAAAGCGAGCCTTCACATTAGCTGAACGCTAACACTGCATACTCGTTCCACTTCCAGAACAGGGCTACCGCGAGGCAGTTCTCGGGGGGGAAAACGGCCCTTCGCGAAGGGCAGATCTGTGGAGCTCATTGCGGGAAAGCGAAAGCAAAGGACGCTTTTCTCCCTCTAACTGCTTTCGTCAGAGGAACGGTGGAAGTCACAGTGTTCTTTCTCTCACTGACATACACACAATCTGACGTTGCCTCTGAGCTCCGTTGCTGGCAAAGAACTGAAACGGACATACATTCCTGTGGGGAAACACAGGGCTTTGCTAGGATTTCTCTAGGCAGTGTGTTTTCCCTGGGCCTCACTGTAGCAACACTATCTCGCCAGGGCAACACTGCATGGGATTTCCTCTGCCAGGAGAGAGCTGCTGCTTTGTAGTTTGTGCTGGGAAACCTTGCTTTGGCAAGTGCCAATTGACCGCATTCGGGCAGAAACAAAAGAGAATAGCAAGAGGCCTTTTCTCCCCGGCTGCTCTGCCAAGCCCTTCCAGCTAAAACTATGTCGTTGCTCCTCTGGAAGGATCCCTGCACCGTGACGTAGTTTTTCAGAAGAAGCCTTGCGTTTGCAAGAGCAAATGAGGAATTCGTTGCAGGAAAGAGGAAGGAAAGAAAGTTTCTCTCCTTCTGCCTGCTTTGCTCAGAGGACTGGATGAAGTCAGGGAGTTCTCCCTTTCACTGAGAAACGTGCAGGCTGCTGTTGCCTGGGCGCTCTCTTCTTTGCAAAAGAGTCTGCAGTTCCACGCTTTGAACCGTGGAAAGGCGCCGGGCTCTGCTAAGATTTCCCCCGGCGCTTCGTTTGCCCTGGGCCAAAGCGAGCCTTCACATTAGCTGAACGCTAACACTGCATACTCGTTCCACTTCCAGAACAGGGCTACCGCGAGGCAGTTCTCCGGGGGAAAACGGCCCTTCGCGAAGGGCAGATCTGTGGAGCTCATTGCGGGAAAGCGAAAGCAAAGGACGCTTTTCTCCCTCTAACTGCTTTCGTCAGAGGAACGGGGGAAGTCACAGTGTTCTTTCTCTCACTGAGATACACACAATCTGACGTTGCCTCTGAGCTCCGTTGCTGGCAAAGAACTGAAACGGACATACATTCCTGTGGGGAAACACAGGGCTTTGCTAGGATTTCTCTAGGCAGTGTGTTTTCCCTGGGCCTCACTGTAGCAACACTATCTCGCCAGGGCAACACTGCATGGGATTTCCTCTGCCAGGAGAGAGCTGCTGCTTTGTAGTTTGTGCTGGGAAACCTTGCTTTGGCAAGTGCCAATTGACCGCATTCGGGCAGAAACAAAAGAGAATAGCAAGAGGCCTTTTCTCCCCGGCTGCTCTGCCAAGCCCTTCCAGCTAAAACTATGTCGTTGCTCCTCTGGAAGGATCCCTGCACCGTGACGTAGTTTTTCAGAAGAAGCCTTGCGTTTGCAAGAGCAAATGAGGAATTCGTTGCAGGAAAGAGGAAGGAAAGAAAGTTTCTCTCCTTCTGCCTGCTTTGCTCAGAGGACTGGATGAAGTCAGGGAGTTCACCCTTTCACTGAGAAATTGCAGGCTGCTGTTGCCTGGGCGCTCTCTTCTTTGCAAAAGAGTCTGCAGTTCCACGCTTTGAACCGTGGAAAGGCGCCGGGCTCTGCTAAGATTTCCCCCGGCGCTTCGTTTGCCCTGGGCCAAAGCGAGCCTTCACATTAGCTGAACGCTAACACTGCATACTCGTTCCACTTCCAGAACAGGGCTACCGCGAGGCAGTTCTCCGGGGGAAAACGGCCCTTCGCGAAGGGCAGATCTGTGGAGCTCATTGCGGGAAAGCGAAAGCAAAGGACGCTTTTCTCCCTCTAACTGCTTTCGTCAGAGGAACGGGGGAAGTCACAGTGTTCTTTCTCTCACTGAGATACACACAATCTGACGTTGCCTCTGAGCTCCGTTGCTGGCAAAGAACTGAAACGGACATACATTCCTGTGGGGAAACACAGGGCTTTGCTAGGATTTCTCTAGGCAGTGTGTTTTCCCTGGGCCTCACTGTAGCAACACTATCTCGCCAGGGCAACACTGCATGGGATTTCCTCTGCCAGGAGAGAGCTGCTGCTTTGTAGTTTGTGCTGGGAAACCTTGCTTTGGCAAGTGCCAATTGACCGCATTCGGGCAGAAAGAAAAGAGAATAGCAAGAGGCCTTTTCTCCCCGGCTGCTCTGCCAAGCCCTTCCAGCTAAAACTATGTCGTTGCTCCTCTGGAAGAATCCCTGCACCGTGACGTAGTTTTTCAGAGGAAGCCTTGCGTTTGCAAGAGCAATAGAGGAATTCGTTGCAGGAAAGAGGAAGGAAAGAAAGTTTCTCTCCTTCTGCCTGCTTTGCTCAGAGGACTGGATGAAGTCAGGGAGTTCTCCCTTTCACTGAGAAACGTGCAGGCTGCTGTTGCCTGGGCGCTCTCTTCTTTGCAAAAGAGTCTGCAGTTCCACGCTTTGAACCTTGGAAAGGCGCCGGGCTCTGCTAAGATTTCCCCAGCGCTTCGTTTGCCCTGGGCCAAAGCGAGCCTTCACATTAGCTGAACGCTAACACTGCATACTCGTTCCACTTCCAGAACAGGGCTACCGCGAGGCAGTTCTCCGGGGGAAAACGGCCCTTCGCGAAGGGCAGATCTGTCGAGCTCATTGCGGGAAAGCGAAAGCAAAGGACGCTTTTCTCCCTCTAACTGCTTTCGTCAGAGGAACGGGGGAAGTCACAGTGTTCTTTCTCTCACTGAGATACACACAATCTGACGTTGCCTCTGAGCTCCGTTGCTGGCAAAGAACTGAAACGGACATACATTCCTGTGGGGAAACACAGGGCTTTGCTAGGATTTCTCTAGGCAGTGTGTTTTCCCTGGGCCTCACTGTAGCAACACTATCTCGCCAGGGCAACACTGCATGGGATTTCCTCTGCCAGGAGAGAGCTGCTGCTTTGTAGTTTGTGCTGGGAAACCTTGCTTTGGCAAGTGCCAATTGACCGCATTCGGGCAGAAAGAAAAGAGAATAGCAAGAGGCCTTTTCTCCCCGGCTGCTCTGCCAAGCCCTTCCAGCTAAAACTATGTCGTTGCTCCTCTGGAAGAATCCCTGCACCGTGACGTAGTTTTTCAGAAGAAGCCTTGCGTTTGCAAGAGCAATAGAGGAATTCGTTGCAGGAAAGAGGAAGGAAAGAAAGTTTCTCTCCTTCTGCCTGCTTTGCTCAGAGGACTGGATGAAGTCAGGGAGTTCTCCCTTTCACTGAGAAACGTGCAGGCTGCTGTTGCCTGGGCGCTCTCTTCTTTGCAAAAGAGTCTGCAGTTCCACGCTTTGAACCTTGGAAAGGCGCCGGGCTCTGCTAAGATTTCCCCAGCGCTTCGTTTGCCCTGGGCCAAAGCGAGCCTTCACATTAGCTGAACGCTAACACTGCATACTCGTTCCACTTCCAGAACAGGGCTACCGCGAGGCAGTTCTCCGGGGGAAAACGGCCCTTCGCGAAGGGCAGATCTGTGGAGCTCATTGCGGGAAAGCGAAAGCAAAGGACGCTTTTCTCCCTCTAACTGCTTTCGTCAGAGGAACGGGGGAAGTCACAGTGTTCTTTCTCTCACTGAGATACACACAATCTGACGTTGCCTCTGAGCTCCGTTGCTGGCAAAGAACTGAAACGGACATACATTCCTGTGGGGAAACACAGGGCTTTGCTAGGATTTCTCTAGGCAGTGTGTTTTCCCTGGGCCTCACTGTAGCAACACTATCTCGCCAGGGCAACACTGCATGGGATTTCCTCTGCCAGGAGAGAGCTGCTGCTTTGTAGTTTGTGCTGGGAAACCTTGCTTTGGCAAGTGCCAATTGACCGCATTCGGGCAGAAAGAAAAGAGAATAGCAAGAGGCCTTTTCTCCCCGGCTGCTCTGCCAAGCCCTTCCAGCTAAAACTATGTCGTTGCTCCTCTGGAAGGATCCCTGCACCGTGACGTAGTTTTTCAGAAGAAGCCTTGCGTTTGCAAGAGCAAATGAGGAATTCGTTGCAGGAAAGAGGAAGGAAAGAAAGTTTCTCTCCTTCTGCCTGCTTTGCTCAGAGGACTGGATGAAGTCAGGGAGTTCACCCTTTCACTGAGAAATTGCAGGCTGCTGTTGCCTGGGCGCTCTCTTCTTTGCAAAAGAGTCTGCAGTTCCACGCTTTGAACCTTGGAAAGGCGCCGGGCTCTGCTAAGATTTCCCCAGCGCTTCGTTTGCCCTGGGCCAAAGCGAGCCTTCACATTAGCTGAACGCTAACACTGCATACTCGTTCCACTTCCAGAACAGGGCTACCGCGAGGCAGTTCTCCGGGGGAAAACGGCCCTTCGCGAAGGGCAGATCTGTCGAGCTCATTGCGGGAAAGCGAAAGCAAAGGACGCTTTTCTCCCTCTAACTGCTTTCGTCAGAGGAACGGGGGAAGTCACAGTGTTCTTTCTCTCACTGAGATACACACAATCTGACGTTGCCTCTGAGCTCCGTTGCTGGCAAAGAACTGAAACGGACATACATTCCTGTGGGGAAACACAGGGCTTTGCTAGGATTTCTCTAGGCAGTGTGTTTTCCCTGGGCCTCACTGTAGCAACACTATCTCGCCAGGGCAACACTGCATGGGATTTCCTCTGCCAGGAGAGAGCTGCTGCTTTGTAGTTTGTGCTGGGAAACCTTGCTTTGGCAAGTGCCAATTGACCGCATTCGGGCAGAAAGAAAAGAGAATAGCAAGAGGCCTTTTCTCCCCGGCTGCTCTGCCAAGCCCTTCCAGCTAAAACTATGTCGTTGCTCCTCTGGAAGAATCCCTGCACCGTGACGTAGTTTTTCAGAAGAAGCCTTGCGTTTGCAAGAGCAATAGAGGAATTCGTTGCAGGAAAGAGGAAGGAAAGAAAGTTTCTCTCCTTCTGCCTGCTTTGCTCAGAGGACTGGATGAAGTCAGGGAGTTCTCCCTTTCACTGAGAAACGTGCAGGCTGCTGTTCCCTGGGCGCTCTCTTCTTTGCAAAAGAGTCTGCAGTTCCACGCTTTGAACCGTGGAAAGGCGCCGGGCTCTGCTAAGATTTCCCCCGGCGCTTCGTTTGCCCTGGGCCAAAGCGAGCCTTCACATTAGCTGAACGCTAACACTGCATACTCGTTCCACTTCCAGAACAGGGCTACCGCGAGGCAGTTCTCCGGGGGAAAACGGCCCTTCGCGAAGGGCAGATCTGTCGAGCTCATTGCGGGAAAGCGAAAGCAAAGGACGCTTTTCTCCCTCTAACTGCTTTCGTCAGAGGAACGGGGGAAGTCACAGTGTTCTTTCTCTCACTGAGATACACACAATCTGACGTTGCCTCTGAGCTCCGTTGCTGGCAAAGAACTGAAACGGACATACATTCCTGTGGGGAAACACAGGGCTTTGCTAGGATTTCTCTGGGCAGTGTGTTTTCCCTGGGCCTCACTGTAGCAACACTATCTCGCCAGGGCAACACTGCATGGGATTTCCTCTGCCAGGAGAGAGCTGCTGCTTTGTAGTTTGTGCTGGGAAACCTTGCTTTGGCAAGTGCCAATTGACCGCATTCGGGCAGAAAGAAAAGAGAATAGCAAGAGGCCTTTTCTCCCCGGCTGCTCTGCCAAGCCCTTCCAGCTAAAACTATGTCGTTGCTCCTCTGGAAGGATCCCTGCACCGTGACGTAGTTTTTCAGAAGAAGCCTTGCGTTTGCAAGAGCAAATGAGGAATTCGTTGCAGGAAAGAGGAAGGAAAGAAAGTTTCTCTCCTTCTGCCTGCTTTGCTCAGAGGACTGGATGAAGTCAGGGAGTTCACCCTTTCACTGAGAAATTGCAGGCTGCTGTTGCCTGGGCGCTCTCTTCTTTGCAAAAGAGTCTGCAGTTCCACGCTTTGAACCGTGGAAAGGCGCCGGGCTCTGCTAAGATTTCCCCCGGCGCTTCGTTTGCCCTGGGCCAAAGCGAGCCTTCACATTAGCTGAACGCTAACACTGCATACTCGTTCCACTTCCAGAACAGGGCTACCGCGAGGCAGTTCTCCGGGGGAAAACGGCCCTTCGCGAAGGGCAGATCTGTGGAGCTCATTGCGGGAAAGCGAAAGCAAAGGACGCTTTTCTCCCTCTAACTGCTTTCGTCAGAGGAACGGGGGAAGTCACAGTGTTCTTTCTCTCACTGAGATACACACAATCTGACGTTGCCTCTGAGCTCCGTTGCTGGCAAAGAACTGAAACGGACATACATTCCTGTGGGGAAACACAGGGCTTTGCTAGGATTTCTCTAGGCAGTGTGTTTTCCCTGGGCCTCACTGTAGCAACACTATCTCGCCAGGGCAACACTGCATGGGATTTCCTCTGCCAGGAGAGAGCTGCTGCTTTGTAGTTTGTGCTGGGAAACCTTGCTTTGGCAAGTGCCAATTGACCGCATTCGGGCAGAAAGAAAAGAGAATAGCAAGAGGCCTTTTCTCCCCGGCTGCTCTGCCAAGCCCTTCCAGCTAAAACTATGTCGTTGCTCCTCTGGAAGGATCCCTGCACCGTGACGTAGTTTTTCAGAAGAAGCCTTGCGTTTGCAAGAGCAAATGAGGAATTCGTTGCAGGAAAGAGGAAGGAAAGAAAGTTTCTCTCCTTCTGCCTGCTTTGCTCAGAGGACTGGATGAAGTCAGGGAGTTCACCCTTTCACTGAGAAATTGCAGGCTGCTGTTGCCTGGGCGCTCTCTTCTTTGCAAAAGAGTCTGCAGTTCCACGCTTTGAACCGTGGAAAGGCGCCGGGCTCTGCTAAGATTTCCCCCGGCGCTTCGTTTGCCCTGGGCCAAAGCGAGCCTTCACATTAGCTGAACGCTAACACTGCATACTCGTTCCACTTCCAGAACAGGGCTACCGCGAGGCAGTTCTCCGGGGGAAAACGGCCCTTCGCGAAGGGCAGATCTGTGGAGCTCATTGCGGGAAAGCGAAAGCAAAGGACGCTTTTCTCCCTCTAACTGCTTTCGTCAGAGGAACGGGGGAAGTCACAGTGTTCTTTCTCTCACTGAGATACACACAATCTGACGTTGCCTCTGAGCTCCGTTGCTGGCAAAGAACTGAAACGGACATACATTCCTGTGGGGAAACACAGGGCTTTGCTAGGATTTCTCTAGGCAGTGTGTTTTCCCTGGGCCTCACTGTAGCAACACTATCTCGCCAGGGCAACACTGCATGGGATTTCCTCTGCCAGGAGAGAGCTGCTGCTTTGTAGTTTGTGCTGGGAAACCTTGCTTTGGCAAGTGCCAATTGACCGCATTCGGGCAGAAAGAAAAGAGAATAGCAAGAGGCCTTTTCTCCCCGGCTGCTCTGCCAAGCCCTTCCAGCTAAAACTATGTCGTTGCTCCTCTGGAAGAATCCCTGCACCGTGACGTAGTTTTTCAGAAGAAGCCTTGCGTTTGCAAGAGCAATAGAGGAATTCGTTGCAGGAAAGAGGAAGGAAAGAAAGTTTCTCTCCTTCTGCCTGCTTTGCTCAGAGGACTGGATGAAGTCAGGGAGTTCTCCCTTTCACTGAGAAACGTGCAGGCTGCTGTTGCCTGGGCGCTCTCTTCTTTGCAAAAGAGTCTGCAGTTCCACGCTTTGAACCTTGGAAAGGCGCCGGGCTCTGCTAAGATTTCCCCAGCGCTTCGTTTGCCCTGGGCCAAAGCGAGCCTTCACATTAGCTGAACGCTAACACTGCATACTCGTTCCACTTCCAGAACAGGGCTACCGCGAGGCAGTTCTCCGGGGGAAAACGGCCCTTCGCGAAGGGCAGATCTGTGGAGCTCATTGCGGGAAAGCGAAAGCAAAGGACGCTTTTCTCCCTCTAACTGCTTTCGTCAGAGGAACGGGGGAAGTCACAGTGTTCTTTCTCTCACTGAGATACACACAATCTGACGTTGCCTCTGAGCTCCGTTGCTGGCAAAGAACTGAAACGGACATACATTCCTGTGGGGAAACACAGGGCTTTGCTAGGATTTCTCTAGGCAGTGTGTTTTCCCTGGGCCTCACTGTAGCAACACTATCTCGCCAGGGCAACACTGCATGGGATTTCCTCTGCCAGGAGAGAGCTGCTGCTTTGTAGTTTGTGCTGGGAAACCTTGCTTTGGCAAGTGCCAATTGACCGCATTCGGGCAGAAAGAAAAGAGAATAGCAAGAGGCCTTTTCTCCCCGGCTGCTCTGCCAAGCCCTTCCGGCTAAAACTATGTCGTTGCTCCTCTGGAAGGATCCCTGCACCGTGACGTAGTTTTTCAGAAGAAGCCTTGCGTTTGCAAGAGCAAATGAGGAATTCGTTGCCGGAAAGAGGAAGGAAAGAAAGTTTCTCTCCTTCTGCCTGCTTTGCTCAGAGGACTGGATGAAGTCAGGGAGTTCTCCCTTTCACTGAGAAACGTGCAGGCTGCTGTTGCCTGTGCGCTCTCTTTTTTGCAAAAGAGTCTGCAGTTCCACGCTTTGAACCTTGGAAAGGCGCCGGGCTCTGCTAAGATTTCCCCCGGCGCTTCGTTTGCCCTGGGCCAAAGCGAGCCTTCACATTAGCTGAACGCTAACACTGCATACTCGTTCCACTTCCAGAACAGGGCTACCGCGAGGCAGTTCTCCGGGGGAAAACGGCCCTTCGCGAAGGGCAGATCTGTCGAGCTCATTGCGGGAAAGCGAAAGCAAAGGACGCTTTTCTCCCTCTAACTGCTTTCGTCAGAGGAACGGTGGAAGTCACAGTGTTCTTTCTCTCACTGAGATACACACAATCTGACGTTGCCTCTGAGCTCCGTTGCTGGCAAAGAACTGAAACGGACATACATTCCTGTGGGGAAACACAGGGCTTTGCTAGGATTTCTCTAGGCAGTGTGTTTTCCCTGGGCCTCACTGTAGCAACACTATCTCGCCAGGGCAACACTGCATGGGATTTCCTCTGCCAGGAGAGAGCTGCTGCTTTGTAGTTTGTGCTGGGAAACCTTGCTTTGGCAAGTGCCAATTGACCGCATTCGGGCAGAAAGAAAAGAGAATAGCAAGAGGCCTTTTCTCCCCGGCTGCTCTGCCAAGCCCTTCCGGCTAAAACTATGTCGTTGCTCCTCTGGAAGGATCCCTGCACCGTGACGTAGTTTTTCAGAAGAAGCCTTGCGTTTGCAAGAGCAAATGAGGAATTCGTTGCCGGAAAGAGGAAGGAAAGAAAGTTTCTCTCCTTCTGCCTGCTTTGCTCAGAGGACTGGATGAAGTCAGGGAGTTCTCCCTTTCACTGAGAAACGTGCAGGCTGCTGTTGCCTGTGCGCTCTCTTTTTTGCAAAAGAGTCTGCAGTTCCACGCTTTGAACCTTGGAAAGGCGCCGGGCTCTGCTAAGATTTCCCCCGGCGCTTCGTTTGCCCTGGGCCAAAGCGAGCCTTCACATTAGCTGAACGCTAACACTGCATACTCGTTCCACTTCCAGAACAGGGCTACCGCGAGGCAGTTCTCGGGGGGGAAAACGGCCCTTCGCGAAGGGCAGATCTGTGGAGCTCATTGCGGGAAAGCGAAAGCAAAGGACGCTTTTCTCCCTCTAACTGCTTTCGTCAGAGGAACGGTGGAAGTCACAGTGTTCTTTCTCTCACTGACATACACACAATCTGACGTTGCCTCTGAGCTCCGTTGCTGGCAAAGAACTGAAACGGACATACATTCCTGTGGGGAAACACAGGGCTTTGCTAGGATTTCTCTAGGCAGTGTGTTTTCCCTGGGCCTCACTGTAGCAACACTATCTCGCCAGGGCAACACTGCATGGGATTTCCTCTGCCAGGAGAGAGCTGCTGCTTTGTAGTTTGTGCTGGGAAACCTTGCTTTGGCAAGTGCCAATTGACCGCATTCGGGCAGAAACAAAAGAGAATAGCAAGAGGCCTTTTCTCCCCGGCTGCTCTGCCAAGCCCTTCCAGCTAAAACTATGTCGTTACTCCTCTGGAAGGATCCCTGCACCGTGACGTAGTTTTTCAGAAGAAGCCTTGCGTTTGCAAGAGCAAATGAGGAATTCGTTGCAGGAAAGAGGAAGGAAAGAAAGTTTCTCTCCTTCTGCCTGCTTTGCTCAGAGGACTGGATGAAGTCAGGGAGTTCTCCCTTTCACTGAGAAACGTGCAGGCTGCTGTTGCCTGGGCGCTCTCTTCTTTGCAAAAGAGTCTGCAGTTCCACGCTTTGAACCGTGGAAAGGCGCCGGGCTCTGCTAAGATTTCCCCCGGCGCTTCGTTTGCCCTGGGCCAAAGCGAGCCTTCACATTAGCTGAACGCTAACACTGCATACTCGTTCCACTTCCAGAACAGGGCTACCGCGAGGCAGTTCTCCGGGGGAAAACGGCCCTTCGCGAAGGGCAGATCTGTGGAGCTCATTGCGGGAAAGCGAAAGCAAAGGACGCTTTTCTCCCTCTAACTGCTTTCGTCAGAGGAACGGGGGAAGTCACAGTGTTCTTTCTCTCACTGAGATACACACAATCTGACGTTGCCTCTGAGCTCCGTTGCTGGCAAAGAACTGAAACGGACATACATTCCTGTGGGGAAACACAGGGCTTTGCTAGGATTTCTCTAGGCAGTGTGTTTTCCCTGGGCCTCACTGTAGCAACACTATCTCGCCAGGGCAACACTGCATGGGATTTCCTCTGCCAGGAGAGAGCTGCTGCTTTGTAGTTTGTGCTGGGAAACCTTGCTTTGGCAAGTGCCAATTGACCGCATTCGGGCAGAAAGAAAAGAGAATAGCAAGAGGCCTTTTCTCCCCGGCTGCTCTGCCAAGCCCTTCCAGCTAAAACTATGTCGTTGCTCCTCTGGAAGAATCCCTGCACCGTGACGTAGTTTTTCAGAAGAAGCCTTGCGTTTGCAAGAGCAATAGAGGAATTCGTTGCAGGAAAGAGGAAGGAAAGAAAGTTTCTCTCCTTCTGCCTGCTTTGCTCAGAGGACTGGATGAAGTCAGGGAGTTCTCCCTTTCACTGAGAAACGTGCAGGCTGCTGTTGCCTGGGCGCTCTCTTCTTTGCAAAAGAGTCTGCAGTTCCACGCTTTGAACCTTGGAAAGGCGCCGGGCTCTGCTAAGATTTCCCCAGCGCTTCGTTTGCCCTGGGCCAAAGCGAGCCTTCACATTAGCTGAACGCTAACACTGCATACTCGTTCCACTTCCAGAACAGGGCTACCGCGAGGCAGTTCTCCGGGGGAAAACGGCCCTTCGCGAAGGGCAGATCTGTGGAGCTCATTGCGGGAAAGCGAAAGCAAAGGACGCTTTTCTCCCTCTAACTGCTTTCGTCAGAGGAACGGGGGAAGTCACAGTGTTCTTTCTCTCACTGAGATACACACAATCTGACGTTGCCTCTGAGCTCCGTTGCTGGCAAAGAACTGAAACGGACATACATTCCTGTGGGGAAACACAGGGCTTTGCTAGGATTTCTCTAGGCAGTGTGTTTTCCCTGGGCCTCACTGTAGCAACACTATCTCGCCAGGGCAACACTGCATGGGATTTCCTCTGCCAGGAGAGAGCTGCTGCTTTGTAGTTTGTGCTGGGAAACCTTGCTTTGGCAAGTGCCAATTGACCGCATTCGGGCAGAAAGAAAAGAGAATAGCAAGAGGCCTTTTCTCCCCGGCTGCTCTGCCAAGCCCTTCCAGCTAAAACTATGTCGTTGCTCCTCTGGAAGAATCCCTGCACCGTGACGTAGTTTTTCAGAAGAAGCCTTGCGTTTGCAAGAGCAATAGAGGAATTCGTTGCAGGAAAGAGGAAGGAAAGAAAGTTTCTCTCCTTCTGCCTGCTTTGCTCAGAGGACTGGATGAAGTCAGGGAGTTCTCCCTTTCACTGAGAAACGTGCAGGCTGCTGTTGCCTGGGCGCTCTCTTCTTTGCAAAAGAGTCTGCAGTTCCACGCTTTGAACCTTGGAAAGGCGCCGGGCTCTGCTAAGATTTCCCCAGCGCTTCGTTTGCCCTGGGCCAAAGCGAGCCTTCACATTAGCTGAACGCTAACACTGCATACTCGTTCCACTTCCAGAACAGGGCTACCGCGAGGCAGTTCTCCGGGGGAAAACGGCCCTTCGCGAAGGGCAGATCTGTGGAGCTCATTGCGGGAAAGCGAAAGCAAAGGACGCTTTTCTCCCTCTAACTGCTTTCGTCAGAGGAACGGGGGAAGTCACAGTGTTCTTTCTCTCACTGAGATACACACAATCTGACGTTGCCTCTGAGCTCCGTTGCTGGCAAAGAACTGAAACGGACATACATTCCTGTGGGGAAACACAGGGCTTTGCTAGGATTTCTCTAGGCAGTGTGTTTTCCCTGGGCCTCACTGTAGCAACACTATCTCGCCAGGGCAACACTGCATGGGATTTCCTCTGCCAGGAGAGAGCTGCTGCTTTGTAGTTTGTGCTGGGAAACCTTGCTTTGGCAAGTGCCAATTGACCGCATTCGGGCAGAAAGAAAAGAGAATAGCAAGAGGCCTTTTCTCCCCGGCTGCTCTGCCAAGCCCTTCCAGCTAAAACTATGTCGTTGCTCCTCTGGAAGGATCCCTGCACCGTGACGTAGTTTTTCAGAAGAAGCCTTGCGTTTGCAAGAGCAAATGAGGAATTCGTTGCAGGAAAGAGGAAGGAAAGAAAGTTTCTCTCCTTCTGCCTGCTTTGCTCAGAGGACTGGATGAAGTCAGGGAGTTCACCCTTTCACTGAGAAATTGCAGGCTGCTGTTGCCTGGGCGCTCTCTTCTTTGCAAAAGAGTCTGCAGTTCCACGCTTTGAACCTTGGAAAGGCGCCGGGCTCTGCTAAGATTTCCCCAGCGCTTCGTTTGCCCTGGGCCAAAGCGAGCCTTCACATTAGCTGAACGCTAACACTGCATACTCGTTCCACTTCCAGAACAGGGCTACCGCGAGGCAGTTCTCCGGGGGAAAACGGCCCTTCGCGAAGGGCAGATCTGTGGAGCTCATTGCGGGAAAGCGAAAGCAAAGGACGCTTTTCTCCCTCTAACTGCTTTCGTCAGAGGAACGGGGGAAGTCACAGTGTTCTTTCTCTCACTGAGATACACACAATCTGACGTTGCCTCTGAGCTCCGTTGCTGGCAAAGAACTGAAACGGACATACATTCCTGTGGGGAAACACAGGGCTTTGCTAGGATTTCTCTAGGCAGTGTGTTTTCCCTGGGCCTCACTGTAGCAACACTATCTCGCCAGGGCAACACTGCATGGGATTTCCTCTGCCAGGAGAGAGCTGCTGCTTTGTAGTTTGTGCTGGGAAACCTTGCTTTGGCAAGTGCCAATTGACCGCATTCGGGCAGAAAGAAAAGAGAATAGCAAGAGGCCTTTTCTCCCCGGCTGCTCTGCCAAGCCCTTCCAGCTAAAACTATGTCGTTGCTCCTCTGGAAGAATCCCTGCACCGTGACGTAGTTTTTCAGAAGAAGCCTTGCGTTTGCAAGAGCAATAGAGGAATTCGTTGCAGGAAAGAGGAAGGAAAGAAAGTTTCTCTCCTTCTGCCTGCTTTGCTCAGAGGACTGGATGAAGTCAGGGAGTTCTCCCTTTCACTGAGAAACGTGCAGGCTGCTGTTGCCTGGGCGCTCTCTTCTTTGCAAAAGAGTCTGCAGTTCCACGCTTTGAACCGTGGAAAGGCGCCGGGCTCTGCTAAGATTTCCCCCGGCGCTTCGTTTGCCCTGGGCCAAAGCGAGCCTTCACATTAGCTGAACGCTAACACTGCATACTCGTTCCACTTCCAGAACAGGGCTACCGCGAGGCAGTTCTCCGGGGGAAAACGGCCCTTCGCGAAGGGCAGATCTGTCGAGCTCATTGCGGGAAAGCGAAAGCAAAGGACGCTTTTCTCCCTCTAACTGCTTTCGTCAGAGGAACGGGGGAAGTCACAGTGTTCTTTCTCTCACTGAGATACACACAATCTGACGTTGCCTCTGAGCTCCGTTGCTGGCAAAGAACTGAAACGGACATACATTCCTGTGGGGAAACACAGGGCTTTGCTAGGATTTCTCTAGGCAGTGTGTTTTCCCTGGGCCTCACTGTAGCAACACTATCTCGCCAGGGCAACACTGCATGGGATTTCCTCTGCCAGGAGAGAGCTGCTGCTTTGTAGTTTGTGCTGGGAAACCTTGCTTTGGCAAGTGCCAATTGACCGCATTCGGGCAGAAACAAAAGAGAATAGCAAGAGGCCTTTTCTCCCCGGCTGCTCTGCCAAGCCCTTCCGGCTAAAACTATGTCGTTGCTCCTCTGGAAGGATCCCTGCACCGTGACGTAGTTTTTCAGAAGAAGCCTTGCGTTTGCAAGAGCAAATGAGGAATTCGTTGCAGGAAAGAGGAAGGAAAGAAAGTTTCTCTCCTTCTGCCTGCTTTGCTCAGAGGACTGGATGAAGTCAGGGAGTTCACCCTTTCACTGAGAAATTGCAGGCTGCTGTTGCCTGGGCGCTCTCTTCTTTGCAAAAGAGTCTGCAGTTCCACGCTTTGAACCGTGGAAAGGCGCCGGGCTCTGCTAAGATTTCCCCCGGCGCTTCGTTTGCCCTGGGCCAAAGCGAGCCTTCACATTAGCTGAACGCTAACACTGCATACTCGTTCCACTTCCAGAACAGGGCTACCGCGAGGCAGTTCTCCGGGGGAAAACGGCCCTTCGCGAAGGGCAGATCTGTGGAGCTCATTGCGGGAAAGCGAAAGCAAAGGACGCTTTTCTCCCTCTAACTGCTTTCGTCAGAGGAACGGGGGAAGTCACAGTGTTCTTTCTCTCACTGAGATACACACAATCTGACGTTGCCTCTGAGCTCCGTTGCTGGCAAAGAACTGAAACGGACATACATTCCTGTGGGGAAACACAGGGCTTTGCTAGGATTTCTCTAGGCAGTGTGTTTTCCCTGGGCCTCACTGTAGCAACACTATCTCGCCAGGGCAACACTGCATGGGATTTCCTCTGCCAGGAGAGAGCTGCTGCTTTGTAGTTTGTGCTGGGAAACCTTGCTTTGGCAAGTGCCAATTGACCGCATTCGGGCAGAAAGAAAAGAGAATAGCAAGAGGCCTTTTCTCCCCGGCTGCTCTGCCAAGCCCTTCCAGCTAAAACTATGTCGTTGCTCCTCTGGAAGGATCCCTGCACCGTGACGTAGTTTTTCAGAAGAAGCCTTGCGTTTGCAAGAGCAAATGAGGAATTCGTTGCAGGAAAGAGGAAGGAAAGAAAGTTTCTCTCCTTCTGCCTGCTTTGCTCAGAGGACTGGATGAAGTCAGGGAGTTCACCCTTTCACTGAGAAATTGCAGGCTGCTGTTGCCTGGGCGCTCTCTTCTTTGCAAAAGAGTCTGCAGTTCCACGCTTTGAACCGTGGAAAGGCGCCGGGCTCTGCTAAGATTTCCCCCGGCGCTTCGTTTGCCCTGGGCCAAAGCGAGCCTTCACATTAGCTGAACGCTAACACTGCATACTCGTTCCACTTCCAGAACAGGGCTACCGCGAGGCAGTTCTCCGGGGGAAAACGGCCCTTCGCGAAGGGCAGATCTGTGGAGCTCATTGCGGGAAAGCGAAAGCAAAGGACGCTTTTCTCCCTCTAACTGCTTTCGTCAGAGGAACGGGGGAAGTCACAGTGTTCTTTCTCTCACTGAGATACACACAATCTGACGTTGCCTCTGAGCTCCGTTGCTGGCAAAGAACTGAAACGGACATACATTCCTGTGGGGAAACACAGGGCTTTGCTAGGATTTCTCTAGGCAGTGTGTTTTCCCTGGGCCTCACTGTAGCAACACTATCTCGCCAGGGCAACACTGCATGGGATTTCCTCTGCCAGGAGAGAGCTGCTGCTTTGTAGTTTGTGCTGGGAAACCTTGCTTTGGCAAGTGCCAATTGACCGCATTCGGGCAGAAAGAAAAGAGAATAGCAAGAGGCCTTTTCTCCCCGGCTGCTCTGCCAAGCCCTTCCAGCTAAAACTATGTCGTTGCTCCTCTGGAAGAATCCCTGCACCGTGACGTAGTTTTTCAGAAGAAGCCTTGCGTTTGCAAGAGCAATAGAGGAATTCGTTGCAGGAAAGAGGAAGGAAAGAAAGTTTCTCTCCTTCTGCCTGCTTTGCTCAGAGGACTGGATGAAGTCAGGGAGTTCTCCCTTTCACTGAGAAACGTGCAGGCTGCTGTTGCCTGGGCGCTCTCTTCTTTGCAAAAGAGTCTGCAGTTCCACGCTTTGAACCTTGGAAAGGCGCCGGGCTCTGCTAAGATTTCCCCAGCGCTTCGTTTGCCCTGGGCCAAAGCGAGCCTTCACATTAGCTGAACGCTAACACTGCATACTCGTTCCACTTCCAGAACAGGGCTACCGCGAGGCAGTTCTCCGGGGGAAAACGGCCCTTCGCGAAGGGCAGATCTGTCGAGCTCATTGCGGGAAAGCGAAAGCAAAGGACGCTTTTCTCCCTCTAACTGCTTTCGTCAGAGGAACGGGGGAAGTCACAGTGTTCTTTCTCTCACTGAGATACACACAATCTGACGTTGCCTCTGAGCTCCGTTGCTGGCAAAGAACTGAAACGGACATACATTCCTGTGGGGAAACACAGGGCTTTGCTAGGATTTCTCTAGGCAGTGTGTTTTCCCTGGGCCTCACTGTAGCAACACTATCTCGCCAGGGCAACACTGCATGGGATTTCCTCTGCCAGGAGAGAGCTGCTGCTTTGTAGTTTGTGCTGGGAAACCTTGCTTTGGCAAGTGCCAATTGACCGCATTCGGGCAGAAAGAAAAGAGAATAGCAAGAGGCCTTTTCTCCCCGGCTGCTCTGCCAAGCCCTTCCAGCTAAAACTATGTCGTTGCTCCTCTGGAAGAATCCCTGCACCGTGACGTAGTTTTTCAGAAGAAGCCTTGCGTTTGCAAGAGCAATAGAGGAATTCGTTGCAGGAAAGAGGAAGGAAAGAAAGTTTCTCTCCTTCTGCCTGCTTTGCTCAGAGGACTGGATGAAGTCAGGGAGTTCTCCCTTTCACTGAGAAACGTGCAGGCTGCTGTTGCCTGGGCGCTCTCTTCTTTGCAAAAGAGTCTGCAGTTCCACGCTTTGAACCTTGGAAAGGCGCCGGGCTCTGCTAAGATTTCCCCAGCGCTTCGTTTGCCCTGGGCCAAAGCGAGCCTTCACATTAGCTGAACGCTAACACTGCATACTCGTTCCACTTCCAGAACAGGGCTACCGCGAGGCAGTTCTCCGGGGGAAAACGGCCCTTCGCGAAGGGCAGATCTGTGGAGCTCATTGCGGGAAAGCGAAAGCAAAGGACGCTTTTCTCCCTCTAACTGCTTTCGTCAGAGGAACGGGGGAAGTCACAGTGTTCTTTCTCTCACTGAGATACACACAATCTGACGTTGCCTCTGAGCTCCGTTGCTGGCAAAGAACTGAAACGGACATACATTCCTGTGGGGAAACACAGGGCTTTGCTAGGATTTCTCTAGGCAGTGTGTTTTCCCTGGGCCTCACTGTAGCAACACTATCTCGCCAGGGCAACACTGCATGGGATTTCCTCTGCCAGGAGAGAGCTGCTGCTTTGTAGTTTGTGCTGGGAAACCTTGCTTTGGCAAGTGCCAATTGACCGCATTCGGGCAGAAAGAAAAGAGAATAGCAAGAGGCCTTTTCTCCCCGGCTGCTCTGCCAAGCCCTTCCGGCTAAAACTATGTCGTTGCTCCTCTGGAAGGATCCCTGCACCGTGACGTAGTTTTTCAGAAGAAGCCTTGCGTTTGCAAGAGCAAATGAGGAATTCGTTGCCGGAAAGAGGAAGGAAAGAAAGTTTCTCTCCTTCTGCCTGCTTTGCTCAGAGGACTGGATGAAGTCAGGGAGTTCTCCCTTTCACTGAGAAACGTGCAGGCTGCTGTTGCCTGTGCGCTCTCTTTTTTGCAAAAGAGTCTGCAGTTCCACGCTTTGAACCTTGGAAAGGCGCCGGGCTCTGCTAAGATTTCCCCCGGCGCTTCGTTTGCCCTGGGCCAAAGCGAGCCTTCACATTAGCTGAACGCTAACACTGCATACTCGTTCCACTTCCAGAACAGGGCTACCGCGAGGCAGTTCTCCGGGGGAAAACGGCCCTTCGCGAAGGGCAGATCTGTCGAGCTCATTGCGGGAAAGCGAAAGCAAAGGACGCTTTTCTCCCTCTAACTGCTTTCGTCAGAGGAACGGTGGAAGTCACAGTGTTCTTTCTCTCACTGAGATACACACAATCTGACGTTGCCTCTGAGCTCCGTTGCTGGCAAAGAACTGAAACGGACATACATTCCTGTGGGGAAACACAGGGCTTTGCTAGGATTTCTCTAGGCAGTGTGTTTTCCCTGGGCCTCACTGTAGCAACACTATCTCGCCAGGGCAACACTGCATGGGATTTCCTCTGCCAGGAGAGAGCTGCTGCTTTGTAGTTTGTGCTGGGAAACCTTGCTTTGGCAAGTGCCAATTGACCGCATTCGGGCAGAAACAAAAGAGAATAGCAAGAGGCCTTTTCTCCCCGGCTGCTCTGCCAAGCCCTTCCAGCTAAAACTATGTCGTTGCTCCTCTGGAAGGATCCCTGCACCGTGACGTAGTTTTTCAGAAGAAGCCTTGCGTTTGCAAGAGCAAATGAGGAATTCGTTGCAGGAAAGAGGAAGGAAAGAAAGTTTCTCTCCTGCCTGCTTTGCTCAGAGGACTGGATGAAGTCAGGGAGTTCTCCCTTTCACTGAGAAACGTGCAGGCTGCTGTTGCCTGGGCGCTCTCTTCTTTGCAAAAGAGTCTGCAGTTCAACGCTTTGAACCGTGGAAAGGCGCCGGGCTCTGCTAAGATTTCCCCCGGCGCTTCGTTTGCCCTGGGCCAAAGCGAGCCTTCACATTAGCTGAACGCTAACACTGCATACTCGTTCCACTTCCAGAACAGGGCTACCGCGAGGCAGTTCTCCGGGGGAAAACGGCCCTTCGCGAAGGGCAGATCTGTGGAGCTCATTGCGGGAAAGCGAAAGCAAAGGACGCTTTTCTCCCTCTAACTGCTTTCGTCAGAGGAACGGGGGAAGTCACAGTGTTCTTTCTCTCACTGAGATACACACAATCTGACGTTGCCTCTGAGCTCCGTTGCTGGCAAAGAACTGAAACGGACATACATTCCTGTGGGGAAACACAGGGCTTTGCTAGGATTTCTCTAGGCAGTGTGTTTTCCCTGGGCCTCACTGTAGCAACACTATCTCGCCAGGGCAACACTGCATGGGATTTCCTCTGCCAGGAGAGAGCTGCTGCTTTGTAGTTTGTGCTGGGAAACCTTGCTTTGGCAAGTGCCAATTGACCGCATTCGGGCAGAAAGAAAAGAGAATAGCAAGAGGCCTTTTCTCCCCGGCTGCTCTGCCAAGCCCTTCCAGCTAAAACTATGTCGTTGCTCCTCTGGAAGGATCCCTGCACCGTGACGTAGTTTTTCAGAAGAAGCCTTGCGTTTGCAAGAGCAAATGAGGAATTCGTTGCAGGAAAGAGGAAGGAAAGAAAGTTTCTCTCCTTCTGCCTGCTTTGCTCAGAGGACTGGATGAAGTCAGGGAGTTCACCCTTTCACTGAGAAATTGCAGGCTGCTGTTGCCTGGGCGCTCTCTTCTTTGCAAAAGAGTCTGCAGTTCCACGCTTTGAACCGTGGAAAGGCGCCGGGCTCTGCTAAGATTTCCCCCGGCGCTTCGTTTGCCCTGGGCCAAAGCGAGCCTTCACATTAGCTGAACGCTAACACTGCATACTCGTTCCACTTCCAGAACAGGGCTACCGCGAGGCAGTTCTCCGGGGGAAAACGGCCCTTCGCGAAGGGCAGATCTGTGGAGCTCATTGCGGGAAAGCGAAAGCAAAGGACGCTTTTCTCCCTCTAACTGCTTTCGTCAGAGGAACGGGGGAAGTCACAGTGTTCTTTCTCTCACTGAGATACACACAATCTGACGTTGCCTCTGAGCTCCGTTGCTGGCAAAGAACTGAAACGGACATACATTCCTGTGGGGAAACACAGGGCTTTGCTAGGATTTCTCTAGGCAGTGTGTTTTCCCTGGGCCTCACTGTAGCAACACTATCTCGCCAGGGCAACACTGCATGGGATTTCCTCTGCCAGGAGAGAGCTGCTGCTTTGTAGTTTGTGCTGGGAAACCTTGCTTTGGCAAGTGCCAATTGACCGCATTCGGGCAGAAAGAAAAGAGAATAGCAAGAGGCCTTTTCTCCCCGGCTGCTCTGCCAAGCCCTTCCAGCTAAAACTATGTCGTTGCTCCTCTGGAAGGATCCCTGCACCGTGACGTAGTTTTTCAGAAGAAGCCTTGCGTTTGCAAGAGCAATAGAGGAATTCGTTGCAGGAAAGAGGAAGGAAAGAAAGTTTCTCTCCTTCTGCCTGCTTTGCTCAGAGGACTGGATGAAGTCAGGGAGTTCTCCCTTTCACTGAGAAACGTGCAGGCTGCTGTTGCCTGGGCGCTCTCTTCTTTGCGAAAGAGTCTGCAGTTCCACGCTTTGAACCTTGGAAAGGCGCCGGGCTCTGCTAAGATTTCCCCCGGCGCTTCGTTTGCCCTGGGCCAAAGCGAGCCTTCACATTAGCTGAACGCTAACACTGCATACTCGTTCCACTTCCAGAACAGGGCTACCGCGAGGCAGTTCTCCGGGGGAAAACGGCCCTTCGCGAAGGGCAGATCTGTCGAGCTCATTGCGGGAAAGCGAAAGCAAAGGACGCTTTTCTCCCTCTAACTGCTTTCGTCAGAGGAACGGGGGAAGTCACAGTGTTCTTTCTCTCACTGAGATACACACAATCTGACGTTGCCTCTGAGCTCCGTTGCTGGCAAAGAACTGAAACGGACATACATTCCTGTGGGGAAACACAGGGCTTTGCTAGGATTTCTCTAGGCAGTGTGTTTTCCCTGGGCCTCACTGTAGCAACACTATCTCGCCAGGGCAACACTGCATGGGATTTCCTCTGCCAGGAGAGAGCTGCTGCTTTGTAGTTTGTGCTGGGAAACCTTGCTTTGGCAAGTGCCAATTGACCGCATTCGGGCAGAAAGAAAAGAGAATAGCAAGAGGCCTTTTCTCCCCGGCTGCTCTGCCAAGCCCTTCCAGCTAAAACTATGTCGTTGCTCCTCTGGAAGAATCCCTGCACCGTGACGTAGTTTTTCAGAAGAAGCCTTGCGTTTGCAAGAGCAATAGAGGAATTCGTTGCAGGAAAGAGGAAGGAAAGAAAGTTTCTCTCCTTCTGCCTGCTTTGCTCAGAGGACTGGATGAAGTCAGGGAGTTCTCCCTTTCACTGAGAAACGTGCAGGCTGCTGTTGCCTGGGCGCTCTCTTCTTTGCAAAAGAGTCTGCAGTTCCACGCTTTGAACCTTGGAAAGGCGCCGGGCTCTGCTAAGATTTCCCCAGCGCTTCGTTTGCCCTGGGCCAAAGCGAGCCTTCACATTAGCTGAACGCTAACACTGCATACTCGTTCCACTTCCAGAACAGGGCTACCGCGAGGCAGTTCTCCGGGGGAAAACGGCCCTTCGCGAAGGGCAGATCTGTGGAGCTCATTGCGGGAAAGCGAAAGCAAAGGACGCTTTTCTCCCTCTAACTGCTTTCGTCAGAGGAACGGGGGAAGTCACAGTGTTCTTTCTCTCACTGAGATACACACAATCTGACGTTGCCTCTGAGCTCCGTTGCTGGCAAAGAACTGAAACGGACATACATTCCTGTGGGGAAACACAGGGCTTTGCTAGGATTTCTCTAGGCAGTGTGTTTTCCCTGGGCCTCACTGTAGCAACACTATCTCGCCAGGGCAACACTGCATGGGATTTCCTCTGCCAGGAGAGAGCTGCTGCTTTGTAGTTTGTGCTGGGAAACCTTGCTTTGGCAAGTGCCAATTGACCGCATTCGGGCAGAAAGAAAAGAGAATAGCAAGAGGCCTTTTCTCCCCGGCTGCTCTGCCAAGCCCTTCCGGCTAAAACTATGTCGTTGCTCCTCTGGAAGGATCCCTGCACCGTGACGTAGTTTTTCAGAAGAAGCCTTGCGTTTGCAAGAGCAAATGAGGAATTCGTTGCCGGAAAGAGGAAGGAAAGAAAGTTTCTCTCCTTCTGCCTGCTTTGCTCAGAGGACTGGATGAAGTCAGGGAGTTCTCCCTTTCACTGAGAAACGTGCAGGCTGCTGTTGCCTGTGCGCTCTCTTTTTTGCAAAAGAGTCTGCAGTTCCACGCTTTGAACCTTGGAAAGGCGCCGGGCTCTGCTAAGATTTCCCCCGGCGCTTCGTTTGCCCTGGGCCAAAGCGAGCCTTCACATTAGCTGAACGCTAACACTGCATACTCGTTCCACTTCCAGAACAGGGCTACCGCGAGGCAGTTCTCCGGGGGAAAACGGCCCTTCGCGAAGGGCAGATCTGTCGAGCTCATTGCGGGAAAGCGAAAGCAAAGGACGCTTTTCTCCCTCTAACTGCTTTCGTCAGAGGAACGGTGGAAGTCACAGTGTTCTTTCTCTCACTGAGATACACACAATCTGACGTTGCCTCTGAGCTCCGTTGCTGGCAAAGAACTGAAACGGACATACATTCCTGTGGGGAAACACAGGGCTTTGCTAGGATTTCTCTAGGCAGTGTGTTTTCCCTGGGCCTCACTGTAGCAACACTATCTCGCCAGGGCAACACTGCATGGGATTTCCTCTGCCAGGAGAGAGCTGCTGCTTTGTAGTTTGTGCTGGGAAACCTTGCTTTGGCAAGTGCCAATTGACCGCATTCGGGCAGAAACAAAAGAGAATAGCAAGAGGCCTTTTCTCCCCGGCTGCTCTGCCAAGCCCTTCCAGCTAAAACTATGTCGTTGCTCCTCTGGAAGGATCCCTGCACCGTGACGTAGTTTTTCAGAAGAAGCCTTGCGTTTGCAAGAGCAAATGAGGAATTCGTTGCAGGAAAGAGGAAGGAAAGAAAGTTTCTCTCCTTCTGCCTGCTTTGCTCAGAGGACTGGATGAAGTCAGGGAGTTCTCCCTTTCACTGAGAAACGTGCAGGCTGCTGTTGCCTGGGCGCTCTCTTCTTTGCAAAAGAGTCTGCAGTTCAACGCTTTGAACCGTGGAAAGGCGCCGGGCTCTGCTAAGATTTCCCCCGGCGCTTCGTTTGCCCTGGGCCAAAGCGAGCCTTCACATTAGCTGAACGCTAACACTGCATACTCGTTCCACTTCCAGAACAGGGCTACCGCGAGGCAGTTCTCCGGGGGAAAACGGCCCTTCGCGAAGGGCAGATCTGTGGAGCTCATTGCGGGAAAGCGAAAGCAAAGGACGCTTTTCTCCCTCTAACTGCTTTCGTCAGAGGAACGGGGGAAGTCACAGTGTTCTTTCTCTCACTGAGATACACACAATCTGACGTTGCCTCTGAGCTCCGTTGCTGGCAAAGAACTGAAACGGACATACATTCCTGTGGGGAAACACAGGGCTTTGCTAGGATTTCTCTAGGCAGTGTGTTTTCCCTGGGCCTCACTGTAGCAACACTATCTCGCCAGGGCAACACTGCATGGGATTTCCTCTGCCAGGAGAGAGCTGCTGCTTTGTAGTTTGTGCTGGGAAACCTTGCTTTGGCAAGTGCCAATTGACCGCATTCGGGCAGAAAGAAAAGAGAATAGCAAGAGGCCTTTTCTCCCCGGCTGCTCTGCCAAGCCCTTCCAGCTAAAACTATGTCGTTGCTCCTCTGGAAGGATCCCTGCACCGTGACGTAGTTTTTCAGAAGAAGCCTTGCGTTTGCAAGAGCAAATGAGGAATTCGTTGCAGGAAAGAGGAAGGAAAGAAAGTTTCTCTCCTTCTGCCTGCTTTGCTCAGAGGACTGGATGAAGTCAGGGAGTTCACCCTTTCACTGAGAAATTGCAGGCTGCTGTTGCCTGGGCGCTCTCTTCTTTGCAAAAGAGTCTGCAGTTCCACGCTTTGAACCGTGGAAAGGCGCCGGGCTCTGCTAAGATTTCCCCCGGCGCTTCGTTTGCCCTGGGCCAAAGCGAGCCTTCACATTAGCTGAACGCTAACACTGCATACTCGTTCCACTTCCAGAACAGGGCTACCGCGAGGCAGTTCTCCGGGGGAAAACGGCCCTTCGCGAAGGGCAGATCTGTGGAGCTCATTGCGGGAAAGCGAAAGCAAAGGACGCTTTTCTCCCTCTAACTGCTTTCGTCAGAGGAACGGGGGAAGTCACAGTGTTCTTTCTCTCACTGAGATACACACAATCTGACGTTGCCTCTGAGCTCCGTTGCTGGCAAAGAACTGAAACGGACATACATTCCTGTGGGGAAACACAGGGCTTTGCTAGGATTTCTCTAGGCAGTGTGTTTTCCCTGGGCCTCACTGTAGCAACACTATCTCGCCAGGGCAACACTGCATGGGATTTCCTCTGCCAGGAGAGAGCTGCTGCTTTGTAGTTTGTGCTGGGAAACCTTGCTTTGGCAAGTGCCAATTGACCGCATTCGGGCAGAAAGAAAAGAGAATAGCAAGAGGCCTTTTCTCCCCGGCTGCTCTGCCAAGCCCTTCCAGCTAAAACTATGTCGTTGCTCCTCTGGAAGGATCCCTGCACCGTGACGTAGTTTTTCAGAAGAAGCCTTGCGTTTGCAAGAGCAATAGAGGAATTCGTTGCAGGAAAGAGGAAGGAAAGAAAGTTTCTCTCCTTCTGCCTGCTTTGCTCAGAGGACTGGATGAAGTCAGGGAGTTCTCCCTTTCACTGAGAAACGTGCAGGCTGCTGTTGCCTGGGCGCTCTCTTCTTTGCGAAAGAGTCTGCAGTTCCACGCTTTGAACCTTGGAAAGGCGCCGGGCTCTGCTAAGATTTCCCCCGGCGCTTCGTTTGCCCTGGGCCAAAGCGAGCCTTCACATTAGCTGAACGCTAACACTGCATACTCGTTCCACTTCCAGAACAGGGCTACCGCGAGGCAGTTCTCCGGGGGAAAACGGCCCTTCGCGAAGGGCAGATCTGTCGAGCTCATTGCGGGAAAGCGAAAGCAAAGGACGCTTTTCTCCCTCTAACTGCTTTCGTCAGAGGAACGGGGGAAGTCACAGTGTTCTTTCTCTCACTGAGATACACACAATCTGACGTTGCCTCTGAGCTCCGTTGCTGGCAAAGAACTGAAACGGACATACATTCCTGTGGGGAAACACAGGGCTTTGCTAGGATTTCTCTAGGCAGTGTGTTTTCCCTGGGCCTCACTGTAGCAACACTATCTCGCCAGGGCAACACTGCATGGGATTTCCTCTGCCAGGAGAGAGCTGCTGCTTTGTAGTTTGTGCTGGGAAACCTTGCTTTGGCAAGTGCCAATTGACCGCATTCGGGCAGAAAGAAAAGAGAATAGCAAGAGGCCTTTTCTCCCCGGCTGCTCTGCCAAGCCCTTCCAGCTAAAACTATGTCGTTGCTCCTCTGGAAGAATCCCTGCACCGTGACGTAGTTTTTCAGAAGAAGCCTTGCGTTTGCAAGAGCAATAGAGGAATTCGTTGCAGGAAAGAGGAAGGAAAGAAAGTTTCTCTCCTTCTGCCTGCTTTGCTCAGAGGACTGGATGAAGTCAGGGAGTTCTCCCTTTCACTGAGAAACGTGCAGGCTGCTGTTGCCTGGGCGCTCTCTTCTTTGCAAAAGAGTCTGCAGTTCCACGCTTTGAACCTTGGAAAGGCGCCGGGCTCTGCTAAGATTTCCCCAGCGCTTCGTTTGCCCTGGGCCAAAGCGAGCCTTCACATTAGCTGAACGCTAACACTGCATACTCGTTCCACTTCCAGAACAGGGCTACCGCGAGGCAGTTCTCCGGGGGAAAACGGCCCTTCGCGAAGGGCAGATCTGTCGAGCTCATTGCGGGAAAGCGAAAGCAAAGGACGCTTTTCTCCCTCTAACTGCTTTCGTCAGAGGAACGGGGGAAGTCACAGTGTTCTTTCTCTCACTGAGATACACACAATCTGACGTTGCCTCTGAGCTCCGTTGCTGGCAAAGAACTGAAACGGACATACATTCCTGTGGGGAAACACAGGGCTTTGCTAGGATTTCTCTAGGCAGTGTGTTTTCCCTGGGCCTCACTGTAGCAACACTATCTCGCCAGGGCAACACTGCATGGGATTTCCTCTGCCAGGAGAGAGCTGCTGCTTTGTAGTTTGTGCTGGGAAACCTTGCTTTGGCAAGTGCCAATTGACCGCATTCGGGCAGAAAGAAAAGAGAATAGCAAGAGGCCTTTTCTCCCCGGCTGCTCTGCCAAGCCCTTCCGGCTAAAACTATGTCGTTGCTCCTCTGGAAGGATCCCTGCACCGTGACGTAGTTTTTCAGAAGAAGCCTTGCGTTTGCAAGAGCAAATGAGGAATTCGTTGCCGGAAAGAGGAAGGAAAGAAAGTTTCTCTCCTTCTGCCTGCTTTGCTCAGAGGACTGGATGAAGTCAGGGAGTTCTCCCTTTCACTGAGAAACGTGCAGGCTGCTGTTGCCTGTGCGCTCTCTTTTATGCAAAAGAGTCTGCAGTTCCACGCTTTGAACCTTGGAAAGGCGCCGGGCTCTGCTAAGATTTCCCCCGGCGCTTCGTTTGCCCTGGGCCAAAGCGAGCCTTCACATTAGCTGAACGCTAACACTGCATACTCGTTCCACTTCCAGAACAGGGCTACCGCGAGGCAGTTCTCCGGGGGAAAACGGCCCTTCGCGAAGGGCAGATCTGTCGAGCTCATTGCGGGAAAGCGAAAGCAAAGGACGCTTTTCTCCCTCTAACTGCTTTCGTCAGAGGAACGGTGGAAGTCACAGTGTTCTTTCTCTCACTGAGATACACACAATCTGACGTTGCCTCTGAGCTCCGTTGCTGGCAAAGAACTGAAACGGACATACATTCCTGTGGGGAAACACAGGGCTTTGCTAGGATTTCTCTAGGCAGTGTGTTTTCCCTGGGCCTCACTGTAGCAACACTATCTCGCCAGGGCAACACTGCATGGGATTTCCTCTGCCAGGAGAGAGCTGCTGCTTTGTAGTTTGTGCTGGGAAACCTTGCTTTGGCAAGTGCCAATTGACCGCATTCGGGCAGAAACAAAAGAGAATAGCAAGAGGCCTTTTCTCCCCGGCTGCTCTGCCAAGCCCTTCCAGCTAAAACTATGTCGTTGCTCCTCTGGAAGGATCCCTGCACCGTGACGTAGTTTTTCAGAAGAAGCCTTGCGTTTGCAAGAGCAAATGAGGAATTCGTTGCAGGAAAGAGGAAGGAAAGAAAGTTTCTCTCCTTCTGCCTGCTTTGCTCAGAGGACTGGATGAAGTCAGGGAGTTCTCCCTTTCACTGAGAAACGTGCAGGCTGCTGTTGCCTGGGCGCTCTCTTCTTTGCAAAAGAGTCTGCAGTTCAACGCTTTGAACCGTGGAAAGGCGCCGGGCTCTGCTAAGATTTCCCCCGGCGCTTCGTTTGCCCTGGGCCAAAGCGAGCCTTCACATTAGCTGAACGCTAACACTGCATACTCGTTCCACTTCCAGAACAGGGCTACCGCGAGGCAGTTCTCCGGGGGAAAACGGCCCTTCGCGAAGGGCAGATCTGTGGAGCTCATTGCGGGAAAGCGAAAGCAAAGGACGCTTTTCTCCCTCTAACTGCTTTCGTCAGAGGAACGGGGGAAGTCACAGTGTTCTTTCTCTCACTGAGATACACACAATCTGACGTTGCCTCTGAGCTCCGTTGCTGGCAAAGAACTGAAACGGACATACATTCCTGTGGGGAAACACAGGGCTTTGCTAGGATTTCTCTAGGCAGTGTGTTTTCCCTGGGCCTCACTGTAGCAACACTATCTCGCCAGGGCAACACTGCATGGGATTTCCTCTGCCAGGAGAGAGCTGCTGCTTTGTAGTTTGTGCTGGGAAACCTTGCTTTGGCAAGTGCCAATTGACCGCATTCGGGCAGAAAGAAAAGAGAATAGCAAGAGGCCTTTTCTCCCCGGCTGCTCTGCCAAGCCCTTCCAGCTAAAACTATGTCGTTGCTCCTCTGGAAGGATCCCTGCACCGTGACGTAGTTTTTCAGAAGAAGCCTTGCGTTTGCAAGAGCAAATGAGGAATTCGTTGCAGGAAAGAGGAAGGAAAGAAAGTTTCTCTCCTTCTGCCTGCTTTGCTCAGAGGACTGGATGAAGTCAGGGAGTTCACCCTTTCACTGAGAAATTGCAGGCTGCTGTTGCCTGGGCGCTCTCTTCTTTGCAAAAGAGTCTGCAGTTCCACGCTTTGAACCGTGGAAAGGCGCCGGGCTCTGCTAAGATTTCCCCCGGCGCTTCGTTTGCCCTGGGCCAAAGCGAGCCTTCACATTAGCTGAACGCTAACACTGCATACTCGTTCCACTTCCAGAACAGGGCTACCGCGAGGCAGTTCTCCGGGGGAAAACGGCCCTTCGCGAAGGGCAGATCTGTGGAGCTCATTGCGGGAAAGCGAAAGCAAAGGACGCTTTTCTCCCTCTAACTGCTTTCGTCAGAGGAACGGGGGAAGTCACAGTGTTCTTTCTCTCACTGAGATACACACAATCTGACGTTGCCTCTGAGCTCCGTTGCTGGCAAAGAACTGAAACGGACATACATTCCTGTGGGGAAACACAGGGCTTTGCTAGGATTTCTCTAGGCAGTGTGTTTTCCCTGGGCCTCACTGTAGCAACACTATCTCGCCAGGGCAACACTGCATGGGATTTCCTCTGCCAGGAGAGAGCTGCTGCTTTGTAGTTTGTGCTGGGAAACCTTGCTTTGGCAAGTGCCAATTGACCGCATTCGGGCAGAAAGAAAAGAGAATAGCAAGAGGCCTTTTCTCCCCGGCTGCTCTGCCAAGCCCTTCCAGCTAAAACTATGTCGTTGCTCCTCTGGAAGGATCCCTGCACCGTGACGTAGTTTTTCAGAAGAAGCCTTGCGTTTGCAAGAGCAATAGAGGAATTCGTTGCAGGAAAGAGGAAGGAAAGAAAGTTTCTCTCCTTCTGCCTGCTTTGCTCAGAGGACTGGATGAAGTCAGGGAGTTCTCCCTTTCACTGAGAAACGTGCAGGCTGCTGTTGCCTGGGCGCTCTCTTCTTTGCAAAAGAGTCTGCAGTTCCACGCTTTGAACCTTGGAAAGGCGCCGGGCTCTGCTAAGATTTCCCCCGGCGCTTCGTTTGCCCTGGGCCAAAGCGAGCCTTCACATTAGCTGAACGCTAACACTGCATACTCGTTCCACTTCCAGAACAGGGCTACCGCGAGGCAGTTCTCCGGGGGAAAACGGCCCTTCGCGAAGGGCAGATCTGTCGAGCTCATTGCGGGAAAGCGAAAGCAAAGGACGCTTTTCTCCCTCTAACTGCTTTCGTCAGAGGAACGGGGGAAGTCACAGTGTTCTTTCTCTCACTGAGATACACACAATCTGACGTTGCCTCTGAGCTCCGTTGCTGGCAAAGAACTGAAACGGACATACATTCCTGTGGGGAAACACAGGGCTTTGCTAGGATTTCTCTAGGCAGTGTGTTTTCCCTGGGCCTCACTGTAGCAACACTATCTCGCCAGGGCAACACTGCATGGGATTTCCTCTGCCAGGAGAGAGCTGCTGCTTTGTAGTTTGTGCTGGGAAACCTTGCTTTGGCAAGTGCCAATTGACCGCATTCGGGCAGAAAGAAAAGAGAATAGCAAGAGGCCTTTTCTCCCCGGCTGCTCTGCCAAGCCCTTCCAGCTAAAACTATGTCGTTGCTCCTCTGGAAGAATCCCTGCACCGTGACGTAGTTTTTCAGAAGAAGCCTTGCGTTTGCAAGAGCAATAGAGGAATTCGTTGCAGGAAAGAGGAAGGAAAGAAAGTTTCTCTCCTTCTGCCTGCTTTGCTCAGAGGACTGGATGAAGTCAGGGAGTTCTCCCTTTCACTGAGAAACGTGCAGGCTGCTGTTGCCTGGGCGCTCTCTTCTTTGCAAAAGAGTCTGCAGTTCCACGCTTTGAACCTTGGAAAGGCGCCGGGCTCTGCTAAGATTTCCCCAGCGCTTCGTTTGCCCTGGGCCAAAGCGAGCCTTCACATTAGCTGAACGCTAACACTGCATACTCGTTCCACTTCCAGAACAGGGCTACCGCGAGGCAGTTCTCCGGGGGAAAACGGCCCTTCGCGAAGGGCAGATCTGTGGAGCTCATTGCGGGAAAGCGAAAGCAAAGGACGCTTTTCTCCCTCTAACTGCTTTCGTCAGAGGAACGGGGGAAGTCACAGTGTTCTTTCTCTCACTGAGATACACACAATCTGACGTTGCCTCTGAGCTCCGTTGCTGGCAAAGAACTGAAACGGACATACATTCCTGTGGGGAAACACAGGGCTTTGCTAGGATTTCTCTAGGCAGTGTGTTTTCCCTGGGCCTCACTGTAGCAACACTATCTCGCCAGGGCAACACTGCATGGGATTTCCTCTGCCAGGAGAGAGCTGCTGCTTTGTAGTTTGTGCTGGGAAACCTTGCTTTGGCAAGTGCCAATTGACCGCATTCGGGCAGAAAGAAAAGAGAATAGCAAGAGGCCTTTTCTCCCCGGCTGCTCTGCCAAGCCCTTCCAGCTAAAACTATGTCGTTGCTCCTCTGGAAGGATCCCTGCACCGTGACGTAGTTTTTCAGAAGAAGCCTTGCGTTTGCAAGAGCAAATGAGGAATTCGTTGCAGGAAAGAGGAAGGAAAGAAAGTTTCTCTCCTTCTGCCTGCTTTGCTCAGAGGACTGGATGAAGTCAGGGAGTTCACCCTTTCACTGAGAAATTGCAGGCTGCTGTTGCCTGGGCGCTCTCTTCTTTGCAAAAGAGTCTGCAGTTCCACGCTTTGAACCTTGGAAAGGCGCCGGGCTCTGCTAAGATTTCCCCCGGCGCTTCGTTTGCCCTGGGCCAAAGCGAGCCTTCACATTAGCTGAACGCTAACACTGCATACTCGTTCCACTTCCAGAACAGGGCTACCGCGAGGCAGTTCTCCGGGGGAAAACGGCCCTTCGCGAAGGGCAGATCTGTGGAGCTCATTGCGGGAAAGCGAAAGCAAAGGACGCTTTTCTCCCTCTAACTGCTTTCGTCAGAGGAACGGGGGAAGTCACAGTGTTCTTTCTCTCACTGAGATACACACAATCTGACGTTGCCTCTGAGCTCCGTTGCTGGCAAAGAACTGAAACGGACATACATTCCTGTGGGGAAACACAGGGCTTTGCTAGGATTTCTCTAGGCAGTGTGTTTTCCCTGGGCCTCACTGTAGCAACACTATCTCGCCAGGGCAACACTGCATGGGATTTCCTCTGCCAGGAGAGAGCTGCTGCTTTGTAGTTTGTGCTGGGAAACCTTGCTTTGGCAAGTGCCAATTGACCGCATTCGGGCAGAAAGAAAAGAGAATAGCAAGAGGCCTTTTCTCCCCGGCTGCTCTGCCAAGCCCTTCCAGCTAAAACTATGTCGTTGCTCCTCTGGAAGAATCCCTGCACCGTGACGTAGTTTTTCAGAAGAAGCCTTGCGTTTGCAAGAGCAATAGAGGAATTCGTTGCAGGAAAGAGGAAGGAAAGAAAGTTTCTCTCCTTCTGCCTGCTTTGCTCAGAGGACTGGATGAAGTCAGGGAGTTCTCCCTTTCACTGAGAAACGTGCAGGCTGCTGTTGCCTGGGCGCTCTCTTCTTTGCAAAAGAGTCTGCAGTTCCACGCTTTGAACCTTGGAAAGGCGCCGGGCTCTGCTAAGATTTCCCCAGCGCTTCGTTTGCCCTGGGCCAAAGCGAGCCTTCACATTAGCTGAACGCTAACACTGCATACTCGTTCCACTTCCAGAACAGGGCTACCGCGAGGCAGTTCTCCGGGGGAAAACGGCCCTTCGCGAAGGGCAGATCTGTGGAGCTCATTGCGGGAAAGCGAAAGCAAAGGACGCTTTTCTCCCTCTAACTGCTTTCGTCAGAGGAACGGGGGAAGTCACAGTGTTCTTTCTCTCACTGAGATACACACAATCTGACGTTGCCTCTGAGCTCCGTTGCTGGCAAAGAACTGAAACGGACATACATTCCTGTGGGGAAACACAGGGCTTTGCTAGGATTTCTCTAGGCAGTGTGTTTTCCCTGGGCCTCACTGTAGCAACACTATCTCGCCAGGGCAACACTGCATGGGATTTCCTCTGCCAGGAGAGAGCTGCTGCTTTGTAGTTTGTGCTGGGAAACCTTGCTTTGGCAAGTGCCAATTGACCGCATTCGGGCAGAAAGAAAAGAGAATAGCAAGAGGCCTTTTCTCCCCGGCTGCTCTGCCAAGCCCTTCCGGCTAAAACTATGTCGTTGCTCCTCTGGAAGGATCCCTGCACCGTGACGTAGTTTTTCAGAAGAAGCCTTGCGTTTGCAAGAGCAAATGAGGAATTCGTTGCAGGAAAGAGGAAGGAAAGAAAGTTTCTCTCCTTCTGCCTGCTTTGCTCAGAGGACTGGATGAAGTCAGGGAGTTCTCCCTTTCACTGAGAAACGTGCAGGCTGCTGTTGCCTGTGCGCTCTCTTTTTTGCAAAAGAGTCTGCAGTTCCACGCTTTGAACCTTGGAAAGGCGCCGGGCTCTGCTAAGATTTCCCCCGGCGCTTCGTTTGCCCTGGGCCAAAGCGAGCCTTCACATTAGCTGAACGCTAACACTGCATACTCGTTCCACTTCCAGAACAGGGCTACCGCGAGGCAGTTCTCGGGGGGGAAAACGGCCCTTCGCGAAGGGCAGATCTGTGGAGCTCATTGCGGGAAAGCGAAAGCAAAGGACGCTTTTCTCCCTCTAACTGCTTTCGTCAGAGGAACGGGGGAAGTCACAGTGTTCTTTCTCTCACTGACATACACACAATCTGACGTTGCCTCTGAGCTCCGTTGCTGGCAAAGAACTGAAACGGACATACATTCCTGTGGGGAAACACAGGGCTTTGCTAGGATTTCTCTAGGCAGTGTGTTTTCCCTGGGCCTCACTGTAGCAACACTATCTCGCCAGGGCAACACTGCATGGGATTTCCTCTGCCAGGAGAGAGCTGCTGCTTTGTAGTTTGTGCTGGGAAACCTTGCTTTGGCAAGTGCCAATTGACCGCATTCGGGCAGAAACAAAAGAGAATAGCAAGAGGCCTTTTCTCCCCGGCTGCTCTGCCAAGCCCTTCCGGCTAAAACTATGTCGTTGCTCCTCTGGAAGGATCCCTGCACCGTGACGTAGTTTTTCAGAAGAAGCCTTGCGTTTGCAAGAGCAAATGAGGAATTCGTTGCAGGAAAGAGGAAGGAAAGAAAGTTTCTCTCCTTCTGCCTGCTTTGCTCAGAGGACTGGATGAAGTCAGGGAGTTCTCCCTTTCACTGAGAAACGTGCAGGCTGCTGTTGCCTGGGCGCTCTCTTCTTTGCAAAAGAGTCTGCAGTTCAACGCTTTGAACCGTGGAAAGGCGCCGGGCTCTGCTAAGATTTCCCCCGGCGCTTCGTTTGCCCTGGGCCAAAGCGAGCCTTCACATTAGCTGAACGCTAACACTGCATACTCGTTCCACTTCCAGAACAGGGCTACCGCGAGGCAGTTCTCCGGGGGAAAACGGCCCTTCGCGAAGGGCAGATCTGTGGAGCTCATTGCGGGAAAGCGAAAGCAAAGGACGCTTTTCTCCCTCTAACTGCTTTCGTCAGAGGAACGGGGGAAGTCACAGTGTTCTTTCTCTCACTGAGATACACACAATCTGACGTTGCCTCTGAGCTCCGTTGCTGGCAAAGAACTGAAACGGACATACATTCCTGTGGGGAAACACAGGGCTTTGCTAGGATTTCTCTAGGCAGTGTGTTTTCCCTGGGCCTCACTGTAGCAACACTATCTCGCCAGGGCAACACTGCATGGGATTTCCTCTGCCAGGAGAGAGCTGCTGCTTTGTAGTTTGTGCTGGGAAACCTTGCTTTGGCAAGTGCCAATTGACCGCATTCGGGCAGAAAGAAAAGAGAATAGCAAGAGGCCTTTTCTCCCCGGCTGCTCTGCCAAGCCCTTCCAGCTAAAACTATGTCGTTGCTCCTCTGGAAGAATCCCTGCACCGTGACGTAGTTTTTCAGAAGAAGCCTTGCGTTTGCAAGAGCAATAGAGGAATTCGTTGCAGGAAAGAGGAAGGAAAGAAAGTTTCTCTCCTTCTGCCTGCTTTGCTCAGAGGACTGGATGAAGTCAGGGAGTTCTCCCTTTCACTGAGAAACGTGCAGGCTGCTGTTGCCTGGGCGCTCTCTTCTTTGCAAAAGAGTCTGCAGTTCCACGCTTTGAACCTTGGAAAGGCGCCGGGCTCTGCTAAGATTTCCCCAGCGCTTCGTTTGCCCTGGGCCAAAGCGAGCCTTCACATTAGCTGAACGCTAACACTGCATACTCGTTCCACTTCCAGAACAGGGCTACCGCGAGGCAGTTCTCCGGGGGAAAACGGCCCTTCGCGAAGGGCAGATCTGTCGAGCTCATTGCGGGAAAGCGAAAGCAAAGGACGCTTTTCTCCCTCTAACTGCTTTCGTCAGAGGAACGGGGGAAGTCACAGTGTTCTTTCTCTCACTGAGATACACACAATCTGACGTTGCCTCTGAGCTCCGTTGCTGGCAAAGAACTGAAACGGACATACATTCCTGTGGGGAAACACAGGGCTTTGCTAGGATTTCTCTAGGCAGTGTGTTTTCCCTGGGCCTCACTGTAGCAACACTATCTCGCCAGGGCAACACTGCATGGGATTTCCTCTGCCAGGAGAGAGCTGCTGCTTTGTAGTTTGTGCTGGGAAACCTTGCTTTGGCAAGTGCCAATTGACCGCATTCGGGCAGAAAGAAAAGAGAATAGCAAGAGGCCTTTTCTCCCCGGCTGCTCTGCCAAGCCCTTCCGGCTAAAACTATGTCGTTGCTCCTCTGGAAGGATCCCTGCACCGTGACGTAGTTTTTCAGAAGAAGCCTTGCGTTTGCAAGAGCAAATGAGGAATTCGTTGCAGGAAAGAGGAAGGAAAGAAAGTTTCTCTCCTTCTGCCTGCTTTGCTCAGAGGACTGGATGAAGTCAGGGAGTTCTCCCTTTCACTGAGAAACGTGCAGGCTGCTGTTGCCTGTGCGCTCTCTTTTTTGCAAAAGAGTCTGCAGTTCCACGCTTTGAACCTTGGAAAGGCGCCGGGCTCTGCTAAGATTTCCCCCGGCGCTTCGTTTGCCCTGGGCCAAAGCGAGCCTTCACATTAGCTGAACGCTAACACTGCATACTCGTTCCACTTCCAGAACAGGGCTACCGCGAGGCAGTTCTCGGGGGGGAAAACGGCCCTTCGCGAAGGGCAGATCTGTGGAGCTCATTGCGGGAAAGCGAAAGCAAAGGACGCTTTTCTCCCTCTAACTGCTTTCGTCAGAGGAACGGTGGAAGTCACAGTGTTCTTTCTCTCACTGACATACACACAATCTGACGTTGCCTCTGAGCTCCGTTGCTGGCAAAGAACTGAAACGGACATACATTCCTGTGGGGAAACACAGGGCTTTGCTAGGATTTCTCTAGGCAGTGTGTTTTCCCTGGGCCTCACTGTAGCAACACTATCTCGCCAGGGCAACACTGCATGGGATTTCCTCTGCCAGGAGAGAGCTGCTGCTTTGTAGTTTGTGCTGGGAAACCTTGCTTTGGCAAGTGCCAATTGACCGCATTCGGGCAGAAACAAAAGAGAATAGCAAGAGGCCTTTTCTCCCCGGCTGCTCTGCCAAGCCCTTCCGGCTAAAACTATGTCGTTGCTCCTCTGGAAGGATCCCTGCACCGTGACGTAGTTTTTCAGAAGAAGCCTTGCGTTTGCAAGAGCAAATGAGGAATTCGTTGCAGGAAAGAGGAAGGAAAGAAAGTTTCTCTCCTTCTGCCTGCTTTGCTCAGAGGACTGGATGAAGTCAGGGAGTTCTCCCTTTCACTGAGAAACGTGCAGGCTGCTGTTGCCTGGGCGCTCTCTTCTTTGCAAAAGAGTCTGCAGTTCAACGCTTTGAACCGTGGAAAGGCGCCGGGCTCTGCTAAGATTTCCCCCGGCGCTTCGTTTGCCCTGGGCCAAAGCGAGCCTTCACATTAGCTGAACGCTAACACTGCATACTCGTTCCACTTCCAGAACAGGGCTACCGCGAGGCAGTTCTCCGGGGGAAAACGGCCCTTCGCGAAGGGCAGATCTGTGGAGCTCATTGCGGGAAAGCGAAAGCAAAGGACGCTTTTCTCCCTCTAACTGCTTTCGTCAGAGGAACGGGGGAAGTCACAGTGTTCTTTCTCTCACTGAGATACACACAATCTGACGTTGCCTCTGAGCTCCGTTGCTGGCAAAGAACTGAAACGGACATACATTCCTGTGGGGAAACACAGGGCTTTGCTAGGATTTCTCTAGGCAGTGTGTTTTCCCTGGGCCTCACTGTAGCAACACTATCTCGCCAGGGCAACACTGCATGGGATTTCCTCTGCCAGGAGAGAGCTGCTGCTTTGTAGTTTGTGCTGGGAAACCTTGCTTTGGCAAGTGCCAATTGACCGCATTCGGGCAGAAAGAAAAGAGAATAGCAAGAGGCCTTTTCTCCCCGGCTGCTCTGCCAAGCCCTTCCAGCTAAAACTATGTCGTTGCTCCTCTGGAAGAATCCCTGCACCGTGACGTAGTTTTTCAGAAGAAGCCTTGCGTTTGCAAGAGCAATAGAGGAATTCGTTGCAGGAAAGAGGAAGGAAAGAAAGTTTCTCTCCTTCTGCCTGCTTTGCTCAGAGGACTGGATGAAGTCAGGGAGTTCTCCCTTTCACTGAGAAACGTGCAGGCTGCTGTTGCCTGGGCGCTCTCTTCTTTGCAAAAGAGTCTGCAGTTCCACGCTTTGAACCTTGGAAAGGCGCCGGGCTCTGCTAAGATTTCCCCAGCGCTTCGTTTGCCCTGGGCCAAAGCGAGCCTTCACATTAGCTGAACGCTAACACTGCATACTCGTTCCACTTCCAGAACAGGGCTACCGCGAGGCAGTTCTCCGGGGGAAAACGGCCCTTCGCGAAGGGCAGATCTGTCGAGCTCATTGCGGGAAAGCGAAAGCAAAGGACGCTTTTCTCCCTCTAACTGCTTTCGTCAGAGGAACGGGGGAAGTCACAGTGTTCTTTCTCTCACTGAGATACACACAATCTGACGTTGCCTCTGAGCTCCGTTGCTGGCAAAGAACTGAAACGGACATACATTCCTGTGGGGAAACACAGGGCTTTGCTAGGATTTCTCTAGGCAGTGTGTTTTCCCTGGGCCTCACTGTAGCAACACTATCTCGCCAGGGCAACACTGCATGGGATTTCCTCTGCCAGGAGAGAGCTGCTGCTTTGTAGTTTGTGCTGGGAAACCTTGCTTTGGCAAGTGCCAATTGACCGCATTCGGGCAGAAAGAAAAGAGAATAGCAAGAGGCCTTTTCTCCCCGGCTGCTCTGCCAAGCCCTTCCAGCTAAAACTATGTCGTTGCTCCTCTGGAAGAATCCCTGCACCGTGACGTAGTTTTTCAGAAGAAGCCTTGCGTTTGCAAGAGCAATAGAGGAATTCGTTGCAGGAAAGAGGAAGGAAAGAAAGTTTCTCTCCTTCTGCCTGCTTTGCTCAGAGGACTGGATGAAGTCAGGGAGTTCTCCCTTTCACTGAGAAACGTGCAGGCTGCTGTTGCCTGGGCGCTCTCTTCTTTGCAAAAGAGTCTGCAGTTCCACGCTTTGAACCTTGGAAAGGCGCCGGGCTCTGCTAAGATTTCCCCAGCGCTTCGTTTGCCCTGGGCCAAAGCGAGCCTTCACATTAGCTGAACGCTAACACTGCATACTCGTTCCACTTCCAGAACAGGGCTACCGCGAGGCAGTTCTCCGGGGGAAAACGGCCCTTCGCGAAGGGCAGATCTGTGGAGCTCATTGCGGGAAAGCGAAAGCAAAGGACGCTTTTCTCCCTCTAACTGCTTTCGTCAGAGGAACGGGGGAAGTCACAGTGTTCTTTCTCTCACTGAGATACACACAATCTGACGTTGCCTCTGAGCTCCGTTGCTGGCAAAGAACTGAAACGGACATACATTCCTGTGGGGAAACACAGGGCTTTGCTAGGATTTCTCTAGGCAGTGTGTTTTCCCTGGGCCTCACTGTAGCAACACTATCTCGCCAGGGCAACACTGCATGGGATTTCCTCTGCCAGGAGAGAGCTGCTGCTTTGTAGTTTGTGCTGGGAAACCTTGCTTTGGCAAGTGCCAATTGACCGCATTCGGGCAGAAAGAAAAGAGAATAGCAAGAGGCCTTTTCTCCCCGGCTGCTCTGCCAAGCCCTTCCAGCTAAAACTATGTCGTTGCTCCTCTGGAAGGATCCCTGCACCGTGACGTAGTTTTTCAGAAGAAGCCTTGCGTTTGCAAGAGCAAATGAGGAATTCGTTGCAGGAAAGAGGAAGGAAAGAAAGTTTCTCTCCTTCTGCCTGCTTTGCTCAGAGGACTGGATGAAGTCAGGGAGTTCACCCTTTCACTGAGAAATTGCAGGCTGCTGTTGCCTGGGCGCTCTCTTCTTTGCAAAAGAGTCTGCAGTTCCACGCTTTGAACCTTGGAAAGGCGCCGGGCTCTGCTAAGATTTCCCCAGCGCTTCGTTTGCCCTGGGCCAAAGCGAGCCTTCACATTAGCTGAACGCTAACACTGCATACTCGTTCCACTTCCAGAACAGGGCTACCGCGAGGCAGTTCTCCGGGGGAAAACGGCCCTTCGCGAAGGGCAGATCTGTGGAGCTCATTGCGGGAAAGCGAAAGCAAAGGACGCTTTTCTCCCTCTAACTGCTTTCGTCAGAGGAACGGGGGAAGTCACAGTGTTCTTTCTCTCACTGAGATACACACAATCTGACGTTGCCTCTGAGCTCCGTTGCTGGCAAAGAACTGAAACGGACATACATTCCTGTGGGGAAACACAGGGCTTTGCTAGGATTTCTCTAGGCAGTGTGTTTTCCCTGGGCCTCACTGTAGCAACACTATCTCGCCAGGGCAACACTGCATGGGATTTCCTCTGCCAGGAGAGAGCTGCTGCTTTGTAGTTTGTGCTGGGAAACCTTGCTTTGGCAAGTGCCAATTGACCGCATTCGGGCAGAAAGAAAAGAGAATAGCAAGAGGCCTTTTCTCCCCGGCTGCTCTGCCAAGCCCTTCCGGCTAAAACTATGTCGTTGCTCCTCTGGAAGGATCCCTGCACCGTGACGTAGTTTTTCAGAAGAAGCCTTGCGTTTGCAAGAGCAAATGAGGAATTCGTTGCAGGAAAGAGGAAGGAAAGAAAGTTTCTCTCCTTCTGCCTGCTTTGCTCAGAGGACTGGATGAAGTCAGGGAGTTCTCCCTTTCACTGAGAAACGTGCAGGCTGCTGTTGCCTGTGCGCTCTCTTTTTTGCAAAAGAGTCTGCAGTTCCAGGCTTTGAACCTTGGAAAGGCGCCGGGCTCTGCTAAGATTTCCCCCGGCGCTTCGTTTGCCCTGGGCCAAAGCGAGCCTTCACATTAGCTGAACGCTAACACTGCATACTCGTTCCACTTCCAGAACAGGGCTACCGCGAGGCAGTTCTCGGGGGGGAAAACGGCCCTTCGCGAAGGGCAGATCTGTGGAGCTCATTGCGGGAAAGCGAAAGCAAAGGACGCTTTTCTCCCTCTAACTGCTTTCGTCAGAGGAACGGTGGAAGTCACAGTGTTCTTTCTCTCACTGACATACACACAATCTGACGTTGCCTCTGAGCTCCGTTGCTGGCAAAGAACTGAAACGGACATACATTCCTGTGGGGAAACACAGGGCTTTGCTAGGATTTCTCTAGGCAGTGTGTTTTCCCTGGGCCTCACTGTAGCAACACTATCTCGCCAGGGCAACACTGCATGGGATTTCCTCTGCCAGGAGAGAGCTGCTGCTTTGTAGTTTGTGCTGGGAAACCTTGCTTTGGCAAGTGCCAATTGACCGCATTCGGGCAGAAACAAAAGAGAATAGCAAGAGGCCTTTTCTCCCCGGCTGCTCTGCCAAGCCCTTCCAGCTAAAACTATGTCGTTGCTCCTCTGGAAGGATCCCTGCACCGTGACGTAGTTTTTCAGAAGAAGCCTTGCGTTTGCAAGAGCAAATGAGGAATTCGTTGCAGGAAAGAGGAAGGAAAGAAAGTTTCTCTCCTTCTGCCTGCTTTGCTCAGAGGACTGGATGAAGTCAGGGAGTTCTCCCTTTCACTGAGAAACGTGCAGGCTGCTGTTGCCTGGGCGCTCTCTTCTTTGCAAAAGAGTCTGCAGTTCCACGCTTTGAACCGTGGAAAGGCGCCGGGCTCTGCTAAGATTTCCCCCGGCGCTTCGTTTGCCCTGGGCCAAAGCGAGCCTTCACATTAGCTGAACGCTAACACTGCATACTCGTTCCACTTCCAGAACAGGGCTACCGCGAGGCAGTTCTCCGGGGGAAAACGGCCCTTCGCGAAGGGCAGATCTGTGGAGCTCATTGCGGGAAAGCGAAAGCAAAGGACGCTTTTCTCCCTCTAACTGCTTTCGTCAGAGGAACGGGGGAAGTCACAGTGTTCTTTCTCTCACTGAGATACACACAATCTGACGTTGCCTCTGAGCTCCGTTGCTGGCAAAGAACTGAAACGGACATACATTCCTGTGGGGAAACACAGGGCTTTGCTAGGATTTCTCTAGGCAGTGTGTTTTCCCTGGGCCTCACTGTAGCAACACTATCTCGCCAGGGCAACACTGCATGGGATTTCCTCTGCCAGGAGAGAGCTGCTGCTTTGTAGTTTGTGCTGGGAAACCTTGCTTTGGCAAGTGCCAATTGACCGCATTCGGGCAGAAAGAAAAGAGAATAGCAAGAGGCCTTTTCTCCCCGGCTGCTCTGCCAAGCCCTTCCAGCTAAAACTATGTCGTTGCTCCTCTGGAAGGATCCCTGCACCGTGACGTAGTTTTTCAGAAGAAGCCTTGCGTTTGCAAGAGCAAATGAGGAATTCGTTGCAGGAAAGAGGAAGGAAAGAAAGTTTCTCTCCTTCTGCCTGCTTTGCTCAGAGGACTGGATGAAGTCAGGGAGTTCACCCTTTCACTGAGAAATTGCAGGCTGCTGTTGCCTGGGCGCTCTCTTCTTTGCAAAAGAGTCTGCAGTTCCACGCTTTGAACCGTGGAAAGGCGCCGGGCTCTGCTAAGATTTCCCCCGGCGCTTCGTTTGCCCTGGGCCAAAGCGAGCCTTCACATTAGCTGAACGCTAACACTGCATACTCGTTCCACTTCCAGAACAGGGCTACCGCGAGGCAGTTCTCCGGGGGAAAACGGCCCTTCGCGAAGGGCAGATCTGTGGAGCTCATTGCGGGAAAGCGAAAGCAAAGGACGCTTTTCTCCCTCTAACTGCTTTCGTCAGAGGAACGGGGGAAGTCACAGTGTTCTTTCTCTCACTGAGATACACACAATCTGACGTTGCCTCTGAGCTCCGTTGCTGGCAAAGAACTGAAACGGACATACATTCCTGTGGGGAAACACAGGGCTTTGCTAGGATTTCTCTAGGCAGTGTGTTTTCCCTGGGCCTCACTGTAGCAACACTATCTCGCCAGGGCAACACTGCATGGGATTTCCTCTGCCAGGAGAGAGCTGCTGCTTTGTAGTTTGTGCTGGGAAACCTTGCTTTGGCAAGTGCCAATTGACCGCATTCGGGCAGAAAGAAAAGAGAATAGCAAGAGGCCTTTTCTCCCCGGCTGCTCTGCCAAGCCCTTCCAGCTAAAACTATGTCGTTGCTCCTCTGGAAGAATCCCTGCACCGTGACGTAGTTTTTCAGAAGAAGCCTTGCGTTTGCAAGAGCAATAGAGGAATTCGTTGCAGGAAAGAGGAAGGAAAGAAAGTTTCTCTCCTTCTGCCTGCTTTGCTCAGAGGACTGGATGAAGTCAGGGAGTTCTCCCTTTCACTGAGAAACGTGCAGGCTGCTGTTGCCTGGGCGCTCTCTTCTTTGCAAAAGAGTCTGCAGTTCCACGCTTTGAACCTTGGAAAGGCGCCGGGCTCTGCTAAGATTTCCCCAGCGCTTCGTTTGCCCTGGGCCAAAGCGAGCCTTCACATTAGCTGAACGCTAACACTGCATACTCGTTCCACTTCCAGAACAGGGCTACCGCGAGGCAGTTCTCCGGGGGAAAACGGCCCTTCGCGAAGGGCAGATCTGTCGAGCTCATTGCGGGAAAGCGAAAGCAAAGGACGCTTTTCTCCCTCTAACTGCTTTCGTCAGAGGAACGGGGGAAGTCACAGTGTTCTTTCTCTCACTGAGATACACACAATCTGACGTTGCCTCTGAGCTCCGTTGCTGGCAAAGAACTGAAACGGACATACATTCCTGTGGGGAAACACAGGGCTTTGCTAGGATTTCTCTAGGCAGTGTGTTTTCCCTGGGCCTCACTGTAGCAACACTATCTCGCCAGGGCAACACTGCATGGGATTTCCTCTGCCAGGAGAGAGCTGCTGCTTTGTAGTTTGTGCTGGGAAACCTTGCTTTGGCAAGTGCCAATTGACCGCATTCGGGCAGAAAGAAAAGAGAATAGCAAGAGGCCTTTTCTCCCCGGCTGCTCTGCCAAGCCCTTCCAGCTAAAACTATGTCGTTGCTCCTCTGGAAGAATCCCTGCACCGTGACGTAGTTTTTCAGAAGAAGCCTTGCGTTTGCAAGAGCAATAGAGGAATTCGTTGCAGGAAAGAGGAAGGAAAGAAAGTTTCTCTCCTTCTGCCTGCTTTGCTCAGAGGACTGGATGAAGTCAGGGAGTTCTCCCTTTCACTGAGAAACGTGCAGGCTGCTGTTGCCTGGGCGCTCTCTTCTTTGCAAAAGAGTCTGCAGTTCCACGCTTTGAACCTTGGAAAGGCGCCGGGCTCTGCTAAGATTTCCCCAGCTCTTCGTTTGCCCTGGGCCAAAGCGAGCCTTCACATTAGCTGAACGCTAACACTGCATACTCGTTCCACTTCCAGAACAGGGCTACCGCGAGGCAGTTCTCCGGGGGAAAACGGCCCTTCGCGAAGGGCAGATCTGTGGAGCTCATTGCGGGAAAGCGAAAGCAAAGGACGCTTTTCTCCCTCTAACTGCTTTCGTCAGAGGAACGGGGGAAGTCACAGTGTTCTTTCTCTCACTGAGATACACACAATCTGACGTTGCCTCTGAGCTCCGTTGCTGGCAAAGAACTGAAACGGACATACATTCCTGTGGGGAAACACAGGGCTTTGCTAGGATTTCTCTAGGCAGTGTGTTTTCCCTGGGCCTCACTGTAGCAACACTATCTCGCCAGGGCAACACTGCATGGGATTTCCTCTGCCAGGAGAGAGCTGCTGCTTTGTAGTTTGTGCTGGGAAACCTTGCTTTGGCAAGTGCCAATTGACCGCATTCGGGCAGAAAGAAAAGAGAATAGCAAGAGGCCTTTTCTCCCCGGCTGCTCTGCCAAGCCCTTCCAGCTAAAACTATGTCGTTGCTCCTCTGGAAGGATCCCTGCACCGTGACGTAGTTTTTCAGAAGAAGCCTTGCGTTTGCAAGAGCAAATGAGGAATTCGTTGCAGGAAAGAGGAAGGAAAGAAAGTTTCTCTCCTTCTGCCTGCTTTGCTCAGAGGACTGGATGAAGTCAGGGAGTTCACCCTTTCACTGAGAAATTGCAGGCTGCTGTTGCCTGGGCGCTCTCTTCTTTGCAAAAGAGTCTGCAGTTCCACGCTTTGAACCTTGGAAAGGCGCCGGGCTCTGCTAAGATTTCCCCCGGCGCTTCGTTTGCCCTGGGCCAAAGCGAGCCTTCACATTAGCTGAACGCTAACACTGCATACTCGTTCCACTTCCAGAACAGGGCTACCGCGAGGCAGTTCTCCGGGGGAAAACGGCCCTTCGCGAAGGGCAGATCTGTGGAGCTCATTGCGGGAAAGCGAAAGCAAAGGACGCTTTTCTCCCTCTAACTGCTTTCGTCAGAGGAACGGGGGAAGTCACAGTGTTCTTTCTCTCACTGAGATACACACAATCTGACGTTGCCTCTGAGCTCCGTTGCTGGCAAAGAACTGAAACGGACATACATTCCTGTGGGGAAACACAGGGCTTTGCTAGGATTTCTCTAGGCAGTGTGTTTTCCCTGGGCCTCACTGTAGCAACACTATCTCGCCAGGGCAACACTGCATGGGATTTCCTCTGCCAGGAGAGAGCTGCTGCTTTGTAGTTTGTGCTGGGAAACCTTGCTTTGGCAAGTGCCAATTGACCGCATTCGGGCAGAAAGAAAAGAGAATAGCAAGAGGCCTTTTCTCCCCGGCTGCTCTGCCAAGCCCTTCCAGCTAAAACTATGTCGTTGCTCCTCTGGAAGAATCCCTGCACCGTGACGTAGTTTTTCAGAAGAAGCCTTGCGTTTGCAAGAGCAATAGAGGAATTCGTTGCAGGAAAGAGGAAGGAAAGAAAGTTTCTCTCCTTCTGCCTGCTTTGCTCAGAGGACTGGATGAAGTCAGGGAGTTCACCCTTTCACTGAGAAATTGCAGGCTGCTGTTGCCTGGGCGCTCTCTTCTTTGCAAAAGAGTCTGCAGTTCCACGCTTTGAACCGTGGAAAGGCGCCGGGCTCTGCTAAGATTTCCCCCGGCGCTTCGTTTGCCCTGGGCCAAAGCGAGCCTTCACATTAGCTGAACGCTAACACTGCATACTCGTTCCACTTCCAGAACAGGGCTACCGCGAGGCAGTTCTCCGGGGGAAAACGGCCCTTCGCGAAGGGCAGATCTGTGGAGCTCATTGCGGGAAAGCGAAAGCAAAGGACGCTTTTCTCCCTCTAACTGCTTTCGTCAGAGGAACGGGGGAAGTCACAGTGTTCTTTCTCTCACTGAGATACACACAATCTGACGTTGCCTCTGAGCTCCGTTGCTGGCAAAGAACTGAAACGGACATACATTCCTGTGGGGAAACACAGGGCTTTGCTAGGATTTCTCTAGGCAGTGTGTTTTCCCTGGGCCTCACTGTAGCAACACTATCTCGCCAGGGCAACACTGCATGGGATTTCCTCTGCCAGGAGAGAGCTGCTGCTTTGTAGTTTGTGCTGGGAAACCTTGCTTTGGCAAGTGCCAATTGACCGCATTCGGGCAGAAAGAAAAGAGAATAGCAAGAGGCCTTTTCTCCCCGGCTGCTCTGCCAAGCCCTTCCAGCTAAAACTATGTCGTTGCTCCTCTGGAAGGATCCCTGCACCGTGACGTAGTTTTTCAGAAGAAGCCTTGCGTTTGCAAGAGCAAATGAGGAATTCGTTGCAGGAAAGAGGAAGGAAAGAAAGTTTCTCTCCTTCTGCCTGCTTTGCTCAGAGGACTGGATGAAGTCAGGGAGTTCACCCTTTCACTGAGAAATTGCAGGCTGCTGTTGCCTGGGCGCTCTCTTCTTTGCAAAAGAGTCTGCAGTTCCACGCTTTGAACCGTGGAAAGGCGCCGGGCTCTGCTAAGATTTCCCCCGGCGCTTCGTTTGCCCTGGGCCAAAGCGAGCCTTCACATTAGCTGAACGCTAACACTGCATACTCGTTCCACTTCCAGAACAGGGCTACCGCGAGGCAGTTCTCCGGGGGAAAACGGCCCTTCGCGAAGGGCAGATCTGTGGAGCTCATTGCGGGAAAGCGAAAGCAAAGGACGCTTTTCTCCCTCTAACTGCTTTCGTCAGAGGAACGGGGGAAGTCACAGTGTTCTTTCTCTCACTGAGATACACACAATCTGACGTTGCCTCTGAGCTCCGTTGCTGGCAAAGAACTGAAACGGACATACATTCCTGTGGGGAAACACAGGGCTTTGCTAGGATTTCTCTAGGCAGTGTGTTTTCCCTGGGCCTCACTGTAGCAACACTATCTCGCCAGGGCAACACTGCATGGGATTTCCTCTGCCAGGAGAGAGCTGCTGCTTTGTAGTTTGTGCTGGGAAACCTTGCTTTGGCAAGTGCCAATTGACCGCATTCGGGCAGAAAGAAAAGAGAATAGCAAGAGGCCTTTTCTCCCCGGCTGCTCTGCCAAGCCCTTCCAGCTAAAACTATGTCGTTGCTCCTCTGGAAGAATCCCTGCACCGTGACGTAGTTTTTCAGAAGAAGCCTTGCGTTTGCAAGAGCAATAGAGGAATTCGTTGCAGGAAAGAGGAAGGAAAGAAAGTTTCTCTCCTTCTGCCTGCTTTGCTCAGAGGACTGGATGAAGTCAGGGAGTTCTCCCTTTCACTGAGAAACGTGCAGGCTGCTGTTGCCTGGGCGCTCTCTTCTTTGCAAAAGAGTCTGCAGTTCCACGCTTTGAACCTTGGAAAGGCGCCGGGCTCTGCTAAGATTTCCCCAGCGCTTCGTTTGCCCTGGGCCAAAGCGAGCCTTCACATTAGCTGAACGCTAACACTGCATACTCGTTCCACTTCCAGAACAGGGCTACCGCGAGGCAGTTCTCCGGGGGAAAACGGCCCTTCGCGAAGGGCAGATCTGTGGAGCTCATTGCGGGAAAGCGAAAGCAAAGGACGCTTTTCTCCCTCTAACTGCTTTCGTCAGAGGAACGGGGGAAGTCACAGTGTTCTTTCTCTCACTGAGATACACACAATCTGACGTTGCCTCTGAGCTCCGTTGCTGGCAAAGAACTGAAACGGACATACATTCCTGTGGGGAAACACAGGGCTTTGCTAGGATTTCTCTAGGCAGTGTGTTTTCCCTGGGCCTCACTGTAGCAACACTATCTCGCCAGGGCAACACTGCATGGGATTTCCTCTGCCAGGAGAGAGCTGCTGCTTTGTAGTTTGTGCTGGGAAACCTTGCTTTGGCAAGTGCCAATTGACCGCATTCGGGCAGAAAGAAAAGAGAATAGCAAGAGGCCTTTTCTCCCCGGCTGCTCTGCCAAGCCCTTCCAGCTAAAACTATGTCGTTGCTCCTCTGGAAGAATCCCTGCACCGTGACGTAGTTTTTCAGAAGAAGTCTTGCGTTTGCAAGAGCAATAGAGGAATTCGTTGCAGGAAAGAGGAAGGAAAGAAAGTTTCTCTCCTTCTGCCTGCTTTGCTCAGAGGACTGGATGAAGTCAGGGAGTTCTCCCTTTCACTGAGAAACGTGCAGGCTGCTGTTGCCTGGGCGCTCTCTTCTTTGCAAAAGAGTCTGCAGTTCCACGCTTTGAACCTTGGAAAGGCGCCGGGCTCTGCTAAGATTTCCCCAGCGCTTCGTTTGCCCTGGGCCAAAGCGAGCCTTCACATTAGCTGAACGCTAACACTGCATACTCGTTCCACTTCCAGAACAGGGCTACCGCGAGGCAGTTCTCCGGGGGAAAATGGCCCTTCGCGAAGGGCAGATCTGTGGAGCTCATTGCGGGAAAGCGAAAGCAAAGGACGCTTTTCTCCCTCTAACTGCTTTCGTCAGAGGAACGGGGGAAGTCACAGTGTTCTTTCTCTCACTGAGATACACACAATCTGACGTTGCCTCTGAGCTCCGTTGCTGGCAAAGAACTGAAACGGACATACATTCCTGTGGGGAAACACAGGGCTTTGCTAGGATTTCTCTAGGCAGTGTGTTTTCCCTGGGCCTCACTGTAGCAACACTATCTCGCCAGGGCAACACTGCATGGGATTTCCTCTGCCAGGAGAGAGCTGCTGCTTTGTAGTTTGTGCTGGGAAACCTTGCTTTGGCAAGTGCCAATTGACCGCATTCGGGCAGAAAGAAAAGAGAATAGCAAGAGGCCTTTTCTCCCCGGCTGCTCTGCCAAGCCCTTCCGGCTAAAACTATGTCGTTGCTCCTCTGGAAGGATCCCTGCACCGTGACGTAGTTTTTCAGAAGAAGCCTTGCGTTTGCAAGAGCAAATGAGGAATTCGTTGCCGGAAAGAGGAAGGAAAGAAAGTTTCTCTCCTTCTGCCTGCTTTGCTCAGAGGACTGGATGAAGTCAGGGAGTTCTCCCTTTCACTGAGAAACGTGCAGGCTGCTGTTGCCTGTGCGCTCTCTTTTTTGCAAAAGAGTCTGCAGTTCCACGCTTTGAACCTTGGAAAGGCGCCGGGCTCTGCTAAGATTTCCCCCGGCGCTTCGTTTGCCCTGGGCCAAAGCGAGCCTTCACATTAGCTGAACGCTAACACTGCATACTCGTTCCACTTCCAGAACAGGGCTACCGCGAGGCAGTTCTCGGGGGGGAAAACGGCCCTTCGCGAAGGGCAGATCTGTGGAGCTCATTGCGGGAAAGCGAAAGCAAAGGACGCTTTTCTCCCTCTAACTGCTTTCGTCAGAGGAACGGTGGAAGTCACAGTGTTCTTTCTCTCACTGACATACACACAATCTGACGTTGCCTCTGAGCTCCGTTGCTGGCAAAGAACTGAAACGGACATACATTCCTGTGGGGAAACACAGGGCTTTGCTAGGATTTCTCTAGGCAGTGTGTTTTCCCTGGGCCTCACTGTAGCAACACTATCTCGCCAGGGCAACACTGCATGGGATTTCCTCTGCCAGGAGAGAGCTGCTGCTTTGTAGTTTGTGCTGGGAAACCTTGCTTTGGCAAGTGCCAATTGACCGCATTCGGGCAGAAACAAAAGAGAATAGCAAGAGGCCTTTTCTCCCCGGCTGCTCTGCCAAGCCCTTCCGGCTAAAACTATGTCGTTGCTCCTCTGGAAGGATCCCTGCACCGTGACGTAGTTTTTCAGAAGAAGCCTTGCGTTTGCAAGAGCAAATGAGGAATTCGTTGCAGGAAAGAGGAAGGAAAGAAAGTTTCTCTCCTTCTGCCTGCTTTGCTCAGAGGACTGGATGAAGTCAGGGAGTTCTCCCTTTCACTGAGAAACGTGCAGGCTGCTGTTGCCTGGGCGCTCTCTTCTTTGCAAAAGAGTCTGCAGTTCAACGCTTTGAACCGTGGAAAGGCGCCGGGCTCTGCTAAGATTTCCCCCGGCGCTTCGTTTGCCCTGGGCCAAAGCGAGCCTTCACATTAGCTGAACGCTAACACTGCATACTCGTTCCACTTCCAGAACAGGGCTACCGCGAGGCAGTTCTCCGGGGGAAAACGGCCCTTCGCGAAGGGCAGATCTGTGGAGCTCATTGCGGGAAAGCGAAAGCAAAGGACGCTTTTCTCCCTCTAACTGCTTTCGTCAGAGGAACGGGGGAAGTCACAGTGTTCTTTCTCTCACTGAGATACACACAATCTGACGTTGCCTCTGAGCTCCGTTGCTGGCAAAGAACTGAAACGGACATACATTCCTGTGGGGAAACACAGGGCTTTGCTAGGATTTCTCTAGGCAGTGTGTTTTCCCTGGGCCTCACTGTAGCAACACTATCTCGCCAGGGCAACACTGCATGGGATTTCCTCTGCCAGGAGAGAGCTGCTGCTTTGTAGTTTGTGCTGGGAAACCTTGCTTTGGCAAGTGCCAATTGACCGCATTCGGGCAGAAAGAAAAGAGAATAGCAAGAGGCCTTTTCTCCCCGGCTGCTCTGCCAAGCCCTTCCAGCTAAAACTATGTCGTTGCTCCTCTGGAAGAATCCCTGCACCGTGACGTAGTTTTTCAGAAGAAGCCTTGCGTTTGCAAGAGCAATAGAGGAATTCGTTGCAGGAAAGAGGAAGGAAAGAAAGTTTCTCTCCTTCTGCCTGCTTTGCTCAGAGGACTGGATGAAGTCAGGGAGTTCTCCCTTTCACTGAGAAACGTGCAGGCTGCTGTTGCCTGGGCGCTCTCTTCTTTGCAAAAGAGTCTGCAGTTCCACGCTTTGAACCTTGGAAAGGCGCCGGGCTCTGCTAAGATTTCCCCAGCGCTTCGTTTGCCCTGGGCCAAAGCGAGCCTTCACATTAGCTGAACGCTAACACTGCATACTCGTTCCACTTCCAGAACAGGGCTACCGCGAGGCAGTTCTCCGGGGGAAAACGGCCCTTCGCGAAGGGCAGATCTGTCGAGCTCATTGCGGGAAAGCGAAAGCAAAGGACGCTTTTCTCCCTCTAACTGCTTTCGTCAGAGGAACGGGGGAAGTCACAGTGTTCTTTCTCTCACTGAGATACACACAATCTGACGTTGCCTCTGAGCTCCGTTGCTGGCAAAGAACTGAAACGGACATACATTCCTGTGGGGAAACACAGGGCTTTGCTAGGATTTCTCTAGGCAGTGTGTTTTCCCTGGGCCTCACTGTAGCAACACTATCTCGCCAGGGCAACACTGCATGGGATTTCCTCTGCCAGGAGAGAGCTGCTGCTTTGTAGTTTGTGCTGGGAAACCTTGCTTTGGCAAGTGCCAATTGACCGCATTCGGGCAGAAAGAAAAGAGAATAGCAAGAGGCCTTTTCTCCCCGGCTGCTCTGCCAAGCCCTTCCAGCTAAAACTATGTCGTTGCTCCTCTGGAAGAATCCCTGCACCGTGACGTAGTTTTTCAGAAGAAGCCTTGCGTTTGCAAGAGCAATAGAGGAATTCGTTGCAGGAAAGAGGAAGGAAAGAAAGTTTCTCTCCTTCTGCCTGCTTTGCTCAGAGGACTGGATGAAGTCAGGGAGTTCTCCCTTTCACTGAGAAACGTGCAGGCTGCTGTTGCCTGGGCGCTCTCTTCTTTGCAAAAGAGTCTGCAGTTCCACGCTTTGAACCTTGGAAAGGCGCCGGGCTCTGCTAAGATTTCCCCAGCGCTTCGTTTGCCCTGGGCCAAAGCGAGCCTTCACATTAGCTGAACGCTAACACTGCATACTCGTTCCACTTCCAGAACAGGGCTACCGCGAGGCAGTTCTCCGGGGGAAAACGGCCCTTCGCGAAGGGCAGATCTGTGGAGCTCATTGCGGGAAAGCGAAAGCAAAGGACGCTTTTCTCCCTCTAACTGCTTTCGTCAGAGGAACGGGGGAAGTCACAGTGTTCTTTCTCTCACTGAGATACACACAATCTGACGTTGCCTCTGAGCTCCGTTGCTGGCAAAGAACTGAAACGGACATACATTCCTGTGGGGAAACACAGGGCTTTGCTAGGATTTCTCTAGGCAGTGTGTTTTCCCTGGGCCTCACTGTAGCAACACTATCTCGCCAGGGCAACACTGCATGGGATTTCCTCTGCCAGGAGAGAGCTGCTGCTTTGTAGTTTGTGCTGGGAAACCTTGCTTTGGCAAGTGCCAATTGACCGCATTCGGGCAGAAAGAAAAGAGAATAGCAAGAGGCCTTTTCTCCCCGGCTGCTCTGCCAAGCCCTTCCAGCTAAAACTATGTCGTTGCTCCTCTGGAAGGATCCCTGCACCGTGACGTAGTTTTTCAGAAGAAGCCTTGCGTTTGCAAGAGCAAATGAGGAATTCGTTGCAGGAAAGAGGAAGGAAAGAAAGTTTCTCTCCTTCTGCCTGCTTTGCTCAGAGGACTGGATGAAGTCAGGGAGTTCACCCTTTCACTGAGAAATTGCAGGCTGCTGTTGCCTGGGCGCTCTCTTCTTTGCAAAAGAGTCTGCAGTTCCACGCTTTGAACCTTGGAAAGGCGCCGGGCTCTGCTAAGATTTCCCCAGCGCTTCGTTTGCCCTGGGCCAAAGCGAGCCTTCACATTAGCTGAACGCTAACACTGCATACTCGTTCCACTTCCAGAACAGGGCTACCGCGAGGCAGTTCTCCGGGGGAAAACGGCCCTTCGCGAAGGGCAGATCTGTGGAGCTCATTGCGGGAAAGCGAAAGCAAAGGACGCTTTTCTCCCTCTAACTGCTTTCGTCAGAGGAACGGGGGAAGTCACAGTGTTCTTTCTCTCACTGAGATACACACAATCTGACGTTGCCTCTGAGCTCCGTTGCTGGCAAAGAACTGAAACGGACATACATTCCTGTGGGGAAACACAGGGCTTTGCTAGGATTTCTCTAGGCAGTGTGTTTTCCCTGGGCCTCACTGTAGCAACACTATCTCGCCAGGGCAACACTGCATGGGATTTCCTCTGCCAGGAGAGAGCTGCTGCTTTGTAGTTTGTGCTGGGAAACCTTGCTTTGGCAAGTGCCAATTGACCGCATTCGGGCAGAAAGAAAAGAGAATAGCAAGAGGCCTTTTCTCCCCGGCTGCTCTGCCAAGCCCTTCCGGCTAAAACTATGTCGTTGCTCCTCTGGAAGGATCCCTGCACCGTGACGTAGTTTTTCAGAAGAAGCCTTGCGTTTGCAAGAGCAAATGAGGAATTCGTTGCAGGAAAGAGGAAGGAAAGAAAGTTTCTCTCCTTCTGCCTGCTTTGCTCAGAGGACTGGATGAAGTCAGGGAGTTCTCCCTTTCACTGAGAAACGTGCAGGCTGCTGTTGCCTGTGCGCTCTCTTTTTTGCAAAAGAGTCTGCAGTTCCAGGCTTTGAACCTTGGAAAGGCGCCGGGCTCTGCTAAGATTTCCCCCGGCGCTTCGTTTGCCCTGGGCCAAAGCGAGCCTTCACATTAGCTGAACGCTAACACTGCATACTCGTTCCACTTCCAGAACAGGGCTACCGCGAGGCAGTTCTCGGGGGGGAAAACGGCCCTTCGCGAAGGGCAGATCTGTGGAGCTCATTGCGGGAAAGCGAAAGCAAAGGACGCTTTTCTCCCTCTAACTGCTTTCGTCAGAGGAACGGTGGAAGTCACAGTGTTCTTTCTCTCACTGACATACACACAATCTGACGTTGCCTCTGAGCTCCGTTGCTGGCAAAGAACTGAAACGGACATACATTCCTGTGGGGAAACACAGGGCTTTGCTAGGATTTCTCTAGGCAGTGTGTTTTCCCTGGGCCTCACTGTAGCAACACTATCTCGCCAGGGCAACACTGCATGGGATTTCCTCTGCCAGGAGAGAGCTGCTGCTTTGTAGTTTGTGCTGGGAAACCTTGCTTTGGCAAGTGCCAATTGACCGCATTCGGGCAGAAACAAAAGAGAATAGCAAGAGGCCTTTTCTCCCCGGCTGCTCTGCCAAGCCCTTCCAGCTAAAACTATGTCGTTGCTCCTCTGGAAGGATCCCTGCACCGTGACGTAGTTTTTCAGAAGAAGCCTTGCGTTTGCAAGAGCAAATGAGGAATTCGTTGCAGGAAAGAGGAAGGAAAGAAAGTTTCTCTCCTTCTGCCTGCTTTGCTCAGAGGACTGGATGAAGTCAGGGAGTTCTCCCTTTCACTGAGAAACGTGCAGGCTGCTGTTGCCTGGGCGCTCTCTTCTTTGCAAAAGAGTCTGCAGTTCCACGCTTTGAACCGTGGAAAGGCGCCGGGCTCTGCTAAGATTTCCCCCGGCGCTTCGTTTGCCCTGGGCCAAAGCGAGCCTTCACATTAGCTGAACGCTAACACTGCATACTCGTTCCACTTCCAGAACAGGGCTACCGCGAGGCAGTTCTCCGGGGGAAAACGGCCCTTCGCGAAGGGCAGATCTGTGGAGCTCATTGCGGGAAAGCGAAAGCAAAGGACGCTTTTCTCCCTCTAACTGCTTTCGTCAGAGGAACGGGGGAAGTCACAGTGTTCTTTCTCTCACTGAGATACACACAATCTGACGTTGCCTCTGAGCTCCGTTGCTGGCAAAGAACTGAAACGGACATACATTCCTGTGGGGAAACACAGGGCTTTGCTAGGATTTCTCTAGGCAGTGTGTTTTCCCTGGGCCTCACTGTAGCAACACTATCTCGCCAGGGCAACACTGCATGGGATTTCCTCTGCCAGGAGAGAGCTGCTGCTTTGTAGTTTGTGCTGGGAAACCTTGCTTTGGCAAGTGCCAATTGACCGCATTCGGGCAGAAAGAAAAGAGAATAGCAAGAGGCCTTTTCTCCCCGGCTGCTCTGCCAAGCCCTTCCAGCTAAAACTATGTCGTTGCTCCTCTGGAAGGATCCCTGCACCGTGACGTAGTTTTTCAGAAGAAGCCTTGCGTTTGCAAGAGCAAATGAGGAATTCGTTGCAGGAAAGAGGAAGGAAAGAAAGTTTCTCTCCTTCTGCCTGCTTTGCTCAGAGGACTGGATGAAGTCAGGGAGTTCACCCTTTCACTGAGAAATTGCAGGCTGCTGTTGCCTGGGCGCTCTCTTCTTTGCAAAAGAGTCTGCAGTTCCACGCTTTGAACCGTGGAAAGGCGCCGGGCTCTGCTAAGATTTCCCCCGGCGCTTCGTTTGCCCTGGGCCAAAGCGAGCCTTCACATTAGCTGAACGCTAACACTGCATACTCGTTCCACTTCCAGAACAGGGCTACCGCGAGGCAGTTCTCCGGGGGAAAACGGCCCTTCGCGAAGGGCAGATCTGTGGAGCTCATTGCGGGAAAGCGAAAGCAAAGGACGCTTTTCTCCCTCTAACTGCTTTCGTCAGAGGAACGGGGGAAGTCACAGTGTTCTTTCTCTCACTGAGATACACACAATCTGACGTTGCCTCTGAGCTCCGTTGCTGGCAAAGAACTGAAACGGACATACATTCCTGTGGGGAAACACAGGGCTTTGCTAGGATTTCTCTAGGCAGTGTGTTTTCCCTGGGCCTCACTGTAGCAACACTATCTCGCCAGGGCAACACTGCATGGGATTTCCTCTGCCAGGAGAGAGCTGCTGCTTTGTAGTTTGTGCTGGGAAACCTTGCTTTGGCAAGTGCCAATTGACCGCATTCGGGCAGAAAGAAAAGAGAATAGCAAGAGGCCTTTTCTCCCCGGCTGCTCTGCCAAGCCCTTCCAGCTAAAACTATGTCGTTGCTCCTCTGGAAGAATCCCTGCACCGTGACGTAGTTTTTCAGAAGAAGCCTTGCGTTTGCAAGAGCAATAGAGGAATTCGTTGCAGGAAAGAGGAAGGAAAGAAAGTTTCTCTCCTTCTGCCTGCTTTGCTCAGAGGACTGGATGAAGTCAGGGAGTTCTCCCTTTCACTGAGAAACGTGCAGGCTGCTGTTGCCTGGGCGCTCTCTTCTTTGCAAAAGAGTCTGCAGTTCCACGCTTTGAACCTTGGAAAGGCGCCGGGCTCTGCTAAGATTTCCCCAGCGCTTCGTTTGCCCTGGGCCAAAGCGAGCCTTCACATTAGCTGAACGCTAACACTGCATACTCGTTCCACTTCCAGAACAGGGCTACCGCGAGGCAGTTCTCCGGGGGAAAACGGCCCTTCGCGAAGGGCAGATCTGTCGAGCTCATTGCGGGAAAGCGAAAGCAAAGGACGCTTTTCTCCCTCTAACTGCTTTCGTCAGAGGAACGGGGGAAGTCACAGTGTTCTTTCTCTCACTGAGATACACACAATCTGACGTTGCCTCTGAGCTCCGTTGCTGGCAAAGAACTGAAACGGACATACATTCCTGTGGGGAAACACAGGGCTTTGCTAGGATTTCTCTAGGCAGTGTGTTTTCCCTGGGCCTCACTGTAGCAACACTATCTCGCCAGGGCAACACTGCATGGGATTTCCTCTGCCAGGAGAGAGCTGCTGCTTTGTAGTTTGTGCTGGGAAACCTTGCTTTGGCAAGTGCCAATTGACCGCATTCGGGCAGAAAGAAAAGAGAATAGCAAGAGGCCTTTTCTCCCCGGCTGCTCTGCCAAGCCCTTCCAGCTAAAACTATGTCGTTGCTCCTCTGGAAGAATCCCTGCACCGTGACGTAGTTTTTCAGAAGAAGCCTTGCGTTTGCAAGAGCAATAGAGGAATTCGTTGCAGGAAAGAGGAAGGAAAGAAAGTTTCTCTCCTTCTGCCTGCTTTGCTCAGAGGACTGGATGAAGTCAGGGAGTTCTCCCTTTCACTGAGAAACGTGCAGGCTGCTGTTGCCTGGGCGCTCTCTTCTTTGCAAAAGAGTCTGCAGTTCCACGCTTTGAACCTTGGAAAGGCGCCGGGCTCTGCTAAGATTTCCCCAGCTCTTCGTTTGCCCTGGGCCAAAGCGAGCCTTCACATTAGCTGAACGCTAACACTGCATACTCGTTCCACTTCCAGAACAGGGCTACCGCGAGGCAGTTCTCCGGGGGAAAACGGCCCTTCGCGAAGGGCAGATCTGTGGAGCTCATTGCGGGAAAGCGAAAGCAAAGGACGCTTTTCTCCCTCTAACTGCTTTCGTCAGAGGAACGGGGGAAGTCACAGTGTTCTTTCTCTCACTGAGATACACACAATCTGACGTTGCCTCTGAGCTCCGTTGCTGGCAAAGAACTGAAACGGACATACATTCCTGTGGGGAAACACAGGGCTTTGCTAGGATTTCTCTAGGCAGTGTGTTTTCCCTGGGCCTCACTGTAGCAACACTATCTCGCCAGGGCAACACTGCATGGGATTTCCTCTGCCAGGAGAGAGCTGCTGCTTTGTAGTTTGTGCTGGGAAACCTTGCTTTGGCAAGTGCCAATTGACCGCATTCGGGCAGAAAGAAAAGAGAATAGCAAGAGGCCTTTTCTCCCCGGCTGCTCTGCCAAGCCCTTCCAGCTAAAACTATGTCGTTGCTCCTCTGGAAGGATCCCTGCACCGTGACGTAGTTTTTCAGAAGAAGCCTTGCGTTTGCAAGAGCAAATGAGGAATTCGTTGCAGGAAAGAGGAAGGAAAGAAAGTTTCTCTCCTTCTGCCTGCTTTGCTCAGAGGACTGGATGAAGTCAGGGAGTTCACCCTTTCACTGAGAAATTGCAGGCTGCTGTTGCCTGGGCGCTCTCTTCTTTGCAAAAGAGTCTGCAGTTCCACGCTTTGAACCTTGGAAAGGCGCCGGGCTCTGCTAAGATTTCCCCCGGCGCTTCGTTTGCCCTGGGCCAAAGCGAGCCTTCACATTAGCTGAACGCTAACACTGCATACTCGTTCCACTTCCAGAACAGGGCTACCGCGAGGCAGTTCTCCGGGGGAAAACGGCCCTTCGCGAAGGGCAGATCTGTGGAGCTCATTGCGGGAAAGCGAAAGCAAAGGACGCTTTTCTCCCTCTAACTGCTTTCGTCAGAGGAACGGGGGAAGTCACAGTGTTCTTTCTCTCACTGAGATACACACAATCTGACGTTGCCTCTGAGCTCCGTTGCTGGCAAAGAACTGAAACGGACATACATTCCTGTGGGGAAACACAGGGCTTTGCTAGGATTTCTCTAGGCAGTGTGTTTTCCCTGGGCCTCACTGTAGCAACACTATCTCGCCAGGGCAACACTGCATGGGATTTCCTCTGCCAGGAGAGAGCTGCTGCTTTGTAGTTTGTGCTGGGAAACCTTGCTTTGGCAAGTGCCAATTGACCGCATTCGGGCAGAAAGAAAAGAGAATAGCAAGAGGCCTTTTCTCCCCGGCTGCTCTGCCAAGCCCTTCCAGCTAAAACTATGTCGTTGCTCCTCTGGAAGAATCCCTGCACCGTGACGTAGTTTTTCAGAAGAAGCCTTGCGTTTGCAAGAGCAATAGAGGAATTCGTTGCAGGAAAGAGGAAGGAAAGAAAGTTTCTCTCCTTCTGCCTGCTTTGCTCAGAGGACTGGATGAAGTCAGGGAGTTCACCCTTTCACTGAGAAATTGCAGGCTGCTGTTGCCTGGGCGCTCTCTTCTTTGCAAAAGAGTCTGCAGTTCCACGCTTTGAACCGTGGAAAGGCGCCGGGCTCTGCTAAGATTTCCCCCGGCGCTTCGTTTGCCCTGGGCCAAAGCGAGCCTTCACATTAGCTGAACGCTAACACTGCATACTCGTTCCACTTCCAGAACAGGGCTACCGCGAGGCAGTTCTCCGGGGGAAAACGGCCCTTCGCGAAGGGCAGATCTGTGGAGCTCATTGCGGGAAAGCGAAAGCAAAGGACGCTTTTCTCCCTCTAACTGCTTTCGTCAGAGGAACGGGGGAAGTCACAGTGTTCTTTCTCTCACTGAGATACACACAATCTGACGTTGCCTCTGAGCTCCGTTGCTGGCAAAGAACTGAAACGGACATACATTCCTGTGGGGAAACACAGGGCTTTGCTAGGATTTCTCTAGGCAGTGTGTTTTCCCTGGGCCTCACTGTAGCAACACTATCTCGCCAGGGCAACACTGCATGGGATTTCCTCTGCCAGGAGAGAGCTGCTGCTTTGTAGTTTGTGCTGGGAAACCTTGCTTTGGCAAGTGCCAATTGACCGCATTCGGGCAGAAAGAAAAGAGAATAGCAAGAGGCCTTTTCTCCCCGGCTGCTCTGCCAAGCCCTTCCAGCTAAAACTATGTCGTTGCTCCTCTGGAAGGATCCCTGCACCGTGACGTAGTTTTTCAGAAGAAGCCTTGCGTTTGCAAGAGCAAATGAGGAATTCGTTGCAGGAAAGAGGAAGGAAAGAAAGTTTCTCTCCTTCTGCCTGCTTTGCTCAGAGGACTGGATGAAGTCAGGGAGTTCACCCTTTCACTGAGAAATTGCAGGCTGCTGTTGCCTGGGCGCTCTCTTCTTTGCAAAAGAGTCTGCAGTTCCACGCTTTGAACCGTGGAAAGGCGCCGGGCTCTGCTAAGATTTCCCCCGGCGCTTCGTTTGCCCTGGGCCAAAGCGAGCCTTCACATTAGCTGAACGCTAACACTGCATACTCGTTCCACTTCCAGAACAGGGCTACCGCGAGGCAGTTCTCCGGGGGAAAACGGCCCTTCGCGAAGGGCAGATCTGTGGAGCTCATTGCGGGAAAGCGAAAGCAAAGGACGCTTTTCTCCCTCTAACTGCTTTCGTCAGAGGAACGGGGGAAGTCACAGTGTTCTTTCTCTCACTGAGATACACACAATCTGACGTTGCCTCTGAGCTCCGTTGCTGGCAAAGAACTGAAACGGACATACATTCCTGTGGGGAAACACAGGGCTTTGCTAGGATTTCTCTAGGCAGTGTGTTTTCCCTGGGCCTCACTGTAGCAACACTATCTCGCCAGGGCAACACTGCATGGGATTTCCTCTGCCAGGAGAGAGCTGCTGCTTTGTAGTTTGTGCTGGGAAACCTTGCTTTGGCAAGTGCCAATTGACCGCATTCGGGCAGAAAGAAAAGAGAATAGCAAGAGGCCTTTTCTCCCCGGCTGCTCTGCCAAGCCCTTCCAGCTAAAACTATGTCGTTGCTCCTCTGGAAGAATCCCTGCACCGTGACGTAGTTTTTCAGAAGAAGCCTTGCGTTTGCAAGAGCAATAGAGGAATTCGTTGCAGGAAAGAGGAAGGAAAGAAAGTTTCTCTCCTTCTGCCTGCTTTGCTCAGAGGACTGGATGAAGTCAGGGAGTTCTCCCTTTCACTGAGAAACGTGCAGGCTGCTGTTGCCTGGGCGCTCTCTTCTTTGCAAAAGAGTCTGCAGTTCCACGCTTTGAACCTTGGAAAGGCGCCGGGCTCTGCTAAGATTTCCCCAGCGCTTCGTTTGCCCTGGGCCAAAGCGAGCCTTCACATTAGCTGAACGCTAACACTGCATACTCGTTCCACTTCCAGAACAGGGCTACCGCGAGGCAGTTCTCCGGGGGAAAACGGCCCTTCGCGAAGGGCAGATCTGTGGAGCTCATTGCGGGAAAGCGAAAGCAAAGGACGCTTTTCTCCCTCTAACTGCTTTCGTCAGAGGAACGGGGGAAGTCACAGTGTTCTTTCTCTCACTGAGATACACACAATCTGACGTTGCCTCTGAGCTCCGTTGCTGGCAAAGAACTGAAACGGACATACATTCCTGTGGGGAAACACAGGGCTTTGCTAGGATTTCTCTAGGCAGTGTGTTTTCCCTGGGCCTCACTGTAGCAACACTATCTCGCCAGGGCAACACTGCATGGGATTTCCTCTGCCAGGAGAGAGCTGCTGCTTTGTAGTTTGTGCTGGGAAACCTTGCTTTGGCAAGTGCCAATTGACCGCATTCGGGCAGAAAGAAAAGAGAATAGCAAGAGGCCTTTTCTCCCCGGCTGCTCTGCCAAGCCCTTCCAGCTAAAACTATGTCGTTGCTCCTCTGGAAGAATCCCTGCACCGTGACGTAGTTTTTCAGAAGAAGTCTTGCGTTTGCAAGAGCAATAGAGGAATTCGTTGCAGGAAAGAGGAAGGAAAGAAAGTTTCTCTCCTTCTGCCTGCTTTGCTCAGAGGACTGGATGAAGTCAGGGAGTTCTCCCTTTCACTGAGAAACGTGCAGGCTGCTGTTGCCTGGGCGCTCTCTTCTTTGCAAAAGAGTCTGCAGTTCCACGCTTTGAACCTTGGAAAGGCGCCGGGCTCTGCTAAGATTTCCCCAGCGCTTCGTTTGCCCTGGGCCAAAGCGAGCCTTCACATTAGCTGAACGCTAACACTGCATACTCGTTCCACTTCCAGAACAGGGCTACCGCGAGGCAGTTCTCCGGGGGAAAATGGCCCTTCGCGAAGGGCAGATCTGTGGAGCTCATTGCGGGAAAGCGAAAGCAAAGGACGCTTTTCTCCCTCTAACTGCTTTCGTCAGAGGAACGGGGGAAGTCACAGTGTTCTTTCTCTCACTGAGATACACACAATCTGACGTTGCCTCTGAGCTCCGTTGCTGGCAAAGAACTGAAACGGACATACATTCCTGTGGGGAAACACAGGGCTTTGCTAGGATTTCTCTAGGCAGTGTGTTTTCCCTGGGCCTCACTGTAGCAACACTATCTCGCCAGGGCAACACTGCATGGGATTTCCTCTGCCAGGAGAGAGCTGCTGCTTTGTAGTTTGTGCTGGGAAACCTTGCTTTGGCAAGTGCCAATTGACCGCATTCGGGCAGAAAGAAAAGAGAATAGCAAGAGGCCTTTTCTCCCCGGCTGCTCTGCCAAGCCCTTCCGGCTAAAACTATGTCGTTGCTCCTCTGGAAGGATCCCTGCACCGTGACGTAGTTTTTCAGAAGAAGCCTTGCGTTTGCAAGAGCAAATGAGGAATTCGTTGCCGGAAAGAGGAAGGAAAGAAAGTTTCTCTCCTTCTGCCTGCTTTGCTCAGAGGACTGGATGAAGTCAGGGAGTTCTCCCTTTCACTGAGAAACGTGCAGGCTGCTGTTGCCTGTGCGCTCTCTTTTTTGCAAAAGAGTCTGCAGTTCCACGCTTTGAACCTTGGAAAGGCGCCGGGCTCTGCTAAGATTTCCCCCGGCGCTTCGTTTGCCCTGGGCCAAAGCGAGCCTTCACATTAGCTGAACGCTAACACTGCATACTCGTTCCACTTCCAGAACAGGGCTACCGCGAGGCAGTTCTCCGGGGGAAAACGGCCCTTCGCGAAGGGCAGATCTGTGGAGCTCATTGCGGGAAAGCGAAAGCAAAGGACGCTTTTCTCCCTCTAACTGCTTTCGTCAGAGGAACGGGGGAAGTCACAGTGTTCTTTCTCTCACTGAGATACACACAATCTGACGTTGCCTCTGAGCTCCGTTGCTGGCAAAGAACTGAAACGGACATACATTCCTGTGGGGAAACACAGGGCTTTGCTAGGATTTCTCTAGGCAGTGTGTTTTCCCTGGGCCTCACTGTAGCAACACTATCTCGCCAGGGCAACACTGCATGGGATTTCCTCTGCCAGGAGAGAGCTGCTGCTTTGTAGTTTGTGCTGGGAAACCTTGCTTTGGCAAGTGCCAATTGACCGCATTCGGGCAGAAAGAAAAGAGAATAGCAAGAGGCCTTTTCTCCCCGGCTGCTCTGCCAAGCCCTTCCAGCTAAAACTATGTCGTTGCTCCTCTGGAAGGATCCCTGCACCGTGACGTAGTTTTTCAGAAGAAGCCTTGCGTTTGCAAGAGCAAATGAGGAATTCGTTGCAGGAAAGAGGAAGGAAAGAAAGTTTCTCTCCTTCTGCCTGCTTTGCTCAGAGGACTGGATGAAGTCAGGGAGTTCACCCTTTCACTGAGAAATTGCAGGCTGCTGTTGCCTGGGCGCTCTCTTCTTTGCAAAAGAGTCTGCAGTTCCACGCTTTGAACCGTGGAAAGGCGCCGGGCTCTGCTAAGATTTCCCCCGGCGCTTCGTTTGCCCTGGGCCAAAGCGAGCCTTCACATTAGCTGAACGCTAACACTGCATACTCGTTCCACTTCCAGAACAGGGCTACCGCGAGGCAGTTCTCCGGGGGAAAACGGCCCTTCGCGAAGGGCAGATCTGTGGAGCTCATTGCGGGAAAGCGAAAGCAAAGGACGCTTTTCTCCCTCTAACTGCTTTCGTCAGAGGAACGGGGGAAGTCACAGTGTTCTTTCTCTCACTGAGATACACACAATCTGACGTTGCCTCTGAGCTCCGTTGCTGGCAAAGAACTGAAACGGACATACATTCCTGTGGGGAAACACAGGGCTTTGCTAGGATTTCTCTAGGCAGTGTGTTTTCCCTGGGCCTCACTGTAGCAACACTATCTCGCCAGGGCAACACTGCATGGGATTTCCTCTGCCAGGAGAGAGCTGCTGCTTTGTAGTTTGTGCTGGGAAACCTTGCTTTGGCAAGTGCCAATTGACCGCATTCGGGCAGAAAGAAAAGAGAATAGCAAGAGGCCTTTTCTCCCCGGCTGCTCTGCCAAGCCCTTCCAGCTAAAACTATGTCGTTGCTCCTCTGGAAGAATCCCTGCACCGTGACGTAGTTTTTCAGAAGAAGCCTTGCGTTTGCAAGAGCAAATGAGGAATTCGTTGCAGGAAAGAGGAAGGAAAGAAAGTTTCTCTCCTTCTGCCTGCTTTGCTCAGAGGACTGGATGAAGTCAGGGAGTTCTCCCTTTCACTGAGAAACGTGCAGGCTGCTGTTGCCTGGGCGCTCTCTTCTTTGCAAAAGAGTCTGCAGTTCCACGCTTTGAACCTTGGAAAGGCGCCGGGCTCTGCTAAGATTTCCCCAGCGCTTCGTTTGCCCTGGGCCAAAGCGAGCCTTCACATTAGCTGAACGCTAACACTGCATACTCGTTCCACTTCCAGAACAGGGCTACCGCGAGGCAGTTCTCCGGGGGAAAACGGCCCTTCGCGAAGGGCAGATCTGTCGAGCTCATTGCGGGAAAGCGAAAGCAAAGGACGCTTTTCTCCCTCTAACTGCTTTCGTCAGAGGAACGGGGGAAGTCACAGTGTTCTTTCTCTCACTGAGATACACACAATCTGACGTTGCCTCTGAGCTCCGTTGCTGGCAAAGAACTGAAACGGACATACATTCCTGTGGGGAAACACAGGGCTTTGCTAGGATTTCTCTAGGCAGTGTGTTTTCCCTGGGCCTCACTGTAGCAACACTATCTCGCCAGGGCAACACTGCATGGGATTTCCTCTGCCAGGAGAGAGCTGCTGCTTTGTAGTTTGTGCTGGGAAACCTTGCTTTGGCAAGTGCCAATTGACCGCATTCGGGCAGAAAGAAAAGAGAATAGCAAGAGGCCTTTTCTCCCCGGCTGCTCTGCCAAGCCCTTCCAGCTAAAACTATGTCGTTGCTCCTCTGGAAGAATCCCTGCACCGTGACGTAGTTTTTCAGAAGAAGCCTTGCGTTTGCAAGAGCAATAGAGGAATTCGTTGCAGGAAAGAGGAAGGAAAGAAAGTTTCTCTCCTTCTGCCTGCTTTGCTCAGAGGACTGGATGAAGTCAGGGAGTTCTCCCTTTCACTGAGAAACGTGCAGGCTGCTGTTGCCTGGGCGCTCTCTTCTTTGCAAAAGAGTCTGCAGTTCCACGCTTTGAACCTTGGAAAGGCGCCGGGCTCTGCTAAGATTTCCCCAGCGCTTCGTTTGCCCTGGGCCAAAGCGAGCCTTCACATTAGCTGAACGCTAACACTGCATACTCGTTCCACTTCCAGAACAGGGCTACCGCGAGGCAGTTCTCCGGGGGAAAACGGCCCTTCGCGAAGGGCAGATCTGTGGAGCTCATTGCGGGAAAGCGAAAGCAAAGGACGCTTTTCTCCCTCTAACTGCTTTCGTCAGAGGAACGGGGGAAGTCACAGTGTTCTTTCTCTCACTGAGATACACACAATCTGACGTTGCCTCTGAGCTCCGTTGCTGGCAAAGAACTGAAACGGACATACATTCCTGTGGGGAAACACAGGGCTTTGCTAGGATTTCTCTAGGCAGTGTGTTTTCCCTGGGCCTCACTGTAGCAACACTATCTCGCCAGGGCAACACTGCATGGGATTTCCTCTGCCAGGAGAGAGCTGCTGCTTTGTAGTTTGTGCTGGGAAACCTTGCTTTGGCAAGTGCCAATTGACCGCATTCGGGCAGAAAGAAAAGAGAATAGCAAGAGGCCTTTTCTCCCCGGCTGCTCTGCCAAGCCCTTCCGGCTAAAACTATGTCGTTGCTCCTCTGGAAGGATCCCTGCACCGTGACGTAGTTTTTCAGAAGAAGCCTTGCGTTTGCAAGAGCAAATGAGGAATTCGTTGCCGGAAAGAGGAAGGAAAGAAAGTTTCTCTCCTTCTGCCTGCTTTGCTCAGAGGACTGGATGAAGTCAGGGAGTTCTCCCTTTCACTGAGAAACGTGCAGGCTGCTGTTGCCTGTGCGCTCTCTTTTTTGCAAAAGAGTCTGCAGTTCCACGCTTTGAACCTTGGAAAGGCGCCGGGCTCTGCTAAGATTTCCCCCGGCGCTTCGTTTGCCCTGGGCCAAAGCGAGCCTTCACATTAGCTGAACGCTAACACTGCATACTCGTTCCACTTCCAGAACAGGGCTACCGCGAGGCAGTTCTCCGGGGGAAAACGGCCCTTCGCGAAGGGCAGATCTGTCGAGCTCATTGCGGGAAAGCGAAAGCAAAGGACGCTTTTCTCCCTCTAACTGCTTTCGTCAGAGGAACGGTGGAAGTCACAGTGTTCTTTCTCTCACTGAGATACACACAATCTGACGTTGCCTCTGAGCTCCGTTGCTGGCAAAGAACTGAAACGGACATACATTCCTGTGGGGAAACACAGGGCTTTGCTAGGATTTCTCTAGGCAGTGTGTTTTCCCTGGGCCTCACTGTAGCAACACTATCTCGCCAGGGCAACACTGCATGGGATTTCCTCTGCCAGGAGAGAGCTGCTGCTTTGTAGTTTGTGCTGGGAAACCTTGCTTTGGCAAGTGCCAATTGACCGCATTCGGGCAGAAACAAAAGAGAATAGCAAGAGGCCTTTTCTCCCCGGCTGCTCTGCCAAGCCCTTCCAGCTAAAACTATGTCGTTGCTCCTCTGGAAGGATCCCTGCACCGTGACGTAGTTTTTCAGAAGAAGCCTTGCGTTTGCAAGAGCAAATGAGGAATTCGTTGCAGGAAAGAGGAAGGAAAGAAAGTTTCTCTCCTTCTGCCTGCTTTGCTCAGAGGACTGGATGAAGTCAGGGAGTTCTCCCTTTCACTGAGAAACGTGCAGGCTGCTGTTGCCTGGGCGCTCTCTTCTTTGCAAAAGAGTCTGCAGTTCAACGCTTTGAACCGTGGAAAGGCGCCGGGCTCTGCTAAGATTTCCCCCGGCGCTTCGTTTGCCCTGGGCCAAAGCGAGCCTTCACATTAGCTGAACGCTAACACTGCATACTCGTTCCACTTCCAGAACAGGGCTACCGCGAGGCAGTTCTCCGGGGGAAAACGGCCCTTCGCGAAGGGCAGATCTGTGGAGCTCATTGCGGGAAAGCGAAAGCAAAGGACGCTTTTCTCCCTCTAACTGCTTTCGTCAGAGGAACGGGGGAAGTCACAGTGTTCTTTCTCTCACTGAGATACACACAATCTGACGTTGCCTCTGAGCTCCGTTGCTGGCAAAGAACTGAAACGGACATACATTCCTGTGGGGAAACACAGGGCTTTGCTAGGATTTCTCTAGGCAGTGTGTTTTCCCTGGGCCTCACTGTAGCAACACTATCTCGCCAGGGCAACACTGCATGGGATTTCCTCTGCCAGGAGAGAGCTGCTGCTTTGTAGTTTGTGCTGGGAAACCTTGCTTTGGCAAGTGCCAATTGACCGCATTCGGGCAGAAAGAAAAGAGAATAGCAAGAGGCCTTTTCTCCCCGGCTGCTCTGCCAAGCCCTTCCAGCTAAAACTATGTCGTTGCTCCTCTGGAAGAATCCCTGCACCGTGACGTAGTTTTTCAGAAGAAGCCTTGCGTTTGCAAGAGCAATAGAGGAATTCGTTGCAGGAAAGAGGAAGGAAAGAAAGTTTCTCTCCTTCTGCCTGCTTTGCTCAGAGGACTGGATGAAGTCAGGGAGTTCTCCCTTTCACTGAGAAACGTGCAGGCTGCTGTTGCCTGGGCGCTCTCTTCTTTGCAAAAGAGTCTGCAGTTCCACGCTTTGAACCTTGGAAAGGCGCCGGGCTCTGCTAAGATTTCCCCAGCGCTTCGTTTGCCCTGGGCCAAAGCGAGCCTTCACATTAGCTGAACGCTAACACTGCATACTCGTTCCACTTCCAGAACAGGGCTACCGCGAGGCAGTTCTCCGGGGGAAAACGGCCCTTCGCGAAGGGCAGATCTGTGGAGCTCATTGCGGGAAAGCGAAAGCAAAGGACGCTTTTCTCCCTCTAACTGCTTTCGTCAGAGGAACGGGGGAAGTCACAGTGTTCTTTCTCTCACTGAGATACACACAATCTGACGTTGCCTCTGAGCTCCGTTGCTGGCAAAGAACTGAAACGGACATACATTCCTGTGGGGAAACACAGGGCTTTGCTAGGATTTCTCTAGGCAGTGTGTTTTCCCTGGGCCTCACTGTAGCAACACTATCTCGCCAGGGCAACACTGCATGGGATTTCCTCTGCCAGGAGAGAGCTGCTGCTTTGTAGTTTGTGCTGGGAAACCTTGCTTTGGCAAGTGCCAATTGACCGCATTCGGGCAGAAACAAAAGAGAATAGCAAGAGGCCTTTTCTCCCCGGCTGCTCTGCCAAGCCCTTCCAGCTAAAACTATGTCGTTGCTCCTCTGGAAGGATCCCTGCACCGTGACGTAGTTTTTCAGAAGAAGCCTTGCGTTTGCAAGAGCAAATGAGGAATTCGTTGCAGGAAAGAGGAAGGAAAGAAAGTTTCTCTCCTTCTGCCTGCTTTGCTCAGAGGACTGGATGAAGTCAGGGAGTTCTCCCTTTCACTGAGAAACGTGCAGGCTGCTGTTGCCTGGGCGCTCTCTTCTTTGCAAAAGAGTCTGCAGTTCAACGCTTTGAACCGTGGAAAGGCGCCGGGCTCTGCTAAGATTTCCCCCGGCGCTTCGTTTGCCCTGGGCCAAAGCGAGCCTTCACATTAGCTGAACGCTAACACTGCATACTCGTTCCACTTCCAGAACAGGGCTACCGCGAGGCAGTTCTCCGGGGGAAAACGGCCCTTCGCGAAGGGCAGATCTGTGGAGCTCATTGCGGGAAAGCGAAAGCAAAGGACGCTTTTCTCCCTCTAACTGCTTTCGTCAGAGGAACGGGGGAAGCCACAGTGTTCTTTCTCTCACTGAGATACACACAATCTGACGTTGCCTCTGAGCTCCGTTGCTGGCAAAGAACTGAAACGGACATACATTCCTGTGGGGAAACACAGGGCTTTGCTAGGATTTCTCTAGGCAGTGTGTTTTCCCTGGGCCTCACTGTAGCAACACTATCTCGCCAGGGCAACACTGCATGGGATTTCCTCTGCCAGGAGAGAGCTGCTGCTTTGTAGTTTGTGCTGGGAAACCTTGCTTTGGCAAGTGCCAATTGACCGCATTCGGGCAGAAAGAAAAGAGAATAGCAAGAGGCCTTTTCTCCCCGGCTGCTCTGCCAAGCCCTTCCAGCTAAAACTATGTCGTTGCTCCTCTGGAAGGATCCCTGCACCGTGACGTAGTTTTTCAGAAGAAGCCTTGCGTTTGCAAGAGCAAATGAGGAATTCGTTGCAGGAAAGAGGAAGGAAAGAAAGTTTCTCTCCTTCTGCCTGCTTTGCTCAGAGGACTGGATGAAGTCAGGGAGTTCACCCTTTCACTGAGAAATTGCAGGCTGCTGTTGCCTGGGCGCTCTCTTCTTTGCAAAAGAGTCTGCAGTTCCACGCTTTGAACCGTGGAAAGGCGCCGGGCTCTGCTAAGATTTCCCCCGGCGCTTCGTTTGCCCTGGGCCAAAGCGAGCCTTCACATTAGCTGAACGCTAACACTGCATACTCGTTCCACTTCCAGAACAGGGCTACCGCGAGGCAGTTCTCCGGGGGAAAACGGCCCTTCGCGAAGGGCAGATCTGTGGAGCTCATTGCGGGAAAGCGAAAGCAAAGGACGCTTTTCTCCCTCTAACTGCTTTCGTCAGAGGAACGGGGGAAGTCACAGTGTTCTTTCTCTCACTGAGATACACACAATCTGACGTTGCCTCTGAGCTCCGTTGCTGGCAAAGAACTGAAACGGACATACATTCCTGTGGGGAAACACAGGGCTTTGCTAGGATTTCTCTAGGCAGTGTGTTTTCCCTGGGCCTCACTGTAGCAACACTATCTCACCAGGGCAACACTGCATGGGATTTCCTCTGCCAGGAGAGAGCTGCTGCTTTGTAGTTTGTGCTTGGAAACCTTGCTTTGGCAAGTGCCAATTGACCGCATTCGGGCAGAAAGAAAAGAGAATAGCAAGAGGCCTTTTCTCCCCGGCTGCTCTGCCAAGCCCTTCCAGCTAAAACTATGTCGTTGCTCCTCTGGAAGAATCCCTGCACCGTGACGTAGTTTTTCAGAAGAAGTCTTGCGTTTGCAAGAGCAATAGAGGAATTCGTTGCAGGAAAGAGGAAGGAAAGAAAGTTTCTCTCCTTCTGCCTGCTTTGCTCAGAGGACTGGATGAAGTCAGGGAGTTCTCCCTTTCACTGAGAAACGTGCAGGCTGCTGTTGCCTGGGCGCTCTCTTCTTTGCAAAAGAGTCTGCAGTTCCACGCTTTGAACCTTGGAAAGGCGCCGGGCTCTGCTAAGATTTCCCCAGCGCTTCGTTTGCCCTGGGCCAAAGCGAGCCTTCACATTAGCTGAACGCTAACACTGCATACTCGTTCCACTTCCAGAACAGGGCTACCGCGAGGCAGTTCTCCGGGGGAAAACGGCCCTTCGCGAAGGGCAGATCTGTCGAGCTCATTGCGGGAAAGCGAAAGCAAAGGACGCTTTTCTCCCTCTAACTGCTTTCGTCAGAGGAACGGGGGAAGTCACAGTGTTCTTTCTCTCACTGAGATACACACAATCTGACGTTGCCTCTGAGCTCCGTTGCTGGCAAAGAACTGAAACGGACATACATTCCTGTGGGGAAACACAGGGCTTTGCTAGGATTTCTCTAGGCAGTGTGTTTTCCCTGGGCCTCACTGTAGCAACACTATCTCGCCAGGGCAACACTGCATGGGATTTCCTCTGCCAGGAGAGAGCTGCTGCTTTGTAGTTTGTGCTGGGAAACCTTGCTTTGGCAAGTGCCAATTGACCGCATTCGGGCAGAAAGAAAAGAGAATAGCAAGAGGCCTTTTCTCCCCGGCTGCTCTGCCAAGCCCTTCCAGCTAAAACTATGTCGTTGCTCCTCTGGAAGGATCCCTGCACCGTGACGTAGTTTTTCAGAAGAAGCCTTGCGTTTGCAAGAGCAATAGAGGAATTCGTTGCAGGAAAGAGGAAGGAAAGAAAGTTTCTCTCCTTCTGCCTGCTTTGCTCAGAGGACTGGATGAAGTCAGGGAGTTCTCCCTTTCACTGAGAAACGTGCAGGCTGCTGTTGCCTGGGCGCTCTCTTCTTTGCAAAAGAGTCTGCAGTTCCACGCTTTGAACCTTGGAAAGGCGCCGGGCTCTGCTAAGATTTCCCCAGCGCTTCGTTTGCCCTGGGCCAAAGCGAGCCTTCACATTAGCTGAACGCTAACACTGCATACTCGTTCCACTTCCAGAACAGGGCTACCGCGAGGCAGTTCTCCGGGGGAAAACGGCCCTTCGCGAAGGGCAGATCTGTGGAGCTCATTGCGGGAAAGCGAAAGCAAAGGACGCTTTTCTCCCTCTAACTGCTTTCGTCAGAGGAACGGGGGAAGTCACAGTGTTCTTTCTCTCACTGAGATACACACAATCTGACGTTGCCTCTGAGCTCCGTTGCTGGCAAAGAACTGAAACGGACATACATTCCTGTGGGGAAACACAGGGCTTTGCTAGGATTTCTCTAGGCAGTGTGTTTTCCCTGGGCCTCACTGTAGCAACACTATCTCGCCAGGGCAACACTGCATGGGATTTCCTCTGCCAGGAGAGAGCTGCTGCTTTGTAGTTTGTGCTGGGAAACCTTGCTTTGGCAAGTGCCAATTGACCGCATTCGGGCAGAAAGAAAAGAGAATAGCAAGAGGCCTTTTCTCCCCGGCTGCTCTGCCAAGCCCTTCCGGCTAAAACTATGTCGTTGCTCCTCTGGAAGGATCCCTGCACCGTGACGTAGTTTTTCAGAAGAAGCCTTGCGTTTGCAAGAGCAAATGAGGAATTCGTTGCAGGAAAGAGGAAGGAAAGAAAGTTTCTCTCCTTCTGCCTGCTTTGCTCAGAGGACTGGATGAAGTCAGGGAGTTCACCCTTTCACTGAGAAATTGCAGGCTGCTGTTGCCTGGGCGCTCTCTTCTTTGCAAAAGAGTCTGCAGTTCCACGCTTTGAACCGTGGAAAGGCGCCGGGCTCTGCTAAGATTTCCCCCGGCGCTTCGTTTGCCCTGGGCCAAAGCGAGCCTTCACATTAGCTGAACGCTAACACTGCATACTCGTTCCACTTCCAGAACAGGGCTACCGCGAGGCAGTTCTCCGGGGGAAAACGGCCCTTCGCGAAGGGCAGATCTGTGGAGCTCATTGCGGGAAAGCGAAAGCAAAGGACGCTTTTCTCCCTCTAACTGCTTTCGTCAGAGGAACGGGGAAAGTCACAGTGTTCTTTCTCTCACTGAGATACACACAATCTGACGTTGCCTCTGAGCTCCGTTGCTGGCAAAGAACTGAAACGGACATACATTCCTGTGGGGAAACACAGGGCTTTGCTAGGATTTCTCTAGGCAGTGTGTTTTCCCTGGGCCTCACTGTAGCAACACTATCTCACCAGGGCAACACTGCATGGGATTTCCTCTGCCAGGAGAGAGCTGCTGCTTTGTAGTTTGTGCTTGGAAACCTTGCTTTGGCAAGTGCCAATTGACCGCATTCGGGCAGAAAGAAAAGAGAATAGCAAGAGGCCTTTTCTCCCCGGCTGCTCTGCCAAGCCCTTCCAGCTAAAACTATGTCGTTGCTCCTCTGGAAGAATCCCTGCACCGTGACGTAGTTTTTCAGAAGAAGTCTTGCGTTTGCAAGAGCAATAGAGGAATTCGTTGCAGGAAAGAGGAAGGAAAGAAAGTTTCTCTCCTTCTGCCTGCTTTGCTCAGAGGACTGGATGAAGTCAGGGAGTTCTCCCTTTCACTGAGAAACGTGCAGGCTGCTGTTGCCTGGGCGCTCTCTTCTTTGCAAAAGAGTCTGCAGTTCCACGCTTTGAACCTTGGAAAGGCGCCGGGCTCTGCTAAGATTTCCCCAGCGCTTCGTTTGCCCTGGGCCAAAGCGAGCCTTCACATTAGCTGAACGCTAACACTGCATACTCGTTCCACTTCCAGAACAGGGCTACCGCGAGGCAGTTCTCCGGGGGAAAACGGCCCTTCGCGAAGGGCAGATCTGTGGAGCTCATTGCGGGAAAGCGAAAGCAAAGGACGCTTTTCTCCCTCTAACTGCTTTCGTCAGAGGAACGGGGGAAGTCACAGTGTTCTTTCTCTCACTGAGATACACACAATCTGACGTTGCCTCTGAGCTCCGTTGCTGGCAAAGAACTGAAACGGACATACATTCCTGTGGGGAAACACAGGGCTTTGCTAGGATTTCTCTAGGCAGTGTGTTTTCCCTGGGCCTCACTGTAGCAACACTATCTCGCCAGGGCAACACTGCATGGGATTTCCTCTGCCAGGAGAGAGCTGCTGCTTTGTAGTTTGTGCTGGGAAACCTTGCTTTGGCAAGTGCCAATTGACCGCATTCGGGCAGAAAGAAAAGAGAATAGCAAGAGGCCTTTTCTCCCCGGCTGCTCTGCCAAGCCCTTCCGGCTAAAACTATGTCGTTGCTCCTCTGGAAGGATCCCTGCACCGTGACGTAGTTTTTCAGAAGAAGCCTTGCGTTTGCAAGAGCAAATGAGGAATTCGTTGCCGGAAAGAGGAAGGAAAGAAAGTTTCTCTCCTTCTGCCTGCTTTGCTCAGAGGACTGGATGAAGTCAGGGAGTTCTCCCTTTCACTGAGAAACGTGCAGGCTGCTGTTGCCTGTGCGCTCTCTTTTTTGCAAAAGAGTCTGCAGTTCCACGCTTTGAACCTTGGAAAGGCGCCGGGCTCTGCTAAGATTTCCCCCGGCGCTTCGTTTGCCCTGGGCCAAAGCGAGCCTTCACATTAGCTGAACGCTAACACTGCATACTCGTTCCACTTCCAGAACAGGGCTACCGCGAGGCAGTTCTCCGGGGGAAAACGGCCCTTCGCGAAGGGCAGATCTGTCGAGCTCATTGCGGGAAAGCGAAAGCAAAGGACGCTTTTCTCCCTCTAACTGCTTTCGTCAGAGGAACGGTGGAAGTCACAGTGTTCTTTCTCTCACTGAGATACACACAATCTGACGTTGCCTCTGAGCTCCGTTGCTGGCAAAGAACTGAAACGGACATACATTCCTGTGGGGAAACACAGGGCTTTGCTAGGATTTCTCTAGGCAGTGTGTTTTCCCTGGGCCTCACTGTAGCAACACTATCTCGCCAGGGCAACACTGCATGGGATTTCCTCTGCCAGGAGAGAGCTGCTGCTTTGTAGTTTGTGCTGGGAAACCTTGCTTTGGCAAGTGCCAATTGACCGCATTCGGGCAGAAACAAAAGAGAATAGCAAGAGGCCTTTTCTCCCCGGCTGCTCTGCCAAGCCCTTCCAGCTAAAACTATGTCGTTGCTCCTCTGGAAGGATCCCTGCACCGTGACGTAGTTTTTCAGAAGAAGCCTTGCGTTTGCAAGAGCAAATGAGGAATTCGTTGCAGGAAAGAGGAAGGAAAGAAAGTTTCTCTCCTTCTGCCTGCTTTGCTCAGAGGACTGGATGAAGTCAGGGAGTTCTCCCTTTCACTGAGAAACGTGCAGGCTGCTGTTGCCTGGGCGCTCTCTTCTTTGCAAAAGAGTCTGCAGTTCCACGCTTTGAACCGTGGAAAGGCGCCGGGCTCTGCTAAGATTTCCCCCGGCGCTTCGTTTGCCCTGGGCCAAAGCGAGCCTTCACATTAGCTGAACGCTAACACTGCATACTCGTTCCACTTCCAGAACAGGGCTACCGCGAGGCAGTTCTCCGGGGGAAAACGGCCCTTCGCGAAGGGCAGATCTGTGGAGCTCATTGCGGGAAAGCGAAAGCAAAGGACGCTTTTCTCCCTCTAACTGCTTTCGTCAGAGGAACGGGGGAAGTCACAGTGTTCTTTCTCTCACTGAGATACACACAATCTGACGTTGCCTCTGAGCTCCGTTGCTGGCAAAGAACTGAAACGGACATACATTCCTGTGGGGAAACACAGGGCTTTGCTAGGATTTCTCTAGGCAGTGTGTTTTCCCTGGGCCTCACTGTAGCAACACTATCTCGCCAGGGCAACACTGCATGGGATTTCCTCTGCCAGGAGAGAGCTGCTGCTTTGTAGTTTGTGCTGGGAAACCTTGCTTTGGCAAGTGCCAATTGACCGCATTCGGGCAGAAAGAAAAGAGAATAGCAAGAGGCCTTTTCTCCCCGGCTGCTCTGCCAAGCCCTTCCAGCTAAAACTATGTCGTTGCTCCTCTGGAAGAATCCCTGCACCGTGACGTAGTTTTTCAGAAGAAGCCTTGCGTTTGCAAGAGCAATAGAGGAATTCGTTGCAGGAAAGAGGAAGGAAAGAAAGTTTCTCTCCTTCTGCCTGCTTTGCTCAGAGGACTGGATGAAGTCAGGGAGTTCTCCCTTTCACTGAGAAACGTGCAGGCTGCTGTTGCCTGGGCGCTCTCTTCTTTGCAAAAGAGTCTGCAGTTCCACGCTTTGAACCTTGGAAAGGCGCCGGGCTCTGCTAAGATTTCCCCAGCGCTTCGTTTGCCCTGGGCCAAAGCGAGCCTTCACATTAGCTGAACGCTAACACTGCATACTCGTTCCACTTCCAGAACAGGGCTACCGCGAGGCAGTTCTCCGGGGGAAAACGGCCCTTCGCGAAGGGCAGATCTGTGGAGCTCATTGCGGGAAAGCGAAAGCAAAGGACGCTTTTCTCCCTCTAACTGCTTTCGTCAGAGGAACGGGGGAAGTCACAGTGTTCTTTCTCTCACTGAGATACACACAATCTGACGTTGCCTCTGAGCTCCGTTGCTGGCAAAGAACTGAAACGGACATACATTCCTGTGGGGAAACACAGGGCTTTGCTAGGATTTCTCTAGGCAGTGTGTTTTCCCTGGGCCTCACTGTAGCAACACTATCTCGCCAGGGCAACACTGCATGGGATTTCCTCTGCCAGGAGAGAGCTGCTGCTTTGTAGTTTGTGCTGGGAAACCTTGCTTTGGCAAGTGCCAATTGACCGCATTCGGGCAGAAACAAAAGAGAATAGCAAGAGGCCTTTTCTCCCCGGCTGCTCTGCCAAGCCCTTCCAGCTAAAACTATGTCGTTGCTCCTCTGGAAGGATCCCTGCACCGTGACGTAGTTTTTCAGAAGAAGCCTTGCGTTTGCAAGAGCAAATGAGGAATTCGTTGCAGGAAAGAGGAAGGAAAGAAAGTTTCTCTCCTTCTGCCTGCTTTGCTCAGAGGACTGGATGAAGTCAGGGAGTTCTCCCTTTCACTGAGAAACGTGCAGGCTGCTGTTGCCTGGGCGCTCTCTTCTTTGCAAAAGAGTCTGCAGTTCAACGCTTTGAACCGTGGAAAGGCGCCGGGCTCTGCTAAGATTTCCCCCGGCGCTTCGTTTGCCCTGGGCCAAAGCGAGCCTTCACATTAGCTGAACGCTAACACTGCATACTCGTTCCACTTCCAGAACAGGGCTACCGCGAGGCAGTTCTCCGGGGGAAAACGGCCCTTCGCGAAGGGCAGATCTGTGGAGCTCATTGCGGGAAAGCGAAAGCAAAGGACGCTTTTCTCCCTCTAACTGCTTTCGTCAGAGGAACGGGGGAAGCCACAGTGTTCTTTCTCTCACTGAGATACACACAATCTGACGTTGCCTCTGAGCTCCGTTGCTGGCAAAGAACTGAAACGGACATACATTCCTGTGGGGAAACACAGGGCTTTGCTAGGATTTCTCTAGGCAGTGTGTTTTCCCTGGGCCTCACTGTAGCAACACTATCTCGCCAGGGCAACACTGCATGGGATTTCCTCTGCCAGGAGAGAGCTGCTGCTTTGTAGTTTGTGCTGGGAAACCTTGCTTTGGCAAGTGCCAATTGACCGCATTCGGGCAGAAAGAAAAGAGAATAGCAAGAGGCCTTTTCTCCCCGGCTGCTCTGCCAAGCCCTTCCAGCTAAAACTATGTCGTTGCTCCTCTGGAAGGATCCCTGCACCGTGACGTAGTTTTTCAGAAGAAGCCTTGCGTTTGCAAGAGCAAATGAGGAATTCGTTGCAGGAAAGAGGAAGGAAAGAAAGTTTCTCTCCTTCTGCCTGCTTTGCTCAGAGGACTGGATGAAGTCAGGGAGTTCACCCTTTCACTGAGAAATTGCAGGCTGCTGTTGCCTGGGCGCTCTCTTCTTTGCAAAAGAGTCTGCAGTTCCACGCTTTGAACCGTGGAAAGGCGCCGGGCTCTGCTAAGATTTCCCCCGGCGCTTCGTTTGCCCTGGGCCAAAGCGAGCCTTCACATTAGCTGAACGCTAACACTGCATACTCGTTCCACTTCCAGAACAGGGCTACCGCGAGGCAGTTCTCCGGGGGAAAACGGCCCTTCGCGAAGGGCAGATCTGTGGAGCTCATTGCGGGAAAGCGAAAGCAAAGGACGCTTTTCTCCCTCTAACTGCTTTCGTCAGAGGAACGGGGGAAGTCACAGTGTTCTTTCTCTCACTGAGATACACACAATCTGACGTTGCCTCTGAGCTCCGTTGCTGGCAAAGAACTGAAACGGACATACATTCCTGTGGGGAAACACAGGGCTTTGCTAGGATTTCTCTAGGCAGTGTGTTTTCCCTGGGCCTCACTGTAGCAACACTATCTCACCAGGGCAACACTGCATGGGATTTCCTCTGCCAGGAGAGAGCTGCTGCTTTGTAGTTTGTGCTTGGAAACCTTGCTTTGGCAAGTGCCAATTGACCGCATTCGGGCAGAAAGAAAAGAGAATAGCAAGAGGCCTTTTCTCCCCGGCTGCTCTGCCAAGCCCTTCCAGCTAAAACTATGTCGTTGCTCCTCTGGAAGAATCCCTGCACCGTGACGTAGTTTTTCAGAAGAAGTCTTGCGTTTGCAAGAGCAATAGAGGAATTCGTTGCAGGAAAGAGGAAGGAAAGAAAGTTTCTCTCCTTCTGCCTGCTTTGCTCAGAGGACTGGATGAAGTCAGGGAGTTCTCCCTTTCACTGAGAAACGTGCAGGCTGCTGTTGCCTGGGCGCTCTCTTCTTTGCAAAAGAGTCTGCAGTTCCACGCTTTGAACCTTGGAAAGGCGCCGGGCTCTGCTAAGATTTCCCCAGCGCTTCGTTTGCCCTGGGCCAAAGCGAGCCTTCACATTAGCTGAACGCTAACACTGCATACTCGTTCCACTTCCAGAACAGGGCTACCGCGAGGCAGTTCTCCGGGGGAAAACGGCCCTTCGCGAAGGGCAGATCTGTCGAGCTCATTGCGGGAAAGCGAAAGCAAAGGACGCTTTTCTCCCTCTAACTGCTTTCGTCAGAGGAACGGGGGAAGTCACAGTGTTCTTTCTCTCACTGAGATACACACAATCTGACGTTGCCTCTGAGCTCCGTTGCTGGCAAAGAACTGAAACGGACATACATTCCTGTGGGGAAACACAGGGCTTTGCTAGGATTTCTCTAGGCAGTGTGTTTTCCCTGGGCCTCACTGTAGCAACACTATCTCGCCAGGGCAACACTGCATGGGATTTCCTCTGCCAGGAGAGAGCTGCTGCTTTGTAGTTTGTGCTGGGAAACCTTGCTTTGGCAAGTGCCAATTGACCGCATTCGGGCAGAAAGAAAAGAGAATAGCAAGAGGCCTTTTCTCCCCGGCTGCTCTGCCAAGCCCTTCCAGCTAAAACTATGTCGTTGCTCCTCTGGAAGGATCCCTGCACCGTGACGTAGTTTTTCAGAAGAAGCCTTGCGTTTGCAAGAGCAATAGAGGAATTCGTTGCAGGAAAGAGGAAGGAAAGAAAGTTTCTCTCCTTCTGCCTGCTTTGCTCAGAGGACTGGATGAAGTCAGGGAGTTCTCCCTTTCACTGAGAAACGTGCAGGCTGCTGTTGCCTGGGCGCTCTCTTCTTTGCAAAAGAGTCTGCAGTTCCACGCTTTGAACCTTGGAAAGGCGCCGGGCTCTGCTAAGATTTCCCCAGCGCTTCGTTTGCCCTGGGCCAAAGCGAGCCTTCACATTAGCTGAACGCTAACACTGCATACTCGTTCCACTTCCAGAACAGGGCTACCGCGAGGCAGTTCTCCGGGGGAAAACGGCCCTTCGCGAAGGGCAGATCTGTGGAGCTCATTGCGGGAAAGCGAAAGCAAAGGACGCTTTTCTCCCTCTAACTGCTTTCGTCAGAGGAACGGGGGAAGTCACAGTGTTCTTTCTCTCACTGAGATACACACAATCTGACGTTGCCTCTGAGCTCCGTTGCTGGCAAAGAACTGAAACGGACATACATTCCTGTGGGGAAACACAGGGCTTTGCTAGGATTTCTCTAGGCAGTGTGTTTTCCCTGGGCCTCACTGTAGCAACACTATCTCGCCAGGGCAACACTGCATGGGATTTCCTCTGCCAGGAGAGAGCTGCTGCTTTGTAGTTTGTGCTGGGAAACCTTGCTTTGGCAAGTGCCAATTGACCGCATTCGGGCAGAAAGAAAAGAGAATAGCAAGAGGCCTTTTCTCCCCGGCTGCTCTGCCAAGCCCTTCCAGCTAAAACTATGTCGTTGCTCCTCTGGAAGAATCCCTGCACCGTGACGTAGTTTTTCAGAAGAAGTCTTGCGTTTGCAAGAGCAATAGAGGAATTCGTTGCAGGAAAGAGGAAGGAAAGAAAGTTTCTCTCCTTCTGCCTGCTTTGCTCAGAGGACTGGATGAAGTCAGGGAGTTCTCCCTTTCACTGAGAAACGTGCAGGCTGCTGTTGCCTGGGCGCTCTCTTCTTTGCAAAAGAGTCTGCAGTTCCACGCTTTGAACCTTGGAAAGGCGCCGGGCTCTGCTAAGATTTCCCCAGCGCTTCGTTTGCCCTGGGCCAAAGCGAGCCTTCACATTAGCTGAACGCTAACACTGCATACTCGTTCCACTTCCAGAACAGGGCTACCGCGAGGCAGTTCTCCGGGGGAAAACGGCCCTTCGCGAAGGGCAGATCTGTCGAGCTCATTGCGGGAAAGCGAAAGCAAAGGACGCTTTTCTCCCTCTAACTGCTTTCGTCAGAGGAACGGGGGAAGTCACAGTGTTCTTTCTCTCACTGAGATACACACAATCTGACGTTGCCTCTGAGCTCCGTTGCTGGCAAAGAACTGAAACGGACATACATTCCTGTGGGGAAACACAGGGCTTTGCTAGGATTTCTCTAGGCAGTGTGTTTTCCCTGGGCCTCACTGTAGCAACACTATCTCGCCAGGGCAACACTGCATGGGATTTCCTCTGCCAGGAGAGAGCTGCTGCTTTGTAGTTTGTGCTGGGAAACCTTGCTTTGGCAAGTGCCAATTGACCGCATTCGGGCAGAAAGAAAAGAGAATAGCAAGAGGCCTTTTCTCCCCGGCTGCTCTGCCAAGCCCTTCCAGCTAAAACTATGTCGTTGCTCCTCTGGAAGGATCCCTGCACCGTGACGTAGTTTTTCAGAAGAAGCCTTGCGTTTGCAAGAGCAATAGAGGAATTCGTTGCAGGAAAGAGGAAGGAAAGAAAGTTTCTCTCCTTCTGCCTGCTTTGCTCAGAGGACTGGATGAAGTCAGGGAGTTCTCCCTTTCACTGAGAAACGTGCAGGCTGCTGTTGCCTGGGCGCTCTCTTCTTTGCAAAAGAGTCTGCAGTTCCACGCTTTGAACCTTGGAAAGGCGCCGGGCTCTGCTAAGATTTCCCCAGCGCTTCGTTTGCCCTGGGCCAAAGCGAGCCTTCACATTAGCTGAACGCTAACACTGCATACTCGTTCCACTTCCAGAACAGGGCTACCGCGAGGCAGTTCTCCGGGGGAAAACGGCCCTTCGCGAAGGGCAGATCTGTGGAGCTCATTGCGGGAAAGCGAAAGCAAAGGACGCTTTTCTCCCTCTAACTGCTTTCGTCAGAGGAACGGGGGAAGTCACAGTGTTCTTTCTCTCACTGAGATACACACAATCTGACGTTGCCTCTGAGCTCCGTTGCTGGCAAAGAACTGAAACGGACATACATTCCTGTGGGGAAACACAGGGCTTTGCTAGGATTTCTCTAGGCAGTGTGTTTTCCCTGGGCCTCACTGTAGCAACACTATCTCGCCAGGGCAACACTGCATGGGATTTCCTCTGCCAGGAGAGAGCTGCTGCTTTGTAGTTTGTGCTGGGAAACCTTGCTTTGGCAAGTGCCAATTGACCGCATTCGGGCAGAAAGAAAAGAGAATAGCAAGAGGCCTTTTCTCCCCGGCTGCTCTGCCAAGCCCTTCCGGCTAAAACTATGTCGTTGCTCCTCTGGAAGGATCCCTGCACCGTGACGTAGTTTTTCAGAAGAAGCCTTGCGTTTGCAAGAGCAAATGAGGAATTCGTTGCAGGAAAGAGGAAGGAAAGAAAGTTTCTCTCCTTCTGCCTGCTTTGCTCAGAGGACTGGATGAAGTCAGGGAGTTCTCCCTTTCACTGAGAAACGTGCAGGCTGCTGTTGCCTGTGCGCTCTCTTTTTTGCAAAAGAGTCTGCAGTTCCACGCTTTGAACCTTGGAAAGGCGCCGGGCTCTGCTAAGATTTCCCCCGGCGCTTCGTTTGCCCTGGGCCAAAGCGAGCCTTCACATTAGCTGAACGCTAACACTGCATACTCGTTCCACTTCCAGAACAGGGCTACCGCGAGGCAGTTCTCCGGGGGAAAACGGCCCTTCGCGAAGGGCAGATCTGTCGAGCTCATTGCGGGAAAGCGAAAGCAAAGGACGCTTTTCTCCCTCTAACTGCTTTCGTCAGAGGAACGGTGGAAGTCACAGTGTTCTTTCTCTCACTGACATACACACAATCTGACGTTGCCTCTGAGCTCCGTTGCTGGCAAAGAACTGAAACGGACATACATTCCTGTGGGGAAACACAGGGCTTTGCTAGGATTTCTCTAGGCAGTGTGTTTTCCCTGGGCCTCACTGTAGCAACACTATCTCGCCAGGGCAACACTGCATGGGATTTCCTCTGCCAGGAGAGAGCTGCTGCTTTGTAGTTTGTGCTGGGAAACCTTGCTTTGGCAAGTGCCAATTGACCGCATTCGGGCAGAAAGAAAAGAGAATAGCAAGAGGCCTTTTCTCCCCGGCTGCTCTGCCAAGCCCTTCCGGCTAAAACTATGTCGTTGCTCCTCTGGAAGGATCCCTGCACCGTGACGTAGTTTTTCAGAAGAAGCCTTGCGTTTGCAAGAGCAAATGAGGAATTCGTTGCAGGAAAGAGGAAGGAAAGAAAGTTTCTCTCCTTCTGCCTGCTTTGCTCAGAGGACTGGATGAAGTCAGGGAGTTCTCCCTTTCACTGAGAAACGTGCAGGCTGCTGTTGCCTGGGCGCTCTCTTCTTTGCAAAAGAGTCTGCAGTTCCACGCTTTGAACCGTGGAAAGGCGCCGGGCTCTGCTAAGATTTCCCCCGGCGCTTCGTTTGCCCTGGGCCAAAGCGAGCCTTCACATTAGCTGAACGCTAACACTGCATACTCGTTCCACTTCCAGAACAGGGCTACCGCGAGGCAGTTCTCCGGGGGAAAACGGCCCTTCGCGAAGGGCAGATCTGTCGAGCTCATTGCGGGAAAGCGAAAGCAAAGGACGCTTTTCTCCCTCTAACTGCTTTCGTCAGAGGAACGGGGGAAGTCACAGTGTTCTTTCTCTCACTGAGATACACACAATCTGACGTTGCCTCTGAGCTCCGTTGCTGGCAAAGAACTGAAACGGACATACATTCCTGTGGGGAAACACAGGGCTTTGCTAGGATTTCTCTAGGCAGTGTGTTTTCCCTGGGCCTCACTGTAGCAACACTATCTCGCCAGGGCAACACTGCATGGGATTTCCTCTGCCAGGAGAGAGCTGCTGCTTTGTAGTTTGTGCTGGGAAACCTTGCTTTGGCAAGTGCCAATTGACCGCATTCGGGCAGAAAGAAAAGAGAATAGCAAGAGGCCTTTTCTCTCCGGCTGCTCTGTCAAGCCCTTCCGGCTAAAACTATGTCGTTGCTCCTCTGGAAGGATCCCTGCACCGTGACGTAGTTTTTCAGAAGAAGCCTTGCGTTTGCAAGAGCAAATGAGGAATTCGTTGCAGGAAAGAGGAAGGAAAGAAAGTTTCTCTCCTTCTGCCTGCTTTGCTCAGAGGACTGGATGAAGTCAGGGAGTTCTCCCTTTCACTGAGAAACGTGCAGGCTGCTGTTGCCTGGGCGCTCTCTTCTTTGCAAAAGAGTCTGCAGTTCCACGCTTTGAACCTTGGAAAGGCGCCGGGCTCTGCTAAGATTTCCCCAGCGCTTCGTTTGCCCTGGGCCAAAGCGAGCCTTCACATTAGCTGAACGCTAACACTGCATACTCGTTCCACTTCCAGAACAGGGCTACCGCGAGGCAGTTCTCCGGGGGAAAACGGCCCTTCGCGAAGGGCAGATCTGTGGAGCTCATTGCGGGAAAGCGAAAGCAAAGGACGCTTTTCTCCCTCTAACTGCTTTCGTCAGAGGAACGGGGGAAGTCACAGTGTTCTTTCTCTCACTGAGATACACACAATCTGACGTTGCCTCTGAGCTCCGTTGCTGGCAAAGAACTGAAACGGACATACATTCCTGTGGGGAAACACAGGGCTTTGCTAGGATTTCTCTAGGCAGTGTGTTTTCCCTGGGCCTCACTGTAGCAACACTATCTCGCCAGGGCAACACTGCATGGGATTTCCTCTGCCAGGAGAGAGCTGCTGCTTTGTAGTTTGTGCTGGGAAACCTTGCTTTGGCAAGTGCCAATTGACCGCATTCGGGCAGAAAGAAAAGAGAATAGCAAGAGGCCTTTTCTCCCCGGCTGCTCTGCCAAGCCCTTCCGGCTAAAACTATGTCGTTGCTCCTCTGGAAGGATCCCTGCACCGTGACGTAGTTTTTCAGAAGAAGCCTTGCGTTTGCAAGAGCAAATGAGGAATTCGTTGCAGGAAAGAGGAAGGAAAGAAAGTTTCTCTCCTTCTGCCTGCTTTGCTCAGAGGACTGGATGAAGTCAGGGAGTTCTCCCTTTCACTGAGAAACGTGCAGGCTGCTGTTGCCTGTGCGCTCTCTTTTTTGCAAAAGAGTCTGCAGTTCCACGCTTTGAACCTTGGAAAGGCGCCGGGCTCTGCTAAGATTTCCCCCGGCGCTTCGTTTGCCCTGGGCCAAAGCGAGCCTTCACATTAGCTGAACGCTAACACTGCATACTCGTTCCACTTCCAGAACAGGGCTACCGCGAGGCAGTTCTCCGGGGGAAAACGGCCCTTCGCGAAGGGCAGATCTGTCGAGCTCATTGCGGGAAAGCGAAAGCAAAGGACGCTTTTCTCCCTCTAACTGCTTTCGTCAGAGGAACGGTGGAAGTCACAGTGTTCTTTCTCTCACTGACATACACACAATCTGACGTTGCCTCTGAGCTCCGTTGCTGGCAAAGAACTGAAACGGACATACATTCCTGTGGGGAAACACAGGGCTTTGCTAGGATTTCTCTAGGCAGTGTGTTTTCCCTGGGCCTCACTGTAGCAACACTATCTCGCCAGGGCAACACTGCATGGGATTTCCTCTGCCAGGAGAGAGCTGCTGCTTTGTAGTTTGTGCTGGGAAACCTTGCTTTGGCAAGTGCCAATTGACCGCATTCGGGAAGAAACAAAAGAGAATAGCAAGAGGCCTTTTCTCCCCGGCTGCTCTGCCAAGCCCTTCCGGCTAAAACTATGTCGTTGCTCCTCTGGAAGGATCCCTGCACCGTGACGTAGTTTTTCAGAAGAAGCCTTGCGTTTGCAAGAGCAAATGAGGAATTCGTTGCAGGAAAGAGGAAGGAAAGAAAGTTTCTCTCCTTCTGCCTGCTTTGCTCAGAGGACTGGATGAAGTCAGGGAGTTCTCCCTTTCACTGAGAAACGTGCAGGCTGCTGTTGCCTGGGCGCTCTCTTCTTTGCAAAAGAGTCTGCAGTTCCACGCTTTGAACCGTGGAAAGGCGCCGGGCTCTGCTAAGATTTCCCCCGGCGCTTCGTTTGCCCTGGGCCAAAGCGAGCCTTCACATTAGCTGAACGCTAACACTGCATACTCGTTCCACTTCCAGAACAGGGCTACCGCGAGGCAGTTCTCCGGGGGAAAACGGCCCTTCGCGAAGGGCAGATCTGTCGAGCTCATTGCGGGAAAGCGAAAGCAAAGGACGCTTTTCTCCCTCTAACTGCTTTCGTCAGAGGAACGGGGGAAGTCACAGTGTTCTTTCTCTCACTGAGATACACACAATCTGACGTTGCCTCTGAGCTCCGTTGCTGGCAAAGAACTGAAACGGACATACATTCCTGTGGGGAAACACAGGGCTTTGCTAGGATTTCTCTAGGCAGTGTGTTTTCCCTGGGCCTCACTGTAGCAACACTATCTCGCCAGGGCAACACTGCATGGGATTTCCTCTGCCAGGAGAGAGCTGCTGCTTTGTAGTTTGTGCTGGGAAACCTTGCTTTGGCAAGTGCCAATTGACCGCATTCGGGCAGAAAGAAAAGAGAATAGCAAGAGGCCTTTTCTCTCCGGCTGCTCTGTCAAGCCCTTCCGGCTAAAACTATGTCGTTGCTCCTCTGGAAGGATCCCTGCACCGTGACGTAGTTTTTCAGAAGAAGCCTTGCGTTTGCAAGAGCAAATGAGGAATTCGTTGCAGGAAAGAGGAAGGAAAGAAAGTTTCTCTCCTTCTGCCTGCTTTGCTCAGAGGACTGGATGAAGTCAGGGAGTTCTCCCTTTCACTGAGAAACGTGCAGGCTGCTGTTGCCTGGGCGCTCTCTTCTTTGCAAAAGAGTCTGCAGTTCCACGCTTTGAACCTTGGAAAGGCGCCGGGCTCTGCTAAGATTTCCCCCGGCGCTTCGTTTGCCCTGGGCCAAAGCGAGCCTTCACATTAGCTGAACGCTAACACTGCATACTCGTTCCACTTCCAGAACAGGGCTACGGCGAGGCAGTTCTCCGGGGGAAAACGGCCCTTCGCGAAGGGCAGATCTGTCGAGCTCATTGCGGGAAAGCGAAAGCAAAGGACGCTTTTCTCCCTCTAACTGCTTTCGTCAGAGGAACGGGGGAAGTCACAGTATTCTTTCTCTCACTGAGATACACACAATCTGACGTTGCCTCTGAGCTCCGTTGCTGGCAAAGAACTGAAACGGACATACATTCCTGTGGGGAAACACAGGGCTTTGCTAGGATTTCTCTAGGCAGTGTGTTTTCCCTGGGCCTCACTGTAGCAACACTATCTCGCCAGGGCAACACTGCATGGGATTTCCTCTGCCAGGAGAGAGCTGCTGCTTTGTAGTTTGTGCTGGGAAACCTTGCTTTGGCAAGTGCCAATTGACCGCATTCGGGCAGAAAGAAAAGAGAATAGCAAGAGGCCTTTTCTCCCCGGCTGCTCTGCCAAGCCCTTCCAGCTAAAACTATGTCGTTGCTCCTCTGGAAGAATCCCTGCACCGTGACGTAGTTTTTCAGAAGAAGCCTTGCGTTTGCAAGAGCAATAGAGGAATTCGTTGCAGGAAAGAGGAAGGAAAGAAAGTTTCTCTCCTTCTGCCTGCTTTGCTCAGAGGACTGGATGAAGTCAGGGAGTTCTCCCTTTCACTGAGAAACGTGCAGGCTGCTGTTGCCTGGGCGCTCTCTTCTTTGCAAAAGAGTCTGCAGTTCCACGCTTTGAACCTTGGAAAGGCGCCGGGCTCTGCTAAGATTTCCCCCGGCGCTTCGTTTGCCCTGGGCCAAAGCGAGCCTTCACATTAGCTGAACGCTAACACTGCATACTCGTTCCACTTCCAGAACAGGGCTACCGCGAGGCAGTTCTCCGGGGGAAAACGGCCCTTCGCGAAGGGCAGATCTGTGGAGCTCATTGCGGGAAAGCGAAAGCAAAGGACGCTTTTCTCCCTCTAACTGCTTTCGTCAGAGGAACGGGGGAAGTCACAGTGTTCTTTCTCTCACTGAGATACACACAATCTGACGTTGCCTCTGAGCTCCGTTGCTGGCAAAGAACTGAAACGGACATACATTCCTGTGGGGAAACACAGGGCTTTGCTAGGATTTCTCTAGGCAGTGTGTTTTCCCTGGGCCTCACTGTAGCAACACTATCTCGCCAGGGCAACACTGCATGGGATTTCCTCTGCCAGGAGAGAGCTGCTGCTTTGTAGTTTGTGCTGGGAAACCTTGCTTTGGCAAGTGCCAATTGACCGCATTCGGGCAGAAAGAAAAGAGAATAGCAAGAGGCCTTTTCTCTCCGGCTGCTCTGTCAAGCCCTTCCGGCTAAAACTATGTCGTTGCTCCTCTGGAAGGATCCCTGCACCGTGACGTAGTTTTTCAGAAGAAGCCTTGCGTTTGCAAGAGCAAATGAGGAATTCGTTGCAGGAAAGAGGAAGGAAAGAAAGTTTCTCTCCTTCTGCCTGCTTTGCTCAGAGGACTGGATGAAGTCAGGGAGTTCTCCCTTTCACTGAGAAACGTGCAGGCTGCTGTTGCCTGGGCGCTCTCTTCTTTGCAAAAGAGTCTGCAGTTCCACGCTTTGAACCTTGGAAAGGCGCCGGGCTCTGCTAAGATTTCCCCCGGCGCTTCGTTTGCCCTGGGCCAAAGCGAGCCTTCACATTAGCTGAACGCTAACACTGCATACTCGTTCCACTTCCAGAACAGGGCTACGGCGAGGCAGTTCTCCGGGGGAAAACGGCCCTTCGCGAAGGGCAGATCTGTCGAGCTCATTGCGGGAAAGCGAAAGCAAAGGACGCTTTTCTCCCTCTAACTGCTTTCGTCAGAGGAACGGGGGAAGTCACAGTATTCTTTCTCTCACTGAGATACACACAATCTGACGTTGCCTCTGAGCTCCGTTGCTGGCAAAGAACTGAAACGGACATACATTCCTGTGGGGAAACACAGGGCTTTGCTAGGATTTCTCTAGGCAGTGTGTTTTCCCTGGGCCTCACTGTAGCAACACTATCTCGCCAGGGCAACACTGCATGGGATTTCCTCTGCCAGGAGAGAGCTGCTGCTTTGTAGTTTGTGCTGGGAAACCTTGCTTTGGCAAGTGCCAATTGACCGCATTCGGGCAGAAAGAAAAGAGAATAGCAAGAGGCCTTTTCTCCCCGGCTGCTCTGCCAAGCCCTTCCAGCTAAAACTATGTCGTTGCTCCTCTGGAAGAATCCCTGCACCGTGACGTAGTTTTTCAGAAGAAGCCTTGCGTTTGCAAGAGCAATAGAGGAATTCGTTGCAGGAAAGAGGAAGGAAAGAAAGTTTCTCTCCTTCTGCCTGCTTTGCTCAGAGGACTGGATGAAGTCAGGGAGTTCTCCCTTTCACTGAGAAACGTGCAGGCTGCTGTTGCCTGGGCGCTCTCTTCTTTGCAAAAGAGTCTGCAGTTCCACGCTTTGAACCTTGGAAAGGCGCCGGGCTCTGCTAAGATTTCCCCAGCGCTTCGTTTGCCCTGGGCCAAAGCGAGCCTTCACATTAGCTGAACGCTAACACTGCATACTCGTTCCACTTCCAGAACAGGGCTACCGCGAGGCAGTTCTCCGGGGGAAAACGGCCCTTCGCGAAGGGCAGATCTGTGGAGCTCATTGCGGGAAAGCGAAAGCAAAGGACGCTTTTCTCCCTCTAACTGCTTTCGTCAGAGGAACGGGGGAAGTCACAGTGTTCTTTCTCTCACTGAGATACACACAATCTGACGTTGCCTCTGAGCTCCGTTGCTGGCAAAGAACTGAAACGGACATACATTCCTGTGGGGAAACACAGGGCTTTGCTAGGATTTCTCTAGGCAGTGTGTTTTCCCTGGGCCTCACTGTAGCAACACTATCTCGCCAGGGCAACACTGCATGGGATTTCCTCTGCCAGGAGAGAGCTGCTGCTTTGTAGTTTGTGCTGGGAAACCTTGCTTTGGCAAGTGCCAATTGACCGCATTCGGGCAGAAAGAAAAGAGAATAGCAAGAGGCCTTTTCTCCCCGGCTGCTCTGCCAAGCCCTTCCGGCTAAAACTATGTCGTTGCTCCTCTGGAAGGATCCCTGCACCGTGACGTAGTTTTTCAGAAGAAGCCTTGCGTTTGCAAGAGCAAATGAGGAATTCGTTGCAGGAAAGAGGAAGGAAAGAAAGTTTCTCTCCTTCTGCCTGCTTTGCTCAGAGGACTGGATGAAGTCAGGGAGTTCTCCCTTTCACTGAGAAACGTGCAGGCTGCTGTTGCCTGGGCGCTCTCTTCTTTGCAAAAGAGTCTGCAGTTCCACGCTTTGAACCTTGGAAAGGCGCCGGGCTCTGCTAAGATTTCCCCCGGCGCTTCGTTTGCCCTGGGCCAAAGCGAGCCTTCACATTAGCTGAACGCTAACACTGCATACTCGTTCCACTTCCAGAACAGGGCTACCGCGAGGCAGTTCTCCGGGGGAAAACGGCCCTTCGCGAAGGGCAGATCTGTGGAGCTCATTGCGGGAAAGCGAAAGCAAAGGACGCTTTTCTCCCTCTAACTGCTTTCGTCAGAGGAACGGGGGAAGTCACAGTGTTCTTTCTCTCACTGAGATACACACAATCTGACGTTGCCTCTGAGCTCCGTTGCTGGCAAAGAACTGAAACGGACATACATTCCTGTGGGGAAACACAGGGCTTTGCTAGGATTTCTCTAGGCAGTGTGTTTTCCCTGGGCCTCACTGTAGCAACACTATCTCGCCAGGGCAACACTGCATGGGATTTCCTCTGCCAGGAGAGAGCTGCTGCTTTGTAGTTTGTGCTGGGAAACCTTGCTTTGGCAAGTGCCAATTGACCGCATTCGGGCAGAAAGAAAAGAGAATAGCAAGAGGCCTTTTCTCTCCGGCTGCTCTGCCAAGCCCTTCCGGCTAAAACTATGTCGTTGCTCCTCTGGAAGAATCCCTGCAACGTGACGTAGCTTTTCAGAAGAAGCCTTGCGTTTGCAAGAGCAAATGAGGAATTCGTTGCAGGAAAGAGGAAGGAAAGAAAGTTTCTCTCCTTCTGCCTGCTTTGCTCAGAGGACTGGATGAAGTCAGGGAGTTCTCCCTTTCACTGAGAAACGTGCAGGCTGCTGTTGCCTGGGCGCTCTCTTCTTTGCAAAAGAGTCTGCAGTTCCACGCTTTGAACCTTGGAAAGGCGCCGGGCTCTGCTAAGATTTCCCCCGGCGCTTCGTTTGCCCTGGGCCAAAGCGAGCCTTCACATTAGCTGAACGCTAACACTGCATACTCGTTCCACTTCCAGAACAGGGCTACGGCGAGGCAGTTCTCCGGGGGAAAACGGCCCTTCGCGAAGGGCAGATCTGTCGAGCTCATTGCGGGAAAGCGAAAGCAAAGGACGCTTTTCTCCCTCTAACTGCTTTCGTCAGAGGAACGGGGGAAGTCACAGTATTCTTTCTCTCACTGAGATACACACAATCTGACGTTGCCTCTGAGCTCCGTTGCTGGCAAAGAACTGAAACGGACATACATTCCTGTGGGGAAACACAGGGCTTTGCTAGGATTTCTCTAGGCAGTGTGTTTTCCCTGGGCCTCACTGTAGCAACACTATCTCGCCAGGGCAACACTGCATGGGATTTCCTCTGCCAGGAGAGAGCTGCTGCTTTGTAGTTTGTGCTGGGAAACCTTGCTTTGGCAAGTGCCAATTGACCGCATTCGGGCAGAAAGAAAAGAGAATAGCAAGAGGCCTTTTCTCCCCGGCTGCTCTGCCAAGCCCTTCCAGCTAAAACTATGTCGTTGCTCCTCTGGAAGAATCCCTGCACCGTGACGTAGTTTTTCAGAAGAAGCCTTGCGTTTGCAAGAGCAATAGAGGAATTCGTTGCAGGAAAGAGGAAGGAAAGAAAGTTTCTCTCCTTCTGCCTGCTTTGCTCAGAGGACTGGATGAAGTCAGGGAGTTCTCCCTTTCACTGAGAAACGTGCAGGCTGCTGTTGCCTGGGCGCTCTCTTCTTTGCAAAAGAGTCTGCAGTTCCACGCTTTGAACCTTGGAAAGGCGCCGGGCTCTGCTAAGATTTCCCCAGCGCTTCGTTTGCCCTGGGCCAAAGCGAGCCTTCACATTAGCTGAACGCTAACACTGCATACTCGTTCCACTTCCAGAACAGGGCTACCGCGAGGCAGTTCTCCGGGGGAAAACGGCCCTTCGCGAAGGGCAGATCTGTGGAGCTCATTGCGGGAAAGCGAAAGCAAAGGACGCTTTTCTCCCTCTAACTGCTTTCGTCAGAGGAACGGGGGAAGTCACAGTGTTCTTTCTCTCACTGAGATACACACAATCTGACGTTGCCTCTGAGCTCCCTTGCTGGCAAAGAACTGAAACGGACATACATTCCTGTGGGGAAACACAGGGCTTTGCTAGGATTTCTCTAGGCAGTGTGTTTTCCCTGGGCCTCACTGTAGCAACACTATCTCGCCAGGGCAACACTGCATGGGATTTCCTCTGCCAGGAGAGAGCTGCTGCTTTGTAGTTTGTGCTGGGAAACCTTGCTTTGGCAAGTGCCAATTGACCGCATTCGGGCAGAAAGAAAAGAGAATAGCAAGAGGCCTTTTCTCCCCGGCTGCTCTGCCAAGCCCTTCCAGCTAAAACTATGTCGTTGCTCCTCTGGAAGAATCCCTGCACCGTGACGTAGTTTTTCAGAAGAAGCCTTGCGTTTGCAAGAGCAATAGAGGAATTCGTTGCAGGAAAGAGGAAGGAAAGAAAGTTTCTCTCCTTCTGCCTGCTTTGCTCAGAGGACTGGATGAAGTCAGGGAGTTCTCCCTTTCACTGAGAAACGTGCAGGCTGCTGTTGCCTGGGCGCTCTCTTCTTTGCAAAAGAGTCTGCAGTTCCACGCTTTGAACCTTGGAAAGGCGCCGGGCTCTGCTAAGATTTCCCCAGCGCTTCGTTTGCCCTGGGCCAAAGCGAGCCTTCACATTAGCTGAACGCTAACACTGCATACTCGTTCCACTTCCAGAACAGGGCTACCGCGAGGCAGTTCTCCGGGGGAAAACGGCCCTTCGCGAAGGGCAGATCTGTGGAGCTCATTGCGGGAAAGCGAAAGCAAAGGACGCTTTTCTCCCTCTAACTGCTTTCGTCAGAGGAACGGGGGAAGTCACAGTGTTCTTTCTCTCACTGAGATACACACAATCTGACGTTGCCTCTGAGCTCCGTTGCTGGCAAAGAACTGAAACGGACATACATTCCTGTGGGGAAACACAGGGCTTTGCTAGGATTTCTCTAGGCAGTGTGTTTTCCCTGGGCCTCACTGTAGCAACACTATCTCGCCAGGGCAACACTGCATGGGATTTCCTCTGCCAGGAGAGAGCTGCTGCTTTGTAGTTTGTGCTGGGAAACCTTGCTTTGGCAAGTGCCAATTGACCGCATTCGGGCAGAAAGAAAAGAGAATAGCAAGAGGCCTTTTCTCCCCGGCTGCTCTGCCAAGCCCTTCCGGCTAAAACTATGTCGTTGCTCCTCTGGAAGGATCCCTGCACCGTGACGTAGTTTTTCAGAAGAAGCCTTGCGTTTGCAAGAGCAAATGAGGAATTCGTTGCAGGAAAGAGGAAGGAAAGAAAGTTTCTCTCCTTCTGCCTGCTTTGCTCAGAGGACTGGATGAAGTCAGGGAGTTCTCCCTTTCACTGAGAAACGTGCAGGCTGCTGTTGCCTGGGCGCTCTCTTCTTTGCAAAAGAGTCTGCAGTTCCACGCTTTGAACCTTGGAAAGGCGCCGGGCTCTGCTAAGATTTCCCCCGGCGCTTCGTTTGCCCTGGGCCAAAGCGAGCCTTCACATTAGCTGAACGCTAACACTGCATACTCGTTCCACTTCCAGAACAGGGCTACCGCGAGGCAGTTCTCCGGGGGAAAACGGCCCTTCGCGAAGGGCAGATCTGTGGAGCTCATTGCGGGAAAGCGAAAGCAAAGGACGCTTTTCTCCCTCTAACTGCTTTCGTCAGAGGAACGGGGGAAGTCACAGTGTTCTTTCTCTCACTGAGATACACACAATCTGACGTTGCCTCTGAGCTCCGTTGCTGGCAAAGAACTGAAACGGACATACATTCCTGTGGGGAAACACAGGGCTTTGCTAGGATTTCTCTAGGCAGTGTGTTTTCCCTGGGCCTCACTGTAGCAACACTATCTCGCCAGGGCAACACTGCATGGGATTTCCTCTGCCAGGAGAGAGCTGCTGCTTTGTAGTTTGTGCTGGGAAACCTTGCTTTGGCAAGTGCCAATTGACCGCATTCGGGCAGAAAGAAAAGAGAATAGCAAGAGGCCTTTTCTCTCCGGCTGCTCTGCCAAGCCCTTCCGGCTAAAACTATGTCGTTGCTCCTCTGGAAGAATCCCTGCAACGTGACGTAGCTTTTCAGAAGAAGCCTTGCGTTTGCAAGAGCAAATGAGGAATTCGTTGCAGGAAAGAGGAAGGAAAGAAAGTTTCTCTCCTTCTGCCTGCTTTGCTCAGAGGACTGGATGAAGTCAGGGAGTTCTCCCTTTCACTGAGAAACGTGCAGGCTGCTGTTGCCTGGGCGCTCTCTTCTTTGCAAAAGAGTCTGCAGTTCCACGCTTTGAACCTTGGAAAGGCGCCGGGCTCTGCTAAGATTTCCCCCGGCGCTTCGTTTGCCCTGGGCCAAAGCGAGCCTTCACATTAGCTGAACGCTAACACTGCATACTCGTTCCACTTCCAGAACAGGGCTACGGCGAGGCAGTTCTCCGGGGGAAAACGGCCCTTCGCGAAGGGCAGATCTGTCGAGCTCATTGCGGGAAAGCGAAAGCAAAGGACGCTTTTCTCCCTCTAACTGCTTTCGTCAGAGGAACGGGGGAAGTCACAGTATTCTTTCTCTCACTGAGATACACACAATCTGACGTTGCCTCTGAGCTCCGTTGCTGGCAAAGAACTGAAACGGACATACATTCCTGTGGGGAAACACAGGGCTTTGCTAGGATTTCTCTAGGCAGTGTGTTTTCCCTGGGCCTCACTGTAGCAACACTATCTCGCCAGGGCAACACTGCATGGGATTTCCTCTGCCAGGAGAGAGCTGCTGCTTTGTAGTTTGTGCTGGGAAACCTTGCTTTGGCAAGTGCCAATTGACCGCATTCGGGCAGAAAGAAAAGAGAATAGCAAGAGGCCTTTTCTCCCCGGCTGCTCTGCCAAGCCCTTCCAGCTAAAACTATGTCGTTGCTCCTCTGGAAGAATCCCTGCACCGTGACGTAGTTTTTCAGAAGAAGCCTTGCGTTTGCAAGAGCAATAGAGGAATTCGTTGCAGGAAAGAGGAAGGAAAGAAAGTTTCTCTCCTTCTGCCTGCTTTGCTCAGAGGACTGGATGAAGTCAGGGAGTTCTCCCTTTCACTGAGAAACGTGCAGGCTGCTGTTGCCTGGGCGCTCTCTTCTTTGCAAAAGAGTCTGCAGTTCCACGCTTTGAACCTTGGAAAGGCGCCGGGCTCTGCTAAGATTTCCCCAGCGCTTCGTTTGCCCTGGGCCAAAGCGAGCCTTCACATTAGCTGAACGCTAACACTGCATACTCGTTCCACTTCCAGAACAGGGCTACCGCGAGGCAGTTCTCCGGGGGAAAACGGCCCTTCGCGAAGGGCAGATCTGTGGAGCTCATTGCGGGAAAGCGAAAGCAAAGGACGCTTTTCTCCCTCTAACTGCTTTCGTCAGAGGAACGGGGGAAGTCACAGTGTTCTTTCTCTCACTGAGATACACACAATCTGACGTTGCCTCTGAGCTCCCTTGCTGGCAAAGAACTGAAACGGACATACATTCCTGTGGGGAAACACAGGGCTTTGCTAGGATTTCTCTAGGCAGTGTGTTTTCCCTGGGCCTCACTGTAGCAACACTATCTCGCCAGGGCAACACTGCATGGGATTTCCTCTGCCAGGAGAGAGCTGCTGCTTTGTAGTTTGTGCTGGGAAACCTTGCTTTGGCAAGTGCCAATTGACCGCATTCGGGCAGAAAGAAAAGAGAATAGCAAGAGGCCTTTTCTCCCCGGCTGCTCTGCCAAGCCCTTCCGGCTAAAACTATGTCGTTGCTCCTCTGGAAGGATCCCTGCACCGTGACGTAGTTTTTCAGAAGAAGCCTTGCGTTTGCAAGAGCAAATGAGGAATTCGTTGCAGGAAAGAGGAAGGAAAGAAAGTTTCTCTCCTTCTGCCTGCTTTGCTCAGAGGACTGGATGAAGTCAGGGAGTTCTCCCTTTCACTGAGAAACGTGCAGGCTGCTGTTGCCTGGGCGCTCTCTTCTTTGCAAAAGAGTCTGCAGTTCCACGCTTTGAACCTTGGAAAGGCGCCGGGCTCTGCTAAGATTTCCCCCGGCGCTTCGTTTGCCCTGGGCCAAAGCGAGCCTTCACATTAGCTGAACGCTAACACTGCATACTCGTTCCACTTCCAGAACAGGGCTACCGCGAGGCAGTTCTCCGGGGGAAAACGGCCCTTCGCGAAGGGCAGATCTGTGGAGCTCATTGCGGGAAAGCGAAAGCAAAGGACGCTTTTCTCCCTCTAACTGCTTTCGTCAGAGGAACGGGGGAAGTCACAGTGTTCTTTCTCTCACTGAGATACACACAATCTGACGTTGCCTCTGAGCTCCGTTGCTGGCAAAGAACTGAAACGGACATACATTCCTGTGGGGAAACACAGGGCTTTGCTAGGATTTCTCTAGGCAGTGTGTTTTCCCTGGGCCTCACTGTAGCAACACTATCTCGCCAGGGCAACACTGCATGGGATTTCCTCTGCCAGGAGAGAGCTGCTGCTTTGTAGTTTGTGCTGGGAAACCTGGCTTTGGCAAGTGCCAATTGACCGCATTCGGGCAGAAAGAAAAGAGAATAGCAAGAGGCCTTTTCTCTCCGGCTGCTCTGCCAAGCCCTTCCGGCTAAAACTATGTCGTTGCTCCTCTGGAAGGATCCCTGCACCGTGACGTAGTTTTTCAGAAGAAGCCTTGCGTTTGCAAGAGCAAATGAGGAATTCGTTGCAGGAAAGAGGAAGGAAAGAAAGTTTCTCTCCTTCTGCCTGCTTTGCTCAGAGGACTGGATGAAGTCAGGGAGTTCTCCCTTTCACTGAGAAACGTGCAGGCTGCTGTTGCCTGGGCGCTCTCTTCTTTGCAAAAGAGTCTGCAGTTCCACGCTTTGAACCTTGGAAAGGCGCCGGGCTCTGCTAAGATTTCCCCCGGCGCTTCGTTTGCCCTGGGCCAAAGCGAGCCTTCACATTAGCTGAACGCTAACACTGCATACTCGTTCCACTTCCAGAACAGGGCTACCGCGAGGCAGTTCTCCGGGGGAAAACGGCCCTTCGCGAAGGGCAGATCTGTGGAGCTCATTGCGGGAAAGCGAAAGCAAAGGACGCTTTTCTCCCTCTAACTGCTTTCGTCAGAGGAACGGGGGAAGTCACAGTGTTCTTTCTCTCACTGAGATACACACAATCTGACGTTGCCTCTGAGCTCCGTTGCTGGCAAAGAACTGAAACGGACATACATTCCTGTGGGGAAACACAGGGCTTTGCTAGGATTTCTCTAGGCAGTGTGTTTTCCCTGGGCCTCACTGTAGCAACACTATCTCGCCAGGGCAACACTGCATGGGATTTCCTCTGCCAGGAGAGAGCTGCTGCTTTGTAGTTTGTGCTGGGAAACCTGGCTTTGGCAAGTGCCAATTGACCGCATTCGGGCAGAAAGAAAAGAGAATAGCAAGAGGCCTTTTCTCTCCGGCTGCTCTGCCAAGCCCTTCCGGCTAAAACTATGTCGTTGCTCCTCTGGAAGAATCCCTGCAACGTGACGTAGCTTTTCAGAAGAAGCCTTGCGTTTGCAAGAGCAAATGAGGAATTCGTTGCAGGAAAGAGGAAGGAAAGAAAGTTTCTCTCCTTCTGCCTGCTTTGCTCAGAGGACTGGATGAAGTCAGGGAGTTCTCCCTTTCACTGAGAAACGTGCAGGCTGCTGTTGCCTGGGCGCTCTCTTCTTTGCAAAAGAGTCTGCAGTTCCACGCTTTGAACCTTGGAAAGGCGCCGGGCTCTGCTAAGATTTCCCCCGGCGCTTCGTTTGCCCTGGGCCAAAGCGAGCCTTCACATTAGCTGAACGCTAACACTGCATACTCGTTCCACTTCCAGAACAGGGCTACGGCGAGGCAGTTCTCCGGGGGAAAACGGCCCTTCGCGAAGGGCAGATCTGTCGAGCTCATTGCGGGAAAGCGAAAGCAAAGGACGCTTTTCTCCCTCTAACTGCTTTCGTCAGAGGAACGGGGGAAGTCACAGTATTCTTTCTCTCACTGAGATACACACAATCTGACGTTGCCTCTGAGCTCCGTTGCTGGCAAAGAACTGAAACGGACATACATTCCTGTGGGGAAACACAGGGCTTTGCTAGGATTTCTCTAGGCAGTGTGTTTTCCCTGGGCCTCACTGTAGCAACACTATCTCGCCAGGGCAACACTGCATGGGATTTCCTCTGCCAGGAGAGAGCTGCTGCTTTGTAGTTTGTGCTGGGAAACCTTGCTTTGGCAAGTGCCAATTGACCGCATTCGGGCAGAAAGAAAAGAGAATAGCAAGAGGCCTTTTCTCCCCGGCTGCTCTGCCAAGCCCTTCCAGCTAAAACTATGTCGTTGCTCCTCTGGAAGGATCCCTGCACCGTGACGTAGTTTTTCAGAAGAAGCCTTGCGTTTGCAAGAGCAATAGAGGAATTCGTTGCAGGAAAGAGGAAGGAAAGAAAGTTTCTCTCCTTCTGCCTGCTTTGCTCAGAGGACTGGATGAAGTCAGGGAGTTCTCCCTTTCACTGAGAAACGTGCAGGCTGCTGTTGCCTGGGCGCTCTCTTCTTTGCAAAAGAGTCTGCAGTTCCACGCTTTGAACCTTGGAAAGGCGCCGGGCTCTGCTAAGATTTCCCCAGCGCTTCGTTTGCCCTGGGCCAAAGCGAGCCTTCACATTAGCTGAACGCTAACACTGCATACTCGTTCCACTTCCAGAACAGGGCTACCGCGAGGCAGTTCTCCGGGGGAAAACGGCCCTTCGCGAAGGGCAGATCTGTGGAGCTCATTGCGGGAAAGCGAAAGCAAAGGACGCTTTTCTCCCTCTAACTGCTTTCGTCAGAGGAACGGGGGAAGTCACAGTGTTCTTTCTCTCACTGAGATACACACAATCTGACGTTGCCTCTGAGCTCCGTTGCTGGCAAAGAACTGAAACGGACATACATTCCTGTGGGGAAACACAGGGCTTTGCTAGGATTTCTCTAGGCAGTGTGTTTTCCCTGGGCCTCACTGTAGCAACACTATCTCACCAGGGCAACACTGCATGGGATTTCCTCTGCCAGGAGAGAGCTGCTGCTTTGTAGTTTGTGCTGGGAAACCTTGCTTTGGCAAGTGCCAATTGACCGCATTCGGGCAGAAAGAAAAGAGAATAGCAAGAGGCCTTTTCTCCCCGGCTGCTCTGCCAAGCCCTTCCGGCTAAAACTATGTCGTTGCTCCTCTGGAAGGATCCCTGCACCGTGACGTAGTTTTTCAGAAGAAGCCTTGCGTTTGCAAGAGCAAATGAGGAATTCGTTGCAGGAAAGAGGAAGGAAAGAAAGTTTCTCTCCTTCTGCCTGCTTTGCTCAGAGGACTGGATGAAGTCAGGGAGTTCTCCCTTTCACTGAGAAACGTGCAGGCTGCTGTTGCCTGGGCGCTCTCTTCTTTGCAAAAGAGTCTGCAGTTCCACGCTTTGAACCGTGGAAAGGCGCCGGGCTCTGCTAAGATTTCCCCCGGCGCTTCGTTTGCCCTGGGCCAAAGCGAGCCTTCACATTAGCTGAACGCTAACACTGCATACTCGTTCCACTTCCAGAACAGGGCTACCGCGAGGCAGTTCTCCGGGGGAAAACGGCCCTTCGCGAAGGGCAGATCTGTGGAGCTCATTGCGGGAAAGCGAAAGCAAAGGACGCTTTTCTCCCTCTAACTGCTTTCGTCAGAGGAACGGGGGAAGTCACAGTGTTCTTTCTCTCACTGAGATACACACAATCTGACGTTGCCTCTGAGCTCCGTTGCTGGCAAAGAACTGAAACGGACATACATTCCTGTGGGGAAACACAGGGCTTTGCTAGGATTTCTCTAGGCAGTGTGTTTTCCCTGGGCCTCACTGTAGCAACACTATCTCGCCAGGGCAACACTGCATGGGATTTCCTCTGCCAGGAGAGAGCTGCTGCTTTGTAGTTTGTGCTGGGAAACCTTGCTTTGGCAAGTGCCAATTGACCGCATTCGGGCAGAAACAAAAGAGAATAGCAAGAGGCCTTTTCTCCCCGGCTGCTCTGCCAAGCCCTTCCAGCTAAAACTATGTCGTTGCTCCTCTGGAAGAATCCCTGCACCGTGACGTAGTTTTTCAGAAGAAGCCTTGCGTTTGCAAGAGCAATAGAGGAATTCGTTGCAGGAAAGAGGAAGGAAAGAAAGTTTCTCTCCTTCTGCCTGCTTTGCTCAGAGGACTGGATGAAGTCAGGGAGTTCTCCCTTTCACTGAGAAACGTGCAGGCTGCTGTTGCCTGGGCGCTCTCTTCTTTGCAAAAGAGTCTGCAGTTCCACGCTTTGAACCTTGGAAAGGCGCCGGGCTCTGCTAAGATTTCCCCCGGCGCTTCGTTTGCCCTGGGCCAAAGCGAGCCTTCACATTAGCTGAACGCTAACACTGCATACTCGTTCCACTTCCAGAACAGGGCTACCGCGAGGCAGTTCTCCGGGGGAAAACGGCCCTTCGCGAAGGGCAGATCTGTGGAGCTCATTGCGGGAAAGCGAAAGCAAAGGACGCTTTTCTCCCTCTAACTGCTTTCGTCAGAGGAACGGGGGAAGTCACAGTGTTCTTTCTCTCACTGAGATACACACAATCTGACGTTGCCTCTGAGCTCCGTTGCTGGCAAAGAACTGAAACGGACATACATTCCTGTGGGGAAACACAGGGCTTTGCTAGGATTTCTCTAGGCAGTGTGTTTTCCCTGGGCCTCACTGTAGCAACACTATCTCGCCAGGGCAACACTGCATGGGATTTCCTCTGCCAGGAGAGAGCTGCTGCTTTGTAGTTTGTGCTGGGAAACCTTGCTTTGGCAAGTGCCAATTGACCGCATTCGGGCAGAAAGAAAAGAGAATAGCAAGAGGCCTTTTCTCCCCGGCTGCTCTGCCAAGCCCTTCCAGCTAAAACTATGTCGTTGCTCCTCTGGAAGGATCCCTGCACCGTGACGTAGTTTTTCAGAAGAAGCCTTGCGTTTGCAAGAGCAATAGAGGAATTCGTTGCAGGAAAGAGGAAGGAAAGAAAGTTTCTCTCCTTCTGCCTGCTTTGCTCAGAGGACTGGATGAAGTCAGGGAGTTCTCCCTTTCACTGAGAAACGTGCAGGCTGCTGTTGCCTGGGCGCTCTCTTCTTTGCAAAAGAGTCTGCAGTTCCACGCTTTGAACCTTGGAAAGGCGCCGGGCTCTGCTAAGATTTCCCCAGCGCTTCGTTTGCCCTGGGCCAAAGCGAGCCTTCACATTAGCTGAACGCTAACACTGCATACTCGTTCCACTTCCAGAACAGGGCTACCGCGAGGCAGTTCTCCGGGGGAAAACGGCCCTTCGCGAAGGGCAGATCTGTCGAGCTCATTGCGGGAAAGTGAAAGCAAAGGACGCTTTTCTCCCTCTAACTGCTTTCGTCAGAGGAACGGGGGAAGTCACAGTGTTCTTTCTCTCACTGAGATACACACAATCTGACGTTGCCTCTGAGCTCCGTTGCTGGCAAAGAACTGAAACGGACATACATTCCTGTGGGGAAACACAGGGCTTTGCTAGGATTTCTCTAGGCAGTGTGTTTTCCCTGGGCCTCACTGTAGCAACACTATCTCGCCAGGGCAACACTGCATGGGATTTCCTCTGCCAGGAGAGAGCTGCTGCTTTGTAGTTTGTGCTGGGAAACCTTGCTTTGGCAAGTGCCAATTGACCGCATTCGGGCAGAAAGAAAAGAGAATAGCAAGAGGCCTTTTCTCCCCGGCTGCTCTGCCAAGCCCTTCCGGCTAAAACTATGTCGTTGCTCCTCTGGAAGGATCCCTGCACCGTGACGTAGTTTTTCAGAAGAAGCCTTGCGTTTGCAAGAGCAAATGAGGAATTCGTTGCAGGAAAGAGGAAGGAAAGAAAGTTTCTCTCCTTCTGCCTGCTTTGCTCAGAGGACTGGATGAAGTCAGGGAGTTCTCCCTTTCACTGAGAAACGTGCAGGCTGCTGTTGCCTGGGCGCTCTCTTCTTTGCAAAAGAGTCTGCAGTTCCACGCTTTGAACCGTGGAAAGGCGCCGGGCTCTGCTAAGATTTCCCCCGGCGCTTCGTTTGCCCTGGGCCAAAGCGAGCCTTCACATTAGCTGAACGCTAACACTGCATACTCGTTCCACTTCCAGAACAGGGCTACCGCGAGGCAGTTCTCCGGGGGAAAACGGCCCTTCGCGAAGGGCAGATATGTGGAGCTCATTGCGGGAAAGCGAAAGCAAAGGACGCTTTTCTCCCTCTAACTGCTTTCGTCAGAGGAACGGGGGAAGTCACAGTGTTCTTTCTCTCACTGAGATACACACAATCTGACGTTGCCTCTGAGCTCCGTTGCTGGCAAAGAACTGAAACGGACATACATTCCTGTGGGGAAACACAGGGCTTTGCTAGGATTTCTCTAGGCAGTGTGTTTTCCCTGGGCCTCACTGTAGCAACACTATCTCGCCAGGGCAACACTGCATGGGATTTCCTCTGCCAGGAGAGAGCTGCTGCTTTGTAGTTTGTGCTGGGAAACCTTGCTTTGGCAAGTGCCAATTGACCGCATTCGGGCAGAAAGAAAAGAGAATAGCAAGAGGCCTTTTCTCCCCGGCTGCTCTGCCAAGCCCTTCCAGCTAAAACTATGTCGTTGCTCCTCTGGAAGGATCCCTGCACCGTGACGTAGTTTTTCAGAAGAAGCCTTGCGTTTGCAAGAGCAATAGAGGAATTCGTTGCAGGAAAGAGGAAGGAAAGAAAGTTTCTCTCCTTCTGCCTGCTTTGCTCAGAGGACTGGATGAAGTCAGGGAGTTCTCCCTTTCACTGAGAAACGTGCAGGCTGCTGTTGCCTGGGCGCTCTCTTCTTTGCAAAAGAGTCTGCAGTTCCACGCTTTGAACCTTGGAAAGGCGCCGGGCTCTGCTAAGATTTCCCCCGGCGCTTCGTTTGCCCTGGGCCAAAGCGAGCCTTCACATTAGCTGAACGCTAACACTGCATACTCGTTCCACTTCCAGAACAGGGCTACCGCGAGGCAGTTCTCCGGGGGAAAACGGCCCTTCGCGAAGGGCAGATCTGTGGAGCTCATTGCGGGAAAGCGAAAGCAAAGGACGCTTTTCTCCCTCTAACTGCTTTCGTCAGAGGAACGGGGGAAGTCACAGTGTTCTTTCTCTCACTGAGATACACACAATCTGACGTTGCCTCTGAGCTCCGTTGCTGGCAAAGAACTGAAACGGACATACATTCCTGTGGGGAAACACAGGGCTTTGCTAGGATTTCTCTAGGCAGTGTGTTTTCCCTGGGCCTCACTGTAGCAACACTATCTCGCCAGGGCAACACTGCATGGGATTTCCTCTGCCAGGAGAGAGCTGCTGCTTTGTAGTTTGTGCTGGGAAACCTTGCTTTGGCAAGTGCCAATTGACCGCATTCGGGCAGAAAGAAAAGAGAATAGCAAGAGGCCTTTTCTCCCCGGCTGCTCTGCCAAGCCCTTCCGGCTAAAACTATGTCGTTGCTCCTCTGGAAGGATCCCTGCACCGTGACGTAGTTTTTCAGAAGAAGCCTTGCGTTTGCAAGAGCAAATGAGGAATTCGTTGCAGGAAAGAGGAAGGAAAGAAAGTTTCTCTCCTTCTGCCTGCTTTGCTCAGAGGACTGGATGAAGTCAGGGAGTTCTCCCTTTCACTGAGAAACGTGCAGGCTGCTGTTGCCTGTGCGCTCTCTTTTTTGCAAAAGAGTCTGCAGTTCCACGCTTTGAACCTTGGAAAGGCGCCGGGCTCTGCTAAGATTTCCCCCGGCGCTTCGTTTGCCCTGGGCCAAAGCGAGCCTTCACATTAGCTGAACGCTAACACTGCATACTCGTTCCACTTCCAGAACAGGGCTACCGCGAGGCAGTTCTCCGGGGGAAAACGGCCCTTCGCGAAGGGCAGATCTGTCGAGCTCATTGCGGGAAAGCGAAAGCAAAGGACGCTTTTCTCCCTCTAACTGCTTTCGTCAGAGGAACGGTGGAAGTCACAGTGTTCTTTCTCTCACTGACATACACACAATCTGACGTTGCCTCTGAGCTCCGTTGCTGGCAAAGAACTGAAACGGACATACATTCCTGTGGGGAAACACAGGGCTTTGCTAGGATTTCTCTAGGCAGTGTGTTTTCCCTGGGCCTCACTGTAGCAACACTATCTCGCCAGGGCAACACTGCATGGGATTTCCTCTGCCAGGAGAGAGCTGCTGCTTTGTAGTTTGTGCTGGGAAACCTTGCTTTGGCAAGTGCCAATTGACCGCATTCGGGCAGAAACAAAAGAGAATAGCAAGAGGCCTTTTCTCCCCGGCTGCTCTGCCAAGCCCTTCCAGCTAAAACTATGTCGTTGCTCCTCTGGAAGGATCCCTGCACCGTGACGTAGTTTTTCAGAAGAAGCCTTGCGTTTGCAAGAGCAAATGAGGAATTCGTTGCAGGAAAGAGGAAGGAAAGAAAGTTTCTCTCCTTCTGCCTGCTTTGCTCAGAGGACTGGATGAAGTCAGGGAGTTCTCCCTTTCACTGAGAAACGTGCAGGCTGCTGTTGCCTGGGCGCTCTCTTCTTTGCAAAAGAGTCTGCAGTTCCACGCTTTGAACCTTGGAAAGGCGCCGGGCTCTGCTAAGATTTCCCCCGGCGCTTCGTTTGCCCTGGGCCAAAGCGAGCCTTCACATTAGCTGAACGCTAACACTGCATACTCGTTCCACTTCCAGAACAGGGCTACGGCGAGGCAGTTCTCCGGGGGAAAACGGCCCTTCGCGAAGGGCAGATCTGTCGAGCTCATTGCGGGAAAGCGAAAGCAAAGGACGCTTTTCTCCCTCTAACTGCTTTCGTCAGAGGAACGGGGGAAGTCACAGTATTCTTTCTCTCACTGAGATACACACAATCTGACGTTGCCTCTGAGCTCCGTTGCTGGCAAAGAACTGAAACGGACATACATTCCTGTGGGGAAACACAGGGCTTTGCTAGGATTTCTCTAGGCAGTGTGTTTTCCCTGGGCCTCACTGTAGCAACACTATCTCGCCAGGGCAACACTGCATGGGATTTCCTCTGCCAGGAGAGAGCTGCTGCTTTGTAGTTTGTGCTGGGAAACCTTGCTTTGGCAAGTGCCAATTGACCGCATTCGGGCAGAAAGAAAAGAGAATAGCAAGAGGCCTTTTCTCCCCGGCTGCTCTGCCAAGCCCTTCCAGCTAAAACTATGTCGTTGCTCCTCTGGAAGAATCCCTGCACCGTGACGTAGTTTTTCAGAAGAAGCCTTGCGTTTGCAAGAGCAATAGAGGAATTCTTTGCAGGAAAGAGGAAGGAAAGAAAGTTTCTCTCCTTCTGCCTGCTTTGCTCAGAGGACTGGATGAAGTCAGGGAGTTCTCCCTTTCACTGAGAAACGTGCAGGCTGCTGTTGCCTGGGCGCTCTCTTCTTTGCAAAAGAGTCTGCAGTTCCACGCTTTGAACCTTGGAAAGGCGCCGGGCTCTGCTAAGATTTCCCCAGCGCTTCGTTTGCCCTGGGCCAAAGCGAGCCTTCACATTAGCTGAACGCTAACACTGCATACTCGTTCCACTTCCAGAACAGGGCTACCGCGAGGCAGTTCTCCGGGGGAAAACGGCCCTTCGCGAAGGGCAGATCTGTGGAGCTCATTGCGGGAAAGCGAAAGCAAAGGACGCTTTTCTCCCTCTAACTGCTTTCGTCAGAGGAACGGGGGAAGTCACAGTGTTCTTTCTCTCACTGAGATACACACAATCTGACGTTGCCTCTGAGCTCCGTTGCTGGCAAAGAACTGAAACGGACATACATTCCTGTGGGGAAACACAGGGCTTTGCTAGGATTTCTCTAGGCAGTGTGTTTTCCCTGGGCCTCACTGTAGCAACACTATCTCGCCAGGGCAACACTGCATGGGATTTCCTCTGCCAGGAGAGAGCTGCTGCTTTGTAGTTTGTGCTGGGAAACCTTGCTTTGGCAAGTGCCAATTGACCGCATTCGGGCAGAAAGAAAAGAGAATAGCAAGAGGCCTTTTCTCCCCGGCTGCTCTGCCAAGCCCTTCCGGCTAAAACTATGTCGTTGCTCCTCTGGAAGGATCCCTGCACCGTGACGTAGTTTTTCAGAAGAAGCCTTGCGTTTGCAAGAGCAAATGAGGAATTCGTTGCAGGAAAGAGGAAGGAAAGAAAGTTTCTCTCCTTCTGCCTGCTTTGCTCAGAGGACTGGATGAAGTCAGGGAGTTCTCCCTTTCACTGAGAAACGTGCAGGCTGCTGTTGCCTGGGCGCTCTCTTCTTTGCAAAAGAGTCTGCAGTTCCACGCTTTGAACCTTGGAAAGGCGCCGGGCTCTGCTAAGATTTCCCCCGGCGCTTCGTTTGCCCTGGGCCAAAGCGAGCCTTCACATTAGCTGAACGCTAACACTGCATACTCGTTCCACTTCCAGAACAGGGCTACCGCGAGGCAGTTCTCCGGGGGAAAACGGCCCTTCGCGAAGGGCAGATCTGTGGAGCTCATTGCGGGAAAGCGAAAGCAAAGGACGCTTTTCTCCCTCTAACTGCTTTCGTCAGAGGAACGGGGGAAGTCACAGTGTTCTTTCTCTCACTGAGATACACACAATCTGACGTTGCCTCTGAGCTCCGTTGCTGGCAAAGAACTGAAACGGACATACATTCCTGTGGGGAAACACAGGGCTTTGCTAGGATTTCTCTAGGCAGTGTGTTTTCCCTGGGCCTCACTGTAGCAACACTATCTCGCCAGGGCAACACTGCATGGGATTTCCTCTGCCAGGAGAGAGCTGCTGCTTTGTAGTTTGTGCTGGGAAACCTTGCTTTGGCAAGTGCCAATTGACCGCATTCGGGCAGAAAGAAAAGAGAATAGCAAGAGGCCTTTTCTCCCCGGCTGCTCTGCCAAGCCCTTCCGGCTAAAACTATGTCGTTGCTCCTCTGGAAGGATCCCTGCACCGTGACGTAGTTTTTCAGAAGAAGCCTTGCGTTTGCAAGAGCAAATGAGGAATTCGTTGCAGGAAAGAGGAAGGAAAGAAAGTTTCTCTCCTTCTGCCTGCTTTGCTCAGAGGACTGGATGAAGTCAGGGAGTTCTCCCTTTCACTGAGAAACGTGCAGGCTGCTGTTGCCTGTGCGCTCTCTTTTTTGCAAAAGAGTCTGCAGTTCCACGCTTTGAACCTTGGAAAGGCGCCGGGCTCTGCTAAGATTTCCCCCGGCGCTTCGTTTGCCCTGGGCCAAAGCGAGCCTTCACATTAGCTGAACGCTAACACTGCATACTCGTTCCACTTCCAGAACAGGGCTACCGCGAGGCAGTTCTCCGGGGGAAAACGGCCCTTCGCGAAGGGCAGATCTGTCGAGCTCATTGCGGGAAAGCGAAAGCAAAGGACGCTTTTCTCCCTCTAACTGCTTTCGTCAGAGGAACGGTGGAAGTCACAGTGTTCTTTCTCTCACTGACATACACACAATCTGACGTTGCCTCTGAGCTCCGTTGCTGGCAAAGAACTGAAACGGACATACATTCCTGTGGGGAAACACAGGGCTTTGCTAGGATTTCTCTAGGCAGTGTGTTTTCCCTGGGCCTCACTGTAGCAACACTATCTCGCCAGGGCAACACTGCATGGGATTTCCTCTGCCAGGAGAGAGCTGCTGCTTTGTAGTTTGTGCTGGGAAACCTTGCTTTGGCAAGTGCCAATTGACCGCATTCGGGCAGAAACAAAAGAGAATAGCAAGAGGCCTTTTCTCCCCGGCTGCTCTGCCAAGCCCTTCCAGCTAAAACTATGTCGTTGCTCCTCTGGAAGGATCCCTGCACCGTGACGTAGTTTTTCAGAAGAAGCCTTGCGTTTGCAAGAGCAAATGAGGAATTCGTTGCAGGAAAGAGGAAGGAAAGAAAGTTTCTCTCCTTCTGCCTGCTTTGCTCAGAGGACTGGATGAAGTCAGGGAGTTCTCCCTTTCACTGAGAAACGTGCAGGCTGCTGTTGCCTGGGCGCTCTCTTCTTTGCAAAAGAGTCTGCAGTTCCACGCTTTGAACCTTGGAAAGGCGCCGGGCTCTGCTAAGATTTCCCCCGGCGCTTCGTTTGCCCTGGGCCAAAGCGAGCCTTCACATTAGCTGAACGCTAACACTGCATACTCGTTCCACTTCCAGAACAGGGCTACGGCGAGGCAGTTCTCCGGGGGAAAACGGCCCTTCGCGAAGGGCAGATCTGTCGAGCTCATTGCGGGAAAGCGAAAGCAAAGGACGCTTTTCTCCCTCTAACTGCTTTCGTCAGAGGAACGGGGGAAGTCACAGTATTCTTTCTCTCACTGAGATACACACAATCTGACGTTGCCTCTGAGCTCCGTTGCTGGCAAAGAACTGAAACGGACATACATTCCTGTGGGGAAACACAGGGCTTTGCTAGGATTTCTCTAGGCAGTGTGTTTTCCCTGGGCCTCACTGTAGCAACACTATCTCGCCAGGGCAACACTGCATGGGATTTCCTCTGCCAGGAGAGAGCTGCTGCTTTGTAGTTTGTGCTGGGAAACCTTGCTTTGGCAAGTGCCAATTGACCGCATTCGGGCAGAAAGAAAAGAGAATAGCAAGAGGCCTTTTCTCCCCGGCTGCTCTGCCAAGCCCTTCCAGCTAAAACTATGTCGTTGCTCCTCTGGAAGAATCCCTGCACCGTGACGTAGTTTTTCAGAAGAAGCCTTGCGTTTGCAAGAGCAATAGAGGAATTCTTTGCAGGAAAGAGGAAGGAAAGAAAGTTTCTCTCCTTCTGCCTGCTTTGCTCAGAGGACTGGATGAAGTCAGGGAGTTCTCCCTTTCACTGAGAAACGTGCAGGCTGCTGTTGCCTGGGCGCTCTCTTCTTTGCAAAAGAGTCTGCAGTTCCACGCTTTGAACCTTGGAAAGGCGCCGGGCTCTGCTAAGATTTCCCCAGCGCTTCGTTTGCCCTGGGCCAAAGCGAGCCTTCACATTAGCTGAACGCTAACACTGCATACTCGTTCCACTTCCAGAACAGGGCTACCGCGAGGCAGTTCTCCGGGGGAAAACGGCCCTTCGCGAAGGGCAGATCTGTGGAGCTCATTGCGGGAAAGCGAAAGCAAAGGACGCTTTTCTCCCTCTAACTGCTTTCGTCAGAGGAACGGGGGAAGTCACAGTGTTCTTTCTCTCACTGAGATACACACAATCTGACGTTGCCTCTGAGCTCCGTTGCTGGCAAAGAACTGAAACGGACATACATTCCTGTGGGGAAACACAGGGCTTTGCTAGGATTTCTCTAGGCAGTGTGTTTTCCCTGGGCCTCACTGTAGCAACACTATCTCGCCAGGGCAACACTGCATGGGATTTCCTCTGCCAGGAGAGAGCTGCTGCTTTGTAGTTTGTGCTGGGAAACCTTGCTTTGGCAAGTGCCAATTGACCGCATTCGGGCAGAAAGAAAAGAGAATAGCAAGAGGCCTTTTCTCCCCGGCTGCTCTGCCAAGCCCTTCCGGCTAAAACTATGTCGTTGCTCCTCTGGAAGGATCCCTGCACCGTGACGTAGTTTTTCAGAAGAAGCCTTGCGTTTGCAAGAGCAAATGAGGAATTCGTTGCAGGAAAGAGGAAGGAAAGAAAGTTTCTCTCCTTCTGCCTGCTTTGCTCAGAGGACTGGATGAAGTCAGGGAGTTCTCCCTTTCACTGAGAAACGTGCAGGCTGCTGTTGCCTGTGCGCTCTCTTTTTTGCAAAAGAGTCTGCAGTTCCACGCTTTGAACCTTGGAAAGGCGCCGGGCTCTGCTAAGATTTCCCCCGGCGCTTCGTTTGCCCTGGGCCAAAGCGAGCCTTCACATTAGCTGAACGCTAACACTGCATACTCGTTCCACTTCCAGAACAGGGCTACCGCGAGGCAGTTCTCCGGGGGAAAACGGCCCTTCGCGAAGGGCAGATCTGTCGAGCTCATTGCGGGAAAGCGAAAGCAAAGGACGCTTTTCTCCCTCTAACTGCTTTCGTCAGAGGAACGGTGGAAGTCACAGTGTTCTTTCTCTCACTGACATACACACAATCTGACGTTGCCTCTGAGCTCCGTTGCTGGCAAAGAACTGAAACGGACATACATTCCTGTGGGGAAACACAGGGCTTTGCTAGGATTTCTCTAGGCAGTGTGTTTTCCCTGGGCCTCACTGTAGCAACACTATCTCGCCAGGGCAACACTGCATGGGATTTCCTCTGCCAGGAGAGAGCTGCTGCTTTGTAGTTTGTGCTGGGAAACCTTGCTTTGGCAAGTGCCAATTGACCGCATTCGGGCAGAAACAAAAGAGAATAGCAAGAGGCCTTTTCTCCCCGGCTGCTCTGCCAAGCCCTTCCAGCTAAAACTATGTCGTTGCTCCTCTGGAAGGATCCCTGCACCGTGACGTAGTTTTTCAGAAGAAGCCTTGCGTTTGCAAGAGCAAATGAGGAATTCGTTGCAGGAAAGAGGAAGGAAAGAAAGTTTCTCTCCTTCTGCCTGCTTTGCTCAGAGGACTGGATGAAGTCAGGGAGTTCTCCCTTTCACTGAGAAACGTGCAGGCTGCTGTTGCCTGGGCGCTCTCTTCTTTGCAAAAGAGTCTGCAGTTCCACGCTTTGAACCTTGGAAAGGCGCCGGGCTCTGCTAAGATTTCCCCCGGCGCTTCGTTTGCCCTGGGCCAAAGCGAGCCTTCACATTAGCTGAACGCTAACACTGCATACTCGTTCCACTTCCAGAACAGGGCTACGGCGAGGCAGTTCTCCGGGGGAAAACGGCCCTTCGCGAAGGGCAGATCTGTCGAGCTCATTGCGGGAAAGCGAAAGCAAAGGACGCTTTTCTCCCTCTAACTGCTTTCGTCAGAGGAACGGGGGAAGTCACAGTATTCTTTCTCTCACTGAGATACACACAATCTGACGTTGCCTCTGAGCTCCGTTGCTGGCAAAGAACTGAAACGGACATACATTCCTGTGGGGAAACACAGGGCTTTGCTAGGATTTCTCTAGGCAGTGTGTTTTCCCTGGGCCTCACTGTAGCAACACTATCTCGCCAGGGCAACACTGCATGGGATTTCCTCTGCCAGGAGAGAGCTGCTGCTTTGTAGTTTGTGCTGGGAAACCTTGCTTTGGCAAGTGCCAATTGACCGCATTCGGGCAGAAAGAAAAGAGAATAGCAAGAGGCCTTTTCTCCCCGGCTGCTCTGCCAAGCCCTTCCAGCTAAAACTATGTCGTTGCTCCTCTGGAAGAATCCCTGCACCGTGACGTAGTTTTTCAGAAGAAGCCTTGCGTTTGCAAGAGCAATAGAGGAATTCTTTGCAGGAAAGAGGAAGGAAAGAAAGTTTCTCTCCTTCTGCCTGCTTTGCTCAGAGGACTGGATGAAGTCAGGGAGTTCTCCCTTTCACTGAGAAACGTGCAGGCTGCTGTTGCCTGGGCGCTCTCTTCTTTGCAAAAGAGTCTGCAGTTCCACGCTTTGAACCTTGGAAAGGCGCCGGGCTCTGCTAAGATTTCCCCAGCGCTTCGTTTGCCCTGGGCCAAAGCGAGCCTTCACATTAGCTGAACGCTAACACTGCATACTCGTTCCACTTCCAGAACAGGGCTACCGCGAGGCAGTTCTCCGGGGGAAAACGGCCCTTCGCGAAGGGCAGATCTGTGGAGCTCATTGCGGGAAAGCGAAAGCAAAGGACGCTTTTCTCCCTCTAACTGCTTTCGTCAGAGGAACGGGGGAAGTCACAGTGTTCTTTCTCTCACTGAGATACACACAATCTGACGTTGCCTCTGAGCTCCGTTGCTGGCAAAGAACTGAAACGGACATACATTCCTGTGGGGAAACACAGGGCTTTGCTAGGATTTCTCTAGGCAGTGTGTTTTCCCTGGGCCTCACTGTAGCAACACTATCTCGCCAGGGCAACACTGCATGGGATTTCCTCTGCCAGGAGAGAGCTGCTGCTTTGTAGTTTGTGCTGGGAAACCTTGCTTTGGCAAGTGCCAATTGACCGCATTCGGGCAGAAAGAAAAGAGAATAGCAAGAGGCCTTTTCTCCCCGGCTGCTCTGCCAAGCCCTTCCGGCTAAAACTATGTCGTTGCTCCTCTGGAAGGATCCCTGCACCGTGACGTAGTTTTTCAGAAGAAGCCTTGCGTTTGCAAGAGCAAATGAGGAATTCGTTGCAGGAAAGAGGAAGGAAAGAAAGTTTCTCTCCTTCTGCCTGCTTTGCTCAGAGGACTGGATGAAGTCAGGGAGTTCTCCCTTTCACTGAGAAACGTGCAGGCTGCTGTTGCCTGGGCGCTCTCTTCTTTGCAAAAGAGTCTGCAGTTCCACGCTTTGAACCGTGGAAAGGCGCCGGGCTCTGCTAAGATTTCCCCCGGCGCTTCGTTTGCCCTGGGCCAAAGCGAGCCTTCACATTAGCTGAACGCTAACACTGCATACTCGTTCCACTTCCAGAACAGGGCTACCGCGAGGCAGTTCTCCGGGGGAAAACGGCCCTTCACGAAGGGCAGATCTGTGGAGCTCATTGCGGGAAAGCGAAAGCAAAGGACGCTTTTCTCCCTCTAACTGCTTTCGTCAGAGGAACGGGGGAAGTCACAGTGTTCTTTCTCTCACTGAGATACACACAATCTGACGTTGCCTCTGAGCTCCGTTGCTGGCAAAGAACTGAAACGGACATACATTCCTGTGGGGAAACACAGGGCTTTGCTAGGATTTCTCTAGGCAGTGTGTTTTCCCTGGGCCTCACTGTAGCAACACTATCTCGCCAGGGCAACACTGCATGGGATTTCCTCTGCCAGGAGAGAGCTGCTGCTTTGTAGTTTGTGCTGGGAAACCTTGCTTTGGCAAGTGCCAATTGACCGCATTCGGGCAGAAAGAAAAGAGAATAACAAGAGGCCTTTTCTCTCCGGCTGCTCTGCCAAGCCCTTCCGGCTAAAACTATGTCGTTGCTCCTCTGGAAGAATCCCTGCAACGTGACGTAGCTTTTCAGAAGAAGCCTTGCGTTTGCAAGAGCAAATGAGGAATTCGTTGCAGGAAAGAGGAAGGAAAGAAAGTTTCTCTCCTTCTGCCTGCTTTGCTCAGAGGACTGGATGAAGTCAGGGAGTTCTCCCTTTCACTGAGAAACGTGCAGGCTGCTGTTGCCTGGGCGCTCTCTTCTTTGCAAAAGAGTCTGCAGTTCCACGCTTTGAACCTTGGAAAGGCGCCGGGCTCTGCTAAGATTTCCCCCGGCGCTTCGTTTGCCCTGGGCCAAAGCGAGCCTTCACATTAGCTGAACGCTAACACTGCATACTCGTTCCACTTCCAGAACAGGGCTACGGCGAGGCAGTTCTCCGGGGGAAAACGGCCCTTCGCGAAGGGCAGATCTGTCGAGCTCATTGCGGGAAAGCGAAAGCAAAGGACGCTTTTCTCCCTCTAACTGCTTTCGTCAGAGGAACGGGGGAAGTCACAGTATTCTTTCTCTCACTGAGATACACACAATCTGACGTTGCCTCTGAGCTCCGTTGCTGGCAAAGAACTGAAACGGACATACATTCCTGTGGGGAAACACAGGGCTTTGCTAGGTTTTCTCTAGGCAGTGTGTTTTCCCTGGGCCTCACTGTAGCAACACTATCTCGCCAGGGCAACACTGCATGGGATTTCCTCTGCCAGGAGAGAGCTGCTGCTTTGTAGTTTGTGCTGGGAAACCTTGCTTTGGCAAGTGCCAATTGACCGCATTCGGGCAGAAAGAAAAGAGAATAGCAAGAGGCCTTTTCTCCCCGGCTGCTCTGCCAAGCCCTTCCAGCTAAAACTATGTCGTTGCTCCTCTGGAAGAATCCCTGCACCGTGACGTAGTTTTTCAGAAGAAGCCTTGCGTTTGCAAGAGCAATAGAGGAATTCGTTGCAGGAAAGAGGAAGGAAAGAAAGTTTCTCTCCTTCTGCCTGCTTTGCTCAGAGGACTGGATGAAGTCAGGGAGTTCTCCCTTTCACTGAGAAACGTGCAGGCTGCTGTTGCCTGGGCGCTCTCTTCTTTGCAAAAGAGTCTGCAGTTCCACGCTTTGAACCTTGGAAAGGCGCCGGGCTCTGCTAAGATTTCCCCAGCGCTTCGTTTGCCCTGGGCCAAAGCGAGCCTTCACATTAGCTGAACGCTAACACTGCATACTCGTTCCACTTCCAGAACAGGGCTACCGCGAGGCAGTTCTCCGGGGGAAAACGGCCCTTCGCGAAGGGCAGATCTGTGGAGCTCATTGCGGGAAAGCGAAAGCAAAGGACGCTTTTCTCCCTCTAACTGCTTTCGTCAGAGGAACGGGGGAAGTCACAGTGTTCTTTCTCTCACTGAGATACACACAATCTGACGTTGCCTCTGAGCTCCGTTGCTGGCAAAGAACTGAAACGGACATACATTCCTGTGGGGAAACACAGGGCTTTGCTAGGATTTCTCTAGGCAGTGTGTTTTCCCTGGGCCTCACTGTAGCAACACTATCTCGCCAGGGCAACACTGCATGGGATTTCCTCTGCCAGGAGAGAGCTGCTGCTTTGTAGTTTGTGCTGGGAAACCTTGCTTTGGCAAGTGCCAATTGACCGCATTCGGGCAGAAAGAAAAGAGAATAGCAAGAGGCCTTTTCTCCCCGGCTGCTCTGCCAAGCCCTTCCGGCTAAAACTATGTCGTTGCTCCTCTGGAAGGATCCCTGCACCGTGACGTAGTTTTTCAGAAGAAGCCTTGCGTTTGCAAGAGCAAATGAGGAATTCGTTGCAGGAAAGAGGAAGGAAAGAAAGTTTCTCTCCTTCTGCCTGCTTTGCTCAGAGGACTGGATGAAGTCAGGGAGTTCTCCCTTTCACTGAGAAACGTGCAGGCTGCTGTTGCCTGGGCGCTCTCTTCTTTGCAAAAGAGTCTGCAGTTCCACGCTTTGAACCGTGGAAAGGCGCCGGGCTCTGCTAAGATTTCCCCCGGCGCTTCGTTTGCCCTGGGCCAAAGCGAGCCTTCACATTAGCTGAACGCTAACACTGCATACTCGTTCCACTTCCAGAACAGGGCTACCGCGAGGCAGTTCTCCGGGGGAAAACGGCCCTTCGCGAAGGGCAGATCTGTGGAGCTCATTGCGGGAAAGCGAAAGCAAAGGACGCTTTTCTCCCTCTAACTGCTTTCGTCAGAGGAACGGGGGAAGTCACAGTGTTCTTTCTCTCACTGAGATACACACAATCTGACGTTGCCTCTGAGCTCCGTTGCTGGCAAAGAACTGAAACGGACATACATTCCTGTGGGGAAACACAGGGCTTTGCTAGGATTTCTCTAGGCAGTGTGTTTTCCCTGGGCCTCACTGTAGCAACACTATCTCGCCAGGGCAACACTGCATGGGATTTCCTCTGCCAGGAGAGAGCTGCTGCTTTGTAGTTTGTGCTGGGAAACCTTGCTTTGGCAAGTGCCAATTGACCGCATTCGGGCAGAAAGAAAAGAGAATAACAAGAGGCCTTTTCTCTCCGGCTGCTCTGCCAAGCCCTTCCGGCTAAAACTATGTCGTTGCTCCTCTGGAAGAATCCCTGCAACGTGACGTAGCTTTTCAGAAGAAGCCTTGCGTTTGCAAGAGCAAATGAGGAATTCGTTGCAGGAAAGAGGAAGGAAAGAAAGTTTCTCTCCTTCTGCCTGCTTTGCTCAGAGGACTGGATGAAGTCAGGGAGTTCTCCCTTTCACTGAGAAACGTGCAGGCTGCTGTTGCCTGGGCGCTCTCTTCTTTGCAAAAGAGTCTGCAGTTCCACGCTTTGAACCTTGGAAAGGCGCCGGGCTCTGCTAAGATTTCCCCCGGCGCTTCGTTTGCCCTGGGCCAAAGCGAGCCTTCACATTAGCTGAACGCTAACACTGCATACTCGTTCCACTTCCAGAACAGGGCTACGGCGAGGCAGTTCTCCGGGGGAAAACGGCCCTTCGCGAAGGGCAGATCTGTCGAGCTCATTGCGGGAAAGCGAAAGCAAAGGACGCTTTTCTCCCTCTAACTGCTTTCGTCAGAGGAACGGGGGAAGTCACAGTGTTCTTTCTCTCACTGAGATACACACAATCTGACGTTGCCTCTGAGCTCCGTTGCTGGCAAAGAACTGAAACGGACATACATTCCTGTGGGGAAACACAGGGCTTTGCTAGGATTTCTCTAGGCAGTGTGTTTTCCCTGGGCCTCACTGTAGCAACACTATCTCGCCAGGGCAACACTGCATGGGATTTCCTCTGCCAGGAGAGAGCTGCTGCTTTGTAGTTTGTGCTGGGAAACCTTGCTTTGGCAAGTGCCAATTGACCGCATTCGGGCAGAAAGAAAAGAGAATAGCAAGAGGCCTTTTCTCCCCGGCTGCTCTGCCAAGCCCTTCCAGCTAAAACTATGTCGTTGCTCCTCTGGAAGAATCCCTGCACCGTGACGTAGTTTTTCAGAAGAAGCCTTGCGTTTGCAAGAGCAATAGAGGAATTCTTTGCAGGAAAGAGGAAGGAAAGAAAGTTTCTCTCCTTCTGCCTGCTTTGCTCAGAGGACTGGATGAAGTCAGGGAGTTCTCCCTTTCACTGAGAAACGTGCAGGCTGCTGTTGCCTGGGCGCTCTCTTCTTTGCAAAAGAGTCTGCAGTTCCACGCTTTGAACCTTGGAAAGGCGCCGGGCTCTGCTAAGATTTCCCCAGCGCTTCGTTTGCCCTGGGCCAAAGCGAGCCTTCACATTAGCTGAACGCTAACACTGCATACTCGTTCCACTTCCAGAACAGGGCTACCGCGAGGCAGTTCTCCGGGGGAAAACGGCCCTTCGCGAAGGGCAGATCTGTGGAGCTCATTGCGGGAAAGCGAAAGCAAAGGACGCTTTTCTCCCTCTAACTGCTTTCGTCAGAGGAACGGGGGAAGTCACAGTGTTCTTTCTCTCACTGAGATACACACAATCTGACGTTGCCTCTGAGCTCCGTTGCTGGCAAAGAACTGAAACGGACATACATTCCTGTGGGGAAACACAGGGCTTTGCTAGGATTTCTCTAGGCAGTGTGTTTTCCCTGGGCCTCACTGTAGCAACACTATCTCGCCAGGGCAACACTGCATGGGATTTCCTCTGCCAGGAGAGAGCTGCTGCTTTGTAGTTTGTGCTGGGAAACCTTGCTTTGGCAAGTGCCAATTGACCGCATTCGGGCAGAAAGAAAAGAGAATAGCAAGAGGCCTTTTCTCCCCGGCTGCTCTGCCAAGCCCTTCCGGCTAAAACTATGTCGTTGCTCCTCTGGAAGGATCCCTGCACCGTGACGTAGTTTTTCAGAAGAAGCCTTGCGTTTGCAAGAGCAAATGAGGAATTCGTTGCAGGAAAGAGGAAGGAAAGAAAGTTTCTCTCCTTCTGCCTGCTTTGCTCAGAGGACTGGATGAAGTCAGGGAGTTCTCCCTTTCACTGAGAAACGTGCAGGCTGCTGTTGCCTGGGCGCTCTCTTCTTTGCAAAAGAGTCTGCAGTTCCACGCTTTGAACCGTGGAAAGGCGCCGGGCTCTGCTAAGATTTCCCCCGGCGCTTCGTTTGCCCTGGGCCAAAGCGAGCCTTCACATTAGCTGAACGCTAACACTGCATACTCGTTCCACTTCCAGAACAGGGCTACCGCGAGGCAGTTCTCCGGGGGAAAACGGCCCTTCGCGAAGGGCAGATCTGTGGAGCTCATTGCGGGAAAGCGAAAGCAAAGGACGCTTTTCTCCCTCTAACTGCTTTCGTCAGAGGAACGGGGGAAGTCACAGTGTTCTTTCTCTCACTGAGATACACACAATCTGACGTTGCCTCTGAGCTCCGTTGCTGGCAAAGAACTGAAACGGACATACATTCCTGTGGGGAAACACAGGGCTTTGCTAGGATTTCTCTAGGCAGTGTGTTTTCCCTGGGCCTCACTGTAGCAACACTATCTCGCCAGGGCAACACTGCATGGGATTTCCTCTGCCAGGAGAGAGCTGCTGCTTTGTAGTTTGTGCTGGGAAACCTTGCTTTGGCAAGTGCCAATTGACCGCATTCGGGCAGAAAGAAAAGAGAATAACAAGAGGCCTTTTCTCTCCGGCTGCTCTGCCAAGCCCTTCCGGCTAAAACTATGTCGTTGCTCCTCTGGAAGAATCCCTGCAACGTGACGTAGCTTTTCAGAAGAAGCCTTGCGTTTGCAAGAGCAAATGAGGAATTCGTTGCAGGAAAGAGGAAGGAAAGAAAGTTTCTCTCCTTCTGCCTGCTTTGCTCAGAGGACTGGATGAAGTCAGGGAGTTCTCCCTTTCACTGAGAAACGTGCAGGCTGCTGTTGCCTGGGCGCTCTCTTCTTTGCAAAAGAGTCTGCAGTTCCACGCTTTGAACCTTGGAAAGGCGCCGGGCTCTGCTAAGATTTCCCCCGGCGCTTCGTTTGCCCTGGGCCAAAGCGAGCCTTCACATTAGCTGAACGCTAACACTGCATACTCGTTCCACTTCCAGAACAGGGCTACGGCGAGGCAGTTCTCCGGGGGAAAACGGCCCTTCGCGAAGGGCAGATCTGTCGAGCTCATTGCGGGAAAGCGAAAGCAAAGGACGCTTTTCTCCCTCTAACTGCTTTCGTCAGAGGAACGGGGGAAGTCACAGTGTTCTTTCTCTCACTGAGATACACACAATCTGACGTTGCCTCTGAGCTCCGTTGCTGGCAAAGAACTGAAACGGACATACATTCCTGTGGGGAAACACAGGGCTTTGCTAGGATTTCTCTAGGCAGTGTGTTTTCCCTGGGCCTCACTGTAGCAACACTATCTCGCCAGGGCAACACTGCATGGGATTTCCTCTGCCAGGAGAGAGCTGCTGCTTTGTAGTTTGTGCTGGGAAACCTTGCTTTGGCAAGTGCCAATTGACCGCATTCGGGCAGAAAGAAAAGAGAATAGCAAGAGGCCTTTTCTCCCCGGCTGCTCTGCCAAGCCCTTCCAGCTAAAACTATGTCGTTGCTCCTCTGGAAGAATCCCTGCACCGTGACGTAGTTTTTCAGAAGAAGCCTTGCGTTTGCAAGAGCAATAGAGGAATTCTTTGCAGGAAAGAGGAAGGAAAGAAAGTTTCTCTCCTTCTGCCTGCTTTGCTCAGAGGACTGGATGAAGTCAGGGAGTTCTCCCTTTCACTGAGAAACGTGCAGGCTGCTGTTGCCTGGGCGCTCTCTTCTTTGCAAAAGAGTCTGCAGTTCCACGCTTTGAACCTTGGAAAGGCGCCGGGCTCTGCTAAGATTTCCCCAGCGCTTCGTTTGCCCTGGGCCAAAGCGAGCCTTCACATTAGCTGAACGCTAACACTGCATACTCGTTCCACTTCCAGAACAGGGCTACCGCGAGGCAGTTCTCCGGGGGAAAACGGCCCTTCGCGAAGGGCAGATCTGTGGAGCTCATTGCGGGAAAGCGAAAGCAAAGGACGCTTTTCTCCCTCTAACTGCTTTCGTCAGAGGAACGGGGGAAGTCACAGTGTTCTTTCTCTCACTGAGATACACACAATCTGACGTTGCCTCTGAGCTCCGTTGCTGGCAAAGAACTGAAACGGACATACATTCCTGTGGGGAAACACAGGGCTTTGCTAGGATTTCTCTAGGCAGTGTGTTTTCCCTGGGCCTCACTGTAGCAACACTATCTCGCCAGGGCAACACTGCATGGGATTTCCTCTGCCAGGAGAGAGCTGCTGCTTTGTAGTTTGTGCTGGGAAACCTTGCTTTGGCAAGTGCCAATTGACCGCATTCGGGCAGAAAGAAAAGAGAATAGCAAGAGGCCTTTTCTCCCCGGCTGCTCTGCCAAGCCCTTCCGGCTAAAACTATGTCGTTGCTCCTCTGGAAGGATCCCTGCACCGTGACGTAGTTTTTCAGAAGAAGCCTTGCGTTTGCAAGAGCAAATGAGGAATTCGTTGCAGGAAAGAGGAAGGAAAGAAAGTTTCTCTCCTTCTGCCTGCTTTGCTCAGAGGACTGGATGAAGTCAGGGAGTTCTCCCTTTCACTGAGAAACGTGCAGGCTGCTGTTGCCTGGGCGCTCTCTTCTTTGCAAAAGAGTCTGCAGTTCCACGCTTTGAACCGTGGAAAGGCGCCGGGCTCTGCTAAGATTTCCCCCGGCGCTTCGTTTGCCCTGGGCCAAAGCGAGCCTTCACATTAGCTGAACGCTAACACTGCATACTCGTTCCACTTCCAGAACAGGGCTACCGCGAGGCAGTTCTCCGGGGGAAAACGGCCCTTCGCGAAGGGCAGATCTGTGGAGCTCATTGCGGGAAAGCGAAAGCAAAGGACGCTTTTCTCCCTCTAACTGCTTTCGTCAGAGGAACGGGGGAAGTCACAGTGTTCTTTCTCTCACTGAGATACACACAATCTGACGTTGCCTCTGAGCTCCGTTGCTGGCAAAGAACTGAAACGGACATACATTCCTGTGGGGAAACACAGGGCTTTGCTAGGATTTCTCTAGGCAGTGTGTTTTCCCTGGGCCTCACTGTAGCAACACTATCTCGCCAGGGCAACACTGCATGGGATTTCCTCTGCCAGGAGAGAGCTGCTGCTTTGTAGTTTGTGCTGGGAAACCTTGCTTTGGCAAGTGCCAATTGACCGCATTCGGGCAGAAAGAAAAGAGAATAACAAGAGGCCTTTTCTCTCCGGCTGCTCTGCCAAGCCCTTCCGGCTAAAACTATGTCGTTGCTCCTCTGGAAGAATCCCTGCAACGTGACGTAGCTTTTCAGAAGAAGCCTTGCGTTTGCAAGAGCAAATGAGGAATTCGTTGCAGGAAAGAGGAAGGAAAGAAAGTTTCTCTCCTTCTGCCTGCTTTGCTCAGAGGACTGGATGAAGTCAGGGAGTTCTCCCTTTCACTGAGAAACGTGCAGGCTGCTGTTGCCTGGGCGCTCTCTTCTTTGCAAAAGAGTCTGCAGTTCCACGCTTTGAACCTTGGAAAGGCGCCGGGCTCTGCTAAGATTTCCCCCGGCGCTTCGTTTGCCCTGGGCCAAAGCGAGCCTTCACATTAGCTGAACGCTAACACTGCATACTCGTTCCACTTCCAGAACAGGGCTACGGCGAGGCAGTTCTCCGGGGGAAAACGGCCCTTCGCGAAGGGCAGATCTGTCGAGCTCATTGCGGGAAAGCGAAAGCAAAGGACGCTTTTCTCCCTCTAACTGCTTTCGTCAGAGGAACGGGGGAAGTCACAGTATTCTTTCTCTCACTGAGATACACACAATCTGACGTTGCCTCTGAGCTCCGTTGCTGGCAAAGAACTGAAACGGACATACATTCCTGTGGGGAAACACAGGGCTTTGCTAGGATTTCTCTAGGCAGTGTGTTTTCCCTGGGCCTCACTGTAGCAACACTATCTCGCCAGGGCAACACTGCATGGGATTTCCTCTGCCAGGAGAGAGCTGCTGCTTTGTAGTTTGTGCTGGGAAACCTTGCTTTGGCAAGTGCCAATTGACCGCATTCGGGCAGAAAGAAAAGAGAATAGCAAGAGGCCTTTTCTCCCCGGCTGCTCTGCCAAGCCCTTCCAGCTAAAACTATGTCGTTGCTCCTCTGGAAGAATCCCTGCACCGTGACGTAGTTTTTCAGAAGAAGCCTTGCGTTTGCAAGAGCAATAGAGGAATTCGTTGCAGGAAAGAGGAAGGAAAGAAAGTTTCTCTCCTTCTGCCTGCTTTGCTCAGAGGACTGGATGAAGTCAGGGAGTTCTCCCTTTCACTGAGAAACGTGCAGGCTGCTGTTGCCTGGGCGCTCTCTTCTTTGCAAAAGAGTCTGCAGTTCCACGCTTTGAACCTTGGAAAGGCGCCGGGCTCTGCTAAGATTTCCCCAGCGCTTCGTTTGCCCTGGGCCAAAGCGAGCCTTCACATTAGCTGAACGCTAACACTGCATACTCGTTCCACTTCCAGAACAGGGCTACCGCGAGGCAGTTCTCCGGGGGAAAACGGCCCTTCGCGAAGGGCAGATCTGTGGAGCTCATTGCGGGAAAGCGAAAGCAAAGGACGCTTTTCTCCCTCTAACTGCTTTCGTCAGAGGAACGGGGGAAGTCACAGTGTTCTTTCTCTCACTGAGATACACACAATCTGACGTTGCCTCTGAGCTCCGTTGCTGGCAAAGAACTGAAACGGACATACATTCCTGTGGGGAAACACAGGGCTTTGCTAGGATTTCTCTAGGCAGTGTGTTTTCCCTGGGCCTCACTGTAGCAACACTATCTCGCCAGGGCAACACTGCATGGGATTTCCTCTGCCAGGAGAGAGCTGCTGCTTTGTAGTTTGTGCTGGGAAACCTTGCTTTGGCAAGTGCCAATTGACCGCATTCGGGCAGAAAGAAAAGAGAATAGCAAGAGGCCTTTTCTCCCCGGCTGCTCTGCCAAGCCCTTCCGGCTAAAACTATGTCGTTGCTCCTCTGGAAGGATCCCTGCACCGTGACGTAGTTTTTCAGAAGAAGCCTTGCGTTTGCAAGAGCAAATGAGGAATTCGTTGCAGGAAAGAGGAAGGAAAGAAAGTTTCTCTCCTTCTGCCTGCTTTGCTCAGAGGACTGGATGAAGTCAGGGAGTTCTCCCTTTCACTGAGAAACGTGCAGGCTGCTGTTGCCTGGGCGCTCTCTTCTTTGCAAAAGAGTCTGCAGTTCCACGCTTTGAACCGTGGAAAGGCGCCGGGCTCTGCTAAGATTTCCCCCGGCGCTTCGTTTGCCCTGGGCCAAAGCGAGCCTTCACATTAGCTGAACGCTAACACTGCATACTCGTTCCACTTCCAGAACAGGGCTACCGCGAGGCAGTTCTCCGGGGGAAAACGGCCCTTCGCGAAGGGCAGATCTGTGGAGCTCATTGCGGGAAAGCGAAAGCAAAGGACGCTTTTCTCCCTCTAACTGCTTTCGTCAGAGGAACGGGGGAAGTCACAGTGTTCTTTCTCTCACTGAGATACACACAATCTGACGTTGCCTCTGAGCTCCGTTGCTGGCAAAGAACTGAAACGGACATACATTCCTGTGGGGAAACACAGGGCTTTGCTAGGATTTCTCTAGGCAGTGTGTTTTCCCTGGGCCTCACTGTAGCAACACTATCTCGCCAGGGCAACACTGCATGGGATTTCCTCTGCCAGGAGAGAGCTGCTGCTTTGTAGTTTGTGCTGGGAAACCTTGCTTTGGCAAGTGCCAATTGACCGCATTCGGGCAGAAAGAAAAGAGAATAACAAGAGGCCTTTTCTCTCCGGCTGCTCTGCCAAGCCCTTCCGGCTAAAACTATGTCGTTGCTCCTCTGGAAGAATCCCTGCAACGTGACGTAGCTTTTCAGAAGAAGCCTTGCGTTTGCAAGAGCAAATGAGGAATTCGTTGCAGGAAAGAGGAAGGAAAGAAAGTTTCTCTCCTTCTGCCTGCTTTGCTCAGAGGACTGGATGAAGTCAGGGAGTTCTCCCTTTCACTGAGAAACGTGCAGGCTGCTGTTGCCTGGGCGCTCTCTTCTTTGCAAAAGAGTCTGCAGTTCCACGCTTTGAACCTTGGAAAGGCGCCGGGCTCTGCTAAGATTTCCCCCGGCGCTTCGTTTGCCCTGGGCCAAAGCGAGCCTTCACATTAGCTGAACGCTAACACTGCATACTCGTTCCACTTCCAGAACAGGGCTACGGCGAGGCAGTTCTCCGGGGGAAAACGGCCCTTCGCGAAGGGCAGATCTGTCGAGCTCATTGCGGGAAAGCGAAAGCAAAGGACGCTTTTCTCCCTCTAACTGCTTTCGTCAGAGGAACGGGGGAAGTCACAGTGTTCTTTCTCTCACTGAGATACACACAATCTGACGTTGCCTCTGAGCTCCGTTGCTGGCAAAGAACTGAAACGGACATACATTCCTGTGGGGAAACACAGGGCTTTGCTAGGATTTCTCTAGGCAGTGTGTTTTCCCTGGGCCTCACTGTAGCAACACTATCTCGCCAGGGCAACACTGCATGGGATTTCCTCTGCCAGGAGAGAGCTGCTGCTTTGTAGTTTGTGCTGGGAAACCTTGCTTTGGCAAGTGCCAATTGACCGCATTCGGGCAGAAAGAAAAGAGAATAGCAAGAGGCCTTTTCTCCCCGGCTGCTCTGCCAAGCCCTTCCAGCTAAAACTATGTCGTTGCTCCTCTGGAAGAATCCCTGCACCGTGACGTAGTTTTTCAGAAGAAGCCTTGCGTTTGCAAGAGCAATAGAGGAATTCGTTGCAGGAAAGAGGAAGGAAAGAAAGTTTCTCTCCTTCTGCCTGCTTTGCTCAGAGGACTGGATGAAGTCAGGGAGTTCTCCCTTTCACTGAGAAACGTGCAGGCTGCTGTTGCCTGGGCGCTCTCTTCTTTGCAAAAGAGTCTGCAGTTCCACGCTTTGAACCTTGGAAAGGCGCCGGGCTCTGCTAAGATTTCCCCAGCGCTTCGTTTGCCCTGGGCCAAAGCGAGCCTTCACATTAGCTGAACGCTAACACTGCATACTCGTTCCACTTCCAGAACAGGGCTACCGCGAGGCAGTTCTCCGGGGGAAAACGGCCCTTCGCGAAGGGCAGATCTGTGGAGCTCATTGCGGGAAAGCGAAAGCAAAGGACGCTTTTCTCCCTCTAACTGCTTTCGTCAGAGGAACGGGGGAAGTCACAGTGTTCTTTCTCTCACTGAGATACACACAATCTGACGTTGCCTCTGAGCTCCGTTGCTGGCAAAGAACTGAAACGGACATACATTCCTGTGGGGAAACACAGGGCTTTGCTAGGATTTCTCTAGGCAGTGTGTTTTCCCTGGGCCTCACTGTAGCAACACTATCTCGCCAGGGCAACACTGCATGGGATTTCCTCTGCCAGGAGAGAGCTGCTGCTTTGTAGTTTGTGCTGGGAAACCTTGCTTTGGCAAGTGCCAATTGACCGCATTCGGGCAGAAAGAAAAGAGAATAGCAAGAGGCCTTTTCTCCCCGGCTGCTCTGCCAAGCCCTTCCGGCTAAAACTATGTCGTTGCTCCTCTGGAAGGATCCCTGCACCGTGACGTAGTTTTTCAGAAGAAGCCTTGCGTTTGCAAGAGCAAATGAGGAATTCGTTGCAGGAAAGAGGAAGGAAAGAAAGTTTCTCTCCTTCTGCCTGCTTTGCTCAGAGGACTGGATGAAGTCAGGGAGTTCTCCCTTTCACTGAGAAACGTGCAGGCTGCTGTTGCCTGGGCGCTCTCTTCTTTGCAAAAGAGTCTGCAGTTCCACGCTTTGAACCGTGGAAAGGCGCCGGGCTCTGCTAAGATTTCCCCCGGCGCTTCGTTTGCCCTGGGCCAAAGCGAGCCTTCACATTAGCTGAACGCTAACACTGCATACTCGTTCCACTTCCAGAACAGGGCTACCGCGAGGCAGTTCTCCGGGGGAAAACGGCCCTTCGCGAAGGGCAGATCTGTGGAGCTCATTGCGGGAAAGCGAAAGCAAAGGACGCTTTTCTCCCTCTAACTGCTTTCGTCAGAGGAACGGGGGAAGTCACAGTGTTCTTTCTCTCACTGAGATACACACAATCTGACGTTGCCTCTGAGCTCCGTTGCTGGCAAAGAACTGAAACGGACATACATTCCTGTGGGGAAACACAGGGCTTTGCTAGGATTTCTCTAGGCAGTGTGTTTTCCCTGGGCCTCACTGTAGCAACACTATCTCGCCAGGGCAACACTGCATGGGATTTCCTCTGCCAGGAGAGAGCTGCTGCTTTGTAGTTTGTGCTGGGAAACCTTGCTTTGGCAAGTGCCAATTGACCGCATTCGGGCAGAAAGAAAAGAGAATAACAAGAGGCCTTTTCTCTCCGGCTGCTCTGCCAAGCCCTTCCGGCTAAAACTATGTCGTTGCTCCTCTGGAAGAATCCCTGCAACGTGACGTAGCTTTTCAGAAGAAGCCTTGCGTTTGCAAGAGCAAATGAGGAATTCGTTGCAGGAAAGAGGAAGGAAAGAAAGTTTCTCTCCTTCTGCCTGCTTTGCTCAGAGGACTGGATGAAGTCAGGGAGTTCTCCCTTTCACTGAGAAACGTGCAGGCTGCTGTTGCCTGGGCGCTCTCTTCTTTGCAAAAGAGTCTGCAGTTCCACGCTTTGAACCTTGGAAAGGCGCCGGGCTCTGCTAAGATTTCCCCCGGCGCTTCGTTTGCCCTGGGCCAAAGCGAGCCTTCACATTAGCTGAACGCTAACACTGCATACTCGTTCCACTTCCAGAACAGGGCTACGGCGAGGCAGTTCTCCGGGGGAAAACGGCCCTTCGCGAAGGGCAGATCTGTCGAGCTCATTGCGGGAAAGCGAAAGCAAAGGACGCTTTTCTCCCTCTAACTGCTTTCGTCAGAGGAACGGGGGAAGTCACAGTGTTCTTTCTCTCACTGAGATACACACAATCTGACGTTGCCTCTGAGCTCCGTTGCTGGCAAAGAACTGAAACGGACATACATTCCTGTGGGGAAACACAGGGCTTTGCTAGGATTTCTCTAGGCAGTGTGTTTTCCCTGGGCCTCACTGTAGCAACACTATCTCGCCAGGGCAACACTGCATGGGATTTCCTCTGCCAGGAGAGAGCTGCTGCTTTGTAGTTTGTGCTGGGAAACCTTGCTTTGGCAAGTGCCAATTGACCGCATTCGGGCAGAAAGAAAAGAGAATAGCAAGAGGCCTTTTCTCCCCGGCTGCTCTGCCAAGCCCTTCCAGCTAAAACTATGTCGTTGCTCCTCTGGAAGAATCCCTGCACCGTGACGTAGTTTTTCAGAAGAAGCCTTGCGTTTGCAAGAGCAATAGAGGAATTCTTTGCAGGAAAGAGGAAGGAAAGAAAGTTTCTCTCCTTCTGCCTGCTTTGCTCAGAGGACTGGATGAAGTCAGGGAGTTCTCCCTTTCACTGAGAAACGTGCAGGCTGCTGTTGCCTGGGCGCTCTCTTCTTTGCAAAAGAGTCTGCAGTTCCACGCTTTGAACCTTGGAAAGGCGCCGGGCTCTGCTAAGATTTCCCCAGCGCTTCGTTTGCCCTGGGCCAAAGCGAGCCTTCACATTAGCTGAACGCTAACACTGCATACTCGTTCCACTTCCAGAACAGGGCTACCGCGAGGCAGTTCTCCGGGGGAAAACGGCCCTTCGCGAAGGGCAGATCTGTGGAGCTCATTGCGGGAAAGCGAAAGCAAAGGACGCTTTTCTCCCTCTAACTGCTTTCGTCAGAGGAACGGGGGAAGTCACAGTGTTCTTTCTCTCACTGAGATACACACAATCTGACGTTGCCTCTGAGCTCCGTTGCTGGCAAAGAACTGAAACGGACATACATTCCTGTGGGGAAACACAGGGCTTTGCTAGGATTTCTCTAGGCAGTGTGTTTTCCCTGGGCCTCACTGTAGCAACACTATCTCGCCAGGGCAACACTGCATGGGATTTCCTCTGCCAGGAGAGAGCTGCTGCTTTGTAGTTTGTGCTGGGAAACCTTGCTTTGGCAAGTGCCAATTGACCGCATTCGGGCAGAAAGAAAAGAGAATAGCAAGAGGCCTTTTCTCCCCGGCTGCTCTGCCAAGCCCTTCCGGCTAAAACTATGTCGTTGCTCCTCTGGAAGGATCCCTGCACCGTGACGTAGTTTTTCAGAAGAAGCCTTGCGTTTGCAAGAGCAAATGAGGAATTCGTTGCAGGAAAGAGGAAGGAAAGAAAGTTTCTCTCCTTCTGCCTGCTTTGCTCAGAGGACTGGATGAAGTCAGGGAGTTCTCCCTTTCACTGAGAAACGTGCAGGCTGCTGTTGCCTGGGCGCTCTCTTCTTTGCAAAAGAGTCTGCAGTTCCACGCTTTGAACCGTGGAAAGGCGCCGGGCTCTGCTAAGATTTCCCCCGGCGCTTCGTTTGCCCTGGGCCAAAGCGAGCCTTCACATTAGCTGAACGCTAACACTGCATACTCGTTCCACTTCCAGAACAGGGCTACCGCGAGGCAGTTCTCCGGGGGAAAACGGCCCTTCGCGAAGGGCAGATCTGTGGAGCTCATTGCGGGAAAGCGAAAGCAAAGGACGCTTTTCTCCCTCTAACTGCTTTCGTCAGAGGAACGGGGGAAGTCACAGTGTTCTTTCTCTCACTGAGATACACACAATCTGACGTTGCCTCTGAGCTCCGTTGCTGGCAAAGAACTGAAACGGACATACATTCCTGTGGGGAAACACAGGGCTTTGCTAGGATTTCTCTAGGCAGTGTGTTTTCCCTGGGCCTCACTGTAGCAACACTATCTCGCCAGGGCAACACTGCATGGGATTTCCTCTGCCAGGAGAGAGCTGCTGCTTTGTAGTTTGTGCTGGGAAACCTTGCTTTGGCAAGTGCCAATTGACCGCATTCGGGCAGAAAGAAAAGAGAATAACAAGAGGCCTTTTCTCTCCGGCTGCTCTGCCAAGCCCTTCCGGCTAAAACTATGTCGTTGCTCCTCTGGAAGAATCCCTGCAACGTGACGTAGCTTTTCAGAAGAAGCCTTGCGTTTGCAAGAGCAAATGAGGAATTCGTTGCAGGAAAGAGGAAGGAAAGAAAGTTTCTCTCCTTCTGCCTGCTTTGCTCAGAGGACTGGATGAAGTCAGGGAGTTCTCCCTTTCACTGAGAAACGTGCAGGCTGCTGTTGCCTGGGCGCTCTCTTCTTTGCAAAAGAGTCTGCAGTTCCACGCTTTGAACCTTGGAAAGGCGCCGGGCTCTGCTAAGATTTCCCCCGGCGCTTCGTTTGCCCTGGGCCAAAGCGAGCCTTCACATTAGCTGAACGCTAACACTGCATACTCGTTCCACTTCCAGAACAGGGCTACGGCGAGGCAGTTCTCCGGGGGAAAACGGCCCTTCGCGAAGGGCAGATCTGTCGAGCTCATTGCGGGAAAGCGAAAGCAAAGGACGCTTTTCTCCCTCTAACTGCTTTCGTCAGAGGAACGGGGGAAGTCACAGTGTTCTTTCTCTCACTGAGATACACACAATCTGACGTTGCCTCTGAGCTCCGTTGCTGGCAAAGAACTGAAACGGACATACATTCCTGTGGGGAAACACAGGGCTTTGCTAGGATTTCTCTAGGCAGTGTGTTTTCCCTGGGCCTCACTGTAGCAACACTATCTCGCCAGGGCAACACTGCATGGGATTTCCTCTGCCAGGAGAGAGCTGCTGCTTTGTAGTTTGTGCTGGGAAACCTTGCTTTGGCAAGTGCCAATTGACCGCATTCGGGCAGAAAGAAAAGAGAATAGCAAGAGGCCTTTTCTCCCCGGCTGCTCTGCCAAGCCCTTCCAGCTAAAACTATGTCGTTGCTCCTCTGGAAGAATCCCTGCACCGTGACGTAGTTTTTCAGAAGAAGCCTTGCGTTTGCAAGAGCAATAGAGGAATTCGTTGCAGGAAAGAGGAAGGAAAGAAAGTTTCTCTCCTTCTGCCTGCTTTGCTCAGAGGACTGGATGAAGTCAGGGAGTTCTCCCTTTCACTGAGAAACGTGCAGGCTGCTGTTGCCTGGGCGCTCTCTTCTTTGCAAAAGAGTCTGCAGTTCCACGCTTTGAACCTTGGAAAGGCGCCGGGCTCTGCTAAGATTTCCCCAGCGCTTCGTTTGCCCTGGGCCAAAGCGAGCCTTCACATTAGCTGAACGCTAACACTGCATACTCGTTCCACTTCCAGAACAGGGCTACCGCGAGGCAGTTCTCCGGGGGAAAACGGCCCTTCGCGAAGGGCAGATCTGTGGAGCTCATTGCGGGAAAGCGAAAGCAAAGGACGCTTTTCTCCCTCTAACTGCTTTCGTCAGAGGAACGGGGGAAGTCACAGTGTTCTTTCTCTCACTGAGATACACACAATCTGACGTTGCCTCTGAGCTCCGTTGCTGGCAAAGAACTGAAACGGACATACATTCCTGTGGGGAAACACAGGGCTTTGCTAGGATTTCTCTAGGCAGTGTGTTTTCCCTGGGCCTCACTGTAGCAACACTATCTCGCCAGGGCAACACTGCATGGGATTTCCTCTGCCAGGAGAGAGCTGCTGCTTTGTAGTTTGTGCTGGGAAACCTTGCTTTGGCAAGTGCCAATTGACCGCATTCGGGCAGAAAGAAAAGAGAATAGCAAGAGGCCTTTTCTCCCCGGCTGCTCTGCCAAGCCCTTCCGGCTAAAACTATGTCGTTGCTCCTCTGGAAGGATCCCTGCACCGTGACGTAGTTTTTCAGAAGAAGCCTTGCGTTTGCAAGAGCAAATGAGGAATTCGTTGCAGGAAAGAGGAAGGAAAGAAAGTTTCTCTCCTTCTGCCTGCTTTGCTCAGAGGACTGGATGAAGTCAGGGAGTTCTCCCTTTCACTGAGAAACGTGCAGGCTGCTGTTGCCTGGGCGCTCTCTTCTTTGCAAAAGAGTCTGCAGTTCCACGCTTTGAACCGTGGAAAGGCGCCGGGCTCTGCTAAGATTTCCCCCGGCGCTTCGTTTGCCCTGGGCCAAAGCGAGCCTTCACATTAGCTGAACGCTAACACTGCATACTCGTTCCACTTCCAGAACAGGGCTACCGCGAGGCAGTTCTCCGGGGGAAAACGGCCCTTCGCGAAGGGCAGATCTGTGGAGCTCATTGCGGGAAAGCGAAAGCAAAGGACGCTTTTCTCCCTCTAACTGCTTTCGTCAGAGGAACGGGGGAAGTCACAGTGTTCTTTCTCTCACTGAGATACACACAATCTGACGTTGCCTCTGAGCTCCGTTGCTGGCAAAGAACTGAAACGGACATACATTCCTGTGGGGAAACACAGGGCTTTGCTAGGATTTCTCTAGGCAGTGTGTTTTCCCTGGGCCTCACTGTAGCAACACTATCTCGCCAGGGCAACACTGCATGGGATTTCCTCTGCCAGGAGAGAGCTGCTGCTTTGTAGTTTGTGCTGGGAAACCTTGCTTTGGCAAGTGCCAATTGACCGCATTCGGGCAGAAAGAAAAGAGAATAGCAAGAGGCCTTTTCTCCCCGGCTGCTCTGCCAAGCCCTTCCGGCTAAAACTATGTCGTTGCTCCTCTGGAAGGATCCCTGCACCGTGACGTAGTTTTTCAGAAGAAGCCTTGCGTTTGCAAGAGCAAATGAGGAATTCGTTGCAGGAAAGAGGAAGGAAAGAAAGTTTCTCTCCTTCTGCCTGCTTTGCTCAGAGGACTGGATGAAGTCAGGGAGTTCTCCCTTTCACTGAGAAACGTGCAGGCTGCTGTTGCCTGGGCGCTCTCTTCTTTGCAAAAGAGTCTGCAGTTCCACGCTTTGAACCGTGGAAAGGCGCCGGGCTCTGCTAAGATTTCCCCCGGCGCTTCGTTTGCCCTGGGCCAAAGCGAGCCTTCACATTAGCTGAACGCTAACACTGCATACTCGTTCCACTTCCAGAACAGGGCTACCGCGAGGCAGTTCTCCGGGGGAAAACGGCCCTTCGCGAAGGGCAGATCTGTGGAGCTCATTGCGGTAAAGCGAAAGCAAAGGACGCTTTTCTCCCTCTAACTGCTTTCGTCAGAGGAACGGGGGAAGTCACAGTGTTCTTTCTCTCACTGAGATACACACAATCTGACGTTGCCTCTGAGCTCCGTTGCTGGCAAAGAACTGAAACGGACATACATTCCTGTGGGGAAACACAGGGCTTTGCTAGGATTTCTCTAGGCAGTGTGTTTTCCCTGGGCCTCACTGTAGCAACACTATCTCGCCAGGGCAACACTGCATGGGATTTCCTCTGCCAGGAGAGAGCTGCTGCTTTGTAGTTTGTGCTGGGAAACCTTGCTTTGGCAAGTGCCAATTGACCGCATTCGGGCAGAAAGAAAAGAGAATAACAAGAGGCCTTTTCTCTCCGGCTGCTCTGCCAAGCCCTTCCGGCTAAAACTATGTCGTTGCTCCTCTGGAAGAATCCCTGCAACGTGACGTAGCTTTTCAGAAGAAGCCTTGCGTTTGCAAGAGCAAATGAGGAATTCGTTGCAGGAAAGAGGAAGGAAAGAAAGTTTCTCTCCTTCTGCCTGCTTTGCTCAGAGGACTGGATGAAGTCAGGGAGTTCTCCCTTTCACTGAGAAACGTGCAGGCTGCTGTTGCCTGGGCGCTCTCTTCTTTGCAAAAGAGTCTGCAGTTCCACGCTTTGAACCTTGGAAAGGCGCCGGGCTCTGCTAAGATTTCCCCCGGCGCTTCGTTTGCCCTGGGCCAAAGCGAGCCTTCACATTAGCTGAACGCTAACACTGCATACTCGTTCCACTTCCAGAACAGGGCTACGGCGAGGCAGTTCTCCGGGGGAAAACGGCCCTTCGCGAAGGGCAGATCTGTGGAGCTCATTGCGGGAAAGCGAAAGCAAAGGACGCTTTTCTCCCTCTAACTGCTTTCGTCAGAGGAACGGGGGAAGTCACAGTGTTCTTTCTCTCACTGAGATACACACAATCTGACGTTGCCTCTGAGCTCCGTTGCTGGCAAAGAACTGAAACGGACATACATTCCTGTGGGGAAACACAGGGCTTTGCTAGGATTTCTCTAGGCAGTGTGTTTTCCCTGGGCCTCACTGTAGCAACACTATCTCGCCAGGGCAACACTGCATGGGATTTCCTCTGCCAGGAGAGAGCTGCTGCTTTGTAGTTTGTGCTGGGAAACCTTGCTTTGGCAAGTGCCAATTGACCGCATTCGGGCAGAAAGAAAAGAGAATAGCAAGAGGCCTTTTCTCCCCGGCTGCTCTGCCAAGCCCTTCCAGCTAAAACTATGTCGTTGCTCCTCTGGAAGAATCCCTGCACCGTGACGTAGTTTTTCAGAAGAAGCCTTGCGTTTGCAAGAGCAATAGAGGAATTCGTTGCAGGAAAGAGGAAGGAAAGAAAGTTTCTCTCCTTCTGCCTGCTTTGCTCAGAGGACTGGATGAAGTCAGGGAGTTCTCCCTTTCACTGAGAAACGTGCAGGCTGCTGTTGCCTGGGCGCTCTCTTCTTTGCAAAAGAGTCTGCAGTTCCACGCTTTGAACCTTGGAAAGGCGCCGGGCTCTGCTAAGATTTCCCCAGCGCTTCGTTTGCCCTGGGCCAAAGCGAGCCTTCACATTAGCTGAACGCTAACACTGCATACTCGTTCCACTTCCAGAACAGGGCTACCGCGAGGCAGTTCTCCGGGGGAAAACGGCCCTTCGCGAAGGGCAGATCTGTGGAGCTCATTGCGGGAAAGCGAAAGCAAAGGACGCTTTTCTCCCTCTAACTGCTTTCGTCAGAGGAACGGGGGAAGTCACAGTGTTCTTTCTCTCACTGAGATACACACAATCTGACGTTGCCTCTGAGCTCCGTTGCTGGCAAAGAACTGAAACGGACATACATTCCTGTGGGGAAACACAGGGCTTTGCTAGGATTTCTCTAGGCAGTGTGTTTTCCCTGGGCCTCACTGTAGCAACACTATCTCGCCAGGGCAACACTGCATGGGATTTCCTCTGCCAGGAGAGAGCTGCTGCTTTGTAGTTTGTGCTGGGAAACCTTGCTTTGGCAAGTGCCAATTGACCGCATTCGGGCAGAAAGAAAAGAGAATAGCAAGAGGCCTTTTCTCCCCGGCTGCTCTGCCAAGCCCTTCCGGCTAAAACTATGTCGTTGCTCCTCTGGAAGGATCCCTGCACCGTGACGTAGTTTTTCAGAAGAAGCCTTGCGTTTGCAAGAGCAAATGAGGAATTCGTTGCAGGAAAGAGGAAGGAAAGAAAGTTTCTCTCCTTCTGCCTGCTTTGCTCAGAGGACTGGATGAAGTCAGGGAGTTCTCCCTTTCACTGAGAAACGTGCAGGCTGCTGTTGCCTGGGCGCTCTCTTCTTTGCAAAAGAGTCTGCAGTTCCACGCTTTGAACCGTGGAAAGGCGCCGGGCTCTGCTAAGATTTCCCCCGGCGCTTCGTTTGCCCTGGGCCAAAGCGAGCCTTCACATTAGCTGAACGCTAACACTGCATACTCGTTCCACTTCCAGAACAGGGCTACCGCGAGGCAGTTCTCCGGGGGAAAACGGCCCTTCGCGAAGGGCAGATCTGTGGAGCTCATTGCGGGAAAGCGAAAGCAAAGGACGCTTTTCTCCCTCTAACTGCTTTCGTCAGAGGAACGGGGGAAGTCACAGTGTTCTTTCTCTCACTGAGATACACACAATCTGACGTTGCCTCTGAGCTCCGTTGCTGGCAAAGAACTGAAACGGACATACATTCCTGTGGGGAAACACAGGGCTTTGCTAGGATTTCTCTAGGCAGTGTGTTTTCCCTGGGCCTCACTGTAGCAACACTATCTCGCCAGGGCAACACTGCATGGGATTTCCTCTGCCAGGAGAGAGCTGCTGCTTTGTAGTTTGTGCTGGGAAACCTTGCTTTGGCAAGTGCCAATTGACCGCATTCGGGCAGAAACAAAAGAGAATAGCAAGAGGCCTTTTCTCTCCGGCTGCTCTGCCAAGCCCTTCCGGCTAAAACTATGTCGTTGCTCCTCTGGAAGAATCCCTGCAACGTGACGTAGCTTTTCAGAAGAAGCCTTGCGTTTGCAAGAGCAAATGAGGAATTCGTTGCAGGAAAGAGGAAGGAAAGAAAGTTTCTCTCCTTCTGCCTGCTTTGCTCAGAGGACTGGATGAAGTCAGGGAGTTCTCCCTTTCACTGAGAAACGTGCAGGCTGCTGTTGCCTGTGCGCTCTCTTTTTTGCAAAAGAGTCTGCAGTTCCACGCTTTGAACCTTGGAAAGGCGCCGGGCTCTGCTAAGATTTCCCCCGGCGCTTCGTTTGCCCTGGGCCAAAGCGAGCCTTCACATTAGCTGAACGCTAACACTGCATACTCGTTCCACTTCCAGAACAGGGCTACCGCGAGGCAGTTCTCCGGGGGAAAACGGCCCTTCGCGAAGGGCAGATCTGTCGGGCTCATTGCGGGAAAGCGAAAGCAAAGGACGCTTTTCTCCGTCTAACTGCTTTCGTCAGAGGAACGGGGGAAGTCACAGTGTTCTTTCTCTACTGAGATACACACAATCTGACGTTGCCTCTGAGCTCCGTTGCTGGCAAAGAACTGAAACGGACATACATTCCTGTGGGGAAACACTGGGCTTTGCTCGGATTTCTCTAGGCAGTGTGTTTTCCCTGGGCCTCACTGTAGCAACACTATCTCGCCAGGGCAACACTGCATGGGATTTCCTCTGCCAGGAGAGAGCTGCTGCTTTGTAGTTTGTGCTGGGAAACCTTGCTTTGGCAAGTGCCAATTGACCGCATTCGGGCAGAAAGAAAAGAGAATAGCAAGAGGCCTTTTCTCTCCGGCTGCTCTGCCAAGCCCTTCCGGCTCAAACTATGTCGTTGCTCCTCTGGAAGGATCCCTGCACCGTGACGTAGTTTTTCAGAAGAAGCCTTGCGTTTGCAAGAGCAAATGAGGAATTCGTTGCAGGAAAGAGGAAGGAAAGAAAGTTTCTCTCCTTCTGCCTGCTTTGCTCAGAGGACTGGATGAAGTCAGGGAGTTCTCCCTTTCACTGAGAAACGTGCAGGCTGCTGTTGCCTGGGCGCTCTCTTCTTTGCAAAAGAGTCTGCAGTTCCACGCTTTGAACCTTGGAAAGGCGCCGGGCTCTGCTAAGATTTCCCCCGGCGCTTCGTTTGCCCTGGGCCAAAGCGAGCCTTCACATTAGCTGAACGCTAACACTGCATACTCGTTCCACTTCCAGAACAGGGCTACGGCGAGGCAGTTCTCCGGGGGGAAACGGCCCTTCGCGAAGGGCAGATCTGTCGAGCTCATTGCGGGAAAGCGAAAGCAAAGGACGCTTTTCTCCCTCTAACTGCTTTCGTCAGAGGAACGGGGGAAGTCACAGTATTCTTTCTCTCACTGAGGTACACACAATCTGACGTTGCCTCTGAGCTCCGTTGCTGGCAAAGAACTGAAACGGACATACATTCCTGTGGGGAAACACAGGGCTTTGCTAGGATTTCTCTAGGCAGTGTGTTTTCCCTGGGCCTCACTGTAGCAACACTATCTCGCCAGGGCAACACTGCATGGGATTTCCTCTGCCAGGAGAGAGCTGCTGCTTTGTAGTTTGTGCTGGGAAACCTTGCTTTGGCAAGTGCCAATTGACCGCATTCGGGCAGAAAGAAAAGAGAAAGAGGCCTTTTCTCCCCGGCTGCTCTGCCAAGCCCTTCCAGCTAAAACTATGTCGTTGCTCCTCTGGAAGGATCCCTGCACCGTGACGTAGTTTTTCAGAAGAAGCCTTGCGTTTGCAAGAGCAAATGAGGAACTCGTTGCAGGAAAGAGGAAGGAAAGAAAGTTTCTCTCCTTCTCCCTGCTTTGCTCAGAGGACTGGATGAAGTCAGGGAGTTCTCCCTTTCACTGAGAAACGTGCAGGCTGCTGTTGCCTGGGCGCTCTCTTCTTTGCAACAGAGTCTACAGTTCCACGTTTTGAACCGTGGAAAGGCGCCGGGCTCTGCTAAGATTTCCCCCGGCGCTTCGTTTGCCCTGGGCCAAAGCGAGCCTTCACATTAGCTGAACGCTAACACTGCATACTCGTTCCACTTCCAGAACAGGGCTACCGCGAGGCAGTTCTCCGGGGGAAAACGGCCCTTCGCGAAGGGCAGATCTGTGGAGCTCATTGCGGGAAAGCGAAAGCAAAGGACGCTTTTCTCCCTCTAACTGCTTTCGTCAGAGGAACGGGGGAAGTCACAGTGTTCTTTCTCTCACTGAGATACACACAATCTGACGTTGCCTCTGAGCTCCGTTGCTGGCAAAGAACTGAAACGGACATACATTCCTGTGGGGAAACACAGGGCTTTGCTAGGATTTCTCTAGGCAGTGTGTTTTCCCTGGGCCTCACTGTAGCAACACTATCTCGCCAGGGCAACACTGCATGGGATTTCCTCTGCCAGGAGAGAGCTGCTGCTTTGTAGTTTGTGCTGGGAAACCTTGCTTTGGCAAGTGCCAATTGACCGCATTCGGGCAGAAAGAAAAGAGAATAGCAAGAGGCCTTTTCTCTCCGGCTGCTCTGCCAAGCCCTTCCGGCTAAAACTATGTCGTTGCTCCTCTGGAAGGATCCCTGCACCGTGACGTAGTTTTTCAGAAGAAGCCTTGCGTTTGCAAGAGCAAATGAGGAATTCGTTGCAGGAAAGAGGAAGGAAAGAAAGTTTCTCTCCTTCTGCCTGCTTTGCTCAGAGGACTGGATGAAGTCAGGGAGTTCTCCCTTTCACTGAGAAACGTGCAGGCTGCTGTTGCCTGGGCGCTCTCTTCTTTGCAAAAGAGTCTGCAGTTCCACGCTTTGAACCTTGGAAAGGCGCCGGGCTCTGCTAAGATTTCCCCCGGCGCTTCGTTTGCCCTGGGCCAAAGCGAGCCTTCACCTTAGCTGAACGCTAACACTGCATACTCGTTCCACTTCCAGAACAGGGCTACCGCGAGGCAGTTCTCCGGGGGAAAACGGCCCTTCGCGAAGGGCAGATCTGTCGAGCTCATTGCGGGAAAGCGAAAGCAAAGGACGCTTTTCTCCCTCTAACTGCTTTCGTCAGAGGAACGGGGGAAGTCACAGTGTTCTTTCTCTCACTGAGATACACACAATCTGACGTTGCCTCTGAGCTCCGTTGCTGGCAAAGAACTGAAACGGACATACATTCCTGTGGGGAAACACAGGGCTTTGCTAGGATTTCTCTAGGCAGTGTGTTTTCCCTGGGCCTCACTGTAGCAACACTATCTCGCCAGGGCAACACTGCATGGGATTTCCTCTGCCAGGAGAGAGCTGCTGCTTTGTAGTTTGTGCTGGGAAACCTTGCTTTGGCAAGTGCCAATTGACCGCATTCGGGCAGAAAGAAAAGAGAATAGCAAGAGGCCTTTTCTCCCCGGCTGCTCTGCCAAGCCCTTCCGGCTAAAACTATGTCGTTGCTCCTCTGGAAGGATCCCTGCACCGTGACGTAGTTTTTCAGAAGAAGCCTTGCGTTTGCAAGAGCAAATGAGGAATTCGTTGCAGGAAAGAGGAAGGAAAGAAAGTTTCTCTCCTTCTGCCTGCTTTGCTCAGAGGACTGGATGAAGTCAGGGAGTTCTCCCTTTCACTGAGAAACGTGCAGGCTGCTGTTGCCTGGGCGCTCTCTTCTTTGCAAAAGAGTCTGCAGTTCCACACTTTGAACCTTGGAAAGGCGCCGGGCTCTGCTAAGATTTCCCCAGCGCTTCGTTTGCCCTGGGCCAAAGCGAGCCTTCACATTAGCTGAACGCTAACACTGCATACTCGTTCCACTTCCAGAACAGGGCTACCGCGAGGCAGTTCTCCGGGGGAAAACGGCCCTTCGCGAAGGGCAGATCTGTCGAGCTCATTGCGGGAAAGCGAAAGCAAAGGACGCTTTTCTCCCTCTAACTGCTTTCGTCAGAGGAACGGGGGAAGTCACAGTGTTCTTTCTCTCACTGAGATACACACAATCTGACGTTGCCTCTGAGCTCCGTTGCTGGCAAAGAACTGAAACGGACATACATTCCTGTGGGGAAACACAGGGCTTTGCTAGGATTTCTCTAGGCAGTGTGTTTTCCCTGGGCCTCACTGTAGCAACACTATCTCGCCAGGGCAACACTGCATGGGATTTCCTCTGCCAGGAGAGAGCTGCTGCTTTGTAGTTTGTGCTGGGAAACCTTGCTTTGGCAAGTGCCAATTGACCGCATTCGGGCAGAAAGAAAAGAGAATAGCAAGAGGCCTTTTCTCCCCGGCTGCTCTGCCAAGCCCTTCCAGCTAAAACTATGTCGTTGCTCCTCTGGAAGAATCCCTGCACCGTGACGTAGTTTTTCAGAAGAAGCCTTGCGTTTGCAAGAGCAATAGAGGAATTCGTTGCAGGAAAGAGGAAGGAAAGAAAGTTTCTCTCCTTCTGCCTGCTTTGCTCAGAGGACTGGATGAAGTCAGGGAGTTCTCCCTTTCACTGAGAAACGTGCAGGCTGCTGTTGCCTGGGCGCTCTCTTCTTTGCAAAAGAGTCTGCAGTTCCACGCTTTGAACCGTGGAAAGGGGCCGGGCTCTGCTAAGATTTCCCCCGGCGCTTCGTTTGCCCTGGGCCAAAGCGAGCCTTCACATTAGCTGAACGCTAACACTGCATACTCGTTCCACTTCCAGAACAGGGCTACCGCGAGGCAGTTCTCCGGGGGAAAACGGCCCTTCGCGAAGGGCAGATCTGTCGAGCTCATTGCGGGAAAGCGAAAGCAAAGGACGCTTTTCTCCCTCTAACTGCTTTCGTCAGAGGAACGGGGGAAGTCACAGTGTTCTTTCTCTCACTGAGATACACACAATCTGACGTTGCCTCTGAGCTCCGTTGCTGGCAAAGAACTGAAACGGACATACATTCCTGTGGGGAAACACAGGGCTTTGCTAGGATTTCTCTAGGCAGTGTGTTTTCCCTGGGCCTCACTGTAGCAACACTATCTCGCCAGGGCAACACTGCATGGGATTTCCTCTGCCAGGAGAGAGCTGCTGCTTTGTAGTTTGTGCTGGGAAACCTTGCTTTGGCAAGTGCCAATTGACCGCATTCGGGCAGAAAGAAAAGAGAATAGCAAGAGGCCTTTTCTCCCCGGCTGCTCTGCCAAGCCCTTCCGGCTAAAACTATGTCGTTGCTCCTCTGGAAGAATCCCTGCAACGTGACGTAGCTTTTCAGAAGAAGCCTTGCGTTTGCAAGAGCAAATGAGGAATTCGTTGCAGGAAAGAGGAAGGAAAGAAAGTTTCTCTCCTTCTGCCTGCTTTGCTCAGAGGACTGGATGAAGTCAGGGAGTTCTCCCTTTCACTGAGAAACGTGCAGGCTGCTGTTGCCTGTGCGCTCTCTTTTTTGCAAAAGAGTCTGCAGTTCCACGCTTTGAACCTTGGAAAGGCGCCGGGCTCTGCTAAGATTTCCCCCGGCGCTTCGTTTGCCCTGGGCCAAAGCGAGCCTTCACATTAGCTGAACGCTAACACTGCATACTCGTTCCACTTCCAGAACAGGGCTACCGCGAGGCAGTTCTCCGGGGGAAAACGGCCCTTCGCGAAGGGCAGATCTGTCGGGCTCATTGCGGGAAAGCGAAAGCAAAGGACGCTTTTCTCCGTCTAACTGCTTTCGTCAGAGGAACGGGGGAAGTCACAGTGTTCTTTCTCTACTGAGATACACACAATCTGACGTTGCCTCTGAGCTCCGTTGCTGGCAAAGAACTGAAACGGACATACATTCCTGTGGGGAAACACTGGGCTTTGCTCGGATTTCTCTAGGCAGTGTGTTTTCCCTGGGCCTCACTGTAGCAACACTATCTCGCCAGGGCAACACTGCATGGGATTTCCTCTGCCAGGAGAGAGCTGCTGCTTTGTAGTTTGTGCTGGGAAACCTTGCTTTGGCAAGTGCCAATTGACCGCATTCGGGCAGAAAGAAAAGAGAATAGCAAGAGGCCTTTTCTCTCCGGCTGCTCTGCCAAGCCCTTCCGGCTCAAACTATGTCGTTGCTCCTCTGGAAGGATCCCTGCACCGTGACGTAGTTTTTCAGAAGAAGCCTTGCGTTTGCAAGAGCAAATGAGGAATTCGTTGCAGGAAAGAGGAAGGAAAGAAAGTTTCTCTCCTTCTGCCTGCTTTGCTCAGAGGACTGGATGAAGTCAGGGAGTTCTCCCTTTCACTGAGAAACGTGCAGGCTGCTGTTGCCTGGGCGCTCTCTTCTTTGCAAAAGAGTCTGCAGTTCCACGCTTTGAACCTTGGAAAGGCGCCGGGCTCTGCTAAGATTTCCCCCGGCGCTTCGTTTGCCCTGGGCCAAAGCGAGCCTTCACATTAGCTGAACGCTAACACTGCATACTCGTTCCACTTCCAGAACAGGGCTACGGCGAGGCAGTTCTCCGGGGGGAAACGGCCCTTCGCGAAGGGCAGATCTGTCGAGCTCATTGCGGGAAAGCGAAAGCAAAGGACGCTTTTCTCCCTCTAACTGCTTTCGTCAGAGGAACGGGGGAAGTCACAGTATTCTTTCTCTCACTGAGGTACACACAATCTGACGTTGCCTCTGAGCTCCGTTGCTGGCAAAGAACTGAAACGGACATACATTCCTGTGGGGAAACACAGGGCTTTGCTAGGATTTCTCTAGGCAGTGTGTTTTCCCTGGGCCTCACTGTAGCAACACTATCTCGCCAGGGCAACACTGCATGGGATTTCCTCTGCCAGGAGAGAGCTGCTGCTTTGTAGTTTGTGCTGGGAAACCTTGCTTTGGCAAGTGCCAATTGACCGCATTCGGGCAGAAAGAAAAGAGAAAGAGGCCTTTTCTCCCCGGCTGCTCTGCCAAGCCCTTCCAGCTAAAACTATGTCGTTGCTCCTCTGGAAGGATCCCTGCACCGTGACGTAGTTTTTCAGAAGAAGCCTTGCGTTTGCAAGAGCAAATGAGGAACTCGTTGCAGGAAAGAGGAAGGAAAGAAAGTTTCTCTCCTTCTCCCTGCTTTGCTCAGAGGACTGGATGAAGTCAGGGAGTTCTCCCTTTCACTGAGAAACGTGCAGGCTGCTGTTGCCTGGGCGCTCTCTTCTTTGCAACAGAGTCTACAGTTCCACGTTTTGAACCGTGGAAAGGCGCCGGGCTCTGCTAAGATTTCCCCCGGCGCTTCGTTTGCCCTGGGCCAAAGCGAGCCTTCACATTAGCTGAACGCTAACACTGCATACTCGTTCCACTTCCAGAACAGGGCTACCGCGAGGCAGTTCTCCGGGGGAAAACGGCCCTTCGCGAAGGGCAGATCTGTGGAGCTCATTGCGGGAAAGCGAAAGCAAAGGACGCTTTTCTCCCTCTAACTGCTTTCGTCAGAGGAACGGGGGAAGTCACAGTGTTCTTTCTCTCACTGAGATACACACAATCTGACGTTGCCTCTGAGCTCCGTTGCTGGCAAAGAACTGAAACGGACATACATTCCTGTGGGGAAACACAGGGCTTTGCTAGGATTTCTCTAGGCAGTGTGTTTTCCCTGGGCCTCACTGTAGCAACACTATCTCGCCAGGGCAACACTGCATGGGATTTCCTCTGCCAGGAGAGAGCTGCTGCTTTGTAGTTTGTGCTGGGAAACCTTGCTTTGGCAAGTGCCAATTGACCGCATTCGGGCAGAAAGAAAAGAGAATAGCAAGAGGCCTTTTCTCTCCGGCTGCTCTGCCAAGCCCTTCCGGCTAAAACTATGTCGTTGCTCCTCTGGAAGGATCCCTGCACCGTGACGTAGTTTTTCAGAAGAAGCCTTGCGTTTGCAAGAGCAAATGAGGAATTCGTTGCAGGAAAGAGGAAGGAAAGAAAGTTTCTCTCCTTCTGCCTGCTTTGCTCAGAGGACTGGATGAAGTCAGGGAGTTCTCCCTTTCACTGAGAAACGTGCAGGCTGCTGTTGCCTGGGCGCTCTCTTCTTTGCAAAAGAGTCTGCAGTTCCACGCTTTGAACCTTGGAAAGGCGCCGGGCTCTGCTAAGATTTCCCCCGGCGCTTCGTTTGCCCTGGGCCAAAGCGAGCCTTCACCTTAGCTGAACGCTAACACTGCATACTCGTTCCACTTCCAGAACAGGGCTACCGCGAGGCAGTTCTCCGGGGGAAAACGGCCCTTCGCGAAGGGCAGATCTGTCGAGCTCATTGCGGGAAAGCGAAAGCAAAGGACGCTTTTCTCCCTCTAACTGCTTTCGTCAGAGGAACGGGGGAAGTCACAGTGTTCTTTCTCTCACTGAGATACACACAATCTGACGTTGCCTCTGAGCTCCGTTGCTGGCAAAGAACTGAAACGGACATACATTCCTGTGGGGAAACACAGGGCTTTGCTAGGATTTCTCTAGGCAGTGTGTTTTCCCTGGGCCTCACTGTAGCAACACTATCTCGCCAGGGCAACACTGCATGGGATTTCCTCTGCCAGGAGAGAGCTGCTGCTTTGTAGTTTGTGCTGGGAAACCTTGCTTTGGCAAGTGCCAATTGACCGCATTCGGGCAGAAAGAAAAGAGAATAGCAAGAGGCCTTTTCTCCCCGGCTGCTCTGCCAAGCCCTTCCGGCTAAAACTATGTCGTTGCTCCTCTGGAAGGATCCCTGCACCGTGACGTAGTTTTTCAGAAGAAGCCTTGCGTTTGCAAGAGCAAATGAGGAATTCGTTGCAGGAAAGAGGAAGGAAAGAAAGTTTCTCTCCTTCTGCCTGCTTTGCTCAGAGGACTGGATGAAGTCAGGGAGTTCTCCCTTTCACTGAGAAACGTGCAGGCTGCTGTTGCCTGGGCGCTCTCTTCTTTGCAAAAGAGTCTGCAGTTCCACACTTTGAACCTTGGAAAGGCGCCGGGCTCTGCTAAGATTTCCCCAGCGCTTCGTTTGCCCTGGGCCAAAGCGAGCCTTCACATTAGCTGAACGCTAACACTGCATACTCGTTCCACTTCCAGAACAGGGCTACCGCGAGGCAGTTCTCCGGGGGAAAACGGCCCTTCGCGAAGGGCAGATCTGTCGAGCTCATTGCGGGAAAGCGAAAGCAAAGGACGCTTTTCTCCCTCTAACTGCTTTCGTCAGAGGAACGGGGGAAGTCACAGTGTTCTTTCTCTCACTGAGATACACACAATCTGACGTTGCCTCTGAGCTCCGTTGCTGGCAAAGAACTGAAACGGACATACATTCCTGTGGGGAAACACAGGGCTTTGCTAGGATTTCTCTAGGCAGTGTGTTTTCCCTGGGCCTCACTGTAGCAACACTATCTCGCCAGGGCAACACTGCATGGGATTTCCTCTGCCAGGAGAGAGCTGCTGCTTTGTAGTTTGTGCTGGGAAACCTTGCTTTGGCAAGTGCCAATTGACCGCATTCGGGCAGAAAGAAAAGAGAATAGCAAGAGGCCTTTTCTCCCCGGCTGCTCTGCCAAGCCCTTCCAGCTAAAACTATGTCGTTGCTCCTCTGGAAGAATCCCTGCACCGTGACGTAGTTTTTCAGAAGAAGCCTTGCGTTTGCAAGAGCAATAGAGGAATTCGTTGCAGGAAAGAGGAAGGAAAGAAAGTTTCTCTCCTTCTGCCTGCTTTGCTCAGAGGACTGGATGAAGTCAGGGAGTTCTCCCTTTCACTGAGAAACGTGCAGGCTGCTGTTGCCTGGGCGCTCTCTTCTTTGCAAAAGAGTCTGCAGTTCCACGCTTTGAACCGTGGAAAGGGGCCGGGCTCTGCTAAGATTTCCCCCGGCGCTTCGTTTGCCCTGGGCCAAAGCGAGCCTTCACATTAGCTGAACGCTAACACTGCATACTCGTTCCACTTCCAGAACAGGGCTACCGCGAGGCAGTTCTCCGGGGGAAAACGGCCCTTCGCGAAGGGCAGATCTGTCGAGCTCATTGCGGGAAAGCGAAAGCAAAGGACGCTTTTCTCCCTCTAACTGCTTTCGTCAGAGGAACGGGGGAAGTCACAGTGTTCTTTCTCTCACTGAGATACACACAATCTGACGTTGCCTCTGAGCTCCGTTGCTGGCAAAGAACTGAAACGGACATACATTCCTGTGGGGAAACACAGGGCTTTGCTAGGATTTCTCTAGGCAGTGTGTTTTCCCTGGGCCTCACTGTAGCAACACTATCTCGCCAGGGCAACACTGCATGGGATTTCCTCTGCCAGGAGAGAGCTGCTGCTTTGTAGTTTGTGCTGGGAAACCTTGCTTTGGCAAGTGCCAATTGACCGCATTCGGGCAGAAAGAAAAGAGAATAGCAAGAGGCCTTTTCTCCCCGGCTGCTCTGCCAAGCCCTTCCGGCTAAAACTATGTCGTTGCTCCTCTGGAAGGATCCCTGCACCGTGACGTAGTTTTTCAGAAGAAGCCTTGCGTTTGCAAGAGCAAATGAGGAATTCGTTGCAGGAAAGAGGAAGGAAAGAAAGTTTCTCTCCTTCTGCCTGCTTTGCTCAGAGGACTGGATGAAGTCAGGGAGTTCTCCCTTTCACTGAGAAACGTGCAGGCTGCTGTTGCCTGGGCGCTCTCTTCTTTGCAAAAGAGTCTGCAGTTCCACGCTTTGAACCTTGGAAAGGCGCCGGGCTCTGCTAAGATTTCCCCCGGCGCTTCGTTTGCCCTGGGCCAAAGCGAGCCTTCACATTAGCTGAACGCTAACACTGCATACTCGTTCCACTTCCAGAACAGGGCTACCGCGAGGCAGTTCTCCGGGGGAAAACGGCCCTTCGCGAAGGGCAGATCTGTGGAGCTCATTGCGGGAAAGCGAAAGCAAAGGACGCTTTTCTCCCTCTAACTGCTTTCGTCAGAGGAACGGGGGAAGTCACAGTGTTCTTTCTCTCACTGAGATACACACAATCTGACGTTGCCTCTGAGCTCCGTTGCTGGCAAAGAACTGAAACGGACATACATTCCTGTGGGGAAACACAGGGCTTTGCTAGGATTTCTCTAGGCAGTGTGTTTTCCCTGGGCCTCACTGTAGCAACACTATCTCGCCAGGGCAACACTGCATGGGATTTCCTCTGCCAGGAGAGAGCTGCTGCTTTGTAGTTTGTGCTGGGAAACCTTGCTTTGGCAAGTGCCAATTGACCGCATTCGGGCAGAAAGAAAAGAGAATAGCAAGAGGCCTTTTCTCCCCGGCTGCTCTGCCAAGCCCTTCCAGCTAAAACTATGTCGTTGCTCCTCTGGAAGGATCCCTGCACCGTGACGTAGTTTTTCAGAAGAAGCCTTGCGTTTGCAAGAGCAATAGAGGAATTCGTTGCAGGAAAGAGGAAGGAAAGAAAGTTTCTCTCCTTCTGCCTGCTTTGCTCAGAGGACTGGATGAAGTCAGGGAGTTCTCCCTTTCACTGAGAAACGTGCAGGCTGCTGTTGCCTGGACGCTCTCTTCTTTGCAAAAGAGTCTGCAGTTCCACGCTTTGAACCTTGGAAAGGCGCCGGGCTCTGCTAAGATTTCCCCCGGCGCTTCGTTTGCCCTGGGCCAAAGCGAGCCTTCACATTAGCTGAACGCTAACACTGCATACTCGTTCCACTTCCAGAACAGGGCTACCGCGAGGCAGTTCTCCGGGGGAAAATGGCCCTTCGCGAAGGGCAGATCTGTGGAGCTCATTGCGGGAAAGCGAAAGCAAAGGACGCTTTTCTCCCTCTGACTGCTTTCGTCAGAGGAACGGGGGAAGTCACAGTGTTCTTTCTCTCACTGAGATACACACAATCTGACGTTGCCTCTGAGCTCCGTTGCTGGCAAAGAACTGAAACGGACATACATTCCTGTGGGGAAACACAGGGCTTTGCTAGGATTTCTCTAGGCAGTGTGTTTTCCCTGGGCCTCACTGTAGCAACACTATCTCGCCAGGGCAACACTGCATGGGATTTCCTCTGCCAGGAGAGAGCTGCTGCTTTGTAGTTTGTGCTGGGAAACCTTGCTTTGGCAAGTGCCAATTGACCGCATTCGGGCAGAAACAAAAGAGAATAGCAAGAGGCCTTTTCTCCCCGGCTGCTCTGCCAAGCCCTTCTGGCTAAAACTATGTCGTTGCTCCTCTGGAAGGATCCCTGCACCGTGACGTAGTTTTTCAGAAGAAGCCTTGCGTTTGCAAGAGCAAATGAGGAATTCGTTGCAGGAAAGAGGAAGGAAAGAAAGTTTCTCTCCTTCTGCCTGCTTTGCTCAGAGGACTGGATGAAGTCAGGGAGTTCTCCCTTTCACTGAGAAACGTGCAGGCTGCTGTTGCCTGGGCGCTCTCTTCTTTGCAAAAGAGTCTGCAGTTCCACGCTTTGAACCTTGGAAAGGCGCCGGGCTCTGCTAAGATTTCCCCCGGCGCTTCGTTTGCCCTGGGCCAAAGCGAGCCTTCACATTAGCTGAACGCTAACACTGCATACTCGTTCCACTTCCAGAACAGGGCTACCGCGAGGCAGTTCTCCGGGGGAAAACGGCCCTTCGCGAAGGGCAGATCTGTGGAGCTCATTGCGGGAAAGCGAAAGCAAAGGACGCTTTTCTCCCTCTAACTGCTTTCGTCAGAGGAACGGGGGAAGTCACAGTGTTCTTTCTCTCACTGAGATACACACAATCTGACGTTGCCTCTGAGCTCCGTTGCTGGCAAAGAACTGAAACGGACATACATTCCTGTGGGGAAACACAGGGCTTTGCTAGGATTTCTCTAGGCAGTGTGTTTTCCCTGGGCCTCACTGTAGCAACACTATCTCGCCAGGGCAACACTGCATGGGATTTCCTCTGCCAGGAGAGAGCTGCTGCTTTGTAGTTTGTGCTGGGAAACCTTGCTTTGGCAAGTGCCAATTGACCGCATTCGGGCAGAAAGAAAAGAGAATAGCAAGAGGCCTTTTCTCCCCGGCTGCTCTGCCAAGCCCTTCCAGCTAAAACTATGTCGTTGCTCCTCTGGAAGGATCCCTGCACCGTGACGTAGTTTTTCAGAAGAAGCCTTGCGTTTGCAAGAGCAATAGAGGAATTCGTTGCAGGAAAGAGGAAGGAAAGAAAGTTTCTCTCCTTCTGCCTGCTTTGCTCAGAGGACTGGATGAAGTCAGGGAGTTCTCTCTTTCACTGAGAAACGTGCAGGCTGCTGTTGCCTGGACGCTCTCTTCTTTGCAAAAGAGTCTGCAGTTCCACGCTTTGAACCTTGGAAAGGCGCCGGGCTCTGCTAAGATTTCCCCAGCGCTTCGTTTGCCCTGGGCCAAAGCGAGCCTTCACATTAGCTGAACGCTAACACTGCATACTCGTTCCACTTCCAGAACAGGGCTACCGCGAGGCAGTTCTCCGGGGGAAAACGGCCCTTCGCGAAGGGCAGATCTGTGGAGCTCATTGCGGGAAAGCGAAAGCAAAGGACGCTTTTCTCCCTCTAACTGCTTTCGTCAGAGGAACGGGGGAAGTCACAGTGTTCTTTCTCTCACTGAGATACACACAATCTGACGTTGCCTCTGAGCTCCGTTGCTGGCAAAGAACTGAAACGGACATACATTCCTGTGGGGAAACACAGGGCTTTGCTAGGATTTCTCTAGGCAGTGTGTTTTCCCTGGGCCTCACTGTAGCAACACTATCTCGCCAGGGCAACACTGCATGGGATTTCCTCTGCCAGGAGAGAGCTGCTGCTTTGTAGTTTGTGCTGGGAAACCTTGCTTTGGCAAGTGCCAATTGACCGCATTCGGGCAGAAAGAAAAGAGAATAGCAAGAGGCCTTTTCTCCCCGGCTGCTCTGCCAAGCCCTTCCGGCTAAAACTATGTCGTTGCTCCTCTGGAAGGATCCCTGTACCGTGACGTAGTTTTTCAGAAGAAGCCTTGCGTTTGCAAGAGCAAATGAGGAATTCGTTGCAGGAAAGAGGAAGGAAAGAAAGTTTCTCTCCTTCTGCCTGCTTTGCTCAGAGGACTGGATGAAGTCAGGGAGTTCTCCCTTTCACTGAGAAACGTGCAGGCTGCTGTTGCCTGGGCGCTTTCTTCTTTGCAAAAGAGTCTGCAGTTCCACGCTTTGAACCTTGGAAAGGCGCCCGGCTCTGCTAAGATTTCCCCCGGCGCTTCGTTTGCCCTGGGCCAAAGCGAGCCTTCACATTAGCTGAACGCTAACACTGCATACTCGTTCCACTTCCAGAACAGGGCTACCGCGAGGCAGTTCTCCGGGGGAAAACGGCCCTTCGCGAAGGGCAGATCTGTGGAGCTCATTGCGGGAAAGCGAAAGCAAAGGACGCTTTTCTCCCTCTAACTGCTTTCGTCAGAGGAACGGGGGAAGTCACAGTGTTCTTTCTCTCACTGAGATACACACAATCTGACGTTGCCTCTGAGCTCCGTTGCTGGCAAAGAACTGAAACGGACATACATTCCTGTGGGGAAACACAGGGCTTTGCTAGGATTTCTCTAGGCAGTGTGTTTTCCCTGGGCCTCACTGTAGCAACACTATCTCGCCAGGGCAACACTGCATGGGATTTCCTCTGCCAGGAGAGAGCTGCTGCTTTGTAGTTTGTGCTGGGAAACCTTGCTTTGGCAAGTGCCAATTGACCGCATTCGGGCAGAAAGAAAAGAGAATAGCAAGAGGCCTTTTCTCCCCGGCTGCTCTGCCAAGCCCTTCCGGCTAAAACTATGTCGTTGCTCCTCTGGAAGGATCCCTGCACCGTGACGTAGTTTTTCAGAAGAAGCCTTGCGTTTGCAAGAGCAAATGAGGAATTCGTTGCAGGAAAGAGGAAGGAAAGAAAGTTTCTCTCCTTCTGCCTGCTTTGCTCAGAGGACTGGATGAAGTCAGGGAGTTCTCCCTTTCACTGAGAAACGTGCAGGCTGCTGTTGCCTGGGCGCTCTCTTCTTTGCAAAAGAGTCTGCAGTTCCACGCTTTGAACCTTGGAAAGGCGCCGGGCTCTGCTAAGATTTCCCCCGGCGCTTCGTTTGCCCTGGGCCAAAGCGAGCCTTCACATTAGCTGAACGCTAACACTGCATACTCGTTCCACTTCCAGAACAGGGCTACCGCGAGGCAGTTCTCCGGGGGAAAACGGCCCTTCGCGAAGGGCAGATCTGTGGAGCTCATTGCGGGAAAGCGAAAGCAAAGGACGCTTTTCTCCCTCTAACTGCTTTCGTCAGAGGAACGGGGGAAGTCACAGTGTTCTTTCTCTCACTGAGATACACACAATCTGACGTTGCCTCTGAGCTCCGTTGCTGGCAAAGAACTGAAACGGACATACATTCCTGTGGGGAAACACAGGGCTTTGCTAGGATTTCTCTAGGCAGTGTGTTTTCCCTGGGCCTCACTGTAGCAACACTATCTCGCCAGGGCAACACTGCATGGGATTTCCTCTGCCAGGAGAGAGCTGCTGCTTTGTAGTTTGTGCTGGGAAACCTTGCTTTGGCAAGTGCCAATTGACCGCATTCGGGCAGAAAGAAAAGAGAATAGCAAGAGGCCTTTTCTCCCCGGCTGCTCTGCCAAGCCCTTCCAGCTAAAACTATGTCGTTGCTCCTCTGGAAGGATCCCTGCACCGTGACGTAGTTTTTCAGAAGAAGCCTTGCGTTTGCAAGAGCAATAGAGGAATTCGTTGCAGGAAAGAGGAAGGAAAGAAAGTTTCTCTCCTTCTGCCTGCTTTGCTCAGAGGACTGGATGAAGTCAGGGAGTTCTCCCTTTCACTGAGAAACGTGCAGGCTGCTGTTGCCTGGGCGCTCTCTTCTTTGCAAAAGAGTCTGCAGTTCCACGCTTTGAACCTTGGAAAGGCGCCGGGCTCTGCTAAGATTTCCCCCGGCGCTTCGTTTGCCCTGGGCCAAAGCGAGCCTTCACATTAGCTGAACGCTAACACTGCATACTCGTTCCACTTCCAGAACAGGGCTACCGCGAGGCAGTTCTCCGGGGGAAAACGGCCCTTCGCGAAGGGCAGATCTGTGGAGCTCATTGCGGGAAAGCGAAAGCAAAGGACGCTTTTCTCCCTCTAACTGCTTTCGTCAGAGGAACGGGGGAAGTCACAGTGTTCTTTCTCTCACTGAGATACACACAATCTGACGTTGCCTCTGAGCTCCGTTGCTGGCAAAGAACTGAAACGGACATACATTCCTGTGGGGAAACACAGGGCTTTGCTAGGATTTCTCTAGGCAGTGTGTTTTCCCTGGGCCTCACTGTAGCAACACTATCTCGCCAGGGCAACACTGCATGGGATTTCCTCTGCCAGGAGAGAGCTGCTGCTTTGTAGTTTGTGCTGGGAAACCTTGCTTTGGCAAGTGCCAATTGACCGCATTCGGGCAGAAAGAAAAGAGAATAGCAAGAGGCCTTTTCTCCCCGGCTGCTCTGCCAAGCCCTTCCAGCTAAAACTATGTCGTTGCTCCTCTGGAAGGATCCCTGCACCGTGACGTAGTTTTTCAGAAGAAGCCTTGCGTTTGCAAGAGCAATAGAGGAATTCGTTGCAGGAAAGAGGAAGGAAAGAAAGTTTCTCTCCTTCTGCCTGCTTTGCTCAGAGGACTGGATGAAGTCAGGGAGTTCTCTCTTTCACTGAGAAACGTGCAGGCTGCTGTTGCCTGGACGCTCTCTTCTTTGCAAAAGAGTCTGCAGTTCCACGCTTTGAACCTTGGAAAGGCGCCGGGCTCTGCTAAGATTTCCCCAGCGCTTCGTTTGCCCTGGGCCAAAGCGAGCCTTCACATTAGCTGAACGCTAACACTGCATACTCGTTCCACTTCCAGAACAGGGCTACCGCGAGGCAGTTCTCCGGGGGAAAACGGCCCTTCGCGAAGGGCAGATCTGTGGAGCTCATTGCGGGAAAGCGAAAGCAAAGGACGCTTTTCTCCCTCTAACTGCTTTCGTCAGAGGAACGGGGGAAGTCACAGTGTTCTTTCTCTCACTGAGATACACACAATCTGACGTTGCCTCTGAGCTCCGTTGCTGGCAAAGAACTGAAACGGACATACATTCCTGTGGGGAAACACAGGGCTTTGCTAGGATTTCTCTAGGCAGTGTGTTTTCCCTGGGCCTCACTGTAGCAACACTATCTCGCCAGGGCAACACTGCATGGGATTTCCTCTGCCAGGAGAGAGCTGCTGCTTTGTAGTTTGTGCTGGGAAACCTTGCTTTGGCAAGTGCCAATTGACCGCATTCGGGCAGAAAGAAAAGAGAATAGCAAGAGGCCTTTTCTCCCCGGCTGCTCTGCCAAGCCCTTCCGGCTAAAACTATGTCGTTGCTCCTCTGGAAGGATCCCTGTACCGTGACGTAGTTTTTCAGAAGAAGCCTTGCGTTTGCAAGAGCAAATGAGGAATTCGTTGCAGGAAAGAGGAAGGAAAGAAAGTTTCTCTCCTTCTGCCTGCTTTGCTCAGAGGACTGGATGAAGTCAGGGAGTTCTCCCTTTCACTGAGAAACGTGCAGGCTGCTGTTGCCTGGGCGCTTTCTTCTTTGCAAAAGAGTCTGCAGTTCCACGCTTTGAACCTTGGAAAGGCGCCCGGCTCTGCTAAGATTTCCCCCGGCGCTTCGTTTGCCCTGGGCCAAAGCGAGCCTTCACATTAGCTGAACGCTAACACTGCATACTCGTTCCACTTCCAGAACAGGGCTACCGCGAGGCAGTTCTCCGGGGGAAAACGGCCCTTCGCGAAGGGCAGATCTGTGGAGCTCATTGCGGGAAAGCGAAAGCAAAGGACGCTTTTCTCCCTCTAACTGCTTTCGTCAGAGGAACGGGGGAAGTCACAGTGTTCTTTCTCTCACTGAGATACACACAATCTGACGTTGCCTCTGAGCTCCGTTGCTGGCAAAGAACTGAAACGGACATACATTCCTGTGGGGAAACACAGGGCTTTGCTAGGATTTCTCTAGGCAGTGTGTTTTCCCTGGGCCTCACTGTAGCAACACTATCTCGCCAGGGCAACACTGCATGGGATTTCCTCTGCCAGGAGAGAGCTGCTGCTTTGTAGTTTGTGCTGGGAAACCTTGCTTTGGCAAGTGCCAATTGACCGCATTCGGGCAGAAAGAAAAGAGAATAGCAAGAGGCCTTTTCTCCCCGGCTGCTCTGCCAAGCCCTTCCGGCTAAAACTATGTCGTTGCTCCTCTGGAAGGATCCCTGCACCGTGACGTAGTTTTTCAGAAGAAGCCTTGCGTTTGCAAGAGCAAATGAGGAATTCGTTGCAGGAAAGAGGAAGGAAAGAAAGTTTCTCTCCTTCTGCCTGCTTTGCTCAGAGGACTGGATGAAGTCAGGGAGTTCTCCCTTTCACTGAGAAACGTGCAGGCTGCTGTTGCCTGGGCGCTCTCTTCTTTGCAAAAGAGTCTGCAGTTCCACGCTTTGAACCTTGGAAAGGCGCCGGGCTCTGCTAAGATTTCCCCCGGCGCTTCGTTTGCCCTGGGCCAAAGCGAGCCTTCACATTAGCTGAACGCTAACACTGCATACTCGTTCCACTTCCAGAACAGGGCTACCGCGAGGCAGTTCTCCGGGGGAAAACGGCCCTTCGCGAAGGGCAGATCTGTGGAGCTCATTGCGGGAAAGCGAAAGCAAAGGACGCTTTTCTCCCTCTAACTGCTTTCGTCAGAGGAACGGGGGAAGTCACAGTGTTCTTTCTCTCACTGAGATACACACAATCTGACGTTGCCTCTGAGCTCCGTTGCTGGCAAAGAACTGAAACGGACATACATTCCTGTGGGGAAACACAGGGCTTTGCTAGGATTTCTCTAGGCAGTGTGTTTTCCCTGGGCCTCACTGTAGCAACACTATCTCGCCAGGGCAACACTGCATGGGATTTCCTCTGCCAGGAGAGAGCTGCTGCTTTGTAGTTTGTGCTGGGAAACCTTGCTTTGGCAAGTGCCAATTGACCGCATTCGGGCAGAAAGAAAAGAGAATAGCAAGAGGCCTTTTCTCCCCGGCTGCTCTGCCAAGCCCTTCCAGCTAAAACTATGTCGTTGCTCCTCTGGAAGGATCCCTGCACCGTGACGTAGTTTTTCAGAAGAAGCCTTGCGTTTGCAAGAGCAATAGAGGAATTCGTTGCAGGAAAGAGGAAGGAAAGAAAGTTTCTCTCCTTCTGCCTGCTTTGCTCAGAGGACTGGATGAAGTCAGGGAGTTCTCCCTTTCACTGAGAAACGTGCAGGCTGCTGTTGCCTGGACGCTCTCTTCTTTGCAAAAGAGTCTGCAGTTCCACGCTTTGAACCTTGGAAAGGCGCCGGGCTCTGCTAAGATTTCCCCCGGCGCTTCGTTTGCCCTGGGCCAAAGCGAGCCTTCACATTAGCTGAACGCTAACACTGCATACTCGTTCCACTTCCAGAACAGGGCTACCGCGAGGCAGTTCTCCGGGGGAAAATGGCCCTTCGCGAAGGGCAGATCTGTGGAGCTCATTGCGGGAAAGCGAAAGCAAAGGACGCTTTTCTCCCTCTGACTGCTTTCGTCAGAGGAACGGGGGAAGTCACAGTGTTCTTTCTCTCACTGAGATACACACAATCTGACGTTGCCTCTGAGCTCCGTTGCTGGCAAAGAACTGAAACGGACATACATTCCTGTGGGGAAACACAGGGCTTTGCTAGGATTTCTCTAGGCAGTGTGTTTTCCCTGGGCCTCACTGTAGCAACACTATCTCGCCAGGGCAACACTGCATGGGATTTCCTCTGCCAGGAGAGAGCTGCTGCTTTGTAGTTTGTGCTGGGAAACCTTGCTTTGGCAAGTGCCAATTGACCGCATTCGGGCAGAAAGAAAAGAGAATAGCAAGAGGCCTTTTCTCCCCGGCTGCTCTGCCAAGCCCTTCCGGCTAAAACTATGTCGTTGCTCCTCTGGAAGGATCCCTGCACCGTGACGTAGTTTTTCAGAAGAAGCCTTGCGTTTGCAAGAGCAAATGAGGAATTCGTTGCAGGAAAGAGGAAGGAAAGAAAGTTTCTCTCCTTCTGCCTGCTTTGCTCAGAGGACTGGATGAAGTCAGGGAGTTCTCCCTTTCACTGAGAAACGTGCAGGCTGCTGTTGCCTGGGCGCTCTCTTCTTTGCAAAAGAGTCTGCAGTTCCACGCTTTGAACCTTGGAAAGGCGCCGGGCTCTGCTAAGATTTCCCCCGGCGCTTCGTTTGCCCTGGGCCAAAGCGAGCCTTCACATTAGCTGAACGCTAACACTGCATACTCGTTCCACTTCCAGAACAGGGCTACCGCGAGGCAGTTCTCCGGGGGAAAACGGCCCTTCGCGAAGGGCAGATCTGTGGAACTCATTGCGGGAAAGCGAAAGCAAAGGACGCTTTTCTCCCTCTAACTGCTTTCGTCAGAGGAACGGGGGAAGTCACAGTGTTCTTTCTCTCACTGAGATACACACAATCTGACGTTGCCTCTGAGCTCCGTTGCTGGCAAAGAACTGAAACGGACATACATTCCTGTGGGGAAACACAGGGCTTTGCTAGGATTTCTCTAGGCAGTGTGTTTTCCCTGGGCCTCACTGTAGCAACACTATCTCGCCAGGGCAACACTGCATGGGATTTCCTCTGCCAGGAGAGAGCTGCTGCTTTGTAGTTTGTGCTGGGAAACCTTGCTTTGGCAAGTGCCAATTGACCGCATTCGGGCAGAAAGAAAAGAGAATAGCAAGAGGCCTTTTCTCCCCGGCTGCTCTGCCAAGCCCTTCCAGCTAAAACTATGTCGTTGCTCCTCTGGAAGGATCCCTGCACCGTGACGTAGTTTTTCAGAAGAAGCCTTGCGTTTGCAAGAGCAATAGAGGAATTCGTTGCAGGAAAGAGGAAGGAAAGAAAGTTTCTCTCCTTCTGCCTGCTTTGCTCAGAGGACTGGATGAAGTCAGGGAGTTCTCTCTTTCACTGAGAAACGTGCAGGCTGCTGTTGCCTGGACGCTCTCTTCTTTGCAAAAGAGTCTGCAGTTCCACGCTTTGAACCTTGGAAAGGCGCCGGGCTCTGCTAAGATTTCCCCAGCGCTTCGTTTGCCCTGGGCCAAAGCGAGCCTTCACATTAGCTGAACGCTAACACTGCATACTCGTTCCACTTCCAGAACAGGGCTACCGCGAGGCAGTTCTCCGGGGGAAAACGGCCCTTCGCGAAGGGCAGATCTGTGGAGCTCATTGCGGGAAAGCGAAAGCAAAGGACGCTTTTCTCCCTCTAACTGCTTTCGTCAGAGGAACGGGGGAAGTCACAGTGTTCTTTCTCTCACTGAGATACACACAATCTGACGTTGCCTCTGAGCTCCGTTGCTGGCAAAGAACTGAAACGGACATACATTCCTGTGGGGAAACACAGGACTTTGCTAGGATTTCTCTAGGCAGTGTGTTTTCCCTGGGCCTCACTGTAGCAACACTATCTCGCCAGGGCAACACTGCATGGGATTTCCTCTGCCAGGAGAGAGCTGCTGCTTTGTAGTTTGTGCTGGGAAACCTTGCTTTGGCAAGTGCCAATTGACCGCATTCGGGCAGAAAGAAAAGAGAATAGCAAGAGGCCTTTTCTCCCCGGCTGCTCTGCCAAGCCCTTCCGGCTAAAACTATGTCGTTGCTCCTCTGGAAGGATCCCTGCACCGTGACGTAGTTTTTCAGAAGAAGCCTTGCGTTTGCAAGAGCAAATGAGGAATTCGTTGCAGGAAAGAGGAAGGAAAGAAAGTTTCTCTCCTTCTGCCTGCTTTGCTCAGAGGACTGGATGAAGTCAGGGAGTTCTCCCTTTCACTGAGAAACGTGCAGGCTGCTGTTGCCTGGGCGCTCTCTTCTTTGCAAAAGAGTCTGCAGTTCCACGCTTTGAACCTTGGAAAGGCGCCGGGCTCTGCTAAGATTTCCCCCGGCGCTTCGTTTGCCCTGGGCCAAAGCGAGCCTTCACATTAGCTGAACGCTAACACTGCATACTCGTTCCACTTCCAGAACAGGGCTACCGCGAGGCAGTTCTCCGGGGGAAAACGGCCCTTCGCGAAGGGCAGATCTGTGGAGCTCATTGCGGGAAAGCGAAAGCAAAGGACGCTTTTCTCCCTCTAACTGCTTTCGTCAGAGGAACGGGGGAAGTCACAGTGTTCTTTCTCTCACTGAGATACACACAATCTGACGTTGCCTCTGAGCTCCGTTGCTGGCAAAGAACTGAAACGGACATACATTCCTGTGGGGAAACACAGGGCTTTGCTAGGATTTCTCTAGGCAGTGTGTTTTCCCTGGGCCTCACTGTAGCAACACTATCTCGCCAGGGCAACACTGCATGGGATTTCCTCTGCCAGGAGAGAGCTGCTGCTTTGTAGTTTGTGCTGGGAAACCTTGCTTTGGCAAGTGCCAATTGACCGCATTCGGGCAGAAAGAAAAGAGAATAGCAAGAGGCCTTTTCTCCCCGGCTGCTCTGCCAAGCCCTTCCAGCTAAAACTATGTCGTTGCTCCTCTGGAAGGATCCCTGCACCGTGACGTAGTTTTTCAGAAGAAGCCTTGCGTTTGCAAGAGCAATAGAGGAATTCGTTGCAGGAAAGAGGAAGGAAAGAAAGTTTCTCTCCTTCTGCCTGCTTTGCTCAGAGGACTGGATGAAGTCAGGGAGTTCTCTCTTTCACTGAGAAACGTGCAGGCTGCTGTTGCCTGGACGCTCTCTTCTTTGCAAAAGAGTCTGCAGTTCCACGCTTTGAACCTTGGAAAGGCGCCGGGCTCTGCTAAGATTTCCCCAGCGCTTCGTTTGCCCTGGGCCAAAGCGAGCCTTCACATTAGCTGAACGCTAACACTGCATACTCGTTCCACTTCCAGAACAGGGCTACCGCGAGGCAGTTCTCCGGGGGAAAACGGCCCTTCGCGAAGGGCAGATCTGTGGAGCTCATTGCGGGAAAGCGAAAGCAAAGGACGCTTTTCTCCCTCTAACTGCTTTCGTCAGAGGAACGGGGGAAGTCACAGTGTTCTTTCTCTCACTGAGATACACACAATCTGACGTTGCCTCTGAGCTCCGTTGCTGGCAAAGAACTGAAACGGACATACATTCCTGTGGGGAAACACAGGGCTTTGCTAGGATTTCTCTAGGCAGTGTGTTTTCCCTGGGCCTCACTGTAGCAACACTATCTCGCCAGGGCAACACTGCATGGGATTTCCTCTGCCAGGAGAGAGCTGCTGCTTTGTAGTTTGTGCTGGGAAACCTTGCTTTGGCAAGTGCCAATTGACCGCATTCGGGCAGAAACAAAAGAGAATAGCAAGAGGCCTTTTCTCCCCGGCTGCTCTGCCAAGCCCTTCCGGCTAAAACTATGTCGTTGCTCCTCTGGAAGGATCCCTGTACCGTGACGTAGTTTTTCAGAAGAAGCCTTGCGTTTGCAAGAGCAAATGAGGAATTCGTTGCAGGAAAGAGGAAGGAAAGAAAGTTTCTCTCCTTCTGCCTGCTTTGCTCAGAGGACTGGATGAAGTCAGGGAGTTCTCCCTTTCACTGAGAAACGTGCAGGCTGCTGTTGCCTGGGCGCTTTCTTCTTTGCAAAAGAGTCTGCAGTTCCACGCTTTGAACCTTGGAAAGGCGCCCGGCTCTGCTAAGATTTCCCCCGGCGCTTCGTTTGCCCTGGGCCAAAGCGAGCCTTCACATTAGCTGAACGCTAACACTGCATACTCGTTCCACTTCCAGAACAGGGCTACCGCGAGGCAGTTCTCCGGGGGAAAACGGCCCTTCGCGAAGGGCAGATCTGTGGAGCTCATTGCGGGAAAGCGAAAGCAAAGGACGCTTTTCTCCCTCTGACTGCTTTCGTCAGAGGAACGGGGGAAGTCACAGTGTTCTTTCTCTCACTGAGATACACACAATCTGACGTTGCCTCTGAGCTCCGTTGCTGGCAAAGAACTGAAACGGACATACATTCCTGTGGGGAAACACAGGGCTTTGCTAGGATTTCTCTAGGCAGTGTGTTTTCCCTGGGCCTCACTGTAGCAACACTATCTCGCCAGGGCAACACTGCATGGGATTTCCTCTGCCAGGAGAGAGCTGCTGCTTTGTAGTTTGTGCTGGGAAACCTGGCTTTGGCAAGTGCCAATTGACCGCATTCGGGCAGAAAGAAAAGAGAATAGCAAGAGGCCTTTTCTCCCCGGCTGCTCTGCCAAGCCCTTCCGGCTAAAACTATGTCGTTGCTCCTCTGGAAGGATCCCTGCACCGTGACGTAGTTTTTCAGAAGAAGCCTTGCGTTTGCAAGAGCAAATGAGGAATTCGTTGCAGGAAAGAGGAAGGAAAGAAAGTTTCTCTCCTTCTGCCTGCTTTGCTCAGAGGACTGGATGAAGTCAGGGAGTTCTCCCTTTCACTGAGAAACGTGCAGGCTGCTGTTGCCTGGGCGCTCTCTTCTTTGCAAAAGAGTCTGCAGTTCCACGCTTTGAACCTTGGAAAGGCGCCCGGCTCTGCTAAGATTTCCCCCGGCGCTTCGTTTGCCCTGGGCCAAAGCGAGCCTTCACATTAGCTGAACGCTAACACTGCATACTCGTTCCACTTCCAGAACAGGGCTACCGCGAGGCAGTTCTCCGGGGGAAAACGGCCCTTCGCGAAGGGCAGATCTGTCGAGCTCATTGCGGGAAAGCGAAAGCAAAGGACGCTTTTCTCCCTCTAACTGCTTTCGTCAGAGGAACGGGGGAAGTCACAGTGTTCTTTCTCTCACTGAGATACACACAATCTGACGTTGCCTCTGAGCTCCGTTGCTGGCAAAGAACTGAAACGGACATACATTCCTGTGGGGAAACACAGGGCTTTGCTAGGATTTCTCTAGGCAGTGTGTTTTCCCTGGGCCTCACTGTAGCAACACTATCTCGCCAGGGCAACACTGCATGGGATTTCCTCTGCCAGGAGAGAGCTGCTGCTTTGTAGTTTGTGCTGGGAAACCTTGCTTTGGCAAGTGCCAATTGACCGCATTCGGGCAGAAAGAAAAGAGAATAGCAAGAGGCCTTTTCTCCCCGGCTGCTCTGCCAAGCCCTTCCAGCTAAAACTATGTCGTTGCTCCTCTGGAAGGATCCCTGCACCGTGACGTAGTTTTTCAGAAGAAGCCTTGCGTTTGCAAGAGCAATAGAGGAATTCGTTGCAGGAAAGAGGAAGGAAAGAAAGTTTCTCTCCTTCTGCCTGCTTTGCTCAGAGGACTGGATGAAGTCAGGGAGTTCTCTCTTTCACTGAGAAACGTGCAGGCTGCTGTTGCCTGGACGCTCTCTTCTTTGCAAAAGAGTCTGCAGTTCCACGCTTTGAACCTTGGAAAGGCGCCGGGCTCTGCTAAGATTTCCCCAGCGCTTCGTTTGCCCTGGGCCAAAGCGAGCCTTCACATTAGCTGAACGCTAACACTGCATACTCGTTCCACTTCCAGAACAGGGCTACCGCGAGGCAGTTCTCCGGGGGAAAACGGCCCTTCGCGAAGGGCAGATCTGTGGAGCTCATTGCGGGAAAGCGAAAGCAAAGGACGCTTTTCTCCCTCTAACTGCTTTCGTCAGAGGAACGGGGGAAGTCACAGTGTTCTTTCTCTCACTGAGATACACACAATCTGACGTTGCCTCTGAGCTCCGTTGCTGGCAAAGAACTGAAACGGACATACATTCCTGTGGGGAAACACAGGGCTTTGCTAGGATTTCTCTAGGCAGTGTGTTTTCCCTGGGCCTCACTGTAGCAACACTATCTCGCCAGGGCAACACTGCATGGGATTTCCTCTGCCAGGAGAGAGCTGCTGCTTTGTAGTTTGTGCTGGGAAACCTTGCTTTGGCAAGTGCCAATTGACCGCATTCGGGCAGAAAGAAAAGAGAATAGCAAGAGGCCTTTTCTCCCCGGCTGCTCTGCCAAGCCCTTCCGGCTAAAACTATGTCGTTGCTCCTCTGGAAGGATCCCTGTACCGTGACGTAGTTTTTCAGAAGAAGCCTTGCGTTTGCAAGAGCAAATGAGGAATTCGTTGCAGGAAAGAGGAAGGAAAGAAAGTTTCTCTCCTTCTGCCTGCTTTGCTCAGAGGACTGGATGAAGTCAGGGAGTTCTCCCTTTCACTGAGAAACGTGCAGGCTGCTGTTGCCTGGGCGCTTTCTTCTTTGCAAAAGAGTCTGCAGTTCCACGCTTTGAACCTTGGAAAGGCGCCCGGCTCTGCTAAGATTTCCCCCGGCGCTTCGTTTGCCCTGGGCCAAAGCGAGCCTTCACATTAGCTGAACGCTAACACTGCATACTCGTTCCACTTCCAGAACAGGGCTACCGCGAGGCAGTTCTCCGGGGGAAAACGGCCCTTCGCGAAGGGCAGATCTGTGGAGCTCATTGCGGGAAAGCGAAAGCAAAGGACGCTTTTCTCCCTCTGACTGCTTTCGTCAGAGGAACGGGGGAAGTCACAGTGTTCTTTCTCTCACTGAGATACACACAATCTGACGTTGCCTCTGAGCTCCGTTGCTGGCAAAGAACTGAAACGGACATACATTCCTGTGGGGAAACACAGGGCTTTGCTAGGATTTCTCTAGGCAGTGTGTTTTCCCTGGGCCTCACTGTAGCAACACTATCTCGCCAGGGCAACACTGCATGGGATTTCCTCTGCCAGGAGAGAGCTGCTGCTTTGTAGTTTGTGCTGGGAAACCTGGCTTTGGCAAGTGCCAATTGACCGCATTCGGGCAGAAAGAAAAGAGAATAGCAAGAGGCCTTTTCTCCCCGGCTGCTCTGCCAAGCCCTTCCGGCTAAAACTATGTCGTTGCTCCTCTGGAAGGATCCCTGCACCGTGACGTAGTTTTTCAGAAGAAGCCTTGCGTTTGCAAGAGCAAATGAGGAATTCGTTGCAGGAAAGAGGAAGGAAAGAAAGTTTCTCTCCTTCTGCCTGCTTTGCTCAGAGGACTGGATGAAGTCAGGGAGTTCTCTCTTTCACTGAGAAACGTGCAGGCTGCTGTTGCCTGGGCGCTCTCTTCTTTGCAAAAGAGTCTGCAGTTCCACGCTTTGAACCTTGGAAAGGCGCCCGGCTCTGCTAAGATTTCCCCCGGCGCTTCGTTTGCCCTGGGCCAAAGCGAGCCTTCACATTAGCTGAACGCTAACACTGCATACTCGTTCCACTTCCAGAACAGGGCTACCGCGAGGCAGTTCTCCGGGGGAAAACGGCCCTTCGCGAAGGGCAGATCTGTCGAGCTCATTGCGGGAAAGCGAAAGCAAAGGACGCTTTTCTCCCTCTAACTGCTTTCGTCAGAGGAACGGGGGAAGTCACAGTGTTCTTTCTCTCACTGAGATACACACAATCTGACGTTGCCTCTGAGCTCCGTTGCTGGCAAAGAACTGAAACGGACATACATTCCTGTGGGGAAACACAGGGCTTTGCTAGGATTTCTCTAGGCAGTGTGTTTTCCCTGGGCCTCACTGTAGCAACACTATCTCGCCAGGGCAACACTGCATGGGATTTCCTCTGCCAGGAGAGAGCTGCTGCTTTGTAGTTTGTGCTGGGAAACCTTGCTTTGGCAAGTGCCAATTGACCGCATTCGGGCAGAAAGAAAAGAGAATAGCAAGAGGCCTTTTCTCCCTGGCTGCTCTGCCAAGCCCTTCCAGCTAAAACTATGTCGTTGCTCCTCTGGAAGGATCCCTGCACCGTGACGTAGTTTTTCAGAAGAAGCCTTGCGTTTGCAAGAGCAATAGAGGAATTCGTTGCAGGAAAGAGGAAGGAAAGAAAGTTTCTCTCCTTCTGCCTGCTTTGCTCAGAGGACTGGATGAAGTCAGGGAGTTCTCCCTTTCACTGAGAAACGTGCAGGCTGCTGTTGCCTGGACGCTCTCTTCTTTGCAAAAGAGTCTGCAGTTCCACGCTTTGAACCTTGGAAAGGCGCCGGGCTCTGCTAAGATTTCCCCAGCGCTTCGTTTGCCCTGGGCCAAAGCGAGCCTTCACATTAGCTGAACGCTAACACTGCATACTCGTTCCACTTCCAGAACAGGGCTACCGCGAGGCAGTTCTCCGGGGGAAAACGGCCCTTCGCGAAGGGCAGATCTGTGGAGCTCATTGCGGGAAAGCGAAAGCAAAGGACGCTTTTCTCCCTCTAACTGCTTTCGTCAGAGGAACGGGGGAAGTCACAGTGTTCTTTCTCTCACTGAGATACACACAATCTGACGTTGCCTCTGAGCTCCGTTGCTGGCAAAGAACTGAAACGGACATACATTCCTGTGGGGAAACACAGGGCTTTGCTAGGATTTCTCTAGGCAGTGTGTTTTCCCTGGGCCTCACTGTAGCAACACTATCTCGCCAGGGCAACACTGCATGGGATTTCCTCTGCCAGGAGAGAGCTGCTGCTTTGTAGTTTGTGCTGGGAAACCTTGCTTTGGCAAGTGCCAATTGACCGCATTCGGGCAGAAAGAAAAGAGAATAGCAAGAGGCCTTTTCTCCCCGGCTGCTCTGCCAAGCCCTTCCGGCTAAAACTATGTCGTTGCTCCTCTGGAAGGATCCCTGCACCGTGACGTAGTTTTTCAGAAGAAGCCTTGCGTTTGCAAGAGCAAATGAGGAATTCGTTGCAGGAAAGAGGAAGGAAAGAAAGTTTCTCTCCTTCTGCCTGCTTTGCTCAGAGGACTGGATGAAGTCAGGGAGTTCTCCCTTTCACTGAGAAACGTGCAGGCTGCTGTTGCCTGGGCGCTCTCTTCTTTGCAAAAGAGTCTGCAGTTCCACGCTTTGAACCTTGGAAAGGCGCCGGGCTCTGCTAAGATTTCCCCCGGCGCTTCGTTTGCCCTGGGCCAAAGCGAGCCTTCACATTAGCTGAACGCTAACACTGCATACTCGTTCCACTTCCAGAACAGGGCTACCGCGAGGCAGTTCTCCGGGGGAAAATGGCCCTTCGCGAAGGGCAGATCTGTGGAGCTCATTGCGGGAAAGCGAAAGCAAAGGACGCTTTTCTCCCTCTGACTGCTTTCGTCAGAGGAACGGGGGAAGTCACAGTGTTCTTTCTCTCACTGAGATACACACAATCTGACGTTGCCTCTGAGCTCCGTTGCTGGCAAAGAACTGAAACGGACATACATTCCTGTGGGGAAACACAGGGCTTTGCTAGGATTTCTCTAGGCAGTGTGTTTTCCCTGGGCCTCACTGTAGCAACACTATCTCGCCAGGGCAACACTGCATGGGATTTCCTCTGCCAGGAGAGAGCTGCTGCTTTGTAGTTTGTGCTGGGAAACCTGGCTTTGGCAAGTGCCAATTGACCGCATTCGGGCAGAAAGAAAAGAGAATAGCAAGAGGCCTTTTCTCCCCGGCTGCTCTGCCAAGACCTTCCGGCTAAAACTATGTCGTTGCTCCTCTGGAAGGATCCCTGCACCGTGACGTAGTTTTTCAGAAGAAGCCTTGCGTTTGCAAGAGCAAATGAGGAATTCGTTGCAGGAAAGAGGAAGGAAAGAAAGTTTCTCTCCTTCTGCCTGCTTTGCTCAGAGGACTGGATGAAGTCAGGGAGTTCTCCCTTTCACTGAGAAACGTGCAGGCTGCTGTTGCCTGGGCGCTCTCTTCTTTGCAAAAGAGTCTGCAGTTCCACGCTTTGAACCTTGGAAAGGCGCCGGGCTCTGCTAAGATTTCCCCCGGCGCTTCGTTTGCCCTGGGCCAAAGCGAGCCTTCACATTAGCTGAACGCTAACACTGCATACTCGTTCCACTTCCAGAACAGGGCTACCGCGAGGCAGTTCTCCGGGGGAAAACGGCCCTTCGCGAAGGGCAGATCTGTGGAGCTCATTGCGGGAAAGCGAAAGCAAAGGACGCTTTTCTCCCTCTAACTGCTTTCGTCAGAGGAACGGGGGAAGTCACAGTGTTCTTTCTCTCACTGAGATACACACAATCTGACGTTGCCTCTGAGCTCCGTTGCTGGCAAAGAACTGAAACGGACATACATTCCTGTGGGGAAACACAGGGCTTTGCTAGGATTTCTCTAGGCAGTGTGTTTTCCCTGGGCCTCACTGTAGCAACACTATCTCGCCAGGGCAACACTGCATGGGATTTCCTCTGCCAGGAGAGAGCTGCTGCTTTGTAGTTTGTGCTGGGAAACCTTGCTTTGGCAAGTGCCAATTGACCGCATTCGGGCAGAAAGAAAAGAGAATAGCAAGAGGCCTTTTCTCCCCGGCTGCTCTGCCAAGCCCTTCCAGCTAAAACTATGTCGTTGCTCCTCTGGAAGGATCCCTGCACCGTGACGTAGTTTTTCAGAAGAAGCCTTGCGTTTGCAAGAGCAATAGAGGAATTCGTTGCAGGAAAGAGGAAGGAAAGAAAGTTTCTCTCCTTCTGCCTGCTTTGCTCAGAGGACTGGATGAAGTCAGGGAGTTCTCTCTTTCACTGAGAAACGTGCAGGCTGCTGTTGCCTGGGCGCTCTCTTCTTTGCAAAAGAGTCTGCAGTTCCACGCTTTGAACCTTGGAAAGGCGCCGGGCTCTGCTAAGATTTCCCCAGCGCTTCGTTTGCCCTGGGCCAAAGCGAGCCTTCACATTAGCTGAACGCTAACACTGCATACTCGTTCCACTTCCAGAACAGGGCTACCGCGAGGCAGTTCTCCGGGGGAAAACGGCCCTTCGCGAAGGGCAGATCTGTGGAGCTCATTGCGGGAAAGCGAAAGCAAAGGACGCTTTTCTCCCTCTAACTGCTTTCGTCAGAGGAACGGGGGAAGTCACAGTGTTCTTTCTCTCACTGAGATACACACAATCTGACGTTGCCTCTGAGCTCCGTTGCTGGCAAAGAACTGAAACGGACATACATTCCTGTGGGGAAACACAGGGCTTTGCTAGGATTTCTCTAGGCAGTGTGTTTTCCCTGGGCCTCACTGTAGCAACACTATCTCGCCAGGGCAACACTGCATGGGATTTCCTCTGCCAGGAGAGAGCTGCTGCTTTGTAGTTTGTGCTGGGAAACCTTGCTTTGGCAAGTGCCAATTGACCGCATTCGGGCAGAAACAAAAGAGAATAGCAAGAGGCCTTTTCTCCCCGGCTGCTCTGCCAAGCCCTTCCGGCTAAAACTATGTCGTTGCTCCTCTGGAAGGATCCCTGTACCGTGACGTAGTTTTTCAGAAGAAGCCTTGCGTTTGCAAGAGCAAATGAGGAATTCATTGCAGGAAAGAGGAAGGAAAGAAAGTTTCTCTCCTTCTGCCTGCTTTGCTCAGAGGACTGGATGAAGTCAGGGAGTTCTCCCTTTCACTGAGAAACGTGCAGGCTGCTGTTGCCTGGGCGCTTTCTTCTTTGCAAAAGAGTCTGCAGTTCCACGCTTTGAACCTTGGAAAGGCGCCGGGCTCTGCTAAGATTTCCCCCGGCGCTTCGTTTGCCCTGGGCCAAAGCGAGCCTTCACATTAGCTGAACGCTAACACTGCATACTCGTTCCACTTCCAGAACAGGGCTACCGCGAGGCAGTTCTCCGGGGGAAAACGGCCCTTCGCGAAGGGCATATCTGTGGAGCTCATTGCGGGAAAGCGAAAGCAAAGGACGCTTTTCTCCCTCTGACTGCTTTCGTCAGAGGAACGGGGGAAGTCACAGTGTTCTTTCTCTCACTGAGATACACACAATCTGACGTTGCCTCTGAGCTCCGTTGCTGGCAAAGAACTGAAACGGACATACATTCCTGTGGGGAAACACAGGGCTTTGCTAGGATTTCTCTAGGCAGTGTGTTTTCCCTGGGCCTCACTGTAGCAACACTATCTCGCCAGGGCAACACTGCATGGGATTTCCTCTGCCAGGAGAGAGCTGCTGCTTTGTAGTTTGTGCTGGGAAACCTGGCTTTGGCAAGTGCCAATTGACCGCATTCGGGCAGAAAGAAAAGAGAATAGCAAGAGGCCTTTTCTCCCCGGCTGCTCTGCCAAGCCCTTCCGGCTAAAACTATGTCGTTGCTCCTCTGGAAGGATCCCTGCACCGTGACGTAGTTTTTCAGAAGAAGCCTTGCGTTTGCAAGAGCAAATGAGGAATTCGTTGCAGGAAAGAGGAAGGAAAGAAAGTTTCTCTCCTTCTGCCTGCTTTGCTCAGAGGACTGGATGAAGTCAGGGAGTTCTCCCTTTCACTGAGAAACGTGCAGGCTGCTGTTGCCTGGGCGCTCTCTTCTTTGCAAAAGAGTCTGCAGTTCCACGCTTTGAACCTTGGAAAGGCGCCCGGCTCTGCTAAGATTTCCCCCGGCGCTTCGTTTGCCCTGGGCCAAAGCGAGCCTTCACATTAGCTGAACGCTAACACTGCATACTCGTTCCACTTCCAGAACAGGGCTACCGCGAGGCAGTTCTCCGGGGGAAAACGGCCCTTCGCGAAGGGCAGATCTGTCGAGCTCATTGCGGGAAAGCGAAAGCAAAGGACGCTTTTCTCCCTCTAACTGCTTTCGTCAGAGGAACGGGGGAAGTCACAGTGTTCTTTCTCTCACTGAGATACACACAATCTGACGTTGCCTCTGAGCTCCGTTGCTGGCAAAGAACTGAAACGGACATACATTCCTGTGGGGAAACACAGGGCTTTGCTAGGATTTCTCTAGGCAGTGTGTTTTCCCTGGGCCTCACTGTAGCAACACTATCTCGCCAGGGCAACACTGCATGGGATTTCCTCTGCCAGGAGAGAGCTGCTGCTTTGTAGTTTGTGCTGGGAAACCTTGCTTTGGCAAGTGCCAATTGACCGCATTCGGGCAGAAAGAAAAGAGAATAGCAAGAGGCCTTTTCTCCCCGGCTGCTCTGCCAAGCCCTTCCAGCTAAAACTATGTCGTTGCTCCTCTGGAAGGATCCCTGCACCGTGACGTAGTTTTTCAGAAGAAGCCTTGCGTTTGCAAGAGCAATAGAGGAATTCGTTGCAGGAAAGAGGAAGGAAAGAAAGTTTCTCTCCTTCTGCCTGCTTTGCTCAGAGGACTGGATGAAGTCAGGGAGTTCTCTCTTTCACTGAGAAACGTGCAGGCTGCTGTTGCCTGGACGCTCTCTTCTTTGCAAAAGAGTCTGCAGTTCCACGCTTTGAACCTTGGAAAGGCGCCGGGCTCTGCTAAGATTTCCCCAGCGCTTCGTTTGCCCTGGGCCAAAGCGAGCCTTCACATTAGCTGAACGCTAACACTGCATACTCGTTCCACTTCCAGAACAGGGCTACCGCGAGGCAGTTCTCCGGGGGAAAACGGCCCTTCGCGAAGGGCAGATCTGTGGAGCTCATTGCGGGAAAGCGAAAGCAAAGGACGCTTTTCTCCCTCTAACTGCTTTCGTCAGAGGAACGGGGGAAGTCACAGTGTTCTTTCTCTCACTGAGATACACACAATCTGACGTTGCCTCTGAGCTCCGTTGCTGGCAAAGAACTGAAACGGACATACATTCCTGTGGGGAAACACAGGGCTTTGCTAGGATTTCTCTAGGCAGTGTGTTTTCCCTGGGCCTCACTGTAGCAACACTATCTCGCCAGGGCAACACTGCATGGGATTTCCTCTGCCAGGAGAGAGCTGCTGCTTTGTAGTTTGTGCTGGGAAACCTTGCTTTGGCAAGTGCCAATTGACCGCATTCGGGCAGAAACAAAAGAGAATAGCAAGAGGCCTTTTCTCCCCGGCTGCTCTGCCAAGCCCTTCCGGCTAAAACTATGTCGTTGCTCCTCTGGAAGGATCCCTGTACCGTGACGTAGTTTTTCAGAAGAAGCCTTGCGTTTGCAAGAGCAAATGAGGAATTCGTTGCAGGAAAGAGGAAGGAAAGAAAGTTTCTCTCCTTCTGCCTGCTTTGCTCAGAGGACTGGATGAAGTCAGGGAGTTCTCCCTTTCACTGAGAAACGTGCAGGCTGCTGTTGCCTGGGCGCTTTCTTCTTTGCAAAAGAGTCTGCAGTTCCACGCTTTGAACCTTGGAAAGGCGCCCGGCTCTGCTAAGATTTCCCCCGGCGCTTCGTTTGCCCTGGGCCAAAGCGAGCCTTCACATTAGCTGAACGCTAACACTGCATACTCGTTCCACTTCCAGAACAGGGCTACCGCGAGGCAGTTCTCCGGGGGAAAACGGCCCTTCGCGAAGGGCAGATCTGTGGAGCTCATTGCGGGAAAGCGAAAGCAAAGGACGCTTTTCTCCCTCTGACTGCTTTCGTCAGAGGAACGGGGGAAGTCACAGTGTTCTTTCTCTCACTGAGATACACACAATCTGACGTTGCCTCTGAGCTCCGTTGCTGGCAAAGAACTGAAACGGACATACATTCCTGTGGGGAAACACAGGGCTTTGCTAGGATTTCTCTAGGCAGTGTGTTTTCCCTGGGCCTCACTGTAGCAACACTATCTCGCCAGGGCAACACTGCATGGGATTTCCTCTGCCAGGAGAGAGCTGCTGCTTTGTAGTTTGTGCTGGGAAACCTGGCTTTGGCAAGTGCCAATTGACCGCATTCGGGCAGAAAGAAAAGAGAATAGCAAGAGGCCTTTTCTCCCCGGCTGCTCTGCCAAGCCCTTCCGGCTAAAACTATGTCGTTGCTCCTCTGGAAGGATCCCTGCACCGTGACGTAGTTTTTCAGAAGAAGCCTTGCGTTTGCAAGAGCAAATGAGGAATTCGTTGCAGGAAAGAGGAAGGAAAGAAAGTTTCTCTCCTTCTGCCTGCTTTGCTCAGAGGACTGGATGAAGTCAGGGAGTTCTCCCTTTCACTGAGAAACGTGCAGGCTGCTGTTGCCTGGGCGCTCTCTTCTTTGCAAAAGAGTCTGCAGTTCCACGCTTTGAACCTTGGAAAGGCGCCCGGCTCTGCTAAGATTTCCCCCGGCGCTTCGTTTGCCCTGGGCCAAAGCGAGCCTTCACATTAGCTGAACGCTAACACTGCATACTCGTTCCACTTCCAGAACAGGGCTACCGCGAGGCAGTTCTCCGGGGGAAAACGGCCCTTCGCGAAGGGCAGATCTGTCGAGCTCATTGCGGGAAAGCGAAAGCAAAGGACGCTTTTCTCCCTCTAACTGCTTTCGTCAGAGGAACGGGGGAAGTCACAGTGTTCTTTCTCTCACTGAGATACACACAATCTGACGTTGCCTCTGAGCTCCGTTGCTGGCAAAGAACTGAAACGGACATACATTCCTGTGGGGAAACACAGGGCTTTGCTAGGATTTCTCTAGGCAGTGTGTTTTCCCTGGGCCTCACTGTAGCAACACTATCTCGCCAGGGCAACACTGCATGGGATTTCCTCTGCCAGGAGAGAGCTGCTGCTTTGTAGTTTGTGCTGGGAAACCTTGCTTTGGCAAGTGCCAATTGACCGCATTCGGGCAGAAACAAAAGAGAATAGCAAGAGGCCTTTTCTCCCCGGCTGCTCTGCCAAGCCCTTCCGGCTAAAACTATGTCGTTGCTCCTCTGGAAGGATCCCTGCACCGTGACGTAGTTTTTCAGAAGAAGCCTTGCGTTTGCAAGAGCAAATGAGGAATTCGTTGCAGGAAAGAGGAAGGAAAGAAAGTTTCTCTCCTTCTGCCTGCTTTGCTCAGAGGACTGGATGAAGTCAGGGAGTTCTCCCTTTCACTGAGAAACGTGCAGGCTGCTGTTGCCTGGGCGCTCTCTTCTTTGCAAAAGAGTCTGCAGTTCCACGCTTTGAACCTTGGAAAGGCGCCGGGCTCTGCTAAGATTTCCCCCGGCGCTTCGTTTGCCCTGGGCCAAAGCGAGCCTTCACATTAGCTGAACGCTAACACTGCATACTCGTTCCACTTCCAGAACAGGGCTACCGCGAGGCAGTTCTCTGGGGGAAAACGGCCCTTCGCGAAGGGCAGATCTGTGGAGCTCATTGCGGGAAAGCGAAAGCAAAGGACGCTTTTCTCCCTCTAACTGCTTTCGTCAGAGGAACGGGGGAAGTCACAGTGTTCTTTCTCTCACTGAGATACACACAATCTGACGTTGCCTCTGAGCTCCGTTGCTGGCAAAGAACTGAAACGGACATACATTCCTGTGGGGAAACACAGGGCTTTGCTAGGATTTCTCTAGGCAGTGTGTTTTCCCTGGGCCTCACTGTAGCAACACTATCTCGCCAGGGCAACACTGCATGGGATTTCCTCTGCCAGGAGAGAGCTGCTGCTTTGTAGTTTGTGCTGGGAAACCTTGCTTTGGCAAGTGCCAATTGACCGCATTCGGGCAGAAAGAAAAGAGAATAGCAAGAGGCCTTTTCTCCCCGGCTGCTCTGCCAAGCCCTTCCAGCTAAAACTATGTCGTTGCTCCTCTGGAAGGATCCCTGCACCGTGACGTAGTTTTTCAGAAGAAGCCTTGCGTTTGCAAGAGCAATAGAGGAATTCGTTGCAGGAAAGAGGAAGGAAAGAAAGTTTCTCTCCTTCTGCCTGCTTTGCTCAGAGGACTGGATGAAGTCAGGGAGTTCTCTCTTTCACTGAGAAACGTGCAGGCTGCTGTTGCCTGGACGCTCTCTTCTTTGCAAAAGAGTCTGCAGTTCCACGCTTTGAACCTTGGAAAGGCGCCGGGCTCTGCTAAGATTTCCCCAGCGCTTCGTTTGCCCTGGGCCAAAGCGAGCCTTCACATTAGCTGAACGCTAACACTGCATACTCGTTCCACTTCCAGAACAGGGCTACCGCGAGGCAGTTCTCCGGGGGAAAACGGCCCTTCGCGAAGGGCAGATCTGTGGAGCTCATTGCGGGAAAGCGAAAGCAAAGGACGCTTTTCTCCCTCTAACTGCTTTCGTCAGAGGAACGGGGGAAGTCACAGTGTTCTTTCTCTCACTGAGATACACACAATCTGACGTTGCCTCTGAGCTCCGTTGCTGGCAAAGAACTGAAACGGACATACATTCCTGTGGGGAAACACAGGGCTTTGCTAGGATTTCTCTAGGCAGTGTGTTTTCCCTGGGCCTCACTGTAGCAACACTATCTCGCCAGGGCAACACTGCATGGGATTTCCTCTGCCAGGAGAGAGCTGCTGCTTTGTAGTTTGTGCTGGGAAACCTTGCTTTGGCAAGTGCCAATTGACCGCATTCGGGCAGAAAGAAAAGAGAATAGCAAGAGGCCTTTTCTCCCCGGCTGCTCTGCCAAGCCCTTCCGGCTAAAACTATGTCGTTGCTCCTCTGGAAGGATCCCTGTACCGTGACGTAGTTTTTCAGAAGAAGCCTTGCGTTTGCAAGAGCAAATGAGGAATTCGTTGCAGGAAAGAGGAAGGAAAGAAAGTTTCTCTCCTTCTGCCTGCTTTGCTCAGAGGACTGGATGAAGTCAGGGAGTTCTCCCTTTCACTGAGAAACGTGCAGGCTGCTGTTGCCTGGGCGCTTTCTTCTTTGCAAAAGAGTCTGCAGTTCCACGCTTTGAACCTTGGAAAGGCGCCCGGCTCTGCTAAGATTTCCCCCGGCGCTTCGTTTGCCCTGGGCCAAAGCGAGCCTTCACATTAGCTGAACGCTAACACTGCATACTCGTTCCACTTCCAGAACAGGGCTACCGCGAGGCAGTTCTCCGGGGGAAAACGGCCCTTCGCGAAGGGCAGATCTGTGGAGCTCATTGCGGGAAAGCGAAAGCAAAGGACGCTTTTCTCCCTCTAACTGCTTTCGTCAGAGGAACGGGGGAAGTCACAGTGTTCTTTCTCTCACTGAGATACACACAATCTGACGTTGCCTCTGAGCTCCGTTGCTGGCAAAGAACTGAAACGGACATACATTCCTGTGGGGAAACACAGGGCTTTGCTAGGATTTCTCTAGGCAGTGTGTTTTCCCTGGGCCTCACTGTAGCAACACTATCTCGCCAGGGCAACACTGCATGGGATTTCCTCTGCCAGGAGAGAGCTGCTGCTTTGTAGTTTGTGCTGGGAAACCTTGCTTTGGCAAGTGCCAATTGACCGCATTCGGGCAGAAAGAAAAGAGAATAGCAAGAGGCCTTTTCTCCCCGGCTGCTCTGCCAAGCCCTTCCGGCTAAAACTATGTCGTTGCTCCTCTGGAAGGATCCCTGCACCGTGACGTAGTTTTTCAGAAGAAGCCTTGCGTTTGCAAGAGCAAATGAGGAATTCGTTGCAGGAAAGAGGAAGGAAAGAAAGTTTCTCTCCTTCTGCCTGCTTTGCTCAGAGGACTGGATGAAGTCAGGGAGTTCTCCCTTTCACTGAGAAACGTGCAGGCTGCTGTTGCCTGGGCGCTCTCTTCTTTGCAAAAGAGTCTGCAGTTCCACGCTTTGAACCTTGGAAAGGCGCCGGGCTCTGCTAAGATTTCCCCCGGCGCTTCGTTTGCCCTGGGCCAAAGCGAGCCTTCACATTAGCTGAACGCTAACACTGCATACTCGTTCCACTTCCAGAACAGGGCTACCGCGAGGCAGTTCTCCGGGGGAAAACGGCCCTTCGCGAAGGGCAGATCTGTGGAGCTCATTGCGGGAAAGCGAAAGCAAAGGACGCTTTTCTCCCTCTAACTGCTTTCGTCAGAGGAACGGGGGAAGTCACAGTGTTCTTTCTCTCACTGAGATACACACAATCTGACGTTGCCTCTGAGCTCCGTTGCTGGCAAAGAACTGAAACGGACATACATTCCTGTGGGGAAACACAGGGCTTTGCTAGGATTTCTCTAGGCAGTGTGTTTTCCCTGGGCCTCACTGTAGCAACACTATCTCGCCAGGGCAACACTGCATGGGATTTCCTCTGCCAGGAGAGAGCTGCTGCTTTGTAGTTTGTGCTGGGAAACCTTGCTTTGGCAAGTGCCAATTGACCGCATTCGGGCAGAAAGAAAAGAGAATAGCAAGAGGCCTTTTCTCCCCGGCTGCTCTGCCAAGCCCTTCCAGCTAAAACTATGTCGTTGCTCCTCTGGAAGGATCCCTGCACCGTGACGTAGTTTTTCAGAAGAAGCCTTGCGTTTGCAAGAGCAATAGAGGAATTCGTTGCAGGAAAGAGGAAGGAAAGAAAGTTTCTCTCCTTCTGCCTGCTTTGCTCAGAGGACTGGATGAAGTCAGGGAGTTCTCCCTTTCACTGAGAAACGTGCAGGCTGCTGTTGCCTGGACGCTCTCTTCTTTGCAAAAGAGTCTGCAGTTCCACGCTTTGAACCTTGGAAAGGCGCCGGGCTCTGCTAAGATTTCCCCCGGCGCTTCGTTTGCCCTGGGCCAAAGCGAGCCTTCACATTAGCTGAACGCTAACACTGCATACTCGTTCCACTTCCAGAACAGGGCTACCGCGAGGCAGTTCTCCGGGGGAAAATGGCCCTTCGCGAAGGGCAGATCTGTGGAGCTCATTGCGGGAAAGCGAAAGCAAAGGACGCTTTTCTCCCTCTGACTGCTTTCGTCAGAGGAACGGGGGAAGTCACAGTGTTCTTTCTCTCACTGAGATACACACAATCTGACGTTGCCTCTGAGCTCCGTTGCTGGCAAAGAACTGAAACGGACATACATTCCTGTGGGGAAACACAGGGCTTTGCTAGGATTTCTCTAGGCAGTGTGTTTTCCCTGGGCCTCACTGTAGCAACACTATCTCGCCAGGGCAACACTGCATGGGATTTCCTCTGCCAGGAGAGAGCTGCTGCTTTGTAGTTTGTGCTGGGAAACCTTGCTTTGGCAAGTGCCAATTGACCGCATTCGGGCAGAAAGAAAAGAGAATAGCAAGAGGCCTTTTCTCCCCGGCTGCTCTGCCAAGCCCTTCCGGCTAAAACTATGTCGTTGCTCCTCTGGAAGGATCCCTGCACCGTGACGTAGTTTTTCAGAAGAAGCCTTGCGTTTGCAAGAGCAAATGAGGAATTCGTTGCAGGAAAGAGGAAGGAAAGAAAGTTTCTCTCCTTCTGCCTGCTTTGCTCAGAGGACTGGATGAAGTCAGGGAGTTCTCCCTTTCACTGAGAAACGTGCAGGCTGCTGTTGCCTGGGCGCTCTCTTCTTTGCAAAAGAGTCTGCAGTTCCACGCTTTGAACCTTGGAAAGGCGCCGGGCTCTGCTAAGATTTCCCCCGGCGCTTCGTTTGCCCTGGGCCAAAGCGAGCCTTCACATTAGCTGAACGCTAACACTGCATACTCGTTCCACTTCCAGAACAGGGCTACCGCGAGGCAGTTCTCCGGGGGAAAACGGCCCTTCGCGAAGGGCAGATCTGTGGAACTCATTGCGGGAAAGCGAAAGCAAAGGACGCTTTTCTCCCTCTAACTGCTTTCGTCAGAGGAACGGGGGAAGTCACAGTGTTCTTTCTCTCACTGAGATACACACAATCTGACGTTGCCTCTGAGCTCCGTTGCTGGCAAAGAACTGAAACGGACATACATTCCTGTGGGGAAACACAGGGCTTTGCTAGGATTTCTCTAGGCAGTGTGTTTTCCCTGGGCCTCACTGTAGCAACACTATCTCGCCAGGGCAACACTGCATGGGATTTCCTCTGCCAGGAGAGAGCTGCTGCTTTGTAGTTTGTGCTGGGAAACCTTGCTTTGGCAAGTGCCAATTGACCGCATTCGGGCAGAAAGAAAAGAGAATAGCAAGAGGCCTTTTCTCCCCGGCTGCTCTGCCAAGCCCTTCCAGCTAAAACTATGTCGTTGCTCCTCTGGAAGGATCCCTGCACCGTGACGTAGTTTTTCAGAAGAAGCCTTGCGTTTGCAAGAGCAATAGAGGAATTCGTTGCAGGAAAGAGGAAGGAAAGATAGTTTCTCTCCTTCTGCCTGCTTTGCTCAGAGGACTGGATGAAGTCAGGGAGTTCTCTCTTTCACTGAGAAACGTGCAGGCTGCTGTTGCCTGGACGCTCTCTTCTTTGCAAAAGAGTCTGCAGTTCCACGCTTTGAACCTTGGAAAGGCGCCGGGCTCTGCTAAGATTTCCCCAGCGCTTCGTTTGCCCTGGGCCAAAGCGAGCCTTCACATTAGCTGAACGCTAACACTGCATACTCGTTCCACTTCCAGAACAGGGCTACCGCGAGGCAGTTCTCCGGGGGAAAACGGCCCTTCGCGAAGGGCAGATCTGTGGAGCTCATTGCGGGAAAGCGAAAGCAAAGGACGCTTTTCTCCCTCTAACTGCTTTCGTCAGAGGAACGGGGGAAGTCACAGTGTTCTTTCTCTCACTGAGATACACACAATCTGACGTTGCCTCTGAGCTCCGTTGCTGGCAAAGAACTGAAACGGACATACATTCCTGTGGGGAAACACAGGACTTTGCTAGGATTTCTCTAGGCAGTGTGTTTTCCCTGGGCCTCACTGTAGCAACACTATCTCGCCAGGGCAACACTGCATGGGATTTCCTCTGCCAGGAGAGAGCTGCTGCTTTGTAGTTTGTGCTGGGAAACCTTGCTTTGGCAAGTGCCAATTGACCGCATTCGGGCAGAAACAAAAGAGAATAGCAAGAGGCCTTTTCTCCCCGGCTGCTCTGCCAAGCCCTTCCGGCTAAAACTATGTCGTTGCTCCTCTGGAAGGATCCCTGTACCGTGACGTAGTTTTTCAGAAGAAGCCTTGCGTTTGCAAGAGCAAATGAGGAATTCGTTGCAGGAAAGAGGAAGGAAAGAAAGTTTCTCTCCTTCTGCCTGCTTTGCTCAGAGGACTGGATGAAGTCAGGGAGTTCTCCCTTTCACTGAGAAACGTGCAGGCTGCTGTTGCCTGGGCGCTTTCTTCTTTGCAAAAGAGTCTGCAGTTCCACGCTTTGAACCTTGGAAAGGCGCCCGGCTCTGCTAAGATTTCCCCCGGCGCTTCGTTTGCCCTGGGCCAAAGCGAGCCTTCACATTAGCTGAACGCTAACACTGCATACTCGTTCCACTTCCAGAACAGGGCTACCGCGAGGCAGTTCTCCGGGGGAAAACGGCCCTTCGCGAAGGGCAGATCTGTGGAGCTCATTGCGGGAAAGCGAAAGCAAAGGACGCTTTTCTCCCTCTGACTGCTTTCGTCAGAGGAACGGGGGAAGTCACAGTGTTCTTTCTCTCACTGAGATACACACAATCTGACGTTGCCTCTGAGCTCCGTTGCTGGCAAAGAACTGAAACGGACATACATTCCTGTGGGGAAACACAGGGCTTTGCTAGGATTTCTCTAGGCAGTGTGTTTTCCCTGGGCCTCACTGTAGCAACACTATCTCGCCAGGGCAACACTGCATGGGATTTCCTCTGCCAGGAGAGAGCTGCTGCTTTGTAGTTTGTGCTGGGAAACCTGGCTTTGGCAAGTGCCAATTGACCGCATTCGGGCAGAAAGAAAAGAGAATAGCAAGAGGCCTTTTCTCCCCGGCTGCTCTGCCAAGCCCTTCCGGCTAAAACTATGTCGTTGCTCCTCTGGAAGGATCCCTGCACCGTGACGTAGTTTTTCAGAAGAAGCCTTGCGTTTGCAAGAGCAAATGAGGAATTCGTTGCAGGAAAGAGGAAGGAAAGAAAGTTTCTCTCCTTCTGCCTGCTTTGCTCAGAGGACTGGATGAAGTCAGGGAGTTCTCTCTTTCACTGAGAAACGTGCAGGCTGCTGTTGCCTGGGCGCTCTCTTCTTTGCAAAAGAGTCTGCAGTTCCACGCTTTGAACCTTGGAAAGGCGCCCGGCTCTGCTAAGATTTCCCCCGGCGCTTCGTTTGCCCTGGGCCAAAGCGAGCCTTCACATTAGCTGAACGCTAACACTGCATACTCGTTCCACTTCCAGAACAGGGCTACCGCGAGGCAGTTCTCCGGGGGAAAACGGCCCTTCGCGAAGGGCAGATCTGTCGAGCTCATTGCGGGAAAGCGAAAGCAAAGGACGCTTTTCTCCCTCTAACTGCTTTCGTCAGAGGAACGGGGGAAGTCACAGTGTTCTTTCTCTCACTGAGATACACACAATCTGACGTTGCCTCTGAGCTCCGTTGCTGGCAAAGAACTGAAACGGACATACATTCCTGTGGGGAAACACAGGGCTTTGCTAGGATTTCTCTAGGCAGTGTGTTTTCCCTGGGCCTCACTGTAGCAACACTATCTCGCCAGGGCAACACTGCATGGGATTTCCTCTGCCAGGAGAGAGCTGCTGCTTTGTAGTTTGTGCTGGGAAACCTTGCTTTGGCAAGTGCCAATTGACCGCATTCGGGCAGAAAGAAAAGAGAATAGCAAGAGGCCTTTTCTCCCCGGCTGCTCTGCCAAGCCCTTCCAGCTAAAACTATGTCGTTGCTCCTCTGGAAGGATCCCTGCACCGTGACGTAGTTTTTCAGAAGAAGCCTTGCGTTTGCAAGAGCAATAGAGGAATTCGTTGCAGGAAAGAGGAAGGAAAGAAAGTTTCTCTCCTTCTGCCTGCTTTGCTCAGAGGACTGGATGAAGTCAGGGAGTTCTCCCTTTCACTGAGAAACGTGCAGGCTGCTGTTGCCTGGACGCTCTCTTCTTTGCAAAAGAGTCTGCAGTTCCACGCTTTGAACCTTGGAAAGGCGCCGGGCTCTGCTAAGATTTCCCCAGCGCTTCGTTTGCCCTGGGCCAAAGCGAGCCTTCACATTAGCTGAACGCTAACACTGCATACTCGTTCCACTTCCAGAACAGGGCTACCGCGAGGCAGTTCTCCGGGGGAAAACGGCCCTTCGCGAAGGGCAGATCTGTGGAGCTCATTGCGGGAAAGCGAAAGCAAAGGACGCTTTTCTCCCTCTAACTGCTTTCGTCAGAGGAACGGGGGAAGTCACAGTGTTCTTTCTCTCACTGAGATACACACAATCTGACGTTGCCTCTGAGCTCCGTTGCTGGCAAAGAACTGAAACGGACATACATTCCTGTGGGGAAACACAGGGCTTTGCTAGGATTTCTCTAGGCAGTGTGTTTTCCCTGGGCCTCACTGTAGCAACACTATCTCGCCAGGGCAACACTGCATGGGATTTCCTCTGCCAGGAGAGAGCTGCTGCTTTGTAGTTTGTGCTGGGAAACCTTGCTTTGGCAAGTGCCAATTGACCGCATTCGGGCAGAAAGAAAAGAGAATAGCAAGAGGCCTTTTCTCCCCGGCTGCTCTGCCAAGCCCTTCCAGCTAAAACTATGTCGTTGCTCCTCTGGAAGGATCCCTGCACCGTGACGTAGTTTTTCAGAAGAAGCCTTGCGTTTGCAAGAGCAAATGAGGAATTCGTTGCAGGAAAGAGGAAGGAAAGAAAGTTTCTCTCCTTCTGCCTGCTTTGCTCAGAGGACTGGATGAAGTCAGGGAGTTCTCCCTTTCACTGAGAAACGTGCAGGCTGCTGTTGCCTGGGCGCTCTCTTCTTTGCAAAAGAGTCTGCAGTTCCACGCTTTGAACCTTGGAAAGGCGCCGGGCTCTGCTAAGATTTCCCCCGGCGCTTCGTTTGCCCTGGGCCAAAGCGAGCCTTCACATTAGCTGAACGCTAACACTGCATACTCGTTCCACTTCCAGAACAGGGCTACCGCGAGGCAGTTCTCCGGGGGAAAACGGCCCTTCGCGAAGGGCAGATCTGTGGAGCTCATTGCGGGAAAGCGAAAGCAAAGGACGCTTTTCTCCCTCTAACTGCTTTCGTCAGAGGAACGGGGGAAGTCACAGTGTTCTTTCTCTCACTGAGATACACACAATCTGACGTTGCCTCTGAGCTCCGTTGCTGGCAAAGAACTGAAACGGACATACATTCCTGTGGGGAAACACAGGGCTTTGCTAGGATTTCTCTAGGCAGTGTGTTTTCCCTGGGCCTCACTGTAGCAACACTATCTCGCCAGGGCAACACTGCATGGGATTTCCTCTGCCAGGAGAGAGCTGCTGCTTTGTAGTTTGTGCTGGGAAACCTTGCTTTGGCAAGTGCCAATTGACCGCATTCGGGCAGAAAGAAAAGAGAATAGCAAGAGGCCTTTTCTCCCCGGCTGCTCTGCCAAGCCCTTCCAGCTAAAACTATGTCGTTGCTCCTCTGGAAGGATCCCTGCACCGTGACGTAGTTTTTCAGAAGAAGCCTTGCGTTTGCAAGAGCAATAGAGGAATTCGTTGCAGGAAAGAGGAAGGAAAGAAAGTTTCTCTCCTTCTGCCTGCTTTGCTCAGAGGACTGGATGAAGTCAGGGAGTTCTCTCTTTCACTGAGAAACGTGCAGGCTGCTGTTGCCTGGACGCTCTCTTCTTTGCAAAAGAGTCTGCAGTTCCACGCTTTGAACCTTGGAAAGGCGCCGGGCTCTGCTAAGATTTCCCCAGCGCTTCGTTTGCCCTGGGCCAAAGCGAGCCTTCACATTAGCTGAACGCTAACACTGCATACTCGTTCCACTTCCAGAACAGGGCTACCGCGAGGCAGTTCTCCGGGGGAAAACGGCCCTTCGCGAAGGGCAGATCTGTGGAGCTCATTGCGGGAAAGCGAAAGCAAAGGACGCTTTTCTCCCTCTAACTGCTTTCGTCAGAGGAACGGGGGAAGTCACAGTGTTCTTTCTCTCACTGAGATACACACAATCTGACGTTGCCTCTGAGCTCCGTTGCTGGCAAAGAACTGAAACGGACATACATTCCTGTGGGGAAACACAGGGCTTTGCTAGGATTTCTCTAGGCAGTGTGTTTTCCCTGGGCCTCACTGTAGCAACACTATCTCGCCAGGGCAACACTGCATGGGATTTCCTCTGCCAGGAGAGAGCTGCTGCTTTGTAGTTTGTGCTGGGAAACCTTGCTTTGGCAAGTGCCAATTGACCGCATTCGGGCAGAAACAAAAGAGAATAGCAAGAGGCCTTTTCTCCCCGGCTGCTCTGCCAAGCCCTTCCGGCTAAAACTATGTCGTTGCTCCTCTGGAAGGATCCCTGTACCGTGACGTAGTTTTTCAGAAGAAGCCTTGCGTTTGCAAGAGCAAATGAGGAATTCGTTGCAGGAAAGAGGAAGGAAAGAAAGTTTCTCTCCTTCTGCCTGCTTTGCTCAGAGGACTGGATGAAGTCAGGGAGTTCTCCCTTTCACTGAGAAACGTGCAGGCTGCTGTTGCCTGGGCGCTTTCTTCTTTGCAAAAGAGTCTGCAGTTCCACGCTTTGAACCTTGGAAAGGCGCCCGGCTCTGCTAAGATTTCCCCCGGCGCTTCGTTTGCCCTGGGCCAAAGCGAGCCTTCACATTAGCTGAACGCTAACACTGCATACTCGTTCCACTTCCAGAACAGGGCTACCGCGAGGCAGTTCTCCGGGGGAAAACGGCCCTTCGCGAAGGGCAGATCTGTGGAGCTCATTGCGGGAAAGCGAAAGCAAAGGACGCTTTTCTCCCTCTGACTGCTTTCGTCAGAGGAACGGGGGAAGTCACAGTGTTCTTTCTCTCACTGAGATACACACAATCTGACGTTGCCTCTGAGCTCCGTTGCTGGCAAAGAACTGAAACGGACATACATTCCTGTGGGGAAACACAGGGCTTTGCTAGGATTTCTCTAGGCAGTGTGTTTTCCCTGGGCCTCACTGTAGCAACACTATCTCGCCAGGGCAACACTGCATGGGATTTCCTCTGCCAGGAGAGAGCTGCTGCTTTGTAGTTTGTGCTGGGAAACCTGGCTTTGGCAAGTGCCAATTGACCGCATTCGGGCAGAAAGAAAAGAGAATAGCAAGAGGCCTTTTCTCCCCGGCTGCTCTGCCAAGCCCTTCCGGCTAAAACTATGTCGTTGCTCCTCTGGAAGGATCCCTGCACCGTGACGTAGTTTTTCAGAAGAAGCCTTGCGTTTGCAAGAGCAAATGAGGAATTCGTTGCAGGAAAGAGGAAGGAAAGAAAGTTTCTCTCCTTCTGCCTGCTTTGCTCAGAGGACTGGATGAAGTCAGGGAGTTCTCTCTTTCACTGAGAAACGTGCAGGCTGCTGTTGCCTGGGCGCTCTCTTCTTTGCAAAAGAGTCTGCAGTTCCACGCTTTGAACCTTGGAAAGGCGCCCGGCTCTGCTAAGATTTCCCCCGGCGCTTCGTTTGCCCTGGGCCAAAGCGAGCCTTCACATTAGCTGAACGCTAACACTGCATACTCGTTCCACTTCCAGAACAGGGCTACCGCGAGGCAGTTCTCCGGGGGAAAACGGCCCTTCGCGAAGGGCAGATCTGTCGAGCTCATTGCGGGAAAGCGAAAGCAAAGGACGCTTTTCTCCCTCTAACTGCTTTCGTCAGAGGAACGGGGGAAGTCACAGTGTTCTTTCTCTCACTGAGATACACACAATCTGACGTTGCCTCTGAGCTCCGTTGCTGGCAAAGAACTGAAACGGACATACATTCCTGTGGGGAAACACAGGGCTTTGCTAGGATTTCTCTAGGCAGTGTGTTTTCCCTGGGCCTCACTGTAGCAACACTATCTCGCCAGGGCAACACTGCATGGGATTTCCTCTGCCAGGAGAGAGCTGCTGCTTTGTAGTTTGTGCTGGGAAACCTTGCTTTGGCAAGTGCCAATTGACCGCATTCGGGCAGAAAGAAAAGAGAATAGCAAGAGGCCTTTTCTCCCTGGCTGCTCTGCCAAGCCCTTCCAGCTAAAACTATGTCGTTGCTCCTCTGGAAGGATCCCTGCACCGTGACGTAGTTTTTCAGAAGAAGCCTTGCGTTTGCAAGAGCAATAGAGGAATTCGTTGCAGGAAAGAGGAAGGAAAGAAAGTTTCTCTCCTTCTGCCTGCTTTGCTCAGAGGACTGGATGAAGTCAGGGAGTTCTCCCTTTCACTGAGAAACGTGCAGGCTGCTGTTGCCTGGACGCTCTCTTCTTTGCAAAAGAGTCTGCAGTTCCACGCTTTGAACCTTGGAAAGGCGCCGGGCTCTGCTAAGATTTCCCCAGCGCTTCGTTTGCCCTGGGCCAAAGCGAGCCTTCACATTAGCTGAACGCTAACACTGCATACTCGTTCCACTTCCAGAACAGGGCTACCGCGAGGCAGTTCTCCGGGGGAAAACGGCCCTTCGCGAAGGGCAGATCTGTGGAGCTCATTGCGGGAAAGCGAAAGCAAAGGACGCTTTTCTCCCTCTAACTGCTTTCGTCAGAGGAACGGGGGAAGTCACAGTGTTCTTTCTCTCACTGAGATACACACAATCTGACGTTGCCTCTGAGCTCCGTTGCTGGCAAAGAACTGAAACGGACATACATTCCTGTGGGGAAACACAGGGCTTTGCTAGGATTTCTCTAGGCAGTGTGTTTTCCCTGGGCCTCACTGTAGCAACACTATCTCGCCAGGGCAACACTGCATGGGATTTCCTCTGCCAGGAGAGAGCTGCTGCTTTGTAGTTTGTGCTGGGAAACCTTGCTTTGGCAAGTGCCAATTGACCGCATTCGGGCAGAAACAAAAGAGAATAGCAAGAGGCCTTTTCTCCCCGGCTGCTCTGCCAAGCCCTTCCGGCTAAAACTATGTCGTTGCTCCTCTGGAAGGATCCCTGTACCGTGACGTAGTTTTTCAGAAGAAGCCTTGCGTTTGCAAGAGCAAATGAGGAATTCGTTGCAGGAAAGAGGAAGGAAAGAAAGTTTCTCTCCTTCTGCCTGCTTTGCTCAGAGGACTGGATGAAGTCAGGGAGTTCTCCCTTTCACTGAGAAACGTGCAGGCTGCTGTTGCCTGGGCGCTTTCTTCTTTGCAAAAGAGTCTGCAGTTCCACGCTTTGAACCTTGGAAAGGCGCCCGGCTCTGCTAAGATTTCCCCCGGCGCTTCGTTTGCCCTGGGCCAAAGCGAGCCTTCACATTAGCTGAACGCTAACACTGCATACTCGTTCCACTTCCAGAACAGGGCTACCGCGAGGCAGTTCTCCGGGGGAAAACGGCCCTTCGCGAAGGGCAGATCTGTGGAGCTCATTGCGGGAAAGCGAAAGCAAAGGACGCTTTTCTCCCTCTGACTGCTTTCGTCAGAGGAACGGGGGAAGTCACAGTGTTCTTTCTCTCACTGAGATACACACAATCTGACGTTGCCTCTGAGCTCCGTTGCTGGCAAAGAACTGAAACGGACATACATTCCTGTGGGGAAACACAGGGCTTTGCTAGGATTTCTCTAGGCAGTGTGTTTTCCCTGGGCCTCACTGTAGCAACACTATCTCGCCAGGGCAACACTGCATGGGATTTCCTCTGCCAGGAGAGAGCTGCTGCTTTGTAGTTTGTGCTGGGAAACCTGGCTTTGGCAAGTGCCAATTGACCGCATTCGGGCAGAAAGAAAAGAGAATAGCAAGAGGCCTTTTCTCCCCGGCTGCTCTGCCAAGCCCTTCCGGCTAAAACTATGTCGTTGCTCCTCTGGAAGGATCCCTGCACCGTGACGTAGTTTTTCAGAAGAAGCCTTGCGTTTGCAAGAGCAAATGAGGAATTCGTTGCAGGAAAGAGGAAGGAAAGAAAGTTTCTCTCCTTCTGCCTGCTTTGCTCAGAGGACTGGATGAAGTCAGGGAGTTCTCTCTTTCACTGAGAAACGTGCAGGCTGCTGTTGCCTGGGCGCTCTCTTCTTTGCAAAAGAGTCTGCAGTTCCACGCTTTGAACCTTGGAAAGGCGCCCGGCTCTGCTAAGATTTCCCCCGGCGCTTCGTTTGCCCTGGGCCAAAGCGAGCCTTCACATTAGCTGAACGCTAACACTGCATACTCGTTCCACTTCCAGAACAGGGCTACCGCGAGGCAGTTCTCCGGGGGAAAACGGCCCTTCGCGAAGGGCAGATCTGTCGAGCTCATTGCGGGAAAGCGAAAGCAAAGGACGCTTTTCTCCCTCTAACTGCTTTCGTCAGAGGAACGGGGGAAGTCACAGTGTTCTTTCTCTCACTGAGATACACACAATCTGACGTTGCCTCTGAGCTCCGTTGCTGGCAAAGAACTGAAACGGACATACATTCCTGTGGGGAAACACAGGGCTTTGCTAGGATTTCTCTAGGCAGTGTGTTTTCCCTGGGCCTCACTGTAGCAACACTATCTCGCCAGGGCAACACTGCATGGGATTTCCTCTGCCAGGAGAGAGCTGCTGCTTTGTAGTTTGTGCTGGGAAACCTTGCTTTGGCAAGTGCCAATTGACCGCATTCGGGCAGAAAGAAAAGAGAATAGCAAGAGGCCTTTTCTCCCTGGCTGCTCTGCCAAGCCCTTCCAGCTAAAACTATGTCGTTGCTCCTCTGGAAGGATCCCTGCACCGTGACGTAGTTTTTCAGAAGAAGCCTTGCGTTTGCAAGAGCAATAGAGGAATTCGTTGCAGGAAAGAGGAAGGAAAGAAAGTTTCTCTCCTTCTGCCTGCTTTGCTCAGAGGACTGGATGAAGTCAGGGAGTTCTCCCTTTCACTGAGAAACGTGCAGGCTGCTGTTGCCTGGACGCTCTCTTCTTTGCAAAAGAGTCTGCAGTTCCACGCTTTGAACCTTGGAAAGGCGCCGGGCTCTGCTAAGATTTCCCCAGCGCTTCGTTTGCCCTGGGCCAAAGCGAGCCTTCACATTAGCTGAACGCTAACACTGCATACTCGTTCCACTTCCAGAACAGGGCTACCGCGAGGCAGTTCTCCGGGGGAAAACGGCCCTTCGCGAAGGGCAGATCTGTGGAGCTCATTGCGGGAAAGCGAAAGCAAAGGACGCTTTTCTCCCTCTAACTGCTTTCGTCAGAGGAACGGGGGAAGTCACAGTGTTCTTTCTCTCACTGAGATACACACAATCTGACGTTGCCTCTGAGCTCCGTTGCTGGCAAAGAACTGAAACGGACATACATTCCTGTGGGGAAACACAGGGCTTTGCTAGGATTTCTCTAGGCAGTGTGTTTTCCCTGGGCCTCACTGTAGCAACACTATCTCGCCAGGGCAACACTGCATGGGATTTCCTCTGCCAGGAGAGAGCTGCTGCTTTGTAGTTTGTGCTGGGAAACCTTGCTTTGGCAAGTGCCAATTGACCGCATTCGGGCAGAAAGAAAAGAGAATAGCAAGAGGCCTTTTCTCCCCGGCTGCTCTGCCAAGCCCTTCCAGCTAAAACTATGTCGTTGCTCCTCTGGAAGGATCCCTGCACCGTGACGTAGTTTTTCAGAAGAAGCCTTGCGTTTGCAAGAGCAAATGAGGAATTCGTTGCAGGAAAGAGGAAGGAAAGAAAGTTTCTCTCCTTCTGCCTGCTTTGCTCAGAGGACTGGATGAAGTCAGGGAGTTCTCCCTTTCACTGAGAAACGTGCAGGCTGCTGTTGCCTGGGCGCTCTCTTCTTTGCAAAAGAGTCTGCAGTTCCACGCTTTGAACCTTGGAAAGGCGCCGGGCTCTGCTAAGATTTCCCCCGGCGCTTCGTTTGCCCTGGGCCAAAGCGAGCCTTCACATTAGCTGAACGCTAACACTGCATACTCGTTCCACTTCCAGAACAGGGCTACCGCGAGGCAGTTCTCCGGGGGAAAACGGCCCTTCGCGAAGGGCAGATCTGTGGAGCTCATTGCGGGAAAGCGAAAGCAAAGGACGCTTTTCTCCCTCTAACTGCTTTCGTCAGAGGAACGGGGGAAGTCACAGTGTTCTTTCTCTCACTGAGATACACACAATCTGACGTTGCCTCTGAGCTCCGTTGCTGGCAAAGAACTGAAACGGACATACATTCCTGTGGGGAAACACAGGGCTTTGCTAGGATTTCTCTAGGCAGTGTGTTTTCCCTGGGCCTCACTGTAGCAACACTATCTCGCCAGGGCAACACTGCATGGGATTTCCTCTGCCAGGAGAGAGCTGCTGCTTTGTAGTTTGTGCTGGGAAACCTTGCTTTGGCAAGTGCCAATTGACCGCATTCGGGCAGAAAGAAAAGAGAATAGCAAGAGGCCTTTTCTCCCCGGCTGCTCTGCCAAGCCCTTCCAGCTAAAACTATGTCGTTGCTCCTCTGGAAGGATCCCTGCACCGTGACGTAGTTTTTCAGAAGAAGCCTTGCGTTTGCAAGAGCAATAGAGGAATTCGTTGCAGGAAAGAGGAAGGAAAGAAAGTTTCTCTCCTTCTGCCTGCTTTGCTCAGAGGACTGGATGAAGTCAGGGAGTTCTCTCTTTCACTGAGAAACGTGCAGGCTGCTGTTGCCTGGACGCTCTCTTCTTTGCAAAAGAGTCTGCAGTTCCACGCTTTGAACCTTGGAAAGGCGCCGGGCTCTGCTAAGATTTCCCCAGCGCTTCGTTTGCCCTGGGCCAAAGCGAGCCTTCACATTAGCTGAACGCTAACACTGCATACTCGTTCCACTTCCAGAACAGGGCTACCGCGAGGCAGTTCTCCGGGGGAAAACGGCCCTTCGCGAAGGGCAGATCTGTGGAGCTCATTGCGGGAAAGCGAAAGCAAAGGACGCTTTTCTCCCTCTAACTGCTTTCGTCAGAGGAACGGGGGAAGTCACAGTGTTCTTTCTCTCACTGAGATACACACAATCTGACGTTGCCTCTGAGCTCCGTTGCTGGCAAAGAACTGAAACGGACATACATTCCTGTGGGGAAACACAGGGCTTTGCTAGGATTTCTCTAGGCAGTGTGTTTTCCCTGGGCCTCACTGTAGCAACACTATCTCGCCAGGGCAACACTGCATGGGATTTCCTCTGCCAGGAGAGAGCTGCTGCTTTGTAGTTTGTGCTGGGAAACCTTGCTTTGGCAAGTGCCAATTGACCGCATTCGGGCAGAAACAAAAGAGAATAGCAAGAGGCCTTTTCTCCCCGGCTGCTCTGCCAAGCCCTTCCGGCTAAAACTATGTCGTTGCTCCTCTGGAAGGATCCCTGTACCGTGACGTAGTTTTTCAGAAGAAGCCTTGCGTTTGCAAGAGCAAATGAGGAATTCGTTGCAGGAAAGAGGAAGGAAAGAAAGTTTCTCTCCTTCTGCCTGCTTTGCTCAGAGGACTGGATGAAGTCAGGGAGTTCTCCCTTTCACTGAGAAACGTGCAGGCTGCTGTTGCCTGGGCGCTTTCTTCTTTGCAAAAGAGTCTGCAGTTCCACGCTTTGAACCTTGGAAAGGCGCCCGGCTCTGCTAAGATTTCCCCCGGCGCTTCGTTTGCCCTGGGCCAAAGCGAGCCTTCACATTAGCTGAACGCTAACACTGCATACTCGTTCCACTTCCAGAACAGGGCTACCGCGAGGCAGTTCTCCGGGGGAAAACGGCCCTTCGCGAAGGGCAGATCTGTGGAGCTCATTGCGGGAAAGCGAAAGCAAAGGACGCTTTTCTCCCTCTGACTGCTTTCGTCAGAGGAACGGGGGAAGTCACAGTGTTCTTTCTCTCACTGAGATACACACAATCTGACGTTGCCTCTGAGCTCCGTTGCTGGCAAAGAACTGAAACGGACATACATTCCTGTGGGGAAACACAGGGCTTTGCTAGGATTTCTCTAGGCAGTGTGTTTTCCCTGGGCCTCACTGTAGCAACACTATCTCGCCAGGGCAACACTGCATGGGATTTCCTCTGCCAGGAGAGAGCTGCTGCTTTGTAGTTTGTGCTGGGAAACCTGGCTTTGGCAAGTGCCAATTGACCGCATTCGGGCAGAAAGAAAAGAGAATAGCAAGAGGCCTTTTCTCCCCGGCTGCTCTGCCAAGCCCTTCCGGCTAAAACTATGTCGTTGCTCCTCTGGAAGGATCCCTGCACCGTGACGTAGTTTTTCAGAAGAAGCCTTGCGTTTGCAAGAGCAAATGAGGAATTCGTTGCAGGAAAGAGGAAGGAAAGAAAGTTTCTCTCCTTCTGCCTGCTTTGCTCAGAGGACTGGATGAAGTCAGGGAGTTCTCTCTTTCACTGAGAAACGTGCAGGCTGCTGTTGCCTGGGCGCTCTCTTCTTTGCAAAAGAGTCTGCAGTTCCACGCTTTGAACCTTGGAAAGGCGCCCGGCTCTGCTAAGATTTCCCCCGGCGCTTCGTTTGCCCTGGGCCAAAGCGAGCCTTCACATTAGCTGAACGCTAACACTGCATACTCGTTCCACTTCCAGAACAGGGCTACCGCGAGGCAGTTCTCCGGGGGAAAACGGCCCTTCGCGAAGGGCAGATCTGTCGAGCTCATTGCGGGAAAGCGAAAGCAAAGGACGCTTTTCTCCCTCTAACTGCTTTCGTCAGAGGAACGGGGGAAGTCACAGTGTTCTTTCTCTCACTGAGATACACACAATCTGACGTTGCCTCTGAGCTCCGTTGCTGGCAAAGAACTGAAACGGACATACATTCCTGTGGGGAAACACAGGGCTTTGCTAGGATTTCTCTAGGCAGTGTGTTTTCCCTGGGCCTCACTGTAGCAACACTATCTCGCCAGGGCAACACTGCATGGGATTTCCTCTGCCAGGAGAGAGCTGCTGCTTTGTAGTTTGTGCTGGGAAACCTTGCTTTGGCAAGTGCCAATTGACCGCATTCGGGCAGAAAGAAAAGAGAATAGCAAGAGGCCTTTTCTCCCTGGCTGCTCTGCCAAGCCCTTCCAGCTAAAACTATGTCGTTGCTCCTCTGGAAGGATCCCTGCACCGTGACGTAGTTTTTCAGAAGAAGCCTTGCGTTTGCAAGAGCAATAGAGGAATTCGTTGCAGGAAAGAGGAAGGAAAGAAAGTTTCTCTCCTTCTGCCTGCTTTGCTCAGAGGACTGGATGAAGTCAGGGAGTTCTCCCTTTCACTGAGAAACGTGCAGGCTGCTGTTGCCTGGACGCTCTCTTCTTTGCAAAAGAGTCTGCAGTTCCACGCTTTGAACCTTGGAAAGGCGCCGGGCTCTGCTAAGATTTCCCCAGCGCTTCGTTTGCCCTGGGCCAAAGCGAGCCTTCACATTAGCTGAACGCTAACACTGCATACTCGTTCCACTTCCAGAACAGGGCTACCGCGAGGCAGTTCTCCGGGGGAAAACGGCCCTTCGCGAAGGGCAGATCTGTGGAGCTCATTGCGGGAAAGCGAAAGCAAAGGACGCTTTTCTCCCTCTAACTGCTTTCGTCAGAGGAACGGGGGAAGTCACAGTGTTCTTTCTCTCACTGAGATACACACAATCTGACGTTGCCTCTGAGCTCCGTTGCTGGCAAAGAACTGAAACGGACATACATTCCTGTGGGGAAACACAGGGCTTTGCTAGGATTTCTCTAGGCAGTGTGTTTTCCCTGGGCCTCACTGTAGCAACACTATCTCGCCAGGGCAACACTGCATGGGATTTCCTCTGCCAGGAGAGAGCTGCTGCTTTGTAGTTTGTGCTGGGAAACCTTGCTTTGGCAAGTGCCAATTGACCGCATTCGGGCAGAAAGAAAAGAGAATAGCAAGAGGCCTTTTCTCCCCGGCTGCTCTGCCAAGCCCTTCCAGCTAAAACTATGTCGTTGCTCCTCTGGAAGGATCCCTGCACCGTGACGTAGTTTTTCAGAAGAAGCCTTGCGTTTGCAAGAGCAAATGAGGAATTCGTTGCAGGAAAGAGGAAGGAAAGAAAGTTTCTCTCCTTCTGCCTGCTTTGCTCAGAGGACTGGATGAAGTCAGGGAGTTCTCCCTTTCACTGAGAAACGTGCAGGCTGCTGTTGCCTGGGCGCTCTCTTCTTTGCAAAAGAGTCTGCAGTTCCACGCTTTGAACCTTGGAAAGGCGCCGGGCTCTGCTAAGATTTCCCCCGGCGCTTCGTTTGCCCTGGGCCAAAGCGAGCCTTCACATTAGCTGAACGCTAACACTGCATACTCGTTCCACTTCCAGAACAGGGCTACCGCGAGGCAGTTCTCCGGGGGAAAACGGCCCTTCGCGAAGGGCAGATCTGTGGAGCTCATTGCGGGAAAGCGAAAGCAAAGGACGCTTTTCTCCCTCTAACTGCTTTCGTCAGAGGAACGGGGGAAGTCACAGTGTTCTTTCTCTCACTGAGATACACACAATCTGACGTTGCCTCTGAGCTCCGTTGCTGGCAAAGAACTGAAACGGACATACATTCCTGTGGGGAAACACAGGGCTTTGCTAGGATTTCTCTAGGCAGTGTGTTTTCCCTGGGCCTCACTGTAGCAACACTATCTCGCCAGGGCAACACTGCATGGGATTTCCTCTGCCAGGAGAGAGCTGCTGCTTTGTAGTTTGTGCTGGGAAACCTTGCTTTGGCAAGTGCCAATTGACCGCATTCGGGCAGAAAGAAAAGAGAATAGCAAGAGGCCTTTTCTCCCCGGCTGCTCTGCCAAGCCCTTCCAGCTAAAACTATGTCGTTGCTCCTCTGGAAGGATCCCTGCACCGTGACGTAGTTTTTCAGAAGAAGCCTTGCGTTTGCAAGAGCAATAGAGGAATTCGTTGCAGGAAAGAGGAAGGAAAGAAAGTTTCTCTCCTTCTGCCTGCTTTGCTCAGAGGACTGGATGAAGTCAGGGAGTTCTCTCTTTCACTGAGAAACGTGCAGGCTGCTGTTGCCTGGACGCTCTCTTCTTTGCAAAAGAGTCTGCAGTTCCACGCTTTGAACCTTGGAAAGGCGCCGGGCTCTGCTAAGATTTCCCCAGCGCTTCGTTTGCCCTGGGCCAAAGCGAGCCTTCACATTAGCTGAACGCTAACACTGCATACTCGTTCCACTTCCAGAACAGGGCTACCGCGAGGCAGTTCTCCGGGGGAAAACGGCCCTTCGCGAAGGGCAGATCTGTGGAGCTCATTGCGGGAAAGCGAAAGCAAAGGACGCTTTTCTCCCTCTAACTGCTTTCGTCAGAGGAACGGGGGAAGTCACAGTGTTCTTTCTCTCACTGAGATACACACAATCTGACGTTGCCTCTGAGCTCCGTTGCTGGCAAAGAACTGAAACGGACATACATTCCTGTGGGGAAACACAGGGCTTTGCTAGGATTTCTCTAGGCAGTGTGTTTTCCCTGGGCCTCACTGTAGCAACACTATCTCGCCAGGGCAACACTGCATGGGATTTCCTCTGCCAGGAGAGAGCTGCTGCTTTGTAGTTTGTGCTGGGAAACCTTGCTTTGGCAAGTGCCAATTGACCGCATTCGGGCAGAAACAAAAGAGAATAGCAAGAGGCCTTTTCTCCCCGGCTGCTCTGCCAAGCCCTTCCGGCTAAAACTATGTCGTTGCTCCTCTGGAAGGATCCCTGTACCGTGACGTAGTTTTTCAGAAGAAGCCTTGCGTTTGCAAGAGCAAATGAGGAATTCGTTGCAGGAAAGAGGAAGGAAAGAAAGTTTCTCTCCTTCTGCCTGCTTTGCTCAGAGGACTGGATGAAGTCAGGGAGTTCTCCCTTTCACTGAGAAACGTGCAGGCTGCTGTTGCCTGGGCGCTTTCTTCTTTGCAAAAGAGTCTGCAGTTCCACGCTTTGAACCTTGGAAAGGCGCCCGGCTCTGCTAAGATTTCCCCCGGCGCTTCGTTTGCCCTGGGCCAAAGCGAGCCTTCACATTAGCTGAACGCTAACACTGCATACTCGTTCCACTTCCAGAACAGGGCTACCGCGAGGCAGTTCTCCGGGGGAAAACGGCCCTTCGCGAAGGGCAGATCTGTGGAGCTCATTGCGGGAAAGCGAAAGCAAAGGACGCTTTTCTCCCTCTGACTGCTTTCGTCAGAGGAACGGGGGAAGTCACAGTGTTCTTTCTCTCACTGAGATACACACAATCTGACGTTGCCTCTGAGCTCCGTTGCTGGCAAAGAACTGAAACGGACATACATTCCTGTGGGGAAACACAGGGCTTTGCTAGGATTTCTCTAGGCAGTGTGTTTTCCCTGGGCCTCACTGTAGCAACACTATCTCGCCAGGGCAACACTGCATGGGATTTCCTCTGCCAGGAGAGAGCTGCTGCTTTGTAGTTTGTGCTGGGAAACCTGGCTTTGGCAAGTGCCAATTGACCGCATTCGGGCAGAAAGAAAAGAGAATAGCAAGAGGCCTTTTCTCCCCGGCTGCTCTGCCAAGCCCTTCCGGCTAAAACTATGTCGTTGCTCCTCTGGAAGGATCCCTGCACCGTGACGTAGTTTTTCAGAAGAAGCCTTGCGTTTGCAAGAGCAAATGAGGAATTCGTTGCAGGAAAGAGGAAGGAAAGAAAGTTTCTCTCCTTCTGCCTGCTTTGCTCAGAGGACTGGATGAAGTCAGGGAGTTCTCTCTTTCACTGAGAAACGTGCAGGCTGCTGTTGCCTGGGCGCTCTCTTCTTTGCAAAAGAGTCTGCAGTTCCACGCTTTGAACCTTGGAAAGGCGCCCGGCTCTGCTAAGATTTCCCCCGGCGCTTCGTTTGCCCTGGGCCAAAGCGAGCCTTCACATTAGCTGAACGCTAACACTGCATACTCGTTCCACTTCCAGAACAGGGCTACCGCGAGGCAGTTCTCCGGGGGAAAACGGCCCTTCGCGAAGGGCAGATCTGTCGAGCTCATTGCGGGAAAGCGAAAGCAAAGGACGCTTTTCTCCCTCTAACTGCTTTCGTCAGAGGAACGGGGGAAGTCACAGTGTTCTTTCTCTCACTGAGATACACACAATCTGACGTTGCCTCTGAGCTCCGTTGCTGGCAAAGAACTGAAACGGACATACATTCCTGTGGGGAAACACAGGGCTTTGCTAGGATTTCTCTAGGCAGTGTGTTTTCCCTGGGCCTCACTGTAGCAACACTATCTCGCCAGGGCAACACTGCATGGGATTTCCTCTGCCAGGAGAGAGCTGCTGCTTTGTAGTTTGTGCTGGGAAACCTTGCTTTGGCAAGTGCCAATTGACCGCATTCGGGCAGAAAGAAAAGAGAATAGCAAGAGGCCTTTTCTCCCTGGCTGCTCTGCCAAGCCCTTCCAGCTAAAACTATGTCGTTGCTCCTCTGGAAGGATCCCTGCACCGTGACGTAGTTTTTCAGAAGAAGCCTTGCGTTTGCAAGAGCAATAGAGGAATTCGTTGCAGGAAAGAGGAAGGAAAGAAAGTTTCTCTCCTTCTGCCTGCTTTGCTCAGAGGACTGGATGAAGTCAGGGAGTTCTCCCTTTCACTGAGAAACGTGCAGGCTGCTGTTGCCTGGACGCTCTCTTCTTTGCAAAAGAGTCTGCAGTTCCACGCTTTGAACCTTGGAAAGGCGCCGGGCTCTGCTAAGATTTCCCCAGCGCTTCGTTTGCCCTGGGCCAAAGCGAGCCTTCACATTAGCTGAACGCTAACACTGCATACTCGTTCCACTTCCAGAACAGGGCTACCGCGAGGCAGTTCTCCGGGGGAAAACGGCCCTTCGCGAAGGGCAGATCTGTGGAGCTCATTGCGGGAAAGCGAAAGCAAAGGACGCTTTTCTCCCTCTAACTGCTTTCGTCAGAGGAACGGGGGAAGTCACAGTGTTCTTTCTCTCACTGAGATACACACAATCTGACGTTGCCTCTGAGCTCCGTTGCTGGCAAAGAACTGAAACGGACATACATTCCTGTGGGGAAACACAGGGCTTTGCTAGGATTTCTCTAGGCAGTGTGTTTTCCCTGGGCCTCACTGTAGCAACACTATCTCGCCAGGGCAACACTGCATGGGATTTCCTCTGCCAGGAGAGAGCTGCTGCTTTGTAGTTTGTGCTGGGAAACCTTGCTTTGGCAAGTGCCAATTGACCGCATTCGGGCAGAAACAAAAGAGAATAGCAAGAGGCCTTTTCTCCCCGGCTGCTCTGCCAAGCCCTTCCGGCTAAAACTATGTCGTTGCTCCTCTGGAAGGATCCCTGCACCGTGACGTAGTTTTTCAGAAGAAGCCTTGCGTTTGCAAGAGCAAATGAGGAATTCGTTGCAGGAAAGAGGAAGGAAAGAAAGTTTCTCTCCTTCTGCCTGCTTTGCTCAGAGGACTGGATGAAGTCAGGGAGTTCTCCCTTTCACTGAGAAACGTGCAGGCTGCTGTTGCCTGGGCGCTCTCTTCTTTGCAAAAGAGTCTGCAGTTCCACGCTTTGAACCTTGGAAAGGCGCCGGGCTCTGCTAAGATTTCCCCCGGCGCTTCGTTTGCCCTGGGCCAAAGCGAGCCTTCACATTAGCTGAACGCTAACACTGCATACTCGTTCCACTTCCAGAACAGGGCTACCGCGAGGCAGTTCTCCGGGGGAAAATGGCCCTTCGCGAAGGGCAGATCTGTGGAGCTCATTGCGGGAAAGCGAAAGCAAAGGACGCTTTTCTCCCTCTGACTGCTTTCGTCAGAGGAACGGGGGAAGTCACAGTGTTCTTTCTCTCACTGAGATACACACAATCTGACGTTGCCTCTGAGCTCCGTTGCTGGCAAAGAACTGAAACGGACATACATTCCTGTGGGGAAACACAGGGCTTTGCTAGGATTTCTCTAGGCAGTGTGTTTTCCCTGGGCCTCACTGTAGCAACACTATCTCGCCAGGGCAACACTGCATGGGATTTCCTCTGCCAGGAGAGAGCTGCTGCTTTGTAGTTTGTGCTGGGAAACCTGGCTTTGGCAAGTGCCAATTGACCGCATTCGGGCAGAAAGAAAAGAGAATAGCAAGAGGCCTTTTCTCCCCGGCTGCTCTGCCAAGCCCTTCCGGCTAAAACTATGTCGTTGCTCCTCTGGAAGGATCCCTGCACCGTGACGTAGTTTTTCAGAAGAAGCCTTGCGTTTGCAAGAGCAAATGAGGAATTCGTTGCAGGAAAGAGGAAGGAAAGAAAGTTTCTCTCCTTCTGCCTGCTTTGCTCAGAGGACTGGATGAAGTCAGGGAGTTCTCCCTTTCACTGAGAAACGTGCAGGCTGCTGTTGCCTGGGCGCTCTCTTCTTTGCAAAAGAGTCTGCAGTTCCACGCTTTGAACCTTGGAAAGGCGCCGGGCTCTGCTAAGATTTCCCCCGGCGCTTCGTTTGCCCTGGGCCAAAGCGAGCCTTCACATTAGCTGAACGCTAACACTGCATACTCGTTCCACTTCCAGAACAGGGCTACCGCGAGGCAGTTCTCCGGGGGAAAACGGCCCTTCGCGAAGGGCAGATCTGTGGAGCTCATTGCGGGAAAGCGAAAGCAAAGGACGCTTTTCTCCCTCTAACTGCTTTCGTCAGAGGAACGGGGGAAGTCACAGTGTTCTTTCTCTCACTGAGATACACACAATCTGACGTTGCCTCTGAGCTCCGTTGCTGGCAAAGAACTGAAACGGACATACATTCCTGTGGGGAAACACAGGGCTTTGCTAGGATTTCTCTAGGCAGTGTGTTTTCCCTGGGCCTCACTGTAGCAACACTATCTCGCCAGGGCAACACTGCATGGGATTTCCTCTGCCAGGAGAGAGCTGCTGCTTTGTAGTTTGTGCTGGGAAACCTTGCTTTGGCAAGTGCCAATTGACCGCATTCGGGCAGAAAGAAAAGAGAATAGCAAGAGGCCTTTTCTCCCCGGCTGCTCTGCCAAGCCCTTCCAGCTAAAACTATGTCGTTGCTCCTCTGGAAGGATCCCTGCACCGTGACGTAGTTTTTCAGAAGAAGCCTTGCGTTTGCAAGAGCAATAGAGGAATTCGTTGCAGGAAAGAGGAAGGAAAGAAAGTTTCTCTCCTTCTGCCTGCTTTGCTCAGAGGACTGGATGAAGTCAGGGAGTTCTCTCTTTCACTGAGAAACGTGCAGGCTGCTGTTGCCTGGACGCTCTCTTCTTTGCAAAAGAGTCTGCAGTTCCACGCTTTGAACCTTGGAAAGGCGCCGGGCTCTGCTAAGATTTCCCCAGCGCTTCGTTTGCCCTGGGCCAAAGCGAGCCTTCACATTAGCTGAACGCTAACACTGCATACTCGTTCCACTTCCAGAACAGGGCTACCGCGAGGCAGTTCTCCGGGGGAAAACGGCCCTTCGCGAAGGGCAGATCTGTGGAGCTCATTGCGGGAAAGCGAAAGCAAAGGACGCTTTTCTCCCTCTAACTGCTTTCGTCAGAGGAACGGGGGAAGTCACAGTGTTCTTTCTCTCACTGAGATACACACAATCTGACGTTGCCTCTGAGCTCCGTTGCTGGCAAAGAACTGAAACGGACATACATTCCTGTGGGGAAACACAGGGCTTTGCTAGGATTTCTCTAGGCAGTGTGTTTTCCCTGGGCCTCACTGTAGCAACACTATCTCGCCAGGGCAACACTGCATGGGATTTCCTCTGCCAGGAGAGAGCTGCTGCTTTGTAGTTTGTGCTGGGAAACCTTGCTTTGGCAAGTGCCAATTGACCGCATTCGGGCAGAAACAAAAGAGAATAGCAAGAGGCCTTTTCTCCCCGGCTGCTCTGCCAAGCCCTTCCGGCTAAAACTATGTCGTTGCTCCTCTGGAAGGATCCCTGTACCGTGACGTAGTTTTTCAGAAGAAGCCTTGCGTTTGCAAGAGCAAATGAGGAATTCATTGCAGGAAAGAGGAAGGAAAGAAAGTTTCTCTCCTTCTGCCTGCTTTGCTCAGAGGACTGGATGAAGTCAGGGAGTTCTCCCTTTCACTGAGAAACGTGCAGGCTGCTGTTGCCTGGGCGCTTTCTTCTTTGCAAAAGAGTCTGCAGTTCCACGCTTTGAACCTTGGAAAGGCGCCCGGCTCTGCTAAGATTTCCCCCGGCGCTTCGTTTGCCCTGGGCCAAAGCGAGCCTTCACATTAGCTGAACGCTAACACTGCATACTCGTTCCACTTCCAGAACAGGGCTACCGCGAGGCAGTTCTCCGGGGGAAAACGGCCCTTCGCGAAGGGCAGATCTGTGGAGCTCATTGCGGGAAAGCGAAAGCAAAGGACGCTTTTCTCCCTCTGACTGCTTTCGTCAGAGGAACGGGGGAAGTCACAGTGTTCTTTCTCTCACTGAGATACACACAATCTGACGTTGCCTCTGAGCTCCGTTGCTGGCAAAGAACTGAAACGGACATACATTCCTGTGGGGAAACACAGGGCTTTGCTAGGATTTCTCTAGGCAGTGTGTTTTCCCTGGGCCTCACTGTAGCAACACTATCTCGCCAGGGCAACACTGCATGGGATTTCCTCTGCCAGGAGAGAGCTGCTGCTTTGTAGTTTGTGCTGGGAAACCTGGCTTTGGCAAGTGCCAATTGACCGCATTCGGGCAGAAAGAAAAGAGAATAGCAAGAGGCCTTTTCTCCCCGGCTGCTCTGCCAAGCCCTTCCGGCTAAAACTATGTCGTTGCTCCTCTGGAAGGATCCCTGCACCGTGACGTAGTTTTTCAGAAGAAGCCTTGCGTTTGCAAGAGCAAATGAGGAATTCGTTGCAGGAAAGAGGAAGGAAAGAAAGTTTCTCTCCTTCTGCCTGCTTTGCTCAGAGGACTGGATGAAGTCAGGGAGTTCTCCCTTTCACTGAGAAACGTGCAGGCTGCTGTTGCCTGGGCGCTCTCTTCTTTGCAAAAGAGTCTGCAGTTCCACGCTTTGAACCTTGGAAAGGCGCCCGGCTCTGCTAAGATTTCCCCCGGCGCTTCGTTTGCCCTGGGCCAAAGCGAGCCTTCACATTAGCTGAACGCTAACACTGCATACTCGTTCCACTTCCAGAACAGGGCTACCGCGAGGCAGTTCTCCGGGGGAAAACGGCCCTTCGCGAAGGGCAGATCTGTCGAGCTCATTGCGGGAAAGCGAAAGCAAAGGACGCTTTTCTCCCTCTAACTGCTTTCGTCAGAGGAACGGGGGAAGTCACAGTGTTCTTTCTCTCACTGAGATACACACAATCTGACGTTGCCTCTGAGCTCCGTTGCTGGCAAAGAACTGAAACGGACATACATTCCTGTGGGGAAACACAGGGCTTTGCTAGGATTTCTCTAGGCAGTGTGTTTTCCCTGGGCCTCACTGTAGCAACACTATCTCGCCAGGGCAACACTGCATGGGATTTCCTCTGCCAGGAGAGAGCTGCTGCTTTGTAGTTTGTGCTGGGAAACCTTGCTTTGGCAAGTGCCAATTGACCGCATTCGGGCAGAAAGAAAAGAGAATAGCAAGAGGCCTTTTCTCCCCGGCTGCTCTGCCAAGCCCTTCCAGCTAAAACTATGTCGTTGCTCCTCTGGAAGGATCCCTGCACCGTGACGTAGTTTTTCAGAAGAAGCCTTGCGTTTGCAAGAGCAATAGAGGAATTCGTTGCAGGAAAGAGGAAGGAAAGAAAGTTTCTCTCCTTCTGCCTGCTTTGCTCAGAGGACTGGATGAAGTCAGGGAGTTCTCTCTTTCACTGAGAAACGTGCAGGCTGCTGTTGCCTGGACGCTCTCTTCTTTGCAAAAGAGTCTGCAGTTCCACGCTTTGAACCTTGGAAAGGCGCCGGGCTCTGCTAAGATTTCCCCAGCGCTTCGTTTGCCCTGGGCCAAAGCGAGCCTTCACATTAGCTGAACGCTAACACTGCATACTCGTTCCACTTCCAGAACAGGGCTACCGCGAGGCAGTTCTCCGGGGGAAAACGGCCCTTCGCGAAGGGCAGATCTGTGGAGCTCATTGCGGGAAAGCGAAAGCAAAGGACGCTTTTCTCCCTCTAACTGCTTTCGTCAGAGGAACGGGGGAAGTCACAGTGTTCTTTCTCTCACTGAGATACACACAATCTGACGTTGCCTCTGAGCTCCGTTGCTGGCAAAGAACTGAAACGGACATACATTCCTGTGGGGAAACACAGGGCTTTGCTAGGATTTCTCTAGGCAGTGTGTTTTCCCTGGGCCTCACTGTAGCAACACTATCTCGCCAGGGCAACACTGCATGGGATTTCCTCTGCCAGGAGAGAGCTGCTGCTTTGTAGTTTGTGCTGGGAAACCTTGCTTTGGCAAGTGCCAATTGACCGCATTCGGGCAGAAACAAAAGAGAATAGCAAGAGGCCTTTTCTCCCCGGCTGCTCTGCCAAGCCCTTCCGGCTAAAACTATGTCGTTGCTCCTCTGGAAGGATCCCTGTACCGTGACGTAGTTTTTCAGAAGAAGCCTTGCGTTTGCAAGAGCAAATGAGGAATTCGTTGCAGGAAAGAGGAAGGAAAGAAAGTTTCTCTCCTTCTGCCTGCTTTGCTCAGAGGACTGGATGAAGTCAGGGAGTTCTCCCTTTCACTGAGAAACGTGCAGGCTGCTGTTGCCTGGGCGCTTTCTTCTTTGCAAAAGAGTCTGCAGTTCCACGCTTTGAACCTTGGAAAGGCGCCCGGCTCTGCTAAGATTTCCCCCGGCGCTTCGTTTGCCCTGGGCCAAAGCGAGCCTTCACATTAGCTGAACGCTAACACTGCATACTCGTTCCACTTCCAGAACAGGGCTACCGCGAGGCAGTTCTCCGGGGGAAAACGGCCCTTCGCGAAGGGCAGATCTGTGGAGCTCATTGCGGGAAAGCGAAAGCAAAGGACGCTTTTCTCCCTCTGACTGCTTTCGTCAGAGGAACGGGGGAAGTCACAGTGTTCTTTCTCTCACTGAGATACACACAATCTGACGTTGCCTCTGAGCTCCGTTGCTGGCAAAGAACTGAAACGGACATACATTCCTGTGGGGAAACACAGGGCTTTGCTAGGATTTCTCTAGGCAGTGTGTTTTCCCTGGGCCTCACTGTAGCAACACTATCTCGCCAGGGCAACACTGCATGGGATTTCCTCTGCCAGGAGAGAGCTGCTGCTTTGTAGTTTGTGCTGGGAAACCTGGCTTTGGCAAGTGCCAATTGACCGCATTCGGGCAGAAAGAAAAGAGAATAGCAAGAGGCCTTTTCTCCCCGGCTGCTCTGCCAAGCCCTTCCGGCTAAAACTATGTCGTTGCTCCTCTGGAAGGATCCCTGCACCGTGACGTAGTTTTTCAGAAGAAGCCTTGCGTTTGCAAGAGCAAATGAGGAATTCGTTGCAGGAAAGAGGAAGGAAAGAAAGTTTCTCTCCTTCTGCCTGCTTTGCTCAGAGGACTGGATGAAGTCAGGGAGTTCTCTCTTTCACTGAGAAACGTGCAGGCTGCTGTTGCCTGGGCGCTCTCTTCTTTGCAAAAGAGTCTGCAGTTCCACGCTTTGAACCTTGGAAAGGCGCCCGGCTCTGCTAAGATTTCCCCCGGCGCTTCGTTTGCCCTGGGCCAAAGCGAGCCTTCACATTAGCTGAACGCTAACACTGCATACTCGTTCCACTTCCAGAACAGGGCTACCGCGAGGCAGTTCTCCGGGGGAAAACGGCCCTTCGCGAAGGGCAGATCTGTCGAGCTCATTGCGGGAAAGCGAAAGCAAAGGACGCTTTTCTCCCTCTAACTGCTTTCGTCAGAGGAACGGGGGAAGTCACAGTGTTCTTTCTCTCACTGAGATACACACAATCTGACGTTGCCTCTGAGCTCCGTTGCTGGCAAAGAACTGAAACGGACATACATTCCTGTGGGGAAACACAGGGCTTTGCTAGGATTTCTCTAGGCAGTGTGTTTTCCCTGGGCCTCACTGTAGCAACACTATCTCGCCAGGGCAACACTGCATGGGATTTCCTCTGCCAGGAGAGAGCTGCTGCTTTGTAGTTTGTGCTGGGAAACCTTGCTTTGGCAAGTGCCAATTGACCGCATTCGGGCAGAAAGAAAAGAGAATAGCAAGAGGCCTTTTCTCCCCGGCTGCTCTGCCAAGCCCTTCCAGCTAAAACTATGTCGTTGCTCCTCTGGAAGGATCCCTGCACCGTGACGTAGTTTTTCAGAAGAAGCCTTGCGTTTGCAAGAGCAATAGAGGAATTCGTTGCAGGAAAGAGGAAGGAAAGAAAGTTTCTCTCCTTCTGCCTGCTTTGCTCAGAGGACTGGATGAAGTCAGGGAGTTCTCCCTTTCACTGAGAAACGTGCAGGCTGCTGTTGCCTGGACGCTCTCTTCTTTGCAAAAGAGTCTGCAGTTCCACGCTTTGAACCTTGGAAAGGCGCCGGGCTCTGCTAAGATTTCCCCAGCGCTTCGTTTGCCCTGGGCCAAAGCGAGCCTTCACATTAGCTGAACGCTAACACTGCATACTCGTTCCACTTCCAGAACAGGGCTACCGCGAGGCAGTTCTCCGGGGGAAAACGGCCCTTCGCGAAGGGCAGATCTGTGGAGCTCATTGCGGGAAAGCGAAAGCAAAGGACGCTTTTCTCCCTCTAACTGCTTTCGTCAGAGGAACGGGGGAAGTCACAGTGTTCTTTCTCTCACTGAGATACACACAATCTGACGTTGCCTCTGAGCTCCGTTGCTGGCAAAGAACTGAAACGGACATACATTCCTGTGGGGAAACACAGGGCTTTGCTAGGATTTCTCTAGGCAGTGTGTTTTCCCTGGGCCTCACTGTAGCAACACTATCTCGCCAGGGCAACACTGCATGGGATTTCCTCTGCCAGGAGAGAGCTGCTGCTTTGTAGTTTGTGCTGGGAAACCTTGCTTTGGCAAGTGCCAATTGACCGCATTCGGGCAGAAAGAAAAGAGAATAGCAAGAGGCCTTTTCTCCCCGGCTGCTCTGCCAAGCCCTTCCGGCTAAAACTATGTCGTTGCTCCTCTGGAAGGATCCCTGCACCGTGACGTAGTTTTTCAGAAGAAGCCTTGCGTTTGCAAGAGCAAATGAGGAATTCGTTGCAGGAAAGAGGAAGGAAAGAAAGTTTCTCTCCTTCTGCCTGCTTTGCTCAGAGGACTGGATGAAGTCAGGGAGTTCTCCCTTTCACTGAGAAACGTGCAGGCTGCTGTTGCCTGGGCGCTCTCTTCTTTGCAAAAGAGTCTGCAGTTCCACGCTTTGAACCTTGGAAAGGCGCCGGGCTCTGCTAAGATTTCCCCCGGCGCTTCGTTTGCCCTGGGCCAAAGCGAGCCTTCACATTAGCTGAACGCTAACACTGCATACTCGTTCCACTTCCAGAACAGGGCTACCGCGAGGCAGTTCTCCGGGGGAAAATGGCCCTTCGCGAAGGGCAGATCTGTGGAGCTCATTGCGGGAAAGCGAAAGCAAAGGACGCTTTTCTCCCTCTGACTGCTTTCGTCAGAGGAACGGGGGAAGTCACAGTGTTCTTTCTCTCACTGAGATACACACAATCTGACGTTGCCTCTGAGCTCCGTTGCTGGCAAAGAACTGAAACGGACATACATTCCTGTGGGGAAACACAGGGCTTTGCTAGGATTTCTCTAGGCAGTGTGTTTTCCCTGGGCCTCACTGTAGCAACACTATCTCGCCAGGGCAACACTGCATGGGATTTCCTCTGCCAGGAGAGAGCTGCTGCTTTGTAGTTTGTGCTGGGAAACCTGGCTTTGGCAAGTGCCAATTGACCGCATTCGGGCAGAAAGAAAAGAGAATAGCAAGAGGCCTTTTCTCCCCGGCTGCTCTGCCAAGCCCTTCCGGCTAAAACTATGTCGTTGCTCCTCTGGAAGGATCCCTGCACCGTGACGTAGTTTTTCAGAAGAAGCCTTGCGTTTGCAAGAGCAAATGAGGAATTCGTTGCAGGAAAGAGGAAGGAAAGAAAGTTTCTCTCCTTCTGCCTGCTTTGCTCAGAGGACTGGATGAAGTCAGGGAGTTCTCTCTTTCACTGAGAAACGTGCAGGCTGCTGTTGCCTGGGCGCTCTCTTCTTTGCAAAAGAGTCTGCAGTTCCACGCTTTGAACCTTGGAAAGGCGCCCGGCTCTGCTAAGATTTCCCCCGGCGCTTCGTTTGCCCTGGGCCAAAGCGAGCCTTCACATTAGCTGAACGCTAACACTGCATACTCGTTCCACTTCCAGAACAGGGCTACCGCGAGGCAGTTCTCCGGGGGAAAACGTCCCTTCGCGAAGGGCAGATCTGTCGAGCTCATTGCGGGAAAGTGAAAGCAAAGGACGCTTTTCTCCCTCTAACTGCTTTCGTCAGAGGAACGGGGGAAGTCACAGTGTTCTTTCTCTCACTGAGATACACACAATCTGACGTTGCCTCTGAGCTCCGTTGCTGGCAAAGAACTGAAACGGACATACATTCCTGTGGGGAAACACAGGGCTTTGCTAGGATTTCTCTAGGCAGTGTGTTTTCCCTGGGCCTCACTGTAGCAACACTATCTCGCCAGGGCAACACTGCATGGGATTTCCTCTGCCAGGAGAGAGCTGCTGCTTTGTAGTTTGTGCTGGGAAACCTTGCTTTGGCAAGTGCCAATTGACCGCATTCGGGCAGAAAGAAAAGAGAATAGCAAGAGGCCTTTTCTCCCCGGCTGCTCTGCCAAGCCCTTCCAGCTAAAACTATGTCGTTGCTCCTCTGGAAGGATCCCTGCACCGTGACGTAGTTTTTCAGAAGAAGCCTTGCGTTTGCAAGAGCAATAGAGGAATTCGTTGCAGGAAAGAGGAAGGAAAGAAAGTTTCTCTCCTTCTGCCTGCTTTGCTCAGAGGACTGGATGAAGTCAGGGAGTTCTCCCTTTCACTGAGAAACGTGCAGGCTGCTGTTGCCTGGACGCTCTCTTCTTTGCAAAAGAGTCTGCAGTTCCACGCTTTGAACCTTGGAAAGGCGCCGGGCTCTGCTAAGATTTCCCCAGCGCTTCGTTTGCCCTGGGCCAAAGCGAGCCTTCACATTAGCTGAACGCTAACACTGCATACTCGTTCCACTTCCAGAACAGGGCTACCGCGAGGCAGTTCTCCGGGGGAAAACGGCCCTTCGCGAAGGGCAGATCTGTCGACCTCATTGCGGGAAAGCGAAAGCAAAGGACGCTTTTCTCCCTCTGACTGCTTTCGTCAGAGGAACGGGGGAAGTCACAGTGTTCTTTCTCTCACTGAGATACACACAATCTGACGTTGCCTCTGAGCTCCGTTGCTGGCAAAGAACTGAAACGGACATACATTCCTGTGGGGAAACACAGGGCTTTGCTAGGATTTCTCTAGGCAGTGTGTTTTCCCTGGGCCTCACTGTAGCAACACTATCTCGCCAGGGCAACACTGCATGGGATTTCCTCTGCCAGGAGAGAGCTGCTGCTTTGTAGTTTGTGCTGGGAAACCTTGCTTTGGCAAGTGCCAATTGACCGCATTCGGGCAGAAAGAAAAGAGAATAGCAAGAGGCCTTTTCTCCCCGGCTGCTCTGCCAAGCCCTTCCGGCTAAAACTATGTCGTTGCTCCTCTGGAAGGATCCCTGCACCGTGACGTAGTTTTTCAGAAGAAGCCTTGCGTTTGCAAGAGCAAATGAGGAATTCGTTGCAGGAAAGAGGAAGGAAAGAAAGTTTCTCTCCTTCTGCCTGCTTTGCTCAGAGGACTGGATGAAGTCAGGGAGTTCTCCCTTTCACTGAGAAACGTGCAGGCTGCTGTTGCCTGGGCGCTCTCTTCTTTGCAAAAGAGTCTGCAGTTCCACGCTTTGAACCTTGGAAAGGCGCCGGGCTCTGCTAAGATTTCCCCCGGCGCTTCGTTTGCCCTGGGCCAAAGCGAGCCTTCACATTAGCTGAACGCTAACACTGCATACTCGTTCCACTTCCAGAACAGGGCTACCGCGAGGCAGTTCTCCGGGGGAAAACGGCCCTTCGCGAAGGGCAGATCTGTCGACCTCATTGCGGGAAAGCGAAAGCAAAGGACGCTTTTCTCCCTCTAACTGCTTTCGTCAGAGGAACGGGGGAAGTCACAGTGTTCTTTCTCTCACTGAGATACACACAATCTGACGTTGCCTCTGAGCTCCGTTGCTGGCAAAGAACTGAAACGGACATACATTCCTGTGGGGAAACACAGGGCTTTGCTAGGATTTCTCTAGGCAGTGTGTTTTCCCTGGGCCTCACTGTAGCAACACTATCTCGCCAGGGCAACACTGCATGGGATTTCCTCTGCCAGGAGAGAGCTGCTGCTTTGTAGTTTGTGCTGGGAAACCTTGCTTTGGCAAGTGCCAATTGACCGCATTCGGGCAGAAAGAAAAGAGAATAGCAAGAGGCCTTTTCTCCCCGGCTGCTCTGCCAAGCCCTTCCAGCTAAAACTATGTCGTTGCTCCTCTGGAAGGATCCCTGCACCGTGACGTAGTTTTTCAGAAGAAGCCTTGCGTTTGCAAGAGCAATAGAGGAATTCGTTGCAGGAAAGAGGAAGGAAAGAAAGTTTCTCTCCTTCTGCCTGCTTTGCTCAGAGGACTGGATGAAGTCAGGGAGTTCTCCCTTTCACTGAGAAACGTGCAGGCTGCTGTTGCCTGGACGCTCTCTTCTTTGCAAAAGAGTCTGCAGTTCCACGCTTTGAACCTTGGAAAGGCGCCGGGCTCTGCTAAGATTTCCCCAGCGCTTCGTTTGCCCTGGGCCAAAGCGAGCCTTCACATTAGCTGAACGCTAACACTGCATACTCGTTCCACTTCCAGAACAGGGCTACCGCGAGGCAGTTCTCCGGGGGAAAACGGCCCTTCGCGAAGGGCAGATCTGTGGAGCTCATTGCGGGAAAGCGAAAGCAAAGGACGCTTTTCTCCCTCTGACTGCTTTCGTCAGAGGAACGGGGGAAGTCACAGTGTTCTTTCTCTCACTGAGATACACACAATCTGACGTTGCCTCTGAGCTCCGTTGCTGGCAAAGAACTGAAACGGACATACATTCCTGTGGGGAAACACAGGGCTTTGCTAGGATTTCTCTAGGCAGTGTGTTTTCCCTGGGCCTCACTGTAGCAACACTATCTCGCCAGGGCAACACTGCATGGGATTTCCTCTGCCAGGAGAGAGCTGCTGCTTTGTAGTTTGTGCTGGGAAACCTGGCTTTGGCAAGTGCCAATTGACCGCATTCGGGCAGAAAGAAAAGAGAATAGCAAGAGGCCTTTTCTCCCCGGCTGCTCTGCCAAGCCCTTCCGGCTAAAACTATGTCGTTGCTCCTCTGGAAGGATCCCTGCACCGTGACGTAGTTTTTCAGAAGAAGCCTTGCGTTTGCAAGAGCAAATGAGGAATTCGTTGCAGGAAAGAGGAAGGAAAGAAAGTTTCTCTCCTTCTGCCTGCTTTGCTCAGAGGACTGGATGAAGTCAGGGAGTTCTCTCTTTCACTGAGAAACGTGCAGGCTGCTGTTGCCTGGGCGCTCTCTTCTTTGCAAAAGAGTCTGCAGTTCCACGCTTTGAACCTTGGAAAGGCGCCCGGCTCTGCTAAGATTTCCCCCGGCGCTTCGTTTGCCCTGGGCCAAAGCGAGCCTTCACATTAGCTGAACGCTAACACTGCATACTCGTTCCACTTCCAGAACAGGGCTACCGCGAGGCAGTTCTCCGGGGGAAAACGGCCCTTCGCGAAGGGCAGATCTGTCGAGCTCATTGCGGGAAAGCGAAAGCAAAGGACGCTTTTCTCCCTCTAACTGCTTTCGTCAGAGGAACGGGGGAAGTCACAGTGTTCTTTCTCTCACTGAGATACACACAATCTGACGTTGCCTCTGAGCTCCGTTGCTGGCAAAGAACTGAAACGGACATACATTCCTGTGGGGAAACACAGGGCTTTGCTAGGATTTCTCTAGGCAGTGTGTTTTCCCTGGGCCTCACTGTAGCAACACTATCTCGCCAGGGCAACACTGCATGGGATTTCCTCTGCCAGGAGAGAGCTGCTGCTTTGTAGTTTGTGCTGGGAAACCTTGCTTTGGCAAGTGCCAATTGACCGCATTCGGGCAGAAAGAAAAGAGAATAGCAAGAGGCCTTTTCTCCCCGGCTGCTCTGCCAAGCCCTTCCAGCTAAAACTATGTCGTTGCTCCTCTGGAAGGATCCCTGCACCGTGACGTAGTTTTTCAGAAGAAGCCTTGCGTTTGCAAGAGCAATAGAGGAATTCGTTGCAGGAAAGAGGAAGGAAAGAAAGTTTCTCTCCTTCTGCCTGCTTTGCTCAGAGGACTGGATGAAGTCAGGGAGTTCTCCCTTTCACTGAGAAACGTGCAGGCTGCTGTTGCCTGGACGCTCTCTTCTTTGCAAAAGAGTCTGCAGTTCCACGCTTTGAACCTTGGAAAGGCGCCGGGCTCTGCTAAGATTTCCCCAGCGCTTCGTTTGCCCTGGGCCAAAGCGAGCCTTCACATTAGCTGAACGCTAACACTGCATACTCGTTCCACTTCCAGAACAGGGCTACCGCGAGGCAGTTCTCCGGGGGAAAACGGCCCTTCGCGAAGGGCAGATCTGTGGAGCTCATTGCGGGAAAGCGAAAGCAAAGGACGCTTTTCTCCCTCTAACTGCTTTCGTCAGAGGAACGGGGGAAGTCACAGTGTTCTTTCTCTCACTGAGATACACACAATCTGACGTTGCCTCTGAGCTCCGTTGCTGGCAAAGAACTGAAACGGACATACATTCCTGTGGGGAAACACAGGGCTTTGCTAGGATTTCTCTAGGCAGTGTGTTTTCCCTGGGCCTCACTGTAGCAACACTATCTCGCCAGGGCAACACTGCATGGGATTTCCTCTGCCAGGAGAGAGCTGCTGCTTTGTAGTTTGTGCTGGGAAACCTTGCTTTGGCAAGTGCCAATTGACCGCATTCGGGCAGAAAGAAAAGAGAATAGCAAGAGGCCTTTTCTCCCCGGCTGCTCTGCCAAGCCCTTCCGGCTAAAACTATGTCGTTGCTCCTCTGGAAGGATCCCTGCACCGTGACGTAGTTTTTCAGAAGAAGCCTTGCGTTTGCAAGAGCAAATGAGGAATTCGTTGCAGGAAAGAGGAAGGAAAGAAAGTTTCTCTCCTTCTGCCTGCTTTGCTCAGAGGACTGGATGAAGTCAGGGAGTTCTCCCTTTCACTGAGAAACGTGCAGGCTGCTGTTGCCTGGGCGCTCTCTTCTTTGCAAAAGAGTCTGCAGTTCCACGCTTTGAACCTTGGAAAGGCGCCGGGCTCTGCTAAGATTTCCCCCGGCGCTTCGTTTGCCCTGGGCCAAAGCGAGCCTTCACATTAGCTGAACGCTAACACTGCATACTCGTTCCACTTCCAGAACAGGGCTACCGCGAGGCAGTTCTCCGGGGGAAAATGGCCCTTCGCGAAGGGCAGATCTGTGGAGCTCATTGCGGGAAAGCGAAAGCAAAGGACGCTTTTCTCCCTCTGACTGCTTTCGTCAGAGGAACGGGGGAAGTCACAGTGTTCTTTCTCTCACTGAGATACACACAATCTGACGTTGCCTCTGAGCTCCGTTGCTGGCAAAGAACTGAAACGGACATACATTCCTGTGGGGAAACACAGGGCTTTGCTAGGATTTCTCTAGGCAGTGTGTTTTCCCTGGGCCTCACTGTAGCAACACTATCTCGCCAGGGCAACACTGCATGGGATTTCCTCTGCCAGGAGAGAGCTGCTGCTTTGTAGTTTGTGCTGGGAAACCTGGCTTTGGCAAGTGCCAATTGACCGCATTCGGGCAGAAAGAAAAGAGAATAGCAAGAGGCCTTTTCTCCCCGGCTGCTCTGCCAAGCCCTTCCGGCTAAAACTATGTCGTTGCTCCTCTGGAAGGATCCCTGCACCGTGACGTAGTTTTTCAGAAGAAGCCTTGCGTTTGCAAGAGCAAATGAGGAATTCGTTGCAGGAAAGAGGAAGGAAAGAAAGTTTCTCTCCTTCTGCCTGCTTTGCTCAGAGGACTGGATGAAGTCAGGGAGTTCTCTCTTTCACTGAGAAACGTGCAGGCTGCTGTTGCCTGGGCGCTCTCTTCTTTGCAAAAGAGTCTGCAGTTCCACGCTTTGAACCTTGGAAAGGCGCCCGGCTCTGCTAAGATTTCCCCCGGCGCTTCGTTTGCCCTGGGCCAAAGCGAGCCTTCACATTAGCTGAACGCTAACACTGCATACTCGTTCCACTTCCAGAACAGGGCTACCGCGAGGCAGTTCTCCGGGGGAAAACGTCCCTTCGCGAAGGGCAGATCTGTCGAGCTCATTGCGGGAAAGCGAAAGCAAAGGACGCTTTTCTCCCTCTAACTGCTTTCGTCAGAGGAACGGGGGAAGTCACAGTGTTCTTTCTCTCACTGAGATACACACAATCTGACGTTGCCTCTGAGCTCCGTTGCTGGCAAAGAACTGAAACGGACATACATTCCTGTGGGGAAACACAGGGCTTTGCTAGGATTTCTCTAGGCAGTGTGTTTTCCCTGGGCCTCACTGTAGCAACACTATCTCGCCAGGGCAACACTGCATGGGATTTCCTCTGCCAGGAGAGAGCTGCTGCTTTGTAGTTTGTGCTGGGAAACCTTGCTTTGGCAAGTGCCAATTGACCGCATTCGGGCAGAAAGAAAAGAGAATAGCAAGAGGCCTTTTCTCCCCGGCTGCTCTGCCAAGCCCTTCCGGCTAAAACTATGTCGTTGCTCCTCTGGAAGGATCCCTGCACCGTGACGTAGTTTTTCAGAAGAAGCCTTGCGTTTGCAAGAGCAAATGAGGAATTCGTTGCAGGAAAGAGGAAGGAAAGAAAGTTTCTCTCCTTCTGCCTGCTTTGCTCAGAGGACTGGATGAAGTCAGGGAGTTCTCCCTTTCACTGAGAAACGTGCAGGCTGCTGTTGCCTGGGCGCTCTCTTCTTTGCAAAAGAGTCTGCAGTTCCACGCTTTGAACCTTGGAAAGGCGCCGGGCTCTGCTAAGATTTCCCCCGGCGCTTCGTTTGCCCTGGGCCAAAGCGAGCCTTCACATTAGCTGAACGCTAACACTGCATACTCGTTCCACTTCCAGAACAGGGCTACCGCGAGGCAGTTCTCCGGGGGAAAACGGCCCTTCGCGAAGGGCAGATCTGTCGACCTCATTGCGGGAAAGCGAAAGCAAAGGACGCTTTTCTCCCTCTAACTGCTTTCGTCAGAGGAACGGGGGAAGTCACAGTGTTCTTTCTCTCACTGAGATACACACAATCTGACGTTGCCTCTGAGCTCCGTTGCTGGCAAAGAACTGAAACGGACATACATTCCTGTGGGGAAACACAGGGCTTTGCTAGGATTTCTCTAGGCAGTGTGTTTTCCCTGGGCCTCACTGTAGCAACACTATCTCGCCAGGGCAACACTGCATGGGATTTCCTCTGCCAGGAGAGAGCTGCTGCTTTGTAGTTTGTGCTGGGAAACCTTGCTTTGGCAAGTGCCAATTGACCGCATTCGGGCAGAAAGAAAAGAGAATAGCAAGAGGCCTTTTCTCCCCGGCTGCTCTGCCAAGCCCTTCCAGCTAAAACTATGTCGTTGCTCCTCTGGAAGGATCCCTGCACCGTGACGTAGTTTTTCAGAAGAAGCCTTGCGTTTGCAAGAGCAATAGAGGAATTCGTTGCAGGAAAGAGGAAGGAAAGAAAGTTTCTCTCCTTCTGCCTGCTTTGCTCAGAGGACTGGATGAAGTCAGGGAGTTCTCCCTTTCACTGAGAAACGTGCAGGCTGCTGTTGCCTGGACGCTCTCTTCTTTGCAAAAGAGTCTGCAGTTCCACGCTTTGAACCTTGGAAAGGCGCCCGGCTCTGCTAAGATTTCCCCCGGCGCTTCGTTTGCCCTGGGCCAAAGCGAGCCTTCACATTAGCTGAACGCTAACACTGCATACTCGTTCCACTTCCAGAACAGGGCTACCGCGAGGCAGTTCTCCGGGGGAAAACGGCCCTTCGCGAAGGGCAGATCTGTCGAGCTCATTGCGGGAAAGCGAAAGCAAAGGACGCTTTTCTCCCTCTAACTGCTTTCGTCAGAGGAACGGGGGAAGTCACAGTGTTCTTTCTCTCACTGAGATACACACAATCTGACGTTGCCTCTGAGCTCCGTTGCTGGCAAAGAACTGAAACGGACATACATTCCTGTGGGGAAACACAGGGCTTTGCTAGGATTTCTCTAGGCAGTGTGTTTTCCCTGGGCCTCACTGTAGCAACACTATCTCGCCAGGGCAACACTGCATGGGATTTCCTCTGCCAGGAGAGAGCTGCTGCTTTGTAGTTTGTGCTGGGAAACCTGGCTTTGGCAAGTGCCAATTGACCGCATTCGGGCAGAAAGAAAAGAGAATAGCAAGAGGCCTTTTCTCCCCGGCTGCTCTGCCAAGCCCTTCCGGCTAAAACTATGTCGTTGCTCCTCTGGAAGGATCCCTGCACCGTGACGTAGTTTTTCAGAAGAAGCCTTGCGTTTGCAAGAGCAAATGAGGAATTCGTTGCAGGAAAGAGGAAGGAAAGAAAGTTTCTCTCCTTCTGCCTGCTTTGCTCAGAGGACTGGATGAAGTCAGGGAGTTCTCTCTTTCACTGAGAAACGTGCAGGCTGCTGTTGCCTGGGCGCTCTCTTCTTTGCAAAAGAGTCTGCAGTTCCACGCTTTGAACCTTGGAAAGGCGCCCGGCTCTGCTAAGATTTCCCCCGGCGCTTCGTTTGCCCTGGGCCAAAGCGAGCCTTCACATTAGCTGAACGCTAACACTGCATACTCGTTCCACTTCCAGAACAGGGCTACCGCGAGGCAGTTCTCCGGGGGAAAACGGCCCTTCGCGAAGGGCAGATCTGTCGAGCTCATTGCGGGAAAGCGAAAGCAAAGGACGCTTTTCTCCCTCTAACTGCTTTCGTCAGAGGAACGGGGGAAGTCACAGTGTTCTTTCTCTCACTGAGATACACACAATCTGACGTTGCCTCTGAGCTCCGTTGCTGGCAAAGAACTGAAACGGACATACATTCCTGTGGGGAAACACAGGGCTTTGCTAGGATTTCTCTAGGCAGTGTGTTTTCCCTGGGCCTCACTGTAGCAACACTATCTCGCCAGGGCAACACTGCATGGGATTTCCTCTGCCAGGAGAGAGCTGCTGCTTTGTAGTTTGTGCTGGGAAACCTTGCTTTGGCAAGTGCCAATTGACCGCATTCGGGCAGAAAGAAAAGAGAATAGCAAGAGGCCTTTTCTCCCCGGCTGCTCTGCCAAGCCCTTCCAGCTAAAACTATGTCGTTGCTCCTCTGGAAGGATCCCTGCACCGTGACGTAGTTTTTCAGAAGAAGCCTTGCGTTTGCAAGAGCAATAGAGGAATTCGTTGCAGGAAAGAGGAAGGAAAGAAAGTTTCTCTCCTTCTGCCTGCTTTGCTCAGAGGACTGGATGAAGTCAGGGAGTTCTCCCTTTCACTGAGAAACGTGCAGGCTGCTGTTGCCTGGACGCTCTCTTCTTTGCAAAAGAGTCTGCAGTTCCACGCTTTGAACCTTGGAAAGGCGCCGGGCTCTGCTAAGATTTCCCCAGCGCTTCGTTTGCCCTGGGCCAAAGCGAGCCTTCACATTAGCTGAACGCTAACACTGCATACTCGTTCCACTTCCAGAACAGGGCTACCGCGAGGCAGTTCTCCGGGGGAAAACGGCCCTTCGCGAAGGGCAGATCTGTGGAGCTCATTGCGGGAAAGCGAAAGCAAAGGACGCTTTTCTCCCTCTGACTGCTTTCGTCAGAGGAACGGGGGAAGTCACAGTGTTCTTTCTCTCACTGAGATACACACAATCTGACGTTGCCTCTGAGCTCCGTTGCTGGCAAAGAACTGAAACGGACATACATTCCTGTGGGGAAACACAGGGCTTTGCTAGGATTTCTCTAGGCAGTGTGTTTTCCCTGGGCCTCACTGTAGCAACACTATCTCGCCAGGGCAACACTGCATGGGATTTCCTCTGCCAGGAGAGAGCTGCTGCTTTGTAGTTTGTGCTGGGAAACCTGGCTTTGGCAAGTGCCAATTGACCGCATTCGGGCAGAAAGAAAAGAGAATAGCAAGAGGCCTTTTCTCCCCGGCTGCTCTGCCAAGCCCTTCCGGCTAAAACTATGTCGTTGCTCCTCTGGAAGGATCCCTGCACCGTGACGTAGTTTTTCAGAAGAAGCCTTGCGTTTGCAAGAGCAAATGAGGAATTCGTTGCAGGAAAGAGGAAGGAAAGAAAGTTTCTCTCCTTCTGCCTGCTTTGCTCAGAGGACTGGATGAAGTCAGGGAGTTCTCTCTTTCACTGAGAAACGTGCAGGCTGCTGTTGCCTGGGCGCTCTCTTCTTTGCAAAAGAGTCTGCAGTTCCACGCTTTGAACCTTGGAAAGGCGCCCGGCTCTGCTAAGATTTCCCCCGGCGCTTCGTTTGCCCTGGGCCAAAGCGAGCCTTCACATTAGCTGAACGCTAACACTGCATACTCGTTCCACTTCCAGAACAGGGCTACCGCGAGGCAGTTCTCCGGGGGAAAACGGCCCTTCGCGAAGGGCAGATCTGTCGAGCTCATTGCGGGAAAGCGAAAGCAAAGGACGCTTTTCTCCCTCTAACTGCTTTCGTCAGAGGAACGGGGGAAGTCACAGTGTTCTTTCTCTCACTGAGATACACACAATCTGACGTTGCCTCTGAGCTCCGTTGCTGGCAAAGAACTGAAACGGACATACATTCCTGTGGGGAAACACAGGGCTTTGCTAGGATTTCTCTAGGCAGTGTGTTTTCCCTGGGCCTCACTGTAGCAACACTATCTCGCCAGGGCAACACTGCATGGGATTTCCTCTGCCAGGAGAGAGCTGCTGCTTTGTAGTTTGTGCTGGGAAACCTTGCTTTGGCAAGTGCCAATTGACCGCATTCGGGCAGAAAGAAAAGAGAATAGCAAGAGGCCTTTTCTCCCCGGCTGCTCTGCCAAGCCCTTCCAGCTAAAACTATGTCGTTGCTCCTCTGGAAGGATCCCTGCACCGTGACGTAGTTTTTCAGAAGAAGCCTTGCGTTTGCAAGAGCAATAGAGGAATTCGTTGCAGGAAAGAGGAAGGAAAGAAAGTTTCTCTCCTTCTGCCTGCTTTGCTCAGAGGACTGGATGAAGTCAGGGAGTTCTCCCTTTCACTGAGAAACGTGCAGGCTGCTGTTGCCTGGACGCTCTCTTCTTTGCAAAAGAGTCTGCAGTTCCACGCTTTGAACCTTGGAAAGGCGCCGGGCTCTGCTAAGATTTCCCCAGCGCTTCGTTTGCCCTGGGCCAAAGCGAGCCTTCACATTAGCTGAACGCTAACACTGCATACTCGTTCCACTTCCAGAACAGGGCTACCGCGAGGCAGTTCTCCGGGGGAAAACGGCCCTTCGCGAAGGGCAGATCTGTGGAGCTCATTGCGGGAAAGCGAAAGCAAAGGACGCTTTTCTCCCTCTAACTGCTTTCGTCAGAGGAACGGGGGAAGTCACAGTGTTCTTTCTCTCACTGAGATACACACAATCTGACGTTGCCTCTGAGCTCCGTTGCTGGCAAAGAACTGAAACGGACATACATTCCTGTGGGGAAACACAGGGCTTTGCTAGGATTTCTCTAGGCAGTGTGTTTTCCCTGGGCCTCACTGTAGCAACACTATCTCGCCAGGGCAACACTGCATGGGATTTCCTCTGCCAGGAGAGAGCTGCTGCTTTGTAGTTTGTGCTGGGAAACCTTGCTTTGGCAAGTGCCAATTGACCGCATTCGGGCAGAAAGAAAAGAGAATAGCAAGAGGCCTTTTCTCCCCGGCTGCTCTGCCAAGCCCTTCCGGCTAAAACTATGTCGTTGCTCCTCTGGAAGGATCCCTGCACCGTGACGTAGTTTTTCAGAAGAAGCCTTGCGTTTGCAAGAGCAAATGAGGAATTCGTTGCAGGAAAGAGGAAGGAAAGAAAGTTTCTCTCCTTCTGCCTGCTTTGCTCAGAGGACTGGATGAAGTCAGGGAGTTCTCCCTTTCACTGAGAAACGTGCAGGCTGCTGTTGCCTGGGCGCTCTCTTCTTTGCAAAAGAGTCTGCAGTTCCACGCTTTGAACCTTGGAAAGGCGCCGGGCTCTGCTAAGATTTCCCCCGGCGCTTCGTTTGCCCTGGGCCAAAGCGAGCCTTCACATTAGCTGAACGCTAACACTGCATACTCGTTCCACTTCCAGAACAGGGCTACCGCGAGGCAGTTCTCCGGGGGAAAATGGCCCTTCGCGAAGGGCAGATCTGTGGAGCTCATTGCGGGAAAGCGAAAGCAAAGGACGCTTTTCTCCCTCTGACTGCTTTCGTCAGAGGAACGGGGGAAGTCACAGTGTTCTTTCTCTCACTGAGATACACACAATCTGACGTTGCCTCTGAGCTCCGTTGCTGGCAAAGAACTGAAACGGACATACATTCCTGTGGGGAAACACAGGGCTTTGCTAGGATTTCTCTAGGCAGTGTGTTTTCCCTGGGCCTCACTGTAGCAACACTATCTCGCCAGGGCAACACTGCATGGGATTTCCTCTGCCAGGAGAGAGCTGCTGCTTTGTAGTTTGTGCTGGGAAACCTGGCTTTGGCAAGTGCCAATTGACCGCATTCGGGCAGAAAGAAAAGAGAATAGCAAGAGGCCTTTTCTCCCCGGCTGCTCTGCCAAGCCCTTCCGGCTAAAACTATGTCGTTGCTCCTCTGGAAGGATCCCTGCACCGTGACGTAGTTTTTCAGAAGAAGCCTTGCGTTTGCAAGAGCAAATGAGGAATTCGTTGCAGGAAAGAGGAAGGAAAGAAAGTTTCTCTCCTTCTGCCTGCTTTGCTCAGAGGACTGGATGAAGTCAGGGAGTTCTCTCTTTCACTGAGAAACGTGCAGGCTGCTGTTGCCTGGGCGCTCTCTTCTTTGCAAAAGAGTCTGCAGTTCCACGCTTTGAACCTTGGAAAGGCGCCCGGCTCTGCTAAGATTTCCCCCGGCGCTTCGTTTGCCCTGGGCCAAAGCGAGCCTTCACATTAGCTGAACGCTAACACTGCATACTCGTTCCACTTCCAGAACAGGGCTACCGCGAGGCAGTTCTCCGGGGGAAAACGTCCCTTCGCGAAGGGCAGATCTGTCGAGCTCATTGCGGGAAAGCGAAAGCAAAGGACGCTTTTCTCCCTCTAACTGCTTTCGTCAGAGGAACGGGGGAAGTCACAGTGTTCTTTCTCTCACTGAGATACACACAATCTGACGTTGCCTCTGAGCTCCGTTGCTGGCAAAGAACTGAAACGGACATACATTCCTGTGGGGAAACACAGGGCTTTGCTAGGATTTCTCTAGGCAGTGTGTTTTCCCTGGGCCTCACTGTAGCAACACTATCTCGCCAGGGCAACACTGCATGGGATTTCCTCTGCCAGGAGAGAGCTGCTGCTTTGTAGTTTGTGCTGGGAAACCTTGCTTTGGCAAGTGCCAATTGACCGCATTCGGGCAGAAAGAAAAGAGAATAGCAAGAGGCCTTTTCTCCCCGGCTGCTCTGCCAAGCCCTTCCGGCTAAAACTATGTCGTTGCTCCTCTGGAAGGATCCCTGCACCGTGACGTAGTTTTTCAGAAGAAGCCTTGCGTTTGCAAGAGCAAATGAGGAATTCGTTGCAGGAAAGAGGAAGGAAAGAAAGTTTCTCTCCTTCTGCCTGCTTTGCTCAGAGGACTGGATGAAGTCAGGGAGTTCTCCCTTTCACTGAGAAACGTGCAGGCTGCTGTTGCCTGGGCGCTCTCTTCTTTGCAAAAGAGTCTGCAGTTCCACGCTTTGAACCTTGGAAAGGCGCCGGGCTCTGCTAAGATTTCCCCCGGCGCTTCGTTTGCCCTGGGCCAAAGCGAGCCTTCACATTAGCTGAACGCTAACACTGCATACTCGTTCCACTTCCAGAACAGGGCTACCGCGAGGCAGTTCTCCGGGGGAAAACGGCCCTTCGCGAAGGGCAGATCTGTCGACCTCATTGCGGGAAAGCGAAAGCAAAGGACGCTTTTCTCCCTCTAACTGCTTTCGTCAGAGGAACGGGGGAAGTCACAGTGTTCTTTCTCTCACTGAGATACACACAATCTGACGTTGCCTCTGAGCTCCGTTGCTGGCAAAGAACTGAAACGGACATACATTCCTGTGGGGAAACACAGGGCTTTGCTAGGATTTCTCTAGGCAGTGTGTTTTCCCTGGGCCTCACTGTAGCAACACTATCTCGCCAGGGCAACACTGCATGGGATTTCCTCTGCCAGGAGAGAGCTGCTGCTTTGTAGTTTGTGCTGGGAAACCTTGCTTTGGCAAGTGCCAATTGACCGCATTCGGGCAGAAAGAAAAGAGAATAGCAAGAGGCCTTTTCTCCCCGGCTGCTCTGCCAAGCCCTTCCAGCTAAAACTATGTCGTTGCTCCTCTGGAAGGATCCCTGCACCGTGACGTAGTTTTTCAGAAGAAGCCTTGCGTTTGCAAGAGCAATAGAGGAATTCGTTGCAGGAAAGAGGAAGGAAAGAAAGTTTCTCTCCTTCTGCCTGCTTTGCTCAGAGGACTGGATGAAGTCAGGGAGTTCTCCCTTTCACTGAGAAACGTGCAGGCTGCTGTTGCCTGGACGCTCTCTTCTTTGCAAAAGAGTCTGCAGTTCCACGCTTTGAACCTTGGAAAGGCGCCCGGCTCTGCTAAGATTTCCCCCGGCGCTTCGTTTGCCCTGGGCCAAAGCGAGCCTTCACATTAGCTGAACGCTAACACTGCATACTCGTTCCACTTCCAGAACAGGGCTACCGCGAGGCAGTTCTCCGGGGGAAAACGGCCCTTCGCGAAGGGCAGATCTGTCGAGCTCATTGCGGGAAAGCGAAAGCAAAGGACGCTTTTCTCCCTCTAACTGCTTTCGTCAGAGGAACGGGGGAAGTCACAGTGTTCTTTCTCTCACTGAGATACACACAATCTGACGTTGCCTCTGAGCTCCGTTGCTGGCAAAGAACTGAAACGGACATACATTCCTGTGGGGAAACACAGGGCTTTGCTAGGATTTCTCTAGGCAGTGTGTTTTCCCTGGGCCTCACTGTAGCAACACTATCTCGCCAGGGCAACACTGCATGGGATTTCCTCTGCCAGGAGAGAGCTGCTGCTTTGTAGTTTGTGCTGGGAAACCTGGCTTTGGCAAGTGCCAATTGACCGCATTCGGGCAGAAAGAAAAGAGAATAGCAAGAGGCCTTTTCTCCCCGGCTGCTCTGCCAAGCCCTTCCGGCTAAAACTATGTCGTTGCTCCTCTGGAAGGATCCCTGCACCGTGACGTAGTTTTTCAGAAGAAGCCTTGCGTTTGCAAGAGCAAATGAGGAATTCGTTGCAGGAAAGAGGAAGGAAAGAAAGTTTCTCTCCTTCTGCCTGCTTTGCTCAGAGGACTGGATGAAGTCAGGGAGTTCTCTCTTTCACTGAGAAACGTGCAGGCTGCTGTTGCCTGGGCGCTCTCTTCTTTGCAAAAGAGTCTGCAGTTCCACGCTTTGAACCTTGGAAAGGCGCCCGGCTCTGCTAAGATTTCCCCCGGCGCTTCGTTTGCCCTGGGCCAAAGCGAGCCTTCACATTAGCTGAACGCTAACACTGCATACTCGTTCCACTTCCAGAACAGGGCTACCGCGAGGCAGTTCTCCGGGGGAAAACGGCCCTTCGCGAAGGGCAGATCTGTCGAGCTCATTGCGGGAAAGCGAAAGCAAAGGACGCTTTTCTCCCTCTAACTGCTTTCGTCAGAGGAACGGGGGAAGTCACAGTGTTCTTTCTCTCACTGAGATACACACAATCTGACGTTGCCTCTGAGCTCCGTTGCTGGCAAAGAACTGAAACGGACATACATTCCTGTGGGGAAACACAGGGCTTTGCTAGGATTTCTCTAGGCAGTGTGTTTTCCCTGGGCCTCACTGTAGCAACACTATCTCGCCAGGGCAACACTGCATGGGATTTCCTCTGCCAGGAGAGAGCTGCTGCTTTGTAGTTTGTGCTGGGAAACCTTGCTTTGGCAAGTGCCAATTGACCGCATTCGGGCAGAAAGAAAAGAGAATAGCAAGAGGCCTTTTCTCCCCGGCTGCTCTGCCAAGCCCTTCCAGCTAAAACTATGTCGTTGCTCCTCTGGAAGGATCCCTGCACCGTGACGTAGTTTTTCAGAAGAAGCCTTGCGTTTGCAAGAGCAATAGAGGAATTCGTTGCAGGAAAGAGGAAGGAAAGAAAGTTTCTCTCCTTCTGCCTGCTTTGCTCAGAGGACTGGATGAAGTCAGGGAGTTCTCCCTTTCACTGAGAAACGTGCAGGCTGCTGTTGCCTGGACGCTCTCTTCTTTGCAAAAGAGTCTGCAGTTCCACGCTTTGAACCTTGGAAAGGCGCCGGGCTCTGCTAAGATTTCCCCAGCGCTTCGTTTGCCCTGGGCCAAAGCGAGCCTTCACATTAGCTGAACGCTAACACTGCATACTCGTTCCACTTCCAGAACAGGGCTACCGCGAGGCAGTTCTCCGGGGGAAAACGGCCCTTCGCGAAGGGCAGATCTGTGGAGCTCATTGCGGGAAAGCGAAAGCAAAGGACGCTTTTCTCCCTCTAACTGCTTTCGTCAGAGGAACGGGGGAAGTCACAGTGTTCTTTCTCTCACTGAGATACACACAATCTGACGTTGCCTCTGAGCTCCGTTGCTGGCAAAGAACTGAAACGGACATACATTCCTGTGGGGAAACACAGGGCTTTGCTAGGATTTCTCTAGGCAGTGTGTTTTCCCTGGGCCTCACTGTAGCAACACTATCTCGCCAGGGCAACACTGCATGGGATTTCCTCTGCCAGGAGAGAGCTGCTGCTTTGTAGTTTGTGCTGGGAAACCTTGCTTTGGCAAGTGCCAATTGACCGCATTCGGGCAGAAAGAAAAGAGAATAGCAAGAGGCCTTTTCTCCCCGGCTGCTCTGCCAAGCCCTTCCGGCTAAAACTATGTCGTTGCTCCTCTGGAAGGATCCCTGCACCGTGACGTAGTTTTTCAGAAGAAGCCTTGCGTTTGCAAGAGCAAATGAGGAATTCGTTGCAGGAAAGAGGAAGGAAAGAAAGTTTCTCTCCTTCTGCCTGCTTTGCTCAGAGGACTGGATGAAGTCAGGGAGTTCTCCCTTTCACTGAGAAACGTGCAGGCTGCTGTTGCCTGGGCGCTCTCTTCTTTGCAAAAGAGTCTGCAGTTCCACGCTTTGAACCTTGGAAAGGCGCCGGGCTCTGCTAAGATTTCCCCCGGCGCTTCGTTTGCCCTGGGCCAAAGCGAGCCTTCACATTAGCTGAACGCTAACACTGCATACTCGTTCCACTTCCAGAACAGGGCTACCGCGAGGCAGTTCTCCGGGGGAAAATGGCCCTTCGCGAAGGGCAGATCTGTGGAGCTCATTGCGGGAAAGCGAAAGCAAAGGACGCTTTTCTCCCTCTGACTGCTTTCGTCAGAGGAACGGGGGAAGTCACAGTGTTCTTTCTCTCACTGAGATACACACAATCTGACGTTGCCTCTGAGCTCCGTTGCTGGCAAAGAACTGAAACGGACATACATTCCTGTGGGGAAACACAGGGCTTTGCTAGGATTTCTCTAGGCAGTGTGTTTTCCCTGGGCCTCACTGTAGCAACACTATCTCGCCAGGGCAACACTGCATGGGATTTCCTCTGCCAGGAGAGAGCTGCTGCTTTGTAGTTTGTGCTGGGAAACCTGGCTTTGGCAAGTGCCAATTGACCGCATTCGGGCAGAAAGAAAAGAGAATAGCAAGAGGCCTTTTCTCCCCGGCTGCTCTGCCAAGCCCTTCCGGCTAAAACTATGTCGTTGCTCCTCTGGAAGGATCCCTGCACCGTGACGTAGTTTTTCAGAAGAAGCCTTGCGTTTGCAAGAGCAAATGAGGAATTCGTTGCAGGAAAGAGGAAGGAAAGAAAGTTTCTCTCCTTCTGCCTGCTTTGCTCAGAGGACTGGATGAAGTCAGGGAGTTCTCTCTTTCACTGAGAAACGTGCAGGCTGCTGTTGCCTGGGCGCTCTCTTCTTTGCAAAAGAGTCTGCAGTTCCACGCTTTGAACCTTGGAAAGGCGCCCGGCTCTGCTAAGATTTCCCCCGGCGCTTCGTTTGCCCTGGGCCAAAGCGAGCCTTCACATTAGCTGAACGCTAACACTGCATACTCGTTCCACTTCCAGAACAGGGCTACCGCGAGGCAGTTCTCCGGGGGAAAACGTCCCTTCGCGAAGGGCAGATCTGTCGAGCTCATTGCGGGAAAGCGAAAGCAAAGGACGCTTTTCTCCCTCTAACTGCTTTCGTCAGAGGAACGGGGGAAGTCACAGTGTTCTTTCTCTCACTGAGATACACACAATCTGACGTTGCCTCTGAGCTCCGTTGCTGGCAAAGAACTGAAACGGACATACATTCCTGTGGGGAAACACAGGGCTTTGCTAGGATTTCTCTAGGCAGTGTGTTTTCCCTGGGCCTCACTGTAGCAACACTATCTCGCCAGGGCAACACTGCATGGGATTTCCTCTGCCAGGAGAGAGCTGCTGCTTTGTAGTTTGTGCTGGGAAACCTTGCTTTGGCAAGTGCCAATTGACCGCATTCGGGCAGAAAGAAAAGAGAATAGCAAGAGGCCTTTTCTCCCCGGCTGCTCTGCCAAGCCCTTCCAGCTAAAACTATGTCGTTGCTCCTCTGGAAGGATCCCTGCACCGTGACGTAGTTTTTCAGAAGAAGCCTTGCGTTTGCAAGAGCAATAGAGGAATTCGTTGCAGGAAAGAGGAAGGAAAGAAAGTTTCTCTCCTTCTGCCTGCTTTGCTCAGAGGACTGGATGAAGTCAGGGAGTTCTCCCTTTCACTGAGAAACGTGCAGGCTGCTGTTGCCTGGACGCTCTCTTCTTTGCAAAAGAGTCTGCAGTTCCACGCTTTGAACCTTGGAAAGGCGCCGGGCTCTGCTAAGATTTCCCCAGCGCTTCGTTTGCCCTGGGCCAAAGCGAGCCTTCACATTAGCTGAACGCTAACACTGCATACTCGTTCCACTTCCAGAACAGGGCTACCGCGAGGCAGTTCTCCGGGGGAAAACGGCCCTTCGCGAAGGGCAGATCTGTGGAGCTCATTGCGGGAAAGCGAAAGCAAAGGACGCTTTTCTCCCTCTGACTGCTTTCGTCAGAGGAACGGGGGAAGTCACAGTGTTCTTTCTCTCACTGAGATACACACAATCTGACGTTGCCTCTGAGCTCCGTTGCTGGCAAAGAACTGAAACGGACATACATTCCTGTGGGGAAACACAGGGCTTTGCTAGGATTTCTCTAGGCAGTGTGTTTTCCCTGGGCCTCACTGTAGCAACACTATCTCGCCAGGGCAACACTGCATGGGATTTCCTCTGCCAGGAGAGAGCTGCTGCTTTGTAGTTTGTGCTGGGAAACCTTGCTTTGGCAAGTGCCAATTGACCGCATTCGGGCAGAAAGAAAAGAGAATAGCAAGAGGCCTTTTCTCCCCGGCTGCTCTGCCAAGCCCTTCCGGCTAAAACTATGTCGTTGCTCCTCTGGAAGGATCCCTGCACCGTGACGTAGTTTTTCAGAAGAAGCCTTGCGTTTGCAAGAGCAAATGAGGAATTCGTTGCAGGAAAGAGGAAGGAAAGAAAGTTTCTCTCCTTCTGCCTGCTTTGCTCAGAGGACTGGATGAAGTCAGGGAGTTCTCCCTTTCACTGAGAAACGTGCAGGCTGCTGTTGCCTGGGCGCTCTCTTCTTTGCAAAAGAGTCTGCAGTTCCACGCTTTGAACCTTGGAAAGGCGCCGGGCTCTGCTAAGATTTCCCCCGGCGCTTCGTTTGCCCTGGGCCAAAGCGAGCCTTCACATTAGCTGAACGCTAACACTGCATACTCGTTCCACTTCCAGAACAGGGCTACCGCGAGGCAGTTCTCCGGGGGAAAACGGCCCTTCGCGAAGGGCAGATCTGTCGACCTCATTGCGGGAAAGCGAAAGCAAAGGACGCTTTTCTCCCTCTAACTGCTTTCGTCAGAGGAACGGGGGAAGTCACAGTGTTCTTTCTCTCACTGAGATACACACAATCTGACGTTGCCTCTGAGCTCCGTTGCTGGCAAAGAACTGAAACGGACATACATTCCTGTGGGGAAACACAGGGCTTTGCTAGGATTTCTCTAGGCAGTGTGTTTTCCCTGGGCCTCACTGTAGCAACACTATCTCGCCAGGGCAACACTGCATGGGATTTCCTCTGCCAGGAGAGAGCTGCTGCTTTGTAGTTTGTGCTGGGAAACCTTGCTTTGGCAAGTGCCAATTGACCGCATTCGGGCAGAAAGAAAAGAGAATAGCAAGAGGCCTTTTCTCCCCGGCTGCTCTGCCAAGCCCTTCCAGCTAAAACTATGTCGTTGCTCCTCTGGAAGGATCCCTGCACCGTGACGTAGTTTTTCAGAAGAAGCCTTGCGTTTGCAAGAGCAATAGAGGAATTCGTTGCAGGAAAGAGGAAGGAAAGAAAGTTTCTCTCCTTCTGCCTGCTTTGCTCAGAGGACTGGATGAAGTCAGGGAGTTCTCCCTTTCACTGAGAAACGTGCAGGCTGCTGTTGCCTGGACGCTCTCTTCTTTGCAAAAGAGTCTGCAGTTCCACGCTTTGAACCTTGGAAAGGCGCCGGGCTCTGCTAAGATTTCCCCAGCGCTTCGTTTGCCCTGGGCCAAAGCGAGCCTTCACATTAGCTGAACGCTAACACTGCATACTCGTTCCACTTCCAGAACAGGGCTACCGCGAGGCAGTTCTCCGGGGGAAAACGGCCCTTCGCGAAGGGCAGATCTGTCGAGCTCATTGCGGGAAAGCGAAAGCAAAGGACGCTTTTCTCCCTCTAACTGCTTTCGTCAGAGGAACGGGGGAAGTCACAGTGTTCTTTCTCTCACTGAGATACACACAATCTGACGTTGCCTCTGAGCTCCGTTGCTGGCAAAGAACTGAAACGGACATACATTCCTGTGGGGAAACACAGGGCTTTGCTAGGATTTCTCTAGGCAGTGTGTTTTCCCTGGGCCTCACTGTAGCAACACTATCTCGCCAGGGCAACACTGCATGGGATTTCCTCTGCCAGGAGAGAGCTGCTGCTTTGTAGTTTGTGCTGGGAAACCTTGCTTTGGCAAGTGCCAATTGACCGCATTCGGGCAGAAAGAAAAGAGAATAGCAAGAGGCCTTTTCTCCCCGGCTGCTCTGCCAAGCCCTTCCGGCTAAAACTATGTCGTTGCTCCTCTGGAAGGATCCCTGCACCGTGACGTAGTTTTTCAGAAGAAGCCTTGCGTTTGCAAGAGCAAATGAGGAATTCGTTGCAGGAAAGAGGAAGGAAAGAAAGTTTCTCTCCTTCTGCCTGCTTTGCTCAGAGGACTGGATGAAGTCAGGGAGTTCTCTCTTTCACTGAGAAACGTGCAGGCTGCTGTTGCCTGGGCGCTCTCTTCTTTGCAAAAGAGTCTGCAGTTCCACGCTTTGAACCTTGGAAAGGCGCCCGGCTCTGCTAAGATTTCCCCCGGCGCTTCGTTTGCCCTGGGCCAAAGCGAGCCTTCACATTAGCTGAACGCTAACACTGCATACTCGTTCCACTTCCAGAACAGGGCTACCGCGAGGCAGTTCTCCGGGGGAAAACGTCCCTTCGCGAAGGGCAGATCTGTCGAGCTCATTGCGGGAAAGCGAAAGCAAAGGACGCTTTTCTCCCTCTAACTGCTTTCGTCAGAGGAACGGGGGAAGTCACAGTGTTCTTTCTCTCACTGAGATACACACAATCTGACGTTGCCTCTGAGCTCCGTTGCTGGCAAAGAACTGAAACGGACATACATTCCTGTGGGGAAACACAGGGCTTTGCTAGGATTTCTCTAGGCAGTGTGTTTTCCCTGGGCCTCACTGTAGCAACACTATCTCGCCAGGGCAACACTGCATGGGATTTCCTCTGCCAGGAGAGAGCTGCTGCTTTGTAGTTTGTGCTGGGAAACCTTGCTTTGGCAAGTGCCAATTGACCGCATTCGGGCAGAAAGAAAAGAGAATAGCAAGAGGCCTTTTCTCCCCGGCTGCTCTGCCAAGCCCTTCCAGCTAAAACTATGTCGTTGCTCCTCTGGAAGGATCCCTGCACCGTGACGTAGTTTTTCAGAAGAAGCCTTGCGTTTGCAAGAGCAATAGAGGAATTCGTTGCAGGAAAGAGGAAGGAAAGAAAGTTTCTCTCCTTCTGCCTGCTTTGCTCAGAGGACTGGATGAAGTCAGGGAGTTCTCCCTTTCACTGAGAAACGTGCAGGCTGCTGTTGCCTGGACGCTCTCTTCTTTGCAAAAGAGTCTGCAGTTCCACGCTTTGAACCTTGGAAAGGCGCCGGGCTCTGCTAAGATTTCCCCAGCGCTTCGTTTGCCCTGGGCCAAAGCGAGCCTTCACATTAGCTGAACGCTAACACTGCATACTCGTTCCACTTCCAGAACAGGGCTACCGCGAGGCAGTTCTCCGGGGGAAAACGGCCCTTCGCGAAGGGCAGATCTGTGGAGCTCATTGCGGGAAAGCGAAAGCAAAGGACGCTTTTCTCCCTCTGACTGCTTTCGTCAGAGGAACGGGGGAAGTCACAGTGTTCTTTCTCTCACTGAGATACACACAATCTGACGTTGCCTCTGAGCTCCGTTGCTGGCAAAGAACTGAAACGGACATACATTCCTGTGGGGAAACACAGGGCTTTGCTAGGATTTCTCTAGGCAGTGTGTTTTCCCTGGGCCTCACTGTAGCAACACTATCTCGCCAGGGCAACACTGCATGGGATTTCCTCTGCCAGGAGAGAGCTGCTGCTTTGTAGTTTGTGCTGGGAAACCTTGCTTTGGCAAGTGCCAATTGACCGCATTCGGGCAGAAAGAAAAGAGAATAGCAAGAGGCCTTTTCTCCCCGGCTGCTCTGCCAAGCCCTTCCGGCTAAAACTATGTCGTTGCTCCTCTGGAAGGATCCCTGCACCGTGACGTAGTTTTTCAGAAGAAGCCTTGCGTTTGCAAGAGCAAATGAGGAATTCGTTGCAGGAAAGAGGAAGGAAAGAAAGTTTCTCTCCTTCTGCCTGCTTTGCTCAGAGGACTGGATGAAGTCAGGGAGTTCTCCCTTTCACTGAGAAACGTGCAGGCTGCTGTTGCCTGGGCGCTCTCTTCTTTGCAAAAGAGTCTGCAGTTCCACGCTTTGAACCTTGGAAAGGCGCCGGGCTCTGCTAAGATTTCCCCCGGCGCTTCGTTTGCCCTGGGCCAAAGCGAGCCTTCACATTAGCTGAACGCTAACACTGCATACTCGTTCCACTTCCAGAACAGGGCTACCGCGAGGCAGTTCTCCGGGGGAAAACGGCCCTTCGCGAAGGGCAGATCTGTCGAGCTCATTGCGGGAAAGCGAAAGCAAAGGACGCTTTTCTCCCTCTAACTGCTTTCGTCAGAGGAACGGGGGAAGTCACAGTGTTCTTTCTCTCACTGAGATACACACAATCTGACGTTGCCTCTGAGCTCCGTTGCTGGCAAAGAACTGAAACGGACATACATTCCTGTGGGGAAACACAGGGCTTTGCTAGGATTTCTCTAGGCAGTGTGTTTTCCCTGGGCCTCACTGTAGCAACACTATCTCGCCAGGGCAACACTGCATGGGATTTCCTCTGCCAGGAGAGAGCTGCTGCTTTGTAGTTTGTGCTGGGAAACCTTGCTTTGGCAAGTGCCAATTGACCGCATTCGGGCAGAAAGAAAAGAGAATAGCAAGAGGCCTTTTCTCCCCGGCTGCTCTGCCAAGCCCTTCCAGCTAAAACTATGTCGTTGCTCCTCTGGAAGGATCCCTGCACCGTGACGTAGTTTTTCAGAAGAAGCCTTGCGTTTGCAAGAGCAATAGAGGAATTCGTTGCAGGAAAGAGGAAGGAAAGAAAGTTTCTCTCCTTCTGCCTGCTTTGCTCAGAGGACTGGATGAAGTCAGGGAGTTCTCCCTTTCACTGAGAAACGTGCAGGCTGCTGTTGCCTGGACGCTCTCTTCTTTGCAAAAGAGTCTGCAGTTCCACGCTTTGAACCTTGGAAAGGCGCCGGGCTCTGCTAAGATTTCCCCAGCGCTTCGTTTGCCCTGGGCCAAAGCGAGCCTTCACATTAGCTGAACGCTAACACTGCATACTCGTTCCACTTCCAGAACAGGGCTACCGCGAGGCAGTTCTCCGGGGGAAAACGGCCCTTCGCGAAGGGCAGATCTGTCGAGCTCATTGCGGGAAAGCGAAAGCAAAGGACGCTTTTCTCCCTCTAACTGCTTTCGTCAGAGGAACGGGGGAAGTCACAGTGTTCTTTCTCTCACTGAGATACACACAATCTGACGTTGCCTCTGAGCTCCGTTGCTGGCAAAGAACTGAAACGGACATACATTCCTGTGGGGAAACACAGGGCTTTGCTAGGATTTCTCTAGGCAGTGTGTTTTCCCTGGGCCTCACTGTAGCAACACTATCTCGCCAGGGCAACACTGCATGGGATTTCCTCTGCCAGGAGAGAGCTGCTGCTTTGTAGTTTGTGCTGGGAAACCTTGCTTTGGCAAGTGCCAATTGACCGCATTCGGGCAGAAAGAAAAGAGAATAGCAAGAGGCCTTTTCTCCCCGGCTGCTCTGCCAAGCCCTTCCGGCTAAAACTATGTCGTTGCTCCTCTGGAAGGATCCCTGCACCGTGACGTAGTTTTTCAGAAGAAGCCTTGCGTTTGCAAGAGCAAATGAGGAATTCGTTGCAGGAAAGAGGAAGGAAAGAAAGTTTCTCTCCTTCTGCCTGCTTTGCTCAGAGGACTGGATGAAGTCAGGGAGTTCTCCCTTTCACTGAGAAACGTGCAGGCTGCTGTTGCCTGGGCGCTCTCTTCTTTGCAAAAGAGTCTGCAGTTCCACGCTTTGAACCTTGGAAAGGCGCCGGGCTCTGCTAAGATTTCCCCCGGCGCTTCGTTTGCCCTGGGCCAAAGCGAGCCTTCACATTAGCTGAACGCTAACACTGCATACTCGTTCCACTTCCAGAACAGGGCTACCGCGAGGCAGTTCTCCGGGGGAAAATGGCCCTTCGCGAAGGGCAGATCTGTGGAGCTCATTGCGGGAAAGCGAAAGCAAAGGACGCTTTTCTCCCTCTGACTGCTTTCGTCAGAGGAACGGGGGAAGTCACAGTGTTCTTTCTCTCACTGAGATACACACAATCTGACGTTGCCTCTGAGCTCCGTTGCTGGCAAAGAACTGAAACGGACATACATTCCTGTGGGGAAACACAGGGCTTTGCTAGGATTTCTCTAGGCAGTGTGTTTTCCCTGGGCCTCACTGTAGCAACACTATCTCGCCAGGGCAACACTGCATGGGATTTCCTCTGCCAGGAGAGAGCTGCTGCTTTGTAGTTTGTGCTGGGAAACCTGGCTTTGGCAAGTGCCAATTGACCGCATTCGGGCAGAAAGAAAAGAGAATAGCAAGAGGCCTTTTCTCCCCGGCTGCTCTGCCAAGCCCTTCCGGCTAAAACTATGTCGTTGCTCCTCTGGAAGGATCCCTGCACCGTGACGTAGTTTTTCAGAAGAAGCCTTGCGTTTGCAAGAGCAAATGAGGAATTCGTTGCAGGAAAGAGGAAGGAAAGAAAGTTTCTCTCCTTCTGCCTGCTTTGCTCAGAGGACTGGATGAAGTCAGGGAGTTCTCTCTTTCACTGAGAAACGTGCAGGCTGCTGTTGCCTGGGCGCTCTCTTCTTTGCAAAAGAGTCTGCAGTTCCACGCTTTGAACCTTGGAAAGGCGCCCGGCTCTGCTAAGATTTCCCCCGGCGCTTCGTTTGCCCTGGGCCAAAGCGAGCCTTCACATTAGCTGAACGCTAACACTGCATACTCGTTCCACTTCCAGAACAGGGCTACCGCGAGGCAGTTCTCCGGGGGAAAACGTCCCTTCGCGAAGGGCAGATCTGTCGAGCTCATTGCGGGAAAGCGAAAGCAAAGGACGCTTTTCTCCCTCTAACTGCTTTCGTCAGAGGAACGGGGGAAGTCACAGTGTTCTTTCTCTCACTGAGATACACACAATCTGACGTTGCCTCTGAGCTCCGTTGCTGGCAAAGAACTGAAACGGACATACATTCCTGTGGGGAAACACAGGGCTTTGCTAGGATTTCTCTAGGCAGTGTGTTTTCCCTGGGCCTCACTGTAGCAACACTATCTCGCCAGGGCAACACTGCATGGGATTTCCTCTGCCAGGAGAGAGCTGCTGCTTTGTAGTTTGTGCTGGGAAACCTTGCTTTGGCAAGTGCCAATTGACCGCATTCGGGCAGAAAGAAAAGAGAATAGCAAGAGGCCTTTTCTCCCCGGCTGCTCTGCCAAGCCCTTCCAGCTAAAACTATGTCGTTGCTCCTCTGGAAGGATCCCTGCACCGTGACGTAGTTTTTCAGAAGAAGCCTTGCGTTTGCAAGAGCAATAGAGGAATTCGTTGCAGGAAAGAGGAAGGAAAGAAAGTTTCTCTCCTTCTGCCTGCTTTGCTCAGAGGACTGGATGAAGTCAGGGAGTTCTCCCTTTCACTGAGAAACGTGCAGGCTGCTGTTGCCTGGACGCTCTCTTCTTTGCAAAAGAGTCTGCAGTTCCAGGCTTTGAACCTTGGAAAGGCGCCGGGCTCTGCTAAGATTTCCCCAGCGCTTCGTTTGCCCTGGGCCAAAGCGAGCCTTCACATTAGCTGAACGCTAACACTGCATACTCGTTCCACTTCCAGAACAGGGCTACCGCGAGGCAGTTCTCCGGGGGAAAACGGCCCTTCGCGAAGGGCAGATCTGTCGACCTCATTGCGGGAAAGCGAAAGCAAAGGACGCTTTTCTCCCTCTGACTGCTTTCGTCAGAGGAACGGGGGAAGTCACAGTGTTCTTTCTCTCACTGAGATACACACAATCTGACGTTGCCTCTGAGCTCCGTTGCTGGCAAAGAACTGAAACGGACATACATTCCTGTGGGGAAACACAGGGCTTTGCTAGGATTTCTCTAGGCAGTGTGTTTTCCCTGGGCCTCACTGTAGCAACACTATCTCGCCAGGGCAACACTGCATGGGATTTCCTCTGCCAGGAGAGAGCTGCTGCTTTGTAGTTTGTGCTGGGAAACCTTGCTTTGGCAAGTGCCAATTGACCGCATTCGGGCAGAAAGAAAAGAGAATAGCAAGAGGCCTTTTCTCCCCGGCTGCTCTGCCAAGCCCTTCCGGCTAAAACTATGTCGTTGCTCCTCTGGAAGGATCCCTGCACCGTGACGTAGTTTTTCAGAAGAAGCCTTGCGTTTGCAAGAGCAAATGAGGAATTCGTTGCAGGAAAGAGGAAGGAAAGAAAGTTTCTCTCCTTCTGCCTGCTTTGCTCAGAGGACTGGATGAAGTCAGGGAGTTCTCCCTTTCACTGAGAAACGTGCAGGCTGCTGTTGCCTGGGCGCTCTCTTCTTTGCAAAAGAGTCTGCAGTTCCACGCTTTGAACCTTGGAAAGGCGCCGGGCTCTGCTAAGATTTCCCCCGGCGCTTCGTTTGCCCTGGGCCAAAGCGAGCCTTCACATTAGCTGAACGCTAACACTGCATACTCGTTCCACTTCCAGAACAGGGCTACCGCGAGGCAGTTCTCCGGGGGAAAACGGCCCTTCGCGAAGGGCAGATCTGTGGAGCTCATTGCGGGAAAGCGAAAGCAAAGGACGCTTTTCTCCCTCTAACTGCTTTCGTCAGAGGAACGGGGGAAGTCACAGTGTTCTTTCTCTCACTGAGATACACACAATCTGACGTTGCCTCTGAGCTCCGTTGCTGGCAAAGAACTGAAACGGACATACATTCCTGTGGGGAAACACAGGGCTTTGCTAGGATTTCTCTAGGCAGTGTGTTTTCCCTGGGCCTCACTGTAGCAACACTATCTCGCCAGGGCAACACTGCATGGGATTTCCTCTGCCAGGAGAGAGCTGCTGCTTTGTAGTTTGTGCTGGGAAACCTTGCTTTGGCAAGTGCCAATTGACCGCATTCGGGCAGAAAGAAAAGAGAATAGCAAGAGGCCTTTTCTCCCCGGCTGCTCTGCCAAGCCCTTCCAGCTAAAACTATGTCGTTGCTCCTCTGGAAGGATCCCTGCACCGTGACGTAGTTTTTCAGAAGAAGCCTTGCGTTTGCAAGAGCAATAGAGGAATTCGTTGCAGGAAAGAGGAAGGAAAGAAAGTTTCTCTCCTTCTGCCTGCTTTGCTCAGAGGACTGGATGAAGTCAGGGAGTTCTCCCTTTCACTGAGAAACGTGCAGGCTGCTGTTGCCTGGACGCTCTCTTCTTTGCAAAAGAGTCTGCAGTTCCACGCTTTGAACCTTGGAAAGGCGCCGGGCTCTGCTAAGATTTCCCCCGGCGCTTCGTTTGCCCTGGGCCAAAGCGAGCCTTCACATTAGCTGAACGCTAACACTGCATACTCGTTCCACTTCCAGAACAGGGCTACCGCGAGGCAGTTCTCCGGGGGAAAATGGCCCTTCGCGAAGGGCAGATCTGTGGAGCTCATTGCGGGAAAGCGAAAGCAAAGGACGCTTTTCTCCCTCTGACTGCTTTCGTCAGAGGAACGGGGGAAGTCACAGTGTTCTTTCTCTCACTGAGATACACACAATCTGACGTTGCCTCTGAGCTCCGTTGCTGGCAAAGAACTGAAACGGACATACATTCCTGTGGGGAAACACAGGGCTTTGCTAGGATTTCTCTAGGCAGTGTGTTTTCCCTGGGCCTCACTGTAGCAACACTATCTCGCCAGGGCAACACTGCATGGGATTTCCTCTGCCAGGAGAGAGCTGCTGCTTTGTAGTTTGTGCTGGGAAACCTTGCTTTGGCAAGTGCCAATTGACCGCATTCGGGCAGAAAGAAAAGAGAATAGCAAGAGGCCTTTTCTCCCCGGCTGCTCTGCCAAGCCCTTCCGGCTAAAACTATGTCGTTGCTCCTCTGGAAGGATCCCTGCACCGTGACGTAGTTTTTCAGAAGAAGCCTTGCGTTTGCAAGAGCAAATGAGGAATTCGTTGCAGGAAAGAGGAAGGAAAGAAAGTTTCTCTCCTTCTGCCTGCTTTGCTCAGAGGACTGGATGAAGTCAGGGAGTTCTCCCTTTCACTGAGAAACGTGCAGGCTGCTGTTGCCTGGACGCTCTCTTCTTTGCAAAAGAGTCTGCAGTTCCACGCTTTGAACCTTGGAAAGGCGCCGGGCTCTGCTAAGATTTCCCCAGCGCTTCGTTTGCCCTGGGCCAAAGCGAGCCTTCACATTAGCTGAACGCTAACACTGCATATTCGTTCCACTTCCAGAACAGGGCTACCGCGAGGCAGTTCTCCGGGGGAAAACGGCCCTTCGCGAAGGGCAGATCTGTGGAGCTCATTGCGGGAAAGCGAAAGCAAAGGACGCTTTTCTCCCTCTGACTGCTTTCGTCAGAGGAACGGGGGAAGTCACAGTGTTCTTTCTCTCACTGAGATACACACAATCTGACGTTGCCTCTGAGCTCCGTTGCTGGCAAAGAACTGAAACGGACATACATTCCTGTGGGGAAACACAGGGCTTTGCTAGGATTTCTCTAGGCAGTGTGTTTTCCCTGGGCCTCACTGTAGCAACACTATCTCGCCAGGGCAACACTGCATGGGATTTCCTCTGCCAGGAGAGAGCTGCTGCTTTGTAGTTTGTGCTGGGAAACCTTGCTTTGGCAAGTGCCAATTGACCGCATTCGGGCAGAAAGAAAAGAGAATAGCAAGAGGCCTTTTCTCCCCGGCTGCTCTGCCAAGCCCTTCCGGCTAAAACTATGTCGTTGCTCCTCTGGAAGGATCCCTGCACCGTGACGTAGTTTTTCAGAAGAAGCCTTGCGTTTGCAAGAGCAAATGAGGAATTCGTTGCAGGAAAGAGGAAGGAAAGAAAGTTTCTCTCCTTCTGCCTGCTTTGCTCAGAGGACTGGATGAAGTCAGGGAGTTCTCCCTTTCACTGAGAAACGTGCAGGCTGCTGTTGCCTGGGCGCTCTCTTCTTTGCAAAAGAGTCTGCAGTTCCACGCTTTGAACCTTGGAAAGGCGCCGGGCTCTGCTAAGATTTCCCCCGGCGCTTCGTTTGCCCTGGGCCAAAGCGAGCCTTCACATTAGCTGAACGCTAACACTGCATACTCGTTCCACTTCCAGAACAGGGCTACCGCGAGGCAGTTCTCCGGGGGAAAACGGCCCTTCGCGAAGGGCAGATCTGTGGAGCTCATTGCGGGAAAGCGAAAGCAAAGGACGCTTTTCTCCCTCTAACTGCTTTCGTCAGAGGAACGGGGGAAGTCACAGTGTTCTTTCTCTCACTGAGATACACACAATCTGACGTTGCCTCTGAGCTCCGTTGCTGGCAAAGAACTGAAACGGACATACATTCCTGTGGGGAAACACAGGGCTTTGCTAGGATTTCTCTAGGCAGTGTGTTTTCCCTGGGCCTCACTGTAGCAACACTATCTCGCCAGGGCAACACTGCATGGGATTTCCTCTGCCAGGAGAGAGCTGCTGCTTTGTAGTTTGTGCTGGGAAACCTTGCTTTGGCAAGTGCCAATTGACCGCATTCGGGCAGAAACAAAAGAGAATAGCAAGAGGCCTTTTCTCCCCGGCTGCTCTGCCAAGCCCTTCCGGCTAAAACTATGTCGTTGCTCCTCTGGAAGGATCCCTGCACCGTGACGTAGTTTTTCAGAAGAAGCCTTGCGTTTGCAAGAGCAAATGAGGAATTCGTTGCAGGAAAGAGGAAGGAAAGAAAGTTTCTCTCCTTCTGCCTGCTTTGCTCAGAGGACTGGATGAAGTCAGGGAGTTCTCCCTTTCACTGAGAAACGTGCAGGCTGCTGTTGCCTGGGCGCTCTCTTCTTTGCAAAAGAGTCTGCAGTTCCACGCTTTGAACCTTGGAAAGGCGCCGGGCTCTGCTAAGATTTCCCCCGGCGCTTCGTTTGCCCTGGGCCAAAGCGAGCCTTCACATTAGCTGAACGCTAACACTGCATACTCGTTCCACTTCCAGAACAGGGCTACCGCGAGGCAGTTCTCCGGGGGAAAACGGCCCTTCGCGAAGGGCAGATCTGTGGAGCTCATTGCGGGAAAGCGAAAGCAAAGGACGCTTTTCTCCCTCTAACTGCTTTCGTCAGAGGAACGGGGGAAGTCACAGTGTTCTTTCTCTCACTGAGATACACACAATCTGACGTTGCCTCTGAGCTCCGTTGCTGGCAAAGAACTGAAACGGACATACATTCCTGTGGGGAAACACAGGGCTTTGCTAGGATTTCTCTAGGCAGTGTGTTTTCCCTGGGCCTCACTGTAGCAACACTATCTCGCCAGGGCAACACTGCATGGGATTTCCTCTGCCAGGAGAGAGCTGCTGCTTTGTAGTTTGTGCTGGGAAACCTTGCTTTGGCAAGTGCCAATTGACCGCATTCGGGCAGAAAGAAAAGAGAATAGCAAGAGGCCTTTTCTCCCCGGCTGCTCTGCCAAGCCCTTCCAGCTAAAACTATGTCGTTGCTCCTCTGGAAGGATCCCTGCACCGTGACGTAGTTTTTCAGAAGAAGCCTTGCGTTTGCAAGAGCAATAGAGGAATTCGTTGCAGGAAAGAGGAAGGAAAGAAAGTTTCTCTCCTTCTGCCTGCTTTGCTCAGAGGACTGGATGAGGTCAGGGAGTTCTCCCTTTCACTGAGAAACGTGCAGGCTGCTGTTGCCTGGACGCTCTCTTCTTTGCAAAAGAGTCTGCAGTTCCACGCTTTGAACCTTGGAAAGGCGCCGGGCTCTGCTAAGATTTCCCCAGCGCTTCGTTTGCCCTGGGCCAAAGCGAGCCTTCACATTAGCTGAACGCTAACACTGCATACTCGTTCCACTTCCAGAACAGGGCTACCGCGAGGCAGTTCTCCGGGGGAAAATGGCCCTTCGCGAAGGGCAGATCTGTGGAGCTCATTGCGGGAAAGCGAAAGCAAAGGACGCTTTTCTCCCTCTGACTGCTTTCGTCAGAGGAACGGGGGAAGTCACAGTGTTCTTTCTCTCACTGAGATACACACAATCTGACGTTGCCTCTGAGCTCCGTTGCTGGCAAAGAACTGAAACGGACATACATTCCTGTGGGGAAACACAGGGCTTTGCTAGGATTTCTCTAGGCAGTGTGTTTTCCCTGGGCCTCACTGTAGCAACACTATCTCGCCAGGGCAACACTGCATGGGATTTCCTCTGCCAGGAGAGAGCTGCTGCTTTGTAGTTTGTGCTGGGAAACCTTGCTTTGGCAAGTGCCAATTGACCGCATTCGGGCAGAAACAAAAGAGAATAGCAAGAGGCCTTTTCTCCCCGGCTGCTCTGCCAAGCCCTTCCGGCTAAAACTATGTCGTTGCTCCTCTGGAAGGATCCCTGCACCGTGACGTAGTTTTTCAGAAGAAGCCTTGCGTTTGCAAGAGCAAATGAGGAATTCGTTGCAGGAAAGAGGAAGGAAAGAAAGTTTCTCTCCTTCTGCCTGCTTTGCTCAGAGGACTGGATGAAGTCAGGGAGTTCTCCCTTTCACTGAGAAACGTGCAGGCTGCTGTTGCCTGGGCGCTCTCTTCTTTGCAAAAGAGTCTGCAGTTCCACGCTTTGAACCTTGGAAAGGCGCCGGGCTCTGCTAAGATTTCCCCCGGCGCTTCGTTTGCCCTGGGCCAAAGCGAGCCTTCACATTAGCTGAACGCTAACACTGCATACTCGTTCCACTTCCAGAACAGGGCTACCGCGAGGCAGTTCTCCGGGGGAAAACGGCCCTTCGCGAAGGGCAGATCTGTGGAGCTCATTGCGGGAAAGCGAAAGCAAAGGACGCTTTTCTCCCTCTAACTGCTTTCGTCAGAGGAACGGGGGAAGTCACAGTGTTCTTTCTCTCACTGAGATACACACAATCTGACGTTGCCTCTGAGCTCCGTTGCTGGCAAAGAACTGAAACGGACATACATTCCTGTGGGGAAACACAGGGCTTTGCTAGGATTTCTCTAGGCAGTGTGTTTTCCCTGGGCCTCACTGTAGCAACACTATCTCGCCAGGGCAACACTGCATGGGATTTCCTCTGCCAGGAGAGAGCTGCTGCTTTGTAGTTTGTGCTGGGAAACCTTGCTTTGGCAAGTGCCAATTGACCGCATTCGGGCAGAAAGAAAAGAGAATAGCAAGAGGCCTTTTCTCCCCGGCTGCTCTGCCAAGCCCTTCCAGCTAAAACTATGTCGTTGCTCCTCTGGAAGGATCCCTGCACCGTGACGTAGTTTTTCAGAAGAAGCCTTGCGTTTGCAAGAGCAATAGAGGAATTCGTTGCAGGAAAGAGGAAGGAAAGAAAGTTTCTCTCCTTCTGCCTGCTTTGCTCAGAGGACTGGATGAAGTCAGGGAGTTCTCCCTTTCACTGAGAAACGTGCAGGCTGCTGTTGCCTGGACGCTCTCTTCTTTGCAAAAAAGTCTGCAGTTCCACGCTTTGAACCTTGGAAAGGCGCCGGGCTCTGCTAAGATTTCCCCAGCGCTTCGTTTGCCCTGGGCCAAAGCGAGCCTTCACATTAGCTGAACGCTAACACTGCATACTCGTTCCACTTCCAGAACAGGGCTACCGCGAGGCAGTTCTCCGGGGGAAAACGGCCCTTCGCGAAGGGCAGATCTGTGGAGCTCATTGCGGGAAAGCGAAAGCAAAGGACGCTTTTCTCCCTCTGACTGCTTTCGTCAGAGGAACGGGGGAAGTCACAGTGTTCTTTCTCTCACTGAGATACACACAATCTGACGTTGCCTCTGAGCTCCGTTGCTGGCAAAGAACTGAAACGGACATACATTCCTGTGGGGAAACACAGGGCTTTGCTAGGATTTCTCTAGGCAGTGTGTTTTCCCTGGGCCTCACTGTAGCAACACTATCTCGCCAGGGCAACACTGCATGGGATTTCCTCTGCCAGGAGAGAGCTGCTGCTTTGTAGTTTGTGCTGGGAAACCTTGCTTTGGCAAGTGCCAATTGACCGCATTCGGGCAGAAAGAAAAGAGAATAGCAAGAGGCCTTTTCTCCCCGGCTGCTCTGCCAAGCCCTTCCAGCTAAAACTATGTCGTTGCTCCTCTGGAAGGATCCCTGCACCGTGACGTAGTTTTTCAGAAGAAGCCTTGCGTTTGCAAGAGCAATAGAGGAATTCGTTGCAGGAAAGAGGAAGGAAAGAAAGTTTCTCTCCTTCTGCCTGCTTTGCTCAGAGGACTGGATGAAGTCAGGGAGTTCTCCCTTTCACTGAGAAACGTGCAGGCTGCTGTTGCCTGGGCGCTCTCTTCTTTGCAAAAGAGTCTGCAGTTCCACGCTTTGAACCTTGGAAAGGCGCCGGGCTCTGCTAAGATTTCCCCAGCGCTTCGTTTGCCCTGGGCCAAAGCGAGCCTTCACATTAGCTGAACGCTAACACTGCATACTCGTTCCACTTCCAGAACAGGGCTACCGCGAGGCAGTTCTCCGGGGGAAAATGGCCCTTCGCGAAGGGCAGATCTGTGGAGCTCATTGCGGGAAAGCGAAAGCAAAGGACGCTTTTCTCCCTCTGACTGCTTTCGTCAGAGGAACGGGGGAAGTCACAGTGTTCTTTCTCTCACTGAGATACACACAATCTGACGTTGCCTCTGAGCTCCGTTGCTGGCAAAGAACTGAAACGGACATACATTCCTGTGGGGAAACACAGGGCTTTGCTAGGATTTCTCTAGGCAGTGTGTTTTCCCTGGGCCTCACTGTAGCAACACTATCTCGCCAGGGCAACACTGCATGGGATTTCCTCTGCCAGGAGAGAGCTGCTGCTTTGTAGTTTGTGCTGGGAAACCTTGCTTTGGCAAGTGCCAATTGACCGCATTCGGGCAGAAACAAAAGAGAATAGCAAGAGGCCTTTTCTCCCCGGCTGCTCTGCCAAGCCCTTCCGGCTAAAACTATGTCGTTGCTCCTCTGGAAGGATCCCTGCACCGTGACGTAGTTTTTCAGAAGAAGCCTTGCGTTTGCAAGAGCAAATGAGGAATTCGTTGCAGGAAAGAGGAAGGAAAGAAAGTTTCTCTCCTTCTGCCTGCTTTGCTCAGAGGACTGGATGAAGTCAGGGAGTTCTCCCTTTCACTGAGAAACGTGCAGGCTGCTGTTGCCTGGGCGCTCTCTTCTTTGCAAAAGAGTCTGCAGTTCCACGCTTTGAACCTTGGAAAGGCGCCGGGCTCTGCTAAGATTTCCCCCGGCGCTTCGTTTGCCCTGGGCCAAAGCGAGCCTTCACATTAGCTGAACGCTAACACTGCATACTCGTTCCACTTCCAGAACAGGGCTACCGCGAGGCAGTTCTCCGGGGGAAAACGGCCCTTCGCGAAGGGCAGATCTGTGGAGCTCATTGCGGGAAAGCGAAAGCAAAGGACGCTTTTCTCCCTCTAACTGCTTTCGTCAGAGGAACGGGGGAAGTCACAGTGTTCTTTCTCTCACTGAGATACACACAATCTGACGTTGCCTCTGAGCTCCGTTGCTGGCAAAGAACTGAAACGGACATACATTCCTGTGGGGAAACACTGGGCTTTGCTAGGATTTCTCTAGGCAGTGTGTTTTCCCTGGGCCTCACTGTAGCAACACTATCTCGCCAGGGCAACACTGCATGGGATTTCCTCTGCCAGGAGAGAGCTGCTGCTTTGTAGTTTGTGCTGGGAAACCTTGCTTTGGCAAGTGCCAATTGACCGCATTCGGGCAGAAAGAAAAGAGAATAGCAAGAGGCCTTTTCTCCCCGGCTGCTCTGCCAAGCCCTTCCAGCTAAAACTATGTCGTTGCTCCTCTGGAAGGATCCCTGCACCGTGACGTAGTTTTTCAGAAGAAGCCTTGCGTTTGCAAGAGCAATAGAGGAATTCGTTGCAGGAAAGAGGAAGGAAAGAAAGTTTCTCTCCTTCTGCCTGCTTTGCTCAGAGGACTGGATGAAGTCAGGGAGTTCTCCCTTTCACTGAGAAACGTGCAGGCTGCTGTTGCCTGGACGCTCTCTTCTTTGCAAAAGAGTCTGCAGTTCCACGCTTTGAACCTTGGAAAGGCGCCGGGCTCTGCTAAGATTTCCCCAGCGCTTCGTTTGCCCTGGGCCAAAGCGAGCCTTCACATTAGCTGAACGCTAACACTGCATACTCGTTCCACTTCCAGAACAGGGCTACCGCGAGGCAGTTCTCCGGGGGAAAACGGCCCTTCGCGAAGGGCAGATCTGTGGAGCTCATTGCGGGAAAGCGAAAGCAAAGGACGCTTTTCTCCCTCTAACTGCTTTCGTCAGAGGAACGGGGGAAGTCACAGTGTTCTTTCTCTCACTGAGATACACACAATCTGACGTTGCCTCTGAGCTCCGTTGCTGGCAAAGAACTGAAACGGACATACATTCCTGTGGGGAAACACAGGGCTTTGCTAGGATTTCTCTAGGCAGTGTGTTTTCCCTGGGCCTCACTGTAGCAACACTATCTCGCCAGGGCAACACTGCATGGGATTTCCTCTGCCAGGAGAGAGCTGCTGCTTTGTAGTTTGTGCTGGGAAACCTTGCTTTGGCAAGTGCCAATTGACCGCATTCGGGCAGAAAGAAAAGAGAATAGCAAGAGGCCTTTTCTCCCCGGCTGCTCTGCCAAGCCCTTCCGGCTAAAACTATGTCGTTGCTCCTCTGGAAGGATCCCTGCACCGTGACGTAGTTTTTCAGAAGAAGCCTTGCGTTTGCAAGAGCAAATGAGGAATTCGTTGCAGGAAAGAGGAAGGAAAGAAAGTTTCTCTCCTTCTGCCTGCTTTGCTCAGAGGACTGGATGAAGTCAGGGAGTTCTCCCTTTCACTGAGAAACGTGCAGGCTGCTGTTGCCTGGGCGCTCTCTTCTTTGCAAAAGAGTCTGCAGTTCCACGCTTTGAACCTTGGAAAGGCGCCCGGCTCTGCTAAGATTTCCCCCGGCGCTTCGTTTGCCCTGGGCCAAAGCGAGCCTTCACTTTAGCTGAACGCTAACACTGCATACTCGTTCCACTTCCAGAACAGGGCTACCGCGAGGCAGTTCTCCGGGGGAAAACGGCCCTTCGCGAAGGGCAGATCTGTCGACCTCATTGCGGGAAAGCGAAAGCAAAGGACGCTTTTCTCCCTCTAACTGCTTTCGTCAGAGGAACGGGGGAAGTCACAGTGTTCTTTCTCTCACTGAGATACACACAATCTGACGTTGCCTCTGAGCTCCGTTGCTGGCAAAGAACTGAAACGGACATACATTCCTGTGGGGAAACACAGGGCTTTGCTAGGATTTCTCTAGGCAGTGTGTTTTCCCTGGGCCTCACTGTAGCAACACTATCTCGCCAGGGCAACACTGCATGGGATTTCCTCTGCCAGGAGAGAGCTGCTGCTTTGTAGTTTGTGCTGGGAAACCTTGCTTTGGCAAGTGCCAATTGACCGCATTCGGGCAGAAAGAAAAGAGAATAGCAAGAGGCCTTTTCTCCCCGGCTGCTCGGCCAAGCCCTTCCAGCTAAAACTATGTAGTTGCTCCTCTGGAAGGATCCCTGCACCGTGACGTAGTTTTTCAGAAGAAGCCTTGCGTTTGCAAGAGCAATAGAGGAATTCGTTGCAGGAAAGAGGAAGGAAAGAAAGTTTCTCTCCTTCTGCCTGCTTTGCTCAGAGGACTGGATGAAGTCAGGGAGTTCTCCCTTTCACTGAGAAACGTGCAGGCTGCTGTTGCCTGGGCGCTCTCTTCTTTGCAAAAGAGTCTGCAGTTCCACGCTTTGAACCTTGGAAAGGCGCCGGGCTCTGCTAAGATTTCCCCAGCGCTTCGTTTGCCCTGGGCCAAAGCGAGCCTTCACATTAGCTGAACGCTAACACTGCATACTCGTTCCACTTCCAGAACAGGGCTACCGCGAGGCAGTTCTCCGGGGGAAAATGGCCCTTCGCGAAGGGCAGATCTGTGGAGCTCATTGCGGGAAAGCGAAAGCAAAGGACGCTTTTCTCCCTCTGACTGCTTTCGTCAGAGGAACGGGGGAAGTCACAGTGTTCTTTCTCTCACTGAGATACACACAATCTGACGTTGCCTCTGAGCTCCGTTGCTGGCAAAGAACTGAAACGGACATACATTCCTGTGGGGAAACACAGGGCTTTGCTAGGATTTCTCTAGGCAGTGTGTTTTCCCTGGGCCTCACTGTAGCAACACTATCTCGCCAGGGCAACACTGCATGGGATTTCCTCTGCCAGGAGAGAGCTGCTGCTTTGTAGTTTGTGCTGGGAAACCTTGCTTTGGCAAGTGCCAATTGACCGCATTCGGGCAGAAACAAAAGAGAATAGCAAGAGGCCTTTTCTCCCCGGCTTCTCAGCCAAGCCCTTCTAGCTAAAACTATGTCGTTGCTCCTCTGGAAGGATCCCTGCACCGTGACGTAGTTTTTCAGAAGAAGCCTTGCGTTTGCAAGAGCAAATGAGGAATTCGTTGCAGGGAAGAGGAAGGAAAGAAAGTTTCTCTCCTTCTGCCTGCTTTGCTCAGAGGACTGGATGAAGTCAGGGAGTTCTCCCTTTCACGGAGAAACGTGCAGGCTGCTGTTGCCTGGGCGCTCTCTTCTTTGCAAAAGAGTCTGCAGTTCCACGCTTTGAACCATGGAAAGGCGCCGGGCTCTGCTAAGATTTCCCCCGGCGCTTCGTTTCCCTGGGCAAAGCGAGCCTTCACATTAGCTGAACGCTAACACTGCATACTCGTTCCACTTCCAGAACAGGGCTACCGCGAGGCAGTTCTCCGGGGGAAAATGGCCCTTCGCGAAGGGCAGATCTGTCGAGCTCATTGCGGGAAAGCGAAAGCAAAGGACGCTTTTCTCCCTCTAACTGCTTTCGTCAGAGGAACGGGGGAAGTCACAGTGTTCTTTCTCTCACTGAGATACACACAATCTGACGTTGCCTCTGAGATGCGTTGCTGGCAAAGAAGTGAAATGGACATACATTCCTGTGGGGAAACACAGGGCTTTGCTAGGATTTCTCTACGCAGTATATTTAAACCCCTAACAACAAACAACACTAACCCTCTAACAACAACCAACACTAATCCCCTACCAGCAAACAACACGAAAACCCTAACAACAAACACCACTAAACCCCAACAAGAAACAACTCTAAAACCCTAAAAACAAACAACACTAAACCCCTAACAACAAACAACAGTAACCCCCTAACCACAACCAACCCTAACACCCTAACAACAAACAACACTAACACCCTAAGAACAAACAACACTAACCCCCAACAAAAAACAACAGTAACCCCCTTAGGACAACAACCCTAACTCCCTAACAACAAACAACCCTAAACCACTAAGAACAAACAAAACTAACCCCCGAACAACAAACAACACTAACCCCCTAACAACAAACAACACTAAGCCCTTAACAACAAACAACCCTAATCGCCAACAAGAAACAACCCTAACCCCCTAACAACAAACAACATAACCAAACAGCAAACAACTCTAACGCACTAACAACAAACACTAACCCCGTAACAAGAAACTACCCTAACTCCGTAACAACAAACAACCCTATCTTCCTAACAACAAACAACACAAACCAGCTAACAACAAACAACACTAACCCCCAAATAACCAATAACCCTAAATCCCTAACAACAAACAACACTAACCTCTAAAAACAAAAAACCCTAACACCCTAACAACAAACAACCCTAACCCCATAAAAACCAACAACACTAACCCCCTAACCACAAACAGCACTAACCCAATCAAAACAAAAAACACTAACCCCCTAACAAAAAGCAACACTTTCCCCGTAACAAGAAACAACACTAACACCCTAACAAGAACCAACACTAACACCCTAACAAGAAAGAACCCTAATCCCCAACAAAAAACCACCCTAACCCCCTAACAACAAACAACACTAAACCCCTAACAACAAACAACACTTAACCCCTAACAACAAACAACACTAACCCCCTAACATCAAACTAACCTAACCCCCAACAACAAACAACCCTAAGCCACTAACAACAAACAACACTAACCCCCTAATAGGAAACTACCCAAAACTCGTAACCAAAAAATCCCTAACCCCGTAACAACAAACACCCCTAAGCCCTTAACAACAAACAACACTAACACCCTAACAACCAACAACCCTAAACCTCTAAAACCAAACAAAACTAACCCCCAACAACAACCAACACTAACCCTGTAACAACAAACACTAACCCCCTAACAACAAACAACCCTAACTCCCTAACAACCAACTACACTAACCCCCTAACCACAAACAGCAATAACCCAGTAACAACAAAGAACACTAACCCCCGTAACAACAACCAACACTTACACATTAAAAACAAACAACACTAACCCCCTAACAAGAAACAACCCTAATCCCCTAACAACAAACAACCCTAACCCCCTAAGAACAAAAAACTCTAAACACCGAACAACAAACAACACTAACCCCCTAAGCACAAACAACCCTAACTCCGTAACAACAAACAACCCTAAACCCCTAACAACAAACAACATTAACCCCCTAACAACCAACAACACTAACCCCCTAACCACAAACAACACTAACACCCTAACAACAAACACCACTAAACCCCAAAAAGAACCAACCTAAACCCCTAACAACAAACAACACTAACCCCCTAACAGCCAACAACACTAACCCTCTAACCCCAAAAAGCACTACCCCACTAAGAAAAAAAAACATTAACCTAACAACAACCAACACTAATGCCCTAAGAACAAACAACACTAACCCCCTAACAACAAACAACCCTAACCCCCTAACAACAAACAACCATAACTAAACAACAAACAACGCTAACCCACTAACAACAAACAACACTAACTCCATAACAAGAAACTACACTAACCCCGTAACAACAAACAATCCTAACCGCATAATAACAAAGAACACTAACCCTGTAACAACAAACAACCCTAACCCCCTAGCAGCAAACAACCCTAACCCCCTAACAACCAGCAACCGTAAACCCCTAACAACAAACAACACTAACCCCCTAACAACAAACAACCCTAACCCCCTAACAACAAACAACCCTAACCCCCTAAACAACCAACAACACTAACCCCCTAACCACCAACAGCACTAACCCAGTAAAAACAAAAAAAAACTAACCCCCTAACAACAACCAACACTTATCCCCTAAAAACAAACAACACTAACCCCCAACAAGAAAGAACCCAAATCCTCTAACAACAAACAACTCTAACCCCCTAACAACAAAAAACTCTGAACCCCTAACAACAAACAACACTAACCCACTAACAAGAAACAACCCTAATCCCCTAACAACAAACAACACTTACCGCCTAACAACCAACAACACTAACCCCCTAACCAAAAACACTAACACCCTAACAACAAAAACCACTCAACCCCAACAAGAAACAACCCTAAACACCTAACAACAAACAACACTAACCCCCTAACAACAAACACTAACACCCTAACAACAACCATCCCTAACCCCCTAACAACAAACAACACTAAGCCCCAACAACAAACAACACTAACCCTCTAACAACAACCCTAATCCCCTAACTGCAAACAACACTAACCCACTAACAACAAACAAAACTAACCCCCTAAAAAACAACACAAACCCCAAACAACAAACAACTCTCACACCCTAACAACAAACAACACTAACCCCGTAACAACAACACTAACCCCCAAAAACAAAGAAAACTAACACCCTACCAACAAACAATACTAAATCGCAACTAGAAACAACCCTAACCCCCAACCACAAACAACACTAACCCTCTAAAAAGAAACAACACTAACCCCCAGCAACAGTCCTAACCACCTAACAAGAAACAACACTAACCCCTAAAAAGAAAAAATAAACCCCTAAAAACAAACAGCACTCATGCCCTAAGAACAAACAACACTAACACTCTAACAACAACCAACATTAAACCCCTAACAACAAACAATCCTAACCCCCTAAAAACAAACAACACTAACACCCTAAAAACAAACAACCCTAAAACCCTAAAAACAAACAACAATGAACCCCTAAAAACAAACAAGACTAAGCCAATAAGAACAAAGAGCACTAACCCACTAACAACAAAAAACACTAACCCTCTAACAACATCCAACAGTAACGCCCTAACCACAAACAACACTAACCCCCTAACAACAAACAACCCTAACCCCTAACAACAAACAACCCTAACCCCCTAACAACAAACAACCCTAACCCCCTAACAACCAACAACTCTCACTCCGTAAACAACCAACAACACTAACCCCTAACCAACAACAGCACTAACCCAGTAAAAACAAAAAAAACTAACCCCCTAACAACAACCAACACTTATCCTCTAAAAACAAACAACACTAACCCCCAACAAGAAAGAACCCAAATCCTCTAACAAGAAACAACTCTAACCCACTAACAACAAACAACTCTGAACCCCTAACAACAAACACCACTAACCCACTAACAACAAACAACACTAACCCCGTAACTAGAAACTACCCTAACCCCGTAACAACAAACAACCCTAACACCCAAACAACAAACACTAACCCCCTAACAACAAAGAACCCTATCTCTCTAACAAGAAACAACACTTACCCCCTAACAACAAAAAACACTAACCCCCTAACAACAAACACCACTAACCCCCTAACAACAATCCTAACACCCTAACAACACACAACACTAACACCCTAACAACAAAAACCACTAAACCCCAACAAGAAACAACCCTAAACCCCTAACAACAAACACTAACCCCCTAACAACAAACAACACTAAACCCCTAACAAGAAACTATCCTAACCCCGTAACAACAAACAACCCTAACCTAATAACAACAAACAATCTTAACCCCCTAACAACAAACAACCCTAAATCCCTAACAACAAACAATCCTAAACCCCTAACAACCAACAACATTAACCCCCTAACCACAAACAACACTAACACCCTAACCACAAACAACACTAACCCCGTAAGAACAAACAACACTAACCCCCTAACCACAAACAACACTAACACCCTAACAACAAAAACCACTAAACAACAACAAGAAACAACACTAAACCCCTAACAACAAACAACAATAACCCCCTGACAACAAACAACACTAAACCCCTAACAAGAAACTACCCTAACCCCGTAACAAAAAACAACACTAACCCTGTAACAACAAACAACCCTAACCAACTAACAACCAACAACCGTAATCCCCTAACAACAAACAACCCTAACCTCCATCAAGAAACAACCCTAACCCCTTAAACAACGAACAACACTAACCCCCTTACTACCAACACCACTAACCCAGTAAAAACAAAAAAATCTAACCCCCTAACAACAACCAACACTTATCCCCTAAAAACAAACAACACTAACCCCCAACAAGAAAGAACCCAAATCCTCTAACAACAAACAACACTAACCCCCTAACAACAAACAACACTAACACCCTAACAACAACCATCCCTAACCCCCTAGCAACAAACAACCCTAACCAAACAACAAACAACCCTAACCGACTAACAACAAACAACACTAAACCCCTAACAAGAAACTACCTTAAACCCGAAACAACAAACAACCCTAACCCCCTAACAAACAACAACCGTAAACACCTAACAAAAAAAACCACTAACCCCCTAACAACAAACAACACTAACACCCTAACAACAACCATCCCTAACCCCCAAACAACAAACAATACTAAGCCCCAACAACAAACAACACTAACCCTCTAACAACAACCCTAATCCCCTAACTACAAACAACACTAACCCACTAACAACGAACAAAACTAACCCCCTAAAAAACAACACAAACCCTCAACAACAACCAACTCTCACACCCTAACAACAAACAACACTAACCCCCAACAACAACCACACTAAAACAAAAAAACAAACAGCTCTAACACCCTAACAACAAACACTACTGAAACGCAACTAGAAACAACCCTAACCCCCTTACAAAAAACAACACTAACCCCCTAACAACAAACAACCCTAAACCCCTAACATCAAAGAACACTAACACCCTAACAACAAACAACCCTAACCCCCTAACAAAAAACAGCACTAACCCCACAACAACAAACAACCCTAACCCCCAACAACAAACAACCCTAACCCCTAAAAACCAAAAACACTAACCCACTAACAACAAACATCCTTAACCCACTAACAACAAACAACCCTAACACCTTAACAACAAACAACACTAACCCCCTAACAACAAACAACCCTAAACTCCTAACGTCAAACAACACTAACCACCTAACAGGAAAAAACACTAACACCATAACAACAAACAACACTAGCACCCTAACAACAAAAAGCACTAAAGCCGAACAAGAAACAACCCTAAACCCCTAAATACAAACAACACTAACCCCCTAAACACAAACAACACTAACACCCTAACAACAAAAACCACTAAATCTCAACAAGAAACAACCCGAAACAACTAAATAGAAACAACACTAACCACCTAACAACAACCCTAACCCCCTAACAACAAACAATCCTAACTCCCAACAACAAACTACTCTAACCCACTAACAACAAACAACCCTAACCGCCTAACAAAAAAGAACCCTAACTCTCTAACAAGAAACAACACTAACCCCCTAACAACAAATACACTAACCCCTAACAACAAACACCACTAACCCCCTAACAACAATCCTAACTACATAACAACAAACAACCCTAACCCCCTAACAACAAACAACCCTAAACCCCTAACAACAAACAACCCTAACCTTCTAACAACAAACAACCCTAAAACCCTAACAACCAACAACACTAACCCCCTAACCACAAACAACACTAACACCCTAACAACAAACAACAATAACCCCCTAACAACAAAAACCACTAAACCCCAACAAGGAACAACCCTAAACCCCTAAATACAAACAACACTAACACCCTAACAACAAAAACATCTAAACCCCAACAAGAAACAACCCTAACCCCCTAACAACAAACAACACTAACCCCCTAACAGGAAACTACCCTAACCCCGTAACAACAAACAACCCTAACCCTTAACAGCAAACAACCGTAACCCCCTAACAACAAACAACATTCACCCCTGAAAACAAACAACCCTAAAACCCTAAAAGCAAACAACACTGAACCCCTAAATAAAACAACACTAAGCCCCTAACACCAAACAACACTAACACGCTAACAACAAACACCACTAAACCCCAACAAGAAAAAACCCTAAACCCCTAACAACGAACAACACTAACCCCCTAACAACAAACAACACTAACCCCCTAACAACAAACAACACTAACACACTAAAAACAACCAACCCTAACCCCCTAAGAACAGACAACACTAACACCCTAACAACCAACAACACTAACCCCCTAACCACAAACAACACTAACACCCTAACAACAAAAACCACTAAACCCCAACAAGAAACAACCCTAAACCCCTAACAACAAACAACACTAACCCCCTAACAACAAAGAACCCTAAACCCTAAAAAAAAAACCCTAACCCCCTAACAACAAACAACCCTAACCAAACAACAAACAACACTAACCGACTAACAACAAACAACCCTAACCCCCTAACAACCAACAACTGTAAACCCTAACAACAAACAACCCTAACCCCCTAACAAGAAACAACCCTAACCCCTTAAACAACCAACAACACGAACCCCCTAACTACCAACAGCACTAACCCAGTAAAAACATAAAACACTAACCCCCTAACAACAACCAACACTTATCCCCTGAAAACAAACACCACTAACCCACTAACAAGAAAGAACCCAAATCCTCTAACAACAAACAACTCTAACCCCCTAACAACAAGCAACTCTGAACCCCTAACAACAAACAACACTAACCCACCAACAACAAACAACACTAACCGCCTAACAAGAAACTACCCTAACCCCGTAACAACAAACAACCCTAACCCCTAACAAAAAACAACCCTAACCCCCTAACAACAAACAACCCTAACCAACAACAACCAACAACCGTAAACCCCTGACAACAAAAAACACTAACCCCCTAACCACAAACAACACTTATCCCCTAACAACAAAAAACCTTAACCCCCTAAACAACCAACAACACTAACCCCCTAACCAAAAACACTAACACCCTAACAACAAAAACCACTAAACCCCAACAAGAAACAACCCTAAACACCTAACAACAAACAACACTAAGCCCCTAAAAACAAACAACACTAACACTCTAACAACAACCATCCCTAACCCCCTAAAAACAAACAACACTAAGCCCCAACAACAAACAACACTAACCCTCTAACAACAACCCTAATCCCCTAACTACAAACAACACTAACCCACTAACAACAAACAAAACTAACCCCCTAAAAAACAACACAAACCCCCAACAACAAACAACACTAACCCCCTAACAACAACAACACTAACCCCCAAAAACGGAGAACACTAACACCCTAACAACAAACACTACTGAACCCCAACTAGAAACAACCCTAATCCCCTAACAACAAACAACACTAACCCCCTAACAACAAACAACCCTAAACCCCTAACATCAAAGAACACTAACACCCTAACAACAAACAACCCTAACCCCCTAACAAGAAACAACAATAACTCCCAAACAACAAACAACCCTAACCCCTAAAAACCAAAAACACTAACCCACTAACAACAAACAACCCTAACCCACTAAAAAAAAACAACCCTAACACCCTAACAACAAACAACACTAACCCCCTAACAACAAACAACCCTAAACCCCTAACATCAAACAACACTAACCCCCTAACAAAAAACAACACTAACACCCTAACAACAAACAACACTAACACCCTAACAACAAAAACCACTAAACCCCAACAAGAAACAACCCTAAACCCCTAACAACAAACACTAACCCCCTAACAACAAACAACACTGAACCCCTAACAAGAAACTAACCTAACCCCGTAACAAGAAACGACACTAACCTCCTAACAACAAACAACCTTAACCCCCTAACAACAAACAACCCTAACCCCCCAACAACAAACAACCCTAACCCCTAAAAACCAAAAACACTAACCCACTAACAACAAACATCCTTAACCCACTAACAACAAACAACCCTAACACCTTAACAACAAACAACACTAACCCCCTAACAACAAACAACCCTAAACTCCTAACGTCAAACAACACTAACCACCTAACAGGAAAAAACACTAACACCATAACAACAAACAACACTAGCACCCTAACAACAGAAAGCACTAAAGCCCAACAAGAAACAACCCTAAACCCCTAAATACAAACAACACTAACCCCCTAAACACAAACAACACTAACACCCTAACAACAAAAACCACTAAATCTCAACAAGAAACAACCCGAAACAACTAAATAGAAACAACACTAACCACCTAACAACAACCCTAACCCCCTAACAACAAACAATCCTAACTCCCAACAACAAACTACTCTAACCCACTAACAACAAACAACCCTAACCGCCTAACAAAAAAGAACCCTAACTCTCTAACAAGAAACAACACTAACCCCCTAACAACAAATACACTAACCCCTAACAACAAACACCACTAACCCCCTAACAACAATCCTAACAACATAACAACAAACAACCCTAACCCCCTAACAACAAACAACCCTAAACCCCTAACAACAAACAACCCTAACCTTCTAACAACAAACAACCCTAAAACCCTAACAACCAACAACACTAACCCCCTAACCACAAACAACACTAACACCCTAACAACAAACAACAATAACCCCCTAACAACAAAACCCACTAAACCCCAACAAGGAACAACCCTAAACCCCTAAATACAAACAACACTAACACCCTAACAACAAAAACATCTAAACCCCAACAAGAAACAACCCTAACCCCCTAACAACAAACAACACTAACCCCCTAACAGGAAACTACCCTAACCCCGTAACAACAAACAACCCTAACCCTTAACAGCAAACAACCGTAACCCCCTAACAACAAACAACATTCACCCCTAAAAACAAACAACCCTAAAACCCTAAAAGCAAACAACACTGAACCCCTAAATAAAACAACACTAAGCCCCTAACACCAAACAACACTAACACGCTAACAACAAACACCACTAAACCCCAACAAGAAAAAACCCTAAACCCCTAACAACGAACAACACTAACCCCCTAACAACAAACAACACTAACCCCCTAACAACAAACAACACTAACACACTAAAAACAACCAACCCTAACCCCCTAAGAACAGACAACACTAACACCCTAACAACCAACAACACTAACCCCCTAACCACAAACAACACTAACACCCTAACAACAAAAACCACTAAACCCCAACAAGAAACAACCCTAAACCCCTAACAACAAACAACACTAACCCCCTAACAACAAAGAACCCTAAACCCTAAAAAAAACAACCCTAACCCCCTAACAACAAACAACCCTAACCAAACAACAAACAACACTAACCGACTAACAACAAACAACCCTAACCCCCTAACAACCAACAACTGTAAACCCTAACAACAAACAACCCTAACCCCCTAACAAGAAACAACCCTAACCCCTTAAACAACCAACAACACGAACCCCCTAACTACCAACAGCACTAACCCAGTAAAAACATAAAACACTAACCCCCTAACAACAACCAACACTTATCCCCTGAAAACAAACAACACTAACCCACTAACAAGAAAGAACCCAAATCCTCTAACAACAAACAACTCTAACCCCCTAACAACAAGCAACTCTGAACCCCTAACAACAAACAACACTAACCCACCAACAACAAACAACACTAACCGCCTAACAAGAAACTACCCTAACCCCGTAACAACAAACAACCCTAACCCCTAACAAAAAACAACCCTAACCCCCTAACAACAAACAACCCTAACCAACAACAACCAACAACCGTAAACCCCTGACAACAAAAAACACTAACCCCCTAACCACAAACAACACTTATCCCCTAACAACAAAAAACCTTAACCCCCTAAACAACCAACAACACTAACCCCCTAACCAAAAACACTAACACCCTAACAACAAAAACCACTAAACCCCAACAAGAAACAACCCTAAACACCTAACAACAAACAACACTAAGCCCCTAAAAACAAACAACACTAACACTCTAACAACAACCATCCCTAACCCCCTAACAACAAACAACACTAAGCCCCAACAACAAACAACACTAACCCTCTAACAACAACCCTAATCCCCTAACTACAAACAACACTAACCCACTAACAACAAACAAAACTAACCCCCTAAAAAACAACACAAACCCCCAACAACAAACAACACTAACCCCCTAACAACAACAACACTAACCCCCAAAAACGGAGAACACTAACACCCTAACAACAAACACTACTGAACCCCAACTAGAAACAACCCTAATCCCCTAACAACAAACAACACTAACCCCCTAACAACAAACAACCCTAAACCCCTAACATCAAAGAACACTAACACCCTAACAACAAACAACCCTAACCCCCTAACAAGAAACAACAATAACTCCCAAACAACAAACAACCCTAACCCCTAAAAACCAAAAACACTAACCCACTAACAACAAACAACCCTAACCCACTAAAAAAAAACAACCCTAACACCCTAACAACAAACAACACTAACCCCCTAACAACAAACAACCCTAAACCCCTAACATCAAACAACACTAACCCCCTAACAACAAACAACACTAACACCCTAACAACAAACAACACTAACACCCTAACAACAAAAACCACTAAACCCCAACAAGAAACAACCCTAAACCCCTAACAACAAACACTAACCCCCTAACAACAAACAACACTGAACCCCTAACAAGAAACTAACCTAACCCCGTAACAAGAAACGACACTAACCTCCTAACAACAAACAACCTTAACCCCCTAACAACAAACAACCCTAAACCCCTAACAACAAAAAATCCTAACCCCGTAACAACCAACAACACTAACCCCCTAACAACAAACAACACTAACACCATAAGAACAAACAACACTAACCCGCTAACAACAAAAAACACTAAACCCCAACAAGAAACAACCCTAAACCCCTAAATACAAACAACACTAACAACCTAAGCACAAACAACACCAACAGCCGAACAACATAAACCACTAAACCCCAAGCAGAAACAACCCGAAACCCCTAAATAGAAACAACACTAACCCCCTAACAATAACCCTAACCCCCTAACAACAAACAACCCTAACCCCCAACAACAAACAACTCTAACCCACTAACAACAAACAACACTAACCCCCTAACAACAAAGAGCCCTAACTCTCTAACAAGAAACATCACTAACCCGCTAACAACAAAAAACACTAACCCCCTAACAAAAAACACCACTGACCCCCTAACTACAATCCTAACAACCTAACAAGAAACAACACTAAGCCCCTAAAAATAAACTACCCTAAACCCCTAACAACAAACAACCCTAACCCCCTAACAACAAACAACCCTAAACCCCTAACAACAAACAACCCTAACCTTCTAACAACAAACAACCCTAACCCGCTAACAACCAACAACACTAACCCCCTAACCACAAACAACACTAACACCCTAACAACAAAAACCACTAAACAACAACAAGAAACAACACTAAACCCCTAACAACTAACAACAATAACCCCCTAACAACAAACAACACTAAACCCCTAACAAGAAACTACCCTAACCCCGTAACAAAAAACAACACTAACCCTGTAACAACAAACAACCCTAACCAACTAACAACCAACAACCGTAATCCCCTAACAACAAACAACCCTAACCTCCATCAAGAAACAACCCTAACCCCTTAAACAACGAACAACACTAACCCCCTTACTACCAACACCACTAACCCAGTAAAAACAAAAAAATCTAACCCCCTAACAACAACCAACACTTATCCCCTAAAAACAAACAACACTAACCCCCAACAAGAAAGAACCCAAATCCTCTAACAACAAACAACACTAACCCCCTAACAACAAACAACACTAACACCCTAACAACAACCATCCCTAACCCCCTAGCAACAAACAACCCTAACCAAACAACAAACAACCCTAACCGACTAACAACAAACAACACTAAACCCCTAACAAGAAACTACCTTAAACCCGAAACAACAAACAACCCTAACCCCCTAACAAACAACAACCGTAAACACCTAACAAAAAAAACCACTAACCCCCTAACAACAAACAACACTAACACCCTAACAACAACCATCCCTAACCCCCAAACAACAAACAACACTAAGCCCCAACAACAAACAACACTAACCCTCTAACAACAACCCTAATCCCCTAACTACAAACAACACTAACCCACTAACAACGAACAAAACTAACCCCCTAAAAAACAACACAAACCCTCAACAACAACCAACTCTCACACCCTAACAACAAACAACACTAACCCCCAACAACAACCACACTAAAACAAAAAAACAAACAGCTCTAACACCCTAACAACAAACACTACTGAAACGCAACTAGAAACAACCCTAACCCCCTTACAAAAAACAACACTAACCCCCTAACAACAAACAACCCTAAACCCCTAACATCAAAGAACACTAACACCCTAACAACAAACAACCCTAACCCCCTAACAAAAAACAGCACTAACCCCACAACAACAAACAACCCTAACCCCCCAACAACAAACAACCCTAACCCCTAAAAACCAAAAACACTAACCCACTAACAACAAACATCCTTAACCCACTAACAACAAACAACCCTAACACCTTAACAACAAACAACACTAACCCCCTAACAACAAACAACCCTAAACTCCTAACGTCAAACAACACTAACCACCTAACAGGAAAAAACACTAACACCATAACAACAAACAACACTAGCACCCTAACAACAAAAAGCACTAAAGAACAACAAGAAACAACCCTAAACCCCTAAATACAAACAACACTAACCCCCTAAACACAAACAACACTAACACCCTAACAACAAAAACCACTAAACCTCAACAAGAAACAACCCGAAACAACTAAATAGAAACAACACTAACCACCTAACAACAACCCTAACCCCCTAACAACAAACAATCCTAACTCCCAACAACAAACTACTCTAACCCACTAACAACAAACAACCCTAACCGCCTAACAAAAAAGAACCCTAACTCTCTAACAAGAAACAACACTAACCCCCTAACAACAAATACACTAACCCCTAACAACAAACACCACTAACCCCCTAACAACAATCCTAACAACATAACAACAAACAACCCTAACCCCCTAACAAAAAACAACCCTAAACCCCTAACAACAAACAACCCTAACCTTCTAACAACAAACAACCCTAAAACCCTAACAACCAACAACACTAACCCCCTAACCACAAACAACACTAACACCCTAACAACAAACAACAATAACCCCCTAACAACAAAAACCACTAAACCCCAACAAGGAACAACCCTAAACCCCTAAATACAAACAACACTAACACCCTAACAACAAAAACATCTAAACCCCAAGAAACAACACTAAACCCCTAACAACAAACAACAATAACACCCTAACAACAAAAACCACTAAACCCCTAACAAGAAACTACCGTAACCCCGTAACAACAAACAACACTAACCCCGTAACAACAAACAACCCTAACCCCCAAACAACAAACAACACTAACCCCCTAACAACAAACAATCCTAACCCCCTAACAACCAACAACACTAACCCCCTAACCACAAACAACACTAACACCCTAACAACAAAAACCACTAAACCCCAACAAGAAACAACCCTAAACCCCTAACAACAAACACTAACCCCCTCAAAACAAACGACACTAAACACCTAACGAGAAACTAACAACAAGCAACCTTAAACCCCTAACAAAAAACAACCCTAAACCCCTAACAACAAACAATCCTAACCCCCATCAACCAACAACACTCACCCCCTAACCACAAACAACACTAACACCCTAACCACAAACAACACTAACCCCGTAGGAACAAACAACAATAACCCCCTAACAACAAACAACACTAACACCCTAACAACAAAAACCACTAAACCCCAACACGAAACAGCCCGAAACCCCTAACAAGAAACAACACTAACCCCCTAAAAACACACAACCCTAACAAAACAACAAACAACCCTAACCCACTAACAACAAACAACACTAACCCCCTAACAGGAAACTACCCTAACCCCGTAACAACAAACAACCCTAACCCTTAACAGCAAACAACCGTAACCCCCTAACAACAAACAACATTCACCCCTAAAAACAAACAACCCTAATACCCTAAAAGCAAACAACACTGAACCCCTAAATAAAACAACACTAAGCCCCTAACACCAAACAACACTAACACGCTAACAACAAACACCACTAAACCCCAACAAGAAAAAACCCTAAACCCCTAACAACGAACAACACTAACCCCCTAACAACAAACAACACTAACCCCCTAACAACAAACAACACTAACACACTAAAAACAACCAACCCTAACCCCCTAAGAACAGACAACACTAACACCCTAACAACCAACAACACTAACCCCCTAACCACAAACAACACTAACACCCTAACAACAAAAACCACTAAACCCCAACAAGAAACAACCCTAAACCCCTAACAACAAACAACACTAACCCCCTAACAACAAAGAACCCTAAACCCTAGAAAAAACAACCCTAACCCCCTAACAACAAACAACCCTAACCAAACAACAAACAACACTAACCGACTAACAACAAACAACCCTAACCCCCTAACAACCAACAACTGTAAACCCTAACAACAAACAACCCTAACCCCCTAACAAGAAACAACCCTAACCCCTTAAACAACCAACAACACGAACCCCCTAACTACCAACAGCACTAACCCAGTAAAAACATAAAACACTAACCCCCTAACAACAACCAACACTTATCCCCTGAAAACAAACAACACTAACCCACTAACAAGAAAGAACCCAAATCCTCTAACAACAAACAACTCTAACCCCCTAACAACAAGCAACTCTGAACCCCTAACAACAAACAACACTAACCCACCAACAACAAACAACACTAACCGCCTAACAAGAAACTACCCTAACCCCGTAACAACAAACAACCCTAACCCCTAACAAAAAACAACCCTAACCCCCTAACAACAAACAACCCTAACCAACAACAACCAACAACCGTAAACCCCTGACAACAAAAAACACTAACCCCCTAACCACAAACAACACTTATCCCCTAACAACAAAAAACCTTAACCCCCTAAACAACCAACAACACTAACCCCCTAACCAAAAACACTAACACCCTAACAACAAAAACCACTAAACCCCAACAAGAAACAACCCTAAACACCTAACAACAAACAACACTAAGCCCCTAAAAACAAACAACACTAACACTCTAACAACAACCATCCCTAACCCCCTAACAACAAACAACACTAAGCCCCAACAACAAACAACACTAACCCTCTAACAACAACCCTAATCCCCTAACTACAAACAACACTAACCCACTAACAACAAACAAAACTAACCCCCTAAAAAACAACACAAACCCCCAACAACAAACAACACTAACCCCCTAACAACAACAACACTAACCCCCAAAAACGGAGAACACTAACACCCTAACAACAAACACTACTGAACCCCAACTAGAAACAACCCTAATCCCCTAACAACAAACAACACTAACCCCCTAACAACAAACAACCCTAAACCCCTAACATCAAAGAACACTAACACCCTAACAACAAACAACCCTAACCCCCTAACAAGAAACAACAATAACTCCCAAACAACAAACAACCCTAACCCCTAAAAACCAAAAACACTAACCCACTAACAACAAACAACCCTAACCCACTAAAAAAAACAACCCTAACACCCTAACAACAAACAACACTAACCCCCTAACAACAAACAACCCTAAACCCCTAACATCAAACAACACTAACCCCCTAACAACAAACAACACTAACACCCTAACAACAAACAACACTAACACCCTAACAACAAAAACCACTAAACCCCAACAAGAAACAACCCTAAACCCCTAACAACAAACACTAACCCCCTAACAACAAACAACACTGAACCCCTAACAAGAAACTAACCTAACCCCGTAACAAGAAACGACACTAACCTCCTAACAACAAACAACCTTAACCCCCTAACAACAAACAACCCTAAACCCCTAACAACAAAAAATCCTAACCCCGTAACAACCAACAACACTAACCCCCTAACAACAAACAACACTAACACCATAAGAACAAACAACACTAACCCGCTAACAACAAAAAACACTAAACCCCAACAAGAAACAACCCTAAACCCCTAAATACAAACAACACTAACAACCTAAGCACAAACAACACCAACAGCCGAACAACATAAACCACTAAACCCCAAGCAGAAACAACCTGAAACCCCTAAATAGAAACAACACTAACCCCCTAACAATAACCCTAACCCCCTAACAACAAACAACCCTAACCCCCAACAACAAACAACTCTAACCCACTAACAACAAACAACACTAACCCCCTAACAACAAAGAGCCCTAACTCTCTAACAAGAAACATCACTAACCCGCTAACAACAAAAAACACTAACCCCCTAACAAAAAACACCACTGACCCCCTAACTACAATCCTAACAACCTAACAAGAAACAACACTAACCCCCTAAAAATAAACTACCCTAAACCCCTAACAACAAACAACCCTAACCCCCTAACAACAAACAACCCTAAACCCCTAACAACAAACAACCCTAACCTTCTAACAACAAACAACCCTAACCCGCTAACAACCAACAACACTAACCCCCTAACCACAAACAACACTAACACCCTAACAACAAAAACCACTAAACAACAACAAGAAACAACACTAAACCCCTAACAACAAACAACAATAACCCCCTGACAACAAACAACACTAAACCCCTAACAAGAAACTACCCTAACCCCTTAACAAAAAACAACACTAACCCTGTAACAACAAACAACCCTAACCAACTAACAACCAACAACCGTAATCCCCTAACAACAAACAACCCTAACCTCCATCAAGAAACAACCCTAACCCCTTAAACAACGAACAACACTAACCCCCTTACTACCAACACCACTAACCCAGTAAAAACAAAAAAATCTAACCCCCTAACAACAACCAACACTTATCCCCTAAAAACAAACAACACTAACCCCCAACAAGAAAGAACCCAAATCCTCTAACAACAAACAACACTAACCCCCTAACAACAAACAACACTAACACCCTAACAACAACCATCCCTAACCCCCTAGCAACAAACAACCCTAACCAAACAACAAACAACCCTAACCGACTAACAACAAACAACACTAAACCCCTAACAAGAAACTACCTTAAACCCGAAACAACAAACAACCCTAACCCCCTAACAAACAACAACCGTAAACACCTAACAAAAAAAACCACTAACCCCCTAACAACAAACAACACTAACACCCTAACAACAACCATCCCTAACCCCCAAACAACAAACAACACTAAGCCCCAACAACAAACAACACTAACCCTCTAACAACAACCCTAATCCCCTAACTACAAACAACACTAACCCACTAACAACGAACAAAACTAACCCCCTAAAAAACAACACAAACCCTCAAAAACAACCAACTCTCACACCCTAACAACAAACAACACTAACCCCCAACAACAACCACACTAAAACAAAAAAACAAACAGCTCTAACACCCTAACAACAAACACTACTGAAACGCAACTAGAAACAACCCTAACCCCCTTACAAAAAACAACACTAACCCCCTAACAACAAACAACCCTAAACCCCTAACATCAAAGAACACTAACACCCTAACAACAAACAACCCTAACCCCCTAACAAAAAACAGCACTAACCCCACAACAACAAACAACCCTAACCCCCCAACAACAAACAACCCTAACCCCTAAAAACCAAAAACACTAACCCACTAACAACAAACATCCTTAACCCACTAACAACAAACAACCCTAACACCTTAACAACAAACAACACTAACCCCCTAACAACAAACAACCCTAAACTCCTAACGTCAAACAACACTAACCACCTAACAGGAAAAAACACTAACACCATAACAACAAACAACACTAGCACCCTAACAACAAAAAGCACTAAAGCCCAACAAGAAACAACCCTAAACCCCTAAATACAAACAACACTAACCCCCTAAACACAAACAACACTAACACCCTAACAACAAAAACCACTAAATCTCAACAAGAAACAACCCGAAACAACTAAATAGAAACAACACTAACCACCTAACAACAACCCTAACCCCCTAACAACAAACAATCCTAACTCCCAACAACAAACTACTGTAACCCACTAACAACAAACAACCCTAACCGCCTAACAAAAAAGAACCCTAACTCTCTAACAAGAAACAACACTAACCCCCTAACAACAAATACACTAACCCCTAACAACAAACACCACTAACCCCCTAACAACAATCCTAACAACATAACAACAAACAACCCTAACCCCCTAACAACAAACAACCCTAAACCCCTAACAACAAACAACCCTAACCTTCTAACAACAAACAACCCTAAAACCCTAACAACCAACAACACTAACCCCCTAACCACAAACAACACTAACACCCTAACAACAAACAACAATAACCCCCTAACAACAAAAACCACTAAACCCCAACAAGGAACAACCCTAAACCCCTAAATACAAACAACACTAACACCCTAACAACAAAAACATCTAAACCCCAACAAGAAACAACCCTAACCCCCTAACAACAAACAACACTAACCCCCTAACAGGAAACTACCCTAACCCCGTAACAACAAACAACCCTAACCCTTAACAGCAAACAACCGTAACCCCCTAACAACAAACAACATTCACCCCTAAAAACAAACAACCCTAAAACCCTAAAAGCAAACATCACTGAACCCCTAAATAAAACAACACTAAGCCCCTAACACCAAACAACACTAACACGCTAACAACAAACACCACTAAACCCCAACAAGAAAAAACCCTAAACCCCTAACAACGAACAACACTAACCCCCTAACAACAAACAACACTAACCCCCTAACAACAAACAACACTAACACACTAAAAACAACCAACCCTAACCCCCTAAGAACAGACAACACTAACACCCTAACAACCAACAACACTAACCCCCTAACCACAAACAACACTAACACCCTAACAACAAAAACCACTAAACCCCAACAAGAAACAACCCTAAACCCCTAACAACAAACAACACTAACCCCCTAACAACAAAGAACCCTAAACCCTAAAAAAAACAACCCTAACCCCCTAACAACAAACAACCCTAACCAAACAACAAACAACACTAACCGACTAACAACAAACAACCCTAACCCCCTAACAACCAACAACTGTAAACCCTAACAACAAACAACCCTAACCCCCTAACAAGAAACAACCCTAACCCCTTAAACAACCAACAACACGAACCCCCTAACTACCAACAGCACTAACCCAGTAAAAACATAAAACACTAACCCCCTAACAACAACCAACACTTATCCCCTGAAAACAAACAACACTAACCCACTAACAAGAAAGAACCCAAATCCTCTAACAACAAACAACTCTAACCCCCTAACAACAAGCAACTCTGAACCCCTAACAACAAACAACACTAACCCACCAACAACAAACAACACTAACCGCCTAACAAGAAACTACCCTAACCCCGTAACAACAAACAACCCTAACCCCTAACAAAAAACAACCCTAACCCCCTAACAACAAACAACCCTAACCAACAACAACCAACAACCGTAAACCCCTGACAACAAAAAACACTAACCCCCTAACCACAAACAACACTTATCCCCTAACAACAAAAAACCTTAACCCCCTAAACAACCAACAACACTAACCCCCTAACCAAAAACACTAACACCCTAACAACAAAAACCACTAAACCCCAACAAGAAACAACCCTAAACACCTAACAACAAACAACACTAAGCCCCTAAAAACAAACAACACTAACACTCTAACAACAACCATCCCTAACCCCCTAACAACAAACAACACTAAGCCCCAACAACAAACAACACTAACCCTCTAACAACAACCCTAATCCCCTAACTACAAACAACACTAACCCACTAACAACAAACAAAACTAACCCCCTAAAAAACAACACAAACCCCCAACAACAAACAACACTAACCCCCTAACAACAACAACACTAACCCCCAAAAACGGAGAACACTAACACCCTAACAACAAACACTACTGAACCCCAACTAGAAACAACCCTAATCCCCTAACAACAAACAACACTAACCCCCTAACAACAAACAACCCTAAACTCCTAACATCAAAGAACACTAACACCCTAACAACAAACAACCCTAACCCCCTAACAAGAAACAACAATAACTCCCAAACAACAAACAACCCTAACCCCTAAAAACCAAAAACACTAACCCACTAACAACAAACAACCCTAACCCACTAAAAAAAAAACAACCCTAACACCCTAACAACAAACAACACTAACCCCCTAACAACAAACAACCCTAAACCCCTAACATCAAACAACACTAACCCCCTAACAACAAACAACACTAACACCCTAACAACAAACAACACTAACACCCTAACAACAAAAACCACTAAACCCCAACAAGAAACAACCCTAAACCCCTAACAACAAACACTAACCCCCTAACAACAAACAACACTGAACCCCTAACAAGAAACTAACCTAACCCCGTAACAAGAAACGACACTAACCTCCTAACAACAAACAACCTTAACCCCCTAACAACAAACAACCCTAAACCCCTAACAACAAAAAATCCTAACCCCGTAACAACCAACAACACTAACCCCCTAACAACAAACAACACTAACACCATAAGAACAAACAACACTAACCCGCTAACAACAAAAAACACTAAACCCCAACAAGAAACAACCCTAAACCCCTAAATACAAACAACACTAACAACCTAAGCACAAACAACACCAACAGCCGAACAACATAAACCACTAAACCCCAAGCAGAAACAACCTGAAACCCCTAAATAGAAACAACACTAACCCCCTAACAATAACCCTAACCCCCTAACAACAAACAACCCTAACCCCCAACAACAAACAACTCTAACCCACTAACAACAAACAACACTAACCCCCTAACAACAAAGAGCCCTAACTCTCTAACAAGAAACATCACTAACCCGCTAACAACAAAAAACACTAACCCCCTAACAAAAAACACCACTGACCCCCTAACTACAATCCTAACAACCTAACAAGAAACAACACTAACCCCCTAAAAATAAACTACCCTAAACCCCTAACAACAAACAACCCTAACCCCCTAACAACAAACAACCCTAAACCCCTAACAACAAACAACCCTAACCTTCTAACAACAAACAACCCTAACCCGCTAACAACCAACAACACTAACCCCCTAACCACAAACAACACTAACACCCTAACAACAAAAACCACTAAACAACAACAAGAAACAACACTAAACCCCTAACAACTAACAACAATAACCCCCTAACAACAAACAACACTAAACCCCTAACAAGAAACTACCCTAACCCCGTAACAAAAAACAACACTAACCCTGTAACAACAAACAACCCTAACCAACTAACAACCAACAACCGTAATCCCCTAACAACAAACAACCCTAACCTCCATCAAGAAACAACCCTAACCCCTTAAACAACGAACAACACTAACCCCCTTACTACCAACACCACTAACCCAGTAAAAACAAAAAAATCTAACCCCCTAACAACAACCAACACTTATCCCCTAAAAACAAACAACACTAACCCCCAACAAGAAAGAACCCAAATCCTCTAACAACAAACAACACTAACCCCCTAACAACAAACAACACTAACACCCTAACAACAACCATCCCTAACCCCCTAGCAACAAACAACCCTAACCAAACAACAAACAACCCTAACCGACTAACAACAAACAACACTAAACCCCTAACAAGAAACTACCTTAAACCCGAAACAACAAACAACCCTAACCCCCTAACAAACAACAACCGTAAACACCTAACAAAAAAAACCACTAACCCCCTAACAACAAACAACACTAACACCCTAACAACAACCATCCCTAACCCCCAAACAACAAACAACACTAAGCCCCAACAACAAACAACACTAACCCTCTAACAACAACCCTAATCCCCTAACTACAAACAACACTAACCCCCAACAACAACCACACTAAAACAAAAAAACAAACAGCTCTAACACCCTAACAACAAACACTACTGAAACGCAACTAGAAACAACCCTAACCCCCTTACAAAAAACAACACTAACCCCCTAACAACAAACAACCCTAAACCCCTAACATCAAAGAACACTAACACCCTAACAACAAACAACCCTAACCCCCTAACAAAAAACAGCACTAACCCCACAACAACAAACAACCCTAACCCCCCAACAACAAACAACCCTAACCCCTAAAAACCAAAAACACTAACCCACTAACAACAAACATCCTTAACCCACTAACAACAAACAACCCTAACACCTTAACAACAAACAACACTAACCCCCTAACAACAAACAACCCTAAACTCCTAACGTCAAACAACACTAACCACCTAACAGGAAAAAACACTAACACCATAACAACAAACAACACTAGCACCCTAACAACAAAAAGCACTAAAGCCCAACAAGAAACAACCCTAAACCCCTAAATACAAACAACACTAACCCCCTAAACACAAACAACACTAACACCCTAACAACAAAAACCACTAAATCTCAACAAGAAACAACCCGAAACAACTAAATAGAAACAACACTAACCACCTAACAACAACCCTAACCCCCTAACAACAAACAATCCTAACTCCCAACAACAAACTACTCTAACCCACTAACAACAAACAACCCTAACCGCCTAACAAAAAAGAACCCTAACTCTCTAACAAGAAACAACACTAACCCCCTAACAACAAATACACTAACCCCTAACAACAAACACCACTAACCCCCTAACAACAATCCTAACAACATAACAACAAACAACCCTAACCCCCTAACAACAAACAACCCTAAACCCCTAACAACAAACAACCCTAACCTTCTAACAACAAACAACCCTAAAACCCTAACAACCAACAACACTAACCCCCTAACCACAAACAACACTAACACCCTAACAACAAACAACAATAACCCCCTAACAACAAAAACCACTAAACCCCAACAAGGAACAACCCTAAACCCCTAAATACAAACAACACTAACACCCTAACAACAAAAACATCTAAACCCCAACAAGAAACAACCCTAACCCCCTAACAACAAACAACACTAACCCCCTAACAGGAAACTACCCTAACCCCGTAACAACAAACAACCCTAACCCTTAACAGCAAACAACCGTAACCCCCTAACAACAAACATTCACCCCTAAAAACAAACAACCCTAAAACCCTAAAAGCAAACATCACTGAACCCCTAAATAAAACAACACTAAGCCCCTAACACCAAACAACACTAACACGCTAACAACAAACACCACTAAACCCCAACAAGAAAAAACCCTAAACCCCTAACAACGAACAACACTAACCCCCTAACAACAAACAACACTAACCCCCTAACAACAAACAACACTAACACACTAAAAACAACCAACCCTAACCCCCTAAGAACAGACAACACTAACACCCTAACAACCAACAACACTAACCCCCTAACCACAAACAACACTAACACCCTAACAACAAAAACCACTAAACCCCAACAAGAAACAACCCTAAACCCCTAACAACAAACAACACTAACCCCCTAACAACAAAGAACCCTAAACCCTAAAAAAAACAACCCTAACCCCCTAACAACAAACAACCCTAACCAAACAACAAACAACACTAACCGACTAACAACAAACAACCCTAACCCCCTAACAACCAACAACTGTAAACCCTAACAACAAACAACCCTAACCCCCTAACAAGAAACAACCCTAACCCCTTAAACAACCAACAACACGAACCCCCTAACTACCAACAGCACTAACCCAGTAAAAACATAAAACACTAACCCCCTAACAACAACCAACACTTATCCCCTGAAAACAAACAACACTAACCCACTAACAAGAAAGAACCCAAATCCTCTAACAACAAACAACTCTAACCCCCTAACAACAAGCAACTCTGAACCCCTAACAACAAACAACACTAACCCACCAACAACAAACAACACTAACCGCCTAACAAGAAACTACCCTAACCCCGTAACAACAAACAACCCTAACCCCTAACAAAAAACAACCCTAACCCCCTAACAACAAACAACCCTAACCAACAACAACCAACAACCGTAAACCCCTGACAACAAAAAACACTAACCCCCTAACCACAAACAACACTTATCCCCTAACAACAAAAAACCTTAACCCCCTAAACAACCAACAACACTAACCCCCTAACCAAAAACACTAACACCCTAACAACAAAAACCACTAAACCCCAACAAGAAACAACCCTAAACACCTAACAACAAACAACACTAAGCCCCTAAAAACAAACAACACTAACACTCTAACAACAACCATCCCTAACCCCCTAACAACAAACAACACTAAGCCCCAACAACAAACAACACTAACCCTCTAACAACAACCCTAATCCCCTAACTACAAACAACACTAACCCACTAACAACAAACAAAACTAACCCCCTAAAAAACAACACAAACCCCCAACAACAAACAACACTAACCCCCTAACAACAACAACACTAACCCCCAAAAACGGAGAACACTAACACCCTAACAACAAACACTACTGAACCCCAACTAGAAACAACCCTAATCCCCTAACAACAAACAACACTAACCCCCTAACAACAAACAACCCTAAACCCCTAACATCAAAGAACACTAACACCCTAACAACAAACAACCCTAACCCCCTAACAAGAAACAACAATAACTCCCAAACAACAAACAACCCTAACCCCTAAAAACCAAAAACACTAACCCACTAACAACAAACAACCCTAACCCACTAAAAAAAACAACCCTAACACCCTAACAACAAACAACACTAACCCCCTAACAACAAACAACCCTAAACCCCTAACATCAAACAACACTAACCCCCTAACAACAAACAACACTAACACCCTAACAACAAACAACACTAACACCCTAACAACAAAAACCACTAAACCCCAACAAGAAACAACCCTAAACCCCTAACAACAAACACTAACCCCCTAACAACAAACAACACTGAACCCCTAACAAGAAACTAACCTAACCCCGTAACAAGAAACGACACTAACCTCCTAACAACAAACAACCTTAACCCCCTAACAACAAACAACCCTAAACCCCTAACAACAAAAAATCCTAACCCCGTAACAACCAACAACACTAACCCCCTAACAACAAACAACACTAACACCATAAGAACAAACAACACTAACCCGCTAACAACAAAAAACACTAAACCCCAACAAGAAACAACCCTAAACCCCTAAATACAAACAACACTAACAACCTAAGCACAAACAACACCAACAGCCGAACAACATAAACCACTAAACCCCAAGCAGAAACAACCCGAAACCCCTAAATAGAAACAACACTAACCCCCTAACAATAACCCTAACCCCCTTACAACAAACAACCCTAACCCCCAACAACAAACAACTCTAACCCACTAACAACAAACAACACTAACCCCCTAACAACAAAGAGCCCTAACTCTCTAACAAGAAACATCACTAACCCGCTAACAACAAAAAACACTAACCCCCTAACAAAAAACACCACTGACCCCCTAACTACAATCCTAACAACCTAACAAGAAACAACACTAAGCCCCTAAAAATAAACTACCCTAAACCCCTAACAACAAACAACCCTAACCCCCTAACAACAAACAACCCTAAACCCCTAACAACAAACAACCCTAACCTTCTAACAACAAACAACCCTAACCCGCTAACAACCAACAACACTAACCCCCTAACCACAAACAACACTAACACCCTAACAACAAAAACCACTAAACAACAACAAGAAACAACACTAAACCCCTAACAACTAACAACAATAACCCCCTAACAACAAACAACACTAAACCCCTAACAAGAAACTACCCTAACCCCGTAACAAAAAACAACACTAACCCTGTAACAACAAACAACCCTAACCAACTAACAACCAACAACCGTAATCCCCTAACAACAAACAACCCTAACCTCCATCAAGAAACAACCCTAACCCCTTAAACAACGAACAACACTAACCCCCTTACTACCAACACCACTAACCCAGTAAAAACAAAAAAATCTAACCCCCTAACAACAACCAACACTTATCCCCTAAAAACAAACAACACTAACCCCCAACAAGAAAGAACCCAAATCCTCTAACAACAAACAACACTAACCCCCTAACAACAAACAACACTAACACCCTAACAACAACCATCCCTAACCCCCTAGCAACAAACAACCCTAACCAAACAACAAACAACCCTAACCGACTAACAACAAACAACACTAAACCCCTAACAAGAAACTACCTTAAACCCGAAACAACAAACAACCCTAACCCCCTAACAAACAACAACCGTAAACACCTAACAAAAAAAACCACTAACCCCCTAACAACAAACAACACTAACACCCTAACAACAACCATCCCTAACCCCCAAACAACAAACAACACTAAGCCCCAACAACAAACAACACTAACCCTCTAACAACAACCCTAATCCCCTAACTACAAACAACACTAACCCCCAACAACAACCACACTAAAACAAAAAAACAAACAGCTCTAACACCCTAACAACAAACACTACTGAAACGCAACTAGAAACAACCCTAACCCCCTTACAAAAAACAACACTAACCCCCTAACAACAAACAACCCTAAACCCCTAACATCAAAGAACACTAACACCCTAACAACAAACAACCCTAACCCCCTAACAAAAAACAGCACTAACCCCACAACAACAAACAACCCTAACCCCCCAACAACAAACAACCCTAACCCCTAAAAACCAAAAACACTAACCCACTAACAACAAACATCCTTAACCCACTAACAACAAACAACCCTAACACCTTAACAACAAACAACACTAACCCCCTAACAACAAACAACCCTAAACTCCTAACGTCAAACAACACTAACCACCTAACAGGAAAAAACACTAACACCATAACAACAAACAACACTAGCACCCTAACAACAAAAAGCACTAAAGCCCAACAAGAAACAACCCTAAACCCCTAAATACAAACAACACTAACCCCCTAAACACAAACAACACTAACACCCTAACAACAAAAACCACTAAATCTCAACAAGAAACAACCCGAAACAACTAAATAGAAACAACACTAACCACCTAACAACAACCCTAACCCCCTAACAACAAACAATCCTAACTCCCAACAACAAACTACTCTAACCCACTAACAACAAACAACCCTAACCGCCTAACAAAAAAGAACCCTAACTCTCTAACAAGAAACAACACTAACCCCCTAACAACAAATACACTAACCCCTAACAACAAACACCACTAACCCCCTAACAACAATCCTAACAACATAACAACAAACAACCCTAACCCCCTAACAACAAACAACCCTAAACCCCTAACAACAAACAACCCTAACCTTCTAACAACAAACAACCCTAAAACCCTAACAACCAACAACACTAACCCCCTAACCACAAACAACACTAACACCCTAACAACAAACAACAATAACCCCCTAACAACAAAAACCACTAAACCCCAACAAGGAACAACCCTAAACCCCTAAATACAAACAACACTAACACCCTAACAACAAAAACATCTAAACCCCAACAAGAAACAACCCTAACCCCCTAACAACAAACAACACTAACCCCCTAACAGGAAACTACCCTAACCCCGTAACAACAAACAACCCTAACCCTTAACAGCAAACAACCGTAACCCCCTAACAACAAACAACATTCACCCCTAAAAACAAACAACCCTAAAACCCTAAAAGCAAACATCACTGAACCCCTAAATAAAACAACACTAAGCCCCTAACACCAAACAACACTAACACGCTAACAACAAACACCACTAAACCCCAACAAGAAAAAACCCTAAACCCCTAACAACGAACAACACTAACCCCCTAACAACAAACAACACTAACCCCCTAACAACAAACAACACTAACACACTAAAAACAACCAACCCTAACCCCCTAAGAACAGACAACACTAACACCCTAACAACCAACAACACTAACCCCCTAACCACAAACAACACTAACACCCTAACAACAAAAACCACTAAACCCCAACAAGAAACAACCCTAAACCCCTAACAACAAACAACACTAACCCCCTAACAACAAAGAACCCTAAACCCTAAAAAAAACAACCCTAACCCCCTAACAACAAACAACCCTAACCAAACAACAAACAACACTAACCGACTAACAACAAACAACCCTAACCCCCTAACAACCAACAACTGTAAACCCTAACAACAAACAACCCTAACCCCCTAACAAGAAACAACCCTAACCCCTTAAACAACCAACAACACGAACCCCCTAACTACCAACAGCACTAACCCAGTAAAAACATAAAACACTAACCCCCTAACAACAACCAACACTTATCCCCTGAAAACAAACAACACTAACCCACTAACAAGAAAGAACCCAAATCCTCTAACAACAAACAACTCTAACCCCCTAACAACAAGCAACTCTGAACCCCTAACAACAAACAACACTAACCCACCAACAACAAACAACACTAACCGCCTAACAAGAAACTACCCTAACCCCGTAACAACAAACAACCCTAACCCCTAACAAAAAACAACCCTAACCCCCTAACAACAAACAACCCTAACCAACAACAACCAACAACCGTAAACCCCTGACAACAAAAAACACTAACCCCCTAACCACAAACAACACTTATCCCCTAACAACAAAAAACCTTAACCCCCTAAACAACCAACAACACTAACCCCCTAACCAAAAACACTAACACCCTAACAACAAAAACCACTAAACCCCAACAAGAAACAACCCTAAACACCTAACAACAAACAACACTAAGCCCCTAAAAACAAACAACACTAACACTCTAACAACAACCATCCCTAACCCCCTAACAACAAACAACACTAAGCCCCAACAACAAACAACACTAACCCTCTAACAACAACCCTAATCCCCTAACTACAAACAACACTAACCCACTAACAACAAACAAAACTAACCCCCTAAAAAACAACACAAACCCCCAACAACAAACAACACTAACCCCCTAACAACAACAACACTAACCCCCAAAAACGGAGAACACTAACACCCTAACAACAAACACTACTGAACCCCAACTAGAAACAACCCTAATCCCCTAACAACAAACAACACTAACCCCCTAACAACAAACAACCCTAAACCCCTAACATCAAAGAACACTAACACCCTAACAACAAACAACCCTAACCCCCTAACAAGAAACAACAATAACTCCCAAACAACAAACAACCCTAACCCCTAAAAACCAAAAACACTAACCCACTAACAACAAACAACCCTAACCCACTAAAAAAAACAACCCTAACACCCTAACAACAAACAACACTAACCCCCTAACAACAAACAACCCTAAACCCCTAACATCAAACAACACTAACCCCCTAACAACAAACAACACTAACACCCTAACAACAAACAACACTAACACCCTAACAACAAAAACCACTAAACCCCAACAAGAAACAACCCTAAACCCCTAACAACAAACACTAACCCCCTAACAACAAACAACACTGAACCCCTAACAAGAAACTAACCTAACCCCGTAACAAGAAACGACACTAACCTCCTAACAACAAACAACCTTAACCCCCTAACAACAAACAACCCTAAACCCCTAACAACAAAAAATCCTAACCCCGTAACAACCAACAACACTAACCCCCTAACAACAAACAACACTAACACCATAAGAACAAACAACACTAACCCGCTAACAACAAAAAACACTAAACCCCAACAAGAAACAACCCTAAACCCCTAAATACAAACAACACTAACAACCTAAGCACAAACAACACCAACAGCCGAACAACATAAACCACTAAACCCCAAGCAGAAACAACCCGAAACCCCTAAATAGAAACAACACTAACCCCCTAACAATAACCCTAACCCCCTTACAACAAACAACCCTAACCCCCAACAACAAACAACTCTAACCCACTAACAACAAACAACACTAACCCCCTAACAACAAAGAGCCCTAACTCTCTAACAAGAAACATCACTAACCCGCTAACAACAAAAAACACTAACCCCCTAACAAAAAACACCACTGACCCCCTAACTACAATCCTAACAACCTAACAAGAAACAACACTAAGCCCCTAAAAATAAACTACCCTAAACCCCTAACAACAAACAACCCTAACCCCCTAACAACAAACAACCCTAAACCCCTAACAACAAACAACCCTAACCTTCTAACAACAAACAACCCTAACCCGCTAACAACCAACAACACTAACCCCCTAACCACAAACAACACTAACACCCTAACAACAAAAACCACTAAACAACAACAAGAAACAACACTAAACCCCTAACAACTAACAACAATAACCCCCTAACAACAAACAACACTAAACCCCTAACAAGAAACTACCCTAACCCCGTAACAAAAAACAACACTAACCCTGTAACAACAAACAACCCTAACCAACTAACAACCAACAACCGTAATCCCCTAACAACAAACAACCCTAACCTCCATCAAGAAACAACCCTAACCCCTTAAACAACGAACAACACTAACCCCCTTACTACCAACACCACTAACCCAGTAAAAACAAAAAAATCTAACCCCCTAACAACAACCAACACTTATCCCCTAAAAACAAACAACACTAACCCCCAACAAGAAAGAACCCAAATCCTCTAACAACAAACAACACTAACCCCCTAACAACAAACAACACTAACACCCTAACAACAACCATCCCTAACCCCCTAGCAACAAACAACCCTAACCAAACAACAAACAACCCTAACCGACTAACAACAAACAACACTAAACCCCTAACAAGAAACTACCTTAAACCCGAAACAACAAACAACCCTAACCCCCTAACAAACAACAACCGTAAACACCTAACAAAAAAAACCACTAACCCCCTAACAACAAACAACACTAACACCCTAACAACAACCATCCCTAACCCCCAAACAACAAACAACACTAAGCCCCAACAACAAACAACACTAACCCTCTAACAACAACCCTAATCCCCTAACTACAAACAACACTAACCCACTAACAACGAACAAAACTAACCCCCTAAAAAACAACACAAACCCTCAACAACAACCAACTCTCACACCCTAACAACAAACAACACTAACCCCCAACAACAACCACACTAAAACAAAAAAACAAACAGCTCTAACACCCTAACAACAAACACTACTGAAACGCAACTAGAAACAACCCTAACCCCCTTACAAAAAACAACACTAACCCCCTAACAACAAACAACCCTAAACCCCTAACATCAAAGAACACTAACACCCTAACAACAAACAACCCTAACCCCCTAACAAAAAACAGCACTAACCCCACAACAACAAACAACCCTAACCCCCCAACAACAAACAACCCTAACCCCTAAAAACCAAAAACACTAACCCACTAACAACAAACATCCTTAACCCACTAACAACAAACAACCCTAACACCTTAACAACAAACAACACTAACCCCCTAACAACAAACAACCCTAAACTCCTAACGTCAAACAACACTAACCACCTAACAGGAAAAAACACTAACACCATAACAACAAACAACACTAGCACCCTAACAACAAAAAGCACTAAAGCCCAACAAGAAACAACCCTAAACCCCTAAATACAAACAACACTAACCCCCTAAACACAAACAACACTAACACCCTAACAACAAAAACCACTAAACCTCAACAAGAAACAACCCGAAACAACTAAATAGAAACAACACTAACCACCTAACAACAACCCTAACCCCCTAACAACAAACAATCCTAACTCCCAACAACAAACTACTCTAACCCACTAACAACAAACAACCCTAACCGCCTAACAAAAAAGAACCCTAACTCTCTAACAAGAAACAACACTAACCCCCTAACAACAAATACACTAACCCCTAACAACAAACACCACTAACCCCCTAACAACAATCCTAACAACATAACAACAAACAACCCTAACCCCCTAACAACAAACAACCCTAAACCCCTAACAACAAACAACCCTAACCTTCTAACAACAAACAACCCTAAAACCCTAACAACCAACAACACTAACCCCCTAACCACAAACAACACTAACACCCTAACAACAAACAACAATAACCCCCTAACAACAAAAACCACTAAACCCCAACAAGGAACAACCCTAAACCCCTAAATACAAACAACACTAACACCCTAACAACAAAAACATCTAAACCCCAACAAGAAACAACACTAAACCCCTAACAACAAACAACAATAACACCCTAACAACAAAAACCACTAAACCCCTAACAAGAAACTACCGTAACCCCGTAACAACAAACAACACTAACCCCGTAACAACAAACAACCCTAACCCCCAAACAACAAACAACACTAACCCCCTAACAACAAACAATCCTAACCCCCTAACAACCAACAACACTAACCCCCTAACCACAAACAACACTAACACCCTAACAACAAAAACCACTAAACCCCAACAAGAAACAACCCTAAACCCCTAACAACAAACACTAACCCCCTCAAAACAAACGACACTAAACACCTAACGAGAAACTAACAACAAGCAACCTTAAACCCCTAACAAAAAACAACCCTAAACCCCTAACAACAAACAATCCTAACCCCCTATCAACCAACAACACTCACCCCCTAACCACAAACAACACTAACACCCTAACCACAAACAACACTAACCCCGTAGGAACAAACAACAATAACCCCCTAACAACAAACAACACTAACACCCTAACAACAAAAACCACTAAAGCCCAACAAGAAGCAACCCTAAACCCCTAAATACAAACAACACTAACCCCCTAACCACAAACAACACTAACACCCTAACAAGAAAAACCACTAAACCTCAACAAGAAACAACCCGAAACCCCTAAATAGAAACAACACTAACCACCTAACAACAACCCTAACCCCCTAACAACAAACAACCCTAACCCCCAACAACAAACTACTCTAACCCACTAACAACAAACAACCCTAAGCCCCTAACAAAAAAGAACCCTAACTCTCTAACAAGAAACAACACTAACCCCCTAACAACAAAAAACACTAACCCCCTAACAACAAACACCACTAACGCCCTAACAAGAATCCTAACAACCTCACAACAAACAACACTAACCCCCTAAAAATAAACTACCCAAAACCCCAACAAGAAACAACCCTAACCCCCTAACAACAAACAACACTAACCCCCTAACAACAAACAACACTAACACCCTAACAACAACCATCCCTAATCCCCTAACAACAAACAACACTAACCCTCTAACAACAACCCTAATCCCCTAACTACAAACAACACTAACCCACTAACAACAAACAACCCTAAACCCCTAACAACAAACAACCCTTACCGCCTAACAACCAACAGCACTAACCCCCTAAGCAAAAACACTAACACCCTGACAACAAAACCCACTAAACTCCAACAAGAAACAACCCTAAACACCTAACAACAAACAACACTAACACCCTAACAACAAACAACACTAACCCTCTAACAACAACCCTAATCCCCTAACTACAAACAACACTAACCCACTAACAACAAACAAAACTAACCCCCTAAAAAACAACACAAACCCCAACAACAAACAACTCTCACACCCTAACAACAAACACCACTAAGCTGCTAACAACAACAACACTAACCCCCAAAAACGGACAACACTAACACCCTAACAACAAACACTACTAAACCCCAACTAGAAACAACCCTAACCCCCTAACAACAAACAACACTAACCCCTAAAAACCAAAAACACTAACCCACTAACAACAAACAACCCTAACCCACTAACAACAAACAACCCTAACACCCTAACAACAAACAACACTAAACCCCTAACAACAAACAAACCTTAACCCCTAATATCAAACAACCCTAACCCCCTAACAACCAACAACCGTAAACACCTAACAACAAACAACACTAACCCCCTAACAACAACCAACACTTATCCCCTAAAAACAAACAACACTAACCACCAACAAGAAAGAACCCTGAGCCACTAACATCAAACAACACTAACCCCTAACAACAAACAACCCTAACACCCTAACAAAAAACACCATTAACCCCCTAACAACAAACAACCCTGAACCACTAACATCAAACAACACTAACCCCTAACAACAAACAACACTAACACCCTAACAACAAACAACACTAACACCTTAACAACAAAAACCACTAAACCCCAACAAGAAACAACCCTAAACCGCTAACAACAAACACTAACCCCCTAACAACAAACAACACTAAACCCCTAACAAAAAACTATCCTAACCCCGTAACAACAAACAACCCTAACCTAATAACAACAAACAACCTTAACCCCCTAACAACAAACAACCTTAAATCACTAACAACAAACAATCCTAACCCCCTAACAACATACAACATTCACCCCCTAATCACAAACAACACTAACACCCTAACCACAAACAACACTAACCCCGTAAGAACAAACAACACTAACCCCCTAACAACAAACAACACTAACACCCTAACAACAAAAACCACTAAACCCCAACAAGAAACAACCCTAAACACCTAACAACAAACACTAACCCCCTAACAACAAACAACACTAACACCCTAACAAGACCCTACCCTAACCCCGTAACAACAAACAACCCTAACCCCTAACAACAAACAACCCTAACCCCCTAACAACAAACAACCCTAACCCCTAATAACAAACAACCCTAACCCCCTAACAACAAACAACCCTAACCAAACAACAAACAACCCTAACCGACTAACAACAAACAACACTAAACCCCTAACAAGAATCTACCTTAAACCCGAAACAACAAACAACCCTAACCCCCAACAACCAACAACCGTAAACCCCTAACAACAAACAACACTAACCCCCTAACAACAAACAACCCTAACCTCCTAACAGCAAACAACCCTAACCCCCTAAACAACCAACAACACTAAACCCCTAACCACCAACAGCACTAAGCCAGTAAAAACAAAAAAAAAACTAACCCCCTACAGCAACCAACACTTATCCCCTAAAAACAAACAACACTAACCCCCAACAAGAAAGAACCCAAATCCTCTAACAACAAACAACTCTAACCCCCTAACAACAAAAAACTCTGAACCCCTAACAACAAACAACACTAACCCACTAACAACAAACAACCCTAAACCCCTAACAACAAACAACCCTTACCCCCAACAACCAACAACACTAACCCCCTAAACAAAAACACTAACACCCGAACACCAAAAACCACTAAACCTCAACAAGAGACAACCCTAAACACCTAACAACAAACAACATTAACCCCCTAACAACAAACACTAACACCCTAACAACAACCATCCCTAACCCCCTAACAACAAACAACACTAAGCCCCAACAACAAACAACACTAACCCTTTAACAACAACCCTAATCCCCTAACTACAAACAACACTAACCCACTAACAACAAACAAAACTAACCCCCCAAAAAACAACACAAACCCCCACCAACAACTCTCACACCCTAACAACAAACAACACTAACTCCCTAACAACAACAACACTAACCCCCAAAAACAAAGAAAACTAACACCCTACCAACAAACAATACTAAACGGCAACTAGAAACAACCCTAACCCCCAACAACAAACAACACTAACCCTCTAATAACAAACAACACTAACACCCAACAACAGTCCTAACCACCTAACAACAAAGAACACTAACCCCCTAAAAAGAAAAAACAATAAACCCCTAAAAGCAGACAACACTCATCCCCTAAGAACAAACAACACTAACACTCTAACAACAACCAACATTAAACCCCTAACAACAAACAATCCTAACCCCCTAAAAACAAACACTAACACCCTAAAAACAAACAACCCTAAAACCCTAAAAACAAACAACAATGAACCCCTAAAAACAAACAAGACTAAGCCAATAAGAACAAAGAGCACTAACCCACTAACAACAAAAAACACTAACCCTCTAACAACATCCAACAGTAACGCCCTAACCACAAACAACACTAACCCTCTAACAACAAACAACCCTAACCCCTAACAACAAACAACCCTAACCCCCAACAACAAACAACCCTAACCCCCTAACAACCAACAACTCTCACTCCCTAAACAACCAACAACACTAACCCGCTAAATAACAACAGCACTAAAACAGTAAAAACAAAAAAAAACTAACCCCCTAACAACAACCAACACTTATCCCCTAAAAACAAACAACACTAACCCCCAACAAGAAAGAACCCAAATCCTCTAACAAGAAACAACTCTAACCCCGAACAACAAACAACTCTGGACCCCTAACAACAAACACCACTAACCCACTAACACCAAACAACACTAACCCCGTAACTAGAAACGACCCTAACCCCGTAACAACAAACAACCCTAACACCCAAACAACAAACACTAACCCCCTAACAACAAAGAACCCTATCTCTCTAACAAGAAACAACACTTACCCCCTAACAACAAAAAACACTAACCCCCTAACAACAAACACCACTAACCCCCTAACAACAATCCTAACACCCTAACAACAAACAACACTAACACACTAACAACAAAAACCACTAAACCCCAACAAGAAACAACCCTAAACCCCTAACAACAAACACTAACCCCCTAACAACAAACAACACTAAACCCCTAACAAGAACCTACCCTAACCCAGTAACAACAAACAACCCTAACCCCTAACAACAAAAAACCCTAACCCCCTAACAACAAACAACCCTAAACCCCTAACATCAAAGAACACTAACACCCTAACCACAAACAACCCTAAGCCCCTAAGAACAAACAACACTAACCCCCAAACAACAAACAACCCTAACCCCTAACATCAAGCAACACTAACCCCGTAACAACAAACAACACTAACCCCCAAACAACAAACAAGCCTAACCCCCTAACAACAAACAATCCTATCCTCCTAACAACCAACAACACTAACCCCGTAACCACGAACAACACTAACACCCTAACAACAAAAACCACTAAACCCCAACAAGAAAAATCCCTAAACCCCTAACAACAAACAACACTAACCCCTAACAACACACAACCCTAACCAAACAACAAACAACCCTAACCCACTAACAACAAACAACACTAACCCCCTAACAAGAAACTACCCTAACCCCGTAAAAACAAACAACCCTAACCCCTAACAACAAACAACCCTAACCCCCTAACAACAAACAACCCTAAACCCCTAACATCAAAGAACACTAACACCCTAACAACAAACAACCCTAAGCCCCTAAGAACAAACAACACTAACCCCCAAACAACAAACAACCCTAACCCCTAAAAACCAAAAACACTAACCCACTAACAACAAACAACCCTAACACCCTAACAACAAACAACACTAAACCCCTAAAAACAAACAAACCTTAACTCCTAATATCAAACAACAATAACCCCGTAACAACAAACAACCCTAACCCCCAAACAACAAACAACCCTAACACCCTAAAAACAAACAATCCTATCCCCCTAACAACCAACAACACTAACCCCCTAACCACAAACAACACTAACATCCTAACAACAAAAACCACTAAACCCCAACAAGAAACAACCCTAAACCCCTAACAACAAACAACACTAACCGCCTAACAACACACAGCCCTAACCAAACAACAAACAACACTAACCCACTAAGAACAAACAACACTAACCCCCTAACAAGAAACTACCCTAACCCGTAACAACAAACAACCCTAACCCCTAACAACAAACAACCCTAACCCCCTAACAACAAACAACCCTAACCGACTAACAACAAACAACACTAAACCCCTAACAAGAAACTACCTTAAACCCGAAACAACAAACAACCCTAACCCCCTAACAACCAACAACCGTAAACACATAACAACAAACAACACTAACCCCCTAACAACAAACAACCCTAACCCCTAACAACAAACAACCCAACCCCCTAACAACAAACAACCCTAACCCCCTAACAAGCAACAACTCTCACTCCCTAAACAACCAACAACACTAACCCCCTAACCAACAACAGCACTAACCCAGTAAAAACAAAAAAAACTAACCCCCTAACAACAACCAACACTTATCCCCTAAAAACAAACAACACTAACCCCCTAACAACAAACAACCCTAAACTCCTAACGTCAAACAACACTAACCACCTAACAGGAAAAAACACTAACACCATAACAACAAACAACACTAGCACCCTAACAACAAAAAGCACTAAAGCCCAACAAGAAACAACCCTAAACCCCTAAACACAAACAACACTAACACCCTAACAACAAAAACCACTAAATCTCAACAAGAAACAACCCGAAACAACTAAATAGAAACAACACTAACCACCTAACAACAACCCTAACCCCCTAACAACAAACAATCCTAACTCCCAACAACAAACTACTGTAACCCACTAACAACAAACAACCCTAACCGCCTAACAAAAAAGAACCCTAACTCTCTAACAAGAAACAACACTAACCCCCTAACAACAAATACACTAACCCCTAACAACAAACACCACTAACCCCCTAACAACAATCCTAACAACATAACAACAAACAACCCTAACCCCCTAACAACAAACAACCCTAAACCCCTAACAACAAACAACCCTAACCTTCTAACAACAAACAACCCTAAAACCCTAACAACCAACAACACTAACCCCCTAACCACAAACAACACTAACACCCTAACAACAAACAACAATAACCCCCTAACAACAAAAACCACTAAACCCCAACAAGGAACAACCCTAAACCCCTAAATACAAACAACACTAACACCCTAACAACAAAAACATCTAAACCCCAACAAGAAACAACCCTAACCCCCTAACAACAAACAACACTAACCCCCTAACAGGAAACTACCCTAACCCCGTAACAACAAACAACCCTAACCCTTAACAGCAAACAACCGTAACCCCCTAACAACAAACAACATTCACCCCTAAAAACAAACAACCCTAAAACCCTAAAAGCAAACATCACTGAACCCCTAAATAAAACAACACTAAGCCCCTAACACCAAACAACACTAACACGCTAACAACAAACACCACTAAACCCCAACAAGAAAAAACCCTAAACCCCTAACAACGAACAACACTAACCCCCTAACAACAAACAACACTAACCCCCTAACAACAAACAACACTAACACACTAAAAACAACCAACCCTAACCCCCTAAGAACAGACAACACTAACACCCTAACAACCAACAACACTAACCCCCTAACCACAAACAACACTAACACCCTAACAACAAAAACCACTAAACCCCAACAAGAAACAACCCTAAACCCCTAACAACAAACAACACTAACCCCCTAACAACAAAGAACCCTAAACCCTAAAAAAAACAACCCTAACCCCCTAACAACAAACAACCCTAACCAAACAACAAACAACACTAACCGACTAACAACAAACAACCCTAACCCCCTAACAACCAACAACTGTAAACCCTAACAACAAACAACCCTAACCCCCTAACAAGAAACAACCCTAACCCCTTAAACAACCAACAACACGAACCCCCTAACTACCAACAGCACTAACCCAGTAAAAACATAAAACACTAACCCCCTAACAACAACCAACACTTATCCCCTGAAAACAAACAACACTAACCCACTAACAAGAAAGAACCCAAATCCTCTAACAACAAACAACTCTAACCCCCTAACAACAAGCAACTCTGAACCCCTAACAACAAACAACACTAACCCACCAACAACAAACAACACTAACCGCCTAACAAGAAACTACCCTAACCCCGTAACAACAAACAACCCTAACCCCTAACAAAAAACAACCCTAACCCCCTAACAACAAACAACCCTAACCAACAACAACCAACAACCGTAAACCCCTGACAACAAAAAACACTAACCCCCTAACGACAAACAACACTTATCCCCTAACAACAAAAAACCTTAACCCCCTAAACAACCAACAACACTAACCCCCTAACCAAAAACACTAACACCCTAACAACAAAAACCACTAAACCCCAACAAGAAACAACCCTAAACACCTAACAACAAACAACACTAAGCCCCTAAAAACAAACAACACTAACACTCTAACAACAACCATCCCTAACCCCCTAACAACAAACAACACTAAGCCCCAACAACAAACAACACTAACCCTCTAACAACAACCCTAATCCCCTAACTACAAACAACACTAACCCACTAACAACAAACAAAACTAACCCCCTAAAAAACAACACAAACCCCCAACAACAAACAACACTAACCCCCTAACAACAACAACACTAACCCCCAAAAACGGAGAACACTAACACCCTAACAACAAACACTACTGAACCCCAACTAGAAACAACCCTAATCCCCTAACAACAAACAACACTAACCCCCTAACAACAAACAACCCTAAACCCCTAACATCAAAGAACACTAACACCCTAACAACAAACAACCCTAACCCCCTAACAAGAAACAACAATAACTCCCAAACAACAAACAACCCTAACCCCTAAAAACCAAAAACACTAACCCACTAACAACAAACAACCCTAACCCACTAAAAAAAAACAACCCTAACACCCTAACAACAAACAACACTAACCCCCTAACAACAAACAACCCTAAACCCCTAACATCAAACAACACTAACCCCCTAACAACAAACAACACTAACACCCTAACAACAAACAACACTAACACCCTAACAACAAAAACCACTAAACCCCAACAAGAAACAACCCTAAACCCCTAACAACAAACACTAACCCCCTAACAACAAACAACACTGAACCCCTAACAAGAAACTAACCTAACCCCGTAACAAGAAACGACACTAACCTCCTAACAACAAACAACCTTAACCCCCTAACAACAAACAACCCTAAACCCCTAACAACAAAAAATCCTAACCCCGTAACAACCAACAACACTAACCCCCTAACAACAAACAACACTAACACCATAAGAACAAACAACACTAACCCGCTAACAACAAAAAACACTAAACCCCAACAAGAAACAACCCTAAACCCCTAAATACAAACAACACTAACAACCTAAGCACAAACAACACCAACAGCCGAACAACATAAACCACTAAACCCCAAGCAGAAACAACCCGAAACCCCTAAATAGAAACAACACTAACCCCCTAACAATAACCCTAACCCCCTTACAACAAACAACGCTAACCCCCAACAACAAACAACTCTAACCCACTAACAACAAACAACACTAACCCCCTAACAACAAAGAGCCCTAACTCTCTAACAAGAAACATCACTAACCCGCTAACAACAAAAAACACTAACCCCCTAACAAAAAACACCACTGACCCCCTAACTACAATCCTAACAACCTAACAAGAAACAACACTAAGCCCCTAAAAATAAACTACCCTAAACCCCTAACAACAAACAACCCTAACCCCCTAACAACAAACAACCCTAAACCCCTAACAACAAACAACCCTAACCTTCTAACAACAAACAACCCTAACCCGCTAACAACCAACAACACTAACCCCCTAACCACAAACAACACTAACACCCTAACAACAAAAACCACTAAACAACAACAAGAAACAACACTAAACCCCTAACAACTAACAACAATAACCCCCTAACAACAAACAACACTAAACCCCTAACAAGAAACTACCCTAACCCCGTAACAAAAAACAACACTAACCCTGTAACAACAAACAACCCTAACCAACTAACAACCAACAACCGTAATCCCCTAACAACAAACAACCCTAACCTCCATCAAGAAACAACCCTAACCCCTTAAACAACGAACAACACTAACCCCCTTACTACCAACACCACTAACCCAGTAGAAACAAAAAAATCTAACCCCCTAACAACAACCAACACTTATCCCCTAAAAACAAACAACACTAACCCCCAACAAGAAAGAACCCAAATCCTCTAACAACAAACAACACTAACCCCCTAACAACAAACAACACTAACACCCTAACAACAACCATCCCTAACCCCCTAGCAACAAACAACCCTAACCAAACAACAAACAACCCTAACCGACTAACAACAAACAACACTAAACCCCTAACAAGAAACTACCTTAAACCCGAAACAACAAACAACCCTAACCCCCTAACAAACAACAACCGTAAACACCTAACAAAAAAAACCACTAACCCCCTAACAACAAACAACACTAACACCCTAACAACAACCATCCCTAACCCCCAAACAACAAACAACACTAAGCCCCAACAACAAACAACACTAACCCTCTAACAACAACCCTAATCCCCTAACTACAAACAACACTAACCCACTAACAACGAACAAAACTAACCCCCTAAAAAACAACACAAACCCTCAACAACAACCAACTCTCACACCCTAACAACAAACAACACTAACCCCCAACAACAACCACACTAAAACAAAAAAACAAACAGCTCTAACACCCTAACAACAAACACTACTGAAACGCAACTAGAAACAACCCTAACCCCCTTACAAAAAACAACACTAACCCCCAACAACAAACAACCCTAAACCCCTAACATCAAAGAACACTAACACCCTAACAACAAACAACCCTAACCCCCTAACAAAAAACAGCACTAACCCCACAACAACAAACAACCCTAACCCCCCAACAACAAACAACCCTAACCCCTAAAAACCAAAAACACTAACCCACTAACAACAAACATCCTTAACCCACTAACAACAAACAACCCTAACACCTTAACAACAAACAACACTAACCCCCTAACAACAAACAACCCTAAACTCCTAACGTCAAACAACACTAACCACCTAACAGGAAAAAACACTAACACCATAACAACAAACAACACTAGCACCCTAACAACAAAAAGCACTAAAGCCCAACAAGAAACAACCCTAAACCCCTAAATACAAACAACACTAACCCCCTAAACACAAACAACACTAACACCCTAACAACAAAAACCACTAAACCTCAACAAGAAACAACCCGAAACAACTAAATAGAAACAACACTAACCACCTAACAACAACCCTAACCCCCTAACAACAAACAATCCTAACTCCCAACAACAAACTACTGTAACCCACTAACAACAAACAACCCTAACCGCCTAACAAAAAAGAACCCTAACTCTCTAACAAGAAACAACACTAACCCCCTAACAACAAATACACTAACCCCTAACAACAAACACCACTAACCCCCTAACAACAATCCTAACAACATAACAACAAACAACCCTAACCCCCTAACAACAAACAACCCTAAACCCCTAACAACAAACAACCCTAACCTTCTAACAACAAACAACCCTAAAACCCTAACAACCAACAACACTAACCCCCTAACCACAAACAACACTAACACCCTAACAACAAACAACAATAACCCCCTAACAACAAAAACCACTAAACCCCAACAAGGAACAACCCTAAACCCCTAAATACAAACAACACTAACACCCTAACAACAAAAACATCTAAACCCCAACAAGAAACAACACTAAACCCCTAACAACAAACAACAATAACACCCTAACAACAAAAACCACTAAACCCCTAACAAGAAACTACCGTAACCCCGTAACAACAAACAACACTAACCCCGTAACAACAAACAACCCTAACCCCCAAACAACAAACAACACTAACCCCCTAACAACAAACAATCCTAACCCCCTGACAACCAACAACACTAACCCCCTAACCACAAACAACACTAACACCCTAACAACAAAAACCACTAAACCCCAACAAGAAACAACCCTAAACCCCTAACAACAAACACTAACCCCCTCAAAACAAACGACACTAACACCTAACGAGAAACTAACAACAAGCAACTTTAAACCCCTAACAAAAAACAACCCTAAACCCCTAACAACAAACAATCCTAACCCCCTATCAACCAACAACACTCACCCCCTAACCACAAACAACACTAACACCCTAACCACAAACAACACTAACCCCGTAGGAACAAACAACAATAACCCCCTAACAACAAACAACACTAACACCCTAACAACAAAAACCACTAAAGCCCAACAAGAAGCAACCCTAAACCCCTAAATACAAACAACACTAACCCCCTAACCACAAACAACACTAACACCCTAACAAGAAAAACCACTAAACCTCAACAAGAAACAACCCGAAACCCCTAAATAGAAACAACACTAACCACCTAACAACAACCCTAACCCCCTAACAACAAACAACCCTAACCCCCAACAACAAACTACTCTAACCCACTAACAACAAACAACCCTAAGCCCCTAACAAAAAAGAACCCTAACTCTCTAACAAGAAACAACACTAACCCCCTAACAACAAAAAACACTAACCCCCTAACAACAAACACCACTAACGCCCTAACAAGAATCCTAACAACCTCACAACAAACAACACTAACCCCCTAAAAATAAACTACCCAAAACCCCAACAAGAAACAACCCTAACCCCCTAACAACAAACAACACTAACCCCCTAACAACAAACAACACTAACACCCTAACAACAACCATCCCTAATCCCCTAACAACAAACAACACTAACCCTCTAACAACAACCCTAATCCCCTAACTACAAACAACACTAACCCACTAACAACAAACAACCCTAAACCCCTAACAACAAACAACCCTTACCGCCTAACAACCAACAGCACTAACCCCCTAAGCAAAAACACTAACACCCTGACAACAAAACCCACTAAACTCCAACAAGAAACAACCCTAAACACCTAACAACAAACAACACTAACACCCTAACAACAAACAACACTAACCCTCTAACAACAACCCTAATCCCCTAACTACAAACAACACTAACCCACTAACAACAAACAAAACTAACCCCCTAAAAAACAACACAAACCCCAACAACAAACAACTCTCACACCCTAACAACAAACACCACTAAGCTGCTAACAACAACAACACTAACCCCCAAAAACGGACAACACTAACACCCTAACAACAAACACTACTAAACCCCAACTAGAAACAACCCTAACCCCCTAACAACAAACAACACTAACCCCTAAAAACCAAAAACACTAACCCACTAACAACAAACAACCCTAACCCACTAACAACAAACAACCCTAACACCCTAACAACAAACAACACTAAACCCCTAACAACAAACAAACCTTAACCCCTAATATCAAACAACCCTAACCCCCTAACAACCAACAACCGTAAACACCTAACAACAAACAACACTAACCCCCTAACAACAACCAACACTTATCCCCTAAAAACAAACAACACTAACCACCAACAAGAAAGAACCCTGAGCCACTAACATCAAACAACACTAACCCCTAACAACAAACAACCCTAACACCCTAACAACAAACACCATTAACCCCCTAACAACAAACAACCCTGAACCACTAACATCAAACAACACTAACCCCTAACAACAAACAACACTAACACCCTAACAACAAACAACACTAACACCTTAACAACAAAAACCACTAAACCCCAACAAGAAACAACCCTAAACCGCTAACAACAAACACTAACCCCCTAACAACAAACAACACTAAACCCCTAACAAAAAACTATCCTAACCCCGTAACAACAAACAACCCTAACCTAATAACAACAAACAACCTTAACCCCCTAACAACAAACAACCTTAAATCACTAACAACAAACAATCCTAACCCCCTAACAACATACAACATTCACCCCCTAATCACAAACAACACTAACACCCTAACCACAAACAACACTAACCCCATAAGAACAAACAACACTAACCCCCTAACAACAAACAACACTAACACCCTAACAACAAAAACCACTAAACCCCAACAAGAAACAACCCTAAACACCTAACAACAAACACTAACCCCCTAACAACAAACAACACTAACACCCTAACAAGACCCTACCCTAACCCCGTAACAACAAACAACCCTAACCCCTAACAACAAACAACCCTAACCCCCTAACAACAAACAACCCTAACCCCTAATAACAAACAACCCTAACCCCCTAACAACAAACAACCCTAACCAAACAACAAACAACCCTAACCGACTAACAACAAACAACACTAAACCCCTAACAAGAATCTACCTTAAACCCGAAACAACAAACAACCCTAACCCCCTAACAACCAACAACCGTAAACCCCTAACAACAAACAACACTAACCCCCTAACAACAAACAACCCTAACCTCCTAACAGCAAACAACCCTAACCCCCTAAACAACCAACAACACTAAACCCCTAACCACCAACAGCACTAAGCCAGTAAAAACAAAAAAAAAACTAACCCCCTACAGCAACCAACACTTATCCCCTAAAAACAAACAACACTAACCCCCAACAAGAAAGAACCCAAATCCTCTAACAACAAACAACTCTAACCCCCTAACAACAAAAAACTCTGAACCCCTAACAACAAACAACACTAACCCACTAACAACAAACAACCCTAAACCCCTAACAACAAACAACCCTTACCCCCAACAACCAACAACACTAACCCCCTAAACAAAAACACTAACACCCGAACACCAAAAACCACTAAACCTCAACAAGAGACAACCCTAAACACCTAACAACAAACAACATTAACCCCCTAACAACAAACACTAACACCCTAACAACAACCATCCCTAACCCCCTAACAACAAACAACACTAAGCCCCAACAACAAACAACACTAACCCTTTAACAACAACCCTAATCCCCTAACTACAAACAACACTAACCCACTAACAACAAACAAAACTAACCCCCTAAAAAACAACACAAACCCCCACCAACAACTCTCACACCCTAACAACAAACAACACTAACTCCCTAACAACAACAACACTAACCCCCAAAAACAAAGAAAACTAACACCCTACCAACAAACAATACTAAACGGCAACTAGAAACAACCCTAACCCCCAACAACAAACAACACTAACCCTCTAATAACAAACAACACTAACACCCAACAACAGTCCTAACCACCTAACAACAAAGAACACTAACCCCCTAAAAAGAAAAAACAATAAACCCCTAAAAGCAGACAACACTCATCCCCTAAGAACAAACAACACTAACACTCTAACAACAACCAACATTAAACCCCTAACAACAAACAATCCTAACCCCCTAAAAACAAACACTAACACCCTAAAAACAAACAACCCTAAAACCCTAAAAACAAACAACAATGAACCCCTAAAAACAAACAAGACTAAGCCAATAAGAACAAAGAGCACTAACCCACTAACAACAAAAAACACTAACCCTCTAACAACATCCAACAGTAACGCCCTAACCACAAACAACACTAACCCTCTAACAACAAACAACCCTAACCCCTAACAACAAACAACCCTAACCCCCTAACAACAAACAACCCTAACCCCCTAACAACCAACAACTCTCACTCCCTAAACAACCAACAACACTAACCCGCTAAATAACAACAGCACTAAAACAGTAAAAACAAAAAAAAACTAACCCCCTAACAACAACCAACACTTATCCCCTAAAAACAAACAACACTAACCCCCAACAAGAAAGAACCCAAATCCTCTAACAAGAAACAACTCTAACCCCGAACAACAAACAACTCTGGACCCCTAACAACAAACACCACTAACCCACTAACACCAAACAACACTAACCCCGTAACTAGAAACGACCCTAACCCCGTAACAACAAACAACCCTAACACCCAAACAACAAACACTAACCCCCTAACAACAAAGAACCCTATCTCTCTAACAAGAAACAACACTTACCCCCTAACAACAAAAAACACTAACCCCCTAACAACAAACACCACTAACCCCCTAACAACAATCCTAACACCCTAACAACAAACAACACTAACACACTAACAACAAAAACCACTAAACCCCAACAAGAAACAACCCTAAACCCCTAACAACAAACACTAACCCCCTAACAACAAACAACACTAAACCCCTAACAAGAACCTACCCTAACCCAGTAACAACAAACAACCCTAACCCCTAACAACAAAAAACCCTAACCCCCTAACAACAAACAACCCTAAACCCCTAACATCAAAGAACACTAACACCCTAACCACAAACAACCCTAAGCCCCTAAGAACAAACAACACTAACCCCCAAACAACAAACAACCCTAACCCCTAACATCAAGCAACACTAACCCCGTAACAACAAACAACACTAACCCCCAAACAACAAACAAGCCTAACCCCCTAACAACAAACAATCCTATCCTCCTAACAACCAACAACACTAACCCCGTAACCACGAACAACACTAACACCCTAACAACAAAAACCACTAAACCCCAACAAGAAAAATCCCTAAACCCCTAACAACAAACAACACTAACCCCTAACAACACACAACCCTAACCAAACAACAAACAACCCTAACCCACTAACAACAAACAACACTAACCCCCTAACAAGAAACTACCCTAACCCCGTAAAAACAAACAACCCTAACCCCTAACAACAAACAACCCTAACCCCCTAACAACAAACAACCCTAAACCCCTAACATCAAAGAACACTAACACCCTAACAACAAACAACCCTAAGCCCCTAAGAACAAACAACACTAACCCCCAAACAACAAACAACCCTAACCCCTAAAAACCAAAAACACTAACCCACTAACAACAAACAACCCTAACACCCTAACAACAAACAACACTAAACCCCTAAAAACAAACAAACCTTAACTCCTAATATCAAACAACAATAACCCCGTAACAACAAACAACCCTAACCCCCAAACAACAAACAACCCTAACACCCTAAAAACAAACAATCCTATCCCCCTAACAACCAACAACACTAACCCCCTAACCACAAACAACACTAACATCCTAACAACAAAAACCACTAAACCCCAACAAGAAACAACCCTAAACCCCTAACAACAAACAACACTAACCGCCTAACAACACACAGCCCTAACCAAACAACAAACAACACTAACCCACTAAGAACAAACAACACTAACCCCCTAACAAGAAACTACCCTAACCCGTAACAACAAACAACCCTAACCCCTAACAACAAACAACCCTAACCCCCTAACAACAAACAACCCTAACCGACTAACAACAAACAACACTAAACCCCTAACAAGAAACTACCTTAAACCCGAAACAACAAACAACCCTAACCCCCTAACAACCAACAACCGTAAACACATAACAACAAACAACACTAACCCCCTAACAACAAACAACCCTAACCCCTAACAACAAACAACCCTAACCCCCTAACAACAAACAACCCTAACCCCCTAACAACCAACAACTCTCACTCCCTAAACAACCAACAACACTAACCCCCTAACCAACAACAGCACTAACCCAGTAAAAACAAAAAAAACTAACCCCCTAACAACAACCAACACTTATCCCCTAAAAACAAACAACACTAACCCCCTAACAACAAACAACCCTAACCCCCTAACAACAAACAACCCTAACCAAACAACAAACAACCCTAACCGACTAACAACAAACAACACTAAACCCCTAACAAGAAACAACCTTAAATCCGAAACAAAAAACAACCCTAACACCCTAACAACCAACAACCGTAAACACCTAACAACAAACAACACTAACCCTCTAACAACAACCAAAACTTATCCCCTAAAAACAAACACTAACCCCCAACAAGAAAGAACCCAAATCCTCTAAGAACAAACAACTCTAACCCCCTAACAACAAAAAACTCTGAACACCTAACAACAAGCAACACTAACCCACTAACAACAAACAACCCTAAACCCCTAACAACAAACAACCCTTACCCCCTAACAACCAACAGCACTAACCCCCTAAGCAAAAACACTAACACCCTAACAACAAAACCCACTAAACTCCGACAAGAAACAACCCTAAACACCTAACAAAAAACAACACTAACCCCCTAACAACAAACAACACTAACACCCTAACAACAACCATCCCTAATCCCCTAACAACAAACAACACTAACCCTCTAACAACAACCCTAATCCCCTAACTACAAACAACACTAACCCACTAACAACAAACAAAACTAACCCCCTAAAAAACAACACAAACCCCAAGCAACAAACAACTCTCACACCCTAACAATAAAGAACACTAACCCCCTTACAACAAACAACGCTAACCCCCAAAACAACCAACAACACTAAACCCCTAACCACCAACAGCACTAACCCAGTAAAAACAAAAAAAACTAACCCCCTAACAACAACCAACACTTATCCCCTAGAAACAAACAACACTAACCCCCAACAAGAAAGAACCCAAATCCTCTAAGAACAAACAACTCTAACCCCCTAACAACAAAAAACTCTGAACCCCTAACAACAAGCAACACTAACCCACTAACAACAAACAACCCTAAACCCCTAACAACAAACAACCCTTCCCCCCTAACAACCAACAGCACTAACCCCCTAAGCAAAAACACTAACACCCTAACAACAAAATCCACTAAACTCCAACAAGAAACAACCCTAAACACCTAACAACAAACAACACTAACCCCCTTTCAAGAAACAACAGTAACACCCTAACAAACAACCATCCCTAACCCCCTAGCAACAAACAACCCTAACCAAACAACAAAGAACCCTAACCGACTAACAACAAACAACACTAAACCCCTAACAAGAAACTACCTTAAAACCGAAACAACAAACAACCCTAACCCCCTGACAAACAACAACAGTAAACACCTAACAACAAACAACACTAACCCCCTAACAACAAACAACCCTAACCCCCTAACAACAAACAACCCTAACCAAACAACAAACAACCCTAACCGACTAACAACAAACAACACTAAACCCCTAACAAGAAACAACATTAAATCCAAAACAACAAACAACCCTAACGCCCTAACAACCAACAACCGTAAACACCTAACAACAAACAACACTAACGCCCTAACAACAACCAAAACTTATCCCCTAAAAACAAACAACACTAACCCCCAACAAGAAAGAACCCAAATCCTCTAAGAACAAACAAGTCTAACCCCCTAACAACAAAAAACTCTGAACACCTAACAACAAGCAACACTAACCCACTAACAACAAACAACCCTAAACCCCTAACAACAAACAACCCTTACCGCCTAACAACCAACAGCACTAACCCCCTAAGCAAAAACACTAACACCCTAACAACAAAACCCACTAAACTCCAACAAGAAACAACCCTAAACACCTAACAACAAACAACACTAACCCCCTAACAACAAACAACACTAACACCCTAACAACAAAAACCACTAAAGCCCAACAAGAAGCAACCCTAAACCCCTAAATACAAACAACACTAACCCCCTAACCACAAACAACACTAACACCCTAACAAGAAAAACCACTAAACCTCAACAAGAAACAACCCGAAACCCCTAAATAGAAACAACACTAACCACCTAACAACAACCCTAACCCCCTAACAACAAACAACCCTAACCCCCAACAACAAACTACTCTAACCCACTAACAACAAACAACCCTAAGCCCCTAACAAAAAAGAACCCTAACTCTCTAACAAGAAACAACACTAACCCCCTAACAACAAAAAACACTAACCCCCTAACAACAAACACCACTAACGCCCTAACAAGAATCCTAACAACCTCACAACAAACAACACTAACCCCCTAAAAATAAACTACCCAAAACCCCAACAAGAAACAACCCTAACCCCCTAACAACAAACAACACTAACCCCCTAACAACAAACAACACTAACACCCTAACAACAACCATCCCTAATCCCCTAACAACAAACAACACTAACCCTCTAACAACAACCCTAATCCCCTAACTACAAACAACACTAACCCACTAACAACAAACAACCCTAAACCCCTAACAACAAACAACCCTTACCGCCTAACAACCAACAGCACTAACCCCCTAAGCAAAAACACTAACACCCTGACAACAAAACCCACTAAACTCCAACAAGAAACAACCCTAAACACCTAACAACAAACAACACTAACACCCTAACAACAAACAACACTAACCCTCTAACAACAACCCTAATCCCCTAACTACAAACAACACTAACCCACTAACAACAAACAAAACTAACCCCCTAAAAAACAACACAAACCCCAACAACAAACAACTCTCACACCCTAACAACAAACACCACTAAGCTGCTAACAACAACAACACTAACCCCCAAAAACGGACAACACTAACACCCTAACAACAAACACTACTAAACCCCAACTAGAAACAACCCTAACCCCCTAACAACAAACAACACTAACCCCTAAAAACCAAAAACACTAACCCACTAACAACAAACAACCCTAACCCACTAACAACAAACAACCCTAACACCCTAACAACAAACAACACTAAACCCCTAACAACAAACAAACCTTAACCCCTAATATCAAACAACCCTAACCCCCTAACAACCAACAACCGTAAACACCTAACAACAAACAACACTAACCCCCTAACAACAACCAACACTTATCCCCTAAAAACAAACAACACTAACCACCAACAAGAAAGAACCCTGAGCCACTAACATCAAACAACACTAACCCCTAACAACAAACAACCCTAACACCCTAACAAAAAACACCATTAACCCCCTAACAACAAACAACCCTGAACCACTAACATCAAACAACACTAACCCCTAACAACAAACAACACTAACACCCTAACAACAAACAACACTAACACCTTAACAACAAAAACCACTAAACCCCAACAAGAAACAACCCTAAACCGCTAACAACAAACACTAACCCCCTAACAACAAACAACACTAAACCCCTAACAAAAAACTATCCTAACCCCGTAACAACAAACAACCCTAACCTAATAACAACAAACAACCTTAACCCCCTAACAACAAACAACCTTAAATCACTAACAACAAACAATCCTAACCCCCTAACAACATACAACATTCACCCCCTAATCACAAACAACACTAACACCCTAACCACAAACAACACTAACCCCGTAAGAACAAACAACACTAACCCCCTAACAACAAACAACACTAACACCCTAACAACAAAAACCACTAAACCCCAACAAGAAACAACCCTAAACACCTAACAACAAACACTAACCCCCTAACAACAAACAACACTAACACCCTAACAAGACCCTACCCTAACCCCGTAACAACAAACAACCCTAACCCCTAACAACAAACAACCCTAACCCCCTAACAACAAACAACCCTAACCCCTAATAACAAACAACCCTAACCCCCTAACAACAAACAACCCTAACCAAACAACAAACAACCCTAACCGACTAACAACAAACAACACTAAACCCCTAACAAGAATCTACCTTAAACCCGAAACAACAAACAACCCTAACCCCCTAACAACCAACAACCGTAAACCCCTAACAACAAACAACACTAACCCCCTAACAACAAACAACCCTAACCTCCTAACAGCAAACAACCCTAACCCCCTAAACAACCAACAACACTAAACCCCTAACCACCAACAGCACTAAGCCAGTAAAAACAAAAAAAAAACTAACCCCCTACAGCAACCAACACTTATCCCCTAAAAACAAACAACACTAACCCCCAACAAGAAAGAACCCAAATCCTCTAACAACAAACAACTCTAACCCCCTAACAACAAAAAACTCTGAACCCCTAACAACAAACAACACTAACCCACTAACAACAAACAACCCTAAACCCCTAACAACAAACAACCCTTACCCCCAACAACCAACAACACTAACCCCCTAAACAAAAACACTAACACCCGAACACCAAAAACCACTAAACCTCAACAAGAGACAACCCTAAACACCTAACAACAAACAACATTAACCCCCTAACAACAAACACTAACACCCTAACAACAACCATCCCTAACCCCCTAACAACAAACAACACTAAGCCCCAACAACAAACAACACTAACCCTTTAACAACAACCCTAATCCCCTAACTACAAACAACACTAACCCACTAACAACAAACAAAACTAACCCCCTAAAAAACAACACAAACCCCCACCAACAACTCTCACACCCTAACAACAAACAACACTAACTCCCTAACAACAACAACACTAACCCCCAAAAACAAAGAAAACTAACACCCTACCAACAAACAATACTAAACGGCAACTAGAAACAACCCTAACCCCCAACAACAAACAACACTAACCCTCTAATAACAAACAACACTAACACCCAACAACAGTCCTAACCACCTAACAACAAAGAACACTAACCCCTAAAAAGAAAAAACAATAAACCCCTAAAAGCAGACAACACTCATCCCCTAAGAACAAACAACACTAACACTCTAACAACAACCAACATTAAACCCCTAACAACAAACAATCCTAACCCCCTAAAAACAAACACTAACACCCTAAAAACAAACAACCCTAAAACCCTAAAAACAAACAACAATGAACCCCTAAAAACAAACAAGACTAAGCCAATAAGAACAAAGAGCACTAACCCACTAACAACAAAAAACACTAACCCTCTAACAACATCCAACAGTAACGCCCTAACCACAAACAACACTAACCCTCTAACAACAAACAACCCTAACCCCTAACAACAAACAACCCTAACCCCCAACAACAAACAACCCTAACCCCCTAACAACCAACAACTCTCACTCCCTAAACAACCAACAACACTAACCCGCTAAATAACAACAGCACTAAAACAGTAAAAACAAAAAAAAACTAACCCCCTAACAACAACCAACACTTATCCCCTAAAAACAAACAACACTAACCCCCAACAAGAAAGAACCCAAATCCTCTAACAAGAAACAACTCTAACCCCGAACAACAAACAACTCTGGACCCCTAACAACAAACACCACTAACCCACTAACACCAAACAACACTAACCCCGTAACTAGAAACGACCCTAACCCCGTAACAACAAACAACCCTAACACCCAAACAACAAACACTAACCCCCTAACAACAAAGAACCCTATCTCTCTAACAAGAAACAACACTTACCCCCTAACAACAAAAAACACTAACCCCCTAACAACAAACACCACTAACCCCCTAACAACAATCCTAACACCCTAACAACAAACAACACTAACACACTAACAACAAAAACCACTAAACCCCAACAAGAAACAACCCTAAACCCCTAACAACAAACACTAACCCCCTAACAACAAACAACACTAAACCCCTAACAAGAACCTACCCTAACCCAGTAACAACAAACAACCCTAACCCCTAACAACAAAAAACCCTAACCCCCTAACAACAAACAACCCTAAACCCCTAACATCAAAGAACACTAACACCCTAACCACAAACAACCCTAAGCCCCTAAGAACAAACAACACTAACCCCCAAACAACAAACAACCCTAACCCCTAACATCAAGCAACACTAACCCCGTAACAACAAACAACACTAACCCCCAAACAACAAACAAGCCGAACCCCCTAACAACAAACAATCCTATCCTCCTAACAACCAACAACACTAACCCCGTAACCACGAACAACACTAACACCCTAACAACAAAAACCACTAAACCCCAACAAGAAAAATCCCTAAACCCCTAACAACAAACAACACTAACCCCTAACAACACACAACCCTAACCAAACAACAAACAACCCTAACCCACTAACAACAAACAACACTAACCCCCTAACAAGAAACTACCCTAACCCCGTAAAAACAAACAAACCTAACCCCTAACAACAAACAACACTAACCCCCTAACAACAAACAACCCTAAACCCCTAACATCAAAGAACACTAACACCCTAACAACAAACAACCCTAAGCCCCTAAGAACAAACAACACTAACCCCCAAACAACAAACAACCCTAACCCCTAAAAACCAAAAACACTAACCCACTAACAACAAACAACCCTAACACCCTAACAACAAACAACACTAAACCCCTAAAAACAAACAAACCTTAACTCCTAATATCAAACAACAATAACCCCGTAACAACAAACAACCCTAACCCCCAAACAACAAACAACCCTAACACCCTAAAAACAAACAATCCTATCCCCCTAACAACCAACAACACTAACCCCCTAACCACAAACAACACTAACATCCTAACAACAAAAACCACTAAACCCCAACAAGAAACAACCCTAAACCCCTAACAACAAACAACACTAACCGCCTAACAACACACAGCCCTAACCAAACAACAAACAACACTAACCCACTAAGAACAAACAACACTAACCCCCTAACAAGAAACTACCCTAACCCGTAACAACAAACAACCCTAACCCCTAACAACAAACAACCCTAACCCCCTAACAACAAACAACCCTAACCGACTAACAACAAACAACACTAAACCCCTAACAAGAAACTACCTTAAACCCGAAACAACAAACAACCCTAACCCCCTAACAACCAACAACCGTAAACACATAACAACAAACAACACTAACCCCCTAACAACAAACAACCCTAACCCCTAACAACAAACAACCCAACCCCCTAACAACAAACAACCCTAACCCCCTAACAAGCAACAACTCTCACTCCCTAAACAACCAACAACACTAACCCCCTAACCAACAACAGCACTAACCCAGTAAAAACAAAAAAAACTAACCCCCTAACAACAACCAACACTTATCCCCTAAAAACAAACAACACTAACCCCCTAACAACAAACAACCCTAACCCCCTAACAACAAACAACCCTAACCAAACAACAAACAACCCTAACCGACTAACAACAAACAACACTAAACCCCTAACAAGAAACAACCTTAAATCCGAAACAAAAAACAACCCTAACACCCTAACAACCAACAACCGTAAACACCTAACAACAAACAACACTAACCCTCTAACAACAACCAAAACTTATCCCCTAAAAACAAACACTAACCCCCAACAAGAAAGAACCCAAATCCTCTAAGAACAAACAACTCTAACCCCCTAACAACAAAAAACTCTGAACACCTAACAACAAGCAACACTAACCCACTAACAACAAACAACCCTAAACCCCTAACAACAAACAACCCTTACCCCCTAACAACCAACAGCACTAACCCCCTAAGCAAAAACACTAACACCCTAACAACAAAACCCACTAAACTCCAACAAGAAACAACCCTAAACACCTAACAAAAAACAACACTAACCCCCTAACAACAAACAACACTAACACCCTAACAACAACCATCCCTAATCCCCTAACAACAAACAACACTAACCCTCTAACAACAACCCTAATCCCCTAACTACAAACAACACTAACCCACTAACAACAAACAAAACTAACCCCCTAAAAAACAACACAAACCCCAAGCAACAAACAACTCTCACACCCTAACAACAAAGAACACTAACCCCCTTACAACAAACAACGCTAACCCCCAAAACAACCAACAACACTAAACCCCTAACCACCAACAGCACTAACCCAGTAAAAACAAAAAAAACTAACCCCCTAACAACAACCAACACTTATCCCCTAGAAACAAACAACACTAACCCCCAACAAGAAAGAACCCAAATCCTCTAAGAACAAACAACTCTAACCCCCTAACAACAAAAAACTCTGAACCCCTAACAACAAGCAACACTAACCCACTAACAACAAACAACCCTAAACCCCTAACAACAAACAACCCTTACCCCCTAACAACCAACAGCACTAACCCCCTAAGCAAAAACACTAACACCCTAACAACAAAATCCACTAAACTCCAACAAGAAACAACCCTAAACACCTAACAACAAACAACACTAACCCCCTTTCAAGAAACAACAGTAACACCCTAACAAACAACCATCCCTAACCCCCTAGCAACAAACAACCCTAACCAAACAACAAAGAACCCTAACCGACTAACAACAAACAACACTAAACCCCTAACAAGAAACTACCTTAAAACCGAAACAACAAACAACCCTAACCCCCTGACAAACAACAACAGTAAACACCTAACAACAAACAACACTAACCCCCTAACAACAAACAACCCTAACCCCCTAACAACAAACAACCCTAACCAAACAACAAACAACCCTAACCGACTAACAACAAACAACACTAAACCCCTAACAAGAAACAACATTAAATCCAAAACAACAAACAACCCTAACGCCCTAACAACCAACAACCGTAAACACCTAACAACAAACAACACTAACGCCCTAACAACAACCAAAACTTATCCCCTAAAAACAAACAACACTAACCCCCAACAAGAAAGAACCCAAATCCTCTAAGAACAAACAAGTCTAACCCCCTAACAACAAAAAACTCTGAACACCTAACAACAAGCAACACTAACCCACTAACAACAAACAACCCTAAACCCCTAACAACAAACAACCCTTACCGCCTAACAACCAACAGCACTAACCCCCTAAGCAAAAACACTAACACCCTAACAACAAAACCCACTAAACTCCAACAAGAAACAACCCTAAACACCTAACAACAAACAACACTAACCCCCTAACAACAAACAACACTAACACCCTAACAACAAAAACCACTAAAGCCCAACAAGAAGCAACCCTAAACCCCTAAATACAAACAACACTAACCCCCTAACCACAAACAACACTAACACCCTAACAAGAAAAACCACTAAACCTCAACAAGAAACAACCCGAAACCCCTAAATAGAAACAACACTAACCACCTAACAACAACCCTAACCCCCTAACAACAAACAACCCTAACCCCCAACAACAAACTACTCTAACCCACTAACAACAAACAACCCTAAGCCCCTAACAAAAAAGAACCCTAACTCTCTAACAAGAAACAACACTAACCCCCTAACAACAAAAAACACTAACCCCCTAACAACAAACACCACTAACGCCCTAACAAGAATCCTAACAACCTCACAACAAACAACACTAACCCCCTAAAAATAAACTACCCAAAACCCCAACAAGAAACAACCCTAACCCCCTAACAACAAACAACACTAACCCCCTAACAACAAACAACACTAACACCCTAACAACAACCATCCCTAATCCCCTAACAACAAACAACACTAACCCTCTAACAACAACCCTAATCCCCTAACTACAAACAACACTAACCCACTAACAACAAACAACCCTAAACCCCTAACAACAAACAACCCTTACCGCCTAACAACCAACAGCACTAACCCCCTAAGCAAAAACACTAACACCCTGACAACAAAACCCACTAAACTCCAACAAGAAACAACCCTAAACACCTAACAACAAACAACACTAACACCCTAACAACAAACAACACTAACCCTCTAACAACAACCCTAATCCCCTAACTACAAACAACACTAACCCACTAACAACAAACAAAACTAACCCCCTAAAAAACAACACAAACCCCAACAACAAACAACTCTCACACCCTAACAACAAACACCACTAAGCTGCTAACAACAACAACACTAACCCCCAAAAACGGACAACACTAACACCCTAACAACAAACACTACTAAACCCCAACTAGAAACAACCCTAACCCCCTAACAACAAACAACACTAACCCCTAAAAACCAAAAACACTAACCCACTAACAACAAACAACCCTAACCCACTAACAACAAACAACCCTAACACCCTAACAACAAACAACACTAAACCCCTAACAACAAACAAACCTTAACCCCTAATATCAAACAACCCTAACCCCCTAACAACCAACAACCGTAAACACCTAACAACAAACAACACTAACCCCCTAACAACAACCAACACTTATCCCCTAAAAACAAACAACACTAACCACCAACAAGAAAGAACCCTGAGCCACTAACATCAAACAACACTAACCCCTAACAACAAACAACCCTAACACCCTAACAAAAAACACCATTAACCCCCTAACAACAAACAACCCTGAACCACTAACATCAAACAACACTAACCCCTAACAACAAACAACACTAACACCCTAACAACAAACAACACTAACACCTTAACAACAAAAACCACTAAACCCCAACAAGAAACAACCCTAAACCGCTAACAACAAACACTAACCCCCTAACAACAAACAACACTAAACCCCTAACAAAAAACTATCCTAACCCCGTAACAACAAACAACCCTAACCTAATAACAACAAACAACCTTAACCCCCTAACAACAAACAACCTTAAATCACTAACAACAAACAATCCTAACCCCCTAACAACATACAACATTCACCCCCTAATCACAAACAACACTAACACCCTAACCACAAACAACACTAACCCCGTAAGAACAAACAACACTAACCCCCTAACAACAAACAACACTAACACCCTAACAACAAAAACCACTAAACCCCAACAAGAAACAACCCTAAACACCTAACAACAAACACTAACCCCCTAACAACAAACAACACTAACACCCTAACAAGACCCTACCCTAACCCCGTAACAACAAACAACCCTAACCCCTAACAACAAACAACCCTAACCCCCTAACAACAAACAACCCTAACCCCTAATAACAAACAACCCTAACCCCCTAACAACAAACAACCCTAACCAAACAACAAACAACCCTAACCGACTAACAACAAACAACACTAAACCCCTAACAAGAATCTACCTTAAACCCGAAACAACAAACAACCCTAACCCCCTAACAACCAACAACCGTAAACCCCTAACAACAAACAACACTAACCCCCTAACAACAAACAACCCTAACCTCCTAACAGCAAACAACCCTAACCCCCTAAACAACCAACAACACTAAACCCCTAACCACCAACAGCACTAAGCCAGTAAAAACAAAAAAAAAACTAACCCCCTACAGCAACCAACACTTATCCCCTAAAAACAAACAACACTAACCCCCAACAAGAAAGAACCCAAATCCTCTAACAACAAACAACTCTAACCCCCTAACAACAAAAAACTCTGAACCCCTAACAACAAACAACACTAACCCACTAACAACAAACAACCCTAAACCCCTAACAACAAACAACCCTTACCCCCAACAACCAACAACACTAACCCCCTAAACAAAAACACTAACACCCGAACACCAAAAACCACTAAACCTCAACAAGAGACAACCCTAAACACCTAACAACAAACAACATTAACCCCCTAACAACAAACACTAACACCCTAACAACAACCATCCCTAACCCCCTAACAACAAACAACACTAAGCCCCAACAACAAACAACACTAACCCTTTAACAACAACCCTAATCCCCTAACTACAAACAACACTAACCCACTAACAACAAACAAAACTAACCCCCTAAAAAACAACACAAACCCCCACCAACAACTCTCACACCCTAACAACAAACAACACTAACTCCCTAACAACAACAACACTAACCCCCAAAAACAAAGAAAACTAACACCCTACCAACAAACAATACTAAACGGCAACTAGAAACAACCCTAACCCCCAACAACAAACAACACTAACCCTCTAATAACAAACAACACTAACACCCAACAACAGTCCTAACCACCTAACAACAAAGAACACTAACCCCTAAAAAGAAAAAACAATAAACCCCTAAAAGCAGACAACACTCATCCCCTAAGAACAAACAACACTAACACTCTAACAACAACCAACATTAAACCCCTAACAACAAACAATCCTAACCCCCTAAAAACAAACACTAACACCCTAAAAACAAACAACCCTAAAACCCTAAAAACAAACAACAATGAACCCCTAAAAACAAACAAGACTAAGCCAATAAGAACAAAGAGCACTAACCCACTAACAACAAAAAACACTAACCCTCTAACAACATCCAACAGTAACGCCCTAACCACAAACAACACTAACCCTCTAACAACAAACAACCCTAACCCCTAACAACAAACAACCCTAACCCCCAACAACAAACAACCCTAACCCCCTAACAACCAACAACTCTCACTCCCTAAACAACCAACAACACTAACCCGCTAAATAACAACAGCACTAAAACAGTAAAAACAAAAAAAAACTAACCCCCTAACAACAACCAACACTTATCCCCTAAAAACAAACAACACTAACCCCCAACAAGAAAGAACCCAAATCCTCTAACAAGAAACAACTCTAACCCCGAACAACAAACAACTCTGGACCCCTAACAACAAACACCACTAACCCACTAACACCAAACAACACTAACCCCGTAACTAGAAACGACCCTAACCCCGTAACAACAAACAACCCTAACACCCAAACAACAAACACTAACCCCCTAACAACAAAGAACCCTATCTCTCTAACAAGAAACAACACTTACCCCCTAACAACAAAAAACACTAACCCCCTAACAACAAACACCACTAACCCCCTAACAACAATCCTAACACCCTAACAACAAACAACACTAACACACTAACAACAAAAACCACTAAACCCCAACAAGAAACAACCCTAAACCCCTAACAACAAACACTAACCCCCTAACAACAAACAACACTAAACCCCTAACAAGAACCTACCCTAACCCAGTAACAACAAACAACCCTAACCCCTAACAACAAAAAACCCTAACCCCCTAACAACAAACAACCCTAAACCCCTAACATCAAAGAACACTAACACCCTAACCACAAACAACCCTAAGCCCCTAAGAACAAACAACACTAACCCCCAAACAACAAACAACCCTAACCCCTAACATCAAGCAACACTAACCCCGTAACAACAAACAACACTAACCCCCAAACAACAAACAAGCCGAACCCCCTAACAACAAACAATCCTATCCTCCTAACAACCAACAACACTAACCCCGTAACCACGAACAACACTAACACCCTAACAACAAAAACCACTAAACCCCAACAAGAAAAATCCCTAAACCCCTAACAACAAACAACACTAACCCCTAACAACACACAACCCTAACCAAACAACAAACAACCCTAACCCACTAACAACAAACAACACTAACCCCCTAACAAGAAACTACCCTAACCCCGTAAAAACAAACAAACCTAACCCCTAACAACAAACAACACTAACCCCCTAACAACAAACAACCCTAAACCCCTAACATCAAAGAACACTAACACCCTAACAACAAACAACCCTAAGCCCCTAAGAACAAACAACACTAACCCCCAAACAACAAACAACCCTAACCCCTAAAAACCAAAAACACTAACCCACTAACAACAAACAACCCTAACACCCTAACAACAAACAACACTAAACCCCTAAAAACAAACAAACCTTAACTCCTAATATCAAACAACAATAACCCCGTAACAACAAACAACCCTAACCCCCAAACAACAAACAACCCTAACACCCTAAAAACAAACAATCCTATCCCCCTAACAACCAACAACACTAACCCCCTAACCACAAACAACACTAACATCCTAACAACAAAAACCACTAAACCCCAACAAGAAACAACCCTAAACCCCTAACAACAAACAACACTAACCGCCTAACAACACACAGCCCTAACCAAACAACAAACAACACTAACCCACTAAGAACAAACAACACTAACCCCCTAACAAGAAACTACCCTAACCCGTAACAACAAACAACCCTAACCCCTAACAACAAACAACCCTAACCCCCTAACAACAAACAACCCTAACCGACTAACAACAAACAACACTAAACCCCTAACAAGAAACTACCTTAAACCCGAAACAACAAACAACCCTAACCCCCTAACAACCAACAACCGTAAACACATAACAACAAACAACACTAACCCCCTAACAACAAACAACCCTAACCCCTAACAACAAACAACCCAACCCCCTAACAACAAACAACCCTAACCCCCTAACAAGCAACAACTCTCACTCCCTAAACAACCAACAACACTAACCCCCTAACCAACAACAGCACTAACCCAGTAAAAACAAAAAAAACTAACCCCCTAACAACAACCAACACTTATCCCCTAAAAACAAACAACACTAACCCCCTAACAACAAACAACCCTAACCCCCTAACAACAAACAACCCTAACCAAACAACAAACAACCCTAACCGACTAACAACAAACAACACTAAACCCCTAACAAGAAACAACCTTAAATCCGAAACAAAAAACAACCCTAACACCCTAACAACCAACAACCGTAAACACCTAACAACAAACAACACTAACCCTCTAACAACAACCAAAACTTATCCCCTAAAAACAAACACTAACCCCCAACAAGAAAGAACCCAAATCCTCTAAGAACAAACAACTCTAACCCCCTAACAACAAAAAACTCTGAACACCTAACAACAAGCAACACTAACCCACTAACAACAAACAACCCTAAACCCCTAACAACAAACAACCCTTACCCCCTAACAACCAACAGCACTAACCCCCTAAGCAAAAACACTAACACCCTAACAACAAAACCCACTAAACTCCAACAAGAAACAACCCTAAACACCTAACAAAAAACAACACTAACCCCCTAACAACAAACAACACTAACACCCTAACAACAACCATCCCTAATCCCCTAACAACAAACAACACTAACCCTCTAACAACAACCCTAATCCCCTAACTACAAACAACACTAACCCACTAACAACAAACAAAACTAACCCCCTAAAAAACAACACAAACCCCAAGCAACAAACAACTCTCACACCCTAACAACAAAGAACACTAACCCCCTTACAACAAACAACGCTAACCCCCAAAACAACCAACAACACTAAACCCCTAACCACCAACAGCACTAACCCAGTAAAAACAAAAAAAACTAACCCCCTAACAACAACCAACACTTATCCCCTAGAAACAAACAACACTAACCCCCAACAAGAAAGAACCCAAATCCTCTAAGAACAAACAACTCTAACCCCCTAACAACAAAAAACTCTGAACCCCTAACAACAAGCAACACTAACCCACTAACAACAAACAACCCTAAACCCCTAACAACAAACAACCCTTACCCCCTAACAACCAACAGCACTAACCCCCTAAGCAAAAACACTAACACCCTAACAACAAAATCCACTAAACTCCAACAAGAAACAACCCTAAACACCTAACAACAAACAACACTAACCCCCTTTCAAGAAACAACAGTAACACCCTAACAAACAACCATCCCTAACCCCCTAGCAACAAACAACCCTAACCAAACAACAAAGAACCCTAACCGACTAACAACAAACAACACTAAACCCCTAACAAGAAACTACCTTAAAACCGAAACAACAAACAACCCTAACCCCCTGACAAACAACAACAGTAAACACCTAACAACAAACAACACTAACCCCCTAACAACAAACAACCCTAACCCCCTAACAACAAACAACCCTAACCAAACAACAAACAACCCTAACCGACTAACAACAAACAACACTAAACCCCTAACAAGAAACAACATTAAATCCAAAACAACAAACAACCCTAACGCCCTAACAACCAACAACCGTAAACACCTAACAACAAACAACACTAACGCCCTAACAACAACCAAAACTTATCCCCTAAAAACAAACAACACTAACCCCCAACAAGAAAGAACCCAAATCCTCTAAGAACAAACAAGTCTAACCCCCTAACAACAAAAAACTCTGAACACCTAACAACAAGCAACACTAACCCACTAACAACAAACAACCCTAAACCCCTAACAACAAACAACCCTTACCGCCTAACAACCAACAGCACTAACCCCCTAAGCAAAAACACTAACACCCTAACAACAAAACCCACTAAACTCCAACAAGAAACAACCCTAAACACCTAACAACAAACAACACTAACCCCCTAACAACAAACAACACTAACACCCTAACAACAAAAACCACTAAAGCCCAACAAGAAGCAACCCTAAACCCCTAAATACAAACAACACTAACCCCCTAACCACAAACAACACTAACACCCTAACAAGAAAAACCACTAAACCTCAACAAGAAACAACCCGAAACCCCTAAATAGAAACAACACTAACCACCTAACAACAACCCTAACCCCCTAACAACAAACAACCCTAACCCCCAACAACAAACTACTCTAACCCACTAACAACAAACAACCCTAAGCCCCTAACAAAAAAGAACCCTAACTCTCTAACAAGAAACAACACTAACCCCCTAACAACAAAAAACACTAACCCCCTAACAACAAACACCACTAACGCCCTAACAAGAATCCTAACAACCTCACAACAAACAACACTAACCCCCTAAAAATAAACTACCCAAAACCCCAACAAGAAACAACCCTAACCCCCTAACAACAAACAACACTAACCCCCTAACAACAAACAACACTAACACCCTAACAACAACCATCCCTAATCCCCTAACAACAAACAACACTAACCCTCTAACAACAACCCTAATCCCCTAACTACAAACAACACTAACCCACTAACAACAAACAACCCTAAACCCCTAACAACAAACAACCCTTACCGCCTAACAACCAACAGCACTAACCCCCTAAGCAAAAACACTAACACCCTGACAACAAAACCCACTAAACTCCAACAAGAAACAACCCTAAACACCTAACAACAAACAACACTAACACCCTAACAACAAACAACACTAACCCTCTAACAACAACCCTAATCCCCTAACTACAAACAACACTAACCCACTAACAACAAACAAAACTAACCCCCTAAAAAACAACACAAACCCCAACAACAAACAACTCTCACACCCTAACAACAAACACCACTAAGCTGCTAACAACAACAACACTAACCCCCAAAAACGGACAACACTAACACCCTAACAACAAACACTACTAAACCCCAACTAGAAACAACCCTAACCCCCTAACAACAAACAACACTAACCCCTAAAAACCAAAAACACTAACCCACTAACAACAAACAACCCTAACCCACTAACAACAAACAACCCTAACACCCTAACAACAAACAACACTAAACCCCTAACAACAAACAAACCTTAACCCCTAATATCAAACAACCCTAACCCCCTAACAACCAACAACCGTAAACACCTAACAACAAACAACACTAACCCCCTAACAACAACCAACACTTATCCCCTAAAAACAAACAACACTAACCACCAACAAGAAAGAACCCTGAGCCACTAACATCAAACAACACTAACCCCTAACAACAAACAACCCTAACACCCTAACAACAAACACCATTAACCCCCTAACAACAAACAACCCTGAACCACTAACATCAAACAACACTAACCCCTAACAACAAACAACACTAACACCCTAACAACAAACAACACTAACACCTTAACAACAAAAACCACTAAACCCCAACAAGAAACAACCCTAAACCGCTAACAACAAACACTAACCCCCTAACAACAAACAACACTAAACCCCTAACAAAAAACTATCCTAACCCCGTAACAACAAACAACCCTAACCTAATAACAACAAACAACCTTAACCCCCTAACAACAAACAACCTTAAATCACTAACAACAAACAATCCTAACCCCCTAACAACATACAACATTCACCCCCTAATCACAAACAACACTAACACCCTAACCACAAACAACACTAACCCCATAAGAACAAACAACACTAACCCCCTAACAACAAACAACACTAACACCCTAACAACAAAAACCACTAAACCCCAACAAGAAACAACCCTAAACACCTAACAACAAACACTAACCCCCTAACAACAAACAACACTAACACCCTAACAAGACCCTACCCTAACCCCGTAACAACAAACAACCCTAACCCCTAACAACAAACAACCCTAACCCCCTAACAACAAACAACCCTAACCCCTAATAACAAACAACCCTAACCCCCTAACAACAAACAACCCTAACCAAACAACAAACAACCCTAACCGACTAACAACAAACAACACTAAACCCCTAACAAGAATCTACCTTAAACCCGAAACAACAAACAACCCTAACCCCCTAACAACCAACAACCGTAAACCCCTAACAACAAACAACACTAACCCCCTAACAACAAACAACCCTAACCTCCTAACAGCAAACAACCCTAACCCCCTAAACAACCAACAACACTAAACCCCTAACCACCAACAGCACTAAGCCAGTAAAAACAAAAAAAAAACTAACCCCCTACAGCAACCAACACTTATCCCCTAAAAACAAACAACACTAACCCCCAACAAGAAAGAACCCAAATCCTCTAACAACAAACAACTCTAACCCCCTAACAACAAAAAACTCTGAACCCCTAACAACAAACAACACTAACCCACTAACAACAAACAACCCTAAACCCCTAACAACAAACAACCCTTACCCCCAACAACCAACAACACTAACCCCCTAAACAAAAACACTAACACCCGAACACCAAAAACCACTAAACCTCAACAAGAGACAACCCTAAACACCTAACAACAAACAACATTAACCCCCTAACAACAAACACTAACACCCTAACAACAACCATCCCTAACCCCCTAACAACAAACAACACTAAGCCCCAACAACAAACAACACTAACCCTTTAACAACAACCCTAATCCCCTAACTACAAACAACACTAACCCACTAACAACAAACAAAACTAACCCCCTAAAAAACAACACAAACCCCCACCAACAACTCTCACACCCTAACAACAAACAACACTAACTCCCTAACAACAACAACACTAACCCCCAAAAACAAAGAAAACTAACACCCTACCAACAAACAATACTAAACGGCAACTAGAAACAACCCTAACCCCCAACAACAAACAACACTAACCCTCTAATAACAAACAACACTAACACCCAACAACAGTCCTAACCACCTAACAACAAAGAACACTAACCCCCTAAAAAGAAAAAACAATAAACCCCTAAAAGCAGACAACACTCATCCCCTAAGAACAAACAACACTAACACTCTAACAACAACCAACATTAAACCCCTAACAACAAACAATCCTAACCCCCTAAAAACAAACACTAACACCCTAAAAACAAACAACCCTAAAACCCTAAAAACAAACAACAATGAACCCCTAAAAACAAACAAGACTAAGCCAATAAGAACAAAGAGCACTAACCCACTAACAACAAAAAACACTAACCCTCTAACAACATCCAACAGTAACGCCCTAACCACAAACAACACTAACCCTCTAACAACAAACAACCCTAACCCCTAACAACAAACAACCCTAACCCCCTAACAACAAACAACCCTAACCCCCTAACAACCAACAACTCTCACTCCCTAAACAACCAACAACACTAACCCGCTAAATAACAACAGCACTAAAACAGTAAAAACAAAAAAAAACTAACCCCCTAACAACAACCAACACTTATCCCCTAAAAACAAACAACACTAACCCCCAACAAGAAAGAACCCAAATCCTCTAACAAGAAACAACTCTAACCCCGAACAACAAACAACTCTGGACCCCTAACAACAAACACCACTAACCCACTAACACCAAACAACACTAACCCCGTAACTAGAAACGACCCTAACCCCGTAACAACAAACAACCCTAACACCCAAACAACAAACACTAACCCCCTAACAACAAAGAACCCTATCTCTCTAACAAGAAACAACACTTACCCCCTAACAACAAAAAACACTAACCCCCTAACAACAAACACCACTAACCCCCTAACAACAATCCTAACACCCTAACAACAAACAACACTAACACACTAACAACAAAAACCACTAAACCCCAACAAGAAACAACCCTAAACCCCTAACAACAAACACTAACCCCCTAACAACAAACAACACTAAACCCCTAACAAGAACCTACCCTAACCCAGTAACAACAAACAACCCTAACCCCTAACAACAAAAAACCCTAACCCCCTAACAACAAACAACCCTAAACCCCTAACATCAAAGAACACTAACACCCTAACCACAAACAACCCTAAGCCCCTAAGAACAAACAACACTAACCCCCAAACAACAAACAACCCTAACCCCTAACATCAAGCAACACTAACCCCGTAACAACAAACAACACTAACCCCCAAACAACAAACAAGCCTAACCCCCTAACAACAAACAATCCTATCCTCCTAACAACCAACAACACTAACCCCGTAACCACGAACAACACTAACACCCTAACAACAAAAACCACTAAACCCCAACAAGAAAAATCCCTAAACCCCTAACAACAAACAACACTAACCCCTAACAACACACAACCCTAACCAAACAACAAACAACCCTAACCCACTAACAACAAACAACACTAACCCCCTAACAAGAAACTACCCTAACCCCGTAAAAACAAACAACCCTAACCCCTAACAACAAACAACCCTAACCCCCTAACAACAAACAACCCTAAACCCCTAACATCAAAGAACACTAACACCCTAACAACAAACAACCCTAAGCCCCTAAGAACAAACAACACTAACCCCCAAACAACAAACAACCCTAACCCCTAAAAACCAAAAACACTAACCCACTAACAACAAACAACCCTAACACCCTAACAACAAACAACACTAAACCCCTAAAAACAAACAAACCTTAACTCCTAATATCAAACAACAATAACCCCGTAACAACAAACAACCCTAACCCCCAAACAACAAACAACCCTAACACCCTAAAAACAAACAATCCTATCCCCCTAACAACCAACAACACTAACCCCCTAACCACAAACAACACTAACATCCTAACAACAAAAACCACTAAACCCCAACAAGAAACAACCCTAAACCCCTAACAACAAACAACACTAACCGCCTAACAACACACAGCCCTAACCAAACAACAAACAACACTAACCCACTAAGAACAAACAACACTAACCCCCTAACAAGAAACTACCCTAACCCGTAACAACAAACAACCCTAACCCCTAACAACAAACAACCCTAACCCCCTAACAACAAACAACCCTAACCGACTAACAACAAACAACACTAAACCCCTAACAAGAAACTACCTTAAACCCGAAACAACAAACAACCCTAACCCTCTAACAACCAACAACCGTAAACACATAACAACAAACAACACTAACCCCCTAACAACAAACAACCCTAACCCCTAACAACAAACAACCCTAACCCCCTAACAACAAACAACCCTAACCCCCTAACAACCAACAACTCTCACTCCCTAAACAACCAACAACACTAACCCCCTAACCAACAACAGCACTAACCCAGTAAAAACAAAAAAAACTAACCCCCTAACAACAACCAACACTTATCCCCTAAAAACAAACAACACTAACCCCCTAACAACAAACAACCCTAACCCCCTAACAACAAACAACCCTAACCAAACAACAAACAACCCTAACCGACTAACAACAAACAACACTAAACCCCTAACAAGAAACAACCTTAAATCCGAAACAAAAAACAACCCTAACACCCTAACAACCAACAACCGTAAACACCTAACAACAAACAACACTAACCCTCTAACAACAACCAAAACTTATCCCCTAAAAACAAACACTAACCCCCAACAAGAAAGAACCCAAATCCTCTAAGAACAAACAACTCTAACCCCCTAACAACAAAAAACTCTGAACACCTAACAACAAGCAACACTAACCCACTAACAACAAACAACCCTAAACCCCTAACAACAAACAACCCTTACCCCCTAACAACCAACAGCACTAACCCCCTAAGCAAAAACACTAACACCCTAACAACAAAACCCACTAAACTCCAACAAGAAACAACCCTAAACACCTAACAAAAAACAACACTAACCCCCTAACAACAAACAACACTAACACCCTAACAACAACCATCCCTAATCCCCTAACAACAAACAACACTAACCCTCTAACAACAACCCTAATCCCCTAACTACAAACAACACTAACCCACTAACAACAAACAAAACTAACCCCCTAAAAAACAACACAAACCCCAAGCAACAAACAACTCTCACACCCTAACAACAAAGAACACTAACCCCCTTACAACAAACAACGCTAACCCCCAAAACAACCAACAACACTAAACCCCTAACCACCAACAGCACTAACCCAGTAAAAACAAAAAAAACTAACCCCCTAACAACAACCAACACTTATCCCCTAGAAACAAACAACACTAACCCCCAACAAGAAAGAACCCAAATCCTCTAAGAACAAACAACTCTAACCCCCTAACAACAAAAAACTCTGAACCCCTAACAACAAGCAACACTAACCCACTAACAACAAACAACCCTAAACCCCTAACAACAAACAACCCTTACCCCCTAACAACCAACAGCACTAACCCCCTAAGCAAAAACACTAACACCCTAACAACAAAATCCACTAAACTCCAACAAGAAACAACCCTAAACACCTAACAACAAACAACACTAACCCCCTTTCAAGAAACAACAGTAACACCCTAACAAACAACCATCCCTAACCCCCTAGCAACAAACAACCCTAACCAAACAACAAAGAACCCTAACCGACTAACAACAAACAACACTAAACCCCTAACAAGAAACTACCTTAAAACCGAAACAACAAACAACCCTAACCCCCTGACAAACAACAACAGTAAACACCTAACAACAAACAACACTAACCCCCTAACAACAAACAACCCTAACCCCCTAACAACAAACAACCCTAACCAAACAACAAACAACCCTAACCGACTAACAACAAACAACACTAAACCCCTAACAAGAAACAACATTAAATCCAAAACAACAAACAACCCTAACGCCCTAACAACCAACAACCGTAAACACCTAACAACAAACAACACTAACGCCCTAACAACAACCAAAACTTATCCCCTAAAAACAAACAACACTAACCCCCAACAAGAAAGAACCCAAATCCTCTAAGAACAAACAAGTCTAACCCCCTAACAACAAAAAACTCTGAACACCTAACAACAAGCAACACTAACCCACTAACAACAAACAACCCTAAACCCCTAACAACAAACAACCCTTACCGCCTAACAACCAACAGCACTAACCCCCTAAGCAAAAACACTAACACCCTAACAACAAAACCCACTAAACTCCAACAAGAAACAACCCTAAACACCTAACAACAAACAACACTAACCCCCTAACAACAAACAACACTAACACCCTAACAACAAAAACCACTAAAGCCCAACAAGAAGCAACCCTAAACCCCTAAATACAAACAACACTAACCCCCTAACCACAAACAACACTAACACCCTAACAAGAAAAACCACTAAACCTCAACAAGAAACAACCCGAAACCCCTAAATAGAAACAACACTAACCACCTAACAACAACCCTAACCCCCTAACAACAAACAACCCTAACCCCCAACAACAAACTACTCTAACCCACTAACAACAAACAACCCTAAGCCCCTAACAAAAAAGAACCCTAACTCTCTAACAAGAAACAACACTAACCCCCTAACAACAAAAAACACTAACCCCCTAACAACAAACACCACTAACGCCCTAACAAGAATCCTAACAACCTCACAACAAACAACACTAACCCCCTAAAAATAAACTACCCAAAACCCCAACAAGAAACAACCCTAACCCCCTAACAACAAACAACACTAACCCCCTAACAACAAACAACACTAACACCCTAACAACAACCATCCCTAATCCCCTAACAACAAACAACACTAACCCTCTAACAACAACCCTAATCCCCTAACTACAAACAACACTAACCCACTAACAACAAACAACCCTAAACCCCTAACAACAAACAACCCTTACCGCCTAACAACCAACAGCACTAACCCCCTAAGCAAAAACACTAACACCCTGACAACAAAACCCACTAAACTCCAACAAGAAACAACCCTAAACACCTAACAACAAACAACACTAACACCCTAACAACAAACAACACTAACCCTCTAACAACAACCCTAATCCCCTAACTACAAACAACACTAACCCACTAACAACAAACAAAACTAACCCCCTAAAAAACAACACAAACCCCAACAACAAACAACTCTCACACCCTAACAACAAACACCACTAAGCTGCTAACAACAACAACACTAACCCCCAAAAACGGACAACACTAACACCCTAACAACAAACACTACTAAACCCCAACTAGAAACAACCCTAACCCCCTAACAACAAACAACACTAACCCCTAAAAACCAAAAACACTAACCCACTAACAACAAACAACCCTAACCCACTAACAACAAACAACCCTAACACCCTAACAACAAACAACACTAAACCCCTAACAACAAACAAACCTTAACCCCTAATATCAAACAACCCTAACCCCCTAACAACCAACAACCGTAAACACCTAACAACAAACAACACTAACCCCCTAACAACAACCAACACTTATCCCCTAAAAACAAACAACACTAACCACCAACAAGAAAGAACCCTGAGCCACTAACATCAAACAACACTAACCCCTAACAACAAACAACCCTAACACCCTAACAACAAACACCATTAACCCCCTAACAACAAACAACCCTGAACCACTAACATCAAACAACACTAACCCCTAACAACAAACAACACTAACACCCTAACAACAAACAACACTAACACCCTAACCACAAACAACACTAACCCCATAAGAACAAACAACACTAACCCCCTAACAACAAACAACACTAACACCCTAACAACAAAAACCACTAAACCCCAACAAGAAACAACCCTAAACACCTAACAACAAACACTAACCCCCTAACAACAAACAACACTAACACCCTAACAAGACCCTACCCTAACCCCGTAACAACAAACAACCCTAACCCCTAACAACAAACAACCCTAACCCCCTAACAACAAACAACCCTAACCCCTAATAACAAACAACCCTAACCCCCTAACAACAAACAACCCTAACCAAACAACAAACAACCCTAACCGACTAACAACAAACAACACTAAACCCCTAACAAGAATCTACCTTAAACCCGAAACAACAAACAACCCTAACCCCCTAACAACCAACAACCGTAAACCCCTAACAACAAACAACACTAACCCCCTAACAACAAACAACCCTAACCTCCTAACAGCAAACAACCCTAACCCCCTAAACAACCAACAACACTAAACCCCTAACCACCAACAGCACTAAGCCAGTAAAAACAAAAAAAAAACTAACCCCCTACAGCAACCAACACTTATCCCCTAAAAACAAACAACACTAACCCCCAACAAGAAAGAACCCAAATCCTCTAACAACAAACAACTCTAACCCCCTAACAACAAAAAACTCTGAACCCCTAACAACAAACAACACTAACCCACTAACAACAAACAACCCTAAACCCCTAACAACAAACAACCCTTACCCCCAACAACCAACAACACTAACCCCCTAAACAAAAACACTAACACCCGAACACCAAAAACCACTAAACCTCAACAAGAGACAACCCTAAACACCTAACAACAAACAACATTAACCCCCTAACAACAAACACTAACACCCTAACAACAACCATCCCTAACCCCCTAACAACAAACAACACTAAGCCCCAACAACAAACAACACTAACCCTTTAACAACAACCCTAATCCCCTAACTACAAACAACACTAACCCACTAACAACAAACAAAACTAACCCCCTAAAAAACAACACAAACCCCCACCAACAACTCTCACACCCTAACAACAAACAACACTAACTCCCTAACAACAACAACACTAACCCCCAAAAACAAAGAAAACTAACACCCTACCAACAAACAATACTAAACGGCAACTAGAAACAACCCTAACCCCCAACAACAAACAACACTAACCCTCTAATAACAAACAACACTAACACCCAACAACAGTCCTAACCACCTAACAACAAAGAACACTAACCCCCTAAAAAGAAAAAACAATAAACCCCTAAAAGCAGACAACACTCATCCCCTAAGAACAAACAACACTAACACTCTAACAACAACCAACATTAAACCCCTAACAACAAACAATCCTAACCCCCTAAAAACAAACACTAACACCCTAAAAACAAACAACCCTAAAACCCTAAAAACAAACAACAATGAACCCCTAAAAACAAACAAGACTAAGCCAATAAGAACAAAGAGCACTAACCCACTAACAACAAAAAACACTAACCCTCTAACAACATCCAACAGTAACGCCCTAACCACAAACAACACTAACCCTCTAACAACAAACAACCCTAACCCCTAACAACAAACAACCCTAACCCCCTAACAACAAACAACCCTAACCCCCTAACAACCAACAACTCTCACTCCCTAAACAACCAACAACACTAACCCGCTAAATAACAACAGCACTAAAACAGTAAAAACAAAAAAAAACTAACCCCCTAACAACAACCAACACTTATCCCCTAAAAACAAACAACACTAACCCCCAACAAGAAAGAACCCAAATCCTCTAACAAGAAACAACTCTAACCCCGAACAACAAACAACTCTGGACCCCTAACAACAAACACCACTAACCCACTAACACCAAACAACACTAACCCCGTAACTAGAAACGACCCTAACCCCGTAACAACAAACAACCCTAACACCCAAACAACAAACACTAACCCCCTAACAACAAAGAACCCTATCTCTCTAACAAGAAACAACACTTACCCCCTAACAACAAAAAACACTAACCCCCTAACAACAAACACCACTAACCCCCTAACAACAATCCTAACACCCTAACAACAAACAACACTAACACACTAACAACAAAAACCACTAAACCCCAACAAGAAACAACCCTAAACCCCTAACAACAAACACTAACCCCCTAACAACAAACAACACTAAACCCCTAACAAGAACCTACCCTAACCCAGTAACAACAAACAACCCTAACCCCTAACAACAAAAAACCCTAACCCCCTAACAACAAACAACCCTAAACCCCTAACATCAAAGAACACTAACACCCTAACCACAAACAACCCTAAGCCCCTAAGAACAAACAACACTAACCCCCAAACAACAAACAACCCTAACCCCTAACATCAAGCAACACTAACCCCGTAACAACAAACAACACTAACCCCCAAACAACAAACAAGCCTAACCCCCTAACAACAAACAATCCTATCCTCCTAACAACCAACAACACTAACCCCGTAACCACGAACAACACTAACACCCTAACAACAAAAACCACTAAACCCCAACAAGAAAAATCCCTAAACCCCTAACAACAAACAACACTAACCCCTAACAACACACAACCCTAACCAAACAACAAACAACCCTAACCCACTAACAACAAACAACACTAACCCCCTAACAAGAAACTACCCTAACCCCGTAAAAACAAACAACCCTAACCCCTAACAACAAACAACCCTAACCCCCTAACAACAAACAACCCTAAACCCCTAACATCAAAGAACACTAACACCCTAACAACAAACAACCCTAAGCCCCTAAGAACAAACAACACTAACCCCCAAACAACAAACAACCCTAACCCCTAAAAACCAAAAACACTAACCCACTAACAACAAACAACCCTAACACCCTAACAACAAACAACACTAAACCCCTAAAAACAAACAAACCTTAACTCCTAATATCAAACAACAATAACCCCGTAACAACAAACAACCCTAACCCCCAAACAACAAACAACCCTAACACCCTAAAAACAAACAATCCTATCCCCCTAACAACCAACAACACTAACCCCCTAACCACAAACAACACTAACATCCTAACAACAAAAACCACTAAACCCCAACAAGAAACAACCCTAAACCCCTAACAACAAACAACACTAACCGCCTAACAACACACAGCCCTAACCAAACAACAAACAACACTAACCCACTAAGAACAAACAACACTAACCCCCTAACAAGAAACTACCCTAACCCGTAACAACAAACAACCCTAACCCCTAACAACAAACAACCCTAACCCCCTAACAACAAACAACCCTAACCGACTAACAACAAACAACACTAAACCCCTAACAAGAAACTACCTTAAACCCGAAACAACAAACAACCCTAACCCCCTAACAACCAACAACCGTAAACACATAACAACAAACAACACTAACCCCCTAACAACAAACAACCCTAACCCCTAACAACAAACAACCCTAACCCCCTAACAACAAACAACCCTAACCCCCTAACAACCAACAACTCTCACTCCCTAAACAACCAACAACACTAACCCCCTAACCAACAACAGCACTAACCCAGTAAAAACAAAAAAAACTAACCCCCTAACAACAACCAACACTTATCCCCTAAAAACAAACAACACTAACCCCCTAACAACAAACAACCCTAACCCCCTAACAACAAACAACCCTAACCAAACAACAAACAACCCTAACCGACTAACAACAAACAACACTAAACCCCTAACAAGAAACAACCTTAAATCCGAAACAAAAAACAACCCTAACACCCTAACAACCAACAACCGTAAACACCTAACAACAAACAACACTAACCCTCTAACAACAACCAAAACTTATCCCCTAAAAACAAACACTAACCCCCAACAAGAAAGAACCCAAATCCTCTAAGAACAAACAACTCTAACCCCCTAACAACAAAAAACTCTGAACACCTAACAACAAGCAACACTAACCCACTAACAACAAACAACCCTAAACCCCTAACAACAAACAACCCTTACCCCCTAACAACCAACAGCACTAACCCCCTAAGCAAAAACACTAACACCCTAACAACAAAACCCACTAAACTCCAACAAGAAACAACCCTAAACACCTAACAAAAAACAACACTAACCCCCTAACAACAAACAACACTAACACCCTAACAACAACCATCCCTAATCCCCTAACAACAAACAACACTAACCCTCTAACAACAACCCTAATCCCCTAACTACAAACAACACTAACCCACTAACAACAAACAAAACTAACCCCCTAAAAAACAACACAAACCCCAAGCAACAAACAACTCTCACACCCTAACAACAAAGAACACTAACCCCCTTACAACAAACAACGCTAACCCCCAAAACAACCAACAACACTAAACCCCTAACCACCAACAGCACTAACCCAGTAAAAACAAAAAAAACTAACCCCCTAACAACAACCAACACTTATCCCCTAGAAACAAACAACACTAACCCCCAACAAGAAAGAACCCAAATCCTCTAAGAACAAACAACTCTAACCCCCTAACAACAAAAAACTCTGAACCCCTAACAACAAGCAACACTAACCCACTAACAACAAACAACCCTAAACCCCTAACAACAAACAACCCTTACCCCCTAACAACCAACAGCACTAACCCCCTAAGCAAAAACACTAACACCCTAACAACAAAATCCACTAAACTCCAACAAGAAACAACCCTAAACACCTAACAACAAACAACACTAACCCCCTTTCAAGAAACAACAGTAACACCCTAACAAACAACCATCCCTAACCCCCTAGCAACAAACAACCCTAACCAAACAACAAAGAACCCTAACCGACTAACAACAAACAACACTAAACCCCTAACAAGAAACTACCTTAAAACCGAAACAACAAACAACCCTAACCCCCTGACAAACAACAACAGTAAACACCTAACAACAAACAACACTAACCCCCTAACAACAAACAACCCTAACCCCCTAACAACAAACAACCCTAACCAAACAACAAACAACCCTAACCGACTAACAACAAACAACACTAAACCCCTAACAAGAAACAACATTAAATCCAAAACAACAAACAACCCTAACGCCCTAACAACCAACAACCGTAAACACCTAACAACAAACAACACTAACGCCCTAACAACAACCAAAACTTATCCCCTAAAAACAAACAACACTAACCCCCAACAAGAAAGAACCCAAATCCTCTAAGAACAAACAAGTCTAACCCCCTAACAACAAAAAACTCTGAACACCTAACAACAAGCAACACTAACCCACTAACAACAAACAACCCTAAACCCCTAACAACAAACAACCCTTACCGCCTAACAACCAACAGCACTAACCCCCTAAGCAAAAACACTAACACCCTAACAACAAAACCCACTAAACTCCAACAAGAAACAACCCTAAACACCTAACAACAAACAACACTAACCCCCTAACAACAAACAACACTAACACCCTAACAACAAAAACCACTAAAGCCCAACAAGAAGCAACCCTAAACCCCTAAATACAAACAACACTAACCCCCTAACCACAAACAACACTAACACCCTAACAAGAAAAACCACTAAACCTCAACAAGAAACAACCCGAAACCCCTAAATAGAAACAACACTAACCACCTAACAACAACCCTAACCCCCTAACAACAAACAACCCTAACCCCCAACAACAAACTACTCTAACCCACTAACAACAAACAACCCTAAGCCCCTAACAAAAAAGAACCCTAACTCTCTAACAAGAAACAACACTAACCCCCTAACAACAAAAAACACTAACCCCCTAACAACAAACACCACTAACGCCCTAACAAGAATCCTAACAACCTCACAACAAACAACACTAACCCCCTAAAAATAAACTACCCAAAACCCCAACAAGAAACAACCCTAACCCCCTAACAACAAACAACACTAACCCCCTAACAACAAACAACACTAACACCCTAACAACAACCATCCCTAATCCCCTAACAACAAACAACACTAACCCTCTAACAACAACCCTAATCCCCTAACTACAAACAACACTAACCCACTAACAACAAACAACCCTAAACCCCTAACAACAAACAACCCTTACCGCCTAACAACCAACAGCACTAACCCCCTAAGCAAAAACACTAACACCCTGACAACAAAACCCACTAAACTCCAACAAGAAACAACCCTAAACACCTAACAACAAACAACACTAACACCCTAACAACAAACAACACTAACCCTCTAACAACAACCCTAATCCCCTAACTACAAACAACACTAACCCACTAACAACAAACAAAACTAACCCCCTAAAAAACAACACAAACCCCAACAACAAACAACTCTCACACCCTAACAACAAACACCACTAAGCTGCTAACAACAACAACACTAACCCCCAAAAACGGACAACACTAACACCCTAACAACAAACACTACTAAACCCCAACTAGAAACAACCCTAACCCCCTAACAACAAACAACACTAACCCCTAAAAACCAAAAACACTAACCCACTAACAACAAACAACCCTAACCCACTAACAACAAACAACCCTAACACCCTAACAACAAACAACACTAAACCCCTAACAACAAACAAACCTTAACCCCTAATATCAAACAACCCTAACCCCCTAACAACCAACAACCGTAAACACCTAACAACAAACAACACTAACCCCCTAACAACAACCAACACTTATCCCCTAAAAACAAACAACACTAACCACCAACAAGAAAGAACCCTGAGCCACTAACATCAAACAACACTAACCCCTAACAACAAACAACCCTAACACCCTAACAACAAACACCATTAACCCCCTAACAACAAACAACCCTGAACCACTAACATCAAACAACACTAACCCCTAACAACAAACAACACTAACACCCTAACAACAAACAACACTAACACCTTAACAACAAAAACCACTAAACCCCAACAAGAAACAACCCTAAACCGCTAACAACAAACACTAACCCCCTAACAACAAACAACACTAAACCCCTAACAAAAAACTATCCTAACCCCGTAACAACAAACAACCCTAACCTAATAACAACAAACAACCTTAACCCCCTAACAACAAACAACCTTAAATCACTAACAACAAACAATCCTAACCCCCTAACAACATACAACATTCACCCCCTAATCACAAACAACACTAACACCCTAACCACAAACAACACTAACCCCGTAAGAACAAACAACACTAACCCCCTAACAACAAACAACACTAACACCCTAACAACAAAAACCACTAAACCCCAACAAGAAACAACCCTAAACACCTAACAACAAACACTAACCCCCTAACAACAAACAACACTAACACCCTAACAAGACCCTACCCTAACCCCGTAACAACAAACAACCCTAACCCCTAACAACAAACAACCCTAACCCCCTAACAACAAACAACCCTAACCCCTAATAACAAACAACCCTAACCCCCTAACAACAAACAACCCTAACCAAACAACAAACAACCCTAACCGACTAACAACAAACAACACTAAACCCCTAACAAGAATCTACCTTAAACCCGAAACAACAAACAACCCTAACCCCCTAACAACCAACAACCGTAAACCCCTAACAACAAACAACACTAACCCCCTAACAACAAACAACCCTAACCTCCTAACAGCAAACAACCCTAACCCCCTAAACAACCAACAACACTAAACCCCTAACCACCAACAGCACTAAGCCAGTAAAAACAAAAAAAAAACTAACCCCCTACAGCAACCAACACTTATCCCCTAAAAACAAACAACACTAACCCCCAACAAGAAAGAACCCAAATCCTCTAACAACAAACAACTCTAACCCCCTAACAACAAAAAACTCTGAACCCCTAACAACAAACAACACTAACCCACTAACAACAAACAACCCTAAACCCCTAACAACAAACAACCCTTACCCCCAACAACCAACAACACTAACCCCCTAAACAAAAACACTAACACCCGAACACCAAAAACCACTAAACCTCAACAAGAGACAACCCTAAACACCTAACAACAAACAACATTAACCCCCTAACAACAAACACTAACACCCTAACAACAACCATCCCTAACCCCCTAACAACAAACAACACTAAGCCCCAACAACAAACAACACTAACCCTTTAACAACAACCCTAATCCCCTAACTACAAACAACACTAACCCACTAACAACAAACAAAACTAACCCCCTAAAAAACAACACAAACCCCCACCAACAACTCTCACACCCTAACAACAAACAACACTAACTCCCTAACAACAACAACACTAACCCCCAAAAACAAAGAAAACTAACACCCTACCAACAAACAATACTAAACGGCAACTAGAAACAACCCTAACCCCCAACAACAAACAACACTAACCCTCTAATAACAAACAACACTAACACCCAACAACAGTCCTAACCACCTAACAACAAAGAACACTAACCCCCTAAAAAGAAAAAACAATAAACCCCTAAAAGCAGACAACACTCATCCCCTAAGAACAAACAACACTAACACTCTAACAACAACCAACATTAAACCCCTAACAACAAACAATCCTAACCCCCTAAAAACAAACACTAACACCCTAAAAACAAACAACCCTAAAACCCTAAAAACAAACAACAATGAACCCCTAAAAACAAACAAGACTAAGCCAATAAGAACAAAGAGCACTAACCCACTAACAACAAAAAACACTAACCCTCTAACAACATCCAACAGTAACGCCCTAACCACAAACAACACTAACCCTCTAACAACAAACAACCCTAACCCCTAACAACAAACAACCCTAACCCCCTAACAACAAACAACCCTAACCCCCTAACAACCAACAACTCTCACTCCCTAAACAACCAACAACACTAACCCGCTAAATAACAACAGCACTAAAACAGTAAAAACAAAAAAAAACTAACCCCCTAACAACAACCAACACTTATCCCCTAAAAACAAACAACACTAACCCCCAACAAGAAAGAACCCAAATCCTCTAACAAGAAACAACTCTAACCCCGAACAACAAACAACTCTGGACCCCTAACAACAAACACCACTAACCCACTAACACCAAACAACACTAACCCCGTAACTAGAAACGACCCTAACCCCGTAACAACAAACAACCCTAACACCCAAACAACAAACACTAACCCCCTAACAACAAAGAACCCTATCTCTCTAACAAGAAACAACACTTACCCCCTAACAACAAAAAACACTAACCCCCTAACAACAAACACCACTAACCCCCTAACAACAATCCTAACACCCTAACAACAAACAACACTAACACACTAACAACAAAAACCACTAAACCCCAACAAGAAACAACCCTAAACCCCTAACAACAAACACTAACCCCCTAACAACAAACAACACTAAACCCCTAACAAGAACCTACCCTAACCCAGTAACAACAAACAACCCTAACCCCTAACAACAAAAAACCCTAACCCCCTAACAACAAACAACCCTAAACCCCTAACATCAAAGAACACTAACACCCTAACCACAAACAACCCTAAGCCCCTAAGAACAAACAACACTAACCCCCAAACAACAAACAACCCTAACCCCTAACATCAAGCAACACTAACCCCGTAACAACAAACAACACTAACCCCCAAACAACAAACAAGCCTAACCCCCTAACAACAAACAATCCTATCCTCCTAACAACCAACAACACTAACCCCGTAACCACGAACAACACTAACACCCTAACAACAAAAACCACTAAACCCCAACAAGAAAAATCCCTAAACCCCTAACAACAAACAACACTAACCCCTAACAACACACAACCCTAACCAAACAACAAACAACCCTAACCCACTAACAACAAACAACACTAACCCCCTAACAAGAAACTACCCTAACCCCGTAAAAACAAACAACCCTAACCCCTAACAACAAACAACCCTAACCCCCTAACAACAAACAACCCTAAACCCCTAACATCAAAGAACACTAACACCCTAACAACAAACAACCCTAAGCCCCTAAGAACAAACAACACTAACCCCCAAACAACAAACAACCCTAACCCCTAAAAACCAAAAACACTAACCCACTAACAACAAACAACCCTAACACCCTAACAACAAACAACACTAAACCCCTAACAACAAACAAACCTTAACTCCTAATATCAAACAACAATAACCCCGTAACAACAAACAACCCTAACCCCCAAACAACAAACAACCCTAACACCCTAAAAACAAACAATCCTATCCCCCTAACAACCAACAACACTAACCCCCTAACCACAAACAACACTAACATCCTAACAACAAAAACCACTAAACCCCAACAAGAAACAACCCTAAACCCCTAACAACAAACAACACTAACCGCCTAACAACACACAGCCCTAACCAAACAACAAACAACACTAACCCACTAAGAACAAACAACACTAACCCCCTAACAAGAAACTACCCTAACCCGTAACAACAAACAACCCTAACCCCTAACAACAAACAACCCTAACCCCCTAACAACAAACAACCCTAACCGACTAACAACAAACAACACTAAACCCCTAACAAGAAACTACCTTAAACCCGAAACAACAAACAACCCTAACCCCCTAACAACCAACAACCGTAAACACATAACAACAAACAACACTAACCCCCTAACAACAAACAACCCTAACCCCTAACAACAAACAACCCTAACCCCCTAACAACAAACAACCCTAACCCCCTAACAACCAACAACTCTCACTCCCTAAACAACCAACAACACTAACCCCCTAACCAACAACAGCACTAACCCAGTAAAAACAAAAAAAACTAACCCCCTAACAACAACCAACACTTATCCCCTAAAAACAAACACTAACCCCCAACAAGAAAGAACCCAAATCCTCTAAGAACAAACAACTCTAACCCCCTAACAACAAAAAACTCTGAACACCTAACAACAAGCAACACTAACCCACTAACAACAAACAACCCTAAACCCCTAACAACAAACAACCCTTACCCCCTAACAACCAACAGCACTAACCCCCTAAGCAAAAACACTAACACCCTAACAACAAAACCCACTAAACTCCGACAAGAAACAACCCTAAACACCTAACAAAAAACAACACTAACCCCCTAACAACAAACAACACTAACACCCTAACAACAACCATCCCTAATCCCCTAACAACAAACAACACTAACCCTCTAACAACAACCCTAATCCCCTAACTACAAACAACACTAACCCACTAACAACAAACAAAACTAACCCCCTAAAAAACAACACAAACCCCAAGCAACAAACAACTCTCACACCCTAACAACAAAGAACACTAACCCCCTTACAACAAACAACGCTAACCCCCAAAACAACCAACAACACTAAACCCCTAACCACCAACAGCACTAACCCAGTAAAAACAAAAAAAACTAACCCCCTAACAACAACCAACACTTATCCCCTAGAAACAAACAACACTAACCCCCAACAAGAAAGAACCCAAATCCTCTAAGAACAAACAACTCTAACCCCCTAACAACAAAAAACTCTGAACCCCTAACAACAAGCAACACTAACCCACTAACAACAAACAACCCTAAACCCCTAACAACAAACAACCCTTACCCCCAACAACCAACAGCACTAACCCCCTAAGCAAAAACACTAACACCCTAACAACAAAATCCACTAAACTCCAACAAGAAACAACCCTAAACACCTAACAACAAACAACACTAACCCCCTTTCAAGAAACAACAGTAACACCCTAACAAACAACCATCCCTAACCCTCTAGCAACAAACAACCCTAACCAAACAACAAAGAACCCTAACCGACTAACAACAAACAACACTAAACCCCTAACAAGAAACTACCTTAAAACCGAAACAACAAACAACCCTAACCCCCTGACAAACAACAACAGTAAACACCTAACAACAAACAACACTAACCCCCTAACAACAAACAACCCTAACCCCCTAACAACAAACAACCCTAACCAAACAACAAACAACCCTAACCGACTAACAACAAACAACACTAAACCCCTAACAAGAAACAACATTAAATCCAAAACAACAAACAACCCTAACGCCCTAACAACCAACAACCGTAAACACCTAACAACAAACAACACTAACGCCCTAACAACAACCAAAACTTATCCCCTAAAAACAAACAACACTAACCCCCAACAAGAAAGAACCCAAATCCTCTAAGAACAAACAAGTCTAACCCCCTAACAACAAAAAACTCTGAACACCTAACAACAAGCAACACTAACCCACTAACAACAAACAACCCTAAACCCCTAACAACAAACAACCCTTACCGCCTAACAACCAACAGCACTAACCCCCTAAGCAAAAACACTAACACCCTAACAACAAAACCCACTAAACTCCAACAAGAAACAACCCTAAACACCTAACAACAAACAACACTAACCCCCTAACAACAAACAACACTAACACCCTAACAACAAAAACCACTAAAGCCCAACAAGAAGCAACCCTAAACCCCTAAATACAAACAACACTAACCCCCTAACCACAAACAACACTAACACCCTAACAAGAAAAACCACTAAACCTCAACAAGAAACAACCCGAAACCCCTAAATAGAAACAACACTAACCACCTAACAACAACCCTAACCCCCTAACAACAAACAACCCTAACCCCCAACAACAAACTACTCTAACCCACTAACAACAAACAACCCTAAGCCCCTAACAAAAAAGAACCCTAACTCTCTAACAAGAAACAACACTAACCCCCTAACAACAAAAAACACTAACCCCCTAACAACAAACACCACTAACGCCCTAACAAGAATCCTAACAACCTCACAACAAACACTAACCCCCTAAAAATAAACTACCCAAAACCCCAACAAGAAACAACCCTAACCCCCTAACAACAAACAACACTAACCCCCTAACAACAAACAACACTAACACCCTAACAACAACCATCCCTAATCCCCTAACAACAAACAACACTAACCCTCTAACAACAACCCTAATCCCCTAACTACAAACAACACTAACCCACTAACAACAAACAACCCTAAACCCCTAACAACAAACAACCCTTACCGCCTAACAACCAACAGCACTAACCCCCTAAGCAAAAACACTAACACCCTGACAACAAAACCCACTAAACTCCAACAAGAAACAACCCTAAACACCTAACAACAAACAACACTAACACCCTAACAACAAACAACACTAACCCTCTAACAACAACCCTAATCCCCTAACTACAAACAACACTAACCCACTAACAACAAACAAAACTAACCCCCTAAAAAACAACACAAACCCCAACAACAAACAACTCTCACACCCTAACAACAAACACCACTAAGCTGCTAACAACAACAACACTAACCCCCAAAAACGGACAACACTAACACCCTAACAACAAACACTACTAAACCCCAACTAGAAACAACCCTAACCCCCTAACAACAAACAACACTAACCCCTAAAAACCAAAAACACTAACCCACTAACAACAAACAACCCTAACCCACTAACAACAAACAACCCTAACACCCTAACAACAAACAACACTAAACCCCTAACAACAAACAAACCTTAACCCCTAATATCAAACAACCCTAACCCCCTAACAACCAACAACCGTAAACACCTAACAACAAACAACACTAACCCCCTAACAACAACCAACACTTATCCCCTAAAAACAAACAACACTAACCACCAACAAGAAAGAACCCTGAGCCACTAACATCAAACAACACTAACCCCTAACAACAAACAACCCTAACACCCTAACAACAAACACCATTAACCCCCTAACAACAAACAACCCTGAACCACTAACATCAAACAACACTAACCCCTAACAACAAACAACACTAACACCCTAACAACAAACAACACTAACACCTTAACAACAAAAACCACTAAACCCCAACAAGAAACAACCCTAAACCGCTAACAACAAACACTAACCCCCTAACAACAAACAACACTAAACCCCTAACAAAAAACTATCCTAACCCCGTAACAACAAACAACCCTAACCTAATAACAACAAACAACCTTAACCCCCTAACAACAAAAAACCTTAAATCACTAACAACAAACAATCCTAACCCCCTAACAACATACAACATTCACCCCCTAATCACAAACAACACTAACACCCTAACCACAAACAACACTAACCCCGTAAGAACAAACAACACTAACCCCCTAACAACAAACAACACTAACACCCTAACAACAAAAACCACTAAACCCCAACAAGAAACAACCCTAAACACCTAACAACAAACACTAACCCCCTAACAACAAACAACACTAACACCCTAACAAGACCCTACCCTAACCCCGTAACAACAAACAACCCTAACCCCTAACAACAAACAACCCTAACCCCCTAACAACAAACAACCCTAACCCCTAATAACAAACAACCCTAACCCCCTAACAACAAACAACCCTAACCAAACAACAAACAACCCTAACCGACTAACAACAAACAACACTAAACCCCTAACAAGAATCTACCTTAAACCCGAAACAACAAACAACCCTAACCCCCTAACAACCAACAACCGTAAACCCCTAACAACAAACACTAACCCCCTAACAACAAACAACCCTAACCTCCTAACAGCAAACAACCCTAACCCCCTAAACAACCAACAACACTAAACCCCTAACCACCAACAGCACTAAGCCAGTAAAAACAAAAAAAAAACTAACCCCCTACAGCAACCAACACTTATCCCCTAAAAACAAACAACACTAACCCCCAACAAGAAAGAACCCAAATCCTCTAACAACAAACAACTCTAACCCCCTAACAACAAAAAACTCTGAACCCCTAACAACAAACAACACTAACCCACTAACAACAAACAACCCTAAACCCCTAACAACAAACAACCCTTACCCCCAACAACCAACAACACTAACCCCCTAAACAAAAACACTAACACCCGAACACCAAAAACCACTAAACCTCAACAAGAGACAACCCTAAACACCTAACAACAAACAACATTAACCCCCTAACAACAAACACTAACACCCTAACAACAACCATCCCTAACCCCCTAACAACAAACAACACTAAGCCCCAACAACAAACAACACTAACCCTTTAACAACAACCCTAATCCCCTAACTATAAACAACACTAACCCACTAACAACAAACAAAACTAACCCCCTAAAAAACAACACAAACCCCCAACAACAACTCTCACACCCTAACAACAAACAACACTAACTCCCTAACAACAACACTAACCCCCCAAAACAAAGAACACTAACACCCTAACAACAAACAACCCTAACCCCCTAACAAAAAACAGCACTAACCCCACAACAACAAACAACCCTAACCCCCCAACAACAAACAACCCTAACCCCTAAAAACCAAAAACACTAACCCACTAACAACAAACATCCTTAACCCACTAACAACAAACAACCCTAACACCTTAACAACAAACAACACTAACCCCCTAACAACAAACAACCCTAAACTCCTAACGTCAAACAACACTAACCACCTAACAGGAAAAAACACTAACACCATAACAACAAACAACACTAGCACCCTAACAACAGAAAGCACTAAAGCCCAACAAGAAACAACCCTAAACCCCTAAATACAAACAACACTAACCCCCTAAACACAAACAACACTAACACCCTAACAACAAAAACCACTAAATCTCAACAAGAAACAACCCGAAACAACTAAATAGAAACAACACTAACCACCTAACAACAACCCTAACCCCCTAACAACAAACAATCCTAACTCCCAACAACAAACTACTCTAACCCACTAACAACAAACAACCCTAACCGCCTAACAAAAAAGAACCCTAACTCTCTAACAAGAAACAACACTAACCCCCTAACAACAAATACACTAACCCCTAACAACAAACACCACTAACCCCCTAACAACAATCCTAACAACATAACAACAAACAACCCTAACCCCCTAACAACAAACAACCCTAAACCCCTAACAACAAACAACCCTAACCTTCTAACAACAAACAACCCTAAAACCCTAACAACCAACAACACTAACCCCCTAACCACAAACAACACTAACACCCTAACAACAAACAACAATAACCCCCTAACAACAAAACCCACTAAACCCCAACAAGGAACAACCCTAAACCCCTAAATACAAACAACACTAACACCCTAACAACAAAAACATCTAAACCCCAACAAGAAACAACCCTAACCCCCTAACAACAAACAACACTAACCCCCTAACAGGAAACTACCCTAACCCCGTAACAACAAACAACCCTAACCCTTAACAGCAAACAACCGTAACCCCCTAACAACAAACAACATTCACCCCTAAAAACAAACAACCCTAAAACCCTAAAAGCAAACAACACTGAACCCCTAAATAAAACAACACTAAGCCCCTAACACCAAACAACACTAACACGCTAACAACAAACACCACTAAACCCCAACAAGAAAAAACCCTAAACCCCTAACAACGAACAACACTAACCCCCTAACAACAAACAACACTAACCCCCTAACAACAAACAACACTAACACACTAAAAACAACCAACCCTAACCCCCTAAGAACAGACAACACTAACACCCTAACAACCAACAACACTAACCCCCTAACCACAAACAACACTAACACCCTAACAACAAAAACCACTAAACCCCAACAAGAAACAACCCTAAACCCCTAACAACAAACAACACTAACCCCCTAACAACAAAGAACCCTAAACCCTAAAAAAAACAACCCTAACCCCCTAACAACAAACAACCCTAACCAAACAACAAACAACACTAACCGACTAACAACAAACAACCCTAACCCCCTAACAACGAACAACTGTAAACCCTAACAACAAACAACCCTAACCCCCTAACAAGAAACAACCCTAACCCCTTAAACAACCAACAACACGAACCCCCTAACTACCAACAGCACTAACCCAGTAAAAACATAAAACACTAACCCCCTAACAACAACCAACACTTATCCCCTGAAAACAAACAACACTAACCCACTAACAAGAAAGAACCCAAATCCTCTAACAACAAACAACTCTAACCCCCTAACAACAAGCAACTCTGAACCCCTAACAACAAACAACACTAACCCACCAACAACAAACAACACTAACCGCCTAACAAGAAACTACCCTAACCCCGTAACAACAAACAACCCTAACCCCTAACAAAAAACAACCCTAACCCCCTAACAACAAACAACCCTAACCAACAACAACCAACAACCGTAAACCCCTGACAACAAAAAACACTAACCCCCTAACCACAAACAACACTTATCCCCTAACAACAAAAAACCTTAACCCCCTAAACAACCAACAACACTAACCCCCTAACCAAAAACACTAACACCCTAACAACAAAAACCACTAAACCCCAACAAGAAACAACCCTAAACACCTAACAACAAACAACACTAAGCCCCTAAAAACAAACAACACTAACACTCTAACAACAACCATCCCTAACCCCCTAACAACAAACAACACTAAGCCCCAACAACAAACAACACTAACCCTCTAACAACAACCCTAATCCCCTAACTACAAACAACACTAACCCACTAACAACAAACAAAACTAACCCCCTAAAAAACAACACAAACCCCCAACAACAAACAACACTAACCCCCTAACAACAACAACACTAACCCCCAAAAACGGAGAACACTAACACCCTAACAACAAACACTACTGAACCCCAACTAGAAACAACCCTAATCCCCTAACAACAAACAACACTAACCCCCTAACAACAAACAACCCTAAACCCCTAACATCAAAGAACACTAACACCCTAACAACAAACAACCCTAACCCCCTAACAAGAAACAACAATAACTCCCAAACAACAAACAACCCTAACCCCTAAAAACCAAAAACACTAACCCACTAACAACAAACAACCCTAACCCACTAAAAAAAAACAACCCTAACACCCTAACAACAAACAACACTAACCCCCTAACAACAAACAACCCTAAACCCCTAACATCAAACAACACTAACCCCCTAACAACAAACAACACTAACACCCTAACAACAAACAACACTAACACCCTAACAACAAAAACCACTAAACCCCAACAAGAAACAACCCTAAACCCCTAACAACAAACACTAACCCCCTAACAACAAACAACACTGAACCCCTAACAAGAAACTAACCTAACCCCGTAACAAGAAACGACACTAACCTCCTAACAACAAACAACCTTAACCCCCTAACAACAAACAACCCTAAACCCCTAACAACAAAAAATCCTAACCCCGTAACAACCAACAACACTAACCCCCTAACAACAAACAACACTAACACCATAAGAACAAACAACACTAACCCGCTAACAACAAAAAACACTAAACCCCAACAAGAAACAACCCTAAACCCCTAAATACAAACAACACTAACAACCTAAGCACAAACAACACCAACAGCCGAACAACATAAACCACTAAACCCCAAGCAGAAACAACCCGAAACCCCTAAATAGAAACAACACTAACCCCCTAACAATAACCCTAACCCCCTAACAACAAACAACCCTAACCCCCAACAACAAACAACTCTAACCCACTAACAACAAACAACACTAACCCCCTAACAACAAAGAGCCCTAACTCTCTAACAAGAAACATCACTAACCCGCTAACAACAAAAAACACTAACCCCCTAACAAAAAACACCACTGACCCCCTAACTACAATCCTAACAACCTAACAAGAAACAACACTAAGCCCCTAAAAATAAACTACCCTAAACCCCTAACAACAAACAACCCTAACCCCCTAACAACAAACAACCCTAAACCCCTAACAACAAACAACCCTAACCTTCTAACAACAAACAACCCTAACCCGCTAACAACCAACAACACTAACCCCCTAACCACAAACAACACTAACACCCTAACAACAAAAACCACTAAACAACAACAAGAAACAACACTAAACCCCTAACAACTAACAACAATAACCCCCTAACAACAAACAACACTAAACCCCTAACAAGAAACTACCCTAACCCCGTAACAAAAAACAACACTAACCCTGTAACAACAAACAACCCTAACCAACTAACAACCAACAACCGTAATCCCCTAACAACAAACAACCCTAACCTCCATCAAGAAACAACCCTAACCCCTTAAACAACGAACAACACTAACCCCCTTACTACCAACACCACTAACCCAGTAAAAACAAAAAAATCTAACCCCCTAACAACAACCAACACTTATCCCCTAAAAACAAACAACACTAACCCCCAACAAGAAAGAACCCAAATCCTCTAACAACAAACAACACTAACCCCCTAACAACAAACAACACTAACACCCTAACAACAACCATCCCTAACCCCCTAGCAACAAACAACCCTAACCAAACAACAAACAACCCTAACCGACTAACAACAAACAACACTAAACCCCTAACAAGAAACTACCTTAAACCCGAAACAACAAACAACCCTAACCCCCTAACAAACAACAACCGTAAACACCTAACAAAAAAAACCACTAACCCCCTAACAACAAACAACACTAACACCCTAACAACAACCATCCCTAACCCCCAAACAACAAACAACACTAAGCCCCAACAACAAACAACACTAACCCTCTAACAACAACCCTAATCCCCTAACTACAAACAACACTAACCCACTAACAACGAACAAAACTAACCCCCTAAAAAACAACACAAACCCTCAACAACAACCAACTCTCACACCCTAACAACAAACAACACTAACCCCCAACAACAACCACACTAAAACAAAAAAACAAACAGCTCTAACACCCTAACAACAAACACTACTGAAACGCAACTAGAAACAACCCTAACCCCCTTACAAAAAACAACACTAACCCCCTAACAACAAACAACCCTAAACCCCTAACATCAAAGAACACTAACACCCTAACAACAAACAACCCTAACCCCCTAACAAAAAACAGCACTAACCCCACAACAACAAACAACCCTAACCCCCCAACAACAAACAACCCTAACCCCTAAAAACCAAAAACACTAACCCACTAACAACAAACATCCTTAACCCACTAACAACAAACAACCCTAACACCTTAACAACAAACAACACTAACCCCCTAACAACAAACAACCCTAAACTCCTAACGTCAAACAACACTAACCACCTAACAGGAAAAAACACTAACACCATAACAACAAACAACACTAGCACCCTAACAACAAAAAGCACTAAAGCCCAACAAGAAACAACCCTAAACCCCTAAATACAAACAACACTAACCCCCTAAACACAAACAACACTAACACCCTAACAACAAAAACCACTAAACCTCAACAAGAAACAACCCGAAACAACTAAATAGAAACAACACTAACCACCTAACAACAACCCTAACCCCCTAACAACAAACAATCCTAACTCCCAACAACAAACTACTCTAACCCACTAACAACAAACAACCCTAACCGCCTAACAAAAAAGAACCCTAACTCTCTAACAAGAAACAACACTAACCCCCTAACAACAAATACACTAACCCCTAACAACAAACACCACTAACCCCCTAACAACAATCCTAACAACATAACAACAAACAACCCTAACCCCCTAACAACAAACAACCCTAAACCCCTAACAACAAACAACCCTAACCTTCTAACAACAAACAACCCTAAAACCCTAACAACCAACAACACTAACCCCCTAACCACAAACAACACTAACACCCTAACAACAAACAACACTAACCCCCTAACAAGAAACTACCCTAACCCCGTAAAAACAAACAACCCTAACCCCTAACAACAAACAACCCTAACCCCCTAACAACAAACAACCCTAAACCCCTAACATCAAAGAACACTAACACCCTAACAACAAACAACCCTAAGCCCCTAAGAACAAACAACACTAACCCCCAAACAACAAACAACCCTAACCCCTAAAAACCAAAAACACTAACCCACTAACAACAAACAACCCTAACACCCTAACAACAAACAACACTAAACCCCTAACAACAAACAAACCTTAACTCCTAATATCAAACAACAATAACCCCGTAACAACAAACAACCCTAACCCCCAAACAACAAACAACCCTAACACCCTAAAAACAAACAATCCTATCCCCCTAACAACCAACAACACTAACCCCCTAACCACAAACAACACTAACATCCTAACAACAAAAACCACTAAACCCCAACAAGAAACAACCCTAAACCCCTAACAACAAACAACACTAACCGCCTAACAACACACAGCCCTAACCAAACAACAAACAACACTAACCCACTAAGAACAAACAACACTAACCCCCTAACAAGAAACTACCCTAACCCGTAACAACAAACAACCCTAACCCCTAACAACAAACAACCCTAACCCCCTAACAACAAACAACCCTAACCGACTAAAAACAAACAACACTAAACCCCTAACAAGAAACTACCTTAAACCCGAAACAACAAACAACCCTAACCCCCTAACAACCAACAACCGTAAACACATAACAACAAACAACACTAACCCCCTAACAACAAACAACCCTAACCCCTAACAACAAACAACCCTAACCCCCTAACAACAAACAACCCTAACCCCCTAACAACCAACAACTCTCACTCCCTAAACAACCAACAACACTAACCCCCTAACCAACAACAGCACTAACCCAGTAAAAACAAAAAAAACTAACCCCCTAACAACAACCAACACTTATCCCCTAAAAACAAACACTAACCCCCAACAAGAAAGAACCCAAATCCTCTAAGAACAAACAACTCTAACCCCCTAACAACAAAAAACTCTGAACACCTAACAACAAGCAACACTAACCCACTAACAACAAACAACCCTAAACCCCTAACAACAAACAACCCTTACCCCCTAACAACCAACAGCACTAACCCCCTAAGCAAAAACACTAACACCCTAACAACAAAACCCACTAAACTCCGACAAGAAACAACCCTAAACACCTAACAAAAAACAACACTAACCCCCTAACAACAAACAACACTAACACCCTAACAACAACCATCCCTAATCCCCTAACAACAAACAACACTAACCCTCTAACAACAACCCTAATCCCCTAACTACAAACAACACTAACCCACTAACAACAAACAAAACTAACCCCCTAAAAAACAACACAAACCCCAAGCAACAAACAACTCTCACACCCTAACAACAAAGAACACTAACCCCCTTACAACAAACAACGCTAACCCCCAAAACAACCAACAACACTAAACCCCTAACCACCAACAGCACTAACCCAGTAAAAACAAAAAAAACTAACCCCCTAACAACAACCAACACTTATCCCCTAGAAACAAACAACACTAACCCCCAACAAGAAAGAACCCAAATCCTCTAAGAACAAACAACTCTAACCCCCTAACAACAAAAAACTCTGAACCCCTAACAACAAGCAACACTAACCCACTAACAACAAACAACCCTAAACCCCTAACAACAAACAACCCTTACCCCCAACAACCAACAGCACTAACCCCCTAAGCAAAAACACTAACACCCTAACAACAAAATCCACTAAACTCCAACAAGAAACAACCCTAAACACCTAACAACAAACAACACTAACCCCCTTTCAAGAAACAACAGTAACACCCTAACAAACAACCATCCCTAACCCCCTAGCAACAAACAACCCTAACCAAACAACAAAGAACCCTAACCGACTAACAACAAACAACACTAAACCCCTAACAAGAAACTACCTTAAAACCGAAACAACAAACAACCCTAACCCCCTGACAAACAACAACAGTAAACACCTAACAACAAACAACACTAACCCCCTAACAACAAACAACCCTAACCCCCTAACAACAAACAACCCTAACCAAACAACAAACAACCCTAACCGACTAACAACAAACAACACTAAACCCCTAACAAGAAACAACATTAAATCCAAAACAACAAACAACCCTAACGCCCTAACAACCAACAACCGTAAACACCTAACAACAAACAACACTAACGCCCTAACAACAACCAAAACTTATCCCCTAAAAACAAACAACACTAACCCCCAACAAGAAAGAACCCAAATCCTCTAAGAACAAACAAGTCTAACCCCCTAACAACAAAAAACTCTGAACACCTAACAACAAGCAACACTAACCCACTAACAACAAACAACCCTAAACCCCTAACAACAAACAACCCTTACCGCCTAACAACCAACAGCACTAACCCCCTAAGCAAAAACACTAACACCCTAACAACAAAACCCACTAAACTCCAACAAGAAACAACCCTAAACACCTAACAACAAACAACACTAACCCCCTAACAACAAACAACACTAACACCCTAACAACAAAAACCACTAAAGCCCAACAAGAAGCAACCCTAAACCCCTAAATACAAACAACACTAACCCCCTAACCACAAACAACACTAACACCCTAACAAGAAAAACCACTAAACCTCAACAAGAAACAACCCGAAACCCCTAAATAGAAACAACACTAACCACCTAACAACAACCCTAACCCCCTAACAACAAACAAACCTAACCCCCAACAACAAACTACTCTAACCCACTAACAACAAACAACCCTAAGCCCCTAACAAAAAAGAACCCTAACTCTCTAACAAGAAACAACACTAACCCCCTAACAACAAAAAACACTAACCCCCTAACAACAAACACCACTAACGCCCTAACAAGAATCCTAACAACCTCACAACAAACAACACTAACCCCCTAAAAATAAACTACCCAAAACCCCAACAAGAAACAACCCTAACCCCCTAACAACAAACAACACTAACCCCCTAACAACAAACAACACTAACACCCTAACAACAACCATCCCTAATCCCCTAACAACAAACAACACTAACCCTCTAACAACAACCCTAATCCCCTAACTACAAACAACACTAACCCACTAACAACAAACAACCCTAAACCCCTAACAACAAACAACCCTTACCGCCTAACAACCAACAGCACTAACCCCCTAAGCAAAAACACTAACACCCTGACAACAAAACCCACTAAACTCCAACAAGAAACAACCCTAAACACCTAACAACAAACAACACTAACACCCTAACAACAAACAACACTAACCCTCTAACAACAACCCTAATCCCCTAACTACAAACAACACTAACCCACTAACAACAAACAAAACTAACCCCCTAAAAAACAACACAAACCCCAACAACAAACAACTCTCACACCCTAACAACAAACACCACTAAGCTGCTAACAACAACAACACTAACCCCCAAAAACGGACAACACTAACACCCTAACAACAAACACTACTAAACCCCAACTAGAAACAACCCTAACCCCCTAACAACAAACAACACTAACCCCTAAAAACCAAAAACACTAACCCACTAACAACAAACAACCCTAACCCACTAACAACAAACAACCCTAACACCCTAACAACAAACAACACTAAACCCCTAACAACAAACAAACCTTAACCCCTAATATCAAACAACCCTAACCCCCTAACAACCAACAACCGTAAACACCTAACAACAAACAACACTAACCCCCTAACAACAACCAACACTTATCCCCTAAAAACAAACAACACTAACCACCAACAAGAAAGAACCCTGAGCCACTAACATCAAACAACACTAACCCCTAACAACAAACAACCCTAACACCCTAACAACAAACACCATTAACCCCCTAACAACAAACAACCCTGAACCACTAACATCAAACAACACTAACCCCTAACAACAAACAACACTAACACCCTAACAACAAACAACACTAACACCTTAACAACAAAAACCACTAAACCCCAACAAGAAACAACCCTAAACCGCTAACAACAAACACTAACCCCCTAACAACAAACAACACTAAACCCCTAACAAAAAACTATCCTAACCCCGTAACAACAAACAACCCTAACCTAATAACAACAAACAACCTTAACCCCCTAACAACAAAAAACCTTAAATCACTAACAACAAACAATCCTAACCCCCTAACAACATACAACATTCACCCCCTAATCACAAACAACACTAACACCCTAACCACAAACAACACTAACCCCGTAAGAACAAACAACACTAACCCCCTAACAACAAACAACACTAACACCCTAACAACAAAAACCACTAAACCCCAACAAGAAACAACCCTAAACACCTAACAACAAACACTAACCCCCTAACAACAAACAACACTAACACCCTAACAAGACCCTACCCTAACCCCGTAACAACAAACAACCCTAACCCCTAACAACAAACAACCCTAACCCCCTAACAACAAACAACCCTAACCCCTAATAACAAACAACCCTAACCCCCTAACAACAAACAACCCTAACCAAACAACAAACAACCCTAACCGACTAACAACAAACAACACTAAACCCCTAACAAGAATCTACCTTAAACCCGAAACAACAAACAACCCTAACCCCCTAACAACCAACAACCGTAAACCCCTAACAACAAACACTAACCCCCTAACAACAAACAACCCTAACCTCCTAACAGCAAACAACCCTAACCCCCTAAACAACCAACAACACTAAACCCCTAACCACCAACAGCACTAAGCCAGTAAAAACAAAAAAAAAACTAACCCCCTACAGCAACCAACACTTATCCCCTAAAAACAAACAACACTAACCCCCAACAAGAAAGAACCCAAATCCTCTAACAACAAACAACTCTAACCCCCTAACAACAAAAAACTCTGAACCCCTAACAACAAACAACACTAACCCACTAACAACAAACAACCCTAAACCCCTAACAACAAACAACCCTTACCCCCAACAACCAACAACACTAACCCCCTAAACAAAAACACTAACACCCGAACACCAAAAACCACTAAACCTCAACAAGAGACAACCCTAAACACCTAACAACAAACAACATTAACCCCCTAACAACAAACACTAACACCCTAACAACAACCATCCCTAACCCCCTAACAACAAACAACACTAAGCCCCAACAACAAACAACACTAACCCTTTAACAACAACCCTAATCCCCTAACTATAAACAACACTAACCCACTAACAACAAACAAAACTAACCCCCTAAAAAACAACACAAACCCCCAACAACAACTCTCACACCCTAACAACAAACAACACTAACTCCCTAACAACAACACTAACCCCCCAAAACAAAGAACACTAACACCCTAACAACAAACAACCCTAACCCCCTAACAAAAAACAGCACTAACCCCACAACAACAAACAACCCTAACCCCCCAACAACAAACAACCCTAACCCCTAAAAACCAAAAACACTAACCCACTAACAACAAACATCCTTAACCCACTAACAACAAACAACCCTAACACCTTAACAACAAACAACACTAACCCCCTAACAACAAACAACCCTAAACTCCTAACGTCAAACAACACTAACCACCTAACAGGAAAAAACACTAACACCATAACAACAAACAACACTAGCACCCTAACAACAGAAAGCACTAAAGCCCAACAAGAAACAACCCTAAACCCCTAAATACAAACAACACTAACCCCCTAAACACAAACAACACTAACACCCTAACAACAAAAACCACTAAATCTCAACAAGAAACAACACGAAACAACTAAATAGAAACAACACTAACCACCTAACAACAACCCTAACCCCCTAACAACAAACAATCCTAACTCCCAACAACAAACTACTCTAACCCACTAACAACAAACAACCCTAACCGCCTAACAAAAAAGAACCCTAACTCTCTAACAAGAAACAACACTAACCCCCTAACAACAAATACACTAACCCCTAACAACAAACACCACTAACCCCCTAACAACAATCCTAACAACATAACAACAAACAACCCTAACCCCCTAACAACAAACAACCCTAAACCCCTAACAACAAACAACCCTAACCTTCTAACAACAAACAACCCTAAAACCCTAACAACCAACAACACTAACCCCCTAACCACAAACAACACTAACACCCTAACAACAAACAACAATAACCCCCTAACAACAAAACCCACTAAACCCCAACAAGGAACAACCCTAAACCCCTAAATACAAACAACACTAACACCCTAACAACAAAAACATCTAAACCCCAACAAGAAACAACCCTAACCCCCTAACAACAAACAACACTAACCCCCTAACAGGAAACTACCCTAACCCCGTAACAACAAACAACCCTAACCCTTAACAGCAAACAACCGTAACCCCCTAACAACAAACAACATTCACCCCTAAAAACAAACAACCCTAAAACCCTAAAAGCAAACAACACTGAACCCCTAAATAAAACAACACTAAGCCCCTAACACCAAACAACACTAACACGCTAACAACAAACACCACTAAACCCCAACAAGAAAAAACCCTAAACCCCTAACAACGAACAACACTAACCCCCTAACAACAAACAACACTAACCCCCTAACAACAAACAACACTAACACACTAAAAACAACCAACCCTAACCCCCTAAGAACAGACAACACTAACACCCTAACAACCAACAACACTAACCCCCTAACCACAAACAACACTAACACCCTAACAACAAAAACCACTAAACCCCAACAAGAAACAACCCTAAACCCCTAACAACAAACAACACTAACCCCCTAACAACAAAGAACCCTAAACCCTAAAAAAAACAACCCTAACCCCCTAACAACAAACAACCCTAACCAAACAACAAACAACACTAACCGACTAACAACAAACAACCCTAACCCCCTAACAACCAACAACTGTAAACCCTAACAACAAACAACCCTAACCCCCTAACAAGAAACAACCCTAACCCCTTAAACAACCAACAACACGAACCCCCTAACTACCAACAGCACTAACCCAGTAAAAACATAAAACACTAACCCCCTAACAACAACCAACACTTATCCCCTGAAAACAAACAACACTAACCCACTAACAAGAAAGAACCCAAATCCTCTAACAACAAACAACTCTAACCCCCTAACAACAAGCAACTCTGAACCCCTAACAACAAACAACACTAACCCACCAACAACAAACAACACTAACCGCCTAACAAGAAACTACCCTAACCCCGTAACAACAAACAACCCTAACCCCTAACAAAAAACAACCCTAACCCCCTAACAACAAACAACCCTAACCAACAACAACCAACAACCGTAAACCCCTGACAACAAAAAACACTAACCCCCTAACCACAAACAACACTTATCCCCTAACAACAAAAAACCTTAACCCCCTAAACAACCAACAACACTAACCCCCTAACCAAAAACACTAACACCCTAACAACAAAAACCACTAAACCCCAACAAGAAACAACCCTAAACACCTAACAACAAACAACACTAAGCCCCTAAAAACAAACAACACTAACACTCTAACAACAACCATCCCTAACCCCCTAACAACAAACAACACTAAGCCCCAACAACAAACAACACTAACCCTCTAACAACAACCCTAATCCCCTAACTACAAACAACACTAACCCACTAACAACAAACAAAACTAACCCCCTAAAAAACAACACAAACCCCCAACAACAAACAACACTAACCCCCTAACAACAACAACACTAACCCCCAAAAACGGAGAACACTAACACCCTAACAACAAACACTACTGAACCCCAACTAGAAACAACCCTAATCCCCTAACAACAAACAACACTAACCCCCTAACAACAAACAACCCTAAACCCCTAACATCAAAGAACACTAACACCCTAACAACAAACAACCCTAACCCCCTAACAAGAAACAACAATAACTCCCAAACAACAAACAACCCTAACCCCTAAAAACCAAAAACACTAACCCACTAACAACAAACAACCCTAACCCACTAAAAAAAACAACCCTAACACCCTAACAACAAACAACACTAACCCCCTAACAACAAACAACCCTAAACCCCTAACATCAAACAACACTAACCCCCTAACAACAAACAACACTAACACCCTAACAACAAACAACACTAACACCCTAACAACAAAAACCACTAAACCCCAACAAGAAACAACCCTAAACCCCTAACAACAAACACTAACCCCCTAACAACAAACAACACTGAACCCCTAACAAGAAACTAACCTAACCCCGTAACAAGAAACGACACTAACCTCCTAACAACAAACAACCTTAACCCCCTAACAACAAACAACCCTAAACCCCTAACAACAAAAAATCCTAACCCCGTAACAACCAACAACACTAACCCCCTAACAACAAACAACACTAACACCATAAGAACAAACAACACTAACCCGCTAACAACAAAAAACACTAAACCCCAACAAGAAACAACCCTAAACCCCTAAATACAAACAACACTAACAACCTAAGCACAAACAACACCAACAGCCGAACAACATAAACCACTAAACCCCAAGCAGAAACAACCCGAAACCCCTAAATAGAAACAACACTAACCCCCTAACAATAACCCTAACCCCCTAACAACAAACAACCCTAACCCCCAACAACAAACAACTCTAACCCACTAACAACAAACAACACTAACCCCCTAACAACAAAGAGCCCTAACTCTCTAACAAGAAACATCACTAACCCGCTAACAACAAAAAACACTAACCCCCTAACAAAAAACACCACTGACCCCCTAACTACAATCCTAACAACCTAACAAGAAACAACACTAAGCCCCTAAAAATAAACTACCCTAAACCCCTAACAACAAACAACCCTAACCCCCTAACAACAAACAACCCTAAACCCCTAACAACAAACAACCCTAACCTTCTAACAACAAACAACCCTAACCCGCTAACAACCAACAACACTAACCCCCTAACCACAAACAACACTAACACCCTAACAACAAAAACCACTAAACAACAACAAGAAACAACACTAAACCCCTAACAACTAACAACAATAACCCCCTAACAACAAACAACACTAAACCCCTAACAAGAAACTACCCTAACCCCGTAACAAAAAACAACACTAACCCTGTAACAACAAACAACCCTAACCAACTAACAACCAACAACCGTAATCCCCTAACAACAAACAACCCTAACCTCCATCAAGAAACAACCCTAACCCCTTAAACAACGAACAACACTAACCCCCTTACTACCAACACCACTAACCCAGTAAAAACAAAAAAATCTAACCCCCTAACAACAACCAACACTTATCCCCTAAAAACAAACAACACTAACCCCCAACAAGAAAGAACCCAAATCCTCTAACAACAAACAACACTAACCCCCTAACAACAAACAACACTAACACCCTAACAACAACCATCCCTAACCCCCTAGCAACAAACAACCCTAACCAAACAACAAACAACCCTAACCGACTAACAACAAACAACACTAAACCCCTAACAAGAAACTACCTTAAACCCGAAACAACAAACAACCCTAACCCCCTAACAAACAACAACCGTAAACACCTAACAAAAAAAACCACTAACCCCCTAACAACAAACAACACTAACACCCTAACAACAACCATCCCTAACCCCCAAACAACAAACAACACTAAGCCCCAACAACAAACAACACTAACCCTCTAACAACAACCCTAATCCCCTAACTACAAACAACACTAACCCACTAACAACGAACAAAACTAACCCCCTAAAAAACAACACAAACCCTCAACAACAACCAACTCTCACACCCTAACAACAAACAACACTAACCCCCAACAACAACCACACTAAAACAAAAAAACAAACAGCTCTAACACCCTAACAACAAACACTACTGAAACGCAACTAGAAACAACCCTAACCCCCTTACAAAAAACAACACTAACCCCCTAACAACAAACAACCCTAAACCCCTAACATCAAAGAACACTAACACCCTAACAACAAACAACCCTAACCCCCTAACAAAAAACAGCACTAACCCCACAACAACAAACAACCCTAACCCCCCAACAACAAACAACCCTAACCCCTAAAAACCAAAAACACTAACCCACTAACAACAAACATCCTTAACCCACTAACAACAAACAACCCTAACACCTTAACAACAAACAACACTAACCCCCTAACAACAAACAACCCTAAACTCCTAACGTCAAACAACACTAACCACCTAACAGGAAAAAACACTAACACCATAACAACAAACAACACTAGCACCCTAACAACAAAAAGCACTAAAGAACAACAAGAAACAACCCTAAACCCCTAAATACAAACAACACTAACCCCCTAAACACAAACAACACTAACACCCTAACAACAAAAACCACTAAACCTCAACAAGAAACAACCCGAAACAACTAAATAGAAACAACACTAACCACCTAACAACAACCCTAACCCCCTAACAACAAACAATCCTAACTCCCAACAACAAACTACTCTAACCCACTAACAACAAACAACCCTAACCGCCTAACAAAAAAGAACCCTAACTCTCTAACAAGAAACAACACTAACCCCCTAACAACAAATACACTAACCCCTAACAACAAACACCACTAACCCCCTAACAACAATCCTAACAACATAACAACAAACAACCCTAACCCCCTAACAACAAACAACCCTAAACCCCTAACAACAAACAACCCTAACCTTCTAACAACAAACAACCCTAAAACCCTAACAACCAACAACACTAACCCCCTAACCACAAACAACACTAACACCCTAACAACAAACAACAATAACCCCCTAACAACAAAAACCACTAAACCCCAACAAGGAACAACCCTAAACCCCTAAATACAAACAACACTAACACCCTAACAACAAAAACATCTAAACCCCAACAAGAAACAACACTAAACCCCTAACAACAAACAACAATAACACCCTAACAACAAAAACCACTAAACCCCTAACAAGAAACTACCGTAACCCCGTAACAACAAACAACACTAACCCCGTAACAACAAACAACCCTAACCCCCAAACAACAAACAACACTAACCCCCTAACAACAAACAATCCTAACCCCCTAACAACCAACAACACTAACCCCCTAACCACAAACAACACTAACACCCTAACAACAAAAACCACTAAACCCCAACAAGAAACAACCCTAAACCCCTAACAACAAACACTAACCCCCTCAAAACAAACGACACTAAACACCTAACGAGAAACTAACAACAAGCAACCTTAAACCCCTAACAAAAAACAACCCTAAACCCCTAACAACAAACAATCCTAACCCCCATCAACCAACAACACTCACCCCCTAACCACAAACAACACTAACACCCTAACCACAAACAACACTAACCCCGTAGGAACAAACAACAATAACCCCCTAACAACAAACAACACTAACACCCTAACAACAAAAACCACTAAACCCCAACACGAAACAGCCCGAAACCCCTAACAAGAAACAACACTAACCCCCTAAAAACACACAACCCGAACAAAACAACAAACAACCCTAACCCACTAACAACAAACAACACTAACCCCCTAACAGGAAACTACCCTAACCCCGTAACAACAAACAACCCTAACCCTTAACAGCAAACAACCGTAACCCCCTAACAACAAACAACATTCACCCCTAAAAACAAACAACCCTAAAACCCTAAAAGCAAACATCACTGAACCCCTAAATAAAACAACACTAAGCCCCTAACACCAAACAACACTAACACGCTAACAACAAACACCACTAAACCCCAACAAGAAAAAACCCTAAACCCCTAACAACGAACAACACTAACCCCCTAACAACAAACAACACTAACCCCCTAACAACAAACAACACTAACACACTAAAAACAACCAACCCTAACCCCCTAAGAACAGACAACACTAACACCCTAACAACCAACAACACTAACCCCCTAACCACAAACAACACTAACACCCTAACAACAAAAACCACTAAACCCCAACAAGAAACAACCCTAAACCCCTAACAACAAACAACACTAACCCCCTAACAACAAAGAACCCTAAACCCTAGAAAAAACAACCCTAACCCCCTAACAACAAACAACCCTAACCAAACAACAAACAACACTAACCGACTAACAACAAACAACCCTAACCCCCTAACAACCAACAACTGTAAACCCTAACAACAAACAACCCTAACCCCCTAACAAGAAACAACCCTAACCCCTTAAACAACCAACAACACGAACCCCCTAACTACCAACAGCACTAACCCAGTAAAAACATAAAACACTAACCCCCTAACAACAACCAACACTTATCCCCTGAAAACAAACAACACTAACCCACTAACAAGAAAGAACCCAAATCCTCTAACAACAAACAACTCTAACCCCCTAACAACAAGCAACTCTGAACCCCTAACAACAAACAACACTAACCCACCAACAACAAACAACACTAACCGCCTAACAAGAAACTACCCTAACCCCGTAACAACAAACAACCCTAACCCCTAACAAAAAACAACCCTAACCCCCTAACAACAAACAACCCTAACCAACAACAACCAACAACCGTAAACCCCTGACAACAAAAAACACTAACCCCCTAACCACAAACAACACTTATCCCCTAACAACAAAAAACCTTAACCCCCTAAACAACCAACAACACTAACCCCCTAACCAAAAACACTAACACCCTAACAACAAAAACCACTAAACCCCAACAAGAAACAACCCTAAACACCTAACAACAAACAACACTAAGCCCCTAAAAACAAACAACACTAACACTCTAACAACAACCATCCCTAACCCCCTAACAACAAACAACACTAAGCCCCAACAACAAACAACACTAACCCTCTAACAACAACCCTAATCCCCTAACTACAAACAACACTAACCCACTAACAACAAACAAAACTAACCCCCTAAAAAACAACACAAACCCCCAACAACAAACAACACTAACCCCCTAACAACAACAACACTAACCCCCAAAAACGGAGAACACTAACACCCTAACAACAAACACTACTGAACCCCAACTAGAAACAACCCTAATCCCCTAACAACAAACAACACTAACCCCCTAACAACAAACAACCCTAAACTCCTAACATCAAAGAACACTAACACCCTAACAACAAACAACCCTAACCCCCTAACAAGAAACAACAATAACTCCCAAACAACAAACAACCCTAACCCCTAAAAACCAAAAACACTAACCCACTAACAACAAACAACCCTAACCCACTAAAAAAAAAACAACCCTAACACCCTAACAACAAACAACACTAACCCCCTAACAACAAACAACCCTAAACCCCTAACATCAAACAACACTAACCCCCTAACAACAAACAACACTAACACCCTAACAACAAACAACACTAACACCCTAACAACAAAAACCACTAAACCCCAACAAGAAACAACCCTAAACCCCTAACAACAAACACTAACCCCCTAACAACAAACAACACTGAACCCCTAACAAGAAACTAACCTAACCCCGTAACAAGAAACGACACTAACCTCCTAACAACAAACAACCTTAACCCCCTAACAACAAACAACCCTAAACCCCTAACAACAAAAAATCCTAACCCCGTAACAACCAACAACACTAACCCCCTAACAACAAACAACACTAACACCATAAGAACAAACAACACTAACCCGCTAACAACAAAAAACACTAAACCCCAACAAGAAACAACCCTAAACCCCTAAATACAAACAACACTAACAACCTAAGCACAAACAACACCAACAGCCGAACAACATAAACCACTAAACCCCAAGCAGAAACAACCTGAAACCCCTAAATAGAAACAACACTAACCCCCTAACAATAACCCTAACCCCCTAACAACAAACAACCCTAACCCCCAACAACAAACAACTCTAACCCACTAACAACAAACAACACTAACCCCCTAACAACAAAGAGCCCTAACTCTCTAACAAGAAACATCACTAACCCGCTAACAACAAAAAACACTAACCCCCTAACAAAAAACACCACTGACCCCCTAACTACAATCCTAACAACCTAACAAGAAACAACACTAACCCCCTAAAAATAAACTACCCTAAACCCCTAACAACAAACAACCCTAACCCCCTAACAACAAACAACCCTAAACCCCTAACAACAAACAACCCTAACCTTCTAACAACAAACAACCCTAACCCGCTAACAACCAACAACACTAACCCCCTAACCACAAACAACACTAACACCCTAACAACAAAAACCACTAAACAACAACAAGAAACAACACTAAACCCCTAACAACAAACAACAATAACCCCCTGACAACAAACAACACTAAACCCCTAACAAGAAACTACCCTAACCCCGTAACAAAAAACAACACTAACCCTGTAACAACAAACAACCCTAACCAACTAACAACCAACAACCGTAATCCCCTAACAACAAACAACCCTAACCTCCATCAAGAAACAACCCTAACCCCTTAAACAACGAACAACACTAACCCCCTTACTACCAACACCACTAACCCAGTAAAAACAAAAAAATCTAACCCCCTAACAACAACCAACACTTATCCCCTAAAAACAAACAACACTAACCCCCAACAAGAAAGAACCCAAATCCTCTAACAACAAACAACACTAACCCCCTAACAACAAACAACACTAACACCCTAACAACAACCATCCCTAACCCCCTAGCAACAAACAACCCTAACCAAACAACAAACAACCCTAACCGACTAACAACAAACAACACTAAACCCCTAACAAGAAACTACCTTAAACCCGAAACAACAAACAACCCTAACCCCCTAACAAACAACAACCGTAAACACCTAACAAAAAAAACCACTAACCCCCTAACAACAAACAACACTAACACCCTAACAACAACCATCCCTAACCCCCAAACAACAAACAACACTAAGCCCCAACAACAAACAACACTAACCCTCTAACAACAACCCTAATCCCCTAACTACAAACAACACTAACCCACTAACAACGAACAAAACTAACCCCCTAAAAAACAACACAAACCCTCAAAAACAACCAACTCTCACACCCTAACAACAAACAACACTAACCCCCAACAACAACCACACTAAAACAAAAAAACAAACAGCTCTAACACCCTAACAACAAACACTACTGAAACGCAACTAGAAACAACCCTAACCCCCTTACAAAAAACAACACTAACCCCCTAACAACAAACAACCCTAAACCCCTAACATCAAAGAACACTAACACCCTAACAACAAACAACCCTAACCCCCTAACAAAAAACAGCACTAACCCCACAACAACAAACAACCCTAACCCCCCAACAACAAACAACCCTAACCCCTAAAAACCAAAAACACTAACCCACTAACAACAAACATCCTTAACCCACTAACAACAAACAACCCTAACACCTTAACAACAAACAACACTAACCCCCTAACAACAAACAACCCTAAACTCCTAACGTCAAACAACACTAACCACCTAACAGGAAAAAACACTAACACCATAACAACAAACAACACTAGCACCCTAACAACAAAAAGCACTAAAGCCCAACAAGAAACAACCCTAAACCCCTAAATACAAACAACACTAACCCCCTAAACACAAACACTAACACCCTAACAACAAAAACCACTAAATCTCAACAAGAAACAACCCGAAACAACTAAATAGAAACAACACTAACCACCTAACAACAACCCTAACCCCCTAACAACAAACAATCCTAACTCCCAACAACAAACTACTGTAACCCACTAACAACAAACAACCCTAACCGCCTAACAAAAAAGAACCCTAACTCTCTAACAAGAAACAACACTAACCCCCTAACAACAAATACACTAACCCCTAACAACAAACACCACTAACCCCCTAACAACAATCCTAACAACATAACAACAAACAACCCTAACCCCCTAACAACAAACAACCCTAAACCCCTAACAACAAACAACCCTAACCTTCTAACAACAAACAACCCTAAAACCCTAACAACCAACAACACTAACCCCCTAACCACAAACAACACTAACACCCTAACAACAAACAACAATAACCCCCTAACAACAAAAACCACTAAACCCCAACAAGGAACAACCCTAAACCCCTAAATACAAACAACACTAACACCCTAACAACAAAAACATCTAAACCCCAACAAGAAACAACCCTAACCCCCTAACAACAAACAACACTAACCCCCTAACAGGAAACTACCCTAACCCCGTAACAACAAACAACCCTAACCCTTAACAGCAAACAACCGTAACCCCCTAACAACAAACAACATTCACCCCTAAAAACAAACAACCCTAAAACCCTAAAAGCAAACATCACTGAACCCCTAAATAAAACAACACTAAGCCCCTAACACCAAACAACACTAACACGCTAACAACAAACACCACTAAACCCCAACAAGAAAAAACCCTAAACCCCTAACAACGAACAACACTAACCCCCTAACAACAAACAACACTAACCCCCTAACAACAAACAACACTAACACACTAAAAACAACCAACCCTAACCCCCTAAGAACAGACAACACTAACACCCTAACAACCAACAACACTAACCCCCTAACCACAAACAACACTAACACCCTAACAACAAAAACCACTAAACCCCAACAAGAAACAACCCTAAACCCCTAACAACAAACAACACTAACCCCCTAACAACAAAGAACCCTAAACCCTAAAAAAAACAACCCTAACCCCCTAACAACAAACAACCCTAACCAAACAACAAACAACACTAACCGACTAACAACAAACAACCCTAACCCCCTAACAACCAACAACTGTAAACCCTAACAACAAACAACCCTAACCCCCTAACAAGAAACAACCCTAACCCCTTAAACAACCAACAACACGAACCCCCTAACTACCAACAGCACTAACCCAGTAAAAACATAAAACACTAACCCCCTAACAACAACCAACACTTATCCCCTGAAAACAAACAACACTAACCCACTAACAAGAAAGAACCCAAATCCTCTAACAACAAACAACTCTAACCCCCTAACAACAAGCAACTCTGAACCCCTAACAACAAACAACACTAACCCACCAACAACAAACAACACTAACCGCCTAACAAGAAACTACCCTAACCCCGTAACAACAAACAACCCTAACCCCTAACAAAAAACAACCCTAACCCCCTAACAACAAACAACCCTAACCAACAACAACCAACAACCGTAAACCCCTGACAACAAAAAACACTAACCCCCTAACCACAAACAACACTTATCCCCTAACAACAAAAAACCTTAACCCCCTAAACAACCAACAACACTAACCCCCTAACCAAAAACACTAACACCCTAACAACAAAAACCACTAAACCCCAACAAGAAACAACCCTAAACACCTAACAACAAACAACACTAAGCCCCTAAAAACAAACAACACTAACACTCTAACAACAACCATCCCTAACCCCCTAACAACAAACAACACTAAGCCCCAACAACAAACAACACTAACCCTCTAACAACAACCCTAATCCCCTAACTACAAACAACACTAACCCACTAACAACAAACAAAACTAACCCCCTAAAAAACAACACAAACCCCCAACAACAAACAACACTAACCCCCTAACAACAACAACACTAACCCCCAAAAACGGAGAACACTAACACCCTAACAACAAACACTACTGAACCCCAACTAGAAACAACCCTAATCCCCTAACAACAAACAACACTAACCCCCTAACAACAAACAACCCTAAACCCCTAACATCAAAGAACACTAACACCCTAACAACAAACAACCCTAACCCCCTAACAAGAAACAACAATAACTCCCAAACAACAAACAACCCTAACCCCTAAAAACCAAAAACACTAACCCACTAACAACAAACAACCCTAACCCACTAAAAAAAAACAACCCTAACACCCTAACAACAAACAACACTAACCCCCTAACAACAAACAACCCTAAACCCCTAACATCAAACAACACTAACCCCCTAACAACAAACAACACTAACACCCTAACAACAAACAACACTAACACCCTAACAACAAAAACCACTAAACCCCAACAAGAAACAACCCTAAACCCCTAACAACAAACACTAACCCCCTAACAACAAACAACACTGAACCCCTAACAAGAAACTAACCTAACCCCGTAACAAGAAACGACACTAACCTCCTAACAACAAACAACCTTAACCCCCTAACAACAAACAACCCTAAACCCCTAACAACAAAAAATCCTAACCCCGTAACAACCAACAACACTAACCCCCTAACAACAAACAACACTAACACCATAAGAACAAACAACACTAACCCGCTAACAACAAAAAACACTAAACCCCAACAAGAAACAACCCTAAACCCCTAAATACAAACAACACTAACAACCTAAGCACAAACAACACCAACAGCCGAACAACATAAACCACTAAACCCCAAGCAGAAACAACCCGAAACCCCTAAATAGAAACAACACTAACCCCCTAACAATAACCCTAACCCCCTAACAACAAACAACCCTAACCCCCAACAACAAACAACTCTAACCCACTAACAACAAACAACACTAACCCCCTAACAACAAAGAGCCCTAACTCTCTAACAAGAAACATCACTAACCCGCTAACAACAAAAAACACTAACCCCCTAACAAAAAACACCACTGACCCCCTAACTACAATCCTAACAACCTAACAAGAAACAACACTAAGCCCCTAAAAATAAACTACCCTAAACCCCTAACAACAAACAACCCTAACCCCCTAACAACAAACAACCCTAAACCCCTAACAACAAACAACCCTAACCTTCTAACAACAAACAACCCTAACCCGCTAACAACCAACAACACTAACCCCCTAACCACAAACAACACTAACACCCTAACAACAAAAACCACTAAACAACAACAAGAAACAACACTAAACCCCTAACAACTAACAACAATAACCCCCTAACAACAAACAACACTAAACCCCTAACAAGAAACTACCCTAACCCCGTAACAAAAAACAACACTAACCCTGTAACAACAAACAACCCTAACCAACTAACAACCAACAACCGTAATCCCCTAACAACAAACAACCCTAACCTCCATCAAGAAACAACCCTAACCCCTTAAACAACGAACAACACTAACCCCCTTACTACCAACACCACTAACCCAGTAAAAACAAAAAAATCTAACCCCCTAACAACAACCAACACTTATCCCCTAAAAACAAACAACACTAACCCCCAACAAGAAAGAACCCAAATCCTCTAACAACAAACAACACTAACCCCCTAACAACAAACAACACTAACACCCTAACAACAACCATCCCTAACCCCCTAGCAACAAACAACCCTAACCAAACAACAAACAACCCTAACCGACTAACAACAAACAACACTAAACCCCTAACAAGAAACTACCTTAAACCCGAAACAACAAACAACCCTAACCCCCTAACAAACAACAACCGTAAACACCTAACAAAAAAAACCACTAACCCCCTAACAACAAACAACACTAACACCCTAACAACAACCATCCCTAACCCCCAAACAACAAACAACACTAAGCCCCAACAACAAACAACACTAACCCTCTAACAACAACCCTAATCCCCTAACTACAAACAACACTAACCCACTAACAACGAACAAAACTAACCCCCTAAAAAACAACACAAACCCTCAACAACAACCAACTCTCACACCCTAACAACAAACAACACTAACCCCCAACAACAACCACACTAAAACAAAAAAACAAACAGCTCTAACACCCTAACAACAAACACTACTGAAACGCAACTAGAAACAACCCTAACCCCCTTACAAAAAACAACACTAACCCCCTAACAACAAACAACCCTAAACCCCTAACATCAAAGAACACTAACACCCTAACAACAAACAACCCTAACCCCCTAACAAAAAACAGCACTAACCCCACAACAACAAACAACCCTAACCCCCCAACAACAAACAACCCTAACCCCTAAAAACCAAAAACACTAACCCACTAACAACAAACATCCTTAACCCACTAACAACAAACAACCCTAACACCTTAACAACAAACAACACTAACCCCCTAACAACAAACAACCCTAAACTCCTAACGTCAAACAACACTAACCACCTAACAGGAAAAAACACTAACACCATAACAACAAACAACACTAGCACCCTAACAACAAAAAGCACTAAAGCCCAACAAGAAACAACCCTAAACCCCTAAATACAAACAACACTAACCCCCTAAACACAAACAACACTAACACCCTAACAACAAAAACCACTAAACCTCAACAAGAAACAACCCGAAACAACTAAATAGAAACAACACTAACCACCTAACAACAACCCTAACCCCCTAACAACAAACAATCCTAACTCCCAACAACAAACTACTCTAACCCACTAACAACAAACAACCCTAACCGCCTAACAAAAAAGAACCCTAACTCTCTAACAAGAAACAACACTAACCCCCTAACAACAAATACACTAACCCCTAACAACAAACACCACTAACCCCCTAACAACAATCCTAACAACATAACAACAAACAACCCTAACCCCCTAACAACAAACAACCCTAAACCCCTAACAACAAACAACCCTAACCTTCTAACAACAAACAACCCTAAAACCCTAACAACCAACAACACTAACCCCCTAACCACAAACAACACTAACACCCTAACAACAAACAACAATAACCCCCTAACAACAAAAACCACTAAACCCCAACAAGGAACAACCCTAAACCCCTAAATACAAACAACACTAACACCCTAACAACAAAAACATCTAAACCCCAACAAGAAACAACACTAAACCCCTAACAACAAACAACAATAACACCCTAACAACAAAAACCACTAAACCCCTAACAAGAAACTACCGTAACCCCGTAACAACAAACAACACTAACCCCGTAACAACAAACAACCCTAACCCCCAAACAACAAACAACACTAACCCCCTAACAACAAACAATCCTAACCCCCTAACAACCAACAACACTAACCCCCTAACCACAAACAACACTAACACCCTAACAACAAAAACCACTAAACCCCAACAAGAAACAACCCTAAACCCCTAACAACAAACACTAACCCCCTCAAAACAAACGACACTAAACACCTAACGAGAAACTAACAACAAGCAACCTTAAACCCCTAACAAAAAACAACCCTAAACCCCTAACAACAAACAATCCTAACCCCCTATCAACCAACAACACTCACCCCCTAACCACAAACAACACTAACACCCTAACCACAAACAACACTAACCCCGTAGGAACAAACAACAATAACCCCCTAACAACAAACAACACTAACACCCTAACAACAAAAACCACTAAAGCCCAACAAGAAGCAACCCTAAACCCCTAAATACAAACAACACTAACCCCCTAACCACAAACAACACTAACACCCTAACAAGAAAAACCACTAAACCTCAACAAGAAACAACCCGAAACCCCTAAATAGAAACAACACTAACCACCTAACAACAACCCTAACCCCCTAACAACAAACAACCCTAACCCCCAACAACAAACTACTCTAACCCACTAACAACAAACAACCCTAAGCCCCTAACAAAAAAGAACCCTAACTCTCTAACAAGAAACAACACTAACCCCCTAACAACAAAAAACACTAACCCCCTAACAACAAACACCACTAACGCCCTAACAAGAATCCTAACAACCTCACAACAAACAACACTAACCCCCTAAAAATAAACTACCCAAAACCCCAACAAGAAACAACCCTAACCCCCTAACAACAAACAACACTAACCCCCTAACAACAAACAACACTAACACCCTAACAACAACCATCCCTAATCCCCTAACAACAAACAACACTAACCCTCTAACAACAACCCTAATCCCCTAACTACAAACAACACTAACCCACTAACAACAAACAACCCTAAACCCCTAACAACAAACAACCCTTACCGCCTAACAACCAACAGCACTAACCCCCTAAGCAAAAACACTAACACCCTGACAACAAAACCCACTAAACTCCAACAAGAAACAACCCTAAACACCTAACAACAAACAACACTAACACCCTAACAACAAACAACACTAACCCTCTAACAACAACCCTAATCCCCTAACTACAAACAACACTAACCCACTAACAACAAACAAAACTAACCCCCTAAAAAACAACACAAACCCCAACAACAAACAACTCTCACACCCTAACAACAAACACCACTAAGCTGCTAACAACAACAACACTAACCCCCAAAAACGGACAACACTAACACCCTAACAACAAACACTACTAAACCCCAACTAGAAACAACCCTAACCCCCTAACAACAAACAACACTAACCCCTAAAAACCAAAAACACTAACCCACTAACAACAAACAACCCTAACCCACTAACAACAAACAACCCTAACACCCTAACAACAAACAACACTAAACCCCTAACAACAAACAAACCTTAACCCCTAATATCAAACAACCCTAACCCCCTAACAACCAACAACCGTAAACACCTAACAACAAACAACACTAACCCCCTAACAACAACCAACACTTATCCCCTAAAAACAAACAACACTAACCACCAACAAGAAAGAACCCTGAGCCACTAACATCAAACAACACTAACCCCTAACAACAAACAACCCTAACACCCTAACAACAAACACCATTAACCCCCTAACAACAAACAACCCTGAACCACTAACATCAAACAACACTAACCCCTAACAACAAACAACACTAACACCCTAACAACAAACAACACTAACACCTTAACAACAAAAACCACTAAACCCCAACAAGAAACAACCCTAAACCGCTAACAACAAACACTAACCCCCTAACAACAAACAACACTAAACCCCTAACAAAAAACTATCCTAACCCCGTAACAACAAACAACCCTAACCTAATAACAACAAACAACCTTAACCCCCTAACAACAAACAACCTTAAATCACTAACAACAAACAATCCTAACCCCCTAACAACATACAACATTCACCCCCTAATCACAAACAACACTAACACCCTAACCACAAACAACACTAACCCCGTAAGAACAAACAACACTAACCCCCTAACAACAAACAACACTAACACCCTAACAACAAAAACCACTAAACCCCAACAAGAAACAACCCTAAACACCTAACAACAAACACTAACCCCCTAACAACAAACAACACTAACACCCTAACAAGACCCTACCCTAACCCCGTAACAACAAACAACCCTAACCCCTAACAACAAACAACCCTAACCCCCTAACAACAAACAACCCTAACCCCTAATAACAAACAACCCTAACCCCCTAACAACAAACAACCCTAACCAAACAACAAACAACCCTAACCGACTAACAACAAACAACACTAAACCCCTAACAAGAATCTACCTTAAACCCGAAACAACAAACAACCCTAACCCCCTAACAACCAACAACCGTAAACCCCTAACAACAAACAACACTAACCCCCTAACAACAAACAACCCTAACCTCCTAACAGCAAACAACCCTAACCCCCTAAACAACCAACAACACTAAACCCCTAACCACCAACAGCACTAAGCCAGTAAAAACAAAAAAAAAACTAACCCGCTACAGCAACCAACACTTATCCCCTAAAAACAAACAACACTAACCCCCAACAAGAAAGAACCCAAATCCTCTAACGACAAACAACTCTAACCCCCTAACAACAAAAAACTCTGAACCCCTAACAACAAACAACACTAACCCACTAACAACAAACAACCCTAAACCCCTAACAACAAACAACCCTTACCCCCAACAACCAACAACACTAACCCCCTAAACAAAAACACTAACACCCGAACACCAAAAACCACTAAACCTCAACAAGAGACAACCCTAAACACCTAACAACAAACAACATTAACCCCCTAACAACAAACACTAACACCCTAACAACAACCATCCCTAACCCCCTAACAACAAACAACACTAAGCCCCAACAACAAACAACACTAACCCTTTAACAACAACCCTAATCCCCTAACTACAAACAACACTAACCCACTAACAACAAACAAAACCAACCCCCTAAAAAACAACACAAACCCCCACCAACAACTCTCACACCCTAACAACAAACAACACTAACTCCCTAACAACAACAACACTAACCCCCAAAAACAAAGAAAACTAACACCCTACCAACAAACAATACTAAACGGCAACTAGAAACAACCCTAACCCCCAACAACAAACAACACTAACCCTCTAATAACAAACAACACTAACACCCAACAACAGTCCTAACCACCTAACAACAAAGAACACTAACCCCCTAAAAAGAAAAAACAATAAACCCCTAAAAGCAGACAACACTCATCCCCTAAGAACAAACAACACTAACACTCTAACAACAACCAACATTAAACCCCTAACAACAAACAATCCTAACCCCCTAAAAACAAACACTAACACCCTAAAAACAAACAACCCTAAAACCCTAAAAACAAACAACAATGAACCCCTAAAAACAAACAAGACTAAGCCAATAAGAACAAAGAGCACTAACCCACTAACAACAAAAAACACTAACCCTCTAACAACATCCAACAGTAACGCCCTAACCACAAACAACACTAACCCTCTAACAACAAACAACCCTAACCCCTAACAACAAACAACCCTAACCCCCAACAACAAACAACCCTAACCCCCTAACAACCAACAACTCTCACTCCCTAAACAACCAACAACACTAACCCGCTAAATAACAACAGCACTAAAACAGTAAAAACAAAAAAAAACTAACCCCCTAACAACAACCAACACTTATCCCCTAAAAACAAACAACACTAACCCCCAACAAGAAAGAACCCAAATCCTCTAACAAGAAACAACTCTAACCCCGAACAACAAACAACTCTGGACCCCTAACAACAAACACCACTAACCCACTAACACCAAACAACACTAACCCCGTAACTAGAAACGACCCTAACCCCGTAACAACAAACAACCCTAACACCCAAACAACAAACACTAACCCCCTAACAACAAAGAACCCTATCTCTCTAACAAGAAACAACACTTACCCCCTAACAACAAAAAACACTAACCCCCTAACAACAAACACCACTAACCCCCTAACAACAATCCTAACACCCTAACAACAAACAACACTAACACACTAACAACAAAAACCACTAAACCCCAACAAGAAACAACCCTAAACCCCTAACAACAAACACTAACCCCCTAACAACAAACAACACTAAACCCCTAACAAGAACCTACCCTAACCCAGTTACAACAAACAACCCTAACCCCTAACAACAAAAAACCCTAACCCCCTAACAACAAACAACCCTAAACCCCTAACATCAAAGAACACTAACACCCTAACCACAAACAACCCTAAGCCCCTAAGAACAAACAACACTAACCCCCAAACAACAAACAACCCTAACCCCTAACATCAAGCAACACTAACCCCGTAACAACAAACAACACTAACCCCCAAACAACAAACAAGCCTAACCCCCTAACAACAAACAATCCTATCCTCCTAACAACCAACAACACTAACCCCGTAACCACGAACAACACTAACACCCTAACAACAAAAACCACTAAACCCCAACAAGAAAAATCCCTAAACCCCTAACAACAAACAACACTAACCCCTAACAACACACAACCCTAACCAAACAACAAACAACCCTAACCCACTAACAACAAACAACACTAACCCCCTAACAAGAAACTACCCTAACCCCGTAAAAACAAACAACCCTAACCCCTAACAACAAACAACCCTAACCCCCTAACAACAAACAACCCTAAACCCCTAACATCAAAGAACACTAACACCCTAACAACAAACAACCCTAAGCCCCTAAGAACAAACAACACTAACCCCCAAACAACAAACAACCCTAACCCCTAAAAACCAAAAACACTAACCCACTAACAACAAACAACCCTAACACCCTAACAACAAACAACACTAAACCCCTAAAAACAAACAAACCTTAACTCCTAATATCAAACAACAATAACCCCGTAACAACAAACAACCCTAACCCCCAAACAACAAACAACCCTAACACCCTAAAAACAAACAATCCTATCCCCCTAACAACCAACAACACTAACCCCCTAACCACAAACAACACTAACATCCTAACAACAAAAACCACTAAACCCCAACAAGAAACAACCCTAAACCCCTAACAACAAACAACACTAACCGCCTAACAACACACAGCCCTAACCAAACAACAAACAACACTAACCCACTAAGAACAAACAACACTAACCCCCTAACAACAAACAACCCTAACCCCTAACAACAAACAACCCAACCCCCTAACAACAAACAACCCTAACCCCCTAACAACCAACAACTCTCACTCCCTAAACAACCAACAACACTAACCCCCTAACCAACAACAGCACTAACCCAGTAAAAACAAAAAAAACTAACCCCCTAACAACAACCAACACTTATCCCCTAAAAACAAACAACACTAACCCCCTAACAACAAACAACCCTAACCCCCTAACAACAAACAACCCTAACCAAACAACAAACAACCCTAACCGACTAACAACAAACAACACTAAACCCCTAACAAGAAACAACCTTAAATCCGAAACAAAAAACAACCCTAACACCCTAACAACCAACAACCGTAAACACCTAACAACAAACAACACTAACCCTCTAACAACAACCAAAACTTATCCCCTAAAAACAAACACTAACCCCCAACAAGAAAGAACCCAAATCCTCTAAGAACAAACAACTCTAACCCCCTAACAACAAAAAACTCTGAACACCTAACAACAAGCAACACTAACCCACTAACAACAAACAACCCTAAACCCCTAACAACAAACAACCCTTACCCCCTAACAACCAACAGCACTAACCCCCTAAGCAAAAACACTAACACCCTAACAACAAAACCCACTAAACTCCAACAAGAAACAACCCTAAACACCTAACAAAAAACAACACTAACCCCCTAACAACAAACAACACTAACACCCTAACAACAACCATCCCTAATCCCCTAACAACAAACAACACTAACCCTCTAACAACAACCCTAATCCCCTAACTACAAACAACACTAACCCACTAACAACAAACAAAACTAACCCCCTAAAAAACAACACAAACCCCAAGCAACAAACAACTCTCACACCCTAACAACAAAGAACACTAACCCCCTTACAACAAACAACGCTAACCCCCAAAACAACCAACAACACTAAACCCCTAACCACCAACAGCACTAACCCAGTAAAAACAAAAAAAACTAACCCCCTAACAACAACCAACACTTATCCCCTAGAAACAAACAACACTAACCCCCAACAAGAAAGAACCCAAATCCTCTAAGAACAAACAACTCTAACCCCCTAACAACAAAAAACTCTGAACCCCTAACAACAAGCAACACTAACCCACTAACAACAAACAACCCTAAACCCCTAACAACAAACAACCCTTCCCCCCTAACAACCAACAGCACTAACCCCCTAAGCAAAAACACTAACACCCTAACAACAAAATCCACTAAACTCCAACAAGAAACAACCCTAAACACCTAACAACAAACAACACTAACCCCCTTTCAAGAAACAACAGTAACACCCTAACAAACAACCATCCCTAACCCCCTAGCAACAAACAACCCTAACCAAACAACAAAGAACCCTAACCGACTAACAACAAACAACACTAAACCCCTAACAAGAAACTACCTTAAAACCGAAACAACAAACAACCCTAACCCCCTGACAAACAACAACAGTAAACACCTAACAACAAACAACACTAACCCCCTAACAACAAACAACCCTAACCCCCTAACAACAAACAACCCTAACCAAACAACAAACAACCCTAACCGACTAACAACAAACAACACTAAACCCCTAACAAGAAACAACATTAAATCCAAAACAACAAACAACCCTAACGCCCTAACAACCAACAACCGTAAACACCTAACAACAAACAACACTAACGCCCTAACAACAACCAAAACTTATCCCCTAAAAACAAACAACACTAACCCCCAACAAGAAAGAACCCAAATCCTCTAAGAACAAACAAGTCTAACCCCCTAACAACAAAAAACTCTGAACACCTAACAACAAGCAACACTAACCCACTAACAACAAACAACCCTAAACCCCTAACAACAAACAACCCTTACCGCCTAACAACCAACAGCACTAACCCCCTAAGCAAAAACACTAACACCCTAACAACAAAACCCACTAAACTCCAACAAGAAACAACCCTAAACACCTAACAACAAACAACACTAACCCCCTAACAACAAACAACACTAACACCCTAACAACAAAAACCACTAAAGCCCAACAAGAAGCAACCCTAAACCCCTAAATACAAACAACACTAACCCCCTAACCACAAACAACACTAACACCCTAACAAGAAAAACCACTAAACCTCAACAAGAAACAACCCGAAACCCCTAAATAGAAACAACACTAACCACCTAACAACAACCCTAACCCCCTAACAACAAACAACCCTAACCCCCAACAACAAACTACTCTAACCCACTAACAACAAACAACCCTAAGCCCCTAACAAAAAAGAACCCTAACTCTCTAACAAGAAACAACACTAACCCCCTAACAACAAAAAACACTAACCCCCTAACAACAAACACCACTAACGCCCTAACAAGAATCCTAACAACCTCACAACAAACAACACTAACCCCCTAAAAATAAACTACCCAAAACCCCAACAAGAAACAACCCTAACCCCCTAACAACAAACAACACTAACCCCCTAACAACAAACAACACTAACACCCTAACAACAACCATCCCTAATCCCCTAACAACAAACAACACTAACCCTCTAACAACAACCCTAATCCCCTAACTACAAACAACACTAACCCACTAACAACAAACAACCCTAAACCCCTAACAACAAACAACCCTTACCGCCTAACAACCAACAGCACTAACCCCCTAAGCAAAAACACTAACACCCTGACAACAAAACCCACTAAACTCCAACAAGAAACAACCCTAAACACCTAACAACAAACAACACTAACACCCTAACAACAAACAACACTAACCCTCTAACAACAACCCTAATCCCCTAACTACAAACAACACTAACCCACTAACAACAAACAAAACTAACCCCCTAAAAAACAACACAAACCCCAACAACAAACAACTCTCACACCCTAACAACAAACACCACTAAGCTGCTAACAACAACAACACTAACCCCCAAAAACGGACAACACTAACACCCTAACAACAAACACTACTAAACCCCAACTAGAAACAACCCTAACCCCCTAACAACAAACAACACTAACCCCTAAAAACCAAAAACACTAACCCACTAACAACAAACAACCCTAACCCACTAACAACAAACAACCCTAACACCCTAACAACAAACAACACTAAACCCCTAACAACAAACAAACCTTAACCCCTAATATCAAACAACCCTAACCCCCTAACAACCAACAACCGTAAACACCTAACAACAAACAACACTAACCCCCTAACAACAACCAACACTTATCCCCTAAAAACAAACAACACTAACCACCAACAAGAAAGAACCCTGAGCCACTAACATCAAACAACACTAACCCCTAACAACAAACAACCCTAACACCCTAACAACAAACACCATTAACCCCCTAACAACAAACAACCCTGAACCACTAACATCAAACAACACTAACCCCTAACAACAAACAACACTAACACCCTAACAACAAACAACACTAACACCTTAACAACAAAAACCACTAAACCCCAACAAGAAACAACCCTAAACCGCTAACAACAAACACTAACCCCCTAACAACAAACAACACTAAACCCCTAACAAAAAACTATCCTAACCCCGTAACAACAAACAACCCTAACCTAATAACAACAAACAACCTTAACCCCCTAACAACAAACAACCTTAAATCACTAACAACAAACAATCCTAACCCCCTAACAACATACAACATTCACCCCCTAATCACAAACAACACTAACACCCTAACCACAAACAACACTAACCCCGTAAGAACAAACAACACTAACCCCCTAACAACAAACAACACTAACACCCTAACAACAAAAACCACTAAACCCCAACAAGAAACAACCCTAAACACCTAACAACAAACACTAACCCCCTAACAACAAACAACACTAACACCCTAACAAGACCCTACCCTAACCCCGTAACAACAAACAACCCTAACCCCTAACAACAAACAACCCTAACCCCCTAACAACAAACAACCCTAACCCCTAATAACAAACAACCCTAACCCCCTAACAACAAACAACCCTAACCAAACAACAAACAACCCTAACCGACTAACAACAAACAACACTAAACCCCTAACAAGAATCTACCTTAAACCCGAAACAACAAACAACCCTAACCCCCTAACAACCAACAACCGTAAACCCCTAACAACAAACAACACTAACCCCCTAACAACAAACAACCCTAACCTCCTAACAGCAAACAACCCTAACCCCCTAAACAACCAACAACACTAAACCCCTAACCACCAACAGCACTAAGCCAGTAAAAACAAAAAAAAAACTAACCCCCTACAGCAACCAACACTTATCCCCTAAAAACAAACAACACTAACCCCCAACAAGAAAGAACCCAAATCCTCTAACAACAAACAACTCTAACCCCCTAACAACAAAAAACTCTGAACCCCTAACAACAAACAACACTAACCCACTAACAACAAACAACCCTAAACCCCTAACAACAAACAACCCTTACCCCCAACAACCAACAACACTAACCCCCTAAACAAAAACACTAACACCCGAACACCAAAAACCACTAAACCTCAACAAGAGACAACCCTAAACACCTAACAACAAACAACATTAACCCCCTAACAACAAACACTAACACCCTAACAACAACCATCCCTAACCCCCTAACAACAAACAACACTAAGCCCCAACAACAAACAACACTAACCCTTTAACAACAACCCTAATCCCCTAACTACAAACAACACTAACCCACTAACAACAAACAAAACTAACCCCCTAAAAAACAACACAAACCCCCACCAACAACTCTCACACCCTAACAACAAACAACACTAACTCCCTAACAACAACAACACTAACCCCCAAAAACAAAGAAAACTAACACCCTACCAACAAACAATACTAAACGGCAACTAGAAACAACCCTAACCCCCAACAACAAACAACACTAACCCTCTAATAACAAACAACACTAACACCCAACAACAGTCCTAACCACCTAACAACAAAGAACACTAACCCCCTAAAAAGAAAAAACAATAAACCCCTAAAAGCAGACAACACTCATCCCCTAAGAACAAACAACACTAACACTCTAACAACAACCAACATTAAACCCCTAACAACAAACAATCCTAACCCCCTAAAAACAAACACTAACACCCTAAAAACAAACAACCCTAAAACCCTAAAAACAAACAACAATGAACCCCTAAAAACAAACAAGACTAAGCCAATAAGAACAAAGAGCACTAACCCACTAACAACAAAAAACACTAACCCTCTAACAACATCCAACAGTAACGCCCTAACCACAAACAACACTAACCCTCTAACAACAAACAACCCTAACCCCTAACAACAAACAACCCTAACCCCCTAACAACAAACAACCCTAACCCCCTAACAACCAACAACTCTCACTCCCTAAACAACCAACAACACTAACCCGCTAAATAACAACAGCACTAAAACAGTAAAAACAAAAAAAAACTAACCCCCTAACAACAACCAACACTTATCCCCTAAAAACAAACAACACTAACCCCCAACAAGAAAGAACCCAAATCCTCTAACAAGAAACAACTCTAACCCCGAACAACAAACAACTCTGGACCCCTAACAACAAACACCACTAACCCACTAACACCAAACAACACTAACCCCGTAACTAGAAACGACCCTAACCCCGTAACAACAAACAACCCTAACACCCAAACAACAAACACTAACCCCCTAACAACAAAGAACCCTATCTCTCTAACAAGAAACAACACTTACCCCCTAACAACAAAAAACACTAACCCCCTAACAACAAACACCACTAACCCCCTAACAACAATCCTAACACCCTAACAACAAACAACACTAACACACTAACAACAAAAACCACTAAACCCCAACAAGAAACAACCCTAAACCCCTAACAACAAACACTAACCCCCTAACAACAAACAACACTAAACCCCTAACAAGAACCTACCCTAACCCAGTAACAACAAACAACCCTAACCCCTAACAACAAAAAACCCTAACCCCCTAACAACAAACAACCCTAAACCCCTAACATCAAAGAACACTAACACCCTAACCACAAACAACCCTAAGCCCCTAAGAACAAACAACACTAACCCCCAAACAACAAACAACCCTAACCCCTAACATCAAGCAACACTAACCCCGTAACAACAAACAACACTAACCCCCAAACAACAAACAAGCCTAACCCCCTAACAACAAACAATCCTATCCTCCTAACAACCAACAACACTAACCCCGTAACCACGAACAACACTAACACCCTAACAACAAAAACCACTAAACCCCAACAAGAAAAATCCCTAAACCCCTAACAACAAACAACACTAACCCCTAACAACACACAACCCTAACCAAACAACAAACAACCCTAACCCACTAACAACAAACAACACTAACCCCCTAACAAGAAACTACCCTAACCCCGTAAAAACAAACAACCCTAACCCCTAACAACAAACAACCCTAACCCCCTAACAACAAACAACCCTAAACCCCTAACATCAAAGAACACTAACACCCTAACAACAAACAACCCTAAGCCCCTAAGAACAAACAACACTAACCCCCAAACAACAAACAACCCTAACCCCTAAAAACCAAAAACACTAACCCACTAACAACAAACAACCCTAACACCCTAACAACAAACAACACTAAACCCCTAAAAACAAACAAACCTTAACTCCTAATATCAAACAACAATAACCCCGTAACAACAAACAACCCTAACCCCCAAACAACAAACAACCCTAACACCCTAAAAACAAACAATCCTATCCCCCTAACAACCAACAACACTAACCCCCTAACCACAAACAACACTAACATCCTAACAACAAAAACCACTAAACCCCAACAAGAAACAACCCTAAACCCCTAACAACAAACAACACTAACCGCCTAACAACACACAGCCCTAACCAAACAACAAACAACACTAACCCACTAAGAACAAACAACACTAACCCCCTAAGAAGAAACTACCCTAACCCGTAACAACAAACAACCCTAACCCCTAACAACAAACAACCCTAACCCCCTAACAACAAACAACCCTAACCGACTAACAACAAACAACACTAAACCCCTAACAAGAAACTACCTTAAACCCGAAACAACAAACAACCCTAACCCCCTAACAACCAACAACCGTAAACACATAACAACAAACAACACTAACCCCCTAACAACAAACAACCCTAACCCCTAACAACAAACAACCCAACCCCCTAACAACAAACAACCCTAACCCCCTAACAACCAACAACTCTCACTCCCTAAACAACCAACAACACTAACCCCCTAACCAACAACAGCACTAACCCAGTAAAAACAAAAAAAACTAACCCCCTAACAACAACCAACACTTATCCCCTAAAAACAAACAACACTAACCCCCTAACAACAAACAACCCTAACCCCCTAACAACAAACAACCCTAACCAAACAACAAACAACCCTAACCGACTAACAACAAACAACACTAAACCCCTAACAAGAAACAACCTTAAATCCGAAACAAAAAACAACCCTAACACCCTAACAACCAACAACCGTAAACACCTAACAACAAACAACACTAACCCTCTAACAACAACCAAAACTTATCCCCTAAAAACAAACACTAACCCCCAACAAGAAAGAACCCAAATCCTCTAAGAACAAACAACTCTAACCCCCTAACAACAAAAAACTCTGAACACCTAACAACAAGCAACACTAACCCACTAACAACAAACAACCCTAAACCCCTAACAACAAACAACCCTTACCCCCTAACAACCAACAGCACTAACCCCCTAAGCAAAAACACTAACACCCTAACAACAAAACCCACTAAACTCCAACAAGAAACAACCCTAAACACCTAACAAAAAACAACACTAACCCCCTAACAACAAACAACACTAACACCCTAACAACAACCATCCCTAATCCCCTAACAACAAACAACACTAACCCTCTAACAACAACCCTAATCCCCTAACTACAAACAACACTAACCCACTAACAACAAACAAAACTAACCCCCTAAAAAACAACACAAACCCCAAGCAACAAACAACTCTCACACCCTAACAACAAAGAACACTAACCCCCTTACAACAAACAACGCTAACCCCCAAAACAACCAACAACACTAAACCCCTAACCACCAACAGCACTAACCCAGTAAAAACAAAAAAAACTAACCCCCTAACAACAACCAACACTTATCCCCTAGAAACAAACAACACTAACCCCCAACAAGAAAGAACCCAAATCCTCTAAGAACAAACAACTCTAACCCCCTAACAACAAAAAACTCTGAACCCCTAACAACAAGCAACACTAACCCACTAACAACAAACAACCCTAAACCCCTAACAACAAACAACCCTTACCCCCTAACAACCAACAGCACTAACCCCCTAAGCAAAAACACTAACACCCTAACAACAAAATCCACTAAACTCCAACAAGAAACAACCCTAAACACCTAACAACAAACAACACTAACCCCCTTTCAAGAAACAACAGTAACACCCTAACAAACAACCATCCCTAACCCCCTAGCAACAAACAACCCTAACCAAACAACAAAGAACCCTAACCGACTAACAACAAACAACACTAAACCCCTAACAAGAAACTACCTTAAAACCGAAACAACAAACAACCCTAACCCCCTGACAAACAACAACAGTAAACACCTAACAACAAACAACACTAACCCCCTAACAACAAACAACCCTAACCCCCTAACAACAAACAACCCTAACCAAACAACAAACAACCCTAACCGACTAACAACAAACAACACTAAACCCCTAACAAGAAACAACATTAAATCCAAAACAACAAACAACCCTAACGCCCTAACAACCAACAACCGTAAACACCTAACAACAAACAACACTAACGCCCTAACAACAACCAAAACTTATCCCCTAAAAACAAACAACACTAACCCCCAACAAGAAAGAACCCAAATCCTCTAAGAACAAACAAGTCTAACCCCCTAACAACAAAAAACTCTGAACACCTAACAACAAGCAACACTAACCCACTAACAACAAACAACCCTAAACCCCTAACAACAAACAACCCTTACCGCCTAACAACCAACAGCACTAACCCCCTAAGCAAAAACACTAACACCCTAACAACAAAACCCACTAAACTCCAACAAGAAACAACCCTAAACACCTAACAACAAACAACACTAACCCCCTAACAACAAACAACACTAACACCCTAACAACAAAAACCACTAAAGCCCAACAAGAAGCAACCCTAAACCCCTAAATACAAACAACACTAACCCCCTAACCACAAACAACACTAACACCCTAACAAGAAAAACCACTAAACCTCAACAAGAAACAACCCGAAACCCCTAAATAGAAACAACACTAACCACCTAACAACAACCCTAACCCCCTAACAACAAACAACCCTAACCCCCAACAACAAACTACTCTAACCCACTAACAACAAACAACCCTAAGCCCCTAACAAAAAAGAACCCTAACTCTCTAACAAGAAACAACACTAACCCCCTAACAACAAAAAACACTAACCCCCTAACAACAAACACCACTAACGCCCTAACAAGAATCCTAACAACCTCACAACAAACAACACTAACCCCCTAAAAATAAACTACCCAAAACCCCAACAAGAAACAACCCTAACCCCCTAACAACAAACAACACTAACCCCCTAACAACAAACAACACTAACACCCTAACAACAACCATCCCTAATCCCCTAACAACAAACAACACTAACCCTCTAACAACAACCCTAATCCCCTAACTACAAACAACACTAACCCACTAACAACAAACAACCCTAAACCCCTAACAACAAACAACCCTTACCGCCTAACAACCAACAGCACTAACCCCCTAAGCAAAAACACTAACACCCTGACAACAAAACCCACTAAACTCCAACAAGAAACAACCCTAAACACCTAACAACAAACAACACTAACACCCTAACAACAAACAACACTAACCCTCTAACAACAACCCTAATCCCCTAACTACAAACAACACTAACCCACTAACAACAAACAAAACTAACCCCCTAAAAAACAACACAAACCCCAACAACAAACAACTCTCACACCCTAACAACAAACACCACTAAGCTGCTAACAACAACAACACTAACCCCCAAAAACGGACAACACTAACACCCTAACAACAAACACTACTAAACCCCAACTAGAAACAACCCTAACCCCCTAACAACAAACAACACTAACCCCTAAAAACCAAAAACACTAACCCACTAACAACAAACAACCCTAACCCACTAACAACAAACAACCCTAACACCCTAACAACAAACAACACTAAACCCCTAACAACAAACAAACCTTAACCCCTAATATCAAACAACCCTAACCCCCTAACAACCAACAACCGTAAACACCTAACAACAAACAACACTAACCCCCTAACAACACCCAACACTTATCCCCTAAAAACAAACAACACTAACCACCAACAAGAAAGAACCCTGAGCCACTAACATCAAACAACACTAACCCCTAACAACAAACAACCCTAACACCCTAACAACAAACACCATTAACCCCCTAACAACAAACAACCCTGAACCACTAACATCAAACAACACTAACCCCTAACAACAAACAACACTAACACCCTAACAACAAACAACACTAACACCTTAACAACAAAAACCACTAAACCCCAACAAGAAACAACCCTAAACCGCTAACAACAAACACTAACCCCCTAACAACAAACAACACTAAACCCCTAACAAAAAACTATCCTAACCCCGTAACAACAAACAACCCTAACCTAATAACAACAAACAACCTTAACCCCCTAACAACAAACAACCTTAAATCACTAACAACAAACAATCCTAACCCCCTAACAACATACAACATTCACCCCCTAATCACAAACAACACTAACACCCTAACCACAAACAACACTAACCCCGTAAGAACAAACAACACTAACCCCCTAACAACAAACAACACTAACACCCTAACAACAAAAACCACTAAACCCCAACAAGAAACAACCCTAAACACCTAACAACAAACACTAACCCCCTAACAACAAACAACACTAACACCCTAACAAGACCCTACCCTAACCCCGTAACAACAAACAACCCTAACCTAATAACAACAAACAACCCTAACCCCTAACAACAAACAACCCTAACCCCCTAACAACAAACAACCCTAACCGACTAACAACAAACAACACTAAACCCCTAACAAGAAACTACCTTAAACCCGAAACAACAAACAACCCTAACCCCCTAACAACCAACAACCGTAAACACATAACAACAAACAACACTAACCCCCTAACAACAAACAACCCTAACCCCTAACAACAAACAACCCAACCCCCTAACAACAAACAACCCTAACCCCCTAACAACCAACAACTCTCACTCCCTAAACAACCAACAACACTAACCCCCTAACCAACAACAGCACTAACCCAGTAAAAACAAAAAAAACTAACCCCCTAACAACAACCAACACTTATCCCCTAAAAACAAACAACACTAACCCCCTAACAACAAACAACCCTAACCCCCTAACAACAAACAACCCTAACCAAACAACAAACAACCCTAACCGACTAACAACAAACAACACTAAACCCCTAACAAGAAACAACCTTAAATCCGAAACAAAAAACAACCCTAACACCCTAACAACCAACAACCGTAAACACCTAACAACAAACAACACTAACCCTCTAACAACAACCAAAACTTATCCCCTAAAAACAAACACTAACCCCCAACAAGAAAGAACCCAAATCCTCTAAGAACAAACAACTCTAACCCCCTAACAACAAAAAACTCTGAACACCTAACAACAAGCAACACTAACCCACTAACAACAAACAACCCTAAACCCCTAACAACAAACAACCCTTACCCCCTAACAACCAACAGCACTAACCCCCTAAGCAAAAACACTAACACCCTAACAACAAAACCCACTAAACTCCAACAAGAAACAACCCTAAACACCTAACAAAAAACAACACTAACCCCCTAACAACAAACAACACTAACACCCTAACAACAACCATCCCTAATCCCCTAACAACAAACAACACTAACCCTCTAACAACAACCCTAATCCCCTAACTACAAACAACACTAACCCACTAACAACAAACAAAACTAACCCCCTAAAAAACAACACAAACCCCAAGCAACAAACAACTCTCACACCCTAACAACAAAGAACACTAACCCCCTTACAACAAACAACGCTAACCCCCAAAACAACCAACAACACTAAACCCCTAACCACCAACAGCACTAACCCAGTAAAAACAAAAAAAACTAACCCCCTAACAACAACCAACACTTATCCCCTAGAAACAAACAACACTAACCCCCAACAAGAAAGAACCCAAATCCTCTAAGAACAAACAACTCTAACCCCCTAACAACAAAAAACTCTGAACCCCTAACAACAAGCAACACTAACCCACTAACAACAAACAACCCTAAACCCCTAACAACAAACAACCCTTACCCCCTAACAACCAACAGCACTAACCCCCTAAGCAAAAACACTAACACCCTAACAACAAAATCCACTAAACTCCAACAAGAAACAACCCTAAACACCTAACAACAAACAACACTAACCCCCTTTCAAGAAACAACAGTAACACCCTAACAAACAACCATCCCTAACCCCCTAGCAACAAACAACCCTAACCAAACAACAAAGAACCCTAACCGACTAACAACAAACAACACTAAACCCCTAACAAGAAACTACCTTAAAACCGAAACAACAAACAACCCTAACCCCCTGACAAACAACAACAGTAAACACCTAACAACAAACAACACTAACCCCCTAACAACAAACAACCCTAACCCCCTAACAACAAACAACCCTAACCAAACAACAAACAACCCTAACCGACTAACAACAAACAACACTAAACCCCTAACAAGAAACAACATTAAATCCAAAACAACAAACAACCCTAACGCCCTAACAACCAACAACCGTAAACACCTAACAACAAACAACACTAACGCCCTAACAACAACCAAAACTTATCCCCTAAAAACAAACAACACTAACCCCCAACAAGAAAGAACCCAAATCCTCTAAGAACAAACAAGTCTAACCCCCTAACAACAAAAAACTCTGAACACCTAACAACAAGCAACACTAACCCACTAACAACAAACAACCCTAAACCCCTAACAACAAACAACCCTTACCGCCTAACAACCAACAGCACTAACCCCCTAAGCAAAAACACTAACACCCTAACAACAAAACCCACTAAACTCCAACAAGAAACAACCCTAAACACCTAACAACAAACAACACTAACCCCCTAACAACAAACAACACTAACACCCTAACAACAAAAACCACTAAAGCCCAACAAGAAGCAACCCTAAACCCCTAAATACAAACAACACTAACCCCCAACCACAAACAACACTAACACCCTAACAAGAAAAACCACTAAACCTCAACAAGAAACAACCCGAAACCCCTAAATAGAAACAACACTAACCACCTAACAACAACCCTAACCCCCTAACAACAAACAACCCTAACCCCCAACAACAAACTACTCTAACCCACTAACAACAAACAACCCTAAGCCCCTAACAAAAAAGAACCCTAACTCTCTAACAAGAAACAACACTAACCCCCTAACAACAAAAAACACTAACCCCCTAACAACAAACACCACTAACGCCCTAACAAGAATCCTAACAACCTCACAACAAACAACACTAACCCCCTAAAAATAAACTACCCAAAACCCCAACAAGAAACAACCCTAACCCCCTAACAACAAACAACACTAACCCCCTAACAACAAACAACACTAACACCCTAACAACAACCATCCCTAATCCCCTAACAACAAACAACACTAACCCTCTAACAACAACCCTAATCCCCTAACTACAAACAACACTAACCCACTAACAACAAACAACCCTAAACCCCTAACAACAAACAACCCTTACCGCCTAACAACCAACAGCACTAACCCCCTAAGCAAAAACACTAACACCCTGACAACAAAACCCACTAAACTCCAACAAGAAACAACCCTAAACACCTAACAACAAACAACACTAACACCCTAACAACAAACAACACTAACCCTCTAACAACAACCCTAATCCCCTAACTACAAACAACACTAACCCACTAACAACAAACAAAACTAACCCCCTAAAAAACAACACAAACCCCAACAACAAACAACTCTCACACCCTAACAACAAACACCACTAAGCTGCTAACAACAACAACACTAACCCCCAAAAACGGACAACACTAACACCCTAACAACAAACACTACTAAACCCCAACTAGAAACAACCCTAACCCCCTAACAACAAACAACACTAACCCCTAAAAACCAAAAACACTAACCCACTAACAACAAACAACCCTAACCCACTAACAACAAACAACCCTAACACCCTAACAACAAACAACACTAAACCCCTAACAACAAACAAACCTTAACCCCTAATATCAAACAACCCTAACCCCCTAACAACCAACAACCGTAAACACCTAACAACAAACAACACTAACCCCCTAACAACAACCAACACTTATCCCCTAAAAACAAACAACACTAACCACCAACAAGAAAGAACCCTGAGCCACTAACATCAAACAACACTAACCCCTAACAACAAACAACCCTAACACCCTAACAACAAACACCATTAACCCCCTAACAACAAACAACCCTGAACCACTAACATCAAACAACACTAACCCCTAACAACAAACAACACTAACACCCTAACAACAAACAACACTAACACCTTAACAACAAAAACCACTAAACCCCAACAAGAAACAACCCTAAACCGCTAACAACAAACACTAACCCCCTAACAACAAACAACACTAAACCCCTAACAAAAAACTATCCTAACCCCGTAACAACAAACAACCCTAACCTAATAACAACAAACAACCTTAACCCCCTAACAACAAACAACCTTAAATCACTAACAACAAACAATCCTAACCCCCTAACAACATACAACATTCACCCCCTAATCACAAACAACACTAACACCCTAACCACAAACAACACTAACCCCGTAAGAACAAACAACACTAACCCCCTAACAACAAACAACACTAACACCCTAACAACAAAAACCACTAAACCCCAACAAGAAACAACCCTAAACACCTAACAACAAACACTAACCCCCTAACAACAAACAACACTAACACCCTAACAAGACCCTACCCTAACCCCGTAACAACAAACAACCCTAACCCCTAACAACAAACAACCCTAACCCCCTAACAACAAACAACCCTAACCCCTAATAACAAACAACCCTAACCCCCTAACAACAAACAACCCTAACCAAACAACAAACAACCCTAACCGACTAACAACAAACAACACTAAACCCCTAACAAGAATCTACCTTAAACCCGAAACAACAAACAACCCTAACCCCCTAACAACCAACAACCGTAAACCCCTAACAACAAACAACACTAACCCCCTAACAACAAACAACCCTAACCTCCTAACAGCAAACAACCCTAACCCCCTAAACAACCAACAACACTAAACCCCTAACCACCAACAGCACTAAGCCAGTAAAAACAAAAAAAAAACTAACCCCCTACAGCAACCAACACTTATCCCCTAAAAACAAACAACACTAACCCCCAACAAGAAAGAACCCAAATCCTCTAACAACAAACAACTCTAACCCCCTAACAACAAAAAACTCTGAACCCCTAACAACAAACAACACTAACCCACTAACAACAAACAACCCTAAACCCCTAACAACAAACAACCCTTACCCCCAACAACCAACAACACTAACCCCCTAAACAAAAACACTAACACCCGAACACCAAAAACCACTAAACCTCAACAAGAGACAACCCTAAACACCTAACAACAAACAACATTAACCCCCTAACAACAAACACTAACACCCTAACAACAACCATCCCTAACCCCCTAACAACAAACAACACTAAGCCCCAACAACAAACAACACTAACCCTTTAACAACAACCCTAATCCCCTAACTACAAACAACACTAACCCACTAACAACAAACAAAACTAACCCCCTAAAAAACAACACAAACCCCCACCAACAACTCTCACACCCTAACAACAAACAACACTAACTCCCTAACAACAACAACACTAACCCCCAAAAACAAAGAAAACTAACACCCTACCAACAAACAATACTAAACGGCAACTAGAAACAACCCTAACCCCCAACAACAAACAACACTAACCCTCTAATAACAAACAACACTAACACCCAACAACAGTCCTAACCACCTAACAACAAAGAACACTAACCCCCTAAAAAGAAAAAACAATAAACCCCTAAAAGCAGACAACACTCATCCCCTAAGAACAAACAACACTAACACTCTAACAACAACCAACATTAAACCCCTAACAACAAACAATCCTAACCCCCTAAAAACAAACACTAACACCCTAAAAACAAACAACCCTAAAACCCTAAAAACAAACAACAATGAACCCCTAAAAACAAACAAGACTAAGCCAATAAGAACAAAGAGCACTAACCCACTAACAACAAAAAACACTAACCCTCTAACAACATCCAACAGTAACGCCCTAACCACAAACAACACTAACCCTCTAACAACAAACAACCCTAACCCCTAACAACAAACAACCCTAACCCCCTAACAACAAACAACCCTAACCCCCTAACAACCAACAACTCTCACTCCCTAAACAACCAACAACACTAACCCGCTAAATAACAACAGCACTAAAACAGTAAAAACAAAAAAAAACTAACCCCCTAACAACAACCAACACTTATCCCCTAAAAACAAACAACACTAACCCCCAACAAGAAAGAACCCAAATCCTCTAACAAGAAACAACTCTAACCCCGAACAACAAACAACTCTGGACCCCTAACAACAAACACCACTAACCCACTAACACCAAACAACACTAACCCCGTAACTAGAAACGACCCTAACCCCGTAACAACAAACAACCCTAACACCCAAACAACAAACACTAACCCCCTAACAACAAAGAACCCTATCTCTCTAACAAGAAACAACACTTACCCCCTAACAACAAAAAACACTAACCCCCTAACAACAAACACCACTAACCCCCTAACAACAATCCTAACACCCTAACAACAAACAACACTAACACACTAACAACAAAAACCACTAAACCCCAACAAGAAACAACCCTAAACCCCTAACAACAAACACTAACCCCCTAACAACAAACAACACTAAACCCCTAACAAGAACCTACCCTAACCCAGTAACAACAAACAACCCTAACCCCTAACAACAAAAAACCCTAACCCCCTAACAACAAACAACCCTAAACCCCTAACATCAAAGAACACTAACACCCTAACCACAAACAACCCTAAGCCCCTAAGAACAAACAACACTAACCCCCAAACAACAAACAACCCTAACCCCTAACATCAAGCAACACTAACCCCGTAACAACAAACAACACTAACCCCCAAACAACAAACAAGCCTAACCCCCTAACAACAAACAATCCTATCCTCCTAACAACCAACAACACTAACCCCGTAACCACGAACAACACTAACACCCTAACAACAAAAACCACTAAACCCCAACAAGAAAAATCCCTAAACCCCTAACAACAAACAACACTAACCCCTAACAACACACAACCCTAACCAAACAACAAACAACCCTAACCCACTAACAACAAACAACACTAACCCCCTAACAAGAAACTACCCTAACCCCGTAAAAACAAACAACCCTAACCCCTAACAACAAACAACCCTAACCCCCTAACAACAAACAACCCTAAACCCCTAACATCAAAGAACACTAACACCCTAACAACAAACAACCCTAAGCCCCTAAGAACAAACAACACTAACCCCCAAACAACAAACAACCCTAACCCCTAAAAACCAAAAACACTAACCCACTAACAACAAACAACCCTAACACCCTAACAACAAACAACACTAAACCCCTAACAACAAACAAACCTTAACTCCTAATATCAAACAACAATAACCCCGTAACAACAAACAACCCTAACCCCCAAACAACAAACAACCCTAACACCCTAAAAACAAACAATCCTATCCCCCTAACAACCAACAACACTAACCCCCTAACCACAAACAACACTAACATCCTAACAACAAAAACCACTAAACCCCAACAAGAAACAACCCTAAACCCCTAACAACAAACAACACTAACCGCCTAACAACACACAGCCCTAACCAAACAACAAACAACACTAACCCACTAAGAACAAACAACACTAACCCCCTAACAAGAAACTACCCTAACCCGTAACAACAAACAACCCTAACCCCTAACAACAAACAACCCTAACCCCCTAACAACAAACAACCCTAACCGACTAACAACAAACAACACTAAACCCCTAACAAGAAACTACCTTAAACCCGAAACAACAAACAACCCTAACCCCCTAACAACCAACAACCGTAAACACATAACAACAAACAACACTAACCCCCTAACAACAAACAACCCTAACCCCTAACAACAAACAACCCTAACCCCCTAACAACAAACAACCCTAACCCCCTAACAACCAACAACTCTCACTCCCTAAACAACCAACAACACTAACCCCCTAACCAACAACAGCACTAACCCAGTAAAAACAAAAAAAACTAACCCCCTAACAACAACCAACACTTATCCCCTAAAAACAAACAACACTAACCCCCTAACAACAAACAACCCTAACCCCCTAACAACAAACAACCCTAACCAAACAACAAACAACCCTAACCGACTAACAACAAACAACACTAAACCCCTAACAAGAAACAACCTTAAATCCGAAACAAAAAACAACCCTAACACCCTAACAACCAACAACCGTAAACACCTAACAACAAACAACACTAACCCTCTAACAACAACCAAAACTTATCCCCTAAAAACAAACACTAACCCCCAACAAGAAAGAACCCAAATCCTCTAAGAACAAACAACTCTAACCCCCTAACAACAAAAAACTCTGAACACCTAACAACAAGCAACACTAACCCACTAACAACAAACAACCCTAAACCCCTAACAACAAACAACCCTTACCCCCTAACAACCAACAGCACTAACCCCCTAAGCAAAAACACTAACACCCTAACAACAAAACCCACTAAACTCCAACAAGAAACAACCCTAAACACCTAACAAAAAACAACACTAACCCCCTAACAACAAACAACACTAACACCCTAACAACAACCATCCCTAATCCCCTAACAACAAACAACACTAACCCTCTAACAACAACCCTAATCCCCTAACTACAAACAACACTAACCCACTAACAACAAACAAAACTAACCCCCTAAAAAACAACACAAACCCCAAGCAACAAACAACTCTCACACCCTAACAACAAAGAACACTAACCCCCTTACAACAAACAACGCTAACCCCCAAAACAACCAACAACACTAAACCCCTAACCACCAACAGCACTAACCCAGTAAAAACAAAAAAAACTAACCCCCTAACAACAACCAACACTTATCCCCTAGAAACAAACAACACTAACCCCCAACAAGAAAGAACCCAAATCCTCTAAGAACAAACAACTCTAACCCCCTAACAACAAAAAACTCTGAACCCCTAACAACAAGCAACACTAACCCACTAACAACAAACAACCCTAAACCCCTAACAACAAACAACCCTTACCCCCTAACAACCAACAGCACTAACCCCCTAAGCAAAAACACTAACACCCTAACAACAAAATCCACTAAACTCCAACAAGAAACAACCCTAAACACCTAACAACAAACAACACTAACCCCCTTTCAAGAAACAACAGTAACACCCTAACAAACAACCATCCCTAACCCCCTAGCAACAAACAACCCTAACCAAACAACAAAGAACCCTAACCGACTAACAACAAACAACACTAAACCCCTAACAAGAAACTACCTTAAAACCGAAACAACAAACAACCCTAACCCCCTGACAAACAACAACAGTAAACACCTAACAACAAACAACACTAACCCCCTAACAACAAACAACCCTAACCCCCTAACAACAAACAACCCTAACCAAACAACAAACAACCCTAACCGACTAACAACAAACAACACTAAACCCCTAACAAGAAACAACATTAAATCCAAAACAACAAACAACCCTAACGCCCTAACAACCAACAACCGTAAACACCTAACAACAAACAACACTAACGCCCTAACAACAACCAAAACTTATCCCCTAAAAACAAACAACACTAACCCCCAACAAGAAAGAACCCAAATCCTCTAAGAACAAACAAGTCTAACCCCCTAACAACAAAAAACTCTGAACACCTAACAACAAGCAACACTAACCCACTAACAACAAACAACCCTAAACCCCTAACAACAAACAACCCTTACCACCTAACAACCAACAGCACTAACCCCCTAAGCAAAAACACTAACACCCTAACAACAAAACCCACTAAACTCCAACAAGAAACAACCCTAAACACCTAACAACAAACAACACTAACCCCCTAACAACAAACAACCCTAACCAAACAACAAACATCCCTAACCGACTAACAACAAACAACACTAAACCCCTAACAAGAAACAACATTAAATCCAAAACAACAAACAACCCTAACGCCCTAACAACCAACAACCGTAAACACCTAACAACAAACAACACTAACGCCCTAACAACAACCAAAACTTATCCCCTAAAAACAAACAACACTAACCCCCAACAAGAAAGAACCCAAATCCTCTAAGAACAAACAAGTCTAACCCCCTAACAACAAAAAACTCTGAACACCTAACAACAAGCAACACTAACCCACTAACAACAAACAACCCTAAACCCCTAACAACAAACAACCCTTACCACCTAACAACCAACAGCACTAACCCCCTAAGCAAAAACACTAACACCCTAACAACAAAACCCACTAAACTCCAACAAGAAACAACCCTAAACACCTAACAACAAACAACACTAACCCCCTAACAACAAACAACACTAACACCCTAACAACAACCATCCCTAATCCCCTAACAACAAACAACACTAACCCTCTAACTACAACCCTAATCCCCTAACTACAAACAGCACTAACCCACTAACAAACAAAACTAACCCCCTAAAAAACAACACAAACCCCAAACAACAAACAACTCTCACACTCTAACAACAAACAACACTAAACCCCGAACAAGAAACAACCTTAAATCCAAAACAACAAACAACCCTAACGCCCTACCAACAACCGTAAACACCTAACAACAAACAACACTAACCCCCTAACAACAACCAAAACTTATCCCCTAAAAACAAACAACACTAACCCCCAACAAGAAAGAACCCAAATCCTCTAAGAACAAACAAGGCTAACCCCCTAACAACAAAAAACTCTGAACACCTAACAACAAGCAACACTAAACCACTAACAACAAACAACCCTAAACCCCTAACAACAAACAACTCTTACCGCCTAACAACCAACAGCACTAACCCCCTAAGCAAAAACACTAACACCCTAACAACAAAACCCACTAAACTCCAACAAGAAACAACCCTAAACACCTAACAACAAACAACACTAACCCCCTTTCAAGAAACAACAGTAACACCCTAACAAACAACCATCCCTAACCCCCTAGCAACAAACAACCCTAACCAAACAACAAAGAACCCTAACCGACTAACAACAAACAACACTAAACCCCTAACAAGAAACTACCTTAAAACCGAAACAACAAACAACCCTAACCCCCTGACAAACAACAACAGTAAACACCTAACAACAAACAACACTAACCCCCTAACAACAAACAACCCTAACCCCCTAACAACAAACAACCCTAACCAAACAACAAACAACCCTAACCGACTAACAACAAACAACACTAAACCCCTAACAAGAAACAACATTAAATCCAAAACAACAAACAACCCTAACGCCCTAACAACCAACAACCGTAAACACCTAACAACAAACAACACTAACGCCCTAACAACAACCAAAACTTATCCCCTAAAAACAAACAACACTAACCCCCAACAAGAAAGAACCCAAATCCTCTAAGAACAAACAAGTCTAACCCCCTAACAACAAAAAACTCTGAACACCTAACAACAAGCAACACTAACCCACTAACAACAAACAACCCTAAACCCCTAACAACAAACAACCCTTACCACCTAACAACCAACAGCACTAACCCCCTAAGCAAAAACACTAACACCCTAACAACAAAACCCACTAAACTCCAACAAGAAACAACCCTAAACACCTAACAACAAACAACACTAACCCCCTAACAACAAACAACACTAACACCCTAACAACAACCATCCCTAATCCCCTAACAACAAACAACACTAACCCTCTAACTACAACCCTAATCCCCTAACTACAAACAGCACTAACCCACTAACAAACAAAACTAACCCCCTAAAAAACAACACAAACCCCAAGCAACAAACAACTCTCACACCCTAACAACAAAGAACACTAACCCCCTTACAACAAACAACGCTAACCCCCAAAACAACCAACAACACTAAACCCCTAACCACCAACAGCACTAACCCAGTAAAAACAAAAAAAACTAACCCCCTAACAACAACCAACACTTATCCCCTAGAAACAAACAACACTAACCCCCAACAAGAAAGAACCCAAATCCTCTAAGAACAAACAACTCTAACCCCCTAACAACAAAAAACTCTGAACCCCTAACAACAAGCAACACTAACCCACTAACAACAAACAACCCTAAACCCCTAACAACAAACAACCCTTACCCCCTAACAACCAACAGCACTAACCCCCTAAGCAAAAACACTAACACCCTAACAACAAAATCCACTAAACTCCAACAAGAAACAACCCTAAACACCTAACAACAAACAACACTAACCCCCTTTCAAGAAACAACAGTAACACCCTAACAAACAACCATCCCTAACCCCCTAGCAACAAACAACCCTAACCAAACAACAAAGAACCCTAACCGACTAACAACAAACAACACTAAACCCCTAACAAGAAACTACCTTAAAACCGAAACAACAAACAACCCTAACCCCCTGACAAACAACAACAGTAAACACCTAACAACAAACAACACTAACCCCCTAACAACAAACAACCCTAACCCCCTAACAACAAACAACCCTAACCAAACAACAAACAACCCTAACCGACTAACAACAAACAACACTAAACCCCTAACAAGAAACAACATTAAATCCAAAACAACAAACAACCCTAACGCCCTAACAACCAACAACCGTAAACACCTAACAACAAACAACACTAACGCCCTAACAACAACCAAAACTTATCCCCTAAAAACAAACAACACTAACCCCCAACAAGAAAGAACCCAAATCCTCTAAGAACAAACAAGTCTAACCCCCTAACAACAAAAAACTCTGAACACCTAACAACAAGCAACACTAACCCACTAACAACAAACAACCCTAAACCCCTAACAACAAACAACCCTTACCGCCTAACAACCAACAGCACTAACCCCCTAAGCAAAAACACTAACACCCTAACAACAAAACCCACTAAACTCCAACAAGAAACAACCCTAAACACCTAACAACAAACAACACTAACCCCCTAACAACAAACAACACTAACACCCTAACAACAAAAACCACTAAAGCCCAACAAGAAGCAACCCTAAACCCCTAAATACAAACAACACTAACCCCCAACCACAAACAACACTAACACCCTAACAAGAAAAACCACTAAACCTCAACAAGAAACAACCCGAAACCCCTAAATAGAAACAACACTAACCACCTAACAACAACCCTAACCCCCTAACAACAAACAACCCTAACCCCCAACAACAAACTACTCTAACCCACTAACAACAAACAACCCTAAGCCCCTAACAAAAAAGAACCCTAACTCTCTAACAAGAAACAACACTAACCCCCTAACAACAAAAAACACTAACCCCCTAACAACAAACACCACTAACGCCCTAACAAGAATCCTAACAACCTCACAACAAACAACACTAACCCCCTAAAAATAAACTACCCAAAACCCCAACAAGAAACAACCCTAACCCCCTAACAACAAACAACACTAACCCCCTAACAACAAACAACACTAACACCCTAACAACAACCATCCCTAATCCCCTAACAACAAACAACACTAACCCTCTAACAACAACCCTAATCCCCTAACTACAAACAACACTAACCCACTAACAACAAACAACCCTAAACCCCTAACAACAAACAACCCTTACCGCCTAACAACCAACAGCACTAACCCCCTAAGCAAAAACACTAACACCCTGACAACAAAACCCACTAAACTCCAACAAGAAACAACCCTAAACACCTAACAACAAACAACACTAACACCCTAACAACAAACAACACTAACCCTCTAACAACAACCCTAATCCCCTAACTACAAACAACACTAACCCACTAACAACAAACAAAACTAACCCCCTAAAAAACAACACAAACCCCAACAACAAACAACTCTCACACCCTAACAACAAACACCACTAAGCTGCTAACAACAACAACACTAACCCCCAAAAACGGACAACACTAACACCCTAACAACAAACACTACTAAACCCCAACTAGAAACAACCCTAACCCCCTAACAACAAACAACACTAACCCCTAAAAACCAAAAACACTAACCCACTAACAACAAACAACCCTAACCCACTAACAACAAACAACCCTAACACCCTAACAACAAACAACACTAAACCCCTAACAACAAACAAACCTTAACCCCTAATATCAAACAACCCTAACCCCCTAACAACCAACAACCGTAAACACCTAACAACAAACAACACTAACCCCCTAACAACAACCAACACTTATCCCCTAAAAACAAACAACACTAACCACCAACAAGAAAGAACCCTGAGCCACTAACATCAAACAACACTAACCCCTAACAACAAACAACCCTAACACCCTAACAACAAACACCATTAACCCCCTAACAACAAACAACCCTGAACCACTAACATCAAACAACACTAACCCCTAACAACAAACAACACTAACACCCTAACAACAAACAACACTAACACCTTAACAACAAAAACCACTAAACCCCAACAAGAAACAACCCTAAACCGCTAACAACAAACACTAACCCCCTAACAACAAACAACACTAAACCCCTAACAAAAAACTATCCTAACCCCGTAACAACAAACAACCCTAACCTAATAACAACAAACAACCTTAACCCCCTAACAACAAACAACCTTAAATCACTAACAACAAACAATCCTAACCCCCTAACAACATACAACATTCACCCCCTAATCACAAACAACACTAACACCCTAACCACAAACAACACTAACCCCGTAAGAACAAACAACACTAACCCCCTAACAACAAACAACACTAACACCCTAACAACAAAAACCACTAAACCCCAACAAGAAACAACCCTAAACACCTAACAACAAACACTAACCCCCTAACAACAAACAACACTAACACCCTAACAAGACCCTACCCTAACCCCGTAACAACAAACAACCCTAACCCCTAACAACAAACAACCCTAACCCCCTAACAACAAACAACCCTAACCCCTAATAACAAACAACCCTAACCCCCTAACAACAAACAACCCTAACCAAACAACAAACAACCCTAACCGACTAACAACAAACAACACTAAACCCCTAACAAGAATCTACCTTAAACCCGAAACAACAAACAACCCTAACCCCCTAACAACCAACAACCGTAAACCCCTAACAACAAACAACACTAACCCCCTAACAACAAACAACCCTAACCTCCTAACAGCAAACAACCCTAACCCCCTAAACAACCAACAACACTAAACCCCTAACCACCAACAGCACTAAGCCAGTAAAAACAAAAAAAAAACTAACCCCCTACAGCAACCAACACTTATCCCCTAAAAACAAACAACACTAACCCCCAACAAGAAAGAACCCAAATCCTCTAACAACAAACAACTCTAACCCCCTAACAACAAAAAACTCTGAACCCCTAACAACAAACAACACTAACCCACTAACAACAAACAACCCTAAACCCCTAACAACAAACAACCCTTACCCCCAACAACCAACAACACTAACCCCCTAAACAAAAACACTAACACCCGAACACCAAAAACCACTAAACCTCAACAAGAGACAACCCTAAACACCTAACAACAAACAACATTAACCCCCTAACAACAAACACTAACACCCTAACAACAACCATCCCTAACCCCCTAACAACAAACAACACTAAGCCCCAACAACAAACAACACTAACCCTTTAACAACAACCCTAATCCCCTAACTACAAACAACACTAACCCACTAACAACAAACAAAACTAACCCCCTAAAAAACAACACAAACCCCCACCAACAACTCTCACACCCTAACAACAAACAACACTAACTCCCTAACAACAACAACACTAACCCCCAAAAACAAAGAAAACTAACACCCTACCAACAAACAATACTAAACGGCAACTAGAAACAACCCTAACCCCCAACAACAAACAACACTAACCCTCTAATAACAAACAACACTAACACCCAACAACAGTCCTAACCACCTAACAACAAAGAACACTAACCCCCTAAAAAGAAAAAACAATAAACCCCTAAAAGCAGACAACACTCATCCCCTAAGAACAAACAACACTAACACTCTAACAACAACCAACATTAAACCCCTAACAACAAACAATCCTAACCCCCTAAAAACAAACACTAACACCCTAAAAACAAACAACCCTAAAACCCTAAAAACAAACAACAATGAACCCCTAAAAACAAACAAGACTAAGCCAATAAGAACAAAGAGCACTAACCCACTAACAACAAAAAACACTAACCCTCTAACAACATCCAACAGTAACGCCCTAACCACAAACAACACTAACCCTCTAACAACAAACAACCCTAACCCCTAACAACAAACAACCCTAACCCCCTAACAACAAACAACCCTAACCCCCTAACAACCAACAACTCTCACTCCCTAAACAACCAACAACACTAACCCGCTAAATAACAACAGCACTAAAACAGTAAAAACAAAAAAAAACTAACCCCCTAACAACAACCAACACTTATCCCCTAAAAACAAACAACACTAACCCCCAACAAGAAAGAACCCAAATCCTCTAACAAGAAACAACTCTAACCCCGAACAACAAACAACTCTGGACCCCTAACAACAAACACCACTAACCCACTAACACCAAACAACACTAACCCCGTAACTAGAAACGACCCTAACCCCGTAACAACAAACAACCCTAACACCCAAACAACAAACACTAACCCCCTAACAACAAAGAACCCTATCTCTCTAACAAGAAACAACACTTACCCCCTAACAACAAAAAACACTAACCCCCTAACAACAAACACCACTAACCCCCTAACAACAATCCTAACACCCTAACAACAAACAACACTAACACACTAACAACAAAAACCACTAAACCCCAACAAGAAACAACCCTAAACCCCTAACAACAAACACTAACCCCCTAACAACAAACAACACTAAACCCCTAACAAGAACCTACCCTAACCCAGTAACAACAAACAACCCTAACCCCTAACAACAAAAAACCCTAACCCCCTAACAACAAACAACCCTAAACCCCTAACATCAAAGAACACTAACACCCTAACCACAAACAACCCTAAGCCCCTAAGAACAAACAACACTAACCCCCAAACAACAAACAACCCTAACCCCTAACATCAAGCAACACTAACCCCGTAACAACAAACAACACTAACCCCCAAACAACAAACAAGCCTAACCCCCTAACAACAAACAATCCTATCCTCCTAACAACCAACAACACTAACCCCGTAACCACGAACAACACTAACACCCTAACAACAAAAACCACTAAACCCCAACAAGAAAAATCCCTAAACCCCTAACAACAAACAACACTAACCCCTAACAACACACAACCCTAACCAAACAACAAACAACCCTAACCCACTAACAACAAACAACACTAACCCCCTAACAAGAAACTACCCTAACCCCGTAAAAACAAACAACCCTAACCCCTAACAACAAACAACCCTAAACCCCTAACATCAAAGAACACTAACACCCTAACAACAAACAACCCTAAGCCCCTAAGAACAAACAACACTAACCCCCAAACAACAAACAACCCTAACCCCTAAAAACCAAAAACACTAACCCACTAACAACAAACAACCCTAACACCCTAACAACAAACAACACTAAACCCCTAACAACAAACAAACCTTAACTCCTAATATCAAACAACAATAACCCCGTAACAACAAACAACCCTAACCCCCAAACAACAAACAACCCTAACACCCTAAAAACAAACAATCCTATCCCCCTAACAACCAACAACACTAACCCCCTAACCACAAACAACACTAACATCCTAACAACAAAAACCACTAAACCCCAACAAGAAACAACCCTAAACCCCTAACAACAAACAACACTAACCGCCTAACAACACACAGCCCTAACCAAACAACAAACAACACTAACCCACTAAGAACAAACAACACTAACCCCCTAACAAGAAACTACCCTAACCCGTAACAACAAACAACCCTAACCCCTAACAACAAACAACCCTAACCCCCTAACAACAAACAACCCTAACCGACTAACAACAAACAACACTAAACCCCTAACAAGAAACTACCTTAAACCCGAAACAACAAACAACCCTAACCCCCTAACAACCAACAACCGTAAACACATAACAACAAACAACACTAACCCCCTAACAACAAACAACCCTAACCCCTAACAACAAACAACCCTAACCCCCTAACAACAAACAACCCTAACCCCCTAACAACCAACAACTCTCACTCCCTAAACAACCAACAACACTAACCCCCTAACCAACAACAGCACTAACCCAGTAAAAACAAAAAAAACTAACCCCCTAACAACAACCAACACTTATCCCCTAAAAACAAACAACACTAACCCCCTAACAACAAACAACCCTAACCCCCTAACAACAAACAACCCTAACCAAACAACAAACAACCCTAACCGACTAACAACAAACAACACTAAACCCCTAACAAGAAACAACCTTAAATCCGAAACAAAAATCAACCCTAACACCCTAACAACCAACAACCGTAAACACCTAACAACAAACAACACTAACCCTCTAACAACAACCAAAACTTATCCCCTAAAAACAAACACTAACCCCCAACAAGAAAGAACCCAAATCCTCTAAGAACAAACAACTCTAACCCCCTAACAACAAAAAACTCTGAACACCTAACAACAAGCAACACTAACCCACTAACAACAAACAACCCTAAACCCCTAACAACAAACAACCCTTACCCCCTAACAACCAACAGCACTAACCCCCTAAGCAAAAACACTAACACCCTAACAACAAAACCCACTAAACTCCAACAAGAAACAACCCTAAACACCTAACAAAAAACAACACTAACCCCCTAACAACAAACAACACTAACACCCTAACAACAACCATCCCTAATCCCCTAACAACAAACAACACTAACCCTCTAACAACAACCCTAATCCCCTAACTACAAACAACACTAACCCACTAACAACAAACAAAACTAACCCCCTAAAAAACAACACAAACCCCAAGCAACAAACAACTCTCACACCCTAACAACAAAGAACACTAACCCCCTTACAACAAACAACGCTAACCCCCAAAACAACCAACAACACTAAACCCCTAACCACCAACAGCACTAACCCAGTAAAAACAAAAAAAACTAACCCCCTAACAACAACCAACACTTATCCCCTAGAAACAAACAACACTAACCCCCAACAAGAAAGAACCCAAATCCTCTAAGAACAAACAACTCTAACCCCCTAACAACAAAAAACTCTGAACCCCTAACAACAAGCAACACTAACCCACTAACAACAAACAACCCTAAACCCCTAACAACAAACAACCCTTACCCCCTAACAACCAACAGCACTAACCCCCTAAGCAAAAACACTAACACCCTAACAACAAAATCCACTAAACTCCAACAAGAAACAACCCTAAACACCTAACAACAAACAACACTAACCCCCTTTCAAGAAACAACAGTAACACCCTAACAAACAACCATCCCTAACCCCCTAGCAACAAACAACCCTAACCAAACAACAAAGAACCCTAACCGACTAACAACAAACAACACTAAACCCCTAACAAGAAACTACCTTAAAACCGAAACAACAAACAACCCTAACCCCCTGACAAACAACAACAGTAAACACCTAACAACAAACAACACTAACCCCCTAACAACAAACAACCCTAACCCCCTAACAACAAACAACCCTAACCAAACAACAAACAACCCTAACCGACTAACAACAAACAACACTAAACCCCTAACAAGAAACAACATTAAATCCAAAACAACAAACAACCCTAACGCCCTAACAACCAACAACCGTAAACACCTAACAACAAACAACACTAACGCCCTAACAACAACCAAAACTTATCCCCTAAAAACAAACAACACTAACCCCCAACAAGAAAGAACCCAAATCCTCTAAGAACAAACAAGTCTAACCCCCTAACAACAAAAAACTCTGAACACCTAACAACAAGCAACACTAACCCACTAACAACAAACAACCCTAAACCCCTAACAACAAACAACCCTTACCACCTAACAACCAACAGCACTAACCCCCTAAGCAAAAACACTAACACCCTAACAACAAAACCCACTAAACTCCAACAAGAAACAACCCTAAACACCTAACAACAAACAACACTAACCCCCTAACAACAAACAACCCTAACCAAACAACAAACAACCCTAACCGACTAACAACAAACAACACTAAACCCCTAACAAGAAACAACATTAAATCCAAAACAACAAACAACCCTAACGCCCTAACAACCAACAACCGTAAACACCTAACAACAAACAACACTAACGCCCTAACAACAACCAAAACTTATCCCCTAAAAACAAACAACACTAACCCCCAACAAGAAAGAACCCAAATCCTCTAAGAACAAACAAGTCTAACCCCCTAACAACAAAAAACTCTGAACACCTAACAACAAGCAACACTAACCCACTAACAACAAACAACCCTAAACCCCTAACAACAAACAACCCTTACCACCTAACAACCAACAGCACTAACCCCCTAAGCAAAAACACTAACACCCTAACAACAAAACCCACTAAACTCCAACAAGAAACAACCCTAAACACCTAACAACAAACAACACTAACCCCCTAACAACAAACAACACTAACACCCTAACAACAACCATCCCTAATCCCCTAACAACAAACAACACTAACCCTCTAACTACAACCCTAATCCCCTAACTACAAACAGCACTAACCCACTAACAAACAAAACTAACCCCCTAAAAAACAACACAAACCCCAAACAACAAACAACTCTCACACTCTAACAACAAACAACACTAAACCCCGAACAAGAAACAACCTTAAATCCAAAACAACAAACAACCCTAACGCCCTACCAACAACCGTAAACACCTAACAACAAACAACACTAACCCCCTAACAACAACCAAAACTTATCCCCTAAAAACAAACAACACTAACCCCCAACAAGAAAGAACCCAAATCCTCTAAGAACAAACAAGGCTAACCCCCTAACAACAAAAAACTCTGAACACCTAACAACAAGCAACACTAAACCACTAACAACAAACAACCCTAAACCCCTAACAACAAACAACTCTTACCGCCTAACAACCAACAGCACTAACCCCCTAAGCAAAAACACTAACACCCTAACAACAAAACCCACTAAACTCCAACAAGAAACAACCCTAAACACCTAACAACAAACAACACTAACCCCCTTTCAAGAAACAACAGTAACACCCTAACAAACAACCATCCCTAACCCCCTAGCAACAAACAACCCTAACCAAACAACAAAGAACCCTAACCGACTAACAACAAACAACACTAAACCCCTAACAAGAAACTACCTTAAAACCGAAACAACAAACAACCCTAACCCCCTGACAAACAACAACAGTAAACACCTAACAACAAACAACACTAACCCCCTAACAACAAACAACCCTAACCCCCTAACAACAAACAACCCTAACCAAACAACAAACAACCCTAACCGACTAACAACAAACAACACTAAACCCCTAACAAGAAACAACATTAAATCCAAAACAACAAACAACCCTAACGCCCTAACAACCAACAACCGTAAACACCTAACAACAAACAACACTAACGCCCTAACAACAACCAAAACTTATCCCCTAAAAACAAACAACACTAACCCCCAACAAGAAAGAACCCAAATCCTCTAAGAACAAACAAGTCTAACCCCCTAACAACAAAAAACTCTGAACACCTAACAACAAGCAACACTAACCCACTAACAACAAACAACCCTAAACCCCTAACAACAAACAACCCTTACCGCCTAACAACCAACAGCACTAACCCCCTAAGCAAAAACACTAACACCCTAACAACAAAACCCACTAAACTCCAACAAGAAACAACCCTAAACACCTAACAACAAACAACACTAACCCCCTAACAACAAACAACACTAACACCCTAACAACAAAAACCACTAAAGCCCAACAAGAAGCAACCCTAAACCCCTAAATACAAACAACACTAACCCCCAACCACAAACAACACTAACACCCTAACAAGAAAAACCACTAAACCTCAACAAGAAACAACCCGAAACCCCTAAATAGAAACAACACTAACCACCTAACAACAACCCTAACCCCCTAACAACAAACAACCCTAACCCCCAACAACAAACTACTCTAACCCACTAACAACAAACAACCCTAAGCCCCTAACAAAAAAGAACCCTAACTCTCTAACAAGAAACAACACTAACCCCCTAACAACAAAAAACACTAACCCCCTAACAACAAACACCACTAACGCCCTAACAAGAATCCTAACAACCTCACAACAAACAACACTAACCCCCTAAAAATAAACTACCCAAAACCCCAACAAGAAACAACCCTAACCCCCTAACAACAAACAACACTAACCCCCTAACAACAAACAACACTAACACCCTAACAACAACCATCCCTAATCCCCTAACAACAAACAACACTAACCCTCTAACAACAACCCTAATCCCCTAACTACAAACAACACTAACCCACTAACAACAAACAACCCTAAACCCCTAACAACAAACAACCCTTACCGCCTAACAACCAACAGCACTAACCCCCTAAGCAAAAACACTAACACCCTGACAACAAAACCCACTAAACTCCAACAAGAAACAACCCTAAACACCTAACAACAAACAACACTAACACCCTAACAACAAACAACACTAACCCTCTAACAACAACCCTAATCCCCTAACTACAAACAACACTAACCCACTAACAACAAACAAAACTAACCCCCTAAAAAACAACACAAACCCCAACAACAAACAACTCTCACACCCTAACAACAAACACCACTAAGCTGCTAACAACAACAACACTAACCCCCAAAAACGGACAACACTAACACCCTAACAACAAACACTACTAAACCCCAACTAGAAACAACCCTAACCCCCTAACAACAAACAACACTAACCCCTAAAAACCAAAAACACTAACCCACTAACAACAAACAACCCTAACCCACTAACAACAAACAACCCTAACACCCTAACAACAAACAACACTAAACCCCTAACAACAAACAAACCTTAACCCCTAATATCAAACAACCCTAACCCCCTAACAACCAACAACCGTAAACACCTAACAACAAACAACACTAACCCCCTAACAACAACCAACACTTATCCCCTAAAAACAAACAACACTAACCACCAACAAGAAAGAACCCTGAGCCACTAACATCAAACAACACTAACCCCTAACAACAAACAACCCTAACACCCTAACAACAAACACCATTAACCCCCTAACAACAAACAACCCTGAACCACTAACATCAAACAACACTAACCCCTAACAACAAACAACACTAACACCCTAACAACAAACAACACTAACACCTTAACAACAAAAACCACTAAACCCCAACAAGAAACAACCCTAAACCGCTAACAACAAACACTAACCCCCTAACAACAAACAACACTAAACCCCTAACAAAAAACTATCCTAACCCCGTAACAACAAACAACCCTAACCTAATAACAACAAACAACCTTAACCCCCTAACAACAAACAACCTTAAATCACTAACAACAAACAATCCTAACCCCCTAACAACATACAACATTCACCCCCTAATCACAAACAACACTAACACCCTAACCACAAACAACACTAACCCCGTAAGAACAAACAACACTAACCCCCTAACAACAAACAACACTAACACCCTAACAACAAAAACCACTAAACCCCAACAAGAAACAACCCTAAACACCTAACAACAAACACTAACCCCCTAACAACAAACAACACTAACACCCTAACAAGACCCTACCCTAACCCCGTAACAACAAACAACCCTAACCCCTAACAACAAACAACCCTAACCCCCTAACAACAAACAACCCTAACCCCTAATAACAAACAACCCTAACCCCCTAACAACAAACAACCCTAACCAAACAACAAACAACCCTAACCGACTAACAACAAACAACACTAAACCCCTAACAAGAATCTACCTTAAACCCGAAACAACAAACAACCCTAACCCCCTAACAACCAACAACCGTAAACCCCTAACAACAAACAACACTAACCCCCTAACAACAAACAACCCTAACCTCCTAACAGCAAACAACCCTAACCCCCTAAACAACCAACAACACTAAACCCCTAACCACCAACAGCACTAAGCCAGTAAAAACAAAAAAAAAACTAACCCCCTACAGCAACCAACACTTATCCCCTAAAAACAAACAACACTAACCCCCAACAAGAAAGAACCCAAATCCTCTAACAACAAACAACTCTAACCCCCTAACAACAAAAAACTCTGAACCCCTAACAACAAACAACACTAACCCACTAACAACAAACAACCCTAAACCCCTAACAACAAACAACCCTTACCCCCAACAACCAACAACACTAACCCCCTAAACAAAAACACTAACACCCGAACACCAAAAACCACTAAACCTCAACAAGAGACAACCCTAAACACCTAACAACAAACAACATTAACCCCCTAACAACAAACACTAACACCCTAACAACAACCATCCCTAACCCCCTAACAACAAACAACACTAAGCCCCAACAACAAACAACACTAACCCTTTAACAACAACCCTAATCCCCTAACTACAAACAACACTAACCCACTAACAACAAACAAAACTAACCCCCTAAAAAACAACACAAACCCCCACCAACAACTCTCACACCCTAACAACAAACAACACTAACTCCCTAACAACAACAACACTAACCCCCAAAAACAAAGAAAACTAACACCCTACCAACAAACAATACTAAACGGCAACTAGAAACAACCCTAACCCCCAACAACAAACAACACTAACCCTCTAATAACAAACAACACTAACACCCAACAACAGTCCTAACCACCTAACAACAAAGAACACTAACCCCCTAAAAAGAAAAAACAATAAACCCCTAAAAGCAGACAACACTCATCCCCTAAGAACAAACAACACTAACACTCTAACAACAACCAACATTAAACCCCTAACAACAAACAATCCTAACCCCCTAAAAACAAACACTAACACCCTAAAAACAAACAACCCTAAAACCCTAAAAACAAACAACAATGAACCCCTAAAAACAAACAAGACTAAGCCAATAAGAACAAAGAGCACTAACCCACTAACAACAAAAAACACTAACCCTCTAACAACATCCAACAGTAACGCCCTAACCACAAACAACACTAACCCTCTAACAACAAACAACCCTAACCCCTAACAACAAACAACCCTAACCCCCTAACAACAAACAACCCTAACCCCCTAACAACCAACAACTCTCACTCCCTAAACAACCAACAACACTAACCCGCTAAATAACAACAGCACTAAAACAGTAAAAACAAAAAAAAACTAACCCCCTAACAACAACCAACACTTATCCCCTAAAAACAAACAACACTAACCCCCAACAAGAAAGAACCCAAATCCTCTAACAAGAAACAACTCTAACCCCGAACAACAAACAACTCTGGACCCCTAACAACAAACACCACTAACCCACTAACACCAAACAACACTAACCCCGTAACTAGAAACGACCCTAACCCCGTAACAACAAACAACCCTAACACCCAAACAACAAACACTAACCCCCTAACAACAAAGAACCCTATCTCTCTAACAAGAAACAACACTTACCCCCTAACAACAAAAAACACTAACCCCCTAACAACAAACACCACTAACCCCCTAACAACAATCCTAACACCCTAACAACAAACAACACTAACACACTAACAACAAAAACCACTAAACCCCAACAAGAAACAACCCTAAACCCCTAACAACAAACACTAACCCCCTAACAACAAACAACACTAAACCCCTAACAAGAACCTACCCTAACCCAGTAACAACAAACAACCCTAACCCCTAACAACAAAAAACCCTAACCCCCTAACAACAAACAACCCTAAACCCCTAACATCAAAGAACACTAACACCCTAACCACAAACAACCCTAAGCCCCTAAGAACAAACAACACTAACCCCCAAACAACAAACAACCCTAACCCCTAACATCAAGCAACACTAACCCCGTAACAACAAACAACACTAACCCCCAAACAACAAACAAGCCTAACCCCCTAACAACAAACAATCCTATCCTCCTAACAACCAACAACACTAACCCCGTAACCACGAACAACACTAACACCCTAACAACAAAAACCACTAAACCCCAACAAGAAAAATCCCTAAACCCCTAACAACAAACAACACTAACCCCTAACAACACACAACCCTAACCAAACAACAAACAACCCTAACCCACTAACAACAAACAACACTAACCCCCTAACAAGAAACTACCCTAACCCCGTAAAAACAAACAACCCTAACCCCTAACAACAAACAACCCTAAACCCCTAACATCAAAGAACACTAACACCCTAACAACAAACAACCCTAAGCCCCTAAGAACAAACAACACTAACCCCCAAACAACAAACAACCCTAACCCCTAAAAACCAAAAACACTAACCCACTAACAACAAACAACCCTAACACCCTAACAACAAACAACACTAAACCCCTAACAACAAACAAACCTTAACTCCTAATATCAAACAACAATAACCCCGTAACAACAAACAACCCTAACCCCCAAACAACAAACAACCCTAACACCCTAAAAACAAACAATCCTATCCCCCTAACAACCAACAACACTAACCCCCTAACCACAAACAACACTAACATCCTAACAACAAAAACCACTAAACCCCAACAAGAAACAACCCTAAACCCCTAACAACAAACAACACTAACCGCCTAACAACACACAGCCCTAACCAAACAACAAACAACACTAACCCACTAAGAACAAACAACACTAACCCCCTAACAAGAAACTACCCTAACCCGTAACAACAAACAACCCTAACCCCTAACAACAAACAACCCTAACCCCCTAACAACAAACAACCCTAACCGACTAACAACAAACAACACTAAACCCCTAACAAGAAACTACCTTAAACCCGAAACAACAAACAACCCTAACCCCCTAACAACCAACAACCGTAAACACATAACAACAAACAACACTAACCCCCTAACAACAAACAACCCTAACCCCTAACAACAAACAACCCTAACCCCCTAACAACAAACAACCCTAACCCCCTAACAACCAACAACTCTCACTCCCTAAACAACCAACAACACTAACCCCCTAACCAACAACAGCACTAACCCAGTAAAAACAAAAAAAACTAACCCCCTAACAACAACCAACACTTATCCCCTAAAAACAAACAACACTAACCCCCTAACAACAAACAACCCTAACCCCCTAACAACAAACAACCCTAACCAAACAACAAACAACCCTAACCGACTAACAACAAACAACACTAAACCCCTAACAAGAAACAACCTTAAATCCGAAACAAAAATCAACCCTAACACCCTAACAACCAACAACCGTAAACACCTAACAACAAACAACACTAACCCTCTAACAACAACCAAAACTTATCCCCTAAAAACAAACACTAACCCCCAACAAGAAAGAACCCAAATCCTCTAAGAACAAACAACTCTAACCCCCTAACAACAAAAAACTCTGAACACCTAACAACAAGCAACACTAACCCACTAACAACAAACAACCCTAAACCCCTAACAACAAACAACCCTTACCCCCTAACAACCAACAGCACTAACCCCCTAAGCAAAAACACTAACACCCTAACAACAAAACCCACTAAACTCCAACAAGAAACAACCCTAAACACCTAACAAAAAACAACACTAACCCCCTAACAACAAACAACACTAACACCCTAACAACAACCATCCCTAATCCCCTAACAACAAACAACACTAACCCTCTAACAACAACCCTAATCCCCTAACTACAAACAACACTAACCCACTAACAACAAACAAAACTAACCCCCTAAAAAACAACACAAACCCCAAGCAACAAACAACTCTCACACCCTAACAACAAAGAACACTAACCCCCTTACAACAAACAACGCTAACCCCCAAAACAACCAACAACACTAAACCCCTAACCACCAACAGCACTAACCCAGTAAAAACAAAAAAAACTAACCCCCTAACAACAACCAACACTTATCCCCTAGAAACAAACAACACTAACCCCCAACAAGAAAGAACCCAAATCCTCTAAGAACAAACAACTCTAACCCCCTAACAACAAAAAACTCTGAACCCCTAACAACAAGCAACACTAACCCACTAACAACAAACAACCCTAAACCCCTAACAACAAACAACCCTTACCCCCTAACAACCAACAGCACTAACCCCCTAAGCAAAAACACTAACACCCTAACAACAAAATCCACTAAACTCCAACAAGAAACAACCCTAAACACCTAACAACAAACAACACTAACCCCCTTTCAAGAAACAACAGTAACACCCTAACAAACAACCATCCCTAACCCCCTAGCAACAAACAACCCTAACCAAACAACAAAGAACCCTAACCGACTAACAACAAACAACACTAAACCCCTAACAAGAAACTACCTTAAAACCGAAACAACAAACAACCCTAACCCCCTGACAAACAACAACAGTAAACACCTAACAACAAACAACACTAACCCCCTAACAACAAACAACCCTAACCCCCTAACAACAAACAACCCTAACCAAACAACAAACAACCCTAACCGACTAACAACAAACAACACTAAACCCCTAACAAGAAACAACATTAAATCCAAAACAACAAACAACCCTAACGCCCTAACAACCAACAACCGTAAACACCTAACAACAAACAACACTAACGCCCTAACAACAACCAAAACTTATCCCCTAAAAACAAACAACACTAACCCCCAACAAGAAAGAACCCAAATCCTCTAAGAACAAACAAGTCTAACCCCCTAACAACAAAAAACTCTGAACACCTAACAACAAGCAACACTAACCCACTAACAACAAACAACCCTAAACCCCTAACAACAAACAACCCTTACCACCTAACAACCAACAGCACTAACCCCCTAAGCAAAAACACTAACACCCTAACAACAAAACCCACTAAACTCCAACAAGAAACAACCCTAAACACCTAACAACAAACAACACTAACCCCCTAACAACAAACAACCCTAACCAAACAACAAACAACCCTAACCGACTAACAACAAACAACACTAAACCCCTAACAAGAAACAACATTAAATCCAAAACAACAAACAACCCTAACGCCCTAACAACCAACAACCGTAAACACCTAACAACAAACAACACTAACGCCCTAACAACAACCAAAACTTATCCCCTAAAAACAAACAACACTAACCCCCAACAAGAAAGAACCCAAATCCTCTAAGAACAAACAAGTCTAACCCCCTAACAACAAAAAACTCTGAACACCTAACAACAAGCAACACTAACCCACTAACAACAAACAACCCTAAACCCCTAACAACAAACAACCCTTACCACCTAACAACCAACAGCACTAACCCCCTAAGCAAAAACACTAACACCCTAACAACAAAACCCACTAAACTCCAACAAGAAACAACCCTAAACACCTAACAACAAACAACACTAACCCCCTAACAACAAACAACACTAACACCCTAACAACAACCATCCCTAATCCCCTAACAACAAACAACACTAACCCTCTAACTACAACCCTAATCCCCTAACTACAAACAGCACTAACCCACTAACAAACAAAACTAACCCCCTAAAAAACAACACAAACCCCAAACAACAAACAACTCTCACACTCTAACAACAAACAACACTAAACCCCGAACAAGAAACAACCTTAAATCCAAAACAACAAACAACCCTAACGCCCTACCAACAACCGTAAACACCTAACAACAAACAACACTAACCCCCTAACAACAACCAAAACTTATCCCCTAAAAACAAACAACACTAACCCCCAACAAGAAAGAACCCAAATCCTCTAAGAACAAACAAGGCTAACCCCCTAACAACAAAAAACTCTGAACACCTAACAACAAGCAACACTAAACCACTAACAACAAACAACCCTAAACCCCTAACAACAAACAACTCTTACCGCCTAACAACCAACAGCACTAACCCCCTAAGCAAAAACACTAACACCCTAACAACAAAACCCACTAAACTCCAACAAGAAACAACCCTAAACACCTAACAACAAACAACACTAACCCCCTTTCAAGAAACAACAGTAACACCCTAACAAACAACCATCCCTAACCCCCTAGCAACAAACAACCCTAACCAAACAACAAAGAACCCTAACCGACTAACAACAAACAACACTAAACCCCTAACAAGAAACTACCTTAAAACCGAAACAACAAACAACCCTAACCCCCTGACAAACAACAACAGTAAACACCTAACAACAAACAACACTAACCCCCTAACAACAAACAACCCTAACCCCCTAACAACAAACAACCCTAACCAAACAACAAACAACCCTAACCGACTAACAACAAACAACACTAAACCCCTAACAAGAAACAACATTAAATCCAAAACAACAAACAACCCTAACGCCCTAACAACCAACAACCGTAAACACCTAACAACAAACAACACTAACGCCCTAACAACAACCAAAACTTATCCCCTAAAAACAAACAACACTAACCCCCAACAAGAAAGAACCCAAATCCTCTAAGAACAAACAAGTCTAACCCCCTAACAACAAAAAACTCTGAACACCTAACAACAAGCAACACTAACCCACTAACAACAAACAACCCTAAACCCCTAACAACAAACAACCCTTACCACCTAACAACCAACAGCACTAACCCCCTAAGCAAAAACACTAACACCCTAACAACAAAACCCACTAAACTCCAACAAGAAACAACCCTAAACACCTAACAACAAACAACACTAACCCCCTAACAACAAACAACACTAACACCCTAACAACAACCATCCCTAATCCCCTAACAACAAACAACACTAACCCTCTAACTACAACCCTAATCCCCTAACTACAAACAGCACTAACCCACTAACAAACAAAACTAACCCCCTAAAAAACAACACAAACCCCAAGCAACAAACAACTCTCACACCCTAACAACAAAGAACACTAACCCCCTTACAACAAACAACGCTAACCCCCAAAACAACCAACAACACTAAACCCCTAACCACCAACAGCACTAACCCAGTAAAAACAAAAAAAACTAACCCCCTAACAACAACCAACACTTATCCCCTAGAAACAAACAACACTAACCCCCAACAAGAAAGAACCCAAATCCTCTAAGAACAAACAACTCTAACCCCCTAACAACAAAAAACTCTGAACCCCTAACAACAAGCAACACTAACCCACTAACAACAAACAACCCTAAACCCCTAACAACAAACAACCCTTACCCCCTAACAACCAACAGCACTAACCCCCTAAGCAAAAACACTAACACCCTAACAACAAAATCCACTAAACTCCAACAAGAAACAACCCTAAACACCTAACAACAAACAACACTAACCCCCTTTCAAGAAACAACAGTAACACCCTAACAAACAACCATCCCTAACCCCCTAGCAACAAACAACCCTAACCAAACAACAAAGAACCCTAACCGACTAACAACAAACAACACTAAACCCCTAACAAGAAACTACCTTAAAACCGAAACAACAAACAACCCTAACCCCCTGACAAACAACAACAGTAAACACCTAACAACAAACAACACTAACCCCCTAACAACAAACAACCCTAACCCCCTAACAACAAACAACCCTAACCAAACAACAAACAACCCTAACCGACTAACAACAAACAACACTAAACCCCTAACAAGAAACAACATTAAATCCAAAACAACAAACAACCCTAACGCCCTAACAACCAACAACCGTAAACACCTAACAACAAACAACACTAACGCCCTAACAACAACCAAAACTTATCCCCTAAAAACAAACAACACTAACCCCCAACAAGAAAGAACCCAAATCCTCTAAGAACAAACAAGTCTAACCCCCTAACAACAAAAATCTCTGAACACCTAACAACAAGCAACACTAACCCACTAACAACAAACAACCCTAAACCCCTAACAACAAACAACCCTTACCGCCTAACAACCAACAGCACTAACCCCCTAAGCAAAAACACTAACACCCTAACAACAAAACCCACTAAACTCCAACAAGAAACAACCCTAAACACCTAACAACAAACAACACTAACCCCCTAACAACAAACAACACTAACACCCTAACAACAAAAACCACTAAAGCCCAACAAGAAGCAACCCTAAACCCCTAAATACAAACAACACTAACCCCCTAACCACAAACAACACTAACACCCTAACAAGAAAAACCACTAAACCTCAACAAGAAACAACCCGAAACCCCTAAATAGAAACAACACTAACCACCTAACAACAACCCTAACCCCCTAACAACAAACAACCCTAACCCCCAACAACAAACTACTCTAACCCACTAACAACAAACAACCCTAAGCCCCTAACAAAAAAGAACCCTAACTCTCTAACAAGAAACAACACTAACCCCCTAACAACAAAAAACACTAACCCCCTAACAACAAACACCACTAACGCCCTAACAAGAATCCTAACAACCTCACAACAAACAACACTAACCCCCTAAAAATAAACTACCGAAAACCCCAACAAGAAACAACCCTAACCCCCTAACAACAAACAACACTAACCCCCTAACAACAAACAACACTAACACCCTAACAACAACCATCCCTAATCCCCTAACAACAAACAACACTAACCCTCTAACAACAACCCTAATCCCCTAACTACAAACAACACTAACCCACTAACAACAAACAACCCTAAACCCCTAACAACAAACAACCCTTACCGCCTAACAACCAACAGCACTAACCCCCTAAGCAAAAACACTAACACCCTGACAACAAAACCCACTAAACTCCAACAAGAAACAACCCTAAACACCTAACAACAAACAACACTAACACCCTAACAACAAACAACACTAACCCTCTAACAACAACCCTAATCCCCTAACTACAAACAACACTAACCCACTAACAACAAACAAAACTAACCCCCTAAAAAACAACACAAACCCCAACAACAAACAACTCTCACACCCTAACAACAAACACCACTAAGCTGCTAACAACAACAACACTAACCCCCAAAAACGGACAACACTAACACCCTAACAACAAACACTACTAAACCCCAACTAGAAACAACCCTAACCCCCTAACAACAAACAACACTAACCCCTAAAAACCAAAAACACTAACCCACTAACAACAAACAACCCTAACCCACTAACAACAAACAACCCTAACACCCTAACAACAAACAACACTAAACCCCTAACAACAAACAAACCTTAACCCATAATATCAAACAACCCTAACCCCCTAACAACCAACAACCGTAAACACCTAACAACAAACAACACTAACCCCCTAACAACAACCAACACTTATCCCCTAAAAACAAACAACACTAACCACCAACAAGAAAGAACCCTGAGCCACTAACATCAAACAACACTAACCCCTAACAACAAACAACCCTAACACCCTAACAACAAACACCATTAACCCCCTAACAACAAACAACCCTGAACCACTAACATCAAACAACACTAACCCCTAACAACAAACAACACTAACACCCTAACAACAAACAACACTAACACCTTAACAACAAAAACCACTAAACCCCAACAAGAAACAACCCTAAACCGCTAACAACAAACACTAACCCCCTAACAACAAACAACACTAAACCCCTAACAAAAAACTATCCTAACCCCGTAACAACAAACAACCCTAACCTAATAACAACAAACAACCTTAACCCCCTAACAACAACCTTAAATCACTAACAACAAACAATCCTAACCCCCTAACAACATACAACATTCACCCCCTAATCACAAACAACACTAACACCCTAACCACAAACAACACTAACCCCGTAAGAACAAACAACACTAACCCCCTAACAACAAACAACACTAACACCCTAACAACAAAAACCACTAAACCCCAACAAGAAACAACCCTAAACACCTAACAACAAACACTAACCCCCTAACAACAAACAACACTAACACCCTAACAAGACCCTACCCTAACCCCGTAACAACAAACAACCCTAACCCCTAACAACAAACAACCCTAACCCCCTAACAACAAACAACCCTAACCCCTAATAACAAACAACCCTAACCCCCTAACAACAAACAACCCTAACCAAACAACAAACAACCCTAACCGACTAACAACAAACAACACTAAACCCCTAACAAGAATCTACCTTAAACCCGAAACAACAAACAACCCTAACCCCCTAACAACCAACAACCGTAAACCCCTAACAACAAACAACACTAACCCCCTAACAACAAACAACCCTAACCTCCTAACAGCAAACAACCCTAACCCCCTAAACAACCAACAACACTAAACCCCTAACCACCAACAGCACTAAGCCAGTAAAAACAAAAAAAAAACTAACCCCCTACAGCAACCAACACTTATCCCCTAAAAACAAACAACACTAACCCCCAACAAGAAAGAACCCAAATCCTCTAACAACAAACAACTCTAACCCCCTAACAACAAAAAACTCTGAACCCCTAACAACAAACAACACTAACCCACTAACAACAAACAACCCTAAACCCCTAACAACAAACAACCCTTACCCCCAACAACCAACAACACTAACCCCCTAAACAAAAACACTAACACCCGAACACCAAAAACCACTAAACCTCAACAAGAGACAACCCTAAACACCTAACAACAAACAACATTAACCCCCTAACAACAAACACTAACACCCTAACAACAACCATCCCTAACCCCCTAACAACAAACAACACTAAGCCCCAACAACAAACAACACTAACCCTTTAACAACAACCCTAATCCCCTAACTACAAACAACACTAACCCACTAACAACAAACAAAACTAACCCCCTAAAAAACAACACAAACCCCCACCAACAACTCTCACACCCTAACAACAAACAACACTAACTCCCTAACAACAACAACACTAACCCCCAAAAACAAAGAAAACTAACACCCTACCAACAAACAATACTAAACGGCAACTAGAAACAACCCTAACCCCCAACAACAAACAACACTAACCCTCTAATAACAAACAACACTAACACCCAACAACAGTCCTAACCACCTAACAACAAAGAACACTAACCCCCTAAAAAGAAAAAACAATAAACCCCTAAAAGCAGACAACACTCATCCCCTAAGAACAAACAACACTAACACTCTAACAACAACCAACATTAAACCCCTAACAACAAACAATCCTAACCCCCTAAAAACAAACACTAACACCCTAAAAACAAACAACCCTAAAACCCTAAAAACAAACAACAATGAACCCCTAAAAACAAACAAGACTAAGCCAATAAGAACAAAGAGCACTAACCCACTAACAACAAAAAACACTAACCCTCTAACAACATCCAACAGTAACGCCCTAACCACAAACAACACTAACCCTCTAACAACAAACAACCCTAACCCCTAACAACAAACAACCCTAACCCCCTAACAACAAACAACCCTAACCCCCTAACAACCAACAACTCTCACTCCCTAAACAACCAACAACACTAACCCGCTAAATAACAACAGCACTAAAACAGTAAAAACAAAAAAAAACTAACCCCCTAACAACAACCAACACTTATCCCCTAAAAACAAACAACACTAACCCCCAACAAGAAAGAACCCAAATCCTCTAACAAGAAACAACTCTAACCCCGAACAACAAACAACTCTGGACCCCTAACAACAAACACCACTAACCCACTAACACCAAACAACACTAACCCCGTAACTAGAAACGACCCTAACCCCGTAACAACAAACAACCCTAACACCCAAACAACAAACACTAACCCCCTAACAACAAAGAACCCTATCTCTCTAACAAGAAACAACACTTACCCCCTAACAACAAAAAACACTAACCCCCTAACAACAAACACCACTAACCCCCTAACAGCAATCCTAACACCCTAACAACAAACAACACTAACACACTAACAACAAAAACCACTAAACCCCAACAAGAAACAACCCTAAACCCCTAACAACAAACACTAACCCCCTAACAACAAACAACACTAAACCCCTAACAAGAACCTACCCTAACCCAGTAACAACAAACAACCCTAACCCCTAACAACAAAAAACCCTAACCCCCTAACAACAAACAACCCTAAACCCCTAACATCAAAGAACACTAACACCCTAACCACAAACAACCCTAAGCCCCTAAGAACAAACAACACTAACCCCCAAACAACAAACAACCCTAACCCCTAACATCAAGCAACACTAACCCCGTAACAACAAACAACACTAACCCCCAAACAACAAACAAGCCTAACCCCCTAACAACAAACAATCCTATCCTCCTAACAACCAACAACACTAACCCCGTAACCACGAACAACACTAACACCCTAACAACAAAAACCACTAAACCCCAACAAGAAAAATCCCTAAACCCCTAACAACAAACAACACTAACCCCTAACAACACACAACCCTAACCAAACAACAAACAACCCTAACCCACTAACAACAAACAACACTAACCCCCTAACAAGAAACTACCCTAACCCCGTAAAAACAAACAACCCTAACCCCTAACAACAAACAACCCTAACCCCCTAACAACAAACAACCCTAAACCCCTAACATCAAAGAACACTAACACCCTAACAACAAACAACCCTAAGCCCCTAAGAACAAACAACACTAACCCCCAAACAACAAACAACCCTAACCCCTAAAAACCAAAAACACTAACCCACTAACAACAAACAACCCTAACACCCTAACAACAAACAACACTAAACCCCTAAAAACAAACAAACCTTAACTCCTAATATCAAACAACAATAACCCCGTAACAACAAACAACCCTAACCCCCAAACAACAAACAACCCTAACACCCTAAAAACAAACAATCCTATCCCCCTAACAACCAACAACACTAACCCCCTAACCACAAACAACACTAACATCCTAACAACAAAAACCACTAAACCCCAACAAGAAACAACCCTAAACCCCTAACAACAAACAACACTAACCGCCTAACAACACACAGCCCTAACCAAACAACAAACAACACTAACCCACTAAGAACAAACAACACTAACCCCCTAACAAGAAACTACCCTAACCCGTAACAACAAACAACCCTAACCCCTAACAACAAACAACCCTAACCCCCTAACAACAAACAACCCTAACCGACTAACAACAAACAACACTAAACCCCTAACAAGAAACTACCTTAAACCCGAAACAACAAACAACCCTAACCCCCTAACAACCAACAACCGTAAACACATAACAACAAACAACACTAACCCCCTAACAACAAACAACCCTAACCCCTAACAACAAACAACCCTAACCCCCTAACAACAAACAACCCTAACCCCCTAACAACCAACAACTCTCACTCCCTAAACAACCAACAACACTAACCCCCTAACCAACAACAGCACTAACCCAGTAAAAACAAAAAAAACTAACCCCCTAACAACAACCAACACTTATCCCCTAAAAACAAACAACACTAACCCCCTAACAACAAACAACCCTAACCCCCTAACAACAAACAACCCTAACCAAACAACAAACAACCCTAACCGACTAACAACAAACAACACTAAACCCCTAACAAGACACAACCTTAAATCCGAAACAAAAAACAACCCTAACACCCTAACAACCAACAACCGTAAACACCTAACAACAAACAACACTAACCCTCTAACAACAACCAAAACTTATCCCCTAAAAACAAACACTAACCCCCAACAAGAAAGAACCCAAATCCTCTAAGAACAAACAACTCTAACCCCCTAACAACAAAAAACTCTGAACACCTAACAACAAGCAACACTAACCCACTAACAACAAACAACCCTAAACCCCTAACAACAAACAACCCTTACCCCCTAACAACCAACAGCACTAACCCCCTAAGCAAAAACACTAACACCCTAACAACAAAACCCACTAAACTCCAACAAGAAACAACCCTAAACACCTAACAAAAAACAACACTAACCCCTAACAACAAACAACACTAACACCCTAACAACAACCATCCCTAATCCCCTAACAACAAACAACACTAACCCTCTAACAACAACCCTAATCCCCTAACTACAAACAACACTAACCCACTAACAACAAACAAAACTAACCCCCTAAAAAACAACACAAACCCCAAGCAACAAACAACTCTCACACCCTAACAACAAAGAACACTAACCCCCTTACAACAAACAACGCTAACCCCCAAAACAACCAACAACACTAAACCCCTAACCACCAACAGCACTAACCCAGTAAAAACAAAAAAAACTAACCCCCTAACAACAACCAACACTTATCCCCTAGAAACAAACAACACTAACCCCCAACAAGAAAGAACCCAAATCCTCTAAGAACAAACAACTCTAACCCCCTAACAACAAAAAACTCTGAACCCCTAACAACAAGCAACACTAACCCACTAACAACAAACAACCCTAAACCCCTAACAACAAACAACCCTTACCCCCTAACAACCAACAGCACTAACCCCCTAAGCAAAAACACTAACACCCTAACAACAAAATCCACTAAACTCCAACAAGAAACAACCCTAAACACCTAACAACAAACAACACTAACCCCCTTTCAAGAAACAACAGTAACACCCTAACAAACAACCATCCCTAACCCCCTAGCAACAAACAACCCTAACCAAACAACAAAGAACCCTAACCGACTAACAACAAACAACACTAAACCCCTAACAAGAAACTACCTTAAAACCGAAACAACAAACAACCCTAACCCCCTGACAAACAACAACAGTAAACACCTAACAACAAACAACACTAACCCCCTAACAACAAACAACCCTAACCCCCTAACAACAAACAACCCTAACCAAACAACAAACAACCCTAACCGACTAACAACAAACAACACTAAACCCCTAACAAGAAACAACATTAAATCCAAAACAACAAACAACCCTAACGCCCTAACAACCAACAACCGTAAACACCTAACAACAAACAACACTAACGCCCTAACAACAACCAAAACTTATCCCCTAAAAACAAACAACACTAACCCCCAACAAGAAAGAACCCAAATCCTCTAAGAACAAACAAGTCTAACCCCCTAACAACAAAAAACTCTGAACACCTAACAACAAGCAACACTAACCCACTAACAACAAACAACCCTAAACCCCTAACAACAAACAACCCTTACCGCCTAACAACCAACAGCACTAACCCCCTAAGCAAAAACACTAACACCCTAACAACAAAACCCACTAAACTCCAACAAGAAACAACCCTAAACACCTAACAACAAACAACACTAACCCCCTAACAACAAACAACACTAACACCCTAACAACAAAAACCACTAAAGCCCAACAAGAAGCAACCCTAAACCCCTAAATACAAACAACACTAACCCCCTAACCACAAACAACACTAACACCCTAACAAGAAAAACCACTAAACCTCAACAAGAAACAACCCGAAACCCCTAAATAGAAACACTAACCACCTAACAACAACCCTAACCCCCTAACAACAAACAACCCTAACCCCCAACAACAAACTACTCTAACCCACTAACAACAAACAACCCTAAGCCCCTAACAAAAAAGAACCCTAACTCTCTAACAAGAAACAACACTAACCCCCTAACAACAAAAAACACTAACCCCCTAACAACAAACACCACTAACGCCCTAACAAGAATCCTAACAACCTCACAACAAACAACACTAACCCCCTAAAAATAAACTACCCAAAACCCCAACAAGAAACAACCCTAACCCCCTAACAACAAACAACACTAACCCCCAACAACAAACAACACTAACACCCTAACAACAACCATCCCTAATCCCCTAACAACAAACAACACTAACCCTCTAACAACAACCCTAATCCCCTAACTACAAACAACACTAACCCACTAACAACAAACAACCCTAAACCCCTAACAACAAACAACCCTTACCGCCTAACAACCAACAGCACTAACCCCCTAAGCAAAAACACTAACACCCTGACAACAAAACCCACTAAACTCCAACAAGAAACAACCCTAAACACCTAACAACAAACAACACTAACACCCTAACAACAAACAACACTAACCCTCTAACAACAACCCTAATCCCCTAACTACAAACAACACTAACCCACTAACAACAAACAAAACTAACCCCCTAAAAAACAACACAAACCCCAACAACAAACAACTCTCACACCCTAACAACAAACACCACTAAGCTGCTAACAACAACAACACTAACCCCCAAAAACGGACAACACTAACACCCTAACAACAAACACTACTAAACCCCAACTAGAAACAACCCTAACCCCCTAACAACAAACAACACTAACCCCTAAAAACCAAAAACACTAACCCACTAACAACAAACAACCCTAACCCACTAACAACAAACAACCCTAACACCCTAACAACAAACAACACTAAACCCCTAACAACAAACAAACCTTAACCCCTAATATCAAACAACCCTAACCCCCTAACAACCAACAACCGTAAACACCTAACAACAAACAACACTAACCCCCTAACAACAACCAACACTTATCCCCTAAAAACAAACAACACTAACCACCAACAAGAAAGAACCCTGAGCCACTAACATCAAACAACACTAACCCCTAACAACAAACAACCCTAACACCCTAACAACAAACACCATTAACCCCCTAACAACAAACAACCCTGAACCACTAACATCAAACAACACTAACCCCTAACAACAAACAACACTAACACCCTAACAACAAACAACACTAACACCTTAACAACAAAAACCACTAAACCCCAACAAGAAACAACCCTAAACCGCTAACAACAAACACTAACCCCCTAACAACAAACAACACTAACCCCTAACAACACACAACCCTAACCAAACAACAAACAACCCTAACCCACTAACAACAAACAACACTAACCCCCTAACAAGAAACTACCCTAACCCCGTAAAAACAAACAACCCTAACCCCTAACAACAAACAACCCTAACCCCCTAACAACAAACAACCCTAAACCCCTAACATCAAAGAACACTAACACCCTAACAACAAACAACCCTAAGCCCCTAAGAACAAACAACACTAACCCCCAAACAACAAACAACCCTAACCCCTAAAAACCAAAAACACTAACCCACTAACAACAAACAACCCTAACACCCTAACAACAAACAACACTAAACCCCTAAAAACAAACAAACCTTAACTCCTAATATCAAACAACAATAACCCCGTAACAACAAACAACCCTAACCCCCAAACAACAAACAACCCTAACACCCTAAAAACAAACAATCCTATCCCCCTAACAACCAACAACACTAACCCCCTAACCACAAACAACACTAACATCCTAACAACAAAAACCACTAAACCCCAACAAGAAACAACCCTAAACCCCTAACAACAAACAACACTAACCGCCTAACAACACACAGCCCTAACCAAACAACAAACAACACTAACCCACTAAGAACAAACAACACTAACCCCCTAACAAGAAACTACCCTAACCCGTAACAACAAACAACCCTAACCCCTAACAACAAACAACCCTAACCCCCTAACAACAAACAACCCTAACCGACTAACAACAAACAACACTAAACCCCTAACAAGAAACTACCTTAAACCCGAAACAACAAACAACCCTAACCCCCTAACAACCAACAACCGTAAACACATAACAACAAACAACACTAACCCCCTAACAACAAACAACCCTAACCCCTAACAACAAACAACCCTAACCCCCTAACAACAAACAACCCTAACCCCCTAACAACCAACAACTCTCACTCCCTAAACAACCAACAACACTAACCCCCTAACCAACAACAGCACTAACCCAGTAAAAACAAAAAAAACTAACCCCCTAACAACAACCAACACTTATCCCCTAAAAACAAACAACACTAACCCCCTAACAACAAACAACCCTAACCCCCTAACAACAAACAACCCTAACCAAACAACAAACAACCCTAACCGACTAACAACAAACAACACTAAACCCCTAACAAGAAACAACCTTAAATCCGAAACAAAAAACAACCCTAACACCCTAACAACCAACAACCGTAAACACCTAACAACAAACAACACTAACCCTCTAACAACAACCAAAACTTATCCCCTAAAAACAAACACTAACCCCCAACAAGAAAGAACCCAAATCCTCTAAGAACAAACAACTCTAACCCCCTAACAACAAAAAACTCTGAACACCTAACAACAAGCAACACTAACCCACTAACAACAAACAACCCTAAACCCCTAACAACAAACAACCCTTACCCCCTAACAACCAACAGCACTAACCCCCTAAGCAAAAACACTAACACCCTAACAACAAAACCCACTAAACTCCAACAAGAAACAACCCTAAACACCTAACAAAAAACAACACTAACCCCTAACAACAAACAACACTAACACCCTAACAACAACCATCCCTAATCCCCTAACAACAAACAACACTAACCCTCTAACAACAACCCTAATCCCCTAACTACAAACAACACTAACCCACTAACAACAAACAAAACTAACCCCCTAAAAAACAACACAAACCCCAAGCAACAAACAACTCTCACACCCTAACAACAAAGAACACTAACCCCCTTACAACAAACAACGCTAACCCCCAAAACAACCAACAACACTAAACCCCTAACCACCAACAGCACTAACCCAGTAAAAACAAAAAAAACTAACCCCCTAACAACAACCAACACTTATCCCCTAGAAACAAACAACACTAACCCCCAACAAGAAAGAACCCAAATCCTCTAAGAACAAACAACTCTAACCCCCTAACAACAAAAAACTCTGAACCCCTAACAACAAGCAACACTAACCCACTAACAACAAACAACCCTAAACCCCTAACAACAAACAACCCTTACCCCCTAACAACCAACAGCACTAACCCCCTAAGCAAAAACACTAACACCCTAACAACAAAATCCACTAAACTCCAACAAGAAACAACCCTAAACACCTAACAACAAACAACACTAACCCCCTTTCAAGAAACAACAGTAACACCCTAACAAACAACCATCCCTAACCCCCTAGCAACAAACAACCCTAACCAAACAACAAAGAACCCTAACCGACTAACAACAAACAACACTAAACCCCTAACAAGAAACTACCTTAAAACCGAAACAACAAACAACCCTAACCCCCTGACAAACAACAACAGTAAACACCTAACAACAAACAACACTAACCCCCTAACAACAAACAACCCTAACCCCCTAACAACAAACAACCCTAACCAAACAACAAACAACCCTAACCGACTAACAACAAACAACACTAAACCCCTAACAAGAAACAACATTAAATCCAAAACAACAAACAACCCTAACGCCCTAACAACCAACAACCGTAAACACCTAACAACAAACAACACTAACGCCCTAACAACAACCAAAACTTATCCCCTAAAAACAAACAACACTAACCCCCAACAAGAAAGAACCCAAATCCTCTAAGAACAAACAAGTCTAACCCCCTAACAACAAAAAACTCTGAACACCTAACAACAAGCAACACTAACCCACTAACAACAAACAACCCTAAACCCCTAACAACAAACAACCCTTACCGCCTAACAACCAACAGCACTAACCCCCTAAGCAAAAACACTAACACCCTAACAACAAAACCCACTAAACTCCAACAAGAAACAACCCTAAACACCTAACAACAAACAACACTAACCCCCTAACAACAAACAACACTAACACCCTAACAACAAAAACCACTAAAGCCCAACAAGAAGCAACCCTAAACCCCTAAATACAAACAACACTAACCCCCTAACCACAAACAACACTAACACCCTAACAAGAAAAACCACTAAACCTCAACAAGAAACAACCCGAAACCCCTAAATAGAAACACTAACCACCTAACAACAACCCTAACCCCCTAACAACAAACAACCCTAACCCCCAACAACAAACTACTCTAACCCACTAACAACAAACAACCCTAAGCCCCTAACAAAAAAGAACCCTAACTCTCTAACAAGAAACAACACTAACCCCCTAACAACAAAAAACACTAACCCCCTAACAACAAACACCACTAACGCCCTAACAAGAATCCTAACAACCTCACAACAAACAACACTAACCCCCTAAAAATAAACTACCCAAAACCCCAACAAGAAACAACCCTAACCCCCTAACAACAAACAACACTAACCCCCAACAACAAACAACACTAACACCCTAACAACAACCATCCCTAATCCCCTAACAACAAACAACACTAACCCTCTAACAACAACCCTAATCCCCTAACTACAAACAACACTAACCCACTAACAACAAACAACCCTAAACCCCTAACAACAAACAACCCTTACCGCCTAACAACCAACAGCACTAACCCCCTAAGCAAAAACACTAACACCCTGACAACAAAACCCACTAAACTCCAACAAGAAACAACCCTAAACACCTAACAACAAACAACACTAACACTCTAACAACAAACAACACTAACCCTCTAACAACAACCCTAATCCCCTAACTACAAACAACACTAACCCACTAACAACAAACAAAACTAACCCCCTAAAAAACAACACAAACCCCAACAACAAACAACTCTCACACCCTAACAACAAACACCACTAAGCTGCTAACAACAACAACACTAACCCCCAAAAACGGACAACACTAACACCCTAACAACAAACACTACTAAACCCCAACTAGAAACAACCCTAACCCCCTAACAACAAACAACACTAACCCCTAAAAACCAAAAACACTAACCCACTAACAACAAACAACCCTAACCCACTAACAACAAACAACCCTAACACCCTAACAACAAACAACACTAAACCCCTAACAACAAACAAACCTTAACCCCTAATATCAAACAACCCTAACCCCCTAACAACCAACAACCGTAAACACCTAACAACAAACAACACTAACCCCCTAACAACAACCAACACTTATCCCCTAAAAACAAACAACACTAACCACCAACAAGAAAGAACCCTGAGCCACTAACATCAAACAACACTAACCCCTAACAACAAACAACCCTAACACCCTAACAACAAACACCATTAACCCCCTAACAACAAACAACCCTGAACCACTAACATCAAACAACACTAACCCCTAACAACAAACAACACTAACACCCTAACAACAAACAACACTAACACCTTAACAACAAAAACCACTAAACCCCAACAAGAAACAACCCTAAACCGCTAACAACAAACACTAACCCCCTAACAACAAACAACACTAAACCCCTAACAAAAAACTATCCTAACCCCGTAACAACAAACAACCCTAACCTAATAACAACAAACAACCTTAACCCCCTAACAACAAACAACCTTAAATCACTAACAACAAACAATCCTAACCCCCTAACAACATACAACATTCACCCCCTAATCACAAACAACACTAACACCCTAACCACAAACAACACTAACCCCGTAAGAACAAACAACACTAACCCCCTAACAACAAACAACACTAACACCCTAACAACAAAAACCACTAAACCCCAACAAGAAACAACCCTAAACACCTAACAACAAACACTAACCCCCTAACAACAAACAACACTAACACCCTAACAAGACCCTACCCTAACCCCGTAACAACAAACAACCCTAACCCCTAACAACAAACAACCCTAACCCCCTAACAACAAACAACCCTAACCCCTAATAACAAACAACCCTAACCCCCTAACAACAAACAACCCTAACCAAACAACAAACAACCCTAACCGACTAACAACAAACAACACTAAACCCCTAACAAGAATCTACCTTAAACCCGAAACAACAAACAACCCTAACCCCCTAACAACCAACAACCGTAAACCCCTAACAACAAACAACACTAACCCCCTAACAACAAACAACCCTAACCTCCTAACAGCAAACAACCCTAACCCCCTAAACAACCAACAACACTAAACCCCTAACCACCAACAGCACTAAGCCAGTAAAAACAAAAAAAAAACTAACCCCCTACAGCAACCAACACTTATCCCCTAAAAACAAACAACACTAACCCCCAACAAGAAAGAACCCAAATCCTCTAACAACAAACAACTCTAACCCCCTAACAACAAAAAACTCTGAACCCCTAACAACAAACAACACTAACCCACTAACAACAAACAACCCTAAACCCCTAACAACAAACAACCCTTACCCCCAACAACCAACAACACTAACCCCCTAAACAAAAACACTAACACCCGAACACCAAAAACCACTAAACCTCAACAAGAGACAACCCTAAACACCTAACAACAAACAACATTAACCCCCTAACAACAAACACTAACACCCTAACAACAACCATCCCTAACCCCCTAACAACAAACAACACTAAGCCCCAACAACAAACAACACTAACCCTTTAACAACAACCCTAATCCCCTAACTACAAACAACACTAACCCACTAACAACAAACAAAACTAACCCCCTAAAAAACAACACAAACCCCCACCAACAACTCTCACACCCTAACAACAAACAACACTAACTCCCTAACAACAACAACACTAACCCCCAAAAACAAAGAAAACTAACACCCTACCAACAAACAATACTAAACGGCAACTAGAAACAACCCTAACCCCCAACAACAAACAACACTAACCCTCTAATAACAAACAACACTAACACCCAACAACAGTCCTAACCACCTAACAACAAAGAACACTAACCCCCTAAAAAGAAAAAACAATAAACCCCTAAAAGCAGACAACACTCATCCCCTAAGAACAAACAACACTAACACTCTAACAACAACCAACATTAAACCCCTAACAACAAACAATCCTAACCCCCTAAAAACAAACACTAACACCCTAAAAACAAACAACCCTAAAACCCTAAAAACAAACAACAATGAACCCCTAAAAACAAACAAGACTAAGCCAATAAGAACAAAGAGCACTAACCCACTAACAACAAAAAACACTAACCCTCTAACAACATCCAACAGTAACGCCCTAACCACAAACAACACTAACCCTCTAACAACAAACAACCCTAACCCCTAACAACAAACAACCCTAACCCCCTAACAACAAACAACCCTAACCCCCTAACAACCAACAACTCTCACTCCCTAAACAACCAACAACACTAACCCGCTAAATAACAACAGCACTAAAACAGTAAAAACAAAAAAAAACTAACCCCCTAACAACAACCAACACTTATCCCCTAAAAACAAACAACACTAACCCCCAACAAGAAAGAACCCAAATCCTCTAACAAGAAACAACTCTAACCCCGAACAACAAACAACTCTGGACCCCTAACAACAAACACCACTAACCCACTAACACCAAACAACACTAACCCCGTAACTAGAAACGACCCTAACCCCGTAACAACAAACAACCCTAACACCCAAACAACAAACACTAACCCCCTAACAACAAAGAACCCTATCTCTCTAACAAGAAACAACACTTACCCCCTAACAACAAAAAACACTAACCCCCTAACAACAAACACCACTAACCCCCTAACAACAATCCTAACACCCTAACAACAAACAACACTAACACACTAAGAACAAAAACCACTAAACCCCAACAAGAAACAACCCTAAACCCCTAACAACAAACACTAACCCCCTAACAACAAACAACACTAAACCCCTAACAAGAACCTACCCTAACCCAGTAACAACAAACAACCCTAACCCCTAACAACAAAAAACCCTAACCCCCTAACAACAAACAACCCTAAACCCCTAACATCAAAGAACACTAACAACCTAACCACAAACAACCCTAAGCCCCTAAGAACAAACAACACTAACCCCCAAACAACAAACAACCCTAACCCCTAACATCAAGCAACACTAACCCCGTAACAACAAACAACACTAACCCCCAAACAACAAACAAGCCTAACCCCCAACAACAAACAATCCTATCCTCCTAACAACCAACAACACTAACCCCGTAACCACGAACAACACTAACACCCTAACAACAAAAACCACTAAACCCCAACAAGAAAAATCCCTAAACCCCTAACAACAAACAACACTAACCCCTAACAACACACAACCCTAACCAAACAACAAACAACCCTAACCCACTAACAACAAACAACACTAACCCCCTAACAAGAAACTACCCTAACCCCGTAAAAACAAACAACCCTAACCCCTAACAGCAAACAACCCTAACCCCCTAACAACAAACAACCCTAAACCCCTAACATCAAAGAACACTAACACCCTAACAACAAACAACCCTAAGCCCCTAAGAACAAACAACACTAACCCCCAAACAACAAACAACCCTAACCCCTAAAAACCAAAAACACTAACCCACTAACAACAAACAACCCTAACACCCTAACAACAAACAACACTAAACCCCTAACAACAAACAAACCTTAACTCCTAATATCAAACAACAATAACCCCGTAACAACAAACAACCCTAACCCCCAAACAACAAACAACCCTAACACCCTAAAAACAAACAATCCTATCCCCCTAACAACCAACAACACTAACCCCCTAACCACAAACAACACTAACATCCTAACAACAAAAACCACTAAACCCCAACAAGAAACAACCCTAAACCCCTAACAACAAACAACACTAACCGCCTAACAACACACAGCCCTAACCAAACAACAAACAACACTAACCCACTAAGAACAAACAACACTAACCCCCTAACAAGAAACTACCCTAACCCGTAACAACAAACAACCCTAACCCCTAACAACAAACAACCCTAACCCCCTAACAACAAACAACCCTAACCGACTAACAACAAACAACACTAAACCCCTAACAAGAAACTACCTTAAACCCGAAACAACAAACAACCCTAACCCCCTAACAACCAACAACCGTAAACACATAACAACAAACAACACTAACCCCCTAACAACAAACAACCCTAACCCCTAACAACAAACAACCCTAACCCCCTAACAACAAACAACCCTAACCCCCTAACAACCAACAACTCTCACTCCCTAAACAACCAACAACACTAACCCCCTAACCAACAACAGCACTAACCCAGTAAAAACAAAAAAAACTAACCCCCTAACAACAACCAACACTTATCCCCTAAAAACAAACACTAACCCCCAACAAGAAAGAACCCAAATCCTCTAAGAACAAACAACTCTAACCCCCTAACAACAAAAAACTCTGAACACCTAACAACAAGCAACACTAACCCACTAACAACAAACAACCCTAAACCCCTAACAACAAACAACCCTTACCCCCTAACAACCAACAGCACTAACCCCCTAAGCAAAAACACTAACACCCTAACAACAAAACCCACTAAACTCCGACAAGAAACAACCCTAAACACCTAACAAAAAACAACACTAACCCCCTAACAACAAACAACACTAACACCCTAACAACAACCATCCCTAATCCCCTAACAACAAACAACACTAACCCTCTAACAACAACCCTAATCCCCTAACTACAAACAACACTAACCCACTAACAACAAACAAAACTAACCCCCTAAAAAACAACACAAACCCCAAGCAACAAACAACTCTCACACCCTAACAACAAAGAACACTAACCCCCTTACAACAAACAACGCTAACCCCCAAAACAACCAACAACACTAAACCCCTAACCACCAACAGCACTAACCCAGTAAAAACAAAAAAAACTAACCCCCTAACAACAACCAACACTTATCCCCTAGAAACAAACAACACTAACCCCCAACAAGAAAGAACCCAAATCCTCTAAGAACAAACAACTCTAACCCCCTAACAACAAAAAACTCTGAACCCCTAACAACAAGCAACACTAACCCACTAACAACAAACAACCCTAAACCCCTAACAACAAACAACCCTTACCCCCAACAACCAACAGCACTAACCCCCTAAGCAAAAACACTAACACCCTAACAACAAAATCCACTAAACTCCAACAAGAAACAACCCTAAACACCTAACAACAAACAACACTAACCCCCTTTCAAGAAACAACAGTAACACCCTAACAAACAACCATCCCTAACCCCCTAGCAACAAACAACCCTAACCAAACAACAAAGAACCCTAACCGACTAACAACAAACAACACTAAACCCCTAACAAGAAACTACCTTAAAACCGAAACAACAAACAACCCTAACCCCCTGACAAACAACAACAGTAAACACCTAACAACAAACAACACTAACCCCCTAACAACAAACAACCCTAACCCCCTAACAACAAACAACCCTAACCAAACAACAAACAACCCTAACCGACTAACAACAAACAACACTAAACCCCTAACAAGAAACAACATTAAATCCAAAACAACAAACAACCCTAACGCCCTAACAACCAACAACCGTAAACACCTAACAACAAACAACACTAACGCCCTAACAACAACCAAAACTTATCCCCTAAAAACAAACAACACTAACCCCCAACAAGAAAGAACCCAAATCCTCTAAGAACAAACAAGTCTAACCCCCTAACAACAAAAAACTCTGAACACCTAACAACAAGCAACACTAACCCACTAACAACAAACAACCCTAAACCCCTAACAACAAACAACCCTTACCGCCTAACAACCAACAGCACTAACCCCCTAAGCAAAAACACTAACACCCTAACAACAAAACCCACTAAACTCCAACAAGAAACAACCCTAAACACCTAACAACAAACAACACTAACCCCCTAACAACAAACAACACTAACACCCTAACAACAAAAACCACTAAAGCCCAACAAGAAGCAACCCTAAACCCCTAAATACAAACAACACTAACCCCCTAACCACAAACAACACTAACACCCTAACAAGAAAAACCACTAAACCTCAACAAGAAACAACCCGAAACCCCTAAATAGAAACAACACTAACCACCTAACAACAACCCTAACCCCCTAACAACAAACAACCCTAACCCCCAACAACAAACTACTCTAACCCACTAACAACAAACAACCCTAAGCCCCTAACAAAAAAGAACCCTAACTCTCTAACAAGAAACAACACTAACCCCCTAACAACAAAAAACACTAACCCCCTAACAACAAACACCACTAACGCCCTAACAAGAATCCTAACAACCTCACAACAAACAACACTAACCCCCTAAAAATAAACTACCCAAAACCCCAACAAGAAACAACCCTAACCCCCTAACAACAAACAACACTAACCCCCTAACAACAAACAACACTAACACCCTAACAACAACCATCCCTAATCCCCTAACAACAAACAACACTAACCCTCTAACAACAACCCTAATCCCCTAACTACAAACAACACTAACCCACTAACAACAAACAACCCTAAACCCCTAACAACAAACAACCCTTACCGCCTAACAACCAACAGCACTAACCCCCTAAGCAAAAACACTAACACCCTGACAACAAAACCCACTAAACTCCAACAAGAAACAACCCTAAACACCTAACAACAAACAACACTAACACCCTAACAACAAACAACACTAACCCTCTAACAACAACCCTAATCCCCTAACTACAAACAACACTAACCCACTAACAACAAACAAAACTAACCCCCTAAAAAACAACACAAACCCCAACAACAAACAACTCTCACACCCTAACAACAAACACCACTAAGCTGCTAACAACAACAACACTAACCCCCAAAAACGGACAACACTAACACCCTAACAACAAACACTACTAAACCCCAACTAGAAACAACCCTAACCCCCTAACAACAAACAACACTAACCCCTAAAAACCAAAAACACTAACCCACTAACAACAAACAACCCTAACCCACTAACAACAAACAACCCTAACACCCTAACAACAAACAACACTAAACCCCTAACAACAAACAAACCTTAACCCCTAATATCAAACAACCCTAACCCCCTAACAACCAACAACCGTAAACACCTAACAACAAACAACACTAACCCCCTAACAACAACCAACACTTATCCCCTAAAAACAAACAACACTAACCACCAACAAGAAAGAACCCTGAGCCACTAACATCAAACAACACTAACCCCTAACAACAAACAACCCTAACACCCTAACAACAAACACCATTAACCCCCTAACAACAAACAACCCTGAACCACTAACATCAAACAACACTAACCCCTAACAACAAACAACACTAACACCCTAACAACAAACAACACTAACACCTTAACAACAAAAACCACTAAACCCCAACAAGAAACAACCCTAAACCGCTAACAACAAACACTAACCCCCTAACAACAAACAACACTAAACCCCTAACAAAAAACTATCCTAACCCCGTAACAACAAACAACCCTAACCTAATAACAACAAACAACCTTAACCCCCTAACAACAAACAACCTTAAATCACTAACAACAAACAATCCTAACCCCCTAACAACATACAACATTCACCCCCTAATCACAAACAACACTAACACCCTAACCACAAACAACACTAACCCCGTAAGAACAAACAACACTAACCCCCTAACAACAAACAACACTAACACCCTAACAACAAAAACCACTAAACCCCAACAAGAAACAACCCTAAACACCTAACAACAAACACTAACCCCCTAACAACAAACAACACTAACACCCTAACAAGACCCTACCCTAACCCCGTAACAACAAACAACCCTAACCCCTAACAACAAACAACCCTAACCCCCTAACAACAAACAACCCTAACCCCTAATAACAAACAACCCTAACCCCCTAACAACAAACAACCCTAACCAAACAACAAACAACCCTAACCGACTAACAACAAACAACACTAAACCCCTAACAAGAATCTACCTTAAACCCGAAACAACAAACAACCCTAACCCCCTAACAACCAACAACCGTAAACCCCTAACAACAAACAACACTAACCCCCTAACAACAAACAACCCTAACCTCCTAACAGCAAACAACCCTAACCCCCTAAACAACCAACAACACTAAACCCCTAACCACCAACAGCACTAAGCCAGTAAAAACAAAAAAAAAACTAACCCCCTACAGCAACCAACACTTATCCCCTAAAAACAAACAACACTAACCCCCAACAAGAAAGAACCCAAATCCTCTGACAACAAACAACTCTAACCCCCTAACAACAAAAAACTCTGAACCCCTAACAACAAACAACACTAACCCACTAACAACAAACAACCCTAATCCCCTAACAACAAACAACCCTTACCCCCAACAACCAACAACACTAACCCCCTAAACAAAAACACTAACACCCGAACACCAAAAACCACTAAACCTCAACAAGAGACAACCCTAAACACCTAACAACAAACAACATTAACCCCCTAACAACAAACACTAACACCCTAACAACAACCATCCCTAACCCCCTAACAACAAACAACACTAAGCCCCAACAACAAACAACACTAACCCTTTAACAACAACCCTAATCCCCTAACTATAAACAACACTAACCCACTAACAACAAACAAAACTAACCCCCTAAAAAACAACACAAACCCCCAACAACAACTCTCACACCCTAACAACAAACAACACTAACTCCCTAACAACAACACTAACCCCCCAAAACAAAGAACACTAACACCCTAACAACAAACAACCCTAACCCCCTAACAAAAAACAGCACTAACCCCACAACAACAAACAACCCTAACCCCCCAACAACAAACAACCCTAACCCCTAAAAACCAAAAACACTAACCCACTAACAACAAACATCCTTAACCCACTAACAACAAACAACCCTAACACCTTAACAACAAACAACACTAACCCCCTAACAACAAACAACCCTAAACTCCTAACGTCAAACAACACTAACCACCTAACAGGAAAAAACACTAACACCATAACAACAAACAACACTAGCACCCTAACAACAGAAAGCACTAAAGCCCAACAAGAAACAACCCTAAACCCCTAAATACAAACAACACTAACCCCCTAAACACAAACAACACTAACACCCTAACAACAAAAACCACTAAATCTCAACAAGAAACAACCCGAAACAACTAAATAGAAACAACACTAACCACCTAACAACAACCCTAACCCCCTAACAACAAACAATCCTAACTCCCAACAACAAACTACTCTAACCCACTAACAACAAACAACCCTAACCGCCTAACAAAAAAGAACCCTAACTCTCTAACAAGAAACAACACTAACCCCCTAACAACAAATACACTAACCCCTAACAACAAACACCACTAACCCCCTAACAACAATCCTAACAACATAACAACAAACAACCCTAACCCCCTAACAACAAACAACCCTAAACCCCTAACAACAAACAACCCTAACCTTCTAACAACAAACAACCCTAAAACCCTAACAACCAACAACACTAACCCCCTAACCACAAACAACACTAACACCCTAACAACAATCAACAATAACCCCCTAACAACAAAACCCACTAAACCCCAACAAGGAACAACCCTAAACCCCTAAATACAAACAACACTAACACCCTAACAACAAAAACATCTAAACCCCAACAAGAAACAACCCTAACCCCCTAACAACAAACAACACTAACCCCCTAACAGGAAACTACCCTAACCCCGTAACAACAAACAACCCTAACCCTTAACAGCAAACAACCGTAACCCCCTAACAACAAACAACATTCACCCCTAAAAACAAACAACCCTAAAACCCTAAAAGCAAACAACACTGAACCCCTAAATAAAACAACACTAAGCCCCTAACACCAAACAACACTAACACGCTAACAACAAACACCACTAAACCCCAACAAGAAAAAACCCTAAACCCCTAACAACGAACAACACTAACCCCCTAACAACAAACAACACTAACCCCCTAACAACAAACAACACTAACACACTAAAAACAACCAACCCTAACCCCCTAAGAACAGACAACACTAACACCCTAACAACCAACAACACTAACCCCCTAACCACAAACAACACTAACACCCTAACAACAAAAACCACTAAACCCCAACAAGAAACAACCCTAAACCCCTAACAACAAACAACACTAACCCCCTAACAACAAAGAACCCTAAACCCTAAAAAAAACAACCCTAACCCCCTAACAACAAACAACCCTAACCAAACAACAAACAACACTAACCGACTAACAACAAACAACCCTAACCCCCTAACAACCAACAACTGTAAACCCTAACAACAAACAACCCTAACCCCCTAACAAGAAACAACCCTAACCCCTTAAACAACCAACAACACGAACCCCCTAACTACCAACAGCACTAACCCAGTAAAAACATAAAACACTAACCCCCTAACAACAACCAACACTTATCCCCTGAAAACAAACAACACTAACCCACTAACAAGAAAGAACCCAAATCCTCTAACAACAAACAACTCTAACCCCCTAACAACAAGCAACTCTGAACCCCTAACAACAAACAACACTAACCCACCAACAACAAACAACACTAACCGCCTAACAAGAAACTACCCTAACCCCGTAACAACAAACAACCCTAACCCCTAACAAAAAACAACCCTAACCCCCTAACAACAAACAACCCTAACCAACAACAACCAACAACCGTAAACCCCTGACAACAAAAAACACTAACCCCCTAACCACAAACAACACTTATCCCCTAACAACAAAAAACCTTAACCCCCTAAACAACCAACAACACTAACCCCCTAACCAAAAACACTAACACCCTAACAACAAAAACCACTAAACCCCAACAAGAAACAACCCTAAACACCTAACAACAAACAACACTAAGCCCCTAAAAACAAACAACACTAACACTCTAACAACAACCATCCCTAACCCCCTAACAACAAACAACACTAAGCCCCAACAACAAACAACACTAACCCTCTAACAACAACCCTAATCCCCTAACTACAAACAACACTAACCCACTAACAACAAACAAAACTAACCCCCTAAAAAACAACACAAACCCCCAACAACAAACAACACTAACCCCCTAACAACAACAACACTAACCCCCAAAAACGGAGAACACTAACACCCTAACAACAAACACTACTGAACCCCAACTAGAAACAACCCTAATCCCCTAACAACAAACAACACTAACCCCCTAACAACAAACAACCCTAAACCCCTAACATCAAAGAACACTAACACCCTAACAACAAACAACCCTAACCCCCTAACAAGAAACAACAATAACTCCCAAACAACAAACAACCCTAACCCCTAAAAACCAAAAACACTAACCCACTAACAACAAACAACCCTAACCCACTAAAAAAAAACAACCCTAACACCCTAACAACAAACAACACTAACCCCCTAACAACAAACAACCCTAAACCCCTAACATCAAACAACACTAACCCCCTAACAACAAACAACACTAACACCCTAACAACAAACAACACTAACACCCTAACAACAAAAACCACTAAACCCCAACAAGAAACAACCCTAAACCCCTAACAACAAACACTAACCCCCTAACAACAAACAACACTGAACCCCTAACAAGAAACTAACCTAACCCCGTAACAAGAAACGACACTAACCTCCTAACAACAAACAACCTTAACCCCCTAACAACAAACAACCCTAAACCCCTAACAACAAAAAATCCTAACCCCGTAACAACCAACAACACTAACCCCCTAACAACAAACAACACTAACACCATAAGAACAAACAACACTAACCCGCTAACAACAAAAAACACTAAACCCCAACAAGAAACAACCCTAAACCCCTAAATACAAACAACACTAACAACCTAAGCACAAACAACACCAACAGCCGAACAACATAAACCACTAAACCCCAAGCAGAAACAACCCGAAACCCCTAAATAGAAACAACACTAACCCCCTAACAATAACCCTAACCCCCTAACAACAAACAACCCTAACCCCCAACAACAAACAACTCTAACCCACTAACAACAAACAACACTAACCCCCTAACAACAAAGAGCCCTAACTCTCTAACAAGAAACATCACTAACCCGCTAACAACAAAAAACACTAACCCCCTAACAAAAAACACCACTGACCCCCTAACTACAATCCTAACAACCTAACAAGAAACAACACTAAGCCCCTAAAAATAAACTACCCTAAACCCCTAACAACAAACAACCCTAACCCCCTAACAACAAACAACCCTAAACCCCTAACAACAAACAACCCTAACCTTCTAACAACAAACAACCCTAACCCGCTAACAACCAACAACACTAACCCCCTAACCACAAACAACACTAACACCCTAACAACAAAAACCACTAAACAACAACAAGAAACAACACTAAACCCCTAACAACTAACAACAATAACCCCCTAACAACAAACAACACTAAACCCCTAACAAGAAACTACCCTAACCCCGTAACAAAAAACAACACTAACCCTGTAACAACAAACAACCCTAACCAACTAACAACCAACAACCGTAATCCCCTAACAACAAACAACCCTAACCTCCATCAAGAAACAACCCTAACCCCTTAAACAACGAACAACACTAACCCCCTTACTACCAACACCACTAACCCAGTAAAAACAAAAAAATCTAACCCCCTAACAACAACCAACACTTATCCCCTAAAAACAAACAACACTAACCCCCAACAAGAAAGAACCCAAATCCTCTAACAACAAACAACACTAACCCCCTAACAACAAACAACACTAACACCCTAACAACAACCATCCCTAACCCCCTAGCAACAAACAACCCTAACCAAACAACAAACAACCCTAACCGACTAACAACAAACAACACTAAACCCCTAACAAGAAACTACCTTAAACCCGAAACAACAAACAACCCTAACCCCCTAACAAACAACAACCGTAAACACCTAACAAAAAAAACCACTAACCCCCTAACAACAAACAACACTAACACCCTAACAACAACCATCCCTAACCCCCAAACAACAAACAACACTAAGCCCCAACAACAAACAACACTAACCCTCTAACAACAACCCTAATCCCCTAACTACAAACAACACTAACCCACTAACAACGAACAAAACTAACCCCCTAAAAAACAACACAAACCCTCAACAACAACCAACTCTCACACCCTAACAACAAACAACACTAACCCCCAACAACAACCACACTAAAACAAAAAAACAAACAGCTCTAACACCCTAACAACAAACACTACTGAAACGCAACTAGAAACAACCCAAACCCCCTTACAAAAAACAACACTAACCCCCTAACAACAAACAACCCTAAACCCCTAACATCAAAGAACACTAACACCCTAACAACAAACAACCCTAACCCCCTAACAAAAAACAGCACTAACCCCACAACAACAAACAACCCTAACCCCCCAACAACAAACAACCCTAACCCCTAAAAACCAAAAACACTAACCCACTAACAACAAACATCCTTAACCCACTAACAACAAACAACCCTAACACCTTAACAACAAACAACACTAACCCCCTAACAACAAACAACCCTAAACTCCTAACGTCAAACAACACTAACCACCTAACAGGAAAAAACACTAACACCATAACAACAAACAACACTAGCACCCTAACAACAAAAAGCACTAAAGAACAACAAGAAACAACCCTAAACCCCTAAATACAAACAACACTAACCCCCTAAACACAAACAACACTAACACCCTAACAACAAAAACCACTAAACCTCAACAAGAAACAACCCGAAACAACTAAATAGAAACAACACTAACCACCTAACAACAACCCTAACCCCCTAACAACAAACAATCCTAACTCCCAACAACAAACTACTCTAACCCACTAACAACAAACAACCCTAACCGCCTAACAAAAAAGAACCCTAACTCTCTAACAAGAAACAACACTAACCCCCTAACAACAAATACACTAACCCCTAACAACAAACACCACTAACCCCCTAACAACAATCCTAACAACATAACAACAAACAACCCTAACCCCCTAACAACAAACAACCCTAAACCCCTAACAACAAACAACCCTAACCTTCTAACAACAAACAACCCTAAAACCCTAACAACCAACAACACTAACCCCCTAACCACAAACAACACTAACACCCTAACAACAAACAACAATAACCCCCTAACAACAAAAACCACTAAACCCCAACAAGGAACAACCCTAAACCCCTAAATACAAACAACACTAACACCCTAACAACAAAAACATCTAAACCCCAACAAGAAACAACACTAAACCCCTAACAACAAACAACAATAACACCCTAACAACAAAAACCACTAAACCCCTAACAAGAAACTACCGTAACCCCGTAACAACAAACAACACTAACCCCGTAACAACAAACAACCCTAACCCCCAAACAACAAACAACACTAACCCCCTAACAACAAACAATCCTAACCCCCTAACAACCAACAACACTAACCCCCTAACCACAAACAACACTAACACCCTAACAACAAAAACCACTAAACCCCAACAAGAAACAACCCTAAACCCCTAACAACAAACACTAACCCCCTCAAAACAAACGACACTAAACACCTAACGAGAAACTAACAACAAGCAACCTTAAACCCCTAACAAAAAACAACCCTAAACCCCTAACAACAAACAATCCTAACCCCCATCAACCAACAACACTCACCCCCTAACCACAAACAACACTAACACCCTAACCACAAACAACACTAACCCCGTAGGAACAAACAACAATAACCCCCTAACAACAAACAACACTAACACCCTAACAACAAAAACCACTAAACCCCAACACGAAACAGCCCGAAACCCCTAACAAGAAACAACACTAACCCCCTAAAAACACACAACCCGAACAAAACAACAAACAACCCTAACCCACTAACAACAAACAACACTAACCCCCTAACAGGAAACTACCCTAACCCCGTAACAACAAACAACCCTAACCCTTAACAGCAAACAACCGTAACCCCCTAACAACAAACAACATTCACCCCTAAAAACAAACAACCCTAAAACCCTAAAAGCAAACATCACTGAACCCCTAAATAAAACAACACTAAGCCCCTAACACCAAACAACACTAACACGCTAACAACAAACACCACTAAACCCCAACAAGAAAAAACCCTAAACCCCTAACAACGAACAACACTAACCCCCTAACAACAAACAACACTAACCCCCTAACAACAAACAACACTAACACACTAAAAACAACCAACCCTAACCCCCTAAGAACAGACAACACTAACACCCTAACAACCAACAACACTAACCCCCTAACCACAAACAACACTAACACCCTAACAACAAAAACCACTAAACCCCAACAAGAAACAACCCTAAACCCCTAACAACAAACAACACTAACCCCCTAACAACAAAGAACCCTAAACCCTAGAAAAAACAACCCTAACCCCCTAACAACAAACAACCCTAACCAAACAACAAACAACACTAACCGACTAACAACAAACAACCCTAACCCCCTAACAACCAACAACTGTAAACCCTAACAACAAACAACCCTAACCCCCTAACAAGAAACAACCCTAACCCCTTAAACAACCAACAACACGAACCCCCTAACTACCAACAGCACTAACCCAGTAAAAACATAAAACACTAACCCCCTAACAACAACCAACACTTATCCCCTGAAAACAAACAACACTAACCCACTAACAAGAAAGAACCCAAATCCTCTAACAACAAACAACTCTAACCCCCTAACAACAAGCAACTCTGAACCCCTAACAACAAACAACACTAACCCACCAACAACAAACAACACTAACCGCCTAACAAGAAACTACCCTAACCCCGTAACAACAAACAACCCTAACCCCTAACAAAAAACAACCCTAACCCCCTAACAACAAACAACCCTAACCAACAACAACCAACAACCGTAAACCCCTGACAACAAAAAACACTAACCCCCTAACCACAAACAACACTTATCCCCTAACAACAAAAAACCTTAACCCCCTAAACAACCAACAACACTAACCCCCTAACCAAAAACACTAACACCCTAACAACAAAAACCACTAAACCCCAACAAGAAACAACCCTAAACACCTAACAACAAACAACACTAAGCCCCTAAAAACAAACAACACTAACACTCTAACAACAACCATCCCTAACCCCCTAACAACAAACAACACTAAGCCCCAACAACAAACAACACTAACCCTCTAACAACAACCCTAATCCCCTAACTACAAACAACACTAACCCACTAACAACAAACAAAACTAACCCCCTAAAAAACAACACAAACCCCCAACAACAAACAACACTAACCCCCTAACAACAACAACACTAACCCCCAAAAACGGAGAACACTAACACCCTAACAACAAACACTACTGAACCCCAACTAGAAACAACCCTAATCCCCTAACAACAAACAACACTAACCCCCTAACAACAAACAACCCTAAACCCCTAACATCAAAGAACACTAACACCCTAACAACAAACAACCCTAACCCCCTAACAAGAAACAACAATAACTCCCAAACAACAAACAACCCTAACCCCTAAAAACCAAAAACACTAACCCACTAACAACAAACAACCCTAACCCACTAAAAAAAAACAACCCTAACACCCTAACAACAAACAACACTAACCCCCTAACAACAAACAACCCTAAACCCCTAACATCAAACAACACTAACCCCCTAACAACAAACAACACTAACACCCTAACAACAAACAACACTAACACCCTAACAACAAAAACCACTAAACCCCAACAAGAAACAACCCTAAACCCCTAACAACAAACACTAACCCCCTAACAACAAACAACACTGAACCCCTAACAAGAAACTAACCTAACCCCGTAACAAGAAACGACACTAACCTCCTAACAACAAACAACCTTAACCCCCTAACAACAAACAACCCTAAACCCCTAACAACAAAAAATCCTAACCCCGTAACAACCAACAACACTAACCCCCTAACAACAAACAACACTAACACCATAAGAACAAACAACACTAACCCGCTAACAACAAAAAACACTAAACCCCAACAAGAAACAACCCTAAACCCCTAAATACAAACAACACTAACAACCTAAGCACAAACAACACCAACAGCCGAACAACATAAACCACTAAACCCCAAGCAGAAACAACCCGAAACCCCTAAATAGAAACAACACTAACCCCCTAACAATAACCCTAACCCCCTAACAACAAACAACCCTAACCCCCAACAACAAACAACTCTAACCCACTAACAACAAACAACACTAACCCCCTAACAACAAAGAGCCCTAACTCTCTAACAAGAAACATCACTAACCCGCTAACAACAAAAAACACTAACCCCCTAACAAAAAACACCACTGACCCCCTAACTACAATCCTAACAACCTAACAAGAAACAACACTAAGCCCCTAAAAATAAACTACCCTAAACCCCTAACAACAAACAACCCTAACCCCCTAACAACAAACAACCCTAAACCCCTAACAACAAACAACCCTAACCTTCTAACAACAAACAACCCTAACCCGCTAACAACCAACAACACTAACCCCCTAACCACAAACAACACTAACACCCTAACAACAAAAACCACTAAACAACAACAAGAAACAACACTAAACCCCTAACAACTAACAACAATAACCCCCTAACAACAAACAACACTAAACCCCTAACAAGAAACTACCCTAACCCCGTAACAAAAAACAACACTAACCCTGTAACAACAAACAACCCTAACCAACTAACAACCAACAACCGTAATCCCCTAACAACAAACAACCCTAACCTCCATCAAGAAACAACCCTAACCCCTTAAACAACGAACAACACTAACCCCCTTACTACCAACACCACTAACCCAGTAAAAACAAAAAAATCTAACCCCCTAACAACAACCAACACTTATCCCCTAAAAACAAACAACACTAACCCCCAACAAGAAAGAACCCAAATCCTCTAACAACAAACAACACTAACCCCCTAACAACAAACAACACTAACACCCTAACAACAACCATCCCTAACCCCCTAGCAACAAACAACCCTAACCAAACAACAAACAACCCTAACCGACTAACAACAAACAACACTAAACCCCTAACAAGAAACTACCTTAAACCCGAAACAACAAACAACCCTAACCCCCTAACAAACAACAACCGTAAACACCTAACAAAAAAAACCACTAACCCCCTAACAACAAACAACACTAACACCCTAACAACAACCATCCCTAACCCCCAAACAACAAACAACACTAAGCCCCAACAACAAACAACACTAACCCTCTAACAACAACCCTAATCCCCTAACTACAAACAACACTAACCCACTAACAACGAACAAAACTAACCCCCTAAAAAACAACACAAACCCTCAACAACAACCAACTCTCACACCCTAACAACAAACAACACTAACCCCCAACAACAACCACACTAAAACAAAAAAACAAACAGCTCTAACACCCTAACAACAAACACTACTGAAACGCAACTAGAAACAACCCAAACCCCCTTACAAAAAACAACACTAACCCCCTAACAACAAACAACCCTAAACCCCTAACATCAAAGAACACTAACACCCTAACAACAAACAACCCTAACCCCCTAACAAAAAACAGCACTAACCCCACAACAACAAACAACCCTAACCCCCCAACAACAAACAACCCTAACCCCTAAAAACCAAAAACACTAACCCACTAACAACAAACATCCTTAACCCACTAACAACAAACAACCCTAACACCTTAACAACAAACAACACTAACCCCCTAACAACAAACAACCCTAAACTCCTAACGTCAAACAACACTAACCACCTAACAGGAAAAAACACTAACACCATAACAACAAACAACACTAGCACCCTAACAACAAAAAGCACTAAAGAACAACAAGAAACAACCCTAAACCCCTAAATACAAACAACACTAACCCCCTAAACACAAACAACACTAACACCCTAACAACAAAAACCACTAAACCTCAACAAGAAACAACCCGAAACAACTAAATAGAAACAACACTAACCACCTAACAACAACCCTAACCCCCTAACAACAAACAATCCTAACTCCCAACAACAAACTACTCTAACCCACTAACAACAAACAACCCTAACCGCCTAACAAAAAAGAACCCTAACTCTCTAACAAGAAACAACACTAACCCCCTAACAACAAATACACTAACCCCTAACAACAAACACCACTAACCCCCTAACAACAATCCTAACAACATAACAACAAACAACCCTAACCCCCTAACAACAAACAACCCTAAACCCCTAACAACAAACAACCCTAACCTTCTAACAACAAACAACCCTAAAACCCTAACAACCAACAACACTAACCCCCTAACCACAAACAACACTAACACCCTAACAACAAACAACAATAACCCCCTAACAACAAAAACCACTAAACCCCAACAAGGAACAACCCTAAACCCCTAAATACAAACAACACTAACACCCTAACAACAAAAACATCTAAACCCCAACAAGAAACAACACTAAACCCCTAACAACAAACAACAATAACACCCTAACAACAAAAACCACTAAACCCCTAACAAGAAACTACCGTAACCCCGTAACAACAAACAACACTAACCCCGTAACAACAAACAACCCTAACCCCCAAACAACAAACAACACTAACCCCCTAACAACAAACAATCCTAACCCCCTAACAACCAACAACACTAACCCCCTAACCACAAACAACACTAACACCCTAACAACAAAAACCACTAAACCCCAACAAGAAACAACCCTAAACCCCTAACAACAAACACTAACCCCCTCAAAACAAACGACACTAAACACCTAACGAGAAACTAACAACAAGCAACCTTAAACCCCTAACAAAAAACAACCCTAAACCCCTAACAACAAACAATCCTAACCCCCATCAACCAACAACACTCACCCCCTAACCACAAACAACACTAACACCCTAACCACAAACAACACTAACCCCGTAGGAACAAACAACAATAACCCCCTAACAACAAACAACACTAACACCCTAACAACAAAAACCACTAAACCCCAACACGAAACAGCCCGAAACCCCTAACAAGAAACAACACTAACCCCCTAAAAACACACAACCCGAACAAAACAACAAACAACCCTAACCCACTAACAACAAACAACACTAACCCCCTAACAGGAAACTACCCTAACCCCGTAACAACAAACAACCCTAACCCTTAACAGCAAACAACCGTAACCCCCTAACAACAAACAACATTCACCCCTAAAAACAAACAACCCTAAAACCCTAAAAGCAAACATCACTGAACCCCTAAATAAAACAACACTAAGCCCCTAACACCAAACAACACTAACACGCTAACAACAAACACCACTAAACCCCAACAAGAAAAAACCCTAAACCCCTAACAACGAACAACACTAACCCCCTAACAACAAACAACACTAACCCCCTAACAACAAACAACACTAACACACTAAAAACAACCAACCCTAACCCCCTAAGAACAGACAACACTAACACCCTAACAACCAACAACACTAACCCCCTAACCACAAACAACACTAACACCCTAACAACAAAAACCACTAAACCCCAACAAGAAACAACCCTAAACCCCTAACAACAAACAACACTAACCCCCTAACAACAAAGAACCCTAAACCCTAGAAAAAACAACCCTAACCCCCTAACAACAAACAACCCTAACCAAACAACAAACAACACTAACCGACTAACAACAAACAACCCTAACCCCCTAACAACCAACAACTGTAAACCCTAACAACAAACAACCCTAACCCCCTAACAAGAAACAACCCTAACCCCTTAAACAACCAACAACACGAACCCCCTAACTACCAACAGCACTAACCCAGTAAAAACATAAAACACTAACCCCCTAACAACAACCAACACTTATCCCCTGAAAACAAACAACACTAACCCACTAACAAGAAAGAACCCAAATCCTCTAACAACAAACAACTCTAACCCCCTAACAACAAGCAACTCTGAACCCCTAACAACAAACAACACTAACCCACCAACAACAAACAACACTAACCGCCTAACAAGAAACTACCCTAACCCCGTAACAACAAACAACCCTAACCCCTAACAAAAAACAACCCTAACCCCCTAACAACAAACAACCCTAACCAACAACAACCAACAACCGTAAACCCCTGACAACAAAAAACACTAACCCCCTAACCACAAACAACACTTATCCCCTAACAACAAAAAACCTTAACCCCCTAAACAACCAACAACACTAACCCCCTAACCAAAAACACTAACACCCTAACAACAAAAACCACTAAACCCCAACAAGAAACAACCCTAAACACCTAACAACAAACAACACTAAGCCCCTAAAAACAAACAACACTAACACTCTAACAACAACCATCCCTAACCCCCTAACAACAAACAACACTAAGCCCCAACAACAAACAACACTAACCCTCTAACAACAACCCTAATCCCCTAACTACAAACAACACTAACCCACTAACAACAAACAAAACTAACCCCCTAAAAAACAACACAAACCCCCAACAACAAACAACACTAACCCCCTAACAACAACAACACTAACCCCCAAAAACGGAGAACACTAACACCCTAACAACAAACACTACTGAACCCCAACTAGAAACAACCCTAATCCCCTAACAACAAACAACACTAACCCCCTAACAACAAACAACCCTAAACCCCTAACATCAAAGAACACTAACACCCTAACAACAAACAACCCTAACCCCCTAACAAGAAACAACAATAACTCCCAAACAACAAACAACCCTAACCCCTAAAAACCAAAAACACTAACCCACTAACAACAAACAACCCTAACCCACTAAAAAAAAACAACCCTAACACCCTAACAACAAACAACACTAACCCCCTAACAACAAACAACCCTAAACCCCTAACATCAAACAACACTAACCCCCTAACAACAAACAACACTAACACCCTAACAACAAACAACACTAACACCCTAACAACAAAAACCACTAAACCCCAACAAGAAACAACCCTAAACCCCTAACAACAAACACTAACCCCCTAACAACAAACAACACTGAACCCCTAACAAGAAACTAACCTAACCCCGTAACAAGAAACGACACTAACCTCCTAACAACAAACAACCTTAACCCCCTAACAACAAACAACCCTAAACCCCTAACAACAAAAAATCCTAACCCCGTAACAACCAACAACACTAACCCCCTAACAACAAACAACACTAACACCATAAGAACAAACAACACTAACCCGCTAACAACAAAAAACACTAAACCCCAACAAGAAACAACCCTAAACCCCTAAATACAAACAACACTAACAACCTAAGCACAAACAACACCAACAGCCGAACAACATAAACCACTAAACCCCAAGCAGAAACAACCCGAAACCCCTAAATAGAAACAACACTAACCCCCTAACAATAACCCTAACCCCCTAACAACAAACAACCCTAACCCCCAACAACAAACAACTCTAACCCACTAACAACAAACAACACTAACCCCCTAACAACAAAGAGCCCTAACTCTCTAACAAGAAACATCACTAACCCGCTAACAACAAAAAACACTAACCCCCTAACAAAAAACACCACTGACCCCCTAACTACAATCCTAACAACCTAACAAGAAACAACACTAAGCCCCTAAAAATAAACTACCCTAAACCCCTAACAACAAACAACCCTAACCCCCTAACAACAAACAACCCTAAACCCCTAACAACAAACAACCCTAACCTTCTAACAACAAACAACCCTAACCCGCTAACAACCAACAACACTAACCCCCTAACCACAAACAACACTAACACCCTAACAACAAAAACCACTAAACAACAACAAGAAACAACACTAAACCCCTAACAACTAACAACAATAACCCCCTAACAACAAACAACACTAAACCCCTAACAAGAAACTACCCTAACCCCGTAACAAAAAACAACACTAACCCTGTAACAACAAACAACCCTAACCAACTAACAACCAACAACCGTAATCCCCTAACAACAAACAACCCTAACCTCCATCAAGAAACAACCCTAACCCCTTAAACAACGAACAACACTAACCCCCTTACTACCAACACCACTAACCCAGTAAAAACAAAAAAATCTAACCCCCTAACAACAACCAACACTTATCCCCTAAAAACAAACAACACTAACCCCCAACAAGAAAGAACCCAAATCCTCTAACAACAAACAACACTAACCCCCTAACAACAAACAACACTAACACCCTAACAACAACCATCCCTAACCCCCTAGCAACAAACAACCCTAACCAAACAACAAACAACCCTAACCGACTAACAACAAACAACACTAAACCCCTAACAAGAAACTACCTTAAACCCGAAACAACAAACAACCCTAACCCCCTAACAAACAACAACCGTAAACACCTAACAAAAAAAACCACTAACCCCCTAACAACAAACAACACTAACACCCTAACAACAACCATCCCTAACCCCCAAACAACAAACAACACTAAGCCCCAACAACAAACAACACTAACCCTCTAACAACAACCCTAATCCCCTAACTACAAACAACACTAACCCCCAACAACAACCACACTAAAACAAAAAAACAAACAGCTCTAACACCCTAACAACAAACACTACTGAAACGCAACTAGAAACAACCCTAACCCCCTTACAAAAAACAACACTAACCCCCTAACAACAAACAACCCTAAACCCCTAACATCAAAGAACACTAACACCCTAACAACAAACAACCCTAACCCCCTAACAAAAAACAGCACTAACCCCACAACAACAAACAACCCTAACCCCCCAACAACAAACAACCCTAACCCCTAAAAACCAAAAACACTAACCCACTAACAACAAACATCCTTAACCCACTAACAACAAACAACCCTAACACCTTAACAACAAACAACACTAACCCCCTAACAACAAACAACCCTAAACTCCTAACGTCAAACAACACTAACCACCTAACAGGAAAAAACACTAACACCATAACAACAAACAACACTAGCACCCTAACAACAAAAAGCACTAAAGCCCAACAAGAAACAACCCTAAACCCCTAAATACAAACAACACTAACCCCCTAAACACAAACAACACTAACACCCTAACAACAAAAACCACTAAATCTCAACAAGAAACAACCCGAAACAACTAAATAGAAACAACACTAACCACCTAACAACAACCCTAACCCCCTAACAACAAACAATCCTAACTCCCAACAACAAACTACTGTAACCCACTAACAACAAACAACCCTAACCGCCTAACAAAAAAGAACCCTAACTCTCTAACAAGAAACAACACTAACCCCCTAACAACAAATACACTAACCCCTAACAACAAACACCACTAACCCCCTAACAACAATCCTAACAACATAACAACAAACAACCCTAACCCCCTAACAACAAACAACCCTAAACCCCTAACAACAAACAACCCTAACCTTCTAACAACAAACAACCCTAAAACCCTAACAACCAACAACACTAACCCCCTAACCACAAACAACACTAACACCCTAACAACAAACAACAATAACCCCCTAACAACAAAAACCACTAAACCCCAACAAGGAACAACCCTAAACCCCTAAATACAAACAACACTAACACCCTAACAACAAAAACATCTAAACCCCAACAAGAAACAACCCTAACCCCCTAACAACAAACAACACTAACCCCCTAACAGGAAACTACCCTAACCCCGTAACAACAAACAACCCTAACCCTTAACAGCAAACAACCGTAACCCCCTAACAACAAACAACATTCACCCCTAAAAACAAACAACCCTAAAACCCTAAAAGCAAACATCACTGAACCCCTAAATAAAACAACACTAAGCCCCTAACACCAAACAACACTAACACGCTAACAACAAACACCACTAAACCCCAACAAGAAAAAACCCTAAACCCCTAACAACGAACAACACTAACCCCCTAACAACAAACAACACTAACCCCCTAACAACAAACAACACTAACACACTAAAAACAACCAACCCTAACCCCCTAAGAACAGACAACACTAACACCCTAACAACCAACAACACTAACCCCCTAACCACAAACAACACTAACACCCTAACAACAAAAACCACTAAACCCCAACAAGAAACAACCCTAAACCCCTAACAACAAACAACACTAACCCCCTAACAACAAAGAACCCTAAACCCTAAAAAAAACAACCCTAACCCCCTAACAACAAACAACCCTAACCAAACAACAAACAACACTAACCGACTAACAACAAACAACCCTAACCCCCTAACAACCAACAACTGTAAACCCTAACAACAAACAACCCTAACCCCCTAACAAGAAACAACCCTAACCCCTTAAACAACCAACAACACGAACCCCCTAACTACCAACAGCACTAACCCAGTAAAAACATAAAACACTAACCCCCTAACAACAACCAACACTTATCCCCTGAAAACAAACAACACTAACCCACTAACAAGAAAGAACCCAAATCCTCTAACAACAAACAACTCTAACCCCCTAACAACAAGCAACTCTGAACCCCTAACAACAAACAACACTAACCCACCAACAACAAACAACACTAACCGCCTAACAAGAAACTACCCTAACCCCGTAACAACAAACAACCCTAACCCCTAACAAAAAACAACCCTAACCCCCTAACAACAAACAACCCTAACCAACAACAACCAACAACCGTAAACCCCTGACAACAAAAAACACTAACCCCCTAACCACAAACAACACTTATCCCCTAACAACAAAAAACCTTAACCCCCTAAACAACCAACAACACTAACCCCCTAACCAAAAACACTAACACCCTAACAACAAAAACCACTAAACCCCAACAAGAAACAACCCTAAACACCTAACAACAAACAACACTAAGCCCCTAAAAACAAACAACACTAACACTCTAACAACAACCATCCCTAACCCCCTAACAACAAACAACACTAAGCCCCAACAACAAACAACACTAACCCTCTAACAACAACCCTAATCCCCTAACTACAAACAACACTAACCCACTAACAACAAACAAAACTAACCCCCTAAAAAACAACACAAACCCCCAACAACAAACAACACTAACCCCCTAACAACAACAACACTAACCCCCAAAAACGGAGAACACTAACACCCTAACAACAAACACTACTGAACCCCAACTAGAAACAACCCTAATCCCCTAACAACAAACAACACTAACCCCCTAACAACAAACAACCCTAAACCCCTAACATCAAAGAACACTAACACCCTAACAACAAACAACCCTAACCCCCTAACAAGAAACAACAATAACTCCCAAACAACAAACAACCCTAACCCCTAAAAACCAAAAACACTAACCCACTAACAACAAACAACCCTAACCCACTAAAAAAAACAACCCTAACACCCTAACAACAAACAACACTAACCCCCTAACAACAAACAACCCTAAACCCCTAACATCAAACAACACTAACCCCCTAACAACAAACAACACTAACACCCTAACAACAAACAACACTAACACCCTAACAACAAAAACCACTAAACCCCAACAAGAAACAACCCTAAACCCCTAACAACAAACACTAACCCCCTAACAACAAACAACACTGAACCCCTAACAAGAAACTAACCTAACCCCGTAACAAGAAACGACACTAACCTCCTAACAACAAACAACCTTAACCCCCTAACAACAAACAACCCTAAACCCCTAACAACAAAAAATCCTAACCCCGTAACAACCAACAACACTAACCCCCTAACAACAAACAACACTAACACCATAAGAACAAACAACACTAACCCGCTAACAACAAAAAACACTAAACCCCAACAAGAAACAACCCTAAACCCCTAAATACAAACAACACTAACAACCTAAGCACAAACAACACCAACAGCCGAACAACATAAACCACTAAACCCCAAGCAGAAACAACCCGAAACCCCTAAATAGAAACAACACTAACCCCCTAACAATAACCCTAACCCCCTTACAACAAACAACCCTAACCCCCAACAACAAACAACTCTAACCCACTAACAACAAACAACACTAACCCCCTAACAACAAAGAGCCCTAACTCTCTAACAAGAAACATCACTAACCCGCTAACAACAAAAAACACTAACCCCCTAACAAAAAACACCACTGACCCCCTAACTACAATCCTAACAACCTAACAAGAAACAACACTAAGCCCCTAAAAATAAACTACCCTAAACCCCTAACAACAAACAACCCTAACCCCCTAACAACAAACAACCCTAAACCCCTAACAACAAACAACCCTAACCTTCTAACAACAAACAACCCTAACCCGCTAACAACCAACAACACTAACCCCCTAACCACAAACAACACTAACACCCTAACAACAAAAACCACTAAACAACAACAAGAAACAACACTAAACCCCTAACAACTAACAACAATAACCCCCTAACAACAAACAACACTAAACCCCTAACAAGAAACTACCCTAACCCCGTAACAAAAAACAACACTAACCCTGTAACAACAAACAACCCTAACCAACTAACAACCAACAACCGTAATCCCCTAACAACAAACAACCCTAACCTCCATCAAGAAACAACCCTAACCCCTTAAACAACGAACAACACTAACCCCCTTACTACCAACACCACTAACCCAGTAAAAACAAAAAAATCTAACCCCCTAACAACAACCAACACTTATCCCCTAAAAACAAACAACACTAACCCCCAACAAGAAAGAACCCAAATCCTCTAACAACAAACAACACTAACCCCCTAACAACAAACAACACTAACACCCTAACAACAACCATCCCTAACCCCCTAGCAACAAACAACCCTAACCAAACAACAAACAACCCTAACCGACTAACAACAAACAACACTAAACCCCTAACAAGAAACTACCTTAAACCCGAAACAACAAACAACCCTAACCCCCTAACAAACAACAACCGTAAACACCTAACAAAAAAAACCACTAACCCCCTAACAACAAACAACACTAACACCCTAACAACAACCATCCCTAACCCCCAAACAACAAACAACACTAAGCCCCAACAACAAACAACACTAACCCTCTAACAACAACCCTAATCCCCTAACTACAAACAACACTAACCCACTAACAACGAACAAAACTAACCCCCTAAAAAACAACACAAACCCTCAACAACAACCAACTCTCACACCCTAACAACAAACAACACTAACCCCCAACAACAACCACACTAAAACAAAAAAACAAACAGCTCTAACACCCTAACAACAAACACTACTGAAACGCAACTAGAAACAACCCTAACCCCCTTACAAAAAACAACACTAACCCCCTAACAACAAACAACCCTAAACCCCTAACATCAAAGAACACTAACACCCTAACAACAAACAACCCTAACCCCCTAACAAAAAACAGCACTAACCCCACAACAACAAACAACCCTAACCCCCCAACAACAAACAACCCTAACCCCTAAAAACCAAAAACACTAACCCACTAACAACAAACATCCTTAACCCACTAACAACAAACAACCCTAACACCTTAACAACAAACAACACTAACCCCCTAACAACAAACAACCCTAAACTCCTAACGTCAAACAACACTAACCACCTAACAGGAAAAAACACTAACACCATAACAACAAACAACACTAGCACCCTAACAACAGAAAGCACTAAAGCCCAACAAGAAACAACCCTAAACCCCTAAATACAAACAACACTAACCCCCTAAACACAAACAACACTAACACCCTAACAACAAAAACCACTAAATCTCAACAAGAAACAACCCGAAACAACTAAATAGAAACAACACTAACCACCTAACAACAACCCTAACCCCCTAACAACAAACAATCCTAACTCCCAACAACAAACTACTCTAACCCACTAACAACAAACAACCCTAGCCGCCTAACAAAAAAGAACCCTAACTCTCTAACAAGAAACAACACTAACCCCCTAACAACAAATACACTAACCCCTAACAACAAACACCACTAACCCCCTAACAACAATCCTAACAACATAACAACAAACAACCCTAACCCCCTAACAACAAACAACCCTAAACCCCTAACAACAAACAACCCTAACCTTCTAACAACAAACAACCCTAAAACCCTAACAACCAACAACACTAACCCCCTAACCACAAACAACACTAACACCCTAACAACAAACAACAATAACCCCCTAACAACAAAACCCACTAAACCCCAACAAGGAACAACCCTAAACCCCTAAATACAAACAACACTAACACCCTAACAACAAAAACATCTAAACCCCAACAAGAAACAACCCTAACCCCCTAACAACAAACAACACTAACCCCCTAACAGGAAACTACCCTAACCCCGTAACAACAAACAACCCTAACCCTTAACAGCAAACAACCGTAACCCCCTAACAACAAACAACATTCACCCCTAAAAACAAACAACCCTAAAACCCTAAAAGCAAACAACACTGAACCCCTAAATAAAACAACACTAAGCCCCTAACACCAAACAACACTAACACGCTAACAACAAACACCACTAAACCCCAACAAGAAAAAACCCTAAACACCTAACAACGAACAACACTAACCCCCTAACAACAAACAACACTAACCCCCTAACAACAAACAACACTAACACACTAAAAACAACCAACCCTAACCCCCTAAGAACAGACAACACTAACACCCTAACAACCAACAACACTAACCCCCTAACCACAAACAACACTAACACCCTAACAACAAAAACCACTAAACCCCAACAAGAAACAACCCTAAACCCCTAACAACAAACAACACTAACCCCCTAACAACAAAGAACCCTAAACCCTAAAAAAAACAACCCTAACCCCCTAACAACAAACAACCCTAACCAAACAACAAACAACACTAACCGACTAACAACAAACAACCCTAACCCCCTAACAACCAACAACTGTAAACCCTAACAACAAACAACCCTAACCCCCTAACAAGAAACAACCCTAACCCCTTAAACAACCAACAACACGAACCCCCTAACTACCAACAGCACTAACCCAGTAAAAACATAAAACACTAACCCCCTAACAACAACCAACACTTATCCCCTGAAAACAAACAACACTAACCCACTAACAAGAAAGAACCCAAATCCTCTAACAACAAACAACTCTAACCCCCTAACAACAAGCAACTCTGAACCCCTAACAACAAACAACACTAACCCACCAACAACAAACAACACTAACCGCCTAACAAGAAACTACCCTAACCCCGTAACAACAAACAACCCTAACCCCTAACAAAAAACAACCCTAACCCCCTAACAACAAACAACCCTAACCAACAACAACCAACAACCGTAAACCCCTGACAACAAAAAACACTAACCCCCTAACCACAAACAACACTTATCCCCTAACAACAAAAAACCTTAACCCCCTAAACAACCAACAACACTAACCCCCTAACCAAAAACACTAACACCCTAACAACAAAAACCACTAAACCCCAACAAGAAACAACCCTAAACACCTAACAACAAACAACACTAAGCCCCTAAAAACAAACAACACTAACACTCTAACAACAACCATCCCTAACCCCCTAACAACAAACAACACTAAGCCCCAACAACAAACAACACTAACCCTCTAACAACAACCCTAATCCCCTAACTACAAACAACACTAACCCACTAACAACAAACAAAACTAACCCCCTAAAAAACAACACAAACCCCCAACAACAAACAACACTAACCCCCTAACAACAACAACACTAACCCCCAAAAACGGAGAACACTAACACCCTAACAACAAACACTACTGAACCCCAACTAGAAACAACCCTAATCCCCTAACAACAAACAACACTAACCCCCTAACAACAAACAACCCTAAACCCCTAACATCAAAGAACACTAACACCCTAACAACAAACAACCCTAACCCCCTAACAAGAAACAACAATAACTCCCAAACAACAAACAACCCTAACCCCTAAAAACCAAAAACACTAACCCACTAACAACAAACAACCCTAACCCACTAAAAAAAAACAACCCTAACACCCTAACAACAAACAACACTAACCCCCTAACAACAAACAACCCTAAACCCCTAACATCAAACAACACTAACCCCCTAACAACAAACAACACTAACACCCTAACAACAAACAACACTAACACCCTAACAACAAAAACCACTAAACCCCAACAAGAAACAACCCTAAACCCCTAACAACAAACACTAACCCCCTAACAACAAACAACACTGAACCCCTAACAAGAAACTAACCTAACCCCGTAACAAGAAACGACACTAACCTCCTAACAACAAACAACCTTAACCCCCTAACAACAAACAACCCTAAACCCCTAACAACAAAAAATCCTAACCCCGTAACAACCAACAACACTAACCCCCTAACAACAAACAACACTAACACCATAAGAACAAACAACACTAACCCGCTAACAACAAAAAACACTAAACCCCAACAAGAAACAACCCTAAACCCCTAAATACAAACAACACTAACAACCTAAGCACAAACAACACCAACAGCCGAACAACATAAACCACTAAACCCCAAGCAGAAACAACCCGAAACCCCTAAATAGAAACAACACTAACCCCCTAACAATAACCCTAACCCCCTTACAACAAACAACCCTAACCCCCAACAACAAACAACTCTAACCCACTAACAACAAACAACACTAACCCCCTAACAACAAAGAGCCCTAACTCTCTAACAAGAAACATCACTAACCCGCTAACAACAAAAAACACTAACCCCCTAACAAAAAACACCACTGACCCCCTAACTACAATCCTAACAACCTAACAAGAAACAACACTAAGCCCCTAAAAATAAACTACCCTAAACCCCTAACAACAAACAACCCTAACCCCCTAACAACAAACAACCCTAAACCCCTAACAACAAACAACCCTAACCTTCTAACAACAAACAACCCTAACCCGCTAACAACCAACAACACTAACCCCCTAACCACAAACAACACTAACACCCTAACAACAAACAACAATAACCCCCTAACAACAAAACCCACTAAACCCCAACAAGGAACAACCCTAAACCCCTAAATACAAACAACACTAACACCCTAACAACAAAAACATCTAAACCCCAACAAGAAACAACCCTAACCCCCTAACAACAAACAACACTAACCCCCTAACAGGAAACTACCCTAACCCCGTAACAACAAACAACCCTAACCCTTAACAGCAAACAACCGTAACCCCCTAACAACAAACAACATTCACCCCTAAAAACAAACAACCCTAAAACCCTAAAAGCAAACAACACTGAACCCCTAAATAAAACAACACTAAGCCCCTAACACCAAACAACACTAACACGCTAACAACAAACACCACTAAACCCCAACAAGAAAAAACCCTAAACACCTAACAACGAACAACACTAACCCCCTAACAACAAACAACACTAACCCCCTAACAACAAACAACACTAACACACTAAAAACAACCAACCCTAACCCCCTAAGAACAGACAACACTAACACCCTAACAACCAACAACACTAACCCCCTAACCACAAACAACACTAACACCCTAACAACAAAAACCACTAAACCCCAACAAGAAACAACCCTAAACCCCTAACAACAAACAACACTAACCCCCTAACAACAAAGAACCCTAAACCCTAAAAAAAACAACCCTAACCCCCTAACAACAAACAACCCTAACCAAACAACAAACAACACTAACCGACTAACAACAAACAACCCTAACCCCCTAACAACCAACAACTGTAAACCCTAACAACAAACAACCCTAACCCCCTAACAAGAAACAACCCTAACCCCTTAAACAACCAACAACACGAACCCCCTAACTACCAACAGCACTAACCCAGTAAAAACATAAAACACTAACCCCCTAACAACAACCAACACTTATCCCCTGAAAACAAACAACACTAACCCACTAACAAGAAAGAACCCAAATCCTCTAACAACAAACAACTCTAACCCCCTAACAACAAGCAACTCTGAACCCCTAACAACAAACAACACTAACCCACCAACAACAAACAACACTAACCGCCTAACAAGAAACTACCCTAACCCCGTAACAACAAACAACCCTAACCCCTAACAAAAAACAACCCTAACCCCCTAACAACAAACAACCCTAACCAACAACAACCAACAACCGTAAACCCCTGACAACAAAAAACACTAACCCCCTAACCACAAACAACACTTATCCCCTAACAACAAAAAACCTTAACCCCCTAAACAACCAACAACACTAACCCCCTAACCAAAAACACTAACACCCTAACAACAAAAACCACTAAACCCCAACAAGAAACAACCCTAAACACCTAACAACAAACAACACTAAGCCCCTAAAAACAAACAACACTAACACTCTAACAACAACCATCCCTAACCCCCTAACAACAAACAACACTAAGCCCCAACAACAAACAACACTAACCCTCTAACAACAACCCTAATCCCCTAACTACAAACAACACTAACCCACTAACAACAAACAAAACTAACCCCCTAAAAAACAACACAAACCCCCAACAACAAACAACACTAACCCCCTAACAACAACAACACTAACCCCCAAAAACGGAGAACACTAACACCCTAACAACAAACACTACTGAACCCCAACTAGAAACAACCCTAATCCCCTAACAACAAACAACACTAACCCCCTAACAACAAACAACCCTAAACCCCTAACATCAAAGAACACTAACACCCTAACAACAAACAACCCTAACCCCCTAACAAGAAACAACAATAACTCCCAAACAACAAACAACCCTAACCCCTAAAAACCAAAAACACTAACCCACTAACAACAAACAACCCTAACCCACTAAAAAAAAACAACCCTAACACCCTAACAACAAACAACACTAACCCCCTAACAACAAACAACCCTAAACCCCTAACATCAAACAACACTAACCCCCTAACAACAAACAACACTAACACCCTAACAACAAACAACACTAACACCCTAACAACAAAAACCACTAAACCCCAACAAGAAACAACCCTAAACCCCTAACAACAAACACTAACCCCCTAACAACAAACAACACTGAACCCCTAACAAGAAACTAACCTAACCCCGTAACAAGAAACGACACTAACCTCCTAACAACAAACAACCTTAACCCCCTAACAACAAACAACCCTAAACCCCTAACAACAAAAAATCCTAACCCCGTAACAACCAACAACACTAACCCCCTAACAACAAACAACACTAACACCATAAGAACAAACAACACTAACCCGCTAACAACAAAAAACACTAAACCCCAACAAGAAACAACCCTAAACCCCTAAATACAAACAACACTAACAACCTAAGCACAAACAACACCAACAGCCGAACAACATAAACCACTAAACCCCAAGCAGAAACAACCCGAAACCCCTAAATAGAAACAACACTAACCCCCTAACAATAACCCTAACCCCCTTACAACAAACAACCCTAACCCCCAACAACAAACAACTCTAACCCACTAACAACAAACAACACTAACCCCCTAACAACAAAGAGCCCTAACTCTCTAACAAGAAACATCACTAACCCGCTAACAACAAAAAACACTAACCCCCTAACAAAAAACACCACTGACCCCCTAACTACAATCCTAACAACCTAACAAGAAACAACACTAAGCCCCTAAAAATAAACTACCCTAAACCCCTAACAACAAACAACCCTAACCCCCTAACAACAAACAACCCTAAACCCCTAACAACAAACAACCCTAACCTTCTAACAACAAACAACCCTAACCCGCTAACAACCAACAACACTAACCCCCTAACCACAAACAACACTAACACCCTAACAACAAAAACCACTAAACAACAACAAGAAACAACACTAAACCCCTAACAACTAACAACAATAACCCCCTAACAACAAACAACACTAAACCCCTAACAAGTAACTACCCTAACCCCGTAACAAAAAACAACACTAACCCTGTAACAACAAACAACCCTAACCAACTAACAACCAACAACCGTAATCCCCTAACAACAAACAACCCTAACCTCCATCAAGAAACAACCCTAACCCCTTAAACAACGAACAACACTAACCCCCTTACTACCAACACCACTAACCCAGTAAAAACAAAAAAATCTAACCCCCTAACAACAACCAACACTTATCCCCTAAAAACAAACAACACTAACCCCCAACAAGAAAGAACCCAAATCCTCTAACAACAAACAACACTAACCCCCTAACAACAAACAACACTAACACCCTAACAACAACCATCCCTAACCCCCTAGCAACAAACAACCCTAACCAAACAACAAACAACCCTAACCGACTAACAACAAACAACACTAAACCCCTAACAAGAAACTACCTTAAACCCGAAACAACAAACAACCCTAACCCCCTAACAAACAACAACCGTAAACACCTAACAAAAAAAACCACTAACCCCCTAACAACAAACAACACTAACACCCTAACAACAACCATCCCTAACCCCCAAACAACAAACAACACTAAGCCCCAACAACAAACAACACTAACCCTCTAACAACAACCCTAATCCCCTAACTACAAACAACACTAACCCACTAACAACGAACAAAACTAACCCCCTAAAAAACAACACAAACCCTCAACAACAACCAACTCTCACACCCTAACAACAAACAACACTAACCCCCAACAACAACCACACTAAAACAAAAAAACAAACAGCTCTAACACCCTAACAACAAACACTACTGAAACGCAACTAGAAACAACCCAAACCCCCTTACAAAAAACAACACTAACCCCCTAACAACAAACAACCCTAAACCCCTAACATCAAAGAACACTAACACCCTAACAACAAACAACCCTAACCCCCTAACAAAAAACAGCACTAACCCCACAACAACAAACAACCCTAACCCCCCAACAACAAACAACCCTAACCCCTAAAAACCAAAAACACTAACCCACTAACAACAAACATCCTTAACCCACTAACAACAAACAACCCTAACACCTTAACAACAAACAACACTAACCCCCTAACAACAAACAACCCTAAACTCCTAACGTCAAACAACACTAACCACCTAACAGGAAAAAACACTAACACCATAACAACAAACAACACTAGCACCCTAACAACAAAAAGCACTAAAGAACAACAAGAAACAACCCTAAACCCCTAAATACAAACAACACTAACCCCCTAAACACAAACAACACTAACACCCTAACAACAAAAACCACTAAACCTCAACAAGAAACAACCCGAAACAACTAAATAGAAACAACACTAACCACCTAACAACAACCCTAACCCCCTAACAACAAACAATCCTAACTCCCAACAACAAACTACTCTAACCCACTAACAACAAACAACCCTAACCGCCTAACAAAAAAGAACCCTAACTCTCTAACAAGAAACAACACTAACCCCCTAACAACAAATACACTAACCCCTAACAACAAACACCACTAACCCCCTAACAACAATCCTAACAACATAACAACAAACAACCCTAACCCCCTAACAACAAACAACCCTAAACCCCTAACAACAAACAACCCTAACCTTCTAACAACAAACAACCCTAAAACCCTAACAACCAACAACACTAACCCCCTAACCACAAACAACACTAACACCCTAACAACAAACAACAATAACCCCCTAACAACAAAAACCACTAAACCCCAACAAGGAACAACCCTAAACCCCTAAATACAAACAACACTAACACCCTAACAACAAAAACATCTAAACCCCAACAAGAAACAACACTAAACCCCTAACAACAAACAACAATAACACCCTAACAACAAAAACCACTAAACCCCTAACAAGAAACTACCGTAACCCCGTAACAACAAACAACACTAACCCCGTAACAACAAACAACCCTAACCCCCAAACAACAAACAACACTAACCCCCTAACAACAAACAATCCTAACCCCCTAACAACCAACAACACTAACCCCCTAACCACAAACAACACTAACACCCTAACAACAAAAACCACTAAACCCCAACAAGAAACAACCCTAAACCCCTAACAACAAACACTAACCCCCTCAAAACAAACGACACTAAACACCTAACGAGAAACTAACAACAAGCAACCTTAAACCCCTAACAAAAAACAACCCTAAACCCCTAACAACAAACAATCCTAACCCCCATCAACCAACAACACTCACCCCCTAACCACAAACAACACTAACACCCTAACCACAAACAACACTAACCCCGTAGGAACAAACAACAATAACCCCCTAACAACAAACAACACTAACACCCTAACAACAAAAACCACTAAACCCCAACACGAAACAGCCCGAAACCCCTAACAAGAAACAACACTAACCCCCTAAAAACACACAACCCGAACAAAACAACAAACAACCCTAACCCACTAACAACAAACAACACTAACCCCCTAACAGGAAACTACCCTAACCCCGTAACAACAAACAACCCTAACCCTTAACAGCAAACAACCGTAACCCCCTAACAACAAACAACATTCACCCCTAAAAACAAACAACCCTAAAACCCTAAAAGCAAACATCACTGAACCCCTAAATAAAACAACACTAAGCCCCTAACACCAAACAACACTAACACGCTAACAACAAACACCACTAAACCCCAACAAGAAAAAACCCTAAACCCCTAACAACGAACAACACTAACCCCCTAACAACAAACAACACTAACCCCCTAACAACAAACAACACTAACACACTAAAAACAACCAACCCTAACCCCCTAAGAACAGACAACACTAACACCCTAACAACCAACAACACTAACCCCCTAACCACAAACAACACTAACACCCTAACAACAAAAACCACTAAACCCCAACAAGAAACAACCCTAAACCCCTAACAACAAACAACACTAACCCCCTAACAACAAAGAACCCTAAACCCTAGAAAAAACAACCCTAACCCCCTAACAACAAACAACCCTAACCAAACAACAAACAACACTAACCGACTAACAACAAACAACCCTAACCCCCTAACAACCAACAACTGTAAACCCTAACAACAAACAACCCTAACCCCCTAACAAGAAACAACCCTAACCCCTTAAACAACCAACAACACGAACCCCCTAACTACCAACAGCACTAACCCAGTAAAAACATAAAACACTAACCCCCTAACAACAACCAACACTTATCCCCTGAAAACAAACAACACTAACCCACTAACAAGAAAGAACCCAAATCCTCTAACAACAAACAACTCTAACCCCCTAACAACAAGCAACTCTGAACCCCTAACAACAAACAACACTAACCCACCAACAACAAACAACACTAACCGCCTAACAAGAAACTACCCTAACCCCGTAACAACAAACAACCCTAACCCCTAACAAAAAACAACCCTAACCCCCTAACAACAAACAACCCTAACCAACAACAACCAACAACCGTAAACCCCTGACAACAAAAAACACTAACCCCCTAACCACAAACAACACTTATCCCCTAACAACAAAAAACCTTAACCCCCTAAACAACCAACAACACTAACCCCCTAACCAAAAACACTAACACCCTAACAACAAAAACCACTAAACCCCAACAAGAAACAACCCTAAACACCTAACAACAAACAACACTAAGCCCCTAAAAACAAACAACACTAACACTCTAACAACAACCATCCCTAACCCCCTAACAACAAACAACACTAAGCCCCAACAACAAACAACACTAACCCTCTAACAACAACCCTAATCCCCTAACTACAAACAACACTAACCCACTAACAACAAACAAAACTAACCCCCTAAAAAACAACACAAACCCCCAACAACAAACAACACTAACCCCCTAACAACAACAACACTAACCCCCAAAAACGGAGAACACTAACACCCTAACAACAAACACTACTGAACCCCAACTAGAAACAACCCTAATCCCCTAACAACAAACAACACTAACCCCCTAACAACAAACAACCCTAAACCCCTAACATCAAAGAACACTAACACCCTAACAACAAACAACCCTAACCCCCTAACAAGAAACAACAATAACTCCCAAACAACAAACAACCCTAACCCCTAAAAACCAAAAACACTAACCCACTAACAACAAACAACCCTAACCCACTAAAAAAAAACAACCCTAACACCCTAACAACAAACAACACTAACCCCCTAACAACAAACAACCCTAAACCCCTAACATCAAACAACACTAACCCCCTAACAACAAACAACACTAACACCCTAACAACAAACAACACTAACACCCTAACAACAAAAACCACTAAACCCCAACAAGAAACAACCCTAAACCCCTAACAACAAACACTAACCCCCTAACAACAAACAACACTGAACCCCTAACAAGAAACTAACCTAACCCCGTAACAAGAAACGACACTAACCTCCTAACAACAAACAACCTTAACCCCCTAACAACAAACAACCCTAAACCCCTAACAACAAAAAATCCTAACCCCGTAACAACCAACAACACTAACCCCCTAACAACAAACAACACTAACACCATAAGAACAAACAACACTAACCCGCTAACAACAAAAAACACTAAACCCCAACAAGAAACAACCCTAAACCCCTAAATACAAACAACACTAACAACCTAAGCACAAACAACACCAACAGCCGAACAACATAAACCACTAAACCCCAAGCAGAAACAACCCGAAACCCCTAAATAGAAACAACACTAACCCCCTAACAATAACCCTAACCCCCTAACAACAAACAACCCTAACCCCCAACAACAAACAACTCTAACCCACTAACAACAAACAACACTAACCCCCTAACAACAAAGAGCCCTAACTCTCTAACAAGAAACATCACTAACCCGCTAACAACAAAAAACACTAACCCCCTAACAAAAAACACCACTGACCCCCTAACTACAATCCTAACAACCTAACAAGAAACAACACTAAGCCCCTAAAAATAAACTACCCTAAACCCCTAACAACAAACAACCCTAACCCCCTAACAACAAACAACCCTAAACCCCTAACAACAAACAACCCTAACCTTCTAACAACAAACAACCCTAACCCGCTAACAACCAACAACACTAACCCCCTAACCACAAACAACACTAACACCCTAACAACAAAAACCACTAAACAACAACAAGAAACAACACTAAACCCCTAACAACTAACAACAATAACCCCCTAACAACAAACAACACTAAACCCCTAACAAGAAACTACCCTAACCCCGTAACAAAAAACAACACTAACCCTGTAACAACAAACAACCCTAACCAACTAACAACCAACAACCGTAATCCCCTAACAACAAACAACCCTAACCTCCATCAAGAAACAACCCTAACCCCTTAAACAACGAACAACACTAACCCCCTTACTACCAACACCACTAACCCAGTAAAAACAAAAAAATCTAACCCCCTAACAACAACCAACACTTATCCCCTAAAAACAAACAACACTAACCCCCAACAAGAAAGAACCCAAATCCTCTAACAACAAACAACACTAACCCCCTAACAACAAACAACACTAACACCCTAACAACAACCATCCCTAACCCCCTAGCAACAAACAACCCTAACCAAACAACAAACAACCCTAACCGACTAACAACAAACAACACTAAACCCCTAACAAGAAACTACCTTAAACCCGAAACAACAAACAACCCTAACCCCCTAACAAACAACAACCGTAAACACCTAACAAAAAAAACCACTAACCCCCTAACAACAAACAACACTAACACCCTAACAACAACCATCCCTAACCCCCAAACAACAAACAACACTAAGCCCCAACAACAAACAACACTAACCCTCTAACAACAACCCTAATCCCCTAACTACAAACAACACTAACCCACTAACAACGAACAAAACTAACCCCCTAAAAAACAACACAAACCCTCAACAACAACCAACTCTCACACCCTAACAACAAACAACACTAACCCCCAACAACAACCACACTAAAACAAAAAAACAAACAGCTCTAACACCCTAACAACAAACACTACTGAAACGCAACTAGAAACAACCCTAACCCCCTTACAAAAAACAACACTAACCCCCTAACAACAAACAACCCTAAACCCCTAACATCAAAGAACACTAACACCCTAACAACAAACAACCCTAACCCCCTAACAAAAAACAGCACTAACCCCACAACAACAAACAACCCTAACCCCCCAACAACAAACAACCCTAACCCCTAAAAACCAAAAACACTAACCCACTAACAACAAACATCCTTAACCCACTAACAACAAACAACCCTAACACCTTAACAACAAACAACACTAACCCCCTAACAACAAACAACCCTAAACTCCTAACGTCAAACAACACTAACCACCTAACAGGAAAAAACACTAACACCATAACAACAAACAACACTAGCACCCTAACAACAAAAAGCACTAAAGAACAACAAGAAACAACCCTAAACCCCTAAATACAAACAACACTAACCCCCTAAACACAAACAACACTAACACCCTAACAACAAAAACCACTAAACCTCAACAAGAAACAACCCGAAACAACTAAATAGAAACAACACTAACCACCTAACAACAACCCTAACCCCCTAACAACAAACAATCCTAACTCCCAACAACAAACTACTCTAACCCACTAACAACAAACAACCCTAACCGCCTAACAAAAAAGAACCCTAACTCTCTAACAAGAAACAACACTAACCCCCTAACAACAAATACACTAACCCCTAACAACAAACACCACTAACCCCCTAACAACAATCCTAACAACATAACAACAAACAACCCTAACCCCCTAACAACAAACAACCCTAAACCCCTAACAACAAACAACCCTAACCTTCTAACAACAAACAACCCTAAAACCCTAACAACCAACAACACTAACCCCCTAACCACAAACAACACTAACACCCTAACAACAAACAACAATAACCCCCTAACAACAAAAACCACTAAACCCCAACAAGGAACAACCCTAAACCCCTAAATACAAACAACACTAACACCCTAACAACAAAAACATCTAAACCCCAACAAGAAACAACACTAAACCCCTAACAACAAACAACAATAACACCCTAACAACAAAAACCACTAAACCCCTAACAAGAAACTACCGTAACCCCGTAACAACAAACAACACTAACCCCGTAACAACAAACAACCCTAACCCCCAAACAACAAACAACACTAACCCCCTAACAACAAACAATCCTAACCCCCTAACAACCAACAACACTAACCCCCTAACCACAAACAACACTAACACCCTAACAACAAAAACCACTAAACCCCAACAAGAAACAACCCTAAACCCCTAACAACAAACACTAACCCCCTCAAAACAAACGACACTAAACACCTAACGAGAAACTAACAACAAGCAACCTTAAACCCCTAACAAAAAACAACCCTAAACCCCTAACAACAAACAATCCTAACCCCCATCAACCAACAACACTCACCCCCTAACCACAAACAACACTAACACCCTAACCACAAACAACACTAACCCCGTAGGAACAAACAACAATAACCCCCTAACAACAAACAACACTAACACCCTAACAACAAAAACCACTAAACCCCAACACGAAACAGCCCGAAACCCCTAACAAGAAACAACACTAACCCCCTAAAAACACACAACCCGAACAAAACAACAAACAACCCTAACCCACTAACAACAAACAACACTAACCCCCTAACAGGAAACTACCCTAACCCCGTAACAACAAACAACCCTAACCCTTAACAGCAAACAACCGTAACCCCCTAACAACAAACAACATTCACCCCTAAAAACAAACAACCCTAAAACCCTAAAAGCAAACATCACTGAACCCCTAAATAAAACAACACTAAGCCCCTAACACCAAACAACACTAACACGCTAACAACAAACACCACTAAACCCCAACAAGAAAAAACCCTAAACCCCTAACAACGAACAACACTAACCCCCTAACAACAAACAACACTAACCCCCTAACAACAAACAACACTAACACACTAAAAACAACCAACCCTAACCCCCTAAGAACAGACAACACTAACACCCTAACAACCAACAACACTAACCCCCTAACCACAAACAACACTAACACCCTAACAACAAAAACCACTAAACCCCAACAAGAAACAACCCTAAACCCCTAACAACAAACAACACTAACCCCCTAACAACAAAGAACCCTAAACCCTAGAAAAAACAACCCTAACCCCCTAACAACAAACAACCCTAACCAAACAACAAACAACACTAACCGACTAACAACAAACAACCCTAACCCCCTAACAACCAACAACTGTAAACCCTAACAACAAACAACCCTAACCCCCTAACAAGAAACAACCCTAACCCCTTAAACAACCAACAACACGAACCCCCTAACTACCAACAGCACTAACCCAGTAAAAACATAAAACACTAACCCCCTAACAACAACCAACACTTATCCCCTGAAAACAAACAACACTAACCCACTAACAAGAAAGAACCCAAATCCTCTAACAACAAACAACTCTAACCCCCTAACAACAAGCAACTCTGAACCCCTAACAACAAACAACACTAACCCACCAACAACAAACAACACTAACCGCCTAACAAGAAACTACCCTAACCCCGTAACAACAAACAACCCTAACCCCTAACAAAAAACAACCCTAACCCCCTAACAACAAACAACCCTAACCAACAACAACCAACAACCGTAAACCCCTGACAACAAAAAACACTAACCCCCTAACCACAAACAACACTTATCCCCTAACAACAAAAAACCTTAACCCCCTAAACAACCAACAACACTAACCCCCTAACCAAAAACACTAACACCCTAACAACAAAAACCACTAAACCCCAACAAGAAACAACCCTAAACACCTAACAACAAACAACACTAAGCCCCTAAAAACAAACAACACTAACACTCTAACAACAACCATCCCTAACCCCCTAACAACAAACAACACTAAGCCCCAACAACAAACAACACTAACCCTCTAACAACAACCCTAATCCCCTAACTACAAACAACACTAACCCACTAACAACAAACAAAACTAACCCCCTAAAAAACAACACAAACCCCCAACAACAAACAACACTAACCCCCTAACAACAACAACACTAACCCCCAAAAACGGAGAACACTAACACCCTAACAACAAACACTACTGAACCCCAACTAGAAACAACCCTAATCCCCTAACAACAAACAACACTAACCCCCTAACAACAAACAACCCTAAACCCCTAACATCAAAGAACACTAACACCCTAACAACAAACAACCCTAACCCCCTAACAAGAAACAACAATAACTCCCAAACAACAAACAACCCTAACCCCTAAAAACCAAAAACACTAACCCACTAACAACAAACAACCCTAACCCACTAAAAAAAAACAACCCTAACACCCTAACAACAAACAACACTAACCCCCTAACAACAAACAACCCTAAACCCCTAACATCAAACAACACTAACCCCCTAACAACAAACAACACTAACACCCTAACAACAAACAACACTAACACCCTAACAACAAAAACCACTAAACCCCAACAAGAAACAACCCTAAACCCCTAACAACAAACACTAACCCCCTAACAACAAACAACACTGAACCCCTAACAAGAAACTAACCTAACCCCGTAACAAGAAACGACACTAACCTCCTAACAACAAACAACCTTAACCCCCTAACAACAAACAACCCTAAACCCCTAACAACAAAAAATCCTAACCCCGTAACAACCAACAACACTAACCCCCTAACAACAAACAACACTAACACCATAAGAACAAACAACACTAACCCGCTAACAACAAAAAACACTAAACCCCAACAAGAAACAACCCTAAACCCCTAAATACAAACAACACTAACAACCTAAGCACAAACAACACCAACAGCCGAACAACATAAACCACTAAACCCCAAGCAGAAACAACCCGAAACCCCTAAATAGAAACAACACTAACCCCCTAACAATAACCCTAACCCCCTAACAACAAACAACCCTAACCCCCAACAACAAACAACTCTAACCCACTAACAACAAACAACACTAACCCCCTAACAACAAAGAGCCCTAACTCTCTAACAAGAAACATCACTAACCCGCTAACAACAAAAAACACTAACCCCCTAACAAAAAACACCACTGACCCCCTAACTACAATCCTAACAACCTAACAAGAAACAACACTAAGCCCCTAAAAATAAACTACCCTAAACCCCTAACAACAAACAACCCTAACCCCCTAACAACAAACAACCCTAAACCCCTAACAACAAACAACCCTAACCTTCTAACAACAAACAACCCTAACCCGCTAACAACCAACAACACTAACCCCCTAACCACAAACAACACTAACACCCTAACAACAAAAACCACTAAACAACAACAAGAAACAACACTAAACCCCTAACAACTAACAACAATAACCCCCTAACAACAAACAACACTAAACCCCTAACAAGAAACTACCCTAACCCCGTAACAAAAAACAACACTAACCCTGTAACAACAAACAACCCTAACCAACTAACAACCAACAACCGTAATCCCCTAACAACAAACAACCCTAACCTCCATCAAGAAACAACCCTAACCCCTTAAACAACGAACAACACTAACCCCCTTACTACCAACACCACTAACCCAGTAAAAACAAAAAAATCTAACCCCCTAACAACAACCAACACTTATCCCCTAAAAACAAACAACACTAACCCCCAACAAGAAAGAACCCAAATCCTCTAACAACAAACAACACTAACCCCCTAACAACAAACAACACTAACACCCTAACAACAACCATCCCTAACCCCCTAGCAACAAACAACCCTAACCAAACAACAAACAACCCTAACCGACTAACAACAAACAACACTAAACCCCTAACAAGAAACTACCTTAAACCCGAAACAACAAACAACCCTAACCCCCTAACAAACAACAACCGTAAACACCTAACAAAAAAAACCACTAACCCCCTAACAACAAACAACACTAACACCCTAACAACAACCATCCCTAACCCCCAAACAACAAACAACACTAAGCCCCAACAACAAACAACACTAACCCTCTAACAACAACCCTAATCCCCTAACTACAAACAACACTAACCCCCAACAACAACCACACTAAAACAAAAAAACAAACAGCTCTAACACCCTAACAACAAACACTACTGAAACGCAACTAGAAACAACCCTAACCCCCTTACAAAAAACAACACTAACCCCCTAACAACAAACAACCCTAAACCCCTAACATCAAAGAACACTAACACCCTAACAACAAACAACCCTAACCCCCTAACAAAAAACAGCACTAACCCCACAACAACAAACAACCCTAACCCCCCAACAACAAACAACCCTAACCCCTAAAAACCAAAAACACTAACCCACTAACAACAAACATCCTTAACCCACTAACAACAAACAACCCTAACACCTTAACAACAAACAACACTAACCCCCTAACAACAAACAACCCTAAACTCCTAACGTCAAACAACACTAACCACCTAACAGGAAAAAACACTAACACCATAACAACAAACAACACTAGCACCCTAACAACAAAAAGCACTAAAGCCCAACAAGAAACAACCCTAAACCCCTAAATACAAACAACACTAACCCCCTAAACACAAACAACACTAACACCCTAACAACAAAAACCACTAAATCTCAACAAGAAACAACCCGAAACAACTAAATAGAAACAACACTAACCACCTAACAACAACCCTAACCCCCTAACAACAAACAATCCTAACTCCCAACAACAAACTACTGTAACCCACTAACAACAAACAACCCTAACCGCCTAACAAAAAAGAACCCTAACTCTCTAACAAGAAACAACACTAACCCCCTAACAACAAATACACTAACCCCTAACAACAAACACCACTAACCCCCTAACAACAATCCTAACAACATAACAACAAACAACCCTAACCCCCTAACAACAAACAACCCTAAACCCCTAACAACAAACAACCCTAACCTTCTAACAACAAACAACCCTAAAACCCTAACAACCAACAACACTAACCCCCTAACCACAAACAACACTAACACCCTAACAACAAACAACAATAACCCCCTAACAACAAAAACCACTAAACCCCAACAAGGAACAACCCTAAACCCCTAAATACAAACAACACTAACACCCTAACAACAAAAACATCTAAACCCCAACAAGAAACAACCCTAACCCCCTAACAACAAACAACACTAACCCCCTAACAGGAAACTACCCTAACCCCGTAACAACAAACAACCCTAACCCTTAACAGCAAACAACCGTAACCCCCTAACAACAAACAACATTCACCCCTAAAAACAAACAACCCTAAAACCCTAAAAGCAAACATCACTGAACCCCTAAATAAAACAACACTAAGCCCCTAACACCAAACAACACTAACACGCTAACAACAAACACCACTAAACCCCAACAAGAAAAAACCCTAAACCCCTAACAACGAACAACACTAACCCCCTAACAACAAACAACACTAACCCCCTAACAACAAACAACACTAACACACTAAAAACAACCAACCCTAACCCCCTAAGAACAGACAACACTAACACCCTAACAACCAACAACACTAACCCCCTAACCACAAACAACACTAACACCCTAACAACAAAAACCACTAAACCCCAACAAGAAACAACCCTAAACCCCTAACAACAAACAACACTAACCCCCTAACAACAAAGAACCCTAAACCCTAAAAAAAACAACCCTAACCCCCTAACAACAAACAACCCTAACCAAACAACAAACAACACTAACCGACTAACAACAAACAACCCTAACCCCCTAACAACCAACAACTGTAAACCCTAACAACAAACAACCCTAACCCCCTAACAAGAAACAACCCTAACCCCTTAAACAACCAACAACACGAACCCCCTAACTACCAACAGCACTAACCCAGTAAAAACATAAAACACTAACCCCCTAACAACAACCAACACTTATCCCCTGAAAACAAACAACACTAACCCACTAACAAGAAAGAACCCAAATCCTCTAACAACAAACAACTCTAACCCCCTAACAACAAGCAACTCTGAACCCCTAACAACAAACAACACTAACCCACCAACAACAAACAACACTAACCGCCTAACAAGAAACTACCCTAACCCCGTAACAACAAACAACCCTAACCCCTAACAAAAAACAACCCTAACCCCCTAACAACAAACAACCCTAACCAACAACAACCAACAACCGTAAACCCCTGACAACAAAAAACACTAACCCCCTAACCACAAACAACACTTATCCCCTAACAACAAAAAACCTTAACCCCCTAAACAACCAACAACACTAACCCCCTAACCAAAAACACTAACACCCTAACAACAAAAACCACTAAACCCCAACAAGAAACAACCCTAAACACCTAACAACAAACAACACTAAGCCCCTAAAAACAAACAACACTAACACTCTAACAACAACCATCCCTAACCCCCTAACAACAAACAACACTAAGCCCCAACAACAAACAACACTAACCCTCTAACAACAACCCTAATCCCCTAACTACAAACAACACTAACCCACTAACAACAAACAAAACTAACCCCCTAAAAAACAACACAAACCCCCAACAACAAACAACACTAACCCCCTAACAACAACAACACTAACCCCCAAAAACGGAGAACACTAACACCCTAACAACAAACACTACTGAACCCCAACTAGAAACAACCCTAATCCCCTAACAACAAACAACACTAACCCCCTAACAACAAACAACCCTAAACCCCTAACATCAAAGAACACTAACACCCTAACAACAAACAACCCTAACCCCCTAACAAGAAACAACAATAACTCCCAAACAACAAACAACCCTAACCCCTAAAAACCAAAAACACTAACCCACTAACAACAAACAACCCTAACCCACTAAAAAAAAACAACCCTAACACCCTAACAACAAACAACACTAACCCCCTAACAACAAACAACCCTAAACCCCTAACATCAAACAACACTAACCCCCTAACAACAAACAACACTAACACCCTAACAACAAACAACACTAACACCCTAACAACAAAAACCACTAAACCCCAACAAGAAACAACCCTAAACCCCTAACAACAAACACTAACCCCCTAACAACAAACAACACTGAACCCCTAACAAGAAACTAACCTAACCCCGTAACAAGAAACGACACTAACCTCCTAACAACAAACAACCTTAACCCCCTAACAACAAACAACCCTAAACCCCTAACAACAAAAAATCCTAACCCCGTAACAACCAACAACACTAACCCCCTAACAACAAACAACACTAACACCATAAGAACAAACAACACTAACCCGCTAACAACAAAAAACACTAAACCCCAACAAGAAACAACCCTAAACCCCTAAATACAAACAACACTAACAACCTAAGCACAAACAACACCAACAGCCGAACAACATAAACCACTAAACCCCAAGCAGAAACAACCCGAAACCCCTAAATAGAAACAACACTAACCCCCTAACAATAACCCTAACCCCCTTACAACAAACAACCCTAACCCCCAACAACAAACAACTCTAACCCACTAACAACAAACAACACTAACCCCCTAACAACAAAGAGCCCTAACTCTCTAACAAGAAACATCACTAACCCGCTAACAACAAAAAACACTAACCCCCTAACAAAAAACACCACTGACCCCCTAACTACAATCCTAACAACCTAACAAGAAACAACACTAAGCCCCTAAAAATAAACTACCCTAAACCCCTAACAACAAACAACCCTAACCCCCTAACAACAAACAACCCTAAACCCCTAACAACAAACAACCCTAACCTTCTAACAACAAACAACCCTAACCCGCTAACAACCAACAACACTAACCCCCTAACCACAAACAACACTAACACCCTAACAACAAAAACCACTAAACAACAACAAGAAACAACACTAAACCCCTAACAACTAACAACAATAACCCCCTAACAACAAACAACACTAAACCCCTAACAAGAAACTACCCTAACCCCGTAACAAAAAACAACACTAACCCTGTAACAACAAACAACCCTAACCAACTAACAACCAACAACCGTAATCCCCTAACAACAAACAACCCTAACCTCCATCAAGAAACAACCCTAACCCCTTAAACAACGAACAACACTAACCCCCTTACTACCAACACCACTAACCCAGTAAAAACAAAAAAATCTAACCCCCTAACAACAACCAACACTTATCCCCTAAAAACAAACAACACTAACCCCCAACAAGAAAGAACCCAAATCCTCTAACAACAAACAACACTAACCCCCTAACAACAAACAACACTAACACCCTAACAACAACCATCCCTAACCCCCTAGCAACAAACAACCCTAACCAAACAACAAACAACCCTAACCGACTAACAACAAACAACACTAAACCCCTAACAAGAAACTACCTTAAACCCGAAACAACAAACAACCCTAACCCCCTAACAAACAACAACCGTAAACACCTAACAAAAAAAACCACTAACCCCCTAACAACAAACAACACTAACACCCTAACAACAACCATCCCTAACCCCCAAACAACAAACAACACTAAGCCCCAACAACAAACAACACTAACCCTCTAACAACAACCCTAATCCCCTAACTACAAACAACACTAACCCACTAACAACGAACAAAACTAACCCCCTAAAAAACAACACAAACCCTCAACAACAACCAACTCTCACACCCTAACAACAAACAACACTAACCCCCAACAACAACCACACTAAAACAAAAAAACAAACAGCTCTAACACCCTAACAACAAACACTACTGAAACGCAACTAGAAACAACCCTAACCCCCTTACAAAAAACAACACTAACCCCCTAACAACAAACAACCCTAAACCCCTAACATCAAAGAACACTAACACCCTAACAACAAACAACCCTAACCCCCTAACAAAAAACAGCACTAACCCCACAACAACAAACAACCCTAACCCCCCAACAACAAACAACCCTAACCCCTAAAAACCAAAAACACTAACCCACTAACAACAAACATCCTTAACCCACTAACAACAAACAACCCTAACACCTTAACAACAAACAACACTAACCCCCTAACAACAAACAACCCTAAACTCCTAACGTCAAACAACACTAACCACCTAACAGGAAAAAACACTAACACCATAACAACAAACAACACTAGCACCCTAACAACAGAAAGCACTAAAGCCCAACAAGAAACAACCCTAAACCCCTAAATACAAACAACACTAACCCCCTAAACACAAACAACACTAACACCCTAACAACAAAAACCACTAAATCTCAACAAGAAACAACCCGAAACAACTAAATAGAAACAACACTAACCACCTAACAACAACCCTAACCCCCTAACAACAAACAATCCTAACTCCCAACAACAAACTACTCTAACCCACTAACAACAAACAACCCTAGCCGCCTAACAAAAAAGAACCCTAACTCTCTAACAAGAAACAACACTAACCCCCTAACAACAAATACACTAACCCCTAACAACAAACACCACTAACCCCCTAACAACAATCCTAACAACATAACAACAAACAACCCTAACCCCCTAACAACAAACAACCCTAAACCCCTAACAACAAACAACCCTAACCTTCTAACAACAAACAACCCTAAAACCCTAACAACCAACAACACTAACCCCCTAACCACAAACAACACTAACACCCTAACAACAAACAACAATAACCCCCTAACAACAAAACCCACTAAACCCCAACAAGGAACAACCCTAAACCCCTAAATACAAACAACACTAACACCCTAACAACAAAAACATCTAAACCCCAACAAGAAACAACCCTAACCCCCTAACAACAAACAACACTAACCCCCTAACAGGAAACTACCCTAACCCCGTAACAACAAACAACCCTAACCCTTAACAGCAAACAACCGTAACCCCCTAACAACAAACAACATTCACCCCTAAAAACAAACAACCCTAAAACCCTAAAAGCAAACAACACTGAACCCCTAAATAAAACAACACTAAGCCCCTAACACCAAACAACACTAACACGCTAACAACAAACACCACTAAACCCCAACAAGAAAAAACCCTAAACACCTAACAACGAACAACACTAACCCCCTAACAACAAACAACACTAACCCCCTAACAACAAACAACACTAACACACTAAAAACAACCAACCCTAACCCCCTAAGAACAGACAACACTAACACCCTAACAACCAACAACACTAACCCCCTAACCACAAACAACACTAACACCCTAACAACAAAAACCACTAAACCCCAACAAGAAACAACCCTAAACCCCTAACAACAAACAACACTAACCCCCTAACAACAAAGAACCCTAAACCCTAAAAAAAACAACCCTAACCCCCTAACAACAAACAACCCTAACCAAACAACAAACAACACTAACCGACTAACAACAAACAACCCTAACCCCCTAACAACCAACAACTGTAAACCCTAACAACAAACAACCCTAACCCCCTAACAAGAAACAACCCTAACCCCTTAAACAACCAACAACACGAACCCCCTAACTACCAACAGCACTAACCCAGTAAAAACATAAAACACTAACCCCCTAACAACAACCAACACTTATCCCCTGAAAACAAACAACACTAACCCACTAACAAGAAAGAACCCAAATCCTCTAACAACAAACAACTCTAACCCCCTAACAACAAGCAACTCTGAACCCCTAACAACAAACAACACTAACCCACCAACAACAAACAACACTAACCGCCTAACAAGAAACTACCCTAACCCCGTAACAACAAACAACCCTAACCCCTAACAAAAAACAACCCTAACCCCCTAACAACAAACAACCCTAACCAACAACAACCAACAACCGTAAACCCCTGACAACAAAAAACACTAACCCCCTAACCACAAACAACACTTATCCCCTAACAACAAAAAACCTTAACCCCCTAAACAACCAACAACACTAACCCCCTAACCAAAAACACTAACACCCTAACAACAAAAACCACTAAACCCCAACAAGAAACAACCCTAAACACCTAACAACAAACAACACTAAGCCCCTAAAAACAAACAACACTAACACTCTAACAACAACCATCCCTAACCCCCTAACAACAAACAACACTAAGCCCCAACAACAAACAACACTAACCCTCTAACAACAACCCTAATCCCCTAACTACAAACAACACTAACCCACTAACAACAAACAAAACTAACCCCCTAAAAAACAACACAAACCCCCAACAACAAACAACACTAACCCCCTAACAACAACAACACTAACCCCCAAAAACGGAGAACACTAACACCCTAACAACAAACACTACTGAACCCCAACTAGAAACAACCCTAATCCCCTAACAACAAACAACACTAACCCCCTAACAACAAACAACCCTAAACCCCTAACATCAAAGAACACTAACACCCTAACAACAAACAACCCTAACCCCCTAACAAGAAACAACAATAAATCCCAAACAACAAACAACCCTAACCCCTAAAAACCAAAAACACTAACCCACTAACAACAAACAACCCTAACCCACTAAAAAAAAACAACCCTAACACCCTAACAACAAACAACACTAACCCCCTAACAACAAACAACCCTAAACCCCTAACATCAAACAACACTAACCCCCTAACAACAAACAACACTAACACCCTAACAACAAACAACACTAACACCCTAACAACAAAAACCACTAAACCCCAACAAGAAACAACCCTAAACCCCTAACAACAAACACTAACCCCCTAACAACAAACAACACTGAACCCCTAACAAGAAACTAACCTAACCCCGTAACAAGAAACGACACTAACCTCCTAACAACAAACAACCTTAACCCCCTAACAACAAACAACCCTAAACCCCTAACAACAAAAAATCCTAACCCCGTAACAACCAACAACACTAACCCCCTAACAACAAACAACACTAACACCATAAGAACAAACAACACTAACCCGCTAACAACAAAAAACACTAAACCCCAACAAGAAACAACCCTAAACCCCTAAATACAAACAACACTAACAACCTAAGCACAAACAACACCAACAGCCGAACAACATAAACCACTAAACCCCAAGCAGAAACAACCCGAAACCCCTAAATAGAAACAACACTAACCCCCTAACAATAACCCTAACCCCCTTACAACAAACAACCCTAACCCCCAACAACAAACAACTCTAACCCACTAACAACAAACAACACTAACCCCCTAACAACAAAGAGCCCTAACTCTCTAACAAGAAACATCACTAACCCGCTAACAACAAAAAACACTAACCCCCTAACAAAAAACACCACTGACCCCCTAACTACAATCCTAACAACCTAACAAGAAACAACACTAAGCCCCTAAAAATAAACTACCCTAAACCCCTAACAACAAACAACCCTAACCCCCTAACAACAAACAACCCTAAACCCCTAACAACAAACAACCCTAACCTTCTAACAACAAACAACCCTAACCCGCTAACAACCAACAACACTAACCCCCTAACCACAAACAACACTAACACCCTAACAACAAAAACCACTAAACAACAACAAGAAACAACACTAAACCCCTAACAACTAACAACAATAACCCCCTAACAACAAACAACACTAAACCCCTAACAAGTAACTACCCTAACCCCGTAACAAAAAACAACACTAACCCTGTAACAACAAACAACCCTAACCAACTAACAACCAACAACCGTAATCCCCTAACAACAAACAACCCTAACCTCCATCAAGAAACAACCCTAACCCCTTAAACAACGAACAACACTAACCCCCTTACTACCAACACCACTAACCCAGTAAAAACAAAAAAATCTAACCCCCTAACAACAACCAACACTTATCCCCTAAAAACAAACAACACTAACCCCCAACAAGAAAGAACCCAAATCCTCTAACAACAAACAACACTAACCCCCTAACAACAAACAACACTAACACCCTAACAACAACCATCCCTAACCCCCTAGCAACAAACAACCCTAACCAAACAACAAACAACCCTAACCGACTAACAACAAACAACACTAAACCCCTAACAAGAAACTACCTTAAACCCGAAACAACAAACAACCCTAACCCCCTAACAAACAACAACCGTAAACACCTAACAAAAAAAACCACTAACCCCCTAACAACAAACAACACTAACACCCTAACAACAACCATCCCTAACCCCCAAACAACAAACAACACTAAGCCCCAACAACAAACAACACTAACCCTCTAACAACAACCCTAATCCCCTAACTACAAACAACACTAACCCACTAACAACGAACAAAACTAACCCCCTAAAAAACAACACAAACCCTCAACAACAACCAACTCTCACACCCTAACAACAAACAACACTAACCCCCAACAACAACCACACTAAAACAAAAAAACAAACAGCTCTAACACCCTAACAACAAACACTACTGAAACGCAACTAGAAACAACCCAAACCCCCTTACAAAAAACAACACTAACCCCCTAACAACAAACAACCCTAAACCCCTAACATCAAAGAACACTAACACCCTAACAACAAACAACCCTAACCCCCTAACAAAAAACAGCACTAACCCCACAACAACAAACAACCCTAACCCCCCAACAACAAACAACCCTAACCCCTAAAAACCAAAAACACTAACCCACTAACAACAAACATCCTTAACCCACTAACAACAAACAACCCTAACACCTTAACAACAAACAACACTAACCCCCTAACAACAAACAACCCTAAACTCCTAACGTCAAACAACACTAACCACCTAACAGGAAAAAACACTAACACCATAACAACAAACAACACTAGCACCCTAACAACAAAAAGCACTAAAGCCCAACAAGAAACAACCCTAAACCCCTAAATACAAACAACACTAACCCCCTAAACACAAACAACACTAACACCCTAACAACAAAAACCACTAAATCTCAACAAGAAACAACCCGAAACAACTAAATAGAAACAACACTAACCACCTAACAACAACCCTAACCCCCTAACAACAAACAATCCTAACTCCCAACAACAAACTACTGTAACCCACTAACAACAAACAACCCTAACCGCCTAACAAAAAAGAACCCTAACTCTCTAACAAGAAACAACACTAACCCCCTAACAACAAATACACTAACCCCTAACAACAAACACCACTAACCCCCTAACAACAATCCTAACAACATAACAACAAACAACCCTAACCCCCTAACAACAAACAACCCTAAACCCCTAACAACAAACAACCCTAACCTTCTAACAACAAACAACCCTAAAACCCTAACAACCAACAACACTAACCCCCTAACCACAAACAACACTAACACCCTAACAACAAACAACAATAACCCCCTAACAACAAAAACCACTAAACCCCAACAAGGAACAACCCTAAACCCCTAAATACAAACAACACTAACACCCTAACAACAAAAACATCTAAACCCCAACAAGAAACAACCCTAACCCCCTAACAACAAACAACACTAACCCCCTAACAGGAAACTACCCTAACCCCGTAACAACAAACAACCCTAACCCTTAACAGCAAACAACCGTAACCCCCTAACAACAAACAACATTCACCCCTAAAAACAAACAACCCTAAAACCCTAAAAGCAAACATCACTGAACCCCTAAATAAAACAACACTAAGCCCCTAACACCAAACAACACTAACACGCTAACAACAAACACCACTAAACCCCAACAAGAAAAAACCCTAAACCCCTAACAACGAACAACACTAACCCCCTAACAACAAACAACACTAACCCCCTAACAACAAACAACACTAACACACTAAAAACAACCAACCCTAACCCCCTAAGAACAGACAACACTAACACCCTAACAACCAACAACACTAACCCCCTAACCACAAACAACACTAACACCCTAACAACAAAAACCACTAAACCCCAACAAGAAACAACCCTAAACCCCTAACAACAAACAACACTAACCCCCTAACAACAAAGAACCCTAAACCCTAAAAAAAACAACCCTAACCCCCTAACAACAAACAACCCTAACCAAACAACAAACAACACTAACCGACTAACAACAAACAACCCTAACCCCCTAACAACCAACAACTGTAAACCCTAACAACAAACAACCCTAACCCCCTAACAAGAAACAACCCTAACCCCTTAAACAACCAACAACACGAACCCCCTAACTACCAACAGCACTAACCCAGTAAAAACATAAAACACTAACCCCCTAACAACAACCAACACTTATCCCCTGAAAACAAACAACACTAACCCACTAACAAGAAAGAACCCAAATCCTCTAACAACAAACAACTCTAACCCCCTAACAACAAGCAACTCTGAACCCCTAACAACAAACAACACTAACCCACCAACAACAAACAACACTAACCGCCTAACAAGAAACTACCCTAACCCCGTAACAACAAACAACCCTAACCCCTAACAAAAAACAACCCTAACCCCCTAACAACAAACAACCCTAACCAACAACAACCAACAACCGTAAACCCCTGACAACAAAAAACACTAACCCCCTAACCACAAACAACACTTATCCCCTAACAACAAAAAACCTTAACCCCCTAAACAACCAACAACACTAACCCCCTAACCAAAAACACTAACACCCTAACAACAAAAACCACTAAACCCCAACAAGAAACAACCCTAAACACCTAACAACAAACAACACTAAGCCCCTAAAAACAAACAACACTAACACTCTAACAACAACCATCCCTAACCCCCTAACAACAAACAACACTAAGCCCCAACAACAAACAACACTAACCCTCTAACAACAACCCTAATCCCCTAACTACAAACAACACTAACCCACTAACAACAAACAAAACTAACCCCCTAAAAAACAACACAAACCCCCAACAACAAACAACACTAACCCCCTAACAACAACAACACTAACCCCCAAAAACGGAGAACACTAACACCCTAACAACAAACACTACTGAACCCCAACTAGAAACAACCCTAATCCCCTAACAACAAACAACACTAACCCCCTAACAACAAACAACCCTAAACCCCTAACATCAAAGAACACTAACACCCTAACAACAAACAACCCTAACCCCCTAACAAGAAACAACAATAACTCCCAAACAACAAACAACCCTAACCCCTAAAAACCAAAAACACTAACCCACTAACAACAAACAACCCTAACCCACTAAAAAAAAACAACCCTAACACCCTAACAACAAACAACACTAACCCCCTAACAACAAACAACCCTAAACCCCTAACATCAAACAACACTAACCCCCTAACAACAAACAACACTAACACCCTAACAACAAACAACACTAACACCCTAACAACAAAAACCACTAAACCCCAACAAGAAACAACCCTAAACCCCTAACAACAAACACTAACCCCCTAACAACAAACAACACTGAACCCCTAACAAGAAACTAACCTAACCCCGTAACAAGAAACGACACTAACCTCCTAACAACAAACAACCTTAACCCCCTAACAACAAACAACCCTAAACCCCTAACAACAAAAAATCCTAACCCCGTAACAACCAACAACACTAACCCCCTAACAACAAACAACACTAACACCATAAGAACAAACAACACTAACCCGCTAACAACAAAAAACACTAAACCCCAACAAGAAACAACCCTAAACCCCTAAATACAAACAACACTAACAACCTAAGCACAAACAACACCAACAGCCGAACAACATAAACCACTAAACCCCAAGCAGAAACAACCCGAAACCCCTAAATAGAAACAACACTAACCCCCTAACAATAACCCTAACCCCCTTACAACAAACAACCCTAACCCCCAACAACAAACAACTCTAACCCACTAACAACAAACAACACTAACCCCCTAACAACAAAGAGCCCTAACTCTCTAACAAGAAACATCACTAACCCGCTAACAACAAAAAACACTAACCCCCTAACAAAAAACACCACTGACCCCCTAACTACAATCCTAACAACCTAACAAGAAACAACACTAAGCCCCTAAAAATAAACTACCCTAAACCCCTAACAACAAACAACCCTAACCCCCTAACAACAAACAACCCTAAACCCCTAACAACAAACAACCCTAACCTTCTAACAACAAACAACCCTAACCCGCTAACAACCAACAACACTAACCCCCTAACCACAAACAACACTAACACCCTAACAACAAAAACCACTAAACAACAACAAGAAACAACACTAAACCCCTAACAACTAACAACAATAACCCCCTAACAACAAACAACACTAAACCCCTAACAAGAAACTACCCTAACCCCGTAACAAAAAACAACACTAACCCTGTAACAACAAACAACCCTAACCAACTAACAACCAACAACCGTAATCCCCTAACAACAAACAACCCTAACCTCCATCAAGAAACAACCCTAACCCCTTAAACAACGAACAACACTAACCCCCTTACTACCAACACCACTAACCCAGTAAAAACAAAAAAATCTAACCCCCTAACAACAACCAACACTTATCCCCTAAAAACAAACAACACTAACCCCCAACAAGAAAGAACCCAAATCCTCTAACAACAAACAACACTAACCCCCTAACAACAAACAACACTAACACCCTAACAACAACCATCCCTAACCCCCTAGCAACAAACAACCCTAACCAAACAACAAACAACCCTAACCGACTAACAACAAACAACACTAAACCCCTAACAAGAAACTACCTTAAACCCGAAACAACAAACAACCCTAACCCCCTAACAAACAACAACCGTAAACACCTAACAAAAAAAACCACTAACCCCCTAACAACAAACAACACTAACACCCTAACAACAACCATCCCTAACCCCCAAACAACAAACAACACTAAGCCCCAACAACAAACAACACTAACCCTCTAACAACAACCCTAATCCCCTAACAACAAACAACACTAACCCCCAACAACAACCACACTAAAACAAAAAAACAAACAGCTCTAACACCCTAACAACAAACACTACTGAAACGCAACTAGAAACAACCCTAACCCCCTTACAAAAAACAACACTAACCCCCTAACAACAAACAACCCTAAACCCCTAACATCAAAGAACACTAACACCCTAACAACAAACAACCCTAACCCCCTAACAAAAAACAGCACTAACCCCACAACAACAAACAACCCTAACCCCCCAACAACAAACAACCCTAACCCCTAAAAACCAAAAACACTAACCCACTAACAACAAACATCCTTAACCCACTAACAACAAACAACCCTAACACCTTAACAACAAACAACACTAACCCCCTAACAACAAACAACCCTAAACTCCTAACGTCAAACAACACTAACCACCTAACAGGAAAAAACACTAACACCATAACAACAAACAACACTAGCACCCTAACAACAGAAAGCACTAAAGCCCAACAAGAAACAACCCTAAACCCCTAAATACAAACAACACTAACCCCCTAAACACAAACAACACTAACACCCTAACAACAAAAACCACTAAATCTCAACAAGAAACAACCCGAAACAACTAAATAGAAACAACACTAACCACCTAACAACAACCCTAACCCCCTAACAACAAACAATCCTAACTCCCAACAACAAACTACTCTAACCCACTAACAACAAACAACCCTAGCCGCCTAACAAAAAAGAACCCTAACTCTCTAACAAGAAACAACACTAACCCCCTAACAACAAATACACTAACCCCTAACAACAAACACCACTAACCCCCTAACAACAATCCTAACAACATAACAACAAACAACCCTAACCCCCTAACAACAAACAACCCTAAACCCCTAACAACAAACAACCCTAACCTTCTAACAACAAACAACCCTAAAACCCTAACAACCAACAACACTAACCCCCTAACCACAAACAACACTAACACCCTAACAACAAACAACAATAACCCCCTAACAACAAAACCCACTAAACCCCAACAAGGAACAACCCTAAACCCCTAAATACAAACAACACTAACACCCTAACAACAAAAACATCTAAACCCCAACAAGAAACAACCCTAACCCCCTAACAACAAACAACACTAACCCCCTAACAGGAAACTACCCTAACCCCGTAACAACAAACAACCCTAACCCTTAACAGCAAACAACCGTAACCCCCTAACAACAAACAACATTCACCCCTAAAAACAAACAACCCTAAAACCCTAAAAGCAAACAACACTGAACCCCTAAATAAAACAACACTAAGCCCCTAACACCAAACAACACTAACACGCTAACAACAAACACCACTAAACCCCAACAAGAAAAAACCCTAAACACCTAACAACGAACAACACTAACCCCCTAACAACAAACAACACTAACCCCCTAACAACAAACAACACTAACACACTAAAAACAACCAACCCTAACCCCCTAAGAACAGACAACACTAACACCCTAACAACCAACAACACTAACCCCCTAACCACAAACAACACTAACACCCTAACAACAAAAACCACTAAACCCCAACAAGAAACAACCCTAAACCCCTAACAACAAACAACACTAACCCCCTAACAACAAAGAACCCTAAACCCTAAAAAAAACAACCCTAACCCCCTAACAACAAACAACCCTAACCAAACAACAAACAACACTAACCGACTAACAACAAACAACCCTAACCCCCTAACAACCAACAACTGTAAACCCTAACAACAAACAACCCTAACCCCCTAACAAGAAACAACCCTAACCCCTTAAACAACCAACAACACGAACCCCCTAACTACCAACAGCACTAACCCAGTAAAAACATAAAACACTAACCCCCTAACAACAACCAACACTTATCCCCTGAAAACAAACAACACTAACCCACTAACAAGAAAGAACCCAAATCCTCTAACAACAAACAACTCTAACCCCCTAACAACAAGCAACTCTGAACCCCTAACAACAAACAACACTAACCCACCAACAACAAACAACACTAACCGCCTAACAAGAAACTACCCTAACCCCGTAACAACAAACAACCCTAACCCCTAACAAAAAACAACCCTAACCCCCTAACAACAAACAACCCTAACCAACAACAACCAACAACCGTAAACCCCTGACAACAAAAAACACTAACCCCCTAACCACAAACAACACTTATCCCCTAACAACAAAAAACCTTAACCCCCTAAACAACCAACAACACTAACCCCCTAACCAAAAACACTAACACCCTAACAACAAAAACCACTAAACCCCAACAAGAAACAACCCTAAACACCTAACAACAAACAACACTAAGCCCCTAAAAACAAACAACACTAACACTCTAACAACAACCATCCCTAACCCCCTAACAACAAACAACACTAAGCCCCAACAACAAACAACACTAACCCTCTAACAACAACCCTAATCCCCTAACTACAAACAACACTAACCCACTAACAACAAACAAAACTAACCCCCTAAAAAACAACACAAACCCCCAACAACAAACAACACTAACCCCCTAACAACAACAACACTAACCCCCAAAAACGGAGAACACTAACACCCTAACAACAAACACTACTGAACCCCAACTAGAAACAACCCTAATCCCCTAACAACAAACAACACTAACCCCCTAACAACAAACAACCCTAAACCCCTAACATCAAAGAACACTAACACCCTAACAACAAACAACCCTAACCCCCTAACAAGAAACAACAATAAATCCCAAACAACAAACAACCCTAACCCCTAAAAACCAAAAACACTAACCCACTAACAACAAACAACCCTAACCCACTAAAAAAAAACAACCCTAACACCCTAACAACAAACAACACTAACCCCCTAACAACAAACAACCCTAAACCCCTAACATCAAACAACACTAACCCCCTAACAACAAACAACACTAACACCCTAACAACAAACAACACTAACACCCTAACAACAAAAACCACTAAACCCCAACAAGAAACAACCCTAAACCCCTAACAACAAACACTAACCCCCTAACAACAAACAACACTGAACCCCTAACAAGAAACTAACCTAACCCCGTAACAAGAAACGACACTAACCTCCTAACAACAAACAACCTTAACCCCCTAACAACAAACAACCCTAAACCCCTAACAACAAAAAATCCTAACCCCGTAACAACCAACAACACTAACCCCCTAACAACAAACAACACTAACACCATAAGAACAAACAACACTAACCCGCTAACAACAAAAAACACTAAACCCCAACAAGAAACAACCCTAAACCCCTAAATACAAACAACACTAACAACCTAAGCACAAACAACACCAACAGCCGAACAACATAAACCACTAAACCCCAAGCAGAAACAACCCGAAACCCCTAAATAGAAACAACACTAACCCCCTAACAATAACCCTAACCCCCTTACAACAAACAACCCTAACCCCCAACAACAAACAACTCTAACCCACTAACAACAAACAACACTAACCCCCTAACAACAAAGAGCCCTAACTCTCTAACAAGAAACATCACTAACCCGCTAACAACAAAAAACACTAACCCCCTAACAAAAAACACCACTGACCCCCTAACTACAATCCTAACAACCTAACAAGAAACAACACTAAGCCCCTAAAAATAAACTACCCTAAACCCCTAACAACAAACAACCCTAACCCCCTAACAACAAACAACCCTAAACCCCTAACAACAAACAACCCTAACCTTCTAACAACAAACAACCCTAACCCGCTAACAACCAACAACACTAACCCCCTAACCACAAACAACACTAACACCCTAACAACAAAAACCACTAAACAACAACAAGAAACAACACTAAACCCCTAACAACTAACAACAATAACCCCCTAACAACAAACAACACTAAACCCCTAACAAGTAACTACCCTAACCCCGTAACAAAAAACAACACTAACCCTGTAACAACAAACAACCCTAACCAACTAACAACCAACAACCGTAATCCCCTAACAACAAACAACCCTAACCTCCATCAAGAAACAACCCTAACCCCTTAAACAACGAACAACACTAACCCCCTTACTACCAACACCACTAACCCAGTAAAAACAAAAAAATCTAACCCCCTAACAACAACCAACACTTATCCCCTAAAAACAAACAACACTAACCCCCAACAAGAAAGAACCCAAATCCTCTAACAACAAACAACACTAACCCCCTAACAACAAACAACACTAACACCCTAACAACAACCATCCCTAACCCCCTAGCAACAAACAACCCTAACCAAACAACAAACAACCCTAACCGACTAACAACAAACAACACTAAACCCCTAACAAGAAACTACCTTAAACCCGAAACAACAAACAACCCTAACCCCCTAACAAACAACAACCGTAAACACCTAACAAAAAAAACCACTAACCCCCTAACAACAAACAACACTAACACCCTAACAACAACCATCCCTAACCCCCAAACAACAAACAACACTAAGCCCCAACAACAAACAACACTAACCCTCTAACAACAACCCTAATCCCCTAACTACAAACAACACTAACCCACTAACAACGAACAAAACTAACCCCCTAAAAAACAACACAAACCCTCAACAACAACCAACTCTCACACCCTAACAACAAACAACACTAACCCCCAACAACAACCACACTAAAACAAAAAAACAAACAGCTCTAACACCCTAACAACAAACACTACTGAAACGCAACTAGAAACAACCCAAACCCCCTTACAAAAAACAACACTAACCCCCTAACAACAAACAACCCTAAACCCCTAACATCAAAGAACACTAACACCCTAACAACAAACAACCCTAACCCCCTAACAAAAAACAGCACTAACCCCACAACAACAAACAACCCTAACCCCCCAACAACAAACAACCCTAACCCCTAAAAACCAAAAACACTAACCCACTAACAACAAACATCCTTAACCCACTAACAACAAACAACCCTAACACCTTAACAACAAACAACACTAACCCCCTAACAACAAACAACCCTAAACTCCTAACGTCAAACAACACTAACCACCTAACAGGAAAAAACACTAACACCATAACAACAAACAACACTAGCACCCTAACAACAAAAAGCACTAAAGAACAACAAGAAACAACCCTAAACCCCTAAATACAAACAACACTAACCCCCTAAACACAAACAACACTAACACCCTAACAACAAAAACCACTAAACCTCAACAAGAAACAACCCGAAACAACTAAATAGAAACAACACTAACCACCTAACAACAACCCTAACCCCCTAACAACAAACAATCCTAACTCCCAACAACAAACTACTCTAACCCACTAACAACAAACAACCCTAACCGCCTAACAAAAAAGAACCCTAACTCTCTAACAAGAAACAACACTAACCCCCTAACAACAAATACACTAACCCCTAACAACAAACACCACTAACCCCCTAACAACAATCCTAACAACATAACAACAAACAACCCTAACCCCCTAACAACAAACAACCCTAAACCCCTAACAACAAACAACCCTAACCTTCTAACAACAAACAACCCTAAAACCCTAACAACCAACAACACTAACCCCCTAACCACAAACAACACTAACACCCTAACAACAAACAACAATAACCCCCTAACAACAAAAACCACTAAACCCCAACAAGGAACAACCCTAAACCCCTAAATACAAACAACACTAACACCCTAACAACAAAAACATCTAAACCCCAACAAGAAACAACACTAAACCCCTAACAACAAACAACAATAACACCCTAACAACAAAAACCACTAAACCCCTAACAAGAAACTACCGTAACCCCGTAACAACAAACAACACTAACCCCGTAACAACAAACAACCCTAACCCCCAAACAACAAACAACACTAACCCCCTAACAACAAACAATCCTAACCCCCTAACAACCAACAACACTAACCCCCTAACCACAAACAACACTAACACCCTAACAACAAAAACCACTAAACCCCAACAAGAAACAACCCTAAACCCCTAACAACAAACACTAACCCCCTCAAAACAAACGACACTAAACACCTAACGAGAAACTAACAACAAGCAACCTTAAACCCCTAACAAAAAACAACCCTAAACCCCTAACAACAAACAATCCTAACCCCCATCAACCAACAACACTCACCCCCTAACCACAAACAACACTAACACCCTAACCACAAACAACACTAACCCCGTAGGAACAAACAACAATAACCCCCTAACAACAAACAACACTAACACCCTAACAACAAAAACCACTAAACCCCAACACGAAACAGCCCGAAACCCCTAACAAGAAACAACACTAACCCCCTAAAAACACACAACCCGAACAAAACAACAAACAACCCTAACCCACTAACAACAAACAACACTAACCCCCTAACAGGAAACTACCCTAACCCCGTAACAACAAACAACCCTAACCCTTAACAGCAAACAACCGTAACCCCCTAACAACAAACAACATTCACCCCTAAAAACAAACAACCCTAAAACCCTAAAAGCAAACATCACTGAACCCCTAAATAAAACAACACTAAGCCCCTAACACCAAACAACACTAACACGCTAACAACAAACACCACTAAACCCCAACAAGAAAAAACCCTAAACCCCTAACAACGAACAACACTAACCCCCTAACAACAAACAACACTAACCCCCTAACAACAAACAACACTAACACACTAAAAACAACCAACCCTAACCCCCTAAGAACAGACAACACTAACACCCTAACAACCAACAACACTAACCCCCTAACCACAAACAACACTAACACCCTAACAACAAAAACCACTAAACCCCAACAAGAAACAACCCTAAACCCCTAACAACAAACAACACTAACCCCCTAACAACAAAGAACCCTAAACCCTAGAAAAAACAACCCTAACCCCCTAACAACAAACAACCCTAACCAAACAACAAACAACACTAACCGACTAACAACAAACAACCCTAACCCCCTAACAACCAACAACTGTAAACCCTAACAACAAACAACCCTAACCCCCTAACAAGAAACAACCCTAACCCCTTAAACAACCAACAACACGAACCCCCTAACTACCAACAGCACTAACCCAGTAAAAACATAAAACACTAACCCCCTAACAACAACCAACACTTATCCCCTGAAAACAAACAACACTAACCCACTAACAAGAAAGAACCCAAATCCTCTAACAACAAACAACTCTAACCCCCTAACAACAAGCAACTCTGAACCCCTAACAACAAACAACACTAACCCACCAACAACAAACAACACTAACCGCCTAACAAGAAACTACCCTAACCCCGTAACAACAAACAACCCTAACCCCTAACAAAAAACAACCCTAACCCCCTAACAACAAACAACCCTAACCAACAACAACCAACAACCGTAAACCCCTGACAACAAAAAACACTAACCCCCTAACCACAAACAACACTTATCCCCTAACAACAAAAAACCTTAACCCCCTAAACAACCAACAACACTAACCCCCTAACCAAAAACACTAACACCCTAACAACAAAAACCACTAAACCCCAACAAGAAACAACCCTAAACACCTAACAACAAACAACACTAAGCCCCTAAAAACAAACAACACTAACACTCTAACAACAACCATCCCTAACCCCCTAACAACAAACAACACTAAGCCCCAACAACAAACAACACTAACCCTCTAACAACAACCCTAATCCCCTAACTACAAACAACACTAACCCACTAACAACAAACAAAACTAACCCCCTAAAAAACAACACAAACCCCCAACAACAAACAACACTAACCCCCTAACAACAACAACACTAACCCCCAAAAACGGAGAACACTAACACCCTAACAACAAACACTACTGAACCCCAACTAGAAACAACCCTAATCCCCTAACAACAAACAACACTAACCCCCTAACAACAAACAACCCTAAACCCCTAACATCAAAGAACACTAACACCCTAACAACAAACAACCCTAACCCCCTAACAAGAAACAACAATAACTCCCAAACAACAAACAACCCTAACCCCTAAAAACCAAAAACACTAACCCACTAACAACAAACAACCCTAACCCACTAAAAAAAAACAACCCTAACACCCTAACAACAAACAACACTAACCCCCTAACAACAAACAACCCTAAACCCCTAACATCAAACAACACTAACCCCCTAACAACAAACAACACTAACACCCTAACAACAAACAACACTAACACCCTAACAACAAAAACCACTAAACCCCAACAAGAAACAACCCTAAACCCCTAACAACAAACACTAACCCCCTAACAACAAACAACACTGAACCCCTAACAAGAAACTAACCTAACCCCGTAACAAGAAACGACACTAACCTCCTAACAACAAACAACCTTAACCCCCTAACAACAAACAACCCTAAACCCCTAACAACAAAAAATCCTAACCCCGTAACAACCAACAACACTAACCCCCTAACAACAAACAACACTAACACCATAAGAACAAACAACACTAACCCGCTAACAACAAAAAACACTAAACCCCAACAAGAAACAACCCTAAACCCCTAAATACAAACAACACTAACAACCTAAGCACAAACAACACCAACAGCCGAACAACATAAACCACTAAACCCCAAGCAGAAACAACCCGAAACCCCTAAATAGAAACAACACTAACCCCCTAACAATAACCCTAACCCCCTAACAACAAACAACCCTAACCCCCAACAACAAACAACTCTAACCCACTAACAACAAACAACACTAACCCCCTAACAACAAAGAGCCCTAACTCTCTAACAAGAAACATCACTAACCCGCTAACAACAAAAAACACTAACCCCCTAACAAAAAACACCACTGACCCCCTAACTACAATCCTAACAACCTAACAAGAAACAACACTAAGCCCCTAAAAATAAACTACCCTAAACCCCTAACAACAAACAACCCTAACCCCCTAACAACAAACAACCCTAAACCCCTAACAACAAACAACCCTAACCTTCTAACAACAAACAACCCTAACCCGCTAACAACCAACAACACTAACCCCCTAACCACAAACAACACTAACACCCTAACAACAAAAACCACTAAACAACAACAAGAAACAACACTAAACCCCTAACAACTAACAACAATAACCCCCTAACAACAAACAACACTAAACCCCTAACAAGAAACTACCCTAACCCCGTAACAAAAAACAACACTAACCCTGTAACAACAAACAACCCTAACCAACTAACAACCAACAACCGTAATCCCCTAACAACAAACAACCCTAACCTCCATCAAGAAACAACCCTAACCCCTTAAACAACGAACAACACTAACCCCCTTACTACCAACACCACTAACCCAGTAAAAACAAAAAAATCTAACCCCCTAACAACAACCAACACTTATCCCCTAAAAACAAACAACACTAACCCCCAACAAGAAAGAACCCAAATCCTCTAACAACAAACAACACTAACCCCCTAACAACAAACAACACTAACACCCTAACAACAACCATCCCTAACCCCCTAGCAACAAACAACCCTAACCAAACAACAAACAACCCTAACCGACTAACAACAAACAACACTAAACCCCTAACAAGAAACTACCTTAAACCCGAAACAACAAACAACCCTAACCCCCTAACAAACAACAACCGTAAACACCTAACAAAAAAAACCACTAACCCCCTAACAACAAACAACACTAACACCCTAACAACAACCATCCCTAACCCCCAAACAACAAACAACACTAAGCCCCAACAACAAACAACACTAACCCTCTAACAACAACCCTAATCCCCTAACTACAAACAACACTAACCCCCAACAACAACCACACTAAAACAAAAAAACAAACAGCTCTAACACCCTAACAACAAACACTACTGAAACGCAACTAGAAACAACCCTAACCCCCTTACAAAAAACAACACTAACCCCCTAACAACAAACAACCCTAAACCCCTAACATCAAAGAACACTAACACCCTAACAACAAACAACCCTAACCCCCTAACAAAAAACAGCACTAACCCCACAACAACAAACAACCCTAACCCCCCAACAACAAACAACCCTAACCCCTAAAAACCAAAAACACTAACCCACTAACAACAAACATCCTTAACCCACTAACAACAAACAACCCTAACACCTTAACAACAAACAACACTAACCCCCTAACAACAAACAACCCTAAACTCCTAACGTCAAACAACACTAACCACCTAACAGGAAAAAACACTAACACCATAACAACAAACAACACTAGCACCCTAACAACAAAAAGCACTAAAGCCCAACAAGAAACAACCCTAAACCCCTAAATACAAACAACACTAACCCCCTAAACACAAACAACACTAACACCCTAACAACAAAAACCACTAAATCTCAACAAGAAACAACCCGAAACAACTAAATAGAAACAACACTAACCACCTAACAACAACCCTAACCCCCTAACAACAAACAATCCTAACTCCCAACAACAAACTACTGTAACCCACTAACAACAAACAACCCTAACCGCCTAACAAAAAAGAACCCTAACTCTCTAACAAGAAACAACACTAACCCCCTAACAACAAATACACTAACCCCTAACAACAAACACCACTAACCCCCTAACAACAATCCTAACAACATAACAACAAACAACCCTAACCCCCTAACAACAAACAACCCTAAACCCCTAACAACAAACAACCCTAACCTTCTAACAACAAACAACCCTAAAACCCTAACAACCAACAACACTAACCCCCTAACCACAAACAACACTAACACCCTAACAACAAACAACAATAACCCCCTAACAACAAAAACCACTAAACCCCAACAAGGAACAACCCTAAACCCCTAAATACAAACAACACTAACACCCTAACAACAAAAACATCTAAACCCCAACAAGAAACAACCCTAACCCCCTAACAACAAACAACACTAACCCCCTAACAGGAAACTACCCTAACCCCGTAACAACAAACAACCCTAACCCTTAACAGCAAACAACCGTAACCCCCTAACAACAAACAACATTCACCCCTAAAAACAAACAACCCTAAAACCCTAAAAGCAAACATCACTGAACCCCTAAATAAAACAACACTAAGCCCCTAACACCAAACAACACTAACACGCTAACAACAAACACCACTAAACCCCAACAAGAAAAAACCCTAAACCCCTAACAACGAACAACACTAACCCCCTAACAACAAACAACACTAACCCCCTAACAACAAACAACACTAACACACTAAAAACAACCAACCCTAACCCCCTAAGAACAGACAACACTAACACCCTAACAACCAACAACACTAACCCCCTAACCACAAACAACACTAACACCCTAACAACAAAAACCACTAAACCCCAACAAGAAACAACCCTAAACCCCTAACAACAAACAACACTAACCCCCTAACAACAAAGAACCCTAAACCCTAAAAAAAACAACCCTAACCCCCTAACAACAAACAACCCTAACCAAACAACAAACAACACTAACCGACTAACAACAAACAACCCTAACCCCCTAACAACCAACAACTGTAAACCCTAACAACAAACAACCCTAACCCCCTAACAAGAAACAACCCTAACCCCTTAAACAACCAACAACACGAACCCCCTAACTACCAACAGCACTAACCCAGTAAAAACATAAAACACTAACCCCCTAACAACAACCAACACTTATCCCCTGAAAACAAACAACACTAACCCACTAACAAGAAAGAACCCAAATCCTCTAACAACAAACAACTCTAACCCCCTAACAACAAGCAACTCTGAACCCCTAACAACAAACAACACTAACCCACCAACAACAAACAACACTAACCGCCTAACAAGAAACTACCCTAACCCCGTAACAACAAACAACCCTAACCCCTAACAAAAAACAACCCTAACCCCCTAACAACAAACAACCCTAACCAACAACAACCAACAACCGTAAACCCCTGACAACAAAAAACACTAACCCCCTAACCACAAACAACACTTATCCCCTAACAACAAAAAACCTTAACCCCCTAAACAACCAACAACACTAACCCCCTAACCAAAAACACTAACACCCTAACAACAAAAACCACTAAACCCCAACAAGAAACAACCCTAAACACCTAACAACAAACAACACTAAGCCCCTAAAAACAAACAACACTAACACTCTAACAACAACCATCCCTAACCCCCTAACAACAAACAACACTAAGCCCCAACAACAAACAACACTAACCCTCTAACAACAACCCTAATCCCCTAACTACAAACAACACTAACCCACTAACAACAAACAAAACTAACCCCCTAAAAAACAACACAAACCCCCAACAACAAACAACACTAACCCCCTAACAACAACAACACTAACCCCCAAAAACGGAGAACACTAACACCCTAACAACAAACACTACTGAACCCCAACTAGAAACAACCCTAATCCCCTAACAACAAACAACACTAACCCCCTAACAACAAACAACCCTAAACCCCTAACATCAAAGAACACTAACACCCTAACAACAAACAACCCTAACCCCCTAACAAGAAACAACAATAACTCCCAAACAACAAACAACCCTAACCCCTAAAAACCAAAAACACTAACCCACTAACAACAAACAACCCTAACCCACTAAAAAAAAACAACCCTAACACCCTAACAACAAACAACACTAACCCCCTAACAACAAACAACCCTAAACCCCTAACATCAAACAACACTAACCCCCTAACAACAAACAACACTAACACCCTAACAACAAACAACACTAACACCCTAACAACAAAAACCACTAAACCCCAACAAGAAACAACCCTAAACCCCTAACAACAAACACTAACCCCCTAACAACAAACAACACTGAACCCCTAACAAGAAACTAACCTAACCCCGTAACAAGAAACGACACTAACCTCCTAACAACAAACAACCTTAACCCCCTAACAACAAACAACCCTAAACCCCTAACAACAAAAAATCCTAACCCCGTAACAACCAACAACACTAACCCCCTAACAACAAACAACACTAACACCATAAGAACAAACAACACTAACCCGCTAACAACAAAAAACACTAAACCCCAACAAGAAACAACCCTAAACCCCTAAATACAAACAACACTAACAACCTAAGCACAAACAACACCAACAGCCGAACAACATAAACCACTAAACCCCAAGCAGAAACAACCTGAAACCCCTAAATAGAAACAACACTAACCCCCTAACAATAACCCTAACCCCCTTACAACAAACAACCCTAACCCCCAACAACAAACAACTCTAACCCACTAACAACAAACAACACTAACCCCCTAACAACAAAGAGCCCTAACTCTCTAACAAGAAACATCACTAACCCGCTAACAACAAAAAACACTAACCCCCTAACAAAAAACACCACTGACCCCCTAACTACAATCCTAACAACCTAACAAGAAACAACACTAAGCCCCTAAAAATAAACTACCCTAAACCCCTAACAACAAACAACCCTAACCCCCTAACAACAAACAACCCTAAACCCCTAACAACAAACAACCCTAACCTTCTAACAACAAACAACCCTAACCCGCTAACAACCAACAACACTAACCCCCTAACCACAAACAACACTAACACCCTAACAACAAAAACCACTAAACAACAACAAGAAACAACACTAAACCCCTAACAACTAACAACAATAACCCCCTAACAACAAACAACACTAAACCCCTAACAAGAAACTACCCTAACCCCGTAACAAAAAACAACACTAACCCTGTAACAACAAACAACCCTAACCAACTAACAACCAACAACCGTAATCCCCTAACAACAAACAACCCTAACCTCCATCAAGAAACAACCCTAACCCCTTAAACAACGAACAACACTAACCCCCTTACTACCAACACCACTAACCCAGTAAAAACAAAAAAATCTAACCCCCTAACAACAACCAACACTTATCCCCTAAAAACAAACAACACTAACCCCCAACAAGAAAGAACCCAAATCCTCTAACAACAAACAACACTAACCCCCTAACAACAAACAACACTAACACCCTAACAACAACCATCCCTAACCCCCTAGCAACAAACAACCCTAACCAAACAACAAACAACCCTAACCGACTAACAACAAACAACACTAAACCCCTAACAAGAAACTACCTTAAACCCGAAACAACAAACAACCCTAACCCCCTAACAAACAACAACCGTAAACACCTAACAAAAAAAACCACTAACCCCCTAACAACAAACAACACTAACACCCTAACAACAACCATCCCTAACCCCCAAACAACAAACAACACTAAGCCCCAACAACAAACAACACTAACCCTCTAACAACAACCCTAATCCCCTAACTACAAACAACACTAACCCACTAACAACGAACAAAACTAACCCCCTAAAAAACAACACAAACCCTCAACAACAACCAACTCTCACACCCTAACAACAAACAACACTAACCCCCAACAACAACCACACTAAAACAAAAAAACAAACAGCTCTAACACCCTAACAACAAACACTACTGAAACGCAACTAGAAACAACCCTAACCCCCTTACAAAAAACAACACTAACCCCCTAACAACAAACAACCCTAAACCCCTAACATCAAAGAACACTAACACCCTAACAACAAACAACCCTAACCCCCTAACAAAAAACAGCACTAACCCCACAACAACAAACAACCCTAACCCCCCAACAACAAACAACCCTAACCCCTAAAAACCAAAAACACTAACCCACTAACAACAAACATCCTTAACCCACTAACAACAAACAACCCTAACACCTTAACAACAAACAACACTAACCCCCTAACAACAAACAACCCTAAACTCCTAACGTCAAACAACACTAACCACCTAACAGGAAAAAACACTAACACCATAACAACAAACAACACTAGCACCCTAACAACAAAAAGCACTAAAGCCCAACAAGAAACAACCCTAAACCCCTAAATACAAACAACACTAACCCTCTAAACACAAACAACACTAACACCCTAACAACAAAAACCACTAAACCTCAACAAGAAACAACCCGAAACAACTAAATAGAAACAACACTAACCACCTAACAACAACCCTAACCCCCTAACAACAAACAATCCTAACTCCCAACAACAAACTACTCTAACCCACTAACAACAAACAACCCTAACCGCCTAACAAAAAAGAACCCTAACTCTCTAACAAGAAACAACACTAACCCCCTAACAACAAATACACTAACCCCTAACAACAAACACCACTAACCCCCTAACAACAATCCTAACAACATAACAACAAACAACCCTAACCCCCTAACAACAAACAACCCTAAACCCCTAACAACAAACAACCCTAACCTTCTAACAACAAACAACCCTAAAACCCTAACAACCAACAACACTAACCCCCTAACCACAAACAACACTAACACCCTAACAACAAACAACAATAACCCCCTAACAACAAAAACCACTAAACCCCAACAAGGAACAACCCTAAACCCCTAAATACAAACAACACTAACACCCTAACAACAAAAACATCTAAACCCCAACAAGAAACAACACTAAACCCCTAACAACAAACAACAATAACACCCTAACAACAAAAACCACTAAACCCCTAACAAGAAACTACCGTAACCCCGTAACAACAAACAACACTAACCCCGTAACAACAAACAACCCTAACCCCCAAACAACAAACAACACTAACCCCCTAACAACAAACAATCCTAACCCCCTAACAACCAACAACACTAACCCCCTAACCACAAACAACACTAACACCCTAACAACAAAAACCACTAAACCCCAACAAGAAACAACCCTAAACCCCTAACAACAAACACTAACCCCCTCAAAACAAACGACACTAAACACCTAACGAGAAACTAACAACAAGCAACCTTAAACCCCTAACAAAAAACAACCCTAAACCCCTAACAACAAACAATCCTAACCCCCTATCAACCAACAACACTCACCCCCTAACCACAAACAACACTAACACCCTAACCACAAACAACACTAACCCCGTAGGAACAAACAACAATAACCCCCTAACAACAAACAACACTAACACCCTAACAACAAAAACCACTAAAGCCCAACAAGAAGCAACCCTAAACCCCTAAATACAAACAACACTAACCCCCTAACCACAAACAACACTAACACCCTAACAAGAAAAACCACTAAACCTCAACAAGAAACAACCCGAAACCCCTAAATAGAAACAACACTAACCACCTAACAACAACCCTAACCCCCTAACAACAAACAACCCTAACCCCCAACAACAAACTACTCTAACCCACTAACAACAAACAACCCTAAGCCCCTAACAAAAAAGAACCCTAACTCTCTAACAAGAAACAACACTAACCCCCTAACAACAAAAAACACTAACCCCCTAACAACAAACACCACTAACGCCCTAACAAGAATCCTAACAACCTCACAACAAACAACACTAACCCCCTAAAAATAAACTACCCAAAACCCCAACAAGAAACAACCCTAACCCCCTAACAACAAACAACACTAACCCCCTAACAACAAACAACACTAACACCCTAACAACAACCATCCCTAATCCCCTAACAACAAACAACACTAACCCTCTAACAACAACCCTAATCCCCTAACTACAAACAACACTAACCCACTAACAACAAACAACCCTAAACCCCTAACAACAAACAACCCTTACCGCCTAACAACCAACAGCACTAACCCCCTAAGCAAAAACACTAACACCCTGACAACAAAACCCACTAAACTCCAACAAGAAACAACCCTAAACACCTAACAACAAACAACACTAACACCCTAACAACAAACAACACTAACCCTCTAACAACAACCCTAATCCCCTAACTACAAACAACACTAACCCACTAACAACAAACAAAACTAACCCCCTAAAAAACAACACAAACCCCAACAACAAACAACTCTCACACCCTAACAACAAACACCACTAAGCTGCTAACAACAACAACACTAACCCCCCAAAACGGACAACACTAACACCCTAACAACAAACACTACTAAACCCCAACTAGAAACAACCCTAACCCCCTAACAACAAACAACACTAACCCCTAAAAACCAAAAACACTAACCCACTAACAACAAACAACCCTAACCCACTAACAACAAACAACCCTAACACCCTAACAACAAACAACACTAAACCCCTAACAACAAACAAACCTTAACCCCTAATATCAAACAACCCTAACCCCCTAACAACCAACAACCGTAAACACCTAACAACAAACAACACTAACCCCCTAACAACAACCAACACTTATCCCCTAAAAACAAACAACACTAACCACCAACAAGAAAGAACCCTGAGCCACTAACATCAAACAACACTAACCCCTAACAACAAACAACCCTAACACCCTAACAACAAACACCATTAACCCCCTAACAACAAACAACCCTGAACCACTAACATCAAACAACACTAACCCCTAACAACAAACAACACTAACACCCTAACAACAAACAACACTAACACCTTAACAACAAAAACCACTAAACCCCAACAAGAAACAACCCTAAACCGCTAACAACAAACACTAACCCCCTAACAACAAACAACACTAAACCCCTAACAAAAAACTATCCTAACCCCGTAACAACAAACAACCCTAACCTAATAACAACAAACAACCTTAACCCCCTAACAACAAACAACCTTAAATCACTAACAACAAACAATCCTAACCCCCTAACAACATACAACATTCACCCCCTAATCACAAACAACACTAACACCCTAACCACAAACAACACTAACCCCGTAAGAACAAACAACACTAACCCCCTAACAACAAACAACACTAACACCCTAACAACAAAAACCACTAAACCCCAACAAGAAACAACCCTAAACACCTAACAACAAACACTAACCCCCTAACAACAAACAACACTAACACCCTAACAAGACCCTACCCTAACCCCGTAACAACAAACAACCCTAACCCCTAACAACAAACAACCCTAACCCCCTAACAACAAACAACCCTAACCCCTAATAACAAACAACCCTAACCCCCTAACAACAAACAACCCTAACCAAACAACAAACAACCCTAACCGACTAACAACAAACAACACTAAACCCCTAACAAGAATCTACCTTAAACCCGAAACAACAAACAACCCTAACCCCCTAACAACCAACAACCGTAAACCCCTAACAACAAACAACACTAACCCCCTAACAACAAACAACCCTAACCTCCTAACAGCAAACAACCCTAACCCCCTAAACAACCAACAACACTAAACCCCTAACCACCAACAGCACTAAGCCAGTAAAAACAAAAAAAAAACTAACCCGCTACAGCAACCAACACTTATCCCCTAAAAACAAACAACACTAACCCCCAACAAGAAAGAACCCAAATCCTCTAACGACAAACAACTCTAACCCCCTAACAACAAAAAACTCTGAACCCCTAACAACAAACAACACTAACCCACTAACAACAAACAACCCTAAACCCCTAACAACAAACAACCCTTACCCCCAACAACCAACAACACTAACCCCCTAAACAAAAACACTAACACCCGAACACCAAAAACCACTAAACCTCAACAAGAGACAACCCTAAACACCTAACAACAAACAACATTAACCCCCTAACAACAAACACTAACACCCTAACAACAACCATCCCTAACCCCCTAACAACAAACAACACTAAGCCCCAACAACAAACAACACTAACCCTTTAACAACAACCCTAATCCCCTAACTACAAACAACACTAACCCACTAACAACAAACAAAACCAACCCCCTAAAAAACAACACAAACCCCCACCAACAACTCTCACACCCTAACAACAAACAACACTAACTCCCTAACAACAACAACACTAACCCCCAAAAACAAAGAAAACTAACACCCTACCAACAAACAATACTAAACGGCAACTAGAAACAACCCTAACCCCCAACAACAAACAACACTAACCCTCTAATAACAAACAACACTAACACCCAACAACAGTCCTAACCACCTAACAACAAAGAACACTAACCCCCTAAAAAGAAAAAACAATAAACCCCTAAAAGCAGACAACACTCATCCCCTAAGAACAAACAACACTAACACTCTAACAACAACCAACATTAAACCCCTAACAACAAACAATCCTAACCCCCTAAAAACAAACACTAACACCCTAAAAACAAACAACCCTAAAACCCTAATAACAAACAACAATGAACCCCTAAAAACAAACAAGACTAAGCCAATAAGAACAAAGAGCACTAACCCACTAACAACAAAAAACACTAACCCTCTAACAACATCCAACAGTAACGCCCTAACCACAAACAACACTAACCCTCTAACAACAAACAACCCTAACCCCTAACAACAAACAACCCTAACCCCCAACAACAAACAACCCTAACCCCCTAACAACCAACAACTCTCACTCCCTAAACAACCAACAACACTAACCCGCTAAATAACAACAGCACTAAAACAGTAAAAACAAAAAAAAACTAACCCCCTAACAACAACCAACACTTATCCCCTAAAAACAAACAACACTAACCCCCAACAAGAAAGAACCCAAATCCTCTAACAAGAAACAACTCTAACCCCGAACAACAAACAACTCTGGACCCCTAACAACAAACACCACTAACCCACTAACACCAAACAACACTAACCCCGTAACTAGAAACGAACCTAACCCCGTAACAACAAACAACCCTAACACCCAAACAACAAACACTAACCCCCTAACAACAAAGAACCCTATCTCTCTAACAAGAAACAACACTTACCCCCTAACAACAAAAAACACTAACCCCCTAACAACAAACACCACTAACCCCCTAACAACAATCCTAACACCCTAACAACAAACAACACTAACACACTAACAACAAAAACCACTAAACCCCAACAAGAAACAACCCTAAACCCCTAACAACAAACACTAACCCCCTAACAACAAACAACACTAAACCCCTAACAAGAACCTACCCTAACCCAGTAACAACAAACAACCCTAACCCCTAACAACAAAAAACCCTAACCCCCTAACAACAAACAACCCTAAACCCCTAACATCAAAGAACACTAACACCCTAACCACAAACAACCCTAAGCCCCTAAGAACAAACAACACTAACCCCCAAACAACAAACAACCCTAACCCCTAACATCAAGCAACACTAACCCCGTAACAACAAACAACACTAACCCCCAAACAACAAACAAGCCTAACCCCCTAACAACAAACAATCCTATCCTCCTAACAACCAACAACACTAACCCCGTAACCACGAACAACACTAACACCCTAACAACAAAAACCACTAAACCCCAACAAGAAAAATCCCTAAACCCCTAACAACAAACAACACTAACCCCTAACAACACACAACCCTAACCAAACAACAAACAACCCTAACCCACTAACAACAAACAACACTAACCCCCTAACAAGAAACTACCCTAACCCCGTAAAAACAAACAACCCTAACCCCTAACAACAAACAACCCTAACCCCCTAACAACAAACAACCCTAAACCCCTAACATCAAAGAACACTAACACCCTAACAACAAACAACCCTAAGCCCCTAAGAACAAACAACCCTAACCCCCAAACAACAAACAACCCTAACCCCTAAAAACCAAAAACACTAACCCACTAACAACAAACAACCCTAACACCCTAACTACAAACAACACTAAACCCCTAAAAACAAACCTTAACTCCTAATATCAAACAACAATAACCCCGTAACAACAAACAACCCTAACCCCCAAACAACAAACAACCCTAACACCCTAAAAACAAACAATCCTATCCCCCTAACAACCAACAACACTAACCCCCTAACCACAAACAACACTAACATCCTAACAACAAAAACCACTAAACCCCAACGAGAAACAACCCTAAACCCCTAACAACAAACAACACTAACCGCCTAACAACACACAGCCCTAACCAAACAACAAACAACACTAACCCACTAAGAACAAACAACACTAACCCCCTAACAACAAACAACCCTAACCCCTAACAACAAACAACCCAACCCCCTAACAACAAACAACCCTAACCCCCTAACAACCAACAACTCTCACTCCCTAAACAACCAACAACACTAACCCCCTAACCAACAACAGCACTAACCCAGTAAAAACAAAAAAAACTAACCCCCTAACAACAACCAACACTTATCCCCTAAAAACAAACAACACTAACCCCCTAACAACAAACAACCCTAACCCCCTAACAACAAACAACCCTAACCAAACAACAAACAACCCTAACCGACTAACAACAAACAACACTAAACCCCTAACAAGAAACAACCTTAAATCCGAAACAAAAAACAACCCTAACACCCTAACAACCAACAACCGTAAACACCTAACAACAAACAACACTAACCCTCTAACAACAACCAAAACTTATCCCCTAAAAACAAACACTAACCCCCAACAAGAAAGAACCCAAATCCTCTAAGAACAAACAACTCTAACCCCCTAACAACAAAAAACTCTGAACACCTAACAACAAGCAACACTAACCCACTAACAACAAACAACCCTAAACCCCTAACAACAAACAACCCTTACCCCCTAACAACCAACAGCACTAACCCCCTAAGCAAAAACACTAACACCCTAACAACAAAACCCACTAAACTCCAACAAGAAACAACCCTAAACACCTAACAAAAAACAACACTAACCCCCTAACAACAAACAACACTAACACCCTAACAACAACCATCCCTAATCCCCTAACAACAAACAACACTAACCCTCTAACAACAACCCTAATCCCCTAACTACAAACAACACTAACCCACTAACAACAAACAAAACTAACCCCCTAAAAAACAACACAAACCCCAAGCAACAAACAACTCTCACACCCTAACAACAAAGAACACTAACCCCCTTACAACAAACAACGCTAACCCCCAAAACAACCAACAACACTAAACCCCTAACCACCAACAGCACTAACCCAGTAAAAACAAAAAAAACTAACCCCCTAACAACAACCAACACTTATCCCCTAGAAACAAACAACACTAACCCCCAACAAGAAAGAACCCAAATCCTCTAAGAACAAACAACTCTAACCCCCTAACAACAAAAAACTCTGAACCCCTAACAACAAGCAACACTAACCCACTAACAACAAACAACCCTAAACCCCTAACAACAAACAACCCTTACCCCCTAACAACCAACAGCACTAACCCCCTAAGCAAAAACACTAACACCCTAACAACAAAATCCACTAAACTCCAACAAGAAACAACCCTAAACACCTAACAACAAACAACACTAACCCCCTTTCAAGAAACAACAGTAACACCCTAACAAACAACCATCCCTAACCCCCTAGCAACAAACAACCCTAACCAAACAACAAAGAACCCTAACCGACTAACAACAAACAACACTAAACCCCTAACAAGAAACTACCTTAAAACCGAAACAACAAACAACCCTAACCCCCTGACAAACAACAACAGTAAACACCTAACAACAAACAACACTAACCCCCTAACAACAAACAACCCTAACCCCCTAACAACAAACAACCCTAACCAAACAACAAACAACCCTAACCGACTAACAACAAACAACACTAAACCCCTAACAAGAAACAACATTAAATCCAAAACAACAAACAACCCTAACGCCCTAACAACCAACAACCGTAAACACCTAACAACAAACAACACTAACGCCCTAACAACAACCAAAACTTATCCCCTAAAAACAAACAACACTAACCCCCAACAAGAAAGAACCCAAATCCTCTAAGAACAAACAAGTCTAACCCCCTAACAACAAAAAACTCTGAACACCTAACAACAAGCAACACTAACCCACTAACAACAAACAACCCTAAACCCCTAACAACAAACAACCCTTACCGCCTAACAACCAACAGCACTAACCCCCTAAGCAAAAACACTAACACCCTAACAACAAAACCCACTAAACTCCAACAAGAAACAACCCTAAACACCTAACAACAAACAACACTAACCCCCTAACAACAAACAACACTAACACCCTAACAACAAAAACCACTAAAGCCCAACAAGAAGCAACCCTAAACCCCTAAATACAAACAACACTAACCCCCTAACCACAAACAACACTAACACCCTAACAAGAAAAACCACTAAACCTCAACAAGAAACAACCCGAAACCCCTAAATAGAAACAACACTAACCACCTAACAACAACCCTAACCCCCTAACAACAAACAACCCTAACCCCCAACAACAAACTACTCTAACCCACTAACAACAAACAACCCTAAGCCCCTAACAAAAAAGAACCCTAACTCTCTAACAAGAAACAACACTAACCCCCTAACAACAAAAAACACTAACCCCCTAACAACAAACACCACTAACGCCCTAACAAGAATCCTAACAACCTCACAACAAACAACACTAACCCCCTAAAAATAAACTACCCAAAACCCCAACAAGAAACAACCCTAACCCCCTAACAACAAACAACACTAACCCCCTAACAACAAACAACACTAACACCCTAACAACAACCATCCCTAATCCCCTAACAACAAACAACACTAACCCTCTAACAACAACCCTAATCCCCTAACTACAAACAACACTAACCCACTAACAACAAACAACCCTAAACCCCTAACAACAAACAACCCTTACCGCCTAACAACCAACAGCACTAACCCCCTAAGCAAAAACACTAACACCCTGACAACAAAACCCACTAAACTCCAACAAGAAACAACCCTAAACACCTAACAACAAACAACACTAACACCCTAACAACAAACAACACTAACCCTCTAACAACAACCCTAATCCCCTAACTACAAACAACACTAACCCACTAACAACAAACAAAACTAACCCCCTAAAAAACAACACAAACCCCAACAACAAACAACTCTCACACCCTAACAACAAACACCACTAAGCTGCTAACAACAACAGCACTAACCCCCAAAAACGGACAACACTAACACCCTAACAACAAACACTACTAAACCCCAACTAGAAACAACCCTAACCCCCTAACAACAAACAACACTAACCCCTAAAAACCAAAAACACTAACCCACTAACAACAAACAACCCTAACCCACTAACAACAAACAACCCTAACACCCTAACAACAAACAACACTAAACCCCTAACAACAAACAAACCTTAACCCCTAATATCAAACAACCCTAACCCCCTAACAACCAACAACCGTAAACACCTAACAACAAACAACACTAACCCCCTAACAACAACCAACACTTATCCCCTAAAAACAAACAACACTAACCACCAACAAGAAAGAACCCTGAGCCACTAACATCAAACAACACTAACCCCTAACAACAAACAACCCTAACACCCTAACAACAAACACCATTAACCCCCTAACAACAAACAACCCTGAACCACTAACATCAAACAACACTAACCCCTAACAACAAACAACACTAACACCCTAACAACAAACAACACTAACACCTTAACAACAAAAACCACTAAACCCCAACAAGAAACAACCCTAAACCGCTAACAACAAACACTAACCCCCTAACAACAAACAACACTAAACCCCTAACAAAAAACTATCCTAACCCCGTAACAACAAACAACCCTAACCTAATAACAACAAACAACTTTAACCCCCTAACAACAAACAACCTTAAATCACTAACAACAAACAATCCTAACCCCCTAACAACATACAACATTCACCCCCTAATCACAAACAACACTAACACCCTAACCACAAACAACACTAACCCCGTAAGAACAAACAACACTAACCCCCTAACAACAAACAACACTAACACCCTAACAACAAAAACCACTAAACCCCAACAAGAAACAACCCTAAACACCTAACAACAAACACTAACCCCCTAACAACAAACAACACTAACACCCTAACAAGACCCTACCCTAACCCCGTAACAACAAACAACCCTAACCCCTAACAACAAACAACCCTAACCCCCTAACAACAAACAACCCTAACCCCTAATAACAAACAACCCTAACCCCCTAACAACAAACAACCCTAACCAAACAACAAACAACCCTAACCGACTAACAACAAACAACACTAAACCCCTAACAAGAATCTACCTTAAACCCGAAACAACAAACAACCCTAACCCCCTAACAACCAACAACCGTAAACCCCTAACAACAAACAACACTAACCCCCTAACAACAAACAACCCTAACCTCCTAACAGCAAACAACCCTAACCCCCTAAACAACCAACAACACTAAACCCCTAACCACCAACAGCACTAAGCCAGTAAAAACAAAAAAAAAACTAACCCCCTACAGCAACCAACACTTATCCCCTAAAAACAAACAACACTAACCCCCAACAAGAAAGAACCCAAATCCTCTAACAACAAACAACTCTAACCCCCTAACAACAAAAAACTCTGAACCCCTAACAACAAACAACACTAACCCACTAACAACAAACAACCCTAAACCCCTAACAACAAACAACCCTTACCCCCAACAACCAACAACACTAACCCCCTAAACAAAAACACTAACACCCGAACACCAAAAACCACTAAACCTCAACAAGAGACAACCCTAAACACCTAACAACAAACAACATTAACCCCCTAACAACAAACACTAACACCCTAACAACAACCATCCCTAACCCCCTAACAACAAACAACACTAAGCCCCAACAACAAACAACACTAACCCTTTAACAACAACCCTAATCCCCTAACTACAAACAACACTAACCCACTAACAACAAACAAAACTAACCCCCTAAAAAACAACACAAACCCCCACCAACAACTCTCACACCCTAACAACAAACAACACTAACTCCCTAACAACAACAACACTAACCCCCAAAAACAAAGAAAACTAACACCCTACCAACAAACAATACTAAACGGCAACTAGAAACAACCCTAACCCCCAACAACAAACAACACTAACCCTCTAATAACAAACAACACTAACACCCAACAACAGTCCTAACCACCTAACAACAAAGAACACTAACCCCCTAAAAAGAAAAAACAATAAACCCCTAAAAGCAGACAACACTCATCCCCTAAGAACAAACAACACTAACACTCTAACAACAACCAACATTAAACCCCTAACAACAAACAATCCTAACCCCCTAAAAACAAACACTAACACCCTAAAAACAAACAACCCTAAAACCCTAAAAACAAACAACAATGAACCCCTAAAAACAAACAAGACTAAGCCAATAAGAACAAAGAGCACTAACCCACTAACAACAAAAAACACTAACCCTCTAACAACATCCAACAGTAACGCCCTAACCACAAACAACACTAACCCTCTAACAACAAACAACCCTAACCCCTAACAACAAACAACCCTAACCCCCTAACAACAAACAACCCTAACCCCCTAACAACCAACAACTCTCACTCCCTAAACAACCAACAACACTAACCCGCTAAATAACAACAGCACTAAAACAGTAAAAACAAAAAAAAACTAACCCCCTAACAACAACCAACACTTATCCCCTAAAAACAAACAACACTAACCCCCAACAAGAAAGAACCCAAATCCTCTAACAAGAAACAACTCTAACCCCGAACAACAAACAACTCTGGACCCCTAACAACAAACACCACTAACCCACTAACACCAAACAACACTAACCCCGTAACTAGAAACGACCCTAACCCCGTAACAACAAACAACCCTAACACCCAAACAACAAACACTAACCCCCTAACAACAAAGAACCCTATCTCTCTAACAAGAAACAACACTTACCCCCTAACAACAAAAAACACTAACCCCCTAACAACAAACACCACTAACCCCCTAACAACAATCCTAACACCCTAACAACAAACAACACTAACACACTAACAACAAAAACCACTAAACCCCAACAAGAAACAACCCTAAACCCCTAACAACAAACACTAACCCCCTAACAACAAACAACACTAAACCCCTAACAAGAACCTACCCTAACCCAGTAACAACAAACAACCCTAACCCCTAACAACAAAAAACCCTAACCCCCTAACAACAAACAACCCTAAACCCCTAACATCAAAGAACACTAACACCCTAACCACAAACAACCCTAAGCCCCTAAGAACAAACAACACTAACCCCCAAACAACAAACAACCCTAACCCCTAACATCAAGCAACACTAACCCCGTAACAACAAACAACACTAACCCCCAAACAACAAACAAGCCTAACCCCCTAACAACAAACAATCCTATCCTCCTAACAACCAACAACACTAACCCCGTAACCACGAACAACACTAACACCCTAACAACAAAAACCACTAAACCCCAACAAGAAAAATCCCTAAACCCCTAACAACAAACAACACTAACCCCTAACAACACACAACCCTAACCAAACAACAAACAACCCTAACCCACTAACAACAAACAACACTAACCCCCTAACAAGAAACTACCCTAACCCCGTAAAAACAAACAACCCTAACCCCTAACAACAAACAACCCTAACCCCCTAACAACAAACAACCCTAAACCCCTAACATCAAAGAACACTAACACCCTAACAACAAACAACCCTAAGCCCCTAAGAACAAACAACACTAACCCCCAAACAACAAACAACCCTAACCCCTAAAAACCAAAAACACTAACCCACTAACAACAAACAACCCTAACACCCTAACAACAAACAACACTAAACCCCTAAAAACAAACAAACCTTAACTCCTAATATCAAACAACAATAACCCCGTAACAACAAACAACCCTAACCCCCAAACAACAAACAACCCTAACACCCTAAAAACAAACAATCCTATCCCCCTAACAACCAACAACACTAACCCCCTAACCACAAACAACACTAACATCCTAACAACAAAAACCACTAAACCCCAACAAGAAACAACCCTAAACCCCTAACAACAAACAACACTAACCGCCTAACAACACACAGCCCTAACCAAACAACAAACAACACTAACCCACTAAGAACAAACAACACTAACCCCCTAAGAAGAAACTACCCTAACCCGTAACAACAAACAACCCTAACCCCTAACAACAAACAACCCTAACCCCCTAACAACAAACAACCCTAACCGACTAACAACAAACAACACTAAACCCCTAACAAGAAACTACCTTAAACCCGAAACAACAAACAACCCTAACCCCCTAACAACCAACAACCGTAAACACATAACAACAAACAACACTAACCCCCTAACAACAAACAACCCTAACCCCTAACAACAAACAACCCAACCCCCTAACAACAAACAACCCTAACCCCCTAACAACCAACAACTCTCACTCCCTAAACAACCAACAACACTAACCCCCTAACCAACAACAGCACTAACCCAGTAAAAACAAAAAAAACTAACCCCCTAACAACAACCAACACTTATCCCCTAAAAACAAACAACACTAACCCCCTAACAACAAACAACCCTAACCCCCTAACAACAAACAACCCTAACCAAACAACAAACAACCCTAACCGACTAACAACAAACAACACTAAACCCCTAACAAGAAACAACCTTAAATCCGAAACAAAAAACAACCCTAACACCCTAACAACCAACAACCGTAAACACCTAACAACAAACAACACTAACCCTCTAACAACAACCAAAACTTATCCCCTAAAAACAAACACTAACCCCCAACAAGAAAGAACCCAAATCCTCTAAGAACAAACAACTCTAACCCCCTAACAACAAAAAACTCTGAACACCTAACAACAAGCAACACTAACCCACTAACAACAAACAACCCTAAACCCCTAACAACAAACAACCCTTACCCCCTAACAACCAACAGCACTAACCCCCTAAGCAAAAACACTAACACCCTAACAACAAAACCCACTAAACTCCAACAAGAAACAACCCTAAACACCTAACAAAAAACAACACTAACCCCCTAACAACAAACAACACTAACACCCTAACAACAACCATCCCTAATCCCCTAACAACAAACAACACTAACCCTCTAACAACAACCCTAATCCCCTAACTACAAACAACACTAACCCACTAACAACAAACAAAACTAACCCCCTAAAAAACAACACAAACCCCAAACAACAAACAACTCTCACACCCTAACAACAAAGAACACTAACCCCCTTACAACAAACAACGCTAACCCCCAAAACAACCAACAACACTAAACCCCTAACCACCAACAGCACTAACCCAGTAAAAACAAAAAAAACTAACCCCCTAACAACAACCAACACTTATCCCCTAGAAACAAACAACACTAACCCCCAACAAGAAAGAACCCAAATCCTCTAAGAACAAACAACTCTAACCCCCTAACAACAAAAAACTCTGAACCCCTAACAACAAGCAACACTAACCCACTAACAACAAACAACCCTAAACCCCTAACAACAAACAACCCTTACCCCCTAACAACCAACAGCACTAACCCCCTAAGCAAAAACACTAACACCCTAACAACAAAATCCACTAAACTCCAACAAGAAACAACCCTAAACACCTAACAACAAACAACACTAACCCCCTTTCAAGAAACAACAGTAACACCCTAACAAACAACCATCCCTAACCCCCTAGCAACAAACAACCCTAACCAAACAACAAAGAACCCTAACCGACTAACAACAAACAACACTAAACCCCTAACAAGAAACTACCTTAAAACCGAAACAACAAACAACCCTAACCCCCTGACAAACAACAACAGTAAACACCTAACAACAAACAACACTAACCCCCTAACAACAAACAACCCTAACCCCCTAACAACAAACAACCCTAACCAAACAACAAACAACCCTAACCGACTAACAACAAACAACACTAAACCCCTAACAAGAAACAACATTAAATCCAAAACAACAAACAACCCTAACGCCCTAACAACCAACAACCGTAAACACCTAACAACAAACAACACTAACGCCCTAACAACAACCAAAACTTATCCCCTAAAAACAAACAACACTAACCCCCAACAAGAAAGAACCCAAATCCTCTAAGAACAAACAAGTCTAACCCCCTAACAACAAAAAACTCTGAACACCTAACAACAAGCAACACTAACCCACTAACAACAAACAACCCTAAACCCCTAACAACAAACAACCCTTACCGCCTAACAACCAACAGCACTAACCCCCTAAGCAAAAACACTAACACCCTAACAACAAAACCCACTAAACTCCAACAAGAAACAACCCTAAACACCTAACAACAAACAACACTAACCCCCTAACAACAAACAACACTAACACCCTAACAACAAAAACCACTAAAGCCCAACAAGAAGCAACCCTAAACCCCTAAATACAAACAACACTAACCCCCTAACCACAAACAACACTAACACCCTAACAAGAAAAACCACTAAACCTCAACAAGAAACAACCCGAAACCCCTAAATAGAAACAACACTAACCACCTAACAACAACCCTAACCCCCTAACAACAAACAACCCTAACCCCCAACAACAAACTACTCTAACCCACTAACAACAAACAACCCTAAGCCCCTAACAAAAAAGAACCCTAACTCTCTAACAAGAAACAACACTAACCCCCTAACAACAAAAAACACTAACCCCCTAACAACAAACACCACTAACGCCCTAACAAGAATCCTAACAACCTCACAACAAACAACACTAACCCCCTAAAAATAAACTACCCAAAACCCCAACAAGAAACAACCCTAACCCCCTAACAACAAACAACACTAACCCCCTAACAACAAACAACACTAACACCCTAACAACAACCATCCCTAATCCCCTAACAACAAACAACACTAACCCTCTAACAACAACCCTAATCCCCTAACTACAAACAACACTAACCCACTAACAACAAACAACCCTAAACCCCTAACAACAAACAACCCTTACCGCCTAACAACCAACAGCACTAACCCCCTAAGCAAAAACACTAACACCCTGACAACAAAACCCACTAAACTCCAACAAGAAACAACCCTAAACACCTAACAACAAACAACACTAACACCCTAACAACAAACAACACTAACCCTCTAACAACAACCCTAATCCCCTAACTACAAACAACACTAACCCACTAACAACAAACAAAACTAACCCCCTAAAAAACAACACAAACCCCAACAACAAACAACTCTCACACCCTAACAACAAACACCACTAAGCTGCTAACAACAACAACACTAACCCCCAAAAACGGACAACACTAACACCCTAACAACAAACACTACTAAACCCCAACTAGAAACAACCCTAACCCCCTAACAACAAACAACACTAACCCCTAAAAACCAAAAACACTAACCCACTAACAACAAACAACCCTAACCCACTAACAACAAACAACCCTAACACCCTAACAACAAACAACACTAAACCCCTAACAACAAACAAACCTTAACCCCTAATATCAAACAACCCTAACCCCCTAACAACCAACAACCATAAACACCTAACAACAAACAACACTAACCCCCTAACAACAACCAACACTTATCCCCTAAAAACAAACAACACTAACCACCAACAAGAAAGAACCCTGAGCCACTAACATCAAACAACACTAACCCCTAACAACAAACAACCCTAACACCCTAACAACAAACACCATTAACCCCCTAACAACAAACAACCCTGAACCACTAACATCAAACAACACTAACCCCTAACAACAAACAACACTAACACCCTAACAACAAACAACACTAACACCTTAACAACAAAAACCACTAAACCCCAACAAGAAACAACCCTAAACCGCTAACAACAAACACTAACCCCCTAACAACAAACAACACTAAACCCCTAACAAAAAACTATCCTAACCCCGTAACAACAAACAACCCTAACCTAATAACAACAAACAACCTTAACCCCCTAACAACAAACAACCTTAAATCACTAACAACAAACAATCCTAACCCCCTAACAACATACAACATTCACCCCCTAATCACAAACAACACTAACACCCTAACCACAAACAACACTAACCCCGTAAGAACAAACAACACTAACCCCCTAACAACAAACAACACTAACACCCTAACAACAAAAACCACTAAACCCCAACAAGAAACAACCCTAAACACCTAACAACAAACACTAACCCCCTAACAACAAACAACACTAACACCCTAACAAGACCCTACCCTAACCCCGTAACAACAAACAACCCTAACCTAATAACAACAAACAACCCTAACCCCTAACAACAAACAACCCTAACCCCCTAACAACAAACAACCCTAACCGACTAACAACAAACAACACTAAACCCCTAACAAGAAACTACCTTAAACCCGAAACAACAAACAACCCTAACCCCCTAACAACCAACAACCGTAAACACATAACAACAAACAACACTAACCCCCTAACAACAAACAACCCTAACCCCTAACAACAAACAACCCAACCCCCTAACAACAAACAACCCTAACCCCCTAACAACCAACAACTCTCACTCCCTAAACAACCAACAACACTAACCCCCTAACCAACAACAGCACTAACCCAGTAAAAACAAAAAAAACTAACCCCCTAACAACAACCAACACTTATCCCCTAAAAACAAACAACACTAACCCCCTAACAACAAACAACCCTAACCCCCTAACAACAAACAACCCTAACCAAACAACAAACAACCCTAACCGACTAACAACAAACAACACTAAACCCCTAACAAGAAACAACCTTAAATCCGAAACAAAAAACAACCCTAACACCCTAACAACCAACAACCGTAAACACCTAACAACAAACAACACTAACCCTCTAACAACAACCAAAACTTATCCCCTAAAAACAAACACTAACCCCCAACAAGAAAGAACCCAAATCCTCTAAGAACAAACAACTCTAACCCCCTAACAACAAAAAACTCTGAACACCTAACAACAAGCAACACTAACCCACTAACAACAAACAACCCTAAACCCCTAACAACAAACAACCCTTACCCCCTAACAACCAACAGCACTAACCCCCTAAGCAAAAACACTAACACCCTAACAACAAAACCCACTAAACTCCAACAAGAAACAACCCTAAACACCTAACAAAAAACAACACTAACCCCCTAACAACAAACAACACTAACACCCTAACAACAACCATCCCTAATCCCCTAACAACAAACAACACTAACCCTCTAACAACAACCCTAATCCCCTAACTACAAACAACACTAACCCACTAACAACAAACAAAACTAACCCCCTAAAAAACAACACAAACCCCAAGCAACAAACAACTCTCACACCCTAACAACAAAGAACACTAACCCCCTTACAACAAACAACGCTAACCCCCAAAACAACCAACAACACTAAACCCCTAACCACCAACAGCACTAACCCAGTAAAAACAAAAAAAACTAACCCCCTAACAACAACCAACACTTATCCCCTAGAAACAAACAACACTAACCCCCAACAAGAAAGAACCCAAATCCTCTAAGAACAAACAACTCTAACCCCCTAACAACAAAAAACTCTGAACCCCTAACAACAAGCAACACTAACCCACTAACAACAAACAACCCTAAACCCCTAACAACAAACAACCCTTACCCCCTAACAACCAACAGCACTAACCCCCTAAGCAAAAACACTAACACCCTAACAACAAAATCCACTAAACTCCAACAAGAAACAACCCTAAACACCTAACAACAAACAACACTAACCCCCTTTCAAGAAACAACAGTAACACCCTAACAAACAACCATCCCTAACCCCCTAGCAACAAACAACCCTAACCAAACAACAAAGAACCCTAACCGACTAACAACAAACAACACTAAACCCCTAACAAGAAACTACCTTAAAACCGAAACAACAAACAACCCTAACCCCCTGACAAACAACAACAGTAAACACCTAACAACAAACAACACTAACCCCCTAACAACAAACAACCCTAACCCCCTAACAACAAACAACCCTAACCAAACAACAAACAACCCTAACCGACTAACAACAAACAACACTAAACCCCTAACAAGAAACAACATTAAATCCAAAACAACAAACAACCCTAACGCCCTAACAACCAACAACCGTAAACACCTAACAACAAACAACACTAACGCCCTAACAACAACCAAAACTTATCCCCTAAAAACAAACAACACTAACCCCCAACAAGAAAGAACCCAAATCCTCTAAGAACAAACAAGTCTAACCCCCTAACAACAAAAAACTCTGAACACCTAACAACAAGCAACACTAACCCACTAACAACAAACAACCCTAAACCCCTAACAACAAACAACCCTTACCGCCTAACAACCAACAGCACTAACCCCCTAAGCAAAAACACTAACACCCTAACAACAAAACCCACTAAACTCCAACAAGAAACAACCCTAAACACCTAACAACAAACAACACTAACCCCCTAACAACAAACAACACTAACACCCTAACAACAAAAACCACTAAAGCCCAACAAGAAGCAACCCTAAACCCCTAAATACAAACAACACTAACCCCCTAACCACAAACAACACTAACACCCTAACAAGAAAAACCACTAAACCTCAACAAGAAACAACCCGAAACCCCTAAATAGAAACAACACTAACCACCTAACAACAACCCTAACCCCCTAACAACAAACAACCCTAACCCCCAACAACAAACTACTCTAACCCACTAACAACAAACAACCCTAAGCCCCTAACAAAAAAGAACCCTAACTCTCTAACAAGAAACAACACTAACCCCCTAACAACAAAAAACACTAACCCCCTAACAACAAACACCACTAACGCCCTAACAAGAATCCTAACAACCTCACAACAAACAACACTAACCCCCTAAAAATAAACTACCCAAAACCCCAACAAGAAACAACCCTAACCCCCTAACAACAAACAACACTAACCCCCTAACAACAAACAACACTAACACCCTAACAACAACCATCCCTAATCCCCTAACAACAAACAACACTAACCCTCTAACAACAACCCTAATCCCCTAACTACAAACAACACTAACCCACTAACAACAAACAACCCTAAACCCCTAACAACAAACAACCCTTACCGCCTAACAACCAACAGCACTAACCCCCTAAGCAAAAACACTAACACCCTGACAACAAAACCCACTAAACTCCAACAAGAAACAACCCTAAACACCTAACAACAAACAACACTAACACCCTAACAACAAACAACACTAACCCTCTAACAACAACCCTAATCCCCTAACTACAAACAACACTAACCCACTAACAACAAACAAAACTAACCCCCTAAAAAACAACACAAACCCCAACAACAAACAACTCTCACACCCTAACAACAAACACCACTAAGCTGCTAACAACAACAACACTAACCCCCAAAAACGGACAACACTAACACCCTAACAACAAACACTACTAAACCCCAACTAGAAACAACCCTAACCCCCTAACAACAAACAACACTAACCCCTAAAAACCAAAAACACTAACCCACTAACAACAAACAACCCTAACCCACTAACAACAAACAACCCTAACACCCTAACAACAAACAACACTAAACCCCTAACAACAAACAAACCTTAACCCCTAATATCAAACAACCCTAACCCCCTAACAACCAACAACCGTAAACACCTAACAACAAACAACACTAACCCCCTAACAACAACCAACACTTATCCCCTAAAAACAAACAACACTAACCACCAACAAGAAAGAACCCTGAGCCACTAACATCAAACAACACTAACCCCTAACAACAAACAACCCTAACACCCTAACAACAAACACCATTAACCCCCTAACAACAAACAACCCTGAACCACTAACATCAAACAACACTAACCCCTAACAACAAACAACACTAACACCCTAACAACAAACAACACTAACACCTTAACAACAAAAACCACTAAACCCCAACAAGAAACAACCCTAAACCGCTAACAACAAACACTAACCCCCTAACAACAAACAACACTAAACCCCTAACAAAAAACTATCCTAACCCCGTAACAACAAACAACCCTAACCTAATAACAACAAACAACCTTAACCCCCTAACAACAAACAACCTTAAATCACTAACAACAAACAATCCTAACCCCCTAACAACATACAACATTCACCCCCTAATCACAAACAACACTAACACCCTAACCACAAACAACACTAACCCCGTAAGAACAAACAACACTAACCCCCTAACAACAAACAACACTAACACCCTAACAACAAAAACCACTAAACCCCAACAAGAAACAACCCTAAACACCTAACAACAAACACTAACCCCCTAACAACAAACAACACTAACACCCTAACAAGACCCTACCCTAACCCCGTAACAACAAACAACCCTAACCCCTAACAACAAACAACCCTAACCCCCTAACAACAAACAACCCTAACCCCTAATAACAAACAACCCTAACCCCCTAACAACAAACAACCCTAACCAAACAACAAACAACCCTAACCGACTAACAACAAACAACACTAAACCCCTAACAAGAATCTACCTTAAACCCGAAACAACAAACAACCCTAACCCCCTAACAACCAACAACCGTAAACCCCTAACAACAAACAACACTAACCCCCTAACAACAAACAACCCTAACCTCCTAACAGCAAACAACCCTAACCCCCTAAACAACCAACAACACTAAACCCCTAACCACCAACAGCACTAAGCCAGTAAAAACAAAAAAAAAACTAACCCCCTACAGCAACCAACACTTATCCCCTAAAAACAAACAACACTAACCCCCAACAAGAAAGAACCCAAATCCTCTAACAACAAACAACTCTAACCCCCTAACAACAAAAAACTCTGAACCCCTAACAACAAACAACACTAACCCACTAACAACAAACAACCCTAAACCCCTAACAACAAACAACCCTTACCCCCAACAACCAACAACACTAACCCCCTAAACAAAAACACTAACACCCGAACACCAAAAACCACTAAACCTCAACAAGAGACAACCCTAAACACCTAACAACAAACAACATTAACCCCCTAACAACAAACACTAACACCCTAACAACAACCATCCCTAACCCCCTAACAACAAACAACACTAAGCCCCAACAACAAACAACACTAACCCTTTAACAACAACCCTAATCCCCTAACTACAAACAACACTAACCCACTAACAACAAACAAAACTAACCCCCTAAAAAACAACACAAACCCCCACCAACAACTCTCACACCCTAACAACAAACAACACTAACTCCCTAACAACAACAACACTAACCCCCAAAAACAAAGAAAACTAACACCCTACCAACAAACAATACTAAACGGCAACTAGAAACAACCCTAACCCCCAACAACAAACAACACTAACCCTCTAATAACAAACAACACTAACACCCAACAACAGTCCTAACCACCTAACAACAAAGAACACTAACCCCCTAAAAAGAAAAAACAATAAACCCCTAAAAGCAGACAACACTCATCCCCTAAGAACAAACAACACTAACACTCTAACAACAACCAACATTAAACCCCTAACAACAAACAATCCTAACCCCCTAAAAACAAACACTAACACCCTAAAAACAAACAACCCTAAAACCCTAAAAACAAACAACAATGAACCCCTAAAAACAAACAAGACTAAGCCAATAAGAACAAAGAGCACTAACCCACTAACAACAAAAAACACTAACCCTCTAACAACATCCAACAGTAACGCCCTAACCACAAACAACACTAACCCTCTAACAACAAACAACCCTAACCCCTAACAACAAACAACCCTAACCCCCTAACAACAAACAACCCTAACCCCCTAACAACCAACAACTCTCACTCCCTAAACAACCAACAACACTAACCCGCTAAATAACAACAGCACTAAAACAGTAAAAACAAAAAAAAACTAACCCCCTAACAACAACCAACACTTATCCCCTAAAAACAAACAACACTAACCCCCAACAAGAAAGAACCCAAATCCTCTAACAAGAAACAACTCTAACCCCGAACAACAAACAACTCTGGACCCCTAACAACAAACACCACTAACCCACTAACACCAAACAACACTAACCCCGTAACTAGAAACGACCCTAACCCCGTAACAACAAACAACCCTAACACCCAAACAACAAACACTAACCCCCTAACAACAAAGAACCCTATCTCTCTAACAAGAAACAACACTTACCCCCTAACAACAAAAAACACTAACCCCCTAACAACAAACACCACTAACCCCCTAACAACAATCCTAACACCCTAACAACAAACAACACTAACACACTAACAACAAAAACCACTAAACCCCAACAAGAAACAACCCTAAACCCCTAACAACAAACACTAACCCCCTAACAACAAACAACACTAAACCCCTAACAAGAACCTACCCTAACCCAGTAACAACAAACAACCCTAACCCCTAACAACAAAAAACCCTAACCCCCTAACAACAAACAACCCTAAACCCCTAACATCAAAGAACACTAACACCCTAACCACAAACAACCCTAAGCCCCTAAGAACAAACAACACTAACCCCCAAACAACAAACAACCCTAACCCCTAACATCAAGCAACACTAACCCCGTAACAACAAACAACACTAACCCCCAAACAACAAACAAGCCTAACCCCCTAACAACAAACAATCCTATCCTCCTAACAACCAACAACACTAACCCCGTAACCACGAACAACACTAACACCCTAACAACAAAAACCACTAAACCCCAACAAGAAAAATCCCTAAACCCCTAACAACAAACAACACTAACCCCTAACAACACACAACCCTAACCAAACAACAAACAACCCTAACCCACTAACAACAAACAACACTAACCCCCTAACAAGAAACTACCCTAACCCCGTAAAAACAAACAACCCTAACCCCTAACAACAAACAACCCTAAACCCCTAACATCAAAGAACACTAACACCCTAACAACAAACAACCCTAAGCCCCTAAGAACAAACAACACTAACCCCCAAACAACAAACAACCCTAACCCCTAAAAACCAAAAACACTAACCCACTAACAACAAACAACCCTAACACCCTAACAACAAACAACACTAAACCCCTAACAACAAACAAACCTTAACCCCTAATATCAAACAACCCTAACCCCCTAACAACCAACAACCGTAAACACCTAACAACAAACAACACTAACCCCCTAACAACAACCAACACTTATCCCCTAAAAACAAACAACACTAACCACCAACAAGAAAGAACCCTGAGCCACTAACATCAAACAACACTAACCCCTAACAACAAACAACCCTAACACCCTAACAACAAACACCATTAACCCCCTAACAACAAACAACCCTGAACCACTAACATCAAACAACACTAACCCCTAACAACAAACAACACTAACACCCTAACAACAAACAACACTAACACCTTAACAACAAAAACCACTAAACCCCAACAAGAAACAACCCTAAACCGCTAACAACAAACACTAACCCCCTAACAACAAACAACACTAAACCCCTAACAAAAAACTATCCTAACCCCGTAACAACAAACAACCCTAACCTAATAACAACAAACAACCTTAACCCCCTAACAACAAACAACCTTAAATCACTAACAACAAACAATCCTAACCCCCTAACAACATACAACATTCACCCCCAATCACAAACAACACTAACACCCTAACCACAAACAACACTAACCCCGTAAGAACAAACAACACTAACCCCCTAACAACAAACAACACTAACACCCTAACAACAAAAACCACTAAACCCCAACAAGAAACAACCCTAAACACCTAACAACAAACACTAACCCCCTAACAACAAACAACACTAACACCCTAACAAGACCCTACCCTAACCCCGTAACAACAAACAACCCTAACCCCTAACAACAAACAACCCTAACCCCCTAACAACAAACAACCCTAACCCCTAATAACAAACAACCCTAACCCCCTAACAACAAACAACCCTAACCAAACAACAAACAACCCTAACCGACTAACAACAAACAACACTAAACCCCTAACAAGAATCTACCTTAAACCCGAAACAACAAACAACCCTAACCCCCTAACAACCAACAACCGTAAACCCCTAACAACAAACAACACTAACCCCCTAACAACAAACAACCCTAACCTCCTAACAGCAAACAACCCTAACCCCCTAAACAACCAACAACACTAAACCCCTAACCACCAACAGCACTAAGCCAGTAAAAACAAAAAAAAAACTAACCCCCTACAGCAACCAACACTTATCCCCTAAAAACAAACAACACTAACCCCCAACAAGAAAGAACCCAAATCCTCTAACAACAAACAACTCTAACCCCCTAACAACAAAAAACTCTGAACCCCTAACAACAAACAACACTAACCCACTAACAACAAACAACCCTAAACCCCTAACAACAAACAACCCTTACCCCCAACAACCAACAACACTAACCCCCTAAACAAAAACACTAACACCCGAACACCAAAAACCACTAAACCTCAACAAGAGACAACCCTAAACACCTAACAACAAACAACATTAACCCCCTAACAACAAACACTAACACCCTAACAACAACCATCCCTAACCCCCTAACAACAAACAACACTAAGCCCCAACAACAAACAACACTAACCCTTTAACAACAACCCTAATCCCCTAACTACAAACAACACTAACCCACTAACAACAAACAAAACTAACCCCCTAAAAAACAACACAAACCCCCACCAACAACTCTCACACCCTAACAACAAACAACACTAACTCCCTAACAACAACAACACTAACCCCCAAAAACAAAGAAAACTAACACCCTACCAACAAACAATACTAAACGGCAACTAGAAACAACCCTAACCCCCAACAACAAACAACACTAACCCTCTAATAACAAACAACACTAACACCCAACAACAGTCCTAACCACCTAACAACAAAGAACACTAACCCCCTAAAAAGAAAAAACAATAAACCCCTAAAAGCAGACAACACTCATCCCCTAAGAACAAACAACACTAACACTCTAACAACAACCAACATTAAACCCCTAACAACAAACAATCCTAACCCCCTAAAAACAAACACTAACACCCTAAAAACAAACAACCCTAAAACCCTAAAAACAAACAACAATGAACCCCTAAAAACAAACAAGACTAAGCCAATAAGAACAAAGAGCACTAACCCACTAACAACAAAAAACACTAACCCTCTAACAACATCCAACAGTAACGCCCTAACCACAAACAACACTAACCCTCTAACAACAAACAACCCTAACCCCTAACAACAAACAACCCTAACCCCCTAACAACAAACAACCCTAACCCCCTAACAACCAACAACTCTCACTCCCTAAACAACCAACAACACTAACCCGCTAAATAACAACAGCACTAAAACAGTAAAAACAAAAAAAAACTAACCCCCTAACAACAACCAACACTTATCCCCTAAAAACAAACAACACTAACCCCCAACAAGAAAGAACCCAAATCCTCTAACAAGAAACAACTCTAACCCCGAACAACAAACAACTCTGGACCCCTAACAACAAACACCACTAACCCACTAACACCAAACAACACTAACCCCGTAACTAGAAACGACCCTAACCCCGTAACAACACACAACCCTAACACCCAAACAACAAACACTAACCCCCTAACAACAAAGAACCCTATCTCTCTAACAAGAAACAACACTTACCCCCTAACAACAAAAAACACTAACCCCCTAACAACAAACACCACTAACCCCCTAACAACAATCCTAACACCCTAACAACAAACAACACTAACACACTAACAACAAAAACCACTAAACCCCAACAAGAAACAACCCTAAACCCCTAACAACAAACACTAACCCCCTAACAACAAACAACACTAAACCCCTAACAAGAACCTACCCTAACCCAGTAACAACAAACAACCCTAACCCCTAACAACAAAAAACCCTAACCCCCTAACAACAAACAACCCTAAACCCCTAACATCAAAGAACACTAACACCCTAACCACAAACAACCCTAAGCCCCTAAGAACAAACAACACTAACCCCCAAACAACAAACAACCCTAACCCCTAACATCAAGCAACACTAACCCCGTAACAACAAACAACACTAACCCCCAAACAACAAACAAGCCTAACCCCCTAACAACAAACAATCCTATCCTCCTAACAACCAACAACACTAACCCCGTAACCACGAACAACACTAACACCCTAACAACAAAAACCACTAAACCCCAACAAGAAAAATCCCTAAACCCCTAACAACAAACAACACTAACCCCTAACAACACACAACCCTAACCAAACAACAAACAACCCTAACCCACTAACAACAAACAACACTAACCCCCTAACAAGAAACTACCCTAACCCCGTAAAAACAAACAACCCTAACCCCTAACAACAAACAACCCTAAACCCCTAACATCAAAGAACACTAACACCCTAACAACAAACAACCCTAAGCCCCTAAGAACAAACAACACTAACCCCCAAACAACAAACAACCCTAACCCCTAAAAACCAAAAACACTAACCCACTAACAACAAACAACCCTAACACCCTAACAACAAACAACACTAAACCCCTAACAACAAACAAACCTTAACCCCTAATATCAAACAACCCTAACCCCCTAACAACCAACAACCGTAAACACCTAACAACAAACAACACTAACCCCCTAACAACAACCAACACTTATCCCCTAAAAACAAACAACACTAACCACCAACAAGAAAGAACCCTGAGCCACTAACATCAAACAACACTAACCCCTAACAACAAACAACCCTAACACCCTAACAACAAACACCATTAACCCCCTAACAACAAACAACCCTGAACCACTAACATCAAACAACACTAACCCCTAACAACAAACAACACTAACACCCTAACAACAAACAACACTAACACCTTAACAACAAAAACCACTAAACCCCAACAAGAAACAACCCTAAACCGCTAACAACAAACACTAACCCCCTAACAACAAACAACACTAAACCCCTAACAAAAAACTATCCTAACCCCGTAACAACAAACAACCCTAACCTAATAACAACAAACAACCTTAACCCCCTAACAACAAACAACCTTAAATCACTAACAACAAACAATCCTAACCCCCTAACAACATACAACATTCACCCCCTAATCACAAACAACACTAACACCCTAACCACAAACAACACTAACCCCGTAAGAACAAACAACACTAACCCCCTAACAACAAACAACACTAACACCCTAACAACAAAAACCACTAAACCCCAACAAGAAACAACCCTAAACACCTAACAACAAACACTAACCCCCTAACAACAAACAACACTAACACCCTAACAAGACCCTACCCTAACCCCGTAACAACAAACAACCCTAACCCCTAACAACAAACAACCCTAACCCCCTAACAACAAACAACCCTAACCCCTAATAACAAACAACCCTAACCCCCTAACAACAAACAACCCTAACCAAACAACAAACAACCCTAACCGACTAACAACAAACAACACTAAACCCCTAACAAGAATCTACCTTAAACCCGAAACAACAAACAACCCTAACCCCCTAACAACCAACAACCGTAAACCCCTAACAACAAACAACACTAACCCCCTAACAACAAACAACCCTAACCTCCTAACAGCAAACAACCCTAACCCCCTAAACAACCAACAACACTAAACCCCTAACCACCAACAGCACTAAGCCAGTAAAAACAAAAAAAAAACTAACCCCCTACAGCAACCAACACTTATCCCCTAAAAACAAACAACACTAACCCCCAACAAGAAAGAACCCAAATCCTCTAACAACAAACAACTCTAACCCCCTAACAACAAAAAACTCTGAACCCCTAACAACAAACAACACTAACCCACTAACAACAAACAACCCTAAACCCCTAACAACAAACAACCCTTACCCCCAACAACCAACAACACTAACCCCCTAAACAAAAACACTAACACCCGAACACCAAAAACCACTAAACCTCAACAAGAGACAACCCTAAACACCTAACAACAAACAACATTAACCCCCTAACAACAAACACTAACACCCTAACAACAACCATCCCTAACCCCCTAACAACAAACAACACTAAGCCCCAACAACAAACAACACTAACCCTTTAACAACAACCCTAATCCCCTAACTACAAACAACACTAACCCACTAACAACAAACAAAACTAACCCCCTAAAAAACAACACAAACCCCCACCAACAACTCTCACACCCTAACAACAAACAACACTAACTCCCTAACAACAACAACACTAACCCCCAAAAACAAAGAAAACTAACACCCTACCAACAAACAATACTAAACGGCAACTAGAAACAACCCTAACCCCCAACAACAAACAACACTAACCCTCTAATAACAAACAACACTAACACCCAACAACAGTCCTAACCACCTAACAACAAAGAACACTAACCCCCTAAAAAGAAAAAACAATAAACCCCTAAAAGCAGACAACACTCATCCCCTAAGAACAAACAACACTAACACTCTAACAACAACCAACATTAAACCCCTAACAACAAACAATCCTAACCCCCTAAAAACAAACACTAACACCCTAAAAACAAACAACCCTAAAACCCTAAAAACAAACAACAATGAACCCCTAAAAACAAACAAGACTAAGCCAATAAGAACAAAGAGCACTAACCCACTAACAACAAAAAACACTAACCCTCTAACAACATCCAACAGTAACGCCCTAACCACAAACAACACTAACCCTCTAACAACAAACAACCCTAACCCCTAACAACAAACAACCCTAACCCCCTAACAACAAACAACCCTAACCCCCTAACAACCAACAACTCTCACTCCCTAAACAACCAACAACACTAACCCGCTAAATAACAACAGCACTAAAACAGTAAAAACAAAAAAAAACTAACCCCCTAACAACAACCAACACTTATCCCCTAAAAACAAACAACACTAACCCCCAACAAGAAAGAACCCAAATCCTCTAACAAGAAACAACTCTAACCCCGAACAACAAACAACTCTGGACCCCTAACAACAAACACCACTAACCCACTAACACCAAACAACACTAACCCCGTAACTAGAAACGACCCTAACCCCGTAACAACAAACAACCCTAACACCCAAACAACAAACACTAACCCCCTAACAACAAAGAACCCTATCTCTCTAACAAGAAACAACACTTACCCCCTAACAACAAAAAACACTAACCCCCTAACAACAAACACCACTAACCCCCTAACAACAATCCTAACACCCTAACAACAAACAACACTAACACACTAACAACAAAAACCACTAAACCCCAACAAGAAACAACCCTAAACCCCTAACAACAAACACTAACCCCCTAACAACAAACAACACTAAACCCCTAACAAGAACCTACCCTAACCCAGTAACAACAAACAACCCTAACCCCTAACAACAAAAAACCCTAACCCCCTAACAACAAACAACCCTAAACCCCTAACATCAAAGAACACTAACACCCTAACCACAAACAACCCTAAGCCCCTAAGAACAAACAACACTAACCCCCAAACAACAAACAACCCTAACCCCTAACATCAAGCAACACTAACCCCGTAACAACAAACAACACTAACCCCCAAACAACAAACAAGCCTAACCCCCTAACAACAAACAATCCTATCCTCCTAACAACCAACAACACTAACCCCGTAACCACGAACAACACTAACACCCTAACAACAAAAACCACTAAACCCCAACAAGAAAAATCCCTAAACCCCTAACAACAAACAACACTAACCCCTAACAACACACAACCCTAACCAAACAACAAACAACCCTAACCCACTAACAACAAACAACACTAACCCCCTAACAAGAAACTACCCTAACCCCGTAAAAACAAACAACCCTAACCCCTAACAACAAACAACCCTAAACCCCTAACATCAAAGAACACTAACACCCTAACAACAAACAACCCTAAGCCCCTAAGAACAAACAACACTAACCCCCAAACAACAAACAACCCTAACCCCTAAAAACCAAAAACACTAACCCACTAACAACAAACAACCCTAACACCCTAACAACAAACAACACTAAACCCCTAACAACAAACAAACCTTAACCCCTAATATCAAACAACCCTAACCCCCTAACAACCAACAACCGTAAACACCTAACAACAAACAACACTAACCCCCTAACAACAACCAACACTTATCCCCTAAAAACAAACAACACTAACCACCAACAAGAAAGAACCCTGAGCCACTAACATCAAACAACACTAACCCCTAACAACAAACAACCCTAACACCCTAACAACAAACACCATTAACCCCCTAACAACAAACAACCCTGAACCACTAACATCAAACAACACTAACCCCTAACAACAAACAACACTAACACCCTAACAACAAACAACACTAACACCTTAACAACAAAAACCACTAAACCCCAACAAGAAACAACCCTAAACCGCTAACAACAAACACTAACCCCCTAACAACAAACAACACTAAACCCCTAACAAAAAACTATCCTAACCCCGTAACAACAAACAACCCTAACCTAATAACAACAAACAACCTTAACCCCCTAACAACAAACAACCTTAAATCACTAACAACAAACAATCCTAACCCCCTAACAACATACAACATTCACCCCCAATCACAAACAACACTAACACCCTAACCACAAACAACACTAACCCCGTAAGAACAAACAACACTAACCCCCTAACAACAAACAACACTAACACCCTAACAACAAAAACCACTAAACCCCAACAAGAAACAACCCTAAACACCTAACAACAAACACTAACCCCCTAACAACAAACAACACTAACACCCTAACAAGACCCTACCCTAACCCCGTAACAACAAACAACCCTAACCCCTAACAACAAACAACCCTAACCCCCTAACAACAAACAACCCTAACCCCTAATAACAAACAACCCTAACCCCCTAACAACAAACAACCCTAACCAAACAACAAACAACCCTAACCGACTAACAACAAACAACACTAAACCCCTAACAAGAATCTACCTTAAACCCGAAACAACAAACAACCCTAACCCCCTAACAACCAACAACCGTAAACCCCTAACAACAAACAACACTAACCCCCTAACAACAAACAACCCTAACCTCCTAACAGCAAACAACCCTAACCCCCTAAACAACCAACAACACTAAACCCCTAACCACCAACAGCACTAAGCCAGTAAAAACAAAAAAAAAACTAACCCCCTACAGCAACCAACACTTATCCCCTAAAAACAAACAACACTAACCCCCAACAAGAAAGAACCCAAATCCTCTAACAACAAACAACTCTAACCCCCTAACAACAAAAAACTCTGAACCCCTAACAACAAACAACACTAACCCACTAACAACAAACAACCCTAAACCCCTAACAACAAACAACCCTTACCCCCAACAACCAACAACACTAACCCCCTAAACAAAAACACTAACACCCGAACACCAAAAACCACTAAACCTCAACAAGAGACAACCCTAAACACCTAACAACAAACAACATTAACCCCCTAACAACAAACACTAACACCCTAACAACAACCATCCCTAACCCCCTAACAACAAACAACACTAAGCCCCAACAACAAACAACACTAACCCTTTAACAACAACCCTAATCCCCTAACTACAAACAACACTAACCCACTAACAACAAACAAAACTAACCCCCTAAAAAACAACACAAACCCCCACCAACAACTCTCACACCCTAACAACAAACAACACTAACTCCCTAACAACAACAACACTAACCCCCAAAAACAAAGAAAACTAACACCCTACCAACAAACAATACTAAACGGCAACTAGAAACAACCCTAACCCCCAACAACAAACAACACTAACCCTCTAATAACAAACAACACTAACACCCAACAACAGTCCTAACCACCTAACAACAAAGAACACTAACCCCCTAAAAAGAAAAAACAATAAACCCCTAAAAGCAGACAACACTCATCCCCTAAGAACAAACAACACTAACACTCTAACAACAACCAACATTAAACCCCTAACAACAAACAATCCTAACCCCCTAAAAACAAACACTAACACCCTAAAAACAAACAACCCTAAAACCCTAAAAACAAACAACAATGAACCCCTAAAAACAAACAAGACTAAGCCAATAAGAACAAAGAGCACTAACCCACTAACAACAAAAAACACTAACCCTCTAACAACATCCAACAGTAACGCCCTAACCACAAACAACACTAACCCTCTAACAACAAACAACCCTAACCCCTAACAACAAACAACCCTAACCCCCTAACAACAAACAACCCTAACCCCCTAACAACCAACAACTCTCACTCCCTAAACAACCAACAACACTAACCCGCTAAATAACAACAGCACTAAAACAGTAAAAACAAAAAAAAACTAACCCCCTAACAACAACCAACACTTATCCCCTAAAAACAAACAACACTAACCCCCAACAAGAAAGAACCCAAATCCTCTAACAAGAAACAACTCTAACCCCGAACAACAAACAACTCTGGACCCCTAACAACAAACACCACTAACCCACTAACACCAAACAACACTAACCCCGTAACTAGAAACGACCCTAACCCCGTAACAACACACAACCCTAACACCCAAACAACAAACACTAACCCCCTAACAACAAAGAACCCTATCTCTCTAACAAGAAACAACACTTACCCCCTAACAACAAAAAACACTAACCCCCTAACAACAAACACCACTAACCCCCTAACAACAATCCTAACACCCTAACAACAAACAACACTAACACACTAACAACAAAAACCACTAAACCCCAACAAGAAACAACCCTAAACCCCTAACAACAAACACTAACCCCCTAACAACAAACAACACTAAACCCCTAACAAGAACCTACCCTAACCCAGTAACAACAAACAACCCTAACCCCTAACAACAAAAAACCCTAACCCCCTAACAACAAACAACCCTAAACCCCTAACATCAAAGAACACTAACACCCTAACCACAAACAACCCTAAGCCCCTAAGAACAAACAACACTAACCCCCAAACAACAAACAACCCTAACCCCTAACATCAAGCAACACTAACCCCGTAACAACAAACAACACTAACCCCCAAACAACAAACAAGCCTAACCCCCTAACAACAAACAATCCTATCCTCCTAACAACCAACAACACTAACCCCGTAACCACGAACAACACTAACACCCTAACAACAAAAACCACTAAACCCCAACAAGAAAAATCCCTAAACCCCTAACAACAAACAACACTAACCCCTAACAACACACAACCCTAACCAAACAACAAACAACCCTAACCCACTAACAACAAACAACACTAACCCCCTAACAAGAAACTACCCTAACCCCGTAAAAACAAACAACCCTAACCCCTAACAACAAACAACCCTAAACCCCTAACATCAAAGAACACTAACACCCTAACAACAAACAACCCTAAGCCCCTAAGAACAAACAACACTAACCCCCAAACAACAAACAACCCTAACCCCTAAAAACCAAAAACACTAACCCACTAACAACAAACAACCCTAACACCCTAACAACAAACAACACTAAACCCCTAACAACAAACAAACCTTAACCCCTAATATCAAACAACCCTAACCCCCTAACAACCAACAACCGTAAACACCTAACAACAAACAACACTAACCCCCTAACAACAACCAACACTTATCCCCTAAAAACAAACAACACTAACCACCAACAAGAAAGAACCCTGAGCCACTAACATCAAACAACACTAACCCCTAACAACAAACAACCCTAACACCCTAACAACAAACACCATTAACCCCCTAACAACAAACAACCCTGAACCACTAACATCAAACAACACTAACCCCTAACAACAAACAACACTAACACCCTAACAACAAACAACACTAACACCTTAACAACAAAAACCACTAAACCCCAACAAGAAACAACCCTAAACCGCTAACAACAAACACTAACCCCCTAACAACAAACAACACTAAACCCCTAACAAAAAACTATCCTAACCCCGTAACAACAAACAACCCTAACCTAATAACAACAAACAACCTTAACCCCCTAACAACAAACAACCTTAAATCACTAACAACAAACAATCCTAACCCCCTAACAACATACAACATTCACCCCCTAATCACAAACAACACTAACACCCTAACCACAAACAACACTAACCCCGTAAGAACAAACAACACTAACCCCCTAACAACAAACAACACTAACACCCTAACAACAAAAACCACTAAACCCCAACAAGAAACAACCCTAAACACCTAACAACAAACACTAACCCCCTAACAACAAACAACACTAACACCCTAACAAGACCCTACCCTAACCCCGTAACAACAAACAACCCTAACCCCTAACAACAAACAACCCTAACCCCCTAACAACAAACAACCCTAACCCCTAATAACAAACAACCCTAACCCCCTAACAACAAACAACCCTAACCAAACAACAAACAACCCTAACCGACTAACAACAAACAACACTAAACCCCTAACAAGAATCTACCTTAAACCCGAAACAACAAACAACCCTAACCCCCTAACAACCAACAACCGTAAACCCCTAACAACAAACAACACTAACCCCCTAACAACAAACAACCCTAACCTCCTAACAGCAAACAACCCTAACCCCCTAAACAACCAACAACACTAAACCCCTAACCACCAACAGCACTAAGCCAGTAAAAACAAAAAAAAAACTAACCCCCTACAGCAACCAACACTTATCCCCTAAAAACAAACAACACTAACCCCCAACAAGAAAGAACCCAAATCCTCTAACAACAAACAACTCTAACCCCCTAACAACAAAAAACTCTGAACCCCTAACAACAAACAACACTAACCCACTAACAACAAACAACCCTAAACCCCTAACAACAAACAACCCTTACCCCCAACAACCAACAACACTAACCCCCTAAACAAAAACACTAACACCCGAACACCAAAAACCACTAAACCTCAACAAGAGACAACCCTAAACACCTAACAACAAACAACATTAACCCCCTAACAACAAACACTAACACCCTAACAACAACCATCCCTAACCCCCTAACAACAAACAACACTAAGCCCCAACAACAAACAACACTAACCCTTTAACAACAACCCTAATCCCCTAACTACAAACAACACTAACCCACTAACAACAAACAAAACTAACCCCCTAAAAAACAACACAAACCCCCACCAACAACTCTCACACCCTAACAACAAACAACACTAACTCCCTAACAACAACAACACTAACCCCCAAAAACAAAGAAAACTAACACCCTACCAACAAACAATACTAAACGGCAACTAGAAACAACCCTAACCCCCAACAACAAACAACACTAACCCTCTAATAACAAACAACACTAACACCCAACAACAGTCCTAACCACCTAACAACAAAGAACACTAACCCCCTAAAAAGAAAAAACAATAAACCCCTAAAAGCAGACAACACTCATCCCCTAAGAACAAACAACACTAACACTCTAACAACAACCAACATTAAACCCCTAACAACAAACAATCCTAACCCCCTAAAAACAAACACTAACACCCTAAAAACAAACAACCCTAAAACCCTAAAAACAAACAACAATGAACCCCTAAAAACAAACAAGACTAAGCCAATAAGAACAAAGAGCACTAACCCACTAACAACAAAAAACACTAACCCTCTAACAACATCCAACAGTAACGCCCTAACCACAAACAACACTAACCCTCTAACAACAAACAACCCTAACCCCTAACAACAAACAACCCTAACCCCCTAACAACAAACAACCCTAACCCCCTAACAACCAACAACTCTCACTCCCTAAACAACCAACAACACTAACCCGCTAAATAACAACAGCACTAAAACAGTAAAAACAAAAAAAAACTAACCCCCTAACAACAACCAACACTTATCCCCTAAAAACAAACAACACTAACCCCCAACAAGAAAGAACCCAAATCCTCTAACAAGAAACAACTCTAACCCCGAACAACAAACAACTCTGGACCCCTAACAACAAACACCACTAACCCACTAACACCAAACAACACTAACCCCGTAACTAGAAACGACCCTAACCCCGTAACAACAAACAACCCTAACACCCAAACAACAAACACTAACCCCCTAACAACAAAGAACCCTATCTCTCTAACAAGAAACAACACTTACCCCCTAACAACAAAAAACACTAACCCCCTAACAACAAACACCACTAACCCCCTAACAACAATCCTAACACCCTAACAACAAACAACACTAACACACTAACAACAAAAACCACTAAACCCCAACAAGAAACAACCCTAAACCCCTAACAACAAACACTAACCCCCTAACAACAAACAACACTAAACCCCTAACAAGAACCTACCCTAACCCAGTAACAACAAACAACCCTAACCCCTAACAACAAAAAACCCTAACCCCCTAACAACAAACAACCCTAAACCCCTAACATCAAAGAACACTAACACCCTAACCACAAACAACCCTAAGCCCCTAAGAACAAACAACACTAACCCCCAAACAACAAACAACCCTAACCCCTAACATCAAGCAACACTAACCCCGTAACAACAAACAACACTAACCCCCAAACAACAAACAAGCCTAACCCCCTAACAACAAACAATCCTATCCTCCTAACAACCAACAACACTAACCCCGTAACCACGAACAACACTAACACCCTAACAACAAAAACCACTAAACCCCAACAAGAAAAATCCCTAAACCCCTAACAACAAACAACACTAACCCCTAACAACACACAACCCTAACCAAACAACAAACAACCCTAACCCACTAACAACAAACAACACTAACCCCCTAACAAGAAACTACCCTAACCCCGTAAAAACAAACAACCCTAACCCCTAACAACAAACAACCCTAAACCCCTAACATCAAAGAACACTAACACCCTAACAACAAACAACCCTAAGCCCCTAAGAACAAACAACACTAACCCCCAAACAACAAACAACCCTAACCCCTAAAAACCAAAAACACTAACCCACTAACAACAAACAACCCTAACACCCTAACAACAAACAACACTAAACCCCTAACAACAAACAAACCTTAACTCCTAATATCAAACAACAATAACCCCGTAACAACAAACAACCCTAACCCCCAAACAACAAACAACCCTAACACCCTAAAAACAAACAATCCTATCCCCCTAACAACCAACAACACTAACCCCCTAACCACAAACAACACTAACATCCTAACAACAAAAACCACTAAACCCCAACAAGAAACAACCCTAAACCCCTAACAACAAACAACACTAACCGCCTAACAACACACAGCCCTAACCAAACAACAAACAACACTAACCCACTAAGAACAAACAACACTAACCCCCTAACAAGAAACTACCCTAACCCGTAACAACAAACAACCCTAACCCCTCACAACAAACAACCCTAACCCCCTAACAACAAACAACCCTAACCGACTAACAACAAACAACACTAAACCCCTAACAAGAAACTACCTTAAACCCGAAACAACAAACAACCCTAACCCCCTAACAACCAACAACCGTAAACACATAACAACAAACAACACTAACCCCCTAACAACAAACAACCCTAACCCCTAACAACAAACAACCCTAACCCCCTAACAACAAACAACCCTAACCCCCTAACAACCAACAACTCTCACTCCCTAAACAACCAACAACACTAACCCCCTAACCAACAACAGCACTAACCCAGTAAAAACAAAAAAAACTAACCCCCTAACAACAACCAACACTTATCCCCTAAAAACAAACAACACTAACCCCCTAACAACAAACAACCCTAACCCCCTAACAACAAACAACCCTAACCAAACAACAAACAACCCTAACCGACTAACAACAAACAACACTAAACCCCTAACAAGAAACAACCTTAAATCCGAAACAAAAAACAACCCTAACACCCTAACAACCAACAACCGTAAACACCTAACAACAAACAACACTAACCCTCTAACAACAACCAAAACTTATCCCCTAAAAACAAACACTAACCCCCAACAAGAAAGAACCCAAATCCTCTAAGAACAAACAACTCTAACCCCCTAACAACAAAAAACTCTGAACACCTAACAACAAGCAACACTAACCCACTAACAACAAACAACCCTAAACCCCTAACAACAAACAACCCTTACCCCCTAACAACCAACAGCACTAACCCCCTAAGCAAAAACACTAACACCCTAACAACAAAACCCACTAAACTCCAACAAGAAACAACCCTAAACACCTAACAAAAAACAACACTAACCCCCTAACAACAAACAACACTAACACCCTAACAACAACCATCCCTAATCCCCTAACAACAAACAACACTAACCCTCTAACAACAACCCTAATCCCCTAACTACAAACAACACTAACCCACTAACAACAAACAAAACTAACCCCCTAAAAAACAACACAAACCCCAAGCAACAAACAACTCTCACACCCTAACAACAAAGAACACTAACCCCCTTACAACAAACAACGCTAACCCCCAAAACAACCAACAACACTAAACCCCTAACCACCAACAGCACTAACCCAGTAAAAACAAAAAAAACTAACCCCCTAACAACAACCAACACTTATCCCCTAGAAACAAACAACACTAACCCCCAACAAGAAAGAACCCAAATCCTCTAAGAACAAACAACTCTAACCCCCTAACAACAAAAAACTCTGAACCCCTAACAACAAGCAACACTAACCCACTAACAACAAACAACCCTAAACCCCTAACAACAAACAACCCTTACCCCCTAACAACCAACAGCACTAACCCCCTAAGCAAAAACACTAACACCCTAACAACAAAATCCACTAAACTCCAACAAGAAACAACCCTAAACACCTAACAACAAACAACACTAACCCCCTTTCAAGAAACAACAGTAACACCCTAACAAACAACCATCCCTAACCCCCTAGCAACAAACAACCCTAACCAAACAACAAAGAACCCTAACCGACTAACAACAAACAACACTAAACCCCTAACAAGAAACTACCTTAAAACCGAAACAACAAACAACCCTAACCCCCTGACAAACAACAACAGTAAACACCTAACAACAAACAACACTAACCCCCTAACAACAAACAACCCTAACCCCCTAACAACAAACAACCCTAACCAAACAACAAACAACCCTAACCGACTAACAACAAACAACACTAAACCCCTAACAAGAAACAACATTAAATCCAAAACAACAAACAACCCTAACGCCCTAACAACCAACAACCGTAAACACCTAACAACAAACAACACTAACGCCCTAACAACAACCAAAACTTATCCCCTAAAAACAAACAACACTAACCCCCAACAAGAAAGAACCCAAATCCTCTAAGAACAAACAAGTCTAACCCCCTAACAACAAAAAACTCTGAACACCTAACAACAAGCAACACTAACCCACTAACAACAAACAACCCTAAACCCCTAACAACAAACAACCCTTACCACCTAACAACCAACAGCACTAACCCCCTAAGCAAAAACACTAACACCCTAACAACAAAACCCACTAAACTCCAACAAGAAACAACCCTAAACACCTAACAACAAACAACACTAACCCCCTAACAACAAACAACCCTAACCAAACAACAAACAACCCTAACCGACTAACAACAAACAACACTAAACCCCTAACAAGAAACAACATTAAATCCAAAACAACAAACAACCCTAACGCCCTAACAACCAACAACCGTAAACACCTAACAACAAACAACACTAACGCCCTAACAACAACCAAAACTTATCCCCTAAAAACAAACAACACTAACCCCCAACAAGAAAGAACCCAAATCCTCTAAGAACAAACAAGTCTAACCCCCTAACAACAAAAAACTCTGAACACCTAACAACAAGCAACACTAACCCACTAACAACAAACAACCCTAAACCCCTAACAACAAACAACCCTTACCACCTAACAACCAACAGCACTAACCCCCTAAGCAAAAACACTAACACCCTAACAACAAAACCCACTAAACTCCAACAAGAAACAACCCTAAACACCTAACAACAAACAACACTAACCCCCTAACAACAAACAACACTAACACCCTAACAACAACCATCCCTAATCCCCTAACAACAAACAACACTAACCCTCTAACTACAACCCTAATCCCCTAACTACAAACAGCACTAACCCACTAACAAACAAAACTAACCCCCTAAAAAACAACACAAACCCCAAACAACAAACAACTCTCACACTCTAACAACAAACAACACTAAACCCCGAACAAGAAACAACCTTAAATCCAAAACAACAAACAACCCTAACGCCCTACCAACAACCGTAAACACCTAACAACAAACAACACTAACCCCCTAACAACAACCAAAACTTATCCCCTAAAAACAAACAACACTAACCCCCAACAAGAAAGAACCCAAATCCTCTAAGAACAAACAAGGCTAACCCCCTAACAACAAAAAACTCTGAACACCTAACAACAAGCAACACTAAACCACTAACAACAAACAACCCTAAACCCCTAACAACAAACAACTCTTACCGCCTAACAACCAACAGCACTAACCCCCTAAGCAAAAACACTAACACCCTAACAACAAAACCCACTAAACTCCAACAAGAAACAACCCTAAACACCTAACAACAAACAACACTAACCCCCTTTCAAGAAACAACAGTAACACCCTAACAAACAACCATCCCTAACCCCCTAGCAACAAACAACCCTAACCAAACAACAAAGAACCCTAACCGACTAACAACAAACAACACTAAACCCCTAACAAGAAACTACCTTAAAACCGAAACAACAAACAACCCTAACCCCCTGACAAACAACAACAGTAAACACCTAACAACAAACAACACTAACCCCCTAACAACAAACAACCCTAACCCCCTAACAACAAACAACCCTAACCAAACAACAAACAACCCTAACCGACTAACAACAAACAACACTAAACCCCTAACAAGAAACAACATTAAATCCAAAACAACAAACAACCCTAACGCCCTAACAACCAACAACCGTAAACACCTAACAACAAACAACACTAACGCCCTAACAACAACCAAAACTTATCCCCTAAAAACAAACAACACTAACCCCCAACAAGAAAGAACCCAAATCCTCTAAGAACAAACAAGTCTAACCCCCTAACAACAAAAAACTCTGAACACCTAACAACAAGCAACACTAACCCACTAACAACAAACAACCCTAAACCCCTAACAACAAACAACCCTTACCACCTAACAACCAACAGCACTAACCCCCTAAGCAAAAACACTAACACCCTAACAACAAAACCCACTAAACTCCAACAAGAAACAACCCTAAACACCTAACAACAAACAACACTAACCCCCTAACAACAAACAACACTAACACCCTAACAACAACCATCCCTAATCCCCTAACAACAAACAACACTAACCCTCTAACTACAACCCTAATCCCCTAACTACAAACAGCACTAACCCACTAACAAACAAAACTAACCCCCTAAAAAACAACACAAACCCCAAGCAACAAACAACTCTCACACCCTAACAACAAAGAACACTAACCCCCTTACAACAAACAACGCTAACCCCCAAAACAACCAACAACACTAAACCCCTAACCACCAACAGCACTAACCCAGTAAAAACAAAAAAAACTAACCCCCTAACAACAACCAACACTTATCCCCTAGAAACAAACAACACTAACCCCCAACAAGAAAGAACCCAAATCCTCTAAGAACAAACAACTCTAACCCCCTAACAACAAAAAACTCTGAACCCCTAACAACAAGCAACACTAACCCACTAACAACAAACAACCCTAAACCCCTAACAACAAACAACCCTTCCCCCCTAACAACCAACAGCACTAACCCCCTAAGCAAAAACACTAACACCCTAACAACAAAATCCACTAAACTCCAACAAGAAACAACCCTAAACACCTAACAACAAACAACACTAACCCCCTTTCAAGAAACAACAGTAACACCCTAACAAACAACCATCCCTAACCCCCTAGCAACAAACAACCCTAACCAAACAACAAAGAACCCTAACCGACTAACAACAAACAACACTAAACCCCTAACAAGAAACTACCTTAAAACCGAAACAACAAACAACCCTAACCCCCTGACAAACAACAACAGTAAACACCTAACAACAAACAACACTAACCCCCTAACAACAAACAACCCTAACCCCCTAACAACAAACAACCCTAACCAAACAACAAACAACCCTAACCGACTAACAACAAACAACACTAAACCCCTAACAAGAAACAACATTAAATCCAAAACAACAAACAACCCTAACGCCCTAACAACCAACAACCGTAAACACCTAACAACAAACAACACTAACGCCCTAACAACAACCAAAACTTATCCCCTAAAAACAAACAACACTAACCCCCAACAAGAAAGAACCCAAATCCTCTAAGAACAAACAAGTCTAACCCCCTAACAACAAAAAACTCTGAACACCTAACAACAAGCAACACTAACCCACTAACAACAAACAACCCTAAACCCCTAACAACAAACAACCCTTACCGCCTAACAACCAACAGCACTAACCCCCTAAGCAAAAACACTAACACCCTAACAACAAAACCCACTAAACTCCAACAAGAAACAACCCTAAACACCTAACAACAAACAACACTAACCCCCTAACAACAAACAACACTAACACCCTAACAACAAAAACCACTAAAGCCCAACAAGAAGCAACCCTAAACCCCTAAATACAAACAACACTAACCCCCTAACCACAAACAACACTAACACCCTAACAAGAAAAACCACTAAACCTCAACAAGAAACAACCCGAAACCCCTAAATAGAAACAACACTAACCACCTAACAACAACCCTAACCCCCTAACAACAAACAACCCTAACCCCCAACAACAAACTACTCTAACCCACTAACAACAAACAACCCTAAGCCCCTAACAAAAAAGAACCCTAACTCTCTAACAAGAAACAACACTAACCCCCTAACAACAAAAAACACTAACCCCCTAACAACAAACACCACTAACGCCCTAACAAGAATCCTAACAACCTCACAACAAACAACACTAACCCCCTAAAAATAAACTACCCAAAACCCCAACAAGAAACAACCCTAACCCCCTAACAACAAACAACACTAACCCCCTAACAACAAACAACACTAACACCCTAACAACAACCATCCCTAATCCCCTAACAACAAACAACACTAACCCTCTAACAACAACCCTAATCCCCTAACTACAAACAACACTAACCCACTAACAACAAACAACCCTAAACCCCTAACAACAAACAACCCTTACCGCCTAACAACCAACAGCACTAACCCCCTAAGCAAAAACACTAACACCCTGACAACAAAACCCACTAAACTCCAACAAGAAACAACCCTAAACACCTAACAACAAACAACACTAACACCCTAACAACAAACAACACTAACCCTCTAACAACAACCCTAATCCCCTAACTACAAACAACACTAACCCACTAACAACAAACAAAACTAACCCCCTAAAAAACAACACAAACCCCAACAACAAACAACTCTCACACCCTAACAACAAACACCACTAAGCTGCTAACAACAACAACACTAACCCCCCAAAACGGACAACACTAACACCCTAACAACAAACACTACTAAACCCCAACTAGAAACAACCCTAACCCCCTAACAACAAACAACACTAACCCCTAAAAACCAAAAACACTAACCCACTAACAACAAACAACCCTAACCCACTAACAACAAACAACCCTAACACCCTAACAACAAACAACACTAAACCCCTAACAACAAACAAACCTTAACCCCTAATATCAAACAACCCTAACCCCCTAACAACCAACAACCGTAAACACCTAACAACAAACAACACTAACCCCCTAACAACAACCAACACTTATCCCCTAAAAACAAACAACACTAACCACCAACAAGAAAGAACCCTGAGCCACTAACATCAAACAACACTAACCCCTAACAACAAACAACCCTAACACCCTAACAAAAAACACCATTAACCCCCTAACAACAAACAACCCTGAACCACTAACATCAAACAACACTAACCCCTAACAACAAACAACACTAACACCCTAACAACAAACAACACTAACACCTTAACAACAAAAACCACTAAACCCCAACAAGAAACAACCCTAAACCGCTAACAACAAACACTAACCCCCTAACAACAAACAACACTAAACCCCTAACAAAAAACTATCCTAACCCCGTAACAACAAACAACCCTAACCTAATAACAACAAACAACCTTAACCCCCTAACAACAAACAACCTTAAATCACTAACAACAAACAATCCTAACCCCCTAACAACATACAACATTCACCCCCTAATCACAAACAACACTAACAGCGTAAGAACAAACAACACTAACCCCCTAACAACAAACAACACTAACACCCTAACAACAAAAACCACTAAACCCCAACAAGAAACAACCCTAAACACCTAACAACAAACACTAACCCCCTAACAACAAACAACACTAACACCCTAACAAGACCCTACCCTAACCCCGTAACAACAAACAACCCTAACCCCTAACAACAAACAACCCTAACCCCCTAACAACAAACAACCCTAACCCCTAATAACAAACAACCCTAACCCCCTAACAACAAACAACCCTAACCAAACAACAAACAACCCTAACCGACTAACAACAAACAACACTAAACCCCTAACAAGAATCTACCTTAAACCCGAAACAACAAACAACCCTAACCCCCTAACAACCAACAACCGTAAACCCCTAACAACAAACAACACTAACCCCCTAACAACAAACAACCCTAACCTCCTAACAGCAAACAACCCTAACCCCCTAAACAACCAACAACACTAAACCCCTAACCACCAACAGCACTAACCCAGTAAAAACAAAAAAAAAACTAACCCCCTACAGCAACCAACACTTATCCCCTAAAAGCAAACAACACTAACCCCCAACAAGAAAGAACCCAAATCCTCTAACAACAAACAACTCTAACCCCCTAACAACAAAAAAGTCTGAACACCTAACAACAAGCAACACTAACCCACTAACAACAAACAACCCTAAACCCCTAACAACAAACAACCCTTACCCCCAACAACCAACAACACTAACCCCCTAAACAAAAACACTAACACCCGAACACCAAAAACCACTAAACCTCAACAAGAGACAACCCTAAACACCTAACAACAAACAACATTAACCCCCTAACAACAAACACTAACACCCTAACAACAACCATCCCTAACCCCCTAACAACAAACAACACTAAGCCCCAACAACAAACAACACTAACCCTTTAACAACAACCCTAATCCCCTAACTACAAACAACACTAACCCACTAACAACAAACAAAACTAACCCCCTAAAAAACAACACAAACCCCCACCAACAACTCTCACACCCTAACAACAAACAACACTAACTCCCTAACAACAACAACACTAACCCCCAAAAACAAAGAAAACTAACACCCTACCAACAAACAATACTAAACGGCAACTAGAAACAACCCTAACCCCCAACAACAAACAACACTAACCCTCTAATAACAAACAACACTAACACCCAACAACAGTCCTAACCACCTAACAACAAAGAACACTAACCCCCTAAAAAGAAAAAACAATAAACCCCTAAAAGCAGACAACACTCATCCCCTAAGAACAAACAACACTAACACTCTAACAACAACCAACATTAAACCCCTAACAACAAACAATCCTAACCCCCTAAAAACAAACACTAACACCCTAAAAACAAACAACCCTAAAACCCTAAAAACAAACAACAATGAACCCCTAAAAACAAACAAGACTAAGCCAATAAGAACAAAGAGCACTAACCCACTAACAACAAAAAACACTAACCCTCTAACAACATCCAACAGTAACGCCCTAACCACAAACAACACTAACCCTCTAACAACAAACAACCCTAACCCCTAACAACAAACAACCCTAACCCCCTAACAACAAACAACCCTAACCCCCTAACAACCAACAACTCTCACTCCCTAAACAACCAACAACACTAACCCGCTAAATAACAACAGCACTAAAACAGTAAAAACAAAAAAAAACTAACCCCCTAACAACAACCAACACTTATCCCCTAAAAACAAACAACACTAACCCCCAACAAGAAAGAACCCAAATCCTCTAACAAGAAACAACTCTAACCCCGAACAACAAACAACTCTGGACCCCTAACAACAAACACCACTAACCCACTAACACCAAACAACACTAACCCCGTAACTAGAAACGACCCTAACCCCGTAACAACAAACAACCCTAACACCCAAACAACAAACACTAACCCCCTAACAACAAAGAACCCTATCTCTCTAACAAGAAACAACACTTACCCCCTAACAACAAAAAACACTAACCCCCTAACAACAAACACCACTAACCCCCTAACAACAATCCTAACACCCTAACAACAAACAACACTAACACACTAACAACAAAAACCACTAAACCCCAACAAGAAACAACCCTAAACCCCTAACAACAAACACTAACCCCCTAACAACAAACAACACTAAACCCCTAACAAGAACCTACCCTAACCCAGTAACAACAAACAACCCTAACCCCTAACAACAAAAAACCCTAACCCCCTAACAACAAACAACCCTAAACCCCTAACATCAAAGAACACTAACACCCTAACCACAAACAACCCTAAGCCCCTAAGAACAAACAACACTAACCCCCAAACAACAAACAACCCTAACCCCTAACATCAAGCAACACTAACCCCGTAACAACAAACAACACTAACCCCCAAACAACAAACAAGCCTAACCCCCTAACAACAAACAATCCTATCCTCCTAACAACCAACAACACTAACCCCGTAACCACGAACAACACTAACACCCTAACAACAAAAACCACTAAACCCCAACAAGAAAAATCCCTAAACCCCTAACAACAAACAACACTAACCCCTAACAACACACAACCCTAACCAAACAACAAACAACCCTAACCCACTAACAACAAACAACACTAACCCCCTAACAAGAAACTACCCTAACCCCGTAAAAACAAACAACCCTAACCCCTAACAACAAACAACCCTAACCCCCTAACAACAAACAACCCTAAACCCCTAACATCAAAGAACACTAACACCCTAACAACAAACAACCCTAAGCCCCTAAGAACAAACAACACTAACCCCCAAACAACAAACAACCCTAACCCCTAAAAACCAAAAACACTAACCCACTAACAACAAACAACCCTAACACCCTAACAACAAACAACACTAAACCCCTAACAACAAACAAACCTTAACTCCTAATATCAAACAACAATAACCCCGTAACAACAAACAACCCTAACCCCCAAACAACAAACAACCCTAACACCCTAAAAACAAACAATCCTATCCCCCTAACAACCAACAACACTAACCCCCTAACCACAAACAACACTAACATCCTAACAACAAAAACCACTAAACCCCAACAAGAAACAACCCTAAACCCCTAACAACAAACAACACTAACCGCCTAACAACACACAGCCCTAACCAAACAACAAACAACACTAACCCACTAAGAACAAACAACACTAACCCCCTAACAAGAAACTACCCTAACCCGTAACAACAAACAACCCTAACCCCTAACAACAAACAACCCTAACCCCCTAACAACAAACAACCCTAACCGACTAACAACAAACAACACTAAACCCCTAACAAGAAACTACCTTAAACCCGAAACAACAAACAACCCTAACCCCCTAACAACCAACAACCGTAAACACATAACAACAAACAACACTAACCCCCTAACAACAAACAACCCTAACCCCTAACAACAAACAACCCTAACCCCCTAACAACAAACAACCCTAACCCCCTAACAACCAACAACTCTCACTCCCTAAACAACCAACAACACTAACCCCCTAACCAACAACAGCACTAACCCAGTAAAAACAAAAAAAACTAACCCCCTAACAACAACCAACACTTATCCCCTAAAAACAAACAACACTAACCCCCTAACAACAAACAACCCTAACCCCCTAACAACAAACAACCCTAACCAAACAACAAACAACCCTAACCGACTAACAACAAACAACACTAAACCCCTAACAAGAAACAACCTTAAATCCGAAACAAAAAACAACCCTAACACCCTAACAACCAACAACCGTAAACACCTAACAACAAACAACACTAACCCTCTAACAACAACCAAAACTTATCCCCTAAAAACAAACACTAACCCCCAACAAGAAAGAACCCAAATCCTCTAAGAACAAACAACTCTAACCCCCTAACAACAAAAAACTCTGAACACCTAACAACAAGCAACACTAACCCACTAACAACAAACAACCCTAAACCCCTAACAACAAACAACCCTTACCCCCTAACAACCAACAGCACTAACCCCCTAAGCAAAAACACTAACACCCTAACAACAAAACCCACTAAACTCCAACAAGAAACAACCCTAAACACCTAACAAAAAACAACACTAACCCCCTAACAACAAACAACACTAACACCCTAACAACAACCATCCCTAATCCCCTAACAACAAACAACACTAACCCTCTAACAACAACCCTAATCCCCTAACTACAAACAACACTAACCCACTAACAACAAACAAAACTAACCCCCTAAAAAACAACACAAACCCCAAGCAACAAACAACTCTCACACCCTAACAACAAAGAACACTAACCCCCTTACAACAAACAACGCTAACCCCCAAAACAACCAACAACACTAAACCCCTAACCACCAACAGCACTAACCCAGTAAAAACAAAAAAAACTAACCCCCTAACAACAACCAACACTTATCCCCTAGAAACAAACAACACTAACCCCCAACAAGAAAGAACCCAAATCCTCTAAGAACAAACAACTCTAACCCCCTAACAACAAAAAACTCTGAACCCCTAACAACAAGCAACACTAACCCACTAACAACAAACAACCCTAAACCCCTAACAACAAACAACCCTTACCCCCTAACAACCAACAGCACTAACCCCCTAAGCAAAAACACTAACACCCTAACAACAAAATCCACTAAACTCCAACAAGAAACAACCCTAAACACCTAACAACAAACAACACTAACCCCCTTTCAAGAAACAACAGTAACACCCTAACAAACAACCATCCCTAACCCCCTAGCAACAAACAACCCTAACCAAACAACAAAGAACCCTAACCGACTAACAACAAACAACACTAAACCCCTAACAAGAAACTACCTTAAAACCGAAACAACAAACAACCCTAACCCCCTGACAAACAACAACAGTAAACACCTAACAACAAACAACACTAACCCCCTAACAACAAACAACCCTAACCCCCTAACAACAAACAACCCTAACCAAACAACAAACAACCCTAACCGACTAACAACAAACAACACTAAACCCCTAACAAGAAACAACATTAAATCCAAAACAACAAACAACCCTAACGCCCTAACAACCAACAACCGTAAACACCTAACAACAAACAACACTAACGCCCTAACAACAACCAAAACTTATCCCCTAAAAACAAACAACACTAACCCCCAACAAGAAAGAACCCAAATCCTCTAAGAACAAACAAGTCTAACCCCCTAACAACAAAAAACTCTGAACACCTAACAACAAGCAACACTAACCCACTAACAACAAACAACCCTAAACCCCTAACAACAAACAACCCTTACCACCTAACAACCAACAGCACTAACCCCCTAAGCAAAAACACTAACACCCTAACAACAAAACCCACTAAACTCCAACAAGAAACAACCCTAAACACCTAACAACAAACAACACTAACCCCCTAACAACAAACAACCCTAACCAAACAACAAACAACCCTAACCGACTAACAACAAACAACACTAAACCCCTAACAAGAAACAACATTAAATCCAAAACAACAAACAACCCTAACGCCCTAACAACCAACAACCGTAAACACCTAACAACAAACAACACTAACGCCCTAACAACAACCAAAACTTATCCCCTAAAAACAAACAACACTAACCCCCAACAAGAAAGAACCCAAATCCTCTAAGAACAAACAAGTCTAACCCCCTAACAACAAAAAACTCTGAACACCTAACAACAAGCAACACTAACCCACTAACAACAAACAACCCTAAACCCCTAACAACAAACAACCCTTACCACCTAACAACCAACAGCACTAACCCCCTAAGCAAAAACACTAACACCCTAACAACAAAACCCACTAAACTCCAACAAGAAACAACCCTAAACACCTAACAACAAACAACACTAACCCCCTAACAACAAACAACACTAACACCCTAACAACAACCATCCCTAATCCCCTAACAACAAACAACACTAACCCTCTAACTACAACCCTAATCCCCTAACTACAAACAGCACTAACCCACTAACAAACAAAACTAACCCCCTAAAAAACAACACAAACCCCAAACAACAAACAACTCTCACACTCTAACAACAAACAACACTAAACCCCGAACAAGAAACAACCTTAAATCCAAAACAACAAACAACCCTAACGCCCTACCAACAACCGTAAACACCTAACAACAAACAACACTAACCCCCTAACAACAACCAAAACTTATCCCCTAAAAACAAACAACACTAACCCCCAACAAGAAAGAACCCAAATCCTCTAAGAACAAACAAGGCTAACCCCCTAACAACAAAAAACTCTGAACACCTAACAACAAGCAACACTAAACCACTAACAACAAACAACCCTAAACCCCTAACAACAAACAACTCTTACCGCCTAACAACCAACAGCACTAACCCCCTAAGCAAAAACACTAACACCCTAACAACAAAACCCACTAAACTCCAACAAGAAACAACCCTAAACACCTAACAACAAACAACACTAACCCCCTTTCAAGAAACAACAGTAACACCCTAACAAACAACCATCCCTAACCCCCTAGCAACAAACAACCCTAACCAAACAACAAAGAACCCTAACCGACTAACAACAAACAACACTAAACCCCTAACAAGAAACTACCTTAAAACCGAAACAACAAACAACCCTAACCCCCTGACAAACAACAACAGTAAACACCTAACAACAAACAACACTAACCCCCTAACAACAAACAACCCTAACCCCCTAACAACAAACAACCCTAACCAAACAACAAACAACCCTAACCGACTAACAACAAACAACACTAAACCCCTAACAAGAAACAACATTAAATCCAAAACAACAAACAACCCTAACGCCCTAACAACCAACAACCGTAAACACCTAACAACAAACAACACTAACGCCCTAACAACAACCAAAACTTATCCCCTAAAAACAAACAACACTAACCCCCAACAAGAAAGAACCCAAATCCTCTAAGAACAAACAAGTCTAACCCCCTAACAACAAAAAACTCTGAACACCTAACAACAAGCAACACTAACCCACTAACAACAAACAACCCTAAACCCCTAACAACAAACAACCCTTACCACCTAACAACCAACAGCACTAACCCCCTAAGCAAAAACACTAACACCCTAACAACAAAACCCACTAAACTCCAACAAGAAACAACCCTAAACACCTAACAACAAACAACACTAACCCCCTAACAACAAACAACACTAACACCCTAACAACAACCATCCCTAATCCCCTAACAACAAACAACACTAACCCTCTAACTACAACCCTAATCCCCTAACTACAAACAGCACTAACCCACTAACAAACAAAACTAACCCCCTAAAAAACAACACAAACCCCAAGCAACAAACAACTCTCACACCCTAACAACAAAGAACACTAACCCCCTTACAACAAACAACGCTAACCCCCAAAACAACCAACAACACTAAACCCCTAACCACCAACAGCACTAACCCAGTAAAAACAAAAAAAACTAACCCCCTAACAACAACCAACACTTATCCCCTAGAAACAAACAACACTAACCCCCAACAAGAAAGAACCCAAATCCTCTAAGAACAAACAACTCTAACCCCCTAACAACAAAAAACTCTGAACCCCTAACAACAAGCAACACTAACCCACTAACAACAAACAACCCTAAACCCCTAACAACAAACAACCCTTCCCCCCTAACAACCAACAGCACTAACCCCCTAAGCAAAAACACTAACACCCTAACAACAAAATCCACTAAACTCCAACAAGAAACAACCCTAAACACCTAACAACAAACAACACTAACCCCCTTTCAAGAAACAACAGTAACACCCTAACAAACAACCATCCCTAACCCCCTAGCAACAAACAACCCTAACCAAACAACAAAGAACCCTAACCGACTAACAACAAACAACACTAAACCCCTAACAAGAAACTACCTTAAAACCGAAACAACAAACAACCCTAACCCCCTGACAAACAACAACAGTAAACACCTAACAACAAACAACACTAACCCCCTAACAACAAACAACCCTAACCCCCTAACAACAAACAACCCTAACCAAACAACAAACAACCCTAACCGACTAACAACAAACAACACTAAACCCCTAACAAGAAACAACATTAAATCCAAAACAACAAACAACCCTAACGCCCTAACAACCAACAACCGTAAACACCTAACAACAAACAACACTAACGCCCTAACAACAACCAAAACTTATCCCCTAAAAACAAACAACACTAACCCCCAACAAGAAAGAACCCAAATCCTCTAAGAACAAACAAGTCTAACCCCCTAACAACAAAAAACTCTGAACACCTAACAACAAGCAACACTAACCCACTAACAACAAACAACCCTAAACCCCTAACAACAAACAACCCTTACCGCCTAACAACCAACAGCACTAACCCCCTAAGCAAAAACACTAACACCCTAACAACAAAACCCACTAAACTCCAACAAGAAACAACCCTAAACACCTAACAACAAACAACACTAACCCCCTAACAACAAACAACACTAACACCCTAACAACAAAAACCACTAAAGCCCAACAAGAAGCAACCCTAAACCCCTAAATACAAACAACACTAACCCCCTAACCACAAACAACACTAACACCCTAACAAGAAAAACCACTAAACCTCAACAAGAAACAACCCGAAACCCCTAAATAGAAACAACACTAACCACCTAACAACAACCCTAACCCCCTAACAACAAACAACCCTAACCCCCAACAACAAACTACTCTAACCCACTAACAACAAACAACCCTAAGCCCCTAACAAAAAAGAACCCTAACTCTCTAACAAGAAACAACACTAACCCCCTAACAACAAAAAACACTAACCCCCTAACAACAAACACCACTAACGCCCTAACAAGAATCCTAACAACCTCACAACAAACAACACTAACCCCCTAAAAATAAACTACCCAAAACCCCAACAAGAAACAACCCTAACCCCCTAACAACAAACAACACTAACCCCCTAACAACAAACAACACTAACACCCTAACAACAACCATCCCTAATCCCCTAACAACAAACAACACTAACCCTCTAACAACAACCCTAATCCCCTAACTACAAACAACACTAACCCACTAACAACAAACAACCCTAAACCCCTAACAACAAACAACCCTTACCGCCTAACAACCAACAGCACTAACCCCCTAAGCAAAAACACTAACACCCTGACAACAAAACCCACTAAACTCCAACAAGAAACAACCCTAAACACCTAACAACAAACAACACTAACACCCTAACAACAAACAACACTAACCCTCTAACAACAACCCTAATCCCCTAACTACAAACAACACTAACCCACTAACAACAAACAAAACTAACCCCCTAAAAAACAACACAAACCCCAACAACAAACAACTCTCACACCCTAACAACAAACACCACTAAGCTGCTAACAACAACAACACTAACCCCCCAAAACGGACAACACTAACACCCTAACAACAAACACTACTAAACCCCAACTAGAAACAACCCTAACCCCCTAACAACAAACAACACTAACCCCTAAAAACCAAAAACACTAACCCACTAACAACAAACAACCCTAACCCACTAACAACAAACAACCCTAACACCCTAACAACAAACAACACTAAACCCCTAACAACAAACAAACCTTAACCCCTAATATCAAACAACCCTAACCCCCTAACAACCAACAACCGTAAACACCTAACAACAAACAACACTAACCCCCTAACAACAACCAACACTTATCCCCTAAAAACAAACAACACTAACCACCAACAAGAAAGAACCCTGAGCCACTAACATCAAACAACACTAACCCCTAACAACAAACAACCCTAACACCCTAACAACAAACACCATTAACCCCCTAACAACAAACAACCCTGAACCACTAACATCAAACAACACTAACCCCTAACAACAAACAACACTAACACCCTAACAACAAACAACACTAACACCTTAACAACAAAAACCACTAAACCCCAACAAGAAACAACCCTAAACCGCTAACAACAAACACTAACCCCCTAACAACAAACAACACTAAACCCCTAACAAAAAACTATCCTAACCCCGTAACAACAAACAACCCTAACCTAATAACAACAAACAACCTTAACCCCCTAACAACAAACAACCTTAAATCACTAACAACAAACAATCCTAACCCCCTAACAACATACAACATTCACCCCCTAATCACAAACAACACTAACACCCTAACCACAAACAACACTAACCCCGTAAGAACAAACAACACTAACCCCCTAACAACAAACAACACTAACACCCTAACAACAAAAACCACTAAACCCCAACAAGAAACAACCCTAAACACCTAACAACAAACACTAACCCCCTAACAACAAACAACACTAACACCCTAACAAGACCCTACCCTAACCCCGTAACAACAAACAACCCTAACCCCTAACAACAAACAACCCTAACCCCCTAACAACAAACAACCCTAACCCCTAATAACAAACAACCCTAACCCCCTAACAACAAACAACCCTAACCAAACAACAAACAACCCTAACCGACTAACAACAAACAACACTAAACCCCTAACAAGAATCTACCTTAAACCCGAAACAACAAACAACCCTAACCCCCTAACAACCAACAACCGTAAACCCCTAACAACAAACAACACTAACCCCCTAACAACAAACAACCCTAACCTCCTAACAGCAAACAACCCTAACCCCCTAAACAACCAACAACACTAAACCCCTAACCACCAACAGCACTAAGCCAGTAAAAACAAAAAAAAAACTAACCCCCTACAGCAACCAACACTTATCCCCTAAAAACAAACAACACTAACCCCCAACAAGAAACAACCCAAATCCTCTAACAACAAACAACTCTAACCCCCTAACAACAAAAAACTCTGAACCCCTAACAACAAACAACACTAACCCACTAACAACAAACAACCCTAAACCCCTAACAACAAACAACCCTTACCCCCAACAACCAACAACACTAACCCCCTAAACAAAAACACTAACACCCGAACACCAAAAACCACTAAACCTCAACAAGAGACAACCCTAAACACCTAACAACAAACAACATTAACCCCCTAACAACAAACACTAACACCCTAACAACAACCATCCCTAACCCCCTAACAACAAACAACACTAAGCCCCAACAACAAACAACACTAACCCTTTAACAACAACCCTAATCCCCTAACTACAAACAACACTAACCCACTAACAACAAACAAAACTAACCCCCTAAAAAACAACACAAACCCCCACCAACAACTCTCACACCCTAACAACAAACAACACTAACTCCCTAACAACAACAACACTAACCCCCAAAAACAAAGAAAACTAACACCCTACCAACAAACAATACTAAACGGCAACTAGAAACAACCCTAACCCCCAACAACAAACAACACTAACCCTCTAATAACAAACAACACTAACACCCAACAACAGTCCTAACCACCTAACAACAAAGAACACTAACCCCCTAAAAAGAAAAAACAATAAACCCCTAAAAGCAGACAACACTCATCCCCTAAGAACAAACAACACTAACACTCTAACAACAACCAACATTAAACCCCTAACAACAAACAATCCTAACCCCCTAAAAACAAACACTAACACCCTAAAAACAAACAACCCTAAAACCCTAAAAACAAACAACAATGAACCCCTAAAAACAAACAAGACTAAGCCAATAAGAACAAAGAGCACTAACCCACTAACAACAAAAAACACTAACCCTCTAACAACATCCAACAGTAACGCCCTAACCACAAACAACACTAACCCTCTAACAACAAACAACCCTAACCCCTAACAACAAACAACCCTAACCCCCTAACAACAAACAACCCTAACCCCCTAACAACCAACAACTCTCACTCCCTAAACAACCAACAACACTAACCCGCTAAATAACAACAGCACTAAAACAGTAAAAACAAAAAAAAACTAACCCCCTAACAACAACCAACACTTATCCCCTAAAAACAAACAACACTAACCCCCAACAAGAAAGAACCCAAATCCTCTAACAAGAAACAACTCTAACCCCGAACAACAAACAACTCTGGACCCCTAACAACAAACACCACTAACCCACTAACACCAAACAACACTAACCCCGTAACTAGAAACGACCCTAACCCCGTAACAACAAACAACCCTAACACCCAAACAACAAACACTAACCCCCTAACAACAAAGAACCCTATCTCTCTAACAAGAAACAACACTTACCCCCTAACAACAAAAAACACTAACCCCCTAACAACAAACACCACTAACCCCCTAACAACAATCCTAACACCCTAACAACAAACAACACTAACACACTAACAACAAAAACCACTAAACCCCAACAAGAAACAACCCTAAACCCCTAACAACAAACACTAACCCCCTAACAACAAACAACACTAAACCCCTAACAAGAACCTACCCTAACCCAGTAACAACAAACAACCCTAACCCCTAACAACAAAAAACCCTAACCCCCTAACAACAAACAACCCTAAACCCCTAACATCAAAGAACACTAACACCCTAACCACAAACAACCCTAAGCCCCTAAGAACAAACAACACTAACCCCCAAACAACAAACAACCCTAACCCCTAACATCAAGCAACACTAACCCCGTAACAACAAACAACACTAACCCCCAAACAACAAACAAGCCTAACCCCCTAACAACAAACAATCCTATCCTCCTAACAACCAACAACACTAACCCCGTAACCACGAACAACACTAACACCCTAACAACAAAAACCACTAAACCCCAACAAGAAAAATCCCTAAACCCCTAACAACAAACAACACTAACCCCTAACAACACACAACCCTAACCAAACAACTAACAACCCTAACCCACTAACAACAAACAACACTAACCCCCTAACAAGAAACTACCCTAACCCCGTAAAAACAAACAACCCTAACCCCTAACAACAAACAACCCTAACCCCCTAACAACAAACAACCCTAAACCCCTAACATCAAAGAACACTAACACCCTAACAACAAACAACCCTAAGCCCCTAAGAACAAACAACACTAACCCCCAAACAACAAACAACCCTAACCCCTAAAAACCAAAAACACTAACCCACTAACAACAAACAACCCTAACACCCTAACAACAAACAACACTAAACCCCTAAAAACAAACAAACCTTAACTCCTAATATCAAACAACAATAACCCCGTAACAACAAGCAACCCTAACCCCCAAACAACAAACAACCCTAACACCCTAAAAACAAACAATCCTATCCCCCTAACAACCAACAACACTAACCCCCTAACCACAAACAACACTAACATCCTAACAACAAAAACCACTAAACCCCAACAAGAAACAACCCTAAACCCCTAACAACAAACAACACTAACCGCCTAACAACACACAGCCCTAACCAAACAACAAACAACACTAACCCACTAAGAACAAACAACACTAACCCCCTAACAAGAAACTACCCTAACCCGTAACAACAAACAACCCTAACCCCTAACAACAAACAACCCTAACCCCCTAACAACAAACAACCCTAACCGACTAACAACAAACAACACTAAACCCCTAACAAGAAACTACCTTAAACCCGAAACAACAAACAACCCTAACCCCCTAACAACCAACAACCGTAAACACATAACAACAAAAAACACTAACCCCCTAACAACAAACAACCCTAACCCCTAACAACAAACAACCCTAACCCCCTAACAACAAACAACCCTAACCCCCTAACAACCAACAACTCTCACTCCCTAAACAACCAACAACACTAACCCCCTAACCAACAACAGCACTAACCCAGTAAAAACAAAAAAAACTAACCCCCTAACAACAACCAACACTTATCCCCTAAAAACAAACAACACTAACCCCCTAACAACAAACAACCCTAACCCCCTAACAACAAACAACCCTAACCAAACAACAAACAACCCTAACCGACTAACAACAAACAACACTAAACCCCTAACAAGAAACAACCTTAAATCCGAAACAAAAAACAACCCTAACACCCTAACAACCAACAACCGTAAACACCTAACAACAAACAGCACTAACCCTCTAACAACAACCAAAACTTATCCCCTAAAAACAAACACTAACCCCCAACAAGAAAGAACCCAAATCCTCTAAGAACAAACAACTCTAACCCCCTAACAACAAAAAACTCTGAACACCTAACAACAAGCAACACTAACCCACTAACAACAAACAACCCTAAACCCCTAACAACAAACAACCCTTACCCCCTAACAACCAACAGCACTAACCCCCTAAGCAAAAACACTAACACCCTAACAACAAAACCCACTAAACTCCAACAAGAAACAACCCTAAACACCTAACAAAAAACAACACTAACCCCCTAACAACAAACAACACTAACACCCTAACAACAACCATCCCTAATCCCCTAACAACAAACAACACTAACCCTCTAACAACAACCCTAATCCCCTAACTACAAACAACACTAACCCAGTAACAACAAACAAAACTAAACCCCTAAAAAACAACACAAACCCCAAGCAACAAACAACTCTCACACCCTAACAACAAAGAACACTAACCCCCTTACAACAAACAACGCTAACCCCCAAAACAACCAACAACACTAAACCCCTAACCACCAACAGCACTAACCCAGTAAAAACAAAAAAAACTAACCCCCTAACAACAACCAACACTTATCCCCTAGAAACAAACAACACTAACCCCCAACAAGAAAGAACCCAAATCCTCTAAGAACAAACAACTCTAACCCCCTAACAACAAAAAACTCTGAACCCCTAACAACAAGCAACACTAACCCACTAACAACAAACAACCCTAAACCCCTAACAACAAACAACCCTTACCCCCTAACAACCAACAGCACTAACCCCCTAAGCAAAAACACTAACACCCTAACAACAAAATCCACTAAACTCCAACAAGAAACAACCCTAAACACCTAACAACAAACAACACTAACCCCCTTTCAAGAAACAACAGTAACACCCTAACAAACAACCATCCCTAACCCCCTAGCAACAAACAACCCTAACCAAACAACAAAGAACCCTAACCGACTAACAACAAACAACACTAAACCCCTAACAAGAAACTACCTTAAAACCGAAACAACAAACAACCCTAACCCCCTGACAAACAACAACAGTAAACACCTAACAACAAACAACACTAACCCCCTAACAACAAACAACCCTAACCCCCTAACAACAAACAACCCTAACCAAACAACAAACAACCCTAACCGACTAACAACAAACAACACTACACCCCTAACAAGAAACAACATTAAATCCAAAACAACAAACAACCCTAACGCCCTAACAACCAACAACCGTAAACACCTAACAACAAACAACACTAACGCCCTAACAACAACCAAAACTTATCCCCTAAAAACAAACAACACTAACCCCCAACAAGAAAGAACCCAAATCCTCTAAGAACAAACAAGTCTAACCCCCTAACAACAAAAATCTCTGAACACCTAACAACAAGCAACACTAACCCACTAACAACAAACAACCCTAAACCCCTAACAACAAACAACCCTTACCGCCTAACAACCAACAGCACTAACCCCCTAAGCAAAAACACTAACACCCTAACAACAAAACCCACTAAACTCCAACAAGAAACAACCCTAAACACCTAACAACAAACAACACTAACCCCCTAACAACAAACAACACTAACACCCTAACAACAAAAACCACTAAAGCCCAACAAGAAGCAACCCTAAACCCCTAAATACAAACAACACTAACCCCCTAACCACAAACAACACTAACACCCTAACAAGAAAAACCACTAAACCTCAACAAGAAACAACCCGAAACCCCTAAATAGAAACAACACTAACCACCTAACAACAACCCTAACCCCCTAACAACAAACAACCCTAACCCCCAACAACAAACTACTCTAACCCACTAACAACAAACAACCCTAAGCCCCTAACAAAAAAGAACCCTAACTCTCTAACAAGAAACAACACTAACCCCCTAACAACAAAAAACACTAACCCCTAACAACAAACACCACTAACGCCCTAACAAGAATCCTAACAACCTCACAACAAACAACACTAACCCCCTAAAAATAAACTACCCAAAACCCCAACAAGAAACAACCCTAACCCCCTAACAACAAACAACACTAACCCCCTAACAACAAACAACACTAACACCCTAACAACAACCATCCCTAATCCCCTAACAACAAACAACACTAACCCTCTAACAACAACCCTAATCCCCTAACTACAAACAACACTAACCCACTAACAACAAACAACCCTAAACCCCTAACAACAAACAACCCTTACCGCCTAACAACCAACAGCACTAACCCCCTAAGCAAAAACACTAACACCCTGACAACAAAACCCACTAAACTCCAACAAGAAACAACCCTAAACACCTAACAACAAACAACACTAACACCCTAACAACAAACAACACTAACCCTCTAACAACAACCCTAATCCCCTAACTACAAACAACACTAACCCACTAACAACAAACAAAACTAACCCCCTAAAAAACAACACAAACCCCAACAACAAACAACTCTCACACCCTAACAACAAACACCACTAAGCTGCTAACAACAACAACACTAACCCCCAAAAACGGACAACACTAACACCCTAACAACAAACACTACTAAACCCCAACTAGAAACAACCCTAACCCCCTAACAACAAACAACACTAACCCCTAAAAACCAAAAACACTAACCCACTAACAACAAACAACCCTAACCCACTAACAACAAACAACCCTAACACCCTAACAACAAACAACACTAAACCCCTAACAACAAACAAACCTTAACCCCTAATATCAAACAACCCTAACCCCCTAACAACCAACAACCGTAAACACCTAACAACAAACAACACTAACCCCCTAACAAGAAACAACCTTAAATCCGAAACAAAAAACAACCCTAACACCCTAACAACCAACAACCGTAAACACCTAACAACAAACAACACTAACCCTCTAACAACAACCAAAACTTATCCCCTAAAAACAAACACTAACCCCCAACAAGAAAGAACCCAAATCCTCTAAGAACAAACAACTCTAACCCCCTAACAACAAAAAACTCTGAACACCTAACAACAAGCAACACTAACCTACTAACAACAAACAACCCTAAACCCCTAACAACAAACAACCCTTACCCCCTAACAACCAACAGCACTAACCCCCTAAGCAAAAACACTAACACCCTAACAACAAAACCCACTAAACTCCAACAAGAAACAACCCTAAACACCTAACAAAAAACAACACTAACCCCCTAACAACAAACAACACTAACACCCTAACAACAACCATCCCTAATCCCCTAACAACAAACAACACTAACCCTCTAACAACAACCCTAATCCCCTAACTACAAACAACACTAACCCACTAACAACAAACAAAACTAACCCCCTAAAAAACAACACAAACCCCAAGCAACAAACAACTCTCACACCCTAACAACAAAGAACACTAACCCCCTTACAACAAACAACGCTAACCCCCAAAACAACCAACAACACTAAACCCCTAACCACCAACAGCACTAACCCAGTAAAAACAAAAAAAACTAACCCCCTAACAACAACCAACACTTATCCCCTAGAAACAAACAACACTAACCCCCAACAAGAAAGAACCCAAATCCTCTAAGAACAAACAACTCTAACCCCCTAACAACAAAAAACTCTGAACCCCTAACAACAAGCAACACTAACCCACTAACAACAAACAACCCTAAACCCCTAACAACAAACAACCCTTACCCCCTAACAACCAACAGCACTAACCCCCTAAGCAAAAACACTAACACCCTAACAACAAAATCCACTAAACTCCAACAAGAAACAACCCTAAACACCTAACAACAAACAACACTAACCCCCTTTCAAGAAACAACAGTAACACCCTAACAAACAACCATCCCTAACCCCCTAGCAACAAACAACCCTAACCAAACAACAAAGAACCCTAACCGACTAACAACAAACAACACTAAACCCCTAACAAGAAACTACCTTAAAACCGAAACAACAAACAACCCTAACCCCCTGACAAACAACAACAGTAAACACCTAACAACAAACAACACTAACCCCCTAACAACAAACAACCCTAACCCCCTAACAACAAACAACCCTAACCAAACAACAAACAACCCTAACCGACTAACAACAAACAACACTAAACCCCTAACAAGAAACAACATTAAATCCAAAACAACAAACAACCCTAACGCCCTAACAACCAACAACCGTAAACACCTAACAACAAACAACACTAACGCCCTAACAACAACCAAAACTTATCCCCTAAAAACAAACAACACTAACCCCCAACAAGAAAGAACCCAAATCCTCTAAGAACAAACAAGTCTAACCCCCTAACAACAAAAATCTCTGAACACCTAACAACAAGCAACACTAACCCACTAACAACAAAGAACCCTAAACCCCTAACAACAAACAACCCTTACCGCCTAACAACCAACAGCACTAACCCCCTAAGCAAAAACACTAACACCCTAACAACAAAACCCACTAAACTCCAACAAGAAACAACCCTAAACACCTAACAACAAACAACACTAACCCCCTAACAACAAACAACACTAACACCCTAACAACAAAAACCACTAAAGCCCAACAAGAAGCAACCCTAAACCCCTAAATACAAACAACACTAACCCCCTAACCACAAACAACACTAACACCCTAACAAGAAAAACCACTAAACCTCAACAAGAAACAACCCGAAACCCCTAAATAGAAACAACACTAACCACCTAACAACAACCCTAACCCCCTAACAACAAACAACCCTAACCCCCAACAACAAACTACTCTAACCCACTAACAACAAACAACCCTAAGCCCCTAACAAAAAAGAACCCTAACTCTCTAACAAGAAACAACACTAACCCCCTAACAACAAAAAACACTAACCCCCTAACAACAAACACCACTAACGCCCTAACAAGAATCCTAACAACCTCACAACAAACAACACTAACCCCCTAAAAATAAACTACCCAAAACCCCAACAAGAAACAACCCTAACCCCCTAACAACAAACAACACTAACCCCCTAACAACAAACAACACTAACACCCTAACAACAACCATCCCTAATCCCCTAACAACAAACAACACTAACCCTCTAACAACAACCCTAATCCCCTAACTACAAACAACACTAACCCACTAACAACAAACAACCCTAAACCCCTAACAACAAACAACCCTTACCGCCTAACAACCAACAGCACTAACCCCCTAAGCAAAAACACTAACACCCTGACAACAAAACCCACTAAACTCCAACAAGAAACAACCCTAAACACCTAACAACAAACAACACTAACACCCTAACAACAAACAACACTAACCCTCTAACAACAACCCTAATCCCCTAACTACAAACAACACTAACCCACTAACAACAAACAAAACTAACCCCCTAAAAAACAACACAAACCCCAACAACAAACAACTCTCACACCCTAACAACAAACACCACTAAGCTGCTAACAACAACAACACTAACCCCCAAAAACGGACAACACTAACACCCTAACAACAAACACTACTAAACCCCAACTAGAAACAACCCTAACCCCCTAACAACAAACAACACTAACCCCTAAAAACCAAAAACACTAACCCACTAACAACAAACAACCCTAACCCACTAACAACAAACAACCCTAACACCCTAACAACAAACAACACTAAACCCCTAACAACAAACAAACCTTAACCCCTAATATCAAACAACCCTAACCCCCTAACAACCAACAACCGTAAACACCTAACAACAAACAACACTAACCCCCTAACAACAACCAACACTTATCCCCTAAAAACAAACAACACTAACCACCAACAAGAAAGAACCCTGAGCCACTAACATCAAACAACACTAACCCCTAACAACAAACAACCCTAACACCCTAACAACAAACACCATTAACCCCCTAACAACAAACAACCCTGAACCACTAACATCAAACAACACTAACCCCTAACAACAAACAACACTAACACCCTAACAACAAACAACACTAACACCTTAACAACAAAAACCACTAAACCCCAACAAGAAACAACCCTAAACCGCTAACAACAAACACTAACCCCCTAACAACAAACAACACTAAACCCCTAACAAAAAACTATCCTAACCCCGTAACAACAAACAACCCTAACCTAATAACAACAAACAACCTTAACCCCCTAACAACAAACAACCTTAAATCACTAACAACAAACAATCCTAACCCCCTAACAACATACAACATTCACCCCCTAATCACAAACAACACTAACACCCTAACCACAAACAACACTAACCCCGTAAGAACAAACAACACTAACCCCCTAACAACAAACAACACTAACACCCTAACAACAAAAACCACTAAACCCCAACAAGAAACAACCCTAAACACCTAACAACAAACACTAACCCCCTAACAACAAACAACACTAACACCCTAACAAGACCCTACCCTAACCCCGTAACAACAAACAACCCTAACCCCTAACAACAAACAACCCTAACCCCCTAACAACAAACAACCCTAACCCCTAATAACAAACAACCCTAACCCCCTAACAACAAACAACCCTAACCAAACAACAAACAACCCTAACCGACTAACAACAAACAACACTAAACCCCTAACAAGAATCTACCTTAAACCCGAAACAACAAACAACCCTAACCCCCTAACAACCAACAACCGTAAACCCCTAACAACAAACAACACTAACCCCCTAACAACAAACAACCCTAACCTCCTAACAGCAAACAACCCTAACCCCCTAAACAACCAACAACACTAAACCCCTAACCACCAACAGCACTAAGCCAGTAAAAACAAAAAAAAAACTAACCCCCTACAGCAACCAACACTTATCCCCTAAAAACAAACAACACTAACCCCCAACAAGAAAGAACCCAAATCCTCTAACAACAAACAACTCTAACCCCCTAACAACAAAAAACTCTGAACCCCTAACAACAAACAACACTAACCCACTAACAACAAACAACCCTAAACCCCTAACAACAAACAACCCTTACCCCCAACAACCAACAACACTAACCCCCTAAACAAAAACACTAACACCCGAACACCAAAAACCACTAAACCTCAACAAGAGACAACCCTAAACACCTAACAACAAACAACATTAACCCCCTAACAACAAACACTAACACCCTAACAACAACCATCCCTAACCCCCTAACAACAAACAACACTAAGCCCCAACAACAAACAACACTAACCCTTTAACAACAACCCTAATCCCCTAACTACAAACAACACTAACCCACTAACAACAAACAAAACTAACCCCCTAAAAAACAACACAAACCCCCACCAACAACTCTCACACCCTAACAACAAACAACACTAACTCCCTAACAACAACAACACTAACCCCCAAAAACAAAGAAAACTAACACCCTACCAACAAACAATACTAAACGGCAACTAGAAACAACCCTAACCCCCAACAACAAACAACACTAACCCTCTAATAACAAACAACACTAACACCCAACAACAGTCCTAACCACCTAACAACAAAGAACACTAACCCCCTAAAAAGAAAAAACAATAAACCCCTAAAAGCAGACAACACTCATCCCCTAAGAACAAACAACACTAACACTCTAACAACAACCAACATTAAACCCCTAACAACAAACAATCCTAACCCCCTAAAAACAAACACTAACACCCTAAAAACAAACAACCCTAAAACCCTAAAAACAAACAACAATGAACCCCTAAAAACAAACAAGACTAAGCCAATAAGAACAAAGAGCACTAACCCACTAACAACAAAAAACACTAACCCTCTAACAACATCCAACAGTAACGCCCTAACCACAAACAACACTAACCCTCTAACAACAAACAACCCTAACCCCTAACAACAAACAACCCTAACCCCCTAACAACAAACAACCCTAACCCCCTAACAACCAACAACTCTCACTCCCTAAACAACCAACAACACTAACCCGCTAAATAACAACAGCACTAAAACAGTAAAAACAAAAAAAAACTAACCCCCTAACAACAACCAACACTTATCCCCTAAAAACAAACAACACTAACCCCCAACAAGAAAGAACCCAAATCCTCTAACAAGAAACAACTCTAACCCCGAACAACAAACAACTCTGGACCCCTAACAACAAACACCACTAACCCACTAACACCAAACAACACTAACCCCGTAACTAGAAACGACCCTAACCCCGTAACAACAAACAACCCTAACACCCAAACAACAAACACTAACCCCCTAACAACAAAGAACCCTATCTCTCTAACAAGAAACAACACTTACCCCCTAACAACAAAAAACACTAACCCCCTAACAACAAACACCACTAACCCCCTAACAACAATCCTAACACCCTAACAACAAACAACACTAACACACTAACAACAAAAACCACTAAACCCCAACAAGAAACAACCCTAAACCCCTAACAACAAACACTAACCCCCTAACAACAAACAACACTAAACCCCTAACAAGAACCTACCCTAACCCAGTAACAACAAACAACCCTAACCCCTAACAACAAAAAACCCTAACCCCCTAACAACAAACAACCCTAAACCCCTAACATCAAAGAACACTAACACCCTAACCACAAACAACCCTAAGCCCCTAAGAACAAACAACACTAACCCCCAAACAACAAACAACCCTAACCCCTAACATCAAGCAACACTAACCCCGTAACAACAAACAACACTAACCCCCAAACAACAAACAAGCCTAACCCCCTAACAACAAACAATCCTATCCTCCTAACAACCAACAACACTAACCCCGTAACCACGAACAACACTAACACCCTAACAACAAAAACCACTAAACCCCAACAAGAAAAATCCCTAAACCCCTAACAACAAACAACACTAACCCCTAACAACACACAACCCTAACCAAACAACAAACAACCCTAACCCACTAACAACAAACAACACTAACCCCCTAACAAGAAACTACCCTAACCCCGTAAAAACAAACAACCCTAACCCCTAACAACAAACAACCCTAACCCCCTAACAACAAACAACCCTAAACCCCTAACATCAAAGAACACTAACACCCTAACAACAAACAACCCTAAGCCCCTAAGAACAAACAACACTAACCCCCAAACAACAAACAACCCTAACCCCTAAAAACCAAAAACACTAACCCACTAACAACAAACAACCCTAACACCCTAACAACAAACAACACTAAACCCCTAACAACAAACAAACCTTAACTCCTAATATCAAACAACAATAACCCCGTAACAACAAACAACCCTAACCCCCAAACAACAAACAACCCTAACACCCTAAAAACAAACAATCCTATCCCCCTAACAACCAACAACACTAACCCCCTAACCACAAACAACACTAACATCCTAACAACAAAAACCACTAAACCCCAACAAGAAACAACCCTAAACCCCTAACAACAAACAACACTAACCGCCTAACAACACACAGCCCTAACCAAACAACAAACAACACTAACCCACTAAGAACAAACAACACTAACCCCCTAACAAGAAACTACCCTAACCCGTAACAACAAACAACCCTAACCCCTAACAACAAACAACCCTAACCCCCTAACAACAAACAACCCTAACCGACTAACAACAAACAACACTAAACCCCTAACAAGAAACTACCTTAAACCCGAAACAACAAACAACCCTAACCCCCTAACAACCAACAACCGTAAACACATAACAACAAACAACACTAACCCCCTAACAACAAACAACCCTAACCCCTAACAACAAACAACCCTAACCCCCTAACAACAAACAACCCTAACCCCCTAACAACCAACAACTCTCACTCCCTAAACAACCAACAACACTAACCCCCTAACCAACAACAGCACTAACCCAGTAAAAACAAAAAAAACTAACCCCCTAACAACAACCAACACTTATCCCCTAAAAACAAACAACACTAACCCCCTAACAACAAACAACCCTAACCCCCTAACAACAAACAACCCTAACCAAACAACAAACAACCCTAACCGACTAACAACAAACAGCACTAAACCCCTAACAAGAAACAACCTTAAATCCGAAACAAAAAACAACCCTAACACCCTAACAACCAACAACCGTAAACACCTAACAACAAACAACACTAACCCTCTAACAACAACCAAAACTTATCCCCTAAAAACAAACACTAACCCCCAACAAGAAAGAACCCAAATCCTCTAAGAACAAACAACTCTAACCCCCTAACAACAAAAAACTCTGAACACCTAACAACAAGCAACCCTAACCCACTAACAACAAACAACCCTAAACCCCTAACAACAAACAACCCTTACCCCCTAACAACCAACAGCACTAACCCCCTAAGCAAAAACACTAACACCCTTACAACAAAACCCACTAAACTCCAACAAGAAACAACCCTAAACACCTAACAAAAAACAACACTAACCCCCTAACAACAAACAACACTAACACCCTAACAACAACCATCCCTAATCCCCTAAGAACAAACAACACTAACCCCCAAACAACAAACAACCCTAACCCCTAAAAACCAAAAACACTAACCCACTAACAACAAACAACCCTAACCCACTAACAACAAACAACCCTAACACCCTAACAACAAACAACACTAAACCCCTAACAACAAACAAACCTTAACCCCTAATATCAAACAACAATAACCCCGTAACAACAAACAACCCTAACCCCTAACATCAAGCAACACTAACCCCGTAACAACAAACAACACTAACCCCCAAACAACAAACAAGCCTAACCCCCTAACAACAAACAATCCTATCCCCCTAACAACCAACAACACTAACCCCGTAACCACGAACAACACTAACACCCTAACAACAAAAACCACTAAACCCCAACAAGAAAAATCCCTAAACCCCTAACAACAAACAACACTAACCCCTAACAACACACAACCCTAACCAAACAACAAACAACCCTAACCCACTAACAACAAACAACACTAACCCCCTAACAAGAAACTACCCTAACCCCGTAAAAACAAACAACCCTAACCCCTAACAACAAACAACCCTAACCCCCTAACAACAAACAACCCTAAACCCCTAACATCAAAGAACACTAACACCCTAACAACAAACAACCCTAAGCCCCTAAGAACAAACAACACTAACCCCCAAACAACAAACAACCCTAACCCCTAAAAACCAAAAACACTAACCCACTAACAACAAACAACCCTAACCCACTAACAACAAACAACCCTAACACCCTAACAACAAACAACACTAAACCCCTAACAACAAACAAACCTTACCCCTAATATCAAACAACAATAACCCCATAACAACAAACAACCATAACCCCCAAACAACAAACAACCCTAACCCCCTAACAACAAACAATCCTATCCCCCTAACAACCAACAACACTAACCCCCTAACCACAAACAACACTAACATCCTAACAACAAAAACCACTAAACCCCAACAAGAAACAACCCTAAACCCCTAACAACAAACAACACTAACCGCCTAACAAGAAACTACCCTAACCCCGTAACAACAAACAACCCTAACCCCTAACAAAAAACAACCCTAACCCCCTAACAACAAACAACCCTAACCAACAACAACCAACAACCGTAAACCCCTGACAACAAAAAACACTAACCCCCTAACCACAAACAACACTTATCCCCTAACAACAAAAAACCTTAACCCCCTAAACAACCAACAACACTAACCCCCTAACCAAAAACACTAACACCCTAACAACAAAAACCACTAAACCCCAACAAGAAACAACCCTAAACACCTAACAACAAACAACACTAAGCCCCTAAAAACAAACAACACTAACACTCTAACAACAACCATCCCTAACCCCCTAACAACAAACAACACTAAGCCCCAACAACAAACAACACTAACCCTCTAACAACAACCCTAATCCCCTAACTACAAACAACACTAACCCACTAACAAGAAACAAAACTAACCCCCTAAAAAACAACACAAACCCCCAACAACAAACAACACTAACCCCCTAACAACAACAACACTAACCCCCAAAAACGGAGAACACTAACACCCTAACAACAAACACTACTGAACCCCAACTAGAAACAACCCTAATCCCCTAACAACAAACACTAACCCCCTAACAACAAACAACCCTAAACCCCTAACATCAAAGAACACTAACACCCTAACAACAAACAACCCTAACCCCCTAACAAGAAACAACAATAACTCCCAAACAACAAACAACCCTAACCCCTAAAAACCAAAAACACTAACCCACTAACAACAAACAACCCTAACCCACTAAAAAAAAACAACCCTAACACCCTAACAACAAACAACACTAACCCCCTAACAACAAACAACCCTAAACCCCTAACATCAAACAACACTAACCCCCTAACAACAAACAACACTAACACCCTAACAACAAACAACACTAACACCCTAACAACAAAAACCACTAAACCCCAACAAGAAACAACCCTAAACCCCTAACAACAAACACTAACCCCCTAACAACAAACAACACTGAACCCCTAACAAGAAACTAACCTAACCCCGTAACAAGAAACGACACTAACCTCCTAACAACAAACAACCTTAACCCCCTAACAACAAACAACCCTAAACCCCTAACAACAAAAAATCCTAACCCCGTAACAACCAACAACACTAACCCCCTAACAACAAACAACACTAACACCATAAGAACAAACAACACTAACCCGCTAACAACAAAAAACACTAAACCCCAACAAGAAACAACCCTAAACCCCTAAATACAAACAACACTAACAACCTAAGCACAAACAACACCAACAGCCGAACAACATAAACCACTAAACCCCAAGCAGAAACAACCCGAAACCCCTAAATAGAAACAACACTAACCCCCTAACAATAACCCTAACCCCCTAACAACAAACAACCCTAACCCCCAACAACAAACAACTCTAACCCACTAACAACAAACAACACTAACCCCCTAACAACAAAGAGCCCTAACTCTCTAACAAGAAACATCACTAACCCGCTAACAACAAAAAACACTAACCCCCTAACAAAAAACACCACTGACCCCCTAACTACAATCCTAACAACCTAACAAGAAACAACACTAAGCCCCTAAAAATAAACTACCCTAAACCCCTAACAACAAACAACCCTAACCCCCTAACAACAAACAACCCTAAACCCCTAACAACAAACAACCCTAACCTTCTAACAACAAACAACCCTAACCCGCTAACAACCAACAACACTAACCCCCTAACCACAAACAACACTAACACCCTAACAACAAAAACCACTAAACAACAACAAGAAACAACACTAAACCCCTAACAACTAACAACAATAACCCCCTAACAACAAACAACACTAAACCCCTAACAAGAAACTACCCTAACCCCGTAACAAAAAACAACACTAACCCTGTAACAACAAACAACCCTAACCAACTAACAACCAACAACCGTAATCCCCTAACAACAAACAACCCTAACCTCCATCAAGAAACAACCCTAACCCCTTAAACAACGAACAACACTAACCCCCTTACTACCAACACCACTAACCCAGTAAAAACAAAAAAATCTAACCCCCTAACAACAACCAACACTTATCCCCTAAAAACAAACAACACTAACCCCCAACAAGAAAGAACCCAAATCCTCTAACAACAAACAACACTAACCCCCTAACAACAAACAACACTAACACCCTAACAACAACCATCCCTAACCCCCTAGCAACAAACAACCCTAACCAAACAACAAACAACCCTAACCGACTAACAACAAACAACACTAAACCCCTAACAAGAAACTACCTTAAACCCGAAACAACAAACAACCCTAACCCCCTAACAAACAACAACCGTAAACACCTAACAAAAAAAACCACTAACCCCCTAACAACAAACAACACTAACACCCTAACAACAACCATCCCTAACCCCCAAACAACAAACAACACTAAGCCCCAACAACAAACAACACTAACCCTCTAACAACAACCCTAATCCCCTAACTACAAACAACACTAACCCACTAACAACGAACAAAACTAACCCCCTAAAAAACAACACAAACCCTCAACAACAACCAACTCTCACACCCTAACAACAAACAACACTAACCCCCAACAACAACCACACTAAAACAAAAAAACAAACAGCTCTAACACCCTAACAACAAACACTACTGAAACGCAACTAGAAACAACCCTAACCCCCTTACAAAAAACAACACTAACCCCCTAACAACAAACAACCCTAAACCCCTAACATCAAAGAACACTAACACCCTAACAACAAACAACCCTAACCCCCTAACAAAAAACAGCACTAACCCCACAACAACAAACAACCCTAACCCCCCAACAACAAACAACCCTAACCCCTAAAAACCAAAAACACTAACCCACTAACAACAAACATCCTTAACCCACTAACAACAAACAACCCTAACACCTTAACAACAAACAACACTAACCCCCTAACAACAAACAACCCTAAACTCCTAACGTCAAACAACACTAACCACCTAACAGGAAAAAACACTAACACCATAACAACAAACAACACTAGCACCCTAACAACAAAAAGCACTAAAGCCCAACAAGAAACAACCCTAAACCCCTAAATACAAACAACACTAACCCCCTAAACACAAACAACACTAACACCCTAACAACAAAAACCACTAAACCTCAACAAGAAACAACCCGAAACAACTAAATAGAAACAACACTAACCACCTAACAACAACCCTAACCCCCTAACAACAAACAATCCTAACTCCCAACAACAAACTACTCTAACCCACTAACAACAAACAACCCTAACCGCCTAACAAAAAAGAACCCTAACTCTCTAACAAGAAACAACACTAACCCCCTAACAACAAATACACTAACCCCTAACAACAAACACCACTAACCCCCTAACAACAATCCTAACAACATAACAACAAACAACCCTAACCCCCTAACAACAAACAACCCTAAACCCCTAACAACAAACAACCCTAACCTTCTAACAACAAACAACCCTAAAACCCTAACAACCAACAACACTAACCCCCTAACCACAAACAACACTAACACCCTAACAACAAACAACAATAACCCCCTAACAACAAAAACCACTAAACCCCAACAAGGAACAACCCTAAACCCCTAAATACAAACAACACTAACACCCTAACAACAAAAACATCTAAACCCCAACAAGAAACAACACTAAACCCCTAACAACAAACAACAATAACACCCTAACAACAAAAACCACTAAACCCCTAACAAGAAACTACCGTAACCCCGTAACAACAAACAACACTAACCCCGTAACAACAAACAACCCTAACCCCCAAACAACAAACAACACTAACCCCCTAACAACAAACAATCCTAACCCCCTAACAACCAACAACACTAACCCCCTAACCACAAACAACACTAACACCCTAACAACAAAAACCACTAAACCCCAACAAGAAACAACCCTAAACCCCTAACAACAAACACTAACCCCCTCAAAACAAACGACACTAAACACCTAACGAGAAACTAACAACAAGCAACCTTAAACCCCTAACAAAAAACAACCCTAAACCCCTAACAACAAACAATCCTAACCCCCTATCAACCAACAACACTCACCCCCTAGCCACAAACAACACTAACACCCTAACCACAAACAACACTAACCCCGTAGGAACAAACAACAATAACCCCCTAACAACAAACAACACTAACACCCTAACAACAAAAACCACTAAAGCCCAACAAGAAGCAACCCTAAACCCCTAAATACAAACAACACTAACCCCCTAACCACAAACAACACTAACACCCTAACAAGAAAAACCACTAAACCTCAACAAGAAACAACCAGAAACCCCTAAATAGAAACAACACTAACCACCTAACAACAACCCTAACCCCCTAACAACAAACAACCCTAACCCCCAACAACAAACTACTCTAACCCACTAACAACAAACAACCCTAAGCCCCTAACAAAAAAGAACCCTAACTCTCTAACAAGAAACAACACTAACCCCCTAACAACAAAAAACACTAACCCCCTAACAACAAACACCACTAACGCCCTAACAAGAATCCTAACAACCTCACAACAAACAACACTAACCCCCTAAAAATAAACTACCCAAAACCCCAACAAGAAACAACCCTAACCCCCTAACAACAAACAACACTAACCCCCTAACAACAAACAACACTAACACCCTAACAACAACCATCCCTAATCCCCTAACAACAAACAACACTAACCCTCTAACAACAACCCTAATCCCCTAACTACAAACAACACTAACCCACTAACAACAAACAACCCTAAACCCCTAACAACAAACAACCCTTACCGCCTAACAACCAACAGCACTAACCCCCTAAGCAAAAACACTAACACCCTGACAACAAAACCCACTAAACTCCAACAAGAAACAACCCTAAACACCTAACAACAAACAACACTAACACCCTAACAACAAACAACACTAACCCTCTAACAACAACCCTAATCCCCTAACTACAAACAACACTAACCCACTAACAACAAACAAAACTAACCCCCTAAAAAACAACACAAACCCCAACAACAAACAACTCTCACACCCTAACAACAAACACCACTAAGCTGCTAACAACAACAACACTAACCCCCAAAAACGGACAACACTAACACCCTAACAACAAACACTACTAAACCCCAACTAGAAACAACCCTAACCCCCTAACAACAAACAACACTAACCCCTAAAAACCAAAAACACTAACCCACTAACAACAAACAACCCTAACCCACTAACAACAAACAACCCTAACACCCTAACAACAAACAACACTAAACCCCTAACAACAAACAAACCTTAACCCCTAATATCAAACAACCCTAACCCCCTAACAACCAACAACCGTAAACACCTAACAACAAACAACACTAACCCCCTAACAACAACCAACACTTATCCCCTAAAAACAAACAACACTAACCACCAACAAGAAAGAACCCTGAGCCACTAACATCAAACAACACTAACCCCTAACAACAAACAACCCTAACACCCTAACAAAAAACACCATTAACCCCCTAACAACAAACAACCCTGAACCACTAACATCAAACAACACTAACCCCTAACAACAAACAACACTAACACCCTAACAACAAACAACACTAACACCTTAACAACAAAAACCACTAAACCCCAACAAGAAACAACCCTAAACCGCTAACAACAAACACTAACCCCCTAACAACAAACAACACTAAACCCCTAACAAAAAACTATCCTAACCCCGTAACAACAAACAACCCTAACCTAATAACAACAAACAACCTTAACCCCCTAACAACAAACAACCTTAAATCACTAACAACAAACAATCCTAACCCCCTAACAACATACAACATTCACCCCCTAATCACAAACAACACTAACAGCGTAAGAACAAACAACACTAACCCCCTAACAACAAACAACACTAACACCCTAACAACAAAAACCACTAAACCCCAACAAGAAACAACCCTAAACACCTAACAACAAACACTAACCCCCTAACAACAAACAACACTAACACCCTAACAAGACCCTACCCTAACCCCGTAACAACAAACAACCCTAACCCCTAACAACAAACAACCCTAACCCCCTAACAACAAACAACCCTAACCCCTAATAACAAACAACCCTAACCCCCTAACAACAAACAACCCTAACCAAACAACAAACAACCCTAACCGACTAACAACAAACAACACTAAACCCCTAACAAGAATCTACCTTAAACCCGAAACAACAAACAACCCTAACCCCCTAACAACCAACAACCGTAAACCCCTAACAACAAACAACACTAACCCCCTAACAACAAACAACCCTAACCTCCTAACAGCAAACAACCCTAACCCCCTAAACAACCAACAACACTAAACCCCTAACCACCAACAGCACTAACCCAGTAAAAACAAAAAAAAAACTAACCCCCTACAGCAACCAACACTTATCCCCTAAAAGCAAACAACACTAACCCCCAACAAGAAAGAACCCAAATCCTCTAACAACAAACAACTCTAACCCCCTAACAACAAAAAAGTCTGAACACCTAACAACAAGCAACACTAACCCACTAACAACAAACAACCCTAAACCCCTAACAACAAACAACCCTTACCCCCAACAACCAACAACACTAACCCCCTAAACAAAAACACTAACACCCGAACACCAAAAACCACTAAACCTCAACAAGAGACAACCCTAAACACCTAACAACAAACAACATTAACCCCCTAACAACAAACACTAACACCCTAACAACAACCATCCCTAACCCCCTAACAACAAACAACACTAAGCCCCAACAACAAACAACACTAACCCTTTAACAACAACCCTAATCCCCTAACTACAAACAACACTAACCCACTAACAACAAACAAAACTAACCCCCTAAAAAACAACACAAACCCCCACCAACAACTCTCACACCCTAACAACAAACAACACTAACTCCCTAACAACAACAACACTAACCCCCAAAAACAAAGAAAACTAACACCCTACCAACAAACAATACTAAACGGCAACTAGAAACAACCCTAACCCCCAACAACAAACAACACTAACCCTCTAATAACAAACAACACTAACACCCAACAACAGTCCTAACCACCTAACAACAAAGAACACTAACCCCCTAAAAAGAAAAAACAATAAACCCCTAAAAGCAGACAACACTCATCCCCTAAGAACAAACAACACTAACACTCTAACAACAACCAACATTAAACCCCTAACAACAAACAATCCTAACCCCCTAAAAACAAACAACACTAACACCCTAAAAACAAACAACCCTAAAACCCTAAAAACAAACAACAATGAACCCCTAAAAACAAACAAGACTAAGCCAATAAGAACAAAGAGCACTAACCCACTAACAACAAAAAACACTAACCCTCTAACAACATCCAACAGTAACGCCCTAACCACAAACAACACTAACCCTCTAACAACAAACAACCCTAACCCCTAACAACAAACAACCCTAACCCCCTAACAACAAACAACCCTAACCCCCTAACAACCAACAACTCTCACTCCCTAAACAACCAACAACACTAACCCGCTAACCAACAACAGCACTAAAACAGTAAAAACAAAAAAAAACTAACCCCCTAACAACAACCAACACTTATCCCCTAAAAACAAACAACACTAACCCCCAACAAGAAAGAACCCAAATCCTCTAACAAGAAACAACTCTAACCCCGAACAACAAACAACTCTGGACCCCTAACAACAAACACCACTAACCCACTAACAACAAACAACACTAACCCCGTAACTAGAAACTACCCTAACCCCGTAACAACAAACAACCCTAACACCCAAACAACAAACACTAACCCCCTAACAACAAAGAACTCTATCTCTCTAACAAGAAACAACACTTACCCCCTAACAACAAAAAACACTAACCCCCTAACAACAAACACCACTAACCCCCTAACAACAATCCTAACACCCTAACAACAAACAACACTAACACCCTAACAACAAAAACCACTAAACCCCAACAAGAAACAACCCTAAACCCCTAACAACAAACACTAACCCCCTAACAACAAACAACACTAAACCCCTAACAAGAACCTACCCTAACCCAGTAACAACAAACAACCCTAACCCCTAACAACAAACAACCCTAACCCCCTAACAACAAACAACCCTAAGCCCCTAACATCAAAGAACACTAACACCCTAACAACAAACAACCCTAAGCCCCTAAGAACAAACAACACTAACCCCCAAACAACAAACAACCCTAACCCCTAAAAACCAAAAACACTAACCCACTAACAACAAACAACCCTAACCCACTAACAACAAACAACCCTAACACCCTAACAACAAACAACACTAAACCCCTAACAACAAACAAACCTTAACCCCTAATATCAAACAACAATAACCCCGTAACAACAAACAACCCTAACCCCTAACATCAAGCAACACTAACCCCGTAACAACAAACAACACTAACCCCCAAACAACAAACAAGCCTAACCCCCTAACAACAAACAATCCTATCCCCCTAACAACCAACAACACTAACCCCGTAACCACGAACAACACTAACACCCTAACAACAAAAACCACTAAACCCCAACAAGAAAAATCCCTAAACCCCTAACAACAAACAACACTAACCCCTAACAACACACAACCCTAACCAAACAACAAACAACCCTAACCCACTAACAACAAACAACACTAACCCCCTAACAAGAAACTACCCTAACCCCGTAAAAACAAACAACCCTAACCCCTAACAACAAACAACCCTAACCCCCTAACAACAAACAACCCTAAACCCCTAACATCAAAGAACACTAACACCCTAACAACAAACAACCCTAAGCCCCTAAGAACAAACAACACTAACCCCCAAACAACAAACAACCCTAACCCCTAAAAACCAAAAACACTAACCCACTAACAACAAACAACCCTAACACCCTAACAACAAACAACACTAAACCCCTAAAAACAAACAAACCTTAACTCCTAATATCAAACAACAATAACCCCGTAACAACAAACAACCCTAACCCCCAAACAACAAACAACCCTAACACCCTAAAAACAAACAATCCTATCCCCCTAACAACCAACAACACTAACCCCCTAACCACAAACAACACTAACATCCTAACAACAAAAACCACTAAACCCCAACAAGAAACAACCCTAAACCCCTAACAACAAACAACACTAACCGCCTAACAACACACAGCCCTAACCAAACAACAAACAACACTAACCCACTAAGAACAAACAACACTAACCCCCTAACAAGAAACTACCCTAACCCGTAACAACAAACAACCCTAACCCCTAACAACAAACAACCCTAACCCCCTAACAACAAACAACCCTAACCGACTAACAACAAACAACACTAAACCCCTAACAAGAAACTACCTTAAACCCGAAACAACAAACAACCCTAACCCCCTAACAACCAACAACCGTAAACACATAACAACAAACAACACTAACCCCCTAACAACAAACAACCCTAACCTAATAACAACAACCTTAACCCCCTAACAACAAACAACCTTAAATCACTAACAACAAACAATCCTAACCCCCTAACAACATACAACATTCACCCCCTAATCACAAACAACACTAACACCCTAACCACAAACAACACTAACCCCGTAAGAACAAACAACACTAACCCCCTAACAACAAACAACACTAACACCCTAACAACAAAAACCACTAAACCCCAACAAGAAACAACCCTAAACACCTAACAACAAACACTAACCCCCTAACAACAAACAACACTAACACCCTCACAAGACCCTACCCTAACCCCGTAACAACAAACAACCCTAACCCCTAACAACAAACAACCCTAACCCCCTAACAACAAACAACCCTAACCCCTAATAACAAACAACCCTAACCCCCTAGCAACAAACAACCCTAACCAAACAACAAAGAACCCTAACCGACTAACAACAAACAACACTAAACCCCTAACAAGAAACTACCTTAAAACCGAAACAACAAACAACCCTAACCCCCTGACAAACAACAACAGTAAACACCTAACAACAAACAACACTAACCCCCTAACAACAAACAACCCTAACCCCCTAACAACAAACAACCCTAACCAAACAACAAACAACCCTAACCGACTAACAACAAACAACACTAAACCCCTAACAAGAAACAACATTAAATCCAAAACAACAAACAACCCTAACGCCCTAACAACCAACAACCGTAAACACCTAACAACAAACAACACTAACGCCCTAACAACAACCAAAACTTATCCCCTAAAAACAAACAACACTAACCCCCAACAAGAAAGAACCCAAATCCTCTAAGAACAAACAAGTCTAACCCCCTAACAACAAAAAACTCTGAACACCTAACAACAAGCAACACTAACGCACTAACAACAAACAACCCTAAACCCCTAACAACAAACAACGCTTACCGCCTAACAACCAACAGCACTAACCCCCTAAGCAAAAACACTAACACCCTAACAACAAAACCCACTAAACTCCAACAAGAAACAACCCTAAACACCTAACAACAAACAACACTAACCCCCTAACAACAAACAACACTAACACCCTAACAACAACCATCCCTAATCCCCTAACAACAAACAACACTAACCCTCTAACTACAACCCTAATCCCCTAACTACAAACAGCACTAACCCACTAACAAACAAAACTAACCCCCTAAAAAACAACACAAACCCCAAACAACAAACAACTCTCACACTCTAACAACAAACAACACTAAACCCCGAACAAGAAACAACCTTAAATCCAAAACAACAAACAACCCTAACGCCCTACCAACAACCGTAAACACCTAACAACAAACAACACTAACCCCCTAACAACAACCAAAACTTATCCCCTAAAAACAAACAACACTAACCCCCAACAAGAAAGAACCCAAATCCTCTAAGAACAAACAAGTCTAACCCCCTAACAACAAAAAACTCTGAACACCTAACAACAAGCAACACTAAACCACTAACAACAAACAACCCTAAACCCCTAACAACAAACAACTCTTACCGCCTAACAACCAACAGCACTAACCCCCTAAGCAAAAACACTAACACCCTAACAACAAAACCCACTAAACTCCAACAAGAAACAACCCTAAACACCTAACAACAAACAACACTAACCCCCTAACAACAAACAACACTAACACCCTAACAACAACCATCCCTAATCCCCTAACAACAAACAACACTAACCCTCTAACAACAACCCTAATCTCCTACTACAAACAACACTATCCCACTAACAACAAACAAAAGTAACCCCCTAAAAAACAACACAAACCCCAAACAACAAACAACTCTCACACCCTAACAACAAACAACACTAAGCTCCTAACAACAACAACACTAACCCCCAAAAACGGACAACACTGACACCCTAACAACAAACACTACTAAACCCCAACTAGAAACAACCCTAACCACCTAACAACAAACAACACTAACCCCCTAACAATAAACAACCCTAAACCCCTAACATCAAAGAGCACTAACACCCTAACAACAAACAACCCTAACCCCCTAACAAAAAACAGCACTAACCCCACAACAACAAACAACCCTAACCCCCCAACAACAAACAACCCTAACCCCTAAAAACCAAAAACACTAACCCACTAACAACAAACATCCTTAACCCACTAACAACAAACAACCCTAACACCTTAACAACAAACAACACTAACCCCCTAACAACAAACAACCCTAAACTCCTAACGTCAAACAACACTAACCACCTAACAGGAAAAAACACTAACACCATAACAACAAACAACACTAGCACCCTAACAACAAAAAGCACTAAAGCCCAACAAGAAACAACCCTAAACCCCTAAATACAAACAACACTAACCCCCTAAACACAAACAACACTAACACCCTAACAACAAAAACCACTAAACCTCAACAAGAAACAACCCGAAACAACTAAATAGAAACAACACTAACCACCTAACAACAACCCTAACCCCCTAACAACAAACAATCCTAACTCCCAACAACAAACTACTCTAACCCACTAACAACAAACAACCCTAACCGCCTAACAAAAAAGAACCCTAACTCTCTAACAAGAAACAACACTAACCCCCTAACAACAAATACACTAACCCCTAACAACAAACACCACTAACCCCCTAACAACAATCCTAACAACATAACAACAAACAACCCTAACCCCCTAACAACAAACAACCCTAAACCCCTAACAACAAACAACCCTAACCTTCTAACAACAAACAACCCTAAAACCCTAACAACCAACAACACTAACCCCCTAACCACAAACAACACTAACACCCTAACAACAAACAACAATAACCCCCTAACAACAAAAACCACTAAACCCCAACAAGGAACAACCCTAAACCCCTAAATACAAACAACACTAACACCCTAACAACAAAAACATCTAAACCCCAACAAGAAACAACACTAAACCCCTAACAACAAACAACAATAACACCCTAACAACAAAAACCACTAAACCCCTAACAAGAAACTACCGTAACCCCGTAACAACAAACAACACTAACCCCGTAACAACAAACAACCCTAACCCCCAAACAACAAACAACACTAACCCCCTAACAACAAACAATCCTAACCCCCTAACAACCAACAACACTAACCCCCTAACCACAAACAACACTAACACCCTAACAACAAAAACCACTAAACCCCAACAAGAAACAACCCTAAACCCCTAACAACAAACACTAACCCCCTCAAAACAAACGACACTAAACACCTAACGAGAAACTAACAACAAGCAACCTTAAACCCCTAACAAAAAACAACCCTAAACCCCTAACAACAAACAATCCTAACCCCCTATCAACCAACAACACTCACCCCCTAGCCACAAACAACACTAACACCCTAACCACAAACAACACTAACCCCGTAGGAACAAACAACAATAACCCCCTAACAACAAACAACACTAACACCCTAACAACAAAAACCACTAAAGCCCAACAAGAAGCAACCCTAAACCCCTAAATACAAACAACACTAACCCCCTAACCACAAACAACACTAACACCCTAACAAGAAAAACCACTAAACCTCAACAAGAAACAACCAGAAACCCCTAAATAGAAACAACACTAACCACCTAACAACAACCCTAACCCCCTAACAACAAACAACCCTAACCCCCAACAACAAACTACTCTAACCCACTAACAACAAACAACCCTAAGCCCCTAACAAAAAAGAACCCTAACTCTCTAACAAGAAACAACACTAACCCCCTAACAACAAAAAACACTAACCCCCTAACAACAAACACCACTAACGCCCTAACAAGAATCCTAACAACCTCACAACAAACAACACTAACCCCCTAAAAATAAACTACCCAAAACCCCAACAAGAAACAACCCTAACCCCCTAACAACAAACAACACTAACCCCCTAACAACAAACAACACTAACACCCTAACAACAACCATCCCTAATCCCCTAACAACAAACAACACTAACCCTCTAACAACAACCCTAATCCCCTAACTACAAACAACACTAACCCACTAACAACAAACAACCCTAAACCCCTAACAACAAACAACCCTTACCGCCTAACAACCAACAGCACTAACCCCCTAAGCAAAAACACTAACACCCTGACAACAAAACCCACTAAACTCCAACAAGAAACAACCCTAAACACCTAACAACAAACAACACTAACACCCTAACAACAAACAACACTAACCCTCTAACAACAACCCTAATCCCCTAACTACAAACAACACTAACCCACTAACAACAAACAAAACTAACCCCCTAAAAAACAACACAAACCCCAACAACAAACAACTCTCACACCCTAACAACAAACACCACTAAGCTGCTAACAACAACAACACTAACCCCCAAAAACGGACAACACTAACACCCTAACAACAAACACTACTAAACCCCAACTAGAAACAACCCTAACCCCCTAACAACAAACAACACTAACCCCTAAAAACCAAAAACACTAACCCACTAACAACAAACAACCCTAACCCACTAACAACAAACAACCCTAACACCCTAACAACAAACAACACTAAACCCCTAACAACAAACAAACCTTAACCCCTAATATCAAACAACCCTAACCCCCTAACAACCAACAACCGTAAACACCTAACAACAAACAACACTAACCCCCTAACAACAACCAACACTTATCCCCTAAAAACAAACAACACTAACCACCAACAAGAAAGAACCCTGAGCCACTAACATCAAACAACACTAACCCCTAACAACAAACAACCCTAACACCCTAACAAAAAACACCATTAACCCCCTAACAACAAACAACCCTGAACCACTAACATCAAACAACACTAACCCCTAACAACAAACAACACTAACACCCTAACAACAAACAACACTAACACCTTAACAACAAAAACCACTAAACCCCAACAAGAAACAACCCTAAACCGCTAACAACAAACACTAACCCCCTAACAACAAACAACACTAAACCCCTAACAAAAAACTATCCTAACCCCGTAACAACAAACAACCCTAACCTAATAACAACAAACAACCTTAACCCCCTAACAACAAACAACCTTAAATCACTAACAACAAACAATCCTAACCCCCTAACAACATACAACATTCACCCCCTAATCACAAACAACACTAACAGCGTAAGAACAAACAACACTAACCCCCTAACAACAAACAACACTAACACCCTAACAACAAAAACCACTAAACCCCAACAAGAAACAACCCTAAACACCTAACAACAAACACTAACCCCCTAACAACAAACAACACTAACACCCTAACAAGACCCTACCCTAACCCCGTAACAACAAACAACCCTAACCCCTAACAACAAACAACCCTAACCCCCTAACAACAAACAACCCTAACCCCTAATAACAAACAACCCTAACCCCCTAACAACAAACAACCCTAACCAAACAACAAACAACCCTAACCGACTAACAACAAACAACACTAAACCCCTAACAAGAATCTACCTTAAACCCGAAACAACAAACAACCCTAACCCCCTAACAACCAACAACCGTAAACCCCTAACAACAAACAACACTAACCCCCTAACAACAAACAACCCTAACCTCCTAACAGCAAACAACCCTAACCCCCTAAACAACCAACAACACTAAACCCCTAACCACCAACAGCACTAACCCAGTAAAAACAAAAAAAAAACTAACCCCCTACAGCAACCAACACTTATCCCCTAAAAGCAAACAACACTAACCCCCAACAAGAAAGAACCCAAATCCTCTAACAACAAACAACTCTAACCCCCTAACAACAAAAAAGTCTGAACACCTAACAACAAGCAACACTAACCCACTAACAACAAACAACCCTAAACCCCTAACAACAAACAACCCTTACCCCCAACAACCAACAACACTAACCCCCTAAACAAAAACACTAACACCCGAACACCAAAAACCACTAAACCTCAACAAGAGACAACCCTAAACACCTAACAACAAACAACATTAACCCCCTAACAACAAACACTAACACCCTAACAACAACCATCCCTAACCCCCTAACAACAAACAACACTAAGCCCCAACAACAAACAACACTAACCCTTTAACAACAACCCTAATCCCCTAACTACAAACAACACTAACCCACTAACAACAAACAAAACTAACCCCCTAAAAAACAACACAAACCCCCACCAACAACTCTCACACCCTAACAACAAACAACACTAACTCCCTAACAACAACAACACTAACCCCCAAAAACAAAGAAAACTAACACCCTACCAACAAACAATACTAAACGGCAACTAGAAACAACCCTAACCCCCAACAACAAACAACACTAACCCTCTAATAACAAACAACACTAACACCCAACAACAGTCCTAACCACCTAACAACAAAGAACACTAACCCCCTAAAAAGAAAAAACAATAAACCCCTAAAAGCAGACAACACTCATCCCCTAAGAACAAACAACACTAACACTCTAACAACAACCAACATTAAACCCCTAACAACAAACAATCCTAACCCCCTAAAAACAAACAACACTAACACCCTAAAAACAAACAACCCTAAAACCCTAAAAACAAACAACAATGAACCCCTAAAAACAAACAAGACTAAGCCAATAAGAACAAAGAGCACTAACCCACTAACAACAAAAAACACTAACCCTCTAACAACATCCAACAGTAACGCCCTAACCACAAACAACACTAACCCTCTAACAACAAACAACCCTAACCCCTAACAACAAACAACCCTAACCCCCTAACAACAAACAACCCTAACCCCCTAACAACCAACAACTCTCACTCCCTAAACAACCAACAACACTAACCCGCTAACCAACAACAGCACTAAAACAGTAAAAACAAAAAAAAACTAACCCCCTAACAACAACCAACACTTATCCCCTAAAAACAAACAACACTAACCCCCAACAAGAAAGAACCCAAATCCTCTAACAAGAAACAACTCTAACCCCGAACAACAAACAACTCTGGACCCCTAACAACAAACACCACTAACCCACTAACAACAAACAACACTAACCCCGTAACTAGAAACTACCCTAACCCCGTAACAACAAACAACCCTAACACCCAAACAACAAACACTAACCCCCTAACAACAAAGAACTCTATCTCTCTAACAAGAAACAACACTTACCCCCTAACAACAAAAAACACTAACCCCCTAACAACAAACACCACTAACCCCCTAACAACAATCCTAACACCCTAACAACAAACAACACTAACACCCTAACAACAAAAACCACTAAACCCCAACAAGAAACAACCCTAAACCCCTAACAACAAACACTAACCCCCTAACAACAAACAACACTAAACCCCTAACAAGAACCTACCCTAACCCAGTAACAACAAACAACCCTAACCCCTAACAACAAACAACCCTAACCCCCTAACAACAAACAACCCTAAGCCCCTAACATCAAAGAACACTAACACCCTAACAACAAACAACCCTAAGCCCCTAAGAACAAACAACACTAACCCCCAAACAACAAACAACCCTAACCCCTAAAAACCAAAAACACTAACCCACTAACAACAAACAACCCTAACCCACTAACAACAAACAACCCTAACACCCTAACAACAAACAACACTAAACCCCTAACAACAAACAAACCTTAACCCCTAATATCAAACAACAATAACCCCGTAACAACAAACAACCCTAACCCCTAACATCAAGCAACACTAACCCCGTAACAACAAACAACACTAACCCCCAAACAACAAACAAGCCTAACCCCCTAACAACAAACAATCCTATCCCCCTAACAACCAACAACACTAACCCCGTAACCACGAACAACACTAACACCCTAACAACAAAAACCACTAAACCCCAACAAGAAAAATCCCTAAACCCCTAACAACAAACAACACTAACCCCTAACAACACACAACCCTAACCAAACAACAAACAACCCTAACCCACTAACAACAAACAACACTAACCCCCTAACAAGAAACTACCCTAACCCCGTAAAAACAAACAACCCTAACCCCTAACAACAAACAACCCTAACCCCCTAACAACAAACAACCCTAAACCCCTAACATCAAAGAACACTAACACCCTAACAACAAACAACCCTAAGCCCCTAAGAACAAACAACACTAACCCCCAAACAACAAACAACCCTAACCCCTAAAAACCAAAAACACTAACCCACTAACAACAAACAACCCTAACACCCTAACAACAAACAACACTAAACCCCTAAAAACAAACAAACCTTAACTCCTAATATCAAACAACAATAACCCCGTAACAACAAACAACCCTAACCCCCAAACAACAAACAACCCTAACACCCTAAAAACAAACAATCCTATCCCCCTAACAACCAACAACACTAACCCCCTAACCACAAACAACACTAACATCCTAACAACAAAAACCACTAAACCCCAACAAGAAACAACCCTAAACCCCTAACAACAAACAACACTAACCGCCTAACAACACACAGCCCTAACCAAACAACAAACAACACTAACCCACTAAGAACAAACAACACTAACCCCCTAACAAGAAACTACCCTAACCCGTAACAACAAACAACCCTAACCCCTAACAACAAACAACCCTAACCCCCTAACAACAAACAACCCTAACCGACTAACAACAAACAACACTAAACCCCTAACAAGAAACTACCTTAAACCCGAAACAACAAACAACCCTAACCCCCTAACAACCAACAACCGTAAACACATAACAACAAACAACACTAACCCCCTAACAACAAACAACCCTAACCTAATAACAACAACCTTAACCCCCTAACAACAAACAACCTTAAATCACTAACAACAAACAATCCTAACCCCCTAACAACATACAACATTCACCCCCTAATCACAAACAACACTAACACCCTAACCACAAACAACACTAACCCCGTAAGAACAAACAACACTAACCCCCTAACAACAAACAACACTAACACCCTAACAACAAAAACCACTAAACCCCAACAAGAAACAACCCTAAACACCTAACAACAAACACTAACCCCCTAACAACAAACAACACTAACACCCTCACAAGACCCTACCCTAACCCCGTAACAACAAACAACCCTAACCCCTAACAACAAACAACCCTAACCCCCTAACAACAAACAACCCTAACCCCTAATAACAAACAACCCTAACCCCCTAGCAACAAACAACCCTAACCAAACAACAAAGAACCCTAACCGACTAACAACAAACAACACTAAACCCCTAACAAGAAACTACCTTAAAACCGAAACAACAAACAACCCTAACCCCCTGACAAACAACAACAGTAAACACCTAACAACAAACAACACTAACCCCCTAACAACAAACAACCCTAACCCCCTAACAACAAACAACCCTAACCAAACAACAAACAACCCTAACCGACTAACAACAAACAACACTAAACCCCTAACAAGAAACAACATTAAATCCAAAACAACAAACAACCCTAACGCCCTAACAACCAACAACCGTAAACACCTAACAACAAACAACACTAACGCCCTAACAACAACCAAAACTTATCCCCTAAAAACAAACAACACTAACCCCCAACAAGAAAGAACCCAAATCCTCTAAGAACAAACAAGTCTAACCCCCTAACAACAAAAAACTCTGAACACCTAACAACAAGCAACACTAACGCACTAACAACAAACAACCCTAAACCCCTAACAACAAACAACGCTTACCGCCTAACAACCAACAGCACTAACCCCCTAAGCAAAAACACTAACACCCTAACAACAAAACCCACTAAACTCCAACAAGAAACAACCCTAAACACCTAACAACAAACAACACTAACCCCCTAACAACAAACAACACTAACACCCTAACAACAACCATCCCTAATCCCCTAACAACAAACAACACTAACCCTCTAACTACAACCCTAATCCCCTAACTACAAACAGCACTAACCCACTAACAAACAAAACTAACCCCCTAAAAAACAACACAAACCCCAAACAACAAACAACTCTCACACTCTAACAACAAACAACACTAAACCCCGAACAAGAAACAACCTTAAATCCAAAACAACAAACAACCCTAACGCCCTACCAACAACCGTAAACACCTAACAACAAACAACACTAACCCCCTAACAACAACCAAAACTTATCCCCTAAAAACAAACAACACTAACCCCCAACAAGAAAGAACCCAAATCCTCTAAGAACAAACAAGTCTAACCCCCTAACAACAAAAAACTCTGAACACCTAACAACAAGCAACACTAAACCACTAACAACAAACAACCCTAAACCCCTAACAACAAACAACTCTTACCGCCTAACAACCAACAGCACTAACCCCCTAAGCAAAAACACTAACACCCTAACAACAAAACCCACTAAACTCCAACAAGAAACAACCCTAAACACCTAACAACAAACAACACTAACCCCCTAACAACAAACAACACTAACACCCTAACAACAACCATCCCTAATCCCCTAACAACAAACAACACTAACCCTCTAACAACAACCCTAATCTCCTACTACAAACAACACTATCCCACTAACAACAAACAAAAGTAACCCCCTAAAAAACAACACAAACCCCAAACAACAAACAACTCTCACACCCTAACAACAAACAACACTAAGCTCCTAACAACAACAACACTAACCCCCAAAAACGGACAACACTGACACCCTAACAACAAACACTACTAAACCCCAACTAGAAACAACCCTAACCACCTAACAACAAACAACACTAACCCCCTAACAATAAACAACCCTAAACCCCTAACATCAAAGAGCACTAACACCCTAACAACAAACAACCCTAACCCCGTAACAACAAACAACACTAACCCCTAAAAACCAAAAACACTAACCCACTAACAACAAACAACCCTAACCTACTAAGAACAAACAACCCTAACACCCTAACAACAAACAACATTAACCCCCTAACAACAAACAACCCTAAATCCCTAACATGAAACAACACTAACCCCCTAACAACAAACAACACTAACACCCTAACAAAAATCAACACTAACACCCTACAAACAAAAACCACTAAACCCCAACAAGAAACAACCCTAAACCCCTAACAACAAACACTAACCCCCTAACAACAAACAACACTAAACCCCTAACAAGAACCTACCCTAACCCAGTAACAACAATCAACCCTAACCCCTAACAACAAACAACCCTAACCCCCTAACAACAAACAACCCTAAACCCCTAACATCAAAGAACACTAACACCCTAACAACAAACAACCCTAAGCCCCTAAGAACAAACAACACTAACCCCCAAACAACAAACAACCCTAACCCCTAAAAACCAAAAACACTAACCCACTAACAACAAACAACCCTAACCCACTAACAACAAACAACCTTAACCCCCTTACAACAAACAACCCTAACCCCTAATAACGAACAACCCTAACCCCCTAACAACAAACAACCCTAACCAAACATCAAACAACCCTAACCGACTCACAACAAACAACACTAAACCCCTAACAAGAATCTACCTTAAACCCGAAACAACAAACAACCCTAACCCCCTAACAACCAACAACCGTAAACCCCTAACAACAAACAACACTAACCCCCTAACAACAAACAACCCTAACCTCCTAACAGCAAACAACCCTAACCCCCTAAACAAACAACACTAAACCCCTAACCACCAACAGCACTAACCCAGTAAAAACAAAAAAAACTAACGCCCTACAGCAACCAACACTTATCCCCTAAAAACAAACAACACTAACCCCCAACAAGAAACAACCCAAATCCTCTAACAACAAACAACTCTAACCCCCTAACAACAAAAAACTCTGAACCCCTAACAACAAACAACACTAACCCACTAACAACAAACAACCCTAAACCCCTAACAACAAACAACCCTTACCCCCAACAACCAACAACACTAACCCCCTAAACAAAAACACTAACACCCGAACACCAAAAACCACTAAACCTCAACAAGAGACAACCCTAAACACCTAACAACAAACATTAACCCCCTAACAACAAACACTAACACCCTAACAACAACCATCCCTAACCCCCTAACAACAAACAACACTAAGCCCCAACAACAAACAACACTAACCCTTTAACAACAACCCTAATCCCCTAACTACAAACAACACTAACCCACTAACAACAAACAAAACTAACCCCCTAAAAAACAACACAAACCCCCACCAACAACTCTCACACCCTAACAACAAACAACACTAACCCCGTAACTAGAAACTACCCTAACCCCGTAACAACAAACAACCCTAACACCCAAACAACAAACACTAACCCCCTAACAACAAAGAACCCTATCTCTCTAACAAGAAACAACACTTACCCCCTAACAACAAAAAACACTAACCCCCTAACAACAAACACCACTAACCCCCTAACAACAATCCTAACACCCTAACAACAAACAACACTAACACCCTAACAACAAAAACCACTAAACCCCAACAAGAAACAACCCTAAACCCCTAACAACAAACACTAACCCCCTAACAACAAACAACACTAAACCCCTAACAAGAACCTACCCTAACCCAGTAACAACAAACAACCCTAACCCCTAACAACAAACAACCCTAACCCCCTAACAACAAACAACCCTAAGCCCCTAACATCAAAGAACACTAACACCCTAACAACAAACAACCCTAAGCCCCGAAGAACAAACAACACTAACCCCCAAACAACAAACAACCCTAACCCCTAAAAACCAAAAACACTAACCCACTAACAACAAACAACCCTAACCCACTAACAACAAACAACCCTAACACCCTAACAACAAACAACACTAAACCCCTAACAACAAACAAACCTTAACCCCTAATATCAAACAACAATAACCCCGTAACAACAAACAACCCTAACCCCTAACATCAAGCAACACTAACCCCGTAACAACAAACAACACTAACCCCCAAACAACAAACAAGCCTAACCCCCTAACAACAAACAATCCTATCCCCCTAACAACCAACAACACTAACCCCGTAACCACGAACAACACTAACACCCTAACAACAAAAACCACTAAACCCCAACAAGAAAAATCCCTAAACCCCTAACAACAAACAACACTAACCCCTAACAACACACAACCCTAACCAAACAACAAACAACCCTAACCCACTAACAACAAACAACACTAACCCCCTAACAAGAAACTACCCTAACCCCGTAAAAACAAACAACCCTAACCCCTAACAACAAACAACCCTAACCCCCTAACAACAAACAACCCTAAACCCCTAACATCAAAGAACACTAACACCCTAACAACAAACAACCCTAAGCCCCTAAGAACAAACAACACTAACCCCCAAACAACAAACAACCCTAACCCCTAAAAACCAAAAACACTAACCCACTAACAACAAACAACCCTAACCCACTAACAACAAACAACCCTAACACCCTAACAACAAACAACACTAAACCCCTAACAACAAACAAACCTTAACCCCTAATATCAAACAACAATAACCCCGTAACAACAAACAACCCTAAACCCCAAGCAACAAACAACCCTAACCCCCTAAAAACAAACAATCCTATCCCCCTAACAACCAACAACACTAACCCCCTAACCACAAACAACACTAACATCCTAACAACAAAAACCACTAAACCCCAACAAGAAACAACCCTAAACCCCTAACAACAAACAACACTAACCGCCTAACAACACACAGCCCTAACCAAACAACAAACAACACTAACCCACTAAGAACAAACAACACTAACCCCCTAACAAGAAACTACCCTAACCCGTAACAACAAACAACCCTAACCCCTAACAACAAACAACCCTAACCCCCTAACAACAAACAACCCTAACCGACTAACAACAAACAACACTAAACCCCTAACAAGAAACTACCTTAAACCCGAAACAACAAACAACACTAACCCCCTAACAACAACCAAAACTTATCCCCTAAAAACAAACAACACTAACCCCCAAGAAGAAAGAACCCAAATCCTCTAAGAACAAACAACTCTAACCCCCTAACAACAAAAAACTCTGAACACCTAACAACAAGCAACACTAACCCCCTAACAACAAACAACACTAACACCCTAACAACAACCATCCCTAATCCCCTAACAACAAACAACACTAACCCTCTAACAACAACCCTAATCCCCTAACTACAAACAACACTAACCCACTAACAACAAACAAAACTAACCCCCTAAAAAACAACACAAACCCCAACAACAAACAACTCTCACACCCTAACAACAAACACCACTAAGCTGCTAACAACAACAACACTAACCCCCAAAAACGGACAACACTAACACCCTAACAACAAACACTACTAAACCCCAACTAGAAACAACCCTAACCCCCTAACAACAAACAACACTAACCCCTAAAAACCAAAAACACTAACCCCCTAACAACAAACAACCCTAACCCACTAACAACAAACAACCCTAACACCCTAACAACAAACAACACTAAACCCCTAACAACAAACAAACCTTAACCCCTAATATCAAACAACAATAACCCCGTAACAACAAACAACCCTAACCCCCAAACAACAAACAACCCTAACCCCCTAACAACAAACAATCCTATCCCCCTAACAACCAACAACACTAACCCCCTAACCACAAAAAACACTAACATCCTAACAACAAAAACCACTAAACCCCAACAAGAAACAACCCTAAACCCCTAACAACAAACAACACTAACCGCCTAACAACACACAGCCCTAACCAAACAACAAACAACACTAACCCACTAAGAACAAACAACACTAACCCCCTAACAAGAAACTACCCTAACCCGTAACAACAAACAACCCTAACCCCTAACAACAAACAACCCTAACCCCCTAACAACAAACAACCCTAACCGACTAACAACAAACAACACTAAACCCCTAACAAGAAACTACCTTAAACCCGAAACAACAAACAACCCTAACCCCCTAACAACCAACAACCGTAAACACATAACAACAAACAACACTAACCCCCTAACAACAAACAACCCTAACCCCTAACAACAAACAACCCTAACCCCCTAACAACAAACAACCCTAACCCCCTAACAACCAACAACTCTCACTCCCTAAACAACCAACAACACTAACCCCCTAACCAACAACAGCACTAACCCAGTAAAAACAAAAAAAACTAACCCCCTAACAACAACCAACACTTATCCCCTAAAAACAAAAAACACTAACCCCCTAACAACAAACAACCCTAACCCCCTAACAACAAACAACCCTAACCAAACAACAAACAACCCTAACCGACTAACAACAAACAACACTAAACCCCTAACAAGAAACAACCTTAAATCCGAAACAAAAAACAACCCTAACACCCTAACAACCAACAACCGTAAACACCTAACAACAAACAACACTAACCCCCTAACAACAACCAAAACTTATCCCCTAAAAACAAACAACACTAACCCCCAAGAAGAAAGAACCCAAATCCTCTAAGAACAAACAACTCTAACCCCCTAACAACAAAAAACTCTGAACACCTAACAACAAGCAACACTAACCCACTAACAACAAACAACCCTAAACCCCTAACAACAAACAACCCTTACCCCCTAACAACCAACAGCACTAACCCCCTAAGCAAAAACACTAACACCCTAACAACAAAACCCACTAAACTCCAACAAGAAACAACCCTAAACACCTAACAAAAAACAACACTAACCCCCTAACAACAAACAACACTAACACCCTAACAACAACCATCCCTAATCCCCTAACAACAAACAACACTAACCCTCTAACAACAACCCTAATCCCCTAACTACAAACAACACTAACCCACTAACAACAAACAAAACTAACCCCCTAAAAAACAACACAAACCCCAAGCAACAAACAACTCTCACACCCTAACAACAAAGAACACTAACCCCCTTACAACAAACAACGCTAACCCCCAAAACAACCAACAACACTAAACCCCTAACCACCAACAGCACTAACCCAGTAAAAACAAAAAAACTAACCCCCTAACAACAACCAACACTTATCCCCTAGAAACAAACAACACTAACCCCCAACAAGAAAGAACCCAAATCCTCTAAGAACAAACAACTCTAACCCCCTAACAACAAAAAACTCTGAACACCTAACAACAAGCAACACTAATCCACTAACAACAAACAACCCTAAACCCCTAACAACAAACAACCCTTACCCCCTAACAACCAACAGCACTAACCCCCTAAGCAAAAACACTAACACCCTAACAACAAAATCCACTAAACTCCAACAAGAAACAACCCTAAACACCTAACAACAAACAACACTAACCCCCTTTCAAGAAACAACAGTAACACCCTAACAAACAACCATCCCTAACCCCCTAGCAACAAACAACCCTAACCAAACAACAAAGAACCCTAACCGACTAACAACAAACAACACTAAACCCCTAACAAGAAACTACCTTAAAACCGAAACAACAAACAACCCTAACCCCCTGACAAACAACAACAGTAAACACCTAACAACAAACACTAACCCCCTAACAACAAACAACCCTAACCAAACAACAAACAACCCTAACCGACTAACAACAAACAACACTAAACCCCTAACAAGAAACAACATTAAATCCAAAACAACAAACAACCCTAACGCCCTAACAACCAACAACCGTAAACACCTAACAACAAACAACACTAACGCCCTAACAACAACCAAAACTTATCCCCTAAAAACAAACAACACTAACCCCCAACAAGAAAGAACCCAAATCCTCTAAGAACAAACAAGTCTAACCCCCTAACAACAAAAAACTCTGAACACCTAACAACAGGCAACACTAACCCACTAACAACAAACAACCCTAAACCCCTAACAGAAACTACCCTAACCCCGTAAAAACAAACAACCCTAACCCCTAACAACAAACAACCCTAACCCCCTAACAACAAACAACCCTAAACCCCTAACATCAAAGAACACTAACACCCTAACAACAAACAACCCTAAGCCTCTAAGAACAAACAACACTAACCCCCAAACAACAAACAACCCTAACCCCTAAAAACCAAAAACACTAACCCACTAACAACAAACAACCCTAACACCCTAACAACAAACAACACTAAACCCCTAACAACAAACAAACCTTAACCCCTAATATCAAACAACAATAACCCCATAACAACAAACAACCCTAACCCCCAAACAACAAACAACCCTAACCCCCTAACAACAAACAATCCTATCCCCCTAACAACCAACAACACTAACCCCCTAACCACAAACAACACTAATATCCTAACAACAAAAACCACTAAACCCCAACAAGAAACAACCCTAAACCCCTAACAACAAACAACACTAACCGCCTAACAACACACAGCCCTAACCAAACAACAAACAACACTAACCCACTAAGAACAAACAACACTAACCCCCTAACAAGAAACTACCCTAACCCGTAACAACAAACAACCCTAACCGCTAACAACAAACAACCCTAACCCCCTAACAACAAACAACCCTAACCAAACAAACAACCCTAACCGACTAACAACAAACAACACTAAACCCCTAACAAGAAACTACCGTAAACCCGAAACAACAAACAACCCTAACCCCCTAACAACCAACAACCGTAAACACCTAACAACAAACAACACTAACCCCCTAACAACAAACAACCCTAACCCCTAACAACAAACAACCCTAACCCCCTAACAACAAACAACCCTAACCCCCTAACAACCAACAACTCTCACTCCCTAAACAACCAACAACACTAACCCCCTAACCACCAACAGCACTAACCCAGTAAAAACAAAAAAAACTAACCCCCTAACAACAACCAACACTTATCCCCTAAAAACAAACAACACTAACCTCCAACAAGGAAGAACCCAAATCCTCTAACAAGAAACAACTCTAACCCCCTAACAACAAACAACTCTGAACCCCTAACAACAAACACCACTAACCCACTAACAACAAACAACACTAACCCCGTAACTAGAAACTACCCTAACCCCGTAACAACAAACAACCCTAACACCCAAACAACAAACACTAACCCCCTAACAACAAAGAACCCTATCTCTCTAACAAGAAACAACACTTACCCCCTAACAACAAAAAACACTAACCCCCTAACAACAAACACCACTAACGCCCTAACAAGAATCCTAACAACCTCACAACAAACAACACTAACCCCCTAAAAATAAACTACCCAAAACCCCAACAAGAAACAACCCTAACCCCCTAACAACAAACAACACTAACCCCCTAACAACAAACAACACTAACACCCTAACAACAACCATCCCTAATCCCCTAACAACAAACAACACTAACCCTCTAACAACAACCCTAATCCCCTAACTATAAACAACACTAACCCACTAACAACAAACAAAACTAACCCCCTAAAAAACAACACAAACCCCAAACAACAAACAACTCTCACACCCTAACAACAAAGAACACTAACCCCCTTACAACAAACAACCCTAACCCCCTAAACAACCAACAACACTAAACCCCTAACCACCAACAGCACTAACCCAGTAAAAACAAAAAAAACTAACCCCCTAACAACAACCAACACTTATCCCCTAGAAACAAACAACACTAACCCCCAACAAGAAAGAACCCAAATCCTCTAAGAACAAACAACTCTAACCCCCTAACAACAAAAAACTCTGAACACCTAACAACAAGCAACACTAACCCACTAACAACAAACAACCCTAAACCCCTAACAACAAACAACCCTTACCGCCTAACAACCAACAGCACTAACCCCCTAAGCAAAAACACTAACACCCTGACAACAAAACCCACTAAACTCCAACAAGAAACAACCCTAAACACCTAACAACAAACAACACTAACCCCCTAACAACAAACAACACTAACACCCTAACAACAACCATCCCTAATCCCCTAACAACAAACAACACTAACCCTCTAACAACAACCCTAATCCCCTAACTACAAACAACACTAACCCACTAACAACAAACAAAACTAACCCCCTAAAAAACAACACAAACCCCAAGCAACAAACAACTCTCACACCCTAACAACAAAGAACACTAACCCCCTTACAACAAACAACCCTAACCCCCTAAACAACCAACAACACTAAACCCCTAACCATCAACAGCACTAACCCAGTAAAAACAAAAAAAACTAACCCCCTAACAACAACCAACACTTATCCCCTAGAAACAAACAACACTAACCCCCAACAAGAAAGAACCCAAATCCTCTAAGAACAAACAACTCTAACCCCCTAACAACAAAAAACTCTGAACACCTAACAACAAGCAACACTAACCCACTAACAACAAACAACCCTAAACCCCTAACAACAAACAACCCTTACCGCCTAACAACCAACAGCACTAACCCCCTAAGCAAAAACACTAACACCCTGACAACAAAACCCACTAAACTCCAACAAGAAACAACCCTAAACACCTAACAACAAACAACACTAACCCCCTAACAACAAACAACACTAACACCCTAACAACAACCATCCCTAATCCCCTAACAACAAACAACACTAACCCTCTAACAACAACCCTAATCCCCTAACTACAAACAACACTAACCCACTAACAACAAACAAAACTAACCCCCTAAAAAACAACACAAACCCCAACAACAAACAACTCTCACACCCTAACAACAAACACCACTAAGCTGCTAACAACAACAACACTAACCCCCAAAAACGGACAACACTAACACCCTAACAACAAACACTACTAAACCCCAACTAGAAACAACCCTAACCCCCTAACAACAAACAACACTAACCCCTAAAAACCAAAAACACTAACCCACTAACAACAAACAACCCTAACCCACTAACAACAAACAACCCTAACACCCTAACAACAAACAACACTAAACCCCTAACAACAAACAAACCTTAACCCCTAATATCAAACAACAATAACCCCGTAACAACAAACAACCCTAACCCCCAAACAACAAACAACCCTAACCCCCTAACAACAAACAATCCTATCCCCCTAACAACCAACAACACTAACCCCCTAACCACAAAAAACACTAACATCCTAACAACAAAAACCACTAAACCCCAACAAGAAACAACCCTAAACCCCTAACAACAACCAACACTAACCGCCTAACAACACACAGTCCTAACCAAACAACAAACAACACTAACCCACTAAGAACAAACAACACTAACCCCCTAACAAGAAACTACCCTAACCCGTAACAACAAACAACCCTAACCCCTAACAACAAACAACCCTAACCCCCTAACAACAAACAACCCTAACCAAACAAACAACCCTAACCGACTAACAACAAACAACACTAAACCCCTAACAAGAAACTACCTTAAACCCGAAACAACAAACAACCCTAACCCCCTAACAACCAACAACCGTAAACACATAACAACAAACAACACTAACCCCCTAACAACAAACAACCCTAACCCCTAACAACAAACAACCCTAACCCCCTAACAACAAACAACCCTAACCCCCTAACAACCAACAACTCTCAATCCCTAAACAACCAACAACACTAACCCCCTAACCAACAACAGCACTAACCCAGTAAAAACAAAAAAAACTAACCCCCTAACAACAACCAACACTTATCCCCTAAAAACAAACAACACTAACCACCAACAAGAAAGAACCCTGAACCACTAACATCAAACAACACTAACCCCTAACAACAAACAACCCTAACACCCTAACAACAAACACCATTAACCCCCTAACAACAAACAACCCTGAACCACTAACATCAAACAACACTAACCCCTAACAACAAACAACACTAACACCCTAACAACAAACAACACTAACACCTTAACAACAAAAACCACTAAACCCCAACAAGAAACAACCCTAAACAGCTAACAACAAACACTAACCCCCTAACAACAAACAACACTAAACCCCTAACAAAAAACTATCCTAACCCCGTAACAACAAACAACCCTAACCTAATAACAACAAACAACCTTAACCCCCTAACAACAAACAACCTTAAATCACTAACAACAAACAATCCTAACCCCCTAACAACATACAACATTCACCCCCTAATCACAAACAACACTAACACCCTAACCACAAACAACACTAACCCCGTAAGAACAAACAACACTAACCCCCTAACAACAAACAACACTAACACCCTAACAACCAACAACTCTCACTCCCTAAACAACCAACAACACTAACCCCCTAACCACCAACAGCACTAACCCAGTAAAAACAAAAAAAACTAACCCCCTAACAACAACCAACACTTATCCCCTAAAAACAAACAACACTAACCTCCAACAAGAAAGAACCCAAATCCTCTAACAAGAAGCAACTCTAACCCCCTAACAACAAACAACTCTGAACCCCTAACAACAAACACCACTAACCCACTAACAACAAACAACACTAACCCCGTAACTAGAAACTACCCTAACCCCGTAACAACAAACAACCCTAACACCCAAACAACAAACACTAACCCCCTAACAACAAAGAACCCTATCTCTCTAACAAGAAACAACACTTACCCCTAACAACAAAAAACACTAACCCCCTAACAACAAACACCACTAACGCCCTAACAAGAATCCTAACAACCTCACAACAAACAACACTAACCCCCTAAAAATAAACTACCCAAAACCCCAACAAGAAACAACCCTAACCCCCTAACAACAAACAACACTAACCCCCTAACAACAAACAACACTAACACCCTAACAACAACCATCCCTAATCCCCTAACAACAAACAACACTAACCCTCTAACAACAACCCTAATCCCCTAACTGTAAACAACACTAAAACACTAACAAGAAACAAAACTAACCCCCTAAAAAACAACACAAACCCCAAACAACAAACAACTCTCACACCCTAACAACAAAGAACACTAACCCCCTTACAACAAACAACCCTAACCCCCTAAACAACCAACAACACTAAACCCCTAACCATCAACAGCACTAACCCAGTAAAAACAAAAAAAACTAACCCCCTAACAACAACCAACACTTATCCCCTAGAAACAAACAACACTAACCCCCAACAAGAAAGAACCCAAATCCTCTAAGAACAAACAACTCTAACCCCCTAACAACAAAAAACTCTGAACACCTAACAACAAGCAACACTAACCCACTAACAACAAACAACCCTAAACCCCTAACAACAAACAACCCTTACCGCCTAACAACCAACAGCACTAACCCCCTAAGCAAAAACACTAACACCCTGACAACAAAACCCAGTAAACTCCAACAAGAAACAACCCTAAACACCTAACAACAAACAACACTAACCCCCTAACAACAAACAACACTAACACCCTAACAACAACCATCCCTAATCCCCTAACAACAAACAACACTAACCCTCTAACAACAACCCTAATCCCCTAACTACAAACAACACTAACCCACTAACAACAAACAAAACTAACCCCCTAAAAAACAACACAAACCCCAACAACAAACAACTCTCACACCCTAACAACAAACACCACTAAGCTGCTAACAACAACAACACTAACCCCCAAAAACGGACAACACTAACACCCTAACAACAAACACTACTAAACCCCAACTAGAAACAACCCTAACCCCCTAACAACAAACAACACTAACCCCTAAAAACCAAAAACACTAACCCACTAACAACAAACAACCCTAACCCACTAACAACAAACAACCCTAACACCCTAACAACAAACAACACTAAACCCCTAACAACAAACAAACCTTAACCCCTAATATCAAACAACAATAACCCCGTAACAACAAACAACCCTAACCCCCAAACAACAAACAACCCTAACCCCCTAACAACAAACAATCCTATCCCCCTAACAACCAACAACACTAACCCCCTAACCACAAAAAACACTAACATCCTAACAACAAAAACCACTAAACCCCAACAAGAAACAACCCTAAACCCCTAACAACAACCAACACTAACCGCCTAACAACACACAGTCCTAACCAAACAACAAACAACACTAACCCACTAAGAACAAACAACACTAACCCCCTAACAAGAAACTACCCTAACCCGTAACAACAAACAACCCTAACCCCTAACAACAAACAACCCTAACCCCCTAACAACAAACAACCCTAACCAAACAAACAACCCTAACCGACTAACAACAAACAACACTAAACCCCTAACAAGAAACTACCTTAAACCCGAAACAACAAACAACCCTAACCCCCTAACAACCAACAACCGTAAACACATAACAACAAACAACACTAACCCCCTAACAACAAACAACCCTAACCCCTAACAACAAACAACCCTAACCCCCTAACAACAAACAACCCTAACCCCCTAACAACCAACAACTCTCAATCCCTAAACAACCAACAACACTAACCCCCTAACCAACAACAGCACTAACCCAGTAAAAACAAAAAAAACTAACCCCCTAACAACAACCAACACTTATCCCCTAAAAACAAACAACACTAACCACCAACAAGAAAGAACCCTGAGCCACTAACATCAAACAACACTAACCCCTAACAACAAACAACCCTAACACCCTAACAACAAACACCATTAACCCCCTAACAACAAACAACCCTGAACCACTAACATCAAACAACACTAACCCCTAACAACAAACAACACTAACACCCTAACAACAAACAACACTAACACCTTAACAACAAAAACCACTAAACCCCAACAAGAAACAACCCTAAACCGCTAACAACAAACACTAACACCCTAACAACAAACAACACTAAACCCCTAACAAAAAACTATCCTAACCCCGTAACAACAAACAACCCTAACCTAATAACAACAAACAACCTTAACCCCCTAACAACAAACAACCTTAAATCACTAACAACAAACAATCCTAACCCCCTAACAACATACAACATTCACCCCCTAATCACAAACAACACTAACACCCTAACCACAAACAACACTAACCCCGTAAGAACAAACAACACTAACCCCCTAACAACAAACAACACTAACACCCTAACAACAAAAACCACTAAACCCCAACAAGAAACAACCCTAAACACCTAACAACAAACACTAACCCCCTAACAACAAACAACACTAACACCCTAACAAGACCCTACCCTAACCCCGTAACAACAAACAACCCTAACCCCTAACAACAAACAACCCTAACCCCCTAACAACAAACAACCCTAACCCCTAATAACAAACAACCCTAACCCCCTAACAACAAACAACCCTAACCAAACAACAAACAACCCTAACCGACTAACAACAAACAACACTAAACCCCTAACAAGAATCTACCTTAAACCCGAAACAACAAACAACCCTAACCCCCTAACAACCAACAACCGTAAACCCCTAACAACAAACAACACTAACCCCCTAACAACAAACAACCCTAACCTCCTAACAGCAAACAACCCTAACCCCCTAAACAACCAACAACACTAAACCCCTAACCACCAACAGCACTAAGCCAGTAAAAACAAAAAAAAAACTAACCCCCTACAGCAACCAACACTTATCCCCTAAAAACAAACAACACTAACCCCCAACAAGAAAGAACCCAAATCCTCTAACAACAAACAACTCTAACCCCCTAACAACAAAAAACTCTGAACCCCTAACAACAAACAACACTAACCCACTAACAACAAACAACCCTAAACCCCTAACAACAAACAACCCTTACCCCCAACAACCAACAACACTAACCCCCTAAACAAAAACACTAACACCCGAACACCAAAAACCACTAAACCTCAACAAGAGACAACCCTAAACACCTAACAACAAACAACATTAACCCCCTAACAACAAACACTAACACCCTAACAACAACCATCCCTAACCCCCTAACAACAAACAACACTAAGCCCCAACAACAAACAACACTAACCCTTTAACAACAACCCTAATCCCCTAACTACAAACAACACTAACCCACTAACAACAAACAAAACTAACCCCCTAAAAAACAACACAAACCCCCACCAACAACTCTCACACCCTAACAACAAACAACACTAACTCCCTAACAACAACAACACTAACCCCCAAAAACAAAGAAAACTAACACCCTACCAACAAACAATACTAAACGGCAACTAGAAACAACCCTAACCCCCAACAACAAACAACACTAACCCTCTAATAACAAACAACACTAACACCCAACAACAGTCCTAACCACCTAACAACAAAGAACACTAACCCCCTAAAAAGAAAAAACAATAAACCCCTAAAAGCAGACAACACTCATCCCCTAAGAACAAACAACACTAACACTCTAACAACAACCAACATTAAACCCCTAACAACAAACAATCCTAACCCCCTAAAAACAAACACTAACACCCTAAAAACAAACAACCCTAAAACCCTAAAAACAAACAACAATGAACCCCTAAAAACAAACAAGACTAAGCCAATAAGAACAAAGAGCACTAACCCACTAACAACAAAAAACACTAACCCTCTAACAACATCCAACAGTAACGCCCTAACCACAAACAACACTAACCCTCTAACAACAAACAACCCTAACCCCTAACAACAAACAACCCTAACCCCCTAACAACAAACAACCCTAACCCCCTAACAACCAACAACTCTCACTCCCTAAACAACCAACAACACTAACCCGCTAACCAACAACAGCACTAAAACAGTAAAAACAAAAAAAAACTAACCCCCTAACAACAACCAACACTTATCCCCTAAAAACAAACAACACTAACCCCCAACAAGAAAGAACCCAAATCCTCTAACAAGAAACAACTCTAACCCCGAACAACAAACAACTCTGGACCCCTAACAACAAACACCACTAACCCACTAACACCAAACAACACTAACCCCGTAACTAGAAACGACCCTAACCCCGTAACAACAAACAACCCTAACACCCAAACAACAAACACTAACCCCCTAACAACAAAGAACCCTATCTCTCTAACAAGAAACAACACTTACCCCCTAACAACAAAAAACACTAACCCCCTAACAACAAACACCACTAACCCCCTAACAACAATCCTAACACCCTAACAACAAACAACACTAACACACTAACAACAAAAACCACTAAACCCCAACAAGAAACAACCCTAAACCCCTAACAACAAACACTAACCCCCTAACAACAAACAACACTAAACCCCTAACAAGAACCTACCCTAACCCAGTAACAACAAACAAACCTAACCCCTAACAACAAAAAACCTTAACCCCCTAACAACAAACAACCCTAAACCCCTAACATCAAAGAACACTAACACCCTAACCACAAACAACCCTAAGCCCCTAAGAACAAACAACACTAACCCCCAAACAACAAACAACCCTAACCCCTAACATCAAGCAACACTAACCCCGTAACAACAAACAACACTAACCCCCAAACAACAAACAAGCCTAACCCCCTAACAACAAACAATCCTATCCTCCTAACAACCAACAACACTAACCCCGTAACCACGAACAACACTAACACCCTAACAACAAAAACATCTAAACCCCAACAAGAAACAACACTAAACCCCTAACAACAAACAACAATAACACCCTAACAACAAAAACCACTAAACCCCTAACAAGAAACTACCGTAACCCCGTAACAACAAACAACACTAACCCCGTAACAACAAACAACCCTAACCCCCAAACAACAAACAACACTAACCCCCTAACAACAAACAATCCTAACCCCCTAACAACCAACAACACTAACCCCCTAACCACAAACAACACTAACACCCTAACAACAAAAACCACTAAACCCCAACAAGAAACAACCCTAAACCCCTAACAACAAACACTAACCCCCTCAAAACAAACGACACTAAACACCTAACGAGAAACTAACAACAAGCAACCTTAAACCCCTAACAAAAAACAACCCTAAACCCCTAACAACAAACAATCCTAACCCCCTATCAACCAACAACACTCACCCCCTAACCACAAACAACACTAACACCCTAACCACAAACAACACTAACCCCGTAGGAACAAACAACAATAACCCCCTAACAACAAACAACACTAACACCCTAACAACAAAAACCACTAAAGCCCAACAAGAAGCAACCCTAAACCCCTAAATACAAACAGCACTAACCCCCTAACCACAAACAACACTAACACCCTAACAAGAAAAACCACTAAACCTCAACAAGAAACAACCCGAAACCCCTAAATAGAAACAACACTAACCACCTAACAACAACCCTAACCCCCTAACAACAAACAACCCTAACCCCCAACAACAAACTACTCTAACCCACTAACAACAAACAACCCTAAGCCCCTAACAAAAAAGAACCCTAACTCTCTAACAAGAAACAACACTAACCCCCTAACAACAAAAAACACTAACCCCCTAACAACAAACACCACTAACGCCCTAACAAGAATCCTAACAACCTCACAACAAACAACACTAACCCCCTAAAAATAAACTACCCAAAACCCCAACAAGAAACAACCCTAACCCCCTAACAACAAACAACACTAACCCCCTAACAACAAACAACACTAACACCCTAACAACAACCATCCCTAATCCCCTAACAACAAACAACACTAACCCTCTAACAACAACCCTAATCCCCTAACTACAAACAACACTAACCCACTAACAACAAACAACCCTAAACCCCTAACAACAAACAACCCTTACCGCCTAACAACCAACAGCACTAACCCCCTAAGCAAAAACACTAACACCCTGACAACAAAACCCACTAAACTCCAACAAGAAACAACCCTAAACACCTAACAACAAACAACACTAACACCCTAACAACAAACAACACTAACCCTCTAACAACAACCCTAATCCCCTAACTACAAACAACACTAACCCACTAACAACAAACAAAACTAACCCCCTAAAAAACAACACAAACCCCAACAACAAACAACTCTCACACCCTAACAACAAACACCACTAAGCTGCTAACAACAACAACACTAACCCCCAAAAACGGACAACACTAACACCCTAACAACAAACACTACTAAACCCCAACTAGAAACAACCCTAACCCCCTAACAACAAACAACACTAACCCCTAAAAACCAAAAACACTAACCCACTAACAACAAACAACCCTAACCCACTAACAACAAACAACCCTAACACCCTAACAACAAACAACACTAAACCCCTAACAACAAACAAACCTTAACCCCTAATATCAAACAACCCTAACCCCCTAACAACCAACAACCGTAAACACCTAACAACAAACAACACTAACCCCCTAACAACAACCAACACTTATCCCCTAAAAACAAACAACACTAACCACCAAAAAGAAAGAACCCTGAGCCACTAACATCAAACAACACTAACCCCTAACAACAAACAACCCTAACACCCTAACAACAAACACCATTAACCCCCTAACAACAAACAACCCTGAACCACTAACATCAAACAACACTAACCCCTAACAACAAACAACACTAACACCCTAACAACAAACAACACTAACACCTTAACAACAAAAACCACTAAACCCCAACAAGAAACAACCCTAAACCGCTAACAACAAACACTAACCCCCTAACAACAAACAACACTAAACCCCTAACAAAAAACTATCCTAACCCCGTAACAACAAACAACCCTAACCTAATAACAACAAACAACCTTAACCCCCTAACAACAAACAACCTTAAATCACTAACAACAAACAATCCTAACCCCCTAACAACATACAACATTCACCCCCTAATCACAAACAACACTAACACCCTAACCACAAACAACACTAACCCCGTAAGAACAAACAACACTAACCCCCTAACAACAAACAACACTAACACCCTAACAACAAAAACCACTAAACCCCAACAAGAAACAACCCTAAACACCTAACAACAAACACTAACCCCCTAACAACAAACAACACTAACACCCTCACAAGACCCTACCCTAACCCCGTAACAACAAACAACCCTAACCCCTAACAACAAACAACCCTAACCCCCTAACAACAAACAACCCTAACCCCTAATAACAAACAACCCTAACCCCCTAGCAACAAACAACCCTAACCAAACAACAAAGAACCCTAACCGACTAACAACAAACAACACTAAACCCCTAACAAGAAACTACCTTAAAACCGAAACAACAAACAACCCTAACCCCCTGACAAACAACAACAGTAAACACCTAACAACAAACACCACTAACCCACTAACACCAAACAACACTAACCCCGTAACTAGAAACGACCCTAACCCCGTAACAACAAACAACCCTAACACCCAAACAACAAACACTAACCCCCTAACAACAAAGAACCCTATCTCTCTAACAAGAAACAACACTTACCCCCTAACAACAAAAAACACTAACCCCCTAACAACAAACACCACTAACCCCCTAACAACAATCCTAACACCCTAACAACAAACAACACTAACACACTAACAACAAAAACCACTAAACCCCAACAAGAAACAACCCTAAACCCCTAACAACAAACACTAACCCCCTAACAACAAACAACACTAAACCCCTAACAAGAACCTACCCTAACCCAGTAACAACAAACAAACCTAACCCCTAACAACAAAAAACCTTAACCCCCTAACAACAAACAACCCTAAACCCCTAACATCAAAGAACACTAACACCCTAACCACAAACAACCCTAAGCCCCTAAGAACAAACAACACTAACCCCCAAACAACAAACAACCCTAACCCCTAACATCAAGCAACACTAACCCCGTAACAACAAACAACACTAACCCCCAAACAACAAACAAGCCTAACCCCCTAACAACAAACAATCCTATCCTCCTAACAACCAACAACACTAACCCCGTAACCACGAACAACACTAACACCCTAACAACAAAAACATCTAAACCCCAACAAGAAACAACACTAAACCCCTAACAACAAACAACAATAACACCCTAACAACAAAAACCACTAAACCCCTAACAAGAAACTACCGTAACCCCGTAACAACAAACAACACTAACCCCGTAACAACAAACAACCCTAACCCCCAAACAACAAACAACACTAACCCCCTAACAACAAACAATCCTAACCCCCTAACAACCAACAACACTAACCCCCTAACCACAAACAACACTAACACCCTAACAACAAAAACCACTAAACCCCAACAAGAAACAACCCTAAACCCCTAACAACAAACACTAACCCCCTCAAAACAAACGACACTAAACACCTAACGAGAAACTAACAACAAGCAACCTTAAACCCCTAACAAAAAACAACCCTAAACCCCTAACAACAAACAATCCTAACCCCCTATCAACCAACAACACTCACCCCCTAACCACAAACAACACTAACACCCTAACCACAAACAACACTAACCCCGTAGGAACAAACAACAATAACCCCCTAACAACAAACAACACTAACACCCTAACAACAAAAACCACTAAAGCCCAACAAGAAGCAACCCTAAACCCCTAAATACAAACAGCACTAACCCCCTAACCACAAACAACACTAACACCCTAACAAGAAAAACCACTAAACCTCAACAAGAAACAACCCGAAACCCCTAAATAGAAACAACACTAACCACCTAACAACAACCCTAACCCCCTAACAACAAACAACCCTAACCCCCAACAACAAACTACTCTAACCCACTAACAACAAACAACCCTAAGCCCCTAACAAAAAAGAACCCTAACTCTCTAACAAGAAACAACACTAACCCCCTAACAACAAAAAACACTAACCCCCTAACAACAAACACCACTAACGCCCTAACAAGAATCCTAACAACCTCACAACAAACAACACTAACCCCCTAAAAATAAACTACCCAAAACCCCAACAAGAAACAACCCTAACCCCCTAACAACAAACAACACTAACCCCCTAACAACAAACAACACTAACACCCTAACAACAACCATCCCTAATCCCCTAACAACAAACAACACTAACCCTCTAACAACAACCCTAATCCCCTAACTACAAACAACACTAACCCACTAACAACAAACAACCCTAAACCCCTAACAACAAACAACCCTTACCGCCTAACAACCAACAGCACTAACCCCCTAAGCAAAAACACTAACACCCTGACAACAAAACCCACTAAACTCCAACAAGAAACAACCCTAAACACCTAACAACAAACAACACTAACACCCTAACAACAAACAACACTAACCCTCTAACAACAACCCTAATCCCCTAACTACAAACAACACTAACCCACTAACAACAAACAAAACTAACCCCCTAAAAAACAACACAAACCCCAACAACAAACAACTCTCACACCCTAACAACAAACACCACTAAGCTGCTAACAACAACAACACTAACCCCCAAAAACGGACAACACTAACACCCTAACAACAAACACTACTAAACCCCAACTAGAAACAACCCTAACCCCCTAACAACAAACAACACTAACCCCTAAAAACCAAAAACACTAACCCACTAACAACAAACAACCCTAACCCACTAACAACAAACAACCCTAACACCCTAACAACAAACAACACTAAACCCCTAACAACAAACAAACCTTAACCCCTAATATCAAACAACCCTAACCCCCTAACAACCAACAACCGTAAACACCTAACAACAAACAACACTAACCCCCTAACAACAACCAACACTTATCCCCTAAAAACAAACAACACTAACCACCAAAAAGAAAGAACCCTGAGCCACTAACATCAAACAACACTAACCCCTAACAACAAACAACCCTAACACCCTAACAACAAACACCATTAACCCCCTAACAACAAACAACCCTGAACCACTAACATCAAACAACACTAACCCCTAACAACAAACAACACTAACACCCTAACAACAAACAACACTAACACCTTAACAACAAAAACCACTAAACCCCAACAAGAAACAACCCTAAACCGCTAACAACAAACACTAACCCCCTAACAACAAACAACACTAAACCCCTAACAAAAAACTATCCTAACCCCGTAACAACAAACAACCCTAACCTAATAACAACAAACAACCTTAACCCCCTAACAACAAACAACCTTAAATCACTAACAACAAACAATCCTAACCCCCTAACAACATACAACATTCACCCCCTAATCACAAACAACACTAACACCCTAACCACAAACAACACTAACCCCGTAAGAACAAACAACACTAACCCCCTAACAACAAACAACACTAACACCCTAACAACAAAAACCACTAAACCCCAACAAGAAACAACCCTAAACACCTAACAACAAACACTAACCCCCTAACAACAAACAACACTAACACCCTCACAAGACCCTACCCTAACCCCGTAACAACAAACAACCCTAACCCCTAACAACAAACAACCCTAACCCCCTAACAACAAACAACCCTAACCCCTAATAACAAACAACCCTAACCCCCTAGCAACAAACAACCCTAACCAAACAACAAAGAACCCTAACCGACTAACAACAAACAACACTAAACCCCTAACAAGAAACTACCTTAAAACCGAAACAACAAACAACCCTAACCCCCTGACAAACAACAACAGTAAACACCTAACAACAAACAACACTAACCCCCTAACAACAAACAACCCTAACCCCCTAACAACAAACAACCCTAACCAAACAACAAACAACCCTAACCGACTAACAACAAACAACACTAAACCCCTAACAAGAAACAACATTAAATCCAAAACAACAAACAACCCTAACGCCCTAACAACCAACAACCGTAAACACCTAACAACAAACAACACTAACGCCCTAACAACAACCAAAACTTATCCCCTAAAAACAAACAACACTAACCCCCAACAAGAAAGAACCCAAATCCTCTAAGAACAAACAAGTCTAACCCCCTAACAACAAAAAACTCTGAACACCTAACAACAAGCAACACTAACCCACTAACAACAAACAACCCTAAACCCCTAACAACAAACAACGCTTACCGCCTAACAACCAACAGCACTAACCCCCTAAGCAAAAACACTAACACCCTAACAACAAAACCCACTAAACTCCAACAAGAAACAACCCTAAACACCTAACAACAAGCAACACTAACCCCCTAACAACAAACAACACTAACACCCTAACAACAACCATCCCTAATCCCCTAACAACAAACAACACTAACCCTCTAACTACAACCCTAATCCCCTAACTACAAACAGCACTAACCCACTAACAAACAAAACTAACCCCCTAAAAAACAACACAAACCCCAAACAACAAACAACTCTCACACTCTAACAACAAACAACACTAAACCCCGAACAAGAAACAACCTTAAATCCAAAACAACAAACAACCCTAACGCCCTACCAACAACCGTAAACACCTAACAACAAACAACACTAACCCCCTAACAACAACCAAAACTTATCCCCTAAAAACAAACAACACTAACCCCCAACAAGAAAGAACCCAAATCCTCTAAGAACAAACAAGTCTAACCCCCTAACAACAAAAAACTCTGAACACCTAACAACAAGCAACACTAAACCACTAACAACAAACAACCCTAAACCCCTAACAACAAACAACTCTTACCGCCTAACAACCAACAGCACTAACCCCCTAAGCAAAAACACTAACACCCTAACAACAAAACCCACTAAACTCCAACAAGAAACAACCCTAAACACCTAACAACAAACAACACTAACCCCCTAACAACAAACAACACTAACACCCTAACAACAACCATCCCTAATCCCCTAACAACAAACAACACTAACCCTCTAACAACAACCCTAATCTCCTACTACAAACAACACTATCCCACTAACAACAAACAAAAGTAACCCCCTAAAAAACAACACAAACCCCAAACAACAAACAACTCTCACACCCTAACAACAAACAACACTAAGCTCCTAACAACAACAACACTAACCCCCAAAAACGGACAACACTGACACCCTAACAACAAACACTACTAAACCCCAACTAGAAACAACCCTAACCACCTAACAACAAACAACACTAACCCCCTAACAATAAACAACCCTAAACCCCTAACATCAAAGAGCACTAACACCCTAACAACAAACAACCCTAACCCCGTAACAACAAACAACACTAACCCCTAAAAACCAAAAACGCTAACCCACTAACAACAAACAACCCTAACCTACTAAGAACAAACAACCCTAACACCCTAACAACAAACAACATTAACCCCCTAACAACAAACAACCCTAAATCCCTAACATGAAACAACACTAACCCCCTAACAACAAACAACACTAACACCCTAACAAAAATCAACACTAACACCCTACAAACAAAAACCACTAAACCCCAACAAGAAACAACCCTAAACCCCTAACAACAAACACTAACCCCCTAACAACAAACAACACTAAACCCCTAACAAGAACCTACCCTAACCCAGTAACAACAATCAACCCTAACCCCTAACAACAAACAACCCTAACCCCCTAACAACAAACAACCCTAAACCCCTAACATCAAAGAACACTAACACCCTAACAACAAACAACCCTAAGCCCCTAAGAACAAACAACACTAACCCCCAAACAACAAACAACCCTAACCCCTAAAAACCAAAAACACTAACCCACTAACAACAAACAACCCTAACCCACTAACAACAAACAACCTTAACCCCCTTACAACAAACAACCCTAACCCCTAATAACGAACAACCCTAACCCCCTAACAACAAACAACCCTAACCAAACAACAAACAACCCTAACCGACTCACAACAAACAACACTAAACCCCTAACAAGAATCTACCTTAAACCCGAAACAACAAACAACCCTAACCCCCTAACAACCAACAACCGTAAACCCCTAACAACAAACAACACTAACCCCCTAACAACAAACAACCCTAACCTCCTAACAGCAAACAACCCTAACCCCCTAAACAAACAACACTAAACCCCTAACCACCAACAGCACTAACCCAGTAAAAACAAAAAAAAACTAACGCCCTACAGCAACCAACACTTATCCCCTAAAAACAAACAACACTAACCCCCAACAAGAAACAACCCAAATCCTCTAACAACAAACAACTCTAACCCCCTAACAACAAAAAACTCTGAACCCCTAACAACAAACAACACTAACCCACTAACAACAAACAACCCTAAACCCCTAACAACAAACAACCCTTACCCCCAACAACCAACAACACTAACCCCCTAAACAAAAACACTAACACCCGAACACCAAAAACCACTAAACCTCAACAAGAGACAACCCTAAACACCTAACAACAAACAACATTAACCCCCTAACAACAAACACTAACACCCTAACAACAACCATCCCTAACCCCCTAACAACAAACAACACTAAGCCCCAACAACAAACAACACTAACCCTTTAACAACAACCCTAATCCCCTAACTACAAACAACACTAACCCACTAACAACAAACAAAACTAACCCCCTAAAAAACAACACAAACCCCCACCAACAACTCTCACACCCTAACAACAAACAACACTAACTCCCTAACAACAACAACACTAACCCCCAAAAACAAAGAAAACTAACACCCTACCAACAAACAATACTAAACGGCAACTAGAAACAACCCTAACCCCCAACAACAAACAACACTAACCCTCTAATAACAAACAACACTAACACCCAACAACAGTCCTAACCACCTAACAACAAAGAACACTAACCCCCTAAAAAGAAAAAACAATAAACCCCTAAAAGCAGACAACACTCATCCCCTAAGAACAAACAACACTAACACTCTAACAACAACCAACATTAAACCCCTAACAACAAACAATCCTAACCCCCTAAAAACAAACAACACTAACACCCTAAAAACAAACAACCCTAAAACCCTAAAAACAAACAACAATGAACCCCTAAAAACAAACAAGACTAAGCCAATAAGAACAAAGAGCACTAACCCACTAAGAACAAAAAACACTAACCCTCTAACAACATCCAACAGTAACGCCCTAACCACAAACAACACTAACCCTCTAACAACAAACAACCCTAACCCCTAACAACAAACAACCCTAACCCCCTAACAACAAACAACCCTAACCCCCTAACAACCAACAACTCTCACTCCCTAAACAACCAACAACACTAACCCCCTAACCAACAACAGCACTAAAACAGTAAAAACAAAAAAAAACTAACCCCCTAACAACAACCAACACTTATCCCCTAAAAACAAACAACACTAACCCCCAACAAGAAAGAACCCAAATCCTCTAACAAGAAACAACTCTAACCCCCTAAAAACAAACAACTCTGGACCCCTAACAACAAACACCACTAACCCACTAACAACAAACAACACTAACCCCGTAACTAGAAACTACCCTAACCCCGTAACAACAAACAACCCTAACACCCAAACAACAAACACTAACCCCCTAACAACAAAGAACCCTATCTCTCTAACAAGAAACAACACTTACCCCCTAACAACAAAAAACACTAACCCCCTAACAACAAACACCACTAACCCCCTAACAACAATCCTAACACCCTAACAACAAACAACACTAACACCCTAACAACAAAAACCACTAAACCCCAACAAGAAACAACCCTAAACCCCTAACAACAAACACTAACCCCCTAACAACAAACAACACTAAACCCCTAACAAGAACCTACCCTAACCCAGTAACAACAAACAACCCTAACCCCTAACAACAAACAACCCTAACCCCCTAACAACAAACAACCCTAAGCCCCTAACATCAAAGAACACTAACACCCTAACAACAAACAACCCTAAGCCCCGAAGAACAAACAACACTAACCCCCAAACAACAAACAACCCTAACCCCTAAAAACCAAAAACACTAACCCACTAACAACAAACAACCCTAACCCACTAACAACAAACAACCCTAACACCCTAACAACAAACAACACTAAACCCCTAACAACAAACAAACCTTAACCCCTAATATCAAACAACAATAACCCCGTAACAACAAACAACCCTAACCCCTAACATCAAGCAACACTAACCCCGTAACAACAAACAACACTAACCCCCAAACAACAAACAAGCCTAACCCCCTAACAACAAACAATCCTATCCCCCTAACAACCAACAACACTAACCCCGTAACCACGAACAACACTAACACCCTAACAACAAAAACCACTAAACCCCAACAAGAAAAATCCCTAAACCCCTAACAACAAACAACACTAACCCCTAACAACACACAACCCTAACCAAACAACAAACAACCCTAACCCACTAACAACAAACAACACTAACCCCCTAACAAGAAACTACCCTAACCCCGTAAAAACAAACAACCCTAACCCCTAACAACAAACAACCCTAACCCCCTAACAACAAACAACCCTAAACCCCTAACATCAAAGAACACTAACACCCTAACAACAAACAACCCTAAGCCCCTAAGAACAAACAACACTAACCCCCAAACAACAAACAACCCTAACCCCTAAAAACCAAAAACACTAACCCACTAACAACAAACAACCCTAACCCACTAACAACAAACAACCCTAATACCCTAACAACAAACAACACTAAACCCCTAACAACAAACAAACCTTAACCCCTAATATCAAACAACAATAACCCCGTAACAACAAACAACCCTAAACCCCAAGCAACAAACAACCCTAACCCCCTAAAAACAAACAATCCTATCCCCCTAACAACCAACAACACTAACCCCCTAACCACAAACAACACTAACATCCTAACAACAAAAACCACTAAACCCCAACAAGAAACAACCCTAAACCCCTAACAACAAACAACACTAACCGCCTAACAACACACAGCCCTAACCAAACAACAAACAACACTAACCCACTAAGAACAAACAACACTAACCCCCTAACAAGAAACTACCCTAACCCGTAACAACAAACAACCCTAACCCCTAACAACAAACAACCCTAACCCCCTAACAACAAACAACCCTAACCGACTAACAACAAACAACACTAAACCCCTAACAAGAAACTACCTTAAACCCGAAACAACAAACAACCCTAACCCCCTAACAACCAACAACCGTAAACACATAACAACAAACAACACTAACCCCCTAACAACAAACAACCCTAACCCCTAACAACAAACAACCCTAACCCCCTAACAACAAACAACCCTAACCCCCTAACAACCAACAACTCTCACTCCCTAAACAACCAACAACACTAACCCCCTAACCAACAACAGCACTAACCCAGTAAAAACAAAAAAAACTAACCCCCTAACAACAACCAACACTTATCCCCTAAAAACAAACAACACTAACCTCCAACAAGAATGAACCCAAATCCTCTAACAAGAAACAACTCTAACCCCCTAACAACAAACAACTCTGAACCCCTAACAACAAACACCACTAACCCACTAACAACAAACAACACTAACCCCGTAACTAGAAACTACCCTAACCCCGTAACAACAAACAACCCTAACACCCAAACAACAAACACTAACCCCCTAACAACAAAGAACCCTATCTCTCTAACAAGAAACAACACTTACCCCTAACAACAAGAAACACTAACCCCCTAACAACAAACACCACTAACGCCCTAACAAGAATCCTAACAACCTCACAACAAACAACACTAACCCCCTAAAAATAAACTACCCAAAACCCCAACAAGAAACAACCCTAACCCCCTAACAACAAACAACACTAACCCCCTAACAACAAACAACACTAACACCCTAACAACAACCATCCCTAATCCCCTAACAACAAACAACACTAACCCTCTAACAACAACCCTAATCCCCTAACTATAAACAACACTAACCCACTAACAACAAACAAAACTAACCCCCTAAAAAACAACACAAACCCCAAACAACAAACAACTCTCACACCCTAACAACAAAGAACACTAACCCCCTTACAACAAACAACCCTAACCCCCTAAACAACCAACAACACTAAACCCCTAACCACCAACAGCACTAACCCAGTAAAAACAAAAAAAACTAACCCCCTAACAACAACCAACACTTATCCCCTAGAAACAAACAACACTAACCCCCAACAAGAAAGAACCCAAATCCTCTAAGAACAAACAACTCTAACCCCCTAACAACAAAAAACTCTGAACACCTAACAACAAGCAACACTAACCCACTAACAACAAACAACCCTAAACCCCTAACAACAAACAACCCTTACCGCCTAACAACCAACAGCACTAACCCCCTAAGCAAAAACACTAACACCCTGACAACAAAACCCACTAAACTCCAACAAGAAACAACCCTAAACACCTAACAACAAACAACACTAACCCCCTAACAACAAACAACACTAACACCCTAACAACAACCATCCCTAATCCCCTAACAACAAACAACACTAACCCTCTAACAACAACCCTAATCCCCTAACTACAAACAACACTAACCCACTAACAACAAACAAAACTAACCCCCTAAAAAACAACACAAACCCCAACAACAAACAACTCTCACACCCTAACAACAAACACCACTAAGCTGCTAACAACAACAACACTAACCCCCAAAAACGGACAACACTAACACCCTAACAACAAACACTACTAAACCCCAACTAGAAACAACCCTAACCCCCTAACAACAAACAACACTAACCCCTAAAAACCAAAAACACTAACCCACTAACAACAAACAACCCTAACCCACTAACAACAAACAACCCTAACACCCTAACAACAAACAACACTAAACCCCTAACAACAAACAAACCTTAACCCCTAATATCAAACAACAATAACCCCGTAACAACAAACAACCCTAACCCCCAAACAACAAACAACCCTAACCCCCTAACAACAAACAATCCTATCCCCCTAACAACCAACAACACTAACCCCCTAACCACAAAAAACACTAACATCCTAACAACAAAAACCACTAAACCCCAACAAGAAACAACCCTAAACCCCTAACAACAAACAACACTAACCGCCTAACAACACACAGCCCTAACCAAACAACAAACAACACTAACCCACTAAGAACAAACAACACTAACCCCCTAACAAGAAACTACCCTAACCCGTAACAACAAACAACCCTAACCCCTAACAACAAACAACCCTAACCCCCTAACAACAAACAACCCTAACCGACTAACAACAAACAACACTAAACCCCTAACAAGAAACTACCTTAAACCCGAAACAACAAACAACCCTAACCCCCTAACAACCAACAACCGTAAACACATAACAACAAACAACACTAACCCCCTAACAACAAACAACCCTAACCCCTAACAACAAACAACCCTAACCCCCTAACAACAAACAACCCTAACCCCCTAACAACCAACAACTCTCACTCCCTAAACAACCAACAACACTAACCCCCTAACCAACAACAGCACTAACCCAGTAAAAACAAAAAAAACTAACCCCCTAACAACAACCAACACTTATCCCCTAAAAACAAAAAACACTAACCCCCTAACAACAAACAACCCTAACCCCCTAACAACAAACAACCCTAACCAAACAACAAACAACCCTAACCGACTAACAACAAACAACACTAAACCCCTAACAAGAAACAACCTTAAATCCGAAACAAAAAACAACCCTAACACCCTAACAACCAACAACCGTAAACACCTAACAACAAACAACACTAACCCCCTAACAACAACCAAAACTTATCCCCTAAAAACAAACAACACTAACCCCCAAGAAGAAAGAACCCAAATCCTCTAAGAACAAACAACTCTAACCCCCTAACAACAAAAAACTCTGAACACCTAACAACAAGCAACACTAACCCACTAACAACAAACAACCCTAAACCCCTAACAACAAACAACCCTTACCCCCTAACAACCAACAGCACTAACCCCCTAAGCAAAAACACTAACACCCTAACAACAAAACCCACTAAACTCCAACAAGAAACAACCCTAAACACCTAACAAAAAACAACACTAACCCCCTAACAACAAACAACACTAACACCCTAACAACAACCATCCCTAATCCCCTAACAACAAACAACACTAACCCTCTAACAACAACCCTAATCCCCTAACTACAAACAACACTAACCCACTAACAACAAACAAAACTAACCCCCTAAAAAACAACACAAACCCCAAGCAACAAACAACTCTCACACCCTAACAACAAAGAACACTAACCCCCTTACAACAAACAACGCTAACCCCCAAAACAACCAACAACACTAAACCCCTAACCACCAACAGCACTAACCCAGTAAAAACAAAAAAACTAACCCCCTAACAACAACCAACACTTATCCCCTAGAAACAAACAACACTAACCCCCAACAAGAAAGAACCCAAATCCTCTAAGAACAAACAACTCTAACCCCCTAACAACAAAAAACTCTGAACACCTAACAACAAGCAACACTAATCCACTAACAACAAACAACCCTAAACCCCTAACAACAAACAACCCTTACCCCCTAACAACCAACAGCACTAACCCCCTAAGCAAAAACACTAACACCCTAACAACAAAATCCACTAAACTCCAACAAGAAACAACCCTAAACACCTAACAACAAACAACACTAACCCCCTTTCAAGAAACAACAGTAACACCCTAACAAACAACCATCCCTAACCCCCTAGCAACAAACAACCCTAACCAAACAACAAAGAACCCTAACCGACTAACAACAAACAACACTAAACCCCTAACAAGAAACTACCTTAAAACCGAAACAACAAACAACCCTAACCCCCTGACAAACAACAACAGTAAACACCTAACAACAAACAACACTAACCCCCTAACAACAAACAACCCTAACCAAACAACAAACAACCCTAACCGACTAACAACAAACAACACTAAACCCCTAACAAGAAACAACATTAAATCCAAAACAACAAACAACCCTAACGCCCTAACAACCAACAACCGTAAACACCTAACAACAAACAACACTAACGCCCTAACAACAACCAAAACTTATCCCCTAAAAACAAACAACACTAACCCCCAACAAGAAAGAACCCAAATCCTCTAAGAACAAACAAGTCTAACCCCCTAACAACAAAAAACTCTGAACACCTAACAACAGGCAACACTAACCCACTAACAACAAACAACCCTAAACCCCTAACAGAAACTACCCTAACCCCGTAAAAACAAACAACCCTAACCCCTAACAACAAACAACCCTAACCCCCTAACAACAAACAACCCTAAACCCCTAACATCAAAGAACACTAACACCCTAACAACAAACAACCCTAAGCCTCTAAGAACAAACAACACTAACCCCCAAACAACAAACAACCCTAACCCCTAAAAACCAAAAACACTAACCCACTAACAACAAACAACCCTAACACCCTAACAACAAACAACACTAAACCCCTAACAACAAACAAACCTTAACCCCTAATATCAAACAACAATAACCCCATAACAACAAACAACCCTAACCCCCAAACAACAAACAACCCTAACCCCCTAACAACAAACAATCCTATCCCCCTAACAACCAACAACACTAACCCCCTAACCACAAACAACACTAATATCCTAACAACAAAAACCACTAAACCCCAACAAGAAACAACCCTAAACCCCTAACAACAAACAACACTAACCGCCTAACAACACACAGCCCTAACCAAACAACAAACAACACTAACCCACTAAGAACAAACAACACTAACCCCCTAACAAGAAACTACCCTAACCCGTAACAACAAACAACCCTAACCGCTAACAACAAACAACCCTAACCCCCTAACAACAAACAACCTTAACCAAACAAACAACCCTAACCGACTAACAACAAACAACACTAAACCCCTAACAAGAAACTACCGTAAACCCGAAACAACAAACAACCCTAACCCCCTAACAACCAACAACCGTAAACACCTAACAACAAACAACACTAACCCCCTAACAACAAACAACCCTAACCCCTAACAACAAACAACCCTAACCCCCTAACAACAAACAACCCTAACCCCCTAACAACCAACAACTCTCACTCCCTAAACAACCAACAACACTAACCCCCTAACCACCAACAGCACTAACCCAGTAAAAACAAAAAAAACTAACCCCCTAACAACAACCAACACTTATCCCCTAAAAACAAACAACACTAACCTCCAACAAGAAAGAACCCAAATCCTCTAACAAGAAACAACTCTAACCCCCTAACAACAAACAACTCTGAACCCCTAACAACAAACACCACTAACCCACTAACAACAAACAACACTAACCCCGTAACTAGAAACTACCCTAACCCCGTAACAACAAACAACCCTAACACCCAAACAACAAACACTAACCCCCTAACAACAAAGAACCCTATCTCTCTAACAAGAAACAACACTTACCCCCTAACAACAAAAAACACTAACCCCCTAACAACAAACACCACTAATGCCCTAACAAGAATCCTAACAACCTCACAACAAACAACACTAACCCCCTAAAAATAAACTACCCAAAACCCCAACAAGAAACAACCCTAACCCCCTAACAACAAACAACACTAACCCCCTAACAACAAACAACACTAACACCCTAACAACAACCATCCCTAATCCCCTAACAACAAACAACACTAACCCTCTAACAACAACCCTAATCCCCTAACTATAAACAACACTAACCCACTAACAACAAACAAAACTAACCCCCTAAAAAACAACACAAACCCCAAACAACAAACAACTCTCACACCCTAACAACAAAGAACACTAACCCCCTTACAACAAACAACCCTAACCCCCTAAACAACCAACAACACTAAACCCCTAACCACCAACAGCACTAACCCAGTAAAAACAAAAAAAACTAACCCCCTAACAACAACCAACACTTATCCCCTAGAAACAAACAACACTAACCCCCAACAAGAAAGAACCCAAATCCTCTAAGAACAAACAACTCTAACCCCCTAACAACAAAAAACTCTGAACACCTAACAACAAGCAACACTAACCCACTAACAACAAACAACCCTAAACCCCTAACAACAAACAACCCTTACCGCCTAACAACCAACAGCACTAACCCCCTAAGCAAAAACACTAACACCCTGACAACAAAACCCACTAAACTCCAACAAGAAACAACCCTAAACACCTAACAACAAACAACACTAACCCCCTAACAACAAACAACACTAACACCCTAACAACAACCATCCCTAATCCCCTAACAACAAACAACACTAACCCTCTAACAACAACCCTAATCCCCTAACTACAAACAACACTAACCCACTAACAACAAACAAAACTAACCCCCTAAAAAACAACACAAACCCCAACAACAAACAACTCTCACACCCTAACAACAAACACCACTAAGCTGCTAACAACAACAACACTAACCCCCAAAAACGGACAACACTAACACCCTAACAACAAACACTACTAAACCCCAACTAGAAACAACCCTAACCCCCTAACAACAAACAACACTAACCCCTAAAAACCAAAAACACTAACCCACTAACAACAAACAACCCTAACCCACTAACAACAAACAACCCTAACACCCTAACAACAAACAACACTAAACCCCTAACAACAAACAAACCTTAACCCCTAATATCAAACAACAATAACCCCGTAACAACAAACAACCCTAACCCCCAAACAACAAACAACCCTAACCCCCTAACAACAAACAATCCTATCCCCCTAACAACCAACAACACTAACCCCCTAACCACAAAAAACACTAACATCCTAACAACAAAAACCACTAAACCCCAACAAGAAACAACCCTAAACCCCTAACAACAAACAACACTAACCGCCTAACAACACACAGCCCTAACCAAACAACAAACAACACTAACCCACTAAGAACAAACAACACTAACCCCCTAACAAGAAACTACCCTAACCCGTAACAACAAACAACCCTAACCCCTAACAACAAACAACCCTAACCCCCTAACAACAAACAACCCTAACCAAACAAACAACCCTAACCGACTAACAACAAACAACACTAAACCCCTAACAAGAAACTACCTTAAACCCGAAACAACAAACAACCCTAACCCCCTAACAACCAACAACCGTAAACACATAACAACAAACAACACTAACCCCCTAACAACAAACAACCCTAACCCCTAACAACAAACAACCCTAACCCCCTAACAACAAACAACCCTAACCCCCTAACAACCAACAACTCTCAATCCCTAAACAACCAACAACACTAACCCCCTAACCAACAACAGCACTAACCCAGTAAAAACAAAAAAAACTAACCCCCTAACAACAACCAACACTTATCCCCTAAAAACAAACAACACTAACCACCAACAAGAAAGAACCCTGAGCCACTAACATCAAACAACACTAACCCCTAACAACAAACAACCCTAACACCCTAACAACAAACACCATTAACCCCCTAACAACAAACAACCCTGAACCACTAACATCAAACAACACTAACCCCTAACAACAAACAACACTAACACCCTAACAACAAACAACACTAACACCTTAACAACAAAAACCACTAAACCCCAACAAGAAACAACCCTAAACCGCTAACAACAAACACTAACACCCTAACAACAAACAACACTAAACCCCTAACAAAAAACTATCCTAACCCCGTAACAACAAACAACCCTAACCTAATAACAACAAACAACCTTAACCCCCTAACAACAAACAACCTTAAATCACTAACAACAAACAATCCTAACCCCCTAACAACATACAACATTCACCCCCTAATCACAAACAACACTAACACCCTAACCACAAACAACACTAACCCCGTAAGAACAAACAACACTAACCCCCTAACAACAAACAACACTAACACCCTAACAACAAAAACCACTAAACCCCAACAAGAAACAACCCTAAACACCTAACAACAAACACTAACCCCCTAACAACAAACAACACTAACACCCTAACAAGACCCTACCCTAACCCCGTAACAACAAACAACCCTAACCCCTAACAACAAACAACCCTAACCCCCTAACAACAAACAACCCTAACCCCTAATAACAAACAACCCTAACCCCCTAACAACAAACAACCCTAACCAAACAACAAACAACCCTAACCGACTAACAACAAACAACACTAAACCCCTAACAAGAATCTACCTTAAACCCGAAACAACAAACAACCCTAACCCCCTAACAACCAACAACCGTAAACCCCTAACAACAAACAACACTAACCCCCTAACAACAAACAACCCTAACCTCCTAACAGCAAACAACCCTAACCCCCTAAACAACCAACAACACTAAACCCCTAACCACCAACAGCACTAAGCCAGTAAAAACAAAAAAAAAACTAACCCCCTACAGCAACCAACACTTATCCCCTAAAAACAAACAACACTAACCCCCAACAAGAAAGAACCCAAATCCTCTAACAACAAACAACTCTAACCCCCTAACAACAAAAAACTCTGAACCCCTAACAACAAACAACACTAACCCACTAACAACAAACAACCCTAAACCCCTAACAACAAACAACCCTTACCCCCAACAACCAACAACACTAACCCCCTAAACAAAAACACTAACACCCGAACACCAAAAACCACTAAACCTCAACAAGAGACAACCCTAAACACCTAACAACAAACAACATTAACCCCCTAACAACAAACACTAACACCCTAACAACAACCATCCCTAACCCCCTAACAACAAACAACACTAAGCCCCAACAACAAACAACACTAACCCTTTAACAACAACCCTAATCCCCTAACTACAAACAACACTAACCCACTAACAACAAACAAAACTAACCCCCTAAAAAACAACACAAACCCCCACCAACAACTCTCACACCCTAACAACAAACAACACTAACTCCCTAACAACAACAACACTAACCCCCAAAAACAAAGAAAACTAACACCCTACCAACAAACAATACTAAACGGCAACTAGAAACAACCCTAACCCCCAACAACAAACAACACTAACCCTCTAATAACAAACAACACTAACACCCAACAACAGTCCTAACCACCTAACAACAAAGAACACTAACCCCCTAAAAAGAAAAAACAATAAACCCCTAAAAGCAGACAACACTCATCCCCTAAGAACAAACAACACTAACACTCTAACAACAACCAACATTAAACCCCTAACAACAAACAATCCTAACCCCCTAAAAACAAACACTAACACCCTAAAAACAAACAACCCTAAAACCCTAAAAACAAACAACAATGAACCCCTAAAAACAAACAAGACTAAGCCAATAAGAACAAAGAGCACTAACCCACTAACAACAAAAAACACTAACCCTCTAACAACATCCAACAGTAACGCCCTAACCACAAACAACACTAACCCTCTAACAACAAACAACCCTAACCCCTAACAACAAACAACCCTAACCCCCTAACAACAAACAACCCTAACCCCCTAACAACCAACAACTCTCACTCCCTAAACAACCAACAACACTAACCCGCTAACCAACAACAGCACTAAAACAGTAAAAACAAAAAAAAACTAACCCCCTAACAACAACCAACACTTATCCCCTAAAAACAAACAACACTAACCCCCAACAAGAAAGAACCCAAATCCTCTAACAAGAAACAACTCTAACCCCGAACAACAAACAACTCTGGACCCCTAACAACAAACACCACTAACCCACTAACACCAAACAACACTAACCCCGTAACTAGAAACGACCCTAACCCCGTAACAACAAACAACCCTAACACCCAAACAACAAACACTAACCCCCTAACAACAAAGAACCCTATCTCTCTAACAAGAAACAACACTTACCCCCTAACAACAAAAAACACTAACCCCCTAACAACAAACACCACTAACCCCCTAACAACAATCCTAACACCCTAACAACAAACAACACTAACACACTAACAACAAAAACCACTAAACCCCAACAAGAAACAACCCTAAACCCCTAACAACAAACACTAACCCCCTAACAACAAACAACACTAAACCCCTAACAAGAACCTACCCTAACCCAGTAACAACAAACAAACCTAACCCCTAACAACAAAAAACCTTAACCCCCTAACAACAAACAACCCTAAACCCCTAACATCAAAGAACACTAACACCCTAACCACAAACAACCCTAAGCCCCTAAGAACAAACAACACTAACCCCCAAACAACAAACAACCCTAACCCCTAACATCAAGCAACACTAACCCCGTAACAACAAACAACACTAACCCCCAAACAACAAACAAGCCTAACCCCCTAACAACAAACAATCCTATCCTCCTAACAACCAACAACACTAACCCCGTAACCACGAACAACACTAACACCCTAACAACAAAAACATCTAAACCCCAACAAGAAACAACACTAAACCCCTAACAACAAACAACAATAACACCCTAACAACAAAAACCACTAAACCCCTAACAAGAAACTACCGTAACCCCGTAACAACAAACAACACTAACCCCGTAACAACAAACAACCCTAACCCCCAAACAACAAACAACACTAACCCCCTAACAACAAACAATCCTAACCCCCTAACAACCAACAACACTAACCCCCTAACCACAAACAACACTAACACCCTAACAACAAAAACCACTAAACCCCAACAAGAAACAACCCTAAACCCCTAACAACAAACACTAACCCCCTCAAAACAAACGACACTAAACACCTAACGAGAAACTAACAACAAGCAACCTTAAACCCCTAACAAAAAACAACCCTAAACCCCTAACAACAAACAATCCTAACCCCCTATCAACCAACAACACTCACCCCCTAACCACAAACAACACTAACACCCTAACCACAAACAACACTAACCCCGTAGGAACAAACAACAATAACCCCCTAACAACAAACAACACTAACACCCTAACAACAAAAACCACTAAAGCCCAACAAGAAGCAACCCTAAACCCCTAAATACAAACAGCACTAACCCCCTAACCACAAACAACACTAACACCCTAACAAGAAAAACCACTAAACCTCAACAAGAAACAACCCGAAACCCCTAAATAGAAACAACACTAACCACCTAACAACAACCCTAACCCCCTAACAACAAACAACCCTAACCCCCAACAACAAACTACTCTAACCCACTAACAACAAACAACCCTAAGCCCCTAACAAAAAAGAACCCTAACTCTCTAACAAGAAACAACACTAACCCCCTAACAACAAAAAACACTAACCCCCTAACAACAAACACCACTAACGCCCTAACAAGAATCCTAACAACCTCACAACAAACAACACTAACCCCCTAAAAATAAACTACCCAAAACCCCAACAAGAAACAACCCTAACCCCCTAACAACAAACAACACTAACCCCCTAACAACAAACAACACTAACACCCTAACAACAACCATCCCTAATCCCCTAACAACAAACAACACTAACCCTCTAACAACAACCCTAATCCCCTAACTACAAACAACACTAACCCACTAACAACAAACAACCCTAAACCCCTAACAACAAACAACCCTTACCGCCTAACAACCAACAGCACTAACCCCCTAAGCAAAAACACTAACACCCTGACAACAAAACCCACTAAACTCCAACAAGAAACAACCCTAAACACCTAACAACAAACAACACTAACACCCTAACAACAAACAACACTAACCCTCTAACAACAACCCTAATCCCCTAACTACAAACAACACTAACCCACTAACAACAAACAAAACTAACCCCCTAAAAAACAACACAAACCCCAACAACAAACAACTCTCACACCCTAACAACAAACACCACTAAGCTGCTAACAACAACAACACTAACCCCCAAAAACGGACAACACTAACACCCTAACAACAAACACTACTAAACCCCAACTAGAAACAACCCTAACCCCCTAACAACAAACAACACTAACCCCTAAAAACCAAAAACACTAACCCACTAACAACAAACAACCCTAACCCACTAACAACAAACAACCCTAACACCCTAACAACAAACAACACTAAACCCCTAACAACAAACAAACCTTAACCCCTAATATCAAACAACCCTAACCCCCTAACAACCAACAACCGTAAACACCTAACAACAAACAACACTAACCCCCTAACAACAACCAACACTTATCCCCTAAAAACAAACAACACTAACCACCAAAAAGAAAGAACCCTGAGCCACTAACATCAAACAACACTAACCCCTAACAACAAACAACCCTAACACCCTAACAACAAACACCATTAACCCCCTAACAACAAACAACCCTGAACCACTAACATCAAACAACACTAACCCCTAACAACAAACAACACTAACACCCTAACAACAAACAACACTAACACCTTAACAACAAAAACCACTAAACCCCAACAAGAAACAACCCTAAACCGCTAACAACAAACACTAACCCCCTAACAACAAACAACACTAAACCCCTAACAAAAAACTATCCTAACCCCGTAACAACAAACAACCCTAACCTAATAACAACAAACAACCTTAACCCCCTAACAACAAACAACCTTAAATCACTAACAACAAACAATCCTAACCCCCTAACAACATACAACATTCACCCCCTAATCACAAACAACACTAACACCCTAACCACAAACAACACTAACCCCGTAAGAACAAACAACACTAACCCCCTAACAACAAACAACACTAACACCCTAACAACAAAAACCACTAAACCCCAACAAGAAACAACCCTAAACACCTAACAACAAACACTAACCCCCTAACAACAAACAACACTAACACCCTCACAAGACCCTACCCTAACCCCGTAACAACAAACAACCCTAACCCCTAACAACAAACAACCCTAACCCCCTAACAACAAACAACCCTAACCCCTAATAACAAACAACCCTAACCCCCTAGCAACAAACAACCCTAACCAAACAACAAAGAACCCTAACCGACTAACAACAAACAACACTAAACCCCTAACAAGAAACTACCTTAAAACCGAAACAACAAACAACCCTAACCCCCTGACAAACAACAACAGTAAACACCTAACAACAAACAACACTAACCCCCTAACAACAAACAACCCTAACCCCCTAACAACAAACAACCCTAACCAAACAACAAACAACCCTAACCGACTAACAACAAACAACACTAAACCCCTAACAAGAAACAACATTAAATCCAAAACAACAAACAACCCTAACGCCCTAACAACCAACAACCGTAAACACCTAACAACAAACAACACTAACGCCCTAACAACAACCAAAACTTATCCCCTAAAAACAAACAACACTAACCCCCAACAAGAAAGAACCCAAATCCTCTAAGAACAAACAAGTCTAACCCCCTAACAACAAAAAACTCTGAACACCTAACAACAAGCAACACTAACCCACTAACAACAAACAACCCTAAACCCCTAACAACAAACAACGCTTACCGCCTAACAACCAACAGCACTAACCCCCTAAGCAAAAACACTAACACCCTAACAACAAAACCCACTAAACTCCAACAAGAAACAACCCTAAACACCTAACAACAAGCAACACTAACCCCCTAACAACAAACAACACTAACACCCTAACAACAACCATCCCTAATCCCCTAACAACAAACAACACTAACCCTCTAACTACAACCCTAATCCCCTAACTACAAACAGCACTAACCCACTAACAAACAAAACTAACCCCCTAAAAAACAACACAAACCCCAAACAACAAACAACTCTCACACTCTAACAACAAACAACACTAAACCCCGAACAAGAAACAACCTTAAATCCAAAACAACAAACAACCCTAACGCCCTACCAACAACCGTAAACACCTAACAACAAACAACACTAACCCCCTAACAACAACCAAAACTTATCCCCTAAAAACAAACAACACTAACCCCCAACAAGAAAGAACCCAAATCCTCTAAGAACAAACAAGTCTAACCCCCTAACAACAAAAAACTCTGAACACCTAACAACAAGCAACACTAAACCACTAACAACAAACAACCCTAAACCCCTAACAACAAACAACTCTTACCGCCTAACAACCAACAGCACTAACCCCCTAAGCAAAAACACTAACACCCTAACAACAAAACCCACTAAACTCCAACAAGAAACAACCCTAAACACCTAACAACAAACAACACTAACCCCCTAACAACAAACAACACTAACACCCTAACAACAACCATCCCTAATCCCCTAACAACAAACAACACTAACCCTCTAACAACAACCCTAATCTCCTACTACAAACAACACTATCCCACTAACAACAAACAAAAGTAACCCCCTAAAAAACAACACAAACCCCAAACAACAAACAACTCTCACACCCTAACAACAAACAACACTAAGCTCCTAACAACAACAACACTAACCCCCAAAAACGGACAACACTGACACCCTAACAACAAACACTACTAAACCCCAACTAGAAACAACCCTAACCACCTAACAACAAACAACACTAACCCCCTAACAATAAACAACCCTAAACCCCTAACATCAAAGAGCACTAACACCCTAACAACAAACAACCCTAACCCCGTAACAACAAACAACACTAACCCCTAAAAACCAAAAACACTAACCCACTAACAACAAACAACCCTAACCTACTAAGAACAAACAACCCTAACACCCTAACAACAAACAACATTAACCCCCTAACAACAAACAACCCTAAATCCCTAACATGAAACAACACTAACCCCCTAACAACAAACAACACTAACACCCTAACAAAAATCAACACTAACACCCTACAAACAAAAACCACTAAACCCCAACAAGAAACAACCCTAAACCCCTAACAACAAACACTAACCCCCTAACAACAAACAACACTAAACCCCTAACAAGAACCTACCCTAACCCAGTAACAACAATCAACCCTAACCCCTAACAACAAACAACCCTAACCCCCTAACAACAAACAACCCTAAACCCCTAACATCAAAGAACACTAACACCCTAACAACAAACAACCCTAAGCCCCTAAGAACAAACAACACTAACCCCCAAACAACAAACAACCCTAACCCCTAAAAACCAAAAACACTAACCCACTAACAACAAACAACCCTAACCCACTAACAACAAACAACCTTAACCCCCTTACAACAAACAACCCTAACCCCTAATAACGAACAACCCTAACCCCCTAACAACAAACAACCCTAACCAAACAACAAACAACCCTAACCGACTCACAACAAACAACACTAAACCCCTAACAAGAATCTACCTTAAACCCGAAACAACAAACAACCCTAACCCCCTAACAACCAACAACCGTAAACCCCTAACAACAAACAACACTAACCCCCTAACAACAAACAACCCTAACCTCCTAACAGCAAACAACCCTAACCCCCTAAACAAACAACACTAAACCCCTAACCACCAACAGCACTAACCCAGTAAAAACAAAAAAAAACTAACGCCCTACAGCAACCAACACTTATCCCCTAAAAACAAACAACACTAACCCCCAACAAGAAACAACCCAAATCCTCTAACAACAAACAACTCTAACCCCCTAACAACAAAAAACTCTGAACCCCTAACAACAAACAACACTAACCCACTAACAACAAACAACCCTAAACCCCTAACAACAAACAACCCTTACCCCCAACAACCAACAACACTAACCCCCTAAACAAAAACACTAACACCCGAACACCAAAAACCACTAAACCTCAACAAGAGACAACCCTAAACACCTAACAACAAACAACATTAACCCCCTAACAACAAACACTAACACCCTAACAACAACCATCCCTAACCCCCTAACAACAAACAACACTAAGCCCCAACAACAAACAACACTAACCCTTTAACAACAACCCTAATCCCCTAACTACAAACAACACTAACCCACTAACAACAAACAAAACTAACCCCCTAAAAAACAACACAAACCCCCACCAACAACTCTCACACCCTAACAACAAACAACACTAACTCCCTAACAACAACAACACTAACCCCCAAAAACAAAGAAAACTAACACCCTACCAACAAACAATACTAAACGGCAACTAGAAACAACCCTAACCCCCAACAACAAACAACACTAACCCTCTAATAACAAACAACACTAACACCCAACAACAGTCCTAACCACCTAACAACAAAGAACACTAACCCCCTAAAAAGAAAAAACAATAAACCCCTAAAAGCAGACAACACTCATCCCCTAAGAACAAACAACACTAACACTCTAACAACAACCAACATTAAACCCCTAACAACAAACAATCCTAACCCCCTAAAAACAAACAACACTAACACCCTAAAAACAAACAACCCTAAAACCCTAAAAACAAACAACAATGAACCCCTAAAAACAAACAAGACTAAGCCAATAAGAACAAAGAGCACTAACCCACTAAGAACAAAAAACACTAACCCTCTAACAACATCCAACAGTAACGCCCTAACCACAAACAACACTAACCCTCTAACAACAAACAACCCTAACCCCTAACAACAAACAACCCTAACCCCCTAACAACAAACAACCCTAACCCCCTAACAACCAACAACTCTCACTCCCTAAACAACCAACAACACTAACCCCCTAACCAACAACAGCACTAAAACAGTAAAAACAAAAAAAAACTAACCCCCTAACAACAACCAACACTTATCCCCTAAAAACAAACAACACTAACCCCCAACAAGAAAGAACCCAAATCCTCTAACAAGAAACAACTCTAACCCCCTAAAAACAAACAACTCTGGACCCCTAACAACAAACACCACTAACCCACTAACAACAAACAACACTAACCCCGTAACTAGAAACTACCCTAACCCCGTAACAACAAACAACCCTAACACCCAAACAACAAACACTAACCCCCTAACAACAAAGAACCCTATCTCTCTAACAAGAAACAACACTTACCCCCTAACAACAAAAAACACTAACCCCCTAACAACAAACACCACTAACCCCCTAACAACAATCCTAACACCCTAACAACAAACAACACTAACACCCTAACAACAAAAACCACTAAACCCCAACAAGAAACAACCCTAAACCCCTAACAACAAACACTAACCCCCTAACAACAAACAACACTAAACCCCTAACAAGAACCTACCCTAACCCAGTAACAACAAACAACCCTAACCCCTAACAACAAACAACCCTAACCCCCTAACAACAAACAACCCTAAGCCCCTAACATCAAAGAACACTAACACCCTAACAACAAACAACCCTAAGCCCCGAAGAACAAACAACACTAACCCCCAAACAACAAACAACCCTAACCCCTAAAAACCAAAAACACTAACCCACTAACAACAAACAACCCTAACCCACTAACAACAAACAACCCTAACACCCTAACAACAAACAACACTAAACCCCTAACAACAAACAAACCTTAACCCCTAATATCAAACAACAATAACCCCGTAACAACAAACAACCCTAACCCCTAACATCAAGCAACACTAACCCCGTAACAACAAACAACACTAACCCCCAAACAACAAACAAGCCTAACCCCCTAACAACAAACAATCCTATCCCCCTAACAACCAACAACACTAACCCCGTAACCACGAACAACACTAACACCCTAACAACAAAAACCACTAAACCCCAACAAGAAAAATCCCTAAACCCCTAACAACAAACAACACTAACCCCTAACAACACACAACCCTAACCAAACAACAAACAACCCTAACCCACTAACAACAAACAACACTAACCCCCTAACAAGAAACTACCCTAACCCCGTAAAAACAAACAACCCTAACCCCTAACAACAAACAACCCTAACCCCCTAACAACAAACAACCCTAAACCCCTAACATCAAAGAACACTAACACCCTAACAACAAACAACCCTAAGCCCCTAAGAACAAACAACACTAACCCCCAAACAACAAACAACCCTAACCCCTAAAAACCAAAAACACTAACCCACTAACAACAAACAACCCTAACCCACTAACAACAAACAACCCTAATACCCTAACAACAAACAACACTAAACCCCTAACAACAAACAAACCTTAACCCCTAATATCAAACAACAATAACCCCGTAACAACAAACAACCCTAAACCCCAAGCAACAAACAACCCTAACCCCCTAAAAACAAACAATCCTATCCCCCTAACAACCAACAACACTAACCCCCTAACCACAAACAACACTAACATCCTAACAACAAAAACCACTAAACCCCAACAAGAAACAACCCTAAACCCCTAACAACAAACAACACTAACCGCCTAACAACACACAGCCCTAACCAAACAACAAACAACACTAACCCACTAAGAACAAACAACACTAACCCCCTAACAAGAAACTACCCTAACCCGTAACAACAAACAACCCTAACCCCTAACAACAAACAACCCTAACCCCCTAACAACAAACAACCCTAACCGACTAACAACAAACAACACTAAACCCCTAACAAGAAACTACCTTAAACCCGAAACAACAAACAACCCTAACCCCCTAACAACCAACAACCGTAAACACATAACAACAAACAACACTAACCCCCTAACAACAAACAACCCTAACCCCTAACAACAAACAACCCTAACCCCCTAACAACAAACAACCCTAACCCCCTAACAACCAACAACTCTCACTCCCTAAACAACCAACAACACTAACCCCCTAACCAACAACAGCACTAACCCAGTAAAAACAAAAAAAACTAACCCCCTAACAACAACCAACACTTATCCCCTAAAAACAAACAACACTAACCTCCAACAAGAATGAACCCAAATCCTCTAACAAGAAACAACTCTAACCCCCTAACAACAAACAACTCTGAACCCCTAACAACAAACACCACTAACCCACTAACAACAAACAACACTAACCCCGTAACTAGAAACTACCCTAACCCCGTAACAACAAACAACCCTAACACCCAAACAACAAACACTAACCCCCTAACAACAAAGAACCCTATCTCTCTAACAAGAAACAACACTTACCCCTAACAACAAGAAACACTAACCCCCTAACAACAAACACCACTAACGCCCTAACAAGAATCCTAACAACCTCACAACAAACAACACTAACCCCCTAAAAATAAACTACCCAAAACCCCAACAAGAAACAACCCTAACCCCCTAACAACAAACAACACTAACCCCCTAACAACAAACAACACTAACACCCTAACAACAACCATCCCTAATCCCCTAACAACAAACAACACTAACCCTCTAACAACAACCCTAATCCCCTAACTATAAACAACACTAACCCACTAACAACAAACAAAACTAACCCCCTAAAAAACAACACAAACCCCAAACAACAAACAACTCTCACACCCTAACAACAAAGAACACTAACCCCCTTACAACAAACAACCCTAACCCCCTAAACAACCAACAACACTAAACCCCTAACCACCAACAGCACTAACCCAGTAAAAACAAAAAAAACTAACCCCCTAACAACAACCAACACTTATCCCCTAGAAACAAACAACACTAACCCCCAACAAGAAAGAACCCAAATCCTCTAAGAACAAACAACTCTAACCCCCTAACAACAAAAAACTCTGAACACCTAACAACAAGCAACACTAACCCACTAACAACAAACAACCCTAAACCCCTAACAACAAACAACCCTTACCGCCTAACAACCAACAGCACTAACCCCCTAAGCAAAAACACTAACACCCTGACAACAAAACCCACTAAACTCCAACAAGAAACAACCCTAAACACCTAACAACAAACAACACTAACCCCCTAACAACAAACAACACTAACACCCTAACAACAACCATCCCTAATCCCCTAACAACAAACAACACTAACCCTCTAACAACAACCCTAATCCCCTAACTACAAACAACACTAACCCACTAACAACAAACAAAACTAACCCCCTAAAAAACAACACAAACCCCAACAACAAACAACTCTCACACCCTAACAACAAACACCACTAAGCTGCTAACAACAACAACACTAACCCCCAAAAACGGACAACACTAACACCCTAACAACAAACACTACTAAACCCCAACTAGAAACAACCCTAACCCCCTAACAACAAACAACACTAACCCCTAAAAACCAAAAACACTAACCCACTAACAACAAACAACCCTAACCCACTAACAACAAACAACCCTAACACCCTAACAACAAACAACACTAAACCCCTAACAACAAACAAACCTTAACCCCTAATATCAAACAACAATAACCCCGTAACAACAAACAACCCTAACCCCCAAACAACAAACAACCCTAACCCCCTAACAACAAACAATCCTATCCCCCTAACAACCAACAACACTAACCCCCTAACCACAAAAAACACTAACATCCTAACAACAAAAACCACTAAACCCCAACAAGAAACAACCCTAAACCCCTAACAACAAACAACACTAACCGCCTAACAACACACAGCCCTAACCAAACAACAAACAACACTAACCCACTAAGAACAAACAACACTAACCCCCTAACAAGAAACTACCCTAACCCGTAACAACAAACAACCCTAACCCCTAACAACAAACAACCCTAACCCCCTAACAACAAACAACCCTAACCGACTAACAACAAACAACACTAAACCCCTAACAAGAAACTACCTTAAACCCGAAACAACAAACAACCCTAACCCCCTAACAACCAACAACCGTAAACACATAACAACAAACAACACTAACCCCCTAACAACAAACAACCCTAACCCCTAACAACAAACAACCCTAACCCCCTAACAACAAACAACCCTAACCCCCTAACAACCAACAACTCTCACTCCCTAAACAACCAACAACACTAACCCCCTAACCAACAACAGCACTAACCCAGTAAAAACAAAAAAAACTAACCCCCTAACAACAACCAACACTTATCCCCTAAAAACAAAAAACACTAACCCCCTAACAACAAACAACCCTAACCCCCTAACAACAAACAACCCTAACCAAACAACAAACAACCCTAACCGACTAACAACAAACAACACTAAACCCCTAACAAGAAACAACCTTAAATCCGAAACAAAAAACAACCCTAACACCCTAACAACCAACAACCGTAAACACCTAACAACAAACAACACTAACCCCCTAACAACAACCAAAACTTATCCCCTAAAAACAAACAACACTAACCCCCAAGAAGAAAGAACCCAAATCCTCTAAGAACAAACAACTCTAACCCCCTAACAACAAAAAACTCTGAACACCTAACAACAAGCAACACTAACCCACTAACAACAAACAACCCTAAACCCCTAACAACAAACAACCCTTACCCCCTAACAACCAACAGCACTAACCCCCTAAGCAAAAACACTAACACCCTAACAACAAAACCCACTAAACTCCAACAAGAAACAACCCTAAACACCTAACAAAAAACAACACTAACCCCCTAACAACAAACAACACTAACACCCTAACAACAACCATCCCTAATCCCCTAACAACAAACAACACTAACCCTCTAACAACAACCCTAATCCCCTAACTACAAACAACACTAACCCACTAACAACAAACAAAACTAACCCCCTAAAAAACAACACAAACCCCAAGCAACAAACAACTCTCACACCCTAACAACAAAGAACACTAACCCCCTTACAACAAACAACGCTAACCCCCAAAACAACCAACAACACTAAACCCCTAACCACCAACAGCACTAACCCAGTAAAAACAAAAAAACTAACCCCCTAACAACAACCAACACTTATCCCCTAGAAACAAACAACACTAACCCCCAACAAGAAAGAACCCAAATCCTCTAAGAACAAACAACTCTAACCCCCTAACAACAAAAAACTCTGAACACCTAACAACAAGCAACACTAATCCACTAACAACAAACAACCCTAAACCCCTAACAACAAACAACCCTTACCCCCTAACAACCAACAGCACTAACCCCCTAAGCAAAAACACTAACACCCTAACAACAAAATCCACTAAACTCCAACAAGAAACAACCCTAAACACCTAACAACAAACAACACTAACCCCCTTTCAAGAAACAACAGTAACACCCTAACAAACAACCATCCCTAACCCCCTAGCAACAAACAACCCTAACCAAACAACAAAGAACCCTAACCGACTAACAACAAACAACACTAAACCCCTAACAAGAAACTACCTTAAAACCGAAACAACAAACAACCCTAACCCCCTGACAAACAACAACAGTAAACACCTAACAACAAACAACACTAACCCCCTAACAACAAACAACCCTAACCAAACAACAAACAACCCTAACCGACTAACAACAAACAACACTAAACCCCTAACAAGAAACAACATTAAATCCAAAACAACAAACAACCCTAACGCCCTAACAACCAACAACCGTAAACACCTAACAACAAACAACACTAACGCCCTAACAACAACCAAAACTTATCCCCTAAAAACAAACAACACTAACCCCCAACAAGAAAGAACCCAAATCCTCTAAGAACAAACAAGTCTAACCCCCTAACAACAAAAAACTCTGAACACCTAACAACAGGCAACACTAACCCACTAACAACAAACAACCCTAAACCCCTAACAGAAACTACCCTAACCCCGTAAAAACAAACAACCCTAACCCCTAACAACAAACAACCCTAACCCCCTAACAACAAACAACCCTAAACCCCTAACATCAAAGAACACTAACACCCTAACAACAAACAACCCTAAGCCTCTAAGAACAAACAACACTAACCCCCAAACAACAAACAACCCTAACCCCTAAAAACCAAAAACACTAACCCACTAACAACAAACAACCCTAACACCCTAACAACAAACAACACTAAACCCCTAACAACAAACAAACCTTAACCCCTAATATCAAACAACAATAACCCCATAACAACAAACAACCCTAACCCCCAAACAACAAACAACCCTAACCCCCTAACAACAAACAATCCTATCCCCCTAACAACCAACAACACTAACCCCCTAACCACAAACAACACTAATATCCTAACAACAAAAACCACTAAACCCCAACAAGAAACAACCCTAAACCCCTAACAACAAACAACACTAACCGCCTAACAACACACAGCCCTAACCAAACAACAAACAACACTAACCCACTAAGAACAAACAACACTAACCCCCTAACAAGAAACTACCCTAACCCGTAACAACAAACAACCCTAACCGCTAACAACAAACAACCCTAACCCCCTAACAACAAACAACCTTAACCAAACAAACAACCCTAACCGACTAACAACAAACAACACTAAACCCCTAACAAGAAACTACCGTAAACCCGAAACAACAAACAACCCTAACCCCCTAACAACCAACAACCGTAAACACCTAACAACAAACAACACTAACCCCCTAACAACAAACAACCCTAACCCCTAACAACAAACAACCCTAACCCCCTAACAACAAACAACCCTAACCCCCTAACAACCAACAACTCTCACTCCCTAAACAACCAACAACACTAACCCCCTAACCACCAACAGCACTAACCCAGTAAAAACAAAAAAAACTAACCCCCTAACAACAACCAACACTTATCCCCTAAAAACAAACAACACTAACCTCCAACAAGAAAGAACCCAAATCCTCTAACAAGAAACAACTCTAACCCCCTAACAACAAACAACTCTGAACCCCTAACAACAAACACCACTAACCCACTAACAACAAACAACACTAACCCCGTAACTAGAAACTACCCTAACCCCGTAACAACAAACAACCCTAACACCCAAACAACAAACACTAACCCCCTAACAACAAAGAACCCTATCTCTCTAACAAGAAACAACACTTACCCCCTAACAACAAAAAACACTAACCCCCTAACAACAAACACCACTAATGCCCTAACAAGAATCCTAACAACCTCACAACAAACAACACTAACCCCCTAAAAATAAACTACCCAAAACCCCAACAAGAAACAACCCTAACCCCCTAACAACAAACAACACTAACCCCCTAACAACAAACAACACTAACACCCTAACAACAACCATCCCTAATCCCCTAACAACAAACAACACTAACCCTCTAACAACAACCCTAATCCCCTAACTATAAACAACACTAACCCACTAACAACAAACAAAACTAACCCCCTAAAAAACAACACAAACCCCAAACAACAAACAACTCTCACACCCTAACAACAAAGAACACTAACCCCCTTACAACAAACAACCCTAACCCCCTAAACAACCAACAACACTAAACCCCTAACCACCAACAGCACTAACCCAGTAAAAACAAAAAAAACTAACCCCCTAACAACAACCAACACTTATCCCCTAGAAACAAACAACACTAACCCCCAACAAGAAAGAACCCAAATCCTCTAAGAACAAACAACTCTAACCCCCTAACAACAAAAAACTCTGAACACCTAACAACAAGCAACACTAACCCACTAACAACAAACAACCCTAAACCCCTAACAACAAACAACCCTTACCGCCTAACAACCAACAGCACTAACCCCCTAAGCAAAAACACTAACACCCTGACAACAAAACCCACTAAACTCCAACAAGAAACAACCCTAAACACCTAACAACAAACAACACTAACCCCCTAACAACAAACAACACTAACACCCTAACAACAACCATCCCTAATCCCCTAACAACAAACAACACTAACCCTCTAACAACAACCCTAATCCCCTAACTACAAACAACACTAACCCACTAACAACAAACAAAACTAACCCCCTAAAAAACAACACAAACCCCAACAACAAACAACTCTCACACCCTAACAACAAACACCACTAAGCTGCTAACAACAACAACACTAACCCCCAAAAACGGACAACACTAACACCCTAACAACAAACACTACTAAACCCCAACTAGAAACAACCCTAACCCCCTAACAACAAACAACACTAACCCCTAAAAACCAAAAACACTAACCCACTAACAACAAACAACCCTAACCCACTAACAACAAACAACCCTAACACCCTAACAACAAACAACACTAAACCCCTAACAACAAACAAACCTTAACCCCTAATATCAAACAACAATAACCCCGTAACAACAAACAACCCTAACCCCCAAACAACAAACAACCCTAACCCCCTAACAACAAACAATCCTATCCCCCTAACAACCAACAACACTAACCCCCTAACCACAAAAAACACTAACATCCTAACAACAAAAACCACTAAACCCCAACAAGAAACAACCCTAAACCCCTAACAACAAACAACACTAACCGCCTAACAACACACAGCCCTAACCAAACAACAAACAACACTAACCCACTAAGAACAAACAACACTAACCCCCTAACAAGAAACTACCCTAACCCGTAACAACAAACAACCCTAACCCCTAACAACAAACAACCCTAACCCCCTAACAACAAACAACCCTAACCAAACAAACAACCCTAACCGACTAACAACAAACAACACTAAACCCCTAACAAGAATCTACCTTAAACCCGAAACAACAAACAACCCTAACCCCCTAACAACCAACAACCGTAAACCCCTAACAACAAACAACACTAACCCCCTAACAACAAACAACCCTAACCTCCTAACAGCAAACAACCCTAACCCCCTAAACAAACAACAACACTAAACCCCTAACCACCAACAGCACTAACCCAGTAAAAACAAAAAAAAACTAACCCCCTACAGCAACCAACACTTATCCCCTAAAAACAAACAACACTAACCCCCAACAAGAAAGAACCCAAATCCTCTAACAACAAACAACTCTAACCCCCTAACAACAAAAAACTCTGAACCCCTAACAACAAACAACACTAACCCACTAACAACAAACAACCCTAAACCCCTAACAACAAACAACCCTTACCCCCAACAACCAACAACACTAACCCCCTAAACAAAAACACTAACACCCGAACACCAAAAACCACTAAACCTCAACAAGAGACAACCCTAAACACCTAACAACAAACAACATTAACCCCCTAACAACAAACACTAACACCCTAACAACAACCATCCCTAACCCCCTAACAACAAACAACACTAAGCCCCAACAACAAACAACACTAACCCTTTAACAACAACCCTAATCCCCTAACTACAAACAACACTAACCCACTAACAACAAACAAAACTAACCCCCTAAAAAACAACACAAACCCCCACCAACAACTCTCACACCCTAACAACAAACAACACTAACTCCCTAACAACAACAACACTAACCCCCAAAAACAAAGAAAACTAACACCCTACCAACAAACAATACTAAACGGCAACTAGAAACAACCCTAACCCCCAACAACAAACAACACTAACCCTCTAATAACAAACAACACTAACACCCAACAACAGTCCTAACCACCTAACAACAAAGAACACTAACCCCCTAAAAAGAAAAAACAATAAACCCCTAAAAGCAGACAACACTCATCCCCTAAGAACAAACAACACTAACACTCTAACAACAACCAACATTAAACCCCTAACAACAAACAATCCTAACCCCCTAAAAACAAACAACACTAACACCCTAAAAACAAACAACCCTAAAACCCTAAAAACAAACAACAATGAACCCCTAAAAACAAACAAGACTAAGCCAATAAGAACAAAGAGCACTAACCCACTAACAACAAAAAACACTAACCCTCTAACAACATCCAACAGTAACGCCCTAACCACAAACAACACTAACCCTCTAACAACAAACAACCCTAACCCCTAACAACAAACAACCCTAACCCCCTAACAACAAACAACCCTAACCCCCTAACAACCAACAACTCTCACTCCCTAAACAACCAACAACACTAACCCGCTAACCAACAACAGCACTAAAACAGTAAAAACAAAAAGAAACTAACCCCCTAACAACAACCAACACTTATCCCCTAAAAACAAACAACACTAACCCCCAACAAGAAAGAACCCAAATCCTCTAACAAGGAACAACTCTAACCCCGAACAACAAACAACTCTGGACCCCTAACAACAAACACCACTAACCCACTAACAACAAACAACACTAACCCCGTAACTAGAAACTACCCTAACCCCGTAACAACAAACAACCCTAACACCCAAACAACAAACACTAACCCCCTAACAACAAAGAACCCTATCTCTCTAACAAGAAACAACACTTACCCCCTAACAACAAAAAACACTAACCCCCTAACAACAAACACCACTAACCCCCTAACAACAATCCTAACACCCTAACAACAAACAGCACTAACACCCTAACAACAAAAACCACTAAACCCCAACAAGAAACAACCCTAAACCCCTAACAACAAACACTAACCCCCTAACAACAAACAACACTAAACCCCTAACAAGAACCTACCCTAACCCAGTAACAACAAACAACCCTAACCCCTAACAACAAACAACCCTAACCCCCTAACAACAAACAACCCTAAACCCCTAACATCAAAGAACACTAACACCCTAACAACAAACAACCCTAAGCCCCTAAGAACAAACAACACTAACCCCCAAACAACAAACAACCCTAACCCCTAAAAACCAAAAACACTAACCCACTAACAACAAACAACCCTAACCCACTAACAACAAACAACCCTAACACCCTAACAACAAACAACACTAAACCCCTAACAACAAACAAACCTTAACCCCTAATATCAAACAACAATAACCCCGTAACAACAAACAACCCTAACCCCTAACATCAAGCAACACTAACCCCGTAACAACAAACAACACTAACCCCCAAACAACAAACAAGCCTAACCCCCTAACAACAAACAATCCTATCCCCCTAACAACCAACAACACTAACCCCGTAACCACGAACAACACTAACACCCTAACAACAAAAACCACTAAACCCCAACAAGAAAAATCCCTAAACCCCTAACAACAAACAACACTAACCCCTAACAACACACAACCCTAACCAAACAACAAACAACCCTAACCCACTAACAACAAACAACACTAACCCCCTAAGAAGAAACTACCCTAACCCCGTAAAAACAAACAACCCTAACCCCTAACAACAAACAACCCTAACCCCCTAACAACAAACAACCCTAAACCCCTAACATCAAAGAACACTAACACCCTAACAACAAACAACCCTAAGCCCCTAAGAACAAACAACACTAACCCCCAAACAACAAACAACCCTAACCCCTAAAAACCAAAAACACTAACCCACTAACAACAAACAACCCTAACCCACTAACAACAAACAACCCTAACACCCTAACAACAAACAACACTAAACCCCTAACAACAAACAAACCTTAACCCCTAATATCAAACAACAATAACCCCGTAACAACAAACAACCCTAACCCCCAAGCAACAAACAACCCTAACCCCCTAAAAACAAACAATCCTATCCCCCTAACAACCAACAACACTAACCCCCTAACCACAAACAACACTAACATCCTAACAACAAAAACCACTAAACCTCAACAAGAAACAACCCTAAACCCCTAACAACAAACAACACTAACCGCCTAACAACACACAGCCCTAACCAAACAACAAACAACACTAACCCACTAAGAACAAACAACACTAACCCCCTAACAAGAAACTACCCTAACCCGTAACAACAAACAACCCTAACCCCTAACAACAAACAACCCTAACCCCCTAACAACAAACAACCCTAACCGACTAACAACAAACAACACTAAACCCCTAACAAGAAACTACCTTAAACCCGAAACAACAAACAACCCTAACCCCCTAACAACCAACAACCGTAAACACATAACAACAAACAACACTAACCCCCTAACAACAAACAACCCTAACCCCTAACAACAAACAACCCTAACCCCCTAACAACAAACAACCCTAACCCCCTAACAACCAACAACTCTCACTCCCTAAACAACCAACAACACTAACCCCCTAACCAACAACAGCACTAACCCAGTAAAAACAAAAAAAACTAACCCCCTAACAACAACCAACACTTATCCCCTAAAAACAAAAAACACTAACCCCCTAACAACAAACAACCCTAACCCCCTAACAACAAACAACCCTAACCAAACAACAAACAACCCTAACCGACTAACAACAAACAACACTAAACCCCTAACAAGAAACAACCTTAAATCCGAAACAAAAAACAACCCTAACACCCTAACAACCAACAACCGTAAACACCTAACAACAAACAACACTAACCCCCTAACAACAACCAAAACTTATCCCCTAAAAACAAACAACACTAACCCCCAAGAAGAAAGAACCCAAATCCTCTAAGAACAAACAACTCTAACCCCCTAACAACAAAAAACTCTGAACACCTAACAACAAGCAACACTAACCCACTAACAACAAACAACCCTAAACCCCTAACAACAAACAACCCTTACCGCCTAACAACCAACAGCACTAACCCCCTAAGCAAAAACACTAACACCCTAACAACAAAACCCACTAAACTCCAACAAGAAACAACCCTAAACACCTAACAAAAAACAACACTAACCCCCTAACAACAAACAACACTAACACCCTAACAACAACCATCCCTAATCCCCTAACAACAAACAACACTAACCCTCTAACAACAACCCTAATCCCCTAACTACAAACAACACTAACCCACTAACAACAAACAAAACTAACCCCCTAAAAAACAACACAAACCCCAACAACAAACAACTCTCACACCCTAACAACAAACACCACTAAGCTGCTAACAACAACAACACTAACCCCCAAAAACGGACAACACTAACACCCTAACAACAAACACTACTAAACCCCAACTAGAAACAACCTTAACCCCCTAACAACAAACAACACTAACCCCTAAAAACCAAAAACACTAACCCACTAACAACAAACAACCCTAACCCACTAACAACAAACAACCCTAACACCCTAACAACAAACAACACTAAACCCCTAACAACAAACAAACCTTAACCCCTAATATCAAACAACAATAACCCCGTAACAACAAACAACCCTAACCCCCAAACAACAAACAACCCTAACCCCCTAACAACAAACAATCCTATCCCCCTAACAACCAACAACACTAACCCCCTAACCACAAAAAACACTAACATCCTAACAACAAAAACCACTAAACCCCAACAAGAAACAACCCTAAACCCCTAACAACAAACAACACTAACCGCCTAACAACACACAGCCCTAACCAAACAACAAACAACACTAACCCACTAAGAACAAACAACACTAACCCCCTAACAAGAAACTACCCTAACCCGTAACAACAAACAACCCTAACCCCTAACAACAAACAACCCTAACCCCCTAACAACAAACAACCCTAACCGACTAACAACAAACAACACTAAACCCCTAACAAGAAACTACCTTAAACCCGAAACAACAAACAACCCTAACCCCCTAACAACCAACAACCGTAAACACATAACAACAAACAACACTAACCCCCTAACAACAAACAACCCTAACCCCTAACAACAAACAACCCTAACCCCCTAACAACAAACAACCCTAACCCCCTAACAACCAACAACTCTCACTCCCTAAACAACCAACAACACTAACCCCCTAACCAACAACAGCACTAACCCAGTAAAAACAAAAAAAACTAACCCCCTAACAACAACCAACACTTATACCCTAAAAACAAAAAACACTAACCCCCTAACAACAAACAACCCTAACCCCCTAACAACAAACAACCCTAACCAAACAACAAACAACCCTAACCGACTAACAACAAACAACACTAAACCCCTAACAAGAAACAACCTTAAATCCGAAACAAAAAACAACCCTAACACCCTAACAACCAACAACCGTAAACACCTAACAACAAACAACACTAACCCCCTAACAACAACCAAAACTTATCCCCTAAAAACAAACAACACTAACCCCCAAGAAGAAAGAACCCAAATCCTCTAAGAACAAACAACTCTAACCCCCTAACAACAAAAAACTCTGAACACCTAACAACAAGCAACACTAACCCACTAACAACAAACAACCCTAAACCCCTAACAACAAACAACCCTTACCCCCTAACAACCAACAGCACTAACCCCCTAAGCAAAAACACTAACACCCTAACAACAAAACCCACTAAACTCCAACAAGAAACAACCCTAAACACCTAACAAAAAACAACACTAACCCCCTAACAACAAACAACACTAACACCCTAACAACAACCATCCCTAATCCCCTAACAACAAACAACACTAACCCTCTAACAACAACCCTAATCCCCTAACTACAAACAACACTAACCCACTAACAACAAACAAAACTAACCCCCTAAAAAACAACACAAACCCCAAGCAACAAACAACTCTCACACCCTAACAACAAAGAACACTAACCCCCTTACAACAAACAACGCTAACCCCCAAAACAACCAACAACACTAAACCCCTAACCACCAACAGCACTAACCCAGTAAAAACAAAAAAAACTAACCCCCTAACAACAACCAACACTTATCCCCTAGAAACAAACAACACTAACCCCCAACAAGAAAGAACCCAAATCCTCTAAGAACAAACAACTCTAACCCCCTAACAACAAAAAACTCTGAACCCCTAACAACAAGCAACACTAACCCACTAACAACAAACAACCCTAAACCCCTAACAACAAACAACCCTTACCCCCTAACAACCAACAGCACTAACCCCCTAAGCAAAAACACTAACACCCTAACAACAAAATCCACTAAACTCCAACAAGAAACAACCCTAAACACCTAACAACAAACAACACTAACCCCCTTTCAAGAAACAACAGTAACACCCTAACAAACAACCATCCCTAACCCCCTAGCAACAAACAACCCTAACCAAACAACAAAGAACCCTAACCGACTAACAACAAACAACACTAAACCCCTAACAAGAAACTACCTTAAAACCGAAACAACAAACAACCCTAACCCCCTGACAAACAACAACAGTAAACACCTAACAACAAACAACACTAACCCCCTAACAACAAACAACCCTAACCAAACAACAAACAACCCTAACCGACTAACAACAAACAACACTAAACCCCTAACAAGAAACAACATTAAATCCAAAACAACAAACAACCCTAACGCCCTAACAACCAACAACCGTAAACACCTAACAACAAACAACACTAACGCCCTAACAACAACCAAAACTTATCCCCTAAAAACAAACAACACTAACCCCCAACAAGAAAGAACCCAAATCCTCTAAGAACAAACAAGTCTAACCCCCTAACAACAAAAAACTCTGAACACCTAACAACAGGCAACACTAACCCACTAACAACAAACAACCCTAAACCCCTAACAAGAAACTACCCTAACCCCGTAAAAACAAACAACCCTAACCCCTAACAACAAACAACCCTAACCCCCTAACAACAAACAACCCTAAACCCCTAACATCAAAGAACACTAACACCCTAACAACAAACAACCCTAAGCCCCTAAGAACAAACAACACTAACCCCCAAACAACAAACAACCCTAACCCCTAAAAACCAAAAACACTAACCCACTAACAACAAACAACGCTAACCCACTAACAACAAACAACCCTAACACCCTAACAACAAACAACACTAAACCCCTAACAACAAACAAACCTTAACCCCTAATATCAAACAACAATAACCCCATAACAACAAACAACCCTAACCCCCAAACAACAAACAACCCTAACCCCCTAACAACAAACAATCCTATCCCCCTAACAACCAACAACACTAACCCCCTAACCACAAACAACACTAACATCCTAACAACAAAAACCACTAAACCCCAACAAGAAACAACCCTAAACCCCTAACAACAAACAACACTAACCGCCTAGCAACACACAGCCCTAACCAAACAACAAACAACACTAACCCACTAAGAACAAACAACACTAACCCCCTAACAAGAAACTACCCTAACCCGTAACAACAAACAACCCTAACCGCTAACAACAAACAACCCTAACCCCCTAACAACAAACAACCCTAACCAAACAAACAACCCTAACCGACTAACAACAAACAACACTAAACCCCTAACAAGAAACTACCGTAAACCCGAAACAACAAACAACCCTAACCCCCTAACAACCAACAACTGTAAACACATAACAACAAACAACACTAACCCCCTAACAACAAACAACCCTAACCCCTAACAACAAACAACCCTAACCCCCTAACAACAAACAACCCTAACCCCCTAACAACCAACAACTCTCACTCCCTAAACAACCAACAACACTAACCCCCTAACCACCAACAGCACTAACCCAGTAAAAACAAAAAAAACTAACCCCCTAACAACAACCAACACTTATCCCCTAAAAACAAACCACACTAACCTCCAACAAGAAAGAACCCAAATCCTCTAACAAGAAACAACTCTAACCCCCTAACAACAAACAACTCTGAACCCCTAACAACAAACACCACTAACCCACTAACAACAAACAACACTAACCCCGTAACTAGAAACTACCCTAACCCCGTAACAACAAACAACCCTAACACCCAAACAACAAACACTAACCCCCTAACAACAAAGAACCCTATCTCTCTAACAAGAAACAACACTTACCCCCTAACAACAAAAAACACTAACCCCCTAACAACAAACACCACTAACGCCCTAACAAGAATCCTAACAACCTCACAACAAACAACACTAACCCCCTAAAAATAAACTACCCAAAACCCCAACAAGAAACAACCCTAACCCCCTAACAACAAACAACACTAACCCCCTAACAACAAACAACACTAACACCCTAACAACAACCATCCCTAATCCCCTAACAACAAACAACACTAACCCTCTAACAACAACCCTAATCCCCTAACTATAAACAACACTAACCCACTAACAACAAACAAAACTAACCCCCTAAAAAACAACACAAACCCCAAACAACAAACAACTCTCACACCCTAACAACAAAGAACACTAACCCCCTTACAACAAACAACCCTAACCCCCTAAACAACCAACAACACTAAACCCCTAACCACCAACAGCACTAACCCAGTAAAAACAAAAAAAACTAACCCCCTAACAACCACCAACACTTATCCCCTAGAAACAAACAACACTAACCCCCAACAAGAAAGAACCCAAATCCTCTAAGAACAAACAACTCTAACCCCCTAACAACAAAAAACTCTGAACACCTAACAACAAGCAACACTAACCCACTAACAACAAACAACCCTAAACCCCTAACAACAAACAACCCTTACCCCCTAACAACCAACAGCACTAACCCCCTAAGCAAAAACACTAACACCCTGACAACAAAACCCACTAAACTCCAACAAGAAACAACCCTAAACACCTAACAACAAACAACACTAACCCCCTAACAACAAACAACACTAACACCCTAACAACAACCATCCCTAATCCCCTAACAACAAACAACACTAACCCTCTAACAACAACCCTAATCCCCTAACTACAAACAACACTAACCCACTAACAACAAACAAAACTAACCCCCTAAAAAACAACACAAACCCCAACAACAAACAACTCTCACACCCTAACAACAAACACCACTAAGCTGCTAACAACAACAACACTAACCCCCAAAAACGGACAACACTAACACCCTAACAACAAACACTACTAAACCCCAACTAGAAACAACCCTAACCCCCTAACAACAAACAACACTAACCCCTAAAAACCAAAAACACTAACCCACTAACAACAAACAACCCTAACCCACTAACAACAAACAACCCTAACACCCTAACAACAAACAACACTAAACCCCTAACAACAAACAAACCTTAACCCCTAATATCAAACAACAATAACCCCGTAACAACAAACAACCCTAACCCCCAAACAACAAACAACCCTAACCCCCTAACAACAAACAATCCTATCCCCCTAACAACCAACAACACTAACCCCCTAACCACAAAAAACACTAACATCCTAACAACAAAAACCACTAAACCCCAACAAGAAACAACCCTAAACCCCTAACAACAAACAACACTAACCGCCTAACAACACACAGCCCTAACCAAACAACAAACAACACTACCCCACTAAGAACAAACAACACTAACCCCCTAACAAGAAACTACCCTAACCCGTAACAACAAACAACCCTAACCCCTAACAACAAACAACCCTAACCCCCTAACAACAAACAACCCTAACCAAACAAACAACCCTAACCGACTAACAACAAACAACACTAAACCCCTAACAAGAATCTACCTTAAACCCGAAACAACAAACAACCCTAACCCCCTAACAACCAACAACCGTAAACCCCTAACAACAAACAACACTAACCCCCTAACAACAAACAACCCTAACCTCCTAACAGCAAACAACCCTAACCCCCTAAACAAACAACAACACTAAACCCCTAACCACCAACAGCACTAACCCAGTAAAAACAAAAAAAAACTAACCCCCTACAGCAACCAACACTTATCCCCTAAAAACAAACAACACTAACCCCCAACAAGAAAGAACCCAAATCCTCTAACAACAAACAACTCTAACCCCCTAACAACAAAAAACTCTGAACCCCTAACAACAAACAACACTAACCCACTAACAACAAACAAACCTAAACCCCTAACAACAAACAACCCTTACCCCCAACAACCAACAACACTAACCCCCTAAACAAAAACACTAACACCCGAACACCAAAAACCACTAAACCTCAACAAGAGACAACCCTAAACACCTAACAACAAACAACATTAACCCCCTAACAACAAACACTAACACCCTAACAACAACCATCCCTAACCCCCTAACAACAAACAACACTAAGCCCCAACAACAAACAACACTAACCCTTTAACAACAACCCTAATCCCCTAACTACAAACAACACTAACCCACTAACAACAAACAAAACTAACCCCCTAAAAAACAACACAAACCCCCACCAACAACTCTCACACCCTAACAACAAACAACACTAACTCCCTAACAACAACAACACTAACCCCCAAAAACAAAGAAAACTAACACCCTACCAACAAACAATACTAAACGGCAACTAGAAACAACCCTAACCCCCAACAACAAACAACACTAACCCTCTAATAACAAACAACACTAACACCCAACAACAGTCCTAACCACCTAACAACAAAGAACACTAACCCCCTAAAAAGAAAAAACAATAAACCCCTAAAAGCAGACAACACTCATCCCCTAAGAACAAACAACACTAACACTCTAACAACAACCAACATTAAACCCCTAACAACAAACAATCCTAACCCCCTAAAAACAAACAACACTAACACCCTAAAAACAAACAACCCTAAAACCCTAAAAACAAACAACAATGAACCCCTAAAAACAAACAAGACTAAGCCAATAAGAACAAAGAGCACTAACCCACTAACAACAAAAAACACTAACCCTCTAACAACATCCAACAGTAACGCCCTAACCACAAACAACACTAACCCTCTAACAACAAACAACCCTAACCCCTAACAACAAACAACCCTAACCCCCTAACAACAAACAACCCTAACCCCCTAACAACCAACAACTCTCACTCCCTAAACAACCAACAACACTAACCCGCTAACCAACAACAGCACTAAAACAGTAAAAACAAAAAGAAACTAACCCCCTAACAACAACCAACACTTATCCCCTAAAAACAAACAACACTAACCCCCAACAAGAAAGAACCCAAATCCTCTAACAAGAAACAACTCTAACCCCGAACAACAAACAACTCTGGACCCCTAACAACAAACACCACTAACCCACTAACAACAAACAACACTAACCCCGTAACTAGAAACTACCCTAACCCCGTAACAACAAACAACCCTAACACCCAAACAACAAACACTAACCCCCTAACAACAAAGAACCCTATCTCTCTAACAAGAAACAACACTTACCCCCTAACAACAAAAAACACTAACCCCCTAACAACAAACACCACTAACCCCCTAACAACAATCCTAACACCCTAACAACAAACAACACTAACACCCTAACAACAAAAACCACTAAACCCCAACAAGAAACAACCCTAAACCCCTAACAACAAACACTAACCCCCTAACAACAAACAACACTAAACCCCTAACAAGAACCTACCCTAACCCAGTAACAACAAACAACCCTAACCCCTAACAACAAACAACCCTAACCCCCTAACAACAAACAACCCTAAACCCCTAACATCAAAGAACACTAACACCCTAACAACAAACAACCCTAAGCCCCTAAGAACAAACAACACTAACCCCCAAACAACAAACAACCCTAACCCCTAAAAACCAAAAACACTAACCCACTAACAACAAACAACCCTAACCCACTAACAACAAACAACCCTAACACCCTAACAACAAACAACACTAAACCCCTAACAACAAACAAACCTTAACCCCTAATATCAAACAACAATAACCCCGTAACAACAAACAACCCTAACCCCTAACATCAAGCAACACTAACCCCGTAACAACAAACAACACTAACCCCCAAACAACAAACAAGCCTAACCCCCTAACAACAAACAATCCTATCCCCCTAACAACCAACAACACTAACCCCGTAACCACGAACAACACTAACACCCTAACAACAAAAACCACTAAACCCCAACAAGAAAAATCCCTAAACCCCTAACAACAAACAACACTAACCCCTAACAACACACAACCCTAACCAAACAACAAACAACCCTAACCCACTAACAACAAACAACACTAACCCCCTAACAAGAAACTACCCTAACCCCGTAAAAACAAACAACCCTAACCCCTAACAACAAACAACCCTAACCCCCTAACAACAAACAACCCTAAACCCCTAACATCAAAGAACACTAACACCCTAACAACAAACAACCCTAAGCCCCTAAGAACAAACAACACAAACCCCCAAACAACAAACAACCCTAACCCCTAAAAACCAAAAACACTAACCCACTAACAACAAACAACCCTAACCCACTAACAACAAACAACCCTAACACCCTAACAACAAACAACACTAAACCCCTAACAACAAACAAACCTTAACCCCTAATATCAAACAACAATAACCCCGTAACAACAAACAACCCTAACCCCCAAGCAACAAACAACCCTAACCCCCTAAAAACAAACAATCCTATCCCCCTAACAACCAACAACACTAACCCCCTAACCACAAACAACACTAACATCCTAACAACAAAAACCACTAAACCCCAACAAGAAACAACCCTAAACCCCTAACAACAAACAACACTAACCGCCTAACAACACACAGCCCTAACCAAACAACAAACAACACTAACCCACTAAGAACAAACAACACTAACCCCCTAACAAGAAACTACCCTAACCCGTAACAACAAACAACCCTAACCCCTAACAACAAACAACCCTAACCCCCTAACAACAAACAACCCTAACCGACTAACAACAAACAACACTAAACCCCTAACAAGAAACTACCTTAAACCCGAAACAACAAACAACCCTAACCCCCTAACAACCAACAACCGTAAACACATAACAACAAACAACACTAACCCCCTAACAACAAACAACCCTAACCCCTAACAACAAACAACCCTAACCCCCTAACAACAAACAACCCTAACCCACTAACAACCAACAACTCTCACTCCCTAAACAACCAACAACACTAACCCCCTAACCAACAACAGCACTAACCCAGTAAAAACAAAAAAAACTAACCCCCTAACAACAACCAACACTTATCCCCTAAAAACAAAAAACACTAACCCCCTAACAACAAACAACCCTAACCCCCTAACAACAAACAACCCTAACCAAACAACAAACAACCCTAACCGACTAACAACAAACAACACTAAACCCCTAACAAGAAACAACCTTAAATCCGAAACAAAAAACAACCCTAACACCCTAACAACCAACAACCGTAAACACCTAACAACAAACAACACTAACCCCCTAACAACAACCAAAACTTATCCCCTAAAAACAAACAACACTAACCCCCAAGAAGAAAGAACCCAAATCCTCTAAGAACAAACAACTCTAACCCCCTAACAACAAAAAACTCTGAACACCTAACAACAAGCAACACTAACCCACTAACAACAAACAACCCTAAACCCCTAACAACAAACAACCCTTACCCCCTAACAACCAACAGCACTAACCCCCTAAGCAAAAACACTAACACCCTAACAACAAAACCCACTAAACTCCAACAAGAAACAACCCTAAACACCTAACAAAAAACAACACTAACCCCCTAACAACAAACAACACTAACACCCTAACAACAACCATCCCTAATCCCCTAACAACAAACAACACTAACCCTCTAACAACAACCCTAATCCCCTAACTACAAACAACACTAACCCACTAACAACAAACAAAACTAACCCCCTAAAAAACAACACAAACCCCAACAACAAACAACTCTCACACCCTAACAACAAACACCACTAAGCTGCTAACAACAACAAAACTAACCCCCAAAAACGGACAACACTAACACCCTAACAACAAACACTACTAAACCCCAACTAGAAACAACCCTAACCCCCTAACAACAAACAACACTAACACCTAAAAACCAAAAACACTAACCCACTAACAACAAACAACACTAACCCACTAACAACAAACAACCCTAACACCCTAACAACAAACAACACTAAACCCCTAACAACAAACAAACCTTAACCCCTAATATCAAACAACAATAACCCCGTAACAACAAACAACCCTAACCCCCAAACAACAAACAACCCTAACCCCCTAACAACAAACAATCCTATCCCCCTAACAACCAACAACACTAACCCCCTAACCACAAAAAACACTAACATCCTAACAACAAAAACCACTAAACCCCAACAAGAAACAACCCTAAACCCCTAACAACAAACAACACTAACCGCCTAACAACACACAGCCCTAACCAAACAACAAACAACACTAACCCACTAAGAACAAACAACACTAACCCCCTAACAAGAAACTACCCTAACCCGTAACAACAAACAACCCTAACCCCTAACAACAAACAACCCTAACCCCCTAACAACAAACAACCCTAACCGACTAACAACAAACAACACTAAACCCCTAACAAGAAACTACCTTAAACCCGAAACAACAAACAACCCTAACCCCCTAACAACCAACAACCGTAAACACATAACAACAAACAACACTAACCCCCTAACAACAAACAACCCTAACCCCTAACAACAAACAACCCTAACCCCCTAACAACAAACAACCCTAACCCCCTAACAACCAACAACTCTCACTCCCTAAACAACCAACAACACTAACCCCCTAACCAACAACAGCACTAACCCAGTAAAAACAAAAAAAACTAACCCCCTAACAACAACCAACACTTATCCCCTAAAAACAAAAAACACTAACCCCCTAACAACAAACAACCCTAACCCCCTAACAACAAACAACCCTAACCAAACAACAAACAACCCTAACCGACTAACAACAAACAACACTAAACCCCTAACAAGAAACAACCTTAAATCCGAAACAAAAAACAACCCTAACACCCTAACAACCAACAACCGTAAACACCTAACAACAAACAACACTAACCCCCTAACAACAACCAAAACTTATCCCCTAAAAACAAACAACACTAACCCCCAAGAAGAAAGAACCCAAATCCTCTAAGAACAAACAACTCTAACCCCCTAACAACAAAAAACTCTGAACACCTAACAACAAGCAACACTAACCCACTAACAACAAACAACCCTAAACCCCTAACAACAAACAACCCTTACCCCCTAACAACCAACAGCACTAACCCCCTAAGCAAAAACACTAACACCCTAACAACAAAACCCACTAAACTCCAACAAGAAACAACCCTAAACACCTAACAAAAAACAACACTAACCCCCTAACAACAAACAACACTAACACCCTAACAACAACCATCCCTAATCCCCTAACAACAAACAACACTAACCCTCTAACAACAACCCTAATCCCCTAACTACAAACAACACTAACCCACTAACAACAAACAAAACTAACCCCCTAAAAAACAACACAAACCCCAAGCAACAAACAACTCTCACACCCTAACAACAAAGAACACTAACCCCCTTACAACAAACAACGCTAACCCCCAAAACAACCAACAACACTAAACCCCTAACCACCAACAGCACTAACCCAGTAAAAACAAAAAAAACTAACCCCCTAACAACAACCAACACTTATCCCCTAGAAACAAACAACACTAACCCCCAACAAGAAAGAACCCAAATCCTCTAAGAACAAACAACTCTAACCCCCTAACAACAAAAAACTCTGAACCCCTAACAACAAGCAACACTAACCCACTAACAACAAACAACCCTAAACCCCTAACAACAAACAACCCTTACCCCCTAACAACCAACAGCACTAACCCCCTAAGCAAAAACACTAACACCCTAACAACAAAATCCACTAAACTCCAACAAGAAACAACCCTAAACACCTAACAACAAACAACACTAACCCCCTTTCAAGAAACAACAGTAACACCCTAACAAACAACCATCCCTAACCCCCTAGCAACAAACAACCCTAACCAAACAACAAAGAACCCTAACCGACTAACAACAAACAACACTAAACCCCTAACAAGAAACTACCTTAAAACCGAAACAACAAACAACCCTAACCCCCTGACAAACAACAACAGTAAACACCTAACAACAAACAACACTAACCCCCTAACAACAAACAACCCTAACCAAACAACAAACAACCCTAACCGACTAACAACAAACAACACTAAACCCCTAACAAGAAACAACATTAAATCCAAAACAACAAACAACCCTAACGCCCTAACAACCAACAACCGTAAACACCTAACAACAAACAACACTAACGCCCTAACAACAACCAAAACTTATCCCCTAAAAACAAACAACACTAACCCCCAACAAGAAAGAACCCAAATCCTCTAAGAACAAACAAGTCTAACCCCCTAACAACAAAAAACTCTGAACACCTAACAACAGGCAACACTAACCCACTAACAACAAACAACCCTAAACCCCTAACAAGAAACTACCCTAACCCCGTAAAAACAAACAACCCTAACCCCTAACAACAAACAACCCTAACCCCCTAACAACAAACAACCCTAAACCCCTAACATCAAAGAACACTAACACCCTAACAACAAACAACCCTAAGCCCCTAAGAACAAACAACACTAACCCCCAAACAACAAACAACCCTAACCCCTAAAAACCAAAAACACTAACCCACTAACAACAAACAACGCTAACCCACTAACAACAAACAACCCTAACACCCTAACAACAAACAACACTAAACCCCTAACAACAAACAAACCTTAACCCCTAATATCAAACAACAATAACCCCATAACAACAAACAACCCTAACCCCCAAACAACAAACAACCCTAACCCCCTAACAACAAACAATCCTATCCCCCTAACAACCAACAACACTAACCCCCTAACCACAAACAACACTAACATCCTAACAACAAAAACCACTAAACCCCAACAAGAAACAACCCTAAACCCCTAACAACAAACAACACTAACCGCCTAGCAACACACAGCCCTAACCAAACAACAAACAACACTAACCCACTAAGAACAAACAACACTAACCCCCTAACAAGAAACTACCCTAACCCGTAACAACAAACAACCCTAACCGCTAACAACAAACAACCCTAACCCCCTAACAACAAACAACCCTAACCAAACAAACAACCCTAACCGACTAACAACAAACAACACTAAACCCCTAACAAGAAACTACCGTAAACCCGAAACAACAAACAACCCTAACCCCCTAACAACCAACAACTGTAAACACATAACAACAAACAACACTAACCCCCTAACAACAAACAACCCTAACCCCTAACAACAAACAACCCTAACCCCCTAACAACAAACAACCCTAACCCCCTAACAACCAACAACTCTCACTCCCTAAACAACCAACAACACTAACCCCCTAACCACCAACAGCACTAACCCAGTAAAAACAAAAAAAACTAACCCCCTAACAACAACCAACACTTATCCCCTAAAAACAAACCACACTAACCTCCAACAAGAAAGAACCCAAATCCTCTAACAAGAAACAACTCTAACCCCCTAACAACAAACAACTCTGAACCCCTAACAACAAACACCACTAACCCACTAACAACAAACAACACTAACCCCGTAACTAGAAACTACCCTAACCCCGTAACAACAAACAACCCTAACACCCAAACAACAAACACTAACCCCCTAACAACAAAGAACCCTATCTCTCTAACAAGAAACAACACTTACCCCCTAACAACAAAAAACACTAACCCCCTAACAACAAACACCACTAACGCCCTAACAAGAATCCTAACAACCTCACAACAAACAACACTAACCCCCTAAAAATAAACTACCCAAAACCCCAACAAGAAACAACCCTAACCCCCTAACAACAAACAACACTAACCCCCTAACAACAAACAACACTAACACCCTAACAACAACCATCCCTAATCCCCTAACAACAAACAACACTAACCCTCTAACAACAACCCTAATCCCCTAACTATAAACAAAACTAACCCACTAACAACAAACAAAACTAACCCCCTAAAAAACAACACAAACCCCAAACAACAAACAACTCTCACACCCTAACAACAAAGAACACTAACCCCCTTACAACAAACAACCCTAACCCCCTAAACAACCAACAACACTAAACCCCTAACCACCAACAGCACTAACCCAGTAAAAACAAAAAAAACTAACCCCCTAACAACCACCAACACTTATCCCCTAGAAACAAACAACACTAACCCCCAACAAGAAAGAACCCAAATCCTCTAAGAACAAACAACTCTAACCCCCTAACAACAAAAAACTCTGAACACCTAACAACAAGCAACACTAACCCACTAACAACAAACAACCCTAAACCCCTAACAACAAACAACCCTTACCCCCTAACAACCAACAGCACTAACCCCCTAAGCAAAAACACTAACACCCTGACAACAAAACCCACTAAACTCCAACAAGAAACAACCCTAAACACCTAACAACAAACAACACTAACCCCCTAACAACAAACAACACTAACACCCTAACAACAACCATCCCTAATCCCCTAACAACAAACAACACTAACCCTCTAACAACAACCCTAATCCCCTAACTACAAACAACACTAACCCACTAACAACAAACAAAACTAACCCCCTAAAAAACAACACAAACCCCAACAACAAACAACTCTCACACCCTAACAACAAACACCACTAAGCTGCTAACAACAACAACACTAACCCCCAAAAACGGACAACACTAACACCCTAACAACAAACACTACTAAACCCCAACTAGAAACAACCCTAACCCCCTAACAACAAACAACACTAACCCCTAAAAACCAAAAACACTAACCCACTAACAACAAACAACCCTAACCCACTAACAACAAACAACCCTAACACCCTAACAACAAACAACACTAAACCCCTAACAACAAACAAACCTTAACCCCTAATATCAAACAACAATAACCCCGTAACAACAAACAACCCTAACCCCCAAACAACAAACAACCCTAACCCCCTAACAACAAACAATCCTATCCCCCTAACAACCAACAACACTAACCCCCTAACCACAAAAAACACTAACATCCTAACAACAAAAACCACTAAACCCCAACAAGAAACAACCCTAAACCCCTAACAACAAACAACACTAACCGCCTAACAACACACAGCCCTAACCAAACAACAAACAACACTAACCCACTAAGAACAAACAACACTAACCCCCTAACAAGAAACTACCCTAACCCGTAACAACAAACAACCCTAACCCCTAACAACAAACAACCCTAACCCCCTAACAACAAACAACCCTAACCAAACAAACAACCCTAACCGACTAACAACAAACAACACTAAACCCCTAACAAGAATCTACCTTAAACCCGAAACAACAAACAACCCTAACCCCCTAACAACCAACAACCGTAAACCCCTAACAACAAACAACACTAACCCCCTAACAACAAACAACCCTAACCTCCTAACAGCAAACAACCCTAACCCCCTAAACAAACAACAACACTAAACCCCTAACCACCAACAGCACTAACCCAGTAAAAACAAAAAAAAACTAACCCCCTACAGCAACCAACACTTATCCCCTAAAAACAAACAACACTAACCCCCAACAAGAAAGAACCCAAATCCTCTAACAACAAACAACTCTAACCCCCTAACAACAAAAAACTCTGAACCCCTAACAACAAACAACACTAACCCACTAACAACAAACAACCCTAAACCCCTAACAACAAACAACCCTTACCCCCAACAACCAACAACACTAACCCCCTAAACAAAAACACTAACACCCGAACACCAAAAACCACTAAACCTCAACAAGAGACAACCCTAAACACCTAACAACAAACAACATTAACCCCCTAACAACAAACACTAACACCCTAACAACAACCATCCCTAACCCCCTAACAACAAACAACACTAAGCCCCAACAACAAACAACACTAACCCTTTAACAACAACCCTAATCCCCTAACTACAAACAACACTAACCCACTAACAACAAACAAAACTAACCCCCTAAAAAACAACACAAACCCCCACCAACAACTCTCACACCCTAACAACAAACAACACTAACTCCCTAACAACAACAACACTAACCCCCAAAAACAAAGAAAACTAACACCCTACCAACAAACAATACTAAACGGCAACTAGAAACAACCCTAACCCCCAACAACAAACAACACTAACCCTCTAATAACAAACAACACTAACACCCAACAACAGTCCTAACCACCTAACAACAAAGAACACTAACCCCCTAAAAAGAAAAAACAATAAACCCCTAAAAGCAGACAACACTCATCCCCTAAGAACAAACAACACTAACACTCTAACAACAACCAACATTAAACCCCTAACAACAAACAATCCTAACCCCCTAAAAACAAACAACACTAACACCCTAAAAACAAACAACCCTAAAACCCTAAAAACAAACAACAATGAACCCCTAAAAACAAACAAGACTAAGCCAATAAGAACAAAGAGCACTAACCCACTAACAACAAAAAACACTAACCCTCTAACAACATCCAACAGTAACGCCCTAACCACAAACAACACTAACCCTCTAACAACAAACAACCCTAACCCCTAACAACAAACAACCCTAACCCCCTAACAACAAACAACCCTAACCCCCTAACAACCAACAACTCTCACTCCCTAAACAACCAACAACACTAACCCGCTAACCAACAACAGCACTAAAACAGTAAAAACAAAAAGAAACTAACCCCCTAACAACAACCAACACTTATCCCCTAAAAACAAACAACACTAACCCCCAACAAGAAAGAACCCAAATCCTCTAACAAGGAACAACTCTAACCCCGAACAACAAACAACTCTGGACCCCTAACAACAAACACCACTAACCCACTAACAACAAACAACACTAACCCCGTAACTAGAAACTACCCTAACCCCGTAACAACAAACAACCCTAACACCCAAACAACAAACACTAACCCCCTAACAACAAAGAACCCTATCTCTCTAACAAGAAACAACACTTACCCCCTAACAACAAAAAACACTAACCCCCTAACAACAAACACCACTAACCCCCTAACAACAATCCTAACACCCTAACAACAAACAGCACTAACACCCTAACAACAAAAACCACTAAACCCCAACAAGAAACAACCCTAAACCCCTAACAACAAACACTAACCCCCTAACAACAAACAACACTAAACCCCTAACAAGAACCTACCCTAACCCAGTAACAACAAACAACCCTAACCCCTAACAACAAACAACCCTAACCCCCTAACAACAAACAACCCTAAACCCCTAACATCAAAGAACACTAACACCCTAACAACAAACAACCCTAAGCCCCTAAGAACAAACAACACTAACCCCCAAACAACAAACAACCCTAACCCCTAAAAACCAAAAACACTAACCCACTAACAACAAACAACCCTAACCCACTAACAACAAACAACCCTAACACCCTAACAACAAACAACACTAAACCCCTAACAACAAACAAACCTTAACCCCTAATATCAAACAACAATAACCCCGTAACAACAAACAACCCTAACCCCTAACATCAAGCAACACTAACCCCGTAACAACAAACAACACTAACCCCCAAACAACAAACAAGCCTAACCCCCTAACAACAAACAATCCTATCCCCCTAACAACCAACAACACTAACCCCGTAACCACGAACAACACTAACACCCTAACAACAAAAACCACTAAACCCCAACAAGAAAAATCCCTAAACCCCTAACAACAAACAACACTAACCCCTAACAACACACAACCCTAACCAAACAACAAACAACCCTAACCCACTAACAACAAACAACACTAACCCCCTAAGAAGAAACTACCCTAACCCCGTAAAAACAAACAACCCTAACCCCTAACAACAAACAACCCTAACCCCCTAACAACAAACAACCCTAAACCCCTAACATCAAAGAACACTAACACCCTAACAACAAACAACCCTAAGCCCCTAAGAACAAACAACACTAACCCCCAAACAACAAACAACCCTAACCCCTAAAAACCAAAAACACTAACCCACTAACAACAAACAACCCTAACCCACTAACAACAAACAACCCTAACACCCTAACAACAAACAACACTAAACCCCTAACAACAAACAAACCTTAACCCCTAATATCAAACAACAATAACCCCGTAACAACAAACAACCCTAACCCCCAAGCAACAAACAACCCTAACCCCCTAAAAACAAACAATCCTATCCCCCTAACAACCAACAACACTAACCCCCTAACCACAAACAACACTAACATCCTAACAACAAAAACCACTAAACCCCAACAAGAAACAACCCTAAACCCCTAACAACAAACAACACTAACCGCCTAACAACACACAGCCCTAACCAAACAACAAACAACACTAACCCACTAAGAACAAACAACACTAACCCCCTAACAAGAAACTACCCTAACCCGTAACAACAAACAACCCTAACCCCTAACAACAAACAACCCTAACCCCCTAACAACAAACAACCCTAACCGACTAACAACAAACAACACTAAACCCCTAACAAGAAACTACCTTAAACCCGAAACAACAAACAACCCTAACCCCCTAACAACCAACAACCGTAAACACATAACAACAAACAACACTAACCCCCTAACAACAAACAACCCTAACCCCTAACAACAAACAACCCTAACCCCCTAACAACAAACAACCCTAACCCCCTAACAACCAACAACTCTCACTCCCTAAACAACCAACAACACTAACCCCCTAACCAACAACAGCACTAACCCAGTAAAAACAAAAAAAACTAACCCCCTAACAACAACCAACACTTATCCCCTAAAAACAAAAAACACTAACCCCCTAACAACAAACAACCCTAACCCCCTAACAACAAACAACCCTAACCAAACAACAAACAACCCTAACCGACTAACAACAAACAACACTAAACCCCTAACAAGAAACAACCTTAAATCCGAAACAAAAAACAACCCTAACACCCTAACAACCAACAACCGTAAACACCTAACAACAAACAACACTAACCCCCTAACAACAACCAAAACTTATCCCCTAAAAACAAACAACACTAACCCCCAAGAAGAAAGAACCCAAATCCTCTAAGAACAAACAACTCTAACCCCCTAACAACAAAAAACTCTGAACACCTAACAACAAGCAACACTAACCCACTAACAACAAACAACCCTAAACCCCTAACAACAAACAACCCTTACCGCCTAACAACCAACAGCACTAACCCCCTAAGCAAAAACACTAACACCCTAACAACAAAACCCACTAAACTCCAACAAGAAACAACCCTAAACACCTAACAAAAAACAACACTAACCCCCTAACAACAAACAACACTAACACCCTAACAACAACCATCCCTAATCCCCTAACAACAAACAACACTAACCCTCTAACAACAACCCTAATCCCCTAACTACAAACAACACTAACCCACTAACAACAAACAAAACTAACCCCCTAAAAAACAACACAAACCCCAACAACAAACAACTCTCACACCCTAACAACAAACACCACTAAGCTGCTAACAACAACAACACTAACCCCCAAAAACGGACAACACTAACACCCTAACAACAAACACTACTAAACCCCAACTAGAAACAACCTTAACCCCCTAACAACAAACAACACTAACCCCTAAAAACCAAAAACACTAACCCACTAACAACAAACAACCCTAACCCACTAACAACAAACAACCCTAACACCCTAACAACAAACAACACTAAACCCCTAACAACAAACAAACCTTAACCCCTAATATCAAACAACAATAACCCCGTAACAACAAACAACCCTAACCCCCAAACAACAAACAACCCTAACCCCCTAACAACAAACAATCCTATCCCCCTAACAACCAACAACACTAACCCCCTAACCACAAAAAACACTAACATCCTAACAACAAAAACCACTAAACCCCAACAAGAAACAACCCTAAACCCCTAACAACAAACAACACTAACCGCCTAACAACACACAGCCCTAACCAAACAACAAACAACACTAACCCACTAAGAACAAACAACACTAACCCCCTAACAAGAAACTACCCTAACCCGTAACAACAAACAACCCTAACCCCTAACAACAAACAACCCTAACCCCCTAACAACAAACAACCCTAACCGACTAACAACAAACAACACTAAACCCCTAACAAGAAACTACCTTAAACCCGAAACAACAAACAACCCTAACCCCCTAACAACCAACAACCGTAAACACATAACAACAAACAACACTAACCCCCTAACAACAAACAACCCTAACCCCTAACAACAAACAACCCTAACCCCCTAACAACAAACAACCCTAACCCCCTAACAACCAACAACTCTCACTCCCTAAACAACCAACAACACTAACCCCCTAACCAACAACAGCACTAACCCAGTAAAAACAAAAAAAACTAACCCCCTAACAACAACCAACACTTATACCCTAAAAACAAAAAACACTAACCCCCTAACAACAAACAACCCTAACCCCCTAACAACAAACAACCCTAACCAAACAACAAACAACCCTAACCGACTAACAACAAACAACACTAAACCCCTAACAAGAAACAACCTTAAATCCGAAACAAAAAACAACCCTAACACCCTAACAACCAACAACCGTAAACACCTAACAACAAACAACACTAACCCCCTAACAACAACCAAAACTTATCCCCTAAAAACAAACAACACTAACCCCCAAGAAGAAAGAACCCAAATCCTCTAAGAACAAACAACTCTAACCCCCTAACAACAAAAAACTCTGAACACCTAACAACAAGCAACACTAACCCACTAACAACAAACAACCCTAAACCCCTAACAACAAACAACCCTTACCCCCTAACAACCAACAGCACTAACCCCCTAAGCAAAAACACTAACACCCTAACAACAAAACCCACTAAACTCCAACAAGAAACAACCCTAAACACCTAACAAAAAACAACACTAACCCCCTAACAACAAACAACACTAACACCCTAACAACAACCATCCCTAATCCCCTAACAACAAACAACACTAACCCTCTAACAACAACCCTAATCCCCTAACTACAAACAACACTAACCCACTAACAACAAACAAAACTAACCCCCTAAAAAACAACACAAACCCCAAGCAACAAACAACTCTCACACCCTAACAACAAAGAACACTAACCCCCTTACAACAAACAACGCTAACCCCCAAAACAACCAACAACACTAAACCCCTAACCACCAACAGCACTAACCCAGTAAAAACAAAAAAAACTAACCCCCTAACAACAACCAACACTTATCCCCTAGAAACAAACAACACTAACCCCCAACAAGAAAGAACCCAAATCCTCTAAGAACAAACAACTCTAACCCCCTAACAACAAAAAACTCTGAACCCCTAACAACAAGCAACACTAACCCACTAACAACAAACAACCCTAAACCCCTAACAACAAACAACCCTTACCCCCTAACAACCAACAGCACTAACCCCCTAAGCAAAAACACTAACACCCTAACAACAAAATCCACTAAACTCCAACAAGAAACAACCCTAAACACCTAACAACAAACAACACTAACCCCCTTTCAAGAAACAACAGTAACACCCTAACAAACAACCATCCCTAACCCCCTAGCAACAAACAACCCTAACCAAACAACAAAGAACCCTAACCGACTAACAACAAACAACACTAAACCCCTAACAAGAAACTACCTTAAAACCGAAACAACAAACAACCCTAACCCCCTGACAAACAACAACAGTAAACACCTAACAACAAACAACACTAACCCCCTAACAACAAACAACCCTAACCAAACAACAAACAACCCTAACCGACTAACAACAAACAACACTAAACCCCTAACAAGAAACAACATTAAATCCAAAACAACAAACAACCCTAACGCCCTAACAACCAACAACCGTAAACACCTAACAACAAACAACACTAACGCCCTAACAACAACCAAAACTTATCCCCTAAAAACAAACAACACTAACCCCCAACAAGAAAGAACCCAAATCCTCTAAGAACAAACAAGTCTAACCCCCTAACAACAAAAAACTCTGAACACCTAACAACAGGCAACACTAACCCACTAACAACAAACAACCCTAAACCCCTAACAAGAAACTACCCTAACCCCGTAAAAACAAACAACCCTAACCCCTAACAACAAACAACCCTAACCCCCTAACAACAAACAACCCTAAACCCCTAACATCAAAGAACACTAACACCCTAACAACAAACAACCCTAAGCCCCTAAGAACAAACAACACTAACCCCCAAACAACAAACAACCCTAACCCCTAAAAACCAAAAACACTAACCCACTAACAACAAACAACGCTAACCCACTAACAACAAACAACCCTAACACCCTAACAACAAACAACACTAAACCCCTAACAACAAACAAACCTTAACCCCTAATATCAAACAACAATAACCCCATAACAACAAACAACCCTAACCCCCAAACAACAAACAACCCTAACCCCCTAACAACAAACAATCCTATCCCCCTAACAACCAACAACACTAACCCCCTAACCACAAACAACACTAACATCCTAACAACAAAAACCACTAAACCCCAACAAGAAACAACCCTAAACCCCTAACAACAAACAACACTAACCGCCTAGCAACACACAGCCCTAACCAAACAACAAACAACACTAACCCACTAAGAACAAACAACACTAACCCCCTAACAAGAAACTACCCTAACCCGTAACAACAAACAACCCTAACCGCTAACAACAAACAACCCTAACCCCCTAACAACAAACAACCCTAACCAAACAAACAACCCTAACCGACTAACAACAAACAACACTAAACCCCTAACAAGAAACTACCGTAAACCCGAAACAACAAACAACCCTAACCCCCTAACAACCAACAACTGTAAACACATAACAACAAACAACACTAACCCCCTAACAACAAACAACCCTAACCCCTAACAACAAACAACCCTAACCCCCTAACAACAAACAACCCTAACCCCCTAACAACCAACAACTCTCACTCCCTAAACAACCAACAACACTAACCCCCTAACCACCAACAGCACTAACCCAGTAAAAACAAAAAAAACTAACCCCCTAACAACAACCAACACTTATCCCCTAAAAACAAACCACACTAACCTCCAACAAGAAAGAACCCAAATCCTCTAACAAGAAACAACTCTAACCCCCTAACAACAAACAACTCTGAACCCCTAACAACAAACACCACTAACCCACTAACAACAAACAACACTAACCCCGTAACTAGAAACTACCCTAACCCCGTAACAACAAACAACCCTAACACCCAAACAACAAACACTAACCCCCTAACAACAAAGAACCCTATCTCTCTAACAAGAAACAACACTTACCCCCTAACAACAAAAAACACTAACCCCCTAACAACAAACACCACTAACGCCCTAACAAGAATCCTAACAACCTCACAACAAACAACACTAACCCCCTAAAAATAAACTACCCAAAACCCCAACAAGAAACAACCCTAACCCCCTAACAACAAACAACACTAACCCCCTAACAACAAACAACACTAACACCCTAACAACAACCATCCCTAATCCCCTAACAACAAACAACACTAACCCTCTAACAACAACCCTAATCCCCTAACTATAAACAACACTAACCCACTAACAACAAACAAAACTAACCCCCTAAAAAACAACACAAACCCCAAACAACAAACAACTCTCACACCCTAACAACAAAGAACACTAACCCCCTTACAACAAACAACCCTAACCCCCTAAACAACCAACAACACTAAACCCCTAACCACCAACAGCACTAACCCAGTAAAAACAAAAAAAACTAACCCCCTAACAACCACCAACACTTATCCCCTAGAAACAAACAACACTAACCCCCAACAAGAAAGAACCCAAATCCTCTAAGAACAAACAACTCTAACCCCCTAACAACAAAAAACTCTGAACACCTAACAACAAGCAACACTAACCCACTAACAACAAACAACCCTAAACCCCTAACAACAAACAACCCTTACCCCCTAACAACCAACAGCACTAACCCCCTAAGCAAAAACACTAACACCCTGACAACAAAACCCACTAAACTCCAACAAGAAACAACCCTAAACACCTAACAACAAACAACACTAACCCCCTAACAACAAACAACACTAACACCCTAACAACAACCATCCCTAATCCCCTAACAACAAACAACACTAACCCTCTAACAACAACCCTAATCCCCTAACTACAAACAACACTAACCCACTAACAACAAACAAAACTAACCCCCTAAAAAACAACACAAACCCCAACAACAAACAACTCTCACACCCTAACAACAAACACCACTAAGCTGCTAACAACAACAACACTAACCCCCAAAAACGGACAACACTAACACCCTAACAACAAACACTACTAAACCCCAACTAGAAACAACCCTAACCCCCTAACAACAAACAACACTAACCCCTAAAAACCAAAAACACTAACCCACTAACAACAAACAACCCTAACCCACTAACAACAAACAACCCTAACACCCTAACAACAAACAACACTAAACCCCTAACAACAAACAAACCTTAACCCCTAATATCAAACAACAATAACCCCGTAACAACAAACAACCCTAACCCCCAAACAACAAACAACCCTAACCCCCTAACAACAAACAATCCTATCCCCCTAACAACCAACAACACTAACCCCCTAACCACAAAAAACACTAACATCCTAACAACAAAAACCACTAAACCCCAACAAGAAACAACCCTAAACCCCTAACAACAAACAACACTAACCGCCTAACAACACACAGCCCTAACCAAACAACAAACAACACTACCCCACTAAGAACAAACAACACTAACCCCCTAACAAGAAACTACCCTAACCCGTAACAACAAACAACCCTAACCCCTAACAACAAACAACCCTAACCCCCTAACAACAAACAACCCTAACCAAACAAACAACCCTAACCGACTAACAACAAACAACACTAAACCCCTAACAAGAATCTACCTTAAACCCGAAACAACAAACAACCCTAACCCCCTAACAACCAACAACCGTAAACCCCTAACAACAAACAACACTAACCCCCTAACAACAAACAACCCTAACCTCCTAACAGCAAACAACCCTAACCCCCTAAACAAACAACAACACTAAACCCCTAACCACCAACAGCACTAACCCAGTAAAAACAAAAAAAAACTAACCCCCTACAGCAACCAACACTTATCCCCTAAAAACAAACAACACTAACCCCCAACAAGAAAGAACCCAAATCCTCTAACAACAAACAACTCTAACCCCCTAACAACAAAAAACTCTGAACCCCTAACAACAAACAACACTAACCCACTAACAACAAACAAACCTAAACCCCTAACAACAAACAACCCTTACCCCCAACAACCAACAACACTAACCCCCTAAACAAAAACACTAACACCCGAACACCAAAAACCACTAAACCTCAACAAGAGACAACCCTAAACACCTAACAACAAACAACATTAACCCCCTAACAACAAACACTAACACCCTAACAACAACCATCCCTAACCCCCTAACAACAAACAACACTAAGCCCCAACAACAAACAACACTAACCCTTTAACAACAACCCTAATCCCCTAACTACAAACAACACTAACCCACTAACAACAAACAAAACTAACCCCCTAAAAAACAACACAAACCCCCACCAACAACTCTCACACCCTAACAACAAACAACACTAACTCCCTAACAACAACAACACTAACCCCCAAAAACAAAGAAAACTAACACCCTACCAACAAACAATACTAAACGGCAACTAGAAACAACCCTAACCCCCAACAACAAACAACACTAACCCTCTAATAACAAACAACACTAACACCCAACAACAGTCCTAACCACCTAACAACAAAGAACACTAACCCCCTAAAAAGAAAAAACAATAAACCCCTAAAAGCAGACAACACTCATCCCCTAAGAACAAACAACACTAACACTCTAACAACAACCAACATTAAACCCCTAACAACAAACAATCCTAACCCCCTAAAAACAAACAACACTAACACCCTAAAAACAAACAACCCTAAAACCCTAAAAACAAACAACAATGAACCCCTAAAAACAAACAAGACTAAGCCAATAAGAACAAAGAGCACTAACCCACTAACAACAAAAAACACTAACCCTCTAACAACATCCAACAGTAACGCCCTAACCACAAACAACACTAACCCTCTAACAACAAACAACCCTAACCCCTAACAACAAACAACCCTAACCCCCTAACAACAAACAACCCTAACCCCCTAACAACCAACAACTCTCACTCCCTAAACAACCAACAACACTAACCCGCTAACCAACAACAGCACTAAAACAGTAAAAACAAAAAGAAACTAACCCCCTAACAACAACCAACACTTATCCCCTAAAAACAAACAACACTAACCCCCAACAAGAAAGAACCCAAATCCTCTAACAAGAAACAACTCTAACCCCGAACAACAAACAACTCTGGACCCCTAACAACAAACACCACTAACCCACTAACAACAAACAACACTAACCCCGTAACTAGAAACTACCCTAACCCCGTAACAACAAACAACCCTAACACCCAAACAACAAACACTAACCCCCTAACAACAAAGAACCCTATCTCTCTAACAAGAAACAACACTTACCCCCTAACAACAAAAAACACTAACCCCCTAACAACAAACACCACTAACCCCCTAACAACAATCCTAACACCCTAACAACAAACAACACTAACACCCTAACAACAAAAACCACTAAACCCCAACAAGAAACAACCCTAAACCCCTAACAACAAACACTAACCCCCTAACAACAAACAACACTAAACCCCTAACAAGAACCTACCCTAACCCAGTAACAACAAACAACCCTAACCCCTAACAACAAACAACCCTAACCCCCTAACAACAAACAACCCTAAACCCCTAACATCAAAGAACACTAACACCCTAACAACAAACAACCCTAAGCCCCTAAGAACAAACAACACTAACCCCCAAACAACAAACAACCCTAACCCCTAAAAACCAAAAACACTAACCCACTAACAACAAACAACCCTAACCCACTAACAACAAACAACCCTAACACCCTAACAACAAACAACACTAAACCCCTAACAACAAACAAACCTTAACCCCTAATATCAAACAACAATAACCCCGTAACAACAAACAACCCTAACCCCTAACATCAAGCAACACTAACCCCGTAACAACAAACAACACTAACCCCCAAACAACAAACAAGCCTAACCCCCTAACAACAAACAATCCTATCCCCCTAACAACCAACAACACTAACCCCGTAACCACGAACAACACTAACACCCTAACAACAAAAACCACTAAACCCCAACAAGAAAAATCCCTAAACCCCTAACAACAAACAACACTAACCCCTAACAACACACAACCCTAACCAAACAACAAACAACCCTAACCCACTAACAACAAACAACACTAACCCCCTAACAAGAAACTACCCTAACCCCGTAAAAACAAACAACCCTAACCCCTAACAACAAACAACCCTAACCCCCTAACAACAAACAACCCTAAACCCCTAACATCAAAGAACACTAACACCCTAACAACAAACAACCCTAAGCCCCTAAGAACAAACAACACAAACCCCCAAACAACAAACAACCCTAACCCCTAAAAACCAAAAACACTAACCCACTAACAACAAACAACCCTAACCCACTAACAACAAACAACCCTAACACCCTAACAACAAACAACACTAAACCCCTAACAACAAACAAACCTTAACCCCTAATATCAAACAACAATAACCCCGTAACAACAAACAACCCTAACCCCCAAGCAACAAACAACCCTAACCCCCTAAAAACAAACAATCCTATCCCCCTAACAACCAACAACACTAACCCCCTAACCACAAACAACACTAACATCCTAACAACAAAAACCACTAAACCCCAACAAGAAACAACCCTAAACCCCTAACAACAAACAACACTAACCGCCTAACAACACACAGCCCTAACCAAACAACAAACAACACTAACCCACTAAGAACAAACAACACTAACCCCCTAACAAGAAACTACCCTAACCCGTAACAACAAACAACCCTAACCCCTAACAACAAACAACCCTAACCCCCTAACAACAAACAACCCTAACCGACTAACAACAAACAACACTAAACCCCTAACAAGAAACTACCTTAAACCCGAAACAACAAACAACCCTAACCCCCTAACAACCAACAACCGTAAACACATAACAACAAACAACACTAACCCCCTAACAACAAACAACCCTAACCCCTAACAACAAACAACCCTAACCCCCTAACAACAAACAACCCTAACCCACTAACAACCAACAACTCTCACTCCCTAAACAACCAACAACACTAACCCCCTAACCAACAACAGCACTAACCCAGTAAAAACAAAAAAAACTAACCCCCTAACAACAACCAACACTTATCCCCTAAAAACAAAAAACACTAACCCCCTAACAACAAACAACCCTAACCCCCTAACAACAAACAACCCTAACCAAACAACAAACAACCCTAACCGACTAACAACAAACAACACTAAACCCCTAACAAGAAACAACCTTAAATCCGAAACAAAAAACAACCCTAACACCCTAACAACCAACAACCGTAAACACCTAACAACAAACAACACTAACCCCCTAACAACAACCAAAACTTATCCCCTAAAAACAAACAACACTAACCCCCAAGAAGAAAGAACCCAAATCCTCTAAGAACAAACAACTCTAACCCCCTAACAACAAAAAACTCTGAACACCTAACAACAAGCAACACTAACCCACTAACAACAAACAACCCTAAACCCCTAACAACAAACAACCCTTACCCCCTAACAACCAACAGCACTAACCCCCTAAGCAAAAACACTAACACCCTAACAACAAAACCCACTAAACTCCAACAAGAAACAACCCTAAACACCTAACAAAAAACAACACTAACCCCCTAACAACAAACAACACTAACACCCTAACAACAACCATCCCTAATCCCCTAACAACAAACAACACTAACCCTCTAACAACAACCCTAATCCCCTAACTACAAACAACACTAACCCACTAACAACAAACAAAACTAACCCCCTAAAAAACAACACAAACCCCAACAACAAACAACTCTCACACCCTAACAACAAACACCACTAAGCTGCTAACAACAACAAAACTAACCCCCAAAAACGGACAACACTAACACCCTAACAACAAACACTACTAAACCCCAACTAGAAACAACCCTAACCCCCTAACAACAAACAACACTAACACCTAAAAACCAAAAACACTAACCCACTAACAACAAACAACACTAACCCACTAACAACAAACAACCCTAACACCCTAACAACAAACAACACTAAACCCCTAACAACAAACAAACCTTAACCCCTAATATCAAACAACAATAACCCCGTAACAACAAACAACCCTAACCCCCAAACAACAAACAACCCTAACCCCCTAACAACAAACAATCCTATCCCCCTAACAACCAACAACACTAACCCCCTAACCACAAAAAACACTAACATCCTAACAACAAAAACCACTAAACCCCAACAAGAAACAACCCTAAACCCCTAACAACAAACAACACTAACCGCCTAACAACACACAGCCCTAACCAAACAACAAACAACACTAACCCACTAAGAACAAACAACACTAACCCCCTAACAAGAAACTACCCTAACCCGTAACAACAAACAACCCTAACCCCTAACAACAAACAACCCTAACCCCCTAACAACAAACAACCCTAACCGACTAACAACAAACAACACTAAACCCCTAACAAGAAACTACCTTAAACCCGAAACAACAAACAACCCTAACCCCCTAACAACCAACAACCGTAAACACATAACAACAAACAACACTAACCCCCTAACAACAAACAACCCTAACCCCTAACAACAAACAACCCTAACCCCCTAACAACAAACAACCCTAACCCCCTAACAACCAACAACTCTCACTCCCTAAACAACCAACAACACTAACCCCCTAACCAACAACAGCACTAACCCAGTAAAAACAAAAAAAACTAACCCCCTAACAACAACCAACACTTATCCCCTAAAAACAAAAAACACTAACCCCCTAACAACAAACAACCCTAACCCCCTAACAACAAACAACCCTAACCAAACAACAAACAACCCTAACCGACTAACAACAAACAACACTAAACCCCTAACAAGAAACAACCTTAAATCCGAAACAAAAAACAACCCTAACACCCTAACAACCAACAACCGTAAACACCTAACAACAAACAACACTAACCCCCTAACAACAACCAAAACTTATCCCCTAAAAACAAACAACACTAACCCCCAAGAAGAAAGAACCCAAATCCTCTAAGAACAAACAACTCTAACCCCCTAACAACAAAAAACTCTGAACACCTAACAACAAGCAACACTAACCCACTAACAACAAACAACCCTAAACCCCTAACAACAAACAACCCTTACCCCCTAACAACCAACAGCACTAACCCCCTAAGCAAAAACACTAACACCCTAACAACAAAACCCACTAAACTCCAACAAGAAACAACCCTAAACACCTAACAAAAAACAACACTAACCCCCTAACAACAAACAACACTAACACCCTAACAACAACCATCCCTAATCCCCTAACAACAAACAACACTAACCCTCTAACAACAACCCTAATCCCCTAACTACAAACAACACTAACCCACTAACAACAAACAAAACTAACCCCCTAAAAAACAACACAAACCCCAAGCAACAAACAACTCTCACACCCTAACAACAAAGAACACTAACCCCCTTACAACAAACAACGCTAACCCCCAAAACAACCAACAACACTAAACCCCTAACCACCAACAGCACTAACCCAGTAAAAACAAAAAAAACTAACCCCCTAACAACAACCAACACTTATCCCCTAGAAACAAACAACACTAACCCCCAACAAGAAAGAACCCAAATCCTCTAAGAACAAACAACTCTAACCCCCTAACAACAAAAAACTCTGAACCCCTAACAACAAGCAACACTAACCCACTAACAACAAACAACCCTAAACCCCTAACAACAAACAACCCTTACCCCCTAACAACCAACAGCACTAACCCCCTAAGCAAAAACACTAACACCCTAACAACAAAATCCACTAAACTCCAACAAGAAACAACCCTAAACACCTAACAACAAACAACACTAACCCCCTTTCAAGAAACAACAGTAACACCCTAACAAACAACCATCCCTAACCCCCTAGCAACAAACAACCCTAACCAAACAACAAAGAACCCTAACCGACTAACAACAAACAACACTAAACCCCTAACAAGAAACTACCTTAAAACCGAAACAACAAACAACCCTAACCCCCTGACAAACAACAACAGTAAACACCTAACAACAAACAACACTAACCCCCTAACAACAAACAACCCTAACCAAACAACAAACAACCCTAACCGACTAACAACAAACAACACTAAACCCCTAACAAGAAACAACATTAAATCCAAAACAACAAACAACCCTAACGCCCTAACAACCAACAACCGTAAACACCTAACAACAAACAACACTAACGCCCTAACAACAACCAAAACTTATCCCCTAAAAACAAACAACACTAACCCCCAACAAGAAAGAACCCAAATCCTCTAAGAACAAACAAGTCTAACCCCCTAACAACAAAAAACTCTGAACACCTAACAACAGGCAACACTAACCCACTAACAACAAACAACCCTAAACCCCTAACAAGAAACTACCCTAACCCCGTAAAAACAAACAACCCTAACCCCTAACAACAAACAACCCTAACCCCCTAACAACAAACAACCCTAAACCCCTAACATCAAAGAACACTAACACCCTAACAACAAACAACCCTAAGCCCCTAAGAACAAACAACACTAACCCCCAAACAACAAACAACCCTAACCCCTAAAAACCAAAAACACTAACCCACTAACAACAAACAACGCTAACCCACTAACAACAAACAACCCTAACACCCTAACAACAAACAACACTAAACCCCTAACAACAAACAAACCTTAACCCCTAATATCAAACAACAATAACCCCATAACAACAAACAACCCTAACCCCCAAACAACAAACAACCCTAACCCCCTAACAACAAACAATCCTATCCCCCTAACAACCAACAACACTAACCCCCTAACCACAAACAACACTAACATCCTAACAACAAAAACCACTAAACCCCAACAAGAAACAACCCTAAACCCCTAACAACAAACAACACTAACCGCCTAGCAACACACAGCCCTAACCAAACAACAAACAACACTAACCCACTAAGAACAAACAACACTAACCCCCTAACAAGAAACTACCCTAACCCGTAACAACAAACAACCCTAACCGCTAACAACAAACAACCCTAACCCCCTAACAACAAACAACCCTAACCAAACAAACAACCCTAACCGACTAACAACAAACAACACTAAACCCCTAACAAGAAACTACCGTAAACCCGAAACAACAAACAACCCTAACCCCCTAACAACCAACAACTGTAAACACATAACAACAAACAACACTAACCCCCTAACAACAAACAACCCTAACCCCTAACAACAAACAACCCTAACCCCCTAACAACAAACAACCCTAACCCCCTAACAACCAACAACTCTCACTCCCTAAACAACCAACAACACTAACCCCCTAACCACCAACAGCACTAACCCAGTAAAAACAAAAAAAACTAACCCCCTAACAACAACCAACACTTATCCCCTAAAAACAAACCACACTAACCTCCAACAAGAAAGAACCCAAATCCTCTAACAAGAAACAACTCTAACCCCCTAACAACAAACAACTCTGAACCCCTAACAACAAACACCACTAACCCACTAACAACAAACAACACTAACCCCGTAACTAGAAACTACCCTAACCCCGTAACAACAAACAACCCTAACACCCAAACAACAAACACTAACCCCCTAACAACAAAGAACCCTATCTCTCTAACAAGAAACAACACTTACCCCCTAACAACAAAAAACACTAACCCCCTAACAACAAACACCACTAACGCCCTAACAAGAATCCTAACAACCTCACAACAAACAACACTAACCCCCTAAAAATAAACTACCCAAAACCCCAACAAGAAACAACCCTAACCCCCTAACAACAAACAACACTAACCCCCTAACAACAAACAACACTAACACCCTAACAACAACCATCCCTAATCCCCTAACAACAAACAACACTAACCCTCTAACAACAACCCTAATCCCCTAACTATAAACAACACTAACCCACTAACAACAAACAAAACTAACCCCCTAAAAAACAACACAAACCCCAAACAACAAACAACTCTCACACCCTAACAACAAAGAACACTAACCCCCTTACAACAAACAACCCTAACCCCCTAAACAACCAACAACACTAAACCCCTAACCACCAACAGCACTAACCCAGTAAAAACAAAAAAAACTAACCCCCTAACAACCACCAACACTTATCCCCTAGAAACAAACAACACTAACCCCCAACAAGAAAGAACCCAAATCCTCTAAGAACAAACAACTCTAACCCCCTAACAACAAAAAACTCTGAACACCTAACAACAAGCAACACTAACCCACTAACAACAAACAACCCTAAACCCCTAACAACAAACAACCCTTACCCCCTAACAACCAACAGCACTAACCCCCTAAGCAAAAACACTAACACCCTGACAACAAAACCCACTAAACTCCAACAAGAAACAACCCTAAACACCTAACAACAAACAACACTAACCCCCTAACAACAAACAACACTAACACCCTAACAACAACCATCCCTAATCCCCTAACAACAAACAACACTAACCCTCTAACAACAACCCTAATCCCCTAACTACAAACAACACTAACCCACTAACAACAAACAAAACTAACCCCCTAAAAAACAACACAAACCCCAACAACAAACAACTCTCACACCCTAACAACAAACACCACTAAGCTGCTAACAACAACAACACTAACCCCCAAAAACGGACAACACTAACACCCTAACAACAAACACTACTAAACCCCAACTAGAAACAACCCTAACCCCCTAACAACAAACAACACTAACCCCTAAAAACCAAAAACACTAACCCACTAACAACAAACAACCCTAACCCACTAACAACAAACAACCCTAACACCCTAACAACAAACAACACTAAACCCCTAACAACAAACAAACCTTAACCCCTAATATCAAACAACAATAACCCCGTAACAACAAACAACCCTAACCCCCAAACAACAAACAACCCTAACCCCCTAACAACAAACAATCCTATCCCCCTAACAACCAACAACACTAACCCCCTAACCACAAAAAACACTAACATCCTAACAACAAAAACCACTAAACCCCAACAAGAAACAACCCTAAACCCCTAACAACAAACAACACTAACCGCCTAACAACACACAGCCCTAACCAAACAACAAACAACACTAACCCACTAAGAACAAACAACACTAACCCCCTAACAAGAAACTACCCTAACCCGTAACAACAAACAACCCTAACCCCTAACAACAAACAACCCTAACCCCCTAACAACAAACAACCCTAACCAAACAAACAACCCTAACCGACTAACAACAAACAACACTAAACCCCTAACAAGAATCTACCTTAAACCCGAAACAACAAACAACCCTAACCCCCTAACAACCAACAACCGTAAACCCCTAACAACAAACAACACTAACCCCCTAACAACAAACAACCCTAACCTCCTAACAGCAAACAACCCTAACCCCCTAAACAAACAACAACACTAAACCCCTAACCACCAACAGCACTAACCCAGTAAAAACAAAAAAAAACTAACCCCCTACAGCAACCAACACTTATCCCCTAAAAACAAACAACACTAACCCCCAACAAGAAAGAACCCAAATCCTCTAACAACAAACAACTCTAACCCCCTAACAACAAAAAACTCTGAACCCCTAACAACAAACAACACTAACCCACTAACAACAAACAAACCTAAACCCCTAACAACAAACAACCCTTACCCCCAACAACCAACAACACTAACCCCCTAAACAAAAACACTAACACCCGAACACCAAAAACCACTAAACCTCAACAAGAGACAACCCTAAACACCTAACAACAAACAACATTAACCCCCTAACAACAAACACTAACACCCTAACAACAACCATCCCTAACCCCCTAACAACAAACAACACTAAGCCCCAACAACAAACAACACTAACCCTTTAACAACAACCCTAATCCCCTAACTACAAACAACACTAACCCACTAACAACAAACAAAACTAACCCCCTAAAAAACAACACAAACCCCCACCAACAACTCTCACACCCTAACAACAAACAACACTAACTCCCTAACAACAACAACACTAACCCCCAAAAACAAAGAAAACTAACACCCTACCAACAAACAATACTAAACGGCAACTAGAAACAACCCTAACCCCCAACAACAAACAACACTAACCCTCTAATAACAAACAACACTAACACCCAACAACAGTCCTAACCACCTAACAACAAAGAACACTAACCCCCTAAAAAGAAAAAACAATAAACCCCTAAAAGCAGACAACACTCATCCCCTAAGAACAAACAACACTAACACTCTAACAACAACCAACATTAAACCCCTAACAACAAACAATCCTAACCCCCTAAAAACAAACAACACTAACACCCTAAAAACAAACAACCCTAAAACCCTAAAAACAAACAACAATGAACCCCTAAAAACAAACAAGACTAAGCCAATAAGAACAAAGAGCACTAACCCACTAACAACAAAAAACACTAACCCTCTAACAACATCCAACAGTAACGCCCTAACCACAAACAACACTAACCCTCTAACAACAAACAACCCTAACCCCTAACAACAAACAACCCTAACCCCCTAACAACAAACAACCCTAACCCCCTAACAACCAACAACTCTCACTCCCTAAACAACCAACAACACTAACCCGCTAACCAACAACAGCACTAAAACAGTAAAAACAAAAAGAAACTAACCCCCTAACAACAACCAACACTTATCCCCTAAAAACAAACAACACTAACCCCCAACAAGAAAGAACCCAAATCCTCTAACAAGAAACAACTCTAACCCCGAACAACAAACAACTCTGGACCCCTAACAACAAACACCACTAACCCACTAACAACAAACAACACTAACCCCGTAACTAGAAACTACCCTAACCCCGTAACAACAAACAACCCTAACACCCAAACAACAAACACTAACCCCCTAACAACAAAGAACCCTATCTCTCTAACAAGAAACAACACTTACCCCCTAACAACAAAAAACACTAACCCCCTAACAACAAACACCACTAACCCCCTAACAACAATCCTAACACCCTAACAACAAACAACACTAACACCCTAACAACAAAAACCACTAAACCCCAACAAGAAACAACCCTAAACCCCTAACAACAAACACTAACCCCCTAACAACAAACAACACTAAACCCCTAACAAGAACCTACCCTAACCCAGTAACAACAAACAACCCTAACCCCTAACAACAAACAACCCTAACCCCCTAACAACAAACAACCCTAAACCCCTAACATCAAAGAACACTAACACCCTAACAACAAACAACCCTAAGCCCCTAAGAACAAACAACACTAACCCCCAAACAACAAACAACCCTAACCCCTAAAAACCAAAAACACTAACCCACTAACAACAAACAACCCTAACCCACTAACAACAAACAACCCTAACACCCTAACAACAAACAACACTAAACCCCTAACAACAAACAAACCTTAACCCCTAATATCAAACAACAATAACCCCGTAACAACAAACAACCCTAACCCCTAACATCAAGCAACACTAACCCCGTAACAACAAACAACACTAACCCCCAAACAACAAACAAGCCTAACCCCCTAACAACAAACAATCCTATCCCCCTAACAACCAACAACACTAACCCCGTAACCACGAACAACACTAACACCCTAACAACAAAAACCACTAAACCCCAACAAGAAAAATCCCTAAACCCCTAACAACAAACAACACTAACCCCTAACAACACACAACCCTAACCAAACAACAAACAACCCTAACCCACTAACAACAAACAACACTAACCCCCTAACAAGAAACTACCCTAACCCCGTAAAAACAAACAACCCTAACCCCTAACAACAAACAACCCTAACCCCCTAACAACAAACAACCCTAAACCCCTAACATCAAAGAACACTAACACCCTAACAACAAACAACCCTAAGCCCCTAAGAACAAACAACACAAACCCCCAAACAACAAACAACCCTAACCCCTAAAAACCAAAAACACTAACCCACTAACAACAAACAACCCTAACCCACTAACAACAAACAACCCTAACACCCTAACAACAAACAACACTAAACCCCTAACAACAAACAAACCTTAACCCCTAATATCAAACAACAATAACCCCGTAACAACAAACAACCCTAACCCCCAAGCAACAAACAACCCTAACCCCCTAAAAACAAACAATCCTATCCCCCTAACAACCAACAACACTAACCCCCTAACCACAAACAACACTAACATCCTAACAACAAAAACCACTAAACCCCAACAAGAAACAACCCTAAACCCCTAACAACAAACAACACTAACCGCCTAACAACACACAGCCCTAACCAAACAACAAACAACACTAACCCACTAAGAACAAACAACACTAACCCCCTAACAAGAAACTACCCTAACCCGTAACAACAAACAACCCTAACCCCTAACAACAAACAACCCTAACCCCCTAACAACAAACAACCCTAACCGACTAACAACAAACAACACTAAACCCCTAACAAGAAACTACCTTAAACCCGAAACAACAAACAACCCTAACCCCCTAACAACCAACAACCGTAAACACATAACAACAAACAACACTAACCCCCTAACAACAAACAACCCTAACCCCTAACAACAAACAACCCTAACCCCCTAACAACAAACAACCCTAACCCACTAACAACCAACAACTCTCACTCCCTAAACAACCAACAACACTAACCCCCTAACCAACAACAGCACTAACCCAGTAAAAACAAAAAAAACTAACCCCCTAACAACAACCAACACTTATCCCCTAAAAACAAAAAACACTAACCCCCTAACAACAAACAACCCTAACCCCCTAACAACAAACAACCCTAACCAAACAACAAACAACCCTAACCGACTAACAACAAACAACACTAAACCCCTAACAAGAAACAACCTTAAATCCGAAACAAAAAACAACCCTAACACCCTAACAACCAACAACCGTAAACACCTAACAACAAACAACACTAACCCCCTAACAACAACCAAAACTTATCCCCTAAAAACAAACAACACTAACCCCCAAGAAGAAAGAACCCAAATCCTCTAAGAACAAACAACTCTAACCCCCTAACAACAAAAAACTCTGAACACCTAACAACAAGCAACACTAACCCACTAACAACAAACAACCCTAAACCCCTAACAACAAACAACCCTTACCCCCTAACAACCAACAGCACTAACCCCCTAAGCAAAAACACTAACACCCTAACAACAAAACCCACTAAACTCCAACAAGAAACAACCCTAAACACCTAACAAAAAACAACACTAACCCCCTAACAACAAACAACACTAACACCCTAACAACAACCATCCCTAATCCCCTAACAACAAACAACACTAACCCTCTAACAACAACCCTAATCCCCTAACTACAAACAACACTAACCCACTAACAACAAACAAAACTAACCCCCTAAAAAACAACACAAACCCCAACAACAAACAACTCTCACACCCTAACAACAAACACCACTAAGCTGCTAACAACAACAAAACTAACCCCCAAAAACGGACAACACTAACACCCTAACAACAAACACTACTAAACCCCAACTAGAAACAACCCTAACCCCCTAACAACAAACAACACTAACACCTAAAAACCAAAAACACTAACCCACTAACAACAAACAACCCTAACCCACTAACAACAAACAACCCTAACACCCTAACAACAAACAACACTAAACCCCTAACAACAAACAAACCTTAACCCCTAATATCAAACAACAATAACCCCGTAACAACAAACAACCCTAACCCCCAAACAACAAACAACCCTAACCCCCTAACAACAAACAATCCTATCCCCCTAACAACCAACAACACTAACCCCCTAACCACAAAAAACACTAACATCCTAACAACAAAAACCACTAAACCCCAACAAGAAACAACCCTAAACCCCTAACAACAAACAACACTAACCGCCTAACAACACACAGCCCTAACCAAACAACAAACAACACTAACCCACTAAGAACAAACAACACTAACCCCCTAACAAGAAACTACCCTAACCCGTAACAACAAACAACCCTAACCCCTAACAACAAACAACCCTAACCCCCTAACAACAAACAACCCTAACCGACTAACAACAAACAACACTAAACCCCTAACAAGAAACTACCTTAAACCCGAAACAACAAACAACCCTAACCCCCTAACAACCAACAACCGTAAACACATAACAACAAACAACACTAACCCCCTAACAACAAACAACCCTAACCCCTAACAACAAACAACCCTAACCCCCTAACAACAAACAACCCTAACCCCCTAACAACCAACAACTCTCACTCCCTAAACAACCAACAACACTAACCCCCTAACCAACAACAGCACTAACCCAGTAAAAACAAAAAAAACTAACCCCCTAACAACAACCAACACTTATCCCCTAAAAACAAAAAACACTAACCCCCTAACAACAAACAACCCTAACCCCCTAACAACAAACAACCCTAACCAAACAACAAACAACCCTAACCGACTAACAACAAACAACACTAAACCCCTAACAAGAAACAACCTTAAATCCGAAACAAAAAACAACCCTAACACCCTAACAACCAACAACCGTAAACACCTAACAACAAACAACACTAACCCCCTAACAACAACCAAAACTTATCCCCTAAAAACAAACAACACTAACCCCCAAGAAGAAAGAACCCAAATCCTCTAAGAACAAACAACTCTAACCCCCTAACAACAAAAAACTCTGAACACCTAACAACAAGCAACACTAACCCACTAACAACAAACAACCCTAAACCCCTAACAACAAACAACCCTTACCCCCTAACAACCAACAGCACTAACCCCCTAAGCAAAAACACTAACACCCTAACAACAAAACCCACTAAACTCCAACAAGAAACAACCCTAAACACCTAACAAAAAACAACACTAACCCCCTAACAACAAACAACACTAACACCCTAACAACAACCATCCCTAATCCCCTAACAACAAACAACACTAACCCTCTAACAACAACCCTAATCCCCTAACTACAAACAACACTAACCCACTAACAACAAACAAAACTAACCCCCTAAAAAACAACACAAACCCCAAGCAACAAACAACTCTCACACCCTAACAACAAAGAACACTAACCCCCTTACAACAAACAACGCTAACCCCCAAAACAACCAACAACACTAAACCCCTAACCACCAACAGCACTAACCCAGTAAAAACAAAAAAAACTAACCCCCTAACAACAACCAACACTTATCCCCTAGAAACAAACAACACTAACCCCCAACAAGAAAGAACCCAAATCCTCTAAGAACAAACAACTCTAACCCCCTAACAACAAAAAACTCTGAACCCCTAACAACAAGCAACACTAACCCACTAACAACAAACAACCCTAAACCCCTAACAACAAACAACCCTTACCCCCTAACAACCAACAGCACTAACCCCCTAAGCAAAAACACTAACACCCTAACAACAAAATCCACTAAACTCCAACAAGAAACAACCCTAAACACCTAACAACAAACAACACTAACCCCCTTTCAAGAAACAACAGTAACACCCTAACAAACAACCATCCCTAACCCCCTAGCAACAAACAACCCTAACCAAACAACAAAGAACCCTAACCGACTAACAACAAACAACACTAAACCCCTAACAAGAAACTACCTTAAAACCGAAACAACAAATAACCCTAACCCCCTGACAAACAACAACAGTAAACACCTAACAACAAACAACACTAACCCCCTAACAACAAACAACCCTAACCAAACAACAAACAACCCTAACCGACTAACAACAAACAACACTAAACCCCTAACAAGAAACAACATTAAATCCAAAACAACAAACAACCCTAACGCCCTAACAACCAACAACCGTAAACACCTAACAACAAACAACACTAACGCCCTAACAACAACCAAAACTTATCCCCTAAAAACAAACAACACTAACCCCCAACAAGAAAGAACCCAAATCCTCTAAGAACAAACAAGTCTAACCCCCTAACAACAAAAAACTCTGAACACCTAACAACAGGCAACACTAACCCACTAACAACAAACAACCCTAAACCCCTAACAAGAAACTACCCTAACCCCGTAAAAACAAACAACCCTAACCCCTAACAACAAACAACCCTAACCCCCTAACAACAAACAACCCTAAACCCCTAACATCAAAGAACACTAACACCCTAACAACAAACAACCCTAAGCCCCTAAGAACAAACAACACTAACCCCCAAACAACAAACAACCCTAACCCCTAAAAACCAAAAACACTAACCCACTAACAACAAACAACCCTAACCCACTAACAACAAACAACCCTAACACCCTAACAACAAACAACACTAAACCCCTAACAACAAACAAACCTTAACCCCTAATATCAAACAACAATAACCCCATAACAACAAACAACCCTAACCCCCAAACAACAAACAACCCTAACCCCCTAACAACAAACAATCCTATCCCCCTAACAACCAACAACACTAACCCCCTAACCACAAACAACACTAACATCCTAACAACAAAAACCACTAAACCCCAACAAGAAACAACCCTAAACCCCTAACAACAAACAACACTAACCGCCTAGCAACACACAGCCCTAACCAAACAACAAACAACACTAACCCACTAAGAACAAACAACACTAACCCCCTAACAAGAAACTACCCTAACCCGTAACAACAAACAACCCTAACCGCTAACAACAAACAACCCTAACCCCCTAACAACAAACAACCCTAACCAAACAAACAACCCTAACCGACTAACAACAAACAACACTAAACCCCTAACAAGAAACTACCGTAAACCCGAAACAACAAACAACCCTAACCCCCTAACAACCAACAACCGTAAACACATAACAACAAACAACACTAACCCCCTAACAACAAACAACCCTAACCCCTAACAACAAACAACCCTAACCCCCTAACAACAAACAACCCTAACCCCCTAACAACAAACAACCCTAACCCCCTAACAACAAACAACCCTAACCCCCTAACAACAAACAACACTAACACCCTAACAACAACCATCCCTAATCCCCTAACAACAAACAACACTAACCCTCTAACAACAACCCTAATCCCCTAACTATAAACAACACTAACCCACTAACAACAAACAAAACTAACCCCCTAAAAAACAACACAAACCCCAAACAACAAACAACTCTCACACCCTAACAACAAAGAACACTAACCCCCTTACAACAAACAACCCTAACCCCCTAAACAACCAACAACACTAAACCCCTAACCAACAACAGCACTAACCCAGTAAAAACAAAAAAAACTAACCCCCTAACAACAACCAACACTTATCCTCTAGAAACAAACAACACTAACCCCCAACAAGAAAGAACCCAAATCCTCTAAGAACAAACAACTCTAACCCCCTAACAACAAAAAACTCTGAACACCTAACAACAAGCAACACTAACCCACTAACAACAAACAACCCTAAACCCCTAACAACAAACAACCCTTACCGCCTAACAACCAACAGCACTAACCCCCTAAGCAAAAACACTAACACCCTGACAACAAAACCCAGTAAACTCCAACAAGAAACAACCCTAAACACCTAACAACAAACAACACTAACCCCCTAACAACAAACAACACTAACACCCTAACAACAACCATCCCTAATCCCCTAACAACAAACAACACTAACCCTCTAACAACAACCCTAATCCCCTAACTACAAACAACACTAACCCACTAACAACAAACAAAACTAACCCCCTAAAAAACAACACAAACCCCAACAACAAACAACTCTCACACCCTAACAACAAACACCACTAAGCTGCTAACAACAACAACACTAACCCCCAAAAACGGACAACACTAACACCCTAACAACAAACACTACTAAACCCCAACTAGAAACAACCCTAACCCCCTAACAACAAACAACACTAACCCCTAAAAACCAAAAACACTAACCCCCTAACAACAAACAACCCTAACCCACTAACAACAAACAACCCTAACACCCTAACAACAAACAACACTAAACCCCTAACAACAAACAAACCTTAACCCCTAATATCAAACAACAATAACCCCGTAACAACAAACAACCCTAACCCCCAAACAACAAACAACCCTAACCCCCTAACAACAAACAATCCTATCCCCCTAACAACCAACAACACTAACCCCCTAACCACAAAAAACACTAACATCCTAACAACAAAAACCACTAAACCCCAACAAGAAACAACCCTAAACCCCTAACAACAAACAACACTAACCGCCTAACAACACACAGCCCTAACCAAACAACAAACAACACTAACCCACTAAGAACAAACAACACTAACCCCCTAACAAGAAACTACCCTAACCCGTAACAACAAACAACCCTAACCCCTAACAACAAACAACCCTAACCCCCTAACAACAAACAACCCTAACCAAACAAACAACCCTAACCGACTAACAACAAACAACACTAAATCCCTAACAAGAAACTACCTTAAACCCGAAACAACAAACAACCCTAACCCCCTAACAACCAACAACCGTAAACACATAACAACAAACAACACTAACCCCCTAACAACAAAAAACCCTAACCCCTAACAACAAACAACCCTAACCCCCTAACAACAAACAACCCTAACCCCCTAACAACCAACAACTCTCACTCCCTAAACAACCAGCAACACTAACCCCCTAACCACCAACAGCACTAACCCAGTAAAAACAAAAAAAACTAACCCCCTAACAACAACCAACACTTATCCCCTAAAAACAAACAACACTAACCACCAACAAGAAAGAACCCTGAACCACTAACATCAAACAACACTAACCCCTAACAACAAACAACCCTAACACCCTAACAACAAACACCATTAACCCCCTAACAACAAACAACCCTGAACCACTAACATCAAACAACACTAACCCCTAACAACAAACAACACTAACACCCTAACAACAAACAACACTAACACCTTAACAAGAAAAACCACTAAACCCCAACAAGAAACAACCCTAAACCGCTAACAACAAACACTAACCCCCTAACAACAAACAACACTAAACCCCTAACAAAAAACTATCCTAACCCCGTAACAACAAACAACCCTAACCTAATAACAACAAACAACCTTAACCCCCTAACAACAAACAACCTTAAATCACTAACAACAAACAATCCTAACCCCCTAACAACATACAACATTCACCCCCTAATCACAAACAACACTAACACCCTAACCACAAACAACACTAACCCCGTAAGAACAAACAACACTAACCCCCTAACAACAAACAACACTAACACCCTAACAACAAAAACCACTAAACCCCAACAAGAAACAACCCTAAACACCCAACAACAAACACTAACCCCCTAACAACAAACAACACTAACACCCTAACAAGACCCTACCCTAACCCCGTAACAACAAACAACCCTAACCCCTAACAACAAACAACCCTAACCCCCTAACAACAAACAACCCTAACCCCTAATAACAAACAACCCTAACCCCCTAACAACAAACAACCCTAACCAAACAACAAACAACCCTAACCGACTAACAACAAACAACACTAAACCCCTAACAAGAATCTACCTTAAACCCGAAACAACAAACAACCCTAACCCCCTAACAACCAACAACCGTAAACCCCTAACAACAAACAACACTAACCCCCTAACAACAAACAACCCTAACCTCCTAACAGCAAACAACCCTAACCCCCTAAACAAACAACAACACTAAACCCCTAACCAGCAACAGCACTAACCCAGTAAAAACAAAAAAAAACTAACCCCCTACAGCAACCAACACTTATCCCCTAAAAACAAACAACACTAACCCCCAACAAGAAAGAACCCAAATCCTCTAACAACAAACAACTCTAACCCCCTAACAACAAAAAACTCTGAACCCCTAACAACAAACAACACTAACCCACTAACAACAAACAAACCTAAACCCCTAACAACAAACAACCCTTACCCCCAACAACCAACAACACTAACCCCCTAAGCAAAAACACTAACACCCGAACACCAAAAACCACTAAACCTCAACAAGAGACAACCCTAAACACCTAACAACAAACAACATTAACCCCCTAACAACAAACACTAACACCCTAACAACAACCATCCCTAACCCCCTAACAACAAACAACACTAAGCCCCAACAACAAACAACACTAACCCTTTAACAACAACCCTAATCCCCTAACTACAAACAACACTAACCCCCTAACAACAAACAACCCTAACCCCCTAACAACAAACAACCCTAACCAAACAACAAACAACCCTAACCAAACAACAAACAACCCTAACCGACTAACAACAAACAACACTAAACCCCTAACAAGAAACAACCTTAAATCCGAAACAAAAAACAACCCTAACACCCTAACAACCAACAACCGTAAACACCTAACAACAAACAACACTAACCCCCTAACAACAACCAAAACTTATCCCCTAAAAACAAACAACACTAACCCCCAAGAAGAAAGAACCCAAATCCTCTAAGAACAAACAACTCTAACCCCCTAACAACAAAAAACTCTGAACACCTAACAACAAGCAACACTAACCCACTAACAACAAACAACCCTAAACCCCTAACAACAAACAACCCTTACCCCCTAACAACCAACAGCACTAACCCCCTAAGCAAAAACACTAACACCCTAATAACAAAACCCACTAAACTCCAACAAGAAACAACCCTAAACACCTAACAAAAAACAACACTAACCCCCTAACAACAAACAACACTAACACCCTAACAACAACCATCCCTAATCCCCTAACAACAAACAACACTAACCCTCTAACAACAACCCTAATCCCCTAACTATAAACAACACTAACCCACTAACAACAAACAAAACTAACCCCCTAAAAAACAACACAAACCCCAAACAACAAACAACTCTCACACCCTAACAACAAAGAACACTAACCCCCTTACAACAAACAACGCTAACCCCCAAAACAACCAACAACACTAAACCCCTAACCACCAACAGCACTAACCCAGTAAAAACAAAAAAAACTAATCCCCTAACAACAACCAACACTTATCCCCTAGAAACAAACAACACTAACCCCCAACAAGAAAGAACCCAAATCCTCTAAGAACAAACAACTCTAACCCCCTAACAACAAAAAACTCTGAACACCTAACAACAAGCAACACTAATCCACTAACAACAAACAACCCTAAACCCCTAACAACAAACAACCCTTACCCCCTAACAACCAACAGCACTAACCCCCTAAGCAAAAACACTAACACCCTAACAACAAAATCCACTAAACTCCAACAAGAAACAACCCTAAACACCTAACAACAAACAACACTAACCCCCTTTCAAGAAACAACAGTAACACCCTAACAAACAACCATCCCTAACCCCCTAGCAACAAACAACCCTAACCAAACAACAAAGAACCCTAACCGACTAACAACAAACAACACTAAACCCCTAACAAGAAACTACCTTAAAACCGAAACAACAAACAACCCTAACCCCCTGACAAACAACAACAGTAAACACCTAACAACAAACAACACTAACCCCCTAACAACAAACAACCCTAACCAAACAACAAACAACCCTAACCGACTAACAACAAACAACACTAAACCCCTAACAAGAAACAACATTAAATCCAAAACAACAAACAACCCTAACGCCCTAACAACCAACAACCGTAAACACCTAACAACAAACAACACTAACGCCCTAACAACAACCAAAACTTATCCCCTAAAAACAAACAACAATAACCCCCAACAAGAAAGAACCCAAATCCTCTAAGAACAAACAAGTCTAACCCCCTAACAACAAAAAACTCTGAACACCTAACAACAAGCAACACTAACCCACTAACAACAAACAACCCTAAACCCCTAACAACAAACAACCCTTACCGCCTAACAACCAACAGCACTAACCCCCTAAGCAAAAACACTAACACCCTAACAACAAAACCCACTAAACTCCAACAAGAAACAACCCTAAACACCTAACAACAAACAACACTCACCCCCTAACAACAAACAACACTAACACCCTAACAACAACCATCCCTAATCCCCTAACAACAAACAACACTAACCCTCTAACAACAACCCTAATCCCCTAACTACAAACAGCACTAACCCACTAACAACAAACAAAACTAACCCCCTAAAAAACAACACAAACCCCAAACAACAAACAACTCTCACACCCTAACAACAAACAACACTAAGCTCCTAACAACAACAACACTAACCCCCAAAAACGGACAACACTGACACCCTAACAACAAACACTACTAAACCCCAACTAGAAACAACCCTAACCACCTAACAACAAACAACACTAACCCCCTAACAATAAACAACCCTAAACCCCTAACATCAAAGAGCACTAACACCCTAACAACAAACAACCCTAACCCCGTAACAACAAACAACACTAACCCCTAAAAACCAAAAACACTAACCCACTAACAACAAACAACCCTAACCTACTAAGAACAAACAACCCTAACACCCTAACAACAAACAACATTAACCCCTAACAACAAACAACCCTAAATCCCTAACATGAAACAACACTAACCCCCTAACAACAAACAACACTAACACACTAACAAAAATCAACACTAACACCCTAACAACAAAAACCACTAAACACCAACAAGAAACAACCCTAAACCCCTAACAACAAACACTAACCCCCTAACAACAAACAACACTAAACCCCTAACAAGAACCTACCCTAACCCAGTAACAACAAACAACCCTAACCCCTAACAACAAACAACCCTAACCCCCTAACAACACACAACCCTAAACCCCTAACATCAAAGAACACTAACACCCTAACAACAAACAACCCTAAGCCCCTAAGAACAAACAACACTAACCCCCAAACAACAAACAACCCTAACCCCTAAAAACCAAAAACACTAACCCACTAACAACAAACAACCCTAACCCACTAACAACAAACAACCCTAACCCCCTAACAACAAACAATCCTATCCCCCTAACAACCAACAACACTAACCCCCTAACCACAAAAAACACTAACATCCTAACAACAAAACCCACTAAACCCCAACAAGAAACAACCCTAAACCCCTAACAACAAACAACACTAACCGCCTAACAACACACAGCCCTAACCAAACAACAAACAACACTAACCCACTAAGAACAAACAACACTAACCCCCTAACAAGAAACTACCCTAACCCGTAACAACAAACAACCCTAACCGCTAACAACAAACAACCCTAACCCCCTAACAACAAACAACCCTAACCAAACAAACAACCCTAACCGACTAACAACAAACAACACTAAACCCCTAACAAGAAACTACCGTAAACCCGAAACAACAAACAACCCTAACCCCCTAACAACCAACAACCGTAAACACATAACAACAAACAACACTAACCCCCTAACAACAAACAACCCTAACCCCTAACAACAAACAACCCTAACCCCCTAACAACAAACAACCCTAACCCCCTAACAACCAACAACTCTCACTCCCTAAACAACCAACAACACTAACCCCCTAACCACCAACAGCACTAACCCAGTAAAAACAAAAAAAACTAACCCCCTAACAACAACCAACACTTATCCCCTAAAAACAAACAACACTAACCTCCAACAAGAAAGAACCCAAATCCTCTAACAAGAAACAACTCTAACCCCCTAACAACAAACAACTCTGAACCCCTAACAACAAACACCACTAACCCACTAACACCAAACAACCCTAACCCCGTAACTAGAAACTACCCTAACCCCGTAACAACAAACAACCCTAACACCCAAACAACAAACACTAACCCCCTAACAACAAAGAACCCTATCTCTCTAACAAGAAACAACACTTACCCCCTAACAACAAAAAACACTAACCCCCTAACAACAAACACCACTAACGCCCTAACAAGAATCCTAACAACCTCACAACAAACAACACTAACCCCCTAAAAATAAACTACCCAAAACCCCAACAAGAAACAACCCTAACCCCCTAACAACAAACAACACTAACCCCCTAACAACAAACAACACTAACACCCTAACAACAACCATCCCTAATCCCCTAACAACAAACAACACTAACCCTCTAACAACCCTAATCCCCTAACTATAAACAACACTAACCCACTAACAACAAACAAAACTAACCCCCTAAAAAACAACACAAACCCCAAACAACAAACAACTCTCACACCCTAACAACAAAGAACACTAACCCCCTTACAACAAACAACCCTAACCCCCTAAACAACCAACAACACTAAACCCCTAACCACCAACAGCACTAACCCAGTAAAAACAAAAAAAACTAACCCCCTAACAACAACCAACACTTATCCCCTAGAAACAAACAACACTAACCCCCAACAAGAAAGAACCCAAATCCTCTAAGAACAAACAACTCTAACCCCCTAACAACAAAAAACTCTGAACACCTAACAACAAGCAACACTAACCCACTAACAACAAACAACCCTAAACCCCTAACAACAAACAACCCTTACCGCCTAACAACCAACAGCACTAACCCCCTAAGCAAAAACACTAACACCCTGACAACAAAACCCACTAAACTCCAACAAGAAACAACCCTAAACACCTAACAACAAACAACACTAACCCCCTAACAACAAACAACACTAACACCCTAACAACAACCATCCCTAATCCCCTAACAACAAACAACACTAACCCTCTAACAACAACCCTAATCCCCTAACTACAAACAACACTAACCCACTAACAACAAACAAAACTAACCCCCTAAAAAACAACACAAACCCCAACAACAAACAACTCTCACACCCTAACAACAAACACCACTAAGCTGCTAACAACAACAACACTAACCCCCAAAAACGGACAACACTAACACCCTAACAACAAACACTACTAAACCCCAACTAGAAACAACCCTAACCCCCTAACAACAAACAACACTAACCCCTAAAAACCAAAAACACTAACCCCCTAACAACAAACAACCCTAACCCACTAACAACAAACAACCCTAACACCCTAACAACAAACAACACTAAACCCCTAACAACAAACAAACCTTAACCCCTAATATCAAACAACAATAACCCCGTAACAACAAACAACCCTAACCCCCAAACAACAAACAACCCTAACCCCCTAACAACAAACAATCCTATCCCCCTAACAACCAACAACACTAACCCCCTAACCACAAAAAACACTAACATCCTAACAACAAAAACCACTAAACCCCAACAAGAAACAACCCTAAACCCCTAACAACAAACAACACTAACCGCCTAACAACACACAGCCCTAACCAAACAACAAACAACACTAACCCACTAAGAACAAACAACACTAACCCCCTAACAAGAAACTACCCTAACCCGTAACAACAAACAACCCTAACCCCTAACAACAAACAACCCTAACCCCCTAACAACAAACAACCCTAACCAAACAAACAACCCTAACCGACTAACAACAAACAACACTAAATCCCTAACAAGAAACTACCTTAAACCCGAAACAACAAACAACCCTAACCCCCTAACAACCAACAACCGTAAACACATAACAACAAACAACACTAACCCCCTAACAACAAAAAACCCTAACCCCTAACAACAAACAACCCTAACCCCCTAACAACAAACAACCCTAACCCCCTAACAACCAACAACTCTCACTCCCTAAACAACCAACAACACTAACCCCCTAACCACCAACAGCACTAACCCAGTAAAAACAAAAAAAACTAACCCCCTAACAACAACCAACACTTATCCCCTAAAAACAAACAACACTAACCACCAACAAGAAAGAACCCTGAACCACTAACATCAAACAACACTAACCCCTAACAACAAACAACCCTAACACCCTAACAACAAACACCATTAACCCCCTAACAACAAACAACCCTGAACCACTAACATCAAACAACACTAACCCCTAACAACAAACAACACTAACACCCTAACAACAAACAACACTAACACCTTAACAACAAAAACCACTAAACCCCAACAAGAAACAACCCTAAACCGCTAACAACAAACACTAACCCCCTAACAACAAACAACACTAAACCCCTAACAAAAAACTATCCTAACCCCGTAACAACGAACAACCCTAACCTAATAACAACAAACAACCTTAACCCCCTAACAACAAACAACCTTAAATCACTAACAACAAACAATCCTAACCCCCTAACAACATACAACATTCACCCCCTAATCACAAACAACACTAACACCCTAACCACAAACAACACTAACCCCGTAAGAACAAACAACACTAACCCCCTAACAACAAACAACACTAACACCCTAACAACAAAAACCACTAAACCCCAACAAGAAACAACCCTAAACACCCAACAACAAACACTAACCCCCTAACAACAAACAACACTAACACCCTAACAAGACCCTACCCTAACCCCGTAACAACAAACAACCCTAACCCCTAACAACAAACAACCCTAACCCCCTAACAACAAACAACCCTAACCCCTAATAACAAACAACCCTAACCCCCTAACAACAAACAACCCTAACCAAACAACAAACAACCCTAACCGACTAACAACAAACAACACTAAACCCCTAACAAGAATCTACCTTAAACCCGAAACAACAAACAACCCTAACCCCCTAACAACCAACAACCGTAAACCCCTAACAACAAACAACACTAACCCCCTAACAACAAACAACCCTAACCTCCTAACAGCAAACAACCCTAACCCCCTAAACAAACAACAACACTAAACCCCTAACCAGCAACAGCACTAACCCAGTAAAAACAAAAAAAAACTAACCCCCTACAGCAACCAACACTTATCCCCTAAAAACAAACAACACTAACCCCCAACAAGAAAGAACCCAAATCCTCTAACAACAAACAACTCTAACCCCCTAACAACAAAAAACTCTGAACCCCTAACAACAAACAACACTAACCCACTAACAACAAACAAACCTAAACCCCTAACAACAAACAACCCTTACCCCCAACAACCAACAACACTAACCCCCTAAACAAAAACACTAACACCCGAACACCAAAAACCACTAAACCTCAACAAGAGACAACCCTAAACACCTAACAACAAACAACATTAACCCCCTAACAACAAACACTAACACCCTAACAACAACCATCCCTAACCCCCTAACAACAAACAACACTAAGCCCCAACAACAAACAACACTAACCCTTTAACAACAACCCTAATCCCCTAACTACAAACAACACTAACCCCCTAACAACAAACAACCCTAACCCCCTAACAACAAACAACCCTAACCAAACAACAAACAACCCTAACCAAACAACAAACAACCCTAACCGACTAACAACAAACAACACTAAACCCCTAACAAGAAACAACCTTAAATCCGAAACAAAAAACAACCCTAACACCCTAACAACCAACAACCGTAAACACCTAACAACAAACAACACTAACCCCCTAACAACAACCAAAACTTATCCCCTAAAAACAAACAACACTAACCCCCAAGAAGAAAGAACCCAAATCCTCTAAGAACAAACAACTCTAACCCCCTAACAACAAAAAACTCTGAACACCTAACAACAAGCAACACTAACCCACTAACAACAAACAACCCTAAACCCCTAACAACAAACAACCCTTACCCCCTAACAACCAACAGCACTAACCCCCTAAGCAAAAACACTAACACCCTAATAACAAAACCCACTAAACTCCAACAAGAAACAACCCTAAACACCTAACAAAAAACAACACTAACCCCCTAACAACAAACAACACTAACACCCTAACAACAACCATCCCTAATCCCCTAACAACAAACAACACTAACCCTCTAACAACAACCCTAATCCCCTAACTATAAACAACACTAACCCACTAACAACAAACAAAACTAACCCCCTAAAAAACAACACAAACCCCAAACAACAAACAACTCTCACACCCTAACAACAAAGAACACTAACCCCCTTACAACAAACAACGCTAACCCCCAAAACAACCAACAACACTAAACCCCTAACCACCAACAGCACTAACCCAGTAAAAACAAAAAAAACTAATCCCCTAACAACAACCAACACTTATCCCCTAGAAACAAACAACACTAACCCCCAACAAGAAAGAACCCAAATCCTCTAAGAACAAACAACTCTAACCCCCTAACAACAAAAAACTCTGAACACCTAACAACAAGCAACACTAATCCACTAACAACAAACAACCCTAAACCCCTAACAACAAACAACCCTTACCCCCTAACAACCAACAGCACTAACCCCCTAAGCAAAAACACTAACACCCTAACAACAAAATCCACTAAACTCCAACAAGAAACAACCCTAAACACCTAACAACAAACAACACTAACCCCCTTTCAAGAAACAAGAGTAACACCCTAACAAACAACCATCCCTAACCCCCTAGCAACAAACAACCCTAACCAAACAACAAAGAACCCTAACCGACTAACAACAAACAACACTAAACCCCTAACAAGAAACTACCTTAAAACCGAAACAACAAACAACCCTAACCCCCTGACAAACAACAACAGTAAACACCTAACAACAAACAACACTAACCCCCTAACAACAAACAACCCTAACCAAACAACAAACAACCCTAACCGACTAACAACAAACAACACTAAACCCCTAACAAGAAACAACATTAAATCCAAAACAACAAACAACCCTAACGCCCTAACAACCAACAACCGTAAACACCTAACAACAAACAACACTAACGCCCTAACAACAACCAAAACTTATCCCCTAAAAACAAACAACAATAACCCCCAACAAGAAAGAACCCAAATCCTCTAAGAACAAACAAGTCTAACCCCCTAACAACAAAAAACTCTGAACACCTAACAACAAGCAACACTAACCCACTAACAACAAACAACCCTAAACCCCTAACAACAAACAACCCTTACCGCCTAACAACCAACAGCACTAACCCCCTAAGCAAAAACACTAACACCCTAACAACAAAACCCACTAAACTCCAACAAGAAACAACCCTAAACACCTAACAAAAAACAACACTAACCCCCTAACAACAAACAACACTAACACCCTAACAACAACCATCCCTAATCCCCTAACAACAAACAACACTAACCCTCTAACAACAACCCTAATCCCCTAACTACAAACAGCACTAACCCACTAACAACAAACAAAACTAAACCCCTAAAAAACAACACAAACCCCAAACAACAAACAACTCTCACACCCTAACAACAAACAACACTAAACCCCTAACAAGAAACAACCTTAAATCCAAAACAACAAACAACCCTAACGCCCTAACAACCAACAACCGTAAACACCTAACAACAAACAACACTAACCCCCTAACAACAACCCAAACTTATCCCCTAAAAACAAACAACACTAATCCCCAACAAGAAAGAACCCAAATCCTCTAAGAACAAACAAGTCTAACCCCCTAACAACAAAAAACTCTGAACACCTAACAACAAGCAACACTAAACCACTAACAACAAACAACCCTAAACCCCTAACAACAAACAACCCTTACCGCCTAACAACCAACAGCACTAACCCCCTAAGCAAAAACACTAACACCCTAACAACAAAACCCACTAAACTCCAACAAGAAACAACCCTAAACACCTAACAACAAACAACACTAACCCCCTAACAACAAACAACACTAACACCCTAACAACAACCATCCCTAATCCCCTAACAACAAACAACACTAACCCTCTAACAACAACCCTAATCCCCTAACTACAAACAACACTATCCCACTAACAACAAACAAAACTAACCCCCTAAAAAACAACACAAACCCCAAACAACAAACAACTCTCACACCCTAACAACAAACAACACTAAGCTCCTAACAACAACAACACTAACCCCCAAAAACGGACAACACTGACACCCTAACAACAAACACTACTAAACCCCAACTAGAAACAACCCTAACCACCTAACAACAAACAACACTAACCCCCTAACAATAAACAACCCTAAACCCCTAACATCAAAGAGCACTAACACCCTAACAACAAACAACCCTAACCCCGTAACAACAAACAACACTAACCCCTAAAAACCAAAAACACTAACCCACTAACAACAAAAAACCCTAACCTACTAAGAACAAACAACCCTAACACCCTAACAACAAACAACATTAACCCCTAACAACAAACAACCCTAAATCCCTAACATGAAACAACACTAACCCCCTAACAACAAACAACACTAACACACTAACAAAAATCAACACTAACACCCTAACAACAAAAACCACTAAACACCAACAAGAAACAACCCTAAACCCCTAACAACAAACACTAACCCCCTAACAACAAACAACACTAAACCCCTAACAAGAACCTACCCTAACCCAGTAACAACAAACAACCCTAACCCCTAACAACAAACAACCCTAACCCCCTAACAACACACAACCCTAAACCCCTAACATCAAAGAACACTAACACCCTAACAACAAACAACCCTAAGCCCCTAAGAACAAACAACACTAACCCCCAAACAACAAACAACCCTAACCCCTAAAAACCAAAAACACTAACCCACTAACAACAAACAACCCTAACCCACTAACAACAAACAACCCTAACCCCCTAACAACAAACAATCCTATCCCCCTAACAACCAACAACACTAACCCCCTAACCACAAAAAACACTAACATCCTAACAACAAAACCCACTAAACCCCAACAAGAAACAACCCTAAACCCCTAACAACAAACAACACTAACCGCCTAACAACACACAGCCCTAACCAAACAACAAACAACACTAACCCACTAAGAACAAACAACACTAACCCCCTAACAAGAAACTACCCTAACCCGTAACAACAAACAACCCTAACCGCTAACAACAAACAACCCTAACCCCCTAACAACAAACAACCCTAACCAAACAAACAACCCTAACCGACTAACAACAAACAACACTAAACCCCTAACAAGAAACTACCGTAAACCCGAAACAACAAACAACCCTAACCCCCTAACAACCAACAACCGTAAACACATAACAACAAACAACACTAACCCCCTAACAACAAACAACCCTAACCCCTAACAACAAACAACCCTAACCCCCTAACAACAAACAACCCTAACCCCCTAACAACCAACAACTCTCACTCCCTAAACAACCAACAACACTAACCCCCTAACCACCAACAGCACTAACCCAGTAAAAACAAAAAAAACTAACCCCCTAACAACAACCAACACTTATCCCCTAAAAACAAACAACACTAACCTCCAACAAGAAAGAACCCAAATCCTCTAACAAGAAACAACTCTAACCCCCTAACAACAAACAACTCTGAACCCCTAACAACAAACACCACTAACCCACTAACACCAAACAACCCTAACCCCGTAACTAGAAACTACCCTAACCCCGTAACAACAAACAACCCTAACACCCAAACAACAAACACTAACCCCCTAACAACAAAGAACCCTATCTCTCTAACAAGAAACAACACTTACCCCCTAACAACAAAAAACACTAACCCCCTAACAACAAACACCACTAACGCCCTAACAAGAATCCTAACAACCTCACAACAAACAACACTAACCCCCTAAAAATAAACTACCCAAAACCCCAACAAGAAACAACCCTAACCCCCTAACAACAAACAACACTAACCCCCTAACAACAAACAACACTAACACCCTAACAACAACCATCCCTAATCCCCTAACAACAAACAACACTAACCCTCTAACAACCCTAATCCCCTAACTATAAACAACACTAACCCACTAACAACAAACAAAACTAACCCCCTAAAAAACAACACAAACCCCAAACAACAAACAACTCTCACACCCTAACAACAAAGAACACTAACCCCCTTACAACAAACAACCCTAACCCCCTAAACAACCAACAACACTAAACCCCTAACCACCAACAGCACTAACCCAGTAAAAACAAAAAAAACTAACCCCCTAACAACAACCAACACTTATCCCCTAGAAACAAACAACACTAACCCCCAACAAGAAAGAACCCAAATCCTCTAAGAACAAACAACTCTAACCCCCTAACAACAAAAAACTCTGAACACCTAACAACAAGCAACACTAACCCACTAACAACAAACAACCCTAAACCCCTAACAACAAACAACCCTTACCGCCTAACAACCAACAGCACTAACCCCCTAAGCAAAAACACTAACACCCTGACAACAAAACCCACTAAACTCCAACAAGAAACAACCCTAAACACCTAACAACAAACAACACTAACCCCCTAACAACAAACAACACTAACACCCTAACAACAACCATCCCTAATCCCCTAACAACAAACAACACTAACCCTCTAACAACAACCCTAATCCCCTAACTACAAACAACACTAACCCACTAACAACAAACAAAACTAACCCCCTAAAAAACAACACAAACCCCAACAACAAACAACTCTCACACCCTAACAACAAACACCACTAAGCTGCTAACAACAACAACACTAACCCCCAAAAACGGACAACACTAACACCCTAACAACAAACACTACTAAACCCCAACTAGAAACAACCCTAACCCCCTAACAACAAACAACACTAACCCCTAAAAACCAAAAACACTAACCCCCTAACAACAAACAACCCTAACCCACTAACAACAAACAACCCTAACACCCTAACAACAAACAACACTAAACCCCTAACAACAAACAAACCTTAACCCCTAATATCAAACAACAATAACCCCGTAACAACAAACAACCCTAACCCCCAAACAACAAACAACCCTAACCCCCTAACAACAAACAATCCTATCCCCCTAACAACCAACAACACTAACCCCCTAACCACAAAAAACACTAACATCCTAACAACAAAAACCACTAAACCCCAACAAGAAACAACCCTAAACCCCTAACAACAAACAACACTAACCGCCTAACAACACACAGCCCTAACCAAACAACAAACAACACTAACCCACTAAGAACAAACAACACTAACCCCCTAACAAGAAACTACCCTAACCCGTAACAACAAACAACCCTAACCCCTAACAACAAACAACCCTAACCCCCTAACAACAAACAACCCTAACCAAACAAACAACCCTAACCGACTAACAACAAACAACACTAAATCCCTAACAAGAAACTACCTTAAACCCGAAACAACAAACAACCCTAACCCCCTAACAACCAACAACCGTAAACACATAACAACAAACAACACTAACCCCCTAACAACAAAAAACCCTAACCCCTAACAACAAACAACCCTAACCCCCTAACAACAAACAACCCTAACCCCCTAACAACCAACAACTCTCACTCCCTAAACAACCAACAACACTAACCCCCTAACCACCAACAGCACTAACCCAGTAAAAACAAAAAAAACTAACCCCCTAACAACAACCAACACTTATCCCTTAAAAACAAACAACACTAACCACCAACAAGAAAGAACCCTGAACCACTAACATCAAACAACACTAACCCCTAACAACAAACAACCCTAACACCCTAACAACAAACACCATTAACCCCCTAACAACAAACAACCCTGAACCACTAACATCAAACAACACTAACCCCTAACAACAAACAACACTAACACCCTAACAACAAACAACACTAACACCTTAACAACAAAAACCACTAAACCCCAACAAGAAACAACCCTAAACCGCTAACAACAAACACTAACCCCCTAACAACAAACAACACTAAACCCCTAACAAAAAACTATCCTAACCCCGTAACAACGAACAACCCTAACCTAATAACAACAAACAACCTTAACCCCCTAACAACAAACAACCTTAAATCACTAACAACAAACAATCCTAACCCCCTAACAACATACAACATTCACCCCCTAATCACAAACAACACTAACACCCTAACCACAAACAACACTAACCCCGTAAGAACAAACAACACTAACCCCCTAACAACAAACAACACTAACACCCTAACAACAAAAACCACTAAACCCCAACAAGAAACAACCCTAAACACCCAACAACAAACACTAACCCCCTAACAACAAACAACACTAACACCCTAACAAGACCCTACCCTAACCCCGTAACAACAAACAACCCTAACCCCTAACAACAAACAACCCTAACCCCCTAACAACAAACAACCCTAACCCCTAATAACAAACAACCCTAACCCCCTAACAACAAACAACCCTAACCAAACAACAAACAACCCTAACCGACTAACAACAAACAACACTAAACCCCTAACAAGAATCTACCTTAAACCCGAAACAACAAACAACCCTAACCCCCTAACAACCAACAACCGTAAACCCCTAACAACAAACAACACTAACCCCCTAACAACAAACAACCCTAACCTCCTAACAGCAAACAACCCTAACCCCCTAAACAAACAACAACACTAAACCCCTAACCAGCAACAGCACTAACCCAGTAAAAACAAAAAAAAACTAACCCCCTACAGCAACCAACACTTATCCCCTAAAAACAAACAACACTAACCCCCAACAAGAAAGAACCCAAATCCTCTAACAACAAACAACTCTAACCCCCTAACAACAAAAAACTCTGAACCCCTAACAACAAACAACACTAACCCACTAACAACAAACAAACCTAAACCCCTAACAACAAACAACCCTTACCCCCAACAACCAACAACACTAACCCCCTAAACAAAAACACTAACACCCGAACACCAAAAACCACTAAACCTCAACAAGAGACAACCCTAAACACCTAACAACAAACAACATTAACCCCCTAACAACAAACACTAACACCCTAACAACAACCATCCCTAACCCCCTAACAACAAACAACACTAAGCCCCAACAACAAACAACACTAACCCTTTAACAACAACCCTAATCCCCTAACTACAAACAACACTAACCCCCTAACAACAAACAACCCTAACCCCCTAACAACAAACAACCCTAACCAAACAACAAACAACCCTAACCAAACAACAAACAACCCTAACCGACTAACAACAAACAACACTAAACCCCTAACAAGAAACAACCTTAAATCCGAAACAAAAAACAACCCTAACACCCTAACAACCAACAACCGTAAACACCTAACAACAAACAACACTAACCCCCTAACAACAACCAAAACTTATCCCCTAAAAACAAACAACACTAACCCCCAAGAAGAAAGAACCCAAATCCTCTAAGAACAAACAACTCTAACCCCCTAACAACAAAAAACTCTGAACACCTAACAACAAGCAACACTAACCCACTAACAACAAACAACCCTAAACCCCTAACAACAAACAACCCTTACCCCCTAACAACCAACAGCACTAACCCCCTAAGCAAAAACACTAACACCCTAATAACAAAACCCACTAAACTCCAACAAGAAACAACCCTAAACACCTAACAAAAAACAACACTAACCCCCTAACAACAAACAACACTAACACCCTAACAACAACCATCCCTAATCCCCTAACAACAAACAACACTAACCCTCTAACAACAACCCTAATCCCCTAACTATAAACAACACTAACCCACTAACAACAAACAAAACTAACCCCCTAAAAAACAACACAAACCCCAAACAACAAACAACTCTCACACCCTAACAACAAAGAACACTAACCCCCTTACAACAAACAACGCTAACCCCCAAAACAACCAACAACACTAAACCCCTAACCACCAACAGCACTAACCCAGTAAAAACAAAAAAAACTAATCCCCTAACAACAACCAACACTTATCCCCTAGAAACAAACAACACTAACCCTCAACAAGAAAGAACCCAAATCCTCTAAGAACAAACAACTCTAACCCCCTAACAACAAAAAACTCTGAACACCTAACAACAAGCAACACTAATCCACTAACAACAAACAACCCTAAACCCCTAACAACAAACAACCCTTACCCCCTAACAACCAACAGCACTAACCCCCTAAGCAAAAACACTAACACCCTAACAACAAAATCCACTAAACTCCAACAAGAAACAACCCTAAACACCTAACAACAAACAACACTAACCCCCTTTCAAGAAACAAGAGTAACACCCTAACAAACAACCATCCCTAACCCCCTAGCAACAAACAACCCTAACCAAACAACAAAGAACCCTAACCGACTAACAACAAACAACACTAAACCCCTAACAAGAAACTACCTTAAAACCGAAACAACAAACAACCCTAACCCCCTGACAAACAACAACAGTAAACACCTAACAACAAACAACACTAACCCCCTAACAACAAACAACCCTAACCAAACAACAAACAACCCTAACCGACTAACAACAAACAACACTAAACCCCTAACAAGAAACAACATTAAATCCAAAACAACAAACAACCCTAACGCCCTAACAACCAACAACCGTAAACACCTAACAACAAACAACACTAACGCCCTAACAACAACCAAAACTTATCCCCTAAAAACAAACAACAATAACCCCCAACAAGAAAGAACCCAAATCCTCTAAGAACAAACAAGTCTAACCCCCTAACAACAAAAAACTCTGAACACCTAACAACAAGCAACACTAACCCACTAACAACAAACAACCCTAAACCCCTAACAACAAACAACCCTTACCGCCTAACAACCAACAGCACTAACCCCCTAAGCAAAAACACTAACACCCTAACAACAAAACCCACTAAACTCCAACAAGAAACAACCCTAAACACCTAACAACAAACAACACTAACCCCCTAACAACAAACAACACTAACACCCTAACAACAACCATCCCTAATCCCCTAACAACAAACAACACTAACCCTCTAACAACAACCCTAATCCCCTAACTACAAACAGCACTAACCCACTAACAACAAACAAAACTAACCCCCTAAAAAACAACACAAACCCCAAACAACAAACAACTCTCACACCCTAACAACAAACAACACTAAACCCCTAACAAGAAACAACCTTAAATCCAAAACAACAAACAACCCTAACGCCCTAACAACCAACAACCGTAAACACCTAACAACAAACAACACTAACCCCCTAACAACAACCCAAACTTATCCCCTAAAAACAAACAACACTAATCCCCAACAAGAAAGAACCCAAATCCTCTAAGAACAAACAACTCTAACCCCCTAACAACAAAAAACTCTGAACACCTAACAACAAGCAACACTAAACCACTAACAACAAACAACCCTAAACCCCTAACAACAAACAACCCTTACCGCCTAACAACCAACAGCACTAACCCCCTAAGCAAAAACACTAACACCCTAACAACAAAACCCACTAAACTCCAACAAGAAACAACCCTAAACACCTAACAACAAACAACACTAACCCCCTAACAACAAACAACACTAACACCCTAACAACAACCATCCCTAATCCCCTAACAACAAACAACACTAACCCTCTAACAACAACCCTAATCCCCTAACTACAAACAACACTATCCCACTAACAACAAACAAAACTAACCCCCTAAAAAACAACACAAACCCCAAACAACAAACAACTCTCACACCCTAACAACAAACAACACTAAGCTCCTAACAACAACAACACTAACCCCCAAAAACGGACAACACTGACACCCTAACAACAAACACTACTAAACCCCAACTAGAAACAACCCTAACCACCTAACAACAAACAACACTAACCCCCTAACAATAAACAACCCTAAACCCCTAACATCAAAGAGCACTAACACCCTAACAACAAACAACCCTAACCCCGTAACAACAAACAACACTAACCCCTAAAAACCAAAAACACTAACCCACTAACAACAAACAACCCTAACCTACTAAGAACAAACAACCCTAACACCCTAACAACAAACAACATTAACCCCTAACAACAAACAACCCTAAATCCCTAACATGAAACAACACTAACCCCCTAACAACAAACAACACTAACACACTAACAAAAATCAACACTAACACCCTAACAACAAAAACCACTAAACACCAACAAGAAACAACCCTAAACCCCTAACAACAAACACTAACCCCCTAACAACAAACAACACTAAACCCCTAACAAGAACCTACCCTAACCCAGTAACAACAAACAACCCTAACCCCTAACAACAAACAACCCTAACCCCCTAACAACACACAACCCTAAACCCCTAACATCAAAGAACACTAACACCCTAACAACAAACAACCCTAAGCCCCTAAGAACAAACAACACTAACCCCCAAACAACAAACAACCCTAACCCCTAAAAACCAAAAACACTAACCCACTAACAACAAACAACCCTAACCCACTAACAACAAACAACCCTAACCCCCTAACAACAAACAATCCTATCCCCCTAACAACCAACAACACTAACCCCCTAACCACAAAAAACACTAACATCCTAACAACAAAACCCACTAAACCCCAACAAGAAACAACCCTAAACCCCTAACAACAAACAACACTAACCGCCTAACAACACACAGCCCTAACCAAACAACAAACAACACTAACCCACTAAGAACAAACAACACTAACCCCCTAACAAGAAACTACCCTAACCCGTAACAACAAACAACCCTAACCGCTAACAACAAACAACCCTAACCCCCTAACAACAAACAACCCTAACCAAACAAACAACCCTAACCGACTAACAACAAACAACACTAAACCCCTAACAAGAAACTACCGTAAACCCGAAACAACAAACAACCCTAACCCCCTAACAACCAACAACCGTAAACACATAACAACAAACAACACTAACCCCCTAACAACAAACAACCCTAACCCCTAACAACAAACAACCCTAACCCCCTAACAACAAACAACCCTAACCCCCTAACAACCAACAACTCTCACTCCCTAAACAACCAACAACACTAACCCCCTAACCACCAACAGCACTAACCCAGTAAAAACAAAAAAAACTAACCCCCTAACAACAACCAACACTTATCCCCTAAAAACAAACAACACTAACCTCCAACAAGAAAGAACCCAAATCCTCTAACAAGAAACAACTCTAACCCCCTAACAACAAACAACTCTGAACCCCTAACAACAAACACCACTAACCCACTAACACCAAACAACACTAACCCCGTAACTAGAAACTACCCTAACCCCGTAACAACAAACAACCCTAACACCCAAACAACAAACACTAACCCCCTAACAACAAAGAACCCTATCTCTCTAACAAGAAACAACACTTACCCCCTAACAACAAAAAACACTAACCCCCTAACAACAAACACCACTAACGCCCTAACAAGAATCCTAACAACCTCACAACAAACAACACTAACCCCCTAAAAATAAACTACCCAAAACCCCAACAAGAAACAACCCTAACCCCCTAACAACAAACAACACTAACCCCCTAACAACAAACAACACTAACACCCTAACAACAACCATCCCTAATCCCCTAACAACAAACAACACTAACCCTCTAACAACCCTAATCCCCTAACTATAAACAACACTAACCCACTAACAACAAACAAAACTAACCCCCTAAAAAACAACACAAACCCCAAACAACAAACAACTCTCACACCCTAACAACAAAGAACACTAACCCCCTTACAACAAACAACCCTAACCCCCTAAACAACCAACAACACTAAACCCCTAACCACCAACAGCACTAACCCAGTAAAAACAAAAAAAACTAACCCCCTAACAACAACCAACACTTATCCCCTAGAAACAAACAACACTAACCCCCAACAAGAAAGAACCCAAATCCTCTAAGAACAAACAACTCTAACCCCCTAACAACAAAAAACTCTGAACACCTAACAACAAGCAACACTAACCCACTAACAACAAACAACCCTAAACCCCTAACAACAAACAACCCTTACCGCCTAACAACCAACAGCACTAACCCCCTAAGCAAAAACACTAACACCCTGACAACAAAACCCACTAAACTCCAACAAGAAACAACCCTAAACACCTAACAACAAACAACACTAACCCCCTAACAACAAACAACACTAACACCCTAACAACAACCATCCCTAATCCCCTAACAACAAACAACACTAACCCTCTAACAACAACCCTAATCCCCTAACTACAAACAACACTAACCCACTAACAACAAACAAAACTAACCCCCTAAAAAACAACACAAACCCCAACAAAAAACAACTCTCACACCCTAACAACAAACACCACTAAGCTGCTAACAACAACAACACTAACCCCCAAAAACGGACAACACTAACACCCTAACAACAAACACTACTAAACCCCAACTATAAACAACCCTAACCCCCTAACAACAAACAACACTAACCCCTAAAAACCAAAAACACTAACCCACTAACAACAAACAACCCTAACCCACTAACAACAAACAACCCTAACACCCTAACAACAAACAACACTAAACCCCTAACAACAAACAAACCTTAACCCCTAATATCAAACAACAATAACCCCGTAACAACAAACAACCCTAACCCCCAAACAACAAACAACCCTAACCCACTAACAACAAACAATCCTATCCCCCTAACAACCAACAACACTAACCCCCTAACCACAAAAAACACTAACATCCTAACAACAAAAACCACTAAACCCCAACAAGAAACAACCCTAAACCCCTAACAACAAACAACACTAACCGCCTAACAACACACAGCCCTAACCAAACAACAAACAACACTAACCCACTAAGAACAAACAACACTAACCCCCTAACAAGAAACAACCCTAACCCGTAACAACAAACAACCCTAACCCCCTAACAACAAACAACCCTAACCAAACAAACAACCCTAACCGACTAACAACAAACAACACTAAACCCCTAACAAGAAACTACCTTAAACCCGAAACAACAAACAACCCTAACCCCCTAACAACCAACAACCGTAAACACATAACAACAAACAACACTAACCCCCTAACAACAAACAACCCTAACCCCTAACAACAAACAAACCTAACCCCCTAACAACAAACAACCCTAACCCCCTAACAACCAACAACTCTCACTCCCTAAACAACCAACAACACTAACTCCCTAACCAACAACAGCACTAACCCAGTAAAAACAAAAAAAACTAACCCCCTAACAACAACCAACACTTATCCCCTAAAAAGAAACAACACTAACCACCAACAAGAAAGAACGCTGAACCACTAACATCAAACAACACTAACCCCTAACAACAAACAACCCTAACACCCTAACAACAAACACCACTAACCCACTAACAACAAACAACACTAACCCCGTAACTAGAAACTACCCTAACCCCGTAACAACAAACAACGCTAACACCCAAAGAACAAACACTAACACCCTAACAACAAAAACCACTAAAGCCCAACAAGAAACAACACTTACCCCCTAAATACAAACAACACTAACCCCCTAATCACAAACAACACTAACACCCTAACAACAAAAACCACTAAACCTCAACAAGAAACAACCCGAAACACCTAATTAGAAACAACACTAACCACCTAACAACAACCCTAACTCCCTAACAGCAAACAACCCTAACCCCCAACAACAAACTACTCTAACCCACTAACAAAAAACAACCCTAAGCCTCTAAGAACAAAGAACCCTAACTCTCTAACAAGAAACAACACTAACCCCCTAGCAACAAAAAACACTAACCCCCTAACAACAATCCTAACAACCTACCAACAAACAACACTAACCCCCTAAAAATAAACTACCCTAAACCCCTAACAACAAACAACCCTAACCCCCTAACAACAAACAACCCTAAAACCCTAACAAGAAACTAACCTAACCCCGTAACAAAAAAGAACCCTAACCTCCTAACAACAAACAACCTTAAACCCCTAACAACATAAAACCCTAAACACCTAACAACAAACAATCCTAAGCCCCTAACAACCAACAACACACACCCCCTAACCACAAACAACACTAACACCCTAACCACAAACAACACTAACCCCACAAGAACAAAGAACACTAACCCCCTAACAACAAACACTAACCCCCGAACAACAAACAACCCTAACCCCTAACATCAAACAACACTAACCCCGTAGCAACAAACAACCCTAACCCCCAAACAACAAACAACCCTAACCCCCTAACAACAAACAATCCCATCCCCGTAACAACCAACAACACTAACCCCCTAACCACAAACAACACTAACACCCTAACAACAAAAACCACTAAACCCCAACAAGAAAAAACCCTAAACCCCTACCAACAAACAACACTCACCCCCTAACAACACAGAACCCTAACCAGACAACAAAGAACACTAACCCACTAACAACAAACAACACTAACCCCCTAACAAGAAACTACCCTAACCCCGTAACAACAAACAACCCTAACCCCTAACAACAAACAACCCTAACCCCTAACAACAAAAAAACCTAACCAAACAACTAACAACCCTAACCCCCTAAAAACAAACAACACTAACCCCCTAACATCAAACAACCCTAAACCGCTAACATCAAGGAACACTAACATCCTAACAACAAACAACCCTAACCCCCTAACAACAAACAACACTAACCCCTAAAAACCAAAAACACTAACCCACTAACAACAAACAACCCTAACACCCTAACAACAAACAACATTAACCCCCTAACAACAAACAACCCTGAACCACTAACATCAAACAACACTAACCCCTAACAACAAACAACAGTAACACACTAACAACAAACAACACTAACACCCTAACAACAAAAACCACTAAACCCCAACAAGAAACAACCCTAAACCGCTAACAACAAACACTAACCCCCTAACAACAAACAACACTAAACCCCTAACAAAAAACTATCCTAACCCCGTAACAACAAACAACCCTAACCTAATAACAACAAACAACCTTAACCCCCTAATAACAAACAACCTTAAATCACTAACAACAAAGAATCTTAACCCCCTAACAACCAACAACATTCACCCCCTAATCACAAACAACACTAACACCCTAAGCACTAACAACACTAATCCCGTAAGAACAAACAACACTAACACCCTAACAACAAAAACCACTAAACCCCAACAAGAAACAACCCTAAACACCTAACAACAAACACTAACCCCCTAACAACAAACAACACTAACACCCTAACAAGACCCTACCCTAACCCCGTAACAACAAACAACCCTAACCCCTAACAACAAACAACCCTAACCCCCTAACAACAAACAACCCTAACCAAACAACAAACAACCCTAACCGACTAACAACAAACAACACTAAACCCCTAACAAGAATCTACCTTAAACCCGAAACAACAAACAACCGTAACCCCCTAACAACCAACAACCGTAAACCCCTAACAACAAACAACACTAACCCCCTAACAACAAACAACCCTAACCCCCTAACAACAAACAACCCTAACCCCCTAAACAACCAACAACACTAACCCCCTAACCGCCAACACCACTAAACCAGTAAAAACAAAAAAAAACTAACCCCCTACAGCAACCAACACTTATCCCCTAAAAACAAACAACACTAACCCCCAACAAGAAACAACCCAAATCCTCTAACAACAAACAACTCTAACCCCCTAACAACAAAAAACTCTGAACCACTAACAACAAACAACACTAACCCACTAAGAACAAACAACCCTAAACCCCTAACAACAAACAACCCTTACCCCCTAGCAACCAACAACACTAACCCCCTAAACAAAAACACTAACACCCTAACAACAAAAACCACTAAACCTCAACAAGAGACAACCCTAAACACCTAACAACAAACAACATTAACCCCCTAACAACAAACACTAACACCCTAACAACAACCATCCCTAACCCCCTAACAACAAACAACACTAAGCCCCAACAACAAACAACATTAACCCTTTAACAACACCCCTAATCCCCTAACTACAAACAACACTAACCCACTAACAACAAACAAAACTAACCCCCTAAAAAACAACACAAACCCCCAACAACAACTCTCACACCCTAACAACAAAACACTAACTCCCTAACAACAACAACACTAACCCCCAAAAACAAAGAAAACTAACACCCTACCAACAAACAATACTAAACGGCAACTAGAAACAACCCTAACCCCCTAACAACAAACAACACTAACCCTCTAATAACAAACAACACTAACACCCAACAACAGTCCTAACCACCTAACAACAAAGAACACTAACCCCCTAAAAAGAAAAAACAATAAACCCCTAAAAGCAAACAACACTCATCCCCTAAGAACAAACAACACTAACACTCTAACAACAACCAACATTAAACCCCTAACAACAAACAATCCTAACCCCCTAAAAACAAACAACACTAACACCCTAAAAACAAACAACCCTAAAACCCTAAAAACAAACAACAATGAACCCCTAAAAACAAACAAGACTAAGCCAATAAGAACAAAGAGCACTAACCCACTAACAACAAAAAACACTAACCCTCTAACAACATCCAACAGTAACGCCCTAACCACAAACAACACTAACCCCCTAACAACAAACAACCCTAACCCCCTAACAACCATCAACCGTAAACCCCTAACAACAAACAACACTAACGCCCTAACAACAAACAACCCTAACCCCTTAAACAACCAGCAACACTAACCCCCTAACCACCAACAGCACTAACCCTGTAAAAACAAAAAAAACTAACCCCCTAACAACAACCAACACTTATCCCCTAAAAACAAACACTAAGCCCCAAAAAGAAAGAACCCAAATCCTCTAACAAGAAACAACTCTAACCCCCTAACAACAAACAACTCTGAACCCCTAACAACAAACACCACTAACCCACTAACAACAAACAACACTAACCCCGTAACTAGAAACTACCCTAACCCCGTAACAACAAACAACCCTAACACCCAAACAACAAACACTAACCCCCTAACAACAAAGAACCCTATCTCTCTAAGAAACAACACTTACCCCCTAACAACAAAAAACACTAACCCCCTAGCAACAAACACCACTAACCCCCTAACAACAATCCTAACACCCTAACAACAAACAACACTAACACCCTAACAACAAAAACCACTAAAACCCAACAAGAAACAACCCTAAACCCTAACAACAAACACTAACCCCCTAACAACAAACAAACCTAACCCCCATCAACAACCATCCCTACCCCCTAACAACAAACAAAACTAAGCCCCAAAAACAAACAACACTAACCCACTAACAACAAACCTAATCCCCTAACTACAAACAACACTAACCCACTAACAACAAACAAAACTAACCCCCTAAAAAACAACACAAAACCCCAACAACAACTCTCACACCCTAACAACAAACAACACTAACTCCCTAACAACAAACAACACTAACCCCCAAACAACAAACAACCCTAACCCCTAAAAACAAAGAACACGAACCTACTAACAACAAACAACCCTAACCCATTAACAACAAACAACCCTAACACCCTAACAACAAACAACACTAACCCCCTAACAACAAAAAACCCTAAACCCCTAACATGAAACAACACTAACCGCCTAACAACAAACAATAACACCCTAACAACAAACAACACTAACACCCTAACAACAAAAACCACTAAACCCCAACAAGAACAACCCTAAACCACTAACAACAAACACTAACCCCCTAACAACAAACAACACTAACCCCCTAACAAGAAACTAACCTAACCCCGTAACAAAAAACAACACTAACCTCCTATCAACAAACGACCTTAACCGCCAACAACAAACAACCCTAAACCCCTAACAACAAACAATCCTAACCCCCTAACAACCAACATCACTAACCCCCTAACCACAAACAACACTAACACCCTAACAACAAACAATAACCCCCAACAACACAAACCACTAAACCCCAACAAGGAACAACCCTAAACCCCTAAATACAAACAACACTAACGCCCTAAGCACAAACAACACTAACACCCTAACAACAAAAACCACTAAACCCCAACCAGAAACAACCCGAAACAGCTAAATACAAACAACACTAACCCCATAACAACAACCCTAACCCCCTAACAACATAAAACCCTAACCCCCAACAACAAACAACTCTAACCCACTAACAACAAACAACCCTAACCCCCTAACAACAAAGAACCCTAACTCTCTAACAAGAAACAACACTTACCCCCTAACAACAAAAAACACTAACCCCCTAACAACAAACACCACTAACCCCTAACAACAATCCTAACAACCTAACAGCAAACAACACTAACCCCCTAAAAATAAACTACCCTAAACCCCTAACAACAAACAACCCTAACCCCCTAACAACACACCACCCTAAACCCCTAACAACAAACAACCTTAACAGTCTAACAACAAACAACCCTAACCCCCTAACAACCAACAACACTAACCCCCTAACCACAAATAACACTAACACCCTAACAACAAAAACCACTAAACCCCAACAGGAAACAACACTAAAACCCTGACAACAAACAATTACACCCTAACAACGAACAACACTACACCCCTAACAAGAAACTACCCTAACCCCGTAACAACAAACAACACTAACCCCGTAACAACAAACAACCTTAACCCCCAAAATCCAAAAACACTAACCCACTAACAACAAACAACCCTAACCCACTAACAACAAACAACCCTAACACCCTAAAAACAAACAACACTATCCCCCTAACAACAAACAACCCTAAACCCCTAACAACAAACAACCCTAACCCCCAAACAACAAACACCCCTAACCCCCTAACAACAAACAATCCTATCCCCCGAACAACCAACAACAGTAACCCCCAACCACAAACAAGACTAACACACTAACAACAAAAACCACTAAACCCCAATAAGAAACAACCCTAAACCCCTAACAACAAACAACACTAACCCCCTAACAACACACAACCCTAACAAGACAACAAACAACCCTAACAAACTAACAACAAACAAGACTAATCCCCTAACAGCAAACAAACCTAGCCCCCTAACAACAAACATACGTAACCAAACAACAAACAACCCTAACTGACTAACAACAAACAACACTAAACCCCCAACAAGAAACAACCCAAATCCTCTAACAACAAACAACTCTAACCCCTGACAACAAACAAATCTGAACCCCTAACAACAAACAACACTAACCCCCTAAGAAGAAACTACCCAGCCCCGTAACAACAAACAACCCTAACCCCTAACAATAAACAACCCTACCCCCTAACAACAAACAACCCTAACCCCCTAACAACAAACAACCCTAACCCCCTAACAACCAACAACCGTAAACCCCTAACAACAAACAACACTAACCCCCTAACAACAAACAACCCTAACCCCCTAACAACAAACAACCCTAACCCCCTAAACAACCAACAACACTAACCCCCTAACCACCAACACCACTAACCCAGTAAAAACAAAAAAAACTCACCCCCTACAGCAACCAACACTTATCCCCTAAAAACAAACAACACTAACCCCCAACAAGAAAGAACCCAAATCCTCTAACAGCAAACAACTCTAACCCCCTAACAACAAAAAACTCTGAACCCCTAACAACAAACAACACTAACCCACTAACAAAAAACAACCCTAAACCCCTAACAACAAACAACCCTTACCCCCTAACAACCAACAACACTAACCCCCTAAACAAAAACACTAACACCCTAACACCAAAAACCACTAAACCTCAACAAGAGACAACCCTAAACACCTAACAACAAACAACATTAACCCCCTAACAACAAACACTAACACCCTAACAACAACCATCCCTAACCCCCTAACAACAAACAACACTAAGCCCCAACAACAAACAACATTAACCCTTTAACAACACCCCTAATCCCCTAACTACAAACAACACTAACCCACTAACAACAAACAAAACTAACCCCCTAAAAAACAACACAAACCCCCAACAACAACTCTCACACCCTAACAACAAACAACACTAACTCCCTAACAACAACAACACTAACCCCCAAAAACAAAGAAAACTAACACCCTACCAACAAACAATACTAAACGGCAACTAGAAACATCCCTAACCCCCTAACAACAAACAACACTAACCCTCTAATAACAAACAACACTAACACCCAACAACAGTCCTAACCACCTAACAACAAAGAACACTAACCCCCTAAAAAGAAAAAACAATAAACCCCTAAAAGCAAACAACACTCATCCCCTAAGAACAAACAACACTAACACTCTAACAACAACCAACATTAAACCCCTAACAACAAACAATCCTAACCCCCTAAAAACAAACAACACTAACACCCTAAAAACAAACAACCCTAAAACCCTAAAAACAAACAACAATGAACCCCTAAAAACAAACAAGACTAAGCCAATAAGAACAAAGAGCACTAACCCACTAACAACAAAAAACACTAACCCTCTAACAACATCCAACAGTAACGCCCTAACCACAAACAACACTAACCCCCTAACAACAAACAACCCTAACCCCCTAACAACCATCAACCGTAAACCCCTAACAACAAACAACACTAACGCCCTAACAACAAACAACCCTAACCCCTTAAACAACCAGCAACACTAACCCCCTAACCACCAACAGCACTAACCCTGTAAAAACAAAAAAAACTAACCCCCTAACAACAACCAACACTTATCCCCTAAAAACAAACACTAAGCCCCAACAAGAAAGAACCCAAATCCTCTAACAACAAACAACTCTGACCCCCTAACAACAAAAAACTCTGAAACCCTAACAACAAGCAACACTAACCCACTAACAACAAACAACCCTAAACCCCTAACAACAAACAACACTTACCCCCTAACAACCAACAGCACTAACCCCCTAAGCAAAAACACTAACACCCTAACAACAAAACCCACTAAACCCCAACAGGAAACAACCGTAAACACCTAACAACAAACAACACTAACCCCCTAACAACAAACAACACTAACACCCTAACAACAACCATCCCTAACCCCCAACAACAAACAACACTAAGCCCCAACAACAAACAACACTAACCCTCTAACAACAACCCTAATCCCCTAACTACAAACAACACTAACCCACTAACAACAAACAAAACTAACCCCCTAAAAAACAACACAAACCCCCAACAACAACTCTCACACCCTAACAACAAACAACACTAACCCCCTAACAAAAACAACACTAACCCCCCAAAACAAACAAAACTAACACCCTAAAAACAAACAATAATAAACCGCAACTAGAAACAACCCTAACCCCCAACAACAAACAACACTAACCCTCTAACAACAAACAACACTAACACCCAACAAGAGTCCTAACCACCTAACAACAAACAACACTAACCCCCTAAAAAGAAAAAACAATAAACCCCTAAAAACAAACAACACTCATCCCCTAAGAACAAACAACACTAACACTCTAACAACAACCAACACTAACCCCCTAACAACAAACAATTCTAACTCCCTAAAAACAAACAACACTAACCCCCTAAAAACAAACAACCCTAAAACCCTAAAAACAAACAACACTGAACTCCTAAAAACAAACACCACTAAGCCAATAACAACAAACAGCACTAACCCACTAACAATAAAAAACACTAAACCTCTAACAACATCCAACAGTAAGGCCCTAACCACAAACAACACTAACCCCCTAACAACAAACAATCCTATCCCCCTAACAACCAACAACACTAACCCCCTAACCACAAACAACACTAACACCCAACCACAAACAACACTAACACCCTAACAACAAAAACCACTAAACCCCAACAAGAAACAACCCTAAACCCCTAACAACAAACAACACTAACCCCCTAACAACACACAACCCTAACCAAACAACAAACAACCCTAACCCACTAACAACAAACAACCCTAACCAAACAACAAACAACCATAACCGACTAACAACAAACAACACTAAAACCCTAACAAGAATCTACCTTAAACCCGAAACAACAAACAACCCTAACCCCCTAACAACCAACAACCGTAAACCCCTAACAACAAACAACACTAACCCCCTAACAACAAACAACCCTAACCCCCTAACAACAAACAACCCTAACCCCCTAAACAACCAACAACACTAACCCCCTAACCAACAACAGCACTAACCCAGTAAAAACAAAAAAAACTAACCACCTAACAACAACCAACATTTATCCCCTAAAAACAAACAACAATAACCCACAACAAGAAACAACCCAAATCCTCTAACAACAAACAACTCTAACCCCCTAACAACAAAAAACTCTGAACCCCTAACAACAAACAACACTAACCCACTAACAACAAACAACCCTAAACCCCTAACAACACTTACCCCCTAACAAACAACAACACTAACCCCCTAACCAAAAACACTAACACCCTAACAACAAAACCCACTAAACCCCAACAAGAAACAACCCGAAACACCTAACAACAAACAGCACTAACCCCTTTCAACAAACAACACTAACACCCTAACAACAACCATCCCTAAACCCCTAGCAACAAACAACCCTAACCAAACAACAAACAACCCTAACCGACTAACAACAAACAGCACTAAACCCCTAACAAGAAACTACCTTAAAACCGAAGCAACAAACAACCCTAACCCCCTAACAAACAACAACCGTAAACACCTAACAACAAACAACACTAAGCCCCTAACAACAAACAACCCTAACCCCCTAACAACAAACAACCCTAACCCCCTAAACAACCAACAACACTAACCCCCAACCACCAACAGCACTAACCTAGTAAAAACAAAAAAAACTAACCCCCTAACAACAACCAACACTTATCCCCTAAAAACAAACAACACTAACCCCCAACAAGAAAGAACCCAAATCCTCTAAGAACAAACAACTCTAACCCCCTAACAACAAAAAACTCTGAACCCCTAGCAACAAGGAACACTAACCCACTAACAACAAACAACGCTAAACCCCTAAAAACAAACAACCCTTACCCCCTAACAACCAACAACACTAACCCCCTAAGCAAAAACACTAACACCCTAACAACAAAACCCACTAAACCCCAACAAGAAACAACCCTAAACACCTAACAACAAACAACACTAACCCCCTAAAAACAAACAACACTAACACCCTAACAACAACCATCCCTAACCCCCTAACAACAAACAACACTAAGCCCCAACAACAAACAACACTAACCCTCTAACAACAACCCTAATCCCCTAACTACAAACAACACCAACCCACTAACAACAAACAAAACTAACCCCGTAAAAAACAACACAAACCCCAAACAACAAACAACTCTCACACCCTAACAACAAACAACACTAACCCCCTAACAACAACAACACTAACCCCCAAAAACGGACAACACTAACACCCTAACAACAAACACTACTAAACCCCAACTACGAACAACCTTACCCCCTAACAACAGACAACACTAACCCTCTAACAACAAACAACCCTAAACCCCTAACATCAAGGAACACTAACACCCTAACAACAAACAAGCCTAACCCCCTAACAACAAACAATAACCCCCAAACAAAAAACAACCCTAACCCCTAAAAACCAAAAGCACTAACCCACTAACAACAAACAACCCTTACCCACTAACAACAAACAACCCTAACACCCTAACAACAAACAACACTAACCCCCTAACAACAAACAACCCTAAACCCCTAACATCAAACAACACTAACCCCCTAACAACAAACAACACTAACCCCCTAACAACAAACAACACTAACACCCTAACAACAAAAACCACTAAACCCCAACAAGAAACAACCCTAAACCCCTAACAACAAACACTAACCCCCTAACAACAAACAACACTAAACCCCTAACAAGAAACTAACCTAACCCCGTAACAACAAACAACCCTAACCTCCTAACAACAAACAACTTTAAACCCCTAACAACATAAAACCCTAAACCCCTAACAACAAACAATCCTAACTCCCTAACAACCAACAACACTCACCCCCTAACCACAAGCAACACTAACACCCTAACCACAAACAACACTAACCCCGTAAGAATAAACAGCACTAACCCCCTAACAACAAACAACCCTAACACCCTAACAACAAACAACCCTAACCCCTAACATCAAACAACACTAACCCCGTAACAAAAACAACCCTAACCCCCAAAAAACAAACAACTCTAACCCCCTAACAACAAAAAACTCTGAACCCTAACAACAAGCAACACTAACCCACTAACAACAAACAACCCTAAACCCCTAACAAAAAACAACCCTTACCCCCTAACAAACAACAGCACTAACCCCCTAAGCAAAAACACTAACACCCTAACAACAAAACCCACTAAACTCCAACAAGAAACAACCTTAAACACCTAACAACAAACAACACTAACCCCCTAACAAGAAACAACACTAACACCCTAACAACAAAAACCACTAAACCCCAACAAGAAACAACCCTAAACCCCTAACAACAAACACTAAGCCCCTAACAACAAACAACACTAAACCCCTAACAAGAAACTAACCTAACCCCGTAACAACAAGCAATCCTAACCTCCTGACAACAAACAACCTTAAACCCCTAACAACATAAAAACCTAAACCCCTAACAACAAACAATCCTAACCCCCTAACAACCAACAACACTCACCCCCTAACCACAAACAACACTAACACCCTAACCACAAACAACACTAACCCCACAAGAACAAAGAACATTAACCCCCTAACAACAAACAACAATAACCCCCTAACAACAAACAACCCTAACCCCTAACATCAAACAACACTAACCCCGTAACAACAAACAACCCTAACCCCCAAACAACAAACAACCCTAACCCCCTAACAACAAACAATCCTATCCCCCTAACAACCAACAACACTAACCCCCTAACCACAAACAACACTAAAACCCTAACAACAAAAACCACTAAACCCCAACAAGAAAAAACCCTAAACACCTAACAACAAACAACACTAACCCCCTAACAACACACAACCCTAACCAAACAACAAACAACTCTAACCCACTAACAGAAAACAACACTAACCCCCTAACAAGAAACTACCCTAACCCCGTAACAACAAACAACCTTAACCAAACAACAAACAACCCTAACCGACCAACAACAAACAACACTAAACCCCTAACAAGAAACAACATTAAATCCGAAACAACAAACAACCCTAACGCCCTAACAACCAACAACCGTAAACACCTAACAACAAACAACACTAACCCCCTAACAACAACCAACATGTATCCCCTAAAAACAAACAACACTAACCCCCAACAAGAAAGAACCCAAATCCTCTAAGAACAAACAACAAAAAACTCTGAACACCTAACAAGAAGCAACACTAACCCACTAACAACAAACAACCCTAACCCCCTAACAAACAACAACACTCACCCCTAACCACAAACAACACTAACACCCTAACCACAAACCACACTAACCCCGTAAGATCAAACACTAACCCCCTAACAACAAACAACCCTAACACCCTAACAACAAACAACACTAACCCCCAAACAACAAACAACCCTAACCCCTAACATCAAACAACACTAACCCCATAACAACAAACAAAACTAACCCCCAAACAACAAACAAGCCTAACCCCCTAACAACAAACAATCCTATCCCCCTAACAACCAACAACACTAACACCCTAACAACAAAAACCACTAAACCCCGACAAGAAAAATCCCTAAACCCCTAACAACAAACAACACTAACCACCTAACAACAAACAACCCTAACCAAACAACAAACAACCCTAACCGACTAACAACAAACAACACTAAACCCCTAACAAGAAAAAACCTTAAATCCGAAACAACAACCCTAACACCCTAACAACCAACAGCCGTAAACACCTAACAACAAACAACACTAACCCCCTAACAACAACCAACACTTATCCCCTAAAAACAAACAACACTAACCCCCAACAAGAAAGAACCCAAATCCTCTAAGAACAAACAACTGTAACCCCCTAACAACAAAAAAGTCTGAACACCTAACAACAAGCAACACTAACCCACTAACAACAAACAACCCTAAACTCCTAACAACAAACAACCCTTACCCCCTAACAACCAACAGCACTAACCCCCTAAGCAAAAACACTAACACCCTAACAACAAAACCCACTAAACTCCAACAAGAAACAACCCTAAACACCTAACAACAAACAACACTAACCCCCTAACAACAAACAACACTAACACCCTAACAACAACCATCCCTAATCCCCTAACAACAAACAACACTAACCCTCTAACAACAACCCTAATCCCCTAACTACAAACAACACTAACCCACTAACAACAAACAAAACTAACCCCCTAAAAAACAACACAAACCCCAAACAACAAACAACTCTCACACCCTAACAACAAACAACACTAAGCTCCTAACAACAACAACACTAACCCCCCAAAACAAACAAAACTAACACCCTAAAAACAAACAATAATAAACCGCAACTAGAAACAACCCTAACCCCCAACAACAAACAACACTAACCCTCTAACAACAAACAACACTAACACCCAACAACAGTCCTAACCACCTAACAACAAACAACACTAACCCCCTAAAAAGAAAAAACAATAAACCCCTAAAAACAAACAACACTCATCCCCTAAGAACAAACAACACTAACACTCTAACAACAACCAACACTAACCCCCTAACAACAAACAATTCTAACTCCCTAAAAACAAACAACACTAACCCCCTAAAAACAAACAACCCTAAAACCCTAAAAACAAACAACACTGAACTCCTAAAAACAAACACCACTAAGCCAATAACAACAAACAGCACTAACCCACTAACAATAAAAAACACTAAACCTCTAACAACATCCAACAGTAAGGCCCTAACCACAAACAACACTAACCCCCTAACAACAAACAATCCTATCCCCCTAACAACCAACAACACTAACCCCCTAACCACAAACAACACTAACACCCAACCACAAACAACACTAACACCCTAACAACAAAAACCACTAAACCCCAACAAGAAACAACCCTAAACCCCTAACAACAAACAACACTAACCCCCTAACAACACACAACCCTAACCAAACAACAAACAACCCTAACCCACTAACAACAAACAACCCTAACCAAACAACAAACAACCATAACCGACTAACAACAAACAACACTAAAACCCTAACAAGAATCTACCTTAAACCCGAAACAACAAACAACCCTAACCCCCTAACAACCAACAACCGTAAACCCCTAACAACAAACAACACTAACCCCCTAACAACAAACAACCCTAACCCCCTAACAACAAACAACCCTAACCCCCTAAACAACCAACAACACTAACCCCCTAACCAACAACAGCACTAACCCAGTAAAAACAAAAAAAACTAACCACCTAACAACAACCAACATTTATCCCCTAAAAACAAACAACAATAACCCACAACAAGAAACAACCCAAATCCTCTAACAACAAACAACTCTAACCCCCTAACAACAAAAAACTCTGAACCCCTAACAACAAACAACACTAACCCACTAACAACAAACAACCCTAAACCCCTAACAACACTTACCCCCTAACAAACAACAACACTAACCCCCTAACCAAAAACACTAACACCCTAACAACAAAACCCACTAAACCCCAACAAGAAACAACCCGAAACACCTAACAACAAACAGCACTAACCCCTTTCAACAAACAACACTAACACCCTAACAACAACCATCCCTAAACCCCTAGCAACAAACAACCCTAACCAAACAACAAACAACCCTAACCGACTAACAACAAACAGCACTAAACCCCTAACAAGAAACTACCTTAAAACCGAAGCAACAAACAACCCTAACCCCCTAACAAACAACAACCGTAAACACCTAACAACAAACAACACTAAGCCCCTAACAACAAACAACCCTAACCCCCTAACAACAAACAACCCTAACCCCCTAAACAACCAACAACACTAACCCCCAACCACCAACAGCACTAACCTAGTAAAAACAAAAAAAACTAACCCCCTAACAACAACCAACACTTATCCCCTAAAAACAAACAACACTAACCCCCAACAAGAAAGAACCCAAATCCTCTAAGAACAAACAACTCTAACCCCCTAACAACAAAAAACTCTGAACCCCTAGCAACAAGGAACACTAACCCACTAACAACAAACAACGCTAAACCCCTAAAAACAAACAACCCTTACCCCCTAACAACCAACAACACTAACCCCCTAAGCAAAAACACTAACACCCTAACAACAAAACCCACTAAACCCCAACAAGAAACAACCCTAAACACCTAACAACAAACAACACTAACCCCCTAAAAACAAACAACACTAACACCCTAACAACAACCATCCCTAACCCCCTAACAACAAACAACACTAAGCCCCAACAACAAACAACACTAACCCTCTAACAACAACCCTAATCCCCTAACTACAAACAACACCAACCCACTAACAACAAACAAAACTAACCCCGTAAAAAACAACACAAACCCCAAACAACAAACAACTCTCACACCCTAACAACAAACAACACTAACCCCCTAACAACAACAACACTAACCCCCAAAAACGGACAACACTAACACCCTAACAACAAACACTACTAAACCCCAACTACGAACAACCTTACCCCCTAACAACAGACAACACTAACCCTCTAACAACAAACAACCCTAAACCCCTAACATCAAGGAACACTAACACCCTAACAACAAACAAGCCTAACCCCCTAACAACAAACAATAACCCCCAAACAAAAAACAACCCTAACCCCTAAAAACCAAAAGCACTAACCCACTAACAACAAACAACCCTTACCCACTAACAACAAACAACCCTAACACCCTAACAACAAACAACACTAACCCCCTAACAACAAACAACCCTAAACCCCTAACATCAAACAACACTAACCCCCTAACAACAAACAACACTAACCCCCTAACAACAAACAACACTAACACCCTAACAACAAAAACCACTAAACCCCAACAAGAAACAACCCTAAACCCCTAACAACAAACACTAACCCCCTAACAACAAACAACACTAAACCCCTAACAAGAAACTAACCTAACCCCGTAACAACAAACAACCCTAACCTCCTAACAACAAACAACTTTAAACCCCTAACAACATAAAACCCTAAACCCCTAACAACAAACAATCCGAACTCCCTAACAACCAACAACACTCACCCCCTAACCACAAGCAACACTAACACCCTAACCACAAACAACACTAACCCCGTAAGAACAAACAGCACTAACCCCCTAACAACAAACAACCCTAACACCCTAACAACAAACAACCCTAACCCCTAACATCAAACAACACTAACCCCGTAACAAAAACAACCCTAACCCCCAAAAAACAAACAACTCTAACCCCCTAACAACAAAAAACTCTGAACCCTAACAACAAGCAACACTAACCCACTAACAACAAACAACCCTAAACCCCTAACAAAAAACAACCCTTACCCCCTAACAAACAACAGCACTAACCCCCTAAGCAAAAACACTAACACCCTAACAACAAAACCCACTAAACTCCAACAAGAAACAACCTTAAACACCTAACAACAAACAACACTAACCCCCTAACAAGAAACAACACTAACACCCTAACAACAAAAACCACTAAACCCCAACAAGAAACAACCCTAAACCCCTAACAACAAACACTAAGCCCCTAACAACAAACAACACTAAACCCCTAACAAGAAACTAACCTAACCCCGTAACAACAAGCAATCCTAACCTCCTGACAACAAACAACCTTAAACCCCTAACAACATAAAAACCTAAACCCCTAACAACAAACAATCCTAACCCCCTAACAACCAACAACACTCACCCCCTAACCACAAACAACACTAACACCCTAACCACAAACAACACTAACCCCACAAGAACAAAGAACATTAACCCCCTAACAACAAACAACAATAACCCCCTAACAACAAACAACCCTAACCCCTAACATCAAACAACACTAACCCCGTAACAACAAACAACCCTAACCCCCAAACAACAAACAACCCTAACCCCCTAACAACAAACAATCCTATCCCCCTAACAACCAACAACACTAACCCCCTAACCACAAACAACACTAAAACCCTAACAACAAAAACCACTAAACCCCAACAAGAAAAAACCCTAAACACCTAACAACAAACAACACTAACCCCCTAACAACACACAACCCTAACCAAACAACAAACAACTCTAACCCACTAACAGAAAACAACACTAACCCCCTAACAAGAAACTACCCTAACCCCGTAACAACAAACAACCTTAACCAAACAACAAACAACCCTAACCGACCAACAACAAACAACACTAAACCCCTAACAAGAAACAACATTAAATCCGAAACAACAAACAACCCTAACGCCCTAAAAACCAACAACCGTAAACACCTAACAACAAACAACACTAACCCCCTAACAACAACCAACATGTATCCCCTAAAAACAAACAACACTAACCCCCAACAAGAAAGAACCCAAATCCTCTAAGAACAAACAACAAAAAACTCTGAACACCTAACAAGAAGCAACACTAACCCACTAACAACAAACAACCCTAACCCCCTAACAAACAACAACACTCACCCCTAACCACAAACAACACTAACACCCTAACCACAAACCACACTAACCCCGTAAGATCAAACACTAACCCCCTAACAACAAACAACCCTAACACCCTAACAACAAACAACACTAACCCCCAAACAACAAACAACCCTAACCCCTAACATCAAACAACACTAACCCCATAACAACAAACAAAACTAACCCCCAAACAACAAACAAGCCTAACCCCCTAACAACAAACAATCCTATCCCCCTAACAACCAACAACACTAACCCCCTAACCACGAACAACACTAACACCCTAACAACAAAAACCACTAAACCCCGACAAGAAAAATCCCTAAACCCCTAACAACAAACAACACTAACCACCTAACAACAAACAACCCTAACCAAACAACAAACAACCCTAACCGACTAACAACAAACAACACTAAACCCCTAACAAGAAAAAACCTTAAATCCGAAACAACAACCCTAACACCCTAACAACCAACAGCCGTAAACACCTAACAACAAACAACACTAACCCCCTAACAACAACCAACACTTATCCCCTAAAAACAAACAACACTAACCCCCAACAAGAAAGAACCCAAATCCTCTAAGAACAAACAACTGTAACCCCCTAACAACAAAAAAGTCTGAACACCTAACAACAAGCAACACTAACCCACTAACAACAAACAACCCTAAACTCCTAACAACAAACAACCCTTACCCCCTAACAACCAACAGCACTAACCCCCTAAGCAAAAACACTAACACCCTAACAACAAAACCCACTAAACTCCAGCAAGAAACAACCCTAAACACCTAACAACAAACAACACTAACCCCCTAACAACAAACAACACTAACACCCTAACAACAACCATCCCTAATCCCCTAACAACAAACAACACTAACCCTCTAACAACAACCCTAATCCCCTAACTACAAACAACACTAACCCACTAACAACAAACAAAACTAACCCCCTAAAAAACAACACAAACCCCAAACAACAAACAACTCTCACACCCTAACAACAAAGAACACTAACCCCCTTACAACAAACAACCCTAACCCCCTAAACAACCAACAACACTAAACCCCTAACCACCAACACCACTAACCCAGTAAAAACAAAAAAAACTAACCCCCTAACAACAACCAACACTTATCCCCTAGAAACAAACAACACTAACCCCCAACAAGAAAGAACCCAAATCCTCTAAGAACAAACAACTCTAACCCCCTAACAACAAAAAACTCTGAACACCTAACAACAAGCAACACTAACCCACTAACAACAAACAACCCTAAACCCCTAACAACAAACAACCCTTACCCTTAACAACCAACAGCACTAACCCCCTAAGCAAAAACACTAACACCCTAACAACAAAATCCACTAAACTCCAACAAGAAACAACCCTAAACTCTTAACAACAAACAACACTAACCCCCTTTCAACAAACAACCCTAACCCCCTAACAACAAACAACCCTAACCAAACTACAAACAACCCTAACCGACTAACAACAAACAACACTAAACCCCTAACAAGAAACAACCTTAAATCCAAAACAACAAACAACCCTAACGCCCTAACAACCAACAACCGTAAACACCTAACAACAAACAACACTAACCCCCTAACAACAACCAAAACTTATCCGCTAAAAACAAACAACACTAACCCCCAACAAGAAAGAACCCAAATCCTCTAAGAACAAACAAGTCTAACCCCCTAACAACAAAAAAATCTGAACACCTAACAACAAGCAACACTAACCCACTAACAACAAACAACCCTAAACCCCTAATAACAAACAAACCTTACCGCCTAACAACCAACAGCAATAACCCCCTAAGGAAAAACACTAACACCCTAACAACAAAACCCACTAAACTCCAACAAGAAACAACCCTAAACACCTAACAACAAACAACACTAACCCCCTAACAACAAACAACACTAACACCCTAACAACAACCATCCCTAATCCCCTAACAACAAACAACACTAACCCTCTAACAACAACCCTAATCCCCTAACTACAAACAACACTAACCCACTAACAACAAACAAAACTAACCCCCTAAAAAACAACGCAAACCCCAAACAACAACAAACAACTCTCACACCCTAACAACAAACAACACTAAGCTCCTAACAACAACAACACTAACCCCCAAAAACGGACAACACTAATACCCTAACAACAAACACTACTAAACCCCAACTAGAAACAACCCTAACCCCCTAACAACAAACAACACTAACCCCCTATCAACATACAACCCTAAACCCCTAACATCAAAGAACACTAACACCCTAACAACAAACAACCCTAACCCCCTAACAACAAACAACACTAACCCCCAAACAACAAACAACCCTAACCCCTAACATCAAAGAACACTAACACCCTAACAACAAACAACCCTAACCCCGTAACAACAAACAACACTAACCCCTAAAAACCAAAAACACTAACCCACTAACAACAAACAACCCTAACCTACTAAGAACAAACAACCCTAACACCCCAACAACCAACAACATTAACCCCCTAACAACAAACAACCCTAACCCCTAACAACAAACAACCCTAACCCCCTAACAACAAACAACCCTAACCCCTAACAACAAACAACCCTAACCCCCTAACAAGAAACAACCCTAACCAAACAACAAACAACCCTAACCGACTAACAACAAACAACACTAAACCCCTAACAAGAATCTACCTTAAACCCGGAACAACAAACAACCCTAACCCCCTAACAACCAACAACCGTAAACCCCTAACAACAAACAACACTAACCCCCTAACAACAAACAACCCTAACCCCCTAACAACAAACAACCCTAACCCCCTAACCACAAACAACACTAAAACCCTAACAACAAAAACCACTAAACCCCAACAAGAAAAAACCCTAAACACCTAACAACAAACAACACTAACCCCCTAACAACACACAACCCTAACCAAACAACAAACAACTCTAACCCACTAACAGAAAACAACACTAACCCCCTAACAAGAAACTACCCTAACCCCGTAACAACAAACAACCTTAACCAAACAACAAACAACCCTAACCGACCAACAACAAACAACACTAAACCCCTAACAAGAAACAACATTAAATCCGAAACAACAAACAACCCTAACGCCCTAAAAACCAACAACCGTAAACACCTAACAACAAACAACACTAACCCCCTAACAACAACCAACATGTATCCCCTAAAAACAAACAACACTAACCCCCAACAAGAAAGAACCCAAATCCTCTAAGAACAAACAACAAAAAACTCTGAACACCTAACAAGAAGCAACACTAACCCACTAACAACAAACAACCCTAACCCCCTAACAAACAACAACACTCACCCCTAACCACAAACAACACTAACACCCTAACCACAAACCACACTAACCCCGTAAGATCAAACACTAACCCCCTAACAACAAACAACCCTAACACCCTAACAACAAACAACACTAACCCCCAAACAACAAACAACCCTAACCCCTAACATCAAACAACACTAACCCCATAACAACAAACAAAACTAACCCCCAAACAACAAACAAGCCTAACCCCCTAACAACAAACAATCCTATCCCCCTAACAACCAACAACACTAACCCCCTAACCACGAACAACACTAACACCCTAACAACAAAAACCACTAAACCCCGACAAGAAAAATCCCTAAACCCCTAACAACAAACAACACTAACCACCTAACAACAAACAACCCTAACCAAACAACAAACAACCCTAACCGACTAACAACAAACAACACTAAACCCCTAACAAGAAAAAACCTTAAATCCGAAACAACAACCCTAACACCCTAACAACCAACAGCCGTAAACACCTAACAACAAACAACACTAACCCCCTAACAACAACCAACACTTATCCCCTAAAAACAAACAACACTAACCCCCAACAAGAAAGAACCCAAATCCTCTAAGAACAAACAACTGTAACCCCCTAACAACAAAAAAGTCTGAACACCTAACAACAAGCAACACTAACCCACTAACAACAAACAACCCTAAACTCCTAACAACAAACAACCCTTACCCCCTAACAACCAACAGCACTAACCCCCTAAGCAAAAACACTAACACCCTAACAACAAAACCCACTAAACTCCAGCAAGAAACAACCCTAAACACCTAACAACAAACAACACTAACCCCCTAACAACAAACAACACTAACACCCTAACAACAACCATCCCTAATCCCCTAACAACAAACAACACTAACCCTCTAACAACAACCCTAATCCCCTAACTACAAACAACACTAACCCACTAACAACAAACAAAACTAACCCCCTAAAAAACAACACAAACCCCAAACAACAAACAACTCTCACACCCTAACAACAAAGAACACTAACCCCCTTACAACAAACAACCCTAACCCCCTAAACAACCAACAACACTAAACCCCTAACCACCAACACCACTAACCCAGTAAAAACAAAAAAAACTAACCCCCTAACAACAACCAACACTTATCCCCTAGAAACAAACAACACTAACCCCCAACAAGAAAGAACCCAAATCCTCTAAGAACAAACAACTCTAACCCCCTAACAACAAAAAACTCTGAACACCTAACAACAAGCAACACTAACCCACTAACAACAAACAACCCTAAACCCCTAACAACAAACAACCCTTACCCTTAACAACCAACAGCACTAACCCCCTAAGCAAAAACACTAACACCCTAACAACAAAATCCACTAAACTCCAACAAGAAACAACCCTAAACACTTAACAACAAACAACACTAACCCCCTTTCAACAAACAACCCTAACCCCCTAACAACAAACAACCCTAACCAAACTACAAACAACCCTAACCGACTAACAACAAACAACACTAAACCCCTAACAAGAAACAACCTTAAATCCAAAACAACAAACAACCCTAACGCCCTAACAACCAACAACCGTAAACACCTAACAACAAACAACACTAATCCCCTAACAACAACCAAAACTTATCCGCTAAAAACAAACAACACTAACCCCCAACAAGAAAGAACCCAAATCCTCTAAGAACAAACAAGTCTAACCCCCTAACAACAAAAAAATCTGAACACCTAACAACAAGCAACACTAACCCACTAACAACAAACAACCCTAAACCCCTAATAACAAACAAACCTTACCGCCTAACAACCAACAGCAATAACCCCCTAAGGAAAAACACTAACACCCTAACAACAAAACCCACTAAACTCCAACAAGAAACAACCCTAAACACCTAACAACAAACAACACTAACCCCCTAACAACAAACAACACTAACACCCTAACAACAACCATCCCTAATCCCCTAACAACAAACAACACTAACCCTCTAACAACAACCCTAATCCCCTAACTACAAACAACACTAACCCACTAACAACAAACAAAACTAACCCCCTAAAAAACAACGCAAACCCCAAACAACAACAAACAACTCTCACACCCTAACAACAAACAACACTAAGCTCCTAACAACAACAACACTAACCCCCAAAAACGGACAACACTAATACCCTAACAACAAACACTACTAAACCCTAACTAGAAACAACCCTAACCCCCTAACAACAAACAACACTAACCCCCTATCAACATACAACCCTAAACCCCTAACATCAAAGAACACTAACACCCTAACAACAAACAACCCTAACCCCCTAACAACAAACAACACTAACCCCCAAACAACAAACAACCCTAACCCCTAACATCAAAGAACACTAACACCCTAACAACAAACAACCCTAACCCCGTAACAACAAACAACACTAACCCCTAAAAACCAAAAACACTAACCCACTAACAACAAACAACCCTAACCTACTAAGAACAAACAACCCTAACACCCCAACAACCAACAACATTAACCCCCTAACAACAAACAACCCTAACCCCTAACAACAAACAACCCTAACCCCCTAACAACAAACAACCCTAACCCCTAACAACAAACAACCCTAACCCCCTAACAAGAAACAACCCTAACCAAACAACAAACAACCCTAACCGACTAACAACAAACAACACTAAACCCCTAACAAGAATCTACCTTAAACCCGGAACAACAAACAACCCTAACCCCCTAACAACAAACAACCCTAACCCCCTAAACAACCAACAACACTAACCCCCTAACCACCAACACCACTAACCCAGGAAAAACAAAGAAAAACTAACCCCCTACAGCAACCAACACTTATCCCCTAGAAACAAACAACACTAACCCCCAACAAGAAAGAACCCAAATCCTCTAACAACAAACAACTCTAACCCCCTAACAACAAAAAACTCTGAACCCCTAACAACAAACAACACTAACCCACTAACAACAAACAACCCTAAACCCCTAACAACAAACAACCCTTACCCCCTAACAACCAACAACACTAACCCCCTAAACAAAAACACTAACACCCTAACACCAAAAACCACTAAACCTCAACAAGAGACAACCCTAAACACCTAACAACAAACATTGACCCCCTAACAACAAACACTAACACCCTAACAACAACCATCCCTAACCCCCTAACAACAAACAACACTAAGCCCCAACAACAAACAACACTAACCCTTTAACAACAACCCTAATCCCCTAACTACAAACAACACTAACCCACTAACAACAAACAAAACTAACCCCCTAAAAAACAACACAAACCCCCAACAACAACTCTCACACCCTAACAACAAACAACACTAACTCCCTAACAACAACACTAACCCCCCAAAACAAAGAAAACTAACACCCTACCAACAAACAATACTAAACGGCAACTAGAAACAACCCTAACCCCCTAACAACAAACAACACTAACCCTCTAATAACAAACAACACTAACACCCAACAACAGTCCTAACCACCTAACAACAAAGAACACTAACCCCTTAAAAAGAAAAAACAATAAACCCCTAAAAGCAAACAACACTCATCCCCTAAGAACAAACAACACTAACACTCTAACAACAACCAACATTAAACCCCTAACAACAAACAATCCTAACCCCCTAAAAACAAACAACACTAACACCCTAAAAACAAACAACCCTAAAACCCTAAAAACAAACAACAATGAACCCCTAAAAACAAACAAGACTAAGCCAATAAGAACAAAGAGCACTAACCCACTAACAACAAAAAACACTAACCCTCTAACAACATCCAACAGTAACGCCCTAACCACAAACAACACTAACCCCCTAACAACAAACAACCCTAACCCCCTAACAACCATCAACCCTAAACCCCTAACAACAAACACTAACCCCCTAACAACAAACAAACCTAACCCCCATCAACAACCATCCCTACCCCCTAACAACAAACAAAACTAAGCCCCAAAAACAAACAACACTAACCCTCCTACAACAAACCTAATCCCCTAACTACAAACAACACTAACCCACTAACAACAAACAAAACTAACCCCCTAAAAAACAACACAAACCCCCAACAACAAACAACTCTCACACCCTAACAACAAACAACACTAACCCCCTAACAACAAACAACACTAACCCCCAAACAACAAACAACCCTAACCCCTAAAAACAAAGAACACTAACCTACTAACAACAAACAACCCTAACCCATTAACAACAAACAACCCTAACACCCTAACAACAAACAACACTAACCCCCTAACAACAAAAAACCCTAAACCCCTAACATGAAACAACACTAACCGCCTAACAACAAACAATAACACCCTAACAACAAACAAAACTAACACCCTAACAACAAAAACCACTAAACCCCAACAAGAACAACCCTAAACCCCTAACAACAAACACTAACCCCCTAACAACAAACAACACTAAACCCCTAACAAGAAACTAACCTAACCCCGTAACAAAAAACAACACTAACCTCCTATCAACAAACGACCTTAACCGCCAACAACAAACAACCCTAAACCCCTAACAACAAACAATCCTAACCCCCTAACAACCAACATCACTAACCCCCTAACCACAAACAACACTAACACCCTAACAACAAACAACAATAACCCCCTAACAACACAAACCACTAAACCCCAACAAGGAACAACCCTAAACCCCTAAATACAAACAACACTAACGCCCTAAGCACAAACAACACTAACACCCTAACAACAAAAACCACTAAACCCCAACCAGAAACAATCCGAAACAGCTAAATACAAACAACACTAACCCCATAACAACAACCCTAACCCCCTAACAACAAAAAACCCTAACCCCCAACAACAAACAACTCTAACCCACTAACAACAAACAACCCTAACCCCCTAACAACAAAGAACCCTAACTCTCTAACAAGAAACAACACTTACCCCCTAACAACAAAAAACACTAACCCCCTAACAACAAACAACCCTAACCCCCTAACAACAAACAACCCTAACCCCCTAAACAACCAACAACACTAACCCCCTAACCACCAACAGCACTAACCCAGTAAAAATAATCAGTAGATAAGAACTGCTTTAGGTGAAGGGAAAGACAACACTCAATACATGGAAGGTCAGCTCAATTGGACTGGACCAAAAGCAAAGAAGTTTCCGGGATAAAATGAATGCTTCAAAGCTCAGCGGAGCAAGCGCGGGGGTCTGGGGAACATGGTTTGCGGGGACTTCTAAGTCAATTGGCAAAATAATTCTATTATGAAATCATTCTGCATCCCACTTTGAAATGTGGCGTCTGGGGTCTTAAATGCTAACAAGCAGCCATCTAAGATGCAGCAATTGGTCTCAACCCACCTGGAGCAAAGGAAAATGAAGAACACCAAGCCCACATGACAACTAAGAGCCCAAGAGACAGAAAGGGCCACATGAACCAGAGACCTACATCATCCTGAGACCAGAAGAACTAGTTGGTGCCCGGCCACAATCGATGACTGCCCTGACAGGGAGCTCAGCAGAGGACCCCTGAGGGAGCAGGAGAGCAGTGGGATGCAGACCCCAAATTCTCATAAGAAGACCAAACTTAATGGTCTGACTGAGACTGGAGGAATCCCGGCGGTCATGCTCTCCAGACCTTCTGTTGACACAGGACAGGAACCATCCCTGAAGACAACTCATCAGACATGAAAGGGACTGGTCAGCGGGTGGGAGAGAGACGCTGATGAAGAGTGAGCTAATTATATCAGGTGTACACTTGAGATTGTGTTGGCAACTCTTGTCTGGAGGGGGGATGGGAGGATAGAGAGAGAGGGAAGCCGGCAAAATTGTCAAGAAAGGAGAGACTGAAAGGGCTGACTCAAGACGGGGAGAGTAAGTGGGAGTAGGGAGTGAGATGTATGTAAACTTATATGTGACAGACTGATTGGATTTGTAAACGTTCACTTGAAGCTTAATAAAAGTCATTATAAAAAAAACAAAAAAAAAAAAACAAAAAAAAAAAACAAAAAAAACTAACCCCCTACAGCAACCAACACTTATCCCCTAAAAACAAACAACACTAACCCCCAACAAGAAAGAACCCAAATCCTCTAACAACAAACTCTAACCCCCTAACAACAAAAAACTCTGAACCCCTAACAAACAACACTAACCCACTAACAAAAAACAACCCTAAACCCCTAACAACAAACAACCCTTACCCCCTAACAACCAACAACACTAAGCCCCTAAACAAAAACACTAACACCCTAACACCAAAAACCACTAAACCTCAACAAGAGACAACCCTAAACACCTAACAACAAACAACATTAACCCCCTAACAACAAACACTAACACCCTAACAACAACCATCCCTAACCCCCTAACAACAAACAACACTAAGCCCCAACAACAAACAACATTAACCCTTTAACAACACCCCTAATCCCCTAACTACAAACAACACTAACCCACTAACAACAAACAAAACTAACCCCCTAAAAAACAACACAAACCCCCAACAACAACTCTCACACCCTAACAACAAACAACACTAACTCCCTAACAACAACAACACTAACCCCCAAAAACAAAGAAAACTAACACCCTACCAACAAACAATACTAAACGGCAACTAGAAACATCCCTAACCCCCTAACAACAAACAACACTAACCCTCTAATAACAAACAACACTAACACCCAACAACAGTCCTAACCACCTAACAACAAAGAACACTAACCCCCTAAAAAGAAAAAACAATAAACCCCTAAAAGCAAACAACACTCATCCCCTAAGAACAAACAACACTAACACTCTAACAACAACCAACATTAAACCCCTAACAACAAACAATCCTAACCCCCTAAAAACAAACAACACTAACACCCTAAAAACAAACAACCCTAAAACCCTAAAAACAAACAACAATGAACCCCTAAAAACAAACAAGACTAAGCCAATAAGAACAAAGAGCACTAACCCACTAACAACAAAAAACACTAACCCTCTAACAACATCCAACAGTAACGCCCTAACCACAAACAACACTAACCCCCTAACAACAAACAACCCTAACCCCCTAACAACCATCAACCGCAAACCCCTAACAACAAACAACACTAACGCCCTAACAACAAACAACCCTAACCCCTTAAACAACCAGCAACACTAACCCCCTAACCACCAACAGCACTAACCCTGTAAAAACAAAAAAAACTAACCCCCTAACAACAACCAACACTTATCCCCTAAAAACAAACACTAAGCCCCAACAAGAAAGAACCCAAATCCTCTAACAACGAACCACTCTAACCCCCTAACAACAAAAAACTCTGAAACCCTAACAACAAGCAACACTAACCCACTAACAACAAACAACCCTAAACCCCTAACAACAAACAACACTTACCCCCTAACAACCAACAGCACTAACCCCCTAAGCAAAAACACTAACACCCTAACAACAAAACCCACTAAACCCCAACAGGAAACAACCGTAAACACCTAACAACAAACAACACTAACCACCTAACAACAAACAACACTAACACCCTAACAACAACCATCCCTAACCCCCAACAAAAAACAACACTAAGCCCCAACAACAAACAACACTAACCCTCTAACAACAACCCTAATCCCCTAACTACAAACAACACTAACCCACTAACAACAAACAAAACTAACCCCCTAAAAAACAACACAAACCCCCAACAACAACTCTCACACCCTAACAACAAACAACACTAACCCCCTCACAACAACACTAACCCCCCAAAACAAACAAAACTAACACCCTAAAAACAAACAATAATAAACCGCAACTAGAAACAACCCTAACCCCCAACAACAAACAACACTAACCCTCTAACAACAAACAACACTAACACCCAACAACAGTCCTAACCACCTAACAACAAACAACACTAACCCCCTAAAAAGAAAAAACAATAAACCCCTAAAAACAAACAACACTCATCCCCTAAGAACAAACAACACTAACACTCTAACAACAACCAACACTAACCCCCTAACAACAAACAATTCTAACTCCCTAAAAACAAACAACACTAACCCCCTAAAAACAAACAACCCTAAAACCCTAAAAACAAACAACACTGAACTCCTAAAAACAAACACCACTAAGCCAATAACAACAAACAGCACTAACCCACTAACAATAAAAAACACTAAACCTCTAACAACATCCAACAGTAAGGCCCTAACCACAAACAACACTAACCCCCTAACAACAAACAATCCTATCCCCCTAACAACCAACAACACTAACCCCCTAACCACAAACAACACTAACACCCTAACAACAAAAACCACTAAACCCCAACAAGAAACAACCCTAAACCCCTAACAACAAACAACACTAACCCCCTAACAACACACAACCCTAACCAAACAACAAACAACCCTAACCCACTAACAACAAACAACCCTAACCAAACAAAAAACAACCCTAACCGACTAACAACAAACAACACTAAAACCCTAACAAGAATCTACCTTAAACCCGAAACAACAAACAACCCTAACCCCCTAACAACCAACAACCGTAAACCCCTAACAACAAACAACACTAACCCCCTAACAACAAACAACCCTAACCCCCTAACAACAAACAACCCTAACGCCCTAAACAACCAACAACACTAACCCCCTAACCACCAAGAGCACTAACCCAGTAAAAACAAAAAAAACTAACCACCTAACAACAACCAACATTTACCCCTAAAAACAAACAACAATAACCCGCAACAAGAAACAACCCAAATCCTCTAACAACAAACAACTCTAACCCCCTAACAACAAAAAACTCTGAACCCCTAACAACAAACAACAATAACCCACTAACAACAAACAACCCTAAACCCCTAACAACCCTTACCCCCTAACAAACAACAACACTAACCCCCTAACCAAAAACACTGACACCCTAACACCAAAACCCACTAAACCCCAACAAGAAACAACCCTAAACACCTAACAACAAACAGCACTAACCCCTTTCAACAAACAACACTAACACCCTAACAACAACCATCCCTAAACCCCTAGCAACAAACAACCCTAACCAAACAACAAACAACCCTAACCGACTAACAACAAACAGCACTAAACCCCTAACAAGAAACTACCTTAAACCCGAAGCAACAAACAACCCTAACCCCCTAAAAAACAACAACCGTAAACACCTAACAACAAACAACACTAAGCCCCTAACAGCAAACAACCCTAACCCCCTAACAACAAACAACCCTAACCCCCTAAACAACCAACAACACTAAACCCCGAAACACCAACAGCACTAACCTAGTAAAAACAAAAAAAACTAACCCCCTAACAACAACCAACACTTATCCCCTAAAAACAAACAACACTAACCCCCAACAAGAAAGAACCCAAATCCTCTAAGAACAAACAACTCTAACCCCCTAACAACAAAAAACTCTGAACCCCTAACAACAAACAACACTAACTCACTAACAAAAAACAACCCTAAACCCCTAACAACAAACAACCCTTACCCCCTAACAACCAACAACACTAACCCCCTAAACAAAAACACTAACACCCTAACACCAAAAACCACTAAACCTCAACAAGAGACAACCCTAAACACCTAACAACAAACAACATTAACCCCCTAACAACAAACACTAACACCCTAACAACAACCATCCCTAACCCCCTAACAACAAACAACACTAAGCCCCAACAACAAACAACATTAACCCTTTAACAACACCCCTAATCCCCTAACTACAAACAACACTAACCCACTAACAACAAACAAAACTAACCCCCTAAAAAACAACACAAACCCCCAACAACAACTCTCACACCCTAACAACAAACAACACTAACTCCCTAACAACAACAACACTAACCCCCAAAAACAAAGAAAACTAACACCCTACCAACAAACAATACTAAACGGCAACTAGAAACATCCCTAACCCCCTAACAACAAACAACACTAACCCTCTAATAACAAACAACACTAACACCCAACAACAGTCCTAACCACCTAACAACAAAGAACACTAACCCCCTAAAAAGAAAAAACAATAAACCCCTAAAAGCAAACAACACTCATCCCCTAAGAACAAACAACACTAACACTCTAACAACAACCAACATTAAACCCCTAACAACAAACAATCCTAACCCCCTAAAAACAAACAACACTAACACCCTAAAAACAAACAACCCTAAAACCCTAAAAACAAACAACAATGAACCCCTAAAAACAAACAAGACTAAGCCAATAAGAACAAAGAGCACTAACCCACTAACAACAAAAAACACTAACCCTCTAACAACATCCAACAGTAACGCCCTAACCACAAACAACACTAACCCCCTAACAACAAACAACCCTAACCCCCTAACAACCATCAACCGTAAACCCCTAACAACAAACAACACTAACGCCCTAACAACAAACAACCCTAACCCCTTAAACAACCAGCAACACTAACCCCCTAACCACCAACAGCACTAACCCTGTAAAAACAAAAAAAACTAACCCCCTAACAACAACCAACACTTATCCCCTAAAAACAAACACTAAGCCCCAACAAGAAAGAACCCAAATCCTCTAACAACAAACAACTCTAACCCCCTAACAACAAAAAACTCTGAAACCCTAACAACAAGCAACACTAACCCACTAACAACAAACAACCCTAAACCCCTAACAACAAACAACACTTACCCCCTAACAACCAACAGCACTAACCCCCTAAGCAAAAACACTAACACCCTAACAACAAAACCCACTAAACCCCAACAGGAAACAACCGTAAACACCTAACAACAAACAACACTAACCACCTAACAACAAACAACACTAACACCCTAACAACAACCATCCCTAACCCCCAACAACAAACAACACTAAGCCCCAACAACAAACAACACTAACCCTCTAACAACAACCCTAATCCCCTAACTACAAACAACACTAACCCACTAACAACAAACAAAACTAACCCCCTAAAAAACAACACAAACCAACAACAACTCTCACACCCTAACAACAAACAACACTAACCCCCTAACAACAACAACACTAACCCCCCAAAACAAACAAAACTAACACCCTACCAACAAACAATAATAAACCGCAACTAGAAACAACCCTAACCCCCAACAACAAACAACACTAACCCTCTAACAACAAACAACACTAAAACCCAACAACAGTCCTAACCACCTAACAACAAACAACACTAACCCCCTAAAAAGAAAAAACAATAAACCCCTAAAAACAAACAACACTCATCCCCTAAGAACAAACAACACTAACACTCTAACAACAACCAACACTAACCCCCTAACAACAAACAATTCTAACTCCCTAAAAACAAACAACACTAACCCCCTAAAAACAAACAACCCTAAAACTCTAAAAACAAACAACACTGAACCCCTAAAAACAAACAACACTAAGCCAATAACAACAAACAGCACTAACCCACTAACAACAAAAAACACTAAACCTCTAACAACATCCAACAGTAAGGCCCTAACCACAAACAACACTAACCCCCTAACAACAAACAATCCTAACCCCCTAACAACAAACAATCCTATCCCCCTAACAACCAACAACACTAACCCCCTAACCACAAACAACACTAACACCCTAACAACAAAAACCACTAAACCCCAACAAGAAACAACCCTAAACCCCTAACAACAAACAACACTAACACCCAACAACAGTCCTAACCACCTAACAACAAAGAACACTAACCCCCTAAAAAGAAAAAACAATAAACCCCTAAAAGCAAACAACACTCATCCCCTAAGAACAAACAACACTAACACTCTAACAACAACCAACATTAAACCCCTAACAACAAACAATCCTAACCCCCTAAAAACAAACAACACTAACACCCTAAAAACAAACAACCCTAAAACCCTAAAAACAAACAACAATGAACCCCTAAAAACAAACAAGACTAAGCCAATAAGAACAAAGAGCACTAACCCACTAACAACAAAAAACACTAACCCTCTAACAACATCCAACAGTAACGCCCTAACCACAAACAACACTAACCCCCTAACAACAAACAACCCTAACCCCCTAACAACCATCAACCGTAAACCCCTAACAACAAACAACACTAACGCCCTAACAACAAACAACCCTAACCCCTTAAACAACCAGCAACACTAACCCCCTAACCACCAACAGCACTAACCCTGTAAAAACAAAAAAAACTAACCCCCTAACAACAACCAACACTTATCCCCTAAAAACAAACACTAAGCCCCAACAAGAAAGAACCCAAATCCTCTAACAACAAACAACTCTAACCCCCTAACAACAAAAAACTCTGAAACCCTAACAACAAGCAACACTAACCCACTAACAACAAACAACCCTAAACCCCTAACAACAAACAACACTTACCCCCTAACAACCAACAGCACTAACCCCCTAAGCAAAAACACTAACACCCTAACAACAAAACCCACTAAACCCCAACAGGAAACAACCGTAAACACCTAACAACAAACAACACTAACCACCTAACAACAAACAACACTAACACCCTAACAACAACCATCCCTAACCCCCAACAACAAACAACACTAAGCCCCAACAACAAACAACACTAACCCTCTAACAACAACCCTAATCCCCTAACTACAAACAACACTAACCCACTAACAACAAACAAAACTAACCCCCTAAAAAACAACACAAACCAACAACAACTCTCACACCCTAACAACAAACAACACTAACCCCCTAACAACAACAACACTAACCCCCCAAAACAAACAAAACTAACACCCTACCAACAAACAATAATAAACCGCAACTAGAAACAACCCTAACCCCCAACAACAAACAACACTAACCCTCTAACAACAAACAACACTAAAACCCAACAACAGTCCTAACCACCTAACAACAAACAACACTAACCCCCTAAAAAGAAAAAACAATAAACCCCTAAAAACAAACAACACTCATCCCCTAAGAACAAACAACACTAACACTCTAACAACAACCAACACTAACCCCCTAACAACAAACAATTCTAACTCCCTAAAAACAAACAACACTAACCCCCTAAAAACAAACAACCCTAAAACTCTAAAAACAAACAACACTGAACCCCTAAAAACAAACAACACTAAGCCAATAACAACAAACAGCACTAACCCACTAACAACAAAAAACACTAAACCTCTAACAACATCCAACAGTAAGGCCCTAACCACAAACAACACTAACCCCCTAACAACAAACAATCCTAACCCCCTAACAACAAACAATCCTATCCCCCTAACAACCAACAACACTAACCCCCTAACCACAAACAACACTAACACCCTAACAACAAAAACCACTAAACCCCAACAAGAAACAACCCTAAACCCCTAACAACAAACAACACTAACCCCCTAACAACACACAACCCTAACCAAACAACAAACAACCCTAACCCACTAACAACAAACAACCCTAACCAAACAACAAACAACCATAACCGACTAACAACAAACAACACTAAAACCCTAACAAGAATCTACCTTAAACCCGAAACAACAAACAACCCTAACCCCCTAACAACCAACAACCGTAAACCCCTAACAACAAACAACACTAACCCCCTAACAACAAACAACCCTAACCCCCTAACAACAAACAACCCTAACCCCCTAAACAACCAACAACACTAACCCCCTAACCAACAACAGCACTAACCCAGTAAAAACAAAAAAAACTAACCACCTAACAACAACCAAAATTTATCCCCTAAAAACAAACAACAATAACCCACAACAAGAAACAACCCAAATCCTCTAACAACAAACAACTCTAACCCCCTAACAACAAAAAACTCTGAACCCCTAACAACAAACAACACTAACCCACTAACAACAAACAACCCTAAACCCCTAACAACACTTACCCCCTAACAAACAACAACACTAACCCCCTAACCAAAAACACTAACACCCTAACAACAAAACCCACTAAACCCCAACAAGAAACAACCCGAAACACCTAACAACAAACAGCACTAACCTCTTTCAACAAACAACACTAACACCCTAACAACAACCATCCCTAAACCCCTAGCAACAAACAACCCTAACCAAACAACAAACAACCCTAACCGACTAACAACAAACAGCACTAAACCCCTAACAAGAAACTACCTTAAAACCGAAGCAACAAACAACCCTAACCCCCTAACAAACAACAACCGTAAACACCTAACAACAAACAACACTAAGCCCCTAACAACAAACAACCCTAACCCCCTAACAACAAACAACCCTAACCCCCTAAACAACCAACAACACTAACCCCCAACCACCAACAGCACTAACCTAGTAAAAACAAAAAAAACTAACCCCCTAACAACAACCAACACTTATCCCCTAAAAACAAACAACACTAACCCCCAACAAGAAAGAACCCAAATCCTCTAAGAACAAACAACTCTAACCCCCTAACAACAAAAAACTCTGAACCCCTAGCAACAAGGAACACTAACCCACTAACAACAAACAACGCTAAACCCCTAAAAACAAACAACCCTTACCCCCTAACAACCAACAACACTAACCCCCTAAGCAAAAACACTAACACCCTAACAACAAAACCCACTAAACCCCAACAAGAAACAACCCTAAACACCTAACAACAAACAACACTAACCCCCTAAAAACAAACAACACTAACACCCTAACAACAACCATCCCTAACCCCCTAACAACAAACAACACTAAGCCCCAACAACAAACAACACTAACCCTCTAACAACAACCCTAATCCCCTAACTACAAACAACACCAACCCACTAACAACAAACAAAACTAACCCCGTAAAAAACAACACAAACCCCAAACAACAAACAACTCTCACACCCTAACAACAAACAACACTAACCCCCTAACAACAACAACACTAACCCCCAAAAACGGACAACACTAACACCCTAACAACAAACACTACTAAACCCCAACTACGAACAACCTTACCCCTAACAACAGACAACACTAACCCTCTAACAACAAACAACCCTAAACCCCTAACATCAAGGAACACTAACACCCTAACAACAAACAAGCCTAACCCCCTAACAACAAACAATAACCCCCAAACAAAAAACAACCCTAACCCCTAAAAACCAAAAGCACTAACCCACTAACAACAAACAACCCTTACCCACTAACAACAAACAACCCTAACACCCTAACAACAAACAACACTAACCCCCTAACAACAAACAACCCTAAACCCCTAACATCAAACAACACTAACCCCCTAACAACAAACAACACTAACCCCCTAACAACAAACAACACTAACACCCTAACAACAAAAACCACTAAACCCCAACAAGAAACAACCCTAAACCCCTAACAACAAACACTAACCCCCTAACAACAAACAACACTAAACCCCTAACAAGAAACTAACCTAACCCCGTAACAACAAACAACCCTAACCTCCTAACAACAAACAACTTTAAACCCCTAACAACATAAAACCCTAAACCCCTAACAACAAACAATCCTGACTCCCTAACAACCAACAACACTCACCCCCTAACCACAAGCAACACTAACACCCTAACCACAAACAACACTAACCCCGTAAGAACAAACAGCACTAACCCCCTAACAACAAACAACCCTAACACCCTAACAACAAACAACCCTAACCCCTAACATCAAACAACACTAACCCCGTAACAAAAACAACCCTAACCCCCAAACAACAAACAACTCTAACCCCCTAACAACAAAAAACTCTGAACCCTAACAACAAGCAACACTAACCCACTAACAACAAACAACCCTAAACCCCTAACAAAAAACAACCCTTACCCCCTAACAAACAACAGCACTAACCCCCTAAGCAAAAACACTAACACCCTAACAACAAAACCCACTAAACTCCAACAAGAAACAACCTTAAACACCTAACAACAAACAACACTAACCCCCTAACAAGAAACAACACTAACACCCTAACAACAAACAACACTAACACCCTAACAACAAAAACCACTAAACCCCAACAAGAAACAACCCTAAACCCCTAACAACAAACACTAAGCCCCTAACAACAAACAACACTAAACCCCTAACAAGAAACTAACCTAACCCCGTAACAACAAGCAATCCTAACCTCCTGACAACAAACAACCTTAAACCCCTAACAACATAAAACCCTAAACCCCTAACAACAAACAATCCTAACCCCCTAACAACCAACAACACTCACCCCCTAACCACAAACAACACTAACACCCTAACCACAAACAACACTAACCCCACAAGAACAAAGAACATTAACCCCCTAACAACAAACAACAATAACCCCCTAACAACAAACAACCCTAACCCCTAACATCAAACAACACTAACCCCGTAACAACAAACAACCCTAACCCCCAAACAACAAACAACCCTAACCCCCTAACAACAAACAATCCTATCCCCCTAACAACCAACAACACTAACCCCCTAACCACAAACAACACTAAAACCCTAACAACAAAAACCACTAAACCCCAACAAGAAAAAACCCTAAACACCTAACAACAAACAACACTAACCCCCTAACAACACACAACCCTAACCAAACAACAAACAACTCTAACCCACTAACAGAAAACAACACTAACCCCCTAACAAGAAACTACCCTAACCCCGTAACAACAAACAACCTTAACCAAACAACAAACAACCCTAACTGACCAACAACAAACAACACTAAACCCCTAACAAGAAACAACATTAAATCCGAAACAACAAACAACCCTAACGCCCTAACAACCAACAACCGTAAACACCTAACAACAAACAACACTAACCCCCTAACAACAACCAACATGTATCCCCTAAAAACAAACAACACTAACCCCCAACAAGAAAGAACCCAAATCCTCTAAGAACAAACAACAAAAAACTCTGAACACCTAACAAGAAGCAACACTAACCCACTAACAACAAACAACCCTAACCCCCTAACAAACAACAACACTCACCCCTAACCACAAAAAACACTAACACCCTAACCACAAACCACACTAACCCCGTAAGATCAAACACTAACCCCCTAACAACAAACAACCCTAACACCCTAACAACAAACAACACTAACCCCCAAACAACAAACAACCCTAACCCCTAACATCAAACAACACTAACCCCATAACAACAAACAAAACTAACCCCCAAACAACAAACAAGCCTAACCCCCTAACAACAAACAATCCTATCCCCCTAACAACCAACAACACTAACCCCCTAACCACGAACAACACTAACACCCTAACAACAAAAACCACTAAACCCCGACAAGAAAAATCCCTAAACCCCTAACAACAAACAACACTAACCACCTAACAACAAACAACCCTAACCAAACAACAAACAACCCTAACCGACTAACAACAAACAACACTAAACCCCTAACAAGAAAAAACCTTAAATCCGAAACAACAACCCTAACACCCTAACAACCAACAACCGTAAACACCTAACAACAAACAACACTAACCCCCTAACAACAACCAACACTTATCCCCTAAAAACAAACAACACTAACCCCCAACAAGAAAGAACCCAAATCCTCTAAGAACAAACAACTGTAACCCCCTAACAACAAAAAAGTCTGAACACCTAACAACAAGCAACACTAACCCACTAACAACAAACAACCCTAAACCCCTAACAACAAACAACCCTTACCCCCTAACAACCAACAGCACTAACCCCCTAAGCAAAAACACTAACACCCTAACAACAAAACCCACTAAACTCCAACAAGAAACAACCCTAAACACCTAACAACAAACAACACTAACCCCCTAACAAGAAACAACACTAACACCCTAACAACAACCATCCCTATTCCCCTAACAACAAACAACACTAACCCTCTAACAACAACCCTAATCCCCTAACTATAAACAACACTAACCCACTAACAACAAACAAAACTAACCCCCTAAAAAACAACACAAACCCCAAACAACAAACAACTCTCACACCCTAACAACAAAGAACACTAACCCCCTTACAACAAACAACCCTAACCCCCTAAACAACCAACAACACTAAACCCCTAACCACCAACACCACTAACCCAGTAAAAACAAAAAAAACTAACCCCCTAACAACAACCAACACTTATCCCCTAGAAACAAACAACACTAACCCCCAACAAGAAAGAACCCAAATCCTCTAAGAACAAACAACTCTAACCCCCTAACAACAAAAAACTCTGAACACCTAACAACAAGCAACACTAACCCACTAACAACAAACAACCCTAAACCCCTAACAACAAACAACCCTTACCCTTAACAACCAACAGCACTAATCCCTAAGCAAAAACACTAACACCCTAACAACAAAATCCACTAAACTCCAACAAGAAACAACCCTAAACACCTAACAACAAACAACACTAACCCCCTTTCAACAAACAACCCTAACCCCCTAACAACAAACAACCCTAACCAAACTACAAACAACCCTAACCGACTAACAACAAACAACACTAAACCCCTAACAAGAAACAACCTTAAATCCAAAACAACAAACAACCCTAACGCCCTAACAACCAACAACCGTAAACACCTAACAACAAACAACACTAACCCCCTAACAACAACCAAAACTTATCCGCTAAAAACAAACAACACTAACCCCCAACAAGAAAGAACCCAAATCCTCTAAGAACAAACAAGTCTAACCCCCTAACAACAAAAAAATCTGAACACCTAACAACAAGCAACACTAACCCACTAACAACAAACAACCCTAAACCCCTAATAACAAACAAACCTTACCGCCTAACAACCAACAGCAATAACCCCCTAAGGAAAAACACTAACACCCTAACAACAAAACCCACTAAACTCCAACAAGAAACAACCCTAAACACCTAACAACAAACAACACTAACCCCCTAACAACAAACAACACTAACTCCCTAACAACAACCATCCCTAATCCCCTAACAACAAACAACACTAACCCTCTAACAACAACCCTAATCCCCTAACTACAAACAACACTAACCCACTAACAACAAACAAAACTAACCCCCTAAAAAACAACACAAACCCCAAACAACAAACAACTCTCACACCCTAACAACAAACAACACTAAGCTCCTAACAACAACAACACTAACCCCCAAAAACGGACAACACTAATACCCTAACAACAAACACTACTAAACCCCAACTAGAAACAACCCTAACCCCCTAACAACAAACAACACTAACCCCCTATCAACATACAACCCTAAACCCCTAACATCAAAGAACACTAACACCCTAACAACAAACAACCCTAACCCCCTAACAACAAACAACACTAACCCCCAAACAACAAACAACCCTAACCCCTAACATCAAAGAACGCTAACACCCTAACAACAAACAACCCTAACCCCGTAACAACAAACAACACTAACCCCTAAAAACCAAAAACACTAACCCACTAACAACAAACAACCCTAACCTACTAAGAACAAACAACCCTAACACCCCAACAACCAACAACATTAACCCCCAAACAACAAACAACCCTAACCCCTAACAACAAACAACCCTAACCCCCTAACAACAAACAACCCTAACCCCTAACAACAAACAACCCTAACCCCCTAACAAGAAACAACCCTTACCAAACAACAAACAACCCTAACCGACTAACAACAAACAACACTAAACCCCTAACAAGAATCTACCTTAAACCCGGAACAACAAACAACCCTAACCCCCTAACAACCAACAACCGTAAACCCCTAACAACAAACAACACTAACCCCCTAACAACAAACAACCCTAACCCCCTAACAACAAACAACCCTAACCCCCTAAACAACCAACAACACTAACCCCCTAACCACCAACACCACTAACCCAGGAAAAACAAAGAAAAACTAACCCCCTACAGCAACCAACACTTATCCCCTAGAAACAAACAACACTAACCCCCAACAAGAAAGAACCCAAATCCTCTAACAACAAACAACTCTAACCCCCTAACAACAAAAAACTCTGAACCCCTAACAACAAACAACACTAACCCACTAACAACAAACAACCCTAAACCCCTAACAACAAACAACCCTTACCCTCTAACAACCAACAACACTAACCCCCTAAACAAAAACACTAACACCCTAACACCAAAAACCACTAAACCTCAACAAGAGACAACCCTAAACACCTAACAACAAACATTGACCCCCTAACAACAAACACTAACACCCTAACAACAACCATCCCTAACCCCCTAACAACAAACAACACTAAGCCCCAACAACAAACAACACTAACCCACTAACAACAAACAAAACTAACCCCCTAAAAAACAACCCAAACCCCCAACAACAACTCTCACACCCTAACAACAAACAACACTAACTCCCTAACAACAACACTAACCCCCCAAAACAAAGAAAACTAACACCCTACCAACAAACAATACTAAACGGCAACTAGAAACAACCCTAACCCCCTAACAACAAACAACACTAACCCTCTAATAACAAACAACACTAACACCCAACAACAGTCCTAACCACCTAACAACAAAGAACACTAACCCCTTAAAAAGAAAAAACAATAAACCCCTAAAAGCAAACAACACTCATCCCCTAAGAACAAACAACACTAACACTCTAACAACAACCAACATTAAACCCCTAACAACAAACAATCCTAACCCCCTAAAAACAAACAACACTAACACCCTAAAAACAAACAACCCTAAAACCCTAAAAACAAACAACAATGAACCCCTAAAAACAAACAAGACTAAGCCAATAAGAACAAAGAGCACTAACCCACTAACAACAAAAAACACTAACCCTCTAACAACATCCAACAGTAACGCCCTAACCACAAACAACACTAACCCCCTAACAACAAACAACCCTAACCCCCTAACAACCATCAACCCTAAACCCCTAACAACAAACACTAACCCCCTAACAACAAACAAACCTAACCCCCATCAACAACCATCCCTACCCCCTAACAACAAACAAAACTAAGCCCCAAAAACAAACAACACTAACCCTCCTACAACAAACCTAATCCCCTAACTACAAACAACACTAACCCACTAACAACAAACAAAACTAACCCCCTAAAAAACAACACAAACCCCCAACAACAAACAACTCTCACACCCTAACAACAAACAACACTAACCCCCTAACAACAAACAACACTAACCCCCAAACAACAAACAACCCTAACCCCTAAAAACAAAGAACACTAACCTACTAACAACAAACAACCCTAACCCATTAACAACAAACAACCCTAACACCCTAACGACAAACAACACTAACCCCCTAACAACAAAAAACCCTAAACCCCTAACATGAAACAACACTAACCGCCTAACAACAAACAATAACACCCTAACAACAAACAAAACTAACACCCTAACAACAAAAACCACTAAACCCCAACAAGAACAACCCTAAACCCCTAACAACAAACACTAACCCCCTAACAACAAACAACACTAAACCCCTAACAAGAAACTAACCTAACCCCGTAACAAAAAACAACACTAACCTCCTATCAACAAACGACCTTAACCGCCAACAACAAACAACCCTAAACCCCTAACAACAAACAATCCTAACCCCCTAACAACCAACATCACTAACCCCCTAACCACAAACAACACTAACACCCTAACAACAAACAACAATAACCCCCTAACAACACAAACCACTAAACCCCAACAAGGAACAACCCTAAACCCCTAAATACAAACAACACTAACGCCCTAAGCACAAACAACACTAACACCCTAACAACAAAAACCACTAAACCCCAACCAGAAACAATCCGAAACAGCTAAATACAAACAACACTAACCCCATAACAACAACCCTAACCCCCTAACAACAAAAAACCCTAACCCCCAACAACAAACAACTCTAACCCACTAACAACAAACAACCCTAACCCCCTAACAACAAAGAACCCTAACTCTCTAACAAGAAACAACACTTACCCCCTAACAACAAAAAACACTAACCCCCTAACAACAAACAACCCTAACCCCCTAACAACAAACAACCCTAACCCCTAACAACAAACAACCCTAACCCCCTAACAAGAAACAACCCTAACCAAACAACAAACAACCCTAACCGACTAACAACAAACAACACTAAACCCCTAACAAGAATCTACCTTAAACCCGGAACAACAAACAACCCTAACCCCCTAACAACCAACAACCGTAAACCCCTAACAACAAACAACACTAACCCCCTAACAACAAACAACCCTAACCCCCTAACAACAAACAACCCTAACCCCCTAAACAACCAACAACACTAACCCCCTAACCACCAACACCACTAACCCAGGAAAAACAAAGAAAAACTACCCCCTACAGCAACCAACACTTATCCCCTAGAAACAAACAACACCAACCCCCAACAAGAAAGAACCCAAATCCTCTAACAACAAACAACTCTAACCCCCTAACAACAAAAAACTCTGAACCCCTAACAACAAACAACACTAACCCACTAACAACAAACAACCCTAAACCCCTAACAACAAACAACCCTTACCCTCTAACAACCAACAACACTAACCCCCTAAACAAAAACACTAACACCCTAACACCAAAAACCACTAAACCTCAACAAGAGACAACCCTAAACACCTAACAACAAACAACATTAACCCCCTAACAACAAACACTAACACCCTAACAACAACCATCCCTAACCCCCTAACAACAAACAACACTAAGCCCCAACAACAAACAACACTAACCCTTTAACAACAACCCTAATCCCCTAACTACAAACAACACTAACCCACTAACAACAAACAAAACTAACCCCCTAAAAAACAACACAAACCCCCAACAACAACTCTCACACCCTAACAACAAACAACACTAACTCCCTAACAACAACACTAACCCCCCAAAACAAAGAAAACTAACACCCTACCAACAAACAATACTAAACGGCAACTAGAAACAACCCTAACCCCCTAACAACAAACAACACTAACCCTCTAATAACAAACAACACTAACACCCAACAACAGTCCTAACCACCTAACAACAAAGAACACTAACCCCTTAAAAAGAAAAAACAATAAACCCCTAAAAGCAAACAACACTCATCCCCTAAGAACAAACAACACTAACACTCTAACAACAACCAACATTAAACCCCTAACAACAAACAATCCTAACCCCCTAAAAACAAACAACACTAACACCCTAAAAACAAACAACCCTAAAACCCTAAAAACAAACAACAATGAACCCCTAAAAACAAACAAGACTAAGCCAATAAGAACAAAGAGCACTAACCCACTAACAACAAAAAACACTAACCCTCTAACAACATCCAACAGTAACGCCCTAACCACAAACAACACTAACCCCCTAACAACAAACAACCCTAACCCCCTAACAACCATCAACCCTAAACCCCTAACAACAAACACTAACCCCCTAACAACAAACAAACCTAACCCCCATCAACAACCATCCCTACCCCCTAACAACAAACAAAACTAAGCCCCAAAAACAAACAACACTAACCCTCCTACAACAAACCTAATCCCCTAACTACAAACAACACTAACCCACTAACAACAAACAAAACTAACCCCCTAAAAAACAACACAAACCCCCAACAACAAACAACTCTCACACCCTAACAACAAACAACACTAACCCCCTAACAACAAACAACACTAACCCCCAAACAACAAACAACCCTAACCCCTAAAAACAAAGAACACTAACCTACTAACAACAAACAACCCTAACCCATTAACAACAAACAACCCTAACACCCTAACAACAAACAACACTAACCCCCTAACAACAAAAAACCCTAAACCCCTAACATGAAACAACACTAACCGCCTAACAACAAACAATAACACCCTAACAACAAACAAAACTAACACCCTAACAACAAAAACCACTAAACCCCAACAAGAACAACCCTAAACCCCTAACAACAAACACTAACCCCCTAACAACAAACAACACTAAACCCCTAACAAGAAACTAACCTAACCCCGTAACAAAAAACAACACTAACCTCCTATCAACAAACGACCTTAACCGCCAACAACAAACAACCCTAAACCCCTAACAACAAACAATCCTAACCCCCTAACAACCAACATCACTAACCCCCTAACCACAAACAACACTAACACCCTAACAACAAACAACGCTAACCCCGTAACAACAAACAACACTAACCCCTAAAAACCAAAAACACTAACCCACTAAGAACAAACAACCCTAACCTACTAAGAACAAACAACCCTAACACCCTAACAACCAACAACATTAACCCCCTAACAACAAACAACCCTAACCCCTAACAACAAACAACCCTAACCCCCTAACAACAAACAACCCTAACCCCTAACAACAAACAACCCTAACCCCCTAACAAGAAACAACCCTAACCAAACAACAAACAACCCTAACCGACTAACAACAAACAACACTAAACCCCTAACAAGAATCTACCTTAAACCCGGAACAACAAACAACCCTAACCCCCTAACAACCAACAACCGTAAACCCCTAACAACAAACAACACTAACCCCCTAACAACACACAACCCTAACAAGACAACAAACAACCCTAACAAACTAACAACAAACAAGACTAACCCCCTAACAGCAAACAAACCTAACCCCCTAACAACAAACAACCGTAACCAAACAACAAACAACCCTAACTGACTAACAACAAACAACACTAAACCCCCAACAAGAAACAACCCAAATCCTCTAACAACAAACAACTCTAACCCCTGACAACAAACAAATCTGAACCCCTAACAACAAACAACACTAACCCCCTAAGAAGAAACTACCCAGCCCCGTAACAACAAACAACCCTAACCCCTAACAACAAACAACCCTACCCCCTAACAACAAACAACCCTAACACCCTAACAACAAACAACCCTAACCCCCTAACAACCAACAACCGTAAACCCCTAACAACAAACAACACTAACCCCCTAACAACAAACAACCCTAACCCCCTAACAACAAACAACCCTAACCCCCTAAACAACCAACAACACTAACCCCCTAACCACCAACACCACTAACCCAGTAAAAACAAAAAAAACTAACCCCCTACAGCAACCAACACTTATCCCCTAAAAACAAACAACACTAACCCCCAACAAGAAAGAACCCAAATCCTCTAACAACAAACTCTAACCCCCTAACAACAAAAAACTCTGAACCCCTAACAACAAACAACACTAACCCACTAACAAAAAACAACCCTAAACCCCTAACAACAAACAACCCTTACCCCCTAACAACCAACAACACTAACCCCCTAAACAAAAACACTAACACCCTAACACCAAAAACCACTAAACCTCAACAAGAGACAACCCTAAACACCTAACAACAAACAACATTAACCCCCTAACAACAAACACTAACACCCTAACAACAACCATCCCTAACCCCCTAACAACAAACAACACTAAGCCCCAACAACAAACAACATTAACCCTTTAACAACACCCCTAATCCCCTAACTACAAACAACACTAACCCACTAACAACAAACAAAACTAACCCCCTAAAAAACAACACAAACCCCCAACAACAACTCTCACACCCTAACAACAAACAACACTAACTCCCTAACAACAACAACACTAACCCCCAAAAACAAAGAAAACTAACACCCTACCAACAAACAATACTAAACGGCAACTAGAAACATCCCTAACCCCCTAACAACAAACAACACTAACCCTCTAATAACAAACAACACTAACACCCAACAACAGTCCTAACCACCTAACAACAAAGAACACTAACCCCCTAAAAAGAAAAAACAATAAACCCCTAAAAGCAAACAACACTCATCCCCTAAGAACAAACAACACTAACACTCTAACAACAACCAACATTAAACCCCTAACAACAAACAATCCTAACCCCCTAAAAACAAACAACACTAACACCCTAAAAACAAACAACCCTAAAACCCTAAAAACAAACAACAATGAACCCCTAAAAACAAACAAGACTAAGCCAATAAGAACAAAGAGCACTAACCCACTAACAACAAAAAACACTAACCCTCTAACAACATCCAACAGTAACGCCCTAACCACAAACAACACTAACCCCCTAACAACAAACAACCCTAACCCCCTAACAACCATCAACCGCAAACCCCTAACAACAAACAACACTAACGCCCTAACAACAAACAACCCTAACCCCTTAAACAACCAGCAACACTAACCCCCTAACCACCAACAGCACTAACCCTGTAAAAACAAAAAAAACTAACCCCCTAACAACAACCAACACTTATCCCCTAAAAACAAACACTAAGCCCCAACAAGAAAGAACCCAAATCCTCTAACAACGAACCACTCTAACCCCCTAACAACAAAAAACTCTGAAACCCTAACAACAAGCAACACTAACCCACTAACAACAAACAACCCTAAACCCCTAACAACAAACAACACTTACCCCCTAACAACCAACAGCACTAACCCCCTAAGCAAAAACACTAACACCCTAACAACAAAACCCACTAAACCCCAACAGGAAACAACCGTAAACACCTAACAACAAACAACACTAACCACCTAACAACAAACAACACTAACACCCTAACAACAACCATCCCTAACCCCCAAGAACAAACAACACTAAGCCCCAACAACAAACAACACTAACCCTCTAACAACAACCCTAATCCCCTAACTACAAACAACACTAACCCACTAACAACAAACAAAACTAACCCCCTAAAAAACAACACAAACCCCCAACAACAACTCTCACACCCTAAGAACAAACAACACTAACCCCCTAACAACAACAACACTAACCCCCCAAAACAAACAAAACTAACACCCTAAAAACAAACAATAATAAACCGCAACTAGAAACAACCCTAACCCCCAACAACAAACAACACTAACCCTCTAACAACAAACAACACTAACACCCAACAACAGTCCTAACCACCTAACAACAAACAACACTAACCCCCTAAAAAGAAAAAACAATAAACCCCTAAAAACAAACAACACTCATCCCCTAAGAACAAACAACACTAACACTCTAACAACAACCAACACTAACCCCCTAACAACAAACAATTCTAACTCCCTAAAAACAAACAACACTAACCCCCTAAAAACAAACAACCCTAAAACCCTAAAAACAAACAACACTGAACTCCTAAAAACAAACACCACTAAGCCAATAACAACAAACAGCACTAACCCACTAACAATAAAAAACACTAAACCTCTAACAACATCCAACAGTAAGGCCCTAACCACAAACAACACTAACCCCCTAACAACAAACAATCCTATCCCCCTAACAACCAACAACACTAACCCCCTAACCACAAACAACACTAACACCCTAACAACAAAAACCACTAAACCCCAACAAGAAACAACCCTAAACCCCTAACAACAAACAACACTAACCCCCTAACAACACACAGCCCTAACCAAACAACAAACAACCCTAACCCACTAACAACAAACAACCCTAACCAAACAAAAAACAACCCTAACCGACTAACAACAAACAACACTAAAACCCTAACAAGAATCTACCTTAAACCCGAAACAACAAACAACCCTAACCCCCTAACAACCAACAACCGTAAACCCCTAACAACAAACAACACTAACCCCCTAACAACAAACAACCCTAACCCCCTAACAACAAACAACCCTAACCCCCTAAACAACCAACAACACTAACCCCCTAACCACCAAGAGCACTAACCCAGTAAAAACAAAAAAAACTAACCACCTAACAACAACCAACATTTATCCCCTAAAAACAAACAACAATAACCCGCAACAAGAAACAACCCAAATCCTCTAACAACAAACAACTCTAACCCCCTAACAACAAAAAACTCTGAACCCCTAACAACAAACAACACTAACCCACTAACAACAAACAACCCTAAACCCCTAACAACCCTTACCCCCTAACAAACAACAACACTAACCCCCTAACCAAAAACACTGACACCCTAACAACAAAACCCACTAAACCCCAACAAGAAACAACCCTAAACACCTAACAACAAACAGCACTAACCCCTTTCAACAAACAACACTAACACCCTAACAACAACCATCCCTAAACCCCTAGCAACAAACAACCCTAACCAAACAACAAACAACCCTAACCGACTAACAACAAACAGCACTAAACCCCTAACAAGAAACTACCTTAAACCCGAAGCAACAAACAACCCTAACCCCCTAAAAAACAACAACCGTAAACACCTAACAACAAACAACACTAAGCCCCTAACAACAAACAACCCTAACCCCCTAACAACAAACAACCCTAACCCCCTAAACAACCAACACTAAACCCCGAACCACCAACAGCACTAACCTAGTAAAAACAAAAAAAACTAACCCCCTAACAACAACCAACACTTATCCCCTAAAAACAAACAACACTAACCCCCAACAAGAAAGAACCCAAATCCTCTAAGAACAAACAACTCTAACCCCCTAACAACAAAAAACTCTGAACCCCTAACAACAAACAACACTAACCCACTAACAAAAAACAACCCTAAACCCCTAACAACAAACAACCCTTACCCCCTAACAACCAACAACACTAACCCCCTAAACAAAAACACTAACACCCTAACACCAAAAACCACTAAACCTCAACAAGAGACAACCCTAAACACCTAACAACAAACAACATTAACCCCCTAACAACAAACACTAACACCCTAACAACAACCATCCCTAACCCCCTAACAACAAACAACACTAAGCCCCAACAACAAACAACATTAACCCTTTAACAACACCCCTAATCCCCTAACTACAAACAACACTAACCCACTAACAACAAACAAAACTAACCCCCTAAAAAACAACACAAACCCCCAACAACAACTCTCACACCCTAACAACAAACAACACTAACTCCCTAACAACAACAACACTAACCCCCAAAAACAAAGAAAACTAACACCCTACCAACAAACAATACTAAACGGCAACTAGAAACATCCCTAACCCCCTAACAACAAACAACACTAACCCTCTAATAACAAACAACACTAACACCCAACAACAGTCCTAACCACCTAACAACAAAGAACACTAACCCCCTAAAAAGAAAAAACAATAAACCCCTAAAAGCAAACAACACTCATCCCCTAAGAACAAACAACACTAACACTCTAACAACAACCAACATTAAACCCCTAACAACAAACAATCCTAACCCCCTAAAAACAAACAACACTAACACCCTAAAAACAAACAACCCTAAAACCCTAAAAACAAACAACAATGAACCCCTAAAAACAAACAAGACTAAGCCAATAAGAACAAAGAGCACTAACCCACTAACAACAAAAAACACTAACCCTCTAACAACATCCAACAGTAACGCCCTAACCACAAACAACACTAACCCCCTAACAACAAAAAACCCTAACCCCCTAACAACCATCAACCGTAAACCCCTAACAACAAACAACACTAACGCCCTAACAACAAACAACCCTAACCCCTTAAACAACCAGCAACACTAACCCCCTAACCACCAACAGCACTAACCCTGTAAAAACAAAAAAAACTAACCCCCTAACAACAACCAACACTTATCCCCTAAAAACAAACACTAAGCCCCAACAAGAAAGAACCCAAATCCTCTAACAACAAACAACTCTAACCCCCTAACAACAAAAAACTCTGAAACCCTAACAACAAGCAACACTAACCCACTAACAACAAACAACCCTAAACCCCTAACAACAAACAACACTTACCCCCTAACAACCAACAGCACTAACCCCCTAAGCAAAAACACTAACACCCTAACAACAAAACCCACTAAACCCCAACAGGAAACAACCGTAAACACCTAACAACAAACAACACTAACCACCTAACAACAAACAACACTAACACCCTAACAACAACCATCCCTAACCCCCAACAACAAACAACACTAAGCCCCAACAACAAACAACACTAACCCTCTAACAACAACCCTAATCCCCTAACTACAAACAACACTAACCCACTAACAACAAACAAAACTAACCCCCTAAAAAACAACACAAACCAACAACAACTCTCACACCCTAACAACAAACAACACTAACCCCCTAACAACAACAACACTAACCCCCCAAAACAAACAAAACTAACACCCTACCAACAAACAATAATAAACCGCAACTAGAAACAACCCTAACCCCCAACAACAAACAACACTAACCCTCTAACAACAAACAACACTAACACCCAACAACAGTCCTAACCACCTAACAACAAACAACACTAACCCCCTAAAAAGAAAAAACAATAAACCCCTAAAAACAAACAACACTCATCCCCTAAGAACAAACAACACTAACACTCTAACAACAACCAACACTAACCCCCTAACAACAAACAATTCTAACTCCCTAAAAACAAACAACACTAACCCCCTAAAAACAAACAACCCTAAAACCCTAAAAACAAACAACACTGAACTCCTAAAAACAAACACCACTAAGCCAATAACAACAAACAGCACTAACCCACTAACAATAAAAAACACTAAACCTCTAACAACATCCAACAGTAAGGCCCTAACCACAAACAACACTAACCCCCTAACAACAAACAATCCTATCCCCCTAACAACCAACAACACTAACCCCCTAACCACAAACAACACTAACACCCTAACAACAAAAACCACTAAACCCCAACAAGAAACAACCCTAAACCCCTAACAACAAACAACACTAACCCCCTAACAACACACAACCCTAACCAAACAACAAACAACCCTAACCCACTAACAACAAACAACCCTAACCAAACAACAAACAACCCTAACCGACTAACAACAAACAACACTAAAACCCTAACAAGAATCTACCTTAAACCCGAAACAACAAACAACCCTAACCCCCTAACAACCAACAACCGTAAACCCCTAACAACAAACTACACTAACCCCCTAACAACAAACAACCCTAACCCCCTAACAACAAACAACCCTAACCCCCTAAACAACCAACAACACTAACCCCCTAACCACCAAGAGCACTAACCCAGTAAAAACAAAAAAAACTCACCACCTAACAACAACCAACATTTATCCCCTAAAAACAAACAACAATAACCCGCAACAAGAAACAACCCAAATCCTCTAACAACAAACAACTCTAACCCCCTAACAACAAAAAACTCTGAACCCCTAACAACAAACAACACTAACCCACTAACAACAAACAACCCTAAACCCCTAACAACCCTTACCCCCTAACAAACAACAACACTAACCCCCTAACCAAAAACACTGACACCCTAACAACAAAACCCACTAAACCCCAACAAGAAACAACCCTAAACACCTAACAACAAACAGCACTAAACCCTTTCAACAAACAACACTAACACCCTAACAACAACCATCCCTAAACCCCTAGCAACAAACAACCCTAACCAAACAACAAACAACCCTAACCGACTAACAACAAACAGCACTAAACCCCTAACAAGAAACTACCTTAAACCCGAAGCAACAAACAACCCTAACCCCCTAAAAAACAACAACCGTAAACACCTAACAACAAACAACACTAAGCCCCTAACAACAAACAACCCTAACCCCCTAACAACAAACAACCCTAACCCCCTAAACAACCAACAACACTAAACCCCGAACCACCAACAGCACTAACCTAGTAAAAACAAAAAAAACTAACCCCCTAACAACAACCAACACTTATCCCCTAAAAACAAACAACACTAACCCCCAACAAGAAAGAACCCAAATCCTCTAAGAACAAACAACTCTAACCCCCTAACAACAAAAAACTCTGAACCCCTAACAACAAGCAACACTAACCCACTAAAAACAAACAATGCTAAACCCCTAAAAACAAACAACCCTTACCCCCAACAACCAACAACACTAACCCCCTAAGCAAAAACACTAACACCCTAACAACAAAACCCACTAAACCCCAACAAGAAACAACCCTAAACACCTAACAACAAACAACACTAACCCCCTAACAACAAACAACACTAACACCCTAACAACAACCATCCCTAACCCCCTAACAACAAACAACACTAAGCCCCAACAACAACCAACACTAACCCTCTAACAACAACCCTAATCCCCTAACTACAAACAACACCAACCCACTAACAACAAACAAAACTAACCCCCTAAAAAACAACACAAACCCCAAACAACAAACAACTCTCACACCCTAACAACAAACAACACTAACCCCCTAACAACAACACTAACCCCCAAAAACGGACAACACTAACCCCCTAACAACAAACACTACTAAACCCCAACTAGAAACAACCCTAACCCCTAACAACAAACAACACTAACCCCCTATCAACATACAACCCTAAACCCCTAACATCAAAGAACACTAACACCCTAACAACAAACAACCCTAACCCCCTAACAACAAACAACACTAACCCCCAAACAACAAACAACCCTAACCCCTAAAAACCAAAAACACTAACCCACTAACAACGAACAACACTAACCCCCTAACACCAAACAACCCTAAACCCCTAACATCAAACAACACTAACCCCCTAACAACAAACAACACTAACACCCTAACAACAAACAACACTAACCCCCTAACAACAAACAACCCTAAACCCCTAACATCAAACAACACTAACCCCCTAACAACAAACAACACTAACACCCTAACAACAAACAACACTAACACCCTAACAACAAACAACACTAACATCCTAACAACAAACAACACTAACCCCCTAACAACAAACAACACTAACACCCTAACAACAAACAACACTAACACCCTAACAACAAAAACCACTAAACCCCAACAAGAAACAACCCTAAACCCCTAACAACAAACACTAACCTCGGAACAACAAACAACACTAAACCCCTAACAAGAAACTAACCTAACCCCGTAACAACAAACAACCCTAACCTCCTAACAGCAAACAACCTTAAACCTCTAACAACATAAAACCCTAAACCCCTAACAACAAACAATCCTAACTCCCTAACAACCAACAACACTCACCCCCTAACCACAAACAACACTAACACCCTAAGCACAAACAACACTAACCCCGTAAGAACAAACAGCACTAACCCCCTAACAACAAACAACCCTAACACCCTAAAAACAAACAACACTAACCCCCAACAACAAACAACCCTAACCCCTAACATCAAACAACACTAACCCCGTAACAAAAAACAACCCTAACCTTCAAACAACAAACAACTCTAACCCCCTAACAACAAAAAACTCTGAACACCTAACAAGCAACACTAACCCACTAACAACAAACAACCCTTAGCCCCTAACAACAAACAACCCTTACCCCCTAACAACCAACAGCACTAAACCCCTAAGCAAAAACACTAACACCCTAACAACAAAACCCACTAAACTCCAACAAGAAACAACCCTAAACACCTAACAACAAACAACACTAACCCCCTAACAACAAACAACACTAACACCCAAACAACAAACACTAACCCCCTAACAACAAAGAACCCTATCTCTCTAACAAGAAACAACACTTACCCCCTAACAACAAAAAACACTAACCCCTAACAACAAACACCACTAACCCCTTAACAACAATCCTAACACCCTAACAACAAACAACACTAACACCCTAACAACAAAAACCACTAAACCCCAACAAGAAACAACCCTAAACCCCTAACAACAAACACTAACCCCCTAACAACAAAGAACCCTATCTCTCTAACAAGAAACAACACTTACCCCCTAACAACAAAAAACACTAACCCCTAACAACAAACACCACTAACCCCCTAACAACAATCCTAACACCCTAACAACAAACAACACTAACACCCTAACAACAAAAACCACTAAACCCCAACAGGAAACAACCCTAAACCCCTAACAACAAACACTAACCCCCTAACAACAAACAACACTAAACCCCTAACAAGAAACTATCCTAACCCCGTAACAACAAACAACCCTAACCTAATAACAACAAACAATCTTAACCCCCTAACAACAAACAACCCTAAATCCCTAACAACAAACAATCCTAAACCCCTAACAACCAACAACATTCACCCCCTAACCACAAACAACACTAACACCCTAACCACAAACAACACTAACCCCGTAAGAACAAACAACACTAACCCCCTAACAACAAACAACACTAACACCCTAACAACAAAAACCACTAAACCCCAACAAGAAACAACCCTAATCCCCTAAATACAAAAAACACTAACCCCCTAATCACAAACAACACTAACACCCTAACAACAAAAACCACTAAACCTCAACAAGAAACAACCCGAAACCCCTAAATAGAAACAACACTAACCACCTAACAACAACCCTAACCCCCTAACAACAAACAACCCTAACCCCCAACAACAAACTACTCTAACCCACTAACAAAAAACAACCCTAAGCCTCTAACAACAAAGAACCCTAACTCTCTAACAAGAAACAACACAAACCCCCTAGCAACAAAAAACACTAACCCCCTAACAACAATCCTAACAACCTACCAACAAACAACACTAACCCCCTAAAAATAAACTACCCTAAACCCCTAACAACAAACAACCCTAACCCCCTAACAACAAACAACCCTAAAACCCTAACAAGAAACTAACCTAACCCCGTAACAAAAAACAACCCTAACCTCCTAACAACAAACAACCTTAAACCCCTAACAACATAAAACCCTAAACACCTAACAACAAACAATCCTAACCCCCTAACAACCAACAACACTCACCCCCTAACCACAAACAACACTAACACCCTAACCACAAACAACACTAACCCCACAAGAACAAAGAACACTAACCCTTAACAACAAACACTAACCCCCGAACAACAAACAACCTTAACCCCTAACATCAAACAACACTAACCCTGTAACAACAAACAACCCTAACCCCCAAACAACGAACAACCCTAACCCCCTAACAACAAACAATCCCATCCCCGTAACAACCAACAACACTAACCCCCTAACCACAAACAACACTAACACCCTAACAACAAAAACCACTAAACCCCAACAAGAAAAAACCCTAAACCCCTAACAACAAACAACACTAACCCCCTAACAACACACAACCCTAACCAGACAACAAAGAACCCTAACCCACTAACAACAAACAACCCTAACCCCTAACAACAAACAACCCTAACCCCCTAACAACAAAAAAACCTAACCAAACAACTAACAACCATAACTGACTAACAACAAACTACACTAAACCCCTAACAACAACACTAACACCCAAAAACGGACAACACTAACACACTAACAACAAACACTACTAAACCCCAACTACAAACAACTCTAACCCCCTAAAAACAAACAACACTAACCCCCTAACATCAAACAACCCTAAACCCCTAACATCAAAGAACACTAACATCCTAACAACAAACAACCCTAACCCCCTAACAACAAACAACACTAACCCCTAAAAACCAAAAACACTAACCCACTGACAACAAACAACCCGAACCCACTAACAACAAACAACCCTAACACCCTAACAACAAACAACATTAACCCCCTAACAACAAACAACCCTAACCCCCTAACAACAAACAACCCTAACCCCCTAAACAACCAACAACACTAACCCCCTAACCACCAACAGCACTAACCCAGTAAAAACAAAAAAAAACTAACCCCCTACAGCAACCAACACTTATCCCCTAAAAACAAACAACACTAACCCCCAACAAGAAAGAACCCAAATCCTCTAACAACAAACAACTCTAACCCCCTAACAACAAAAAACTCTGAACCCCTAACAACAAACAACACTAACCCACTAAGAACAAACAACCCTAAACCCCTAACAACAAACAACACTTACCCCCTAACAACCAACAACACTAACCCCCTAAACAAAAACACTAACACCCTAACAACAAAAACCACTCAACCCCAACAAGAAACAACCCTAAAAACCTAACAACAAACAACACTAACCCCCTAACAACAAACACTAACACCCTAACAACAACCATCCCTAACCCCCTAACAACAAACAACACTAAGCCCCAACAACAAACAACACTAACCCTTTAACAACAACCCTAATCCCCTAACTACAAACAACACTAACCCACTAACAACAAACAAAACTAACCCCCTAAAAAACAACACAAACCCCCAACAACAACTCTCACACCCTAACAACAAACAACACTAACTCCCTAACAACAACAACACTAACCCCCAAAAACAAAGAAAACTAACACCCTACCAACAAACAATACTAAACGGCAACTAGAAACAACCCTAACCCCCTAACAACAAACAACACTAACCCTCTAATAACAAACAACACTAACACCCAACAACAGTCCTAACCACCTAACAACAAAGAACACTAACCCCCTAAAAAGAAAAAACAATAAACCCCTAAAAGCAAACAACACTCATCCCCTAAGAACAAACAACACTAACACTCTAACAACAACCAACATTAAACCCCTAACAACAAACAATCCTAACCCCCTAAAAACAAACAACACTAACACCCTAAAAACAAACAACCCTAAAACCCTAAAAACAAACAACAATGAACCCCTAAAAACAAACAAGACTAAGCCAATAAGAACAAAGAGCACTAACCCACTAACAACAAAAAACACTAACCCTCTAACAACATCCAACAGTAACGCCCTAACCACAAACAACACTAACCCCCTAACAACAAACAACCCTAACCCCCTAACAACCATCAACCGTAAACCCCTAACAACAAACAACACTAACGCCCTAACAACAAACAACCCTAACCCCTTAAACAACCAGCAACACTAACCCCCTAACCACCAACAGCACTAACCCTGTAAAAACAAAAAAAACTAACCCCCTAACAACAACCAACACTTATCCCCTAAAACAAACACTAAGCCCCAAAAAGAAAGAACCCAAATCCTCTAACAAGAAACAACTCTAACCCCCTAACAACAAACAACTCTGAACCCCTAACAACAAACACCACTAACCCACTAACAACAAACAACACTAACCCCGTAACTAGAAACTACCCTAACCCCGTAACAACAAACAACCCTAACACCCAAACAACAAACACTAACCCCCTAACAACAAAGAACCCTATCTCTCTAAGAAACAACACTTACCCCCTAACAACAAAAAACACTAACCCCCTAGCAACAAACACCACTAACCCCCTAACAACAATCCTAACACCCTAACAACAAACAACACTAACACCCTAACAACAAAAACCACTAAACCCCAACAAGAAACAACCCTAAACCCTAACAACAAACACTAACCCCCTAACAACAAACAAACCTAACCCCCATCAACAACCATCCCTACCCCCTAACAACAAACAAAACTAAGCCCCAAAAACAAACAACACTAACCCACTAACAACAAACCTAATCCCCTAACTACAAACAACACTAACCCACTAACAACAAACAAAACTAACCCCCTAAAAAACAACACAAACCCCCAACAACAAACAACTCTCACACCCTAACAACAAACAACACTAACCCCCTAACAACAAACAACACTAACCCCCAAACAACAAACAACCCTAACCCCTAAAAACAAAGAACACGAACCTACTAACAACAAACAACCCTAACCCATTAACAACAAACAACCCTAACACCCTAACAACAAACAACACTAACCCCCTAACAACAAAAAACCCTAAACCCCTAACATGAAACAACACTAACCGCCTAACAACAAACAATAACACCCTAACAACAAACAACACTAACACCCTAACAACAAAAACCACTAAACCCCAACAAGAACAACCCTAAACCACTAACAACAAACACTAACCCCCTAACAACAAACAACACTAAACCCCTAACAAGAAACTAACCTAACCCCGTAACAAAAAACAACACTAACCTCCTATCAACAAAGAACCTTAACCGCCAACAACAAACAACCCTAAACCGCTAACAACAAACAATCCTAACCCCCTAACAACCAACATCACTAACCCCCTAACCACAAACAACACTAACACCCTAACAACAAACAACAATAACCCCCAACAACACAAACCACTAAACCCCAACAAGGAACAACCCTAAACCCCTAAATACAAACAACACTAACGCCCTAAGCACAAACAACACTAACACCCTAACAACAAAAACCACTAAACCCCAACCAGAAACAACCCGAAACAGCTAAATACAAACAACACTAACCCCATAACAACAACCCTAACCCCCTAACAACAAAAAACCCTAACCCCCAACAACAAACAACTCTAACCCACTAACAACAAACAACCCTAACCCCCTAACAACAAAGAACCCTAACTCTCTAACAAGAAACAACACTTACCCCCTAACAACAAAAAACACTAACCCCCTAACAACAAACACCACTAACCCCTAACAACAATCCTAACAAACTAACAGCAAACAACACTAACCCCCTAAAAATAAACTACCCTAAACCCCTAACAACAAACAACCCTAACCCCCTAACAACACACCACCCTAAACCCCTAACAACAAAGAACCCTAACCCCCTAACAACCAACAACACTAACCCCCTAACCACAAATAACACTAACACCCTAACAACAAAAACCACTAAACCCCAACAGGAAACAACACTAAAATCCTGACAACAAACAATTACACCCTAACAACAAACAACACTACACCCCTAACAAGAAACTACCCTAATCCCGTAACAACAAACAACACTAACCCCGTAACAACAAACAACCCTAACCCCCTAACAACAAACAACCCTAACCCCCTAACAACACACAACCCTAACAAGACAACAAACAACCCTAACAAACTAACAACAAACAAGACTAACCCCCTAACAGCAAACAAACCTAACCCCCTAACAACAAACAACCGTAACCAAACAACAAACAACCCTAACTGACTAACAACAAACAACACTAAACCCCCAACAAGAAACAACCCAAATCCTCTAACAACAAACAACTCTAACCCCTGACAACAAACAAATCTGAACCCCTAACAACAAACAACACTAACCCCCTAAGAAGAAACTACCCAGCCCCGTAACAACAAACAACCCTAACCCCTAACAACAAACAACCCTACCCCCTAACAACAAACAACCCTAACCCCCTAACAACAAACAACCCTAACCCCCTAACAACCAACAACCGTAAACCCCTAACAACAAACAACACTAACCCCCTAACAACAAACAACCCTAACCCCCTAACAACAAACAACCCTAACCCCCTAAACAACCAACAACACTAACCCCCTAACCACCAACACCACTAACCCAGTAAAAACAAAAAAAACTAACCCCCTACAGCAACCAACACTTATCCCCTAAAAACAAACAACACTAACCCCCAACAAGAAAGAACCCAAATCCTCTAACAACAAACTCTAACCCCCTAACAACAAAAAACTCTGAACCCCTAACAACAAACAACACTAACCCACTAACAAAAAACAACCCTAAACCCCTAACAACAAACAACCCTTACCCCCTAACAACCAACAACACTAACCCCCTAAACAAAAACACTAACACCCTAACACCAAAAACCACTAAAACTCAACAAGAGACAACCCTAAACACCTAACAACAAACAACATTAACCCCCTAACAACAAACACTAACACCCTAACAACAACCATCCCTAACCCCCTAACAACAAACAACACTAAGCCCCAACAACAAACAACATTAACCCTTTAACAACACCCCTAATCCCCTAACTACAAACAACACTAACCCACTAACAACAAACAAAACTAACCCCCTAAAAAACAACACAAACCCCCAACAACAACTCTCACACCCTAACAACAAACAACACTAACTCCCTAACAACAACAACACTAACCCCCAAAAACAAAGAAAACTAACACCCTACCAACAAACAATACTAAACGGCAACTAGAAACATCCCTAACCCCCTAACAACAAACAACACTAACCCTCTAATAACAAACAACACTAACACCCAACAACAGTCCTAACCACCTAACAACAAAGAACACTAACCCCCTAAAAAGAAAAAACAATAAACCCCTAAAAGCAAACAACACTCATCCCCTAAGAACAAACAACACTAACACTCTAACAACAACCAACATTAAACCCCTAACAACAAACAATCCTAACCCCCTAAAAACAAACAACACTAACACCCTAAAAACAAACAACCCTAAAACCCTAAAAACAAACAACAATGAACCCCTAAAAACAAACAAGACTAAGCCAATAAGAACAAAGAGCACTAACCCACTAACAACAAAAAACACTAACCCTCTAACAACATCCAACAGTAACGCCCTAACCACAAACAACACTAACCCCCTAACAACAAACAACCCTAACCCCCTAACAACCATCAACCCTAAACCCCTAACAACAAACACTAACCCCCTAACAACAAACAAACCTAACCCCCATCAACAACCATCCCTACCCCCTAACAACAAACAAAACTAAGCCCCAAAAACAAACAACACTAACCCTCCTACAACAAACCTAATCCCCTAACTACAAACAACACTAACCCACTAACAACAAACAAAACTAACCCCCTAAAAAACAACACAAACCCCCAACAACAAACAACTCTCACACCCTAACAACAAACAACACTAACCCCCTAACAACAAACAACACTAACCCCCAAACAACAAACAACCCTAACCCCTAAAAACAAAGAACACTAACCTACTAACAACAAACAACCCTAACCCATTAACAACAAACAACCCTAACACCCTAACAACAAACAACACTAACCCCCTAACAACAAAAAACCCTAAACCCCTAACATGAAACAACACTAACCGCCTAACAACAAACAATAACACCCTAACAACAAACAAAACTAACACCCTAACAACAAAAACCACTAAACCCCAACAAGAACAACCCTAAACCCCTAACAACAAACACTAACCCCCTAACAACAAACAACACTAAACCCCTAACAAGAAACTAACCTAACCCCGTAACAAAAAACAACACTAACCTCCTATCAACAAACGACCTTAACCGCCAACAACAAACAACCCTAAACCCCTAACAACAAACAATCCTAACCCCCTAACAACCAACATCACTAACCCCCTAACCACAAACAACACTAACACCCTAACAACAAACAACAATAACCCCCTAACAACACAAACCACTAAACCCCAACAAGGAACAACCCTAAACCCCTAAATACAAACAACACTAACGCCCTAAGCACAAACAACACTAACACCCTAACAACAAAAACCACTAAACCCCAACCAGAAACAACCCGAAACAGCTAAATACAAACAACACTAACCCCATAACAACAACCCTAACCCCCAACAACAAAAAACCCTAACCCCCAACAACAAACAACTCTAACCCACTAACAACAAACAACCCTAACCCCCTAACAACAAAGAACCCTAACTCTCTAACAAGAAATAACACTTACCCCCTAACAACAAAAAACACTAACCCCCTAACAACAAACAACCCTAACCCCCTAACAACAAACAACCCTAACCCCCTAAACAACCAACAACACTAACCCCCTAACCACCAACAGCACTAACCCAGTAAAAACAAAAAAAAACTAACCCCCTACAGCAACCAACACTTATCCCCTAAAAACAAACAACACTAACCCCCAACAAGAAAGAACCCAAATCCTCTAACAACAAACAACTCTAACCCCCTAACAACAAAAAACTCTGAACCCCTAACAACAAACAACACTAACCCACTAAGAACAAACAACCCTAAACCCCTAACAACAAACAACACTTACCCCCTAACAACCAACAACACTAACCCCCTAAACAAAAACACTAACACCCTAACAACAAAAACCACTCAACCCCAACAAGAAACAACCCTAAAAACCTAACAACAAACAACACTAACCCCCTAACAACAAACACTAACACCCTAACAACAACCATCCCTAACCCCCTAACAACAAACAACACTAAGCCCCAACAACAAACAACACTAACCCTTTAACAACAACCCTAATCCCGTAACTACAAACAACACTAACCCACTAACAACAAACAAAACTAACCCCCTAAAAAACAACACAAACCCCCAACAACTCTCACACCCTAACAACAAACAACACTAACTCCCTAACAACAACAACACTAACCCCCAAAAACAAAGAAAACTAACACCCTACCAACAAACAATACTAAACGGCAACTAGAAACAACCCTAACCCCCTAACAACAAACAACACTAACCCTCTAATAACAAACAACACTAACACCCAACAACAGTCCTAACCACCTAACAACAAAGAACACTAACCCCCTAAAAAGAAAAAACAATAAACCCCTAAAAGCAAACAACACTCATCCGCTAAGAACAAACAACACTAACACTCTAACAACAACCAACATTAAACCCCTAACAACAAACAATCCTAACCCCCTAAAAACAAACAACACTAACACCCTAAAAACAAACAACCCTAAAACCCTAAAAACAAACAACAATGAACCCCTAAAAACAAACAAGACTAAGCCAATAAGAACAAAGAGCACTAACCCACTAACAACAAAAAACACTAACCCTCTAACAACATCCAACAGTAACGCCCTAACCACAAACAACACTAACCCCCTAACAACAAACAACCCTAACCCCCTAACAACCATCAACCGTAAACCCCTAACAACAAACAACACTAACGCCCTAACAAGAAACAACCCTAACCCCTTAAACAACCAGCAACACTAACCCCCTAACCACCAACAGCACTAACCCTGTAAAAACAAAAAAAACTAACCCCCTAACAACAACCAACACTTATCCCCTAAAAACAAACACTAAGCCCCAAAAAGAAAGAACCCAAATCCTCTAACAAGAAACAACTCTAACCCCCTAACAACAAACAACTCTGAACCCCTAACAACAAACACCACTAACCCACTAACAACAAACAACACTAACCCCGTAACTAGAAACTACCCTAACCCCGTAACAACAAACAACCCTAACACCCAAACAACAAACACTAACCCCCTAACAACAAAGAACCCTATCTCTCTAAGAAACAACACTTACCCCCTAACAACAAAAAACACTAACCCCCTAGCAACAAACACCACTAACCCCCTAACAACAATCCTAACACCCTAACAACAAACAACACTAACACCCTAACAACAAAAACCACTAAACCCCAACAAGAAACAACCCTAAACCCTAACAACAAACACTAACCCCCTAACAACAAACAAACCTAACCCCCATCAACAACCATCCCTACCCCCTAACAACAAACAAAACTAAGCCCCAAAAACAAACAACACTAACCCACTAACAACAAACCTAATCCCCTAACTACAAACAACACTAACCCACTAACAACAAACAAAACTAACCCCCTAAAAAACAACACAAACCCCCAACAACAAACAACTCTCACACCCTAACAACAAACAACACTAACCCCCTAACAACAAACAACACTAACCCCCAAACAACAAACAACCCTAACCCCTAAAAACAAAGAACACGAACCTACTAACAACAAACAACCCTAACCCATTAACAACAAACAACCCTAACACCCTAACAACAAACAACACTAACCCCCTAACAACAAAAAACCCTAAACCCCTAACATGAAACAACACTAACCGCCTAACAACAAACAATAACACCCTAACAACAAACAACACTAACACCCTAACAACAAAAACCACTAAACCCCAACAAGAACAACCCTAAACCACTAACAACAAACACTAACCCCCTAACAACAAACAACACTAAACCCCTAACAAGAAACTAACCTAACCCCGTAACAAAAAACAACACTAACCTCCTATCAACAAAGAACCTTAACCGCCAACAACAAACAACCCTAAACCGCTAACAACAAACAATCCTAACCCCCTAACAACCAACATCACTAACCCCCTAACCACAAACAACACTAACACCCTAACAACAAACAACAATAACCCCCAACAACACAAACCACTAAACCCCAACAAGGAACAACCCTAAACCCCTAAATACAAACAACACTAACGCCCTAAGCACAAACAACACTAACACCCTAACAACAAAAACCACTAAACCCCAACCAGAAACAACCCGAAACAGCTAAATACAAACAACACTAACCCCATAACAACAACCCTAACCCCCTAACAACAAAAAACCCTAACCCCCAACAACAAACAACTCTAACCCACTAACAACAAACAACCCTAACCCCCTAACAACAAAGAACCCTAACTCTCTAACAAGAAACAACACTTACCCCCTAACAACAAAAAACACTAACCCCCTAACAACAAACACCACTAACCCCTAACAACAATCCTAACAAACTAACAGCAAACAACACTAACCCCCTAAAAATAAACTACCCTAAACCCCTAACAACAAACAACCCTAACCCCCTAACAACACACCACCCTAAACCCCTAACAACAAAGAACCCTAAACCCCTAACAACCAACAACACTAACCCCCTAACCACAAATAACACTAACACCCTAACAACAAAAACCACTAAACCCCAACAGGAAACAACACTAAAATCCTGACAACAAACAATTACACCCTAACAACAAACAACACTACACCCCTAACAAGAAACTACCCTAATCCCGTAACAACAAACAACACTAACCCCGTAACAACAAACAACCTTAACCCCCAAAATCCAAAAACACTAACCCACTAACAACAAACAACCCTAACCCACTAACAACAAACAACCCTAACACCCTAAAAACAAACAACACTATCCCCCTAACAACAAACAACCCTAAACCCCTAACAACAAACAACCCTAACCCCCAAACAACAAACACCCCTAACCCCCTAACAACAAACAATCCTATCCCCCTAACAACCAACAACAGTAACCCCCAACCACAAACAAGACTAACACACTAACAACAAAAACCACTAAACCCCAATAAGAAACAACCCTAAACCCCTAACAACAAACAACACTAACCCCCTAACAACACACAACCCTAACAAGACAACAAACAACCCTAACAAACTAACAACAAACAAGACTAACCCCCTAACAGCAAACAAACCTAACCCCCTAACAACAAACAACCGTAACCAAACAACAAACAACCCTAACTGACTAACAACAAACAACACTAAACCCCCAACAAGAAACAACCCAAATCCTCTAACAACAAACAACTCTAACCCCTGACAACAAACAAATCTGAACCCCTAACAACAAACAACACTAACCCCCTAAGAAGAAACTACCCAGCCCCGTACGAACAAACAACCCTAACCCCTAACAACAAACAACCCTACCCCCTAACAACAAACAACCCTAACCCCCTAACAACAAACAACCCTAACCCCCTAACAACCAACAACCGTAAACCCCTAACAACAAACAACACTAACCCCCTAACAACAAACAACCCTAACCCCCTAACAACAAACAACCCTAACCCCCTAAACAACCAACAACACTAACCCCCTAACCACCAACACCACTAACCCAGTAAAAACAAAAAAAACTAACCCCCTACAGCAACCAACACTTATCCCCTAAAAACAAACAACACTAACCCCCAACAAGAAAGAACCCAAATCCTCTAACAACAAACTCTAACCCCCTAACAACAAAAAACTCTGAACCCCTAACAACAAACAACACTAACCCACTAACAAAAAACAACCCTAAACCCCTAACAACAAACAACCCTTACCCCCTAACAACCAACAACACTAACCCCCTAAACAAAAACACTAACACCCTAACACCAAAAACCACTAAACCTCAACAAGAGACAACCCTAAACACCTAACAACAAACAACATTAACCCCCTAACAACAAACACTAACACCCTAACAACAACCATCCCTAACCCCCTAACAACAAACAACACTAAGCCCCAACAACAAACAACATTAACCCTTTAACAACACCCCTAATCCCCTAACTACAAACAACACTAACCCACTAACAACAAACAAAACTAACCCCCTAAAAAACAACACAAACCCCCAACAACAACTCTCACACCCTAACAACAAACAACACTAACTCCCTAACAACAACAACACTAACCCCCAAAAACAAAGAAAACTAACACCCTACCAACAAACAATACTAAACGGCAACTAGAAACATCCCTAACCCCCTAACAACAAACAACACTAACCCTCTAATAACAAACAACACTAACACCCAACAACAGTCCTAACCACCTAACAACAAAGAACACTAACCCCCTAAAAAGAAAAAACAATAAACCCCTAAAAGCAAACAACACTCATCCCCTAAGAACAAACAACACTAACACTCTAACAACAACCAACATTAAACCCCTAACAACAAACAATCCTAACCCCCTAAAAACAAACAACACTAACACCCTAAAAACAAACAACCCTAAAACCCTAAAAACAAACAACAATGAACCCCTAAAAACAAACAAGACTAAGCCAATAAGAACAAAGAGCACTAACCCACTAACAACAAAAAACACTAACCCTCTAACAACATCCAACAGTAACGCCCTAACCACAAACAACACTAACCCCCTAACAACAAACAACCCTAACCCCCTAACAACCATCAACCCTAAACCCCTAACAACAAACACTAACCCCCTAACAACAAACAAACCTAACCCCCATCAACAACCATCCCTACCCCCTAACAACAAACAAAACTAAGCCCCAAAAACAAACAACACTAACCCTCCTACAACAAACCTAATCCCCTAACTACAAACAACACTAACCCACTAACAACAAACAAAACTAACCCCCTAAAAAACAACACAAACCCCCAACAACAAACAACTCTCACACCCTAACAACAAACAACACTAACCCCCTAACAACAAACAACACTAACCCCCAAACAACAAACAACCCTAACCCCTAAAAACAAAGAACACTAACCTACTAACAACAAACAACCCTAACCCATTAACAACAAACAACCCTAACACCCTAACAATAAACAACACTAACCCCCTAACAACAAAAAACCCTAAACCCCTAACATGAAACAACACTAACCGCCTAACAACAAACAATAACACCCTAACAACAAACAAAACTAACACCCTAACAACAAAAACCACTAAACCCCAACAAGAACAACCCTAAACCCCTAACAACAAACACTAACCCCCTAACAACAAACAACACTAAACCCCTAACAAGAAACTAACCTAACCCCGTAACAAAAAACAACACTAACCTCCTATCAACAAACGACCTTAACCGCCAACAACAAACAACCCTAAACCCCTAACAACAAACAATCCTAACCCCCTAACAACCAACATCACTAACCCCCTAACCACAAACAACACTAACACCCTAACAACAAACAACAATAACCCCCTAACAACACAAACCACTAAACCCCAACAAGGAACAACCCTAAACCCCTAAATACAAACAACACTAACGCCCTAAGCACAAACAACACTAACACCCTAACAACAAAAACCACTAAACCCCAACCAGAAACAACCCGAAACAGCTAAATACAAACAACACTAACCCCATAACAACAACCCTAACCCCCAACAACAAAAAACCCTAACCCCCAACAACAAACAACTCTAACCCACTAACAACAAACAACCCTAACCCCCTAACAACAAAGAACCCTAACTCTCTAACAAGAAATAACACTTACCCCCTAACAACAAAAAACACTAACCCCCTAACAACAAACAACCCTAACCCCCTAACAACAAACAACCCTAACCCCCTAAACAACCAACAACACTAACCCCCTAACCACCAACAGCACTAACCCAGTAAAAACAAAAAAAAACTAACCCCCTACAGCAACCAACACTTATCCCCTAAAAACAAACAACACTAACCCCCAACAAGAAAGAACCCAAATCCTCTAACAACAAACAACACTAACCCCCTAACAACAACAACACTAACCCCCCAAAACAAACAAAACTAACACCCTAAAAACAAACAATAATAAACCGCAACTAGAAACAACCCTAACCCCCAACAACAAACAACACTAACCCTCTAACAACAAACAACACTAACACCCAACAACAGTCCTAACCACCTAACAACAAACAACACTAACCCCCTAAAAAGAAAAAACAATAAACCCCTAAAAACAAACAACACTCATCCCCTAAGAACAAACAACACTAACACTCTAACAACAACCAACACTAACCCCCTAACAACAAACAATTCTAACTCCCTAAAAACAAACAACACTAACCCCCTAAAAACAAACAACCCTAAAACCCTAAAAACAAACAACACTGAACTCCTAAAAACAAACACCACTAAGCCAATAACAACAAACAGCACTAACCCACTAACAATAAAAAACACTAAACCTCTAACAACATCCAACAGTAAGGCCCTAACCACAAACAACACTAACCCCCTAACAACAAACAATCCTATCCCCCTAACAACCAACAACACTAACCCCCTAACCACAAACAACACTAACACCCTAACAACAAAAACCACTAAACCCCAACAAGAAACAACCCTAAACCCCTAACAACAAACAACACTAACCCCCTAACAACACACAACCCTAACCAAACAACAAACAACCCTAACCCACTAACAACAAACAACCCTAACCAAACAACAAACAACCCTAACCGACTAACAACAAACAACACTAAAACCCTAACAAGAATCTACCTTAAACCCGAAACAACAAACAACCCTAACCCCCTAACAACCAACAACCGTAAACCCCTAACAACAAACAACACTAACCCCCTAACAACAAACAACCCTAACCCCCTAACAACAAACAACCCTAACCCCCTAAACAACCAACAACACTAACCCCCTAACCACCAAGAGCACTAACCCAGTAAAAACAAAAAAAACTAACCACCTAACAACAACCAACATTTATCCCCTAAAAACAAACAACAATAACCCGCAACAAGAAACAACCCAAATCCTCTAACAACAAACAACTCTAACCCCCTAACAACAAAAAACTCTGAACCCCTAACAACAAACAACACTAACCCACTAACAACAAACAACCCTAAACCCCTAACAACCCTTACCCCCTAACAAACAACAACACTAACCCCCTAACCAAAAACACTGACACCCTAACAACAAAACCCACTAAACCCCAACAAGAAACAACCCTAAACACCTAACAACAAACAGCACTAAACCCTTTCAACAAACAACACTAACACCCTAACAACAACCATCCCTAAACCCCTAGCAACAAACAACCCTAACCAAACAACAAACAACCCTAACCGACTAACAACAAACAGCACTAAACCCCTAACAAGAAACTACCTTAAACCCGAAGCAACAAACAACCCTAACCCCCTAAAAAACAACAACCGTAAACACCTAACAACAAACAACACTAAGCCCCTAACAACAAACAACCCTAACCCCCTAACAACAAACAACCCTAACCCCCTAAACAACCAACAACACTAAACCCCGAACCACCAACAGCACTAACCTAGTAAAAACAAAAAAAACTAACCCCCTAACAACAACCAACACTTATCCCCTAAAAACAAACAACACTAACCCCCAACAAGAAAGAACCCAAATCCTCTAAGAACAAACAACTCTAACCCCCTAACAACAAAAAACTCTGAACCCCTAACAACAAGCAACACTAACCCACTAAAAACAAACAATGCTAAACCCCTAAAAACAAACAACCCTTACCCCCAACAACCAACAACACTAACCCCCTAAGCAAAAACACTAACACCCTAACAACAAAACCCACTAAACCCCAACAAGAAACAACCCTAAACACCTAACAACAAACAACACTAACCCCCTAACAACAAACAACACTAACACCCTAACAACAACCATCCCTAACCCCCTAACAACAAACAACACTAAGCCCCAACAACAACCAACACTAACCCTCTAACAACAACCCTAATCCCCTAACTACAAACAACACCAACCCACTAACAACAAACAAAACTAACCCCCTAAAAAACAACACAAACCCCAAACAACAAACAACTCTCACACCCTAACAACAAACAACACTAACCCCCTAACAACAACACTAACCCCCCAAAACGGACAACACTAACCCCCTAACAACAAACACTACTAAACCCCAACTAGAAACAACCCTAACCCCTAACAACAAACAACACTAACCCCCTATCAACATACAACCCTAAACCCCTAACATCAAAGAACACTAACACCCTAACAACAAACAACCCTAACCCCCTAACAACAAACAACACTAACCCCCAAACAACAAACAACCCTAACCCCTAAAAACCAAAAACACTAACCCACTAACAACGAACAACACTAACCCCCTAACACCAAACAACCCTAAACCCCTAACATCAAACAACACTAACCCCCTAACAACAAACAACACTAACACCCTAACAACAAACAACACTAACCCCCTAACAACAAACAACCCGAAACCCCTAACATCAAACAACACTAACCCCCTAACAACAAACAACACTAACACCCTAACAACAAACAACACTAACACCCTAACAACAAACAACACTAACATCCTAACAACAAACAACACTAACCCCCTAACAACAAACAACACTAACACCCTAACAACAAACAACACTAACACCCTAACAACAAAAACCACTAAACCCCAACAAGAAACAACCCTAAACCCCTAACAACAAACACTAACCTCGGAACAACAAACAACACTAAACCCCTAACAAGAAACTAACCTAACCCCGTAACAACAAACAACCCTAACCTCCTAACAACAAACAACCTTAAACCTCTAACAACATAAAACCCTAAACCCCTAACAACAAACAATCCTAACTCCCTAACAACCAACAACACTCACCCCCTAACCACAAACAACACTAACACCCTAACCACAAACAACACTAACCCCGTAAGAACAAACAGCACTAACCCCCTAACAACAAACAACCCTAACACCCTAAAAACAAACAACACTAACCCCCTAACAACAAACAACCCTAACCCCTAACATCAAACAACACTAACCCCGTAACAAAAAACAACCCTAACCTTCAAACAACAAACAACTCTAACCCCCTAACAACAAAAAACTCTGAACACCTAACAACAAGCAACACTAACCCACTAACAACAAACAACCCTTAACCCCTAACAACAAACAACCCTTACCCCCTAACAACCAACAGCACTAAACCCCTAAGCAAAAACACTAACACCCTAACAACAAAACCCACTAAACTCCAACAAGAAACAACCCTAAACACCTAACAACAAACAACACTAACCCCCTAACAACAAACAACACTAACACCCAAACAACAAACACTAACCCCCTAACAACAAAGAACCCTATCTCTCTAACAAGAAACAACACTTACCCCCTAACAACAAAAAACACTAACCCCTAACAACAAACACCACTAACCCCTTAACAACAATCCTAACACCCTAACAACAAACAACACTAACACCCTAACAACAAAAACCACTAAACCCCAACAAGAAACAACCCTAAACCCCTAACAACAAACACTAACCCCCTAACAACAAAGAACCCTATCTCTCTAACAAGAAACAACACTTACCCCCTAACAACAAACAACACTAACCCCTAACAACAAACACCACTAACCCCCTAACAACAATCCTAACACCCTAACAACAAACAACACTAACACCCTAACAACAAAAACCACTAAACCCCAACAAGAAACAACCCTAAACCCCTAACAACAAACACTAACCCCCTAACAACAAACAACACTAAACCCCTAACAAGAAACTATCCTAACCCCGTAACAACAAACAACCCTAACCTAATAACAACAAACAATCTTAACCCCCTAACAACAAACAACCCTAAATCCCTAACAACAAACAATCCTAAACCCCTAACAACCAACAACATTCACCCCCTAACCACAAACAACACTAACACCCTAACCACAAACAACACTAACCCCGTAAGAACAAACAACACTAACCCCCTAACAACAAACAACACTAACACCCTAACAACAAAAACCACTAAACCCCAACAAGAAACAACCCTAATCCCCTAAATACAAAAAACACTAACCCCCTAATCACAAACAACACTAACACCCTAACAACAAAAACCACTAAACCTCAACAAGAAACAACCCGAAACCCCTAAATAGAAACAACACTAACCACCTAACAACAACCCTAACCCCCTAACAACAAACAACCCTAACCCCCAACAACAAACTACTCTAACCCACTAACAAAAAACAACCCTAAGCCTCTAACAACAAAGAACCCTAACTCTCTAACAAGAAACAACACTAACCCCCTAGCAACAAAAAACACTAACCCCCTAACAACAATCCTAACAACCTACCAACAAACAACACTAACCCCCTAAAAATAAACTACCCTAAACCCCTAACAACAAACAACCCTAACCCCCTAACAACAAACAACCCTAAAACCCTAACAAGAAACTAACCTAACCCCGTAACAAAAAACAACCCTAACCTCCTAACAACAAACAACCTTAAACCCCTAACAACATAAAACCCTAAACACCTAACAACAAACAATCCTAACCCCCTAACAACCAACAACACTCACCCCCTAACCACAAACAACACTAACACCCTAACCACAAACAACACTAACCCCACAAGAACAAAGAACACTAACCCTTAACAACAAACACTAACCCCCGAACAACAAACAACCTTAACCCCTAACATCAAACAACACTAACCCTGTAACAACAAACAACCCTAACCCCCAAACAACGAACAACCCTAACCCCCTAACAACAAACAATCCCATCCCCGTAACAACCAACAACACTAACCCCCTAACCACAAACAACACTAACACCCTAACAACAAAAACCACTAAACCCCAACAAGAAAAAACCCTAAACCCCTAACAACAAACAACACTAACCCCCTAACAACACACAACCCTAACCAGACAACAAAGAACCCTAACCCACTAACAACAAACAACCCTAACCCCTAACAACAAACAACCCTAACCCCCTAACAACAAAAAAACCTAACCAAACAACTAACAACCATAACTGACTAACAACAAACTACACTAAACCCCTAACAACAACACTAACACCCAAAAACGGACAACACTAACACACTAACAACAAACACTACTAAACCCCAACTACAAACAACTCTAACCCCCTAAAAACAAACAACACTAACCCCCTAACATCAAACAACCCTAAACCCCTAACATCAAAGAACACTAACATCCTAACAACAAACAACCCTAACCCCCTAACAACAAACAACACTAACCCCTAAAAACCAAAAACACTAACCCACTGACAACAAACAACCCGAACCCACTAACAACAAACAACCCTAACACCCTAACAACAAACAACATTAACCCCCTAACAACAAACAATGCTGAACCACTAACATCAAACAACACTAACCCCTAACAACAAACAACACTAACACCCTAACAACAAAAACCACTAAACCCCAACAAGAAACAACCCTAAACCGCTAACAACAAACACTAACCCCCTAACAACAAACAACACTAAACCCCTAACAAAAAACTATCCTAACCCCGTAACAACAAACAACCCTAACCTAATAACAACAAACAACCTTAACCCCCTAACAACAAACAACCTTAAATCACTAACAACAAACAATCCTAACCCCCTAACAACCAACAACATTCACCCCCTAATCACAAACAACACTAACACCCTAACCACAAACAACACTAACCCCGTAAGAACAAACAACACTAACCCCCTAACAACAAACAACACTAACACCCTAACAACAAAAACCACTAAACCCCAACAAGAAACAACCCTAAACACCTAACAACAAACACTAACCCCCTAACAACAAACAACACTAACACCCTAACAAGACCCTACCCTAACCCTGTAACAACAAACAACCCTAACCCCTAACAACAAACAACCCTAACCCCCTAACAACAAACAACCCTAACCCCTAACAACAAACAACCCTAACCCCCTAACAACAAACAACCCTAACCAAACAACAAACAACCCTAACCGACTAACAACAAACAACACTAAACCCCTAACAAGAATCTACCTTAAACCCGAAACAACAAACAACCCTAACCCCCTAACAACCAACAACCGTAAACCCCTAACAACAAACAACACTAACCCCCTAACAACAAACAACCCTAACCCCCTAACAACAAACAACCCTAACCCCCTAAACAACCAACAACACTAACCCCCTAACCACCAACAGCACTAACCCAGTAAAAACAAAAAAAAACTAACCCCCTACAGCAACCAACACTTATCCCCTAAAAACAAACAACACTAACCCCCAACAAGAAAGAACCCAAATCCTCTAACAACAAACAACTCTAACCCCCTAACAACAAAAAACTCTGAACCCCTAACAACAAACAACACTAACCCACTAAGAACAAACAACCCTAAACCCCTAACAACAAACAACACTTACCCCCTAACAACAACAACACTAACCCCCCAAAACAAACAAAACTAACACCCTACCAAGAAACAATAATAAACCGCAACTAGAAACAACCCTAACCCCCAACAACAAACAACACTAACCCTCTAACAACAAACAACACTAAAACCCAACAACAGTCCTAACCACCTAACAACAAACAACACTAACCCCCTAAAAAGAAAAAACAATAAACCCCTAAAAACAAACAACACTCATCCCCTAAGAACAAACAACACTAACACTCTAACAACAACCAACACTAACCCCCTAACAACAAACAATTCTAACTCCCTAAAAACAAACAACACTAACCCCCTAAAAACAAACAACCCTAAAACTCTAAAAACAAACAACACTGAACCCCTAAAAACAAACAACACTAAGCCAATAACAACAAACAGCACTAACCCACTAACAACAAAAAACACTAAACCTCTAACAACATCCAACAGTAAGGCCCTAACCACAAACAACACTAACCCCCTAACAACAAACAATCCTAACCCCCTAACAACAAACAATCCTATCCCCCTAACAACCAACAACACTAACCCCCTAACCACAAACAACACTAACACCCTAACAACAAAAACCACTAAACCCCAACAAGAAACAACCCTAAACCCCTAACAACAAACAACACTAACCCCCTAACAACACACAACCCTAACCAAACAACAAACAACCCTAACCCACTAACAACAAACAACCCTAACCAAACAACAAACAACCATAACCGACTAACAACAAACAACACTAAAACCCTAACAAGAATCTACCTTAAACCCGAAACAACAAACAACCCTAACCCCCTAACAACCAACAACCGTAAACCCCTAACAACAAACAACACTAACCCCCTAACAACAAACAACCCTAACCCCCTAACAACAAACAACCCTAACCCCCTAAACAACCAACAACACTAACCCCCTAACCACCAACAGCACTAACCCAGTAAAAACAAAAAAAAACTAACCCCCTACAGCAACCAACACTTATCCCCTAAAAACAAACAACACTAACCCCCAACAAGAAAGAACCCAAATCCTCTAACAACAAACAACTCTAACCCCCTAACAACAAAAAACTCTGAACCCCTAACAACAAACAACACTAACCCACTAAGAACAAACAACCCTAAACCCCTAACAACAAACAACACTTACCCCCTAACAACCAACAACACTAACCCCCTAAACAAAAACACTAACACCCTAACAACAAAAACCACTCAACCCCAACAAGAAACAACCCTAAAAACCTAACAACAAACAACACTAACCCCCTAACAACAAACACTAACACCCTAACAACAACCATCCCTAAACCCCTAGCAACAAACAACCCTAACCAAACAACAAACAACCCTAACCGAATAACAACAAACAGCACTAAACCCCTAACAAGAAACTACCTTAAAACCGAAGCAACAAACAACCCTAACCCCCTAACAAACAACAACCGTAAACACCTAACAACAAACAACACTAAGCCCCTAACAACAAACAACCCTAACCCCCTAACAACAAACAACCCTAACCCCCTAAACAACCAACAACACTAACCCCCCAACCACCAACAGCACTAACCTAGTAAAAACAAAAAAAACTAACCCCCTAACAACAACCAACACTTATCCCCTAAAAACAAACAACACTAACCCCCAACAAGAAAGAACCCAAATCCTCTAAGAACAAACAACTCTAACCCCCTAACAACAAAAAACTCTGAACCCCTAGCAACAAGGAACACTAACCCACTAACAACAAACAACGCTAAACCCCTAAAAACAAACAACCCTTACCCCCTAACAACCAACAACACTAACCCCCTAAGCAAAAACACTAACACCCTAACAACAAAACCCACTAAACCCCAACAAGAAACAACCCTAAACACCTAACAACAAACAACACTAACCCCCTAAAAACAAACAACACTAACACCCTAACAACAACCATCCCTAACCCCCTAACAACAAACAACACTAAGCCCCAACAACAACCAACACTAACCCTCTAACAACAACCCTAATCCCCTAACTACAAACAACACCAACCCACTAACAACAAACAAAACTAACCCCCTAAAAAACAACACAAACCCCAAACAACAAACAACTCTCACACCCTAACAACAAACAACACTAACCCCCTAACAACAACACTAACCCCCCAAAACGGACAACACTAACCCCCTAACAACAAACACTACTAAACCCCAACTAGAAACAACCCTAACCCCTAACAACAAACAACACTAACCCCCTATCAACATACAACCCTAAACCCCTAACATCAAAGAACACTAACACCCTAACAACAAACAACCCTAACCCCCTAACAACAAACAACACTAACCCCCAAACAACAAACAACCCTAACCCCTAAAAACCAAAAACACTAACCCACTAACAACGAACAACACTAACCCCCTAACACCAAACAACCCTAAACCCCTAACATCAAACAACACTAACCCCCTAACAACAAACAACACTAACACCCTAACAACAAACAACACTAACCCCCTAACAACAAACAACCCGAAACCCCTAACATCAAACAACACTAACCCCCTAACAACAAACAACACTAACACCCTAACAACAAACAACACTAACACCCTAACAACAAACAACACTAACATCCTAACAACAAACAACACTAACCCCCTAACAACAAACAACACTAACACCCTAACAACAAACAACACTAACACCCTAACAACAAAAACCACTAAACCCCAACAAGAAACAACCCTAAACCCCTAACAACAAACACTAACCCCCTAACAACAAACAACACTAAACCCCTAACAACAAACAACCCTAACCCACTAACAACAAACAACCCTAACCAAACAACAAACAACCATAACCGACTAACAACAAACAACACTAAAACCCTAACAAGAATCTACCTTAAACCCGAAACAACAAACAACCCTAACCCCCTAACAACCAACAACCGTAAACCCCTAACAACAAACAACACTAACCCCCTAACAACAAACAACCCTAACCCCCTAACAACAAACAACCCTAACCCCCTAAACAACCAACAACACTAACCCCCTAACCACCAACAGCACTAACCCAGTAAAAACAAAAAAAAACTAACCCCCTACAGCAACCAACACTTATCCCCTAAAAACAAACAACACTAACCCCCAACAAGAAAGAACCCAAATCCTCTAACAACAAACAACTCTAACCCCCTAACAACAAAAAACTCTGAACCCCTAACAACAAACAACACTAACCCACTAACAACAAACAACCCTAAACCCCTAACAACCCTTACCCCCTAACAAACAACAACACTAACCCCCTAACCAAAAACACTGACACCCTAACAACAAAACCCACTAAACCCCAACAAGAAACAACCCTAAACACCTAACAACAAACAGCACTAACCCCTTTCAACAAACAACACTAACACCCTAACAACAACCATCCCTAAACCCCTAGCAACAAACAACCCTAACCAAACAACAAACAACCCTAACCGACTAACAACAAACAGCACTAAACCCCTAACAAGAAACTACCTTAAACCCGAAGCAACAAACAACCCTAACCCCCTAAAAAACAACAACCGTAAACACCTAACAACAAACAACACTAAGCCCCTAACAACAAACAACCCTAACCCCCTAACAACAAACAACCCTAACCCCCAAACAACCAACAACACTAAACCCCGAAACACCAACAGCACTAACCTAGTAAAAACAAAAAAAACTAACCCCCTAACAACAACCAACACTTATCCCCTAAAAACAAACAACACTAACCCCCAACAAGAAAGAACCCAAATCCTCTAAGAACAAACAACTCTAACCCCCTAACAACAAAAAACTCTGAACCCCTAACAACAAACAACACTAACCCACTAACAAAAAACAACCCTAAACCCCTAACAACAAACAACCCTTACCCCCTAACAACCAACAACACTAACCCCCTAAACAAAAACACTAACACCCTAACACCAAAAACCACTAAACCTCAACAAGAGACAACCCTAAACACCTAACAACAAACAACATTAACCCCCTAACAACAAACACTAACACCCTAACAACAACCATCCCTAACCCCCTAACAACAAACAACACTAAGCCCCAACAACAAACAACATTAACCCTTTAACAACACCCCTAATCCCCTAACTACAAACAACACTAACCCACTAACAACAAACAAAACTAACCCCCTAAAAAACAACACAAACCCCCAACAACAACTCTCACACCCTAACAACAAACAACACTAACTCCCTAACAACAACAACACTAACCCCCAAAAACAAAGAAAACTAACACCCTACCAACAAACAATACTAAACGGCAACTAGAAACAACCCTAACCCCCTAACAACAAACAACACTAACCCTCTAATAACAAACAACACTAACACCCAACAACAGTCCTAACCACCTAACAACAAAGAACACTAACCCCCTAAAAAGAAAAAACAATAAACCCCTAAAAGCAAACAACACTCATCCCCTAAGAACAAACAACACTAACACTCTAACAACAACCAACATTAAACCCCTAACAACAAACAATCCTAACCCCCTAAAAACAAACAACACTAACACCCTAAAAACAAACAACCCTAAAACCCTAAAAACAAACAACAATGAACTCCTAAAAACAAACAAGACTAAGCCAATAAGAACAAAGAGCACTAACCCACTAACAACAAAAAACACTAACCCTCTAACAACATCCAACAGTAACGCCCTAACCACAAACAACACTAACCCCCTAACAACAAACAACCCTAACCCCCTAACAACCATCAACCGTAAACCCCTAACAACAAACAACACTAACGCCCTAACAACAAACAACCCTAACCCCTTAAACAACCAGCAACACTAACCCCCTAACCACCAACAGCACTAACCCTGTAAAAACAAAAAAAACTAACCCCCTAACAACAACCAACACTTATCCCCTAAAAACAAACACTAAGCCCCAAAAAGAAAGAACCCAAATCCTCTAACAAGAAACAACTCTAACCCCCTAACAACAAACAACTCTGAACCCCTAACAACAAACACCACTAACCCACTAACAACAAACAACACTAACCCCGTAACTAGAAACTACCCTGACCCCGTAACAACAAACAACCCTAACACCCAAACAACAAACACTAACCCCCTAACAACAAAGAACCCTATCTCTCTAAGAAACAACACTTACCCCCTAACAACAAAAAACACTAACCCCCTAGCAACAAACACCACTAACCCCCTAACAACAATCCTAACACCCTAACAACAAACAACACTAACACCCTAACAACAAAAACCACTAAACCCCAACAAGAAACAACCCTAAACCCTAACAACAAACACTAACCCCCTAACAACAAACAAACCTAACCCCCATCAACAACCATCCCTACCCCCTAACAACAAACAAAACTAAGCCCCAAAAACAAACAACACTAACCCACTAACAACAAACCTAATCCCCTAACTACAAACAACACTAACCCACTAACAACAAACAAAACTAACCCCCTAAAAAACAACACAAACCCCCAACAACAAACAACTCTCACACCCTAACAACAAACAACACTAACCCCCTAACAACAAACAACACTAACCCCCAAACAACAAACAACCCTAACCCCTAAAAACAAAGAACACGAACCTACTAACAACAAACAACCCTAACCCATTAACAACAAACAACCCTAACACCCTAACAACAAACAACACTAACCCCCTAACAACAAAAAACCCTAAACCCCTAACATGAAACAACACTAACCGCCTAACAACAAACAATAACACCCTAACAACAAACAACACTAACACCCTAACAACAAAAACCACTAAACCCCAACAAGAACAACCCTAAACCACTAACAACAAACACTAACCCCCTAACAACAAACAACACTAAACCCCTAACAAGAAACTAACCTAACCCCGTAACAAAAAACAACACTAACCTCCTATCAACAAAGGACCTTAACCGCCAACAACAAACAACCCTAAACCGCTAACAACAAACAATCCTAACCCCCTAACAACCAACATCACTAACCCCCTAACCACAAACAACACTAACACCCTAACAACAAACAACAATAACCCCCAACAACACAAACCACTAAACCCCAACAAGGAACAACCCTAAACCCCTAAATACAAACAACACTAACGCCCTAAGCACAAACAACACTAACACCCTAACAACAAAAACCACTAAACCCCAACCAGAAACAACCCGAAACAGCTAAATACAAACAACACTAACCCCATAACAACAACCCTAACCCCCTAACAACAAAAAACCCTAACCCCCAACAACAAACAACTCTAACCCACTAACAACAAACAACCCTAACCCCCTAACAACAAAGAACCCTAACTCTCTAACAAGAAACAACACTTACCCCCTAACAACAAAAAACACTAACCCCCTAACAACAAACACCACTAACCCCTAACAACAATCCTAACAAACTAACAGCAAACAACACTAACCCCCTAAAAATAAACTACCCTAAACCCCTAACAACAAACAACCCTAACCCCCTAACAACACACCACCCTAAACCCCTAACAACAAAGAACCCTAACCCCCTAACAACCAACAACAATAACCCCCTAACCACAAATAACACTAACACCCTAACAACAAAAACCACTAAACCCCAACAGGAAACAACACTAAAATCCTGACAACAAACAATTACACCCTAACAACAAACAACACTACACCCCTAACAAGAAACTACCCTAATCCCGTAACAACAAACAACACTAACCCCGTAACAACAAACAACCTTAACCCCCAAAATCCAAAAACACTAACCCACTAACAACAAACAACCCTAACCCACTAACAACAAACAACCCTAACACCCTAAAAACAAACAACACTATCCCCCTAACAACAAACAACCCTAAACCCCTAACAACAAACAACCCTAACCCCCAAACAACAAACACCCCTAACCCCCTAACAACAAACAATCCTATCCCCCTAACAACCAACAACAGTAACCCCCAACCACAAACAAGACTAACACACTAACAACAAAAACCACTAAACCCCAATAAGAAACAACCCTAAACCCCTAACAACAAACAACACTAACCCCCTAACAAAACACAACCCTAACAAGACAACAAACAACCCTAACCAACTAACAACAAACAAGACTAACCCCCTAACAGCAAACAAACCTAACCCCCTAACAACAAACAACCGTAACCAAACAACAAACAACCCTAACTGACTAACAACAAACAACACTAAACCCCCAACAAGAAACAACCCAAATCCTCTAACAACAAACAACTCTAACCCCTGACAACAAACAAATCTGAACCCCTAACAACAAACAACACTAACCCCCTAAGAAGAAACTACCCAGCCCCGTACGAACAAACAACCCTAACCCCTAACAACAAACAACCCTACCCCCTAACAACAAACAACCCTAACCCCCTAACAACAAACAACCCTAACCCCCTAACAACCAACAACCGTAAACCCCTAACAACAAACAACACTAACCCCCTAACAACAAACAACCCTAACCCCCTAACAACAAACAACCCTAACCCCCTAAACAACCAACAACACTAACCCCCTAACCACCAACACCACTAACCCAGTAAAAACAAAAAAAACTAACCCCCTACAGCAACCAACACTTATCCCCTAAAAACAAACAACACTAACCCCCAACAAGAAAGAACCCAAATCCTCTAACAACAAACTCTAACCCCCTAACAACAAAAAACTCTGAACCCCTAACAACAAACAACACTAACCCACTAACAAAAAACAACCCTAAACCCCTAACAACAAACAACCCTTACCCCCTAACAACCAACAACACTAACCCCCTAAACAAAAACACTAACACCCTAACACCAAAAACCACTAAACCTCAACAAGAGACAACCCTAAACACCTAACAACAAACAACATTAACCCCCTAACAACAAACACTAACACCCTAACAACAACCATCCCTAACCCCCTAACAACAAACAACACTAAGCCCCAACAACAAACAACATTAACCCTTTAACAACACCCCTAATCCCCTAACTACAAACAACACTAACCCACTAACAACAAACAAAACTAACCCCCTAAAAAACAACACAAACCCCCAACAACAACTCTCACACCCTAACAACAAACAACACTAACTCCCTAACAACAACAACACTAACCCCCAAAAACAAAGAAAACTAACACCCTACCAACAAACAATACTAAACGGCAACTAGAAACATCCCTAACCCCCTAACAACAAACAACACTAACCCTCTAATAACAAACAACACTAACACCCAACAACAGTCCTAACCACCTAACAACAAAGAACACTAACCCCCTAAAAAGAAAAAACAATAAACCCCTAAAAGCAAACAACACTCATCCCCTAAGAACAAACAACACTAACACTCTAACAACAACCAACATTAAACCCCTAACAACAAACAATCCTAACCCCCTAAAAACAAACAACACTAACACCCTAAAAACAAACAACCCTAAAACCCTAAAAACAAACAACAATGAACCCCTAAAAACAAACAAGACTAAGCCAATAAGAACAAAGAGCACTAACCCACTAACAACAAAAAACACTAACCCTCTAACAACATCCAACAGTAACGCCCTAACCACAAACAACACTAACCCCCTAACAACAAACAACCCTAACCCCCTAACAACCATCAACCGTAAACCCCTAACAACAAACAACACTAACGCCCTAACAACAAACAACCCTAACCCCTTAAACAACCAGCAACACTAACCCCCTAACCACCAACAGCACTAACCCTGTAAAAACAAAAAAAACTAACCCCCTAACAACAACCAACACTTATCCCCTAAAAACAAACACTAAGCCCCAACAAGAAAGAACCCAAATCCTCTAACAACGAACCACTCTAACCCCCTAACAACAAAAAACTCTGAAACCCTAACAACAAGCAACACTAACCCACTAACAACAAACAACCCTAAACCCCTAACAACAAACAACACTTACCCCCTAACAACCAACAGCACTAACCCCCTAAGCAAAAACACTAACACCCTAACAACAAAACCCACTAAACCCCAACAGGAAACAACCGTAAACACCTAACAACAAACAACACTAACCACCTAACAACAAACAACACTAACACCCTAACAACAACCATCCCTAACCCCCAACAACAAACAACACTAAGCCCCAACAACAAACAACACTAACCCTCTAACAACAACCCTAATCCCCTAACTACAAACAACACTAACCCACTAACAACAAACAAAACTAACCCCCTAAAAAACAACACAAACCCCCAACAACAACTCTCACACCCTAACAACAAACAACACTAACCCCCTAACAACAACAACACTAACCCCCCAAAACAAACAAAACTAACACCCTAAAAACAATAATAAACCGCAACTAGAAACAACCCTAACCCCCAACAACAAACAACACTAACACCCAACAACAGTCCTAACCACCTAACAACAAACAACACTAACCCCCTAAAAAGAAAAAACAATAAACCCCTAAAAACAAACAACACTCATCCCCTAAGAACAAACAACACTAACACTCTAACAACAACCAACACTAACCCCCTAACAACAAACAATTCTAACTCCCTAAAAACAAACAACACTAACCCCCTAAAAACAAACAACCCTAAAACCCTAAAAACAAACAACACTGAACTCCTAAAAACAAACACCACTAAGCCAATAACAACAAACAGCACTAACCCACTAACAATAAAAAACACTAAACCTCTAACAACATCCAACAGTAAGGCCCTAACCACAAACAACACTAACCCCCTAACAACAAACAATCCTATCCCCCTAACAACCAACAACACTAACCCCCTAACCACAAACAACACTAACACCCTAACAACAAAAACCACTAAACCCCAACAAGAAACAACCCTAAACCCCTAACAACAAACAACACTAACCCCCTAACAACACACAACCCTAACCAAACAACAAACAACCCTAACCCACTAACAACAAACAACCCTAACCAAACAAAAAACAACCCTAACCGACTAACAACAAACAACACTAAAACCCTAACAAGAATCTACCTTAAACCCGAAACAACAAACAACCCTAACCCCCTAACAACCAACAACCGTAAACCCCTAACAACAAACAACACTAACCCCCTAACAACAAACAACCCTAACCCCCTAACAACAAACAACCCTAACCCCCTAAACAACCAACAACACTAACCCCCTAACCACCAAGAGCACTAACCCAGTAAAAACAAAAAAAACTAACCACCTAACAACAACCAACATTTATCCCCTAAAAACAAACAACAATAACCCGCAACAAGAAACAACCCAAATCCTCTAACAACAAACAACTCTAACCCCCTAACAACAAAAAACTCTGAACCCCTAACAACAAACAACACTAACCCACTAACAACAAACAACCCTAAACCCCTAACAACCCTTACCCCCTAACAAACAACAACACTAACCCCCTAACCAAAAACACTGACACCCTAACAACAAAACCCACTAAACCCCAACAAGAAACAACCCTAAACACTTAACAACAAACAGCACTAACCCCTTTCAACAAACAACACTAACACCCTAACAACAACCATCCCTAAACCCCTAGCAACAAACAACCCTAACCAAACAACAAACAACCCTAACCGACTAACAACAAACAGCACTAAACCCCTAACAAGAAACTACCTTAAACCCGAAGCAACAAACAACCCTAACCCCCTAAAAAACAACAACCGTAAACACCTAACAACAAACAACACTAAGCCCCTAACAACAAACAACCCTAACCCCCTAACAACAAACAACCCTAACCCCCAAACAACCAACAACACTAAACCCCGAAACACCAACAGCACTAACCTAGTAAAAACAAAAAAAACTAACCCCCTAACAACAACCAACACTTATCCCCTAAAAACAAACAACACTAACCCCCAACAAGAAAGAACCCAAATCCTCTAAGAACAAACAACTCTAACCCCCTAACAACAAAAAACTCTGAACCCCTAACAACAAACAACACTAACCCACTAACAAAAAACAACCCTAAACCCCTAACAACAAACAACCCTTACCCCCTAACAACCAACAACACTAACCCCCTAAACAAAAACACTAACACCCTAACACCAAAAACCACTAAACCTCAACAAGAGACAACCCTAAACACCTAACAACAAACAACATTAACCCCCTAACAACAAACACTAACACCCTAACAACAACCATCCCTAACCCCCTAACAACAAACAACACTAAGCCCCAACAACAAACAACATTAACCCTTTAACAACACCCCTAATCCCCTAACTACAAACAACACTAACCCACTAACAACAAACAAAACTAACCCCCTAAAAAACAACACAAACCCCCAACAACAACTCTCACACCCTAACAACAAACAACACTAACTCCCTAACAACAACAACACTAACCCCCAAAAACAAAGAAAACTAACACCCTACCAAGAAACAATACTAAACGGCAACTAGAAACATCCCTAACCCCCTAACAACAAACAACACTAACCCTCTAATAACAAACAACACTAACACCCAACAACAGTCCTAACCACCTAACAACAAAGAACACTAACCCCCTAAAAAGAAAAAACAATAAACCCCTAAAAGCAAACAACACTCATCCCCTAAGAACAAACAACACTAACACTCTAACAACAACCAACATTAAACCCCTAACAACAAACAATCCTAACCCCCTAAAAACAAACAACACTAACACCCTAAAAACAAACAACCCTAAAACCCAAAAAACAAACAACAATGAAACCCTAAAAACAAACAAGACTAAGCCAATAAGAACAAAGAGCACTAACCCACTAACAACAAAAAACACTAACCCTCTAACAACATCCAACAGTAACGCCCTAACCACAAACAACACTAACCCCCTAACAACAAACAACCCTAACCCCCTAACAACCATCAACCGTAAACCCCTAACAACAAACAACACTAACGCCCTAACAACAAACAACCCTAACCCCTTAAACAACCAGCAACACTAACCCCCTAACCACCAACAGCACTAACCCTGTAAAAACAAAAAAAACTAACCCCCTAACAACAACCAACACTTATCCCCTAAAAACAAACACTAAGCCCCAACAAAAAAGAACCCAAATCCTCTAACAACAAACAACTCTAACCCCCTAACAACAAAAAACTCTGAAACCCTAACAACAAGCAACACTAACCCACTAACAACAAACAACCCTAAACCCCTAACAACAAACAACACTTACCCCCTAACAACCAACAGCACTAACCCCCTAAGCAAAAACACTAACACCCTAACAACAAAACCCACTAAACCCCAACAGGAAACAACCGTAAACACCTAACAACAAACAACACTAACCCCCTAACAACAAACAACACTAACACCCTAACAACAACCATCCCTAACCCCCAACAACAAACAACACTAAGCCCCAACAACAAACAACACTAACCCTCTAACAACAACCCTAATCCCCTAACTACAAACAACACTAACCCACTAACAACAAACAAAACTAACCCCCTAAAAAACAACACAAACCAACAACAACTCTCACACCCTAACAACAAACAACACTAACCCCCTAACAACAACAACACTAACCCCCCAAAACAAACAAAACTAACACCCTAAAAACAAACAATAATAAACCGCAACTAGAAACAACCCTAACCCCCAACAACAAACAACACTAACCCTCTAACAACAAACAACACTAACACCCAACAACAGTCCTAACCACCTAACAACAAACAACACTAACCCCCTAAAAAGAAAAAACAATAAACCCCTAAAAACAAACAACACTCATCCCCTAAGAACAAACAACACTAACACTCTAACAACAACCAACACTAACCCCCTAACAACAAACAATTCTAACTCCCTAAAAACAAACAACACTAACCCCCTAAAAACAAACAACCCTAAAACCCTAAAAACAAACAACACTGAACTCCTAAAAACAAACACCACTAAGCCAATAACAACAAACAGCACTAACCCACTAACAATAAAAAACACTAAACCTCTAACAACATCCAACAGTAAGGCCCTAACCACAAACAACACTAACCCCCTAACAACAAACAATCCTATCCCCCTAACAACCAACAACACTAACCCCCTAACCACAAACAACACTAACACCCAACCACAAACAACACTAACACCCTAACAACAAAAACCACTAAACCCCAACAAGAAACAACCCTAAACCCCTAACAACAAACAACACTAACCCCCAAACAACAAACAACCCTAACCCCCTAACAACAAACAACACTAACCCCCAAACAACAAACAACCCTAACCCCTAAAAACCAAAAACACTAACCCACTAACAACGAACAACACTAACCCCCTAACACCAAACAACCCTAAACCCCTAACATCAAACAACACTAACCCCCTAACAACAAACAACACTAACACCCTAACAACAAACAACACTAACCCCCTAACAACAAACAACCCGAAACCCCTAACATCAAACAACACTAACCCCCTAACAACAAACAACACTAACACCCTAACAACAAACAACACTAACACCCTAACAACAAACAACACTAACATCCTAACAACAAACAACACTAACCCCCTAACAACAAACAACACTAACACCCTAACAACAAACAACACTAACACCCTAACAACAAAAACCACTAAACCCCAACAAGAAACAACCCTAAACCCCTAACAACAAACACTAACCTCGGAACAACAAACAACACTAAACCCCTAACAAGAAACTAACCTAACCCCGTAACAACAAACAACCCTAACCTCCTAACAACAAACAACCTTAAACCTCTAACAACATAAAACCCTAAACCCCTAACAACAAACAATCCTAACTCCCTAACAACCAACAACACTCACCCCCTAACCACAAACAACACTAACACCCTAACCACAAACAACACTAACCCCGTAAGAACAAACAGCACTAACCCCCTAACAACAAACAACCCTAACACCCTAAAAACAAACAACACTAACCCCCTAACAACAAACAACCCTAACCCCTAACATCAAACAACACTAACCCCGTAACAAAAAACAACCCTAACCTTCAAACAACAAACAACTCTAACCCCCTAACAACAAAAAACTCTGAACACCTAACAACAAGCAACACTAACCCACTAACAACAAACAACCCTTAACCCCTAACAACAAACAACCCTTACCCCCTAACAACCAACAGCACTAAACCCCTAAGCAAAAACACTAACACCCTAACAACAAAACCCACTAAACTCCAACAAGAAACAACCCTAAACACCTAACAACAAACAACACTAACCCCCTAACAACAAACAACACTAACACCCAAACAACAAACACTAACCCCCTAACAACAAAGAACCCTATCTCTCTAACAAGAAACAACACTTACCCCCTAACAACAAAAAACACTAACCCCTAACAACAAACACCACTAACCCCTTAACAACAATCCTAACACCCTAACAACAAACAACACTAACACCCTAACAACAAAAACCACTAAACCCCAACAAGAAACAACCCTAAACCCCTAACAACAAACACTAACCCCCTAACAACAAAGAACCCTATCTCTCTAACAAGAAACAACACTTACCCCCTAACAACAAACAACACTAACCCCTAACAACAAACACCACTAACCCCCTAACAACAATCCTAACACCCTAACAACAAACAACACTAACACCCTAACAACAAAAACCACTAAACCCCAACAAGAAACAACCCTAAACCCCTAACAACAAACACTAACCCCCTAACAACAAACAACACTAAACCCCTAACAAGAAACTATCCTAACCCCGTAACAACAAACAACCCTAACCTAATAACAACAAACAATCTTTACCCCCTAACAACAAACAACCCTAAATCCCTAACAACAAACAATCCTAAACCCCTAACAACCAACAACATTCACCCCCTAACCACAAACAACACTAACACCCTAACCACAAACAACACTAACCCCGTAAGAACAAACAACACTAACCCCCTAACAACAAACAACACTAACACCCTAACAACAAAAACCACTAAACCCCAACAAGAAACAACCCTAATCCCCTAAATACAAAAAACACTAACCCCCTAATCACAAACAACACTAACACCCTAACAACAAAAACCACTAAACCTCAACAAGAAACAACCCGAAACCCCTAAATAGAAACAACACTAACCACCTAACAACAACCCTAACCCCCTAACAACAAACAACCCTAACCCCCAACAACAAACTACTCTAACCCACTAACAAAAAACAACCCTAAGCCTCTAACAACAAAGAACCCTAACTCTCTAACAAGAAACAACACTAACCCCCTAGCAACAAAAAACACTAACCCCCTAACAACAATCCTAACAACCTACCAACAAACAACACTAACCCCCTAAAAATAAACTACCCTAAACCCCTAACAACAAACAACCCTAACCCCCTAACAACAAACAACCCTAAAACCCTAACAAGAAACTAACCTAACCCCGTAACAAAAAACAACCCTAACCTCCTAACAACAAACAACCTTAAACCCCTAACAACATAAAACCCTAAACACCTAACAACAAACAATCCTAACCCCCTAACAACCAACAACACTCACCCCCTAACCACAAACAACACTAACACCCTAACCACAAACAACACTAACCCCACAAGAACAAAGAACACTAACCCTTAACAACAAACACTAACCCCCGAACAACAAACAACCTTAACCCCTAACATCAAACAACACTAACCCTGTAACAACAAACAACCCTAACCCCCAAACAACGAACAACCCTAACCCCCTAACAACAAACAATCCCATCCCCGTAACAACCAACAACACTAACCCCCTAACCACAAACAACACTAACACCCTAACAACAAAAACCACTAAACCCCAACAAGAAAAAACCCTAAACCCCTAACAACAAACAACACTAACCCCCTAACAACACACAACCCTAACCAGACAACAAAGAACCCTAACCCACTAACAACAAACAACCCTAACCCCTAACAACAAACAACCCTAACCCCCTAACAACAAAAAAACCTAACCAAACAACTAACAACCATAACTGACTAACAACAAACTACACTAAACCCCTAACAACAACACTAACACCCAAAAACGGACAACACTAACACACTAACAACAAACACTACTAAACCCCAACTACAAACAACTCTAACCCCCTAAAAACAAACAACACTAACCCCCTAACATCAAACAACCCTAAACCCCTAACATCAAAGAACACTAACATCCTAACAACAAACAACCCTAACCCCCTAACAACAAACAACACTAACCCCTAAAAACCAAAAACACTAACCCACTGACAACAAACAACCCGAACCCACTAACAACAAACAACCCTAACACCCTAACAACAAACAACATTAACCCCCTAACAACAAACAATGCTGAACCACTAACATCAAACAACACTAACCCCTAACAACAAACAACACTAACACCCTAACAACAAAAACCACTAAACCCCAACAAGAAACAACCCTAAACCGCTAACAACAAACACTAACCCCCTAACAACAAACAACACTAAACCCCTAACAAAAAACTATCCTAACCCCGTAACAACAAACAACCCTAACCTAATAACAACAAACAACCTTAACCCCCTAACAACAAACAACCTTAAATCACTAACAACAAACAATCCTAACCCCCTAACAACCAACAACATTCACCCCCTAATCACAAACAACACTAACACCCTAACCACAAACAACACTAACCCCGTAAGAACAAACAACACTAACCCCCTAACAACAAACAACACTAACACCCTAACAACAAAAACCACTAAACCCCAACAAGAAACAACCCTAAACACCTAACAACAAACACTAACCCCCTAACAACAAACAACACTAACACCCTAACAAGACCCTACCCTAACCCTGTAACAACAAACAACCCTAACCCCTAACAACAAACAACCCTAACCCCCTAACAACAAACAACCCTAACCCCTAACAACAAACAACCCTAACCCCCTAACAACAAACAACCCTAACCAAACAACAAACAACCCTAACCGACTAACAACAAACAACACTAAACCCCTAACAAGAATCTACCTTAAACCCGAAACAACAAACAACCCTAACCCCCTAACAACCAACAACCGTAAACCCCTAACAACAAACAACACTAACCCCCTAACAACAAACAACCCTAACCCCCTAACAACAAACAACCCTAACCCCCTAAACAACCAACAACACTAACCCCCTAACCACCAACAGCACTAACCCAGTAAAAACAAAAAAAAACTAACCCCCTACAGCAACCAACACTTATCCCCTAAAAACAAACAACACTAACCCCCAACAAGAAAGAACCCAAATCCTCTAACAACAAACAACTCTAACCCCCTAACAACAAAAAACTCTGAACCCCTAACAACAAACAACACTAACCCACTAAGAACAAACAACCCTAAACCCCTAACAACAAACAACACTTACCCCCTAACAACAACAACACTAACCCCCCAAAACAAACAAAACTAACACCCTACCAAGAAACAATAATAAACCGCAACTAGAAACAACCCTAACCCCCAACAACAAACAACACTAACCCTCTAACAACAAACAACACTAAAACCCAACAACAGTCCTAACCACCTAACAACAAACAACACTAACCCCCTAAAAAGAAAAAACAATAAACCCCTAAAAACAAACAACACTCATCCCCTAAGAACAAACAACACTAACACTCTAACAACAACCAACACTAACCCCCTAACAACAAACAATTCTAACTCCCTAAAAACAAACAACACTAACCCCCTAAAAACAAACAACCCTAAAACTCTAAAAACAAACAACACTGAACCCCTAAAAACAAACAACACTAAGCCAATAACAACAAACAGCACTAACCCACTAACAACAAAAAACACTAAACCTCTAACAACATCCAACAGTAAGGCCCTAACCACAAACAACACTAACCCCCTAACAACAAACAATCCTAACCCCCTAACAACAAACAATCCTATCCCCCTAACAACCAACAACACTAACCCCCTAACCACAAACAACACTAACCCCCAAACAACAAAAACCACTAAACCCCAACAAGAAACAACCCTAAACCCCTAACAACAAACAACACTAACCCCCTAACAACACACAACCCTAACCAAACAACAAACAACCCTAACCCACTAACAACAAACAACCCTAACCAAACAACAAACAACCATAACCGACTAACAACAAACAACACTAAAACCCTAACAAGAATCTACCTTAAACCCGAAACAACAAACAACCCTAACCCCCTAACAACCAACAACCGTAAACCCCTAACAACAAACAACACTAACCCCCTAACAACAAACAACCCTAACCCCCTAACAACAAACAACCCTAACCCCCTAAACAACCAACAACACTAACCCCCTAACCACCAACAGCACTAACCCAGTAAAAACAAAAAAAAACTAACCCCCTACAGCAACCAACACTTATCCCCTAAAAACAAACAACACTAACCCCCAACAAGAAAGAACCCAAATCCTCTAACAACAAACAACTCTAACCCCCTAACAACAAAAAACTCTGAACCCCTAACAACAAACAACACTAACCCACTAAGAACAAACAACCCTAAACCCCTAACAACAAACAACACTTACCCCCTAACAACCAACAACACTAACCCCCTAAACAAAAACACTAACACCCTAACAACAAAAACCACTCAACCCCAACAAGAAACAACCCTAAAAACCTAACAACAAACAACACTAACCCCCTAACAACAAACACTAACACCCTAACAACAACCATCCCTAAACCCCTAGCAACAAACAACCCTAACCAAACAACAAACAACCCTAACCGAATAACAACAAACAGCACTAAACCCCTAACAAGAAACTACCTTAAAACCGAAGCAACAAACAACCCTAACCCCCTAACAAACAACAACCGTAAACACCTAACAACAAACAACACTAAGCCCCTAACAACAAACAACCCTAACCCCCTAACAACAAACAACCCTAACCCCCTAAACAACCAACAACACTAACCCCCCAACCACCAACAGCACTAACCTAGTAAAAACAAAAAAAACTAACCCCCTAACAACAACCAACACTTATCCCCTAAAAACAAACAACACTAACCCCCAACAAGAAAGAACCCAAATCCTCTAAGAACAAACAACTCTAACCCCCTAACAACAAAAAACTCTGAACCCCTAGCAACAAGGAACACTAACCCACTAACAACAAACAACGCTAAACCCCTAAAAACAAACAACCCTTACCCCCTAACAACCAACAACACTAACCCCCTAAGCAAAAACACTAACACCCTAACAACAAAACCCACTAAACCCCAACAAGAAACAACCCTAAACACCTAACAACAAACAACACTAACCCCCTAAAAACAAACAACACTAACACCCTAACAACAACCATCCCTAACCCCCTAACAACAAACAACACTAAGCCCCAACAACAAACAACACTAACCCTCTAACAACAACCCTAATCCCCTAACTACAAACAACACTAACCCACTAACAACAAACAAAACTAACCCCCTAAAAAACAACACAAACCCCCAACAACAACTCTCACACCCTAACAACAAACAACACTAACCCCCTAACAACAACAACACTAACCCCCCAAAACAAACAAAACTAACACCCTAAAAACAATAATAAACCGCAACTAGAAACAACCCTAACCCCCAACAACAAACAACACTAACACCCAACAACAGTCCTAACCACCTAACAACAAACAACACTAACCCCCTAAAAAGAAAAAACAATAAACCCCTAAAAACAAACAACACTCATCCCCTAAGAACAAACAACACTAACACTCTAACAACAACCAACACTAACCCCCTAACAACAAACAATTCTAACTCCCTAAAAACAAACAACACTAACCCCCTAAAAACAAACAACCCTAAAACCCTAAAAACAAACAACACTGAACTCCTAAAAACAAACACCACTAAGCCAATAACAACAAACAGCACTAACCCACTAACAATAAAAAACACTAAACCTCTAACAACATCCAACAGTAAGGCCCTAACCACAAACAACACTAACCCCCTAACAACAAACAATCCTATCCCCCTAACAACCAACAACACTAACCCCCTAACCACAAACAACACTAACACCCTAACAACAAAAACCACTAAACCCCAACAAGAAACAACCCTAAACCCCTAACAACAAACAACACTAACCCCCTAACAACACACAACCCTAACCAAACAACAAACAACCCTAACCCACTAACAACAAACAACCCTAACCAAACAAAAAACAACCCTAACCGACTAACAACAAACAACACTAAAACCCTAACAAGAATCTACCTTAAACCCGAAACAACAAACAACCCTAACCCCCTAACAACCAACAACCGTAAACCCCTAACAACAAACAACACTAACCCCCTAACAACAAACAACCCTAACCCCCTAACAACAAACAACCCTAACCCCCTAAACAACCAACAACACTAACCCCCTAACCACCAAGAGCACTAACCCAGTAAAAACAAAAAAAACTAACCACCTAACAACAACCAACATTTATCCCCTAAAAACAAACAACAATAACCCGCAACAAGAAACAACCCAAATCCTCTAACAACAAACAACTCTAACCCCCTAACAACAAAAAACTCTGAACCCCTAACAACAAACAACACTAACCCACTAACAACAAACAACCCTAAACCCCTAACAACCCTTACCCCCTAACAAACAACAACACTAACCCCCTAACCAAAAACACTTACACCCTAACAACAAAACCCACTAAACCCCAACAAGAAACAACCCTAAACACTTAACAACAAACAGCACTAACCCCTTTCAACAAACAACACTAACACCCTAACAACAACCATCCCTAAACCCCTAGCAACAAACAACCCTAACCAAACAACAAACAACCCTAACCGACTAACAACAAACAGCACTAAACCCCTAACAAGAAACTACCTTAAACCCGAAGCAACAAACAACCCTAACCCCCTAAAAAACAACAACCGTAAACACCTAACAACAAACAACACTAAGCCCCTAACAACAAACAACCCTAACCCCCTAACAACAAACAACCCTAACCCCCAAACAACCAACAACACTAAACCCCGAAACACCAACAGCACTAACCTAGTAAAAACAAAAAAAACTAACCCCCTAACAACAACCAACACTTATCCCCTAAAAACAAACAACACTAACCCCCAACAAGAAAGAACCCAAATCCTCTAAGAACAAACAACTCTAACCCCCTAACAACAAAAAACTCTGAACCCCTAACAACAAACAACACTAACCCACTAACAAAAAACAACCCTAAACCCCTAACAACAAACAACCCTTACCCCCTAACAACCAACAACACTAACCCCCTAAACAAAAACACTAACACCCTAACACCAAAAACCACTAAACCTCAACAAGAGACAACCCTAAACACCTAACAACAAACAACATTAACCCCCTAACAACAAACACTAACACCCTAACAACAACCATCCCTAACCCCCTAACAACAAACAACACTAAGCCCCAACAACAAACAACATTAACCCTTTAACAACACCCCTAATCCCCTAACTACAAACAACACTAACCCACTAACAACAAACAAAACTAACCCCCTAAAAAACAACACAAACCCCCAACAACAACTCTCACACCCTAACAACAAACAACACTAACTCCCTAACAACAACAACACTAACCCCTAAAAACAAAGAAAACTAACACCCTACCAACAAACAATACTAAACGGCAACTAGAAACATCCCTAACCCCCTAACAACAAACAACACTAACCCTCTAATAACAAACAACACTAACACCCAACAACAGTCCTAACCACCTAACAACAAAGAACACTAACCCCCTAAAAAGAAAAAACAATAAACCCCTAAAAGCAAACAACACTCATCCCCTAAGAACAAACAACACTAACACTCTAACAACAACCAACATTAAACCCCTAACAACAAACAATCCTAACCCCCTAAAAACAAACAACACTAACACCCTAAAAACAAACAACCCTAAAACCCTAAAAACAAACAACAATGAACCCCTAAAAACAAACAAGACTAAGCCAATAAGAACAAAGAGCACTAACCCACTAACAACAAAAAACACTAACCCTCTAACAACATCCAACAGTAACGCCCTAACCACAAACAACACTAACCCCCTAACAACAAACAACCCTAACCCCCTAACAACCATCAACCGTAAACCCCTAACAACAAACAACACTAACGCCCTAACAACAAACAACCCTAACCCCTTAAACAACCAGCAACACTAACCCCCTAACCACCAACAGCACTAACCCTGTAAAAACAAAAAAAACTAACCCCCTAACAACAACCAACACTTATCCCCTAAAAACAAACACTAAGCCCCAACAAGAAAGAACCCAAATCCTCTAACAACAAACAACTCTAACCCCCTAACAACAAAAAACTCTGAAACCCTAACAACAAGCAACACTAACCCACTAACAACAAACAACCCTAAACCCCTAACAACAAACAACACTTACCCCCTAACAACCAACAGCACTAACCCCCTAAGCAAAAACACTAACACCCTAACAACAAAACCCACTAAACCCCAACAGGAAACAACCGTAAACACCTAACAACAAACAACACTAACCACCTAACAACAAACAACACTAACACCCTAACAACAACCATCCCTAACCCACAACAACAAACAACACTAAGCCCCAACAACAAACAACACTAACCCTCTAACAACAACCCTAATCCCCTAACTACAAACAACACTAACCCACTAACAACAAACAAAACTAACCCCCTAAAAAACAACACAAACCAACAACAACTCTCACACCCTAACAACAAACAACACTAACTCCCTAACAACAACAACACTAACCCCCCAAAACAAACAAAACTAACACCCTAAAAACAAACAATAATAAACCGCAACTAGAAACAACCCTAACCCCCAACAACAAACAACACTAACCCTCTAACAACAAACAACACTAACACCCAACAACAGTCCTAACCACCTAACAACAAACAACACTAACCCCCTAAAAAGAAAAAACAATAAACCCCTAAAAACAAACAACACTCATCCCCTAAGAACAAACAACACTAACACTCTAACAACAACCAACACTAACCCCCTAACAACAAACAATTCTAACTCCCTAAAAACAAACAACACTAACCCCCTAAAAACAAACAACCCTAAAACCCTAAAAACAAACAACACTGAACTCCTAAAAACAAACACCACTAAGCCAATAACAACAAACAGCACTAACCCACTAACAATAAAAAACACTAAACCTCTAACAACATCCAACAGTAAGGCCCTAACCACAAACAACACTAACCCCCTAACAACAAACAATCCTATCCCCCTAACAACCAACAACACTAACCCCCTAACCACAAACAACACTAACACCCTAACAACAAAAACCACTAAACCCCAACAAGAAACAACCCTAAACCCCTAACAACAAACAACACTAACCCCCTAACAACACACAACCCTAACCAAACAACAAACAACCCTAACCCACTAACAACAAACAACCCTAACCAAACAACAAACAACCCTAACCGACTAACAACAAACAACACTAAAACCCTAACAAGAATCTACCTTAAACCCGAAACAACAAACAACCCTAACCCCCTAACAACCAACAACCGTAAACCCCTAACAACAAACAACACTAACCCCCTAACAACAAACAACCCTAACCCCCTAAACAACCAACAACACTAACCCCCTAACCACCAAGAGCACTAACCCAGTAAAAACAAAAAAAACTCACCACCTAACAACAACCAACATTTATCCCCTAAAAACAAACAACAATAACCCGCAACAAGAAACAACCCAAATCCTCTAACAACAAACAACTCTAACCCCCTAACAACAAAAAACTCTGAACCCCTAACAACAAACAACACTAACCCACTAACAACAAACAACCCTAAACCCCTAACAACCCTTACCCCCTAACAAACAACAACACTAACCCCCTAACCAAAAACACTGACACCCTAACAACAAAACCCACTAAACCCCAACAAGAAACAACCCTAAACACCTAACAACAAACAGCACTAAACCCTTTCAACAAACAACACTAACACCCTAACAACAACCATCCCTAAACCCCTAGCAACAAACAACCCTAACCAAACAACAAACAACCCTAACCGACTAACAACAAACAGCACTAAACCCCTAACAAGAAACTACCTTAAACCCGAAGCAACAAACAACCCTAACCCCCTAAAAAACAACAACCGTAAACACCTAACAACAAACAACACTAAGCCCCTAACAACAAACAACCCTAACCCCCTAACAACAAACAACCCTAACCCCCTAAACAACCAACAACACTAAACCCCGAACCACCAACAGCACTAACCTAGTAAAAACAAAAAAAACTAACCCCCTAACAACAACCAACACTTATCCCCTAAAAACAAACAACACTAACCCCCAACAAGAAAGAACCCAAATCCTCTAAGAACAAACAACTCTAACCCCCTAACAACAAAAAACTCTGAACCCCTAACAACAAGCAACACTAACCCACTAAAAACAAACAATGCTAAACCCCTAAAAACAAACAACCCTTACCCCCAACAACCAACAACACTAACCCCCTAAGCAAAAACACTAACACCCTAACAACAAAACCCACTAAACCCCAACAAGAAACAACCCTAAACACCTAACAACAAACAACACTAACCCCCTAACAACAAACAACACTAACACCCTAACAACAACCATCCCTAACCCCCTAACAACAAACAACACTAAGCCCCAACAACAACCAACACTAACCCTCTAACAACAACCCTAATCCCCTAACTACAAACAACACCAACCCACTAACAACAAACAAAACTAACCCCCTAAAAAACAACACAAACCTCAAACAACAAACAACTCTCACACCCTAACAACAAACAACACTAACCCCCTAACAACAACACTAACCCCCCAAAACGGACAACACTAACCCCCTAACAACAAACACTACTAAACCCCAACTAGAAACAACCCTAACCCCTAACAACAAACAACACTAACCCCCTATCAACATACAACCCTAAACCCCTAACATCAAAGAACACTAGCACCCTAACAACAAACAACCCTAACCCCCTAACAACAAACAACACTAACCCCCAAACAACAAACAACCCTAACCCCTAAAAACCAAAAACACTAACCCACTAACAACGAACAACACTAACCCCCTAACACCAAACAACCCTAAACCCCTAACATCAAACAACACTAACCCCCTAACAACAAACAACACTAACACCCTAACAACAAACAACACTAACCCCCTAACAACAAACAACCCTAAACCCCTAACATCAAACAACACTAACCCCCTAACAACAAACAACACTAACACCCTAACAACAAACAACACTAACACCCTAACAACAAACAACACTAACATCCTAACAACAAACAACACTAACCCCCTAACAACAAACAACACTAACACCTTAACAACAAACAACACTAACACCCTAACAACAAAAACCACTAAACCCCAACAAGAAACAACCCTAAACCCCTAACAACAAACACTAACCTCGGAACAACAAACAACACTAAACCCCTAACAAGAAACTAACCTAACCCCGTAACAACAAACAACCCTAACCTCCTAACAACAAACAACCTTAAACCTCTAACAACATAAAACCCTAAACCCCTAACAACAAACAATCCTAACTCCCTAACAACCAACAACACTCACCCCCTAACCACAAACAACACTAACACCCTAACCACAAACAACACTAACCCCGTAAGAACAAACAGCACTAACCCCCTAACAACAAACAACCCTAACACCCTAAAAACAAACAACACTAACCCCCTATCAACAAAGAACCCTAACCCCTAACATCAAACAACACTAACCCCGTAACAAAAAACAACCCTAACCTTCAAACAACAAACAACTCTAACCCCCTAACAACAAAAAACTCTGAACACCTAACAACAAGCAACACTAACCCACTAACAACAAACAACCCTTAACCCCTAACAACAAACAACCCTTACCCCCTAACAACCAACAGCACTAAACCCCTAAGCAAAAACACTAACACCCTAACAACAAAACCCACTAAACTCCAACAAGAAACAACCCTAAACACCTAACAACAAACAACACTAACCCCCTAACAACAAACAACACTAACACCCAAACAACAAACACTAACCCCCTAACAACAAAGAACCCTATCTCTCTAACAAGAAACAACACTTACCCCCTAACAACAAAAAACACTAACCCCTAACAACAAACACCACTAACCCCTTAACAACAATCCTAACACCCTAACAACAAACAACACTAACACCCTAACAACAAAAACCACTAAACCCCAACAAGAAACAACCCTAAACCCCTAACAACAAACACTAACCCCCTAACAACAAAGAACCCTATCTCTCTAACAAGAAACAACACTTACCCCCTAACAACAAACAACACTAACCCCTAACAACAAACACCACTAACCCCCTAACAACAATCCTAACACCCTAACAACAAACAACACTAACACCCTAACAACAAAAACCACTAAACCCCAACAAGAAACAACCCTAAACCCCTAACAACAAACACTAACCCCCTAACAACAAACAACACTAAACCCCTAACAAGAAACTATCCTAACCCCGTAACAACAAACAACCCTAACCTAATAACAACAAACAATCTTAACCCCCTAACAACAAACAACCCTAAATCCCTAACAACAAACAATCCTAAACCCCTAACAACCAACAACATTCACCCCCTAACCACAAACAACACTAACACCCTAACCACAAACAACACTAACCCCGTAAGAACAAACAACACTAACCCCCTAACAACAAACAACACTAACACCCTAACAACAAAAACCACTAAACCCCAACAAGAAACAACCCTAATCCCCTAAATACAAAAAACACTAACCCCCTAATCACAAACAACACTAACACCCTAACAACAAAAACCACTAAACCTCAACAAGAAACAACCCGAAACCCCTAAATAGAAACAACACTAACCACCTAACAACAACCCTAACCCCCTAACAACAAACAACCCTAACCCCCAACAACAAACTACTCTAACCCACTAACAAAAAACAACCCTAAGCCTCTAACAACAAAGAACCCTAACTCTCTAACAAGAAACAACACTAACCCCCTAGCAACAAAAAACACTAACCCCCTAACAACAATCCTAACAACCTACCAACAAACAACACTAACCCCCTAAAAATAAACTACCCTAAACCCCTAACAACAAACAACCCTAACCCCCTAACAACAAACAACCCTAAAACCCTAACAAGAAACTAACCTAACCCCGTAACAAAAAACAACCCTAACCTCCTAACAACAAACAACCTTAAACCCCTAACAACATAAAACCCTAAACACCTAACAACAAACAATCCTAACCCCCTAACAACCAACAACACTCACCCCCTAACCACAAACAACACTAACACCCTAACCACAAACAACACTAACCCCACAAGAACAAAGAACACTAACCCTTAACAACAAACACTAACCCCCGAACAACAAACAACCTTAACCCCTAACATCAAACAACACTAACCCTGTAACAACAAACAACCCTAACCCCCAAACAACGAACAACCCTAACCCCCTAACAACAAACAATCCCATCCCCGTAACAACCAACAACACTAACCCCCTAACCACAAACAACACTAACACCCTAACAACAAAAACCACTAAACCCCAACAAGAAAAAACCCTAAACCCCTAACAACAAACAACACTAACCCCCTAACAACACACAACCCTAACCAGACAACAAAGAACCCTAACCCACTAACAACAAACAACCCTAACCCCTAACAACAAACAACCCTAACCCCCTAACAACAAAAAAACCTAACCAAACAACTAACAACCATAACTGACTAACAACAAACTACACTAAACCCCTAACAACAACACTAACACCCAAAAACGGACAACACTAACACACTAACAACAAACACTACTAAACCCCAACTACAAACAACTCTAACCCCCTAAAAACAAACAACACTAACCCCCTAACATCAAACAACCCTAAACCCCTAACATCAAAGAACACTAACATCCTAACAACAAACAACCCTAACCCCCTAACAACAAACAACACTAACCCCTAAAAACCAAAAACACTAACCCACTGACAACAAACAACCCGAACCCACTAACAACAAACAACCCTAACACCCTAACAACAAACAACATTAACCCCCTAACAACAAACAATGCTGAACCACTAACATCAAACAACACTAACCCCTAACAACAAACAACACTAACACCCTAACAACAAAAACCACTAAACCCCAACAAGAAACAACCCTAAACCGCTAACAACAAACACTAACCCCCTAACAACAAACAACACTAAACCCCTAACAAAAAACTATCCTAACCCCGTAACAACAAACAACCCTAACCTAATAACAACAAACAACCTTAACCCCCTAACAACAAACAACCTTAAATCACTAACAACAAACAATCCTAACCCCCTAACAACCAACAACATTCACCCCCTAATCACAAACAACACTAACACCCTAACCACAAACAACACTAACCCCGTAAGAACAAACAACACTAACCCCCTAACAACAAACAACACTAACACCCTAACAACAAAAACCACTAAACCCCAACAAGAAACAACCCTAAACACCTAACAACAAACACTAACCCCCTAACAACAAACAACACTAACACCCTAACAAGACCCTACCCTAACCCTGTAACAACAAACAACCCTAACCCCTAACAACAAACAACCCTAACCCCCTAACAACAAACAACCCTAACCCCTAACAACAAACAACCCTAACCCCCTAACAACAAACAACCCTAACCAAACAACAAACAACCCTAACCGACTAACAACAAACAACACTAAACCCCTAACAAGAATCTACCTTAAACCCGAAACAACAAACAACCCTAACCCCCTAACAACCAACAACCGTAAACCCCTAACAACAAACAACACTAACCCCCTAACAACAAACAACCCTAACCCCCTAACAACAAACAACCCTAACCCCCTAAACAACCAACAACACTAACCCCCTAACCACCAACAGCACTAACCCAGTAAAAACAAAAAAAAACTAACCCCCTACAGCAACCAACACTTATCCCCTAAAAACAAATAACACTAACCCCCAACAAGAAAGAACCCAAATCCTCTAACAACAAACAACTCTAACCCCCTAACAACAAAAAACTCTGAACCCCTAACAACAAACAACACTAACCCACTAAGAACAAACAACCCTAAACCCCTAACAACAAACAACACTTACCCCCTAACAACAACAACACTAACCCCCCAAAACAAACAAAACTAACACCCTACCAAGAAACAATAATAAACCGCAACTAGAAACAACCCTAACCCCCAACAACAAACAACACTAACCCTCTAACAACAAACAACACTAAAACCCAACAACAGTCCTAACCACCTAACAACAAACAACACTAACCCCCTAAAAAGAAAAAACAATAAACCCCTAAAAACAAACAACACTCATCCCCTAAGAACAAACAACACTAACACTCTAACAACAACCAACACTAACCCCCTAACAACAAACAATTCTAACTCCCTAAAAACAAACAACACTAACCCCCTAAAAACAAACAACCCTAAAACTCTAAAAACAAACAACACTGAACCCCTAAAAACAAACAACACTAAGCCAATAACAACAAACAGCACTAACCCACTAACAACAAAAAACACTAAACCTCTAACAACATCCAACAGTAAGGCCCTAACCACAAACAACACTAACCCCCTAACAACAAACAATCCTAACCCCCTAACAACAAACAATCCTATCCCCCTAACAACCAACAACACTAACCCCCTAACCACAAACAACACTAACACCCTAACAACAAAAACCACTAAACCCCAACAAGAAACAACCCTAAACCCCTAACAACAAACAACACTAACCCCCTAACAACACACAACCCTAACCAAACAACAAACAACCCTAACCCACTAACAACAAACAACCCTAACCAAACAACAAACAACCATAACCGACTAACAACAAACAACACTAAAACCCTAACAAGAATCTACCTTAAACCCGAAACAACAAACAACCCTAACCCCCTAACAACCAACAACCGTAAACCCCTAACAACAAACAACACTAACCCCCTAACAACAAACAACCCTAACCCCCTAACAACAAACAACCCTAACCCCCTAAACAACCAACAACACTAACCCCCTAACCACCAACAGCACTAACCCAGTAAAAACAAAAAAAAACTAACCCCCTACAGCAACCAACACTTATCCCCTAAAAACAAACAACACTAACCCCCAACAAGAAAGAACCCAAATCCTCTAACAACAAACAACTCTAACCCCCTAACAACAAAAAACTCTGAACCCCTAACAACAAACAACACTAACCCACTAAGAACAAACAACCCTAAACCCCTAACAACAAACAACACTTACCCCCTAACAACCAACAACACTAACCCCCTAAACAAAAACACTAACACCCTAACAACAAAAACCACTCAACCCCAACAAGAAACAACCCTAAAAACCTAACAACAAACAACACTAACCCCCTAACAACAAACACTAACACCCTAACAACAACCATCCCTAAACCCCTAGCAACAAACAACCCTAACCAAACAACAAACAACCCTAACCGAATAACAACAAACAGCACTAAACCCCTAACAAGAAACTACCTTAAAACCGAAGCAACAAACAACCCTAACCCCCTAACAAACAACAACCGTAAACACCTAACAACAAACAACACTAAGCCCCTAACAACAAACAACCCTAACCCCCTAACAACAAACAACCCTAACCCCCTAAACAACCAACAACACTAACCCCCCAACCACCAACAGCACTAACCTAGTAAAAACAAAAAAAACTAACCCCCTAACAACAACCAACACTTATCCCCTAAAAACAAACAACACTAACCCCCAACAAGAAAGAACCCAAATCCTCTAAGAACAAACAACTCTAACCCCCTAACAACAAAAAACTCTGAACCCCTAGCAACAAGGAACACTAACCCACTAACAACAAACAACGCTAAACCCCTAAAAACAAACAACCCTTACCCCCTAACAACCAACAACACTAACCCCCTAAGCAAAAACACTAACACCCTAACAACAAAACCCACTAAACCCCAACAAGAAACAACCCTAAACACCTAACAACAAACAACACTAACCCCCTAAAAACAAACAACACTAACACCCTAACAACAACCATCCCTAACCCCCTAACAACAAACAACACTAAGCCCCAACAACAAACAACACTAACCCTCTAACAACAACCCTAATCCCCTAACTACAAACAACACTAACCCACTAACAACAAACAAAACTAACCCCCTAAAAAACAACACAAACCCCCAACAACAACTCTCACACCCTAACAACAAACAACACTAACCCCCTAACAACAACAACACTAACCCCCCAAAACAAACAAAACTAACACCCTAAAAACAATAATAAACCGCAACTAGAAACAACCCTAACCCCCAACAACAAACAACACTAACACCCAACAACAGTCCTAACCACCTAACAACAAACAACACTAACCCCCTAAAAAGAAAAAACAATAAACCCCTAAAAACAAACAACACTCATCCCCTAAGAACAAACAACACTAACACTCTAACAACAACCAACACTAACCCCCTAACAACAAACAATTCTAACTCCCTAAAAACAAACAACACTAACCCCCTAAAAACAAACAACCCTAAAACCCTAAAAACAAACAACACTGAACTCCTAAAAACAAACACCACTAAGCCAATAACAACAAACAGCACTAACCCACTAACAATAAAAAACACTAAACCTCTAACAACATCCAACAGTAAGGCCCTAACCACAAACAACACTAACCCCCTAACAACAAACAATCCTATCCCCCTAACAACCAACAACACTAACCCCCTAACCACAAACAACACTAACACCCTAACAACAAAAACCACTAAACCCCAACAAGAAACAACCCTAAACCCCTAACAACAAACAACACTAACCCCCTAACAACACACAACCCTAACCAAACAACAAACAACCCTAACCCACTAACAACAAACAACCCTAACCAAACAAAAAACAACCCTAACCGACTAACAACAAACAACACTAAAACCCTAACAAGAATCTACCTTAAACCCGAAACAACAAACAACCCTAACCCCCTAACAACCAACAACCGTAAACCCCTAACAACAAACAACACTAACCCCCTAACAACAAACAACCCTAACCCCCTAACAACAAACAACCCTAACCCCCTAAACAACCAACAACACTAACCCCCTAACCACCAAGAGCACTAACCCAGTAAAAACAAAAAAAACTAACCACCTAACAACAACCAACATTTATCCCCTAAAAACAAACAACAATAACCCGCAACAAGAAACAACCCAAATCCTCTAACAACAAACAACTCTAACCCCCTAACAACAAAAAACTCTGAACCCCTAACAACAAACAACACTAACCCACTAACAACAAACAACCCTAAACCCCTAACAACCCTTACCCCCTAACAAACAACAACACTAACCCCCTAACCAAAAACACTGACACCCTAACAACAAAACCCACTAAACCCCAACAAGAAACAACCCTAAACACTTAACAACAAACAGCACTAACCCCTTTCAACAAACAACACTAACACCCTAACAACAACCATCCCTAAACCCCTAGCAACAAACAACCCTAACCAAACAACAAACAACCCTAACCGACTAACAACAAACAGCACTAAACCCCTAACAAGAAACTACCTTAAACCCGAAGCAACAAACAACCCTAACCCCCTAAAAAACAACAACCGTAAACACCTAACAACAAACAACACTAAGCCCCTAACAACAAACAACCCTAACCCCCTAACAACAAACAACCCTAACCCCCAAACAACCAACAACACTAAACCCCGAAACACCAACAGCACTAACCTAGTAAAAACAAAAAAAACTAACCCCCTAACAACAACCAACACTTATCCCCTAAAAACAAACAACACTAACCCCCAACAAGAAAGAACCCAAATCCTCTAAGAACAAACAACTCTAACCCCCTAACAACAAAAAACTCTGAACCCCTAACAACAAACAACACTAACCCACTAACAAAAAACAACCCTAAACCCCTAACAACAAACAACCCTTACCCCCTAACAACCAACAACACTAACCCCCTAAACAAAAACACTAACACCCTAACACCAAAAACCACTAAACCTCAACAAGAGACAACCCTAAACACCTAACAACAAACAACATTAACCCCCTAACAACAAACACTAACACCCTAACAACAACCATCCCTAACCCCCTAACAACAAACAACACTAAGCCCCAACAACAAACAACATTAACCCTTTAACAACACCCCTAATCCCCTAACTACAAACAACACTAACCCACTAACAACAAACAAAACTAACCCCCTAAAAAACAACACAAACCCCCAACAACAACTCTCACACCCTAACAACAAACAACACTAACTCCCTAACAACAACAACACTAACCCCTAAAAACAAAGAAAACTAACACCCTACCAACAAACAATACTAAACGGCAACTAGAAACATCCCTAACCCCCTAACAACAAACAACACTAACCCTCTAATAACAAACAACACTAACACCCAACAACAGTCCTAACCACCTAACAACAAAGAACACTAACCCCCTAAAAAGAAAAAACAATAAACCCCTAAAAGCAAACAACACTCATCCCCTAAGAACAAACAACACTAACACTCTAACAACAACCAACATTAAACCCCTAACAACAAACAATCCTAACCCCCTAAAAACAAACAACACTAACACCCTAAAAACAAACAACCCTAAAACCCTAAAAACAAACAACAATGAACCCCTAAAAACAAACAAGACTAAGCCAATAAGAACAAAGAGCACTAACCCACTAACAACAAAAAACACTAACCCTCTAACAACATCCAACAGTAACGCCCTAACCACAAACAACACTAACCCCCTAACAACAAACAACCCTAACCCCCTAACAACCATCAACCGTAAACCCCTAACAACAAACAACACTAACGCCCTAACAACAAACAACCCTAACCCCTTAAACAACCAGCAACACTAACCCCCTAACCACCAACAGCACTAACCCTGTAAAAACAAAAAAAACTAACCCCCTAACAACAACCAACACTTATCCCCTAAAAACAAACACTAAGCCCCAACAAGAAAGAACCCAAATCCTCTAACAACAAACAACTCTAACCCCCTAACAACAAAAAACTCTGAAACCCTAACAACAAGCAACACTAACCCACTAACAACAAACAACCCTAAACCCCTAACAACAAACAACACTTACCCCCTAACAACCAACAGCACTAACCCCCTAAGCAAAAACACTAACACCCTAACAACAAAACCCACTAAACCCCAACAGGAAACAACCGTAAACACCTAACAACAAACAACACTAACCACCTAACAACAAACAACACTAACACCCTAACAACAACCATCCCTAACCCACAACAACAAACAACACTAAGCCCCAACAACAAACAACACTAACCCTCTAACAACAACCCTAATCCCCTAACTACAAACAACACTAACCCACTAACAACAAACAAAACTAACCCCCTAAAAAACAACACAAACCAACAACAACTCTCACACCCTAACAACAAACAACACTAACTCCCTAACAACAACAACACTAACCCCCCAAAACAAACAAAACTAACACCCTAAAAACAAACAATAATAAACCGCAACTAGAAACAACCCTAACCCCCAACAACAAACAACACTAACCCTCTAACAACAAACAACACTAACACCCAACAACAGTCCTAACCACCTAACAACAAACAACACTAACCCCCTAAAAAGAAAAAACAATAAACCCCTAAAAACAAACAACACTCATCCCCTAAGAACAAACAACACTAACACTCTAACAACAACCAACACTAACCCCCTAACAACAAACAATTCTAACTCCCTAAAAACAAACAACACTAACCCCCTAAAAACAAACAACCCTAAAACCCTAAAAACAAACAACACTGAACTCCTAAAAACAAACACCACTAAGCCAATAACAACAAACAGCACTAACCCACTAACAATAAAAAACACTAAACCTCTAACAACATCCAACAGTAAGGCCCTAACCACAAACAACACTAACCCCCTAACAACAAACAATCCTATCCCCCTAACAACCAACAACACTAACCCCCTAACCACAAACAACACTAACACCCTAACAACAAAAACCACTAAACCCCAACAAGAAACAACCCTAAACCCCTAACAACAAACAACACTAACCCCCTAACAACACACAACCCTAACCAAACAACAAACAACCCTAACCCACTAACAACAAACAACCCTAACCAAACAACAAACAACCCTAACCGACTAACAACAAACAACACTAAAACCCTAACAAGAATCTACCTTAAACCCGAAACAACAAACAACCCTAACCCCCTAACAACCAACAACCGTAAACCCCTAACAACAAACAACACTAACCCCCTAACAACAAACAACCCTAACCCCCTAACAACAAACAACCCTAACCCCCTAAACAACCAACAACACTAACCCCCTAACCACCAAGAGCACTAACCCAGTAAAAACAAAAAAAACTCACCACCTAACAACAACCAACATTTATCCCCTAAAAACAAACAACAATAACCCGCAACAAGAAACAACCCAAATCCTCTAACAACAAACAACTCTAACCCCCTAACAACAAAAAACTCTGAACCCCTAACAACAAACAACACTAACCCACTAACAACAAACAACCCTAAACCCCTAACAACCCTTACCCCCTAACAAACAACAACACTAACCCCCTAACCAAAAACACTGACACCCTAACAACAAAACCCACTAAACCCCAACAAGAAACAACCCTAAACACCTAACAACAAACAGCACTAACCCCTTTCAACAAACAACACTAACACCCTAACAACAACCATCCCTAAACCCCTAGCAACAAACAACCCTAACCAAACAACAAACAACCCTAACCGACTAACAACAAACAGCACTAAACCCCTAACAAGAAACTACCTTAAACCCGAAGCAACAAACAACCCTAACCCCCTAAAAAACAACAACCGTAAACACCTAACAACAAACAACACTAAGCCCCTAACAACAAACAACCCTAACCCCCTAACAACAAACAACCCTAACCCCCTAAACAACCAACAACACTAAACCCCGAACCACCAACAGCACTAACCTAGTAAAAACAAAAAAAACTAACCCCCTAACAACAACCAACACTTATCCCCTAAAAACAAACAACACTAACCCCCAACAAGAAAGAACCCAAATCCTCTAAGAACAAACAACTCTAACCCCCTAACAACAAAAAACTCTGAACCCCTAACAACAAGCAACACTAACCCACTAAAAACAAACAATGCTAAACCCCTAAAAACAAACAACCCTTACCCCCAACAACCAACAACACTAACCCCCTAAGCAAAAACACTAACACCCTAACAACAAAACCCACTAAACCCCAACAAGAAACAACCCTAAACACCTAACAACAAACAACACTAACCCCCTAACAACAAACAACACTAACACCCTAACAACAACCATCCCTAACCCCCTAACAACAAACAACACTAAGCCCCAACAACAACCAACACTAACCCTCTAACAACAACCCTAATCCCCTAACTACAAACAACACCAACCCACTAACAACAAACAAAACTAACCCCCTAAAAAACAACACAAACCTCAAACAACAAACAACTCTCACACCCTAACAACAAACAACACTAACCCCCTAACAACAACACTAACCCCCCAAAACGGACAACACTAACCCCCTAACAACAAACACTACTAAACCCCAACTAGAAACAACCCTAACCCCTAACAACAAACAACACTAACCCCCTATCAACATACAACCCTAAACCCCTAACATCAAAGAACACTAGCACCCTAACAACAAACAACCCTAACCCCCTAACAACAAACAACACTAACCCCCAAACAACAAACAACCCTAACCCCTAAAAACCAAAAACACTAACCCACTAACAACGAACAACACTAACCCCCTAACACCAAACAACCCTAAACCCCTAACATCAAACAACACTAACCCCCTAACAACAAACAACACTAACACCCTAACAACAAACAACACTAACCCCCTAACAACAAACAACCCTAAACCCCTAACATCAAACAACACTAACCCCCTAACAACAAACAACACTAACACCCTAACAACAAACAACACTAACACCCTAACAACAAACAACACTAACATCCTAACAACAAACAACACTAACCCCCTAACAACAAACAACACTAACACCTTAACAACAAACAACACTAACACCCTAACAACAAAAACCACTAAACCCCAACAAGAAACAACCCTAAACCCCTAACAACAAACACTAACCTCGGAACAACAAACAACACTAAACCCCTAACAAGAAACTAACCTAACCCCGTAACAACAAACAACCCTAACCTCCTAACAACAAACAACCTTAAACCTCTAACAACATAAAACCCTAAACCCCTAACAACAAACAATCCTAACTCCCTAACAACCAACAACACTCACCCCCTAACCAGAAACAACACTAACACCCTAACCACAAACAACACTAACCCCGTAAGAACAAACAGCACTAACCCCCTAACAACAAACAACCCTAACACCCTAAAAACAAACAACACTAACCCCCTATCAACAAAGAACCCTAACCCCTAACATCAAACAACACTAACCCCGTAACAAAAAACAACCCTAACCTTCAAACAACAAACAACTCTAACCCCCTAACAACAAAAAACTCTGAACACCTAACAACAAGCAACACTAACCCACTAACAACAAACAACCCTTAACCCCTAACAACAAACAACCCTTACCCCCTAACAACCAACAGCACTAAACCCCTAAGCAAAAACACTAACACCCTAACAACAAAACCCACTAAACTCCAACAAGAAACAACCCTAAACACCTAACAACAAACAACACTAACCCCCTAACAACAAACAACACTAACACCCAAACAACAAACACTAACCCCCTAACAACAAAGAACCCTATCTCTCTAACAAGAAACAACACTTACCCCCTAACAACAAAAAACACTAACCCCTAACAACAAACACCACTAACCCCTTAACAACAATCCTAACACCCTAACAACAAACAACACTAACACCCTAACAACAAAAACCACTAAACCCCAACAAGAAACAACCCTAAACCCCTAACAACAAACACTAACCCCCTAACAACAAACAACACTACAACCCTAACAAGAAACTATCCTAACCCCGTAACAACAAACAACCCTAACCTAATAACAACAAACAATCTTAACCCCCTAACAACAAACAACCCTAAATCCCTAACAACAAACACTCCTAAACCCCTAACAACCAACAACATTCACCCCCTAACCACAAACAACACTAACACCCTAACCACAAACAACACTAACCCCGTAATAACAAACAACACTAACCCCCTAGCAACAAAAAACACTAACCCCCTAACAACAATCCTAACAACCTACCAACAAACAACACTAACCCCCTAAAAATAAACTACCCTAAACCCCTAACAACAAACAACCCTAACCCCCTAACAACAAACAACCCTAAAACCCTAACAAGAAACTAACCTAACCCCGTAACAAAAAACAACCCTAACCTCCTAACAACAAACAACCTTAAACCCCTAACAACATAAAACCCTAAACACCTAACAACAAACAATCCTAACCCCCTAACAACCAACAACACTCACCCCCTAACCACAAACAACACTAACACCCTAACCACAAACAACACTAACCCCACAAGAACAAAGAACACTAACCCCTTAACAACAAACACTAACCCCCGAACAACAAACAACCCTAACCCCTAACATCAAACAACACTAACCCCGTAACAACAAACAACCCTAACCCCCAAACAACGAACAACCCTAACCCCCTAACAACAAACAATCCCATCCCCGTAACAACCAACAACACTAACCCCCTAACCACAAACAACACTAACACCCTAACAACAAAAACCACTAAACCCCAACAAGAAAAAACCCTAAACCCCTAACAACAAATAACACTAACCCCCTAACAACACACAACCCTAACCAGACAACAAAGAACCCTAACCCACTAACAACAAACAACCCTAACCCCTAACAACAAACAACCCTAACCCCCTAACAACAAAAAAACCTAACCAAACAACTAACAACCATAACTGACTAACAACAAACTACACTAAACCCCTAACAACAACACTAACACCCAAAAACGGACAACACTAACACACTAACAACAAACACTACTAAACCCCAACTACAAACAACTCTAACCCCCTAAAAACAAACAACACTAACCCCCTAACATCAAACAACCCTAAACCCCTAACATCAAAGAACACTAACATCCTAACAACAAACAACCCTAACCCCCTAACAACAAACAACACTAACCCCTAAAAACCAAAAACACTAACCCACTGACAACAAACAACCCGAACCCACTAACAACAAACAACCCTAACACCCTAACAACAAACAACATTAACCCCCTAACAACAAACAATGCTGAACCACTAACATCAAACAACACTAACCCCTAAAAACAAACAACACTAACACCCTAACAATAAACAACACTAACACCCTAACAACAAAAACCACTAAACCCCAACAAGAAACAACCCTAAACCGCTAACAACAAACACTAACCCCCTAACAACAAACAACACTAAACCCCTAACAAAAAACTATCCTAACCCCGTAACAACAAACAACCCTAACCTAATAACAACAAACAACCTTAACCCCCTAACAACAAACAACCTTAAATCACTAACAACAAACAATCCTAACCCCCTAACAACCAACAACATTCACCCCCTAATCACAAACAACACTAACACCCTAACCACAAACAACACTAACCCCGTAAGAACAAACAACACTAACCCCCTAACAACAAACAACACTAACACCCTAACAACAAAAACCACTAAACCCCAACAAGAAACAACCCTAAACACCTAACAACAAACACTAACCCCCTAACAACAAACAACACTAACACCCTAAAAAGACCCTACCCTAACCCCGTAACAACAAACAACCCTAACCCCTAACAACAAACAACCCTAACCCCCTAACAACAAACAACCCTAACCCCTAACAACAAACAACCCTAACCCCCTAACAACAAACAACCCTAACCAAACAACAAACAACCCTAACCGACTAACAACAAACAACACTAAACCCCTAACAAGAATCTACCTTAAACCCGAAACAACAAACAACCCTAACCCCCTAACAACCAACAACCGTAAACCCCTAACAACAAACAACACTAACCCCCTAAAAACAAACAACCCTAACCCCCTAACAACAAACAACCCTAACCCCCTAAACAACCAACAACACTAACCCCCTAACCACCAACAGCACTAACCCAGTAAAAACAAAAAAAAACTAACCCCCTACAGCAACCAACACTTATCCCCTAAAAACAAACAACACTAACCCCCAACAAGAAAGAACCCAAATCCTCTAACAACAAACAACTCTAACCCCCTAACAACAAAAAACTCTGAACCCCTAACAACAAACAACACTAACCCACTAAGAACAAACAACCCTAAACCCCTAACAACAAACAACACTTACCCCCTAACAACCAACAACACTAACCCCCTAAACAAAAACACTAACACCCTAACAACAAAAACCACTCAACCCCAACAAGAAACAACCCTAAAAACCTAACAACAAACAACACTAACCCCCTAACAACAAACACTAACACCCTAACAACAACCATCCCTAACCCCCTAACAACAAACAACACTAAGCCCCAACAACAAACAACACTAACCCTCTAACAACAACCCTAATCCCCTAACTACAAACAACACTAACCCACTAACAACAAACAAAACTAACCCCCTAAAAAACAACACAAACCCCCAACAACAACTCTCACACCCTAACAACAAACAACACTAACCCCCTAACAACAACAACACTAACCCCCCAAAACAAACAAAACTAACACCCTACCAACAAACAATAATAAACCGCAAGTAGAAACAACCCTAACCCCCAACAACAAACAACACTAACCCTCTAACAACAAACAACACTAAAACCCAACAACAGTCCTAACCACCTAACAACAAACAACACTAACCCCCTAAAAAGAAAAAACAATAAACCCCTAAAAACAAACAACACTCATCCCCTAAGAACAAACAACACTAACACTCTAACAACAACCAACACTAACCCCCTAACAACAAACAATTCTAACTCCCTAAAAACAAACAACACTAACCCCCTAAAAACAAACAACCCTAAAACTCTAAAAACAAACAACACTGAACCCCTAAAAACAAACAACACTAAGCCAATAACAACAAACAGCACTAACCCACTAACAACAAAAAACACTAAACCTCTAACAACATCCAACAGTAAGGCCCTAACCACAAACAACACTAACCCCCTAACAACAAACAACACTAACACCCTAACAACAAAAACCACTAAACCCCAACAAGAAACAACCCTAAACCCCTAACAACAAACAACACTAACCCCCTAACGACACACAACCCTAACCAAACAACAAACAACCCTAACCCACTAACAACAAACAACCCTAACCAAACAACAAACAACCATAACCGACTAACAACAAACAACACTAAAACCCTAACAAGAATCTACCTTAAACCCGAAACAACAAACAACCCTAACCCCCTAACAACCAACAACCGTAAACCCCTAACAACAAACAACACTAACCCCCTAACAACAAACAACCCTAACCCCCTAACAACAAACAACCCTAACCCCCTAAACAACCAACAACACTAACCCCCTAACCACCAAGAGCACTAACCCAGTAAAAACAAAAAAAACTCACCACCTAACAACAACCAACATTTATCCCCTAAAAACAAACAACAATAACCTGCAACAAGTAACAACCAAAATCCTCTAACAACAAACAACTCTAACCCCCTAACAACAAACACTAACACCCTAACAACAACCATCCCTAACCCCCTAACAACAAACAACACTAAGCCCCAACAACAAACAACACTAACCCTCTAACAACAACCCTAATCCCCTAACTACAAACAACACTAACCCACTAACAACAAACAAAACTAACCCCCTAAAAAACAACACAAACCCCCAACAACAACTCTCACACCCTAACAACAAACTACACTAACCCCCTAACAACAACAACACTAACCCCCCAAAACAAACAAAACTAACACCCTACCAACAAACAATAATAAACCGCAACTAGAAACAACCCTAACCCCCAACAACAAACAACACTAACCCTCTAACAACAAACAACACTAAAACCCAACAACAGTCCTAACCACCTAACAACAAACAACACTAACCCCCTAAAAAGAAAAAACAATAAACCCCTAAAAACAAACAACACTCATCCCCTAAGAACAAACAACACTAACACTCTAACAACAACCAACACTAACCCCCTAACAACAAACAATTCTAACTCCCTAAAAACAAACAACACTAACCCCCTAAAAACAAACAACCCTAAAACTCTAAAAACAAACAACACTGAACCCCTAAAAACAAACAACACTAAGCCAATAACAACAAACAGCACTAACCCACTAACAACAAAAAACACTACACCTCTAACAACATCCAACAGTAAGGCCCTAACCACAAACAACACTAACCCCCTAACAACAAACAACACTAACACCCTAACAACAAAAACCACTAAACCCCAACAAGAAACAACCCTAAACCCCTAACAACAAACAACACTAACCCCCTAACAACACACAACCTTAACCAAACAACAAACAACACTAACCCACTAACAACAAACAACCCTAACCAAACAACAAACAACCATAACCGACTAACAACAAACAACACTAAAACCCTAACAAGAATCTACCTTAAACCCGAAACAACAAACAACCCTAACCCCCTAACAACCAACAACCGTAAACCCCTAACAACAAACAACACTAACCCCCTAACAACAAACAACCCTAACCCCCTAACAACAAACAACCCTAACCCCCTAAACAACCAACAACACTAACCCCCTAACCACCAAGAGCACTAACCCAGTAAAAACAAAAAAAACTCACCACCTAACAACAACCAACATTTATCCCCTAAAAACAAACAACAATAACCCGCAACAAGAAACAACCCAAATCCTCTAACAACAAACAACTCTAACCCCCTAACAACAAAAAACTCTGAACCCCTAACAACAAACAACACTAACCCACTAACAACAAACAACCCTAAACCCCTAACAACACTTACCCCCTAACAAACAACAACACTAACCCCCTAACCAAAAACACTAACACCCTAACAACAAAACCCACTAAACCCCAACAAGAAACAACCCGAAACACCTAACAACAAACAGCACTAACCCCTTTCAACAAACAACACTAACACCCTAACAACAACCATCCCTAAACCCCTAGCAACAAACAACCCTAACCAAACAACAAACAACCCTAACCGACTAACAACAAACAGCACTAAACCCCTAACAAGAAACTACCTTAAAACCGAAGCAACAAACAACCCTAACCCCCTAACAAACAACAACCGTAAACACCTAACAACAAACAACACTAAGCCCCTAACAACAAACAACCCTAACCCCCTAACAACAAACAACCCTAACCCCCTAAACAACCAACAACACTAACCCCCCAACCACCAACAGCACTAACCTAGTAAAAACAAAAAAAACTAACCCCCTAACAACAACCAACACTTATCCCCTAAAAACAAACAACACTAACCCCCAACAAGAAAGAACCCAAATCCTCTAAGAACAAACAACTCTAACCCCCTAACAACAAAAAACTCTGAAACCCTAGCAACAAGCAACACTAACCCACTAACAACAAACAACGCTAAACCCCTAAAAACAAACAACCCTTACCCCCTAACAACCAACAACACTAACCCCCTAAGCAAAAACACTAACACCCTAACAACAAAACCCACTAAACCCCAACAAGAAACAACCCTAAACACCTAACAACAAACAACACTAACCCCCTAAAAACAAACAACACTAACACCCTAACAACAACCATCCCTAACCCCCTAACAACAAACAACACTAAGCCCCAACAACAAACAACACTAACCCTCTAACAACAACCCTAATCCCCTAACTACAAACAACACCAACCCACTAACAACAAACAAAACTAACCCCGTAAAAAACAACACAAACCCCAAACAACAAACAACTCTCACACCCTAACAACAAACAACACTAACCCCCTAACAACAACAACACTAACCCCCAAAAACGGACAACACTAACACCCTAACAACAAACACTACTAAACCCCAACTACGAACAACCTTACCCCCTAACAACAGACAACACTAACCCTCTAACAACAAACAACCCTAAACCCCTAACATCAAGGAACACTAACACCCTAACAACAAACAAGCCTAACCCCCTAACAACAAACAACAATAACCCCCAAACAAAAAACAACCCTAAACCCTAAAAACCAAAAGCACTAACCCACTAACAACAAACAACACTTACCCACTAACAACAAACAACCCTAACACCCTAACAACAAACAACACTAACCCCCTAACAACAAACAACCCTAAACCCCTAACATCAAACAACACTAACCCCCTAACAACAAACAACACTAACCCCCTAACAACAAACAACACTAACACCCTAACAACAAAAACCACTAAACCCCAACAAGAAACAACCCTAAACCCCTAACAACAAACACTAACCCCCTAACAACAAACAACACTAAACCCCTAACAAGAAACTAACCTAACCCCGTAACAACAAACAACCCTAACCTCCTAACAACAAACAACCTTAAACCCCTAACAACATAAAACCCTAAACCCCTAACAACAAACAATCCTAACTCCCTAACAACCAACAACACTCACCCCCTAACCACAAGCAACACTAACACCCTAACCACAAACAACACTAACCCCGTAAGAACAAACAGCACTAACCCCCTAACAACAAACAACCCTAACACCCTAACAACAAACAACCCTAACCCCTAACATCAAACAACACTAACCCCGTAACAAAAACAACCCTAACCCCCAAACAACAAACAACTCTAACCCCCTAACAACAAAAAACTCTGAACCCTAACAACAAGCAACACTAACCCACTAACAACAAACAACCCTAAACCCCTAACAAAAAACAACCCTTACCCCCTAACAAACAACAGCACTAACCCCCTAAGCAAAAACACTAACACCCTAACAACAAAACCCACTAAACTCCAACAAGAAACAACCCTAAACACCTAACAACAAACAACACTAACCCCCTAACAAGAAACAACACTAACACCCTAACAACAAACAACACTAACACCCTAACAACAAAAACCACTAAACCCCAACAAGAAACAACCCTAAACCCCTAACAACAAACACTAAGCCCCTAACAACAAACAACACTAAACCCCTAACAAGAAACTAACCTAACCCCGTAACAACAAGCAATCCTAACCTCCTGACAACAAACAACCTTAAACCCCTAACAACATAAAAACCTAAACCCCTAACAACAAACAATCCTAACCCCCTAACAACCAACAACACTCACCCCCTAACCACAAACAACACTAACACCCTAACCACAAACAACACTAACCCCACAAGAACAAAGAACATTAACCCCCTAACAACAAACAACAATAACCCCCTAACAACAAACAACCCTAACCCCTAACATCAAACAACACTAACCCCGTAACAACAAACAACCCTAACCCCCAAACAACAAACAACCCTAACCCCCTAACAACAAACAATCCTATCCCCCTAACAACCAACAACACTAGCCCCCTAACCACAAACAACACTAAAACCCTAACAATAAAAACCACTAAACCCCAACAAGAAAAAACCCTAAACACCTAACAACAAACAACACTAACCCCCTAACAACACACAACCCTAACCAAACAACAAACAACTCTAACCCACTAACAGAAAACAACACTAACCCCCTAACAAGAAACTACCCTAACCCCGTAACAACAAACAACCCTAACGCCTAACAACAAACAACCCTAACCCCCTAACAACAAACAACCTTAACCAAACAACAAACAACCCTAACCGACCAACAACAAACAACACTAAACCCCTAACAAGAAACAACATTAAATCCGAAACAACAAACAACCCTAACGCCCTAACAACCAACAACCGTAAACACCTAACAACAAACAACACTAACCCCCTAACAACAACCAACATGTATCCCCTAAAAACAAACAACACTAACCCCCAACAAGAAAGAACCCAAATCCTCTAAGAACAAACAACAAAAAACTCTGAACACCTAACAAGAAGCAACACTAACCCACTAACAACAAACAACCCTAACCCCCTAACAAACAACACTCACCCCTAACCACAAACAACACTAACACCCTAACCACAAACCACACTAACCCCGTAAGATCAAACACTAACCCCCTAACAACAAACAACCCTAACACCCTAACAACAAACAACACTAACCCCCAAACAACAAACAACCCTAACCCCTAACATCAAACAACACTAACCCCGTAACAACAAACAAAACTAACCCCCAAACAACAAACAAGCCTAACCCCCTAACAACAAACAATCCTATCCCCCTAACAACCAACAACACTAACACCCTAACCACGAACAACACTAACACCCTAACAACAAAACCACTAAACCCCGACAAGAAAAATCCCTAAACCCCTAACAACAAACAACACTAACCACCTAACAACAAACAACCCTAACCAAACAACAAACAACCCTAACCGACTAACAACAAACAACACTAAACCCCTAACAAGAAACAACCTTAAATCCGAAACAACAACCCTAACACCCTAACAACCAACAACCGTAAACACCTAACAACAAACAACACTAACCCCCTAACAACAACCAACACTTATCCCCTAAAAACAAACAACACTAACCCCCAACAAGAAAGAACCCAAATCCTCTAAGAACAAACAACTGTAACCCCCTAACAACAAAAAACTCTGAACACCTAACAACAAGCAACACTAACCCACTAACAACAAACAACCCTAAACCCCTAACAACAAACAACCCTTACCCCCTAACAACCAACAGCACTAACCCCCTAAGCAAAAACACTAACACCCTAACAACAAAACCCACTAAACCCCAACAAGAAACAACCCTAAACACCTAACAACAAACAACACTAACCCCCTAACAATAAACAACACTAACACCCTAACAACAACCATCCCTAATCCCCTAACAACAAACAACACTAACCCTCTAACAACAACCCTAATCCCCTAACTACAAACAACACTAACCCACTAAGAACAAACAAAACTAACCCCCTAAAAAACAACACAAACCCCAAACAACAAACAACTCTCACACCCTAACAACAAAGAACACTAACCCCCTTACAACAAACAACCCTAACCCCCTAAACAACCAACAACACTAAACCCCTAACCACCAACACCACTAACCCAGTAAAAACAAAAAAAACTAACCCCCTAACAACAACCAACACTTATCCCCTAGAAACAAACAACACTAACCCCCAACAAGAAAGAACCCAAATCCTCTAAGAACAAACAACTCTAACCCCCTAACAACAAAAAACTCTGAACACCTAACAACAAGCAACACTAACCCACTAACAACAAACAACCCTAAACCCCTAACAACAAACAACCCTTACCCTTAACAACCAACAGCACTAACCCCCTAAGCAAAAACACTAACACCCTAACAACAAAATCCACTAAACTCCAACAAGAAACAACCCTAAACACCTAACAACAAACAACACTAACCACCTTTCAACAAACAACACTAACACCCTAACAACAACCATCCCTAACCCCCTAGCAACAAACAACCCTAACCAAACAACAAAGAACCCTAACCGACTAACAACAAACAACACTAAACCCCTAACAAGAAACTACCTTAAAACCGAAACAACAAACAACCCTAACCCCCTAACAAAGAACAACCGTAAACACCTAACAACAAACAACACTAACCCCCTAACAACAAACAACCCTAACCCCCTAACAACAAACAACCCTAACCAAACTACAAACAACCCTAACCGACTAACAACAAACAACACTAAACCCCTAACAAGAAACAACCTTAAATCCAAAACAACAAACAACCCTAACGCCCTAACAACCAACAACCGTAAACACCTAACAACAAACAACACTAACCCCCTAACAACAACCAAAACTTATCCCCTAAAAACAAACAACACTAACCCCCAACAAGAAAGAACCCAAATCCTCTAAGAACAAACAAGTCTAACCCCCTAACAACAAAAAAATCTGAACACCTAACAACAAGCAACACTAACCCACTAACAACAAACAACCCTAAACCCCTAATAACAAACAACCCTTACCGCCTAACAACCAACAGCAATAACCCCCTAAGGAAAAACACTAACACCCTAACAACAAAACCCACTAAACTCCAACAAGAAACAACCCTAAACAGCTAACAACAAACAACACTAACCCCCTAACAACAAACAACACTAACTCCCTAACAACAACCATCCCTAATCCCCTAACAACAAACAACACTAACCCTCTAACAACAACCCTAATCGCCTAACTACAAACAACACTAACCCACTAACAACAAACAAAACTAACCCCCTAAAAAACAACACAAACCCCAAACAACAAACAACTCTCACACCCTAACAACAAACAACACTAAGCTCCTAACAACAACAACACTAACCCCCAAAAACGGACAAGACTAATACCCTAACAACAAACACTACTAAACCCCAACTAGAAACAACCCTAATCGCCTAACTACAAACAACACTAACCCCCTAACAACAAACAACCCTAAACCCCTAACATCAAAGAACACTAACACCCTAACAACAAACAACGCTAACCCCGTAACAACAAACAACACTAACCCCTAAAAACCAAAAACACTAACCCACTAACAACAAACAACCCTAACCTACTAAGAACAAACAACCCTAACACCCTAACAACCAACAACATTAACCCCCTAACAACAAACAACCCTAACCCCTAACAACAAACAACCCTAACCCCCTAACAACAAACAACCCTAACCCCTAACAACAAACAACCCTAACCCCCTAACAAGAAACAACCCTAACCAAACAACAAACAACCCTAACCGACTAACAACAAACAACACTAAACCCCTAACAAGAATCTACCTTAAACCCGGAACAACAAACAACCCTAACCCCCTAACAACCAACAACCGTAAACCCCTAACAACAAACAACACTAACCCCCTAACAACAAACAACCCTAACCCCCTAACAACAAACAACCCTAACCCCCTAAAGAACCAACAACACTAACCCCCTAACCACCAACACCACTAACCCAGTAAAAACAAAAAAAAACTAACCCCCTACAGCAACCAACACTTATCCCCTAAAAACAAACAACACTAACCCCCAACAAGAAAGAACCCAAATCCTCTAACAACAAACAACTCTAACCCCCTAACAACAAAAAACTCTGAACCCCTAACAACAAACAACACTAACCCACTAACAACAAACAACCCTAAACCCCTAACAACAAACAACCCTTACCCCCTAACAACCAACAACACTAACCCCCTAAACAAAAACACTAACACCCTAACACCAAAAACCACTAAACCTCAACAAGAGACAACCCTAAACACCTAACAACAAACATTAACCCCCTAACAACAAACACTAACACCCTAACAACAACCATCCCTAACCCCCTAACAACAAACAACACTAAGCCCCAACAACAAACAACACTAACCCTTTAACAACAACCCTAATCCCCTAACTACAAACAACACTAACCCACTAACAACAAACAAAACTAACCCCCTAAAAAACAACACAAACCCCCAACAACAACTCTCACACCCTAACAACAAACAACACTAACTCCCTAACAACAACACTAACCCCCCAAAACAAAGAAAACTAACACCCTACCAACAAACAATACTAAACGGCAACTAGAAACAACCCTAACCCCCTAACAACAAACAACACTAACCCTCTAATAACAAACAACACTAACACCCAACAACAGTCCTAACCACCTAACAACAAAGAACACTAACCCCTTAAAAAGAAAAAACAATAAACCCCTAAAAGCAAACAACACTCATCCCCTAAGAACAAACAACACTAACACTCTAACAACAACCAACATTAAACCCCTAACAACAAACAATCCTAAACCCCTAAAAACAAACAACACTAACACCCTAAAAACAAACAACCCTAAAACCCTAAAAACAAACAACAATGAACCCCTAAAAACAAACAAGACTAAGCCAATAAGAACAAAGAGCACTAACCCACTAACAACAAAAAACACTAACCCTCTAACAACATCCAACAGTAACGCCCTAACCACAAACAACACTAACCCCCTAACAACAAACAACCCTAACCCCCTAACAACCATCAACCCTAAACCCCTAACAACAAACACTAACCCCCTAACAACAAACAAACCTAACCCCCATCAACAACCATCCCTACCCCCTAACAACAAACAAAACTAAGCCCCAAAAACAAACAACACTAACCCTCCTACAACAAACCTAATCCCCTAACTACAAACAACACTAACCCAGTAAAAACAAACAAAACTAACCCCCTAAAAAACAACACAAACCCCCAACAACAAACAACTCTCACTCCCTAACAACAAACAACACTAACCCCCTAACAACAAACAACACTAACCCCCAAACAACAAACAACCCTAACCCCTAAAAACAAAGAACACTAACCTACTAACAACAAACAACCCTAACCCATTAACAACAAACAACCCTAACACCCTAACAACAAACAACACTAACCCCCTAACAACAAAAAACCCTAAACCCCTAACATGAAACAACACTAACCGCCTAACAACAAACAATAACACCCTAACAACAAACAACACTAACACCCTAACAACAAAAACCACTAAACCCCAACAAGAACAACCCTAAACCCCTAACAACAAACACTAACCCCCTAACAACAAACAACACTAAACCCCTAACAAGAAACTAACCTAACCCCGTAACAAAAAACAACACTAACCTCCTATCAACAAACGACCTTAACCGCCAACAACAAACAACCCTAAACCCCTAACAACAAACAATCCTAACCCCCTAACAACCAACATCACTAACCCCCTAACCACAAACAACACTAACACCCTAACAACAAACAACAATAACCCCCTAACAACACAAACCACTAAACCCCAACAAGGAACAACCCTAAACCCCTAAATACAAACAACACTAACGCCCTAAGCACAAACAACACTAACACCCTAACAACAAAAACCACTAAACCCCAACCAGAAACAATCCGAAACAGCTAAATACAAACAACACTAACCCCATAACAACAACCCTAACCCCCTAACAACAAAAAACCCTAACCCCCAACAACAAACAACTCTAACCCACTAACAACAAACAACCCTAACCCCCTAACAACAAAGAACCCTAACTCTCTAACAAGACACAACACTTACCCCCTAACAACAAAAAACACTAACCCCCTAACAACAAACAACCCTAACCCCCTAACAACAAACAACCCTAACCCCCTAAACAACCAACAACACTAACCCCCTAACCACCAACAGCACTAACCCAGTAAAAACAAAAAAAAACTAACCCCCTACAGCAACCAACACTTATCCCCTAAAAACAAACAACACTAACCCCCAACAAGAAAGAACCCAAATCCTCTAACAACAAACAACTCTAACCCCCTAACAACAAAAAACTCTGAACCCCTAACAACAAACAACACTAACCCACTAAGAACAAACAACCCTAAACCCCTAACAACAAACAACACTTACCCCCTAACAACCAACAACACTAACCCCCTAAACAAAAACACTAACACCCTAACAACAAAAACCACTCAACCCCAACAAGAAACAACCCTAAAAACCTAACAACAAACAACACTAACCCCCTAACAACAAACACTAACCCCCTAACAACAAACAAACCTAACCCCCATCAACAACCATCCCTACCCCCTAACAACAAACAAAACTAAGCCCCAAAAACAAACAACACTAACCCTCCTACAACAAACCTAATCCCCTAACTACAAACAACACTAACCCAGTAAAAACAAACAAAACTAACCCCCGAAAAAACAACACAAACCCCCAACAACAAACAACTCTCACTCCCTAACAACAAACAACACTAACCCCCTAACAACAAACAACACTAACCCCCAAACAACAAACAACCCTAACCCCTAAAAACAAAGAACACTAACCTACTAACAACAAACAACCCTAACCCATTAACAACAAACAACCCTAACACCCTAACAACAAACAACACTAACCCCCTAACAACAAAAAACCCTAAACCCCTAACATGAAACAACACTAACCGCCTAACAACAAACAATAACACCCTAACAACAAACAACACTAACACCCTAACAACAAAAACCACTAAACCCCAACAAGAACAACCCTAAACCCCTAACAACAAACACTAACCCCCTAACAACAAACAACACTAAACCCCTAACAAGAAACTAACCTAACCCCGTAACAAAAAACAACACTAACCTCCTATCAACAAACGACCTTAACCGCCAACAACAAACAACCCTAAACCCCTAACAACAAACAATCCTAACCCCCTAACAACCAACATCACTAACCCCCTAACCACAAACAACACTAACACCCTAACAACAAACAACAATAACCCCCTAACAACACAAACCACTAAACCCCAACAAGGAACAACCCTAAACCCCTAAATACAAACAACACTAACGCCCTAAGCACAAACAACACTAACACCCTAACAACAAAAACCACTAAACCCCAACCAGAAACAATCCGAAACAGCTAAATACAAACAACACTAACCCCATAACAACAACCCTAACCCCCTAACAACAAAAAACCCTAACCCCCAACAACAAACAACTCTAACCCACTAACAACAAACAACCCTAACCCCCTAACAACAAAGAACCCTAACTCTCTAACAAGAAACAACACTTACCCCCTAACAACAAAAAACACTAACCCCCTAACAACAAACAACCCTAACCCCCTAACAACAAACAACCCTAACCCCCTAAACAACCAACAACACTAACCCCCTAACCACCAACAGCACTAACCCAGTAAAAACAAAAAAAAACTAACCCCCTACAGCAACCAACACTTATCCCCTAAAAACAAACAACACTAACCCCCAACAAGAAAGAACCCAAATCCTCTAACAACAAACAACTCTAACCCCCTAACAACAAAAAACTCTGAACCCCTAACAACAAACAACACTAACCCACTAAGAACAAACAACCCTAAACCCCTAACAACAAACAACACTTACCCCCTAACAACCAACAACACTAACCCCCTAAACAAAAACACTAACACCCTAACAACAAAAACCACTCAACCCCAACAAGAAACAACCCTAAAAACCTAACAACAAACAACACTAACCCCCTAACAACAAACACTAACACCCTAACAACAACCATCCCTAACCCCCTAACAACAAACAACACTAAGCCCCAACAACAAACAACACTAACGCTCTAACAACCAACAACCGTAAACCCCTAACAACAAACAACACTAACCCCCTAACAACAAACAACCCTAACCCCCTAACAACAAACAACCCTAACCCCCTAAAGAACCAACAACACTAACCCCCTAACCACGAACACCACTAACCCAGTAAAAACAAAAAAAAACTAACCCCCTACAGCAACCAACACTTATCCCCTAAAAACAAACAACACTAACCCCCAACAAGAAAGAACCCAAATCCTCTAACAACAAACAACTCTAACCCCCTAACAACAAAAAACTCTGAACCCCTAACAACAAACAACACTAACCCACTAACAACAAACAACCCTAAACCCCTAACAACAAACAACCCTTACCCCCTAACAACCAACAACACTAACCCCCTAAACAAAAACACTAACACCCTAACACCAAAAACCACTAAACCTCAACAAGAGACAACCCTAAACACCTAACAACAAACATTAACCCCCTAACAACAAACACTAACACCCTAACAACAACCATCCCTAACCCCCTAACAACAAACAACACTAAGCCCCAACAACAAACAACACTAACCCTTTAACAACAACCCTAATCCCCTAACTACAAACAACACTAACCCACTAACAACAAACAAAACTAACCCCCTAAAAAACAACACAAACCCCCAACAACAACTCTCACACCCTAACAACAAACAACACTAACTCCCTAACAACAACACTAACCCCCCAAAACAAAGAAAACTAACACCCTACCAACAAACAATACTAAACGGCAACTAGAAACAACCCTAACCCCCTAACAACAAACAACACTAACCCTCTAATAACAAACAACACTAACACCCAACAACAGTCCTAACCACCTAACAACAAAGAACACTAACCCCTTAAAAAGAAAAAACAATAAACCCCTAAAAGCAAACAACACTCATCCCCTAAGAACAAACAACACTAACACTCTAACAACAACCAACATTAAACCCCTAACAACAAACAATCCTAAACCCCTAAAAACAAACAACACTAACACCCTAAAAACAAACAACCCTAAAACCCTAAAAACAAACAACAATGAACCCCTAAAAACAAACAAGACTAAGCCAATAAGAACAAAGAGCACTAACCCACTAACAACAAAAAACACTAACCCTCTAACAACATCCAACAGTAACGCCCTAACCACAAACAACACTAACCCCCTAACAACAAACAACCCTAACCCCCTAACAACCATCAACCCTAAACCCCTAACAACAAACACTAACCCCCTAACAACAAACAAACCTAACCCCCATCAACAACCATCCCTACCCCCTAACAACAAACAAAACTAAGCCCCAAAAACAAACAACACTAACCCTCCTACAACAAACCTAATCCCCTAACTACAAACAACACTAACCCAGTAAAAACAAACAAAACTAACCCCCTAAAAAACAACACAAACCCCCAACAACAAACAACTCTCACTCCCTAACAACAAACAACACTAACCCCCTAACAACAAACAACACTAACCCCCAAACAACAAACAACCCTAACCCCTAAAAACAAAGAACACTAACCTACTAACAACAAACAACCCTAACCCATTAACAACAAACAACCCTAACACCCTAACAACAAACAACACTAACCCCCTAACAACAAAAAACCCTAAACCCCTAACATGAAACAACACTAACCGCCTAACAACAAACAATAACACCCTAACAACAAACAACACTAACACCCTAACAACAAAAACCACTAAACCCCAACAAGAACAACCCTAAACCCCTAACAACAAACACTAACCCCCTAACAACAAACAACACTAAACCCCTAACAAGAAACTAACCTAACCCCGTAACAAAAAACAACACTAACCTCCTATCAACAAACGACCTTAACCGCCAACAACAAACAACCCTAAACCCCTAACAACAAACAATCCTAACCCCCTAACAACCAACATCACTAACCCCCTAACCACAAACAACACTAACACCCTAACAACAAACAACAATAACCCCCTAACAACACAAACCACTAAACCCCAACAAGGAACAACCCTAAACCCCTAAATACAAACAACACTAACGCCCTAAGCACAAACAACACTAACACCCTAACAACAAAAACCACTAAACCCCAACCAGAAACAATCCGAAACAGCTAAATACAAACAACACTAACCCCATAACAACAACCCTAACCCCCTAACAACAAAAAACCCTAACCCCCAACAACAAACAACTCTAACCCACTAACAACAAACAACCCTAACCCCCTAACAACAAAGAACCCTAACTCTCTAACAAGACACAACACTTACCCCCTAACAACAAAAAACACTAACCCCCTAACAACAAACAACCCTAACCCCCTAACAACAAACAACCCTAACCCCCTAAACAACCAACAACACTAACCCCCTAACCACCAACAGCACTAACCCAGTAAAAACAAAAAAAAACTAACCCCCTACAGCAACCAACACTTATCCCCTAAAAACAAACAACACTAACCCCCAACAAGAAAGAACCCAAATCCTCTAACAACAAACAACTCTAACCCCCTAACAACAAAAAACTCTGAACCCCTAACAACAAACAACACTAACCCACTAAGAACAAACAACCCTAAACCCCTAACAACAAACAACACTTACCCCCTAACAACCAACAACACTAACCCCCTAAACAAAAACACTAACACCCTAACAACAAAAACCACTCAACCCCAACAAGAAACAACCCTAAAAACCTAACAACAAACAACACTAACCCCCTAACAACAAACACTAACCCCCTAACAACAAACAAACCTAACCCCCATCAACAACCATCCCTACCCCCTAACAACAAACAAAACTAAGCCCCAAAAACAAACAACACTAACCCTCCTACAACAAACCTAATCCCCTAACTACAAACAACACTAACCCAGTAAAAACAAACAAAACTAACCCCCGAAAAAACAACACAAACCCCCAACAACAAACAACTCTCACTCCCTAACAACAAACAACACTAACCCCCTAACAACAAACAACACTAACCCCCAAACAACAAACAACCCTAACCCCTAAAAACAAAGAACACTAACCTACTAACAACAAACAACCCTAACCCATTAACAACAAACAACCCTAACACCCTAACAACAAACAACACTAACCCCCTAACAACAAAAAACCCTAAACCCCTAACATGAAACAACACTAACCGCCTAACAACAAACAATAACACCCTAACAACAAACAACACTAACACCCTAACAACAAAAACCACTAAACCCCCACAAGAACAACCCTAAACCCCTAACAACAAACACTAACCCCCTAACAACAAACAACACTAAACCCCTAACAAGAAACTAACCTAACCCCGTAACAAAAAACAACACTAACCTCCTATCAACAAACGACCTTAACCGCCAACAACAAACAACCCTAAACCCCTAACAACAAACAATCCTAACCCCCTAACAACCAACATCACTAACCCCCTAACCACAAACAACACTAACACCCTAACAACAAACAACAATAACCCCCTAACAACACAAACCACTAAACCCCAACAAGGAACAACCCTAAACCCCTAAATACAAACAACACTAACGCCCTAAGCACAAACAACACTAACACCCTAACAACAAAAACCACTAAACCCCAACCAGAAACAATCCGAAACAGCTAAATACAAACAACACTAACCCCATAACAACAACCCTAACCCCCTAACAACAAAAAACCCTAACCCCCAACAACAAACAACTCTAACCCACTAACAACAAACAACCCTAACCCCCTAACAACAAAGAACCCTAACTCTCTAACAAGAAACAACACTTACCCCCTAACAACAAAAAACACTAACCCCCTAACAACAAACAACCCTAACCCCCTAACAACAAACAACCCTAACCCCCTAAACAACCAACAACACTAACCCCCTAACCACCAACAGCACTAACCCAGTAAAAACAAAAAAAAACTAACCCCCTACAGCAACCAACACTTATCCCCTAAAAACAAACAACACTAACCCCCAACAAGAAAGAACCCAAATCCTCTAACAACAAACAACTCTAACCCCCTAACAACAAAAAACTCTGAACCCCTAACAACAAACAACACTAACCCACTAAGAACAAACAACCCTAAACCCCTAACAACAAACAACACTTACCCCCTAACAACCAACAACACTAACCCCCTAAACAAAAACACTAACACCCTAACAACAAAAACCACTCAACCCCAACAAGAAACAACCCTAAAAACCTAACAACAAACAACACTAACCCCCTAACAACAAACACTAACACCCTAACAACAACCCTCCCTAACCCCCTAACAACAAACAACACTAAGCCCCAACAACAAACAACACTAACCCTCTAACAACAACCCTAATCCCCTAACTACAAACAACACTAACCCACTAACAACAAACAAAACTAACCCCCTAAAAAACAACACAAACCCCCAACAACAACTCTCACACCCTAACAACAAACAACACTAACCCCCTAACAACAACAACACTAACCCCCCAAAACAAACAAAACTAACACCCTACCAACAAACAATAATAAACCGCAACTAGAAACAACCCTAACCCCCAACAACAAACAACACTAACCCTCTAACAACAAACAACACTAAAACCCAACAACAGTCCTAACCACCTAACAACAAACAACACTAACCCCCTAAAAAGAAAAAACAATAAACCCCTAAAAACAAACAACACTCATCCCCTAAGAACAAACAACACTAACACTCTAACAACAACCAACACTAACCCCCTAACAACAAACAATTCTAACTCCCTAAAAACAAACAACACTAACCCCCTAAAAACAAACAACCCTAACCCCCTAAAAACAAACAACCCTAAAACTCTAAAAACAAACAACACTGAACCCCTAAAAACAAACAACACTAAGCCAATAACAACAAACAGCACTAACCCACTAACAACAAAAAACACTAAACCTCTAACAACATCCAACAGTAAGGCCCTAACCACAAACAACACTAACCCCCTAACAACAAACAACACTAACCCCCTAACAACAAACAATCCTATCCCCCTAACAACCAACAACACTAACCCCCTAACCACAAACAACACTAACACCCTAACAACAAAAACCACTAAACCCCAACAAGAAACAACCCTAAACCCCTAACAACAAACAACACTAACCCCCTAACAATACACAACCCTAACCAAACAACAAACAACCCTAACCCACTAACAACAAACAACCCTAACCAAACAACAAACAACCATAACCGACTAACAACAAACAACACTAAAACCCTAACAAGAATCTACCTTAAACCCGAAACAACAAACAACCCTAACCCCCTAACAACCAACAACCGTAAACCCCTAACAACAAACAACACTAACCCCCTAACAACAAACAACCCTAACCCCCTAACAACAAACAACCCTAAACCCCTAAACAACCAACAACACTAACCCCCTAACCACCAAGAGCACTAACCCAGTAAAAACAAAAAAAACTAACCACCTAACAACAACCAACATTTATCCCCTAAAAACAAACAACAATAACCCGCAACAAGAAACAACCCAAATCCTCTAACAACAAACAACTCTAACCCCCTAACAACAAAAAACTCTGAACCCCTAACAACAAACAACACTAACCCACTAACAACAAACAACCCTAATCCCTTAACAACACTTACCCCCTAACAAACAACAACACTAACCCCCTAACCAAAAACACTAACACCCTATCAACAAAACCCACTAAACCCCAACAAGAAACAACCCGAAACACCTAACAACAAACAGCACTAACCCCTTTCAACAAACAACACTAACACCCTAACAACAACCATCCCTAAACCCCTAGCAACAAACAACCCTAACCAAACAACAAACAACCCTAACCGACTAACAACAAACAGCACTAAACCCCTAACAAGAAACTACCTTAAAACCGAAGCAACAAACAACACTAACCCCCTAACAAACAACAACCGTAAACACCTAACAACAAACAACACTAAGCCCCTAACAACAAACAACCCTAACCCCCTAACAACAAACAACCCTAACCCCCTAAACAACCAACAACACTAACCCCCCAACCACCAACAGCACTAACCTAGTAAAAACAAAAAAAACTAACCCCCTAACAACAACCAACACTTATCCCCTAAAAAGAAACAACACTAACCCCCAACAAGAAAGAACCCAAATCCTCTAAGAACAAACAACTCTAACCCCCTAACAACAAAAAACTCTGAACCCCTAGCAACAAGCAACACTAACCCACTAACAACAAACAACGCTAAACCCCTAAAAACAAACAACCCTTACCCCCTAACAACCAACAACACTAACCCCCTAAGCAAAAACACTAACACCCTAACAACAAAACCCACTAAACCCCAACAAGAAACAACCCTAAACACCTAACAACAAACAACACTAACCCCCTAAAAACAAACAACACTAACAACCTAACAACAACCATCCCTAACCCCCTAACAACAAACAACACTAAGCCCCAACAAGAAAGAACACTAACCCTCTAACAACAACCCTAATCCCCTAACTACAAACAACACCAACCCACTAACAACAAACAAAACTAACCCCGTAGAAAACAACACAAACCCCAAACAACAAACAACTCTCACACCCTAACAACAAACAACACTAACCCCCTAACAACAACAACACTAACCCCCAGAAACGGACAACACTAACACCCTAACAACAAACACTACTAAACCCCAACTACGAACAACCTTACCCCCTAACAACAGACAACACTAACCCTCTAACAACAAACAACCCTAAACCCCTAACATCAAGGAACACTAACACCCTAACAACAAACAAGCCTAACCCCCTAACAACAAACAACAATAACCCCCAAACAAAAAACAACCCTAACCCCTAAAAACCAAAAGCACTAACCCACTAACAACAAACAACACTTACCCACTAACAACAAACAACCCTAACACCCTAACAACAAACAACACTAACCCCCTAACAACAAACAACCCTAAACCCCTAACATCAAACAACACTAACCCCCTAACAACAAACAACACTAACCCCCTAACAACAAACAACACTAACACCCTAACAACAAAAACCACTAAACCCCAACAAGAAACAACCCTAAACCCCTAACAACAAACACTAACCCCCTAACAACAAACAACACTAAACCCCTAACAAGAAACTAACCTAACCCCGTAACAACAAACAACCCTAACCTCCTAACAACAAACAACCTTAAACCCCTAACAACATAAAACCCTAAACCCCTAACAACAAACAATCCTAACTCCCTAACAACCAACAACACTCACCCCCTAACCACAAGCAACACTAACACCCTAACCACAAACAACACTAACCCCGTAAGAACAAACAGCACTAACCCCCTAACAACAAACAACCCTAACACCCTAACAACAAACAACCCTAACCCCTAACATCAAACAACACTAACCCCGTAACAAAAACAACCCTAACCCCCAAACAACAAACAACTCTAACCCCCTAACAACAAAAAACTCTGAACCCTAACAACAAGCAACACTAACCCACTAACAACAAACAACCCTAAACCCCTAACAAAAAACAACCCTTACCCCCTAACAAACAACAGCACTAACCCCCTAAGCAAAAACACTAACACCCTAACAACAAAACCCACTAAACTCCAACAAGAAACAACCCTAAACACCTAACAACAAACAACACTAACCCCCTAACAAGAAACAACACTAACACCCTAACAACAAACAACACTAACACCCTAACAACAAAAACCACTAAACCCCGACAAGAAACAACCCTAAACCCCTAACAACAAACACTAAGCCCCTAACAACAAACAACACTAAACCCCTAACAAGAAACTAACCTAACCCCGTAACAACAAGCAATCCTAACCTCCTGACAACAAACAACCTTAAACCCCTAACAACATAAAAACCTAAACCCCTAACAACAAACAATCCTAACCCCCTAACAACCAACAACACTCACCCCCTAACCACAAACAACACTAACACCCTAACCACAAACAACACTAACCCCACAAGAACAAAGAACATTGACCCCCTAACAACAAACAACAATAACCCCCTAACAACAAACAATCCTAACCCCTAACATCAAACAACACTAACCCCGTAACAACAAACAACCCTAACCCCCAAACAACAAACAACCCTAACCCCCTAACAACAAACAATCCTATCCACCTAACAACCAACAACACTAACCCCCTAACCACAAACAACACTAAAACCCTAACAACAAAAACCACTAAACCCCAACAAGAAAAAACCCTAAACACCTAACAACAAACAACACTAACCCCCTAACAACACAGAACCCTAACCAAACAACAAACAACTCTAACCCACTAACAGAAAACAACACTAACCCCCTAACAAGAAACTACCCTAACCCCGTAACAACAAACAACCCTAACCCCTAACAACAAACAACCCTAACCCCCTAACAACAAACAACCTTAACCAAACAACAAACAACCATAACCGACCAACAACAAACAACACTAAACCCCTAACAAGAAACAACATTAAATCCGAAACAACAAACAACCCTAACGCCCTAACAACCAACAACCGTAAACACCTAACAACAAACAACACTAACCCCCTAACAACAACCAACATGTATCCCCTAAAAACAAACAACACTAACCCCCAACAAGAAAGAACCCAAATCCTCTAAGAACAAACAACAAAAAACTCTGAACACCTAACAAGAAGCAACACTAACCCACTAACAACAAACAACGCTAACCCCCTAACAAACAACAACACTCACCCCTAACCACAAACAACACTAACACCCTAACCAAAAACCACACTAACCCCGTAAGATCAAACACTAACCCCCTAACAACAAACAACCCTAACACCCTAACAACAAACAACACTAACCCCCAAACAACAAACAACCCTAACCCCTAACATCAAACAACACTAACCCCGTAACAACAAACAATACTAACCCCCAAACAACAAACAAGCCTAACCCCCTAACAACAAACAATCCTATCCCCCTAACAACCAACAACACTAACCCCCTAACCACGAACAACACTAACACCCTAACAACAAAAACCACTAAACCCCGACAAGAAAAATCCCTAAACCCCTAACAACAAACAACACTAACCACCTAACAACAAACAACCCTAACCAAACAACAAACAACCCTAACCGACTAACAACAAACAACACTAAACCCCTAACAAGAAACAACCTTAAATCCGAAACAACAACCCTAACACCCTAACAACCAACAACCGTAAACACCTAACAACAAACAACACTAACCCCCTAACAACAACCAACACTTATCCCCTAAAAACAAACAACACTAACCCCCAACAAGAAAGAACCCAAATCCTCTAAGAACAAACAACTGTAACCCCCTAACAACAAAAAATTCTGAACACCTAACAACAAGCAACACTAACCCACTAACAACAAACAACCCTAAACCCCTAACAACAAACAACCCTTACCCCCTAACAACCAACAGCACTAACCCCCTAAGCAAAAACACTAACACCCTTACAACAAAACCCACTAAACTCCAACAAGAAACAACCCTAAACACCTAACAAACATCAACACTAACCCCCTAACAACAAACAACACTAACACCCTAACAACAACCATCCCTAATCCCCTAACAACAAACAACACTAACCCTCTAACAACAACCCTAATCCCCTAACTACAAACAACACTAACCCACTAACAACAAACAAAACTAACCCCCTATAAAACAACACAAACCCCAAACAACAAACAACTCTCACACCCTAACAACAAAGAACACTAACCCCCTTACAACAAACAACCCTAACCCCCTAAACAACCAACAACACTAAACCCCTAACCACCAACACCACTAACCCAGTAAAAACAAAAAAAACTAACCCCCTAACAACAACCAAAACTTATCCCCTAGAAACAAACAACACTAACCCCCAACAAGAAAGAACCCAAATCCTCTAAGAACAAACAACTCTAACCCCCAACAACAAAAAACTCTGAACACCTAACAACAAGCAACACTAACCCACTAACAACAAACAACCCTAAACCCCTAACAACAAACAACCCTTACCCTTAACAACCAACAGCACTAACCCCCTAAGCAAAAACACTAACACCCTAACAACAAAATCCACTAAACTCCAACAAGAAACAACCCTAAACACCTAACAACAAACAACACTAACCCCCTTTCAACAAACAACACTAACACCCTAACAACAACCATCCCTAACCCCCTAGCAACAAACAACCCTAACCAAACAACAAAGAACCCTAACCGACTAACAACAAACAACACTAAACCCCTAACAAGAAACTACCTTAAAACCGAAACAACAAACAACCCTAACCCCCTAACAAAGAACAACCGTAAACACCTAACAACAAACAACACTAACCCCCTAACAACAAACAACCCTAACCCCCTAACAACAAACAACCCTAACCAAACTACAAACAACCCTAACCGACTAACAACAAACAACACTAAACCCCTAACAAGAAACAACCTTAAATCCAAAACAACAAACAACCCTAATGCCCTAACAACCAACAACCGTAAACACCTAACAACAAACAACACTAACCCCTAACAACAACCAAAACTTATCCCCTAAAAACAAACAACACTAACCCCCAACAAGAAAGAACCCAAATCCTCTAAGAACAAACAAGTCTAACCCCCTAACAACAAAAAAATCTGAACACCTAACAACAAGCAACACTAACCCACTAACAACAAACAACCCTAAACCCCTAATAACAAACAACCCTTACCGCCTAACAACCAACAGCAATAACCCCCTAAGGAAAAACACTAACACCCTAACAACAAAACCCACTAAACTTCAACAAGAAACAACCCTAAACACCTAACAACAAACAACACTAACCCCCTAACAACAAACAACACTAACTCCCTAACAACAACCATCCCTAATCCCCTAACAACAAACAACACTAACCCTCTAACAACAACCCTAATCGCCTAACTACAAACAACACTAACCCACTAACAACAAACAAAACTAACCCCCTAAAAAACAACACAAACCCCAAACAACAAACAACTCTCACACCCTAACAACAAACAACACTAAGCTCCTAAAAACAACAACACTAACCCCCAAAAACGGACAACACTAATACCCTAACAACAAACACTACTAAACCCCAACTAGAAACAACCCTAACCCCCTAACAACAAACAACACTAACCCCCTAACAAGAAACAACACTAACACCCTAACAACAAACAACACTAACACCCTAACAACAAAAACCACTAAACCCCGACAAGAAACAACCCTAAACCCCTAACAACAAACACTAAGCCCCTAACAACAAACAACACTAAACCCCTAACAAGAAACTAACCTAACCCCGTAACAACAAGCAATCCTAACCTCCTGACAACAAACAACCTTAAACCCCTAACAACATAAAAACCTAAACCCCTAACAACAAACAATCCCAACCACCTAACAACCAACAACACTCACCCCCTAACCACAAACAACACTAACACCCTAACCACAAACAACACTAACCCCACAAGAACAAAGAACATTGACCCCCTAACAACAAACAACAATAACCCCCTAACAACAAACAACCCTAACCCCTAACATCAAACAACACTAACCCCGTAACAACAAACAACCCTAACCCCCAAACAACAAACAACCCTAACCCCCTAACAACAAACAATCCTATCCACCTAACAACCAACAACACTAACCCCCTAACCACAAACAACACTAAAACCCTAACAACAAAAACCACTAAACCCCAACAAGAAAAAACCCTAAACACCTAACAACAAACAACACTAACCCCCTAACAACACACAACCCTAACCAAACAACAAACAACTCTAACCCACTAACAGAAAACAACACTAACCCCCTAACAAGAAACTACCCTAACCCCGTAACAACAAACAACCCTAACCCCTAACAACAAACAACCCTAACCCCCTAACAACAAACAACCTTAACCAAACAACAAACAAACATAACCGACCAACAACAAACAACACTAAACCCCTAACAAGAAACAACATTAAATCCGAAACAACAAACAACCCTAACGCCCTAACAACCAACAACCGTAAACACCTAACAACAAACAACACTAACCCCCTAACAACAACCAACATGTATCCCCTAAAAACAAACAACACTAACCCCCAACAAGAAAGAACCCAAATCCTCTAAGAACAAACAACAAAAAACTCTGAACACCTAACAAGAAGCAACACTAACCCACTAACAACAAACAACGCTAACCCCCTAACAAACAACAACACTCACCCCTAACCACAAACAACACTAACACCCTAACCACAAACCACACTAACCCCGTAAGATCAAACACTAACCCCCTAACAACAAACAACCCTAACACCCTAACAACAAACAACACTAACCCCCAAACAACAAACAACCCTAACCCCTAACATCAAACAACACTAACCCCGTAACAACAAACAAAACTAACCCCCAAACAACAAACAAGCCTAACCCCCTAACAACAAACAATCCTATCCCCCTAACAACCAACAACACTAACCCCCTAACCACGAACAACACTAACACCCTAACAACAAAAACCACTAAACCCCGACAAGAAAAATCCCTAAACCCCTAACAACAAACAACACTAACCACCTAACAACAAACAACCCTAACCAAACAACAAACAAACCTAACCGACTAACAACAAACAACACTAAACCCCTAACAAGAAACAACCTTAAATCCGAAACAACAACCCTAACACCCTAACAACCAACAACCGTAAACACCTAACAACAAACAACACTAACCCCCTAACAACAACCAACACTTATCCCCTAAAAACAAACAACACTAACCCCCAACAAGAAAGAACCCAAATCCTCTAAGAACAAACAACTGTAACCCCCTAACAACAAAAAATTCTGAACACCTAACAACAAGCAACACTAACCCACTAACAACAAACAACCCTAAACCCCTAACAACAAACAACCCTTACCCCCTAACAACCAACAGCACTAACCCCCTAAGCAAAAACACTAACACCCTTACAACAAAACCCACTAAACTCCAACCCTAAACACCTAACAAACATCAACACTAACCCCCTAACAACAAACAACACTAACACCCTAACAACAACCATCCCTAATCCCCTAACAACAAACAACACTAACCCTCTAACAACAACCCTAATCCCCTAACTACAAACAACACTAACCCACTAACAACAAACAAAACTAACCCCCTAAAAAACAACACAAACCCCAAACAACAAACAACTCTCACACCCTAACAACAAAGAACACTAACCCCCTTACAACAAACAACCCTAACCCCCTAAACAACCAACAACACTAAACCCCTAACCACCAACACCACTAACCCAGTAAAAACAAAAAAAACTAACCCCCTAACAACAACCAACACTTATCCCCTAGAAACAAACAACACTAACCCCCAACAAGAAAGAACCCAAATCCTCTAAGAACAAACAACTCTAACCCCCAACAACAAAAAACTCTGAACACCTAACAACAAGCAACACTAACCCACTAACAACAAACAACCCTAAACCCCTAACAACAAACAACCCTTACCCTTAACAACCAACAGCACTAACCCCCTAAGCAAAAACACTAACACCCTAACAACAAAATCCACTAAACTCCAACAAGAAACAACCCTAAACACCTAACAACAAACAACACTAACCCCCTTTCAACAAACAACACTAACACCCTAACAACAACCATCCCTAACCCCCTAGCAACAAACAACCCTAACCAAACAACAAAGAACCCTAACCGACTAACAACAAACAACACTAAACCCCTAACAAGAAACTACCTTAAAACCGAAACAACAAACAACCCTAACCCCCTAACAAAGAACAACCGTAAACACCTAACAACAAACAACACTAACCCCCTAACAACAAACAACCCTAACCCCCTAACAACAAACAACCCTAACCAAACTACAAACAACCCTAACCGACTAACAACAAACAACACTAAACCCCTAACAAGAAACAACCTTAAATCCAAAACAACAAACAACCCTAATGCCCTAACAACCAACAACCGTAAACACCTAACAACAAACAACACTAACCCCTAACAACAACCAAAACTTATCCCCTAAAAACAAACAACACTAACCCCCAACAAGAAAGAACCCAAATCCTCTAAGAACAAACAAGTCTAACCCCCTAACAACAAAAAAATCTGAACACCTAACAACAAGCAACACTAACCCACTAACAATAAACAACCCTAAACCCCTAATAACAAACAACCCTTACCGCCTAACAACCAACAGCAATAACCCCCTAAGGAAAAACACTAACACCCTAACAACAAAACCCACTAAACTTCAACAAGAAACAACCCTAAACACCTAACAACAAACAACACTAACCCCCTAACAACAAACAACACTAACTCCCTAACAACAACCATCCCTAATCCCCTAACAACAAACAACACTAACCCTCTAACAACAACCCTAATCGCCTAACTACAAACAACACTAACCCACTAACAACAAACAAAACTAACCCCCTAAAAAACAACACAAACCCCAAACAACAAACAACTCTCACACCCTAACAACAAACAACACTAAGCTCCTAAAAACAACAACACTAACCCCCAAAAACGGACAACACTAATACCCTAACAACAAACACTACTAAACCCCAACTAGAAACAACCCTAACCCCCTAACAACAAACAACCCTAAACCCCTAACATCAAAGAACACTAACACCCTAACAACAAACAACCCTAACCCCATAACAACAAACAACACTAACCCCTAAAAACCAAAAACACTAACCCACTAACAACAAACAACCCTAACCTACTAAGAACAAACAACCCTAACACCCTAACAACCAACAACATTAACCCCCTAACAACAAACAACCCTAACCCCTAACAACAAACAACCCTAACCCCCTAACAACAAACAACCCTAACCCCTAACAACAAACAACCCTAACCCCCTAACAAGAAACAACCCTAACCAAACAACAAACAACCCTAACTGACTAACAACAAACAACACTAAACCCCCAACAAGAAACAACCCAAATCCTCTAACAACAACCAACATTAAACCCCTAACAACAAACAACCCTAACCCCCTAACAACAAACAACCCTAACCCCCTAACAACCAACAACTCTCACTCCCTAAACAACCAACAACACTAACCCCCTAACCAACAACAGCACTAACCCAGTAAAAACAAAAAAAACTAACCCCCTAACAACAACCAACACTTATCCCCTAAAAACAAACAACACTAACCCCCAACAAGAAAGAACCCAAATCCTCTAACAAGAAACAACTCTAACCCCCTAACAACAAACAACTCTGAACCCCTAACAACAAACACCACTAACCCACTAACAACAAACAACACTAACCCCGTAACTAGAAACTACCCTAACCCCGTAACAACAAACAACCCTAACACCCAAACAACAAACACTAACCCCCTAACAACAAAGAACCCTATCTCTCTAACAAGAAACACTTACCCCCTAACAACAAAAAACACTAACCCCCTAACAACAAACACCACTAACCCCCTAACAACAATCCTAACACCCTAACAACAAACAACACTAACACCCTAACAACAAAAACCACTAAACCCCAACAAGAAACAACACTAAACCCCTAACAACAAACACTAACCCCCTAACAACAAACAACACTAAACCCCTAACAAGAAACTATCCTAACCCCGTAACAACAAACAACCCTAACCTAATAACAACAAACAATCTTAACCCCCTAACAACAAACAACCCTAAATCCCTAACAACAAACAATCCTAAACCCCTAACAACCAACAACATTCACCCCCTAACCACAAACAACACTAACCCCGTAAGAACAAACAACACTAACCCCCTAACAACAAACAACACTAACACCCTAACAACAAAAACCACTAAAGCCCAACAAGAAACAACCCTAATCCCCTAAATACAAACAACACTAACCCCCTAATCACAAACAACACTAACACCCTAACAACAAAAACCACTAAACCTCAACAAGAAACAACCCGAAACCCCTAAATAGAAACAACACTAACCACCTAACAACAACCCTAACCCCCCAACAACAAACAACCCTAACCCCCAACAACAAACTACTCTAACCCACTAACAAAAAACAACCGTAAGCCTCTAAACAACCAACAACACTAACCCCCTAACCACCAACACCACTAACCCAGTAAAAACAAAAAAAACTAACCCCCTACAGCAACCAACACTTATCCCCTAAAAACAAACAACACTAACCCCCAACAAGAAAGAACCCAAATCCTCTAACAACAAACAACTCTAACCCCCTAACAACAAAAAACTCTGAACCCCTAACAACAAACAACACTAACCCACTAACAACAAACAACCCTAAACCCCTAACAACAAACAACACTTACCCCCTAACAACCAACAACACTAACCCCCTAAACAAAAACACTAACACCCTAACAACAAAAACCACTCAACCCCAACAAGAAACAACCCTAAAAACCTAACAACAAACAACACTAACCCCCTAACAACAAACACTAACACCCTAACAACAACCATCCCTAACCCCCTAACAACAAACAACACTAAGCCCCAACAACAAACAACACTAACCCTTTAACAACAACCCTAATCCCCTAACTACAAACAACACTAACCCACTAACAACAAACAAAACTAACCCCCTAAAAAACAACACAAACCCCCAACAACAACTCTCACACCCTAACAACAAACAACACTAACTCCCTAACAACAACAACACTAACCCCCAAAAACAAAGAAAACTAACACCCTACCAACAAACAATACTAAACGGCAACTAGAAACAACCCTAACCCCCTAACAACAAACAACACTAACACCCTAACAACAAAAACCACTAAACCCCAACAAGAAACAACCCTAAACACCTAACAACAAACACTAACCCCCTAACAACAAACAACACTAACACCCTAACAAGACCCTACCCTAACCCCGTAACAACAAACAACCCTAACCCCTAACAACAAACAACCCTAACCCCCTAACAACAAACAACCCTAACCCCTAACAACAAACAACCCTAACCCCTAACAACAAACAACCCTAACCAAACAACAAACAACCCTAACCGACTAACAACAAACAACACTAAACCCGTAACAAGAATCTACCTTAAACCCGAAGCAACAAACAACCCTAACCCCCTAACAACCAACAACCGTAAACCCCTAACAACAAACAACACTAACCCCCTAACAACAAACAACCCTAACCGCCTAACAACAAACAACCCTAACCCCCTAAACAACCAACAACACTAACCCCGTAACCACCAACACCACTAACCCAGTAAAAACAAAAAAAAACTAAGCCCCTACAGCAACCAACACTTATCCCCTAAAAACAAACAACACTAACCCCCAACAAGAAAGAACCCAAATCCTCTAACAACAAACAACTTTAACCCCCTAACAACAAAAAACTCTGAACCCCTAACAACAAACAACACTAACCCACTAACAAAAAACAACCCTAAACCCCTAACAACAAACAACCCTTACCCCCTAACAACCAACAACGCTAACCCCCTAAACAAAAACACTAACACCCTAACACCAAAAACCACTAAACCTCAACAAGAGACAACCCTAAACACCTAACAACAAACAACATTAACCCCCTAACAACAAACACTAACACCCTAACAACAACCATCCCTAACCCCCTAACAACAAACAACACTAAGCCCCAACAACAAACAACACTAACCCTTTAACAACAACCCTAATCCCCTAACTACAAACAACACTAACCCACTAACAACAAACAAAACTAACCCCCTAAAAAACAACACAAACCCCCAACAACAACTCTCACACCCTAACAACAAACAACACTAACTCCCTAACAACAACAACACTAACCCCCAAAAACAAAGAAAACTAACACCCTACCAACAAACAATACTAAACGGCAACTAGAAACAACCCTAACCCCCTAACAACAAACAACACTAACCCTCTAATAACAAACAACACTAACACCCAACAACAGTCCTAACCACCTAACAACAAAGAACACTAACCCCCTAAAAAGAAAAAACAATAAACCCCTAAAAGCAAACAACACTCATCCCCTAAGAACAAACAACACTAACACTCTAACAACAACCAACATTAAACCCCTAACAACAAACAATCCTAACCCCCTAAAAACAAACAACACTAACACCCTAAAAACAAACAACCCTAAAACCCTAAAAACAAACAACAATGAACCCCTAAAAACAAACAAGACTAAGCCAATAAGAACAAAGAGCACTAACCCACTAACAACAAAAAACACTAACCCTCTAACAACATCCAACAGTAACGCCCTAACCACAAACAACACTAACCCCCTAACAACAAACAACCCTAACCCCTAACAACAAACAACCCTAACCCCCTAACAACAAACAACCCTAACCCCCTAACAACCAACAACTCTCACTCCCTAAACAACCAACAACACTAACCCCCTAACCAACAACAGCACTAACCCAGTAAAAACAAAAAAAACTAACCCCCTAACAACAACCAACACTTATCCCCTAAAAACAAACAACACTAACCCCCAACAAGAAAGAACCCAAATCCTCTAACAAGAAACAACTCTAACCCCCTAACAACAAACAACTCTGAACCCCTAACAACAAACACCACTAACCCACTAACAACAAACAACACTAACCCCGTAACTAGAAACTACCCTAACCCCGTAACAACAAACAACCCTAACACCCAAACAACACTAACCCCCTAACAACAAAGAACCCTATCTCTCTAACAAGAAACAACACTTACCCCCTAACAACAAAAAACACTAACCCCCTAACAACAAACACCACTAACCCCCTAACAACAATCCTAACACCCTAACAACAAACAACACTAACACCCTAACAACAAAAACCACTAAACCCCAACAAGAAACAACCCTAAACCCCTAACAACAAACACTAACCCCCTAACAACAAACAACACTAAACCCCTAACAAGAAACTATCCTAACCCCGTAACAACAAACAACCCTAACCTAATAACAACAAACAATCTTAACCCCCTAACAACAAACAACCCTAAATCCCTAACAACAAACAATCCTAAACCCCTAACAACCAACAACATTCACCCCCTAACCACGAACAACACTAACCCCGTAAGAACAAACAACACTAACCCCCTAACAACAAACAACACTAACACCCTAACAACAAAAACCACTAAAGCCCAACAAGAAACAACCCTAATCCCCTAAATACAAACAACACTAACCCCCTAATCACAAACAACACTAACACCCTAACAACAAAAACCACTAAACCTCAACAAGAAACAACCCGAAACCCCTAAATAGAAACAACACTAACAACCTAACAACAACCCTAACCCCCTAACAACAAACAACCCTAAGCCCCAACAACAAACTACTCTAACCCACTAACAAAAAACAACCCTAAGCCTCTAACAACAAAGAACCCTAACTCTCTAACAAGAAACAACACTAACCCCCTAGCAACAAAAAACACTAACCCCCTAACAACAATCCTAACAACCTACCAACAAACAACACTAACCCCCTAAAAATAAACTACCCTAAACCCCTAACAACAAACAACCCTAACCCCCTAACAACAAACAACCCTAAAACCCTAACAAGAAACTAACCTAACCCCGTAACAAAAAACAACCCTAACCTCCTAACAACAAACAACCTTAAACCCCTAACAACATAAAACCCTAAACACCTAACAACAAACAATCCTAAGCCCCTAACAACCAACAACACTCACCCCCTAACCACAAACAACACTAACACCCTAACCACAAACAACACTAACCCCACAAGAACAAAGAACACTAACCCCCTAACAACAAACACTAACCCCCGAACAACAAACAACCCTAACCCCTAACATCAAACAACACTAACCCCGTAACAACAAACAACCCTAACCCCCAAACAACAAACAACCCTAACCCCCTAACAACAAACAATCCCATCCCCGTAACAACCAACAACACTAACCCCCTAACCACAAACAACACTAACACCCTAACAACAAAAACCACTAAACCCCAACAAGAAAAAACCCTAAACCCCTAACAACAAACAACACTAACCCCCTAACAACACACAACCCTAACCAGACAACAAAGAACCCTAACCCACTAACAACAAACAACACTAACCCCCTAACAAGAAACTACCCTAACCCCGTAACAACAAACAACCCTAACCCCCTAACAACAAACAACCCTAACCCCCTAACAACAAACAACCCTAACCCCCTAACAACCAACAACCGTAAACCCCTAACAACAAACAACACTAACCCCCTAACAACAAACAACCCTAACCCCCTAACAACAAACAACCCTAACCCCCTAAACAACCAACAACACTAACCCCCTAACCACCAACAGCACTAACCCAGTAAAACAAAAAAAAAACTAACCCCCTACAGCAACCAACACTTATCCCCTAAAAACAAACAACACTAACCCCCAACAAGAAAGAACCCAAATCCTCTAACAACAAACAACTCTAACCCCCTAACAACAAAAAACTCTGAACCCCTAACAACAAACAACACTAACCCACTAACAACAAACAACCCTAAACCCCTAACAACAAACAACCCTTACCCCCTAACAACCAACAACACTAACCCCCTAAACAAAAACACTAACACCCTAACACCAAAAACCACTAAACCTCAACAAGAGACAACCCTAAACACCTAACAACAAACAACATTAACCCCCTAACAACAAACACTAACACCCTAACAACAACCATCCCTAACCCCCTAACAACAAACAACACTAAGCCCCAACAACAAACAACACTAACCCTTTAACAACAACCCTAATCCCCTAACTACAAACAACACTAACCCACTAACAACAAACAAAACTAACCCCCTAAAAAACAGCACAAACCCCCAACAACAACTCTCACACCCTAACAACAAACAACACTAACTCCCTATCAACAACAACACTAACCCCCAAAAACAAAGAAAACTAACACCCTACCAACAAACAATACTAAACGGCAACTAGAAACAACCCTAACCCCCTAACAACAAACAACACTAACCCTCTAATAACAAACAACACTAACACCCAACAACAGTCCTAACCACCTAAGAACAAACAACACTAACCCCCTAAAAAGAAAAAACAATAAACCCCTAAAAGCAAACAACACTCATCCCCTAAGAACAAACAACACTAACACTCTAACAACAACCAACATTAAACCCCTAACAACAAACAATCCTAACCCCCTAAAAACAAACAACACTAACACCCTAAAAACAAACAACCCTAAAACCCTAAAAACAAACAACAATGAACCCCTAAAAACAAACAAGACTAAGCCAATAAGAACAAAGAGCACTAACCCACTAACAACAAAAAACACTAACCCTCTAACAACATCCAACAGTAACGCCCTAACCACAAACAACACTAACCCCCTAACAACAAACAACCCTAACCCCCTAACAACAAACAACCCTAACCCCCTAACAACAAACAACCCTAACCCCCTAACAACCAACAACTCTCACTCCCTAAACAACCAACAACACTAACCCCCTAACCAACAACAGCACTAACCCAGTAAAAACAAAAAAAACTAACCCCCTAACAACAACCAACACTTATCCCCTAAAAACAAACAACACTAACCCCCAACAAAAAAGAACCCAAATCCTCTAACAAGAAACAACTCTAACCCACTGACAACAAACAACTCTGAACCCCTAACAACAAACACCACTAACCCACTAACAACAAACACTAACCCCGTAACTAGAAACTACCCTAACCCCGTAACAACAAACAACCCTAACACCCAAACAACAAACACTAACCCCCTAACAACAAAGAACCCTATCTCTCTAACAAGAAACAACACTTACCCCCTAACAACAAAAAACACTAACCCCCTAACAACAAACACCACTAACCCCCTAACAACAATCCTATCACCCTAACAACACACAACACTAACACCCTAACAACAAAAACCACTAAACCCCAACAAGAAACAACCCTAAACCCCTAACAACAAACACTAACCCCCTAACAACAAACAACACTAAATCCCTAACAAGAAACTATCCTAACCCCGTAACAACAAACAACCCTAACCTAATAACAACAAACAATCTTAACCCCCTAACAACAAACAACCCTAAATCCCTAACAACAAACAATCCTAAACCCCTAACAACCAACAACATTAACCCCCTAACCACAAACAACACTAACACCCTAACCACAAACAACACTAACCCCGTAAGAACAAACAACACTAACCCCCTAACAACAAACAACACTAACACCCTAACAACAAAAACCACTAAAGCCCAACAAGAAACAACCCTAATCCCCTAAATACAAACAACACTAACCCCCTAATCACAAACAACACTAACACCCTAACAACAAAAACCACTAAACCTCAACAAGAAACAACCCGAAACCCCTAAATAGAAACAACACTAACAACCTAACAACAACCCTAACCCCCTAACAACAAACAACCCTAAGCCCCAACAACAAACTACTCTAACCCACTAACAAAAAACAACCCTAAGCCTCTAACAACAAAGAACCCTAACTCTCTAACAAGAAACAACACTAACCCCCTAGCAACAAAAAACACTAACCCCCTAACAACAATCCTAACAACCTACCAACAAACAACACTAACCCCCTAAAAATAAACTACCCTAAACCCCTAACAACAAACAACCCTAACCCCCTAACAACAAACAACCCTAAAACCCTAACAAGAAACTAACCTAACCCCGTAACAAAAAACAACCCTAACCTCCTAACAACAAACAACCTTAAACCCCTAACAACATAAAACCCTAAACACCTAACAACAAACAATCCTAACCCCCTAACAACCAACAACACTCACCCCCTAACCACAAACAACACTAACACCCTAACCACAAACAACACTAACCCCACAAGAACAAAGAACACTATCCCCCTAACAACAAACACTAACCCCCGAACAACAAACAACCCTAACCCCTAACATCAAACAACACTAACCCCGTAACAACAAACAACCCTAACCCCCAAACAACAAACAACCCTAACCCCCTAACAACAAACAATCCCATCCCCTAACCACAAACAACACTAACACCCTAACAACAAAAACCACTAAACCCCAACAAGAAAAAACCCTAAACCCCTAACAACAAACAACACTAACCCCCTAACAACACACAACCCTAACCAGACAACAAAGAACCCTAACCCACTAACAACAAACAACACTAACCCCCTAACAAGAAACTACCCTAACCCCGTAACAACAAACAACCCTAACCCCTAACAACAAACAACCCTAACCCCCTAACAACAAAAAAACCTAACCAAACAACTAACAACCATAACCGACTAACAACAAACTACACTAAACCCCTAACAACAACAACACTAACACCCAAAAACGGACAACACTAACACACTAACAACAAACACTACTAAACCCCAACTACAAACAACTCTAACCCCCTAAAAACAAACAACACTAACCCCCTAACATCAAACAACCCTAAACCCCTAACATCAAAGAACACTAACATCCTAACAACAAACAACCCTAACCCCCTAACAACAAACAACACTAACCCCTAAAAACCAAAAACACTAACCCACTAACAACAAACAACCCAAACCCACTAACAACAAACAACCCTAACACCCTAACAACAAACAACATTAACCCCCAACAACAAACAACGCTGAACCACTAACATCAAACAACACTAACCCCTAACAACTAACAACACTAACACCCTAACAACAAACAACACTAACACCTTAACAACAAAAACCACTAAACCCCAACAAGAAACAACCCTAAACCGCTAACAACAAACACTAACCCCCTAACAACAAACAACACTAAACCCCTAACAAAAAACTATCCTAACCCCGTAACAACAAACAACCCTAACCTAATAACAACAAACAACCTTAACCCCTAACAACAAACAACCTTAAATCACTAACAACAAACAATCCTAACCCCCTAACAACCAACAACATTCACCCCCTAATCACAAACAACACTAACACCCTAACCACAAACAACACTAACCCCGTAAGAACAAACAACACTAACCCCCTAACAAACAACACTAACACCCTAACAACAAAAACCACTAAACCCCAACAAGAAACAACCCTAAACACCTAACAACAAACACTAACCCCCTAACAACAAACAACACTAACACCCTAACAAGACCCTACCCTAACCCCGTAACAACAAACAACCCTAACCCCTAACAACAAACAACCCTAACCCCCTAACAACAAACAACCCTAACCCCTAACAACAAACAACCCTAACCCCCTAACAACAAACAACCCTAACCAAACAACAAACAACCCTAACCGACTAACAACAAACAACACTAAACCCCTAACAAGAATCTACCTTAAACCCGAAACAACAAACAACCCTAACCCCCTAACAACCAACAACCGTAAACCCCTAACAACAAACAACACTAACCCCCTAACAACAAACAACCCTAACCCCCTAACAACAAACAACCCTAACCCCCTAAACAACCAACAACACTAACCCCCTAACCACCAACAGCACTAACCCAGTAAAAACAAAAAAAAACTAACCCCCTACAGCAACCAACACTTATCCCCTAAAAACAAACAACACTAACCCCCAACAAGAAAGAACCCAAATCCTCTAACAACAAACAACTCTAACCCCCTAACAACAAAAAACTCTGAACCCCTAACAACAAACAACACTAACCCACTAACAACAAACAACCCTAAACCCCTAACAACAAACAACCCTTACCCCCAACAACCAACAACACTAACCCCCTAAACAAAAACACTAACACCCTAACACCAAAAACCACTAAACCTCAACAAGAGACAACCCTAAACACCTAACAACAAACATTAACCCCCTAACAACAAACACTAACACCCTAACAACAACCATCCCTAACCCCCTAACAACAAACAACACTAAGCCCAACAACAAACAACACTAACCCTTTAACAACAACCCTAATCCCCTAACTACAAACAACACTAACCCACTAACAACAAACAAAACTAACCCCCTAAAAAACAACACAAACCCCCAACAACAACTCTCACACCCTAACAACAAACAACACTAACTCCCTAACAACAACAACACTAACCCCCAAAAACAAAGAAAACTAACACCCTACCAACAAACAATACTAAACGGCAACTAGAAACAACCCTAACCCCCTAACAACAAACAACACTAACCCTCTAATAACAAACAACACTAACACCCAACAACAGTCCTAACCACCTAACAACAAAGAACACTAACCCCCTAAAAAGAAAAAACAATAAACCCCTAAAAGCAAACAACACTCATCCCCTAAGAACAAACAACACTAACACTCTAACAACAACCAACATTAAACCCCTAACAACAAACAATCCTAACCCCCTAAAAACAAACAACACTAACACCCTAAAAACAAACAACCCTAAAACCCTAAAAACAAACAACAATGAACCCCTAAAAACAAACAAGACTAAGCCAATAAGAACAAAGAGCACTAACCCACTAACAACAAAAAACACTAACCCTCTAACAACATCCAACAGTAACGCCCTAACCACAAACAACACTAACCCCCTAACAACAAACAACCCTAACCCCTAACAACAAACAACCCTAACCCCCTAACAACAAACAACCCTAACCCCCTAACAACCAACAACTCTCACTCCCTAAACAACCAACAACACTAACCCCTAACCAACAACAGCACTAACCCAGTAAAAACAAAAAAAACTAACCCCCTAACAACAACCAACACTTATCCTCTAAAAACAAACAACACTAACCCCCAACAAGAAAGAACCCAAATCCTCTAACAAGAAACAACTCTAACCCACTAACAACAAACAACTCTGAACCCCTAACAACAAACACCACTAACCCACTAACAACAAACAACACTAACCCCGTAACTAGAAACTACCCTAACCCCGTAACAACAAACAACCCTAACACCCAAACAACAAACACTAACCCCCTAACAACAAAGAACCCTATCTCTCTAACAAGAAACAACACTTACCCCCTAACAACAAAAAACACTAACCCCCTAACAACAAACACCACTAACCCCCTAACAACAATCCTAACACCCTAACAACACACAACACTAACACCCTAACAACAAAAACCACTAAACCCCAACAAGAAACAACCCTAAACCCCTAACAACAAACACTAACCCCCTAACAACAAACAACACTAAACCCCTAACAAGAAACTATCCTAACCCCGTAACAACAAACAACCCTAACCTAATAACAACAAACAATCTTAACCCCCTAACAACAAACAACCCTAAATCCCTAACAACAAACAATCCTAAACCCCTAACAACCAACAACATTAACCCCCTAACCACAAACAACACTAACACCCTAACCACAAACAACACTAACCCCGTAAGAACAAACAACACTAACCCCCTAACAACAAACAACACTAACACCCTAACAACAAAAACCACTAAAGCCCAACAAGAGACAACCCTAATCCCCTAAATACAAACAACACTAACCCCCTAATCACAAACAACACTAACACCCTAACAACAAAAACCACTAAACCTCAACAAGAAACAACCCGAAACCCCTAAATAGAAACAACACTAACAACCTAACAACAACCCTAACCCCCTAACAACAAACAACCCTAAGCCCCAACAACAAACTACTCTAACCCACTAACAAAAAACAACCCTAAGCCTCTAACAACAAAGAACCCTAACTCTCTAACAAGAAACAACACTAACCCCCTAGCAACAAAAAACACTAACCCCCTAACAACAATCCTAACAACCTACCAACAAACAACACTAACCCCCTAAAAATAAACTACCCTAAACCCCTAACAACAAACAACCCTAACCCCCTAACAACAAACAACCCTAAAACCCTAACAAGAAACTAACCTAACCCCGTAACAAAAAACAACCCTAACCTCCTAACAACAAACAACCTTAAACCCCTAACAACATAAAACCCTAAACACCTAACAACAAACAATCCTAAGCCCCTAACAACCAACAACACTCACCCCCTAACCACAAACAACACTAACACCCTAACCACAAACAACACTAACCCCACAAGAACAAAGAACACTAACCCCCTAACAACAAACACTAACCCCCGAACAACAAACAACCCTAACCCCTAACATCAAACAACACTAACCCCGTAACAACAAACAACCCTAACCCCCAAACAACAAACAACCCTAACCCCCTAACAACAAACAATCCCATCCCCGTAACAACCAACAACACTAACCCCCTAACCACAAACAACACTAACACCCTAACAACAAAAACCACTAAACCCCAACAAGAAAAAACCCTAAACCCCTAACAACAAACAACACTAACCCCCTAACAACACACAACCCTAACCAGACAACAAAGAACCCTAACCCACTAACAACAAACAACACTAACCCCCTAACAAGAAACTACCCTAACCCCGTAACAACAAACAACCCTAACCCCTAACAACAAACAACCCTAACCCCCTAACAACAAAAAAACCTAACCAAACAACTAACAACCATAACCGACTAACAACAAACTACACTAAACCCCTAACAACAACAACACTAACACCCAAAAATGGACAACACTAACACACTAACAACAAACACTACTAAACCCCAACTACAAACAACTCTAACCCCCTAAAAACAAACAACACTAACCCCCTAACATCAAACAACCCTAAACCCCTAACATCAAAGAACACTAACATCCTAACAACAAACAACCCTAACCCCCTAACAACAAACAACACTAACCCCTAAAAACCAAAAACACTAACCCACTAACAACAAACAACCCGAACCCACTAACAACAAACAACCCTAACACCCTAACAACAAACAACATTAACCCCCTAACAACAAACAACGCTGAACCACTAACATCAAACAACACTAACCCCTAACAACAAACAACACTAACACCCTAACAACAAACAACACTAACACCTTAACAACAAAAACCACTAAACCCCAACAAGAAACAACCCTAAACCGCTAACAACAAACACTAACCCCCTAACAACAAACAACACTAAACCCCTAACAAAAAACTATCCTAACCCCGTAACAACAAACAACCCTAACCTAATAACAACAAACAACCTTAACCCCCTAACAACAAACAACCTTAAATCACTAACAACAAACAATCCTAACCCCCTAACAACCAACAACATTCACCCCCTAATCACAAACAACACTAACACCCTAACCACAAACAACACTAACCCCGTAAGAACAAACAACACTAACCCCCTAACAACAAACAACACTAACACCCTAACAACAAAAACCACTAAACCCCAACAAGAAACAACCCTAAACACCTAACAACAAACACTAACCCCCTAACAACAAACAACACTAACACCCTAACAAGACCCTACCCTAACCCCGTAACAACAAACAACCCTAACCCCTAACAACAAACAACCCTAACCCCCTAACAACAAACAACCCTAACCCCTAACAACAAACAACCCTAACCCCCTAACAACAAACAACCCTAACCAAACAACAAACAACCCTAACCGACTAACAACAAACAACACTAAACCCCTAACAAGAATCTACCTTAAACCCGAAACAACAAACAACCCTAACCCCCTAACAACCAACAACCGTAAACCCCTAACAACAAACAACACTAACCCCCTAACAACAAACAACCCTAACCCCCTAACAACAAACAACCCTAACCCCCTAAACAACCAACAACACTAACCCCCTAAACACCAACAGCACTAACCCAGTAAAAACAAAAAAAAACTAACCCCCTACAGCAACCAACACTTATCCCCTAAAAACAAACAACACTAACCCCCAACAAGAAAGAACCCAAATCCTCTAACAACAAACAACTCTAACCCCCTAACAACAAAAAACTCTGAACCCCTAACAACAAACAACACTAACCCACTAACAACAAACAACCCTAAACCCCTAACAACAAACAACCCTTACCCCCAACAACCAACAACACTAACCCCCTAAACAAAAACACTAACACCCGAACACCAAAAACCACTAAACCTCAACAAGAGACAACCCTAAACACCTAACAACAAACATTAACCCCCTAACAACAAACACTAACACCCTAACAACAACCATCCCTAACCCCCTAACAACAAACAACACAACACTAAGCCCAACAACAAACAACACTAACCCTTTAACAACAACCCTAATCCCCTAACTACAAACAACACTAACCCACTAACAACAAACAAAACTAACCCCCTAAAAAACAACACAAACCCCCAACAACAACTCTCACACCCTAACAACAAACAACACTAACTCCCTAACAACAACAACACTAACCCCCAAAAACAAAGAAAACTAACACCCTACCAACAAACAATACTAAACGGCAACTAGAAACAACCCTAACCCCCTAACAACAAACAACACTAACCCTCTAATAACAAACAACACTAACACCCAACAACAGTCCTAACCACCTAACAACAAAGAACACTAACCCCCTAAAAAGAAAAAACAATAAACCCCTAAAAGCAAACAACACTCATCCCCTAAGAACAAACAACACTAACACTCTAACAACAACCAACATTAAACCCCTAACAACAAACAATCCTAACCCCCTAAAAACAAACAACACTAACACCCTAAAAACAAACAACCCTAAAACCCTAAAAACAAACAACAATGAACCCCTAAAAACAAACAAGACTAAGCCAATAAGAACAAAGAGCACTAACCCACTAACAACAAAAAACACTAACCCTCTAACAACATCCAACAGTAACGCCCTAACCACAAACAACACTAACCCCCTAACAACAAACAACCCTAACCCCTAACAACAAACAACCCTAACCCCCTAACAACAAACAACCCTAACCCCCTAACAACCAACAACTCTCACTCCCTAAACAACCAACAACACTAACCCCTAACCAACAACAGCACTAACCCAGTAAAAACAAAAAAAACTAACCCCCTAACAACAACCAACACTTATCCTCTAAAAACAAACAACACTAACCCCCAACAAGAAAGAACCCAAATCCTCTAACAAGAAACAACTCTAACCCACTAACAACAAACAACTCTGAACCCCTAACAACAAACACCACTAACCCACTAACAACAAACAACACTAACCCCGTAACTAGAAACTACCCTAACCCCGTAACAACAAACAACCCTAACACCCAAACAACAAACACTAACCCCCTAACAACAAAGAACCCTATCTCTCTAACAAGAAACAACACTTACCCCCTAACAACAAAAAACACTAACCCCCTAACAACAAACACCACTAACCCCCTAACAACAATCCTAACACCCTAACAACAAACAACACTAACACCCTAACAACAAAAACCACTAAACCCCAACAAGAAACAACCCTAAACCCCTAACAACAAACACTAACCCCCTAACAACAAACAACACTAAACCCCTAACAAGAAACTATCCTATCCCCGTAACAACAAACAACCCTAACCTAATAACAACAAACAATCTTAACCCCCTAACAACAAACAACCCTAAATCCCTAACAACAAACAATCCTAAACCCCTAACAACCAACAACATTAACCCCCTAACCACAAACAACACTAACCCCCTAACAACAAACACCACTAACCCCCTAACAACAATCCTAACACCCTAACAACAAACAACACTAACACCCTAACAACAAAAACCACTAAAGCCCAACAAGAAACAACCCTAATCCCCTAAATACAAACAACACTAACCCCCTAATCACAAACAACACTAACACCCTAACAACAAAAACCACTAAACCTCAACAAGAAACAACCCGAAACCCCTAAATAGAAACAGCACTAACAACCTAACAACAACCCTAACCCCCTAACAACAAACAACCCTAAGCCCCAACAACAAACTACTCTAACCCACTAACAAAAAACAACCCTAAGCCTCTAACAACAAAGAACCCTAACTCTCTAACAAGAAACAACACTAACCCCCTAGCAACAAAAAACACTAACCCCCTAACAACAATCCTAACAACCTACCAACAAACAACACTAACCCCCTAAAAATAAACTACCCTAAACCCCTAACAACAAACAACCCTAACCCCCTAACAACAAACAACCCTAAAACCCTAACAAGAAACTAACCTAACCCCGTAACAAAAAACAACCCTAACCTCCTAACAACAAACAACCTTAAACCCCTAACAACATAAAACCCTAAACACCTAACAACAAACAATCCTAAGCCCCTAACAACCAACAACACTCAGCCCCTAACCACAAACAACACTAACACCCTAACCACAAACAACACTAACCCCACAAGAACAAAGAACACTAACCCCCTAACAACAAACACTAACCCCCGAACAACAAACAACCCTAACCCCTAACATCAAACAACACTAACCCCGTAACAACAAACAACCCTAACCCCCAAACAACAAACAACCCTAACCCCCTAACAACAAACAATCCCATCCCCGTAACAACCAACAACACTAACCCCCTAACCACAAACAACACTAACACCCTAACAACAAAAACCACTAAACCCCAACAAGAAAAAACCCTAAACCCCTAACAACAAACAACACTAACCCCCTAACAACACACAACCCTAACCAGACAACAAAGAACCCTAACTCACTAACAACAAACAACACTAACCCCCTAACAAGAAACTACCCTAACCCCGTAACAACAAACAACCCTAACCCCCTAACAACAAACAACCCTAACCCCCTAACAACAAACAACCCTAACCCCCTAACAACCAACAACCGTAAACCCCTATCAACAAACAACACTAACCCCCTAACAACAAACAACCCTAACCCCCTAACAACAAACAACCCTAACCCCCTAAACAACCAACAACACTAACCCCCTAACCACCAACAGCACTAACCCAGTAAAAACAAAAAAAAACTAACCCCCTACAGCAACCAACACTTATCCCCTAAAAACAAACAACACTAACCCCCAACAAGAAAGAACCCAAATCCTCTAACAACAAACAACTCTAACCCCCTAACAACAAAAAACTCTGAACCCCTAACAACAAACAACACTAACCCACTAACAACAAACAACCCTAAACCCCTAACAACAAACAACCCTTACCCCCTAACAACCAACAACACTAACCCCCTAAACAAAAACACTAACACCCTAACACCAAAAACCACTAAACCTCAACAAGAGACAACCCTAAACACCTAACAACAAACAACATGAACCCCTAACAACAAACACTAACACCCTAACAACAACCATCCCTAACCCCCTAACAACAAACAACACTAAGCCCCAACAACAAACAACACTAACCCTTTAACAACAACCCTAATCCCCTAACTACAAACAACACTAACCCACTAACAACAAACAAAACTAACCCCCTAAAAAACAACACAAACCCCCAACAACAACTCTCACACCCTAACAACAAACAACACTAACTCCCTAACAACAACAACACTAACCCCCAAAAACAAAGAAAACTAACACCCTACCAACAAACAATACTAAACGGCAACTAGAAACAACCCTAACCCCCTAACAACAAACAACACTAACCCTCTAATAACAAACAACACTAACACCCAACAACAGTCCTAACCACCTAACAACAAAGAACACTAACCCCCTAAAAAGAAAAAACAATAAACCCCTAAAAGCAAACAACACTCATCCCCTAAGAACAAAGAACACTAACACTCTAACAACAACCAACATTAAACCCCTAACAACAAACAATCCTAACCCCCTAAAAACAAACAACACTAACACCCTAAAAACAAACAACCCTAAAACCCTAAAAACAAACAACAATGAACCCCTAAAAACAAACAAGACTAAGCCAATAAGAACAAAGAGCACTAACCCACTAACAACAAAAAACACTAACCCTCTAACAACATCCAACAGTAACGCCCTAACCACAAACAACACTAACCCCCTAACAACAAACAACCCTAACCCCTAACAACAAACAACCCTAACCCCCTAACAACAAACAACCCTAACCCCCTAACAACCAACAACTCTCACTCCCTAAACAACCAACAACACTAACCCCCTAACCAACAACAGCACTAACCCAGTAAAAACAAAAAAAACTAACCCCCTAACAACAACCAACACTTATCCCCTAAAAACAAACAACACTAACCCCCAACAAGAAAGAACCCAAATCCTCTAACAAGAAACAACTCTAACCCACTAACAACAAACAACTCTGAACCCCTAACAACAAACACCACTAACCCACTAACAACAAACAACACTAACCCCGTAACTAGAAACTACCCTAACCCCGTAACAACAAACAACCCTAACACCCAAACAACAAACACTAACCCCCTAACAACAAAGAACCCTATCTCTCTAACAAGAAACAACACTTACCCCCTAACAACAAAAAACACTAACCCCCTAACAACAAACACCACTAACCCCCTAACAACAATCCTAACACCCTAACAACAAACAACACTAACACCCTAACAACAAAAACCACTAAACCCCAACAAGAAACAACCCTAAACCCCTAACAACAAACACTAACCCCCTAACAACAAACAACACTAAATCCCTAACAAGAAACTATCCTAACCCCGTAACAACAAACAACCCTAACCTAATAACAACAAACAATCTTAACCCCCTAACAACAAACAACCCTAAATCCCTAACAACAAACAATCCTAAACCCCTAACAACCAACAACATTCACCCCTAACCACAAACAACACTAACCCCGTAAGAACAAACAACACTAACCCCCTAACAACAAACAACACTAACACCCTAACAACAAAAACCACTAAAGCCCAACAAGAAACAACCCTAATCCCCTAAATACAAACAACACTAACCCCCTAATCACAAACAACACTAACACCCTAACAACAAAAACCACTAAACCTCAACAAGAAACAACCCGAAACCCCTAAATAGAAACAACACTAACAACCTAACAACAACCCTAACCCCCTAACAACAAACAACCCTAAGCCCCAACAACAAACTACTCTAACCCACTAACAAAAAACAACCCTAAGCCTCTAACAACAAAGAACCCTAACTCTCTAACAAGAAACAACACTAACCCCCTAGCAACAAAAAACACTAACCCCCTAACAACAATCCTAACAACCTACCAACAAACAACACTAACCCCCTAAAAATAAACTACCCTAAACCCCTAACAACAAACAACCCTAACCCCCTAACAACAAACAACCCTAAAACCCTAACAAGAAACTAACCTAACCCCGTAACAAAAAACAACCCTAACCTCCTAACAACAAACAACCTTAAACCCCTAACAACATAAAACCCTAAACACCTAACAACAAACAATCCTAACCCCCTAACAACCAACAACACTCACCCCCTAACCACAAACAAAACTAACACCCTAACCACAAACAACACTAACCCCACAAGAACAAAGAACACTAACCCCCTAACAACAAACACTAACCCCCGAACAACAAACAACCCTAACCCCTAACATCAAACAACACTAACCCCGTAACAACAAACAACCCTAACCCCCAAACAACAAACAACCCTAACCCCCTAACAACAAACAATCCCATCCCCGTAACAACCAACAACACTAACCCCCTAACCACAAACAACACTAACACCCTAACAACAAAAACCACTAAACCCCAACAAGAAAAAACCCTAAACCCCTAACAACAAACAACACTAACCCCCTAACAACACACGACCCTAACCAGACAACAAAGAACCCTAACCCACTAACAACAAACAACACTAACCCCCTAACAAGAAACTACCCTAACCCCGTAACAACAAACAACCCTAACCCCTAACAACAAACAACCCTAACCCCCTAACAACAAAAAAACCTAACCAAACAACTAACAACCATAACCGACTAACAACAAACTACACTAAACCCCTAACAACAACAACACTAACACCCAAAAACGGACAACACTAACACACTAACAACAAACACTACTAAACCCCAACTACAAACAACTCTAACCCACTAAAAACAAACAACACTAACCCCCTAACATCAAACAACCCTAAACCCCTAACATCAAAGAACACTAACATCCTAACAACAAACAACCCTAACCCCCTAACAACAAACAACACTAACCCCTAAAAACCAAAAACACTAACCCACTAACAACAAACAACCCGAACCCACTAACAACAAACAACCCTAACACCCTAACAACAAACAACATTAACCCCCTAACAACAAACAACGCTGAACCACTAACATCAAACAACACTAACCCCTAACAACAAACAACACTAACACCCTAACAACAAACAACACTAACACCCTAACAACAAAAACCACTAAACCCCAACAAGAAACAACCCTAAACCGCTAACAACAAACACTAACCCCCTAACAACAAACAACACTAAACCCCTAACAAAAAACTATCCTAACCCCGTAACAACAAACAACCCTAACCTAATAACAACAAACAACCTTAACCCCTAACAACAAACAACCTTAAATCACTAACAACAAACAATCCTAACCCCCTAACAACCAACAACATTCACCCCCTAATCACAAACAACACTAACACCCTAACCACAAACAACACTAACCCCGTAAGAACAAACAACACTAACCCCCTAACAACAAACAACACTAACACCCTAACAACAAAAACCACTAAACCCCAACAAGAAACAACCCTAAACACCTTACAACAAACACTAACCCCCTAACAACAAACAACACTAACACCCTAACAAGACCCTACCCTAACCCCGTAACAACAAACAACCCTAACCCCTAACAACAAACAACCCTAACCCCCTAACAACAAACAACCCTAACCCCTAACAACAAACAACCCTAACCCCCTAACAACAAACAACCCTAACCAAACAACAAACAACCCTAACCGACTAACAACAAACAACACTAAACCCCTAACAAGAATCTACCTTAAACCCGAAACAACAAACAACCCTAACCCCCTAACAACCAACAACCGTAAACCCCTAACAACAAACAACACTAACCCCCTAACAACAAACAACCCTAACCCCCTAACAACAAACAACCCTAACCCCCTAAACAACCAACAACACTAACCCCCTAACCACCAACAGCACTAACCCAGTAAAAACCAAAAAAAACTAAACCCCTACAGCAACCAACACTTATCCCCTAAAAACAAACAACACTAACCCCCAACAAGAAAGAACCCAAATCCTCTAACAACAAACAACTCTAACCCCCTAACAATAAAAAACTCTGAACCCCTAACAACAAACAACACTAACCCACTAACAACAAACAACCCTAAACCCCTAACAACAAACAACCCTTACCCCCTAACAACCAACAACACTAACCCCCTAAACAAAAACACTAACACCCTAACACCAAAAACCACTAAACCTCAACAAGAGACAACCCTAAACACCTAACAACAAACATTAACCCCCTAACAACAAACACTAACACCCTAACAACAACCATCCCTAACCCCCTAACAACAAACAACACTAAGCCCCAACAACAAACAACACTAACCCTTTAACAACAACCCTAATCCCCTAACTACAAACAACACTAACCCACTAACAACAAACAAAACTAACCCCCTAAAAAACAACACAAACCCCCAACAACAACTCTCACACCCTAACAACAAACAACACTAACTCCCTAACAACAACAACACTAACCCCCAAAAACAAAGAAAACTAACACCCTACCAACAAACAATACTAAACGGCAACTAGAAACAACCCTAACCCCCTAACAACAAACAACACTAACCCTCTAATAACAAACAACACTAACACCCAACAACAGTCCTAACCACCTAACAACAAAGAACACTAACCCCCTAAAAAGAAAAAACAATAAACCCCTAAAAGCAAACAACACTCATCCCCTAAGAACAAAGAACACTAACACTCTAACAACAACCAACATTAAACCCCTAACAACAAACAATCCTAACCCCCTAAAAACAAACAACACTAACACCCTAAAAACAAACAACCCTAAAACCCTAAAAACAAACAACAATGAACCCCTAAAAACAAACAAGACTAAGCCAATAAGAACAAAGAGCACTAACCCACTAACAACAAAAAACACTAACCCTCTAACAACATCCAACAGTAACGCCCTAACCACAAACAACACTAACCCCCTAACAACAAACAACCCTAACCCCTAACAACAAACAACCCTAACCCCCTAACAACAAACAACCCTAACCCCCTAACAACCAACAACTCTCACTCTCTAAACAACCAACAACACTAACCCCCTAACCAACAACAGCACTAACCCAGTAAAAACAAAAAAAACTAACCCCCTAACAACAACCAACACTTATCCCCTAAAAACAAACAACACTAACCCCCAACAAGAAAGAACCCAAATCCTCTAACAAGAAACAACTCTAACCCACTAACAACAAACAACTCTGAACCCCTAACAACAAACACCACTAACCCACTAACAACAAACAACACTAACCCCGTAACTAGAAACTACCCTAACCCCGTAACAACAAACAACCCTAACACCCAAACAACAAACACTAACCCCCTAACAACAAAGAACCCTATCTCTCTAACAAGAAACAACACTTACCCCCTAACAACAAAAAACACTAACCCCCTAACAACAAACACCACTAACCCCCTAACAACAATCCTAACACCCTAACAACAAACAACACTAACACCCTAACAACAAAAACCACTAAACCCCAACAAGAAACAACCCTAAACCCCTAACAACAAACACTAACCCCCTAACAACAAACAACACTAAATCCCTAACAAGAAACTATCCTAACCCCGTAACAACAAACAACCCTAACCTAATAACAACAAACAATCTTAACCCCCTAACAACAAACAACCCTAAATCCCTAACAACAAACAATCCTAAACCCCTAACAACCAACAACATTCACCCCTAACCACAAACAACACTAACCCCGTAAGAACAAACCACACTAACCCCCTAACAACAAACAACACTAACACCCTAACAACAAAAACCACTAAAGCCCAACAAGAAACAACCCTAATCCCCTAAATACAAACAACACTAACCCCCTAATCACAAACAACACTAACACCCTAACAACAAAAACCACTAAACCTCAACAAGAAACAACCCGAAACCCCTAAATAGAAACAACACTAACCACCTAACAACAACCCTAACCCCCTAACAACAAACAACCCTAAGCCCCAACAACAAACTACTCTAACCCACTAACAAAAAACAACCCTAAGCCTCTAACAACAAAGAACCCTAACTCTCTAACAAGAAACAACACTAACCCCCTAGCAACAAAAAACACTAACCCCCTAACAACAATCCTAACAACCTACCAACAAACAACACTAACCCCCTAAAAATAAACTACCCTAAACCCCTAACAACAAACAACCCTAACCCCCTAACAACAAACAACCCTAAAACCCTAACAAGAAACTAACCTAACCCCGTAACAAAAAACAACCCTAACCTCCTAACAACAAACAACCTTAAACCCCTAACAACATAAAACCCTAAACACCTAACAACAAACAATCCTAAGCCCCTAACAACCAACAACACTCACCCCCTAACCACAAACAACACTAACACCCTTACCACAAACAACACTAACCCCACAAGAACAAAGAACACTAACCCCCTAACAACAAACACTAACCCCCGAACAACAAACAACCCTAACCCCTAACATCAAACAACACTAACCCCGTAACAACAAACAACCCTAACCCCCAAACAACAAACAACCCTAACCCCCTAACAACAAACAATCCCATCCCCGTAACAACCAACAACACTAACCCCCTAACCACAAACAACACTAACACCCTAACAACAAAAACCACTAAACCCCAACAAGAAAAAACCCTAAACCCCTAACAACAAACAACACTAACCCCCTAACAACACACAACCCTAACCAGACAACAAAGAACCCTAACCCACTAACAACAAACAACACTAACCCCCTAACAAGAAACTACCCTAACCCCGTAACAACAAACAACCCTAACCCCCTAACAACAAACAACCCTAACCCCCTAACAACAAACAACCCTAACCCCCTAACAACCAACAACCGTAAACCCCTAACAACAAACAACACTAACCCCCTAACAACAAACAACCCTAACCCCCTAACAACAAACAACCCTAACCCCCTAAACAACCAACAACACTAACCCCCTAACCACCAACAGCACTAACCCAGTAAAAACAAAAAAAAACTAACCCCCTACAGCAACCAACACTTATCCCCTAAAAACAAACAACACTAACCCCCAACAAGAAAGAACCCAAATCCTCTAACAACAAACAACTCTCACCCCCTAACAACAAAAAACTCTGAACCCCTAACAACAAACAACACTAACCCACTAACAACAAACAACCCTAAACCCCTAACAACAAACAACCCTTACCCCCTAACAACCAACAACACTAACCCCCTAAACAAAAACACTAACACCCTAACCACAAACAACACTAACCCCGTAAGAACAAACAACACTAACCCCCTAACAACAAACAACACTAACACCCTAACAACAAAAACCACTAAAGCCCAAGAAACAACCCTAATCCCCTAAATACAAACAACACTAACCCCCTAATCACAAACAACACTAACACCCTAACAACAAAAACCATTAACCTCAACAAGAAACAACCCGAAACCCCTAAATAGAAACAACACTAACAACCTAACAACAACCCTAACCCCCTAACAACAAACAACCCTAAGCCCCAACAACAAACTACTCTAACCCACTAACAAAAAACAACCCTAAGCCTCTAACAACAAAGAACCCTAACTCTCTAACAAGAAACAACACTAACCCCCTAGCAACAAAAAACACTAACCCCCTAACAACAATCCTAACAACCTACCAACAAACAACACTAACCCCCTAAAAATAAACTACCCTAAACCCCTAACAACAAACAACCCTAACCCCCTAACAACAAACAACCCTAAAACCCTAACAAGAAACTAACCTAACCCCGTAACAAAAAACAACCCTAACCTCCTAACAACAAACAACCTTAAACCCCTAACAACATAAAACCCTAAACACCTAACAACAAACAATCCTAAGCCCCTAACAACCAACAACACTCACCCCCTAACCACAAACAACACTAACACCCTAACCACAAACAACACTAACCCCACAAGAACAAAGAACACTAACCCCCTAACAACAAACACTAACCCCCGAACAACAAACAACCCTAACCCCTAACATCAAACAACACTAACCCCGTAACAACAAACCACCCTAACCCCCAAACAACAAACAACCCTAACCCCCTAACAACGAACAATCCCATCCCCGTAACAACCAACAACACTAACCCCCTAACCACAAACAACACTAACACCCTAACAACAAAAACCACTAAACCCCAACAAGAAAAAACCCTAAACCCCTAACAACAAACAACACTAACCCCCTAACAACACACAACCCTAACCAGACAACAAAGAACCCTAACCCACTAACAACAAACAACACTAACCCCCTAACAAGAAACTACCCTAACCCCGTAACAACAAACAACCCTAACCCCCTAACAACAAACAACCCTAACCCCCTAACAACCAACAACCGTAAACCCCTAACAACAAACAACACTAACCCCCTAACAACAAACAACCCTAACCCCCTAACAACAAACAACCCTAACCCCCTAAACAACCAACAACACTAACCCCCTAACCACCAACAGCACTAACCCAGTAAAACAAAAAAAAACTAACCCCCTACAGCAACCAACACTTATCCCCTAAAAACAAACAACACTAACCCCCAACAAGAAAGAACCCAAATCCTCTAACAACAAACAACTCTAACCCCCTAACAACAAAAAACTCTGAACCCCTAACAACAAACAACACTAACCCACTAACAACAAACAACCCTAAACCCCTAACAACAAACAACCCTTACCCCCTAACAACCAACAACACTAACCCCCTAAACAAAAACACTAACACCCTAACACCAAAAACCACTAAACCTCAACAAGAGACAACCCTAAACACCTAACAACAAACAACATGAACCCCTAACAACAAACACTAACACCCTAACAACAACCATCCCTAACCCCCTAACAACAAACAACACTAAGCCCCAACAACAAACAACACTAACCCTTTAACAACAACCCTAATCCCCTAACTACAAACAACACTAACCCACTAACAACAAACAAAACTAACCCCCTAAAAAACAACACAAACCCCCAACAACAACTCTCACACCCTAACAACAAACAACACTAACTCCCTAACAACAACAACACTAACCCCCAAAAACAAAGAAAACTAACACCCTACCAACAAACAATACTAAACGGCAACTAGAAACAACCCTAACCCCCTAACAACAAACAACACTAACCCTCTAATAACAAACAACACTAACACCCAACAACAGTCCTAACCACCTAACAACAAAGAACACTAACCCCCTAAAAAGAAAAAACAATAAACCCCTAAAAGCAAACAACACTCATCCCCTAAGAACAAAGAACACTAACACTCTAACAACAACCAACATTAAACCCCTAACAACAAACAATCCTAACCCCCTAAAAACAAACAACACTAACACCCTAAAAACAAACAACCCTAAAACCCTAAAAACAAACAACAATGAACCCCTAAAAACAAACAAGACTAAGCCAATAAGAACAAAGAGCACTAACCCACTAACAACAAAAAACACTAACCCTCTAACAACATCCAACAGTAACGCCCTAACCACAAACAACACTAACCCCCTAACAACAAACAACCCTAACCCCTAACAACAAACAACCCTAACCCCCTAACAACAAACAACCCTAACCCCCTAACAACCAACAACTCTCACTCCCTAAACAACCAACAACACTAACCCCCTAACCAACAACAGCACTAACCCAGTAAAAACAAAAAAAACTAACCCCCTAACAACAACCAACACTTATCCCCTAAAAACAAACAACACTAACCCCCAACAAGAAAGAACCCAAATCCTCTAACAAGAAACAACTCTAACCCACTAACAACAAACAACTCTGAACCCCTAACAACAAACACCACTAACCCACTAACAACAAACAACACTAACCCCGTAACTAGAAACTACCCTAACCCCGTAACAACAAACAACCCTAACACCCAAACAACAAACACTAACCCCCTAACAACAAAGAACCCTATCTCTCTAACAAGAAACAACACTTACCCCCTAACAACAAAAAACACTAACCCCCTAACAACAAACACCACTAACCCCCTAACAACAATCCTAACACCCTAACAACAAACAACACTAACACCCTAACAACAAAAACCACTAAACCCCAACAAGAAACAACCCTAAACCCCTAACAACAAACACTAACCCCCTAACAACAAACAACACTAAATCCCTAACAAGAAACTATCCTAACCCCGTAACAACAAACAACCCTAACCTAATAACAACAAACAATCTTAACCCCCTAACAACAAACAACCCTAAATCCCTAACAACAAACAATCCTAAACCCCTAACAACCAACAACATTCACCCCTAACCACAAACAACACTAACCCCGTAAGAACAAACAACACTAACCCCCTAACAACAAACAACACTAACACCCTAACAACAAAAACCACTAAAGCCCAACAAGAAACAACCCTAATCCCCTAAATACAAACAACACTAACCCCCTAATCACAAACAACACTAACACCCTAACAACAAAAACCACTAAACCTCAACAAGAAACAACCCGAAACCCCTAAATAGAAACAACACTAACCACCTAACAACAACCCTAACCCCCTAACAACAAACAACCCTAAGCCCCAACAACAAACTACTCTAACCCACTAACAAAAAACAACCCTAAGCCTCTAACAACAAAGAACCCTAACTCTCTAACAAGAAACAACACTAACCCCCTAGCAACAAAAAACACTAACCCCCTAACAACAATCCTAACAACCTACCAACAAACAACACTAACCCCCTAAAAATAAACTACCCTAAACCCCTAACAACAAACAACCCTAACCCCCTAACAACAAACAACCCTAAAACCCTAACAAGAAACTAACCTAACCCCGTAACAAAAAACAACCCTAACCTCCTAACAACAAACAACCTTAAACCCCTAACAACATAAAACCCTAAACACCTAACAACAAACAATCCTAAGCCCCTAACAACCAACAACACTCACCCCCTAACCACAAACAACACTAACACCCTTACCACAAACAACACTAACCCCACAAGAACAAAGAACACTAACCCCCTAACAACAAACACTAACCCCCGAACAACAAACAACCCTAACCCCTAACATCAAACAACACTAACCCCGTAACAACAAACAACCCTAACCCCCAAACAACAAACAACCCTAACCCCCTAACAACAAACAATCCCATCCCCGTAACAACCAACAACACTAACCCCCTAACCACAAACAACACTAACACCCTAACAACAAAAACCACTAAACCCCAACAAGAAAAAACCCTAAACCCCTAACAACAAACAACACTAACCCCCTAACAACACACAACCCTAACCAGACAACAAAGAACCCTAACCCACTAACAACAAACAACACTAACCCCCTAACAAGAAACTACCCTAACCCCGTAACAACAAACAACCCTAACCCCCTAACAACAAACAACCCTAACCCCCTAACAACAAACAACCCTAACCCCCTAACAACCAACAACCGTAAACCCCTAACAACAAACAACACTAACCCCCTAACAACAAACAACCCTAACCCCCTAACAACAAACAACCCTAACCCCCTAAACAACCAACAACACTAACCCCCTAACCACCAACAGCACTAACCCAGTAAAACAAAAAAAAACTAACCCCCTACAGCAACCAACACTTATCCCCTAAAAACAAACAACACTAACCCCCAACAAGAAAGAACCCAAATCCTCTAACAACAAACAACTCTCACCCCCTAACAACAAAAAACTCTGAACCCCTAACAACAAACAACACTAACCCACTAACAACAAACAACCCTAAACCCCTAACAACAAACAACCCTTACCCCCAACAACCAACAACACTAACCCCCTAAACAAAAACACTAACACCCTAACCACAAACAACACTAACCCCGTAAGAACAAACAACACTAACCCCCTAACAACAAACAACACTAACACCCTAACAACAAAAACCACTAAAGCCCAACAAGAAACAACCCTAATCCCCTAAATACAAACAACACTAACCCCCTAATCACAAACAACACTAACACCCTAACAACAAAAACCATTAACCTCAACAAGAAACAACCCGAAACCCCTAAATAGAAACAACACTAACAACCTAACAACAACCCTAACCCCCTAACAACAAACAACCCTAAGCCCCAACAACAAACTACTCTAACCCACTAACAAAAAACAACCCTAAGCCTCTAACAACAAAGAACCCTAACTCTCTAACAAGAAACAACACTAACCCCCTAGCAACAAAAAACACTAACCCCCTAACAACAATCCTAACAACCTACCAACAAACAACACTAACCCCCTAAAAATAAACTACCCTAAACCCCTAACAACAAACAACCCTAACCCCCTAACAACAAACAACCCTAAAACCCTAACAAGAAACTAACCTAACCCCGTAACAAAAAACAACCCTAACCTCCTAACAACAAACAACCTTAAACCCCTAACAACATAAAACCCTAAACACCTAACAACAAACAATCCTAAGCCCCTAACAACCAACAACACTCACCCCCTAACCACAAACAACACTAACACCCTAACCACAAACAACACTAACCCCACAAGAACAAAGAACACTAACCCCCTAACAACAAACACTAACCCCCGAACAACAAACAACCCTAACCCCTAACATCAAACAACACTAACCCCGTAACAACAAACCACCCTAACCCCCAAACAACAAACAACCCTAACCCCCTAACAACGAACAATCCCATCCCCGTAACAACCAACAACACTAACCCCCTAACCACAAACAACACTAACACCCTAACAACAAAAACCACTAAACCCCAACAAGAAAAAACCCTAAACCCCTAACAACAAACAACACTAACCCCCTAACAACACACAACCCTAACCAGACAACAAAGAACCCTAACCCACTAACAACAAACAACACTAACCCCCTAACAAGAAACTACCCTAACCCCGTAACAACAAACAACCCTAACCCCCTAACAACAAACAACCCTAACCCCCTAACAACAAACAACCCTAACCCCCTAACAACCAACAACCGTAAACCCCTAACAACAAACAACACTAACCCCCTAACAACAAACAACCCTAACCCCCTAACAACAAACAACCCTAACCCCCTAAACAACCAACAACACTAACCCCCTAACCACCAACAGCACTAACCCAGTAAAACAAAAAAAAACTAACCCCCTACAGCAACCAACACTTATCCCCTAAAAACAAACAACACTAACCCCCAACAAGAAAGAACCCAAATCCTCTAACAACAAACAACTCTAACCCCCTAACAACAAAAAACTCTGAACCCCTAACAACAAACAACACTAACCCACTAACAACAAACAACCCTAAACCCCTAACAACAAACAACCCTTACCCCCTAACAACCAACAACACTAACCCCCTAAACAAAAACACTAACACCCTAACACCAAAAACCACTAAACCTCAACAAGAGACAACCCTAAACACCTAACAACAAACAACATGAACCCCTAACAACAAACACTAACACCCTAACAACAACCATCCCTAACCCCCTAACAACAAACAACACTAAGCCCCAACAACAAACAACACTAACCCTCTAACAACAACCCTAATCCCCTAACTACAAACAACACTAACCCACTAACAACAAACAAAACTAACCCCCTAAAAAACAACACAAACCCCCAACAACAACTCTCACACCCTAACAACAAACAACACTAACTCCCTAACAACAACAACACTAACCCCCAAAAACAAAGAAAACTAACACCCTACCAACAAACAATACTAAACGGCAACTAGAAACAACCCTAACCCCCTAACAACAAACAACACTAACCCTCTAATAACAAACAACACTAACACCCAACAACAGTCCTAACCACCTAACAACAAAGAACACTAACCCCCTAAAAAGAAAAAACAATAAACCCCTAAAAGCAAACAACACTCATCCCCTAAGAACAAAGAACACTAACACTCTAACAACAACCAACATTAAACCCCTAACAACAAACAATCCTAACCCCCTAAAAACAAACAACACTAACACCCTAAAAACAAACAACCCTAAAACCCTAAAAACAAACAACAATGAACCCCTAAAAACAAACAAGACTAAGCCAATAAGAACAAAGAGCACTAACCCACTAACAACAAAAAACACTAACCCTCTAACAACATCCAACAGTAACGCCCTAACCACAAACAACACTAACCCCCTAACAACAAACAACCCTAACCCCTAACAACAAACAACCCTAACCCCCTAACAACAAACAACCCTAACCCCCTAACAACCAACAACTCTCACTCCCTAAACAACCAACAACACTAACCCCCTAACCAACAACAGCACTAACCCAGTAAAAACAAAAAAAACTAACCCCCTAACAACAACCAACACTTATCCCCTAAAAACAAACAACACTAACCCCCAACAAGAAAGAACCCAAATCCTCTAACAAGAAACAACTCTAACCCACTAACAACAAACAACTCTGAACCCCTAACAACAAACACCACTAACCCACTAACAACAAACAACACTAACCCCGTAACTAGAAACTACCCTAACCCCGTAACAACAAACAACCCTAACACCCAAACAACAAACACTAACCCCCTAACAACAAAGAACCCTATCTCTCTAACAAGAAACAACACTTACCCCCTAACAACAAAAAACACTAACCCCCTAACAACAAACACCACTAACCCCCTAACAACAATCCTAACACCCTAACAACAAACAACACTAACACCCTAACAACAAAAACCACTAAACCCCAACAAGAAACAACCCTAAACCCCTAACAACAAACACTAACCCCCTAACAACAAACAACACTAAATCCCTAACAAGAAACTATCCTAACCCCGTAACAACAAACAACCCTAACCTAATAACAACAAACAATCTTAACCCCCTAACAACAAACAACCCTAAATCCCTAACAACAAACAATCCTAAACCCCTAACAACCAACAACATTCACCCCTAACCACAAACAACACTAACCCCGTAAGAACAAACAACACTAACCCCCTAACAACAAACAACACTAACACCCTAACAACAAAAACCACTAAAGCCCAACAAGAAACAACCCTAATCCCCTAAATACAAACAACACTAACCCCCTAATCACAAACAACACTAACACCCTAACAACAAAAACCACTAAACCTCAACAAGAAACAACCCGAAACCCCTAAATAGAAACAACACTAACCACCTAACAACAACCCTAACCCCCTAACAACAAACAACCCTAAGCCCCAACAACAAACTACTCTAACCCACTAACAAAAAACAACCCTAAGCCTCTAACAACAAAGAACCCTAACTCTCTAACAAGAAACAACACTAACCCCCTAGCAACAAAAAACACTAACCCCCTAACAACAATCCTAACAACCTACCAACAAACAACACTAACCCCCTAAAAATAAACTACCCTAAACCCCTAACAACAAACAACCCTAACCCCCTAACAACAAACAACCCTAAAACCCTAACAAGAAACTAACCTAACCCCGTAACAAAAAACAACCCTAACCTCCTAACAACAAACAACCTTAAACCCCTAACAACATAAAACCCTAAACACCTAACAACAAACAATCCTAAGCCCCTAACAACCAACAACACTCACCCCCTAACCACAAACAACACTAACACCCTTACCACAAACAACACTAACCCCACAAGAACAAAGAACACTAACCCCCTAACAACAAACACTAACCCCCGAACAACAAACAACCCTAACCCCTAACATCAAACAACACTAACCCCGTAACAACAAACAACCCTAACCCCCAAACAACAAACAACCCTAACCCCCTAACAACAAACAATCCCATCCCCGTAACAACCAACAACACTAACCCCCTAACCACAAACAACACTAACACCCTAACAACAAAAACCACTAAACCCCAACAAGAAAAAACCCTAAACCCCTAACAACAAACAACACTAACCCCCTAACAACACACAACCCTAACCAGACAACAAAGAACCCTAACCCACTAACAACAAACAACACTAACCCCCTAACAAGAAACTACCCTAACCCCGTAACAACAAACAACCCTAACCCCCTAACAACAAACAACCCTAACCCCCTAACAACAAACAACCCTAACCCCCTAACAACCAACAACCGTAAACCCCTAACAACAAACAACACTAACCCCCTAACAACAAACAACCCTAACCCCCTAACAACAAACAACCCTAACCCCCTAAACAACCAACAACACTAACCCCCTAACCACCAACAGCACTAACCCAGTAAAACAAAAAAAAACTAACCCCCTACAGCAACCAACACTTATCCCCTAAAAACAAACAACACTAACCCCCAACAAGAAAGAACCCAAATCCTCTAACAACAAACAACTCTCACCCCCTAACAACAAAAAACTCTGAACCCCTAACAACAAACAACACTAACCCACTAACAACAAACAACCCTAAACCCCTAACAACAAACAACCCTTACCCCCAACAACCAACAACACTAACCCCCTAAACAAAAACACTAACACCCTAACCACAAACAACACTAACCCCGTAAGAACAAACAACACTAACCCCCTAACAACAAACAACACTAACACCCTAACAACAAAAACCACTAAAGCCCAACAAGAAACAACCCTAATCCCCTAAATACAAACAACACTAACCCCCTAATCACAAACAACACTAACACCCTAACAACAAAAACCATTAACCTCAACAAGAAACAACCCGAAACCCCTAAATAGAAACAACACTAACAACCTAACAACAACCCTAACCCCCTAACAACAAACAACCCTAAGCCCCAACAACAAACTACTCTAACCCACTAACAAAAAACAACCCTAAGCCTCTAACAACAAAGAACCCTAACTCTCTAACAAGAAACAACACTAACCCCCTAGCAACAAAAAACACTAACCCCCTAACAACAATCCTAACAACCTACCAACAAACAACACTAACCCCCTAAAAATAAACTACCCTAAACCCCTAACAACAAACAACCCTAACCCCCTAACAACAAACAACCCTAAAACCCTAACAAGAAACTAACCTAACCCCGTAACAAAAAACAACCCTAACCTCCTAACAACAAACAACCTTAAACCCCTAACAACATAAAACCCTAAACACCTAACAACAAACAATCCTAAGCCCCTAACAACCAACAACACTCACCCCCTAACCACAAACAACACTAACACCCTAACCACAAACAACACTAACCCCACAAGAACAAAGAACACTAACCCCCTAACAACAAACACTAACCCCCGAACAACAAACAACCCTAACCCCTAACATCAAACAACACTAACCCCGTAACAACAAACCACCCTAACCCCCAAACAACAAACAACCCTAACCCCCTAACAACGAACAATCCCATCCCCGTAACAACCAACAACACTAACCCCCTAACCACAAACAACACTAACACCCTAACAACAAAAACCACTAAACCCCAACAAGAAAAAACCCTAAACCCCTAACAACAAACAACACTAACCCCCTAACAACACACAACCCTAACCAGACAACAAAGAACCCTAACCCACTAACAACAAACAACACTAACCCCCTAACAAGAAACTACCCTAACCCCGTAACAACAAACAACCCTAACCCCCTAACAACAAACAACCCTAACCCCCTAACAACAAACAACCCTAACCCCCTAACAACCAACAACCGTAAACCCCTAACAACAAACAACACTAACCCCCTAACAACAAACAACCCTAACCCCCTAACAACAAACAACCCTAACCCCCTAAACAACCAACAACACTAACCCCCTAACCACCAACAGCACTAACCCAGTAAAACAAAAAAAAACTAACCCCCTACAGCAACCAACACTTATCCCCTAAAAACAAACAACACTAACCCCCAACAAGAAAGAACCCAAATCCTCTAACAACAAACAACTCTAACCCCCTAACAACAAAAAACTCTGAACCCCTAACAACAAACAACACTAACCCACTAACAACAAACAACCCTAAACCCCTAACAACAAACAACCCTTACCCCCTAACAACCAACAACACTAACCCCCTAAACAAAAACACTAACACCCTAACACCAAAAACCACTAAACCTCAACAAGAGACAACCCTAAACACCTAACAACAAACAACATGAACCCCTAACAACAAACACTAACACCCTAACAACAACCATCCCTAACCCCCTAACAACAAACAACACTAAGCCCCAACAACAAACAACACTAACCCTCTAACAACAACCCTAATCCCCTAACTACAAACAACACTAACCCACTAACAACAAACAAAACTAACCCCCTAAAAAACAACACAAACCCCCAACAACAACTCTCACACCCTAACAACAAACAACACTAACTCCCTAACAACAACAACACTAACCCCCAAAAACAAAGAAAACTAACACCCTACCAACAAACAATACTAAACGGCAACTAGAAACAACCCTAACCCCCTAACAACAAACAACACTAACCCTCTAATAACAAACAACACTAACACCCAACAACAGTCCTAACCACCTAACAACAAAGAACACTAACCCCCTAAAAAGAAAAAACAATAAACCCCTAAAAGCAAACAACACTCATCCCCTAAGAACAAACAACACTAACACTCTAACAACAACCAACATTAAACCCCTAACAACAAACAATCCTAACCCCCTAAAAACAAACAACACTAACACCCTAAAAACAAACAACCCTAAAACCCTAAAAACAAACAACAATGAACCCCTAAAAACAAACAAGACTAAGCCAATAAGAACAAAGAGCACTAACCCACTAACAACAAAAAACACTAACCCTCTAACAACATCCAACAGTAACGCCCTAACCACAAACAACACTAACCCCCTAACAACAAACAACCCTAACCCCTAACAACAAACAACCCTAACCCCCTAACAACAAACAACCCTAACCCCCTAACAACCAACAACTCTCACTCCCTAAACAACCAACAACACTAACCCCCTAACCAACAACAGCACTAACCCAGTAAAAACAAAAAAAACTAACCCCCTAACAACAACCAACACTTATCCCCTAAAAACAAACAACACTAACCCCCAACAAGAAAGAACCCAAATCCTCTAACAAGAAACAACTCTAACCCACTAACAACAAACAACTCTGAACCCCTAACAACAAACACCACTAACCCACTAACAACAAACAACACTAACCCCGTAACTAGAAACTACCCTAACCCCGTAACAACAAACAACCCTAACACCCAAACAACAAACACTAACCCCCTAACAACAAAGAACCCTATCTCTCTAACAAGAAACAACACTTACCCCCTAACAACAAAAAACACTAACCCCCTAACAACAAACACCACTAACCCCCTAACAACAATCCTAACACCCTAACAACAAACAACACTAACACCCTAACAACAAAAACCACTAAACCCCAACAAGAAACAACCCTAAACCCCTAACAACAAACACTAACCCCCTAACAACAAACAACACTAAATCCCTAACAAGAAACTATCCTAACCCCGTAACAACAAACAACCCTAACCTAATAACAACAAACAATCTTAACCACCTAACAACAAACAACCCTAAATCCCTAACAACAAACAATCCTAAACCCCTAACAACCAACAACATTCACCCCTAACCACAAACAACACTAACCCCGTAAGAACAAACAACACTAACCCCCTAACAACAAACAACACTAACACCCTAACAACAAAAACCACTAAAGCCCAACAAGAAACAACCCTAATCCCCTAAATACAAACAACACTAACCCCCTAATCACAAACAACACTAACACCCTAACAACAAAAACCACTAAACCTCAACAAGAAACAACCCGAAACCCCTAAATAGAAACAACACTAACCACCTAACAACAACCCTAACCCCCTAACAACAAACAACCCTAAGCCCCAACAACAAACTACTCTAACCCACTAACAAAAAACAACCCTAAGCCTCTAACAACAGAGAACCCTAACTCTCTAACAAGAAACAACACTAACCCCCTAGCAACAAAAAACACTAACCCCCTAACAACAATCCTAACAACCTACCAACAAACAACACTAACCCCCTAAAAATAAACTACCCTAAACCCCTAACAACAAACAACCCTAACCCCCTAACAACAAACAACCCTAAAACCCTAACAAGAAACTAACCTAACCCCGTAACAAAAAACAACCCTAACCTCCTAACAACAAACAACCTTAAACCCCTAACAACATAAAACCCTAAACACCTAACAACAAACAATCCTAACCCCCTAACAACCAACAACACTCACCCCCTAACCACAAACAAAACTAACACCCTAACCACAAACAACACTAACCCCACAAGAACAAAGAACACTAACCCCCTAACAACAAACACTAACCCCCGAACAACAAACAACCCTAACCCCTAACATCAAACAACACTAACCCCGTAACAACAAACAACCCTAACCCCCAAACAACAAACAACCCTAACCCCCTAACAACAAACAATCCCATCCCCGTAACAACCAACAACACTAACCCCCTAACCACAAACAACACTAACACCCTAACAACAAAAACCACTAAACCCCAACAAGAAAAAACCCTAAACCCCTAACAACAAACAACACTAACCCCCTAACAACACACAACCCTAACCAGACAACAAAGAACCCTAACCCACTAACAACAAACAACACTAACCCCCTAACAAGAAACTACCCTAACCCCGTAACAACAAACAACCCTAACCCCTAACAACAAACAACCCTAACCCCCTAACAACAAAAAAACTAACCAAACAACTAACAACCATAACCGACTAACAACAAACTACACTAAACCCCTAACAACAACAACACTAACACCCAAAAACGGACAACACTAACACACTAACAACAAACACTACTAAACCCCAACTACAAACAACTCTAACCCACTAAAAACAAACAACACTAACCCCCTAACATCAAACAACCCTAAACCCCTAACATCAAAGAACACTAACATCCTAACAACAAACAACCCTAACCCCCTAACAACAAACAACACTAACCCCTAAAAACCAAAAACACTAACCCACTAACAACAAACAACCCGAACCCACTAACAACAAACAACCCTAACACCCTAACAACAAACAACATTAACCCCCTAACAACAAACAACGCTGAACCACTAACATCAAACAACACTAACCCCTAACAACAAACAACACTAACACCCTAACAACAAACAACACTAACACCCTAACAACAAAAACCACTAAACCCCAACAAGAAACAACCCTAAACCGCTAACAACAAACACTAACCCCCTAACAACAAACAACACTAAACCCCTAACAAAAAACTATCCTAACCCCGTAACAACAAACAACCCTAACCTAATAACAACAAACAACCTTAACCCCTAACAACAAACAACCTTAAATCACTAACAACAAACAATCCTAACCCCCTAACAACCAACAACATTCACCCCCTAATCACAAACAACACTAACACCCTAACCACAAACAACACTAACCCCGTAAGAACAAACAACACTAACCCCCTAACAACAAACAACACTAACACCCTAACAACAAAAACCACTAAACCCCAACAAGAAACAACCCTAAACACCTAACAACAAACACTAACCCCCTAACAACAAACAACACTAACACCCTAACAAGACCCTACCCTAACCCCGTAACAACAAACAACCCTAACCCCTAACAACAAACAACCCTAACCCCCTAACAACAAACAACCCTAACCCCTAACAACAAACAACCCTAACCCCCTAACAACAAACAACCCTAACCAAACAACAAACAACCCTAACCGACTAACAACAAACAACACTAAACCCCTAACAAGAATCTACCTTAAACCCGAAACAACAAACAACCCTAACCCCCTAACAACCAACAACCGTAAACCCCTAACAACAAACAACACTAACCCCCTAACAACAAACAACCCTAACCCCCTAACAACAAACAACCCTAACCCCCTAAACAACCAACAACACTAACCCCCTAACCACCAACAGCACTAACCCAGTAAAAACCAAAAAAAACTAACCCCCTACAGCAACCAACACTTATCCCCTAAAAACAAACAACACTAACCCCCAACAAGAAAGAACCCAAATCCTCTAACAACAAACAACTCTAACCCCCTAACAATAAAAAACTCTGAACCCCTAACAACAAACAACACTAACCCACTAACAACAAACAACCCTAAACCCCTAACAACAAACAACCCTTACCCCCTAACAACCAACAACACTAACCCCCTAAACAAAAACACTAACACCCTAACACCAAAAACCACTAAACCTCAACAAGAGACAACCCTAAACACCTAACAACAAACATTAACCCCCTAACAACAAACACTAACACCCTAACAACAACCATCCCTAACCCCCTAACAACAAACAACACTAAGCCCCAACAACAAACAACACTAACCCTTTAACAACAACCCTAATCCCCTAACTACAAACAACACTAACCCACTAACAACAAACAAAACTAACCCCCTAAAAAACAACACAAACCCCCAACAACAACTCTCACACCCTAACAACAAACAACACTAACTCCCTAACAACAACAACACTAACCCCCAAAAACAAAGAAAACTAACACCCTACCAACAAACAATACTAAACGGCAACTAGAAACAACCCTAACCCCCTAACAACAAACAACACTAACCCTCTAATAACAAACAACACTAACACCCAACAACAGTCCTAACCACCTAACAACAAAGAACACTAACCCCCTAAAAAGAAAAAACAATAAACCCCTAAAAGCAAACAACACTCATCCCCTAAGAACAAAGAACACTAACACTCTAACAACAACCAACATTAAACCCCTAACAACAAACAATCCTAACCCCCTAAAAACAAACAACACTAACACCCTAAAAACAAACAACCCTAAAACCCTAAAAACAAACAACAATGAACCCCTAAAAACAAACAAGACTAAGCCAATAAGAACAAAGAGCACTAACCCACTAACAACAAAAAACACTAACCCTCTAACAACATCCAACAGTAACGCCCTAACCACAAACAACACTAACCCCCTAACAACAAACAACCCTAACCCCTAACAACAAACAACCCTAACCCCCTAACAACAAACAACCCTAACCCCCTAACAACCAACAACTCTCACTCTCTAAACAACCAACAACACTAACCCCCTAACCAACAACAGCACTAACCCAGTAAAAACAAAAAAAACTAACCCCCTAACAACAACCAACACTTATCCCCTAAAAACAAACAACACTAACCCCCAACAAGAAAGAACCCAAATCCTCTAACAAGAAACAACTCTAACCCACTAACAACAAACAACTCTGAACCCCTAACAACAAACACCACTAACCCACTAACAACAAACAACACTAACCCCGTAACTAGAAACTACCCTAACCCCGTAACAACAAACAACCCTAACACCCAAACAACAAACACTAACCCCCTAACAACAAAGAACCCTATCTCTCTAACAAGAAACAACACTTACCCCCTAACAACAAAAAACACTAACCCCCTAACAACAAACACCACTAACCCCCTAACAACAATCCTAACACCCTAACAACAAACAACACTAACACCCTAACAACAAAAACCACTAAACCCCAACAAGAAACAACCCTAAACCCCTAACAACAAACACTAACCCCCTAACAACAAACAACACTAAATCCCTAACAAGAAACTATCCTAACCCCGTAACAACAAACAACCCTAACCTAATAACAACAAACAATCTTAACCCCCTAACAACAAACAACCCTAAATCCCTAACAACAAACAATCCTAAACCCCTAACAACCAACAACATTCACCCCTAACCACAAACAACACTAACCCCGTAAGAACAAACAACACTAACCCCCTAACAACAAACAACACTAACACCCTAACAACAAAAACCACTAAAGCCCAACAAGAAACAACCCTAATCCCCTAAATACAAACAACACTAACCCCCTAATCACAAACAACACTAACACCCTAACAACAAAAACCACTAAACCTCAACAAGAAACAACCCGAAACCCCTAAATAGAAACAACACTAACCACCTAACAACAACCCTAACCCCCTAACAACAAACAACCCTAAGCCCCAACAACAAACTACTCTAACCCACTAACAAAAAACAACCCTAAGCCTCTAACAACAAAGAACCCTAACTCTCTAACAAGAAACAACACTAACCCCCTAGCAACAAAAAACACTAACCCCCTAACAACAATCCTAACAACCTACCAACAAACAACACTAACCCCCTAAAAATAAACTACCCTAAACCCCTAACAACAAACAACCCTAACCCCCTAACAACAAACAACCCTAAAACCCTAACAAGAAACTAACCTAACCCCGTAACAAAAAACAACCCTAACCTCCTAACAACAAACAACCTTAAACCCCTAACAACATAAAACCCTAAACACCTAACAACAAACAATCCTAAGCCCCTAACAACCAACAACACTCACCCCCTAACCACAAACAACACTAACACCCTTACCACAAACAACACTAACCCCACAAGAACAAAGAACACTAACCCCCTAACAACAAACACTAACCCCCGAACAACAAACAACCCTAACCCCTAACATCAAACAACACTAACCCCGTAACAACAAACAACCCTAACCCCCAAACAACAAACAACCCTAACCCCCTAACAACAAACAATCCCATCCCCGTAACAACCAACAACACTAACCCCCTAACCACAAACAACACTAACACCCTAACAACAAAAACCACTAAACCCCAACAAGAAAAAACCCTAAACCCCTAACAACAAACAACACTAACCCCCTAACAACACACAACCCTAACCAGACAACAAAGAACCCTAACCCACTAACAACAAACAACACTAACCCCCTAACAAGAAACTACCCTAACCCCGTAACAACAAACAACCCTAACCCCCTAACAACAAACAACCCTAACCCCCTAACAACAAACAACCCTAACCCCCTAACAACCAACAACCGTAAACCCCTAACAACAAACAACACTAACCCCCTAACAACAAACAACCCTAACCCCCTAACAACAAACAACCCTAACCCCCTAAACAACCAACAACACTAACCCCCTAACCACCAACAGCACTAACCCAGTAAAACAAAAAAAAACTAACCCCCTACAGCAACCAACACTTATCCCCTAAAAACAAACAACACTAACCCCCAACAAGAAAGAACCCAAATCCTCTAACAACAAACAACTCTCACCCCCTAACAACAAAAAACTCTGAACCCCTAACAACAAACAACACTAACCCACTAACAACAAACAACCCTAAACCCCTAACAACAAACAACCCTTACCCCCTAACAACCAACAACACTAACCCCCTAAACAAAAACACTAACACCCTAACCACAAACAACACTAACCCCGTAAGAACAAACAACACTAACCCCCTAACAACAAACAACACTAACACCCTAACAACAAAAACCACTAAAGCCCAACAAGAAACAACCCTAATCCCCTAAATACAAACAACACTAACCCCCTAATCACAAACAACACTAACACCCTAACAACAAAAACCACTAAACCTCAACAAGAAACAACCCGAAACCCCTAAATAGAAACAACACTAACAACCTAACAACAACCCTAACCCCCTAACAACAAACAACCCTAAGCCCCAACAACAAACTACTCTAACCCACTAACAAAAAACAACCCTAAGCCTCTAACAACAAAGAACCCTAACTCTCTAACAAGAAACAACACTAACCCCCTAGCAACAAAAAACACTAACCCCCTAACAACAATCCTAACAACCTACCAACAAACACTAACCCCCTAAAAATAAACTACCCTAAACCCCTAACAACAAACAACCCTAACCCCCTAACAACAAACAACCCTAAAACCCTAACAAGAAACTAACCTAACCCCGTAACAAAAAACAACCCTAACCTCCTAACAACAAACAACCTTAAACCCCTAACAACATAAAACCCTAAACACCTAACAACAAACAATCCTAACCCCCTAACAACCAACAACACTCACCCCCTAACCACAAACAACACTAACACCCTAACCACAAACAACACTAACCCCACAAGAACAAAGAACACTAACCCCCTAACAACAAACACTAACCCCCGAACAACAAACAACCCTAACCTCTAACATCAAACAACACTAACCCCGTAACAACAAACCACCCTAACCCCCAAACAACAAACAACCCTAACCCCCTAACAACGAACAATCCCATCCCCGTAACAACCAACAACACTAACCCCCGAACCACAAACAACACTAACACCCTAACAACAAAAACCACTAAACCCCAACAAGAAAAAACCCTAAACCCCTAACAACAAACAACACTAACCCCCTAACAACACACAACCCTAACCAGACAACAAAGAACCCTAACCCACTAACAACAAACAACACTAACCCCCTAACAAGAAACTACCCTAACCCCGTAACAACAAACAACCCTAACCCCCTAACAACAAACAACCCTAACCCCCTAACAACAAACAACCCTAACCCCCTAACAACCAACAACCGTAAACCCCTAACAACAAACAACACTAACCCCCTAACAACAAACAACCCTAACCCCCTAACAACAAACAACCCTAACCCCCTAAACAACCAACAACACTAACCCCCTAACCACCAACAGCACTAACCCAGTAAAACAAAAAAAAACTAACCCCCTACAGCAACCAACACTTATCCCCTAAAAACAAACAACACTAACCCCCAACAAGAAAGAACCCAAATCCTCTAACAACAAACAACTCTAACCCCCTAACAACAAAAAACTCTGAACCCCTAACAACAAACAACACTAACCCACTAACAACAAACAACCCTAAACCCCTAACAACAAACAACCCTTACCCCCTAACAACCAACAACACTAACCCCCTAAACAAAAACACTAACACCCTAACACCAAAAACCACTAAACCTCAACAAGAGACAACCCTAAACACCTAACAACAAACAACATGAACCCCTAACAACAAACACTAACACCCTAACAACAACCATCCCTAACCCCCTAACAACAAACAACACTAAGCCCCAACAACAAACAACACTAACCCTTTAACAACAACCCTAATCCCCTAACTACAAACAACACTAACCCACTAACAACAAACAAAACTAACCCCCTAAAAAACAACACAAAGCCCCAACAACAACTCTCACACCCTAACAACAAACAACACTAACTCCCTAACAACAACAACACTAACCCCCAAAAACAAAGAAAACTAACACCCTACCAACAAACAATACTAAACGGCAACTAGAAACAACCCTAACCCCCTAACAACAAACAACACTAACCCTCTAATAACAAACAACACTAACACCCAACAACAGTCCTAACCACCTAACAACAAAGAACACTAACCCCCTAAAAAGAAAAAACAATAAACCCCTAAAAGCAAACAACACTCATCCCCTAAGAACAAAGAACACTAACACTCTAACAACAACCAACATTAAACCCCTAACAACAAACAATCCTAACCCCCTAAAAACAAACAACACTAACACCCTAAAAACAAACAACCCTAAAACCCTAAAAACAAACAACAATGAACCCCTAAAAACAAACAAGACTAAGCCAATAAGAACAAAGAGCACTAACCCACTAACAACAAAAAACACTAACCCTCTAACAACATCCAACAGTAACGCCCTAACCACAAACAACACTAACCCCCTAACAACAAACAACCCTAACCCCTAACAACAAACAACCCTAACCCCCTAACAACAAACAACCCTAACCCCCTAACAACCAACAACTCTCACTCCCTAAACAACCAACAACACTAACCCCCTAACCAACAACAGCACTAACCCAGTAAAAACAAAAAAAACTAACCCCCTAACAACAACCAACACTTATCCCCTAAAAACAAACAACACTAACCCCCAACAAGAAAGAACCCAAATCCTCTAACAAGAAACAACTCTAACCCACTAACAACAAACAACTCTGAACCCCTAACAACAAACACCACTAACCCACTAACAACAAACAACACTAACCCCGTAACTAGAAACTACCCTAACCCCGTAACAACAAACAACCCTAACACCCAAACAACAAACACTAACCCCCTAACAACAAAGAACCCTATCTCTCTAACAAGAAACAACACTTACCCCCTAACAACAAAAAACACTAACCCCCTAACAACAAACACCACTAACCCCCTAACAACAATCCTAACACCCTAACAACAAACAACACTAACACCCTAACAACAAAAACCACTAAACCCCAACAAGAAACAACCCTAAACCCCTAACAACAAACACTAACCCCCTAACAACAAACAACACTAAATCCCTAACAAGAAACTATCCTAACCCCGTAACAACAAACAACCCTAACCTAATAACAACAAACAATCTTAACCACCTAACAACAAACAACCCTAAATCCCTAACAACAAACAATCCTAAACCCCTAACAACCAACAACATTCACCCCTAACCACAAACAACACTAACCCCGTAAGAACAAACAACACTAACCCCCTAACAACAAACAACACTAACACCCTAACAACAAAAACCACTAAAGCCCAACAAGAAACAACCCTAATCCCCTAAATACAAACAACACTAACCCCCTAATCACAAACAACACTAACACCCTAACAACAAAAACCACTAAACCTCAACAAGAAACAACCCGAAACCCCTAAATAGAAACAACACTAACCACCTAACAACAACCCTAACCCCCTAACAACAAACAACCCTAAGCCCCAACAACAAACTACTCTAACCCACTAACAAAAAACAACCCTAAGCCTCTAACAACAAAGAACCCTAACTCTCTAACAAGAAACAACACTAACCCCCTAGCAACAAAAAACACTAACCCCCTAACAACAATCCTAACAACCTACCAACAAACAACACTAACCCCCTAAAAATAAACTACCCTAAACCCCTAACAACAAACAACCCTAACCCCCTAACAACAAACAACCCTAAAACCCTAACAAGAAACTAACCTAACCCCGTAACAAAAAACAACCCTAACCTCCTAACAACAAACAACCTTAAACCCCTAACAACATAAAACCCTAAACACCTAACAACAAACAATCCTAACCCCCTAACAACCAACAACACTCACCCCCTAACCACAAACAAAACTAACACCCTAACCACAAACAACACTAACCCCACAAGAACAAAGAACACTAACCCCCTAACAACAAACACTAACCCCCGAACAACAAACAACCCTAACCCCTAACATCAAACAACACTAACCCCGTAACAACAAACAACCCTAACCCCCAAACAACAAACAACCCTAACCCCCTAACAACAAACAATCCCATCCCCGTAACAACCAACAACACTAACCCCCTAACCACAAACAACACTAACACCCTAACAACAAAAACCACTAAACCCCAACAAGAAAAAACCCTAAACCCCTAACAACAAACAACACTAACCCCCTAACAACACACAACCCTAACCAGACAACAAAGAACCCTAACCCACTAACAACAAACAACACTAACCCCCTAACAAGAAACTACCCTAACCCCGTAACAACAAACAACCCTAACCCCTAACAACAAACAACCCTAACCCCCTAACAACAAAAAAACCTAACCAAACAACTAACAACCATAACCGACTAACAACAAACTACACTAAACCCCTAACAACAACAACACTAACACCCAAAAACGGACAACACTAACACACTAACAACAAACACTACTAAACCCCAACTACAAACAACTCTAACCCACTAAAAACAAACAACACTAACCCCCTAACATCAAACAACCCTAAACCCCTAACATCAAAGAACACTAACATCCTAACAACAAACAACCCTAACCCCCTAACAACAAACAACACTAACCCCTAAAAACCAAAAACACTAACCCACTAACAACAAACAACCCGAACCCACTAACAACAAACAACCCTAACACCCTAACAACAAACAACATTAACCCCCTAACAACAAACAACGCTGAACCACTAACATCAAACAACACTAACCCCTAACAACAAACAACACTAACACCCTAACAACAAACAACACTAACACCCTAACAACAAAAACCACTAAACCCCAACAAGAAACAACCCTAAACCGCTAACAACAAACACTAACCCCCTAACAACAAACAACACTAAACCCCTAACAAAAAACTATCCTAACCCCGTAACAACAAACAACCCTAACCTAATAACAACAAACAAACTTAACCCCTAACAACAAACAACCTTAAATCACTAACAACAAACAATCCTAACCCCCTAACAACCAACAACATTCACCCCCTAATCACAAACAACACTAACACCCTAACCACAAACAACACTAACCCCGTAAGAACAAACAACACTAACCCCCTAACAACAAACAACACTAACACCCTAACAACAAAAACCACTAAACCCCAACAAGAAACAACCCTAAACACCTAACAACAAACACTAACCCCCTAACAACAAACAACACTAACACCCTAACAAGACCCTACCCTAACCCCGTAACAACAAACAACCCTAACCCCTAACAACAAACAACCCTAACCCCCTAACAACAAACAACCCTAACCCCTAACAACAAACAACCCTAACCCCCTAACAACAAACAACCCTAACCAAACAACAAACAACCCTAACCGACTAACAACAAACAACACTAAACCCCTAACAAGAATCTACCTTAAACCCGAAACAACAAACAACCCTAACCCCCTAACAACCAACAACCGTAAACCCCTAACAACAAACAACACTAACCCCCTAACAACAAACAACCCTAACCCCCTAACAACAAACAACCCTAACCCCCTAAACAACCAACAACACTAACCCCCTAACCACCAACAGCACTAACCCAGTAAAAACAAAAAAAAACTAACCCCCTACAGCAACCAACACTTATCCCCTAAAAACAAACAACACTAACCCCCAACAAGAAAGAACCCAAATCCTCTAACAACAAACAACTCTAACCCCCTAACAATAAAAAACTCTGAACCCCTAACAACAAACAACACTAACCCACTAACAACAAACAACCCTAAACCCCTAACAACAAAGAACCCTTACCCCCTAACAACCAACAACACTAACCCCCTAAACAAAAACACTAACACCCTAACACCAAAAACCACTAAACCTCAACAAGAGACAACCCTAAACACCTAACAACAAACATTAACCCCCTAACAACAAACACTAACACCCTAACAACAACCATCCCTAACCCCCTAACAACAAACAACACTAAGCCCCAACAACAAACAACACTAACCCTTTAACAACAACCCTAATCCCCTAACTACAAACAACACTAACCCACTAACAACAAACAAAACTAACCCCCTAAAAAACAACACAAACCCCCAACAACAACTCTCACACCCTAACAACAAACAACACTAACTCCCTAACAACAACAACACTAACCCCCAAAAACAAAGAAAACTAACACCCTACCAACAAACAATACTAAACGGCAACTAGAAACAACCCTAACCCCCTAACAACAAACAACACTAACCCTCTAATAACAAACAACACTAACACCCAACAACAGTCCTAACCACCTAACAACAAAGAACACTAACCCCCTAAAAAGAAAAAACAATAAACCCCTAAAAGCAAACAACACTCATCCCCTAAGAACAAAGAACACTAACACTCTAACAACAACCAACATTAAACCCCTAACAACAAACAATCCTAACCCCCTAAAAACAAACAACACTAACACCCTAAAAACAAACAACCCTAAAACCCTAAAAACAAACAACAATGAACCCCTAAAAACAAACAAGACTAAGCCAATAAGAACAAAGAGCACTAACCCACTAACAACAAAAAACACTAACCCTCTAACAACATCCAACAGTAACGCCCTAACCACAAACAACACTAACCCCCTAACAACAAACAACCCTAACCCCTAACAACAAACAACCCTAACCCCCTAACAACAAACAACCCTAACCCCCTAACAACCAACAACTCTCACTCTCTAAACAACCAACAACACTAACCCCCTAACCAACAACAGCACTAACCCAGTAAAAACAAAAAAAACTAACCCCCTAACAACAACCAACACTTATCCCCTAAAAACAAACAACACTAACCCCCAACAAGAAAGAACCCAAATCCTCTAACAAGAAACAACTCTAACCCACTAACAACAAACAACTCTGAACCCCTAACAACAAACACCACTAACCCACTAACAACAAACAACACTAACCCCGTAACTAGAAACTACCCTAACCCCGTAACAACAAACAACCCTAACACCCAAACAACAAACACTAACCCCCTAACAACAAAGAACCCTATCTCTCTAACAAGAAACAACACTTACCCCCTAACAACAAAAAACACTAACCCCCTAACAACAAACACCACTAACCCCCTAACAACAATCCTAACACCCTAACAACAAACAACACTAACACCCTAACAACAAAAACCACTAAACCCCAACAAGAAACAACCCTAAACCCCTAACAACAAACACTAACCCCCTAACAACAAACAACACTAAATCCCTAACAAGAAACTATCCTAACCCCGTAACAACAAACAACCCTAACCTAATAACAACAAACAATCTTAACCCCCTAACAACAAACAACCCTAAATCCCTAACAACAAACAATCCTAAACCCCTAACAACCAACAACATTCACCCCTAACCACAAACAACACTAACCCCGTAAGAACAAACAACACTAACCCCCTAACAACAAACAACACTAACACCCTAACAACAAAAACCACTAAAGCCCAACAAGAAACAACCCTAATCCCCTAAATACAAACAACACTAACCCCCTAATCACAAACAACACTAACACCCTAACAACAAAAACCACTAAACCTCAACAAGAAACAACCCGAAACCCCTAAATAGAAACAACACTAACCACCTAACAACAACCCTAACCCCCCAACAACAAACTACTCTAACCCACTAACAAAAAACAACCCTAAGCCTCTAACAACAAAGAACCCTAACTCTCTAACAAGAAACAACACTAACCCCCTAGCAACAAAAAACACTAACCCCCTAACAACAATCCTAACAACCTACCAACAAACAACACTAACCCCCTAAAAATAAACTACCCTAAACCCCTAACAACAAACAACCCTAACCCCCTAACAACAAACAACCCTAAAACCCTAACAAGAAACTAACCTAACCCCGTAACAAAAAACAACCCTAACCTCCTAACAACAAACAACCTTAAACCCCTAACAACATAAAACCCTAAACACCTAACAACAAACAATCCTAACCCCCTAACAACCAACAACACTCACCCCCTAACCACAAACAAAACTAACACCCTAACCACAAACAACACTAACCCCACAAGAACAAAGAACACTAACCCCCTAACAACAAACACTAACCCCCGAACAACAAACAACCCTAACCCCTAACATCAAACAACACTAACCCCGTAACAACAAACAACCCTAACCCCCAAACAACAAACAACACTAACCCCCTAACCACAAACAACACTAACACCCTAACAACAAAAACCACTAAACCCCAACAAGAAAAAACCCTAAACCCCTAACAACAAACAACCCTAACCCCCTAACAACAAACAACCCTAACCCCTAACAACAAACAACCCTAACCCCCTAACAACAAACAACCCTAACCAAACAACAAACAACCCTAACCCCCAACAACAAACTACTCTAACCCACTAACAAAAATCAACCCTAAGCCTCTAACAACAAAGAACCCTAACTCTCTAACAAGAAACAACACTAACCCCCAACAACAAAAAACACTAACCTCCTAACAACAATCCTAACAACGTAACAACAAACAACACTAACCCCCTAAAAATAAACTACCCTAAACCCTTAAGAACAAACACCCCTAACCCCCTAACAACAAACAACCCTAACCAAACTACAAACAACCCTAACCGACTAACAACAAACAACACTAAACCCCTAACAAGAATCTATCTTAAACCCGAAACAGCAAACAACCCTAACCCCCTAACAACCAACAACCGTAAACACCTAACAACAAACAACACTAACCCCCTAACAACAAACAACCCTTACCCCCTCGCAACAAACAACCCTAACCCCCTAAACAACCAACAACACTAACCCCCTCACCACCAACACCAGTAACCCAGTAAAAACATAAAACACTAACCCCCTAAGAACAACCAGTACTTATCCCCTGAAAACAAACAACACTAACCCCTTAACAAGAAAGAACCCAAATCCTCTAACAACAAACAACTCTAACCACCTAACAACAAACAACTCTGAACCCCTAAAAATAAGCACCACTAACCCACTAACAACAATCAACACTAACCCCCTAACAAGAAACTACTCTGACCCCGTAACAACAAACAACCCTAACACTTAACAACAAAGAACCCTAACCCCCTAAAAACAAAAAACCCTAACACCCTAAAAACCAACAACCGTAAACCCCTAAACAACGAACAACACTAACCCCCTAACCACCAACAGCACTAACCCAGTAAAAACAAAAAAAAACTAACCACCTAACAACAACCAACATTTATCCCCTAAAAACAAACAACACTAACCCGCAAAAAGAAACAACCCAAATCCTCTAACAACAAACAACTCTAACCCCCTAAACAAGAAAAAACTCTGAACCCCTAACAACAAACAACACTAACCCACTAACAACAAACAACCCTAAACCCCTAACAACAAACCCTTACCCCCTAACAAACAACAACACTAACCCCCTAACCAAAAACACTAACACCCTAACAACAAAACCCACTAAACCCCAACAAGAAACAACCCTAAACCCCTAACAACAAACCCTTACCCCCTAACAAACAACAACACTAACCCCCTAACCAAAAACACTAACACCCTAACAACAAAACCCACTAAACCCCAACAAGAAACAACCCTAAACACCTAACAACAAACAACACTAACCCCCTTTCAACAAACAACACTAACACCCCAACAACAACCAACCATAACCCCGTAGCAACAAACAACCCTAACCAAACTACAAACAACCCTAACCGACTAACAACAAACAACACTAAACCCCTAACAAGAAACTACCTTAAACCCGAAACAACAAACAACCCTAACCCCCTAACAAACAACAACCGTAAACACCTAACAACAAACAACAGTAACCCCCTAACAACAAACAACCCTAACCCCCTAACAACAAACAACCCTAACCCCCTAAACAACCAACAACACTAACCCCCTAACCAGCAACAGCACTAACCTAGTAAAAACAAAAAAAACCAACCCCCTAACAACAACCAACACTTATCCCTTAAAAACAAACAACACTAACCACCAACAAGAAAGAACCCAAATCCTCTAAGAACAAACAACTCTAACCCCCTAACAACAAAAAACTCTGAACCCCTAACAACAAGCAACACTAACCCACCAACAACAAACAACCCTAAACCCCTAACAACAAACAACCCTTAAACCCTAACAACCAACAGCACTAACCCCCTAAACAAAAACACTAACACCCTAACAACAAAACCCACTAAACCCCAACAAGAAACAACCCTAAACACCTAACAACAAACAACACTAACCCCCTAACAACAAACAACACTAACACCCTAACAACAACCATCCCTAACCCCCTAACAACAAACAACACTAAGCCCCAACAACAACCAACACTAACCCTCTAACAACAACCCTACTCCCCTAACTACAAACAACACTAACCCACTAACAACAAACAAAACTAACCCCCTAGACAACAACACAAACCCCAAACAACAAACTACTCTCACACCCTAACAACACACAACACTAACCCCCTAACAACAACAATAACCCCCCAAAACGGACAACACTAACACCCTGACAACAAACACTACTAAACCCCAACTAGAAACAACCCTAACCCCCTAACAACAAACAACACTAAACCCCTAACAACAAACAACCCTAAACCCCTAACATCAAAGAACACTAACACCCTAAAAACAAACAAGCCTAATCCCCTAACAACAAACAACACTAACCCCCTAACAACAAACAACTCTAACACCCTAACAACAAACAACACTAACCCCCTAAAAACAAACAACCCTAAACACCTAACATCAAAGAACACTAACACCCTAACAACAAACACTAACCCCCTAACAACAAACAACACTAAACCCCTAACAAGAAACTATCCTAACCCCGAAACAACAAAAAACCCTAACCTAATAACAAGAAACAACCTTAACCCCCTAACAACAAACAACCCTAAATCCCTAACAACAAACAATCCTAACCCCCTAACAACGAACAACATTCACCCCCTAACCACAAACAACACTAACACCCTAACCACGAACAACACTAACCCCGTAAGAACAAACAACACTAACCCCTTAACAACAAACAACACTAACACCCTAACAACAAAAACCACTAAAGTCCAACAAGAAACAACCCTAAACCCCTAAATACAAACAACACTAACCCCCTAACCACAAACAACACTAACACCCTTACAACAAAAACCACTAAACCTCAACAAGAAACAACCCGAAACCCCTAAATAGAAACAACACTAACCACCTAACAACAACCCTAACCATCTAACAACAAACAAACCTAACCACCAACAACAAACTACTCTAACCCACTCACAAAAAACAACCCTAAGCCTCTAACAACAAAGAACCCTAACTCTCTAACAAGAAACAACACTAACCCCCTAACAACAAAAAACACTAACCCCCTAACAACAATCCTAACAACGTAACAACAAACAACACTAACCCCCTAAAAATAAACTACCCTAAACCCTTAACAACAAACAACCCTAAACCCCTAACAACAAACAACCCTAACCAAACAACAAACAACCCTAACCGACTAACAACAAACAACACTAAACCCGTAACAAGAATCTATCTTAAACCCGAAACAACAAACAACCCTAACCCCCTAACAACCAACAACCGTAAACGCCTAACAACAAACAACACTAACCCCCTAACAACAAACAACCCTAACCCCCTAACAACAAACAACCCTAACCCCCTAAACAACCAACAACACTAACCCCCTAACCACAAACACCACTAACCCAGTAAAAACATAAAACACTAACCCCCTAAGAATGACCAGTACTTATCCCCTGAAAACAAACAACAGTAACCCCCTAACAAGAAAGAACCGAAATCCTCTAACAACAAACAACTCTAACCCCCTAACAACAAACAACTCTGAACCCCTAACAACAAAAACCACTAACCCACTAACAACAATCAACACTAAGCCCCTAACAAGAAACTACCCTAACCCCATAACAACAAACAACCCTAACCCTTAACAACAAAGAACCCTAACCCCCTAACAACAAACAACCCTAAACCCTAACATCAAACAACACTAACCCCGTGACAACAAACAACGCTAACCCCCAAACAACAAACAACCCTAACCCCCTAACAACAAATAATCCTATCCCCCTAACAACCAACAACACTAACCCCCTAACCACGAACAACACTAACACCCTAACAACAAAAACCACTAAACCCCAACAAGAAACAACCCTAAACCCGCAACAACAAACAACACTAACGCCCTAACAACACACAACCCTAACCAAACAACAAACAACCCTAACCCACTAACAACAAACAACACTAACCCCCTAACAAGAAACTACCCTAGCCCCGAAACAACAAACAACCCTAACCCCTAACAACAAACACTAACCCCCTAACAACAAACAACACTAAACCCCTAACAAGAATCTACCTTAAACCCGAAACAACAAACAACCCTAACACCCTAACAATCAACAACCGTAAACACCTAACAACAAACAATGCTAACCCCCTAACAACAAACAACCCTAACCCCCTAAAAAACCAACAACACTAACCCCCTAAACACCAACAGCATTAACCTAGTAAAAACAAAAAAAACTAACCCCCTAACAACAACCAACACTTATCCCGTAAAAACAAACAACACTAACCACCAACAAGAAAGAACCCAAATCCTCTAAGAACAAACAGCTCTAACCCCTAACAACAAAAAACTCTGAACCCCTAACAACAAGCAACACTAACCCACTAACAACAAAGAACCCTTACCCCCTAACAACCAACAGCACTAACCCCCTAAACAAAAACACTAACACCGTAACAACAAAACCCACTAAACCCCAACAAGAATCAACTCTAAACACCTAACAACAAACAACACTAACCCCCTAACAACAAACAACACTAACACCCTAACAACAACCATCCCTAACCCCCTAACAACCAACAACACTAAGCCCCAACAACAACCAACACTAACCCTCTAACAACAACCCTAATCCCCTAACTACAAAAAACCCTAACCCCCTAACAACAAAAAACTCTAAAACCCTAAACAACCAACAACACTAACCCCGTAACCACCAACAGCACGAACCCAGTAAAAACAAAAAAAACTAACCCACTAACAACAACCAACACTTATCCCCTAAAAACAAACAACACTAACCCCCAACAAGAAAGAACCCAAATCCTCTAACAACAAACAACTCTAACCCCCTAACAACAAAAAACTCTGAACCCCTAACAACAAACAACACTAACCCACTAACAACAAACAACCCTAAACCCCTAACAACAAACAACCCTTACCCCCTAACAACCAACAACACTAACCCCCTAAACAAAAACACTAACACCCTAACACCAAAAACCACTAAACCTCAACAAGAGACAACCCTAAACACCTAACAACAAACAACATTAACCCCTAACAAAAAACACTAACACCCTAACAACAACCATCCCTAACCCCCTAACAACAAACAACACTAAGCCCCAACAACAAACAACACTAACCCTTTAACAACAACCCTAATCCCCTAACTACAAACAACACTAACCCCCTAACAACAAACAACCCTAACCCCCATCAAAAACCATCCCTACCCCCTAACAACAAACAACACTAAGCCCCAACAACAAACAACACTAACGCTCTAACTACAACCCTAATCCCCTAACTACAAACAACACTAACCCACTAACAACAAACAACCCTAAACCCCTAACATCGAAGAACACTAACACCCTAAGAACAAACAAACCTAACCCCCTAACAACAAACAACACTAACCCCCAAACAACAAACAACCCTAACCCCTAAAAACCAAAAACACTAACCCACTAACAACAAACAACCCTAACCCATTAACAACAAACAACCCTAACACCCTAACAACAAACAACACTAACCCCCTAAGAACAAAAACCCTAAACCCCTAACGTGAAACAACACTAACCCCCTAACAACAAACAACAATAATACCCTAACAACAAACAACAACACCCTAACAACAAAAACCACTAAACCCCAACAAGAACAACCCTAAACCCCTAACAACAAACACTAACCCCCTAACAACAAACAACACTAAACCCCTAACAAGAAACTAACCTAACCCCATAACAACAAAAAACACTAACCTCCTATCACCAAACAACCTTAACCCCCAACAACAAACAACCCTAAACCCCTAACAACAAACAATCCTAACCCCCTAACAACCAACATCACTAACCCCCTAATCACAAACAACACTAACACCGTAAGAACAAACAACACTAACCCCGTAACAACAAAAACCACTAAACCCCAACAAGGAACAACCCTAAACCCCTAAATACAAACAACACTAACCCCCTAACAAGAAACTACCCTAACTGCATAACAACAAACAACCCTAACCCCTAACAACAAACAACCCTAACCCCCTAACAAAAAAGAACCCTAACTCTCTAAAAAGAAACAACAATTGCCCCCTAACAACAAAAAACAATAACCCCCTAACAACAAACACCACTAACCCCCTAACAACAATCCTAACAACCTAACAGCAAACAACACTAACCCCCTAAAAATAAACTACCCTAAACCCCTAACAACAAACTACCCTAACCCCTAACAACAAACCACCCTAAACCCCTAACAACAAACAACCTTAACCTTCTAACAACAAACAATCCTAACCCCCTAACAACCAACAACACTAACCCCCTAACCAGAAACAACACTAACACCCTAACAACAAAAACCACTAAACCCCAACAAGAAACAACACTAAACCCCTGACAACAAACAACAATTACACCCTAACAACAAACAACACTAAACCCCTAACAAGAAACTACCCTCACCCCGTAACAACAAACAACACTAACCCCGTAACAACAAACAACCCTAACCCCCAAACAACAAACAACCCTAACCCCTAAAAACCAAAAACACTAACCCAGTAACAACAAACAGCCCTAACCCACTAACAAGAAACAACCCTAAACCCCTAACAACCAACAACACTAACCCCCTAACCACAAAAAACACTAACACCCTAACAACCAAAACCACTAAACCCCAACAGGAAACAACCCGAAACCCCTAACAACAAACACTAACCCCCTAACAACACACAACCCTCACCATACAACAAACAACCCTAACCCACTAACAACAAACAACACTATCCCCCTAACAAGAAACTACCCTAACCCCATAACAACAAACAACCCTAACCCCTAACAACAAACAACCCTAACCCCCTAACAACAAACAACCCTAACCAAACAACAAACAACCGTACCCGACTAACAAGAAACAACACTAAACCCATAAGAAGAATCTACCTTAAATCCGAAACAACAAACAACACTAACCCCTTAAACAACCAACAACACTAACCCCCTAACCACCAACACCACTAACCCAGTAAAAAAAAAAAAAACTAACCCCCAACAACGACCAACACTTATCCCCTAAAAACAAACAACACTAACCCCCAACAAGAAAGAACCCAAATCCTCTAACAACAAAGAACTCTAACCCCCTAACAACAAAAAACTCTGAACCGCTAACAACAAACAACTCTGAACCCCTAACAACAAACACAACTAACCCACTAACAACAATCAACACTAACCCCCTAACAAGAAACTACCCTAACCCCGTAACAACAAACAACCCTAACCCTTAACAACAAAGAACCCTAACCCCCTAACAACAAACAACCCTAACCCCCAACAACCAACAACCGTAAACCCCTAACAACAAGCAACACTAACCCCCTAACAACAAACAACACTGAACCCCTAACAACAAAAAATCCTAACCCCCTAACAACCAACAACATTCACCCCCTAACCACAAACAACACTAAAACCCTAACCACAAACAACACTAACCCCGTAAGAACAAACAACACTAACCCCCTAACAACAAACAACACTAACACCCTAACAACAAAAACCACTAAAGCCCAAAAAGAAACAACCGTAAACCCCTAAAGACAAACAACACTAACCCCCTAACCACAAACAACACTAACACCCTAACAACAAAAACCACTAAACCTCAACAAGAAACAACCCGAAACCCCTAAATAGAAACAACACTAACCACCTAACAACAACCCTAACCCCCTAACAACAAACAACCCTAACCCCCAACAACAAACTACTCTAACCCACTAACAAAGAACAACCCTAAGCCTCTAACAACAAAGAACCCTAACTCTCTAACAAGAAACAACACTAACCCCCTAACAACAAAAAACACTAACCCCCTAAAAACAATCCTAACAACCTAACAAGAAACAACACTAACCCCCTAAAAATAAACTACCCTAAACGCTTAACAACAAACAACCCTAACCAAACAACAAACAACCCTAACCGACTAACAACAAACAACACTAAACCCCTAACAAGAATCTACCTTAAACCCGAAACAACAAACAACCCTAACCCCATAACAACCAACAACCGTAAACACCTAACAACAAACAACACTAACCCCCTAACAACAAACAACCCTAAACCCCTCACAACAAACAACCCTAACCCCCTAAACAACCAACAACACTAACCCCCTAACCACCAACACCACTAACCCAGTAAAAACATAAAACACTAAACCCCTAAGAACAACCAGTACTTATCCTCTGAAAAGAAACAACACTAACCCCCTAACAAGAAAGAACCCAAATCCTCTAACAACAAACAACTCTAACCCCCTAACAACAAACGACTCTGAACCCCCAACAACAAACACCACTAACCCACTAACAACAATCAACACTAACCCCCTAACAAGAAACTACCCTAACCCCGTAACAACAAACAACCCTAACCCTTAACAACAAAGAACCCTAACCCGCTAACAACAAACAACCCTAACACCCTAACAACCAACAACCGTAAACACCTAACAAGCAACACTAACCCCCTAACAACAAACAACCCTAACCCCCTAACAACAAACAACCCTAACCCCCTAAACAACCAACAACACTAACCCCCTAACCACCAACAGCACTAACCCACTAAAAACAAAAAAACTAATCCCCTAACAACAACCAACACTTATCCCCTAAAAACAAACAACACTAACCACCAACAAGAAAGAACCCAAATCTTCTAAGAACAAACAACACTAACCCCCTAACAACAAAAAACTCTGAACCCCTACAACAAGCAAAACTAACCCATTAACAACAAACAACCCTAAACCCCTAACAACAAACAACCTTTACCCCCTAACAACAAACAACCCTAACCAAACAATAAACAACCCTAACCGACTAACAACAAACAACACGAAACCCCTAACAACAATCTACCTTAAACCCGAAACAACAACCCTAACCCCCCAACAACCAACAACCGTAAACACCTAACAACAAACAACACTAACCCCCTAACAACAAACAACCCTAAATCCCTAACAAGAAACTACCCTAACCCCGTAACAACAAACAACCCTAACCCCCAAACAACAAACAACCCTAACCCCCTAAAACAAACAATCCTATCCCCCTAACAACCAACAACACTAACCCACTAACCACAAACAACACTAACACCCTAACAACAAAAACCACTAAACCCCAACAAGAAACAACCCTAAACCCCTAACAACAAACAACACTAACCCCCTAACAACACACAACCCTAACCAGACAACAAACAACCCTAACCCACTAACAACAAACAACACTAACCCCCTAACAAGAAACTACCCTAACCCCGTAACAACAAACAACCCTAACCCCTAACAACAAACAACACTAACCCCCAACAAGAAAGAACCCAAATCTTCTAACAACAAACAACTCTAACCCCCTAACAACAAACAACTCTGAACCCCTAACAACAAACACCACTAACCCACTAACAACAATCAACACTAACCCCCTAACAAGAAACTACCCTAACCCCGTAACAACAAACAACCCTAACCCTTAACAACAAAGAGCCCTAACCCCCTAACAACAAACAACCCTAACCCCCTAACAACCAACAACTGTAAAACCCTAACATCAAGCAACACTAACCCCCTAACAACAAACAACCCTATCCACCTAACATCAAACAACCCTAACCCTCTAAACAACCAACAACACTAACCCCCAACCACCAACAGCACTAACCTAGTAAAAACAAGAAAAAACTAACCCCCTAACAACAACCAACACTTATCCCCTAAAAACAAACACTAAGCCCCAACAAGAAAGAACCCAAATCCTCTAACAACAAACAACTCTAACCCCCTAACAACAAAAAACTCAGAACCCCTAACAACAAGCAACACTAACCCACTAACAACAAACAACCCTAAACCCCTAACAACAAACAACCCTTACCCCCAACAAACAACAGCACTAACTCCTAAGCAAAAACACTAACACCCTAACAACAAAACCCACTAAACTCCAACAAGAAACAACCCTAAACACCTAACAACAAACAACACTAACACCCTAACAACAAACAAAAGTAACCCCCTAAAAAACAACACAAACCCCAAAGAACAAACAACTCTCACACCCTAACAACAAACAACACTAAACCCCTAACAACAACAACACTAAACCCCAAAAACGGACAACACAAACACCCTAACAACAAACACTACTAAACCCCAACTAGAAACAACCCTAACCCCCAAACAAGAAACAACACTAACCCCCTAACAACAGACAACCCTAAACCCCTAACATCAAAGAACACTAACACCCTAACAACAAACAACACTAACCCCCTAACAACAAACATTAATCCCCTAAGAACAAACAACTCTAAACCCCTAACATCAAACAACAATAACCCCCTAACAACAAACAACACTATCACCCTAACAACAAAAACCACTAAACCCCAACAAGAAACAACCCTAAACCCCTAACAACAAACACTAACCCCCTAACAACAAACAACACTAAACCCCTAACAAGAATCTACCTTAAACCCGAAACAACAAACAACCCTAACCTCCTAACAACCAACAACTGTAAACCCCTAACAACAAGCAACACTAACCCCCTAACAACAAACAACCCTAACCCCCTAACAACAAACAACCCTAACCCCCTAAACAACCAACAACACTAACCCCCTAACCACCAACACCACTAACCCAGTAAAAACAAAAAAAACTAACCACCTAACAACAACCAACATTTATCCCCTAAAAACAAACACTAACCCGCAACAAGAAACAACCCAAATCCTCTAACAACAAAAAACTCTAACCCCCTAACAACAAAAAACTCTGAACCCCTAACAACAAACAACACTAACCCACTAACAACAAACAACCCTAAACCCCTAACAACAAACCCTTACCCCCTAACAAACAACAACACTAACCCCCTGACCAAAAACACTGACACCCTAACAACAAAACCCACTAAACCCCAAGAAGAAACAACCCTAAACACCTAACAACAAAAAACACTAACCCCCTAACAACAAACAACCCTAAACCCCTAACATCAAACAACACTAACCCCGTAACAACAAACAACCCTAACCCCCAAACAACAAACAACCCTAACCCCCTAACAACAAACAATCCTATCCCACTAACAACCAACAACACTAACCCCCTCACCACAAACAACACTAACACCCTAACAACAAAAACCACTAAACCCCAACAAGAAACAACCCTAAACCCCTAACAACAAACAACACTACCCCCCTAACAACACACAACCCTAACCAGACAACAAACAACCCTAACCCACTAACAACAAACAACACTAACCCCCTAACAAGAAACTACCCTAACCCCGTAACAACAAACAACCCTAACCCCTAACAACAAACAACCCTAACCAAACAACAAACAACCCTAACCGACTAACAACAAACAACACTAAACCCCTAACAAGAATCTACCTTAAATCCGAAAGAAGAAACAACCATAACCCCCTAACAACCAACAACCGTAAACACCTAACAACAAACAACACTAACCCCCTAACAACAAACAACCTTAACCCCCTAACAACAAACAACCCTAACCCCCTAAACAACCAACAACACTAACCCCCTAACCACCAACACCACTAACCCAGTAAAAACCAAAAAAATACTAACCCCCTAACAACAACCAACACTTATCCCCTAAAAACAAACAACACTAACCCCCAACAAGAAAGAACCCAAATCCTCTAACAACAAACAACTCTAACCCCCTAACAACAAACAACTCTGAACCCCTAACAACAAACACCACTAACCCACTAACAACAATCAACACTAACACCCTAACAAGAAACTACCCTAACCCGGTAACAACAAACAACCCTAACCCTTAACAACAAAGAACCCTAACCCCCTAACAACAAACAACCCTAACCCCCTAACAACCAACAACTGTAAAACCCTAACAACAAGCAACACTAACCCCCTAACAACAAACAACCCTATCCACCTAACAACAAACAACCCTAACCCTCTAAACAACCAACAACACTAACACCCTAACAACAACCATCCCTAACCCCCTAACAACAAACAACACTAAGCCCCAACAACAAACAACACTAACCCTCTAACAACAACCCTAATCCCCTAACTACAAACAACACTAACCCACTAACAACAAACAAAACTAACCCCCTAAAAAACAACACAAACCCCAAACAACAAACAACTCTCACACCCTAACAACAAACAACACTAACCCCCTAACAACAACAACACTAACCCCCAAAAACGGACAACACTAACACCCTAACAACAAACACTACTAAACCCCAACTAGAAACAACCCTAACCCCCTAACAACAAACAACACTAACCCCCTAACAACAAACAACCCTAATCCCCTAACATCAAAGAACACTAACACCCTAACAACAAACAAGCCTAACCCCCTAACAACAAACAACACTAACCCCCAAACAACAAACAACCCTAACCCCTAAAAACCAAAAACACTAACCCACTAACAACAAACAACTCTTACCCACTAACAACAAAGAACCCTAACCCCCTAACAACAACCCTAACCCCCTAACAACCAACAACTGTAAACCCCTAACAACAAGCAACACTAACTCCCTAACAACAAACAACCCTATCCCCCTAACAACAAACAACCCTAACCTACTAACAACAAACAATCCTATCCCCCTAACAACCAACAACACTGACCCCGTAACCACAAACAACACTAACACCCTAACAACAAAAACCACTAAACCCCAACAAGAAAAAACCTTAAACCCCTAACAACAAACAACACTAACCCCCTAACAAGAACCTACCCTAACCCCGTAACAACAAACAACCCTAACCCTTAACAACAAAGAACCCTAACCCCCTAACAACAAACAACCCTAACCCCCTAACAACCAACAACCGTAAACCCCTAACAACAAGCAACACTAACCCCCTAACAACAAACAACCCTAACCCCCTAACAACAAACATCCCTAACGCCCTAAACAACGAACAACACTAACCCCCAACCACCAACAGCACTAACCCAGTAAAAACAAAAAAAACTAACCACCTAACAACAACCAACATTTATCCCCTAAAAACAAACACTAACCCGCAACAAGAAACAACCCAAATCCTCTAACAACAAACAACTCTAACCCCCTAACAACAAAGAACACTGAACCCCTAACAACAAACAACACTAACCCACTAACAACAAACAACCCTAAGCCCCTAACAACAAACCCTTACCCCTAACAAACAACAACACTAACCCCCTAACCAAAAACACTGACACCCTAACAACAAAACCCACTAAACCCCAAGAAGAAACAACCCTAAACATCTAACAAGAAACAACACTAACCCCCTAACAACAACCACCCCTTACCCCTAACATCAAACAACACTAACCCCGAAACAACAAACAACCCTAACCCCCAAACAACAAACAACCCTAACCACCTAACAACAAACAATCCTATCCCCCTAACAACCAACAACAGTAACCCCCTAACCACAAACAACACTAACACCCTAACCACAAAAACCACGAAACCCCAACAAGAAACAACCCTAAACCCCTAACAACAAACAACACTAACCCCCTAACAACACACAACCCTAACCAGACAACAAACAACCCTAACCCACTAACAAGAAACACTAACCCCCTAACAAGAAACTACCCTAACCCCGTAACAACAAACAACCCTAACCCCTAACAACAAACAGCCCTAACCAAACAACAAACAACCCTAACCGACTAACAACAAACAACACTAAACCCCTAACAAGAAACTACCTTAAACCCGAAACAACAAACAACCCTAAGCCCCTAACAACCAACAACCGTAAACACCAAACAACAAACAACACTAACCCCCTAACAACCAACAACACTAACCCCCAACAAGAAACTACCCGAACCCCGTAACAACAAACAACCCTAACCCCTAACAACAAACAACCCTAACCCCCTAACAACAAACAACCCTAACGAAACAACAAACAACCCTAACCGACTAACAACAAACAACACTAAACCCCTAACAAGAAACTACCTTAAACCCGAAACAACAAACAACACTAAGCCCCTAACAACCAACAACCGTAAACACCAAACAACAAACAACACTAACCCCCTAACAACCAACAACACTAACCCCCTAACAAGAAACTACCCTAACCCCGTAACAACAAACAACAGTAACCCCCTAACAACAAACAACCCTAAGACTCTAACAACAAACTACCCTCCCTCCCAAAAACCAACAACCCAAAACCCCTAACAACCAACAGTAACCCCCTAACAACAAACAACCCTAACCCCCTAACAACAAACAACCCTAGACCCCTAACAACCAACAACACTAACCCCCTAACCACAAACAACACTAACCCTCTAACAACAAACAATCCTACCCCCTAACAACAAACAACACTAACCCCCTAACAACAAACAACCCTAACCCACTAACAGCAAACAAAACTAACGCCGTAACAAACAACACTAACCGCCGACCAGAAACAACACTAACCCCCTAACAAAAAACAACCCTAACTCCCTAACAACAAACAACCCTATCCCACTAAGAACAAACAACCCTAACACCCTAACAACAAGCAACACTAACCCCCTAACAACAAACAATCCTGAACCCCTAACAACAAACAACACTTTTCCCGAACAAGAAACAACCCTTTCCCCCGAACAACAAACAACCCTAACCCCCTCACAACAAACAAACCTAACCCCCAAACAACAAACAACCTTAACCCACTCACGAAAACAACCCTAACCCCCTAATAAATAACCCTAAGCCCCTAACAAACACAACTCTAAACCCCGAAAAATACAATCGTAACCCCGTAACAAACACAACCCTAACCCCCTAACAAAGCCTAACAATAACTTAAACCTGACCATAAGCATAACCCCAAACCCTAGCAATAACTCTAACTCTAAACCTAACACTAACCTAGCCCTGCCCTTTACCGTAAACCTAGCCTTAACCCTAACCTTACCCCTACCCGAACCCTAACTCTATACCTAACCCGAACACTAACCTTGACCCTACTCTAACTTTAACTCTAACGTGACTATTAACTGAAACATCACCCTAACCCTAAGCCTAAATCTAACTCGAGCCCTAACCATAACAATTACCCTAAACCCTCGCCTTAACTGTAAACCTAACCCTAACCCTCTCCCTAATCCTTAACCGTATCCCCAACCCTAAACCTAACGCTATCCCCAAACTTATCCCTAACCCTAACCCTAATACGAACAGTAACCCAAATCTAACCCTAACCCTAATATTAAACCTAAACTTAAATCTACCCTAACCATAAACCTAACCCTAACACCCTAAACCTAACGTCTAACACCGTCTATAATCCTAACCCTTATCATAACCCTCACCCTTAACCTAAACTTCACACTAACCCTAAACCTAACCTAACGTTGACCCTAGACATAACGCCTAACCCTCACCGAACCCTAAACCTATCCTTAACACTAACCTGAACACAAACCCAAACCCTAGCCCTCACCAGAAAAATAACCCTCACCCTATCCTGAACTTCATCCAAACACTAACCATAACCTTAACCCTAAACCTAGACCTAACCCAAACCCTAACCTTAAACCTAACTCTAAGAATAACGCTAGTCCATCTGTAACCCTAAACTGAACACTTACAATAGCCCTGAACCTAACCCTAAAATAATCCTAATCCTAACCCTAGACCTAATCCTAACCCTACCCCTAACCTTTACCCTAAATAGAACACTAAGTCTAACCCTCAACATGGACCTAAACCTAATTCTTACCCTACACCTAACCCTAATCCTAAACCAAACCCTAACTCTGACTATAACCCTAATCATAACAATTACCCTAAACCCTCACCTTAACTGTAAAACTAACCGTAACTCTCACCCTAAATCCTAACCGTATCCCACAACCCTAACCCTAATGCTATCCCTAACCCTAACCCTAACATTAACCTGAAACCCCTGAGCCCTAATGATAAACCTAACCCTAACACAAACCCTAACCCTAACACCAAAGCCTAGCAAAAACCTTAACCCTAACTCTCACCCTAACTCTAACACTAACCCCAAACCGAATCATGAACCTAACCCTAAGCCTAAACCAAACCTAACCATGACCAGAACCGCAAGGCCTAACCGGAACCCTCACCCAAACCCTAACCCTAAACTACACCTCTAACCCCTAACGCCTTATCATAACGATAATCCTAACCCTAACCAACCCTAACCCTAAAACTCACCCTCACCCCAACCACAAAGCCTAACACAACCGTGACCCTAACCCTAAACGTAACACTAAACTTAACCCTAACCTTAAATCTAACCCTAACCCTAAAACTGAACACAACCCCTGAACGTAACCCTAACCCTGAACATAACCTTAACACTAACCTGAAAACAAGCCCAAACCTTAGCCATAACCCTAACCCTCACCCTATCTTAAAGTTCACCCTATCCCTAACCTAAAACTCACCCTGACTTTAACCCTAACCCTACCCCTAAACCTAACCCTCACCTTAACCTTGGCCCACCTGTAACCCGAAACCTAACCCTTACAATAACTCTGGCCCTAATCCTCTCCCTAAACCTAATTCTAATTCTAACCCTGACCCTAACCCTAACCTAACCTTAACCCTATCTTTAAGCCTACCATAAACTTAAACCTAACCCTAACCCTTAACCTTAACTCTAACCCTAACCCTAGCCCTAACCCTAACCTTAACGGTAACACTTACCCAAAACCCTCACCTTAACTGTCAATGTAACTCTAACTCTTACCCTAACCCTAAACTTAACCCTAATTATAACCTTAACCTAAACCTAACTGAAATGCTAACCCTTAACCCTAACTCTAATCCTAATCCTTAGCCTAAAACTAACCTTAACCCTAAACCTAACCCTAACCACTGACCCTAACTCTAATCCTAACCCTAAGCCGAACCCTCACCCTTAACCAGAATTTCACCCTAAGCATAACGCTAAGCGTACCCTAACTTCATTCAAACCCGAACCCTAAGCAAAACTAACACTAACACTACACGTAACCCTAACCCTAAACCTAACCCTAACCCTGACTCTGACCTGAACCCAAACCCCTAACCCCAACCCTCTCGCTTAACATAAACTTCTCTGTAACCCTAACCCTAAAACTAAACGTAACACTAAATCTCCCCTAACCCTGACCGTACCATAAACGTAACCCTAACTCTAAACTCAAAACTAACCCTGACCCTAACTCTAACTCTAACCCTAATCCTAACCCTAAAACTTACCCTACACACTCAGCTTCAATGGAAACCTAGCACTAACCCTCATCTTACCATCTAAACCTAACCTCAACCCTTAACCTAACCCTATCTATAACCTTCACCTAGCCCTAAACCTAAACATGACTTAACCCTAACACTAACCCTAACCCTAAATCTAAACCTAACCTTAACCCTAAGCTTAATCCTAACCTAAGCTCTAACCCTAACCCCTAACGCTAACCCTAAGCTCAACCCTCACCCTTCAATTAAACTTTACCCCAGCTGTAGCCCTAACCCTAAGCCGAACCCTAAACCTGACCCTAACATTAACCCAAACACCTAACCCGAACCCTAAGCCTAATCCTAAACCTAACCCTAACCTTAACCCAAATGCCTAACCCTAACCCTCATCCTTAACCTAAACTTCACCCTAAACCTAAGGCTAATCCTAACCCTGAAAGTAAAGCTAACCCTTAACTATCCCCTAACTCTAGCCCTGACCCTAAACCTAATGCTAGTCCTAGCCCTAACAGTAACACCCTAAAACATCAGCTTAATGTAAACTTAACACTAACCCTCCCATGAACCCCTAACCCTGACCCTACCCCGCATCCTACACCTAACCCAGACCTAAACCTAACCCTTTCTCTAACCCTAAATTAACCCTAACCTTAACTCTACCCTAACCCTAACAACAACTCTAAACCTGACCATGACCATAATCCTAAACCCTAGCACTAACTCCAACTCTAAATCTAACCCTAAGCTAGCCCTACCCTTTACCGTAAACCTAGCCTTAACCCTAACCTTACCCCTACCCATACCCTAACGCTATACCTAACCCGAACACTAACCTTAACCCTACTCTAACCTTAAGCCTAACCCTGACTACTAACTGAAACTTCACCCTAACCCTAAGCCTAACTCTAACTCTAACCCTAACCATAACAATTACCCTAAACCCTCGCCTTAACTGTAAACCTAACCCTAACCCTCACCCTAATCCTTAACCGTATCCCCAACCCTAAACCTAACGCTATCCCCAAACTTATCCCTAACCCTAACCCTAATACGAACAGTAACCCAAATCTAACCCTAACCCTAATATTAAACCTAAACTTAAATCTACCCTAACCATAAACCTAACCCTAACACCCTAAACCTAACGTCTAACACCGTCTATAATCCTAACCCTTACCATAACCCTCACCCTTAACCTAAACTTCACACTAACCCTAAACCTAACCTAACGCTGACCCTAGACATAACGCCTAACCCTCACCGAACCCTAAACCTATCCTTAACACTAACCTGAACACAAACCCAAACCCTAGCCCTCACCAGAAAAATAACCCTCACCCTATCCTGAACTTCATCCAAACACTAACCATAACCTTAACCCTAAACCTAGACCTAACCCAAACCCTAACCTTAAACCTAACTCTAAGAATAACGCTAGTCCATCTGTAACCCTAAACCAAACACTTACAATAGCCCTGAACCTAACCCTAAACTTAATCCTAATCCTAAACCTAGACCTAATCCTAACCCTAACCCTAACTCTAACCTTGACCCTAAATAGAACACTAAGTCTAACCCTCAACATGGACCTAAACCTAAATCTTACCCTACACCTAACCCTAACCCTAAACCTAACCCTAACTCTAACTCTAACCCTAATCATAACACTTACCCTAAACCCTCACCTTAACTGTAAAACTAACCGTAACCCTCACCCTAACCCCTAACCGTATCCCACAACGCTAACCCTAATGCTATCCCTAACCCTAACCCTAACACTAACCTGAAACCCCTGAGCCCTAATGATAACCCTAACCCTAACCCTAACCCTAACACCAAAGCGAAAGCCTAGCAAAAACCTTAACCCTAACTCTCACCCTAACTCTAACACTAACCCGAAACCTAATCATGAACCTAACCCTAACCCTAAACCAAACCTAACCATGACCAGAACCACAAGGTCTAACCAGAACCCTCACCCAACACCTAATCCTAAACTACACCTCTAACTCTAACACCTTACCATAACCATAATCCAAACCCTACCCAACCCTAACCCTAAACCTAACCCTCACCCCAACCACAACGCCTAACACAACCATAACCCTTACCCTAACCGTAACACTAAACTTAACCCTAACCTTAAATCTAACCCTAACCCTAAAACTAAACACAACCCATGAACTTAACCCTAACCCTGAACATAACCTTAACACTAACCTGAAAACAAGCCCAAACCTTAGCCATAACCCTAACCCTCACCCTGTCTTAAACTTCACCCTATTCCTAACCTAAAACTCGCCCTAACTTTAACCCTAACCCTACCCCTAAACCTAACCCTCACCTTAACCTTGGCCCACCTGTAACCCTAAACCTAACCCTTACAATAACTCTGACCCTAATCCTCACCCTAAACCTAATTCTAATCCTAACCCTGACCCTAACCCTAACCTAACCTTAACCCTATCTTTAAGCCTACCATAATCTTAAACCTAACTCTAACCCTAACCCTAGCCCTAACCCTAATCTTAACTGTAACACTTACCCAAAACCCTCATCTTAACTGTAAATGTAACTCTCACTCTTACCCTAACCCTAAACTTAACCCTAATTATAACCCTAACCTAAACCTAACTGAAATGCTAACCCTTAACCGTAACTCTAACCCTAATCCTTAGCCTAAACCTAACCTTAACCCTAAACCTAACCCTAACCACTGACCCTAACTCTAACCCTAAGCCTAAGCCGAACCCTCACCCTTAACCAAAATTTCACCCTAAGCATAACGCTAAGCGTACCCTAACTTCATTCAAACCCTAACCCTAAGCAAAACTAACACTAACACTAAACCTAACCTTAACCCTAAACCTAACCCTAACCCTGACTCTAACCTGAACCCAAACCCCTAACCCTAACCCTCTCGCAGAACATAAATTCACTGTAACCCTAAACACTAAATCTCCCCAACCCTGACCCTAACCATAAACATAATCCCAACACTAAACTTAAACCTAACCCTGACTCTAACTCTAACTTTAACCCTAAAACTTACCCTACACACTCAGTTTGAATGGAAACCTAGCACTATCCCTCACCCTAACATCTAAACCTAACCCCAACCCTGAACCCAACCCTATCTCTAACTAAAAACTAGTCCTAAACCTAACTATGACTTAACCCTAACACTTACCCTAACTCTAAACCTGACCTTAACCCTAAACTTAATTCTAACCTTAACCCTAACCCTAACCCCAACACTAACCCTAAGCTCAACACTCACCCTTAACTTAAACTTCACCCTAACCCTAACCCTAAACCAAACACTAACCCTAACCCTAAACCTAACCTTAAACCTGACCCTAACATTAACCCAAACACTTAACGCAAAACCTAACACTAAGCCTAACCCTAAATGTAACGCTAACCTTAACCTAAACACCAAAGCCTAATCCTAACCCTCATCCTTAACCTAAACTTCACCCTAAACCTAAGCCTAACCCTAACCCTAAAATTACACCTAACCCTAAACTATCCTCTAACTCTCGCCCTAACCCTAACCCTAACGCTAACCCTAACCCTGGCAGTAACACCCTAAAACATCGGCTTAACTGTAAATGTAACACTAACCGTCACACGAACCCCTAACCCTTTCCCTAACCCTATCACTCATCCTAACCCTAACCCTGACCTAAACTTAATCCTTACCCTAACCCTAAACTTAACCCTAACCTTAACTCTACCCTAACCCTAACCCTAAACCTAACAATAACTCTAAACCGGACCCTAACCCTAACCCTAAACCCTAGATCTAACTCTAACTCTAAACCTAACCCTAACCCTAACCTGGCCCCACCCTTTACAGTAAAGCTAGCCTTAACCCTAACTTACCCCTACCCTAACCCTAAACCTAACCCTTACAATATCAATAACCCCTAGCAGGGTCCTGCCTAGTCTCTCCCACCTCATCACTCCTTACAAAGAGCCCTGCTTTGTCTCTCCCACATCCTCACTCCCTAAGCAGGGCTCTGCCTGTCCTCTCCCACCTCCTCACTCTCTATGCAGGACTCTGCCTTGTTCTCCCACCTCTTCACTCCCTACACAGGGCCCTGGCTAGTGTCTCCCATCTTCTCACTCCATACACAGCTTTCTGCCTGTTCTTTCCCACTTCCTCACTTCCTACACGGAGCCCTGCCTGGTCTCTCCCACCTCCTCACTCCCTACACCAGTCCCTGCCTGATCTCTCCTACCTCCTCACTCCCTGCACAGGGCCCTGCCTGGTCTCTCCCACATCCTTACTCCATACAAAGGGACTTGCCTGATCTCTGGCCTCCTCACTCCCTGCACAGAGCCCTGCCTGGTCTCTCCCAACTCCTCACTCCCTATTCAGGTCTCTGAATGTTTCTCCCACCTCTTCACTCCCTACACAGGGCCCTGCCTGCTGTCTTCCATCTTCTCACTCCCTACACAAGTTTCTGCCTATTCTCTCTCACCCCCTCACTTGCTAAACACAGTCCTGCCTGTTCTTTCCCACCTCCTGACTCAGTACACAGGTCTCTGCCTGGTCTCTTCCAACTCCTCACTCCCTAGACAGGGCCCTGCCTGGTCTCTGCCACCTCCTCACTCCCTACACAGGTCTCTGACTGCTCCCTGCCACCTCCTCACTCCCTACACAGGGCCCTGCCTGGTATCTCCCACCTCCTCACTCCCTACACAGGGCTCTGTCTTTTCTCTCCCACCTCCTCAGTCCCTACACAGGTATCTGGGTGGTCTCTCCCACCTCCTCACTCCCTAAACAGGACCCTGCCTAGTCTCTCCACCTCCTTACTCCCTACACAGGGCTCTGGCTAGTCTCTCCTACATCCTCACTCTTTATACAGCATCCTACCTGGTCTCTCTCACCTCCTCACTCCCTATGCAGGTCTCTGCCTGGTCTCTCCCACCTCCTCACTCCCTACACAGGGCCCTGCCTGGTCTCTCCTAACGCCTAACTCCCTACACAGGTCCCTGACTGGCCTCTCTCACCTCCTCACTCCCTTTACAGGGCCCTGATGATCTCTCCCACCTCCTCACTCCCTAAACAGGGCCCTGCCTGGCCTCTCCCCCATCCTCAATTCACACAGGGCCCTGCCTCCTCTCTCTCACATCCTGACTGCACACACAGGGCCCTAACTGGTCCCTCCCACCTTCTCCATCCCTACACAGGTCTCTGCATGGTTCTCCCACCTCCCCATTCCCTACAAGGGTCTCTGCCTGTTCTCTCCCACCTCTTCAATCCCTAGACAGGGCCCTGCCTCTTCTCTCCCACTTCCTCACTCCCTACTCAGGGCCCTGCCTGGTATTTCTAACCTCCTCAGGCCATACACAGGGCCCTGCCTGGTCTCTCCCAAATCCTCACTCCCTACACAGGACTCTGCCTGGTCTCTCCCAACACCTCACTCCCTACAAAGGGCCCTGCCTGGAATCTCCCACCTCCTCACACCCTACCCAGGGTCCTGCCTAGTCAATCCCACCTCCTCACTCCCTACGCAGGGCTCTGCCTGTCCTCTCTCACCTTCTCACTCCCTATGCAGGACTCTGCCTGGTTCTCCACCTCTTCGCTCCCTACACAGGGCCTTGCCTGGTCTCTCCTACCTCCTCACTCCCTACACAGTTCTCTGCCTGTTCCCTCCCATTCCTCAATCCCTACACAGGTCTCTGGGTGGTCTTTCCCACCTCCTTACTACATACACAGGTGTTAGCCTGTTTTCTCCCTCCTCCTCACTCCCTACACAGGGCCCTGATGTTCTCTCGCACCTGCTCACTCCCTAAACAAGCCACTGCCTGGTCTCTCCACCTCCTTACTCCCTCCACAGGGCCCTGCCTGGTCTCTCCCACCTCCTCACTCCCTACACAGGGCCATGCCTGGCCTCTCCCACCTCCTCACTCCCTACACAGGGCTCTGCCTGGTCTCTATCACCCCCTCACTCCCTACACAGGGTCCTGCCTTACCTCTCCCACCTCCTCAGTCCCTGCACTGTGTTTCTGGCTGTTATCTCCCTTCTTCTCACTCCCTACACAGGGCTGTGCTTGTTCTCTCCCATCTCCTCACTCCCTATACAGGGCCCTGCCTGGTGTATCCCATCTGCTCACTCCCTGCACAGGGCCCTGATGATCTCTCCTACATCCTCACTCCCTACACAGGGCCCTGCCTGGCATCTCCACCTCCTTACTCCCTACACACAGACCTGCCTGGTCTCTCCCACATCCTCACTCTGTACACAGGGTCCTACCTGGTCTCTCCCACCTCCTCACTCCCTACACAGGGCCCTGCCTGGTCTCTCCTAACACCTCACTTCCTACACAGGGCTCTGCCTGATCTCTCCCACATCCTGACTCCCTACTCAGGTATCTGGGTGGTCTCTCCCAACTCCTCACTGTGTATGCAGGGCCTTACCTGTTCTCTATCACCTCCTCACTCCCTACACAGGGCCCTGATGGTCTCTCCCACCTCCTCACTCCCTACACAGGGTCCTGCCTGGTCTCTCCCACTTCCTCAATCCCTACACAGGTCCTTGACTGGTATCTCCACCACCTTACTTCCTACACACAGCCTTGCCTGTTCTCTTCCACATCCTCACTCTGTACACAGGGTCCTACCTGGTCTCTCTCACCTCATCACTCCCTACACAGGGCCCTGCCTGGTCTCTCCTAACACCTCACTCCCTACACAGGGCTCTGCCTGGCCTCTCCCACCTCCTCACTCCCTACACAGGGCCCGGCCTGGTCTCTCCTTCTTCTCAATCCCTACACAGGTCTCTGCCTCTTCTCTCCAAGATACTCACTCCCTACACTGGGCCCTGCCAGGTCTCTCCCACCTCCTCAGTCCCTTCACAGGTCTTTGCCTGGTCTCTCCCACATCTCTGCCTCTTCTCTCCTGCATCCTCACTCCCAACATAGGGCCCTGCCTGGTCTCTCCCACCTTCTCACTCCCTACACAGGACGCTGCCTGGCCTCTCCCACCTCCTCAGGACCTACACAGGTCCCTGCCTGGTCTCTTCCAGCTCCTCACTCCCTACACAGGTGTCTGCCTGGATTCTCCCACCTCCTCACTCCTTACACAGGGCCCTGCCTGGTATGTCCCTCCTCCTCACTCCCTACAGAGGGCCCTGCCTGGTGTCTCCCTTCTGCTTACTCCCTACATATGTCTCTGTCTGTTCTCTCCCACCTCCTCACTCTCTACACAGGGCCCTGCCTGATCTCTGGCACATTCTCACTCCCTACACAGGACCTGTGTGGTCTCTCCCAACACCTCACTCCCTCCACAGGGCCCTGCCTGGATGCTCCCTCCCCCTCACGCCCTGCACAGGGTCCTGCTTGGTCTCTCCCACCTCATCACTCCTTACACAGGGGCTGCCTGGTCTCTCCCATATCCTCACTCCCTATACTTGGCTCTGCCTGGTCTCTCCCATCTCCTCACTCCCTAAGCAGGACTCTGCCTGGGTCTCCCTCTTCTTCACTCCCTACACAGGGCCCTGTCTGCTGTCTCCCATCTTCTCTATGCACAGAGCCCTGCCTGGTCTGTCCCACCTCCTCACTCCCTACACTCTTCTCTGCCTGTTCTCTCCCACCTCCTAACTCCCTGCACAGGGCCCTGCCTGGTCTCTCCCATATCCTTACTCCATACAGGGACATGCCTGATCTCTGGCCAACTCACTCCCTACGGAGGGCCCTTCCTGGTCTCTCCCATCTCCTCACTCCCTATGCAGGTCTCTGAATGGTTCTCCCACCTCTTCACTCCCTACACAGGGCCCTGCCTGCTGTCTACCATCTTCTCAATCCCTACACAGGTTTCTGCCTATTCTCTCCCACCTCCTCACTCCCTACACAGGTCTCTGCCTGGCCTCTCCCACTTCCTCACTCCCTACACAGGTCCCTGCTTCGTCTCTCCCACCTCATCACTCCTTACACAGGGCCCTGCCTGGTCTCTCCTACATCCTCACTCTTTACACAGCATCCTACCTGGTCTCTCTCACCTCCTCACTCCCTATGCAGGTCTCTGCCTGGTCTCTCCTAAGGCCTAACTCCCTACACAGGTCCCTGCCTGACCTCTCCCACCTCCTCACTCCCTAGACATGGCCGTGCCTGGTTGCTCCCAGCTCCTCACTCCCTACTCAGGGCCCCGCCTTTTCTCTCCCACCTCCTCCATCCCTGTAAAGGTCTCTGCCTGGTCTGTCCCACCTCCTTACTCCCTACAGAGTTCTCTGCCTGTTCTCTTCCACATCCTCACTCCTTACACAGGGCCCTTCCTGGTCCCTCCCACCTCCTCACTTCCTACACCTGTCCCTGCCTGGTCTCTTCCATCTCCTCTCTCCCTACTCAGGGCCCTGCCTGGTCTCACCCACCTCCTCACTCCCTACAAAGGTCTCTGTCTGGTCTCTCAGCTCTTCACTCCCTACACAGGTTTCTGTCTCTTTTGTCCCACCATCTTACTCCCTATACAGTGCCCTGCCTGGTCTCTCACTCTCTATACAGGGCCCTGCATGGTCTCTCCCACCTCCTGACTCCCTTCACAGTGCCCAGCCTAGTCCCTCCCACCTCCTCACTCCCTACACAGGTTAGGGTTTAGGGTTTAGTTTAGTGTAAGGGTTATGGTTCGGGATCGGGTTTAGGGGTTAAGGTTAGGTTTTAGGGTTTAGTGTTCGAGTTTAGGGTCAGGGTCAGTTTTTAGTGTCAGGGTCAGGGTTTATGGTCAGGGTTTAGGGTCAGGGTCAGGGTCAGGGTTAGGGGTTAGGGTCAGGGTTAGGTTTAGGGTTTGTTTTTATGGTTAGGGTTTAGGGTTTAGGATTAGGGTTGGGGTAAGGTTAGGGCTATGTGTTAGGGCTAGGGGTTAGGGTTTAGTGTTTAGTGATAGAGTTTAGGGTCAGGGTCAGAGTCAGTGTTTAGTGTCAGGGTCAGAGTTTAGGGTCAGGGTTAGGGTCACGGTCAGGGTTAGGGTCATGGTCAGGGTTTAGGGTCATTGTCACGGTTTAGGGTCAGGGTCTGGGTCAGGGTTAGGGGTTAGAGTCAGGGTTAGGTTTAGAGTTTGGGTTTAGGGTTAGGATTTAGGGTTTAGGGTTAGGGCTAGGGTTAGTTTTAGAGGTTAGAGGTTAGGGTTAGGGTTAGGGCTAGGGCTAGGGCTTGGTGTTAGGGCTAGGTCTAGGGCTAGGGTTTTAGGGCTAGAGTTTAGGGTTAGGGTTAGGGTTTTGGGTTAGGCTGATGGTTAGAGTTTAGGGTTAGGGTTCATGGTTAGTGTTAGGGTTAGTGTTAGGGTTTAGGGTTAGGGTTAGGGTTTAGGGTTAGCAGTTAGTGTTAGGGTTAGTGTTCAGGGTTAGGGTTAGTTTTTAGGGTTTGGGTTTAGGGTTAGCGGTTAGTGTTAGGGTTAGTGTTCAGGGTTAGGGTTAATGTTTAGGGTTAGGTTTTAGGGTTCGAGTTAGTGTTAGGGTTAGGGCTAGGGCTAGGGCTAGGACTTGGGCTAGGGCCTAGGGCTAGGGCTAGTGATATGGTTTGTGTTTAGGGTTCGGGTTTGGGTTCACGTTAGGCTTCGGTTTAGGCTTCGGGTTAGGATTTGGGTTAGGGTTTTGGGTAAGGGTTATTGTTAGGTTCAGGGCTATTGTAAGGGTTAGGTTTAGGGTTACAGGTGGACTAGCGTTATGATTAAAGTTTAAGTTTAGGGTTTGGGTTAGGTTTAGATTTAGGGTTAGGGTTTGGATGAAGTTTACGATATGGTGAGTGTTATTTTTAAGGTTAGGGCTAGAGTTTGGGTTCGTGTTCAGGTTAGTGTTAAGGTTAGGTTTAGCGTTTGGATTAGGGTTAGGGGTTATGTTTGGGGGTAGGGTTATGTTTAGATTTAGGGTTAGTGTGAAGTTTAGGTTAAGGGTGAGGGTTACAGTTAGGGTTAGGGTAAGGGTGAGGGTTAGGGTCAGAGTTATTGTAAGGGTTAGGTTTAGGGTACTACAGGTGGGCCAAGGTTAAGTTTAGGGTTTGATTTAGGGGTAGGGTTAGGGTTAAAGTTAGGGTGAGCTTTAGCTTAGGGATAGGGTGAAGTTTAAGATAGGCTGAGGGTTAGTTTTAGGGTTATGGTTAAGGTTTGAGTTTGGTTTCAGGTTAGTGTTAAGGTTATGTTTAGGGTTAGGGTTAAGTTTAGGGGTTCTTTTTAGTTTTAGGGTTAGGGTTAAATTTTAGGTTAGGGTTAAGTTTAGTGTTATGGTTAGGATTAGGGTCACGGTTTGTGTTAGTCTTTGTCGTTTGGGTGAGGGTTAGGTTTAGGGTTCGGGTTGGGTAGGGTTAGGATTATGGTTATGGTAAGGTGTTAAGGGTTAGAGTTTTAGTTTAGGGTTAGGGTTTGGGTGAGGGTTCCGGTTAGTCATTGTGGTTCTGGTCATGGTTAGGTTTGGTTTAGGGTTAGGGTTAGGTTTATTATTAGGTTTCAGGTTAATGTTAGAGTTAGAGTTAGGGTGAGACTTAGGGTTAAGGTTTGGGTTAGGCTTTGGTGTTAGGGGTTAGAGTTTGGGTTAGGGGTTAGGGTTATCGTTAGGGCTTAGGGGTTCACGTTAGTGTTAGGGTTAGGAATAGCATTAGGGTTAGGGTTGGGGGATACGGTTAGGGGTTAGGGTGAGGGTTGCGGTTAGTTTTACAGTTAAGGTGAGGGTTTAGGGTAAGTGTTATTCTTAGGGTTAGAGTTAGGGTTAGGTTCAGGGTTAGGGTTAGGTGTAGGGTAAGATTTCGGTTTAGGTTCAGGTTTAGAATTAGAGTTAGTGTTCTATTTAGGATCAAGCTTAGAGTTAGGGTTAGGGTTAGGATTAGGGTTAGGTCTAGGGTTAGGTTCAGGGCTAATGTAAGGCTTAGTTTTAGGGTTACAGGTGGAGTAGTGTTATGGTTAGAGTTTGGTTTAAGGTTAGGGTTTGGGTTAGGTTTAGGTTTAGGGTTAAGGTTAGGGTTAGTGTTGGATGAACCTTAGGACGGGGTGAGGGTTATTCTTATGATTAGGGCTGAAGTTTGATTTTGTGTTCAGGTTAGTGTTAAGGTTAGTTTTAGGGTTCGGGTTAGTGTTAGGAGTTACGTTTAGGGTTAGTGTTAGGTTTAGGTTCAGGGTTAGAGTGATGTTTAGGTTCATAGTGAGGGTCAAGGTAAGGGTTAGGATTACGGTGAGGATTATACTTAGTGTTAGAGTTTACGTTTAGGGTGTTAGGGTTAGGTTTATGGTTAGGGTAGGGTTAAGTTTAGGGTTAATGTAAGGGTTAGTATTAGATTAGTGTTACTGTTCGTGTTTGGGTTAGGGTTAGGGATAAGTTTAGGGATAGCGGCAGGTTTAGGGTTGGGGATTCGGTTAGGGGTTCGGGTGAGGTTTAGTGTTAGGTTTACAGTTAAGGTGAGGGTTTAGGGTAAGTGTTATGGTTAGGGTTAGAGTTAGAGTTAGGGTTAGGGTTAGGGTGAATTTTCAGTTCATAGTGAGGGTTAGGTAAGGGTTAGGGTTAAGGTTAGAGTTAGGATTAAGATTAGTGTTAGGGTTAGGTTTAGGGTTAGGGATAGGATAGGGGTAAGGTTAGGGTTAAGGCTAGGTTTACGGTCAAGGGTACGTCTAGGTTAGGGTTAGGATTAGGTGTAGAGTTAGAGTTAGTGCTAGGGTTTAGGGGTAGGGTTCGGGTCAGGTTTAGAGTTTTTGTTAGTGTTAGGGTTAGGGTAGAGTTAAGGTTAGGGTTAAGTTTAGGGTTAGGGTAAGGGTTATGTTTAGGTCAGGGTTAGGGTTAGGGTTAGGGATAGGGTTAGGTTTAGGGAAAGGGTTAGGGTTCGTGTGAGGGTTAGTGTTAGATTTACAGTTAAGCTGATGTTTTACAGTGTTACGGTTAGGGTCAGGGTTAGAGTTAGAGTTAGGGTTAGGGCTAGACTGAGGGGATAGTTTAGGGTTAGGTTTAATTTTAGGGTTATGCTTATGTATAGGGTGAAAGTTAAGTTAAGATTAGCGTTAGGGTAAATATTAGAGTTAGGTGTTTGGGTTAAGGTTAGGATCAGGTTAGGGTTAAGTTTAGGGTTAGTGTTAGTGTCAGGGTTAGGTTTTGGTGTTTGGGTTAATGTTAGGGTTAGCTTTAGGGTTAGGGTTTAGTTTAAGGTTAGGGTCAGGGTGCAGTTTAAGTTAAGTGTGAGGGTTGAGCTTAGGGTTAGTGTTAGGGGTTAGGGTTAGGGTTAGGGTTAAGGTTAGGATTAGGATTAGGGTTAAGATTAGTTTTAGGGTTAGGGTAAGTGTTACGGTTAAGTCATGGTTAGGTTTAGGGCTAGGTAAAGGTTAGAGATAAGATTAGGTTAAGGGTAGGGTTTAGGTTTAGATGTTAGTGTGAGGGTTAGTGCTAGGTTTCCATTTAAGCTGAGTGTGTAGGGTAAGTTTTAGGGTTAGGATTAGGGTTAGAGATAGATTTAGGGTCAGGGTTAGGATTATGTTTAAGGTTAGGGTTAGGTATATGGTTAGGATTAGGGTTAGGGTCAGGGTTGGGGAGATTTAGTATTATGTTTAGTTTTAGGGCTAGGGTTAGGGTGAAGTTTATGTTAAGCATGAGGGTTAGGGTTAGGGTTAGGGGTAAGGGTTCAGGTTAGGGTCAGGGTTAGGGTTTGCGTTAGGTTTAGGGTTAGCTTTAGTTTTGGTTAGGGTTAGGATTTGAATGAAGTTAGGGTAGGTTTAGGGTTATGGGTAGGGTGAAATTTTGGTTAGAGTTATTGTTCGGGGTTAGGGTTAGGTTTGAGTTTATCGTAGGGTTAAAGTTAGGGTTAAGGTTAGGTTAGGGTTATGGTCAGGGTTAGGATTAGGATTAGGTTTAGGGTGAGGGTTAGGGTCCGAGTTATTGTAAGGGTTAGTTTTAGGGTTACAGGTGGGCCAAGGTTAAGGTTAGGGTTAGGTTTAGGGGTAGGGATAGGTTTAGAATTAGGTTAACATAAACTTCACCCTAACCCTAGCCCTAAAACTAAACATAATTAGAATTAGGGTGAGCTTTAGGTTAGGGATAGGGTGAAGTTTAAGTTAGGGTGAGGGTTAGGGTTAGGGTTATGGCTAAGGTTTGGGTTAGTTTTCAGGTTCGTGTTAAGGTTGTGTTTCGTGTTAGGGTTAAGTTTACGGGTTCTGTTTAGTTTTAGGGTTTGGGTTATGTTTAAGGTTAAGGTTAAGTTTAGTGTTACAGTTAGGGTTAGGGTTACGTTTTGTGTTAGGCGTTGTGGTTGGGGTGAGGTTTAGGTTTAGGGTTAGGGTTGGGTAGGGTTAGGATTATGGTTACGGTAAGGTGTTAGGTGTTAGAGGTGTAGTTTAGGGTTAGGGTTTGGGTGAGGGTTCCGGTTAGGCATTGTGGTTCTGGTCATGGTTAGGATTGGTTTAGGGTTAGGGTTAGGTTTATGATTAGGTTTCGGGTTAGTGTTAGAGTTAGAGTTAGGGTGAGAGCTACCTTTAAGGTTAGGGTTAGGTTTTGGTGTTATGGGTTAGGTTTGGGGTTAGGGTTAGGGTTATCATTAGGGCTTAGGTGTTCAGGTTAGTGTTAGGGTTAGGGATAGCATTAGGGTAAGGGTTGTGGGATACCGTTAGGGGTTAGAGTGAGTGTTACGGTTAGTTTTACATTTAAGGCGAGGGTTTAGGATAAGTGTCCCGATTATCGTTAGACATAGAGTTAGGGGTAGGTTTACGTTTAGGGTTAGGTGTAGGGTAAGATTTAGCTTTAGTTTCAGGTTTAGGGGTAGAGTTAGTGTTCTATTTAGGGTCAAGGTTAGAGTTCGGGTTAGGGTTAGGATTAGGTCTAGGGTTAGGATTAGGTTTAGGGTTAGGTTGAGGGGTATTTTAAGGGTTAGGTTTAGGGTTACAGGTGGACTAGCATTATGGTTAGAGTTAGATTTAATGTTAGGGGTTGGGTTAGGTTTAGGTTTAGGTTTAGGACTAAGGTTAGCGTTAGGGTTTGGATGAAGTTTAGGATAGGGTGAGGGTTATTTTTAGGGTTAGGGCTAGACTTTGGGTTTGTGTTCATGTTAGTGCTAAGGTTAGGTTTAGGGTTCAGGTTAGGGTTAGTGGTTATGTTCAGATTAGGTTTAGGTTTAGGGTTAGTGTGAAGTTTAGGTTAAGGGTGAGGGTTAGGATATGGGTTTGCATTAGGGTTTGGATTCTAGTTAGTGTTAGAGTTTAGGTTTAGGGTGTTAGGGTTAGGTTTATGGTTAGGGAAGGGTTAAGTTTAGGGTTAATGTTAGGGTTAGCGTTAGATTAGGGTTACTGTTCGTCTTCGGGTTAGGGTTAGGGATAATGTGAGGGATAGATAGCATTAGGTTTAGGGTTGGGGATACGGTTAAGGGTTAGGTTTAGGTTTACATTGAAGGTGAAGGTTTAGGGTAATTGTTATGGTTAGGGTTAGAGTTAGAGTTAGGCTTATGGTTAGGGTGAAGTTTCAGTTAATAGTCAGGGTTAGGGTTAAGGTTAGAGTTATGCTTAAGGTTAGTGTCAGGGTTAGGTTTAAGGTAGGGGTAAGGTTAGGGTTTAGGCTAGGTTTACGGTAAAGGGTAGGGCTAGGTTAGGGTTAGGGTTAGGTTTAGAGTTAGAGTTAGTGCTAGGGTTTAGGCTTAGGGTTAGGGTCAGGTTTAGAGTTATTGTGAGGGTTAGGGTTAAGTTCGAGTTAAGGTTAGTGTTAAGTTTAGGGTTAGGGTAAGGGTTAGGATTAGGTCAAGGTTAAGGTTAGGATTAGGGATAGGGGTAGGATTAGGGAAAGGGTTAGCGATTCATGTGATGGTTAGTGTTAGGTTTACAGTTTAGCTGATGTTTTAGAGTGTTATGTTTAGGGGTATGGTTAGAGTTAGGGTTAGGGTTAGGTTTAGGGTTAGGGCTAGACTGAGGGGATAGTTTAGGGTTAGGTTTAGTTTCAGGTTAGGCTTAGGCTTACGTTTAGGGTGAAGCATACTTTAAGGATGAGGGTTAGGACTAGTGTTAGCGTTACGTGTTTGCGTTAAGGTTAGGGTTAGATTTAGGGTTAGTATGAGGGTCAGGTTTACGTGTTTGGGTTAATGCTAGGGTCAGGTTTAGGCTTAGGTTTAGGGTTAGGGTTAGGGTTCAGTTTAGGGTTAGTGTTAGGGTGCATTTAAAGTTAAGGGCGAGTGTTGAGCTCACGTTAGCGTTAGGTGTTAGGGTTAGGGTTAAGGTTAGGATTAGGTTTAGGGTTAAGTTTAGGTTTATGCTTAGGTTTAGAGTACATGTTAGGGTTAAGTCATTGTTAGGTTTAGGGCTAGGTTAAGGTTAGAGATAGGGCTAGGTTAAGGGTTGGGGTTAGGTTTAGATGTTAGGGTGAGGGTTAGTTCTAGGTTTCCATTTAAGCTGAGTGTGTAGGGTAAGTTTTAGGGTTAGGATTAGGGTTAGGGTTAGAGTTAGGTTCAGGTTTGGGTTAGGTTTATGGTTAGGATTAGGGTTAGGGTCAGGGTTAGGCGGAGATTTAGTGTTATATTTAGTTTTAGGGTTAGAGTTAGGGTGAAGTTTATGTTAAGCGTGAGGGTTAGGGTTAGGGGTTAGGGTTCAGGTTATGGTCCGGGTTAGGGTTAGGTTTACATTTAGGGTTAGGTTTAAGTTTAGTTTTATTTTTGGTTAAGGTTAGGGTTTGAATGAAGTTAGGGGAGGTTTAGGGTCATGGTTAGGGTGAATTTTGGTTAAGAGTGAGGGTTCGGTTTAGGGTTAGGGTTAGGTTTACGTTTAAGGGTAGGCTTAGGCTAAGGATTAGGGTTAGAGTTAGGGTTAGGGGTTAGTGTTTCAGTTTGGTTTACGGTAGAGTTATATTTAGGGTTAAGATTAGGGTTAGGGTAAGAGTTAGAGTTACGTTTACAGTTAAGATGAGGGTTTTGGGTAAGTGTTAGGGTTAGGCTTAGTGCTAGGGTTAGGGTTAGAGTTAGGGTTAGGAGTTAGGGTTTGGTTTAAGATTATGATAGGGTTAAGGTTAGGTTAGGGTAAGGTTAGGTTAGGGTTAGGATTAGCGTTAGGTTTAGGGCGAAGGATAGGGTCAGAGTTATTGTAAGGGTTTGGATGAGGGTTACAGGTTGGCCAAGGTTAAGGTTAGGGTTAGGTTTAGGGTTAAAGTTAGGGTTAGCTTTAGGATAGAGATAGGGTGAAGTTTAAGATAGGGTGCGGGTTAGGTTTAGGGTTATGGCTAAGGTTTGCGTTAGTTTTCAGGTTATTGTTAAGGTTATGTTTAGGGTTAGGGTTAAGTTTACGGGTTCTGTTTAGTTTTAGGGTCAGGTTTAGATTTTAGGTTAGGGTTATTTACAGTGTTACTGTTAGGGTTAGGGTTATGGTTTGTGTCAGGCGTTGTGGTTGGGATGAGGGTTAGGTTTAGGGTTAGGTTTGGTTAGGGTTAGGATTATGGTTATGGTAATGTGTTAGGAGTTAGAGGTGTAGTTTAGGGTTAGGGTTTGGGTGAGGGTTTTGGTTAGGCATTGTGGTTCTGGTCATGGTTAGGTTTGGTTTAGGGTTAGGGTTAGATTTATGATTCGGTTTCGGGTTAGTGTTAGAGTTAGGGTGAGAGTTAGGGTTAAGGTTTGGGTTATGCTTTGGTGTTATGCGTTAGGGTTTGATTTCAGGTTCGGGTTATCCTTAGGGCTTAAAGGTTCAGGTGAGTGTTAGGGTTAGGCTTAGGGATAGCTTTAGGGTTAGGGTTCGGGATACAGTTAGGGGTTAGGTTGAGGGTTATGGTTAGTTTTACAGTTAAGGTGAGTGTTCAGGGTAAGTGTTATGGTTATGGTTAGAGTTAGGGTTAGGGTTCGGGTGAAGTTTCAGTTAATAGTGAGGGTTACGCTAAAAGTTAGGGTTAATGTTAGAGTTAGGGTTAAGGTTAGCGTTAGTGTTAGGTTTAGGGTAGGTAAGGTTAGGGTTAAGACTAGGTTTACGGTAAAGGGTTGGGCTGGGTTAGGGTTAGGGTTAGGTTTAGAATTATACTTAGTGCTGAGTTTAGGGTTAGGGTTAGGGTCAGGATTCGAGTTATTGTTTGGTTTAGGTATAGGTAGAGTTAAGGTTAGGTTTAAGTTTAGGTTTGGGGAAGGGTTAGGTTTACGTCAGCGTTAGGTTTAGGATTAGGGATCGGGTTAGGGTTTGTGAAAGGGTTAGGGGTTCGTCTGAGGGTAAGTGTTAGGTTTACAGTTAAGCTGATGTTTTAGGCTGTTATGGTTAGGGTCATTGTTAGGTTTAGTGTTCGGGCTAGAGTTAGGTGATAGTTTAGGGTTAGGTTTAGTTTTAGGGTTAGGCTTAGGCTTAGGTTTAGGGTGAAGTTTAGGTTAAGGATGAGAGTTATGTTTAGGGTTAGTGTTAGGGTTAGGTGTTTGGGTTAAGGTTAGGGTCAGTTTAGGGTTCGGTTTAGAGTTCGGGTTAGCGTTAGGGTTCGGGTTAGGTGTTTGGGTTAACGTTAGGGTCAGGTTTATGTTTGCGTTTAGGGTTAGTGTTGGGTTCGTTTTAGGGTTAGTGTTTGGGTGAAATTTAAGTTAAGAGTGAGGGTTGAGCTTAGGGTTAGGGGTTAGGGTTAGGGTTAAGGTTAGTTTTAGGTTTAGGTTTAAGATTAGGTTTAGGGTTAGGTTTAGGGTAAGTGTTAGGGTTAAATCATGGTTAGGCTAGGGCATGGTTAAGGTTAGAGATAGGGTCAGGTTAAGGGTTGGGGTTAGGTTTAGATGTTAGGGTGAGGGTTAGTGCTAGGTTTCCATTTAAGTTGAGTTTGTAGGGTAAGTTTTAGGGTTGGATTAGGGTTAGAGTTAGGGTCAGGGTTAGGGTTAGGGTTAGGTTTATGGTTAGGATTTGGGTTACGGTCAGGGTTAGGGGGAGATTTAGTGTTATGTTTAGTTTCAGGGTCAGGGTTAGGGTGAAGTTTAGGTTAAGGATGAGGGTTAGGTTTAGTGTTAGGGTTAGGTGTTTGGGTTAAGGTTAGGGTCAGGTTAGGGTTAGGGTTAGGGTTAGGCTTACTGTTAGGGTTAGGTGTTTGGGTTAATGTTAGAGTCAGGTTTAGGGTTAGGTTTAGAGTTAGGATTAGGTTTTGGTTTAAAGTTGGAGTTCGGGATAGGGTGAAGTTTAATTTAAGGGTGAGGGTTGAGCTTAGGGTTTGGGGTAGGGGTTAGGGTTCAGGTTAGGATTAGGTTTAAGGTTAAGGTTAGGTTTAGGGTCAGGTTTAGGGTAAGTGTTAGGATTAAGTCATGTTTAGGTGTAGGGCTAGGATAAGGTTAGAGATAGGGTTAGGTTAAGGGTTGGGTTTAGGTTTAGATGTTAGGGTGTGGGTTAGTGGTAGGTTTCCATTTAAGCTGAGTGTGTAGGGTAATTTTTATGGTTAGGATTAAGGTTAGAGTCAGGGTCAGGGCCAGGGTTAGGGTTAAGTTTAGGGTTAGTTTTATGCTTAGGATTGGGTTAGGTTCATGGTTGGGGGAGATTTAGTGTTATGTTTAGTTTTAGGATAGGGTTAGGGTGAAGTTGATGTTAAGCGTGCGGGTTAGGGTTAGGGCTAGGGGTTATTGTTCAGATTAGTGTCAGGGGTAGGGTTAGGGATAGGTTTAGGGTTTGTTTTAGTTTTGTTTAAGGTTAGGGTTTGAATAAAGTTAGGGTAGGTTTAGGGTTATGGTTAGGTCTGGGCTAAGGATTAGGGTTAGAGTTAGGGTTAGGGGTGTTTTGGTTAGGTTTAGGGTAGGGTTTTATTTAGGGTTAGGGTAAGAATTAGAGTTACGTTTACAGTTAAGGTGAAGGTTTTGGGTATGTGTTTTACGGTTAGGGTTAGGGTTAGAGGTAGGATTAGGGTTTAGGGTTAGGTTTAATTTTATGGTAGGGTTAAAGTTAAGGTTAAGGTTAGGTTAGAGTTAGGGTAGGGTTAGGATTAGGATTAGGTTTAGGGTGAGGTTTAGGGTCAGAGTTATCGTAAGGGTTAGGTGTAGGGTGACTGGTGGGCCAAGGTTAAGGTTAGTGTTAGGTTTAGGGGTAGGGTTAGGGTTAAAGTTAGGGTTAGCTTTAGGTTAGGGATAGGGTGAAGTTTAAGATAGGGTGTGGGTTAGGGTGAGGGTTATGGCTAAAGGTTTGGGTAAGTTTTCAGGTTATTGTTAAGGTTACGTTTAGGGTTAGGGTTAAGTTTATGGGTTATGTTTAGTTCTGGGTTAGGGTTAGATTTTAGGTTAGGGTTAAGTTTAGTGTTACGGTTATGGTTAGGGTTACGGTTTGTTTTAGGCGTTGTGGTTGGGTTGAAGGTTAATTTTAGCGTCAGGGTTGAGCAGGCTTAGGATTATGGTTATGATAAGGCGTTAGGGGTTAGAGGTGTAGTTTATGGTTAGGGTTTCGGTGAGGGTTCTGGTTAGGCATTTTGGTTCTGGTCATGGTTAGGTTTGGTTTAGGGTTAGGGTTAGGTTTATGATTAGGTTTCGGGTTAGTGTTAGATTTAGGGTGAGTGTTTGGTTTAAGGTTTGGGTTAGGCTTTGGTGTTAGGGGTTTGGTTTGGGTTAGGGTTATCGTTAGGGCTTAGGGTTTCAGGTTAGTGTTAGGGCTAGCATTAGGGTTAGTGTTGGGGGATACGTTTAGGGGTTCTGGTGAGGGTTACGGTTAGTTTTACAGTTAAGGTGAGGGTTTAGGGCAAGTCTTATGATTAGGGTTAGAGTTAGAGTTACGGTTAGGTTTAGGGTTAGGTTTAGATGTAGGGTAAGATTTAGGTTTACTTTCAGGTTCAGGGTGAGAGGTAGTGTTCTATTTAGGGTCAAGGTTAGAGTTAGGTTTAGGATTCGGTCTAGGGTTAGGATTAGGATTAGTTTTAGGGTTAAGTTCAGGGCTATTGAAATGCTTAGGTTTAGGGTTACAGGTGGACTAGCATTATACTTAGAGTTAGGTTTAAGGTTAGGGTTTGGGTTAGGTTTAGGTTTACACTTAAGATTAGGATTAGGGTTTGGATGAAGTTTAGGATAGGGTGAGGGTTATTTTTATGGTTTGGGCAAAGTTTGGTTTTGTGTTCAGCTTAGTGTTAAGGTTAGGTTTAGGGTTCGGTTTTGGGTTAGGGGTTATGTTTAGGGTTTGGGTTACGCTTTGGTTTAGGGTTAGTGTGAAGTTTAGGTTAAGGGTGAGGGTTAGGATAAAGGTTAGGATTAGGTTTATGGTAAGGTGTTAGTGGTTAGAGGTGTAGTTTAGGGTTAGGGTTTGGGTGAGGGTTCCGGTTAGGAATTGTGGTTCTGGTCATGGTTGGGTTTGGTTTAGGTTTATGATTAGGTTTCGGGTTAGTGTTAGAGTTAGGGTGAAAGTTAGGGTTAAGGTTTGGATTAGGCTTTGGTGTTAGGGGTTAGGGTTTGTGTTAGAGTTAGGGTTATCGTTAGGGCTCAGGGGTTTCAGGTTAGTTTTAGGGTTAAGGTTAGGGATTGCATTAGGGTTAGGTTTGGGGGATACGGTTAAGGGTTAGGGTGAGGGTTACGGTTAGTTTTACAGTTAAAGTGTGGGTTTAGGATAAGTGTTATGATTAGGGTTAGAGTTGGAGTTATTTTTAGGTTTAGGGTTAGGTGTAGGGGAAGATTTAGGTTTAGGTCCAGGTTTAGGGTTAGAGTTAGTGTTCTCTTTAGGGTCAAGGGTGCAGTTAGGGTTAGGTTAGGATTAGGTCTAGGGCTAGGATTAGGTTTAGGGTTAATTTCAGGGCTATTGTAAGGGTTAGGTTTAGGGTTACAGATGGACTAGCGCTATGGTTAGAGGTAGGTTTAAGGTTAGGGCTTGGGTTAGGTTTAGGTTTAAGGTAGTGTTAGAGTTTGGATGAAGTTTAGGATAGGGTGAGGGTTATTTTTATGGTTAGGGCTAGAGTTTGGGTTTGTGTTCAGGTTAGGGTTAGGGGTTATGTTTAGGGTTAGGGTTATGTTTTGGTTTAGGGTTAGTGTGAAGTTTAGGTTAAGGGTGAGGGTTAGGATAAGCGTTAGAATTAGGGTTAGGATTATAGTTAGTGTTAGAGGTTAGATTTAGGATGCTAACGTTAGGTTTATGGTTAGGGTTGGGTTAATGTTAGAGTTAGGGTTAGATTAGGTTTAATGTTCGTGTTTGGGTTAGGGATAGGGTTAGGGATAGCATTAGGTTTAGGGTTGGGGATACGGTTAGGGGTTAGGGTGAGGGTTGTGGTTAGGGTGTGGGTTAGGGTTAGGTTTACAGTTAAGGTGAGGGTTTAGGGTAAGTGTTATAGTTAGGGTTCGAGTTCGAGTTTGGGTTAGGTTTAGGGTGAAGTTTCAGTTAATAGTCAGGGTCAGGGTAAGGGTTAGGGTTAAGATTACAGTTAGGGTTAAGTTTAGTGTTAGGGTTAGGGTTAGGGTAGGGGTAAGGTTAGGGTTAAGGCTAGGTTTACGGTAAAGGGTAGGGCTAGGTTAGGGTTAGGTTTAGAGTTAGAGCTAGTACTAGGGTTTAGGGTAAGAGGTAGGGTCAGGTTTAGAGTTTTTGTTAGTTTTAGGGTGGAGTTAAGGTTAAGCTTAGCGTTAGGGTAAGTGTTAGGTTTAGGTCAGGGTTAAGGTTAGGATTAGGGATAGGGTTAGGGTTAGGGAAAGGGTTAGGTGTTCGTGGGAGGGTTAGTGTTAGGTTTACACTTAAGCTGATGGTTTACAGTGTTACGGTTAGGTCAGGGTTGTAGTTAGGGTTAGGATGAGGTTTAAGTTTAGGGCTATATTTAGGGGATAGTTTAGGGTTAGGTTTAGTTTTAGGGTTAAGGTTAGGCTTAGGTTTATCTTGAAATTTATGTTAAGGATGAGGGTTAGGGTTAGCGTTAGGGTTAGGTGTTTGGGTTAAGGTTAGGGTTAGGTTTAGGGTTTGGGTTAGAGTTAGGTGTTTCGGTTAATGTTAGGGTCAGGTTTAGGGTAAGGGTTAGGGTTCGGTTTAGGATCAGGCTTAGGGTTAGGATTAGAATTAGGGTTAGTGGTTAGGGTTAGGCTTAGGGTTAAGGTTAGGTTTAGGCTAAAGATCAGGATTTGATTTCGAGTTAGGTGTTAGTGTTTCGGTTAGGTTTAGGGTAGGGTTATATTTAGGGTTAGGTTAAGAGTTAGATTTATGTTTACAGTTAAGGTGAGGGTTTTGGGTAAGTGTTACATTTAGGGTTAGGGTTAGGTTTAGGGCTAGGGCTAGGGTTAGGTTTAGATTTCGGGTTACCAGTTAGGGTTAGGTTCAAGTTTATGGTAGGGTAAAGTTAGGGTTAAGGTTTGGTTAGGGTTAGGGTCAGGGTTAGGATTAGGATTAGGTTTAGGGTGAGGGTTAGGGTCAGAGTTATTGTAAGGGTTAGGTTTGGGGTTACAGGTGGGTCAAGGTTAAGGTTAGGGTCAGGGTTAAAGTTAGGGTGTGCTTTAGATTAGGGATAGGGTGAAGTTTAAGATAGGGTGAGGGTTAGGGTTATGGCTAAGGTTTGCTTGAGTTTTCAGGTTAGTGTTAAGGTTATGTTTAGGGTTAGGAATAAGTTTATGGGTTCTGTTTACTTTTAGGGTTGGGGTAGATTTTAGGTTAGGGTTAAGTTCAGTGTTACGGTTAGGGTTAGGTTTACGGTTTGTGTTAGGCATTGTGGTTGGTGTGAGGATTAGGTTTAGGATTAGGGTTGGGTAGGGTTAGGATTATGGTTATGGTAAGGTGTTAGGGATTAGAGGAGTAGTTTTGGGTTAGGGCTTGGGTGAGGGTTCCGGTTAGGCATTGTGGTTCTGGTCATGGTTAGGTTTGGTTTAGGGTTAGTTTTATGATTAGGTTTAGGGTTAGTGTTAGAGTTAGGGTTAGGCTTTGGTGCTAGGGGTTAGGTTTTGGGTTAGGGTTAGGGTTATCATTAGGGCTTAGGTTTTCAGGTGAGTGTTAGGGTTAGGGTTAGGGATAGCATTAGGGTTAGCTTTTGGGGGTACGGTTAGGGGTTAGGTGAGGGTTACAGTTAGTATTGCAGTTAAGGTTAGGTTTTAGGGCAAGTGTTAGGATTAGGGTTAGAGTTAGAGTTAGGGTTAGGTTTAGGGTTAGGTGCAGGGTAAGTTTTAGGTTCAAGTCCTGGTTTAGGGTTAGAGTTAGTGTTCTATTTAGGGTCAAGTTTAGAGTTCGGGTTAGGTTTAGGATTAGGTCTATTGTTGGGTTTAGGATTAGGGTTAGGTTCAGAGCTATTGTAAGGCTTAGGTTTAGGGTTACAGATGGACTAGCTTTACGGTTAGAGTTAGGTTTAAGGTTAGGGTTTGGGCTAGGTTTACGTTTACGGTTATGGTTAGGGTTAGGATTTGGTTGAAGTTTAGCATAGGCTGAGGGTTACTTTTAGGGTTAGGGCTAGAGTTTGGGTTTGTGTTCAGGTTAGTGTTATGGTTAGATTTAGGGTCCAGTTTAGGGTTAGGGGTTATGTTTAGTGTTAGGGTTAGTTTTAGGTTTAGGGTTAGTGTGAAGTTTAGGTTAAGGGTGAGAGTTAGGCTTAGGGTTAGGATTAGGGTTAGTGTTAGACGTTAGGTTTAGGCTGCTAGTTTTAGGTTTATGGTTAGGGTAGGTTTAAGTTTAGGGTTAATGTTAGGGTTAGTGTTAGATTAGGGTTACTGTTCGTGTTAGGGTTACAGTTAGGGTTAGGGATAGCATTAGGTTTAGGGTTAGGAATATAGTTAGGGGTTAGGGTGAGGGTTGGGGATATGGGGAGGGTTAGGTTTAGGTTTACAGTTAAGGTGAGGGTTTAGGGTAATTGTTATGGTTAGGGTTAGAGTTAGGGTCATGGTGAAGTTTCAGTTAATAGTGGGGTTCAGGGTTAATGTTAGATTTAGGGTTAAGGTTAGTGTTAGGGTTAGGTTTAGGTTAGGGTTAAGGTAGCGGTCAGGTTAGGGTTAAGACTAGGTTTACGGTAAAGTGTAAGGCTAGGTTAGGGTTAGGTTTAGAGTTAGTGCTAGGGTTTAGGGTTAGGGTTAAGGTCAGGTTTAGAGTTATTGTTAGGTTTACGGTTAAGGTTAGGGTAGAGTTAAGGTTAAGGTTAAGTTTAAGGTTAGGGTAAGAGTTAGGTTTACGTCAGGTTTAGGGTTAGGATGAGGGATAGGGTTAGGGTTAGGGAAAGGGTTAGGGTTTCGTGTGAGGATTACCGTTAGGTTTACATTAAGCTGATGTTTTTGGGTGTTACAGTAAGGTTTAGGGTTAGAGTTAGGTTAGGTTTAGAGTTAGGGCTAGAGTATGGTGACAGTGCTTTAGGTTTAGGTTTAGGGTGGAATTTAGGTTAAGGATGAGGGTTTGGGTTGGGGTAGGTGTTTGGATTAATGTTAGGGTCAGGTTTAGGGTTTTGGTTTAGAGTTCAGGTTAGATTCAGGGTTAGGGTTAGATTTAGGTTTAGGGTTAGGGTTAGGTTTAGTGTTAGTTTAGCTTAGGGTTAGGGTTTGAATGAAGTTAGGGTAGGTTTAGGGTTATGGTTAGGTTGAAATTTTGGTTAAGTGTGAGGGTTTAGTTTCGGGTTAGGGTTAGAGTTAGGGTTAGTGGTTAAGGTTAGGTTTAGGGTTAAGGTTAGGTTTAGGCTAAGCATTAGGGTTAGAGTTAGGGTTAGTGGTTAGTGTTTCAGTTAGGTTTAGGATAGGGTTATAATTAGGGTTAAGTTTAGGGTTACGGTAAGAGTTAGATTTACGTTTACAGTTAAGGTGAGGGTTTTGCGTAACTGTTACGGTTAGGGTTAGGGCTAGGTTTAGGGTTAGAGTTGGGTTAGGGGTTAGGTTTAGGTTAAGTTTATGGTAGGCTCAAAGTTAGGGTTAAGGTTAGGTTAGGGTTAGGGTCAGGGTTAGGATTAGAATTAGGTTTCGGGCGAGGGTTAGTGTCAGAGTTATTATAAGGGTTAGGTTTAGGGTTACAGATGGGCCAAGGTTAAGGTTAGGGTTAGGTTTAGGGGTAGGATTAGGGTTAAAGTTAGGGTTAGCTTTAGGTTACGGATAGGGTGAAGTAAAGTAGGGTGAGGGTTAGGGATATGGCTAAGGTTTGCTTGAGTTTTCAGGTAAGTGTTAAGTTTATGTTTAGGGTTAGCGTTAAGTTTATGGGTTCTGTTTAGTTTTAGGGTTAGGGTTAGATTTCAGGTTAGGGTTAAGTTAAGTGTAACAGTTAGGGTTACGATTTGTGTTAGGCATTGTGGTTGGGGTGAGTGTTAGGTTTATGGTTAGGGTTGGGTAGAGTTAGGATTATGGTTATGGTAAGGTGTTAGGGTTTAGAGGTGTAGTTTAGGGTTAGGGTTTGGGTGAGGGTTTCGGTTAGGCATTCTGGTTCTGGTCATGGTTAAGTTTGGTTCAGAGTTAGGGTTAGGTTTATGATTAGGTTTCGGGTTAGTGTTAGAGTTAGGGTGAGGGACAGTGTTAAGGTTTAGGTTAGGTTTTGGTGTTATGTTTTAGGGATTGCGTTAGGGTTTGCGGTAGAAAGAAAAGAGAATAGCAAGAGGCCTTTTCTCCCCGGCTGCTTTCCCAAACCCTTCCGGCTAAAACTATGTCGTTGCTCCTCTGGAAGGATCCCTGCACCGTGACGTAGTTTTTCAGAAGAAGCCTTGCGTTTGCAAGAGCAAATGAGGAATTCGTTGCAGGAAAGAGGAAGGAAAGAAAGTTTCTCTCCTTCTGCCTGCTTTGCTCAGAGGACTGGATGAAGTCAGGGAGTTCTCCCTTTCACTGAGAAACGTGCAGGCTGCTGTTGCCTGGGCGCTCTCTTCTTTGCAAAAGAGTCTGCAGTTCCACGCTTTGAACCTTGGAAAGGCGCCGGGCTCTGCTAAGATTTCCCCCGGCGCTTCGTTTGCCCTGGGCCAAAGCGAGCCTTCACATTAGCTGAACGCTAACACTGCATACTCGTTCCACTTCCAGAACAGGGCTACGGCGAGGCAGTTCTCCGGGGGAAAACGGCCCTTCGCGAAGGGCAGATCTGTCGAGCTCATTGCGGGAAAGCGAAAGCAAAGGACGCTTTTCTCCCTCTAACTGCTTTCGTCAGAGGAACGGGGGAAGTCACAGTGTTCTTTCTCTCACTGAGATACACACAATCTGACGTTGCCTCTGAGCTCCGTTGCTGGCAAAGAACTGAAACGGACATACATTCCTGTGGGGAAACACAGGGCTTTGCTAGGATTTCTCTAGGCAGTGTGTTTTCCCTGGGCCTCACTGTAGCAACACTATCTCGCCAGGGCAACACTGCATGGGATTTCCTCTGCCAGGAGAGAGCTGCTGCTTTGTAGTTTGTGCTGGGAAACCTTGCTTTGGCAAGTGCCAGTTGACCGCATTCGGGCAGAAAGAAAAGAGAATAGCAAGAGGCCTTTTCTCCCCGGCTGCTCTGCCAAGCCCTTCCAGCTAAAACTATGTCGTTGCTCCTCTGGAAGGATCCCTGCACCGTGACGTAGTTTTTCAGAAGAAGCCTTGCGTTTGCAAGAGCAAATGAGGAATTCGTTGCAGGAAAGAGGAAGGAAAGAAAGTTTCTCTCCTTCTGCCTGCTTTGCTCAGAGGACTGGATGAAGTCAGGGAGTTCTCCCTTTCACTGAGAAACGTGCAGGCTGCTGTTGCCTGGGCGCTCTCTTCTTTGCAAAAGAGTCTGCAGTTCCACGCTTTGAACCCTGGAAAGGCGCCGGGCTCTGCTAAGATTTCCCCCGGCGCTTCGTTTGCCCTGGGCCAAAGCGAGCCTTCACATTAGCTGAACGCTAACACTGCATACTCGTTCCACTTCCAGAACAGGGCTACCGCGAGGCAGTTCTCCGGGGGAAAACGGCCCTTCGCGAAGGGCAGATCTGTCGCGCTCATTGCGGGAAAGCGAAAGCAAAGGACTCTTTTCTCCCTCTAACTGCTTTCGTCAGAGGAACGGGGGAAGTCACAGTGTTCTTTCTCTCACTGAGATACACACAATCTGACGTTGCCTCTGAGCTCCGTTGCTGGCAAAGAACTGAAACGGACATACATTCCTGTGGGGAAACACAGGGCTTTGCTAGGATTTCTCTAGGCAGTGTGTTTTCCCTGGGCCTCACTGTAGCAACACTATCTCGCCAGGGCAACACTGCATGGGATTTCCTCTGCCAGGAGAGAGCTGCTGCTTTGTAGTTTGTGCTGGGAAACCTTGCTTTGGCATGTGCCAATTGACCGCATTCGGGCAGAAAGAAAAGAGAATAGCAAGAGGCCTTTTCTCCCCGGCTGCTCTGCCAAGCCCTTCCGGCTAAAACTATGTCGTTGCTCCTCTGGAAGGATCCCTGCACCGTGACGTAGTTTTTCAGAAGAAGCCTTGCGTTTGCAAGAGCAAATGAGGAATTCGTTGCAGGAAAGAGGAAGGAAAGAAAGTTTCTCTCCTTCTGCCTGCTTTGCTCAGAGGACTGGATGAAGTCAGGGAGTTCTCCCTTTCACTGAGAAACGTGCAGGCTGCTGTTGCCTGGGCGCTCTCTTCTTTGCAAAAGAGTCTGCAGTTCCACGCTTTGAACCCTGGAAAGGCGCCGGGCTCTGCTAAGATTTCCCCCGGCGCTTCGTTTGCCCTGGGCCAAAGCGAGCCTTCACATTAGCTGAACGCTAACACTGCATACTCGTTCCACTTCCAGAACAGGGCTACCGCGAGGCAGTTCTCCGGGGGAAAATGGCCCTTCGCGAAGGGCAGATCTGTCGCGCTCATTGCGGGAAAGCGAAAGCAAAGGACTCTTTTCTCCCTCTAACTGCTTTCGTCAGAGGAACGGGGGAAGTCACAGTGTTCTTTCTCTCACTGAGATACACACAATCTGACGTTGCCTCTGAGCTCCGTTGCTGGCAAAGAACTGAAACGGACATACATTCCTGTGGGGAAACACAGGGCTTTGCTAGGATTTCTCTAGGCAGTGTGTTTTCCCTGGGCCTCACTGTAGCAACACTATCTCGCCAGGGCAACACTGCATGGGATTTCCTCTGCCAGGAGAGAGCTGCTGCTTTGTAGTTTGTGCTGGGAAACCTTGCTTTGGCATGTGCCAATTGACCGCATTCGGGCAGAAAGAAAAGAGAATAGCAAGAGGCCTTTTCTCCCCGGCTGCTCTGCCAAGCCCTTCCGGCTAAAACTATGTCGTTGCTCCTCTGGAAGGATCCCTGCACCGTGACGTAGTTTTTCAGAAGAAGCCTTGCGTTTGCAAGAGCAAATGAGGAATTCGTTGCAGGAAAGAGGAAGGAAAGAAAGTTTCTCTCCTTCTGCCTGCTTTGCTCAGAGGACTGGATGAAGTCAGGGAGTTCTCCCTTTCACTGAGAAACGTGCAGGCTGCTGTTGCCTGGGCGCTCTCTTCTTTGCAAAAGAGTCTGCAGTTCCACGCTTTGAACCCTGGAAAGGCGCCGGGCTCTGCTAAGATTTCCCCCGGCGCTTCGTTTGCCCTGGGCCAAAGCGAGCCTTCACATTAGCTGAACGCTAACACTGCATACTCGTTCCACTTCCAGAACAGGGCTACCGCGAGGCAGTTCTCCGGGGGAAAACGGCCCTTCGCGAAGGGCAGATCTGTCGAGCTCATTGCGGGAAAGCGAAAGCAAAGGACGCTTTTCTCCCTCTAACTGCTTTCGTCAGAGGAACGGGGGAAGTCACAGTGTTCTTTCTCTCACTGAGATACACACAATCTGACGTTGCCTCTGAGCTCCGTTGCTGGCAAAGAACTGAAACGGACATACATTCCTGTGGGGAAACACAGGGCTTTGCTAGGATTTCTCTAGGCAGTGTGTTTTCCCTGGGCCTCACTGTAGCAACACTATCTCGCCAGGGCAACACTGCATGGGATTTCCTCTGCCAGGAGAGAGCTGCTGCTTTGTAGTTTGTGCTGGGAAACCTTGCTTTGGCATGTGCCAATTGACCGCATTCGGGCAGAAAGAAAAGAGAATAGCAAGAGGCCTTTTCTCCCCGGCTGCTCTGCCAAGCCCTTCCGGCTAAAACTATGTCGTTGCTCCTCTGGAAGGATCCCTGCACCGTGACGTAGTTTTTCAGAAGAAGCCTTGCGTTTGCAAGAGCAAATGAGGAATTCGTTGCAGGAAAGAGGAAGGAAAGAAAGTTTCTCTCCTTCTGCCTGCTTTGCTCAGAGGACTGGATGAAGTCAGGGAGTTCTCCCTTTCACTGAGAAACGTGCAGGCTGCTGTTGCCTGGGCGCTCTCTTCTTTGCAAAAGAGTCTGCAGTTCCACGCTTTGAACCCTGGAAAGGCGCCGGGCTCTGCTAAGATTTCCCCCGGCGCTTCGTTTGCCCTGGGCCAAAGCGAGCCTTCACATTAGCTGAACGCTAACACTGCATACTCGTTCCACTTCCAGAACAGGGCTACCGCGAGGCAGTTCTCCGGGGGAAAATGGCCCTTCGCGAAGGGCAGATCTGTCGCGCTCATTGCGGGAAAGCGAAAGCAAAGGACTCTTTTCTCCCTCTAACTGCTTTCGTCAGAGGAACGGGGGAAGTCACAGTGTTCTTTCTCTCACTGAGATACACACAATCTGACGTTGCCTCTGAGCTCCGTTGCTGGCAAAGAACTGAAACGGACATACATTCCTGTGGGGAAACACAGGGCTTTGCTAGGATTTCTCTAGGCAGTGTGTTTTCCCTGGGCCTCACTGTAGCAACACTATCTCGCCAGGGCAACACTGCATGGGATTTCCTCTGCCAGGAGAGAGCTGCTGCTTTGTAGTTTGTGCTGGGAAACCTTGCTTTGGCATGTGCCAATTGACCGCATTCGGGCAGAAAGAAAAGAGAATAGCAAGAGGCCTTTTCTCCCCGGCTGCTCTGCCAAGCCCTTCCGGCTAAAACTATGTCGTTGCTCCTCTGGAAGGATCCCTGCACCGTGACGTAGTTTTTCAGAAGAAGCCTTGCGTTTGCAAGAGCAAATGAGGAATTCGTTGCAGGAAAGAGGAAGGAAAGAAAGTTTCTCTCCTTCTGCCTGCTTTGCTCAGAGGACTGGATGAAGTCAGGGAGTTCTCCCTTTCACTGAGAAACGTGCAGGCTGCTGTTGCCTGGGCGCTCTCTTCTTTGCAAAAGAGTCTGCAGTTCCACGCTTTGAACCCTGGAAAGGCGCCGGGCTCTGCTAAGATTTCCCCCGGCGCTTCGTTTGCCCTGGGCCAAAGCGAGCCTTCACATTAGCTGAACGCTAACACTGCATACTCGTTCCACTTCCAGAACAGGGCTACCGCGAGGCAGTTCTCCGGGGGAAAACGGCCCTTCGCGAAGGGCAGATCTGTCGAGCTCATTGCGGGAAAGCGAAAGCAAAGGACGCTTTTCTCCCTCTAACTGCTTTCGTCAGAGGAACGGGGGAAGTCACAGTGTTCTTTCTCTCACTGAGATACACACAATCTGACGTTGCCTCTGAGCTCCGTTGCTGGCAAAGAACTGAAACGGACATACATTCCTGTGGGGAAACACAGGGCTTTGCTAGGATTTCTCTAGGCAGTGTGTTTTCCCTGGGCCTCACTGTAGCAACACTATCTCGCCAGGGCAACACTGCATGGGATTTCCTCTGCCAGGAGAGAGCTGCTGCTTTGTAGTTTGTGCTGGGAAACCTTGCTTTGGCAAGTGCCAATTGACCGCATTCGGGCAGAAAGAAAAGAGAATAGCAAGAGGCCTTTTCTCCCCGGCTGCTCTGCCAAGCCCTTCCAGCTAAAACTATGTCGTTGCTCCTCTGGAAGGATCCCTGCACCGTGACGTAGTTTTTCAGAAGAAGCCTTGCGTTTGCAAGAGCAAATGAGGAATTCGTTGCAGGAAAGAGGAAGGAAAGAAAGTTTCTCTCCTTCTGCCTGCTTTGCTCAGAGGACTGGATGAAGTCAGGGAGTTCTCCCTTTCACTGAGAAACGTGCAGGCTGCTGTTGCCTGGGCGCTCTCTTCTTTGCAAAAGAGTCTGCAGTTCCACGCTTTGAACCGTGGAAAGGCGCCGGGCTCTGCTAAGATTTCCCCCGGCGCTTCGTTTGCCCTGGGCCAAAGCGAGCCTTCACATTAGCTGAACGCTAACACTGCATACTCGTTCCACTTCCAGAACAGGGCTACCGCGAGGCAGTTCTCCGGGGGAAAACGGCCCTTCGCGAAGGGCAGATCTGTCGCGCTCATTGCGGGAAAGCGAAAGCAAAGGACTCTTTTCTCCCTCTAACTGCTTTCGTCAGAGGAACGGGGGAAGTCACAGTGTTCTTTCTCTCACTGAGATACACACAATCTGACGTTGCCTCTGAGCTCCGTTGCTGGCAAAGAACTGAAACGGACATACATTCCTGTGGGGAAACACAGGGCTTTGCTAGGATTTCTCTAGGCAGTGTGTTTTCCCTGGGCCTCACTGTAGCAACACTATCTCGCCAGGGCAACACTGCATGGGATTTCCTCTGCCAGGAGAGAGCTGCTGCTTTGTAGTTTGTGCTGGGAAACCTTGCTTTGGCATGTGCCAATTGACCGCATTCGGGCAGAAAGAAAAGAGAATAGCAAGAGGCCTTTTCTCCCCGGCTGCTCTGCCAAGCCCTTCCGGCTAAAACTATGTCGTTGCTCCTCTGGAAGGATCCCTGCACCGTGACGTAGTTTTTCAGAAGAAGCCTTGCGTTTGCAAGAGCAAATGAGGAATTCGTTGCAGGAAAGAGGAAGGAAAGAAAGTTTCTCTCCTTCTGCCTGCTTTGCTCAGAGGACTGGATGAAGTCAGGGAGTTCTCCCTTTCACTGAGAAACGTGCAGGCTGCTGTTGCCTGGGCGCTCTCTTCTTTGCAAAAGAGTCTGCAGTTCCACGCTTTGAACCCTGGAAAGGCGCCGGGCTCTGCTAAGATTTCCCCCGGCGCTTCGTTTGCCCTGGGCCAAAGCGAGCCTTCACATTAGCTGAACGCTAACACTGCATACTCGTTCCACTTCCAGAACAGGGCTACCGCGAGGCAGTTCTCCGGGGGAAAATGGCCCTTCGCGAAGGGCAGATCTGTCGCGCTCATTGCGGGAAAGCGAAAGCAAAGGACTCTTTTCTCCCTCTAACTGCTTTCGTCAGAGGAACGGGGGAAGTCACAGTGTTCTTTCTCTCACTGAGATACACACAATCTGACGTTGCCTCTGAGCTCCGTTGCTGGCAAAGAACTGAAACGGACATACATTCCTGTGGGGAAACACAGGGCTTTGCTAGGATTTCTCTAGGCAGTGTGTTTTCCCTGGGCCTCACTGTAGCAACACTATCTCGCCAGGGCAACACTGCATGGGATTTCCTCTGCCAGGAGAGAGCTGCTGCTTTGTAGTTTGTGCTGGGAAACCTTGCTTTGGCATGTGCCAATTGACCGCATTCGGGCAGAAAGAAAAGAGAATAGCAAGAGGCCTTTTCTCCCCGGCTGCTCTGCCAAGCCCTTCCGGCTAAAACTATGTCGTTGCTCCTCTGGAAGGATCCCTGCACCGTGACGTAGTTTTTCAGAAGAAGCCTTGCGTTTGCAAGAGCAAATGAGGAATTCGTTGCAGGAAAGAGGAAGGAAAGAAAGTTTCTCTCCTTCTGCCTGCTTTGCTCAGAGGACTGGATGAAGTCAGGGAGTTCTCCCTTTCACTGAGAAACGTGCAGGCTGCTGTTGCCTGGGCGCTCTCTTCTTTGCAAAAGAGTCTGCAGTTCCACGCTTTGAACCCTGGAAAGGCGCCGGGCTCTGCTAAGATTTCCCCCGGCGCTTCGTTTGCCCTGGGCCAAAGCGAGCCTTCACATTAGCTGAACGCTAACACTGCATACTCGTTCCACTTCCAGAACAGGGCTACCGCGAGGCAGTTCTCCGGGGGAAAACGGCCCTTCGCGAAGGGCAGATCTGTCGAGCTCATTGCGGGAAAGCGAAAGCAAAGGACGCTTTTCTCCCTCTAACTGCTTTCGTCAGAGGAACGGGGGAAGTCACAGTGTTCTTTCTCTCACTGAGATACACACAATCTGACGTTGCCTCTGAGCTCCGTTGCTGGCAAAGAACTGAAACGGACATACATTCCTGTGGGGAAACACAGGGCTTTGCTAGGATTTCTCTAGGCAGTGTGTTTTCCCTGGGCCTCACTGTAGCAACACTATCTCGCCAGGGCAACACTGCATGGGATTTCCTCTGCCAGGAGAGAGCTGCTGCTTTGTAGTTTGTGCTGGGAAACCTTGCTTTGGCAAGTGCCAATTGACCGCATTCGGGCAGAAAGAAAAGAGAATAGCAAGAGGCCTTTTCTCCCCGGCTGCTCTGCCAAGCCCTTCCAGCTAAAACTATGTCGTTGCTCCTCTGGAAGGATCCCTGCACCGTGACGTAGTTTTTCAGAAGAAGCCTTGCGTTTGCAAGAGCAAATGAGGAATTCGTTGCAGGAAAGAGGAAGGAAAGAAAGTTTCTCTCCTTCTGCCTGCTTTGCTCAGAGGACTGGATGAAGTCAGGGAGTTCTCCCTTTCACTGAGAAACGTGCAGGCTGCTGTTGCCTGGGCGCTCTCTTCTTTGCAAAAGAGTCTGCAGTTCCACGCTTTGAACCGTGGAAAGGCGCCGGGCTCTGCTAAGATTTCCCCCGGCGCTTCGTTTGCCCTGGGCCAAAGCGAGCCTTCACATTAGCTGAACGCTAACACTGCATACTCGTTCCACTTCCAGAACAGGGCTACCGTGAGGCAGTTCTCCGGGGGAAAACGGCCCTTCGCGAAGGGCAGATCTGTCGCGCTCATTGCGGGAAAGCGAAAGCAAAGGACGCTTTTCTCCCTCTAACTGCTTTCGTCAGAGGAACGGGGGAAGTCACAGTGTTCTTTCTCTCACTGAGATACACACAATCTGACGTTGCCTCTGAGCTCCGTTGCTGGCAAAGAACTGAAACGGACATACATTCCTGTGGGGAAACACAGGGCTTTGCTAGGATTTCTCTAGGCAGTGTGTTTTCCCTGGGCCTCACTGTAGCAACACTATCTCGCCAGGGCAACACTGCATGGGATTTCCTCTGCCAGGAGAGAGCTGCTGCTTTGTAGTTTGTGCTGGGAAACCTTGCTTTGGCAAGTGCCAGTTGACCGCATTCGGGCAGAAAGAAAAGAGAATAGCAAGAGGCCTTTTCTCCCCGGCTGCTCTGCCAAGCCCTTCCAGCTAAAACTATGTCGTTGCTCCTCTGGAAGGATCCCTGCACCGTGACGTAGTTTTTCAGAAGAAGCCTTGCGTTTGCAAGAGCAAATGAGGAATTCGTTGCAGGAAAGAGGAAGGAAAGAAAGTTTCTCTCCTTCTGCCTGCTTTGCTCAGAGGACTGGATGAAGTCAGGGAGTTCTCCCTTTCACTGAGAAACGTGCAGGCTGCTGTTGCCTGGGCGCTCTCTTCTTTGCAAAAGAGTCTGCAGTTCCACGCTTTGAACCCTGGAAAGGCGCCGGGCTCTGCTAAGATTTCCCCCGGCGCTTCGTTTGCCCTGGGCCAAAGCGAGCCTTCACATTAGCTGAACGCTAACACTGCATACTCGTTCCACTTCCAGAACAGGGCTACCGCGAGGCAGTTCTCCGGGGGAAAACGGCCCTTCGCGAAGGGCAGATCTGTGGAGCTCATTGCGGGAAAGCGAAAGCAAAGGACGCTTTTCTCCCTCTAACTGCTTTCGTCAGAGGAACGGGGGAAGTCACAGTGTTCTTTCTCTCACTGAGATACACACTATCTGACGTTGCCTCTGAGCTCCGTTGCTGGCAAAGAACTGAAACGGACATACATTCCTGTGGGGAAACACAGGGCTTTGCTAGGATTTCTCTAGGCAGTGTGTTTTCCCTGGGCCTCACTGTAGCAACACTATCTCGCCAGGGCAACACTGCATGGGATTTCCTCTGCCAGGAGAGAGCTGCTGCTTTGTAGTTTGTGCTGGGAAACCTTGCTTTGGCATGTGCCAATTGACCGCATTCGGGCAGAAAGAAAAGAGAATAGCAAGAGGCCTTTTCTCCCCGGCTGCTCTGCCAAGCCCTTCCAGCTAAAACTATGTCGTTGCTCCTCTGGAAGGATCCCTGCACCGTGACGTAGTTTTTCAGAAGAAGCCTTGCGTTTGCAAGAGCAAATGAGGAATTCGTTGCAGGAAAGAGGAAGGAAAGAAAGTTTCTCTCCTTCTGCCTGCTTTGCTCAGAGGACTGGATGAAGTCAGGGAGTTCTCCCTTTCACTGAGAAACGTGCAGGCTGCTGTTGCCTGGGCGCTCTCTTCTTTGCAAAAGAGTCTGCAGTTCCACGCTTTGAACCGTGGAAAGGCGCCGGGCTCTGCTAAGATTTCCCCCGGCGCTTCGTTTGCCCTGGGCCAAAGCGAGCCTTCACATTAGCTGAACGCTAACACTGCATACTCGTTCCACTTCCAGAACAGGGCTACCGTGAGGCAGTTCTCCGGGGGAAAACGGCCCTTCGCGAAGGGCAGATCTGTCGCGCTCATTGCGGGAAAGCGAAAGCAAAGGACGCTTTTCTCCCTCTAACTGCTTTCGTCAGAGGAACGGGGGAAGTCACAGTGTTCTTTCTCTCACTGAGATACACACAATCTGACGTTGCCTCTGAGCTCCGTTGCTGGCAAAGAACTGAAACGGACATACATTCCTGTGGGGAAACACAGGGCTTTGCTAGGATTTCTCTAGGCAGTGTGTTTTCCCTGGGCCTCACTGTAGCAACACTATCTCGCCAGGGCAACACTGCATGGGATTTCCTCTGCCAGGAGAGAGCTGCTGCTTTGTAGTTTGTGCTGGGAAACCTTGCTTTGGCAAGTGCCAGTTGACCGCATTCGGGCAGAAAGAAAAGAGAATAGCAAGAGGCCTTTTCTCCCCGGCTGCTCTGCCAAGCCCTTCCAGCTAAAACTATGTCGTTGCTCCTCTGGAAGGATCCCTGCACCGTGACGTAGTTTTTCAGAAGAAGCCTTGCGTTTGCAAGAGCAAATGAGGAATTCGTTGCAGGAAAGAGGAAGGAAAGAAAGTTTCTCTCCTTCTGCCTGCTTTGCTCAGAGGACTGGATGAAGTCAGGGAGTTCTCCCTTTCACTGAGAAACGTGCAGGCTGCTGTTGCCTGGGCGCTCTCTTCTTTGCAAAAGAGTCTGCAGTTCCACGCTTTGAACCCTGGAAAGGCGCCGGGCTCTGCTAAGATTTCCCCCGGCGCTTCGTTTGCCCTGGGCCAAAGCGAGCCTTCACATTAGCTGAACGCTAACACTGCATACTCGTTCCACTTCCAGAACAGGGCTACCGCGAGGCAGTTCTCCGGGGGAAAACGGCCCTTCGCGAAGGGCAGATCTGTGGAGCTCATTGCGGGAAAGCGAAAGCAAAGGACGCTTTTCTCCCTCTAACTGCTTTCGTCAGAGGAACGGGGGAAGTCACAGTGTTCTTTCTCTCACTGAGATACACACAATCTGACGTTGCCTCTGAGCTCCGTTGCTGGCAAAGAACTGAAACGGACATACATTCCTGTGGGGAAACACAGGGCTTTGCTAGGATTTCTCTAGGCAGTGTGTTTTCCCTGGGCCTCACTGTAGCAACACTATCTCGCCAGGGCAACACTGCATGGGATTTCCTCTGCCAGGAGAGAGCTGCTGCTTTGTAGTTTGTGCTGGGAAACCTTGCTTTGGCAAGTGCCAATTGACCGCATTCGGGCAGAAAGAAAAGAGAATAGCAAGAGGCCTTTTCTCCCCGGCTGCTCTGCCAAGCCCTTCCAGCTAAAACTATGTCGTTGCTCCTCTGGAAGGATCCCTGCACCGTGACGTAGTTTTTCAGAAGAAGCCTTGCGTTTGCAAGAGCAAATGAGGAATTCGTTGCAGGAAAGAGGAAGGAAAGAAAGTTTCTCTCCTTCTGCCTGCTTTGCTCAGAGGACTGGATGAAGTCAGGGAGTTCTCCCTTTCACTGAGAAACGTGCAGGCTGCTGTTGCCTGGGCGCTCTCTTCTTTGCAAAAGAGTCTGCAGTTCCACGCTTTGAACCGTGGAAAGGCGCCGGGCTCTGCTAAGATTTCCCCCGGCGCTTCGTTTGCCCTGGGCCAAAGCGAGCCTTCACATTAGCTGAACGCTAACACTGCATACTCGTTCCACTTCCAGAACAGGGCTACCGTGAGGCAGTTCTCCGGGGGAAAACGGCCCTTCGCGAAGGGCAGATCTGTCGCGCTCATTGCGGGAAAGCGAAAGCAAAGGACGCTTTTCTCCCTCTAACTGCTTTCGTCAGAGGAACGGGGGAAGTCACAGTGTTCTTTCTCTCACTGACATACACACAATCTGACGTTGCCTCTGAGCTCCGTTGCTGGCAAAGAACTGAAACGGACATACATTCCTGTGGGGAAACACAGGGCTTTGCTAGGATTTCTCTAGGCAGTGTGTTTTCCCTGGGCCTCACTGTAGCAACACTATCTCGCCAGGGCAACACTGCATGGGATTTCCTCTGCCAGGAGAGAGCTGCTGCTTTGTAGTTTGTGCTGGGAAACCTTGCTTTGGCAAGTGCCAGTTGACCGCATTCGGGCAGAAAGAAAAGAGAATAGCAAGAGGCCTTTTCTCCCCGGCTGCTCTGCCAAGCCCTTCCAGCTAAAACTATGTCGTTGCTCCTCTGGAAGGATCCCTGCACCGTGACGTAGTTTTTCAGAAGAAGCCTTGCGTTTGCAAGAGCAAATGAGGAATTCGTTGCAGGAAAGAGGAAGGAAAGAAAGTTTCTCTCCTTCTGCCTGCTTTGCTCAGAGGACTGGATGAAGTCAGGGAGTTCTCCCTTTCACTGAGAAACGTGCAGGCTGCTGTTGCCTGGGCGCTCTCTTCTTTGCAAAAGAGTCTGCAGTTCCACGCTTTGAACCCTGGAAAGGCGCCGGGCTCTGCTAAGATTTCCCCCGGCGCTTCGTTTGCCCTGGGCCAAAGCGAGCCTTCACATTAGCTGAACGCTAACACTGCATACTCGTTCCACTTCCAGAACAGGGCTACCGCGAGGCAGTTCTCCGGGGGAAAACGGCCCTTCGCGAAGGGCAGATCTGTGGAGCTCATTGCGGGAAAGCGAAAGCAAAGGACGCTTTTCTCCCTCTAACTGCTTTCGTCAGAGGAACGGGGGAAGTCACAGTGTTCTTTCTCTCACTGAGATACACACAATCTGACGTTGCCTCTGAGCTCCGTTGCTGGCAAAGAACTGAAACGGACATACATTCCTGTGGGGAAACACAGGGCTTTGCTAGGATTTCTCTAGGCAGTGTGTTTTCCCTGGGCCTCACTGTAGCAACACTATCTCGCCAGGGCAACACTGCATGGGATTTCCTCTGCCAGGAGAGAGCTGCTGCTTTGTAGTTTGTGCTGGGAAACCTTGCTTTGGCAAGTGCCAATTGACCGCATTCGGGCAGAAAGAAAAGAGAATAGCAAGAGGCCTTTTCTCCCCGGCTGCTCTGCCAAGCCCTTCCAGCTAAAACTATGTCGTTGCTCCTCTGGAAGGATCCCTGCACCGTGACGTAGTTTTTCAGAAGAAGCCTTGCGTTTGCAAGAGCAAATGAGGAATTCGTTGCAGGAAAGAGGAAGGAAAGAAAGTTTCTCTCCTTCTGCCTGCTTTGCTCAGAGGACTGGATGAAGTCAGGGAGTTCTCCCTTTCACTGAGAAACGTGCAGGCTGCTGTTGCCTGGGCGCTCTCTTCTTTGCAAAAGAGTCTGCAGTTCCACGCTTTGAACCGTGGAAAGGCGCCGGGCTCTGCTAAGATTTCCCCCGGCGCTTCGTTTGCCCTGGGCCAAAGCGAGCCTTCACATTAGCTGAACGCTAACACTGCATACTCGTTCCACTTCCAGAACAGGGCTACCGTGAGGCAGTTCTCCGGGGGAAAACGGCCCTTCGCGAAGGGCAGATCTGTCGCGCTCATTGCGGGAAAGCGAAAGCAAAGGACGCTTTTCTCCCTCTAACTGCTTTCGTCAGAGGAACGGGGGAAGTCACAGTGTTCTTTCTCTCACTGAGATACACACAATCTGACGTTGCCTCTGAGCTCCGTTGCTGGCAAAGAACTGAAACGGACATACATTCCTGTGGGGAAACACAGGGCTTTGCTAGGATTTCTCTAGGCAGTGTGTTTTCCCTGGGCCTCACTGTAGCAACACTATCTCGCCAGGGCAACACTGCATGGGATTTCCTCTGCCAGGAGAGAGCTGCTGCTTTGTAGTTTGTGCTGGGAAACCTTGCTTTGGCAAGTGCCAGTTGACCGCATTCGGGCAGAAAGAAAAGAGAATAGCAAGAGGCCTTTTCTCCCCGGCTGCTCTGCCAAGCCCTTCCAGCTAAAACTATGTCGTTGCTCCTCTGGAAGGATCCCTGCACCGTGACGTAGTTTTTCAGAAGAAGCCTTGCGTTTGCAAGAGCAAATGAGGAATTCGTTGCAGGAAAGAGGAAGGAAAGAAAGTTTCTCTCCTTCTGCCTGCTTTGCTCAGAGGACTGGATGAAGTCAGGGAGTTCTCCCTTTCACTGAGAAACGTGCAGGCTGCTGTTGCCTGGGCGCTCTCTTCTTTGCAAAAGAGTCTGCAGTTCCACGCTTTGAACCCTGGAAAGGCGCCGGGCTCTGCTAAGATTTCCCCCGGCGCTTCGTTTGCCCTGGGCCAAAGCGAGCCTTCACATTAGCTGAACGCTAACACTGCATACTCGTTCCACTTCCAGAACAGGGCTACCGCGAGGCAGTTCTCCGGGGGAAAACGGCCCTTCGCGAAGGGCAGATCTGTGGAGCTCATTGCGGGAAAGCGAAAGCAAAGGACGCTTTTCTCCCTCTAACTGCTTTCGTCAGAGGAACGGGGGAAGTCACAGTGTTCTTTCTCTCACTGAGATACACACAATCTGACGTTGCCTCTGAGCTCCGTTGCTGGCAAAGAACTGAAACGGACATACATTCCTGTGGGGAAACACAGGGCTTTGCTAGGATTTCTCTAGGCAGTGTGTTTTCCCTGGGCCTCACTGTAGCAACACTATCTCGCCAGGGCAACACTGCATGGGATTTCCTCTGCCAGGAGAGAGCTGCTGCTTTGTAGTTTGTGCTGGGAAACCTTGCTTTGGCAAGTGCCAATTGACCGCATTCGGGCAGAAAGAAAAGAGAATAGCAAGAGGCCTTTTCTCCCCGGCTGCTCTGCCAAGCCCTTCCAGCTAAAACTATGTCGTTGCTCCTCTGGAAGGATCCCTGCACCGTGACGTAGTTTTTCAGAAGAAGCCTTGCGTTTGCAAGAGCAAATGAGGAATTCGTTGCAGGAAAGAGGAAGGAAAGAAAGTTTCTCTCCTTCTGCCTGCTTTGCTCAGAGGACTGGATGAAGTCAGGGAGTTCTCCCTTTCACTGAGAAACGTGCAGGCTGCTGTTGCCTGGGCGCTCTCTTCTTTGCAAAAGAGTCTGCAGTTCCACGCTTTGAACCGTGGAAAGGCGCCGGGCTCTGCTAAGATTTCCCCCGGCGCTTCGTTTGCCCTGGGCCAAAGCGAGCCTTCACATTAGCTGAACGCTAACACTGCATACTCGTTCCACTTCCAGAACAGGGCTACCGTGAGGCAGTTCTCCGGGGGAAAACGGCCCTTCGCGAAGGGCAGATCTGTCGCGCTCATTGCGGGAAAGCGAAAGCAAAGGACGCTTTTCTCCCTCTAACTGCTTTCGTCAGAGGAACGGGGGAAGTCACAGTGTTCTTTCTCTCACTGAGATACACACAATCTGACGTTGCCTCTGAGCTCCGTTGCTGGCAAAGAACTGAAACGGACATACATTCCTGTGGGGAAACACAGGGCTTTGCTAGGATTTCTCTAGGCAGTGTGTTTTCCCTGGGCCTCACTGTAGCAACACTATCTCGCCAGGGCAACACTGCATGGGATTTCCTCTGCCAGGAGAGAGCTGCTGCTTTGTAGTTTGTGCTGGGAAACCTTGCTTTGGCAAGTGCCAATTGACCGCATTCGGGCAGAAAGAAAAGAGAATAGCAAGAGGCCTTTTCTCCCCGGCTGCTCTGCCAAGCCCTTCCAGCTAAAACTATGTCGTTGCTCCTCTGGAAGGATCCCTGCACCGTGACGTAGTTTTTCAGAAGAAGCCTTGCGTTTGCAAGAGCAAATGAGGAATTCGTTGCAGGAAAGAGGAAGGAAAGAAAGTTTCTCTCCTTCTGCCTGCTTTGCTCAGAGGACTGGATGAAGTCAGGGAGTTCTCCCTTTCACTGAGAAACGTGCAGGCTGCTGTTGCCTGGGCGCTCTCTTCTTTGCAAAAGAGTCTGCAGTTCCACGCTTTGAACCGTGGAAAGGCGCCGGGCTCTGCTAAGATTTCCCCCGGCGCTTCGTTTGCCCTGGGCCAAAGCGAGCCTTCACATTAGCTGAACGCTAACACTGCATACTCGTTCCACTTCCAGAACAGGGCTACCGCGAGGCAGTTCTCCGGGGGAAAACGGCCCTTCGCGAAGGGCAGATCTGTCGAGCTCATTGCGGGAAAGCGAAAGCAAAGGACTCTTTTCTCCCTCTAACTGCTTTCGTCAGAGGAACGGGGGAAGTCACAGTGTTCTTTCTCTCACTGACATACACACAATCTGACGTTGCCTCTGAGCTCCGTTGCTGGCAAAGAACTGAAACGGACATACATTCCTGTGGGGAAACACAGGGCTTTGCTAGGATTTCTCTAGGCAGTGTGTTTTCCCTGGGCCTCACTGTAGCAACACTATCTCGCCAGGGCAACACTGCATGGGATTTCCTCTGCCAGGAGAGAGCTGCTGCTTTGTAGTTTGTGCTGGGAAACCTTGCTTTGGCAAGTGCCAGTTGACCGCATTCGGGCAGAAAGAAAAGAGAATAGCAAGAGGCCTTTTCTCCCCGGCTGCTCCGCCAAGCCCTTCCAGCTAAAACTATGTCGTTGCTCCTCTGGAAGGATCCCTGCACCGTGACGTAGTTTTTCAGAAGAAGCCTTGCGTTTGCAAGAGCAAATGAGGAATTCGTTGCAGGAAAGAGGAAGGAAAGAAAGTTTCTCTCCTTCTGCCTGCTTTGCTCAGAGGACTGGATGAAGTCAGGGAGTTCTCCCTTTCACTGAGAAACGTGCAGGCTGCTGTTGCCTGGGCGCTCTCTTCTTTGCAAAAGAGTCTGCAGTTCCACGCTTTGAACCGTGGAAAGGCGCCGGGCTCTGCTAAGATTTCCCCCGGCGCTTCGTTTGCCCTGGGCCAAAGCGAGCCTTCACATTAGCTGAACGCTAACACTGCATACTCGTTCCACTTCCAGAACAGGGCTACCGTGAGGCACTTCTCCGGGGGAAAACGGCCCTTCGCGAAGGGCAGATCTGTCGCGCTCATTGCGGGAAAGCGAAAGCAAAGGACGCTTTTCTCCCTCTAACTGCTTTCGTCAGAGGAACGGGGGAAGTCACAGTGTTCTTTCTCTCACTGAGATACACACAATCTGACGTTGCCTCTGAGCTCCGTTGCTGGCAAAGAACTGAAACGGACATACATTCCTGTGGGGAAACACAGGGCTTTGCTAGGATTTCTCTAGGCAGTGTGTTTTCCCTGGGCCTCACTGTAGCAACACTATCTCGCCAGGGCAACACTGCATGGGATTTCCTCTGCCAGGAGAGAGCTGCTGCTTTGTAGTTTGTGCTGGGAAACCTTGCTTTGGCAAGTGCCAGTTGACCGCATTCGGGCAGAAAGAAAAGAGAATAGCAAGAGGCCTTTTCTCCCCGGCTGCTCCGCCAAGCCCTTCCAGCTAAAACTATGTCGTTGCTCCTCTGGAAGGATCCCTGCACCGTGACGTAGTTTTTCAGAAGAAGCCTTGCGTTTGCAAGAGCAAATGAGGAATTCGTTGCAGGAAAGAGGAAGGAAAGAAAGTTTCTCTCCTTCTGCCTGCTTTGCTCAGAGGACTGGATGAAGTCAGGGAGTTCTCCCTTTCACTGAGAAACGTGCAGGCTGCTGTTGCCTGGGTGCTCTCTTCTTTGCAAAAGAGTCTGCAGTTCCACGCTTTGAACCTTGGAAAGGCGCCGGGCTCTGCTAAGATTTCCCCCGGCGCTTCGTTTGCCCTGGGCCAAAGCGAGCCTTCACATTAGTTGAACGCTAACACTGCATACTCGTTCCACTTCCAGAACAGGGCTACCGCGAGGCAGTTCTCCGGGGGAAAACGGCCCTTCGCGAAGGGCAGATCTGTGGAGCTCATTGCGGGAAAGCGAAAGCAAAGGACGCTTTTCTCCCTCTAACTGCTTTCGTCAGAGGAACGGGGGAAGTCACAGTGTTCTTTCTCTCACTGAGATACACACAATCTGACGTTGCCTCTGAGCTCCGTTGCTGGCAAAGAACTGAAACGGACATACATTCCTGTGGGGAAACACAGGGCTTTGCTAGGATTTCTCTAGGCAGTGTGTTTTCCCTGGGCCTCACTGTAGCAACACTATCTCGCCAGGGCAACACTGCATGGGATTTCCTCTGCCAGGAGAGAGCTGCTGCTTTGTAGTTTGTGCTGGGAAACCTTGCTTTGGCAAGTGCCAGTTGACCGCATTCGGGCAGAAAGAAAAGAGAATAGCAAGAGGCCTTTTCTCCCCGGCTGCTCTGCCAAGCCCTTCCACCTCAAACTATGTCGTTGCTCCTCTGGAGGGATCCCTGCACCGTGACGTAGTTTTTCAGAAGAAGCCTTGCGTTTGCAAGAGCAAATGAGGAATTCGTTGCAGGAAAGAGGAAGGAAAGAAAGTTTCTCTCCTTCTGCCTGCTTTGCTCAGAGGACTGGATGAAGTCAGGGAGTTCTCCCTTTCACTGAGAAACGTGCAGGCTGCTGTTGCCTGGGCGCTCTCTTCTTTGCAAAAGAGTCTGCAGTTCCACGCTTTGAACCGTGGAAAGGCGCCGGGCTCTGCTAAGATTTCCCCCGGCGCTTCGTTTGCCCTGGGCCAAAGCGAGCCTTCACATTAGCTGAACGCTAACACTGCATACTCGGTCCACTTCCAGAACAGGGCTACCGCGAGGCAGTTCTCCGGGGGAAAACGGCCCTTCGCGAAGGGCAGATCTGTCGAGCTCATTGCAGGAAAGCGAAAGCAAAGGACACTTTTCTCCCTCTAACTGCTTTCGTCAGAGGAACGGGGGAAGTCACAGTGTTCTTTCTCTCACTGAGATACACACAATCTGACGTTGCCTCTGAGCTCCGTTGCTGGCAAAGAACTGAAACGGACATACATTCCTGTGGGGAAACACAGGGCTTTGCTAGGATTTCTCTAGGCAGTGTGTTTTCCCTGGGCCTCACTGTAGCAACACTATCTCGCCAGGGCAACACTGCATGGGATTTCCTCTGCCAGGAGAGAGCTGCTGCTTTGTAGTTTGTGCTGGGAAACCTTGCTTTGGCAAGTGCCAATTGACCGCATTCGGGCAGAAAGAAAAGAGAATAGCAAGAGGCCTTTTCTCCCCGGCTGCTCTGCCAAGCCCTTCCAGCTAAAACTATGTCGTTGCTCCTCTGGAAGGATCCCTGCACCGTGACGTAGTTTTTCAGAAGAAGCCTTGCGTTTGCAAGAGCAAATGAGGAATTCGTTGCAGGAAAGAGGAAGGAAAGAAAGTTTCTCTCCTTCTGCCTGCTTTGCTCAGAGGACTGGATGAAGTCAGGGAGTTCTCCCTTTCACTGAGAAACGTGCAGGCTGCTGTTGCCTGGGCGCTCTCTTCTTTGCAAAAGAGTCTGCAGTTCCACGCTTTGAACCCTGGAAAGGCGCCGGGCTCTGCTAAGATTTCCCCCGGCGCTTCGTTTGCCCTGGGCCAAAGCGAGCCTTCACATTAGCTGAACGCTAACACTGCATACTCGTTCCACTTCCAGAACAGGGCTACCGCGAGGCAGTTCTCCGGGGGAAAACGGCCCTTCGCGAAGGGCAGATCTGTCGCGCTCATTGCGGGAAAGCGAAAGCAAAGGACTCTTTTCTCCCTCTAACTGCTTTCGTCAGAGGAACGGGGGAAGTCACAGTGTTCTTTCTCTCACTGAGATACACACAATCTGACGTTGCCTCTGAGCTCCGTTGCTGGCAAAGAACTGAAACGGACATACATTCCTGTGGGGAAACACAGGGCTTTGCTAGGATTTCTCTAGGCAGTGTGTTTTCCCTGGGCCTCACTGTAGCAACACTATCTCGCCAGGGCAACACTGCATGGGATTTCCTCTGCCAGGAGAGAGCTGCTGCTTTGTAGTTTGTGCTGGGAAACCTTGCTTTGGCAAGTGCCAGTTGACCGCATTCGGGCAGAAAGAAAAGAGAATAGCAAGAGGCCTTTTCTCCCCGGCTGCTCCGCCAAGCCCTTCCAGCTAAAACTATGTCGTTGCTCCTCTGGAAGGATCCCTGCACCGTGACGTAGTTTTTCAGAAGAAGCCTTGCGTTTGCAAGAGCAAATGAGGAATTCGTTGCAGGAAAGAGGAAGGAAAGAAAGTTTCTCTCCTTCTGCCTGCTTTGCTCAGAGGACTGGATGAAGTCAGGGAGTTCTCCCTTTCACTGAGAAACGTGCAGGCTGCTGTTGCCTGGGCGCTCTCTTCTTTGCAAAAGAGTCTGCAGTTCCACGCTTTGAACCGTGGAAAGGCGCCGGGCTCTGCTAAGATTTCCCCCGGCGCTTCGTTTGCCCTGGGCCAAAGCGAGCCTTCACATTAGCTGAACGCTAACACTGCATACTCGTTCCACTTCCAGAACAGGGCTACCGTGAGGCACTTCTCCGGGGGAAAACGGCCCTTCGCGAAGGGCAGATCTGTCGCGCTCATTGCGGGAAAGCGAAAGCAAAGGACGCTTTTCTCCCTCTAACTGCTTTCGTCAGAGGAACGGGGGAAGTCACAGTGTTCTTTCTCTCACTGAGATACACACAATCTGACGTTGCCTCTGAGCTCCGTTGCTGGCAAAGAACTGAAACGGACATACATTCCTGTGGGGAAACACAGGGCTTTGCTAGGATTTCTCTAGGCAGTGTGTTTTCCCTGGGCCTCACTGTAGCAACACTATCTCGCCAGGGCAACACTGCATGGGATTTCCTCTGCCAGGAGAGAGCTGCTGCTTTGTAGTTTGTGCTGGGAAACCTTGCTTTGGCAAGTGCCAGTTGACCGCATTCGGGCAGAAAGAAAAGAGAATAGCAAGAGGCCTTTTCTCCCCGGCTGCTCCGCCAAGCCCTTCCAGCTAAAACTATGTCGTTGCTCCTCTGGAAGGATCCCTGCACCGTGACGTAGTTTTTCAGAAGAAGCCTTGCGTTTGCAAGAGCAAATGAGGAATTCGTTGCAGGAAAGAGGAAGGAAAGAAAGTTTCTCTCCTTCTGCCTGCTTTGCTCAGAGGACTGGATGAAGTCAGGGAGTTCTCCCTTTCACTGAGAAACGTGCAGGCTGCTGTTGCCTGGGTGCTCTCTTCTTTGCAAAAGAGTCTGCAGTTCCACGCTTTGAACCTTGGAAAGGCGCCGGGCTCTGCTAAGATTTCCCCCGGCGCTTCGTTTGCCCTGGGCCAAAGCGAGCCTTCACATTAGTTGAACGCTAACACTGCATACTCGTTCCACTTCCAGAACAGGGCTACCGCGAGGCAGTTCTCCGGGGGAAAACGGCCCTTCGCGAAGGGCAGATCTGTGGAGCTCATTGCGGGAAAGCGAAAGCAAAGGACGCTTTTCTCCCTCTAACTGCTTTCGTCAGAGGAACGGGGGAAGTCACAGTGTTCTTTCTCTCACTGAGATACACACAATCTGACGTTGCCTCTGAGCTCCGTTGCTGGCAAAGAACTGAAACGGACATACATTCCTGTGGGGAAACACAGGGCTTTGCTAGGATTTCTCTAGGCAGTGTGTTTTCCCTGGGCCTCACTGTAGCAACACTATCTCGCCAGGGCAACACTGCATGGGATTTCCTCTGCCAGGAGAGAGCTGCTGCTTTGTAGTTTGTGCTGGGAAACCTTGCTTTGGCAAGTGCCAGTTGACCGCATTCGGGCAGAAAGAAAAGAGAATAGCAAGAGGCCTTTTCTCCCCGGCTGCTCTGCCAAGCCCTTCCACCTCAAACTATGTCGTTGCTCCTCTGGAGGGATCCCTGCACCGTGACGTAGTTTTTCAGAAGAAGCCTTGCGTTTGCAAGAGCAAATGAGGAATTCGTTGCAGGAAAGAGGAAGGAAAGAAAGTTTCTCTCCTTCTGCCTGCTTTGCTCAGAGGACTGGATGAAGTCAGGGAGTTCTCCCTTTCACTGAGAAACGTGCAGGCTGCTGTTGCCTGGGCGCTCTCTTCTTTGCAAAAGAGTCTGCAGTTCCACGCTTTGAACCGTGGAAAGGCGCCGGGCTCTGCTAAGATTTCCCCCGGCGCTTCGTTTGCCCTGGGCCAAAGCGAGCCTTCACATTAGCTGAACGCTAACACTGCATACTCGGTCCACTTCCAGAACAGGGCTACCGCGAGGCAGTTCTCCGGGGGAAAACGGCCCTTCGCGAAGGGCAGATCTGTCGAGCTCATTGCAGGAAAGCGAAAGCAAAGGACACTTTTCTCCCTCTAACTGCTTTCGTCAGAGGAACGGGGGAAGTCACAGTGTTCTTTCTCTCACTGAGATACACACAATCTGACGTTGCCTCTGAGCTCCGTTGCTGGCAAAGAACTGAAACGGACATACATTCCTGTGGGGAAACACAGGGCTTTGCTAGGATTTCTCTAGGCAGTGTGTTTTCCCTGGGCCTCACTGTAGCAACACTATCTCGCCAGGGCAACACTGCATGGGATTTCCTCTGCCAGGAGAGAGCTGCTGCTTTGTAGTTTGTGCTGGGAAACCTTGCTTTGGCAAGTGCCAATTGACCGCATTCGGGCAGAAAGAAAAGAGAATAGCAAGAGGCCTTTTCTCCCCGGCTGCTCTGCCAAGCCCTTCCAGCTAAAACTATGTCGTTGCTCCTCTGGAAGGATCCCTGCACCGTGACGTAGTTTTTCAGAAGAAGCCTTGCGTTTGCAAGAGCAAATGAGGAATTCGTTGCAGGAAAGAGGAAGGAAAGAAAGTTTCTCTCCTTCTGCCTGCTTTGCTCAGAGGACTGGATGAAGTCAGGGAGTTCTCCCTTTCACTGAGAAACGTGCAGGCTGCTGTTGCCTGGGCGCTCTCTTCTTTGCAAAAGAGTCTGCAGTTCCACGCTTTGAACCCTGGAAAGGCGCCGGGCTCTGCTAAGATTTCCCCCGGCGCTTCGTTTGCCCTGGGCCAAAGCGAGCCTTCACATTAGCTGAACGCTAACACTGCATACTCGTTCCACTTCCAGAACAGGGCTACCGCGAGGCAGTTCTCCGGGGGAAAACGGCCCTTCGCGAAGGGCAGATCTGTCGCGCTCATTGCGGGAAAGCGAAAGCAAAGGACTCTTTTCTCCCTCTAACTGCTTTCGTCAGAGGAACGGGGGAAGTCACAGTGTTCTTTCTCTCACTGAGATACACACAATCTGACGTTGCCTCTGAGCTCCGTTGCTGGCAAAGAACTGAAACGGACATACATTCCTGTGGGGAAACACAGGGCTTTGCTAGGATTTCTCTAGGCAGTGTGTTTTCCCTGGGCCTCACTGTAGCAACACTATCTCGCCAGGGCAACACTGCATGGGATTTCCTCTGCCAGGAGAGAGCTGCTGCTTTGTAGTTTGTGCTGGGAAACCTTGCTTTGGCAAGTGCCAGTTGACCGCATTCGGGCAGAAAGAAAAGAGAATAGCAAGAGGCCTTTTCTCCCCGGCTGCTCCGCCAAGCCCTTCCAGCTAAAACTATGTCGTTGCTCCTCTGGAAGGATCCCTGCACCGTGACGTAGTTTTTCAGAAGAAGCCTTGCGTTTGCAAGAGCAAATGAGGAATTCGTTGCAGGAAAGAGGAAGGAAAGAAAGTTTCTCTCCTTCTGCCTGCTTTGCTCAGAGGACTGGATGAAGTCAGGGAGTTCTCCCTTTCACTGAGAAACGTGCAGGCTGCTGTTGCCTGGGCGCTCTCTTCTTTGCAAAAGAGTCTGCAGTTCCACGCTTTGAACCGTGGAAAGGCGCCGGGCTCTGCTAAGATTTCCCCCGGCGCTTCGTTTGCCCTGGGCCAAAGCGAGCCTTCACATTAGCTGAACGCTAACACTGCATACTCGTTCCACTTCCAGAACAGGGCTACCGTGAGGCACTTCTCCGGGGGAAAACGGCCCTTCGCGAAGGGCAGATCTGTCGCGCTCATTGCGGGAAAGCGAAAGCAAAGGACGCTTTTCTCCCTCTAACTGCTTTCGTCAGAGGAACGGGGGAAGTCACAGTGTTCTTTCTCTCACTGAGATACACACAATCTGACGTTGCCTCTGAGCTCCGTTGCTGGCAAAGAACTGAAACGGACATACATTCCTGTGGGGAAACACAGGGCTTTGCTAGGATTTCTCTAGGCAGTGTGTTTTCCCTGGGCCTCACTGTAGCAACACTATCTCGCCAGGGCAACACTGCATGGGATTTCCTCTGCCAGGAGAGAGCTGCTGCTTTGTAGTTTGTGCTGGGAAACCTTGCTTTGGCAAGTGCCAGTTGACCGCATTCGGGCAGAAAGAAAAGAGAATAGCAAGAGGCCTTTTCTCCCCGGCTGCTCCGCCAAGCCCTTCCAGCTAAAACTATGTCGTTGCTCCTCTGGAAGGATCCCTGCACCGTGACGTAGTTTTTCAGAAGAAGCCTTGCGTTTGCAAGAGCAAATGAGGAATTCGTTGCAGGAAAGAGGAAGGAAAGAAAGTTTCTCTCCTTCTGCCTGCTTTGCTCAGAGGACTGGATGAAGTCAGGGAGTTCTCCCTTTCACTGAGAAACGTGCAGGCTGCTGTTGCCTGGGTGCTCTCTTCTTTGCAAAAGAGTCTGCAGTTCCACGCTTTGAACCTTGGAAAGGCGCCGGGCTCTGCTAAGATTTCCCCCGGCGCTTCGTTTGCCCTGGGCCAAAGCGAGCCTTCACATTAGTTGAACGCTAACACTGCATACTCGTTCCACTTCCAGAACAGGGCTACCGCGAGGCAGTTCTCCGGGGGAAAACGGCCCTTCGCGAAGGGCAGATCTGTGGAGCTCATTGCGGGAAAGCGAAAGCAAAGGACGCTTTTCTCCCTCTAACTGCTTTCGTCAGAGGAACGGGGGAAGTCACAGTGTTCTTTCTCTCACTGAGATACACACAATCTGACGTTGCCTCTGAGCTCCGTTGCTGGCAAAGAACTGAAACGGACATACATTCCTGTGGGGAAACACAGGGCTTTGCTAGGATTTCTCTAGGCAGTGTGTTTTCCCTGGGCCTCACTGTAGCAACACTATCTCGCCAGGGCAACACTGCATGGGATTTCCTCTGCCAGGAGAGAGCTGCTGCTTTGTAGTTTGTGCTGGGAAACCTTGCTTTGGCAAGTGCCAGTTGACCGCATTCGGGCAGAAAGAAAAGAGAATAGCAAGAGGCCTTTTCTCCCCGGCTGCTCTGCCAAGCCCTTCCACCTCAAACTATGTCGTTGCTCCTCTGGAGGGATCCCTGCACCGTGACGTAGTTTTTCAGAAGAAGCCTTGCGTTTGCAAGAGCAAATGAGGAATTCGTTGCAGGAAAGAGGAAGGAAAGAAAGTTTCTCTCCTTCTGCCTGCTTTGCTCAGAGGACTGGATGAAGTCAGGGAGTTCTCCCTTTCACTGAGAAACGTGCAGGCTGCTGTTGCCTGGGCGCTCTCTTCTTTGCAAAAGAGTCTGCAGTTCCACGCTTTGAACCGTGGAAAGGCGCCGGGCTCTGCTAAGATTTCCCCCGGCGCTTCGTTTGCCCTGGGCCAAAGCGAGCCTTCACATTAGCTGAACGCTAACACTGCATACTCGGTCCACTTCCAGAACAGGGCTACCGCGAGGCAGTTCTCCGGGGGAAAACGGCCCTTCGCGAAGGGCAGATCTGTCGAGCTCATTGCAGGAAAGCGAAAGCAAAGGACACTTTTCTCCCTCTAACTGCTTTCGTCAGAGGAACGGGGGAAGTCACAGTGTTCTTTCTCTCACTGAGATACACACAATCTGACGTTGCCTCTGAGCTCCGTTGCTGGCAAAGAACTGAAACGGACATACATTCCTGTGGGGAAACACAGGGCTTTGCTAGGATTTCTCTAGGCAGTGTGTTTTCCCTGGGCCTCACTGTAGCAACACTATCTCGCCAGGGCAACACTGCATGGGATTTCCTCTGCCAGGAGAGAGCTGCTGCTTTGTAGTTTGTGCTGGGAAACCTTGCTTTGGCAAGTGCCAATTGACCGCATTCGGGCAGAAAGAAAAGAGAATAGCAAGAGGCCTTTTCTCCCCGGCTGCTCTGCCAAGCCCTTCCAGCTAAAACTATGTCGTTGCTCCTCTGGAAGGATCCCTGCACCGTGACGTAGTTTTTCAGAAGAAGCCTTGCGTTTGCAAGAGCAAATGAGGAATTCGTTGCAGGAAAGAGGAAGGAAAGAAAGTTTCTCTCCTTCTGCCTGCTTTGCTCAGAGGACTGGATGAAGTCAGGGAGTTCTCCCTTTCACTGAGAAACGTGCAGGCTGCTGTTGCCTGGGCGCTCTCTTCTTTGCAAAAGAGTCTGCAGTTCCACGCTTTGAACCGTGGAAAGGCGCCGGGCTCTGCTAAGATTTCCCCCGGCGCTTCGTTTGCCCTGGGCCAAAGCGAGCCTTCACATTAGCTGAACGCTAACACTGCATACTCGTTCCACTTCCAGAACAGGGCTACCGCGAGGCAGTTCTCCGGGGGAAAACGGCCCTTCGCGAAGGGCAGATCTGTCGAGCTCATTGCGGGAAAGCGAAAGCAAAGGACTCTTTTCTCCCTCTAACTGCTTTCGTCAGAGGAACGGGGGAAGTCACAGTGTTCTTTCTCTCACTGACATACACACAATCTGACGTTGCCTCTGAGCTCCGTTGCTGGCAAAGAACTGAAACGGACATACATTCCTGTGGGGAAACACAGGGCTTTGCTAGGATTTCTCTAGGCAGTGTGTTTTCCCTGGGCCTCACTGTAGCAACACTATCTCGCCAGGGCAACACTGCATGGGATTTCCTCTGCCAGGAGAGAGCTGCTGCTTTGTAGTTTGTGCTGGGAAACCTTGCTTTGGCAAGTGCCAGTTGACCGCATTCGGGCAGAAAGAAAAGAGAATAGCAAGAGGCCTTTTCTCCCCGGCTGCTCCGCCAAGCCCTTCCAGCTAAAACTATGTCGTTGCTCCTCTGGAAGGATCCCTGCACCGTGACGTAGTTTTTCAGAAGAAGCCTTGCGTTTGCAAGAGCAAATGAGGAATTCGTTGCAGGAAAGAGGAAGGAAAGAAAGTTTCTCTCCTTCTGCCTGCTTTGCTCAGAGGACTGGATGAAGTCAGGGAGTTCTCCCTTTCACTGAGAAACGTGCAGGCTGCTGTTGCCTGGGCGCTCTCTTCTTTGCAAAAGAGTCTGCAGTTCCACGCTTTGAACCGTGGAAAGGCGCCGGGCTCTGCTAAGATTTCCCCCGGCGCTTCGTTTGCCCTGGGCCAAAGCGAGCCTTCACATTAGCTGAACGCTAACACTGCATACTCGTTCCACTTCCAGAACAGGGCTACCGCGAGGCAGTTCTCCGGGGGAAAACGGCCCTTCGCGAAGGGCAGATCTGTCGAGCTCATTGCGGGAAAGCGAAAGCAAAGGACGCTTTTCTCCCTCTAACTGCTTTCGTCAGAGGAACGGGGGAAGTCACAGTGTTCTTTCTCTCACTGAGATACACACAATCTGACGTTGCCTCTGAGCTCCGTTGCTGGCAAAGAACTGAAACGGACATACATTCCTGTGGGGAAACACAGGGCTTTGCTAGGATTTCTCTAGGCAGTGTGTTTTCCCTGGGCCTCACTGTAGCAACACTATCTCGCCAGGGCAACACTGCATGGGATTTCCTCTGCCAGGAGAGAGCTGCTGCTTTGTAGTTTGTGCTGGGAAACCTTGCTTTGGCAAGTGCCAGTTGACCGCATTCGGGCAGAAAGAAAAGAGAATAGCAAGAGGCCTTTTCTCCCCGGCTGCTCCGCCAAGCCCTTCCAGCTAAAACTATGTCGTTGCTCCTCTGGAAGGATCCCTGCACCGTGACGTAGTTTTTCAGAAGAAGCCTTGCGTTTGCAAGAGCAAATGAGGAATTCGTTGCAGGAAAGAGGAAGGAAAGAAAGTTTCTCTCCTTCTGCCTGCTTTGCTCAGAGGACTGGATGAAGTCAGGGAGTTCTCCCTTTCACTGAGAAACGTGCAGGCTGCTGTTGCCTGGGCGCTCTCTTCTTTGCAAAAGAGTCTGCAGTTCCACGCTTTGAACCGTGGAAAGGCGCCGGGCTCTGCTAAGATTTCCCCCGGCGCTTCGTTTGCCCTGGGCCAAAGCGAGCCTTCACATTAGCTGAACGCTAACACTGCATACTCGTTCCACTTCCAGAACAGGGCTACCGTGAGGCAGTTCTCCGGGGGAAAACGGCCCTTCGCGAAGGGCAGATCTGTCGCGCTCATTGCGGGAAAGCGAAAGCAAAGGACGCTTTTCTCCCTCTAACTGCTTTCGTCAGAGGAACGGGGGAAGTCACAGTGTTCTTTCTCTCACTGACATACACACAATCTGACGTTGCCTCTGAGCTCCGTTGCTGGCAAAGAACTGAAACGGACATACATTCCTGTGGGGAAACACAGGGCTTTGCTAGGATTTCTCTAGGCAGTGTGTTTTCCCTGGGCCTCACTGTAGCAACACTATCTCGCCAGGGCAACACTGCATGGGATTTCCTCTGCCAGGAGAGAGCTGCTGCTTTGTAGTTTGTGCTGGGAAACCTTGCTTTGGCAAGTGCCAGTTGACCGCATTCGGGCAGAAAGAAAAGAGAATAGCAAGAGGCCTTTTCTCCCCGGCTGCTCTGCCAAGCCCTTCCAGCTAAAACTATGTCGTTGCTCCTCTGGAAGGATCCCTGCACCGTGACGTAGTTTTTCAGAAGAAGCCTTGCGTTTGCAAGAGCAAATGAGGAATTCGTTGCAGGAAAGAGGAAGGAAAGAAAGTTTCTCTCCTTCTGCCTGCTTTGCTCAGAGGACTGGATGAAGTCAGGGAGTTCTCCCTTTCACTGAGAAACGTGCAGGCTGCTGTTGCCTGGGCGCTCTCTTCTTTGCAAAAGAGTCTGCAGTTCCACGCTTTGAACCCTGGAAAGGCGCCGGGCTCTGCTAAGATTTCCCCCGGCGCTTCGTTTGCCCTGGGCCAAAGCGAGCCTTCACATTAGCTGAACGCTAACACTGCATACTCGTTCCACTTCCAGAACAGGGCTACCGCGAGGCAGTTCTCCGGGGGAAAACGGCCCTTCGCGAAGGGCAGATCTGTCGCGCTCATTGCGGGAAAGCGAAAGCAAAGGACTCTTTTCTCCCTCTAACTGCTTTCGTCAGAGGAACGGGGGAAGTCACAGTGTTCTTTCTCTCACTGAGATACACACAATCTGACGTTGCCTCTGAGCTCCGTTGCTGGCAAAGAACTGAAACGGACATACATTCCTGTGGGGAAACACAGGGCTTTGCTAGGATTTCTCTAGGCAGTGTGTTTTCCCTGGGCCTCACTGTAGCAACACTATCTCGCCAGGGCAACACTGCATGGGATTTCCTCTGCCAGGAGAGAGCTGCTGCTTTGTAGTTTGTGCTGGGAAACCTTGCTTTGGCAAGTGCCAGTTGACCGCATTCGGGCAGAAAGAAAAGAGAATAGCAAGAGGCCTTTTCTCCCCGGCTGCTCCGCCAAGCCCTTCCAGCTAAAACTATGTCGTTGCTCCTCTGGAAGGATCCCTGCACCGTGACGTAGTTTTTCAGAAGAAGCCTTGCGTTTGCAAGAGCAAATGAGGAATTCGTTGCAGGAAAGAGGAAGGAAAGAAAGTTTCTCTCCTTCTGCCTGCTTTGCTCAGAGGACTGGATGAAGTCAGGGAGTTCTCCCTTTCACTGAGAAACGTGCAGGCTGCTGTTGCCTGGGCGCTCTCTTCTTTGCAAAAGAGTCTGCAGTTCCACGCTTTGAACCGTGGAAAGGCGCCGGGCTCTGCTAAGATTTCCCCCGGCGCTTCGTTTGCCCTGGGCCAAAGCGAGCCTTCACATTAGCTGAACGCTAACACTGCATACTCGTTCCACTTCCAGAACAGGGCTACCGCGAGGCAGTTCTCCGGGGGAAAACGGCCCTTCGCGAAGGGCAGATCTGTCGAGCTCATTGCGGGAAAGCGAAAGCAAAGGACGCTTTTCTCCCTCTAACTGCTTTCGTCAGAGGAACGGGGGAAGTCACAGTGTTCTTTCTCTCACTGAGATACACACAATCTGACGTTGCCTCTGAGCTCCGTTGCTGGCAAAGAACTGAAACGGACATACATTCCTGTGGGGAAACACAGGGCTTTGCTAGGATTTCTCTAGGCAGTGTGTTTTCCCTGGGCCTCACTGTAGCAACACTATCTCGCCAGGGCAACACTGCATGGGATTTCCTCTGCCAGGAGAGAGCTGCTGCTTTGTAGTTTGTGCTGGGAAACCTTGCTTTGGCAAGTGCCAGTTGACCGCATTCGGGCAGAAAGAAAAGAGAATAGCAAGAGGCCTTTTCTCCCCGGCTGCTCCGCCAAGCCCTTCCAGCTAAAACTATGTCGTTGCTCCTCTGGAAGGATCCCTGCACCGTGACGTAGTTTTTCAGAAGAAGCCTTGCGTTTGCAAGAGCAAATGAGGAATTCGTTGCAGGAAAGAGGAAGGAAAGAAAGTTTCTCTCCTTCTGCCTGCTTTGCTCAGAGGACTGGATGAAGTCAGGGAGTTCTCCCTTTCACTGAGAAACGTGCAGGCTGCTGTTGCCTGGGCGCTCTCTTCTTTGCAAAAGAGTCTGCAGTTCCACGCTTTGAACCGTGGAAAGGCGCCGGGCTCTGCTAAGATTTCCCCCGGCGCTTCGTTTGCCCTGGGCCAAAGCGAGCCTTCACATTAGCTGAACGCTAACACTGCATACTCGTTCCACTTCCAGAACAGGGCTACCGTGAGGCAGTTCTCCGGGGGAAAACGGCCCTTCGCGAAGGGCAGATCTGTCGCGCTCATTGCGGGAAAGCGAAAGCAAAGGACGCTTTTCTCCCTCTAACTGCTTTCGTCAGAGGAACGGGGGAAGTCACAGTGTTCTTTCTCTCACTGACATACACACAATCTGACGTTGCCTCTGAGCTCCGTTGCTGGCAAAGAACTGAAACGGACATACATTCCTGTGGGGAAACACAGGGCTTTGCTAGGATTTCTCTAGGCAGTGTGTTTTCCCTGGGCCTCACTGTAGCAACACTATCTCGCCAGGGCAACACTGCATGGGATTTCCTCTGCCAGGAGAGAGCTGCTGCTTTGTAGTTTGTGCTGGGAAACCTTGCTTTGGCAAGTGCCAGTTGACCGCATTCGGGCAGAAAGAAAAGAGAATAGCAAGAGGCCTTTTCTCCCCGGCTGCTCTGCCAAGCCCTTCCAGCTAAAACTATGTCGTTGCTCCTCTGGAAGGATCCCTGCACCGTGACGTAGTTTTTCAGAAGAAGCCTTGCGTTTGCAAGAGCAAATGAGGAATTCGTTGCAGGAAAGAGGAAGGAAAGAAAGTTTCTCTCCTTCTGCCTGCTTTGCTCAGAGGACTGGATGAAGTCAGGGAGTTCTCCCTTTCACTGAGAAACGTGCAGGCTGCTGTTGCCTGGGCGCTCTCTTCTTTGCAAAAGAGTCTGCAGTTCCACGCTTTGAACCCTGGAAAGGCGCCGGGCTCTGCTAAGATTTCCCCCGGCGCTTCGTTTGCCCTGGGCCAAAGCGAGCCTTCACATTAGCTGAACGCTAACACTGCATACTCGTTCCACTTCCAGAACAGGGCTACCGCGAGGCAGTTCTCCGGGGGAAAACGGCCCTTCGCGAAGGGCAGATCTGTCGCGCTCATTGCGGGAAAGCGAAAGCAAAGGACTCTTTTCTCCCTCTAACTGCTTTCGTCAGAGGAACGGGGGAAGTCACAGTGTTCTTTCTCTCACTGAGATACACACAATCTGACGTTGCCTCTGAGCTCCGTTGCTGGCAAAGAACTGAAACGGACATACATTCCTGTGGGGAAACACAGGGCTTTGCTAGGATTTCTCTAGGCAGTGTGTTTTCCCTGGGCCTCACTGTAGCAACACTATCTCGCCAGGGCAACACTGCATGGGATTTCCTCTGCCAGGAGAGAGCTGCTGCTTTGTAGTTTGTGCTGGGAAACCTTGCTTTGGCAAGTGCCAGTTGACCGCATTCGGGCAGAAAGAAAAGAGAATAGCAAGAGGCCTTTTCTCCCCGGCTGCTCCGCCAAGCCCTTCCAGCTAAAACTATGTCGTTGCTCCTCTGGAAGGATCCCTGCACCGTGACGTAGTTTTTCAGAAGAAGCCTTGCGTTTGCAAGAGCAAATGAGGAATTCGTTGCAGGAAAGAGGAAGGAAAGAAAGTTTCTCTCCTTCTGCCTGCTTTGCTCAGAGGACTGGATGAAGTCAGGGAGTTCTCCCTTTCACTGAGAAACGTGCAGGCTGCTGTTGCCTGGGCGCTCTCTTCTTTGCAAAAGAGTCTGCAGTTCCACGCTTTGAACCTTGGAAAGGCGCCGGGCTCTGCTAAGATTTCCCCCGGCGCTTCGTTTGCCCTGGGCCAAAGCGAGCCTTCACATTAGTTGAACGCTAACACTGCATACTCGTTCCACTTCCAGAACAGGGCTACCGCGAGGCAGTTCTCCGGGGGAAAACGGCCCTTCGCGAAGGGCAGATCTGTGGAGCTCATTGCGGGAAAGCGAAAGCAAAGGACGCTTTTCTCCCTCTAACTGCTTTCGTCAGAGGAACGGGGGAAGTCACAGTGTTCTTTCTCTCACTGAGATACACACAATCTGACGTTGCCTCTGAGCTCCGTTGCTGGCAAAGAACTGAAACGGACATACATTCCTGTGGGGAAACACAGGGCTTTGCTAGGATTTCTCTAGGCAGTGTGTTTTCCCTGGGCCTCACTGTAGCAACACTATCTCGCCAGGGCAACACTGCATGGGATTTCCTCTGCCAGGAGAGAGCTGCTGCTTTGTAGTTTGTGCTGGGAAACCTTGCTTTGGCAAGTGCCAGTTGACCGCATTCGGGCAGAAAGAAAAGAGAATAGCAAGAGGCCTTTTCTCCCCGGCTGCTCTGCCAAGCCCTTCCACCTCAAACTATGTCGTTGCTCCTCTGGAGGGATCCCTGCACCGTGACGTAGTTTTTCAGAAGAAGCCTTGCGTTTGCAAGAGCAAATGAGGAATTCGTTGCAGGAAAGAGGAAGGAAAGAAAGTTTCTCTCCTTCTGCCTGCTTTGCTCAGAGGACTGGATGAAGTCAGGGAGTTCTCCCTTTCACTGAGAAACGTGCAGGCTGCTGTTGCCTGGGCGCTCTCTTCTTTGCAAAAGAGTCTGCAGTTCCACGCTTTGAACCGTGGAAAGGCGCCGGGCTCTGCTAAGATTTCCCCCGGCGCTTCGTTTGCCCTGGGCCAAAGCGAGCCTTCACATTAGCTGAACGCTAACACTGCATACTCGGTCCACTTCCAGAACAGGGCTACCGCGAGGCAGTTCTCCGGGGGAAAACGGCCCTTCGCGAAGGGCAGATCTGTCGAGCTCATTGCAGGAAAGCGAAAGCAAAGGACACTTTTCTCCCTCTAACTGCTTTCGTCAGAGGAACGGGGGAAGTCACAGTGTTCTTTCTCTCACTGAGATACACACAATCTGACGTTGCCTCTGAGCTCCGTTGCTGGCAAAGAACTGAAACGGACATACATTCCTGTGGGGAAACACAGGGCTTTGCTAGGATTTCTCTAGGCAGTGTGTTTTCCCTGGGCCTCACTGTAGCAACACTATCTCGCCAGGGCAACACTGCATGGGATTTCCTCTGCCAGGAGAGAGCTGCTGCTTTGTAGTTTGTGCTGGGAAACCTTGCTTTGGCAAGTGCCAGTTGACCGCATTCGGGCAGAAAGAAAAGAGAATAGCAAGAGGCCTTTTCTCCCCGGCTGCTCCGCCAAGCCCTTCCAGCTAAAACTATGTCGTTGCTCCTCTGGAAGGATCCCTGCACCGTGACGTAGTTTTTCAGAAGAAGCCTTGCGTTTGCAAGAGCAAATGAGGAATTCGTTGCAGGAAAGAGGAAGGAAAGAAAGTTTCTCTCCTTCTGCCTGCTTTGCTCAGAGGACTGGATGAAGTCAGGGAGTTCTCCCTTTCACTGAGAAACGTGCAGGCTGCTGTTGCCTGGGCGCTCTCTTCTTTGCAAAAGAGTCTGCAGTTCCACGCTTTGAACCGTGGAAAGGCGCCGGGCTCTGCTAAGATTTCCCCCGGCGCTTCGTTTGCCCTGGGCCAAAGCGAGCCTTCACATTAGCTGAACGCTAACACTGCATACTCGTTCCACTTCCAGAACAGGGCTACCGCGAGGCAGTTCTCCGGGGGAAAACGGCCCTTCGCGAAGGGCAGATCTGTCGAGCTCATTGCGGGAAAGCGAAAGCAAAGGACTCTTTTCTCCCTCTAACTGCTTTCGTCAGAGGAACGGGGGAAGTCACAGTGTTCTTTCTCTCACTGAGATACACACAATCTGACGTTGCCTCTGAGCTCCGTTGCTGGCAAAGAACTGAAACGGACATACATTCCTGTGGGGAAACACAGGGCTTTGCTAGGATTTCTCTAGGCAGTGTGTTTTCCCTGGGCCTCACTGTAGCAACACTATCTCGCCAGGGCAACACTGCATGGGATTTCCTCTGCCAGGAGAGAGCTGCTGCTTTGTAGTTTGTGCTGGGAAACCTTGCTTTGGCAAGTGCCAGTTGACCGCATTCGGGCAGAAAGAAAAGAGAATAGCAAGAGGCCTTTTCTCCCCGGCTGCTCTGCCAAGCCCTTCCAGCTAAAACTATGTCGTTGCTCCTCTGGAAGGATCCCTGCACCGTGACGTAGTTTTTCAGAAGAAGCCTTGCGTTTGCAAGAGCAAATGAGGAATTCGTTGCAGGAAAGAGGAAGGAAAGAAAGTTTCTCTCCTTCTGCCTGCTTTGCTCAGAGGACTGGATGAAGTCAGGGAGTTCTCCCTTTCACTGAGAAACGTGCAGGCTGCTGTTGCCTGGGCGCTCTCTTCTTTGCAAAAGAGTCTGCAGTTCCACGCTTTGAACCGTGGAAAGGCGCCGGGCTCTGCTAAGATTTCCCCCGGCGCTTCGTTTGCCCTGGGCCAAAGCGAGCCTTCACATTAGCTGAACGCTAACACTGCATACTCGGTCCACTTCCAGAACAGGGCTACCGCGAGGCAGTTCTCCGGGGGAAAACGGCCCTTCGCGAAGGGCAGATCTGTCGAGCTCATTGCAGGAAAGCGAAAGCAAAGGACACTTTTCTCCCTCTAACTGCTTTCGTCAGAGGAACGGGGGAAGTCACAGTGTTCTTTCTCTCACTGAGATACACACAATCTGACGTTGCCTCTGAGCTCCGTTGCTGGCAAAGAACTGAAACGGACATACATTCCTGTGGGGAAACACAGGGCTTTGCTAGGATTTCTCTAGGCAGTGTGTTTTCCCTGGGCCTCACTGTAGCAACACTATCTCGCCAGGGCAACACTGCATGGGATTTCCTCTGCCAGGAGAGAGCTGCTGCTTTGTAGTTTGTGCTGGGAAACCTTGCTTTGGCAAGTGCCAGTTGACCGCATTCGGGCAGAAAGAAAAGAGAATAGCAAGAGGCCTTTTCTCCCCGGCTGCTCCGCCAAGCCCTTCCAGCTAAAACTATGTCGTTGCTCCTCTGGAAGGATCCCTGCACCGTGACGTAGTTTTTCAGAAGAAGCCTTGCGTTTGCAAGAGCAAATGAGGAATTCGTTGCAGGAAAGAGGAAGGAAAGAAAGTTTCTCTCCTTCTGCCTGCTTTGCTCAGAGGACTGGATGAAGTCAGGGAGTTCTCCCTTTCACTGAGAAACGTGCAGGCTGCTGTTGCCTGGGCGCTCTCTTCTTTGCAAAAGAGTCTGCAGTTCCACGCTTTGAACCGTGGAAAGGCGCCGGGCTCTGCTAAGATTTCCCCCGGCGCTTCGTTTGCCCTGGGCCAAAGCGAGCCTTCACATTAGCTGAACGCTAACACTGCATACTCGTTCCACTTCCAGAACAGGGCTACCGCGAGGCAGTTCTCCGGGGGAAAACGGCCCTTCGCGAAGGGCAGATCTGTCGAGCTCATTGCGGGAAAGCGAAAGCAAAGGACTCTTTTCTCCCTCTAACTGCTTTCGTCAGAGGAACGGGGGAAGTCACAGTGTTCTTTCTCTCACTGAGATACACACAATCTGACGTTGCCTCTGAGCTCCGTTGCTGGCAAAGAACTGAAACGGACATACATTCCTGTGGGGAAACACAGGGCTTTGCTAGGATTTCTCTAGGCAGTGTGTTTTCCCTGGGCCTCACTGTAGCAACACTATCTCGCCAGGGCAACACTGCATGGGATTTCCTCTGCCAGGAGAGAGCTGCTGCTTTGTAGTTTGTGCTGGGAAACCTTGCTTTGGCAAGTGCCAGTTGACCGCATTCGGGCAGAAAGAAAAGAGAATAGCAAGAGGCCTTTTCTCCCCGGCTGCTCCGCCAAGCCCTTCCAGCTAAAACTATGTCGTTGCTCCTCTGGAAGGATCCCTGCACCGTGACGTAGTTTTTCAGAAGAAGCCTTGCGTTTGCAAGAGCAAATGAGGAATTCGTTGCAGGAAAGAGGAAGGAAAGAAAGTTTCTCTCCTTCTGCCTGCTTTGCTCAGAGGACTGGATGAAGTCAGGGAGTTCTCCCTTTCACTGAGAAACGTGCAGGCTGCTGTTGCCTGGGCGCTCTCTTCTTTGCAAAAGAGTCTGCAGTTCCACGCTTTGAACCGTGGAAAGGCGCCGGGCTCTGCTAAGATTTCCCCCGGCGCTTCGTTTGCCCTGGGCCAAAGCGAGCCTTCACATTAGCTGAACGCTAACACTGCATACTCGTTCCACTTCCAGAACAGGGCTACCGTGAGGCAGTTCTCCGGGGGAAAACGGCCCTTCGCGAAGGGCAGATCTGTCGCGCTCATTGCGGGAAAGCGAAAGCAAAGGACGCTTTTCTCCCTCTAACTGCTTTCGTCAGAGGAACGGGGGAAGTCACAGTGTTCTTTCTCTCACTGACATACACACAATCTGACGTTGCCTCTGAGCTCCGTTGCTGGCAAAGAACTGAAACGGACATACATTCCTGTGGGGAAACACAGGGCTTTGCTAGGATTTCTCTAGGCAGTGTGTTTTCCCTGGGCCTCACTGTAGCAACACTATCTCGCCAGGGCAACACTGCATGGGATTTCCTCTGCCAGGAGAGAGCTGCTGCTTTGTAGTTTGTGCTGGGAAACCTTGCTTTGGCAAGTGCCAGTTGACCGCATTCGGGCAGAAAGAAAAGAGAATAGCAAGAGGCCTTTTCTCCCCGGCTGCTCTGCCAAGCCCTTCCAGCTAAAACTATGTCGTTGCTCCTCTGGAAGGATCCCTGCACCGTGACGTAGTTTTTCAGAAGAAGCCTTGCGTTTGCAAGAGCAAATGAGGAATTCGTTGCAGGAAAGAGGAAGGAAAGAAAGTTTCTCTCCTTCTGCCTGCTTTGCTCAGAGGACTGGATGAAGTCAGGGAGTTCTCCCTTTCACTGAGAAACGTGCAGGCTGCTGTTGCCTGGGCGCTCTCTTCTTTGCAAAAGAGTCTGCAGTTCCACGCTTTGAACCCTGGAAAGGCGCCGGGCTCTGCTAAGATTTCCCCCGGCGCTTCGTTTGCCCTGGGCCAAAGCGAGCCTTCACATTAGCTGAACGCTAACACTGCATACTCGTTCCACTTCCAGAACAGGGCTACCGCGAGGCAGTTCTCCGGGGGAAAACGGCCCTTCGCGAAGGGCAGATCTGTCGCGCTCATTGCGGGAAAGCGAAAGCAAAGGACTCTTTTCTCCCTCTAACTGCTTTCGTCAGAGGAACGGGGGAAGTCACAGTGTTCTTTCTCTCACTGAGATACACACAATCTGACGTTGCCTCTGAGCTCCGTTGCTGGCAAAGAACTGAAACGGACATACATTCCTGTGGGGAAACACAGGGCTTTGCTAGGATTTCTCTAGGCAGTGTGTTTTCCCTGGGCCTCACTGTAGCAACACTATCTCGCCAGGGCAACACTGCATGGGATTTCCTCTGCCAGGAGAGAGCTGCTGCTTTGTAGTTTGTGCTGGGAAACCTTGCTTTGGCAAGTGCCAGTTGACCGCATTCGGGCAGAAAGAAAAGAGAATAGCAAGAGGCCTTTTCTCCCCGGCTGCTCCGCCAAGCCCTTCCAGCTAAAACTATGTCGTTGCTCCTCTGGAAGGATCCCTGCACCGTGACGTAGTTTTTCAGAAGAAGCCTTGCGTTTGCAAGAGCAAATGAGGAATTCGTTGCAGGAAAGAGGAAGGAAAGAAAGTTTCTCTCCTTCTGCCTGCTTTGCTCAGAGGACTGGATGAAGTCAGGGAGTTCTCCCTTTCACTGAGAAACGTGCAGGCTGCTGTTGCCTGGGCGCTCTCTTCTTTGCAAAAGAGTCTGCAGTTCCACGCTTTGAACCTTGGAAAGGCGCCGGGCTCTGCTAAGATTTCCCCCGGCGCTTCGTTTGCCCTGGGCCAAAGCGAGCCTTCACATTAGTTGAACGCTAACACTGCATACTCGTTCCACTTCCAGAACAGGGCTACCGCGAGGCAGTTCTCCGGGGGAAAACGGCCCTTCGCGAAGGGCAGATCTGTGGAGCTCATTGCGGGAAAGCGAAAGCAAAGGACGCTTTTCTCCCTCTAACTGCTTTCGTCAGAGGAACGGGGGAAGTCACAGTGTTCTTTCTCTCACTGAGATACACACAATCTGACGTTGCCTCTGAGCTCCGTTGCTGGCAAAGAACTGAAACGGACATACATTCCTGTGGGGAAACACAGGGCTTTGCTAGGATTTCTCTAGGCAGTGTGTTTTCCCTGGGCCTCACTGTAGCAACACTATCTCGCCAGGGCAACACTGCATGGGATTTCCTCTGCCAGGAGAGAGCTGCTGCTTTGTAGTTTGTGCTGGGAAACCTTGCTTTGGCAAGTGCCAATTGACCGCATTCGGGCAGAAAGAAAAGAGAATAGCAAGAGGCCTTTTCTCCCCGGCTGCTCTGCCAAGCCCTTCCACCTCAAACTATGTCGTTGCTCCTCTGGAGGGATCCCTGCACCGTGACGTAGTTTTTCAGAAGAAGCCTTGCGTTTGCAAGAGCAAATGAGGAATTCGTTGCAGGAAAGAGGAAGGAAAGAAAGTTTCTCTCCTTCTGCCTGCTTTGCTCAGAGGACTGGATGAAGTCAGGGAGTTCTCCCTTTCACTGAGAAACGTGCAGGCTGCTGTTGCCTGGGCGCTCTCTTCTTTGCAAAAGAGTCTGCAGTTCCACGCTTTGAACCGTGGAAAGGCGCCGGGCTCTGCTAAGATTTCCCCCGGCGCTTCGTTTGCCCTGGGCCAAAGCGAGCCTTCACATTAGCTGAACGCTAACACTGCATACTCGGTCCACTTCCAGAACAGGGCTACCGCGAGGCAGTTCTCCGGGGGAAAACGGCCCTTCGCGAAGGGCAGATCTGTCGAGCTCATTGCAGGAAAGCGAAAGCAAAGGACACTTTTCTCCCTCTAACTGCTTTCGTCAGAGGAACGGGGGAAGTCACAGTGTTCTTTCTCTCACTGAGATACACACAATCTGACGTTGCCTCTGAGCTCCGTTGCTGGCAAAGAACTGAAACGGACATACATTCCTGTGGGGAAACACAGGGCTTTGCTAGGATTTCTCTAGGCAGTGTGTTTTCCCTGGGCCTCACTGTAGCAACACTATCTCGCCAGGGCAACACTGCATGGGATTTCCTCTGCCAGGAGAGAGCTGCTGCTTTGTAGTTTGTACTGGGAAACCTTGCTTTGGCAAGTGCCAATTGACCGCATTCGGGCAGAAAGAAAAGAGAATAGCAAGAGGCCTTTTCTCCCCGGCTGCTCTGCCAAGCCCTTCCAGCTAAAACTATGTCGTTGCTCCTCTGGAAGGATCCCTGCACCGTGACGTAGTTTTTCAGAAGAAGCCTTGCGTTTGCAAGAGCAAATGAGGAATTCGTTGCAGGAAAGAGGAAGGAAAGAAAGTTTCTCTCCTTCTGCCTGCTTTGCTCAGAGGACTGGATGAAGTCAGGGAGTTCTCCCTTTCACTGAGAAACGTGCAGGCTGCTGTTGCCTGGGCGCTCTCTTCTTTGCAAAAGAGTCTGCAGTTCCACGCTTTGAACCGTGGAAAGGCGCCGGGCTCTGCTAAGATTTCCCCCGGCGCTTCGTTTGCCCTGGGCCAAAGCGAGCCTTCACATTAGCTGAACGCTAACACTGCATACTCGTTCCACTTCCAGAACAGGGCTACCGCGAGGCAGTTCTCCGGGGGAAAACGGCCCTTCGCGAAGGGCAGATCTGTCGAGCTCATTGCGGGAAAGCGAAAGCAAAGGACTCTTTTCTCCCTCTAACTGCTTTCGTCAGAGGAACGGGGGAAGTCACAGTGTTCTTTCTCTCACTGAGATACACACAATCTGACGTTGCCTCTGAGCTCCGTTGCTGGCAAAGAACTGAAACGGACATACATTCCTGTGGGGAAACACAGGGCTTTGCTAGGATTTCTCTAGGCAGTGTGTTTTCCCTGGGCCTCACTGTAGCAACACTATCTCGCCAGGGCAACACTGCATGGGATTTCCTCTGCCAGGAGAGAGCTGCTGCTTTGTAGTTTGTGCTGGGAAACCTTGCTTTGGCAAGTGCCAGTTGACCGCATTCGGGCAGAAAGAAAAGAGAATAGCAAGAGGCCTTTTCTCCCCGGCTGCTCCGCCAAGCCCTTCCAGCTAAAACTATGTCGTTGCTCCTCTGGAAGGATCCCTGCACCGTGACGTAGTTTTTCAGAAGAAGCCTTGCGTTTGCAAGAGCAAATGAGGAATTCGTTGCAGGAAAGAGGAAGGAAAGAAAGTTTCTCTCCTTCTGCCTGCTTTGCTCAGAGGACTGGATGAAGTCAGGGAGTTCTCCCTTTCACTGAGAAACGTGCAGGCTGCTGTTGCCTGGGCGCTCTCTTCTTTGCAAAAGAGTCTGCAGTTCCACGCTTTGAACCGTGGAAAGGCGCCGGGCTCTGCTAAGATTTCCCCCGGCGCTTCGTTTGCCCTGGGCCAAAGCGAGCCTTCACATTAGCTGAACGCTAACACTGCATACTCGTTCCACTTCCAGAACAGGGCTACCGCGAGGCAGTTCTCCGGGGGAAAACGGCCCTTCGCGAAGGGCAGATCTGTCGCGCTCATTGCGGGAAAGCGAAAGCAAAGGACGCTTTTCTCCCTCTAACTGCTTTCGTCAGAGGAACGGGGGAAGTCACAGTGTTCTTTCTCTCACTGACATACACACAATCTGACGTTGCCTCTGAGCTCCGTTGCTGGCAAAGAACTGAAACGGACATACATTCCTGTGGGGAAACACAGGGCTTTGCTAGGATTTCTCTAGGCAGTGTGTTTTCCCTGGGCCTCACTGTAGCAACACTATCTCGCCAGGGCAACACTGCATGGGATTTCCTCTGCCAGGAGAGAGCTGCTGCTTTGTAGTTTGTGCTGGGAAACCTTGCTTTGGCAAGTGCCAGTTGACCGCATTCGGGCAGAAAGAAAAGAGAATAGCAAGAGGCCTTTTCTCCCCGGCTGCTCTGCCAAGCCCTTCCAGCTAAAACTATGTCGTTGCTCCTCTGGAAGGATCCCTGCACCGTGACGTAGTTTTTCAGAAGAAGCCTTGCGTTTGCAAGAGCAAATGAGGAATTCGTTGCAGGAAAGAGGAAGGAAAGAAAGTTTCTCTCCTTCTGCCTGCTTTGCTCAGAGGACTGGATGAAGTCAGGGAGTTCTCCCTTTCACTGAGAAACGTGCAGGCTGCTGTTGCCTGGGCGCTCTCTTCTTTGCAAAAGAGTCTGCAGTTCCACGCTTTGAACCGTGGAAAGGCGCCGGGCTCTGCTAAGATTTCCCCCGGCGCTTCGTTTGCCCTGGGCCAAAGCGAGCCTTCACATTAGCTGAACGCTAACACTGCATACTCGTTCCACTTCCAGAACAGGGCTACCGCGAGGCAGTTCTCCGGGGGAAAACGGCCCTTCGCGAAGGGCAGATCTGTCGAGCTCATTGCGGGAAAGCGAAAGCAAAGGACTCTTTTCTCCCTCTAACTGCTTTCGTCAGAGGAACGGGGGAAGTCACAGTGTTCTTTCTCTCACTGAGATACACACAATCTGACGTTGCCTCTGAGCTCCGTTGCTGGCAAAGAACTGAAACGGACATACATTCCTGTGGGGAAACACAGGGCTTTGCTAGGATTTCTCTAGGCAGTGTGTTTTCCCTGGGCCTCACTGTAGCAACACTATCTCGCCAGGGCAACACTGCATGGGATTTCCTCTGCCAGGAGAGAGCTGCTGCTTTGTAGTTTGTGCTGGGAAACCTTGCTTTGGCAAGTGCCAGTTGACCGCATTCGGGCAGAAAGAAAAGAGAATAGCAAGAGGCCTTTTCTCCCCGGCTGCTCCGCCAAGCCCTTCCAGCTAAAACTATGTCGTTGCTCCTCTGGAAGGATCCCTGCACCGTGACGTAGTTTTTCAGAAGAAGCCTTGCGTTTGCAAGAGCAAATGAGGAATTCGTTGCAGGAAAGAGGAAGGAAAGAAAGTTTCTCTCCTTCTGCCTGCTTTGCTCAGAGGACTGGATGAAGTCAGGGAGTTCTCCCTTTCACTGAGAAACGTGCAGGCTGCTGTTGCCTGGGCGCTCTCTTCTTTGCAAAAGAGTCTGCAGTTCCACGCTTTGAACCGTGGAAAGGCGCCGGGCTCTGCTAAGATTTCCCCCGGCGCTTCGTTTGCCCTGGGCCAAAGCGAGCCTTCACATTAGCTGAACGCTAACACTGCATACTCGTTCCACTTCCAGAACAGGGCTACCGCGAGGCAGTTCTCCGGGGGAAAACGGCCCTTCGCGAAGGGCAGATCTGTCGCGCTCATTGCGGGAAAGCGAAAGCAAAGGACGCTTTTCTCCCTCTAACTGCTTTCGTCAGAGGAACGGGGGAAGTCACAGTGTTCTTTCTCTCACTGACATACACACAATCTGACGTTGCCTCTGAGCTCCGTTGCTGGCAAAGAACTGAAACGGACATACATTCCTGTGGGGAAACACAGGGCTTTGCTAGGATTTCTCTAGGCAGTGTGTTTTCCCTGGGCCTCACTGTAGCAACACTATCTCGCCAGGGCAACACTGCATGGGATTTCCTCTGCCAGGAGAGAGCTGCTGCTTTGTAGTTTGTGCTGGGAAACCTTGCTTTGGCAAGTGCCAGTTGACCGCATTCGGGCAGAAAGAAAAGAGAATAGCAAGAGGCCTTTTCTCCCCGGCTGCTCTGCCAAGCCCTTCCAGCTAAAACTATGTCGTTGCTCCTCTGGAAGGATCCCTGCACCGTGACGTAGTTTTTCAGAAGAAGCCTTGCGTTTGCAAGAGCAAATGAGGAATTCGTTGCAGGAAAGAGGAAGGAAAGAAAGTTTCTCTCCTTCTGCCTGCTTTGCTCAGAGGACTGGATGAAGTCAGGGAGTTCTCCCTTTCACTGAGAAACGTGCAGGCTGCTGTTGCCTGGGCGCTCTCTTCTTTGCAAAAGAGTCTGCAGTTCCACGCTTTGAACCCTGGAAAGGCGCCGGGCTCTGCTAAGATTTCCCCCGGCGCTTCGTTTGCCCTGGGCCAAAGCGAGCCTTCACATTAGCTGAACGCTAACACTGCATACTCGTTCCACTTCCAGAACAGGGCTACCGCGAGGCAGTTCTCCGGGGGAAAACGGCCCTTCGCGAAGGGCAGATCTGTCGCGCTCATTGCGGGAAAGCGAAAGCAAAGGACTCTTTTCTCCCTCTAACTGCTTTCGTCAGAGGAACGGGGGAAGTCACAGTGTTCTTTCTCTCACTGAGATACACACAATCTGACGTTGCCTCTGAGCTCCGTTGCTGGCAAAGAACTGAAACGGACATACATTCCTGTGGGGAAACACAGGGCTTTGCTAGGATTTCTCTAGGCAGTGTGTTTTCCCTGGGCCTCACTGTAGCAACACTATCTCGCCAGGGCAACACTGCATGGGATTTCCTCTGCCAGGAGAGAGCTGCTGCTTTGTAGTTTGTGCTGGGAAACCTTGCTTTGGCAAGTGCCAGTTGACCGCATTCGGGCAGAAAGAAAAGAGAATAGCAAGAGGCCTTTTCTCCCCGGCTGCTCTGCCAAGCCCTTCCAGCTAAAACTATGTCGTTGCTCCTCTGGAAGGATCCCTGCACCGTGACGTAGTTTTTCAGAAGAAGCCTTGCGTTTGCAAGAGCAAATGAGGAATTCGTTGCAGGAAAGAGGAAGGAAAGAAAGTTTCTCTCCTTCTGCCTGCTTTGCTCAGAGGACTGGATGAAGTCAGGGAGTTCTCCCTTTCACTGAGAAACGTGCAGGCTGCTGTTGCCTGGGCGCTCTCTTCTTTGCAAAAGAGTCTGCAGTTCCACGCTTTGAACCGTGGAAAGGCGCCGGGCTCTGCTAAGATTTCCCCCGGCGCTTCGTTTGCCCTGGGCCAAAGCGAGCCTTCACATTAGCTGAACGCTAACACTGCATACTCGTTCCACTTCCAGAACAGGGCTACCGCGAGGCAGTTCTCCGGGGGAAAACGGCCCTTCGCGAAGGGCAGATCTGTCGAGCTCATTGCGGGAAAGCGAAAGCAAAGGACTCTTTTCTCCCTCTAACTGCTTTCGTCAGAGGAACGGGGGAAGTCACAGTGTTCTTTCTCTCACTGAGATACACACAATCTGACGTTGCCTCTGAGCTCCGTTGCTGGCAAAGAACTGAAACGGACATACATTCCTGTGGGGAAACACAGGGCTTTGCTAGGATTTCTCTAGGCAGTGTGTTTTCCCTGGGCCTCACTGTAGCAACACTATCTCGCCAGGGCAACACTGCATGGGATTTCCTCTGCCAGGAGAGAGCTGCTGCTTTGTAGTTTGTGCTGGGAAACCTTGCTTTGGCAAGTGCCAGTTGACCGCATTCGGGCAGAAAGAAAAGAGAATAGCAAGAGGCCTTTTCTCCCCGGCTGCTCCGCCAAGCCCTTCCAGCTAAAACTATGTCGTTGCTCCTCTGGAAGGATCCCTGCACCGTGACGTAGTTTTTCAGAAGAAGCCTTGCGTTTGCAAGAGCAAATGAGGAATTCGTTGCAGGAAAGAGGAAGGAAAGAAAGTTTCTCTCCTTCTGCCTGCTTTGCTCAGAGGACTGGATGAAGTCAGGGAGTTCTCCCTTTCACTGAGAAACGTGCAGGCTGCTGTTGCCTGGGCGCTCTCTTCTTTGCAAAAGAGTCTGCAGTTCCACGCTTTGAACCGTGGAAAGGCGCCGGGCTCTGCTAAGATTTCCCCCGGCGCTTCGTTTGCCCTGGGCCAAAGCGAGCCTTCACATTAGCTGAACGCTAACACTGCATACTCGTTCCACTTCCAGAACAGGGCTACCGCGAGGCAGTTCTCCGGGGGAAAACGGCCCTTCGCGAAGGGCAGATCTGTCGCGCTCATTGCGGGAAAGCGAAAGCAAAGGACGCTTTTCTCCCTCTAACTGCTTTCGTCAGAGGAACGGGGGAAGTCACAGTGTTCTTTCTCTCACTGACATACACACAATCTGACGTTGCCTCTGAGCTCCGTTGCTGGCAAAGAACTGAAACGGACATACATTCCTGTGGGGAAACACAGGGCTTTGCTAGGATTTCTCTAGGCAGTGTGTTTTCCCTGGGCCTCACTGTAGCAACACTATCTCGCCAGGGCAACACTGCATGGGATTTCCTCTGCCAGGAGAGAGCTGCTGCTTTGTAGTTTGTGCTGGGAAACCTTGCTTTGGCAAGTGCCAGTTGACCGCATTCGGGCAGAAAGAAAAGAGAATAGCAAGAGGCCTTTTCTCCCCGGCTGCTCTGCCAAGCCCTTCCAGCTAAAACTATGTCGTTGCTCCTCTGGAAGGATCCCTGCACCGTGACGTAGTTTTTCAGAAGAAGCCTTGCGTTTGCAAGAGCAAATGAGGAATTCGTTGCAGGAAAGAGGAAGGAAAGAAAGTTTCTCTCCTTCTGCCTGCTTTGCTCAGAGGACTGGATGAAGTCAGGGAGTTCTCCCTTTCACTGAGAAACGTGCAGGCTGCTGTTGCCTGGGCGCTCTCTTCTTTGCAAAAGAGTCTGCAGTTCCACGCTTTGAACCCTGGAAAGGCGCCGGGCTCTGCTAAGATTTCCCCCGGCGCTTCGTTTGCCCTGGGCCAAAGCGAGCCTTCACATTAGCTGAACGCTAACACTGCATACTCGTTCCACTTCCAGAACAGGGCTACCGCGAGGCAGTTCTCCGGGGGAAAACGGCCCTTCGCGAAGGGCAGATCTGTCGCGCTCATTGCGGGAAAGCGAAAGCAAAGGACTCTTTTCTCCCTCTAACTGCTTTCGTCAGAGGAACGGGGGAAGTCACAGTGTTCTTTCTCTCACTGAGATACACACAATCTGACGTTGCCTCTGAGCTCCGTTGCTGGCAAAGAACTGAAACGGACATACATTCCTGTGGGGAAACACAGGGCTTTGCTAGGATTTCTCTAGGCAGTGTGTTTTCCCTGGGCCTCACTGTAGCAACACTATCTCGCCAGGGCAACACTGCATGGGATTTCCTCTGCCAGGAGAGAGCTGCTGCTTTGTAGTTTGTGCTGGGAAACCTTGCTTTGGCAAGTGCCAGTTGACCGCATTCGGGCAGAAAGAAAAGAGAATAGCAAGAGGCCTTTTCTCCCCGGCTGCTCCGCCAAGCCCTTCCAGCTAAAACTATGTCGTTGCTCCTCTGGAAGGATCCCTGCACCGTGACGTAGTTTTTCAGAAGAAGCCTTGCGTTTGCAAGAGCAAATGAGGAATTCGTTGCAGGAAAGAGGAAGGAAAGAAAGTTTCTCTCCTTCTGCCTGCTTTGCTCAGAGGACTGGATGAAGTCAGGGAGTTCTCCCTTTCACTGAGAAACGTGCAGGCTGCTGTTGCCTGGGCGCTCTCTTCTTTGCAAAAGAGTCTGCAGTTCCACGCTTTGAACCGTGGAAAGGCGCCGGGCTCTGCTAAGATTTCCCCCGGCGCTTCGTTTGCCCTGGGCCAAAGCGAGCCTTCACATTAGCTGAACGCTAACACTGCATACTCGGTCCACTTCCAGAACAGGGCTACCGCGAGGCAGTTCTCCGGGGGAAAACGGCCCTTCGCGAAGGGCAGATCTGTCGAGCTCATTGCAGGAAAGCGAAAGCAAAGGACACTTTTCTCCCTCTAACTGCTTTCGTCAGAGGAACGGGGGAAGTCACAGTGTTCTTTCTCTCACTGAGATACACACAATCTGACGTTGCCTCTGAGCTCCGTTGCTGGCAAAGAACTGAAACGGACATACATTCCTGTGGGGAAACACAGGGCTTTGCTAGGATTTCTCTAGGCAGTGTGTTTTCCCTGGGCCTCACTGTAGCAACACTATCTCGCCAGGGCAACACTGCATGGGATTTCCTCTGCCAGGAGAGAGCTGCTGCTTTGTAGTTTGTGCTGGGAAACCTTGCTTTGGCAAGTGCCAATTGACCGCATTCGGGCAGAAAGAAAAGAGAATAGCAAGAGGCCTTTTCTCCCCGGCTGCTCTGCCAAGCCCTTCCAGCTAAAACTATGTCGTTGCTCCTCTGGAAGGATCCCTGCACCGTGACGTAGTTTTTCAGAAGAAGCCTTGCGTTTGCAAGAGCAAATGAGGAATTCGTTGCAGGAAAGAGGAAGGAAAGAAAGTTTCTCTCCTTCTGCCTGCTTTGCTCAGAGGACTGGATGAAGTCAGGGAGTTCTCCCTTTCACTGAGAAACGTGCAGGCTGCTGTTGCCTGGGCGCTCTCTTCTTTGCAAAAGAGTCTGCAGTTCCACGCTTTGAACCGTGGAAAGGCGCCGGGCTCTGCTAAGATTTCCCCCGGCGCTTCGTTTGCCCTGGGCCAAAGCGAGCCTTCACATTAGCTGAACGCTAACACTGCATACTCGTTCCACTTCCAGAACAGGGCTACCGCGAGGCAGTTCTCCGGGGGAAAACGGCCCTTCGCGAAGGGCAGATCTGTCGAGCTCATTGCGGGAAAGCGAAAGCAAAGGACTCTTTTCTCCCTCTAACTGCTTTCGTCAGAGGAACGGGGGAAGTCACAGTGTTCTTTCTCTCACTGAGATACACACAATCTGACGTTGCCTCTGAGCTCCGTTGCTGGCAAAGAACTGAAACGGACATACATTCCTGTGGGGAAACACAGGGCTTTGCTAGGATTTCTCTAGGCAGTGTGTTTTCCCTGGGCCTCACTGTAGCAACACTATCTCGCCAGGGCAACACTGCATGGGATTTCCTCTGCCAGGAGAGAGCTGCTGCTTTGTAGTTTGTGCTGGGAAACCTTGCTTTGGCAAGTGCCAGTTGACCGCATTCGGGCAGAAAGAAAAGAGAATAGCAAGAGGCCTTTTCTCCCCGGCTGCTCCGCCAAGCCCTTCCAGCTAAAACTATGTCGTTGCTCCTCTGGAAGGATCCCTGCACCGTGACGTAGTTTTTCAGAAGAAGCCTTGCGTTTGCAAGAGCAAATGAGGAATTCGTTGCAGGAAAGAGGAAGGAAAGAAAGTTTCTCTCCTTCTGCCTGCTTTGCTCAGAGGACTGGATGAAGTCAGGGAGTTCTCCCTTTCACTGAGAAACGTGCAGGCTGCTGTTGCCTGGGCGCTCTCTTCTTTGCAAAAGAGTCTGCAGTTCCACGCTTTGAACCGTGGAAAGGCGCCGGGCTCTGCTAAGATTTCCCCCGGCGCTTCGTTTGCCCTGGGCCAAAGCGAGCCTTCACATTAGCTGAACGCTAACACTGCATACTCGTTCCACTTCCAGAACAGGGCTACCGCGAGGCAGTTCTCCGGGGGAAAACGGCCCTTCGCGAAGGGCAGATCTGTCGCGCTCATTGCGGGAAAGCGAAAGCAAAGGACGCTTTTCTCCCTCTAACTGCTTTCGTCAGAGGAACGGGGGAAGTCACAGTGTTCTTTCTCTCACTGAGATACACACAATCTGACGTTGCCTCTGAGCTCCGTTGCTGGCAAAGAACTGAAACGGACATACATTCCTGTGGGGAAACACAGGGCTTTGCTAGGATTTCTCTAGGCAGTGTGTTTTCCCTGGGCCTCACTGTAGCAACACTATCTCGCCAGGGCAACACTGCATGGGATTTCCTCTGCCAGGAGAGAGCTGCTGCTTTGTAGTTTGTGCTGGGAAACCTTGCTTTGGCAAGTGCCAGTTGACCGCATTCGGGCAGAAAGAAAAGAGAATAGCAAGAGGCCTTTTCTCCCCGGCTGCTCCGCCAAGCCCTTCCAGCTAAAACTATGTCGTTGCTCCTCTGGAAGGATCCCTGCACCGTGACGTAGTTTTTCAGAAGAAGCCTTGCGTTTGCAAGAGCAAATGAGGAATTCGTTGCAGGAAAGAGGAAGGAAAGAAAGTTTCTCTCCTTCTGCCTGCTTTGCTCAGAGGACTGGATGAAGTCAGGGAGTTCTCCCTTTCACTGAGAAACGTGCAGGCTGCTGTTGCCTGGGCGCTCTCTTCTTTGCAAAAGAGTCTGCAGTTCCACGCTTTGAACCGTGGAAAGGCGCCGGGCTCTGCTAAGATTTCCCCCGGCGCTTCGTTTGCCCTGGGCCAAAGCGAGCCTTCACATTAGCTGAACGCTAACACTGCATACTCGGTCCACTTCCAGAACAGGGCTACCGCGAGGCAGTTCTCCGGGGGAAAACGGCCCTTCGCGAAGGGCAGATCTGTCGAGCTCATTGCAGGAAAGCGAAAGCAAAGGACACTTTTCTCCCTCTAACTGCTTTCGTCAGAGGAACGGGGGAAGTCACAGTGTTCTTTCTCTCACTGAGATACACACAATCTGACGTTGCCTCTGAGCTCCGTTGCTGGCAAAGAACTGAAACGGACATACATTCCTGTGGGGAAACACAGGGCTTTGCTAGGATTTCTCTAGGCAGTGTGTTTTCCCTGGGCCTCACTGTAGCAACACTATCTCGCCAGGGCAACACTGCATGGGATTTCCTCTGCCAGGAGAGAGCTGCTGCTTTGTAGTTTGTGCTGGGAAACCTTGCTTTGGCAAGTGCCAATTGACCGCATTCGGGCAGAAAGAAAAGAGAATAGCAAGAGGCCTTTTCTCCCCGGCTGCTCTGCCAAGCCCTTCCAGCTAAAACTATGTCGTTGCTCCTCTGGAAGGATCCCTGCACCGTGACGTAGTTTTTCAGAAGAAGCCTTGCGTTTGCAAGAGCAAATGAGGAATTCGTTGCAGGAAAGAGGAAGGAAAGAAAGTTTCTCTCCTTCTGCCTGCTTTGCTCAGAGGACTGGATGAAGTCAGGGAGTTCTCCCTTTCACTGAGAAACGTGCAGGCTGCTGTTGCCTGGGCGCTCTCTTCTTTGCAAAAGAGTCTGCAGTTCCACGCTTTGAACCGTGGAAAGGCGCCGGGCTCTGCTAAGATTTCCCCCGGCGCTTCGTTTGCCCTGGGCCAAAGCGAGCCTTCACATTAGCTGAACGCTAACACTGCATACTCGTTCCACTTCCAGAACAGGGCTACCGCGAGGCAGTTCTCCGGGGGAAAACGGCCCTTCGCGAAGGGCAGATCTGTCGAGCTCATTGCGGGAAAGCGAAAGCAAAGGACTCTTTTCTCCCTCTAACTGCTTTCGTCAGAGGAACGGGGGAAGTCACAGTGTTCTTTCTCTCACTGAGATACACACAATCTGACGTTGCCTCTGAGCTCCGTTGCTGGCAAAGAACTGAAACGGACATACATTCCTGTGGGGAAACACAGGGCTTTGCTAGGATTTCTCTAGGCAGTGTGTTTTCCCTGGGCCTCACTGTAGCAACACTATCTCGCCAGGGCAACACTGCATGGGATTTCCTCTGCCAGGAGAGAGCTGCTGCTTTGTAGTTTGTGCTGGGAAACCTTGCTTTGGCAAGTGCCAGTTGACCGCATTCGGGCAGAAAGAAAAGAGAATAGCAAGAGGCCTTTTCTCCCCGGCTGCTCCGCCAAGCCCTTCCAGCTAAAACTATGTCGTTGCTCCTCTGGAAGGATCCCTGCACCGTGACGTAGTTTTTCAGAAGAAGCCTTGCGTTTGCAAGAGCAAATGAGGAATTCGTTGCAGGAAAGAGGAAGGAAAGAAAGTTTCTCTCCTTCTGCCTGCTTTGCTCAGAGGACTGGATGAAGTCAGGGAGTTCTCCCTTTCACTGAGAAACGTGCAGGCTGCTGTTGCCTGGGCGCTCTCTTCTTTGCAAAAGAGTCTGCAGTTCCACGCTTTGAACCGTGGAAAGGCGTCGGGCTCTGCTAAGATTTCCCCCGGCGCTTCGTTTGCCCTGGGCCAAAGCGAGCCTTCACATTAGCTGAACGCTAACACTGCATACTCGTTCCACTTCCAGAACAGGGCTACCGCGAGGCAGTTCTCCGGGGGAAAACGGCCCTTCGCGAAGGGCAGATCTGTCGCGCTCATTGCGGGAAAGCGAAAGCAAAGGACTCTTTTCTCCCTCTAACTGCTTTCGTCAGAGGAACGGGGGAAGTCACAGTGTTCTTTCTCTCACTGAGATACACACAATCTGACGTTGCCTCTGAGCTCCGTTGCTGGCAAAGAACTGAAACGGACATACATTCCTGTGGGGAAACACAGGGCTTTGCTAGGATTTCTCTAGGCAGTGTGTTTTCCCTGGGCCTCACTGTAGCAACACTATCTCGCCAGGGCAACACTGCATGGGATTTCCTCTGCCAGGAGAGAGCTGCTGCTTTGTAGTTTGTGCTGGGAAACCTTGCTTTGGCAAGTGCCAATTGACCGCATTCGGGCAGAAAGAAAAGAGAATAGCAAGAGGCCTTTTCTCCCCGGCTGCTCTGCCAAGCCCTTCCAGCTAAAACTATGTCGTTGCTCCTCTGGAAGGATCCCTGCACCGTGACGTAGTTTTTCAGAAGAAGCCTTGCGTTTGCAAGAGCAAATGAGGAATTCGTTGCAGGAAAGAGGAAGGAAAGAAAGTTTCTCTCCTTCTGCCTGCTTTGCTCAGAGGACTGGATGAAGTCAGGGAGTTCTCCCTTTCACTGAGAAACGTGCAGGCTGCTGTTGCCTGGGCGCTCTCTTCTTTGCAAAAGAGTCTGCAGTTCCACGCTTTGAACCGTGGAAAGGCGCCGGGCTCTGCTAAGATTTCCCCCGGCGCTTCGTTTGCCCTGGGCCAAAGCGAGCCTTCACATTAGCTGAACGCTAACACTGCATACTCGTTCCACTTCCAGAACAGGGCTACCGCGAGGCAGTTCTCCGGGGGAAAACGGCCCTTCGCGAAGGGCAGATCTGTCGAGCTCATTGCGGGAAAGCGAAAGCAAAGGACTCTTTTCTCCCTCTAACTGCTTTCGTCAGAGGAACGGGGGAAGTCACAGTGTTCTTTCTCTCACTGAGATACACACAATCTGACGTTGCCTCTGAGCTCCGTTGCTGGCAAAGAACTGAAACGGACATACATTCCTGTGGGGAAACACAGGGCTTTGCTAGGATTTCTCTAGGCAGTGTGTTTTCCCTGGGCCTCACTGTAGCAACACTATCTCGCCAGGGCAACACTGCATGGGATTTCCTCTGCCAGGAGAGAGCTGCTGCTTTGTAGTTTGTGCTGGGAAACCTTGCTTTGGCAAGTGCCAGTTGACCGCATTCGGGCAGAAAGAAAAGAGAATAGCAAGAGGCCTTTTCTCCCCGGCTGCTCCGCCAAGCCCTTCCAGCTAAAACTATGTCGTTGCTCCTCTGGAAGGATCCCTGCACCGTGACGTAGTTTTTCAGAAGAAGCCTTGCGTTTGCAAGAGCAAATGAGGAATTCGTTGCAGGAAAGAGGAAGGAAAGAAAGTTTCTCTCCTTCTGCCTGCTTTGCTCAGAGGACTGGATGAAGTCAGGGAGTTCTCCCTTTCACTGAGAAACGTGCAGGCTGCTGTTGCCTGGGCGCTCTCTTCTTTGCAAAAGAGTCTGCAGTTCCACGCTTTGAACCGTGGAAAGGCGCCGGGCTCTGCTAAGATTTCCCCCGGCGCTTCGTTTGCCCTGGGCCAAAGCGAGCCTTCACATTAGCTGAACGCTAACACTGCATACTCGTTCCACTTCCAGAACAGGGCTACCGCGAGGCAGTTCTCCGGGGGAAAACGGCCCTTCGCGAAGGGCAGATCTGTCGCGCTCATTGCGGGAAAGCGAAAGCAAAGGACGCTTTTCTCCCTCTAACTGCTTTCGTCAGAGGAACGGGGGAAGTCACAGTGTTCTTTCTCTCACTGAGATACACACAATCTGACGTTGCCTCTGAGCTCCGTTGCTGGCAAAGAACTGAAACGGACATACATTCCTGTGGGGAAACACAGGGCTTTGCTAGGATTTCTCTAGGCAGTGTGTTTTCCCTGGGCCTCACTGTAGCAACACTATCTCGCCAGGGCAACACTGCATGGGATTTCCTCTGCCAGGAGAGAGCTGCTGCTTTGTAGTTTGTGCTGGGAAACCTTGCTTTGGCAAGTGCCAGTTGACCGCATTCGGGCAGAAAGAAAAGAGAATAGCAAGAGGCCTTTTCTCCCCGGCTGCTCCGCCAAGCCCTTCCAGCTAAAACTATGTCGTTGCTCCTCTGGAAGGATCCCTGCACCGTGACGTAGTTTTTCAGAAGAAGCCTTGCGTTTGCAAGAGCAAATGAGGAATTCGTTGCAGGAAAGAGGAAGGAAAGAAAGTTTCTCTCCTTCTGCCTGCTTTGCTCAGAGGACTGGATGAAGTCAGGGAGTTCTCCCTTTCACTGAGAAACGTGCAGGCTGCTGTTGCCTGGGCGCTCTCTTCTTTGCAAAAGAGTCTGCAGTTCCACGCTTTGAACCCTGGAAAGGCGCCGGGCTCTGCTAAGATTTCCCCCGGCGCTTCGTTTGCCCTGGGCCAAAGCGAGCCTTCACATTAGCTGAACGCTAACACTGCATACTCGGTCCACTTCCAGAACAGGGCTACCGCGAGGCAGTTCTCCGGGGGAAAACGGCCCTTCGCGAAGGGCAGATCTGTCGAGCTCATTGCAGGAAAGCGAAAGCAAAGGACACTTTTCTCCCTCTAACTGCTTTCGTCAGAGGAACGGGGGAAGTCACAGTGTTCTTTCTCTCACTGAGATACACACAATCTGACGTTGCCTCTGAGCTCCGTTGCTGGCAAAGAACTGAAACGGACATACATTCCTGTGGGGAAACACAGGGCTTTGCTAGGATTTCTCTAGGCAGTGTGTTTTCCCTGGGCCTCACTGTAGCAACACTATCTCGCCAGGGCAACACTGCATGGGATTTCCTCTGCCAGGAGAGAGCTGCTGCTTTGTAGTTTGTGCTGGGAAACCTTGCTTTGGCAAGTGCCAATTGACCGCATTCGGGCAGAAAGAAAAGAGAATAGCAAGAGGCCTTTTCTCCCCGGCTGCTCTGCCAAGCCCTTCCAGCTAAAACTATGTCGTTGCTCCTCTGGAAGGATCCCTGCACCGTGACGTAGTTTTTCAGAAGAAGCCTTGCGTTTGCAAGAGCAAATGAGGAATTCGTTGCAGGAAAGAGGAAGGAAAGAAAGTTTCTCTCCTTCTGCCTGCTTTGCTCAGAGGACTGGATGAAGTCAGGGAGTTCTCCCTTTCACTGAGAAACGTGCAGGCTGCTGTTGCCTGGGCGCTCTCTTCTTTGCAAAAGAGTCTGCAGTTCCACGCTTTGAACCGTGGAAAGGCGCCGGGCTCTGCTAAGATTTCCCCCGGCGCTTCGTTTGCCCTGGGCCAAAGCGAGCCTTCACATTAGCTGAACGCTAACACTGCATACTCGTTCCACTTCCAGAACAGGGCTACCGCGAGGCAGTTCTCCGGGGGAAAACGGCCCTTCGCGAAGGGCAGATCTGTCGAGCTCATTGCGGGAAAGCGAAAGCAAAGGACTCTTTTCTCCCTCTAACTGCTTTCGTCAGAGGAACGGGGGAAGTCACAGTGTTCTTTCTCTCACTGAGATACACACAATCTGACGTTGCCTCTGAGCTCCGTTGCTGGCAAAGAACTGAAACGGACATACATTCCTGTGGGGAAACACAGGGCTTTGCTAGGATTTCTCTAGGCAGTGTGTTTTCCCTGGGCCTCACTGTAGCAACACTATCTCGCCAGGGCAACACTGCATGGGATTTCCTCTGCCAGGAGAGAGCTGCTGCTTTGTAGTTTGTGCTGGGAAACCTTGCTTTGGCAAGTGCCAGTTGACCGCATTCGGGCAGAAAGAAAAGAGAATAGCAAGAGGCCTTTTCTCCCCGGCTGCTCCGCCAAGCCCTTCCAGCTAAAACTATGTCGTTGCTCCTCTGGAAGGATCCCTGCACCGTGACGTAGTTTTTCAGAAGAAGCCTTGCGTTTGCAAGAGCAAATGAGGAATTCGTTGCAGGAAAGAGGAAGGAAAGAAAGTTTCTCTCCTTCTGCCTGCTTTGCTCAGAGGACTGGATGAAGTCAGGGAGTTCTCCCTTTCACTGAGAAACGTGCAGGCTGCTGTTGCCTGGGCGCTCTCTTCTTTGCAAAAGAGTCTGCAGTTCCACGCTTTGAACCGTGGAAAGGCGCCGGGCTCTGCTAAGATTTCCCCCGGCGCTTCGTTTGCCCTGGGCCAAAGCGAGCCTTCACATTAGCTGAACGCTAACACTGCATACTCGTTCCACTTCCAGAACAGGGCTACCGCGAGGCAGTTCTCCGGGGGAAAACGGCCCTTCGCGAAGGGCAGATCTGTCGCGCTCATTGCGGGAAAGCGAAAGCAAAGGACGCTTTTCTCCCTCTAACTGCTTTCGTCAGAGGAACGGGGGAAGTCACAGTGTTCTTTCTCTCACTGACATACACACAATCTGACGTTGCCTCTGAGCTCCGTTGCTGGCAAAGAACTGAAACGGACATACATTCCTGTGGGGAAACACAGGGCTTTGCTAGGATTTCTCTAGGCAGTGTGTTTTCCCTGGGCCTCACTGTAGCAACACTATCTCGCCAGGGCAACACTGCATGGGATTTCCTCTGCCAGGAGAGAGCTGCTGCTTTGTAGTTTGTGCTGGGAAACCTTGCTTTGGCAAGTGCCAGTTGACCGCATTCGGGCAGAAAGAAAAGAGAATAGCAAGAGGCCTTTTCTCCCCGGCTGCTCTGCCAAGCCCTTCCAGCTAAAACTATGTCGTTGCTCCTCTGGAAGGATCCCTGCACCGTGACGTAGTTTTTCAGAAGAAGCCTTGCGTTTGCAAGAGCAAATGAGGAATTCGTTGCAGGAAAGAGGAAGGAAAGAAAGTTTCTCTCCTTCTGCCTGCTTTGCTCAGAGGACTGGATGAAGTCAGGGAGTTCTCCCTTTCACTGAGAAACGTGCAGGCTGCTGTTGCCTGGGCGCTCTCTTCTTTGCAAAAGAGTCTGCAGTTCCACGCTTTGAACCCTGGAAAGGCGCCGGGCTCTGCTAAGATTTCCCCCGGCGCTTCGTTTGCCCTGGGCCAAAGCGAGCCTTCACATTAGCTGAACGCTAACACTGCATACTCGTTCCACTTCCAGAACAGGGCTACCGCGAGGCAGTTCTCCGGGGGAAAACGGCCCTTCGCGAAGGGCAGATCTGTCGCGCTCATTGCGGGAAAGCGAAAGCAAAGGACTCTTTTCTCCCTCTAACTGCTTTCGTCAGAGGAACGGGGGAAGTCACAGTGTTCTTTCTCTCACTGAGATACACACAATCTGACGTTGCCTCTGAGCTCCGTTGCTGGCAAAGAACTGAAACGGACATACATTCCTGTGGGGAAACACAGGGCTTTGCTAGGATTTCTCTAGGCAGTGTGTTTTCCCTGGGCCTCACTGTAGCAACACTATCTCGCCAGGGCAACACTGCATGGGATTTCCTCTGCCAGGAGAGAGCTGCTGCTTTGTAGTTTGTGCTGGGAAACCTTGCTTTGGCAAGTGCCAGTTGACCGCATTCGGGCAGAAAGAAAAGAGAATAGCAAGAGGCCTTTTCTCCCCGGCTGCTCCGCCAAGCCCTTCCAGCTAAAACTATGTCGTTGCTCCTCTGGAAGGATCCCTGCACCGTGACGTAGTTTTTCAGAAGAAGCCTTGCGTTTGCAAGAGCAAATGAGGAATTCGTTGCAGGAAAGAGGAAGGAAAGAAAGTTTCTCTCCTTCTGCCTGCTTTGCTCAGAGGACTGGATGAAGTCAGGGAGTTCTCCCTTTCACTGAGAAACGTGCAGGCTGCTGTTGCCTGGGCGCTCTCTTCTTTGCAAAAGAGTCTGCAGTTCCACGCTTTGAACCGTGGAAAGGCGCCGGGCTCTGCTAAGATTTCCCCCGGCGCTTCGTTTGCCCTGGGCCAAAGCGAGCCTTCACATTAGCTGAACGCTAACACTGCATACTCGGTCCACTTCCAGAACAGGGCTACCGCGAGGCAGTTCTCCGGGGGAAAACGGCCCTTCGCGAAGGGCAGATCTGTCGAGCTCATTGCAGGAAAGCGAAAGCAAAGGACACTTTTCTCCCTCTAACTGCTTTCGTCAGAGGAACGGGGGAAGTCACAGTGTTCTTTCTCTCACTGAGATACACACAATCTGACGTTGCCTCTGAGCTCCGTTGCTGGCAAAGAACTGAAACGGACATACATTCCTGTGGGGAAACACAGGGCTTTGCTAGGATTTCTCTAGGCAGTGTGTTTTCCCTGGGCCTCACTGTAGCAACACTATCTCGCCAGGGCAACACTGCATGGGATTTCCTCTGCCAGGAGAGAGCTGCTGCTTTGTAGTTTGTGCTGGGAAACCTTGCTTTGGCAAGTGCCAATTGACCGCATTCGGGCAGAAAGAAAAGAGAATAGCAAGAGGCCTTTTCTCCCCGGCTGCTCTGCCAAGCCCTTCCAGCTAAAACTATGTCGTTGCTCCTCTGGAAGGATCCCTGCACCGTGACGTAGTTTTTCAGAAGAAGCCTTGCGTTTGCAAGAGCAAATGAGGAATTCGTTGCAGGAAAGAGGAAGGAAAGAAAGTTTCTCTCCTTCTGCCTGCTTTGCTCAGAGGACTGGATGAAGTCAGGGAGTTCTCCCTTTCACTGAGAAACGTGCAGGCTGCTGTTGCCTGGGCGCTCTCTTCTTTGCAAAAGAGTCTGCAGTTCCACGCTTTGAACCGTGGAAAGGCGCCGGGCTCTGCTAAGATTTCCCCCGGCGCTTCGTTTGCCCTGGGCCAAAGCGAGCCTTCACATTAGCTGAACGCTAACACTGCATACTCGTTCCACTTCCAGAACAGGGCTACCGCGAGGCAGTTCTCCGGGGGAAAACGTCCCTTCGCGAAGGGCAGATCTGTCGAGCTCATTGCGGGAAAGCGAAAGCAAAGGACTCTTTTCTCCCTCTAACTGCTTTCGTCAGAGGAACGGGGGAAGTCACAGTGTTCTTTCTCTCACTGAGATACACACAATCTGACGTTGCCTCTGAGCTCCGTTGCTGGCAAAGAACTGAAACGGACATACATTCCTGTGGGGAAACACAGGGCTTTGCTAGGATTTCTCTAGGCAGTGTGTTTTCCCTGGGCCTCACTGTAGCAACACTATCTCGCCAGGGCAACACTGCATGGGATTTCCTCTGCCAGGAGAGAGCTGCTGCTTTGTAGTTTGTGCTGGGAAACCTTGCTTTGGCAAGTGCCAGTTGACCGCATTCGGGCAGAAAGAAAAGAGAATAGCAAGAGGCCTTTTCTCCCCGGCTGCTCCGCCAAGCCCTTCCAGCTAAAACTATGTCGTTGCTCCTCTGGAAGGATCCCTGCACCGTGACGTAGTTTTTCAGAAGAAGCCTTGCGTTTGCAAGAGCAAATGAGGAATTCGTTGCAGGAAAGAGGAAGGAAAGAAAGTTTCTCTCCTTCTGCCTGCTTTGCTCAGAGGACTGGATGAAGTCAGGGAGTTCTCCCTTTCACTGAGAAACGTGCAGGCTGCTGTTGCCTGGGCGCTCTCTTCTTTGCAAAAGAGTCTGCAGTTCCACGCTTTGAACCGTGGAAAGGCGCCGGGCTCTGCTAAGATTTCCCCCGGCGCTTCGTTTGCCCTGGGCCAAAGCGAGCCTTCACATTAGCTGAACGCTAACACTGCATACTCGTTCCACTTCCAGAACAGGGCTACCGCGAGGCAGTTCTCCGGGGGAAAACGGCCCTTCGCGAAGGGCAGATCTGTCGCGCTCATTGCGGGAAAGCGAAAGCAAAGGACGCTTTTCTCCCTCTAACTGCTTTCGTCAGAGGAACGGGGGAAGTCACAGTGTTCTTTCTCTCACTGACATACACACAATCTGACGTTGCCTCTGAGCTCCGTTGCTGGCAAAGAACTGAAACGGACATACATTCCTGTGGGGAAACACAGGGCTTTGCTAGGATTTCTCTAGGCAGTGTGTTTTCCCTGGGCCTCACTGTAGCAACACTATCTCGCCAGGGCAACACTGCATGGGATTTCCTCTGCCAGGAGAGAGCTGCTGCTTTGTAGTTTGTGCTGGGAAACCTTGCTTTGGCAAGTGCCAGTTGACCGCATTCGGGCAGAAAGAAAAGAGAATAGCAAGAGGCCTTTTCTCCCCGGCTGCTCTGCCAAGCCCTTCCAGCTAAAACTATGTCGTTGCTCCTCTGGAAGGATCCCTGCACCGTGACGTAGTTTTTCAGAAGAAGCCTTGCGTTTGCAAGAGCAAATGAGGAATTCGTTGCAGGAAAGAGGAAGGAAAGAAAGTTTCTCTCCTTCTGCCTGCTTTGCTCAGAGGACTGGATGAAGTCAGGGAGTTCTCCCTTTCACTGAGAAACGTGCAGGCTGCTGTTGCCTGGGCGCTCTCTTCTTTGCAAAAGAGTCTGCAGTTCCACGCTTTGAACCCTGGAAAGGCGCCGGGCTCTGCTAAGATTTCCCCCGGCGCTTCGTTTGCCCTGGGCCAAAGCGAGCCTTCACATTAGCTGAACGCTAACACTGCATACTCGTTCCACTTCCAGAACAGGGCTACCGCGAGGCAGTTCTCCGGGGGAAAACGGCCCTTCGCGAAGGGCAGATCTGTCGCGCTCATTGCGGGAAAGCGAAAGCAAAGGACTCTTTTCTCCCTCTAACTGCTTTCGTCAGAGGAACGGGGGAAGTCACAGTGTTCTTTCTCTCACTGAGATACACACAATCTGACGTTGCCTCTGAGCTCCGTTGCTGGCAAAGAACTGAAACGGACATACATTCCTGTGGGGAAACACAGGGCTTTGCTAGGATTTCTCTAGGCAGTGTGTTTTCCCTGGGCCTCACTGTAGCAACACTATCTCGCCAGGGCAACACTGCATGGGATTTCCTCTGCCAGGAGAGAGCTGCTGCTTTGTAGTTTGTGCTGGGAAACCTTGCTTTGGCAAGTGCCAGTTGACCGCATTCGGGCAGAAAGAAAAGAGAATAGCAAGAGGCCTTTTCTCCCCGGCTGCTCCGCCAAGCCCTTCCAGCTAAAACTATGTCGTTGCTCCTCTGGAAGGATCCCTGCACCGTGACGTAGTTTTTCAGAAGAAGCCTTGCGTTTGCAAGAGCAAATGAGGAATTCGTTGCAGGAAAGAGGAAGGAAAGAAAGTTTCTCTCCTTCTGCCTGCTTTGCTCAGAGGACTGGATGAAGTCAGGGAGTTCTCCCTTTCACTGAGAAACGTGCAGGCTGCTGTTGCCTGGGCGCTCTCTTCTTTGCAAAAGAGTCTGCAGTTCCACGCTTTGAACCGTGGAAAGGCGCCGGGCTCTGCTAAGATTTCCCCCGGCGCTTCGTTTGCCCTGGGCCAAAGCGAGCCTTCACATTAGCTGAACGCTAACACTGCATACTCGGTCCACTTCCAGAACAGGGCTACCGCGAGGCAGTTCTCCGGGGGAAAACGGCCCTTCGCGAAGGGCAGATCTGTCGAGCTCATTGCAGGAAAGCGAAAGCAAAGGACACTTTTCTCCCTCTAACTGCTTTCGTCAGAGGAACGGGGGAAGTCACAGTGTTCTTTCTCTCACTGAGATACACACAATCTGACGTTGCCTCTGAGCTCCGTTGCTGGCAAAGAACTGAAACGGACATACATTCCTGTGGGGAAACACAGGGCTTTGCTAGGATTTCTCTAGGCAGTGTGTTTTCCCTGGGCCTCACTGTAGCAACACTATCTCGCCAGGGCAACACTGCATGGGATTTCCTCTGCCAGGAGAGAGCTGCTGCTTTGTAGTTTGTGCTGGGAAACCTTGCTTTGGCAAGTGCCAATTGACCGCATTCGGGCAGAAAGAAAAGAGAATAGCAAGAGGCCTTTTCTCCCCGGCTGCTCTGCCAAGCCCTTCCAGCTAAAACTATGTCGTTGCTCCTCTGGAAGGATCCCTGCACCGTGACGTAGTTTTTCAGAAGAAGCCTTGCGTTTGCAAGAGCAAATGAGGAATTCGTTGCAGGAAAGAGGAAGGAAAGAAAGTTTCTCTCCTTCTGCCTGCTTTGCTCAGAGGACTGGATGAAGTCAGGGAGTTCTCCCTTTCACTGAGAAACGTGCAGGCTGCTGTTGCCTGGGCGCTCTCTTCTTTGCAAAAGAGTCTGCAGTTCCACGCTTTGAACCGTGGAAAGGCGCCGGGCTCTGCTAAGATTTCCCCCGGCGCTTCGTTTGCCCTGGGCCAAAGCGAGCCTTCACATTAGCTGAACGCTAACACTGCATACTCGTTCCACTTCCAGAACAGGGCTACCGCGAGGCAGTTCTCCGGGGGAAAACGGCCCTTCGCGAAGGGCAGATCTGTCGAGCTCATTGCGGGAAAGCGAAAGCAAAGGACTCTTTTCTCCCTCTAACTGCTTTCGTCAGAGGAACGGGGGAAGTCACAGTGTTCTTTCTCTCACTGAGATACACACAATCTGACGTTGCCTCTGAGCTCCGTTGCTGGCAAAGAACTGAAACGGACATACATTCCTGTGGGGAAACACAGGGCTTTGCTAGGATTTCTCTAGGCAGTGTGTTTTCCCTGGGCCTCACTGTAGCAACACTATCTCGCCAGGGCAACACTGCATGGGATTTCCTCTGCCAGGAGAGAGCTGCTGCTTTGTAGTTTGTGCTGGGAAACCTTGCTTTGGCAAGTGCCAGTTGACCGCATTCGGGCAGAAAGAAAAGAGAATAGCAAGAGGCCTTTTCTCCCCGGCTGCTCCGCCAAGCCCTTCCAGCTAAAACTATGTCGTTGCTCCTCTGGAAGGATCCCTGCACCGTGACGTAGTTTTTCAGAAGAAGCCTTGCGTTTGCAAGAGCAAATGAGGAATTCGTTGCAGGAAAGAGAAACCAAAATACAGTTTCTCTCATTCTACTTAAGTCAGAGGATTTGATTAAGTCAGAGGGTTTTTTCTCTCATAGAAAACTATGCAAGCTAATGTTGCCTCTGAAGTCTCTTAGATGGAAAAGAAAATAAAGATACTCCCATTCAAATATGTGCAAGGACTTGGGTTTTATATGTTTTCAATATACACTTTTTGTTCTTCTCGGGTGTGAACATGCATTAAAAATCTCTTGAGGACAGAATGTCGTCTTTCCTGGGCAAGTACATGGCTATAGTGATGTAGTTTTGCTGAGTAAACATTAGCTTGCAGGTTTTCTAATAAGAGAAAAAAAAACCTTTGATCTAATCAAATAGGCCAAAGTTAATCAAGCAGAATCCAAGAAAACAAGGGACTGCACACATTTGAATGGGAATAACTTTACATGCTTTTCCAACTAAGACTCTGCAGATGCAGCATTAGCTTGCAGATTTTTTCAATAAGAGAAAAAAGACCTCTGATCTAATCAAAGTGCATATTGAAATCCTATAAAACCCACGTGTCTGTACGTATTTGAATGAGAGTAACTTTTTCATTTTCCAACTAAGAGACTGCACACATAACTTTGGCTTGCATGTTTTTGAATAAGAGGGAAACCCTATGACTTAATCAAACCTCCTGAATTATATCAAGTTGGATTAGAGAAACTGTATTTTCGTTTACCTATAGGCAATTTATCCAGGAACTTTAGATCTTGGAAACACAAGTTTTGCTTAGCAAAACTCCATCGCTATAGCCTGAATATTTGCACGGAACGAACTGCATGGTGTTCTCCTTAAGAGATTGTGACTGCACATTCACGCCAAGGTAATACAAAGTGCATAGTGAAATCCTATAAAATCCAACTGCCTGCACGTATTTCAATGGGTGTAAGTTTACATTTTCCAACTAAGAGAATGCAGAAGCAACATTAGTTTGCATGTTTTTCAGTAAGAAAATAAACTTTCTGACCATCAAATCCTCTGACTTAATCAGGAAGAATGAAAGAAACTGTATATTGGTTGCTCTTTCAGGCAGTGAATTTGATAACTCTGCCTCTTGCAAACACAAGGTTTACTCAGCAAAACTAAATTGCTATAGCCCGTGTAGTTGCACAGAACAAACTTCATGGTGTTCTTCTTCAGAGATTTTTAATGCACATTCACGCCCGGATAAAACAAAGTGCATATTGAAAACCTATACAAGCCTAGTGTCTGCATGTATTTGAAAGAGTAAGTTTATATTCTTTACCAACTAAGACTGCAGAGGAAACATTATCTTGCATGTTTTTCAATATGAGAGAAAATCCTCTGACTTAATCAACTGGGATGAGAGAAACTGTATTTTCATTTCTCTTTCATGCAATGAATTCAGTAACTTTGATTCTTGCAAACACAAGCTTTACTCAGCCAAGCTGCATCCCTATGGCCCAAATACTTGCACAGAACAAACTGCAGGTGTCCTAATTAAGAGATCATTAATGCACATTTACACCCAGGTAAAACAAAGTGCGTACTGAAATCCTAGAAAGCCCAAGTGTCTGCATGCACTTCCATGGGATTCACTTTCCATTTTCTTTTATCTAAGAGAATGCGGAGGCAACATCAGACTGCATGACTTTCAGGAAGAGAAAGAACTCCCTGATTTCAACCAGTTCTCTGACAAAAGCAGACAGAAAGAGGGAAGCACTCTTTGGGTTTCTCTTTCATGCAGTGAACTCGGTAACTTAGGCTCTTGCGAACACAAGGTCTCCTCAGAAAAACTACATGACGATAGCCCCTGTAACTTTCAGAGGAACAACTACGTGCTGTTAGCATTAAGGGATTGTGAAAGCACATCCACACCCGGATGAAACAAAGTGCATGTTGAAATCCTAGAAAACTCAAGTGTCTGACTTTAGTTCAATGGGCGTAACATCCCATTCTTTCCACCTAAGAGAATGCAGAGGCAACATCAGTTTGCATGTTTCTCAGTAAGAGAAAGTACTCTCTGATTTCATCCAGTCTTCTGAAAAACCCAGGCAGAATGAGAGAAAATATCCATTGGTTTCTTTTCCTGCAAGGAGCTCGGTAACTTTGGCTCTTGCAAATGCACGGTTTCCTCATCACGTCACCGCGGTAGTGGTGTTCCTGCAGAGTAACAAGCTCCTAGTGTTAGGCTTCAGCGACCGTAAAAGCACTCTGAAGGCCAGGGAGAAAACTATCTTTTGTATTCTCTTTCCTGCAAGAACTCGGTAACTTTGCACTTGCAAACGCAAGGTTTCCTAAGCCAAACTGCAAAACTGTAACCTCTCTCCTTGCAGAGAAACAGCTACGTAGTGTTACCGTGAAGAGATACTGAGAACACTCTGAGGCCCAAGGAAAACACCGTGCATAGTGAAGTCCTAGCAAGCCCGTGTCTTTCCGCAGTTTGAATGCATGTCACTTTACATTATTTCCAAAGAACAAAGCTCAGAGGCAACATCAGCTTGCATGTTTCTCAGTGAAAGAAGGAACACTCTGACTTCATCCAGTCCTCTGATGAAAGCAGTCAGAATGAGAAAACCGGCATTTGGTTTCTCTTCCCTGCAATGAGCTCAGCAGATTTGATCCTTGCAAACGCGAGGTTTCCCCAGGAAAACTCCACTGCGGTAGCGCTGTTCTTGAATGGGAACAGGTATGTAGTGTTAGCGCTAAGGGATTGTGAGAGCACGTTGTTGCCCAGGGAAAACAAAGTGCATGGTGAAACCCTAACAAAGCCAATTGCCTTTCCTCAGTTCAAAGTGTGTAACTACACACTCTGTTCCAGGTAAGAGAGCACAGAGGCAACATCAGCCTGCATGTTTATCAGTGAAAGAAAGCACTCTCTGACTTCCTCCAGTCCTCTGACGAAAGCGCTCAGAATAAGAAAACCATCATTTGGTTTGTCTTTCCTGCAATAAGCTCAGCAAATTTGTTACTGCAAATTGCGGGTTCGAGCCACCTGCTGCAAAGCCAATACTGAGACAGGAGGAGGTAAGCAGTAAGAAGGCTTTATTGAATACCTGTATTCAAGGGACAGAGGGGGTTAAATTTCTCCCAAATTTTGTCTGCCCTAAAGGGTTGATGGCAGGGTTTCATACGGGAAAGATCAGGGTTACCAAATGTTTTGAGCATGCAGTCCACAGATGGCCTTATAGGTCACAAAACAACTATAAAAACTCTTTATTAAACTAAAGATAAACATGTCAGGCACCTTGGACTCTTATCAGCATATTTGTAACAGGCTGAAAAAGCTCTCACAAGCACCTCTCGGCTAGTTGGGCTGTTTTGCCAAGTCCACCATGGCTGAGATAGGGAGCAAGAAGGAAAGCCTTCTTGTCGATTTCCAGGCCGAAGGCCATTTCTCAAGAGAACAAAGGGGAAGAGAGATAAAGGCCACAGGAGCTGAGATAGCTCCACACCCTTTTGGAGGAGACCGGTGCAGCTGGTGCAATTAAAAAAATGTTTAGAGATTACATAGAGAATCATAAAGGTGTTAGCCATGTCAAGCTCTCAATTGCCTATTTCAAATAAGGGAAAATATGTTGTAAGGTATTGGTGTTTATGTTTAAGAGTGGAACAGGCTGCTCAGCTATATTTTGAACAGAGTCTGCACCATTTTCCAAGGACTGGAGATTAATTACAGCTTATACAGCTATATTAAAACAAATGAGAAAATATATTCTCCCTAAATATTAAAACACTAAATAAAATGCATTTTCACTACTTCAAATCTGGCCCTTGCAAACACAAGGTTTCCTCAAGAAAACTACACTGTGGTAGCCCTGTTCTTGAAGAGGAACAAGTATGTAGTGTTATGGTTAAGAGATTGTGAAAGCAGGTTGATGTCTAGGAAAAACTACGCGCATGGTGAAATCCTAACAAACCCAAGTGCCTTTCCACAGTTTAAAACGTGTAACTTGAAACTGTTCCAAATAAGAGAGCGCAGAGGCAATATCAGCCTGCATGTTTCTCAGTGAAAGGAAGAACTCCCTGACTTCATCCAGTCCTCCGAGCAAAGCAGGCATAATGACAGAAACTGTCTTTTCTTTACTCGTTCCTGCCATGAACCCGGTAACTGGCTCTTGCGAATACACATACAAAGGAGTACCTTCATAGCGTTAGCGTTAAGAGATTGTGAAAGCACCCTGACGCCCAGAGAGACAAAGGCCTTCTGTATTCTCTTTCCTGCCTGAACTTCATATATTTTCACTTATAAAAGCAAGGTTTCCCAGCACAAACTGCAAACCAGTAACCTCTCTCCTTGCAGAGAAACTAATAGGTAGTATTGCGGTGAAGATATAATGAGAGCACACTGAGGCCCAGGGAAAACCTTAGCAACCCCCTGTCTTTCCCTACTTGAATGCGTGTCAATTTAGATTATTTGCAAAGAACACAGCTAGGAGGCAACATCAGCTTTTGTGTTTCTCAGTGAAACAAACAATTTTCTGACTTCATCCAGACCTCTGACGAAAACAGTCAGAAGGAGAAAATCATCATTTGGTTTCTCTTTCCTGCAATGAGCTTGGCAAATCTGGCCCTAGCAAATGCAATGTTTCCTCAGGAAAACTACATTGTGGTACCCTGTTCTGGAAGTGTAATGAGAACATAGAGTTAGCTTTAAGAGATTGTGAAAGCACGTTGTTGCCCAGGAAAAACAAAGTGCATGGTGAAATCCTAACAAACCCAAGTGTCCTTCCACAGTTCAAAGTATATAACTATACACTCTTTTCCAAATAAGAGAGCACACAGGCAACATCAGTCTACATATTTCTCAGTGACAGAAAGAATTCCATGACGTCATCCACTCCTCTGAGAAAAGCAGGTATTGTGAGAGACTGTCTATTCTTTTCTCTTTCCTGCAATGAGCTCAGAAAATCTGGCCCTTGCAAACGCAAACTTTCCTTAGGAAAACTCCGTTGTGGTATCCCTGTAGCAGAAATGAAAAAAGTATTTAGTGTTAGCATACAGAGATTGTAAAAACACGTTGTTGCCCAGGAAAAAAAGTGTATGGTGAGATCCTAATGAACCCAAGAGCCTTTCCACAGTTCAAAGTGTGTAACTACACACTCTTTTCAAAGTAAGACAGCGCAGAGGCAACATCACCCTGCATGTTTCTCAGTGAAACAAAGAACTCTCTAACTTCATCCAGTCCTCTCACCAAAGCAGTCAAAATGAGAAAACCGCTATTTGCTTTCTGTTTCTTGCAAATGAACTGGCAAATCTGGCCCTTGCAAACCAAGTTTTCCTCAGAAAAACTCCATTGCGGTAGCCCTTTTCTTGAAGTGGAACAAGTATACAGTGTTAGTCTTCAGATATTGTGAAGGTATGTTTTTGTCAAATGAAAACAAATTGCCTGGTGAAATACTAACAAACCCCGGTGCCTTTCCACAGCGCAAATTGTGTAACTACACATTCTTTTCGAAATAAGAGAGCAGAGGCAACATCAGCCTGCATGTTTCTCTGTGGAAGGGAGAACTCCCTGAGTACTCTGAGCAAAAAAGGAGAGAAACTTTTTTTCCTTCCTCTTTCCTGCAATGAATTCCTCATTTGCTCTTGCAAACGCAAGGCTTCTTCTGAAAAACTACATCGCACTGGATTTATTTTTCCAGAGGAGCAACTAAAAAGTCTTAGCTTTAAGAGATTGTGAAATCACCCTGACACCCAGGGAGAAAAAGGCCTTTCGTATTCTCTTTCCTGCCTGAACTCGGTAAGTTTTCATTTGCAAAGGCAAGGTTTCCTAACACAAACTGCAAAGCAGTAACCTCTCTCCTGGCAGAGTAAATCCTATGTAATGTTGCCCTGAAGAGATACTGTGAGCACAGAGAGGCCCAGAGAAAACAGAGTGTATAGTGAAATCCGAGCAAACCCATGTCTTTCCCCACTTGAATGCATGTCAATTTCAATTATTTGCAATGAACAGAGCTCAGAGGCAACATCAGATTTTGTGTTTCTCAGTGAAAGAAAGAACACTCTGAATTCATCCATTCCTCTGACGAAAGCAGTTAGAATGAGAAAACCGTCCTTTGGTTTCGCATTCCTGCAATGAGCTCGGTAAATCTGCTCTTCGTGAGGGAAGTTTTTGTCCGGAGAACTGCCTTGCGGTAGCCGAGTTCTGGAAGTGGAACGAGTATGCAGTGTTAGCGTTAAGCTATTGTGAAGGCTCGTTTTGGCCCAGGGAAAACAAAGCGCCTGGGGAAACCCTCAAAAACCCCGGTGCCTTTCCACAGTTCGAAGTGTGTAACTACTGGCTCTTTTCGAAATAAGAGAGCGCACAGGCAACAACAGCCTGCATGTTTCTCAGTGAAAGGGAGAACTCCCTGACTTCATCCAGTCCTCTGAGCAAAGTAGGCATAAGGAGAGAAACTTTTTTTCCTTCCTCTTTCCTGCAATGAATTCTTCATTTGCTCTTGGAAACGCAAGCCTTGTTCTGAAAAATTACATCGCAGTGGATTTATATTTCCAGAGGAGCAACTACATAGTCTTAGCTTTAAGAGATTGTGAAAGCACCCAGGGAGAAAAAGGCCTTTTGTATTCTCCTTCCTGCCTGAACTCAGTCAGTTTGCACTTGCGAAGGCAAGGTTTCCTAGCACAAACTGCAAAGCAGTAACCTCTCTCCTGGCAGAGTAAATCCTATGTAGTGTTGCCCTAAGAGATACTGTGAGCACAGTAAGGCGCAGGGAAAACACAGTGCATAGTGAAATCCTAGCAAAGCCATGTCTTTCCCCACTTAAGTGCATGTCAATTTCAGTTCTTTGCCAAGAACAGAGCTCAGAGGCAACATCAAATTTTGTGTATCTCAGTGAAAGAAAGAACACTCTGACTTCATCCATTCCTTTGACTAAAGCAGTTACAATGAGAAAACCATCATTTGGTATCGTTTTCCTGGAATGAGCTTGGCAAATCTGCCCTTCACGAAGGGAAGGTTTCCTCTGGAGAACTCCCTTGCGGTTGCTGTGTTTTGGAAGTTGAACGAGTATGCAGTGCTAGCGTTAAGCTATTGTGAAGGCTCGTTATGGCCCAGGGAAAACAAAACGCCTGGGGAAATCCTAACAAATCCCGGTGCCTTTCCACAGTTCAAAGTGTGTAACTGCAGACTCTTTTCCAAATAAGAGAGCGCACAGGCAACAGCAGCCTGCACGTTTCTCAGTGAAAGGGAGAACTCCCTGACTTCATCCAGTCCTCTGAGCAAAGCAGGCAGAAGGAGAGAAACTTTTTTTCCTTCCTCTTTCCTGCAATGAATTCCTCATTTGCTCTTGCAAACGCAAGGCTTCTTCTGAAAAACTACATTGCAGTGCATGTATCCTTCCAGAGGAGCAACTACATAGTCTTAGCTTTAAGAGATTGTGAAAGCACCCAGGGAGAAAAAGGCCTTTTGTATTCTCCTTCCTGCCAGAACTCGGTCAATTCGCACTTGTGAGGCAATGTTTCCTAAAACAAACTGTAAAAAAGTAACCTCTCTCCTGGCAGAGTAAATCCTATGTAGTGTTGCCCTGAAGAGATACTGTGAGCACAGTGAGGCCCAAGGGAAACACAGTGCATAGTGAAATCCTAGCAAAGCCATGTCTTTCCCCACTTGAATGCATGTCAATTTCAGTTCTTTGCCAAGAACAGAGCTCAGAGGCAACATCAAATTTTGTGTATCTCAGTGAAAGAAAGAACACTCTGACTTCATCCATTCCTTTGACTAAAGCAGTTACAATGAGAAAACCATCATTTGGTATCGCTTTCCTGGAATGAGCTTGGCAAATCTGCCCTTCACGAAGGGAAGGTTTCCTCCCGGAGAACTCCCTTGCGGTAGCCGTTTTGTGGAAGTGGAACGAGTATGCAGTGTTAGCTTTAAGCTATTGTGAAGGCTTGTTTTTACCCAGGGAAAACAAAGCGCCTGTTGAAATCCTAACAAATCCCGATGCCTTTCCATAGTTCAAAGTGTGTAACTGCAGACTCTTTTTCAAATAAGAGAGTGCTGAGACAACATCAGCCTGCATGTTTCTCAGCAAAAGGGAGAGCTCCCTGACTTCTACCAGTCTTCTGAGCAAAACAGGCTTAATGAGAGAAACTTTTTTCCTTCAATGAACTCCTCTTTTGCACTTGCAAATGCAAGGCTTCTTCTGAAAAACTACATAGCAGTGCTTTTATCCTTCCAGAGGAGCAACTACATAGTTTTAGTTTTAAGAGATTGGAAAGCACCCAGGGAGAAAAAGGCCTTTTGTATTCTTTTTCCTGCCTGAACTAGGTAAGTTTGCACTTGCGAAGGCAAGGTTTCCTAGCACAAACTGCAAAGCAGTAACCTCTCTCCTGGCAGAGTAAATCCTATGTAGTGTTGCCCTGAAGAGATAATGTGAACACAGTGAGGCCCAGGGGAAAAAAAGTGCATTTGGTAATCCTAACAATACTATGTCTTCAGCCAAAAAGAAAAGGGAACAAGGCAAAAAGGGAAAAAGTCAAGGCAGAAAGGCAAAAAGACCACTCGAGGCAAGGTAAAAAGGCAAAAAATTAAAATAGGCAAAGAGGGAAAAAGTAAAAAAGACAGGGCAAAAAGCTAAAACGGAAGGCAAAAAGGAGAAAAAGGGAAGGCAAAAAGAGAAATAGGCAAGCCATAATGGCAAAAAGGTAATGAATAAGGCAAGGTTAAAAGGAAAAAGTCAAGGCAAAAAGCAACAGAAAAGGTAAAATGAGGGAAAGGAAAAATGGCAAAAAGACAAGGGAAAAAGGCAAAAAAACAAGGCAAAAAGTCAAAAGGCAAGTCAAGGCACAGAAGGCAACACAAAAAGGCAAAAACGCAAAGCAAGTTAGGCAAGGAAAAGGCAAAAAGGTAAAAAAGTAAAAAGGCAAAAAGGGAATGAAAGGAAAGCAATAAAGGCTAAAAGTGAAAGCAAAAAGGCAAAAGGCAATGCAAAAATGCGAAAAGGAAAAGAGAGAAGGCAAAAGTTAAAGTGGAAAAAAGGTAAAAATCCAAAAAGACAAGGTAAAAAAGGCAAAAAGACAAGGCAAGGCAAGGTAAAAGGCAAAAAAGCAAAAAGGAAAAAAGGCAAGGCATTAGGACAAAAAGGCAAAAAGATAAGGCAGAAGGAAAAAATATAAAGAGACAGAAAGTCAAAAGGCAAGCCGAAAAGGAAAATGCAAGGCAAAAAGGGAAAAACACAAAAAGGCAAGACAAAAAGGCAAAAAGGCAAGGCAATATGGTAAGAATGCAAAAACTGAAGGCAAACCAGATAAAAGGCAAAAAGGCAAATCATAAAGGCTAAAAGGCAATGAAAAAGGCAAGGTTAAAAGGGAAAAAGTCAAGGAAAAAGGCAAGGCAAGAAGGCAAAAAGACAAGGGAAAAGGTAAGTCAAGACAAAAAGGCAAAAACACAAGGCCAGACAAAAAGGCAAAAATGCAAAGCAAGGCAAGGCAAGGAAAAAGGTAAAAAAGTAAAAAGTGAAAAAGGCAACATAAGGAAAGGAATAAAGGCACAAGGGCAATGCACAAATGCACAATGGAAAAGAGATAAGGCAAAAGTTAAAATGGAAAAAACCCAAAAGACAAGGGAACAAGGGAAAAAGGCAAGGCAACAAGGCAAAGAGGAAAAAAGTCGAAAAAACAAGCCAAAAAGCTAAAACAGAGGGCAAAAAGGGAAAAAGGAACGGCAAAAATGTAAGGCATAAAGGGAAAAAGACAAGTCATAAAGGCAAAAAGGAAAGGTTAAAAGGGAAAAAGTCAAGGAAAAAGGCAACACAAAAGGCAAAAAGGGGAAAAGGCAAAAAGACAAAAGGAAAAGACAAAAAGATGAGGGAAAAAGGCAAAAAACAAGGCAGAAAGTCAAAAGGCAAGTCAAGGCAAAAACACCAGGCAGGACAAAAAGGCAAAACCGCAAAGCAAGGCAAAGCAAGGAAAGGTAAAAAAGTAAAAAGGCAATGAAAGGAAAGGAATAAAGGCTAACAGGCAAAGCACAAAGGCAAGAGGCAATGCAAAAAGGAAAAGATAAAGCAAATGTTAAAATGGAAAAAAAGACAAAAATCCAAAGAGACAAGGCAAAAAGGTAAGGCAAGACCAGGTAAAAAGGTAAAAAAAAACAAGGGAAGGCAAAAAAGGAACAAGGGAAGGCAAAAAGGCAACCCAAAAAGGAAAACAGGCAAGGAAAAAAGGCAAATCCTAAAGACAAAAAGGCACTGAAAAAGGCAAGGTAAAAAGGGAAAAAGTCAAGGCAAAAAGGCAAGACAAAAGGAAAAAAGGAAAGGGAAAAAGGCAAAAAGACAAGGCAAAAAGGGAAAAAAGCAAGGCAAGGCAAGGTAAAAAGGCAAAAAAGGAAAAGGGCAAAGCAAAAAGGCAAAAAGGAATAAGGCAAAAGGGAAAAAGGTAAAAAGATAAGGCAAAAAGGAAACAAGGCAAAGAGGGAAAAAGTCAAAAAGATGAGACAAAAAGCTAAAACAGAGGGCAAGAAGGGAAAAATTAAGGCAAAAAAGGCAAGGCAAAAAGGGAAAAAGGCAAGACAAAAGGACATAAAGGCCAAAAGATAAGGCAAACGGAAAAAAGTCAAAGAGGCAAAAATTCAAGACAAGGCAAAAAGGTAAAATGCAAGGGAAAAAGGGAAAAGGCAAAAAGGAAAGACAAAAAGGCAAGGTAATATGGTAAAAAGGCAAAAAGAGAAGGCAAACCAGTAAAAATGCAAAAAGGCAAATCATAAAGGCAAATAGGCAATGAAAAAGTCAAGGTAAAAAGGGAAAACGTCAAGGCAAAAAGGCAAGACAAAAGGCAAAAACGAGAGAGAAAAGGCAAAAAGACAAAGGAAAAATGCAAAAAGGGAAAAAGGCAAAAAGACAAGGGAAAAAAGCAAAAAGAGAAGGGAAAAAGGCAAGGCAAGGCAAGGTAAAAAGGCGAAAAAGCAAAAAGGAAAAACAAAAAACAAAAAGGCAAAGCAAAAAGAAAAAGGCAAAAAGGAATAAAGGAAAGGAAAAAGGGAAAAGGCAAGGCAAAAGGACAAAAAGGCAAAAAGATAAGGAAAAAAGGCAAAGAGGGAAAAAGTCAAAAAGACAAGGCAAAACGCTAAAACGGAAGGAAAAAAGGGAAAAAGGGAAGGCAAAAAGGCAAAACGATAAGGTAAAAGACAAGGAGGGAAAAAGTCATAAAGACAAGGCAAAACGCTAAAACGGAAGGGAAAAAAGGGAAAAAAGGGAAGGCAAAAAGGCAAGGCAAAAGGACAAAAAGGCAAAAAGATAAGGCAAACGGAAAAAAAGGCAAAGAGGCAAAAAGTCAAAAGACAAGGCCAAAAGGTAAAATTCAAGGCAAAAAGGGAAACGGCAAAGGGCAAAACAAAAAGGCAAAAGGCAAGGCAATACGGTAAAAGGCAAAAAGGGAAGGCAAACCGGCAAAAAGGCAAATTATAAAGGCAAAAAGGCACTGAAAAAGTCAAGGGAAAAGGGAAAAAGTCAAGGGAAAAAGGTAGAAAGACAAGGGAAAAGGCAAAAAGACAAGGGAAAAAGGCAAAAAGACAAGGGAGAAAGGCACTAAGGGAAAAAGGAAAGGCAAGGTAAAAAGGCAAAAATGCAAAAGGCAAAGCAAAAAGGAAAAAAGGCAAGGCAAAAAGGAATAAAGTTAAGGAAAAAAGGCAAAAAGGCGAGGTAAAAGGATGAAAAGGCAAAAAGATAAGGCAAATAGTGGAAAAAGGCAAAAAGACAAGGCAAAAAGCTAAAACGGAAGCCAAAAAAGTGAAAAAGCAAAGGCAAAAAGGCAAGGGACAAAGGCAAGGCAAACAGGCAAAAAGGCAAGGCAAAAGGACAAAAAGGCAAAAAGATGAGGCAAAAGGAAAAATGGCAAAGAGGCAAAAAGTCAAAAGATAAGGCAAAAAGGGAAATGCAAGGCAAAAAGGGAAAAGGCAAAAAGGCAAGGCAATATGGTAAAAAGGCAAAAAGGGAAGGCAAACCGGTGAAAAGGCAAAAAGGCAAATCGGCAATGAAAAAGGTAAGGGAAAAAGTCAAGGCAAAAAGGCACACAAAAGGAAAGGAAAAAAAGGGAAATAGGCAAAAAGGCAAAAAGGCAAGGCAAGGTAAAAAGGCAACAAAGCAAAATGGAAGAACAAAAAGGAAAAAAGGAAAAGCAAAATGAAAAAGGCAAGGCAAAAAGGAATAAAGGAAAGGAAAAAGACAAGGAAAAAGAGCAAAAAGGCAAAAATATAAGGAATAAAGGCAAAGAGGGAAAAAGTCAAAAAGACAAGGCAAAAGCTAAAACGGACGGCAAAAAAGGGGAAAAGGGAAGGCAAAAGGCAAGGCAAAAAGGGAAAAGGCAAAACAAAAAGGCAAAAAGGCAAGGCAATATGGTAAAAAGGGAAGGGAAGGCAAATCGGTGAAAAGGCGAAAAGGCAAATCATAAAGGCAAAAAGACAATGAAAAAGGCAGAGTAAAAAGGGAAAAAGTCAAAGCAAATAGGCAAGACAAAAGGCAAAAACAAAAGGAAAAAGACGCAAAGACAAGGCAAAAAGAAGATAAAAGGCAAAAAAGTCAAGAAAAGGAAAGAAAAAGGCAAAAAAGGAAAAAGGCAAAGCAAAAAGGAAAAAAGGCAAGGCAAAAAAGACTAAAGGCAAGGAAAAAAGGCAAAAAGGCAAGGCAATACGGTTAAAGCGCAAAATGCGAAGGCAAACCAGAAAAAGGTAAATCATAAAGGCAAAAAGGCAACGTTAAAAGGGAAAAAGACAACAGACAAGGGAAAAAGGAAAGGGAAAAACAGAAAAAGGCAGGGAAAAAGACAAAATAACAAGGCAAAAAAGCAAAAACACAAGGCAAGACAAAAAGGCAAAAATGCAAAGCAAGGCAAGGAAAGGAAAAAGGCAAAAAGGTAATAATTAAAAAGCCAAAAGGCAATGAAAGGAAAGGAATAAAGGCTAAAAGGTAAAGCAAAAAGGCAAAAAGCAATGCAAAAATGCAAAAAGGAAAAGAGATAACACAAAAGTTATAATGGAAAAAAGGCAAAATTTCAGAGACAAGGCAAGGCAAGGTAAAAAGGCAAAAAAACAAAAAGGAAAAAGGGAAGGCAAAAAGGCAAGGCAAAAGGATCAAAAGGCAAAAAGATAAGCAGAAGGAAAAAAGGCAAGGAAAAAAGGCAAAGAGATAAAAAGTCAAAAGGCAAGGCAAAAAGGGAAAAACACAAAAAGGCAAAAAGGCAAGGCAATATGGTAAAAAGGCAAAAAGGGAAGGCAAACCGGTGGAAAGGCAAAAAGGCAAGGTAAAAAGAGAAAAAGTCAAGGCAAAAAGGAAAGGAAAAAGAGAAAAAGGCAAATTAAAAAGGCAAAAAGGCAATGAAAAAGGTAAGATTAAATGGGAAAAAGTCAAAGATAAAGGCAACACAAAAGGCAAAAAGACAAGGGAAAAAGACAAAAAACAAGGCAAAAAGTCAAAAGGCAAAGCAAAAACGCAAAAAGGAAAAGATTAAAGGCAAAAGTTAAAATGAAAAAAAAAGGCAAGGAAAAAAGGCAAAAAGCCAAAAAGACAAGGGAAAAAGTTAAAAAGGGAAAAAGGCAAGCCAAGGCAGGTAAAAAGACAAAAAAATCAAAAAGGAAAAAGCCAAATCAAAAAGTCAAGAAAGCAAAAAGGAAAAAAGGCAAGACAGAAAGATAAAGGCAAAAAGGAATAAAAGCAAGGCAAAAAGGCAAAAAGGCAAGGCAAAAGGGCAAAAAGGCAAAAAGATAAGGAAAAAAGGCAAAGAGGGAAAAGTGAAAAAGACAAGGCAAAAAGCTAAAACGGAAGGCAAAAAATGGAAAAAGGGACAGCAAAAAGGCAAGGCAAAACGGGAAAAAAGCAAGGCAAAAAGGCAAGGCAAAGGACACAAAGGCAAAAAGATAAGGCAAATGGAAAAGAGGCAAAGAGGCAAAAAGTGAAAAGACAAGACAAAAAGGTAAAATGCAAGGCAAAATGCAACACAAAAAGGAAAAAAGGCAAAAAGGCAAAGAGACAAGGCAAAAAGGCAAAAAGATAAGGCAAAGAGGGAAAAAGTCAAAGAGACAAGGCAAAAAGCTAAAACGGAAGGCAAAAAAGGGAAAAAGGGAAGGCAAAAGGCAAGGTAAAAAGGTAAAATGCAAGGCAAAACGGAAAAAAGGCAAGGCAAAAGGACAAAAAGATAAGGCAAACAGAAAAAAGGCAAATAGGCAGAAAGTCAAAAGACAAGGCAAAAAGGTAAAATGCAAGCCCAAAAGGAAAAAGACAAAAAGGCAAAAAGGCAAGGCAATACGATAAAAAGGCAAAAACAAAAGGCAAACCGGTAAAAAGACAAGGAGGCAACAAGTCAAAAGACAAGGCAAAAAGGTAAACTGCAAGGCAAAAAGCGTAAAGGCAAAAAGACAAGGCAAAAAGGCAAGAAGGCAAGGCAAACCAGTAAAAAGGCAAAAAGGCAATGAAAAAGGCAAGGGAAAAAGTCATGGCAAAAAGGCAAGACAAAAGGCAAAAAGGAAAGGGAAAAAGGCAAAATGACAAGGGAAAACGGTAAAAAGGCAAAAGGCAGGTCAAGACAAAAAGGCAAGAACACAAGGCAAGGCAAAAAGACAAAAATGCAAAGCAAGGTAAAGCAAGGAAAAAGGCAAAAAGGCAATGCAAGGAAAGGAATAAAGGCTAAAAGTCAAAGCAAAAAGGCAAAAAGGCAATGAAATTTGCAAAAAGAGATAAGGTAAAAGTTAAAATGGAAAAAAGACAAGGCAAAAAGACAAGGGAAAAAGTCAAGGCAAAAAGGGAAAAAGGCAAGGCAAAGTAAAAACGCAAATAAGCAAAAAGGAAAAAGGAAAAAAGGCAAGGCAAAAAGGAATAAAGGCAAGGGAAAGGGCAAAAAGGAAAAAAGATAAGGCAAACGGAAAAAAGGGAAAAAGTCAAAAGACAAGGTAAAAAGGTAAAATGAAAGGCAAAAAGGCAAGGAAAAAGGAATAAAGGCAAAGAAAGAAGGAAAAGCAAAAGGGCAAAAAGATAAGGCAAAAAGGAAAAAAGGCAAAGAGGGAAAAAGTCAAAAAGACAAGGGAAAAAGTCAAAAAGACAAGGCAAAAAGCTAAAACGGAAGGCAAAAAATGGAAAAAGGGAAGGCAAAAGGGAAAAGGCAGGAAAAAAGGCAAAAGACAAGGCAAAAGGACAAAAAGGCAAAAAGATAAGACAAAAGGAAAAAAGGCAAAGAGATAAAAAGTCAAAAGGCAAGGCAAAAAGATAAAATACAAGGGAAAAAGGCAAAAAGGCAAGACAAAAAGGCAAGGCAATATGGTAAAAAGGCAAAAAGGGAAGGCAAACCTGTAAAAAGGCAAAAAGGCAAATCATAAAGCCAAAAAGGCAGGGGAAAAGGGAAAAAGGCAAGGCAAAAAGGCAAGGAAAAAAGGCAAAAAGCCAAAAAGACAAGGGAAAAAGGCCAGACAGAAGGCAAAAAGGCAAGGCAAGGCAGCATAAAAAGTCAAAAAAACAAAAAGGAAAAAGGCAAATGAAAAAGGAAAAAAGGCAAGGCAAAAAGGAATAAAGGCAAGGAAAAAAGGCAAAAAGGCAAGGCAAAATGGCAAAAAGGCAAAAAGATAAGGCAAAAAGGCAAAAAGATAAGGCAAAAAGAAAAAAGGCAAAGAGGGAAAAAGACAAAAAGACAAGGCAAAAAGCTAAAACGGAAGGCAAAAAAGGGAAAAGGCAAGGCAAAAGTACAAAAAGGCAAAAAGATAAGGCAAAGACTAAAAAGGCAAAAAGATAAAATGCAAGGCAAAAAGGGAAAAGGCAAGGCAAAAAGGGAAAAGGCAAGGCAAAAAGGCAAGGCAATATGGTAAAAAGGCAAAAAGGGGAGGCAAACCTGTAAAAAGGCAAATAGGCAATGAAAAAGGCATGGTTAAAAGGGAAACAGTCAAGGCAAAAAGGCGACACAAAAGACAAAAAGGAAAGGCAAAAAGACAAGTGAAAAAGGCAAAAAACAAGGCAAAAAGTCAAAAGGCAAGTCAAGACAAAAACACAAGGCAAGACAAAAAGGCAAAAACGCAAACCACGGCTAGGCAAGGAAGAAGGTAAAAAAGTAAAAAGGCAATGAAAGGAAAGGAATAAAGGCTAAAAGGCAAAGCAAAAAGGCAAAAGGCAATGCGAAAAAGGAAAAGATTTAAGGCAAAAGGAAAAAAGGCAAAAATCCAAAAAGACAAAGGTAAAGGGCAAGGTAAAAAGGCAAAAAGGCAAAACAGCAAAAAGGAAAAAAGGCAAGGCAAGAAGAAAAAAAGGAATAAAAAGGCAAGGAAAAGGCAAAAAGGCAAGGCAAAAATATAAGGAAAAAAGGCAAAGAGGGAAAAAGTCAAAAAGACAAGGCAAAAAGTTAAAACGGAAGGGAAAAATGGAAGGCAAAAAGGCAAGGCAAAAGGACACAAAGGCAAAAAGATAAGGCAAATGAAAAAGAGGCAAAGAGGCAAAAAGGCAAAAGTCAAGGCAGAAAGGTAAAATGCAAGGCAAAAAGCAAGGCAAAATGGAATAAAGGCAAGGAAAAAAGGCAAAAGGACAAGGCAAAAGGGCGAAAAGGCAAAAAGATAAAGCAAAAAGGAAAAAAGGCTAAGAGGCAAAAAATCAAAAGACTAGGCAAAAAGGTAAAATGCAAGCCAAAAAAGAGAAAAGGCAAAAAGGCACGACAAAAAGGCAAAAGGCAAGGCAAAAAGGTAAACTGCAAGGCAAAAAGAGGAAAAGGCAAAAAGGGAAGGCAAACCAGCAAAAAGGCAAAAAGGCAACGAAAAAGGCAAGGTAAAAAGGGAAAACGTCAAGGCAACAAGGCAAGACAAAAGGCAAAAAGAAAAGGCAAAAAGACAAGGAAAAAAGGCAAAAGGCAAGTCAAGACAAAAAGACAAAAACACAAGGCAAGACAAAAAGGCAAAAATGCAAAGCAAGGCAATGCAAGGGAAGGAATAAAGGCTAAAAGGCAAAGCAAAAAGGGAAAAAGGCCATGCAAAAAAGCAAAAAGGAAAAGAGATAAGGCCAAAGTTAAAACGGAAAAAGGGCAAGGAATAAAGGCAAAAAGCCAAAAAGATAAGGGAAAAAGGCAAAAAGTGAAAAAGGCAAGGCAAGAAGGATATAGGCAAAAATGCAAGACAAAAAGGCAAGGCAATATGGTAAAAAGGCAAACAGGGAAGGCAAATCCGTAAAAAAGCAAAAATCATAAAGGCAAAATGGCAAATGAAAAAGGCAAGGGAAAAAGTGAAAAAGTCAAGGCAAAAAGGCAAGACAAAACGCAAAAAGGAAGGGCAAAGAGGCAAAAGGCAAGTCAAGACAAAAAGGCAAGAAGACAAGGCCAGACAAAAATGCAAAAATGCAAAGCAAGGCAAGGCAAGGAAAAAGGTAAAAAGGCAAAAATGCAATGCAAAGAAAGGAATAAAGGCTAAAGGCAAAGCAAAAAAGTAATGCAAAAATGCAAAAAGGAAAAGAGAGAAGGCAAATTTAAATTGGAAAAAAGGCAAAAATCCAAAAAGACAAGGCAAAAAGAAAAAAGGCAAAGAGGCGAGGCAAGGCAAAAAGGAATAAAGGCAAGGCAAAAAGGCAATGCAAAAAGGCAAAAAGATAAGACAAAGAGGGAAAAACTCAAAAAGACAAGGCAAAAAGCTAAAACGGAAGGCAAAATAGGGAAAAAGGGAAGGCAAAAGGACAAAATGGAAAAAGATAAGGCAAACGGAAAAAAGGCAAAGAGTCAAAAAGTCAAAAGACAAGGCAAAAAGGTGAAATGCAAGACAAAAAGGGAAAAGGCAAGGCAATACGGTAAAAAGGCAGAATGGGAAGGCAAACCTGTAAAAAGGCAAGTCACAAGGGCAATGAAAAAGGCAAGGTTAAAAGGGAAAAAGTCAAGGCAAAAAGGAAAGGAAAAAAGGCAAAAATACAAGAGAAAAAGGCAAAAAGTCAAAAGGCAAGTCAAGACAAAAAGGCAAAAACACAAGGCAAGACAAAAAGGCAAAAATGCAAAGCAAGTCAAGGCAAGGAAAAAGGCAAAAAGGGAAAAAAGTAAAAAGGCAATGAAAGGAAAGGAATAAAGGCTAAAAGCAAAACAAGAAGGCAAAAGGCAATGCAAAAAGTAAAAAGAGATAAGGCAAAAGTAAACATGGAAAAAAGGCAAGGAAAAAGGCAAAAATCCAAAAAGGCAAGGCAAAAAGGAAAAAGGGAAGGCAAAAAGGCAAGACAAAAAGGAAAAAAAGCAAGGAAAAAATGCAGAAAGGCAAGGCAAAAGGACAAAAAGGTAAAAAGATAAGGCAGAAGGAAAAAAGGGAAAGAGGCAAAAAGTCAAAAGGCAAGGAAAAAATGCAGAAAGGCAAGGCAAAAGGACAAAAAGGTAAAAAGATAAGGCAGAAGGAAAAAAGGGAAAGAGGCAAAAAGTCAAAAGGCAAGGAAAAAAGGCAGAAAGGCAAGGCAAAAGGACAAAAAGGTAAAAAGATAAGGCAGAAGGAAAAAAGGGAAAGAGGCAAAAAGTCAAAAGGCAAGGAAAAAGGGAAAAAAAGCAATGCCAAAATGCAAAAAGGAAAAAAGATAAGGCAAAAGTAAAAATGGAAAAAAGGCAGGAAAAAAGGCAAAAATCCAAAAAGATAAGGGAAAAAGGCAAGGCAAGGAAAGGTAAAAAGTCAAAAAAGCAAAAAAGGGAAAGCAGAAAGAAAAAGGCAAAAAGTCAAAAAGATAAGGCAGAAGGAAAAAAGGCAAAGAGGCAAAAAGTCAAAAGGCCAGGCAAAAAGGTAAAACGCAAGGCAAAAATGGAAAAAGGCAAAAAGGCAAGGCAATATGGTAAAAAGGCAAAAAGGGAAGGCAAAAATGCAAAAAGGAAGAGATAAGGCAAAAGTTAAACTGGAAAAAAGGCAAGGAAAGAGGGAAAAAGGCAAAAAGACAAGGGGAAAAGGCACGACAAAAAGGCAAAAAGGCAAGGCAAGGCAACGTAAAAAGGCAAAAAAGCAAAAAGGAAAAAGGCTAAGGCAAAAGGACAAAAAGGCAAAAAGATAAGGCAGAAGGAAAAAAAGGAAAAGATGCAAAAAGTCAAAAGGCAAGGCAAAAAGGTAAAATGCAAGGCAAAAAGGGGAAAAGACAAAAAGGCAAATCATAGAAGCAATAAGGCAATGAAAAAGGCAAGGCAAAAAGGGGAAAAGCCAAGGCAAAAGGCAAGACAAAAGGCAAAAAGGAAAGGCAAAAAGATAAGGGAAAAAGGCAAAAAGACAAGAAAAAAGGAAAAAAGGCAAAAGGCAAGTCAAGACAAAAAGGCAAAAACACAAGGCAAGACAAAAATGCAAGGCAAGACAAGGCAAGGAAAAGGGTAAAAAACAAAAAAAGGTAAAAAGGCAATGCAAGGGAAGGAATAACGGCTAAAAGGCAAAGCAAAAAGGCAATGCAAAAATGCAGAAGGAAAAGAGATAAAGCAAAAGTTAAAATGTAGAAAAGGCAAGGAAAAAAGGCAAAAATCCAAAAAGACAAGGGAAAAAGGCAATGCAAAAAGGCAAGGCAAGGTAAAAAGGCAAAAAAGGAAAAAGGGAAGGCAAAAAGAAAAAAGGAAAAAAGGCAAGGCAAAAAAGATAAGGCAGAAGGAAAAAAGGCAAAGAGGCAAAAAGGTAAAATGCAAGGCAAAAATCGAAAAAGGCAAAAAGGCAAGACAAAAAGGCAAAAAGGGAAGGCAATACAGTAAAAAGGCAAAAAGGGAAGGCAAACCGGTAAAAAGGAAATGAAACAGGCAAGGTTAAAACGGAAAAAAGTCAAGGCAAAAAGGCAAAAAGCCTAGGCAAGGCAAGGCAAAAAGGTAAAGGCAAAAGGCAAGACAAGGCTAGGCAAAAAGGCAAGGCAAGGAAAGGAAAGGAAAAAAGGGAAAAGGGCAAGCAAGGCAAGGCAAAAAGACTAAAGGGCAAAAAGGCAAGGCAAGGCAAGACACAGGCCAAAATGCAAAAATGCAAGGCAAAAAGGCCTAAAGGCAAAAAGGCAATGCAAAACGTGCCTTTTTGCCTTGGTTTGCCTTTTTGCCTTTTTCCTTACCTTGCCTTTTTGCCTTTTTCCTTACCTTGCCTTTTTGCCTTGACTTGCCTTTTTGCATTTTTTCCTTGCCTTTTTGCCTCTTTTCCTTGGCTTTTTGCCTTTTCACCTTGGCTTGACTTTTTGCCTTGCCTTTTTGCTTTTCCTTGTCTTGCCTTTTTGCCTTCATGCCTTGCCTTTTGGCCTTTTTACCTTATTGCCTTGACCTTTCACCTTTTTAACTTTTTGCCTTGGTTTTTTGGCTTTTTTCCTTGCCTTTCTGCTTTTTAGCCTTTCCTTTTTGCCTTTTTTACCTTGCCTTTCCTTGCCTTGGGTTTTTGTCTTTTTGCCTTTTTTCCTTGCCTTTTTTCCTGTTTGCCTAGCCTTGCCTTTTTGCCTTTTTAAGTTGTCTTTTTGCATTCCCTTTTTCCATTTTTCCCTTGCCTTTCTACCTTTTGTCTTGCCTTTTTGCCTTTTTCCCTTGCTTTTTTGCCTTCATGTGTTGCCTTTTTGCCAGCTTGCCTTGCCTTTTTGCGTTTTTGCCTTGCCTTTGTGTCTTTTTGCTTTTTTGACTTTTTTTTTACCTTGCCTTGCCTTGCCTTTTTACCTTGTCTTTTTGGATTTTTGCCTTTTTTCCATTTTAACTTTTGCCTTATCTTTTTTCCTTTTTGCATTGCCTTTTAGCCTTTATTCCTTTCCTTGCATTGCTTTTTTGCCTTTTTACTTTTTTTACCTTTTTCCTTGCCTTGCCTTGCTTTGCGTTTTTGCCTTTTTGTCTTACGTTGTGTTTTTGCCTTTTTGCCTTGACTTGCCTTTTGACTTTTTGCCTTTTTGCTTTGTCTTTTTGCCTTTTTCCCTTTCCTTTTTGCCTTTTATCTTGTCTTTTTTTCTTGCCTTTTTCCCTTTTTCCCTTGCCTTTTTCGTTGCCTTTTTCCCTTTATGACTTGCCTTTTTGCCTTTTTACTGTATTGCCTTGCCTTTTTGCCTTTTCCCCTTGCTGTTTACCTTTTTGCTTTGCCTTTTGACTTTTGCCTCTTTGCCTTTTTTCCTTTTGCCTTTTTGTCCTTTTGCTTTGCCTTTTTTCCTTTATGTCTTGCCTTTTTGCATTTTGCCTTGACTTTTTCACTTTTTCCCTTGCCTTTTTTCCTTTTTGCCTACCCTTTTTCCCTTTTTTGCCTTCCGTTTCAGCTTTTTGCCTTTTTGCCTTTTGCCTTATGTTTTTCCCTTTTTGCCCTTTGCCTTGCCTTTTTTCCTTTTTGCTTTTTTGCCTTCCCTTTTTCCTTTTTTGCCTTGCCTTTTCCCTTGTCTTTTTGGCATTTTCCTTGCCTTTTTTCCATTTTTACTTTTGCCTTATCTCTTTTCCTTTTTGCATTTTTGCATTGCCTTTTAGCCTTTTTGCCTTTCCTTGCATTACCCTTCTGCCTTTTTGACTTTTTACCTTTCTGCCTTTTTCCTTGCCTTGCCTTTTTGCCTTTTTGCCTCGCCTTGCATTTTTTTCCTTTTGCCTTGACTTGCCTTTAGATTTTTTGCCTTGTCTTTTTGCCTTTTTCACGTTTTGCATTGTCTTTTTGCCTTTAGGCCTCTTTGCCTTGCATTTTTGCATTTTGGCCTTTGTGCCTTGCTTTGCCTCGCCTTTTTGCCCTTTAGTCTTTTTGCCTTGCCTCTTTCCCTTTTTTCCTTTCCTTTCCTTGCCTTTTTGCCTAGCCTTCTCTTGCCTTTTGCCTTTACCTTTTTGCCTTGCCTAGCCTAGGCTTTTTACCTTTTTGCCTTGCTTTGCCTTTTTGCCTTTTTCCTTGCCTTGACTTGCCTTGTGTTTTTATCTTGACTTGCCATTTGCATTTTTTCCTTTTTGTCTTTTTCCTTGCCTTGTCTTGCGTTTTTCCCTTGCCTTTTTGCCTCTTTTCCTTGGACTTTTGCCGGTTTATCTTGCCTTGCCATTTTTCCTTGCCTTTTTCCTTTTTTGTCTTGCCTTTTTGCATTTTGCCTTATCTTTTTGCTTTTCCTTGCCTTGCCTTTTTGCCTTTATTCCTTGCCTTTTGGCCTTTTTACCTTATTGCCTTGCCCTTTTGCCTTTGTACACTTATTGCCTTTTTGCCTTGTGTTTTTGGCTTTTTTCCTTGCCTTTCTGCTTTGTAGCCTTTTTTGCCTTGCCTTTTTACCTTGCCTTGCCTTGGGTTTTTGACTTTTTGCCTTTTTACCTGGCCTTTTTCCCTCTTTGCCTTTTTGCCTTTTTTAATTATCTTTTTGCCTTGCCTTTTTCCCTTTTTCCCTTGCCTTTCTGCCTTTTGTCTTGCCTTTTTGTCTTTTTCTTTGCCTTTTTCCTTTTTGCCTTTTTTTGTTTTTGCCTTGCCTTTTTTCCTTCTCCCCTTGCCTTGCCTTGCCTTTTTTGCCTTTTTCCTTGCTGTGCCTTGCCAACACTTATTGCCATTTTGTCTTCCCTTGCCTTTTTGCCTTGCCTTTTTCCCTTGCTTTTTGCCTTCTATTTTTGACTTTTTGCCCATTGCCTTTTTTCATTTTTTCCTTTTGCCTTATCTTTTTTCCTTTTTGCCCATTTGTCTTGCATTTTAGCCTTGACTTTTTGCCAGTTTTCTTTTTGCCTTGTCTTTTTTGCCTTCCCTTTTTCCCTTTTGGCCTTGCCTTTTTGCCTTTTTGTCGGTTTGCCTTGCCATTTTACCTTTTTATTTTATTGTCTTGCCTTTTTGCCTTTTTCATTTTTGGGTTTTTGCCCTGCCTTTTTCCTTTTTTGTCTTTTTCCCTTGGACTTTTGGCTTTTTGCCGTTGTTCCTTGCCTTTTCTCCTTTTTCCTTATCTTTTTTCCTTTTTGCAATTTTGCTTTGCCTTTTTGCTTTGCCTTTTAGCCTTTTTTTGCATTGCTTTTTGCCTTTTTACCTTTTTAACTTTCTGCCTTTTTCCTTGTCTTGTCTCCCGCTTTTTGCCTTTTTTCCTTTCCTTGCATTTTTCCCTTTTCGCCTTGACTTGCCTTTTGATTTATTGCCTTTTTGCCTTGTCTTTTTGCCTTTTTCCATTTTTGCATTGCCTTTTTGCCTTTAGGCCATTTTGCCTTGAATTTTGCATTTTTGCCTTGCCTTGCCATGCCTTTTTACCCTTTAGTCTTTTTGCATTGCCTTGCCCCTTTTGCCTTTTGCCTTGCTTTGCCTTGCCTTTTTGGCTTTTTTGCTTTCCTTTCCTTGCCTTGCCTTTTTACCTTTTTGCCTAGCCTTCTCTTGCCTTTTTGCCTTCACCTTGCCTTGCCTGGCCTTTTTGCCTTTTTTCTTGCCTTGCCTTGCGTTTTTCCCTTGCCTTTTTGCTCTTTTCCTTGGCTTTTTGCCTTTTAAATTGCCTTGCCTTTTTCCCTATTTGCCTTGCCTTTTTGCTTTCCCTTGCCTTGCCTTTTTTCCTTTTTGCCTTCACGCCTTGCCTTTATGCCTTTTTACCTCATTGCCTTTTTACCTTATTGCCTTCATGTCTCGACTTTTTGGCCTTTTGCCATTGAAAGAAACAGAAACCGAATGACGGTTTTCTCATTTTCACTGCTTTGGTTTGAGGACTGGATGAAGTCAGAGAGTTCTTTCTTTCACTGAGAAACATGCAGGGTGATGTTGCCTCTGCTCTCTCTTACTTGGAAAAGAGTGTGTAGTTACACACTTTTAACTGTGGAAAAGCACTAGGGTTTGTTACGATTTCAGCATACACTTTGTTTTTCCTGGGCAACAATGTGCTTTCACAATCCCTTAACGCTAACACTGGATACTTTTTCTGCTTTGAGAACAGGGCTACCGCCATTGACGTTTCCTGAGGAAAGCTTGCATTTGCAATGGTCAGATTTTCTGTGCTCATTGCAGAAAACAGAAAAGAATAGGCAGTCTCACATAATACCTGCTTTTCTCAGAGGATTGGATGAAGTCAGGAAGTTCTTTCCTTCACTGAGAAACATGCCGACTGATGTTGACTCTGCACTCTCTTAGTTGGAAAAGAGTGTATAGATAGAAAAAAACTTTGGAAAGGCACTTGGGCTTGTTAGGATTTCACCACGCACTTTGTATTTCTTGGGCAACAACGTGCTTTCAGAATCTCTTAACGCTTACTCTACGTACTCGTTCCACTTCCAGAACAGGGGTACCGCAATGTAGGTTCCTGAGGAAACCTTCCATTTGCAAAGGGCAGATCTGCTGAGCTCATTGCTGGAAAGCAAAACCAAATGACGGTTTTCTCATTCTAACTGCTTTCGTCAGAGGAATGGACGAACTCAGAGTGTTTTCTTTCACTGAGAAACATAAAAGCTGATGTTGCCGTGGAGCTCTGTTGTTTGCAAATAACTGAAATTGACATGCATTCAAGTGGGGAAACGCATGGGTTTGCTAGGATTTCACTATGCACTGTGTTTTCCCTGGGCCTCACAGTGCTCACAGTACCTCTTCAGGGCAACAATACGTAGTATTTACTCTGCTAGGAGAGGTTGCTGCTTTGCAGTTTGTGCTAGGAAACCTTGCCTTTGTACGTATAAATTTACCAAGTTCAGGCAGGAAAGAGAATTCAAAAGGCCTTTTTCTCCCTCGGCGTCAGGGTGCTTTCACAATCTCTTAAAGCTAACATTGTGTAGTTGCTCCTCTGCAAGGATTGCGCTACCGTGATATAGTTTTTCAGAAGAAGCCTTCTGCTTGCAAGAGCTAATTATGAGTTCCTTGCAGGAAAGAGAAAGGAAAAAACGTTTTTCTCTTTATGCCTGCTTTGTTCAGAGAACTGGATAAAATCAGGGAGTTCTCCCTTTCACTGAGAAATATGCAGGTTGATGTTGCCTCTGCTCTCTTTAATTCAAAAAGAGTGTGTAGTTACACACTTTGAACTGTAGAAAGGCACCGGGATTTGTTAGGGTGTCACCATGCACTTTGTTTTCCCTGGGAAAAAACGTGTCTTCACAATATCTTAACGCTAACACTGCATACTCTCTCCACTTCAAGAAAAGGGCTACCGCAATGGAGTTTTCCTGAGAAAACCTTGCTTTTGCAAGGGCTAGATTTGCCGAGCTCATTGAAGGAAAGAGAAACCAAATGACGGTTTTCTCATTCCGACTGCTTTGGTGAGAGGACTAGCTGAAGTCAGAGAGTTCTTTCTTTCCCTGAGAAACATGCAGGGTGATGTTGCCTCTGCTCTCTCTTACTTGGAAAAGTGTGTATAGTTATAAACTTTGAACTGTGGGAAGACACTTGGGTTTTTTAGGATTTCAGCATGAACTTTGTTTTTCCTGGGCAACAATGTGCTTTAACAATCTCTTAACGCTAACTCTAAATACTCGTTCCACTTCCAGAACAGGGCTACCAGAATATAGTTTTCCTGAGGAAACTTTCCGTTTGCAAAGGGGAGATGTGCCAAGCTCATTGCGGAAAGCAAAACCAAATGACGGTTTTCTCAGTGTAACTGCTTTCTTCAGAGGAATGGATGAAGTCAGAGTGTTCTTTCTTTCAATGAGAAACACAAAAGCTGATGTTGCCTCCGAACTCCGTCCTTTGCAAATAACTTAAATTGACATGAATTCAAGTGCGGAAAGACATGGGTTTCCTAGGATTTCACTATGAACTGTGTTCTCCCTGGGCCTCACTGTGCTCACAGTATCTCTTCAGGGCCACACTACGTAATATTTACTCTGCAAGGAGAGAGGTTACTGCTTTGCAGTTTGTGTTAGGAATCCTTGCCTTTGTACGTGGAAATTTGCCGAGCTTTGGCAGGAAAGAAAATTGAAAAGGTCTTTTTCTCACTCGGCATCAGGTTGCTTTCACAATCTCTTTAAGCTAATACTGTGTAGTTTCTCTTCTGCAAGGATAGCGGTACCACGATGTAGTTTTTCAGAAAAAGCCTTGCATTTGCAAGAGCAAATTATGAGTTCCTTGCAGGAAAGAGAAAGGGAAAAACGTTTTTTTCATTATGCCTGCTTTGTTCAGAGGACTGGATGAAGTCAGAGAGTTCTCCCTTTCACTGAGAAACATGAATGCTAATGTTGCCTCTGCACTCTCTTAACTCGGAAAGAGTGTGTAGTTACACACTTTGAACTGTAGAAAGACACTGGGGTTTGTTAGGATTTCACCATGCACTTTGTTTTCCCTGGGCTAAATCGTGCCTTCAGAATATCTTAACGCTAACACTGCACACATGTCCACTTCAAGAAAAGGGCTACCGCAATGAAGTTTTCCTGAGGAAACCTTGCGTTTGCAAGGGCCAGACTTGCCGAGCTCATTGCAGGAAACAGAAACCAAATGACAGTTTTCTCATTCTGACTGCTTTGGTGAGAGGACTTGCTGAAGTCAGGGAGTTCTTTCTTTCACTGAGAAACATGCAGGGTGATCTTGCCTCTGCACTCTCTTACTGTAGTTACACACTTTGAACTGTGGAAAGGCACATGGGCTTGTTAGGCTTTCACCATGTGCTTAGTTTTTCCTGGGCAAAAACATGTTTTAAAATATCTTAACACTAACTCTACATACTCTTTCCACTTCCAGAACAGGGCTACTGCAATGTAGTTTTCCTGAGGAAACCTTCTGTTTGCATAGGGCAGATCTGACGAGCTCCTTACAACACAATAAGGCAAAGACGCAAGGCATGTCAAGGTAAAAAGGGGAGAAAGCAAAAAGGCAATACAAAAATGCAAAAAATCCGAAAGACCAAAAGTGAAGGCAAAAATGGAAGAAAAAAGGGAAGCCAAAAGGGAAAAAGGTAAAAAGGCCAGGGAAAAAGGAAGAAAAGCAAGGCAAAGAGGCAAAAAGACATCGCTAGGCAAGGCAAAAAGGCAAGGTATGGCAAAGAAAAAGGCAAGGCAAGGCACAGAAAGAAAAAGGCAAAAAGGCAAGTTAAGGCAAAATGGCAAAAAAGCAAGGCAAGGAATAAAAAAAGCAAGGCAAAAATGCAAAAAGGGAAGGCAAAAGCAAGGCAAAAAGGAAGACAATAAGGTAAAAAGGCAAACAGATAAAAAGGCAAGTCAAGAAGGCAAAAAGGCAAGGCAAAAAAGGTAAAAGGGAAGACAAAAGGGCAAAGAGGCAAGAGGGGGAAAGGTAAAAAGGCAAGACAGAAAGGCAAGGCAAGGAAAGGAAAACAGGCAAGGCAAGGAAAAAAGGAAAAAAGGCAAGGCAAGGCAATGCCTGCAAAAAAGAAGGCAAGGCAAAAAGGTAAAAAGGGAAGAAAAAGGCAAAAGGCAAGGCAAAAAACAAAAAAGGCAAGGCAAAAAGGCAAAATAGTCCAGGCAAGGCAAAAAGGCCATGCAAGGCAAAGCAAAAAGTCCAAAAGGCGAAAAGGCAAGGCAAGGCAAAAAGGTAAGGCAAAGCAAGACAAAAAGGGAAAATGGTGAAACACAATGAAAAAAAGTCAGGGCAAAAAGAAAACAGGCAAAAAGGCAAGGAAAAAGGAATAAAGGCAAGGAGAAAAGGCAAAAGGCAAGTCAAAAGGGAAAAAGATAAGACAAAAGGCAAAGAGGGGAAAAGTGAAAAAGCAAGGCAAAAAGCTAAAACGGAAAGCAAAAAAGGGAAAAAGGGAAGGCAAAAAGGCAAGGCAAAAAGTGAAAAAGTCAAGGCAAAAACAAAAAAGGTAAGGCAAAAAGACAAAATTCAAGGCAAAAGGACAAAAAGGCAAAAAGATAAGGCAAGAGGAAAAAAGGCAAAGAGGCAAAAAGTTAAAATGCAAAGCCAACATGTAAAAAGGCAAAAAGGCAAGGCAAACCAGTAAAAAGGCAAAAGGCAAGTCATAAAGGCAACAAAAAAGGCAATACAAAAGGCAAAAAGACAATGGAAAAGGCAAAAAGAAAAGGGAAAAACACGAGGCAAGGCAAAAAGGCAAAAACGCAAAGCAAGGCAAGGTAAAAGGCATAAAGGTAAAAAAGTGAAAAGGGAAAAAAGCAATGCAAAGAAAGGAATAATGGCTAAAAGGCAAAAGCAAAAAGGCAATGCAAAAAGGAAAAGATAAGGCAAATGGAAAAATGGTAAGGAAAAAAGGCAAAAATCCAAAAAGACAAGGGAAAAAAGCAAAGCAAAAAGGCAAGACAAGGCAACAGAAAAAGGGAAAAAAGCAAAAAGGAAAAAGGCAAGGCAAAAAGGCAAGGAAAGAGCACAAAAAGGCAAGGCAAAAGGGAAAAAAGCAATTAGATAAGGCAAAAGAAAAAAGGCAAAAGTCAAAAAGACAAGGCAAAAAGCTAAAAAGCAAGGGAAAAAGGGAAGACAAAAAGTCAAAAACGCAAGGCAAAAAAAGCAAGGCAAGCTAAAAAGGCAAAATAGAAAAAAGAAAAAAGGCAATGCAAAAAGGCTAAAAAGCAGAAAGGCAAGGAAAAAAGCCAAAAAGGGAAGGCAAGGCAAAAAGGCAAAGAGGGGAAAAGGCAGGGTAAGGAAAGGCAAAAAGGCAAGGTAAGGAAAGGAAAAAAGGCAAAGCAAAATATCTAAGAGGAAAAGCAATAAGGTAAAAAGACAAAAAGACAAAAAGGCAAGGCATAAAGGCAAAAGGCTAAAAGGCAAAGCATGAAGGCAAAAAGGGCAAAAAGTCAAGGCAAAAAGGGAAAAAGGCCAAGCAAAAAGGCAAAAACGCAAGACAAGCAAGGTAAAAAGGCAAAAAAGCAAAAAGGAAAAAGGCAAGACAAAAAGGTAAAAAGGCAAGACAAAAAGGCAAAAAGGAAAGCAATAAGGTAAAAAGGCGAAAAGGGAAGGCAAACCGGTAAAAAGGAAAAAGGCAAGGCATGAAGCCAAAAGGTAAAAGGCAAGGAAAAGGCAAGACAAAAGGCAAAAAGGCAAGGCAAAAAGGGAAAAAGGCACAAAGACAAAGCAAAAATTCAAAGAGGCAAGTCAAGGCAAAAATACAAGGCAAGGCAAAAAGGCAAAAACACAATGCAAGGCAAGGCGAGGAAAAAGGTAAAAAGGCAATGCAAGGAAATGCAAAAAGGCTAAAAGACAAAGCAAAAAGGCAAAAAAGCAAGGCAAAAATGCAAAAAGGAAAAAAAAATTAGGCAAAAGTAAAAATGGAAAAAAGGCAAGTAAAAATGGCAAAGGGAAAAAGGCAAAAAGGGAAGGCAAAAAGCAAGGCAAGGCAAGGTAAAAAGGCAAAAAAGCAAAAAGCAAAAAGGCAAGGCCTAAAGGCTAAAAAGCAGAAAGGCAAGGAAAAAAGCCAAAAAGGCAAGGAAAAAATGCAAGCCAATAACTTAAAAAGGCAAAAAGGCAAGGCAAACCGGTAGAAAGATAAAAAGGCAAGGCAAAAAGGAAAAAAGGCAATGCATGATGGCAAAAAGCCAAAAAGGCAAGGAAAAAGGCAAAAAAGCAAGGCAAGGCAAGGTAAAAAGGCAAAAATGCAACGCAAGCAAGTCAAGGAAAAAGGCAAAAAAGCAAAAAGACACAAAGGCAAGGCAAAAACGCAAAAAGGCAAGGCAAACTGGCAAAAAGGCAACACATGAAGGCAAAAAAAGCAAATCAAAAAGACAAGACAAAAAGGCAAGACAAAAGGCAGAAAGGTAAGGGAAAAAAGTAAAAAGGCAAGGCAAAAAGTCAATTCAAAAAGGCAAAAAGGCAAGGCTAGGCCAACAGGAAAAAAGGCAAGGGAAGGCAAAAAGGCAAAGAGGGAAAAAGGCAAGGCAAAAAGGCAAGGTAAGGAAAGGCACAAAGGAAAAAAGGCAAGGCAAAAAGTCAAAGAGGAAAGCAATAAGATAAAAACGCAAAAATACAAAAAGGCAAGGCATGAAGGCAAAAACGGCTAAAAGGCAAGGCATGAAGGCAAAAAAGGCCAAAAGGCAAGGCATGAAGGCAAAAAGACAAGGGAAAAAGGCCAAATAAAAAGGCAAAAACGCAACACAAGCAGGGTAAAAAGGCAAAAAAGCAAAAAGGAAAAAGGCAAGACAAAAAGAAAAAAGACAAAAACACAAGGCAAAAAGGAAAAAGGCAAAAAGATAAGGCAAAAGGAAAAATGGCAAAGAGGCAAAAAGACAAGGCAAAAAGCTAAAAAGCAAGGCAAAAACTCAAGGCAACCAATGCAAAGAGGCAAAAAGACAGGGCAGTAACGTAAAAAGGCAAAAAGGCAAGGCAAACTGGTAAAAAGTCAAATAGGCAAGGCAAAATGGCAAAAAGGAAAAAAGGCAAGGCGAAATGGCAAAAAGCCAAAAAAAAAAAAAGGCAAGGGAAAAAGGTAAAAATGCAAGGCAAGGCAAAAAAGCAAAAAGGGAAAAAGGCAGGACAAACTGGCAAAAGGCCAAAAAGGCAAGACATGAAGGCAAAAAAGGAAGACAAAAAGGCAAGGCAATAAGGTAAAAAGGCAAAAGGGCAAGGCAATAAGTTAAAAAGGCAAAAAAGCAAGGCACGAAGGCAAAAAGGCAAGGCAAGGAAAAGCAAAAAGGCAAGGCAAAAACGCAAAATGGAAAAAGGCAAAGCAAAAAGGGAAAAACGCAAGGCAAAAAGGCAAAAACGCAAGGCAAGGCATGGCAAAAAGGGAAAAACGCAAGACAAGGCAAGGCAAGGAAAAAGATAAAAAGGCCAAAGGGCAAAGCAAAAAGGCAAGGCAAAAAGAGAGAGGCAAAAAAGCAAGGCAAGGCTAGGCAAAAAGGCAAAAAGGAAAGGAAAGGAGAAAAGGCAAAAAGGCAAGGCAAGGCAAAGAGGAAAAAAAGGCAAAAAGGAAAGGGAAGGCAAAAAGGCAAGCAAGGAAAGGCAAAAAGGCAAGACAAAAAGGCAGGCAAAAAAGCAAAAAGGAAAGGCAAAAGCATAAGATAAAAGGAAAAAACAAGGCAAAAAAGCAAGCCAAGGCAAGGCAAAAAAGGAAAAAGGCAAGGCAAAAAGACAAGGCAAAAAGGAAAAAAGGCATAGAAGGAAAAGGCAAGGCAAGGCAAGGCAAAAAGACTAAAAGGCAAGGCAAGGCAAAAAGGCAAGGCAAAAAGGCAAGTAAGGAAAGGCAAAAAGACAAAGTAAGGAAAGGCAAAAAGGAAAAAAGGCAAGGCATGAAGGCAAAAAGGCTAAAAGGCACGGCGTGAAGGCAAAAATGGCAAAAAGGCAAGGGAAAAAGACCAGGCAGAAACGCAAGACAAGCAAGATAAAAGGGCAAAAAAACCAAAAAGGAAAAAGGCAAGACAAAAAAGCAAAAGGGAAAAAGGCAAGACATAAAGGCAAAAAGGCAAGGCAATAAGGTAAAAAGGCAAAAAGGGAAGGCAAACCGGTAAAAAGGCAAAAAGGCGAGGCATGAAGGCAAAAAGACAAGACAAGAAGCAAAAAGGCAAGGCAAAAAGGCAAAAATTCAAAAAGGCAAGTCAAGGCAAAAAGACAAAAATACAAGGCACGGCAAAAAGGTAAAAAGTCAATGCAAGGAAAGGCAAAAAAGGCTAAAAGGCAAAGCAAAAAGGCAAGGCAAAAATGCAAAAAGGAAAAAAAGGCAAAAGTAAAAATACAGAAAAGTCAAGGAAAAATGGCAAAAAGCCAAAATGAGAAAGGAAAAAAGGAAAAGGCAAGGCAAAAAGGCAAGGCAAGGTAAAAAAGGCAAAAATCAAAAACGAAAAAAGGCAAAAGGGCAAAAAGGCAAGGCGAAAAGTTAGAGGAAAGGCAATAAGGTAAAAAGGCAAAAAGACAAGGGAAAAGGGAAAAAGGCAAGGCAAGGCAAGGCAAGGTAAAAAGGCAAAAATCAAAAAGGAAAAAGGCAAGGCAAAAAGGGAAGACAAAATGCAAAAAGGCAAGGAAATAAGGTAAAAAGACAAAAAGGGAAGGCAAACCGGTAAAAAGGCAAAAAGGCAAGACAAAAGGCAAAAAGGCAAGGCAAAAAGACGAGGGAAGGCAAAAAGACAAAAATACAAGGCAAGGCAAAAACACAACGCAAGGCAAGGCAAGGAAAAGGGCAAAAAGGTAAAAAGTCAAAAAGGGAATGCAAGGAAAGGCAAACAGGCTAAAAGGCAAAGCAAAAAGGCAAAAAGGAAAAAATAAGGCAAAATTAAAAATGGAAAAAAGGCAAGGAAAACCGGCAAAAAGACAAAGGAAAGAGGCAAAAAGGGGAAAAGGCAAGGCAAAGCAAGGTAAAATGGCAAAAATCAAAAAGGAAAAAGGCAAGGCAAAAAGGGAAAAACGTACAGCAAAGAGGCAAAAAGGCAAGGTAAGGAAAGGCAAAAAGGCAGGCAAAAAGTCAAAGAGGAAAGGCAATAAGGTAAAAAGGCAAAGAGACATGGGAAAAAGGGAAAAAGGCAAGGCAAGGCAAGGGAAAAAGGCAACAATCAAAAAGGAAAACGACGAAGCAAAATGGCAAAAAGGCAAGGCAAAAAGGAAAAAGGCAAAAAGGAAAAAAAGCAAGGCAAAAAGGCAAGGCAAGGCAAAGAGGCAAGGCAAGGCAAAGAGGCAAGGCAAGGCACGGCAAGGAAAAAGACAAAAAGGCAAGGCAAGGAATGGCAAAAAGTCAAGGCAAAATGGGAAAAAGGCAAGGCAAAAAGGCAAGGCAAGGTGAAAAGGCAACACTCAAAAAGGAAAAAGGCAAAGCAAAATGGCAAAAAGGCAAAGCAAGTCAAGGCAAAAAGGCAAGGCAAGGCACGGCAAGGAAAAAGGCAAAAAGGCAAGGCAAGAAATGGCAAAAAGGCAAGGGAAAAAGGCAAGGAAAGGAAAGGCAAAAATGCAAGGCAAAAAGGCAACGTAAGGTAAAAAGGCAAGACAAAAAGTTATGGCAAAAAGGCAAAAAGGCAAGGCAAAAAGGCAAAAATGCAAGGCAAAAAGGCATCAAGGCAAAAAGGCAAGGCACTGCAAAAAGACAAGACAAGGAAAGGAAAAAAGGCAAGAAGGCAAGGCAGAAAGGCAAGGCAAAAAGATAAGGCAAAAAGCCTAAAAGACAAAGCAAAAAGGCAATTCAAAAAGGCAAAAAGGCAAGGCAAGGCAAAAGGGCAGAAAGGCAAGGCAAGGCAAAAAGATAAGGCAAAATGCAAAAAGCCTAAAAGACAAGGCAAAAAGGCAATTCAAAAAGGCAAGGCAAAAGGTAAGGCAAAAAGGTAAAAAGGCAAAAAGGCAAGGCAAAAAGACAAAAGGCAAGTCAAGGCAAAAACGCAAGGCAAAAAGTCAAAAAGGCAAGGCAAGGCAAAGAAAAAGGCTTGCCTTTTTGCCTTCCCTTTCCTTTTTGCCTTCCCTTTCCTTTTTGCCTTCCCTTTCCTTTTTGCCTTTTTTCCCTTTTGCCTTGCCTTTTTGCCTTTCCTTTCCTTGCCTTGCCTTGCCTTGCCTTTTTGCCTAGCCTTGCCTAGGCTTTTTGCCTTGCTTTGCCTTTTTGTTTTTTCGCCTTTTTCCTTGCCTTGTCTTGCGTTTTTCCCTTTTTGCCTTTCCTTGCCTTGCGTTTTTGCCTTTTTACCTTGTTTTTTTTGCCTTCATGTCTTGCCTTTTTGCCAGTTTGCCTTACCTTTTTGCCTTTTTGCCAGTTTGCCTTACCTTTTCGCCTGGCCTTGTCTTTTAGTGTTTTTTTTGCCTTGCCTTTTTTCTTTTTTGCCTTTTTCCTTCCCTGGCCTTGCCTTTTCCCTCTATGCCTTTTTGCCTTTTTCCTTCCCTGGCCTTGCCTTTTCCCTCTATGCCTTTTTGCCTTCCCTTTTTTCCTTCCCCTTTTGCCTTTTTGAGTTGCCTTTTTTTCCTTTTTGCTTTGCCTTGCCTTTTTCCCATTTTCCTTGCCTTTTTGCCTTTTTCCTTTTTTGCCTTGCCTTGGCTTGCCTTTTTGCTTTTTTGCCTTGCCTTTTTGCTTTTTTGCCTTGCCTTATTGCCTTTTCTTTTTGTCTTACGTTTTTGCCTTTTTGCCTTTCTTTTTGCCTGCCTTTTTGCCTTTCCTTGCTTGCCTTTTTGCCTTCCCTTTCCTTTTTGCCTTTCCTTTCCTTGCCTTGCCTTTTTGCCTTTCCCTTTTTGCCATGCCTTGCCGTGCCTTTTTGCCTTTTTGTCTTTTTCCCTTTTTTTCTTGCCTCGCTTTGTCTTGCGTTTTTCCCTTTTTGCCTTTCCTTGCCTTGCGTTTTTGCCTTTTTGCCTTTTTCCGTTTTGCGTTTTTGCCTTGCCTTTTTGCTTTTCCTTGCCTTGCCTTTTTGCCTTCATGCCTTGCCTTTTTACCTTTTTACCTTATTGCCTTGCCTTTTTGCCTTCATGTCTTGCCTTTTTGGCCTTTTGCCAGTTTGCCTTGCCTTTTTCCCTTTTTGCTTTTTTGCGTTTTTGCCTTGCCTTTTTGTCTTTTTGCTTGTTTGCCCGTTTACCTTGCCTTCCGTTTTTGCCTTTTTCCCTCTTTGCGTTTTTGCTTTGTCTTTTTTCCTTTTTGCCATTTTGCCTTGCTTATTTGACTTTTTACCAGTTTGCCTTGTCTTTTTGCCTTTTCACGTTATTGCCTTGCCTTTTTGCCTAGACTTTTTGCCTTTTTGCTTTTTTCCCCTTCTACATTGCCTTGCCTTGCCTTTTTGCCTTCCTCTTTTCCCTTTTTGCCTTGCTTTTTAGCTTTTTGCCTTGTCTTTTTGACTTTTGGCTCTGCCATTTTTCCTTTTGCCTTATCTTTTGGGCTTTTTACCCTTATGTCTTGCCTTTTTGCCTTGCCTTTTTTTTGCTTTTTGCCTTTTTACCTTGCCTTCCCTTGCCTTTTTGCCTTGCCTTTTTCCATTTTTGTCTTTTCCCTTGTCTTTTTGCCTTTTTACCTTATTGCCTTTCCTTACCTTGCCTTTTTGCCTCTCCTTACCTTGCCTTTTTGCCCTTTTGCTTTGCATTTTTGCCTTTTCGCCTTGCCGTTTGCCTTTTTTCTTTTTGCCTTGCCTTTTCCTTTTTGATTTATGCCTTTTTACCTTGCCTTGCCTTTTTGGCTTGCCTTTTTCCCTTGTCTTTTTGGCTTTTTACTGTTTTTCCTTTCCTTTTTTCTTTTGGCCTTGCCATTTTTTCTGTTTGCTTTTTTGCCTTTTTACCTTGCCTTGCCTTTTTGCCTTGCCTTTATCCCTTGTCTTTTTGGATTTTTTCCTTGCCTTTTTTCCATTTTTACTATTGCCTTATCTTTTTTCCTTTTTGCATTGCCTTTTAGCCTTTATTCCTTTCCTTACATTGCTTTTTTGCCTTTTTCACTTTTTACCTTTTGCCTTTTTCCTTGCCTTGCCTTGTTTTGCGTTTTTACCTTTTTGCCTTTTTGCCTTGACTTGCCTTTTGCCTTTTTGCCTTGTCTTTTTGCCTTTTTCACGTTTTGCATTGTCTTTTTGCCTTTAGGCCTTTTTGCCTTGCCTTTTTGCCTTTGTGCCTTGCCTTGCCTTTTTCCCTTTTTTCCTTTCGTTTTCTTGACTTGCCTTTTTGCCTTTTTCCTTGCCTTGCTTTGCATTTTTGCCTTTTCGTCTTCCCTTGTGTTTTTGCCTTTTTGTCTCGACTTACCTTTTCCCGTTTTTGCCTTTTTGCCTTTCTTTCTTGTCTTTTTTGCCTTTTTCCCTTGTCTTTTTGCCTTTTTTCCTTTCCTTTTTGCATTTTGTCTTGCCTTTTTCCCTTTTTCCCTTGCCTTTTTCATTGCCTTTTTGCCTTTATGACTTGCCTTTTTGCCTTTTGCCCTTGCTTTTTACCTTTTTGCCTTGCCTTTTGACTTTTTGCCTCTTTGCCTTTTTCCTTTTGCCTTACCTTTTTGCCTTTCCTTTTTGTGTTTTGCCTTGCCTTTTTCACTTTTTGCCTTCCCTTTTCCGCCTTCTGTTTTAGCTTTTTGCCTTGTCCTTTTGACTTTTTTCCTCTTTGCCTTCTTTCCTTTTTGCCTTATCTTTTTGTCTTTTTGCCCTTTTGCCTTGTCTTTTTGCCTCTTTTTCTTGGATTTTGGCCTTTTTACCTTGCCTTGCCTTTTTCCCTTTTTGCCTTTTTGTGTTGCCTTTTTGCTTTTCCTTGCCTTGCCTTTTTGCCCTCATGCCTTGACTTTTTGCGTTTTTACCGTATTACTTTGCCCTTTTGCGTATTTACCTTATTGCCTTTTTTGGCTTTTTCCTTCTCTTTCTGCTTTTTATCCTTTTTGACCTGACTTTTTGCCCTTTTACAATATTGCCTTGCCTTTTTAGCTTTTTTTTCTTGCCTTTTGGCTTTTTAGCCTTTTTGCCTTGCCTTTTTCCCTTTTTGCTTTTTTGGCTTTTTACTTTGCCTTGCCTTTCATTTTTTTCCTTTTTGCCTTCCCTTTTTCCCTTTTGCCTTGCTTTTTAGCTTTTTGCCTTTTCTTTTTGCTTTTTTGCCTCTATGCCTTTTTACCTTCCCTTTTTGCCTTTTTACCTTATTGCCTTGCCTTTTTGCTTTTTTGCATTTTTTCCAAGTCTTTTTGTCTTTTTACCTTGCCTCGCCTTGCGTTTTTGCCTTGCCTTTTTCCGTTTTTGCCTTTTTCCCTTGTCTTTTTGGCTTTTTTTCCTTTTTGCTTTGCCGTTTTTCGTTTTTCCTTATCTTTTTCCCTTTTGGCATTGCCTTTGCCTTTTTGCTTTGCCTTTTAGCTTTTTTGCCTTTCATTGCATTGCCCTTTTGCTTTTTTGACTTTTTACCTTTCTGCCATTTTCCTTGCCTTGCCTTGCATTTTTGCCTTTTATTTGCCTTACATTTTTGCCTTTTTTCCTTGACTTGCCTTTTGACACTTTCACGTTTTGCATTGCCTTTTTGCCTTTAGGCTTTTTGCCTTGCATTTTTGCATTTTGGCCTTTGTGCCTTGCCTTGCCTTTTTGCCTTGCCTTTTTCCCTTTCTTGTCCTTGCCTTGCCTTGCACATTTGCCTTGACTTGCCTTTTTGTGTTTTTTCCTTTTTGTCTTTTTCCTTGCCTTTTTGCCTCTTTTCCTTGGCTTTTTGCCTTTTTACCCTGCCATGCCTTTTTTCCCTTTTTGCATTGCGTTTTTGTATTTTGCCTTTTTGCCTTGCCTTTTTGCTTTTCCCTGCCTTGACATTTTGCCTTCATGCCTTGCCTTTTGTCGTTTTTACCTTATTGCCTTGCCTTTTGAGCTTTTTCCCTTGCCTTTCTGCTTTTTAGCCTTTTTGCCTTGCCTTGCCTTGGGTTTTTGACATTTTGCCTTTATACGTTGCCTTTTTCCATCTTTGCCTTTTTGCATTGCCTTGCCTTTTTTCTGTTTGCCTAGCCTTGCCTTTTCGTCTTTTTTAATTGTCTTTTTGTCTTGCCTTTTTCCTTTTTCCTTTTTTTGCCTTTTTACTTTGCCTTGCCTTTCCTTTTTGCCTTTTTGTCTTGCCTTTATCCCTTGTCTTTTCGGATTTTTGCCTTTTTTTCCTTACCTTTTTTTCATTTTCACTTTTGTCTTATCTTTTCCTTTTTGCATTGCCTTTTAGCTTTGCCTTTTAGCCTTTATTCCTTTCCTTGCATTGTCTCTTTGCATTTTTACTTTATTGCCTTTTTCCTTGCCTTGCCTTGCTTTGCATTTTTGCCTTTTTGCCTTGCCTTGTGTTTTTGCCTTTTTGCCTTAACTTGCCTATTGACTTTTTGCCTTATCTTTTTGCCTTTTGTCTTGTCTTTTTGCCTTGACTTCCCTTTTGCCTTAACTTCTTCCCTTTTTGCCTTGACTTTTTCGTTGCCTTATGACTTGCCTTTTTGCCTTTTTACCGGTTTGCCTTCCCTTTTTGCCTTTTTACCATATTGCCTTGCCTTTTTGCCTTTTTGTCTTGCTTTTCTGCCTTGCTTTTTATCTTTTTTCCTTGTCTTTTGAGCTTTTGCCTCTTTGCTTTTTTCCTTTTTCCTTATCTTTTTGCCTTTTTGTCCTTTTGCCTTGCGTTTTTGCCTTTTTTCTTTTTGCTTTCCTTTTTCCCTTTTTGCCTTCCGATTTAGCTTTTTGCCTGGTCTTTCTGACTTTTTCCCTCTTCGCCTTTTTTCTTTTTTGCCATTTGCCTTGTCTTTTTGCCTTTTTGCCATTTTGCCTTGCCTTTTTGCCTTTTCCCCTTATCTTTTTGGCTTTTTGCCTTTTTTCCTTGCCTGTTTTCCATTTTTACTTTTGCCTTATCTCTTGTCCTTTTTGCATTTTTGCATTGTCTTTCTGACTTTTTGTTTTGCCTTTTAGACTTTTTGAATTTCCTTGCATTGCCCTCTTGACTTTTTACCTTTCTGCCTTCTCCTTGCCTTGCCTTGCGTTTTTGCCTTTTTGCCTTTTTGCATTGCCTTTTTGCCTTTTTGCTTTGCCTTTTAGCCTTTATTCTTTTCCTTGCAATGCCTTTTTACTTTTTTGCCTTTTTGCCTTGCCTTGTGTTTTTACCTCTTTGCCTTGACTTGCCTTTTGACTTTTTGCCTTTTTGCCTTGTCCTTTTGCCTGTTTCCCTTTCCTTTTTGCCTTTTGTCTTGCCTTTTTGCCTGTTTCCCTTTCCTTTTTGCCTTGACATTTTCCCTTTTTGTCTTGCCTTTTTCTTTGCCTTTATGACTTGCCTTTTGCCTTTTTACCGGTTTGCCTTCCCTTTTTGCCTTTTTACCATATTGCCTTGCCTTTTTGCCTTTTTGTCTTGCCTTTTTGCCTGGCATTTTACCTTTTTGCCTTGTCTTTTAACTTTTTGCCTCTTTGCCTTTTTTCCGTGTGCCTTATCTTTTTGCCTTTTTGTCCTTTTGCCTTGCCTTTTTGCCTTGCCTTTTCCCTTTTTGCCTCGCCTTTTCCCTTTTTTGCCTTCCATTTTAGCTTTTTGCCTTGTCTTTTTGACTTTTTCCCTCTTTGCCTTTTTTCTTTTTGCCTTTTCTTTTTGCCCTTTTGCTTTTCCTTTTGCCTTGCCTTTTTTCCTTTTTTCCTTTCCTTTTTCTCCTTTTTCTTTTTGCCTTTCCTTTTTGGTTTTTCCCTTTGTCCCTTGCATTGCCTTGCCTTTTTGTCTTGCCTTTTCCCTTGTCTTTTTGGATTTTTGCCTTTTTTGCACATTAACTTTTCCCTTATCTCTTTTCCTTTTTGCATTTTTGCATTGCCTTTTGCCTTTTTGTTTTTCCTTTTAGGCTTTATACCTTTCCTTTCATTGTCTTTTTACTTTTTTAACTTTTTGACTTTTTCCTTGCCTTACCTCGCCTTTCTTTGCGTTTTTGCCTTTTTGTCTTGCCTTGTGTTTTTTGTCTTTTCGCCTGACTTGCCTTTCGAGTTTTTGCCTTGCCTTGTGTTTTTGCCTTTTCGCCTGATTTGCCTTTTGACTTTTTGCCTTTTTTTGTCTTTTTCCCTTATCTTTTGCTTTTTTCTTTTTGCCTTTCCTTTTTGCCTTTTGTGTTGCCTTTTTCCCTTTTAACCTTGCCTTTTCATTGCCTTTTTGCCTTTGTGACTTGCCTTTTTGCCTTTTTACCTGTTTGCCTTCCCTTTGTGCCTTTTTACTGTATTGCCTTGCCTTTTTGCCTCTTCCCTTTTTGCCTTGCATTTTACCTTTTACCTTTTTGCCTCTTTGCCTTTTTTCCGTTTACCTAATCTTTTTGTCCTTTTACCTTGCCTTTTTGCCTTCCCTTTTTCCCTTTTTTGCTTTCCGTTTTAGCTTTTTGCCTTGTCTTTTTTACTTTTTCCCTCTTTGCCTTTTAGCCTTATCTTTTTGCCTTTTTGAGCTTTTGCTTTGCCTTTTTTCCTTGCCTTTATTCCTTTTTGCCTTGCCTTTTTACCTTTTTTTCTTTCTGCCTTGCCTTTTTTGCTTTTTTACTTTTTACCTTTCCTTGCCTTTTTGCCTTCTTGCCTTGTCTTTTTGGCTTTTTGCCTTGCTTTTTTCCCATTTTAACTTTTGCCTTATGTCTTTTCCTTTTTGCATTGCCTTTTTGCTTTACCTTTTAGTGTTTATTCCTTTCCTTGCAATGCCTTTTTCCCCTTTTCCTTGCCTTGCCTTTTCTTTGTATTTTTGCCTTTTTGTCTTGCCTTGTGTCTTTGCCTCTTTATCTTGACTTGCCTTTTGACTTTTTTCCTTCTTGCCGTTTTGCCTTTACCTGTCTTTCCTTTTTGCAGTGCCTTGCCTTTTTGCCTTGCCTTTTTTACCTTTTTCCCTTCTTGCCTTTTTGCGTTGCCTTTTTGCGTTCAGGCCTTGCCTTTTTGTGTTTTTTCTTCATGCCTCGCGTTTTTCTCTTTTTGCCTTTTTACCTTATTGCCCTGCCTTTTTGCCTTTTTACCTTGCCTTTTGCCTTTTTAACTTTTTGCCTTGTCTTTTTCCTTTTTGCCTTGCCTTGCCTTTTTGTCTTTTCCAGTTTCCTTGCCTTGCCTTTTTGTCTTGCCTTGCCTTTTCACCTTTTAGACTTTTTGCCTTGCCTTGCATGGCCTTTTTGCCTTTTTGACTTACCTTTTTCCTTCTTTGCATTTTTGCCTTTTTCTTTTTTGCTTTTTCCCTTTTTTCCATGCCCTTCGTCTTTTTCCTTCCCTTTTTCCTTTTCACTCTTTTGCCTTTTTGCCTTGCATTTTTGCCTTCTGTTGTCTTTTTGCCTTTTTCCTTGCCATGCCCTGCCTTGCCTTTTTGCCGTGCCTTACCTTTTTTCCTTGCCTTCCCTTGCCTTGTTGTCCTTTTGCCTTGTCTTTTTACCTTTTTCCCTTCTCGCCTTTTTGCCCTACCTCTTTCCATTTTTGCCTTGCCTTTTTGCCTTCTTGCCTCACGTTTTTGTCTTTTTGCCTTGCTCTTTGCCTTTTTATAGTCCTTGCCTGCCTTTTTGCCATTTTTGCCTTGACTTGCCTTTTTCCTGCCACGGCTTGCCTTGTCTTTTTCTTTGCCATGCCTTTCCTTGCCTAGCAATGTCTTTTTGCCTTTTTGCCTTGCTTTTCTTCCCTTTTCTCTGGCCTTTTTACCTTTTGGCTTGCCTGTTTTCCTTCTGTCTTCCATTTTTGCCTTCACTTCTGTTCTTTCTGCTTTTTTGCATTTTTGTATTGCCTTTTTGCTTTTTTTGCCTTTTTACTTTCAGATGCCTTGAGTTTTTGCCTTTTTGCCTTATTGCGTTGCAAGAAGCTCGGCAGATCAGCCCTTTGCAAATGGAAGGTTTCCTCAGAAAAACTCCATTGCACTAGCCCTGTTCTGGAAGTGGAACGAGTATGTAGAGTTAGCGTTAAGAGATTGTTAAAGCACGTTTTTGCCCAGGAAAAATTAAGTGCATGGTGAAATCCTAACAAGCCCAAGTGCCTTTCCACAGTTCAAAGTGTGTAACTATACACTCTTTTCCAAGTAAGTGAGCGAGGAGGCAACATCAGTCTGCATGTTACTCAGTGAAAGAAAGAACTCCCTGACTTCATCTGCTCCTCTGAGAAAAGCAGGTATTATGAGAGACTGTCTATTCTTTTCTCTTTCCTGCAATGAGCTCACAAAATCTGACCCTTGCTAAAGCAAACATTCCTCAAGAAAAGCCCATTGCGGGAGCCCTGTTGTTGAGATGGAAAAAGTATGTAGTGTTAGCGTTAAGAGATTGTGGAAGCACGTTGTAGCCCAGGGAAAACAAAATGCATGGTGAAATCCTAACAAACTCAAGTGTCTTTCCACAGTTTAAAGTATGTAACTACACACTCTTTTCCAAGTAAGAAAGCACAGAGGCAAGATCACCCTGCGTGTTTCTCAGTGAAAGAAAGAACTCCCTGACGTCAGCCAGTCCTCTCACCAAAGCAGTCAGAATGAGAAAACTATCATTTGGTTTCCATTTCCTGCAATGAGTTCGGCAGATCTGCCCTTTGCAATCAGAATGTTTCCTCAGGAAAACTACATTGCAGTACCCATGTGCTGAAAGTGGAACGAGTATGTAGAGTTAGCATTAAGAGATTGTGAAAGCACTTGGTTGCCCAGGAAAAACAAAGTGCATGGTGAAATCCCAAGAAACCCAAGTGCCTTTCCACATTTCAAAGTCTATATCTATACACTCTTTTCTAAGTAAGAGAGCACAGAGGCAACATCAGTCTGCATGTTTCTCAGTGAAAGAAAGAACTCCCTGATTTCATCCACTCCACTGAGAAAAGCAGGTATTATGAGAGACTGTCTATTCTTTTCTCTTTCCTGCAATGAGCTCGGCAAATCTGGCCCTTGCAAACGCAAGGTTTCCTCAGGAAAACTCAACTGCAGTAGCCCTTTTCTTGAAGTGGAACAAGTATGCGGTTAAAATATTCTGAAGGCACGATTCAGCCCAGGGAAAACAAAGTGCATGGTGAAATCCTAACAAACCCCAGTGCCTTTCTACAGTTCAAAGTGTGTAACTACACACTCTTTTCCAATTAAGAGAGTGCAGAGGCAACATCAGCCTGCATGTTTCTCAGTGAAAGGGAGAACTCTCTGACTTCATCCAGTCATCTGAACAAAGAAGGCATAATGAGAGAAACTTTTTTTCCTTTCTCTTTCCTGCAATGAACTCATAATTCACTCTTGCAAATGCAAGGCTTCTTCTGAAAAACTACATCGCGGTAGCGCAATCCTTGCAGAGGAGCAACTACACAGTGTTAGCTTTAAGAGATTGTGAAAGCACCCTGACGCCGAGGGAGAAAAAGGCCTTTTGAATTCTCTTTCCTGCCTGAACTCGGTAAATTTCCATGTACAAAGGCAAGGATTCCTAACACAAACTGCAAAGCAGTAACCTCTCTCTTTGCAGAGTAAATACTATGTAGTGCAGCCTTGAAGAGATACTGTGAGCACAGTGCATAGTGAAATCCTAGCAAACCCATGTCTTTCCACACTTGAATTCATGTCGATTTAAGTTATTTGCAAAGGACAGAGCTCAGAGGCAACATCAGTTTTTGTGTTTCTCATTGAAAGAAAGAACACTCTGACTTCATCCATTCCTCTGACGAAAGCAGTTACATTGAGAAAACTGTCATTTGGTTTTGCTTTCCTGCAATGAGCTCAGCATATCTCCCCTTGCAGATGGAAAGTTTCCTCAGGAAAACTACATTCCAGTAGCCCTGTTCTGGAAGTGGAACGAGTATGTAGAATTAGTGTTAAGAGATTGTGAAAGCACTTTGTTGCCCAGGAAAAACAAAGTGTATACTGAAATCCTAAAAAACCCAAGTGCCTTTCCACAGTTCAAAGAGTATAGCTATACACACTTTTCCAAGTAAGACAGCACAGAGGCAACATCACCCTGCATGTTTCTCAGTGAAAGAAAGAACTCTCTGACTTCATCCAGTCCTCTCACCAAAGCAGTCAGAATGAGAATACCGTCTTTTGGTTTCTGTCAATGGCTAAAGGCCAAAAAGTCGGGACATGAAGGTAAAAAGGCAAGGCAATAAGGTAAAAAGGCAAGGCATGAAGGCAAAAAGGAAAACAGGCAAGGCAAGGAAAAGCAAAAAGGCAAGGCAAAAATGCAAAATGCTAAAAGGCAAGGGAAAAAGACAAGGCAATTTAAACAGGCAAAAAGCCAAGGAAAAGATTCAAAAAGGCAAGAGAAAACTCAAGGCAAGGCAAGAAAAAAGGCAAAAAGATAAAAAGGCCAGGCAAGGCAAAAAGGTAAAGGCAAAAAGGCAAGAGAAGTCTAGGCAAAAAGGTAAAAAGGCAAGGAAAGGAAAGCAAAAAAGGCAAAAAGTCAAGGCAAAGCAAGGCAAAAAGGCAAGGCAAGGAAAAAAGCCTAAAGGGCAAAAAGACATGGCAAGGCAAGGCAAAAATGCAAAATTCAAGGCAAAAACCCTAAAGGGAAAAAGTCAATGCAAAAATGGAAAAGGGCAAAAAGACAAGGCAAAAGGCAATAAGTCAAAAGGCAAGTCAAGGCAAAAATGCAATGCAAGGCAGAAAGGCAAAAACGGAAGGCAAGGCAAGGAAAAAGGCAGAAAGGTAAAAAGGCAAAAAGCAATGCAAGGAAAGGCAAAAAGGCTAAAAGGCAAAGCAAAAAGGCAATGCAAAATTGCAAAACGAAAATGATAAGGAAAAAGGAAAAAAGGCCAAAAGCCAAATAAGCCAAAAAGACAAGGGAAAAAAGACAAGAAAGGAAAAAGGCAAGGCAAAACGGCAAAAACGTGAGGCAAGGCAAGGTAAAAAAGCAAAAAGGCAGGTCAAAAAAGGCAAAAAGTCAAGGCAATAAGATAAAAAGGTAAAATTGCAAGACAAACCGACAAAAAGGGAAAAAGCCAAGGCAAAAAGGGAAAAAGGAAGGGAAAAAGAAAACTGGCAAAAAGGCAAGGGAAAAGAGCAAAAAGGAAAAAAGATAAGGCAAAAGGAAAAAATGAAAAAAGGCAAGGACAAAAGGCAAAGAGGCAAAAAGTCAAAAAGAGAAGGCAAAAAGGTAAAAAGCAAGGGAAAAGGGAAAAAGGCAAGGCAAAAAGGAAAAAGGCAAAAGACAAGGCAAGGCAAAATGGCAAGAAGTGAAGGCAAGGCACGGCAAAAAGTCAAAAAAGCAGAATGGCAAAAAGATAAGGCAAAAGGAAAAAAGCCTAAAAGAGAAGGCAAAAAGGCAAGGCAAAAGGGGAAAAGTCTAGACAAAATGCAAAAAAAGCAGAGATGCAAAAAGGCAAGGCAATGCAAGGAAAAACGCAAAAAGGCAAGGCAAGTCAAGGGAAGAAGGGAAAAAGGCAAGGTAAAAACTAAAAAGGAAAAAGGCCAAGAAAAAGGCAAAAAGGCAAGGCAACAGGGCAAAAAGGCAAAAAGGTAAGGGAAAAGAGAAAAAGGAAAAAGGCAAGGAAAAAAGGCAAAGAGGCAAAAAGTCAAAAGGACAAGGCAAAACAAGCCAGGCAAAAAGGCAAGGGAAAAATGTAAAAACCCAAAGCAAAAAGGCACGGCTAGGCAAAAAGGCAAGGCAAGGCAAAAAGGCAAAGAGGGAAAAAGGCAAAGTAAAAAGGCAAAAACACGAAAACGCAAAGAGAGGCAAGGTAAAAAGTCAAAAAAGCAAAAAGGCAAGGCAAAAAGGCATGGCATGAAGGCAAAAAGGAAAAAAGCAAGACAAAAAGGCAAGGGAAAAGGACGAAAAGGCAAGGCAAAAAGTCAAAAACACAAGGCAAGGCAAGGTAAAAAGAAAAAAAGGCAAAGCGAAAAGGCTAAAAAGCAAAGGCAAGGAAAAAAGCCAAAAAGGCAAGGCAATAAGGTAAAAAGGCAAAAAGGTAAGGTAAGGAGAGGCAAAAAGGCAGGGCAAAAGGCGAAATGCAAAAAAATGAGGCAAAAAGACAAGGCAAGGTAAAAAGGCAAAAAGGGAAAAGCCAAGGAAAACAGGCAAAAAGGCAAGGCAAGGTAGGAAAAAGGCAAAAAAGACAAAAACGAACAAATGCAAAAAGGCAAGTCAAGGCAAAAAGGCAAGGCAAAGCAAGGCAAGGGAAAAGGGAAAAAGGCAAGAAGGCAAAGCAAGGCAAAACGGCACAGCAAGGCAAGGCAAAAAGGTAAAGGTAAAAAGGCAGGGCAAGGCTAGGTAAAAAGGCAAAAGGCAAAGCAAGGAAAGGACCGGAAAAAAGGCAAAGAGGCAAAAAGGCAAGGTAAGGCAAGGCAAAAATTTAAAAAGGAAAGGGAAGGCAAAAGACAAGCAAGGAATCACAAAAAGGCAATGCAAAAACGCAGGCAATAAGGCAAAAGGGAAGGCAAAAAGGTAAAAATGCAAGACAAAAGAAAAAGGTAAGGCAAAAAGGAAAGGCAAGGCATAAAGACTAAAGGGCAAAAAGGCAAGGCAAGGCAAGGAAAAAGGTAAAAATGCTAGGGAAAAAGGCTTGAATGCAAAAAGGGAAAAAGGCAAAAAGACAAAAACGCGGGGCAAGGCAAGGTAAAAAGGCAAAAAGGCTAAAAAACAGAAAGTGAAGGAAAAAAGCCAGAAAGGCAAGGCAAAAAAGGCACAGCAATAAGGTAAAAAGGCAAAAGGGCAAGGTAATAAGGTAAAAAGGCCAAAAGGCAAGGCATGAAGGCAAAAGGCAAGGCAAGGAAAAGCCAAAAGGCAAGGCAATGTAAAAAGGCTAAAAGCCAAGGAAAAGAGGCAAAAAGGCAAGAGAAAACACAAGGCAAGGCAAGGAAAAAGGCAAAAAGGCAAAGCAGGGCAAAAAGGCAAAGCAGGTCAAAAATGCAAAAAGCCTAGGCAAGGCAAGGCAAAAAAGTAAAGGCAAAAGGCAAGACAAGGCTAGGCAAAAAGGCAAGGCAAGGAAAGGAAAGGAAAAAAGGGAAAAGGGCAAGGCAAGGCAAAAAGGCAAGAAGACTAAAGGGAAAAAGGCAAGGTAAGGCAAGGCACAAAGGCCAAAATGCAAAAATGCAAGGCAAAAAGGCCTAAAGGCAAAAAGGCAATGCAAAACGTGAAAAAGGCAAAAAGATGAGGCAAAAAGTCGAAAGGCAAGTCAAGGCAAAAAGGCAAAAACGGAAGGCAAGGCAAGGAAGAAGGCAGAAGGGTAAAAAGGCAAAAGGGCAATGCAAGGAAAGGCAAAAAGCCTAAAAGGCAATGCAGAATGCAAAAAAGGAATAAGATAAGGGAAAAGTAAAAATGGAAAAAAGGCAAAAAGCCAAAAAGACAAGGGAAAAAGTGAAGGTAAAAAGAAAAAAGGCAAAAAGGGAAGCAAAAAGGAATAAAGGCAAGCAAAAAAGGCAAAAAGGCCAGGCAAAAGGAAAAATGGGAAAGAGGAAAAAAAAAAGTCAAGGCAAAAAGCTAAAAAGAAAGGCAAAAAAGGGAAAAGGGAAGGCAAAAAGTGAAAAAGGCAAGGCAAAACGCAAAAAGCAACGCAAAAGGACGAAAAGGCAAAAAGATAAGGCAAAAGGAAAAAAGGCAGAGGCAAAAAGTCAAAAGGCAAGGCAAAAAGGTAAAAAGCAAGGAAATAAAGCAAAAAGGCAAGACAAAAAGGCAAAAAGGCAAGGCAATACGGTAAAAAGGCAAAAAGGCAAGTCATAAGGCAACGAAAAAGTCAAGGCAAAAAGGGAAGAAGTCAAGGCAAAAGGGAAGAAGTCAAGGCAAAAAGACAAGGCAAAAAGTCAAAAGGCAAGTCAAGGCAAAAAGGCAAAAACACAAGGTAGGACAAAAAGGCAAAAATGCAAAGCAAGGCAAGGCAAGGAAAATAGGTAAAAGGCAAAAAAGCAATGCAAGGAAAGGAATAAAGGCTAAAAGTCAAAGCAAAAAGGCAAAGAGGCAATGCAAAAACACAAAAAGGAAAAAAGATAAGGCAAAAGTAAAAACGGATAAAAGGCAAGGAAAAAGGCAAAAATAAAAAAGACAAGGGAAAAAGGTAAGGCAAAAAGGCAAAAAGGTTAAGGCAAGGCAAAGAGACTAAAGGGCAAAAAGGCAAGGCAAGGCAAGGCACAAAGGCCAAAAGACAAAAAGGCAATGAAAAACGTGAAAAAGGCAAAAAGACAAGGCAAAAAGTCAAAAGGCAAGTCAAGGCGAGGCAAAAAGGCAAGGCAAGGCAAGGAAAAAGGCAGAAAGATAAAAGGTAAAAAGGCAAAAGGGCAATGCAAAGAAAGGCAAAAAGGCTAAAAGGCAAAGCAAAAAGGCAAAAAAAAATCAATGCAAAAAGGAAAAAAGATAAGGCAAAAGTAAAAATGGAAAAAATGTAAGGAAAAAGGCAAAAAGACATGGGAAAAAGGGAAAAGGGCAAGATAAAAAGGCAAAAAAGCAAAAAGGAAAATAGCAAGGCAAACTGGCAAGAAGGCAACACATGAAGCCAAAAAAGCAAGCAAAAAAGGCATGGCTAAAAGACAATTCAAAAAGGCAACATGGCAAAGCTAGGCAAACAGGAAAAAAGGCAAGGCAAGCCAAAAAGGCAAAGAAGGAAAAGGGCAAGGCAAAAAGACAAAAACCCAAGGAAAGGCAAGGTAAAAAGGCAAAAACGCAAGGCAAAAAGGCTAAAAAGCAGAAAGGCTAGGGAAAAAGTAAAAAAGGCAAGGCAATAAGGTAAAAAGGCAAAAAGGCAAGGCAGGAAGGCAAAAAGGCAAGGCAAGGAAAAGTAAAAAGGCAAGGCAAAAAGGGAAAAAGGCAAGGCAAGGTAAAAAGGCAAAAAGCCAAGGAAAAGAGGCAAAAAGACAAGGGAAAAACGCAAGGCAAGGCAAGGAAAAAGACAAAAAGGCAAAGCAAGGCAAAAAGGCAAAAAGCCTAGGCAAGGCAAAAACGCAAGGCAAGGCAAGGCAAGGAAAAGGCAGAAAGGTAAAAAGTCAAAAAGGCAAAAGAGCAATGCAAAGAAAGGCTAAAAGGCAAAGCAAAAAGGCAAAAAGGCAATGCAAAAAGGAAGAGATAAGGCAAAAGTAAAATGGAGAAAGGCAAGGCAAAAAGCCAAAGATACATGAGAAAAGGGAAACAAGGCAAGGTAAAAGGCAAAAAAGCAAAAACAAAAAGGCAAGGCAAAAAAGAAAAAAGGCAAAAAGGTAAGGCAAAAAGGAATAAAGGCAAGGAAAAAAGGCAAAAAGCCAACGCAAAAGGCAAAAAGATAAGGCAAAAGGCAAAGAGGCAAAAAGTCAAGGCAAAAAGCTAAAACAGAAGGCAAAAAGGCAAGGCAAAAGGACAAAAAGGAAAAAAGGCAAAGAGGCAAAAAGTCAAAAGGCAAGGCAAAAGGTAAAAAGCAAGGGAAAAAGGAAAAAGGCAAGAGAAAAAGGCAAAAAGGCAAGGCAATATGGTAAAAAGCAAAAAGGCAAATCATAAAGGCAAAAAGGCAAGACAAAAGGCAAAAAGTAAAAAACACAAGGTAAGACAAAAAGGCAAAAACACAAGGCAAGGCAAGGCAAGGAAAAAGGTAAAAAAGTAAAAAGGCAAAAAAGCAATGCAAGGAAAGGAATAAAGGCTAAAAGGCAAAGCAAAAAGGCAAAAAGGCAATGCAAAAAGGGAAAAAGATAAGGCAAAAGTAAAAACGGAAAAAAGGCAAGGAAAAAAGGCAAAAATCCAAAAAGACGAGGGAAAAAGACACAGCAAAAAGGCAAGGCAAGGTAAAAAGACAAAAAAGCAAAAAGGAAAAAGGCAAGGCAAAAATAAAAAGGCAAAAAGGCAAGGCCAAAAGGAAAAAAGGCAATAAAAAAAGGCAAAAAGGCAGGGCAAAAGGGCAAAAAGGCAATAAGATAAGGCAAAAGGAAAAAAGGCAAAGAGGCAAAAAGACAAGGCAAAAAGCTAAAAAGCAAGGCAAAAATGCAAGGCGAGGGAAGGTAAAAAGGCAAAAAAGCAAAAAGGCAAGGCAAAAAAGCAAAAAGGCAAGGCAAAAAAGCTAAAAAGCAGAAAGGCAAGGAAAAAAGCCAAAAAGGCAAGGGAATAACTTAAAAAGGCAAAAAAGCAAGGCAAACTGGTAAAAAGACAAAAAGGCAAAGCAAAATGGCAAAAGGAAAAAAGGCAAGGCAAGAGGCAAAAAGCCAAAAAGGCAAGGAAAAAGGCAAAGAGGGGAAAAGGCTGGGTAAAAAGGCAAAAATGCAAGGCAAGGCAAGGTAAAAAGGCAAAAAGAGAAGGCAAACTGGCAAAAAGGCAACACATGAAGGCAAAAAAGCAAGGCAAAAAGGCAAGATAAAAGGCAGAAAGGCAAGGGGAAAAAAGGTAAAAAGGCAAGGCAAAAAAAGACAAAGAGGGCAAAAGGCAAAAGACAAACACCCAAGGCAAGGCAAGGTAAAAAGGAAAGGCTAAAAAGCAGAAAGGCAAGGAAAAAAAGCCAAAAAGGCAAGACAAAAAGTTAAAAAGGCAATAAGGTAAAAAGACCAAAAGGCAAGGCATGAAGGCAAAAAGGCAAGACAAGGAAAAGCAAAAGGGCAAGGCAAAAAGTCAAGCCAAGGTAAAAAGGCAAAAAGCCAAGGAAAAGAGGCAAAAAGACAAGGGAAAAACGCAAGGAAAGGCAAGGTAAAAGACAAAAAGGAAAAAATGCAAAAAGGCAAGTCAAGGCAAAAAGGCAAGGCAAGGTAAGGAAAAAGGCAAAGCAAGGCAAAAAGGCAAAAAGCCTAGGCAAGGCAAGGCAAAAGGTAAAGGCAAAAGGCAAGACAAGGCTAGGCAAAAAGGCAAGGCAAGGCAAGGAAAAAAGGGAAAAGGGCAAGGCAAGGCAAGGCAAAAAGACTAAAGGGCAAAAAGACAAGGCAAGACACAAAGACCAAAATGCGAGGCAAAAAGGCAATGCAAAACGTGAAAAAGACAAGGCAAAAAGTCAAAAGGCAAGTCAAGGGAAAAATGCAAGGCAAGGCAAGGAAGACGGCAGAAAGGTAAAAAGGCAAAAAGACAAAAGGGCAGTGCAAGGAAAGGCTAAAAGGCAGAGCCTTTCCTTTTTGCCTCTTGTGTTGCCTTTTTGCCTTGACTTTTTCCCTTTTAACCTTGCCTGTTTCATTGCCGTTTTGCCTTTTTACCGGTTTGCCTGGCCTTTTTGTCTTGCCTTTTCCCCTTTTTGCCTTGCATTTTACCTTTTTACCTTGCCTTGATTTTTGCCTCTGCCTTTTTTCCTTTTTTGCCTTATCTTTTTGCCTTTTTATCCTTCTGCCTTGCCTTTTTGCCTTTTTCCTTTTTGCCTTCCCTTTTTCCTTTTTTGCCTTTTTACCTTGCCTTGCCTTGCCTTTTTGCCTTGCCTTTCTCCCTTTTTGCCTTTTTCCCTTGTCTTTTTGGCTTTTTGCCTTTTTTCCTTGCCCTTTTTCCATTTTAACTTTTGCCTTATCTCTTTTTCTTTTGGCATTTTTGCATTGCCTTTTTGCTTTGCCTTTTAGCCTTTATTCCTCTCCTTGCATTGCCTTTTTGCCTTTTTACTTTTTTTTTACCTTTTTCCTTGCCTTGCCTTGGTTTGCATTTTTGCCTTTTTGTCTTGCCTTGTGTTTTTGCTCTTTTTGTCTTGACTTGCCTTTTGCCTTTTTTCCTTGTCTTTTTGCCTTTCCCCTTTTTTTCTTTCCTTTTTGCCTTTTGTCTTGCCTTTTTGTATTGACTTTTCTTTTTATCTTACCTTTTTCATTTATGACTTGGCTTTTTGCCTTTTTATTGGTATGCTTTCCTTTTTTGCTTTTTTACCATATTTCCTTGCCTTTTTGCTTTGCCTTTTTGCCATGCATTTTACCTTTTTGTCTTGTCTTTTGACTTTTTGCCTCTTTGCCTTTTTTCCGTTTGCCTCATCTTTTTGCCTTGTTGTCCTTTTGCCTTGCCTTTTTGCCTTGCCTTTTTCCCTTTTTTGCCCTCTGTTTTAGCTTTTTGCCTTGTCTTTTTGACTTTTCCCCTCTTTGCCTTTTTTTCCTTTTAGCCTTATCTTTTTGCCTTTTTGCCCTTTTGCCTTGCCCTTTTGCCTTTTTCCTTGCCTTTTTTCCTCTTTGCCTTCCCTTTTTGCCTGTTTTCTTTTTGCCTTGCCTTTTTTTCTTTTTGCTTTTTTTGCCTTTTTCCTTTTTACCTTGCCTTGCCTTGTCTTTTTCTCTTTTTGCCTTTTCCCTTGTCTTTTTGGCTTTTTGCCTTTCATTTTATCCTTTTGTCTGGCCTTTTTGCCTTGACATTTTCCCTTTTTACCTTGCTTTTTTCATTGCTTTTTTGCCTTTATGATTTTATGGTGGGGTAGCATAGGGTAGGGTAGCATATGGTGGAACAGAGAAAATAGAATAGAACGGCATAAGTCAGGAGAGGTTAGTTTAGTGTAGGGTATGGTAGAGTAACACAGGATGGAATAGAGAAAACGAGAATAGAATACAACAGAATAGAAGAGAAAAGAACAGAATAGATTAGGATAGGGTAGGGTGTGGTAGGGTTCTGTAGAATAGAATAGTGTAGAATGGAATAGAATGGTGTGGAATGGAGTCGAACAGAGATGAATAGAGTAGAAAAGAGTTGAATAGAGCCAAATACCACCGAATAGGGCCAAATAGGGCCAAATCGAGCCGAATCGAGTCGAGTCAACCAGAATCGAGCTGAGTGTAGCAGAATGGAGCTGAAACGAGCCAACTAGAGACAAACAAAACGAACCAAAGTAAATCGAGCCAAATCACACCTAATCGCATCCTATTGCATCGAATCTCGTCTAATTCCATCAAATCCCACCAAAACCCATTGAATCTCGTGGAATCTCACCGAATCCTGTCGAACTGTGTCAAATAGGGTAGAATGGTGTCGAATTGAATGGAATCGAATTAAGTTGAATAGATTACAGTAGTGTAGGTTAGGCTGGTCTTCGGTAGGGTAGGGCAGAGTAGAATAGAGTAGAACAGAAGAGAATACAAAGAGTAGAATTGAGTAGAGTAGAACAGTCAGAGTCGAGTAGTGCAGAATATAGATGAATAGATCCAATTCAAGCCAAATCGAGTTGAATGGAGAGGAAATGAGACAAATTGCCATGAATTGAATCGATTGGAATAGATTAGAGTAGGGTAGGGTAGAACAGAATAGAACAGTGTAGAATGGTGTGGAATGGAGTCGAATGGAACCAAATAGTGACGAATAAAGTAGAAAAGAGCTGAATAGAGCTGAAAAGGTCTGAATAAGGTTGAATCGAGCCTAACTATGCTGAATCGAGCAGAATCGAGCCGAATTGACCCAATTCAAGTCAAATAGAGCTAAATGGAGCCGATTCAAGCCTAATCCCATGGAATCGCGTCGAAATGCATTGAATTGAATCCAATAGATTAGAGTAGAGGAGGGTAGGGTAGGAGAGGTTAGACTAGAACAGAACAGAACAAAATAGAATAGAATTAAGTAGAGTAGAGTACAGTAGAATAGAGTCAAATAGAGTTGAATAAAGCTGAATACAGTGAAAGAGCCGAACAGAGCTGAATACAGCCGAATTGACCAAATTCGAGGTGAATCGAGACGAATCATGTTGAATCTCGTTGAAATGTGTCGAATAAAAATAAATAGATCAGTGTAGGGTAGGTAAGGTTAAGGTAGGGTAGGGTAGAATAGAACAGAACAGAAAGAACAGAGTAGAGTAGACTAGAGTCAAATAGAGTCGAATAGTGCCGAAAAGAGCCGAATAGAGTGGAAAAGAGCTGAGTAGACCGAATCGAGTCTAATGGAGCGGAAAGGAGCTGAATCGAGCCAATACGAACCGAATAAGGTCAAATTGCGTTGAAGTGTGTCGAATAGAATCGAACAGATTACAGTAGGGTAAGTTAGGGTAGGGCAGGGTAGAATAGAAAGCAGTAGAACAGAACAGAATAGAACAGAACAGAACTGAAAGAATAGAATAGGGTCGAGTAGAGTATAGAAGAGTAGAATAGAGTGGAATATTGCTGAATAGAGCCAAATAGAGCCTAAAAGAGCTGAAGCGATAGAAGTCAAGACAAATCGCGACGAAACCAGTGGAATCATGCCGTATCACGTCGAATTGCGTTGAATTCCTCAATTCAAGTCAAATCAAACCCAACTGATTGGAATAGACTGGAGTAGGGTAGAGTACAATACAATAGAATGGAGAATAGAGTAGGATGGAGTAGAATGGTGTAGAATGGAGTTGAATGGAGTAGAATGGAGTCGAATGGAGTGGAAAAGAGATAATAGAATTGAGTACAGTCTAATAGAGCCAAATAGAGCCTATTAGAACTGAATAGAGCCGAATGGAGCCGATTAGAGGCGAATCGAACCGATTTGAGACAAATGGGGATGAATGGAGTGGAATGGAGCCGATTTGAGCCGAATCGCATCGAAATGCAAGGAATCGAATCCAGTTGAATAGGGTAGGGTAGGACAGAATAGAATTGAACACAGTAGAACTGAATAGAAAGAATACAATAGAAAAGAGTAGAGCAGAGTAGAATAATGTACAGGAGAGTAGAGTAGTACAGAGTCGAATAGAGTTGAATCGAGCCGGATTGAGATGAAACGAGACAAATCGCATCGAATCCCATCGAATCAATAACAATAAATTAGAGCAGGGTAGAGTAGAATAGTGTAGAATGGAGTGCAATGGAGTCGAATAGAGTAGAAAAGAGCCGAATCGAGCTGAATTGAGCCAAATTAAGCCGAAACGAGCCGATTCCAGTGAATCAAGCCTAATGAAGCCAAATCGAACCGAATCGAGCCTAATCAAGCCGAATCGACACTATTCGAGCCAAATGGAGCCAAATGGACACGAATCGAACCGATTCAACACGAATCGAACCGATTCGACCCGAATCGCTTCAAAATTCGTCAAAATGAATTGAATAGATTAGCGTAGGGGAGGTCCGGGTATGGTAGGGTAGGGTAGAATAGAGTAGAGCAGAATAGAGTCAAATAGTGCAGAACATAGCCAAATTGAGCCAAATGGAGACAAAACGAGACGAATCGCGTCAATCGCTTCGAATCGGGTCAAAACGAATCAAATTGATTAGAATAGATTAGGGTTGGGAAGGGTGGAGTAGAATAGTGTAGAATGGAGTTGAAAGGAGTCGAATAGAGACAGATGGAGATGAATAGAGTAGAAAAGAGTTGAATAGAGCAGGAGAGGGCCGAATAGCGCCAAAGAAGGCCTAATCGAGCAGAATCAATGCAATCCGAGCCAAATTGAGCCGAATGGAGCCAAATCGAGCTGAAAAGAGCCGATTCGAACGGAATTGAGCTTATTCAAGCCTAATTGCTTCGAATCACGTGGAAATGTGTCGAATTGAATCGAATCAAATAGATTAGAGAAGGGCAGGGGAGGGGCGGGGAGGGTAGAATAGAATAGAACAGTACTGAATAGAAAGAATGGAATAGAGTACAGTAGAGTAGAGCAGAGAAGCGTAAAGTAGAGAAGAGTAGAATTGAGTCGAATAGAGTCAACTAGTGAAGAAGATAGCTGAATAGAGTCAATTCGAGCCGAATCGAGCCAAATGGAAACAAAACAAGACAAATTGTGTCAAATGCTTTGAATCGTGTCGAATCAATTCCATTAGAATAGATTAGGGTAGGGTAGAACAGAATAGAGTAGAATAGTGTAGAATGCAGTCGAATAGAGAAAATTAGAGTAGAAAAGTGTCGAATCGAACTGAATAGGGTCGAATAAGACTGATCTGAGCCGAATCGATTCGAGATGAGCAGAATCGAGCTGAATTGAACCGATTCGAGCCAACTCGAGCTGAATAGAGCTGATGGTGCCAAATCAAGCTGATTCAATCATAATCGCGTCCAATCGCATCAAAATGCTTTGAATCAAATAGATTAGAATAGAATAGGTTACTGTACGGTAGTTTACGTTAGGGTAGAGTAGGGTAGATGAAGGTATACTACAGTAGAATAGACAAGAGAAGGCTAGAGTAGTAGCCAAGACTAGTAAGATGAACTAGCCAGCTAGACTAGTGTCATAGGTCAGTAGCCTAGACAACTAGCCTTTAATAGAACCCTTGCCTTGACAGGTACCCTGAATTAGTACCTCGAACTAGTACCCTTGCCTTAACTAGTAGTCTTAGCTAGTACCCTTAACCAGTAGCCTGGCATTAACTAATACCCTGGCCTTAACTAGTAGCCATAACTAGTACCCTGGCTGTAACTAGCACCCTTAACTTGTAGCCTTGCCTTAACTAGTAGCCTTAAGTAGTAGCCTGGCTTTAACTAGTAGCCCTAACTTGTTCCCTTGTCTTAACTAGAGGCCTGAAATAGTAGTCTTAACTAGTGCCCTTGCCTGAAAAGCACCCCCAACAAGTACCGGTGCCTTAACTAGTACCCTGGCATTAACTAGTACCCTTAGCTAATAAACCTTAGCTTAACTACTACCCTCAACTAGTACCCTGGCCTTAACTAGTGGCCTGAACTAGTACTCTTGCCTTAAGTAGTACCCTTGCCCTGACTAGTACCCTGAATTAATAACCTTATTGAGTACCCCTGAGTAGTAGGGTATGGTACAGTGGGGTAGCATAGGGTAGGGTAGCATATGGTGGGACAGAGAAAATAGAATACAATAGAATAGAACAGCATAGGTCAGGGGAGGTTAGTTTAGTGTAGGGTATGGTAGAGTAGCATAGATGGAATAGAGAAAAGAGAAAACGAGAATAGTCTACAACAGAATAGAAGAGAAAAAAACAGAATAGATTAGGATAGTGTAGGGTGGAGCAGGGTTCTGTAGAATAGAATAGTGTAGAATGGAGTAGAATTGTGTGGAATGGAGTCGAATAGAGATGAATAGAGTAGAAAAGAGTTAAATAGAGCCGAATAGTGCTGAATAGGGCCAAAGAAGGCCAAAAAGAGGGGAATGGACCCAAGTCGAGCTGAATAGAGCCAATTCGAACCGATTTGAGCTTATTGAAGGCTAATCGCTTCGAATCGTGTGAAAATGCGTCGAATCGAATCGAAACAAATAGATAAGAGAAGGGCAGGATACAGTGGGGAGGGTAGAATAGAATAGAACAGTACTGAATAGAAAGAATAGAATATAGTGCAGTAGAGTAGAGCAAAGTAGAGTAGAATTAAGTCGAATAGAGTCAAATAGTGCAGAATATAGCTGAATAGAGCCAATTCGAGCCAAATCGAGCCAAATGGAAACAAAGTGAGGTGAATCGTGTCGACTACCTTCGAATCGCGTTGAATCGAATCCATTAGAATAGATTAGAGTAGGGTAGGGCAGAACAGAAAAGAGTAGAATACTGCAGAATGGAGTCGAATAGACACAGATAGAGTAGAAAAGTGTCGAATCGACCCGAATAGGGACGAGTAAGGCTGAATTGAGCCGAATCGAGTCGAAACAAGCAGAACAGAGCTGAATTGAAGTGATTGGAGCCAAATCGAGCTAATGGTGCCGAATCGAGCCGAATTGAGCCGATTCAAGCATAATCACGTCCAATCGCATTGAAAAGTTTTGAATCGAATCAAATCGAATAGATTAGAATAGAATAGGTTAAGGTACAGTAGTTTATGATAGGGTAGACTAGGGTAGATGAAGGTAGACTACAGTAGAGTAGACAAGAGAAGGCTAAAGTAGTAGCCTAGGCTAGTAAGCTGGACTAGTCAGACTAGTGGCATAGATCAGAAGCCTAGACAACTAGCCTTGAATAGTACCCTTCCTTGACAAGTACCCTGAATTAGTACCCCAAACTAGTAGCCTTGCCTTAGCTAGTAGCCTTAACTAGTACCCGGGCTTTAACTAGTATCCCTAACTAGTTCCCTTGCCTTAACTAGTGGTCTGAAATAGTAGTCTTAACTAGTGCCCCTGCCTCGAAGAGTACCCTCAACAAGTACCAGTGCCTAAACTAGTACCCTTAACTAGCACCCTGGCATTAACTAGTACCCTTAACTAATAAACCTTAGCTTAACTAGTACCCTTAACTAGTACCCTGGCCTTAACTAGTAGCCTGAATGAGTACCCTTGCCTTAAGTAGTACCCTTGCCCTGACTAGTACCCTTAATTAGTACCCTTATTGAGTACCCCTAAGTAGTAGGGTATGGCACGGTGGGGTAGCATAGGGTAGGGTAGCATATGGTGGAACAGAGAAAATAGAATGAAATAGAGTAGAACAGCATAGATCAGGGTAGGTTAGTTTAGTGTAGGGTACGGTATGGTACAATAGGGTGGTACAGAGAAAATGAGAATACAATACAACAGAATAGAAGAGAAAAGAACAGAATAGATTAGGATAGGGTAGGGTGGGGTAGGGTTCTGTAGAATAGAGTGGTGTAGAATGGAGTAGAATGGTGTGGAATGGAGTTGAACAGAGATGAATAGAGTAGAAAAGAGTTGAATAGAGCCGAATAGCACCGAATAGGGCCATATAGGGCCGAATCGAGCTGAATCAAGCCAAATCGAGCCGAATTGAGTTGAATCGACCAGACTTGAGTTGAATGTAGCTGAACGGAGCTGAAACAAGCCAGAGAGACAAACAAAATGAACCGAACTAAATCGCGCCAAATCACACCTAATCGCAACCTGTTGCATCGAATCTCAATGAATTCCGTCAAATCAAACCAAAACCCGTCGAATCTCATGGAATCTCACCGAATCCCGTCGAACTGTATCAAATAGGGTAGAATGGTGTCGAATTGAATGGAATTGAATTAAATTGAATAGGTTAGAGTAGTGTAGGTTAGGCTGGGATTCGGTAGGGTAGGGCAGAGTAGAACAGAAGAGAATACAAAGAGTAGAATGGAATAGAGTTGAGTAGGGTAGAATAGTCAGAGTCGAGTAGTGCAGAATATAGATAAATGGATCCAATTCAAGCCGAATCGAGTCAAATGGAGAGGAAATGAGACAAATCGCGAAGAATTGAATTGATTAGAATAGATTAGAGTAGGGTAGGGTAGAACAGAATAGAATAGTGTAGAATGGTGTGGAATGGAGCCAAATAGAGACAAATAAGGTAGAAAAGACCTGAATGGAGCCAAAAAGGGCTGAATAAGATTGAATCGAGCCTAATTATGCTGAATCGAGCCGAATAGAGCCGAATTGACCCGATTTAAGTCAAATAGAGCTAAATGGAGCCGCTCCAAGCCTAATCCCATGGAATCGCCTTGAAAAGCATTGAATTGAATCCAATAGATTAGAGTAGAGGAGGGTAGGGTAGGAGAGGTTAGACTAGAACAGAACAGAACACAATAGAAAGAATAGAATAGAATTAAGGAGAGCAGAGTCCACTAGAATAGAGTCAAATCAAGTTGAATAGAGCAGAATAGAGCCGAAAGAGCCAAACAGAGCAGAATACAATCGAATCGACCAAATTCGAGGTGAATCGAGGCGAATCATGTTGAATCGCATTGAAACGTGTCAAATCGAAATAATTAGATTAGTGTAGGGAAGGAAAGGTTAGGGCAGGGTAGGGTAGAATAGAACAGAACCGAAAGAATAGAGTAGAGTCAAATAGAGTCGAATACTGCCGAAAAGAGCTGAATAGAGTGGAAAAGAGCCGAGTAGAACTGAATCGAGTCTAACGGAGCGGAAAGGGGCTGAATCGAGCCGATACGACCCAAATCAGGTCGAATTACATTGAAGTGTGTTGAATAGAATCGAACAGATTACAGTAGGGTGATTTAGGGTAGGGTAGGGTAGGATAGGATAGAATAGAAAGCAGTAGAACAGAATAGAACAGAACTGAAAGAATAGAATAGGGTCGAGTAGAGTATAGAAGAGTAGAGTAGAATAGAGTCGAATATTGCCAAATAGAGCCAAATAGAGTCAAAAAGAGCCAAATCGATAGAAGTCAAGACGAATCACGCCGAATCCCACAGAATCGTGCCGTATTGCATCGAATCCCGTCGAATTGCATTGAATCCCATCGATTCAAGTCAAATCCAATCGATTAGAATAGACTAGAATAGGGTAGAGTACAATACAATAGAATAGAGAAGAATAGAGTAGGATGGAGTAGAATGGGGTAGAATGGAGTAAAATGGAGTGGAAAAGAGATAATAGAGTTCAGTAGAGTCTAATAGAGCTGAATAGAGCCTATTAGAGCTGAATAGAGCCAAATGGAGCCGATTAGAGCCAAATCGAACCGATTTGAGCCAAATGGGGATGAATGGAATGGAATGGAGCCGATTTGAGCCAAATCGCATCGAAATGCATGGAATCGAATCCAGTAGAATAGAGTAGGGTAGGATAGAATAGAGTAGAAAAGAATTGAACACGGAGAACAGAATAGAAAGAATACAATAGAATGGAGTAGAAAAGAGTAGAGCAGAGCAGAATAGTGTCGAGGAGAGGAGAGTAGAACAGAGTTGAATCAAGCTGAATGGAGACGAAACGAGACAAATCACGTCAAATCCCATCGAATCAATTACAGAAAATTAGAGTAGGGTAGATTAGAATAGTGTAGAATGGGGTGCAGTGGAATCGAATGGAATCGAATAGAGTAGAAAAGAGTCGAATAGGGCCGAAGAGGGCCGAATCGAGCTGAATTGAGCCAAATTAAGCCGAATCGAGCCGATTCCAGTGAATCGAGCCTAATGAAGCCAAATCGAGCCTAATCAAGCCGAATCGAAACTGTTCGAGCCAAATGGAGCCGAATGGACATGAATCAAACCAATTCGACCCAATTCCCATCAAAATTCGTCAAATCGAATTGAATAGATTAGAGTAGGGGAGGTCCGGGTATGGTAGGGTAGGGTAGAATAGAGTTGAATAGAGTCGAATAGTACAGAACATAGCCAAATTGAGCTGAATGGAAACAAAATGAGACGAATCACGTCAATCACTTTGAATTGGGTCAAAATGAATCAAATTGATTAGAATAGATTAGGGTAGGAAGGGTACAGTAGAATAGTGTAGAATGGTGTGGAATGGAATAGAATGGAGTTGAAAGGAGTCCAATAGAGACGGATAGAGATGAGTAGAATAGAAAGAGTCAAATAGAGCAGGACAGGGCCAAACTGGGCCAAAGAAGGCCTAATAGAGCAGAATCGAACAGAATTGATGCAATCCGAGCCAAATTGAGCCAAACGGAGCCAAATCGAGCTGAATAGAGCTGATTCGAACCAAATTGAGCTTATTCGAGCCTAATCACTTTGAATCGCGTGGAAATGCGTCAAATCGAATCGAATCAAATAGATTAGAGAAGGGCAGGGGCAGGGCGGGGAGGGTAGAATAGAATAGAACAGTATTGAATAGAAAGAATAGAATATAGTAGAGTAGAGTAGAATTGGGTCGAATAGACTCAAATAGTGCAGGATATAGCTGAATAGAGCCAATTCGAGCCGAATCGAGCCAAATGGAAACAAAATGAGACGGATCATGTCAAATTGCTTCGAATCGCATTGAATCGAATCCATTAGAATAGCAGAATAGAGTAGAATAGTGTAGAATGGAGTCAAATAGAGACAAATAGGGTAGAAAAGAGTCGAATCGAGCCGAATAGGGCCGAATAAGGCTGAACCGAGCCAAATCAAGTCAAAACGAGCAGAATCGAGCTAAATCGAAGTGATTCAAGCAAAATCGAGCTGAGTCGAGCCGATTCAAGCATAGTCGCGTCCAATCGCATCGAAATGCTTTGAATGGAATCAAATCAAATAGATTAGAATAGGTTACATTATGGTAGTTTATTATAGGGTAGACGAAGGTAGACTACAGTAGAGTAGACAAGAGAAGGCTAGAGTAGTGGCCTAGACTAGTAGCCTAGACTAGCAGCCTAGACTAGTATCCTAGACTAGTAAGCTGGACTAGTCAGGTAGACTAGTGGCATAGATCAGTAGCCTAGACAACTTGCCTTGAATAGTACCCTTGCCTTGACAAGTACCCTGAACTAGTACCCTTGCCTTAACTAGTAGTCTTAACTAGTACCCTTGCCTTAACTAGTACCCTTAACCAGTAGCCTGGCAATAACTAATACCCTGGTCTTAACTAGTAGCCCTAACCAGTATCCTGGCCTTAACCAGTACCCTTAACTTCTAGCCTTGCCTTAACTAGTAGCCCTAACTAGTACCCTGGATTTAACTAGTAGCCCTAACTAGTTCCCTTGCCTTAACTAGTGGCTTGAAATAGTAGTCTTAACTAGTGCCCTTGCCTCAACCAGTACCCTCTACAAGTACCAGCGCCTTAACTAGCACACTTAACTAGTACCCTGGCATTAACTAGTACCCTTAACTAATAAACCTTAGCTTAACTACCATCCTTAACTAGTACCTTGGCCTTAACTAGTAGCCTGAACTAGTAGCCTTGCCTTAAGTAGTACCCTTGCCCTGACTAGTACTCTTAATTAGTACCCATATGGAGTACCCCTAAGTAGTAGGGTACAGTAGGGTGGGGTAGCATATGGTAGGGTAGTATATGGTAGAACAGAGAAAATAGAATAGAACAGCATAGGTCAGGGTAGGTTAGTTTAGTGTAGGGTATGGTAGAGTAGCATAGGATGGAATAGAGAAAAGAGAAAACGAGAATAGAATAGAAGAGAAAAGAACAGAATAGATTAGGATAGGGTGGGGTAGGGTTCTGTAGAATAGAATAGTGTAGAATGGAGTAGAATGATGTGGAATGGAGTCGAACAGAGATGAATAGAATTGAATAGAGCTGAATAGGGCCATATAGGGCCGAATCGAGCTGAATCAAGCCAAATCGAGCCGAATCGAGTAAAATCGACCAGACTCGAGCTGAATGGAGCCGAATGGAGCTGAAACGAGCCAAATAGAGACAAACAAAATGAACCGAACTAAATCGAGCCAAATCACATCTATTCACATCCTATTGCATTGTATCTCGTCAAATTCCATCAAATCCCACCAAAACCCATCGAATCTCATGGAATCTCACCGAATCCCGTCAAACTGTGTCAAATAGGGTTAGGTATGGAATTGAATGGAATCGAATTAAATTGACTAGATTAGAATAGATTAGAGTAGTGTAGGTTAGGCTGTGATTCGGTAGGGTAGGGCAGAGTAGAATAGAGTAGAACAGAAGAGAAAAGAAAGAGTAGAAGGGAGTAGAGTTGAGTAGAGTAGAATAGTCAGAGTCGAGTAGTGCAGAATATAGATGAATAGATCCAATTGAAGCCGAATCGGGTTGAATGGAGAGGAAATGAGACAAATTGCAATGAATCCAATCGATTAGAATAGGTTAGAGTAGGGTAGAGTAGGGTAGAACAGAATAGAATAGCATAGAATGGAGTAGAATGGTGTGGAATGGAGTTGAATGGAGCCGAATACAGACGAATAAAGTAGAAAAGAGTTGAATAGAGCCGAAAAGGGCTGAATAAGGTTGAATCGAGCCTAATTATGCTGAATCGAGCAGAATCGAGCCAAATTGACCCGATTGAAGCCAAATAGAGCTAAATGGAGCCGATTCAAGCCTAATCACATGGAATCGCGTCAAAATGCATTGAATCAAATTGAATAGATTACAGTAGAGGAGGGTAGGGTAGGAGAGGTTGGAATAGAACAGAACGGAATAGAACACAATACAAAGAATAGAATAGAATTAAGTAGAGTACAGTAGAACAAAGTCAAATTGAGTTGAATAGAGCCAAATAGAGCTGAACAGAGCTGAATACAGCTGAATCGACCAAATTCCAGGTGAATCGAGAGGAATCCTGTCGAATCACATTGAAATGTGTTGAATTGAATCAAATAGATTAGTGTAGGGCAGGTAAGGTTAGGGTAGGGTAGGGTAGAATAGAACAGAACAGAAAGAAGAGAGAAGAGTAGACTAGAGTCAAATAGAGTTGAATACTGCCAAAAAGAGCTGAACAGAGTGGAAAAGAGCCGAGTAGAACCGAATCGAGTCTAATGGAGCAGAAAGGAGCTGAATCGAGCCGATACGACCCGAATCAGGTCGAATCATGTTCAAGTGTGTTGAATAGAATCGAACAGATTACAGTAGGAGTTAGAGTAGGGTAGAGCAGAATAGAATGCAGTAGAACAGAACAGAAGTGAAAGAGTAAAATAGGGTCGAGTAGAGTATAGAAGAGGAGAGTAGAATAGAGTCCAATATTGCCAAATAGAGCCAAATAGAACCAAATAGAGGCAAAAAGAGCAGAATCAATAGAAATCAAGGCGAATCACGCTGAATCCCGTGGAATCGTGCCATATCGCTTTGAATCCCATCGAATTGCATTGAATCCCATCGATTCCAGTCAAATCAAATCCAATCGATTAGAATAGACTAGGGTAGAGTACAATACAATAGAATAAAGAAGAATGGAGTCGAATGGAGTCGAATGGAGTTGAAACGAGATAATAGAGTTGAGTAGAGTCTAAAAGAGCTGAATAGAGCCTATTAGAGCCGAATAGAACCGACTAGAGCCGAATGGAAACGATTAGAGCCGAATCAAACCGATTTGAGCCAAATGGGGATGAATGGAGTGGAATGGAGCTGATTTGAGCCGAATCGCATCGAAATGCATGGAACCGAATCCAGTAGAATAGATTACAGTAGGGTAGGACAGAGTAGAATAGAATTGAACACAATAGAACAGAATAGAAAGAATACAATAGAATGGAGTAGAAAAGAGTAGAGCAGAGCAGAATAGTGTAGAGGAGACAAGAGTAGAACATAGTCGAATAGAGTCGAATCGAGCTGAATAGAGATGAAGCGAGACAAATCGCGTCGAATCCCATCAAATCAATTACAGTAAATTAGAGTAGGGTAGATTAGAATAGTGTAGAATGGAGTAGAATGGTGTGCAATGGAATCGAATGGAGTCAAATAGAGTAGAAAAGAGCCGAATGGAGCCAAATAGTGCCGAAGAGGGCCCAATTGATCTGAATTGAGCCAAATTAAGCCGAATCGAGCCGATTCCAGTGAATCAAACCTAATGAAGCCAAATCGAGCCGAATCAAGCCTAATCAAGCCGAATTGACACTATTCCAGCCAAATGGAACCGAATGGACACGAATCGAACCAATTCGACCTGAATCGGGTCAAAATTTGTCAAATCGAATTGAATAGATTAGAGTAGGGGAGGTTCGGGGGTGGTAGGGTAGGGTAGGGTAGAGTAGAATAGAATAAAACACAATAGAATAGAACAGAACAGAACAATACAGAAAGAATACAGAATAGAGTAGAATGGAGTCACACAGAGCCAAATTGAGCTGAATCGTGTTGAAGTGGGTCGAATCGAATCCAACCAAATGGATTAGAATAGATTAGATTTGGGGAGCATAGGGTTGGGTAGAAGAGACTAGAATAGAGTAGAATAGAACAGAACAGAATAGAAGCCATACAACAGAATAGAGTAGAGATGAGTAGACTAGAATACAATAGAGCAGACTACAGTAGAGTAGAATATAGCTGAATAGAGCTGAATGGAGATGGAATGAGAGGAGTCGTGTCGAATCGATTAGAGTAGGGTAGGGTAGGGTAGAGGAGAAAAGTGTAGAATGGTGTAGAATGAATAGAATGGAGACAAATAGAGACGAATAGAGTAGAAAAGAGTCGAATAGAGCAGGATAGGGCCAAATAGGGCCAAAGAAGACCTAATCAAGCAGAATCGAGCAGAACTGAAGCAGTCCGAGCCAAATCGAGCCGAATGGAGCCAAATCGAGCCAAATGGAGCCAAATCGAGCTGAATAGAGCCAATTCGAACGGAATTAAGCTTATTCAAGCCTAATCGCTTGGAATCGCGTGGAAATGCGTCGAATTGAATCAAATAGATTACAGAAGGGCAGGAGAGGGGCGGGGAGGGTAGAATAGAATAGAACAGTACTGAATAGAAAGAATGGAATATGGTAAAGTAGAGTATAGCTGAGAAGATTAGAATTGAGTCGAATAGAGTCAAATAGCGCAGGATATAGCTGAATAGAGCCAATTCGAGCGGAATCGAGCCAAATGGAAACAAAACGAGACGAATTGCGTCGAATTGCTTTGAATCGTGTAGAATCGAATCCATTAGAATAGATTAGAGTAGGGTAGTGTAGGGTAGAACAGAATAGAGTAGAATAGTGTAGAATGGAGTAGAATGGAGCCAAAAGGAGTCGAATAGAGACAAATTGAGTAGAAAAGAGTTGAATTGAGCCGAATAGGGCCGAATAAGGCTGAACCAAGTCGAATTGAGTCAAAACGAGCTGAATCGAAGCGATTCGAGCCAAATCAAGCTGATGGTGCCGAATCGATCCGAATCGGGCCAATTCAAGTATAATCGCGTCCAATTGCATCGAAATGCTTTGAATCGAATGAAATTGAATAGACTTGAATAGAAAAGGTAAGGGTAGGGTAGGGTACGGTAGGGTAGACTAGGGTAGACGAATGTAGACTACAGTAGAGTAGACAAGAGAAAGCTAGAGTAGTATTCTAGACTATTAAGCTGGTCTAGTCAGCTAGACTAGTGGCATAGATCAGGAGCCTAGAGAACTAGCCTTGAATAGTACCCTTGCCTTGACAAGTATGTTGAATTAGTACCCTGAACTAGTACCCTTGCCTTAACTAGTAGCCTTTACTAGTACCCTGACCTTAACTAGTAGCCTTAACTAGTACCTTGCCTTAACCAGTACCCTTAACAAGTACCCGTGCCTGAACTAGTACTCTGAACTAGTATCCTGGCCTTACCAACTACCCTTAGCTAATACCCTTACCTTAACTATTACCCTGGCCTTAACTAGTAGCCTCAACTTGTACCCTTGCCTTAAGTAGTACCCTTGCCCTAACTAGTACCCTTAACTAGTACCCTTAAGTAGTAGTGTACGGTACAGTGGAGCAGCATAGGGTAGGCTAGCATAGGGTGGAATAGAGAAAATAGAATAGAACAGCATAGGTCAGGGTACGTTAGTTTAGTGTAGGGTATGGTAGAGTAGCATAGGATGGAACAGAGAAAATAGAAAAAGAGAATGGAATACAATAGAATAGAACAGAATAGATTAGGATACGGTAGGGTGGGGTAGGGTTCTGAAGAACAGAATAGCATAGAATGGAGTGGAATGGTGTGGAATGGAGTAGAATGGCATCAAACAGTGATGAATAGAGTAGAAAAGAGTTGAATAGAACTGAGTAGCGTCGAATAGGGCCCAATAGGGCCAAATTGAGCCGATTCAAGCCAAATCGAGTCAAATCGACCAGATTCAAGCTGAATGCAGCCGAACGCAGCTGAAACAAGCTGAATAGAGACAAACAAAATGAACGGAGCAAAACCGAGCCAAATTGCACCTACTCGCATCCTATTGCATCGAATCTTGTCAAATTCCATCAAATCCCATCGAATCCCATCGAATCCCACCACAACCCGTCGAATCTCGTGGAATCTCACCGAATCCCATCGAATCATGTCAATCAGGTTGAATGGTGTCGAATTGAATGGAATCGAATTAAATTGAATAGTTTAGAGTAGGGTAGGTTAGGGTGGGATTTGGTAGGGTAGGGGACAGTAGAATAGAATAGAGTAGAAAAGAACAGAATATAACAGAACAGAATACAATGAATAGAATGGAGTAGAGTTGAATATAGTAGAATAGTCAGAGTCGAGTAGTGTAGAATATAGAAGAATAGATCCAATTCGAGGCAAATCGAATCGAATGGAGAGGAAATGAGACAAATCACGGTGAATCGAATTGAATCGATTAGCATAGATTAGAGTAGTGTAGGGTAGAACAGAATACAATAGAGTAGAATGGAATAGAACGGAGTAGAATGGTGTGGAATGGAGTGAAATAGAGACGAATAAGGTAGAAAAGAGTTGAATAGAGCCGAACAGGGCCAAATAAGGTCGAATCGAGCTGAATCGAGCCTAATTATGCCGAATCGAGCCAAATAAACCCTATTATAGCCAAACAAAGCTAAATCAAGCTGATTCAAGTCTAATCACATGAAATCGCGTTGAAATACCTTGAATCGAATCGAACAGATTAGAGTAGAGGAGGGTAGGGTAAGAGAGGTTAGAATAGAACAGAACAGAACACAATAGAAAGAATAGAATAGAATTAAGCAGAGAAGAGTAGAGTACAGTAGAATAGAGTCAAATAGAGTTGAATAGAGCCAAAAAGAGCCGAACAGAGCTGAATACAGCCAAATCGACCAAATTAGAGATGAATCGAGACGAATCATGTTGAATCGCATTGAAATGTGTCGAATCACATTGAAATGTGTCGAATCGAATAGATTAGTGTAGAGCACATAAGGTTAGGGTAGGGTAGAATAGAGTAGAATAGAACAGAACAGAAAGAATAGAGTAGAGGAGAGAAGAGTAGAGTAGAATAGAGTTGAATATTGCCGAAAAGAGCGGAATAGAGTGGAAAAGAGAGGAAAAGAGCCGAGTAGAACAGAATCGAGCCTAATGGAGTGGAAAGGAGCTGAATCAAACCGATTACGACCCGAATCAGGTCGAATCACATTCAAGTGTGTTGAATAGAATCGAACAGAGTATAGTAGGGTAAGTTAGGGTAGGGTAGAATAGAATGCAGTAGAACAGGACAGAACTGAAAGAATAGAATAGAGTCGAGAAGAGTATAGAAGAGAATAGAGTCGAATATTGCTGAATAGAGACAAATACAGCCAAGTAGAGCCAAAAAGAGCCAAATCAATACAAATGAAGACGAATCGCACCAAATCCCGTCTAATTGAATCCCATCGATTCACGTCAAATCGAATCCAATCTATTAGAATAGATTAGAGTAGGGTAGAGTACGATAAAATAGAACAGAGTAGGATGGAGTAGAATGGTGTAGAATGGAGTAGAATGGAGTCAAATAGAGATTAATAGAGTCTAGTAGAGTCGCATAGAGCTGAATAGAGTCTATTAGAGCTGAATTGAGCTGATTAGAGCCAAATCTAACTGATTTGAGGTGAATGGGGATGAATGGAGTGCAATGGAGCTGATTTGAGCCGAATCACATCGAAATGCATGGAATCGAATCCAATACATTAGAGTAGGATAGGATAGAATAGGATTGAGCACAGTAGAATAGAATAGAAAGAATACAATAGAGTAGAAAAGAGTAGAGCAGAGCAGAATAGTGGAGAGGACAGTAGAGTCGAATGGAGTTGAATTGAGCTGAATGGAGATGAAACGAGACAAATCACGTTGAATCCCATTGAATTGATTACAGTAAATTAGAGTAGGGTAGGGTAGAGTAGAATGGAGTAGAATGGTGTGCAATGGAGTCGAATAGAGTAGAAAAGAGCGAAATAGAGCTGAATAGTTCTGAATAGGGCCGAATACGGCTAAATCGAGCTGAATTGAGCCAAATCAAGCTGAATTGAGCTGAATCGAGCCTAATGGAGGCGAATAGAGCCTAATGGAGCCGAATCGAGCCAAATTGAGCCTGATCAAACCAATTCGACACTATTCGAGCCAAATGGAGCCGAATGGACACGAAGCGAACAAATTCGACCCGAATCACGTCAAAATTCGTCAAATCGAATTGAATAGATTAGAGTAGGGGAGGTCGGGTAAGGTAGGGGAGGTTCGGATATGGTAGGGTAGGGTAGAATAAAAAAAAAAAAAAAGAGGTAGAATAGAGTAGAATAAAACAGATTAGAATAGAACACAACAATACAGAAAGAATACAGAATAGAGTGGAATAGAGAATAGAGTTGAATAGAGCCAAAGAGAGCCAAATCCAGCCGAATTGCGTTGAAATGGGTCGAATCGAATCCAATTGAATGGACTAGAACAGATTAACATTGGGTGGCATAAGGTAGGGTAGAATAGAGTAGAATAGAACAGAACAGAATAGAAACACTAGAATAGGGTACAATAGAGTAGAGTAGAATAGAGTCGAATAGAGCTGAATGGAGACGAAATGAGAGGAATCGCGTCGAATCGGTTAGAGTAAATTAGGGTAGCAGAATAGTGTAGAATGGTGTGGAATGAATAGATGGATTAGAATGGAGTCAAATAGAGACAAATAGAGTAGAAGAGTCAAATAGAGCAGAATAGGGCCGAATAAGGTCTAATTGAGCAGAATCGACGAGATTCAAGCCAAATCGAGCCGAACGGAGCCTAATCGAGCCGAATAGAGCCAAATCCATCTGAATCGAGGCGATTCAAGCCTAATCACGTCAAATTGCGTTGAAATGTGTCAAATCGAATTGAAACATATAGATTAGAGAAGGGTAGGGGAGGGGAGGGTAGAATAGAATAGAGAAGAACAGAAGAGTTTAGAACAGAATAGAAGGAATAGAACAGAATAGAGCCGAATAGAGCCAAATAGGTCAAATAGAGACGAATAGACCTGAATGGAGCTGAATACAGCCGAAAAGAGCCGTATTGTGCCAAATCACACCTAATCTAGCTGAATCCAGCAGAATCGCACCGACTGTCACCGAGTAGCATCGAATGGCATTGAATCACGTCGAATTGTGTTGAATCACATTGAATCGCATCGTTTCACGTCAAATCTGGTTAAAGCGCTTTGAATCACATCATATCACATCAAACTGCGTCGAATGTCATCGAATCATGGTGAATTGTGTCGAATAAATTTGATTCGCGTCGAATCTCATTGAATCCTGCCAAATCCGGTCCAATCTCATGGAATCTCGTCAAATCTCTTCGAATCCCGTCAAATCCTGTCAAATCTAGTCGAACTGAATTGAATCAAATAGACTAGAGTAGGGTAGGTTTGGGTGGGGTGCAGTAGGGTAGGGTAGGATAGAATAGAGTACAACAGAATAGGAGAGAGCAGAACAGAAGAGAAAAGAAAGAATACAACAGAACAGAGTAGGGTTGAGTAGAGTAGAGTAGAATAGTCAAATAGTGCAGAACATAGCCGAACAGCCAAATAAAGCCGAATGTAGACAAAACGAGACGAAGCGCTTCGAATCGGGTCAAATCAAATCGAATCAATTAGAATAGATTAGGGTAGGGAAGGGTAGAATAGAATAGAGTAGAACGGTGTGGAATGGAGTTGAATGGAGGAGTCAAATAGAGATGGATAGAGATGAATACAGTAGAAATGAGTCGAATAGAGCAGAGTAGGGCAGAATAGGGCCAAATAAGGCCCAATCGAGCAGAAACGATGCAATTCGAGCCAAATCGAGCCGAATGGAACGAAATGGAGCCAAATAGACCCAATTCGAACCGAATCGAGCTGATTCAAGCCTAATCGGGTCAAGTCGTGTGGAAATGCATCAAATCAAATCGAATCAAATAGATTAGAGAAGGGTAGGGGAGGGGCGGGGAGGGTAGAATAGAATAGAACAGTACAGAATAGAAAGAATAGAATATAGTACAGTAGAGTAGAGCAGAGAAGAGTAGAGTAGAATTGAGTCGAATAGAATCGAATAGAGACAAATAGTGCAGGATATAGCTGAATAGAGCCAATTCAAGGTGAAATGAGCCAAATGGAAACAAAACGAGACGAATCGTGTCGAATTGCTTCAAATCGCGTTGAATCGAATCTACTAGAATAGATTAGAGTAGGGTAGGGTAGAACAGAATAGAGTAGAATAGTGTAGAATGGAGTCAAATAGAGACAAATAGAGTAGAAAAGAGTCGAATCAAGCCGAATAGAGATGAATAAGGCTGAAGCGAGCCAAATCGAGTTGAAACGAGCAGAATCGAGCTGAACTGAAGTGATTCGAGCCAAATCGAGCTGAATCGAGCTGATGGTGCCGAATCGAGCCGAATCAAGCCGATTCAAGCATAATCGCGTCCAATCGCATTGAAATGCTTTGAATGGAATCAAATTGAATAGATTAGAATAGGGTATGGTAGGGTAGAGGAGCGTAGCCTACAGTAGAGTAGACAAGGGAAGGCTAGAATAGCAGCCTAGAGTAGTAAGCTGGACTAGTCAGCTAGACTAGTGGCATAGAAAAGTAGCCTAGACAACTAGCCTTGGATAGTACCCTTGCCTTAACAAGTACCTGGAACTAGTATCCTGGCCTTAACTAGTACCCTTAAGTAGTACACTTGCCTTACCTAGTACCTTTAACTAGTATCCTTATCTTCATTAGTACCCTTGCCTTAACTAGTACCCTTAACTGTTACCCTGGCCTTATCTAGTAGCCTTAACTAGTACCGTTGCCTTAAGTAGTACCCTTGCCCTAATAATACCCTTAATTAGTACCCTTAAGTAGTAGAGTTCAGTACAATGGGATAGCACAGGGCAGATAGAGAGAATAGAATAACATAGAATAGAACAGCATAGGTCAGGGTAGGTTAGTTTAGTGTAGGGTATGGTAGAGTAGCATAGGTTGGAATAGAGAAAATAGAAAAAGAGAATAGAATAGATTAGGGTAGGGTAGGGTGGGGTAGGGTTCCATAGAACGGAATAGAGTAGAATAGTGTAGAATGGAGTAAAATGGTTTGGAATGGAGTTGAGTAGAGCAGAAAAGAGTCAAATAGAGCTGAATAGTGCTGAAAAGGGCCGAATCTAGCTGAATCGAGCCTAATGGAGCTGAATCGAGCCTAACGGAGCTGAATCGACACTAAGCGAGCCGAATGGAGCCGAATGGACACAAAATTGAACCTATTCGACCCAAATCACGTCAAACTTCTTCGAACCGAATTGACTAGACTAGGTAGGTTCAGGTATGATAGGGTAGGGTAGAATAGAGAATAGAATAAAATACAACAGAACAGAAAGAATACAGACTAGAGAAGACTAGAGTAGAGTAGAACAGACTCGAATAGAGCCAAATCGAGCTGAATCGCATCGAAATGGGTCGAATCAAAACCAGTTGAATGGATTAGAATAGATTAGAGTTGGGCAGCATAAAGTAGGGTAGAATAGAGTAGAACAGAACAGAACAGAATAGTAACAATGCAATGGAATAGAGTAGATTAGAATAGAGTCGAATAGAGCCTAATGGAGACGAAATGAGAGAAATTGTGTTGAATTGAATCGAATTGATTAGAGTAAATTAAAGTAGTGTAGGGTAGAATAGAATAGTGTAGAATGGAGTAGAATGGTGTGGAATGGAGTCAAATGGAGTCGCATAGAGACAAATAGAGTAGAAAAGAGTTGAATAGAGCCGAATAGGTCTGAATAAGGCTGAATTGAGCCGAATCGAGCAAAATCAAGCCGAATTGAGCCGAATCTAGCCAAATCGAGCCAATTCAAGCATGATCGCGTCCAATAGCATCGAAATGCTTTGAATCGAATCAAATCAAATAGATTAGAACAGGTTAGGGTAGGGTAGACTAGGGTAGATGAGTTTAGACTACAGTAGAGTAGACAAGAGAAGGCTATAGTAGTAGCCTAGACTAGTAGCCTAGACTAGCAGCCTAGACTAGTAAGCTGGACTAGTCAGCTAGACTAGTGGCATAGATCAGTAGCCTAGACAAGTAGCCTTGAATAGTACACTTGCCTTAACAAGTACCCTGAACTAGTAACCTTAACTAGTACACTTTCCTAACTAATACTATTAACTAGTACCCACGCCTTAACTAGTACCTTTAACTAGTACCCTTGCCTTAATTAGTAGCCTTAATTAGTGCCCTTGCCTTAACCATTACCCTTAACAAGTACCCTTGCCTTAACTAGTACCCATAAGTAGTACCCTGGCCTTAGCTAGTACCCTTAAGTAGTATCTTTGCCTCAACTAGTACCTTTAACTAGTACCCTTACCTTAACTTGTAGCCTTAACTAGTACTCTTCGGTTAACTAGTACCCTTAACTAGTATCCATGCCCTAACTAGTACCCTTAAGTAGTAGGGTAGGGTTGCGTAGGGTGGAATAAGGAGATTAGAATAGAATAAAAATAGAACAGAATAGGTCAGGGTGAGTTAGGTTAGCGTAGTATAGGATGGGTAGCATAAGGTGGAATAGAGAAAATAGAACAATAGAATAGAGTAGAATAGAACAAAACAGAACAGACTAGAATAGAATAGATTAGGCTAGGGTAGGGTAGGTTTGTGTAAAATAGAATGGAGTAGAAGGGTGTGGAATGGAGTAGAATGGCGTCTAATGGAGTCAAATAGAGAAGAATAGAGTAGAAAAGAGTTGAACAGAGCTGAATAGAGCTGAATAGGGCCAAATAGGGCCGAATCGAGCCGAACAGAACCGAATCACTGGATTCGAGCCGAATGGAGCCAAATGGAGCTGAATCGAGCTGAATCAAGCAGAATAGCAACGAATTGAGACGAATAGATCCAAATCGAGCCAGATTGCACCTAATCGCGTCCAATCGCATCGAATCTCACCAAATCCTGTCAAATCCCATCTAAGCTCATTGAATCCCGTTGAATCTCATCGAATCCTGTTGAATCCCTTCGAATTCTGTCGAAATGGGTTGAATCAGGTCAAATCGCGTCGAGTCGCGTCGAATCTTGTAGAATCGAACAGAATCGAATTGAATTCAATAGATTAGAATAGAGTATGGTAGGGTGGGGTGTGATAGGTTAGGGTAGGGCAGAATAGAATAGAATAGAACAGAAGAGAATACAAAGAATAAAACAGAATAGAATAGAGTTGAGTAGAATAGCCAAATAGAGTCGAATAATGCAGAATGCAGACGAATAGATATGATTCGAGCCGAATTGAGCCACGTGGAGATGAAACAAGACGAATTGCGTTGAATCAACTCAATTAGAATAGATTAGATTAGGGTAGGGTAGAACATAATAGAGTAGAATAGTGTAGAATGGTGTGGAATGGAGTAGAATGGGATCTATTGGAGTCGAATGGAGTTGAATAGAGACAAACAGAGTAGAAAAGGGTTGAATAGAACAGAATAGGGCCGGATAAGGCCGAATCGAGCAGAATCGAGCTGAATCTAGCCGAATCATGCCAATTCAAGCCTAATCGCGTTGAATTGCATCAAAATGCATCAAATCAAATTGAATCGAATGTATTAAAGGAGGGGAGGGGAGGGTAGAATAGAATAAAACAGAACAGAATGGAAAACAATAGAAAGAACAGAATAGAGTAGAACAGAGCCGAAAAGAGCCAAATACAGCTGAATAGAGCAAAAAAGCCGAATCGAGCCAAATAGAGCCGAATCGAGTTGAATTGACCTGATTCGAGCCAAATAGAGCCAATTCGACCCGAGCCAAGTCACGTCGAGTCACATTGAAATGTGCCCAATCAAATCGAATAGAATAGAGTAGGTTAGGGTAGAATAGAACAGAACAGAACAGAAAAAATGGAATAGAATAGAGTAGAAGTAGAGTAGAGAAGAGTAAAGCAGAGTAGAATAGAGTCAAATATTGCCAAAAAGAGCTGAATAGAGCAGAATTGACACAAATCGAGACAAATTGAGCCGAATCAAACTGGTTGAACCCGAATTGCGTGGAATCACATTGAAATGTGCTGAATTGAATTGAATAGATTATAGTAGGGTAGGGTAGGGTAGAATAGAATAGAGTAGTATAGAACAAAATAGAATAGAACAGAACAGAAAGAATATCATAGAATAGAATAGAGTTGAATATTGCTGAATAGAGCCGAATAGAGCCAAATCAAGCCTAGTCGAGCCGGATCGAGCCAAATCAGTACGAATTGAGCCGATTGGACCCGAATCGCGTCGAATAGTGTTGAAATGTGTCGAATTGAATTGAATAGATTAGAATAGATTACAGCAGAGTAGGTTAGGTTAGGGCACGGTAGGGTAGAATAGAACAGGATAGAATAGGACAGAACAGAAAACATGGAATAGAAGAAAGCAGAGTAGAGTAGAGTCGAATAGAGTTGAATATGGCTGAATAGAGCCGAATGCAGGCGAATAGAGCCAAATTGATACAAGTCAAGATGAATCGAGCTGAATCCTACGGAATCGAGTCCTATCGCGTCAAATCCCATCGAATCGAGTCAAATCCCATTGAACCTCATGGATTCGAGTCAAAATGAATGGAATCGATTAGAATAGATTAGAGCAGGGTAGGGTAGAATACAATAGATTAGAGAAGAATGAAGTAGAATGGTGTAGAATGGAGTGGAATGGAGTCAAATGGAGTTGAATAGAGCTGAATTGAGCTGTTTAGAGCTGAATCGAGTGGAATTGCACCTATTTGAGCTGAACAGGGCTGCATGGAGACGAATGGAGCCGATTTGAGCCGAACCGTGTTGAATGGCATCAAAATGAGTGGGATCGAATCCAATCGAATACACTAGAGTAGATTAGAGTAGGGTAGGGTAGAATAGATTAGAGTAGAATAGAATTGAACAGACTAGAACAGAACAGAATAGAAAGAATACGATAGAATAGAGAAGAGTAGAATAGAGTAGAACAGAGTCGCATAGAGTTGAATAGAGCCAAATCGAGCTGAATGGAGATGAAACGACATGAATTGCATCGAATTGAATCGATTAGAGTAAGTTAGAGTAGGGTAGGGTAGGGTAGAATAGTGTAGAATGGAGTAGAATGGTGTGGAATGGAGCAGAATGGAGTCGAACGGAGTCGAATAGAGATGAAGAGAGTAGAAAAGAGTCGAATAGAGCTGAATAGTGCCGAGTAGGGCCAAATCGAGCCTAATGGGCCTGAATCAAACCAAATCGAGCCGAATGAAGCCTAATGCAGCCAAATCGACCTGAATCCAGCTGAATTGAGCCTAATCAAGCCAAATTGGCTTGAATTGAGCTGAATCGAGCCTAACAGAGCTGAATCAACGCAAATCAACCCAAACTGACATGATTCAAGACGAATTGAGCTGAATCGAGATGAAACGCAATGAATCGAGCAGAGCCACACCAAATCACCCTGAATAGTGTCGTATCGAGTTAAATTGCATCGAATCACGTCGAATCGTGTCAAATCACATAGAAACGGGGTGAATCCCATCGAACTCGTTGGATCGCATTTAATTGCATTGAATCCTGGCAAATCCCATCGAATCTCATTGAATCCTGTTGAATCCCATCAACCCCTGTCTAATCCCATTGAATTCTGTCGAATCATGTCAAATCTTGGCGAATCGTGTCAAATTGTGTTGAAATGAACCGAATCAAATTGAATAGATTAGAGTATGATAGGGTAGGTTGGGGTGCAGTAGGGTAGGCTAGGGTAGAATAGAATAGAACAGAACAGAAGAGAAAAGAACAGAATACAAAGAATAAAATAGAATAGAGTTGAGTAGAGTAGAATAGTCAAATAGAGTCGAATAGTGCAGAATACAGATGAATGGATCCGAATTGAGCTGAATCATGTCGAATGGAGACAAAATGGGATGAATCGCGTCGAATTGCATCAAAATGCATTGAATCGAATCCAATCAAATGGATTAGAATACATTAGAGTTGGGTAGCATAGGGTAGGGTAGAATAGAATAGAGTAGAACAGAACAGAATAGAAACAATAGAATACAGACAGTAGAGCTGAATAGAGCCAAATGGAGATGAATCGCGTTGAATAGCGCCGAAACAAATCAATTAGAGTAAATTAGAGTAGGGTAGGGTAGGGTAGAATAGAATAGTGTAGAATGGAGTAGAATGATGTGGAAAGGAGTTGAATAGAGATGAACAGAGTAGAAAAGAGTCGAATAGGGCCTAATAGAGCTGAATCGAGCTGAATCAAGACGAATCGAGGCAGTTGACCGTAATCAAGCCGAATCGAGCCTAACCAAGCCGAATGGAGCCAAATCGATCAGAATTGAGCCTAATTGAGCCGAATCAACCTGATTTGAGCTGAATGGACCTGAATCGAGCTGATTCGACCTGAATCGCGTCGAATTGCATTGAAATTCGTCAAATTGCACCGAAATTTGTTGAATTGCGTCAAAATTCGTCGAATTGAATAGAATAGATTAGAGTAGGGTAGGTTAGGGTAGAATAGAATAGAGTAGAGTAGAATAGAACAACAGAATGGAACAGAAAGAATAGAATAGAGTACAGTACAGAGGAGTAGAATAGATTTGAATATTGCCAAATAGAGCCGAAAAGAGCCGAATCGAGCCTAATCCAGCTGAATCAAACTGAATTGAGCCGAATCGAGCTGAATTGAGACGAATTGAGCCGAATTGTGCTGAATCGCTTCATATCATGTTGAATCCCATCGAATCGCGCCGAATCTTGCTGAATCAAACTGAATTGAATAGATTAGAGTAGGGTAGGGTAGGGTGGGGTGCAGTAAGGTAGGGTAGGGTAGAGCAGAATAGAATAGAACAGAACAGAATACAAAGAATTGAATAGAGTAGAATAGTTGAATAGAGTTGAATAGTGCAGAATATAGCCGAATAGATACAATTCAAGCTGAATTGAACTGAATGGAGACCAAACGAGATGAATTGCGTAGAATAGAATAGATTAGTGTAGGGTAGGGTAGGGTAGAACAGAATAGAGTAGAATGGAGTAGAATGGTGTGTAATGGAGTCACATGGAGTTGAATAGAGACAAATAGAGTAGAAAAGGGTTGAATAGAGCCGAATAGGGCTGAATAAGGAAGGCCGAATCAACCTGAATTGAGCCAAATGGAGCCAAATAGAGGCGAATCTAGCCGAATCAGGCTGGTTCATGCCTAATCACTTCGAATCACGTTGAAATGTGTTGAGTCGAGTCAAATAGATTAGAGTAGGGTAGGGTAGGGCAGGGGAGGGTAGAATAGAACAGAACAGAACACAATAGAAAGAATAGAATAGAGTAGAATAGAGTCGAATAGGGCTGAATAGAGCCGAATAGAGCCTAACGGAGCCAAATGGAGCCAAATCAACCCAATTTGAGCTGAATCGAGCTGAATGGAACCGATTCGACCCGAATCACGTCGAATCGCATTGAAATGTGTCCAATCTAATCTAACAGATTAGTGTAGGGTATGGTAGGGTAGGGTAGAATAGCATAGAGTAGAATAGAACAGAACAGAACAGAAAGAATAGAATAGAACAGAGTAGAGTAGAGAAGAATAGAGTTGAATATTGCTGAATAGAGCTGAAAAGGGCGGAGTAGAGCTGAATCAAGCCGAACCGACTAGATTTGAGATGAATAGAGCCAAATTTAGCCAAATGGAGACAAATTGGGCCAAATCGACCCGAATCATGTCAAATCGCATGGAAATGTGTAGGCGCAAAAGGAGGCGCAAAAGGTGGTGCAAGAAACACAAACGCTGCAACAAAGGGGCAAAAAAGGTGAAAAATAGGCGCAGCAAAAAGCCCAGCTAAAGGTGCAAAAGGAGGCACAAAAGGAGGCACAAAATGCACAAAATGAGGCAAATAAGGAGGAGCAAAAGGCGCAAAAGTATGTGCAAAATGTGTAAAAGGCACAAAAGCGTAAAAAGTCTCAAAAAAGTGCAAAAAGGGGTAAAAGAGGCGCAAAAAGTCTCAAAAGGCGCAAAAAGAGGCACAAAAAGAAGCACAAAAAAGCACAAAGAAAAGCACAGCAAAATTTGCAGCAAAAGGTGCTAGAAAAGATGCAGGAAAAAGTGCAGCAAAAGGCGAGCAAAAGACACATAAGGAGGCACAAAAGGTGCAAAAGGAGGTTCAAAAGGTGCAAAAAAGGTAAAGGCACAAAAAGGTGAAAATGCACAAAGAAGATGCAGCAAAAGACGCAGCAAAAAGCTCAAAAGAAGGCACAAATAGTACAGCAAAAGCCGCTAAAGGAGGTGCAAGAGGATCAAAAGGAGGTGCAAAAGGCCCCAAAGGAGGGGAGAATGACGCTAAAAAGGTGCATAAAAGGCACAAAATAGGCGCAGCAAAAGTCACAAAAAAGTGCAAAATTTTAAAGGCGCAAGAAAAGGTGGAAGAGCAGGCGTTAGAAAAGGTGAAAGAAAAGGCGCAGAAGGTGGGGAAGGTGCAAAAGGGGCAGAAGGCACAGAAGGCACAAAAGAAGGTGCAAGAGGTGCAGTTAAGGCACAAATAAGGTGCAAAAAGGAGCAAAATTAGGCACAAAAAAGTGCAAAGAAGGTGCAAAAACATGTGCAAAGAAGGCACAAAAAAGGCTCAGCAAAAGCACAGCCACAGGTGCAGCAGAAGGGACAGCAAAAGGCCAAAAGGAGGAGCAAAAAGAGGCACAAATGGAGGCACAAAAAAGGCACAAAAGGAGGTGCAAAAGGCGCAAAAAAGGCACAAAACGTGGGAAAAGGCCAAAAATTCACAAAGGGAGCAAAAAAGTGCAGAGGCTCAAAATAAGGTGCAGAAGGTGCAACAGGGTAGAAGTTGCAGAAGGCAAAAAGGGGGAGAAGGTGCAGAAGGTGCAAAGGGAGGAACAAATGATGCAAAAGGAAGTGCAGAAAGCAGAAAAAAGTGCAAAAGAAGAAGCAAAAGGCAAAAAATTGCAAAAAGAGTCACAAAAACAGGTGCAAAAAACGCGGAAGAAAGGGACAAAAAAGGCGTAGCAAAGGCACAAAAGGAGGTGCAAAAAAGGTGCAAAGAAGGCACAAAATAAGGCACAAAAAAGGTGCATTAAAAAGGCAAAAAGAGGCACAAAAAGGCGCTAAGAAAGGCACAAAGATGCAAAAAGGCACAAAATAGGTGCAGCAAAAGGTGCAAAAATGACGCAAAAAGAGGTGCAGCAAAAGGCGCAGGCAAAAACACAGCAAAAGGTGCAAAAGGAGGTGCCACTACAGGCGCAAAAGGAGGAACAAAAAGAGGTGCAAAAGGAGGTGCAAAAAGACACAGAGGCACAAAAAGAAGCGCAAAAAGGCACAGTGGTGCAAAATAAAGCACCAAAAAAAACTATCAAAAGGAGCAAAAAAGGTGCAAGAAAAGGCACAAAAATTGCACAAAATAAAGGCACAAAGAAAGGTGCAAAAAGGCAAAAAGGCACAAAAAGGTGCAAAAAAGTGTACCAAAGGGCACAGCAAAATGCACAGCAAAAGGAGGCTCAAATGGAAGAGCAAAAATATGCAGAAAGAGTTGCAAAAGCCTCTAAAAAGGTGTAAAAGTTGCAAAAAAACACAGAAAGGCGAAAAGGCACAACAAATGCACAAAGGGCCCAAAAAGGCACAAAGAAGGTGTAAAAAGGCCAGCAAAATATGCAGCCAAAGGCCAGCAATGTGTGCAGCAAAAGGCACAAAAGGAGGTGCAAAAGGATGCCCAAGAAGAGGTGCAAAGGGAGGCGTAAAATGAGGCACAGAAGAAGGAGCAAAAGGGGGTGCAAAAGGCGAAAAAAGGCGCCAAAGGAGCAAAAAAAGGCGCAGAAAGACGCAAAAAGAGCCACAAAAGGGGTGCAAAAATGGAGCAGCAAAAGGCGCAGTAAAAGGCGCAGCAAAAGGTGTAAAAGAAGGCTCAAAAGGAGGCACAAATGGAGGCTAAAAAGGGCATAAAAGGCTTAAAAAAGTGCAAAAATGGCATTAGAAAAGGCACAGAAAAAGACGTAAAAAAGGCACAGCAAAAGGTGCCGCAAAAGGAGTCACAAAAGGAGGCAAAAACTAGGTGCAAAAACAGGCGCAAAAGCAGCTGCAAAAGGAGGCACAAAAGAGGCAAAACAAGCTCAGAAAAGATTCAAAAATGGTGCAAAAGTTACAGAAAAGGTGCAAAAGTTACAAAAAAGGTGCAAAAGTTGAAAAAAGTCACAAAATGCACAAAAGTGGTGCAAAAGTGGCACAAAAAGGCGTGAAAAAGGATCAGCAAAAGGTACAGAAAATGCACAGCAAAAGGCGCAAAAGGAGGCACAAAAAATGGCAAAAAAGGAGGCACAGAAGAAGGTGCAAAAAGGTACAAAATGAGCAAAAAAGGCACGAAAAAGGTGCTAAGAAAGCAAAAAATGCACTAAAAAGAATGCAAAAAAGGCACAAAAAATTTGCCAAAGGTGCAAAGAACAAAAAAGGCACATAAAGCCCCAAAATAGGTGCAACAATAGCTGCAAAAGGCAGAAAAAGTCACAAAAGCACAAAAATCTCTCAAAAAAGGAGAAAATATAAGCACCAGAAGAGCTGCAAAAAAGGCCCAAAAATGGTGCAAAAAGAAGCACAAAAAAATGTTGCAAAAAGCACAGAAAAGGCACAAGAAAAGGCGCAAGAAAAGGCGCAAACAGCACAAAAATGCTCAAAAAAGGGGTAGAAAAAATCAAAAAAAGGGCTCAAAAAGGCTCAAAAGAGGCACAAAAAAGGTGAAAATTAAGGCGCAAAAAGGCTCAAAAATTTGCAAAAGGTGCAAAAGGCAAAAAAGGCCTAAAAAGGCCAAAAATGTTAAAAAATTCAAAAAATTGCTCAAAAAGAGGCACAAAAATTTGCAAAAATCAAGGCACCAAAGGCAAAAAGTGCAAAAAAAGAGGCACATAAAAGGTGCAAAAGTACCAAAAAGGTGCAAAATGCGCAAAAGCCGCAAAAAGCACTAAAAAAGGCACAAAAATGTGCAAAATAAGGCACAAAAGAGAAAAAATCCTCAGAAAAAGCACAATATAAAGCTCAAAGAAAGGCGCAAAAATGTGTAAAAAAGGAGCACAAAACCACAATATTGCCGCAAAAAAGACACATAAAAAACCACAAAAAAGATGCAAATGGTGCAAAAGGCAAAAGGCACAAAAGGCAAAGGGCACAAAAGGTGCAAAAGGAGCAAAAAGGCAAATAGATGCAAAAGCCAAAAGGCACAAAAAAAGGTGAAAAGGTGCAAAATAAGGTGCAAAAAATCGGAAAAAAGACTCAAAGGCGCAACAGTGCAAAAAAGGTGCTAAAGGTGCAAAACTAGGCGCAAAAAAGGAACATAAAAGGGAAAAAAGGCACAAGAATAGCCACAAAAAAGGCATAGAAAAAGGTGCAAAATAAGGCACAAAAGGTGCAAAAGTGTCAAAAAAAGGAGCAAAGAAAGGTTAGAAAGGTGAAAAAGGTCCCTCAAAAAGGCGCAAATGTACGCACAAAAGAGCCACAAAAAATGTGCAAAAATTGCAAATAGAGGAGCAAAAAAGCCAGAAAAAAGGCACAAAAAAGTGCAAAAGGGGCAAAAGGCACAAAAAAGTCACCAAAAAGGAGCAAGGAGTACAAAAAAAGCTCAAAAAAAGTCGCAAGAGGAGCACAAAATGGTGCAAAAGGCACAATAACGGCCGCCAAAAGCTGCAAAATGTGCAAAAAAGGTGCAAAGAAAGGTGCAAAAAAGTGCAAGAAAACAACAAAAGGCACCAAAAAAGGTGCAGAAAAAGGCACAAAAAAGGCAGGAAAAAAGTTCCAGAAAAGGCTCAAAAAAGGCTCTAAAATGAAGCAGAAAGGCACAAAAATAGGCACCAAAGGCAGAAAAATCATAAAAAACTGCAAAATATGCCCCAAAAAAGACAGAAAAAAGTGCCAAAAAAGGCACAAAAACCAAAGGTGCAAAAGACACAAAATGCAGAAGACTCAAATGGCACAAAATGCAAAGGGCACAAATGGCGCAAAAGGAACAAAAGGCAAAAGACTCAAAAAAAAGGGTCAAAGATACCAAAAAGACACAAAAAGGGAAATACGGATCAAAAAAGCCACTAAAATGTTGAAAAAAAGTGCAAAAAAATTCCCCCAAAATGCAAAAAAAGCCACAAAAATGTGCAAAACTCACAAAAAAGCGCCAAAAAGGCATAATAGAGGTGCAAAAGGCCCCCAAAATGGTGCACATGGTGCAAAAGAGGCACAAAAAACCCATAAAAATGGTGTAAAAGATTCAAATCAGGCGTAAAATAAGGTGCAGAAAATGACCAAGAAAAGCTGCAAAAGGCATAGAAAAAGGTGCAAAATATGCAAAAGAAGCCTCAAAAAGACAAAAAAAGTCGCAATAATGCACAAAAAGGCTCAAGAAAGGAGCAGAAAAAGCACAAAAAAGAGGCAAAGAAAGCCGCAGAAAAGGCACAAAATAAGTCACCAAAAAGAAGTTTAAAAAAGGCTGCAAAAAGGCAAAAAAGGCAAAAGGTGCTAAAAGTACAGGGTGCAAAAGAAGCAAAAAGGCAAAAAGACGCAAAAGGCAAAAGGCACAAAAAGGTGCAGAAAATGTGCAAAAGGCACAAAATAAGGCACAAAACAGGTGAAAATAAGCTCAAAAAAGGGGGCAAAAAAGGCTCGAAGTCACAAAAGGAGCAATAAAAAGGTGTGAAAGGCACAAAACTACACGCAAAAAGGAGTAAAAGAGCCGCAAACAAGGCACAAAAGAAAGCACAGAATGAGGCCAAAAAGGAGAAGCAAAAGGAGGCGTAAAAGGAGGCACAAAAAGAGGCACAAAAGGAGGCGCGCAAGGCACAAAAACGTGCAAAAAGGTCCAAAAAAGGCACAAAAAGGAACAAAAGACACAAAAAAGGCACAGAAGGTGCAAACAAATGCGCCAAAAAGGTGGAAAAGGTGCAAAAAATAGGTGCAGGGGAAAGCACAGCAAAAGGCATAGACACAGAAAAAGAGGTGCAAAAATAAAGCGCAAAATAATGCACAAAAGGGACAAGAAAAGGCACTACCAAGTGCAAAAAAAGGGCACAAAGGTAAAAAAGGCACAAAAAAATTGAAAACACACAAAAACGGTGCAAAATGAGCATAAAAGTGCAAAAAAAGATGCAGCAAAAGGTGCAGCTAAAAGCACAAAAGGAAGCATAAAGGGGGGCACACAGCACAAAAAAGGAGCATAAAAGGTGTCAAAAGCACAAAAACAGCACTAAAAAATGCAAAAAAGGAGCAAAAATGGCACAAAAAAGGGCCAATGGTACAAAAAGGTGCAAAAGCCCAAAAATAGTTGCAAAGAAAGCCGATAAAAAGGCGGACAAAAGGCACAACAAAAACGCACAAAAAGTCCCCCAAAATCGCAAACATAGGCACAAAAAAGCCTCTAAAAAGGCATAAGAATGGTGCAACAAGAGGCACAAAAAAGTCTCAAAAGGCACAAAAAAGCCCAAAAGATGCAATAAAAGGCACAAAAAAGCACAAGAAAAGGTGCAAAAAGTGCAAAACAAGGGGTAGAAAAGCAAAAACAAAGGCATAAAAAGGGCCTAAAAAAGGCTTAAAAAAGATGCAAATTAAGGTGCAAAAAAGGCTCATAAATAGGCAAAAGGTGCGCAAAAGGTGCGAAAAAGGTGCAAAGAAGTCACAGAAAAATTGGCACAAAAAAGCACAAAAGGCGCAAAAAAGGCACAGAAAAAGGCACCAAAGGCAAAAGGCACAACAGGCTCTAAAGGCGCAAAAGGCACCAAAGGCGAAAGGTGCAAAACACAAAAGGCGCAAAAGTCACAATAGGCACAAAAAAGGCCCAAAAGATACAAAAAAGGCACAAATGTCACATATAAGCCCCCAAAAGACCCTCAAAAAAAGCTGCAAAAAAGGTGCCAATATTGCGCAAAAAAGGTGCAAAATGAGGCACAAAAGGTGCAAATAAAGGTGCAAAATGAGCAAAAAAGGTGCGGCAAAAGGTGAGAAAAAAGGCATGACTGAAGGCCCAAGGGGCACAAAAAAGGGCACAAAATAGGTGCAAAAAAAGGCGTAGTAAAAGGTGCAAAATAAGGCACAAAAGACACAAAAAACCCTCAAAAAAAGCACAAAAAAGGCTAAAAGGGGCAAAAAAAAAGGCGCAAAAGAAGGCACAAAAATGTGCAAATACAGGTGTAAAAAGTCGCAAAAATGGTGCAATATGTGGTGTACCAAAGGCACAAAAAAGGCCAAAAAGTTGCAAAAAAGGTGCAAATAAGCAGAAAAAGGTGACAAAGCTGCAAAAAAGGTACAAAATGAGGCGCAAAAAAGGCACATAAGGCACAAAATCAGACACAAAAAGTGCAAAAAAGCTCAAAAAAAAGCAGGAAAAAGCGACAAAACCACAAAAAGGTGCAAAAACGCAAAAAAGGGTGCAAAAGCTGCAAAGAAGGCACAAAAAGTGTTGTAGCAAAAGGCACAAAAAAGGCACAAATGAAGGCATTAAAAGATTTGCAAGAGGTACAAATAGGGGGAAAATTGGCGCAAAAAAGACTCAGGAAAAGCCACACAAAAGGTGCTGAAAAATGTGCAAAAACGAAACCAAAAAGCTGCAAAAAAAAAAAAAAACCGCAAACAAGGGGCAAAAAATGTGTAAAAAGAGCCGCAAAAATAGGCGCAAGAGAAGGCTCAAAAACAGGAAAAAGAAAAGCAGCCAAATGCGCAAAAAAAGGCACAAAATATGTGCAGAAAAAGGCACAAATGGCGCAAAGTGCAAAAGGCAAAAAAGGCACAAAAGGCAAAAGGGGCAAAAGGTGCAAAAGAAGTAAAATGTGCAAAAGGCTAAAAAGGCACCAAACTCACAAAAAAGGCACAAAAGTCACAAATAATGCACAAAAGATGCAAAAGTTGCAAATGAAGCTGTAAAAAAGGTGCAAAAAAGGCACAACTTTGCAAAAAAGGTGTAAAAGGCACAAAAATGGTGCAAAGAAGGCCAGCAAAGGGTGAATCAAAATGCACAGTGAGATGCACAGCAAGGGCACAAAGGAGGGCACAAAAAGAGGCACAAGTGGAAGTGAAAAAGGAGGTGCAAAAAAGGCACAAAAGGAGGAGCAAAAGGAGGCGCAAAAGGCAAAAAAAGGTACAAAGGTCAAAAAAGGCGTAAAAGGCGTAAAAAAGGCCCATAAAAGGCGTAAAAAAAGGTGCAGCAAAAGGCACAGCAAAAAGCACAGCAAAAGATGCAAAATGAGGCTCAAAAGGAGGTGCAAAAGCGGGCACAAAAAGAGGCGCAGAAAAGGAGCAGTGAAAGGCGAAGCAAAAAGCACAGCAAAAGGCGCAAAAGGAGGCACAAAAAGGTGCAAAAAATTTGCAAAGAAAGGCGCAAGAAAAGGTGCAAAAAAGGCATAAAAAAGTGCAGCAAAAGGCACAGCAAAAGGTGAAAAATGAGGTGCAAAAGGTTGTGCAAAAGGAAGTACAACAGTAGGCTCACAAGGAGGCACAAAAGGAGGCATAAAAGGAGGCACAAAAGGCGCAAAAAAAGGTGCGAAATGCGCAAAAAGGCAAAAAAGATGCAAAAAGGCCCAAAAACATGCACTAAAAGGCAAAAAATGCAAAAAAGTCACAAAAGGCGCAAAAAATAAACTACGTTATGCTAATTGAGCTAGATACTCCCTGAGACCATGGTCCCACAGCTCTCAGCCCAGCATCGAGGGCCCTCAGGGAGTCTGGATGCGTCTGTGGAACTACCATGACCTTGTCTCGTACAGGTTGTGCTGGCTTTCCCAGTATTGTGTGCTATCTTATCCTTCACCAAAGCTTCTACTTATCTATTGTCTATTAAGTGTTTTTCCATCCCTTCCCTCCCCTCCCTCATAACTATCAAAGATTGTTCCTTTTTGTACGTAAACCTTTTCATGAGTGTTCACAGTAGTGGTCTCATGCAATATTTGTCCTTTTGTAATTGACATTTCACTCAGCATAATGTCCTCCAGATTCATCCCTGTTATGAGATGCTTCACAGATTCATCATTGTTCTTTATCATGAATGTAGAACAGGGTGTTATAAAAACAAACAAAAAAGGGGGACTATTTCTTCAGAGCACAAAAATATAGTTCTGGGAAATTAAGATGGTATCAAAAATGAAAACTCAATAGCTGGGTTAGAAGATAAAGTTGAAAAAAATCTCATAGAAGGTATAGCAGAAAGGCAAAGAGACAAAAAATAAGAAAATTAGAGAACTATTCTAGGAGACCCAACATGTTAGAAATAGAGAATTAAAAAAAGGGGGAGGGGTGGGGAAAGAGAGAGAGAGGGAGTTTCAGTGGGGGAAGAAAACATCAAATAAATAATTCAAAAAAATTCAAGAACAAAAGAATATCATAGCTTCTTGGAATTGTGAATTATGGCATCAAAATTTATTCAAGAAACATTGAGAAGTTTCTTAATTTATTATATTAACATCCAAATTTGTATAATCACTGGGGGGGGGAATTAAATTTACAATAGCCTTTAAACAATGTCAAATGTTTCTTCTTTGACAGAATGAGTTTCTAAAACACTTATTTTGATTTCATGTATTAGATGAAAAAAAATTGAAGCATTAATGGGGTTAACTGATTTTCTATTTAAAGTATGTGTTGGCACCGCTATAGAACTGGCATCACTTACCCATTAATAGAACCAACATACGTGCACAAGAAAACTTAAAAAAAAATGAACAAAATTAATTTAGAAGGCCAGCCATTTGATCTAATTGAAAAGTCATGTTTCATAGAGCGATATTTAATCGACCTGCACTGTATATGTCAAAATGTCTTTAAAAAGTACTGTCTTTGAGCAGTGTTCTTACAATAACCAGGAACTTTTGAAGTGGTTGCTGATGTTTCTTCAGCAGATATGTGTATTTAGATTTTCAGATTGTCAGTGATATCCCTCAGCTCCATGACGGATGGAAAACATCAACAAACATTTTGAGCAACTCACATGTTCATCATCAACTACCCAGAGACATGAAAATATAGTGCTTAATATTTTATTAAACATGCGCTTCAATTCTTAAATTGCTACTGAAAGTATATCTTGCAAAATAAAAAGTGTTACTTAACAAAAAATAACTAAATCATCGTAGATTTATACCAGACAACAAATGCTCATTCTGTAAAGCAAGAGCATTCAAACTATGCACTAAGTGCTCTATGACAAGATTTCTCTCAGCCCCTATATTCTGCCTATATTTCGCATAAACTTAATATATAATGTCCCACTTTCACTGATTGTCTGACTGGAGGCCTGGTGACTTTATGCATCTTACAGGCCATAGCACAAGCCACTGAAAAACTGCCTGCTAAATGAAGTAGCCGGCAGAGGCCTTAATACTTCTCCCATCAGGACCAGAGGCCATAAGAAGTTATCTAGAGATGCTTGATTTTTATTATTGATCATTCTGCATACTCTTCTTGGATGATAGAAGTTAGTTATATTGCACCAGGACAGAATCAGGAAAAATGAGATGGGGCACTGGTTATTGTCCATGTTTAATAATGTTTTCAGCTGAGAACTGCATGTGCATCTCACATATTATGGTACTAGACAGGAACACGCAGGAGCTAGAAGTGCAAAACTGAGGTCTCTACTTTTAGCTTATATTAGTTCTAGTATTGATGGTATTTCTTTAAAAAATGAAAAATCTTGGTCAAATATTAAATTGTATGGGATGGTAAGACAAGAGGTATAAACAAGACAGATAAATCAGGATATTTAATCATTCAGTGTTACTTGCCTGATTTGCCAGAGCAAAAGCCAGACGAGTTGGAGAATATTGGTGGTTAACTCTCAACCTACTCAACTGTTGATGCCAATTGCGGCTGTCTTCCAGAGGTGTTGTCACTACTGGAACCTGTTATGTAGCTTTTGATTCAGTAAATGGTTTAAGTTGTATTCTATCAGCAAAAACAATCAGAAGTAGTTTACCTTCACCTGGCAAGGACAGCAGCACACTTTCTCAGGACTATGTCTACAGACAACTGATCTATGACTATATCTAGAACCCAGGGGACTCCCATGTGCTACCACCATGAATAAAGGACACAATGTTTTTGGGACTACTTACTATGTGGTAACCCATAAGCTTTACAGCTCTAAAGGCAGTTCATAGCAAGATAGCACCCTGGAGCAGATCCAGGCTGCAGTGCAAGCTGCCCTGCCACTTTGGCCTCATGTCATAAGAGATGCAATGCTAATTTACATGTCTATGGCAGATAGAAAAGGAGCCCTGGTGGTGCAGTAATTAAAGTGCTCAGCTGCTAACTGAAAGGTTGGCAGTTCGAGCCCCCCAGGTGTTTCGCGGGGGCAAGATGTGGGAGTCTGCTTTCATAAAGTTTACATCCTTGGAAACCCTGTAAGGCAGTTCTACTCTGTTCTACAGGGTCACTATGAGTCAAAATCAACTTGACAGCAATGGGTATTCTTCCTTTTTTTATGGTAGATCCTCTTGCCTTCAAGTAGATTCCAACTCATAGCAACCGTGTAGGACAGAGTAGAACTGCCCCTTAGGGTTTCCAAGTACTGCCTGGTGGATTCAAACTGCTGACCTTTTGATTGGCAGCCAAACTCTTAACCACTACACCACCAGGTTTTCCATAGGGAAGTCTTATAAAGCCTTGGGAAAACCAAAGAGTAGAGTTGGAGTCGAGACCCCTAACATTTTTTTTTAAATTTTTATTAAGCTTCAAGTGAACATTTACCATTCCAATCAGTCTGTCACATGTAGGTTTACATACATCTTACTCCCTTCTCCCACTTGCTCTCCCCCTATTGAGTCAGCCCTTACAGTCTCTCGTTTCGTGCCAATTTTACCTTCTTCCCTCTCTCTCTATCTTCCCATCCCCCCTCCAGTCAAGAGTTGGCAACACACTCTCCCGTGTCCACCTGATTTAATTAGCTCACTCTTCATCAGTATCTCTCTCCCCCCCACTCACCAGTCCTTTTCATGCCTGATGATTTGTCTTCGGGGATGGTTCCTGTCCTGTGCCATCAGAAGGTCTGGGGAGCATTGTCTCTGGGATTCCTCTAGTCGCAATCATACCATTAGGTGTGGTCTTTTAATGAGAATTTGGGGTCTGCATCCCATTGGTCTCCTGCTCCCTCAGGAGTTGTCTGTTGTGTTCCCTGACAGGGCAGACATCGATTGTGGCCGGGCACCAACTAGTTCTTCTGGTCTCAGGATATTGTAGGTCTCTGGTTCAAGTGGCCCTTTCTGTCTCTTGGGTTCTTAGTTGTCGTGTGACCTTGGTGTTCTTCCTTTGCCTTTGCTCCCGGTGGGTTGAGACCAATTAATGTATTTTAGATGGCTGCTTGTTGGCATTTAGGACCCCAGGTGCCACAATTCAAAGTGGGATGCAGAGTGTTTTCATAATAGAATTGTTTTGCCCATTGATTTAGAAGTCCTCTCAAACCAAGTTCCCCAGACCCCAGCCCCTGCTTCGCTATCCTTTGAAGCTTTCATTTTATCTCGGAAACCTCTTTACTTTTAATCCTGTCCAATTAGGCTGACCTTCCTTGTTTTGAGTGTTGTCTTTCCCTTCACCCAAAGCAGTTCCCATCTACAGATTGATCAATAAAAAGCCCTCTCCCTCCCTCACTCCCTCCCTCCCCCCTTTGTAACCACAAAAGTATGTGTTCTTTTCAGTTTTTTCTATTTCTCAAGATCTTATAATAGTGGTCTTATACAATATTTGTCCTTTTGCAACTGACTCATTTCGCTCAGCATAATGCCTTCCAGATTCCTCCATGTTATGAAATGTTTCAGAGATTCGTCACTGTTCTTTATCGATGCGTAGTATTCCATTGTGTGAATATACCACAATTTATTTACCCATTCGTCCGTTGATGGACATCTTGGTTGCTTCCAGCTTTTTGCTATTGTAAACAGAGCTGCAATAAACATGGGTATGCATATATCTGTTTGTGTGAAGGGTCTTGTATTTTTAGGGTATATTCCGAGGAGTGGGATTTCTGGGTTGTATGGTAGTTCTATTTCTAACTGTTTAAGATAACGCCAGATGGATTTCCAAAGTGGTTGTACCATTTTACAATCCCACCAGCAGTGTATGAGAGTTCCAGTCTCTCCGCAGCCTCTCCAACATTTATTATTTTGTGTTTTTTGAATTAATGCCAGTCTAGTTGGTGTCAGATGGAATCTCATCGTAGTTTTAATTTGCATTTCTCTAATGACTAATGATCGAGAGCATTTTCTCATGTATCTGTTGGCTGCCTGAATATCTTCTTTAGTGAAATGTGTGTTCATATCCTTTGCCCACTTCTTGATTGGGTTGTTTGTCTTTTTGTGGTTGAGTTTTGACAGAATCATGTAGATTTTAGAGATCAGGCGCTGGTCTGAGATGTCATAGCTGAATATTCTTTCCCAGTCTGTAGGTGGTCTTTTTACTCTTTTGGTGAAGTCTTTAGATGAGCATAGGTGTTTGATTTTTAGGAGCTCCCAGTTATCTGGTTTCTCTTCATCATTTTTGGTAATGTTTTGTATTCTGTTTATGCCCTGTATTAGGGCTCCTAGGGTAGATCCTATTTTTTCTTCCATGATTTTTATCGTTTTAGTCTTTATGTTTAGGTCTTTGATCCACTTGGAGTTAGTTTTTGTGCATGGTGTGAGGTATGGGTCCTGTTTCATTCTTTTGCAAATGGATATCCAGGTATGCCAGCACCATTTGTTAAAAAGACTATTATTTCCCCAATTGACTGACACTGGTCCTTTGTCAAATATCAGCTGCTCATAAATGGATGGATTTATATCTGGATTCTCAATTCTGTTCCATTGGTCTATGTGCCTGTTGTTGTACCAGTACCAGGCTGTTTTGACTACTGTAGCTATATAATAGGTTCTGAAATCAGGTAGGGTGAGGCCTCCCACTTTCTTCTTCTTTTTAAGTAATGTTTTGCTTATCCGGGGGTTCTTTCCTTTCCATATGAAATTAGTGATTTGTTTCTCTATTCCCTTAAAGTATGACATTGGTATTTGGATTGGAAGTGCGTTGTATGTATAAATGGCTTTTGGTAGAATAGACATTTTTACTATGTTAAGTCTTCCTATCCATGAGCAGGGTATGTTTTTCCATTTAAGTGTGTCCTTTTGAATTTCTTGTAGCAGAGTTTTATAGTTTTCTTTGTATAGGTCTTTTACATCCTTGGTAAGATTTATTCCTAAGTATTTTATCTTCTTGGGGGCTACTGTGAATGGTATTGATTTGGTTATTTCCTCTTCGGTGTTCTTTTTGTTGATGTAGAGGAATCCAAGTGATTTTTGTATGTTTATTTTATATCCTGAGACTCTTCCAAACTCTTCTATCAGTTTCAGTAGTTTTCTGGAGGATTTCTTAGGGTTTTCCATGTATACGATCATGTCATCTGCAAATAGTGATAGCTTTACTTCCTCCTTACCAATCTGGATACCCTTTATTTCTTTGTCTACCCTAATTGCCCTGGCTAGGACTTCAAGTACGATGTTGAATAAGAGCGGTGATAAAGGGCGTCCTTGTCTGGTTCCCGTTCTCAAGGGAAATGCTTTCAGGTTCTCTCCATTTAGAGTGATATTGGCCGTTGGCTTTGCATATATGCCCTTTATTATGTTGAGGAATTTTCCTTCAATTCCTATTTTGGTGAGAGTTTTTATCATAAATGGGTGTTGGACTTTGTCAAATGCCTTTTCTGCATCAATTGATAAGATCATGTGGTTTTTGTCTTTTGTTTTATTTACGTGATGGATTACATTAATGGTTTTTCTGATATTAAACCAGCCTTGCATACCTGGTATAAATCCCACTTGATCAGGGTGAATTATTTTTTTGATGTGTTGTTGGATTCTATTGGCTAGAATTTTATTAAGGATTTTTGCATCTATGTTCATGAGGGATATAGGTCTAAAATTTTCTTTTTTTGTAATGTCTTTACCTGGTTTTGGTATCAGGGAGATGGTAGCTTCATAGAATGAGTTGGGTAGTATTCCGTCTTTTTCTATACTTTGAAATACCTTCAATAGTAATGGTGTTAAGTCTTCTCTGAAGGTTTGGTAGAACTCTGCAGTGAAGCCATCTGGGCCAGGACTTTTTTTTGTTGGGAGTTTTTTGATTACCGTTTCAATCTCTTTTTTTGTTATGGGTCTATTTAGTTGGTCTACTTCTGAATGTGTTAGTTTAGGTAAGTAGTATTGTTCCAAGAATTTATCCATTTCTTCTAGGTTTTCAAATTTGTTAGAGTACAATTTTATGTAGTAATCTGATATGATTCTTTTGATTTCATTCGGTTCTGTTGTGATGTGGTCCTTCTCGTTTCTTATTCGGGTTATTTGTTTCCTTTCCTGTTTTTCTTTAGTCAGTCTAGCCAATGGTTTATCAATTTTGTTAATTTTTTCAAAGAACCAGCTTTTGGCTTTGTTAATTCTTTCAATTGTTTTTCTGTTCTCTAATTCATTTAGTTCAGCTCTAATTTTTATTATTTGTTTTCTTCGGGTGCCTGATGGATTCTTTTGTTGCTCACTTTCTATTTGCTCAAGTTGTCGGGACAGTTCTCTGATTTTGGCTCTTTCTTCTTTTTGTATGTGTGCATTTATCGATATAAATTGGCCTCTGAGCACTGCTTTTGCTGTGTCCCAGAGGTTTTGATAGGAAGTATTTTCATTCTCGTTGCTTTCTAAGAATTTCCTTATTCCCTCCTTGATGTCTTCTATAACCCAGTCTTTTTTCAGGAGGGTATTGTTCATTTTCCAAGTATTTGATTTCTTTTCCCTAGTTTTTCTGTTATTGATTTCTAGCTTCATTGCCTTGTGGTCTGAGAAGATGCTTTGTAATATTTCGATGTTTTGGATTCTGGAAAGATTTGTTTTATGCCCTAATATGTGGTCTATTCTAGAGAATGTTCCATGTGCGCTAGAAAAAAAAGTATATTTTGCAGCAGTTGGGTGGAGAGTTCTGTATAAGTCAATGAGGTCAAGTTGGTTGATTGTTGTAAGTAGGTCTTCCGTGTCTCTATTGAGCTTCTTACTGGATGTCCTGTCCTTCTCCGAAAGTGGTGTGTTGAAGTCTCCTACTATATATGTGGAGGTGTCTATCTCACTTTTCAATTCTGTTAAAATTTGATTTATGTATCTTGCAGCCCTGTCATTAGGTGCGTAAATATTTAATATGGTTATGTCTTCCTGATCAATTGTCCCTTTTATCATTATATAGTGTCCTTCTTTATCCTTTGTGGCGAATTTAAGTCTAAAGTCTATTTTGTCAGAAATTAATATTGCTACTCCTCTTCTTTTTTGCTTATTGTTTGCTTGATATATTTTTTTCCATCCTTTGAGTTTTAGTTTGTTTGTGTCTCTAAGTCTAAGGTGTGTCTCTTGTAGGCAGCATATAGATGGATCGTGTTTTTTTATCCAGTCCGTGACTCTCTGTCTCTTTATTGGTGCATTTAGTCCATTTACATTCAGCGTAATTACAGATAAGTAAGTTTTTAGTGCTGTCATTTTGATGCCTTTTCATGTGTGTTGTTGGCCATTTCATTTTTCCACATGCTTTTTTGTGCTGAGACGTTTTTCTTAGTAGCTTGTGAGATCCTCATTTTCATAATGTTTAACTTTGTGTTTATTGAGTCGTTACGTTTTTCTTGGCTTTTTTCTTGAGTTATGGAATTGATATTCCTTTTTGTGGTTACCTTTTTATTTACCCCTATTTTTCTAAGTAAAAACCTTACTTGTATCCTTCTATTTCGCCTTGTATCACTCTCCATCTGGCAGTTCAATGCCTCCTATATTTAGTCCCTCTTTTTGATTATTTTGATCGTTTATCTATTGATTTCCATGATTTCCTGTTGTGTGTATTATTGTTTATTTATTTATTTTTTAGAATTAGTCTTAATTTGTTTGTTTTTGTGCTTTCCCTGTTTGAGTTGCATTGATATCAGGACATTCTGTTTTGTGACCTTGTATTGTGCTGGTACCTGATATTATTGGTCATCCGGCCAAACAATCTCCTTTAGCATTTCTTGGAGTCTTGGTTTAGTTTTTGCAAATTCTCTAAACTTGTGTTTATCTGTAAATATCTTAATTTCTCCTTCATATTTCAGAGAGAGTTTTGCTGGATATATGATCCTTGGTTGGCAGTTTTTCTCGTTTAGTGCTCTGTATATGTCGTCCCATTCCCTTCTTGCCTGCATGGTTTCTGCTGAGTAGTCTGAACTTATTCTTATTGATTCTCCCTTGAAGGAAACCTTTCTTTTCTCCCTGGCTGCTTTTAAAATTTTCTGTTTGTCTTTGGTTTTGGCAAGTTTGATGATGATATGTCTTGGTGTTTTTCTTTTTGGATCAATCTTAAATGGGGTTCGATGAGCATCTTGGATAGATATCCTTTCTTCTTTCATGATGTCAGGGAAGTTTTGTGTCAGGAGTTCTTCAACTATTTTCTCTGTGTTTTCTGTCCCCCCTCCCTGTTCTGGGACTCCAATTACTCGCAAGTTATCCTTCTTGATAGAGTCCCACATGATTCTTAGGGTTTCTTCATTTTTTTTAATTCTTTTATCTGATTTTTTTTCAGCTATGTTGGTGTTGTTTCCCTGGTCCTCCAGAAGTCCCAGTCTACATTCTAATTGCTCGAGTCTGCTCCTCTGACTTTCTATTGCGTTGTCAAATTCTGTAATTTTATTGTTAATCTTTTGGATTTCTACATGCTGTCTCTCTATGGATTCTTGCAACTTGTTAATTTTTCCACTATGTTCTTGAATAATCTTTTTGAGTTCTTCAACAGTTTTATCAGTGTGTTCCTTGGCTTTTTCTGCATTTATCCTAATTTCATTTGTGATATCTTTAAGCATTCTGTAAATTAGTTTTTTATATTCTGTATCTGATAATTCCAGGATTGTATCTTCATTTGGGAAAGATTTTGATTCTTTTGTTTGGGGGGTTGGAGAAGCTGTCATGGTCTGTTTCTTTATGTGGTTTGATATGGACTGCTGTCTCCGAGCCATCACTGGGAAACTAGATTTTCCAAGTAGTCAGCTGGTGCGCTGGCTCCTAGTTCTGAAAACAGTCGCTGTCTGCCCGTATTTGTTCGTTTTCCGTCTCTAAGTCTGTGCTTGTTGTTCAGAGTTCGTAGATTGTTATCTATGTGATCGATTCCCTTGTTTTTCCGAGTCTTTGTTGCAAGAGGGATCCGCGGTAGCGTCCACCTAGTCCGCCATCTTGGCCCCCGCCACCCCCTAACATTTTAGAGTACAGTCAACTATTCTAAATTTGATAGGAAGTTCCTACCTGGCTATTTTCCCTGGGTGGTATAAATAGTTAACATTCTTAAATGATAACTGAAAGTCCTCCCAGAGGCACGTCGGAAAAAAGGCCTGCAGATCTACTTCTGAAAAATCTGCCAAAGAAAACCCTATGGAGCACAGTTCTACTCTGATATGCATGGGGTGCCAGTGAGTCAGAGTGAAGTCAATTGAACTGGTAGTCTAGTCGTACCAAGTATTGGGCGCTGGTAAATATTGACCTCTTGATCACAAGTCAGATAACATCAAGTGCTGGCAAGGATGTGGAGAAATAGGAACCCTCATACATTGCTGGTAGAGATGTAAAGTTGTGCAGCTGGAAATCAGCCTGGCAGTTCTCAAATGATTAAACACGGTGTTACCATATGACCCAGCAATTCTACTCTAGTAGATATATACCCAAGAGAAATGAAAACATATGTCCACACAGAAACTGGTAAATGAAAACTCAGCAGAATTATGAACGATAGCCAAAAGGTAGAAACAACCCAATGTCTATCAACGAACAATTGGATAAACAAAATGTCATATACCCATACGATCAAATATTATTCAGCCATAAAGAGAAGTTAAGTTTTGATATATGCTACAACATGCATGAACCTTGAAAACATTATGCTAAGTGAAATAAGCTAGACACAAAGGGACAAATATGCTATGATCTCATTTACATGAAATACTGAAATTAGGCAAATAGATAGGGATAAATTAATGGTTACCAGGGGTTGTTGATCTTGTCATCACCACTGCTGAGTGTTCAACTTGACAACAGGAGAATAAGAACCCTGGGTCTGTAGTATAGGCATCATTCTCCAGTTGGCCCCTGATGTTGGCTATGGGGACAGATTGCGTACATTGGAGCCCTTTTACCATGCCAGTCATGGTTATTTATCAACATTGGAGTAGATCCTTATTCTACATATGATTTTTCCTTCCTTGCCAGCCTTGCTTCTACTTTGTTGCTATTCGGTGCCGTCTAGTTGGCTCCAACTCATAGTGACACTATGTACAACAGAACAAAACACTGCCCAGTCCTACACTGTCCTCATGCTTGTTGTTATGCTTGAGCCCCTTGTTGCAGCCACTGTGTCAATTCACCTCATTGAAGAACTTCCTCTTTTTCTCTGACCCTCGACTTTACCAAGCATGGTGTCTTTCTCCAGTGACTGGTCCCTCCTGATAACATGTCCAAAGTATGTGAGGTGAAGTCTCACCATCCTCATTTCTAAGGAGCATTCTGGCTGTACTTCTTCCAAGGCAGATTTGTTCATTCTTTTGGCAGTCTGTGGTACACTCAACATTCTTTACCAACACTGTAATTCAAAGCTGTCAATTCTTCTTTGGTTTTCCTTCATTGCCCAGCTTTCACATGCATGTAAAGTGAATGAAAACACCATGGCTTGGGTCAGGCACACCTTATTCCTTAAAGTGACATCTTTGCTTTCTAACACTTTAAAGAGGTCTTTTGCAGCAGATTTGCCCAATGCACTGTGCCATTTGATTTTTGCTTCTACTAGCACCACCATATGTGGACTCATAAATGCCTCATCTATGCCATAGAATCACCCATAACACCATCTATAACCAAGAAAATGATCTTACAGAAAAGGCACTGGGGCTATGGGCTCATGCCATGAGTTTTACTGTATGCCCCATCACCCAGAAGCACGTGGCTTGATTGAAATGTGAAGTCACAGTTAGGACACCATCTGGGAGGAAATACCCTGTGAGGTTGGGGCACTCCCTCAGCATACTATGTCTTATACCAGCAATGAATGTATGGTGTCATTTCCCTCATAGACAGTATACAGTTGTCTAAGAACCAAAAGGTAGAAATGAGAATGCCTCCATATTATTACATATTACCATTACTGTTTTTGTTGTTGTTAGGCACGGTTGAGTTCATTTCAACTCATAGCAACTGTAGGTACAACAGAATAAAACACTGCATGGTCCTGCACCCACCATCCTCATAATCGTTTCTATATTGAATCCATGGTTGCATCCACTGTGTTAATTCATCTAGTTGGGGGTCTTCTTTTTTTATCACTGACCCTCTAATTTACCAAGCAAGATGTCCTTTTCCAGAGACTGATCCCTCCTGATAACACGTCCAAAGATGTGAATCAAAGTCTCACCATCCTCACTTTAAATGAGCATTCTGCCTATACTTCTTCCAAGACATTACTATTACCTACTGTCATGGATTGAATCATGCCCCCAAAACTGTGTGTCAACCTGGCTATGCAATGATTCCCAGTATTGTGTGGTTCTCCAAAATTTTGTGATCTGATGTGATTTTCCTATGCGCTGTAAATCCTACCTCTATAATGTCAATGAGGTGGGATAATCGGCAGGTATGTTAATGAGACAGGACTCAATCTGTAAGATTAGCTTTTGTCTTAAGTCAATCTCTTTCGAGGTACAAAAGAGAAAAACGAACAGAGAGACAGGGGGATCTCATACTACCAAGAAAGTAATGCCAGGAGCAGAGTGTATCCTTGGGACCCAGGGTACCTGTGCTGAGAAGCTCCTAGACCAGGGGAAGATTGATGACAAGGACCTTCCTCTAGACCCAACAGAGAGAGAAAGTCTTCCCTTGTAGCTGGCGCCTTGAATTCAGACTTCTAGCCTCCTAGACTGTGAGAGAATAAATTTGTCTTTGTTAAGCCATCTGCTTGTGGTATTTCTGTTATAGCAGCACTAGATAACTAAGACACCTACCAAAGTTCTAAATCTCATCTCACAACCTTGGTGGGTTTATAGGTCCAGGTACCCAAGGGAGAAATATTTCCATCCATAAACATAAAGTGAGAGCTGAGATTGGTCCCTGGTAGTTTTAAGTTTCTCATGTTACAGAACCAACAGGGAGAGTAGATCACTCTCCTGGATGGGGTGATTGATTCTGATTGGCAAGGGGAAATTGGAACACTGCTGCATAATAGGAGCATGGATGATTATGTCTAGATCAAAGATGACTCTGATGTCCAACAATAATGGTCAGTGGGAGGTGGACCGGCAGCCTAATAAAGACAGGTCCTTAGTAGGAATGAAAATTTGGGTACCCCAAAACAGGTTTAAAAGGAGGCCTGGTGGCACAATGGTTAAAGCGCTCATCTGCTAACAGAAAAGTTAGAGGTTTGAACCCACCAGTGGCTCCACAGGAGAAAGATGTGGGTCTGCTTCTTTAAGATTACAGCCTTGGAAGCCCCATGGCGTAGTTTTACTCTGTCTTGCATAAGGTTGCTATCTTGATGGCAATGGGTTTTTTTTTTTTATCAGTCAGAAGGAGCCCTGGTGGCACAGTGGTTAATCATATGGCTGCTAACCAAAAGGTTGGCAGTTCAAATCTACCATCCGCTCCTTGGAAAACCTATGTGGCAGTTCTCCTCTCCTATGGGGTCGCTATGAGTTAAAATCAACTTGATGGTAACGGTTTTTTTTTTTTGTGTTAGTCAGGACGGACTCAACTGCAATGCGTTTAGGTTTGTTTTTGTTTTTATTTTTGGTTTGACCAGGTTTAAAAAACAAACAAAATAAAACCTCTTAGGAGCCAAGATACTCGGAGAGTAGAAGGGGAACAGTAAACGAGGAGCCTGTGAAGGAAGCAGTGATTACCAAACAAGGACTCATGACCAGTTACGGAAGTGTGGACTGAAGCATCTACATTTTATGATAATTGTTTGCATCTCCCCTTTTCTATTTACCTTGTATGAAGATCCCTGGTGGCGGTTAGTATTAAAATTTAGTTTCCAAGATCGGCATGACTGAGTTGACTTCATTCTCAGGTAGTACAGGAGCTGACATGGCTTTGAAATTTCCCTGTTTTTTTTTTTTTTTCATCCAAATGAAAGAAAGACTAGATGGACTATGCTGGATGTTTTCCGTTTGCCTCCCAAGATCCACTCTCCACCTTTCTCTGCCTTGTTCTGCACAGGGAGGATGGTCACTCAAGGGCGCAGCACCTGCGCTCCTTTGCCCTCAGGCTTTGAAGTGACTGATCCAATACGATGTACCTACAGGAACTTGAAGGGTAGAAGGAAAGAGATGCAGGAGTTCCAACTGTTTCATTCTGGTTCTAACTCCTGCTGAAAACTTGCATGTCTAATAAGTTCCCAGGTGATGCTAATGCTGCTGGTTAGGGACCAATTCTGAGAACCAATTGTAGAGCCAAAGCCAAACTAGACTCACTGTCATTGGGTCAATTACAACTGATAGCAACCCTACAGAGCAGAGTAGAACTGCCCCCATAGGGTTACCAAGGCTATAAATCTTTACATAAGCAGACTGCCACATATTTCTTCCTTGGAGCAGCTGGTGGGTCCATTCCACTGACCTTTCAGTTAGCAATTGAGCACTTAACCACTGCATCACCAGGGCTCCTTTAACTAGTAGAGCAGTGGCTCTAAAATTTACTATATATAAGAATCACTGGGGGATCTCGTTAAAATGTAGATTCTGATTTAATCTATCTGGGGTGAAAATGCAAATTCTCAGCAGGGGTTCGAGCTGCGAAGAACTGGTTCAAAGCCTTAGAGAGATGCTGGGGTGTTTCTTCTCTTACTCCCTTCCTGCCTTACCAGAGGCAGTGACTGTGTTCCTCTACCTATGGCCACTGCTCTTGTGAGGCAGCCTGTGTCACTGCCACAGCTCTTGCTAAAGTCAACAAAGCTGACAGCCTGATTTCAGATGCTTACCCTCCAGAAATGTGAAATAATAAATTTCTAAGAATGGACACATCTGTCTTAGAAGAAATACAGCCAGAATGCTTCTTAGCAGCAAAGATGGTGAGACTTCATCTCACATACTTTGGACATGTTGTCATGAGGGATCCGTCCCTGGAGAAGGACATCATGCTTGGTAAGGGAGAGGGTCAGTGAGAGAGGAAGACCCTCACAGAGGTGATTGACATAGTAGCTGCAACAATGAGCTCAAACATAACAACAATTGTGAGGATGGCACAGGACCGGGCAGTGTTTCGTTCTGCTGTACATAGGGTCATTATGAGTCGGAACTGACTCGAGGGTATCTAACAACAGCAACATAAGCCATCCAGTTTGTGGCACGCTGTACAGCAGCCTAGGAAACTAATACAGGTAGTAATATCCAACTGAGTGTTCTGAAAACAGTACTCGACACAGATCCTGAGTGGGTCAGTCAGTAGCTCCTGCGGGTGCTCAGGGACACCTCCTCTCATCTCTCAGCACTAACAGGCTTTAAAATGTCCCCCCCTGCCCAGACATGCCAAGTCTCACCCCTTGTGATACCAGCTAGCTGTTAGGCAAGAAGTAGCTCAAGATTCACTGCATTTAACATCCTAGAGTTATCTGTATTTAAAAGCAAAGTTTTATTTCCCAAAGGAATTAAGCTGCAGCTGACACTTAGATTGACCTGAAGAAAAATGACCACCTGTAGTAAACCAAATCTGGGTTCCAATCTGTTTTTACTATGAAAGTAGGTAAATTAAACTCTTTCAGTGTCCATTTCTGAGTTCATCAGATGGTGAGAGTCATCTGTTCCACAGAGCACCAATCACCTGTCCAGACCTACCTAAGTATCTGTCTTCCACACTCGAGTGTGAATATTTTAGGACATTTTAAGCCTCATTCAGGGTCCAGCACAGGGGAGGACATGCTGCAGGCACTCAGTAGATATTTCTTGGGCAGTCCATGAACATGGAAGGGATCTGTAAGCTGCAAAGTGCCACCCATGCCCCTAGTTAAAGCAATTCTGATCATTATTACTCCACCTGTGAAGAATACAAATCCTCCACTGATGGATGCTGATGCTGCAGATACAGGCTAGGGGGTGAGTTGGCCAGGGCAGGACCTCTGCAGCAGACTTCATTGGGGCCCTTATTTAGTGCTGATTCCTAAGGCCAGATCAAAAAAATCCCAATCTCTGGCCTTCTTCAGGCCATGGAGCCCAGGTTTGGGAGGTGGCTGACAATGGTGACAATCCCACCAGCGCTCCTGAGCAATGCTAGGGGTACCAGAAATAGTAATGGAAGCGGCCCTGGAAATGCCCCTTTCTGAGCGACTTCCAAGCTATGCTTTTAGGGAAGTGGAATCTTGCTATTTACTCCATAGAACGCGGTTGGCAAGCAGGATTCTCTTTTTCACAAAAATTTTCCTCTTTTATAGGAGAAGACCAGTGGAATGTCAAGAAGTAGAGTGCCGACTTAGGTACCCCTTTAACAGTCCTTTCAGAGGGGGCTCACCCTCTTAGATGGCACTATCCCCTCACCAACGGTCACACAGACTGGTGGGGGGTTCCCAGCAGCCTCTTCTCCCCGCCTCCCCAGCCCTCATGCTCTGCCCCAGCAGCGCTCAAGTAGCGCGCAGCCCCTTTGGGCACTGAGGCTTCCAGGTGCCCCGGGAGAAGGCGGAGCCCAGCTGCAGGCACCTCCCTGGCGCCATGGAGAAACCCTCCCCCCCAATCCCCCGGGGTCCGTCACCCTCTGCGGGCCTTCGGGTCTCCGTGCTCCTCCCTCTCTGCCCCGTGTGCACGAAGCCTGCGACCCAGTAGCGGAGCGCGGCGCGGAGTGGCGCGCACGCTGGGCAGTTCTGGTGTAACCAGAGCCCACACTGGAGTGCGCCAGCCGGGGAACGTCCTGACCATGGCTGCCGAGGGATTCGGCCTCCGTGGCCCACCGCGCAGCCGCCTACCAGTACTGGGCAGCGGCGCTGCTCCAGCTCGGTCTGCCCGCCCCTCAGTGCCGGAGGACAGTGAGTGGCCGGGAGGCGCGGGGCTTGGGGTGGCGCCTGGGGGTCCTGGTGGGGAAGGCAAAAAGCTCCTTGAGGCTGCTCCTTCAGAGGGAATGGGCAAGTAGAGAGCCTGGGAGGGAATGAGGTAAGCAGCATCTTTATCCGGACCCTTCAAGCCTTCTCTTGCCTGCGCTCCGGCACTCTCTCTATTCCGCTGAACCCTCTCTTTAGCGCCAGGTGCAATCGGAGGGAGCCTGTGGTTAGCCCTTTAGTCCCTCCGCTAGCTTTCCCGAGATCTCCATGAAAATTCTTTAAAATGAAGTTACCTCTAGGGAGCCCTCGAACCTTTTCCGCAGAGATTCAATTTTCCACCGTCCCGCATTTCTCAAAGTCTAATCAATGTGTCTCCAGAAGGCAAGGCCAGTGTTTGGAAGACTCCTTCCAATATTTTGACTTGGTTCAGGAAGATCTGAAAGATGAACGGGAATAAACTAGGCAAAGAGGGGAAGACAGCGTGCTCTGGGTAGAAGGAATAGAACGTGCAAAGGCCCTGTGAGTGGCAGGGAGAATGGGAAACAAAGTATCAGATAGAGTTGCCGGAGCCAAGAGTGCAAGTTGAGGATGTTGTGCCAGATGAGGCTGCAGAAAGAGGTAGGGGCTACATTATTGCAGAATCTCAGAGAATTGACCCACTTTTGTTGTTCGAAGCTGCGCTCAGCTTTTAATACTTCCCCGAAATTAGTGTGATCAGAGCCCTGCCATCAAGTCTGTTCCGAAAAGCTAATTCAGATGTGTTTTGATTTTGAAACAAAACCCCCTTGACTTGATGCAGGAGGATCTGAAAGAAGAAAGCTTAAAAGCCGGCAGTTCTCACACCCATGAGAGGTTTCCAGTTAAGTCCAAGCTTGGGACAAATTAGATTGAAAAAAATGTAGGAGAAAAACCCTGGGCTGACTTAGGATGCTTTGTAATGATATAAAATGTCTTTCTTTTTTAGCAATGTTGGGTGAAACTAGAAGAAGACAGGGCAAAAAGAATAGTGGTGGTTTGGGGAAAGGGGAAAACCAAGAGAAAAAAGAACTCCAGATACTATCTTAGAATTTTTAGTGCTCTTTGCCTTTTTTTTTTTTTTGAAGGGCGCTTTGCTTCTGATCAAAGATGAATGTCTTATTTCTGCTAAAGACCGCTGTTAATTGTTTATTTTTAAGTTGAGATATAATTCACGTAACATAAAATTCACTATTTTGGGGTGTCCAATTCTGTTGCTTTTAGTCTATTCACTGTGTTTTGCAACACTATCTGATTTCAGAACATTCTGGAAGAGAGGAAAAAAAAAAAAGTAACACCAGTCAGTCCACTATTTTTTATGGTAGTTATTTTTTTTCTTGATTGATGCTGAGTTATGAAAATTAAGCTAATTTTAAAGAAGGCAAGTAGAATGAATAGGAGCCTTATTTTTTGAATTACATTTACTGTTGTGCCAATTTTCATTCCTTTTAAAGAAATATCTGTGCAATCTAGGCTTTCAAGTTTCACCTCATTATAACTGCTTAAGCACAATAGCAGATGGATTAAAAAAAATAGGGATGAATATTTTGTGTTTATTTGACTTGACATGGGTCATAGAAAATTGAAGGCAGAAATATCATTGGATAAAAAGACAGTAACAACAGCAGCAGAGCACGTTTTCTTGTTTTGTCAGAAATGCCTCCTTTCCTCCCTTCTTCCTTTCCTAGTGGAGAATTATAGTTACACTTCCTTTTCAGAAACTCCATTTCTTGAGCTCCAACTTTAATAATACATTCATAAGAGCTTATAAGTATATTATGCATTTATAAGTATGTTATGAAAGGGTTCTTTTCTTAACGAACTGCATCTGTACATACCACCACTTCTCAGACTGAGTTGTGTAGATTTGGGGGGAAAAGGCTATAGTGATGGGAGGAGGAGTAAGAAATGTTCACTCACACTGAAAAGATAGAATTGGAGAGAAGTTATAGGGTCGCTGTGAGTCAGAATCGACTCGACAGCAAAGGATTATTTTATTTTTTTACATTTTTTTAAAAATAATTTTTATTGTGCTTTAAGTGAAAGTTTAAAAATCAAGTCAGTCTGTCACATGTAAGCTTATATACACCTTACTCCATACTCCCACTTACTCTCCCCCTAATGAGTCAGCCCTTCCAGTCTCTCCTTTCATGACAATTTTGCCAGTTTCTAACCCTCTCTACCCTCCCATCGCCCCTCCAGACAGGAGATGCCAACACAGTCTCAAGTGTCCACCTGGTACAAGTAGCTCACTCTTCATCAGCTTCCCTCTCCTACCCATTGTCCAGTCCCTTCCATGTCCGATGAGTTATCTTCGGGAATGGTTCCTATCCCGGGCCAACAGAAGGTTTGGGGACCATGACCGCCGGGATTCCTCTAGTCTCAGTCAGACCATTAAGTCTGGTCTTCTTATGAGAATTTGGGGTCTGCATCCCACTGATCTCCTGCTCCCTCAGGGGTTCTCTGTTCTGCTCCCTGTCAGGGCAGTCATCGGCTGTGGCCAGGCACCATCTAGTTCTTCTGGTCTCAGGATGATATAAGTCTCTGGTTCATGTAGCCCTTTCTGTCTCTTGGGCTCATAGTTATCGTGTGACCTTGGTGTTCTTCACTCTCCTTTGATCCAGGTGGGTTGAGACCAGTTGATAATCTTAGATGGGTGCTTGTTAGCATTTAAGACCCCAGACGCCACATTTCAAAGTGGGATGCAGAATGTTTTCATAATAGAATTATTTTGCCAATTGACTTAGAAGTCCCCTTAAGCCATAGTCCCCAAACCCCCGCCATTGCTCGGCTGACCTTTGAAGCCTTCAGTTTATCCCGGAAACTTCTTTGCTTTTGGTCCAGTCCAGTTGAGCTACCTTCCCTGTATTGAGTATTGTCCTTCCCTTCACCTAAAGTAGTTCTTATCTACTAAGTAATCAGTAAATAACCCTCTCCCACCCTCCCTCCCTCCCCCACTCGTAACCACAAAAGTATGTGTTCTCAGTTTATACTATTTCTTAAGATCTTATAATAGTGGTCCTTTACAATATTTGTCCTTTTGCATCTGACTAATTTCACTCAGCATAATGCCTTCCAGGTTCCTCCATGTTATGAAATGTTTCACAGATTCGTCACTGTTCTTTATCGATGTGTAGTATTCCATTGTGTGAATATACCACAATTTATTTAACCATTCATACGTTGATGGACACCTTGGTTGCTTCCAGCTTTTTGCTATTGTGAACAGAGCAGCAATAAACATGGGTGTGCATGTATCTGTTCGTGTGAAGGCTCTCATTTCTCTAGGGTATATTCCAAGGAGTGGGATTTCTGGGTTGTATGTTAGTTCTATTTCTAACTTTTTAAGAAAACGCCAGATAGATTTCCAAAGTGGTTGTAACATTTTACATTCCCACCAGCAGTGTATAAGAGCTCCAATCTCTCCGCAGCCTCTCCAACATTTATTACTTTGTGTTTTTTGGATTAATGCCAGCCTTGTTGGAGTGAGATGGAATCTCATCATAGTTTTAATTTGCATTTCTCTAATGGCTAATGATCGAGAGCATTTTCTCACGTATCTGTTAGCTGCCTGAATGTCTTCTTTAGTGAAGTGTGTGTTCATATCCTTTGCCCACTTCTTGATTGGGTTGTTTGTCTTTTTGTGGTTGAGTTTTATCAGAATCATATAGATTTTAGAGATCAGGTGCTGGTCGGAGATGTCATAGCTGAAAATTCTTTCCCAATCTGTAGGTGGTCTTTTTACTATTTGGGTGAAGTCTTTAGATGAGCATAGGTGTTTGATTTTTAGGAGCTCCCAGTTATCTGGTTTCTCTTCGTCAATTTTAGTAATGTTTTGTATACTGTTTATGCTTTGTATTAGGGCTCCTAACGTTGTCACTATTTTTTCTTCCATGATCTTTATTGTTTTAGTCTTTATGTTTAGGTCTTTGATCCACTTGGAGTTAGTTTTTGTGCATGGTGTGAGGTATGGGTCCTGTTTCATTTTTTTGCAAATGGATATCCAGTTATGCCAGCACCATTTGTTAAAAAGACTATCTTTTCCCCAATTAACTGACGCTGGTCCTTTGTCAAATATCAGCTGCTCGTATGTGGATGGATTTATATCTGGGTTCTCAACTCTGTGCCATTGGTCTATGTGCCTGTTGTTGTACCAGTACCAGGCTGTTTTGACTACTGTGGCTGTATAATAGGTTCTAAAATCAGGTAGAGTGAGGCCTCCCACTTTCTTCTTCTTTTTCAGTAATTCTTTACTTATCCGAGGCTTTTCCCCTTCCATATGAAGGTGGTGATTTGTTTCTCCATCACATTAAAAAATGTCATTGGAATTTGGATCGGAAGTGCATTGTGTGTATAGATGGCTTTTGGTAGAAAAGACATTTTTACTACGTTAAGTCTTCCCATCCATGAGCAAGGTATGTTTTTCCACTTAAGTAGGTCCTTTTTAGTTTCTTGTAGTAGTACTTTGTGATTTTCTTTATATAGGTCTTTTACATCTTTGGTAAGATTTATTCCTAAGTATTTTATCTTCTTGGGGGCTACTGTGAATGGTATTGATTTGGTGATTTCCTCTTCGATGTTGTTTTTGTTGATGTAGAGGAATCCAAGTGAGTTTTGTATGTTTATCTTATAACCTGAGACTCTGCCAAACTCTTCTATTAGTTTCAGTAGTTTTCTGGAGGATTCCTTAGGGTTTTCTGTGTATAAGATCATGTCATCTGCAAATAGAGATAATTTTACTTCCTCCTTGCCAATCCGGATGCCCTTTATTTCTTTGTCTAGCCTAATTGCTCTGGCTAGGACCTCTAGCACAATGTTGAATAAGAGCGGTGATAAAGGGCATCCTTGTCTGGTTCCCGTTCTCAAGGGAAATGCTTTCAGGCTCTCTCCATTTAGAGTGATGTTGGCTGTTGAGTTTGTATAAAAAAAAAGCCCTTTATTATGTTGAGGAATTTTCCTTCAATTCCTATTTTGCTGAGAGTTTTTATCATGAATGGGTGTTGGACTTTGTCAAATGCCTTTTCTGTATCAAGTGATAAGATCATGTGGTTTTTGTCTTTTGTTTTATTTATATGGTGGGTTATATTAATGGTTTTTCTAATATTAAACCAGCCTTGCATACCTGGTATAAATCCCACTTGGCCGTGGTGGATTATTTTTTTGATATGTTGTTGAATTCTATTGGCTAGAATTTTGTTGAGGATTTTTGCATCTATGTTCATGAGGGATATAGGTCTGTAATTTTCTTTTTTTGTGATGTGTTTACCTGGTTTTGGTATCAGGGATATGGTGGCTTCATAGAATGAGTTAGGCAGTGTTCCGTCATTTTCTATGCTTTGAAATACCTTCGTAGTAGTGGTGTTAACTCTTCTCTGAAAGTTTTGTAGAACTCTGCAGTGAAGCCATCTGGGCCAGGGCTTTTTTTCTTTGGGAGTTTTTTGATTACCGTTTCAATCGCTTTTTTTGCTATGGGTCTCTTTATTTGTTCTACTTCTGATTGTGTTAGTTTAGGTAGGTAGTGTTTTTCTAGGAATTCATCCATTGCTTCTAGGTTTGCAAATTTGTTAGAGTACAATTTTTCGTAATAATCTGATATGATTCTTTTAATTTCAGTTGGGTCTGTTTGTGATTCTGCCCATCTCGTTTCTTATTCGGGTTATTTGTTTCCTTTCCTGTATTTCTTTAGTCAGTCTAGCCAATGGTTTATCAATTTTGTTAATTTTTTCAAAGAACCAGCTTTTGGCTTTGTTAATTCTTTCAATTGTTTTTCTGTTCTCTAATCCATTTTTTTTTTAATCCATTTAGTTCAGCTCTAATTTTTATTATTTTTTTTCTTTCTGGTGCCTGATGGATTCTTTTGTTGCTCACTTTCTGTTTGTTCAAGTTGTAGGGACAGTTCTCTGATTTTGGCTCTTTCTTCTTTTTGTATGTGTACATTTATCGGTATAAATTGACCTCTGAGCACTGCTTTTGCTGTGTCCCAGAGGTTTTGATAGGAAGTATTTTCATTCTCGTTGCATTCTATGAATTTCTTTATTCCCTCCTTAATGTCTTCCATAACCCAGTCTTTTTTCAGCAGGCTATTGTTCAGTTTCCAAGTATTTGATTTCTTTTCCCTGATTTTTCTGTTATTGATTACCACTTTTATGGCCTTATGGTCTGAGAAGATGCTTTGTAATATTTCGATGTTTTGGATTCTGCAAAGGCTTGTTTTATGACCTAATATGTGGTCTATTCTAGAGAATGTTCCATGTGTGCTAGAAAAAAAAAGTATACTTTGCAGCAGTTGGGTACAGTGTTCTGTATAAGTCAATGAGGTGAAGTTGGTTGATTGTAGCAATTAGGTCTTCCATGTCTCTATTGTGCTTCTTACTGGATGTCCTGTCCTTCTCCGAAAGTGGTGTGTTGAAGTCTCCTACTATAATTGTGGAGGTGTCTATCTCACTTTTCAGTTCTGATAAACTTTGTTTTATGTATCTTGCAGCCCTGTCATTGGGTGCATAAATTTTAATATGGTTATATCTTCCTGGGCAATTGTCTCTTTTATCATTATGTAGTGTCCTTCTTTATCCTTTGTGGTGGATTTAACTTTAAAGTCTATTTTGTCAGAAATTAATATTGCTACTTCTGCTCTTTTTTGCTTATTGTTTACTTGATATATTTTTTTCCATCCTTTGAGTTTTAGTTTGCTTGTGTCTCTAAGTCTAAGGTGTGTCTCTTGTAGGCAGCATATAGACAGATCGTGTTTCTTTATCTAGTCTGAGACTCTGTCTCTTTATTGGTGCGTTTAGTCCGTTTACATTCAGCGTAATTATAGATAAGTATGTGTTTAGTGCTGTCATTTTGATGCCTTTTTATGTGTGTTGTTGACAATTTCATTTTTCCACTTATTTTTTTGTGCTGAGATGTTTTTCTTTGTAAATTGTGTGTTCCTCATTTTGATAGTATTTGACTTTATGTTTGCTGAGTCGTTACGTTTTTCCTGGTTTTTATTTTGAGTTATGGAGTTGTTATACGTCTTTGTGATTACCTTAATATTTACCCCTATTTTTTTAAGTAAAAACCTAACTTGTAATGTCATGTATCGCCTTGTATCCCTTTCCATATGGCAGTTCTATGCCACCTGTATTTAGTCCCTCTTTTTGATTGTTGTGATCTTTTACATATTGACTTCAATGATTCCCTGTTTTGAGCGTTTTTTTTTAAATAAATTTTAATTTGTTTTTCTGATCTCCCTATTTGAGTTGAAATCAGGATGCTCTGTTGTGTGACCTTGTGTTGTGCTGGTATCTGATATTATTGGTTTTCTGACCAAACAACTTCCTTTAGTATTTCTTGTAGCTTTGGTTTGGTTTTTGCAAATTCTCTAAGCTTGTGTTTATCTGGAAATGTCTTAATTTTGCCTTCATATTTCAGAGAGAGTTTTGCTGGATATATGTTCCTTGGCTGGCAGTTTTTCTCCTTCAGTGCTCTATATATGTCATCCCATTGCCTTCTTGCCTGCATGGTTTCTGCTGAGTAGTCTGAACTTATTCTCATTGATTCTCCTTTGTAGGAGACCTTTCTTTTATCCCTGGCTGCTTTTGAAATTTTCTCTTTGGTTTTGGCAAGTTTGATGATAATATGTCTTGGTGATTTTCTTTTTAGATCAATCTTAAATGGGGTTCGATGAGCATCTTGGATAGATATCCTTTCGTCTTTCATGATGTCAGGGAAGTTTTATGCCAAGAGATCTTCAACTATTCTCTCTGTGTTTTCTGATATCCCTCCCTGTTCTGGGACTCCAATCACACGCAAGTTATTTTTCTTGATAGAGTCCCACATGATTCTTAGTGTTTCTTCATTTTTTTTAATTCTTTTATCTGATTTTTTTCAGCTATATTGGTGTCAGTTCCCTGTCCTCCAGATTTCCCACTCTGCATTCAAACTGCTCAAGTCTGCTCCTCTGACTTCGTATTGCATTGTCTAATTCTGTAATTTTATTGTTAATCTTTTGGATTTCTGAATGCTGTCTCTCTATGGATTCTTGCAACTTATTAATTTTTCCATTATGTTCTTGAATAATCTTTTTGAGTTCTTCAACTGCTTTATCAGTGTGTTCCTTGGCTTTTTCTGTAGATTGCCTTATTTTGTTTCTAAGGTCATCCCTGATGTCTTGAAGCATTCTGTAAATTAGTTTTTTATATTCTGTATCTGGCAATTCCAGGATTGTATCTTCATTTGGGAAAGATTTTGATTCTTTAGTTTGGGGAGTTGTAGAAGCAATCATGGTCTGCTTCTTTATGTGGTTTGATATCGACTGCTGTCTCTAAGCCATCACTAAGATATTGTAGTGATTTATTCTATATTTGCTCACTGAGTCTTATCTTGTTTTGTTTTCTTTCAATATACATAGATGGGCTACTAGATTGCGCTGTCTTGATTATTGTAGCCATTGACTCACTTATGTCCTCTTACCAGCTGGTTTGGGCTGTTACCAGATATATAAGCCTGAGTCCATTCACTGCACTTGAGTAGAATCTGATTTTGGGTCATCAAGTGTGTGATGCAGACTGTCACCTATCCACCTAGAGAAGTAGTTGTGATAGTTGTGTGCACCAGATTCTACTAGCAGCAGGGAGTCACACTCTGGGGGGCGGGGGCAGGATGCTGACAGGCTTCCCCCAAGTGCCAGTGAGGTAGGTGTGTCTCTATTCCTAAAGCACTTTGGTGGGTGGGCTCTGCAGCTGTACCTTAAGCACCCAATGCATGTACCTCTACAGATTGGTAGATGTCACCCTCCTTAGACTCCTAAGGCAGGAGGCTAGGTGGTCTGGGGGGAGCTTCAGCCCTCAGTTCCCTGTTGTGGGTCAGTGAGGGCTCTGTTGAATATGCAGAGATATCAGGCCTGGGAAACTTGTCTTTCCAGTAATCTGCTAAAACAGTTACAGTCAGATCCCTATCAGGAATGCCTTTACATTATAATAGCCACCTTGTTCCCTGTAGGGATGAAAGCCCAAGACTGTGGATCTCATATGCTTGGCTGGAGCTGGTTCTGTGTTTTTAGTTCAATTAGGGAAGGATTTTTGGTCCCTGGGTTTTTTGTAGCTTCTTCTCTCAGGCCAGGAGAATGGGTTAGGAAAAGACCAAAAGAAAGAAAAACCACAGTGCAGTTCACCCTCTTGCTCAGGAAGTTCCAATGTTAATGAAGCTGCCTGGGAAGGGGAGGGGAGGATTCAGATAAATAGGAGAGAGTAGCACCCCAAATATAGACAAAGTTACTTAATTTACTTGGGATGACTGTTTTATCTGAGATTCCCGAGGGGCGCGTCGACTGTGTGCGTTGGCTGGGTAGAGATTGTCCCTGATGGTCAGGCCCACGTCCCGTGCTTGCGCTGTCTCAGAAGCCGCGGTTAGTTCCTCCGCTCCCAGTCCAAAGCCCAGCGCCAAGGTTCCCCGGCTGGGACGCCGCACTCCTGGCTCCAAAACCAGTCGCTGCCTCCTGGCAACTTCCGCTCCTGTCAGCCGCATCGCTGCGCTGCCTGCATGCACTGCCTGGGCTTCCCCCGAGGTCAGTTCAGGGGGCTAGGGCAGCGCCCCGTGTTTGCGCCATCTCAGGATGCCGTGCTCAGCTCCCCTGCGCCCAGTCCAAAGCCCGGCGCCAAGGTTTCCTGACTGGGACGCTGGCTCCAGGCTCCAAAACAGTCACTGCTTCCCTGTGGTTGTTCGTTCTCAGTCTCTGTCACTCTGGTCAACTCTTTAGATCTGTGTTTGATGGTCAGGGTTCGTAGATTGTCATGTATGTGATCGATTCACTTGTTTTTCCAAGTCTTTGTTGCAAGAGGGATCCGAGGTAGCTTCTACCTGGTTAGCCATCTTGGCCTCGCCTCCTGTATTATCTTTATTATTAATAAGTGTTCATGTATAGCACTTTGCATTTTTAATGTTGACAGTAATATAATACTATATGGTTTATTATAATTCTTTTGTATATACACTACCTTTTATTTTGCATGCTCATTTTTTTTCTTTTTTTATTGTGCTTTAGTTGAAGGTTTAGAGAACTAACTAGCTTCTCATTAAACTGTTAGTACACATATTGTTTTATGACATTGGTTTGGAAACCCTGGTGGTGTGGTGGTTAAGTGCTATGGCTGCTAACCAAAAGGTCGATGGTTCAAATCTGCCAGGCACTCCTTGGAAACTCTATGGGGCAGCTCTACTCTGTCCTATAGTGTTGCCGTGAGTTGGAATCGACTCAACGGCATTGGGTTTGGGTAACAACCCCACAACATGCCAACACTCTCCTTTCTTGGCCTTGGGTTACCTACTACCAGCTTTCCTGACCCCTCCTGGCATCTAGTCCTTGCTCATGGGCTGCTGGGCCCCTTTACTCTCATTTTCCTTTAGGGACCTGTCTGATCTTTGGATGAAGGGTGAACCCAGGAGTGACTTCATTAGTGAACTAAAAGGTTGACTAGGGGCCATACTCTCGGAATTTCTCTATCCTCTGTCAGACCAGTAAGTCTGGTCCTTTTTTTGTGAGTTAGAATTTTGTTCTACATTTTCCTCCAGCTCTGTCTGGGACCCTCTGTAGTGATCCCTGTCAGAGACTCGTATTTCTCTAGGATATATTCCTAGGAGTGGAATTGCTCGATCATATGGTATTTCTATGTCTAGCTTTCTAAGGAAGCACCATATCATATTCCAAAAAGGTTGTATGATTTTGCATTCTTACCAGCAGTACATAAAAGTTCCAGTCTTCCTGTAGCCTCTCCAACATTTATTGAGTTTTTTAATTTTTGATTTGTGCAAGCAATGCTGTGGCGAGATGGTATCTCATTGTGGTTTTGATTTGCATTTCTCTAATGGCTAGTAATCCCCAGCATTTCCTCTTGTGTTGGTTGGTCCTGGAATGTCTTCTTTGGTGAAGCATCTGTTCATTTCCTTTGCCCATTTCTTTTAATAACTTTTATTAAGCTTCAAGTGAACGTTTACAAATCCAATCAGTTTGTCACATATAAGTTTACATACATCTCACTCCCTACTCCCACTTGCTCTCCCCCTCTTGAGTCAGCCCTTTCAGTCTCTCCTTTCTTGACAATTTTGCCGGCTTCCCTCTCTCTCTATCCTCCCATCCCCCCTCCAGACAAGAGTTGCCAACACAATCTCAAGTGTCCACCTAATATAATTAGCTCACTCTTCATCAGCGTCTCTCTCCCACCCGCTGACCAGTCCCTTTCATTTCTGATGAGTTGTCTTCGGGGATGGTTCCTGTCCTGTGTCAACTGAAGGTCTGGGGAGCATGGCCGCCGGGATTCCTCCAGTCTCAGTCAGACCATTAAGTTTGGTCTTTTTATGAGAATTTGGGGTCTGTATCCCACTGATCTCCTGCTCCCTCAGGGGTCCTCTGTTGTGCTCCCTGTCAGGGCAGTCATCGATTGTGGCCGGGCACCAACTAGTTCTTCTGGTCTCAGGATGATGTAGGTCTCTGGTTCATGTGGCCCTTTCTGTCTCTTGGGCTCTTAGTTGTCGTGTGGCCTTGGTGTTCTTCATTTTCCTTTGCTCCAGGTGGGTTGAGACCAATTGCTGCATCTTAGATGGCCGCTTGTTAGCATTTAAGACCCCAGACGCCACATTTCAAAGTGGGATGCAGAATGATTTCATAATAGAATTATTTTGCCAATTGACTTAGAAGTCCCCGCAAACCATGTTCCCCAGACCCCCGCACTTGCTCCCCTGACCTTTGAAGCATTCATTTTATCCCGGAAACTTCTTTGCTTTTGGTCCAGTCCAATTGAACTGACCTTCCATGTATTGAGTGTTGTCTTTCTTTTCACCTAAAGCAGTTCTTATCTACTGATTAATCAATAAAAAACCCTCTCCCACCCTCCCTCCCTCCCCGCCTCGTAACCACAAAAGTATGTGTTCTTCTCAGGTTTACTATTTCTCAAGATCTTATAATAGTGGTCTTATACAATACTTGTCCTTTTGCCTCTGACTAATTTCGCTCAGCATAATGCCTTCCAGGTTCCTCCATGTTATGAAATGTTTCACAGATTCGTCACTGTTCTTTATCGATGCGTAGTATTCCATTGTGTGAATATACCGCAATTTATTTACCCATTCATCCGTTGATGGACACCTTGGTTGCTTCCAGCTTTTTGCTATTGTAAACAGAGCTGCAATAAACATGGGTGTGCATATATCTGTTTGTATGAAGGCTCTTGTATCTCTAGGGTATATTCCTAGGAGTGGGATTTCTGGGTTGTATGGTAGTTCTATTTCTAACTGTTTAAGATAATGCCAGATAGATTTCCAAAGTGATTGTACCATTTTACATTCCCACCAGCAGTGTATGAGATTTCCAATCTCTCCGCAGCCTCTCCAACATTTATTATTTTGTGTTTTTTGGATTAATGCCAGCCTTGCTGGTGTGAGATGGAATCTCATCGTAGTTTTAATTTGCATTTCTCTAATGGCTAATGATCGAGAGCATTTTCTCATGTATCTGTTGGCTGCCTGAATATCTTCTTTAGTGAAATGTGTGTTCATATCCTTTGCCCACTTCTTGATTGGGTTGTTTGTCTTTTTGTGGTTGAGTTTTGACAGAATCATGTAGATTTCAGAGATCAGGCGCTGATCGGAGATGTCATAGCTGAAAATTCTTTCCCAGTCTGTAGGTGGTCTTTTTACTCTTTTGGACAAGTCTCTAGATGAGCATAGGTGTTTGATTTTTAGGAGCTCCCAGTTATCGGGTTTCTCTTCATCATTTTTGGTAATGTTTTGTATTCTGTTTATACCTTGTATTAGGGTTCCTAGGGTTGTCCCAATTTTTTCTTCCATGATCTTTATTGTTTTAGTCTTTATGTTTAGGTCTTTGATCCACTTGGAGTTAGTTTTTGTGCATGGTGTGAGGTATGGGTCCTGTTTCATTTTTTTGCAAATGGATATCCAGTTATACCAGCACCATTTGTTAAAAAGGCTATCTTTTCCCCAGTTAATTGACACTGGTCCTTTGTCAAATATCAGCTGCTCATACGTGGATGGATCTATGTCTGGGTTCTCAATTCTGTTCCATTGGTCTATGTGTCTGTTGTTGTACCAATACCAGGCTGTTTTGACTACTGTGGCTGTATAATAGGTTCTGAAGTCAGGTAAGGTGAGGCCTCCCACTTTCTTCTTCTTTTTCAGTAGTGCTTTGCTTATCCGGGGCTTCTTTCCCTTCCATATGAAATTGGTGATTTGTTTCTCTATCCCCTTAAAATATGACATTGGAATTTGGATCGGAAGTGCGTTAAATGTATAGATGGCTTTTGGTAGAATAGACATTTTTACTATGTTAAGTCTTCCTATCCATGAGCAGGGTATGTTTTTCCACTTAAGTATGTCCTTTTGAATTTCTTGTAGTAGAGCTTTGTAGTTTTCTTTGTATAGGTCTTTTACATCCTTGGTAAGATTTATTCCTAAGTATCTTATCTTCTTGGGGGCTACTGTGAATGGTATTGATTTGGTTATTTCCTCTTCGGTGTTCTTTTTGTTGATGTAGAGGAATCCAAGTGATTTTTGTATGTTTATTTTATAACCTGAGACTCTGCCAAACTCTTCTATTAGTTTCAGTAGTTTTCTGGAGGATTCCTTAGGGTTTTCTGTGTATATAATCATGTCATCTGCAAATAGTGATAACTTTACTTCTTCCTTGCCAATCCGGATACCTTTTATTTCTTTGTCTAGCCTAATTGCCCTGGCTAAGACTTCCAACACGATGTTGAATAAGAGCGGTGATAAAGGGCATCCTTGTCTGGTTCCCGTTCTCAAGGGAAATGCTTTCAGGTTCTCTCCATTTAGAGTGATATTGGCTGTTGGCTTTGCATAGATGCCCTTTATTATGTTGAGGAATTTTCCTTCAATTCCTATTTTGGTAAGAGTTTTTATCATGAATGGGTGTTGGACTTTGTCAAATGCCTTTTCTGCATCAATTGATAAGATCATGTGGTTTTTGTCTTTTGTTTTATTTATGTGATGGATTACATTAATGGTTTTTCTGATATTAAACCAGCCTTGCATACCTGGTATAAATCCCACTTGATCAGGGTGAATTATTTTTTTGATGTGTTGTTGGATTCTATTGGCTAGAATTTTGTTGAAGATTTTTGCATCAATGTTCATGAGGGATATAGGTCTATAATTTTCTTTTTTTGTAATGTCTTTACCTGGTTTTGGTATCAGGGAGATGGTGGCTTCATAGAATGAGTTGGGTAGTATTCCGTCATTTTCTATGCTTTGGAATACCTTTAGTAGTAGTGGTGTTAACTCTTCTCTGAAAGTTTGGTAGAACTCTGCAGTGAAGCCGTCCGGGCCAGGGCTTTTTTTTGTTGGGAGTTTTTTGATTACCGTTTCAATCTCTTTTTTTGTTATGGGTCTATTTAGTTGGTCTACTTCTGAATGTGTTAGTTTAGGTAGGTAGTGTTTTTCCAGGAAATCATCCCTTTCTTCTAGGTTTTCAAATTTGTTAGAGTACAATTTTTCATAATAATCTGAAATGATTCTTTTAATTTCATTTGGTTCTGTTGTGATGTGGTCCTTCTCATTTCTTATTCGGGTTATTTGTTTCCTTTCCTGTATTTCTTTAGTCAGTCTAGCCAGTGGTTTATCAATTTTGTTAATTTTTTCAAAGAACCAGCTTTTGGCTTTGTTAATTCTTTCAATTGTTTTTCTGTTCTCTAATTCATTTAGTTCAGCTCTAATTTTTATTATTTGTTTTCTTCTGGTGCCTGATGGGTTCTTTTGTTGCTCACTTTCTATTTGTTCAAGTTGTCGGGACAGTTCTCTGATTTTGGCTCTTTCTTCTTTTTGTATGTGTGCATTTATTGATATAAATTGGCCTCTGAGCACTGCTTTTGCTGTGTCCCAGAGGTTTTGATAGGAAGTATTTTCATTCTCGTTGCTTTCTAAGAATTTCCTTATTCCCTCCTTGATGTCTTCTATAACCCAGTCTTTTTTCAGGAGGGTATTGTTCATTTTCCAAGTATTTGATTTCTTTTCCCTAGTTTTTCTGTTATTGATCTCTAGTTGTATTGCCTTGTGGTCTGAGAAGATGCTTTGTAATATTTCGATGTTTTGGACTCTGCAAAGGTTTGTTTTATGACCTAATATGTGGTCTATTCTAGAGAATGTTCCATGTGCGCTAGAAAAAAAAGTATATTTTGCAGCAGTTGGGTGGAGAGTTCTGTATAAGTCAATGAGGTCAAGTTGGTTGATTGTTGTAATTAGATCTTCCGTGTCTCTGTTGAGCTTCTTACTGGATGTCCTGTCCTTCTCCGAAAGTGGTGTGTTGAAGTCTCCTACTATAATTGTGGAGGTATCTATCTCGCTTTTCAATTCTGTTAAAATTTGATTTATGTATCTTGCAGCCCTGTCATTGGGTGCATAAATATTTAATATGGTTATGTCTTCCTGATCAATTGTCCCTTTTATCATTATATAGTGTCCTTCTTTATCCTTTGTGGTGGATTTAAGTCTAAAGTCTATTTTGTCAGAAATTAATATTGTTACTCCTCTTCTTTTTTGCTTATTGTTTGCTTGATATACTTTTTTCCATCCTTTGAGTTTTAGTTTGTGTCTCTAAGTCTAATGTGTGTCTCTTGTAGGCAGCATATAGATGGATCGTGTTTCTTTATCCAGTCCGTGACTCTCTGTCTCTTTATTGGTGCATTTAGTCCATTTACATTCAGGGTAATTATAGATAAATAAGTTTTTAGTGCTGTTATTTTGATGCCTTTTTATGTGTGTTGTTGACAATTTCATTTTTCCACATACTTTTTTGTGCTGAGGCATTTTTCTTAGTAAATTGTGAGATCCTCATTTTCATAGTGCTTGACTTTATGTTAGTTGAGTCGTTACGTTTTTCTTGGTTTTTATCTTGAGTTATAGAGTTGTTATACCTTTTTGTGGTTACCTTATTATTTACCCCTATTTTTCTAAGTAAAAACCTAACTTGTATTGTTCTATATCGCCTTGTATCACTCTCCATATGGCAGTTCAATGCCTCCTGTATTTAGTCCCTCTTTTTGATTATTGTGATCTTTTACCTATTGACTTCCATGATTCCCTGTTATGTGTATTTTTTTTTAATTAATCTTAATTTGTTTTTGTGATTTCCCTATTTGAGTTGATATCAGGACGTTCTGTTTTGTGACCTTGTGTTGTGCTGATATCTGATATTATTGGTTCTCTAACCAAACAATATCCTTTAGTATTTCTTGTAGCTTTGGTTTGGTTTTTGCAAATTCTCTAAACTTGTGTTTGTCTGTAAATATCTTAATTTCGCCTTCATATTTCAGAGAGAGTTTTGCTGGATATATGATCCTTGGCTGGCAGTTTTTCTCCTTCAGTGTTCTATATATGTCGTCCCATTCCCTTCTTGCCTGCATGGTTTCAGCTGAGTAGTCAGAACATATTCTTATTGATTCTCCCTTGAAGGAAACCTTTCTTTTCTCCCTGGCTGCTTTTAAAATTTTCTGTTTATCTTTGGTTTTGGTGAGTTTGATGATAATGTGTCTTGGTGTTTTTCTTTTTGGATCAATCTTAAATGGGGTTCGATGAGCATCTTGGATAGATATCCTTTCATCTTTCATGATGTCAGGGAAGTTTTCTGTCAGGAGTTCTTCAACTATTTTCTCTGTGTTTTCTGTCCCCCCTCCCTGTTCTGGGACTCCAGTCACCCGCAGGTTATCCTTCTTGATAGAGTCCCACATAATTCTTAGGGTTTCTTCATTTTTTTTAATTCTTTTATCTGATTTTTTTTCAGCTATGTTGGTGTTGATTCCCTGGTCCTCCAGATGTCCCAGTCTGCATTCTAATTGCTCGAGTCTGCTCCTCTGACTTCCTAGTGCGTTGTCTAATTCTGTAATTTTATTGTTAATCTTTTGGATTTCTACATGTTGTCTCTCTATGGATTCTTGCAACTTATTAATTTTTCCAGTATGTTCTTGAATAATCTTTTTGAGTTTTCAACAGTTTTATCAGTGTGTTCCATGGCTTTTTCTGCAGTTATCCTAATTTCATTTGTGATATCATTAAGCATTCTGTAAATTAGTTTTTTATATTCTGTATCTGATAATTCCAAGATTGTATCTTCATTTGGGAAAGATTTTGATTCTTTTGTTTGGGGGGTTGGAGAAGCTGTCATGGTCTGCTTCTTTAAGTGGTTTGATATGGATTGTTGTCTCCGAGCCATCACTGGGAAACTAGTTTTTCCAGAAAATCCGCTAAAAAAAAAATGCAGTCAGATCCCTATCAGAGTTCTCCCTCTGGCTCAGGCTATTCAGATGTTAATGAAGCCGCCTGGGGAGGGTGGGGGAGGGAACAGAGAGATAGGAGAGTAGCACCTCAGAATATAGCCAGAGTTGCTTGTCTTGCTTGGAATGACTATTATATCTGAGATTCCCGCGGGGCGCGTCGCCTATGTGTGCTGGCTGTGTGGAGATTGCCCCTGGGGGGTCTGGCCCGCTGGAGTCACGGTCAGATCCTCCGCTTCCAGCCCCACGCCCAGCGTCAAGGCTCCCCTACTGGGACGGTGCACTCTCGACTCCCAAATCAGTCGCTGCCTCCCGGGGACTTCTCGTCCCTCCAGCCGCGTGGCCGTGCCACACCCGAGAGCCAGTTGGGCCTCCTCCTGGGGTTAGCTCAGATGGGTGGAGCAGCTCCCCGTGCTTGTGCCGTGACCGAGTGTCCCGGCTGGGACGCTGTTCTCCCCGCTCCAATACCAGTCGCTGCCTCCCAGGGACTTCTCCTACCGGCTGTGTCCCATGCCGCCCGCGCGACCCGGCTGGTCCCCTTCCCGGGGTTAGTTCAGGGGGGTGGAGCAACTCTCCGTGTTTATGCCGTACCTGCGTCCAGTCCAAATCCCTGCGGGACGGTTCCCCGGCTCGGACGCTGCTCTTTCTGCTCCAAGACCAGTCACTGCCTCCCGGGGACTTCTCCTACTGGCTGCGTCCCACGCCGCCCGTGGAACCGGCTGGTCCCCCTCCCGGGGTTAGTTCAGGGGGGTGGAGTAGCTCTCTGTGCTTGTGCCGTACCTGACTGGTACGCTGGCTCCAGGCTCTGGAAACAATCGCTGCTTCCCCGTATTAGTTCGTTCTCCGTCTCTAAATCTGTGTTTGTTGTTCAGGGTTTGTAGATTGTTATGTATGTGATCGATTCACTTGTTTTTCCGTGTCTTTGTTGTAAGAGGGATCCGAGGTAGCGTCTGCCTAGTCCGCCATCTTGGCTGCGCCTCCTCCTTTGCCCATTTTTTAGTTGGATTATTTGTCTTTTTGTTGTAGATGTGTTGGATTTTCCTGTAGATTTTAGAGTTTAAAACCTTTATCAAATTTGTAATAGTCAAAAAATATTTTCCCACTCTGTAGATTCTCTTTTTACTCTTGATGAAGTCTTTTGATGAGTATAAACCCCAAAAAACCAAGTATAAGCGCTTAGTTTTTAGAAGATCCCAGTTATTTAGCTTATCTTCTAGAGTTTGTATGTTAATTATGGTTTGTATCCTGTTACTGCCGTGTATTTGGGCCTATAGCATTTATCCTATTTTTTTCTTCTATGATCTTTATAGTTTTTGACTTGTACTTAGGTCACGATACATTTTGAATTAGTTTTTGTGTATGGTGTGAGGTGTGGGTTCTGTTTCATTTTTTGCAGATGGACATCCAATTCTGCCAGCACCATTTGTTAAAAAGACTGTCTTTTCCCCATTTGGTGGATGGGCCCTTGTCAAAGATCAGGTGACCATAGGTGGATGAATTTACATCTGGGTTCTCAATTCTGTTCCATTGGTCAACGTATCTGTCATTGTACAAGCACCAAGCCGTTTTGACTACCATAGCTGCATAGTAGGTTTTGAGGTCAGGTAGTGCGATGAGTCCTTCTACTTTATTCTTCTTAAACAGTGTGTTGCTTCTCCTCTTTCCATATAAAGTTAATGATTAGTTTTTCCATCTCATTAAAGAATGCTGTTGGTATTTGGATCAGGATTGCATTGTTTTTGTAAATTGCTTTTGTAGACTTGCCCTCTTCACAATGTTGAGTCTACCTATCCATGAGCATGGTATGTTTTCTTTTGTGTAGATCTCTTGGTTTCTTGCAGTAGTGTTTTGTAGGTAGATTTCTTAGTACATGCCTATTACATCCCTTGGTTAGATTTATTCCTAAGTATTTTATTTTTCCTAGGGGGTATTATAAATGGTATTGTTTTCCTGATTTCCTTTTTGTCGTTCTCTTTATTGGTGCATGGGAATCCAACTGATTTTTGTATGTTTATCTTGTATCCTGCTAATCTGCCTGAACCTTTCTATTAGTTCGGAGAGTTTTCTTGTGACATCTTTTGGGTTTTCTATGTATAGTGTCCTATCATCTGCAAATATGGACAGTTTTACTTCATTACCAATTTGGATGCCCTTTATTTCTATTTCTTGCCTCATTGCTCTAGCTAGGACTTCCAGCACAATGTTAAATAGGAGTGGTGATAAATGACATCCTTGTTTTGTTTCTATTCTCAAGGGGGGTGTTTTCAGCCTCTGTCCATTAAGAATGATGTTGGCTGTGGGTTTTGTACAGATGTCCTTTATTATGTTGAGCAATTTCCTTCTATACCTACTTTGTTGAGAATTTTTATCAGGAATGGGTGTTGGACTTCGTCAAATGCATTCTGTGCATCAGTCGAGATGATCATATGGTTCTTTTATTGGTATGGTGGATTACGTTGACTAATTTTCTAATGTTGAAAAATCCTCGCATATTTGGTATGAATCTTACGTGGTCATGGCCCCAACCCAGTGCTGTCAAGTTGATTATATATTTTTTTGATATGATGCTAAATTCTACTGGCTAGAATTTTGTTGAGAATTTTGCATCTATATTCATGAGAGATATTGATCTGTAATTTTCTTTTTTGTGGTGTCTTTCTCTGGTTTTGGTATCAGGCTTATGCTGGCTTCATAGAATGAATTTGGAAGTATCACTTCCTTTTCTGTGTTCCGAAGTAGTTTGAGCAGTACTGGCATAAGCTGTTCCTTGAATGTTTGATAGAATTCTCCAGTGAAGTCATCTGGGGCAAGTTTTTTTTTTTCTTACTATCTTTTTAGTCTCTTCTCTGTTATGGGTCTATACAGATTTTCAACATCATTTTGTGTTAGTTTGGGTAGGTAGTGTGTTGCAAGAAATTTGTCTGTTTCCTCTAGATTTCCAAATTTGTTGGAGTACAGTTTTTCATGATACTCTGTTATAATCCTTTTTATTTCAGTTAGGTCTCTCGTAATGCCCCCTGCCCCATTTCATTTCTCTTTTGGGTTATTTGAATCCTCTCCTGTTTTTGTTTCATCAGTTTGGCCAGTGGGTGTCAGTTTTGTTGATCCTTTCACAGAACCAACTTCTGCTTTTGTTGATTCTTTCTATTGTTTTTGTATTCTCTATTTCATTTATTTCTGCTCTAATCTTTATTATTTCTTTTCTTGTGGTGATTGTGGGCTCCTTTTGCTATTCTCTTTCTATTTGAGTTGTATAGCTAATGTTTTGATATTGTCCTTTTCTTCTTTTTTAATGTGTTCATCTATGGGTGTAAATTGACCTCTGAGAACTGCCTTTCCTGTGTCCCAGAGGTTTTGGTATGATGTGTTTTCATTCTCATTTGATTCTCAGAATTTTTTTTCTCAATTATTTATTTTTTTGAATTGTACTTTAAGTGAAAGTTTACAAATCAAGTCAGTCTCTTATTCAAAAACTTACATACACCTTGCGATGTACTCCTAGCTGCTCTCCCCCTGAGACAGCACACTCCTCCTTTCCATCCTCTATTCCCCCTGTGGATTCAACCAGCTCCTATCCCCCGTGCCTTCTTATCTCACCTCCAGACATGAGCTTCCCATATAGTCTCATGTGTCTACTTGAGCCAAGAAGCTCACTCCTTACCAGTATTATTTACTGTCTTTTTTTTTTTTTTATATAGTCCGGTCCAATCCCTGTCTGAAGAGTTGGCTTTGGGAACAGTTCCAGTCTTGGACTAACAGAAGGTCTAGGGACTATGACTTCCGGGGTCCCTGTAGCCTCAGTCATACCATTAAGTCTGGTCTTTTTAGGTGATTCTAAGAATTTTTTGATTCCATGTCTTATTTCTATTACCCAGTGGTATTTAAGGGTTTGGTTTTGGTTTAGTGGTATTTAAGCTGGACGTTGTTCAGTTTCCATGTAATTGATTTTTTTTTTTTTACCTTGCTCTTCCTGTTGTTGACTTCTACTTTGTTGGTGTTGTGGTCAGTGAAGATACTTTGTATTATCTCAGTGCTTTGGATTTTGTTGAGGGGTGCTCTGTGGTCTAAGATGTGGTCTTTTCTGGAGAACGTTCCATATGTGTTGGAAAAGAATGTTCACGTTGCAGCTGTTGGGTGGAGTGTTCTATATATGTCTTGGGGTCAAGTTGGCTTTTTGTGCCCTTTAGCTCTTCTGTATCTTTGTTGAGTTTCTTCCTAAAGGTTCTGTCCTTTACTGAGAGTGATGTGTTGAAGTCCTGTACTATTGTGGAATTGTCAGTTTCTCTTTTCAGTGCTGTTAGAGTTTGTTTTATGTATTTTGGAGCCCTGTCATTGGATGTGTAAATATTTATTACAATTACGTTCCTCATGATGAACCTTCCTTTAATCATTTTATAGTGCCCTTTTTTGTCTTTTATGGTGGATTTTGTTTTTCAGTCTATTTTATCTGAGGTTAATATCACCACTCCTGCTCTTTTTTGGTAGGTGTTTGCTTGATATATTTTTCCCATCTTTTGATATTTAATAAATTTACATTTTTGTGTCTAAGTTGAGTCTCTTGTAGACAGCATATTGATGGGTCCTGTCTTGTTTGTCCATTCTGTTGCTGCCAGTCTTTTAAGGGCCCATTTAGTCCATTTACTTTCAGTTTAATTATTGATAGGTGTGAGTTTGTAGCTGTCATTTTGTAGTGCTTTTTTTTTTTTTTGTAGTGCAGACTCTCCTGGGATGAATTCCTTCTGTTAGTGGATTTTTTTTTTCCATTTCTTTTGTATTCATAGATTCTGTTTTAACTGAGACTGTTTTTCTTCTTTACTTTAATGAGTAGGTTTGTTAAATTTTTTTTTGTAGTTACCTTGAAATTTAACCTTATCTTCCTATGTTTGACCTAGTCTGTTATTACTTTGTATTGCCTTACCTTCCTTTCAAAATTTCTATGCCTACACCAGTTATTCCCTTTTTTGTTGTTCTCATGTAGTTGTCATTTACAGATTAACCTCTCTGGTGCCTGGTTGTAAATCTTTTGGTTTTGAATAGTCCTTGAGAGTTCATTTCCTAGGCTGGTGTCTGGCTGATGCAATCTTACATCCTAGATTCAGGCTGTCCTGTGATGTTATTTGTTCTCAAACTGAAGGACTCCCTTTAATAATTCTTGTAAGTTTGGTTTCAGTTTCGCTGATTCTGTATTCAATTGTTTCATACCTGCTCCTCAGAACTTCTATGACACTGTCCATTTCTGAAATCCTGTTTATCTTTTCGATTTGTAATTGTTGTTTTTGTATGATTTCTAGTTGTAAATTTATTTTGACATTTTGTTCCTATATTATTTTCCTGAATTTTTCCATTTTTTTGTTTGTATTTTCAATGAATTTTTCTGCCTTTTCCATGAATTTGTCTATTTTTTCACCATTTTTGTCTGCTGTTTTGCTTCTACTCTTGGATAACTCTGAATATTAGAGATTTTAATATCCTATCAGGTAGTTCTAGTTCCACTGGAAAGTCACCTGGTGTTTTATTTTGGATGCTACTGAAAGCATCCTGTCCTTTTTTGTTTGTTTGTTTTGATATTGTCTGCTGTTTTTGGTACATTCAGTAGTTATTTTCTTTATTTATTTATTGTAGATTTGTTTGTTTTTTCCTGTTTTTTTTTTTTGTTTGTTTGTTTTATTTGGTTATGTCTGAGCAGGCAGGCTGTGCGTTCTTTGTTCTTTGCTCATCTGTGGGCACGATACTTTTCACCTCCTTGTCCGATGGGCAGGATCAGTCACTCCGATGTGGTGCAGCAGGGCAGGTCCAGCTGAAGGGGATGGGCTAGGATGGTTTGTTTGTGGCACATACTAGAGCCAACAAGGTGGTCGGGGAACCAGTGCAGGGCAGGTTCTGGTGGTCTGTGCCTGTGCTGCTTGGGGCTGTGATGTTCAGCACGTGGTGCAGGGGGGATGTTGTAATGTGTGGAGCTAAGATGGGTATGGGAAAGAAGAGAGAGAGGACAGAGAAATAGGAGCCAAAAAAAAAGAAATGAACCAAAAGTGCTGCTAAGGGAACTTGCCATTGGAATGGAGAGACAAGAAACCGAGAAATGGAGAAAAACAAAAAGAAAAAGACAAAAGGAAAAAATAGCAAAATAAATAAAAATAAGAATAGAACAGCCCCAGGAATCCCACCAGTGTTGCTGCAAAGACTAGGGAGTGGCTCCCAGACCATGCAGTACAGCCTGGCTAGAAGAGGCTCCCAAGCCATGAAAAGAAAAAGAGGACAAACAAAACAAAACAAATCAAATACAACAACAACAAAAAACAGACCCTACTCTTTCCAGCTGGATGAGTGACCTCAACCAGCTACTAAGTGGCAGAGGCCGAGCAGCAGGGGAGAGAAGGATGAGGGCTTGGAAAGCGTATATCACTTGTTATCGGGTGCTCTGTCTCCTGCTGAGGGCTCCGTGAAGCTGCTTTCCTGCACTCCCTGTCAGCTGATCTTCAACAGGAGTCCAAGATGGTGAATCTGTGCTGTGTTAGCTGATAGGGGACTTCTGAATGAATATCTCCTTGCTCTCTGTTCTCTGTCAGTTTCTTATTCCATTCGGTGCTTGTCTGAGTTCTTTTTCTCTTCATTTGATGCCTGTCTCTGTTTTACTTAGCTTTTTGGCTCTGTGCTCTGGAGGGATGGCATGTTGCTTGTCTGTAGCACCATGTTGGCTCTGCCTCTACTACTACTGTTGGCTGTCTAATTTTTAAAGTCCTCTACAAACAACCATTATTTTGAAGATGAAATAAAGCTAACTACCTCATTTTCTGAGCATGTGAAATTCTGACCTAGAGTGTTTCATAAGCCTTTGCTACTTATGGGTTTTATAGCTATGCAGAGGAAAAAAATTTCTTCCAAATATAAATAATTCATTCAAGCAGTATAATTGAAAAGGAAAAATATATTGAAGCATTGAAAGGGATAAGAAAAACCCCAGGTATGTTGTTTAATACTAAAATCTCTCCCTCAGCTCTCATAGTAGTGATGGCTCTCAGCAGTACAATTGAGATGCTGCACAACTGACTTGATGGCAGTGGGTTTGTTTTTTTTTGGGGGGTGGCACAACTGACACAGTGAGAGAGACAGTAGATGTTGCATGCAGATACCCTGCCCACTGATGTTTTCAAGTAAGTGGAAAACAGGTACCTGTCATGTTCCCCCAGTGCCTTGAACCTGTCCACATCAGTGAATCCCATCTGCAAAGCCTTTCCCTAGGTATACTGCATTCCTGTGGCTACAGCCAGAAGTGGGCACTGAGTGTCATAGGTCCAAATGAAGTGCCCTGTGGCATCAACCATGTGGCCAGATCTCTCCTTTCGACTCAGTACTTATGACCTGGCCCATCAGAATCTCCGCCCACTGCTTCCGGAGGCTGTCTCTCCATGGTAATGGTGAAGAAGCCTTAGCCCCACCCACTTTGCCTTCACCTGGTCTACTGACCCTCACCCTGACCTCTGTGTTGATACAGAATAATGTCCGCCAGGGCTCACTTGTCATTATCTGGGATGAAGCATTGGGGCTATTGCCTGGGGCATAAGACAGCCAAGGTTAGCTTGAGCCTCGATATATAGAGACCTATGACACTGCTATCAGTGCTAAATGGTGATGTCCACACTTAGATTGCTGCTGGAGGCAGAATCAGAATGACGGCAGGAGAAACGTAGCTAGAGCGCACATGCTTACAGAGCCACAGGCCAAAGGCCAGTGATGGTACCGGATGTCATGGATTCCAGGAGTTAGCCAGTTGAGGGCCCAAGGCTCCCTCCTGTACATGAGAAAATAGGTAATCCATATCCCCACATCCACAAACCACTGGCATTCCAGAGCCCTTAATTCCAGGATTTGGGCCTTGGCCTCTGAGACCTGACACATACGCAGTGTGTCACCAGAGGCCTGGAAAAGCAGATGGCAAAAATCTGAAAATGGCTGCTTCACTTGACTTTGCCGGCACTGTCTATGGCTGAGTGGCATGCTGTGGTTCCTAGCTGGATAAGTCATTCATGGAGAAAGTTAGATTTTACGTGTGCAGGCAAGGTATGTGCTGACAAGACGACATGGTGGAGACCAGATTGGGATCTGCAGACCCAGGAGAGGCCTCTTGCCAGTATGTGTGAATGTTTTGTGCCCAGTCAACCTGGTGGGATTTTTTTAATACAATCTGTCAGCGGAACTAGTCGCTGGAGGGGCTCGCCTCTGTCCATGAGCTCCACCCGGACAGGGTCCACAGCTGCTATAGCTCCCTCATCAATCACCAGTCTCCAAGGACATCCAGATGGACTACTTGCCATTCTCTGCCCATGGGCAACCAACACAGCCAGAGGCTTTTTCTCTTTCATGGCAAGGATAGCACCACACTTTCTCAGAGCACTGTCTACAGACAACTGATCTATGACTATATCTAGAACCTAGGGGACTCACATGTACTACCACCATGAATAAAGGACACAGTGTTTTTGGGACCACTTACTATGTGGTAACCCATAAGGTTTACAGCTCTGAAGGCAGTTCATAGCAAGAGAGCGTTCTTAAGCAGATCCAGACTGCAGTGCAAGCTGCCTTACCACTTTGGCCTCAAGTCACAAGAGATGCAATGCTAATTTAAATGTCTATGGCAGATAGAAAAAGAGCCCTAGTGGTGCAGTAATTAAAACACTCAGCTGCTAACTGAAAGGTTGGCAGTTCGAATCCACCAGGTGCTCTGCGGGGGAAAGATGCGGGAGTCTGCTTTCATAAAGATTACATCCTTGGAAACGCTATAAGGCAGTTCTACTCTGTCCTGCAGGGCCACTATAAGTCAAAATCAACTCGACAGCAATGGACATTTTTTTTTAATGGTAGATCCCCTGCCTTCGAGTAGATTCGAACTCATAGCAACCCTGTAGGACAGAGTAGAACTGCCCCATATGGTTTTCAAGGACTGCCTGGTGGATTCGAACTGCTGACCTTTTGGCTGGCAGCCAAATTCTTAACCACTACGCCACCAGGGTTTCCATAGGGATGCCTTATAAAAAAAATAAAGCCTTGGGAAAACCAAAGAGTAGAATTGCAGGTGAGAGCCCTAGTGTTTTGGAGTTCAGTCAACTATTCTCCATTTGATAGGCAGTTCCTACCTATTTTCTCCAGGTGATATAAATAGTTAACATTCTTGAATGAAACTGAAAGTTTGACAGTTTAAGTCCTCCCAGAGGCGTGTCAGAAAAAATGCCTGCAGATCTACTTCTGAAAAATCTTTCATTGAAAACCCTGTGAAGCACAGTTCTACTCTGACATGCATGGGGTAGCTGAGTCAGAGTCAACTCAATGGAACTTGTAGTCTGTTGTTGTTGCTGTTAGGTGCCATCGAGTTGGTTCTGACTCATAGTGACCCTGTGCACAACAGAATGAAACACTGCCTGGTCCTGAGCCATCCTTACAGTCATTGTTATGCTTGAGCTCATCGTTGTAGCTACTGTGTCAATCCACCTCATTGAGGGTCTTCCTCTTTTCTGCTGACCCTATACTCTGCCAAGCATGATATCCTTCCTCAGAGACGGATCCCTCCAGACAACATGTCCAAAGTATGACTGACTGGAAGAGATCCATATTTACGCCTATTCCCAAGAAAGGTGATCCAATCGAATGTGGAAATTATAGAACAATATCATTAATATCACACGCAAGCAAAATTTTGCTGAAGATCATTCAAAAATGGCTGCAGCAGAATATCAAGAGGGAACTGCCAGAAATTCAGGCCAGTTTCAGAAGAGGACATGGAACCAGGGATATCATTGTGGATGTCGGATGGATCCTGGCTGAAAGCAGAGAATACCAAAAGGATGTTTACCTGTGTTTTGTTGACTATGCAAAGACATTTGACTGTGTGGATCATAACAAATTATGGATAACATTGTGAAGAATGGGAATTCCGGAACACTTAATTGTGCTCGTGAGGAACCTTTACATAGGTCAAGAGGCAGTTGTTCGGACAGAACAAGGGGATACTGATTGGTTTAAAGTCAGGAAAGGTGTGCATCAGGGTTGTATTCTTTCACCATTCCTCTTCAATCTGTATGCTGAGCAAATAATACAAGAAGCTGGACTGTATGAAGAAGAACAGGGCATTAGGATTGGAGGAAGACCCAATAACAACCTGCATTATGCAGATGACACCACCTTGCTTGCTGAAAGTGAAGAGGACTCGAAGCACTTACTAATGAAGATCAAAGACCACAGCCTTCAGTATGGATTGTGCCTCAATATAAAGGAAACAAAAATCCTCACAACTGGACCAATGAGCAACATCATGATAAACAGAGAAAAGATTGAAGTTGTCAAGGATTTCGTTTTACTTGTATCCACAATCAACAGTCATGGAAGTAACAGTCAAGAAATCAAGAGACGCATTGCATTGGGTAAATCTGCTGCAAAGGACCTCTTTAAAGTGTTGAAAAGCAAAGGTGTCACCTTGAAGACTAAGGTGCACCTGACCCAAGCCATGGTATTTTCAATTGCATCATATGCATGTGAAAGTTGGACAATGAATAAGGAAGACCGAAGAAGAATTGACCCCTTTGAATTGTGGTGTTGGTGAAGAGTATTGAATATACCATGGACTGCCAAAAGAATGAACAAATCTGTCTTTGAAGAAGTACAGCCAGAATGCTCCTTAGAGGCAAGGGTGGCGAGACTGCATCTCACGAGACTTGTAGTCTAGTAGTACCTAAGTATTGGGTGCTAGTAAATACTGACCTCTTGATCACAGGACACCATGTGAGTATGAGACCTTAGCTGCCTCTATCAGTAAAGAGGTGATTGGAACCATAAATCAGCATTTCAGGAAACAAGGAAATGAAAAGATGACCCACAGAATGTGGTAAATTTTTTGCAAATCATATATCTGGTAAAGTACTTATATCTAGAATATATAAAGAACACTTACAACCCAAGAAAAGACAAAGAATCCAATTAAAAAATAGGCAAAGGACCTGAGTACCTGTTTCTTCAAAGTACACGTACATATAGCTAACAAGCACATAAGAAGATATTCGGCATCTTTTCATGCCAAGACATGTAAATAAAAACCACAGTAAGATAACACTCCACACCCATTAAAATGACTAGAATCAAAAAACCAGATAACATCAAGTGCTGGCAAGGATGTGGAGAAATAGGAACCCTCATACACTGTTGGTTGGTAGAGATGTAAAATTGTGCAGCTGGAAATCAGTCTGGCAGTTCTCAAAGGATAAAACACGGTATTACCATATGACCCAGCAATTCCACTCTAGTAGATATATACCCAAGAGAAATGGAAACATATGTCCACACAGAAACTTGTACATGAAAACTCATAGCAGAATTATGAACAATAGCTAAGAGGTAGAAATAACCCAATGTCTATTAACGAATAATTGGATAAACAAAATGTCATATATCCATACAATTGAGTATTATTCAGCCATAAAGAGAAATGAAGTTCTGATATATGCTACAACATGTATGAGCCTTGAAAACATTATGCTAAGTGAAATAAGCTAGACAGGAAGGGACAAATATTGTATGATTTCATTTATACGAACTACCGAAATTAGGCAAATGCGTAGAGACAGATTAATGGTTACCAGGGGCTATTGATCTGGTTATCACCACTGCTGAGTGTTCAACTTGACAACAGCAGAATAAGAACCCTGAATCTCCATAGGCATCATTCCCCAGTTCGCCTCTGACGTTGGCTATGGGGACAAATTGCATACACTGGAGCCCTTTTATCCTGGAGGTCACGGTTATTTATCATCATTGGAATAGATCTTTCCTTTCTTGCCAGTCTTGCTTCTACTTTGTTGTGCCATCTAGTCAGCTCCAACTCATAGTGACACCATGTACAACAGTCCTACACCGTCCTCATGATCATTGTTATGCTTGAGCCCCTTGTTGCAGCCACTGTGTCAATTCACCTCATTAAAGGTCTTCCTCTTTTTCGCTGACCCTCTACTTTACCAAGCATGGTGTCCTTCTCCAGTGACTGGTCCCTCCTGATAACATGTCCAAAGTATGTGAGGTGAAGTCTCACCATCCTCATTTCTAAGGAGCATTCTGGCTGTACTTCTTCCAAGGCAGATTTGTTCATTCTTTTGGCAGTCTGTGGTACACTCAAGATTCTTTGCCAACACGTAACTCAAAGGTGTCAATTCTTCTTTGCTCGTCCTTATTCATTGCCCAACTTTCACATGCATATGAAGTGAATGAAAACACCATGGCTTGGATCAGGAGCACCTTATTCCTTAAAGTGACATCTTTGCTTTCCAACACTTTAAAGAGGTCTTTTGCAGCAGATTTGCCCAATGTGATGTGTCATTTGATTTTTGCTTCTACTAGCACCACCATATGTGGACTCATAAATGCCCCATTTATGCCATAGAATCACACATAATAACATCTATGACCAAGAAAATGATCTTACAGAAAAGGGAGTGGAGCTATGGGCTCATGCCCTGAGTTTTACTATATTCCCCATCACCCAGAAGCAGGTGGCTTGATTGAAATGTAAAGTCACAGTTAGGACACCATCTGGGAGACAATACCCTGTGAGGTTGGGGCACTCCCTCAGCATACAGTATATGTCTTATACTAGCAATGAATGTATGGTGCAATTTCCCTTGTAGACAGTATACAGTAGTCTGAGAACCAAAAGGTGGAAATGAGAATGCATCTGTATTATTACATATTACCAATCCTATTACTGTTGTTGTTGTTAGGCGGGGTTGAGTTCGTTCCATTTCATAGCAACCCTTGGTACAACAGAATAAAACACTGCATGGTCCTGAACCATCCTCACAATCATTTCTATATTTCAATCCATTGTTGTAGCCACTGTGTTAATTTATCTAGTTGAGAGTCTTTTTTTTTTTTTTTTTTTTTTGCGCTCACCCTCTAATTTACCAAGCAAGATATCCTTTTCCAGAGAATGGTCTGTCCTGATAACATGTCCAAAGATGTGAGACAAAGTCTCACCATCCTCACTTCAAATGAGCATTCTGCCTATAATTCTTCCAAGACATTACTATTACCTACTGTCATGGATTGAATCATGCCCCCAAAATTGTGTGTCAACCTGGCTAGGCAATGATTCCCAGTATTGTGTGATTGTCCAAAATTTTGTGATCTGGTGTGATTTTCCTATGAGCAGTAAATCCTACCTCTGTGATGTCAATGAGGTGGGATTATCAGCAGGTATGTTAATGAGACAGGTCACAATCTATAAGATTAGGCTTTGTCTTAAGTCAATCTCTTTTGAGGTATAAAACAGAAAAACGAACAGGGGGACCTCATACCACCAAGAAAGTAATGCCAGGAGCAGAGTGTATCCTTGGGACCCAGGGTTCCTATGCTGAGAAGCTCCTAGACTAGGAGAAGATTGATGACAAGGACCTTCCTCTAGAGCCAGTAGAGAGAGAAAGCTTTCCCCTGTAGCTGGCGCCTTGAATTCAGACTTCTAGCCTCCCAGAGTGTGAGAGGATAAATTTGTCTTTGTTAAGCCATCTACTTGTGGTATTTCTGTTATAGTAGCACTAGATACCTAAGACACCTACCAAAGCTTTAAATCTCATCTCACAGCTTTGGTGGGTTTATAGGTCCAGGTACCCAAGGGAGAAATATTTCCATCCATAAACACACAGTCATAGCCCTACGAAGTGGGAGCTGAGATTGCTCCCTGGTAGATTTAAGTTTCTCATGTTACAGAACCAACAGGAAGAGTAGATCACTCTCTTGGAGGGGGTGATTGATTCTGCTTGCCAAGGGGAAATTGGAACGCTGCTATGTAATAGGAGCATGGATGATTATGTCTAGACCAAAGGTGACTCTCATGTCCCACAATAGTGGTCAGTGGGAGGTGGACTGGCAGCCTAATAAAGACAGGTCCTTAGTAGGAATGAAAGCTTGGGTACCCCTGAACAGGTTTAAAAGGAGCCCTGGTGGCACAGTGGTTAAAGCGCTCAACTGCTAACAGAAAAGCTAAAAGTTTGAACCCAGCAGTGGCTCCACAGAAGAATGATGTAGCAGTCTGCTTCTTTAAGATTACAGCCTTGGAAACACCATGGGGGTAGTTCTACCCTGTCTTATAAGGTCCTCTCAGTCAGAAGGTGCCCTTGTGGCACAGTGATTAATCATATGGCTGCTAAGCAAAAGGTTGGCAGTTCAAATCTACCATCCACTCCTTGGGAAACCTATGGGGCAGTTCTACTCTTGTATGGGGTCGCTATGAGTGGGAATCGACTTGATGGCAACAGGTTTTTTTTTTTTTTAGCGTCAGTTGGAATAGATTCAATGGCAATGAGTTTAGGTTTGTTTTTTGGTTTTGGTTTTGATTTGACCAGGTTTTAAAAAAAAAAAACACCTCTCACTAGCCAAGATACTCAGAGAGTAGAAGGGGAACAGTAAATGAGGAGCCTGTAAAGGAAGCAATGATTACCAAATAAGGACGCACAACCAGTTACAGAAGTGTGGAATGCAGCATCTAAATTTTATGATAATTGTTTACATCTCCCCTGTACTATTTACCTTGTTTGAAGATCACAGGTGGCAGTTAGTATTAAAATTTGGTTTCCAAGTCAAGCATGACTGAGTTGGCTTCATTCTCAGGTAATACAGGAGCTGACAGGGCTTTGAAATTTCCATTTTTGTTTTTGTTTTTTAATTTTATCCAAATGAAAGAAAAGACTAGATGGACTGTGCTGGATGTTTTCCATTTGCCTCCCCAGGTCTACTCTCTACCTTTCTCTGCCTTGCTCTGCACAGGGAGGATGGACACTCACAGCTGCAGCACCTGTGCTCTTTTGCCTTCAAGCTTTCAGATGACTGAGCCAGGGCTTCCAACTGTTTCATTCTGGTTCTATCTCCTGCTGAAAATTTGCATTTCTAATAAGTTCCCAGGTGACACTAATGCTCCTGGTTAGGGATCAATTCTGAGAACCACCAGTAGAGCCAAACCTAAACCAGACACACTGCCATCACATCAATTCCAACTGATAGCAGCCGTATAGAAGAGTAGAACTGCCTCCACAGGGTTTCCAAGGCTATAAGTCTTTTCTTTTTTTAAATAATTTTTATTCTGCTTTAAGTGAGAGTTTACAAATCAGGTCAGTCTCTCACACAAAAACCCATATACACCTTGCTAAACACTCCCAATTATTCTCCCCCTAATGAAACAGCCCACTCTCTCCTATCGTGTCTATTTCGTCAGCTTCTAGCCCCCTCCACCCTCTCATCTCCCCTCCAGGCAGGAGATGCCAGCATAGTCTCAAGTGTCCACCTGATCCAAGAAGATCACTCCTCACCAGCATCCGTCTCCAACCCATTGTCCAGTCCAATCCATGTCTGAAGGGTTGGCTTTGGGAATGGTTCCTGTCCTGGGCCAATAGAAGGTCTGGGGGCTATGATCACTGGGGCCCTTCTAGTCTCAGTCAGACAATTAAGTCTGGTCTTATGAGAATTTGGGGTCTGCATCCCACTGCTCTCCTGCTCCCTCAGGGGTTCTCTGTTGTGTTCCCTGTCAAGGCAGTCATCGGTTGTAGCTGGGCACCATCTAGTTCTTCTGGTCTCAGGATGAGGTAGTCGCTGGTTCTTGTGGCTCTTTCTGTCTCTTGGCCTTGTAATCACCTTGTGTCCTTGGTGTTCTTCATTCTCCTTAGATCCAGGTGGCTTGAGACCAATTGATGCATCTTAGATGGCTGCTTACTAGCGTTTAAGACCCCCGATGCCACTCTTCAAAGTGGGATGCAGAATGTTTTCTTAATAGATTTTACTGTGCCAATTGACTTAGATGTCCCCTGAAACCATGGTCCCCAAACCCCTGCCCCTGCTATGCTGGCCTTCGAAGCATTCAGTTTATTCAGGAAGATTCTTTGCTTTTGGTTTAGTCCAATTGTGCTGACCTCCCTGTATTGTGTGCTGTCTTTCCCTTCACCTAAAGTAGCTCTTATCTACTATCTAATTAGTGAATGCCTCTCTCCCACCCTCCCTCCCTCCCCCCTCTTGTAACCACAAAAGAATGTTTTCTTCTCAGTTTAAACTATTTCTGAAGTTCTTATAATTGTGGTCTTATACAATATTTGTCCTTTTGCAACTGACTAATTTCGCTCAGCATACTGCCTTCCAGCTTCCTCCATGTTCTGAAATGTTTCACAGATGCATCACTGTTCTTTATCGATGTGTAGTATTCCATTGTGTGAATATACCATAATTTATTTATCCATTCATCCGTTGATGGGCACCTTGGTTGCTTCCATGTTTTTGCTATTGTAAACAGAGCTGCAGTAAACATGGGTGTGCATATATCTGTTCGTGTAAAGGCTCTTATTTCTCTAGGATATATTCCAAGGAGTGGGATTGCTAGATCGTATGGTAGTTCTATTTTTAGCTTTTTAAGGAAATACCAAATGGATTTCCACAGTGGTTGTACCATTTTACATTCCCACCAGCAGTGTATAAGTGTTCCAATCTCCACAGCCTCTCCAACATTTATTATTTTATGTTTTTAGATTAATGCCAGCCTTGTTGGAGTGAGATGAAATCTCATTGTAGCTTTGATCTGCACATCTCTAATGGCTAATGATCGTGAACATTTCCTCATATATCTGTTAGCTACCTAAATGTCTTCTTCAGTGAAGTGTTTATTCATATCTTTTGCCCATTTTTTAATTGGGTTATTGGTCTTTTTGCAGTGGAGTTTTTGCAGTATCATGTAGATTTTAGAGATCAGGTGCTGATCAGAAATATCATAGCTAAAAACTTTTTCCCAGTCTGTAGGTAGTATTTTTATTCTTTTGGAGAAGTCTTTGGATGAGCATAGGTGTTTGATTTTTAGGAGCTCCCAGTTATCTAGTTTTTCTTCTACATTCTTTATAATTTTTTGTATATTGTTTATGCTATGTATTAGGGCTTCTAACGTTGTCCCTATTTTTTCTTCCATGATCTTTATCGTTTTAGATTTTATATTGAGGTCTTTGATGCATTTTGAGTTAGTTTTTGTGCATGGAGTGAGGTATTGGTCTTGTTTCATTTTTTTGCAGATGGATATCCAGTTATGCCAGCACCATTTATTAAAAAGACTGTCTTTTCTCCATTTAACTGTTTTGGGGCCTTTGTCAAATATCAACTGCTGATATGTGGATGGATTTATGTCTGGATTCTCAATTCTGTTCCATAGGTCCATGTATCTGTTGTTGTACCAGTACCCGGCTGTTTTGACTACTGTGGCAGTATAATAGGTTTTAAAATCAGGTAAAGTAAGGCCTCCCACTTTGTTCTTCTGCCTTATTTATCCAGGGCCTCTTTCCCTTCCATATGAAATTGGTGATTTGTTTCTCCATCTCATTAAAGAATGTCATTGGGATTTTGATTGGAATTGCACTAAATGTGGAGATCGCTTTTGGTAGAATAGACATTTTTATAATGTTAAGTCTTCCTAACCATGAGCAAGGTATGTTTTTCCACTTATTTAAGACTCTTTTGGTTTCTTGCAGAAGCGTACTGTAGTTTTCTTTGTATAAGTATTTTATATCTCTGGTAAGATTTATTCCTAGTATTTTATCTTCTTGGGGGCTACTGTAAATGACATTGCTTTGGTGATTTCCTCTTCAGTGTTCTTTTTGTTGGTGTAGAGTATCCAACTGATTTTTGTATGTTTCTCTTGTATCCCGATACTCTGCTGAACTCTTCCATTAATTTCAGTAGTTTTCTTGAGGATTCCTTAGGGTTTTCTGTGTATAAGTTCGTGTCATCTGCAAATAGAGATACTTTTACTTCTTCCTTGCCAATCTGGATGTCCTTTATTTCTTTATCTAGCTCTGGCTAGGACTTCCAGCACAATGTTGAATAAGAGTGGTGATAAAGGGCATCCTTGTCTGGTTCCCAATCTCAATGGGAATGCTTTCAGGCTTTCTCAGTTTAGGGTGATGTTGGCTGTTGGCTTTGTATAAATGCCCTTTATTATGTTGAGAAGTTTTCCTTCTATTCCTATTTTGCTGAGAGTTTTTATCATGAATGAGTGTTGAACTTTGTCAAATGCCTTTTCTGCATCATTTGATAAAATCATGTGATTCTTGTCTTTTGTTTTATTTATGTGGTGGATTACATTAATTGTTTTTCTAATGTTGAACTGCCCCTGCATACCTGGTATGAATCCCACTTGGTCACGGTGAATTATTTTTTTGATATGTTGTTGAATTCTATTGGCTAGAATTTTGTTGAGGATATTTGTATCTACATTCATGAGGGATATAATTGTATAATTTCTTTTCTTGTGGTGTCTTTACCTAGTTTTGGTATCAGGGATATGGTGACTTCATAGAATGAGTTTGGCAGTATTCTTTTCTATGCTCTGAAATACTTTTAGTAGTAATGGTGTTAACTCTTCTCTAAAAGTTTAGTAGAACTCTGCAGTGAAGCCGTCTGGACCAGGGCTTTTTTTTAGTTGGGAGTTTTTTGATTACCTTTTCAATCTTTTCTTTTGTTATGGGTCAGTTTAGTTGTTCTACCTGTTTGTGTTAGTTTAGGTAGGTAGTGAGTTTCTAGGAATTCATCCATTTCTTCTAGGTTTTCAAATTGGTTTGAGTATAGTTTTTCATAGTAATCTGATATAATTCTTTTAATTTCAGTTGGGTCTGTTGTAATATCGCCCATCTCATTTCTTATTCGGGTTAGTTGCTTCCTCTCCTGTTTTTCTTTTGTCAGTTTGGCCAGCGGTTTATCAATTTTGTTGATTTTTTCAAAAAACCAGTTTTTGTTCTTGTTAATTCTTTCAATTGTTTTTCTGTTTTCTATTTCATTTAGTTCAGCTCTAATTTTTATTATTTGTTTTCTTCTGGTGCCTGTGGGTTTCTTTTGTTGCTCTCTTTCTATTTGTTCAAGTTGTAGGGATAACTCTTTGATTTTGGCCCTTTCTTCTTTTTGGATGTGTGCATTGATTAATATAAATTGGCCTCTGAGCACCGCTTTTGCTGTGTCCCAAAGGTTCTGATCGGAAGTGTTTTCATTCTCATTGGATTCTCTGAATTTCTTTATTCCATCCTTAATGTCTTCTATAATCCAGTCTTTTTTGAGCAGGGTATTGTTCAGTTTCCAAGTGTTTGATTTCTTTTCCCTGCCTTTCCTGTTATTGATTTCCACTTTTATGGGCTTATGGTCAGAGAAGATGCTTTGTAATATTTCCATGTTTTGAATTTTGCTAAGGCTTGCTTTATGGCCTAATATGTGATCTATTCTAGAGAATGTTCCATGTGCACTAGAAAAGAAAGTATACTTGGTTGCTGTTGAGTAGAGTGTTCTGTATATGTCTACGAGGTCAAGTTGGTTAATTGTGGCCTTTAGATCTTCTGTGTCTTTATTGAGCTTCTTTCTGGATGTCCTGTCCTTCACCGAAAGTGGTGTGTTGAAGTCTCCTGCTATTATTGCGGAGCTGTCTAGCTCACTTTTCAATGCTGATAGAGTTCGTTTTATATATCTTGCAGCCCTGTCATTGGGTGCATAAATATTTAATATGGTTATATCTTCTTGATATATTGTCCCTTTAATCACTATATAGTGTCCTTCCTTATCCTTTCTGATGGATTTAACTTTAAAGTCTATTTTGTCAGAAATTAATATTGCCACTCCTGCTCTGTTTTGATTGTTGTTTGCTTGATATATTTTTTTCCATCGTTTGAGTTTTAGTTTGTGTCTCTAAGTCTAAGGTGTGTCTATTGTAAGCAGCATATAGATGGATCTTGTTTTTTAATCCATTTTGCCACTCTCTGTCTCTTTATTGGTGCATTTAGTCCATTTATATTCAGGGTAATTATGGATAGGTATGAATTTAGTGCTATCATTTTGATGTCTTTTTTTGTGTGCTGACATTTTCTTTTTCCCACTTGATTTTATGTGCTGAGTAGATTTTCTTTATGTATTGTCCTTTTCTCATATTTATCGTCATTGATTTTGTTTCTCCTGAGTCTGTATTTTTTCCTGGTATTTTATTTTGATGAGTACGATAGTTTGTCTCCTTTGTGGTTACCTTATTATTTACCCCTATTTTTCTAAATTTAAAACTAACTTTTATTTTTTTGTATCGCCATATCTTCCTCTCCATATGCAAGGTGTATGATTACATTTCTTAGTCCCTCTTTATTATTTTAATGTTGTCTTGTTTTATATAATAACATCTCCGCTACCGTGGAACCCTGATGAGGAGAAGTTGATTGTTCAGACTTAGGTTTCTTTGACTTTGGACTCCACGTAAAGTGAGCAAGTTCTTTTGACTTAGACAGGTTATGGTCTCTTGTACCATCTTTTGGCAGGTTGTCTGCATTCAGCTTTTTTGTGCCCATTTTCTTGCTGATCCCTAGTTGAAGACCATGGTTATCTGTGCTCCCTGAGTCTTGACTGGTGCCATACTCTGAACAGAGTGACTCCATGGGTGGCATGCCATAAGTTCGGGGTGCCTCCACACCCATTTCTCCTTTTAATTCTAGTAGTCGCTTCTCTACCAGCTGCAAGGAAGGAAAATGTGTAATTACCGATTCTGTACAGGTTGTGAGAACACATGGATGAGCTGGTGGTGGAGACCATGATATTGGGACAGGAATCAGGGAAGTCAGTCAAATGAGTGTGGTTCAATAACCAGTACTGCAGCTCTACCTGTCCATCCTCCTGTGTGGTTTTCCCAGCCACAATTCCTTACCGCTTCTCCTCAGCCACTCCATTGTCTCCTACCTTCTGGTTCTCCACCTGCTTCCACACGTGGAGCTGACCTTCCCCAGAAGCTGTGCAGCTGAGGCACTGTTGGGTTAGATGAAGTGCTGTGGGGTTCGTGTTATTATTTTCCCTTCCTCCTCTGGTTTACCTGGGTGAGAGTAAGCCCTTCTTCTTCCTCCAGCTTCTTTATTAAGGACATGGGGCGTATCTGTGATTCTGGTGATAGTAATATTTCCAGGATTTGAGGGCGAATAACTGCTTCTACCTGATAACAAGGGGGAGGCATGTGAACGTCCTTGACAAGGAGTATCCAGTGATTCAGAGGATCTCAAAGACAATCAATAATCCTCTTCTTGAATGTACATCCAATGGTGTATTAAAATATCACCACCTCAACCTACACGTAGGCAAACACACACATACACACACACACACACACACACACGAGAAAAGAGACATAGTCATTGATCACAGGGTAAGGAATCAAGCTTAATTACAATGTTTAGGGCCAAACTCCAGATGTTTGGTTGATGCAATGCCAAAATTACAGAACCCATGGATACCAAACCTCTAGTCCCAGCGCACCTTGGTAATAAATTCTTCCTGTGAACACAGCTTGTCAAATGTAACTCAGGAGTCCTGGGTCTGGGTACATCCCAGTGTCTTCCTGTTGTTGCTCGTTTTCTTCTTTTTCTTCATATTTTGCACCTGGCTCCACAGTGGCTGAATGGGCAGGCACAAGCAGACCTTCCATGATTTCAACATACTCTTTCACAGCTTTAGGAGAGATCTCTTGGGTTGCTTGGCCTCCCAAGGGCACCAGGGTGTGTGTTGCTGCTGGTTGAGGGGCTGTGCCTTGGTATCTCCCCTCCTTGGAATGAACACTAAAGGAGAGGTTGGAAAGAAGGAGGTAAATTTGGCAGAACATTCCAGCTCATTCCATCTGTTATTGATTGAGTTGTGTCCCCATAAAATGTGTGTCAACTTTGCTAGGCCATGATCCCCACTATTGTGTGGTTATCCACCATTTTTTGATTGGATATGATTTTCCTATGTGTTGTAAGCCCTAGCCTCTATGATATTAATGTGGCAGGTTTAGATGCAGCTGTGTAAATGAGGCAAGACTCAATCTACAGGATTATGTAGTATCTTGAGTCAATCTCTTTTGTGATATAAAAGAAACAAGCCAGTAGAGAGGAGAGATACTTCATGCCACCAAGAAAAAAGTTCCCAGATTAGAGCCTGTCCTTTGGACTCCAGGTCCCTGTGCTGAGAAGCTCCTAGATCAGGGGAAGATTGATGACAATGCCTTCCACTGGAACCAAAAGAGAAAAAGCCTTCCCTGGGAGTTGGTACCCAGATTTTGGAGATCTAGCCTCCTAGACTGTGAGAGAATGGATTTCTGTTTGTTAAAGCCATTCATTTGTGGTATTTCTGTTACACTAACACTAGATAACTAAGACACCACTCAAACATATGTTGGAAGGGCAGTATTTTGGAGACTCTAAAATGGTTCCTGGTGGGATGGGCACACCTGAAGCCACAAGAACTGTGAGAGGAGAAGATGTAACAGGTAGAATCATCTTGTGAGGAAGCTTGGAACTATTGCTTTTTCAAGAAGTCCTTTCATTGAGACCCACGTTTTAGGCTGATTAGATATTGGATCTGATATTTGATAATCCATGTGAGACCGTAGTTATAAAACTTGACCATCTCATTACTAGCGTGTAGTGAAGTGTAGCTGAGACCCCAAGCTTCCAGCAGGCTCTACTTGATAGAAATAGCCAATGCCCCCTCTTGAAAGGAAAGTACCACATGTGAAGACAATGCCTTCTCCAAACATGGCCAGTCTTTACATGCCTCCTTTGATCCCTGGCCCTTAGCTCCTGTTGAAATTGGTTAGGCATATCTGGGTGCTGGCCAACCACAGTGGATGAAGGGCCTGTGAGGATCAAGGTTCCTTGAAACTAGAGGAAGCAAGCACACGGACGCATTCCTCTGCTGCAACTTCTGAATCTGTAACTCCTCCTCTGTTTCAGACTCCATGAACCTGACAAGGGCAGAGGAGGCACAGGCCCTGCTGAGAAGAAGGCAAGGCACACCAGGAGCCCCAGCACCAGACAGCAGTCGATTGTAAGGCAGCAGAGAAAGATGTGCCTTCAGTGACCTGTCAAGGTGCTGAGTAAGCCCATTTCCCCGGAGGGAGTTTCTCTCTGTGGCCCACACACATGGTTTGGGGGCTCCTTAATGTGTTCACATCATCCCTTCATCTGTAGCATAACTCATCTTAACTTAGGAGGGCTGTGAAGGAAATGAGCCATGCCTTCTTGGAAGCTCTTCCTGACAGAGCCATAGTGCTCACTTCCTTTCCACACCCTTAGCACCTGACGGCACACCGCAACTCTGACACCAGCTGGTTGATTTCAATCAGAACTATGTGACACACAGCAGGACTCCACTTGTGGACATTCTACTGCAAGCCTCTCCTGCCGTTTCCTTAAATACACACATTAGAGCTGACAGCTTGAACCTGGCATGGGATGAAGTTGATTGCAGATAACACCATGGACTAGATAGATCCTAGATTCCCCACCCTGGTGTCAGGCTTTGAGCCCTTGAGCTATAAACCAAGGAGACAAGTGATCCAGGATGTATTGGGAAGAAGGTGGAATCTAAGGTTTCAGGAAAGTCTCAGACTTCTGTGATGATTTTTTTAAACCAAGGAGGGAAAGGTAATAAGGGTGATAGACATATCCACAGGTTGACTTCAGATATTGCCGCCCCCTGAACAAAGCTTTTTAGCCTGGGCCATTCTTGGATGGCTGCAGAACAGTTTTGTGCCAGTTGTCATGTGGAAGGTTGGTCCCGAATTTCCTGTCAGGTATATGGACACTGAGGCAAGGAGAAACCTGTCTGGTACAGGTTATCCCCTCACTGCAGAGTGTCCACAGCTTGGAATTTATCTCCACTGGTAGCCAGAGTGTTTATCCCCATTCCATCTTAACGCTCTCAATATCGACGCATCCACAAATCCAATATGTAGAAGGTGTGCATTTCTTGAAGAAGGTAGGACAAAACTCCAAGCAGTGAATGTGGTGGTAGACATTGTCTGAGGGTACAGAGGGATCATCAGGGAACCAGGAGCCCTGTCCAAGCACACACCTTCTCCTCCTCACAGCATCCCCTCTGACTTGTACCAACACAGTGAGACAGAAGCCACTATCAACTCACCCTCTTCATTCACACCTCATCACCCAGTCCCAACAGAGCTGGGACAGCATGAACTCACTTTCCTGCCATCTCATAGAAGATCATCTGGTCAAAGTTGCTTTTGTGCTCCCATTCCTGCACGGACCGCCACAGTACCTCCTCCAGGGTCATGGTGGGCTTCAATTGGGCCAGGGATCGAAGGACTGGGCTAAAACCACATGCATGTTAGTGACTTCCTACAAGTACATATTCCATCCCCATCTTGACCCCACTCCACATATCCCCTGCCCATCATCACATCTATTTTGCTATTTCTCTGTGTCAAATCCCTCTTCCAGTGTTTGAGATTTCACGTGCTTTTTTGCCTCCAGGATACCAGTGGCAGAGCAACTACACTAAGATGCACTCCCAGGAGGGACAGCCTACAGAAAAGAATGTGCTATGAGTCAGTAGGACTGAAGACAGAACGACCTGGCAGAGCATCTTAAAATCTAAGATCAAGTCCAGTGGTCCCATGAATGAACATTTTCACCAGCTCCCAGGTGACTTTTGAGTGGAAGTTCTGCACTTTGGTGAATACCACCCTAGAGCCTCAGGGTGTGAAAAGCAGGAGTTCTGCCCAGAAGCAAAAGTGAGGGCAGCCCGTGGTAACTGAGAGAGAGACCTCTGCTATCTGGAGTTTCCAAAATCATAAATCATACTGCCCAACTGCATTTGAGACTATGATCAAACAGGGAACATAGCTGCTTTGGAATGCAGGGAATCCCTAAGACTACCTGAAAGTTGGATTTGTTGGACTTTGTCTTTATTCCCGTGGGGTTGGGTGGGGGAAAAATTGCTTCAGTCTTTCAGCCATTTGGGAGCAAGTTGTATGTGGAAAAACATCCTTTGGATTGTGATAAGAGTTCTTTATCAGTTGACCCAAAATAACTGTGGGGAACCCAGGGTTGAGAGATGTAGGATCTGCTGTGGAAAGACAGATCTTTCCACATGACTAATCACTCTGCGTTCCATTCACAGAAGCCCATGACCCTGGACTTCATGGCTAATTTCCACTCACACACACTGAAACTAGGACATTTTCGCTTTTGTAGGTACTTTTCTTGGACGACATGCCTTTCCTTCATGCCAGTGACAATAATGGACATCACGTAATGAGGCAGCACAAGTGTCAGGCACTGTCTGAGCACTTCTTATATTAGCTCATGTCTTCTTAGCTGTCTTCTGAATTCTGAATTAATTGTAATTGTCTCCTTATTTGATGAGATACTGGAGGGTGGAGATGTACAATGATCTGCTCAGTATTACAAGTCTAGCTAGGGTAGAGCCCAAGCCCGTCACCACTGTGCATACTCTACCACCTCCCTGTTTTAACTGGAAATCTCCAGAGGAATGAGGGTGGGAGTATACTTAAAATGGTTGTTCTAGGCCTTGCCCGTCTCCCCCCTCATCTGGATTTGATGTGGCACTGACCAACATGTGGTCAGCTTATATGCTGTAAAGTAAAGACCAGCAGAGGAATGTGGTGTTTGTAGTCTGAGACCAAAATTCACATCATGGCTCCGCACTTTATCGAAGCATTTAGTCTCCTATAAATAATTATTAGGGTAATGATTCCAGTATAAAGATTGGTTTCACGTGCAGGGTGGTCAGCATCAATTGAGATACCAAACCAAAAAACCAAACCCAGTGCCGTTGAGTTGATTCCGACTCATAGTGACCCTATAGGACAGAGTAGAACTGCCCCGTAGAGTTTCCAGGGAATGCCTGGCAGATTTGAACTGCCAAAGCTTTGGTTAGGAGCCATAGCATTTAACTACTTCAACACCAGTGTTTTCTCAATTGAGATAAGGCGCCTGAAATTGTTGTACACAGGGAAGATTGGTTAATATTATTGGGAATGTATCTTATGACATATCCCATTTGCCCTCATGACTTTCTTTCAAGTGTTCCTAAAGAGCCTACCTTCCATTGTGTCTTCCCAAGCTCTCTTTATTTGAATCAAACCAAAGCAAACCCATTGCGGTCAAGTCGATTCTGACTCATAGCGACCCCGTAGGGCAGGGTAGAACTGCCCCATAGAGTTTCCAAGGAGTGCCTGGTGGGTTTGAACTGCCAGGCTTTGGGTTAGTAGCTGTAGCACTTAACTACTACGCCACCATGGTTTCCCTTTATTTGAAAGCTGCAGGATAATCTCAGGTGTCCCCCCTGACTAGGGCACTCACATGAGAAAGCAGGAAAGAGCTTCTATATCAGGACTTTGGGGATGGTGCCTCCGGGCCAGGGATTTGAAGCGTTGCCAGCATCGGTAGTTCTTGTAAACACTCTTAGGTTTACAGAAGGAGTCATCCAGCGAAGGCCTGGATTGGGTGGTGGCCAGGCTGTCCTCCCCAGAAGAACCATGCTGACCTGACCAAACCTTCACTTGGGGGAAAACAGAGGCCAGCTGGGCAGCAGGTGGTGGAGCTTGAAGAGAAAGAGCTGGGGGACCAACCTCCCCTGTAAGCCAGAGTACCCACAACAGAAGTGACGGGAGTCATTTGCTCCACAGCAGATGCTTCCCCAATTGGAGGTGGAGCACGCTCAACTGCCCCTCCAGGAGCCCCCAGGGGCTGCCAATTGAGTGGGCTCTGAGCCATGACAAAGGTCTGAGTTCCAGGGAGCTTTTCCTGTCTCCCTTCTATCCTGACTTGGACAATGATCTTGCCAGGCTGGGCCCCACTGGGGGCAGATTCCCCAACACCTGGCACCAGCAGTGTCCCAGGGAAAGCAGAGAGCCCCAGAGGGGTTCCAGAAGGGCATGATAAAGTCATGAGGGGTAGTTGGTGCTGCTCCCAGGGTGTTCGGTGTGGGGGTCCAAGAGTGGGTTGGAGAAAGGGCAGTGCAGTGAAAGGAGACATGGAGGCAGGAGGGTTCATGGTCGTATTCGGTCTCAGCACCAGAGATGCTGTTGATACAAAGTAAAAGAGCGAATGGAGGAGGGGGAAAGGCAACCAGGTGTTAGGTCATCCGAATTCCCTGCCTGGTCACTGGGAATCAGTGCAGTGAATCTCAAGTGATGAGTGGCAGTATGGAACGGGGAAATGGTGAATATTGCAAAAGTCCCTGCAGTGAATTTTATGTTCCTTCCCTCCAGTTGAGAAGTTTCGCAGTAGAGAACGTGTGAGCAATTCAACCAGACTCCCGGGCCTCTGTGTACCAAGAAGTAAGAGGCCCAAGCTGTCACTGACTCTCAGAGCCTGTCTCAGGAATCCCTGGCAGACACCCTGGCATCCTCATACACTGTTTCCAACACATGGAACAGGGTTGACATCCACTGTCTCTGAAATGCCCCCAGCAGGCTCAATAGCATGGAAGGGGCCTTCTGAAGTGAAAGACATCCTCCAGACTTTCTTAAAGGAGTGCGTCTTCAAAAGAGTGGTTTTCCCCATCTCCTACCCAGCTTTCCTTTTCGTGATGCACATTATAAAACTCCTTTCCTTTTTTCCCCATCCTCCTGTCTCATTTTTCCAGTAGGCCTCTTCATCCTCCCCAGGTGGGATGCCCTTGGTGGTGTCCAGGGTCCACTCCTTACTCCTGCTCAGAGAGCTTGTCCCCAAGGGAAGTGTCAAATTTGAATTTCCAAAGGTTGAAGGGGTTGCAGGGATCTGATAACACACCCCCTCCCCACCATCTTACCTCCTGCTGAAGTCATCTCCACAGGCTTGGACACCGACCACAGCTATCTGGCAGCCTTCAGCCTTCAGTCATGTCCTGGACTCAAAGCGTGATCTGGCTCCAACAGATGCTCAGAGATCCAAGGAAAGGAGTGAGAAGTTTGAATCTAAACAGGATTAGAATGTAGGACTCAAGACATTTCTACAGTGGGGGAGGGGCAGAGGGTAGGTTGGGATGAGGAGACATTTCATGAAGGGCGCCTGACAGGCAAAAAGCTACATTTTTCCTTGAAATTACAGTTGGCAACACAAATCGTGTAAACCTCTTAGGGCCATGTGTAGGTTCTTCCTCATATCTGCAGCACAAAGGCTCTACTCTAGACTTCAATTCTTATCAACATACCTAGTTTTGTGCCCCTAAACTCACTCTACTCCTTAGATCAAGGTGGTAGATTCTTGCCTTGTTACCAGGGCACCAGTACTTCATGAACAAAATTCGGGAAACTTTGTCTAATGAAGACTGGGGTACACATGGTGACGATGAAACTCAGTGTTTGAAATGAGGCTTGTGTCAGAAGTTCCATTGTGTTTCAAGTGTGTATGCACACAATGCATGTATTGATTTAGGAAATAACATGGGAGTCATTATTCCCTGTCCTCGAGCATAGAAAATGTGACCCAGCTGGAACCGAGTTCACAAGGGCTTGCAAGGACTCACAAGGACGCATTAACTGGGCCCTGAGACATAAAGACAATAGCTAAGATAATCTTGGAATACATCTTTTAGGGAACATTTCACATAAGCCAGAACAGAACAAACTTTCCACTCTTACCTTTTTCTATTAACATTTAGTGAATAGAAATTTGTTGGACCAATGAAGACCTGCCTGTCATTATTGAAACCTGTACCAGTGGTTGTTGAGAGGGACAGGTCACAATGTAGGATCACAATTTCTAGCCAGCCTGTGAGCAGGTAAAGCTTTCAGTGGTTCTGCCCATTTTGTAGTGTTAATATATACAGATGACTTTGTAATGTTCTTTGGACTCAGATAGGCATGGCTGTGGTAGTGTGCTTGTCCATTTTCCCATTCTTGCTTATTCTGTAATATTTCCTTGGACTTGGGCAGACATGGCTGTGGCAGCATGATTGGCTGCTTCTCGACTTTTGCCTTTTTTGAATGTATGCCGAATAAAACTTTCTTTTTGCTTTACTAAACTTTGTGATGTTTTAACCTCCAACAATATGCATCATTGTTTAGGAAGCAGTCCTTGTGTCCCCAAATTCCTTTCCACTACTGAAAGCTCTGGGAGCTCCAGCATGACTATCCTTACTCATGATCCTCTTTCTGGATAACCGCCACTGCATCAAAGGAGGGCCAGCAGCCTCTCTAATTCCATGAACAAAAGTAGGTTCCTGTTGCTTCTCAGATTATTATATTTTACATTCATGTTTAAGTTTGTATTTCTGACAATGAATGTTATTCAATAATTAAACATAATTATTTCAAAAGTCAAACAGTTCCAGATAGCTTCTTCAGTGACAACACCTCCCCCATCACCTTGTCTTGGCAACCAAATTTTGTTCTCACAGTACCTGCTGTGTTGGCAGTAAGGAAATAACACTGGCTGACATGTATTCCTAACCACAACACAGGAGAAAAAGGAAACTGAAGGGCATATATTGAAGACCTTTTCCTTAGGAGATCTCTTACATGCATTCCTAGAAGATTTGTAGAGCCAGGGGGCAGTGAGAGTATAATGTAGTGCATGTAAAAATGCAAATACAATGTAGTAGGAAGTACAAAGGCAGGTGATGTGAAAATCAAGCATTTCTTACTGCAAGGCAGCCTGTTTGAATGAACAGCAGGGCTGCCTGAGGCAAAACTGACCCTTGGGTGATGGATTTCTTGCTTTCTAAGAGCAGCACAGCTGTGTGCCTTGTCTGGTAGGAAGGCTGGGAGGTTGAATCTGGAATCCGGCTTTACAAAGAGCAAGCTTGAGAGGGTTCACATTTCAACTGAGTTCATTTCTCATTTTAGGAGCTGCCTCTTAAGCAGCAATCTTTGGATTTGGACTAAGTATGCATGTCTAAAAAGGGAATGTATTTGCTTAGGTCTTATATATCAGAAAGTATAACGAATTCTGGAGCTTTATATGATTCCATAAATATTTAAAATTTTCTTTTTATTGTGGTTAATATATGTGTTACAATGCGCGTGTGATTCCCGCCTTCTTCATATGCACAATTCAGTGACATTGTGTTCATCATGTTGTGCAAGCACCACTGCTGTTTCTAAGCTTATTTTTAAAAATAATATTTTACTGTGTTTTAGGTTCCCAGTCAACTATTACTATACAATTAGTTCAGTGACATTGGTTACGTTCTTCGCAATTCTTGACCATTCTCCTTATTTACGTTCTGGTTGTTCTGTTTCCTGTAATCTTGTTTCCCTGACCTGACATTCTCATCTTTGTTTAAATTGTTGACCATTTCGTCTCATATAGGTGATTTTTAAAGGAGCACAGTACTTACGGGTGATATTCATTATTTTGAGAGCCAGTCTGTTATTTAGGTACAAGGTGAACTCAGAGGTTAGTTTCAGTTCAAAATTTGAAGAGTATTTCAGGGCAATGATTTCGGGGAGTCCTCGAGTCTGAACCAGTCCAGTAAAAAAATTTTTTATTATGAATTTAAGATTCTGTTCCACATTTTTTTCCCATTCTGTCAGAATCCATCTATTTTGGCCACTAATCACAAGGGATGGTAGTGATAGCTGGGCACCAGCTAGTTTTTCTGGTCTCAGGGCAGATGAGACCATGGTTCATGTAGACAGTTTGTCTTGTAGACAAGTTTCTTCTTTGAGTCTTTGGTTTCCTACATTCTATTTTGCTGCAGATGAGTAGAGACCAATAGTTCTAACTTTAGAAGACCAATATCAAGCTTTTGAACCCCCAGATACTATTCAGCAAACTAAGAGGTAAAATATAACTTTATGAACTATATCATGCCAATGGACCAAGATATTCCACGAGACTCTGGTCCTAAAACGTCAAATCCAGAAAAACAATTCCTTGAGGTGTTTGGTTATATCTAAGAAATATTCATTACTATTTCCTCTATGTGATTTGTTATTTATTTATATATACATATATATTAATATGTGTGCATCGAGTCTGCCAGGCACTCCTTGGAAACTCTATCTGGCAGTTCTACCCTGTCCTATAGGGTCACTATGAGTCAGAACCGACTCAACGGCAGTGGGTTTGGGTTTTTTTTTTCATAGCATCTAATAGATATATTACATGCACCTATATATACACTTACGTGTACTTATTACACATATATGCCTACGTGCATATATATATATACCCGCATATATATTTTTGGTTGTTTTTGCTTATGTTTCAAAACTATGTATTACATGCTATCACCGACAAGTTCTTTTTCCTTGTGTACTTTTTACTGACATGGTTTGCCTGCATCAAGCTGTATGCATTTCACTCATTTGGTGTTACCTTTTCCATCACCAGAAATAACACATGTTTACTTATCTAGAGAGTGAACTTCCATTTCCCCCTCCCCATCTCTGGTAAACACTAATGAAGATTATTTTCTGTATATTTTTATTTGTTCATGTCATTTCAAAACAGTGATAATATACAATATTTGTTTTTTTGTGACTGAATTATTTCGCTCGAGGTAATATCTTCCAGGTTCTTTCATGTTCTGAGGTGTTTCGGGAACTCATGGATTACTGAGCAGTATTCCCTTGTACGTATGTATGACAGTTTACTTATCCATTATTTGACTGATGGGCACTTAGGTTGTTCTATCTTTTTGCTATTGTGAATAGTGCTGCAATGAAAAAGGTGTCCTTATGTCTGTTTGTGTCACTTCTACCAGATCTCTAGGGCATATACATGGAGTGGAATTGCTGGGTCATATAGCAACTCCACCTCCAGTTTTTTGAGGAACCAGCAGACTGTTTTGGAAAATGGCTGCATCATTTTGCATTTTCACCAGCAATGGACGAGGGATTCAGATTTCTCCACGTCACCTCCAACACTTGTTATTTTCCCTTTTTTTAGTCTTTAGCCATCCTAGTGGGAGTGAAATGGTATCTCATTTTGGTTTTGACTTCCATTTCCCTGATGGTTAATGATGTTGAGCATGTTTTCATGTGTCTGTTTGCCATTTGAATATTCCCTTTGGTGAAATGTCTTTCCATGTCCTTTGGCCAGCTTTTGATACGGTTATTTGTCTTTTTGTTATTAAGTTGTAGAAGTTTGCTGTATATTTTAGATATTAGACTCCAGTCACTTATATCACTCCCAAAGAATTTTTCCCAGTCTGTAGGCTGTCTCTTCTCCATTTTCATTAAGTCCTTTGATGAGCATTATTTAGCTTTTTATGAGGTCCCAGTTATATATTTTCTGATGCTTATGCATTCATCACTTTGTTTGATAATCTATCATTGAAAATCAATTTGGTCCAAAAGGTTTGCTCCTATATTTTCTTCCAAGAACTGTATGGTTTTAGACTTAAATTGAGGTCCTTGGTTTTAGACTTAAATTGAGGTCCTTGATCCTTATTGATTTAGTTTTTGTGTATGGTGCAAGGTATGGTTCTTGTTTCATTTTTCTGATTGGGGAAACCCAGTTTAGCCAGTACCATTTGTTGAAGAGACTATTCTTTTACTTTTAAACGGATTTTGGTAACTTGCTGAAAATCAGTGGACCACAGAGATTTGGATTTTATTTGCAGATTTTCAGTTCTGTTCCCTCGGTCTGTGTGTCTATCGTTAAACCAGCACCAGGTTGCTTTGATTTACTGTAGCTTTGTAATATGTTTGAAAGTCAGGAAATGTGAGGCCTGCTACTTCGTTCTTTTTCAAAATTGCTTTTCCCGTCCGGGGTCTCTTGTCTTCCAATAGAAAAATGAGGATTTTTTTTTCCATTTCTATAAAGAATGCTGTAGGATTTTGATTAGGGTTTTGTTCTATCTGTAGATCACTTTGTGTAGTACTGACATCTGGAATATATTTAGTCTTCCAGTCCATGAACATGGAATGTCTTTGCATCTATTTAGGTCTTCTTTAATATCATTCTGCTGTACTTTATAATTTTCACTGTATAAGCCTTTCACACCTCTGGGTGCGTTTATTCCTATATATTTTATTCTCTTAGATACTATTGTAAATGGAGTTGTTTTCATTCTGTAAATATTTATTTTGGAATAAAAATTCCATAAATTTTTATCCGATTTATAAATGCTAAGGATGCAGCTTAAGCCATTCACCTTGTGAGGAGCAGGGACCTAGGCGAGGCCAGGGGCTGCTTTCTGGGACCTGCCTCTCAACTGTCTTGGTCAAGGTAACAAGTACGTCTCAGACAAAACATTGGTATATCACCATTTGTTGTGAAATGTCTATGTATTAAATAAATGCAGCATGAAAAATACTGTATGACAGTAAATATAGTAGGAAAAAACTTAAGAATGGTGTCAGGAGAAAGCATATCTTACAGTGTTTCCCAAGTCTAAAATTGTTTGGCCGTGCAGTTGTGTAATAGAACTTTCAAAGTGAATAGGAAAAAGAAACAGTATTTTTTGAAAGTCCATTCAGCAGAAGAAATGAATGTGGCCCAAAGTGTATCTAAGTGTGTAAAAGCGCTATTCCCAATTCGAGGATACTGTATTTTAAGTGGTGCCAAGTGGTTAAGAGCCTGACTGCTAACCAAAATTTGGCAGTTCGAGCCATTATCCACTCCTTGGAAACCCTATGCGTCAGTTCTACTCTATCCTATAGGATCGCTGTGAGTTGGAATGGACTCCATGGCAAAGGGTATGCTTTAGGTAAGGAGCCCTGATGGTGCAAGGTTAAGCACTGGGCTGCTAACCAAATACCCAGCAACTGAGGCTCTGGCTCTAGAGAAGAAAGAGCAGGGAATCTGCTCCCATAAAGATTACAGCCTAGGAAACCCTAATCGGCAGTTTAAGGCCTCTGTGAAGGGGGATCGACTCCATGGCACAAAACAACAATGACCACAATTTTTACAAATCCTGATTGGTGGCTTCAGACATGTTCCTTTGGCGGAAGGGCTAACGTGGAGCTTCCGGGTGAGGAGGTGTAGCCTGCTTTCCAAGAAGCGTCAGAATGCACCCCAGATGCTCTGTTTTTTGCTCCTGCACTGCTCTCCATAAACCCATTGCCTTAGAGTTGATTGCCACTCATAGCGACCCCACAGGACAGAGTAGAACTGCCGCATAGGGTTTCCAAGTAATGGCTGGTGGATTCAAACTGGTGACTTTTTGCTTAGCAGCTCTAGCACTTAACCACTGCACCAGCAGGGCTCAGGTGATCCCATTCCCGCCTTGCTTTACGAGGTCACGCATGCGCACCCTCTCCTGGGACAGGGCTGTGGGGCGTGCAAACTGCAGTGCTCTAAAGGCCTCAGGTGTCAGTTGCAGCAAGTCCTCTTCAGGGAGGCATGCGGGCATGAGCAGGGAAGGCAGGGTCCCTAAGGGTAGGTCCAGTGCCTGGGCTGGGCTGTACGAGGGCGAGGCCTCAGACGCTGCACACAGCAGTGTACTGCTTTTCCGCTTTCTCCTGTCAATTCTCTTACAAACAAAGGTAAAGGCTACTGAAACTCATCCTTAGTAATTTTGCTACTATGCTTTACTCCCCTATAGGGGCTCTGTTAGAAATGTGTTTATATGAATTCCCAGTTGGGAGGTTGTGTATGTGTTGAATGGGTTCATGGGAAGTTGATATTTGTATTAAGTGTGTGGATTGGTGGTGTCTACATGAATATTTGGGGTTCAATATGAGTGTGTTTTTGTGGGAGTGTGCAGGACATGAGATATAGGCATGTGCACTGAAAGACTTGGAGGTGAGTTGTTTAAAATTTGTGGCTCAGGGGAATACTTTGGGTGTGGCTCCTCCACCATGAATTTTGGGTCTTTGTGTGTACATAATCACAGGTTTGGAATGAGTTTCTCTGCTTTCCGTTGGGGCATTTGAGGGAGTGTACCTGTGTATATTAGTTTGGGTGTAGGACCTGTTCTTTTTATATATTTGGGGAATGAGGGAGAGTCACGGGTGTGTACTCAGGGCATGTTGTATGGTTGTGTTGCTTTGGGTGCTTTTCTGGAGTTACACATGCATCCTTCCATGTTTATTCTGGGGTTTGTATGATCCTGTGTTCTGGAAAATTGGGGATTGATTTCTGTTTGATTATTTTGGAATTGTTGGATTCTGTATAGGCAGGCACTGTGGGGTGATATTAGTATTAGAAGGTACAGCGTCATATTTTAGCATACTTTTAGTATCCTGGATACTTTAGGTTATAATTGGGGTATGAGGACAGCTGTATGTGTAATGAGTTTGTGTGTTTCATGAAGGGGCATGGCAGTTTGGACGAATATTTTCTAGGGCTATGTGTAATATTTTTCAGTAGGGAGTATAATATTTTCTGGGAAATGAGGATGTGTGTATGTGATGAAAAGATAGGGTTGTGTATTTGCACAGAGAGTGGGAGAATTGTATTTGCTTGTACTAGAGGCATGTTGATATGGTTGTGTGTGAGATTTTGACAATGTAGCAGTTTTGAAACGTGGGATGTGGGACCTGGAAAGGGGTTTCAGTGTATTTGTATAAGATGTGCAGGGGCTATTTCATTGCAAGTGGGGAGTATATACTGGTGTGTGTAAGTCATGAGTGGATTCGTGAATTATTCTTGGAGTATTCTACCTGTATTTCTTTGGAGAATACTAGGGTATTTCTATGTGTGTTTGGGAATACATGGAGGTTGGGAAGGTGAAGGTATATTCTAGAGATGTGTTGTAATCTATAGTGTTTTGGGTGATGTATACTTTGAGGAATTGGGAATATTTGTGGGGGGGGAGGGTGTCTGGTATGTATGCACACCTGGGCACGCAGGGGTGTAGGTTGTGTGTGTATATTAGGTAGAGTGCCAGGATTGTTGGTGTTTCGGAGCTTTATCTGCATCTCTGAATCTGTGGGGTGTATACCCATGGTTGGGTTTTGGGTGAGCATATGGGGGGTTTTGTCTGTATGAAAGCAGTCAGGGTTCCTCTTTGTGCCTATTCTGGCCTAATTCTTGCAGAATTTGGTGGTATAGCTTTTATGTGCATTTTCTGTATTTGTGTGGTGTACTTATATATATTTATAGTATAGGTTGTATGTGGCTGTGTTTGTATTTGGTTTCATTGGTTTTCTAGGGTGTGTATTCTGAGGATGTAGGAGGTTAAGTATGTATATTTGGAAACTAAGAGGGTTTACATAAATTGTGCATGCTTTTTGGGAATTGTGTATTATATGTGTTTTTTAGAGATGTGGAAATTTGTGTAGGTCTGTATTAGGGTGGCCTATGAGATGACGTTTTGACCTTGGTGGTGATAGAGAGCCTGATTGTGTGTACAGTGTTCAGTGAGTATATATGGGTACTCTTGGTTGTACATGTGCCTGTTGAGGCAAATGTGGAGAGCATATATATAGTTGTAGGAATGGCTGTGAATATTCATGGTCCACAGGTTTTTTAAGTAAAACTCTAGGCAGTAAAATGTGGTATGTGTGGTATTCAGGGTATGGGTAGTATTTGTATGTGTGTGTTCAGGAGTTGTGAGGAGTTGTGTGTTCTGGAGATATATAGTGATATTTGGTGTAAATACTAGGGGTGGGAGTTAAAGGTTCTTCTCATGGTGCAGGTGAAATGTGTGTACATACCTGTAGGAATGTGGATCAGTTATGCTGGAATCAGCTCCTGTTAACTTGGGATAGTAGATGGAGTATATATCTGCTAACTGTAGGTCAGTGACATCAGGCTGGTGCCTTGAAATTGACCATGGCAGTATTATTTGTATCAGGTAAATTGTGAGCCTTTACAAATCAAGGCTTGCAGGGCTCCTAATGGAGAGTAAATTGACAAATGTTGACAACACTTGTCAGTGTGTGTGTATCTGTCTGTCTGTGTATGTGCCTTTGTGTCATTAGAATGTGCTAAGCAAGAACATTTTAGGCATCACTGGGGTACTTTATCGGAGATTGTGAGTGGGGCATTTGGGGGATGTAGGCCTTTCCATGTGTTCATGGAAAAGAGGAGTAGCAATGTTGTATCCTTTCATTTTACTTTTTCAATCTGACAAGCCAGAATATATGAAGAAGAATGGAACATCGGGATTGGAGGAGTGTCACTGACAACCTGGGATATGAAGATGACACAGCCTTGCATTCTGAAAATGAAAAAAACTTGAAGAGCCACCTGATGAAGGTCAAAGATCTCACCTTCAGTGTGAATTCCACCTGAACATAAAGAAAATGAAAATTGTCACACTGGACAACCAAAGGAAATAGAGACATATTTGAAGTTGTCAAGGATTTCATGACCCTTTAATCAACAATCAAGAACCATGGAAGCAGCAATCGGGACATCAAAGGACGTATTGTGTTGAGCAGATCTGCTGCAAAAGACCCCCTTAAAGTTGTAAAAATGAAAGAGGTCACTTTGATAAGAAAGGTGCACCTGCCCCAAGCCTGGCTTGGCAGTCCCACCAAAAGACTGCCCCTCAGAGCTGGGGAGCCTTTCTAGAGTCAGAGAGCACCAGTAACCAGAAGGTAGGAAAATATAATGTTAGTACCTGGGCCTGGGAAGAGAGGGCCCCAAGAACCCTGAGTTGACGGGACCTCAGTTAGCTGAAAAACAGCCAGATACAGACTTTCATAGGCAGAATCTCTCCAGCTCTGGCTGTGGGTAGTGTGAACCTTCTGATGTGTCCCTGTTCTGGGAGACCTGAGATCCAAGTGAAGTCTTTGGTCAAACCTGAGCAGGTATGTAGGGCTGGGCTGTGCTCTGGTGGCTCAGGGGAGCTGACAGGTAAGGGAGATGAGGAACTAGGTGTGTTCCTTGAACAATCTGGAAGAATATGACAGATCCCTCTTGTAGTAGGACTTCCCAGCCATACTCCTTGTCTCATCTGTCACAGGAGGCCTGAGGACCCCAAAGAGAGAATGTATTCACTTTCCTCTTGTGTGTCTCATCTCTTGGTTCTGATCCCCACTTTCCCAGGTAAGCCTGGTGCCAGTTCAGTGGGAGTGGGAGAAGCAAGGCAGGGTTTGGGGTCAGATAAGTGACAAGGGAGGGCGTGGGGAAGCCCTGGCCCTGAGGGAGGGTGAAGAGGGTGGATCTAGAGAGCATGGGGAAGCCCACCTGTGAACAGACATGACTCTTACTTTCCTGACTCCTTTCTTTTCTGAAGCCATTAGGATGCTGCTGGCATTAGTAGGCTCATGTCAGCGTTCTGTTTTTCTGATGGGGGACCTGACCTTCTTTATTTTCCCCCGTGTTATGTGCAGCTACAGACCCATCATAGGGTATCAGGTGACCATGATGGACCCCAGTTGACTCCGCACAGGCCTCCGACCTTGCTTGCACCCACCCAAGGACTTCTGCGCCTTATGGTGAGTCTCCATCCTCATAGCGGATTCTGCTGCCCAAAGTGTACTGATACCTCTTTCTGGAATGATCAGGTAACTGCTTCTCTGTAGTAAAAATGGGTTCCTTGTAGCTTAAACAGCCTGCTGTGTATGTTATTTCCAACATGATGACCACGTTTTGTAGTAATTATGTACTCTTTTGTTGGCAGAATGGTGGTTGGCCTGCCTTTATATGGTAAAATATCACATATTTTCAATACAATATTAATAATATATGGTAGAATTTCTTAGGTTCCTTTTCATTTGGTTTTGAATATTCGTTTTGTTGTCGTTGCTTTGTTTTTAGCAGTTACTCCCCACACTTTTTGCCTCAAGCCCTCCTATCCTTTAATCTTTATGTCTTTGCATATTGTAGAGTTTCATATCAGTGGGATCATGAAGTAATTGTTCTTGGGATTTCAGTTATTTCACTCAGAAGAATGTTTTCAAGGTTCATCCATTTATTGCAAATAATAGAACATCGTTGCTCTTTATGGCTGCAACATATTGCATGTATCTGTATGTCACTATTGCATATTCAGTATCTTTCGATAGACACTTGGGTCGTTTGAACCTTTGTTTTTTATTGTACCTTAGATGAAGGTTTACAGAACAAACTAGCTTCCCATTAAACAGTTAATACATATATTGTTTTATGACATTGGTTAACAACAACCCCACAACCTGTCAACACTGTCCCATCTCAGACCTGGGTTTCCTATTACTGCTTTTCCTTCCGCCTCCTGCCTTCTGGTCCTTGCCCCTTGGCTGTTGTGCCCCTTTAGTCTCTTTTTGTTTCATGGGCCTGTCTAATCCTTGGCTGAAGGGTGAACCTCAGGAGTGACTTCATTACTGAGCTAAATGGGTGCTTGGGGGCCATACACTTGGGGTTTCTTAAGTCTATTAGGCCAGTAAGTCTGGCATTTTTTTTGTTAGTTAGAATATTTTTCTACACTTTTCTTCAGGCCTCTCCAAAACCCTCAATTGTGATCCCTGTCAGAGCAGTCAGTGGTGGTAGCTAGGCACCATGTAGTTTTACTGGACTAAGTCTGGTAGAGGCCGTGGTAGATGTGGTCCATTAGTCCTTTTGACTAATCTTTCCCTTGTATCTTTAGTTTTCTTCCTTCTCCCTTGCTCCTGAAGGGGCGAGACCAGTGGAGTATCTTAGATGGCCACTCACAGGCTTTTAAGACCCCACATACTACTCACCAAAGTAGAATGTAGAACATGTTCTTCATAAACTATGTTATGCCAGTTGAGCTAGATGTTCCCTGAGACCATGGGCCTCAGAGCCCTTAGCTGAGCAATTCAACCCCTCAGGGAGTTTGGATGTGTCTAAGGAGCTTCTGTGACGTTGGCTTGTACAAGTCACGCTGGCTTTCCCAGTATTGTCTACTGTTTTACCCTTTACCAGATTTACTGCTTATCTATTGTCCATTTAGTGTTTTTCTATCCCCATCCCTCACCTCCCTCGTAATCAGCAAAGATTGTTTCTTTTTGTGTGTAAACCTTTTCATGAGTCTTTACAGTAGTGGTCTCATACAGTATTTGTCCCTAGTGATTGACTTATTTCACTCAGCATAATGACCTCCCGATTCATCCATGTTGTGAGATGCTTCACAGATTGATCATTGTTCCTTATCTTTGCATAGTATTCCATTGTGTGTATGTACTATAGTATTTTATCCATTCATCTGTTGATGGGCATGTAGGTTGTTTCCATCTTTTTGCTATTGTGGACAGTGCTGCAGTGAACATGGGTGTGCATATGTCTATCTGTGTGAAGACTCTTTTTTCTCTAGGATATATTCCTAGCAGTGGGATTGCTGGATCATATGGTATTTCTATTTTTAAGCTTTCTAAAGTTGTACTGTATCAATTTCCAAAATGGTTGTATCATTTCGCATTCCCACCAGCAGTGCATAAGAGTTCCAATCTTCCCGCAGCCTCTCCAGTATTTGTTATTTCCTGTTTTTTGACCAGTTCCAGTAATGCTGGGGTGAGATGGTATCTCACTGTGGTTTTGATTTTCATTTCTCTAATGGCTAGTGATCTCAAGCATTTCCCATGTGTCTGTTAGCCATTTGAATGTTTTCTTTGGTGAAGTGTCTGTTCATTTCTTTTGCCTCTTTTTTAATAGGTTTGTCTTTTTGTTGTAGAGATGTTAGATTTTCTTGCAGATTTTCGAGATTAGACTTTTGTATGATTTATCATAGCAAAAAAATGTTCCCAGCCTATTTGTTCTCTTTTTACTCTTCTAGTGAAATCTTTTAATGAGCATAAATGTTTAACTTTTAGGAGATTCCAGTTATCCATCTTATCTTCTGAAGTTTGTATGTTGTTGGCTATGGTTCATATCCTGGTAATGCCTTGTATTAGGGCCTCTAAATTGAATTAGTTTTTGTATATGGTGTGAGGTAAGGGTCCCGTTTCATTTTTTTTACAGATGAACATCCAGTTTTGCCAGCACCGTTTGTTAAAAGACTGTCATGTCCTCATTTGATGGACATTGGGCCTTTGTCAAAGATCTAGTGACTGTAGGTGGATTAATTTGGATCTGGGTTCTCAATTCTGTTCCACTGGTCAATGCGTCTGTCATTGTACTATTACCTGGCTGTTTTGACTACCGTAGCTGTGTAGTGGGTCCTGAGGTAAGATAGTGCTAGTCCTCCTACTTTATTCTTCTTCTTCAATAGTGCCTTATTATCCCAGGCTTCTTCCCTTTCTATATAAATTAATGATTATTTTTTCCATCTCTTTAAAGAATGTTATTGGTATTTGGAATTGGTTTACATCGTATTTGTAAAACGCTTTGGGTAGAATTATCATTTTCACAATGTTGAGTCTACTTATCCATGAGCATGGTATGTTTTTCCATTTATGTAGCTCTCTTGTGGTTTCTTGCAGTAGTGTTTTGTAGTTTTCTTTGTATAGGTCTTTTACATCCCTGGTTAGATTTATTCCTAAGTATTTTATTTTTTTAGGGAACATTATAAATGGTATTGTTTTCCTGATTTCCTTTTCATCATTCTCTTTATTGGTGTATAGGAATCCAGCAGATTTTTGTATGTTTATCTTGTATCCTGTGCCTATGCTGAATCTTTGTATTAGTTCCAGTAGTTTTATCATGGAGAGTTTTGGGTTTTCTACGTATAGTATTATATCATCTGCAAAGAGGGAGAGTTTAACTTCTTCATTACCAATTTGGATGCCCGTTATTTCTTTTTCTTGCCTTATTGCTCTAGCTAGGACTGCCAGCACAATGTTAAATAGGAGTGGTGATATAGGGCATCCTTGTCCTGTTCCTGTTCTCAAGGGGAATGTTTCCAGCTTCCCTCCATGAAGAATGATGCTAGTTGTTTGTTTTGCATAGGTGCTGTCTTTTATGTTGAGAAATTTCTCTTCTGTACATTTTACTGAGAATTCTTATCAGGAATGGGTGTTGGACTTTGTCAAATGCCTTTTCTGCCTCGATTGAGATGATCATGTGATTATTTTCTTTCCTTTTATTTATGTGGTGGGTTATGTTGATTGGTTTTCTAATGTCGAACCTACCATCCTTGCATACGTAGTATGAACCCCACTTGGCATGGTGTTTTTTTTTTTTTTGATGTGATGCTGATTTCCACTGGCTGGTATTTTGTTGAGAATTTTTGCTTCTAGATTCATGAGAGATATTGGTCTGTAAATTTTTTTCTTTTTTTGTGGTATCTTTTCTCTGGTTCTGGTATCAGGGTTATGCTGGCTTCATAGAGTAAATTCAGAAGTATCACTTTATATTCTATGTTCTGAAATAGTTTGAGTAGTACTGGTGTAAGCTCTTGTCTGAAGATTTTGTGGAATTCTCCAGTGAAGCCATCTGGTCCAGAGGTTTTTTTTTTGGTTGGAACTTTTTTAAATTACCTTTTCAATCTCTTCTCTTGTTATGAGTCTGTTCAGATTTTCAACACCAATTTGTGTTAGTTTGGGTAGGTAGTATGTTTCTAGAAATTTGTCCATTTCCTTTTGATTTTAAAATTTTTTAGAGTACAGTTTTTCATAATACTTTGTTATGATCCTTTTTATTTCTATTGGGTATATTGTAATGTCCCCCATTTCATTTCTTATTTGGGTTATTTGTGTCATTCCCTGTTTTTCTTTTGTCAGTTCAGCCAGTGGTTTGTTGATATTATTGTTCCTTTCAAAGTACCAGCCATTGGTTTAGTTGATTCTATTGTTTTTCTAATCTATATTTCATTTATTTCAGCTCTGATCTTTATTATTTCCTTTCTTCTCTTGGCTGTGGGCTTTTTATTTCTATTTGTTTGATTTGTGTAGCTAATGTTTGATTTTATCACCTTGTTCAATTTTGATATGTGCATGTATTGCTATAAATTGACTTCCGATGACTACCTTTGCTGTTTCCCAAAGGTTTTAGTAAGATGTATTTTAATTCTTGTTTGATTCTAGGAATTTTTTTATTCCACCTCTGATTTCTTGTATTACCCAGTGGTTTTTAAGCACGGTGTTATTCAATTTCCATGTAATTGATTTTTTTTTTTTTTCCTTGCTCTTCTTGTTGTTAGTTTCTACCTTGTTGGCATTGTGGTCAGATGAAATACTTTGTATTACCTCAGTGTTTTGGATTTTGTTGAGGGTTGTTCTGTGACCTAAGATGTGGTCTATTGTGGAGAACATTCCTTGTGCATTGAAAAAGAATGTGTAGTTTGCAGTTGTTAAGTGGAGTGTTCTGTGTATGTCCATGAGGTCAAGTTGGCTGATTGTGCCCTTTAGCTTTTCTGTATCATTGTTGAGTTTCTTTCTAGATGTTCTGCCCTTTACCGAGAGAGGTGTTTTGAATTCTCCTGCTATTATTGTGGAAGTGTAAATTTTTCTTTTCAGTGCTGTAGGAGTTTGTTTTATGTATTTTGTAGCCCTGTCTTTGGGTATGTAGATGTTTCTTATGGTTACATCTCCATGATGGATCATCCCTTTAATCATTATACAGTGCCCTTCTTTCTCTTTCACAGTGAATTTTGTTTTAAAGTGTACTTTATCCGAGATTAGTATTGCCACTCCTGCTCTTTTGTTTGCTTGATATATTTTTTCATTCTTTGATTTTTAATAAGTTTATGTCTTTTTTCTAAGTTGTGTCTCTTGCAGACAGCATGTGGATGGGTTCTACTTTTTTAAATCCATTCTTTCACTCTCTGTCTCTATGGTTGCATTTAGGCCATTTACATTCATTGTAATTATTGATAGGTGTGAGTATATTGCTGTGATTTTATAGTGTTTTTTTTTTTTTTTTTTCGTGTGTGTGGTATAGACATGTTCTTTTTTCCTTTTACTCTCCTGTGCTGGATTCCCGTTTTGTGTGGATTTTTTTTTCATTTCTTTTGTTTTTATGGATTTCGTTTTAACTGAGACTTCATGATTTTCTACTTTATTTTGATAAGTAGGTTTGTTAACTTTCTTTGTGGTTATTTTGAAATTTACCCTTATCTTCCTAGGTTGAACTAGTCTCTTATTACTTGATATCACCTTGCCTTCCTTTCCATTAGAAAGTTCTATACCTAATCTGTTTATTTGCTGTTTTATTGTTGTTACAGTGTTGTCATTTACCAATTAACCTCTCAGGTTCCCTGTTGTAAATCTTTTGGTTTTGGATAGTCCCTGAGAGTTCATTTCCTAGGTTGGTATATGGCTGTTGTGATCTTGCATCCTAGATTCAGGCTGTGGTCTGATGTTTGTTCTCAAACTGAAGTATTCCCTTTAATAATTCTTTTAAGTTTGGTTTGATTTTTATGTATTCCCTTAATTTCTGTTTGTCTAAGTAAGTCTTAACTACACCATCATATTTGATAGTTTTGTAGGATATATTATTTTTGTTCAGTAGTTTTTTTTTTCTTTCAAGGTTTTATATATGTCATTCCATTGCCTTGTTGCCTTCATGGTTTCTGCCAAATAATCAGAGCTTAGTCTTATTGTTTCCCCCTCTGTATGTGGTTTTTATCGAGCTGCTCTTGGGATTCTTTCTTTGTCTTTACTTTTAACAAGTGTGATTATGATATATGTTGTTGATTTTCTTTTAGGTTCTATCCTATATGGGGTTCGTTAAGCTTCTTGGATGGTCAGCTTTTCATCTTTCATAATATTAGGGACGTTTTCTGCCAGCAATTCTTCAGTGATCCTCTCTGTGTTTTCCATTTTCTCCCCTGTTCTGGAAATCCGATCACTTGCAAATTTTCTTCTGATTGTATCCTACATAATTCTCAGTGTTTCTTTATTTTTCTTTGTTATTTTTTGTTGTTTTTCCTCAAACAGAGTTGTATCCAAATGTTTGTCTTCAATTTTGCTGATCATGTCTTCCATAGCCTCAGACCTGCTCCTCAGCCCTTCTGTGACTCTCTGCTTTTCTGAAATCTTGTTGTCTATCTTTTGGATATCTAATTGTTTTTGTATGATTTCTGGCTGTGAATTTACTTTGACATTTTTGTCCCTATTCTATTTTCCTGAATTCTTCCATTTTTTTCTGTATTTTCTATGAATTTGCCTGCCTTTTCCTTGAATTTGTCTATTTTTTCTCATTTGTGTCTGCTTTTTGCTTCAACTCTAGGATAACTCTGAATATTGAAGATCTGCATTCCTTATTAGGTAGGTCTAGTGTCTTCTACTGGAAAGTAATCTGGTGTTTTATTTTGGACGCCTACTGGAACCATCCTGTCCTCTTGTTTTGTGTGTTTTGATATTGCCTGCTGTCCTTGGGAATTCAGTAGTTATTTTCTTCATTTATTGATTGTAGATTTGTTTCTTTGATCCTCCTTTTTTGAATTTGGTTACATCTGAGCAGATGGTCTGTGCATTCTTTGATGTTTACTCGTCTGTGGATGCAGTACTTTTCACTTCCATGTGCAACGGGCTGGGCCACTGGCATGGGTTGTTCATGGCATGTAATAGGGGCTGATAGGGTGGGCCGGGGTTCAGTGCAGGGTGGGTTCCAGTAGTCCTCACCTGCTCGAGGGTGTGATGTTCAGTGCATGATGTAGGTAGGCATGAAGAATGTGGGAGGTTGTGATGTGTGGAGCTAAGATGGGTATGGAAAAGAGGAGAGGTACAGGAGACAAAATCAAACAAACCAACAAGAAAAGAGTGCTAAGGGAGTTTTCCATTGTAATGGAGAGACAAGAAACCGAGAAATGGAGAAAAACAGAATGGAAAAAATAAAAGAAAAAGGGAAAAAGAAAAATAAATAAAAATCAGGAAAAATAAAATTAAAGCCCCTCAGGGATCCTAGCAGTGCAACTGCGAAGTCCAGGGAAGTGGCCCCCAGGCCACACTGCACAGCCTCGGTTGAAGTGGTAGAGATGTCACACAACCCTAGGTATTCAGGAGACAGGAAAAGAAGGTAAGTATAGGGAAATGAGAAACTAAGAAATGAAGAAAGGGAAAAAGAGAAAGAAAATAAGAAAAAAAGGCCCCAGGGATCCCATTGGCACGGCTTTGCAGACCGGGGAAGTAGCTCCCAAGTTGTGCGGTGCACTCTGGCTAGAAGATGCTCCCAAGCTGATAAAAGAAAAACAAAACAAAACAAAAAATCCCCGTGGATACCACCAGTTGAGTGGCCCTCCAGACCCCTTCAGGAAGCAGCAAAGATGTCACACAGAGCTAGGTGTTTGAGAGAAAGGAGGGTGAGTTGGTGAGAGGCATGGGAGAAACCAAAAGTGGAAAAAAGCAATACCAGCAACAAACAAATGGCACTGAGGGTTCTGGCCAGTGTGGGCGGGGCGAATACAGTCAGCACAGGGCCAAAGCCAGTGCCTCCTAGAGAGGCACTGAGACTGAGGCTGGCGGGCAGCAGAGGACGCCGAGCAGGGGGCAAGAAGAGTGGGAGGTGGGAAAGCATGTATCGCTATTTTTCCAGGTGATCTGTCTTTTTTTTTTTTTCCCTGTCTTTTCCTGGAAGCTCAGTGAAGCTGCTTTCCTTTACTCCCTGTTTGCTGAACTCTGATGTGGGTGGGGCTAACCCAAGAGGCTAGTAGGAAGCAGCAGAGCCAGAGGGGGGGAGGGGGAGTAGGATAGGGGATAGGAAAGCATCTGTCACTGGTTACTGGGCGTTCTGTCTCTTGCTGGGACCTCCAGGAAGCTGCTTTCGCATACTCCCTGTCTGCCAAACTTCAACAGGAGTCCAAGATGCTGAATCCATGCTGCCTTAGCTGATAGGAGACCTCTGCACGTATCTCTTGTCACACATCTCTGTCAGTTTCTTATTCCATTTGTTGCTTAGCTGAGTTCTTTATCCCTTCATTTGATGCTAGGGTTCCAGGATTCACGTATGTCTGTTTTACGTAGTTTTTCAGGTCTTCGATGTGGAGGGACAGTGTGGTGCTTCTGTCTATAGCACCATATTAGCTCCACCTTTCTGTTGAATCTTTCTATTAGTTCCAGTAGTTTTCTCGTGGAGTTTTTTTGGGTTTTCTATGTAGAGTATCAAATCATCTGCAAATAGGAACAGTTTAACTTCTTCGTTACCAATTTGGATGCCCATTATTCCTTTTTCTTTCCTTATTGCTCTCTCTTGGACTTCCAGCACAATGTTAAATAGGAGTGGCCATAGGGGGCATCCTTGCCTTATTACTGCTCTCAAGGGGAATGTTTTCAGCCTCTCTCTGTTAAGAATGAGGTTGGCTGTTGGTTTTGTATAGATGCCCTTTATTATGTTGAGGAATTTCCCTTCTATACCCATTTTATCGAGAGTTTTTATCAGGAATCGGTGTTGGACTTTGTCAAATGTCTTTTCTGTAACGACTGAGATGATCGTGCGTGTTTCCGCCTTTTTGGTACTGCAGTAAATGTCAGTGTCCAGCTGTCTTTTATTACATTCAACTATTTTTGTGTATATGCATAGGAGCTGAATTACAGGCTCATATGGTAATTTTTTGTTAAATTATTGAAGGAGCCACCAAACTGTATTGTATAATGGCTGCAGCACTTCATATTCCCAGTAGCAATATACAATGCTCCCAGTTTGTCCACATCCTCACCAACTTTTTTTTGTTTGTTTCCTTATCTCTTTTTTTTTTTTTTTTTTCTGGAAATTGCCATTGTTGTGGTATGGAGTGATACCATATATTGATTTTGATTTGCATATCCCTAATGACCGATAATGTTCAGCTGATCTTTTCATGTGCTCACTGGCCATTATCGCTGAATATGAAATCCTTAAGCAGAGTAGAGATTCCGAGTATGTTCTCATAATCAGTAGTTGTCTTCACTTTCTTGATAGTGCTCATTGATGCACAAAAGATTTAAATTTTCACCAAGAGAAATTTATCTATTTGTTTCTATTGTTTCTTATGTCAGATCTACGAAGATGTGGGGAAAAAAATCCTAAAATATAACCCTGGTGTTTACTTCTAAGGGTTTTATGGTTTCAGCTCTCGTATTTAGGTCATTGATCCATTTACAGTTAATTTTTGTAGGTGTTGTAGAATATGTGTCCACCTTTATGCTTTTCCATGTGGAGATCCAGTTGTCCCAGCATCATTTGTTGAAGAGACTGTTCATTGCACATTGAATAGTCCTGGCATCATTGTTGAAACAAATTGGGCAAAGATGTGTGAATTCATTTCTGAACACCCAATTCTATGTTTTTGGTCTCTATGTCTATGCTTATGCCAGAACCAGACTGTTTAGTGTATGTTCGCAGTGGTATCTTAAATCTTGAAGTGTGATTGCCATACGTTGTTCTTCTTTTCCAAGATGGGTTTGTATACTCAGAGCCCTTTGTGTTTGCAATATGTAAATTATACATACATAGGAGATTTTCTTGACTTCTTGCCTGTTTGTTTTTCTCTGTTTTACTGAATTTGTAAGCAGCAAGACATGGATTCTGAGATTTAGGAGAGAGGAATGGGAGATTCTCAGCATCTTACCCAGGACTGAAAATCCCACACCGACATTGCATGAAGGATATTGCTGGAAGGGCTAATAATGAACACAGCTGGCAGATCTGGGGTCAGCTTTTTGTCAGGTCTGTGTCATGGGATAGAGAGAGAATTTACCCTGAGCGATCAAGTCCCTCTGTGATGGAGAAAGGTGAAGTATGCTCAGCTGTGCCCTGGCTGCCGTCAAGGGCACAGAGGGTCAAGGAGGCAGAGTCCAGAGGGTCACAGTTTTGGGAGATGTGCAGATTAGGCATGTTCTCTGAATGAAACTACTTTTCCCAATATCACAGTACTCATCAATAGTATGTAGATTTCTTTTTATGATGAGAACTCCCCACACACCCATTTAATGAGACCATAGGTAGAGGTCTCACCACAGAGGCAGATGCCAGGCCTCTTCCTCTTCACAAATGAAGGAAGTCTTCAGGGGCTTCTCATTAGTTCTACCCTGTGGCTTCCGAATGGTGACTGCTGAAATCAGCAGAGTCTGAAGCTATTCCTAAGTACCTGAAAGACAACAGTGGGATGATACAGAATCTGAATCTATGGTATAGATGTTGGTTGAGATATCGGTTGGTCCACGGTATTTAAAATTGCTGAAGCTCACTTAACTATAAATTGAAATGGGTGAGTTTCATTGCATGGAAATTATACTTCAGAGAAACTGAGTTGTAATGGAAATATTTTTTTTACCGTATTGGAAACTCTATGGGGCAGTTCTACTCTGTCCTATAGGGTCGCTATGAGTTGGAATCGACTCGATGGCACTGGTTTGGGGGTGCCTGATTTGTAACAGTAAAAGATTGTAAAGTTTAAGACCATTTGATGTCCCTGTCAGGATTAAGGAGCTGACTGGTGATCAAAAGGTTGGTAGTTCGAGTCCTCACAGAGGCTCCTAGAAGCAAATGCCTGATCTCCTTTGGAAACTCAACCACCAAATACCCTATGGAACCCAGTTCTGTTGTGAAATCCATGGGGTTGCCATGAGAATGAACCTAACAGCACTAGTTTGGTTTTTCTTTTGGAACCAACCTGGCTTCCTCTTACTGACTGTGAACCTTGGATGAATTGTGCCCCATATGTACAATGGGAATGGCCTCTAAATCATGAGATAGTTTTGACTTTTAACTGTATCTACTTTTAACTATATCTACAACAAGCACTGAGGAAAGTCTTACATGAAACAAATTCAGCAAGTGATAGGGGGTACAAATATTACAATTGTTTTGTGTTTATGTCCTAGTCCAAGTGAAGACAAGGACACTTTTCCTGACTTTAAAGAAAAGCATAGTCGGCAGGGAATAAGAACAATGGAACAGTGACATGCAGTGAATGGTAAGGGGTCTGTGAGAGGTTAAAGTGAAAGTTAAACTGGGCACGATCTCAGGAATAGAAAGGCATAACCACAGTGACTTCTCTACTCATCCAGAGCTGAATCTACTCCAATATCCTTACAGAACTTTCTGCAGACCACCCCAGCCTTCGCAGATTGAACACTCTCACAGAAGAAACAGCGTAAACCTTCATTTAGACCCTACTCTGGGAAAGCATATTCCATACATTTGCAGGAGCTATCCAAATTTAAAAAAAAAAAAATTTTAATCCAAATAAAATGTGATTATGCATATCTTACTGATAAGAAAGCTGATGCTCAGACACTGTAGGTCACACTGCAAGTGACAGCTGAGATTGAAACTGCTCTGGCTGACCCTAAATATAGCCTTTCTATGGCCTCTTTCTTCCTCCCAGCACATTGTTCACTTGCACCTTATGTGGCCAACACTCACTTTCAGGTATGCAGAAGGGAAGGCATTCTCCAAGTGATGAAGGAGTGTTAAGAGATAAATTCAGGGAAGGTTAATGCAAGGCCACAGCATCCACAGAAACGGAACTGGACCATCAGCCTAGGGTCAACGTGTGTCCCTGTGGGTGATCCAGAAGGCCTGGTTACTCATTGCCACCAACTGTGATCCACTGTGGAACTAAGCCCCATTTACTCCCACCCTACATTATCTCTTGGGACCACAAGAGTGGCATTTTCTCCCTTCTCAGTGCCCTCATAGCATGGCATCAGCACAATTTGTGGAAAAGAGACAGCAGAGGTCTAGTGATGGCCAGGGGAGGGAACCTTAGAGCAGGTCTGAAGCCTGGCATACATCCTAACCCGTTATTTGCACCTCTTGAGCTTTGATATTGTGTAAGGTGGTATTATCTTTGTTGTGAGGAACTGTTTTCCATGGAAAGGTAAACCTAAATGTAAAACTGTGAAAGCCAAGAATTTCAGTCATTGGTTGGGAAGGAAAGAGGATAGTGTTTGTGTGATGCTCCTTGGAAGACCCCTAAGGCCCCTGAGATAGTCCACTCGGGAACAGCAGGGTGTACCTTGTCAAACAAGTTTGGTTTTGGATTTTTTTAATGGCTAATGACTTTGAGTATTTTTTCATGTGTTTGTTGGCCATTTGAAAGTCTTCCTTTGTAAAGTGTCTATTCAAGCCTTTCAGCCATTTCTTGATTGTGCTTTTTGTTTTGTTTTGTTTATTGCTAAGCTGTAGAAGTTTTTTATAAATTTTGTATATTAGACCTTTATCAGATATAGGGTTCCCAATTTTTTTCTCCCACTCTGTAGGCTTTCTTTTCACTTTTTTGATAAATTCTTTTGATGAAGAGAAATATTTAATTTTTATGAAACCCCATTTTTCTATTTTTTCATTTGCTGCCCATGCTTTTTGTTATTATATCTGATAGGTCATCAAAAAATACTTGTTCTTATATTTTCTTCTATGAATTTCATTGCTTTCATTTTCAATTAAGGTCCTTGATCCATTTTCCGTTGGTTTGTGTGCTTCATGTAATGGTTGGGTCCTAGTTTATTCTTCTGCATTTGGATATCCAATTTTTCTAGCACAATTGATTGAAGGGATTTTTCTTTCCCCAACTGGATGAATTTTGAATCTTTGTTGAAAATCAGTTGACCACCTATCTATGGATATATTCCTGTACTCTCAATTTTATCCCGCTGGTTTATATGTCTATTATTATACAAGTACCAGGATGTTTCAATTACTGTAGCTTTATAGTATGTTTTGAAGTATAAGAGTTTGAGCCCTTTTGCTTTATTCTTCTTCAAGATTACTTTCACTATTTGGGGTTCTTTGCCCTTCCATATAAATTGGAGGATTGCCTTTTTCATTTCTGGGAAGATGCTTTTGGAATTTTGATGGGGATTCCATGGAATTTATAGATTGCTTTGGGTTGACATCTTAACTGTATAAAGTCTTCCAACATGGAATGTCTTTCAATTATTCATGTCTTTTTTGATTTCTTTTAGCAATGTTTTATACTTTTTTGTAAATAGGTATTTTACCTTCCTATTTACATTTATTCGTAGGTATTTTATTCTTTTAGATGCCTTTGTATATGGTAATGTTTTAATTTTTCTTCTTTTTGCAGATTGCTGTTGTACAGAAACCATGCTTATTTTTATGTATTGACCTTGCACTCTGCAGCTTTGCCGAATTCATTTATTAGTACTAATACCTTTGTGTAGAATTTTTGGTCTTTTCTATGTATACAATTGTCATCTGCAAAAAGGGATAGTTTTACTTCTTCCTTCATTATTTGGGTGCTTTTGATTTTTTCTCTCTCACCTCATTACTCTGGTAGGACGTCCAGAATGATGTGGAATATGCGTGGTGAAAGTAGGCATCCTTGTCTTGTTCCTGAACTTAACAGGAATGTTCTCAGTCTTTCTCCACTGAGTATCATGTTGGCTTCGGGGATTTTTGTAGATGCCCTTTATTATATTGAGAAATTTCCCTTTTATTCCCTACCATTTATTTATTTGCCAGAAGAACTAGAAAGTATTTGGTGGGGGGAAGGGGGGGCTCTCAACCTGCTAGGGGAGGGGCAAGCATTGCCTGGTCCATAGTTTTAATATGGTTTTTAAAGAGATGTTGTCTTGACTCAGTTTAGAGCCCCTGGCTGGAAGCCAGTCAGTTCACCTTCTTTAGCAGCTGATTAAGTCCACTCTCCAACCACAACCCTCATTGGGTTCTCACACTCCTGCGCACTATGCACCTGAACTAATTATTCTGGGTGTAGAACCAAACACCTAGGAACAGCCCCTATGTGCCTGGATCCCACAGAATTGTTCAAGTTGGCCAGTCCCCAGGAAGCCTGCAGAACCTAGGTATACCTACTTGTTTGCCATACTTAAGCCACCTCCTACAATCCCAGCCTGTTTTTACCCTATATCTGGGTACAGCCCCTTGTGTGGTCCTACAGAGCAGACTTCTCTAGTTGGGAGCTGTAGGTAACAGAGTTTCACCCAGTGTCTTATAATGGGAACAGTGGGACATATAAGAAGCCTGCTTAGATAGTAGACCAAATGAAGCCCTAGAAATACAAATCTCCACCACTAAGTAAACTCAACAATATATAGACTCAATGTATGGTTAGGCACTGACAACAAATTACACACTGTTAAGGACAATCACTGTTTAGAAAGAAGCATAGTCATGATCCTTAATATCAGTGAAATAAAACTTGATACAATAGATGTTACTTGTTATTGTTATTAGGTGCCTTGAATCAGCTATGACTCAGGCGACCCATGTAGAACAGACTAAAACATTGCCCAGCCCTGCACCATCTTCACCATCATTGATGTGTTTGAGTTCATTGTTGTGGTCAGTGCTTTCCAACCTAGGAGGCTGATCTTATAGCACTATATTGGACAGTATTCTTTTGTGATCCGTTGGTTTTCCTTGGCTAATTTTTAGAAATAGATCACCAGGCCTTTTTTCTCAAGTCTGTCTTAGTCTGAAAGCGCCACTGAAGCTTGTCTACCATGTATGATCCTGCTGGTATTTGAAATACCATTGGCATAGCTTCCAACATCATACATAGCAACGTGCAAGCTAGTGCAGTATGACAAATGGACAGATGGGTGGTTGAGAGGTTAATCACACTTGATAAGCACCTGATTCTCCAACAATGTCCAGTTGAGGGTATGCTATAAGCTAGAGCCATCAGGGCATATGTTAGTGTAAATATATTTTAATTCTCTTTGTTTGGAATTAATCAATATGTTTAAGTAACCTTGTAAATAGAAAATTATCTTAAGTTGTTTTATTGTGAGATGTCTAATACTATCTCTTATTTGTATAGCTCCTTAGAATTTTCAAGGCATTTCAGGAAACATCTTCTAATTACCTATGAATTAGGTAAAGCGGTTATTATTATTCCCGTGTTACTCAAGAAGAAACTAAGACTTACAGAGGTGAAGAATCATGTCCAAGATCAACAGTCTGGCCATTAAAATATTAGAACTCAAGGACTCCAGCATACAGCCTGATCCAGATACCACCCTACCTCTTAGCTGTTATTGTTGTTAGCTGCTGAGGAGTGACACAACCCCCTTCATGGTGACCCTATGCATAAAAGAACACCAGATAGTTTTGAGTCACAAGGCTCTCATTAACTGATTCTCAGAAGTAGATAACCAGGTCCTTCTTCCTAGTCAGCCTTACTGTACAAGCTCTGCTGATACCTGTTCAGCATCTTAGCAACCTGCAAGCCTGACACATGAGTGGTGGCTGCACAGAAGGTGCACTGGCTGGGAATCGAACCAAGGTCACCCACATGGAAAGCAAATATTCTATCACTGAACCACCCCTGACTCTTAACCTTTTAATTAGGGAAATATAATGAGCAGTATTGTGGCTGAGCAGTCTAAAGCACTGGATTACAGCTCTGGTCTCTGTGGAGTTGTGGGTTCAAATCCCACTGCTGCCAACTCTATTTTTAGGGCTCCGGTGGCTCAGTGGTTAAGTCTTTGGCTGCTAACCAAAATGTTGGTAGTTCAAATCCACCAGCCACTCCTTGGACAGCCTATGGGTCAGGTCTATTGTGTCCTATAGGGTTGCTGAGTTGGAACTGACTTGATGGCAGTGGGTGTAGGACAGTATGTTGTTGTTGTTGTTAGGTGCCATAGAGTCAGTTCCGACTGATAACGACACTATGCACAACAGAATGAAACACTGCCCGGGCCTGGGCCATCCTTAAAATCCTTGTTATGCTTGAGCTCATTTTTGCAACCTCTGTGTCAATCTACCTTGTTGAGGGCCTTCCTCTTTTCCCCTGACTCTGTGCTTTGCCATGCATGATGTCCTTCTTCAGGAACTGATCCCTCCTGACAACATGTCCGAAGTATGTAAGATACAGTCTCACCATCCTTGCTTCTAAGGAGCATTCTGGTTGTACTCCCAAGACAGATTCGTTCATTCTTTTGGCACTGCCTGGCATATTCAATATTCTTTGGCAACACCACAATTCAAAGATGTCAGTTCTTCTTCAGTCTTCCTTATTCATTGTCCAGCTGTCATCTGCATACGATTAGATTGAATATACCATGGCTTGGGTCAGGCGCACCTTAGTCTTCAGTGACATCTTTGCTTTTCAACACATTAAAGAGGTCTTTTGCAGCAGATTTGCCCAATGCAACACGTCTTTTGATTTCTTGACTGCTGCTTCCATTGGTATTGCTTGTGGAGCTGAGTAAAATGAAATCCTTGACAACTTCAGTCTGCTCGCAGCTACCCCATTTGTTGCCAGTTTCAAGCACCTGCTCAACCCTGTAAAGCCTGCACGTGGCAGCCAGCAGCTGGAATGGCCACCATTCTCAGGATTTTTACCTCCTATAACTCCAACAGAAAAGTTTTTCTTTTCAAGCTGATGCTGGCACCACCAAGGGAACTCTTCTAAAAGACACCTCGCCAGATTGCTTTCATGGGTGTTGGAAATGGGCCAGTCTGTGGATGTAAGTGGGCTTCAGATAACCTTAGCTGAGTGCCAGTCAGAATTGCTAACCCAGAGTAAAGCTAGCTTCCCGAGTATTCTCAGTGACCCAGACCTCGATTCTTCCAATTCTGGATTTGACAGCTTGCTTTCCTGTCAAAACACAGAAGCTTTAGTCAGTGGACCAGAGCCACCTATCGAAACCCATTTTCAGCCAGCGCTTGTCTAACACCTCCACTCCACATTTGGGAGGATGAGTTGGCGTGGCTAAATCCAATGGAGACTGACCATGCAATTCAGTGGGATAAATCAATGTGTGTGAAGAATAGCACTGGTGTAGAGATGAAGCAAATAATGGCCAAAGCCTTCAAACGCCCCTTATCTTCTCCTCAATAAGCACATTCCTTGGTGAGTTGGAAAAAAACGGAAAACTTGCTTATCATATTGGCCTGACTCCAGCCAATCTTCCTGATCTCGTGGAATACAAGTCTCTAGTTGCTATAGAAATGTTGCTGAAATTAATCCAGTCGTGCCAGATAACCGAGTATTTTTCAGTCCTGGTCAATATGAACATGTCCTTACATTCAATGGAAGTTGTAAATCAGCTAACTATAGCTGTTGATCTACCTCTTAAACTTATCCACCTTTATGTATCAAATTACATCTCTACTTGTGAACAATTTAAGGGTCATTTGGTACACCTTGTCTGTGTGTCTTCCTCCAGTCCTTGATCTGTAACAAAATTATTAATGTACAGGACATGTTTATTGAAGTACAAGTGTTCTGTATTGAATCCCATAGGATATGAGAAGCTGCCGGCCTTTTCTGGTTGTCAAACACGTTGGATACTGGGGAAACCCCTTCTGAGACTAATAGTAACAATAATACCTCATTGAAACTACGCCATTCATTGTTCATCTGTACCGTGGTTTAATTTTTAAAACTGTTAAAACCCTGAGTGGATTGTTTGGTGTAGTGCATATAAACAGTACTTTATCAACTTAGTTTTACATTCCTGGATGACTCTTTACCTTGAGATGAATTTTTGATAAGAACTTGAAAAAAATGTTTCTTTTAGGTGTCTTGTTGATAATTATCCATCGGAGGAACAGTTATCCCAGAAAAGTTGATAATTATCCATCGGAGGAACAGTTATCCCAGAAAAGTATTACTGCAAAAGAGCAAAGTACGTGTTTTTGTTTAAAAGTCATGTTGCAGACTTCTGATAATTCATGAATCCGGTTTTCGTGAGGTTCCAGTGCTAATGTATTTCATGAGAGTAAATTAAGATATTCTTAGAAATTTGTGATCCTGTCCTTGATGTGACATTAGGTTAGTGTTTTGAACCCTCAGGGGACCAAGAGAAATTTGATTCTTGAGCCCAATTGTACAGGTAGCTCTTAACTTCTAATTAAACACCATCTGAACCGAAGACACGCTTGTAACTTTATCCCTTCGTATTGTGGGGATTACAAGACAACAGAGTAAATGTATTCCTTGGGACTCTTACAAAAACATGGGAACTTTTAGAAAGCTTTTTCAAGGTGAAATAGCTGTTACAGTTTTCTGTTTGTTTGTTTGTTTTCCCTCTCAAGGCATTTACGAGTTCTTCTGTATTTATTGTTGTTAGTATAAAGTAGTCATTTAAAAAAATTTTTTTTGAGGAAAAATGCCAGTTAGAGGAATACCATTTCGAATAGCTTGCTGAGTGGGTGCTATTATTACCCTCATGTCTGTGGTAGAGTAAATGACATGTTTGAGAAGCATTAGAATGAGGTGGTATTGTGTGGACTTTTAGTCTTCATTTAACTCTTGGACTCTTACACTGAAGTTCTTTTTTTTTTAATGAAAAAAAAGTGTATATGTAAGGAGCACTTGTGGTACAGTGGTTAAAGCGCTTGGTTGGTAACCAAAAGGTCAGAGGTTGGAACCCACCAGCTGAACCCACCAGCCTCTCCACAAGAGAAAGATGTTGCAGTCTGCTTCTGTATATATTTGCAGCCTTGGAAGCCCTATGGGGCAGCTCTACTCTGTCCTGCAGGGTAGCTATGAGTCACAATTTACTCAACAGCAATGAGTATGAGTAATGTCGTCAATCACCTGCATATATGTAAAGCTGTATGTCAGGAACAGTTCCCTGGGTTGCGCAAATGGTTAAGTGCTAGACTGCTACCTAAAAGATTAGGGGTTTGAACCTATCCAGAGTAGCTTTGGAATTAATGCCTGGAAATCTGTTTCGAAAAGACCACAGCCTTGAAAACCCTATGGAGCAGTTCTACTGTGCACACAGGAGGTAGCCATGAGTCAGAATCAACTCAATAGCAACAAACAACACCATGTCATGAATCTTTTTTTGCTTAGTATAAAGATCTTAGAAGTTGTGAAGAATGTGTTTTTATGCTTTACTATTGGTATATTATTAAAATAGATTACGCATATTTAAACTTCTTAAATTTTAATTCTTTCATATTAATTGCATTAAACTAGACCCCTTCAATCAGAAGTATACTTTCCAGAGTTTGTATTCAAAAGCAAATTAATTGAGAAAGAAAAAAATAACTAAATGTAAAGAAAATAGAACAATTGTAGGTAGAATTCTTTGGAAAACTTTTATTATATCATTCATACTGAGGTTTACAAAATATCTCACCTACAGTTTAATAAATATTGACTTTAGTTCTAGTAGCATGAATTATTTTTGGGGGACCAAAGAGCATGTAAGAGCTGATATTTTTCACTGTTTGCTGGGTTGTCTTGGGTATTGAACATGTCATGGATTGTAAACAATAGGATTCAGAGTCTGGCAAATGAGTTGTCCCTGACAGATGCCTTCCCTGCTAACTGCAACAACAGTAACTGTGATGGTCAAGGTTGTGTATCAACTTGGCTGGGCCGTGATTTTCAGTGGTTTGGCAGTTGTGATGTAGTTTAGCAGTCATATTATGATGTGATTACTTCCCTGATGAGATCTGATATAATGTGATCACCTCCATAATAGGATCTGTAATGAGTAAAAGGTTTGTCAGGTGGCCTGCACTGAATATAAGTGGACATTCCGGCAAGGTTCCTGGTCTTTTGCTGGCTGTATATCCTGTAGCTGGCTCCTGTTCGTCTGACCTCCAGTTCTTTGTACTCGAGCTAGCAGCTTACTTTTGGTCCTCCCTGCTGATCTTGGAATCCATCAATCTTTACAGCCTGTGAACAAGGGCTCTGCTCTCTGTCCTGCCGGATGTGGGTTCTCCAGTCCCTGCGGCTACATAAATCAGGAGAACCAAACCTCTATCCTGACCCATGGACTTGGAATGTTTCAGCCTGTACAAATGCATGAGCCATTTCCTTGATGAAAATTTCCCTCTCTATATATATTTGTAAGCTTAACTGGCTTTGATTCTCTAGAGAACCTGGCCTAAGACAGTAACCAAAACATCAACTGCAACCATTGGTACAACCTGGGAAGGCACCACTTGCAGTATGCTTACCTGAAGGTAGGTGATGGGCTGACTGTTTTCATGTATCAACTCACTTAATTATTACTCCAGACTTTCGAGTTAGGCTTTACTAAACCAGTTTTATAGATGAACAACCTGCAGCTTACAGCAGAGTATAACAGCTCAGACCACATGCTGGGAAGTAGTAGAACTGGGATTTGGCTTCTTTACCGGGGTCAGCCTCAATGTCAAGTGTAAAAGTTGTAGATGCGCATTTTGAATTTCTCCTTTGAAGCATGCGGAGGGCGGGGGGGGGGGGGGGGCGGGTAAATGTTTCACCTGCAGTTGGCATAGCAATTGTTCAATTTTGAAAAACGGTATTGATGCAGGTGAAAATTACATTGTAGCTGAAAAAGAGAGAAAAGATTAAATGATTCAGAACTGGCATTTCATTTGCTAGCAATAGAGGAAATGTTACCAAATCTGAGAAATACAGTGGCATTGTAATTGACTGAATTCATCAAGGTATTTGAGATTTCTATAGTATTTTCATTTGTGGAAATAAAGGCCACTCAAGTGAGAACAAGCAAAAGTGCTTTATTCAGAGCTGGCTATGACAAAGGAGTCAGCCACCATCAATTGTATTTTACAGAGACTCAAAGGCAGGCAGTGCAGAGGGAATGTTTAATGGTGGGGAAGAAGGGTGCTTAGCGTATGCTCTTATTGGAGGTTGTTGGCATGGGAAGCTGGAGGAAGGCTAAGGAGAAGCAGGGCAACCTACATAATTGGTTAGGGGAGTATATTTCTCTGATTCCAAGTTGGGAGTGAAGGCAAAATATTAGGGAAGCTGGCAGTTATTGACCAAGTCCTGACCATTTGAGGGCTGATTACTGCAGAAACTGTGGTTTGTAGAACTACCTCATAGGGTTTCCAAGGAACAACAGCTGGTAGATTCGAACTGCTGACCTTTTGGTTAGCAGTCAAGCTCTTAACCAGTCTTCCACCAGTTCCAAATTACAACTACCTTTTTTACAGGAGTAGACTTGACAGCAACTGGTAAAAAAAAAACAAAACTGGTACCTCTCTTAAACTCCCATTCAGATAGTGGTGCTACCTTTCTGTTATTTGCATTTCAAAGAGATGGATCCTAGGTTCTTGAGAAAACCTTCCTGGGTTGTAAAACTAGCAAGTTTATTTAGTCCTTTCAAAGAAAATATATGCATTTCAAAGGAGCCCTGGTGGTGAAGTGGTTAAGAGCTTGGCAGTGAACCAAAATGTCCTTGGCAGTTCAAATCACCAGCCATTCCTTGGAAACCCTTTGGGGCAGTTCTTCTCTGTCCTTATAGGGCTGCTAAGAATTTACAATTGCAAACATAAAGAAATGCTGCAAAGAAAGAAAAAAGAGAGTTTTGCACAGGGGTGGGCAGAAATATATGTCTTTTTTCTTTCTGAGTTGTATTCAGCCTTACAGTTATTAAGCATGAAAAAAAAAAAAAAAAGCATGATGCAGTATTGAAAAAGCAAAATAACAATAACTAGGCAAATGTCATTCTTGACTGAATTAATTACTCATGTCTTTCTTATATCTGGCCTACTCCATGCGTCTATGTCAGGTGCAGGCCCCAGGCACGCAGGAGAGTTAGTCATTCTACTGAAAGAGAGTCTTAGAAAGCAGCAACACTCTTTGCTCCCTAATTTCATTACTGTTAAATAATGGAGGCTCTGTATTCTGCTTTTCGTGTCATGTTGCTTAAATCATGAGCTTAAAAAAAAAAAAAAATTTTTTTTTTAAGATGGGCAGAAATTGGTAGATCACCCCCAAAATACTGCATTATATTTTTACATAGAATTAAGATAATTTTAACTCTTTTCAGTAGATTTCAAAGAGAACTTAGAGGTAGAGCCCTTAGGTCTTGTTTTCAGAGCATAAACTGATAGGTCCCTTGGATGGGACTGCATTTGTCTCTTAAAATGCAACATTACAGTTAGTGGTGTTATAACTTCTCTGCAGCATCTGGTGAAAACAGGATGATAAATCAGATTAAGGCTATGTTGTAATGATTTAAAAAAAAAAGGAAATATAAAGCTTCAAGGGCAGAAACTTGGGCGTTTGACTCTGAAATCCTAAGGAACAATTGGACCTTATCAAACATTTGACCTATTAGGAAACTGTTGTTCCATGAAATCTACTGTCAAAGAGAGAAAGTGAGAGCAGATACCTTGTTTTGATTTTAGGATTTTCTTATGCACAAAACTAAATATTCACTATAAGGAAGTTCCTGACCAGGATCGATCCTGCCAGCTACTTTTCTTTAACCCAAAGTTGCCAGTCTTTTCTTTCCTGTTCAAAGCCTGGCTTGCTGAATTTAACTGTCAAAAGATATGATTGGATAGAGGGCCAGAGACAGTCTTCTTACCTGATGTCAGTTGATCTCACTAAAAGAGGGAGGGGAGGGTTCAATCACCCATATTAAGATTAGCCAATGGTTGATCTTCTAAATTTCGTCCTCCTCTTTTCTTTTTTAGCCTCATTGTACCTAGCTTCTTCAGACCATCGTTTTTCTGGAATCAAAATTGTATCCCTATATCAGAGTAATTAGGCTAGAAAAAGAAATAAAGGGCACCCAGATCGGTAGGGTAGTAGTGAAAGTATCTCTATTTGCAGATGAGAGGATCTTATACACAGAAAACCCTAAAAAATCCTCAAGAAAACTACTGAAACTAATGGAAGCTTATAGCAGGGTATCAGGGTACAAAATAAACACACAAAAATCAGTTGGATTCCTCTACACCAACACAAAAAGAACATTGGAGGGGAAATCACCAAATCAATACCATTTACAGTAGCCCCCAAGAAGACAAAATACTTAGGAATAAATCTTACCAGAGACTTAAAAGACGTATACAAAGATAACTACAAGACACTACCTCAAGAAGCCAAGAGACCTACATAAGTGGAAAAACATACTTTGCTCATAGACAGGAAGACTCAACATTGTAGAAATGTCTGTTCTACCAAAAGCGATCTATAGATACAATGCAATTCCGATCCAGATTTCAATGACATTTTTTAATGAGATAGAGAAACAAATCACCAACTTCATATGGAAGGGAGAGAGGCCCCGGATAAGTAAAGCATTACTGAAAAAGAAGACCAAAGTGGGAGGGATTTTAGAACCTATTATATTGCCACAGTAGTCAGAACAGCCTATTACTGGTACAACAATAGATACATTGACCAATGGAACAGAATTGAGAATCCAGACATAAATCCATCCATATAAGAGCAGCTGATATTTGACAAAGGCCCAAAGTCAGTTAAATGGAGAAAAGACAGTCTCTTTAACAAATGGTGCTGGCATAACTGGATATCCATCTGCAAAAAAGTGACACAAAACCCAAACCTCACACAGTGTACAAAAACTAACTCAAAATGGATCAAAGACCTAAATATAAAATATAAAATGATAAAGATTATGGAAGAAAAAATAGGGACAACGCCAGGAGCCTTAATACATGGCATAAACAGTATACAAAACATTACTAACAGTGCATAAACACCAGAATAGAAACTAGATAACTGGGAGCTCCTAAAAATCAAACGCGTATTCTCATCCAAAGACTTCACCAAAAGAGCAAAAAGATTACCTAGAGACTGGGAAAAAGTTATTAGCTATGACATTTCTGATCAGCGTCTGATCTCTAGAATCTACATGATACTGTAAAAACTCAACAACAAAAAGACAAATAACCCAATTAAAAAATGGGCAAAGGATATGAGCAGGTAGTTCACTAAAGAAGACATTCAAGTAGCTAACAGATACATGGAGAAATGCTAATGATCATTAGCCATTAGAGAAATGCAATCAAAACTACCATGAGATTCCATCTCACTCCAATAAGGCTGACATTAATCCAAAAACACAAATTAATAAATGTTGGAAAGGTTATGGAGAGACTGGAACACTTATACACTGTTGGAAGGAATGTAAAATGGTACAACCATTTTGGAAATAGATTTGGCGCTTCCTTAAAAAGCTAGAAGTAGAACTACCATATGATTTGGCAATCCCACTCCTTGGAATATATCCTAGAGAAATAAGAGCCTTTACATGAACAGATATATGCACACTGAAGTTCGTGGCAGCACTGTTTACAACAGCAAAAAGATGGAAGCAACCAAGGTGCCTATCAACAGATGAATGGATAAATAAATTATGGTATATTCACACAATGGAATGCTACGTGCCCATAAAGAACAATGATGAATCCGTGAAACATTTTATAACATGGAAGAATTCGGAAGGTATTATGCTGAGTGAAATTAGTTGCAAAAGGACCAATATTGTATGAGACCACTACTACAAGAACTCAAGAAATAGTTTAAACAGAGAAGAAAATATTCTTCGATAGTTACAAGAGTGCGGAGGGAGGGAAGGAGGAGGGTATTCACTAAGCAGATAGACAAGACATATTTTAGGTGAAGGGAAAGACAACACACAATCCAGGAAAGGTCAGCACAACTGGACTAAACCAAAAGAAAACAAGTTTCCTGAGTAAACTGAAGGCTTCGAAGGGCAGCGTGGCAGGAGCAGGAGTTTGGGGACCATGGTTTCAGGGGACATCTAGGTCAATTGGCATAATAAAATCTATTAAGAAAACATTCTGCATCCCACTTCGGAGAGTGGTGTCTGGGGTCTTAAACTCTAGCAAGTGGCCACCTAAGATGCACCGATTGGTCTCAACCCACCTGGAGCAAAGGACGATGAAGAATGCCAAGGATACAAGGTAATTATGAGCCCAAGAGGCAGAAAAGGCCACATAAATCAGAGACTGAGGCCAGAAGAACTAGATGGTGCTTGGCTACAACCGATGGCTGCCCTGACAGGGAACACAACAGAGAACCTCTGAAGATGCAGGAGAGCAGTGGGATGCAGACCTCAAATTCTCGTATAAAGACCAGACTTATCGATCTGACTGAGACTAGGAGGACCCTGGAGTTCATGATCCCCAGACCTTCTGTTAGCCCAACACTGGAACCATTCCGAAAGCCAACTCTTCAGACAGGGATTGGACTGGAGTATAAGAGAAAATTGTACTGGTGAGAAGTGGGCTTCTTGGATCAGGTAGATACATGAGATATGTGGGCAGCTCCTGTCTGGAGGGGAGATGAGAAAGCAGAGGGGGACAGAAGCTGCCTGAATAGACAAGAAAATAGAGTATGGAGAGAAGGAGTGTCCTGTCTCACTGGGGGAGACAACTAGGAGTATATAACAAGGTGTATATAAATTCTTATATAAGGGACTGACTTGATTTGTAAACTTTCGATTAAAGCACAATAAAAATTAAAAAAAGAAACTAAAACAAAAAAATATTGGGTATATGCATACAGAACAACTGCTGAGAATAAAACTTATGTTCAAGTTTTGTTGAATTTCGGTTATTTTTAATACTACAAACTCACTTATTCACCTTTTTATGTAAAATGCACAGAACATCTTCAGAATCACTAGTACAGAGAGACTTGCCAAGTTGGCAGAAAAGGCTTATTAGGAATAGACCCTGTGTGTTAATGTTGATGCTCTATTTTCTAAGTTTTCCCTTCCCTCTGTCAAATAAAAGAGAAATCCTGACTTAGTGAGGAGACACTTTATTTAAATATTATCGCAAAAGGGGGAAAGGGACTATTGCAATAGGGAAAAGAAAACACTTCGAGAATGAGATCAGGAAGCTTCTCAAGAGTTAAGCAAAAACCAAATTAGTTGCCCACGATTCAGTTCCAACCCATGGTGATCCCATGTTTGTTAGAGTAGAACTATGCTCCATAGAGTTTTCAGTGGCTGATTTTTCAGAAGTCGATTATTCGGCCTTTCTTGGGTGGTGCTCCTGGGTGGGCTCAAACCTGCAACCTTTTGGTTAGCAGCCAAGCTATCCATTTGCACCACCCAGGGACTCCAGTTAGGCAAAAGGGAATTTTCTTTTATATATAGAGAGAGTAGAAAAGTCTAGAGAAAATCAGGTCTGCGCAAGTGGGATGAGGAAGGTGATGTAATCAGGTCCTGTGTTTCCTTGAGACCAGCCTGGTGTCAGGAGGAGCTGTTAAGGAGGGGCTGATGCTGGCTCAGGCTGAGGTGGGCCAAAGTTCGGGGATCTGAGGGAAGGAGAGAAATTTAGCCAAAGTTTGGTTAGCAAAATTTTATTGTAATTGATCAGTGGGGATAAGCAGTTCAGCTAATCATTTATGAGCCTAGGAATGGGACTTTGAAGGTCTGTACCTGGCCTTGTCATAGATAAACACGGGGGCCATCTGTGAGTGTCATCTAAGTCAAATTGTGGGTCTTTGTAGGAAGCCATGTCCAGGAACACCAAAGGTGGAGGGATTTCCCAGGATCACACGCTCAGGTGAAGTTCAACATTGTCACTTGTGAAGGAGCATATAGTTTTATCTTATTTACTAATGATCAGTGAGAGATCTATATGAACCTGTGTTCGGTAATTTCTACCCTTTCTTCTCATACATGCTAATTCTTTAAAAAATATATTAGGGTAACTATGCATACTCTGATTAATGTAAAATTGAGAGATTTACTGAAAGAAAAGAGACAGCTCTAGCTAGTAATAGACTGAACTCTATGATGTGGAATTCAGTAATCCAATACGGCGACTAAGCAGTAACGTTTTATAAGTGAGAAACAAAGATCCTGAGTACTTGAATGGTATTCACAAACTTAGATCATTGAAAGACATCTCTTGACTGGTAATTACAGGCTTACATCATCCAAATGTGTTACTTGATTGGTAGTTCATCATTTTAAGGCGGGACTTCCTGTGTCAGGAACTGGTAAGACAGGTTTTCGGTGACAGGAATTCCTAAGGCAAAAATTCCTGTAATGCAATCTCATAAGGTGATTACTTCAAAAGGATATAAGTTTCGTTGATTAGTTATCGTGTGTTGATTATAAGGGTATGTTATAATGGGGGGGGGTCGCAAGTTATGCTGTGTTGATTATAAGGGTATGTGATGGGCGGGGGGGTGGCCAGTGTAGTTACCTCATCATTACCAGACATTCATCTCTTACAAACCATAGGGAAAATGCCTGTTGCTAGGGTGGAAATGGAATTAGCCACAGAGGAGTAGCACTCAAACCTAAAGTTAGACACTTAGATCTTAGCTATCTCAAGTTTTAAAATCCCCCTATGCAAAAATTTCAACAAAAAAATGTATGCAAAAATCATGTTAAAAAAAACTTCCTTTGCTCTCATTATGCTGCCTGGTATTTAGAGCCCAGAGACTGCTGGAAAATGCATTCCTACCCGTGAGGCAGGTAATATGGGCGTGTTATCGTTGATTTCCCCAGAAGCTACCTGCAGGTACCTTTAGTTCTTATGTGCTGCATGAGATGGGCCTTGCTGGGAGCAGCTTTGTTTGTGGGGACTGCCTGATTCAAGAACACTGAGATTGAAATCTAGTCCTGGCTGTGCTATATAAGCGCTACCCTACCTTTTCAGAGAATCTTTTACCTGCCTAGATTTTGGTTTTGCATTGATAAATTAGGTATTTTTAACTACAACACTTTTCATATCTCTCTAGCTCTCAAATTCTAGGGCCTAGGGTTCTTACTATAACCTGATGGGAATGGGTCCTGCCTGGCGTGACCCCTCGAGTCAATTGACAGAAACCAGGCCTTTGAGAAAGACGAAGTGGACTTTATTGCAAGCTAGTCAAGCAAGGATCTCAGAGTCTAAGCCTGGAATCAAGCTCCCTGTGGTTGAGGATTTTAGGGCAGTTATAAGATTCAGGGTAGGGAACTCATGCATAATTCATGAAGTTTTTGGAAATAGGCGTGCAGTTTCAGGAACTAATTAACATGTATGGGTGTAGTGGGGGCGTAATATGACAGCTTGAGGTTATGACACATGAAGTTGATCTAAGGACAGCTTTCTGGCATATTGCTCCTGTCTGAATGGGAGGTGGAGTGGTTGGTGAATGAGTAGTGAAGCTGGTGTTGAGCAGAGAAGCAGTAAGACAACCTTGTGTTACACAGAAATGTCTTACCAGAGCTCACAGGTCTGGGGGAGGGGTCATGGGAGGAGGGGGAACAGTTTAACTCTGTGGGTTACATTACTGCATATTTTTTGGAAGCTACCATTCTGATTATACTTAATGGTGTCATTACATGGGAGTATCCTGGTTAATTTGAGATTAGGAAAAAGAATTTAGTTTCCATTTGCTTTTTAAAAGCAAGCCTTTTGAGGGTACCATGTATAATTTTGATGTTCCTGGAGTCCAGGTTTTTGTGTTCATGGAATTGGAGTGACCCACACAGGCCATCCAACCTCAGGTGTCATTTTGAACCTTGATGGAATTGGGTCCCTGGAGTCACCTTCAGGTCAAAAAATAGCTTAGTAGGAACAGTTTAGCAGAGAAGTTTGCCCTTAGGCATTGAGTTCCTTTAGAAAATTATCTGTGTGCAGCCAACTTCAGAAGCAGAAACTCCAGCATCTGACTAGAGTCTGTTTTAGGATGTGTGGCATGTCCTTGGTGACTGTTTCTGTAACCTGCCCTGTGCTTTGATTTTATCTTCTGATGAATTAACGTAACAATGATTTATATAATCTGTTTTCCCTGTCCGCTCTTTGGAACGTCTTCCCAGCATGTTCAGGTGATACTGCCTGAATCAAATCTTATGTACTCAGAATTAATATATTCCGTTATACTAATTTTTGGTGTTCCACTAAACAAGAAGGTCAGTAGTTCAAATCCACCAGCTGATCCTTGGAAACCCTATGGGGCAGTTAGGTCTACTCTGTCATGTAGGGTAGCTATGAGTCAGAGTCAACACAGTGGCAACAGATTTGTTTTTGTTTTTGGTTCTAAGCAATTTAGGATTTTGACGCTGGCTTAATGGTGCCAATGAAATTTAACCAGTTACCAATCACCTAAGAGTTGACTCCAACTGATGGCAATCCCAGCAAAACTGTGCTCCATAGGTTTTCATTGGCTGATTTTTTGGAAGTCGATTTCCAGGCCTTTCTTCCCAGGTGCCTCTGGTGGACTCCAACTTCTGATTTTTCAGTTAGCAGCTGATCATGTGAACCCATTAATTTTTTGCAGGACCCTGGGGCTCCATTAAATTTAAACTACCTTGGAAACAAGGAAACTTAGACAATGGTAAGTAATCCCTGTATTGAGGGTAAATTGTCACATGTATGTTAAACATCAGCAGTTTTGTTAAAGAAGGCAGCCTTTTGCATGTTAACAAAGTGAATCAGGCATTTCTCATTGCGGTGAGAGGTGACGGTGTGAAGACAATATTCTGCAAATACAGTGATCTCTTTTGCTGTTTTCTTCCAGGGCTTTCCAGGAAACACCAAAGCAGACAGTGTGTGGTGCACTACAGACTCCAGCCTCCCAATGTAAGTCAGGTTCCTGCACTTCCTCCCTGTAGCCTGGAACCAAAAGGGCTGGATTGTATGCTGATCCCAGTGTAGGGTTTTGCATATCTTAAGTGCTGTTTCTTTGTATGGAAACCCTGGTGGCATAGTAGTTAGGAGCTATGGCTGCTAACCAAAAGGTCAGCTGTTCGAATCCACTAGGTGCTCCTGGCAAACCCTATGGAACAGTTCTACTCTGTCCTATAGGGTCACTGTGAGTCGAAATCGACTCGATGGCAATGGGTGTCTTCCTCTAGTGATATCAGCCTCGGCATGAGATGTTGTAAAAGCCAAACTACAAACTGAATTTGATATTCTTCAACCTTTTAAATAGTTGTGCACGTAAAACTGGTTTTTATGGAAAGCCTTTCATGTCAGCCTATGGCTACACTGTTTTTAGAGAAGAACTTGAACTGAGTCTTACTTATCTTTAGATCCCCAGAGTTGAGCAGAGTACCTGCTCTGTAATAGGCATTTAATATAACTAATGAAATTTAAATTAACACCCGTGACTGATGGTGCTGTTTTCTGACACGAAGATAATGGTGCGGGGACACAGGAGTGCCTGCTAGCTGTAGATGTCCCCTCTGTTCCTGACTCAGTTTCCCCTCCACCTGACTGTATGTGCGTCCCTCTGAAATCTTCATTTGCACTGTAAGTTCATCTCATTTTCACTTGGTAGGAACATCATTTATAGTATTACATTGACCTCTTTTCTGTCTCATTTTCTAGAGTAAAAGTACTGAAATTTCAAGTAAACACAATTATAAATACAGACATGAATGTAGGCAGTGAAATAAAATGGCAGGACTGAATTCTGTAGTTCCCATTTGGATGATCCAGGACGGATGTGATTCAAGTTACTGTCAAAATGAAAAAACTAAATATTCCTGTAAAGAACTTGAGAATAACTCCAAAATAGGCTGGAGGTATGTTCTGAGCTTTGATTTTTGGTCAGGGGGGCCTCATGAATTGTCACCATGGTCATGCCTCACTCACTACCTCATTAGAGTATTAACCTTCCAGAGTATTCATTTTCTAAAAAAGAATAATAATATCAACCCTTTAACGTCTCAGATTCTGTTCTTTACAGACATCTTAATATTTAACTATCCAATATCACAATCAATTCAGTTTATTAGATTTCCCATTCTTCTCCAGAAAATCATAAAACCTGTTGCCGTCGAGTTGATGCCGACTCATGGCGTCCCCACGTATGACAGAGTATTCTGCTCCATATGGCTTTCGTTGCTGTAATGTTAACGGAAGCAGATCACCAGACCTTTCTTTCACGGTACCCCTGGCTGAGTTTCAACTTCCCACCTTTAGGTTGGGAGTCAAGCACAAACCATTTGATCCACACAGGGATGTTTCTTCTTCAGAAAAGCAAACTAAACCTTAGAGAAGTTAAGAAATTTGCTCAACTTTGCACAGCAAAAAATAGTTGAATATAGGATTTTAAAACGAATCTGTAATTTTCTAGATGGTCTTAACTCTGAACTCTTCATTCATGTATTTATTCATACATTCAGTTATCAATCTTGCAAGAATTTATTTGACACTTGTTATTTGCAAGAAATTGGGTGTTGGGGGTATTAAAAAATAACATTTCTCTATTTTCTTTATCAAGATGAGCATGGAAAACATAAAAGTGTACAAAGCAAGTGTAAAAGATTGCAGCCGCAGCATAGGGCCTAGAGGATAAAGTGGTAATGCAGCCGTGATTAAGTAAGTAAAGTTGTACCCATGGGTTTGGGTGTCAGGTGCTGGTTGTCAGGGAGGGAGTTCAGCGGGGGAAGTGGTGCACAAGGTACAGACGCAGGGACCTAGGGGGTCCGCTGATACAGGGATGGGGCAGTAGGTGCCATGGCTTTCAGTGAGTAGTAGAAAGATCTAGTAGGCCCAGAAATTATGAGAGTTTTCTAAAAATGAGGCTCTTATAAGACATTCCAGGCTGAATTAAGGGATAGTATTTCCATGTGACTTAATTCCCCCTTTCTAATGACATCTCAGACATGTTCAAATTTTCACCCAGTTTCCTAAAAACACCTTTTATGTCCAGTGTTTCTATTTCCATGGAATATTAAACATAGAAAGTATTGCTTTATTATCAACCATCATTTCTTCCTTCCCATGGTCATTTCTTTCCACTTCTGTGTCTCTTGCATCAGTAAATGTGCTCACTGCTGCAATGGCTAAGATGTTGATGTTTAGAGTTTCTCTTTGATGCCATGACATCAGCTTCTTCTCCCATTACTGTGGAAACAACTTCACATTTACTGACTTCAAAGCAGAACCTGCCTTTGAGGGAGATTTGCCATTAGCTTGATGGTCCCACCTGAGGGTATATTACTCCAGCTCCCTGGGTTAGGGGTTGGGACTGGGAAGATCAAAGCTGTTGACTCATCCCTGGAAGAACTAGCTGGCCATGCGGCTGTCATGAGACCTGCTCACATCATAAGAGCAGCAAACACAAGCTTCCAGGCACAAAAGGGCCCCTGGCATGAATATTCGGACAGATACTGTATCACCACTACTTGAAACTAACTGAAAGTACCCCCTTTAACAGTAATGTCTCTGTATTATCTTTATTTTTATTATTAATAAATACTCATGCATAGCACTTTACAGTTTTATTGTTGACAGTAACATAATACTATATGGTTTATTACTAAAAATAATTATTCTTTCCTTTGCATGTACACTACCTTTTTTATTTTGCATGATCATTTTTTCTTTTTTTTATTGTACTTTAGATGGAGTTTTACAGAACAAACTTCTCATTAAACAGTTTTTACTCATATTGTTTTATGATGTTGGTTAACAACCACATGCCATGCCAATACTCTCCCTTCTCGACCCTGGATTCCGTATTACCAGCTTTTCTGTCTCCTTCTGCCTTCTAGTCCTTGCTCCTTGGCTAGTGTGCCCCTTTACTCTCATTTTGTTTTATGGGCCTGTAATTTTTGGATGAAGGATGAGCCCCAGGAGTGACTTCATTACTGAGCTAAAAAGGTGTCTGGGGGCCATACTCTCAGGGTTTCTCCCTCCTCTGTCAGGCCAGTAAGTCTGGTCTTTTTTTTGTGAGTTAGAATTTTGTTTTACCTTTTCCTCTATACCTGTCAGTGTAGTCTGTGGTGGTAACCAGGCACCATCTAGTTGTACTGGACTCAGTCTGGTGGAGGCCATGGTAGTTGTGGTCTGTTAGTCCTTTGGACTAATGTTTCCCTTTTATCTTTAGTTCTCTTCATTCTCCCTTTCTCCTGAAGGGGTTGGACCAGTGGAGTATCTTAGATGGCCACTCACAGGCTTTTAAGACCCCAGACGCTACTCACCAAAGTGGAATGCATATCTAGCTTTCTAAGGAAGCAGCATATCATATTCCAAAAAGTTTGTATGATTTTGTGTTCCTACCAGCAGTACATAAAAGTTCCAACCTTCCCATAGTGTCTCCAACATTTATTTTCTGTTTTTTTGATTCATGTCAGTAATGCCGCGATGAGATGGTATCTCATTGTGGTTTTGATTTGCATTTTTCTAAAGGCTAGTGATCTCCAGCATTTCCTCTTGTGTCTGTTGGCTGCTTGAATGTCTTCTTTGGCAAAGTGTCTGTTCATTTCCTTTGCCCATTTTTAATTGGATTATTTGTCTTTTTGTTGTAGAGGTATTGGATTTTCCTATAGATTTTAGAGATTAAATCATTTGTCAAATGTATAATAGCCAAAAATTTTTTTCCCAGTCTGTAGGTTCTCTTTTAACTCTTTTGGTGAAGTCTTTTGATGAGCATAAGTGTTTCATTTTTAGGGGATTCCAGTTATTTAGCTTATCTTTTGGAGTTTGTGTCTTAGTTATGGTTTGTATCCTGTTAATGCCGTATATTAGGTCTTCTAGCATTGGTCCTATTTTTTCTTCTATGATCTTTATAGCTTTTGGCTTTTTATTTAGGTCTTTGATTTATTTTGAATTGGTTTTTGTGTTTGCTAGTTCATTTTTTGGCAGATGGGTATCCAGCTTTGCCAGCACCATGTTAAAAAGACTGTCTTTTTCCCATTTAATGGACTTTGGGGCCTTTTTGAATATCAAGTGACTGGAGGTGGATGAATTTACATCTGCGTTCTTAGTTCTGTTCCATTGGTCAATGTATCTATCACTGTACCAGTACCAGGTGGTTTTGACTACCATAGCTGCATACTAGGTTCTGAGGTCAGGTAGTGTGAGTCCTCCTACTTTCTTCTTCTTCAGCAGTGCTTTACTTCTCTGGGGCTTCGTCTCTTTCCATATAAAGTTAATGATTAGTTTTTCTGTCTCATAGAATGTTGTTGGTGTTTGGATCGGGAATGCATTGGATCTATAAATTGCTTTGGTAGACTTGTCATGTTCACAATGTTCAGTCTACCTATCCATGAGCATGGTATGTTTTTCTTTTATGTAGATCTCCTTTTTGTTTCTTCAGTAGTGTTTTGTAGTTTTCTTTGTGTATGTCTTTTACATCCCTGGTTAGATTTATTCACAAGTATTTTTTTAAGGGGCTATTATAAATGGTACTGTTTTCCTGATTTCCTTTTCATTGTTCACTTTATTGGTGCATGGGAATCCAAGTGATTTTTATATGTTTATCTTATCTGCTAGTCTGCTGAGCCTTCCCATTAGTTCCAATAGTTTTCTTGTGGAGTCTTATGGGTTTTCTATGTATAGTATCCTATCATCCACAAATAGGGACAGTTTTACTTCCTCATTTCCAATTTGGTTGCCCTTTATTTTTATTTCTTGCCTTACTGCTCTAGCTAGGACTTCCAACACAATGTTAAATAGGAGTGGTGATAAATGACATCCTTGTTTTTTTTCCTGTTCTCAAGGGGGATGTTTTTAGCCTCTACCCATTAAGAATGGTGTTGGCCATTGGTTTTGTACAGATATCCTTTATTATGTTGAGAAGTTTCCCTTCTATACATGTTATATTGAGAGTTTTTATCAGGAATGGGTGTTGGACTTTGTTGAATCCCTTTTCTGAGTTGACTGAGATGATTGTGTGATTCTTTTCTTTGGTTTTTTTATATGGTGGATTATGTTGATTGATTTTCTAATGTTGAACCATCCTCGCATACTTGCTATGAGTTTTACTTGGTCATGGTGTATTATTTGTTTGGTATGATGTAAAATTCTGTTGGCTAGAATTTTGTTGAGAATTTTACATCTATATGCATGAGAGATATTGGTCTGTGATTTTCTTTTTTTGTGACGTCTTTGCCAAGTTTTTTGCTAGGTTTTTGTATAAGGCTTATGCTGGCTTTATAGAATGAATTTGGATGTATCCATTCGTTTTCTGTGTTCTGAAATAGTCCGAGTATTACTGGTATAAGTGAAGCCATCTGGGTCAGGTTTTTTTTTTTTTTTTCATAAGTTTTTTTTTTTTTTTTTTTAATTGCCTTTTCAGTCTCTTCTCTTGTTATGGATCTGTTCAGATTTTCAACATCATTTTGTGTTAGTTTGGGTAGGTAGTGTGTTTCTAGAAATTTGTCCGTTTCCTCTAGGTTTTCAAATTTGTTGGAATATAGGTTTTCGTAATACTCCGTCATGATCCCTTTTTATTTTAGTTGGGTCTGTTGTAATGTCCCCCCACTTCATTTCTCTTTTGGGTTATTTATGTCCTCTTCTGTATTTCTTTTGTCATATTAGCCAGTGGTTTGTCAATTTTGTTGATCTTGTCAAAGAGCCAACTTTTGGTTGTATTGATTCTGTTGGTTTTCTGTTCTCTATTTTATTTATTTCTGCTCCGACCTTTTTTATTTCCTTTCTTCAGGCGGCTGTGGGCTCCTTTTGCTATTCTCTTTCTATTTGTTTGAGTTGTATAGCTAAAGTTTTGATTCTTTTTTGATGTGTTCATCTATTGCTATAAATTGACCTCTGAGGAGTGCCTTTGCTGAGTCGCAAAGGTTTTGGTATGAAGTGTTTTCATTCTCATTTGATTCTCTTAATTTTTTTTTTATTGTACTCGATGTGAAAGTTTACAAATCAAGTCACTTTCTCATTCAGAAACGTATATACACCTTGCTATGTACTCCTAGCTCTTCTCCCCCTAATTAGACAGCACACTTCTCCTCTCAACCCTGTATTCCCTGTGTCCATTCAGCCAGCTCCTGTGCCTCTCTGCCTTCTCGTCTCGCCTACAGACAGGAGCTGCCCACATAGTCTCATGCGTCTACTTGAGCCAAGAAGCTCACTCCTTGCCAATATCATTTTCTATCTTATATTCCAGTCCAATCCCTATCTGAAGAGTTGGCTTTGGGAATGGTTCCAGTCTTGGACTAACAGAAGGTTTGGGGACCATGACCTCCGCATCACTCTGTTCTCAGTCAGACCAATAAGTCTGGTCTTTTTATGTTATTTTAGGAATTTTTTTATTCCATCTCTTATTTCTTCTATTACCCAGAAGTGTTTAAGCAGGCTGTTACTCAGTTTCCATATAATTGATTTTTATTCCTTGCTTATCCAGTCATTAACTTCTACTTTGATGGTGTTGTTGTCAGTGAAGTTACTTTGTATTATCTCAGTGCTTTGGATTTTGTTGAGGGTTGCTCTGTGGCCTAAAATGTGGTCTATTCTGTAGAGTGTTTCATGTTCGTTGGAGAAGAATGTGTACTCTACAGCTGTTGGGTGGAGTGTTCTGTATATGTTTATGAGGTCAAGTTGGCTTTTTGTGCCTTCAGCTCTTCTGTATCTTTGTTGAGATTCTTTCTAGATGTCCTGTCCTTTACCAAGAGTGATGTGTTTAAGTTCCCTACCTCTAATTTGGAAATGAGAATTTCTGTATTCTGTTCTGTTGGAGTTTGTTTTATGTATTTTGGAGCCCTGTCATTGGATGCGTAGATATTTATTATGATTATATCTTCATGATGGATCGTCCCTTTAATTATTTTATAGTGCTCTTCTTTGTCTTTTATGGTGGATTTTATCTTACAGTCCATTTTATCTGAGATTAATGTCACCACTCCTGCTCTTTTTTGGTAGCCGTTCGCTTGATATATTTTTTCCATCCTTTGATATTTAATAAATTTACATCTTAATAGAATCCAAAAGATAAAAATATTACAAAGTATCTTTTCTGACCATAACGCCATAAAAGTACAAGCCAATTATAGGAAAAGCAATGAAAAAAATCAAACATGTGGAAAGTGAACAACACCATGCTCAAAAACTACTGGGTTATAGAAGAAATTAAGGACATGATAAAGAAATCCACAGAATCAAATAAGAATGATTTCTAGTTGTGACTTTATATTGGCATTTTGTTCCTGTATTATTTTCCAGAATTATTCCATTTCTTTGTCTGTATTTTCCATTTCTTTGCCTTTTCCATGACTTTGTCTATCTTTTCCTCATATTTGTCTGCTTTTTGCTTCAACTCTTGGATAAGTCTGAGTATTTAGAGATTCGAATTCCCTGTCAAGTAGTTCTAGTGCCTTTTGTTTTATTGGAAAGTTATCTGGTTTTTTATTTTGGACACCTCCTGGAACTATCCTGTCCTACTATTTTATAGGTTTTATTATTGTCCGCTGTCTTTAGGACATTCAGTAGTTATTTTCTTCATTTATTGATTGTAGATTTGTTTGTTTTGTCCTGCTTTTTTGTTTTATTTTTTTTTTATGTCTGAGCAGGCAGGCTGTGAATTCTGTGTTGTTTGCTCATCTGTGGGCACAATACTTTTCACTCCATGTTGAGTGGGCAGGATCAGTCATTCAGCTATGGTGCAGCAGGGCAGGTCCAGCTGAAGGGGAGGGGCTGGGATGGGTTGTTTGTGGCATATACTAGAGCCGATTTGGTGGTCCGGGAATCAGTGCAGGGTGGGTTCTGGTAGACCATGCTTGTGCTGCTTGGGAGTGTGATGTTCAGCACATGGTGGAGGTAGGCATGAAGGAGTGGGGAAATTGTGATGTGTGGAGCTGACTATGTGAAAGAGAGAGAGTGGAGAAACAGGAGCCAAAAACAAAGAAAGAAAGAAAACAAACAAGAAAGAGTGCTAAGGGAACATGCTATTGGAGTGGAGAGATGCAAAACTGAGAAATGGAGACAAACAAAAAGGAAAAAGCAAAAAAATCAAAATAAATAGCAATTAGAAAAAAGAAAAGCCCCATGGATCCCACCAGTGTTGTTATGAATACTGGGGACTGGGTTTCAGGCCATACAGTATAGCCTGGCTAGAAGGGGCTCCCAAGCCACAAAAAAGAAAAACAAAACAAACAAAACAAAATACAAAACAAGAACAACAAAAAAGGAAATGACCCAAGGGATCTCAATGGCATCTATTCGCAGACCTGGGAAGTGGCTCCTAAGCCAAGCAGTATAGCCTGGCTAGAAGGGGCTTCCAAACCTTGAAAAGAAGAAAGCAAACAAAGCAAAAAGGCCCCAGGGATCCCACTAGCATGGCAGCAATGACCAGGGAAGCAGTTCCCCAGCCAAGCAGTACTTCACAGGCTTTCAAGAAGCAGCAAAGCTGGCACATGGAGCCAGATGTTCCAGAGAAAGAAGGGGGAGGTGATGAGAGGCAGGGAGGAGCCAAAAGAAATGGAAAAAAGCAACACTAAGAACAAACAAATGGCACTGATGGACTGGCCAGTGTGGGCGGGAAATATCCAAGCAGTGCAGGGTCAAAGCCTGTGCCTCTTGGCAAAGAGACTGCAGTTGGCAGGAAATGGTAGAGGCATAGCAGGGGGGAAGAAGGGTGAGGGGTGGAAAACGGTATATTGCTGGTTACCGGATGCTCTGTCTCCTACTGGGTACTCTGTGAAGCCACTTTCTTGCACTCCCTGTTTGCTGATCTGCAGTGTGGGTGGGCCGAATCCCAGTGGCATGTATCCCGCTCTTCCGGACTGGCTGAATGACCACAACCAGCTAGGAAGTGGCAGATGCCAAGCAGCAGGGGGGAGAAGGATGGGGGCTGGGAAAGCGTATATTGCTGATTATCGGGTACTCTGTCTTCTGCTGGGAGCTTTGTGAAGCCGCTTTCCTGTACTCCTTGTCAGCTGATCTCCGACAGGAGTCCAAGATGGCAAATCCTTGCTCCGTTAGCTGATAGGGGATCTCTACACATATATCTCCTCACTATCTGTTCTCTGTCAGTTTCTTATTCCATTTTTGGGTGAGTTATTTATCTCTTCATTTGATGCTTAGGGTTCTGGGATTGACTTTTGTCTCTGTTTCACTTAGTTTTTTGGGACTTTGCTGTGGAGGGATGGCATGGTGCTTCTGTCTATAGCGCCATGTCAGATCTGGCTATTACTATTGGTTGTCTAATTTTTAAAGCCTTCTCCTTACAACCATTATTGTAAAGATGAAATAAAGCCAATTTACCTCATCTTCCAAGCATGCGAGATTCTGACCTAGAGTTTTTCATAACCATTTGCTACTTATGATGGGTTTTGTAGCTATGCAGGGGGAAAATTTTCTTCCAAATGTAAATAATTCATCCAAGCACTATCATTTAAAAGGAAAAATATCTTGAAGCATTAAAAGGGGTAAGAAGAAAAACCCCAGATATGTTGTTTAATGCTACAAAATAAAATAGGCTTGAGGAAAAATCACCTTTTATACTTCTGCATGTTCAAATTTGTTGTAATGTCTGGCTCATGATAGTATGTTCTTTCCATAGCTGCATGCTGATATATATATTAAATGTTGCTGTTATAAAAACTACTGCCTTGAATATTACTGTACATGACTTCTTTTTTTCTAATGATTTTATTTTTCCTTGTGCACAACTAAGTTTACTATTTGAATAGCCAGCTTAGTGAGACAAGAACTATAACATGTATTTTTAGAAGCACGCACACAAAAAAATCAATCCAAACTCATTGTTGTCAAGTCAATTCCAACCAATAGTGACCCTATAGACAGAGTAGAAGTGTCCCATAGCGTTTCCAAGGAAAGGCTTGTGAATTTGAACTGCCAACCTTTTGGGTAGCAGCTGAATGCTTAACCACTACACACCAGGGCTCCTTAGAAGAACAAGGTGGTTGTTAAATTAAACAGATGAATGCTTATCAAAATTAATACAGCCTTTTGGTAGCATATTAGCCCAAGCCCCAGCATGTTAATCTGCAAAGGATATTAGAAATCACATAGTCCAGATCCTATTTCTTGAATATCCCACAATGCATTGGAAAAGGCACAAAAGCTTATTTTCTTCTAAAAATTTCACTGTTTTCCAGGAAAATTTTCATGTTAACAGAATTTCCTGTGGGGGGAAATGTACCTCAAAAAATAAGCAAGTTTTCAAGGGAGGAGAGAGGTGAGGATGGAAAAACACTAAATAGACAATAGGTAAGTGGTAACTTTGGTGAAGGGGAAGACAGTACACAATACTGGGGAATCCAGCACAACTTCTCCAAGGCAAGGTCATGGAAGCTCCATAGACACATCCAAACTCCCTGAGCAACCGAGTTACTGGGCTGAGGGCTGTGGGGACCATCATCTCAGGGAATGTGTAGCTTAACTGCCATAACATAGTTTATAAAGAAAATGTTCTACATTCTACTTTGGTGAGAAGCATCTGAGGTCTTAGAAACTTGTGAGCGGACATCTAAGATACTCCACTGGTCTCACCCCATCAGGAGCAAGGGAGAATGAAGAAAAGCAAAGACACGTGGGAAAGATTAGTCCAAAGGACTAATGGACTACAATTACCATAGCCTCCACCAGACTGAATCTAGCACAACTAGATTGTGCCTGACTACCATCACTGACTGCTTTGATGGGGATAACAGTAGAGGGTCCCGGAGACAGGTGGAGAAAAATCCTAACTCTCAAGAAAAGACCAGTCTTACTGGTCTGACAGAAACTAGATAAACGCCAAAAGTATGGCCCCCAGACACCCTTTAGCTCAGTAATGAAGGCACTCCTGAGGTTCACTCTTCCTCCAAAGATTAGGCCCAGAAAACAAAACAAGACTAAAGGGGTACACCAGCCCAGGGGCAAGGAGACAGGAGGGGACAGGAACTCTGGTAATAGGGAACTCAAGGTCAAGAAGGTGAGATTGTTGACATGTCATAGGGTTGGTAACCAATGTCACAAAACAATATGCATACTAATTATTTAATGAGAAGCTAGTTTGTTTTGTAAACCTTCATCTGAAGTACAATAATAATAAAAAAGTAAGCAAGTTTAATTATAGAGTTTTAAATGAATTCTCTAAGAGGGTATGATGAAGATTGTTTTCATATCTGCTCTTCTTGGCTCCCTGTTGTAATTGTATGCAGGCACTATCAATGAGAGTATTTTATTCCTTATCAGGAATTTAGAATGTCTACATATGCATATGCATAGCCATAAATACCAAATAAAACTAACCCATATAACTATCCAGCTGATGTCAAGAGAATGGTAACTTTTTTTTTTCCCCTAGAGAAAGAATATAGATATTTTCAAAAGTAATATCTATACTAGGTAAAAAAGAAACTAGTTTATTGATGTGAAATGAAAAATGGATTATATTTCTACTCAAGGAATCCCAAGAAAGGAAGATGTAGAACTAACAACAGCCAGTAGACATAGAGTTCTAATTTTCTGTAGATTTATTATAACCACAAATTTAATCCACAGGTAAAAGATTCCTTGCCCAGCCCCCGCTCCTCCCCCAGTTTGCATAGTCCATTAGACTCACCAGCTCTGTTCGGGGTAAAGTGAGACAGCTCAGCTTCACCTAGAATAAAAGCTTCCACTCCAAAAACTCTTAATTGCTGGACTATTTTATCCAAACCCAAGAGTATCTTGAGTCCATGTTTATATTACTTAATTATCTTACTAAGTGTATGTCGTATCAGTGCTAGCATATGTATGAATTTGACAAAGAAAACTCATCTAGTCCATGCTCTATGGCAATATTTGGACTAGTAAAGCATGGGGTCCTAGGTCATCTAGGTAAAGGTCATTTATTAGGTTTTGATTCTTCAGGCAAGCTGGTCTTCAAGAAAATAAATATCCTATGTTATAAGACATCCCATTCCTAGTTTTCCTTCTCAACCACAAGCTTCAATCTGTTTCCATACATTCATTTTATTAGTCTTGCTATTATGTTCAAGGTCCAATCAGGAGACAGATATTACATAACAATTTTAAACAAAAAAGTTCCATATGAGTAGTCATTAAATATAAGAGCAGAATAACTATAAAGGTGAACAGAGAACACTAAAGAATAGATTCCCACAGAATATTCAAGAGTTATGAGAAGTGATATCAAGCTGAAAGAACTGAAGAAAAAGCAAGCCTCGAGTTGCAATATTGAAAATATATGGGGAAAATATTGAATGACACAGCAAGCATCAAAAGAAAATGGGACAGTCTGACTTGATTTGTAAACGTTCACTTGAAGCTTAATAAAAGTTAATAAAAAAAAAAAGAAAATGGGAGGAATACACAGAGTCACTATACCAAAAAGAATTGGTCGACAGTGAACCATTTCAGGAGATAAAATATGATCAAGAACCAATGGTATTGCAGGAAAATGTCCAAGCTGCACTGAAGGCTTCAGTGAAAAACAAGCCTCCAGGAATTGATGGAATACCAGTTGAGATGTTTCAACAAAGCAATGCAGTGCTGAAGTGCTCACTCATCTGTGGTAAGAGGAGAGTTACCTGGCCAATGGACTGGAAGAGTTCCATATTTGTGCCCATTTCAAAGAAAGCTGGGCTAACAGAATGTAGAAATTATCAAACAATGTCATTAATATCACACACAAGTAAAATTTTGCTGAAAATCATTCAAAAGCAGTTGCAGCAGTACATTGACAGGAAATTGCCAGAAATTCAAGCTGGATTCAGAAGAGTACATAGAATGAGGGATATCACTGCTGATGTCAGATGTATCTTGGCTAAAAGCAGAGAATACCAGGAACACGATTACCTGTGTTTTATTGACTATGTAAAAACATTCGACTCTGTGCATCATAACAAATTATGGACAACATTGTGAAAAATGGGAATTCCAGAACACTTAATTGTGCTCATGAGAACCTGGACATGAACCAAGAGGCAGTCATTCGAACAGGACAAGGGTATACTTTGTGGTTTAAAATCGGTAAAGGGGTGTGTTAGAGTTGTGTCCTTTCATGAATTTGTATGCTGAGGAAATACTTCTAGAAGCTGTACTATATGAAGAACTGCACATTGGGACTGAAGGAAGATTCATGAATGTCTTGTTATGCAGATGACACACCTTGCATGCTGAAATGGAAGAGGACTTGAAGCACTTACTGATGGAGATCAAAGATTATAGCTTTCCGTATGGATTACAGCTCAACATAAAAGAAAACAAAAATTCTCACAACTGGACCAATAAGCAACATCATGATAAACTAAGGAAGTATTGATGCTGTCAAGGATTTCATTTTACTTGGATCCACAGTGAACACCCCCACAGATTCAGCAGTCAAGAAATCAAAGGACATATTGCATGGGGCAAGTCTGCTGCAAAAGATCTCTTTAAAGGTTTAAAAAGCAAAGATATCACCTTAAAGACTAAGGTTCGCCTGATGAAAGCCATGGTATTTTCAGTTGCCTCGTATGTATGAGAAAGCTAGACAATGAATATAGAAGACCAAAGAAGAATTGATGTCGTTGAATTATTGTGTTGGTAAAGAATATTAAATATACTGTGGACTGCCAGAATATGAACAAATCTTTCTTGGAAATACAGCTAGAATGTTCCTTAGAAGCAAGGATGGTGAGACTTTGTCTCACATACTTTGGATATGTCATCATGAGAGACCAGTCCTTGGAGAAGGACATCATGCTTGGTAAAGTAGAGGGTCAGTGAAAAAAAAAAGGAAGACCCACAAAAGGTGGATTTACATAGTGGCTGCAGTGATGGGCTCAAACTTAAGCAATTGTGAGGATGGTGCAGGATCATGCAGTGTTTGTTCTGTTGTACCTAGGGTTCTGTTGTACTTACTTGACAGTACTTAACAAGAACAACAAGAGAAATACCAAGAAACAGCAACAACTTGGATGGGAGATTCCCTCCCCAAACTCCGCAAGGCTGTGCTTTAGATCTCATTGGAAAAGATATCGTTGCACCCCACTGGATGGCAGAGAAGCTCTCTGGATTTCAGTTGCCAGGCAAGCAGGAAACGCCATCTGTGTCACAGGTGGTCTGATGCTCGTTTGTGAGAACAGAGAGAGTTGTTGCATCAAGATCCCACGCACCAACGGCGAGGTGGTGCCTGGAGAGAGCCACAGTGAGGTGGCCACCAGAATGAGACCAGGTCTGCAAGCTTGCCAAGGAACTACCTTGCTCTCGGCACAGCTGGGAAAGAATCCCTTGGAGAGTGGTGCAACATGGCAAGAAGAAAACAAAGTGGAAGCAATGTCTATTCACCACAAGTTCAACATCATGCTCACAGAAAAAAAAAAAAGTGCTTAAACAGTTCAGTCCATTATCACAGAGCAGGTCATAAAAGGGTAGATTTAGAGCCGAGTGGCAGTAAGTTGAGATTGGCGTAGTGACAGCCTAATTTTGGCCAAAGTGGAACTCTTGAGAATGAAGTGGGTTGTTATTAAATATGACAGAATAACAGGCACATACGAAGATTGTCTCAGCAAAATTGGGATGTACAACCCCCATAAGTATGGCAGACCAGTACAGGAGTCACAATGATGTTTTGGCTCATTACATTCTGAGTGTGACTTTGTTGTAAGATTGAACCACTTCCAAAAGAAAGAAAAACAGTTGCCGTCGAGTTGTTTTCGACCCAACCGTGTCAGCATAGAACTGTGCTCCTCAGTGTTTTCAGTGCCTGATATTTTGAAAGTAGGCGGCCAGAGCTTTCTTCTGAGGCATCTCTGGATGGACTCAAAACACCAACCTTTTGATTAGCAGCCAAGCCTGTTAACCCTTTGTACCACCCAGTGATTCCTCTTACAAAATAGCGGCATTTATTACTTATTCCAAGTATCCCCCATTTACTTTTATTTACTTCTTTTCAGTCCGAACGTTCTTGTGATGTGTACCTCAGACACTTCCATGGCAGCATGTTGTTCACAGATGTGTGATGTTTTTATCATTAGTGCCAACTATTAAGGCTAGCTGAAAGTCAGACTCTTACGTTCACTTGTATGGAATGTTTATGCTGTTCAGTAGCATGCTTGCACTGCAGACTTGGAGATGCTGCCTTATGCTCATAATTCCCATTTCTCCCTGTGTGAAGCATTGCTTGGGCACAGAACCTGTGATAGCACAGTAATGACCTCCTACTTGATGATCCATTTCTGGTACAGTGACACGTAACGATGATATTTCTGTCAACCTCAAAGGTATTTCATACCACTGACTTCCTCGATAGTATTGGCTACTTTCCACTAACTCAGCAGCAGGTATTCTCTTTACCATTTACAGTTTCCATCTCAAAGGCCACAGATGAACAATTTTCTGCCATTTTACTATAAGGCCTTTTTAGACTGTCTTGTTTGTTGAACTTCATAGATAAGATTTGATTTTTTTTTTAATATTTCATAACTATTCCTTGTGGCTACTGGATTTGATTTAGTTTTGTTTCTAACACAAGTAGTTAGGCAATCCATTTAATACTATAAGGAATCTCCACTTAGAGAAAGGGAGATTAGCAGAAAGAATAATCATTATTCTATTTCAATATTTGTTGACCTAAAATCCTTTCAGGAGTTACCTGATGTTCCTGATTATTTAGTACAGTCATTTATAAAGAAATACCATGGTTCTTTTAAATATATTATATTCATAAATTTATTTAAACAAATTGAACTGTACTGTTAAGAAGCCCTGGTGGTGAAGTGGTTAAGAGCTTGGCTGCCAACCAAAAGATCAGCAATTTTAATCCAGCAGCCATTCATTGGAGACCCGATGGGGCAGTTCTACTCTGTCCTATAGGGCCACTATGAGTGAGAGTCAGCTCAACAGCAAAAGGGTTTTTTGGGTTATTACCACATAAAGTAAGAAAAATAATAAATGAACAAACAAAAGATTTCAGAGTTCAAACAGTTTGTTTTAATACAGCATTAAATTTGAAACTTCAGCGTCTCAGAGAGGGAAGTATATGATGTTTCAAGGTGCTCAGCAATAGAGCTGCATACGAGGCAGGCCTTTCCTGGTTTCAGACATGCCCTTATGGAGAATACAAGGCATTATAGGGATATCACCTCTATCATTAAAAGACAATGAAAAAAAGAGCATGTTTACCTTTTATGGAAATTCTTAGGATTAAACCAGCCAGGATTATATTGGAGCGGCAAAGATGCTGAATCTTCATTTCCTGTTCTCAAAAATTTTACCAATGATTGACAACATAAAGACAAAGAGGACAACTTGTAAATCCAAACTTGATGTAATTATTATTCAATTTTATAGAGATGCTATCAAGTAACCCCTAATCCCTGGATATAAATATTAATGATATGCAATAATTACATAATTCATTATTTTTTAAATAGAAAAATTATGTAAAAAATATTATCACAAGTTATAAAAAATAATGCTTCTAATGTTAATATACAGTCATAAAGATGTCACAAAAGCAGGCAATGTTTTGTTTTTTTATATGTATGGCTGCTATGAGTCAGCGCCCACTCGAGCAACTAACAATATCAACAACAGTACTAATATAAATAGAGCATACTTCTGTGATTTAAAAAATGGGTTAAACAAAAAAGCTAAAGTTTCGCAGTATAAAATTTAAGGATTTTTGACGTTAAACAATTCTGAATGACTAAAATATACATGATGAAAATATTTAAATGAATGCCTTTCAGTTTAGTATTTGGGTAAGTAAATTCATTGTGATTTTCATCTTTGTTAATGTAACTCTTTTCCCAAATACTTTATGTACATTTTTAAAGTATTCTTTCCTGTGTCTTAAGGTGTATCTTCCTCATCTTTTATGTTGTTTATTTTGGAGTATGCAAATCCAAGAGCCTACAATTAAGTTTTATGTAGTAGAACAGTAAAGGATGGTTGAAAATTTCACTTTCTGACTGATAACTAGTATTTTCTGATTCAGATCAAAGTAATACTCTTGATCACAGTTCTGTCATAATCACTGCCCTCCCTGACAGGCTCAGGGTAACACAGAAAAACTGTTACCGCAACGTTGCGAGTTAGAGCCACCTGCCGCAAATAGCCAATCCTTGAGACGGGTGAGGTGGGTAAAGCAGGAGCTTTATTAGATATTACCAGTATATGTAAAAAAAAAAAAAAATATATAGACAGAGGGAAATGATCTCCTCTTAAAGTCATCTGTCTCACTAGACTACCAATCAGTTTGGGTTTTTAAGGGAAAAGGGGCCATAAGTTTTAGGGACTTGTGGAATGTGTACTCTCTTTCTTCTGTTTGGTTTTGGTGGTCGTATCTCAAACATGTTGATCTCTTCCTGCCATTGTCCCATCAGCTCAGGGGGTAGCTGGCGCTATTTTTTGTCTTATTTGACAGGCTTCGATCAATATTACTTGTTTTCCACAGTCTTAGAGGAAACATTGGTTAAGACTTAACCATTTGGGGAACTAACATTAGGATCTTACTTGGAGGCAGGGATGGGCTGGGGGAGGGAAAGGAGAGAAAGAAGAAGGAAAAAAAACTGGCTCAGGGACTGTTCAAGATATGGCTGAGCAATCTGTTTCAATCCCCCCTTTTTATTGTAGGTTTCTCAATCTTGGGAAACAGGGCGCCATGTCTCTCCAGCTGTTTCCTGCTAGATGGGGGCATAGAGGCCTAAGGGTTAGAGAAGTGGAACTCTTGTGTTGTCTGCGTTAAACCATTGCATTTTTCTTGTATCGATAAAGAAGATATTAAGCTGTTGCCTCTCTTCTTGATGGGAGATGGGTTGAAATTTTTGAGTGATTATTATTTGGAGTTAGAATTTTTGAATTACTTGAAATGACTCTACCCTTCCAGGGAGAAGGCACCAACTCATTAAGGCATACACCAAGACACATAAGCTTGTCTGGAGAGAGGAACAACACAAGCAAAGGTTAAAATAGAAATTAGTAAAAGGGCTAGAGCAAAAACAATTCTTAATACTTTTATATTACTTATTTACTGGCCTTTGTTTTACAGTCTCTTGAATAGCCACTTAAGTCTTTTTACTGGTTTATATTTTTTAAAAAGGCAAAAGTGGGAAGCAGAGAAGCGTGTTGTTGCAGTCGTGTCTTTTCAAGTCTTTTGGGTATAAAATGAGTAAAACTATTACTTTTTCACAAACTGGCGAGAAACTGTGATCTTGTATCTTGAATCGTCATTCTTAATTATTGGTACAGGTTTCAGTATCGACAGTCAGGAGGGTCTTCATTGGTCTAACAAATTTCTATTCATTAGATGTTAATAGAAAAAGATAAGAGTGGGAAGTCTTTTGTGTTCTGGCTTATGTGAAAGGTTCTCTAAAAGACATTTTCTGAGATGATCTTATTTATTGTCTTTATGCTTCAGGGCCCAGTTGATGTGTCCCTGTGAGTCCTTGTAAGCCCAGCTCCAGCTGGGTCACATTCTCTATGCTCAAGGACAGGGAGTAATGACTCTAATTTTATTTCTTAAACTATTCCCTTTTTTTGATTGGTGATTGGAGATACTACATTTAATGATTAACACCTGGATTTAGTCAAGTTCCTAGATGGCGACAATGGCAGGTTTTTTAAAGTCATGGTGCTGGTTTTCCACTGGATACCATCTGGTTCTTTACTAGGATCTTAAGAGTGATGTTCTCATCAATTGTATTGTTAAAGTGAGCAAACTCAGTGTACATCAACATTTGAGCCCAAAGCCTTCTTTTGTCTTTAGATACGTAAGACAATAGAAGGTAAGTTTTATTATGCCTAATACTATCAGGATGTAGACTCAGAATATTACTTGTAGTAGTGTAAATAAATCTGGTGTTTGTAAGGGTGTTACTGTGTGTAACCAAGTAACTTGTTGTCTAATTCTATTTGTGTAGTTTGTTCTTCTCTTGTGTTATTTATCTAAATGTAACAAGAGGTATTTGCTACAGCACATATCACACTTTTTTGGACCAATAAATAAAATTTAAGCCCATTTTGTTATTTCATGTGACCTTGGCTTAATGAGGTCAGAGATCACTGTTGTGTTTCCATCCCACTAGCAACTTTGTCTGTCATTTGTCCCATAGTGATTGATAAATTTCTTAAAGATTTCTCTAGTTCAAATATACCATAAGTAGGAATTAACATTACCAACCATACCCTAAGTGTTGGACTAATGGGCTTTCTTTTGACTCGTTTTACAAAGGATAACTAATTAACATTACTTTTCTAGTATTTACTATGAATATCTAAAGATAATTTTAAAGTTTTCAAAGTGTATTGCCCATGCATTCCCCAGGAATCTAAAACAAGATTATCCATGTAAATTCACTATTAGTTAGAAAAGAGTTATTTAAATTAGTATAGTTGGATTCACCTCACAAAAACATATTTATAAAGCACACTAAGTTTGTCTAGAGAAGATAGAAGGTATAGAAAATTTACTTGTGACAAACAAGTTTCTATTAAGAACACATGATTAGTAAGATAATACAGGATGGACTTCTGTTGGAGGTTTTTAGTTCACTTGTTTAAAAATACTAAGTGTTCTTCTCAAAGGCAAGTTGTCCCTTTTTGGTTTACCTATTAAAAGTCACGGGTCACTTCTTTTGGAAGCAGAAGTGAAACCTAAGACAGAATGGAGTCTAAGTCATGAGGTCGATCTCTTCCGAGAGCCTGGTTTTTTTTTTAAGATACACAATTCTTTGTATAGTAAGAAGGTGAGAGTTTGATTACAAATATTAAACAGGTATTTCATACAGCATTGTCTTGAAGACTGATAAAACTGATTACTGATTTACCCTAAACATAACTCTATTTACTGATCTTGGCAGTCAGTTTCTCAAAACAGACTGAATTCCTCAAAAAAAAAAAAAAGCACAATGATCAGAGCCAAAATGGCCTTGGCTAGTTTATCTGGACAATTGTTTGACTCAAAGTTGCTTCAGGAATCAGTTTTTTTTCTCAAGACTTGAGGTTCAAAAGGACACCCAAAGGCGATGGCCTATGTAGGTTGCCCCAACCTCTATGAAAGCCAGAAATCTGGGTTCCAGGAGAATTATATATACTCTCTCATGGCTCCCTTCTTTGCATCATGATCTTGTTATAGAATCTCTGATCAAAAATGTTCAATAAATGGTAATTGGGCATTATCTGGTTTTTAAGATCCCAGGCACCATAGTAAATCAGGAGGTAGAATAGAAACATACTAGACCAATTGTCTGAAATAATGAAATCATGACCCTAAGGTCTTTGAACCAAGGAAACAAATCTCATGAGGTGTTTGTTTATGCATAGGCAGCATCAGTGACTGTTTTCTATGTGTCTCTGTAGCAACCACATTTTGTAAAACTTATGACTGTGTATTAATATAAATACAGCAACATTTACCAATTAAGGCACAAACTATTCTTTGAGAGAACTACTAGAAAGTCTAATACTATTTTAATCTGTAGAATCAATCATAGCCCAATTTCAGACATTTTTCTGGTTATGATACTTACAAATTTCTTAAGTTTACCAACAGGAACTTCTAATTCAAGATTTAAAATAACTAAACCCATTAGTTAGATAATTTAGGAGAAAAGAGGAAAATGGTTTCTTATATCTAGAAAGTAGGACCTTAAAGTATTATTTTTAGAAAGAAAGACCTTAAAACATCAGAAATATTCTCACATAAAACGCCTAGTATTGTTTCGTTTACTCAGTCTTACGTAGTTAACTTCTGTTCTCTTGAAAGTGATCCTGGATTGACTGCAGTCTGTAAACCTATTAGTCTAGTCACAGTCTTTTTCATAAGTCCAATATAGACCATCTTTTTTTGTTGAGATATTCTGGTCAAATGTTTTCAGAAAATCAGTAAAGTAAAAACTTATCTGTAGATGACAAAACTTAATATGGTCATGATTAATTTATAAACATAATTCTTTATAGTGAAAGACCCAATAGAAATTAATTACAAGCATAATGTAAAGGCCAAATAAAATCAGTTTAAAAAAAAAAAGCTTTAGATAAAAATATTTTCAATAATAACATTAACCATATTTTTAAAGATCTTTAAATGTAACACATAATAATCTTGTGACATAATGCCATATAGTCGGGATATCCCAAGAACATTCTAAGATTATCAAGTCTCTAAATACCTGAAGAGTAATTCTTCATTTAATCTATTGGCTTTGATGTTGCTAGATTCAAAAAAATGAAGTTTTAACCAAGTTAGCAATCATTTGTTGCCTAATATTAGGCAGAAACACAAGGGGAAATACTAACATATAAATTTTAACACAAAGAGAAAGAATCAGGCACTTTTCATGATTTTAACAATGTTCTATGTAATTTATAACATGTTAAATAAACTTCTTTAGCACTTTTTTTAAATAAAATTTTGTGGCTTCCTAACTTGTCAGGAGTTTATCATAAGTTACTGAGAAACAATACTTTATTTAACCAAAAATCTTAAAGTAAAAATCTTAGTTTTTTTTTTTAAACCATGTGTTTTGGTTTCTGACTCAGGAATTTTATTGTAATGACAGACTGAACCTTTTCCTCTTTGAAGCAGAATACACAAAGAAGAGATTAATTCTTTAACTTAGTAACCAAAGAAAATTTTATTTTAACAGCTAGAAACCTAATTCTTTGTTTTATATGCTATTTAAAGTTCTTAAAAATCTCATAAATTAAGTCATTAACTTTAGTTAAACAGATAAAACTTTTGACTATTATTAAGTAAATTTTTTTAAATAAATTTTTTAAATGTTTTTTGTTGTATGTCTCTTACAGTACATCCCCTTAACTGACAAAAATGAACTCACTCTTTTTTTTTTTTTTTCTAGTGTCAGACCTAAATACACACATACGTATTTTTCTTTTTGGCTTCTTAAAGTTCTCTTACAACAGAGAGAACTTGTTTACAGTTTTTTGTTTTTATGATTGGGATCCACCCAGTTTCTGATAACTATAGTAAAACAGTAATTTTTTAAATTTTTTTGTCTTAAAAGAGTTTTTACTTAGTTGAAAGAATCTTTTAAAAGGTTCTCTGGAGCTATATATACGACCCTAGAGACTAGGACTGGGAGCTGAGAAGGCCTGATCTTGCCCGGCCCTACCTGTCTTTTAACTCTAAGTAGAAGATTTTTTTTTTTTTTTTTTAGGAGATAAGATTAGGTCATTCTGATTCATGTTTAAATTTACCTAGGCATTTAGAAAAGCAGTTTACCCAGTTAAGTACCAAAGCTCTTCAGCAATTTCGTAAATCAATCCATCAATTTTTAGTTAGGGAGACTGGGGGCTGGAGGGAGTCATCCCAATTTATTTATATAAGTTTAAATGCACCTAGGCATTTTGAAAGGCAAAAGATTTTTTCTTTTTATCTCGGTTAGAGTAAACTTGGCAGGTCAGTTCTATTAGCCAAGGGATTCTTAACCTATACTTCTTTCAGTTTTTGAAGGCTTTTTTTTTTTTTAATAGTAAGAAAAGAATTTCAGAATTTCTAATGTTTAAGGATGCATCCTAGGGGTGAATTCCTTAGAACTTTTTCTTGATTTTTCATTCTGTCTAACTAATTATTCTCAAGAACCTAGTTTTTTATTTTTATGGGGAGTTGATACTGAAACAGGCTGCTCAGCTGTATCTTGAGCGGTACCTGAGCCATTTCTTCTGTCTCTCCTTTCCCTCCCCCAGCCCATCCCTGCCTCCAAGTAAGATCCTGATGTTAGTTCCCCAAAAGGTTAAGTCTTAACCAATGTTTCCTCTAGGACTGTGGAAAACAAGTGATATTGATCTAAGCCTATCAAATAAGACAAAAAATAGCGCCAGCTACCCCCTGAGCTGATGATGATGGCAGGAAAAGATCAACATGTTTGAGATACAACCACCAAAACCAAACAGAAGAGAGTGCACATTCCACAAGTCCCTAAAACTTATGGCCCCTTTTCCCTTAAAAACCCGAACTGGTCGGTACGGTAGTCCGGTGAGACAGACGACTTTAGGAGGAGATCGTTCCCCTCTGTCTCCATATACTGGTATGTCTAATAAAGCTCTTGCTACCCACCTCACCTGTCTCAAGGATTGGCTATTTGCGGCAGGTGGCTCTAACTCGCGAAATTGCAGTAACAATACCACCAGTTTTTTCTTTTAGCCTAGTAGGAATTTATTTGTCTCATGTGCTGCAGCCAAGAGTTTTCTGAGCTCTGGGGGAGACCCTCTTTTTAAAATCTTAACACTCTGCCCTGAGTGTTCTCTGTATTGTGATTTAACTCCCAGTCTAGACTGAAAATCTGATCTCCCCATGTGTCTCTCCTTTTTTTTTTTTCAGCCCTATCAACAAATCTTCAGGAGTCTCTATAAGTATGTTTTAATTCACCCTGAATATATATATTTTTCACTAATTACTTTCTATGCATCACACATAAATTACACATAAGACACAGAGGTGACAGAGATAATCTTGCAGTCTCACCTCCCAGACAGCCATCCAGGTTACAGAGGCGATCTTGGCAGCCTCAGCCTCCCAGACAGCCATCCAGGTTACAGAGGCGATCTTGGCAGCCTCAGCCTCCCAGACAGCCATCCAGGTTACAGAGGCGATCTTGGCAGCCTCAGCCTCCCAGACAGCCATCCAGGTTACAGAGGCGATCTTGGCAGCCTCAGCCTCCCAGACAGCCCCAGTTACACATAAGATTGACCCATAAGATGAACAAACTGAGCACTTGGACTAGACAATCCAGAAAGGAAAGGGAGAACGAGGACAATCTTAGTGAGGTCTAACACATTACTAGGAATGTCTCAATCTCCACTTTAATCCTCCAGATACCTCCTATCCCCAGTGCCAGATGGAGTGGCTTCAATCTCCCAATCCAAACCGATACAGATGTCTTTATACTCACTCGCCAAAAGCAGGGTGCACGAACCGGAGACAGACAACAATCCAAACACAAAAACCGATGGCCGATACACGCTCATATGCCTGCCCAGCTCTAGCGTCACCAAGAGTCCCTCCTTGCGATCCTACTCACAGGGACGGTCATCCAAGGCGCCCCTCGTCTTAGAAACCAAGCCCAGGTCCAGTTCCGGAAGCCACACTGGCCCGCCCTTTCCGCCCGGGCCCTGAGCGCAACACAGAGAGGGTCGCGGACTCACCTCAGGGCCCTGGTTAGGTCTTGCCTTCACCCATCTCTTTGGTGCGGTTGGGGACCGGTGGCGCTGCAGGGGAGCCTGGGTCTAGGGACAGCTTCTGGGGACAGAGTCCTCAGCAGCCTCTTGGTAGGAGAACTGTTGATCAGGCCCGGCCCACCGCGGGGCCACTGTGTCTCAAACGGCTGGAGTCCCCGTAGAGGCCACCAAATTGTTACCGCAATTTCTCAAGTTAGAGCTGCCTGCTGCAATTAGCCAATTCTTGAGACGGGGTGAGGTGGGTAGCAAGAGCTTTATTAGATACACCGGCATATGGAGACAGAGGGGAATGATCTCCTCCTAAAGTCGTCTGTCTCACCGGACTACCCTACCGACCAGTTTGGGTTTTTAAGGGAAAAGGGGCGATAAGTTTTAGGGACTTGTGGAATGTACACTCTCTTTCTTCTGTTTGGTTTTGGTGGTTATATCTCAAACATGTTGATCTTTTCCTGCCATTATCCTTTTGTCTTATTTGATAGGCGTAGATCAATATCACTTGTTTTCCACAGTCTTAGAGGAAACATTGGTTAAGACTTAACCATTTGGGGAACTAACATCAGGATCTTACTTGGAGGCACGGATGGGCTGGGGGAGGGAAAGGAGAGAAAGAAGAAAGAAGGAGGAAAAAATTGGCTCAGGTACTGTTCAAGATATGGCTGAGCAGCCTGTTTCAAAATTGTATTTTATGTTAAATGAACTTTATGACTACAATGGATCCTTTCAATATTGAAAATAATCAAATGACCGTTTCCTTTTATTCATAAGAAGTCTTTTTTTTTTTTTTTCATCATGTGCTATGTGATAACATTTTGGTGGGTGCTTTTTTGGTTGCGATTATTAAGGTTTTGATGTGAAAAAATAATTCCTGGTTGCATATTGGATAAAATTGCCTTATACAAAAATTATTAGAAAAGTTAATATGCATTTTCCTTAGAAAATTCTGTCCAATATTTATAACAATCTGTTTGGAAATATGCCTAAATACATATAAACACTCAAGATATTTAACATAATTTTCAGGTCAGTGAGCATACCAGTAAATTTTTAGTTTAACAGTGTTTATCTAAGTTTACACATTTAACAAGTTTAACTAAATTAATTTGGCTTGTAATTTTGTTATTTTATGTACATTTCAATTTTTTCACTTATATGACATGACCCTAAAATAATTATAATCTCAGATGTGTTTTTACAAAGTAATTTTTTCTTAAATGCTCAGTGATCCAGCTTTAAGACTCTTAAATCTTAATTTATCTTCATTGTTCTATATTCCTGACTCTAGATGTCATTTATATTCTACCAACAATGGTAACTTTTGTTTTAACAATGTGGTTTACAGATCTTTTGTTCTTATCTTTCCTTATGAGTGTGTAGCCTTCTCACATACTGTTTTTTGGAAAATCCAATCCTCAGTTTTCTCTCACTACAGGAGAACAGCTTCTGTCATATTGTGTGATAATTTTGTAAGGTCTGTGTCTGTGTATTCAGGCTCCCCCAACAAAAGCCCTTGCTCTGGATGTGAGTCCCCTGGAGGGATTTCATGGCTGCCTGAAGCTCCTCTCCATGGGAGACAAACAAAGCAGTAGATCTCATCGCAGTACAGCAGGGGGCACTGGAGAGTCACAGTGACCTACAGATGGACTCCTGCAGCATCACAGACAGGTAAGGGCAGTCCAGGATCTTTAATTTGACATGCCTGTTTTCAGTCTGTTTATGGTAGATTTTTAAAAATGTTGTTAGATGCCTTCCTGTGGATTCCCACTCATAGTGAAACAATGTGACAGAGTAGAAAATGCCCATAAAAAAGGCTATAATAATCTTTATGGGAGTAGATGGCAAGGTTCTCTCCTGCCTAGTGGCCAGTGGCTTCAAACCACCACTTTGGGTTAGCAGCCTAGCGCTTACCCGTTGTGCCACCAGGGCTCCTTACAGAGCTGTAAGAGAGTCTCTCTCTCCCCCTCTGTCTTTCTGCATCTCTTCCCACCCCTCTAGTTCTTACCCTCTCCCTTCTTCCCTCCCTCTTCTCTCTTTCGTTTCTTTTTCTATTCTCTCTACTATAGACAATAAAAGTTACATTCACATAAAAATAAAAATTATTTTTAATTATTTTAATTTTTTATTATTATTCCAAAACAATAACATTTGCAGGAAGTGTACCCTTCGCCCAGCTTTCTTCAATGGTTCTGTCTTGTATCACTGTAGTACGATATCAAAACTAGAAAACTGACTTCCGTGCAATGTATTTGTATGCTTTTATCACAGGTTCATGTTGTTACAGGGCAGGGCTTCCCACATCGGGACTAAGCCCTGCTTTAGGTTCTTACCTTCTTCTGACCACAAATGACCAGGAGAGGCTCAGAGATTCCACACGAACAAAGGCTTATTAGGGACAGAGTGAAAGTCTCGCGAGGGTGAGAGGGAGAGGGGTTTCTACCTATGCTAGCCTCCAGTCTCTCACTGGACAAAGGATTCCCTAGGGATATAGAAGTTTTTAGGCAGGGAAAAAGATATTATCTTTATTCATTAGATGGGTGGAGATTTCCAGGAAAAGGGGAGGGATTATGAAAATCAAATGCGTGTGCAGTTAGAATTCAAGTTGGACTTACAGAGGTTGCTGGAACCAAGATGGAGTCTGTCACAAAGGCTGCTGGGAGGTTGAACAGGACTTATTCTGGGTTGTGCATGTGTGATGCCTCTGGATCTTGGTTTGATCCCCAGCAAAGGGTCCTTGTTCATGTTTATCTCATGTGGAATGTCATTTATTAGACCACGTTGATCTTTACTGCACATGCTCTGCACCAGGTGAAGCCTTGAAAAACATCTCAGGAGGATTATCAGTAACTTATAGCTGGTGGAGGACACATGGCTTTGAAATGTAGCCCGTTGTCTTAGCATCTAGTTTGTTAATCACAAGTAGTTCTTGGGTTCCAGCAGTAAAAGTTATGTGGTGGTCTGTACATAGGTTTAGATTTAATTGTAGCTGGTCGAACACACAGGGCCTTGAAATGTAGCCTTGATTTAATTCAGCCAGCCTTATCTCTTCCCTGTCTCAATGTAACCACTGTGACAATGAAACAATAGCACTGCCCATCACCCAAATGATCTCCCTCATGCTATCCCTTTATAATCACAACCTGCCCCTCACCCCATCATTACTGATGCCTGACAACCACTAATTTGCTCTCCGTCTCTAATTTTGACATTGCAAGAATGTTATATGAATGAACTCATACATTACGTGACATTTTGAGATTGGCTTTTTTTTACCATCAGCATAACAGTCTTGAGATCTGTCCAACCTATTGCATGAGTCAGTAGTTTGCTTTTAATGCTGCGTTTATTAGTATTGATGCACCACAGGTGGCTTAGCCATTCGACTGTGGAAGGACATTTTGATTCTTTCTAGTTTTTGGCTGCTGCAAATAAAGTTGTTACAAGTAATCATGTGCAGGTTTTTCTGTGGATATAAATTTTCATTTCTCTGTGATAAATGCCCAGGAGTGCAAGTACTAGATCCCATGGTAAATCCAAGTTTAGTTTGGTAAGAAAGTCAAAACTATTTTCCAAATTGGCTGTACAATTTTACATTCCCACAATTAATATATGAGAGATCCAGATTCTGTGCATCTCTGCCGGCATTTGGTATTGTCTCTATCTGTCCTTCCATCCCACCATCCCTCCCTGCCTGCATCCCTCCTTCCATTCATTCATCCCTCCCTCCTCTCTCCCTTCTCTCTCTATCCTCTCTCCATCCTCTATCTATCCTCTCTCCATTCTCTCTATCCCCTCTGTATCATCTCTCTATCATCTATCATCTTTCTATCTTCTATCATCTACCTACCTACCTATCATCTACCTATCTATCATCTGTGTATCTGTCTGTCTACCTATCCATTCTCCTATCATCTCAGTCATTTAATTGCAAACAGAAATTTTGCTTCAGTATAATGCAAAAGATGCCTACACTGAATGGCACTTAACTATAGCACTCAAATTAAAATGATTATTTTGGCACAAGTCATACAGATTTTATTGAAGTGAAAGTTACTTATCTTGGAAGACAGAAATGCAAATGTCGATGAGGTAGATGTGAAGACAAATACATTAATAAGATTATGTCTTGGTTAAAAAATAAGAGATTAAGGATATCATCAATGTGCTAATGAAAGTCAATAAATAAGTTATTGTATTTATTTTTTGTTTTCTTACTGTGTCCTAGCTTCCTGTTTTGTTTTATTTTGATATGTCCAGATAGGCTGCTTAAGTGAGCTAGTTTGATTATTCATGGTTTTGAAGCTCTAATGTCCTGTCACCAGGTGGTTAGAGGTGTTACTAGGTGTATGAGCCCAGGAGTCCATTTTCTTTTCTCGTATGGATTCAGCTCAGGTGTACAGGTAGTCGGTCACCAAGTGTGTGGTACAGGTTCTCACCTACAGTCTTAGACAAGCAGGAATGGTTGGTATAGGCACAGGTATCTGGCTGTAGTAGGGGGTCACACACTGAGCAAGGCAGGAGACTGACAACTGCCCCTGTTTGTGAGGAGTGTGTGTCCCTGTTCCCTAGAATATGTAGGTGGGTGGGTTTTGCCCCCAGACTATGAGCACCCAGTGCTGTTGGCTGAAAGGACTAGGAGGCACCGCTTATTCTTGGACCTCTGTCATGGGTGGCTAGGTGGCATGGGTGGAGCCACTAGTCCCCAGGCCCCTGATGTGGGTAGGTGAGGACCCTGCTTAATAGGCAGAGTGATGTCAAACGTCACGAACATGCCTCTCCACCATATAGCTGATACAACTCAGGTTCAACTTAGGTATATACCCTGTTTTACTGTGCAAATGAGGGCCTAAAACCAAACCCAGTGGCATCGAGTCGATTCTGGCTCATAGTGACCCTATAGGACAGAGTAGAACTGCCCCATAGAGTTTCCAAGGAGCACCTGGTGGATTCGAACTGCCAACCCTTTGGTTAGCAGCCGTAGCTCTTAACCACTATGCCACCAGAGTTTCCAATGAGGACCTACACTGTTGTAATGGGCCCACACAGGTCCTCGCGGAGGTGCAAGGCATTCAAAATCTGTGGACCCCTTATACCTGTGCCTAGGCAAAGGAGCTGTTTCTCCCTGAGTTCCCAGTTTAGGGGAGCTGGCAGATTATTTTTTCTTCTTTGTTAATTTGTTCCCTCCCAAAGGCCGGGAGAATGGCTCAAGGTGCTTGACGGGTCCTACTTTTGGCCCAGGGGATGCAGCAATCTCTGAAGCTGGCTAGGACCCAGTACAGAGCAGAAAGGGGACAGGTAAATGGGAGAGAGGTTTTTCTCAAAGGGGTGTTTTTTGATTGACACGATCGGTGACATACATGTACTTATCTTTTGCCAATTAAGTGGCACTTTTCACTGATACTGGAGGCATGAGTGGACTCTCCACTACTCAGTCTCTCGATGTAGAAAATGTGTGCCAAATGCCCTGTTTGTCTCATTGAGCTCGCATCAGCCGGTCTGGCCTGTGGTGTGCCAGTTCCCACTGTGTCAGGTCTGGCAACTCCTGGCTGCTTCTGAACCATCTCTCTCTCCTCCTGCCACTCAGTCCAATTCCTCAACTTTGCCTTTGATGTTCAGGGCTCCTAGATTGTCATATATAACCGATTCACTTGTTTTTTTTAGTTTTCGTTGTAAGGGAGATCACAGGAAGCGTCTGACTACTTTGCCATCTCTTCCCTGCCGGTATTTTTTTGTGAGTTAGAATTTTGTTCTATGTTTTTCTCCAGTTCTGTTCTGGACCATCTATTGAGATCCCTGTCAGAGCAGTCAGTGGTAACCGGGCACCACCTAGTTGTACTGGACTCGGTGTGGTGGAGGCTGTGATAGTTGTGGTCCATTAGTCCTCTGAAGTAATCTTTCCCTTGTGTCTTTAGTTTTCTTCATTCTCTAAGCTGAGTTAAAGTACTCCTTCATTTATGGGTTATAAGCATGGCTGTTCTAATAAAGGAAACCCTGGTGGCGTAGTGGTTAAGAGTTTGGCTGCTAATCAAAAGGTCAGCAGTTCAAATCCAGCAGGTGGTCCTTTGAAACCCTATGGAACAGTTCTACTTTGTCCCATAATGTTGCTATGAGTCAGAATTGACTGAATGGCGATGGGTTTGCTTTTCTGGTTCTAATAAAAAATGATTAAATTTTGTATTCTAATATTTTGTATTATCATAACTTTTAAGTACTCTAAGTCTTAGATAATATTTGCTTAAATAATAGTTGTAAAAATTACCAAAGTTGAAGTTTATTTACATTGCCCAATTTGTTGTAGCTTAATTTTTTTTATTTTTTTAATGTCATTATATTGAGAGATCAGCAACACTACCCAAGTGCTTTTTTATTTTGAAAATTTGAGATAGTTTTTTTAAAAGTGAAACAATGCAAAGAAGTCCTTTTTTTTTTTTTTTAACTAAGGGGAATGGAGTGTGACAAACGTATCCAGCTTCCTGTAGTGTCCCAACAATGCTGCAAAATTGGAATCCATCGGTATGAGGTGTTTTTCTAAGTTGTTTTAAAAACTTTTTTTTTTTTTTTACTTTAGTGTTTACCTATTTATTAGTTTCATGTTTCTCCCTTCTCTACTTGTAGGCACTATTGATTAATTCCAGTACCACCATTCCAGTGCAGTTAAATGAAGAACTAAAACATGGAGATATAATAACCATTCTTGGTCTATCTTTCAGGCAGATAAAAGCTAATTGTTTTTACAATACACAGCACTTTCCAATTAACCATAAACTAGTTTTAGTGTTGAACTGTGATCTTTAATACTGATCAGCGTCAGACTGTTTCTTATTGTCATTTTCAACACTTTCTTAATCTTATGGGATATGGATTTAGGAAGAGTGGAAATTGAGCCTTAAATGTGATCTAAATTCAAGGATTTGGGCACACAGGACTATGCCAAGGAAGGGCGATCTGGTCCTTAGGAAGCTTGTTATTTACTTGAAGTGACTGACTTTATGTAAAGCTCTATGAGTTTTTTAGGGTCTTTATAGTAAAATGCATGCATAGGGAAGGACACAAAACAAAATACACAACTCAATTTATCATGAAGTGAGTACCCATGTGATCACCACTCATCATGAAATAGATTCCAGAAGGTACTTTCATGCTGTCTTCTAATCTCTGTTTCTGCTCATCAAGTAAACCACTAGTATGGTTTATAACACCATGAAAGTTTTTGGTCCTTTACTTCCTAAGCATGCATCACTAAACAACATGGTTTGTCTCTCCTTATTAAACTCCATCTAAATGAAACAATGTATTTCATGTGTTTGAAAAGAATGTGTAAGCTACTGTAACTGGGTGCAACAGTGCCCTATCTATATATGTCCATTAGATTCATACCTTCCAAATTAGTATTTTTTCCCACGCTTATTACTTTCTCTCAGAGAAATGTTGTAACCTTCTGCTAAGATTGATTCTTATTTACATGCCAAAATTCTTCATCATTAATTTCCTTGGGCGTAGTAAACTTTTTTTTTTTTTTTAAAGATTGCCCCATTTTACACTATATGCCTTCCCAAATGAATGTTTCTATAGTTTATTGTTCATGGCCTCCAGAGGCAAAGCAGTACCAAAGCTGGTCCAAATTACCAAGCTTTCTATTACAGGAACAAGACAAATTTATAGGGTGGAAGTCTCTTAATCTACAAATCTACTTGTATCTTTGGCCATATATCTGTCTTTCCTCTTAAAATGGACTATCTATGTGCCCTTCTTTCGATAAACTTCCACTAATTTATGGATCCCCTCTCTTTGGGGATCTATAAATAGGGTTGCTATGAATCGAAATCGACTCGATGGCAACAGGTTTGGTGTTTTTGGTTCCCTTTGCCTACTGAGGCCCCCACACTTGGAGGACAAAGAACACAACTCTAGCAATTTTTCCATGTACTGTATCAGTTCCCACAATATTCAAACAGATTATAACCCCCATCAATAAAACAAAAGAGCATTCACTAGAGCCTATATTCAGCTAGTGAATGTGCAAGTCATGACTTCCTTTAACCGCAGGACTCCTTCAAAAGGTCTCTTGGTAACCTGTTCACCACCAAGTTGTCTGTTTTTTATTCTTAGTTCACTTCTAGGAAGGAGCCCTAGTGACACAGTGATTAAAGCACTTGACTGCTAACAGAAAGGTTGGCTGTTGGAAACCACCAGTGGCTCTGTGGGAGAAAGATGTAATCTGCTTCCATAGAGATTTATAGCCATGGACACACTATCGGGTCTCTAAGAGTTGGAATAAACTCTAAGGCAAAGGGTTTTTTGATTTTGGTTTCACTTGGTTTCTAAGATCTAACACATATGCAGGGTGCCACTGGAGGCTATGGACCGGCAGGTGGCAAAAATATGAAAATGGCTGTTTCCCTTGACTTTGCTGGTCCTGCCTTTGGCTGAGTGGCATGCTATGGTTCCTTGTTGGATGTGGCATACATGAAAAAAGGCAGGTGAGGTGTGTGCTGATGAAATAACAGGCTGAAGACCAGATTAGGATCACCAGAACTAGAAATGACCTCTCATAGGTATGTGAGAATGTTTTCTGCCCAGTCCAGAAGCTACACTTGGCCAGGGTCCGACCCTGGCCTAGCTCCCCCAACAACCATGTAGATGGACTACCTGGTATTCTCTGCCCCTGGACAGCCAAGATACCCATAGGCCTTCCCCCTTACATCTCTTGGCTCTCTCTCCAGCTCCCCTAGTTGTGGTGTTTCTCAGGGGTACAACTTGGAGATGTTGCAGAACCGACACATACAGAGAGAAAGCAGATGCTGAGTGGGGATACCTTGACTACTGATATTCTCAAGTAAGTCAAAAACAAGTACCTGGCCTGCTGTCCCAGTGTCTTGAACCTGTCCACATCAGGGGCTCCCATACTTGATCCTTTTCCTCAATGTGCTGACTTCCTGTGACCACAGCCAGAGTGGCTGCTGAGTCTTATAGGCCCAAATGAGGAGCCCTGTGGAATCAAACAGGTGGGCTAGACCTCGCCTATTGGCTCAGTACTTCTGACCAGGCCCATCAGAAGCTCTGCCCACTGCTTCCAGAGGCTGTCTCCACGGTGATGGTAAACATGCCTTGGCCCCGCCCAACCAACAGTCACATGGCCTACCTGGTCTGCTGGCCTTCACCCAGACCTCTGAGTTGAAAAGGAATAATGTCCTCCAGGGCCCACATCTAATCATATGGGATGAAGCATTGGGGCCATTGCCTGGGGCAGAAAACAGCCCTGGTTAGTCTGAGCCTTGGTATTTAGAGATCGATGACACTGCTGTCAGCTTAAAATGGTCACATTCACATTCAAATAGCCACTGGAGGCAGAATCAGACCGTGGGAGGAGAAAAGTAGCTGGAGTGCGCATATTCACGGAGGCATGGGCAGAGGCCTGGGATGGTTCCAGGTATCGTGGAGCCCAAGAGACAGTCAGACTAGGACCTGAGCTCTGTCCTGTACTTGCGACCCAGGTCATCCATATCACCGCATCCCTAATCCGCTGGCTTCCTTGGGCCCTATCTTCCTGGATTTCTGGACTTGGCTTCTAACGCTTCACACATATGCAGTGTTGCCACTTGTGGACCAGCAGATGGCAAAAATATGAAAATACCTGTTTATACCTGACTTTGTCAGTCCTGCCTTTGGCTGATTGGCATGCCTGAGTTCCTAGATGGATGTGGCATTCATGGAGATATGCACAGTTTGTGTTTGCAGGCAAGGTGTGTGCTGAAAAGATGACATGGTTGAGACGAGATTGGGATCTGCGGATCTGGGAGAGACATCTCAGAGGTACGTGTGAATGTATTATGCCGAGTCCACTTGGCGGGGTTTTTCCATACAAGGTATCAGAGGAAGGAGTAGTCATAGGAAGGGCTCCCGTCTGCTCAGAAACTCCTCTTGGCAAGGGTCACTGCTAGTGTAGCTCCCACATCAATCACCAGACTCTAAGAGCACCCAGTTGGACTACCTGCTATTGTCTTCCCATGGGCAACCAATACAGCTAGAGGCTTTCCCTTTTCATCCCTAGGCTCTCTCTCTGGCTTTCCTAGTTGTGATGTTTCTCAGGGTACAGCTTAGAGATGTCACAGAACTGACACATATACAGAAAGAGAGACAGAATAGGTAATGAGTGGGGACACCTTGCCTATTGATGTCCTCAAGGAAGTGGAAAACAGGTACCTGACTTGCTCACCCAGTGCCTTAACCTGACCACATCAGGGGTTGCCATCTGTGTAGCCTTCCCCTGGGTGTGCTGAATTCCTGTGGCCACAGCCAGAAGTGCACCGAGTCTCCCAGGTCACAATGAAGGCCCCTGGGTAATTGGCCAGCTGGGCCAGATCTCTCCTATTGGCTTAGTATTTATGACCCAGCCCCATGAGAAGCTCTGCCAACTGACTCTATGGGCTTTCTCCTTGGTGATAGTAAACAGGCTTTAACCTGGCCCAGCCGACATTCACCTGGCCCCCCTATCCCTGAGGCTCTGCCCAGTCATTCCTGTGCTGCCTCCTTGGTGATGGTAAACAAGTCTTAGCCCCGCCCACCAGGGAGTCCCCTTACCTATCTGTCCTGTTGACCCTCACCCAGACCTCTGACTTGATAAAGAGTATTGTGGCCAGCCACGTGTAATCATCCGTGATGAAGCTTTGGGGCCATTGCATGGGGCAGAAGATAGCCAGAGTCAGCCTGCGCCTCCATATCTGGAGACCTGAGATACTGCTGTCATTGCCATATGCTCATTTCCACACTCAGATAGCTGCAACAGGTGGAATCAGAGCAATTGAGAGGACAAATGTCAATGGAGTGCAGTGGTTCACAGAGGATCTGGCTGAAGGCCAGGGATGGTTCCAGATGTTGTGGAGCCCAAGAGCCACTCAGACTAGGACCCAGGCTCTATCCTGTTCATGGGACACAGGTCTTCAGTATCCCCATATCACAGTCCACTGGCCACCGGGAGCCAGGATTTCTGGCCTTGGATTCTAAGATTTCACATATAGGCAGGGTGCCAAAGGAGGATGTAGATCAGCCGATGGCAAAAATGAGAAAATGGCTGTTTTCACTTACCATTGGTTCTCCTGTCTTTGGCTGAGTGGAATGTTGTGGTTCTTAGATGGAAGTGGCCTTCACAGAGACAGGGAGAGTTTATGTGTTATGGCAATGTGTGTGCTGAGAAGATGTCATGGTGGAGACCAGATTAGGATCTCTGGAACCAAGAGGCCAGGTATGTGTAAATGATTTCTGCCCAGTCCACTTGGCGTGCTTTTTTGATACAAGGTTTTCAGAGGATGGAGTAGTCACCAAATGGGGCCCTTCTGCTCAGAAGGCCCACCTGGCATGTTCCACCCCTGGTATAGCTCCCACATCAATCACCAGAATCTAAGACCATCCAGTAGGACTACCTGCTATACTCTGCCTATGGGCAACCAATACAGCCAGAGGCCTTCCGCGTTCATCTAAATGCTCTCTCTCTGGCCCTCCTAGTTGTGATGTTTCGCAGGGGTACAACTTAGAGATGTGGCAGAACCAACACATACACAGAGAGACAGAAAGAGAGAATAGATACTCAGTTGGGAGACCTTGCCTACTGATGTCCTCAAGTTAGTGGAAAACAGGTACCTGGCCTGCTCACCCAGTGCCTTGACCTGAGCGCATCAGGGTTACACATCTGTTTAGCCTTTTCCTGGGTGTACTGAATTCCTGTGGCCACAGCTGGAAGTGGCCCCTGAGTCTCATAGGTCAAAATGAAGGGCCCTGTGGGTTTGGCCAGGTGGGCCAGTTCTCTCGTATTGGCTTAGAACTTATGACCTGGCCCCATCAGATGCTAGGTCCAGTCCTTCCTGTGCTGTCTCCATGGTGATGGTAAACAAGACTTAGCCCTGCCCACCTGAAGTTCACCTGGCCTACCATCCTGCTGACCCTCACCCAGACCTCTCTTCAAAAAGAGTATTGTGGCCAGGCCACGTGTAGTCCTCTGGGATGAATCGTTGGGGCTATTGCCTGGGTAAGAAGACAGCCAGGGTCAGCCTGAGCCTCCATATCTGGAGACTTGAGACACTGCTGTCAGTGCTAAATTCTCACTTCCAGACTCAGATAGCCAAAGCAGGCAGAATCAGTGATGAGAGAACAAATGTTGCTGGAGTACAATCATACATGGAGTATCGGGCCAAGGTCCAGGGACAGTTCCAGATGTGGAGTGCAAGAGCCACTCAGACTAGTGTCCAGGCTCCATCTAATTCGTGGCAAACAGGTCATCAGTATCCCCACATCCAAAATCCACTGGCCACCTGGAGCCCTAAAATCCAGGAGTTCTGGCCTTGGCATCCAAGGCCTCACACCTAGGAAGTATGCCACGGGAGGCTGTGAACCAGCCGATGGCAAAAATGAGAAAATGGCTGTTTTCAATTGACATTGCCTCTCCTCCCTTGGCTGAGTGGCATACTCCAGTTCTTGGATGGATATGGCCTTCATGGAGAGAGGGCCCTGGCAGGAATGGGTCAATGTTTTCTGCCCATTCCACTTGATGGGGTTTTTCGATCAAAGTATCAGCAGAATTAGTAGGCACTGTAGGGCCTTGCATCTGCCCACAATCTCCACCTGGCCAGGGTCCACCCATGGTGCAGCTCCCCAGTCAATCACTAGTATCTAAGACCATCCAGATAGGAGACTTGTTATTCTCTGCCCACGTGAAACCCATACAGCCAGTGGCCTTCCAGCTTTCATCTCTAGGCTAACAGGCACTCATAGTTGTGATGTTTCTCAGGGGTAGATTTTGCAGCATGAACACATACAGAGAGAGACAGAATGAGGCAATAGATGCTGAGTGGGGATGTCTTACCTACTGATATCCTCACATAAGTGGAAAACAAGTACCGGGCCTGCCCTCCCAGTGTCTTTAACCAGTTTACAATAGGGGCTGCCACCTGTGAAGATATTCTGTGGGTGTACTCACTTCCTGTGGCCAAAGCCAGAAGAGACCGCTGAGTGTAATGGGCAAACTGAAGGGGTCTGTGAAACTGGCCAGGTAGGCCAGATCTCTCCTATTGGTTCAGTGTCTGTGACCTATCCCATCAGAAGTTCCACACAGTCTTCCAGTGGCTGGTAACTAGTAAACAAGTGACATGGTGATTGGTAAACAAGCCTTAGCCCCACTCACGGGCCTTCACCTGTCCTACCTGGCCTGCTGCCCCTCACCCAGACCCCTGTGTTGAGAAAAAAAGTAATGTCCCCCAGTGCCCAAGTGTCATCCTTTGGGTTGAAGGATTAGGGCCCTTTCCTGGGGCAGGAGACAGTCAAGGTCAGCCTGAACCTAGATAACTAGTGACCTGTGACACTGCCACCAGTGATGTTGAATTCCACAGTTACATATCCGCTGGTGGCAGATTCACAGTGATCGGAGGAGAAATGTAGCTAGGGAGCACATATTCACAGGGGCATGGGCCAAAGGCCAGGGAAAAATCCAGATGTCGAGCTCAAGTGTGAGCCAGGCTAGGGCCCAGGGCTCCCTCCTGTACATGGCAAACAGGACATCCATATCCCCACATCCATAAACACCGGACTATAGGTCCCTGGCTGTCAGGATTTTCAGCCTTCTCTTTGGAGACCTGACACATATGCAGTGTGCCACCAGAGGCTGTGGGCCAGCAGACGGCAAAATTTTGAAAATGGTAGTTTCAGTTGACTTTGCCTGGACTGCCTTTTGCTGAGTGGCATGCTGTGTTTCCTAAGTAGGAGAAGCCATTCCTGGAGAAAGCTGGATTTGATGTGTGCAGGCAAGGTGTGTGCTGAGAAGATGACAAGGTGGAGACCAGGGTGGGATCTTTAGACCGAGGAGAGGCCCTTGGCAGGAATGTGTCAATGTTTTCTGCCCATTCCACATGGCGGGGGTTTTTCCATTCAGTGTATCCATGGGATTAGTAGTCTCCAGAAAGGCTTCCATCTGCCTACAAGGCCCATCTGGCCAGGTTCTGCCCGTGGTGCAGAGCCCCATCAATTACTAGTACCTAGACCTTCCAGATAGACTACCTGATCTCTGTCCTTGGGCAACCAGTGCAGCCAGGGGCCTTCCCCATTTCATCTTCAGGTTCGCTCTCAGGCATTCGAAGTTGTGATGTGTCTCAGGGTGTTACCGCATGTCGCGGATACGTGCTGCTTGCCATAAAGCCAATACTGAGACAGGAGGAGGTAAGTAGCCAGAGGGCTTTATTGAATACCGGTATTCAAAAGACAGACACAGACAGAGTGGGTTAAATTTCTCTCAAATTCTGTCTAAAAACTAGAGGACTAATTGGAGAGTTTTTATAGGGGAAGGTCAGGGTTTAGAGGTTTTCAGGAATGTTGGTTTTTCTTTGAGGTAGTCACGATGATAAAGTGATCTATTATTGAAGTCCTGCAAGTCTCTTCATGCCATCTTGGAGTCCTGTAAGTCCCTTCACGCCATCCTCGTTTCTGTCACAAGATGGATCTAAGCTTTGTTCAGCTACCTCGGTTTTGTGTGTGTGTTTTTTTTCCCCTTGGGAGAGGAACATAGTTTAATCAACAACTAAAAATTGATTACCTATTTTTCTTTATAGGAACAATCATGAGACAGATTTCAGAGCAAGTAATTATGTTTCAAAAACTAGAAATTAGTCACAGTTTATACAGCTAGAGTAAAACACTACAGAAATAAATTTTCTCTATTCCAATACTAAAACACCAAAGGAAACATATTTACTCTACTTGAATCCCCTCTTTTTCTGAAAGTTTTTCAATCTTGGGAAGCGGGGTGTCGCTCAACCTGGCTACTTCCTGCTGGTGAGGGGCATGAAGTCAGGAAATGTTTATTTAGGGTGGATGTTAGAAGTTAGTATGAAAAGCAGTAGCATCTAAACGAATCAAATGGTGAGTATCCCCTTGGTTGACTGGAGAATTTCCTCAGCCAACTAGGGCAAGTATATTCCTTGCCTTTAAGGTGGGTGTAGTTCTTTTGACAAAGGTTTTCATAAAACATGGAGCACAGATACACACTATTAATATTATGATTTCTCAAGGTGACAAGGGGGACTAACCAAGAACCAATAGATGGGAATAGATTTGAGATCCAATCTTACAGCCCATTAGGCCGTGCTATGGGATTTGTCAACTCAGTGACTTTTTGGATCATTTTTAATCCAATGTCCACTCTTTTGAAGTGTTAATCCAGGCACAACAAGTCTTATTAGTTATGGCCAAATACCCCCTGATTTTGCCAATAAGAACTCCAATATAATTCTGTTGTCTAAGACCACTTCTGCCAGGGAATTGAAGGAGGCTTGCTGGGCTTTTAGGGCTCTTTCGGTACCCATGGCTAATAAATGGATTGTATCTGAAAGGTTTTTAATAGCCATTTCTATATGGTATATCCCTAGTCCTGGGATTATTGTCCTCAGAAACTACTAACGACAGCTGGTTTCTTCTAACACCAGATTATATCCCTCACTCTGGGTTTCTAATGTAAAAGATCTACAGAGAAAATGTCTTACAGTTCTCATGATGGATGTGGAATGCTGGATGGATGTGGAATGGACTTGGGTGGGAAAGACTAGGAACCCTAAGGTACGTTGGCCCATGAAATGGATCCCATTTAAGCATTGATGGCCCAAATCCAGGGTGAGTCAGATGAATTGGTGACTCACTATTGGGGTATGGTTTACCTCCACATAGAAAAGTATAACCTGGTGGGGCACATAAAGACAAATCTTCATTTGGGACATCTGGAATGTTTGAGTTAAAATGTAACAAATGGGGGTTGACAGGAGAGTCATTGCATGAAGGGAGAAGTTGAAAATCCCTGAAAACTTGATCTATTCGTACTCAGTGTGCTTGAGACTTTAATTCCCAATTTCTTTTTGCACTGTGGTTATACAGATTAGAGAGGAAAAAACAAGGGGTGGAGAAAGGATACTGCACTAATTTTGCCATTTTAGGTGCTTGGGGAGCATGGTGTGTTAGTTAACACACCCTCAGACATAATTTTATCCTAGTTGAAAACTGGGGCAGCCATAGGGCTTAGGGGGCACCAGATCATGGCAAATGGTGACACACCCAGCAATTGTTGAGATTCCCTCCCTTAGCCACGGCTTGGGACATGGTAACTAGACCATTAGATGACCAGTCCCAGCCACCCAGGAGGTGAGATGGTTCTTTTTTCCCAATAATAGTTACATGGGTCCCCTTTCCCCGGCTGATTTTGACATCTGTAGGGTATCCTTTCTTATATTTTACACAGAAATATGTCCCCGTATTACAAAGAGTGACATTCTGAATAATAATAGAAAAATCACGATTTTTAGACTGAGTAGTGTCTGCCATAGGGGAAGTTTGAGGAAAATCTCTAGTCGCTTTCTAAATTATAGACTGCTCCTTTCCTGGGGATTCCTGAATCCACTTAATAGGACCTACGGGGGTTAAAGAAGAGGTAACACAAGGGAGAGGTAGGGTATCTCCTACTTGTAAAGTCAAGGTGCCTCCAGACTGGAGAATTGTAGGAGCCTGGCTTGACTCCTTTCAGGTCGAGGCAGGCCCGACCTGGAATAGAAGAAGAATAAGGATTCGAGTCATGTTTGAATCTTTGAGAATCTATACTTTAGGCCTTGAACTGGGGTGCAGGTATATGAGGATTCTTCAGTCTTTTTGCTAGGTTCTTCTTGAAGAGGCGGGGCCTCTGTAGTATGATGCACCCATGCAGTTATTCTGGCCAGTTTCACAGAGGAATGAGTAGTTAAAAGGACTTCATATGACCCCAGCCAGGTGGGGGCCAGTTGGTCTTCTGGATGTTGATTTTTCTAAACCTTTAACAGGACCCGATCTCCTGGCTTGAACCTATGAAGAGGCACATCAGAGGGGAAGGACAAATGAGGAGAGGCATATTTGTTAATGGTACTTATAACTGTTCCTAAGGATCAGACCCAATCTCTCTTCTCGACTTCCGTCTTGACGGAGGTGGGGCAAGTTGACTGTTTCAGGAATGGTTTCCCATACATATAAGTTCATAAGGACTCAACTTAAGTCTGCTTTGAGGGGCCACCCGAATCCTAAGCAGGGCAATTGGTAATGCCTGTAACTAAGTGGAGTGGGTTTCTTGGCAAAGTTTAGCAAGAGTCTTTTTCAAAGTATGGTTCATCTTTTCAGTCTTTCCAGTAGATTGTGGTGTCCGTGTTGAGTGTAGTTTCGAGGTAATGTCTAAGGCCTTACTAAGTGCTTGATTTACCTGGGCCACAAAGGCTCCCCCGTTGTTGCTCTGAATTGAGAGTGGCAACCCAAATCAGGGAATAATCTCTTTAAGTAACGCCTTAGTCACTTCTTGAGTTTGTTCAGTCCAGCAAGGAAAAGCCTCTACCCACCCAGAGTATATATCTACAAAAACCAATAAATACCTGAAGCTTCCATGTGCTTGAGGCATCGCCATAAAATCTACTTGCCAATCTTCTCCCATGTTCATTCCTCGGTGCTGGATTCCTGGCTCTGCTGGGTGGGGGTACTGTCTTTGGATTGTTTTCAGCACATAGTGGACATCTTTTAGTGATCTCACATACTGTCTTAAGAATCTTTGATCCCGCAATTATTTGTCGGATCCATTCAAGACTTGCGTCCCTTCCATAATGAGTACTTTCATGTAGAGTTGATATTATGTTATACACTTGGTCTTCTGGTAACAATATTTTCCCTTCAGAATTAGTCAGCCAGTTAGAGCCTGATGATGATTTAAACCCCCACTCTTTTGCTCTGTCTAAATCTTGGGGCGTATATGTTGGCTGGGAGAATTCATTGAGGTTTAAATGGGGAATCAGGGTAACTCTTGTCCTGCTTTCCTCCATTCTTGTAAGCCAGCCGTTTTTGTTTCTTTTCGATTTCCAATGGCCTCAAAGGACTGTCCCTTTTGATGTCCTGGACAATATACCACTGCCATCTGAAGGGAATCGTGAACAGCTTCTAAAGGCTCAAGGATCTCAGGCACATTTTTTATTTCTTCATTAGCAGCTGTCAGGAGTCCTCTCTCCTTCCATAAGGCCCCATGGGAATGTAAAACTAAATGAGCGTACCTGCTGTCCATGTAAATGGTCACTCACTTCACTTTTCTCAGATGGAGAGCCTGACTGAGAGCTATGAGCTCAACTTTCTGGGCCGAAGTTTCCATAGGTAAGGGGGCAGCCTCCAAAATATTTGTCAGGGTTACCACCACATATCCTGTTGCCCGACGTCTTTCATGCATGAAGCTACTTCCATCTGTGGATATTTCAACATCAGAATCCTGCAGTGCAACATCAAACAAGTCAGGCCTACTTGAATAGACTTCTTCAGTGACCTCTACAGAGTCATGAGTCACGTGTCCTCGGATATTGGCAGCAAAGTAGCCTGGTTCAGGGAGGAAACAGCTTTTAAAACAACATTGGGGTTATCTAATAGGATGGCCTGATATCATCCATGTGGCCTGCCATAAGCCAGAACCCCCCTTTTTGTTCTAAGAGAGGAAGAACTGTATGTGGGGTATTTACAGTCATCTTTTGGCCAAGTGTGAACTTTTCAGCTTCTTGGAGTAAGTCGCAGGTTGCAGCCACCGCCCACAAACGCGGTGGCCACCCCCAGCCACGGTGTCCAACTGCTTTGAGAAGTATGCCATGGGGCCCCGGGCTGGACCCAAAGTCTGAGTCAGAACTCCCACAGCAATCCCTTTCCTCTCATGCAAGAACAGTTCAAAAGGCTTTTGTAAATCAGGCAGTCCCAAAGCTGGGGCCATCATCGACTTATATTTAATTTTTTCAAAGGCTTGCTGACATTCTTTAGTCCATACCAAAGGTTCCCTCTCTTCCCCTTTCAGGGCCTCATAAAGGGGTTTCACCAAGACTCCAAACCCAGGGATCCGGATTTGACAAAACCCAGACATCCCAGGAACCCTCTTAGCTGTCGCTTTGAGGCAGGAATTGCCACCCGCATGATTGCCTCCCTTTGATCTGGGAGGAGGTCTCGCTGTCCTTGAGAAATCTGGAATTCTAGATATTTAACTTGTGGGAGAGAAATTTGGGCCCTTTTCTCAAATACTTGGTACCCACATTCTGCCAAGTGATTCAAAACTAAGACGGTATTTTGGACGGAGTCTTCTTTAGTTTCACTAGCCACTAAGATATTATTGACATATTGTAAAATCAGACCTCAATTCAGTTCAATAACCTTAAATCTCTTGCCAAAATTTCTCTAAAGTTAGTGGGAGAATTTTTAAATCCCTGGACTAGAACTTGCCACATAAGGTGTCATTTTACCCCAGTAGCTGCATCGGCCCATTCAAAAGCAAATAATTGCTGAGTGTTAGGATATAATGGGATGCAGAAGAATGTGTCTTTCAAATCCAGCACTGAAAACCATTTACATTGGCTGGGTATGGTGACAAGGACAGTATAGGGATTTGGGACTACTGGATGTATATCTTCTACTATTTGGTTAATTTTCCTCAGATCTTGTACAAATTGGTATTCTTTTGTTCCTGGTTTCACTACCAGCAGGATAGGGGTATTGTAGGGAGACGATATCTTAATATCTTAAAAGACCAGTTGTTATGTACTGATGCATTAAGGGTGTTATGCCTTCCAAAGCTTCTTTGCGAAGCGGGTACTGTTTCTAATTGACAACCAGGGCTCCAGGCTTTAAAGTAATCTTTACCCGTTTGGCTGACTTTGCTCGCCCAGGCCCTTCTGATGTCCAGACTTCTGGGTTCACTCTCACTCTTATGTAAAGAGGGATTTCTCCAGGTCGTATTGTTTCTTCATTAAGGAGGGCTGCTTGGAAAGTGCATGCGGCCTCTGGGGGAATCTGAATTAAGAGTCGGGTGGGCCCAAAAGATATCTGAGCCCCAAGCTTTGACAGAATATCCCTCCCTAAGAGGGAAACCAGACACTTAGGCATGTGTAAGAATGCATGGTACAAGAGTTCATTTCCAACTTGTTCTAGGAAGGGGCAAGTACTCAGTCTTCCAGTAATGCCGATCAGACGAGTGGTGTGGTCCCGGGGTTGAGGGGTGACTCAGCTGTATTTAACACCGAAAAGGTTGCTCCAGTGTCCAAGATAATGTCTACGGGGCATCCTCCCGCCTTAAGGGCCACCCGGGGCACACGGTGGGAAATAGCTAATGCTGATACCAGCGTTGGGCCCTGTCACTCCAATTCCTCTCTGTGGGCTGGCCCTTCCTGGTAAGCCTGCAAGGTTGTTGGCGGCATCAGTTTCTTTGGGGCATCGGGGCACTCACGTTTCCAATGCCCATGCTTTTTGCAATATGCAAGAACCCAAAGGGGGTCTTGGTCTATGTTCTGGCCTTAACCCCTTCCTAGGCCCCTTCTCTTTCTCAGAATTCAGAGGGGACAGTGTGGTAGCCAGCAAAGCAGCTTTTTGTTTCTCCTTTTGCTTGGCTGCCTGGTCTCTGTTATTATATACTTTAAAAGCAATCTCAAGCAGCTGTCCTATACGCATGCCCAACCCTCCTTCTAGCTTCTGTAACTTTTTGCGTATGTCTGGGGCACTCTGGGAAATGAAAATCATATTCAGAAGTAAAGAATTATCTGGGGTCTCAGGGTCCATATCTGTATATTGCCAGAAAGCATTTGCCACCCTCTCCAAAAAGGTAGAAGGGTCTTCTTTTTCTTCTTGTATTATTTCTCTTAATTTTTGCAAACTCTTAGGTCTAGGGACCCCATTCTTTAATCCCACAATGTCTAATCCCGATATAGCTGAAGTCGACCCCACCCATCAACACTGATTATGATCCCATCCCTGGTCTTGGGTAGGGACAGCTTCCACACTGGGGGGCCTTGACTCATTAAGACTCATGGGTCTAAATCATGCTGCCTGTCTGTCTCCTTTTGTGCCTGTTCTAACACCATCCGACGCTCTTCCGCAGTGACGAGGGTAGTTTTTAAAGTTTGTATATCTGCCCAAGTAGGGCGGTGAGTTGAGAACCTGGAAAGAAAAAGTTCAGTCATGCGGTTAGGGTCGCTTCAATATGGCGGGGTGTGATTTTTCCGATTATATAAGTCAGAGGTGGAGAGTGGAGTATACACCAGCATCGGCCTCCGGGGACGGCTTTTTCGTCCACCCCTGCTGGTACCTCTCCAAGGGGATATTGCCCTGCCTGGTGTTCGGGGCCTCCCTCATGGAAAACTGTACCCGGCAGAAGGGGAAACCATACCTGAAGTTGCGTCTCCACTGTCCGTCTCCTCCGCGTCTCCCCCTTCTGCTCCCCTCAATGGACTAGTACTAGAGTCCGGTTCTGGCCCCAGCGGGGAAGTGTGCATTCTCCTCCTCCGGCCCTGTCCTCTCCCAGCAGCAACATCACGGCCGCCATAAGGAGGAGTAGGAGCCATAGCCGAAACCACAGCCCGTCCCTACAGCAAAGGGTCCTCACTGGAAGAGTCTGGAAGCACTTTTGGCTTCTCTTTGCCTTGAAAAAGAACTTGGTTAAAGGGGTGCATATTCTGATATAGTGACATAAAAGCTTGAACATAAGGCACCTCGTCCCATTTTTTCTCTCTTCTACAAAACAGATCCAATTGAAAAATAGTAGTAAAGCTCAAAGATCCAAATCTGGGCCAAGCTTCCTGACTTGCCAATCTATATTGTGGCCAAACACTATTGCATAGGAAAAGCTTCTTGTTAGTCATTGAGGGATAACTGTATCACCTCTAACTGGTCAGAATGCATCCCAAGGGGGACTCTACTGGTATGGAGGATCCCCCTCCCATTCCTGGTACCCGGTATGGTTTCTCAACTGTGATGGAAGGCTGGGCCTCTCTCCGTGCGAATGCAATTTGTGGCCTGATCTACTTAAAATCCAATCTCTGCTGTTATCAACTTCATTTCAGTTAAAATGCGCCTGTTACCGATTTTTGGTCCCCAATTCTCACTGAGACATTTTCTCAAGAACACCTGAGCTTCAAATGCTACCAAAAATTTATGAAACCAGTTGTCACGCTCTGAAAACCAGGACCAAAAGTATTCACGGATTTGGGAACAGGTCTTATACAGATAGGGGCTGACACGGCGATGGAGACGGCGCAACACCTCGCGTGCCTCAGTTAGACATTCTGTCGGTCAAGTTCAAGTGAAGTTCCCACATTCATATTACATACACACATACACACACGCACAACTACTTGGCCGGCCTCACACTCACCCTCAGCAATCTTAACCTTGCAGACAATCCCTAGAACGACAGAGGTAATCTCGACAGCCTTAGCAGCCTCAACCTCCCAGACAATCCTTAGAATGGCAGAGGTAATCTTGACAGCCTCATTCACACACCCAAAAACCAAAACCAAGATCTAGAGCCACCAAGAGTCCCTTACGCGAACCTACTCACAGGGTCAGTCATCCGAAGCAGCACTCGCTTCAGAAACCAAGATACTAAGCGCCCTCTGGGCTTGTTCTATCTGCCCTGGCTCTGAGCGCAACAGGAAGAGGAACCGTGGACTCGCCCCAGGGGTTTTTCCTTAGCCAATCTTGTGCCCTGCTTACCTTGTTTCTGCCTGGTTAGGGACTAGCGGTGCTGTGGCGCGAATGAGGTCCGGGCAATGTTTCCCTTCTGAGGAAAAAAAAAAAAAAAAACCTCCTGCGGCTGCTTATGGGTTAATTGGCCTGTTGGAGCCCTGCCCGCGGCCCCCAGGTCTCAAGCTGCAAAGGACCCCACATCGGGCACCAGAATTTGTTACCGCCAATTGCGGGATTTGATTCGCCTGCTGCAGAGCCAATAGTGAGGCAGGAGGAAGTAAGCGGCAAGAGGGCTTTATTGAACACCGGTATACAGGAGACAAAGGAAAATTTCTCTCAAATTCTGTCTAAACTAGAGGACTAATTGGACGGTTTTTATACGGGGAGGGTCAGGGTTTAGAGGTTTTGTTTTTCTTTAAGGTAGACACAATGATAAACTGATCTATTACTGAAGTCCTGCAAGTCTCTGCATGTCATCCTGGAGTCCTGTAAGTCCCTTCACGCCATCCTCGTTTCTGTCACAAGATGGATCTAAGCTTTGTTAAGCTACCTGGGTTTTGTGTGTTTTTTTTCCTTGGGAGAGGAACATAGTTTAATCAACAAATAAAAATTGATTAAACCTTATTCTTTATTGAAACAATCATGAGACAGATTTCAGAGCAAGTGTTTATGTTTCAAAAACTAGAAATTAATCACAGTTTATACAGCTATACTAAAACACTAGAAATATATTTTCTCTATCCCAATACTAAAACACCAAAAAGAAACATATTTTCTCTACTTCACTATTAGTTCTCTTGGAACAGTTTCTTGCCTTAACAGATAATTGTTGCTGTATTTATATTAACACACAAGCTGAAGTTTTGCAAAATATGGCTGCTGAGGCACATGAAAAAGAGTTACTGATGATGCTTATGCATAAACAAACACCTCATGAGATTTGTTTCTTTGGTTAAAAGACCTTAGAGTTACGGTTTTATTCGTTATTTCAGACAAATGGCCTAATATTATTGTTAGTGTTCCTATTCTACCTCCTGATTCACTATATGGTGCCTGAGATCTTAAAAACCAGATAGTGCCCAATTACATTTATTGAAATATTTTGATCAAAGATTCTATAACAAGATCATGATCCAAAGAAGAGAACCATGAGACAATTGTGTGTAATTCTCCTAAAATCCAGATTTCTGGCTTTCATGGAGGTTGGGGCAACCTACATAAGCCATTGCCTTTGGGTGTCCTTTTGAACCTCAAGCATTGAAAAAAAAAAAAAAAAAAAAAACTGATTCCTGAAGCCACCTTGAGTCAAACAATTGTCCAGATAAACTAACAAGACCATTTTGCTATGGGCATTGTGCTTTTTTTTTTTTTTTTCTCCCCAGAAGAATTCAGTCTGTTTTGAGACACTAACTCCAAAAATCAGACTGGGAATTATGTTTAGGGTAAATCAGTAATCGGTTTAGTCAGTCTTCAAAACAATGTTATATGGAATACCTGTCTAATGTTTGTAATCAAATGTTCACCCTCTTGCTATACAAAGAATTATGTATCCTAAAGAAACCAGGCTCTCAGAGGAGATCAACCTCATGGATCAGACTCCATTCTGTCTTAGGTTTCACTCTGCTTCTGAAAAAGTGACCCGTGACTCTTAATAGGTAAAACAAGGAGGGGCAGCTTGCCCTTGGGAAGAACACTTAGTATGTTTTAAACAAATTAACTGGAAACCTCAACCAGGAGAAGTCTATCCTGTATTATCTTGCTAATCATGTATTCTTTAACAGAAACTTGTTTGTCACATGTATATTTTTCTATAGTTTCTGTTTTCTCTAGACGAACTTTGTGTGCTTTATAGATTTTTTTTGTGTGACAAATTCAACTAATTTAGATAATCCTTTTCTAACTGATAGTGAACTTAACGTGAGTAATCTCTTGTTCAGAGTCCTGAGGAATGCGTGGGACAATGCACTCTGAGAACCTTAAGATTACCTTTAGATATTCATAGTAATGATTCTAGTAAATATTAGAAAAGGAATATTAAATTGTTACCCATTAAAAAACAAGAGTCAGAAGAAAGCGCGTTGGTCCAACACTCAGGGTGTCATTGGTAGATTTAATTCCTACTTATGATACAGTTGAATTAGAGAAATCTTTAAGAAATTTATCAATCACTATGGGACAAATAACAAAGTTGCTACTGGGATAAAAACACAATGGCAATCTCTGACCTCATTAAGCGAAGGTGGCATGAGATAACGAAACAGACTTGAGATTTTTTTTATCAAAAAAGGTGTAATCTGTGCTGTAACAAATACCTCGTTACGTTTAGATAAATAACACAAGTTTTTTTTTAGAACACATAGATAGCAAGCTATTTGGTTACATACTGTAACACCCTTACAAACACCAGCTTTATTTGGTTGGTTACCATCAAAAATAGGTACATGAGCTAGATCACTACTGCAAGGGATAGTCTTGATAATATTAGACATAATAAAATTTATCTTCTATTGTCTTACACACTTAAAAGGCAAAAGAAAAAGCCTCAGGCTAAAATATTGGTATACACTGAGTCTGCAATTGATGAGAACTTTGCTCTTACTTAAGATCCCGGTGAAGAACCAGATAGTATCCGCTGGAAAACCAGCACTGTTGAGTTTAAAAAGCCTACAATGGCCACCATCTAGGAACTCAATTAAGTCCAGGTATTGATCATAGATGTGTTATCTCCAATCTCCGATCAAAAGGAGAAAATGATTTAAGAAATAATACTGGAGTCATTATTCCCTGTCCTTGAACACTGAGAAAGTGACCCAGCTGGAACTGGGGTCACAAGGGCTCACAAAGACTCACTAAGACACATCAAATGAGCCCTGAGATTAAGACAACAGATGGGACAATCTTAAAAATTATCTTTTTAAGAAAGAAAAATATCTTTTAGGGAACATTTCACATAAGCCAGAACACAAAAGACTCCATTTTTTTTTTTTTTTTTAACTAAATCTTATAGTAAATTTGTTGGACCAATGAATACCCTCCTGACTGTTGGTTACTGAAACCTATACCAATGATTGTTAAGAAGGACAATTCAAAATATAAGATCACAGTTTCTAGCCAGTTTGTGAAACAGTGAAGCTTTCAGTGGTTTTGTCCGTTTTATACCCTATAATATTCTTAAGACTTGAAAAGATGTGACTCTAGCAGCATGCTTGTCTGCTTCCGACTTTTGTCTTTTTAAATATGTGAACCAGTTACAAGACGTAAGTGGCTATTCAAGAGACAAAACAAAGGCCAGTAAATAAGTATCATAAAAATAAGTGCTGTAGAAGTATTAAGAATTGTTTTCGCTCTAGCCCTTTTACTCATTTCTATTTTAACCTTTGCTTGTGTTCCTCTCTCTAGACAAGCATGTGTGTCTTGGTGTATGCCTTAAAAAGTTGTTGCCTTTTCCCCCAAAGAGTAGAGTCGTTTCAAGGGATTCAAAAGTTCCAGCTCCAAATGATTGTTGCTCAGAGATTTCAACCCATCCCCCATCAAGAAGAGAAACAACAGCCCAATAAAGGGCCATTATAAATAAAAGAGAGATATAATAGTTTAACTCAGACAATACAAGAGTTCCACTTCTCTAACCTTTAGACCTCTATGCCCCCATCCAGCCGGAAGCAGCTAGAGAGACACGGCACCCTGTTTCCCAAGATTGAGAAACCTACAACAAAAGTGGAGAGTTAAAACAGGCTGCTCAGCCATATCTTGAACAGAACCTGTGCCATTTTTCCTTTCCCTAGCCTGTCCCTGTCTCCAAGTATGATTTTGCTGTTAACTCCCCTAAAAGTTAAATATTAACTAATGTTTCCCCTAGGACCATGAAAAACAAGTGATATCAATCTAAGCCTGTCAAACAAGAAGAAGGATGGCACCAGCCACCCCCTGGGCTGATGGGATAATAGAAACAAAAGATCAACATGTTTGAAATATGACCAATGAAACCAAACAGAAAGAAAATGGACATTCCACAAGCTCCTAAAACCCATCTCCCCTTTACCTAAAAGACCCCAGCTGGATGGCAGTTCCTTGAGACAGTTTTAGGAAGAGATCGTTCCCTTCTGTCTCCACATACCAGTATATATAATAAAGCTCTTGCTACCCACCGCATCCCTGTCTCAAGAATTGGCTGTTGCGGCAGGCGGCTCTAACTTGAGAAATTGCGGTAACAACCCTGGCCTTTGGCCCATGCACCCATGAATGTGTGCTCTTTCGCTACATTTCTCCTCACAAAACTCTGAATCTGGCACCAGCAGATATCTAAGTGTGGAAGTCAACACCTATCACTGGTGACAGTGTCACAGGTCACTAGATATTTATGCTCAGGCTGAACTTGGCTATGTTCTGCCCCAGGCAAGGGCCCTAATCCTTCAAACCAAATGATGACACTTAGGCACTGGCAGACATTATTGTTTTTATCAACACCAGGGTCTGGATGAGGGGCAGCAGGCCAGGTAGGCCAGGTGAAGACCAGGTGGTCCGGGCTAAGGCTTATTTACCAATCAGAATGGAGACAGTCACCAAAATTTCTGATGGGACGAGTCACAGACAATGAGCCAATAGGAGAGGTCTGGCCTAACTGGCCAGTTCCACAAAGCCTTTCATTTTGCCCACTACACTCAGCGGCCTCGTCTGGCTTTGGCCACAGGAATTGAGCACACCCACGGAATATCTTGGCAGATGGCAACCCCTGGTGTGGACAGGTTCAAGACTGGGAGAGCAGGCCAGGGACCTGTTTTCCACTTACTTGAGGATATCAGTAGGCAAGGCTTCCCCACTCAGCATCTATTGCTGCTCTGTCTCTCTCTCTCTCTATGTGTTCATTCTGTGAAATCTCTCCATTCTACCCCTGAGAAACATCACAACTACAAATGCCTGAGAAAGAGCCTAGAGATGAAACGGGGAAAGCCACTGGTTGCCCATTGGCAGAGAACAGCAGGTGGTCCACTTGGGGAGTCTTAGATACCAGTGGTTCATGGGGAAGCTACACCATGGGCAGACCTTGGTGAGGTAAAATTGTGGCAGATGCAAGGCCTTCCTGGGCCTACTAATTAGGCTGAGACTTTCTATCAAAACACCACATCAAGTGGAAATATTGAGTCCTTCTAGGGGACTCTTCTGGCTCTGAAGATCCCAACCTTGTCATCTTCTCGACACACACCTTGCTTGCACACATTATCTTGAGGAGATCAGTAGACAAGGCGTTCTTACTCAGCACCTATTGTCCTTCTCTGTATGTGTTCATTCAGAGAAATCTCTTCATTCTACCCCTGAGAAACATCACAAGTACGAGTGCCTGAGAGAGAGCCTGGAGATGAAAGGGGGAGGGCTTCTGGCTCTACCGGGTCCCATGGGCAGAGAATAGCAGGTAGTCTATCTGGATGGTCTTAGATATCGTTGCTTAACATGGGAAATACCCCATGGGCGGACCCTTGCCAGGTGGAGCTTGTGGGGAGATGCAAGCCTCTCCAGCGACTACTAATTCCGCTGATCCTTTGTATGGCGAAAAACCCTGCCAAGTGGAATGGGCAGATAACATTGTCCCATGCCTGCCAAGGGCCTCTCCTGGGACTAAAGATCCCAACCTGGTCTCGACCTCGTCACCTGCTTAGCACACATCTTGCCTGCACACAAAATTCTGCCTTTCTCCGTGAATGCCTTATCCTACTAGAAAAAAAAGCAGGCCACCCAGCCAAAGGCAGTACCACCCACATGCAGTGAAACTGCCATTTTCAGATTTTGGCTGTCTACAGGTCCACTGCCTCCGGTGGACACTGCGTATGTGGCCGGCCCCTGAAGACAAGGCCGAAATCCTGGCAGCCAGGGCACCAGCAGTCCAGTGGTTTCAGGATGTGGGGACATGGATGACCTGTTTGCCACATATAGGAGGGAGCCTTGGGCCCTAGACTGGCTCGCCATTCAGCTCCGCGACATTCAGTACTGTCCCTGGCCTTGGCCGGTGCCTCTGTGAATGTGTGCTCTCTAGCGATATTTCTCCTCCTGTCACTCTCGTTCTGCCACCAGGGGATATGTGAGTGTGGAAGTCATCACCTATCACTGGCAGCAGTGTGACAAGTCACTGGAGATCTAGGCACAAGCTGATCTTGGCTGTCTTCTGCCTTAGGCAAGGGCCGGAATCCTTTATCCCAGATGGTGACACCTGGGCACTGGCAGACACTCATTTTTCTCAACACAGAGGTCTGGGTGAGGATCAGCAGGCCAGGTGAAGGCCGGGTGGGCAGGGCTAAGGTTTATGTACCATCACCATGGAGACAGCCACTGGAAGAGTGGGCGGAGCTTCTGATGGGCCCAGTCACAAGCACTGAGCCAATGGGAGAGTTCTGGCCCACCAGGTGGATGACACAGGGTCCTCCATTGTGGCCTATGACACTTAGTGGCCAACTCTGGCTGTGGCCACAGGATTTCAGCACAACCTTTGGAAAGGCTACACAGACAGATGGAAGCCCCTGGTGCAGACAAATTCTGGGCTTTGGGAGAGCAGGCCAGGTCCCTGTTTTCCACTTTCCTGAGGATATCAGTAGGCAAGGCATCCCCACTCAGCATCTCTTGCCTCTTTCTGTCTCCCTATTGTATGTGTTCATTCTGTGAAATCTCTTCATTCTACCCCTGAGACACATCACAACTTGGAGTGCCTGGGAGAGAGCCTAGAGATGAAAAGGGAAATGTCTCTGGCTCTACTGGTTGCCCATGGGCAGAGAAGAACAGGTAGTCTATCTGGAAGGTCTAGATAGTAGTGACTGTTGGGGGAGCTATACCACGGGCAGACCCTGGCTAAGTGAAGCTTGCTGACAGATAGTAGCCTCTCTGGAGACTACTAATTCTGCTGATACATTGTATGGAAAAACCCAGCCATGGGGATTGGGCAGAAAACATTGATACATACCTGCCAGAGGCCTCTCCTGGGTCTGAAGGTCCCACCCTGGTCTCCACCTTGGCATCTTCTCAGCACACACCTTGACCATCCACATCAAATCCGCCTTTCTCCACATATGCCCTTTGCTAGGAAACACAGCATGCCACTCAGCCAAATGAGAGTAGAGGCAAAGTCAACTGAAATGACCACTTTCAAAATTTTGCCATCTGCTGGTCCACAGCCTCCAGTGGCACACTGAGTATGCACCAGGTCTCCCAAGACAAGGTCAAAAATCCTGGCAGCCAGGGACCCAGTAGTCCGGTGTCTGTGGATGTGGAGATATGGATGACCTATTTGGCATGTACAGGAGGGAGCTCGCACTTGAGCTCCACAACATTTGGTATTATCTCTGGCCTTTGGCCTGTGCCCCCGTGAACGTGTCCTCTCTAGCTACATTTCTCCTCCGATCACTTTGAATCTGCATCTCTGCATCCCTGGGCATCTCTTTTTTTCAGCCCAATCAGTAAATCCTCAGGAGTCTCTATAAGTATTTTCTAATTCACCCTGAATTTTTTTTTCACCAATTACTTTTTATGTATCACACATAAATTACAGATAATACACAAACAGAGGTGACGGAGAGAATCTTGCAGTCTCATCCTCCCAGACAGCCAGCCAGGTTATGGAGGTGATCTTGGCAGCCTCAACTTCCTAGACAGCCCTGGTCACACATAAGATTCACCCATAAGATTAACAGACAAACAGAGCACTTGGACCAGACAAGCCAGAAAGGAAAGGAGGAACAAAGATGATCTTAGTGAGGTCCAACACATTACTGAACCTCCACTTCAGTCCTCCAGATACCGTCTATCCCCAATGCCAGATGGAGGGGCTTCAATCTCCCAATATAAACCAATAGAGATGTCTACAGCCACTCCCCAAATCCAGGGTGCGCCAACCAGAGACAGACAACATCCAAACACAAAACCAACGGCTGCCACACACTCACACGCCTGCGCTTTTCTAGAGTCACCGGGAGTCTCTCCTTGTGATAATACAGGGACAGTCATCCAAGGCGCCAGTCACTTTAGAAACTAAGGGCCTGGGACCAGTTCTGGAAGCCACACTGGCCCAGCCTATCCACCCTGGCCCTGAGCGCAACAGGGAGAGAGTCGCAGACTCACCTCAGAATCCTGATTAGGTCTTGCCTTCACCCACCTCTTTGGTGTGGTTGGGGACCGGTGGAGCTGCAGGGGAGCCTGGGTCCGGGGACATCCTCCAGGGATAAACGGAGTCCCCAGCAGCCAGTTGGTAGGAGAACTGTTGATGAGGCCTGGGCCCCACCACATGCCACCACGTCTCAAACGGCTAGAGCTCCCTTTAGAGCCACCAAATTGTTACCACAGTTTCTCTAGTTAGAGCCACCTGCTGCAAACAGTCAGTTCTTGAGACGGGGGTGAGGTAGGTAGCAAGAGTTTTATTATATATACTGGTATATGGAGACAGAGGGGAATGATCTCCTAAAGCTGTCTGTCTTGAGGAGCTGCACTCTAGCTGGGGTTTTATAGGGAAGGGGGACATGGGTTTTAGGAACTTGTGGAATATCCATTCTCTTTCTGTTTGGTTTCGGTGGTTATATTTCAAACATGTTTATTTTTTCTTGCCATTATCTCATTAGTCCAGGGTGGGTGGCTGGCACCATCCTTCATCCTGTTTGATAGGCTTACATTGATATCAATTGTTTTTCAAGGTCCTAGGGGAAACATTTGTGAACATTTAACTTTTGGGGGAATTAACAGCAAAATCATACTTGGAGAGAGAGACAGGCTAGGGAAAGGAAAAATGGCTCAGGTTCTGTTCAAGATATGGCTGAGCAGCCTGTTTCAGCCTCCATGATAAAAGGGCTCCAATGTATGCAATGTTTCCCCACATAGCTAATATCAGCGGCCAATTGGGGAATAATGCATATGGAGACTCAGGGTTCTTATTCTGTTGTTGTCAAGTTGAACACTCAGCAGTGGTGATAACCAGATCAATAGACACCGGTAACCATTAACCTGACTCTATGCATTTAGCTAATTTTTGTATTTCATATAAATGAGATCATATAATATTTGTCCCTTTGTGTCTAGCTTATTTCACTTAGCATAGTCTTTTCAAGTTTCATACATGTTGTAGCATATATCAGAACTTCATTTCTCTTTATGGCTGAATAATATTCATTTATTTGGCTGTACCACATTTTGTTTATCCAACTGTTCGTTAATAGACATTGGGTTGTTTCTACCTTTTGCCTATTATTCATAACTCTGCTGTGAGTTTTCAGGTACTGGTTTCTGTGTGGATGTATATATATATTTTTTACGGTAACACTGTGTTTAATCATTTGAGAACTGCCAGACTGATTTCCAGCTACACAATTTTACATGTATGAGGGTTCCTATTTCTCCACATCCTTGTCAACACTTATTGTTATCTGACTTTTTGATTCTAGTCATCTTAATGGGTGTGGAGTGTTATCTCATTGTGGTTTTTATTTGCATGTCTTGGCATGAAAAGATGCCAAGTATCTACTCTTGTGCTTATTGCCCATATGTATATGTACTTTGGAGGAATATATATTCACATCCTTTGCCTAGTTTTTAATTGGGTGGTTTGTCTTTTTATTCTTGGGTTGTAAGAGTTCTTTATGTATTCTAGATATATAAAGATATATACCAGATGTGTCTTGCAAAAATTTTCCCATATTTTGTAGGCTGTCTTTCATTTCCTTGTTTCTTGAAATGCTGATTTATGATTCAGATTACCTCTTCCCTGATAGACAGCTGAAGTCTCATGCTCACATGGTATCTTGTGGTCAAGAGGTCAATCTTTTCCAAGGCCCAAATTAGGTACTTTTTTACTAGACTACCAGTGCTGTTGAGTTGACTCGGATTCATGGCGACCCCATGCATGTCAGAGTAGGACTGTGATCCACAGGGTTTTCAGTGGCTAATTTTTCAGAAGTAGATCTGCAGGGATTTCTTCCAATGTGCCTCTGGGTAGACTAAATCTGCAGACTTTCAGTTAGCAGTCAAGCATGTTAATCATTTATACCACCCAGGGAAAATAGCCAGGTAGGAACTGCTAATCAAATGGAGAATAGTTGACTATACTCTAAAACTTTAGGAGTTTCAACTGCTATTCTACTCTTCAGTTTTCCCAAGGCTTTATAAGGCATCTTTATGGAAAACCTGGTGGCATAGTGGTTAAGAGTTTGGCTGCCAACCAAAAGATCGGTAGTTTGAATCCACCAGGCACTCCTTGGGAACCTTATGGGACAGTTCAACTCTCTCCTACAGGGTCATTATGGGTCAGAATCAACTCGACAGCAAGGGGATCTACCATAAAACAAAAAACAAACAAAAAATCCATTGCCGTCAAGTTGATTTTGACTCGTAGTGACCCTTTACGACAGAGTAGAACTGCCCCATAGGATTTCCAAGGATGTAATCTTTATGGAAGGAGACTGTCACATCTTTCCCCATTGGAGCACTGAGTGGGTTTGAACTGCCAACCTTTCAGTTAATAGCCGAGTACTTTAATTACTGCACCACCAGGGCTCCTTTTCTATCTCCCATAGGCATTTAAATTAGCATTGCATCTCTTGTGACATGAGGCCAAAGTGATATGGCAGCTTGCACTGCAGCCTAAATCTGCTTCAGAGCGATCTCTTTCTATGAACTGCCTTCAGAAGTGTAAACCTTATGGGTTACCACATGGAAAGTGGTCCCACAAATATTGTGTCATTTATTCATGGTGGTAGTACATGAGAGTTCCCTGGGTTCTGGATTCTGCCTCCCGAGCAAGCTTTCTCTCTTTCTGTTTTTCCTTGGAAACGTGAAGTGCAATGACGAGGACCCAGTAGAAATCCGAGTGGCGGATGATTCACTCACCCAGGTAAGGCCACCCAGGAGTCCCCCATGGACAGGTGTCTCGTGCTGTGGGGACTGGGGGCTCTAGTGAAGGGTGAAGCATCCCCAGAGTGATGGTTTTTTTCAAACCCTAGGGACCAAGAGATGCCCTCTGAAGGGTCCCCAGTGTGACAGGTCTAAACTGACCCTAGGGACCTAGGGACACCTTAAACCTCAGGGACTGTGGCCTTCCCATCAGAAATTACTACAGAAAGGTCTACGGAGTGTCCCCAGAGTGACAGGTCATTTGACCCTAGGGACCAAGGGACACATTTCATGGAGAGTCCCCAGAGCGACGGGTTATTTCAAACCCTAGGGACCAAAGGATGCCTTCTTTTTGACCCCAGGGAGTAGGGAATTTCTGACCTGCTGGTATTGCACTCTTGGTAGGAACTGCAGCCTGTCCCTATTCCTCTCCTCTCAAGCTGGACTTTTGCCCAGACACTTGTTTCAGCTGTCATTTTTATGTATCTGGATATTGTCTGCCTCTAGATGGTACACCCTGTTTCGGGAAGAATGGATGTAGAGGTCTATGTTTGGATTGAGAAATTGAAGCCCCTGTGTTTGGTATTGGGGATAAGAGGTATCTGGAAGATCAAAGTGGAGATTCAGATATTCCTGGTAATGTGTTAGACTTCACTAAACCATTTCTGACTTGTCTGGTCTGAGCGCTCTGTTTGTCTGATGTGTGACCGGGGCTGTCTGGGAGGTTGAGAGTGCGAGATTGTCTTTGTTGCCTCTGTCTGTGTCTTACCTGTAATATGTGTGTTGCGTAGAAACTAACTGGTGAAGAGAAATTCAGGTTGAATTGGAGCATGCTTGTGGAGACTCCTGAGAATTTACTGACTGGGCTCTTTACTGAGCAACTGGTCATCTTTTGCTCTAGGTGGTTTGAAGAAAAAAGGTAATTTTGTCTTAAAGGAAAAGTAGTTCCAGACCAGCAAAAGAGAAAGAAATTGTTGTCTTTTGCCTTTCAAAATGTCTGGAATTGGGATGACTCCCTCCAGCTTCCAGTCTCCCTAGCTACCAATTGGATTCATTTACAAAATTGCTAAAGGGCTTTGGTATTTACTGGGTAGATATGCCTCTATGTAAATCAATCAGAATGGGCTAATCTTGTCTTCTACCTTGAGTTAAAAGGTATGTAGGGTGGGGCAAAATCAGGCCTCCTCAGTCCCCAGCCCTCAGCTGCCAAGACCACAATGGAACATGTCTGAAATGGCCTGGAGAAATGTTAATTGGTCAGTTAAGCAGAAACCTTGTGATTTCCAAAGCCAGTTGATAAAATTAGATTGGAAAAATATGAGAAATAATAAATGTTGAATGAAAATTTTGAATATTTAAAGAAAATTTATTTCAATTAGTTATGTTTTATAGTATATAGGCTTAAAATAATCTCTAAGATCTTTTAGGTAACTTATTGATGTTAAATTGAATCTGCTTCAAAGACAAAGGTTCGGTTTGTCATTAGAATAAGATTCCTGAGTCAGAAACCAAGCCACATTGCTTTAAGAAAAAACTAAGGGTTTTATTTTAAGATCTTTGGTTAAATAACTGAAGTATTGTTTCTTGGTAACTTATGAGAAGTTTGAAAGAAAGTGCTAAAAAGGTTTATTTAACATAATATAAATTACATGGACCATGTTGTTAAAATCATGAAAAAAGTGCCTGATTCTTTCTCTTTGGGTTATTGCTAACTTGGTTGCAAATTTATTTATTTATTTATTGAATCTAACATCATTAAAGCCAATAGTTTGATTGGAGAATTCACACCATTTACCTATGAAGTTATTTTTATTACTATTCGGATATTTAGAGACTTGATAAATCTTGGTATATTCTTGATATATCCTGACTATATGATGTTGTGTCTCGGGATTATTATATGTTACATCTGAAGTTCTTTAAAAATATGGTTAATGGTTATTATTAGAAATATTTTTATCTAAAGTTTTTAACTGATTTTATTTGGCCTTTATGTTGTGCTTGTAATTGATTTCTGTCAGGACTTTCACCGTTAAGAATTATGTTTACAAATTAATCATGGCTATTTTTTCCACTTACATTAAGTTTTTTCATCTACAGGTAAGTTTTTACTTTGCTGATTTCCTGAAAACACTTGACCAAAGTGTCTAAAGTAAAGGGTGCTATGGGTTTTATGTGAGAATATTCCTCATGCTTTAAGGTCCTACTTTCTGGAGATAAGAAACCATTTTTCTCTTTTCTCCTGGATTGTCTAACTAGTGGGTTTAAATATAGTAACTCTTGAGTTAGAAGTTCTTGTTGACAAACTTAACAAAGTTGTGAATATCATGACCAGAAAGGTGTCTGAAATATGAACTATAATTTTACAAATTAGAATAGCAATCTTAGGTTTGGCAGAATGTAGTTGCTGCTGAGGCACATGAAAAACAGTTACTGATGCTTCTTATCATGCCTGAACAAACACCTCAGGAAATTTGTTTCCTTGGTCCAAAGGCCTTAGGGTCATAGTTTCATTGGTGATTTCAGACAGTTGGCCTAATGTTAGTGTTTCTATCCTACCTCCTGGTTAGCTGTATGGTGCCTGAGATCTTAAAAACAGATAGCGATTGAATATTTTCAATCAAAGATTCTATAACAAGATCGTGATCCAAAAGAGGGAACCATGAAAGAGTTGTACGTAATTCTCTTAGAATCCAGATTTCTGATTTTCATAGAGGTTGAGGCAACCCACACAGGCCATCATCTTTGGGTGTCCTTTTGCAAACAATTGTCCAGATAAACTAGCAAGACCACTTTGCTGTGGACGTTGTGCTTTTTTTTTTTTTTTAAGAAGTCAGTCTGTTTTGAAAAACTGACTCCAAAGATTAGACTGAGAGTTATGTTTAGGTAAATCCATAATCATTTTAATCAGTCTTCTAGACAATGTTACATAAGGTACCTGTCTAATATTTGTAATCAAACTCTTACCCTCTTGCTATACAGAAAATTATGTATCTTAAACGAGGTTCTCAGAGAAGATCAGCCTCATGGCTCAGACTCCATTTTGTCTTAGATTCCACTTCTGCTTCTGAATAAGTGACCCATGACTGTTAATAGGTAAACCGAAGAGCGACAGCTTGCCCTCAGGGAGAACACTTAGTATGTCTTAGACGGATTAACTGGAGGCATCCAACAAGAAAAGCTAATAATGAAAACTTAGTTGTCACATGTAAGTTTTTCTATATTTTCTGTTTTTTCCGGACAAACTTTGTGTGTTAAAGGTAATGTTAAATTTGTCATCCTTTGTAAAACAAGAGTCAGAAGAAAGCCCACTAGTCCAACACTCAGGGTATGGTTGGTAACTTTAATTCCTATTTATGAAACAGGCTGCTCAGCCATATCTTGAACAGTACCTGAGCCAATTTTTTTTTTCCTTCTTCTGTCTCTCCTTTCCCTCCCCTAGCCCATCCCTGCCTCCAAGTAAGATCCTGATGTTAACTCCCCAAATGTTTAAGTGTTAACCAATGTTTCCTCTAAGACTGTGGAAAACAAATAATATTAATCTAAACCTGTCAAATAAGACGAAGGATGGCGCCAGCTCCCCCCTGAGCTGATGGGATAATGGCAGGAAAAGATCAACGTGTTTGAGATACGACCACCAAAACCAAACAGAAGAAAGAGAGCGCACATTCCACAAGTCCCTAAAACTTATGGCCCCTTTTGTCTTAAAAACCCTAACCCATCGGTAGTCTGGTGAGACAGACAACTTTAGAAGGAGATCATTCCCCTCTGTCTCCATGTACCGGTGTATCTAATAAAGCTCTTGCTACCCACCTCACCCCTTTCTCAAGAATTGGGTATTTGTGGCAGGAGGCTCTAACTCGCGAAATTGCGGTAACATTTATGGTATATAATTTGGAGAAATCTTTAAGAAATTTATCAATCATTGTGGGACTAGAGACACAACCCGGGTTCATGTGAATCTCAGACTTAAGCCAGTGCAAAAAAAAGATTAGAGAGTGTGTAGAAGACCCTGAGAAATTTAAGGATGAGTTTATGAAACGCAGCTTGAATTTTAATTTGACCTAGAGAGATGTGATGGTCATTTTAACTCACTGTTATAGTACAGATGAGAAGGGACTAAGATCCTGGCTGAGGCTAGAGAACAGGCAGGCGATAATACTAACTGCCCACAACCAACACACATTATTTTCAGACTGGGAGGAGAAACAGTCCTTGATGCTGAGCTGAATTGGGATTACAATAGAGATGATAAAAAAAAAAAAGAGCCAGATATTTAGTTGCAGTGTACTAGACGAGATGTAGAAGCGTATATAGCCAAGCCTGTTAATTATAACAGGGTAAAAGAAATTACCCAGACACCAGAAGAAAACCCAACAGTCCTCCTCACCAGGCTGACTGAGGCTTTTAAGAAATATACTAACACTGACCCTGAGAGCCCAGAAAGAAAGACTTTGCTAACTATGACAGCAGATATTAAAAAGAAACTGCAAAAGATAGAGCCAGGACCCCAGACGCCACGCTCACGACTGGTTGAGGAAGCCTTTAAGGTCTTTAATAACAGGGACCTGGCAGCAGAGGATAAAATGAAGAAAAAGGCCCGATTGTGGCAGTAGCACTTCAGGGCCCACCTCGAGGTAACCCAACAAGATCCTGAAGACCAAGACCTCCACGAGAATTTCTTCATCGGCCGGTGAGTATCAAGCCAGACCAATGTGGGTATTGAAAAAAGAGAGGCCATTAAGGTGGATTGTCCTGAGCATTCTATAACAGGGTGCCCAGTTGACTTCCCCCAGAGGCCAGTCCAGGCAGGCCCACAGCACCTAATGTACTTCTCGGAAGAGGAGGAACAGCGGCCCTATTGATGAGGGCCAGAGGTCCACTAAGCTCTCGGCCAGACCATCGCTATTCCGCAACAGAGGCTTGGGTTACTCTCGGGGAGGTAAGGAGACTGAATTTTTGCTAGACACGAAAGCTGCTATCTCTGTTTTAACCCGAAATCCAGGCCCACTCTCCAGTCCTGACTGTGCAGTTATTGAGATTGACAGAAAGCCTAAGGTAAGGAACTTTACTTTTCCCCTTTCCTGTGAATTGGGCCAGAGAATATAAAGAAACAAAAGAGGGGGAGGCCAATATATTTGGTGGGCAGTGTAGAAAACACTCACCCCTCTATTACTTGGTTTCTACCCTTTCTGGGCCCTCCTCCTAGATTTTTTTTTTTCCTAGATACCCCAGAGTGAAACTTAAAAGTGTGCCAAACTTTGAACCCTGCCACCCTTTTATGCAATTGTCAGCCAGACTTGTGTTATTGAGACAAGAGCTTTACCACCAGAAACATCAGCCCAAAAAGATGAGCTAACTGCCCTGGTATGTGCCCCAAGAGGAAAGAAGGGGTTTTTCTTAACATGAGACAGGATGGTTGAAGAATGATGAGAGAATATTATATGTGCCTGAGTATTTATGAAAGAAAATAGTAAAAGCCTCTCATGATGTCACACACTATGGCAGGGATGCCCTCCTAAGACTACTGTCTAAATGTATAAAAAGAAAAGGGCTGTTAAAAGAAATAATTCCCTGATTTAGACTATCAAGGTCTTTCCACGACAGTAGCCACCGTAGTGTCTACAGCCTTGACCGGGGGAATAGTACTATTCAAGTTTGGCCCCAGCCTGTTTAAGCTTTTAATCAGGCCAAGTTCCTTGGTAGTCTTTACCAACTGACTCCCCAGGAAGGGGTCCCATTGGTGCCAGGTAGTGAGAGACTTCTACTTGGTTAGGCAAGATAAACTCCCCAGTCCAGCATGAAGAAGTTACAGAACCAGAGACCTCCATCCACATTCCCATAAAGATTTATGGGGTTGAAGTCTCTCAGTGGGGAGTTAGACAGGGAGCAAAGGCCCTGAGATCAGAGGGTGCCTGTCTGAGAAATAGCGAAGAGACTGGTGTGGTTAGAGGAGAAGCAAGTAAAAGAGAAATAGGCTATACTATCAGAGAGGTAATAGGGAGTTGAGTGTAGAACCTAGAGACTTAGAAAGACAGAGAACAGAGGGGCCCCCAAATCTGCAAACAAAGTAACAAGAAATGGGCCAGGGCACAGAAACAAAGCCATTCCCCAGAACAGTGGGGCAGGGTATCTAAAAATAGCCCACAAACTTCTTTAAAGTTGCCTTTCAGAAGCAGCTGGAGAAAACCAGGCCCAGGGACATGCGCAGAACATCCACCTGTGATGGCTGTGTGACCTTCCACCAGGGGCAATGAGGGGCTACAGCCCCAGCCAGGGAATCGAACCTGGGGAGCGGGAGACTGCGCAGGCATGACACCCCATAATAAGTCCTGCTACGAATCCCAGAAGCCTCCAGGACAGGAGCCATCTTGGAAAGCTGGTGCACGTGCACCTCAGTAAACATATCCCCACCTGTGTCTATGAATAAACATGAATCTTTTCCTGCTCAAGAACTTTAACAAAATCTGGCCTATCTTTTGTTCTGTGAGATGAGGGTAAGTGTTGCTCTAGGCACTCCTAGTCTCCGCTTGCAAGCCTCTTCAATAAAGCTTTGCTCACGTGGAAAACTACGTGCCTTACCTGTTCATTCTTGACCAGTGAGAGGCAAGAACCTTATTCCAGTAATAACGGGACTTGCATAATCAAGGGAAGCCCCTATCCATTTGCCTATTTGTGCCATCTGCTGGTCAACACCCTTCCAGGGCACACTGCTCTTGCGGGGTTCCTGGACTCCAGGGCCAGAAATCCTGGCAACCGCGGGCCTGGCAGGCCTGTGGAGTGTGGATGTGAAGACACTGGTGACCAGTGCCCCTTTCACCAGGGGGATCATTGGGCCCCAGTCTGGCTGTCCCTGGGGGTTCCCAAAGCCTCTCCTGACCAAGGCCATTGGCCCGTGCCTCCCTGAATTTGACCACTCCACCTAGCATTCTCCTCTGGTCATTCTGATTCTGCCTCCATCGGCTACGTCACTGTGGACCTGACAGCAGTGTCACAGGTCTCCAGATTCCCAGGCTCAGGTTGGCCTTGGCCTCCTTCTGCCCCGTGCAAAGGCCTGAAGGCATCAAGTGCCCGAGGAGGACACGTGGACCCTGGCAGACATTATTCCTTATCAACTCAGAGGTCTGTGCGAGGGTCAGCAGATCAGGTAGGCCAGGTGAATGTCGGGTTGGTGGGGCTAAGGCTTGTTTACCATTACTATGGTCACAGCCTCTGGAAGCAGTGGGTGGAGCTTCTGAGGGGTCAAGTCACAAATACTGAGCCAATAGGAGGTCTCGCCCACCTGGCCCGTTCTATAGAACCATTCATTTCGACCTATGGCACTCAGTGGCCTCTTCTGGAGGTGGCCACAAGAATTGAGCACACTGAGGGAAACTCTGAACACGGGAGGCCCTGATGTGGATACGTTGAAGGCACTGACTGGTTGAGTGGGCCAGGTACCTGTTTTCCGGTTACTTAAGGCTGTCAGTAGGTAAAGCATCCCCACTCAGCATCCATTGACTCTGCCTATCTCTCTCTGTATGCGTCCCGACTGAAATTTCTTAATTGTGCCCCTGAGAAACATCACAGCTACCAGAGTGGGAGCGAGCGCCTAGAGATGTAAGTAGGAAGGCCTCTGGCTGTATTGGTTGCCTATGGGCTGAGAACAGCAGATAGATAGTCTATCTGGATGGCCTTAGAGACTGGTGGTTAATGGGGGAGCTACACCATGGGCAAACCACAGCCGGGTTGAGCTTGTCTACACCCTGGGCAGACCACAGCTGGGTTGAGCTTGTCGGCAATTGGAAGCCCCTCTGGAGAATCCTTCTTTTGCTGATACGTCGTATTGAAAAACCCAGCCAAGTGGACTTGGCAGAAAACATTCACACATACCTGCAGAGGCCTGTCCTGAGTCTGGAGATCCCAATCTGGTCTCCATCATGTCATCTTCTCAGCGCATACTTTGCCTGCACACATAAAATCTGCCTTTCTCTATGAATGCCTTATCCTACAAGGAAACACAGTGTGCCTCTCAGCCAAAGGAAGTAGAGGCAAAATCACTAAAATATGTATTTTCATCTTTTTGCCTTCTGCTCTTCTACAGCCTTCGGGTGCACACTGCATATGTGTCGGGTGTCAGAAGACAAGGCCGAAATCCTGGCATCAAGGGCCTCAGGAGGACAATTTTTTATGGATGTGGGGATATGGATTACCTCTTTGTCAAGTACAGGAGGGAGCACTGGTCCCTAGACTGGCTTGCTCTTGGACTACACATCTTCCACCCTCCATTGTCATTGTCCGTGGCTCCCTGAGTGTGTGCACTCTAGTTACATTTCTCCTGCCATCACTCTTCCAGCAGCACTCCAAGCATGGAGGTCATCATTTAGCACTGACAGCATGTCACGGATCTCTATATATCCAGGCCTAGGCTGACCTTGGCTGTCTTCTGCCCCAGGCAAGGGCCCCAATGCTTCATCCCAGATAATGACACTTTGGCCCTGGTGGACATTATTCTCTACCAACACAGAGGCCTGGGTGAAGGCAGCAGGCCAGGTAGGCCAGGTGAATGTCAGGTGGGTGGGGCGAAGGCTTCTTTACCATTACCACGGAGACAGCCTCTGGAAGCAGTGTGTGAGATTCTGATGGGCCGGGTCATAAGTACTGAGCCAACAGGAGAGACAGGGCCCACCTGGGCGATTCTACAGGGACCTTCATTGTGGCCTATGACACTCAGCGGCCACTTCTGGCTGTGGCCACAGGAATTCAGCACACCCAGGGAAAGGCTTTGCGGATGGGAGCCCCGGATCTGGATAGGCCGAAGGCACTGGAAGAGCAGGTCAGGTACCTGTTTTCCACTAATTTCAAGACATTAATCAGCAAGGTATCCCCACTCAACATCTATTTTCTCTCTCTGTCTCTGTTTGTATGCATCAGTTGTGCGACATCTCTTTATTGTACTGCTGAGAACCATCACTGCTATGAGACCCAGAGGGAGAGAGTAGACAAGAAAGGGGGAAAGCCTTTGGCTGTATTTGTTGCCCATGGGCAGAGAATAGCAAGTAGTCCATCTGGATGGCCTTAGAGACTGTTGATTGATGGGAGAGCTACAACAAGGGCAGGCCCTGGCCAGGTGAAGCTTGTAGGCAGACGGAAGCCCCTCCTTCAACTACTACTTCCACTGACAGATTATATTAAAAAAAAGCCCAACAGGTGGACTGGGCACAAAACATTCACAGATACTTAACAAAGGCCTCTTCTGGGTCTGCAGATCTCAATCTGATCTCCAGCAAGTCGTCTTATCAGCAGACATCCTGCCTGCACACATAAACTCTGCCTCTCTCCATGAAGGCCTTATCCAGCTAGGAACCACAGCATACCACTCAGCCAAAGGAAGTGCCAGCAAAGTCTAGTGAAGCAGCCATTTCCACATTTTTGCTGTCTGCTGGTCCAAGGCCTCTGTTGGCACGCTGCATATGTGTCAGGTCTCAGAAGCCAAGGCCCAAACCCTGGAAGCCAGGGCCCCAGGCGGCCAGTGGATTATGGATACGGGAACATGGATTACTTATTGCTAATGTACAGGAAGGGGCCTTGGGACCTAGACTGGCTCGCTCCTGGACTCCATGACATCTGCCACTCTCTGTGGCCATTGTGGCTCCTTGAGTGTGTGCACTCTAGACACATTTCTTCTGCCGTCACTCTGTTTCCACCTCCAGCTGCTATCTGAGTGTGGAGGTCACCATTTAGCACTGATAGCTGTGTCACAGGTCTCTATATATCCAGGCTCAGGCTGACCCTAGCTGTCTTCTGCCCCAGGCAATGGCCCCAATGCTTCATCCCAGATGATGACACTTGGGCCCTGGTGGACATTATTCTCTATCAACGCAGAGGTCTGGGTGAGGGTCAGCAGGCTCTGTAGGCCAAGTGAATGTTGGGGGGGTGGGGCTAAGACTTCTTTACCATTACCAAGGAGACAGCTTCTGGAAGCAATGGGTGGAGCATCTGATGAGCATGGTCATAAGTAGAGACAATAGGGGAAATCTGGCCCACCTGGCCAATTCCACAGGATACTTAACTTTGGCCTATGACACTCAGTGGCCACTTCTGGCTGTGGCCACTCGAATTCAGCACACCCAGGGAAGGACTTTGCGTATGGGAGTCCCTGATGTGGACAGGTTCAAGGCGCTGGGAGAGCAGGTCAGGTGCCTGTTTTCCACTTACTTGAATACATCAGTAGGCAAGGTATCCCCCCTCAACATCTATTGTCTCTGTCTGTATGTGTCAGTGTTATGGGATCTCTTATTTGTGGTCCTGAGTACCTTCACTACTACAAGAGCTGGAGGGAGAGACTAGAGATGGAAGAGGAAAAGCCTCTGGCTGTATTGATTGCCCATGGGCAGAGAATAGCAAGTAGTCCATCTGGATGTCCTTAGAGACTGGTGATTGATGAGGGAGCTACACCAAATGTGAACCCTGGCCAGGTAGAGCTCATGGGCAGAGGCGAGCCCCTCCAGTGACTACTACTTCTGCTGATAGATTGTATCAAAAAATCCCACCACATTGACTGGGCACAAAACATTCACACATACCTGCAAGAGGCCTCTCCTGGGTCTGCAGATCCCAATCTGGTCTCTACCATGTCGTCTTGTCAGCACACACCTTGCCTGCACACGCAAAATCTGACTTTCTCCATTAATGACTTATCCAGCTAGGAACCACACCATGTCACTCAGCCATAGCCAGTGCCAGCAAAGTCAAGTGAAGCAGCCGTTTTCACATTTTTGCCATCTGCTCTTCCATAGCCTCTGGTGGCACACTGCATATGTGCCTGGTCTCAGAGGCCAAGGCCCAAATCCTGGAATTCAGGGCCCTGGGAGGCAGTGGTTTGTGGATGTGGGGGTATAGATTACCTATTTCTCACATACAGGAGGGAGCTTTGGGCCCTTGACTGGCTCACTCTTGGAATCCATGACATCTGGCACCACCCCTGGCCTTGGGCCTGTGGCTCTGTAAATATGTGCACTCTAGCTACGTTTCTCCTGCCATCACTCTGATTCTGCCTCCAGCAGCAATCTGAGTGTCAACATCACCGTCTAGCACTGACAGCAGTGTCGTAGGCCTCTATATATCAAGGCTCAAGCTGACCTTGGCTGTCTCCTTCCCCAGGCAACAGCCCCAATGCTTCATCCCAGATGATGACCCATGGGCCCTGGCAGACATTATTCTCTATCAACAGAGGTCTGGGTGAGGGTCAGTAGGCCAGGTGAAGGCCAGGTAGGTGGGGCTAAGGCTTCTTTACCATTACCATGCAGACAGCCTCCGGAAGCATTAGGTGGAGATTCTGATGGGCTGGGTCATAAGTACTGAGTCAAAAGGAGAGATCTGGCCACAGGGCTGATGCTACAGAGCACTTCATTTGGGCCTGTGACACTCAGTGGCCACTTCTGGCTGTGGCCACTTCTGGCTGTGGCCACTCGAATTCAGCACACCCAGGGAAAGGCTTTACAGATAGGAGTCCCTGATGTGGACAGATTCGAGGCACTGGGAGAGCAGGGCAGGTACCTGTTTTCCACTTACTTGAAAACATCAGTAGGCAAGGTATCCCCATGCAACATCTATTCTCTCTCTCTCTCTCTGTATGTGGTTTTGTGGCATCTCTTAATTGTACTGCTGAGAACCATCACTACTATGAGAGCTGAGGGAGAGATTTTAGTATTAAACAACATATCTGGGGTTTTTCTTCTTATCCCTTTTAATGCTTCAATATATTTTTCCTTTTAAATTATAGGTCTTGAATGAATTACTTCTATTTGGAAGAAAATTTTTCCTCTGCATAGCTATAAAACCCATCATAAGTAGCAAAAGCTTATGAAACACTCTAGGTCAGAATTTCACATGCTCAGAAAATGAGGTGGTTAGCTTTATTTCATCTTCACAATAATGGTTGTTTGTACAGGACTTTAAAGAGACAGCCAACAGTAATTGCAGAGGCAGAGCCAACATGGCGCTATAGAGAGAAGCACCATGCCATCTCTCCAGGGCAAAGAGCTGAAAAACTAAGTAAAACAGAAACAAGTGTCAAATGAAGAGGTAAAGAACTCAGCCAAGCACTGAATGGAATAACAAAATGACAGAGAACAGAGAGCAAGGAGATATACATATAAAAAATAGAGGTCCCCAATCAGCTAACATAGCACAGATTCACCGTATTGGACTCCTGTTGAAGAGCAGCTGACAGGGAGTACAGGAAAGCAGCTTCATTGAGCTCTCAGCAGGAGACAGACCACCCGATAACAAGTGATATACACTTTCCAAGCCTCCATCCTTCTCTCCCCTGCTACTTGGCCTCTGCCACTTCATAGTTGGCTGAGGTCGCTCAACTGGCTGGGAAGCATAGGGTCCTTTTTTGTTGTTGTTGTTGCATTTGATTTGTTTTGTTTTGTTTGTCCTCTTTTTCTTTTCACAGCTTGGGAGCCTCTTCTAGCCAGGCTGTACTGCATGGTCTGGGAGCCACTCCCTGTCTTTGCAGCAACACTGGTGGGATTCCTGGGGGCTGTTCTATTCTTCCTATTTTTATTTATTTAGCTGTTTTTTTTCCTTTTCTCTTTTTCTTTTTGTTTTTCTCCATTTTTTGGATTCTCGTCTCTCCACTCCAATGGTAAGTTCCCTTAGCACTCTTTTTGTTTGTTTGTTTTGGTTTGGTTTGGTTTTTTTTGGCTCCTATTTCTCTCTCCTCTCTCTCTTCTTTCCCATACCCATCTTAGCTCCACACATTACAACTTCCCCCATGCACCATGCGCTGAACACACCCCCAAGCAGCACAGGCACAGACTACCAGAACCTGCCCTGCACTGATTCCCCGCCCACCTTGTTGGCTCTAGTATGTGCCACAAACAACCCATCCCAGCCCATCCCCTTCAGATGGACCTGCCCTGCTGCACCACATCGGAATGATCAATCCTGCCCATTGGACAAGGATGTGAAAAGTATTGTGCCTACAGATGAGCAAAGAACAAAGAACACACAGCCTTCCTGCTCAGAACTAAGCAAATAAAAAAAAAATAGGAAAAAACAAACAAATCTACAATCAACAAAAGAAGAAACAAAGTACTGAATTCCTGAAGACAGCAGACAATATCAAAACATACAAAAAAAAGCAGGACAGGATGCTTCCAGTAGCATCCAAAATAAAACACCTGATGACTTCCCAGCAGAACAAAAGGCACTAGAACTACCTGATAGGGAATTAAGATCATGAATATTCAGAGTTATCCAAGATTTGAAGCAAAAAAGCACACAAAAATGGTGAAAAAAATAGACAAATTCATGGAAAAGGCAGACAAATTCATTGAAAATACAAACAAAAAAATAGAAGAATTCAGGAAAATAATACAGGAACAAAATGTCAAAATAAGTTTACAACTGGAAATCATACAAAAACAACAATTAGAAATCCAAAAGATAAACAACAAGATTTCAGAAATGGACAGTGTCATAGAAGGTTCAAGGAGCAGGTGTGAAACAATGGAATACAGGATCACTGAAATGGAAACCAAACTTACAAGAATTACTAAAGGGAGTGCTCCAGTTTGAGAACAAACATCATATGACAGCCGGAATCTAGGATGTAAGATTGCATCAGCCAGACACCCAGTAAAAAACCCAGTGCCATAGAGTTGATTCTGACTCATAGCAACCCTATAAGACAGCACACCAGCCTAGGAAATGAACTCTCAAGGACTATTCAAAACCAAAAAATTTACAACAGGAAACCAGAGATGTTAATCTGTAAATGACAACAACATAAGAACAATAAAAAAGAGAATAATTGGTGTAGGTATAGAAATTTCTAAAGTAAGGCAAGGCGATACCAAGCAATAACAGGCTGGGTCAAACATAGGAAGATACGGTTAAATTCCAAGGTAACTACAAAGAAAGTTAACAAACCTACTCGTCAAAGTAAAGAAGAAAAACATTAAGTCTCAGTTAAAACAGAATCTATGAAAACAAAAGAAATGAAAAAACAATCCACTAACAAAAGAAATTCATCCCTGGAGAGTCTGCACTACAAAATGACAGCTAAAAACTTACACCTATCAATAGTTAAATGGAAAGTAAATGGACAAATTGGGCCCATAAAGAGACAGAAAATGATAGAATGGATAAAAAAGACAGGATCCATCAATATGCAGTCTACAAGAGACTCACCTTAGAAACAAAGATGTAAATTTATTAAACATCAAAGGATCAGAAAAATTTTTCAAGCAAACACCTACCAAAAAAGAGCAGGAGTGGCGATATTAACCTCAGATAAAATAGACTGTAAAACAAAATCCACCATAAAAGACAAAAAAGGGCACTATAAAATGTCATGAAGACATAACTGTAATAAATATTTATGCATCAAATGACAGGGCTCCAAAATACATAAAACAAACTCTAACAGCACTGAAAAGAGAAATTGACAGTTCCACAGTAATAGTAGGGGACTTCAACACATCACTCTCAGTAAAGGACAGAACATCTAGTAAGAAACTCAACAAAGATACAGAAGAGCTAAAAGTCACAATAAGCCAACTTGACCCCATAGACATATACAGAACACCCCGCCCAACAGCTGCAAAGTGCACATTCTTTTCCAGCGCTCATGGAACACTCTCTAGAATAGACCACATCTTAGGCCACAGAGCAACCCTCAACGAAATCCAAAGCATTGAGATAATACAAAGTATCTTCACTGATCACAACACCATCAAAGTAGAAGTTAACAACAGGAAGAGCAAGGGAAAAAAAATCAATTACATGGAAACTGAATAACACCCTGCTTAAATTCCACTGGGTAATAGAAATCAGAGATGGAATCAAAAAATTCCTAGAATCACCTAAAAAGACCAGACTTAATGGTCTGACTGAGACTAGAGGGATCCCGGAAGTCAAGGTCCCCAGACCTTCTGTTAGCCCAAGACTGGAACCGTTCCCAAAGCCAACTCTTCAAACAGGGATTGGACTGGACTATAAGACAGAAAATGATACTGGTGAGGAGTGAGCTTCTTGGGTCAAGTAGACACATAAGACTATGTGGGAAGCTTGTGTCTGTAGGTGAGATGGGAAGGCACAGGGAGACAGGAGCTGGTTGAATGCACAAGGGGAATGGAGGATGGAAAGGAGGAGTGTGCTGTCTCAGGGGGAGAGCAGCTAGGAGTACATAGCAAGGTGTATGTAAGTTTTTGAATGAGAGACTGACATGATTTGTAAACTTTCACTTAAAGCACAATTCAAAAAAATGAATAGCTGAGAAAAAATTCCAAGAATCAAACGAGAATGAAAACACATCATACCAAAACCTTTGGGACACAGGAAAGGCAGTTCTCGAAGGCCAATTTATACCCACAGATGAACACGTCAAAAAAGAAGAAAGGGACAAAATCAAAACATTAGCTATTTACAACTCAAATAGAAAGAGAATAGCAGAAAGATTCCACAACCACCAGAAGAAAGGAAATAATAAAGATCAGACCAGAAATAAATGAAATAGAGAATACAAAAACAATAGAAAGAATCAACAAAACCAGAAGTTGGTTCTGTGAAAGGATCAACAAAATTGACACCCATGGGCCAAACTGAAAAAACAAACAGGAGAGGATTCAAATAACCCAAAAGAGAAATGAAATGGTGGGGGGGGGGGGATCATTACAAGAGACCTAATTGAAATAAAAATGATTATAACAGAGTATCATGAAAAACTGTACTCCAACAAATTTGGAAACCTAGGGGAAATGGACAAATTTCTTGAAACACACTACCTACCCAAACTAACACAAAGTGCTGTTGAAAGTCTGTATAGACCCATAACAAGAGAAGAGACTGAAAGGGTAGTAAAAAAAAAAAAAAAAAAAAACCTGACCCAGATGACTTCACTGGAGAATTGTACCAAACATTCAGAGAAGAGCTTACACCAGCACTGGTCAAACCACTTCAGAACACAGAAAAGGAAGCAATACTTCCAAATTCATTCTATGAAGCCAGCATAAGCCTGATACCAAAACCAGAGAAAGACACCACAAAAAAGAAAATTACAGATCAATATCTCTCATGAATATAGATGCAAAATTCTCAACACAATCCTAGCCAATAGAATTTAACATCATATCAAAATAATAATACACCACGACCAAGTAAGATTCATGCCAAATATGCAAGAATGGTTTAACATTAGAAAATTAGACAATGTAATCCACTATATAAATAAAAGAATCACATGATCATCTCAACTGACACACAAAAGGCATTTGACAAAGTCCAACACCCATTTCTGATAAAAATTATCAACAAAGTAGGTATGGAAGGGAAACTCCTCAACATAATAAAGGAAATCTGTACAAAACCCACAGCCAACATCATTCTCAATGGAGAAAGGCTGAAAACACCCCCCTTGAGAATAGGAACAAAACAAGGATATCATTTATCACCACTCCTATTTAACACTGTGCTGGAAGTCCTAGCTACAGCAATAAGGCAAGAAATAGAAATAAAGGGCATCTGAATTGTTAATAAAATAAAACTGTCTGTATTCGCAGATGATACTATACATAGAAAACCCAAAAGACAACACCAGAAAACTATCGGAACTAATAGAAAGTTTCAGCAGATTAGCAGGGTACAAGATAAACATACAAAAATCAGCTGGATTCCCATGCACCAATAAAGAGAATGACAAAAAGGAAATCAAGAAAACAATACCATTTATAATAGCCCCTACAAAAAATAAAATACTTGGGAATAAATGTGACCAGGGATGTAATAGGCATGTACAAAGAAATCTACAAAACACTATTGCAAAAAACCAAAAGAGACCTACACAAAAGAAGAAACATACCATGCTCACGGATAGGTAGACTCAACATTGTGAAAATGACAAGCCTACCAAAGCAATTTGCAAATATAAGGCAATCCTGATCCAAATACCAACAACTTTCTTTAATGAGATGGAAAAACTAATCATTAACTTTATATGGAAAGAGAAGAAGCCCCAGAAGAGCAACACACTGTTTAAGAAGAGTAAAGTAGGAGGAATCACACTACCTGCCCTCAGAACCTACTATGCAGCTGTGGTAGTCAAAATGGCTTGGTACTTGTACAATGACAGATACGTTGAACTGAGAACCCAGATGTAAATCCATCCACCTATGGTCACCTGATCTTTGACAAGGGCCCAAATTCTACTAAATGGGGAAAAGACAGACTTTTTAACAAATGGTGCTGGCAAAACTGGATGTCTGTCTGCCAAACAATGAAACAGAGCCCACACCTCACACCACACACAAAAACTAATTCAAAATGGATCGAGACCTAAGTATAAAGTAAAAAACTATAAAGATCATAGAAGAAAAAAAAATAGGATAAATGCTAGAGACCTAAATACACAGCAGTAACAGGACAGGATATAAACCATAACTAACAACATAAAAACTCCAGAAGATATGCTAAATAACTGGGATCTTCTTAAAATTAAACGCTTATATTCATCAAAAGACTTCACCAAAAGAGTAAAAAGAGAATCTACAGGCTGGGAAAATATTTTCTGACTATTACAGATTTGACAAAGGTTTTAAACTCTAAAATCTACAGGAAAATCTAACACATCTACACCAGAAAAACAAATAATCCAATTAAAAAATGTGCAAAGAAAATGAACAGACACTTCACCAAGGAAGACATTCCAGCGACCAACAAACAGGGGAGGAAATGCTCACAATCACTAGCCATTAGAGAAATGCAAATTAAAACCACAATGAGATACCATCTCACTGCAGCATTTCTTGCAGGAATTAAAAAAAAGAGTAAATGTTGGAGAGGCTATGAGAAGATTGGAACTTTTACGTACTGCTGGTAAGAATGCAAAATGATACAACCTTTTTGGAATACGATATGGTGCTTCATAGAAATACCATATGATTGAACAATTCCGCTCCTAGGAATATATCCTACAGAAATGAGTTGTCACATGAATAGACATATGCAAACCCACTGACTGCTCTGACAGGGATCACTACAGAGGGTCCCAGACAGAGCTGGAGGAAAATGTAGAACAAAATTCTAACTTAAAAAAAGGACCAGACTTACTGGTCTGACAGAGGCTGGAGAAACCCTGAGAATATGGCACCCGGACACCCTTTTAGCTCACTAATGAAGTTACTCCTGGGGTTCACCCTTCATCCAAAGATTAGACAGGCGCATAAAGGAAAATGAGACTAAAGGGGCGCAGCAGCCCAGGGGCAAGGACTAGAAGGCAGGAGGGGTCAGGAAAGCTGGTAATAAGGAACCCAAGGCCAAGAAAGGAGTGTTCACATGTTGTGGGGTTGTTAACCAATGTCATAAAACAATATGTGTACTAACGGTTTAATGAGAAGCTAATTAGTTCTGTAAATCTTCATCTAAAGTACAACAAAAAAAGAAAAAATGAGCATGCAAAATAAAAAAGGTAGTGTATATGCAAAAGAAAGAATTATTTTTAGTAATAAACCATATAGTATATTACTGTCAACATTAAAAATGCAAAGTGCTATCCATGAACACTTATTAATAATAACAATAAAGAAAATACAGAGACACTACTGTTAAAGGGAGTTCTTTCAGTTAGTTTTCAAGTAGTGGTGATACAGTATCTGTCCCAATATTTATGCCAGGGGCCCTTTTGTGCCTGGCAGCTTGTGTCTGCTGCTCTTATGATGTGAGCACGTCTCATGACAGCTGCACGGCCATCTAGTTCTTCCAGGGATCAGGCAACAGCTTTGACCTTCCCAGTCCCAACCCCTAACCCAGGGAGCTGGAGTAATATCGCCTATGTGGAAACATCGAGCTAATGGCAAATCTCCATCAAAGGGCAGGTTCTGCTTTGAAGTCAATAAACGTGAAGTTGTTTCCACAGTAATGGGAGAAGAAGCTGATTTCATGGCATCAAAGAGAACCTCTAAACATCAGCACCTTAGCCATTGCAGCAGTGAGCACATTTACTGATCCAAGAGACACAGAAATGGAAAAAACGACCAGAGGAATGAAGAAATGATGGTTGATAATAAAGCAATATTTTCTATGTATAATATTCCATGGAAATATAAATATTGGTCATAAAAGGTGGTTTTAGGAAACAGGGTGAAAATGTGAACATGTCTGAGATGTCATTAGAAAGGGGGAATGAAGCCACAGGGAAACAGTATCCCTTAATTCAGCCTGGAATTTCCTATATGAGCCTCATTCTTAGAAACCTCTCATAATTTCTGGGCCTACCCGATCTTTCAACTACTCACTGTAAGCCATAGCACCTACTGCCCTATCCCTGAACCAGCAGAATCCCTAGGTCCCTGCTTCTGTACCTTGTGTACCACTTCCCCCACCGAACTCCCTCCCTAACAACCAGCACCTGACACCCAATACCTATGTGTACAACTGTACTTACATCATCACAGCTGCATTACCGCTTTATCCTCTAGGCCCCATGCTGCTGCTGCAATCTTTTACACTTGCTTTGTATGCTTTGATATTTTCTGTGCTCATCTTGATAAAGAAAAAAGAGAAAAGTTATTTTTTAATTTCCCCCCACACTCAACACAATTTCTTGCAAATAACAAGTGTCCAGTAAATTCTTGCACGACTGATAGTTGAATGAATGAATAAATATGTGAAGAGTTCAGAGTTAAGAGCATCTGGACAATTACAGATCTGTTTTAAAATCCTATTTTCAATTCTTTTTTGCTGAGCAAATTTCTTTTAACATCTCTAAGGTTTAGCTTACTTTTCTGAAGAAGAAAGGTCCCTGGGTGGATCAAACGGTTTGTGCTTGACTACTAACCAAAGGTCGGAAGTTGAAACTCTCCCAGTGGTACTGTGAAAGAGAGGTCTGGTGATCTGCTTCCATTAACATTACAGAAAAGAAAACTGTATGGAGCAGAATACTCTGTCATACGTGGGGTCACCATGAGTCGGAATCAACTTGACTGCAACAGGTTTTTTGATTTTCTGGAGAAGAATGGAAAGTCGAATATACTGAATTCACTGCGATATTGGAGGGTTAAATATTAAGATGTCTGTAAAGAACAGAATCTGAGGCATTAAAGGGTTAATATTATTATTCTGTTTTAGAAAATTAATACTCTGGAAGGTTAATACTCTAATGAGGTAGTGAGTGAGGAGGCATGACCATGGTGACAACTGGTAAGGCCCATCTCAGCAAACACCAAACATCAGAACACACCCCCGAGCCTATTTGGGGGTTATTCTTAACTTCTTTACAGGAATATTTAGTTTTTTTCATTTTGATAATAACATGAATCACATACACTCTGGATCATCCAAATGGGAACTACGGAATTAAGGCCTGCCATTTTTTTTCACTGCCTACATTCATGTCTGTGCTTATAAACATGTTTACTTGAAATTTCATTACTTTTACTCTACAAAGTGAAATAAAAAAGAGGTCAATGTACCACTTTGAATGATGTTCCTACCAAGTGAAAATGAGATGAACTTGCAGTACAAATGAAGATTTTAGAGGGATGCACATAAAGTCAGGTAGAGTAGAAACTGAGTCAGGGAACACAGGGGACATCTACAGCTAGCAGGCACTCCTGTGTCCCCGCACCATCATCTTCATGTCAGAACACAGCACCATCAGTCACAGGTGTTAATTTAAATTTCATTAGTTATATTAAATGCCTATTACAGAGCAGGTACTTTTCTCAACTCTGGGAATCTAAAGGTAAGTAAGACTCAGTTCAATTTCTCCTCTAAAAACAGTGTAGTCATAGGTTGACATGAAAGGCTTTCCATAAAAACCTGTTCTACTTGCACAGGTATTTAAAAGGCTGAAGAATATGAAATTCAGTCTGCAGTTTGGCTTTTACAACATCTCATGCTGACACTGACTTCATTAAGGAAGAAACCCACTGCCGTCAAGTTGATTCCAACTCATAGTGACCTTATAGGACAGAATAGAACTGCCCCATAGGGTTTCCAAGGAGCACCTGGCGGATGTGAACTGCCAAACTTTTGGTTAGCAGTTGTAGCTCCTAACCACTATACCACTAGGGTTTCCAGAGGAAGAAATAGCTCTTACTATGTGCACAACCATATACACTTCGATCAGCATCACAATCCTGCCCTTCAGGTTCCAGGCTACAGGGAGGAAGTGCAGGAACCTGGCTTACATGGGAGGCTGGAGTCTGTAGTGCACCACACTGTCTGCTTTGGTATTTCCTGGAAAACCGTGGGAGAAAACAGACAAAAGAGATCAACGCATTTGCAGAATATCATCTCCACACAGTCACCTCTTACAGCAATGAGAAACACCTGCCTGGTTCACTTTGCTAACATGCAAAAGGCTGCCTTCTTTAACAAAACTGTTGGTGTTTAACGGAGATGTGACAATTGACCCTCAATTCAGGGATTAGCTACCATTGTCTAAGTTTCTTTATTTCCAAAGTAGTTTAAATTTCATAGAGCCCCTGGGTCCTGCGAACAATTAATGGGTTCACATGGTCAGATGTTAACTGAAAAATCAGAAGTTTGGAGTCCACCAGAGGCACCTGGGAAAAAAGGCCTAGAGATCTACCTCCAAAAAATCAGCCAATGAAAACCCTATAGAGCACAGTTTTGCTCCGACACTGGCGTTGCCATCAGTTGGAGTCAACTCTAAGGTGATCCGTAACTGTTTAAATTTCGTTGGCACTATTAAACCAGCATCAAAAACCTAAGTTGCTTAGAACCAAAAAAAAAAAACAAAAAACAAATCTGTTACCACTGAGTTGACTCTGACTCGTAGCTACTCTATAGGACAGAGTAGAACTAATTGCCCCATAGTGTTTCCAAGGATCAGCCGGTAGATTTCAACTTCTGACCTGCTTGTTTAGTGGAACACCAAAAATTACTATAATGGTGGACATTAAAAGCTTTTCATAAAAAGCAGTTCTACTTGCACAGCTATTTAAACAGCTGAAGAATATCAAATTCATTCTGCAGTTTGGCTTTTACAACATCTCATGCTAACACTGATTTCACTAGAGGAAGAAACCCATTGCCATTGCTGTATTTATTGTGAGTACACAAGACTTGATTCGGGCAGTGTCACCTGAACATGCTGGGAAGGCACTCCAAAGAGGGGACACTAAAAACAGATTATATAGGTCATTGGTAGGTTAAGTCCTCAGAAGATCAAAGCACTGGGCAGGTTATAAAAACAGTCACCAAAGACATGCCATACATCCTAAAACAGCCGCTAGTCAGATGCTGGAGTTTCTTCTTCTGAAGTTGGCTGCACATAGATAATTTTCCAAAGGAACCTAATGCCTAAGGCCAAACTTCTCTGCTAAACCGTTCCTACTAAGCTATTGTTTGACCTGAGGGTGACTCCAGGGAACCAATTCCATCAAGGTTCAAAAGGACACCTAAGGTTGGATGGACTGTGTGGGCCACTCTAATTCCATCAACACAAAAATCTGGATTCCAGGAAAATCAAAATTATTTTGCCATTAGTGGTATACATGGTACCCTCAAAAGGCTTGCTTTTAGAAAGTTGCTGACCCCCTAAACTCTTTTTCCTAATCTCAGATTCACCAGGATACTTCCATACAATCACACCGTTAAATAAAATTAATCAGAATGCTAACTTGAAAAAATCTGCAGTAATGTAACCAACAGGGTTAAACTGTTCCCACTCCTCCCATTACCCCCTCCCCCAGACCTGTGAGTTCCTGTTAGGACATTTCTGTGTAACAACACAAGGTCATCTTACTGTTTTTCTGCTCAAAACCAGCTTCACTACTCACTCACCAACCGCTCCCCCTCCCCATTTGGACATGAGTGATAAGACACAAAGCTATCCTTAGATAACCTTCATGTGTCATACCTTCATATTGCACCCCCACAACCCCCATACATGTTAATTAGTTTCTGAAATTGCCTGCCTGTTTCCAGAAACTTCATGAATTATGCATAAGTTTCCTACCCTGAACCCTGTTACTGCCCTAAAATCCCCATCTTGGGCAGCTTGATTTGAGGCTTAGACTATAAGCTCCTTGCTTGACCGGCTTGCGATAAAGCCAACTCTCTTTCTCCAAGGCCTGGTGTCTCTCAAACGACTCAACGGGTCACACAGGGCAGGAACCATTCCCACCAGGTTACAGTAAGAACCCTAGATCCTAGAATTTTAGAGCTAGAGGGACATGAAAAGGGTTGTAGTTCAAAATGCTTAATTTATAAATGCAAAACCAAAATCTAGGCAGGTAAGATTCTCTGAAGAGGTAGGATAGCGCTTATATAGCACAGCCAGGACTAGATTTCAATCTCAGTGTTCTTGAAACAGGCAGTCCCCACAAACAAGGCATCGCCCAGCAAGGTCCATCTCATGCAGCACCTTAGAACTAAAGGCACCTGCAGGCAGCTTCTGGGGAAATCAAGGATAACACGCCCACATTACCTGTCCCAGGGCAGAGGAATGCCTTTCCCAGCAGTCTCTGGGCTCTAACTACAGACTGGCAGAATGAAAGCAAAGGAAGTTGTTTTACATGATTTTTGCATCCATTTTCTGTTTATATTTTTGCATAAGGGAATTTAAAAATTTTAGATACCTGAGAAGATCTGAAGTGTCTGACTTGAGGTTTGAGTGCAACTGTTCTGTGGCTAGTTCCATTTCCACCCTAGCAACAGCCATTTTCCTATGGCTTCTAAGAGAGGAATGTCAGGTAATGATGAGGTGACTACACTGCAACTCCCCCCCTTCACATACCTTATAGTCAACACACTGTAACTAATCAAAGAAAGAGACTTAGATCCTTTTAAGGCAATTGCCTTATGAGCTTACATTACACAAAGTCTTGCCTTTAGGAGTTTCTGCCACCAAAAGTCCTGTCTTACCAGTTCCTGACACAAGAAGTCCCGCCTTAAAATGATCTACTACCAATCAATAACATCTTTGGATGATACATGCCTGTAATTACCAATCAAGTGATATCTTTCAATGATTTAAGTTTGTGACTAGCAATCAAGTACTGTACTCAGGATCTTTGTTTCCCCCTTATAAAATGTTACTTCTTAGTCGCCATATTGGATTACTGAATTCCACTGCATGGAGTTCAGTCTATTCCCAGCTTGAGTTGTCTCTTTTCTTTCAGTAAATCTCTCAATTTTACATTAACCGGAACATGAATAGTAACTTTAGGATATTTTTTAGAGAACAATTAGCATGTATGAGAAGGGAAGGATAGAAATTACCATACACACAGGTTCACACAGATCTCTCCCTGATAACTTGATTAGTAAATAAGATAAAACTATATGCTCCTTCAGAAGCGACAATGTTGAACTTCATCTCAGCCTGTGATCCCAGAAAATCCCTCCACCCTTGGTGTTCCTGGACATGGCTTCCTACAAAGACCCTACCATTTAACTTAGATGAGACTCATAGGTGCCCCCCATGTTTATCTATGATAAGGGCAGGTACAGACCTTCAAAGTCCCACTCTTAGCCTCATAAATGATTAGCTGAACTGCTTATCCCCACTGATCAATTAGAATAAAGTGTTTGCTAACCAAAATTTGTCTAAATTTCTCTCCTCTCCTTCCCCCAGATCCCTGAACTTTGGCCCACCTCAGGTTCAGCCAGCATACAACCCCTCCTGACACCAGGCTGGCCTCAGGGTAACACATTACCTGATTACATCACTCTCCTCATCCCACTTGCACACACCTGTTTTTTTCTAGCCTTATCTACTTCTCTCTCTATATAAAAGAAAACCCCCTTTTGCCTAACTGAAGTCCCTGGGTGGTACAAATGGTCATCTTGGCTGCTAACCAAAAGGTTGCAGGTTTAAGCCCACCCAGAGGCACCTCCCAGGAAAGGCCTGATGATCGACTCCTGAAAAATCAGCCACTGAAAACTCCATGGAGCATAGTTCTACTCTGACAAACAAGGAATCACCATGGGTTGGAATCGACTCCTGGGAAACTGGTTTGGTTTTTGCCTAACTCTGTAAAGCTTCCTGGTTTTATGCCCAGAGTGTTTTCTTTTCCCTATTGCAATAGTCCCAATTCCCCTATTGCAATAGTCCCTTTTCCCCCTTTGCAATAATACCTTAGAATAAAGTATCTCCTTACTAAGTCAGGATTTGATTTTATTTGACAGAGGGAAGGGAAAACTTAGAAAATACAGCATCAACATTAACACACAAGGTCTATTTCTAATAAGCCTTTTCTGCTGACTTGGCAAATCTCTCTGTACCAATGAATCTGAAGAAATTCTGTGTATTTTACATAAAAAAAGTGAATAAGTGAGTAGCTAGTGTTAAAAATAATCACAACTCTTGACTGCCCTGACAGGGAACACAACAGAGAACCCCTGAGGAAGCAGGAGAACAGTGGGATGCAGACCCCAAATTCTCATAGAAAGACCAGACTTAATGGTCTGACTGAGACTAGAAGGACCCTGGCAGTCATAGTCCCCAAACCTTCTGTTGGCCCAGGACAGGAACCATTCCCGAAACCAACTCATCAGACATGAATTGGTCTGGACAATGGGTTGGAGAGAGATGCTGATGAGGAGTGAGCTACTTGTATCAGGTGGACACTTGAGACTGTGTTGGCATCTCCTGTCTGGAGGGGAGATGGGAGGGTAGAGGGGGTTAGAAACTGGCAAAATGGTCACGAAAGGAGAGACTGGAAGTGCCGACTCATTAGGGGGAGAGTAAGTGGGAGTATGTGATAAGGTGTATATAAGTTTATATGTGAGAGACTGATTTGATTTGTAAACTTTCACTTAAAGCACAATAAAAATTGTTAGAAAAAGAAAAAAAGAGTGTTGCTGATGTAACTCGTATGAACTTCCTGCTTGTAAACACCTTAAAAGTAACCTTCCCCCTCGCCCTCAATAAGCAGTCTTGCCGGCAGCAGCCTCAATTGTTCCTTTCCTTGCACAATGCAATTAAGATGCCTTTCTACTCTACCACCCCCTCCCCCAAAAAATCACAACTCAACAAAATTTGAAAGTAAGGTTTATTCTAACCAGTTGTTCTATATGCATATAGGGAGACCATTTTTTTGTTGGTGTTGTTTTAGCTTCTTTTTTTTTTTTTTAATTTTTATTATGCTTTAAGTGAATGTTTACAAATCAAGTCAGTCTCTCATACAAAAATTTATATACACCTTGCTATATCCTCCTAGTTGCCCTCCCCCTAATGAGACAGCACACTCCTCTCCACCCTCTATTTCTGTGTCCATTCAGCCAGCTTCTGTACCCCTCTGCCTTCTCATCTCCCCTCCAGACAGGAGCTGGCCACATAGTCTTATGTGTCTACATGATCCAAGAAGTTCATTGCTCACCAGTATCATTTTCTGTCTTACAATCCAGTTCAATCCCTGTCTGAAGAGTTGGCTTTGGGAATGGTTCCTATCTTAGGCTAACAGAAGGTCTGGGGGCCATGACCTCTGGGGTCCTTCTAGTCTTAGTCAGATCATTAAGTCTGGTCATTTTACAAGAATTTCAGGTCTCCATCCCACTGTTCTCCTGCTCCTTCAGGGGTTCTCTGTTGTGTTCTCTGTCATGGAAGTTACCAGTTATAGCCAGGCACCATCTAGTTCTTCTGGTCTCATGCTGATGTAGTCTCTGGTTTTTGTGGCCCTTTCTGTCTCTTGGGCTCATAATTACCTTCTTTGGTGTTCTTCATTTTCATTTGTTCCAGGTGGGTTGAGACCAATTGAGACATCTTAGGTGGCCGCTTGCTAGTGTTTAAGACCCGGGACACCACTCTCCAAAGTGAGACACAGAATGTTTTCTTAACAGATTTTATTGCGCCAATTGACCTAGATGTCCCCTGAAACCATGGTCCCCAGACCCCTGACCCTGCTACACTGGCCTTCAAAGCGTTTAGTTTATTCAGAAAATTGCTTTCAGTTTACTCCAGTCGTACTGACCTCTCCTGTATTGTGTTGTCTTTCCCTTCAACTAAAATAGTTCTTGTATACTATCTAATTAGTGAATGTCCCTCTCCCTCCCTCCCTCCTCACTCTCCTAACCATTAAAGAATATTTTCTTCTCTGTTTAAACTATTTCTCCAGTCCTTATAATAGTGGTCTCATACAATATTTGTCCTTTTGCAACCTAATAATTTCACTCAACATAATGCCTTCCAGATTCCTCCATGTTATGAAATGTTTCAAAGATTCATCATTGTTCTTTATCGATGCGTAGTATTTCATTGTGAGAATATACCATAATTTATCCATTCATCAGTTGATGGACACCTTGGTTGCTTCCATTTTTTGCTATTGTAAACAGTGCTGCAATGAACACGGCCGTGCATATATCTGTTTGTGTAAAGGCTCTTATTTCTCTAGGATATATTCCAAGGAGTGGGATTGCTGGATCATATAGTAGTTCTATTTCTAGCCTTTTAAGAAAGCGCCAAATCGGTTTCCAAAGTGGTTGTAATATTTTACATTCCCATGAGCAGTGTGTAAGTGTTCCAGTTTCTCCACAACCTCTCTAACATTTATTATTTTGTGCTTTTGGATTAATGCCAGCCTTGTTGGAGTGAGATGGAATCTCACTGTAGTTTTGATTTGCATTTCTCTAATGGCTAATGATCGTGAGCATTTCCTCATGTGTCTGTTAGCTACCTGAATGTATTCTTTAGTGAAGTGCATGTTCATATCCTTTACCTTTTTTTAAAATGGGTTATTTGTCTTTTTGTAGTTGAGTTTTTGCAGTATCATATAAATTTTAGAGATCAGATGCTTATCAGAAATGTCATAGCTAAAAACATTTTTCCAGTCTGTAGGTAATCTTTTTACTTTTTTTGTGAAGTCTTTGGATGAGCATAGGTGTTTGATTTTTAGGAGCTTCCAGTTATCTAGTTTTTCTTCTGGTGTTCATGCATTGTTAGTAGTATTTTGTATACTGTTTATACCATGTATTAGGGCTCCCAGCTTTGTTCTTATTTTTTTCTTCCATGATCTTCATCGTTTTAGATTTTATATTTAGGTCTTTGATCCACTTTGAGTTTGTTTTTGTGCGTGGCATGAGGTATGGGTCTTGTTTCATTTTTTTTTTTTTTTTTTGCAGATGGATATCCTGTTATGCCAACACCATTTTATAAAGAGACCATCTTTTCCCCACTTTGGGGCTTTGTCAAATATCAGCTGCTCCTACGTGTATGAATTTATGTCTGGGTTCTCAATTCTGTTCCATTGGTCTATGTATCTGTTGTTGTTCCAGCAACAGGGTGTTTTGACTACTCTGGCGGTATAGTAGGTTCTAAAATCAGGTAGAGTGAGGCCTCCCACTTTGTTCTTCTTTTTCAGTAATGCTTTACTTTTCTTGGGCTTCTTTCCCTGCCATATGACTTTGGTGATTTGTTTCTCCATCACATTGAAAGATGTTGTTGGAATTGGATCAGAATTGCATTGTATCTATAGATAGCTTTGGGTAGAAAAGACATTTTTACAATGTTAAGTCTTCCTATCCATGAGCAAGGGGTGTTTTCCCACTTATGTAGATCTCTTTTGGTTTCTTGCAGTAGTGTCTTGTAGTTTTCTTTGTATAGATCTTTTACATCTCTGGTAAGATTTATTCCTAAGTATTTTATCTTCTTGGGGGCTACACTAAACAGTATTCATTTGGTGATTTCCTCTTCGATGTTCTTTTTCTTGGTATAGAGGAATCCAACTGATTTTTGTATGTTTATCTTGTATCCTGATACTCTGCTGAACTCTTCTATTAGTTTCAGTAGTTTTCTTGAGGATTCCTTAGGGTTTTCTGTGTATAAAATCATGTCGTCTGCAAATAGAGGTACTTTTACTTCTTCCTTACCTATCTGGATGCCCTTTATTTCTTTATTCAGCCTAATTGCTCTGGTATAGGGAGAGCATTTTGATTCCAGAAAAATGGTGGTTCCAAGAAGCTAGGTACAATGAGGGTAAAAAAAAAAAAAAAAAAGAAGGAGAAAATTTAAAAGATCAACCATTGGCTAATCTTAACATGAATGACTGAGTCTTTCCTCCCCCTTTTACAGAGATCAACTGACACCAGGTCAGAAGATAGTCTTTGGCCATACACCCAACCATGTCTTTTAAAAGTCAAATCCAGCAAGCCAGGCTTTGAACAGGAAAGAAAAGACTAGCAACTTTGGGTTAAAGAAAAGTAGCTGGCAGGATCAATCCTTGTCAGAAACTTCCTTACAGTGAATATTTAGTTTCGCGCATAAGAAAATCCTAAAATCAAAGCAAGATATCTGCTCTCAATTTATCTCTTTGACAGTAGATTTCATGGAACAACAGTTTCCTAATAGGTCAAATGTTTGATAAGCTTCAATTGTTCCTTATGATGCCCAAGTTTCTGTTCTTGAAGCTTTATATTTCTTTTTTTTAATTAATGCAACATAGTCTTAAGCTGATTTATCATACTCTTTTCATCAGATGCTGCAGAGAAGTTATAACACCACTAACTGTAGTGTTGCATTTTAAGAGACAAATGCAGTCCCACCCAAGGGACCTATCAGTTTATGCTCTGAAAACAAGACCTAAGGGCTCTACCACTAAGTTCTTTTTGAAGTCTACTGAAAAGGGTTAAAATTATCTTAATTCTATGTAAAATATAATGCAGCATTTTAGGGGTGATTCACCAAATTCTGGACATCTTAAGTTCACGATTTAAGCTACATGACATAGAAAGCAGAATACAGAGCCTCCATTATTTAACAGTAATGAAATTAGGGAGCAAAGAGAGTTGCTGCTTTCTAAGACTTTCTTTCAGTAGAATGACTAACTTTCCTCAATGCCTGGGGCCTGCAACTGACACAAATGCATGGAGTAGGCCAGATATAAGAAAGATATGAGTAATTAATTCAATCAAGAATGATGTTTGCTTAGCTATTGTTATTTTGCTTTTTAAACACTGCAACAGGCTTAATAACTGTAAGGGTGAATATAAATCAAAAAGAATTAAAAAAAAATACATAGACACATATATTTCTGCCCACCCCTGTGCAAAAAGGAGAAGAGTACCTGTCTCCTTTTTTCTTTTTTTTAAAGCATTTTTTTTTTTTTTCAGAAAGCTTGCAATTGTAAATTCTTAGTGACCTTATAAGGACAGAGTAGAACTGCCCCATGGGGTTTCCAAGGAGTAGCTGGTGGATTTGAACTACCAAGGACATTTTGGTTAGCAGCCAAGCTCTTAACCACTTCACCACCAGAGCTCCTTTGAAATGGATACAAATTCTTTTAAAGGACAAAATAAACTTGCCAGTTTTATAACCCAGGAAAGTTTTCTCAAGGACCTAGGTGCCACCTCTGTGAAATGTAAATAACAAGAAGGTAGCACCCCTATTTGCAGGGGAGATTAAGGAAACTACCAGTTGCTGTCGAGTAGGTTCCAAATTGCAACTAGCTACAGGAGTTCCGGTGGTACGTTGGTTAGGAGCTTGGCTGGTAACCAAAAGGCGAGCAGTTTGAATCTACCAGCTGCTCCTTGGAAACCCTATGAGGTAGTTCTACAAACCACAGTTTCTGCAGTAATCAGCCCTCAGATGGTCAGGACTTGGTCAATACCTGCCAGCTTCCCTAATTTTTTGCCTTCACTCCCAACTTGGGAGCAGAGAAATATACTACCATAACCAATTATGTAGGTTGCCCTGCTTCTCCTTAGTCCTCCTCCAGCTTCCCATGCCAAAAAACTGCAATCAGAGCACACCTGAAGTTGCATTTTCTTTTTTTTACTATTAAATTTTCTCTCTCCACTGCCTGCTTTTTCCAGTAAAACCCAGTGCCGTTGAGTCGATTTTGACTCATAGCGACCCTATAGGACAGAGTAGAACTTCCCCACAGAGTTTCCAAGGAGTGCCTGGTGGATTTGAACTGCCGACCTCTTGGTTAGCAGCTGTAGCACTTAACCACTATGCCACCAGGGTTTCCTGCCTGCCTTTAAGTCTCTGTAAAATAGAAGTGATGGTGGCTGACTCCTTTGTCATAGCCAGCTCTGAATAAACAGCTTTTGCCTGTCCTCATTTGAGTGGCCTTTGTTTATTTCCACAAATGAAAATACTATAGAAAATGCAAATGCCTTGGTGAGTTCAGTCAATTTCAATGCCAGCATATTTCTCAGATTTGGTAGCATTTCCTCTACTGCTAGCAAATGAAATGCCAGCTCTGAATCATTTAATCCTGTCTGTCTTTTCAGCTACAGTGTAATCTTTACCTGCATCAATACCATTTTTCAAGAGGCAACAATTACTATGCCAAATGTGGGTGAAACATTTACCTCCCCTTCATGCTTCAAAGGAGAAACTCAGAATTCCCACCCACAACTTTATAACTGGACACTGAGGCTGACCTGGGTAAAGAAGCCAAATCCCAGCTCTACCACTTCCCAGTGTGTGGTCTTAGCTGCTATACTCTGCTCCAAGCTGCAGGTTGTTCATCTATAAATCTGGTTTAGTAAAGCCTAACGCTAAAGGTTGGAATAATATTTAAGTGAGATAATACATGAAAACAATCAGCCTACCACCTAGCTCCAGGTAAGCATATTGTAAGTGTGACTTCCCAGGTTGTACCTATGGTTGAGGTTGATGTTTTTTGTTACTGTCTTAGGGAGGGTTCTCTATAGAGTCAAAACCAGTAAAGCTTACAAATATATAGAGAGAGGGGTATTTATATCAGGGAAATGGCTCACACGTTTGTAGAAGCTGGAACATTCCAAGTCCATGGGTCAGGATGGAGGCTTGGCTTCTCCTGATTCACGTAGCCACAGGGGCTGGAGAACCCAAGTTCAGCAGGACAGAGAGCAGGGCTCTTGCTCACAGGCTGTAAAGATTGACGAATTCCAAGATCAGCAGAGAAGACCAAAGGTAAGATGCTAGCTCAAGATCCAAGAACTGTAGGTCAGATGAACAGGAGCCAGCTGCAGGATATAAAGCCAGCAAAAGACCAGGAAAGTTGCCAGAATGTCCACTTATATTCGATACAGGCCACCTGCCTAAGGAGACAACCCTTTACTCACAGCAGATCCTATTATGGAGATGATCACATTATACCAAATCTGATCACTGAAGTGATCACATCTTCATATGACTGCCAAACCACATCACTGAGAATCATGGCCCAGCCAAGTTGATATACAACTTGACCATCACAGTTACTGTTGTTGCAGTTACCAGAGAAGGTATCTGTCAGGGACAACTCATCTGCCAGACTCTGAATCCTATTATTTACAATCAATGACATATTCAATACCCAAGACAACCAGGCAAACAGTCAAGAGAAGAACATCAGCTCCTACATGCTCTTTGGTCCCCAAAGAATAATTCATCCTACTAGAACTTAGTCAATATTTTTTAAACTGTAGGTGACGCATTTGTAAACCTCAGTATGAATGATATAATAAAAGTTTTCCAAGGAAATCTACCTACAATTGTTCTATTTTCTTTATATTTAGCTACATTTTTCTTTCTGAAATAATTTGCTTTTGAATACAAACTCTGGAAAGTATACTTCTGATTGAAGGGACCTAGTTTAATTTAGTTTAATGGAATTAATATAAAAGAATTAAAATTTAAGAAGTAGTTTAAATATGCATAACCTATTTTAATAATATTGCAATAAAACCAAAACCAAAACCAAACCCAGTGCCATCAAGTCGATTCCGACTCATAGCGACCCTATAGGACAGAGTAGAGCTGCCCCACAGAGTTTCCAAGGAGAGCCTGGTGGATCTGAAATGCTGACCTCTCGGTTAGCAGTCATAGCCCTTAACCACTACGCCACCAGGGTTTCCAATATAGCAATAGTAAAGCATAAAAACTTTCTTTACAACTTCTAAGATCTTTATACTAAGCAATAAATAAATAACGTTGTTTGTGGCCATCCAGTTGATTCTGGCTCATGGCTACAACCTGTGTGCAGAGTAGAACTGCTCTGTGGGGTTTTCAAGGCTGAGGTCTTTTCAAAACAGATTCCCAGGCTTTAATTCCAAAGCTGCTCAGGATAGGTTCAAACCTTTAATCTTTTGGGTAGTAGTCTAGCACTTAACTGTTTGCACTACCTGAGGACCTGTTCCTGACATATAGTTTTACATATATATTCAGATGATTGACTACATATATATATATACACACACACTCATTGCTGTTGAGTCAATTGTGACTCATAGATACCCTGTAAGACAGAGTAGAACTGCCCCATAGGGTTTCCAAGGCTGCAAATATTTACAGAGGCAGACTGTGGAGAGGCTGGTGGGTTCGGCTGGTGGATTCCAACCGCTGACCTTTTGGTTAGCAACCAAACGCTTTAACCACTGTACCACAAGTGCTTCTTATATATACATATAAAGTTTTTTTTTTTTTTCCATTAAAAAAAGAACTTCAGTGTAAGGCACAGTTGTCCAAGAGTTAAATGAAGACTAAAAGTCCACACCATACCACCTCACTATAATGCTTCTCAAACATGTCCTTTACCCTAACACAGACATGAGGGTACTAATAGCCCCATTCAGCAAGATATTTGAAATGGTATTCCTCTCAAAGCACCAACTAGTGTTTTCCTTTAAAAGAAAAAAAAAAAAACTAAAATGATTATTTTTTACTAATAACAATAATTATAGAAGAACTAGTGAATGTCTTGAGAGGGAGGATAAAAAAAAAAAAAACCTGAAAACTGTGCCAGCTATTCTGGCCTAGAAAAAGCTTACTTAGGGTCCCCATGTTTTTATGAGTCCCAAGGAATACATTTACTCTGTTGTCTAGTAATCCCCAAGATAAGAAGGGATAAAGTTACAGGTATGTCCTTAATTCAGATGGTGCTTAATGAGAAGTTAAGACCCACCTGTACAATTGGGCTTAAGAATCAAATTTCTCTTGGTCCCCTGAGGATCAAAACACTGGACTAATGTCACGTCAAGGACAGTATCCAAAAATTTTAAGAATATCTTAATTTACCATCATGAAATACATTAGCATTGGGACATCAGGAAAACTGGATTCACGAATTATCAGAAGCCTACAACATGACTTTTAAACAAAAACAGGTTCTTTGCTCTTTAGTGCTCATCTGCTCTTTGGCAATAACTATTTTCTGGGATAACCATTCCTCCTATGGATAATTATCAACAAGACACCTAAAAAACACATTTTTCCAAGTTCTTACCAAAACTTCATCTAAAGGTAAAAAGTCATCCAGGAAAGTAAAACCTTGCTTTAAGTAGATAAAATATGGTTTATATGCACTACACCAAGCAACCCACTCAGGGTTTTATCAGTTTTAAAAATTAAACCATGGTATGGGTGAACAATGACTGGTGTGGTTCCAATGAGGTATTACTTTGACATTTTAGTCTCAGAAGGGGTTTCCCCTGTATCCAATGTCTTCATCAACCAGAAAAGGCCAGCAGCTTCTCGTATCCCATGGGATTCAATACAGAACTCCTGCACTTCTATAAACAAGTCCTACACATTACTAATTTTGTTACGGATCAAGGACTGAGAAAGACAAAAACAGGCACACAAAATGATCCTTAAATTGTTCACAAGTAGAGATGCAACTTGATATATAAAGGTGGATAAATTCAAGAGGTAGATCAACAGCTGTAGTTCGCTGATTTACAACTTCCATTGAATGTAAGGACATGTTCATATTGACCAGGACTGAAAAATACTCGGTTATCTGGCTTGACTGGATTAATTTCAGCAACACTTCTATAGCAACTACAGAGTTGTTTTGCATGAGATCAGGAAGTTTGGCTGGAGTCAGGCCAATATGATAAACACGTTTGGGATCTTTTCCCAACTCTCCAAAGAGCTGTGTTTGTTGAGGAGAAGATAAGGGGCTTTTGAAGGCTTTGGCCATTATTTGTTTCATCTCTCCACCAGTGCTATTCTTCACACACATTGATTTATCCCACTGAATTGCATGGTCAGTCTCCGTTGGATTTAGACACGCCAACTCATCCTCACAAATGTGGAGTGGAGGTAGAAAAACTCTGGTTGAAAATGGCTTTCAATAGGTGGTTTTGGCCCATTGACTAAAGCTTCTGTGATTTGAGAGGCAACCAAACTGTGAAACCCAGAATTGGAAGAATCTAGGTCTGGGTCACTGAGACTGCTAGAGAAGCTAGCTTTACTCTGGGTTGGCAAGTTTGACTGGCACTTGGCTAAAGCTAGCTGAAGCCTACTTATGTCCACAGACCAGTCCCTGTTTCCAACACCCATCAAAGCAATCTGATGAGGTGTCTTTTTGAAGAGTTCCCTTGGTGGCATCAGCATTAGCTGGGAAAGAAGAAACTTTCCTGTTGGAGTCATAGGAGGAAAAAATCCTGACAATGGCGGCCAGTTGGGCCCCTGGCTGCTGCGGGTGGGTGACACAGGGTTGAGTAGGTGCTCAAAACTGACAGTGAAGGGGTTGGCAGAGAGCAGACAGCAGTTGTCAAGGATTTCATTTTACTTGGATCCACAATCAATATCCATGTAAGCAGCAGTCAAGAAACCAAAAGACACATTGCATTGGGCAAATCTGCTGCAGAAGACCTCTTTAAAGTGTTGAAAAGCATAAGTGTCACCTTGAAGACTAAGGTGCATGTGACTCAAGCCACAGTGTTTTCAATCACCTCATATGCATGCGAAAGCTGGATGATGAATAAGGAAGACCAAAGAAGAACTGATGCCTTTGAATTGTAGCGTTGAAGAATTTTGATTATACCATGGACTGCCAAAAGAACGAACAAATCTGTCTTGGAAGGAGTACATCTAGGATGCTCCTTAAAAGCAAGGATGGCAAAACCACGTCTGGCATACTTTGGACATGTTATCAGGAGACATTAGTCCCTGGAGGGAGACATCATACTTGGCAAAGTAGAAGGTCAGTGAAAAAGAGGAAGACCTTCAACAAGATGAACTGACACAGTGGCTGAAACAATGGGCTCCAGCAAAGTAATGATTGTGAGGATGGCCCAGAACCTGGCAGTGTTTAGTTCTATAAAGTACCTAGGGTCTCTATGAGTTGGAACTGACTGGATGGCACCTAACAGCAACAACAACAACATACACATACATATATGCACTGCACTGTCCCAAAACTGTGAAGTACTCACAGGTTGTCCCTGATTTCTTAATAGGCCACTAGAAATAGGGGACCGATTGCTTACAATAATTCCTCCATAGATATCGCATCCTACCATCAGAGCCTGAACACTGTGGATGTCCCCAGGGCATTAACATATGGAAAGTGACTTTTATTACTTACACAAGAAGCAGACAGCACACTAGAGTTAATGTGGATCAAGTTTTGAGCATTCCCCCAAGTCAAGAAGGCTGACTGGGTAGAAATGACAACTCTTCCATGAGCACCCGACTCTGAGCCATGGGTGAGGGACTTAAAAAAGGGAGGCTGTCTTCTGCTTGTTCCGTCTCACCAGATAGGCTGAATTAGGTGGGCTGGACACTTATTCTACATGTTCTTCCACCTAACACTATAGCTGAGGGACCACAAGGTCCCTGGTTCGGCCATTTTTATACCCCAGCAGTCAAGAGACTAGGATCTATTTGACCTACTACACAACACAAAGCACAATGTAATTTCCCAGCCTGACGACTCTAGGAAGGGTGGACGTGGGGTAAGACAACTTGGCACCAAATCTAGGATTGTACCTTTTTAATCCTGCTGATATTTAGACATTTAGATTTGGTGGATAGGGGGCTGGGTGTAATGGTACGTTCCTGAAGCCCAAATATGCTAGCAGTGGGAGGAACAGGGAAGAATGGCTTGTCTGAAGGACTGCTCATAATAGGTATGCTTATATATACATATTCAACCTCTTGTTTAAAGACAAAGAGTCGCTTCAGTTTGATGTGCATTCTATGGTTTTATGGGCATCATAACTGAATTTCTGACATTTTACCCAATGATCAAAAATAAATATTGTCAGATAAAATAACCACTTTTTCAAAAGTTTGTTCTGTAGCTATGTATGAAAATGAAATATGTGGTTTTGGGTCCTTTCACATGCTGCAAATGTGTTCTTAAAATAATTTATTAAGGAGGAAATGGCATTAACAAAAAATTAATAGTTGGTAAAGTTAAAGAATTTACACAGGTCAATTATGGTACTCCAAACCCTGGTGGTGTAGTGGTTAAGAGCTATAGCTCATAACCAAAAGGTCACCAGTTCAAATCCAACAGGCGCTCCTTGGAAACTCTATGGGGCAGTTCTACTCTGTCCTGTAGGGTTGCTATGAATCAGAATTGACTTGACAGCAATGGGTTGGTTGGTTGGTTGGTAGTGTCTGGCTTTCTGGTGTAATGTAACCCATCAACAGTCTTGGTTTAAGTATTAAATACATAGACAGCTATATTAGAGAAAAGTTTTCTATTTAAGACTAAATTATTTTTAAGAAGACTCAAGTATTTGTAATTTTTGATTTGAAACATTAGTGTCTTCAGGAAGCCTTTATTGTCAATTCTTTATTTTAAAATATGAATGAAAATAATGGGTCTCAATAATTTCTAAAATAAGTATTAAGTCTCACCATTTCCTGCCCTCATACTAAGCAACATTAACATTGTTTCATTTGGTGCTCACACAAATATTGGGAAAAGTATATAACATACATCAAGCACTCATCAGATTGTTGATATATTATTATTAATAAAATTTCCCCAAAACTCAAACATGCCAAGAGAGATTCTGATTTCAACCATCTAGTTGGCCATATTTATACTGTCCTACACCCATTGTCATCAAGTGGATTCCAACTCAGAGACACTACAGGACAGAATAGAGTTTCCAAGGAGCGGCTGATGGATTTGAACTGCCGACCTTTTGGTTAGCAATTATGATCTTAACCACTGAGAAATTAGGGCCCCCCAAATACAGCTGGCAGCAGTGCTATTCGAACCCATGCCCCCACAGTGACCAGTGCCTTAGACTGCTTCATCCAGTGCTTTAGACTGCTCAGCCATGATACTGCCTGTCTTAGTCATCTAGTGCTACTAAAACAGAAATACCAAAAGTAGATGGCTTTAACAAAGAGAAATTTATTTTCTTATAGTCTAGTAGGTTACAAGTCCAAATTCAGGGTTTTGGCTCCAGGGGAAAGCTTTCTCTCTCTGTTGACTCTGGAGGAAGGTCTTCGTCCTCAATCTTCCCCTGGTCGAGGAGCTTCTCAGGCGCAGGGATCCCATGTCCAAAATGGTGCTGCTTTCTTGGTGGTCTAAGGTCCCCAACTCTCTGCTTGCTTCACTTTCCTTTTATCTTTTGAGAGATAAAAGGTGGTGCAGGCCATACCCCAGGGAAACTCCTCTTACCTTCCATCAAGGAGGTGACCTCTGTAAGGCTGGTCTTACAATCCCATCCTAATCCTCTAAACATAAAATTACAATCACAAAATGGGGGAATCATGGCCCAACCAAACTAATACACACGTTTTTTGGGGGACACAATTCAATCCATAATGCTGCCCTAGTTAAAAGGTAAGAGACAGTGGTGGTTCAGTGGTACAATATTTGCTGTCCATGTGGGTGACCCTGGTTCGATTCCCAGCCAATGCACTTTATGTGCAGCCACCACTCATGTGTCAGTGGAGGTTTGCATGCTGCTTTGATGCTGAATAGGTATCAGTATAGCTTCCGGAATAAGACAGACTAGGAAGAAGAACCTGGTTATCTACTTCTGAGAATCAGCTAATGATAACCTTGTGGATCACAACTATGTGGTGTTCTGTTCTGCATATGGTCACTGGGAGTAGGAGGACCACTCCTCAGCAGCTAACAACAACAGCTAAGAGGTAGGGTGGTGTCTGGATCAGGCTGCGTGCTGTAGTCCTTGAGTTCTAATATTTTAACGGCCAGACTCTTGCTCTTGGACAAGATTCTTCACCTCTGCAAGTCTTAGTTTCTTCTTGAGTAACATGGGATAACAATAACTGCTTTACCTAATTTATAGGTAATTAGAAGATGTTTCTTGAAATGCCTTGAAAATTCTAAGGAGCTATAGAAATGAGAGATAGTATTAAACATCTCACAATAAGATAATTTAAGATAATTTTCTATTTATAATGTTACTTGAACATATTAATTCCAAACACAGAGAATTAAAATATATTAACCCTAGCATATGCCCTGATGGTTCTAGCTCACAGTATTCTCTCAGCTGGAGATTGTTGGAGAATCAGGTTTTTATCAAGTGTGATTAACATCTTAGCCACCTGTCTGTTGGATTGGCATGCTGTGGTATCTTGCGTGTTGCTATGTAAGATGTTGGAAGCTATGCCAGTGGTATTTCAAATACCAGCAGGATCATACATGGTGGACAAGTTTCAGTGGAGCTTCCAAACTAAGATAGACTTAAGAAGAAAGGCCTGGTGATCTATTTCTAAAACTTAGCCATTATAGTGCTATAAGATGAGCCTCTTAGGTTGGAAGGCGTTGGCCACGACAGTGAACTTGAATATCGATAATGGTGAAGATGCTGCAGGACTGGGCAATGTTTTATTCTGTTCTACAGGGCGTTGCCTGAGTCATAGCTGACTCAAAGCATCTAATAACAACAACAACAATTAATGTCTATTATATCGAGTTTTATTTCACTGAAGTGAAGGACCACAACTATACTTCTTTCTTAACACTGATTGTTCTTAACAGTGTGTAATATGGAGTCAGTGCCTAACTATATATTGAGTTTATATATTGTTGAATTTACTAAGTGGTGGAGATTTGCATTTCTAGGGCTTCATTTGGTCTAGTATTTGAGCAGGCTTCTTTTATGTTCCATTGTTTCAAATTAGAAGATATTGGGTGAAACTGTGTTACCTACAGCTCACAACCAGAGAAGGCTGCTATGCAGAACCGCACAAGGGGCTGCACCCAGAGATAGGGTAACAACAAGCTGGGATTGTATGAGGTGGCTTAAGTATGGAAACAGGTGGGTTTAGCTAGGTTGTGTGAGCTTCCAGGGGATTGACCAACTTGAACAATTCTGTGGGATCCAGGGTCATAGGGGCAGACCAGGATGATTAGGGCAGCTGCATAGTGCACAGGAGTGTGAGAAGCCAAGGGACAGTTGTGGTTAGAGGACAGTGGACTTAAATCAGCTGCTCAAGAAGTTGAACTGACTGGCTTCCAGCCAGGGCCTCTAAACTGGGTCAAGACAACATCTGTTTAAAAACTATGTTAAAACTATGGACCAGGCAATGCTTGCCCCTCCCCTAGCAGGTTCGGAGCCCTCCAGCACTTTCTAGTTCTTCTGGCAAATAAATAAATGGTAGGAATAGAAGGGAAATCTCTCAACTTAATAAAGTGCATCTACAAAAAACCCCGCAGCTAACATGATACTCATGATACTCAATGGAGAAAGACTTAGAACATTCCCATTAAGTTTAGGAACAAGATGCCTACTTTCATCACTAGTATTCAACATCATTCTGGAAGTCCTACCAGAACAATTAGGTGAGAGAGAAAAAATAAAAGATATCCAAATAATGAAGGAGGAAGTAAAACTATCCCTTTTTGCAGATGACAATTCTATACATAGAAAACCCCAAAGAATCCACAGAAAGCTATTAGCACTAATAAATGAATTCAGCAAAGTGACAGAGTGCAAGTTCAATACATAAAAATAAGCATGGATGCTGTACATCAACAGTCTGCAAAAAGAAGAAAAAGTTAAGAAAACATTACCATGTATAATAACTTCTAAAAAGAATAAAATACCTATGAATAAATGTAATTAAAAAAATGTTATTAGGAAGGTAAAATACCTATTTACACAAAAATATAAAACATTGCTAAATCAAAGAAGACCTGAATAACTGAAGGACATTCTGTGTTGGAAGAATTTATACAGTTAAGATGTCAATACTACCCCCCCCAAAAAAACCCAAAGCAACTTATAAATTCAATGCAATCCCCACCAAAATTCCAAAAGCATCTTGAAAGAAATAAAAAAGACAATCCTCGAATTTATATGGAAGGACAAGGGACCCCGAATAGCTAAAGTAATCTTGAAGAAGAATAAAGCAAGAGAGCTCAAACTGTCATACTTCAAAACATACAACAAAGCTACAGTAATTTAAACATCCGGGTGCTTGTATAATAATACGCATATAAACCAATGGGATAAAATTTAGAGTACAGGAATATATCCATTGATATGTGGTCAACTGATTTTCAACAAAGATTCTAAATTCATCCAACTGGGGAATGAAAAGCCCCTTCAATCAATGGTGCTGGAAAAATTTGATATCCACATGTAGAAGAATAAACTAGGACCCAACCTTTACATGATACACAAAAACCAATTGAAAATGGATCAAGGACCGTACTTTGAAAACTAAAACAACAAAATTCATAGAAGAAAGTAAAGGGAGTATTTTGTGATGAGCTCTTGGATACAATAAAAAGCATGAGCAGCAAATGACAAAATAGACAAATGGGGCCTCATAAAAATTAAATATTTCTGTTAATCAAAAGATTTTATCGAAAAAGTGAAGACAGCCTATAGAGTGGGAGAAAAAAATTGAGAACCATATATACCTGATAAAGGTGTAATACACAAAATTTATCAAAACTTCGACAACTTAACAACAAAAAAGAACAGCACAATTGAGAAATGGGTGAAAGGCTTGAACAGACATCTCACCAAGGAGGATTTTCAAATGGCCAACAAGCACATGAAAAAATACTCAAAGTCATTAGCCATTAAAAAAAACCAAAACCAAACTTGTTTGATGAGGTACACCCTGCTTTTGCCAAGTGGACTATCTCAGGAGCCTTAGGGATCTTCCAAGGAGCATCACACAAGCACTAACCTCTTTCTTTCCCAACCAATGACTGAAATTCTCAGCTTTCACAGCTGTAGATTTAGGTTTACATTTACATGGAAAATAGTTCCTCACAAACAAAGATAATACCACCTTACACAATAACAAAGCTCAAGTGGAACAAATAATGGTTAAGATGTAGGCCAGGTTTCAGACCTGATCTGAAGGTCCCTCCCCTGGCCATCAATAGACCTCTTCTGTCTCTTGTCCACAAGTAGTGCTGATGCCATGCTATGTGTGCACTGAGAAGGGAGAAAATGTCACTCTCCTTCCTTCTACCAAGACAGAATGTAGGGTGGGAGTCAACTGGGGTTCCATAGTGGGTCACAGATGGTGGCAAAGAGTAACCACACCTACAGGATCACTTATTGGGACACTGCTTGGACCCGAGGCTGATGGTCCAGTTCCTTTTCTGTGGTTGGTGTGGCCTTCCACCAACTTCCCCTGAATTTCTCTTCACCTCTTAACACTCCTTCATCACTTGCAGAATGCCTTCCCTTCCACACACCTGAAAGTGAGTGTTGGCCTCAGAAGGTAAAAGTGAACAATATGCCGGGAGGAAGAAAGAAGAAAGAGGCCATAGAAAGGTGACATTTAAGGTCAGACAGAGCAGAGGTTCAATCTCATCTCTGTCACTTGCTGACTGTGTGACCTACAGTGTCTGAGCATCAGCTATCTTAGATACGCATAATCACATTATATTTGGATAGCTCTTGTAAGGAGAAAGACAGTGTATGGAATATGCTTTCCCAGAATAGGACCTACGTGAAGGTTTACACTACTTCTTCGGTGATAGTGTTCAACCTGGGAAGGCTACAGTGGTCTGCACAAGGTTGTGTAAGGATACTGGAGTAGGCTCAGGCCTGGACGAGTAGAGAGGTCAAGGAAGTCCCTGGGGTTATGCCTTTCTATTCCAGAGATTGTGCCCAGTTTCACTTCCATTTTACCCTCTCACAGTCCCCTCACCATGCAGTGCATGTCACTGTTCCAGTGGTCTTATTCCCTGTAGACTGTGCTTTCCTAAAGGCAGAAAGAGTATCCTTGTCTCCACTTGGAGTAGGACGTTAACATAAAACAACGGTAATATTTGTATCTGCTATAATTTGCTGAATGTGAGGTTATTCCCAGTGATTGTTAAAGATATAGTTAAAAATCAAAACTATCTCATGATTTAGAGACTATTTTCATTGTACATATGGGGTACAATTCATCCAAGGGCACAGAGTCAGTAAGAGGAAGCCAGGTTAATTCCAAAGAAAAACTAAACCACTGCTGTTGGGTCAATTCTGACCAATGGTGACTCCCTGCATTTCACAAAACAACTGTGTTCCACAGGGTATTCAGTGGTTGAGTTTCTAAAGGAGATCACCAGGCATTTGTTCCTAGGAGCCTCTTTGTGGACTCAAACTACCAACCTTTCAATCACCAACCATCTCCTTAATCCTTTCTGCCAGAGACTTCAAATGGCCTTAAATTTTAGCCTTTTACTGTTACAAATCAGGCACCAATATAGTTAAAAAAATGTATTTCTGTTACAACTCAGTTTCCTTGAAGTATAATTTCCATGCAATGAAACTCACCCATTTCAATTTACAGGTTAGTGAGTTTTGGCAATTTTAAATACCAACAGGTAGCCATAATCTTAATCATCATCTAGACCATAGATGATGATTCTGCTTGTGCTGTCTTTCGGTACTTAGTCAGGAATAGATTCAGACTCGGCTGATTTCAGTTGTAACCATTCGGAGGCCACAGGGTAGAGCTGGTGAGAAGCCCCTGAGGACTTCGTTCATTTGCAAACAGGAAAGGGAATGGCATCTGCCTCTGTGTTGAGACCTCTTTACCCATGATCTCATTAAACAGGTGTGTGGGGAGTTCTCACTCAAAAAAGAAATCTACATATGATTGATGAGCATGGTGATGTTGGGAAAAGTAGCTTCATTCAGAGAACACGCCTGCCCTTCCCATCTCCCAAAACTGTGATGCTCTGGACTTTGCCTCCTTGAGCCTCCTTGTGTCCATGACGACAGCCAGGCAACAGCTGAGCATGCTCCACTTTTCTCCACCACAGATGGACTTCATTCTTCAGGGTAAATTCTCTCTCCATTCCATGACATTTGCCTCAAAAAAAAAAAAAAAAAAAACTGGCCTCATATCTCTCAGCTTTGTTCATTATCAGCCCTTCCAGTGGTTTCCTTCATGCAAACTTGGTGTGGGATTTTCAGTCCTGGGTGAAGATGCTGAGAATCTCCTATTACCCTTTCCTAAATCTCAGGATCCATATATTACCACTTACAAATTCAATAAAACAAAGAATAAAAAAAACATGCAAGAACTCAAGAACATCTACCACGGATGTATAATTTATCTATTGCAAACACAAAGGGCTCTGAATATACAAAACAATCTTGGAAGAGAAGAAGAAAGTATGGGACTCACATTTTAAGATTTACAATACTGCTACAAACATACAGTAAACAAAACAGTCTGGTTCTGGCATAAGGATAGACACAGAGACCAAAAACATAGAATTGAGTGTCCAGAAATGAATTCATACATCTTTGCCCAATGATACCAGGTCCACTCAATGCACAATAAAGTCTCTTCAATGAACGATGCTGGGACAACTGGATCTCCATGAGGAAAAGCATGAAGTTGGACACATACTCTACACCATATACAAAAATTAACTCTAAATGGATTGATGACCTAAAAAGTAGAGCTAAAGCCCTTAGAAGTAAACCTTAGGGCTGTACTTTAGGATTTTTTTTTTCCATATCTTCATAGATATGACACAAGAAACAATAGAAACAAATAGACAAATTTCTCTTGGTGAAAATTTAAATCTTTTGTGCATCAATAGGCACTATCAAGAAAGTGAAGACAACTACTGATTGTGAGAACGTAGCTGGAATCTCTGTTTAAGGGTCTCATATCCAGAGATATAAAGAGTGCCTAGAACTAAACACAAAAAACACAATCAACCGAACTTTAAAAATGGGCAAAATACATAAATAGGCATTATTCCAAAAAATATATACAAATGGCTAGTAAGCAGATGAAAAGATGCTCGACATTTTTTTATTGGTCATTAGGGATATGCAAATCAAAATCACAATGAGGTATCACTCCACACCACGCCAATGGTACTGCCAAAAAAAAAAAAAAAAAAATCAAGCAAACAAAAAATGGTTGGTGAGGATGTGGACAAACTGGGATCATTGTATATTGCTACTGGGAATATGAATGCTGGAACCACTGTACAATACAATTTGTTAGCTCCTCTGATAGTTTAACTTAGAATTACCATATGACCCTGTAATTCAACTCTTAAGCATAATCACGAAAAGAATTGAAAGAAAACAGATACTTGGACACTGACATTTGTTGCAGTATTTTTCACTGAATCAACAAGGTGGAAACATACATGATCATCTCAATCAACTCAGCTAAGGTATTCAACAAAATCCAACACCGATTCCTGATAAAAACTCTCAATAAAATGAATACAGAAGGGAAATTCTTCAAAACAATAAAGGGCTTCATTACAAAACAAACAGCCAACATCATTTGTGATGGAGAGAGGCTAAAAACATTCCCCTTGAGAACAGGAACAAGACAAGGATGCCCTTTATTGCCACTCCTATTTAACATTGTGCTGTAAGTCCAAGCTAGAGCAATAAGGCAAGAAAAAGAAATAATGGGCATCCAAATGGGTAATGAAGAAGTGAAACTGTTCCTATTTCGGGATGATAAGATACTATACATAGAACACCCAAAAGACTCCACGAGAAAACTATTGCAACTAATAGAAAGATTCAGCAGACAGGCAGAGCCAACATGTTGCTATAAACAGAAGCACCATGCTGTCCCTCCACAGCAAAGGCCTGGAAAACTAAGTAAAACAGAGACAAACATCAATCCTGGAACTGTAAGCATTAAATCTCCCCTTCAGCTGGACCTGCCCTGCTGCACCATACCTGAGAGACTGGCTTTGCCCATTGCACAAGGAGGTGAAAAGTATCATACCCACAGGTGAGCAAACATCAAATAACACACAGCCCACCTGCTCATACATAACCAAATAAAACAAAAAAGCAGGATGAAAGAACCAAAACTACAGTCAATAAATGAAGAAAACAACTACCGAAAGTCCCAAGGGCAGCAGATTATATCAAAACACATAAAATAACAGAAGAGGATGGTTCCAGTAGGTGTCCAAAATAAAACACCAGATGACCTTCTAGTAGAAAAAAAGGCACTAGAACTACCTAATAGGGAAGTCAGATCTTTAATATTCACAGCTATCCAAAAATGGAAGCAAAAAGGAGACGAAAATGAGAAAAAATAGACAAATTCATAAAAAAGACAGGCAAATTCATGGAAAATACGGAAAAAATGGAAGAACTCCGGAAAATAATACAGGTACAAACTGCCAAAATAAATTCACAACTAGAAATCATACAAAAACAATTAGAAATCCAAAAGATGAACAACAAAACTTTGAAAAGGACAGTGTCATAGAAGGGCTGCAGAGCAGGTTTAGGATGATGGAAGACAGAATCAGCAAAATTGAAGACAAACACTTGGATACAACTCTGTTTGAGGAAAAACCAGAAAAAAGAACAAAGAAAAATGAAGAAACCCTAACAATTATGTAGGATACGATCAAAAGAAAATTTGATTGATTGGAGTTCTAGAATACAGGGAGAAAATGGAAAACACAGAATCACTGAAGAATTGCAGACAGAAAACTTCTCTAATATTAAGAAAGATGAAAAGCTGACCATCCCAGAAGCTCAAGGAACTCCATATAGCCCCTAAAAGAAAATTACCAACGCATATCATAATCACACTACCTAAAACTAAAGACAAAGAAAGAATCCTGAGAACAGCTCGAGAAAAATGTGAAGTCGCATACAGAGGGGAAACAATAAGACTAAGCTCTGATTACCTGACTAAAACCATGCAGGCATGAAGGCAATGAGATGACATATATAAAACCTTGAAAGAAAAAAATTGCCAACCAAGAATAATATATCCTGCAAAACTCTGGTTCAAATATGATGGTGTCATTAGGACACGTTCAGATAAATCGAAATTAAGGGAATGCATAAACATGAAACCAAACTTAGAAGAAATATTAAAGGGAGTACTTTGGTTTGCAAACAAACAACATCAGATCACAGCCTGAATCTAGGAAGTAAGATAACACTAGCCAGATACCAACCTAGGAAGTGAACTCTCAAGCTCTATCCAAAACCAAAAGAATTATAACAGGAAACCAGAGAGGTTAATCTGTAAATGACTACAATATCAGAAGAGTAAAATAGGAAAAGAATGGTGTAGGCATAGAATTTTCTAATGGAGAGGAAGGCAGGGTGATACCAAGTAATAATAGACTAGTTCAAACCTAGGAAGATAAGGGTAAATTTCAAGGTAACCACAAAGAAAGTTAACAAACCTATTTATCAAAATAATGAAGAAAAACATAAAGTCTCAGTTAAAACAAAATCTATAAAAACAAAAGAAATGAAAAGATAAATCCACAAACAAAAGGAATTCGGCACAGGAAAGTAAAAGGAACAAAGAAAATGTCTGCACCCCAAAAATCACTACAATATCACAGCAATAAACTCACACCTATCAAAAATTACACTGAATGTAAATGGCCTAAATGCACCCATAGAGACAGAAAGTAACACAGTAGATAAAAAAATAGACTCCGTCCATATGCTGCCTACAAGAGATACACCTTAACAACAAAGATGTAAATTTATTAAAAATCAAAGACTGGAAAAAAATATATCAAGCAAAAAAAAAAAAAAAAAGATACACCTTAGCAACAAAGATGTAAATTTATTAAAAATCAAAGACTGAAAAAAAATTCATCAAGCAAACAGCTACCAAAAAAGAGCAGGAATGGTAATACTAATCTTGGATAAAGTATCCTTTAAAACAAAATTCACCATGAAAGACAAAGAAGTGTAATGATTAAAGGATGGTCCATCATGAAGATATAACCATAAGAAACATCTACACAGTCAATGACAGGGCTCCAAAATACATAAATTAAATGCTAACAGCACTGAAAAGAGAAATTTGCAGTTCCACAATAATAGTAGGAGACTTCAACACACCATTCTCGGTAAAGGACAGAACATCTAGAAAGAAACTTAACCAAGATGCAGAAGAGCTAAGGAGCACAATCAGCCAAATGGACCTAATAGACATATATAGAACACTCCACTCAACAACTGTAAAGTATACTTTTTTTTTTCCTGAAGCACAATGAATGTTCTCCAGAATAGACCACATCTTAGGCCACAGTGCCACCATCAACAAAATCCAGAACGCTGATATAATACAAAGTATTTCCTCTGACCACAATGCCAACAAAGTAGAAATTACCAACAGGAATAGCAAGGAAAAAAAAAAAATCAATTACATGGAAACTAAATAACACCCTGCTTAAAAACCACTCGGTAATAGAAGAAATCAGAGATAGAATAAAAAAATTCCTAGAATCAAACAAGAATTAAAACACATCATACCAAAACCACTGGGACACAGCAAAGGCAATCCTCAGAGGTCAATTTATAGCAATAGATGCAAGCATCAAAATAAAAGAAGATGACAAAATCAAAACATTAGCTACACAACTCAAACAAATGGGAAGAGAACAGAAAAAAAAAAAAAAAAGCATGCAGCCACCAGAAGAAAGGGAATAATAAAGATCAGAGCAGAAATAAGTGAAATGGATATTAGAAAAACAATAGAAAGAATCAACAAAACCAAAAGTTGGTACTTTGAAAGGATCAACAGTATTGACAAACCACTGGCCAAACTGAGAAAAGAAAAACAGGAAAGGACACAAGTAACTCAAATAAGAAAATAAATGGGGGTTATTTTTTTTTTATTACAACAGACCCAACAGAAATAAAAAGGATCGTAACAGAGTATTATGAAGAACTATACTCCAACATATTTGAAAACCAGGAGGAAATGAACAAATTTCTAGAAACACACGACCTACCCAAATGAACACAAATTGATGCTGAAAATCTGAACAGACCCATAATAACAGAAGAGATTGAAAGACAAAAACAAACAAACAAATTTCAGTAACAACAACAAAAAACCTCAGGCCCAAATGGGTTCCCTGGAGAATTCTACCAAACGTTCAAAGAAGAGTGTTACACCAGTACTACCCAGTCTACTTCAGAACATAGAAAAAGAAGTGATATTTCTGAATTTATTCTATGAAGCCAGCATAACCCTGATGTTAAAACCTGGCAAAGACACCACAAAAAAGGAAAATTACAGACAAACATCTATCACAAATATAGATGCAAAAATTCTCAACAAAATTCTAGCCAAGAAAATTCAGCATCATATAAAAAAAATAATACACCATGACCAAGTGGGATTCATACCAGGTATTCAAGGACAGTTCAACATTAAAAAAAAATCAATCAACATAATCCACCACATACAAAAAAGGAAAGAAAAAAAATCATATGATCATCTCAATTAATGCAGATAAGGCATTCAACAAAGTCAACACACATTCCTGATAAGAACTCTCAATTAAAAAGGTATACAAGGGAAATTTCTCGACATAATAGAGGCATCTACGCAAAACAAACAGCCAACATCGTTCTTAACAACAGATGTGGAAAATACTCCCCTGAGAACAGGAACAAGACAAGGATGCCCTTTAACACCACTCCTATTTAACATTGTGCTGGAAGTCCTAGAAAGACCAGTAAGGCAAGAAAGGCAAAAAAACAAATAAAGGGCATCCAAATTGGCTAATTCTTATCAGAAGTAGACTGCCAGGTCCTTCTTTCTAGTCTGTCTTAGTCTGGAAGCTCAGCTGAAAACTGTCCACCATGGGCGACCCGGATGGTATTTGAATACCGGTGGTGTAGCTTCCAGCATCACAGCAATATGCAAGCCCCCACAGTAAGGCAAACTGACAGACACATGGGGGCAAAACACCCTAGAACTGGTTTAATGATACACACACAAAACAATGGAACAGAACTGAAAATCTGGAAATAAATCCAAACCTCTATGGTCGATTGGTTTTCAACAACTGAGCCAAATCCGTTTAAAGGTGAAAGAATAGTCTTCTTCAACAAATAGTGCTGGCTAAACTGGATTTCCACAAGCAGAAAAATGAAACAAGAACCATACCTCGCACCATATACAAAAACTAAATCAATACGGATCAAGGACCTAAATTTAAGTCTAAAACCATACAGTCCTTGGAAGAAAATATACGAGGAAACCTTTTGGACCAAACTGCTTTTCAATAATAGATTATATCCAACACAAAAATGAACGCACAAACATTAGAAAACAAAATATGTAACTGGGACCTCATAAAAGTTAAATACCTATGCTCATCAAAATATTTAATAAAAATAGGGAAGAAACAGCCTACAGACTGGGAAAAGTTCTTTGGGAATGATATAAGTGATTGGAGTCTAATACCTAAAATATATAGCAAACTTCTACAACTTAATAACAAAAAGACCAATAACCATATCAAAAACTGGCCAAAGAACATGAAAAGACATTTCACCAAAGAGATATTCAGATGGCCAACATACACATGAGAAGATGCTCAATGTCATTAGGCATCAAGAAGAGGCAAATCAAAACCACAATAAGATACCATTTCACTCCTACAATGGCTAAGGTAAAAAAAAAAAGAGAGAGAGAGAGAAAATAACAAGTGTTGGAGGGGGATGTGGAGAAATTGGAACCCTCATATATTGCTGGTGAAAATGCAAAATGATACAGCCATTTTGCAAAACAGTCTGGCTATTCCTCAAAAAACTGGAGGTGGAGCTGCTATGCGACCCAGCAATTCCACTCCAGGTATATGCCCTAGGGATCTGGTAGAAGTGACATGAATGACATAAGGACACCTATTTTCATCACAGTACTCTTCACAATGGCAAAAAGATGGAAACATCCTATGTGCCCATCAATGGATTAATGGTTAAGCAAAATGTGATAAAAAATATATACATATAATTGAATACTACTCAGTGATTAAAAAAAAAAAAAAAAAAAGAGTTCCCTAAACACCTTGGAACATGGAAGAACCTGGAGGACATTACCTCAAGCAAAATAAGTCAGTCACAAAAAAACAAATATTGTATGTTAGCACGTTTTTGAAATGATATGAACAAATAAAAGTATACAGAAAATAGCATTCATTACTGTTTACCAGAGATGGGGTGGGGAAATGAGAATTCACTCTGTAGATAGTAGACACTATTTTTGGTGAAAGGAAAGGCAACACTGAATGAGAGTGAAGGGCACACAGCTTGATGAAGGCAAAACATATCAGTAAAATGTACACAAGGAAAAAGAACTTGTTGGTAATAGCATGTAATATATAATTTTGAAACATAAGCAAAGACAATAAAAAATATATATGCAGATATATATATGCATGTAGGCATATATGTGTATAAGTATGTACATATGAGTATACATAAGTGCATATAAAGGTGCACATGTATACGTATATATATCTACTGGACTGTATGCATACATATTAATATATATAATAAATCACATAGAAGAAACAGTAATGGATATGTCTCTGATATAACCGAACACCTCACAGGATTGTGTTTCTGGATTTGAAGTATTAGGACCAGAACCTCATGGGATATCTTGGTCCATTGGCATAATATAGTTCATAAAGTTATATTTTACATCCTAGTGCGCTGAGTAGTTCTGGGGTTTTAAAAGCTTTATAGTGCCTTTCTAAGTTACAACTGTTGGTCTCTAATCATTTGCACCAAAAGAGAATGTAGGCAACCAAAGACTCAAAGAAGAAACTTGTCTGCAAGACAAATAGTCTACATAAACCCTGAGACCTGAAGAACTAGCTGGTGCCCAGCTACCACTACCATCCCCTGTGGTCAAGGCAACAACAGATGGAGAAAAAATCTGGAACAGAATCTCAAGTTCATTAAAAAAACAAAAACAAACAAAAAAACAGGCTTACTGGACTGGTTCAGACTTGAGGACTCCTCAAAACATTGCCCTGAAATACTCTTCGAGTCTTGAACTGAAACTAATCCCTCCGGTCACCTTGTACCTAAATAACAGACTGGCTCCCAAAATAATAAATATCACCCATAAGTGGTGTGATCCTTAATAAAAAACCACCTATATGAGACCTAATGGTCAAGAATTAGTTTAAAACGAAGATGAGAATGTCAGACTTAGGGAAAATAGATTACTGGAAACAGAAAAACCAGAACAGAAATAATGAGAATAGTCACAGATTGTGAAGAATGTACCCAATGTCACTGAACAATTTGTGCAGAAATTATTGAATGGGAACCTAAAACGCAGTAAAATATTATTTTTAAGTTTTTTTTTTTTAGTAAGCTTAGAAACAGATAGTGGTGGTGCTTGCACTACATGATGAACACAGGATCACTGAATTGTGCATGTGAAGAAGGTAAAGATGACAAGTATGTTGTTACATATATATTTACCATAATAAAAACGAAACCAAAAATATTCATGGAATCAAATAAAACTCCAGGATTCAGTATACTTTCTGATATATAAGACCTAAGCAAATACATTCCCTTTTACAAAATGCACACTTAGTCCAAAATCCAAAGACTGCTGCTTAAGAAGAGTCAGTTAACAAAATGAGAAATAAACTCAACTGAATGTGAACCCTCTCAAGCCTGCTCTTTGTAAAGCCCATGATTTCAGATTTTGACCTCCCAGCCTTTTACTAGACAAGGTACACAATGATGCTGTTCTTAGAAAGCAAGAAATCCCTCAACCAAGAGTCAGTTTTGCCTCAGGCAGCCCTGCTGTTCACTCAAACCTCCCAGGCTGCCTTGCAATAAGAAATGCTTGATTTTCACATTGCCTGACTTTGCACTTCCTACTACGTTGTATTTGCATTTTTACATGCACTACACCATACTCTTACTGTCCCCTGGCTCTACAAATCTTCTAGGAATGCATGTAAGAGATCTCCTAAGGAAAAAAAAAAAAAGGAAAAGGTCCTCAATATACGTACTTCAATTTCCTTTTTCTTCTGTGATTAGGGATACATCTCAGCCAGTGTTACTTCCTTCCTATCTACATAGCAGGTAAAGTGGGAACAAAATTATTTCTTTTTTATTTTGTAATATAAATTCATAATTTAAGTCAGCCCTTAAATAATCAGTACCAAGAATTGTGTTACTGTATTGGTTCTTAAGGTTTTTTTTTTTTTTTGAAAAATTCAATAATCAGATACTCTTTTTCTGGAAATTGCAAGACTTGTATTATTTATCACTCCCTTGGATGACTCTTTAACACCCTACAGAGTCAACACATGGCATCTCCGAGTGCACAGGCTGAGAACAAAAGCAGGGTAGCTGAATAAGGCTCAGTCATCACATCTTGTCATTTCTTCTGCTGCTCTGAGATTCAGTGGAAGATCATCTGTCTTCTTCATCCTGTGACCCAAGAACAGAGATGATTTTTATCAGTGGACAACACCTGCCTTAGGCTTTTCCACAGGGGTGGTCAGAGAACCAGGTCCAAAGAACTTTGGCCACACCATTTCATGGCCAAACTTAATTTTATATGGGCTAATTTAATCACATATACTTCCAAGGTTGAAGATTTTCATGCAGTAGAAAAAGAAATTGCAGAATTTGGCCACAGTTTGTTTCTCCACAATGCAGTGTTTAAATCATTGGCCCTGAGCTCACTCATTCAAATCCAATGGCCCTAAGTCCATAAGTGTGCATCATGGTAAAAAAACAAACAACAAAAAAAAAAAACAACTGATGGACTAAATGACAAACAGAAGAATCAAGGAGCAAGCCTAGATGAAATGATTTGCCTCACCACCCCTGCGACAGGAAGGTTTGCACTGAAAATCATTTAAGGTTGTCCCATGATTGAAGCTCAAATTCTAAGTTGCCAAGGTTTTGCTTTTATCAGTCACAACGGATAGCTTCAAAAAAGTATTAGGGTGATTTTCTTGAATCTCTCTAACTTCATTATCTAAGCTGTGAGTAGAGCTGTACATTGTAGATGCCAGAGAGAACAAAAAGAAAGGTGCAAGCAAGAAGCTACTTCCTGATTGCAGAGAATAAAGGTCTCGGCAATTTCCAGAGAGGCAGAGGCTGCATGGAGACGTTCTTTTCACAGTGTTTGGACAAACACTGTGGATGCTGTAGATAGAAATATTTATCTGGTCCTATCAGTTTTATAGCTCAGATAAAACTCAGAAATCATGAGGCAATTCATGAGAACCACATTATGAAATGACTTTCTCACACAATTGTAGCAAAGAAGGGAAAAGAACCCTCGTCTTCACTGGACAAAATCTCTGCTTTTCCACTTCAGTATGACTGCTGTTACATTTTTCTATAACTTTTCCCTCTTGAGTCAAAATGTCTTCTGGCAGGGACAAAAAACTATGTTAGTGCCCAAACCCATTGCTGTCGAGTTGATTCTGACTCAGCGACCCTACAGTACAGAGTAGAACTTCCCCAAAGGGTTTCCGAGGAGCACCTGGTGGATTCAAACTGCCAACCTTTTGGTTAGCAGCCATACTCTTAACCACTATGCCACCAGGGACATTTTTTGAGTGAAGGCTGTCAGTGTGGAACTACTCCTCCTCAATCTCTGTCGACCTCTGTCTCCTTCCCTTAGATCCTTCCATCTCACTACTGCTGTAAGAGCTGGATTAAAGTTGGTCTCACATTTATTTTCTTACTGCAACCACTTGGTCATCTCCCATGACCAATTTTTCTACCAAGCCTCTCTTCTTGAAACAACAAAATGAATACTCTTTCAACTCATTTTGACTTTAACAGGTGGAAAATTATGTTCATGATGAAAAAGAACTCAAATATACTTCCTTTAAAGAGGATACTATCATGATTCCCACAAAGATATTAGCATATACCTTGATGAGCCTGGATTCCAATGAGCAAGTGTGTGTGATGGAGACAGGTGATACCCAAGATGAGAAGTAGGGTTTCTTGGATCAGGCTGGCCAGCTAGGATCAAGATGGGAGCAAGTGTGTATGGGTGGGGATTTGACTTTGGTGAAGAGAATTCTGCCTTGATCTCAAAATATCCGCCCATTTCAGGGCCATGGAGTTCTATCTAATACCTGAAGAGACTAGGGCTGTAGCATAGTAAGCCCATTTCCTTCAGAGGAAAAGATTTTCTTCCTCCCTCATCCTTACGTCTCCCATGCCCACTAAGCCTAGGTGCTTAAGAGTGTTTGATGACTATTGAACATCGCAGATAATCAAAATGACTTGTGATAATTTTGTGAAATTGGTGCACTGGTTTGGTTTAGTGCTGTGTTTTATGTTTATGGAACCAAGATTCCAACTCTGGCCTTCTGACTGCAAATCCCGTTCTGTTCTTATGAGGGTAAGTCATAACAGCTTAATGTTTTATACCTCTTGGTAGTTTTGTCAGATATAATGCAAGCCATTTGTTAACTTCAAATTTCTGGTAAATTGGACTAATATTATTGTAAATATGCCCCCGTTATTATGTGTGCAATGCCTAGAGTCCTGTATTTTATTTGCTGAACCTGGCAAGCCCATTTTTGGACTGACATTTGAGTTTAAGAGAATATTAAAGTTCTTATTTTAGAATCTAGACTAAAGAAATACTAATAGGATCATTGATCCCAGGGGGAAAAATTGATGTTATCTTAATAGAAAAATTATGTATTAGAACACACCTTAATTGCATAACAAGGAAAAAGGAGGAGGCGGGGCCAAGATGGCAGAATAATCATAAGCTTCCTGTCATCTCTTTTACAGCAAAGACCTGAAAAAACAAGTGAATTGATTATATACAACAATTTAGAGGCCCTGATAATCAAAGACAAAGCTGAGGACTTGGACTGGATGGCAGAGTGAAGGAGAGACAGTTCAGGAACAGTGAAGAAACACCAGGTGTGGGGTTGCTGGCATCCTGCTGGCTGGGCCAGCTGACACATGCAGGCTGAGGTGAGCAATAGCATTCAGGAAACATTTCACCAAGTTGGGAGAGGCTGGGCAATGGAGAGTCTTCATAAGGCTCTGGAGCAGGGTGGAAACTATACTAAAAACCAAAAACCAAACCCAGTGCCGCCGAGTTGATTCTGACTCATAGCGACCCTATAGGACAGAATAGAACTGCCCCATAGAGTTTCCAAGGAGCACCTGGTGGATTTGAACTGCTGACCCTTTGGTTAGCAGCCATAGCACTTAACCACTACACCACCAGGGTTTCTGGAAACAGTACTGGATGTGCAAAAGTTAACTGCAAGTGTCTAACCTCCTGCAAGAGGGTCAAAATAACCCCTTGCCCTCTGGGACTTTCACAGCAGAGAAGTGCCTTTTCCCCTCACCCCACTCCACTCTGACACTAGTCCAGTAGTATTCAACAACTGACATGCCCACTAAGCCAGAATTCTGGGCTATCCACACCCAATTCAGTCTTACGGCTTTAAAAAAATTGCCACGCTCTCTAAGCTGGGAACTCAGGCCAGGCATAAGGGGTCCACAGACATGTAGAGCCCTTCACCCCAGCCTAGGACATGTGTGAGCCAATTCAACACTGCATGCCCTCATTAGCATAAAACCACAAGGTATAAACCTGAAGCCTATTTTCAGCTTCAGCAGCCAAGGGGGAGTTGCAGATTCATGACATTTGACACCGTCCTACCTGTTAAGCTGGAACCTCACACACCCACATCAGGGGCCTGAGGGCTGTCAGCATCACCCACTACATCTAGCCACCCACAACAGGGGTCTGAGAATATGTGGTGCCTCCCAGTCTCCACAGCCAACAGCATTGGGTACCCAAGGACCAGCAGCAAAACCAACCTCCCTACATACTCTAGGAGAAAGGGACACACCCACCACCATGGCACTCAGGGGCAGACTTCAGCCCCCTGCCTTGCTCAGCACATAGCCCCCTACTGCAGCCAGACACCTGTGTCTGCTCCAAATACCGCTATGCAGCCCTGCCCATCTATGACTGTAGGTTAGAGTCTGCACCACACACTCAGTGACCGATGATTTGGACATCTGAGCTGCATCCTTACAAGAAAAGCGAACAGGTTTCTGGGCTCACACACCTAGTAGCTACTCTAACCACCTGGAAAAGGGATGTGGGAGCTTCAAAGATGCCAAAAGCCAAAGTAGCTCACATGCCTATCCTACTTGAGCATATCAAAACAAAATAAAACTAGGACACAGTGAATAAATGCACAATAAATAATAACTTAATGATGGCTCAGAGACAACAGTCAATATCAAATCACATAAAGAAGCAGATCAAAATGGCTCCAGCAAGTGACCAAAATAAAGAACCAGGAAATCTTCCAGAGGAAGACAAGGTCTTGGAATTACTGGACTTAGAATTCAAAAGATTAACATACACAGGTCTTCGAGAAATCAGGAAGGAGGTCAGACAAAACTCAGACCAAGCCAAGGAAAACACAGACAAAGCAATAGAGGAATTCAGGAAAACAATACAAGAGCAGAACTACAAATTTAACAGGCTGCTAGAAACCATAGAGAGACAGCAACTAGAAATCCAAAAGATTAACAATAAAATTTCAGAATTAGATGGCTTAATAGAAGGTCATAGGAGAATTGAGGCAATGGAAGTCAGAATTAGTTGAGATTGAAGATAAATCCTTTGACACCAATTTATTTAAGGAAAAATCTGAAAAACGAATAAAAAAATGAAACTCTAAGAGTTATGTGGGACACTATCAAGAGGAAAAACCTACAGGTGATTGCGGTACCAGAACACAGGCTGGTAACAGAAAATACAGAGAGAGTTGTTGAAGATTTGCTGGCAGAAAACTTCCCAGATATCCTGACAGATGAGTAGATAACTATCCAAAAAGCTCAACAAACCCAACACACAGTAGATCCCAAAAGAAAGTCACCAAGACGTATTATAACCAAACTTGCCTAAACCAAAGATAAAGAGAGAATCTCGAGAGCAGCTAGGGATAAATGAAAGTCACCTACAAAGGATAATCAATAAGACTAAGCTCTGACAACTCAGCAGAAACCACACAGGCAGGAAGGCAATGGAATGACATATATAGAACCTTGAAGGAAAAAAAATGCCTGCCAGGAATTATATATTCAGCAAACTGTCTCTCAATATGAGGCAAAATTAGGGCGTTCTCAGATAAACAGCAGTTAAAGGAATTTGTAAGAAGAAAACCAAAATTACAAGAAATACTAAAGACAGTCTGTCGGTTAGACAACCAACAATACCAGATGAAAATCCAAGACTAGACCACAAGACAGAACAATCAGATATTAACCTAGATAGGGAAGTCAGAAAAATAAGTGAAAGCTAAAAGACTGAAATAGTGAAAGAGCGATGTCAATACGTAAATGATGACTACATTAAAACAAAAAAAAAAGAGAGAATAAATAATGTAGTCATAGAACTTCCATATGGAGAGGAAGTTAAGGCAATATCAAGAAATAAAAGATTAGTTTAACCTCAGAAAAATGAAAGTAAATTTTAAGGTAACCACAAATGAATTTAACAAATCTACCCAACAAAATAAAGAAGAAAAACATATAAATTCAGCAAACACAAAATCAACAATAATGAAAAAGATTAAAAGAAAGTACATAACGAAAAACAACTCAGCACTGATAATTAAGTGGAACAAAGACACTGTTGACTACAACACACACACACATAAAATACATCAACTTGACAGCATTAAACTCGTACCTATCAATAATTACACTGAATGTAAATGGGCTAAATGCACCAATAAAGAGACAGAGAGTGGGAGACTGGATTAAAAAAAAAAAAGTTCTGTCTCTATGCTGCCTACAAGAGATACACCTTAGACTCAAAGACAAACTAAAATTCAAAGGATGGAAAGAAATATATCAAGCAAACAACCACCAAAAAAGACCAGGAGTGACAATATTAATCTCTGACAAAATAAACTTTAAAGCAAAAGCCACCACAAAGGATAAGGAAGGACACTGTATAATGATTAAATAGCCAATACACCAGGAGGAAATAACCATAATAAATATTTATGTACCCAATGGCAGGGCTCAAAAATACATAAAACAAACTCTAACAGCATCTAAAAGATAAATAGACAGCTCTACAATAATAGTAAGAGACTTCAACACACCACTTTCAGTGAATGTCAGAACATCTAGAAACAAACTCAGTAAAGACACAAAAGATCTAAATACCACAATCAATTTGACCTCTTAGGCATATACAGAACACTTCACCCAACAGTAGCCAAGTATACATTTTTCCACAGTACACATGGAACATTCTACAGAACAGACATTTTAGGCCAGAAAGCAAGCATTAACAGAATCCATAATATCAAAATACTTCAAAGCAGTGTTTCTGACCATAAAGCCGTAAAAGTAGAAATCAATAACAGAAACAGCAAGGAAAAAAAAAATCCAATACATGGAAAGTGAACAACACCTTGCTCAAAAACTACTGGTTACAGAAGAATAAAGAAATTCATAGAGTCAAAGAAAATGAAAACATATCTTACCTGAAACTTTGGGACACAGCAAAACCAGTGCTTAGCAATTTATAGCAATAAATGCACACATCGAAAAAGAAGCAAAGGCCAAAATCAAAATATTAGCTATATGACTCAAACAAATTAGAAAGAGAGCAGCAAAAGAAGCCCTCAGGAACCAGAAGGAAATAATAATTAGAGCAGAAATAGAGAATAGAAAAACAATTCAAAGAGTCAACAAGACCAAAAGTTGGTTCTTTGAAAAGATCAACAAAACTGATAAACCACTGGCCAAATGACAAAAGAAAAGCAGTAGAGGAAGCAAATAATCTGTATCAGAAATGAGATGGGCAATATCACAACAGAGACCCAACTGAAATAAAAAGGATCATAACAAAATACTATGAAAAATTGTACTGCAAAAAATTTGAAAACCTAGAGGAAACGTTCAGATTTCTAGAAACACACTACCTACCTAAACTAACATAAACTGAGGTTCTTGTTGTCGTTAGGTTCCGTCGAGTTGGTTCTGACTCATAGCAACCCTATGCACAACAGAATGAAACACTGCCCGGTCCTGAGCCATCCTTACAATCGTTGTTATGCTTGAGATCATTGTTGCAGCCACTGTGTCAATCCACCTAGATGAGGGTCTTTCTCTTTTCCACTGACCTTTACTTTGCCAAGCATGATGTCCTTCTCCAGGGACTGATCCCTCCTGACAACACATCCAAAGTATGTAAGACACAGTCTCGCCATCCTTGCTTCTAAGGAACATTCTGGTTGTACTTCTTCCAAGACAGATTTGTTCGTTCTTTTGGCGGTCCATGGTATATTCAATATTCTTCACCAACACCTTAATTCAAAAGCATCAGTTCTTCTTCTGACTTCCTTATTTATTGTCCAGCTTTCACATCCATATGATGCTATTGAAAATACCATGGCTTGGGTCAGGCACACCTTAGTCTTCAAGGTGACATCTTTGCTTTTTCGACACTTTAAAGAGGTCCTTTGAGCAGAGTTACCCAATACAATGCATCATTTGATTTCTTGACTGCTGCTTCCATGGCTGTTGATTGTGGATCCAAGTAAAATGAAATCCTTGACAACTTCAATCTTTTCTCTGTTTATCATGATGTTGCTCATTGGTCCTGCTGTGTTTTCTTTATGTTGAGGAGCAATCCATACGGAAGGTTGTAATCTTTGATCTTCATTAGAAAGTGCTTCAAGTCCTTTTCACTTTCAGCAAGCAAGATTATGTCATTTGCATAACGCAGGTTGTTAATGAGTCTTCCTCCAATCCTGATGCCCTGTTCTTCATGTAGTCCAGCTTCTCGTATTATTTGCTCAGCATACCAATTGAATAGGTATGGTGAAAGGATACAACCCTGACACACACATTTCCTGACTTTAAATCAATCAGTATCCCTTTGTTCTGTCCGAGGTAGAAAAGTAAATAAACCCAAAACAAAATAAGACATTGAAGAAGTAAAAAACAAAACAAAAGCTCCCAACAACGACAACAAAAAGCCCTGGCCCAGTGACTTCACTGGAGAATCCTACCAAACTTTCAGAGAAGAGTTAACACCAGTACTACTGAAGGTATTTCAGAGCATGGAAAAGGAAGGAACACTCCCAAACTCATTCTACGAAGCCTGCATAGCCCTGATAGCAAAGCCAGGTAAAGACACCACAAAAATAGAAAATAGATACAAAAATCCTCAACGAAATTCTAGCCAATAGAATTCAACAGCATATCAAAAAAATAATTCATCATGACCAAGTGGGATTCATACCAGGTATGCAGGGATGGTTCAACATTAGAAAAACAATCAATGTAATCCAACACATAAATAAAACAAAAGATAAGAACCACATGATCTTATCAATTGATGCAAAAAAGGCATTTGAAAAAGTCCAACACCTATTCCTGATAAAAATAGCAAAATAGGAATAGAAGGAAATTCCTCAACATAATAAAAGACATTTATACAAAGCCAATAGCCAACATTAGTCTAAAGGGAGAGAATTTGAAAGCATTCCCCTTGAGAATGGGAACCCAACAAGGATACCCTTTATAACCACTCTTATTCAACATTCTGCAAGAGGTCCTAGCCAGAACAATAAGGCAAGAAAAAGGAATAAAGGGTATCCATATTGGTAAGGAAGAAGTATAAATATCCCATATTTGCAGATGATATGATCTTATACACAGAAAACCCTAAAGAATCCACAAGAAAACTACTGAAACTAATAGAAGATTTCAGAAAAGTTATCAGGATACAAAGTAAACATACAAAAATCAGTTGGATTTCTCTGCACCAACAAGGAGAAATTCAAAAAGGAAATCACCAAATCAATCCCCCAAGAAGATAAAATACTTAGTATTAAACCTAACCAGAGACATAAAAGAGCTATACAAAGAAAACTGTAAGATACTACTGCAAGAAACCAAAAAAGACCTACATGAATGGAATAACAAACACTGCTCATGGATAGGAAGATTCAACAATGTGAAAATATCAATTCTACCCAAAGGAATCTACAGATATAATGAAATCCCAATCCAAATACCAACACCATCATTTAATGAGATGGAAAAGCTAATCACCAATTTTATGTGGAAAGATGCCCCGGATGCGCAAAGCATTATTGAAGAAAAACAACAATGTAGGAGGTCTCACACTACCTGATCTCAGAACCTACTATAACAGCCATGGTAATCTAAACAGCCTGGTACTGGTACAAATGCAGACACTTAGAACAATGGAACAGAATGGAGAACCCAGATGTGAATCCACCCAACAACTATTTAATCTCTAAAATCTATAGAATACTACAACACCTCAATAACAAAAAGACAAATAATATAATTTTAAAAATGGGCAAAGAATATGAACGGACACTTCACCAAAGAAGATATTCAGGCACCTAACAGACATGAGGGAATGTGTGCGATCATTAGCCATTAGAGAAATGCAAATCAAAACTAAATGAGATACCATCTCACCTGACATTACTAGAATGAATTAAAAAAACAGAATATAAGAAATGTTGGAGAGGTTGAAAGGAGACTGTAACTCTTATGAAGGGCTGGTGGGACTGTAAAATGATACAGCCATTACGGAAAATGACATGGTGACTCCTTAAAAAGTTAGAAATAGAAATACCATATAAGCCAGAAATCCCACTCCTATCCTAGAGAAATAAGAGCCATCACAAGAATAGACATAAGGCACACCCATGTTCACTGCAGCATTATTCACAATAGCATAAAGATGGAAATAACCTAAGTGCCCATCAACAGATGAATGGATAAACAAATTATGGTACATATATACGATGAAATACTACACAACAATAAGGAACAATGATGAATCCGCAAAACATACCACGACATGGATGAATCTGGAGGGCTTTATGTTGAGTGAAATAAAAGGACAAATACTGTATGTCCCCCACGCATCTGTCAGTTTATTGTACTGTGGGGCTTTGTGTGTTGCTGTGGTGCTGGAAGCTATGCCACCGGTATTCAAATACCATCCGGGTCACCCATGGTAGACAGGTTTCAGCTGAGCTTCCAGACTAAGATAGACTAGGAAGAAGGACCTGGCAGTCTACTTCTGATAAGAATTAGCCAGTGAAAACCTTATGAATAGCAGTGGAACACTGTCTGATATAGTGCTAGAAGATGAGCCCCCCAGGTTGGAAGGCACTCAAAAGATGACTGGGGAAGAGCTGCCTCCTCAAAGTATTGTCGACCTTAATGACGTGGATGGAGTTGAGCTTTTGGGCCCTTGAGTTGCTGATATGACAGAATTCAAAATGAGAAGAAAAAGCTACAAACATCCATTAATAATTGGAACCTGAAGTGTATGAAGTATGCATCTAGAAAAGTTGGAGACTGTCAAAAATGAAATGGAACACATAAAGATTGATATCCTAGGCATTAGTGAGCTGAAATGGGCTGGCACAGGTCATTTTTTAATTGTACAGTCATATGGTCTACTATGGCAGGAATGAAAACTTCAAGAGGAATGGCATTGCATTCATTGTCAAAAAGAACACTTCAAAGTCTGTCCTGAACTACAATGCTGTCAGTGATAGGATAATATCCATATGCCTACAAGGAAGACCAGTTAATAGGACTTTTATTCAAACTTATGCACCAACCATTAAGGCCAAAGATGAAGAAATTGAAGATTTTTACCAACTTCTGCAGTCTGAAATTGATCGAACGTGCCATCAGAATGCACTGATAATTACTGGTGGTTGGAATGCCAAAGCTGGAAACAAAGAAGAATCAATAGTTGGAAAATATGGCCCTGGTGATAGAAACGATGATTGATTTTGCAAGATGAATGACTTCTTGATTATAAATACCTTTTTTTCACCAACATGAACAGCGACTATACACATAGACCTCACCAGAAAGAATACACAAGGATCAAATCGACTACATCTGTGGAAAGAGATGATGGAAACGCTCAATATAATCACTCAGAACAAGGCCAGGGGCTAACTGTGGATCAGACCATCACTTACTCATATGTAAGTTCAAGGCAAAATTGAAGAAAATTAGAATAAGTTGATCAGAGCCAAAGTATGAACTTCAGTACCTCCCACCAGAATTTACAGACCATCTTGAAAATAGCTTTGATGTGCTGAACACTAGTGACTGAAAACCAGACGAGTTGTGAAATACCAAGGACATTATACAGGAAGAAAGCAAGAGGTCATTAAAAAGACAGGAAAGAAAAGACCAAAGTGGACGGCAGAAAAGACTCTGAAACTTACTCTTGAATGTCAAGTAGCTAAAGCAAAAGGAAAAAATGATGAAGTAAAGGAGCTGAACAGGAGATTTCAAAGGGCAGCTCAAGAAGACAAAGTAAAGTATTATGATGACATGTGCAAAGACTGAAGATAGAAAACCAAAAGGGAAGAACATGCTCAGCATTTCTCAGGCTGAAAGAACTGAAGAATCTATTCAAGCCTTGAGTTGCAATACTGAAGGATTCTATGCGAAACATATTACATGACACTGGAAGTATCAAAAGAAGATGGAAGGAATATACAGAGCCACTATACCAAAAAGAATTGGACAACGTTTAACCATTTCAGAATGTAACATATGATCAGGAACTGATAGTAATGAAGGAAGAAGTCCAAGCAGACACTGAAGGCACTGGCAAAAAACAAGGCTCTGTGAAGTGAAGGAATACCAACTGAGATGTTTCAACAAATGGATGCAGTGCTGGAAGAGCTCACTCATCTATGCCAAGATATTTGACAGGCCAAAGATTAGACAGACCTATAAAATAATTAACATGTGAGGATCGTGCTTCTTAGTTCAATATGCAAGAACAAATGGGCAACACCCGCCCAAAAGCAAAGATGAGATGGCAGGAAGGGGGAGGAAAACTGGACAAATTGACACTGGGAACCCAGAGTTGGAAGGTAAAGGAGAGTGCTGACACATTGCAAGGATTGCAGCAAATGTCACAAAAAATTTTTGAATGAGAAACTAATTTGCACTGTAAACTTTCACCTAAAGCACAATAATTTTTTTAAATTATAATAGGCCCACCCTTCTGACAACTGTTGAAGTATCTGAATTATCTCCCAACAACATCTCTTACCTTTCTTTAGTTCTCTCCTCTAAAGTAAATATTCTTATTTCCTGACACCATTTGTGCCATGACCAAGGTTTCAAAGGCCCCACCATTTTGGCCAGCATTCTCAGAAAAAGTAACTCTACTTTGCCAAAATTTTGCTGAAGATCATTCAAAAACGGCTGCAGCAGTATATCAATGGGGAACTGCCAGAAATTCAAGCTGGATTCAGAAGAGGATGTGGAACCAGGGGTATCATTGCTGATGTCAGATGGATCCCCTGGCTGAAAGCAGAGAATACCAGAAGGATGTTTACCTGTGTTTTATTGACTATGCTAAGGCATTCAACTGTGTGGATCAGAACAAACTATGGATAACATTGCAAAGAATAGGAATTCCAGAACACTTAATTGTGCTCATGAGGAACCTTTACATAGATCAAGAGGCAGTTGCTCAGACAGAACAAGGGGATACTGATTGGTTTAAAGTCAGGAAAGGTGTGCATCAGGGTTGTATTCTTTCACCATACCTATTTAATCTATATGCTGAGCAAATAATACGAGAAGCTGGACTATATGAAGAAGAACAGGGCATCAGGATTGGAGGAAGACTCATTAACAACCTGCATTATGCAGATGACACAACCTTGCTTGCTGAAAGTGAAGAGGACTTGAAGCACTTACTAATGAAGATCAAAGACCACAGCCTTCAGTATGGACTGCACCTTAACATAAAGAGAACAAAAATCGGAGGCGGGGTCAAGATGGCTGACTACGTAGACGCTACCTCGGATCCCTCTTGCAACAAAGACTCGGAAAAATAAGTGAATAAATCACATACATGACAATCTACGAACCCTGACCATCAAACACAGATCTAAAGAGTTGACCTGAGTGACAGGTGAGCGAAAAGCTGCGCCCTGAACCGGTGGCCACTTCTGAAACCCGCAACCTGCTCCACAGCCTTAAGTCCCTGCGGCTCCCTGGTGCCAAGTGGCGGGGCTGATTGAGGCTTGCTGAGGTGGGGCAGGCACCGGACACAGCCCTAACCCCTAGCCCCCTGGGGTAACCTCCGTAGAGACTTAGCCAGTGCAAGCAGGCTGCACACTGATGGGGCTAACGAGAGAATGAACAACCACGGGGAAGCAGTGACTGTTTTTGGAGCCTGGAGCCAGCGTTCCAGTGAGAAAACCTTGGCGCCGGGCTTTGGACTGGGCACAGGGAATCTGAGCAGGGCATCCTGAGAGGGCGCAAACATGGGATGCAGCCCTAGCTGCCTGAAGTGACCTCGGGGGAAGCCTATCCAGTGCACGCAGGTAGCGCAGTGACGCGGCTGACAGGAGGAGAAGTCACTGGGTGGCAGCGACTGGTTTTGGAGCCTGGAGTGTGGCGTCCCAGCCTGGGAACCTTGGCACTGGGCTTTGGACTGGGAGCGAAGGAACCTACCACAGCTTCTGAGACAGCACAAGCACAGGAGGCGGGCCTGACCCTTGGGGGCAATCTCGACCCAGCCAGCACACACAGGCTACACGCCCCTCGGGAATCTCAGATAAAACAGTCATCACCAAGCAAGATAAGTAACTTTGTCTATATTCCTGGGTGCTACTCTCTCCAATCTGTCTGATCCCTCCCCCCACTTCCCAGGCTGTGACATTAACATTGGAATTTCCTGGGCCAGGGAGTGAAGTGCTCTGTGGCTTTTTTTTTTTTTTGTCTTTTCCTAACCCATTCTCCTGGCCTGAGAGAAGCAGCTACAAAAAACCCAGGGACCAAAAACCCTTCCCTGACTCCCCGAAATTGGACTAAAAATACAGAAGCAGCTCCAGCCAAGCATATGAGATCCACAGTCTTGGGCTTTCATCCCTACAGGGAACAAGATGTTTATTATAATGCAAAGGCAATTCTGATAGTGATGTGGCTGTAACAGTATAGCTGATTACTGGAAAGACAAGTTTCCCAGGTCTGATATCTCTACCTATTAAACAGAGCCCTCACTGACCCACAACAGGGAACTGAGGGCTGAGGCTCCACCCAAACCACCTAGCCTCCTGCCATAGGGGTCTGAGGATAGTGACATCTACCAGTCTGTAGAGGTACATGCATTGGGTGCTTAAGGTACAGCTGCAGAGCCCACCCACCAAAGTACTTTAGGAATAGAGACACACCTACCTCACAGGCACTTGCGGGAAGCCTGTCAACATCCTGCCCCCCCCCCAGAGTGTGACACCCTGCTGCTACTAGAACCTGGTGCACACAACTATCACCACTACTCCTCTAAGTGAATAGGTGACAGTCTATACCACACACTTGGTGACCCAAAATCAGATTCTACTCAAGAATAGTGAATGGACTCTTAGGCTTATATTTCTGATAACAGCCCAAACCAGCTGGTAATAGGACAGAAGTGATTCAAAGGCAACAACAATCAAGACAGCACAATCTAGTAGCCCATCTACATATATTGAAAGAAAACAAAACAAGATAAGACTCAGTGAGCAAATATAAAATAAATCATTACAATATCTTATAGATGGCTTGGAGACAGCAGTCGATATCAAACCACATAAAGAAGCAGACCATGATTGCTTCTACAACTCCCCAAATTAAAGAATCAAAATCTTCCCCAAATGAAGATACAATCCTGGAATTGCCAGATGCAGAATATAAAAAACTGATTTACAGAATGCTTCAAGACATCAGGGATGACTTCAAAAATGAAATAAGGCAATCTACAGAAAAAGCCAAAAAAAAAAAATTAAATTTTTTTATTTTTTACAGAAAAAGCTAAGGAACACACTGATAAAGCAGTTGAAGAAATCAAAAAGATTATTCAAGAACATAGTGGAAAAATTAATAAGCTGCAAGAATCCATAGAGAGGCGGCATTCAGAAATCCAAAAGATTAACAGTAAAATTAGAGAATTAGACAACTCAGTAGGAAGTCAGAGGAGCAGAATCGAGCAATTGGAATGCAGAGTGAGGGAGCTGGAGGATAAGGGAATTGACACCAATATAGTTGAAGAAAAATCAGATAAAAGAATTTAAAAAAATGAAGAAACCCTAAGAATCATGTGGGACTCTATCAAGAAGATCTTCCGTATGATTGGAGTTCCAGAACAAGGAGGGATAACAGAAAATACAGAGAGAATAGTTGAAGATCTTTTGGTAGAAAACTTCCCTGACATCATGAAAGACAAAAGGATATATATCCAAGATGCTCATCGAACCCCATATAAGATTGATCCAAAAAGAAAATCACCAAGACATATTATCATCAAAATTGCCCAGCAATCTCACTCCTTGGAATATATCCTAGAGAAATAAGAGCCTTTACATGAACAGATATATGCACACCCATGTTTATTGCAGCACTGTTTACAATAGCAAAATCATAGAAGCAACCAAGGTGTCCATTGATGGATGAATGGTTAAATAAATTATGGTATATTCACACAATGGAATACTATGCATCGATAAAGAACAGTGACGAATCTGTGAAACATATCATAACATGGAGGAACCTGGAAGGCATTATGCTGAGTGAAATTAGTCAGATGCAAAAGGACAAATACTGTATAAAACCACTATTATAAGTTCTTGAGAAATAGTATAAACTGAGAAGAACACATTCTTTTGTGGTTACGAGGAGGGGCAGGGAGGGTGGGAGAGGGTTATTCACTGATTAGTTAGTAGATAAGAACTACTTTAGGTGAAGGGAAGGACAATACTCAATACAGGGAAGAGCAGCTCAACGACTAGACCAAAAATAAAGAAGTTTCCAGGATAAACTGAATGCTTCGAAGGTCAGCGGAGCAAGGGTGGGGGTTTGGGGAGTATGGCTTAAGGGGTCTTCTAAGTCAATTGGCAAAATAAATTCTATTATGAAAACATTCTGCATCCCACTCTGAAGTGTGGTGTCTGGGGTCTTAAATGCTAACAAGCGGCCATCTAAGATGCATCAATTGGTCTCAACCCACCTGGATCAAAGGAGAATGAAGAACACCAAGGTCACACGATAACTATGACCCCGAGACAGAAAGGGCCACACGAACTAGAGACTTACATCATCCTGAGACCAGAAGAACTAGATGGTGCCTGGCCACAACCGATGACTGCCCTGACAGGGAACACAACAGAGAACTCCTGTGGGAGCAGGAGAACAGTGGGATGCAGACCCCAAATTCTCATAAAAAGACCAGACTTAATGGTCTGAATGAGACTAGAAGAATCCTGGCGGTCATGGTCCCCAAACCTTCTGTTGGCCCAGGACAGGAACCATTCCTGAAGACAACTCATCAGACATGGAAGGGATTGGACAATGGGTTGGAGAGATATGCTGATGAAGAGTGAGCTACTTGTATCAGGTGGACACTTGAGACTGTATTGGCATCTCCTGTCTGGAGGAGAGATGGGAGGGTAGAGAGGGTTAGAAACTGGCAAAACAGTCACAAAAGGAGAGACTGGAAGGAGGAGCGGGCTGAACTATTTAGGGATAAAAAGCCTTAATGTCTGTAATTGATTTAAATCTTCAGGGGAAAAAAGGGGGAGCTGTCTTAGTCATCTAGTGCTTCTATAACAGAAATACCACAAATCTTCAACAAAGAGAAATTTATTCTCTCACAGCCTAGTAGGCCACAGGTCCAAATACACGGCATCAGCTCCAGGGGAGCGCTTTCTCTGTTGGCTCTGGAGGAAGGTCCTTGTTATCAATCTTCCCCTGGACTAGGTGCTTCTCTGAGCAGGAACCCCATGTCCAAAGGATGTACTCTGCTCCCAGCACTGCTTTCTTGGTGGAATGAGGTCCCCCCTCTCTGCTTGCTTCCCTTTCATCTCTTGTAAGATGAAAGGTGGTACAGGCCACACCCCAGGGAAATTCCTTTTATATTGGATCAGGGATGTGACCTGAGCAAGGGTGTTACATCCCACCCTAATCCTCTTTAACATAAAATTATGATCACAAAATGGAGGACAACCACACAATACTGGGAATCATGGCCTAACCAAGTTGATACATTTTTTGGGGGTACACAATTCAATCCATGGGGCAAATACGGCAAATGTTTAAAACTATTCAACCTAAGTGATGAACACTCACTATAGCATTCTACTTCTCTGTGTATTTGAAACTTTTAATAAAAACAACAAAAAAACATAGTCTTAAAGGATAGGCTGGATCCATGCATATAAGCCAAGAAAGAACTCCTCATTCCTAGTGGATGAATCACCACAAGCAAAGCTACAGTGACATTTTGAAACAGTCAAGAGAGAACCTCTGAGTTCTGTTGAGACTTCTTTTGGGTTGCCTTTTAGAACCACTCCTTCTTCCCCATTCCCTTTGCTGACATTCTGTGCTGCCTGGTCCTCATAAGACAGACTCCTGAGAAAAATGTCCTTCCTTTACTGCCTACTTGCCAGATTAACTCTCCTAAAGCAATCTTATACTATTATTATCCCCATGTTCGGGAAACTAAAATGGTTTGCCACAGGTTACATGATCAAACTCACAAGTCCAGCCAAAAAATACCTTTCTGAAGTATTTTTTTTTGTTGCTTATGTCATAAACATCTATCATGATACCTATACATAGTATAGCACTAGGTGGTTTCACACACATTATCTCACCTCGAATTATTAAGTTTTATTGTTCTTTTTTATGCTATTTGATAAAGGTATTTTAAATCTCATTTTCAAATTATTCATTGCTAAAAAAAATTTTTTTTTAGTATATAGAAAATCAATACTTTTTTAATATTGACTTTGTATCCTTAAATTCTGCTTAATACACTTACTAGTTCTAGTTGTTTTTTTTTCTTTTTTCATTTCCACAGAATTTCTATGTACACAATTATGTCATCTGAGGAGGATAATAGTTTTACTTCTTCCTGTCCAATTTTTATGATTTTCTTATTTTTGCTTTATTGCACTGGTGATAATGCCCAATGCAATACTGGACAGAAGACATTCTTAACTTCCTCTTAATCTTAGGTGATAAACATTCAGTGTTTACCAGTATGATGCCGTTGGTTTTTCAAGGATGCTCTTTATCAAGAAAATTCCCTTCTGTTCCTAGTTTGCTAGGAGTTTTCATCAGGAACGGGTGTTGAATATTGTCAAATGATTTTTTAGCACCTATTAATTTTTTGCTAAATTAGAGGGTCAGCAAAAAAAAAGAGGGAGTTCCTCAGTGAGATGGATTGACACAGTGGCTGAAACAATGGCCTCAGACATAGCAACAAGGATGAGGATAGCTCAGGACCAGGTAGTGTTTCATTTTATTATACCTAAGGTCACTATGAGGTGGAGCTGACTTAAGGACACCTAACGACATTAATTTTTTTCCTTTATGATGTTAATGCACTAAATTACACCTACTGATTTTCAAATGTTACATCAAACTTGCATCTTTGAGGCAAACCCCAAGTGGTCAAGGTATGTTATCCTTTTTATATGCTACCAGATTTGCTTTGCTAATATTTTATAATTATAGTTTTTTACATCTGTTTTCATAAGGGAACCCTGGTGGCACAGGGGTTAAAAGCTTGGCTACTAACCTAAATTTTGGCAGTTTGAATCCACTTGCAAACCCTACAAGGCACTTCTACTCTGTTCTATTGGGTCGCTATGAGTTTGAATCAACCGGACACCAAAGAGTTTTGTTTTGTTTTGATTTTCATAAGAGATACTGGCCTTTTATTTGCTTTGTCAGGTTCAGTATCAAAGTTACACTAGCCTCCAAAATCAAATTGGGAAGTATTCCTTATGCATCTATTTTCTGAGAGTTTGTATAATATCAGTATTATTTCTTCCTTAAAATTTCATAGAACTCACCAGTGATGCCATCTTAGTCTGGAATTTTCTTTATGGGAAGATTTTTAAATACAAATTCAATCTATTTAATAGATATTGGAATATTCATTCAGGATATTCAGATTTTCCATGTTTTGTTCTGTCAGTTTTGTTTAAATTGTTATTTTTCAGGGAATTTACCAATTTCATCTAAGTGCTCATATTTACTGTTTTAAAATTGCTTATAATATCCCTTTATTCCTTTGATCTATGGTGATGTCCCTTTCATTACTGATGTTGGTTATTCATGTTTTCTACCTTTTTTTCTTGATCAATTAATCTTTTCAAATAATCAACTTTCGAATTTGTTGATTTTCTCTATGATCTGTTATCTATTTCATTGTTTCCTGCCTGTATTACTTTTTTTTTCTCTCTATTTGATTCAGGTTTAATTTGTTCTAGTTTTTCTATATTTTTAAGAAGGAAACTTAGGTGACTGTTTTTACATCTTTCTTCTTTTCTAATATATCCTTTAAAGCTATAAGTTTTCCTCTAAGCAATACTTTGGTGGCACTGCACAAATTTTGATATGTTGTGCTTCCATAACCATCTATTATGTGTGGCCAGACACATGAAAACATGTTCAACATCATTAGTCATCAGAGAAACACCAACCAAAACCACAATGAGATACCCTTTCACTCCCACTAGGATGGATAATATAGAAAACAAACAAACACCCCAGAAATAAGTGTTGGAAGAGATGTTAAGAAACTGGAGCCCTCATTCGCTGCTGGTGGGAATGCAAAACGGTACAGCTCTTGTGGTTAGCAGTCTGGTGGTTCCTCAAAAAGCTAGACCTAGAGCTGCCACATGACCCAGGAACTTCACTTCTAGGTATATACTCTAGGGATCTAACAGAAGTGACAGGAACAGACATGTGCAAACCTATGCTCATCACATCACTATTCAAAACAGAAAGATGATGGAAACAGCCTAAGTGCCCATCAATGGAAGAATGGATTAAAAAAATGTGGTACATACATTGAACGGACTACATGGAGAGCATGGCATCAGCATTGGAAGAAGACTTATTAACAACCTGGAATACGCAGATGACACAACCTGGCTTGCTGAAAGTGAAGAGAACTTGAAGCACTTACTGATGAAGATCAAAGACCACAGTGTTCAGCATGATTTATACCTCAACATAAAGAAAACAAAAGTCCTCGCAACTCGACCAATAAGCAACATCATGATAAACAGAGAAAAGATTCAAGGATTTCATTTTACTTGGATCCACAATCAACGCCCATGGAAGCAGCAGTCAAGAAATCAAATGACACATTGCAATGAGCAACTCTGCTGCAAAAGATCTTTGTAAAGTGTTAAAAAGCAAAGCTGTCACTCTAAGGACTAAGGCCCCCCTGACCCAATTCATAGGGTTTTCAATCACCTCATATGCATGTGAAAGCTGGACAATGAATAAGGAAGATTGAAGAAGAATTGATGCCTTTGAATTATGGTGTTGGTGAAGAATATTGAATATATCATGAACTGCCAGAAGAACAAACAAATCTGTTTTGGAAGATGTACAAGAAGAATGCTCCTTACAAGCAAGCATGATGAGACTATGTCTTACATTCTCTGGACATGTTATCAGGAGGGATCAGTCCTTGGAGAATGACATCATGCTGAGTAAAGTATAGGGTCAGCAAAAAAGAGGAAGACCCTCAACGAGATGGATTGACACAGTGGCTGCAACAATGGTCTCAAGCACAGCAACAATTGTGAGGATGGCACAGGACCAGGCAGGAACTTTGCACTTGTGCTCTCTCCTGAAATGGTTTTCCTTCAGGTATTCCCACAGCTTGTGCTCTATTGAAATGTCACATTATCAGAGATACCTTCCCTTCCAGCCTACATTAAAGGCAATCCTTCCTCCCCTCATCCGCTTTCTCACCCTGTCCTAGAATTCTCTTTCCCTCTTACCCAGCTTTTTTTCTCCAAAGCATGTTTCACCATCTTATTTGTCTATTTATTACCTGTCTTCCTGACAATAGAATGTATGTCCCATGAAGGCAGAGCCTTGCCTGTTTCATACACTGCTGGATACCCATTGCCTAGAACAGTGCCTGGTACACAGTAACACACAATAAACATTTGTTGGATAGAATACTAAAGAACAGACAAATCAATGGAAAGATGCAATTACTGGGCAGCACTGAGAACTGGAAAACCTGGGTTTGAGCCTTGATTCTGACTCCACAAAAAGTTTCCCAATAACTTCCCTCATTCTGCTTCACCCTGCTCCAGCCCCATTTCTTTCATACCCTTTCTAGCTTTCCACCCAGTGCTAGAAGTGGTAGTGGCTGAAGCACACACTCCACGGGGTAGAGGTAGAACACAAAGTGACGGTGCAAGGGCAGGGAAGGCAGCCGTGATAGCTTATCTGTATCCATATCTTAGCTTTGGTTGTCTGAACTGAAAAAGAGCCACATAAATCCTATAGGATGCCACTAGACAACATTATAGTAGAGAATTTGCCATAAAATAAGGAAAAGTTGCTGACTCAGCTGATAAGACATTGAGACTCTTTATCTTGAACCAGTCCATTCATCCAGACACTGGGCACAATCTTTAGTTTGGAAAGAAGCCATGGAGTAAAAGATCCAACTTTGGAAACAGATTATTTGGGCTCAAATCCTGACTCTGTCACTTAACCAACTACATGATCTTGGGAAATGTGTATAATTTAACTGGTCTACTAAATGGGTATAACAATATCATCACATACAGATTTTGGAAGAATTAAATAAATGTGAAGTGGTAAGCACAGAAATGGGCGCAGAGGGAGAGCTCTATGAAAGAAAGCTGTTGTTACAATTGTTAAAAATTACCACCTTTAATGAGATGGAGAAACAAATCACCAACTTCATATGGAAGGGAAGGAGGCCCCAGATAAGTAAAGCATTACTGAAAAAGAAGAACAAAGTGGGAGGACTCACTCTACCTGATATTAGAACCTGTTATACTGCCACAGTAGTCAAAACAGCCTGGTACTGGTACAACAGACACACAGAGCAATGGAACAGAATTGAGAATCCAGATATAAATCCATCCACATATGAGCAGCTGATATTTGACAAAGGCCCAGTGTCAGTTAATTGGGGAAAAGATAATCTTTTTAACAAATAGTGCTGACATAACTGGATATCCATTCTGCAAAAAAATGAAACAGGACCCATACCTCACACCATGCACAAAAACTAACTCCAAACGGATCAAAGACCTAAACATAAAATCTAAAATGATAAGGATCATGGAAGAAAAAATAGGGACAACATTAGGAGCCCTAATACATGGCATAAACAGTATACAAAACATTGCCAAAAATGCTGAAGTGAAACCCGATAACTGGGAGCTCCTAAAAATCAAACACCTATGCTCATCTAAAGACTTCATCAAAAGAGTAAAAAGACCACCTACAGACTAGGAAAAGATTTTCAGCTACAACACCTCCGACCAGTACCTGATCTCTAAAATCTACATGACTCTGCTAAAACTCAACCACAAAAAGACAAACAGCCAAATTAAAAAATGGGCAAAGGATATGAACAGGCACTTCACTAAAGAAGACATTCAAGCAGCTAACAGATACGTGAGGAAATGCTCCAGCCATTAGAGAAATGCAAATCAAAACTAGGATGAGATTCCGTCTAACACCCACAAGGCTGGCATTAATCCAAAAAACACAAAATAATAAATGTTGGAGAGGCTGTGGAGAGATTGGAACACTTATACACTGCTGGTGGGAATGTAGAATGGTACAACCACTTTGGAAATCAATTTGGTGCTTCCTTAAAAAGCTAGAAATAGAACTACCATATGACCCAGCAATCCCACTCCTTGGAATATATCCTAGAAAAATAAGAGCCTTCACAGGAACAGATATATGCACACCCATGTTTATTGCAGCACTGTTAACAATAGGAAAAAGATGGAAGCAACCAAGGTGCCCATCAATGGATGAGTGGAAAAATTATGGTATATTCACCCAATGGAATACTATGCATCAATAAAGAACAGTGATGAATCTATGAAACATTTAATAACATGGAGAAACCTGGAAGGTATTATGCTGTGTGAAATTAGTCAGTTGCAAAAGGACAAATATTGTATAAGACCACTATTATAAGATCTTGAGAAATAGTTTAAACTAAGGAGAACACACTCTCTTGTTGTTATGAGAGGCGGGAGGGAGGGAGGGTGGGAAAGGAATATGTATTAAATAGGTAGTAGATAAGAACTACTTTATGTGAAGGGAAGGACAACACTCAACACAGTGGAGGTCAGCACAATTGGACTAGACCAAAGCAAAAAAGTTTCCAAAATAAACTGAATGCTTCGAAGGTCAGCAAAGCAGGGGCAGGGGTTTGGGGACCATGGTTTCAGGGGACATCTAAGTCAACTGGCATAATAAAATTTATTAAGAAAACATTCTGCATCCCACTTTGAAGAGTGGCGTCTGGGGTCTTAAATGCTAGCAAGTGGCCATCTAAGATACATCAATGAGCCTCAACCCACCTGGATCAAAGGAGAATGAAGAACACCAAGGACACAAGGTAATAACGAGCCCAAGAGACAGAGCTACATGAACCAGAGACTACATCATCCTGAGATCAGAAGAACTAGATGGTGCCTGGCCACAACTGACTGCCCTGACAGGGAACACAACAGAGAACCCCTGAGGGAACAGGAAAACAGTGGGATGCAGACCCCAAATTCTTCTAAAAAGACCAGACTTAATGGTCTGACTGAGACTAGAAGGAGCCCAGTGGTCATGGCCCCCAGACCTTCTGTTGGCCCACAGGAGGAACCATTCCGGAAGCCAACTCATCAGACATGGAAAGGACTGGACAATGGGTTGGAAAGGGATGCTGGTGAGGCGTAAGCTACTTGAATCAGGTAGACACTTGAGACTATGTTGGCATCTCCTGCCTGGATGGGAGATGGGAGTGTAGAGGGGCTTGGAAGTTGGCAAAATCGACATGAAAAGAGAGAGTGGAAAGAGGGAGTGGGGTGTTTCATGGTGGGGAGAGTAATTGGGAATATGTAGCAAGGTGTATATAAGTTTTTATGTGAGAGCCTGACCTGATTTGTAAACTTTCACTTAAAGCACAATAAAATTTTTTTAAAAAATTACCACCACCACCCCAGTACCGACCAAAGGAACTTCAATATTTTCAAGATTGGGAAAATTAACATACAGAGAAACTTTTATTTTCGGTGATCTATTAACACAGATCTCATCATCTAAGTCTTCTTAATTAAACCATGTGATGAAAAAAGACCAAAACTGTCTATAAACCTTTGATGAAAATCATCTTAATTTGAAAAGCCACAATTAAATATTTTATTGTAAAGTTGTCCCCCATCTTGTTCTTCCCAACACCTCTGACAAGTCCCAACCACAGACAAAAACAGAGAAAAGAGCAAAATAGGAAGAAAGCCCCAATGAAATTGTATGATACAATGTTATTTTATACTAAAAATAAATAATAAATCTGACTTGCAAACTAAATTATTAAACACTACTAAAAACTTCATGATAACAAGTAATAGTTTAATACACACTTTGATCCACATGAATTTAAATTTAAACAATTATTTGATGACTTTTTGTAACAGTTTTAGAATATACAACTAAAATAAATGTAAACAACTATTAGAAAGTCTCTGAAAAAGTAAAATTTTATTTTTTAAATCACTGCTTCATACTCCAAATTTAAACGGCTTTATATAAAGCACTGGTCTTTGGGATTCACAAAAAGCAAGTGCCAATTCCTGAACACAAACTGAAGTGACAGGAGAATCTCCCAGTGCTATTGTAGCCCTGAGTATAAGCCCTGATCTAATAACCTGTCTTCATTAATTCCTTTTCATTTCATCTTTGTGAAAAAGGGGAGGGAGAAGAAGGCGAGAGAGGGCTAGGCATGCCTACTCTGTTCTGTACATCTAGTTCAGTCCCAGGAATAAAATACAAGTATTCATCAGAGCCCCCAAAACATTAAAGACCAAATAAAGAGGAAAACTAATTTCTATACACACACACACACACACACACACACACATACATAGAGCCCCTGGGTGGTACAAATAGTTACGCGCTCAGCTACTAACCGAAAGGTTGGCTGTTTAAATCTACTCAGAGGTGCCTTGGAAGAAAGTCCTGGCAATCTACCTCCAAATGGTCACAGCTATTGAAAACCCTATGGAGCACAGTCCTACTCTGAAAACTCATGGGGTCGTTCATCATGAGTGGAAATCTACTCAACAGCAACCAGATCGTTAATCTAGATATGGCATCTACGTTGGGAAAATTAGTTTCTGAAAATACATATGGTGTATATAATACACTGTACATTACTGTTATGTACTCAAACCCACTGCCATCGAGTCGATACCAACTCATAGTGACCCTACAGGACAGAGTAGTATGGCCCCATAGGGTTTCCAAGGCTGAAAATCTTTACTGAAGCAAACTGCTATATCTGTCTCCCGTGGAGAGGCTGGTGGGTTCAAACTGCTGACCTTTCAGTTAGCAGACAAGGGCTTGAACCACTGAGCTACAAGGGCTCCCTACTGTCATGTACGGTGATTACATAAGCAAATTCTGAAACAAACTGCCTGGATTTGAATCCTAGCTCAATTTATCAGCTGGGTGATTTGGAAAAGTTGCTTTACCTCTTTGTGCCTCAGTTTTCTCATCTCTAAAATGGATCTTAAGCATAAGGCTGTTGTGCAGATTAAAAAAAACACACAATTGGAAAAAAGTCCTCACACACAGAATGTACACAACGTTAGCTTTCATTATTATAGAGGTAATACAAATGGCTTAATGGAAGAAATTCTCATATAGAAATAGTTGAGTTCCAAAATTCATGTGCAAAGTCATTTACATCATTTACGTCAACTGTTAACATTGTATGTTTAGATTCAAGCGATTACTGAAGTATGCTATGACCTCGAATAGAGTGCTGGGGACTATACAGGCATGCTCTGCATGCCCTTCTCCTATACCACCCATTCGTCTCCCTTGGAGCCTAGGCATTATCTTATCAATTAAACCCCTTTGATGAATTGACTGGAAACCCTGGTGGTGTAGTAGTTAAATGCTATGGCTACTGACCAGATGGTTGGTAGTTTGAATCCACCAGGCACTCCTTGGAAACTCTATAGGGCAGTTCTACTCTGTCCTATAGGGTCGCTATGAGTCAGAGTCAACTTGAGGGCAACGAGTTTGGTTTGGGTTTTTGGTGTGAGTTAACTGTTCAGTGCTTAAAGACACACCAAAAACAACCACTAGCACAAAAGTACAGTATTACTACATGTTCTTATTTCAGAATAGCAGAATCTATTTCTAACACAATGGTGAACTAGGATGGACTGTGGGTCAAAAGGAACCCTGGCAGCATAGTGGTTAAGATTTTGGCTGCTAACCAAAAGGTCGACAGTTTGTAATCCACTAACCATTCCTTGGAAACTCTGTGGGGTAGTTCTACTCTCTCCTAAAGGGTCACTGTGAGTTGGAACTGAGTTGATGGCAACAAGTTTGGTTTGGTGAGTCAAGATGGAAGGGGTGGATGAAAGAGAAGAAAAGAAAAATGGGCAACAGGAGAAATACGAGAATTCAGAGAACTGTGAAAATTTAATTCCTGGATATTCTTTCTTTCTCCTCATTATAATTGTAAGGATTTTTCTCACATACAGCATATACAAGCAAATCACTCTAATATTTAAAACATGTAGGTTTTTGGTAAAATTCATCCTCTGAAAGCTCTTGGTGGCCCCATTAATTTGTCCCTTAATAACAACTCAGAATTAAAAAGAAGCATACATTTAAAAATAAATAAAGGCACTGCTGTCATTTGAGGGTGATGTTCTTTTCCTGCCATCAACAAGCCACACACTTGGGAGTTGCTTTTCCTGGGTCAGTGTTCATAGACCATCCACATTCTCTTACCACCACCCCTCCACCCTTAATTATTTAGAAAAGGCAGGGCCAGTCAGTGCTCCAAACATCAAGTTTTCTCTCCAAAAGGCCAACTGGCATTTGAGGAGCATGCCGCATTCTCAGTTGTCAGCACTTCCACTAACCTCTTCAGATGAGGAACATGCCTCCACTGAATTTGTTGTTGCTGTTGTTGTTGTTGTTAGGTGCCGTTGAGTCAGTTCCAACTCATAGCGACCCTATGTACAACAGAACAAAACACTGCCTGGTCCAGCACCATCCTTACAATCATTGCTATGCTTGAGCTCATTGTTGCAACCACTATGTCAATCCTCCTCGTTGAGGGTCTTCCTCTTTTCCGCTGACCCTGTACTCTGCTAAGCACGATGTCCTTCTCCAGGGACTGATCCCTCCCGACAACATGTCCAAAGTATGTAAGACGCAGTCTCGCCATCCTTGCCTCTAAGGAGCATTCTGGCCGCACTTCTTCCAAGCCAGATGTGTTCATTCTTTTGGCAGTCCATGGTATATTCAATATTCTTCGCCAACACCACAATTCGAAGGTGTCAACTCTTCTTTGGTCTTCCTTATTCATTGTCCACCTTTCACGTGCATCCACTGAACTACTCATTGTAAAAAAAAAAAGAAAACTCATTGTAAAAAACCGTTTTTTAAAGCCAGGTATTTCCCTTTTACCCACCCACCTCACTCCCCCACCCCTGCTGCTCACCCCCCACACCCTCAAATATTCCATACCAAGGGGGGGCCCAAGCAGGATGTCCCACTCTGCTTTTCTTTTACACCCCTTGGAGGCCTTTGGCGAAGCAATACCTTTGGTTGGCAATTCCCTGAACCATGTCTATTCAAGCTGGCACCTATTCAAAAAGGCAGGTGAGTCTTCACGTCAGGTTTTTAAAACTAGTTTAATAGGAGTCAGGTGGTATGCCCACTCACCTTCAAGTTTCTTAAACAAAGATAATAATTAAGATGTTTACAATGTCTTGACTATGGGTTAAATCCTTAGTAAGGATGGTGCACAAGGGAAAATCCTCCAGCTTAATGTCCCCCATTTTCAAAAAAAGAGGGTGGAATCTCCAAAATTACAAATTTAAGTTTCTACATGCTAAAACCAAAACCAAAAAAAAAAACCAAACCCATTGCCGTGGAGTCGATTCTGACTCATAGCGACCCTGTAGGACAGAGTAGAACTGCCCCATAGGATTTCCAAGGAGTGCCTGGTGGATTCGAACTGCTGACCTTTTGGTTAGCAGCCACAGCATCCTGGTGGTGTAGTGGTTAAGTGCTACAGGCTAAAAAGGCTGTCAAAATGATGAGTTTGAAAGAAATGCATATTATGTGTTATATTACCTACACGATTACATAGAAAGAAGACTAGAAGCATGTAGACTGGCACAGAGTGTAAATATGAGTGCATATATTGATATACAGTCATATATATATTTCTTAAACCACACCCTCCCTTCGTAGTTTCTCAGGCTGGCCCCTGCCAAGTGGTCAGCCTCACTCGGTCCAGGCGTCCACTAGATGGGGGCACCAGCTGTAACAAAGACATCCAACAGCGGAGACCCTGCGTCGCGGTCGCCCCGGGGCACACGGAGGCTCCAGGTACCCCAGGACGCCCCTTCCCTGTCCAGCAGCTCCACAGGCCATGGCCCTGTGCCCCTGAGACCCCAGCGCCTCCTGCCGAACGCTGAGGGCAGCTGCGCCGGGACCTGGTCGGTGGAGAAAGGCAGAGTGGTCAGGCGGGTGCAGGCCCCAAACTCACCTAGAGGGGAGAGCTGCTAGCACATGCACAGCCCCAGTCACAGGGCACCTGCAACACCCGTTGTCTTGGGGAAGACATCCAGGCGCCTCGAGCTGTCCCTAAGTTGGCCTCAGAGGAGGCCGTTGGCGGTGAGAGAACACATGACCCTTAGCGGCTGTACCCTCTGGACCGCCTCGCCCCTGACTCTTGGATGGGGCCTCCTCTCCTCTCCCTTTGGTCTGGACCATCCTCACCTGGCCAATAACCCAGCTGGAGTACTGCCCAGCTGGAAGCCATCTCAACGGATTTTATTTAAAAAACAGGTAACATAGGTATTCTTTTGATTATTTGTGAAAATTTGATAATTGAAGACATGTTTTAAACTACCGATAACAGAAGAATTAAAAAAAATAAAATCAAGCTAAATCCCAGCACCTGAGGTAATCATGGCTCATACTGTAATCTGCTTCCAAACTTCTGATGCAAATTCATATCATACTACAGTGTATTATAGTCTTTAAAATGGGAGCTAGTCATACACATTGTTTTATAATCTACTTTTTCCCATTAAAATTATTATCTTTGCCTATTTTTTTATAATGAGAGCTTTATGTCATTTTTTTTCTTTTTGATTTTACTGTGTTTTAGGTGAAAGTTTACAGCACAAATCAATTTCTTATTAAAAAAATTATGCACAAATTGTTTTGTGAGATTGGTTGCAATCCTGCATTGTGTCAGCAGCGTCCACCTTTCCTTTTCCACCCCAGGTTCCCCGTGTCCCTTCATCCAGGTTTCCTGTCCTTTCCTACCTTTTTGTCTTTGCTTTTGAGCAGGTATTGCCGTTTTGGTCTCATACCTGATTGAACTAAGGAGCAGTTCCTCATGTGTATTATTGTTTGTTTTGAGCCCCAGTGGCACAATGGTTAAGAGCTGGGCTGCTAACCAAAAGGTCGGCTGTTTGAGTCCACCATCCACTCCTTAGAAACCTTATAGGGCGTTCTACTCTGTCCTATAGGGTTGCTATGAGTTGGAATCAACTGGACAGCAACAGGTTTGGTTGTTTTGTTTTTGATCTTTGGCTGAAAGGTGGACTTTGGGTACAGTTTATTAAATCAATCAGTAATTTGTTGGATTTTTCTCATATGTTGAAGGGAACTTGTGAAATATTCGAATCCAGACCATTAGGTTTAAGAAGAGGGAAGCTTATCTACCGTAGCCTCCATGCCACTCCCACGCCTTTTTCATTGATTTCCATGCCATGTTTAAGTAACATCCCTCTTCTCTTCTCACTTCCTAGATTATCTCAGCAGATTCATGGCAGTAAATTCCACCTGTGCCCTTTAGGTTACCCTCATTTACCACCCTGCTGTTCTTTTACCAACAGCTGACTTCACATCTCATCTTGAATGTCTACTAGGCATGTCAAACTTAATGTGGTCCAAAAAAAACTCTTGACCCAAGTTTGTTACTCACCTCCGAGTCTTCCTTATCTCAGCAAATGTTCTCACTATCCTCTAGGCTGTTCCAAACAAAAACCTAGGAATCATCCTTGATTTCTCTCCTTTCTTCAAGTCTTGCATCCTTTCCATTAACACATGTTCTGGACTCCTGGCTCTACCTTAAAATAAATCCCGAATCAATCCACTTCTCACTAGCTCCACCTCATAGTCACCATCATTTCTTGCCTAAAACTAGACTCCATGTTACCTATCTTCCCTCTTATAGTCTACATAACAGCACTTTTTCAGTGGCTTCTCATGGCACTTAGGAAAAATTCCAAAATCCTTCCCATGGTTCTTCATGATGGAGGCCTTGCCCACCACATTAACCTTATTTCCTAGCATTCTTCCTTCATTCACTCCACACCAGCCATGATTTATTTCCTGAGGTTCCTGAAATGTGCCAAAACACTTGGGTTATATAAGGGCCTCAGAAACAACTCTTTCCTCTATTGGCAGTATTCTTCCTCCAGAACTTCACACAGCTCATTCTCTTATCTGATATGGGTCAGCTATCTCCTCAAATATCCTGTTCCCGTAAACCTTTACTGACCATTAATCTAAAACAGCTCAACTCACTTACTATCTCACATATAACTGTGTCTTATTTTAAAAATATTTAGCCCTCCTTGAAATTTTATTTTTGTTAATTATTTATTACCTGTAAATATTATGTATTTACTTTTTGTTGTTGATAATATACACAACAAAACATACAGCAATTCAACAGTTTCTACTGTACAATTTAATGACATTGATTATATTCTTCAAGTTGTACAGCTATTCTCACCCTCCTTTTCTGAGTTGTCCCTCCCTCATTAACATAAACTCACTGCTCTTTAAGGTTCCTATCTAATCTTTTGAGTTGCTGTTGTCAATTTGATCCCATATAGATAATTCTTAAAAGAGCATATGCTCAAGGTACGCCTTTTTTATTAGTTAAGTAAACAATGTACTGGAGCCCTGGTGGTGCAGTGGTTAAGTGATGTGGTTGATAACCAAAAGATCAGCAGTTTGAATCCACCAGCTACTCCTTGGAAACCCTATGGGGGCACTCCTACTCTGTCCTATAGGGTTGCTATGAGTTGGAATTGACTTGACAGCAACCTTTTTTTTTACTGTTCTGTTTTAAGATGACTTCAAGGGAACATTTTTGGTGTAACATTTAAAAATTATCTCAAGGCAATATTTTCATAAGTTTATTCACCCTTAATGGCTCCAGAAATTCTAGGGTCCATGAGAATTTGAAATTCTGTTATACACCCTCCCCCTTTTGATCAGGATTCTTCTGTGGAATTTTTGATCAAAATGTTCAGCAATGGCAGCCAGACACCATGCAGTTCTTCTGGTCTCATGGCACGCTAGATATTCTTTTAAAAAACGTGAGTGGATATTGAAGGTTATCAAATGCTTATTTTTTTGCATCTATTGATATAATCACATTTATTTTTCTTGTACATATGGCAAATTATATTGATTGGTTTTTGAACATTAAACATACAAGGTTACTTGTATTCCTGGGATAGACTCAACTTAGTCATAACATATTTTTCTTTATAGTATTGCTGGATTTGTTTTGCCTATATTTATTTACAAGTTTTGCATCTATGTTCCTCAGTGACATTGGCCTGTAATATTCCCATCTTGAGCTGTTTTTGTCAGGTTTTAGTATCAATATTCATTCCACGAGCCTTAAAAAAATGACTTGGGGAATAAATTTTATTTTGCATGGAAGAATTTTCGAAATATTTATTTTTTGAGTATTTGACAGAATTTGCTGGAACAGCCATCCAGCATGTGGTTTTCTTTGTGAGAATAGTTTGAGCTCTAATTCAGTTCTATTAATAGTTTTGGAATTATTTGAGATTTCCGTTTCTTCTTGAATCACTGTTGTTAATTTATGTAGTATGGTAAGTTTGCCTATTTTACCTAAATTTGCAAATTTATTAGCTAATGTAGTTCATAATATTCACACATTATCTTTAAGTTCTGCAAGATCTGAAGTCATTTTCTAAATCCTGATATTGGTTATTTATACCTTCATTCTTTTTTTCAGTTGATCAATCTTGCCTAAAGTTTGTCAATTTTATTAGCATTTTCTAAGAAGCAACTTTAGTCCTCATTGATCCTCTGTTGTATATATTCAGTCAATAATAGAAACAAAAATTACTATGAGGGGCGGAGCCAAGATGGTGGAATAGACAGATGCTTCCGGCAAGCCCTCTTTAAAACAACGACCCCAAAAAACAAGTGAAACGAGTATATTTATGACAAGCTAGGAACCTGAGCATCAAAGGCAAGCTTAGAAAATGAACACAGGGGCAGGGGGAGGAAGAGATGGTTCAGAAGTGCAGAGGAGTTACTGGACCTGAATCCTGGGGAGTCCTCAGGCACCATCCCCAGAGCAGTGGCGGTGGGCTGGTACTAGTGTTTGGCTGCAGTTTCCTCAGGGAGAAGCAGCCAGCCACACAGCCTACTCATACCTCTGGAACCTGAGAAGAATAATGCTCTTGGCAAAAGCTAAGTACTTGTGCATATTTTAGTGTGCCCCCACCAGCCCCAAGCTGGCTTCAGTGGCTGAATTCCCTCGGCCTGAGATAGGCACTGTTGAGCACCTAAAGCCATCCTCCCAGCCTTGGAGAAGGAAAAAAAAATGCATTTTGGGGAAAAAGATAATTTGCCAGCTCCACTAACCGGGGAAGCTCAGGACAGAAGCGGCTCCTGCCCAGGCATAAATGGTCTGTGGACTTTGAGCACCCTTCCCCTCTGCATGGACCTGTGTGGGCCTATTTCAGGAGAATAGGCCTTTGTTGGCAGACTTTGACCATTTCAGCTGTGCAGTGGAGAGGTGGGTGTTTGATGTTTGACATTGCTTTGCCTATTAAACAGGGTCCTCACCTACCCACATCAGGGGCCTAAGGGCTGGTAGCTTCACTCAGGTCACCCAGCTACCCATGACAGGGGTCCAAGGATAACTGGTACCTCCCAGTCCTTACAACCAAAAACATTGGGTGCCCATGGTCCGTCTGCAAAACCCACCCACTGGCACACTCTAGGGAACAGGAACTCACTTTCCTCAGATACTCAGGGGTTGGTTCTCAACACCCTGCCTCGTTCAGAGCATGACCCCCTGCTGCAACCAAATACTGGTTCCTACACCAATCACCCCTGACCCCCTAAGACTTTAGGACAGAGTCTGTACTACATATTTGATGATCAACTACCTGGACACCTAGGCTGAATTCATATAAGAAAAGTTAATGGACTCCTAGGCTAGACTGACATACCTGTTAACAGCTCTAGCCATCTGGGGACAGGACGTCAGAGCTCCAAAGGCTAAAATAATCAAGCTAGCTCACTCAAGCAACCCATTTGGGCATATCAAAACAAAGCAAGTAGCTACGACACAGTAAGCAAGCATAAACTAATACAATAACTTAGAGATGGCTCAGAGGCAACAGTCAATATCAAGCCACATAAAGAAACAGACCATGATCACCTCAACAAGCCTCAAAACAAAGAATCCAGCGATCTTCTAGATGAAAGTGCATTCTGGAATTATGAGAGGCAGAATACAAAAGTTTAATATACAGAACCCTTCAAGACATCAGGAAGGAAATGAGGTAATACCCAGAACAAGCCAAGGAATGCATGGATAAAGCAATTGAAGAAATTAGAAAGATTATTCAGGAACATAATGAAAAATTTAATAAGCTGGAAAAATCCACAGACAGCAATCAGAAATTCAGAAGATTAACAATAAAATTACAGAAGTAGAAACTCAAGAGAAAGTCAGAGGAGCAGAATTGAGAAAGTAGAAGCCAGAATTTCTGAACCTGAAGATAAATCACTTGGCACTAATATATTTGAAGAAAAATCAGGTAAAAGAATTTAAAAAAATTAAGAAACCTTAAGAATCATGTGGAACTCTATCAAGAGAAATAACCTATGAGTGATTGGAGGACCAGATCAGGGAGGAAAAACAGAAAATACAGACAGAATTGTTGAAGATTTGTTGGCAGAAAACTTCCTGATATTGTGAAAGATGAGTAGCTAACTATCCAAGATGCTCATCGAACTTCACATAAGGTAGATGTTAAAAGAAAGTCACCAAGACATAATCAAACTTGCCAAAACAAAAAATAGAGAATTTTAAGAGCAGCGAGGGATAAAAGAAGTCACCTACAAGGGGGAGCCAATAAGGATAAGCTCGGACAACTCGGCAGAAACCATGCAGGCAAGAAGGCAATGGGATGACTTATATAAAAAATTGCAGGAAAAAAAATGCCAACCAAGAATCATATACCCAGCAAAACTGTCTCTTAAATATGAAGGTGAAATTAGGACATTTCCAAAAAAACAGAAGTTTAGGGAATTCGTAAAAACCAAACCAAAACTACAAGAAATACTAAAGGGAGTTCTTTGGTTAGAAAATCAATAATATCAGGTATCAACCCAAGACTAGAACACTGGGCAGAGCAATCAGAAATCAACCCAGACAGGGAAATCAAAAAAAACAAAGCAAGATTAAAAAGAAAAAAAAAGCTTAAAACAGGGTAACAGCGATGTTATTGTATAAAAGAAGACAACATTAAAACAATAAAAAGGGACTAAGAAATGTAATCATAGACCTTCTATACGGAGAGGAAGATAAGACGATACCCAGAAATAAAAGTTAGGTTTAAATGTAGAAAAATAGGGGTAAATAATAAGGCAACCACAAACGAGACAAACTATTCTCCTATCAAAATAAAATACAAGAAAAAAATAGAGACTCAGCAAAAACAAAATCAACAGCAACAAATATGAGGAAAGGACAATATATAAAGAAAACCTACTCAGCACATGAAGTGGGAAAAAGAAATTGCCAACACCACACACACAAAAAAAATCAAAATGATGGCACTAAATTCATACCTATGCATAATTATTCTGAAAGTAATGGACTAAATGCACCTATAAAGAGACAGAGAGTGGCAGAATGGATTAAAAAACAAGATCCATCTATATGCTGCCTACAAGACACACATCTTAGATTTAGAGACACAAACAAGCTAAAACTCAAAGGATGGAAAAAAAAAAATATCAAGCAAACAACAATAAAAAAAGAGCAGGAGTGGCAATATTAATTTCTGACAAAATAGACTTTAAAGTTAAATCCATCAGAAAGGATAAGGAAGGACACTTTATAATGTTTAAAGGGACAATATATCAAGAAGATATAACCATATTAAATATTTATGCACCCAATTACAGGGCTGCAAGATACATAAAACAAACTCTATCAGCATTGAAAAGTGAGATACACAGCTCTCCAATAATAGTAGGAGACTTCAACACACCACTTTTGGTGAAGGACAGGACATCCAGAAAGAAACTCAGTAAAGACATGGAAGATCTAAATGCCACAATCAACCAACTTGACCTCATAGACATATACAGAACACTCCACCCAACAGCAACCAAGTATACTTTCTTTTCTAGTGCACATGGAACAATCTCTAGAATAGGCCACATATTAGGTCATAAAACAAGCCTGAGCAGAATCCAAAACATTGAAATATTACAAAGGATCTTCTCTGACCATAAGGCCATAAAAGTGGAAATCAATAACAGAAAAAGCAGGAAAAAGAAATCAAACACTTGGAAACTGAACAACACCCTACTCAAAAAAGACTGGATTATAGAAGACATTAATGATGGAATAAAGAAATTCACAGGATCCAATGAGAATGAAAACACTACCTATCAGAACTTTGGGACACAGCAAAAGCAGTACTCAGAGGTGAATTTACATCAATAAATGCACACATCCAAAAGCAAGAAAGGGCCAAAAGCAAAGAATTATCTGTACAACTTGAACAAATAGAAGGAGAGCAACAAAAGAAACCCTCAGGCACCAGAAGAAAACAATAAAAACTAGAGCTGAACTAAATGAAGTAGAAAACAGAAAAACAATTGAAAGAATTAACAAGACCAAAAGCTGTTTTTTTGAAAAAATCAACAAAATTGATAAACCGTTGGCCAAACGGACAAAAGAAAAACAGAAGAGGAAGCAAATAACCCAAATAAGAAATGAGATGGGTGATATTACAACAGACCTAACTGAAATTAAAAGAATCATATCAGATTACTATGAAAAATTGTACTCTAACAAATTTGGAAACCTAGAAGAAATGGATGAATTCCTAGGAACACACTACCTACATAAACTAACACAAACAGAGGTTAAAAAAAAAAAATGAACAGAGGTAGAACAACTAAATAAACCCATAACAAAAGAAGAGATTGAAAAAGTAATCAAAACTCTGCCAACAAAAAAAAGCCCTGGCACTGATGGCTTCACTGCAGAGTTCTACCAAACTTTCAGAGAAGAGTTAACACCACTACTACTAAAGGTATTTCAGAGCATAGAAAGGGATGGAATACTACCAAACTCATTCTATGAAGCCAACATATCCCTGATACCAAAACCAGGTAAAGACACCACAAAAAAAGATAATTACAGACTCGTATCCCTCATGAACTTAGATGCAGAAATCCTGAACAAAATTCTAGCCAATAGAATTCAACAATATATCACAAAAATAATTCACCATGATCAAGTGGGATTCATACCAGGGATGCAGGGATGGTTTGGCATTAGAAAAACAATTGATGTAATCCATCATGCAAATAAAAGACAAGAAACACATGATTTTATCAATTGATGCAGAAAAGGCATTTGACGAAGTTCAACACTCGTTCATGATAAAGAACTCTCAGCAAAATAGGAATAGAAGGAAAATTTCTCAACATAATAAAGGGCATTTATACAAAGCCCACAGCCAACATTATCTTAAATGGAGAGAGCCTGAAAGCATTCCCTTTAAGAACGGGAACAAGACAAGGATGCCTTTTATCACCGCTCTTATTCAACATTGTGCTGGAGATCCTAGCCAGAGCAATTAGGCTAGATAAAGAAATAAAGGGCATCCAGATTGGCAAGAAAGAAGTAAAATTATCTCTATTTGCACATGACGTGATCTTATACACAGAAAACCCTAAGGAATCCTCCAGAAAACTGCTGAAATTAATAGAAGAGTTCAGCAGAATATCGGGATACAAGATAAACATACAAAAATCACTTGGATTCCTCAACACCAACAAAAAGAACATCGAAGAGGAAATCACGAAATCAATACCGTTAATGGTAGCCCATAAGAAGATAAAATACTTAGGAATAAATCTTACCCGAGACGTAAAAGACTTATACAAAGAAAATTACAATATACTTCTGCAAGACACCAAAAGAGGCCTACGTAAGTGGAAAAACATACCTTGCTCATGGATAGGAAGACTTAACATTATAAAAATGTCTATTCTACCAAAAGCGATCCATACATTTAATGCGTTCCAATCCAAATTCAAACAACATTCTTTAATGAGATGGAGAAACAAATCACCAACTTCATATGGAAGGGAAAGAGGCCCTGGGTAAGTAAAGCATTACTGAAAAAGAAGAACAAAGTGGGAGGCCTTACCCTATCTGATTTTAGAACCTATTATACCGCCACAGTAGTCAAAACAGCCTGGTACTGGTACAACAACAGATACATAGACGAATGAAATAGAATTGAGAATCCAGGCATAAATCCATCCACATACGAGCAGTTGATATTTGAAAAAGGCCCCAAGCAGTTAAATGGGGAAAAGACAGTCTTTTTAACAAATAGTGGTGGCAGAAATGGTTATGCATCTGCAAAAAAATGAAACAAGACCCATACTTCACTCCATGCACAAAAACAAACTCAAAATGGATCAAAGACCTAAATATAAAATCTAAAATAAAGATCATGGAAGAAAAAATAGGGACTACGTTAGGAGCCCTGATACATGGCATAAACAGTATACAAAACATTACTAACTATGCAGAAGAAAAACTAGGTAACTGGGAGCTCCTAAAACTCAAACACCTCTGCTCATCCAAAGACTTCACCAAAAGAGTAAAAAGATTACCTACAGATTGGGAAAAAGTTTTTAGCTATGACATTTCTGATCAGCACCTGATCTCTAAAATCTACATGATACTGCAAAAACTCAACTTCAAAAAGACGAATAACCCAATTAAAAAATGGGCAAAAGATATGAACAGACACTTCACTAAAGAAGGCATTCAGGTAGCTAACAGATGCATGAGGAAATGCTCATAATCATTGGCCAATAGAGAAATGCAAATCAAAACTACAATGAGATTTCATCTCACTCCAACAAGGCTGGCATTAATCCAAAAAACACAAAACAGTAAATGTTGGAGAGGCTGTGGAGAGATTGGAACACTTATACACTACTGGTAGGAATGTAAAATGGTACAACCAACTTGGAAATTGATTTGGTGCTTTCTTAAAAAGCTAGAAATAGAACTACCACACGATCCAGCAATCCCACTCCTTGGAATATATCCTAGAGAAATAAGAGCCTTTCCACGAACAGATATATGCACACCCATGTTCATTGCAGCACTGTTTACAATAGCAAAAAGATGGAAGCAGCCAAGGTGCCCATCAACAGATGAATGGATAAATAAATTATGGTATATTCACACAATGGAATACAACCCATTGATAAAGAACAGTGATGAATCTGTGAAACATTTCATAACATGGAGGAATCTGGAAGGCATTATGCTGTGTGAAATCAGTCAGTTGCAAAAGGACAAATATTGTATAAGACTACTATTAAAAGAACTCAAGAAATAGTTTAAACAGAGAAGAAAATATTCTTTGATGGTTACCCGAGGGGGAGGGTGGAGGGTGGGAGAGAGGTATTCACTAATTAGATAGTAGATAAGAACTACTTTAGGTAATGGGAAAGACAACACACAATCCAGGAGAGGTCAGCATAACTGGACTAAACCAAAAGCAAAGAAGTTTCCGTAATAAACTGAATGCTTCAATTTCAGCATAGCAGCGTTTGCGGACCATGGTTTCAGGGGACATCTAAGTCAATTAGCATAATAAAATCTATTAAGAAAACGTTCTGCATCCCACCTTGGAGAGAGGAGTCTGGGGTCTTAAACGCTAGCAAGCGGCCATCTAAGATGCATCGATGTGTCAACCCACCTGATCAAAGGAGAATGAAGAACACCAAGGTCACAAGATAGTTATGAGCCCAAGAGACAGAAAGGGCCACATACACCAGAGACTACATCAGCCTGGGACCAGAAGAACTAGATGGTGCCTGGCTACAACTGATGACTGCCCTGACAGGGAACACAACAGAGAACCCCTGAGGGAGCAGGAGAGCAGTGGGATGCAGACCCCAAATTCTCATAAAAAGACCAGGCTTAATTGTCTGACTGAGGCTAGAAGGACCCCAGTGGTCATGGCCCCCAGACCTTCTGGACAGGAACCATTCCCAAAGCCAACTCTTCAGACAGGGATTGGACTGGACAATGGGTTGGAGAGGGATGCTGGTGAGGAGTGAGCTTCTTGGATTAAGTGGATACTTGAGACTATGTTGACATCTCCTCCCTGGAGGGGAGATGAGAGGGTAGAGGGGGTTAGAAGCTGGTGAAATGGACATGAAAAGAGGGAGTGGAGGGAGGGAGCGGGCTGTCTCATTAGGGGAAGAGCAATTGGGAGTATGTAGCAAGGTGTATATAAGTTTTTGTGTGAGAGACTGACTTGATTTGTAAGCTTTCACTTAAAGCACAACAAAAAATTTTAAAAAATGATCGATCAAATAATTTTAAAAAATTCTCTGAATTTTTGTTTATTTTTTCCTAACATTTTGGGATGGATGTTTAACTTACATATTTTTCAAGATTTGTTCATTCCAATTACATTTTTAAGGCTATAAGTTTCATCTATTATATTGTTTTATCTGCATTGCTCAAATTTTTATATGCAGTATGTTCATAATCGCTCACCTCAAAATGTATTCTTGTTTTCATTACAATGTCTTTTTAGATTCATGGTATTTTAAAATATCCAAGCATAAGGAGATTTTGTGTTTTCTTTTTCAAAAACGATTTTTTCGAATAATTGCTAAAAAAAAAAAAAAAAAAACTTTTTTTAGTTTTTTAGTTGGATAAGTACAGACATTTACAATTTGTTGAGACTTGCTTTATAGTACAATATACGGTCAATTTTTAAAAATTATATATGTATGTATTTTTAATTCTGTTTTAAGTGAGAGTTTACTGTTCATGTCAGTTTCTCATACAAAAACTTATACACCCATTGTTATGTGACCCTAGTTGCTCTCCCTATAATGTGGCAGCACACTCCTCCTCTCCACCCTGTATCTCCCCTGTCTATTCAACCAGCCGTGTCCCCCTCTGCCTTCTCATCTAGCCTGCAGACAGGAGCTGCCCACAGCCTCATGTGTCTACTTGAGCTACTTAAGAAGCACACTACTCACCAGTATCATTTTATGTCTTATAGTCGTCTAATTGTTGTCTGAAGAGTTGGCCTCGGGAATGATTTAAGTTTTGCGCTAATAGGGAGTTCATGGGACATGACTTCCAGTCCCAGTCAGATCATTGAGTCTTGTCTTTTTACTGGAATTTCGGGTTTGCCTCCCACTTTTCTCCTGCTCTGTCAGGGATTCTCTATTGTGTTCCCCGTCAGGGGAATCATTGGTGGGAGCCAGGCACCATCTAGTTCTTCTGGTCTCAGGCCAATGTAGTCTCTAGTTTATGTGGCCCTTTCTGACTCTTGTGCTCATATTTTCCATGTGCCTTTGGTGTTCTTCATTGTCCCTTGCTCGAGGTGGGTTGAGACCAATTGATGCATCTTAGATGGTCACTTGCTAGCTTTTAAGACCTCAGGCTCCACTCATCAAAGTGGGATGCAGAAATTTTTCTTAATACATTTTGTTATGCCAGTTGACAAAGATATCCCCTGAAACCGTGGTCCCCAGATTCCCACCCCTGCTACTCTGTCCCTCAAGTGTTTGGTTGTATTCAGGAAACTTACTAGCTTTTGGTTTAGTCCAGTTGTGCTGACTTCCCCTGTATTGTGAGTTGTCGTTCCCTTCACCTAAAATAATTCTTGTTTACAATCTAATTGGAGAATATCCTTCTCCGTCCCTCCCCACCCTCATAACCATCAGAGAATATCTTCTTCTGTATTAAAACCTTTTCCTGAGTTCTTATAATAGTGGTCTCATACAATACTTATCCTTTTGTGACTGACTAATTTCACTCAGCGTACTGCCTTCCAGATTCCTCCATGTTATGAGATGTTTCACGGATTCATTGTGTTCTGTATCTTTGTGTAGTATTCCACTGTGTCACTATACCATAATTCATTTATCCATTCATCTGCTGATGGACAACTAGGTTGTTTCCATATGTTTGCTATTGTAAACAGTGCTGCAGTGAACATGGGTGTGCATATATTTATTCATGTGAGGGCTCTTATTTCTCTAGGATGTATTCCAAAGAGTGGGATTGCTGGATGGTATGCAGTTCTATTTCTAGCTTTTTAAGGAAGCGCCAAATCGATTTCCAAAATGCTTGTACCATTTTATACTCCCATCACCAGTGTCTCTCCACAACCTCTCCAACATTTATTATGTTGTATTTTTTGGACTAATGCTAGCCTTTTGGGGTGAGATGGTAACTCATTGTAGTTGTGATTTGGATTTCTCTAATGGCTAATGATCCTGAGCATTTCCTCATGTTAGCTGCCTGAATGTCTTCTTTGGTAAAGTGCCAGTTCATATCTTTTGCCCATTTTTAATTGGGATATTTGTCTTTTTATTGTTGAGGTTTTGCAGAATATTGTGGATTTTAGAGATTAGATGCTGATTGGATTTGTTGTGGCCAGGATTTTTGTCCTAGTCTCTAGGTTTTCTGTTTACTCTTTTGGTGAAGTCTCTGGATGAGCAAAAGTGTTTGATTTTTAGGAGCTCCCAGTTTTCTAGTTTCTCTTCTGGTGTTTCTGCATTGTTAGTAATGTAACGTTAGTAATGTTATGTATGCCATGTATTAGGGCTCATAACATTGTCCCTATTTTTTCTTCTATGATCCTTATCATTTTAGATTTTATATTTAGGTCTTTGATCCATTTTGAGTTAGTTTTTGTGCATGGTATGAGGTATGAGTCTTGTTTCATTTTTTTTTGCAGATGGATACCCAAAAAAAACAGACTGTCTTTTTTTCCATTTTACAGACTTTGGTGTATAAATTTATGTCTGGATTCTCAATTCCATTCCATTTGTCTATATATCTGTTGTACCAGTACCAGGCTGCTTTGACTACTATGGCAGTGTAATAGGTTCTAAAATCAGGTACTGTGAGGCCTTCCACTTTGTTCTTCTTCTTCAGTAATGCTTTACTTATCGAGGGCCTCTTCCCTTTCCATATAAATTTAATGATTATTTTATCCATCTCTTTAAAAAACACTGTTGGAGTTTGGATAACAGTTTGTTGTATTTGTAGATTGCTTTCTTCTCTCTTGTGTAGAATACACATTTTCACAATGTTGAGTCTTCCTATCCATGAGCAAGGTATGTTTTTCCACTTATATATATCTCTTTTGTTTTCTTTTTGATATTTAACGTTTTTATTTTATTTTTAATTTTTATTGTGCTTTAAGTGAAAGCTTACAAATCAAGTCAGTCTCTCACACAAAAACTTACATACACCTTGCTACATACTCCCAATTGCTCTTCCCCTGATGAGACAGCCCGCTCCCTCCCTCCACTCCCTCTTTTCATGTCCATTTCACCAGCTTCTAACCCCCTCTACCCTCTCATCTCCCCTCCAGGGAGGAGATGTCAACATAGTCTCAAGTATCCACTTAATCCAAGAAGCTCACTCCTCACCAGCATCCCTCTCCAACCCATTGTCCAGTCCAATCCCTGTCTGAAGAGTTGGCTTTGGGAATGGTTCCTGTCCAGAAGGTCTGGGGGCCATGACCACTGGGGTCCTTCTAGCCTCAGTCAGACAATTAAGCCTGGTCTTTTTATGAGAATTTGGGGTCTGCATCCCACTGCTCTCCTGCTCCCTCAGGGGTTCTCTGTTGTGTTCCCTGTCAGGGCAGTCATCAGTTGTAGCCAGGCACCATCTAGTTCTTCTGGTCCCAGGCTGATGTAGTCTCTGGTGTATGTGGCCCTTTCTGTCTCTTGGGCTCATAACTATCTTGTGACCTTGGTGTTCTTCATTCTCCTTTGATCAGGTGGGTTGACACATCGATGCATCTTAGATGGCCGCTTGCTAGCGTTTAAGACCCCAGACTCCTCTCTCCAAGGTGGGATGCAGAACGTTTTCTTAATAGATTTTATTATGCTAATTGACTTAGATGTCCCCTGAAACCATGGTCCGCAAACGCTGCTATGCTGAAATTGAAGCATTCAGTTTATTACGGAAACTTCTTTGCTTTTGGTTTAGTCCAGTTATGCTGACCTCTCCTGGATTGTGTGTTGTCTTTCCCATTACCTAAAGTAGTTCTTATCTACTATCTAATTAGTGAATACCTCTCTCCCACCCTCCACCCTCCCCCTCGGGTAACCATCAAAGAATATTTTCTTCTCTGTTTAAACTATTTCTTGAGTTCTTTTAATAGTAGTCTTATACAATATTTGTCCTTTTGCAACTGACTGATTTCACACAGCATAATGCCTTCCAGATTCCTCCATGTTATGAAATGTTTCACAGATTCATCACTGTTCTTTATCAATGGGTTGTATTCCATTGTGTGAATATACCATAATTTATTTATCCATTCATCTGTTGATGGGCACCTTGGCTGCTTCCATCTTTTTGCTATTGTAAACAGTGCTGCAATGAACATGGGTGTGCATATATCTGTTCGTGGAAAGGCTCTTATTTCTCTAGGATATATTCCAAGGAGTGGGATTGCTGGATCGTGTGGTAGTTCTATTTCTAGCTTTTTAAGAAAGCACCAAATCAATTTCCAAGTTGGTTGTACCATTTTACATTCCTACCAGTAGTGTATAAGTGTTCCAATCTCTCCACAGCCTCTCCAACATTTACTGTTTTGTGTTTTTTGGATTAATGCCAGCCTTGTTGGAGTGAGATGAAATCTCATTGTAGTTTTGATTTGCATTTCTCTATTGGCCAATGATTATGAGCATTTCCTCATGCATCTGTTAGCTACCTGAATGCCTTCTTTAGTGAAGTGTCTGTTCATATCTTTTGCCCATTTTTTAATTGGGTTATTCGTCTTTTTGAAGTTGAGTTTTTGCAGTATCATGTAGATTTTAGAGATCAGGTGCTGATCAGAAATGTCATAGCTAAAAACTTTTTCCCAATCTGTAGGTAATCTTTTTACTCTTTTGGTGAAGTCTTTGGATGAGCAGAGGTGTTTGAGTTTTAGGAGCTCCCAGTTACCTAGTTTTTCTTCTGCATAGTTAGTAATGTTTTGTATACTGTTTATGCCATGTATCAGGGCTCCTAACGTAGTCCCTATTTTTTCTTCCATGATCTTTATTTTAGATTTTATATTTAGGTCTTTGATCCATTTTGAGTTTGTTTTTGTGCATGGAGTGAAGTATGGGTCTTGTTTCATTTTTTTGCAGATGCATAACCATTTCTGCCACCACTATTTGTTAAAAAGACTGTCTTTTCCCCATTTAACTGCTTGGGGCCTTTTTCAAATATCAACTGCTCGTATGTGGATGGATTTATGCCTGGATTCTCAATTCTATTTCATTCGTCTATGTATCTGTTGTTGTACCAGTACCAGGCTGTTTTGACTACTGTGGCGGTATAATAGGTTCTAAAATCAGGTAGAGTAAGGCCTCCTCTTTTGTTTTCTTGCAGTAGTATCTTGTATTTTTCTTTGTATAGGTCTTTTAGTCTGCGATTAGATTTATTCCTAAGTATTTTATCTTTTGTTTTTTTTTATTTTATCTTTTGGGGAGGCTATTTTAAATGGTATTGAGTTGGTGATTTCCTCTTCAACATTCTCTTTGTTGGTGTAGAAGAACCCAAATGACTTTTGTATGTTTAAATCGTATCCCGATTCTTTGCTGAAATCTTATACCAGTTCCAGTAATTTTCTTGTGAAATCTTTAGGATTTTCTTTGTATATGATCATATCATCTGCAAATAGAGGTTCTTTTACTTCTTCCTTACCAATTTGGATGCCCTTTATTTCCTTTTCTAGCCTAGTTGATGTGGCTGGGACCTGCAGCACAATGCTGAATAAGAGTGGTGATAAAAGGCATCCTTGTCTGGTTCCGGTTCTCAGGGGGAATGGTTTTAACTCTGTCCATTTAGAATGATGTTGGCTGTTGGCTTTGTATTAATGCCCTTTATTATGTTGAGGAATTTCCCTTCTATTCCTATTTGGCTGAGAGTTTTTATCATGAATGTGTATTGGAATTTGTCAAATGCCTTTTCTGCATCAATTGATGAGATCATGTGGTTCTTGTCTTTTGTTTTATTTATGGGATGGATTACATTGATTGTTTTTCTAATGTTAAATTGTCCCTGCATACCTGGTGTGAATCTCACCTGGTCATGGTAAAAAAAAATTTTTTTTTTGGTGTGTTGTTGAATTCTATTGGCTAGAATTTTGTTGAGGATTTTAAAATCTAATTTCATGAGGGATATTGGTCTGTAATTTTCTATTTTTGTGGTGTCTTTATCTGGTTTTGGCATCAGGGTTATGCTGGATTTATGGAATGAGTTTAGGAGTATTCCATTCTTTTTTATGCTCTGAAATACCATTAGCAGTAGTGGTATTAACCCTTCTCTGAAAGTTTGGTAGAATTCTCCAGTGAAGCTGTCATGGGCAGGGCTTTTTTTTGGTTGGGATTTTTTTAATTACCTTTTCAATCTCTTTTGTCATAGGTTCATTTAGTTGTTCTACCTCAATTTGTGTTAGTTTATGTAGGTAGTGTGTTTCTAGAAATTTGCCCATTTCCTCTAGGTTTTCAAATTTGTTAGAGTACAATTTTTCATAATATTCTGTTACGATTCTTTTAAATTCAGTTGGGTCTGTTGTGACACCACCCATCTAATTTTTTATTTGGGTTATTTGCTTCCTCTCCTGTTTTCCTGTTGTCATTTTGGCCAGTGGTTTATTGATTTTGTTGATCTTTTCAAGGAATCAGCTTTTGGTTTTATTAACTCTTTCCATTTTTTTCCCTTCTCTATTTCATTTAATTCTGCTCTAGTTTTTATTATTTGCTTTCTTCTGGTGCCCGAGGGCTTCTTTTGCTGCTCTCTATTTGCTTGAGTTGTAGGGAAAATTGTTTGATTTTGTGCTTTTATTATTTTTGGATGTGTTTGTTTATTGCTATAAATTGACCTGTGAGCATTGCTTTTGCTGTGGCCCAAAGGCTCTGGTAGGAATTGTTTTCATTCTCATTTGATTCTATGAATTTCTTTATTCAGTCCTTAATTTTTCTATAACCCAGTAGTTTTGAGCAAGGTGTTGTTTAATTTCCATGTGTTTGATTTTTTTCCTTGCTTTTTCTCTTACTGATTTCTACTCTTATGGCTTATGATCAGAGAATATGCTTTGTAATATTGCAATGGTTTGGATTCTGTTAAAACTTGTTTTATGACCTAATATGTGGCCTATTCTGGTGAATGTTCCATGTTCATTGGGAAAAAAGGTATGATTGGCTGCTGTTGGTTGGAGTGTTCTGTATATGTATGTATAATGTCAAGCCGGTTGACTATGGCATTTAGATCTTCTGTGTCTTTACTGAAGTTCTTTCCGGATGTTCTGTCCTTCACCAAAAGTGGTGTGTTGCAGTCTCCTACTATTGTTGTGGAGCTGTTTATCTCTGTTTTCAGTGCTGTTGGAGTTTGTTTTATGTATTTTGGAGCCCTGTCGTTGGGTGCATAAATATTTATTATGGTTCTATCCTCCTGGAATATTGACCCTTTAATCATTACATAGTGTCCTTCCTTATCCTTTGTGGCAGCTTTTACTTTAAAGTCTATTTTGTCAGAAAGTAATATTGCCACTCCTGCTCTTTTTTGATTGTTGTTTGCTCGACATATTTTTCCTTCCTTTGAGTCTTAGTTTCTTTTTGTTTTTAAGTCTAAGGTGAGTCTCCTGTAGGCAGCATATAGACGGATTTTGTTCTTATATCCATTCTGCCACTCTCTGTCCATTTATTGGTACGTTTCGTCCTTTTACATTCAGTGTAATTATTGATAGCTCTGAGTATTTTTTTTATGAGTATAGTGCTCTCACTTTGATGTCTTTGTGTGTGTATGTGTGTTATTGATAGTTTCTTTTTTCCACTTAATTTTCTGTGTTGAGTAGCTTTTCTTTACATATTGTCTTTTTGTCTTTTTTTCATTGTTGTTGCTTTTGTATTTGTGGAGCCTTCATGTTTTTCTTGTTTTTTTAATTTGATGTGTAGGATTGTTAGTTTCCTTTATAGTTACCTTAATATTTGCCCCTATTTTTCTAAATTTAAACCAAACTTTTATTTCTTTATATCGTCTTGACTTCATCTCCATGTGAAAATCTGTGATTATATTCTTTAGTCTGTCTTATTTGATTAATGTTGTCATATTTTACATAATGACGTCTGTTTCCTTTTTGGGTGCAAGCATTTAAAGAAATCACTGTCAGGTCATGAACTGACAGTTGAGATAACACAATAGAAATTTTGGTGGCCACACACGACAAGGAATACAAGCTTTGCAGAAATAGTTTGGAAATGTTACTAAGTAAATGGATGATTGGCCCCCAATAATTAAAAAAAAAAAAAAAACCTAATGACAGAAGAGAATCTGATTTCCAGTAACCACATTATAATATTTAAAATATCCAGTTTTTTTTCTTTTTTTTTTTATTGCACTTTAGGTGAACATTTACAAAACTAACAATTTCTCATTAAACAGTTAGTACACATATTGTTTTATGACATGGGTTAACAACTCCATGACATGTCAACACTCTCCTTTCTCAAGCTTGGATACCCTATTACCAGCTTTCCTGGCCCATCCTGCCTACTAGTCCTTGCCCCAGGGCTGTTGTGCCCCTTTAGACTTGTTTTGTTTTATGCGCCTGTCCAATCTTTGGCTAAGGGTTGAACTTCAGTGGCAACTTCATTACTGAGCTGAAAGGCTGTTTGGAGGCCATATTCTCATGGTTTCTCCAATCTCTGTCAGGCCAGCAAGCCTGGTCATTCTTTTTGAGTTAAAATTTTGTTCTACGTTTTTGTCCAGCTTTGTTCAGGAGCCTCTATTGTGATCCCTGTCAGAGCACACTGTGGTGGTAGCCGGGCACCATCCAGTTGTACTGGACTCAGTCTGGTGAAGGCTGTCATAGATATGGTCCATTAGTCCTTTGGACTAATCTTTCCCTTATGTCTTTAGTTTTCTTCATTCTTACATACTCCCAAAGGGGTAATACCAGTGTAGTATCCTATATGGCTCCTCATAGGCTTTTAAGACCCCAGACGCTACTCACCGAAGTAGAATGTAGAACATGTTCTTTATAAACTATGTTGTGGCAGTTGAGCTAGATGTTCCCCGAGACTATGGTCCCCACAGCCCTCAGCCCAGCAATTTGGTCCCTCAGGGAGTTTGGATGTGTCAATGGAGCTTCCATGACCTTGTCTTCTACAAGTTGTGGTGGCTTCCCCAATATCGTTTACTGTCTTACCCTTCCCCAAAGTTACCACGTGTGTATTAGCTATTTAGTGTTTTTCCATTCCCACCTGTCCCCTCCCTGGTAACCATCAAAGATTGTTCTTTTTCTGTATAAACTTTTCAGTACCATGGAGGTCTCATACAATATTTGGCCTTTTGTGATTAACTTATTGCACTTAGCATAATGTCCTCCAGATTCATCCATGTTATGAGATGCTTCACAGATTCATCGTTGTTCTTTAACGTTGTGTAATACTCCACTGTATGTATGTAACACAGTTTGTTTATCCATTCATCTGTTAATGGGCATCTAGGTTGTTTCCATCTTTTTGCCTTTGTGAAGAAGGCTGCAATGAACATGGGTGTGCACATGTCTGTCCTTGTGACGACTCTTATTTCTCGAGGATATATTCCTAGGAGTGGGATTGCTGGATCATATGGTATTTCTATTTCTAGCTTTCTAAGGAGAAGCCATATCATTTTCCAGAATGGTTGTATCATTTTGCATTCCCACCAGTAGTACATAAATATTCCGATCTCCCCGCAGCCTCTCCAACATCTGTTATTTTCTGTTCTACTGATTTGTGCCAGTAATGCTGGGCTGAGATGGTATCTCATTGTGGTATTGATTTGTATTTCTCTAATGGCTAGCGATTGGGAGCATTTCCTCATGTGTCTGTTGGCTGCTTGAATGTCTTTTTTGGTGAAGTGTCTGTTCATTTCCTTTGCCCATTTTTTAATTGGATTATTTGTCTTTTTGTTGTAGAGGCATTGCATTTTCTTGTAGATTTTAGAGATTAAACCTTTGTCTGATTTGTAATAGTCAAAATTTTTTTCCTACTCTGTATGTTCTCTTTTTACTCTTTTGATGAAGTCTTTTGATGAGCACAAGTATTTAATTTTTAGAAGATCCCAGTTATCTAGCTTATCTCCTGGATTTTGTATGTTGTTAGGTGTGGTTTGTATCCTGTAAGTGCCGTGTATTAGGGCCTCTAGCATTGATCCTATTTTTTCTTCTATGAACTTCATAGTTTTTGGCTTTATATTTAGGTCTTTGATGCATTCGCAGTTAGTTTTTGTATATGGTGTGAGGTATGGGTCCTTCTTCATTTTTTTGCAGATGGACATCCAGTTTTGCCAGCACCATTTGTTAAAAAGACTGTCTTTTCCCCATTTGATGGCCCTCGGGCCCTTGTCAAAGATCAGGTGACCATAGGTGGATGAGTTTACATCTGGTTTCTCAACTCTGTTCCATGGGTCAATGTATCCATCGTTGTACCAGTACCACACTGTTTTGACTACCGTAGCTGCATAGTAGTTTCTGAGGTCACATAGTGCAAGTCCTCCTACTTTATTCTTCTTCTTCAATAGTGCTTTACTTATCTGGTCCTTCTTCCCCTTCCATATAAAGTTAATGATAAGTTTTTCCATCTCTTTAAAGAATGTTGTTAGTATTTGGATCAGGATTGCATTTTATTTGTAAATCGCTTTAGGTAGAATTGTCATTTTCACTATGTTGAGTCTACCTATCCATGAGTATGGTATGTTTTTCCATTTATGTAGATCTCTTTTGGTTTCTGGCAGTAGTGTTTTGTAGTTTTCTTTGTATAGTTCTTTTATATCCCTGATTAGATTTATTCTTAAGTATTTTTTTTAGGGCCTATTATAACTGGTATTGTTTTCCTGATTTCCTTTCAGTCATTCTCTTTATTGGTGTATAGGAATCCAACTGATTTTTGTATGTTTATCTTGTATCCTGTTACTTTGCTGAATATTTCTATTAGTTTCAGTAGTTTTCTCGTGGAGTCTTTTGGGTTTTCTGTGTATAGTATCATATTATCCACAAATAGAGACAGTGTAACCTCTTCATTACCAATTTTGATGCCCTTTATTTCTTTTTCTTGGATTATTGCTCTAGTTAGAACTTCCAGCACAGTGTTAAATAGGAGTGGTGATAAAGGGCATCCTTGTCTTGTTCCTGTTCTCAAGGGAATGTTTTTAGCCTCTCTCTGTTAAGAATGATGTTGGTCATTGGTTTTGCATACCCAAAACCAAAAAAAAAAAAAAAAAAGGAAACCCTGGTGGTTTTGCCTGGATGCCTTTATTATGTTGAGAAATTTCACTTCTATACCTATTTTATTGAGAGCTTTTTATCAGGAATGTGTGTTGGACTTTGTCAGATGCCTTTTCCACATCAGTTGAGATGATTGTGTGTGTGACTCTTTTCTTTCCTTTTATTTATGTGGTGGATTACATTGACTGATTTTCTTTAAAGTTGAACCATCCTTGCATACCTGGTATGAATCCTACTTAGTTGTGGTGTATTATTTTTTTGATAGGATGCTGATTTGTATTGGCCAGAATTTTTTTTTTTTTGAGAATTTTTGCATCTATATTCATGAGAGTTATTGGTCTGTAATTTTCTCTTTTGGCGTTTCTCTGCTCGGTCTTGGTATAAGGGTTTTGCTGGCTTCATAGAATGAATTCAGAAGTATTGCTTCCTTTTCTATGTTCTGAAATAGTTAGAGTAGTACTGGCTTAAGCTGTTCTCTGAATGTTTGGTAGAATTCTCCAGCGAAGCCATCTGGGCCAGAGCTTTTTTTGTCATTGTTGTTGTTGGGAGATTTTTGTTTGTTTGTTTTGTTTTACCTTTTCATTCTCTTCTCTTGTTATGAATCTGTTTGGATTTTCAACATCACTTCATGTTAGTTTGGGTAGGTAGTGTGTTTCTAGAAATTTGTCCATTTCCTCTAGGTTTTCAAATTTGTTGGATTATAGTTTTTCTTAATACTCTGTTATGATCATTTTTATTTCAGTTGGGTCTGTCGTAATGTCCCCAATTTCATTTCTTATTTTGGTTATTTGCCTCCCCTTGTGTTTTTCTTTTGTCAGTTTGGCCAGTGGTTTGTCGATTCTATTGATCCTTTCAAAGAACCAACTTTTGCTTTTGTTGATTCTTTCTATTGTTTTTCTATTCTCTACTTCATTTATTTCTGCTCTGATCTTTATTATTTCCTTTCTTTTAGTGGCTGTGGGCTTCTATTCCTGTTCTTTTTCTATTTGTTTAAATTGTGTAGCTAAGTTTTTTATTTTATCCCTTTCTACTTTTTTGATGTGTCCATTTAATACTATAAATTGCTTCTCATCTTCTTGTTTTCCCATTGATAAGTTTTTTATTGAATGAATGAGTGGATGAATAAGAGCTAAGTAATTTCTGATGGTCACAATGCTATTGAGTGACAGAATCCACTTTTTTTTTTTTTTTCTTGTTGGCATTCGGGTATCCAATGTAGGGAATAGAGGTAAACTACAAAATATATCTCTGCCTTTTTCCCCATTACTTATCTGGATCTAGGTCAGTTCTAGTTAAGTGCCTGGAAATGTGTCATGTGTATATTACTAAAGGTATTTTTATCCCATTACTTTTAGATGAATCAACCTCATTATTGTCAATTTGTTAACTCAACAATGAGTGGTTTTAGCCTTTAATGTATAATATTAGAAAGGGAAAATTGTTTTTATAAATCCTGATATAAAACTTTTAGACAGTAAGACAGGGCTCTAAATTAATAATAGAGGTTTAAAGTATATGACTGGTAACGTGGAGGGTCAGCAAAAACTAGGAAGACCCTCAACAACAGACTCAAGCATAACATTGTGAGGATGGTACAGGACAGGTCAGTGTTTTGCTCTCTTGTACATGGGGTCATTATGAGTCAGCACCAACTTGATGACAGCTAATGAAAACAACAACATATTGAACAAGAATGATACATGGATTGTGATTAAAATTCAAGCTTATTTTTATCTATCGCTGTCTTTTTGAACATTATTTAATGGGGGGGGGGAATTATCCCTTGCCTCCAACACCCAGTGCACCTATGGTTGTTTTGTTGACTTTAAGGCAATGGTCTCACTGCCACTTTAAGTTACAAATACAGTTTGTTTCAGAAATTGTCACTAGACCCTTAATAATCAAAATGCATAACTTGGCTTGGCATTAAGTCTTCTCCTCCCTACCGGCTTGTGCTCCCATGTCTCTCATAAATGTATTTCTGTTTAGGGATTCTTTGTAGCTTTTTTCTCAGTCATGGACACCTGATATGAACCTCTGTCCACTTCCCACCGAAGTCTCTTTGCCCGTCCAGATAGCCTTGTATGGTAGGCCCAAGATGATCCTATGCCAACTCCCCCTCCAGCATGCCCCATGTTTGGCCACATGCTCTGACAGATTTTGGCAATATGGGAGTGGAGACTGAATCATGATCTAAAGGTGTGTTCTAAAAACAAGAAACAACTATGTATGTGGAAAGAGGCCTGTGGACCCAAAGAGAATAATGGAAGTCTCTTTATAAGTCATCTTTCTACTTGTGGGCTTAATTGAAATTACTGAAGTTGTCAACGATTTCATTCCACTTGGATCAACAATCGGCGTCCATAGACACAGCAGTCAAAAAATCAAACGGTGTGTTACACTGGGAAAATCTGCTGCAAAAGAATCTTTCTGAAGTTTTAAAAAGCAAAGATGTCACTTTGATGACTAATGTGCACCTGACCCAAGAAATGGTCTTTTCAGTCATCTCATACACACGTGAAAGCTGGACAATCAAAAGGAAGACAGAAGAACTGACACATTTGAATTATGGTATTGGTAAAGAATAGCAAACATATACTGACAGAAGAACAAACATTTTGTTACAGGGCAGGGCTTCCCAGCTCAGGACTAAGCCCTGCTTAGGTTTTTACCTTCTTCTGACCAAGAATGACCAGGAGAGGCTCAGAGGTTCCATACGAACAAAGGTTTATTAGAAAAAGACTCAGGAGGAAGAGATGGAGAGGGGTTTTCACCTACACTAGCCTTCAGTCTCTCTCTGAACGAACGATTTCTTAGGGCTTATAAAAAGACTTTATCTTTATTCATTAGATGGGTGGAGATTTTCAGGAGGGGAGGGATTATGAAAATCAAATGCGTGCGCAGTTGGAATTCAAGATGGATTTCCTCACAGAGGTTGCTGGAACTAAGATGGAGTCTAGCATAAAGTCTGCTGGGATGTCGAATAGGACTTATTATGGGATGTTGCACATGCGTGATGTCTCTGGATCTTGGTTTGAGTCTCGGCAAGGGATCATTGTTCATGATTATCTCATGTGGAAGGTCATTCATAGGTTACCTTGATTTTTACTGCACATGCTCTGCACTTGGTGGGGGACTTGAAAAACAACTCAGGAAAGTTATCAGTAATTTATAGCTCGTCAAGCATATGGCCCCTTATCTTGTCTAAGCACGTCATTTGTTAGCCACAAGTAGTCCTCGAGTGCCAGCAGTAGAAGTTATATGGTGGTCTGCACTTAGGTTTAGATTCCAAGAATACTGAATCAGAGGTTATTTAATTACAGCTGGTCAAGCACACACGGCCTCGGAATGTAGCCCCTTATCTTGTCTGAGCACCTAGTTTGTTAATCACAGGTAGTTCTCAGGTGCTAGCTGTAAAAGTTATATGGTGGTCTGCGCTTAGGTTTAGATTCCAAGAATACTGAATCAGAGGTTATTTAATTATAGCCAGTCTGATCTCTTGCCTGTCTCAATATCAGTCTGAGAAGAAATTCAAACAGAATGTGCCTAAGAAATGAGAATGGTGAGACTTTGCCTCACTTACTTCGGGCACATCATCAGGAAAAACCACTTGCTAGAAAAGGACATCGTGTTTGGTAATTTAGAGGGTCAGCAGAAACAAGAGAAACCGTCAGTGAGATGTATTGACACTATGGCCATGACAAAGGACACAAATGAAGATGAAAATGGCACGGGAACAGGCAATGAATGTTTTGTTCTGTTGTACATATGATCACCATGAGTCAGAGCTGACTCAATGGCAACCAACAACAACAACATTGAACAAAAATGGAGGGCAAAGGAATGATTTAACCAATAATAGGCTAATGACAGAACTAAGACTAGAATCCAATATTCTGATGGCCAGTCTTGGCCCCTTCTATAATACTACTTCTCAAAGTAAATTGAAAAATATTTCAATTTTGCCTTTGCTAGCCCAAATCAACATGTAGGGTCAGATGAGTGATTTTAACATGTCACATCATTGCATTGGGTTTTTCCCATGTCTCATGTATATGGTGACCATCCCTATGGAAATGAAGATTTGGGTGCGTTGCATGACAAACATATCTGTACCATTAAGTACAATAAAACTGTCTTTTAATGTGTGAACTGTCTGAGGGAGATCTGAGATGAATGGTCCCCAGGATGGGAATTATTGTGTTTTAATTGCTGAAGATTTCATAGAGAATTCACTGGAGATGGTGAGCTTATCCCGCTTTCCAAGAACTAAAGGACATAGTTCAGTGGTTACTCTGTGACCTTTGAAGGAGTGTGGGTCTTCACATTGATTGTGATAGACAGTTGGGGAATACTTATTCTTCCTACCGTTCACCTTGCTTAATTCACCTACCATTTATTGAGTACTTGCTCTGTGCCAAGTGCTGAGCTAGGAGCTGGGAATACAAGACAAGACACAGTCTTTGCCCTCAAGTAGTTTACAGAGCAATGCAGTGTGCTCAGATACATAATTTATTGTAAATAATCATTTTATCTAAAATTAAAATTTTTTCATTTACAAAGTAATTCCAGTCTCTAAAATCTATATGTTAGGTAGCATTATCGTCTCTGTTTTATAGGTAAAGAAACTGAGGTGCAGAGATGTAAAATGATATATTCACGCTTCCACGGATATTAAGTTATAAAAGCCAGACTTAAACTGAGTTCTTCTGACTCCAGAGTTTTCCCTCTCAAAGGTGTTTGCATTTCAACAAGGATTAAAGTCTTCCATAAAAGCATCAGGATTCAAAACTGGGGCTGCAGGAGATATCTGGGGTATTGCAGCACTGAGACCTTCTCACGTCCCTGAAATATCAGCACAGAAGGAGCCCATGGTTAACATCTGCCTGGAAATAAGACATCCTGAGGGGCAGCACCACAGCCCCCACTCCTTGGCTGTCCCATACTGCCTTTCTGCTGAGTCCAAAGGCTGTCTTCCTTTGGGGCCAGGGCTTCCAAATTGCTTTATGAGGGCTCATTCCTAATTTTCATTAGTTTAGGTGCAAACTCTCTGAGTAAACAAAATAAAGATTCTCTACAATTTATAGCCTGCTGCTAACTGCTACACCCTGGACAGTAATTATTCAATTGTACGTGCAGTGCGCACACAAGGAATAAAAGGTAAGTAGAGGGGAACTTGGTAGGGGCTTGGCTCCAACTGAAATCAACTTCAGACGTCAGAGGAACTTGAAAGGATGACCAGAGCTCACAGTGGCTCTTCAGTGCAACCAATGTTTACTCAGGACCTAGCCTACAACCTCCATAGCCCGGAAGGCAGCCTGCATGTAAATACCACATTATGTGGTGGTTTTTCAGTTACGGTGGCTTCATGCTGGTGGCAGATGATTTGGGAGACTGCTTCAGAGCCATTGGTTTAAAATTCTGCATTGGCTGGTATAGCTTGCTTTTGAGGCTCATATATTTATCCACCTATTCAGAAAAGCTTAATCCAATGCCTACTTTGTGGTAGGCACTGTACTAGCCACCAGGAATAGAAAAACCTAAAAGGACATGGTCACTGTCCTAAAAGAAGATGCTAAGAGGAGACCCATGGCATCCCTTGGCAAGTTCCTTATTTTACTGAAAACATTGCTATGACCATTGTCATGTTCTCATGTGGGTCTCTTCTATTTGCTAATCCTTGGAATGCTTTTAGAAGGATGTATCTGCTTGAGAAGAATTGCTTATGGTAAACAAATTTGTAATCTATGGGTTTATGTGGCATGACTGCCTGGAAATACTACAAAAGTTATGTAACCATCTAAGTATAAAATGGAAATGTGTCATGACTGAGGTGACTTCTTGTGTATAAGTGTTGTCACAGCACACACCCCTTAATGACTCCATATGTTGATGAGCAGACAATGCAGGATCACCCAGCATCTGATGAAAACCGGTAATATAAAGAGACTAACTAAAGAGACTAAGAGGCTAAACAGACTAAAGTATGCCTGATCCAAGCCATGGTGTTTTGAATTGCCTCATATGAATGCGAAAGTTGGACTATGAGTAAGGAAGATCAAAGAAAAATTGACACCTTTGAATTGTGGTGTTGGCAAAGAATATTGAATATACCATGGACTGCCAAAAGAATGAACCAATCTATCCTGGAAGATGTACAACCAAAATGCTCCTCGAAAGCAAGGATGGAGAGACTGTGTCTCACATACTTTGGACATGTTATCAGGAGCGACCAGTCCCTAGAGAAGGACATCATGCTTGGGAACGTAGAGGGTCAGTGAAAAAGAAGACCCTTAACTAGATGGATTGACACAGTGGCTGCAAAATGGGCTCAAGCATAACGACTGTGAGGATGTTGCAGGACCAAGTGGTGTTTCATTCTGTTGTATATAGGGCCACAGTGAGTCAGACCTGACTCAAGGGTACCTAACAACAACAACTAAAGAGACAGGAGGAATAAGAACAACCTAGAGGAGACAGAGGAGCTCTGGTGGTGCAGTGGTTAAGAGCTTGGCTGCTAACCAAAAGGTCAGCAGTTTGAATCCACCAGCTGCTGCTGGAACGCCCTGTGAGGCAGTTCTATTCTGTTCTACAGGGCCACTTGTAAGTCCGAATTAACTTGATGGCAACAGGTTTGGTTTAGATTGGTTTAGAGGAGACAGAAAGAGTGGAGAGACAAGAACACTTAAAAACAACAATGTAAGTCCCTCATGGAGATAAGAGAAGATACTGTATTCATTGTTATATAAACAAAAAAGACGACTATTCAGAGTACAAAAAAAGAGCTCTGGGAAATGATATCAAAAATGAAAACTCAACAGATGGACTAGAAGATAAAGTTGAAAAAAATCTCCCAGAAAATATAGCAGAAAGGCAAAGAGATGGAAAATAAAAAAAATGGGAGAACTATTCTAGGAGATCCAACATGTTAAAACTAGGGAATCAAATTTAAAAAAGGAGGGGGGCTGGTAAAGAGAGAGAGGGAAGTTTCAGTGGCGGGAGAAAACATCAAATAACACAAATTTTTTTTTTCCTCAGAACTAAAGAATATCGTAGTTTCCTGGAATTATGAATTATGGCATCAAAACTTACTCAAGAAACAGCGAGAAGTTTCTTAATTTAGTGTATTATTTAGCCACCCAAATTTGTATAATCATGAGGGGAAAAAAAAATTAAATTTACAATAGCCTTTAAATAATGTCAAATGTTTCTTCTTTGACAGAATGAGTTTCTAAAACACTTATTTTGATTTCGTGTATTAGATGAAAAAAAACTTGAACCATTAATGGGGTTAACTGATTTTCTATTTAAAGTATCTATGTGGTGATTGGCACCACTATAGAAGTGGCATCATTTACCCATTAATAGGACCAACATATGTGCACAAGAAAACTTGAAAAAAAAGAAAATTAATTTAGAAGACCACCCATTTGATCTAATTGAAAAATCGTGTTTCACAGAGTGATATGTAATAGACCTGCACTGTATATGCTAAAATGTTTTAAAAAATACTGTCTTTGAGCAGTGTTCTTAAAATAAGCAGGAACTTTTGAAGTGGTTGCTGACATTTCTTCAGCAGATTTGTGTATTTAGACTTTCAGATTGTCAGTGATATCCCTCAGCTCCATGATGGGTGGAAAATGTCAACAAATATTTTGGGCAACTTAGATGTTCATCATGAACTATCTTGAGACACAAAAATATAGTACTTAATAGTTCATTAAACATGCACTTCAATTCTTAAACAAATTACTACTGAAAGAACTTGTGGCAAAATAAAAAATGTTAACAAACCAGAAAATAACTAAATAGTTGTAGATTTACGCCATACAAAAAATGATCGTTCTATGAAGCAAGGGCATTCAACCTACACACTAAGTGCTCTATGACAGGATTCCTCAGTCCCTATTTTCTCCCTGTAATTTTTTTTTTTTATTATTTCACATAAACTTAATATATAATGCCCCACATTTCCCACTGACTGGCTGACTGGTGGCCTGGTGACTTTATGCATCTTACAGGCCATAGCACAGGCCACTGATAAACTGCCTGCTAAATGAAGTAGCTCGCAGAGGCTTTAATACTTCTCCCACCATGACCAGAGGCCATAAGGAGTTAGCTAGAGTTGCTTGATTCATATCACTGATCGTTCTGCATACTGTCCTTGAAGGATAGAAGTTACTTATATTGCACCAGGAAAGAATCAGGAAAAATGAGATGCGGCACTGGTTATTGTGCATGTTTAATAATGTTTTCAACTGAGAACTGCATGTGTATTTCACATATTTTGGTACTAGATGAGAACATGCAGGAGCTAGAAGTGCAAAACTGAGGTCTCTCCTTTTAGCTTATGTTAGTTCTACTATTAATGACATTTTTTAAAAAAATGAAAAATGTGGGTCAAATATTAAATTGTATGGGGTGGTAAGACAACAGGTATAAACAAGAGAGAGAAATCAGGATGTTTGATCATTCAGTGTTACTTGCCTGATTTGCCAGAGCAAAAGCCAGAAGAGTTGGAGGATATTGGTGGTTAATCCTCAACTTACTCAATTGTTGATGCCAATTGCAGCTGTCTTCCAGATGCATTGTCACTACTGGACAGTAGTGGACAGTAAATGGTTTAAGTTGTATTCCATCAGCAGAAATAATCAGAAGCAGTTTGCCTTTGCCTTCACCTGGCAAAGGTAGCATCACAGTTTCTCAGAGCTGTGTCTACAGACAACTAATCTATGACTATATCTAGAACCCAGGGGACTCCCATGTACTACTGCCATGAATAAAGGACACAGTATTTTTGGGACCACTTACTATGTGGTAACCCATAAGGTTTACTGCTCTGAAGGCAGTTCATAACAGGAGAGCACTGTGAAGCAGATCCAGGCTGCAGTGCAAGCTGTCCCACCACATTGGCTTCATGTCACAAGAGTTGCAGTGCTAATTTAAATGTCTATGGCAGACAGAAAAGGAGCCCTGGTGGTGCAGTAATTAAAGTGCTCAGCTGCTAACTGAAAAGTTGGTAGTTCGAACCCACCAAGTGCTCTGCAGGGGAAAGATGTGGCAATCTGCTTCCATAAAGATTACATTCTTGGAAACCCTATGGAGCAGTTCTACTCTTTCAAAAAGCTTCACTAGGAGTCAAAATCAACTTAATGGCAACTTTTTTTTTTTTTTTTAATGGTGGATTCCCTTGCTGTCAAGTTGATTCCGACTCAGCGACCCTATAGGTCAGAGTAGAACTGTCCCATAGGGTTTCCAAGGAGCGCCTGTTGGATTCTAACTGCTGACTTTTTGGTTGACAGCCAAACAGCCACTATACCACCAGGGTGTCCATAGGGATGCCATATAAAGCCTTGGGAAAACTGGGCAGTAGAATTGCATTTGAGGTCCCTAGAGTTTTTAGAGTTTTAGAGTACAGTCACATTAACTGAACACAAATGAACTGTTTGGGTTATGATTATAGGAAAAGATTAATTAATTTAACAGGTATTTATTGAGTAGCTACCATATTCCAGGCACCGTCCTTGCTGTTGCGGATAAAATGGCTAAGAGAAATAGGTCCTTGCTATCAGTGAACTTAAAATCCAGTGGGGAGAGGGTCCTTATGCAAAGCATCACAGGAATGAAATGTGAAATTGCCACTTTGATAAGTGATAGAATTAAATGGTAGAAGGTGCTCTGAAAACACTTGGTAGGGGAAGAGTCTGAAAGTGAGTAAGCATTTCCTAGGCAGAGGGGGAAAGAGTGTCCTGGGCATGGACAATAGCATGGTCAAGGAACCTTTTGGGTGGCAAGGAAACGGGGACATGTGATGATAGGCAGAGTGGTGGAGCCAGGAGTGCAAGCTGGAAGTAGTTCGAGGTGATGCTAGAGAAACTGATCAAGGGGCAGTGATGTGAGGTCTCACAGACCAAGCTTTGTCTTAATCCAAAAAAGGAAAGGAAGCTGTTGAGTGGTTTCAAATATTAGAGCGACTCATCAGATTTACGTTTTGGAAATATCACCCTGATTGCAGTGTAGGAGAGTGGATGTCATCAGGGCAAGACAGGCTGTAGAGACACCATATGGGATGCTGTTTCAGTTGTCCAGGTGAGAGATGGGGGTAAAGAGGTGGAGAGAGGTGAATGGAAGGGGTCTGGGCTGAAGAGAAAAATGTGAGTCTGTGTGAGGATGGTCTTTGAAACCATGGGCACAGATAGAATCCTAAGGAAAGATTTTACAGTGGGTAGGCTCAGAACTGAGCCTGGAGTGACCAAAGCAGGTTTAGGATTATCCAATCTATGTTAATGAAATATATTGGCCTATAATTTTTATTATAATGTTCTTGTCAGGTGTTAGTATCAGACTATGATGGCTCCTAAAATGACTTAAAAAATTATTCCTTCTATTCTCTGAAAGGATTTCTATAAGATGTGTATTTTTCTTTTTAAAATGTTTGGTAGTGGGGCCATCTGTGCCTGAAATTCTTATAGGAAGATTTTGAATAATTTAATTTCTTTAATAGATATAAGAATATTCAGATTTTTCTTGTTCATTTTGTATCAGTTTTGCTTTTTAAGAAATTTGTCCATTTCCTCTAAGGTGTCAGATGTACTGGCATATGTAACATGTTGTTTTTAGGTGCCATTTTGGGTTGGTTCTGACTCATGGCAACCCTACGTACAACAGAACGAAACACTGCCCAGTCCTGTGCCATCCTCATGATCGTTGTTATGCTTGAACCCATTGTTGCAGCCACTGTATCATCCATGTCACTGAGGGTCTTCCTCTTTTTTTGCTTATCCTCCATTTTACTAGGCATGCTGTGCTTCTCCAGGGACTGGTCCCTGCTGATAACATGTCTACAGTACATGAGGCAAAGTCTCCCTGCCTTTGTCTCTAAGGAGCATTCTGGCTGTACAATGTTATGTGCAACATAATAATCCCTCATCTTTTCAGTGCCCGTGGAATCTGTAGTGATGTCCCCTTTCATTCTTGATACTGGTAATTTTGTAATGTTTGTCTTGATCAGGCTTGCTAGAGGTTTATCAATTTTATTATTCTTTCCAAGGAAACAACTTTTGGCTTTGTTCATTTTCTTCATGATATGTCTGCTTTACATTTGATTGACTTCTGCTCTGTTTTTACTACTTCCTTTTCTTCTACTCCTAGATTTTGAGATTTTCAACCATTCTTCTTTTGTAATATGTGCATTTGTGGCTATGAATTTCCACTAAATACTGCTTTAGTTTCTCCACAAGTTTTGTCACTTGAATAAAAATATGCTTTATTTCCATTATGGTTTCTTTTTTGAACACATGGCTTATTTAGAAGTGTATTTCATAATTTCATGCACAAGGGGATTTTCCTGGTGTTATTTTGTTATCATAAGGCAGTGGTGTTTTTTTTTTTTTAAGGCAGTATAACATAGTGGTTACAATCACTGAGCAAGGTACCAAATTGTTTGGTTTTGTATCCCAGCTGTGTGATATTGTTCAAATTAATCATACTAAACCTTAACTAACCTTAGATGGGGATAATAATAGCACCTACATCATAGAGTTGTTATAAGGATTAGTGAATATTTGTAAAGCAATTTGAATAAAATCTGGCCCATATTAAACACTATGTAAGTGCTTGATAAAAAAAGGGGGGCGGGCGGCGGTTAGCTTGTTTGTGTTGTGGTACAAAAACATGCTTTGTATGACTTTGGTCTTTTGAAATACTTTTAGATTTGCATTGCAGCTCAGTAGTTGATCAATTTTACAAATGTTCTCTGTGTGCCTAAGTGAATGGGCATGTGTCCTGCATTATGTCCTTATGTTAAGTGTGTCCTGTTACATGTCCTTGTGTCAAGTGTGTTCATTGTGTTGCTTAAATTTTCTATCTCCTTTCTGATATTTTTCTGTTTTGTCAGTGACTGATGAGGGATGTGGTTAAAATTTCTGGTAATGATTATGGGTTTTTCTCTTTCTCCCAATAGTTTTTATTTCACCTAATAGTCTCCTAATATTGAAAAAAATGCCTTTGTATAGTCTATGTGGTTGATAATTTAATATGTTTAAAACTCTTTAATTTTACTGATGAAATAACTCTTTTGTCATTACAAGGGACCTTCTTTTTCCTCTAGCAGTGCCTTTTTTTAATAACAGCTTTATTGAGATGTAAGTCACATATCATAACTTACCAATTTAAAGTATGCAATTCAGGTTTTTCTTTTTTTTTTTTAGTGTATTCAAAGTTGTGCAACCATCGCCACTATCTCATTTTAAAACATTGTCCTTACCCCAAAAAGAAACTGTATGCATTGTCAGCCATCCCCTATTTTTCCCCTGAAACAAAAAACCAAACCTGTTGGCGTTGAGTTGATTCTGACTCATAACAACCCTATGGAACAGAGTAGAACTGCCCAACAGAGTTTCCAGGGAGGGACTGGTGGATTTGAACTGCTGACCTTTTTGTTAGCAGCTGAGCTCTTAACCACTGTGCCACCAGGGCTCCATTAATCTACTTTTTGTCTCTGAATTTGCTTCCTCTGTACACTTTGTTATTATCAGGCAGTTTTACTCTGTCCTGTAGGGTCGCTCTGAGTCGTAATCGACTCGACAGCACTGGGTTTGGGTACATTTTATATAGATGGAATCATACAATAAGTGGGCTTTTATGACTGGCTTCTTTTAAGTAAAAGAAGCATACTATTTTCAAGGTTCATTCATCTGTAGCCGATATCAATACTTCATTTCTTTTCATTGCTGAATAGTATTCTATTGCATGGATATGCCATGTTCTGTTTGATGGACATTTGAGTTGTTTCCATTTTGGGCTATTATAAGTAAGGCTGCTATGACCATTTATGTACAAGTTTTTATATAAACATGTGTTTGCAATTCTTTTGGGTGTACATACATGTGGGAGTGGAAATGTTGGGTCATGTGATAACTCTATATTCAACTTCTTTAGGAGTTGCCAGACTGTTTCCAAAGCTGCACTGTTTTCTATTTCTACCAACAGTGTATGAGGGTTCTAATTTCTTCACATCCACTCCATCACTTGTTATAATTTCTCTTTTTGGTTCTACCCATCCTCGTGGATGTGAGGTAGTGCCTCCTTTTGGTTTTGATTTGCATTTCCCTGATGGCTAATGATAGTGAACACCTTTTCATGCACTTATTATTGGACATTTGTATATCTTCTTTGAAGAAACATCTATTCAGATATTTTCCACTTTTTTAAATTGGGTTACTAGTCTTTTATTATTGAGTTGTAGGAGTTCTTTATATATTCTAGACACATTTTTTTTTTAAAAATCAGATATATACTTGCAAAAACGTTCTCCCATTCTTTAGGTTGTTTCTTCACTTTCTTGAAGTCCTTTAAATCCAAAAGTTTTTAATTTTTATGAAGTCCAATTTATTTTTTTCTTTGGTTACTTTGCAGTGATAGCTAATAAACCATTGCCTAATCCAAGGTCTTGAAGGCTTATACCTGTGTTTTCACCTAAAAGTTATAGCTTTAGATCTGATATTTAGGTCTTTGATCTATTTTGAGTTGATTTTTGCACATGATGTGAGGTAGGGTCCAACTTCATTTGTTTGCATGTGGATATCCAGTTGTCACAGCACCAATTTTTGAAAAAACTATTCTTTCCAAATTGAAGTGTTTTGGCATCTGAGCCAAAAATCAATTAACTATAAATAAATGTGAGGGTTTAATTCTGAGCTCTCAATTCCATTTTATCATTATGCCAGTAACACATTGTCTTGATTAATATAACTTTGTAGTAAGTTTTGAAAGTGAAAAATGTGAGTCCTCCATCTTGTTTTGGCTATTCTGGGACGCTTAGACTTCCATATGAATTTTAGTATCAACAAAGGCACCTTGAATTTTTATAGGAATTTTGCTGAGTCTGTAGATCAATTTGGGGATCTGCCCATCTTAACAATACTTTTCCTCCATGAACATGGGATGTCTTTCTATTTATCTGGGTCATCTTTAATTTCTTTCAGCATTGTTTTGTGGTTTTCAGAGTATAAGTTTTGCTCTTCTTTTTCTGGGTTTATTCCTATGTATTTTTGGTGGTGCAGTGATTAAATGCTTGGCTGCTAACCAAAAGGTTATAGTGTGAACCCCCCAGCCGCTCTGCAGGAGCAAGATGTAGCAGTCTGCTTCCAGAAAGATTACAGCCTTGGAAACCCTATGGCGGCAGTTCTGTTCTGTCCTATAGGGTTGCTGTGAGTCAGAATTGACTTGACAGCAATTTTTTTTTATTGTTGTTGGAATTGTTTTAATTTCATTTTTGGATTGTTCACTGCTAGTGTATAGAAATACAACTGTTATTGTATTTTCCTTTTGTATCCTGCAGCCTTGCTAAATTTATCAATTCTAATAGTTTTTTATGTATTCCTGATGATTTTCTACATGCAAAACTACTGTAGGTTAGAAGGCGATAAGTAATATAGGGGAGGGAGGAAAAATAGTGCAGGGAGAGTGGAACAGGATGGGGGTGAAGAGACTGGACATGGGAACACATGCTGTGGAGCTACCCCATATGAGCAACTCTTTGGAGGGGTCTTTCCCCAGTGGAAATGGAAGCCTGCCCTTCCCTCTGACCGCCTGACCCTTCTCTTGCCTCCCTGGCACCTCAGGAGGGGCTGACCAATCATGCTCCCTTCCTGCACGGCAGACGTGTGCTCAGGCTGCACTGGCTCTGCCACTCTCAGGACCATTCCATCCTTCCTGCTCTGGAGCTGTGGCCCTCTCTCTCGAGATTTGGCCCAGGACCTAGTGAGCTCTAAGTGGTATCATGACTGTCACTTGGTGGTTTGTTTTTGTTGTCTCCTGTGATGGTTATTATGTATCAACTTTGCTAGGCCATGATACCCAGTATTATGTAATTATCCCCAATTTTGTGATCTGATGTAAGGGGAGTTTCCTTAGGGGTGTGGCCTGTATCCAGTATATATGGATGCTCTGGCAAAGCTCTGTCTCTGGATCCTGCATCTGACTTATCATCATCTGATCTCTGGTTCTTGGGACATGAGCCAGCAGTCTGTCACCTGACCTGCAGATTTTGCATTCTCCAGCTTCTGCAGCCCCGTGTGCCAGCAACTTGCCTTCTGTCCTGCCAAATTTGAGATAGTCAGCCGCTACTACCATTCTCCAGTCTGATTCCTGAGCCACAGACTTGGGATTTGCCAGCCTCCACAACTGTGTGAGCCATTTCCTTGAAGTAAATCTCTCTACATATATATTTAAGGAGCCCTCTTGGCTCAGTTGTTAAGCACTTAGTTGCTAACCAAATGGTCAGTGGTTTAAACTCACCAGCTGCTCCACAAGAGAAAGATTTGGCAGTCTGCTTCCATAAAGATTTATAGCCTTGGAAAACCTATGGAGTTTCTATGAGCTGGAATAGACTCGACAGTAATGGGTTTAGTTTTTTGGTTCTGGTTTTTCTCCTCTAGAGAGCTCAGCCTAAGGCACCCTCTGCACACGGGAAGTGGTGAATCACTGCATAAGACAAGCTCCCTTCCCTCCTTCCCTTCAGAATCCCTTGGCTGTAATTTCTCATCTCCCCCCTGGTCTCTGCACCAGGTGTAAGAGCCCAAGGAGATCCAGGAGGGAGGATCTGTCTGCTTCTCCCTCTTCTTTCCAATCCCCTCTCAGCACTTAGGAATGTAGGGGCTGAATCCCTACAGTCTCATCATACCCACAACCACTCTGGGCAACTGGTTTCCCCCGCCATGATGATTTTCTTTTTTTGTAAGCTTAGTAAAATTTTTTTCCTTATATTACACATGTAATACATCACCAAGATTTTCAGGTGGCTATGAATCCCTGGTGGCACAGTGGTTAAGTGTTCTGCTGCTAACCAAAAGGTCATCAGTTCTAATCTACCAGTCACTCCTTGGAAACACTGTGGGGCATTTCTAATCTGCCTGTAGGGTTGCTGTGAATTGGAACTAACTGTCAACAGGTTTGGTTTTGGTTTGGGTTTATGAAGGATTTATAACCATCAGTTCCTTAACAGCAAGCTATTGATGGGGTGGAGGCTCCCACAGTGACAGCTATTCTCGTTGTACTCAGGTATTCAAGTTTTGGTACTAAATGCAATTTTTTTTTTAACTCCATATATGAGGTTAAAAAGACACCTCTGGTGAATTCTTAAGCCAGAAAAAAATACTTGCTTGTTTCTAGACAAACAAATCTTTGAATATGGTAGGAGTCCCTGGGTCATGCTAGTAGTTAAGATCTCAAAACTAGCTTAAAGATCGGTGGTTTGAATCTCCCCAGAGTCACCTTGCAAGACAGGCCTGGCTATCTGCTTCTCAAGGTCACAGCCTTGAAAACCCTATGAAGTAGCTCTTCTCTGCACATATGAGGTCACCATGAGTCAAAATCAACTAGATGGGAACTAACAATTACAACACCAAAGCCTTTTTGTTATAATGTTCCAGCCTGTTGAAGTTTTGTTTGCTTTGAATATTAAGAAAAATTAACCAAAATTCTGGAAATAATGCAGAAAGTGACCTCAGGTCCTTCAGTGTTACCCTGGGGTATAGGTAACAGCTCATGCAGGGATGATATAGTCATCTGGGAGAGTGCTCATGGCACAGATGTGGTATGGTCAGAGCCCAGGCCATCAGGAGTTACAGTGTAGAAAAGGGAAATGTAAAGGCTGCAGTTTTATTGCCCTGTAGGACATTGCTCAATTATCTGCCTGTTCTCGGGCCCCTTTTCTGGATGTGGGACACAGATTTGAGACACTGAGAGGGAGGATCTGGGAAGGGAAAGACCTAGGGGTCAATGGGCTCCAGCCCTGAGGCTTAGGGGAGGGGGAGCGGGGCTGGTTTGCGTGGAGACTTCTCATAATGTACAGGATGTTTGAGTCCATCATTTTGGCTATTGTGCCAATCCATTTCTACCAAGGGTCTTCCCTACCCTCGCTGGCCCTCTGTTTCACAAAACATGAAGCCCTTCTCCAGCAATTGGTTCATCTTGATGATGTATTGAAAGCAAGCATGTTAGACAGCCTTCTGTTGTGGTCCATAAGGTTTTTGTTGGCTAAATTTTAGAACCTTTCTTCCTAGTATACCTGAATCTGGAAGCTCCATTGACACTTGTTCACCATGGGTAGACCAGCTAGTATTTGAAATACCCGTGGCACAGCGTCATAGAAACAAGTAAGCTGCCACAGTATGTCAAACTGAAATTATGGGTAATGGAAAGTAGACCTAAGTAAATGGAAAGACTTCTGTGTTCATGAATTCAAATATTTAATATTATTAAAATGAGAATCCTCCTCAAACTGATCTACAGCTTTAACACAATCCCTATCAAAATCCCACCTCCCTTTATTTGCGGAAATCAACAAGCTGGTCCTATAATTCATGTGGAAATGCGACAGATACTGAATTTCTAAAACAATGTGAAAAAAACAAAGTTGGTGTACTCTCATTTCCTGGTTTCTCTTCCTATTACAAAACTACTGTAAGCCTGACTGGGTAGTGTGACTTAAGGGTAGATATATAGGTCAATGAAATAGAATTAAGAGTCCAGAAATAAACCTTTATATCTATGGAACATTGGTTCTCCACAGCAGTGCTAACATAACTCAATGGGGGAAAGAATAGCCTTTTCAACAAATGGTGCAGGAACAACTGGAGATCCACATGTGAAAAAAAATGAAGTTAGACTCATTTTTAGCCTTCATTCATCTTTATAGTGTTTAGGAAACCTTTGCCCCATCCTGCTTACTCCACCCATGGCTTCTGTGCCCCAAGGTGCTCAGTTCTGACCTCACTGGGGCAAGTCTCACACTCTGGTGGAAGCTTTTGATTTGTGCCTCATCAGCAGATTGGCTTGGTATAACCAGGGCACCATTGCAATCCCAAGGACAGAGAGAGGGAAGGGTCTTCTCAGCCTACAATATCCCGCTGTTTGTCCTTGGCACAGAAGATTCTTATGAAATCATCCGTTGTTGTGGAAGTTCAGCACAGTCAGCAAACAGGAGAAAAATCATCATCCTCTGCAGGGGGGTTAGTTATGCACTAATGAAACCAAAATCCAATAAAATGAAATTTTAAACACTCCAGATGGACCCTCACCTTCTATGGATTCCCAGAATCAGGGTGGTGCACAGAGACAGATCTGGGGCCAGGAACAGCTGTGCCTGCAGGTCCCAAACTCTCCAACACAGGAAGGAGTTGACCGAGACCCCTAGCCAACTTTCAGGGGCATTTATAGGGCCACCTGGAATCCCACTACCACTCCTCCTGGGTTGTCTGGACAGAGAAAATGGGGAGCCTAGTGTTCATCTCCCTCCCGTCACATTTTCCCCTGATTGTCCCTGCTTAATGTCTGGGCCTCTTTCCACGCTGAGACCTCAGCTGCCCTCACAGCCAGTGTCCTGTCCTGGAAGCTACAGGAGCCCATAGGAGACATGGCCCACAGGACTCTGGCTGTGCCCTACACCACAGTAAAGAGGCAATCACAAAGCCTAGTGAGACCATATATCTAATAAGGTTTTTGTATTCAGAATATATAAAAACTACTACAATTCATCAACGAAAAGTAAACAACCCAATTAATCAGGGAACAAGGGGTTAAATGGATATTTCTCCATAGGGGGAAAAATATAAATAACCAATAAGCACAGGAAATGGTGATCAATATCTTTAGGGATATGAAAATAAAAACCATAATGAGGTATTGCCTCACACCCAGTAGAAAGGCTACTGTCAGAAAAACAGAAAATAACAAGTGTTAGCAAGTTGTGAGGAAATTAGAAACATTGTGTATTGCTGGTGGGAATGTAAAATGGTGCAAACATTGTGGAAAACTGTTTGGTAGTTTCTCAAGAAGTTAAACGTAGAATTACCATGCGACCCAAGAATTGCACTTCCAGGTATGTACCTAAGAGACTGAAAATAGGGACTCAAACAGATGCTTGTACACCAGTGTTCATTGCAGCAGTATTCGCAGTAACCCAAAGACGGAAAAAAACCCAAGTGTCCACCCGCAGATAAATGGATAAACAATGGGCTCAGCTGTAAAGAGAAATGAAATTCTCATACATACTACCATATGGGTGACCCCTGAAAGCATTGTGCTAAGTGAAATCAGCCATAAACAAAAAGTTAACTATTGTGTGATCTGCTCTTATATGAAGTATCTGGAACAAGCAGATGCACTGAAACAAAAGTTTATTAGTTGTTAGCAGGGGCTGAGTTGAGGGGATGCACTGGGAAGGTCTTGAGTAATGGGTACTGTTTCTAGATGAGGTTATAAAACAATTGTGGAGATAGTGCTGATGGCTGCACAACATGGTGAAGGTACTTAATGCCACTGAACTGTACACCTAAAAATGGTTACAGTGCCAAACTTTTTGTTATATACATTTTACCAGGATAAGATTTAAAAGACAGAAAAAAAAAAATCTTTGTCAAATAATTCCAGCATCTGAGTCATCTCAGTATTGGTGTCCGTTGGTGGTCTTTTCTCATTTTTCATTCTGTTTTCTGAAAGAGATTGTCGAGAATTGGCATAATTTCTTCCTTAAATGTTTGGTAGAGTTCACCAGTGAAAACATCTGGGCCTGGTGATTTCTTTTAGAAGTTTATTAATTATTGATTCAGTTTCTTTAAAAGAGATAGGCCTATTCAGATGATCTGTTTCCCCCCGTGTAAGTTTTGGTAGTTTGTGCCTTTGAGGGAATTGGTCAATATCATTTAAGTTGTCAAATATGTGGGCGTAGGGTTGTTCAAAGAATTCCTTTATTATCCTTTTCATGTGCGTGGGATCAGTAGCAATAGCTCCTTTTTCATTTATGATAGTGGTAATTTGTTTTTTCTTTTTTCCCTTGGTTAGCCTGACTGGAGGTTTCTCAGTTTTATTGATCTTTTCAGAGAACTAACTTATGTTTTTCTGTGGACACAAATTTCATTGCTAAGTGATAAATATGTGGGAGTACAATTGCTGTTTTGTATTTTGAATGCATGATTAGGTTTTTAATGACCAAATTCTTTTACATTTTACAGTCCACCAGTGATAAATGAAAGATCCAGTTTCTCTGCATCCTCATGACTATTTGTGTTGTCACTATTTTTCTATTAACTATTTTAATAGGCCTGTAGCAATAACTTATCAAGGTCTTCATCTGCCTTCCCCTGATAGCTAATGATGTCAAACTCTTTTCATGTGCTTATTTTTCAGCTGCTGTTATATATACATGTGTGTGTGTGTGTATTTTATAAGTACATATGTTTTCTGTTCTAATAAGCCACCCAGTTTGTAGTAGTATGTTATAGCAGTCTCAATACGTCTGACTTCACATGTTGCCACACATCGAAGTCAATTCTTACCTCCATAGTTCAATCATGTATACAAGACTAATGGGGACACCAGTCCAAAAGCAAAATCAAGAAGACAGAAAGAAATAGGAAAACTGGATGAAAAGAAACAGGGAACCTGGGGTGGAGAAGAGGAGAGTGTTGACACATCACGGGGTTGGCAACAAATGTCACAAAACAATTTGTGTATTAATGGCTTAACAAGAAGCTAATTTGCTCTGTGAACTTTCCCCTAAATCACAATTACAAAAAAAATGGAATGCAACAAACAAAAACAATTCTTATCTCTACACTTGATTTACAAAGCAAAGGCATGTGAGAATAACATAAAGGAACAATAACAGAGCTTTATTTATATATAACATAGTAAGCAGACAAGAGTTCTGGGAGAAAAATGAAAGCAAGAAGGAGCCGTAGATAGCAGGGGCATCCTGCCTGCTCCAGGTCTGGAGGGAAGCAGGCCAAGGGCCTCTCTTCCTGTTACAAAGTCTCTGACTGCTGGGTTTTTCTTTCACTTTGGTAGCCTTATGGGTGATGAGCTGCACTTGAAGGAGTCCTTCCCAACTTGTTGGCAGCCTGTCTTTCCTCCAGAACACCTTTGTATAGATGAAATCTCCTGGTCGACAGGGATGGCCGATTTCCTCTGGCAGGTCCTTCCAGGTCCTTATGACTTGAAGTCTCACGGTTCCTAGGGAAGAGAGAAGCCCTTCTAAGTGCTGAACATGATCATGAGAATACTCAGTTAAATCAAGTACAAGACATAGTCTCAGCCCAAATTCACTGGCCTGCCAAACCTCAGTTCAAAAGGAGAAATGCTGTACTTGCTTGCAGGGGTCATTCTAATCTTTACTAAGGCTAGTGGGAAAGCTCTAAGCCATCTTACCCCAGTAGATTAGTGAATCTTAGACAATGAGTTTTTTTTTGTTGTTGTTGTTATTCTTTTAAACCTGATTTCGCTGTTGTATTCATCTGGAGGACTGAGGATGATAGTGTGTACAATAGTTTATAGGATTCTGAAAACATTTGCATAATCTGGACGGGAGAAGAAATAAAATGACTTCTTCTATTCAAGATATGTGGTATTCCAAAAGTGGAAATTATGTGTATTAAGAGATACTTTACCATTGCTGGAGTGTTGGCTTCTGAAGAGGGGAAAATTTCAGGCCATCTGAACCTTCTGCACACCATAACGAGACAGAATCTCCTACCTTCCCTCAGCCTTAATTCTGTGAAATCCATCTGCAACCAGGTTCCTTGTAAAATGGTCATGAAGAACTTCCTCCTCTTACCTTGAGAGTGAGCTGTAAAGAATTCTGTTGACAAATAGCACATCTTTTTAATATGTTTTGAATAATTTCCATCCTTCTTGTAGGCATAGTAAGAGTCTAGTTCCTTGAAAATTTCTCTTAGATGATTTTGTTGATGACACAACAGCATTAGCCAAGCAAAAAGGGGTTGAGGTGTAGGAATAGTTTTGCTAGGTAACACCCATAGTCCAGTATAACTTCTGTTTTAGCCCCCTTTTAATCTAATTGTCCACGTCTTTTTGTGAAGCATAATATTGGACATGAGCAAAAGTTTCCTGTTGTATTAAAGCAGGGCTGCTACCTTCGGGGTCTGCTGTAATTGAACAGCAGCCTTACAGCTCTGCCAGCAAAATTACAGCATTTAGAAATGTTGTCATTCTGGCCTGTGTGAGTTCTACCATGAAACACTGATTCCTGACAGGAAGTTGTAAAGCCTCTAGGAAACCAGCTAACTACTTCCATGAGATATTCTAGTTCCATTGAAGTCACCAATCCCCCCCCGCCCTTTTTTTTTTTTCAAATTTACTCTATTGGGTGACAGACACCAAACACATAATTACCATCAGTGTATATGTTCTCTTTAGTCCAAAACCAAGAATTGCAGCTCTTCCACTGCTATTAACTCATCTGCGGACTTAATTACAGACAAAACATAAGCTTCCAAAATTTCATGTCACCACAGCATATGAAGGCTTATGAGGGCTGCTTTTATTCTGAGTACATGACCCATCAGTAAAGAAAAAAAAAATTTTTTTTCTTGTAAAAAAAAAAAAAAGTAAATAGTATTAAATCTTCATTATAACATGAACAGGGCTGACTCCTAGATTGTAAAATTTGCAGCCTTCAGTGGACAACAGATGCCCTAAACATTTTAATTTAGTTTGGCGATATTGCAGTTTGTCTAATGAGGCCTTATGCCTCTGTGAAGCAAAGGATTATAATAAGCCAAAGTGCCAGCTTTACATTGCTCTTTAGAGTCTGAGGCTACCAGCTAATCATTTACATTTTGAATAATTATAGAACCCAGTAGTGGGACAGGTTTCGCTAACTTTTGCTGTAAATGACCAGAGAAAATAATAAGAGTGTCCACAAACCCTTGAGGAATGCTTTACCACAAATACTGGACTTCTTAAACGAACACGAACAGGAATTTAGACTTGTTTGCTAGAAGAACAGAAATAAGAAAAAGCAGAACATATATCAAATACACGGAAAAACCGCAAATGATTGTATCAAAGTCAGAGGTCAGGATAGTTGCAGAGTTAGGAACTACAGGGATAGATGGAATAACTAATTTATTTAGTTCTGTAAGATACTGTACAACTCTATATGTTGGCCGATCATCTTTACAAAATTTACCTACTTTTTTCTTTACTGGAAGTATGGGCATATTACGTGATGAGCGACCATATTAATTATCTCTTGTTTTTTTAATTCTTTTATAATTGGTTTTATTCCTTCTAGTTGAGCTGTTGACCATGATACTGCCTTACACATGGCTATGGCATATTATTTGGTAGTCAATTTTTATTGGTTCCATATCTCACCTAGTATCCAAAGTGATCATTTCAGCTTGGAGTGCATTTCAGATGTGAGACAGTCACTCTCCGCCATACCTTTTTTCTGCCAGAAGGCACATAGTAGCTAGATCAAGCACCTTGTTCCCCTGGAAGCCCCACAAACACTTCATCCAGAGCACAAAAGAGGGTAGCATTTAAGTTATACAGCAGGTCACCTCACAATAGGCTTACAGGAGACTCAGGGAAAAGTAAGAAACATGTTCCCCAGTGTGTGTATGAGAACCGTGGAGGAAAAAGAACATGGCTGGCCTAACACGTAATACCAACAACCAGTATTGACCAGATGCAAAGAGAAATTCCCAAGGAAATTGTCCAATAAGTAGCAGCAGTAGCACCAGTTCCCACCTCCGAGATTCCCTGTCCATGTTAAGCCATTTCTCAAGTACTCCCTAGCTTCCTGGACCTTCCTTATTACCTTGTTCCTGCAATTCCTGCATCTTTCAGAGTCACCATCTACAACCCCCATTCAAATGGCCTGCCTTCTGTCAATAACGACATACACTTTCCCTTCTTCCTTTGTTCCCTTCATAGGTTCTCCAGAGTAGGAGTTACTCCCTTTAGTAACTGGTTCTCACTGAGCAGTTCTTCATTTCTTCATATTTCTCTAGACTGTACCCAAACGGTGTAGCTGCTGCTAAGATTCAAGTCTTCTGTTTTTGCCATCCTACCATGTTTTCTTTCACTTGAGTTTGGATAGTTGTCAAGAGAACCAAGCCAAAGGTAGTTAGGGCCAGAGAGCTATTTTGATCTTCCCTTAGATCCATGTCAATCAGTTTTGAGAGACCCTCAACCAACCACTGCTGCAAATGAATGGGTGATCCACCCATCACCTGGGTACACTGCTGCAGCTTCTCCCACATCACCTTTAGGGGAAAGGCTTCAAATGTGATTGTTACCACTCCCTCTTGATGGGTCTCCTTAGCTCTTCCACAGTTGTGGGGAGTTGGTGGACAGCTGGCTTCCCTTGGCCACCATACCCCTTTATATGTTGGTTTTCTGGTCCCTGATGTACTTGCTCCATCAAAGAAAGCCACACAAACTGGCACACATCCCCGTGTGTGGGGCTATCACGGAAAACATGCTGCTGAGAACTTCTGCAAACTTCTGGGGCACAGGGAAAAGAAGTCTTGAAATGAGCAACATCACCTGGAGGGAAAGGCATGCAGATTACTGAATGACCTGTGCATATATTCCCAATGGCCTCAGCTTTGAAGGCCTTCCTAATAGGAAGGGCTGATTTTCCTCTCATTCAGATAAATGTAAATTATATGCACTTTGGATTCCCTTTCTATGTTGACACTTATCACTTTAACACCTTGATTATTTACCATTTTCTATGTGGATAGTGCAGCTACTCTCCATCTTGTTGCCTTCGTATGACGACACAGTGTTTTACCCAAATTTTCAATTATTAGAGATTATGTCTCTTTATCATGTCTGTTTGCCTAGCCGTGTGGTGAGTTGATGATAACGGACTCCTAGAGGTGGAATCTTGGCTACTATACGAGGTGAACTCAGGCTAGGTCATTAGGAACACAGATCTAAGTCCTCAAACAGGTTATTCGTTGCAGGTTAAAGAAATTGTGCCCTCATCTTTCTTTGTACTGAAAGCTTTTAATGAAACTGAGAACCATGCATATGTAAAAGATAATGACTTACCCTTCCTGGAGTCAAGCTGAGGAAGTAGGGACAAAGAAACACAGGAGGAGGCGAAGGAACAAGGAGAGCAGAGAAAGTAGGAGGGGTCTATGAAAGAGAAAGTGCCTTTAATTCTCGCATTTCCTCCTCTTTCCTTTCAGTTAACCAAATTGTTATAATAGTAATAATTATTTACTTTCCTCTTAGAATGATATTCATTCCATGCTGTTTTTGTTAACTGCTGTGGAGTTGACTTATTTGAATACTAGGAATTCATTTGCTTGGAATGAGGCTTGTATAAAAACACCAGCAAACATGTTAGTATGTGCAAGTCAAAAGAACAATTCTCAGTAGGCTGCAAGACTGGAGTCTCTATTTCCATTTTAAATATGAAAGAGAAATAGTAAGCCTTTAGGAGAAAAACCAACATTCCTGACTGGTCATCCTGACTGGATTCTAGACCCCCTGTTACCCATAGTTACTCAATCAGTAGTAAAATCTTGGATTTGGAGAGGTTGGCTGGTGTGGCTACTATTTCAAAAGAGTAGAGAACTAGGAGGGAGACTTTTTAAAATTCAAAGTCTCTTACCTGATTGCTGTATGACCATAGACCTTCAGCTGAAGCAGTGCTGCCACTGGTGGGTGTCTGTGAGTCCTGGGCAGAAGGGAAGATGTTCCCTCCGGAGTCAGTGGGAGACCCCAAAGAGGGAGGCTGGGAGGTGGCGTTGGGTCCATAAGAGTGACCCCCATATGAGAAGCAGGCCAGAGATCCAAGCCTGCAGACATGATGGTTGAGGGGATAGAAGTGACTGATGAAGCCTTGATTGGCAGGCAGGTGGAGAGGGGGGCACTAGAGTTCCAGGTTGGAGGGAGCTCTGTGAGATGGATCCAGGAGAAGCCACAGGTTCTAGGAGCAGTGGGAAGGGTAGAACGGGCATCTGCTGCAGCTGTGATTGAGGGCCTGGGATGCGCAGGACCTCCTTCTCCCCATTCAGAGAGGCCACGGAGTAGGCTGAACATGAAGGGGAAAGGGACTGAGCAGCAGCTACAGGAGCAGGCGGGCCATGTGTTGGGCTCCTCATATTCCATTCCACACCTGGAGTTGTGCAAACGTGCCTGGAAGGACTATGACAGTGAGGAGAACAGGGAGTCAGTCTAGTGAGCTGGGCTTCTTACTGCACAAAGTCTGTATATGGATAGCCACTCTAGCAAATTGCAGGATGGCCAATCCCAGATTCAATCAGGGCCTAGAGAGTCCTGCTTCTTCCTCCCTTGTTTCTTCTTATATTTAACGCTGCGGTCTGCAAGGGCAGCTGGTGCAGGAGCAGGCCTGCAGCAGGCTTGGGGGAAGTTCTGGAAGGCTGTGTGGTGCTGTAGTCTGAGATGGCCTGAGTCTTAACCCACAAAGCAATGTTGATGCACTGGAGTACTGCTCTCTTCTCACAGCCCAGGTCTTCAACAGTGACTCAACCAGGCTGGGGTGGTTGGGGGGGCGGGGGCTGGAGGCAGTGCCAGAGGGTCCCCTCACCTAGATAACCAGCAGAAGAGTCTTACACTTCTGGGGCCTAGAACTATCAGATGTGGGTGAGCCATTCCTTGAGTTTTGTTTCTGCCGTGAGGTCATATTTGGTACCTTTTCACAGTGGGTCTTCCTCTGAGATGTCATTGAAGCTGAAGAATTAGACTAATGGCCCTCCATGTTCACACTTTCTGTGGAGCTAGACCAATAGCCTTCCGTGTCCAGTCTTTCTGTAGAGCTAGACTGATGGCGCTCCATGTTCACTCTCTCTGTGGAGCTAAACAGATGGCCCTCCATGCTCACTTTCTCTGTGGAGCCCTGGGGAAAGCAGGACTGGGATGTGGCTGGTCCCCTCCTGCTCTGCAGTGGTGGGAAACCTCAGGTGGAGCTGTATGACCTAGTGATGGTGTTTTGTTTGATGCCTGAGCTCAGAAAGGAGGTACGGAATGTCTTGATGGAATTGTCTTCTGAGCTCTTGAAATGGAGGTTTCTCAGCAGTGGCCCAGGCCTGGAAACAAGGAAAGAGAGGCCACCATTGACCCTGAATGCAGACTGTATTCTCCCAGTGCCATCAGGCCCCCTTGTCTGACCATCCTGCCTTTCTGCCACTGCAGGGTCTTTCTCTTGCTTCACCATCCCATTTGTGCTCTCTTTGATGGCCTTAAATACAGTCTTTTCTGAGCAAGGGTCTTGGGCACATCTAGATGTTACAAGCCACGTACAGTGTGCCGAACAGTGTGTCAGTTTGTCCACAACATTTGCCAGATTGATCTTAAAGCGGCAAGCAAATAGCATCTGCTTCCTCTGAATATGACACCAGCAATTCCTGTTGATGCACTGGTGCAACCCTTTTTGAATTATATTTAGCAAATTTTACATGTGTGATATTAATTTTGTTCAGTAATTCACATTCCATTGGATCACCTTTCTTTGGAATGGCACATATGTGGATCTCTTCCGGTCAGTTGACCAGGTAGCTATCTTCCAACTCATTAAGATTACCCAAGTTAATATTTGTAAAACACTTAGCACAGTGCCTGGTATGTGAAAAGGTGTTAAATGGTGAGGAGATACTGTTATTATTTTTATTACATTATTATTAGTAGGCTCTCTAATAAAAGCACATTAAAAGTGAATGCAAAGATTTAGATAGTGAAACAAGCCTGGGAAATTATGAAAGACTTCAGGGAGAAGGTGATGTTTGAATGGATTTTTAAATGCCTTACACACGTAATATATGTTCTTTGCAGAAGAACCAGAAAATAGAGATCAACATGAAGGAGAAAATGAAATCTTTCAACTTTTAGTGAAGGTTCATTCAGGAGCACAGCTGGGAAGAGGACAACCATGTCTGCAGGCCTGAGGTGAAGGGAGTTGCCCCAGGTCACATGGCCTGATAGCCACAGAGCTGGGAGCGGAAGGCAATCCTCTAAGATTCAGACCCAGGTCACCTAGTTTGTTGACAAAGTGGTGAGAGACTTTGGCCAGGGAAAGTAACTGAGGGACACTGGAACCTCTGTTTCCTCGCCTCGCAAATGGGATCAGTAACAGACCCACCTTGTGTAACTGTGGGAATACGTGGAAGTGGCCCAGCCCAGCGCCTGCCGCCCTGTACTAGGAATTTGAAAGTGGGAGGTGTAGGGAGGGCTGGAGTTTCAGGCATCCCTGAAGGTGGTGGGAGAGTGCAAAGGGGCAGGGGCACTTTCACACACACAAAAAAACTTCAGAATTCAGAGACGGGGCTTGAGAATTTGGGGCAGGTCTTGGAGTTTGAAGTTTTTTTTATGCTTTTGGCAGGGCTTTGAAAAACCAAGAATAGGATTATGGGTCTTGGGAGGGGCTTCTTGAGTTTGCGGTCGAGTTTTGTGGCGCTGACAGACGAGTTCTGAGGCAGTGAAGAGGGAGCCCTATTAGAGAGTCAGGAGGTTGGTGCAAGTCCTGGATGGAAATGAGAAAGTCTCAGAGGAGCTGATGTTTGTGTTTTCAGGGGATATAGACCAATCTTCGGTGGAGGTGGGGGTCGAGGCCCTGCGGCGCCTATAGGATCAACGCCAGAGCCTTAGAACCCTCCCTCAGGTTCAGAAAAGTAGGCGTGGCTCAGAGGTGCTTGTGGGTGTGGCCTTGTGATTACAACCTGCATTCCTTCCTGTGACCAGAGATGATGCAAGCAGGGGTCAGCAGTGGGGCAAGAAACAATATGCCCCTCCCGGAACTGGGTGGGGCCATCCCCCGTCCAGTGGCCCTGGTTGGTGTTAGAGCACCGTAGGGGCGGGTCGTGTGAGTGGGGGTGGTATGGTGGCCTCCTGGGGCCCTCCCCCATGGTGGTCAGGGTGGTCTAAGGGGGTAGTGGTTGAAGACTGTACCGGTGTATGAAGCAGGGGCTTTGGTATGAGCGGCAGCTCCTCAGGTGCCTCAGCCTTGGTAAGTGGCGGTTGCCTGGATGTGTTTGTGAAAGTGACAGTCATGTTACCGAGGAGCCAACATACACCTTTCCTTGAATTCCTCATCCTTTAATCCTGTGACTGGAAAGTGTTCGCACCCGCCGCTGCAGGGGCGCAGGATGTGGGGGTGTTCACAGTGAATACCGAGGGGCCTCAGGGCCCGGCGCCAGAAGGGCCAGCACGGTAGATGTGGCGGGCATGGAGTGACTCCTTTGGCCCCAGGGATGCGAAGTGTTTGCAGTTCTTGTGACCTGAGACTTTGACAAGAACTGAGTAGGTTAGAATAACATGACCGTTCAGTGGGCTCATCCTTTAGAAGGTCATTGGTCCAATATTCACATTTGAAAACTGCAACCTTGGATTATATTGTGCTTTTTTTTTTTTTAGTGAGTGGTGGTATGATACGTGGTCACAAAAAGTAATTGCTTTGTAATTGCGTGCGTGTGCGATATTTCTGGCAATTTGGAGGAATTCCTACAAACCACAGACGTCATTGTTCAAGAGTATTAGTGATGGAAAGCCCCTGCTATTTGTGCTAACCTTGCACTCACAATACTGCTGCCTGATGTCCTGCTTTTAATCGAGGCGTGGAGTCAGGTGGGGCAGGGGTCCTAGAGTACACAGCTATGCGTGCACAGATGGTGGACAACCCAGTGGAGTGTGGAGTCTGAAGTCACCAGAAGGAAGCCCAGGGACACCAGCTCTGTGTCCCCTCCCCTTACCAGACCCCCTGGTTTACTAGTTAAGTGGCTGTGGAGAATGCTCAACTCTAGAACATGAAAACCCATTCTGGTTTTTCCTCCAGAGTAGTCCCTGGTGTTGCCCTTTCCTCTGTCCCACTGCTGCTGCCACCATCACTCCAGGCCTTTCTTGGGCATGGGTTACTGTCACAGCTTTTCAGCTCAGCACCTGCCTATCAGCTTTTTCCTGTCTGGATCCTGAATCAGAAATACTTTTATTTCTTGTAATTCTTTCCCTGATGTAGTATGAAGTGTTTCTCTAGTATGTGCTGTGTAGCATATTTGGATTTGCAACTTGGCTGCTATTTGGGAGAGCAGACAGATGCCTTGCCATTACTTTTTTCCTCCTTGTGGCTTTTCATTTGCTAAAGTGGTGCTTTTAATTTGGTCAAATGCTAACATAATTTCTGCTCCTTCCCTGCAGGAATGGTAAGGCTACTGGCACAAAAGAGCAAGTTTTGGCAAGCAGTGAAAAACGACCAGTGTTGTGACATCCAGTTTTCTCGTGTGGCCTGGGATAGTCCATTTGGCGCTGTCAAGCCCAGATTTTTTGTCATAATTATAAAAGTGAGTGGTGGAGGAGTAGTCCTTGTGCTTACTTTGCACAAAGTGAGTAACTTGACCTTCCATTCTGTTAGACACTCTCTAGCAATCTCCATCTTTTTCCGTTCAGTAAGAATTCCGTGATTGCTGGGCCATTAGATTCTGGTGTAACTGAGGTTGAGTTTCACAAGCCTTGCTAATTACATCAATATTTCTCTAACAGAGAATATCTCAATAGAATGGTGAACTCTGTGTCAGAGTGCCCTCTATGGATGAAATATATAACTTTAATGATGCTGTTTGTTTAGCAACAGTGGATTTTCAGAAAAGTGTTTCTTTAAGAATACAGTTTTGAAAACAATCATGTTTCAGTTTGGGTAGAAACTTGCAAATTAATGTTCTGTTTCCGTGAAGGCATGTGAAAGTTATTGGCTTTTTAAAAACGTACATGGTGCATGAGCTCAAGAAATGTCCCAAAAGCTTACAAATTTAAACTTTGTACAATAATCAGTTTTAGCATGGTGTTTACGTAGGTAACGAGTGATAGAAATACAGGATTTCACCAAAATTGGATCCATGTGTACTTTAATTTCATTGGGTTTCAAAGTCCTCCCTTCTTTTTACTTCCCAAATCCCCAGTGTGGGAGATAAGCTAGGAGTTTGTTCATTTGCTGACTATTTTTAAATAATCCAATCATGATCTGCACTTTATCAGGAAATCCCAGAGTTGTAGTAGTGGGGGTGGCGTGGGGTGGGAAGGCTGTGAAGAGAGACTAGAAATAGTTGTTATAAAGTTAGCTTTCAGGAGGAAGATACCTTTGCTGAATCTTGAGCTCTGATGATAAGGGCTCAGAGCGAGGCGAGGATGCAGATGTTGAGTTACATTACAGCTGTTTTGTTTCCACTCTGATAAAAGCAGCGCGGAAAGTGGAGCCCCTCACGCCCTGTATGTGGGCCATGCACATTAGAGGTAAAAACAAAAACAAAAAAACAAAAACCTGTTGCCATTCAGTAGATTTCAACTCATAGTGACCATATAGAGGTTCAGGGGTTATAACAAATCTAATATTTTTCCAAGTATAACTTTCTCTAAATTTGATGTTTTTTTCTTTGGGGAATCTTCCAACTCTTGTACTTTTCTCTCACAGATGCTCATACTAACTTGTTTTCTTTTTAACACCTGGTTGTTACTTTAGTGGTCAATTGGTGTACTTTTATCACTGCAGAAACATCTCACTGCAGAAGTGGAGGGATGGATGGTTTTAGAGAACAAATTCAATAGATGTTTTCCAATACACCTTCTTATTGGAAAAAAATTCTAAGGAGGATCTTTTCATTAAATTAGAAATGTATTTTCTACTTGGATACTTTAATATTTCTGCTGAGATACTTGCTTTTGAGTGGTGAATAAGTAAATTAAGCAATTATATTGTCAGTAATGATGATTCTGCAGTGGTGTTTGAACTTAGTGGCACTAGCACTCTATCACTACTGCTTTGTAGTTTATTCCTTCACTAAGAGCAAGGAGCATTTAGAAACCTGGCTTTTTAGTGGCAGACTTCTTGGTGGGCAGCTGAGAAGACAACCACAATTTGTCAGTCAAGAAGGGACAATTAGAGTACCAGGATCTTCTTTGGATTTAAATGTTTTTTATTCTGCCTTTTATAGATAAATTTAAGGCTTTTTTTTTTCTTTCTTTCAAGAAATGAAACCAGCCAGTTATAAAACTGGAGTGGCTCATCTTCCTCTGAGTTCAGACAGCTCACTTCCAATTCTTCCATCCACAAAAGACTCTGTGAGTCCCTCTTTGCTCTAACAAACCTTGGAAATGTTTGAGGCCGTTTTACCATTACAGAGACTCATAAACAATTCCTAAGCTAGCTGGATCTTATGATTTGGTTTTCACTAGCATTAAGTGGTCAACACTTAATGAATATATATTTTTACTCCTTTGCTCTTTGACTAACCTTAAAAGAATTAGGATAGAATAACTTGCTTTAAAACTCATCATGTTTGGATGAAGCCTTCATTTTTGGAAGTGCCTTAGGGTCTTTCCAGGCTAAAATAGTATCTGTGTGGGTTCCGCTTATTCATTAAGAGTTCATTTTGGAGGAGGTGACATTGGTGTAAACTAAGCCCAGTGATGGCCATTGGAAATAAGGTCAATATTTGAGGTCATTGAATTTTATAATTGACAGTTTAACATGTACAGCATGGAGAGGTGCCATTAACCGCCATGCCAGCTGGCTGATGAGCACTTGCCACTTCCCATCCAGCTCCTACAAGGACAGATGCTGTTGCCCCCTGAAGCCACATGTCCTCCAGGTGTCCATGTTCACCTTCCAGATGAGACCGTAGGGGTTCATTGACAGTGCCCAAGTTCCTCCCTGGTCTGTCTCACTGTCACCTGACGTCTCTTATTTGCTGAAAGGAAGGCAGGCAGATCAGGGTCTCTGGATGACCATAGCCGTCTGTTTACTCCAAGTCTACCCTTTCTGGTGATTGGCCATGTAATTTACCACCCTACTGAGATACTTTTAAAAAGTAAAAGGAGAGGCGGGGCTAAGATGGCAGAGTACTCACATGCTTCCGATGATCCCTCTTAAAACAAAGACCCAAAAAAACAAGTGAAAGGATTATATTTATGACAAACTAGGAGCCCTGAACATCAAAGGCAAGGTTAGAAAATGGACTGAGTGATAGGGGAGGGAGAGACAGTTCAGAAGCAGAGAGGAGCTGCTGGACCTGAATCATATGGAACCCTCAGGCACCATACCTGGGAGCGACTGCAGAGGGCTGGTGGTAGCGTTCGGCCGCAGTTTCCTTAGGGACAAATAGCCAGCCACACAGCCTACTCGCACGTCCAGAACCAGAGAAGAACAGTGCCCTCGGCAAAATCCAAGTACTTGGGTATATTTTACTGTGCCTCCAGCCCCCAAGCTGGCTTCAGTGGCTGTTGATTTCCCTGGGCCTAAGATAGGCAATTCTGAGTGCCCTGAGCCATTCTCCAGGCCAACATCACAATTGGGGGAAAAGATAATCCTGCCAGCTCCACTAACCTGGGGAGCTCAGGACAGAAGCGATTCCTGCCGGGGTATAAAAGGTCTGTGGAGTTTGAATACTTTCCCCCCCCCGCATGGGCCTCTGTGGGCCTTTTTTAGGAGAATAGGCCCTTGTTGGCAGACTGCAACTGTTTCAGCTGTGCGGTGGGGAGGTGGGTGTTTGATGTTTGACATTACTCTGCCTGTTAGACAGGGTCCTCACCTATCCACATCAGGGGCCTGAGTGGTGGCTCCACTCAGGTCACTCAGCCACCTGTGACAGGGTACCAAGGATAACTGGTACCTCCCAGTCCTTACAACCAAAAACATTGGGTGCCCATGGACCATCTATCTGCAGAAGCCACCCACCTGTGTGCTCTAGGGAACAGGGATACGCATTAATCACAGATGCTTGGGGGACGGTTGTCAGCCGCCTGCCTTGTTCAGAGTGTGACCCCATGCTGCAACCAGATACCAGTACCTACGGCAATCACCAATGCTCCTCTAAGACTGTAGGAAAGAGTCTGTACCACACACTTGATCACCAACTACCTGGACACCTGAGCAGAAACCATACAAGAAAAGTGAATGGACCCACAGACTGATATACCTGATAACAGCTTTAGCCATCTGGTAACAGGACGTTGGAGCTTCAAATATAATCAAGCTTGCTCACTCAAACTACCTATTTGGACATATCAAAACAGAACAAGCAAGAAGTTAGGATACAGTTAGCAAACATAAACTAATACAATAACTTATAGATGGCTTGGAGGCAACAGTCAATATCAAGTTACATAAAGAAGCAGATGATCATCGCTTCAACAAGCTCTCAAAACAAAGAATCAAGGTGTCTTCTGGATGAAGGTGCCTTTCTGGAATTACCAGATCCAGAATACAAAAGATGAATGTACAGAACTCTTCAAGACATCAGTAATGAGATCGGGAAGGAGATCAGGCAATATGCAGAGCAAGCCAAGGAACACACAGATAAAGCAGTTGAAGAAATTAAAAAAGGTTATTCAAGAACATAATTAAAAATTAAGTAAGCTGCAAGAATCCGTAGAGACACAACAATCAGAAATTCAGAAGATTAACAATAAAATTACAGAATTAGACAACTCAATAGAAAGTCAGAGGAGCAGAATTGAGCAAGTGGAAGGCAGAATTGGTGAGATTGAAGATAAAGCAATTGGCACCAATATTTTTGAAGAAAAGCCAGATAAAAGAATTTAAAAAAATGAAGAAAACCTAAGAATCATGTGGGACTCTAGCAAGAGAAATAACCTACAAGTGATTGGAGTACCAGAACAGGGAGGGATAACAGAAAATACAGAGAGAATTATTGAAGTTTTGTTGGCAGAAAACTTCCCTGATATCATGAAAGATGAGAAGATATCTAACCAAGATGCTCATAGAACTCCACATATGGTAGATGTTAAAAGAAGTTTACCAAGACATTTATAATCAAACTTGCCAAAACCAAAGATAAGGAGAGAATTTCAAGAGCAGCTAGGGGTAAACAAAAAGTCACCTACAAAGTATAGTCAATAAGAATAAGCTCGGACTACTCAGCTGAAACCATGCAGGCAAGAAGGCAGTGGGATGACTTATATAAAGCATTGAAGGAAAAAAACTTCCAGCAAGGAATCATATATTCAGCAAAACTGTCTCTCAAATATGAAGGTGAAATTAGGACATTTCCAGATAAACAGAAGTTTGGGGGATTTGTAAAAACCAAACCAAAACTACAATAAATACTAAAGAGAGTTCTCGGGTTAGAAAATCAGTAATATCAGATATCAATCCAAGACTAGAACACTGGACAGAGCAATGAGGTATCAACCCAGATAGGTTCTACCAAAAGTGATCTATAGATACAATGCAATTCCTATCCAAATTCCAACAGCATTTTTTCATGAGATAGAGAAACAAATCACCAACTTCATATGAAAAGGAAAGAGGCTCTGGATAAGTAAAGCATTACTGAAAAAAGAAGAACAAAGTGGGAGACCTCACACTACCTGATTTTAGAACCTATTCTGCTGCCACAGTAGTCAAAACAGCCTGGTACTGGTACAACAGATACATAGACCAGTGGCACAGAATTGAGAATCCAGACATAAATCTATCCACATATGAGCAGCTGATATTTGACAAAGGCTCAAAGTCAGTTAAATGGGGGAAAGACAGTCTCTTTAACAAATGGTGCTGGCAGAACTGGATATCCATCTGCAAAAAAATGAAACAAGACCCATACCTCACACCATGCACAAAAACTAACTCAAAATGGATCAAAGACCTACATATAAAATCTAAAGTGATAAAGATCATGGACGAAAAAATAGGGACTACACTAGAAGCCCTAATACATGGCATAAACAGTAAAAAACATTACTAATAATGCACAAACATGAGAAGAGAAACTAGATAACTGGGCGCTCTAAAAATGAAACACGTATTCTAACCCAAAGACTTCACCAAATGAATAAAAAGTTTACCTACAGACTGGGAAAAAGTTCTTAGCTATGGCATTTCTGATCAGCATCTGATCTCTAAAATCTATAAAAGAAAAAAAAAATTTTTTTCTTTTATAGATTTTAAACTCAACTACGAAAAGACAAATAACCCAATTAAAAAATGGGCAAAGGATATGAACAGGAACTTCACTAAAGAAGACATTCAGGTAGCTAACAGATGCATGAGGAAATGCTCATGATCATTAGCCATTAGAGAAATGCAAATCAAAACTATAATGAGATTCCATCTCACTCCAACAAGGCTGGCATTAATCCAAAAAACACAAAATAATAAATGTTAGAGAGGTTGTGGAGGGACTGGAGCACTTATACACTGCTGGTGGGAATGTAAAATGGCACAACCACTTTGGAAATCGATTCGGTGCTTCCTTAAAAAGTTAGAAATAGAACTACCATAAGATCCAGCAATCCCACTCCTTGGAATATATCCTAAAGAAATAAGAGCCTTTACATGAACAGATATATGCATATCCATGTCCATTGCAGCAGTGTTTACAGTAGGAAAAAGATGGAAGCAACCAAGGTGCCCATCAACGGATGAATGAATAAATAAATTGTGGTATATTCACACAATGGAATACTAGGCATCGATAAAGAACAGTGATGAATCTGTGAAACATTTCATAACATGGAGGAATCTGGAAGGCATTATGCTGAGTGAAATTAGTTACGAAATGACAGATATTGCATGACCATTATTATAAGAACTCGAAAAATAGTTTAAACAGAGAAGAAAATATTCTTTGATGGTTACGGAAGTGGGGAGGGAGGGTGGTAGAGGGGTTTTCACTAATAAGATAGCACATAAGACCTATTTGAGGTGAAGGGAAAGACAACACACAATACAGCGGAGGTCAGCACAACCAGACTTATCCAAAAGCAAAGAAGTTTCCTGAATAAACAGAAGGCTTCAAAGGCCAGCATAGCAGGGGCAGGGGTTTGGGGACCGTGGTTTCAGGGGACATCTAAGTCAGTTGGCATAATAAAATCTGTTAAGAAAACATTCAGCATCCCACTTCGGAGAGTGTTGTCTAGGGTCTTAAACACTAGCAAGCAGCCATTTAAGATGCATCAATTGGTCTCAGCCCTCCTGGAGCAAAGGAGAATGAAGAACACCAAAGACACAAAGTAATTATGAGCCCAAGAGACAAAAAGGGCCACATTAACTGGAGACTACCTTAGCCTGAGGCCAGAAAACTAGATGGTGCCCGGCTATAACTGATGACTGCTCTGACAGGGAACACAACAGAGAACCCCTGAGGGAGCAGGAGAGCAGTGGGATGCAGACCTCAAATTCTTGTAAAAAGACCAGACTTAATGATCTGACTGAGACTAAAGGGACCCCAGAGGTCATAGTCCCCAGACCTTCTGTTGGCCCAAAAATTGAACCATTCCCAATGCCAACTCTTCAGACAGGGACTGGACTAGGCTATATGGGATAGAAAATGATACTGCTGAAGAGTGAGTTTCTTGTATCAAATGAACACATGAGGCTATGTGGGCAGCTTTTGTCTGGAGGTGAGATGAGAGGACAGAAGCGGTGAGAAGCTGGCTGAATGGACATGAAAACAGATGGTGGAGAGAAGGAGTGTGTCATCTCGTTAGGGGGAGAGCAACTAGGAGTATATAAAAAACCCAAGTATATAGCACGGTGTATATAAATATTTGTATGAGAGACTGACTTGATTTGTAAACTTTCACTTAAAGCATAATAAACATTAAGAAAAAAAGTAAAAGGAGGTTCTGTCAATAATTATGTGAGAAACAGCTATGAACAGACCTGTGATAAGGCGAAGTGGGATGTTGGGTTGACCGAGGCTCATAGGACCATTGGGTCATCCTCTGTTTTTCAACTCGCCCCCATCACAGTAACAACTGGCAGCAGTTCTGCATATGAGCAGTCCTCCTGTTGGGAAAAATTCAAAGTCCTCACCTGTCTCATGAGGATCATACTAGTACCTACTAACACGTACTGCATAAGTACATCATCCGTCTCCTGTGAGGTTGATTTCACATATACCAGGCACTGGTAACGGTGTGCAAAGACATATATTCAAGTATATCCATTGTAATAGGCAAAGTCCAAAAGCATCCTAAAAATCTGTCAGTAGGACGCTGGTTCTTTCACACTTGGATTATGACATAGCTGTTAAAAGGATTGATTAGACTGGGAATGACTCCTGTCAGGGGAGGAGGGAGTGGTGTCCATGGGGATTACCCCAAAGTCAGAAGCAGGATGGGAGGTCAGCCTGCAGATGTGGTGGTTGAGGGACTGGAACTGAGTGCAGAAGCAGCACTTGGCAGGCTGGTGGAGAGCAGGGCACTAGGGTCCCTGATTGGAGGGGGCTCTGTGAGAAGGAGATGGGTGAATCCATACTCCTGGGTATAGGTGACTCCATTCTGCCGGTGCTGGGAGCAGCAGGGAGGGCAGAACTGACATCTGTGGTAGTTGTGACTGAGGCCCTGAGATGCAAAGGACTTCCTTCATCCCCTCTCAGAGGGCCCCCCAAACTGGCTTGAGCATGAAGGGGGAAGAGACTGAGCAGCAGCTGTAGGAGCAGGTGAGTCAGGAGTTGGGCTCCTCATCTCCCAGTCCACATCTGGTGTTAGAAAGGGAGCAGGGGAGGACAGGAGGCCTATCAGATAGGTCAGCCACTTCAATGCCTGACAGAGGGAGACCTATCACACAGGTCAGCCAAGTCAGTGCCTGACAGAGGGAGGAAGGAGTGGGGACAGCAAGGTGAGGTGGGCTGAGGGCAGTTAACATGAAGAGGTGCCTGAAAGGGGTGCTGACAGTGAGAAGAGGGGGTCTGGTGAGCTGGGCTTCTCCAAATCAGAAGATCTGTAGGGGTGGCTGCTCCAGCAGGTTCCAGGATAGCCACTGGGCCTAGGGAGTCCTGCTTCTTCTTACATCTCTTCAGCTGTGCATTAATGCTGGGGTGGAAGGGCAGCTGGTGGAGGAGCCGTCCCTGCAGCAGGCAGGGGAAGGATCAGACACTTGTGGGTCATCATGCCCTGTCCTGTGGCCCATTGTGTGGAGACCTGCCCAGATCCTGATGGGGTGGGGGCATGGCGGCAAGGGGGCAGACCTGGAGACATACTTACAATATGCCCCAGCAATTCCACTCCTAGGTATTCACCCAAAAGAAAAGGATACTTTTTTTCACACAAAAATCGGCATGTGAATATGTGTGTTATTGTTATATTTATAGTTTCAACTGCTTTATTCATCTCCTAGATGACTATTGAAGCTGTGCAATTTTTCTTGAGTGGGTCTGGAATTGTCTTTAGTGATTGCTCTGGGGATAACAAAAATATATACCAAACATTTCACAGCCTAATTAGAGTTAATATTTTACCAATTCTAGTAAAATGTAGAAGCCTTACAGCCATATAAGTTCCTTACACTCTCCAGTCTTTGTATTACAATTGTTGTACATATTAACATCTATATGAATTGAACCCCATGTATATGACTAGGACGCTAACAAATGAGAAATAAACTAATAAAACTGTCATTGTTGGGTGCCACTGAGTTGATTCTGATTCATCCTGACCCATGTGACAGTAGAAATGCCCCATAGAGTTTTCTTGGCTGTAATCTTTACAGGAGCAGATTGCTGGGTCTTTCTCCTGAGGAGTTGCTGTGTGGGTTTGAACTGACAACCTTTAGGTTAGCAGCTGAGCAATTAATCATTGCATCACCAGGAATAAAACTAGGAAGTAAATATACATTGCTGTAGCTAAACCATATCCCCATGAAAATACATGTCAAACTGAAAATTCATAACTATAACACTAAATGACTCAAATATAAATTACAAAAAGCAAAGAATACCCATGATTGACATTAACAATAAGAAATTTAAATTTAATAATATTAAGAATAAAACATAAAGTAAAATAAACTAATAAGTAAAAATCAATACAGAAAAACTCAGGGACAGCTGCAGCTTTGTCTAGACAAGGCTGATGCATTCAGGTCCTGGCCTCTGCTTCAGTCAAGTTCAGAATCTGTGACACAAACACAGGGCTGGATTCACTGGGGAGGCACTGACAGGGACAGAGGAGGGGCGTGCTGGGGTGGGCTGCAGGACTCAGAAGGCTCCTCAGGCCCTGGAGAGGCACTTTGGATTCCTCTTATTCTCAAGGGTCAGGGCAACAGGGCACTGAGGCCTGTTTGCTGCTCTCTGCTGATGACAGAGGTGCCTATAAATGTTCCACAGGACAATCTCACTTGGGGCTCAGCAGGGCAGCCTTCAGAGAAAATACTACAGCAGAAAGAGAAGGACTGTGGGATCCAGGATGAAAAGGCAGAGCCCCAAGCACCTGGGCCATTTGAGTGATCTGGTGGAATGGAACAGGTGTGGGAGTGATGACTCTGCCCCCTCCACCCCTACATAAATACAATCCAGTCGTGAGACTTTCACATTACACGTGGACAGCTTCATGAAACTCTCCCCTTTCTGCCTGATGATCGTTTTTCTTTCTAACACTGCCATCAAACCTTGCCTATGCCTTTCGTTTTTAAAAAAATCATTATGCAATCGTACTGAAAACAACTTTTATGGATTTACTATATTCCAATATGAAAAGGTTACAGAAGACACTGCCTTTTTAATATGCATTAAAACCAGTTATTTTTTTTTATTTACAAAATATAGGAATAAATAGGAGGAACATTAGTAACTTGTAATCCTACCCTGTTAACTCACTCCATGTGAGCCCCGCATTGAATTTCCTTCAGATTTTTGTGTTTTGTTTGAATGTGTACAAAAATGTACAGAAAATCTGTAAAACATCAGCTTGATAAATGATGCCATGGGATGATCTTCGTCCTCAACAGGTCTCCTCAAATGCTGAGGGCCTCAAGATTTTGGGCAATTCCAAGTCAGACTTGATGGGTCTCCTACTTGATAGCAGGGAGACCATGTGCCCACAGGGAGGCAGGGCAGAGCCAGGTGAGCTATGTTCCTTGCACCTGAGGTGCTTCTGGATTCACCCACCCCTTTTCCAGGTGCCTGGAGCAGAGGAGATCAGGGTACCGCATAGGGTCTTACCACCCGGGGTGCTCTCTGCTGACCTTAAGGGGGTTGGGAGTGCAGGTAGGTTTTTGCATAGGGCAAAGCTGAACAATTTCAGGGACACTCTTCACAAATAATTTATTGTGAATCGCACCACCTGCAGTTATGCACACGGCCACCCTACAGCCCTCTTTTCCTTATTACGGCAGCCATTGGACAGCTTAGCCGTAGGGCCAAGACCTAACCACCCTTAGGGCCTTCTATGGAATGGATATCCCTTCCCCAGGGCCGGTGTTCTCTTCACGTACCAAAACTTATTTTTATAATGGTTTCTCCTCTTCCATGTACACCTCCCAGAATCTTGGTATTCCTGGTGGTATTGCTTTCCCTAAAGTGCGAAAATGAGAGTTAGGGAATCAGTGGTGCACGTGAGAACTTATTTGCCTTCCCCTCCTAACCTGCCCTTCCACGTTCACATTTCAGGGAGAATGCTGTCCTCCTTCTCCTTCTCAGATTCTGAGAAGTTAGCCTCTACGTGGACCAGGGCAGTGACGACAATGGTGTGGCCTTGGGAATGGAAAGGGCGAGTCAGTATTGAGGTGAGTATTCGGGCCCCTGCTACTCTTGGCAGGATGTAGTCTGACCTCAGGATCCAACTCTGTCCTCATCTCTGCAGTGAAGGAGGTGGTCTAAGACCTCCAGAGTACGTTTCCTTCTCTGACATTGTATAACTTTCACCAGGAAGCAATGGCATGTCCTCTTGTTTCTCTAAGAAGGCAGCCACAGTTTCCAGGACCCTCTGTGTATGACATTGCCTTTCCTGCCTCCTCCCCTCCCTCACTACTCCCTGCCTCTTTTCTTTCCCCTAATTACTTCCCAATTCATTCTCCCCTGTCAACACCACCAATCACATGGTTCCCCAATTTGGGAACATGCATAATCAATCAATTGATCAATTCAGCAGCCCATCCTACCCAGGGAACACCTGCCATGGGTCAAGGGTTATGCAGGGCCCTGTGGGAAAGAGCAACAGTCAGCCCCACTTATCAAAGGACTCTTATGTGCCTGTGGTGACTTAGGAACTTGGAAGACATTTGATCTGCACAACAACCTCATAAGCTTCCTAGCCCATTAGGGGAGGTAAGTATGAGATCAGAGGTGAAGTAACTTGTCCAATTTCCCTTAGTCTATAAGTAAGGCAACAGGGCTGCTACAGCAGGGATGGCCTCAGAAATAAATGCTGCCTGCCGGGGTTTGCACCAGACCTTGAGAGGACTCAGAGGTGAGGGCACCTGGGCAGGCCCAAGGAAATGTAGCTGAGTGGGATGTGACTGGAGTGTAGGAAACAGGCCAACCTGTGTGACAGGAGTGGTGAGTTCAGAGAGGAGCAGAGACGCCCCCAGCTCTGCTGCCCAGAGGCTTGGTCAGTTTCGGGAGACCAGGTCAATGGACTGTGACAGCAAGTGTGTGCTGTAAGCCCAACAGCCCCTTTAGCCACGTCCTCTTGAATCCACCTGACACTGGAGCATCTCAAGGGGCCGCTGAACATAAGTGTCTCAAATGGAAGCAATTCTGGTTCTGTTTTTAAAACTAGGTCTTGGGATTTGGTTGAGCAGCAGAGGCTAGAAATGTGCTCGAGGTTATGTTTCCCTCCTTACTTCTCCAGGGCACAGAGCATGCATGGTGAGCCCAGGGTAAATATTCTTTACCTCTTCAACCTGGGAGTGCCCTTTAAAGCAGGAGTAGACAGTAACATACAGAGATGAAGGTGCTGCTACAAGACCTGAAAGTGCAGAAGGGAGAGGGCGGACCTCTCACCCCCTACCCAGCACACACTGCAAAGACTTTGTCTCCAGGGTCAACTGTGTGCCTGTGAGATAGTTGTGAGCCACTGGATGGATGTTCCACATCCTAGGTCAACACCAAAACCCAATGCAAAATCTCTCGTGCTCAAATCCCAAGTGATGCCAAGCCCCCAAATCTCAGGCTTTGATGTTAGGGAGTGACAACAGTGGCAAGTCTTGTGGGAATGATAATCTTGAAATTGCAAAACAAGAAAATATAATTTCAAACATTTCACACTCAAAACCCATAGACATAAAATGTCTTACTGTTGTGTAAATAAAATATGAAAAGAACAAAAAAGACCTCCATTCATATTTCCTTTTTCTTTCTGAATTCACCCCCTCCCTCTTATTTTAGTTTCTGAAGCAGCAGGAGTAACCAGACTGCTCCCAGGAATCCTGTTCCATTGGAACCTACCTTGAGTGCCTTCTTCATTACCACTGGAGTCATAACTTCTGTCTGCCTCCCAATCTTTAGAAACATAAACCTCAAGAAAGATGTTAGAGAGAGTGGCACACCATTCCTCCCTATTCCAGTTGAGGTCATGCTGACTTAAGTAAACCACTGCTCCTTCCCCTGAATTCTCAGACCTTCCCTGGGCTCTGTGGAGTTAGAAGACTTCAACATACCAGTGCTCACAGTTTGCAAACTTTACGATGATAGTGAGGAAGTGAAGGACTGCCCTTTCAGTGTCGCTTCCCTGTTTCCACTGGACAATTCTAGTTCTGACCCCAATCTTATCAATCTGAAATTCCAACTGTTAGGGACACATTGAGTTGGATGAGTTCACTGAACAGACCCGTTATCCAGCTCAGAGCACCTGCCCAAGGAAGCCTTCTGTAATGATGGAAATGTTCTGTCTGCATTGTCTAATACAGCAGCCGCTAGCATATAAGGTTCTTGGGCATTTGAAATATGACTGTTGTGATTTAGTGATTGTATTTTTATTTTAGTTAATTGAATTAATTAATCGGTAAATTAATTTTAAAGAGTGCAGCTCTAGAGATCCAAAGATGCGGAAGATGTAACCTTTCTTGCCTGTCCCTGTAGAATAGTTTGCTGACCTGATCTGACCTGGAAAATCAGTTTCTTTCACTACACCCAAACCCACATTCCTGCCAGGAACTGGAGTCAGGGTGGTTCTCCAGACTGACCCAGCAAGAAACCCCTGCTTTCTTTATATATATTTTTTTCTATAGCAGTTGACCAATTCCAGATTACACACCATTTTCACTTGCTCTTGAGGCCACCTGCAGTTATAGAAATGAAAAAACTATGAGGATCATATCATACTGGCTACGGTTTGCACATTTCTTTCTGTTTTTGACTTTAGAAAACCAGATATCCAACAGTGGTGGAGGCCAAGGACCCAAAAGAAACAGATGACACCTGAGGAAAGGCACAGAATTTTCTTGGAGGCTGTGTCTTTCTCCAGCCCACTTGGGTTGGCAGTTACAGAATTTTAATCCAAGGGGAGAGTGCTAGTTTGGAAGAGCTCCATCCCATAGTTTAAGAGCTGGTACCATCCCTTGTAAATGCTCTCTCGAATCAGGTATCATTTGGTAGGAGTTTTCCCTTGCACTTCCAAAGAAAACCATACTTGTCATCTATAATGTACATAGTGAGGATGTCATAAAACTAGTGCCATAGCTAGACTCAATTGAAAAGAAAGAAGCCAGGAAAGCAACACTTCTCAAACAAAGATTGGAAACCTTACCTGACATTAGATGGGGTGTTATCTGCTGTTTCACTGGGGAACTTCTTTAATGTGTCATCCTGGGAGCTAGTAGGACACAGAGTAACTGTGAGTACATTGGTGGTGGTGTTCAATAATTGCTCTAAGAGCTTTGATTGACTTGAAAATGGGATGAGAGTGTGTTGAAGTGTTTGGATAGAAATCACGAGCTGAACTGTATTTGGGCATCTTCCTTGGTGGAAGAAGGATGACCAATAAGAATAACTGGAAAGTATAGCACAATTGGACTAAACCAAAAGCAAAGAAGTTTCCTGAATAAACAGAAGGCTTCGAAGGCCAGCATAGCAGGGGCAGGGGTCTGGGGACTATGGTTTCAGGGTACATCTAAGTCAATTGGCATAGTAAAATCTATTAAGAAAATATTCTCATCCCACTTTGAAGAGTGGCATCTGGGGTCTTAAACGCTATCAAGCAGCCATCTAAGATGCATCAATTGGTCTCATCCACCTGGATCAAAGGAGAATGAAGAACACCAAGGACACAAGGTGATTACAAGCCCAGGAGACAGAAAGGACCAAATGAACCAGCAACTACATCATCCTGAGACCAGAAGAACTAGATGGTGCCCGGCTACAACTGATGACTCCCCTGACAGGGAACACAACAGAGAACCCCTGGGGGAGCAGGAGAGCAGTGGGATGCAGACCCCAGATTCTCATAACACCAGACTTAATGGTCTGACTGAGACTAGAAGGACCCCAGTGGTCATGGCCCCCAGACCTTCTGTTGGCCCAGGACAGGAACCATTCCCGAAGCCAACTCTTCAGACATGGATTGGACTGGACGATGGGTTCGAGAGGGATGCTGGTGAGGAGTGAGCTTCTTGGATTAGGTGAATACTTGAGACTATGTTGTCATCTCCTGCCTGGAGGGGAGATGAGTGGGTGGAGGGGGTTAGAAGCTGGTGAAATGGACACAAAAAGAGAGAGTGGAGGGAGAGAGTGGGCTGTCTCATTAGGGGGAGAGTAACTGGGAGTGTGTAGTAAGGTGTATATGGGTTTTTGTGTGAGAGACTGACTTGATGTGTAAACTTTCACTTAAAGCACAATAAAAATTATTTTAAAAAACAAAAAAAAAGAATAACTGGAAAGTGATGACTAACTGTGGCCTTGGTTTTATTGCTAAGGTAACCTAAAGCCATGTAAAGTAGTCAGTCTACAGACAGTACTAAAATACACATTCTGATTTAATGACAAAGTCTTATTCTTCTGACCATTTTTAAGCCCTGCTAAATCACAGTATCTTCTCAACATCTTCCAAGGTCATATCAGCCGCCACAGATGCTATGTGCTGCTACTGTGTGTGTTATTGGAAGTACGGTATTTTCACTTAATTAAATCTGACCTTATATTGAGTCACTGAATTCAGTTATAGGCAAAATATTTTATTGCATTTACTCTCTAATCTTTTGTTATAAAGATGGTCATAATAAAAGAGTTGAAAATATTGATACTCTAACATTAAAAATTTGCTGTTGTTGTTCCTACCTGCCGTTGAGTGGCCCCTGACTACGGTAACCCATGTGTTACAGAGTAGAACTGCTCCATAGGGTTTTCTTGACTGTAATCTTTACAGAAGCAGATTGCCAGGCCTTTCTTCCACAGAACCAGTGGATGTGTTCAAACCTCCAAGCTTGAGGTTAGTAGCTGATTGCAAACTGCTTGTGACATCTATTCTCCTTCTCCCTTTAAAAATACTGCTGTTGTTACATCAAAGAGGAAATCACCAAATCAATACCATTTACGGTAGCCCCCAAGAAGATAAAATACTTAGGAATAAATCTTACCAGAGACGTAAAAGACCTATTCAAAGAAAACTACGAGACACTACTGCAGGAAACCAAGAGAGACATACATAAGTGGAAAACATACCTTGCTCATAGATAGGAAGACTTAACATTGTAAAAATGTCTGTTTTGCTCAAAGCAATCTATAGATACAATGCAATTCTGATCCAAATTCCAATGACATTTTTTAATGGGATGGAGAAACAAATGACCAACTTCATATGGAAGGAAAGAGGCCCTGGGTAAGTAAAGCATTACTGAAAAAGAAGGACAAAGTGGAAGGCCTCACTCTACCTTAATTTATAACCTATTTACCGTGACAGTAGTCAAAACATCCTGGTACTGGTACAACAACAGATACATGGACCTATGGAACAGAATTGAGAACCAAAACATAAATCCATCCACATATGAGCAGCCGATATTTGACAAAGGCCCAAAGTAGTTAAATGGGGAAAAGACAGTCTCTCTAACAAATGGTGCTGGCAGAACTGTATATCCATCTGCAAAAAAATGAAACAAGACCCATACCTCACACCATTACAAAAACTGACTCAAAATGGATCAAAGACCTAAATATAAAATCTGAAATGATAACGATCATGGAAGAAAAAATAGGGATAGTGCTAGGAGCACTAATACATGACATAAACGGTATACAAAACATTACTACCAATGCACAAATACCAGAAGAGAAACTAGATAACTGGGAGCTCCTAAAAGTCAAACCCCTACGCTCATCCAAAGACTTCACCGAAAGAGCAAAAAGATTCCCTACAGACTGGGAAAAAGTTTATAGCTATGACATTTCTGATCAGCGTCTGATCTCTAAAATCTACATGATATTGCAAAAACTCAACTACAAAAAAGACAAATAACCCAATTAAAAAATTGGCAAAGGATATGAGCAGGTACTTCACCGAAGAAGGCATTCAGGTAGCTAACAGATACATGAGGAAATGCTCAAGATCATTAGCCGTTAGAGAAATGCAAATCAAAACTACAATGAGATTCCATCTCACTCCAACAAGGCTGGCATTAATCCAAAAAACACAAAACAATAAATGTTGGAGAGGCTGTGGAGAGATTGAAACACCTATTTTTTTTTTAAATAATTTTTATTGAGCTTTAAGTGAACGTTTACAAATCAAGTCAGTCTGTCACATATAAGCTTATACACACCTTACTCCATACTCCCACTTACTCTCCCCCTAATGAGTCAGCCCTTCCAGTCTCTCCTTTCGTGACAATTTTGCCAGTTTCTAACCCTCTCTACCCTGCCATCTCCCCTCCAGACAGGAGATGCCAGCACAGTCTCAAGTGTCCACCTGATACAAGCAGCTCACTCTTCATCAGCATCTCTCTCCAACCCATTGTCCAGTCCCTTCCATGTCTGATGAGTTGTCTTTGGGAATGGTTCCTGTCCTGGGCCAACAGAAGGTTTGGGGACCGTGACGACCGGGATTCTTCTAGTCTCATTCAGACCATTAAGTCTGGTGTTTTTACAAGAATTTGGGGTCTGCATCCCACTGCTCTCCTGCTCCCTCAGGGGTTCTCTGTTGTGCTCCCTGTCAGAGCAGTCATCGGTTGTGGCTGGGCACCATCTAGTTCTTCTGGTCTCAGGATGATGTAAGTCTCTGGTTCATGTGGCCTTTCTGTCTCTTGGGCTCATAGTTGTCGTGTGCCCTTGGTGTTCTTCATTCTCCTTTGATCCAGGTAGGTTGAGACCAATTGATGCATCTTAGACCGCCGCTTGTTAGCATTTAAGACCCCAGATGCCACATTTCAAAGTGGGATGCAGAATGTTTTCATAATAGTATTATTTTGCCAATTGATTTAGAAGTCCCCTTAAGCCATAGTCCCCAAACCCCCACCCTTGCTCCGCTGACCTTTGAAGCATTCAGTTTATCCCGGAAACTTCTTTGCTTTTGGTCCAGTGCGTTTGAGCGGACCTTCTGTGTATTGAGTATTGTCCTTCCCTTCACCTAAAGTAGTTCTTATCTACTAACTAAAAAAAAAACTAATCAGTAAATAACCCTCTCCCACCCTTCCTCCCTCCCTCCCTCGTAACCACAAAAGTATGTGTTCTTCTCAGTTTATACTATTTCTCAAGATCTTATAACAGTGGTCTTATACAATATTTGTCCTTTTGCCTCTGACTAATTTCGCTCAGCATAATGCCTTCCAGGTTCCTCCATGTTATGAAATGTTTCACAGATTCGTCACTGTGCTTTATCGATGCGTAGTATTCCACTGTGTGAATATACCACAATTTATTTACCCATTCATCCGTTGATGGACACCTTGGTTGCTTCCAACTTTTTGCTATTGTAAACAGAGCTGCAATAAACATGGGTGTGCATATATCTGTTTGTGTGAAGGCTCTTGTTTCTCTAGGGTGTATTCCGAGGAGTGGGATTTCTGGGTTGTATGGTAGTTCTATTTCTAAGTGTTTAAGATAACGCCAGATAGATTTCCAAAGTGGTTGTACCATTTTACATTCCCACCAGCAGTGTATAAGAGTTCCAATCTCTCCGCAGCCTCTCCAGCATTTATTATTTTGTGTTTTTTGGATTAATGCCAGCCTTATTGTAGTGAGATGGAATCTCATCGTGGTTTTAATTTGCATTTCTGTAACGGCTAATGATCGAGAGCATTTTCTCATGTATCTGTTAGCTGCCTGAATATCTTCTTTAGTGAAGTGTGTGTTCATATCCTTTGCCCACTTCTTGATTGGGTTGTTTTGTCTTTTTCTGGTTGAGTTTTAACAGAATCATATAGATTTTAGAGATCAGGCGCTGGTCGGAGATGTCATAGCTGAAAATTCTTTCCCAGTCTGTAGGTGGTCTTTTTACTCTTTTGGTGAAGTCTTTAGATGAGCATAGGTGTTTGATTTTTAGGAGCTCCCAGTTATCTGGTTTCTCTTCGTCATTTTTGGTAATGTTTTGTATTCTGTTTATGCCTTGCATTAGGGCTTCTAAGGTTGTCCCTATTTTTTCTTCCATGATCTTTATCGTTTTAGTCTTTATGTTTAGGTCTTTGATCCACTTGGAGTTAGTTTTTGTGCTTGGTGTGAGGTATGGGTCCTGTTTCATTTTTTTGCAAATGGATATCCAGTTATGCCAGCACCATTTGTTAAAAAGACTATTTTTTCCCCAATTAACTGATACTGGACCTTTGTCAAATATCAACTGCTCATATGTGGATGGATTTATATCTGGGTTCTCAATTCTGTTCCACTGGTCTATGTGCCTGTTGTTGTACCAATACCAGGCTGTTTTGACTACTGTGGCTGTATAATAGGTTCTGAAATCAGGTAGAGTGAGGCCTCCCACTTTCTTCTTCTTTTTCAGTAGTGCTTTGCTTATCCGGGGCTTCTTTCCCTTCCATATGAAATTGGTGATTTGTTTCTCTATCCCCTTAAAATATGACATTGGAATTTGGATTGGAAGTGCGTTAAATGTATAGATGGCTTTTGGTAGAATAGACATTTTTACTATGTTAAGTCTTCCTATCCATGAGCAAGGTATGTTTTTCCACTTAAGTATGTCCTTTCGAATTTCTTGTAGTAGAGCTTTGTAGTTTTCTTTGTATAGGTCTTTTACATCCTTGGTAAGATTTATTCCTAAGTATCTTATCTCCTTGGGGGCTACTGTGAATGGTATTGATTTGGTTATTTCCTCTTCGGTGTTCTTTTTGTTGATGTAGAGGAATCGAAGTGATTTTTGTATGTTTATTTTATAACCTGAGACTCTGCCAAACTCTTCTATTAGTTTCAGTAGTTTTCTGGAGGATTCCTTAGGGTTTTCTGTGTATATAATCATGTCATCTGCAAATAGTGATACCTTTACTTCTTCCTTGCCAATCCGGATACCTTTTATTTCTTTGTCTAGCCTAATTGCCCTGGCTAGGACTTCCAGCACGATGTTGAATAAGAGCGGTGATAAAGGGCATCCTTGTCTGGTTCCCGTTCCCAAGGGAAATGCTTTCAGGTTCTCTCCATTTAGAGTGATATTGGCTGTTGGCTTTGCATAAAAGAGATGCCCTTTATTATGTTGAGGAATTTTCCTTCAATTCCTATTTTGGTAAGAGTTTTTATCATAAATGGGTGTTGGACTTTGTCAAATGCCTTTTCTGCATCAATTGATAAGATCATGTGGTTTTTGTCTTTTGTTTTATTTATGTGATGGATTACATTAATGGTTTTTCTGATATTAAACCAGCCTTGCATACCTGGTATAAATCCCACTTGATCAGGGTGAATTATTTTTTTGATGTGTTGTTGGATTCTATTGGCTAGAATTTTGTTGAGGATTTTTGCACCTATGTTCATGAGGGATATAGGTCTATAATTTTCTTTTTTTGTAATATCTTTACCTGGTTTTGGTATCAGGGAGATGGTGGCTTCATAGAATGAGTTGGGTAGTATTCCGTCATTTTCTATGCTTTGGAATACCTTCAGAAGTAGTGGTGTTAACTCTTCTCTGAAAGTTTGGTAGAACTCTGCAGTGAAGCCGTCCGGGCCAGGGCTTTTTCTTTGTGGGAGTTTTTTGATTACCATTTCAATCTCTTTTTTTGTTATGGGTCTATTTAGTTGTTCTACTTCTGAATGTGTTAGTTTAGGTAGGTAGTGTTTTTCCAGGAATTCATCCATTTCTTCTAGGTTTTCAAATTTGTTAGAGTACAATTTTTCATAATAATCTGAAATGATTCTTTTAATTTCATTTGGTTCTGTTGTGATGTGGTCCTTCTCATTTCTTATTCGGGTTATTTGTTTCCTTTCCTGTATTTCTTTAGTCAGTCTAGCCAATGGTTTATCAATTTTGTTAATTTTTTCAAAGAACCAGCTTTTGGCTTTGTTAATTCTTTCAAATGTTTTTCTGTTCTCTAATTCATTTAGTTCAGCTCGAATTTTTATTATTTGTTTTCTTCTGGTGCCTGATGGATTCTTTTGTTGCTCACTTTCTATTTATTCAAGTTGTAGGGACAGTTCTCTGATTTTGGCTCTTTCTTCTTTTTGTATGTGTGCATTTATCGATATAAATTGGCCTCTGAGCACTGCTTTTGCTGTGCCCCAGAGGTTTTGATAGGAAGTATTTTCATTCTCGTTGCATTCTATGAATTTCCTTATTCCCTCCTTGCTGTCTTCTATAACCCAGTCTTTTTTCAGGAGGGTATTGTTCAGTTTCCAAGTATTTGATTTCTTTTCCCTTGTTTTTCTGTTATTGATTTCCACTCTTATGGCCTTGTGGTCTGAGAAGATGCTTTGTAATATTTCGATGTTTTGGATTCTGCAAAGGTTTGTTTTATGACCTAATATGTGGTCTATTCTAGAGAATGTTCCATGTGTGCTAGAAAAAAAAAGTATAGTTTGCAGCAGTTGGGTGGAGAGTTCTGTATAAGTCAATGAGGTCAAGTTGGTTGATTGTTGTAATTATGTCTTCCTTGTCTCTATCGAGCTTCTTACTGGATGTCCTGTCCTCCGAAAGTGGTGTATTGAAGTCTCCTACTATAATTGTGGAGGTGTCTATCTCACTTTTCAGTTCTGTTAAAACTTGATTTATGTATCTTGCAGCCCTGTCATTGGGTGCATAAATATTTAATATGGTTATGTCTTCCTGATCAATTTTCCCTTTATCATTATGTAGTGTCCTTCTTTATCCTTTTTGGTGGATTTAAGTCTAAAGTCTATTTTGTCAAAAATTAATATTGCTACTCCTCTTCTTTTTTGCTTATTGTTTGCTTGATATATTTTTTTCCATCCTTTGAGTTTTAGTTTGTTTGTGTCTCTAAGTCTAAGGTGTGTCTGTTGTAGGCAGCATATAGACGGATCGTGTTACTTTATCCAGTCCGAGACTCTCTGTCTCTTTATTGGTGCATTTAGTCCATTTACATTCAGTGTAATTATAGATAAATAAGTGTTTAGTGTTGTCATTTTGATGCCTTTTTATGTGTGTTGTTGACAATTTCATTTTTCCACTTACTTTTTTGTGCTGAAATGTTTTTCTTAGTAAATTGTGAGATCCTCATTTTCGTAGTGTTTGACTTTATGTTTGTTGAGTCATTCCGTTTTTCTTGGCTTTTATCTTGAGTTATGGACTTGTTATACCCCTTTGTGGTTACCTTAATATTTACCCCTATTTTTCTAAGTAAAAACCTAACTTGTATTGTTCTATATCGCCTTGTATCACTCTCCATATGGCAGTTCAATGCCTCCTGTATTTAGTCCCTCTTTTTGATTATTGTGATCTTTTACATATTGACTTCAATGATTCCCTGTTTTGAGCATTTTTTTTAAATTAATCTTAATTTGTTTTTGTGATTTCCCTATTTGAGTTGATATCAGGATGTTCTGTTTTGTGACCTTGTGTTGTGCTGGTATCTGATATTATTGGTTTTCTGACCAAACAATATCCTTTAGTATTTCTTGTAGCTTTGGTTTGGTTTTTGCAAATTCTCTAAGCTTGTGTTTATCTGTAAATATCTTAATTTTGCCTTCATATTTCAGAGAGAGTTTTGCTGGATATATGATCCTTGGCTGGCAGTTTTTCTCCTTCAGTGCTCTGTATATGTCATCCCATTGCCTTCTTGCCTGCATGGTTTCTGCTGAGTAATCTGAACTTATTCTTATTGATTCTCCCTTGAAGGAAACCTTTCTTTTCTCCCCGGCTGCTTTTAAAATTTTCTCTTTATCTTTGGTTTTGGCAAGTTTGATGATAATATGTCTTGGTGTTTTTATTTTTGGATCAATCTTAAATGGGGTTTGATGAGCATCTTGGATAGATATCCTTTCATCTTTCATGATGTCAGGGAAGTTTTCTGTCAGCAGATCTTCAACTATTTTCTCTGTGTTTTCTGTCCTCCCTCCCTGTTCTGGGACTCCAATCACACGCAAGTTATCCTTCTTGATAGAGTCCCACATGATTCTTAGGGTTTCTTCATTTTTTTTCATTCTTTTATCTGTTTTTTTTCAGCTATGTTGGTGTTAATTCCCTGGTCCTCCAGATGTCCCAGTCTGCATTCTAATTGCTCGAGTCTGCTCCCCTGACTTCCTATTGCATTGTCTAATTCTGTAATTTTATTGTTAATCTTTTGGATTTCTACATGCTGCCTCTCTATGGATTCTTGCAACTTATTAATTTTTCCATTATGTTCTTGAATAATCTTTTTGAATTCTTCAACTGTTTTATCAGTGTGTTCCTTGGCTTTTTCTGCAGTTTGCCTTATTTCGTTTCTGATGTCTTGAAGCATTCTGTAAATTAGTTTTTTATATTCTGTATCTGATAATTCCAGGATTGTATCTTCATTTGGGAAAGATTTTGATTCTTTTGTTTGGGGGGTTGTAGAAGCTGTCATGGTCTGCTTCTTTATGTGGTTTGATATCGACTGCTGTCTCTGAGCCATCACTAAGGTATAAAAAAAAAAGTGGTTTATTCTATAATTGCTCACTGAGTCTTATCTTGTTTTGGTTTCTTTCAATATACGTGGATGGGCTACTAGATTGTGCTGTCTTGTTTGTTGTAGCCCTTGACTTACTTATGACCTATTACCAGCTGGTTTGGGCTGTTGCCAGATATATATGCCTGAGTCTATTCACTATTCTTGAGTAGAATCTGATTTTGGGTCATCAAGTGTGTGCTGCACCCTAACACCTATCCACCTCGAGAAGTAGTGGTGATAGTTGTGTGCACCAGATTCTATTAGTAGCTGGAGTTCACCCTCCAGGGGGGCAGGATGCTGACACGCTTCCCCCAAGTGTCAGTGAGGTAGGCGTGTCTCTATTCCTATAGCACCTTGGTGGGAGGGCACTGCAGCTGTACCTTAGGCCCCCAATGCAAGTACCTCTACTGATTGGTAGATGTCACCCTCCTTAGACCCCTAAGGCAAGAGGCTAGGTGGTCTGGGGGGAGCTTCAGCCCTCAGTTCCCTGTTGTGGGTCAGTTAGGGCTCTGTTGAATAAGCAGAGAAATCAGACCTGGGAAACTTGTTTTTCCAGAAAAATCCGCTAAAAAAAAATGCAGTCAGATCCTTATCAGAGCTGCCTTTGGATTATAACTGCACCTTGTTCCCTGTAAGGATGAAAGTCCGAGATTTGGATCATATATGCTTGGCTGTAGCTGGTTCTGTGTTTTTAGTCCAATTTGGGATGGATTTTTGGTCCCTGGGTTTTTTGTGGTTCCTTCTCTCAGGCCGGAAGAATGGGTTATGAAAAGACCAAAAAAAAAAAAAGGGGGGGGAAGCAAAGCTGCTGCGGAGTTGGAGCCATTTCCCTCTGGCTCAGGAAATTCCAAAGTTAATGAAGCCACCTGGGGAGGGTGGGGGAGGGTTCAGAGAAATAGGAGAGTAGCACCTCGGAATATAGCCAAAGTTGCTTATCTTGTTTGGAATGACTATTTTATCTGAGATTCCCGAGGGGCGTGTCGCCTATGTGTGCTGGCTGTGTGGAGATTGCCCCCGAGGGTCTGGCCCGCTGAAGCCACGGTCAGATCCTCCGCTGCCAGTCCAAAGCCCAGCGTCAAGGTTCCCCTGCAGGGACGCTGCACTCCCGGCTCCAAAATCAGTCGCTGCCTCCCGGGGACTTCTCCTCCCGCCAGCCACGTCGCCACGCTGCTCCCGCGGACCGGCTGGGCCCCCTCCCGGTGTTAGTTCAGGGGAGTAGGGCTGCGCGCCGTGCTTGCGCCGTGACAGCGCCCAGTCAAAAGCACGGCGCCAAGGTTCCCCAGCTGGGACGCTGCACTCCTGGCTCCAAAACCAGTCTCTGCCTCCTGGGGACTTCTCCCACCAGCCGCATCACCACGCCGCCCGCGCGGACCGGCTGGGCCCCCTCCCGGGGTGAGTTCAGGGGGGTAGGGCTGCACCCCTTGTTTGCTCAGTCACGAGATTTTGAGTTCAGCTCCCCTGGGCTCAGACCTAAGCCCGGCGCCAAGGTTACCTGACTGGGACGCTGGCTCCAGGCTCCGAAAACAGTCGCTGCTTCCCCGTATTTGTTCATTCTCTGTCTCTAAATCTGTGTTTGTTGTTCAGATTTCGTAGATTGTTATGTATGTGATCGATTCACTTGTTTTTCCGAGTGTTTGTTGCAAGAGGGATCCGAGGTAGTGTCTACTTAGTCCACCATCTTGGCCCCGCCTCCCAATTTTTTTTTTTTTAATAAATAAGTAAGGTCTATAATTGGAAATGTTTCTCAGGCCTTCTGCATTCAAATGAATGTTTCTTTTTATTAGATAAATTTTTATTCTCCTTTGAAACTCATAAAAGGAAATAGAACTTTGAAATAGAGGTAGAACTGTTTAAAACCCATCATAGTTTTTTAAATCACAAAATTAACTGGGTTTATAATTCCTGAACATTCTTCAATTCACTTTCCTGATATATCCATTCTAAGGTTTTGACTGAGACTTAAAACGATGATGCTTTCTGTAACTCTTTTTTGTGTGAATTTAATAATATCTAACAAAAAGACTCTTTTTCTGTGCCCACAATGTATCAGGCAACAGATGTGTTTTATGTATATATATATATGTATGGCTATATGTATGTATATGTGTATGTATGTATATATGTATGTATGTATATATGCACATACATACATATATAGATACAGATAATTTTGACACCTTCTAACTACTCTGCCAGGAAAATAGTATGAATTGCCTCATGTTATACCTTCAGTTAAGAAATTTTTTTTTTTCTCACGTCTAGGCTGACATGGACACAATGGTTGTCACAATGGTTGTCACAACTGGTGACACAATGGTTAGGAGCTCAGCTGCTATCCAAAAGGTAGCCAGTTTGAATCCACCAGCTGCTTCTTGGAAAACCTTTGGGGTGGTACTACTCTGTCCTATAGGGTCACAATGAGTAGGAAAAGACTCGACAGGAAAGGATTTGGTTTGGTTTGGTTTGACTCACACATCTCCTAGGAGATAAGCCTGAGTTGGTTCCCAAGACTGTTCTTGTTTTAGGTGCTGTCGAGTCAGTTCTGACGCATTGCTACCCTATGTACAACAAAACAGTGACCAGCCCTGCACCGTCGTCACAATCATTGCTGTGTTTGAGCCCATCATTGCAGCCAGTGTGTCAATCCATTTCTTGAAGATTTGTCTCTTTTTCACTGAACCTCTATTTACCAAGCATGACGCCCTCCAGGGACTGCTCCCTCATGATAGCATATCCAAAGTACCTTATACGAAGTCTCGCCACCCTCACTTCTAAGGACAGATTTGTTCCTTCTTCTTGTATGTTTAATATTCTTTCCCAACACCATAGTTAAAAGGCATCAATTCTTTTTCGGTCTTCTTTATTCATTGTCCAGCTTTCACATGCATATGAGGTGATTGAAAATACCATAGCTTGAGTCAGGCACACCTTAGTCCACAAAGTGATATCTTGTTTTTTTAAGACTGTACAGAGGTATTTTGCAGCATATTTGCCTGATGCAATACTTCATTTGATTTCTAGACTGCTCCCTCCATAGGCGTTGATTGTGGATCCAAGTAAAATGAAATCCTTGACAACTTCAGTATTTTATGTGTTTATCATGGTGTTGCTCATTGATCCAGTTGTGAGCATTTTTTTTCTTTATGTTACGGTGTAATCCTAAAGTTGTAGTCTTTGATCTTCATCAGTGTGTGCTACATGTCCTCTTCGCTTTGAGCAAGCAAGGTTGTGTCATCTACACGTGACACATAGTTAATGAGTGTTCCTCCAATTCTGATGCAGCGCTCTTCTTCATGTAGTCCAGCTTCTCAGATTATTTGCTCAGCATACAGATTGAATAAGTATGATGAAAAGATACAACCTTGATGCATATCTTTACTGATTTTAAACCACACAATATCACCTCGTTGTGTTTGAACAACTGCCACTTGGCCTAGGTACATATTCCACATGAGCACAATTAAGTGTTCTGAAATTTCCCTTCTTCCCAATGTTATCCATAATTTGTTATGATCCATACAGTCAAATGCCTTTGCAAAGTCAATAAAATACAGGTAAACATCTTTCTGGTATTCTTTGCCTTCAGCCAACATCCATCTGCTATCAGCAATAATATCCCCATTCCTTGTCCTCTTCTGAATCCTGCTTGAATTTCTGGCAGTTCCCTGTCAGGGTCCTGCTGCAATTGTTTTGTAATTATCTTCAGCTAAATTTTACTTGTGTGTAATATTAATGATATTATTCAATAATTTCTGTGTAATTTGGAAACAAATATAGATCTCTTCCAGTCAGTTAGCCAGGTAGCTATCTTCCAAATTTCTTGGCAGAGATGTGTGAATGCTTCCAGCATTGCCTCCCTTTGTTGAAGCATCACAATTGGAATTCTGCCAATTCCTGGAGGCTTGTTTTTCCTAACTGCCTTCGGCGCAGCTTGGACTCCTTCCTTCAGTACCATGGGTTCTTGATCATATGTTACCTCCTGAAATGGTTGAATGTTGACCAGTTCTTCTTGGTACAGTGACTGTGTATTCCTCCTATCTTCTTTTGATACTTCCTTCATCGTTCAATATTTTCCCCATAGAATCCTTCAGTATTGCAGCTTGAGGCTTGAATTTTTTCTTCAGTTCTTTCAGTTAGATAAATGCTGAGCGCGTTCTTCCCATTTGGTTTTCTAACTCCAGGTCTTTGCACATTTCACTATAATACTTTGTCTTCATGAGCCACCCTTTTATAATCTTCTATATAGCTCTTTTATTTCATCATTTCCTCCTTTTCCTTTAGTTACTCTACATTCAAGTTTCAGAGTCTTTTCTGACATCCATTTTGGTGTTTTATATCTTTCTTTCCTTTTTAAAGACCCTTTGATTTCATCACTTATGATGTCCTTGATGTCATCCCACAACTCGTTTGATCTTTGGTCATTATCGTTCAGTGCATCATATCTATTCTTAAGGGGGTCTCTAAATTCAGGTGGAATATACTTAAGGTCGTAATTTGGCTCTCGTGGGACTTTTTAATTTTCTTCAGCTTCAATTTGAGCTTGCATTGGAGCACTTGATGGTCTGTTCCCCAGTCACCCCCTGGCCGCCTTCTGACTGATAATATTGAGTTTTTTCATCATCTCTTTCCACAGATGTAGTCAGTTTGATTGCTGCATATTTCATCTGGTGAGGTCCACGTGTATACCCACCATCTATGTTGCTGAAAAAAGGTGTTTGCCGTGATAAAGTCATTGGTCTTGAAAAATTCTATCATGGGATTTCTGGCATCATTTCTATCACCAAGGCCATATTTTCCAACTATCAATTTTTCGGTGTTTCTAACTTTCGCATTCTAATCGCCAGTAATTATCAATGCATCTCGATTGCATGTTTGATCAGTTTCAGACTACAGAAGTTAGTAAAAATCTTCAGTTTCTTCACCTTTAGCATTAGTGATTGGAATGTAAATTTGAATAATTGTGTTAAATGTTCTTCCTTCTAGGTGTATGCATATTATCCTATCACTGACAGCATTGTACTTCACTATAGATCTTGAAATGTTCTTTTTAGCAATGAATATGATGCCATTCCTCTTCAAGTTGTCATTTCTGGCATAGGAGACTATATGATTGTCCAATTCAAAATGGCCAATACCAGTCCATTTCAACTTGCTAATGCTTAGGATAGTGATCATTATGCATTCCATTTTATTTTTGATAACTTTCAGTTTTCCTAGTTGATACTTCACACATTCAACACAAATATTCAAATATTAATGGATATTTGTGACTATTTTTTCTCATTTGGAGTCATGCTACATTAGCAAATGAAGGTCCTGAAAGTTTAACTCCATCCACGTCTCTAAGTTTGACTTCACTTTGAGGAGGCAGCTTTTCACCGGTCACATTTTGAGTGCCTTCCAACCTGAGAGACTCAACTTCAGGCGGTATATAAGAAAATACTCTGTTGCTATTCATAATGTTTTCACTGGTCAATTCTTTTAGAAGTAGATTACCAGGTCCATCTTCCTAGTCTTAGTGTGGAAGCTCCGCTGAAACTGTCCACTATGCGTGACCTTGCTGATATTTAAAATACTGCTAGTATAGCTTCCAGTATCACAGCAACATGCAAGCCAGTACAGTAAAGCAAACTGACAGATAAGCAATGATGCCAGGACTAAATGACCTCAATGCCTGTGCCATTTTCACTCCTGCTTATGCGAAATAAGTTCTACTCTGTCCTATAGGGTCGCTATGAGTGGGTTTTTTTTTATGCTTATGCGTCAGAATCGACTCAACAGCAATGGGATTGATGTTTCCTTCCTACACATATCTTGGTTTCTGTTTGTCTTGTCTAAGCTATTTTAATTGTTATTTGATCCTAGGCAGTTATTTCCTTAAAAAAAAAATGCTGCAGTGCAAAGATATATATGCATATACATACATACACATAAATGTGTATGTGTGTGTATATATATATACACACACTATGTATTTGCAATTGAACATTTCTCACATGTACCATTCAGTAACTTTAATTAGGATTATCATGTTTTACAACCTTCAGTTATTTCATTTTAAATCCCCTAAGAATTTGTTCAAAGCATTGGAATCCAGTTTACTCCTTTGATTATTAACGTACAGAAAATTGCATACTAGAAAGTATTTTTTCTCTTGAAAGCCCATCATATCACGTGTCACATAAAAGTATATTTGAGATATAGTCTTAGTTTCAACAAGTTCTGTAATAATTATATATATATTTATATGTAATATAAAAGCATCATAATAGAGCCCACAAAAATCTCTGTAGATCAAATTCAAAGAAATGTATTTTCTAAGTACATGAAGTTGAGTCATATGACAATCTGTGATCTTTCCTCCTATATTAAAGATGCAGATGCTGTAGGTTTTCACTTTGTCAATAAAAATTTTCTAAATTGTATATTTAACCTCTATGTAGCACATCTTTTCTAAGGTGCTCGAGAAACTTGCTTATGCCCTAGTAGAAGTTGATGTTTATACAGAAGAATCACTATTGTGAGTATTACTACCACCAAAAAGTTGCATGGCTGGTGGAGAAGTTGAGAGGACTTTTCTCCTTGCCTCCTACCTGCATTTAATCAAAAACTCTGATGTCTCCACTCCAGTCATAATGTTGCTATCATTTGGAATTTTAGTTGCAGATTGTTAGAATTTATAGACAATATTTTACACTTAACCAGAAATTATTTTTTATGTTGCTACTTTTCCATGTCTCATGTTTCCTTCTTTTTTTTAATTCAGTTGTTGTCTTGTTTTAGAGAGCATCCAGAAGGAATTATTTCAGAAAGGTCTGTGTGTAGTAAACTTTCTATCTCTTTGTATGTTCAAAATTGTCTTTAATTTGCTTTTTCATCTGATTTCTCATTTGTCAGACTTAGAACTTTCTAGGAAGTGATGGGACTAACCATCTCAGTGACTAAAGGATACTTCTAGGAATGGGAGCATAGTGCTGTTACATTAAAAAATGGTGTACATTGTAAACACAATGCTCACAAGTAAGTAATTTCAAAAATGGACGTAGTTTAGAATTTCAATGCCTACTTTAATATTTAAATTAATTTTAATTAAAAATAAAATTTTGGAATAGTGACTTTTCTTAGTCAAGTCAATAAAACATGCTTTGCCCTTTAAAGAATTAATGATTTCTCTAACTAAATGACCCAAATCTAGAAATTTGCCAACTGCGACTCAAAATGTCTAAAATCTAGCCAGACACTTCACATTTTCTAAGAAAATCCAGGTCTATACACTTTGGTTGAGTAACTGAGTGGCACAAATGGTTAATGCACTTGGCTGCTAATCAAAAGGTTAAAAGTTTCAGTCCACTCACAGGCACCTGGGAAGAAAGGCCCAGTGATCTGCTTCTTAAAAATCAGCCATTGAAAACCCTATGGAGCACAGTTCTTCTCTGATACATGCATTGTCTCCATGAGTCAGCGTTAACTCAATGGCAACTTTTTTTTTTTTAATATACTTGTAAGTATCTCCAGGTTTTACTCTTTTCTGTTGATAGTAAATTATTTTTTATGAGTCCTAAAATAGTCTTATGTTAACACTTACTGCAATGGCTCATTCGTACATCTTTATTTATGTTTTTTGTTCTACTCTACCTTTGTGTTTTGTATCTGCTTTTTACTTCCTTATTCTAGCATCAGGGAAGAAAATGATTCTGAGGGCTTGACCTCAGAAATAACCAAAGAAATGGGATCTTTAAGAAATTCCAACTTGGCTACAGGAGCAAGAGTGAGTGTCATCATAGGACATAGAATAGAAAAAAGAAGAGCTAAAAACTCTGATGAAGTTGCTTTGTTATGTCAATTTATATAGGTCTTAACCTACAAAAAAGCTTTTCATGAGGAATCAGAGAGCCCTGCTCTTCCACAGTCTGTGCGGCATGTAAGAGCTCTTTGGTTGTGATTTGAGGGCAATTATCATGGTGATGGGAAACCCTCGTTGTGTAGTGGTTAAGTGCTCCGGCTGCTGACCAAATGGTTGGCAGTTCGAACCCACCAGGTGCTCCTTGGAAACTCTATGGGACAGTTCTACTCTTTCCTATAGGATTGCTGTGAGTTGGAATTGACTCAACAGTAATGGGTTTGTCATGGTGATGAGGAGCACTGGATGCACAGTAGTTAAAGCGCTTGGCTGCTATCTAAAAGTTTGGCAGTTCAAACTCACCAGCAGCTCTTGGGGAGAAAGAAGTGGCAGTTGGCTTCTGTAAAGATTTACAGCATTGGAAACCCTATGGGGATGTTCTACTCTGTCTGATAGGGTTGCTATTGGTCAAAATCGACTCTACAGCAATGGGTTTGGAATTTTTTTTTTTTTGTAATGTTTATAAGTATAAAAATGAGACTTCTCATATGAAAGTCTTTAATATTGTCCTCAGATTTAAAGAAATTAGATACATTTTAGAAGTGATTTTTCTATTTAATATTCAAGAAAATTAATAGTCCTGAGTACCTCTTATTTTTTTTTTCTGGATATAATTTCAATGCTGTATATACAAGATAAAAATTAGACCTTAGTTATGTGCTTTTTAAGAAAAGGCCAGGAGTCAGCTCTGGACAGAGAGAGAAGACTCATACAGCTCCTCGCTGGGTTATCTCCCTTCATGTTAGACTGGTAAGACTGAAGGTTGCCATTCTAGTAGAACATTCTTTCAGCTGGTTACAAAGCTTGTGTTCAGTTTCTTCATATGGCATAAAGTTTAGTTTTCCTAAAAATAATAGTTTTTTTTTTCCTGTGAAATGAAAAGCTATGAAAAAGTGATTATTACTTTTAACTATGTACTTTCAACAGGTTTTAATTCTGTATTCTCCACAAAATAGTATCCATAGTACTGCATGGTACTGAAAAATAATAAAAACTAGTATATTTAAGAATGAAGTTTCTATCCTTTTCTCCTTATCTGCAAAAGTTCCTTATTCACAGTTAGAAATAGAACTACCATACAACCCAGAAATCCCACTCCTTGGAATATACCCTAGAGAAATAAGAGCCTTCACACGAACAGATATATGCACACCCATGTTTATTGCAGCTCTGTTTACAATAGCAAAAAGCTGGAAGCAACCAAGGTGTCCATCAACGGATGAATGGGTAAATAAATTGTGGTATAGTCACACAATGGAATACTACGCATCGATAAAGAACAGTGACGAATCTGTGAAACATTTCATAACATGGAGGAACCTGGAAGGCATTATGCTGAGCGAAATTAGTCAGAGGCAAAAGGACAAATACTGTATAAGACCACTATTATAAGATCTTGAGAAATAGTATAAACTGAGAAGAACACATACTTTTGTGGTTACGAGGTGGGGAGGGTGGGAGAGGGTTTTTTACTGATTAATTAGTAGATAAGAACTGCTTTAGGTCAAGGGAAGGACAATACTCAATACATGGAAGGTCAGCTCAACTGGACTGGACCAAAAGCAAAGAAGTTTCCAGGATAAACTGAATGCTTCAAAGGTCAGCGGAGCAAGGGCGGGGGTTTGAGGACCATGGTTTAAGGGGACTTCTAAGTCAATTGGCAAAATAATACTATTATGAAAACATTCTGCATCTCACTTTGAAATGCAGCGTCTGGGGTCTTAAATGCTAACAAGTGGTCATCTAAGATGCATCAATTGGTCTCAACCCACCTGGATCAAAGGAGAATGAAGAACACCAAGGTCACACGATAACTAAGAGCCCAAGAGACAGAAAGGACCACATGAACCAGAGACCTACATCATCCTGAGACCAGAAGAACTAGTTGGTGCCCAGCCACAACCAATGACTGCCCTGACAGGGAGCACAACAGAGAACCCCTGAGGGAGCAGGAGATCAGTGGGATGCAGACCCCAAATTCTCATAGAAAGACCATACTTAATGGTCTGACTGAGACTAGAGGAATCCCGGCGGTCATGGTCCCCAAACCTTCTGTTGGCCCAGGACAGGAACCATTCCCGAAGACAACCCATCAGACATGAAAGGGACTGGACAGTGGGTAGGAGAGAGATGCTGATGAAGAGTGAGCTATTTATATCAGGTGGACATTTGAGACTGTGTTGGTATCTCCTGTCTGGAGGGGGGATGGGAAGATAGAGAGAGTTGGAAGCTGGCAAAATTGTCACGAAAGGAGAGACTGGAAGGGCTGACTCATTAGGGGAAGAGCAAGTGGGAGGATGGAGTAAGGTGTATATAAACTTATATGTGACAGTCTGACTTGATTTGTAAACGTTCACTTGAAGCTCAATAAAAGTTAATAAAAAAAAAGTTCCTTTATTCACAAGCATCCACAATTTCCTCGTGAGGAATACCTTGTAGAAGAATAAAATACAATTAAAATTTAAAAAACCGTAAAATTATGGCCTTTTCTCATAGAACTTCTGAGGAGTCTATCAATGTTGGCCTTAATATGGCATATTTTGTAATATATTCTAATAAGTGTATCTTTTAAAAAGCTGCCTCTCCCATCTGTCTCCTGGTTAGTGGAGCATTCCCTTCCTTTTTTTAACTACAAAAGAGAGCAAATTAAACTCTAAAAATGTGGATGATAATACTGTAATCATGCAAATAGTCAATAAACCTAATGCATGAACACTTCAGTATAAGTGACATGGTAGAATATGGGAGAGTTAAAGAAAAATAAAATAAAATTCAAGCCTGAATTAAAATATAAACATCTGTTTCCAGTCACCAGGAGTCAGAATCAACTGTATGGCAATTTTTTTTTTTTCCCCATGTGAACCTACTTAAAAAGAGTCATCTAGTGCGATGAGAAGAAGTATAAGCCTGTGAAGGCCAGATTTTGTACCTGAAGTCTTACTCACTTAACTAGTCTTTAACATTTGGATCAATTTAAATGCAAGAAGTTGAATTACCTAATGCCAGAAGCTTTACATATTACAAATGATCCAGTCACATGAGAAGTATTCTTTACTTAAATGTGCTGGGTGGCCTTGAAAAGGAAAAGACATTTCTCAGTATGTGGACGATACAGTATGAAGAGCAATCAAATAACATTTTACATATCGTGTTTCAGAATAACCGTATTATTTCATCTGATGCTCAGGGCATTTGAGCTCAAACATTTACTCAAAGGCAAGTATGTACATTAACCTGAAAATAGCATAACTGTTCATTGACTTGTTCCATTATTTTGGTTCCATATGAAACAAACCTCAGTGCAATTGTCAAATCTGCTTTTTCATTTTGAATGTTGTTTTAAACACAAAATCCAGCTTGACTGATGATCTTAACCACATTAGTCCCACATTCAAATTAAACAAACAAACAAAAAACCGATTGCCGTATACTCCATTCCATCTTGTAATAACCCCATAGGACACAGTAGAACTGTCCCATAGGATTTTCAAAGAACACAGATGGATTCAAACTGCTGACTTTTTGCTTAGCAGCCAAGCTCTTAACCACTATGCCACCAGGGCTCCACATTGAAATTATGTCTAACAGATCGTAGATTGGTTCTCTAACACTTAGCACTTAATGACATCTTTCCTTTTTTCTGCCTCTTTCAGTGAAATGAAAGTCAAAGAGAAGTACTAACCTGACCTGTGGTTAGAAATTAACACCTGAATGAGGGTGAGGAGCTCAGATCTAAAAAGGGTATGGGGCTGAATCAGGACGTATTGCACCACATTTGTATGTGTCCTCATGGGCACAGGAGAGAAAGCTTTCTATGAAGATGTGAGAATAAGTCTCATAAGCCCACTCGGAGGCCATGGTGTGAGTGTGTGTTTGGTAATATGTTCAGAAAACCGTTTGGTTTGTTTTTTTAGTACGATTTAGAGATTTTTCTATCATGTTGTTGTTGTTAGCTGCCATCAAGTTGGTCCCAACTCATGGTGACCCTCTGCACAATAGGATTGGGCTATTGTAATCCATGGAGTTTTCATTGGCTGATTTTTTGGAAGTAGATCGCCAGTCCTTTCTCCCTAGTCTGTTTTAGCCTGGAGACTCCACTGAAACTTGTTCAGCATCGTAGCAACATTCAGGCCTCCACCTGACAGACAATTGGTGTCTGAAGGTGAGGTTCACTGGCCAGTAATCAAACATGGTCTCCTACACGAGGGGCAGAAATTCTACCACTGAACCACTACTTCCCCCTTTTTTTATCATACTAAAAGCAAAGTACTTTCTTTCAATGAAACTACCTTTTTTTCAGGACAATGGAATATTTCATAAAAATTTTGTAATTGATCAAAATTTTTTATTTCACATAGGTTATCACTTCCCGTTTTTGAGTACTCTCATGAGTCTCAAAATGAGACAAAGCCTCCCTTGTAACATGTGTCTGGTAGTGTTCACACTGGTTAAGGTCCAGTGAAAGAACACACGTTTCCATGATCAGTGCTGTCCAAGGCAGTGGGGCGCGGGGATGCCAAAACAAGAAGCAAACAGTGGCACACTTTTGAGATTCATGAAGCACAGCTGAGGAGACCTTCATGGAAACACTAGTGATTAGAAGAGATTCACTAAGAATTGCACTGGGATTCTCATGATCTTTTGATTTTTGGAATGCCGGCTTTAAGCCACTTTGAACTATTAAGATTTTTTGAGTTTCCTTTAAGCTTTCCTGAATATTTTCCCATGAATCTGAAAGCTAAAAATGTATCACACTTTTTAATACATGGATTTCTTAAAATTTTCTTTCATTATGAGGGTATTCATGATATAGGTGTTCAATAAAACAAAACTATTTTCTGTTTTGGACAGAAACAGAAATTTTATTGTGATAAAATATATACAACAAAAAGCTTGCCATTTCAACCATTTTGACGTGTACAATTCAGTGACATTTATTACTTTCACCATGTTGTGCTGCCATCACCACTGTCCATTTCCAAAATCTTTGCATCACCCCAAACAGAAACTCAGTCCCCCTTCAAAGATAACTCCCATCCCTGCCCACCCCATTCCCAGGTAACCACTAGCAAACTTTTGTCTCTCTGCATTTGCCTATCCTAGATATTTCACGTGAGTGGGATCATACGATATTTGTCCTTTTGTGTCTGACTTATTTCACTCAGCATAATGTTTTCAAGCTTTATCCATGTTCTACCATGTATCAGGACATTTCTCTTTATAATTGATTAATATTCCATTGTATGGATATATTACATTTTGTTTATTCACTCATCTGTTGACCTACCCTTAGGTTGTTTCCACCTTTTGGCTATTTTGAAAACCATATTTTTATGCAAATTGTGCTTGCCTTCTACGTTTTTTTTGCCAGCCCTGCCCTCCCCCAGTGAAGTATTTTCATAAGCATGCTATACTAATTTTTTTTATACAGCAAGATTTAAAAAAAAAAAAAATGGCATGGCAGTGGTTACAAAAATACTTCACAGGGGGAGGGCAAGGTTGGCAACCAAGCCTAGAAGGTGCACAGTATTTGTGGAAAAATATGGTAGTGTTGGAATGAACACATATCTTGTCTGAATGTTACTTTTTTTAATGCTTTAAGTGAGTTTACAGTTTGTCAGTTTCTCATGTAAAATATTTATGCACACATTGTTATGTGATCATAGTTGCTCTCCCTGTAATGTGACAGCACACTCTTCCTTTCCTCTCTGTATTTCCCGTGTCCATTCGCCTAGCTGCTGTCCCTCTCTGCCTTTTCATCTGGCCTCCTGACAGGAGCTGCCCATTTAGTCTCGTGTAACTACTTACGCTAAGAAGCACACTCTTGACAGATATCATTTTACGTCTTATAGTCCAGTCTAATCTTTTTCTGAAGAGTTGGCTTTGGGATGGTTTTAGTTTTGGGCTAACAGAGATTCCAGGGACTATGTCTTCTGGGATCCCTCAAGTCTCAGACCATTAAGTCTTGTCTTCTTACTAGAATTTGAGTTCTGCACCCCACGTTTCTCCTGCTCCATCAGGGACTCTCTGTTGTGTTCCCTGTGAGGGCAATCGTTGGTGGTAGCTAGGCACCATCTAGTTCTTCTGGTCTCAGGCTGATGGACCCTTTCTGTCTCTTGGGCTCGTATTTTCCTTGTATCTTTGGTGTTCTTTAGTCTCCTTTATTGCAGGCGGGTTGGGACCAATGGATGCATCTTAGATGGCTGCTTGCTAGTTTTTAAGACCCCAGACGCCACTCACCAAAGTGAAATGCAGAACATTTTCTTAATAATCTTTTTTATTCCAGTTGACCTAGATGTCCCCCAAAACCATGGTCCCCAGACCCCCACCCCTGCCACTCTATCCCTCGAAGTGTTTGATTGTATTTAGGAAACTTCTTAGCTTTCTGTTTAGTCCAATTGTGCTGACTTCCCCCTGTATTGCGTGTTGTACTTCCTTCCACCTGCTATAATTCTTATCTACTACTAACTAGATAAAAAAAAAAAAAAAATTTTTTTTTATCTAGTTAGTGAATACTCCTCTCCCTCCCACCCTAAGCTAGTAACCATCAAAGAATGTTTTCTTCTGCATTTAGACCATTTCTTGAGTTCTTATAATAGTCGTCTTATACAATATTTGTCCTTTTGTGACTGACCAATTTCACTCAGCATAATGCCTTCCAAATTCCTCTATGTTATGAGATGTTTCAAGGGTTCATCATTGTTCTTTATTGTTGTGTAGTATTCCATTGTGTGAATATACAATAATTTGTTTATCCATTCATCTATTGATGGGCACCTGGGTTGTTTACATCTTTTTGCTATCATGAACAGTGCTGCAATAAACATGGGTGTGCATATATCTATTCTTGTGAGGGCCCTTACTTCTCTACAATATATTCCAAGGAGTGGGTTTGCTGGATCATATGGTACTTCTGTTTCCAGCTTTTTAAGGAAGTGTCAAATCAATTTCCAGAGTGGTTGTACCATTTTACATTCTCACCAGCAGTGTATAAGTGTTCCAGTCTCTCCAACATTTATTTTGTGTTTTACTTGCCTTGTTAAGGTGAGATGATATCTCATTGTAGTTTTGATTTGCATTTCTCTAATGGGTAATGATCGTGAGCATTTCTTCATGTACCTTTTAGCTGCCTGAATGTCTTCTTTGGTGTAGTGCCTATTCATATACTTTGCCCATTTTTTAATCGGGGTGTCTTTTTGTTGTTGAGGTTTTGCAGTATCTTGTAGATTTTAGAGATTAGACACTGATTGGATTTGTCGTAGACAAAATTTTTTTCCCAGTCTGCAGGTTGTCTTTTTGTTCTTTTGATGAAGTCTTTTTTTTTCTTTTTATTGTGCTTTAAGTGAAAGTTTACAGTTCAAGATAGTTTCTCATACAAAAATTTATGCACACATAGTTATGTGACCCTAGCTGCTCTCCCTGTAATGAGACTGCACACTCCTCCTTTTCACCCTAGATTTCCAGTGTCCATTCACCCACTTCCTATCCCTTTTTGCCTTCGCATCTTGCCTCCGGACAGGTGCTGCCCGGTTAGCCTTTTTGATGAAGTCTTTTGATGAATATAAGTGTTTGATTCTTAGGAGCCCCCAGTTTTCTAGTTTCTCCTCTGGTCTTTTTGCATTGTTAGTAATGGTTTCTATTCTGTTTATGCCATGTGCCATGGCTCCTAGCATTATCCTATTTTTTCTCCCATGATCTTTATCATTTTAGATTTTATATATTTAGGTCTTTGATCCATTTTGAGTTAGTTTTTGTGCGTGGTGTGAGGTATGGGTCTTGTTTCAGTTTTTTACTGATGGATATCCAGTTATGCCAGCACCATTTGTTAAAGAAACTGTCTTTTCCCCAATTAACAGACTTCAGGCCTTTGTCAAATATCAGCTGCTCATAGATTAATGAATATACATCTCAACAGAATTGGACACTCAATCCTGTTCCATTGGTCTATGTATCTGTTGTTGTACCAGTACCTCGCTGATTTTACTACTGTGGCAGTATAATAGGATCTAAAATCAGGTAATATGAGGCCTCCCACTTTGTTCTTCAGTAATGCTTTACTTACTACCCAGGGCTTCTTTCCCTTCCATATGAAGTTAGTGATTTGTTTCTACATCTCATTAAAAAATTCCATTGGAATTTGGGTCAGGATTGCATTGTATTTGTAGATTGCTTTGGGTAGAATAGACATTTTCAGAATGTTGAGTCTTCCTATTTATGACCTAGTTATGTTTTTTTCACTCATGTAAGTCTATGTTGGTTTATTGCAGCTTTCTTTGTGGTTCTCTTTGTATAGGTCTTTTACTTCTCTGGTTAGATTTATTCCTAAGTATTTTATCTTCTTGGGGGCTATTGTAAATGGTATTGATTTGGTGATTTCCTCTTTGAAGCTGTCTTTGTTGGTGTAGAGGAATCCAGCTGGTTTTTGTATGTTTCTCTTGTATCCTGATACTTTGCTGAACTCTTCTATTAGTTCCAGTAGTTTTCTTATGGATTCTTTGGGGTTTTCATCACATAAGATCATATCATCTGCAAATAGAGATACTTTTACTTCTTCCTTACCAACTTGAATGCCTTTTATTTATTTTTAGCCTAATTGCTGTTGCTAAGATGTCCAGCACAATGTTGAATAAGAGTGGTGATAAAGGGCATCCTTGTCTGGTTCCCATTCTGAAGGGGAATGCTTTCAGACTCTCTCCATTTAGGATGATGTTGGCTGTTTGTATAAAAGTCCTTTATTATGTAGAGTTATTTCTCTTCTATTCCTATTTTACTGAGAGTTTTTTTTTTTTTTATCATGAATGGGTGTTGGACACTGTCAAATGCTTCTTCTGCACCAGTTAATAAGATCACATGGCTCTTGCCTTTTGCTTTATTTGTGTGATGGATTGCATTGTTTTTTCTAATGTTGAACCATTCTTGCATACCTGGTATGAATTCCACTTGATCACGGTGAATTATTTTTTTGATACATTGTTAAATTCTATTGGCTAGAATTTTGTTGAGGATTTTTGCATCTAAGTTCATGAAGGATATTGGTCTCTAATTTTCTTTTTTTGTAGTGTCTTTACCTGGTTTTAAAAGGTAGGTGAGGACACCACAAATCTATGGAGCAGTTCTACTCTGTCCTGTAGGGTCGCTATGAGTCAGAATCAACTCAACGGAAGTGTAGGGTCGCTATGAGTCAGAATCAACTCAACGGAAGTGGGTTTGGTTTTTGGGTTTTACCTGGTTTTGGTATCAGGGTTATGCTGGCTTCATAGAATGAGTTTGGGAGTATTCCATTCTTTTCTATGCTCTAAAATACCTATAGTAGTAGTTTTTTTAAATTCTTCTCTGAAAGTTTGGTAGAACTCTCCAGTGAAGCTGTCTCAGCTAGGGCTTTTTTTTGGTGGGGGGGGAGGGGTGGAGGGGTGGAGTTTTTAAATTATCTTTTCAATCTCTTCTTTTTTTTTTTTTTTATAGGTTTATTTAATTGTTCTACCTTGGTTTTTGTTAGTTTTGGAAGGTGGCATGTTTCTAGAAATTTGTCCATATCCTCTAGGTTTTCAAATTTCTTAGAGTAGAATTTTTCATAGTATACTGTTATGATTCTTTTAATTTCAGTTGAGTCTGTTGTGATATTGCCCGTCTCATTTCTTATTCAGGTTATTTGTTTCCTTTTCTGTTTTTCTTTTGTCAGTTTGGCCAGAAGTTTATCGATTTTGTAAATCTTCTCAAAGAACCAGCTTTTGGTCTTGTTAACTCTTTCAATTGTTTTTCTATTCTGTTTCATTTAATTCTACTCTAATTTTTATTATTTGCTTTCTTCTGGTGCCTGAGGGCTTCTTTTGCTGTTTTTTTTTTTCCTATTTGTTCAAGTTCAATGCCTTGATTTTGGCCCTTTCTTCTTTTTTGAAGTGTGCATTTGCTGCTATTAATTGACCTCTGACCATTTTTTTTGCTGTGTCCCAAGGGTTCTGGTAGGATGTGGTTTCATTCTCATTTGATTCTGTGTATTTCTTTATTCCGTCCTTAATTTCTCCTATAAACCAGTAGTTTTTGAGCAATGTGTTGCTCATTTTCCATATGTATGATTTTTTTTTTCCCTTGCTTTTTCTCTTATTGATGTCTACGTTTATGGCTTTATGGTTAGAAAAAATGCTTTGTAGTATTCTGATGCTTTGGATTCTGTTAAGGCTTGCTTTATAGCTTATTATGTGGTCTCTTCTGGAGAACGTTCCATGTGCTTTGGAAAAGAAAGTGCAGTTGGCTGCTGTTGGGTGGAGTGTTCTTTATACGTCTGTGAGGTCAAATTGGTTGATTGTGGCGTTAAATCTGTATTGAGCTTCTTTCTGGGTGTTCTTCCTTTAACCAAAATTAGTGTGTTGAACTCTCCTGCTATTGTTGTGGAGCTGTATAACTCACTTTTCAAAGGCATTAGAGTTTGTTTTATGTATTTTGGAGCCCTGTCATTGGGTGCATAAATATTTAATATGGCTATGTCCTCCTGGTTTATTGACTGTTTAATCATTATATAGTGTCCTTCCTTATCCTTTGTGGTAGATTTTACTTTAACATCTATTTTGTCAGAAATTAACATTGCTGCTTCTGCTCCTTTTTGATTGTTGTTTGCTTGATATATATATTTTCCATCCTTTGAGTTTTAGTTTGTTTCTGTCTTCAAGTTTAATGTGTTTCTTATATGCAGCGTATAGACTGATCATGGTTTTTTAATCCATTCTGCCACTCTCTGTCTCTTTATTGGTGCCTTTAGTCCATTTACATTCAGCGTAATTATTGATAGGAATGAGTTTAGTGCTGTCATTTTGATATCTTTTTTTGTGTGTTGTTGACAGTTTCTTTGTTCCACTTAATTTTCTGTGCTGAGTCATTTTACTTTATGTATTTTCTTTTCATCTTTTTCATTGTTGTTGATTTTATATTTGTTGAGTCTTGTTTTTATTTTGATGGGTAGGATTTTAGTTTCCCTTGTGGTTACCTTAATATTTACCCCTGTTTTTCTAAGTTTAAACCAATATTTCATTTCTTTATATCTCCTTGACTTCCTCTCTATATGAAAGATCTATTACTACATTTTTTATTCCCTATTTTTTTGTTTTAATGTCATCTTTTACATAATAATGCCTCTGTGTTCCTATCTTGAGTGTCTTAGCTTTGATTTATTTTTGTGATTTCCTTATCTGGGTTGATATGTGGTTGCTCAGTCCTGTGTTTATGTCTTGGGTTGTTATCTGATGTTATTGGTTTTCTATATGGAGGACTCCCTTTAGTATATCTTGTAATTTTGATCTGGTTTTTACAAATTCCCTAACCTTCTGTTTATCTGGAAATGTCCTGATTTCTCCGTCATATTGAGAGACAGTTTTGCTGTATATAGAATTCTTGACTGGCATTTTTTTTTTTTTTTTGTCCTTCAAGGCTTCATATATGTCATCCCATTGCCTTATTGCCTGCATGGTTTCTGTTGAGTAGTCCAAGCTTAGTCTTATTGCCTCTCCTTTGACAATGACTTTTCGTTTATCCCTAACTGCTCTTAAAATTCTCTCTTTAGCTTTGATTTTGGCAAGTTTAATTATAATATGTCTTGGTGACTTTCTTTTGGGATCCACCTTGAGTGTGGTTTGGTGAGCTTCTTGGATAGATATCTTCTCATTGTTAACAGTATCAGAAAAGTTTTCTGCTTCTTCAACAATTCTCTCTGTATTTTCTGTTATACCCCCCTGTTCTGGTGCTCCAATCACTAGTAGGTTATTTGTCTTTATAGAGTCCCACATAATTCCTAGGTTTTTCTCATTTTTTAAACTTCTTTTATCTGAGTTTTCCTCAAATAAGTTGGTGTCAAGTGCTTTATCTTCAGTCTCGCTAATTCTAAATTCCATTGCTTCAATTCTGCTACTGTGACTTTCTACTGAGTTGTCTAAATCTGAAATTTTATAGTTAAGCTTCTGGATTTCTGTTTCTGCTCTCTCTGTGGATTCTTGCAGCCTGTTAAATTTGCCATTATGCTCTTCTCTAATCCTCTTAAGTTCTTCTGTTCCTGTGTCTGTGTGCTCCTTGACTTGTTCTATGTTTTGCCTGATTTCCTTCCTGATCTCTTGAAGAGTTTTATATATTAATCTTTTGTATTCTACCTCCAGTAATTCCAGGAAGTTCTCTTCATCTGGAAGATTTCTTGAATCTTTGTTTTGGGAGCTTGCTAAAGCCATCATAGTCTGTCTCTTTATGTGATTTCATTTTGACTGTTTTCTCCGAGCCATCAATAAGTTATCTATTTTATGTTTGCTTACTGTGTCCTAGCTTCTTCATTTGTTTTGATATGCCCAAATAGGCTACTTGTGTGAAGTAGTTTGATTATTGGTGCATATGAAGCTCTAACATCCTGTCACCAGGTAGTTAGAGCTGTTGCTAGGTATGTGAACCCAGGAGTCTGTTTACTTTTCATGTATGGATTCAGCTCAGGTGTCCAGGTAGTCGGTTTCTAAGTGTGTGGTGTAGGCTCTCACCTACAGTCCTAGATGGGCAGGGGTGATTGGTGTAGGCACAAGTGTCTGGCCACAGTAGGGGGTCATGCACTGAACAAGGCAGGTGGCTGACAGCTCCCTCTGAGTATCTGGGAGAAAAGTGTGTTCCTGTTCACCAGAGTGCGTAGGTGGATGGGTTTTTCTGCCAAAGTATGGACAACCAATGGTGTTGGCTATAAGTACTGGGAGGCACCACTTAATCTTAGACTCCTGGCACAGGTGGCTAAGTGGTGTGGGTGGAGCCACCAGTCCTCAGGCCCCTGATATGGGTAGGTGAGGGCCCTGCTTAAAAAACAGAGTGGTGTCAAATGTCACAAACTTGCCACGGCTGTTGAAATGGGCCCACACAGGTCTCTGCAGGGGTGAAAGGCTTTCAGAGTCCATTGACCCCTTATGCCTGTGCCTAAGCAAGGGAGCTGTACCTGCCCGCAGTTCCTGGCTTGGGGGATCCAGCAGATTATATTTTCCTGTTTGTTAGTTTATTCCCTCTCCAAGGCCAGGAGAATGGCTCAGAAAATGTTGTGGGTCCTACTTCTGGCCCAGGGGACATGGCAGTCTTTGAAGCTGGCTCAGACCCCGTGCAGAGCAGAAAGGAGGCAGGTAAATTGGAGAGAGATTTATCCAAAAGGAGTGTTTTTTGAAATGCGAAGTAGGTTAGACCATATACTTAGGCCCATTGAGCACCACTTTTCACTGATTCTGGAGGCGTGAGTGTCCCAAACACCACTGCTTGCCTCATCGTGCTCGCATCAATGGATCTGGCCTGCGCAGTGTCGGTTCCCACCTGATCAAGCCTGGCAACTCTTCACTACTTCTGAAACGTCTGTCCTTCCCCCTGCTGCTCAGTCCAGTTCTCCAACTTTGCCTTTGATGTTCAGAACTCCTAGATTGTCATATATAATTGATTCACTTGTTTTTTCAGGTCTTCTTTGTAAGAGGGACCACAGGAAGCATCTGACTACTCTGCCATCTTAGCCCTGCCTCTCAGTCTTTTCTTTTTTGTGAGTTAGAGTTTTGTTTTACATTTTTCTCTAGCTCTGTCTGGTACTCTCTACTGTGATGTTTATCACAGAAGTCGGTGGTGGTAGCCACACACCATCTAATTGTGCTGTACTCAGTCTGGTGGAGGCTGTGGTTGTTGTGGTCCATTAGACCTTTGGTGGAATCTTTTCCTTGTGTTTTTGGTTTTCTTCATTCTCCTTTGCCATACATATTGTGGGACCAGTGGAGTTTCTTAGATGGCTGCTCACAATCTTTTAAGACCCCAGACACTACTTATCAAAGTAGGATGTAGAACATTTTTTTTTTATAAACTGTTATGCCAATTCAGCTAGATGTCCCCTGAGGCCATGGTCCCCAGCCCTCAGCCCATTAATTCAGTCCCTTGTGGAGTTTGGATGTGTATATGACACTTCTGTGACTTTGCCTTAGTCAAGTTTTGTTGAATCCACCATTATTGTGTACTGTCTTACCATTCACAAAAGTTACCACTTATATATTGTCTAGTTTTTTTCCCTCTCCCATGTAACCATCAAAGACTGTTTATTTCTGTGTGTAAACCTTTACATGAGTTTTTATAAGAGTGGTCTCATACAATATTTGTCCATTTATGTGTTGTGATTGACTTATTTCACTCAGCAGAATGCCCTCCAGATTCATCCACGTTGTGAAATGTTTCACAGATTCATCATTGTTCTTTACCGTTGTGTGGTATTCTATTGTGTGTATGCACCATAGTTTTTTTATCCACTCATCGTTGATGGGCAATTAGGTTGTTTCCATCTTTTTGCTATTGTGAATAATGCTGCAATGAACGTGGATGTGTATATGTTTATTTCTGTGGCAGCTCTTTTTTCTCTAGGATATATTCCTATGAGTGGGGTTGCTGGATCGTATGGTACTTCTATTCTAGCTTTTCAAGGAAGTACCATATCATTTTCCAAAATGGCTGTACCATTTTGCATTCCCACCAGCAGTGCATTAGCGTTTATATCTCCTTGCAGCCTCTCCAACATTTGTTTCGTTTTTATTTTTTGATTTGTGCCAGTAATAATGGAGTGAGATGTTTTCTCATTGTAGTTTTGATTTACATTTCCCTAAATGGCTAGTGATCACAAGCATTTCCTCATGTATCTGTTAGCCACCTGAATGTCTTCTTTGGCAAAATATCTGTTCATATTCTTTACCCACTTTTTAATTAGATCATTTGTCTTTTTGTTGTAGAGGTATTGGTTTATCCCATAGATTTTAGAGATTAAAACTTTGTTGGATATGTGATAGCCAATTTTTTTTTCCCCCAGTCTGTAGGTTCTCTTTTTACTCTTTTGGTGAAGTCTTTTGATGAGCATAAATATTTAATTTTTGGCAGATTCCAATTATCTAGCTTATCTTCTGCTGTTTGTGTATTGTTAGTTATGGTTTGTATCTTATTTATGCTGTGTATTAGGGACCCTAGTATTAACCATATGTTTCCTCTATGATCTTTATAGTTTTTGATTTTATGTTTAGATATTTGATCCATTTTGAATTAGTTTTGTGTATGGTGTGAGGTATGGGTCCTGTTTCATGTTTTTACAGACAGATATCCAGTTTTCCCAGCACCTTTTGTTAAAATGACTGTCTTTTCTCCATTTAATGGACTTCAGGACTTTGTCAAAGATCAGTTGACTGTAGGTGGATGAATTTACATCTGGTTTCTCAATTCTGTTCCATCGGTTAATCTGTCTGTCATTGTACCAGTACCAGGCATTTTCATAGCTGTGCTCAGGTATTGCAAGGACTCCTACTTTATTCTACTTCTTCAATATTGCTTTACTTATCCGGGGCTTTTTCCTCCTATATTAATTTAATAATTAATTTTTCCATCTTGTTAAAGAATGCTGTTGTTATTTGGATCAATTGTATTGTATTTGTAGATGCCTTAGGGTAGAATTGACATTTTCACAATGTTGAGTCCACTTATCCATGAGCATGGCATTTTTTTCTGTTTATGTAGGTTTCATTTGTTTTCTTGCAGTAGTGTTTTGTAGTTACCCTTGTATAGATCTTACATCTCTGGTTAGATTTATTCTGAAGTATTTTATTTTTTAGTGGCTATTTTTTTTTTTTTAGTTTTATTTTAAGTGGTGTTGTTTTTCTGATTTCCTTTTTGTGGTTCTCTTTATTGGAAAATTTTTTTTTTTTTTTTATTGGTGTATAGGAATTCAACTGATTTTTGTATGTTTATCTTGCATCCTGCTATTCTGCTGAATCTTTTTATTATTTCCAGTAGTTTTCTTGTGGAGTCTTTTGTGTTCTGTATATAATGTGTCATATCATCTGCAGATAGGGATAGTTTTAGTTCTTCCTTACCAATTTGAACATCCTTTATTTCTTTTTTCTCGGCTTATTGCTCTAGCTAGGACTTCTACCACAATGTTAAATAGGAGTGGTGATAAAGGACATCCTTTTCACGGGGGGAATGTTTTCAGCCTCTCTCTGTTGAGAGTTGGCTGTTGGTTTTGTATAAAAAATTTTTTTTTTTTTTTAATGCAAAAAGATGCCCTTTATTATGCTGAGGAATTTCCCTTCTATTCCTATCTTATAAAAAGTTTTTAGGAGGAAAGGGTGTTGGATTTTATCAAATGCCTTTTCTGCATTTATTGAGATGATCATGTGATTCTTTTTTTTGTTGTTATATTTATGTAGTGAATGACATTGATTGATTTTCTAATTGTGAAACAACCTTGCATACTTGGTATGAATCCTGCTTGGTTGTGGTGTATTATTGTTATTTTTTTATATGATGTTGAGTTCTATTAGCTAGAATTTTGTTAAGAATTTTTGTATCTTTATTCATGAGAGATACTAGTCTGTAATTTTCTTTTTTGTGGTATCTTTCCCTGGTTTTGGTATCAAGATTATGCTGGCTTCATAGAATAAATTTGTAAATATCCCTTCCTTTTCTACATTCTGAAATAGTTTGAGTAGTCCTGGAGTGAGCTCCTCTCTGAATGTTTGGTAGAATTCTCCAGTGAAGCCATCTGGGCCGGGACTTTTTTTTTTTTTTTTCCATTTCAGTCACTTCTCTTGTTATGGGTCTGTTCAGATTTTCTACCTCAGTTGGTGTTAGTTCAGGTAGGTAGTGTGTTTCCAGAAATTTGTCCAATTCCTCTAGGTTTTCAAATTTGTTGTGGTATAGTTTTACATAGTACTCTGTTACGATCTTTTTTTATTTAGTTGGATCTGTTGTAATGTCCTTCATTTCATTTCTTATTTCGGTTATTTGTGTTCTCTCCTGTTTTCCCTTTGTCAGTTTGGCCAGTGGTTTGTTGATTTTGTTGATCCTTTCAAAGAACCAACTTTTGGTTTCGTTGATTCTTCCTATTGCTTTTCTGTTCTCTATTTCATTTATTTCTGCTCTGATCTTTATTATTTCCTTTTTTCTGGTGGCTATGGGCTTCTTTTGCTGTTCTCTATTTGTCCGAGTTGTGTAGCTAATGTTTTTATTTGGTCCCTTTCTTTTTTTTTTTTTTTTTAGTATGCATATATTGCTATAAATTGACCTCTGAGGGCTGCCTTTGCTGTGTCCCAAATGTTTTGGTATGTTGTGTTGTCATTCTCTTTTGATTCTAGGAATTTTTTGATTACATCTTTGAATTCTTCTATTTTCCGGTGGTTTTTAAGCAGGGTGTTATTCAGTCCATGTATCTGATTTTTTTCCCTTCCTCTTCCTGTTATTGCTTTCCACTTTAATGGCATTATGATCAGAGAAGATAATTTGTATTATCTCAATGTTTTGGATTTTGTTGATGGTTAAATTTACTCCTGTCTTCCTCAGTTTAAACCAATCTTTTGTTACTTGGTATCACATTGACTTCCTCTTCATTTGAATGTTCTGTACCTACACCAGTTATTCCCACTTTTTTTTTGACGTTATTTTCATTTATAGATTGATGTCTCTGGTTCCCTGCTATAAATCTTTTAGTTTTGTTTTATCCTTGAGAGTTCATTAATTAGGTTGGTATCTGGCTGATATGGTCTTGTGTCCCTGATTCAGGCTGTTGTCTGATGTTGTTTCTGAAGTTGGGGCATGGGTGGCACACAGGATTAGGTAAGCAGGAGAAAGGAAAGGCAAGAAAAGAAGGAAAATAGGGAGAAGAAACAAGCAAAACAACAACAACAAAAATAAATAAATATGGTGCTGAGGGAGCTGGCTGTTGTGGGCAGTGTGGAATCAGTGTAGTGGTGGGTTGGTGTCTGTCTCGCTGAGTGGCATGACACAGCCCCTCAGGAAGGGGTTGAGACAGCACAGGATATAGGTGGGAGTGGGAAAGAAAAGGGAGAAGGGGAAAGATAAAGAAAAATAACAAAATAAAGCACTGAGGTAGCTGGCCTGTGGAGGTGGCACAGACCCATGGATACTGTGTGCCAGTGTCTTGCTAGCCATGTGCTGCAGCATGGCCCATCAAGAAGGTGGGGAGGGCAGCACACAAGGATACATGAGCAGGAGAAAGGAAAGGAGAAAAGGGAGAAGAGAGAGAGAAGAAACAAACAAAAAAATGGTGCTGATGGAGCTGGCCAATGACGGTGATGCAGAACTCTGGGGGTCGTGTGCCAGTGGCTTTCTAGCTGAGCAATGCAGCACAGCCCTTCAAGAAGAGGTGGGAGCAGTGCACAGGGCTAGGTGGGCAGGATAAAGGAAAGAAAGGAAGGGAGAGAGAGAGAAGAAACAGAAGAAAAAAGTACAAAGCAAACTAAAAATATATGGTGCTGAAGGAGCCAGCCAGTGGGTACAGTGCACTCAGGGAGGCCGTGTGCCTGGTGTTCTATAGCCAAGCAGTGTGGCAGGGCCCTTCTAGAAGGGCAAAGATGGTGTTCAGGGCTAGGTGGGCAGCAGACAGGAAAGGAAGGGAGGAAGGAAGAGAGAGAGAAGAAAAAAACAAAGAAACAAAATATGATGCTGAGGGAGCCAGACGGTGTGGGCAACACAGACTTGGGGATTCTGTGTCCTGGTGGCTCTCTAGTGGAGCATTTTAGCATGGCCCTTCAAGAAGAGGTGGGAGAGGCACATTAGGCAAGGTGAGGGAGAGAGGAAATGAAGGAAAGGATAGAGAGAGAAGAAACAAACTAAAAAAAAAATTATATATATGGCACTGGAGGAACCAGCCAGTAGGGTCAGCATAGACTCGGGGAGGCCATGTGCCAGTGGCTGGCTAGCCAAGCAGCACTCTACAGCCCACTGAAAAGGGATGGGGATGGCACACAGGGTAGGTGGTTGGGAAAAGGGATATTAAGGAAGGGACAGAAGCAGAGGAAACATAAAAAATAAATAACACTGAGGGACTGGGCCAGTGGGGGCAACACGGAACTGGGGAGGGTGCGCCTGTGGCTCTCCAGCCAAGTGGTGCAGCACAGCTCATTGAGAAGGGGCAGGGGTGGCACACAGGGTTACCTGTAGGGGGAAAAAAGGAAGGGAGAGAAAGGAGAAATTTTTTAAAAGCCAATAATAAATAATAATGGTACTGGGGGGACTGGCCGTTGGGGGTGGGTTGGATCCAGATGGCACTGAGTTGCTGTTTCTCTCACTCAGTGTCTGTGGCACGCTGGAAAGCAGCAGAGGACATGCGCGCAGAGGGAAGAAGGGTCTGTTGTGGGAAAGCGTGTATCGCTGGTTACCGGGTGCTCTGTCTCCTATCGCGAGCTCCTCGAAGTTGCTTCTCTGTACTTCCTGTCTGCGGTTCTTGGCGGCTGTAGTCAAAGATAGCGAATCTGTGACCTGTTAGCTGGTAGGGGTCCGCCACTCCCTAGCTCTCTTCATTCTTTATTTTGTCAGTTACTTATTCCATTCAGTGTTTCATAGAGTTTTTTATCCCTCCATTGGACGTTTAGGGTTCCAGGATTGACGTTTATATCTGTTTTACTTAGTTTTCCGGGTCTTTGCTACAGAGGGACAGCATGGTACTTCTGTTTATAGTGCCATGTTGACTTCCTTGTTCACTGTTTTTGATCAGTGTTCAGTCTAATTCTTTACAGTTTCATTTGATACTCAAGGTTCCAGGATAGTCCTCTGTATCTGCTTCACTTGGTTTCTCAGGTCTTTGCTGTAGAGGAATGACAAGGTGTGTCTAAGCTGCCATCTTGGCTCCTCTAATTTGTTTTATTCTGATTAGGAAAATGACCATATCATTCCATTTGTTCCAAAAGTAAAGCGATCTAACCAGACATCTATTTAGACAAATGAAAGCAGCATATTTGTAATAACCAAATAAAAAAAAAAAAACTGCCCAAATACCAGCCCACAGTAGACAATGGAATGCTATACTATAGTAAGAAAGAAGTAACTATGCACATAGCAATATGAATGAATCTTCCATGTATAATATTGAGGAAAAGAAGCCAAATGCAAAAGAACACGTGCTGTAGGATTCCTTTTAAGTAAAACTCAAAGCTGGGCTAAATCTGTCTATACTCTCAGTCATAAGGGGCATGGGAGGCTGCTGGGTGATGGCAATGTTTTTGTGTTGATCTGGGTGCTGGAGAGAAGGGCGTTTCCAGTTTGTGGAAATTCAGAGTTGAGTTCTTGTGATTTATGCATTTTCCAATATATATTGTATTCTCCAATGAAGTTACAAACTGAAGAAAATAAAAAGATAAATGAAGCTTAGCTGCAATTTTATTTATTGGAGGAGATATAGTTTCCTCAGCAAGCTTTTTTGCTAGTATAATCTTTTCAGATTCCAAGACTGACTTCTAAACTTCCAGAAAGAGAAAGTTGTTTAGCAGAAATTTCCAAGGGTACTGCTCCTACGTGGGAGAAATGGACTCTTTTTCCTCTTTAGATAATTTTTCCTGCTTCAACCTACCATTCAAACAAGGCCTGCACCCTACCCTCACAGAGTGGACCTCTCATGGAGAAGACCCCTGGAATTCTGTAGCCTCTCCAGAGCACCTGAGGCCCTTGAGTCCTTGGACAAAGTTTGGGAGAGTGTGGGCAAGCAGCTCAAGATGGAGGGGAAGGAGAGAGGTCCAACTCTTGCTTCCCGAGCCCTGAAGGCAGCTCAGGGTGGGGCAAAGTCTTGAGTCTATGGCAGGGAAGCAGCCAAGGCCCAGAGATGTTTCAATTCAAAGATCTCTTTGTCTAGCAGAGATCAGCTCAGCTGTTTTGTTAAGAAAGGTATTTTTCAAAGATAATTTTCATTTTCCTGAAGAAAGTACTAAACTTCATTAGGAGAAAAGAATTTCTGCCAAGTTCCTTAGTTGATTCATTAATTCCTTCATCATTCATATATTCATCAGTTGTGCTGTTAGCCAATCCTGAGAGTGGGGCCCTGGGATGCTGAGGATTCAGTAGTAAGTGAGGACAGGCCTGTGGTACCTAGGAGCTTATGTAAATCAGAGTGCCAGGCATTTTTTATGGATCCTGTGAAATCTCATTTCAAAGGACAAGCCTATTGTAATGATTACAGACATGTATGGCAAGCCCATGAGTTAATCACATCCAACCATTTTATCTTTTTATTTAATGATTTCAATTATCTAAGGAATCCTAAAAAATTCATTTCAGTTAATGAAACTTGAATAATTGAAAAATTATATAATTGTAAAAATATAAAGACTATACGCTGCTGGTGGGAATGTAAAATGGTACAACCACTTTGGAAATCTATCTGGCGTTATCTTAAACACTTAGAAATAGAACTGCTATACAACCCAGAAATCCCACTCCTCGGAATATACCCTAGAGAAATAAGAGCCTTCACACGAACAGGTATATGCACACCCATGTTTATTGCAGCTCTGTTTACAATAGCAAAAAGCTGGAAGCAACCAAGGTGTCCATCAACGGATGAATGGTTAAATAAATTGTGGTATAGTCACACAATGGAATACTACGCATCAATAAAGAACAGTGACGAATCTGTGAAACATTTCATAACATGGAGGAACCTGGAAGGCATTATGCTGAGCGAAATTAGTCAGAGGCAAAAGGACAAATATTATATAAGACCACTATTATTGAGAAATAGTATAAACTGAGAAGAACACATACTTTTGTGGTTACAAGGGGGGGAGGGAGGGAGGGTGGGAGAGGGTTTTTTACTGATTAATTAGTAAATAAGAACTGCTTTAGGTCAAGGGAAGGACAATACTCAATACATGGAAGGTCAGCTCAACTGGACTGGACCAAAAGCAAAGAAGTTTCTGGGATAAACTGAATGCTTCAAAGGTCAGCGGAGCAAGGGCGGGGGTTTGAGGACCATGGTTTAAGGGGACTTCTAAGTCAATTGGCAAAATAATTCTATTATGAAAGCATTGTGCATCCCACTTTGAAATGCGGCGTCTGGGGTCTTAAATGCTAACAAGCGGCCATCTAAGATGCATCATTGGTCTCAACCCACTTGGATCAAAGGAGAATGAACACCAAGGTCACATGATAACTAAGAGCCCAAGAGACAGAAAGGACCACATGAACCAGAGACCTACATCATCCTGAGACCAGAAGAACTAGTTGGTGCCCAGCCACAACCGATGACTGCCCTGACAGGGAGCACAACAGAGAACCCCTGAGGGAGCAGGAGATCAGTGGGATGCAGACCCCAAATTCTCATAGAAAGACCATACTTAATGGTCTGACTGAGACTAGAGGAATCCCGGCGGTCATGGTCCCCAAACCTTCTGTTGGCCCAGGACAGGAACCATTCCCGAAGACAACCCATCAGACATGAAAGGGACTGGACAGTGAGTAGGAGAGAGATGCTGATGAAGAGTGAGCTATTTATATCAGGTGGACATTTGAGACTGTGTTGGTATCTCCTGTCTGGAGGGGGGATGGGAAGATAGAGAGAGTTGGAAGCTGGCAAAATTGTCACGAAAGGAGAGACTGGAAGGGCTGACTCATTAGGGGAAGAGCAAGTGGGAGGATGGAGTAAGGTGTATATAAACTTATATGTGACAGTCTGACTTGATTTGTAAACGTTCACTTGAAGCTCAATAAAAGTTAATATAAAATATAAAGACCACATTTGCCAATTCAACATTTTTCATTTGTTCGACTCCATAAAACAGTTTCATCAATTCTGTTGTGCAATCATCGCCAATATCCATTGCCAAATTTCCTATCCCCATAAAGAAAAAGTCTACGTTACATAAGCAGTGATCTCCTCCTATCCTCGTCCCTCCCACCACTGGTTAGCACTATTAAACTCTAATCTCTGTACCTTTACCTATTCTAGGTATTTCATATTAGGGAAATTTTACAATATTTGTCCTTTTGTGATTGTCTAATTTCACCCAGCATAATGTGTTCAAGGTTCGTCCATGTTGTGGTATATATCAGGACTTCATTTCTCTTTATGGCAGAATAATATTCCCTTGCATGTATGTACCACATTTTATTAATCCATTCATCTGTTGATGGACATTTGAGTGGTTTCTACTGTTTGGCTATTGTGAACAGTGCTGCAGTGAACATTGTTTTGCATGTATCTGTCTCACTGCTTGCAGCTTGAAAAAATTTGCTGATAGCTTTTTTATAGTTTGCTGGTATTTCCTTAAAATTTACCAATAAACTTCCTTACAACTTGGGCAATACATTTGTTTTTTTTCTTCCACTATTTTTTATAGTTGCAAGATTACAACTTTGGTACCAAACTGTATGACTTTACATATATTTCAGAAGGTATCATAAAAAAAGCACAAGTCAAGATGATTAAATTTATTTTAAATTTGTAACACATTTCTTATTTGATAGCATTTTGACTCCTAGTCAAGTTTAGGAAAGTAATTACCCCATATATGTTTGTTGAAGATTCTTCTTTTTCTTGGAGATTTTTCCAAAGTCATCCTTATGGCTTCTTGCTGAGGCCAGGCAAGGATGCCTTCTGCAGTTTTATCTCACTGATATGGTTGAAAAGTGAAGATGCTGTTTTATCCAGTTTGGAACAAGTTCAGTGTTTCTCTGAGGAGGTCAGTGTAGGCATCTATGGTCTTTTCAGTCACTTCATATGCATGTGAAAGCTGAACAGTAAAAAAACAAGACAAAAATAATGGATGCATTCAAATTATGTTGACAAGGAGTATTGAATATACTGTGGACTGTCAGAAGAGTAAACAAATCAGTCTTGGAACAAGAATGGTCCTTAGAAGCAAGGATGGCAAGTTTGCAAAGCTCACTTTATGTACATCATCAGGAAATGCTAATCTCTGTAAAATGAAATCCTGCTTAGTAGAGGGTCAGTGAAATCAAGGGAAACACACAAGGAGATGGACTGATAGAATAGTTAAAACGTACTCAATCATATTAAAGATCATGGATTGGCAATGTTTCGTTCTCTCATACATAAGGTAGCTGTAGTAGGAGCCGGCTAGAGGTCTACTAGCAACAACAAATAGTTACATTGGCCTGGAAAGTCCAATTTTGCAGTCAGTTCTGGGCATCCATCAGGTACATAAGGCAGTGGGAATCAGTATGGCTACATGTGAGACTGCGTTGGGCAGAGCTGACTATGGAGTAGAAGGAGCTTGGGCCAGATTGTGGTGTGGGACCTTGTGAGCTGGGTCAGATGCTTGAGCTTTCTGTCCAGGAAGGCTTCAGCATAGGGGCATAGTCTGCCCCCGAATCAGGAATATGGGGCTCCCAGATATTACCACAGTGGCTCCCAGGGTGTCATCAGGTCTCAGTTCCAACGTCTCCTCCTAGTGATTCACCTTATTTTATCACTACCTAAATTTTTTAAAAATACTACCTAAAATGATCTTTTCTATTTGTCTCCTTTTAATTGTTAGCTGTACCCTGTACCCCCAAGACTCTGAGCTCCAGGAGGGCAGACCTGGTGGGATTTGTATATAACTGCATTCCAGGCCTGGAACACCACCTGGCCCAAGGACATGCCCCATAATTATTCTTCATGTAATGAAAGATAACATGAGACAACAGACATGTTTTATTCCTTTTTTTTTTTTTTTGCCTTTTTATATTGTTTTCCTTTCGTTTTGATATATCTAGAACCTAGCTTTTTCCCTTTCTCTTTAAATTGTCTACCTTCCTTTCTATTGTTTTAATTGATGTTGTTTTGTATTATTGGTGTGTGTACGATGCTGCCAGTTGGTTGGTCTATGCATGGTTGTGAGGCTGTCAGTCAGCTGGGTATGCTTTCCTTTTAATCATGGATATGGAGGGTCACACACACTATCTAGTCCTATGTCACTGGGCACATCTGAGTTGTTTTAGAGGGTTTCTTAATGGTGGACAAACTGATCCTTTCCCTGATGCAAAGCAACAGGTGTGGGGTGGTCTAGGTCGTTTCACAGCTCTTGAGGAATAACATTCACTCTGCATTGTCATGAGCCACTATTGTGACCCCTGATGTGCAGGATGGTGTGCAGGGAGGGGCGGACAGGATAGGGTGTGGAGGCCCACATGGCAGGGCAGGGCATGGATCCTGCTCGGACAAGGGGCACAGGGCACAGAGTAGCTTTCCTGTGGTTCCATGGATTTAAAGCTATGTCACTCCTTCACTTCACCCTCTCTGGGGTTATCCATCATTGGCCATGTACTGTCCACCTTGTCGTTTCTTTCCAAGGTTGTTTCCACAGAATTTCTGCCAACAGTTGTGTTCTTCTTGGGGTTACTTACGTGGGTTCCTCACTCCAGCCTGGTGCTAAATGCCATCCTAAAGATGGCCACATTGTACCACAGCAGTAGGCAGGGTATTATCGATGCTCGAATCTCTGTTTTTTCATTGGCTGTGTTCTATCTCTTTTTCCAGTCAATGCTCAATCTGTTTCTTTAGCTCTCCATTTGATGTTCTGGGATCCAAGGTCATTACTGTGTCTGTTTTACCTAGCTTCTTAAGTCTTTGTTGTCCATGGTCATTATGGTGTGTGTACCTAAAGTACCACCTTGACTGGAACTCTTTGGTTGTTGGTTTTTCATAACTGCCATTAATCATGTTGAGGAACTTTCCTTTTATTCCTATCTTGTTAAGAGTTTTTATTAAGAAAAGGAGCTGAATTTTATCCAATGCCTTTTCTGCATCAATTGAGATGATCATGTCATTTTTTGCTTTGTTTTATTAATGTGGTGTATTACATTGACTGATTTTCTAATGTTGAACCAACCTGGCATTTCTAGTTCAGGTGACTTTTTAAACTGCGGGTTCTAGGAATGGTTCATCCTGTTTCAAAGCTCACCTCCACTATCTACCCCAGTGAAGGATTACAGGGGAGAGAAGAGCAGAATCAATAGGCCTGAGTCTAGAAGGAGCATGGCATTGGAGGAAGGAAGAAGCCCAGGGCTAGAGTATGGGAAATGGAGTGAGTCATCAAGAAGACCAAGGAGGCAGGAGACTTTAGATCATATATGGCCTCATAGGGCTGGGCAAGGGTTTGGATGCAAAATTAACATTACCGAATGTTGAACAATTTCTCCATCTTTAAATAAAAAAAAAAAAATACCTCTCCCTAAATTCTTCATCCTCCTCCAGCTAAAGCCTCATTGCCCTCTAGAGCAGAACTCCTTTAGGGTATTGGTTCCGTTCCCCTGTCACCATTCTCCCTGAAATCCCTTCCAATCGTGCTTTTGCTCCCACCCCTTCACCTGCTCTTCAGGGTCACCAGTGACCTCCTATTGACAAGACCAAGGGTCACTTCTCAGTTCACATATCCCTTGAACTTGACAGCATTTGACATGCTTCATCACTGCCTTTTCCTCCTGGAAATATTAGCTTCCTTTCCTTCACTCTCCAGATCTTCCTCCTACCCCACTGACCTCCTTCACAGACTCCTGTGCTTAATCCTCTTCTCTCCCTGTGGGTGGAGGGCTCCAAGGCTCCACCTTCAGGCCCTTTCTTTTTCTTTAATACAAGCACTCTAGGTGATGTCATTGAGGCTCACGGTTTGAAAAACCACCTACAGATGCAACACAACCCTGGATGCTTGAACTTCAGACACAAAAAGACAGCCTCCTCTCACCAGGCTTTACCATTTCACTCAATGGAACTCAGATGCTCAAGCAAAAACTTTTAAGATTCTTTCTCTATACACACACACACATACACACAAACATCTGATCCCTGAGCAATTCCTGCCAGCTCTACTTTCACTTTAGGTCCAGAAAACGACCACTTCTAGCCACCCACATTGGATTCTTCCAGTGGACTTCTAACTGGTCTCTCCCTGTTCTGCTTCTGACCCGCTCTGGTCTGGTTTTTACACAGAAGTCAGTGATATACTTTTACAATATAACTCAGAGCATTTATTTTTATAATCTTACAATGAATGAACAAGTCCTTCCTAAACAAAATAAAATAATATTTAACTACAACATTTTTAAAAGAACTATATATTAACCCAAATGCAAATAAAAATTGAGAGAGAAAACTGTAATAAGCTGTCAAATAGTCAATTTCCTTAATTTAAGGAAAACTTAAGCAAACAAAAAAGCATCAAAATTAGAAAAATGGACAATGTGATGCATAAGTAAAAGAAATACAATGAACCCTTTGGTAGGCAGAATAATACTCTCCCCCCTCCCCATATCTATGTACTAATCCCTGATACCTGTGACTATGTTGTTATGTGACTTGGCAAAGAGGGATTAAGGTTGCAGATAGAATGAAGGTTGCTGATCAACTGACCTTGAGGGGAGATCAACCTGGATGATCCTAGTAAACCCAGTGTGATCACAAGGGTAGTTATAAATAGAAGAGGGAGGCAGGAGAGAAAGTCAGAGTGAGGTGATATGAGAAAGACTTAACCTCTCTTTGCCAGCTTTGAATATGGATGGGGTCAAGAGCCAAGGACCTGGGCAGACCCTAGAAGTTGGAAAAGGCGAAGACATGGATTCTTTCCTTGAGCCTCCTGAAGGAATGTAGCCCTGGGGACAACTTGATTTTACCCAGTGAGACTCATTTTAGATCTGACCTCCAGGACTGTAGACTCATAAACTTGCGTTGTTTTAATCCACCAAGTTTGAGTTCACTTGTTACAGCAGCCATAGGAAATGGGTACAGACGCCAACATGGAAAGATATTCAACCTCACCCACCATGAAAGACATGCAAACTTAGGCAAAGAGATGATCAGTGTTTTGCTCTTTTGTCTACTAGATTGACATTAAAGAATTGAATATGTATGTGTGTATATATATATATCAACATACTGGTCAATGGGTGGTAAAATAATATTCTGGCACCTTATTGGTGAAATAAATAATGAGTTCGAACTTTTAGGGGGGCATTTGGTAATTTTTTTTTTTTTTTTTGGTAATATACGTAACAGTATTACATGTACTCATCCTCTGACCCAATAGATTGCTAAGAAAACATGTGCAGGATTTTTTTTTTTCCCAAGCAGCTTTATGGAATTATAATTGACATATAAGAAACTGCACATATTTCTAGTGTAAAATTCTATCAGGTTGTAAAAACTGTGAAATCATCTCCACAATCAATATAGTAAACATACCCATCACCCTCAAAAGCTACCTTGTTCCCTTTATAATTCTACCTTTCTGTCCCTCCATCCCCTCCCACCACTAACTATGGATTAATATGCATTTTCTTGAGTTTTTTAATATATATTTTTTAAAACAGAATAGCTTAGTATGTAGTTTTATGTGTTTGGCTTCATTGACTCAGAATAATTAAGATTCATTCATTCTGTAATACATAAGGTGTCTTAATGGCAGAATTATTTCTAATGGAAAAATAGTATAAACCTAAATGTAAAGCAATAGAATTAATTAAATGAATTATGGTTGCCTACAAGAGAATATATTCTGCAGCCACCAAAAAACAAGTAAATTGAGCAGTATCTGATTAATAAGAATAGCCTCAGGATTTATTAAGCAGAGAACAAGCAGTATAAAATAATGTGTATATTACCATCTTTTTGTGTGTATATGTGTGTGTAGTTTGTGGAAATACACAAGAAAGTATGAAAAATAATTGGTTATCTTTGGGGAAATGGAGGAAGTAGAGAAAGGTTATTACTTGAAACATTTTAAGGCTAGCAATGAGTGACATCAAATTGTGTTCTACATGTTTGGCCCTTAAAATAAGGCAAGGGGAGTTATCTCTGCGGTGATATTTTGTTCCATTTTTGCCCTCTTTGTGCTTTCCTCTGACACATGGGGTCGCCATGAGTCAGAATTGACTGGAAGGCAATGGGTGTATGATTTTATGAAGACAATGAGATGTTCTTCCTGATGAAGTGTGCTAATCATCACCTCCACCCCCTCATCTGAGGATCCTCTCTGTCCCCTCCACCTCCTCCCTTCCCTTCTGGGCAGTCAGCTCAGCGGGAGCCGGCAGCTGGCCTGACCATTTGTGGTGTCAGTCATTTGTGTCACCTGGACCCTTTGTGAGTTGGCACCTGACAGCTTTGAGGACTAGCCTCAAGCAGCTGGAAGGCTCTGTAGGTGATTGGCAGTGGTGGGTGGTGAACACGTGTAGTGGATTTGAGATTGTTGGAAGGCTACAGAGCTAATGAAGAGCTTGAGTGACTCTTGGTGAGCTGCTGGAGCTCTGTCCATGGGATCTCCAAGAGCTTGACCTGGGTCCTGGGGGTCCTTGTTTACTGCTTGGGAATCTAAATTGGGAACTCGCAGGAGGGGGTCCCAATTTATGTGCAATGTCCTGGCTGCTTTCCTTTGGGGCCCTGGGGAAGATTCTGGAGCCCAAGGGGACTGAGCTTGGTTCTGAGAGATGCCCTCGGGATGCACCCTGGGGTCCCACCTGGAGTTCAAACAGGAGTCATGTAAGTTGCATAAGGTGTGGACCATAGGCAGCAGAATAGGTTCATTGCCCAAAAGACTCTAAATTGTCATCTAAGCCACTTTGTAGTTCTTTGCTTTGAGAGTCGTTTTCGCCCCTTTTTGTTTTATTCAGCGACTTGTTGAGGTGGAAGAGCCATTCTTCTGTTTGCTTTGGCAGACCTTTAAGAACATCTGCCAATTCTTTCTGGATTGTGCTATACATAGAGTTTAGAAAATGGGACTTGTGGTCATCATCAGACAGACAGGGATGGATAGTACCCATTTTTCTTTGAGCCGAAACTCCTGCATATTTGAAAGGTAAGAGCTGTTGTGCCTGTGGAGGTTTTCCACTTTAGAAAGGTGGCAACAGCCTCCTAACACTGAACGGACTGAAACTCGTTCTTTCCCTCAAATTCCCTTGGTACTTCCGCCATAACTTTGTTAACTTGCCATAGTTGTTTATTACCAAATGGGATTTTGAGAATCATTTTATATAATTGTGTTTTTAAACCCAAATTCTGATTAGCTCAGGCAATCATGAAAAGGCAACTGTGTTTATCTAAAATCATCTGCCATTGGCCACGAGGCGTCACTATAGAGCAACTAAGGAAGGCAGCTGCTCTTGACTGCTGTTTTTGGAAAATGAAAACAAGGAGGGAAAATCCTCCTGCTTGTGTTTGAGAACGCTTCCTATTTAATCGCCTTTCTCCTTTGGTGGTGCTATTAGCGCAATGGTCATGATCATATTTTCTTGACAATTTCCACTGCTAGATTATGTCACACGTGACAATTTTAAAATGGGGGGGTAAAGAATTTTTATTTTTGAAACAATATTTCTCACTATTATTTCTTTAAAATCCTAGAACATAGCAATTCTTCACTCAGCATCTTGACACACCAACATTGTGCTTGTGTGTATTGTTAATAGTGGCAGTTACATAAGCATTTAAGTTTTGCTTTTCATTTGTTTTATAATTGATATAAAAAGGTAGAAGCTGATTTTAAAATATCAGTCTCATGTTTTCACTTCCCTCAAATGAAAAAGAAAAAAGTAGTCTTACAACTAGTGCCCTAGAAATTGCACATAACTCTGGGAAACCAAGGGGAGAAACCCTTATGATTGTTTATAGCTCTCTTGCCTGCATCATCCTATTTGCTTCCTGGACTCCCACAAGAACCTTTTTAGTGTTTTCCCTTGCAGACCCCTTTGTCTTCTATAGTCCCCTCTCTGTGCTACGGCTGGAGGTTACTTATTTATTTATTTCAATTTCGATGTTTATTATTTCCTTGCTGAAACTCCTCAGACACTTCCATTAATGAATAAGATCCACAATACTCTGGTGGCAGTAGAACTAAACTGTTAAAGGGGGCGTGGGAGGCTGGGTTCAGACTGCCTAAGTGAGATCCCATGTTGAAACAGCTAGGGGACTAGGTTGTTTCCTTATTTACTTAACATCTGCAGTTCACCTAGCCATAAAAGGGATAATAGTACTAACTTCACTGGGTTATGGTGATTGAGAGGGAAGTTGCCTAATAAAAACTCTTTGTAACTTGTAAATATGTATCCTTGATTTTTGGTTTATCAGGAACAGTTCTGGTTTTGCCTGGGGTCCCCATATAACAGCCACAGTTATTACCAGCACCCCTTTATTCCCTAATACTTTCCAGTGTGGACAAATGATAAGGTCACCTATCCTGTAGAATCCTCCCTAGTCTGGCCCTGACTCCCATTTGGGCCTTGCAGTCCCACCAAAGACACACTAGACTCTTGGTGCTTTTAGACTGTTTGGACTTCATCACTGGAATGCCTCCCCAAGTTTCCTACACGAGTGACCCCTTTCTATTCATCAGATGTCAATTTAAATGTCAGGCCACATGAGCCCTTTAATAACCACCGCTCTTGTCTTTCATAGAACCACAACACTGGTGATGAGTGCTTGTGGTTTGTCTCTCCCACTAGACTGAGCTCCACAAGGGCACGACCTATCTTATTTAATTCATCTTTATCGTATTATGTCTGACCAATATAGGTGATCAGTACTTAGCACCCTCACCAGTGTTGAGAAGAAATGAGCACCGGAGTTTTAGATTTGCAATTAGCATCTAGCAGTGCTTTTCAAACAAGGACAATTTTGACATTTGCCAATGACTGGAGGCATTTTTTGATGTCACAATAGAGGTGGGATGTGCCACTGGCATCAACTAGTATAAGTCAGGGATGCGGCTGAACACCCTGCAGTGCACCGACTGCACCTCAAATAAAGAATTATCTGCCCTAAAATGTCAGCAGTGCAAGGCTGAGCAACAGTGATATGCAGTGATTCTAGTTGGCAGTTTCCTGACAATCAAATTCTCAATTCTAATCAGATAGTCTATTTTTTGCTGGAATGTTTCGATACCTCAAAATCTGAGTCTCTTCTTTGGCTTAAAGTAGCTCTTTACGTTCTATAGTTTCCTTTCTTGTCAAAAGAAAAATAAAACACACTTTAGTCTCAAATCGTGGTAATTTTAGTTATTATACATCAGTGATTATATTTTTATACAAGATTTTATAATTTTTCTTTTAATAATATTTGATTGTGTAGTTAGTGAGAGTTTATACAGAAAATTAGGATCCCATTTAAAAATCTCTACACAATTTTTTCAGTGACATTGGTTACAGTTTTCACCCCGTGTCACCTTTCTCCTTATTTCCATCCAGGCTGTTCCATTTCCCGTAATCTAGTTTCACCGTCCCCTTACTTTCTCATCTTTACTTTCGGTCTCATATGGATGATTTTTTAAAGGAGCACACTGCTCGCAGGTGATGGTGATTATTTTATGAGCCAATCAGTTATTTAGATAAAAGTTGACCTCATGGAATTGTTTTGGTTCACGTTTTAAAGAGTCTCTCAGGGCGATAGTCTCATGGAATCCTGCAGTCTCAACTAATCTAGTCAGTCTGGGCTTTTTAAGAATTTGAGTTCTGTTTCACATTTTGCTCCCATTTTACCAGGATCCACCTACTGTATTCCTGATCAGAATGGTTGTTAGTGGTAGCCGGGCACCGTATAGTTCTATGGGTGTCAGGGTACATGCAGCCCTGGGTCGTGTAGATTATTAGATCTTCACTGAGTGTTTGGTTTCCTAACTTCTCTTTGAATCCAGACATGTAGTGGCCAATAGTTGTATCTTAGAGGGCTGCTCTCAAGCTTTTAAGACCCCATATGCCGCGCACCAAACTAGGTTGTAGAACATAAACTTTTTGTGCTACATTATAACAATTGACTGAGTTGTCCCATGAAACTATAGTCCTAAGCCTTCAGACTTCTTAAACTAATTCAGAGAGGCATTTGGTGAAATCTAAGAAGTCTCTAAGTTTGTGCCTTTATGTGCTTTTTTGTATATATGAATATGTATGGATTCATACACTTACATATATACATCTGCATATAGATATATATGTAAGGAGCCCTGATGGTGTGATGAGTTGGAATGGATTCAATGGCAACATTGTTTTGTTTTCCTTTCTGGTGGTGCAGTAGTTAAGCACTCTGAGGCTGGCGGTGCAGTGGTTAAGCACTTAGAGGCTAACCAAAAAAGTCAGCAGTTCGAACCACCAGCCACTCTGTGCCATCAAACCCTATGGGGCAATTCTACTCTGTCTTATAGGGTTGTTATGAGTTGGCAGCAACTTTGTGTGTATATACAAATACATTGGTATGTACTTGTGTGCATGCATACACATTTTTTTAGCTTTGTTGCTGTTGTGGCAGAGTTGTATATAAAAAAAAAATAGCATACCATTTACCAAAAACATCTTTTTTTTTTTCTTGTGTACTTCTTAGTGACATCATTTACTTTGGTAAATTGTGCACACTTGTTGTTACCTTTCTCATTACCAAAAATAACTAATACTATCTAGAGAGTGATCTCACCCTCCCTCCACCAACCTATCCCTGATAACCACCTGTGAACATTGGTTTCAGAATGTATTCCTATTTTTGTATTTTTATAATAGTGAGATCATAAAACTTTTGTCATTTTGTTGTTTATTGACTTTTTTTACCCAGTATAATCTCCTCCAAATTCATACACATTATATTTTGAAAATTCTTCGTTATTCATTTTGGCTGCATAATCCATTATATATGTACCACATTTTGTTTATCCATTCATTAGTTAATGGGCACTTAGGTTATTTCCATCTTTTTGCTATTGAGAATAGTGCTGCAATGAACATAGGTGTGCACGTGTCTGTGTTTTTTGTATTTGGTCTCTAGGATATATACTTAGAAGTGGGATTGTTGAAACATAAGATAGTTCTATTTCTAGTTTTTCGAAGAAGTGTCATACTGTTTTCCACAGTGATCACACCATTTTACAACCCCACCAACAGTGGATAAAGGGTCCAATCGCCCCATATCCTTGCCAGCATTTGTTGTCATCTATTTTTTTTTTTTTAATCAGTGCCATTTTAGCAGGGGTGAGATGGTATCTCGTTGCAGTTTTGAATTGCATCTTTTTTAGGGTCAGAATCGACTTGACAGCCAACAGGTTTTTTTTTTTTTTTTTTTTTAATGGCTAATGATGGTATTTTTTTCATGTGCTTGTTGGCCACTAGAATATCCACTTTGGTGAAGTGTGTTTTCATGTCCCTTGCCCATTTTTTAATTGGATTGTTTATATTTTTGTTGTTGAGTTGTTGAACTTTTTTATATATTTTCGAGATTAAACTCTTGTCAGATATGTTGCTCCTGAAGATTTTTTTCCCCAGTCTGTAGGTTGACTTTTTACTCTTTTAAGGCCCCCAAAATCTAATTTGGTATCTACTGTTCATGCATTAATAGTTGTGCTTGTCAAAAATATATACACATATTATTTTTAAATTTAGGTCCCATAGTTTGGAATCTATGTTTTCTTCCAGAAACTTTACGGTTTTAGCTTTTGCATTTAGGTCTTTGATCCATTGTGAGTTAGCCTTTGTGTATGATGTGAGCTTTGGGTCCTGTTTTCATTGTTCTGAATGTAGATATCCACTTTTGCCAGCACCATTTGATAAAAAGACCATTTACTCTTCCACTAAATGGATTTTGACCCTTGTCAAAAATCAGTTGTCCATAGATGGATGAATTTATTTCTGGGTTCTCAATTCTATTCCACTGGTCTATGTGTCTATCAGTGAATCAGTTCCAGGCCATTTTTATTAGTATGGATGTATACCATGTTTTGATATTGGGAAGTGTGAGGCCTCCTAGTTTGTTCTTCTTCAGTAATGCTTTACTATTCAGGGCCTCTTTCCTTTCCATATAAAGTTGGTGATTTTTTTTTTCCATTGCTGTAAAGAATGTTGTTGGAATTTGGATTGGGATTTCATTGTATCTGTAGATCGCTTTCAGTAGTATTGCTCTTTTCATAAATGTTAAGTCTTCCAACCAATGAGCAAGGAATGTTCTTCCATTTATGTAGGTGTCTTTTAGTCTCTGATTCAAAATGGCCAACACCAGTCCATTTCAGCTCACTAATGCCTAAGATATCGATCTTTATGGATTCTATTTCATTTTGGACAACTTCCAATTTTCCTAGATACATATGTTGTACATTCCAGGTTCTGATTATCCATGGATCTTTGCAGCTGTTTCAACTCATTTTGAGTCATGACACATCAGAAAATGAAGGTCCCAAAAGCTTGACTCCATCCACATCAATAAGGTCAACTCTAATTTGAAGAGGCAGCTCTTCTCCAGTGATATTTTGAGTGTCTTCCAACCTGAGGGGCTCATCTTCTGACACTGTATCAGACAATGTTCCACTGCTATTCACAAGGTTTATACTGGACAATTTTTCCAGAAGTATATTACCAGGTCCTTGTTCCTAGTTTGTCTAGTCTGAAAGCTCTGCTGAAACCTGACCACCATGGGTTACCCTGCTGCTATTTGAAATACTGGTGGCATAGCTTCCAACATCCCAAGAACACACAAGTTACCATGGTACAACAAAACTGACAATCATATGGCCTACTATGCCAGGAGTGACAAATTAAAGAGGAATGGTGTCACATTCATCATTGAAAAGAACATTTCAAGATCTATCCTGAAGTGCAGCACTGCCGGTGATAGCAAAATATCCATATACCTACAAGGAAGACTAATTAATATGACTGTTATTCAAATTTATGCACCAACCACTAATGGCAAAGAGGAGAAAATTGAAGATTTTTAGCAATGTTTGTAGTCTCAAATTGATCAAAAGTGCAACCAATATGCATTGATAGTTGCTGGTGATTGGAGAACAAAAGTTGGAGATGAAGAAGAAGGATCAGTCGTTGGAAAAAATGACCTTGGTGATAAAAACAACAGTGAAGATCACATGGTAGAATTTTGCAAGACCAACAACTTATTCATTGCAAATAACTTTTTTCTAAAACATATACTGCAACTATACACATAGATCTCACTGGATGAAATACACAGGAATAAATCTACTACGTCTGTAGAAACAGACAATGGAAAAGCTCAATATCATCAGTCAGTGCAAAGCCAGGGACCGACTGCAGAACAGCCCATCAATTTCTCATATGCAAATTCAAGTTGAAACTGGAGAAAATTAAAACAAATCCACAAGAGCCAAATCACAACTTTGAGTATATCCTACCTTAATCTAGAGACAATCTCAAGAAAAGATTTGGTGTATTGATCAATAATGACCAAACATCAGATGATTGTGGGATGACATCAAGGGCATCATACACAAAGAAAGCAAAAGGTCATTAAAAAGATGGGAAATAGAGAAAAGACCAAAATGGATGTCAAAAGGGACTCTGAAACTTGCTCTTGAATGTAGAGCAGCTAAAGGAAACTTAGGAAATGATGACATAAAACAGCTAAAGAGAAGATTTAAAAGGGTATCTTGAAAAAAAACAAAGCAAACTATTGCAATGAAATGTGCAAAGATGTGGGGTTAGAAAAGCAAATGGGAAGAACATGCTCAGCATTTCTCAAGATGAAAGAACTGAAAATAAGTTCAAGCTGTATATGAAAGAACACAGCATCAAAATTGGTGGAAGACTCATTAACAGCCTGCAATATGCAGATGACAAACTTGCCTGCTGAAAGCAAAGAGTACTTGAAGAATTACTGATGAAGATCAAAGACTACAGACTTCATATTGATTACACCCCATCATTAAAAAAAAAAAATCCTCATAACTGGACTAATATGATGAACAGAGAAAAGATTGAAGTTGTCAAGGATTTCATTTTACTTGGATCCACATTCAATTCCCATGGAAGCAGCAGTCAAGAAATGAAATGAGGGGCCAAGATGGTGGAGTAGTCAGACACTTCCTGTGTTCCCTCTTACCATAGAGACTTGAAGAAACGAGTAAATCGATTATATATGACAATCCAGGAGCCCTGAAGATCAAAGACAAAGTTGAGGAGTCAGACTGAGTGTCGGGGGCGGGGGGTGGTGAGAAATGGTTCTGAACCAGCACAGAGTTGCCAGAACTGACCTGACTGGCACTGGCAACTTACAGGCTCGATCGGCTGGTGCATGCAGAGTGAGGCAAGCAGTGGCAATCAGGACACGTTTCCCGCGTTGGGAAAAACCGAGCGGTGGAGAGTCTGTTCAAGGTTCCAGAATCAGTGAAAGATAAGTACAAGCATCTAACCTACCAAGGGGATAAAAAAGATCCCCTTTTGGGAAGTACCTCTCTCCCGTTTACCTGTCCCCTCCTAGACATGCTCTGGGTCCCGGTCCAGCTTCAGTGAATGCTGCAACCCCTGGCCCAGAAGTAGGACCTGTTGCACACACCGAGCCATTCTCTCAACTTTAGAGAGGGAACAAATTAACAAACTGGAAAAAATAATCTGCCAGCTCCCCTAAGCTTGGAACTCAGGGCAGGCATAGGCCCTTTGCCTGGGTGCAGGCATAAGGGGTCCACAGACTTTGATGCCTTTCAACCCTGCATAGACAAATGTGGGCCCATTTCAACAGCGTAGGCCTGCATTAACACAGTCCAACGGGCCATATACCTGAAGGCTATTTTCAATTGCATCAGCTATAAAGGGGAGTGGCAGATATATGACATCTGACACCGCCCTGCCCCTTAAGCAGAGTCCCCCGCTACCTACATCAGGGGCCTGAAGACTGGTACTTCTATCTACTTTACCTACCCACCCAAGAGAGAGGTCCAAGAATAAGTGGAGCCTCCCAGTCCTTACAGCCAACGGCATTGTGTGCCCATAATCCAACTGTAAAACCCACCAGCTTACATGCTGTAAGGAACAGGGACATGCTTTCCACCCAGACACTCAGAGGCAGCCATCAAGCCATAAAATAATACTCGTGAAGAGTGTGCTTTTTAATTCAAGCAGATACATGAGACTAAATGGGCTGCTTCTGTCTGGAGGTGAGATGAGAAAGCAGAAGGGGTAGGAACTGGTTGAACTGACATAAGAAATCCAGGGTTGAAAGGAGGGTTATGCTGTCACATTATAGGGATACAGTCACATAGCAATATGTGTATAGATTTTTGTATGAGAAACTAACTCAAGCTGTAAACATTCACCTAAAGCACAATTAAAAAAAAAAAACCTTCACATACATTAAAAATGAACTGTTCGGCAAAATACTGACTGTAAGAAATGCACATAAAACCACGAGAAAGAGAAAGAAATGGAAACAAATAAGCCAAACAAACATGATCCAAAAAAAAAAAAAAACCTAGGGAAGAAATTTGAGGATTAAACAAAGATGTAAGAGATAAAGTGAGATAAGAAATAAACTTAGTTGAAACAATCAATTAAAAGATATAACAATCATGAACATACGTGCTCCTGAATGAACAGCCTCAAACTACATAAAGCAGCAAACAACAGAACAGTGAAGGTTAAGGATGGCAGTAGAGATTTTAACACACCCATCTTTGAAATGATACATAGGGCAGAGCAAAAGCAAGAAAAGATATGTTGTTACTGTTGTTGTTCAGTGCCATCGGTTGGATTCAGACTCATAGTGACCCTATATGCCACAGAATGGTACACTGCCTGGTTCTGGGCCATCCTTACAATCGTTATTATGTTTAAGCCCACTGTTGCAGCCACTGTGTCAATCCATCTAAAAGATACGGAACATTTAAAAAATATATAATTAATATACTAGATCAGATCTATTTTAGGAATAAACTGGACTTTGGCTTTAGCCTTGGTATTGTCCAGAATTTTCTTAATGAGACCAAATATCAGGTGTCTACTCCATCATCATTTCTGATGTCACTTGTATACGATCAATGTATAATAATACTGGTAATATGAATAAGGCAAGTCACTTGGACTTATTGTTAATTTCTGAATATTCGTGTTAAAATATCATTAAGTAGTTCACAAAGATAATGTTCTATATCCTAGTTTGGTGAGTAGCATCTGAGATCTTAAAAGCTCATAAGTGGCTACCTAAGATACAACTATTGGCCTCTGCTAGCATGGAGAAAAAGAGAATTAAGGAAATCAAAGGATCAAAGAAGAAACTAGTCCATTGGACTAAGAGCCCACAAAATAACCTGAGACCAGAAGAACTAGATGGTCCCTGGCTGCCACTACCAACCATTCTGACAAGGGTCACAATAGAAGGTCTTAGACAGAATCGGGAGAAAAATGTAGAGCAAAATTCAAATTCCTAAAAAAGGCCGGACCTACTGGACTGATAGAGACTAGAGGAACCTCTGAGACTATCACCCTGAGATACTCTTTGAACTTGGAATTGAAGCTATTTTTGCAGGTCGCCTTTCAGCCAAATAATAGATTGGCCTATAAAGTAAACAGTATCACCTGGGAGTAATTTGCTCCCTTAAACAATTAACTATATGAGACCAAATGGTCAATATTTACCCAAAAACAAAGATGAGAAGGCAAGGAGGAAAGGGAAGCTATATCGATGGAAACAGAACAAATAGAATGCAAATAATGAGAATGCTAACACATTGTAAAAATTGTAGCCAATGGCATGGAGTAATTTGTATAACAATTGTTAAAGGTGAGCCTAGTTTGCTGTGTAAACTTTCACCTAAAACAATAAAATATTTAAAAATGCAAAATAAATAGAGTACTTGAAATGTAAAAAAAAGAAAAGAAATGAGCTGACATATGAGTTGGTCAAATCTGCTTCCAAAGACCTCTTGAAAGTGTTGAAAAGCAAAGATGTCACTTTAAGAACTAGCGTGTGCCTGACCCAAGCTATGACATTTTCAATCACCTCATATGCATTTGAAAGCTGGACGATATGAATAAGAAATTCCAAAGGAAAATTGATGCCTTTGAATTAAGGCGTTGGTGAAGAATATTGAATAAACCATGGACTGCCAGAAGAAAGAACACGTCTGTCTTGGAAGAAGTAAAGCCAGAGTGCTCCTAGGAAGTGAGGATGGTGAGACTTTGTCTCACATGTTGTCAGAAGGAATCAGTCCCTGGAAAAGGACATCATGCTTGGTAAGGTAGAGGGTCAATGAAAAAGAGGAGCTTCAAGGAGGTGGATTGACACAGAGGCTACAACAATGGGCTCAAACATAGCAATGATTGTGAGAATGAGGCAGGACCAGGCAGTGTTTTGTTCTGTTGTACATTCTATTGTACATGAGTCGGAACAGATCCCAGGACACCTAACAGCTTTTAGTCTCTTTTACGTCTCTGATTAGGTTTCTTCCTAGATATTTTCTCATTTTCGGGGCTATTGTAATGGCATTGTTTTCTTGATTTCAAAATTGATGTTTGCGTTTTTTTTTTTTACTTGTAACCTGCAACATTGCAACATCTAATCTATTGGATCCAGAAGCTCTCTCATGGAATCTTTGGGATTTTTTATGTAAGGGATTATGTCATCCACATCCACTATTAGGGATAGTTTTACTTCTTTTCCAATTTGGCTACTCTTCATTTCTCTCTCTTGCCCTTTTGCCCTGGCCAAGACTTCCAGTACAGTACTGAATAAGAATGGTGATAATGGGCATCCTTGTTTCGTCCCCATTCTCAAGAGAATTGATCTCAGCCTTTCTCCATGGAGAGTAATGTTGGAAGTTGGTTTTGCATGTATGTCCTTAATTACGTTGAATAATTTCCCTTCTATTCCTTTTTTGCTGAGAATTTTTATCAGGAAAGGGTGTTGGATTCCATCAAATACCTTTTCTGCATCAATTGAGATGGTCATGTGATTCTTTTCCTTGGTTTTGTTGATGTGGTGAATGACAGTGATTGATTTTCTAATGTTGAACCACCCTCGCATTCCTCTTATGAACCCCACTTGATCATGATGTATGATTTTCCGATATGTTGCTGAATTCTGTTTGCCCGAATTTTGTTGAGAATTTTTGTGTCTATATTCATGAGGGATATTGGAGTGTAATTTTCTTTTTTTGTGCTGTCTTCACTGGCTTTGGTATTAGGGTGATGATGGCTTCATAGAATGAGTTAGGGAGTATTCCTTTCTCTTCTATGTTTTTGAAGAGCTTCAATAGAATTGGTGTCGACTCTTCTCTGAATGTTTGGTAAAATTCCCTGGTGAATTTTTGTGGGCTCTTAGTCCAATCTGGTCCTAGGCTTTTTTTCATTGCAGTTCTTTGTTGATATCTTTAATCTCTTCTTTTGTTATGGATCTGTTTAGCTTTTGTTTCTCTTTCTATTCGTGTGGAAACCCTGGTGGCTTAGTTGTTAAGTGGTATGGCTGCTAACCAAGAGGTCAGCAGTTTGAATCCGCCAGGTGCTCCTTGGAAACTCTGTTTTTTTTATGGCTGCTAACCAAGAGGTCAGCAGTTTGAATCCGCCAGGTGCTCCTTGGAAACTCTGTGGGGCAGTTCTACTCTGCCCTATGATGTTGCTCTGAGTTGGAATCGACTCGACGACAGTGGGTTTATTTGTGTTAGTTTGGGTAGATAGTGTGTTTTCAGGAATTTTTCCATTTCTTCTATGTTTTCAAATTTCTTAGAATACAGTTTTGTTTTTTTTTTATAGTATCTTGTTTTTCTCAGATCTGCTGAAATGTCTCCATTGTCACTTTTTATTTTGGTTGTTTGCTTCTTCTTTTTTTTCCCCCTTTCTCAGTCTGGCCAGAGCTTTATATATTTTACTGATCCTTTCAAAGAACCAGCTGCTGGTCCTGTTGATTCTTTCCTTTGTTTTTCTGTATTTTGAGTATGTTGCTCTGAATTTTATTATTTCCTCTCCCAGTAGCTTTGGTCTTTTGTTCTCTCATTTCCATTTTTTTAAGTGTTCTGTTTAAGTTACTGGTTTTGGGTGTTCTTTTATAATGGAGGCTTTTATTGCTATCAGTTTCCTTCTGAGCACTGCTTTTGCCATGTCCCAAATATTTTGGAATGTTCTGTTTTCATTTTTGTTTGATTCAAATTTTTTTTTTATTTTACTTTTGTCTTATTCTGTGACTCAATTGTTTTTTTAGCAGTGTGTAATTTAGTTTCCATCATATATTTATTATATTTTTTCTGTTTATTCTTCCTGGTATTGATTTCTACCTTCATACCATTATGGTCAGAGAAGATGCTTTGTATGTTTTCATTGTTTTCTTAATTTATTGAATTTTGCTTTGTGACCTAAGATATGAGCTACTCTGGAAGCTGTTCCATGTGCATTGAAGAAGAATATTTATTGTAATGCTGTTCTACATAGTTAGATCCAATTTGTTAATAGTGTTATTTAGGTTTTGTATATCTTTACTTATTTTCTTCTTAGTAGTTCTATGTATCATCGACCGTGGTATATTAGAATCTCCTATTATTATTGCAGAACTGTCTAATTTCTCTCTTTAGTTCTGTAAAAGCTTGCTTTATAAATATTGGGGCTGTGGCATTGGGTGCATAAATATTGGTAATTGTTATGTCTTCTTCGTGAATTGACCCTTGTGTCGTTGTACTGAAACCCTGGTGGTGTAGTGGTGAAGTGCTATGGCTATTAGCCAAGAGGTTGGCAGTTGGAACCTGCCAGGTGCTCCTTGGAAACTCTATGGGGCAGTTCTACTCTGTCGCCATGAGTCAGAGTCGACTCAATGGCAGTGGATTTTATCATTATATAGTGCCCTTCTTTGTCTCTTATAATAGATTTTGAATTAAAATATGTTTTGTCAGATATTAATATTGTCACTTCACTCTTTTGATTGCTATTTTCTTGGCATTTTTTCCCCATCCTTTGAGTTTTAACCTATTTATGCCTTTGTGCCTAATGTGTGTCTCTTTCAGGCATCATATTGATGGGTCATTTTTTTTTTTTGATCCACTCTGCCACTCTCTCTCTTAACTGGTGCATTTAATCCGTTTACATTGAGTATGATTATTGATAGGGATGAATTTGCTGTAGCCATTTTGTTATACTATTTTGTGTATTATCGGTTTCTTTGATCTTTACTTTCTGGGCTGAGTTCTTTGTGTATACAGATTTTCTTTCATTTATTACTGTTGATTTTTTTATTGGCTGTCTTTTTGTGTTTCTTCTCCTATGTTTTGGTGAGGTTTATATTTAACACCTTACATTTACAACAGTTTGTTTTATCTTGAAATCACCTCAACTTCTCATCAATTCTACAACTAAACCAATCATTCCGCCTTTTGTTTTGATGTTGTTGTCAGTTTCAACTTTGTATCTCAGATTCCCTGTGGTCATCGTTTAACTTTATTTTACTGTGGTGACATCTTGGTATCTGAGTGATGCCGTCATGTGCCTTTACCTTAGGTTGTTGTTCGTTTGCTGGATCCACCTTCTTCTGCCTGTTCATGTGATTTGTAATTGACTGTTGTCTTTGAAGCATTAGAGGTCATATTTTATATAGATGGGTACATAGATGTAGATAGACAGGTATCATATGTATGTTTGTTTGACTTTGTGTTTTGGTTCGTTGGTTTAATATATCCGGAGCTTCACTGCATCTTCTTTCCTTTGGGTTGCTTCCTTTTATTTGTGTTGTTTTAATTGTTGGTCCTTTGTATTCTTGGTCTATGTATGACTTTGGTGCTATCAGTTGGCTGGGTGTGCTTTCCTCTCACTTATGAGTATGGTGTGTTGCACACACCCAGGGATGCTATGTTGTTAGGTAAGTATGTCTTCCATTAGAGGACATCGTGGAGGTACGAGAGCAGGTCCGCTCCCTGATGTGAGGCGCTAGGGGTCAGGTGGTCAGGAACCCTTCACAGCTTATGAGGGATAACTCATTCCCTCCACTTTGGCACGAATGGTTAGTATGTCTCCTTGAGAACAGGGTGAGACCTGGGCAGGGGCAGAGGAACAGGGGCAAGGGTCTGTGCAGGCAGGCCAGACAGGGCCATGTACCAATCTGGTAAAAGCATACGGGGGGGGGGGGGGGAAGGGGAGGGTGTCAATGGGACATGCAAAAGAAGTTAGGAAGGGGTGGGGGCAAAGGGCACCCGGGCCATGTGGCCGGGCCAAGCAGGGGTGGGGAGGCTGGTGGGAGAGTCATGGAGACCCCCTCAGGGAGAAAAGTGCTCAAAGGGAGAGAAAGGCAGTGGCTGGAGTTCATTTGGGTGGGGTGTTGCTAGTTTTTACTCTGTGGATTACTATTCAGAGGGCATTTCCAGTAAAAATGGATGGGCATCTCTGCTGACCAGCAATACCAACCGGAGTTCCTAGTTCCCTCCTTTCTCTGCACTCACCAGGGACACTGGATCTTTCCTTCTCCCTTGTGTTGTTTTCCTTTGCCCCCTACAGATATGCTCTCCCTGTCCTATCTATCCCTCATCCTGAGGCTCCAGTGATTCAGACTACCTCAGTTTGCTCCAGTAGCACTTGCTAATGTCAAAGTTATGGCACTCCTATGCATTACCCTCTTGGGCTTTTTTGGCCCCAGAACAAGTTCTGCTTACCTTTTTTCCTTCCAAGTTTGTTTAGCCAGCATCTCTAACTCTGGCTGTGTTTTCTGTGAAGTTGCCTGTCTGGGATTCTTACTTGGGGATGATAAACACTGCTATCTCAAAATGGCAGGCAGATCACACAGGATGCATGATTCTCTGCATTCCTACTGGTTTCTATCCCTCCTTCCAATTGTTCCATCTGATTCTTCAGCCCTCTGTTTCATGTTCCAGAGTCCAAGGTTATTTGTGTCTCTTTTACTTAGTTTTTCAGGTCTTTGTTGTAGGGGGACATTATGGTGCATCTAGCTGAGCTGTTATGCTTAACCCAAACTTCCACAATATTTTATAATGTAAAAAGCAATTCATAAGTGTATAGTCATATGAAATGGGCAGGGAGTGGTATTCTTAGACTCCAGAGATATATACTGAGAACAGACAGGAGGTCATGTAGTTTGTTGGAACTTAGTTTACAAATCAAGAGATTGGTAACAGGAACACCAAAAAAATCAAAGAACATTGATTGCTAATAAACTCTGGGTTAGTTTATGTGTAGGCTTAGGAATACTACTTTCTGGTGCTTTGTCCTGATATTAGGCTTTTATAGAAAGATAAATTCAATCTAGATAACGCTTTTTTACTGCATGCCAATTAATGTTTTTATGATGAAGAGATTCTTGAATCTGTCATCTCATACAGTGTAGTATTAAAACATCAAAAAATGCTCACCCATAATGAGCATTTGCTGTGTACAGGCAAATGATTCACATTGATACTCAAACACCATCAGGCTAATGCTAATGTAATGCCCCTTTTTTTAGAGAAGAAACTGAGGCATAAAGAAAAAAAGCATTTTGGGGTTGATTAGATATTGAACATGCAATGGTTTATAGATCAAAAAGCAGGTAGAGTATTAAAATTTATTAAATTGATCATTCTTCAAACTGAATTAAAGTACTTCTTCATTTATGGGTTATAAACATGGCTGTTTTAATAAAAAATGATTACGATTTGTATTCTAGTATATTCTATTATCATAGTTTTTAGTTACTCTAAGTCTTAAATATCTATAGTAGTTTTTAAAATAAAAGTTGTAGACATTGCCAAAGGTGAAGTTTATTTACATTGTCCTATATTTGTTGTAGCTTAATGTCATTACACTTAGGGATCAACAATACCAGTCAAGTGCTTTTTTATTTTGAAAATTTGAGGTAGTTTTTTTTTTTTTTTTTTTTTTTAAAGGTGCAACAACCCAAAGAAGTCTTCCTTTTTCTTTTTTTTAATTAAGGGCGATGGAGTGTGACATCTGTATACAGCTTCCTATGGTGTCACAACAACATTGTAAAATTGAGATGCATCAGCAAGAGGTGTTTTTTCTAAGTTATTTTAACAATTTTTTTTATTACTTTTTACCTATTTATTAGTTGCATGTTTCTCCTTTTTCTAGTTGTAGGCACTATTGATTAATTTAAGTGATAATATTCCCACACAGCTAAATGGATCCTATGAAAAACGGAGATGTAATAACAATTGTCGATCGATCTTTCAGGTGGGTAAAACTAATTGGGTTTACAATTAACAGCACATTCTGATTAGTTGCAAAGTTCAACTGTGATCTTTCTTTAATGCTGATGAGTGTCTGAGTGCTTCTTATTGTCATTCTCAACAATTTCTTAATCTTATGGAATATGGATTTAGGAGGCATGAAAAATGAGCCTTAAATGTGATCTTAATTCAAGGATTTGAGTGCACAGGGCTATGCCAAAGGAGGGCATTCTGGTCTTTAGGAAGCTTGTTATTTATTTGAAAAGACTGACTGGATGTGAAGCTCTATGAGTCTTAGGGTTTTTATAGTAAAATACATGCATAGGAGAGGGCACAAAACAAAATGTATGGCTCAATCTTCATGAAGTGAGCACCCACGTGATCATCACTCATCATGAAATAGAGGAGTTCCAGAAGCTTCTTTCATTGTGTATTCTAATCTCTGCTTTTTCCCTTCACCAAGGAAGCCACCATTATGGTTTATGATGTCATAAAAGTTTTTGGTACTTTACTACCTAAGCATGCATCTCTAAATATTGCAGTTTGTCTCTCTTTATTAAACTCCATCTAAATGAAATAATGCATTTCATGTGTTCTATGTGTTTGGAAACAATGTGTATTCTACAGTTACTGGGTGCAGTGTCCTATCCACATAAGTCCGTTAGAGTCAAACCTTCTGTTTTACTCTTTTTCCTCATGTTTATTACTTACTCTCAGAGGAATGTTGAAATCTCCTACTATGGTTGATTCTTCGTTAATGCCAAAATTCTTCACCTTTCATTTCCTTGGGTATAGTAAACTTATTTTAAAGATTGCACTATATTACACTATCTGGATCCCAAATGAATGTGCTTCTTTAGTCTATTGTTTATGCCTCCAGAGACAAAGCAGTTCCAAAGCTGGTCTAAATTACCAAGCTTTCTGTTACAGAAATACACCAAATATATAGGGTGCAACTGTCTTAATCTACAAATCTACCTGTATCTGTGGCCGTATATCTGCCTTTCCTCTTAAAACAAACTATCTATGTGCCTTTCTTAAGACAACCTTCCCCTTATTTGTAGATCCACTCTCTTTGCCTACCGAGACCCTCACACCTGGAGGAGAAAGAACACAACGCTAGCGATTTTTCCATGTACTGATCTGTTCCGATGATATTCAAACAGATTATAGCCCTCATCGATAAAACAAAAGATCACTTCCTAGAGCCTATATTCAGCCAGAGAGTGTCCAAACCATGATTTCCTTTTACTGAAAACTCCATAAAGTAGTTTATTAAGATAACCACCACATTGTCAAGTCCAACAGTTGATTTTACATTCTTATCCTGACTATGTCTAACTCAATTGGTTACTTCCTTCTTTTGAAACTCGTCCTTTGACTCTCACACTCTGTAATCCCCCAATACTGGCTACTCCCTGGCTATTTCCTTCTTTTAGTGCTTCAAAGCTCTGTTCTTGCATCTCTTCTGCTTTCTTTCACAATCTTTTCTCGTGTGATCTCAGTCTCTCAGCAGTACTCTGAACTTCAGCTGCCAGCTCCTAAAGGGCATGTGAAGTGTGTGTTCAGAAACCAAAGTCTTGATATCTTCTGTCTCCCTCAATCTTCCCCATATTGGTGAAAGGGCAACTCAATTTTTATTTAAAACCCATAAATCCATTCTCTTCTTGTCTCACATATAACATTTTTCATGAGATGCTAAAGGCTCTACCTCAAAATATATCTGGAATTAGACCACCGTTCATCTTCTCCATTTCTACCCTCAAACAGGTATCTCTGTCTCCAAGCTCCTTAGGATTGTTTCTGCCCACACAACCAGAATTATCCTTCTAAATGCAAGTCACATGACTCCTATACCTCTAATTGCTTCCGATCTCACTTAGAGTAAAATCCCATCTCTTTTCCATGACTTAGGATTCTGGGTAAGTTGCTTCCTGCTGGCCTCCTTGACCCCATTCTTTTTTCCCCTTTACACTTGTCGAAGTAGCCACCAGTCTTGCTAGTTTACCTTCCAAACTAGAAGTAACACAATTACTGTTGCTCTAATCTGTACTAGATTCACACATAGATGGTGCTGAGGATATTGTTTAATCGTACCCAGTCTAGTCAGTGTTCAGAGATTAATCTGGGTCCCGTCCTCTGACCATGGTGTTCCAAAAGAGATATGAGGCAATGTAGATCTAAGTGTTTATTGTAAAAACACTAACTCTACGTTTGCTTCCATTAACAAGGTAATATATGCAAAAAAGTCTGAAGTTTGTTCTTGACCTTGCACACTAACCAGATATGGAAGCTTTAACCACAGGACATAATGCTTTCATCTGAGATTCAGTCTATCATCCTTTGCACTCCAGGTTTGAATCTGGGCATGTTCCGGAAGGAAGCAACACAACTGAATATCTAGAACAAAAATGTAAAGAGGTGATGGAAAAGATCATCAAGGTTTGGACTTTGATTCCTTAGTGTGATGCCATAAAATCCTTTATATGTACTTTAAGGAGTGATTTCTCACTTTAAGTCAGTGACAGGGAATATGGCTCATTGGTTATAGTAGAAGAATGTGACTAGGGGATTAAAACCAAACTGAGCTTAAGTATATTAAAATAATCTAAAACTATAAGACCAAAAAAAAAAAAAAAAATCCTGTTGCCATTGTGTCGATTCTGACTCATAGCAATCCCATAGGACAGAGTAGAGCTCCTCAGGTTTTCCAAGGCAGTAATCTTTACAGAAGTAGACTACTACATCTTCCTCTTGAGCAGCAGCTCGTGAGTTCAAACTGCCGACTTTTTGGTTGCCAGGTGTCTTAGTTATCTAGTGCTGCTTTAACAGAAACACCACCAGTTGGTGCCTTTAACAAAGAGAAGTTTATTTTCTCACAGTAAAGAAGGCTAAAAGTATAAATTCAGGGTGTGAGTTCCACAAGAAGGCTTTCTCTCTGTTGGCCTTCTCACCATCCTTCCCCCAGACTAAAAGCTTCTCTGTGCAGAGACCCCAGGTCCAAAGGACCAGCTCTCCTCCTTGCACTGCTTTCTTGGTGGTACGAGGTCCCTAACTCTCTGCTTGCTTCCCTTTCATCTCTTGTAAAATAAAGGTGGTACAGGCCACACCCCAGGAAAACTGCCTTTACATTGAATCAAGGATGTGACCTTAGTAAGGGTGTTACAATCCCACCCTAATCCTCTTTAACATGAAATTACAATCACAAATGGAGGACAAACACACAATACTGGGAATCATGGCCCAGCCAAATTGATACACACATTTTTGGGGTGACATAATTCAATGCATGACACGACCCCAGAGCTTAACCACTACACAACCAGGGCTCCTTATCTATATATTTCGTTTGAATAATAAATACATATTTATTATTCAAAATAAGAGTATGAGTCAGCCTTATACTTTTGGTGTAAAAGACTCCTAGAGGATCACCTGATCTTATTTCTTGCAAATCTGTGGTTGGAACAACCTCAAAACATAGGACTCAAATTTTTTTTATCTTATTGCGTAACTCCTTTTGTCTCCCAGTCCATCTTTGCGTGTCTGAAGTCAATCACATTATGAAAACTCTGAGTGTCTAAGATGCTTCCCAATTTTGATTGACAGATTTCCTGTGACACTGAAGGAATATTACTGGGCTTTTCCATGTGAGACAATCTTTCATTATTTGAGCATATCGTTGGAGAACAGGTATTCTAAATGGTGCATTTTATTAAACCACAATTCTGGGCCAATCCTTGAAATATTCTGGTTTTGTATGTTTAGGATTATTCCTGATAATTTCTATTTTTCACATGTTTTAGGAAGCTTCCCGGCTAGTTCAATATAACCCAGTAAGAATTGATTGGCTTAGGAGACATATCATAGGTGCACCTGATATGAGCAATGTTGTTATTGTTAAGTGCCGTTGAGTCAGTTCTGACTCATAGTGACCCTATGTACAACAGAAGGAAACATTGTCTGGTCCTGCACCATCCTCACAATTGTTATGCTTAAGCCCATTGTTGCAGCCACTGTGTCAATCCATCATTTTGAGGGTCTTCCTTTTTCACTGACCTTCTACTTTACCAAGCATGATGTCCTTCTCCAAGGACTGATCCTTCCTGACAACACATCCAAAGTGTATGAGATGTAGTCTCGCCATCTTCGCTTCTAAGGAGCTTTCTGGTTGTCCTTCTTCCAAGACAGATTTGTTTGTTCTTTTGGCAGACCATGGTATATTAAATATTTTTCTCCAACACCACAAGCAAAGGCGCCAATTCTTCTTCAGTCTTCCTTATTCATCGTCCAGCTTTCACATGCATAGGAGGCTATTGAAAAAACCATGGCTTGGGTCAGGCACACCTTGGTCTTCAAGATGACATCTTTCCTTTTCAACACTTAAAAGAGGTAGAGGTCTTTTGCAGCTGATTTGCCTAGTGCAATGCATCTTTTGATTTCTTGACTGTTGCTTGCACGGGTAGTGATTGTGAATATAAGTAAAATGAAATTCTTTACAACTTCAGTCTTTTCCCCTTTTATCATGATGTTGCTTATTGGTCCAGTTTTGAGGATTTTTGTTTTCTTTATATGGAGGTATAATCCACACTGAAGGCTGCAGGCTTTGATCTTCATCAATAAATGCTTTAGGTCATCTTCATTTTCAGCAAGCAAGGTTGTGTCATCTGCATAACACAGGTTGCTAATGAATCTTCCTCCAATCTTGATGCCCCGTTATTCTTCACATAGTCCAGCTTCTTGGATTATTTGTTCAACATATCGTGAAATCATACAACCCCGACACACACCTTTCCTGACTTTAAACCACACAGTATCCCCTTGTTCTCTTTGAACGACTGCCTCCTGATCTATGTACAGGATCTTCATGAGCACAATTAAGTGTTCTGGAATTCCCATTCTTCGCAATGTTATCCATAATTTGTTATAATCCACACAATCAAATGCCTTTACGTAGTCAGTAAAACACAGGTAAACATCTTTCTGCTATTCTCTGCTTTCAGCCAGGATCCATCTGACATCAGCAATGTTATCCCTGGTTCTACGTGCTCTTCTGAATACAGCTTGTATTTCTAACAGTTCCCTGTTGATCGATATACTGCTGCAGCCAGTTTTGAATACTTTTCAGCAAATATTTACTTGTGTGTAATATTAATGATATTGTTCAATAATGTGTGCATTCAGTTGGATCACCTTTCTTGGGAAAAGGCATAAATATAGATCTCTTTCAGTCCGTTGGCCAGGTAGCTATCTTCCAAATTTCTTGGAATAGATGGGTGAGCACTTCCATTGCTGCATCCATTTGTGGAAACTTCTCAATTGGTATTCCATCAATTCCTAGAGCCTTGTTTTTCACCAATGCCTTCAGTGCAGCTTGGACTTCTTCTTTCAGTACCATTGGTTCCTGCTCATATGGTGCCTCCTGAAATGGTTGAATGTCGAACAGTTCTTTTTGGTATAGTGACTCTGTGTATTCCTTCCATCTTCTTTTGATGCTTCCTGCATCATATAATATTTTTCCCATAGAATCCTTTAATATTGCAACTCGGGGCTGAATTTTGTCTTCAGTTCTTTCAGCTTGAGATATGCCGAGTGTTTGTTCTTCCCTTCTGGTTTTCCATCTCCAGGTCTTTGCACATGTCATCATAATACTTTAGTTTGTCTTCTCGAGCTGCCCTTTGAAATCTTCTGTTCAACTCTTTTACTTCATCATTTCTTCCTTTCGTTTTAGCTACTCAGCGTTCAAGAACAAGTTTCAGAGTCTCTTCTGACATCTATTTAGGTCTTTTCTTTCTTTTTAATGACCTCTTGCTTTCCTTATTATGATGTCCTCAATGTCATTCCACAACTGGTCTGGTCTTTGGGCATTAGTGTTCAACTCGTCAAATCTATTCTTGAGATGGTCTCTAAATTCAAGTGGGATATACTCAAGGTTGTACATTGGCTCTCATCAACTTGTTCTAATTTTCTTCAGTTTCATCTTGAACTTGCATGTGAGTAATTGATAATCTGATTCATAGTCAGCCCCTGGCCTTATTCTTTTTGATGGTATTGAGCTTTTCCACTGTCTCTTCCCACACATGTAGTCAATTTGATTTCTGTGTATTCCATATGGTGAGGTCCACATGTATTTTATGTTGGTGAAGAAAGGTACTTGCAAGGAAGAAGTCGTTGTTCTTACAGACTTGTAACATGCAATCCCCTGCATTGTTTCTATCACCTATTACCGATCCTTCTTCGTTTCCAAGTTTTGCATTCTAATCTCCAGTAATTATCAATGCATCCTGATTCCATGTTGGATCAATTTCAGACTGCAGATTTTGGTGACAATCTTCAATTTCTTCATCTTTGGCCTTAGTGGTTAGTAAGTAAATTTGAATAATAGTCATATTAACTGGTATCCCTTGTAGGTGTATGGATATTATCCTATGACTGACAGCATAGTACTACAGGATAGATCTCAAAATGTTCTTTTTGATGATGAATGCAATGCTGTTCCTCTTCAAGTTGTCATACCTGGCACAGTAGACAAGTTGTTTGATTCAAAATAGCCAATACCAGTCCATTTTAGCTCACTAATGCTTAGGATATTGATGGTTATGCGTTCCTTTTCATTTTTGACAACTTCCAATTTTCCTAGGTTCTTACCTCATACATTCCATGTTCTAACTATTAATGGATGTTTGCAGCTGTTTCTTCTCATTTTCAGTCATACCACATCAGCAAATGAAGGTCCCTAAAGCTTGACCCCATCCATGTCATTAAGGTCAACTCTACTGTGGGGATGCAGGTCTTCCCCAGTCATCTTTTGAGTACCTTCTAACCTGAGGGGCCCATCTTCCAGCACTGTATCAAACAGTGTTCCACTGCTATTTATAAGTTTTTCATTGGCTAAATCTTTTCAGAAGTAGACTTCTGGTTCCTTCTTTCTAGCCTGTCTTAGTCTGGAAACTCAGCTGAAATCTCTCTGCCATGAGTGACCCTGCTGGTATTTCAATACCGATGGCATAGCCTCCAGCATCACAGCACCACACAGGCCCCCACAGTACAACAAACTGACAGACACGTTGGGGCTCATTAGGAATAGGAACTTTAATTTCAAAGTCTCCACTGTTGATAAGCATTACTCCTTACCTGAGGAGTAACCTTAATGATGAGACTGCTGGTTCCCAGCTTCTGTGGGAAAAAGGTAGTTTTTGAGGAATAGCAAACCCTGCCCACCATCTTAACTTTTTTTGTAGGTATAAGGAAACTATTATATATTCAATTGTGTCCCCCCAAAATGTGTTTCAAATTGTCTAGGCCTTCATTCCCAATATTGTGTGATTGTCTGCCATTCAGTCATGTGACGTGATTTTCCTATGTGTTGTAAATCCTACCTCTATGATATTAATGAGTTTGGATTAGCATTAGTTAATGGGGCAGGACTCAATCTACAAGATTAGATTATGTTTCAAGTTAATCCCTTTTGAGATATTAAAGAGAGAAGAGAGCAGAGATACAGGGGGACTGTATACCATCAAGTAAGAAGAACAAAGAGAATAGCGCATCTCTGCACTGAGAAGCTCTTCGACCTGGGAAGATTGATGACAAGGGCCTTACTCAAAGGCCAAGAGAGAAAACCTTCCCCTGGAGTTGACACACTAAATTCAGATTTCTAGCCTCCTAGATGTGAGAGAATAAATTTCTCTTTGTTAAAGCCATCTACTTGCAATAGTTCTGTCATAACACTACTAGAGAACCAAAACAGAATGTGGCACCAAAAAGTGGGGTGCTGCTCCAACAAATGCCTAAATGTGGAAGCAGTTTTGAAAATGCAAATGAGTAGAGGGTAGAAGAGTTTTAAAGTGCCTAACAGTAAAAGCCTAGATTGCCTTGAAGAGTCTGTTGGTGAAATTATGGATATCAAAGAAAATTCTGGTGTGGACTCAGAAGGAAGTGAGGAGAGCCATTACGCTGGAGACAGCACAGAAGCAGCAGCAGAAAAATGGCAGTAGCAGTACCTGAAGACCAGTGCAAGACAGCACTGGAGCTGACCCATGGAGCAAGAGAGCAGAGTGCCTTTGCACAGGAGGATTCCTGGTGCAGTAGGGTGCCAATGAGCACTTACTGGTGGAGCTAGGCTTGGCAGCCCAAAGAGCAAGAGAGCTGTGTCCCTTTTGGCCAAAGTTTACTGGTGGAGTTGGGTGCCTCAGGCACTTAACAGTGGAGCTAAACAGCTTTGAAACACTGGCCCAAGCAGGACAGATGCAAGCAGTGAAGCCAGAGGGGCCAAGAGGCCAAGGAACCAGTAAGCAGAAGAGCTGAAGAGACAGGGAACACAGGAGCAGAACTGCTTCTGTCTCAAAGTTTAGGGACACGACTTCTAGGGTCTCAAAGGGCGGAGTCATCACTCAGATGGACTAAGAGACTGGGGCCGCCCATATTTGAAGGAGCAGTGTTGGCTTTCCGCTGGGCCTGGAAGGTGGAGCTGAAGCCCGGAGTCCAGAGAGAGTGGCCAGTACTAGAGTCTGGAGGGCAGGGCTATTGTTTAAACGGATCAGAGAACAGAGGATTACTTTCAAGCCTAGATTATTTTCAAGGCTAATGTAATGTATTCTGCTGACTTGCTTGGTGCTTATTATCCTTTCTTTACCTCCAATTTCTCTCATATGTAATGGAAATGTCTAGCTTGAGCCTGTTCCACCATAGTACTTTGGAATCAGATAACTAGTAAACTAGATTCACAGATGAAGAGAAATTTTTTTGGATTTTGGACTTGGAGTTGATTTAAGACTTTTGTTATGATATGATGGGGTGAATGTGTTTTACATGTGACAAGGACATGAATTTTGGGGGGTCAAAGGGTGGAGTAATATGAATCGAATTGTGTTCCTCAAAAATGTGTTTCAGCTTGGCAAGGCCATGATTCCCAATATTATGTGATTGTTCACCATTTTGACATCTGATGTGATTTTCCTGTGTTGTAAGTCCTACCTCTATGATGTTACTGGAAACCTTGGTGGCATAGTGTTTACGAGTTGGGCTGTTAAGCAAAAGGTCAGCAGTTCAAGTTCACCAGGTACTCCTTGGAAACCTTATGGGGCAGTTCTACTCTGTCCTACAGTGTTGCTATAAGTCAGAATCAACTCGACACCAATGGGTTTTTGTTATGATGTTACTCAGCTGGGATTATCAACAGTTAAGTTAATGAAACAGGACAAAATCTACAAGATAAGTTGTATCTTAAGTCAATCTGTTTTGAGATATAAGAGAGAAGCAAGCAGAGAGACAGGAGGTCCTCATATCACCAAGCAACAAAAGCCAGGAGAGTAGTGCATCCTTTGGACCCAGGGGTCCCTGCACTGAGAAGGTCCTTGACCTGGGAAGATTGATGACAAGGTCCTTGTCCAAGAGCCCCTGGAGCTGGCACCCTGAATTTGGACTTCTAGCCTCCTAGACTGTGAGAGAATAAATTTCTGTTTGTTAAAGCCATTCACTTTTGGTATTTCTGTTATAACAGTGCTAGATAATCAAGAACAGAAACAAACCCAAAATTTAGCTGAATTGTGGGTACAAAAGTGCCACCTAATCGGTGGATGAACTCTTTGTTACTAGTGTATTAAAAAATTGGTATTAAAAGTGAGCTCTGAGACAATATTATAGCAAATTGACAAAGTAATTTTATGGCAATTGAGTATAATAATAAAAATGGGCTTCTATTGCCTCCTTTTTAATTTTTGGCAATTTATATGTATTGTAAAATTATTAGTTCTCTTCATATTGGAAATAAAATACTGCTCACTCACATTGATAGTTTGAGAAGCCAAAAATTCGAAATTGGATAAAGAAATATGTTAAATTATTTGCTTTGGTAGATTTTTGAATCTCCCTCTGTAATAATTCAGATGATATACTTTACCTCCTTTGAAACCTCCTTTGAAACCCCATTAGATTTTAATATATTTTATATAATATTCTTTAGTTGCTCCCTCCAACCCCCCTCAAAATTTCCATATGCAAAAATGTGAAGGCACAATTTATGGGATGAGCCACATAATGGTCCTGAATCTGACTCGCGTTCCATGATTGCAGTGCCCATGGATACATGGTTTTACTCTTGCATTCACTTCTGGGAAGGAGCCCTGGTGGCACAGTGGTTAAGGAATTTGACTGCTAAATGAAAGGTTGGCAATTCAAAACCACCAGAGTCTCTGTGGGAGAAAAGTGTGGCAATTTGCTTACATAGAGATCACAGCCTTCGGTAATCTACAGGGTTGCTGTGAGTCAGAATTGATGGCAGAGATTTTTTTGTTTGTTTTGGTTTCACTTCTGCACTTCCATATATACACATACTAGATGGACCTAAACTTATGAGTCCTATAGATAATTACTGATAAAACTAATTAAGTTCTAATTACATGCCTATGTTGGGTTAACAGATAATTACTGTTGTCAATGGTTAATTTTAGCTTTGTGTCTTCTTTCGTATATTGGAAGACATATTTCAGGAAGTTATGAAAATCATTGAGGTTTTATTTAAATAATTTTAATCCTCAAGTCAGCCAGTAAATGCTTGTATTATGACCACTAGCACCTAAGTATCTTGGACTCATTCATCAAGTGAAGTTTCTGAAAGTCACTTAGAAGCAGTTTGGTAAAGAACATAATCAATAGCAAGAATATTTTCGTAATTACAACTTTCTGTATTTGGAAGAAATTTATATCACTGTTCTTATTTTGCCAATTCACAGGAACCACGGAGTTTATTTGTGCCTGCAAACTCTCCAGAAGAACTGTCTGAGGAGAGCAGCCCTACTGATATAAAAGTTCCACTGCACAAAGAATTTTTAAGGAAATTACTAATAATTTCCTTATAACTTTGATCAAAAAGTTAACAGTGCTTCTCTGCAGAAGTCTGCAATGAGCTTTGGATCCCCTATCATCAGTGTAGCTGACTTTAGCAGTGCTTATGATTCTTCATCAGGTGTTGGTAAATTTACTTCACTTTAAATGTATTTTTCCCAAAACTTTACACATCTACCTTATATATAGACATGAATTGATAAAATACCTTAATTCATTCAGTACTGATTTGCTCTTTGGTAGACACTCTGCTAGGCATCAAGGGTATATGATTCTTGTCTACAGTGATAGATTGTTAGTGAAGACCTGGATAATTATAACAAGGTGTCACAGAGGAACCGCAGGTAGTTAGGGAAGTAAATAGGAGGGAATATCCGGGGAGATTTAAAAAAAAAAAAAAAAAAAAAACCATTGCTTTTGAATCGATTATGACTCATAGTGACCCTATAGGAAAGAGTAGAACTGCTCCATAGAGTTTCCAAGGCTGTACATTTTTTAAAAAATAATTTTTATTGTGCTTCAAGTGAAAGTTTACAAATCAAGTCAGTCTCTCACATAAAAACTTATATACACCTTGCTACATACTCCTAATTACTCTCCCCCAATGAGACAGCCCATTCTCTCCCTCCACCCTCTCTTTTTGTGTCCATTTCGCCAGCTTCTAGCCCCCTCTACCTTCTCATCTCCCCTCCAGGCAGGAGATGCCAACATAGTCTCAAGTGTCTACCTGATCCATGAAGGTCACTCCTCACCAGCATCCCTCTCCAACCCATTGTCCAGTCCAATCCTTGTCTGAAGAGTTGGCTTTGGGAATGGTTCCTGTCCTGGGCCAACAGAAGGTCTGGAGGCCATGACCACTGGGATCCTTCCAGTCTCAGTCAGACCATTCATTAAGTCTGGTCTTTTTATGAGAATTTGGGGTCTGCATCCCACTGCTCTCCTGCTCTCTCAGGGGTTCTCTGTTGTGTTACCTGTCAGGGGAGTCATCGGTTGTAGCTGGTCACCATCTAGTTCTTCTGGTCTCAGGATGATGTAGTCTCTGGTTCATGTGTCCATTTGTGCCTCTTGGGCTCGTAATTACCTTGTGTCCTTGGTGTTCTTCATTCTCTTTTGATCCAGGTGGGTTGAGACCAATTGATGCATCTTAGATGGCTGCTTGCTAGCATTTAAGACCCCAGACGCCACTCTTTAGAGTGGGATGCAGAATGTTTTCTTAATAGATTTTATTATGCCAGTTGACTTAGATGTCCCCTGAAATCATGGTCCCCAAACCCCTGCCCCTGCCATACTGGCTTTCAAAGCATTCAGTTCATTCAGGAAACTTCTTTTCCTTTGGTTTAGTCCAATTGTGCTGACCTCCCCTGTATTGTGTGTTGTCTTTCCCTTCACCTAAAGTAGTTCTTATCTACCAACTAATTGGCGAATACCCCTCTCTCACCCTCCTTCCCTCCCCCTCTCATAACCACAAAAGAATGTTTTCTTCTCAGTTTAAATTATTTCTCACGTTCTTAAAATAGTGGTCTTATACAATATTTGTCCTTTTGCAACTGACTAATTTCACTCAGCATAATGCCTTCCAGGTTCCTCCGTGTTAGGAAATGTTTCACAGATTCCTCACTGTTCTTTATCGATGCGTAGTATTCCATTGTGTGAATATACCATAATTTATTTATCCATTCATCCATTGATGGGCACCCTGGTTGCTTCCATGTTTTTGCTATTGTAAACAGAGCTGCAATAAACATGGGTGTGCATATATCTGTTCATATAAAGGCTCTTATTTCTCTAGGATATATTCCGAGGAGTGGGATTGCTGGATTGTATGGTAGTTCTATTTCTAGCTTTTTAAGAAGTGCCAAATCGATTTCCAAAGTGATTGTACCATTTGACATTCCCACCAGGAGTGTATAAGTGTTCCAATCTCTCCACAGCCTCTCCAACATAATAAAATAATAAATTTTGTGTTTTTTGGATTAATGCCAGCCTTGTTGGAGTAAGGTGAAATCTCATTGTAGTTTTGATCCATATTTCTCTAATGGCTAATGATTGTGAACATTTCCTCATGTATCTGTTAGCTACCTGAATGTCTTCTTTAGTGAGGAGTCTATTCATATCTTTTGCCCATAATAGGGTAATTTGTCTTTTTGTAGTTGAATTTTTGCAGTATCATGTAGATTTTAGAGATCAGACGCTGATCGGAAATGTCATAGCTAAAAACTTTTTCCCAGTCTGTAGGTGGTCTTTTTACTCTTTTGGTGAAGTCTTTGGATGAGCATAGGTGTTTGATTTTTAGGAGCTCCCAGTTATCTAGTTTTTCTTCTGCATTCTTAATAATGTTCTATATACTGTTTATGCCATGTATTAGGGCTGTAATTTTTTACAGAAGCAGACTCCCACCTCTTTCTCCCACAGAGCTGATGGGGTGTTAGAATCACTGACCATTCAGTTAGCAGCCAAGTGCTTAACCACTGTGCCACCTTTCCATTTCCTGTGACCTTTTGCCATTGATTCGATTCTGACTCATGGAGATCCTTTGGGACAGTGTAGAACTGTCCCGTAGTATCTCCAAGGAGCAGCTTGTCTACTCAAACTTTGAACCTTTTTGGTTAGCAACAGAGTTCTTAACCACTAGACCAACAGGGTTCTCTTCCATCTACAGCAAAGCAGAAAGAAGAATAAGCATGCAATATTTTATGCAAATAACAAATGGCTTCTTTGTTTGTTTGCCAAAGGTTCCCTCCCCCTGAGAGATATTTTCATAAGCCCTGATATGCCATTTTTTTTCACATGTTGCTGTCAAAAATTAGCATAATGTACTTATGAAAATACATTGTGGGGTAGGAAGAGGTTGCCAGACAAATACAGACCATGGGTGTTATTTTCTTAAAAATTTGGTAATTGTTTTTCAAACAGGATCTGAACTACAAAGCAACCTTATCATGGGAGTTTAATCCTCGGGATCAAGTCAAAAGAAATCCATTGGGAACCTTTGAATTTATGTGTGGCTCTCAGGTTTTTTATATTGCATTCTCAGGCTACCATACAAATAGTTTCTTATAAAACAGTGAATTACCAAGATATTCTGGGTTTTTTACCATGGATACTTTCATTTTAAATAGGAGATAAGACTTACACAGTGATAACTGTGTGCTAGGCACTCTTTCACATGCTTTACAACTTGAAACTTTTTGATTTTCAGTGCAAGAGGAATTATCATGTGGTAGGTAATGTATTTATCTCCATGTTACAAATAGGGACACTGACAAGGTCACACAATAAGTGGCAGTGATATGACTTTGACTTGGTAGCTTGGTAGGCTTGGTATCTCCTTGACATCTGCTATATTTATCAGGGATAGCAACAATGGGCTCAAGCATAAACAATGAATGTGAGCATGGAGCAGTACCCAGCAGTGTTTCCTACTATAATACACAAGGTTACTATGAGTCGGAACTTTCTAGATTGGCACCTAACAACAGCAACAACAACAGCTCTTAGAAAGGAAAGATCTCCAGCGATCCTGGTGTGATAATCCCAGTATAAGTCCCTGGCTCCCCAGAGAGCCAGTACATGAGAGACATGTGTTTGTCTATCAGGTTGACAAGTACATGTCAGTCAAAGTTTTCCTAGTAGTCTACAAAGGGGAAGCATCACTTAGACAAAGGATTTATGCTGACCAGCCCTTCACAGAGATCATGTGGTAGGGCTGAGGTTGTATGAGGTGCCTGTCAGAGTCATTTGGCGGACTTTTCACAGGTCATAAATTCTCAGGCCTGAAGGAGCCCTGGTAGTCCAGTAGTTAAAGCAGTTGGCTGCTAATCAAAATATCAATCATTTGAACCTGTCAACTGCTGCTCAGGAAAAAGATATGGCAGTCTGCTTACATAAAGATTTCTGCCTTGGAAACAATATGGGGCATTTCTATTCTGTCCTGTAGATAGGATTGCTACAAGTTAGAATCGACTCAGTGGCAAAGGGTTTGGTTTTTTGGGTTTGATCAGAGAGAATTGGGGTGAGGCCCAAATACATACCTTTTTCAAAATCTCTCTGAGGTCACTGCTAAAGCAGGCATCTTCATCCTCCCCCTTCCTCCGAGGTGAAAACTTTGGATTAATCAGTTTATTAAACTATGTCTAGGTAGGATGTTTTGGTATTCTACACGAAATCATTGTCCTGTCCAGTTGGGATTGAACTCTTAGTAGTTTGTCCTCGGATCCCTCATGAACTCTTGAAGCAGTTTTACCTTCATCAGCATTACTAGAGAGTGAAGCTGTGCTGTTGATTTTAGGTTTTAATAATTTTAAATAGGATAGTTTTAAATAGTATTTTATAATTTTTGTAATGTTTTAATTAGCACAATATATACTATTTTTTGATAAATAATCATGATAAAAATTGTTTTGATACTTATTTTAAAATTTTTATTGTGGCAAAATGTATAACAAAAAGCTTGTCATTTTAACCATTTCTAAGTAGAATTCAGTGATATTAATGACATCCACAGTATTGTGCTACCAGTAATTAATTGTAACATGGTATAAAGTATAAGTTTATAATTATAATTGTTATAATTATAAATTAAAGGAGCCCTGGTGGCACTAATGGTTAAGCATTTGTCTGCTAACCAAAACATTGGCAGTTCAAAACCACCTTGGCTCCGCGAACAAAGACCTGGCAACCTGCTTTTGTAAATAAAGATTACAGCCAAGAAAACCCTATGGAGCAGTTATACTCTCTCACATGGTGTCACTGTGAGTCGAAATCGCTGGACAGCACCTACCAACAAGTATTGGATTTGTTTTGTCATTGCATTTTTCGTGTTTTTTTTTTTCTTTATTATTTAAGAATAACAAATACCTTTACAAAGAAAGAGGGTCTCCTTTGGTGGCATGCTTAGACCAGAAGTATCTGATAAGAAAATGCCACTAAACATGCCTCTGACAAGAGGAGAAACACCTAAAAAACACAAATTTCTTGAGACCCAGCCTCCACCTATTTTAAAGAAGACCACTAAGGTAAGTTTTACTGTATTTTCACTCATATTTCATGCATACACACTTGGTACAGAGTCTTTCCAAACTCCTGACACAGGTAGGATTTCAATTAAGTCATTTTTTTAACAAAATAAATAAGATACAAAAAAGTCTAAAGGAAAGCTCATTGATTTGGACGCTGGACAATAAAAATCTCTGTTGTTAAATATGGTTGTAATACAGGCCAGACACAGATAAGCCATGGAGCCTTTCCTTTGAATAACAAAGCTTCGTTAGGTCCCCTGACAGCCACTCATACAGGGACACATAAGTGGCCTTGCAATTATAGTAAAAATTTAACACTAAAAATAAATTGGGTGTATCTTAAAACCGTAAAACCCATTGCCATCGAGTCGATTATGACTCATACCGACCCTATATGCTAGAATAGAACTGCCCCATAGAGTTTCCAAGGTGGATTTGAACTGCTGACATTTTGGTTAACAGCCAAGCTCTTATTCACTGCGCCACCAGGGCTCCAAAATGTAACCATATGGGCTTTTGTATCATTTTGCTTTAGAATTTTGAGACTATTTTAAAGTCTTTAACTGTTGGCTAAAGAAAAGCAGCCATGTATGACAGAACACCTCTACTATATGTCATCAGCTATTTAGAACCTTTTATCACCTATGCCTAGGTTATGTTGTCCTCTCTTGTTTTTAGACTTCTGTAAAGGTCTGGCTCCATAGCTCACCTTCATCTAGGGCCTGGGAAGACTCTGCTTCCCTTTTGCACCAAAAGGAGTGGTAAGGGATGGGTAGTTTCCTTCCATTTTATGGGGACTTAGGAGTGAGCAGCCCACCTTCCATATAGACCAAGGGGGTCGAATAGCCACGGGAGATATTTCTTCAGATCAGGACCAGAGCATGCTTGCCCTTCACTCATCATGAGGCTCCTTCCATCTTCCTCCCTGAAGTTTCTCTATTAGAACCTGCCTGCTGCTTTTCTTTTCTTTCTTTTTCCTCTAATGAGTGGCAATGGCAACCACCTCTACCTTAGTCTTCACACACAAGGAAGCATGGCTAAAACATGTGTTGCTTCGTGTTTTAAAAAACTGAAATTCTTAGTTAACTAGGCACTAAAAAAACACACACTTAAGTTGAAAAACAGGACTTTCAAAGGCACATAAGGAAAAAACAAAGAAGAAATCATACTCCACAGATATGAGGTTACAATATGAGTAGCTTTTACATGTTAATGATATTATTATAACATAATATTATGTGTGCTTTTATGTTCTGAAGTTTTGTTAATTTTATTTATTTTTATCTACAACTGCCAATGGACCAGGTTCCAGATGTGTTCGGTACAGGCTATGGAAACACTCTCTGTATGACAACAGCAGGGACAGCTTCTGTGGAAAATCTAAAAGTTCCTGAAGATTTTTTAGGTAACAAAGTCTTCCCTCCCCATTTCTGTTGTTATGACACAGGCTGCATCATTATACTATGTCTGTTAGTATAAGCCTGTACTTATTATTTACACATTTGATGTTGGATTGCTTGTGGAACATAACTGCTAAGTTTGTTGTTTTGTGCTGTCAAGTCGATTTTGATTCAAAGAGACCCTGTTAAGTTTACCCTGTGAGAATACACACAACTAGTCCTTATATTTGCCTATATCATCACCTTTATTGGAGATCTCTTTATTTTTTCTCCACTTTTCCACATGCAGAAGAGTAACTGTGTAGTCTTTCTTTTCCATCTTAAAAACTCCCTTAAGTATTTTTTTTTTTTTTTCAGAGAAGGTGTGGTGGTTATAAATTCCCACAACTTTGTCTATTTGGGAATGTTTATTTCATTCGAATTTTGAATGATATCTTTGCTGAGTAAAGAATTCTTGGTTGATAATTCTTTTCCTTCAGTACTTTATATATGTCATTCCATTGGTCCTAGAGCCCTGATGGTGCAGTGTTTAAGAGGTTGGCTGCTAATCAAAAGGTCAGCAGTTCAAATCCACCATCCACTCCTTGGAAATCCTATGGGGCTGTTCTCCCGTGTCCTATAGGATCCCTGTGAGTCAGAATCAACTAGACAGCAACAAGTTTGGTTTCGGTTTCTTCCTGGCCTCCAGGGATTCTGAGGAGAAATCCACACTAATTCTTATCAAGGTCCATTATATGTTATAGTGTGTTTTTCTCATGCTGCTTTCAGGACTCTCTCCTTGTCTTTGGTTTTCAAAAATTTTATTAAAATATATCTTTGTGTAGACCTCTTTGTATTCCTTCTTTTTGGAGTTCACCTGGCTTTGTGTATTTGCAGGCTTGACTCCTCATTCAGGTTTGGGAAATACTCTGCCATTATATCTTGGAAAATTCTTTCTAGCTCTTTCTTTCTGTTGTTCTGGAAATCCAAAAATCCTAATGTTTGGATTTCTAAATTGAGTTCCACAATTCATTTGGCTTTGTTCACTTTTGTTGTTTTTTTCTCTTCTTTCTCTTGAGGCTTGGTATGTTTAGTTACCCTGTCTTCTAGTCCACTTATCCTGTCTTCTGTCTGCTTGAATATAATTTGAATCCTTCCCTTGTGTTTTCCATTTCAAGTATTTATTTCTTCTGTTTTTTTTTAATGTTTTCTGTCTTCTTCTTTTGGGTTTCTTCTTTGTTTGTTTTCCTGATTATCATTAGTTTGTTTCCTGTGTGGTCTTTCCCTTCTGTGAGCATATTTAACACTGTTGTTTGAAGGTCCTCTATTTTTCACACTAACCTGGCCTCCATAAAACTGATTTTTGCTTTTTTATGGTTTTCTTTTAATTCAGACATTTTCTCTTGCGTTCATGTATGCCTTTTTTTGTGTTTTGTTGTACTTGAGGCATTTGAGCATATTATTGAATTAATTCCAAGACTCAGAATCTTCTCTTTCTCTAGATCATACAATTTTCCCCCTTTCTCCTTATTTCCTTGTTCTTCTCCAAATATCCACTCAAATTCGCTCTTGCTGTTAAGTTTTCCAGCACTGATGCAGTATTTCTGGGGACTTGTGCCCCCTTCCCCTCTTCTATGGGAGGCAGCCAGGTACTTTTTTTGTTTGTATTTCATGGACTGCACTTGCTTTTTCCAGCTTGTATGCTGGCAGGATAGGCAGGAACCCTGTAATGAGATATAGAGAAAGAGTTTCCTTAGACACCCAATTTTAGGTTTGTGTGCAGTCTTCTCTGCCTAAAGTACCCTTACATATGGCTATCTGGCTGGCTATAGAGTCCAGGTCTCACTGTGTATCACACTCTGTTCCCTCCCAGGAACCACATGGCCCCAGATTTGACATGTCCCTTCTTAGGCCTGAGTGCAGTAGCTTCACTGTTGTCAGTGCCCTCTCAGGTGGCTGGCTGCCTGGAGAGCCCTGGTCTCACTCTGTGCTGCATGATGTTCCCTTCCAGGAATTCCAAGGCACCAAGATATCAGTGTGCCAAGGTGCCCTTTCCTAGGACCACTTTCCTAGGCTTGCCTGCCTACAGCGCCCCAACTTGTGCTTGAATGTTTGAAACTCCAAGTCTCACCGTGCTCTGTACTGGCTTCCACCCTCCCAAGTTGGCTGTGCAGTGCCTAGGAGGAGCGTGGGGTGGAGATAGTCTGTGAACCCTTGCTCTCTGGCAGTCAGTGTGTTACCTTTTACTTGATTCAGACTTCCCATTGGTCCTCCAGTCCTTCATCAGTTGTCTGGAATTCTGACGGTATTTAACGTTCTGATATTTTCTTGTTTTATTATAGTTGTGGGAGATTTGAGGCATGGACTGCTTATATTGCATTTTGCTCTGACCCCTGCTTAACTGTTTCTTGAAAAAAAGTCTTGTGAAAAGGTTTCCTTAAAGTCTTAACAGTTGAGTCAATTAATTAACAATAGTTGCCACTTGTATTACACTTTCAGTTAAAATATGTGTCTTAGCCATCTAGTGCTGCTATAACAGAAATACCACAAGTGGATGCCTTTAACAAAGAGAAGTTTATTCTCTCACAGTCTAGTAGGCTAGAAGTCTGAATTCAGGGTGTCAGCTCCAGGGGAAGACTTACTGTCTCTGTCAGCTCTGGGGGAAAGTCCTTGTGATGAATCAGTCTTCCCTTGGTCTGGGAGCATCTCAGCATAGGAACCTCAGGTCCAAAGGACGCTCTCTAGTTCCAAAACTGCTTTCTTGGGGTGTAAGTTCCCCAAATCTCTGCTTACTTCCCTTTCCTTTTATTTCTTGAGAGATAAAAGGAGCACAGGCCACACCACAGGGAAACTCCCTTTATATTGGATCAAGGATATGACCTGGTAAAGGTGTTACAATGCCACCCTAATCCTCCTTAACATAAAATTACAAAAACAAAATGGAGGACAAACACAGAATACTTGGAATCATGGCCTAACCAAGTTAATACACACGTTTTTGGGGGGTCATAATTCAATCTGTGACATCGTGATATGACTATACTATGGAGATTGTATCATATTAGTACCATGGCAAGTACACAGACTAGTTTTCATGTTTCATTATTTTACCTGTGGCTTCCACTGTGAAAATGTTTGGAGGAAGCTGAGATTTAAATTAGTGAGGAGAATCTTTTTTTTTTTTCCTGGTAGATTTTAAGTTAGAAGAGTTATTTTACTGTTCAGTATATCCTATGGCAGTTTGGCTCCTATTAGAATCACATTTGGATTAATAAATTTATCGTTAAAGAAACTCAAAAATCTAGAGACAGAATTTTTGACAGCATGCCTCATCAGTAAACAAATTTTGAGCATATTCCATCTATTACCACCGTAGCAGCTGTGAAGATATGGCTGAAACCACATAAGGTAAGCCTACAGCTCCAAGATCTCAGAAAAAGTACAAGAACTGAAAAAAAACACACATGAGTCAGGAGAAAAGAAAAGAATATTCCCAAGACTATGGAGACATAATATAGTATTCCCAGAGATTCCAGATCACATAAAGAATCACAGAAGTGCAAAAAAAAAAAAAAAAAAAAGGAGAAAAACACTGCAATTAAGAGAAACACCAATATTTCTAAGACTGTGAGGAACACTAGTGTAAGCCTTTAACTCATGACAGACCTGGCTGGCATAAAAGATGTTATGCACACACTACAATAACCAGGTGAACCAGTGAAGCAGAAAACTGATTCCTTAGTAAGCCCAAAAGGCAAGAAACTGATGAGATCATCATCGAAGTCAAACCATCCCTAATGATGACAGTGATATTAAACCTCTTAAAAACTACACAACAAATTGTGCAATCAGATCACCAGCAGTCAACAAGAAACTTGGTAGTGCTCCCAGAGAGAAACCAGAGCCTTTGAGGAGCATCAATGAACACCTGAGGATTCTACTAAAAATAGCCTCAACAGAAAACTCTCAGGAGAATGCCAGAGTGGCCAGGTGGGTGGAAATCTGGCAGGTTAGAAGAGCCTTGTGAAGACTCCTTGGGTACACCCAGAAGATACACCGGTATTACCATGCAGTGACAGAAGGTGATCTGGGCATTCCTACCGTTGCATACACATTACAAGAGAGGCAATTTCCTAAAATACCTGTCATAAAAGAATTCCAGTTGAAGTCTTGAGGATGCAAAAGCCTACGGAAGGTGAAAGGTTGATTCACCAACTAAAAATAAAGTAAGAACATTACATCATCATAAAATGTCATCTTGAGTGTTTATTCTCAATTTCTGTACATTAATTTGTAAGAATATAATTTTAATTATAGTAATTGGATATCCTTTTTCAAACTAAATAATTATATGTGATAGTAAAAAAAAAACAGAAAAATGTTTGTGATTTTTAGAGGGACTATAGTAATTTGAAAAAAAAAACTAGCTAAAATTATTTTTCACATTTTAAGAAGAATAAGGAAGGGAAGGAATGATATTTATCTCAAACGTGTGAAAAAGTGTCCAGAAAAAGGATGGGCAGATCAATTCTGTGTATTTCCGGTCACTGCTACCAGGACCACTGCATAGAAATAGTATAACAAGTCCCAGGAATTTAATAATTAGAGCAATATAAATAAAGGTTGGGTATCCTTGAGAAGTACATAACTATCAGGATTGTTATAGAGATTTCTTCATTATGAGAAGTCTTACAAAATTCCAGAAATCAGGCTTTTCCTATTTAGATTTAGAAATGATTTTTTTTTTTTTTTAATAAATGACTTTTAAACAATTAGGAGTTCATGTATTGTCCATCTAATAGGGCATTTTACTACAGTGTAAATCGTTATAATTAGATTTGACTTAGATCACATCCAAGCATGGTGATTGAAATTTATCTGAAATTCCTTATTTCTGGTTTATCAGTAGAGTTTTTTTTTATTTTCATTTCTTTGTAGGAACATAATGTCAAGGCGTTATCTTGAATATCTTAGATTATTTAGAAAATAAATTAGTGTAAAGTTTTGAAATGAATTCCTCCTTGAATTTACATGTGATTAGGTTGTACTTCATGTTGGGTTTTGAAATTTCCTTTGCTTATGATCAGAATTTTCTAGAAGTCTTCTGATATCTTTGGGATGGACAAGAAGACATCAGTCAAGAAAATTCCTTTTGTAATCTTTGTGAAGATGGTAAGTAGTCAGCCTCCTTTACATGTTGTTTTTCTAACACTTACCACATTTACGAGTTTGGATAAAATTTCAGGGTCTCCTTTTTGAATCGCTGAAATGCCCCAGGTATAGGTTACTGTTGTAGCTGTTCATCCGTACTCTGTTGTCCCCAGTGTGGGCTCCCTGAGATTTCCGGGGACTAGCTGAAATCAAAGATGAGTTGTCATTCCTGCATGATGCTTTTGAGAAATTTGCCATGTATTCTGCATTCGGCAAGGCATGGCTGACCCTGTTTCCTTAGACACCAGCCCACCTACCTTCGTCCTTCCTTCCTGTGTTACTGTGGAGCACATCCTGGAAGCCTTGCTATTGCAACTGTAAATATTCTTGCTATATCTGAAAAGTAAGCCTTTTAATGCATAGATCATCATTATCATACCTAACACATGAGCAATAACTCCTTAATATCATTAGATCACCAGTCAGAGAACAACTTTACAATTTCCCAGTGAATATCAGGATGCAAATAAGTTTCACACAGTGTAATTGGCTGATATGTTTCTGAAATCTCTCCTTCTCTTTCTGTTTAAATCGCTTCCTCCCTCTCCCCTCTAAATTAATTTTTCTATTTAAGGAGCAGGTTTATTTGTCCTATGTAGTTAGTCACATTTTAGATTTTGCTATCTGTGTCCCTGTGGAGGTCTTTCACACCCTCCTCTGTTCTCTATATTTCCTGTGAGTGGGTAGTTGAATCTAGAGCATTTTATCTGATTCAGGTTTGATTTTTTTCAAGGCTACTTCAGAGGTGGGGATGTGTATTTCTACTGATTGGTACATAAAAGTAGGATTTGTTCATTTACTTTTTTCTCATTACCAAAGCAATTATTCAATGTAACAGTACAGTTCATTCAGAAGAATAAAAAAATATAATAGGGTATATTCTTTTATATATTTTACACTATGTTGTTGTTTTTTTATTGTGCTTTAAATGAATTTACAATTTACATTTCAAGTCAGTTTCTCATACAAAAAGTTATGTACACATTTTTATATTACTCTAGTTGCTCTCCCTACAATATGACAGCACAATCCTCCTCTCCAACCTGTATTTCCCTTGTCCATTCAACCAGCTCCTGTCCCTCTCTGCCCTCTCATCTCACCTTCAGACAGGAGCAGCCCACATAGTCTCCTGTGTCTACTTGAGCTAGGAACCGCACTCCTCACCAGTATCATTTTATGTCCCATAGTCATGTCTAATCTTTGAAGAGTTGGTTTCAGGAATGGTTTTAGTTTGGGGCTAACAGAGATTCTGGGGGCCGTGACCTCTGGGATCCCTCCAGTCTCAGTCAGACCATTAAGTCTGGTCTTTTTCTAGAATTTGAGTTCTGCATTCTACTTTTCTCATGCTCCATCAGGGATTATCTGTTGTGTTCCTTGAAGACCCTTCTGTCGTTACTAAAACCTGTACCAATGATTGTTAAGAAAGACAATTCAAAATGTAGGATCACATTTCCCAGCCAATCTGTGAAAAGGTGAAGATTTCAATGGTTTTGCCCATTTTTAATCTTAAAATATATACTGATAACTCTGTAATATTCTCTAGACTGGGGCAGACATGGCTGTGGCAGCATGCTTGTCCATTTTCCCATTCTTGCTTATTCTGTAATATTTCCATGGACTTGGGCACACATTAGCCCTGGCAGCATGCTTGTCTGCTTCTCAACTTTTGTCTTTTTGAACATATGCTGAATAAAACTTTCCTTTTGCTTTACTAAACATTGTGATGTTTTTTCCCCACAACACTGTATAATTGGAAGAATAATCTTCCAGCATATAGAGATGATTCAAAATGCACAGAAGCTTTGTTTGTGTCCATCTTTGCCACACATCACACTAACTGAGCTGTCAGTCACCCCTAAATATTCTTCTAACTCCTGTTGTAGGGTAGAGACATCACAAAGTTTAGTAAAGCAAAATAAACTTTTATCCAGCTTATATTCAAAAAGACAGAAGTGGGAAATGGACAAGCATACTGTCACAGCCATGTCTGCCCAAGTACAGAGAATATTACAGAATAGGCAAGAATGGGAAAACAAACAAGCATGCTGTTAACAGTTGCCAATCTGACACAAAGGGTCCTTGTCTTTTCCCAAGTAAGACTGCAAGTGAAAGACAAACTTTATCTTCAGCAAGGTTTATTTTGCTTGACTCAAGCACAAGGAGTCAGTGGGGGATGTAAGCATCTCCAAAAGACTGACTTGAAAAGGGAAGCAAGTCTAAGGCTTATATGGGTTCGGTGGAGACAATAGAGTAATGAATATTTAGTAGGCTTCTTTCAAGGGGCAGTTACTTCTCAGAATGGTGGTGTATGCTAATTAGGTTGCGCATGCATCTGGAATCTAAGATGGAACCCGCTGATATTCAAGATGGAGTCCTCTCAGCAGCCCTTGGCATCACTTATTATGGGATATAGCGCAAGTGCACTTGATCTTGGGCTCTACATCGCCATCTTCAGAGGGCTAAGGAAGGCTAAACAGTGGTCACACTTTGTTCTTCTGTGCATGCAGAGCCTATAAAGCAGGAGGGAACTAGAAAAACACTAAGAAGGAGATAGTAATTCATGGGTTGTTTCAATCTTATCTCATGTTGACAGGGTAGGTTCCTGTTTACCCAACTTCTAGATAATGGTAATCTTTTAACACCTCTTTTGTTCACCTGCTGGCACAGTTAACCCTATCTGTCTCAATGTTCCTAGAGCCATGTCTGCCCTAACCCAAGGAAATATTATAGAATAAGCAAAAGTGGGAAAACGAACAAGCATGCTGCTAGAGCCGTGTCTGCCTGAGTCTAAGGAAATATTACAGAATAGACAAGAGTGGGAAAATGGACAAGCATGCTGCCACAGCCATGTCTGCCCGAGTCCAAGGACTGTTAGAGTAATTGGTATATATTAAGGTTTAAGGTTACAAATGGGCAAAACCACTGAAAGCTTCTCCATGCCACAGATTTGCTAGAAATTGTGATCCTACATTGTGAATTATCTTTCTTAAAAATCATGGGTGCAGGTTTGAAACTCCCAAATGACACTTCTTCCTCTTGCTTTGAGCAACATTTTTTAGGAAGCTGCAGCAGGTGGTAGCTATGCACACTAAACTGGCCCCAACTAGACCTTGGAGCATGCGCAGATTGAGGAGATCGCATCCATAACCTGACCCCGGACTTGATCATGGCAGGAAAGGAAGATATTTTCCAGCCCAAGGTTGAACCTGAGCCCTTTTAAGAAGCGAGAGGTCCTACAATGCGGGCGTCCAGTGCAGAGTGACTTAGCATCACCGCCCCAAACATGGGCAAGAGCAGGCAAAGGACAGAGAGTTCTGGGCACCAATTCCAAACCCCAGAAGCATTTAGACATAAAAGGCTCCTAGCTCCTGCAAATGGGAAGCTCACAGTCTTCAGGTTGCTAGACTCTGTGTTGTTCCTCGTCTGCGAAGATAATAAATTTGCCACTTTCTGTTTCCTTTGCAACCGGTGTCCCTCTTATTGCAATTAGCTAATAAGCCAGGATAAGAACCCAAGAGGCCTTAGATTACAGTTTCAGTAATGACAGGAGGGTCTTCATTGGTCTATTCAATTTTCTGTTCACTAAATGCTAATACAAAAAGATAAGAGTGGAAAGTCTTTTGTGCTCTGTTTGATTGTTTTATGTGAAAGGTTTCCTAAAAGATATTTTCCAAGATTATCCTAGCTATTTTTTTTATTGTCTTTATACCTCAGGGCCCAGTTGATGTGCCCTTTTGAGTTCTTATGAGTCCAATTCTCTATGCTGAAGGACAGGGAATAATGATTCCAATACTATTTACTAAATCATACCAGAGGAGGAGAGGATGGTCTTAGACAAGGCACACCCAAAGGCCGTCAGGTTGCATAATCTCAACCTCCAGAGTGGTGTTAGACTCCCGGCAGCCCAAGTTGTACCTGCCATAGATCAACACTGGGATCCAAATGATTGGCTGGGGGCAGACAGCTAGAGCACTATAAAAACTGTTTGATAGTTGGTTTGCAGCAAGAGGCTCCAAATAGAAGAACCTTAGGAAAGTTCAGACCTGAAGGAAAATCCCTCCAGCTTCCTAGGACAGAGATATGAACCATACTGGCAGTTTACTGATACAAAGCCTGGAGACCCAGAGAATGCTAGGCTAACAAGTCAGTACTGCTGACGTCAGGCGGAAACGTCAAAAATTAGTAGGAATGAATACTTCACAACTTGTTGAGAGTGCCTTTAAGGTCTTCAATAATCTGGACAAGGTACAACAAAAAAGACTGTGCTCCTGGCAGCAGCTCTCGGAGGGAACCTGCCACCCACGCAAACCTCATGCGGGGTAAGACCTCGTGGGCCTCAAAAGGGCTGGTGGCCAACCCAAGGTCCCCTAAAGCTAGATCTCAAACAGTGTGCTTACTGTAAACAATAAGGCAATTGGAAACAAGAGTGCCCCTTGTGGCCAACCCAGTCTGAGCAGGAAACCCATAACAGCTCCTGAAGCTGTCAGTAGACAACTTAAACTAACAGAGCCCAGGGGATACCCTGCAACCCACGAGGAGCCCTGGGTTCTATAACAGTGGGAGGAAAACTTACTGACACAACAAACCAGAGAGCTGGAGAACGTGGCCTCTGCTGCTGTCCCAGGCACACAAGGGACCCTCCTACAGTCCCAGCCCTCAGCTGGCTTCATTAGCAGGGTGGAGAGCTGCCAAACATAGGTAGAGGAGGCACACAGCTTCAGGGCCTGGTGAGATGGTCACCATCCTTACCTCGCCCCATACCCTGGCAGGCCCGTGACAGCAAAGAGCATCTCGGCCAGTGGGACTGGAAGAAAGAAAGCCTACTAGAGATAGCTTTTTGGAATAATGTGCTATGGTCAACAGAGGCGGCAGTCATACACTGCCCAGGCCCCAGAAAGGAGTGTCTCACATAATTAAAGGATCAGGCAGCCAAACAAGCCACTAGAACAAAACCCCTGCCATTGGCCTTGCTTTAGTTCCTAATCTTCAGTGACCAGAAAACCCCCAGAGCTTGTGGATGGGGCTTTGACCTTAACAGGGCAGAAGACGGGTGGTTGTGCGAAGGACAGGCATTAATACCAGAGCACCTGATGCACCTGATAATAAGGTAGCTCATGAGAGCACACATTATGGTCAGAATGCTATGTTTCACTGGCTAGCCAAACTGATTAAAGGGCCTAATCTACAGAACACTCAACAATGTGTCAATTGTGTGAAGAACAATCCAAAAACAGGTCCACAACCTCCTAAGCCTGGGGTACAATTCCCTGGTACCAGACCCGGAAAAGACTGACAAGTGGACTTAACAGTTATGCTAATAGCCATTGGAGCTTTCAAGTATCTTTTAGTGTTTGTAGATACCCTTAAAGGATGGGTAAAAGTCTTCACCTTCCAAACAAAAAGGCATCAAGCATCCGAGGTAAGCAAATCTGTCCTTGGTGAGGAAATTGTTCCTAGATTTGGCCTTCCTTATTCAATTCAAAGTGATAACAGAGGAGTCTTTGTATCCATAGTTACCCAAGAGGCCTCGAGACATTTAGGAATTCACTGGAAGCTACATGCTCCCTGGAGACCACAGTAACTATTGCATTGACTGTGTGCTTCAAAGGTCTAATTAGAAACCTAAGCTAGTGTGGGCAATGTGGGTGAACGCTTGTATTATAAGACACCAACGTGCCCTGGATCAAGCTGCTACGTTGCCCTGTTGTGAGTCCAGTTGACCCCTAGAAACAGGCTCCAGTTGAGCCCTTGTGAGATGCTGTATGGGAGACCTTTCCTTAAGGCAGCCTGGGGAAGTAGTGCTTCAGATGATACGGGAACTTAGTGTTTCCAGGTATCTTAGGTAACAGTTTTCATTGTAACATTAGCTTAAATACTTTCGCATCCTGGCTCCACATTTCCTGCTCCATTTCTATTTCAGTTCCTGGCCAGGGGGTGAAGCCAACTTGCATTTCAGTGGTTATTGCCATGTGTTCTGCTTATACAAGGCAATTTCTTCTTCTCTTAGTACCTAAGGTTGGCCTTTCTCTGTGCCCTTCTAAACCTTAGGTGTGGTGCAAGGTGGCAAAAGCTGGCGTGTAGCATTGGTGCCCAGAAGTTGGAAGCCATCAGCAGGTGTACAGTGTTTATGGGGAGGTTAAGATTGAGTGGAAACCTCTGAGTGTTTGAAAGGGCCTGGCAGCAGGAGAAAGCCAGTAGAGCTTCTGGTGGCAGTATAACAGAAGGGTCCTGGAAACCATCTACCTGGGTTCAAATCTTGGCTCTGCTGGCTATTGATTTTGGGTCAAGGGGTTTCACTTCCAGGTGGCTCAGTTTCCTTATCTGCAAAGTAGCAGTAAATAACAGTGGCCGCTTTATAGGGTTATACTTCTTTTTTGTGAGTTTGGTGGGAAGGTAAGGGGATGGGGGTAGAGATTGTATAAAAAGATCAGATTCAAGCTCTATAACAATTTTCCTTTTCCACCTTCTAAGTCTTCTTTGCCTGCTACCCCCAGGAGCTAATCGTTCCTGGCCTCTTACTAAAACAAACAAAAAAAAAAACCTAGGTCCCTAAAACTCTACCCCATGTCAGCAGGAAGTAGCCAGATGAGTTGCTGACCCTTATGCCTTAAGATTAAGGAATTGCTACAACTCAAGGGGGATTGTAACCTGACCCTACAAACACTTTAAACTAGCCCAAGCCAGATTTGGCCTATCCCGCATGTGCAGGAGGGCCAACTGTGAATGCTAATTGACCTTGAGAATGAAATATATCACCTCCTGTTTCCTGGCCGTCTTCCAGGATTTTGCCTTCCCTGTATGCGTGTGTGGCCACCCTCTTGCTTCCCAAATCAAATATAAGCCCTGCCTCACCATAGCTCGGGGAGTTGGATCTGAAGAGCTTCCTCCTGACTCTGCTCTGCGCATTGCAATAAAGTTACTTTCTCTTTCTCAAAGACCTGTGCCCAGACCATTGGAAAGTCTGAGCGTGCGGGATGAAGACCCACCTTCTCGGGTTGAGTAAAATTATTCACCTCAATCCATTTACTGTTGTGTACCCATAATCTCCCAGTCTAACCTTAGATAAAACAAGCAAAAACTTGTCATCGAGGTGATTTCGACCCATAGTGACCCTATAGGACAGAGTTGACCTGCCACATACGGTATCCAAGGTTGAAATCTTTACAGAAGCGAATTTCCACATCTTTCTGCCATGGAGCAACTGGTGAGTTTGAACTGCCAACCTTTTGATTTAACCACTGTGCCACCAAGACTCTTAGTCTAGCCTTGTTGTTGTTAGGAGCTGTCGAGTCAGTTCCCACTCATAGTGACCCTATGTACCACAAATAAAACACTGCCTGGTGCTGCGCCATGCCCACAATCGTTACGCTTGAGCCCATTGTTGCAGCCACTGGGTCAGTCCATCTTTTGAGGGTCTTCCTCTTTTCCACTGGCCCTGTACTTTACCAAGCATGATGTCCTTTTCCAGAACTGATCCCTCCTGATAACATGTCCAAACTATGTAAGATGCAGTCTTTCCATCCTTGCTTCTAAGGAGCATTATGATTGTACTTCTTCCAAGACAGATTTGTTCGTTCTTTTGGCAGTCAATGGTATTCTTAATATTCTTCACCAACACCACAATTCAAAGGCGTCAGTTCTTCTTTGGTCTTATTCATTGTCCAGCTGTCACATGCATATGATATGACTGAAAATACCATGGCTTGGGTCAGGTGCACCTTAGTCTTCAAGGTGACATCTTTGCTTTTCAACAATTTAAAGAGGTCTGTTGCAGCAGATTTACCCAGTGCAATGTGTATTTTGATTTCCTGACTGCTGCTTCCCTGGCTGTTGATCGTGGATCCAAGTAAAATGAAATTCTTGACAACTTCAGTCTCCATGTATCATGAGCTTGCTTATTGGTCCACTTGTGAAGATTTTTGTTTTCTTTATGTTGAGGCGTAATCCATACTGAAGGCTGTGGTCTTTGATCTTCATCAATAAGTGCTTCAAGTCCTCTTCACTTTCAGCAAGCAAGGTTTTGTCATCTGCATATCACAAGTTTTTAATGAGTCTTCCTCCAATCCTGATACAACCTGCTTCTCCATATAATCCAGCTTTTTGGACTATTCGCTCAGCATACAGATTGAATAAGTGGGGTGAAAGTATAGAGCCGTCATGCACACCTTTCCTGACTCTAAACCACACAGTATCCCCTTGTTCTGTCCAAACAACTGCCTCTTGATCTACGTACAAGAGCCTCATGAGCACAATTAAGTGCATCCAGTGACTGCTTCTTCAGCTGACTCCGTATCCAGAAAACCTTCCCAACGGCAGAGAACATTCACACATACCTGCCAGAGGCCTCTCCTGGGTCGAGAGATTCAACCTGGCCTCCACCATTTAATCTCCTCAGCAGGCAGTTGGCCCGCACCTACACACTCTACCTTTCTGCATGAATGCCACATCCAACTAGGATGCAAAGCCACTCAGCCAAAGACGGGACTGGCATAAGCAAGTGAAACCCCCATTTATTTGCCTATCGTGCCATCTGCTGGTCGAGAGCCTCCCATGGCGCAGGTGAATGTCAGGTGGGTAGGGCTAAGGCTTGTTGACCATCACCATAGAGACAGCCTCCTGAGGCAGTGGACAGAGCTTCTGATGGGGCGGGTTCACAAGTATTGAGCCAATAGCAGAGATCTGGCCCAGCTGGCCTATTACCCTGGGCAGTTCATTGTGAGCTATGAGACGCAGGGGCCACTTCTGACTGTGGCCACAGGAATTCAGCACACCCAGGGAAAAGCACCGCAGGGTGGGGCCCCTGATGGTCAGGAGTTCAAGGCACAGAGAGAGCAGACTGGGTACATCTTTTCCATTTACTTGAGGACATCAGTAGGCAAGGTATCCCCACTTAGCACCTATTCTTTCTCTCAGTCTCTGCCTGTCTGTGCTGGTTGTGTGAGATCTTTCAATTATGCTGATGAAAACATCACAACTAATGCATCAGTAGAGAAAGCCTAGAGAAGGACAAGGGTAGGCCTCTGGCGATACTGTTTTCCCAAAGGCAGAGAATGGCAGGTAGCCTCTCCGCTGGGTTTTCAGTGTCTGGCACCTGATGAGGGAGCTGAACATTGCAGGACCACGGCTTGGGAGGGGACTCTCCTGGGTCTAGAGATCCACCTGGCCTCCACCATTTCAAATTCTCAGTGAGCAGCTGGCTGGCAACCAAACACTCTCCTTTTCTGCATGAATGCCATATCCAATGGGGATGCAAAGCATGCCTCTCAACCAAAGACAGGACCTGCATAATCCAGTGAAGCCCCCATTTATTTGCCTATTTTTGCCATCTGCTGGTCCATAGCCTCCCATGGCACACTGCTTTTGTGAGGGGCCAGAAAACCTGGCAACCAGGGCCCCTGGAGGCCTGTGGAGTGTGTATGTGAGAAGGCTGGTGACCAGTGTCCCCGGTCCTGGAGGGAGCATTGGGCCTGGGTCTGGCTGGCCTGCAGCTTCATGAAGCGTGGCCCCGAAACTGGCCTTTGGCTGGTGCCTCCAGGAATGTGTGCATAACAGCTGTTTCTCCTCCCATCACTCTGAGTCCGCCTCCATTGACTATGTGAGTTTTGAATTAACAGTGGTGTCATAGCTGTATAGATTTCCACAGTCAGGCTGGCCATGGCTGACTCTGGCCCAGGCAATGGCTCTGAAGCTTCAAGTCCTGGATGATGACACGTGGGCCCTGGCAGACATTATTCCTTATCAACTCAGAGGTCTGGGTGAGCATAAGCAGGCCAGGTAGGCTAGGTGAATGTCGGGTGGCTCGGGCTCAGGATTGTTTACCATCACCATGGAGACAGTCTCTGGAGGCAGTGGATACAGCCTCTGATGGGACTCAGTCACAAGGACTGAGCCAATAGGAGAGATCTGGCTCAGCTGGCCAATGGCCTGGGTCCCTTCATTGTGACCTATGAGGCTTAGGGGCCACTTCTTGCTGTGGCCACAGAAATTCAGCACACCCAGGGAAAAGCTTCACACAGGGAGCCCCTGATGGGCACAGAGGTCCAAGTCACAGGGTAACCAGGCTGGGTACATCTTTTCCACTGCCTTGAGGACATCAGGAGGCAAGGTATGCCCACTCAGCACCTATTATCCCTCTCGGTCTCTGTGTCAGCTGTGCTACATCTCTTAGTTGTGCTAATGAAAAACATCACAGCTAAGGCATCAGGAGAGAGATCCCATAGAAGGAAGAGTGTAGGCCTCTGGCAATATTGGTTTCCCAAGGGCAGAGAATGACAATAGCCCGTCTGCAGGGTCTTCAGCATCTGGCACCTGATGAGGGACCTTAACAGGTCCGGATCCTCGCCAGACTGAGCTTGTGTGCTGATGTCAGGCCATTCATTGAGTGATCCTTCAGTTGACACTTTGTATACGGAAAACCTGCCCAGTGGACTACGAGGAAACCATTTACACATACCTACCAGAGGACCAAAGGGTCGGCAGTTCGAATCTGACAGGCGCTCCTTGGAAACTCTATTGGGCAGTTCTACTCTGTCCTATAGGGTCGCTATGAGTCGGAATCGACTCGACGGCACTGGGTTTTTTTGTACCAGAGGACTCTTATGGGTCTAGAGTTTCAACGTGGTCTCCACCATTTCATCTTCTCAGTGAGCACCTGGCCCGCAATCACACATTCTTCTTTCTGCATAAATGCCAAAACCAACTAGGACGTGAAGAGAGCCACTCAGCCAAGGTCGGAACCAGCATAATCAAGTGAAACCCCATGTAATTGTCTATTTTTGCCCTGTGCTGGTCCTCAGCCTCCCATGGCACACTGCTTTTGCCTGGGGACCTGGATCCCAGGGCCTGAAATCCTATCAGCTAGGGCTTCTGGAGGCCTGTAGAGTGTGGATATGAGGACACTATTGAGCAGTGTCCCTGGTGCCAGAGGGAGCCGTGGGCCCCGGTTTGGGTGGCCCTGGGGCTTCATGGCACCTTTCCCAGACACTGGATGTTGACCTGCGCCTCCATGAATGTGTGCATTCCAGCTTCGTTTCTCTTCCCTCCACTCTGATTCTCCCTTCATTGGCAATGGGAGTGTGGAACTGACAGTGGTAACACAGATCTCTAGATTTCCAGGGTCAGGCTGGCCTTGGCTGACTCTGGCCCAGCAATGGCTCTGAATCTTCAAGTCCTGGATAAAGACATGTGGGCCCTGGCGGATATTATTCCTTATCAATATCATATTATTCCTTATCAATTCAGAGGTCTGGATGAGCATAAGCAGGCCACGTAGGCTAGGTGAATGTTGGGTGGGTGATGCTAAGGATTGTCTACCATTGCCATGGAGACAGCCACAGGAAGAGTGGGCAGAGCTTCTGATGTGCCAGGTCATAAACACTGAGCCAATAGGAGGGATCTGGCCTTCCTGGCCAGTTCTACACAGTTGACACAACAGCAGCCTCTTCTCGCTTTGGCCACAGGATTTGAGCACACCCAGGGGCATCTTGGCAGGTGGAACCCCCTGATGTGGACAGCTTTGAGGCACTGGGAGAGCAGGCCTGGTACCTATCTCCTACTTACTTGAGGATATCAGTAGGCATGGCATCCCCACTCTGCATCTATTGCCTCTCTCTGTGTCTCTGTAAGTGCTCATTCTGCAACATCTCTGAATTCTACCCCTGAGAAACATCACAACTCCCAGTGCCTGAGAGACAGCCTAGATATAAAAGGGGGAATGCATCAGGCTGTACTGGAGGCCCATGGACAGAGAATAGCAGGTAGTCTATATAGATGGCCTTAGATACTAGTGATTGATTTGGGAGCTATACCACGGGCAGACCCTGGATAGGTGGAGCTTGTGGGCAGATGGAAGGCCCTCTGGCAACTACTATTTCTGCTGGTATGTTTTATGGAAAAGCCCTGCCACGTGGAATGGGCAGAAAGCATTCACACATAACTGCCAGAGACCTCCTGGGTCTGAAGATCCCAACCTGCTCTCCAACGTGTCATCTTCTCAGCATGCACCTTGCCTGCACGCAGAAAATCTGCCTTTCTCCAAGAATGCCTTCTCCTACTAGGAAACAGCATGCCACTCAGCCAAAGGCAGTACTGCCATAGTCAAGTGAAACTGCCATTTTCAAATTTTTGCCATCGGCTATTCCACAGCCTCTGGTGGCACACTGCATATGCGTCAGGTCTCCGAGGGCAAGGCCGAAACCCTGATGGCCAGGGCCCCAGAAGTCCAGTGGTTGTGGATATGGGGATACGGATGCCCTATTTGGCACATACAGGAAGGAGCCTTGGGCCCTAAAGAGGCTCACACTTGGGCTCCACGACATCTGCTACTGTCCCTGGCCTTTGGCCCGTGCCTCCGGGAATGTCTGCTCTCTAGCTACATTTCTCCTCCCATCACTCTGAATCTGCCACCAGTGGGAATGTGAGTGTGGAAGTCAACATCTATCCCTGCTGGCAGTGTCACAAGACATGAGGCTGAGCTTGTCTGTCTTCTGCCACAGGAAAGGCCCTAATTCTTCATCCCAAATGATGACACTTGGACCCTAGAGGACATTATTTTTTCATCAACAGAGAGGTCCGGGTGAGGGTCAGCAGGCCAGATAGGCCAGGTGAAGACCAGGTGAGTGGAGCTAAGGCTTGTTTACGATCACCATGGAGACAGCCACCAGAGGAAGAGTGGGTTGAGCTTCTCATGGGCCTGGTCTCAAACCCTGAGCCAATAGGAGAGATCTGACCTACTGGCAAGTTCCACAGAGCCCTTTCACTTTGACCAATGACATGCAATGGCCTCTTTGGGCTTTGTCCACACTAATTGAGCACACCTAGGGGATATCTTGGCAAGTGGAACCCCCTGATGTGGACACAGCTTTGAGGCACTGGGAGAGCAGGCCAAGTACCTGTCTTCCACTTACTTGAGGATATCAGTAGGCATGGCATCCCCACTCAGCATCTATTGCCTCTCTGTGTCTCTCTGTATGTGGTCACTCTGCGACACCTCTGAATTCTACCCCTGAGAAACATCAAAACTCCCAGTGCCTGGGAGACAGCCTAGATATGAAAGGGGGAAGGCATCTGGCTATACTGGAGGCCCATGGACAGAGAATAACAGGTAGTCTATATAGATGGCCTTAGGTACTAGTGAATGCTGGGGGAGCTACACCATGGGCAGACCCTGGCCAGGTAGCTTGTGGGCAGATGGAAGGCCCTCTGACAACTACTATTTCTTCTGATATATTGTATGGAAAAGCCCCACCACGTGGAATGGGCAAAAAGCATTCACTCATACCTGCCAGAGACCTCTCCTGGGTCTGAAGATCCCAACCTGCTCTCCAACTTGTCATCTTCTCAGCATGCACCTTGCCTGCACACAGAAAATCTGCCTTTCTCCAAGAATGCCTTCTCCTACTAGGAAACACAGCATGCCACTCAGCCAAAGCAGTACTGCCATAGACAAGTGAAACTGCCGTTTTCAAATTTTTGCCATCGGCTGTTCCACGGCCTCTGGTGGCACACTGCATATGTGTCAGGTCTCGAGGGCAAGGCCTAAACCCTGACAGCCAGAACCCCAGGAGTCTAGTGGTTTGTGGATGTGGGGATACGGATGCCCTATTTGGCGCATACAGGAAGAAGCCTTGGGCCCTAAAGAGGCTCACACTTGGGCTCGACAAAGTCTGCAACTGACCCTGGCCTTTGGCCCATGCCTCTGGGAATGTCTGCTCTCTAGCTACATTTCTTCTCCCATCACTCTGAATTTTCCACCACTAGGAATGTGAGTGTAGAAATCACCATCTATCCCTGGTGGAAGGGTCACGAGTCATCAGGCTGACCTTGGCTATCTTCTGCCCCAGGCAAGGGACCTAATTCTTCATTCCAAATGATGACACTTGGGCCATGGAAGACATTATTTTTTATCAACACAGAGGTCTGGGTGAAGGTCAGCAGGCCAGGTAGGCCAGGTGAACGCTGGCTGGGTGGAGCTAAGGCTTGTTTATCATCACCAAGGAGACAGCCACCAAAGAGTGGGTGGAGCTTCTGATGGGCCAGGTCACAAACACTGAACCAATAAGAGAGATCTGGCCTTCCTGGCCAGTTCCACAGAGACCTTTACTTTGACCTGTGACACTCAGCAGCCTCTTCTGGCTGTGGCCACCAGAACTGGGCACATCAAGTGAAAGTCATGGCACACGGGAGCCTCTGATGTGGACAGTTTGAAGGCCCTGGGTGAGTGGGCCAGGTACCTGTTTTCCACGTACTTGAAAACGTCAGTAGGCAAGGCATCATCACTCTGGATCTATCGTCTCTCTCTGTCCCTCTCTGTATGTGTCCTTTCTGTGAAAGAAAACATCGCAGCTACAAGAGCTGGAGAGAGAGCCTAGAGATGAAAGGGGGAAGGCGTCTGTCTTGGTTGTCCATAGGCAGAGAATAGCAGGCAGTCTATCTGGAAGGTCTTAGAAACTGGTGATTAAGGATGGAGCTATACCATGGGCATACCCAGACCAGGTTGAGCTTGTTGGCAGACAGAAGCCCCTGGGGCGAATACTACTATCGCTGATACATTGTATCAAAAAACCCTGCCAGGAGGACAGGGCAGAAAACATTCACACATACCTGCCAGAGTCCTCCCCTGGGTCTGGAGATCCCAAACTGGTCTCCATCATGTCATCTGCTCAGTACAAAACTGGACCGCACACATAAAATCTGACTTTCTCCATGAATTCCTTATCCTACTAGGAAACACAGCATGCCACTCGGCCAAAGGCAGTACCAGCAAAGTCAAGTGAAACATCCATTTTCAAATTTCTGTAGTCTGCTGTTCCACAGCCTCCAGCTGCACGCTGCATATGGGTCAGCTCTTAGGAAACAAAGCCAAAATGCTAGAAGCCAGGGCCCCAGGGGTCCGTTTGTGCATGTGGGACATGGGTGACCTGTTTGCCATGTATGGGAGGGAGCCTTGGGCCCTAGACTAGGTTGCTCAAGGGCCCCACCACGTATGGTACCGTCCCTGGCCTTTGGCCCGTGCCTCCCTGAATGTGTACAGTCTAGCTACATTTCTCCTCCCGTCACTCTGAGTCTGCCTCCAGTGGCTACGTTAGTGTGGAAGTCACCATCTGTCCCTGGCAGCAGTGTCACAAGTCACTAGACATCTTGGCTCAGGCTGACCTTGGCTGTCTTCTGCCCCAGGGAAGGGCTGCAATCCTTCATCCCAAGTGATGACACTTGGGCCCTGGTGGACATTATTCTTTATCAACACTGAAGTCTAGGTAAGCATCAGCAGGCCAGGTAGGCCAGGAGAATATTGGATGGGCGGGGCTGAGGATTGTTTACCATCACCACGGCGACAGCTTGCAGAAGCAGTGGGCAGAGCTTCTGATGGGCCGGATCACAAATACTGAGCCAATAGGAGGTCTGGCCCACCTGGCCCACTCCACAGAGCCCCTCATTTTGACCTTTGACACTCAACAGCCTCTTCTGGCTGTGGCCACAGGAATTGAGCACACCAAGGGAAAGTCACGGCACATGGGAGCCCCTGATGTGGACAGGTTGAAGGCGCTGGGTGCGCAGACCAGGTACCTGTTTTCCAGTTACTTGAAGATGTCAGTAGGCAAAGCATCCCCACTCTGGGTCTATTGTCTCCCTCTGTCTCTCTCTGTAAGCATCTGTTCTGTGAAATCTCTTAATTTCTGCTGTCTGGTGTTCCACAGCCTCTGGCCGCACAGTGCATAGGTGTCAGGTCTTAGAAGACAAGGCTGAAATCCTGGAAACCAGAGTCCCAGGGGTCCACTGGTTTGTCTATAAGGAGACATGGATAACCTGTTTGCCACATATAGGAGAGAGACTTAGGTCATGGACTGGGTTGCTCAAGGGCTCCACCACGTACAGTACCATCCCTGGCCTCTGGCCCCTGCCTCCCTGAATGTGTACACTCTAGCTATATTTCTCCTCTCATCACTCTGAATCTGACTCCAGCGGCTACGTGAGTGTGGAAATCACCATCTATCACTGGCAGCGGTGTGACGAGTCACTAGACATCTAGGCTCAGTCTGACCTTGGCTGTCTTCTGCCACAGTGTGGCTAATTGCTTCTTTTTCCGTGAGCTCAGAAGAACTGGATGGTTCCCAACTACCATTCCTAAACATTTTGATCAAAGATTCTATAGAAGAATCCTGATCAAAATGGAGAAAATGCAGAACAAAATTTCAAATTCACATGGACCTTCTGGAGCCATGGAGGCTGGACAAATCCCCTACACTATCGCCTTGAGCTAATCTTTAAACCTTAAACCAAAAATATCCCCCAAGTCTTCTTAAAACCAAACCATAGTTTAGCTTAACTAGTAAAGAATGTTGCCTTGAGCATTATGCTCTTTTAAGATCTATTTATGCGAGATTAAATTGACAATAGCAACTCAAAAGAATAGATAGGAACCTTAGGAAACTATAGAGTTTCCAAGGAGCAGCTGGTGGATTCAAACTGCTGACCTTTTTCTTAGCAGCCAGAGGCTTATTCAATGATAGTTTAAAATGTAAACAGAGCATCTCCCATCAATTTTTTTTTTTTTGGCATTTCTTGAATACCAAATGAATGTACTTCTTTGGAATATGTAAATGACCTCATTTCTCTGAACCGTCATGATAATACATGACTTCTCTCAAAGGTATTTTCTATGATTTTCTTAGTAAATTTAGAGTGTAACAGGAGAATTGGGCACCCTGTTTTAACCTCTTTTCAACCTCTTTAAAGGAAGTCTTTTTTTTATTGTGCTTTAGGTGAAAGTTTACAGCACAAGTTAATTTCTCATACAAAAATTTATGTGCATATTACTATGTGACACCAGTTGCAATCCCTATAATGAGCCAGCACACTCCTCCTTTCCACCCCAGGTTTCTTGTGTCGATTCAATCAATTTCTGTCCCTTCCTGCCTTCTCATCCAGGACAGGAGCTGCCTATTTTCTCTCGTGTACCTGCTTGAACTAAGAAGCACACTCTTCACAAATATCGTTTTATGTGTTATAGTCCAGTGTAATCTTTATCTGAAGAGTGGACTTTGGGAAAGGTTTTAGTTCTGTGTTAACAAAGCATCTGGGGGCCATGGCTTTGGAGGTTCCTTCAGTCTCAGTCAGACCATTATGTGTGGTCTTTTGACATGAATTTGTGCTCTGCTCTGCACTTTTCTCCCACTCCATCAGGGACTCGCTGTTGTGTTCTCCGTCAGGATGGTCATTGTTGGTAGCTGGGCAGCATCTAGTTCTTCTGGTTTCAGGCTGATGGAGTCTCTGGTTTATGTGGCCCTTAAGAGAAGGCTTTTTATAGAAGGAATTAAAGAGAGAGCATAATTTGCATACTTATGTATAATTTAAATCTTCTCCTTGTACCCTTAACCAGTCCACAGGAGGAGATTAAATTGCCTTTCCCTGAACAGGAAGCCCTTACCATGTCCTTATGAGAAACACTCCTTCAGGGTGAGGCAGAAATAAATGTCCATATTTGAGCATTTGGTGGCACAAACCTCAGTAGCCAAGACACAACCACCTCACCTGAGTGTGTGTGGATGTATATGTCAACATAAGGGTCTGTATTTTTCCGAGTGTGAGGGAAGGATTGGTGAGTTAAGGAAGAAAGAGATGGAAGCAGTGTGGGAGGGGAGTGCAAGCTCAGTGACAGACAGAAGATAGGGTGGGGAACCTCTCAAGAGGGTGTTAGAGGCCAGTTAGAAAACCAGGAAGCAGCAGGAAGTAGGGTCAGTGGAGGGCAGCACTGGGGGTAGGAGGATAGCAGAGGTAATGGTAGTGGGGAGACCAACAGAGCTGGCCTGAAAAGAGTGGGAAATTAGTGATCCTAGATGAAGCTCAGGTTAAGAAGAGAGGAATGTAAAAAATTCTATCCTGTAGCTATCTTTGCAGTGAGGGGTTGTTAGGCCCTTGGGGAGAGGTGGGGAGAAGATACAGGAGGAGATGGGGAGTTCCTGGATCTAGGGTAGGAGTCTGTAAGCCCTTCTCCTGCCCTCAATTATGTGGGCTCTGGGCTCCTTCAGCCTCCCACTCCCAGAACCTCCTGAGAAATTTTCTTAGTTCTTCACATGGTATATTAATTCTATTTCATTAGAAAATATAATAATTAAGTACGATTCTCTCTAACCACCTGTCCCCCGCCCTATACTCTCTGCCCCAGTTGTCCACTGTCTTTCTTCCTTTCCAATCAGGTTCAGATCCTGATAATAGAGCACCTTGTCTGCACCTGTTCTGGAAAGCTCTCCAACTCACAATAGAATTCTTTAGGTTGATCCCTCATTTATTCCTTTATTTCTTATTGACATAACAAACTTTGGTTAAAAAAAAAAAAAACCTGCTAAAGAACAGGAAGTGCTTTCTCAGGACAATCTTCTTTATGACCTTATCCATTCACCCCAAAAGCTTCATCTTGTCCTGTCATAGCTCTCTTTTCTGGTGGAAATCAGACCCTTTGTTCCCTAGCACACATGAATCTGGGACAATTTTTCTTCTCACCCTTATGTAGAGTCTTAGACAAAGGCCTTTTCCTCCTGTATCACTGTTTCATCCTGTCTGGGTAAAGGTGTCCAAAAATGATGGCCTTCTGAAGGATCTTTATCACTTCTCCCAGTTATTGATGATACATGACCTTTGGATGACTTGGGGACTCTGGTTTAGTCCTGAATTTCCATGACTCAGTAGCGCCAGGCGCTCTCCCACAGGACCTCGGATGGACACCCTCTCCAAAGAGCAGGTGAGATCTGAGTGAGCACCAAGGGTTCCATAACCTGTGTGACGTCATTGCTGACATTGCTCAGTTCCACAGACCCGGTTTGAAGTGAAACAGGGCAAAAAGAAAAACGTGAAACTGTTCAAGTAGGGCCCTGATGACTGCCAGTCCTAGACTGGGAATAGGAGGATTAGGTATTAAAAATGAGTGGTAACTTTTCCCTGCCCTCAAAGGGGTTACTTTCCCTTAGTGGGGACCGAGAGAGTACAGAGAATAGTAACAGTGTGATGGGCAGTTGCTTTCTCCCAAACCTTTCATTTGAATCTGTTGCAATCATGTCTCTCCAGCTCTTTTCATACAGAGTGCAATTTGAATCCCTCTCAGGTCTCCTTAGCCTCTGAGGCTTCACACAGGCTCTTCCCTCTGTCTAGAAGATGTTCTCTCCCCTCCCATCTGCTGGCCTACTGTCTGGTGAAGCATGATGGTGAAAAGAACTGATCCTGTTGGAACAGGTTAGGCTTATGACCTTATCAAAAAGCACTAAGACTCAGGACTTCTATGGTCAGTCAGAATGGGAGGTTTAGGAGTTGACCTGGGAAAATCCATGACCTCTGCTTCTTCCAGGCTCTGCTTTTGTTCTGGAGGACATTTAGATAAGGAACTAGGAAATGGGGAGACCATTTGAGGAAGAAACTAAGAAAGCCTAGGTGGTAATGAAGAAGGAGCTGACTCCTAAGAGGAAAATAAAAGTTTTAAATACAGAGATGCTAGGGGCTCCTTTTGTGTGACTCCCAACTGTAGAGTAAGGAGGAGTGGCTGGAAAACCATAGAATAAAAGATGATCTGTGCCTGTTTAAAAATGTAGCAAATGCCCCAGTGGCTTCACCCTATCTCCTCAGACTTTTCTCCAGAGAATACTTGGGATTTCCTGGACCCTGGGCCTTTTGTCACCCCTTTCTGGTTGTGGTCTTCCCTAAATATTCTCCCTGTAGATTTGTTCACTTCCTGCTCTGTACTCCATTGTATCTGTGAAACTTTTTCACAGCATAAAACACAATTGCATTTACTTATTGTGGTTGATTTAAGAAATGTCCACACATTTGTCCTCTCTCTGTGCCCACGGCTTCTATGAGACTACAGAGAGCCTTTCATTATCAATAGGAGTCTTTCTCCACCTCTTAGTTAGGGCTGACCGTATGTTTGCTTTGACCATTGGGATAGTAGCAAAGCTGATAGAAGGAGAGAGTTGAAAGGACTTTGCATTGAGACTTGCCCTTTTATTGCTCTTAAACACTGAGAACCCATGAGAACGAACCAGGCCAGCCTGCTAGATGATGAGAGACCTTGGAGAGAGGATACAGGGGTTTCACTGAGTTGATTTTAGAGGAACTGGCTCCCGGGCGACCTGGAAGCAAACTGTACACACGAGTGAGCCCTGCTGCGAGCCACTGTGCCTCACCTAGATCAGAATATCCCCAAATTGACAACCTGAATAATTGTGAGCTTAGTAAATGGTTGTCTTTTAAGATACTACATTTTGGGGTCATTTGTTACACAGCAATACCTGACTGATACACTTGTTAACTTAGCTGTTTCTCTCACCAAGCAGTGAGGTAACTTCTCTGAGTTATTTCATCACCAAGAGCATCTGACCTAGCGTCTGACATGTAGGTATTATACAGTAAATCTTTGTTGACTTAACGGTTAAATGAATAATATAAATTGTAAGTGTGAATCTGCACAAATTCATGTGTGCAAAAAAACATGATATTTCTTTAAATGAACTGAATTCCAGCTCACAGCTGTCTGCTTACAAAATTGGGGTGAAATTTTAGCCTTACTTATTTTTAGGGTTTTTTTTTTGGTGTTGGTTTATTTTTAGGGTGCTCCTAACCCAGATGCAATAATTCCTGGGGTCTAATGAAGGACCAATGTTTGGAAAAGAGCCTTAACGCACCCATTGCCCCAGCCTATGTGGATCTCTCTGGAAGCATTGGCTCTGCTGCTTCCATTCCCAGCTGGAACGCTAGAACCGTGACAGGGCTGTGAACACCATAATGGGGTTTGTCTACTTATGTCCCTGCATTACCCTTTGAGGTGCTGTTTCCTACCCCAGGGCACTATCAAGAAGCAGGGCCCACCTCTTCCCAACGTCTAGGACTCTGCTATCCAACTCTCACACTTCCCCTGGGCTCGAGTTCACTTAGTGTGATTACTCCAGTGAGCTGAAGATTTTACAACAGACTCTTCAGATCTCAAAGTTTCAAGGCTTCAACTCTGTGAGTCCAACTACCTCTGTGAAATGATATAGGGAAGGAAGAAAAATATAGGAAGATTTTATTTTGAATTTAATGTTTCAATAAATTTTCTTGCCATGTGTTTTCAAAGGGTCCTGCCTAAAATTTCCCTCTCTTCTCTTAAAAATTACAAGATGCAAAACAATGAAAAGGGAATGTTTGATTGTTTCATACTCTGCAGAAGGATGCAAAGTACACATGGGGTCCATTCCTCCCGATGCTCACACTATAGCACCCCACCCACTTGGAAATCTGTGCAAGTGTTACTGAGTCCCTCACACATCCACAGTGAACAGCTTTCAGATTCTCCTAGGCAGGAATTATTTGTGTCCTAACACCAGACGCTCCTTGGAAACCCTACAGGGCAGTCCTACTCTGTCCTATAGGGTCGCTGTGAGTCAGAATCAAATGAACTGCAGCGGGTTTGATTTTTTTTTTGGGGGGGGGTAGGTGTGGGGGAAGTTGATGTCAGCTCCACAATCGTGTTTAAAAAAATATTGACAGGTTAGCAGGTAAAACCAACAAAACGAAACCGAAATGAAATCTCTTATTCACCTCTATTGACCCTACAGTTCCTTTGAAGTGTTTACTTTTCACTGGGTTCAGAGGAAAGAGAGAACTCTTCATGAGAGAGACACAGCTTGGGAGACACAAATTGCACGTCTCCCTCCATGATGTTAGCTTATATTACGTGCTGTTTGGCTGGTTTATATTCTGCCCACCCCACAAAAATAGAAGGCCCATGCAGGCAGGAACTTCTCTGTTCTGTTTGTCAGAGTGTCCTTGTGCCTGGTACCTAAGAAGTGCTCAAAAATGATCTGAGTGAATGAATGAGTGTGGGTGGGTTTTTATAAAAACCATGGTGCTGCTCTCTTTATGTAGTTACAATAGTGAAAACAGGGATAAGGAAATGGAGTTTGGTACTTGTATAACTTTGAGTAATGTATAATGAGAAGAGAACTTGTTTAATGAAGAGATAGAAAAAAGTAAGATGTACGAATCAAATGTACCCCTTCACTTTAGTTAGAGAGAGACATGGTAAAATTGGGTTGTTTTCCCCCTACTCATTTATAGGTTCTATATATTTAATTGAAAAATTAGTCTTTTAGGAGTCATAAATATTTCCATTGAGATAAAATTCACCTGCCGTATCATTGCCTTTTAAAATGTGCACAATTTTGTGGTTTTTAGTATACAGACAGAGTTGTGCAACAATCACCCCATCTAGTTTCAGAATATTTTCAGTACCCTGTGAATAAAGGCCCTACATATTAGCAGTCATCCTCATTACCCTTTTCCTCCAAGCTGTAGCAACCACCAATCTACTTTCTGTCTGTGTTGGTTTGTCTGTTCTGGGCATTTCATGTAAATGGATACATACGGTATGTGGTCGTTTGTGTTTGGCTTCTTTCATTTAGCCTAATGTTCTCAAGGTTCATCCATATTGTTGCATGTATCAGTACTTGATGCCTTTTAATGGCTGAGTAATATTCCATTCTATGACTATACCACATCTTGTCTTATCAATTCATGACATTTGGGTCCTCTCCACATTTTCGCTACTTATGAATAATGCTGCTATGAAAATTCTTGTGTAAGTTTTTATGTGAACATGCTTTCAATTCTCCTGGGTACATACCTAGGAGTGGAATTACTATGTCGTCTGGTAACTTTATGTTTAACTTTCTGAGGAACTGCCAAATTGTTTTCCAAAGTGTGGATTGTTTTACACTTCCAGCAGCAATGTACGAGGGTTCCAACTTCTCCACATCCGCACCAACACCTGTCGTTGTTCATTCTATTGATTTTAGCCATCTTAGGGGTTTTGAAATAATAGTGCATTTTGGTTTTGATTTGCATTTCCCTAATGACTAATGAGGTTGAGCTTCTTTTCATGTGGTTATCGGCCATTTCTATATCTTCTTTGGAGAAATGTCTATTCAAATCCTTAGCCTGCAAATTTTTTTTCAGGTTTTTGCCTGTATTTTTGCTTTCTCTCTCTAGGTTTTGATATGCCAAAGATCTATATCTCACCAGTTTTAGCTTTCATAGTTTTGGGATTTTTAGAAATTCTTTCTCTTTTACCAATAAAAAGGAGAATAAAAACTCCCATGGTTTCTTCTAAAATTTTTATGGTTGCATATTTTACTTTTAAACACTTGATCCTTTTGCAATTTCATTTCCTGTAAGCTATGAGAAAAAGGATGAGAATATTTTTACAATGATCTAAGTGCTTACCAAATGACTGTAAACACTCCTTTTGGCCATTTTGCATAACCTATATCTTAACTACATTTTCCCATATTGCATATATAAAATATTTTTACAAAAGGAAGACTGCCATTCCCAGCCATTTCAAGGTTTTGCTTTGCTGCAATATAAATCCCTTCTCTATCTTATCTACACAACTCTTCTTATAAGCTAATAAAAAATTTTGTGTGAGTAGGACTTTTGTGAATTTATAAGATAGGGTTGAATTTTATAAGTGGGTCCATGTGGTACAGCCCAGCAGAAGGACAGACAGAAGCAGTAGCTCCAGAGGCAACAGAAGGTACAAGAACATGAGCCTCTAGAGATTTGTTCTTGAATTTCACAGAAAGCTCTAGACTTTTCTATATAAACATATCATCATATTTGGGCATCACCATACAACAGACAGAATAATGCTTCAAAAGTTAGGCATTCAGGACAGAACTGGAGAAAAATGTAGGAGAAAATCCTAACTCAGAAAAAAAGATCATACTTACTGGCCTGACAGACTGGAGAAACCCCAAAGTATGGCCCCTGGACACCCTTTTAGCTTAGTAATGACGTAACCGTTGAGATTCACCCTTCAGCCAAAGATTAGACAGGCCCATAATACAAAATGAAACTAAAGGGGCACAGCAGCCCAGAAGAAAAGACTAGAAGGTAGGAGGGGACAGGAAAGCTGATAATAGGGAACCCAAGGTCAAGAAGAGGGAGTGTTGACATGTCCTGGGGTTGGTAACCAGTGTCATAAAAAAAATATGTGTACTAACTGTTTAATGAGAAGCTAGTTTGTTCTGTAAACCTTCATCTAAAGTACAATTAAAAAAAAAATTTAGGCATTCATAGGAGGGTGTTTATTCCTTAGCAGATGCTTAGAAGTATGTGTTCTGGTGAACGTTTGTACCCGTTTCTATTGCGTATATATCTAGAAGTAGAATTGCTGGGTCGTAGGATATATGTATGTTCACAGTTGTAGTAGATACAGTTTTTACATTTCCACTAGCAGTAAATTACAGTTCCAATTGATCCATGTTCTACCAAATAGTTGGTATTTCCATCTTTTTCATTTTAGCCATTCTGGTGTGTGGGAGGACAATATCATATTGTAACTTTTTATTAGAATTTCTCCGATAACTAATGAAGTTAAGTCCCTTTTCATATATATGTTGGCTATATAGAAATCTTCTTTTACAGAACATTCAAGTATTTGCTCATCTTTCTATTGAAATGTCTTTTTTTTCATTTTTCTTTATGGATCGTTGTTTGTATATTCTAGGACCAAGTTCGTAGTAGGATGTATGTGCTGCAAATAACTTCTGCTACCACATGAATTCACCCTTGTGGCTTGTCATGAACTTTCAGGTTAAAAAACCTGCCTTTTACAAGAACAGGCAAATGTATAGAGACGAAAGTTCATTAGGGGTTACCAGGAGCAGGAGGGAGGAAATAAAGGGGCATTATTGCATACAGAGCACAGAGTTTGGGTTTATGGTGATGGAAAAATCACATTGATTACGGGTAGGGTTGCACAGCTGATTAATGTAATCACTGTAAATAAGTTGTGTACCTGTACAGTTTGTTCAATTGGCAAAAGGTGTGTGGTATATTTACAACAACAACACAAATGAGCAGCTGTTGAGGCAACATAATAGTACTCAATTGATGAGATGTATTCTTTTATCATACTTTTCTCTGTTTTCTGGTTTGTTAACATGTTACGGTTAAAATCAAAGATAATAAAATGTTTGCATGATGAAAGTGGATAACAATGTCTGTCCCACCCGTTGTGTCCATTTGAAGTTTAAATGAGGAACTACCTGCCATCAGCAGACACCCAGCCTTGGGAAATATTTCATTTCTCCCACTCCTCTGGCTCACGGTCTTCTTCCTTTATTTGCTCTTTTCTCTTTCCAGCTTGCTGCATGTCACCACTGAACTTCCCAACTCCATCATTCTACTTTCCACACCAGTGTTACTGTAGTCTTGGGTTCTTGTGCAGTGGTGAAAAGTACTCACTGTCCCCGCCATTGTGAAGGGGACAACCCAGTGCTAGTGGAAGGGGCACTGGGGAAATGCAGCAGAGAGAAAGGACCAACAACTCTCCAGGAACCACACTGGACTTCAGAGAGCTTTGTTGGCTGCCGTTTACCTGGCAGGCTTCTAGATGTCAGAGTGCCCACGGGCTCAGTGCTTACTCCCTTCTCTCTGTTGATGCCCTCTCTCTAGGTTGCCTCAGTGAGTCCATGGCTGTCTGTCTGTGGCTAAGGGCACGAGATTTACACCTCCATCCATTTCAGCTCCTCCTGGGTCCAGAATCGTATTCATATGTCAGCCTAAATCTCTGTATTGACCTCTTCATTTGTAAAATGTGCATTATAATGATACATTCCTCATAAGGCTATTATGCAGAACAAATACCTTAAGAAAGGAGAAGCACTTACAAGAGTCCTGGCACCAGTGCATGTACTTAGTAAGTGTTAGCTATTAGTATTATTACCTGACATCCCCACGTGGGTATCTAACAGCTATGCCATGTTATCAAGGCCATGAAACAATTCTTGGTCCCAACCTCATTCCACTCTTACCAATGAATTTCTCAAGGCTTCAGTGATGGGAGTGTATGTGTTTTTCCACAGAATGGACTAGGTTGGGAAAGGTTGGCCAGGTCCTTCATAACAAGTTGCTCCAACTGTTACTGCAATTTCGCAAGTTAGAGCCGCCTGCCGCAAATAGCCAATTCTTGAGATGGGGTGAGGAGGGTAGCGAGAAATTTATTAGATATACCGGTACATGGAGACAGAGGGGAATGATCTCCTCCTAAAGTCGTCTGTCTCACCAGACTACCGATGGGTTCGGGTTTTTAAGGGAAAAGGGGCCATAAGTTTTAGGGACTTGTGGAATGTGCGCTCTCTTTCTTCTGTTTGGTTTTGGTGGTCGTATCTCAAACATGTTGATCTTTTCCTGCCATTATCCCATCAGCTCAGGGGGTAGCTGGCGCCATCCTTCGTCTTATTTGATAGGCGTAGATCAATATCACTTGTTTTTCACAGTCTTAGAGGAAACATTGGTTAACACTTAACCATTTGGGGAGCTAACATCAGGATCTTACTTGGAGGCAGGGATGGGCTGGGGGAGGGAAAGGAGAGAAAGAAGAAAGAAGAAGGAAAAAAAATTGGCTCAGGTACTGTTCAAGACATGGCTGAGCAGCCTGTTTTACAACGTTCATATGGGTGACCCTTGAGACAAGTTACAGCCAACTAATGTAGAAAAAAAAAAAAAAATAGAACCACTCTCAGCTTCTCATGCTAGTACCCTCAGTCCAGAATATCTGGTGAGGGCACTGTTATGGACTGAGTTGTGTAACCCCAAAAGGTATGTTGAAATCCTAGCCAGTGAACCTATAAATGTGACCTGATTTGGAAATAGGGGATTTTTAAAATTACGTTAATGAGGCCATACCAGTGCAGGGTGGGTCTTAAACCTAGTCCCTTCTGAGTTATAAAAACAGCAGAATAGACACAGACACAAATGGGAGAAGAAGAAGACAGATAAAGGACCAGATGCATCTACAAGGCCAGGAACACAAAGGGTGGCTGGAAGCTACTAGAAGCTGAAGTAGACATGAACCATGCCCTGAATTCAGACATCTAGGCTCCTGAACTGTAAGAAAATAAACTTCTGTCCTTTAAAGCCACCCAATTGTGTTATTTTTTTTTTCTTATGGCAGCACTGGGTGACTAACACACATAACCATGCTTATAAATCTGGCCCAGCGTAAAATAGTGCTCTCCCCTCCTTGGTCTAGCCCACTTGAATCCTGCTGTTTCCCTATCAGGGTCCTCTGCTTTCACTAAGAGCCATGACAGAGTCGGCTTGATGCTGATGCATGGAAATTCCATTTATTTTTACTTTGTATTTTTGCTTAACTACTATTCTAATATTTTCTATGGTTTTTAAATTTTTCTGTGAAAACATTCCTATAATCTATGAGTAATAGCAGTTATACCTTTTCTTTTTCTTGTCATTTTATTCCAGTTTGGACCTTCAGTGTTAAATATTTAATAGAAATAATGATAGAAAGCATCCTTATTTTATTGCTAATTAATTTTAAAGGGAATGTCCCACATTTCACCGTGAACTAGCATGCTAATTGCAGCTTTCCACGTTCAGGAACTCCTTTTTTGTTCCTAGTTTGCTCAGAGTTCTTATGTCTCAGTGTGACTGGATTTTATCACTGCTTTTTCACCATCTCTTTAGGTGAGCCTATGTCTTTTCTTCCTTAGCCTACATATATGGTGAATTAAATTATTAAATCTTTAATGTTCACTCAAACTTGTATGCTGACAATAAACTCCCTTGATCATGGCGTATTACATGGTTTATACTTGGCTGGATTTCTTTGCCGGCATTTTATGTAGGTTTTTGTATCTCAGTTACTTAGGGTGCTTGTCCTATAACTCTTCTTATACCTTTGTTTTCTAATTGGGTATCAATATTAAAGTAGCCTTAAGGATCAAGTTGGGGAGCATCTCATATTTTCTCTTCTTTGTTGACCATGTACTTTTTTTTTTTAGTTGGAATCGACTTGACAGCACTGGGTTTGGTTTTTGTTTGGTCTCTTCAATGTTTACTAGAACCTGACTGAAAGTGATCTACGAAACCCAAAACCAGTTGCCATCGAGTCAATTCCGTCTTTGTAGGGAGATCTTGAACTACCGACCCATTTTGTGTAGTGATTAAAGGCCTCTTCTGGTGCTAATTAGAAAAGTTTCCACTGCATGTTTTAGGCTGCTAGTATTTCATCTTGAAATATTATGTGAATCATCACTGTTTCCAGCCTCATCCAGGCCAATTAATCAATCCCAGATTTTCCATTTTCCCAAAGTGTGACTGTGTATCTACTCCTGGTACCAATTCCCTTATCTAAGACTTACTTGCAAAGAAAGATACAACCTAGCCTCCTTGAGTCCATAATGTGAGAATAAAGTCTCACATTATGTAAATTTTTTGGTAGTTATTCTCTTTTGTTGATTTTTTTCTTTTACATTTTCTGTAATTGTTCTTTTTGTTAATTTTTTTTTTCTTTTTTCATTTCCCACCTATCTAGCAGTTTTAGGAAACCTTGGTAGCATAGTGGTTATGAGCTACAGCTGCTAACTAAAAGGTCAGCAGTTCCAATGACCAGGTGCTCCTTGTAAACCATATGGGGCAGTTCTACTCTGTTCTTTAGGGTCACTATGATTCGGAATGGACTAGACGGCAACAGGTTTTTGGTTCTAGCAGTTTTAAAGTTGTGCATTTCAGGTTCAGGTCTTTAACCTAGGTGAGACTGACTCCGGGTGCAGTGCAATCTGGTGCCCAGCTGCATCTGTGCATTAAGGGAACTCGCCTGTAGAACTAGAAGGCACAGAGGCGGCGGTTAGCGGTTGGCAGGGGCCGGCGGGCGGCGGGGCTATGCAGAGAGCGGCGTCCGAGGGAGGTGCGAGATGCCAGGCTGCCCGACCACAAGCCTGTGGGGAGCACGAAAGAGCTGGCTTCAGGAGCCTTTTGTGACAGTCCCAGCCCACCCAATCCTGCCCAGACCTCAAACCCGCCAGGCTGGCAGATCCCACCAGAACTAGGGGAAGCCTAAGGCCATAGAGGGCGAGGCCGGGGTACATACCTGAGCCTAATCACAGCGCTTATTCCCTGATAGGAGGCAGAAGAGGCATATGGGGACTTGGGTCCAGACGATGGACACAGAAGGGTGGAAACTTGTGGTCAGCCACAGGATCCGCACGCATGTAGAGGCCTTTAAGATGCACTTCCGGGAGCAGAAGGCAAAGCCACAGAGGCCGCACTGCACGCACCGCCCACCAGACTGGACTCACGACCTGCGACCTGCGCTGCCCTCGGGGGGCTCCCCAGCAGCGGCACCACTAGTTTGCGGAGCAGCAGAGCCCGCCCTGGTCTGGGCTAGGGAATTTGTTTCCTCCCCTCTTATCACTGGCTGTGAGCAGACTCTTGTCTGCACAGACTAAAGGGGACTTACAAAATGAGCTCAAGACTCCCTTATCATAAATCACCACAGGGAAATACGACTTTAGCAATAAATGCCTGCTTGGAGCCCAAGTTGCATTAAAAAAATAAAAAATTCTAATCAAGACCCCAGGGGGAGTGAGTGATAGGAGGCTCCTTCTTTTGCCAACCTCCTGTGGTCCCAAGCTTTCTCATCTCCCACCTCCCAAGACTGTATCTACTGCTTTTAGAGTTTTAGAATAAAGATCCCCAGGAATATGACTGCTCTCACCCTGTGAGGATTTCCCCAGTACTGGGTTAGACTAAGGACAGAGAATCCTCCAGAGGCTTCTGGGACACCTGTACTGGACGGTCAACACACTGAGCTTCAGAGCCACTTCATTTTTCCTGCAATTGAGCATGACCCCAAGGTCCTCACTCCAAGGGTGCTGACACTTCCTGAAGCCAGTGACCCTCCTCCTAGGTTTCTCTCTCTCTGGGTCTCAGGATCAGTCAGGCCAGCTTGTCCCCTCAGGAGCGTTTATGTTGAAGGGCAACTAATCAGCATTATGGGTTTGTGCCCCGCACCCTGCAAACCTGCCTCCTCTGAGTGGGGTGAGGCGCTACTGAAATCATGGAAACTAGTAGAAGCCACAGCCCATGGTGCTGGGAGAAAACTGGAAGGGAGAGAGAGGTAGATAGGCTATAAACGCCCAGTTGTGAAGGCAACCAGGAGCCAGGATGTCCTGAAGCCGCAAAGCTGACCAAAGCTGAGTGACCTCAAACCTGCTGTTCCTGAGCCCATCTCTTCTTTCAATGGAGAAAGTCTTTCCCTGCTCTTATGCTAGTGGGCTGGAAGGGCCTTTGACTTATAACATGAGCCAGCCTCCAAAGCCTCTTGGGGCAAGTGATGGTCAAGGAGGCTCTGCCCAACCCTACCCTGCCCTTCCCACTTGTCAGAGGACCAGGAATTTCAGTCTTCCAGCTCCCGCGCTGATCTAGTGACTTGAAACAGGATTTCACTGGAACTCAAAGCTGTCGAAGATGGGAAATACTCCTGGGTTCTCTTCACACAGCTGAATGCCTGATTTCTGGTTTTATTATACAACTTACATACAGGACGAGAAGAGGAGTTTGGGCTTACCTGACACCTTAGCACAGGTTCCTGTTTGTTTAGGAGGGGAGAGCTAAAAAGAAGCCAGTGTCTACTATGTCCATTTCTGTGAGTCTCAGGAAATCCTCACAAAGACCCTCTCAGGTAAGGACTGATGGGAAACGCCTTCGTTTACTGTTAAACTTTGCCCTTGAGTCATTTTGTTTATGGAGCGCATGTAAAATATTGTCCACTCAAGGAAGCACTATAATTCTTATTTAGACTTTATACAGAATGACTATATATGAAAACTACACTTGGTCCTTCAGCAAGTGGATACATCTCAGAGATTTTGTGGTGCTGCCATTGCTCCAAGGAGCCCTGGTGGTGCAAAGGTTAAGAGCTTGGCTTCTAACCCAAAGGTGAGTGGTTTGAACCCACCCAAAGGCTCTAAGGAGTAAAGATCTGGCAAACTGCTCCCATTAAGATTACAAACCAGGAAACACTATGCAGTAGTTCTATTTTCACCCTGGATCGCAATGACTCAGAGATCCACTCAGTGGCACCTAGCAGTTCCTGGTGTGCCTGAAATGCTTCTCTCTCAGAAGGACTTCAGAGCCAGCTCACGGCCACGTGGGAACTGAAATTCCCTTTTTTGTTACCACACCTCATATGGTCTCAAAATTTATTTTCCAGTTTATTCACCAGACTTGACTACAGATGTTTGTCAGATATTGTCAAAATTAATTCCATTCTCTAATAATTATTTGCAAAAAGTGTATTCCTAAGCATTTCCAAGAGACTGTAAAAGCTTTCCAAAGAGGCATGTCCAGTGCCATGTTGTGCAGTGACTACAGTGTTGACATAGTATATTTGCCCACATAGTTTCCACGTTTTCTGCTTTCCTTAAATACTATTGAAATTCCAGGTCCACCACCTGAAGCATTCCCTTTAGTGTTTCATTTAGGAGAAGTCTGGTGGTGATGAATTCTCTTAGTTTTCTTTCCCCTAAGAATGGCATTATTTTTGCTTTACTCCTGAAGGTAATGACTGGATATAGAATTCTGGGTTAGTGTTTCTAATCGTTCAGTGTTGAAAAAATGTTATTTCACAATCTTTTGGTTTTCATTGCTTCTGATAACGAATACAGAGTAATTCAAATTATTTTTCCCATGTGAAATGTGTTTTCTCTCTAGCTTTTTCCTGAGTATTTTCTTGATCTTTGTTATTCTGCAGTTGATTATGATGTACCGTATTTTTATGCACATAACACACATATATATATGTATGTGTATGTATATATTTGTCAACTGCCCTTTCCCCCTCCCAGGTATTTTCATAAGCATAGTACACAATTTTGTTTTACATGCTGCTGTAAAAGAAACATATAATGCGTGCAATATTTTTGTAAAAATACAGTATCGGGCATAGAATTCTTTAACTTGTTGCTGTTTGCTGAGTTTCTTAAATCTGTAAGTTTATGTCTTTCACCAAATTTGGAAACTCTTCAGCCAGTATTTCTTCTTTTTTCTACACCACACATTTTCTCCACTTCCAGGGTTCCGATAAATACACTTTTTGTCTAGTTCTTGAGGCTCTGTTCATTTTTTTCCCTATTTTTTCTCTCTGTTTTCAAAATGAATATTTTCTATTGATCTACTTTCAACTCATTTAGTTTTTTTCTTTGTGATCACCATTCTGATGCTGAAACTATCAAATGAATTTTTTGTTTCTACAATTGTATTTTTAACATGTAAAATTTTCATTTGCAAATAGCATCTATCTTTCCATTTATTTCAAAAGTGTCCCTGTTATTTCTTGGAGTACAATTAGAATAGCATTATAAAATTTCTGTCTTATAATTTCAAGACTGTAAGTCTTCCTTAAATTTTATAGAAAATGTTGATTTCTTTTTTTAGCATTCAGTTGACCCAGTTATGCTCAGGCTGCAAGTTCTGTCCCACGTTCTGTATTCTGTAGCTCAAATGTTAGTTCAATTTTTGAAGGCTTTGCAATGATATTCAGGTCTAATCTTTGTGAGTGTCACTCAGTCTGGAACCTTGATGGTGTTCTAACCCATAGGGCAGCTCTTAAAAGATTTGATACGCTTTGTAGGGTCAGGGCAATGCATATGCACCTGGAGGTGGGGGGGGGGGGTGGGCGCGTGATCCAGGAGTTCATAACAAGTTTATGGAATCTCTTTCCTGCACCACCTCCTCTCTTTATTTCTCTGATTCTCTCTGAGTTCTGAAGGAGTGCTTTCCTGGCCCACTGGCAGGAATGCTGGGGCTTTAATCTCTTCATTCTGTCCTGCATGTAAGTGACTGGTTCTGCCTGTGGGGCCAAAGCACTTGACAACCAGCCAAAAGGATGGCAGTTTAACCCCACCAAGAAGTGCCTCAGAAGATAAGCCTGGTGATCTGCTTTTGAAAAGTCACACCCTTTGAGGCAGAATTGACTAGATGCCAACTAACAGCAGACAGAGAGAGAAAAACATAATGGAGCTCTTTGGCCCTTACGTACTCTGGTCAGAGAGAAGGATTCTCCTCTTGCAGAGTTTTAGGTGTGTGTCCACCTGCCTACCTGCCCACCTCTCTCCTTTATGGGCCGTCTTTCCCATTTGATATGAGAGAGGGCTTCTCTTACAGCTGTTTCTGTCCACAACTGGTGTGTAGTTATGAGATTTGGGCTTATTTAATTTCAGCCTCCAGAATGTTCATACTTTATGTTCCGGTCCCCCCACCCCATCCACCTTCAACAATTTCCTTTGCAGAGTCCTTAGACAGCTGTCGCACGCATTTGTCCAGATACTTAGTTGTCAAATACCAGCGTAGCCCACCCAGGGAAGTGATGGCTATGGTAAGTGGTGGGGAGGGACTGTACATTGAAGGAGCTGCAAGATCTGGCTGACTTATGTGAGCAGGACAGGGGGTGTGCTGAGGAATGAATGCTGAAAGTGCTGAATCAAGGGGAGTTCAATATAAAGTTGGGACAAGGAGAGTTTGTTGATTTGGGGGAACTCTCCCCTAAAAAGGATTTATTGCCATAGCGAGGACTCTGGAAATGGGTTTAATATGCTGCTGGGGTTGCTCCTGGAAACTTGGAAAAGGCAATCGGCCACATTCTATGAAATATGAGTGCTGGACCTGCTGTGTCAGAGGGGATAAGTCTTCAATATGTGGGCATGCCAGCATTAGTTTTCTCTATAAGACCATTTCTCAGAGGTCCTGAAAGATACCCATTTCATCAAAAAAATAAGGAATGCAGAGGTGAGGGGAACACCAGCAACATGCAGCTTACTGATATCTATCCTCTGTTGGGGGTCCCTGGGTGCCACAAACAGTTAACTGCTCGACTACTAGCTGAAAGTTTGGCAGTTTGAACCCACCCAGAGGCACCTTGGAAGACAGGCCTGGTGATCTTCTAAAAGGTCACAGCCTTGAAAACCCTATTGAGTAATTCTACTCTGCATACATGGCGTTGTCATGAGTAAGAAATGACCTGATGGCAACTAACAATTCTCTGTAGGCTCAGGTTATTAGTGGGAGCTGGGTTGCCTAGTAGCAATACAGGTAATGGGATCCCAGTGCAACAGAGACCAGGTGGAAGTACTTAACTGTCAGAAACAAGTTGTGTGTGATTACCATAATGGTCAGCAAGTCAAAGTGTTAGTTATCTATTGGGGCATAACAGATTATCCCCAAACTTAGTAGTTGTGAGATAAATGGAAAAATATTCAACTCATGCCGATAAATTTGGAACTAGACAAAGATTTTGGTATGACTCAATATAGTTTTACGGTGACGGAATAAACTAGGAAATTTAAATAACTGGTATAAGTATAAAGAGAGATTTTTAAAATAATGGTGATATAATTGCATGCCTGAATAAAAGACAAATACATCAAAATCAATGGTTTCTTTCCAGTGTGGACATAAGGATCTAAAATTGGCAAGGGTGGGAAGGGCAGTCCCTTCTCTTCCCCTTACTACTTGGCTGTACCAAACTGTGTCCAAAAGTATAAAATATTTAGGAAAACATTGTTTTGACCACAGCAGCAAAGGACCTATAGGAAGAAAACTAATGTATTAAAGTACATAAAATGAAACCTGAATATAGGCAAAAAATATGCCATATTTCCAAATGGGAAGTTTTTAAATGTCTGCTCATTGGAATATTAAGATAGTTTTTGAATTGTATACAGTAATCATAAGCTTCAAATAGTACTGTAGATAACAAAGAATGTTGCTGTTGTTCAGAGCCTTGGAGCTGATTTTCGACTCATGGCCATCCCATTTGACTGCCCTGTAGGGTTTTCTAGGCAGTAATCTTTATGGGAGCAGATCACCAGGTCTTTCTCCCTCAGAGAAAGGGTTCGATTAGCAGTCAAGCACTTAACCGTTGCAACACCACGGCTGCTTTACCAAAGAATAGACAAGAAAAGCATGAAAAAGCAGGATAGAAACAGGTGTCTACCTCATCAAGTAACAAAACAAATCGATATCGCATAGCATAGAAACTGACAATTAGACCAATGAAACAGAAAATTTACTAAGAAATCACATCAACCATTGATACAAAGGTAGTATTTCAAGAAAATTTTTATTTAATAAATGGTGCTGACCCAACTGATCATTCTGGGGGAGAAAGCTTGCAAAAATGTGATACACAAATATTAGATTTGGAAATTATGTGAAATGTAGATGACAAGGGTTAACAGCAATTTCCATTTTACACAAGAAAGATGAAAGTCAAACACTTGAAAAATGAGCAATGAATTCAAACAGATCATTCAGAGCAAATCCACGTGCCCAATAAACATAATCAAAATTGTTCAAAAACACCTGTAGTTAAGAAAATATCAAAGTACCAGTGAAACTTGCACAATTTAAATTAAATTAAAAATCAACACCACCTATGGCTGGGTGGGAGAAGGATACCCTCAGACATGGCTGGGAAGATACTTTATGACAGCCTTTAGGGGAAAGACATGGACATGGCTCTGTACTTTTAAAACATTCTTTGAACTGGAAATCTCAGTCTTTGGAGTCTATTCCACAGAAACAAACCCTGTAGTGTACAAAGGATAATTATTATTAATAATGACAAAAAATTGTCCATTGATGGTTGGAATGATAGATAATTTATGGTAAAGCTACATCGTCAATAAAATAGGGAATCGTTAGAATGAAAAAGAGTTGTAGTAGTTGAGTAGGAGAAATCTCTGTGAAGTATTATTGAAAAAATCAAGGTGCAGAGAAGTGTATATAAAATGAGCACATTTGGGTAAAACAATAGCAATTGTTTGAATATGCTTGAATACCTATTCATGTTATGCATGTGTATAAATAACCATACGAAGATACAAGTATGTCTGTGTGTGTTTGTTTAAGCAAGGATAAGATAGACTACTTACTAGATTGTTAACCTGAATTACCTTGAATTTACTTGTAGGAAAGGACAGGAGTAGGAGAGCTTGAATGTGCAGGAAGAGTGGACTTAAAAAGTATGGATGATAATGTGTTTCCATTTTTGTAGTGTTATGTATGAGAGGAACAAATCTGTCTTGAAAGAAGAAAGCCAGAATGTTCCTTAGAAGCAATGATGACTTTGGTCATATTATTAGGAGGGACCAGCCCCTGGAGAAGGACATCATGCTTGGTAAAGCAGAGCTCCAGTGTAAAAGGGGAAAACTCACAATGAGATTGACTGACACAGTGGCTGCAACAGTGGGCTCAAACATAGCAACAATTATGAGGATTGCACAGGACCAGGTAGTGTTTTGTTCTTTTGTGCATAGGGTCACTTTGAGTCAGAACTGACTCGATGGCACATAACAACAACATGTGTAAGTCTAGATTAAGTGCACTCAATTGTTATCACCTATTTAAATTATTGGTGTAACTTAGAAGACCCAAAAATATAGTGTTAGTGCCATATCTAATGACTTACAGAGACTCAAGATAGAATTCAAAGTGAAAGAAGGGGCGATAGCAATGTGGGTAGAGTGTGACCAAGTTTCCATAAAAGCAAACACCCCAGCAGATGTACTTGTGTACCTGTGACTGTGTTTGTGTGTCCCAGCAGAGAAATGTAGGAAAGGATAGAGATGTGTCTAGTAACATTGGATACCTTGAGGGAGCAAGAGCAAAATATACATGGGGGTGGGACTCTGAGTGTAACTTTTTCATTATATGAGTTTGTATTCTTAGACTTGCAATTAGAAAGAATTTCATAGCTTTGGAAGTTAATAAACAACATAGAAGGACAGCACACCACAGACATTAATAACCAGACCCTGTAGATTTCTTGTGTATTCTTGGAGCCAATGAGCTCTTCTGGTCTCTATAACTGGAAATGACCAAAAATAATTTTGGGAAGTCAATAGAATTACCCCTCAAACACCTCTTGCAAACACACGTCTACAGCTAAATATAGAAGGCTGGGCACCATGTGCAATTCACTAGGTAACTCATGCACCTCTAGAAGATTCTCTTTCCCTGATATGCTGCTACCACTTCCTCCCCACCTTGCCCCACTGGACAGCCCGTGCTTGTGCATTATAGGCCCGTTCAGGACTGAGCATAGAGGACGTTAACTGGGAAGACAGCTTTTGAGAAGAAAGATGTTGATCAAAGGATTTCAGAAAGTAGTACCTCCCCAGCCAACCTCTTCCCAACCTGGGAATGCCAACCCCTCCCACTCTGATACCTCCGAGAATCTCTGATTTTTCCTTTTGGATCCTTAGGAGACTGCAGAATTTATCCCGCCTGAAAGCCTTCTCTCTTCTCTGCCTCTGACACTGTCCCTCGCAGAAACCATCTCTATCACCCTGAGAAATACACACAGGACAGACTGTGGATACAGGTGCCCATCCTAGAGGCCCTAGCCTCCTTTCCTGTGCCCCTGGAGGCTTTCCTGTAACACTTGCATTCTCATCTCCCAGGGAGATGGACAGTCCCCTGTCACACCCAGGGCTTCCCCAGACCTGGGACATGATGTTGTGACTGAAACTTGGGTTTTTTTTGTCTCCTGTTGAGTCTGGACCTGAATCTGCCTCTCCCCACCCTCACCTTTGATCACCTCTGTTCTCCCTGGGTTTAGAAGCCTGCCAAGTCTTTTGATCATTTCACCTCAGTCGGCCTTTTTCTTCCAGTTCTTTGGCCTCAGGACAGGTTAGGTTATACCACAGAAAAAAGAAAATAATGAGCAAGTTTGATCAATATGTCAAAAACCAGAGACTACAACTTGTTTTAAAGAAAAGGAAAGATTCCAAAGCTCTACCCCTTGCATCCTCAGAGATGCTGTACAGGAATTATCCTGCAAGCACTGGATCAACTCTTATCCAGAAAAGCATAACACCCAGTGGGATTTTTCTACACCAGCTCCCACTTACACTCCCCTAAGGAGGCAACATCAATGCATCATAATCATAAACCTACATTCACCCTCTTAGACCAGAAGACATGAATGTAGTGAGGTCCTTTTCCTTCACCCTGCCTGCCTCTCCTCCTGTCATGCCCTGCTTCTTTCTCTTCCTGCAGGCTGCTGGAAAGGGACCCAGAGGACCTTAGTTTAGGGCTTTATGCCCAGTGCTCACAGATGCAGGCAAGTTTCCCCTCAGCCTGCCATGTCTGTGGTTCCTGCTGCTACAAAGATCTCAGTGACAACCCCTTCACCATCACCCCTCCCTTAGAGCTGTCTTTGCAAGGCCCCCTCTCAGCCTCCCAAGTCCTGCTGAAATCCCATTTCTCTTTCCCTGCTTACTCTGTGCTCATCCTCAGGGTCCCAAGACTTCACCATCCAGATGAGGCCTGTCCTCTCCTCTCCTGGGTGTTGGGAGCCTCTGAGCTGCCCTAGTGTTTTCAGTCAGCTGTTCTGGGGCTTCTTCCATCCAGGTCCCCCTAGGGCTGGAGCTCTCCATGCACTTGGGATGAGGGAGTGGGGAACTTGTATAAAGAATCTTTCAGGGGAGCTGTTTTAAAGGAGCCTGAATGGAGGTCTCTCCAGAAGGTCCCATATTTCCCGCCCAAACGCCCTGCTCCTCCAGGTTCCAAGGTGCTAGCAGGTCTTCAGGTGCTTCCTTCTCTGGCCTTGGTGCTGTGCCTGCGCCCTCTGCAGCCTGGCCTCCTACCCTCAGGCTCTTCAGCTCCTCTCTCTGCTTCCCCAGCTGCTTCTCCAGTCGCCTGCAGACCATTCTTTTCTCCCTCACCTCCCCCTTCTTAGTGGCCATCAGGTGGTGCCTGGCCAGCTGGTGGCAACACTGGGGCCTGCACTGGACTGAGGGTGGCAGTCACCTCTCTAGCAGCTCTTCATAGAAGACCCAGCAGTTGAAGCCCTGGCTCACGCCATGCTCCGCGTGTGCCACCAGGGCTTCCTGGTCACCAGCCACTCCGGGGCGGCAGTGCAGGACCTTTCCCCATGCTCCTCCCCTTGGACACTGGGCTCTGGGATGCTGGCCTCAGGCCCCTCAGGCCAGGACTCCAGGGTGCTGACCGGGGACTCAGTGTTGGCCAGACTGGGAGCAGAGCCAGTGGTGCTCTCCTCAGAGAGCTCGACCTCAAAAACTTGGGGCATCTTGTCCACAGGGGCAAAGGAGGTTTTGGTCTTCCAGGCCACGGCCACCCCCTTGACCCTGCGCACCTGGGTGAAATATGCCTACGTAACCCATCACTTCTCTGGAGCTGCATCTTAGCTGAATGAGTGTGAGGTCTGATCAGTATGAGCTGAGGGAAAGACCTCTCTCTGATGGTCATGGAATCTTCCTGGGCCTAGAGCTTGGGCTTTTTGCTGTGGATGCTGTCAGCTCTTGGGCATTTTCCTCTTGGATAGAGACCTCTATGAATAGAATTAATTTACATGAGCTTTCAGGGTCCTTATTCTCATCTATGAGCCCAAAGATTTGGTCATAGGGACTGCTGGAGCCACATCCTCCAACTTTGGGAGAAATCCTCTTTCCTTTGAGGGCATTGCTATGGATGATAAAACCATTGCAAATTGTGCTAATGATATTACCCATTGCCATGCAGTTGATTCCAACTTACGGCTACCCCATGTGTTATTTAGTATAATTGTGCTCCACAGTGTTTTTTTGGATGTAATCTTTATGGAAGCAGATGCCAGGCCTTTCTTTGCTGTGCTCTTGTGTGGTTTGAACCACCAATCTTTTGTTTAGTGGTCCTGGGCAAATCATTTATGCCACCCTAAGTCCCTACTAAAGATGCTAGTACCTTTGAAGACAGTATCCTGGGATTTTATATTTGTAAATAAAGAATCTTCAAGTTACTTACTTTTTTCTGACATTTGTTGGATTCCAAACGAATTTGCTCTTTTGGAACATGAAAAATCTCGCTTTCCTGAACCTTCATAACAGTGGGAGACTTCTCTTGAAAAACTTTTCTATGAGGATGATTTTCTTAGTAAATTTATACTGTAATCACTCAAACAGGAGAAATGGTCATCTCCTTAACCTCTTTTATGGGAAGCCTTTTTATAGACAGATAATACTTAAAGTGAAAGAATAATTTTTTTTTTATACATATTCCACTTCCTTGTGCCCTTCCTAAACAAACAACAGCAGAAGGCTAAAGTTACTTTTCTGTAAACAGAAGACCTGTAACAGATCCTTATTAGATGAACTCCTTTAGGCTCCTTAGGCAGAAAACAGATGACTGTATGTATCTGAAAGTCTCAATTTCACAAACATTGGTGGCCAAATACAACCGTCTCACCTGAGTGTGTCTGGGCAGGTTGTCCATGTCAGCCTAAAGGTCTGTACGTGTTCTGAATATGAGGAAAGGACTGGAGAGCTCAGTGTGAAGAGATGGAGGTAGTCTATACGTGTTGAATGGAAGGCAAGCTACAGGGAGAGATACAAGATGGAGAGGAGGAACCTTCCAGGAGTATGTTAGAGGGAGAGAGAGACCAAGGAGGGAGCAGAAAACAGGTCTCGGCCACTGCAGGGCAGCACAGGAGAGAAGCAGAGAAGAAAAAGGGGCAGGTGGAGGAGAAAGACACTGGGTAGGGTGAACGCGAATCACCAGAAGTTACAGCAAAAGCTCAGGTTCACTGGGGTGAGATTTTAAAACTTGAATTCTAATGAGAACTTGGATGAAAAGGGAAGTCCCTTGATCTCAGGGGACATGATGTGCTCTCTGAGTCAAGGCTGGGGACTGTTGGGGCTCACAGCACCTGGGAACCCTGGGTCAGCGTGGAATACTGTGCTCCCTCACACCGCCCACTCCTAAAACTCCTCGATACATTTTATTTCTTTTAATTCATCACATAATTTATCAATTCAATCTCAATAGAACATTAAAAATAAGTACAAGTCTCCATAAAAACCCTTCTGCCTGGTCCAACACCCACTGCCCCAGTTGACCACTTGCCTCCTTCAATTCCAGAGACATAAACAGGAATATTGTAGGCCTAAAATACTGAGCGTCTTTTCCTCCCTACTCTGGGAAGTCCTCAGATCACAGAAAATGTTATGATTAGCCCATTTATTCATTCACATCACTCACTTTGGGAAAATGTCTACTAAATGACAGGAAGTACTTTCTTAGGGAAAGCCTTCTGAGCCCCATCACTGCACATCAAAGCCTTCGTCTTCTCTCCCTGTGGCCCTCTTTTCCAGGGAAATGCAACCCCTCACTGCCAGCCCCCATTGATCAGGGAGAATTTTCCTCCCACCCTTACCTCGAGTCTCAGGGAAAGGCCTCTTCCTTGTGTACAGCTGCTCCATCCTGGCTGGGTGAATATGAGCCAAAAGGATGATCTTCTGAAGGTTTCTCCCTCCTCCCAGTTAGAGATGACGTCCCAAACTCTTGCAAGTTGGGGGCTCTGATTTAGGGCTAACTCTCTGTGAATTGGTAGCATAAGTTGCTCTCCCACAGGAGATCTCAGATCCACAACCTCTCCAAAGAGCAATTGGGATCTGAGTGAGCACCAAGGCTTCCAGTAACCCTTGTGTGACATCACTGCTGACATCACTCAGTTCCAAGGGCCCATTTTGAATCCAAACACGGCAACAAGAAAAATGTGGAAACTGTTGTGGCAGGGGTTAGAAAGTTGTTATAAGGGAAATATTACTGGAAGAATGAATCGAACCATCCACAGATTACCATCCATTGGAGTGACATGAAAGTGCAGGGAATGATAACAGTGTGATGGCCATTGTTTCCCCCAGACCTCGCCTCTGACTGTTTGAACCACGTTACTCCAGTCCTGGAAACACATGTCTACTCTGAAACCCTCTCTGTCCTCCTTTGCAGCTGAACCTTCACCTAGGCTGTTTCCTTTGACTGGAAGATGTTCTCTTCCTTTCCCTCTGCTGGTCCACTGTCCCTGGTGAAGCATGGTGGTGAAGAGAGCAGATCTCAGCCAGACTCCTGGATTTGAGTTCCAACTTCTCTGCTTACTGGCTGAGTGACCTTGGACGAGTCAGATAACCTATCCATGACTCACTCCCATTATATGTAAGATTAAGAGAACTCTATCCTTCTCATAGGGTTATTAAGAGGATACAACCACTGACAACATGGCTGCTACAGACCAAGACTGTGTGAATGTTCATTCTTAGAGGGTCTCTGGTGGTGCAATGATTAAGTGCACAGCTTCTAACCAAGAAGGTGTTGGTTCAAACCTACCTAGTGGCTCCAGGAGAGAAAGACTTGGTGATCTGCTCCTGTAAATATTCCTTAGGTCCCGTGAAGTCGGTTCCAACTCATAGTGAGCCTATGTAGATTGGAAAGAAATGTTGCCCAGTCCTGTGCCATACTCACAATTGTTGCTATGTTTGAGCCCATTTTTGTAGCCACTGCGTCAATTTCCTGTAAAGATTACAGCCTTGGAAACCTTATGCGGCAGTTCTACTCTGTCACACGGGTTCAATATGAGTTAGAATCTACTGGACGGCACCTAACAACAGCATTGTTTTACTTCAGGTCACAGCTTGCTGAGGTTTCCCTGCTTTATGTAGTCAGAGCACACTATATTCCCCCCGGCACAGCACTCCCCCCTGGTTCATGGGAGATCTTCATTTAAAAATCTGTTTCCTTTAAAAGGAATATAAACAATTTGGGGGTAAACACAAGGTCGGCCTTGCCTTCGTAGTCCCATAAAATGGCACATAGTAGGTAAACCCATTGCATTCAAGTCTATTCTGATTCATAGCCACCCTATAGGACAGAGTAGGACTGCCCCATAGAGTTTCAAAGACTGTATATCTTTGTAGAAGCAGACTGCCACATCTTTCACCCATGGAGCACCTCAGAGGTTAGAACTGCCGACCTTTAGAATAGCAGCTGTGCACTTTGACCACTGCATTACCAAGGCTTCTTTATAGCAGGTACTGGGTATATATATTAGTTGGATCAATGAATGAATAAATGATAACTCTCTCAAAAGCCTCACCCTTTCTAGACAACCAGTAGAGAACAGAACTCTTTGATGTAGAAATTGAAGGCACCATCCTTCATGGATAGGCTGTTGACCCCAATTCACTGACCTTCCTGGCTCTGAACCCCTGGATATGTTACACTTACACCCTTTGCATGCTTTCCCTTAGGCCTTCTGGAAAAGGGTTAGGTTTATGGCCTCGCAGAAAAGCAATGAGGCTTAGGACTTTCATGGTCATCCCACCTGGGACAGCTAGGAGAGCCCTCAGGGGAAAGGCTCACTGTTAACCTGCTTGGATCCACCTTTGCTTTTGTAATGGATGCTATTTATAAAAGGTGCCAGTAAACTGTTGAAACCATTTGAGTGTGGTTTTAGAAAGTTGTTGGTGGTGGATGGAGAAGAACATGATTTCTCTGAGAAAAGTGATGCCAGGTAGAGAAAAGAGCCAGCATTTCCAGTTGAGAACATTTTAGACCTGCTGGCCCCCACAGCTGACCTGTATACACATGAGGGAGCCCAGCTGAGAGCTACTGAGCCTGACTTAGATCGAGGAACCCAATTTGCCAACCTTAAAAATTGTAACTACAGTAAATGGTTATTTTAAACCACTCCACTGTGGTGTCATTGGAATGCAGCAATTGATAACTGACACACTTTTTGACTTGGCTATTTCTATCCCCAAACAATGAGGAGTCTTCTCAACATCATCTGGCATAACCACTGATGTGTAGGAATCTTCTTGACTCAGTAGATGAATGATACATATTTGTAAGTATGAATCTGTATATAAATTAAGGTGTAAAAAAAATCTCATTTTTACTATTTCTTAAAATTAACTAACTTCCACCTCAGAGCTTCCTCTTTCCACACTGGTGAAAAATTTAACTTTACTTATCCTTGGGGTACCCCCCACCCAGACTAGTGTGATGATTCCTAAGCCTAATGACAGACCAAGATGTTGTAGTAAAGCTTCAACACACCCATTGCCCTCAGCTCCAGTTCACTCAATACCATCCATCAGTCGGTGAGCTGAGGAATTACAGCAGACCCTAAGAGCCATGCACTCAGTCAGCATCTGCCATGCCGAACCCAGCTACCTCCTTGAAATGTTGTCAGGAAGGAAGAAAAATATAGGAAGATTGTATATGCCATACCAAGTTTAATAGCACACCCCTAGCCCCTTGGGAATCACTGGAAATATTACTTAGTCCTTCTCCTCCACAAAGTATGTGTTTGAGTCCCCACAGCAGTAGATGATTTGTGTCTTTTTTTTTTTTTTTTAATGAGCTGCAGAGTTAGCTTAAAAATTAAAAGCTGACAGGGCATCAGGTAAAATCCAATTAACTGAAACTGAAATCAAATTTTTTTTTTCATATTTACTGACCTCACAGATTCTTTATAAACAGTTTACGTTACCCTGGCTTGACAGGGAATAGAGATTTTTAGTGAGGGATACACAGCTTGGCATACCTCTAAAATAATATATATCCTTCCTTGAGATTATAGGTGTGTTGTTTTGCTAATTTTCATCTACCACCTTCGCAGAAATGGAAGCTATATGAGGGTGGGAAGTTGCATGTTCTGTTTTTCATTGTATCTCTGTTGCTTGGAACTCTACCTGGACCTAGGAAGTGCTCTAAAATATTTATGGAAGGAATGAATGCTGAGTGTTGGTGGGTGTGTTATCTTTGTTGTTGTTGTTGTTGTTAGGTGCCGTACAGTCGGGACTGACTCATAGGAACTCTATGGACAACAGAACGAAACACTACCCAGTTCTGCACCATCCTCACAATTGTGGCTACGATTGAGCCCATTGTTGCAGCCACCGTGGCAATCCATCTTGTTGAAGGTCTTCCTTTTTTTCACTGACCCTCTACTTTACCAAGCATGACGTCCTTCTCCAGGGACTGATCCCTCCTAATAACACATAGTCTCACCATTCTTGCTTCTAAGGATCATTCTGGTTGTAATTCTTCGAAGACAGATTTGTTTATTCTTTTTGTAGTCCACGGTATATTCAATAATCTTCACCAACACCACAATTCAAAGGCATCAGGTGTTGTCTTTGATTACTCTTAATTCAGAATTAAATAAAATGAGAAAATAGCTTGTAGGATGAAGTGGTATAAAAAATAAGATTGGCCCTCTGTAGTAAGTAAATATATCACCCTTCACTTTGTTCTGAAGCGAGACAGCTCTGCTTATTCCACTTGCACACACTGAATGTTCAAGACCTGACATGCCTTGGCTGGTTTGTGTTTGAATGCACAAACTCATTCGAACAGACAGAGAAAGCCCTGCTCCAATTCAAGTATTAGACTGCAGGGGTTTTAAAGCCAGTAAACATAGTATAACCAAAAACAGTGTAATTTGTACATTTTCTTGCTTTCAGTCTTGGAAAGGAGGAGAGCCAGCGTGGCAATTTTAGCATTATGAAAAATTATCAAATTTTTAAATTGTTGAAGAGAGGGCATAGATTTTACTTTCCACCATCACCACATGAATGCCCTTGACTTAGATCACAGCATTGCACAACTCCAGCACTTGCTGTTCACATCTTAGTCTATGTAAATGACATTCTCTGGAATAGTGCAGTGTACAGCCTTCACAGGTGTACATGGGGGCCCTATCCACAATGTGTCTAACAAACTCCTACCTGTATGAATTAATTTATATCCTCAAATCTACTCTTCAATGTAAGGGTGATTGTTTCTCTTACTTGAGAGAAGAGCATTTTATGACTGAAAGTGTAAATGGCTTGTTCAAGGCCACACAGTAGTTGTTGCAATCTGCCAAACTTCTATTTACATCTGAAGGACTTCCCTCTGTGTTATTTGTAGTGCACATCTACTAGTAGCAAACTCCATTAGCTTTTGCCTGAAGGATACTTTTGCCGGACATAGAATTCTTAAGCTTTGTTTCTGTTTTTCATTAACGCTTTAAGTATGTCATCCCACTACTTTCTGGCCTTCATGGCTTCTTATGAGAAATCAGCTGTTAATCTCATTGAGGATCCCTTGTACATGACGAGTCTCTTCCCTTTCTTCTTTTAAATTTTCTCTTCATTGTTGACTTTTGACAATTTGAATAAAATATGTCTCAATAAAGAACTCTTTGAGTTTATCCTGTTTTGAGTTTGTTAAGCTTCTTAGACATATAGATTTCTATCTTTCTTCAAATCTGGAAAGTGTTCAGCCTTTATTTTTTCAAATATTTGGTTCCTTTTCATAATTTCTATATCTTTATTAGGAGCCCTGGTGGTGCAGTGTTTAAGACCCTGGCTGCTAACCAAAAGGTCAGCAGTTTGAATCTACCAGCTGCTCATTGGAGACACTTGGGGCAGTTCTACTCTGCCCTAAAAGGTTACTAAGAGTTGGAACCAACTCAAGGGCACATAACAACAACAACAGCATATCTGCATTGACATTGTCTTTTTGTTCATACATCATTTTCCTGATTTTCTCTAGCTATCTGTCTATGGTTTCCTTTAATTCATTGAGCATTTTTAAGACATTTGATATAATATCTTTGACTAGTAATTCCAACGTCTGGACTACTGAGGTATCACTTGTGTCTGCTAACTCTAGTCCTGGTGACATAGTGGTTGAACACTCAGCTGCTAACTGCTAGGTTGGCAGTCCTAACCCACCAGCCGCTCCATGGGAGAAAGATGTGGCAGTCTGCTTCCACAGAGATTACAGCCTTGGAAATGCTGTGGGTCAGTTTTACTCTATCCTGTACAGTCACTATGATTGGAATGGACTTGACAGCAGTTGGTTTGGTTTGGTTCTTTTTGTACTAACTCTGAGTAACATTTTGAGAACCTGCAAAACTGTTTCCCAATTGGCTTTACCATTTTACATTCCCACCAATGATGAATGAGGGTTCCAATTACTGCACATGCTTCTCAGCACTTTTTATTGTCCATCCTTTTGATTGGAGCCATCTTAGCAGGTTTGAAGTAGAATCTCTTTGTGGTTTTATTTTCATTTCTCTAATGACAAATGATGTTGAGTATTTTTCCATGCGCTTATTCACCATTTGTCTATCTTCTTTGGAGAAATGCAATTCAAATTCTTTGCCTTCATGTATTTTTTTCAATTTATTGCCCGTTTTTTCTTTCTTTCTTTCTTTTTTTTTGCTTTCCTTATTTAGCTTTTACCATGACAAAGTGTTTGTGTGTGTGTGTATATATATATATATATATATAATTTTTTTTTTTTTTACATATGCCTTATCAGCTTTCGATTTTGTAGCTTTGAGTACTTTAGAAAGTCTTTCCTCATTGTCTGGAAAGAAATTAAACAAAACTATATTTTCTCATAGAAATTTTATGGTTTCATATTTCAAATTTGAATATTTGCTTCATCTGGAAGTAACTCAGTATAAACTGTAAGTCAATGAATCAAGCTTTCTCCCACCACCCCCCAAGGTTGTTATTTGCATAGTTACCAAATTGTCCTTAGCATTTGCTCTTGTATAAACATTCTCCTTCCCTTTTTTTTCACAGTATTTCAAACTGAAAAGTACTTTTAGGAAGAGGAGACCAGCCTTTCCATTTTAAATAAGTTGCTATGCTGTGATATGCTGTCTCTTTCTTACTTAGCCTTCTGTGACCTTTTCTCTTTTAAAATCTCAAAAATTTTGAGGTGAGCAAGATTTTTATGAAACTAAAATAAGGGAGTGATTGCATAACTGGGTCCATGCATTCCAGCCCAAAAGCATGAGAAGTAGAAACAGGAGCCCCAGGGGAGCCAGGAGAATATGAACTTATGGGGATTTGCTCTTTAATTATACAAAGGGGCCTCTAGACTTTTGCATATATACACATATCTATGCATGGATTTACTCTCCAACACACAGGAAAAAATGCTCTAAAAGTTAGGCATTCATAAGGAATGTATTCATACCTGGGAGGATGTTTACAAGTATATACATTTAGGTGAACAAATGTTTCCATTTTTGATGGGCATTTATCTAGAAATAAAATTGCTGGGTTATAGAATATATTTTCACAGATTTAGTAGACAGTCTCAAATAATTCTTTAAAGTGGCTGTGCTAATTTACACTCTCACCTGTAGTAGATTGGAGTTGCAATTGCTGTATGTCCTAGCTAATATTTCATATTTACACCTATTTCATTTTATCCATCCTGAATGGTAAGGGATAGTATTACCTTGTTGTTTTGAAGTTGTTCCTCCCTAATGACTAAAGATGTTTAGCCCCTTTCTTATAAGTATTGGTCTTATATACTGCCTATTCAAGTATTTAGCTATCTGCTTTTTTTTCTAATTGATTTTCCAGAATTCTTTTTATATTCTATAATGAAGTCTCCAGTAAAATATATACATTACAAACAATTTCTCCTACTCTGGGGAACACATTTTCAGTTTCTACTGGTGTCTTTTGATGAACAGAAGTTCTGAATTTTAACAATTTAATAGTTAGGGCTTCATAAGGAGTGTGTTCATTCTTAGTTACGCATCCCTCCCCTCAAATTTATACTCCTACTAACACACACAACCCTTTCTTAGTAGCCTCAGAACACCTTTAAGAAGTACTTTTATATAGGGGGGGTTTCACTCCATAATTCCTTGGGGAATTCTTCAGAAAGCATTTGTTATGAGAAAACATTTGTTGGGAAGATGAGGAAGCTATAATTCTACAACCAAAACAGGAATCACATGGTAAAAGCAGGATGACCCTATTTGGAACTCTGTAGAGGATGACAGACATCTTTGAGCCAGATTTCCACTGGTCTGGGTACTCTGGAGGGTGGGGGAGGGCTGGGGTAGGACTGAGAAATAAGGTGCCATTTCTTCCAGCAAGTCTTGCACTTCTGTTTGCTTTCCTAACTGGTAGCGGCTAAGCCCTGTGTTAGAAAGTCTCCCCTTACCACATTGTTTGACTCTTTAATAATGTTTTGTCTTCTTTTCCCATGTATATCTCCTATCTACATCAATGACCTGGCAAAATAATTGTGGTCAATTGATGAGATTTCCCCTTTTATTATACCTTTCTCTATTTTCTCATTTGTTTCAATAAACATTTATTACTATCAAAATCAGAGAAAAGAAAACTTCCCCATGGTTAAAAGTGTATAATAATATCTATCCCACCCTCTGTATTGACCTATGGATTAAATGAGCAACAATTAGGTGCACTGCTCAAAGTTCTGCTCATTGGGAGGATTTCCCTTCACCACTGTCCTTCAGGGTGGTCCCACAAAAGGGCTAGAGTGCTGCCACTGTTCACTTTCAAGTGGTGCCAGAATATCTTGCAGAACCATCTGTAAACCAGGCACAAGTTTTCTCTTCCTCAGTCAACTGATCATAAGGAACTCCTCATGACCCATAGGTGCAGACTGTGAGGGAAGGTGATGTGACAGGACTGGAGACCATGGGCTTTTGGACAACTTCTTCCTGTAACTTACTTGTGTCTTCAGGTCCTGCTCAGGCCTGGTTGTATATACGCCACTTTCATGTAATGATAGAGTGCTGCTATGCATGTCTGACTTTATGACTCTGTGGGTCAGAAGACACCCTGTTTACCATGGGCAGCTCAGGCCACATAGTGACTTGATGGCCCATGGTTAAGCATTCGTTCTAAAGACCCAGTAATAAGCCAAAACCTGTCTTGGAAAAAGACCGTAGTTATCTGCAAAGGATGGCAGGGCTTTGATTCAAAATCCTAAGAGCCTGCACTGTGATTCACCAATAGAGGCCTAGAAAACACTCCAAACGGCACCTCTGCCACCAACACTTCAAGCACCATTTGATCAGCCAGATGAAATGGCCCAAGTGGCAGAGTTGTTTGCACAGCTGCCTGAACCTGTTGCAGAGCCTTCTTGCATTCTGGGCCCCATTCAAAACTAGCAGCTTTTGAGTTACTTGATAAATAGGCTTGAGTTGCACTCCCAAATGAGGGATATGTAGCCTCCAAAAATCAAAGAGTCCTACCAGGCATTGTGCCTCCTTTTTAGTTGTAGGATGGACCAAATGAAATTACTTAACCTTCCCTTTAGAAAGAATGTCTTGACATGCCCCACAACTCTAGATCCCTAAAAGTTTCACTGAGGTGAAGGCACCTGAATTTATGTCAGGTTAATTTCCTACCTTTAGCACACAAATGTCTTACCAATAAGTCTTGAGTCAATGATACCTCTTCCTTGTCAGGCCCAGTCAGCATAATGTTATCAATGCAATGGACCTGTGTGATGTGTTTTGGAAGGGAAAGGCTATTAAGGTCTCTCTGGACCAAATTTTGGCATAGGACCAGAGCGCTGATATACCCCTGAGGTAGAACAGTGGAGGTGTATTGCTGGCCTTGCCAGCTGAGGCAAACTTCTTCTGCTGGTCTTTTGAAACAGGTACAGAGAAAAAGGCATTAGCCAGATCAGCAGCTGTGTACTAAAAGTTATGGATTAAACTGTGTCTCCAAAAAATGTGTGTCAGCTTTGCTAGGCCATGATTCCCAGTGTTCTGTGATTGTCTACTGTTTTGTCATCTGACATGATTTTCCTATGTTTGGTAAATCCTATCTCTACGATGTTAATCAGGCAGAATTAGAGGCAGTTATGTTAATGAGGCAGGACTCAATCAAAAGATTAGGCCGTGTGTTAAGTCAATCGGTTTTGAGATATAAAAGAGAAAAGCGAGCAGAGAGACAGGGGGACCACAGTACCACCAAGAAAGAAGTGCCAGGACCAGTGTGTCCTTTTGACCCAGAATCCCTGTGCAGAGACACTTTTTGTCCAAGGGAAGGTTGATGACTAGGACCTTCCCCCAGAACTGACACAGAGAGAAAGCCTTTCCCTGGCACTGGTGCCTTGAATTTGGGCTTCTAGTCTCCTAGACTGTGAGAGAATAAATTTCTCTTTGTTAAAGCCACCAACTTGTAGTATTACTCTTATAGCAGCACTAGATAATGAAGACACTAGGTACCAGGAGACGCATTAATTTTTTCAACAAATGAAACCACATCTGGAATGGTAGCTGTGATTGGAGTCATCACCTGGTAAAGTGTTTGATAATCCACTGTCATTCTCCATGATCTATCTGTTTTTTGCACAGGCCAAATAGGTGAGCTGAATGGGGATGTAAGGGAACAACCATCGCTGCATCCTTCAAGTCCTTATTTCTGCAATGCATCCATGAAAGCAGTGTTGCTTTTGGTTTGCTACTTACTTACTAAAAAAAAAAAAAAAGGTAGGGGTAATTCCAATGGCTTCCTCTTGGCTTTTCCCACCATAATAGCTCTTACTCCACTTGCCAGGGATCCAGTGTGGGAGTTCTGCCAGTTACTGAGTATTTCTATTCCAATTATGCTTTCTGAAAATCACCACAGGATGGGTTTGGGACACACAGGAGCCACTGTGAGATGAACCTGTGCTAAGACTCCATGAATAACCAGACTTCTGTATGCCCCCACTCTGATAGGCAGGCCACTGTGAAGTTTTGGTTTTCCTGAAATTTGTATCAGCTCAGAGTCAGTATCCAATAATCCCTGAAAAGTCTGATTATTTCCTTTTTCTCAATGAACAGTCACTCTCATGAAAAGCCTTAGAACCCTTTGAGGAAAGCTGGGAGAAATATTAACAGTATGATGTTTTGGCAGTGTAGTGGGGTCCTTTCTCAAGGAAACCTGGCCTCCCCTTCATTCAAGGGGTTGTGAGTCTGTAAACTTGTTCATGTCTAGGAATTAATAGAGGGGCTCTGACTCTCTATTCTGATGATTTGAGTTAGACTGCTGTTCACTTGACCTAGAATTCTTCTGCTTGTAAGAAAAAACTTAAAAAGTCTGCTTGTACAGATCCAATATTTATTAGATTTCCTAGCTGTTTCACTCCTAGGGACACCATGACTAAGAAGCCAATGCCATAAATCTGTAAGAGCCAGATTATTCTGATTACATCTTTGACTGTGTTGTCCTTTATGGTAACCATGCCCGCCTTGTCTTTGTTGATTGAGTACCACCACTTGGCCCCTACCACCACCAGGTCCAATCAATGTTATTGTAGTCAGATGTTTAAATCAGTTAGGGCAGTTCACACTGTCAGGTCTGACTTACAGAAAATAGCAATCACAGCAAATTTCAAAGATCCTGGGTCTCCCATCAAATTTGTACCTCGCTGTTGTGGTAAAAGGTGAGTCCTTTGGATGCTCCATATGTGGGTCTGTGGGTCCAACCTGATAAATCCACTCTAACATGCCAATTTCTCTAAGCCTTTGGATACCTTCTCCTACAGTATACCATGGGAGGTCTGCCATTTCAACTTGATTTATTGTAGGCCACCACTTAATTCATGCTTCAGTGATCCAACCAAGTAAACTGTTAAATCCTTTTCTAATCTCTCGAGCTGAAACACTGAATGAAGAATCTGTGCTTAGTGGGCCTATATCAATAAAGTCAGGCTAATTCAGTTTTATATTCCTTGCACCATAACCCCACACCTGTAATAGAAATTCCCACACATCTTCACCTGGTTTCTGTATGTATGTAATAGAAAAATTAACCAGTTCTTTTGGAGCTTAGCATACCTCCTCCCGGGTCACAATTTGCAATTCCCCTTTTGGGGTTCATTGGGATTTAAGTCTTGGTATAAGTCTAGAAGAAAAATGGGTGGTGGTGTGGGTCCTGGGGACATTCAGTCATGTCTCTTGTAAGGCATCTGCCTCAGGCAATGCCCCAGGCACCAACCTAGGAGATAACTGAAACAGAGACATTTCAGGTACAGATGATGTAATCTAATCAGATTGAGTTGGAAGGGATAATAATTTTTGCAGAGAAAGATGGAGTAATCTCTTCAGATAAGAGTAAGAGGGCTGGATCTGTTGGTAGGAGTGATTCAATAGAATTTAGAGGCTCGTTGTCCCCAGCTTTCTGATAATCTGCCTGCATGTCACCATCCCAAGTTTCAGGATCCCATTTCTTCCCAGTCAGTCACTTTAACTTCAGACACCACTCCAGGTTGGTAATCAATCAGCATTGTAGTTCATGCACTCTTATGGTAAGTCTCTGGGCTTAGTTTTTGGCAGTATCAGCTCTGTTACTACAAGATAAAAGGCTTTCTTTCATGGCACAAGTGTTAACTTTCAGATCTTGTATGTGGTACTTGAGCTGCGACTCTGAAGCTTTGAGCTCATTCCTTTGTTTTACCACTTTGTCTAGCAAAAACAGGACCAAGCAAGCATCTTCTTTATAATTCTCATTCTGACAGAATTATAGAAAAGTATTAAATATGTAATCAGACAGAGCCTTGTCTCTCACAAATATTTGATCCAGTGGTAGTGATATTTTGTGTATTTCTATTACCACCCAATGCCATGAATTAGCAGTGCCCCCTTTACTACTGGAGACAGTCATCAGCACCTCTAAGACTAGCCAGACTTAAGAACCAATTCAGAAAACTCATCCTTAGGATTCTATTCCTCTAGAACCACTGTCACAACCAAATGTCTTAGCCTGGGTTCTCTAGAGGAGCAAAACTAGTGATGTGTGTGTGTATGTGTGTGTGTGTGTATAAAACATATATATATATATTTGTTGTTGTAGTTGTTAGGTGCTGTTGAGTCTCTTCCAACTCATAGTGACCCGATGTACAACGGAATGAAATACTGATCCTGTCATATCCTTATAATCATTGCTCTTTGAGCCGATTTTTGCAGCCACTGTGTCAGTCCATTTCTTTAAATGTCTTCCTCTTTTTTGCTGACCCTCAACTTTACCAAGCGTAATGACCCTCTCCAGTGACTGGTCCCTCTTAATAATATGTCCAAAGTACATGACACAAAGTCTCGGCATTCTTGCTTCTAAGGAGCATTCTGGCTATACTTCTTCCAAGACAGACTTGTGTATTCTTCTGGCATTCATGGTATGTTCAGTTTCTTCACCAACACCATATTTTAAATGAATTAGTTCTTCTTTGGTCTTCCTTAGTCATTGTCCAGCTCTCACATGCATATGAGGTGATAGGAAAATACCATGTTTTGGTTAGGTGCACCTTAGTCCTCAAGTGACATCTTTGCTTTTTAACACTTTAAATAGGTGTTTTGCAACAGGTTGCCCAACGCAATATGTTGTTTGATTTCTTGACTGCTGCTTCCATAGGTGTTGATTGTCAATTCAAATAAAATGAAATGATTGACAACTTCAGCATTTTCTCCATTTATCATGATGTTGCTTATCGGTTCAGTTGCGAAGATTTTTATATTCTTTATGTTGAGGTGTAATCCACATTGAAGGCAGTAGTCTTTGATCTTCATCAGTAAATGCTTCAAGTCCTCTTCGCTTTCAGCAAGCGATGTTGTGTCATGTGCATATTGCAGGTTGTTAAATGAATCTTCTTCCAAACCTAATGCCATGTTCTTCTTCATATGATCCAGCTTCTTGGATTATTTGCTCAGCATATGGATTGAATAAGTATGGTGAAATGATACAATTCTAACACACACCTTTTCTGATTTTAAACCACGCAGTATCCCCTCGTTCTGTCCAAACCACTGCCTCTTGATCTATGTGCAGGTTCCTCATAAGTACAACTAAGTGTTCTGGAATTCTTATCCTTCACAAGGCTATCCATAATTTGTCATGATCCACACAGTCGAATGCATTTGCCTAGTAAATAAAACACAGGTAAACATCTTTCTGGTATTCTTTGCTTTCAGCCAAGATCCATCTGACATCAGCAGTGATATCCCTTGTTCCATGTTGTCTTCTGAATCCGGCTTGACTTTCTCATCATTCCTTGTGTATGTACTCCTGCAACTGTTTTTAAGTTATATTCTGCAGAATTTTTCTTACATGTGATATTAATGATACTGCACAATAATTTCTGCATTCTGTTGGATCACCTATCTTTGGAATGGAAACAAATACGGATCCCTTCCAGATGGTAGGTAAGATAACTGTCTTCAAATATATTGGCATAGACAAGAGAACACCTCCAACGCTGCATCTGTTTGTTAAAACATCTCAATTGGTTCTCTGTAAATTCCAGGAGACTTGATTTTCATCAGTGCCTGCAGCGTAGCTCAGACTCTTCCTTCAGTACCATCAGTTCTTGAACATATGCTACCTCCTGAAATGAACCTAAACTTGACTCTGTGTATTCCTTCCATCTTCTTTGTATGTCAATATTTTGCCCATAGAAACCTTCAATATTGCAACTTGAGGCTTGAATAGTTCCTTCAGTTCTTTCAGCTTGAGAAATGCTGAGCATGTTCTTCCCTTTTGGTCTGCTAACTCCAGATCTTTTATTTCATATTATCATACTTTGCCTTTTTGAGCTGCCTTTTGAAATCTTCTGTTCAACTATTCTACTTCATCATTCCTTCCATTTGTTTTAGCTACTCTACATTCAAGAGCAAGATTCAGAGACTCTTCTGACATCCATTTTAGTCTTTTTTTCTTTTCTTTTCAATGACCTTTTGCTTTTTTCAACTATGATGTTCTTGATGTCATTCAAACTTATCTGTTTTTTGGCCATTAATGTTCAATGCATCAAATTTATTCTTGAGATGGTCTCTAAATTCAGGTTTGATATACTCAAGGTCATACTTTGGCTCTCATGGACTTGTCTTAATTTTCTTCAGTTTCTACTTAAACTTGCATAGGATCAATTGTTGGTCCATTCTGCAGCCAGCCCCTGGCCTTGTTCTGACTCATGATATTGACCTTCTCCATCATCTCTTTCCTACAGGTTTGGTTCCTGTGTATTTCATCTGGAAACCCTGGTGGTGTAGCGGTGAAGTGCTATAGCTGCTAACCAAGAGGTCAGCAGTTCAAATCCGCTAGGTGCTCCTTGGAAAATCTATGGGGCAGTTCTACTCTGTCCTATAGGTCACTGTGAGTCAGAATCAACTCGACGGCAGTAGGTTTGGTTTTTGGTTGGGTATTTCATCTGTAATGGCCCACATGTACAGTCACCATTTAAGTAGTTGATAAAAGGTATTTGCAATGAATAAGTCATTGGTCTTGCCAAATTCTATCCTGTGATCTCCTGCATTCTTTCTATCAGCAATGCTGGGTTTTCCAAATGCCAATCCTTCTTCTTTGTTTTCAACTTTGCATTCCAATTACCAGTAATTATCAATACATCTTGATTGATCAATGCATTATGACTGATCAATTTCAAACTGCTAAAGTTGGCAAAAATCTTCAATTTCTTCATCTTTGGCATTCCTGGTTGGTGCTGTAAATTTGAATATAGTCATATTAACTGGTCGTCCTGGTAGGCATATGACTACTATTCTATCACTGACACCATTGTACTTCAGGACAGACCTTGAAATGTTCTTTTTATTGATGAAAGTGATGCCGTTTCTCTTCAATATCTCAATCCTAGCATAGTAGACCATATGATTGTCCGATTCAAAATGTCCAATACCAGTCCATTTCAGTTAAATAATGCCTAGGATATTGATCTTTGTGCATTCCATTTCATTTCTGACAACTTCCAATTCCAATTAGATTCTTATTTCATTTATAAAAGAATCTTTTCAGCTGTTTCTTTGCATTTTGAGCTGTGCTACATCAGCATATGAAGATCCCCAAAGCTTTACAACATCCATGTCATTAAGATCAACTCTACTTTGAGGAGGCAGCTCCTCCCACTCTTATTTTGAGTGCCTTTCAACCTAAGGGGCTCATGTCTGCTCAGGCAATGTTCAGCTATTATTCATAAGGCTTTCCCTGGTCAATTTAATTTTAGAAGTAAATCGCTAGGTCCTTTATCCTAGTCTGTCTTAGTCCAAGCTATGGTCAGACCTTTCCACCTTGGGTGACCCTGTTGGTATTTGAAATGCTGGTGGCATAGCTTCCAACATCACAGCAATATGCAAGCCACTACAGTACAACAAACTGACAGATGATAGATGGGAGTTAAAAATTGGAGGAACCAAAAAGATGGTGTTACTGCCATGTTTACTGACTTAGAGGAATCTTGAGAAATTGTCAAGAGAAGAATGGTTTAGAGAAAAGTGTGGGTACGATGTGACTTAATTTCCATAAAAGCAAACAAACACCTCTACAAGTGTACTTGTGGCTATATCTATGTGTCCCAGCAAAAGGAAATATATGACAGGATATATATGTGTCTTTGAACATAGGACACCTTGGGGGAGCAGGTAAAATTTACATATGTGGGGATGGCTTTCATTATTACTTCTGTATACAAATGTCTACTGTTAAATGTGTTATAATAACAATATAAAACCTTTTTAGGTTGAAAAACATCATACATGTATATATGTGTGTGTGTATATATTTAAAACAATTTTGTCAGCTATTGTTTTATATAGGTATCTAGCGTGGTTATAACAGAAATACCACACGTGGATGGCTGCAACAAACAGAAATTTATTGTCTCACAGTTTAAGAGGCTTGAAGTTTGAATTCAGGATGCCGGCTCTAGGAAAAAGCTTTCTATCTTTGTCGGCTCTGAGGGAAGGTCATTGTCATCAATCTTCTCCTGGCTTAGGAGCTTCACAGTGAGGGACCGAGGGACCAAAGGGTGCAATCCACTCCAACCACATCTTTTTCTCAGCTTGCTTCTCTCTTTTATATCTCAGAAGAGACTGACTCAAAATACAGCCTAATTTTGTAAATTGTGTCCTGCGTCATTAACATAACTGCCTCTAGTTCTACCTCATTAACATCATAGAGGTTAGGATTTTACAACATATAAGTAATTACATCAGATCATAAAATGGAGGACAACAACACGATACTGGGAATCGTGGCTTAGATAAGTTAACACACATTCTGGAAGACACTATTCGATCCATAAAAAAGGAAAAATACTGTCTTCAGTGTGAGATTCAGAGATTTTCATCAATGGATGAAGAGCAAAACGAAAGATTGAACAAAATCAGACCCAGCGAATTTCTTGCTTGCATTTGAAACTAATGACCTCTTCTGTTCTCTATGCCTGCAAATGTCCAAAAAAGAATTCTGTGAAGATTAATTGAGTCACGGCTCAAACATGTACTGCATGTACCAGTCTACAGGTAAGGTAGAACACTTGACACCAAGTGTGATTCATTAAGTGACATGCAGACCATTAAACTGTTCTTCTCTTTCTTTAATATGCCACTATCACCTTCCTGTCTTTGGTGATCTATTGGAAAACCCATGCATGTGTATTCTAGGCCTTTTTTCAGGATTGAATTCGCAGGAAGTTTACAAGGAAAATGTATCTTTTAAAGATATAGAACACTTTGGCCACAGGGTCTTTAGACGGTTGGACCTCCCAGCCAGCCTCTGTGCAGGGTGGGAATTCTCAATCTCTCCCACCCAGCACCTCTGAGCAGGACAGGTTTTCTGTTTCTTTATCAGGAGGCTGCAGAATTCACCCTGCATCAGAACATTTGTTTTCCTCTGCTTCAACCTGTCCCTTGTAGGACCTGTCACTTTCACTCTGAGAGATACGAACAGTGCAGCCTATGGATGGAGGTGCCCATTCTGGGGGCCCTGCCCACCCTTCCTTGCCCCTGTGACACTTGGGGTCACACCTCCCAGACTGGACATACCTATGGCAGCTCCAGGGCATCACAGTCCCTGGGACTTGATATTGTTGATGGGGCTTGAGCTTTTCTGCCCACTATTTTTTTTATGGCGTCTAGGACTCAATCTGCCTCTTCCTATCCTCACCTTTAGTTATCAGTGTTCTGGCTTTCTTCACCAGGTTTAGTAGTACTTGCCCTGTTTTTCTTTTTTCATCTCAGTCAGGATTTTCTGTTCCAGTTCTCTGATCTCAGGACAGATCAGGTTAGTCCACAAAAAACAGAAAGACCAAGCAAGTATCATTGACATGTGTGGAGGCCACTGGGAAGGGACCCGATTCTCATTGATTTAGAGTTTTTATGCCCATCTCACCTGCAGGCAGATTTCCCTCACAGCCTGGCATCTCTCTGGTTCCATGTACTGCACTGAACTCAGTGACACCCACCCTCACAATCACACCTCTCTTAGAGCTATCTTTGCGGAGGCCCTCTCTCAGACCTCCATGTTCCACTGAAATCCCATTTCTCTTTCACTACATACATTGTGGGCATCTTCAGGGTCGCAAGACCTCTTCCCAGATGAGGCTTGTCTTCTCTTCTGGGCCAAGGGAGCTTCTGAGCAGACCTGGTGACTTCGGTCAAACTAACCTGGGGCTTCATCCATTCTAGCACCCCAGGGCTGGATCTCTCCATACACTAAAGTGGGGCATCATAGGGGGCACAGGGCTAAAGGGAGAGATCTTCCAGGTGAGATGGGTTAAAGAAGTCTGAATGGAATTCTTTCCTGAAGGGTCCATATTTCACAGCCCAAACACTCTCCTCCTCCCAGTCTGAGAGTCCTAGTGGGTCTTCAGGTGCTTCCCCCTTTTGACATTGAAGCCATGCCAGCACTCTCAGCAGCCAGGTCTCCAACATCTTCAGCAGCATCAGTAGGCACTGTAGCCTCTTCAGCTCCTGTCTCTGCTTCTCCAAATGCTCATGGAAGTATACTTTTCTTCTTGCCAGGCCTCCAGGATGCTGACCAAGGACTGGGTGTTGGCTAGATTGGAGGCAGAGCTGATGGTGGTCACCTTCTTTGAGAACTTGGCCCTAAGACCAGGGGCATCTTGCCCAAAGGGGCATGAGATGTTTTGGTCTGTCGGACCACGGCCACCCCCTTAACTTTACATACTTCCATGAAATATGCACCCTTGACCCATTGCTTCTTTGGAGTAGCATGATGAGTGAGAATTCTGCCTAGTGGAAGCTGATGAAAAAGACCACTCTGATTCTTGAGAAGTCTTCCTGCGACTGAAGCTTGGACTTTTTGTTCTCATGTTCTAGCCTGGGTGGCACTTTCCTCTTGGGTTGAGACCTGCAATAATGGACAGCTAATTTACATGAGCCCTCTGGACCCTGTTTCTCACCTGTGACCTAAGGCTTTGGTCTCAGGGATCCCTAGAGCCTTCTGCATCAACACCATCCTCCACCTTTGCAAACTGAATAGTTTTTCTTCTTCCCCAGGATCTCACCATCGCTTGGGACCTTAACTCTGGGCAATAAAGCCTCCTCTGGAAAATTTCGGTAACAGGTAGCTAACAGATACATGAGGAAATGCTCACGATCATTAGCCACTAGAGAAATGCAAATCAAAACTACAGTGAGGTACTATCTCACCCCAACAAGGCTAGCACTAATCCAAAAAACACAATAAATGTTGGAGAGGTTGTAGAGAGACTGGAACACTTATGCACTGCTACTGGGATGTAAAATGGTACAGTCACTTTGGAAATCAATTTGATGCTTCCTTAGAAACCTAGAAATAAAAGTACCATACATCCAGTAATCCCACTCCCTGGAATATATCGTAGACAAATAAGAGCCATCGCATGAATAAATGTATGCATGCCCGTGTACATTGTGGCACTGTTCACAATAGCAAGAAGATGGAAGTAACCTAGGTGCCCATCAACAGACAAATAGATAAACATATTATTGTACATACACACAATGGAATACTGCCCAAGGATAAAGAATAATGATAAATCTGTGAAACATCTCACAACTTGGATGATTCTGGAAGGCATTATGCTGAGTGAAATTAGTCACAAAAGGACAAATATTGTATGAGACCACTATTATACAAACTCTAGAAAAGGTTTAAAAGCAGAAGAAAACATTCTTTTATGGTTACAAAGTTACAGAGGGAGGGAGAGGTGAATTCACTAACTAAGTAGTAGACAAGAATCATCTTAGGTAAAAGGAAGGACAACACATAATACAGGGGAAGTCAGCACAACTGGACTAAACCAAAAGCTAAGAAGTTTCCTAAACACAGCCAAACACTTCAAAGCAAAGAGTACCAGGGTCTGGGGTCTAGGGACCATGGGTTTGTGGGACATCTATGTCAACTGGCATAACAAAGTTTACTAAGAAAATGTTCTGCATCCCACTTTGGTGAGTGGTGTCTGGGGTCTTAAAAAGCTTGTGAATGACCATCTAACATGCATCAGTTGGTCCCAACCCATTTGGAGCAAAGAAGAATGAAGAACGCCAAAGTCACAAGGAAAATGTTAGCCCAAGAGACTAAAACCCATTGCTGTCAAGTCGATTCTGACTCATAGCAACCCTATAGGACAAGGTAGAGCTGCCCCATATAGTTTCCACAGAGTACCTCGTGGATTCCAACTGCCGACCATTTGGTTAGCCTTAGCTCTTAACCACTATGCCACCAGGGTTTCCCAAGAGACTAAAGGGCCACATAAAACAGAGTCCATCAGCCTGAGACCAGAAGAGCTAGATGGTGCCTGGCTACCACCAATGACAGCCTTGACAGGGAACCCAACATACAGACCCTGACAGACAAGCAGGAAAGCATGGAGCAGAACTCAAATTCACCTAAAAAGACCAGACTTAATGGACTGACTGAGACTGAAGAAACCCTCGAAGCCATGGACCCTGGATGCACTGTTAACCCAGAACTAAAAGCATTCCCAAAGCCCACTCTTCAGACAAAGATTAGACTGGGCTATAAAATGTAAAATATACTTGTGAGAAGTGTGCTTCTTAGTTCAAGCAGATACATGAGACCAAGTACGTGGCTCCTGTCTAGAGGTAGCATAAGGAGACAGGAACTGGTTGGATGGACACAGGAAACCTGGGGTGGGAAGGGGGAGTATGCTGCCACATTATAGGGATTTGTACTAGTGTCACATAACAATATGTGTATAAATTTTTGTATGAGAAAATTAAACTGTAGACTTTCACCTAAAGCCAAAAAAAAAAAAAAAAATGGAAAAGAAAATATTGGCAACTAATTAAAATTAAATGCACACATGCACACGCATAATACCGGCTTAACAAAAGACATGTGTGGTATTTGGTTTATGGGCCCCTGATTTGCAATCTCTGTTTTAAGACCAGACCATCATTCTCCTTGGAAACACCAAATGATTGGGTAACCATAGGCATATTGCTTGTCAAATACATCCTTATTCCCACAATTTCTTTCCTATCAGACATCTTTGCCCTCTGTCTACTACTGGCCTTGGCTTAAAAGGGGTAGTATAGTGCCCAGTTCTTTAGTGCAGAGCTTTGAGAGCCACTGGAAATTTTGGGAGTTGCAAATGGGAGCTGACCAATTAGTTGTCACAGGGAGTTATCTCCTTGACACATTCAAGCTACTGCACTGCCTTTGGCTGCATTTTTTTGGTTTTGCATCCAAAGTGGTAAGGGCTTATCCCCAATACTAATTACAGGAGCACTGAATGCAGATTTGAATTACCTGATTTTTAAAAATGCAACTCATTTCTAGGTTTAGGGTCATAGTTTCATGGAACATCCCAGGTAATTGGCCTAATAACATGTTTAGTGCTTCTGTTCTACCTTCTGGTTCCTTGCATAGTGCCTGAAATCTTAAAAGCTTAAAAGTGACCATCCAAAGCTCAGCAGTTGATCTTTACTTGCCTGGAGCAACAGAGGAAGAAGGAAAGTCAGTAATAGGAAGAGGAAATGGAATATGTGGCTAATTGCCTGCTTTTCCATGAGCTCAGAAGAACTGGATGGTGCCCAACTACCATTCCTAAACATTTTGATCAAAGATTCTATAGAAGAATCCTTATCAAAAGGGGGAAAAGACAGAACAGAATTTCAAATTCACATGGACTTTCTGGAGCCATGGAGGCTAGATGAACCCCCAAAACTATTGCCTTGAGATAATCTTTAAACCTTAAACCAAAAATATCCCCCCAAATCTTCTTAATACCAAACTATAGTTCAGCTTAACTAGTAAAGAATGTCTGCCTTGAGCATTATGCTCTTTTAAGATCTATTTATGCGAGATCAAATTGACAACAGTAACTTAAAAGAATAGATAGGAACCTTAGGGAACAGTAATTTTGTGTTAATGGGGACGAACAACTCAGAAAAGGAGGGTGAGAATCGTTGCACAACTCAAAGAATGTAATCAACGTCACTGAATTGTATATATAGAAACTATTAATGTGGTGTATGTTTTGCTGTGTATATTCTCAAGAACAGCAACACAAGAATAATTAATTAAAAAATGAAAAAAATTCAGTGATAGTACTGCCTTATAGCCAAAGAATATTAATACATAGATTAAAAAAAAAAAAAGCCTATTGCTGCCGATTCGATTCAGACACATAGTGACCCTACAGGACAGAGTAGAACTACCTGATAGGGTTTCTGAGGAGCAGCTGGTAGATTCGAACTGCTGACCTTTCATATAGCATCCAGAGGCTTATCCACTTATAGTTTATAATATAAACAGAGCCTCTAGGCATTATTTTTATTTATTTATTTTTTGCATATGTTGAATGCCAAATGAATTTGCTCCTTTGGAACGTGAAAATGACCTCATTTCTCTTAACCTTCATAATAATACATGGCTTCTCTAAAAGATATTTTCTATGAAAGTGATTTTCTTAGTAAATTTAGACTGTAAACAGTGAAAGAGGAGAATTGGTCACCCCTTTTTAACCTACTGTTAAGGGAAGTCTTTTTTTGTGTGTGCTTTAGGTGAAAGTTTACAGCTCAAGTTAATTTCTCATACAAAAATTTATGCACATATTGCTATGTGACATTAGTTGCAATCCCTGTAATGTGACAGCACACTCCTCCTTTCCACCCTGAGTTTCTTGTGTCCATTCAATCAGTTCCTGTCCCTCCCTGCCTTCTCATCCTGCCTCTGGACAGGAGCCACCCATTTGGTCTTTTGTATCTGCTTAAACTTAGATGCACACATTTCACAAGTATTATTTTGTGTTTTATAGCCCAGTCTAATCTTTGTCTGAAGAGTGGGCTTTGGGAATTTTTTAATTCTTCGTTAACAGAGCATCTGAGGGCCGTGGCTTTGGGTGTTCCTCCAGTCTCAGTCAGACCAGTAAGTCTGGTCTTTTCACATGAATTCGTGCTCTGCTCTGCACTTTTCTCCCACTCCATCAGGGACTGTCTATTGTGTTCCCCATCAGGATGGTCCCTGATGGTAGCAGGGCAGCATCTAGTTCTTCTGGTCTCAGGCTGATCGAGTCTCTGGTTTGTGTGTCCCTTAAAGGAAGGCTTTTTGTAGAAGGAATTATACTTAAAGAGAGCATAATTTGCATTAAAAAAAAAAAACTTATGTATAATTTAAAGCTTCTCCTGGTATTCTTAACCAGTCCACAGCAGGAGATTAAAATTGCCTTTCCCTGATCACTTACCATGTCCTTAAGAGAAATACTGCTTCAGGGTGAGGCAGAAACAGATGTCCATATTTGAGAGTTTGGTGGCACAAATCTCAGTAGCCAAGACACAACCACTATACCTCACCTGAGTGTGTGTGCGTGCGTTGTCAACATAAGGGTCTGTATTTTTCTGGGTATGAGAGAAGGATTGGCGAGTTAAGGAAGAAAGAGATGGAAGCAGTTTGGGAGGGAAGTGCAAGCTCCAGTGACAGACAGAAGATGGGGTGGGAGACCTCTCAAGAGGGCATTAGAAGCCAGTCAGAAAACCAGGAAGCAGCAGGAAGCAGGGCCGGTAGAGGGCAGCACTGGGTACAGGAGGTCAGCAGAGCTAATGGTAGTGGGGAGGGCAACAAAACTGGCCTGAAAAGAGTGGGAAATTAGTGATCCTAGATGAAGCTCAGGTTAAGAAGAGAGGAATGTAAAAAATTCTATCCTGTAGCTATCTTCGCAATGAGGGGTTGTTAGACCCTTGGGGAGAGGTGGGGAGGAGACACAGGAGGAGAAGGGGAGTTCCTGGATCTAGGGGAGGAGTCTATAAGTCCTTCTTCTGCCTTCCATGATGTGGGCTCTGGGCTCCTTCAGCCTCCCACTCCCAGAACCTCCAGAGAAATTTTCTTAGTTCTTCACATGGTGTATTAATTCAATTTCATTGGAATATATAATAATTAAGTATGATTCTCTCTAGACACCCTGTCCCCTAGTTGTCCACTGCCTTCCTTCCTTTCCGTCAGAATCAGATCCTGAACAATAGAGTGCCTTGTCTGCACCTGTTCTGGAAAGCTGTGAAACTCACAATGGAATTCTTTAGGTTGATCCCTCATTTATTCCTTTATTTCTTATTGATATAACAAACTTTGGTTAATTATTTACTAAATGACAGGAAGTGGCTTCTCAGGACAATTTTCCTTATGATCTTAGCCATTCACCCCAGATGCTTCATCTTGTCCTGTCATGGCTCTCTATCGTGGTGGAAATCAGACCCTTTGTTCCCTAGCACACATCAGTTTGGGGCAATTTTTCCTCTAACCCTTATCTAGAGCCTTAGAGAAAGGCCTTTTCCTCCTGTATCACTGTTTCATCCTGTCTGGGTGAAGATGTCCAAACACAATGGTCTTCTGAAGGATCCTTATCCCTTCTCCCAGTTATTGATGATACATGACCTTTGGATGACTTGGGGACTTTGGTTTAGTCCTGAATTTCCATGATTCAGTAGCTCCAGGTGCTCTCCCTTAGGACCTCAAATGGACACTCTCTCCAAAGAGCAGGTGAAATCTGAGTGAGCACCAAGGCTTCCATAACCTGTGTTATATCATTGTTGACATTGCTCAGTTCCATGAGCCCACTTTGAAGTGAAACAGGGCAAAAAGAAAAATGTGAAACTGTTCAAGTAGGGCCCTGATGACTGCCAGTCCCAGACTGGGAAAAGGGGGATTAGATATTAAAAATGAGTGGTAACTTTTCCCTGCCCTCAAAGGGGTTACTTTCCCTTAGTGGGGAGAGAGAGAGTACAGAGAAAAACAGTGTGATGGGCAGTTGCTTTCTCCCAAACTTCTCATTTGACTCTGTTGGAATCATGTCTCAGAATCATGACTCTGAACCCCTCTCAGGTCTCCTTAGCCTCTGAGGCTTCACCCAGGATATTCCTTCTGTCTAGAAGATGTACTCTCCCCTGCCATTTGCTGGCCTACTCTTCCTGGTGAAGCATGGTGGTGAAGAGAACTGACCTCACCAAAAAGCATTAAGACTCAGGACTTCTGTGGTCAGTCAGAATGGGAAGTTTAGGAGTTGACTTGGGAAAGTCCATGACCTCTGCTTCTTCCAGACACTGCTTTCACTCTGGAGGCCATTTAGAAAAGGAGCTAGCAAATGGGGAGACCATTTGAGGATGAAACTAAGAAAGCCGAGGTAGTGATGAAGAAGGAGCTGAGTGCTAGGAGGAAAATACAACTTTCAACACAGAGATGCAAGGGGCTCCTTTTGTGTGACTCCAAACTGTAGAGGAGTGGTTGGAAAACAACAGAAGAAAAGATGATCTGTGCCTGTTCATAAAGGTAGCAAATATCCCAGTGGCTTCACCCTATCTCCTCAGATTTTTCTCTGTAGAATACTTGGAGTTTCCTGGACCCTGGGCCTTTTGTCACTCCTTAATTATCCAAGCATCTTCCCAACTTTGTTCAGGCCTCACTTCCTGGTTTTGGTCTCCCCTAAATATTCTCCCCGTAGATTTCCTCACTTCTTGCTCTGTACTCCATTGTACCAGAGAAACCCTTTACCACAGCATAAAACACAATTGTATTTACTTGTGGTTGATTTAAGATACGTCTACACATTCGTCTTGTCTCTGTGCCCACGGCTTCTATGAGACTACAGACAGACTTTCATTAGCAATAGGAGTTTTTCTTCACCCCTTAGTTGGGGCTGTTTTTCTCCACCCCTTAGTTGGGGCTGACCTTATGATTGTTTTGGACATTTGGATAGTAGCAAACTTGATACAAGAAAAGAGTTGAAAGGACTTTGCATTGAGACTTGCCCCTTTGTTGCTCTTAAACCCTGAGAACCCATGGGAACAAACCCAAGCTAGCCTGTGGGTGATGAGAGACCATTGGAGACAGGATCCAGTGGTTTCACTTAGTTGATTTTAGATAAGCTGGCTCCCAGCTGACTGGAAGCAAATTGAAGACACATGAGTAAGTCCTCCTATGAGCTGCTGTGGCTGGCCCAGATCAGAAGAACCCCAAATTGACAACCTGAATAATTCTGAGTAGTAAATGGTTGTTCCTTTAAGACACTACATTTTAGGGTTATTTGTTACACAGCAGTATATTAACTTATAAACCTGTTAATTTGGCTCATTCTTTCACCAGGCAGTGAGGTAACTTCTCCGAGTCATTTCACCATCAAAAGCATCTGACCTAGCATCTGACATGTAGGTATTATATAGTAAATCTTTCTTGACTTAACAGATAAATGAATAATATGAATTGTAAGTGGATCTGCACAAAATCATGTGTGCAAAAAGGCATGATATATTTTTTAAATAAACTGAATTCCAGCTCAGAGGTCTCTGCTTACAAAATTGGGGTGAAATTTTAACTGTACTTATTTTCAGGTTTTTTTTTTTTTTTTGGTGTTGGTTTATTTTTAGGGTGCTCCTCACCCAGACTTGCATTAAGTTGCAGGGTCTAATGAGGGACCAACACTTGGAGAAGAGCCTCACCACACCCATTCCCCAGCCTATGAGGGTGATCTCTCTAGAAGCATTGGCTCTGCTGCTTCTATTCCCAGCTGGCGCATGAGAACCTTGGCAGGGCTACGAACACCGTGATGGCGTTTGTCTACCTGTGTGCCCACATTACCCTTTTGTTGTGATGCACTATCAAGAAGCAGAGCCCACCCCTTCCCAATGTCTGGGACTCTACTATCCAACTCTCACTCTTCCCCTGGGCTCCAGTTCCTCAGTGTGATTTCTCAAGTGAGCTCAGGCTTTTACGACAGACTCTTCAGATCTCAAAGTTTTAGGGTTTCAACTCTGTGAGTTGAACTACCTCCTCGAAATGAGGTAGGGAAGGAAGAAAAATATAGGAAGATTTTATTTTGAATTTAAAGTTTTGATAAGTTTTCTTGCCATGCATTTTCAAAGGGTCCTGCCTAAAAAATCCCTCTCTTCTCTTACAAGATGCAAAACAATGAAAAGGGAATGTTTGATTGTGCCACAATCTGCAGAAGGATACAGAGTACACATGGAGTCCATTCTTCCTGATGCTCACACTAGAGCACCCCCTGCACTTGGAAATCTCTGCAAGTGTTACTGATTCCCTCACACATCCACAGTGAACAACATTCAGATTCTCATAAGAGGGAATTATTTGGGTCCTAATACCGGATGCTTCTTGGAAACCCTATGGGGCAGCCCTACTCTGTCCTATAGGGTCGCTGTGAGTCGGAATCAATTGCACCGCAAAGGTTTTTTTTTTTTTTTTATGGGGGGGTTGATATCGGCTGCAGAATGATGTTTTAAAAATGTTGAGAGGGTAGCAGGTAAAACCAACAAAACGAAACTGAAATGAAATCTCTTTTTCACATTTATTGAGCCCACAGTTCCTTCAAAGTGTTTTCTTTTCACTGGGTTCAGAGGAAAGAGAACTCTTCATGAGAGAGACACAGCTTGGGACACCTCCAAAATTACATGTCTCCCCACCTGATGTTAGGTAACATTATGTGCTGTTTGTCTGGTTTATCATCTGCAAGCTCCACAAAAATAGAAGGTCCATGAAGGCAGGCCCTTGTCTGTTGTGTTTGTCAGAGTATGCTGGTCCCAGGCACCTAAAAAACACTCAAAAATTATTTGAGTGAATGAGTGTAGGTGAGTTTTTATAAAAACCATGGTGCTGCTGTCTTTATGTAGTTACAATAGTGAAAACAGGGGTAAGGAAATGGAGACTATTACTCATATAACTCAGAGTTTGTAAAATGAGAACAGAACTTGTGTAATGAAGAGATAGAAAAAAATAAGATGTACTAATTGAATATATACCCTTCACTTTGGTTGGAGGGAGACAGTTTAAAATTGGGTTTTTTTTTCCCTGCTGATTCATAGGTTCTACATATTTAATTGAAAAGTTAGTGTTTTAGCAGAAAGGCCACGTAAATCATAGACTACATCAGCCTGAGACCAGAAGAACTAGATGGTGCCCAGCCACAACTGATAACTGCCCTGGCAGGGAACACAACAGAGAATCCCTGATGGAGCAGGAGAGCAGTGGGGATGCAGACCCCAAATTCTCATAAAAAGACCAGATTTAATGGTCTGACTAGACTAGAAGAACCCCAGAGATCATGGTCTCCAGACCTTCTGGTAGCCCAAGACAGGAACCATTCCCAAAGCCAACTCTTCAGGCAGGGATTGGACTGGACTATAAGATAGAAAATGATACTGGTGAGGAGTGAGCTTCTTGGCTCAAGTAGACGCATGAGGCTGTGTAGGTGGCTCCTGTCTGGAGGGGAGATGAGGAGTCAAAGGGGGACAGAAGCTGGCTGAACAGACATGGGAATGTAGGGTGGAGAGGAGTGTGCTATCTCATTGGGGGAGAGCAACTAGTAGTATATAGCAGGGTGTATTTTTTTATATAAATGTTTGTATGAGAGGCTGGCTTGATTTGTAAACTTTCACTTAAACCACAATAAAAAAAAGTTAGTCTAGTCTTTTAGGAGTCACAAATATTTCTACTGAGTTATAATTCGCCCACCATAACATTGCCTTTTAAAATGTGCACAATTCCACGCTTTTTAGTATATGGACAGAATTGTGCAACAGTCACCACCATCTAGTTTCAGCATATTTTCAGCAACCTGTAAATAAAAGCCGTACATATTAGCAATCACTCTCATTACCCTTTTCCTCCAAGCCTTAGCAGCCACTAATCTACTTTCTGTCTGTGTTGGTTTGCCTGTTCTGGACATTCGTGTTAATGGAATCGGACACTATGTGATCATTTGTGTTTGGCTTCTTTCACTTAGCATAACCTTCTCAAGGTTCACCCATATGGTGGCATGTATCAGTACTTGGTGCCTTTTAATGGGTGAGTAATATTCAATTTTATGAATATACCTCATCTTGTCTATCGATTCATGACATTTGGGTTCTCTCCACAATTTGACTGTTACGAAGAATGCTGCTGTGAACATGCTGGTGTAAGTTTGTATGTAAACATGCCTTCAGTTCTCCCGGGTACATACCTAGGAGTGGAATTGTTATGTCGTAGGGTAATTCTGTGTTTAACTTTCTGAGGAACTGCCAAACAGTTTTTCAAAGCGATTGGATTATTTTACACTTCCAACAGCAATGAATGAGAGTTCCAATTTCTCCACATCCTCACCAATCCTGTTGTTGTCCATCCTATTGATTTTATGAATCTTAGTGGTTTTGAAATAATAGTGCATTTTGGGTTTTGTTTTAATTATTATTTTTTATTGCACTTCAGATGAAAGTTTACAGAACAAACTAGTTTCTCATCAAACAGTACACACATTGTTGTATGACATTGGTTAACAACACATGACATGGCAATACTCTCCATTCTCAACTCTGTGTTCCCTATTACAAGCTTTCCTGTTCCCTCCTACCTTCCACTCCCTGCCCCAGGACTGGTGCACCCCTTTAGTCTTGTTTTGTTCCATGGGCCTGTTCAATCTTTGGCTGAAGCGTGAGCCTCGGGAGTGGCCTCATCACTGAGATGAAAGGGTGTTTAGGGGCCATACTCTGAGGGTTTCTCCAGTCTGTCAAGCAAGCAAGTTTGGTCTTTCCTTTTGAGTTAGAATTTTGTTCTACATTTTTCTCCAGCTCTGTCAAGGACCCTCTATTGTGATCCCTGTCGGAGCAGTCAGTGGTGGTAGCCCTGCACCACCTAGTTGTACTGGACTCAGTCTGGTGGAGGCGATGGTAGATCTGGTCCATTAGTCCCTTGGACTAAGCTTTCCCTTATGTCTTTAGTTTTCTTCATTGTTCATTGCTCCCAAAGGGGTGAGACCAGTGGAGTATCCTGGATGGCTGCTCAAAGGCTTTTAAGACCCCAGACACTACTCACCAAAGTAGAATGTAGAACATATTTTTTATAAGCTCTATTATGCCAATCGAGCTAGATGTTCCCTGAGACCATGGTTCCCACCGCCCTCAGCCCAACAATTTGGTCCCTCAGGGAGTTTGGATGTGTCTATGGAGCTAGCATGGCCTTGCCTTGTACAGGCTGTGCTGGCATCCCCAGTATTGTGTACTGTCTTACCCTTCACCAAAGTTACCGCACTTATCTTTTGCCTATTAAGTGTTTTTCCATCCCCACCCCTCCCCTCTCTTATAACCATCAAATATTGTTTCTTTTTGTATGTAAACCTTGTCATGAGTTTTTGAAGTAGTGGTCTCATACGATATTTGTCCTTTGGTGATTGACTTATTTCACTCAGCATACTGTCCTCCAGATGCATACATGTTATGAGATGCTTTACAGATTCATCGTTCTTCTTTAGCATTGTGTAATATTCCATTGTCTGTATGTACCACAGTTTATCCATTCATCTGTTAATGAGCATCTAGGTTGTTTCCATCTTTTTCTATTGTGAACAATGCTGCAATGAACATGGATGTACATACATCTATTCTTGTGACAACTCTTATTTCTCTAGGAATTATTCCTAGGAGTGGGGTTGCTGGATCATATGTTATTTCTAGTTCTAGCTTTCTAAGGAAGCGCCATATTGTTTTCCAAAAAGATTGTATCATTTTGCATTCCCACCAGCAGTGCATAAGAGTTCCGATCTCCCCACAGCCTCTCCAACATTTGTTATTTTCTGTTTTATTGATTTATGCCAGTAATGCCTGTGTGAGATGGTATGCATTGCGGTTTTCATTTGCATTTCTCTGATGGCTAGAGATTGTGAGCATTTCCTCATGTGTCTGTTGGCTGCTTGAATGTCTTCTTTGGTGAAGTGTCTGTTCATTTCCTTTGCCCATTTTTTAATTGGATTATTTGTCTTTTTGTTGAAGAGGTATTGGATTTTTTTGTAGATTTTAAAGATTAGACCTTTGCATTTTGGTTTTGATTTGCATTTTCCTAATGACTAATTTTTTAATGAGGTTGAGCTTCTTTTCATGTGCTTATCAACCATTTCTATATCTTCTTTGGAGAAATGTCTATTCAAATCCTTACCCAGCAATTTTTTTTTTTTTCAGTTTTTTGCCTGTATTTTTGCTTTCTTCATATAATTTTGGTATGCCAAAGAACTATATCTTACCAGTTTTAGCCTTCATAGCTTTGGGATTTTTGGAAAGTCTTTCTCTTTTACTAATTAAAAGCAAAACAAAAACTCTCGTAGTTTCTTCTAATATTTTTATGGTTGCATACTTTACTTTTAAATGTTTGATCTTTTTGGAATTTCATTTCCAGTATGCTATGAGAAAAACCCTGATGGTGTAGTGGTTAAGTGCTGCAGCTGCTAACCAAGAAGTCAGCAGTTCGAATCCACCAGGCACTCCTTGGAAACTCTATCCGGCAGTTCTACTCTGTCCTATAGGGTCGCTACGAGTCGGAACTGACTTGATGGCAGTGGGTTTGGTTTTGTTTTTTTTTAATGAGAAAAAGCATGAAAATATTTTTACAGATTATCTAAGTGATTACCAACTTGCTGCAAACACTCCTTTTTGCCATTTTGCATAATCCGTATCTTAACTACATTTTCCCATATTCCATATAGAAAACATTTTTATAAAAGGAGGCCCGCCATTCCCAACCATTTCATTTTAAGCTTTTGCTTTGCTGCAACATAAATCCCTTCTCTATCTTATCTACACACCTCTTCCTATAGCCAATAAAAAGTTTGTGTGAGTAGGACTTTTGTGAATTTATAAGGTGGGGTTGAATTTTATAAGTGGTTCCATGTGGTACAGCCCAGCAGAAGGACAGATAGAACCAGTAGCTCCAGAGGCAACAGAAGGTACAAGAACATGAGCCTCTAGAGATTTGCTCTTGAATTTCACAGAAAGCTCTAGACTTTTCTATATAAACATATCATTATAGATGCACATCACCTTACAACAGATGGAGAATAATGCTTCAAAAATTAGGCATTCAGGACAGAACTGGAGAAAAATGTAGAACAAAATTCTAACTCACAAAAAAAGACCAGACTAACTGGCCTGACAGAGACTGGAGAGACCCTGAGAGTACGGCCTCCGGACATCCTTTTAGCTCAGTAATGAAGTCACTTGAGGTTCACCCTTCAGCCACAGATTAGACAGGCCCATAAACAATGCAAGACTCAAGGGGCATACCAGCCCAGGGGCAAGGACTAGAAGGCAGGAGGGGACAGAAAAACTGGTAACAGGGAACCAAATGTCAAGAAGAGAGAGTGTTGACATGTCGTGGGGTTGGTAACCAATGTTATAAAACAATATGCGTACTATTTAATGAGAAGCTAGTTTGTTCTGTAAATCTTCATCTAAAAAATGTAAATCTTCATCTAAAGTACAATTAAAAAATAAAAAATCACGTATTCATGAGGAGGACGGTCATTCCTTAGCAGACGTTTAGAAGTATGTGTTTTGGTGAACATGTGTAACATTCCTATTGTGTATATATCTAGAAGTAGAATTACTGAGTCATAGGATATATGTTCACAGCTTTAGTAGATACAGTCAAAACATTTTTAAAGTGGTTGTATCAATTTACATTTCCACTAGCAGTAGATTAGAATTCCAATTGCTCCATGTCCTACCAAATAGTTGGTATTTCCATCTTTTCATTTTAGCCATTCTGGTGTGTGGGGGATTGTATTACATTGTGACTTTTTATTAGAATTTCTGTGATACCTAATGAACTTTAGTCCCTTTTCATATGTATGTTGGCCATATAGAAATCTTTTATCGAGCGTTCAAGTATTTGCTCATCTTTCCTTTGAACTTTTTTTTTTTTCCTTTTTCTTTATGGATCGTCCTTTATATATTCTAGAACCAAGTCCATAGTACTATGTATGTCTTGCAAATAACTTCTGCTAGCACATGAATTCACTCTTGTGGCTTGTCATGAACTTTCAGGTTCAAAAACCTGTCTTTTACAAGAACAGGCAAATGTATAGAGATGAAAGTTTATTAGGGGTTACCAGGAGCAAAAGGGGTGTTATTGCATATAGAGCACAGAGTTTTGGTTTATGGTGATGGAAAAATCACATTGATTAAGGGTAGGGTTGCACAGCTGATTAATGTAATTGCCGTCAATAAGTTGTGTACCTGTACAGTTTGTTCAATTGGCAAAAGTTGTGTGGTATATTTACAACAACAAAAATGAGCAGCTGCTGAGGCAAAATAATAGTACTCTATTGGTGAGATGGATCCTTTTATTATATCTTTCTTTATATTCTCATTTGTTTTTATAACATGTTACTGTTAAAATCAATAAAACATTTGCAAGATGAAAGTGGATAACAATGTCTATCCCACCCATTGTGTCCATCCAAGGTTTAAATGAGGAACTACATGCCATCAGCAGATGCCCAGCCTTATGTGGCACTTGGAAAATACTTCATTTCTCCTACTCCTCTGGCTCACAGTCTTCTCCCCTCATTTATTTATTCTTTTCCCAGCTGGCTGCATGTGACCACTGAACTTCCAACCCTATAATTCTGCTTTTCATACCAATGTTATTATAATCTTGGGTTCTTGGGGAGTGGTCAAAGGCACGCACTGTCCCTGCCCTCATGAAGAGGACAACCCAGTGCTGGTGGGAGAAGCACTGGGGAAATGCAGCAGAGAGAAAGGACAGACCACCCTCCTGGAACCACAATGGACTTCAGAGAGCTTCGTTGGCTGCGGTTCACCTGGCAGGCTTCTAGATGTCAGAGAGCCCTCAGGCTTAGTGCTTAGTCCTCTCTCTCTATTGACACCCTGTCTCTAGAATGCCTCAGTGAGTCCACAGCTCTCTGTCTGTAGCTGAAGAAGTCAAGGTTTATACCTCCAGCCATTTCAACTCCTCCTGGGTCTAGACACAAATATTCAAATGTCTGCCTAACTCTCTATATGGAATTCCTTGTCTATAAAATGTGCATTATAATGACACATTCCTCATACAGCTGTCTTGCAGAGCAAATATCTTAAGTAAGGAGAAGCACTTACAAGAGTCCTGGCACCAGTGCACGCACTCAGTAAGTGTTAGCTATTAGTATTATTACCTGACATCTCCACATGGACGTCTAACAGTTATGCCATGTTATCAAGGCCGTGAAACAAATAATTCTTGGTTCCAAACACTAGTCCACTCTTATTAATGAATTTCTCAAGACTTGCATGATGATGGTATGTGTTTTCTTCCACAAAATGGATATGTTTAGAAAAGTTTGACTGGGTCCTACCTAATGAATTGCTCCAACATTTCTATGGGCAATCTTTGAGACAAGTTTTAGCCAATTAATGGAGCAAAGAATTAGAATCACTCTCAGCTGCTCATGCTAGGACTCTCAATTCAGAATATCTGGTAAGAGTAGTGTTATGGACTGAATTGTGTCTCACAGAAATAAGTGTTCAAATTCTAACTCCTGCAATAGTAAAAATGACCCTGTTTGGAAATAAGGGGCTCCTTTTGAAAACCCTGGTGGCATAGTGGTTAACAGCTACAGCTGCTAACCAAAAGGTCAGCAGTTTGAATCCACCGGGTGCTCCTTGGAAACTGTATGGGGCAGTTCTACTCTGTCCTATAGGGTCGCTATGAGTCAGAATTTGTGCTATGGCAACAGGTTTGGTTTTGGGTTTGTTGTCATTATGTTATTAATGAGGCCATACCAGTGTATGGTGGGTCCTAAACCTAGTCACTTCTGAGTTATTAAATATGTGGAACAGACACAATGACACACACGGGGGAGAGGAAGGCAGATGGTGGATACAAATGCAGCTACGGCTCAGGAACTCTAAGAATTGCTGGCAGTTTCTAGAAGCTAAAATAGAGGAGGAAGGACCTCCCCCTACAGCTATGCTCTGAATTCAGACTTCTAGCCTCCTGAACTGTGAGAAAATACATTTTTCTTTTAAAGCCACCCAATTGTCGTGTTTTTTTGTTATGGTAACTCACACAGGTACCAGTGATGATAAATTCAGCCCAATGTAAGATAATGTTCTTTCCTCCTTGGTATTAGTTGTTGGTGTTAGCTGCTGTTTAGTCAGCCTCTGACTCATGGCAACACCATACATAATGGTATGGGACCTTTGTGATCCATAGTGTGTTCACTGGCTGATTTTCAGAAATAGATCACCAGCCCTTTCTTCCTCACTCATCTTAGTCTGGAAGCTCTGCTGAAGCCTGTTCTGCATCACAGCAACACACAAGCCTCAGTGACAGATGGGTGGTGACTGTGCTTGAGGTGCATTGGCCAGGAATTGGATTGGACTCTCCTGCATGGAAACCCTGGTGGTGCCATGGGTAAGTGCTGTGGCTGCTAACCAAAGGGTCAGCAGTTCAAATCCACCAGGCACTCCTTGGAAACCCTATGGGGCAGTTCTGCTCTGTCCTATAGGGTCGCTATGAGTCAGAATTGACTCCACAGCAACAGGTTTTTATGGGCATGGAAGGCAAGAATTCTACCACTGAACCAGCACTGCCCTCTTCCTCCTTGGTGTGGCCTGCCAGATTGCTCCTCTTTCCCTATCAGTGTCCTCTGCTTTCACCTAGGAGCTATGACAGGGTCAGCTTCATGCTGATGGACAGAAATTTTATTGATTGGTTAATTTTTAATTGTGGTGAAAATATATTTTCTTATTTTATAATTATGATTACCTACTGCCTTCGAGTCGACTCCAACTCATGGTGACCCTATAGGACAGAGTAGACCTGCCCCATATGGTTTCCAAGGCTATAAATTTTTATGGAAGCCAGGTGCCACATCTTTCTTCCGAGGAGTGGTTGGTGGGTTTGAACTGCCAACCTTTCACTTAGCAGCCAAACATTTAACTACTGTGCCGTGAAGGCTCCTTATATTTATAATTAACTTTTATTAATTATAATACTTGCCATAGTTTAAAATTTTTTTCTATAGAGACTGCTCAGTAATCTATGTATAATAAAAGTTATGCCTTTTCTTTCTTTTTCTTGTTTTATTGTATTAACTTAGATCTCCATTTTCAATGTTTAATAAATAATAGAAAGCATTCTAATTTTATTGCTAATTTCAAAGGAAATATCCAACATTTCACATAAATACCATATCAATTGTAGTTTTCCAGGTCAGGGAACTTCTCTTCTGTTCCATGTTTGCTCAGAGTCCTTATTTCTCAGAGTGACTAGATTTTATCAACTGCTTTGTCCCCATCTCTTGAGGTGAACATATGTCTTTTCTTCTTTCACCTATGCATGTGGTAAATTAAATTATGAAATCTTTAATATTCCCTCAAACTTGCAGGCCAGCAATAAACCACCTTGATCATGGCATATTAGATGGTTTATTCTTTGCTGGATTTCCTTTGCAGGCATTTTATGTAGGTTTTTGCATCTCAGTTACTTAGTGTGCTTGTCCTATAACTCTTTCTTATACCATCCTTCTTTAAATTGTTATCATTGTTAAACTAGCCTTAAGATCCAGTTGGAGGAGTGTCTCATGGTTTTCTATTCTTTGTGGCCTATGCACAAGTTTAAAAAATTACCTGTTCCTTGCATGTTTGCTGGTAACCTGCCTGAAAATTATCTAGACCTATTGTTTTCTTTGTATGGAGATTTTCAGCTACTGATCCATTTTGTTTAGTGGTTAAAGGCCTCTTCTGGTACTAATTTGAAAAAATTCCACTGCATATCCTAGGCTGCTAGAATCCCATCTTTAAATATTATCTTGATTTTCACTGTTTTCAGCCTCATTCAGGCCAATTAATCAATCCCAGAGTTCCCCCACTTTCCAGTCAGGCTCTGGAATTATTCCTGGTACCAATCTCTTCATCTAAGACTTACTTGAAAACAAAGATATTACAGTATGCTATCCAAGCAGTTTTGTGCCCTCAGCCTCCTTTGGTCCATTAATGTGAGGATACAGTCTTCTAACACATTTTCTAATTGTTCTTTTTCTAAAAATTTTTTTCTTTATTTTCTTTTCTTCATCCTTTCCTTCCTCCAACAACTAGTAGTTTTAAAGTTGTGCATTTTATTTTCAGGTCGTTAAGCCAGCTGGCATTGACTCTGCGTGTGTGCGGTGCCCAGCTGCAGCTATGCAGCAAGAGAAGGCACTTCTAGAACCAGAAGGCGGGGAGGGCGCAGTGGTTGGATGGTTGGAGGGGGGCAGGGCTGCACAGAGAGGGGCGCGAGGGTGGTGCAAGGTCCAGGGCCGCCCAACCGCAAGCCCGCGGGGCTACAGCACAGAGCAAGGCCTCTTGTGCCTTCTGCGACAGGCCCAGCCGTCCAGCTCGGAAAAGTACTCAGACCCCTGAAGGGCTGCAGGTCCCACAGAAAGAGGGGAAGCCAACAGCCATGGAGGGCAAGGCCCAGGGTGCTTACCTGAGGAGTTCTGCCCCGCCTATCACAGCGTTTATGCTTATGGGAGGGCATGAGGCACATCGGGCTGAGGCACATCGGGACTTGGGGAGAGACGAGGACCCAGGAAGGGTGGGTGAGCTGAGGTCACCCACGGACTCGGGGTCCGCCCTTGGGAAGCCCAGGGGGTGCCCTTCCGGGAGAAGAAACCAAAGCCACAGAGGCCACACTGCCTGGCCCCCCGCCCCCCTCACTCCAGGCTGGACTCAGGGCCTGCGCTGCCAGCAGAACAGCTCCCGAGTTTGGGGAGCAGTGAAGCCCACCCTGGTCTGGGCTAGGGACTTTATTTCTTCACTCTCATCATTGGCTGTGAGCAAACTTTGTCTGTGCAGACTAAAGAGGAATTATCCAAAAGAGCTCCAGGCTCCAGATTTGAGTTAAAAACCAAAAAACCAAACCCACTGCCATCAAGTCGATTCCAACTCATAGCAATTTGAGTTAAGGATCATGAATTAATAGAGAGAAATTCAACTTTAGCAGTAAGCGTCTGCTTGGGTGGAGCAGTGGTTAAATGATAGGGCTACTAACCAAAAGGTCAGCAGTTCAACTCCACCAGGTGCTCCTTGGAAACTCCATGGGGCAGTTCTATCCTCTCCTCTAGGGTCACCATGTGTAGGAATTGACTGGACAGCAGTGGTTTTTTTTTTTTTTTCTCAGTTTTGGAGGCAAAGATTCATTAGAAAGAAAGAAAGGGAAGGAGGGAGGCAGGAAGAGAGGGAAGGGGAGAAGAAGGAAGAAGGAAGGCCTTATCAAGACCCCAGAGGGAGTGACAGGAGCCTTCTTCCTTTGCCACCTCTTAAGACTGTATCAACTGCTTTGAGAGTTTTAGAATAAAGATCCCCAAGAATATCACTGCTTTCACCCTCTGAGGGCTTCTCCAGTGCTGGGTTAGACTAAGGACTGAGAATCCTTCTGGGGCTTCCTGGGCCTGTGTACTGGACAGTCAACACACTGAGGTTCAGAGCCACTTAGAAGATGCTGAGACTTTCTGAAACCAATGACCCACCCCCTGCCAAAATTCTCTCCATCTGGGTATAAGGCCATCATGTCCCCTCAGCAGTGTTTCTCTGAAGGACACTTATGGGCACTGTGGGTTTATGCCAAACAGGGTGAAAACCTGCCCCTCGGCAGGGAGCAAGGAGCTACTTAAATGACATCTTTGATCTGGCGGAAAGCACAGCCCAGGGTGCTGGGAGAATTTGGGAGGGAGAGAGGAGAATGAGTTAGAAAGGCCTGGTTGTGAAGGTGGCCAGGGGCCAGTGAACTAAAACCACACAGCTGACCTAAGGGGAAAAGCCTCACACCTGCCACTCCTGGGACCTTTTCTCCTTCAAATGATAAAGTCTTTTTCTGAACTTATGTGACTGGGCAGCGCTGCCTTTGAGTTATGACATGAATGAGCCTCCAAAGCCTCTTGGGGCGAATAATGTTCGTTCTCTCAGGTCAGAGGGCCAGAGCTCCTCTGCTGGTCTAGCAATTTGGAACAGGATATCACTGGAAGGCAAATGTGTAACAGACTGGAAGTACTTCTTGGGTTCATCTTCTCACAGCTTACTGTTCGGTTTTATTACACAACTTAGATACGGGACCAGGAGAGGAGTTTGGGGCTTGACGCCTGACATCTTAGCACTGGTGCCTGTTTCTTGAGGAGGGAAGTGGTAAAAAGAAGGCAGAGTTTACTATATCCCTTTTCCTGAGCTACAGGAAATCCTTACAAAGACCCTCTCAAGTAAGGACTGGTGGGAAATGCCTTGGTTTACTATTAAACTTTGTCCATGAGGCACTTGTTTATGTCATGCATATAAAACATTTTCCACTCAAGGAAACATTCTAATTCTTAGCTAGACTGTCTACAGAATGACTGTGTATTAGGCACTAAGCTTGGTACTTAAGCGAGTGATTACCCCTCAGAGAAGGCCAGAGAGGAGGTTTATATCCTACATTCCCTGGTGCTGCCATTGCTCCAGGCATGTTTCAAATGCCTTCCTGGGGAAGGCCTTCAGAGCTGGCTCATGGCTACATGGGAATACCAAAAAGAATTAGTCATGTTCAACCATTTCAAGAGGTAGCATATGATCAGGAATTGATGGTACTGAAGGAAGAAGCCCAAGCTGCTCTGAAGCCATTGGCAAAAAACAAGGCTCCAAGAATTGATGGACTATCAATTGAGATGTTTCAACAAACAGATGTAGCACTGGAGAGGCTCATTCGTCTTTGCCAAGAAACATGGAAGAGAGCTTCCTGGCCAACCGACAGGAAGAGATCCATATTTATGCTTATTCCCAAGAAAGGTGATCCAACCGAATGTGGAAATTATAGAACAATATCATTAATATCACATGCAAGCAAAATTTTGCTGAAGATCATTCAATAACGGCTGCAACAGTATGTTGACAGGGAGCTTCCAGAAATTCAGGCTGATTTCAGAAGAGAACATGGAACTAGGGATGTCATTGCTGATGTCAGATGGGTCCTGGCTGAAAGCAGAGAATGCCAGAAGGATTTTTACCAGTGTTTTATGGACTATGCAAAGGCATTCGACGGTGCGGATCATAACAAATTATGGATAACATTGTGAAGAAGGGGAATTCCAGAACACTTAATTGTGCTCATGAGGAATCTTTACATGGATCAAGAGGCAGTTGTTTGGGCAGAACAAGGGGATACTGATTGTTTTAAAGTCAGGAAAGATGTGCATCAGGGTAGTATCCTTTCACCATACCTTTTCAATCTGTATGCTGAGCAAATAATCTGAGAAGCTGAACTATATGAAGAAGAACATGGCATCAGGATTGGAGGAAGATTCATTAACAACCTGCGTTAAGCAGATGACACAACCTTGCTTCCTGAATGTGAAAAGGACTTAAAGTACTTACTAATGAAGATCAAAGGCCACAGTCTTCAGTATGGATTGCACCTCAACATGAAGAAAACAAAAATCCTCACAACTGGACCAATAAGCCATATCATGATAAATGGAGAAAAGACTGAAGTTGTCAAGGATTTCCTTTTACTTGGATCCACAATCAACTGCCATGGAAGCAGCAGTCAAGAAATCAAGAGTCACATTGCATTGGGTAAATCTGCTGCCAAGGACCTCTTCAAAGTGTTGAAAAGCGAAGACGTCACCTTGAATACTAAGGTGTGCCTGACCCAAGCCATGGTGTTTTCAATCGCATCATATGCATGTGAAAGCTGGACAATGAATAAGGAAGACGGAAGAAGAGTTGACGCCTTTGAATTGTGGTGTTGGTGAAGAATATTGAATATACCATGGACTGCCAAAAGAACAAATCTATCTTGGAAGAAGTAAAACCAGAATGCTCCTTAGAAGCAAGGTTAGGGAGACTGTGTCTTACATACTTTGGACATGTTATCAGGAGGGATCAGTTCCTGGAGAGGGACATCATTCTTGGCAAAGTGCAGGGTCAGTGGAAAAGAGGAAGACCCTCAACTAGGTGGATTGACACAGTGGCTGCAACAGTGAGCTCCAGCATAACGACAATTGTGAGGATGGCACAGCACTGGGCAGTGTATCGCTCTGTTGTGCTTAAGGTTGCTATGAGTCAGAACCAAGTCGATGGCACCTAACAACAACAATACTGATTTGCCACCAAGAGTATAATCCAGAGCTTTTCCAGTAGGCTGGAAAGACTTTCCAAAGAGGGGAGTACTGTGCCATGTTGTGTAGTGACAGCAGGTTTGACATAGTATTTTTACACAGATTCTTAACCACTTTTGTTGCTTTTCGTAATTCCTGAATTTCCAAGTCTACCACCTGAAGAACTTCCTTCAGTGGTTAGACTAAGTCTGGTGGTTATGAATTCTCTTAGAGTTTCTTTAATTGAGAAGGTCATTATTTTTCCTTTATTCCTGAAGGATATTTTCACCGATTATAAAATTCTGAGTTAATGATTCTTTACTTTCAGCATTGAAAAAATGCTGTTGCAGTCTTTTAGCCTCCATGGTTTCTGATAACTATAGAGTTATTCAGACTGTTTTCCCTATGTGAAATGTATCATTTTCTCTCCAGCTTCTTCCAAGCCAGATTCATTGTCTTTGTTATCCTGAAGTTGAATATGACTTATTTAGGCATAAAATTCTTTGAATTTAACTAGTTGACATATCCTGAGCTTCTTGAATCTGTAAGTTTATGTCTCTCACCAAAATCGGAAAGGGCTCAGCCCATATTTTTTCAAATACTTCTTTCTACACCTACAAAAAATGTTGTCTACATTCTGCTATTGAGACTATAAGTGAATTTTTAATTTGTATTATTGTATTCACACGTAAAATTTTCTCATATCAAAAATTGCCATTTGCAAATACCTTCTGTCTCTTTGGTGATAATATTTCCTTTATATTTGTTTTTTTAAAAAAGTACTCCTGGTACATCCTAGAGCATAGTTACAATAGCTGTTTACAGTTTTCCTGTTATGATTCCAAGACTTTTGGCCTTGCTTAAATCTTATGGAAAATGTCGATTTTTGTTTGTTTGTTTTAGCAAGAAATTGACCCAGTTATATTCAGGCTGCATGTTCTGTCCCAACTCCTGTATGCTGTGGCTCAAATGTCACTTGAGTTTTTGAATCCTCTGCAGACATATTCAGATCTACTCTATGTGAGTGCCACTCAGTTTAGGACCTAGATGGTGTTCTAACCAATAGAACAGCTCTTAAAGATTTGGTACACTTCTTAGGATCAGATCTATGCATGTGGGACTTGGGGGTGAACCAGGAGTTCATACACGACTTCATGAAATCCGTTTCTTGAGCTGCCTCCTCTCTGTCTCTCTGAGGCTGTCTGACTTCTGAGGGGCTATCTTCCTGGTCCACCGGCAAGAATGTTGGGCATTTAATGTCTTCATTCTGCCATGCGATTAAGCAGCTGGGTCTGCCTATGAGGCCAAATAATGGTAGGATAGATAAAACCTAACAGAGATTCCTCTGTACTTTTTGGACCTTATGTACTCTGGTCAGAGAGAAGGATTCTCCTCCTTGAGAGGTTTAGGTGTCTGCCCATTTGCCTACCTGCCCAACTCTCTTTCCCATTCAGTATGAGAGAGGGCTTCTCTTGGAGCTCTTTCTGTCCATAACTGGTATGTAATTATGGAATTGAGGCTCATTTAATTTCAGCCTCCAGAATATACTTACTTTTTGCCCTGAATTCCTACCATTGTCAACCATTTCCTTTGTAGAGTCCTTAGATAGCTGTCCCATGCATTTGTCTAGATCCTTAGTTGTCAAATACCAGCATAGCCCACCTGGGGAAGTGTTGATTGTGGTAAGGGGGCAGGGGTGAGGGACTGTACACTAAAGGAGCTGCAAGATCTGACTGACTTGTGTGAGGAGGATGGGAGGTGTGCTTAGGCATGAATGCTGAAGGTGCTGAATCAAGGGGCAGTTTAACAGGAAGTTGAGTTAGAACATGCAGGAAGAATGTACTTAAAAAGCATGGATGATATGCTTTTCCATTTTAGTAGCGTTATGTGTGAGTCTAGATAATGCGTACTGTAATCATTCTCATCTATTTAAATGTTTTTTGTGTAAATATGAGTTCACACCTAGAAGACCCAAAAAGGTAGTGTTAGCAGCATATCTAATGACCTTCAGGGGATCAAGCAATTTACAGAGCAATGTGGGTAGAGTGTGACCCAGTTTCCATTAAAGGAAACAAACCAAGAGATCTACTTGTATACCTGTGACTGTGTGTATGTGTCCCAGCAGAGAAATGTAGGGAAGGATACGCATGTGTCTATTAACATTGGATACTTTGGGGGAGCAGGACCAAATTAAATATGAGGAAGGGACCCTGATTGTAACTTTTTCATTATACAAATCTGTATTCTTAAGGTGTTATAAAAAAAGACTTTTAGAGCTTTGAAAGTTGATAAACATCATAGATTCATATTTTAAAAACTTTTTGTTGGATTTTTTTTTTTAACAGGGGGAAAATATCTTTAACAACTGACACAAAGATTATAATCACTGGAAGAAAAGGACACCACAGATTGCTCAACAGTCAGACCCAGCAGATTTCTTGCTTGTTCTTGGAGACAATGAGCTCTTCTGGTCTCTACACCTGGAAATGACCAACAAGAATTTTGTAACAGTCCATGAAGTTACCCCTCAAACGTCTCTTGCCAAGTACATGTCTACAGGTAAAGGAAGAAGGCTGGACACCACGTGCAGTTCGCTAGGTAACTCATAGACCACTAGAAGATTCTCTTTCCCTGATATGCCACTACCGCTTTCTTCCGCTTGTTGCTCTACTGGAAAACCTACCCTTTTGCATGCTACACCTTTTTGTGGATTGAACATAGAGAAGTTAACTGGAAAGATGCAGCTTTTAAGGAAAAATATTTTGATCAATAGCTGTAGAGACAGTAGGACGCCCTCAGCCAGCCTATGTCCACTGTGGGAATGCCAGCCCCCTCACTGTCTTGTACCTCTGAGCATCCAGAGCTTTCTATTTTGATCATCAAGAAACTACAGAATTCACATTGCCTGAGAGCCCTCGCTTCCTCTGCCTCTGACCCTGTCAGTCGCAGGAGAGTCTGTCACTCTGAGAACAGGGTAGTCTGTGGATGGAAATGCCTGTCCAGGAGGCCCTGCCCTCCCTTCCTTGCCCCTGAGGACTTCCCTGTGCCACTTGAGGTCTCATCACCCAGGGGAAGGACATACCCATGTCACCTCCAGGGTTTTCCAGTTCCTAGTACTTGCTGTTTGGGCTGAAACTTGGGCTTTTCTGCTCATTATCGAGTCTGGGCCTGAAACTGCCCCTTCTCACCCTCACCTCTGATCATCTGTCTTCTTGCTATTTTCCCAGGGGTAGGAGGCCTCGCCCTCTCTTTTGCTATTTTCATCTCAGGCGGGCTTTTTCTTCCAGTCCTCTGATCTCAGGGCAGGTCACGTTATACCATAGAAAGAAGAAAAACCAAACAAATGTCATTGACATGTTCACAGCCAGAGGGTAAAACCTGTTTTAAAGAAAAGAAAGAGTTCCAAAGCTTTACCCTAACCTCCTGGGAGATGCTGTGCAGGAACTACCCTGTAATTACTGGATCTACTCTTATCCAGAAAAGGAGACCACCCAGTGGAATTTTCTAAACCATCTCCCACTATCCTCGCCAAAAGAGGCAATAGCAATGCATCCTAATCATAAACATAAATTCCCCTGTGAGGCCAGTAGTGGATAAGGTGAACGCACTTTACCAGTTCTTCTCTCCTCTTGAAAGGCCCTCCTTCTCCTTTGCCTGGAGATTGCTGGGAAGGGAAACTGCAGTCATTGGTTTAGGGCTTTATGTTCACTGCTCACCTGTAGGCAGGTTTCCCCACAACCTGCCATCTCTCTGGTTCCTCCTACTGCAAAGAACTCTGTGACACCCCCTCCATCATCACACCTCCCTTAGAGCTGTCTTTGCAGGGCCCCCTCTCAGCCTCCCAAGTACCACTGAAATCCCATTTCTCTTTCCCTACTTACACTGTGCTCATCCTCAGGGTTCCAAGACCTCACCATCCAGATGAGACCTGTCCTCTCCTCTCCTAGGCCAGAAGAACCTTTGAGTGGACCTGGTGTCTGCAGTCAACTGTCCTGGGGCTTCTTCCATCCAGATCCCCCTAGGGCTGAAGATCTCCATGCAGTTGGTGTGGGAGGGTAGGGACACAGGGGCAGGAGGGAAGGTTCTTACAGGGAGGTGAGTTAAAGGACTCTGAATGGAGGTCTTGACAGACCAAAAACCTGTTGCGACAGTGTTGATTGCAACTTGTGGAGACCCCACTTGTTTCAGAGTAGAACTGCACTCAGTAGGGTTTTCAATGACTGTGATAATAAGGAAGTGGATCACCAGGCCTTTGTGCCATGGGCTATTTGGGTGGGTTAAACCACAAACCTATTGGGTAGTAGCTGATGACAAGAGCCACATTTCCATCCCACATGCCCTGCTTCTCCCAGTCCCAGGGTGATAGAGAGAGAGTCGTCAGGCACTTCCCCCTCTGACCTTGGTGCTGAGCCAGCACCCTCTGTAGCCAGGCCTCCTGCCTCTGCAGCCTCTCCAGCTGGTGCCTCATCCTCTTCATCTCCTCTCTCTGCTTCTCCAACTGCTCCTCCAGGCGCCTGCAGACCGCTCTCTTCTCCTTCACCTCCCTCTTCTTGGCGGCCATCAAACAGCACCTGGCCAGCTGGTGGCAGGTTCGGGGCCTGCACTGGACGGAGGACGGCAGTTGCCTCTCTAGCAGCTTTTCATAAAAGACCTGGCAGCTGAAGCCCTGGCTCACGCCATGCTCCGAGTGGGCCACCAGAGCCTCCTGGAACTCAAACATGCCGAAGCAGGCCACGCAGAGGAAGTTGAGCTCATGGGTCACCAGCCACTCCAGGGTGGCCGCGTGGGGCCTCTCCCCATGCTTCTCCCCCTGGATGCTGAGCTCTGGGGTGTGGGCTTTCACCTGCCAGGGCTTCAGGGCACTGACAAGGGACTCTGTGTTGGCCAGACCGGGGGCAGAGCCGATTGTACTCTCCTCCGAGAGCTCGGCCTCAAAGACCTGGAGCATCTTGCCCACGAAGGGCAAAGGAGGTTTTGGTCTGCCAGGCCATGGCCACACCCTTGACTGCGCGCATCTGGGTAAAGTACGGGCTTGTGACCCATCACTTCTCTGGAGCAGCCTCGTAGCTGAATGAGTGAGAGGTCTGCTCAGCGGAAGCTGAGGGAAAAGACCTCTCTGATGGTCGTGGAATTTTCCTGGGCCTGGAGCTTGGGCTTTTTGCCGTGGATGTTTTTGGCACTTTCCTCTTGTGCTGAGACCTCTGAGAACAGAGTTAATTTACCTGATCTCTGGGTCTTGGGAAGACTCATCTATGGGCCCTAGGATTTGGTCTCAGGGATCCCTGGGGCCTGTCCATCACCACCATCCTCCACCTCTGGAAAACCCCATCAGTTCTCCCTCTTTCCTGGGACCCCTCACTCCTCTTGGGGGCGCTGCTGTGGGAGACAGAATCCCCTGGGCACAATGACGCTAACAGTAGTAGTACCTTATAACAAAAATGTATATTCTGAGAATCGTATAAATAAAATCTTGGGATTTTATATTTGTAAATAGAGGATCATCAAATACACCCCCTCCCTGCTTTATTTGCTGAATGCTCAGTGGATTTGCTCCTTTGGAACATGGAAATGACCTCATTTTCCTGAACTTTTATAATATTTTGTGAGTTCTCCAGAAGAAGTTTTCTATGAAAGTGATTTTCTTAGTAAATTTAAACACGCAAATGGGAGAAATTTTCACCTCTTTTTAAGGGAAGCCTTTCATAGAAAGAATTATATTTAAAAATTAGAGAATAATTTTATATTTAGTTAAGATCCTGACAGGTATGCCTGTTCCTTGTACCCTTCTTAACCAAGCCACAGTAATAGGTTAAAATTGTTTTCTCTTGAAAGCAATTGAAGAGAAGCCCCTTACCATGTCCTTATTAGATGAGTGACTTTAGAGCGATGCAGAAAACGTATGTTCGGCCAAGAGTCTCGATGCCACAAACCTGAGAGGCTAAGACACAACCACTTCACCTGTGTGTGTCTAGGAGGGTTGTCTGTGTCAACATAAGGTCTATCTATGTACGTTTCTGAATATGAGGGAAGGATTGGAGGGCTCAGGATGAAGAAAGAAAAAAGACAGAGCCAGGTTGGGTGTGTGAGTGTGGTGTGGGGTGGAAGGTAGCAAAAGCTCTCAGAAGTGAGTTAGAGGCCAGGCAGAGGACCATGGAAGAAACAGGAAACAGGGCTTGGGCAGCCCAGGGGAGCATAGGGGAGCAGCTGAAAAGATGGAGGAGGGCAGACCCTGGGTGATGAAAGGGTGCACAACTAGGAATCACAGAAGCTCAGGTTCAGTTTGTTGTTGTCAGTTGCTGTGAAGTCGATTCTGACTTGTGGCAACCCCATGTGTTACAGAGTAAAACTACTCCATTGGGTTTTCTTGACTATAATCTTAATAGAAGCAGATCACCAGGCCTTTTCTTCCCAGCACTCCTGGGTGAGTTTAGACTGCCCACCTTTAGGTTAGCAGTCAAGCACAAACTGCATCACCTAGGCACCTCCACCTCTTTAAAACATAAACTTCAAGTTAAGTAGAGTAGGAATTTAAAATGCTATCCTGAAGTGAGACTTTGCTGTGACTGGTTGTTAAGCCTTGGAAGAGGAGAAGGGAAGTTTCTGGATCTAGGGGGATGGAGCCTGTCATGACCTTCTTCTGCCCAAGCCCAGGCTGGGGGCAGCATAGCTCTCAGTGGTACAGATACAGTGCTTCTCACGCCACCCACTTTCATGAGCTCCTGAGAAATTTTACTTCTTTTGTTATTCCTGACATGACATATTAACTCAATCTCATTTGAAAATATGATAAAAAATGAACAACAAATCTCCCTAAACACCCTTCACCCCCTGTTCCAGTTGCCCAGTGGCTTCCTCAACATAAAATAGGAGGTTCCTAAGCCTGAACAATTGAGTAACTTGTCTGTGCCTATTTAGAAGGCTCTTTTTAGAGTTACTGTAGTATTCTTTGGTTCACTCACTCATTCCTTTATTCACATCATAATTTTGTTGTCTACTAAATGACAGGAGGTACTTTCTTTGGGAAAGCCACTTCATCTCCTCACTCAAAATCCATATCTTGTCTCCAAATCTTTTCTTTTTTGGGTGAAATCAGACTCTTTGCCACCCACCTCCTGTCAATCAGGAAGAATTTTTCTCTTCCCCACCTCAAGTCTTAGAGAGAGGCCTCTCCTTCCCATATTGCCATTTCGTCCTGACTTGGTGAAGGTAAACCAAAAAAAAAAAAAAAAAAAGGTCCCCCAAAGGATGTTTATTCCTCTGTCCCAAGCTCTCAAGAGTTAGGAACTCCGATTTAGGAATCACTCTCTGTGAATTGGTAGTTTAAGTCGTTCTCCCACAGGAGACCTCAGATTGACAACCTCTCCAAAGAGCAGTTGGATCTGAGTGAGCACCAAGGCTTCCGTAACACTTGTGTGACATCATTGCTGACATTGCTCAGTTTTGAGGGCCCGGTTTGAACCTAAACAAGGCAAAATAAACATGGCAGCTTTTGGAGGTTTTGGGAGGATTGGGGGAAACTTTATAATAATTATGTAATAAAAATGAATTGAAACTTTTCCCTGCCTTCAAAGAGGTTACCATTCTATGGGGAAGAGAAATGTGAGTTCAGGGAATGATAACAGAGTGTGATGCGCTGTTGTTTCTCATCCCATCTCTGAATCTTAGATGGTCGCTTTTAAGACCCCAGATGCCATTCACCAAAATAGGGTGCAGAACGTTTTCTTAATAAACTTTCTTATGCCAATGGACCTACATGTCCCCCAAATCCATGGTCCCCAGACCACCGGCCCTGCTACTCTGTCCCTTGAAGTATTTGGTTGTGTTCAGGAAACTTCTTAGCTTTTGGTTTAGTCCAGTTATGCTGACTTCCCCTGTATTGTGTGTTGTCCTTCCCTTCCCCTTAGATGATATTTGTCTACTATTACAGTTAAAAAACTGTCTTTGGAATTTGAATTGGGATTGCATTGTATCTGTAGATGGTTTTGGGTAGAACGGACATTTTCACAATATTAGTGAATTCCCCTCTCCCTCACTCCCCACCCTCTTAACCATCAAAGAATGTTTTCTTCTGTGTTTAAACCTTTTCATCAGTTCTTATAATAGTGGTCTCATATGTATTTGTCCTTTTGCAACAGACTAATTTCACTCAGCGGAATGCCTTCCAGATTCCTCCATGTTTGAGCTGTTTTGCGGATTCGTCATTGTTCTGTATTGCTGTGTCTTACTCCATTGTGTATATATACCATAATTTATTTATCCATTCATTCGTCGATGGACACCTAGGTTGTTTCCATCTTGCTATTGCGAACAGTGCTGCAATGAACATGGGTGTGCATATATCCATGTGATGGCTCTTATTTTTCTAGGGTATATTTCAAGGAGTGGGTTTGCTGGATCATATGGTACTTCTATTTCTAGTTGTTAAAAAAGCACCAAATTGATTTCCAAAGTGGTTTTACCATTTTGCATTACCACCAGTAATGTATAAGTGTTCCAGTCACTCCGCAATCTGTCCAACATTTATTACTTTTTGTTTTTTGGATTAATGCTAGCTTTGTTGGGATGAGATGGTATCTCATTGTAGTTTTGACTTGCATTTCTCTAATGGCTAATGATCACGTGCATTTCCCTAGGTATCTGTTAGCCACCTGAATGTCTTCTTTGGTGAAGTGCCTGTTCATATCATTTGCCCATTTTTCAATTGGGTTATTTGTCTTTTTTTCTTGTTGAAGTTTTGCAGTATCATGTAGATTTTAGAGATTAGACCCTGATCAGATATGTTGTAGACAATTTTTTTTTTCCAAGTCTGTAGGTTGCCTTTTTACTGTTTTGGTGAAGTCTTTGATGAGCATAAGTGTTGATTTTTAGGAGCTTCCAGTTATCTATTTTCTCTTCTGGTGTTTGTGCACTGTCAATTATGTTTTGTATTCTGTTTATGCCATGTATTAGGGCTCCTAGCACTGTCCCTATTTTTTCTTCCATGATCTTTATAGGTTTAGATTTTGTATTTAGGTCTTTGATCCATTTTAAGTTAGTTTTTGTGCATGGTGTGAGGTATGGTTCTTGTGTTATTTTTTGCAGGTGGATATCCAGTTATGCCAGCACCATTTGTTAAAGAGACTGTCTTCCCCCACCCCATTTAACAGACCTTGGACCTTTGTCAAATAACAGCTGCTCATAGGTGGATGAATTTACACCTGGATTATCATTTCTGTTCCATTGGCCTATGTATCTCTTGTTGTCCAAGTACCAGGCATTTTTCACTACTGTGGCAGTATAATATGTTCTCATATCAGGTAGTGTTGGGCCTCCCACTTTGTTCTTCTCCTTAAGTAATGCTTTACTTATCTAGGGCCTCTTCCCTTTCCACATGAAGTTGGTGATTTGTTTCTCCATCTCATTAAAAAATGTCATTGGGATTTGAATGGAGATTGCATGGTTTCTGTAGATTGTTTTGGGAAGAATTGACTTTTTCACAAAATTGAATCTTCCTATCCATGAGCAAGGTATATTTTTCCACTTATATAGGCCTCTTTTGGTTACTTGCAGTAGTGACTTGTAGTTTTCTTTGTATAGGTCTTTTATGTCTCTGGTTAGATTTATTCCTAAGTATTTTATCTTCTTGGGGGCTATTATAAATGGCATTGATTTGATGATTTCCTCCTCAACATTCTCTTCGTTGATATAGAGGAATCCAGCTTATTTTTGTATGTTTATCTTGTATCCTGATACTTTGCTGAACTCTTCTATTAGTTCCAGTAGTTTTCTTGTGGATTCTTTAGGGGTTTCTGTGTATAAGATCATATCATCTGCCAATAGAGACACTTTTACTTCTTCCTTACCAGTTTGGATGCCCTTTATTTCTTCTTCTAGCCTAATTGCTCTGGCTAGGAACTTCAGCACAATGTTTCATAAGAGTGGTGATAAAGGGCATCCTTGTCTGGTTCCCATTCTCAAGGGGAATGCTTTCAGGGTTTCTCCATTTAGGATGATGTCGGCTGTTGGCTTTGTATAAATGCCCTTTATTATGTTGAGGAATTTTCCTTCTATCCCTATTTTGCTGAGAGTTTTTTTCATGAATGGATGTTGGACTTGTCAAATGCCTTTTCTGCATGAATTGATAAGATGATGTGGTATTTGTCTTTTGTTTTATTTATTGAATGGATTACATTGATTCTTTTTCTAATGTTGAACCATCCATCCCTGCACAGCTGGTATGAGGCGGTTCATGGGGCAGCGGAGGTGGGGGAATGAGATGGGTGGGTTATAGGGAAATGCCTGGCTTTAAGAAGAGTTTTCTACAGTGAGTAAATTTTTTTCTTTCTTTCTTTTTTTTTTTTACAATGAGTAATTCAGTGCTCCTTATTTGTAGGGGTTAGTGGAAGTGCTGATAGCTGAGGATATGGAGTGCTCCCCAAGTGCCAGCTGGCTTTTTGGAAAGAAAACTTAATGTTTGGAACACTGAATGGCCTTGTCTTTTCTAAATAATTAAGGGTGGTAAGAGAAAGTGGATGGTCTATGAACATTGACCCTGGAAAAGCAACTCCCAAGTGTGCAGCTTGTTGATAGCAGGAGAAGAACGCCACTTGCAAATAACAGCAGTCCCTTTATTTATTTATTTGTATCCTTCTTTTTAATTCTCAGTTGTTTTTAAGGGAAAAATTAATGGGACTACCAAGAATATCCAGAGAATGAATTGCAGTGATTTACTTATATAGGCTGTACATGAGAAAAGTCCTTACAATTATAGTGAGGAGACAGAAAGAGTATCCAAGAATTAAATTTCCATAGTTCTCTGGATTCTCATATTTCACCTGCTGTCCACTGTTCTTTTTTTCTACTTCATCCACCCCTTCCATCTTTACCCACCAAGCCAAATTCATTGCTGTCAAATTGATTCCAACTCATATGGACACTATAGGACAGAGTAGAACTGCCCAATACAGTTTCTAAGGACAGGCTGGTGGATTCGAACTACCAACATTTTGGTTTCAGCCAAGCTCTTAAGCACTGTGCCACCAGGGCTACATTTGAAAATTAGTAAGTAATAAAAAATTAATTTGGAACATGAAATTTTGTTCTTCAGGTCTGAGATAGTCAAGAAATAGTACATGATGTCTTCCTCCAGGGTCTGATTCCTTCTGATAATGGGTCCAAAGTATGTTAGATGTAGTCTCACCATGCTTGCTTCTAAGGAACATTCTGGATGTACTTCTTCCAAGACAAATTTGTTCATACTTTTAGCTGTCCAGGGTATATTCAGCTTATTAGAGGGCAGAAAAGGTGAAGACGAGATGACTTTCAGACAACCTTACCAGATCAGAAGAACACCTGCAGCAGATCTGAATGGCTGGTACCTGTTTAACCTCACCCTGTGGACTCTGCCCTATTGAAAGACTAATTCTTAATGACTGTTTTGCACTGATAAAAAGGCTAGGAGGGGGAAGTTATCTTGTAAATATGAAAGAACCATGGCTAGAAAAGCCATAGGAGGCCTCAATTGATTACTCTTGCGTGGCCTTTCTAGCCATGGTCTTGTAAATCCCACCCAGATGATTGGGCTAGACTGTGTGATAGGCTAATTGTGGCCCACAAAGGGTCAGTTGTTCCTTAAAAGAGAGCCAATTCCAGAGCAGAGAGGAGGATCCAACCACCACCAAGGAGGAACAGCCAGGAGAGAAAGAGAGCATGTCCTTTAGACTCAAGATCCCTGTAAGCAGAAGACTGAGACAGAAAGAGAGCAAGCTGTAACCCTGAAGATGGTGACACATGGTGACAGGAGAGATCCAGAAGCAGAGACCTGGCAGTAGCAGACAGCGCGGTGGGTTTCCCGACTCACAAAGAGAAAGCTGAATGCCTTTGGGGAGAGGCCTAGGGCCAGGGAGAGTCAGGCCTGTGAGCATGGTTGGGAAGAGACTGTCCTGATGGAAGAACTGTATGCTGAGTGTCCTTGAGCCTAAACTGTAACGGTAACTTCCATAATAAACCCCATAATCATGATTACGGTCTGTGAGCTCTGCAATGAATTATCAAACCCAGCAGAGAAGTAGAGAGTGCTGTGCAAGGGACAGCTGGTGTCAGAATTGGTAAAAAAAAAAAAAGGATTGGAGGGAGCAGTCATGTCTGACCCCCACCTCAAATGAATCAGCCTTGGGCTGATGTTGATGATTCGCTGCCCTTCTTGAAGTTAGATGACATCTGACACCTGCTGTGCCAATTTTTACAATTTTTGAACTTCAGAATGTCTACAGAGGATTGTTTTTGTGTGTGGTATTTTGTCGTCATTTCGCTTTGCTCAGGTTTTGTTTTGTTTTCCATCAGTGATGCATTATGGTCACAGAACAGACCTCTGTAGAGATTACTGCTTTAGAAACCCTATGGGCAGGTCTGCTTTGTTCCATAGTCAGAATCAACTCGATGGCAAAGCGTTTTTTTTTTTTTTCAGTCTTATAGTTTTAGATTATTTTAATATGTCTAAGTTCAATTTGTTTTTAATACCCTAGATATATTCTCCTACTATAACCAATGGGCCATACTCCCTGTCACTGTCTTAAAGTGAGAAACCGTTCATTAAAGTACACAAAATGATTTTAGAGCATCATGCCGAGGAATCAAAGTCCAAAACTTGATATTTTCCATCACAGTTTTACATTGTTCTAGACCTTCAGTTGCATTGCTTCCTTCAAGAACACTTCCAGATTCAAATCTGACGTGCAAAAAATGACAGACTGAATTTCAGATGAAACTGTTGTAGCATGTGGTTAAAGTTTCCATGTCTGGTTAACGTGCAAGATCAAGGAACAAAATTTCAGACTTTGTTCCATGTATTTCCTTGCTGATGGAAGCAAATTTAGAGTTAGTGTTTTACAATAAACACTTAGATCTACATTGCCTCATATCTCTTTTGGAACACCATTTTCAAAGGATTGGGATCCAGATTAATCTCTGAGCACTGACTAGACTATGATTCAACTGTATCCTTAGTGCCCTCTATGTGTGAATTTAGTGCAGATAAGACCAAAATTGTGTTGCCCCTATTTGGAAAGAAAACTTGAAAGATTGGTGGCTACTGATGCTTTTATCATCTTGATAAGTCACATACTGCAGTGTAACTACAGTTGTTGTTGTTCCGTGCTGTCAAGTCGTTTCTAACTCATAGTGACCCTATGTTCCATAGAATGAAATACTGCCCAGTCCTATACCATCCTTACAATTCTTGATATGCATGAGCCCATTGTTGCAGCCCCTGTGTCAGTCCACCTTGTTGAGGGTCTTCCTCTTTTCCCTGACCCTCTACTTTACCAAGCATGATATCCTTCTCCAGGGACTGATCCGTCCTGACAATATGCCCAAAGTATGTAAGATGCAGTCTTGCTATCCTTGCTTCTGAGGTATATTTCTTTCAATACAGATGTGTTCATTCTTAGAACAGAAATTTTTTAATCTCACATTTCTGAGGCTGAGAATCTGAAATCAGGGTGTCAACCTTGTTGACTTCAGCAATAGCTGTGGCAGTGACACAGGCTGCCTTACAGGAGCGGTGGCCATAGGAAGAGAAACACAGTCACTGCCACTGGCAAGGCAGGGAGGGAGTGAGAGAAGAAATACCCCAGCATCTCTCCAAGGCTTCGAACTGGTTCTTTCTGGGCAAAACTCTGCTGAGAATTTGCATTTCCACCTCAGACAGATTGAATCAGAATCTATATTTTAACAAGATCTCCAAGTGATTCTTATGTGTCATAAATTTTAGATCCACCGCTCTACTAGTAAAGGAGCCCTGGTGATGCAGTGGTTAAGCACTCAACTGCTAATCAAAAAGTCAGTGGTTGGAATCCACCAGCTGCTCCTGAGAAGAAAGATGTGGCAGTCTGCTTCTGTAAAGATTTATAGCCTTGGAAACCCTACGAGGCAGTTCTACTCTGTCCTGCAGGATCACTATGAGCTGGGACTAATTTTATGGCAGTGGGTTTGGCTCTACTAGTGGTTCTCAGAATTGGTTCCTAACCACAGCATTAGCATCTCCTGGGAACTTGTTAGAAATGCAAATTTTCAGCAGGGGTTAGAACCAGAATGAAACAGAAGCCCTGCCTCTCTCTCCTTCTACCCTTCAAGTTCCTGTAGGTGCATCCTTTTGGTTCAGTCATTCGAAAGCTTGAGGGCAAATGAGCACAGGTGCTGCATCCCTAGGTGACCACCTCCCTGGTACAGAGCAAAGCAGAGAAAGGTGGAAAGTGGATCTGGAAAGGCACATGGAAAGCAATCAGCACAGTCCATCTAGTCTTTTCTTTCATTTGGATAAAATAATTTAATTAAAAAAAATGGGGAAAATGCAAAGCCTATCAGCTCCTGTATTACCTGGGAATGAAGTCAACTCAGTCATATCTGAATTGAAAGCTAAATCTTAATATTTACCACCACCTATGATCTTCATACAAGATAAATAGAAAAGGGGAGATATAAACAACTATCATAAAACACAGATGCTATAGTCCACACTTCTGTAACTGGTCATGAGGGCTTATTTGGTAATCATTGCTTCGATATAGCCTCCTCATTCACTGTTCCCAGTCTTCTACTCTCTGAGCATCTCAGCTTGTAGGAGGGTTAAAAAAAAAAAAGGCCTGGTCAAACTACAGAAAAAGTAACAAAAAACAATCCAAAACCCACTGAGGTTGAGTTGATTCTGACTGATACAAAAAAAAAAAAAAAGTTGCCATCAATTCTAAGTCATAGGAACACTATAAGACAGAGTAGAACTGCCCCATAAGATTTCCAAGGAGTGGACGGTGGATTCAAACTGCCGACCTTTTGGCTAGACCTTTTGGTTAACGGCCATATCATTAACCACTGCACCACCAAGGCTCCTTTTAAACCTGTTCAGGGGGACCCAAACTTTCATTCCTACTAAGGACCTGTCTTTATTAGGTCGCCAGTCCACCTCCCACTGACCATTATTATTTTACACAACAGTCACCTTGGATCTAAACATAGCCATCCATGATCCTATTATGTAACAGCATTCCAATTTCCACTTGGCAATCAGAATCAATCACCCCAACCAGGAGAGTGACCTCCTCTTCCTCTTGGCTTTGTAACTTGAGAAACTCAAAACTAGCAGGGAGCAATCTCAGCTCTCAGTTCACAAGGCTATGGCTATGTGTTTATGGATAGAAATATTTCTACCTTGGGTACCTGGCCCTATAAACCAACCAAGGTTGTGGGATTAGATGCAAAACTTTGGTAGAGGTCATAGTTATCTAGCGCTGCTACAATAGAAATACCGCAAGAGGATGGCTTTAACAAAGAAAAATTTATTCTCTCACAGTCTAGGAGGATAGAAGTCTGAATTTAAGGCATCGCCTCCAGGGGAAGGCTTTCTCTCTCTGCCGGTTCTGGGGGAAGGTCCTTGTCATCAATTTTCTCCTGGTCTAGGAACTTCTCAGCACAGGGACCCCAGGTCCAAAGAATACACTCTGCTCCCTCCTGGCTTTCTTGGTGGTAGGATGTCCCACTGTCTGTCTTACATCTCAAAAGAGATTGACTTAAGATACAACCTGATCTTTTAGATTGAGTTCTCTCTCATTAACATAACTGTTGATAATCCCACCTCATTAACATCACAGAGGTAAGATTTACAAAACTTGGGAAAATCACATCAGATCACAAAATGGTGGACAAACACACAATACTGGGAATCATGGCCTACCCAAGTTGGCACACATTTTTGGGGAACACAATTCAATCCATGGCAGTAGTTAATAGTAATGCCTTGGAAGAAGTACAGGCAGAATGCTCATTAGAATTGAGTATGGCAAGACTTCATCTCACATGTTATCAGGACGGACCAGTCTCTGGAGAAGGACATCTTGCTTGGTAAAGTAGAGGGTCAGTTAAAAAGAGGAAGACTCTCACCTAGATGGCTTAACACAGTGACTGGAACAATGGGCTCAAACATAGCAGTGATTGTGAGGATGGCACAAGACTGGGCAGTGTTTCATTCTGCTGTACATAGAGTCTCTATGAGTTGGAACCATCTCAACAGTGCCTAACAACTACAGTAATAGTAATGGTAATAGATAATAATAAGGAGGCAGCCCCATTTCCTCCCTTTGGTTCTTAGACCAAGGTAGCCTGTCCATTAGGGAAAAGACACTATACATTGGCTGTTGGTTTAAGGCATATACTGTATGCTGAGGGAGTGTTCCAACATCACAAGGTATTGTCCCCGAGATGGTGTAAGAACCATGACTTCACATTTCAATCAAGCCACCTGCTTCTGGGAGATGGGACATATAGAAAAACTCATGGCATGAGCCCATTGCCCCACTGCCTTTGCTGTAAGATCATTTTCTTGGTTATAAATGGTGTTGTGTGTGATTCTGTGGCATAAATGAGGCACATATAGTGGTGCTGGTAGAAGCAAAAATCAAAGGATGGGCAAATCTGCTGCTGAAGACCTCTTTAAGGTGTTAAAAAGCAGAGATGTCACCTTAAGGAATATGGTGCACCTGACCCAAGCCATGGTGTTTTCATTTGCCTCATATGCATTTGAAAGCTGGTCAATGAATAAGGAAGACCAAAGAAGAATTGATGCCTTTGAGTGTTGCAAAGAATGCTGAGTGTACCATGGACTGACTCCCAGAAGAATGAACAAATCCGCCTTGGGAGTACAGCCAGAATGCTCCTTAAAAACGAGGATGGTGAGACTTCATCTCACATAATTTGGACATGTTATCAGGAGTGACCAGTTGCTGGAGAAGGACATCATGCTTGGTAAAGTAGAGGGTCAGGGAAAAACAGGAAGACCCTCACCGAGATGAATTGACACAGTGGCTGTAACAGTCAGCTCAAGCATAACAATGATCATGAGGATCGTGCAGGACTGGGCTATATTTCTTTCTGTTGTACGTAGTGTCGCTATGAGTTGGAACCAACTCTACAGAACCTGACAACAACAAGTAGAAGCAAGACTGGCAAGAAAGGAAAAGTCATACGTAGAATAACAATCTATTCCAGTGATGATAAATAACTGTGGCCTCCATGATAAAAGGGCTTCAATGTATGCAACCTGTCCCCACATAGACAACATCAAGGGCCAATTGGAGAATGATGCATATGGAGACTCAGGGTTCGCATTCTGCTGTTGTCAAGTTGAACACTCAGCAGTGGTGATAGCTACAATGCTTGAACCCACCCACCTCTCTGTGGAAGAAAGATGTGGCCATCTGCTTCCGTAAAGATTTATAGTTGCGGAAACTCTGTGAGACTGTTCTACTCTGTCCAATAAGGTTGCTATTTAGTCTGCATCAACTCTATGGCAGCAGGTTTGGTTTTTTGGTTTATTGTAATACTTGTTAAAAAGACTGTCTTTTCTCTATTTAATGGACTTTGGGCCCTTGTCGAAGATCAGGTGACTATAGGTGGATGTTTTTACATGTTGTTTCTCAATTCTGTTCCATTGGTCAATGTATCTGTCGTTGCACCGGTACCAGGCTGTTATGACTACCATAGCCATATATTAAGTTCTGAGGTCAGGTAGTGTGAGTCCTCCTGTTTTATTCTTCTTCCGTAGTGCTTTACTTATCTGGGACTTCTTCCGTTTCCATATAAAGTTCATAAGTTTTTTCCATCTCTTTAAAGAATGTTGTTGGTATTTGGATCAGGATTGCATTGTATTTGTAAATTGCTTTGGGTAGAATTGTCATTTTCACTATGCTGGGTCTACCTATCCATGAGCATGGAATACTTTTCCATTTATGTAGATCTCTTTTGGTTTCTTGCAGTAGTGTTTTGTAGTTTTCTTTGTATAGGTCTTTTACACTCCTGGTTAGATTTATTCCTAAGTATTTTATTTTTTTAGGGACCTTAAAAAATGGTATTGTTTTCCTGATTTCCTTTTCATCATTCTCTTTGTCGGTGTATAGGAATCCAACAGATTTTTGTATGTTTATCTTGTATCATGTTACTCAAGTGAATCTTTCTGTTCTAGTATTTTTCTCCTTGAGTCTTTTGGCTTTTCTATGTATAGTATCACATCGTTTAGCAAATAGGGACAGCTTTAGTTCTTAATTACTAAATTGGATCCCCTTTATTTCTGTTTCTTGCCTTCTCGCTCTAGCTAGGACTTCCAACACAATGTTAAATCGGAGTGGGTATAAAGGGCATCCTTGTCTTGTTCCTGTTCTCAGGGGGATTGTTTTCAGCCTCTATCCATTAAGTGTGATGCTGGCTGTTGGTTTTATATAGATGCCCTTTATTATGTTGTGAAATTTCCCTTCTATACCTATTTTGTTAAGAGTTTTTATCAGGAATGGGCTTTGTCGAATGCCTTTTCTGCTTCTGATCATGTGATTCTTTTATTTCTGCAATAAATTACATTGGTTAATTTTCCAGTGCATACCTGGTATAAATCTTACTTGGTCATGGTGTATTATTTTCTTGATATGATGCTGAATTCTATTGGCTAGAGTTTTGCTGAGAATTTTTGCATCCATATTCATGAAAGATACTGGTCTGTAATTCTCTTTTTTTCTGGTGTCTTTGCCTGGTTTTGGTATCAGGGTTATGTTAGTTTCATAGAATGAATTTGGAAGTATTGCTTCCTTTTCTGTGTTCTGAAATAGTTTGAGTAGTTCTGGTGTAAGCTCTTCTCTGAATGTTTGGTAGACTTCCCCAGAGAAGCCCTCTGGGCCAGGGCTTTTTTCAATTGGGAGTTTTTGTTTTGTTTTACTTTTTCAATCTCTTCTCCTGTTAGGTCTGTTTAGATTTTCAGCATAATTTTGTGTTAGTTGGGTAGGTTGTGTGTTTCTTGAAATTCATCCGTTTTCTCTAGGTTTTCAAATTTGTTGGAGTATAGTTTTTCAAAATATTCTGTTATGATCCTTTTTATTTCAGTTCTGTCTGTTGTAACATCACCCATTTCATTTCTTATTTGGGTTATTTCCGATTTCTCCTGTTTTACTTTTGTAAATTTGGCCAGTGGTTTGTCAATTTTGTTGATCTTTTCATAGAGCCAAATTTTGTTTTTGTTAATTCTATTGCTTTTCTATTCTCTATTTTATTTATTTCTGCTCTGATCATTATTATTTCCTTTCTTCTGGTGCCTGTGGACTTTTTTTTGTTCTTTTTCTATTTGTTCAAACTCTGTAGCTAATGTTTTCATTTGTCCCTTCCTTCTTTTTTGATGTGTGTATCTCTTGCTGTAAATTGACCTCTGAGGACTGCCTTTGCTGTGTCCCAAAAGCTTTGATGTGATGCATTTTCATTCTCATTTGATTCTAGGAATTTTTTTATTCCATCTCTGATTTCTTCTATTACACAGTGGTTTGTTAGCACAGTGTTATTCAGTTTCCGTGTAATATTTTTTTTGTTTTGTTTTCCTTGCTCTTCCTGTTTTTAATTTCTATCTTGATGGTGTTGTAGTCAGAGAAGATACTTTGTATTATCTCAGAGTTTTGGATTTTGTTGAGGGTTTCTCTGTGGCCTAAGATGTGGTCTATTCTGGAGAACATCCCATGTGCGTTGAAAAAGAACGTGTACCTTGCCGTGGTTGGGTGAACTATTCTGTATATGTCTATGAGGTCAATTTGACTGATTACGCCCTTTAGCTCTTCTGTATCTTTGTTGAGTTTCTTTCTAGATGTCTGCCCTTTACCAAGGGTGGTGTATTAAAATCTCCTACCGTTATTGTGGAAATGTCAATTTCTCTTCAATGCTGTTGGAGTTTCTTTTATGTATTTTGGATCCTTGTCATTGAGTGTGTAGGTGTTTATTATAGTTGTGCCTTCATGATGGATTGTCAGTCACTTTATTTCTTTTTTTTAATCAATATATAATACTCTTCTTTGTCTTTTTTGGTGGATTTTGTTTTAAAGTATATGCTATCTGAGATTAGTGTCTTAGTCTGGGTTTTCTAGAGAACCAAAACCAGTAAAGCGTATAAATATATAGAGAGAGAGATTTGTATCAAGGAAATGGCTCGTGCAATTTTAGAGGCTGGAAGATCCCAAGTCCATGGATCAGGATAGAGGCTTCTCTTGATTCACATAGCCGCAGGGGCTGGCGAACCCAAGATTGACAAGTCACAGAGCAGGGCTCCCACTCTCAGGCTGTGATCTAAGATCTGCAGATAAGCTGACAGCTCAAGTCCCAAGCCAGAGATCAGACAAACAGGAGCCAGCCACAGAATCTGTAATGAGCAAAAAAGCCAGAACATCTCCTTATATTTGGATGCAGGCCACACCCCCAAGGAAACTCCGTTTCAACACATTGGCTACTCACAGTAGATGCAGTCATGGGAGTAGTCACATAAACACTGAGAATCATGGCCCAGCCAAGTTGTCACACAATCTTAACCATCACAGTCCACCCTTTGTCAAATTGGCACATGTACACATCTCCTTAAAGCATAGGTAATCTCTGAATAAAGACAATTATAAAGTCATATTTGCACCTAACATGATACAACTAACACAAGTACAACCCTAAAAGCACTAGCTCCATTTGCATCTTACACTTTATGAGTGAAGAAAACATAAATATGTGATGCACACATACAAGGCAGAAATACTTATAACAATTACAGCCCTCAGTTCTACAACTGGTCAAGTGGCTGTAACTGGTATTTAGAACTACCTACTTCCACCACCCATTCCGTATTCCCTTTGGCCTCAGCAAGCACCTCAGCTGGCTGTGGATTTTTGCCTGGTGGTGTGACCCAAACTTTCATTCCTGAAAGTTCTGGGTCATTAGTAGTCATGTTGGAATTGGGTTGCTGTAGTTTCCCATTGACTTTAATCACAGGGCATGGTAGTACTAAGAGATGCCCTAAGGGATCACCTACATTCCAGACGTATTCTTCTTTACTTCCATTATATACTATCAATCTGATTTCCTCCTGGTAATCAGGATCACCCAGTCCAGCCAGTGTGGTAACTCCCTTCTTTGCTTGTTGATCCAGAGGCATAAGGAGCCCAAAGTGGCCAGGTGGCATTCTTAGCTTCCAGGTCAGTGGAATCAGTGATGTGTCTCCAGATGGGAGCACTCCTCCCTTTGGAACTAAGACCTGCAGAGCATAAGATCACAGGGACAAGAAGCAAAAATCTAACGAATGGAGCCTCTCCCATTTCCACCCCCTGATCCCTGGAAGCATGAATCCTGGCTACAGGAGGAACAGCATCATATATTGGACACTGATTTAGAGCATATACAGCCTCCTGGAAAACCCTGCCACAACCCTGCAAGGTATTGACATCTATCTGGCAGGGTAATTGTGTCTTTAGGAGGTTATTCCATCATTTTATCAAGCCAGCTGATTCAAGATGATGGAGAACACTGTAAGACCGGTGAAATCCATGAGCCTGGGCCCACTGCCACACTTCATTTGCTGCAAAGTGAGTCCCTTGATCTGAGGTAATGGTGTGTGGGATACCATGACAAAGGATAAGGCATTCTGTAAGACCACGGATGGTAGTTTTGGCAGAAGCATTGCATGCAGGGAAGGCAAATCCATATCCATAGTAAGTATCAATTCCAGTAAGGACAAAATGCTGCCCTTTCCATGGTGGAAGTGATCCAATGTAATCAACTTGCCACCAAGTTGCTGGCCAATCACCTCGAGAGATGGTGTTGTATCGAGGATTCAATGTTGGTTTCTGCTGCTGGCAGACTGGGCACTCAGCAGCAGCTGTAGCCAAGTCAGCCTTGGTGAATGGAAGTCCATGTTGCTGAATCCATGCATAAACTCCATCCCAGCAACCATGGCCACTTTGTTCATGGGCCCATTGAGCAATGACAGGAGAAGCTGGGGAAAAAGATGCATGGTTTCCACAGAATGCATCAACCTATCCACTTAATTGCTATAATCACCCTCTGCTAAGGTCACACTTTGGTGAGCATTCACATGGGACATAAATATCTTCACTTCTTTGGCCCATTTAGAGAGGCCTATCCACATACAGGAAACCCTGGTGGCATAGTGGTTAAGTGCTATGGCTGCTAACCAAAGGGTCAGCAGTCCAAATCCACCAGGCACTCCTTGGAAACTCTATGGGGCAGTTCTACTCTGTCCTATAGGGTCACTATGAGCCGGAATTGACTCAACGGCACTGGGTTTGGTTTATCCACATACTTCTTTCCCATAAATCCCTTTCTCCAATTTTCCAATCATGTTCCTTCCATGTCCCTGACCATGCAGTGAAACCATTTGCCAGAGCTCATAAATCATTATACAGTAGCACATCAGACCATTTCTCCTTCCAGCCAAAGTGAACAACCAGGTGCACTGCTCGGAGTTCTGCCCATTGAGAGCATTTCCCTTCACCATTGTCCTTTAGGAGATCCCAGAAAGGGGCTGTACTGCTGCTGCTGTCCACTTTTGAGTGGGGCCTGCATATCACGCAGAACCGTCTGTTAACCAGGAATGGGCTTTCTCTTCTTCAGTCAACTGATCATAAGGAACTCCCCATAAGGCCATAGGAATTGCAGATCTTTAAATTTGCTCAAATCTGGGAGTTGATTGAGAGACCATGACTCTCTATTCTGGTTATTCGAGTTAGACTGCTGTTCACTGGACCTAGAATTCATCCATTTGTACAGATCAAACAAATAGTAGATTTCCTATCTGTTTCACTCCTAGGAACACCATGACTAAGTAGCCAATGCCATAAGTCCAAAGGAGTCAGACTATTCTGATTACTGCTTTGACTCCACTGTCCATTACTGTAAACCATGCTCACCTTGCCTTTGTTGATGGAGTGCAGCCACTTGGCCCCCACTACCATGGGGTCCAATCAGCCCCATTGTTGTTAGGTGTCTTAATTCAGTTAGGGCATTTCCCAGTGTCAAATCTGATTTACATAAAATAGTAATCACAGCCATCTTCAAAGATGCTAGAGCTCCCTTCACAAATTTGTTTCTCAGCATTGTGAGGAAATGTGTGTCCCCTGGGCACTCCATGTGTGGGTCTATGGGTCTAACCTGATAAATCCAGTCTAGCATGCTAATTTCCCTAAGCCTTTGATTACTTTCTTCTACAGTATACCAAGACAGGTCTGGTACTTCAACTTGACTTAGTGCAGGCAACCTCGTAATCCATGCTTCAGCAACCCAACCAAATAAACTATTAGGTGCTTTCCTGACTTCTCAACTGGAAATATTGAATGAAGAATCTGTGCTTAGTGGACCCATATCAATAAACTCAGACTGATCTTTATGTTCCTTGCACCATTATCCCACACCGTTAATGGCCATTCCCACATATATTCCCCAGGCTTCTGTTTGTACATATTAGAAAACTCATGTAGTTCTTTTGGAGTGTTGCATACCTTCTCCTGGGTCACAATTTGTCCACATCCCAAGATTCAGGATCCCATTTCTTCCCAATTAATGTCCTTACAGACACCTCTCAAGGTTGGCAATTTTGCTGGTGTTGTAATTCAGCCACTGTTACAATAAGGCTCTGGGTTTCATTTTCTACAATTTCAGCTCTGTTACTACACGAAATATGGTTTTCTTTCAAAGCACAAGTGGAAGCCCTAAGGTCATTTATGTGGCATTTTAGCTTTGATTCTGAAGCCTGAACACATCTCTTTGTTTCACTAGTTTGTCTAGCAAAAGTAGGACTAACCAACCAGCTTCCTTATACTTCTCATTCTGACACAACTGCAGGGAGATATCACTCATGTGTTCACCCAGAGCCTCATCTTTCACTGATACCTGATCTACTCAGTGGGATATTTTGTGTAATTGTATCACCACCTCGCACTATGTTTTAGCAGTGCCCACTTTACTGCTGGAAGCAGAGTCATCAACATTTTTAAGACTAACCAGACTTGAGGACCAATTTAGAAAACTCATCCTTACAACCTTGTTTCTCTAGAACCACTCTAGGTACCAAATGTCTTAGGCTGGGTTCTCCAGAGGAGCGAAACCAGTAAAGCTTATAAATATATACCCAAAAACCCATTGCTGTTGAGATTTAAATCTAGGAAATGGCTTAAGTGATTGTTGAGGCTGGAACATCCCAAGTCCGTGGATCAGGATAGAGGATTCTCTTGATTCGTGTAGACACAGGAGCTGGCGAACCCAGGATTGGCAGGTCAGAGAGCAGGGCTCTTGCTCTCAAGCTGTGAAGATCAACAAATTCTAAGATCTGCAGATAAGCTGACAGCTCAAGGCCCAAGAGCTGGAGGTTACATGAACAGGATGCATCCGCAGGATCCAAATTCCAAGATCTGCAGATAAGTTGATAGCTCAAGTCCCAAGAGCCAGAGGTCAGATGAACAGGAGGCAGCTGCAGGATCCAGAGTGAGCAAAAAAATTCTGCTTATATTTGGATGCAGGCTACACCCACAAGGAAAATCCCTTTCAACTGATTGGCTATTCACAGAGGATTCAGTCATGGAAGTAATTATCTATAAACACAGAATCATGACCCAGCCAAGCTGGCACACAATCTTAACCATCACAATTGGTATTGCCATTCCTACTCTTTTTTTGCTAGCTGTTTGCTTGATATATTTTTTCCATCCTTTGAGTTTTAATAAAACTGTTTCTAAGGTGTGTCTCTTGTAGACAGCATATTAATGGATCCTTTTTTTTTTTTTTTAAATACATTCTGTCACTCTCTGTCTTTTTATGGGTGCATTCAGGCCATTTACATTCAGCGTAACTATTGATAGGTGTGAGTTTATTGCTGTCATTTTGTAGTGCTTTTTTGTGGTGCTGACGTTTTCATTATTCCTCTTACACTCCTGTGTTGAATTCCTCTTTTTGTGGATTTTTTTTTCCATTTCTTTCGTATCCATAGATTTTATTTTTACTGAGACTCTATGTTTTATTTCTTTATTTTGATGAGGAGTTTAACTTTCTTTGTAGTTACCTTGAAATTACCCTTATCTTTCTAGGTTTGAAAAAAAAAATTTTTTTTAAAAAAAGGTTTGAACCAGTCTATTAAAAAAAAAATTTTTTTTTTCTTTATTGCTCCATTACAGAGTTCAATACCTACTTCGTTTATTCCCTCTTTCATTGTTTGACGTTGTTGTCATTTACAGATTAACCTCTCTGGTTCCCTGTTGTAATTCTTTTGGTTTTGCATAGTCCTTGAGAGTTCATTTCCTAGATTGGTATCTGTCTGGTGCCATCTTACATCCTAGATTCAGGCTGTGGTCTGATGTCGTTTGTTGTCAAACTGAAGGACCCCCTTTAATAATTCTTGTAAATTTGGTTTGGTTTTTACATATTCCCTTAATTTCTGTTTTTCTGGAAATGTACTAATTTCACCACCGTATTTGAATGAGAGTTTTGAAAGATATATTATTCTTGTTTGGCAATTTTTCTTTCAATATTTTATATATGTCATCCCATTGCCTTCTTGCCTGCGTGGTTTCTGCCAAATAATCAGAGCTTAGTGTTATTGTTTCTCCTCTGTATGTGACTTTTTCTTTTTTCTCAAACTGCTCTCAGGATTCTTTCTTTGTCTTTGGTTTTATTGTGCATGATTATGACATGCATTGGTGGTTTTCTTTTTGGGTCCATCCTGTATGGGTTTCTTGGAAGTTCCTTTATGGTCAGCTTTTCATCTTTCATATTTTTGAAGTTTTCTGTCAGCAATTCTTCAAGGATCCTCTCTGTAGTTTCCATTTTCTCCCTTGTTTTAGTACTCTGATCACTCGTAAATTTTTGTTTTTGATTGTATCCCACATCATTCTCAGAGTTTCTTCATTTTTCTTCATTCTTTCTCATGACTTTTCCTCAAAGTTATATCCATATGTTTGTCTTCAGTTTTGCTGAACCTGTCTTCCATCATTTCAAACCTGTTCCTCAGCTCTTCGATGACACTATCCATTTCTGAACTCTTGCTTATCTTTTGGATTTCTAATTGTTGTTTTTGTATGATTTCTGGTTGTGAATTTATTTTGGCTTTTTTCCCCTGTATTATTGTCTAGAGATTTTCCATTTTTTGTCTGTATTTTCCATAAAATGTCTGCCTTTTCCATGAGTTTGTCTATTTCTTCCTCATTTTTGTCTGCTTTTTGCTTCAACTCTTGGATAGCTCTGATTATTAGAGATTTGAATTCCCTATCAGGTAGCTCCACTGCCTTTTCTTCTACTGGAAAGTAATCTGTTGTTTTATTTGGAATGACTACCGGAAATGTACTGTCTTTTTTGTTTGTTTGTTTTGATATTGTCTGCTGTCTTTGGGACATTCAGTAGTAATTTTCTTCATTTATTAGTTGTAGGTTTGTTTTTCATCCTGCTTTTTTGTTGTTGTTATATCTGACCAGGTGGTCTGTGCATTCTTTGATGTTTGCTCATCTTGGGCTAGATACTTATCACCTCTTTGTACAAGGGATAGGGCCAGTCTTTCACCTATGGTGCTGCAGGCAGGTCCAGAGGAAGGGGAGGAGCTGGGGTGGTTATTTGTGGCATGTAATGGGGTCAACAGGGTGGGCTGGAGGTCAGTGCAGGGCAGGTACCAGTAGGCTGTGCCTGTGCTGCTCAGGGGTGCGATATTCAGTGCACAATGCAGATAGGCAGAAGGGAGTGGGGAGGTTTTGATGTTTGGAGCTAAGTTGGGTATGGGAAAGATGAGAGGAGAGAGAATCAAGGGCCAAAAAATAAAAAGTGCTGAGGGAGCTAGGTGCTCTCTCTCCTGCTGGGAACTCTGCGAGGCTGCTTTTCTGTATTCCCTGCCCACCAATCTTTGACAGGTGTCCACGATGGGAAATCCGTGATGTGTTAGCTCATTCAGGACCACCACTAGTATCTCTCCTCATTCTCTGTTGTCTGTCAGTTTCTTATTCCATTCAGTTCTTGGTTGAGTTCTTTATTTTCTCATTTGACACTAAGTGTCCCAGGATTGATGTTTGTCTCTGTTTTATTTAGTTTTTCAGGCCTTTGCTGTGGAGGGACTGCATGGTGTTTCTGCCTATAATGCCATGTTGGCTCCCAAAACTAGTCATTTTAGCTTTTAAGATTATTTTATGTGGTTGTCTCAGTTAAAGTAGAAGCACATCACATAAAGTCATTTTAAACATTCAGTTTTTATACAAATGTTCACCTTAATCCATTGTCTTAGCTTGGGTTCTCCAGAAAAGCAAAACCAGTTAAGCATATAAAAATATGTATACAGGGGGCGGAGCCAAGATGGCGGACTAGGCAGACGCTACCTCGGATCCCTCTTACAACAAAGACACGGAAAAACAAGTGAATCGATCACATACATAACAATCGACGAACCCTGAACAACAAACACAGATTTAGAGACGGAGAACGAACTAATATGGGGAAGCAGCGATTGTTTCCAGAGCCTGGAGCCAGTGTACCAGTCAGGTAGGGCACAAGCACAGAGAGCTGCTCCACCCCCCTGAACTAACCCCGGGAGGGAGACCAGCCAGTTCCATGGGCAGCGTGGGATGCAGCCGGTAGGAGAAGTCCCCGGGAGGCAGTGACTGGTCTTGGAGCAGGAAGAGCAGCGTCCCAGCCGGGGAACCATCTCGCCGGGATTTGGACTGGATGCAGGTACGGCATAAACACGGAGAGCTGCTCCACCCCCCTGAACTAACCCCGGGAAGGGGCCCAGCCGGGTCGCGCGGGCGGCGTGGGATGCAGCCGATAGGAGAAGTCCCCGGGAGGCAACGACTGGTATTGGAGTGGGGAGAACAGCGTCCCAGCCGGGACACTCGGTCACGGCACAAGCACGGGGAGCTGCTCCACCCATCTGAACTAACCCCGGGAGGGGGCTCACCTGGTTCGCGGGGGCGGCATGGCCACGTGGCTGGAGGGACGAGAAGTCCCCAGGAGGCAGCGACTGATTTTGGAGTCGAGAGTGCACCGTCCTAGTAGGGGAGCCTTGACGCTGGGCATGGGGCTGGAAGCAGAGGATCTGACCATGACTCCAGTAGGCCAGACCCCCCGGGGGCAATCTCCACACAGCCAGCACACATAGGCGACGCGCCTGCGGGAATCTCAGATATAATAGTCTTTCCAAGCAAGACAAGCAACTCTGGCTATATTCTGAGGTGCTACTCTCCTATCTCTCTGTTTCCTCCCCCACCCTCCCCAGGTGGCTTCATTAACATCCGAATAGCCTGAGCCAGAGGGAGAACTCTGATAGGGGTCTGACTGCACTTTTTTTTTAGCAGATTTTCTGGAAAAACTAGTTTCCCAGTGATGGCTCGGAGACAACAATCCATATCAAACCACTTAAAGAAGCAGACCATGACAGCTTCTCCAACCCCCAAACAAAAGAATCAAAATCTTTCCCAAATGAAGATACAATCCTGGAATTATCAGATACAGAATATAAAAAACTAATTTACAGAATGCTTAAAGACATCACAAATGAAATTAGGATAACTGCAGAAAAAGCCAAGGAACACACCAATAAAATTGCTGAAGAACTCAAAAAGATTATTCAAGAACATAGTGGAAAAATTAATAAGTTGCAAGAATCCATAGAGAGACAGCATGTAGAAATCCAAAAGATTAACAATAAAATTACAGAATTAGACAACGCAATAGGAAGTCAGAGGAGCAGACTCGAGCAATTAGAATGCAGACTGGGACATCTGGAGGACCAGGGAATCAACACCAACATAGCTGAAAAAAAAACAGATAAAAGAATTTAAAAAAATGAAGAAACCCTAAGAATTATGTGGGACTCTATCAAGAAGGATAACCTGCGGGTGATTGGAGTCCCAGAACAGGGAGGGGAGACAGAAAACACAGAGAAAATAGTTGAAGAACTCCTGACAGAAAACTTCCCTGACATCATGAAAGACGAAAGGATATCTATCCAAGATGCTCATCGAACCCCATTTAAGATTGATCCAAAAAGAAAAACACCAAGACATATTATCATCAAACTCACCAAAACCAAAGATAAACACAAAATTTTAAAACCAGCCAGGGAGAAAAGAAAGGTTTCCTTCAAGGGAGAAGCAATGAGAATAAGTTCAGACTACTCAGCAGAAACCATGCAGGCAAGAAGGGAATGGGACGACATATACAGAGCACTGAAGGAGAAAAACTGCCAGCCAAGGATCATATATCCAGCAAAACTCTCTCTGAAATATGAAGGCGAAATTAAGATATTTACAGACAAACACAAGTTTAGAGAATTTGCAAAAACCAAACCAAAGCTACAAGAAATACTAAAGGATATTGTTTGATCAGAGAACCAATAATATCAGATATCAGCACAACACAAGGTCACAAAACAGAACGTCCTGATATCAACTCAAATAGGGAAATCACAAAAACAAACAAATTAAGATTAATTAAAAAAAATACACATAACAGGGAATCATGGAAGTCAATAGGTAAAAGATAACAATAATCAAAAAGAGGGACTAAATACAGGAGGCATTGAACTGCCATATGGAGAGTGATACAAGGCGATATAGAACAATACAAGTTAGGTTTTTACTTAGAAAAATAGGGGTAAATAATAAGGTAACCACAAAAAGGTATAACAACTCTATAACTCAAGATAAAAGCCAAGAAAAACGTAACGACTCAACTAACATAAGGTCAAACACTAGGAAAATGAGGATCTCACAATTTACTAAGAAAAACGCCTCAGCACAAAAAAGTATGTGGAAAAATGAAATTGTCAACAACACACATAAAAAGGCATCAAAATGACAGCACTAAAAACTTATTTATCTATAATTACCCTGAATGTAAATGGACTAAATGCTCCAATAAAGAGACAGAGAGTCACAGACTGGATAAAGAAACACGATCCATCTATATGCTGCCTACAAGAGACACACCTTAGACTTAGAGACACAAACAAACTAAAACTCAAAGGATGGAAAAAAGTATATCAAGCAAACAATAAGCAAAAAAGAAGAGGAGTAGCAATATTAATTTCGGACAAAATAGACTTTAGACTTAAATCCACCACAAAGGATAAAGAAGGACACTATATAATGATAAAAGGGACAATTGATCAGGAAGACATAACCCTATTAAATATTTATGCACCCAATGACAGGGCTGCAAGATACATGAATCAGATTTTAACAGAATTGAAAAGTGAGATAGATACCTCCACAATTATAGTAGGAGACTTCAACACACCACTTTCGGAGAAGGACAGGACATCCAGTAAGAAGCTCAATAGAGACACGGAAGATCTAATTACAACAATCAACCAACTTGACCTCATTGACTTATACAGAACTCTCCACCCAACTGCTGCAAAATACACTTTTTTTTCTAGCGCACATGGAACATTCTCTAGAATAGGCCACATATTAGGTCATAAGACAAACCTTTGCAGAGTCCAAAACATCGAAATATTACAAAGCATCTTCTCAGACCACAAGGCAATAAAACTAGAGATCAATAACAGAAAAACTAGGGAAAAGAAATCAAATACTTGGAAAATGAACAATACCCTCCTGAAAAAAGACTGGGTTATAGAAGACATCAAGGAAGGAATAAGGAAATTCATAGAAAGCAACAAGAATGAAAATACTTCCTATCAAAACCTCTGGGACACAGCAAAAGCAGTGCTCAGAGGCCAATTTATATCGATAAATGCACACATACAAAAAGAAGAAAGAGCCAAAATCAGAGAACTGTCCCGACAACTTGAACAAATAGAAACTGAGCAACAAAAGAATCCATCAGGCACCAGAAGAAAACAAATAATAAAAATTCGAGCTGAACTAAATGAATTAGAGAACAGAAAAACAATTGAAAGAATTAACAAAGCCAAAAGCTGGTTCTTTGAAAAAATTAACAAAATTGATAAACCATTGGCTAGACTGACTAAAGAAATACAGGAAAGGAAACAAATAACCTGAATAAGAAACGAGAAGGACCACATCACAACAGAACCAAATGAAATTAAAAGAATCATTTCAGATTATTATGAAAAATTGTACTCTAACAAATTTGCAAACCTAGAAGAAATGGATGAATTCCTGGAAAAACACTACCTACCTAAACTAACACATTCAGAAGTAGAACAACTAAATAGACCCATAACAAAAAAAGAGATTGAAATGGTAATCAAAAAACTCCCAACAAAAAAAAGCCCTGGCCCGGACGGCTTCACTGCAGAGTTCTACCAAACTTTCAGAGAAGAGTTAACACCACTACTTCTGAAGGTACTCCAAAGCATAGAAAATGACGGAATACTACCCAACTCATTCTATGAAGCCACCATCTCCCTGATACCAAAACCAGGTAAAGATATTACAAAAAAAGAAAATTATAGACCTATATCCCTCATGAACATAGGTGCAAAAATCCTCAACAAAATTCTAGCCAATAGAATCCAACAACACATCAAAAAAATAACTCACCCTGATCAAGTGGGATTTATACCAGGTATGCAAGGCTGGTTTAATATTAGAAAAACCATTAATGTAATCCATCACATAAATAAAACAAAAGACAAAAACCACATGATCTTATCAATTGATGCAGAAAAGGCATTTGACAAAGTCCAACACCCATTTATGATAAAAACTCTTACCAAAATAGGAATTGAAGGAAAATTCCTCAACATAATAAAGGGCATCTATGCAAAGCCAACAGCCAATATCACTGTAAATGGAGAGAACCTGAAAGCATTTCCCTTGAGAACGGGAACCAGACAAGGATGCCCTTTATCACCGCTCTTATTCAACATCGTGCTGGAAGTCCTAGCCAGGGCAATTAGGCTAGACAAAGAAATAAAAGGTATCCGGATTGGCAAGGAAGAAGTAAAGGTATCACTATTTGCAGATGACATGATTATATACACAGAAAACCCTAAGGAATCCTCCAGAAAACTACTGAAACTAATAGAAGAGTTTGGCAGAGTCTCAGGTTATAAAATAAACATACAAAAATCACTTGGATTCCTCTACATCAACAAAAAGAACACCGAAGAGGAAATCACCAAATCAATACCATTCACAGTAGCCCCCAAGGAAATAAGATACTTAGGAATAAATCTTACCAAGGATGTAAAAGACCTATACAAAGAAAACTACAAAGCTCTACTACAAGAAATTCGAAAGGACATACTTAAGTGGAAAAACATACCTTGCTCATGGATAGGAAGACTTAACATAGTAAAAATGTCTATTCTACCAAAAGCCATCTATACATTTAACGCACTTCCAATCCAAATTCCAATGTCATATTTTAAGGGGATAGAGAAACAAATCACCAATTTCATATGGAAGGGAAAGAAGCCCCGGATAAGCAAAGCACTACTGAAAAAGAAGAAGAAAGTGGGAGGCCTCACTTTACCCGACTTCAGAACCTATTATACAACCACAGTAGTCAAAACAGCCTGGTACTGGTACAACAACAGGCACATAGACCAATGGAAAAGAATGGAGAACACAGACATAGATCCATCCACGTATGAGCAGCTGATATTTGACAAAGGACCAGTGTCAATTAATTGGGGAAAAGATAGCCTTTTTAACAAATGGTGCTGGCATAACTGGATATCCATTTGCAAAAGAATGAAACAGGACCCATACCTCACACCATGCACAAAAACTAACTCCAAGTGGATCAAAGACCTAAACATAAAGACTAAAACGATAAAGATCATGGAAGAAAAAATTGGGACAACCCTAGGAGCCCTAATACAAGGTATAAACAGAATACAAAACATTACCAAAAATGATGAAGAGAAACCAGATAACTGGGAGCTCCTAAAAATCAAACACCTATGCTCATCTAAAGACTTCTCCAAAAGAGTAAAAGACCAACAACACATTGGGAAAGAATTTTCAGCTATGACATCTCCGACCAGCGCCTGATCTCTAAAATCTACATGATTCTGTCAAAACTCAACCACAAAAAGACAAACAACCCAATCAAGAAGTGGGCAAAGGATATGAACACACATTTCACTAAAGAAGATATTCAGGCAGCCAACAGATACATGAGAAAATGCTCTCGATCTTTAGCCATTAAAGAAATGCAAATTAAAACTACGATGAGATTCCATCTCACACCAGCAAGGCTGGCATTAATCCAAAAAACACAAAATAATAAATGTTGGAAAGGCTGTGGAGAGATTGGAACTCTTATACACTGCTGGTGGGAATGTAAAATGGTACAACCACTTTGGAAATCTATCTGGCGTTATCTTAAACAGTTAGAAATAGAACTACCATACAACCCAGAAATCCCACTTCTGGGAATATACCCTAGAGATACAAGAGCCTTCATACAAACAGATATATGCACACCCATGTTTATTGCAGCTCTGTTTACAATAGCAAAAAGTTGGAAGCAACCAAGGTGTCCATCAACAGATGAATGGGTAAATAAATTGTGGTATATTCACACAATGGAATACTACGCATCGATAAAGAACAGTGACGAATCTGTGAAACATTTCATAACATGGAGGAACCTGGAAGGCATTATGCTGAGCGAAATGAGTCAGAGGCAAAAGGACAAATATTGTATAAGACCACTATTATAAGATCTTGAGAAATAGTAAACCTGAGAAGAACACATACTTTTGTGGTTACGAGGAGGGGAGGAAGGGAGGGTGGAAGAGGGTTTTTTATTGATTAATCAGTAGATAAGAACTGCTTTAGGGGAAGGGAAAGACAACACTCAATACATGGAAGGTCAGCTCAGTTGGACTGGACCAAAAGCAAAGAAGTTTCCGGGATAAAATGAATGCTTCAAAGGTCAGGGGAGCAAGCGCGGGGGTCTGGGGAACATGGTTTGCGGGGACTTCTAAGTCAATTGGCAAAATAATTCTATTATGAAATCATTCTGCATCCCACTTTGAAGTGTGGTGTCTGGGGTCTTAAATGCTAACAAACGGCCATCTAAGATGCATCAATTGGTTTCAACCCACCTGGAGCAAAGGAGAATGAAGAACACCAAGGCCACACGACAACTAAGAGCCCAAGAGACAGAAAGGGCCACATGAACCAGAGACCTACATCATCCTGAGACCAGAAGAACTAGTTGGTGCCCGGCCACAATCGATGACTGCCCTGACAGGGAGCACAGCAGAGGACTCCGGAGGGAGCAGGAGATCAGTGGGATGCAGACCCCAAATTCTCATAAAAAGACCAAACTTAATGGTCTGACTGAGACTAGAGGAATCCCGGCGGCCATGCTCCCCAGACCTTCTGTTGGCACAGGACAGGAACCATTCCCGAAGACAACTCATCAGACATGAAAGGGACTGGTCAGCGGGTGGGAGAGAGACGCTGATGAAGAGTGAGCTAATTATATCAGGTGGACACTTGAGATTGTGTTGGCAACTCTTGTCTGGAGGGGGGATGGGAGGATAGAGAGAGAGGGAAGCCGGCAAAATTGTCAAGAAAGGAGAAACTGAAAGGGCTGACTCAAGAGGGGGAGAGCAAGTGGGAGTAGGGAGTGAGATGTATGTAAACTTATATGTGACAGACTGATTGGATTTGTAAAAGTTCACTTGAAGCTTAATAAAAGTTATTAAAAAAAATATGTATACATAGAAAGAGAGATTTATATTAAGGAAATGGTAACATGCTTTCATGAGGCTGTAGTGTCCCAAGTACAAGGGGCAGGAAGGAGGCTTCTGCAGGGCTAGAGAACAAGAAGATTGTCAGGCCATAGATCAGGGCTGTTGCTTACAGGCTGTGAAGATCAACAAATCTTAAGATTGGAAGGCAAGACCACAGGTAAGCTGGTAGCTCAAGTCCCAAGAACCAGAGGTCACTCCAGGAGCCCGCTGCAGGATCCAGAACAAGCAAAAATCCTGACAAGGAGAGCAGGAAGGACTAAGCAGCAGAGGGTGGAAAGATGAAGGCTGAGGGGGTTGGTGAGCTTCCACAGGCCCCAACCCCCGCCAGTTCCAATCATAGCAGATTCCATCATGTATCAAAACTCAACAGGGAATTGATCACAACATTATATGACTGCCAAAACCCTGAGAATCATGGCCCAGCCAAGTTGACACACAATCTTAACCATCACGTCCATTAACTGTTGTGTACCCACATCCTCCCAGTCTAACCTCAAACAAATCAAACCCAAACCTGTTGTCATCAAGTTGATTTCCAACTCACATGACCCTATAGGACAGGGTAAAACTGCCTCATAGGGTTTCCAAGGCTGAAATCTTTACAGAAGCAAACTGCCACATCTTTCTCCTGTGGAGCTGCTGGTGGGTTTGAACTACCAAATTTTTGATTTAACTACTTTGACACCAGGGCTCATAATCTAGCCTTAGGACTTGTTAAAATTTCAAATGGTTTTACTCATTCATGTGCACATGGCCTTGTGTCCCTTGGCTCTGAGTCAAAAAGGAAATTTTGACCCCCTTGTTCATCCTTGTCTGGTTAATTTGCTACACAATAGCCCCAGAAAATTCCAGGCAAGGCTTCTCATTATGACCTTTGTGTTATGGCTTTTTAAAATGTCACCACTATAGAGAGGACTTGCTAATGGCTCCTTAAATTTGGAGTAGTAGCAGGAGTTCCTATTGGTCTACCCAACCTCTGTTAATAATGTGTTAAAATGTTCCTTTTATCCTCATCAATGTCTCCCTGACTCACCTCATTCTTCAATAACCTTTAAAAATTTCCACCCTACTGTTTGAGTGGCCACTTAACTCTTCCTTTTGCTTTTTTTTTTTTTAATCTGTAACAACTGGTCTCTTTACTTTAGGACAACATTACTCTCTCTAATAGTATTTTAATGAGTTTTTGGTGAAAGTTCAAATACTAAGTTAGCTTCCCATTTAATAATTTCCATACAAATTGTTCGGTGACATTAGTTACATTTATTACAATGGGTCAACATTATTTTTAATTGTCTTCTGTTCTGTTTCCAGTACTCTAGTTTCACTTCCCCTTAATCTTCTCTTCATTGCTTTTGAGTGATTGTTAACAGTTTGGTTTTATACTGATGGTTTTTAAGTAGAGTACTGATCTTATGGTTAATGTCATTTATTTTGTGTGCCACTCTGCGGTTTCACTAAATGATGATCTCCAGGGACAGGCTCGGTTCTACGTTTAAAGTGTTTCAGGGTGATAGTGTCAGGGAGTCTTCTGTTCCCTGCTGTTCCAGTTTGTCTGGCTTTTTTTTTAATAAGAATTTGAATTCTGCTACACATTTTTCCCCAGTTTTATTTTGAAACATCTATTGTGACCCTGGCCTGGTCACTTGTGGTATCTGGGCACCATCAAATTCTTCTGGAAGATGCGTTTGTGGCTTCTATAGACTTGTTTCTTCTCGGTGCTTTTGGTTACCTTCTCACTATTTTGCCCACGGTGAAGAGAGACCTGTAGTAGTGTCTTATATGGCTGCTCGAAAGCTTTTAAGACCCCAGATGCCTCTCACTTTACTAGGATGCAGATCATGATTTTAGGCATCTACGTTATGCCAATTGACTGAGTTGTCCTATGAGACTACGGTCCTAAGCTTTCAAACCCAGAAAACCAAACTTGGAGGGTGTTTGTTTTATGTCTGCAGAATATTCATATTTGTGTCTTTAATGAATATATGTGCCTGCACCCACATATTTGTATTTACAGGTACTTACAGATGCTTTTGGTTTTTGGGGGAGGATACATACTTTTCTTAGCTATGTACTCACCTAGGTGTAGCTACCTGTATACCAATATGTCTATACCCATCCATATGTGCTCAAACACTCATTTTACTTTGGTTTTGCTGTGCTTACTATATTCACATCCAGTGCCACTTTCCCCATCACCAAACAAATCTCTAAGCTCTGAAGTGTACTTTACCCTCTTCCCTCCTCTCCCCGATAACCACCAAAGAAAATTAAAAAACAAAAACAAAAAACATTTGCCATCGAGTTGATTCCAACAACTCATAGCTACCTCCAAATATATTTATTCTTGTATTCTTATAAAAGGGTTATACAATATTTGTCCCCATATGCTTGACTTATTTCACTTAGTATTATGCCCTCTAGATCCATTTGTGTTACAATATTTTACAGACTCATCATTGTTCTTTATGGTTCCCCAGTATTCATAGGTGTGCATATGTCTGTTTGTGTCACTATTTTTAGGTCTCTAGGGTCCGTAGTTCAAATCTACCAGCCACTCTTTGGAAACTGTATTGGGCAGTTCTACTCTGTTCTATAGGGTCTCCAGTGCAACAGGTCAATGGCTAATAATTGCAAACATCTTTTCCTATATTTATTGGCTGCTTAGATGTTCTCACTAATGAAAGTTGTATTCATGTACACTGTCCATTTTGTGATAGGGTTCTTTCTCTTTCTGTTTTTGAGTTGTCACTGTTTTCTACAGATTTTGGAGATTATACCCTTATTGGATAAGTTGTTTCTGAAGATTTTTTTCCCAGTCTGTAGGTGGGAAGCCATATGTTAGATCAAGAAAAAACTTTGCTTTGAGATCGTCTTTTTATTAGGAAAAAGGTGACCCTAGAGAAAAAAAAAATTTTTTTCAATTGGAAATTATGACAAGCACTTGTATTTATCAAATCTTGGTTTTTGTTCTTTGAGAAAGCACAGACATTGAATGAGTCTATTTTACACTTGCAGATTAGACTGGTTCTTGTTACATGGTGTATGCTGTTCTTTGTGTATCTTCCATAATCAATTACCCCAAAAAGAATAGAAAAAATACAAGGCTTAAGATTGAAAGCTCCCAAAAGGTTGACTATCAAATTAGGGCCCATTGACAAAGGGGATGCCAATTAACATATATATGTGGAGCCCTAGTGGTGCAGTGGTTTACAGCTTGGCTACTAATAAAACGGTTGGCAGTTCAAATCCACCACCTGCTACTTGGAAACCCTATGAGACAGACCTACTCCATCCTATAGGGTTGCTATGAGTTGGAATTGACTTAATGGCAATGGGTTTCTTTTTTTGTTCGTTTGTTTATACATATGTACACACATATACATATATATATAGAAATATATGCATATATGCACATAAACATATATGTATATACATATACAGTAAGAATCAGGTTAAGAACATCTGATAGGTAGACAACTAGCACTTAAGAACAGGCTGCCATAAAGCAAGCCTTTTAAAAATTTGAGTTAAATACAATGGTTCATAATAACTAACCCACAAACTGCTTTGTGACGGTTAAGAAAACATTTTGCATCTTCAGTGGCTTGTCAGCTCAAGGAACAAGAACACCTTCCACCTTTTAAAACCAGATCACATTACCACTAACACTGTGTTGAGTGTGTAACTCTGTAGATTGTCTAAAATTTTCCTCTTATTTACCCCTGTAACCATGCCTCCAAAGAGTAAATCCAATGCAAATGATGGTAATATATCAAAGAAAAACAAGCTTTTCAGGGGTTTGCAGCTGATGACGTCACCAAAGCAAGGCAAGCCGTGGATGATATGGGCAATCAACTATAGTTAGGTGACTTTTTGTTTATCCCTACCTGCTCTTAAAATTTCATCTTTATCTTTGCTTTTGGTAAGTTTGATTATATTATATTATATTTTGTTGACTTTCTTTTGAGATCTGACTTATGTGGAGTTTGATGAGTACCTTGGATAGATATCTTCTCATCTTTCACCATGTCACGGAAGTTTTCTGCCAACAAATCTTCAACAATTCTCTCTGTATATTCTGTTATCTCTCCCTGTTTTGGTACTCCAGTCACTCGTAGGTTATTTCTTTTAACAGAGTCCCAAGTGATTCTTAGGTTTTCTTCATTTTTTTTAATTCTTTTATCTGATTTTTCTTCACATTATTGGTGCCAAGTGTTTTATCTTCAGTTTCACTAATTCTGACTTCCACTTCCTCAATTCTGCTCCTCTGACTTTCTATTGAGTTGCCTAATTCTGTAATTTTATTGTTAATCTTCTGAATTCCTGATTGCTCTGTCTCTTTGGATTCTTGCAGCTTATAAAATTTTTCATTATGCTCTTGAATAACCTTTTTAATTTCTTCAACTGCTTTATCTGTGTGTTCCTTCACTTGTTCTGCATATTGCTTGATCTCCTTCCTGATGTCTTGAAGAGTTCTGTATATTAATCTTTTGTATTCTGCATCTGGAAATTCCAGGAATACACCTTCATCCAGAATATTCCTTGATTCTTTGTTTTGAGAGGTTGTTGAAGCCATCATGGTCTGCTTCTTTATGTAATTTGATATCGAACTGTTGTCTCTGGGCCATCTATAAGTTATTGTATTAATTTATTTATGTTTGCTTACTGTATCATAGCTTCTTGCTTTGTTTTGTTTTGATATGCCCAAATAGGCTGCTTCAGTGAGTTAGCTTGATTATTTTGCCTTTGGAGCTCTAACGTCCTGTCACCTGATGGCTAGAGCTGTTACCAGGTATATAAGCCTAGGAGTCCATTCAGTTTTCTTGTATGGATTCAGCTCAGGTGTCCAGGTAGTTGGTTATCAAATGTGTTGTACAGGCTCTGCCCTACAGTCTTAGAGGGTCATGGATGATTGGCATAGGTACAGGTATCTGGTTGCAGCAGGAGGTCATGCTCTGAACAAGGCATGGGGCTGACAACTGTCCCCTGAGTGTCTGTGAGGAAAGCATGTCCCTGTTCCCCAGAGCACAGTGGTGGGTGGGTTCTGCAGCTGGACCATGGACACCCAATGCTTTTGGTTGTAAGGACTGGGATGGTACCACTTATCCTTGGGCCCCCATCACAGGTGGCTAGGTGACATGGGTGGAGCCTCCAGTTGTTAGGCCCGTGATGTGAGTAGGTGAGGACCCTGTTTAATATGCAAAGTGGTGTCAAACATCAAACACCCACCTCTCCACCACACAGCTGAAATAGTTGCAGTCTAGCAACAAGGGCCTATTCTCCTGAAATGGGCCCACACAGGTCCATGCAGGCATGAAAGGTATTCAAAGTCCATGGACTGTTTGTGCCTGGAAAGGTGTCACTTCTGCCCTGAGTTCCCCAGCTTAGCTGAGCTGGCAGATTCTCTTTCCCCCAATTGTGAATTTATTCCTTCAAAAAAAAAAAATTTTTTTTTTTTTTCCAAGGCTGGGGGAATGGCTCAGAGCACACAGCAGGACCTATCTCAAATCCAGGGAAATCGACAACCACTGAAGCCAGCTTTGATGCTGGAGGCACGGTTAAATAAAGTAAGTACTTTTAGATTTTGCTGAGAGTGCTGTTCTTCTCTGGCTCCACAGGTGTGAGTAGGCTGTGCAGCTCACTGTCTCTCCATGTGGAAACTGCATCCGGAATGCTACCACCAGTCCTGCTGCAGTCACTCCAGGGAATGGTGCCTGAGGGTTCCTGGCGATTCAGGTCCAGTAACTCCTCACTGCTTCTGAACCTTCCCTCCCAACCCCTGCCGCTCAGTCCGATTTTGAACTTTGCCTTTGATGTTCAGGGCTCCTACCTTATCATATATATAATCATTTCATCACTTGTTTTTTTTTTTTTGGATCTTTGTTGTAAGAGGGGTCATCGGAAGTGTCTGATAAACTCTGCCATCTTGGCCCTGACTCCACCTTTTATTTCTTTATCTCTTCTTATTTCACTGGTTAGGTCTTCCATTGTGATATTGAATAGACAACATTGCTTGTCCTGTATATAGATAGACAGTGGATCAATCTGACAATGGGATATTCAGGGACAGATTAAGGCATGTGAGGGTCCTAAGCACTGATAAACTGTGGTGCGCCCTCTTGTGCTTCCTCAAGCTTTCAAAAGGGATATATTTGTTTTATATATATATGTATGTGTGTATGTGTGTGTATATATATATGTTTGTGTGTGTGTGTATGTGTGTCTTAGCTATTCATGATTTAACTTCTTTTTAAATGTGACTATCATATTACCAATCGAATGCAAAAGCGGTGTATGCAATTTTAGTGGAATGAGATGAACTGGATTATAAAATTTTCAGTGGATGTGAGATTTTTACTATATACCACGTTTTCTACAAAAAGAATACTCTCATATTCTATGACAAATAAATGAGTCAGTGAACATAGTAGCTTCAACAATTAATGTAAAATTATTTTGATTTCACACAACAAAAACTTGACTTTCAGGAATTTTGCTTTAAATGGCTCATACTTCAAGTTTGGTGCTTGTTTTATAACACATTATAAATGAACAAAAGGAGAGATTTCATAAAGGGAAACTTAATGATTAGAAAACAAATATTACAACAAATTGTTATATTTTATTTTTAGATAGATCTTTCATCTCTAACAGGTTATAATTAAAAACATTTCTTCTGTCCTTTGCTACTTTAAGTTCTTCAATTATTTCATTACAATTTAGCTGCTGAACAAGATCTAGCTCTCTATATAATAAGGACATGAATTGAGTCATTCTTGAATTATTGTATGCTGAGGGTTTTTGAGTCTCTTTAGTGATGAAAATGGGTGTTCTGTTGTGCAGTTTATGATCACACTCTGGTTAGACCTACCTTATAGCTGTGTCCACTGTGGCTCTGACCATCACACTTCCCCTGCAGGTGGGATGGTTTATGCCTGCAAATGATTAGGAGGGGAAATAATAAGTAGCGGGAATGGGAAAATAGATGTTTCAACACAAATCTTAGATCACTATTTTCTCATCATTTATTAGAAAGCATCACCCATACTCAAAAGCGATTTTGACAGTTATTAATTTAAACCCTGAAAGGCGGAATAAACAAATTCGGAAATTATTTTTCAATTTGATACAAATTGTGGTGTCAATATAGAAAAACTATCCAAACTCCAGTTCGTATTGAGAAGCTGATCTAATAAAATGAAGAGTCAGAAAGACCACCAAGACTATGCTTACCAGCTTGGGGAAAATGCAAATGCTATTTTCTTAAGTAAAGAAAACTCAATTTCTAAACCAAGAGTGTGCAGCATGATTGCATTTTATGAAAAAAGAAAAACACAGCTCATACAGTGTAAAATATATACAAGAATATGTCCTATTACACTTTTTCTTCTTTTGAATGAACTGTAGTGTTACACTGAATAATTTCTTTGGTAATGAGAAAAAAGCAAATGAACAAATCCTACTTTTATGTACCACTTAGTAGAAATGCAGCTGCCTCTGAAGTAGCCTTGACAAAATATCAAACCTGAATCAGATCAATGCTCTAGATTCAACTACCCACTCACAGGCACTCACAGGAAATACAGAGAACAAAAAAAAAAAAAAAAAGAGAGAGAACAAAGGAGGGTATAAAAGGCCTCCACAGGGACACAATTGGCAAAATCCAAAATGTGACTAACTCCACAGGACAAATAAACCTATTTCTTAAATAGATAAATAAATTGGAGTGAAGAGAGGAAGGGAGAGAGAGAAACAGAAAAAGAGAGACTTCAGAAACATATCAGCCAATTTATAAGCCAATTAGAATGTGTGAAACATTTGCATCCTGACACAAGCTGTAAAAAAATCATTCCTGATATTCATTGGACAATTGTAAATTTGATCTCTGACTGGCAATCTAATAATATTAAGGAATTATTGTTCAAGTTTTAGGTATGATAATGAAGCTCTATGCATTAAAAGGCTTACATTTCGGATACAGCCTGCATATTTATAGTTGCAATAGCAAGGCTTCCAGGATTTGCTCCACAGTCACACAGGAAGGAGGGAGGGAGGTAGGTGTGCTGGGGTCTAAGGAAACAGGGTCAGCCATGCCTTGCCAAATCTGAAGCTGGACAATGGGACATCTACATACATACATACATATACATTTATAAATAAATGTGGGATAAATTTCTCAAAAAGCTTCATATAGGAATGGCAACTTGTTTTTGATTTCAGCAAATCCCTGGAAATCTCAGGGAGCCTACACACTGGCTACAACAGTAATCTATTCTTTAGGCTTCGGTGATTCAAAAAAAAAAAAACCTCCAATTTTATCCAAACTTGTAGGTGTAATGAGTGGTAGAGTAATCCACATAAAGGAAGCTGACTACTTACCACCTTCACAAAGATTACAAAAGAAGTTTCTTGACTGATGTCTTCTGGTCCATTCTAAAGATATCAGAAGACTTTTAGAAAATTCTGATTATAAGCAAAGGACATTTCATAACCCAACATGAAGTACAACATAATACATATGTAAACTTAAAGAGGAATTCATTTTAAAACTTTACACTAATTTATTTTCTAACTAATCTAAGGTATTCAAGGTAATGCCTTGACAATTTCTTCCTACTAAGAAATGAAAGGAAAAAAATCTCTACTGCTAATCCAGAAATAAGGAATTCCAAATAAAGTTCACTCAACATACTTGAATGTGATCTATGTCATATCTAATTACAACAATTTACACTCTAGTAAAATGCCAAATTAAATGACCAATACATGAACTCCTAATTCTTTAAAAGTCATTTAAAAAAAAAACCATTTCAAAACCTAAATAGGAAAAGCCTGATTTCTGGAATTTTGTCAGACTTCTTGTAATGCAGAAATCCGTATGACAATCATGAGAGTTACGTACTTCTCAAGATACCTGCGTTTTATTTATATTGCTGCAATAATTTGGTTTTTTTTTTTTAAATAATTAAATACCTGTATACTGTATCTCTCCAGTGATCCTGGTAGCAGTGACTGGAAATACACAGAATTGATCTGCCCAACCTTTTCCTGAATACTTTTCCACACATTTGAAGACAAACAGCATTATTTCTCTTCTTGAGATATTTTTCTTAAAATGTAGAGAAATAATTTTGGCCATTTTTTTAAAATTAGTGCAGTCACACTAGAAATCACAATTTTTTTTTTTTTTAACTATCACATGTAGTTATTTAGTTTGGATTCAAATCCCTTTGAAAAGGGATATCCAATTATTATAAACTAAAATTACCATTCTTATTGATAAATATACAGAAATTGAGAATATACGCTCAAGATGATATCTTATGATGATGTAATGTTCTTACCTTATTTTTAGTCCTTGAATCAACATTTATTTACACTCAGTAGAATCACCTTCCTTAGGCTTTTGCATCTGCAAGGCTTCAACTGGAACTCTTTTATGACAGGTCTTTTAGGAAACTGCCTTTCTTGTAATGTGTCTGGGCAGTGAGAATGCCCAAATCATCTTCTGTCACAGCATGGTAATATCTGTGTATCTTCTGCATGTACCCAAGGAGTCTTCACCAGGCTCTTCTATCATGTCAGATTTCTCATTCATCCACCTGGCCACTCTGGCATTCTCATGGGGGTCTTCATGCCTGTCAGCTCTTCTGCTGGGTCTACTCTTAGTAGAATAGATCAGATGTTTATTAATGCCCTTCAGAAGCTCTGGCTTCTCTCTGGGAGCACTACCAAGTTTCTTGTTGACTGCTGGTGATCTGATTGCACAATTTGCTGTGGATTTTTCTTAAGTTTCAGTATTACTGCTGTCATCGGGGATGGTGTGACTTCGGTGATGATCTCATCAGTTTCTTGCCTGTTGGGTTTACTAAGGACTCCGGTCACCGGGTTCACCTGGTTGTGGTAGTGGGTGTGTACCATCTTTTATGGCAGCCAGGTCTGCCATGAGCTACAGGCTTACACTAGTGCTCCTCACAGCCTTAGAACTATGGGTGTTTCTCTTAACTGAAGTGCTTTTCTCTCTGTCTCTTTTTTCCTGCACGTTTCTGAGTCTTTATATGGTCTGGTATCTCTGAGAATACTTTAACATGTCTCCTTAGTCTTGGGAACATTCTTTTCTCCTGGCTCACGAGTATTTTTCTCAATTCTCTGACTTTTTCTGAGACCTGGGAGCTCTGGACTTACTTTATGTGGTTTCAGCTGTCTCTTCACAGCTTCTGGAGTGGTATTAGATGGAATATGTTCAAAATTTTTTTACTGATGAGATATGCTAACAAAAACCCTGTCTCCAGATTTTTGGGTTTCTTTAAAGAAAAATTTATTACTCCAAATGTGATTCTAATAGGAACCAACCTGTCATAGGATATACTCAGCAATAAAACAACTCTCCCAGTCTAAAATCTGCCAAGAAACAAAATTTAGGATTTTCCTCATTCGTTTAAATCTCAACTTTCTCCAAACATTTTCACAGTGGAAACCACTGGTAAAACAATGTAACATGAACACTACAGCCTGTGTACTTGCCATGGTTTTAATATGATACAATTTCTATATGTATGTATATCTATATCTATAGTGTAGTCACATCACATTTTAACTGAAAATGGAATGGAAGTAACAACTATTGTTAATTCATTGATTCTACTATTAATGTTTTAAAGAAAACTTTTTGTGAGACTTTATTTTAAGAAACAGTTAAGCAGGGGTCGGAGCAAGATGCAGCATAAGCAGTCCATGCCCCAAATAACCCCGCAACTATATAATAAAACAAACTAATATTAGAAAATCAAGTACTTCAGAATTCCAGGTAACCAATAAAGGACTGGATGAACAAAGGGAACTCTGAATCAAGTAAAAGGTAACACACTGACTATGGGAGAGCAGAGGTTCACACAGCATCTCCACCCCACTCTCCTCCTAGGCGCTGCACATTGATCATGGGATGCTGACGGCCCGTACAGAGTGGCAGTGAGTCATGGAGTTTTCAAACATCTAAGCAGCAGTTGGAGCACCACAGCAAGGGAAGCCTAGGAAGCTGGTCCTAGGAAAGGGTGCCTTGGCACACTGATAGCTTGGTGCCCTGGAAATCCTGGGAGGGAATATCATGCAGCACAGAGTGAGAACAGGGTTCTGCAGGCAGACAGCCACCTGAGAGGGCATCGACTGCAGTGAAGCTACTGCACTTAGACCTAACAAGGGGGATGAAGGGACATGTCCAATCTGGGACCCTGTGGTTCCTGAGGGGGAGCAGAGGGTGATACTCATTGAGACCTGGACTCTGAAGGCAGCCAGCCACATGTAAGGATACCATGGGCAGAGAAGACTGCACACAAACCTAAAACTGGGTGTCTAAGGAAAATCTCTACATCTCATTAGATGTTTCCCTCCTATCCTGCCAAATACAAGCTGGAAAAAACAAGCACAGTCCATGAAAAACAAAAAAAGGAAGTGCCTGGCTCCCTCCCACAGAAGAGCGAAGGGGACACAAATCCCCAAAAATGCTGAGTCAGTGCTGGAAAACTTAATAGCAAGAGCAAGTTCAAGCAGATATTAGGAGAAGAGTAAGCTAATAAGGAGAAAAGGGGAAAAAAAATCACATGATCGAGAGAAAGAGGAGATTCTGTCGCAGAATTAATTCAAGAAAATACTCAAATGCCTCAAGTACAACAAAACACAAAAAAAGGCATACAAGAACACAAGAGAAAATGTAGGAATTAAAAAAAAAAAAATGAAGAAGCTAAAATTAGTTCCATGGAGACCAGGTTCATTTGAAAAATAGAGGGCCTTCAAACAACAATGTTAAATATGCCGGAGAAAGCAAAGGACACACAGAGAACAAACTAATGGAAATCAGGAAACAAAACAAGAAACTCAAAGGAAGAAGACAGAAAATATTTTAAAAAAGAAAAGAAAGCAGGAATACTGGGATTGAAGAATTAAGTATTTGAATTGCAAAATGCAAGGGAAAGATTCAAACTTATATTCAAGCAGACAGAAGACAAAATAAGTAAACTAGAAGACAGGGTAACTAAACACATCAAACCTCAAGAAAAAGAGAGAGAAAAAAAATCAAAGAAAAGTGAGCTAAATAAAATGGAATTGTGCGACTCAAGAAATCCAACATTGGGATTTTGGATTTCCAGAAAGTAAGAAAGAGACAGAGAGAATTTTCCAAGATATAATGACACAGAATTCCCCAGACCTGAATGAGGAGTCGTGCCTGCTATTCCACAAAGCCAGGTGTCTTAGTCATCTAGTGCTGCTATAATGGGATCACCACAAGTGGATGGTTTTAACAAAGAGAAATTCATTTCTTCACAGTAAAGTAGGCTAAAAGTCCAAATTCAGGGTGTCAGCTCCAGGGAAAGGCTTTCTCTTTCTGTTGGCCTTCTCATCAATCTTCCCCTAGACTAGTAGCTTCTGCACACAGGGAACCTGAACCCAAAGAACACACTCTGCTCCTGGCACTGCTTTCTTGGCAGTATTAGGTCCCCAACTCTCTCCCTGCTTCCCTTTTCTTTTATCTGTTATAAGGTAAAAAGTGGTGCAGGCCACATCCCAGGGAAACTCCCGTTAGATTGGATCAGGGCTGTGACCTTAGTAAGGGTGTTACAATCACACCCTAATCCTCTTTAAGATAAAATTACAATCACAGAATGGAGGATGACAACACAATGCTGGGAATCATGGCCCAGACAAATTGATACACAAATTTTTGTTGGAACATCATTCAATCCGTGACATTCCACCCTTTCACCCCTCAAAAATCACATCCTTGCACTAAGCAAAACTTATTCATGCCATCATATCATAGCAAAAGTCTTAACTTCAAATCCAAAATCCAAAAATTACTCTTCATCTGTGAAATCTAGAATACAAGTTTTCTGCTTCCAAAGGTACAATGGCAGAACAGGCACAAGCTAGACATTTCCATTATAAATGTGAGAACCTGGAGGAAAGAAGGGATAACAGGCACCATGGGAGTCAGCAGAACACATTACATTAGCCCTTGAGGCTTTGAAAATAATCCTCCATTATCTGAGATGATTTACACAATGGCCCTGCCCTCCAGGCTCTAAGTATTGGCCACACTTTCCAGATTCTGAGTGGAGGACCCTTGGCCCTGGGCTTCAGCTCTGCCTTCCAGGCCCAATGGGACAGCAACTCTACTCCTTCAGCTTTAGGCACCCCATTCTCCTAGTCCATCTGAGTGGTGACTCCACTCTTAGAAACACCAGAAGCCACAGCTCCACCCTTTGAGGCTCAAGAGGTCCTGGCCGTACATTTTGAGACTGAGGGAGCTCAACTTCTTGTGATCCTTGTCTCTTCATCTGTGTTTCCTTGTTTCTTGGCCTCTAGGCTCCTCAGGACCCATGCCCGCATCTGCCCTGCTGGTGCAAGTGTTGCAAAGTTCTGTAGTTCTACTGATAAGTGTCCGGAGGCACCCACTCTGCCAGGAAGCCTCCTGCACACAGGCAATCAGTTCTCTCACTCCATGGGTTGACTCCAGAGCCGTCTTGCAATGGTCTGGTTCTGCTGCTTCTAGTTCCCTTTTACTGCCACTTCCCTGCCACTGCACGTTCTCTGCTGCTGCTGGTGCCACTCCTCTATCCATTCACAGTTGCAAAACCACTTCCACATTTTAGGTATCTGTTAGAGGAGCCCCCCACTCCAGGTACCAAATTGTGTTTTAGTCATCCAGAGCTGCTATAACAGAAACACCACAAGTGGATGGCTTTAACAAAGAGAAATATATTTCTTCACAGCAAAGTAGGTTAAAAGTCCAAATTCAGGGCATCAGCTCCAGGAGAAGGTTTCTCTCTCTTGGCCTTCTTATCAATCTTCCCCAGGACTAGGAGCTTTTCTGTGCTGGGACTTGCTTTGCTCCCAGCACTGCTTTCTTGGTGGTATGAGGTTCCCAAATCTCTGCTTGCTTCTATTTCCTTTTATCTCTTATAAGATAAAAGGTGGTACAGGCCACAGGCCAGGGAAACTCCCTTTACACTGGATCAAGGATTTGACCTTAATAAGGGTGTTTCAATCCCACCCTAACCCCCTTTAATATAAAATTACATTCACAAATGGAGGATGACCACACAATACTGGGAATCGTGGCCCAGCCAAACTGATACACACATTTTGGAGGGGACACAATTCAATCCATGACACCAGGTGAACTCCAAAAATAAGTCTACACAAAGATATATTTTTAATAAAATTTTTGAAAACCAAAGACAAGGAGAGAGTCTGAAAGCAACACAAGAAAAGCACAATATAATGTATAAGGTTCCTTGATAAGAATTAGTGCAGATTTCTCCTCAGAATCCCTGGAGGCCAGGAGGAAACCAAAACCAAACCGATTGCCTTTTAGTTGATTCCAACTCATAGCGATCCTACGGAACACTGTGGAATTGACCCAAAGGATTTCCATGGAGTGGATGGTGGATTTGAACTGCTAAACTTTGGGTTAGCAGGTAACCTCTTAACACTGTGCCATCAGGGCTCCAGGAGCAATGGAATGACATATATAAGGTATTGAAGGAAAAGATTTATCAACCAAGAATTCTCTACTCAGCAAAGCTGTCATTCAAAATTACAAAGAAATCAAGACCTTTCCAAATAAACAAAATTATGGGAATTCATAAACACCACACCTTCTCTAAAAAAAAAAAAAAAACATTACTTAAGGGAGTTTTTAAGAAGGAAAAGAAAACACTAGACAGTTACTCTTCTGAACATGGGAAAGAAGGAAAAAAAGAAGTAAAAGAAAAAAGATATCTCCAATAAAGTTGATGCTGTTGTTGTTGTTAGGTGCCGTCGAGTCAGTTCCAACTCATAGTGACCCTATGCACAACAGAACAAAACACTGCCCGGTCCTGTGCCATCCTTACAATCATTATTATGCTTGAGCTCCTTGTAGCTACTGTGTCAATCCACCTCACTGAGGGTCTTCCTCTTTTCCTCTGACCCTGCACTTTGACTAGCATGATGTCCTTCTTCAGGGACTGGTCCCTCCTGACAACATGTCCAATGTATGTAAGGCGCAGTCTCCCTATCCTTGCTTCTAAGGAGCATTCTGTTTTCACTTCTTCCAAGACGGATTTGTTTGTTCTTTGGGCAGTCCATGGTATATTCACAATTCAAAGGCGTCAATTCTTCTTCGGTCTTCCTTATTCATTGTCCAGCTTTCACATGCATATGATGCGATTGAAAATACCATGGCTTGGGTCAGGCACACCTTAGTCTTCAAGGTGACATCTTTGCCTTTCAACACTTTAAAGAGGTCCTTGGCAGCAGATTTACCCAATGCAATGTGTCGTTTGATTTCTTGGCTGCTGCTTCCCTGGCAGTTTATTGTGGATCCAACTAAAGTGAAACCCTTGACAACTTCAATCTTATCTCCATTTATCATGATGTTGCTCCAGTTGGTCCAGTTGTGAGGACTTTTGTTTTTCTTTATGTTGAGGTGCAATCCATACTGAAGGCTGAGATTTTTGATCTTTGTAAGTGCTTTAAGTCCTTTTCATTTTCAGCAAGCCAGGTTGGGTCATCTGCATAATGCAGGTTGTTAATGAGTCATCCTCCAATCCTGATGCCCCATTCTTCTTCATATAGCCCGGCTTCTCGGATTATTTGCTTAGCATACATATTGAATACGTATGGTGAAAGGATATAACCCTGACTCACAGCTTTCCTGACTTTAAACCAATCAGTATCCCCTTGTTCTGTCCGAACAACTGCCTCTTAATCTATGTACAGGTTCTTCATGAGCACAGTTAAGTGTTCTGGAATTCCCATTCTTCACAATGTTATCCATAATTTGTTAGGATCCACACAGTCGAATGCCTTTGCATAGACAATAAAACACTGGTGAAAATCTTTCTGGTATTCTCTGCTTTCAGCCAGGATCCATCTGACATCAGCAATGATGTCCCTGGTTCCACATCCTCTTCTGAATTTCTGGCAGTTCCCTGTTGATATACTGCTGCGGCCATTTTTGAATGATCTTCAGCAAAATTTTGCTTGTGTGTAATATTAATGATATTGTTCTATAATTTCCACATTCAGTTGGATCACCTTTCTTGGGAATAGGCATAAATATGGATCTCTTCCAGTCAGTTGGCCAGGAAGCTGTCTTCCATATTTCTTGGCATAAATAAAGTTGATGGTATAGGCAGATATAAGGACAAGTTGTGTGTACTCTCAGGGGGTAAGCTTAGTATTAAAAGGAGCCCTGGTGATGCAATGGTTAAGCACTCAGCTGCTAACCAAATGATTGCCAATTTGAACCTGCCAGCAGCTCCATGGGAGAAAAGACCTGGTGATCTGCTACCGTAAAGATTACAGCCTACAAGATCCTATGGGTCAGTTCTACTCTGCCATATAGGATCTCTATGAGTCAAAATCAACTCAATAGCACTTAACAACAACAAACTGAGTAGTTAAGTTCCACAAGCAATACAACATCGAACGCATAAAAACTAAAAAAAAAACTAAGTACACATTTATTCCAAGGGATATAGGATGTATAATGATGTATCTGATGTCATAACAACAAAAATGGGGCAGGGAAGATGTTAGCTGAAAAAATCTTCAGTGACTCTTAGATTTTCCACAGGAGCTGTTCCTGCTGTTGTACAGGGAGTGGTTCCATGGCCCTTACTGGACGCATTTGGAACCTGGTCCATTGGCAGCTGTAGAAAAAAAAAACAAAATTAACAACCCTTCAGAATATAAAAACACACGCAATACTATGTTAAGTAATAATGTCGTTAACAAGTAAGAGCCATTCATAGTGTAACCACTTATCTGTGGAGTATGATTTCTTGTTTTTTCCTTATGTGTCTTTGAAAGTACTGTGTGGTTTTTTTACTGCCTAGTTAATTAAGAATTTCATTTTTTAAAATCATGAAGCAACAAATGCTTTAGCCACGCTTCTTTGTATGTGAAGACTACGGTAGAGATGGTTGTCACTCCCACTCATTAAAGAAAAAGAAAAGCAGCAAGCAAGTTGTAATTGAGGAACTTCAGGGAGGAAGATGGAAGGAGCCTCCTGATGAGTGAGGGGCAAGCATGCTCTGGTCCCAATCAGAAGAAATATCTCTGTGGGTGTCCAACCCCCTTTGGTCTATATGGGAGGTGGGCTGCTTACTTCTAAGTCCCTATACAATGGAGGGAAACTACCCACCCCTCACCACTCCTTTTAGTGTAAAAAGGAAACGGAGACTTCACAGGTCCTAGACAAAGGCCAGTATGGAGCCAGACCTTTATAGAAGTCTATCTAAAAACAAGAGAGGACAACATAACCTAGGTTTATAGGTAATAAGAGGTTCTAAATAGCTGATGATGTTCTGTCACACAAGGTTTTTCTTTTTCACCCAAGTTAGACTTTAAAATAGTCTCAAAACTCTAAAGCAAAATAAGACAAAAGCGTATATGGTTTTGTTTTGGTGCCCTGGTGACGCAGTGGAAAAGAGTTTGGCTTCTAACCAAATCCACCAGCCGCATCTTGAAAACTATGGGGCAGTTCTACTCTGTCCTGTAGGGTTTCTATGAGTCAGAATTGATTAAAAGGAAATGGGTTTTATGGTTTTAAGATATACCCAAATTATTTTTAGTAGTAAATTTTTACTGTAATTGCAGAGTCACTTATGTGTCCCTGTACAAGTGGCTGGCAGGGGACCTAAAAAAAGCTTTGTTATTAAATGGAAAGGCTCCATGACTTATCTGTGCCTGGGCTGTATTAGAGCCATAGTTAACAACATAGATTTTTATTTTCCAGTGTCCAAATGAACAAGCTTTCCTTTAGACTTTTTTGTAACTTTTTTATTTTGTCAAAAAAAACTAATTGAAATCCTCTCTGTGTCAGGACTTTGGAAGGACTATGTACCCAGGGTATACATATGAACTATGAGCAAAAACACAGGAAAATTTAATGGTCTTTAGAACAGATAGAAGTTGGGTTCCAAGAAATTTGTGTTTTTTAGGTGTTTCTCCTGTCAGAGGTATGTTTGCTGGCATTTTCTTAAATACTTCTGATCTAAGCATGCCACCAAAAGTGACCCTCTTTCTTTTTAAAGGTATTTGCTCTTCTTTTCTTCTTAAATAATGAAAAACAAAAAAACATGAAAAATGCAAAGAATAAACTAATCCAATACTTGTTGCTGTTGTCGTTAGGTGCTGTCAAGTTGATTATGACACACAGTGTCCCCATGTGAGACAGTATAATTGCTCCCTAGGGTTTTCTTGGTTATAATCTTTATTTACAGAAGTAGGGTGCCAGGACTTTGTCCGTGGAGCCAAAGTGGGTTTCAATCGCCAACCTTTTGGTTAGCGGACAAGTGCTTAACCATTAGTGGCACCAGGGCTCCTTTAGTTTATAATTATAAACTTATAATTTATACCAAATTACTATCAATTACTGGTAGTACAATATGGAGGATGTCATTAATGTCACTGATTGTACACTTAGAAATGCTTAAAATGACAAGCTTTTTCTTAAATATTTTACCACAATAAAAAATTTAAAACAAGTATCAACACAATTTTTTTAATAATATTTATTGTGCTTTAAATGAAAGTTTACAAATCAAGTCACTCACACAAAAACCCATACACACCTTGCTACACACTCCCAATTACTCTCCCCCTAATAAGACAGTATGCTCTCTCCCTCCACTCTCTATTTTCATGTCCATTTCGCCAGCTTCTAACCCCCTCCACCCTCTCATCTCCCCTTCAGGCAGGAGATGCCAACATAGTCTCAAGTGTCCACCTGATCCAAGAAGCTCACTCGTCACCAGCATCCCTCTCCAACCCATTGTTCAGTCCAATCCATGTCTGAAGAGTTGGCTTCGGGAATGGCTCCTGTCCTGGGCCAACAGAAGGTCTGGGGGCCATGACCACCGGGGTTCTTCTAGTCTCAGTCAGACCATTAAGTCTGGTCTTTTTATGAGAATTTGGGGTCTGCATCCCACTGATCCCCTGCTCCCTCAGGGGTTCTCTGTTGTGTTCCCTGTCAGGGTAGTCAACAGTTGTAGCCGGGCACCATCTAGTTCTTCTGGTCTCAGGATGATGTAGTCGCTGGTTCGTGTGGCCCTTTCTGTCTCTTGGGCTCGTAATTACCTTGTGTCCTTGGTGTTCTTCATTCTCCTTTGATCCAGATGGGTTGAGACCAATTGATGCATCTTAGATGGCTGCTTGCTAGCGTTTGAGACCCCAGACGCCACTCTTCAAAGTGGGATGCAGAATGTCTTCTTAATAGATTTTATTATGCCAATTGATTTAGATGTCCCCTGAAACCATGGTCCCCAGACCCCTACCCCTGCTACACTGGCCTTTGAAGCATTCAGTTTATTCACGAAACTTCTTTGCTTTTGGTTTAGTCCCATTGTGGTGACCTTCCCTGTATTGTGTGCTGTCTTTCCCTTCACCTAAAGTAGTTCTTATCTACTATCTAATTAGTGAATGCCCCTCTTTTTTTTTCCTCTCCCGCCCTCCCTCCCTCCCCCCTCTCGTAACCACAAAAGAATGCTTTCTTCTCAGTTTAAACTATTTCTCAAGTTCTTATAATAGTGGTCTTATACAATATTTGTCCTTTTGCAACTGACTAATTTCACTCAGCATAATGCCTTCCTGGTTCCTCCATGTTAGGAAATGTTTCACAGATTCCTCACTGTTCTTTATCAATGCGTAGTATTCCATTGTGTGAATATACCATAATTTATTTATCCATTCATCTGTTGATGGGCACCTTGGTTGCTTCCATCTTTTTGCTATTGTAAACAGTGCTGCAATAAACATGGGTGTGCATATATCTGTTCGTGTAAAGGCTCTTATTTCTCTAGGATATATTCCGAAGATTGGGATTGCTGGGTCGTACGGCAGCTCTATTTCTAGCTTTTTAAGGAAGCGCCAAATCAATTTCCAAAGTGGTTCTATCATTTGACATTCCCACCAGCAGTGTATAAGTGTTCCAATCTCTCCACGACCTCTCCAACATTATTTTGTGTTTTTTGGATTAATGCCAGCCTTGTTGGAGTGGGATGAAATCTCATTGTAGTTTTGATCTGCATTTCTCTAATGGCTAATGATCGTGAACATTTCCTCATGTATCTGTTAGCTACCTGAATGTCTTCTTTACTGAAGTGTCTATTCATATCTTCTGCCCATTTTTTAATTGGGTTATTGGTCTTTTTGCAGTGGAATTTTTGCAGTATCATGTAGATTTTAGAGATCAGGCGCTGATCGGAAATGTCATAGTTAAAAACTTTTTCCCAGTCCGTAGGTGGTCTTTTTACTGTTTTGGTGAGGTCTTTGGATGAGCATAGGTGTTCGATTTTTAGGAGCTCCCAGTTGTCTAGTTTTTCTTCTACATTCTTTATAATGTTTTCTATACTGTTTATGCCATGTATTAGGGCTCCTAACATTGTCCCTATGTTTTCTTCCATGATCTTTATCGTTTTAGATTTTATATTGAGGTCTTTGATCCATTTTGAGTCAGTTTTTGTGCATGGAGTGAAGTATGGGTCTTGTTTTATTTTTTTGCAGATGGATATCCAGTTATGCCAGCACCATTTGTTAAAAAGACTGTCTTTTCCCCATTTAACTGTTTTGGGGCCTTTTTCAAATATCAACTGCTCATATGTGGATTGATTTATGTCTGGATTCTCAATTCTGTTTCATTGGTCCATGTATCTGTTGTACCAGTGCCAGGCCCTTTTGACTACTGTGGTGGTATAATAGGTTCTAAAATCAGGTAAAGTAAGGCCTCCCACTTTGTTCTTCTTTTTCAGTAATGCCTTATTTATCCGGGGCCTCTTTCCCTTCCACATGAAATTGGTGATTTGTTTCTCCATCTCATTAAAGAATGTTCTTGGGATTTGGATCAGAATTACATTAAATGTAGAGATCGCTTTTGGTAGAATAGACATTTTTATAATGTTAAGTCTTCCTATCCACGAGCAAGGTATGCTCTTCCACTTATGTAAGTCTCTTTTGGTTTCTTACAGAAGTGTACTGTAGTTTTCTCCGTAAAAGTCTTTTACATCTCTGGTAAGATTTATTCCTAAATATTTTATCTTTTGGGGGGTTACTGTAAATGGCATTGATTTGGTGTTTTCCTCTTTGATGTTCTTTTTGTTGGTGTAGAGGAATCCAACTGATTTTTGTATGTTTATCTTGTATCCCGATACTCTGCTGAACTCTTCCATTAGTTTCAGTAGTTTCCTGGAGGACTCCTTAGGGTTTTCTGTGTATAAGATCATGTCATCTGCAAATAGAGATACTTTTAATTCTTCCTTACCAATCTGGATGCCCTTTATTTCTTTATTTAGCCTAATTGCTCTGGCTAGGACGTCCAGCACAATGTTGAATAAGAGTGGTGATAAAGGGCATCCTTGTCTGGTTCCTGATCTCAAAGGGAATGCATTCAGGCTCTCTCCATTTACGGTGATGTTGGTTGTTGGCTTTGTATAAATGCCCTTTATCGTGTTGAAGAATTTTCCTTCTATTCCAATTTTGCTGAGAGATTTTATCATGAATGTGTGTTGAACTTTGTCAAATGCCTTTTGTGCATCAATTGATAAAATCATGTGATTCTTGTCTTTTGTTTTCTTTATGTGGTGGATTACATTAATTGTTTTTCTAATGTTGAGCCATCCCTGCATACCTGGTATGAATCCCACTTGGTCATGGTGAATTATTTTTTTGATATGTTGTTGAATTCTATTGGCTAGAATTTTGTTGAGGATTTTTGCATCTACATTCATGAGGGATACAGGTCTATAATTTTCTTTTCTTGTGGTGTCTTTACCTGGTTTTGGTAGCAGGGATATGGTGGCTTCACAGAACGAGTTTGGGAGTATTCCGTCATTTTCTATGCTCTGAAATGCCTTTAGTAGTAGTGGTGTTAACTCTTCCCTGAAAGTTTGATAGAACTCTGCAGTGAAGCCATCCTGACCAGGGCTTTTTTTGTTGGGAGTTTTTTGATTACCTTTTCAATCTCTTCTTTTGTTATGGGTCTATTTAGTTGTTTTACCTCTGTTTGTGTTAGTTTAGGTAGGTAGTGTGTTTCTAGGAATTCATCCATTTCTTCTAGGTTTTCAAATTTGTTTGAGTATAGTTTTTCATAGTAATCTGATATGATTCTTTTACTTTCAGTTGGGTCTGTTGTAATATCGCCCATCTCATTTCTTAGTCGTGTTATTTGCTTCCTCTCCTCTTTTGTCACTTTGGCCAGTGGTTTATCAATTTTGTTGATTTTTTCGAAAAACCAGCTTTTGGTCTTGTTAATTCTTTCAATTGTTTTTCTATTTTTTATTTCATTTAATTCAGCTCTAATTTTTCTTATTTGTTTTCTTCTGGTGCCTGTGGGTTTCTTTTGTTGCTTTCTATTTGTTCAAGTCATACGGATAATTCTTTGATTTTGGCCCTTTCTTCTTTTTGCATGTGTGCATTTATCGATATAAATTGGCCTCTGAGCACCACTTTTGCTGTGTCCCAAAGGTTCTGATAGGAACTGTTTTCATTCTTATTCAATTCTCTGAATTTCTTTTTTCCATCCTTCTTGTCTTCTATAAACCAGTCTTTTTTGAGCAGGGTATTGTTCAGTTTCCAAGTGTTTGATTTCTTTTCCCTGCTTTTCCTGTTATTGATTTCCACTTTTACGGCCTTATGGCCAGAGAAGATGCTTTGTAATATTTCAACGTTTTGGATTCTGCTAAGTCTTGCTTTATGACCTAACATGTGGTCTATTCTAGAGAATGTTCCATGTGCACCAGATAAGAAAGTATACTTGGTTGCTGTTGGGTGGAGTGTTCTGTATATGTCTATGAGGTCAAGTTGGTTGATTGTGGCGTTTAGATCTTCCGTGTCTTTATTGAGCTTCTTTCTGGATGTCCTGTTCTTCACCGAAAATGGTGTGTTGAAGTCTCCTACTGTTATTGTGGAGCTGTCTATCTCACTTTTCAATGCTGATAGAGTTTGTTTTATGTATCTTGCAGCCCTGTCATTGGGTGCATAAATATTTAATATGGTTATATCTTCTTGGTGTATTGTCCGTTTAATCATTATATAGTATCCTTCCTTATCCTTTCTGATGGATTTAACTTTGAAGACAATTTTGTCAGAAATTAATATTGCCACTCCTGCTCTTTTTGGATTGTTGTTTGCTTGATATATTTTTTCCATCCTTTGAGTTTTTGTTTGTTTGTGTCTCTAAGTCTAAGGTGTGTCTCTTGTAGGCAGCATATAGATGGATCTTGTTTTTTAGACCATTCTGCCACTCTCTGTCTCTTTATTGGTGCATTTAGTCCTTTAACATTCAGGGTAATTATGGATAGGTATGAATTTAGTGCTGTCATTTTGATGTCTTTTTTTGTGTGTTGACAGTTTCTTTTTCCCACTTGATTTTATGTGCTGAGTAGATTTTCTTTATATATTGTCCTTTCCTCATATTTGTTGTTGTTGATTTTGTTTCTGCTGAGTCTGTATTTTTCCCTTGTATTCTATTTTGATGAGTAGGATAGTTTGTCTCCTTTGTGGTTACCTTATTATTTACCCCTATTTTCCTAAATTTAAAACTAACTTTTATTTCTTTGTATCACCATATCTTCCTCTCCATATGGAAGGTGCATGATTACATTTCTTAGTCCTTCTTTATTATTTTAATGTTGTCTTCTTTTATATAAGAACATCGCCATTACCCTGTGTTGGGCTTTTTTTTTTTTTTTAATCTTGCTTTGTTTTTTTGGATTTCCCTGTCTGGGTTGACTTCTGGTTGCTTTGCCCAGTGTTCTAGTCTTGGGTTGATACCTGATGTTATTGATTTTCTAACCAAAGAACTCCCTTTAGTATTTCTTGTAGTTTTGGTTTGGTTTTTACAAATTCCCTCAACTTGTCAACACAATTTTTATAGGGATTACTTATCAAAAAAATGGGACCTGTTGTGCTAATTAAAACATTACAAGTATTATAAAAAATATTCAAAACTATTCTATTTAAAATTTATTAAAACCTAAAATCAATAGCACAGCTTCACTCTCTAGTAATGTTGATGAAGGTAAAACTGCTTCAAGAGTTCATGAGGGATCTGAGGACAAGCTACTAAAAGTTCGATCCCAACTGCACAGGACAATGATTTTGTTTAGAATACTGAAACATCCTATCTAGTCATAGTTTAATAAACTGATTAATCCAAAGCAGTAGCTTTCACCTTGAAGGAAGGGGGAGGATGAAGATGCCTGCTTTAGAACTGACCTCAGGGAGTTTTGAAAAAGATATGTACTTGGGCCTCACCCCAATCCTCTCTAACCAAACCCAAAAACCTAAACCATTTGCCATTGAGTCAATTCCAACTCAAAGCAATCCTATCTATAAGATACTGTAGAACAACCACATAGGGTTTTCAGGGCTGAAATCTTTATGGAAGCAGACTGCCACGTCTTTCTCCTAAGAAGCAACTGATGGGTTCAAACCATCAATCTTTTGGTTAGCAACCAAATGCTTTAACCACAGGGCCACCAGGGCTCCTTCAGTCCTCTCTGGTGAGTAAAATTTATGACCGGTGAAAAGTGCCCAGATGACTGACAAGCACCTCATACAACCACAGCCCCACCATATTACCCTGGTGAAGCACTGGTCAGCATAAATCCCTTGTCTAAGTGATGCTTCCTTTTGAAGACTATTAGGAAAACTTTGCTTTGTACTTGTCTAACCTGATAGATAACCACATGTCTCCTAAGTACTGGCCCTCCTGGAGACCCAAGGGACTGGTGTTGGGGATATTACACCAGTATGACTGGAGATTTTCCTTTCTAAAAGCTGTCGTCGTTGTTAGGTGCCAATCTAGAAGGCTCTGACTCATAGTGACCTCGTGTATAACAGAATGAAACACTTTCAGGTCCTGTGCCATGCTCACATTCGTTGTTTATGTTTAAGCTCATTGTTGCTATCCCTGATGAATACAGCAGATGTCAAGGAGCTACCAGGGGCTACTGTAAAGGTCATATCACTGCCACTTGCTGTGTGACCTTGAGTTGTCAGTTTCTGCATTTGTAACATGGTGGTAAATACAATACCTAGCACATGATGATTATTTTTACACTGAGGATCAAAAAGGTTCATGTTGTAAAGCATGTGGAACAGTGCCTGGCACATAGTTATCACTGTGTGAGTCTTATCTCTTATTTAAATTGAAAGTATCAATGATATACCACGGTTGTTGTTGTTAGGTGCCGTCGAGTCGGTTCCGACACATAATGACCCTATGCAAAACAGAATGAAACACTGCCCAGTCCTGCGCCATCCTTAAAATTATTGTTATGCTTGAGCCCACTGTTGAAGCCACTGTGTCAATCCACCTCATTGAGGGTCTTGCTCTTTTCCGCTGACCCTCTACTTTACCAAGCATGATGTCCTTCTCCAGGGACTGATCCCTCCTGACAACATGTCCAACGTATGTAAGATGCAGTCTTGCCATCCTTGCTTCTAAGGAGCATTCTGGCTGTACTTCCTCCGAGACAGATTTGTTTGTTCTTTGGCAGTCCATGGTATATTCAATATTCTTCACCAACATCACAATTCAAAGGCATAAATTCTTCTTCGGTCTTCCTTATTCATTGTCCAGCTTTCACATGCATATGATGGGATTGAAAATACCATGGCTTGGGTCAGGCGCACCATAGTCTTCAAGGTGATATCCTGCTTTTCAACACTTTAAAGAGGTCCTTGTCAGTAGACTTGCCCAATGCAATGTGTCATTTGATTTCTCGACTGCTACTTCCATGGTTGTTGATTGTGGATCCAAGTAAAATGAAATCCTTGACAACTTCAATCTTTTCTCTGTATATCATGATGTTGTTTAGTGGTAGAGTTGTGAGGATTTTTGTTTTCTTTATGTTGAGGTGTAATCCATACTGAAGGCTGTGGTCTTTGATCTTCATTAGTAAGTGCTTCAAGTCCTCTTCACTTTCAGCAAGCAAGGTTGTGTCATCTGCATAACGCAGGTTGTTAATGAGTCTCCCTCCAGTCCTGATGCCCCATTCTTCTTCATATAGTCCAGCTTCTTGGATTATTTGTTCAGCATACAGTTTGAATATGTGTAGTGACAGGATACAACCTTGACACATAGGTAGTTCACTGTTTTATAAGAAACTGTTTATAGGGGAGCTTGAGAAATATTAAAAACCTGAGACCCACACATAAATTCAAAGGTTCATAATACTTTTCCTTTGACTTGATCCAGAGGATTAAACTCCCATGATACGGGTGCGTTGTAATTCAGATTAAAATCCCCTTTGAAAAGCAATTACCATATTTTTATTAAAATAGCACCCACCCTCTGTGTTTGCCTGGCAACTGCTCCCCCCTCACAAGACATTTTAATAAGCACATACGATGCTAATTTTTTTAAACAACATGTGAAAAAAATTGGCATATCAGGGCTTATGAAACTACCTCCTGGGGGAGGGAGCAGTCAGCAAACATAGAAGGCATTCATTATTTGCAGAAAATATTATATGCTTATTCTCCTTTCTGCTTTTTTGCAGATGGATGAAAGCCCTGGTGGCCTAATGGTCAAGAGTTTGGCTGGTAATCAAAAAGGTCTGAAGTTCAGATCCACCAGCCACTGCTTGGAAACCCTATGGGGCAGCTCTACTCTATCCTGTAGGGTCACTATGAGTCGGGATCGATTCAAAAACAAGGCTTTTTTTTCCATCTCCCTAGATATTTCCTGCTATGTACTTCCCTAATTACCTGCACTTCCTCAGTGACACCTGATTATAATTATCCAGGTCTTCACTAATAATCTATCACTGTAGACAATAATGATGTACCTTTGATGTCTACTACACAGCAAAGGGTTACTGAATGAATTAAGATATTTTATTAATTCATGTCTATATATAAGGTAGATATATAAAGTTTTGGGAAAAATACATTTACAGTGAAATAAACTTAATAATGCCTAATGAAGACTCATAAGAGCTGCTAATATCAGCTACACTGATATTAGGAGGTTCAAAGCTCATCACAGACTTCTGCAGAGAAGCATTGTTATTTTTTATCAGTCTTTGCTAGTAATTTCCTTATAAATTCTTGTTGGCGCAGAGTTGCTTCTTTGATTCTGGTGGAACTTTCATGTCAGTAGGACTGCTCTCCTCACAGAGTTCTCCCGAAGAGTTTTCAGGCACAACTAAACTCAGTGGTTCCTGTGAACTGGCAAAATAGGAACAGTGATATAAATTTCTTCCAAATACAGTCATAATTATGAAAATATTCTTGCTATTGATTATATTCTTTACTAAACCGCTCCTGTGTGTCTTTTAGAAATTTTGCTTGAGAAATGAGTCCAAGTTAGTTTGGTGCTAGTGGTCATAATGCAAGCATTTATTAGCTGACTTTAAATATTCAATGGTGTAATGAAAAACAAACTTGAGGATTAAAATTATTTAAATAAAACCTCAATGACTTTTTATAACTTCCTTAAATATTCTTTCAATACATGAAAGAAGCAAAGCTAAAATTAATCATCACCAACAGTAATTATCTGTTAACCCAACATATTCATGGAATTAGTACTTAATAATCAGTTTTATTAGGAATTGTCTATAGGACTCATTAGTAAGTTTAGGCTACCTTTATCACATGTATATATGAAAGCACCGAAGTGAAACAAAAACCAGAAAAGTCCCCTGCCATCAATTCCAACTCATAGCAACTCTGTAGGTTATCCAAGGTTGTAAATCTCTGTGGAAGCCAACTACCACACCTTTCTCCCACAGAGCCTCTGGTGGTTCAAAACCACCAACCTTTCCTTTAGCAGTTGAATGCTTTAACCACTGCACCACCAGGGCTCCTTCCCAGAAGTGCAGGCAAGAATAAAAACCATATTATCTACAGGTACTAAACCCCCCCCCCAAAAAATCATGGAATATATGAATCCGATTCAGGAAGGTTACTTGGCACACACCATAAATGGTGCCTCCACATTTTTGCATATGAAAATTTTGAGGGGGTTGGAAGGAGCAACTAAAGTATATCTTACTAAATATATTAAAATCTAATGTTGTTTCTACGAAGGAAAATTATATAATCTGAATTATTACAGAGGGGGATTCAAAAATCTACCAAAGAAAATAATTATTTAAATTAAATTATTTCTTTATCCAATTTCAAATTTTTTGGCTTCTCAAACCATCAACGTGAGTGAGCAGTATTTTATTCTCAATATGAAGAGAACTAATAATTTTACAGTAAATAAATATGAGGGGGAGGGGAGCCAACATAGACAGAAGCACTATAGACCGAAGCAACTAAGTAAAACAGGGGAAAACATCAATCTTGGAATCCTAAGTGTCAAATAAAGAGATAAAGAACTCAACCAAGCACAGAATGGACTAAAAACGGACAGAGAACAGGGAATGAGGAGAGATACGACTGCGGGTCCCCTATTAGCTAATGCAGCATGGATTCACCATCTTGGACTCCTGTCAAGATCAGCAGACAGGGTACATGGAAAAGCAGTGTCACAGAACTCCCAGTCGGAGACAGAGTACCTGGTAACCAGAGATATGTGCTTTCCCACCACCTGCTTTTCTTCCCCCTCCTTGGCCACCACTGCTTTCCAGCAGGCTGAGTGACTGCAGCCTGGGAGGCACCAGCTCTGTGCTGCTTGGATTCACTGCCCACACTGGATGGCTCCTTCGGTGCCACTTCGTTATTGCTGGTGTTGCTTGTTGCTTTTTTCTGCTTCTATTGGCTCCTTCCCTGTCTCTCACCTCCTCCCCCTCCTTCCTCTCGAACACCTGGGATCATGTACCATCTTTGCATCTTCTTGACAGGCTGCAAAGTGCCCCCTTGGCTGAGGAACTGCTCCTGTTCTGCCCCGCCAAGTTGGTGGGATCCCCAGGGCCTTTGTCTGTTTGTTTTCTTTCTCTTTTTGAGGCTTAGGAGCCCATTCTAGCCAGCCTGTACTGTGCAGCTTGTGAGCCACTTTCTCAGTCTGCATAGCTGCCCTGGTGGGATCCCTGGGGGCATATTTCCTTTTTTTTTTTTTCCTTTTTGTGTTTCTTCAGTTCTGTTTCTCATATCTCTACTTATGGTCTTTTCCTGTCTCCTGAATACCTGACACTGTGCACCATCCCTGCCCCTTCTAGCTGGGCTGTACTGTGCAGCTTGGGAGCCACTTCCCCAATCTTCACAGCCATGCCAGTGGGGGCTTTTCTTCTCCTTTTTTTTTTTTAAAAAAAAATTACTATTATTATTTTAATTTTTATTGTGCTTTAAGTGAAAGTTTACAAATCAAGTCAGTCTCTCACACGAGAACCCATATACACCTTGCTACACACTCCCAATTACTCCCCCCACAACGAGACAGCATGCTGTCTCCCTCCACTCTCTCTTTTCATGTCCTTTTCACCAGCTTCTAACCCCCTCTACCCTCTCATCCCCTCCAGGCAGGAGATGCCAACATAGGCTCAAGTGTCCACCTGATCCAAGAAGCTCACTCCTCACCAGCATCCCTCTCCAACCCATTGTTCAGTCCAATCCATGTCTGAAGAGTTGGCTTTGCGAATGGTTCCTGTCCTGGGCCAACAGAAGGTCTGGGGGCCATGACCACTGGGGTCCTTCTAGTCTCAGTCAGACCATTAAGTCTGGCCTTTTTATGAGAATTTGGGGTCTGCATCCCACTGATCTCCTGCTCCCTCAGGGGTTCTCTGTTGTGTTCCCTGTCAGAGCAGTCATCGATTGTAGCTGGGCACCATCTAGCTCTTCTAGAAAAAAATTATTTTTTCTTTTTTGTCTTTCTTCATTTCTCAGTTTCTCGTCTCTCTCTACTTACCTTCTTTTCCTGTCTCCTGAATACCTGTTGTTGTGCCACCTCTGCCCCTTCTAGCTGGGCTGTACTGTGTGGCTTGGAAGCCACCTCCCCAGTCACTGGTGGGATCCCTGGGGGCACTTCATTCGTTCTTTTTTTTTAAAAAATTATTTATTTACATTTTTCTCTTTTTCTTTTTGTTTTTCTTCATTTCTCATTTTCTTGTCTCTCCACTCCAATGGCAAGCTTCCTCAGCACTTTTTAAAGTTTTTTTGGATGCTCTTTCTCTTTCCTCTCCCTCTTCTTATCCATACCCATCTCAGCTCCACACATCACAACCTCCCCCCTCTTCCTGCCTTCCTGCACCATGCGCTTAACATCACACACCTGAAAAGCACAGGTACAGCCCACCAGAGCCTGCCCAGCACTGATCCTCAGCCTGCCCTGTCGGGTCCAGTACATACCACAAATAATCCATCCCAGCCCCTCCCCTTAGGCTGGACCTACCCTACTGTGCCATAGCTGAGCAACTGGCCCTACCCATTGGAAAAGCAGGTAAAAAGTATCATGTCCACAGATGAGGAAACAACAAAGAATGCACAGCCTGCCTGCTCAGACATAACCAAATAAAACAAAAAAGCAGGATGAAGCAAACAGATCTACAATCAATAACTGAAGAGAATAACTACTCAGTGTCTCAAAAACAGCAGACAATATCAAAACATATTTAAAAAAAAAGCAGGAAAAGATGGTTCCAGTAGGCATTCAAAATAAAACACCAGATGACTTTCCAGTAGAAGAAAAGGACTAGAACTACCTGAGAGGGAATTCAAATCTCTAATATTCACAGTTATCCAAGAGTTGAAGTAAAAAGCAGACAAAAATGAGGTGAGGAAAAAATAGACAAATTCCTGAAAAATACAGACAAAACAATGAAAGAATTCGAGAAAATAATACAGGAACAAATGTCAGAATAAATTCACGACTAGAAATCATACAAAAACAACAATTAGAGGTCTAGAAGATAAACAAGATTTCAGAAATGGACAGTGTCATAGAAGGTCTGAGGAGCAGGTTTGAAACAATGGAAGACAGGATCAGCAAAATTGAAAACAAATAATTGGATACAAATTTGTTTGAAGAAAAATCAGAAGAATGAAGAAACATGAAGAAACCCTGAGAATGATGTGGGATACATTTAAAAGCAAAAATTTACAAGTGATCAGAGTGCCAGAACAGGGGGAGAAAACAAGAAACACAGAGAGGATCATTTAAGAATTGCTGACAGAAAACTTCAAAAATATCATGAAAAATGAAAAGCTGACCATCCAAGAAGCTCAGTGAAGCCCATATAGGATAGATCCCAAAAGAAAATCACCAAGGCATGTCATAATCATGCTTGCCAAAACCAAAGACAAAGAAAGAACCCTGAGACCAGCTCGAGAAACGTGAAAAGTCACATACAAAAGGTAAACAATAAGACAAAGCTCTGATTACTTAACAGAAACCATGAAGGCAAGAAGGCAATGGAGTATCATATATACAACCTTGAAAGAAAAAAATTACAAACCAAGAATATTATTATCCCATAAAACTCTCAAATATGATGGTGAAATTATGACATTTCAAGATAAACAGAAATTAAGGAATATGTAAAAAAACAAACCAAACTTACAAGAATTATTAAAGGGAGTCCTTCATTTTGAGAGCAAACATCAGATGACAGCCTGAATCTAGGATGGAAAAGCATGCCAGCCAGATCCCAACCTACTAAATGAACCCTCAAGGACTATTCAAAACCAAAATACTTACAACATTGAACCAGAGAGTTTAATCTGTAAATGACAACAACATCAGAACAATAAAAGAGGGAATAAATGGTGTGGCTATAGAATTCTCTAATGGAGAGAAAGGCAAAGAGATACAAAGTAATAAAAGGCTGGTTCAAACCTAGCAAGATAACAGAAAATTTCAAGGTAACCACAATGAAAGTTAACAAATCTACTCATCAAAATAAAAAAGAAAAGCATAAGCTCTCAGGGTAAATGAAATTAACAAAAGAAATGTAAAAAAAGAAAACCCAGAAACAAAAGGAATTCAACACAGCAGAGTAAGAGGAAAAAATAACTGCACCACAAAAAAAATTGCAACAATAAACTGACACCTATTTATAACTGCACTGAACCTAAATGGCCTAAATGCACCCAAAAAGAGACAGAGTGACAGGTGGATAAAAAACAGGATCCATCAATATGCTGTTTACAAAAGACATACCTTAGAAACAAAGATGTAAATTTCTCTTTAAAAAAGGATGGAAAAAAAAATCAAGCAAAAAGCTACCAAAAAAGAACAGAAGTGGCAATACTAATCTCAGGTAAAAATACACTTTAAAAGAAAATCCAACATAAAAGACACAGAAGGGCACAATATAATGATTAAAGGGATGATCTATCATGAAGACATAACCATAATAAATATTTACACACCCAATGATAGGGTTCCAAAATACATAAAACAAACTTTAACAGCACTGAAAAGAGAAATTAACTGTTCCACAATAACAGTTGGAGACTTCATCACACCACCCTTTGAAAAAGACAACATCTGGAAAGAAAATCAGCAAAAATACGAAGATCTAAAGGATACAATCAGCCAACTTTACCTCATAGACATATATAGAACACTCCACTCAAAGGCTTCAAAGTACACATTCTTTACCAATGCACATGAAACATTCTCCAGAATAGACCACATCATAGGCCACAGAGCAACCCTCAACAAAATCCAAAACACTGTGATAATACAAAGTATCTTCTCTGACCACAACACAAAGAGAAGTTAACAACAGGAAGCGCAAGGAGAAAAACTCAGTTACATAGAAACTGAATATAATACTTTGCTTAAAAACCACTGGGTATTCAGATATAGAATCAAAAAATTCCTAGATCAAAAAAGAGTGAAAACATGTCATACTAAAACCTTTGAAAAACAGCAAAAGCAGTCCTCAGAGGTCAATTTATAGCAATAGATGCACACATCAAAAAAGGAAAAAGGGACAAAATTAAAACATTAGCTACACAACTTCAGCAAATGAAAAAGAACAGCAAAAGAAACCCACAGCCACCAGAAGACAAGGAATAATGAAGATCAGAGCAGAAATAAATGAAATAGAGAATAGAAAAACAATAAAAAGAATCAACAAAAGCAAAAGTTGGTTCTTTGAAAGGATCAACAATGTTGACAAACCGCTGGGCAAACTGACAGATGAAAAACAGGAGAGAACAAAAATAACCCAAATAAGAAATGAAATGGTCAGCATTACAACAGAACCAACTGAAATAAAAAAGATCCTAATAGAGTATTTTGAAAACCTATACTTTAACAAATTTGAAAACCTAGAGGAAATGGATGAATTTCAAGAAACACACTACTTACCCAAACTAACACAAAATGATGCTGAAAATCTGAAAAGACCCATAACAGAAGAGACCGAAAGGGTAATAATAATAAAAAAAATTCCCAACCAAAAATAGCCCTGGCCCAGATGGCTTCCCTGGAGAATTCTACCAAACATTCAGAGAAGAGCTTATACCAGTACTACTCAAACTACCTTAGAACATAGAAAAAGAAGCAATAGTTCCAAATTCCTTCTATGAAGCTAGCATAAACCTGACACCAAAACCAAAGTCATCACAAAAAAGAAAATTACAGACCAATATCTCTAACGAATATAGATGCAAAAGTTCTCAACAAAACTAGCCAATAGAATTCAGCATCATATCAAAAAATAATACACCATGACCAAGTAAGATTCATGCCAGGTATGCATTAGAAAATCAATCAATTAATTCACCACAAAAATAAAAGAATCACACGATTATCTCAATTGATGCAGAAGAGGCATTCGACAAAGTCCAACACTCGTTCCTGATAAAATCTCTCGATAAAATAGGTATAGAAGGGAACTTTCACAACACAATACAGGGCATCTATATAAAACCAACAGCCAGCATCATTCTTAATGGAGAGAGGCTGAAAACATTCCCCTTGAGAACAGGAACAAGACAAGGATGCCCTTTATTACCGCTCTGATTTAACATTGTGCTGGAAGTCTTAGCTAGAGCGATAAGGCAAGAAAAACAAATAAAGGGCATCCAAATTGGTAATGAAGAAGTAAAACTGTCCCTATTTGTGGATGATATGATACTATACATAGGAAACACAAAAGACTCCATGAGAAAACTACTGGAACTAATAGAAAGATTCAGCAGAGTAGCAGGATACAAGAGAAACATAAAAATCACTTGGATTCCTATACACCAATAAAGAGAGTGATGAAAAGGAAATCAGGAAAACAATACCATTTATAACAGCTCCTAAAAAAAAAAAAAAATACTTAGGAATAAATCTAACCAGGGATGTAAAAGGCCTATACAAAGAAAACTACAAAACATTTCTGCAAGAAACCAAAAGAGATCTACATAATGGAAAAACATACCAAGCTCCTGGATAGGTAGATTCAGCATAGTGAAAATGACAATTCTACCCAAAACGATTTATAAATACAATGCAATCCCAATCCAAATACCAACAACATTCTTTAAAGACATACAAAAAACTAATTATTAACTTTATATGGAAAGGGAAGAAGCCCCAGATAAATAAAGCACTATTGAAGAAGAAGAAGAATAAAGTAGAAGGACTCCCACTACCTGACCTCAGAACTTACTATACAGCTATGGTAGTCAAAACAGCCTGGTACTGGTGCAATGACAGATACATTGACCAGCTGAACAGAATTGAGAATCGAGATGGGTGTTGTTGGTATAAGGATGGCATTTAGAGTCATAGGAGGGAGGAGATCACCTAGAAATGCATATACCACAACAACAAAAAATTTAATGAGTAAGAGAAGAACTAAGAGATGACTGAGTTGACCAAGTAGAAGTCATTGAAAAAAGCAGTTTCCATGGGTGGGGAACAAAACCTCGGTCATGTGGTTTAAAAGAGAACATCTTTATGACCTTGGGAGAGGGATGCAAAATTTTCTTTAAACACAAAAAGCAACAAATCATAAAATAAAACATTGAATAATTGGGCTTCAGCAAAATTAAAAACCACTCATCAAAGGACACTATTATAGGATTGCAAAGAAAAGCGACAGCCTGGGAGAAAACATTCACAATGCATACATCTGACAATGGACTCCTATCTAGAATATATAGAGAATGCCTACAAATCAATGAGAAAAAAAACAAATAATTCAATTAAAAAGTAAATACTTCACAAAAGAAGTCCTCTGAATCGCCATCAATAAGCACATAAATAGGTGCTTAACATCATTTGTCATCAAACCAAAAAAAACAAAACAAAACCCCATTGCCTTGGAGTGGATTGCGATTCATAGCGACCCTATAGGACAGAGCAGAACTGCCTCATAGGGTTTCCAAGGAGGGGCTGGTGGATTCAAACTGCCAACCTTCCGGTTAGCAGAGGAACTCTTAACTACTGAGCAACCAGCGCTCCCATTTGTCATCAGGGGAATGCAAATTAAAACTCCAGTGAGGTGCCCTTCTTTTTTAAGGGTTTGTTTTGCTGTTGTTTTTAAAATTTCTTAGATGGATCATTAGTACATGAACCTTCATCCTGTTATATATTCTAATACAAGAATTTTATGCTTTAGATTTCCCTCTAGTTGGATTGTTCTGACCTAACTTCTGTAATCATGCAGCATCACTTCTGCTGTTTTCTAGCAGTTAAAGGAATAGCCTGTTGTCCTAATTTAAAGAGAGGTGACACAGACCCCACCTCTGAATGCGAGTTATTGTTAGGTGCCATCAAGTCCATTCTGACTCACAGCAACCCCATGTGACAGAGTAGAATTGCCCCACAGGATTTCTAGGCTGTAGTCTTTAAGGAGCAGACAGCTCCATCTTTCTCAAAATGGGCTAAGGAATTTGTGGCTATATTTTAAAACCTCCATACCATCTTCCTATACATATAATATTAGTTGCTGTTGGGTCGACTACAACTCATGGTGACCCCATGTACAACAGAATGAAACACTGCCCGCTGTGGTGTCATTCTCATGATCACCAGCATGTTTGAGGCCATTTTTGCAGCTACTGTGCCAATCCATCTCACCCAGAGTCTCCCTCACCCTCGCTGACCCTTTACTTCACCAAACATGAGGTCTTCCTCTAGTGAGTGATCTCTCTTGATGAAGTGTCCAAAGCAAGTCAGTTCTGTTTTAGTGCATAAGGTTTTCATTACTAATTTTTGGAAGTTGTTTGCCACGCCTTTCTTCCTAGCCTTAGTCTGGAAGCTCCACTGAAACCTATCTACCATGGGTGACCCTGCTGGTATATGAAATACTGGTGGCATAGCTTCCAGTATCAGAGTGCCATGTAAGCTACCGCAGTACAACAAACTGAAAGACAGGTGGTGGCCTATACATATATGTGTAGATAAATATCCACAGAGAAGAAAGAAAAAGAATACTGTGATGGTTGAGATTGTGTATCAACTTGGCTGGTCTAGAAGCCTCAGTGTTTTGGCAGTCATATAAAATTGTGATCACTTCCCTGTTGCATGTGATCACCCCCATGATGCGATCTGCTGTGAGTCGCCAGTCAGTTGAAGGGGACTTTCCTTGGGCATGTGGCCTCCATCGAGTGTGGGCAGATGTTCTGGCAGGACCTGGGGGCTTTTGCTGGTTCTGGATCCTGCAGCTGGCTCCTGTTCATCTGACCTCCAGTTCTTGGGACTTGAGTTAGCAGCTTACCTGCACTCTTGCCTACTGATTTTGGGATTCACTGATCTTCACTGTTCTCCAGCCTGCTGATTTTGAGTTCACCAGCCCCTGTGGCTACTGAATCAAGAAAAGCTTCCAGAGGCAGGGCCAAGATGGCAGAGTAGTCAGATGCTTCCAGTGGTCCCTCTTACAACAAAGACCTGAAAAAACAAGTGAATCGATTATATATATGACAAGCTAGGAACCCTGAGAATCAAATGCAAAGTTAAGAAATCAGACTGAGTGATGGGGGAGAGAGAGATGGTGCAGAAGCAGCAAGGAGTTGCCAAGTCAGCAGGAGCACCTCAGCCCTGATTCCCTGGCGTGACTGCAGCAGGGCTGGCAGTAGTGCTCAGGGATGTGGCTGCTTCAGCGAAAGAAGGCAGGTGAAGTGGTGTGCCCCGATCCCAACGCAACTGCAGTGGGGCTGGCAGTGGCATTTAGGACACAGCTGCTTCAGCAAAAGAAGGCAAGCAACATGGTGCGACCATGGTGGGGACTAAGCCAGCACACACAATCTATACATGCCTCCAGAATCTGAGATAAAACAGCTCTCTTGGCACGAGATAAGTGATTTTGTCTAATTTAATACGCAGATCTAACAGCTCCTCTTTTTGAAAGAACTCTCTCCTATCTATCTGATCTCTGCTCTATCTCCTCCAGCCAGCTTCATTAACAGTTGATTTTCCTGGGCCTGATATAGGTCCTGCTGCACTTCCCGAGCCATTCTCCTGGTCTTGGAAAAGGGACAAATTAACAAATGGGGGAAAAATACTCTACTGACTCCCCTAATCTGGGGACACAGCAATGCTCAGAGGTCAATTTATATCAATAAATGCACAATACAAAAAGAAAAAAAGGGCCAAAATCAAAGAATTATCCTTACAACTTGAACAAATAGAGAACAACAAAATAAACCCTCAGGCATCAGAAGAAAGCAAATAATAAAAATTAGAGCAGAATTAAATGAAATAGAGAATAGAAAAACAAAAAGAGTTGTTAACAAGACCAAAACCTGGTTCTTTGAAAAAATTAAAATGGTTAAACCATTGGCCAGACTAACAAAAGAAAAATAGGAGACAAAAGAAGCAATCCAAATGAGAAATGAGATGGGTGATATCACAACAGACTCAACTGAAATTTAAAAAAAAATCATAATAGAATATTATGAAAAATTATACTCTAACAAATTTGAAAATCTAGAAGAAATGGATGAATTCCTAGAAACGCACTACCTATCTAAACTAACACAGAGATAGAATAACTAAATAAACTCATAACAAAAGAAGAGATTGAAAAAGTAATTAAAAAACTGCCAACAACAAAAAAAGCCCTGGCCCTGACAGCTTCACTGGAGAATTCTACCAAACCTTCAGAGAATAGTTAACACTATTACTACTAAATGTATTTCAGAGCATAGGAAAGGATGGAATACTCCCAAACTCATTCTACGAAGCCAGCATATCCTGATACCAAAACCAGGTAAAGACGTCACAACAGAAGAAAATTACAGACCAATATCCCTCATGAACTTAGAAGCAAAAATCCTCAACAAAATTCTAGACAATAGAATCCAACCACATATCAAAAAAAATAATTCACCACAGCCAAGTGGGATTCATACCAGGTATGCAGGGATGATTCAACATTAGAAAAACAATCAATGTAATCCATCACATAAGTAAAATAAAAGACAAGAACCACATGATCTCATCAATTGATGCAGAAAAGGCATTTGACAAAGTCCAACGCCCATTCATGATAAAAACTCTCGGCAAAATAGGAATAGAAGGAAAATTCCTCAACATTATAAACGGCACCTATACAAAGCCAACAGCAAAATCACCGTAAACAGAAAGAGCCTGAAAGCATTTCTCTTGAGAACAGGAACCAGGCAAGGATGTCCTTTATCACCACTCTTATTCAACATTGTGCTGGAGATCCTAGCCAGAGCTATTAGGCTACATAAAGAAATAAAGGGCATCCAAATTGGCGAAGAAGAAGTAAAATTATCTCTGTTTGTAGATGACATGATCTTATACACAGAAAAACCAAAAGAATCCTCAAGAAAACTACTGAAACTAATATGAGTTTAGCAGAGTATCAGGATACAAGATAAACATATATAAATCATTTGAATAACCCTACACCAACAAAGAGAACGCTGAAGAGGAAATCATCAAAATAATACAATTTACAATAGCCCCTAAGAAGATAAAATACTTAGGAATAAATCTAATCAGAGACATAAAGGAGCTATACAAAGAAAATTATAAGACATTACTGCAAGAAACCAGAAGAGACCAATATAAGTAGAAAAACATACCTCGGTCATGGACAGAAATATTCAACAATGTAAAAAATATCTATTATACGCAAAGCAATCTATAGATACAATGCAATCCCAATCCAAACACCAGTGACATATTTTAAGGAGATGGAGAAACAAATCACCTACTTCATATGGAAGGGAAAACGGCTTCCCCCCGCCAAAAAAAACCCAAACCCAGTGCCGTCAAGTCGATTCTGACTCATAGTGACCCTATGCCCAGGATAAGTAAAACATGACTAAAAAAAACATTACCTGATTTTAGAACCTGTTATACTGCCCAGTAATCAAAACAGCCTGGTACTGGTACAACAACAGATACATAGACCAATGGGACAGAATTGAGAATCCAGACATAAATCTATCCACATATGAGCAGCTGATATTTGACAAAGGTCCAAAGTCAGTTAAATGGGGAAAAGGCAGTCTCTTTAACAAATGGTACTGGCATAACTGGATAGCCATCTGTAAAAAAAATTACACAAGTCCCATACCTCATACCATGCACAAAAACCAGCTCAAAATGGATCAAAGACCTAAATATAAAATCTAAAACGAAAAAGGTCATGGGAGAAAAAGTAGGGACAACGCTAGGAGCCTTAATGCATGGCAGAAACAGTGTACAAAACATTACTAGAACAGTATAACACCAGAAGAGAAATTAGAGAACTGGGAGCTCCCAAAGGTCAAACATCTATGCTCATCCAAAGATTTCACCAAAAAAGTAGAAAGATTACCTACAGATTGGGAAAAAATTTTTAGCTATGACATTTCTGATCAGTGTCTGATCTCTAAAATCTACATGATACTGCCAAAATTCAACAACAAAAAAGACAAATAACCCAATTAAAAAATGGGCAAAGGATATAGACTTTACAAAAGGGACTTTACCAAAGAAGACATTCAGGCTGCTAACAGATACGTGAGGAAATGCTCACGATCATTAGGTATTAGAGAAATGCAAATCAAAACTATAATGAGATTCCATCTCACTCTAACAGGCAGGCATTAATCCAAAAAACACAAAATAATCAATGTTGGAGAGGTTGTGGAGAGACTGGAACACTTATACGCTGCTGGTGTAAAATGGTACAACCACTTTGGAAATCGATTGGTGCTTCCTTTAAAAGCTAGAAATAGAACTACCATATGGCCTAGAAATTTCACTCCTTGGAATACACCCTAAAGAAATAAGAGCTTTCACAGGAACAGATATATGCACACCCATGTCCATTGCAGTGCTGTTTACAATAGCAAAAAGATGGAAGCAACCAAGGTGCCAATCAATGGATGAATGGATAAATTATGGTATATTCATGCCATGGAATACTACGCAAGGATTAAGAACAACAATGCATCTGTGAAACATTTCATAACATGGATGAATCTGGGGGGCATTATGCTGAGTGAAATTAGTCAATTGCAAAAGGACATATATTATATGAGACCACTATCATAAGAACTCTAGATAAAGTTCAAACACAGAAGAAAATATTTGTTGATAGTTATGAGGGTGGGGAGGGAGGGAGAGGGATATTCACTAACGAGAGAGCAGACAAATTTTTTTAGGTGAAGGGAAGGGTAACGCACAACACAGGGATAGTCAGTACAACTGGACTAAACCAAAAGCAAAAAAGTTTCCTGAACACAACCAAGGCCAGAGTACAAGGGACGGGGGTCTGGGGACCATGGTTTCTGGGGACACCTAGGTCAATTGGCATAACAAAATGTATGAAGAAAACGTTCTGCATCCCACTTTGGTGAGAGGCGTCTGGGGTCTTAAACGCTAGCAAGTGGCTGAGATGCATCAATTGGAGCAAACTACCTGGAGCAAAGGGAAATGAAGAACACCAAAGACATATTGTAAAGATGAGCCCAACAGACAGAAAAGTCCAGATAAACCAGAGACTCCATCAGCCTGAGACCAGAAGAACTAGATGGTGCCCGGCTACCTCTGATCACTGACCTGACAGGGAACACAACAGAGAATCCTTGATGGAGCAAGAGAACAGTGGGATGCAGATCTCAAATTCTTGTAAAAAGACCAGGCTTAATGGTGTGACTGAGATCGGAGGGACCCTGACAGTCATGGTCCCCAGACCCTTTGACAGCTCAAGGATGGAACCATTCCTGAAGCCAACTCTACAGACAGGGATTGGCTTGAACTATAAGATAGACAATGATGCTGTTGAGGAGTGAGCTTCGAGGCTCAAGTAGACACCTGAGAATATGTGGGCTACTTCTGTCCGGTGGCAAGATGAGAAGAAAGAGGGGGACAGGAGCTGGTTGAATGGACACAGGGAATACAGGGTAGAGAGAAGGAATGTACTGTCCCATTAAGAGGAGAGCAGCTAGGAGTACACGGCAAGGTGTGTATAACTTTTTGTATGAGAGATTGACTTAATTTGCAAACTTTCACCTAAAGCACAATAAATAAATTTAAAAAAAAAAAAAAACTTCTTTCCTGACCCATGGACTTGGGACGTTACAGCCTCTACAACCACATGAGCTGTTTCTCTTATATAAACCTATTTATGCGCTTGACCCAAGCCATGGTATTTTCAATCACATCATATGCATGTGAAAGCTGGACAATGAATAAGGAAGACCGAAGAAGAATTGAAGCCTTTGAATTGTGGTGTTGGCGAAGAATATTGAATATACCATGGACTGCCAAAAGAACAAACAAATCTGTCTTAGAAGTAGTACAACCAGAATGCTCCTTAGAAGCAAGGATGGCAAGACTGCATCTTACATACTTTGGACATGTTGTCAGGAGGGATCAGTCCCTGGAGAAGGACATCATGCTTGGCAGAGTACAGGGTCAGCGGAAAAGAGGAAGGCCCTCAATGAGGTGGATTGACACAGTGGCTGCAACAATGAGCTCAAGCATAACAACGATTGTAAGGACAGCTCAGGACCGGGCAGTGTTTCGTTCTGTTGTGCATAGGGTCACTATGAGTTGGAACCGACTCAACGGCAGCTAACAACAACAACAATATACAATATACGCTTTACTTGTTGTCTACTCTAGAGAACTCAACCTAAGACAAACATACCAAGCTGTTTAGAGTTATTATCTGTGAAGCAGGGGAAAAGAAAGGAACTCACTTTGTACTTTATATATATCTGTACTGTTTAACATTTTATTAGCATGTATTAGTTTTGTAACTTAAAAACAATTCAAGTAACAAAGTAAGGGAAAAACAAACTGTGATAGAAGGCCAGAAAAATGTTTTTGTCTGAAAATGAAAACTAGCCTTTGAAGAAATTTTAGAAGCCTCTGCCCACTGCACTTTGCCCACCCCACGGTCCCAACAGAGCAAAAATGGATCCCCACTATGAGCCTGGGTGGGGAAGTGGGTGAGTCAGAAAGGAGACACTTCCCCAGGCTCATTGACCTACTCAAAGGTGCCATCCGCCAGCCAGCCTGTTGTGCACACCATGACGATGCAGTCCTGGATCATCCTCCACAGCTCATCTGTAGACACAAGGTGGGCACCCCTGCTCCTGCAGTAAAGCTGAGCTGCCTCCAGTGCCAGGCTCTGAGAGCCATTCCGAGACTCCAGCACAAAGTGTTCCCCTGAGTGAGGACAAGCACAAACACATGCTGACTCCAGAATCCATGGGAATTTAATCTCAGCAAACTTACTGTCTGGGAAGATGCCTGTCAGAGCCTTAGCTTCCTACTTGCCTAAAGACCCAAGCACAGAAACAACCCCATCACACCTTATGCCTGGGATTGAGTGGCAACAATTGCACTGGTATTTTAATCCATGTTTTGTGCTTGTCTTCTTTTAAAACAAAAATTTAACCATCTGCTTTGTCATGCTCGAAGCTCTGATGGTACAGTGGTTAAGAACTTGGCTGCTAACCAAAAGAATGGCAGTTTGAATGCACCAGCTGCTCCTTGGAAACTCCATGGGGCAGTTCTACTCTTTCCTACAGGGTCACTATGAGTTGGAATCAACTCGGCAGCAATGGGATTAGTAACCTAAACGTTAGTGGATCGAACTCAGTGGCACTGTGGAATAAAGGCCTGGCAATCCTCATCTATAAAGATTACAGCCAAGAAAATCATATGGAGCAGTTCTTACCTGTAATACATGGGGTTGACATGAATCAGAATCAACTTGTTGGCAACAGGTTTGGTTTTGGGTTTGGTTCTGTCATGCTTATCTGGATAAACACTCCAAATCTTCCCTTTAAAAGGGTATTTTACAGACACATGGGAAAGCTCAGTGCCCTAGGTTTCCCTGAACTGGGTCACATGGTATCTAAGGCCCTGATTCCAGCCTCAGTGCCTGTAGTGATCCATACTGAGCAGCTCGCTTCCCTTCTGTCTGCCCCATTGTCTTAGGACACTGTCAGAGCCCCTCCCACATCAAGTTGGTTTGTGTTTGCTGCCCTTCTCCCCTACTGGGTAGAGAAGCCCCCACCATGTCTGCCTGCATTGTACTAGAGGGCCTAACAAAGACAAATGGGTAAGAAAATGAAATAAAAGGCATCCAGGTTAGAGAGAGAGAGGTAAAATTATTTGTACATAACATGATCTTGCATGTAGAAAGTCATCAGGTATCCATCAAAAACTATTAGAATTGATAAATTTAGCAAGTTGCGGGATACAAGAGGAATATACAATAATCAATTGTATTTCTATACACTAGAAATGAACAAGCCAAAAATGAAATTAAGACAATTCCATTACAGTAACATAAAATGAAAAAACCAAACCCATTGCTGTCAATTCCAACTCATAGTGACCCTATAGGACAGAGCAGAACTGCCCCATAGGGATTCCAAGGCTGTGGTCTTTGTGGAAGCAGACTGCTACATTTTTTCCCCCACAGAGCAGCTGGTGGGTTTGAACCACCAACCTTTCGGCTAGCAGCAAAGCACTTAATCACTGTGCCACAAAAAATACATAGGAATAAATCTAGCAAAAGAACAAAACTTATAGTCTGAAAACCGCAAAAACATTGTTGCAAGAAATGAAAGATAACCCAAATAAATAGAAAGACATCCCATGTTCATGAAGGAAAAGTGTTGTTAAGACGGCAATACTCCCCAAAGTGATCTATAGGCTGAGCGCAATTCCTATAAAAATCCAAGGTGCTTTAGTTGATACAAAAATTCATATGGAAGTTTAAGGGTCCGAGAATAGCCAAAACAAGTTGGAAGACTCACACTTTCCAATTTCAAAACTTACTACAAAGTTATATTAATCAAGACAATGTGATACTGGCATAAGGATAGAATGGAACTGAGAGTCCAGAATTAAACTCTCACATTTATAGTTAACTGATTTTCAACACGGAGGCCAAAACACTTCAATGTGGAAAGAATAGTCTTTTCAATAAATGGTGCTGGATAGCCACACGAAAACAAATGAAGTTGGATCCTACCTCACACCATATGTAAAAATTAACTCTAAACAGATCAAAGACCTAAATATCAGACCTAAAATTAGAACTTTTAGAAGAAAACATAGGTATAAATCTTCAAGACCTTGGATTAGGCAATGGTTTATTAGCCATGACACCAAAAGCACAAGTATCCAAAGAAAAAATGAATTGGACTTCATAAAAATTAGAAACTTTTGGCTTCAAAGGACATCAAAAAGGTGAAGAAACAACCTAAAGAATGAGAGAACATTTTTGTAAATATGTGTGATTTACAAAAAAAACAACTTATGTCTAGAATATATAAAGAAATCCTACAATTCAATAATAAAAGACTTACTAGCCTTTTTAAAATTTTAAAAATAGGAAAAGTATCTGAACAGACATTTCTTCAAAGAAGGTAAACAAATGGCCAATAATCAGGGTAATGCAAATCAAAACCATAATGAGACACTACTTGACATCCATGAGGGTGGCTAGAACCAGAGAGGGATAATAACAAGTGATGGAGTGGATGTGGAGATGTTAGAACCCTCACATACTGTTGGCGGAAATGTAAAATGGTGCAGCTTTAGAAATCAGTCTGGCAGCTCTTAAAAAACTTAAATATAGAGTTATCATATGACCCAGCATTTCCACTCCCACGTGTATGTACACCCAAAAGAATTGCCAACACATGTTTATACAAAAACCTGTACACAAATAGTCATAGCATCATTATGTGTAATAGCCAAAGAGTGGAAACAACCCAAATGTCCATCAACTTATGAATGGATAAACAGAATGTGGTATATCCATACAACGGAATATTATTCAGCAATGAAAAGAAACGAAGCACTGATACATGCTACAGATGAATGAACCTTGAAAATAGTATGCTAAGGAAGCCAGTTGCAAAAACCCACATGTTTTATGATTCCATCTATATAAAATGTCCAGAGGAAGCAAGTTCATAGAGACAAAAAAGTAGATTAATGGTTGTTTAGGGAAAAAATGGAGCCCTGGTGGCACAGTGGTCAAGAACTCAGTTGCTAACCTTTCTACCAGCCGCCCTTGAAAACCCTGTGAGACAGTTGTACACTGTCCTATAGGTTTGCTATGAGTCAGAATCGACCTGAAGTCAATGGGTTTGTTTTTTTTGTTTTACGGGAAAAGTAGGGAGTGGTTGACAATGCGGACAAGTTTTCTTTTTGGTGTGAGGAAAACGTTCTAAAATGAGATAGTGGTGATGGTTGTACAACTGTGAATACACTAAAAAAACCTGAATTGCATACTTTAAATGGGTAAATTATATGTGAATTATATATCTATAAAGCTGTTATTTTAAAAAAAGGCAATGCTAGAGGAAAAAAAGGTCCCTTATAATGAAAAATGAGTTATTTCATCGGTAAAATTAAATATTTTTAAACATATTAAATAATTGACAACCTTAGACTATACAAAGGCTTTTTTTTTTTTTTTTTTTTTAGTATTCAGAGAAAATTAGAAGAAATAGAAAAACCTACTATCACTATGGAAAATTTTAGCCAAATCTCTCCTCAGTCATTGACAAAACAGAAAAATATCAGAAAGGAGACAGAAGGCTTAGGCAACACAATCAATACACTTGACACAAGGACATGTGACAGGACACACTTAACATAAGGACATATGCACATTCACTTAGGCACAGAGAGAACATTTGCAAAATTGATCAACTACTGAGTTACAAGGCAAATCTAAAAATATTTCAAAAGACCAAAGTCATAAAAAACATGTTTTGATAATACAAAGCAAACAAGCTAAAATCGCTTTTGCTTTTTATCAAGCATTTATGTACTGTTCAGTATGGGCTAGATTTTGTTCAAATTGCTTTACAAATATTCACTAATCCTTTTAACAACTCTACGATGTAGGTGCTATTATTATCCCCATCTAAGGTTAGTTAAGGTTTAGTATTATTAACTAGAACAAGATCACACAGCTGGGATACAAAACCAAACGATTTGGTACTCTGATCATCGATTGTAAACTCTGGGTTATACTGCCTTACAATAACAAGTACCAGGAAAATCATCTTGCATGTGAAATTATGAAATATATTTCTAAATAAGCCACGTGTTCAAAAAGGAAACCATAATTGAAATAAAGCATATTTTTATTCAAGTGACAAAACTTGTGGAGGAACTAAAGCAGTATTTAGTGGAAATTCATAGCCACAAGTGCACATATTACAAAAGAAGAATGGTTGAAAATCTCAAAATCTAGGAGTAGAACGAAGGAAGTAATAAATACAGAGCAGAAATCAATCCAATGGAAAGAAGACATATCAGGGGGAAAATGAACAAAGCCAAAAGTTGTTCCCTTGGAAAGAATAATAAAATTGATACTCTGGCAAGCCTGATCAAGACAAACATTACACAAATTATCAATACCAAGAATGAAAGGGGACATCATTGCAGATCCCACAGGCACTGAAAAGATGAGAGATTAATATGTTACATATAATATTATACAGCCAGAATGCTCCTTAGGAGCAAAGATGGTGAGACTTTGTCTCACGTACTTTGGACATGTTTTCAGGAGGGATGACTCCCTGGAGAAGGACATCATGCCTGGCAAAGTGGAGGATCAGCAAAAAAGAGGAAGACCCTCAATGACATGGATGACACAGTGGCTGCAACAATGAGTGCAAACATAACGATTGTAAGGATGGTGCAGGACTGGGCAGTGTTTCATTCTATTGTACACAGGATTGCTGTGAGTCAGAACTGACTCGAGGGCGCCTAACAACAACATGTTTCATATGTCAGTACATCTGACACCATAAAGGAAATGGACAGATTCCTTAAAAAGCAAAACTGACACAAAATAAACAAATAAACAAAATAAACAAGAAAATCTGAATATTCCTATATCTATTAAAGAAATTAAATTTATTATTCATAATCTCCCTAGAAGAATTCCAGGCACAGAGGGCCGCATGACCAAACAGTTTAAAAATAACATAAAAGTACACATCTTACAGAAATCCTTTCAGAGAATAGAAGGAATAACTTTTCTAAGTCATTTTAGGAGCCATCATAGCCCTGATACTAACTCCTAACAAGAATATTGTAATAAAAATTATAGGCCAATGTATTTCATGAACATAGATTCAATAATCCTAAACCTGTTTCTGTCACTCCAGGCTCAGTTCTGGGTCTTCTCACTTTAAGAAACTTTCCTTAGGATTCTATCTGTGCCCATGGTTTCAAAGACCATCCTCACACAGACTCACATTTTTCTCTTCAGCCCAGACCCATTCCATTCACACCTCTTCACCTCTTTACCCCCATCTCTCACCTGGAAACAGCATCCCATATGGTGTCTCTACATACAGTCATTCGGTCTCCCTACCCTGCAATCAGGGTGATACTTTCAAAATACAAATCTGATCAGTCATTCTAATATTTGAAATCATTCAACGGCTTACTTTCCTTTTTTGGATAAAGACAAAGCTTGGTCTCTGAGGCCTCACATCCTTGCTCCTCAGTCAATTTCTCTAGCATCAACTCAAACCACTTCCACCTTGCACTCCTGGCTCCACCACTTTGCCTATTATCACATGCCCCAATTTCCTTGCCACCCAAAAGGTTCTTTGAACATGCTATTCTCCATACCCCGTCCCCTCTTTTTTCTCCCTCTGCCAAGGAAATGCTTACTCGTCTTTCAGACTCTTCCCCACCAAGTGTTTTCAGAGCACCTTCTATCATTTAATCATATCACTTATCAAAGTTGCAATTTTACATTTCATTCGTATGATTATTTGCATAAAGACCCTCTCCCCATTGGATTTTAATTCACTGATAGCAAGGACCTGTTTCTTCTGGCCATTTTATCCTCAACAGTGTGTGTATCATCTTTACACCAGCCAGGTCTGCCATGAGTCACAGGCTCCCATTAGTGCTCCTCACAGTCTTGGAAATATTGGTGTTTCTCTTAAATGAAGTTTTTTTTTTTTTTTTCCTCTCTCTCTTTTTTTTCTTTTTTGTACTTTTCTGAGTCTTTATATGATCTGGAAAATCTGGGAAAACTTCATCATGTCTCCACAGTCATGGGAATATTCTTTTCTCCTGAATCCTGAGTGTGTTCCTCAGTTCTGTCACTTTTTCTGAGATGTGGGAACTCTGGGCTTATATTACGTGGTTTCAGCCATCCCTTCACAGCTGTTAGAGTGGTATTAGATGGAACGTGATCAAAATTTTTTTACTGATGAGATATGCTACCAAAAACCCTTTCTCTAGATTTTTGGGTTTATTTAAAGAAATATTTATTAGCCCAAATATGATTTTAACAGGACCCACCCTGACATAGGATATGGGCAGTAAAACAACTCTTCCACTTAAAATCTGCAGTAAATAAAAATCAGGATTCCCCTCATTGGTTTAAGACTCAACTCCCTCCAAACATTTTCACAGTAGAACCACTGGCAAAACAATGTAACATGAAAACTAAAGCCTGTGTACCTGCATGATTCTGATATGATACGATCTCCATAGTATAGTCACATCACATTTTAACTGAAAATGGAATACAAGTAGCAACTCTTGTTAATTCATTGACTCAGCTATTAATGTTTTTTATTTACTTTTATTTTTTAATTGAACTTTAGATGAAAGTTTACTGAACAAACTAGTTTCTCATCAGTTAGTACACACATTGTTGTATGACATTAGTTAACAAAACTACGACATGTCTACACTCTCCCTTCTCAATCCTGGGTTCCCTATTACCAGCTTTCCTGTTCCCTCCTACCTTCCAGTCCCTGCCACAGGGCTGGTGTGTTGCTTTAGTCTTGTTTTTTTTCATTGGCCTGTTCAATCTTTGTCTGAAGGGTGAACCTCAGGAGTGGCCTCATTACTGAGCTGAAAGGGTGTCCGGGGGCCATACTCTCAGTGTCAACTATTAATGTTTTAAAGACAACTTATCATAAGACTTTGTTTTAAGAAACAGTTAAGCAGGGGTCAGAGCAAGATCCTGCATAAGCAGTCCATGCCCCAAATCCTCCACAATATTAATAAAATAAACAAGCTAATGTTGGAAAATTAAATACCCTCAGAATTCCAGACAACCAGTAAAGGAGTGTAGGACCAGAGGGAATTCTGAATCAAGTAAAAGGTAACACAGTGACTGCGGAAAAGCAGAGGTTCACCCAGCATCTCCACCCTTCTCTCCTCCTAGGCACAGCACAGCCAACTTGGGATGCTGACGGCCAGCACAGAGTGCAGTGAATCTTGAAGTTTTCAAACATCCAAGCATCAGTTAGGACACCACAGGCAGGGAAGCCTGGTCCAATGTAAAGGGAATTTCCCTAGAGTATGACCTGTACCACCTTTTATCTTACAAGAGATAAAAGAAAAGGGAAGCAAGCAGAGAATTGGGGACCTCATAACACCAAGAAATCAGTGTCGGGAGCAGAGTGCATCCTTTGCAGAAGCTCCTAGGCCAGGGGGAGATTGATGAGAAGGCCAACAGAGGCAGAAAACCTAAATTTGGACTTTTACCCTACTTTACAGTGAAGAAAAATGGTGGACAATCACACAGTACTGGGAATCATGGCCTACCCAAGCTGACACACTTTTTTAGGGAACACAATTCGATCCATGACAGGAGGTAATAGTAATGCCTTGGAAGAAGTATAGCCAGAATGCTCATTAGAAGCAAGGATGGCAAGACTTCGTGTCACATCTTTGGACATGTTATCAGGAGGGACCAGTCTCTGAAGAAGGACATCTAGCTTGGTAGAGGGTCAGTGAAAAAGAGGAAAGCTCTCAACTAGATGGATTAACACAGTGGCTGCAACAATGGGCTCAAACATAGCAGTGAGTGTGAGGATGGAGCAGGACTGGGCAGTGTTTCATTCTGTTGTACATAGAGTCGCTATGAGTTGGAACCATCTCAACAGTGCCTAACAACAACAATAGTAATACTAATGGTAATAGATAATAATACGGAGGCAGTCCCATTTCCACCCTTTAGTTCTTAGACCAGAGTATTGTGTCTATAAAGGAAATGACACCATACGTTGGATGCTGGTTTAAGGCACATACAGTATGCCGAGGGAGTGTTCCAATCGCACAGGGTATTGTCCCTGAGATGGTGTTCTAACTGTGATTTCACATTTCAATCAAGCCACCTGCTTTTGGGAGATGGGGCATATAGTAAAACTCATGGCATGAGGCCATTGCCCCACTACCTTTTCTGTAAGATCATTTTCTTGGTCACAGATGCTGTTATGTGTGATTCTATGGCATAGACGAAGCACATAAGTGGTGCTAGTAGAAGCAAAAAATCAGAGGATGCACTGCATTGGGCAAACCTGCTGCAAAAGGCCTCTTCAAAATGTGAAAAACAAAGATGTGACTTTAAGGAATAAGGTGCACCAGACCCAAGCTGTAGTGTTTTGCCTTTTCATATGCATGCAAAAGCTGGACAGTGAACAAGGAAGACTGAAAAAGAATTGACACCTTTGAGTTATGGTGTTGGTGAAGAATGTTGAGTGTACCATGGACTGCCAGAGGAATGAACAAAGCTGTCTTGGAAGAAGTACAGCCAGAATACTCCTTAGAAACAAGGAGGGTGAGACTTCATCTTACAAACTTTGGACATGTTATGAAGAGGAATCAGTCACTGGAGAAGGTAAAGTAGAGGGTAAAGTAGAGGGTCAGGGAAAAATACGGAAGACTCTCAATGAGATGAATTGACACAGGGGCTGCAAAAATGGGCTCAAGAATAACAATGATCAGGAGGACAACGCAGGACCGGGCAGTGTTTCTTTCTTTTGTACACAGTGTTGCTATGAGTTGGAGCTGACCTGATGACACCTAACAACAACAAGAACGAGTAGAAGCAAGGCTGGCCAGAAAGGAAAAATAATACATAGAGTAAGGATCTATTCCAACAATGATTGATAAGTATGGCCTCCATGAAAAATGGGTTTCATTGTATGCAACCTATCCCCACATTGCCAACATCAGGGGTCAACTGGGGAATGATGAATATGGAGACTCAGGGTTTGCATTCTGCCGTTGTCAAGCTGAACATTCAGCAGTGGTGATAAAAAGATCAATAGCCCCTGGTAACCATTAATCTATCTCTATGCATTTGCCTAATCTAGGTATTTCATATAAATGAAATCATACAATATTTGTCCTTTAGTGTCTGTCTTATTTCACTTAGCATAATGTTTCCAAGGTTCATACATGTTGTCCCATGTATCAGAACTTCATTTCTCTTTATGGCTGAATAATATTCCACATTTTGTTTATCTAATTGTTTGTTTATAGACATCGTGTTGTTTCTACCTTTTGGCTATTATTCATAATTCTTTTAAGAGTTTTCATGTACAGGTTTCTGTGTGGACTTATGTTTTCATTTCTCTTGTGTGTATGTCTATTAGAGTAAAATTACTATGCCATATGGTAACACTCTGTTTAATCACTTGAGAACTGCCAGAATGATTTCTGGCTGCACACTTTACATATCTACCAGCAATGTATAAGCGTCCCTATTTCTCCACATCCTTGCCAACACTTGTTATCTGACTTTTTGATTCTAATCATCTTAATGGGTGTGGAGAGTTATCACATTGTGATTTTTATTTGAATGTCTTGGCAAGAAAAGATGCTGAGTATCCTTTCATGTGTTTTTTTGGCTATATGTATATGTACTTTGGAGAAATATGTATTCAGATCCTTTGCCTATTTTTTAATTGGGCTGTTTGCCTTTTCATTCTTGGGTTGTAAGTATTCTTTTTATATTCTAGATATAAGTGTCTTACCAGATATATGATTTGCAAAAAATTTCCCATATTCCGTGGCTCATCTTTTCATTTCCCTGTTTCTTGAAATGCTGATTTATGATTCAAATTACCTCTTCCTGGCAGACAGCTAAGGTCTCATATTCACATGGTGTCTCATGGTCAAGAGGTAAATCTTTACCAGGGCCCAATAGTTAGGTATTAGACTTCCAGTTCCGTTGAGGTGACTTGACTTATGGCGAGTAGAACTGTGCTCCATAGGGTTTTCAATGGCTGATTTTTCAGAAGTAGATCTGAAGGCCTTTCTTTTGATGTGCCTCCGGGTGGACTTAAACCTCCAACCTTTCATTTAGCAGCTAAGAATGTTAACCATTTGTGCCACCCAGAGAAAATCGCCACGTAGGAACTGCTTATCAGATGGAGAATAGTTTAGAGTACGCTAAAACTCTAGGGGTCTCAACTGCCATTCTACTCTTCGGTTTCCCAAGGCTTTACAAGGCATCCCTACGGAAACCTTGGTGGCATAGTGGTTAAGAGTTTGGCTGCTAGCCAAAAGGTCAGCAGTTTGAATCCATCAGCACTCCTTGGAAACCCTATGGGGCAGGGCAGTTCTACCCTGTCCTACAGAGTCACTTTGAGTTGGAATCTACTTGACGTTAAGGGGCTCTACCATAAAAAAAAAAAAAAATTATCATTGCTTTTGACTCGTAGTGACTGTTTATGACAGAGTAGAACTGCCCCATAGTGTTTCCAAGGACATAATCTTTATGGAAGCAGACTGCCACGTCTTTCCCCCATGGAGCACCTGTTGGGTTCGAACTGCCAACCTTTCAGTTATCAGCCAAGCACTTTAATAACTGCACCAGCAGGACTCCTTTTATATCTGCAATAGATATTTAAATTAGCATTGCATCTCTTGTGACAAGAAGCCAAAGTGATAGAGCAGCTTGCACTGACACCTGGATCTGCTTCAGAGTACTTTCTTACTATGAACTGCCTTCAGAGCTGTAAACCTTATGGGTGACCACATGGTAAGTGGTCCCAAAAACATTGTATTTCTTTATTCATGGTAATAGTACACAGGAGTCCACTGGGTTCTAGATATAGTCATAGATCAATTTGTCTGTAGACATAGCCCTGAGATAAGACAGTGAAAGTGCCAGCCTTGTCAGGTGAAGGCAAACTACTTCTGATTTTTTCCTTTTTTGCTTATGGAATAAAACTTAAACCATTTACTGAATCAAAAGCTACATAACAGTGGACTTCTGGCGAACATGACGCCATAGACAGGAGCACTATGCTGTCCCTCCACAGCAAAGACCGGAAAACTAAGTGAAACAAAGACAAACATCATTCCTGGAACCTGAAGTGTCAAATGAAGAGATAAACAACTCAGCCAAACACCAAACGAAATAAGAAACTGACAGAGGACAGAGAGCAAGGAGAGACACGTGTGGAGGTTCCTTAATAGCTAACACTGCACAGATTTACCATCTTGGACTCCTGCTGGAGATAGGCTGACAGGGAGCATGGGAAACCAGCTCCACAGAGTTCCTAGCAGGAGACAGAACACCCATTAACCAGTGTTACATGCTTTCCCACCCCTATCCCCACTGCTCTACCTGCGAACTTTCTGGCTGGCTGCAGTGGCTTGGCTGGCCAGGAAGTGCAGCCTCCGTGCCACCTGGATTTGCCCCACCCACACCACAGATCAGGGAGTAAGGGAAAGCAGCTTTGCGTAGTCCCCAGAAGGAGACAGAGCACCCAGTAAGGAGCAACAGACGCTTTCCTAAGCCCACCCTTTTCCCCTCCCCCTTCAGCCTCCTCTGCTTCCCGCCAGCCACAAGTCTCATGGCCAGGAGACAACTGCTTCCACCCCAGACCACTTGGATTCGTCCCACCAGCCAGATTCCTGTGCTGCTGTTGCTTCTTTTGTCTCTTTTGGTTTCTTCCATGCTTCCCACCACCTCCACCTTCTTTCTCTTGAACACCTGGCTCTGTGTGCCAGCTTTGTTTCTTCCTGAAAGGCTATGAAGCCCTGCTGGGCTGGGGAACCAATCCCCCAGCCTGCAACACCACACTGGTGGGATTCCAGGGGCTTTTTTTCTTGTTTTCTTTTGCTTTGTTATGTTTTGTATGTTTGTTTGTGTACTTCTAGCTGGGCTGCACAGCTTAGGAACTACTCCCACAAACTGCGCAGCCACATAGGTGAGATCTCTGGGGGCGTTTTCTGTCTTTCTTTCTTTTTTCTTCTCCATTTTCCCTTTCTGTCTTTCTTCATTTCTTAGTTCTTGTCTACCTTTCCTTCTTTTCCCGTCTCCTGAATACCTAGTGCTGTATGACATCTATAAGCCCTCAATCCAGGCAGTAGTTCACAGCCTGGGAGACTTCCCTGGCCTTTGTGATGGGACACCAGTGGGATACCTGTGGCTTTTCTTTATTTCTCTCTTCTGCATTTTCATCTAGCTATTTTTTCCTTTTTCCATTTTTCATTTTCTCGAATTCTCAGTTTCTCATCTCTCCACTCCAATGTCAAGCTCCCTTTGCAATCTTTTTTTCCTTTCTTTATTTGTTTATTTTTGGCTCCTGTTTCTCTCTCCTCTTTTCCATAACTGTAATAGCTCCATACAACACAACCACCCCCTCTTTCCTGCCTATCTGCCCTGTGTGCTGAACATCACACCTCCAAGCAGCACAGGCATTCTCTACTAAAACCTGTCTGGCACTGATTCCTGGCCTACCCTGTCAGCCCTGGTATGTTCCACAAACAAACCATCCCAGTCCCTCCCTTTAACTGGAGAAGCCCTGCTGCACCATAGCTGAATGACTGGCTCCACCCATTGGACAAGGACATGAAAAGTATCGTGACTACAGATGAGCAAACAACACAGAACAAAAAGCCGGCCTACTCAGACATAGCCTAATAAAACAAAAACAAACCAAAAAAAAGAGGAAATAAACAAATCTACAATCAAGAAATGAAGAAAACAACTACTGAATGTCCCGAAGACAGCAGACAATATGAAAAAAAAAAAAAAAAGACAGGATGGTTCCTGTAAGCATCCAAAATAAAACATCAGATGACTTTCCAGTAGAAGAAAAGGCACTAGAACAACCTGACAGGGAATCCTAATCTCTAATATTCAGAGCTATCCAAGAGTTGAAGCAAAAAGCTAGCAAAAATGAGCAAAAAATAGGCAAATTTATGGAAAAGGAAGACAAATTCATGGAAAATACAGACAAAAAATGGAAGAATTCAGGAAAATAATACAGGAACAAAATGCCAAAATAAATTAACAGCTAGAAATCATACTACAGCAATAACTAGAAATCCAAAAGATACGCAACAAGATTTCAGAAAGGGACAGTGTTATAGAAAGGCTAAAGAGCAGGAGTGAAATTATGGAAGACTGTACTTATGGAAGACAGGATCAGTGAAATGGAAGACAAACACTTGGATACAATTCTTTTTGAGGAAAAATCAGAAAAAAGAATGAAGAAAAATTAGGAGACCCTGATAATTATGTGGGATAAAATCAAAAGCAAAAATTTGTGAGTGATCGGAGTTCCAGAACACGGAGATAAAATGGAAAACACAGAAAGGCTTGTTGAAGAATTTCTGACAGAAAACTTCCCTAATATCATAAATGGTGAAAAGCTGACCATGCAAGAAGCTCAACAAACCCCATATAGGATAGATCCTAAAAGGAAAACATCAAGGCATATTATAACCACACTTGATAATACCAAAGACAAGGAAAAAATTGTGAGAGCAGCTCAAGAAAAACAAAAAGTGACAAACTGAAGAGAAACAATAAGACTAAGCTTTGATTATTCAGTAGAAACCATGCAGACAAGAAGGTAATGGGGTGACACATATAAAACCTTGAAAGAAAAAATTTGCAAACCACAAATAATATATCCTGCACAACTTTTGTTCAAATATGATGGTGAAGTTAGGACATTTCCAGATAAACAGAAATTAAGGGTATATGTAAAAAAACAAACCAAACCTGCAACAATTATTAAAGGGAGTCCTGCAGTCTGAGAACAAACAACATCACACCACAGCCTGAATCTAGGATGCAAGATTGTACCCGCTAGATACCAGTGTAGGAAATGAGCTCTTAAGGACTACCCAAAACCAAAAGAATCACAACGGGGAGCCAGAGAGGTTAATCTGTAAATGATAACAATGTCAGAACAATAAAAGAGAGACTAAATGGTGTAGGTATAGAACTTTGTAATGAAGAGGAAGACAAGGCAATACCAAGTAATAATAGACTGGTTCAAACCTAGGAAGATAAGGGTAAATTTCCAGGTAACCACAAAGAAAGTTAACAAACTTACTCATCAATTTAAATAAATAAATAAAGTCTCAAATAAACAAAACCTACAAAAACAAAAGAAATGAAAAAGAAATCCACAAACAAAAGGAACTCAGCACAGGGGAGTTAGAGTAACAAAGAAAATATTAGCATCACTAAAAAAGCACTACAAAATGACACCAAATAAACTCACATTTATCAATAATTACACTCAAAGTAAATGGCCTAAATGCACCAATAAAGAGATGCAAAGTGACAGAATGGACAAAAAAACAGGATCCATCAATATGCTGTCTACAAGAGACACACCTTAGAAACAAAGACGTAAATTTCTTAAAAATCAAAAGATGGAAAAAATATATATCAAGCAAATAATTACCAGAAAAAAGCAGAAGTGGCAATACCAAACTCAGATAAAATAGATTTAAAACAAAATCCACCATAAAAGTCCATATAATGACTAAAGGAACTATCCATCATGAAGACTTTAATAAACATCTACATACTCAATGACAGGGCTCCAAAATATATAAAACAAACTCTAACAGCACTGAAAAGAGAAATTGACAGTTCCACAATAATAGTATGAGACTTCAATGCATCACTCCCGGTAAAGGACAGAACATCTGGAAAGAAACTCGACAAAGAAACTGAAGAACTAAAGTATGCAATCAGCCAACTTAACCTCATAAACATATATAGAACACACCGCCCAACAGTTGCAAAGTACACATTCTTTTCCAACACACATGAAACATTCTCCAGAATAGACATCTTAGGCCACAGAGCAACCTTCAACAAAATCCAAAACACTGAGTTGCTAAAACATATCTTCTCTGACCTCAGTGCCATCAAAGTAGAAATTAACAATAGGAAAAGTAAGGAAAAAAAATCAATTACATGGAAAATGAATAACCGGGTAAAAGAATAAATCAGAGATGGAATAAAAAAAATTTGCAGAATCAAACGAGAATGAAAACACATCACACCAAAACCTTTGTGACACAGCAAATGCAGTCCTCAGAGGTCAATTTATTTATAGTGTAGATGCACACATCAAAAAAGAAGAGACAAAATCAAAACATTAGCTACACAACTTGAACAATTAGAAAGATAACAGCAAGAGAAGCCCACAGTCACCAGAAGAAAAGAAATAATAAAGATCAGAGCAGAAATAAATGAAACAGAGAATAGGAAACAATAGAATCAATGAAACCAGAAGTTGGTTCTTTGAAAGGATCAACAAACCACTGGCCAAACTGACAAAAGAAAAACAGAAAAGGACACAACCCAAATAAGAAATGAAATGGGGGACATTACAACAGACCCAACTGAAATAAAAAGGAGCATAACAGGGTATTATGTAAAACTATACTCTGACAAATTTAGAAACCTAGAGAAAATGTTCAAATTTCTAGAAATGCACTACCTACACAAACCAACACAAAATGATGTTGAAGATCTCAACAGACCCGTAACAAGAGAAGAGATTGAAAAGGTAAAAAAAAAAAAAAAACTAACAACAACAACGAAAAAAGCTCAAGCCCAGATGGCTTTACCAGAGAATTTTACCAAACATTCAGAGAAGAGATTACACCACTACTACTCAAACTATTTCAGAACACAGAAAAGGAAGCAATACTTCCAAATTCATTCTATGAAGCAAGCATAACCCTGACATTGAAAGCAGGCAAAGACACAACAAAAAAAGAAAATTACAGGCCTATACCTCTCATGAATATAGATGTAAAAACTCTCTACAATATTCTAGCCAACAGAATTCAGTATCATATCATAAAAATAATACACCAAGACCAAGGAGGATTCATACCAGGTATGCAAAGATGGTTGAACATTAGAAAATCCATCAATGTAACCTGCCACATAAATACAAAAAAAGAGAATAATCACATGATCATCTCAAATGATGCAGAAAGGGCATTAGACAGTCCAACACCCATTCCTGATAAAACTCTGAATAAAATAGGTATAGAAGGGAAATTTCTCAACATAATAAAGGGCATATATGCTAAACCAACAGCCAACATCATTCTTAATGGAGTGAGGCTGAAAACATTCCCCCTGAGAACAGGAACAAAACAAGGATGTCTTTTGTCACCACTCCTATTTAACATTGTGTTGGCAATCAAATCTAGAACAATATGGCAAGAAACATAAATAAAGGGCATCTAAATTGGTAATGAGGAAGTAAAATTCTCCCTATTTGCAGATGATATGATACTATACATAGAAAACACAAAAGACTCCATGAGAAAACTACTGGAACTAATAGAAAGATTTGGCAGTAGCAGGATACAAGATAAACATACAAAAATCAGTTGGATTCCTACACACCAATAAAGAGAATGATGAAAAGGAAATCAGGAAAACAATACCATTTATAATGTAAAAAAAAAAAAAATTTTTTTTTCCTGGTTAGATTTATTGCTAAGTACTTTATTTTTTAGGGGCTATTTAAAACTACAAAACACTACTGCAAAAAAAACAAAAAAACAAAGGAGACCTATATAAACGGAAAAACGTACCATGCTCATGGATAGGGAGACTCAACGTTGTGAAAATGACAATTCTACCCAAAGCAATTACAAATACAATGCAATACAGATCCAAATACCAACAACATTCGTTAAAGAGATGGAAAAACTTATCATTAACTTTATATGGAAAGGGAAGAAGCCCGGGATAAGTAACGCACTATTGAAGAAAAAGAATAAAGTAGGAGGACTCGCACTACCTGACCTGAGAACCTACTATAGAGCTGTGGTAGTCAAAATAGCCTGGCCCTGGTACAATGACAGATACATTGACCAAAAGAAGAGAATTGAGAATCCGGATGTCAATCCATCCACCGATGGTCACCTGATCTTTGACAAGGGCCCAAAGTCCATCAAATGGGGAAAAGACCGTCTTTTAAACAAATGGTGCTGGTGAAACTGGATGTCCATCTGCAAAAAATGAAGCAGGACTCATACCTCACACCATATACAAAAACTACCTCAAAATGGATCAAAGACCTAAATATAAAGCCAAAAACCATGAGGTTCATATAAGGAAAAATAGGATCAACACAAGAGGCCCTAATACTTGGTATTAACAGGATACAAACCACAACCCCCAACACACAAGCTCCAGAGGATAAGCTAGATAATTGGGATCTTCTAAAAATTAAACACTTATGGTCATCAAACCCAAAAAAACAAAAAACCCAGTGCTCATCAAAAGACTTCACCAAAAGAGTAAAAAGAGAACCTATAGACTGGGGAAAAAAAATTGGCTATTAGAGAAATGCAAATTATAACTATGATGAGATTCCATCTCACTCCAACAAGGCTGGCATTAATCCAAAAAACACAAAATAATAAATGTTGGAGAGGCCGTGGAGAGATTGGAACTCTTATACACTGCTGGTGGGAATGTAAAATGGTACAACCACTTTGGAAATCGATTTGGTGCTTCCTTAAAAAAGCTAGACGTAGAACTACCATACGACCCAGCAATCCCACTCCTCAGAATATATCCTAGAGAAATAAGAGCCTTTACACGAACAGATATATGCACACCCATGTTTATTGCAGCTCTGTTTACAATAGCAAAAAGCTGGAAGCAACCAAGGTGTCCATCAACGGATGAATGGTTAAATAAATTATGGTATATTCACACAATGGAATACTATGCACCAAAAAAGAACAGTGACGAATCTGTGAAATATTTCATAACGTGGAGGAACCTGGAAGGGCATTATGCTGAGTGAAATTAGTCAGATGCAAAAGGACAAATATTGTATAAGACCACTATTATAAGATTTTGAGAAATAGTATAAACTGAGAAGAACACATTCGTTTGTGGTTACGAGAAGGGGGGAGGGAGGGAGGTTGGGAGAGGGTTATTTACTGATTAGATAGTAGATAAGAACTACTTTAGGTGAAGGGAAGGACAATACTCAATACAGGGAAGGTCAGCTCGACTGGACTGGACCAAAAGCAAAGAAGTTTCCAGGATAAACTGAATGCTTCAAAGGTCAGCGGAGCAAGGGCGGGGGTTTGGGGACTATGGCTTAAGCAGACTTCAAAGTCAATTGGCAAAATAAATTCTATTAAGAACACATTCTGCTTCCTACTTTGAAGTGTGGCATCTGGGGTCTTAAATGCTAACAAGTGGCCATCTAAGATGCATCATTGGTCTCAACCCACCTGGATCAAAGGAGAATGAAGAACACCAAGGTCACACGATAACTATGAGCCCAAGAGATAGAAAGGGCCACATGAACTAGAGACTTACATCATCCTGAGACCAGAAGAACTAGACGGTGCCCAGCCACAACCGATGACTGCCCTGACAGGGAGCACAACAGAGAACCCCTGAGGGAGCAGGAGAACAGTGGGATGCAGACCCCAAATTCTCATAAAAAGACCAATGGTCTGCCTAAGACTAGAGGAATCCCTGCGGTCATGGCCCTCAAACCTTCTGTTGGCCCAGGACAGGAACCATTCCCGAAGACAACTCATCAGACGTGGAAGGGACTGGACAATGGGTTGGAGAGAGATGCTGATGAAGAGTGAGCTACTTGTATCAGGTGGACACTTCAGACTGTGTTGGCATCTCTTGTCTGGAGGGGAGATGGGAGGGTAGAGAGGGTTAGAAACTGGCAAAACCGTCACGAAAGGAGAGACTGGAAGGAGGGAGCGGGTTGACTCATTAGGAGGAGAGTAAGTGGGAGTACGTAGTAAGGTGTATATAAGTTTATATGTGACAGACTGACTTGATTTGTAAACTTTCACTTAAAGCACAATAAAAATTATTTTAAAAAAATTTGGCTATGACAAATCAGACAAAGGTCTAATCTCTAAAATCTACAAGAAAATCCAACACCTCTACAGCAAAATACAAATAATCCAGTTAAAAAATGGGCAAAGGAGATGAACAGACAATTCACCAAAGAAGACATTCAAGAGGCCAACACACACATGAGGAAATGCTCACAATCTCTAGCCATTAGAAAAATGCAAATCAAAACCCCAATGAGATACCATCTCACCCCAGCATTACTGGCAGGAATCAATAAAACAGGAAATAACAAATGCTGGAGAGGCTGTGGGGAGATCAGAAATCTCATGAACCATTGGTGGGAATGCAAAATGATACAACCATTTTGGAAAACAATATGGTGCTTCTGTAGAAAGCTAGAAATAGAAATACTATATGATCCAGCAATCCCACTCCTAGGAATTTATCCTAGAGAAATAAAAGTTGTCACATGAATAGACACGCACACCCATGTTCATTGAAGCATTGTTCTCAATAACAAAAAGATGGAAACAACCTAGATGCCCAACAACAGGTGAATGGATTAAAAAAACTGTGGTACATACACACAATGAAGTATTATGCAACAATAAAGAACAACGATAAGTCTGTGAAGCGTCTCATAACATGGATGAATCTGGAGGACATTATGCTGAGTGAAATACGTCAGTCACAAAAGGACAAATATTGTATGAGACCATTACTGTAAAAACTCATGAGAAGGTTTACACACACACAACAATCTTTGATGGTGTCTTAGTTATCTAGTGCTGCTATAAGAGAGATACTACAAGTGGATGGCTTTAATAAAGAGAAATTAATTTTCTCAAAGTCTAGTAGGTTACAAGTCCAAATTCAGGGCTTGGCTCCAGGGGAAGGCTTTCTCTCTCTGTAGGCTCTGGAGGAAGGTCCTTGTCCTCAATCTTCCCCTGGCATCTCTTGTCTGGAGGGGAGATGGGAGGGTAGAGAGGGTTAGAAACTGGCAAAACCGTCTCAGGTGCAGGGACCCCATGTCCAAAGGATGTGCTCTGCTCTGGGTGCTGCGTTCTTGGTGGTATGAGGTCCCCAACTCTGCTTGCTTCTATTTTGTTTTATCTCTTGAGAGAAAACGTGTTGCAGGCCACATCCCAGGGTATCTCCCTTTACCTTGGATCGGGGAGGTGACCTGAGTAAGAGTGGTGTTAAAATCTCATCCTAATCCTCTCAATATAAAATTACAATCACAAAATGGAGGACAACCACACAATACTGGGAATCATGGCCTAGCCAAATTGACAAATGTTTTGGGGGGGACAGAATTCAATCCATGACAGATGGTTATGAGGGAGGGGAGGGGTAGCGATGGAAAAACACTTAATAAACAGTAGATAAGAAGAAACTTTGGTGAAGGTAAGACAGTACACAATACTGGGGAAGCCAGTACAACCTGTACGAGGCAAGGTTATGGTAGCTCCATAGACACATCCAAACTCTCTGAGGGACCAAATTGCTGGGCTGAGGGCTGTGGGGACCATGGTCACAGGGAAAATCTAGCTCAACTGGCATAACACAGTTTATAAAGAATGTTCTACATTCTACTTTGGTGAGTAGCATCTGGGGTCTTAAAAGCCTGTGAGCAGTCATATTGGATACTCCACTGGTCTAATTCCTTTGAGAGCAAGGAATATTGAAGAAAACTAAAGATACAAGGGAAAGATTAGTGCAAAGGAATAATGGACCACATCTACCATGTCCTCCACCAGACTTAGTCTAGTAAAACTAGATGGTGACTGGCAACCATCACTGACTGCTCTGACAGGAATCAAAATAGAGGGTCCCGGACAGAGGTGGAGAAAAATGTAGAACAAAATTCTAATTAAAACAGAAAGACCAGACTTGCGGCCTGACAGAGACTAGAGAAACAATGACAGTGTGGCCCCCTGATACCCTTTCAGCACTGTAATGAGGTCACTCCTGATGTTTACCCTTCAGCCCAAGATTCAAGAGGCCCATGGAACAACAAAACAAGACTAAAGGGGTGCACCATCCCTGGGACAGGGACTGGAAGGCAGGAGAGAATAGGAAAGCTGGTAATAGGGAACCCAGTTTTGAGAAGGGAGAGCGTTGACATGTTGTGGAGTTGTTAACCAATGTCACAGAATAATATGTGCACTAACTGATGAGAAACTAGTTTGTTCTGTAAACCTTCATCTAAAGTACAATAAAAAAAAATTGAAAAAAAAAAGCTACATAACAGGTTCCAGTAATGACAATGCATCTGGAAGACAGTTGCAACTGGAATCAACAGTAAATTAAGTTGAGAATTAACCACCAATAGCCTCCAACTCTTCTGGCTTTTGCTCTGGCAAATCAGGCAGGTAACATTAAATGATCAAACGTCCTGATTTATCTGTCTTGTTTACATCTGTGGTCTTACCATCCCATACAATTTAATATTCGAACCAATTTTTCATTTCTTAAGGAAATTACATAGAACAAACCTAAGCTAAACGGAGAGACCTCAGCTTTGCATTTCTAGCTTCTGCACATTATCATCTAGTACTGTAATATGTGAGATGCACATGCAGTTCTCAGGTGAAAACATTATTAAAAATGCACGATAACCAGTGACCCACCTGATTTTTCATGGTCCTTCCTGGTGCAATATAACTAACTTCTATCCTTCAAGGACAGATGCAGAACAATTAGTGGTCTAAATCAAGCATCTCTAGCTAACTCCTTAAGGTCTCTGGTCATGGCGGGGAAAGCATTAAAAACCTCTGCCACCCACTTCATTTAGCAGGCAGTTATTCAGTGGCCTGTGCTAACCCTAACCTTAAACCCTAAACCCTAACAATAAACCCTAACCCCAAAACCCAAACCTTGACCTTAACTTGAACCCCTAACCTTAACCCATAACCCCTAACCCCAACCCTAACCTGAACCCCAACCTGAATCCTAAAACCTAAACCCTAACCCTAAAACCTAAACACTAACCCTAAGCCATAACCCCAAACCCCAAAACCCTAACCGCAACCATAAACTCTAACCCCTAAGCCTAACCCTTACTCCTAAGCCTTCAACCATCACCCTCAACCTCACCGTCAACCTCAGCCGCACTTCATCCCCAACACAAATCCCAACCCCATCCCTAACCCCTAACCCTAAACCCTAAACCATAACCCTAGCCCTTATCCCTAACCCCTAATCCCGACCCCAACCCTAACTTCAACCCTCAACCCAAAACTGTAACCCTAACCTTAACCTCAAACCCAAAACCCTAAACCCTGACCACGACTCCAAAGCCAACCCCAATCTCAACCCTAACGCTTAAAGCCTAAACCCTTAGCCCAAATCCTAACCCTAAACTCTTAAATCACTAACCCTAAAACTCTCCAGTCATAACCCTAACGAAACTCCAAGCCTAACCCACCTAGAACCTCATGGTGCTACGTGTGCGTGTGGAGGTTACTCCTCTCTCAGATCTTACCTTGATTGGGTAGGCCTGCCCCACAGGAGACAAGGAAACACACACTCAAACTCCACACACACACACACACACACACACACTGTTTGGAGTAAACTCTTTAATTTTTTATATCTGGTCCATGGTAACTGGCACAAAGTAAAAAAAAAAAAAGCACCCCATAAATATTTAAATAAACACAAACAACATCAACACCGAGGGCTTGGTTCCCAAGGCTGTCAGGTATCCCCTGGGGGGGTCCCCTCCCTGCTGCCACCCAGTCCACCCTACAAGGGGTTTCCTCCACCATTGGAGGGACTGACCCCTCCTTCCTCTTTTCCCAGGTTGACCCTATAGTCCAGGTGGCAATGGAGGCCACTAGTTAGGGGGAATCCTCTACCAGGGGCTGAAACTGGGGCCATTTTCTGCACTGCCTTAGACCTTTGTTCCCAGCCCTGGCAAAAGGGTGGGGAGGGGTCTTAGGCCAATCCCTCCCCCAGCATGGCCCACAAGCTTGCTGGACAGATTTGAGGCCACAGCTCCCCAGGACCCCTTTGCTGGTCCTTTCTCCCCAAGCCCTTTGATCTCTCAGGCCTGAGGGAAGTTAGTGGCTGGATGTCCCCCCATCTGTAGGGGTAAGAATCCCACCAACCTGCTGTGTGTCCAGGGCCAGAGGCTCCTATTGGAGCCCACTGTGGATGCTGATTCCTGGGTAGAGGGTCCTTAGGGTAGGTTCCCCCCACTCCATGGAAATCACATGAAGCTGGGTGAGGCAGGAGGGGGATTTACAAGTGGGAGGTGCTGCTGCCGTAGGTAAGAGGTGCTGACCTGGCATCCCAGGTCATTTACAACCCCCTCGAGAACCTGCAAGCACATGGGGACACTGTGGGGGCACACTCAGTTGGTGGTGTTGAGTGATGGATGGAGGCTCAGGAGCATCCTCCCAGTGCTTCCACCCCAAAGGCTCACAGGAACAGGGGCACTGCACCTCCCTGCACTTCTCCAATACACCTTTGTGGGGGGCAGGCAAATTCAGGCTAGGAGCAGGTCCCCCCACTGTGGTCCCTATGTTTCCTACATTTCAGGAAGCACAGCATATAGAGCAGCAGAGAGACCCACCCCTGGTCCACACACGGTCAATGCCCACAACAGGCACCAGTGACCCTCAGCTGGTCCAGTGGCATCAGGGCCCCAGACAGGGTCACCTCGCCACAGCCCCACCAATCAGCACAGTTGAGGGGACTGGTGGGGTGGGGTAGCACAAGAAAGAAAGGGGTTGAGGAGCCAGAAGGACTTGGTGTAGGGAGTGTGGAGGTGGGAGGAATCAGGAGAATGCCTGGGTATGGAAAGTAAGGCAAGGGTGGTCACGAGGACGCCCAGGTGTGAGGAGTGAGGATGTGGGAGAGATCAGGCAGAGACCTGTGTAGGGAATGAGGAGGCAGGAGAGACCAGGCAGGGCCCTGTGTAGGAAGTGAAGAGATGGGAGGGATCAGGGGAATGCTCAGGTGTGCGGATTTAAGGACCATGTTGCTATGTTGGAATTGACTTGATAGCACCTAACAGCAACAATCAGAAAACAATGAAATAGAATACAGTGAATGGCATGAGAAAGGGTGAATAGAAATTTAAAAACATGGACTTAACTATCTCAAATGAATCTCACAATCACACTGGAGAATGAACAAACAAAAAAGAATCAGTCCATGTAAATTAAAATACAATACCTTGGTTATATATACGTATCTCAGGCTATAGATTAAAACCAAACCCATCACCGTCAAGTTGATTCCAACTCACAGTGACCCTATAGGACAGAGTAGAACTGCCCCATAGGGTTTCCAAGGAGCACCTGGTGGATTCGAACGGCCAACCTTTTGGTTAGCAGCCAAACTCTTAACCACTATGCCAGCAGGGTTTCCATATATTAAAACAATGCAAAGAATGTTTAAATCTATTTAGATATGGGTGTAGCAATTCTGAAACTGGTTTTGTGTGTATTACATTACTAAGGAACCCTGGTGGCACAGTGGTTAAGTGCTCAGCTACTAACTGAAAGGTCAGGGGTTAGAACCCATCAGCCAATCCACAGGAGAGAGATGTAGTAGCCTGCTTCCTTAAAGAATACAGCTTTGGAAGTCCTATGGGGCGGTTCTACTCTGCCCCATATGGTTGCTATGAGTCAGAATCCACTCGAAGGCAATGGGTTTCTTTTTTGTTTTTTGGTTATTACATAACTGAGTACATGATTAATGCTATTGATATTATTGAGACCTGGAGTTTTCCCTCCTGGAGAAAGGAGATACAGATACTTAAGGGGAGAGGACAGTTGCCAGGGTGTTTGATTAGAATTACAGTTATTAGCATGTCTTATGGATTGAATTGTGTCCCCCAAAAATTTGAGTGTCAAGTTGGCTAGTCCATGATTCCCAGTATTGTGTGACTGTCCACCATTTTGTCATCTGATGTGATTGTCCTGTGTTATAAATCCTATTTGTATGATGTTAATGGGGCAGGATTCAATCTACAAGATTAGGTTGGGTTTTAAGTCAATTTCTTTTGAGATATAAAAGAGAAAAACAAGTAGAGAGACAGGGGTACCTCATACCACCAAGAAAGCAGCGCCAGGAGCAGAGCATGTCTTCTGGACCCGGGGTCCCTGTGCTGAGAAGCTTCTAGTCCAGGGGAGATTGATGACAAGGACCTTCCTCCAGAGCCAAGAGAGAGAAAGCCTTCCTCTGGGGCCGATACCCTGAATCTGGACTTCTAGCCTACTAAACTATGAGAGAATAAAATTCTGTTTGTTGAAGCCATCCGCTTGTGGTATTTCTGTTATAGCAGCACTAGGTAACCAAGACAGCATCTATTCATAATATGCACATATACTCATATGAAGAAAACAAAAATTTTCAAAACTGGGCCCATAAACAACAGCATAAAAGGTTAAGAAACTGAAGCTTTCACACTAGCATAGTGGTGAACTTTTTGCAGTATATTAAAATAGTAACTAGTTTAAGTAAGAGTATTTTCTATAGCAGGTACAGTGTAGTAAATTACTAGTACATGGCCCTTGTAGCCATGGTCTCCTAGCTCTCACAAAATGATTGGGCAGGACTAAGCAAATAAGGTGCTTGTGGCCCACGGAGATTGGACAGCTTGCTAATAATGCAAATAAGGTACATGGAACCCTTGCAGGGATGGGGGCTGGGATCGTGCAAAGTAAGATTTATGGAACTATATTGAGTGGACTGGTCAGTTTTGCCATCCAGCTATGCTTAAAGGGAGCTAATACCAAGGCGGAAGGTAGACTTCACTACTATCAAGAAGAGCCAGGAACAGAACTTGTCCTTTGGAACTTAAGAAGTTCTCCAGCAAACAACTAAGCAATATCTCTTTTCTGTCGGCTAAATAAGCAGAATTTATTTAGGCTTTCCTAACTAATAGTCAGTCCTGTATTCAAAGCTTCTAATTAACTTGGACCAGCTTCAAATACTTCACTAAACTTCCATATCACTAAATTTTCATGTCAAAATTGTTTATACTTTCATTTTAGAAATATTGCCTTAGTTAAATCGTATCAAGTATGAGAGATTTGTGTGAGACTATAAAGTTTCAGTTAATTCCCAACCTTGCAAATCTCTCCTCCTTTCCTGTCATTGCTTTGATGTGAAGTCATTATCTGTGCTCACTCAACTTGTTAAATATCTCTTTGTTTTGCCGGTAAGGCAGAGCATGCCATTACAGCCAGCTGAATTCATGCTCTCCCACAGCTCATTACTTCAATAAATTTAATTTGTTTAAATAGCAGGGTGTTGGTCCAGTGACTTCAAGAGGACAAACTCCCACCCAAGTGATTGGGTGGGACTATGCAAATAGGGCAACTATAGCCCACCAAGGGGATTGGTCGGCTTTGCCATCCTGCTAGGCTTGAAACAAGCCACCTTGGAGGCAGGAAAGGGAGGATCGTACAACCACCAAGGAATAACAGCCAGAAGTGGAGAGTGTGGCCTTTGGACCTAGGATACCTGCACTGAGAGAGAGAGAGAGAGAGCCGTAACCCTGAAGCCAGTGAGAAGCTGTGGCAGGAGAGGCTGGCAGGAGACCGTGCATTGGGTTTCCCAGCCCATGGAGAGAGAAAGCTGAGTACCTGGGGTGCCTCTGGAGACTTACTGGCAGGGGTTAAAGGAGCTTTGTAACACCTGTCTGAGTGAGGCAGAGGCTTAGGGCCAGAGAGAGGTATGGCCGCAAGCGCAGCTGAAAAGAGGCTGTCCTGGTGGAAGAACAGTATGCTGAGTGTTCCTGAGCCTGAACTGTAACCTGTTACTTCCCTAATAAACCCCACAATTGTCAGTATTGTCTGTGAGCTCCGTGTGGCCACTGCAATGAATTCTCAAACCCAGCAGAGAAGTAGAGAGTGCCATGGGAGGGACGGTTGGTGTCAGAATTGGTAAAGATGGCAGAAAGAGGCATGTCTGACCTCCACCTCATTTGAATCAGCCTGGGGCTGATGTTGATCTTGATTCTCTCTCCTCGCCCCTATGAAGTTAGAGGACTGACACCGCCAAGCCATTCAGGCAGCCGGGTTTTGTGCATCCTTATGCCACTGTGCAGTGACACACTTTGGGAACATCTATATAAACTTAGGATAAATATTTGGTATATACTTGCTTTGATAATATTTTATTCCAAGTAATTTTTGATGCATATTGATTTTGTATCCCATGAAGCCTCTCACCCCAGGCAGCTGCCTATATAGCCCATCCCTTAATCTGGCACTGTCAACTACCGGTTCGCTTTTCAGTCCTCAAGGGAGAAGCCCCTCAAACACAGGAAGATGAGAACACTGCCAACACATACTCACAAAGAGAACTGAGTGGAGTTTTACCTTGTACCTTCACCCTGACCCTACAACTCCGACCCTTATCCTAATGCTAAAACCCTCACCCTAGCATGACTCTTACCCGGACATGGCCTGGCCCTAACCCTGATTCTAACCCTAACCTTAACACTCCAGGCATCATTCACCTTCCTGTTCTCAGAGTATCTATGCTCTGCTGTGTTCAGCTTCAAACACTGCACCTTGCCTTTCTGGCCCACTTCCTTGCTGGCTTTACTCAATGGAAACTGGTAAAGTTAGGTCTGAAACAAGGTGAATTCCTTCCAGCCCTGACACACATTTTGCTGTGCACACAAGTGACAGCACACTTCCCACTAAAGGGCTTCAAGCAGATGTTGTGTTCTGAGCTCATTGGACATGTTCATTCTTGCTAATGACTTTACAGAGATTACTGGTCTCAGGGCAGATATCCTCTCCAATGGGCTCAAAAAAGAAAAGAAAAAAAAAAACCAAACCTGTTGCCGTGGAGTCGATTCCAACTCATAGCAACCCTATAGGACAGAGTAGAACTGCCCCATAGAGTTTCCAAGGAGCGCTTGGTGGATTCCAACTGCCAACCTTTTGGTTAGTAGCCATAGTACTTAAACACTACACCACTAGGGTTTCCTGATGGACTCGCCTCCCTGTAAATTAGTCACCGTGGAGTCTACTCCATCTCATGACAATCCCATGTGTGCCAAAGCAGAACTGTGCTCCACTGGGTTTTCCATGACTCATTTTTCAGAAGTACATCACCAGGTCTTTCTTCCAAGACACCTCTGGATGGATTCGACTGCCAACTTCTCAGTTAGCAGCTGACCACTTCACCATTTGCACCATTTGGTGATTTGTGTTTTCTTACCTTTTTTTCCCCCCCTTATTTTATTTTATTTTTTTATTTAGCCTGGCCAGATGTTCATCAGTTTTATTGATCTTTTCAAAGAACTAACATTTTTCTGTGGATATAAGTTTCATTTCTAAGGGGTAAATATGTGGGAGTACAATTGCTGTTTTGTATTGTGAGTGCATGCTTAGGTTTTTTAAGAAAATATCAAACTCTTTGACATTTTACAGTCCACCAGCTATATATATGAGACATCCAGTTTGCATCCTTGTCACTATTTGTATTGTCATTTTTTTTATATATTAATCGTTCTAATAGGTCTGTAGCAATAAGTTACTACAGGGTCCTAATTTGCATTTCCCTGATGGCTAATAATGACAAACATCTTTCCATGTGCTTTTTCCCCATCCATGTAATCATTTCAGTAAAAAGTTTGTTCATATCTTTTGCTGATTTTCTGATTGGATCTTCTGTTTTCTAACTACTGTTTTTATATATTTATTTACTTTATATTATATATCTATTTTTTTTTTTTGTTCTGATAAGCCACCTTGTTTGTTGTACTATGTTACAGCAGCCTTAACACATCTACTTCACACGTCGCCACAGATCCAAGAAATTCTTAGCTCCACACTTGACTTACAGGGCAGACACATGACAGAACAATAACAAAGCTTTATTTATACATAATATAGAAAGCAGACAAGAGTTCTGGGAGGAAGATGAGAAGGGGAGAAGGAGTTGCAGACAACAGGGGCATCCTGCCTGCTCCAGGTCTAGAGGGAAACAGGCCAAGGACCTCTCCTCCTATCACAAAGTCTCTGACTGCTGGGTTTTCCTTTCACTTTGGTAGCCTTATGGGTGATGAACAGCACTTGAAAGGGTCCTCCCCAACTTGGTGGCAACCTTTCTTTCCTCTGGAACACCTTTTTGTAGATGAAACCTCCCGGTTGATATGGATGGCCGATATCCTCTGGCAGGTCCTTCAAGGTCCTTATGACTTGATGTCTCAGGGTTCCTAGGGAAGAGAGAAGCCCTTTTAAGTACTGAATATGATCATGAGAGGACTCAGTTAAATTAGGTACAAGACATAGTCTCAGCCCAAATTCATAGGCCTGCCAAACCTAAGTTCAAAACAAGAGATGCTGTGCTTGCTTGCAGGGGTCATTCTATAACAAGGAATGTGAATTTTTAAAACTTTGCATACAAGATCTAAGACATACTTGTTAAAATATAATTTCTACAAGATTAAATTTGTCTATGAACTCGTAAGCATGATCTGCACTTCATAAATTGGGGAGCATCTAGTTTGAAAGTCGGACTGGAGTTTTATAACAGGGATACACAGGAATGAGGAAGCTGTACCGGGTGATTTCAGTTTGGCCGACAGGCATTTTCTTTCTTTATTTGGGATTAAGGGAAATTGTGAATTAGGTTAAACCAAGTAGGCAATTCCTAACTGGTTAGTGTCCTTGCTCTCAAATTTTCCTCACGTATGCGTGACTGGCAGAGCAGGCATGCAGTGCTTATCTGCATATTTGTTGAATAAATGGGAAATAATAATCTCCCCAAGTTTTTTGGCTTACTCACCTCCATCAGACACACAGAAAACCTTGTGTTTCTTGATTTCTGTGGGCTGCTTCTATTTCCAAGTTCATATTGTTGTCTCCTATGTGTCTTTGGAAGGTCCCCAGGTGATGCAAAATGGTTTTTGTTTGACTACTCACCTAAAGGTTCAACCCACCCAAGGCACCTCAGAAGAAAGGCCTGGCAATCTGTTTCCATAAAGATTACAGCCAAGAAACCCCTATGGAACACAGCTGTACTCTGTAACACATGGGATTGCCATGAATCAGGGGTCATCCCAACAGCAATGGGTTTGTTTTTTTCTTTGGTTTAAGTGTCTTTGGGGAGACATATGAGTGGCATCTTACAGAAAGATCCTGGTGGGCAAAAGCATGCCTGCCAAGTGAGCTGGAGAGCAGGGAGGGGCACGAGATTGGGTAACTACTGTGCTTGTGCACCTCGATTAGAAAACTGCGGCAGAAGAGGAAGTCAGCAACATGCTGGGAGCCCAGAACAGGAAGACCCTGTGGTGGCAGTGCTCCCAGCATGCATCCTAGGAAGGAGTCTTGCTTTCAAATCCAAGGACATTTCCTCTGTGACTGTGGCGTGCAGGTGGGCATTTGACCGTGCGCTGGCCCTCCTTGTCCTCCTTCCTGCTCTGGAATTGGGTTTCTTTCCACTGGGCTGGGTGCTCTTTGGGTCCCCAGTGTCAGTGTGATCCAAAGGACCCTCAGCATAGATCCACACAATGCTGGCTGGCAATCTGCCAGCCCTGTGGGGAGACTGAGTTACAGCTGCGAATTTTCCAGTTTTTGTTCTGGAAATTAGAAGTCCCTGGGTGATGCAAGTGTTAAGCACTTGACTACTAACCTACTTACCGAAAAGTTTCTGGTTTGAACCCACCCAGAGGATCTTTGGAAGAAAGGTCTGGAGATTTGTTTCTGAAAAGTCACAACCATGAAAACCCTATGGAGGAGACGGAGCCAAGGTGGTGGAATAGTCAGATGCTTCCAGCAAGGCCTCTTAAGGCAAGCTTAGAAAACGAACTGAGGGGTGGGGGAAGAAGAGGCAGTTCAGAATCGGAGAGGAGTTACCGGACCTGAATCATGGGGAGCCCTCAGGGAACATTCCTGGGAGCTGCTGCAGTGGGCTGGTACCAGCGTTGGACCACAGTTTCCTCAGGGAGAAGCAGCCAGCCACACAGCCTACTCACACCTCTGGAACCAGAGAAGAATGGCACTCTCGGCAAAAGCTAAGTACTTGCATATATTTTACCGCGCCCCCCACCCACCAAGTTGGATTCAGCGACTGATTTCCCTGGGCCTGAGATAGGCCCTGTTAAGCACCTTGAACCATTCTCCAGGCCTGGAGAAGGAATAAATTTGTAATTTGGGGAAAAGATAATTTGCCAGCTCCACTAACTGGGGGAGCTCAGGACAGAAGCAGTTCCTGCCCAGGCATAGATGGTCCCTGGACTTTGAGGACCTTTCCCCTCTGCATGGACCTGTGTGGACCTATTTCAGGAGAATAGGCCTTGTTGCCAGACTCCAACCATTTCAGCTGTGTGGCAGAGAGGTGGGTGTTTGATGTTTGATGTTGCTTTGCTTATTAAACAGGCTTCTCACTTACCCACATCAGGGGTCTAAGGACTGGTGGCTCCACACAGGTCACCCAGCTACCCGTGACAGGGGTCCAAGGATAACTGGTACCTCCCAGTCATTACAACCAAAAACATTGGATGCCCATGGTCTGCCTGCAGAACCCACCCACCTGTACTCTCTAGGGAACAGGGACATGCTTTCCTCAGAAACATGTGGGGGACTATTCTCAGCCTCCTGCCTTGTTCAGAGTGTGACCCCCCTGCTGCAACCAGATACCAGTACCTACACCAAATACCCCTGCCCCTCTAAGACTGTAGGACAGAGCCTGTACCACACACTTGATGATCAGCTATCTGGACACCTGAGCTGAATTCATACAAGAAAACCAAATGGACTCCTGGATTGATATACCTGATAACAGCTCTAGCTATCTGGGGACAGGATATCAGAGCTCCAAAGGTGAAAATAATCAAGCTACCTTACTCAAGCAACCCATATGGGCATATCAAAACAAAACAAAGAAGCTACGACACAGTAAGCAAACATAAAATAAACTAATACAATAACTTATAGATGGCTCAGAGACAAAAGTTGATATCAAGTCACATAAAGAAACAGACCATGATCGCCTCAACAGGCTCTCAAAACAAAGAATCAAAGGATCTTCTAGATGAAAGCGCATTCCTGGAATCACCAGAGGCAGAATACAAAAGATTAATATACAGAACCCTTCAAGACAGCAGGAAGGAAATCAGGAAGTATGCAGAAGAAGCCAAGGAACACACAGATAAAGCAGTTGAAGAAAGTAAAAAGATTATTCAGGAACATAATGAAAAATTTAATAAGCTGGAAAAATCCATAGACAGACAGCAATCAGAAATTCAGAAGATTAACAATAAAATTACAGAAGTAGACAATTCAATAGAAAGTCAGAGAAGCAGAATTGAGCTAGTGGAAGGCAGAATTGCTCATCTTGAAGATAAAGCACTTGGCACTAATATATTTGAAGAAAAATCAGATAAAAGAATTTTTAAAAAAGAAGAAACCTTAAGAATCATGTAGGACTCTATCAAGAGAAATAACCTAAGAGCGATTGGAATATCAAAACAGAGAGGGAGAACAGAAAATATAGAGAGAATTCTTGAAGATTTGTTGGCAGAAAACTTCCCTGATATCGTGAAAGATGAGAAGATATCTATCCAAGATGCTCATCGAACACCTCATAAGGTAGATTTTAAAAGAAAGTCACCAAGACATATTATAATCAAACTTGCAAAAACCAAAGATAAAGACAGAATTTTAAGAGCAGCTAGGGATAAACGAAAAGTCACCTACAAAGGAGAGTCAATAAGAACAAGCTCGGACTACTCAGCAAAAACCATGCAGGCAAGAAGGCAATGGGATGACTTATTTAAAAAATTGAAGGGAAAAAATTGCTGGCCAAGAATCTCATATCCAGAAAAAATGTCTCTCAAATATGAAGGTGAAATTAGGACATTTCCAGATAAACAGAAGTTTAGGGAATTCGTAAAAACCAAACGAAAACTAGAAGATATACCAAAGAGAGTTCTTTGGTTAGAAAATCAATAATATCAGGTATCAACCCAAGACTAGAACACTGGGCAGAGCAATCAGAAGTAAGCCCAGACAGGGAAATCACAAAAATAAATCAAGATAAAAAGAATGCTCAACACAGTGTAACAGCGATGTTATTATGTAAAAGAAGACACATTAAAACAACAAAGAGGGACTCAGAAATGTAGTCATAGATCTTCCACATGGAGAGGAAGACAAGGCAATACAAAGAAATAAAAGTTAGGTTTAAATTTAGAAAAATAGGGGTAAATAATAAGGTAACCACAAAGAAGACAAACTATCCTGCACATCAAAATAAAATACAAGAAAAAAATAGCGACTCAGCAGAAACAAAATCAACAACGAATATGAGGAAAGGATAATATATAAGATAATCTACTCAGCACATAAAATTAAGTGGGAAAAAGAAACCGTGAATAATACATAAAAAAAGACATCAAAACGATAGCACTCAATTCACACCTATCCATAATTACCCTGAATGTAAATGGACTAAATGCACCAATAAAGAGGCAGAGAGTGACAGAATGGATTAAAAACACAATCCGTCTATATACTGTCTACAAGAGGCATACCTTAGACTTAGAGACACAAACAAACTAAAACTGAAAGGATGGAAAAAAACATCAAGCAAACAACAATCAAAAAGAGCAGGAGTGGCAACATTAATTTCTGACAAAATAGACTTTAAAGTTAAATCCATCATAAAGGATAAGGAAGGACACTATATAATGATTAAAAGGACAATATACCAAGAAGATACAACCATATCAAATATTTATGCACCCAATGACAGGGCTGCAAGATACATAAAACAAACTCTATTAGCATTGAAAAGTAAGATAGACAGCTCCACAATAATAGTAGGAGACTTCAACACACCACTTTTGGTGAAGGACAGGATATTCAGAAAGAAGCTCAGTGAAGACACGGAAGATCTAAATGCTGCAATAAACCAACTTGACCTCATTGACATATACAGAACACTCCACCAACAGCAACCAAGTATACTTTCTTTTCTAGTGCACATGGAACATTCTCTAGAATAGATCACATATTAGGTCATAAAGCAAGCCTTAGCAGAATCCAAAACACTGAAATATTACAAAGCATCTTCTCTGACCATAAGGCCATAAAAGTAGAAATCAATAACAGGAAAAGCAGGGAAAAGAAATCAAACACTTGGAAACTGAACAATACCCTGCTCAAAAAAAGACTGGATTATAAAAGACATGAAGGATGGAATAAAGAAATTCCTAGAATCCAATGAGAATGAAAACACTTCCTATCAGAACCTTTGGGACACAGCTAAAGCGGTGCTCAGAGGACAATTTATATCAATAAATGCACACATACAAAAAGAAGAAAGGGCTAAAATCAAAGGATTATCCCTACAACTTGAACAAATAGAAAGACAGCAACAAAAGAAACCCTCAGGCACCAAAAGAAATGATAAAAATTAGAGATGAAAGGGTCACGAAAGGAGAGACTGGAAGGGAGCAGGCTGACTCATTAGGGGGCGAGTAAATGGGAGTATGTAGTAAGGTGTATATAAGCTTACATGTGACAGACTGACTTCATTTGTAAACTTTCACTTAAAGCACAATAAAAATTATTTAAAAAAAAATTAGAGCTGAACTAAATGAAATAGAAAACAGAAAAACAACTGAAAGAACTAAAAAGACCAAAAGCTGGTTCTTTGAAAAAATCAACAAAATTGATAAACCATTGGCCAAACTGACAAGAGAAAAACAGGAGAGGAAGCAAATAACCCAAATAGGAAATAAGATGGGTGATATTACAACAGACCTAACTGAAATTAAAAGAATCATATCAGATTACCATAAAAAATTGTACTCTAACAAATTTGAAAACCTAGAAGAAATGGATGAATTCCTAGAAACACCCTACCTACCTAAACTAACACAGAGGTAGAACAACTAAATAGACCCACAACAAAAGAAGAGATTGAAAAGGTAATCGAAAAACTCCCAACAAAAAAGAGCCCTGGTCTGGGCGGTTTCACTGCAGAATTCTACCAAACTTGCAGAGAAGAGTTAACACCACTACTACAAAAGGTATTTCAAAGCACAGAAAAAGAGAGAATACTGCCAAACTCATTCTATGAAGCCGCCATATCCCTGATACCAAAACCAGGTAAAAACACCACAAGAAAATTATAGACCTATATCCTTCATGAACTTAGATGCAAAAATCCTCAACAAAATTCTAGCCAATAGAATTCAACAACATACCAAAAAATAATTCACCATGACCAAGTGAGATTCATACCAGGTATGCAAGGATGATTCAACATTAGAAAAACAATTAATGTAATCCATCATATAAATAAAACAAAGGACAAGAATCACATGATTTTATCAATTGATGCACAAAAGGCATTTGACAAAGTTCAACACCCATTCATGATAAAAACTCTCAGCAAAATTGGAATAGAAGAAAAATTTCTCAACATAATAAAGGGCATTTATACAAAGTCAATAGCCAGCATCATCCTAAATGGAGAGAACCTGAAAGCATTCCCCTTGAGATCGGGAACCAGACAAGGATGCCCTTTATCACCACTCTTATTCAACATTGTGCTGGATGTCCTAGCCAGAGCAATTAGGCTAAATAAAGAAATAAAGGGCATCCAGATTGGCAAGGAAGAAGTAAAAGTATCTCTTTTTGCAGATGACATGATCTCATATGCAGAAAACCCTCAGGAATCCTCAAGAAAACTACTGAAACAAAAGAAGAGTTCAGCAGAGTATCGGGATACAAGGCTTTTTTTAATTCTCTGAAGTGTCTATCTTCAGTTGCATGATGGCTTTTGGATGAACCCAGGCTGCAAATGGCAGTGCAGGAATCCAGGGTTTGCACCGCAAGCCCCAGCCTGCAAGGACTCCAGGATTGCAAAGCTGAAACACGCAGTTCCTGTGGCTTCTGTGTGCCCAATGACGTGCTTTTCATCTTCGTTTCACACTGTACCTGGAAGTAATGTGTGGGGAACAAGCCTTGTCCTTTTTGGCCAGGAAACCAGAGATGTTTTAAGTCTAAGGTCCAATGAGTGGATTAGAGTAGTTCCGCAATTTGCAAGCAGTCCTTCTTTGGTGGCTGCCATGCTGCTGTCTACTCCACTAGCTCTGAGGAAAATAGGCAATTAAAGCTGAAATCATGATTTCATAATTATAAGCCATGTAGGAAACCACAGATCAGGGCTTCTCTTTCTTCTACAAATTTCCACATATTTTACTTGCTTATGGTATATATCAGAGCCCTGGTGGCACAGCGGTTAAGAGCTTGGCTGCTAACCAAAGGTCGGCAGTTCGAATCCAACAGCCACTCCTTGGAAACCCTATAGGGCAGTTCTACTCTGTCCTATAGAGTCAGTATGAGTCAGAATCGACTTGATGGCAACAGGTTTGGTTTTTGTTTTGGTATGGTACACATCACAGAGACAGGACCTAAAAAATCAATTAAAAAAAAAAAGTGAGACAGACAAAATGAATTAAAATGGTTTGAAGGAGAAAAGGCTGAAAAACTACTTGAACTATGTGAGGGTAGCTGGCCTGCCTCACTGCCCACTTGACCAGGTTGGCAATCATAATATTCCAAAAGTTCAGCATACAATCTAAAATTGTTTTACATACAATGAATTGGGAAATTTGAACCATTTCTTAAGGGAGGAGAGAATCAATGTAAGATGAGACAAATTTAGGAATTAGCAAAGACTTTAAAACAGTTACCCTAAGCATACTCCATCAAATAGAAAAAAGCACTCCTGAAGGGGTGGAAAAATAGATGTTTCAGCTGGGAAATAAAAACATTAATTAAAAAAAAAAAGACTGAAATGTTAGAATTGAGAAATATAATACCTGTCTTAAAAAAAATTAAACACACCTGTAAAAAGTTTAACTGGCAAAAGTTGCATGACAGATAAATTTATAACAATGACAAAAAAGATATATTTACAACAATGACAAAGAAACAACAAAAAACCAGTACCTGCTGAGGCTGCTTATGTACAACCAAAACTTCATGGGATTTGGTTCCTTGGTTTGGAGGTTTAGGGTCATAGTTTATAGGGCATCAAATTAATTGGCCTAATGACGTGTTTAGTGCCTCTGTTCTACCTCCTAGTTCTTTTTGTAGTGCCTGGGTCTTAAAAGCTTGCCAAGTGGCCCTCCAAGACCTCTATTTCCATGGAGCAACAAAGGAAGGAGAGTCAGGAGTAGGAGGAGGATATGCAATGTGTGGCTAGTTGCCTCCATGAACAACTGCCTCCTTTGCCATGAGACAAGAAGAACTGGGTGGTGCCTCCCTACCATTACTAAACATTTTCATCAAGGACTCTATAGAAGAATCCTGGCCAAAAGGAGGAAAATGCAGATCAGAATTTCAAATTGTCATGGACTCCAGACTTGATGGTGCCATGAAGGCTGGAAGAACCCCTGAAACTACTGCTCTGAGAAAATCTTTAAACTTTAAACCAAAAATATTCCCTGAAGTCTTCTTAAAGCTAAACACTTGTTTAGCTTAACTAGTAAAAATGTCTGCCTTAAGCAGTATGCTCTTTTAAGAACTATCTAAATGGGATCAAATTGGCAGCAGAAACTAAAAAAATTAGATAGGAACATTAGGGGTCAGATAGATTATGTTAATGGGGGAGGAACAACTCAGAAAAGGAGAGTGAGAATGATTGCACAACTCAAAGAATGTTATCAATGTCACTGAATTGTACACGTAGAAATGGTTAAACTGATGTGTTTCGCTGTGTATACTCTCAACAACAACAAAATAAATTTAAAAACAAAGATAAGAAAAACATTAACTAGACTGCCTCAATAGCTGATGGTAATATTACAGATAGATCAATACAAATTTACCCTGGCCTTCAGTGAGGGACAGTGAAAGATTGATAAAGGAAATGCACAGAACCTCAGGGACCTGCAGAACAAATCAAAAGCTCTAATTTTCATGTTATCAACCTCATAAGAGAGGAATTTCATATCTTGGTGATTTTATTGAAAAGTGTTTTTTTATCTCTAAATTGGAATGGAAATTGCTGGTCCTATAGGTTGGAATGCATCCCAGCATGCAATGGAAGGGAGTTGCAATATGTACAGAGAGGGAAGTCCTTTAGGAGCCATGTTCTGCCAGAGAAGGCAAAGAAAACCTTGACTCTTGTTACTGGGATTGAGATGAGAGCTCGGTGGTTCAGGCATATTCCTTAAGGTTGTCTTGGAGATGACAATGCTGATTTTTGGTAAAGGGCAAGAAATTAATTTTGGAACCAGTTATACTCTCTTAAGCCCAATGAGGGACAGTCAAAACCCTGATTATTGTCATCTCAGCTACTTGGTGCTGGAGCCAGGGACACTAGGCCTTACAGGTTCAGGTTCAAGATCAGGGGACAGCCTCGAGGCTCTCTAATGAAAGGCAGTTGTGACCTGGGTTGTCCTACTCCAATGGAAAGAGGCTGACACTGTGAACATCCACTCAGGATTTCCCTCTTACCTTGCAGCCCTATAGGACAGAGTAGAGCTGCCTGATAGGGTTTCCAAGGAGCAGCTGGTGGATTCGAACTGCCGACCTTTTGGTTAGCAGCCAACCACTTAACCACTGCACCATCAGGGTTCCTTTTTTTGTTTTTGTTTTTCTTGCCTTCCACCAGGTCTGCGGAGATGGATAGACAAGATCCTCTCAGTCTGTTGGATCTTGCAATGCAAAGTTTGCTGAGTGATGAAAACTCAATCATATGTTCCCTGGGAGGTCTCCCTGTCCCACTCTTCCCAACACTCCTCACTGTGGCCTTCACTGGGGGCCATATGAAGACTGTAGAGGTGATGGTGTTGGTCTGGCCCTTCCCCTGCCTCCATTTTGGATCATTCAGAGAGCTGTCGAAACCTGTGTTAGAAGCTGTGCTAGATGGGCTTGAATTTGTTTCTGCCAACACTGCATCCCCCAGGTAACTGTAGACTTGGGATATGAGTTGGGGCACAGGGAGTTAGAAGGAAACAGAGCTGGATTTAGGGATGCAGGGTCAAAAGATGTGCCAGAATCTGCTGGTGGTACAGCATCCCTCACTGGAAGGCCTTGAGACCGTAGTGGAGCCCCTTAAGAGAAGAACCTGGTATAGTTCAGAGTGAGGTTTATACTCCTGGTGGTGGCAACTTTGGACTACATAATAGATGGGGGTGAGGCAAATCTGAGACAGGATATGGATAAAAGAGTGCCACTAAGAAGGGATGATGGATGGGAGTGGGCAGGACTGATGTCTGGATAGAGGTCCTTTCCCAGGACCTGCTCCTGCTGGTCTCATATAGCTCTGCTATACATAGTCTCCATGACTATGAGCCCTCTCACTGGGAGGAATGCTTGGAGACACTGCAATCCACAGGCCGACAAGTACACACCCAATTGCACAGGACAGTCCCAACGTGACAGACACCCTGTGGAGAGCCATGCAGACCTTTACTAATATGGTCTCCTCAGTTTCTTCTACTTCTCTTGGTTTCTCTTGGTTTACCTCTCATATATTGCAGAGGGTCAAGAACAGTCATGGCTGTCTGCGCTTGTGCTGCCAGACACTGGTTTTTACACAAGCACTGTCCTGCAACTACCTAAGGAACCAGGGACTGCTGAAGATGGAGACCATCCAACAGTTCAGACTGCAGTGCAGATATCTGGGCAGCTTTGAACCATACCTAATCAATTTCTTCACCCTAGCAGAGCAGAGATTCCTGGGCAACCGCATCATGCATGACTTTCCTAGCAATCTCACTGCTGATCATTTGTCCCTGCTGAGTTCCCTGGGCCACCTAAAGAAGTTTCACCTGATCTCTGGCTGTCTCATATGGAAGCTCCATTAAGTGGCTCAGATAAGCGTGTGGAAAGTTCTCTGAAGATATAAGAACCAAGATCCCTTGGACATTCTTCTGATCCTTCCATATGAGGGAGTAGATAAGCTAGATGTGTACGGAGTCACTGAACACAGACACAAAGGCTGGGGTCCTCGGCCAGACTATACAGAACAATATGTCTGCAAGAGGCACCTAGTACACACCAGGTATAGAGTGTAGACTGCGGAATAAAACTCTGAGAAAAATCAGATGAGTTCTCGTCCTCCTCGATCTTACTGGTCTCTATAGAGGAGAGGGAATAAAGATAGAAAATTGTGAGTGTGGTATTCGGGAAGATAATACGTATATAGGGTCGCTATGAGTCGGAATCGACTCAACAGCAATGGATTCGTTTTGGCTTAATTGCACCACAAGAACTGATTCTGTTCTTTGGTGGAGGGTGCTTCCTGCTTTTCCCTCTACCAATATGGGAGCTCCCTGGGGCAGAACTGTGCCCAGCCTAGAAACTGAAATAGCTTCATCATTTTGTAGGTTTCATAAGAGGGGTGGGGTAAAGGCAGTGACCCAAGAGAACTAGGGAGATTAGGGCCCTAGAATGAGTGAGACAGTCACACCAAGGGTAGATAGATACTAGACCTTTGTGGCTTCCCAGTGGCCTCGTACCATGTAGTTGGTGGTAAGGAGTTTATCAATTTTTAGGGGGTTTAGGGAAGGCTGTCTGGAAGCCCTGGTGGCGTAGTAGTTAAGTGCTACGGCTGCTAACCAAGAGGCTGGCAGCTCAAATCCACCAGGCGCTCCTTGGAAACTCTATGGGACAGTTCTACTCTGTCCTATAGGGTCGCCATGAGTATGAACCGTGGGTTTGGTTTTTCGGTCCCCACTATATTTCTTGTGAGGGAGGAATAAGATTGCTAACATGCAAATCTCACTACAGCCTCTTACAAAGTGATGTCTCCAAATAAATGATGATTATTATACTTATTAGTTAATTTAAGGTACTCAGACTGATTTCTGGCTGTGGTCACACAGAGTGGCCCCATTCCTCCCATGCCCTCCTTTGCACAAGTAAAAATTCCTGAATATAACCACCAAGTAATACAGGAAGACTCTAAGGGGGTAAAGAAAAAGGTAGTTTGTTTGTCACCTCAGGACTAGAGGAACAGCCTATCAGCAAATTCCCTGGGTTTCTCTTTTGCCTCCCTTACATCCTGGACGGTTCTATTCAGAACCACAAACCAGGAGAAACAAAAATATCACCCAAAGAGAAGCCTGTTTCCTCTGGTCAAAAGATGAAGGATGACCTAAAAAAAAAAAAAGGAAAAAAAAAAAAAAACCTTTTGAACAATACCCACCCTATACCAGGAAAACACCTATGAAAAAACCACACTCTCCACTGTGCTTTAGATAGGTCTAGCAGAGGGTGATTCAAATACTCTGCTGGATAACATCAGGAGAGTGCTGTGGGTACTGAGCCTACCCCCTCACCTGGCAGCAGTGAGTCTTAACGAGGCTGTGAGTCAGGAGGACTAATCCACATGCCACATTCCGCTCTTCTTAACCGTCAGCAGGTCCTATGGGGAACCAAGCTCCATGCCCATCTGGCAGCAGCAAGACTGAATGATGTGATGCAAGGCAGGGAACTTTGGCACTCCACTCCCCACCCACACTGGTGTCAGTGCCCATGGGAGACCTGAGTCTTCACCCCAATCTGGCATCAGTGAAACTCTGATACTCCACCCTCTCCTGTCATGAACCAGGCAAATAAGGTGGTTGAAGGTGGGGTGTCTTCTCCCACCCTTCTGTCATCAGAGACCAGCATGCAACTAAGCTTCCATTGTCACTTGGAGACAATGAGGGGATATGACTCGGTGCCCTGCTTTTACTGTGAAAATGGCAACAGGGCCAATAGCCAAGTTAAACTTTCGCCCACCCATCTACAATGAGCTGGTGCGATTCAGTAATGTATTTTGACCAGGGTGTTGTCAGTGGGACCCAACAGGGAATTTAACATCAATCACCACATGGACTGCTGTGCTCACCTCATATGACTTGTTTTCAAAAACAGATACTGAAGTATGGGTTGGGTTCAGGTTTTAAAACATTTACTCTTAATTGAAACACTTATACACATAAAAATGTCTAGAGAGTGGCAGTTGCCATAGACTGTAGTTCATTTACTCTTAATATTCTGTGATCACCTGTTGCCATGGTGATGTGATGATGCACATCTAACCCCCGGTTCTGTCACTCTATGTGCTAACACCTAACAGGTAGAAAAGTTCTCAACCTCATACCAGCGTCTTCCGAGATGGGAAACCTAAACTGTTGTTCTAGAGGTATACTCATATTGACATTTTGATGATGCCACTCCAAAGGGGCCATTTATCTTTTTCCCAAATGTTTATCTCATTATTTTTCATTTTCTCCTCTCAAATTTGTCATCCAGACTTATAAATGTGTTTTATAGTTACATTTTATACCTCAACCTCTATTTTGATTCTTCTATCAAGCAGATTGCCTTTAAAAGTTTTCTTCATTTACAAAAATGTAGTATTTCCTTTTGAATCCTGTGCCTCTCACGTCTCCATTAGGTATTCACTGGGGAAATATGGCAAAATCTATTCTAATGCTGTTCTGCTCTCAGTCAGACCATTAAGTCTGTTTTTTTAAATGTGAATTTGTGCCCTGCTTCACCGTTTTCTCCTCTTTCTGGGACTCTCTGTTGTGTTCCCTGTCAGGGTGGTCATTGGTGGTAGCTGACCAACATCTAATTCTTCTGATCTCAGGCTGGTGGTAGGATTTCACCATTTTAAAAGCTTCCATAATTGACTGTTTATATACCAAAGGATTGGAGAATAAATAAAATTGCAAGTGTGGCCTAGAATTGAATGCAGTCCCAAATGCAAGCGGGCTTTTAATGAAGTGCACCCTACTGGGTGCATCTACTGATAATAAAAGCAGTAGCAGCACAGGTGGACCTGTGGAGGCTGAAATCATTTGGGAAGGTGGCAAGAAGACACTGCCTGTTTAGTTGGACTTCAAATGAGCAGAAGGAGAGAAAGAACTCTGTCATTACGTCATAGTGTGTATTTCAGAACTATTTGTAGATTGACTGTTTAACCTTGCTTTAGGTTACCTTTAGCTAAGAGCCAAGGACTCTGTTTCTCATTCTCCTCTGCCATCTTTCTTCCACCAAAGATGGCTCAACATCAGCTCAGTCCATGATTAAAAAAAAAAAAAAAAGTACATCCAAGCACTCTAGCTCATTTTCCAAACCAAGGAAAGCTCCCAGAGATATTCATGAGCAACACCATCAATGTACTGACAGTTACTGCGTCTTCCTAGTTCCTTTAGACAACTCATTAGAGGACATATTCACAGACCGCACAGATGAAGAGGCTGCACCTAGTGCCAAATAAGGTTGTCAATCAATATCTCAGACAGAAATTGTTGCTTCCTTGGTTTATTATTTCTTTTTCACACGATTTCAGATATGAAAATACCAAAGTACATGACAGATGATAGACACTATTTGGTGGCTCAGGGGGACACTCTTACCAACTACAACTTGATTCAAGAGGACATCAGAACATAAACTCTATGGTAGGGGGCCTTCTCCTCAGCAGTAATTTCTCTGTGTATTAAGAATTTTGGAATTGAAAACAGAAGTGGAGATTAGAGAAACATCCTACAGGAATAACTCATGCCTTTTTCCACAAGTATTCTCTATGCTTACTTTTGGGTCCAGAACTCAAGTTCTGCTTTCCATCTGTTTTTTCGAAAGTAACCAAGAGAAAAAACGGCCTGTGCCAACAGTACCCAGCATATTTTGATTATCAATGTGTTTTCTTTTCTGTAATAGCAGGTAGTCTCAAGAGCATTTGAAAATGGTACGTAGTCTAGAGTCAGTTAATTGCTGTGGAAAAAGCCTAGATGATAAGAAACACAGGGCTTCCATGCTGGCATTAGTCTGGAGAGACACCTCGATTCCAAATTCCTGGTAGGAATGAGGATCGGGGGTGTGGTAAAAGAAATGGATGTTCCAGGTGAAGAACTATGGCCATGTTTTTACCATCCCTGGATGCAGCTGGGTTCCCTTTAGGTGGTAAGTGTGTGCATGGGCATATGCTGGTGTCTATTTGGTGTAATTGTGAATATGCATGTGGGGGTGAGTTTGTGTGTGTCAGGAACTATGTCCCACTGACACAATACAACTGACAGTGTAAACGGTCTTAAAAAACCTCCCATCAAAACTGTACACGTTACATGTATTAACTCATTCAAACTTCACCGCAGCTATACCTAGAGGTTTAATTACTATCCCTTCTCCTCAGATGAAGAAACTTAGGTGCAGACGTAAATGGCCCAAGCTCTCGAGTTTCTAAGTGGAAGAGCTGAAATATAAATCCAGGCCTGACCCCAATACTGAGCTGCACTCACGCCTCAGTAACGTTTTCATTAGTCACTGTGCACGGGAGTTCCACCATCCGTGTACGGGCCTGCAAGTACATGAGCCTAAGGAGACCACAAACACTGACCGTCATTATTTGTGATGGTCCCACACACCAGGGGAGCCAATGGTGTATTTTACCCGGTTTTGGCATTGCCACTAGTGTGAAATGCACACAGGAAACCCACAGGCTGCTGGTCAGCTCGCAGACTGTGAAAGATGTGAGGCACCATGTGGGACCCTGCTGGAGTCACTTCTCAGCACATGGTCCAAAGCAGATAAAGATCAGGGAGATACTTTAGTGTGTTTGATGCTATTATCACCACGTGCCCTGAAATGCTCAAAGCCTGTGAGCTTCACACTCTAGGGACAGTTATACACAAGAACTCACAATACCTTTAGTTATTAGCCTGGTGTCCAGCACCCTTGTTGCAACTCTCTTGTCCAATGGGCCTGGAGGGCTTCAACATTCTACCCATGCTTCCCCAACATAATGAACGCCCCCACTGTTGGATGGATGGTTATGTGAGCATGGACAGCCAGCTGTCTCAAGGAATACACACACATGGTATAGAACGGGAAGAATGGAATGAAAAATATCATGACTAATAGTGGCTATTTTTAAATGAGAGCCCCTGGGTGACACAAATGGTTAAGTGTTCAACTACTAGCCTAAAGATTGGTGGGTCAAACCCACCCTGAGGAACCTCAGAAGACAGGCCTTGCAATCCTCTTGAGAAAGGTCACAGCTTTGAAAACCCTATGGGGCAGTTCTACTCTGCACAAATAGGTCTCCATGAGTTGGAATCAAATTGAAGGCAACTAACAGCAGTAATGTTTTTAAAGGGAGAAGCAGAGTGGGTGTCACAAGTAGTTTGCAATCAGCTACTAACCCAAAGGTTGGTGGTTCAAACCCATCCAGTGGCTCTGTGGAAGAAAGGCCTGGCAGTTTGCTTCCATAAAGATCACAGCCAAGAAAACCCCATGTAGCAGCTCTACTCTGTAACACATGGGTCACTATAGTCAGGAGCCACTCAATAGCAGGTAAGAACAACAGCAAATTTTTAAATGGTAAAACCAAACCGGTTGCCATTGAGTTGATTCCAACTCATAGCAACCCTATAGGACAGAGTAGAACTGCCTCATAGAGTTTCCAAGGAGCACCTAGTGGATTCAAATGGCCGACCTTTTGGTTAGCAGCTGTAGCACTTAACCACTATGCCACCAGGGTTTCCTCTTAAATGGTAGAATATCAATATTTTCAAATCTTTTATTACGACTGTCTTTATAACAAAAGATTAGTGAATGAATACAACAAAATGTTTTGCCTATAATTGAATTCAGTGACTCATTATAAGGCTGCTTTTAATCAAGTGAAAAACCCTATACTTCCAATAATACACACAGTAGCAGCACATAGCATCTGTGGGGCTGATATGATCTTGGAAGATTTTGAGAAGATACTGGTGATTTAGCAAGGCTTAAAAAATGGTCAGAAGGGTGGGACTCTGTCATTAAATCAGTGCGTATTTTAGCACCATCTGTAGACTGACTATTTCACATTGCTTTAGGTTACCTTAGCAACAAAATCAAGGCCACAGTTAGTCATCACTTTCCAGTTATCGGCCATCCTTCTTCCACCAAGGAAGATGCACAAGTATAGTTCTGCCTATGTTTTTATCCAAACACTTCGACACACTCCTGTTCCGCTTTCAAGTCAATCAAAGCTCTTAGAGTAATTCTTGAACACCATGACCCATGTACTCACAGTTAATCTGCATCCTACTAGCTCCTTTTTTTTTTTTTTTTACTAGCTCCCCAGGATGACACATTAAAGAAGTTCCCCAGTGACACAGCAGATAACACCCCATCTAATGCCGAGGTAAAGCTGCCAATCTTTGTCTGAGAAGTATTGCTTTCCTGGCTACTTTCCTTTTCAATTGAGTCCAGCTATGAGACCCTTACTATGTACACTATAGATGATACATACTGTTTTCTTTGGGAGTGCAAGGGAAAACTCTTACCAGCTGCCACCTGATTCAAGAGAGCATTAAAAAATGATAGCGCCAGCTCATAAACTATGGAATGGAGCCTTTCCTCACTAGCACTCTCCCCTTGGATTAGGAATTTTCTAACTGCCAACGCAAATGGGCTTGAGAGAGACACATCCTCCAGGAGAATTCTGTGTCTTTCCTCAGGTGTCATCTGCTTCTTTTGGGTCCTTGACCTCCACCAGTGTTTGATATCTAGTTTTCTAAGGTCAAATATAGAAAGAAATATGCAATCCATACCTAGCATGATGTGATTCTCATAGTTTTTTGATTTCTGTAATTGCAGATGGCCTCAAGAGCAAGTAAAAATGGTATGTAATCTGGCATCAGTCAACTGCTATGGAAAAAATATAGATAAAGAAAGCAGGGGTTTCTTGCTGGGTCAGTCTGGAGAACTATCCTGATTCCAGTTCCTGGTAGGAATGAGGGTTTGGGTGTAGTGAAAGAAACTGATTTTCCAGTGATATCAGGTCAGCAAACTATTCTACAAGGACGGGCAAGAAAGTTTACATCTTCCTCATCTTTGGATCTCTAGGGCTGCACTCTTTAAAATTAATTTAATTGATTAATTCAATTAACTAAAATAAAAATACAATCACTAAATCACACTAGTCATATTTCAAATGCCCAAGAACATTATGTGCTAGCAGCTGCTGTATTGGACAATGCAGAGAGAACATTTCCATCATCACAGAAGTTTTCCTTGGGCAGATGCTCTGAGCCTAGTACAGGGGTCTGTTAAGTGAACCCATCTAACCTAATGTGCCCCGAACAGTTGGAATTTCAGGTTGATAATATTGGGTTCAGAGCAAGAATGGTCCAGTGGAAATAGGGAAGTGACACTGAAAGGGCAGTCCATCACTTCCTCACTCTCGTCTTAAGGTTTGCAAACTGTGAGCACTGGTGTATTGAAGACCTCTAACTCCACAGAGGCCAGGAAGGTCTGAGAGCCCAGGGAAAGGAGCTGCGGTTTTCTTTAAGTCAGCCAGCATGACCTCAACTGGGATAGTTTCTAATATCATTCTTGATGTTTCTGTTACTAAAGATTGGGGGGTAGACAGGAGGCATGACTCCAGTAGTGACGAAGAAGACCCTCAAGGTAGGTTCCAACGGGAAAGGATTCCTGGGAGCAGTCTGGTTACTCCTGCTGCTTCAGAAACTAAAGGAAAAGGGAGGGAATGAAGTCAGAAAGAAAAAGGAAATATAGGTGGAGGTCTCTTTTGCTCTTTTCATATTTTGTTTATAGAAGAGTAAGGCATTCTGTCTATGGCTTTGAGTGTGAAATGTTTGAAATCATCTTTTCTTCCTTTGCCATTTCAAGATAATCAATCCCATAAGACCTGCCACGGCTGCCACTCCCAAACATCAAAGCCTGAGATTTGGTGGCTTAGCATCACTTGGGATTTGAGAACGAGAGCTTTTGTGTTGGGTTTTGGTGTTGACCAATGATACGGGATATCTGGTGGGTTACAACGATCTAACAGGCACATAGTTGAACCTGGAGACAAAGTCCTTGCAGCGTGTGCCAGGTGGGGGGTGAGAGGTCAGCCCTCTCCCTTCTGCACCTTCATAGCTGTGTGTCACTGTCCACGCCTGCTGTAAAGGGCACCCCAGGTTGAAGATGTAAAGAACATTTACTCTGGGCTCACTGCACATGCTCTGTGCCCAGGAGAAGTAAGAAGGGAAACATAACCTGGAGCACATTTATAGCCTCCACCGCTCACCCAAATCCCAAGTCCTCGTTTTAAGAACAGAACCAGAATTTGCGAGGCTTATGTTCAGCTGCCTCTTGAAATGCTCCAGGGCCTGCAGGATTCTAGAGGACGTGTGTGAAGGGGCTGTTGGGCTTGCAACACACACTTGCTGTCACAGTCCACTGACCTGGTCTCCTGAAACTGACCAAGCCCTGGACAGAGCCTCTGGACAGCAGGGCTAGGGAGGGGAGGCCAGTGCTTCTGTCTGAACCCACAGCTCTGGGACTTCAGTCACACCCAACTCAGCTACCTTTCCTCAGGCCTGTCCAGGTGCCCTCACCTTTGAGTGTTCTCGAGGCCTGGTGAAAACCCTGGCAGGTAGCATTTATTTCTGAGGCCATCCCTGTGTAGTAGCCCTGTTGCCTCATTTGTAGACTAAAGGAAATTGGACAAGTCATTTCACCTCTAATCTCATACTCACCCTCCCTAGTGGGCTAGGAAACTTACGGGGTCATTGTGAGGATCAAATGTCTCCCAAGTTCCTAAGTCACCACAGGCACAAAAGGGTCACTTGATAAGTGGGGTTGATTGTTGCTCTCTCCCACAGGGCTCTGCATAACCTCTGACCCATGACTGGTGCTCCCTGGGAAGGACTGATTATTTAATTGATACGTGGAGGCAGTATACTTTGATCATTCCCCCAGTGTTCCCAAACTGGAGAACCATGCGACTGGGGGAGGTTGACAGGGGGAAATGAATTGGGGAATAATTAGGAGAAAGAAAAGAGGCAGAGAGTAGTGAGGGAAGGGAGGAGGCAGGAAAGGCAATGTCATACACAGAGGGTCGTGGAGATAGTGGCTGCCCTCTTGGAGGAACAAGAGGACATGGCATTGCTTCCTGGCCAAAGTTATATACAATGTCAGGGCAGGAAATGTACTCTGGAGGTCCTAGACTCCTTCCTTCACTGCAGAGATAAAGCCATCAAGGCCCCAGGAGAGCAGAGATGAGGGAAGAGCTGGGTGCTGAGGTCAGGCTATATTCTGCCATGAGCAGCAGGAGCCCAAGTTCTCATCTCAACACTGACTCTCCCTTTCCCTTCCCAAGGCCTCACCACAGTCATCACGCCCCTGGTCCACTTGGAGGCTAACTTCTCAGAATCTGAGCAGGAGAAGGAGAACAGCACTCTCCCTGAAATGTGAGCGTGGAAGGGGTAGGATGAAGAGGGGAAGGCAAATAAGTTCCCGTGTGCGCCACTGCTTCCTTAACTTTCATTTTGGCACTTTAGGGAAAGCAACACAACTGGGATTCTGGGTGGCATACATGGAAGAGGAGAAACCATTATAAAAATAAGTTTACGTAAGTGAAGAGAACATTGTCCCTGAGGAAGAGATAGCCAGTCCATAGAAGGCCCTAAGGGTGGTTAGGTCTTGGACCTAAGGCTAAGCTGACCAATGGCTGCCTTAATTTAGAAAAGAGGGCTGTAGGGTGGCCATGTGCATAACCACAGGGGGTGCGATTCACAATGAATTATTTGCGAAGGGTATCCCTGAAATTGCTCAACTTTCCCTATGCAGAAGCCAACCTGCCCTCCCATCACCCTTGGGGTCTGCAGAAAGCACCCAATTAACCACTGAGGGTGGTGAGACCCTGTGTGGTGCCCTGATCTCCTCTGCTCCAGGCACCTGCAAAAGAGGTGGGGAATCCAGAAGCACCTCAGGTGCAAGCAACATAGCTCACCTGGCTCTTCTCTGCCTCCCTGTGGGTGCATTGTCTTCCTGCCATCAAGTAGGGGCTCTGTAGGATCCCAGTCTCACTAGGAGTTTCCCAAGCTTTCAGGGCCCTCAGCTTCTGGGGAAACCTGCTGAGAAACAAGGGTCACCTCAGGGCACTGTTTCTATAGAATTTCTGTACATTTTTGTATAAATTCAAACAAAACACAAAAATCTGAAAAAATTCAATGCTTGGCTCACATGGAATGAATTAAGGGGGTAGGATTACAAGTCACCTATGATTCCTGTATTTACTTTTCAATTTTTAAAATAAACAAACAAAAATAGAACTGGTTTTAATACATATTAAAAAGCTGTGTCTTCTATAACCTTTTCATGTCTAAAAAAAAAATTTTTTTTTTTATATAGTAAATTCATAAAAGTTGTTTTCATTACCATAGGATAATGATTTTCTTTTTTTAAATTGAAAGGCATAGGCAAGTGTCATGGATTGAATTTTGTCCCCCCAAAAATATGTATATCAATTTGGTTAGGCCATGTGTGGTTGTCCTCCATTTTGTGATTGTAATTTTATGTTGAGAGGATTAGGGTGGGATTGTAACACCACCCTTACTCAGGTCACCTCCCTGATCCAAGGTAAAGGGAGTTTCCCTGGGGTGTGGCCTGCACCACCTTTTATCTTTCAAGAGATAAAAGGAAAGGGAAGCAAGCAGAGAGTTGGGGACCTCATACCACCAAGAAAACAGCACCAGGAGCAGAGCCCATCCTTTGGACCTGGGGTCCCTATGCCTGAGAAGCTCCTCAACCAGGGGAAGATTGAGGACAAGGACCTTCCTCCAGAGCCAACAGAGAGAGAGAGCCTTCCCCTGGAGCCAAGACTCTGAATTTGGACTTGTAACCTACTAGACTGTGAGAAAATAAATTTTCTTTGTTAAAGCCATCCACTTGTGGTATTTCTGTTATGATAGCACTAGATGACTAAGACAGCAAGGTTTCGTGGTGGTGTTAGAAAAATGATCATTAGAGGGAAAGGGGAGAGTTCCAGGAAGCTGTCCATGTGTAATGTGAAGATCTCATGACTGGATTGTATGGATGCAGGTGTGGAGGGAGTGGGGTCATCACTTCCACACCTGTTCCATCAGATCAATCACATAGCCCAGGTGCATGGGTCTCTGCGTTTTCATCCTAGATTCCACAGTCCTTCTCTTTCTGCTATAGTATTTTCACTGAAGGCTGCCCCACTTAGCAACCAGGTGAAATTGTTTTGTGGAACATTTATGTGCACCTCTGCCCTCAGCAAAGAGCAGCAAACAGGACTCAGTGCCCTGTTGACCTGATCCCTGAAAATAAGAGGAATCCAAAGTGCCTCTCCAGGGCCTGAGAAGCCTTCTGAGTCTGGCAGCCCACACCAGCATGCCCCGCCTCTGTCTTGATTCCAGCCCCTCTGTTTGTGTCGCAGATTCTGGACTGAACTCAAGTGGAAACCAGGACCTGAATGCATCAGCCTTGTCTAGATGAATCTGCAGCTGCCTCTGTGTTTTTCTGTATTGATTTTTATTTATCAGTTTATTTTACTTTATGTTTTATTCTTAAAATTATTAAATTTAAGTTTATTATTGTTAATTTCTATCATTGGTATTCTTTATATATTGTAATTTATGTTTGAGTCATTTAGTGTTATAGTTAAGAATTTTCATTTTATTTTACAAATTTATCTGTTTTCATGGGGGTATCATTTTAGCTATAGCAATTTACATTTACTTCCTAATTTTATTAAGGAGCCCTAGTGGTGCAATGGTTAAGTACTCTGCTGCTAACCTAAAGGTTCAAACCCACACAGTGGCTCCACAGGAGAAAGTCCCAGCAATTTGTTCTTGTAAAGATTACAGCGAAGAAAACTCTACAGGCAACTCTACCTTGTCACATGGGTCAGTATGAACCAGAATCAACTCAGTGGCACCCAACAACAACAGTTTTATTATATTAGTTTCTCATTGGTTAGAGTCCTAGTCATATACATGGGGTTCAATTCATGTAGATCTTAATACATATGACAACTATAATACAAAGACACGGGGTATAAGAAATTTATACGGCTGTAAGGCTTCTACAATTTACTAGAATTGGTAAAATACTAACTCTAATTAGGCTGTGAAATGTTTGATATATATATATTTGCTATCCCCAGAAAAATCACTGAAGACAATTCTAAACCAACTCAAGAAAAATTGGGTAGCTTCCATAGTCTCTAGGAGAGGAATAAAGCAGGTTTTTGTGTGAAAAAAAAGTATTCATTTCTCTTGGGTCGATGTCTCTCCATGCCTGTCCTATTGCCACCATGCCCCCACCCCAGCAGGATCTAGGCATGTCTCCACAATGGGCTATGGGTAAGGGCATGGCGGCCCACTGTGTCTGATCCTTTCCCCTGCCTGCTGCAGGGACAGCTCTTCTACCCAGTGCTCTTCCAGCCCCAGCATTAATCCATAGCTAAAGAGGCGTAAGAAGAAGCAGGACTCTCTAGGCCCAGAGGCTGTCCTGGAACCTGCTGGAGCAGCCACTCCTACAGATCTTTTGTATTAGAGATGCCCAGTTCATGAGGTCTCTACTTCTTTTCACTGTCAGTGCCTCTTTCAGGTACCTCTTCGTGGTCACTGCCCTTAGCCCCTTTCAACTTGCTGTCCCCACTCTTTCCTCCCTCTGTCAGGCATTGAAGTGGCTGACCTATCTGATAGGCCTCCTGTCTTCCCCTGCTCCCTTCCTCACACCAGGTGTGGACTGGAAGATGAGGAGCCCAACTCCTGACTCACCTGATCCTGCAGCTGCTGCTCAGTCCCTTCCCCCTTCATGGTTAAGCCAATTTGGGGGGCCCTCTGAAGGGGAATGAAGGAGGCCCTTTGCATCCCAGGGCCTCAGTTACAACTGCAGCAGATGTCAGTTCTACCCTTCCTGATGTTCCCAGCACCTGCAGAATGGAATCACCTACACCCAGGAGTTTGGATTCCCCTGTATCTTTCTCACAGAGCCCCCTCCAATCAGGCACCTTAGTGTCCCTGTGTCTACCAGCCTGCCAAGTGCTACTTCTGCAGTCAGTTCCAGCCCCTCAACCACCACATCCGCAGGCTTGTCCTCTCATCCTGCTTCTTCTGACTTTGGGGTTATTCTCATGGACACAGTGATCCCCTCCCCTAACATGCAGTCATTCTCAATCTAATCAATCTTTTTAACAGCTATGTCATAATCCAAGCATGAAAGAAGCAGTGCCCTTTGACAGATTTTTAGGATTCTTTTGGACTTTGGCTATTACAATGGAGCACTGGGTTTTTTTTTATACTTGAATATGTGTCTTTGTTCACTGTTACCAGGGCCTGGCATACGTGAAATCAACCTCACAGGAGATGAATGTTGTACTTAGGCAGTAGGTACTAATATTATCCCCATGAGACAGGTGAGGACTTTGAATATTTCCCAATAGGAGGAGAACTTATTTGGAGAACTGCTGCCAGCTGTTACTATGATGGGAGTGAGTTGGAAGACAGAGGATGACCCAATGGTCCTTTGAGCCTTGGTCAACCAAATGTCCCACTTTGCCTTAGACAGGCATGTTCATAGCTGTTTCTCACATAATTATTGACAGCACCTCCTTTTACTTTTAAAAGTGTCTCTGTAAGATGGTAAATTACATGGCCAATAAAGAGAATGGGGAGGTTTGTAGTAAACAGATGGCTATAACCATCCAGAGACCCTCACCTGCCTGCCTCCCTTTCAGCAGACAAGAGTGACGGTGATGGTGAGACAGGAACTTGGGCACCCTCAATGAACCCCTAGAGTCCCGTTTGGAAGGTGAACATGGAGACCTGGAGGACATGTGGCTTCAGCAGGCGACAGCATCTCTCCTTGCAGGAGCCAGATAGGAAATGACAACTGCTCAGCACCCAGCAGATGTGGAAGATAGGGGCACCTTCCCCATGCTGTGTATGTTAAACTGGCAATTACAAAAGCCAATGACCTGAAATACTGACCTTATTTCCAATGGCTGCCACTGGGCTTAGTTTACATCAATGTCACCTCCTCCAAAACAAACTCTTATTGAATGAGCAGAACCACACAGATAGTATTTTAGCTTGGAAAGACCCTCAAGGAGCTTCCAAAAAGCAAGGCTTCATCCAAACATGATGATTTTTAGAGTAAGTTATTCTATCCTCATTCCTTTAAGGTTAGTCAAAGAACAAAGCAATAAAAATATATTTATTAAGTGTTGGCCACTTAATGCTACTGAAATCCAAATCATAAGATTCAGCTAGCTTAGGAATTGCATATGAGTCCCTGTAATGGTAGAAGTAGACTCAAATATTTCTAAGGTTTGTTATAGCAAAGATGGACTCACAGAACTGTTTATGGATGAGAGAGTCAAAATGAAGTGTCTGAACTCAGAGGAAGATGAGCCACTCCAAAGTCTATTTTGGGTTTTCTAACTGCCTAGCTCCATTTCTTGGAAGAAAAAAAAAAATACTTGAAATTTATCTATAAAAGGCAGAATAAAAACATTTAAATCCAAAGAAGATCATGGTGCTATAGTGCCCCACCTTGATTAACAAGCTGTGGTTGTCTTCTCAGCTGCCCACCATGAAACCCACTACTAAAAAGCCAGGTTTCTAAATGCTCTTTGAGAGGAGTAAACTACAAAGCAGTGGCAAAAGAGTGCTAGTGCCATTAAGTTCAAATCCCTACTCCAGAATCATCATTACAGACAATATAATTCTTTAATTTACTTATTTGTCACTCAAAAGCAATTATATCAGTAGAAATATTAAAGTATCCAAGTAGAAAATACATTTCTAATTTAATGAAAGGATTCTCCTCAGAATTTTATCAACAGCTTTGCCCTAAAGAGGTGTATTGGAAAACACCTATCAAATTTGTTCTCTAAAACCATCCATCCCCCACTTCTGCAGTGAGATGGTTCTATTGTGTAACAGCACACCAATCCAACCACTAATGTAACAATCAGATGTTCAAAACAAGTTACTATAAGCATCTGTGAGAGAAAAGTACAAGAGAAAAGAAAAAAAGTCAAGTTTAAGGGAAAGCTATACTTGGAAAAATATTAATTATAATCCCTGTACCTCTATAGGGTCACTATGAGTCAGAATCAACTCAATGGCAACAGGTTTGTTTTTGTTTTGTTTTTTATACCTCTAACATGCATGGGGAAACCCTGGTGGCGTAGTGGTTAAGTGCTACGGCCGCTAACCAAAGGGTCAGCAGTTCGAATCCACCAGGCGCTCCTTGGAAACTCTGTGGGGCAGTTCTACTCCGTCGTATAGGGTAACTATGAGTCGGAATCAACTTGAGGGCACTGGGTTTTTTTTTAACATGCATGAATCAGACAGAGGGTGTGGGAGGGTCCACTTTCCCCACTTCTTTTAGCAGAGTGGAAATAAAACAGCTGTAATGTAACTCAACATCTGCGTCCTTAGCTCTGAGCCTTTATCATTAGAGTTCAAGATTCAGCAAAGGTATCTTCCTCCTAAAAGCTAACTTTAAAACAAGTATTTCTAGTTTCTCTTCATAGCCTTCCCCTATCTCACCCCACCCCCATTACCACAATTCTGGAATTTCCTGATAAAATGCAGATCATGATTTGTATTATTTAAGAATACTCGGCAAATGAACAAACACCTAACTTATCTCCCACCTTGGAAATTTGGGGAGTAAAAAGAAGGGAGGACTTTGAAGCCCACTGAAATTAAAGTACACATTTCATTTCAGTGAAATCCTTAATTTCTATCACTCATTACCTCTTTAAACACCGTGCTAAAACTGATTATTGTCCAAAGTTTAAATTTGTAAGCTTTTATGACATTTTCTTGAGCTCAAGAACCATGTACCTTTTTAAAAAGCCAATAAACTTTCAGCCCACATGACTTCACAAAAACAAAGAACAGTAATTTACAAATTTCTACCCAAATTGAGATACGATGTTTTCAAAAGTGTACTCTTATTTAAAGAAACACTTTTCTCAAAATCGATGGTTGCTAAACAAACAGCATGATGAAAGTTATCTTTTTAACCATAGAGAGCGCTCCCACACAGAGTTCACCATTCTATTGAGCGATTCCTACTGATGGAGAAATATTGATGTAGTTAGCAAGACTTGTGGAGCTCAACCTTAATTACACCAGAACGTAATGGTCCAGCAATAATGGACTTCTTAGGGAATGGTCAATCTAATACGGCAAAAATATGGAGATTGCTAGAGAGTGTCTAAAGGAATGGAAGGTCAAGTTACTTACCTTGTGCAAAGGGAGCATAAGGAATGCTTCTCCCCTACTTGCTTCTATGATTATGACAACAAATCTAGGCTTGACAACACAAAATGGACTACCCCAGGTCACATGAGAAAACTGGATGTCATAATGCTGGACATTTTTCACTGCTTGCCAAAACTTGCTGTTTTGTGCCAGTAGCCTCACCATGCCTGGAAAGGAGCAGAAATTATGTTAGAATTTCGCTGAATTAAAAGCGTCACTTTCACAAAAGAAAAGCAACAAGGGGGAGAAAAAGAATGGCATGGTATCTGTCTGCTCTCTTAAATAGCAGCCAAGTTGCAAATCCAAATTTGCTATACAGTACTTACTAGAGAAACACTTCATAATACAGCAAGCAAAGAATGACAAGAAATAAAGGTATTCCTGACTCAGGATCCAGAAACAGCTCATCATTTTCAATTTCAGGAGAAAGACCATGGAAAAGAATGAAGGAAAATCAACCTTTTAGGGCTCAAACAAACCAAACCCATTAATGTTGAGTTGATTCTGACTAACAGTGACCCTACAGGACAAAGTAGAACGCCCCATAGGGTTTTCAAGGCTGTAAATATTTACCTAGGCACACTGCATGTGTTAGTCATCTAGTGCTGCTATAACAGAAATACCATAAATGGATGGCTTCAACAAAGAGAAATCCACTTTCTCACAGTCTGGAAGGCTAGAAGTCCAAACTCAAGTCATCAGTTTCAGGGGAAGCTGCCCTGGAGGAAGGACTCTCTCATCAATCTTCCCCTGGACTAGGATCTTCTCAGTACAGGAACCTTGGGTCCAAAGGATACACTCTGCTCCTGGCACTGCTTTCTTGGTGGTATGAGGTCCCCAACTCTCTGCTTGCTTCTCTTTCCTTTTATCTCCAAAGAGATCGGTTTAAGGCACAATCCAATCTTATAGATTGAGTCTCAACAACATAACTGCTGATAATCACACCTCATTGCATCATACAGACAGGATTTACAACAAATAGGAAAATCACATCAGATAACAAAATGCTGAACAATCACACAATACTGGGAATCATGGTCTAGCCAAGTTGACACATATTTTTAGGGGACACAAATCAATCCACAATACTACATATCTTTGTCCCTCAGAGCAGTTGGTGGGTTCCAACTGCCAATATTTTGGTTAGCAGCCGAGCACTTAACCACTGTGCCACCAAGGCTCCTTTTAGGACTTAGTGGGTACTTAAACATAATGTACTGTAATGTTTCCTTTTATGAATAAAAAAGGCTGAAGTTCAGTTCCTGGTAGAACTGAAGCTGAAAAAAGCCCCAAAACAATTTTTTTTTTGGCAGGGGGGATTTTTTTCCTAAGCTGGCCAATGTTAGTCTGCTCACCAGAATATTTCCAAAAGACCATCTACATTAGTAGGGAATTCAAAAGACATAAGCAATCATCCTTGTTTCAAGAGTTTACCACGGCAGAGCCAAGATGGCGGAATAGACAGATGCTTCTGGCAAGACCTATTTACAACAAACACCCAAAGAAACAAGTGAAACCAGTATATTTGTGACAAGTTGGGAGCCCTGAGCTTCATAGGCAAGCTCAGAAAATGAACTGAGGGGCAGGGGGAGGAAGAGGCCATTCAGAAGCGGACAGGAGTTACCGGACCTGAATCACGGGGAGCCCTTCAGGCACCGTTCCTGGAGTGGTGGTGGTGGCGGCAGCAGCCTGCTACTAGAGTTTGGCCGCAGTTTCCTCAGGGAGAAGCAGCCAGCCACACAGCCTACTCGCACCTCTGGAACCTTAGGAGAATGGCGCTCTCAGCAAAAGCTAAGTACTTGCGTATATTTTAACGTGACCCCCCAACCTGCAAACCGGCCTCAGCGGCTGAATTCCCTAGGCCTAAGATAGGCACTGCTGAGCACCTAGAGCCAACCTCCCGGGCTTAGGGTAGGAAAAAATTTGCACTTGGGGAAAAAGATAATTTGCTAGCTCTACTAACTGGGGGAGCTCAGGACAGAAGTGGCTCATGTCCAGGCATAAACCGTCCATGGACTTTGAGCACCTTTCCCTTCTGCATGGACCTGTGTGGGCCTATTTTGGGAGAACAGGCCCTTGTTTGCAGACTCCAACCATTTCAGCTGTGTGGTGGAGAGATGGGTATTTCATGTTTGACATTGCTTTGCCTATTAAACAAGGTCCTCACCTACCCACATCAGGGACCTAAGGACTGGTAGCTCCACTCAGGTTACCCAGCCACCCACGACAGGGGTCCAAAGATAACTGGTATCTCCCAGTCCTTACAACCAAAAACTCTGGGTGCCCATGGTCCATCTGCAGAACCCACCCACCTGCACGCTCTATGGAACAGGGACGTGCTGTCCTCAGAGACACTCGGGGGTCAGTTCTCAGCCCCCTGCCTTGTTCAGAGCGTGACCCCATGCTGCAATCAGATACCGGTATATACACCAATCACCGCCACCCCTCTAAGACTGTAGGACAGTGCCTGTACCACACACTTGATGAACAGCTTGGAAACCTGAGCTGAATTCATACAAGAAAACTGAATGGACTCCTAGACTGATATACCTGATAACAGCTCTAGCCAACTAGGGACAGGACATCAGAGCTCCAAAGGTGAAAATAATCAAGCTAGCTCACTCAAGCAAGCCATAGGGGTATACCAAAACAAAACAAAGCAAGAAGCTACGACATAGTAAGCAAGCATGAACTAATACAATAACTTATTGATGGCTCGGAGACAACAATAAATATCAAGTCACATAAAGAAACATACCATGATCGCCTCAACAGGCTCTCAAAGAATCCAAGGATCTTCTAGATGAAAGTGCATTCCTGGAGTTACCACAGGCAGAATATAAAAGTTTAATACACAGAACCCTTCAAGACATCAGGAAGGAAATGAGACAGTATGCAGAACAAGCCAAGGAACACACAGATAAAGCAACTGAAGAAATTAGAAAGATTATTCAGGAACATAATGAAAAGTTTAATAAACTGGAAAAATCCATAGAGAGGCAGCAATCAGAAATTCAGAAGATTAACAATAAAATTACAGAAGTAGTCAACTTGATAGAAAGTTAGAGGAGCAGAATTGAGCAAGTAGAAGCTAGAATTTTGGAACTTGAAGACAAATCACTTCACACTAATATATTTGAAGAAAAAAACAGATAAATGGATTTAAAAAAATGAGGAAACCTTAAGAATCATGTGGGACTTTAGCAAGAGAAATAACCTACGAGTGATTGGAGTATCAGAACAGGGAGGGATAACAGAAAATACAGAGAGAATTATTGAAGATTTGTTGGCAGAAAACTTCCCTGATATCGTGAAAGGTGAGAAGATATCTATCCAAGATGCTCATCAAACTCCACATAAGGTCGATATTAAAAGAAAGTCACCACGACATATTATAATCAAACTTGCCAAAAACAAAGATAAAGAGAGAATTATAAGAGCAGCGAGGGATAAATGAAAAGTCACCTACAAAGGAGAGCCAATAAGAATAAGCTCGGACTACTCGGCAGAAACCATGCAGGCAAGAAGGCAATGGGATGACATATTTAAAAAATTGAAGGAAAAAAATTGCCTGCCAAGAGTCATATATCCAACAAAACTGTCTGTTAAATATGAAGGTGAAATTAAGACATTTTCAGATAAACACAAGTTTAGGGAATTTATAAAAACCAAACCAAAACTGCAAGAAATACTAAAGGGAGTTCTTTGGTTAGAAAATCAATAATATCAGGTATCAACCCAAGACACTGGACAGAGCAATCAGAAGTCAACCCAGACAGGGAAATCCAAAAAAACAAAGCAAGATCATAAAGTAAGAAAAAAACCCTCAAAACAGGGTAACAGTGATGTTATTGTATAAAAGAAGACATCAAAATGACAGCATACCTATCCATAATTACCCTGAATGTTAATGGACTAAAGGCACCAATAAAGAGACAGAGAGTGGCAGAATGGATTAAAAAACAAGATCCATCTATATGCTGCCTACAAGAGACACACCTTAGACTTAGAGACACAAAAACTCAAAGGATGGAAAAAAATATATCAAGCAACAACAATCAAAAAAGAGCAGGAGTGGCAATATTAATTTCTGACAAAATAGACTTTAAAGTTAAATCCATCAGAAAGGATAAGGAAGGATACTATGTAATGATTAAACGGACAATACACCAAGAAGATATAACCGTAATAAATATTTATGCACCCAATGACTGGGCTGCAAGATACATAAAACAAACTCTGTCAGCATTGAAAAGTGAGATAGACAGCTCCACAATATAGTAGGAGACTTCAGCACACCATTTTGGGTGAAGGACAGGACATCCAGAAAGAAGCTCAATAAAGACACGGAAGATCTAAATGCCACAATCAACCAACTTGACCTCGTAGACATATACAGAACACTCCACCCAACAGCAACCACGTATACTTTCTTTTCTAGTGCACATGGAACATTCTCTAGAATAGACCACATATTAGGCCATAAAGCAAGACTTAGCAGAATCCAAAACACTGAAATATTACAAAGCATCTTCTCTGACCACAAGGCCGTAAAAGTGGAAATCAATAACGGGAAAAGAAATCAAACACTTGGAAACTGAACAATATCCTACTCAAAAAAGACTGGATTATAGAAGACATGAAGGATGGAATAAAGAAATTCACAGAATCCAATGAGAATGAAAACCCTTCCTATCAGAACCTTTGGGACACAGCAAAAGCGGTGCTCAGAGGCCAATTTATATCAATAAATGCACACATCCAAAAAGAAGAAAGGGCCAAAATCGAAGGATTATCCCTACGACTTGAACAAATAGAAAGAGGGCAACAAAAGAAACCCACAGTCACCAGAAGAAAACAAATAATAAAAATTAGAGCTGAACTAAATGAAATAGAAAACAGAAAGACAACTGAGAGAATCAACAAGACCAAAAGCAGTTTTTTTGAAAAAATCAACAAAATTGACAAACCACTGGCCAAACTGACAAAAGAAAAATAGGGGAGGAAGCAAATAACCCAAATAAGAAATGAGAGGGGCAATATTACAACAGACCCAACTGAAATTAAAAGAATCATATCAGATTACTATAAAATATTGTACTCTAACAAATTTGAAAACCTAGAAGAAATGGATGAATTCCTAGAAAAACGCTACCTACCTAAACTAACACAAACAGAGACAGAACAACTAAATAGACCTATTACAAAAGAAGAGATCGAAAAGGTAATCAAAAAACCCCCAACAAAAAAAAAGCCCTGGTCTGGTTGGCTTCACTGCAGAGTTCTACCAAACTTTCAGAGAAGAGTTAACACCACTACTAATAAAGGTATTTCAGAGCATAGAAAAGGATGGAATACTATGAAGCCTCCATATCACTGATACCAAAACCAGGTAAAGACACCACAAGAAAAGAAAATTATTGACCTATATCCCTCATGAATGTAGATGCAAAAATCCTCAACAAAATTCTAGCCAATAGCTGCAACCAGTGACTGCCCTGACAGGGAACACAATAGAGAACCCCTGAGGGAACAGGAGAGCAGTGGGATGCAGACCCCAAATTCTCATAAAAAGACCAGACTTAATGGTCTGACTGAGACTGGAAGGACCCCGGTGGTCATGGCCCCCAGACCTTCTGTTGCTCCAGGACAGGAAACATTCCTGAAGCCAACTCTTCATACATGGATTGGACTGGTCAATGGGTTGGAGAGGGATGCTGGTGAGGAGTGAGCTTCTTGGATCAGGTGGACACTTGAGACTATGTTGGCATCTCCTGCCTGGAGGGGAGATGAGAGAGTGGAGGGGGTTAGAAGCTGGTGAATAGGACACGAAAAGAGAGAGTGGTGAGAGAGAGTCACATTAGGGGGAGAGTAATTGGGAGTGTGTAGCAAGGTGTATATGGGTTTTTGTGTGAGAGACTGGCTTCATTTGTAAACTTTCACTTAAAGCACAATAAAAATTACTATAAAAAAGTTATAGCCAATAGAACAACATATCAAAAAAAAAAAAATTCACCATGACCAAGTGGGATTTATACCAGGTATGCAGGGATGGTTCAACATTAGAAAAACAATTAATGTAATCCACCACATAATTTTTTTTTACCACATAAATAAAACAAAAGACAAGGATCATATGATTTTATCAACTGATACAGAAAAGGCATTTGACAAAGTTCAACACACATTCATGATAAAAACTCTCAGCAAAATAGGAATTGAAGGAAAATTCCTCAGCATAGTAAAGGGCATTTATACAAAGCCAATAGCCAGTATCACCCTAAATGGACAGAGCCTGAAAGCATTCCCACTGAGATTGGGAACCAGACAAGGATGTCCTTTATCACCGCTCTATTCAACATTGTGCTGGAAGTCCTAGCCAGAGCAATTAGGCTAGATAAAGAAATAAAGGGCATCCAGATTGGCAAGGAAGAAGTAAAAGTATCTCTATTTGCAGATGAAATGATCTTATACACAGAAAACCCTAAGGAATCCTCCAGAAAACTACTGAAACTAATAGAAGAGTTCAGCAGAGTATAGGGATACAAGATAAACATACAAAAATCAGTTGGATTCCTCTACGCCAACAAAAAGAACATCAAAGAGGAAAACACCAAATCAATGCCATTTACAGTAACCCCCAAGAAGATAAAATACTTAGGAATAAATCTTACTAGAGGTGTAAAAGACTTTTACGGAGAAAACTACAGTACACTTCTGCAAGAAACCAAAAGAGACTTACAGAAGTGGAAAAACATACCTTGCTCATGGATAGGAAGACTTAACATTATAAAAATGTCTATTCTTCCAAAAGCGATCTCCACATTTAATGCAATTCCGATCCAAATCCCAATGACATTCTTTAATGAGATGGAGAAACAAATCACCAACTTCATATGGAAGGGAAAGAGGCCCCAGATAAAAGAGGCATTACTGAAAAAGAAGAACAAAGTGGAAGGCCTTGCTTTACCTGATTTTAGAACCTGTTATACCGCCACAGTAGTCAAAAGAGCCTCATACTGGTACAAGAACAGATACATAGACCAGTGGAACAGAATTGAGAATCCAGACATAAAACCATCCACATATGAGCAGCTGATATTCAACAAAGGCCCAGTGTCAGTTAATTGGGGAAAAGACAGTCTTTTAAACAAATGGTGCTGGCATAACTGGATATTCATCTGCAAAAAAATGAAACAAGACCCATACCTCACTCCATGCAGAAAAATAAGCTCAAAATGGATTGAAGACCTAAATATAAAACCTAAAATGATAAGGATTGTGAAAGAAAAAATAGGGACAATGTTAGGAGCCCTAATACATGACATAAACAGTATAGAAAACATTATTAAGAATGCAGAAGAAAAACTAGATAACTGGGAGCTCCTAAAAATCAAACACCTATGCTCATCCAAAGACTTCACCAAAACAGTAAAAAGACTACCTATAGACTGGGAAAAAGTTTTTAGCTATGACATTTCCGATTAGCATCTGATCTCTAAAATCTGTATATAAAAAAAAAATCAACTACAAAAAGACCAATAACCCAATTAAAAAATGGGCAAAAGATATGAATAGACACTTCACTAAAGAAGACATTCAGGTAGCTAACAGATACATGAGGAAATGTTCATGATCATTAGCCATTAGAGAAATGCAGATCAAAACTCAATGAGATTTCATCTCATTCCAACAAGGCTGGCATTAATCCCAAAACACAAAATAATAAATGTTGGAGAGGCTGTGGAGAGATTGGAACACTTATACACTGCTGGTGGGAATGTAAAATTGTACAACCACTTTGGAAATCGATTTGGCGCTTCCTTAAAAAAGCTAGATGTAGAACTACCATACGATCCAGCAATCCCACTCCTCGGAATATATCCTAGAGAAATAAGAGCCTTTACACGAACAGATATATGCACACCCATGTTTATTGCAGCTCTGTTTACAATAGCAAAAAGCTGGAAGCAACCAAGGTGCCCATCAACGGATGAATGGATAAATAAATTATGATATATTCACACAATGGAATACTAGGCATCGATAAAGAACAGTGAGGAATCTGTGAAACATTTCCTAACATGGAGGAACCTGGAAGGCATTATGCTGAGTGAAATTAGTCAGTTGCAAAAAGACAAATATTGTATCAGACCACTATTGTAAGAACTTGAGAAATAGTTTAAACTGAGAAGAAAACATTCTTTTGTGGTTACGAGACGGGGGAGGGAGGGAGGGTGGGAAAGGGGTATTAACTAATTAGATAGTAGGTAAGAACTACTTTAGGTGAAGGGAAAGACAACACAGAATACAGGGGAGGTGAACACAACTGGACTAAACCAAAAGCAAAGAAGTTTCCTGAATGAACTGAATGCTTCGAAGGCAAATGTTTGGGGACCATGATTTCAGGGGACATCTAAGTCAATTGGCATAATAAAATCTATTAAGAAAACATTCTTCATCCCACTTTGAAGAGTGGTGTCTGGGGTCTTAAAAATGCTAGCAAGCAGCCATCTAAGATGCATCAATTGGTCTCAATCTACCTGGATCAAAGGAGAATGAAGAACACCAAGGACACAAGTTAATTATGAGCCCAAGAGACAGAAAGAGCCACATGAACCAGACTACATCATTCTGAGACCAGAAGAACTAGATGGTGCCTGGCTGCAACCGATGACTGCCCTGGCAGGGAACACAACAGAGAACCCCTGAGGGAGCAGGAGAGCAGTGGGATGCAGACCCCAAATTCTCATAAAAAGACCAGACTTAATGGCCTGACTGAGACCAGAAGGATCCCAGTGGTCACGGCCCCCAGACCTTCTGTTGGCCAAGGACAGGAACCATTCCCAAAGCCAACTCTTCAGACATGGATTGAACTAGACAATGGGTTGGAGAGGGATGCTGGTGAGGAGTGAGCTTCATGAATCAGGTGGACACTTGAGACTATGTTGACATCTCCTACCTGGAGGGTAGAGGGGGTTAGAAGCTGACAAAATGGACACGAAAAGAGAGTGGAGGGAGAGAGAGGGCTGTCTCATTAGGGTGAGAGTAATTGGGAGTATGTAGCAAGGTGTATATGAGTTTTTATATGAGAGACTGACTTGATTTGTAAACTTTCACTTAAAGCACAATAAAAATTATTAAAAAAATAAAAAAAGAGTTTACCAATCTCCTTCTAACACAGACATAATATCCACAGCAACTCAACACCAACCTACCTGGTGCTGAGTGCTATTGTCATTACTTGCCAGCAAGTCCATTTTGACTCATAGTGACCCCATGTTATAGACTAGAAACTGCCCCAGAGGGTTTACTTGGCTCTATATGGGCAGAAACATGTAAAACCCATCCGAGATAAAGTAGCCAGTGAGTCAAGAGCCAGGCCTTGGAAAACACTAACAAGTATTTAAACAGAAATTAATGTGATGAAAGTGGTGTTTTGGGTGATAATAATTCTGGCAGTGGCACAGTGTATGGTTTAGACAGGAAGAAACTGACAGCTGGCTGCTGAGCTGAAAAGCTGTGACAGTAACCCAGGCCCAAAAAAGGCCTAGAGTGATGGTAGCAGTAGCAGTGGGACAGAGGAAAGGGCAACACCAGGGGCTACTCTGGAGGAAAGACCAGAATGGGTTTTCATGTTCGAGTTGAACATTCACCACAGGACAGCAGGACAGCAGGCAGGAGTACTGTGAGTATAAGGTTAGGGACAGCAGGCAGGAGTACTGTGAGTACAAGGTCAGCACAAAGAGCAAGGGCTTTCGCTCTCTAATACTCTTAAACAACCATGTCTAGGGCTTGTAGTAATCTCTCCAAGTTGGCAGAAAACATCACATACACACACACATAACCAATTACAATTATTTTTTGTGACCACATATCATACCATCAGTCACTAGCACAATATAACCCAATGTTGCAGGGTGAGACCACTGAACAGTCACGTTATTTTAACCTACTCAGCTCTTCTCAGTCTCAGGTCACAAGAATTGCAAACGCTTTGCGTCCCTGGAGCCCCAGGAGGAACTCCAACGGCCCCCATACCTGCCATGCTGACCCCTCTAGGGCTAGGCCCTGAGGTCCCTTGGGATCCACCACAGACACCCCTGAATCCTGCGCCCCTGGGGCCATGCGGGGCATGAATACTTTCCAGTCAGTCACTGGATTAAAGGATGAGAAATTCAAGGAAAAGCGTATGTTGGCTCCTCAGTAATGTGACTGTCACCTTCACAAACACACCCGGGCACCCACCTTTTACCAGGGCCCAGGTGCCGGAGGAGCTGCTGCTGCTCATACCAAAGTCTCCGCTTGACACACTGGTAAAGTCTCCAACCACTGTCCCCTCAGGCCGCCCTGAGTGCCACGGGGGAGAGACCCAGACAGCTACCATACCTGCCCCTACTCACAGGACCCGCCCCCATTGTGCTCTACCACCAGTCAGGGTCACCAGACTGGGGATGGCACCGTCCACTTCCAGAAGGGCCATGCCTCTTCTTACTCCACTGCACATGATCGCTAGAACCCTCTCTGGTCACAGGGAGGAATGCAGGTTGGGAGCTGAGGAAGATCGTGTCCAAGCGCATGAACGCCCACTGGCCATCTGACTGGTCACAAGGCCACACCCACGAGTGCCTCTGAGCCACACCCACTTCTCTTCAAAACCTGAGGGAGGGTTCTTAGGCTTCCACACTGATCCTATAGGAGCAGCAGGGCCTTAATTCCTACCTCCACAAAGATTAGTACATATCCCCTCAAAACACAAGCATCAGCTCCTCTGAGACCTTCTTATTTCCATCCAGGATTTACACCAACCTCCTGGTTCCCTTACAGGGCCCCTAGTTCACTGACTCAGAACTCGCCTGTTAGTGCCACAAAACTCAACCACAAATTCAAGAAGCCCTGCCCAAGACCCATAATTCTAGCCTTGGTTTCTCAAAGCCCCACAAAAAGCACATAAAAAACTTCAAACTCCAAGACCTTCCCCAAATTCTAAACCCCTCCTCTGGCTTCTGAAGCTCTACCTCTGCCCCTCTGCACTCTTCCACCACCTTCAGGGTGTCCTGAAGCTCCAGCCCTCCTTCTGCCTCCCACACTCACATTCCCAGTACAGGGTGGCAGGCCCTAGGCCACAACGAGTAACCATTTGCCAGGTGAGGAAACAGGGGTTCCAGTGTCCCTCCCTTCCTTTCCCTGGCCAAAGTCCCTACCACTTTGTCAACAAACTAGCTGACCTGGGCCTGAATCTCAGAGCATTGCCTTCCTCTCCCTGCTCAGCAGCTGTGAGGCCATGTGACCTGGAGCAGCTCCCTTCACCTCTCGCATGAAGACATGGCTGTCCTCTTCCTGCCTGTGCTCTGCCCCTAATCACATGCAGGGAATGCACAGTCCCTCAGGGCCTCACAGCTCAGCCTGGCCGTGACCACTTCACACAGCCCTGTCTACAAGGACATCAACAAGGACACCACATAGTCCAGACCCCCTGTTCACATCGGTACCTCGACTCCTGAGTACCTGCCCATCAGCTAGCTACATCTCAGCTGCACCCAGAGGGGGCCTCCCATTTGCCCAGGGACTGTGGACCACATCTGGCCCTAAAAACCCAGAGGACTTCTCAGCCACCCAGGGGGGCTGCAATCACACCTTCTCCAGTGAGATCTGAAGACCACTCTTAGCATGGGGGCCTTTTCCGAGCGCTCCCTTCCTTGGGTATTTTCTTTGGGCCTCTCCTTTAGAGTTCTCATTACATCTTATAGTTACTCTCCTATCCTCCCTTAATAATTCTTGATATTAAATGGCCCCTGTTTTGAACACTGTGTGGATTCTGTCTCTGGAATGAACCCACACTGATACTTGAATGATTTCATTTCCTCCTTTGTGTTGATCTCTATTTTCTGCAAAGAACATATATTTCTTGTGTGATGCACTTAAAACTCCATCCAAACATCACCTTCTCCCTGATTAGCCTTTCCTGATTTCCCAAGCTTGTTTCACTATCCCATTCTTTACACTGACTTTTAATGTGCTTTTACTAAAAACCCACTGCCGTCGAGTGGATTCCAACTCATAGCGACCCTAGAACTGCCCTATGGAGTTTCCAAGGAGCGCCTGGCAGATTCAAACTGCTGACCTTTTGGTTAGCAGCTGTAGCTCTTAACCACTACGCCACCAGGGTTTCCACGCTTTCATTAGAGAGCCTAATAATAATGTAATAAAAATAACAATATCTGCTCGCCATTGAACACCTTTTCATGTGCCAGGTACTGTGCTAAGTGTTTTACAAATATTAACTTGTGTAATCTTCACAAGTTGGAAGATAGCTACCTGGTCAAGTGAGTGGAAGAGATCCACATATGTGCCGTTCCAAAGAAAGGTGATCCAACGGAATGGGAATTATCGAACAATATTAATATCACACGCAAGTAAAATTTTTCTGAAGATAACTACAAAATTATTGCAGCAGTACATCCATAGGGATTGCCAGTTGGAATACACCAACTTCTCCATGGGAAAAAGATGTGGTGGTCTACTTCCATAAAGATTATAGTCTTGGAAACGCTGTGGGCCTGTTCTACTCTGTCCTGTAGGTTGGCTATGAGTCGGAATGGAATTGGCTCTATGGCAATGGGTTACTCCAGAATTGTAAGCATGTGAATTTCTGATGTTTTAAGCCACAAAGTCTGTGGTGATATATTACAACAGCCACAGGAAACTAATACAAGCTCCTTGGGTTTCTGGCTCTGCTATTCTCTGCTCTGAGGCTCCATCCCAACCAGGTGGCTTGGCAGAGACTACCACCACCACCACACCATTCCCATCCCCTCTGCATTTCTTCACACCCCAATCACAAGCACTCCTCCCCCCTTCTTCTTTCAAAAAAATTCAGAATAAACCAGTCTTCTTCCTCTTCCTTGACTGCCATGTAGATTCTGTACAGTCTCATATCACAGAGTTGTGAGAGTTCAGTGAGAGAAGTCATGGAAAGTATGTATCAAAATGCCCAAGAGATGGAAATTTTTATCACTCTCAACGTCATCAATGAGAGAATCAAAAAACCCACTTTTTCTGAGAAGAGCATTTGCACGTTTATGGAAATTTCAATGTTATGTTCTTCACTTCTCCCAAGGGCCCAGCACAGATAGACTGGTATTCATGAAGGCCAAGGCCTAGTCCCTGGGAGAGAGTCTCCAGTGGGCCCAATGTAGGTCAGTCTGGACCAGAAAAAATGGCTGCCAGGGCTTGAGGGTCACTTCTGAGAGGGCAGGTACCACTCCTGCCCCAAAGCCTGATGTGCATGCTCCCCAATACCATTTCCTCCTTCCCCCACCTCTATTCCAAAGAGCTCTTAGCCTTAGGTGGGATGACAGCAGACCAGGAACCCAGGTTTTGAGGCAGACCTCAAAACCTGGTTTAGGACCCAGTTCAGGGCATGGGCTCTGGAGCTGGACCAGCTGGGATGAAGTCCCTGCTGCTGGAACTTACACTCTGGGTGACGTAGGACAAGTTGTTACACCTCTGCATGCTTCCATTCCTCTATGTGAAAATCAAGAGTGATAATCATACCTACTCCACAAAGCTGTTGTGAGGATCAAATCTGGATAAAGAGTATGTATGATGAACTTAGAACACAGTCTGGCACAAAACAAGCTGTATTAGTCCAGGTTCTCTAGAGGAGAAAACCCAGTGAAGCGTATAAACATGGATCCAAAAAACCAAACCCACTGCCGTCAAGTTGATTCCAACTCATAGTGACCCTACAGGACAGAGTACCACTGCCCCATAGAGTTTCCAAGAAGCGCCTGGTGGATTCGAACTGCTGACCTCTTGGGTAGCAGCCATAGCACTTAACCACTATGCCACCAGGGTTTCCATAAATATGGATAGATAGAAAAATTTACTTCAAGAAAATGGCTCACACAATTGTAGGGCTTACAAGTCCCAAATCTGTGGATCAGGGGACAGGCTGCAAGCCTCTGCTGGCTCACAAAGCTGTGGAGTTAGCAAACCCAAAATCTGCAAATCCAGGCAGCAGGCCAGAAGTTTCTGTAGGCTTATGTCCCAAGAACCAGAGGCCAAGAAAGGAGAAAGTACAGGATTGAGAAAGCAAGTGAACTTTGCCTGAACATCCATTTATTCCTTGCCGGAGGCAGGGCAAGGAAACTCATCTTTTGACTGCTTGGTAATTGTATTATGGAAGACCACATGTCAAACCACTGAGAATCATAGCCTAGTCAACTTGACACATAACATTAACCATCACAGAAGCCCTACATGCATGTTTGTCATCATCCCTGTCATCATCATCAACATCATCTGACAAGAGAGGGTCAGAGCCCACGCAGTACCTCTTTGAGGTCTGTCAATGCCTTCAGCCAGAGACTACCAGGAACATGCCTGCAGTTGAGCAAGTTAAAAACTTCCCAACTTTGTGAAAAATGGATCGAGAAGTTTAGAAAACCTTACCCTGACATATCATAATCAATCTGCTAAAAAACAAAGATGAAAAAAAAATCTTGAAATCAATCAGAGAAAAAAGACACATTATACATAAAGGAGTATCAATTGAAATCCTACAATTTCTCACCAGAAACCTGAGAAATTGGAATAACATTAGAGATTGGAATAACATAGTTAAATGTGAAAGAAAAGAACTGTCAACCCAGAATTCTCTATGCAGCAAAAATATCCTTAAGGATCAAAGGCCAAAACAAACAACCAACAAGAACACAAAACAACCACACACAAATACTGATGGAGATGAAAGAAAACGAAGAGAATTCGTCACCAGGCAATTTGCTCTAAAAAGATAGGGAAAAGGCTTCTTCAGGCTAAAGGGAAATGACACAAGAGGGAAGCTTGGAACTTCAGAGATAAAAGAAGAGCAACAGAAATGATAAGTATCTGGGTAAAGCAGATGGCTTATTTTTCTTCTCTTAAATTCTTTAACTTTTTTTTTTTTTGTAAATTCTTTAACATATGTATGACTTTTGAAAGCAAACATTATCTCACAGTCTCAGATGGTGGGATTCAATTCATGTAGATGGAATACCTGGAGCCCTGGTGCCTCAGTGGTTAAGTGTCCGGCTGTTAACCAAAAGGTCAGCTGTTTGAATCACCAGCCACTCCTTGAAAACCTATGGGGAAATTCTACTCTGTCCTATATGGTCACCATGAGTCGGAATTCACTCAATGGCAATGGGTTTGTTTGTTTTTTTGGTTAGATGTAATACATACGACAACTGTAACACAGATTGGAGGGTAAAAGGATCTATAAAAGGCTGTAAGGCTTCTATATTTTACTATAATTGATAAAATATTAACTCTATCTAGACAATGAAATGCTTGGTATACATACTGTTATTCCGGAATAATTAACAATTACACTCACTCAAGAAAAACTGGATAAGCCCAAAGGTCCCACATCTAGGTGCTATGAATAACAGCTAAAATATTCACATACAGGTTTGTGTGTGAACATGTTTCATATTTCGCTTGGTTAAATACCTGGGATTGGCACTGCTGGGTCATATGATCAGTACACGTCTCCTAGGCTGACCTGCCCACCACCATGCTCCTGTCCCAGCAGGATCTGGCTGGCTGCCCGGCACTTCTGGTCCTGGCAAGCCCTGCCTCCCTGAAATCCTGGAGGGAAAGGGCAAGTAGACACACAGGCACTGACCTCAAAGCTGCTACCTCATGCAGGAGCTGCAGAGCCTAGAGCCTGACTCCCCAGCAGTTCCCGCTCTCTCTGCTCCTGGGACACCTCCCCTCACCCTGTCCTACATAGTCACCTGGCAGGACTGGAGTCAGGATACAGGGCCACTGCTTCTGCCAATATGATCATCTCCCTTAAGCCAACACCATGGCTTTTAGCAAGAGCCCAAAAGCGCAGAGGGGCTAAAACACCTCAAGGGTTTGTGGACTGTTATTTCCTCTGGTCATTTACAGGAAAAGTTAGAGAAATTTGTCCCACCAGAGGGTTCTATAATTATTTAAAATGTAAATGATTAGCCGGTAGCCTCAGACACTAAAGAGTAATGTAAAACTGCTACTTTGCCTTATCACAATCCTTTGCTTCACAGGGGCATAAGGCCTCACTAGGCAAACTGCAATATTGCCAAACTGAGGTGAAATATTTAGTGCATCTGTTATCAGCTGAAGGCTGCAAAATGTTACAATCTAGGAGTCAGCCCATTTTGAAAAGACCTGTTCCTGCTCATAATGCAGATTTGATACCATTTATTAATGGATCATATACTTGGAATAAATGCAGTCACCATAAGGCTTCGTATACTGTGGTGACATGAAATTCTGGAAGCTTAGGTTTTGTCTTGAATTAAGTCTGCAGATGAGTTAATAGCAGTGGAAGAGCTGCCATTCTTGGTTCTGGACTAAAGAGAACATATATACTAATGGTAATTATGTGTTTGGTGTCTGTCATCCAAGAGGCCAAACTTAAAAAAAAAAAAAAAAACTAAGGGATTTGTAACTTCAACGGAACTAGAATATCTCATGAAAAACAGATAACTGGTTTACTCGAGGCTTTACAACTTCCTGTCAGGTATCAGTGTTTCACTGCAGAGCTCATACAGGACAGAAATGCCATGATTTTCCTGACAGAGCTGTAAGGGCCATTGTTCAACTATGGCAGAACCCAAACTTAGGAGGCCCACTTTTACTACAATGAGAAACTTCTGTTCATGTCTGAAAGTATGCTTCACTAAAAGAAGTGGAGAATTGATTCAAAGGGGGCTAAGAGAAATTATACTGGACTAACAAAACTATTCCTGTACTGCAATCTCTGTTTGCTTGGTTAATGTTGTTGTGTCAAAAACAAAATCATCTGCGTAACAGAAATTTTCAAGGAACTAGACTCTTACTATGCCTACCAGAAAGATGAAATTATTCAAAATATGTTAAAAAGATGTGCTATTCGTCAACAGAATTCTTTACAGCTCCCTCTCAAGGTAAGTGCAGGAAGCTTTTCAGACCAATTTACAAGGAACCTGGTGGCAGCTGGATTTCACAGAATTAAGGCTGATGGAAGGAAAGAGATTCTGTCAAGTTACAGTGTGAAAGCAGTTCACATGGCCTGAAGCTTTTCCCTCTTCAGAAGCCAATGCTCAAGCAATGGTAAAAAGTATCTCTTAATACATATAATTTCCACTTTGGGGATACCACAATATCTTCAGTAGTATAGAGGAAGTCATTTTACTTCTTCTCCTGTCCAGATTAGGTCACTATGAGTCAGAATTGACTCGACAGCAGTGGGTAGTGGGTTTATAAGCTATCACACACACTATCATCCTCAGTCCTCCAGACAAATAGAGCAGAGAAATTAGATTTAAAAAACAAAAACAAAAAACTCATTGGCTAAGATTAACCAGTCTACCGGGGTGAGATGACGTATAGCTTTCCCACTAGCCTTGGCAAAAATTAGAATAGCCCCTACAAGCAAGCACAGCATCTCTCCTTTTAAACTTAGGCTTGGCAGGCCTATGAATTTGGGCCTGAGACTATGTCCTGTACCTGGTGTAACTGAGCCCCTCATGATTATGTTCAGTACTTAAAAGGGCTTCTCTCTTCCCTAGGAACCCAGAGATTTCAAATCATAAGGACCTAGAAGGACCTGCCAGGGGAAATCCACCATCCATATCAACCATATCAACCAGGAGATTCCATCTTCAAAAAGGTGTTCCGAAGGAAAGACGGGCGGCCACCATGTTGGCAAAGACCCTGTCAAGCACAGTTCATCACTCATAAGGCTACCAAAGTGAAAGAAAAACCCAGCAGCCAGAGACTTTGTGACAGGAGGGGAGGCCCTTGGCCTGTTTCCCTCCAGACCCAAAGCAGGCAGGATACCCCTACTGTCTACAATTCCTTCCCCTTCTTCATTTTTCTCCCAGAACTCTGGCCTGTCTTCTATATTATGTATACCTAAAGCTTTGTTATTGTTTTTTTACGTTACCCTCACGTCTTCGCTCTGTAAATCAAGTGTGGATATAAGCATTGATTCATGTCTTAGTTATCTAGTGCTACCATAACAGAAATACCACAAGTGGGTGGCTTTAACAAAGAGAAATTTATTTTCTCAGAGTCTAGTAGGTTACAAGTCCCAATTCAGGGTGTGACTGCAGGGGAAGGCTTTCTCTCTCTGTCAGCTGTGAAGGAAGGTCCTTGTCTTTAATCTTCCCCTGGTCAAGGAGCTTCTCAGGTGCAGGGACTCTGTGTCCAAAGGACTCGCTCTGCTCCTGGTGCTGCTTTCTTGGTGGTATGAGGTCCCCAACTCTCTGCTTGCTTCCCTTCCCTTCCTTTTTATCTCTTTAGAGATAAAAGGTGGTGCAGACCACACCCCAGGGAAACTCCCTTTACCTTGGATCAGGGAGGTGATCCAAATAAGGGCGGTGTTACAATCCCACCCTAATCCTCTCAACATAAAATTACAATCACAAAATGGAGGACAACCACGTAATACCAGTAATCATGGCCTAACCAAGTTGATACACATATTTTGGGGGGGATATAATTCAATCCATGACAACTTATATGTGGAGTGACTTGTGAACTCAAATGTATTGAGGCTGCTGAAACATAGTACTACAAACTGGGTGGCTTATCAGAACAGGAAAAAAAATAGATACATAATATAAAATAAATACATAAATATATACATATACATATAAAACAGCTATTAAAAAAACAAAAGATCCAATTAGAAAATCAGCAAGATATGAACAAATTTTACAGAAATGAGTGTTACGTACTGTCAAGTCGGTTCCGACTCATAGTACAACAGAACGAAACACTGCCCAGTCCTGCACCATCCTTACAATAGTTGTTATGCTTGAGCTCATTGCTGCAGCCACTGTGTCAATCCACCTCGTTGAGGGTCTTCCTCTTTTCTGCTGACCCTGCACTTTGCCAAGCATGATGTCCTTCTCCAGGGACTGATCCCTCTTGACAACATGTCCAAAGTATGTAAGACGCAGTATCACCATCCTTACTTCTAAGGAGCATTCTGGTTGTACGTCTTCCAATACAGATTTGTTCATTTTTTTGGCAGTCCATGGTGTATTCAATATTCTTCACCAACACCACAATTCAAAGGTGTTGATTCTTCTTCGGTCTTCCTTATTCATTGTCTAGCTTTCACATGCATATGATGCGATTGAAAATACCATGGCTTGGGTCAGGCCCACCTTAGTCTTCAAGGTGACATCTTTGATTTTCAACACTTTAAAGAGGTCATTGGCAGCAGATTTACCCAATGCAATGCATCTTTGGATTTCTTGACTGCTGCTTCCATGGCTGTTGATGGTGGATCCAAGTAAAATGAAATCCATGACAATTTCAATCTTTTCTTCTTTTATCATGATGTTGCTCATTGGTCCAGTTGCGAGGTTTTTTGTTTTCTTTATGTTGAGGTGCAATCAATACTGAAGGCTGTGGTCTTTGATCTTCATCAGTAAGTGCTTCAAGTCCTTTTTGCTTTCAGCAAGCAAGGTTGTGTCATCTGCATAATGCAGGTTGTTAATGAGTCTTCCTCCAATGCTGATACCCCATTGTTTTTCATATAGTCCAGTTTTTTGGATTATTTGTTCTGCATACAGGTTGAACAGGTATGGTGAAAGGATACAATCATGACGCACACCTTTCCTGACTTTAAACCAATCAGTATCCCCTTGTTCTTTCCAAACAACTGCCTCTTGATCTATGTAAAGTTTCCTCATGAGCACAATTAAGTGTTCTGGAATTCCCATTCTTTGCAATGTTATCCACAATTTGTTATGATCCAGAAATAAGCATATGGATGGAAAACAAGCATATGATAAGATGGTTGACCTTATTAGCCATGAAGAGAATGCAAATTAAGATCTTGATAAGTTATTGCCACAGACCTATTAGAACACTTAACATAAAAACAATGACAACAGCAAGTAGTCATGAAGATGCAGAGAAAGTGGATCTCTCATATATTGCTGGTAGGCTGTAAAATGTAAAGGAATTTGGTAATTACTTAAAAACCTAAGCATGCACTTAAAATATACAACAGCGATTGTACTCCTACATGTTTACTCCTTAGAAATGAAAGTTATAGTCACAAAAAAAATGTAAATTCGTTCTTTTATACATCAGTAAAACTGATAAACCTCTAGCCAGGCTAACCAAGGAAACAAAAATACACAATTACCAGTATCAAAAATGAAAGAGGAGTCACCACTACTGAAGGACATGAAAACGGTAATAAAGGAATAGTTTGAGCAGCCCTATACTCATATATTTGACAACTTAGATGAAATCGAACAATTCCTTCAAAGGCTAAACTATCAAAAATCACACAGGGAGAAAGAGATGATCTGAACAGGCCTTTCTCTAGTAAAGAAACTGAATCAATAATTAATAAACTTCTAAAAGTAATCACCAGGCCCAGATGTTTTCACTGGTGAACTTTACCAAACATTTAAGGAAGAAATTATACCAATTCTCCACAATCTCTTCCAGAAAATAGAAAATGAAAAATGAGAAAAGACCACAGACACCAACACCGAGATGACTCAGACGCTGGAATTATCTGACAAAGATTCTTTTTGTCTTTCAAATTTTATTCTGGTAAAATCTGTATAACAAAAAGTTTGCCACTGTAACCATTTTTAGGTATACAATTCAGTGGCATTAAATACCTTCACCATGTTGTACAACCATCAGCACTATTTCCAAAATTGTTTTATAACCCCAACTAGAAAATGAGTACCCATTAAGCAAGACCTCCCCAATACCCCCCTCATCTCAGCCCCTGGTACAAGTAATAAACTTTTGTTTCTGCACATCTGCTTGTTCTAGATACTTCATATAAGAGGGGATCATACAAGAGTTGTCTTTTTATGACTTACTTTTTTATCACTTAGCATGATGCTTTCATGTGGTAGCATCTTTGATAATTTCATTTCTTTTTACAGCTAAGCCCCACATTTTGTTTATCCATTTATCTGCTGGTGGACACTTGGGTTTTTTCCACCTTTGTGTTACTGTGTATACTGCTACAATGAACATTGGTGTATAAGCATCTGTTTGAGTCCTTACTTTCAGTCTCCTGAATATACACCTAGAAATGCAGTTGTTGGGTCACAGGGTAATTCTGTGTTTAACTTCTTGAGAAACCACCAAACTGTTTTCCACAGTGCCTGTACCATTTTTCATTCCCACCAGCAATAAACAATTGTTCTAATTTCCCCACACCTCGCTAACACTTGTTATTTTCTGATAATAGCCATTCTCCTAAGTGTGAGGCAGTACCTTATTGTGGTTTTTATTTTGAGATCCCTAATAACTAAAGATGTTGATCACCATTTCATTAATATTTTTCCTATGGAGAAATATCCATTTAACCCCTTGTCCCCTTTATAATTGTGTTGTTTGCTTTTTGTTGTTGAGTCATAGTAGTTTTTATGTATTCTGAATATGAAAATCTTATCAGATATATGGTGTCCCTAGGGCTTGCACAAGTCCCTTTGTCATGGTGTGGGGAACAGCCAGAGTCCTGTGGGCCATGTCTTCCTTGGGCTTCTGTTGCTTCCGGTGTAGCAGACTGGACCATATCACCAGGTCCTTGGCCATGAGGGAACTGAGGTCCCAGCTGTGGAGAGAGGCCCAGACACTAAGCAGGGATGACCACAGAATGAATGTGATGGGGAAGGGAGAACACAGGGCTTGCAGTAGTTTTGTAATAAGAGCTGAAATCAGGAAATGAATGTCCACCAATTTTGTTCTTTTTCAAGACTGTTTTAGAAATTCTGCACCCCTTGCATTTCCACATGAATTATAGGACCAGTTTGTCAATTTCTGCAAATAAAGGCAGGTAGGATTTTGATTGGGATTGTGTTAAAGCTGTAGATCAATTTGAGGAGTGCTCTCACCTTAATAATATTAAATCTTCGAATTCATGAACACAGAAGTCCTTCCATTTACTTAGGTCTCCTTTCTACCACCCATCAGTCAGTTTGACAAAATGGCAGCTTACATGTTTCTATGACACTGTGCCATTTGGTTTCAAATACTATCTGGGTTACCCATGGTGGACAGGTTTCAATGGAGTTTCCAGGCTAAGACACATTTGGAAGAAAAGCTTGGTGATCTACTTCTAAAATTTAGCCAATGAAAACCTACGGACCACAACAGAACACTGTCTAACATGCTTGCTTTGGGCATGTCATTAGGAAGAACCAATTGCTGGAGGAGGAAATCATGTTTTGTGAAGTAGAGGCCCAACGATGGTAGGGAAGACCTTTGGTAGGAAGGTATTGGTACAATAACTGAAACGATGGACTCAAACACGCTGGAGGTTATGAGAAGTCTCCACGCAAACCAGCCCTGCACCCCCAGCCCTGAGCCACAGGGCTGGAGTCCACTGACCCTTAGGTCCTGCCCTTCATGGATCCTCCCTGTCAGTGTCTCAAATCTCTGTCCCACACCCAGAAAAAGGGTGTGAGAATAGGGAGAGACCTGAACAATGTCCTACAGGGCAATAAAACTGCAGCCTTTACTTTTCTCTTTTCTACACCATAAGTCCTGATGGCCTGGGTTCTGACCATACAACATCTGTGCCATGAGCGGTCTCCCAGAGACTACATCATCCCTGCATGAGCTGTTACCCATGCCCCAGAGTGACAATAAAGGACCTGAAGCCACCTCCTGCTTTACTTCCAAATTTTGGCTAATTTTTCTTAATATTCAAAGCAAACTAAACTTCAACAGGCTGGAACATTATAACAAAACAGCTTTGATGCTGTTCTTGTTCATTGTTGTCTAGTTAATTTTGATTCATGGTGACCTCATATGTGCAGAGAAGAACTGCTTCATAGGGTTTTCAATGCTGTGATCTTTCAGAAGCATATAGCCAGGCTTGTCTTGCAAGGCACACCGGGGTGGATTCAAACCACCAACCTTTCATCTACTAGTTGAGCTCTTACCTATTAGCATGATCCAGAGACCCCTAACCTATTCATAAATTTATCGGCTCAGAAATGAGCAAGCACTTTTTCTGGTTGAAGAATTCACCAGAGGTGTCTTTTGGGCCTCATACGCTAAGTTAAAAAATCCACATTTAATATCAAAACTGAAATACCTTAGTACAACGAAAATAGCTGTTACTGTAGCAGCTTCCACCCCATCAATATCTTTCTGTTCAGGAAGTGATGGTTATAGTGACTCTATAGAACATACTAGAAATGCTCCATAGGGTTTCCAAGGAGCAGCTAGTTGATTTGAACTGCTGATCTTTTGGTTAGCAGCCATACACTTAACCACTGCACCACCAGGCCTTCATAGCCACCTAGGAATCTTGATGACATAATGAATGTGTAACATAAGGAAAAACTTTACTTGGTGTCTTAGGCTGGGTTCTCTAGAGAAGCAAAACCAGTAATGCATATAAATATATAGAGAGAGATTTATATTAAGGAAACAGCTCATGCGATTTTAGGGGTTGGAACGTCCCAAGTCCTTGGATCAGGATAGAGTCCTTTTCCAATTCACGGAGCCACAGAAGCTGGTGAACCCAAGATGAGCAGGTTGGAGAGCAGGGTTCCTGCTCACAGGTTGTGACAGTCGTGGAACCCCCAAGGTTGGCAGGCAAGACCACCAGGTTTCTCCTGAGTCACTTAGCTGCGGGTGCTGGCGAACCCAAGATAGGCAGGTCAGGGAGCAGGACCCTTGCTCGCAGGCCTTGAAGATCAGCGAATCCCAAGATGGACACGTAAGCTGCTGGCTCAAGTATCAAGACCCAGGGGTCAGACAAGAGACAGCTGCTGGCTCCAGAACAAGCCAACAACCTTTGCAAGGTGAGCAGGAAGGAAGTAGGTGGCAGAAGGCGGAGAGGTGAAGGTTGAGGGGACGGTAATCTACCACAGGCCCCACGCCCACTGGTACCACCCAGCAGATTCCATCATGGGGTGATCACATATCAGATTTCAACAGGAAAGTGATTACAACATTATACAACTGCCAAAACACTGAGAATCATGGCCCAGCCAAGTTGACACACAATCTTACCATCACACTAAGCTTACAAAAAAACAACAACAACAAGAAGCCAGCATGGAAGGAGAAACCAGTTGCCCAGAGTGGTCATGTGTTTGATGAGACTGTGGGGATTCAGCTTCAATTCTCCTGAGAGCTGGGAAAGAGGAGGGAGAAGCAGACAGAATCTCCCTCCTGGGTCTCCCTGGGCTCTCACTCCTGGTACAGGGACCAAATGGGAGATGAAGAATCACACCCAAGTGATTCTAAAAGGTAGGATAGAAGTGAGTTTGTGTGATGCAGTGATTCACCACTTCCAGTGCCCAGCAGATTCCTTAGGATGAGTTCTCTAGAGGAGGAAAACCAGAACCAAAAAACCAAACCCATCGCTATTGAGTCATTTCTGACTCATAGCAGCCTCATAGGGTTTCCAAGGCTATAAATCTTTACAGAAGCAGACTGCCACATCTTTCTCCCTTGGAGCAGCTGGCGGGTTTGAATCACCAACCTTTTGGTTAGCAGCCCAGTGGGCCACCAACCTGAAAGACCAAACCTGTTGCCATCAAGTCGATTCTGACTCCTAGTGACCCTATAGGACAGAGTAGAACTGCCCCATAGAGTTTCCAAGGAGCACCTGGTGGATCTGAACTGCCAACCTTTTGGTTAGCAGCCATAGCGCTCAACCACTATGCCACCAGGGTTTCCACTGGGCCACTGGGCTCCTTAAATATATACATACAGAGATTTACTCCAAGGAAATGGCTCATGCAGTTGTGGAGGCTGGTCATTCCCAAGTCTGTGGGTCAGATGTCAGGCCAGAGGCTCCTCCTGACTACTTGGTTGTAGGAGCTGACAAACTCAAAATTGGCAGGCTGCTGGCTCATGGTATTTTGGGAGCTGGTGAATCCAAAATCTGCAGGTCAGGTGGCAGGCTGCTGACTCACGTCCCAAGAACCAGAGACCAGATAATGAGTAGTAGGATGCAGAATCAAGAGAGACAGAGCTTTGCCAGACCATCCATATACACTGGATGCAAGCCACACCTCCAAGGAAACTCCCCTCATATCAGGTCACAAAATGGAGGATAATTACTTAATATTGAAAATCATGGCCTAGCAAAGTTGACGCATAACATTGACCATCACCGCAGACAATCAAGACACACCACCAAGCGACAGTCACAATAAAAAAAAAAAATCGCCCCTTAAACCCTATGACACCCTGGGCCAGACCCCGAGAGGGAGGCTCTGGGCCACAGCTCCAGGGCAGGAGGGGTGGCTTGGTCCTGAGTCCCTGAACCTGAGAGCCACCAAGTCGGTGCAGGCTGAGCCCATGTCCCCCATGGAGGGAGGGACAAAGGTTGGTCCGGCATGCCTGATGTGTCAGGGAGGCAGGAAAAAGGTCAGGTGTGCACAGGGTATGGCAGGTTCCCACTTGCACTCGGGAAAGACCCCTGCAAAGAGCTGCCCCTGTGGGGACAGCTCCACAGCATATGTTCCCATGTCCAACCTCTTCACCCCCCATCCTGTTCCACTATCCCTGCACTGTTTTTCCTCCCTCCCCCATGTTACTTACCACCTTTTAACCCATAATGCATATATATATATATATTTTTTTTTTTTTTGCTGATTTTTAAATTTTTGTTTGCATGTTATCCCCCATTGCTAGAAGCGAAAACTCCAGGGCAGCAGAGTCTGTGTCTGTTGCTCACTGGCCCATTCTAAGTGCCCGGAAAGGGCCTGGGGCTGAGCAGAGAGGCTGCTCAGCAGAGAGGTGAAAGTTTGCCCAGCAAAGGAGTCAACTCAGTTTTGCAGCCACAGGGACCCTGTGATTTCTCCAAAACCAGCACCTTTTGCATTGCCTTTTGTCTGCTTGTTTTCTCCTGGTTCTCTGCCCCAGGAGTCCCCACATAGTCCTTTTTTCTTATTTAATTCACTTCTCCATTCACATGTTGTCTTATCACAGACAGCTATGGAAAGCCCTCATTTTTCTTCATGGCGCGTGCTTTCTCTTGTCAACGCACCTCAGCAAAAGTCCACCAGGAATGCACATGTAGTTGAGCAAGTTGGATTTACTAATTTCAGCCAGGAAGTACACGCACAACTGGGAACAATAAGGTGTCTCCGTAAGAGAGTGTCGTGCAGTCGACTCCAACTCACAGAGACCTCGTGTACAAAGGAACAAAATGTTGCCTGGCCCTGCATCATCCTCAGAATCACCAGCTTATTCGAGTCCATCATTGAAGCTACTGTGCCAATTCATCTCACTGAGTCTCCCATTCCCTGCTTGGCTCTCTGCTTCACCAGACACGATGTCCTCCAGCAATTGATTCCTTCTGATGATGTGTCCAAAGCAAGGAAGTCATGGCAACCCCATGTACAACAAAACAAAACACTTGCTTGCTTCTACATCATCTTTAATATCATTGGCATGCTTGAGTCCATTGTTGGAGCCACTGCGTATTTTGAGTGCCTTTTACCGCAGGGACTCATCTTCCAGCACTGTATCAGACAATGTTCTGTTGGGATCCATAGGGTTTTCATTGTCTGTACTCAGAAGTGTATTGCCAGGCCCTTCTTCCTATTCTTAGTCTGGAAGCTCCACTGAAACCTGTCTACTATGGGTGACTCTGCTGGTATGTGAAATACTGGTGGCATAGCTTCCAGTATCACAGCAATAACAGTATGACAAACTGACAGACAATGATGGATACTGAGGATAGTCTCAATTGCTTATATTCATTACCGCATTTAACAAGAGTCACCTGCTTTTGTTTTCTTCAGACAGAAAAAACTAGAAGACAGCAAACCAAGGACTGCTTATCTGGTTTTCCCTGTGGGCTTACTAGGTGTTGTTTCCAGGGCAGACAAACTCAAGTGCAGTGCCCTTGGGGAAACATGACATAGGTACATGGGCGTGGTAGGCAGGAGGCAGCAGGTGCTCAGGATCCTGGGAGCCCGCGCTCACCATTCCCCAGAGAAGAGCCACCAGAGTGGGTCTGGGAGGGGCCTCATCCCATTCTTCCTTATCGCTCCATAGCATACAGGGCTCCTCCGCCCACTCCAACCAGGTAATGGCTTCCGGGTCAGGGAAAGAGCCTGGAAAGGCAGGGTGCTTTGGAGCTCAGCGGCTGGACCAGCCAGAGGTCCTACTGAAAGATAGAGGGGTCTGAGCCTCTGACCCCACCCTTGTTCATCTCCCCAGGCTAGAGAGGTAGAGGATTCTACCTAGGAACCGTGCTTTGCCTATCAGAAAGATGTCAACCAGTCTGTTCTATCAGGCAACTTTCTCTAACAGAATCAGTCCCCCAGGTACAGGTGAGGAGCCAACAGACAGTATGGTTCGGCCAAGGCTTGTGGTTTGCCAGTAAATCCAACAGAGGGACTGCAGTATAAGGAAATGAGGGCATTTGTACATGATCCATTATCCCGCTGGACATGACCTCTCAGCTGGGTGAGGAAAGACGGAGAGAGAAAAAGCTATGGGATGCAGTGAGGTAGAGGGCAGGTAAAGAATATATCATGGGCATTCGATGCTGTATTCTCACAAAAGTTTTATAAATTTAAAATCATGTTAAATTATGTATTATGCAAAAGCAATTTCCTCTTTCTGAACCATTGATATTAAGGGTTATGGTAACAACTCTGGAGAAGTTCACTGCTCTAGAGTCTTGAGTACCTCTCTTGTCCTGAGGGGCACTGAGTCCTAGGTGGGCTGATAGCTAAGTGGCCTAGAAAATGGGCTCCAACAGCCATGTCCAAGCCACCTGGTAAGAAGAAGTCTCCACCCCAGGAGAAGCGGGGGGGGGGGGGGAGATCAGAGTTCTCTTGCTTCCCTCAGACTGAGGCTGGGGCAGAGGCTGTTCATGAGGGGCCAGAAGACTGTCTAACAATGCCAAAGAAAGGGAGCAGGGTCTGGAACACTGGGGTGGTAGAGAGGGGAGGACCAGGCAGCATTCTATCCTAAGTCTGATTGCCACCTCTATCACCCAGTGCACTCCCCTCACCTGAGAGCCCCAGGGTCTTCCTCAGATCCCCTCCCCCAGAGGTCCTGGGGTCTTCCTCACATCAGAATTTTGAGCTGCTGGTTTTCAGGTTGTGTTGGCCAGTGATGACATGCTAACTGCTCAAGCCTATTTGGGTCTATGTTTTGGAGTCAGACTTGGGAGCTGCGTGGAGCATTTTTGTGCACTGGCACAGCACTCTGGGTATGGATTTTTGCCATACCCAGCAGCGATTCCCAATAGCCTGGGAACTCCACTGCTCCAACATTTCTCCCTCTGTTACAGGTTCAAAAATTTCCCAAGGAGGGGGGCCAAGATGGCGGACTAGGTGGACACTACCGCGGATCCCTCTTGCAACAAAGACTCGGAAAAACAAGTGAATCGATCACATACATAACAATCGACGAACTCTGAACAACAAACACAGACTTAGAGACGGAGAATGAACAAATACGGGCAGACAGCGATCGTTTTCAGAACTAGGAGCCAGCGTACCAGGCAGGTGATCTTCGGAGCCCGAGCTGGGGCAGAGCCCAGAGGGGCAGACGGCACAGACAAGGGGCCCAGCCCTCCCCCCCAAACGGATCCCGGGAGGGAGTCTAGCTGGTTGGCACGAGCGGCGTAGCGGCGCAGCCGGTGGGAGAAGCAGCTGGGAGGCAGTGACTGATCTTGGAGCGGGGAGAGCAGCGTCCCAGCCGGGGAGCCGTCCTGCCGGGAGTTTGGCGGGAAGCGGGTGTGGCGCGAGCGTGGGGATCAGCTATATTTCCCTAAAGTGACCCCGAGGGGGGCCCAGACGTTCGTGCGGGGGACGCCCATCCAGTTCACGCGTCCGGCGCGGCGCACTGGAGGGAGAAATCTCCAGGAGGAAGTGACTGGTCTTGGAGTGGGGAGAGCAGTGTCCCAGCCAGGGAGCCATCCCGCTGGGATATTGGCGAGACCGGGCAGGGTGTGAGCGCGGGGATCAGTTATATTCCCCTGAATTGACCCAGGGGGCGGGCCCACCTGGTCGTACAGGCGACGCCCACCCATTCACACGAGTGGCGCGGCGCAATGGAGGGAGAAGTCCCCGGGAGGAAGTGACTGGTCTCGGACCGGGTAGAGAAGCGTCCCAGCCAGGGAGCCGTCCCGCTGGGACGTTGGCGCGCGCAGGCGGGGCGTGAGCGCGGGGTCCAGTCATATTCCTCTGAATAGACCCCGGGGGCGGGCCCAGCCGTTCGTGCGGGAGACGCCCACCCCGTTCGCGTGAGAGGTGCGGTGCACCGGAGGGAGAAGTCCCCGGGAGGAAGTGACTGGTCTCGGAGCAGGGAGAGAAGCGTCCCAGCCGGGGAGCCATCCCGCCGGGATTTTGGCGGATGGGGGCAGAGCGTGAAAGCGGGGATCACCTCTATATTCTGAGGTGCTACACTCCTAGCTCTCTGATCCCTCCCCCACACTCCCCAGGCAGCTCCATTAACATCCAAATACACTGCGCCAGAGGGAGAATTCAGATAGGGATCTGACTGCATTTTTTTTAGCTGATTACCTGGAAAATTTAGTTTCCCAGTGATGGCTCGGAGACAGCAGTCCATATCAAACCACATAAAGAAGCAGACCATGACAGCTTCTCCAACCCCCAAACAAAAGAATCAAAATCTTTCCCAAATGAAGATACAATCCTGGAATTATCAGATACAGAATATAAAAAACTAATTTACAGAATGCTTAATGATATCACAAATGAAATTAGGCTAACTGCAGAAAAAGCCAAGGAACACACTGATAAAACTGTTGAAGAACTCAAAAAGATTATTCAAGAACATAGTGGAAAAATTAATAAGTTGCAAGAATCCATAGAGAGACAGCATGTAGAAATCCAAAAGATTAACAATAAAATTACAGAATTAGACAACGCAATAGGAAGTCAGAGGAGCAGACTCGAGCAATTAGAATGCAGACTGGGACATCTGGAGGACCAGGGAATCAACACCAACATAGCTGAAAAAAAAATCAGAGAAAAGAATTTAAAAAAATGAAGAAACCCTAAGAATCATGTGGGACTCTATCAAGAAGGATAACTTGCGAGTGATTGGAGTCCCAGAACAGGGACTCCAAAATAGTTGAAGAACTCCTGACACAAAACTTCCCTGACATCATGAAAAACGAAAGGATATCTATCCAAGATGCTCATTGAACCCCATTTAAGATTGATCCAAAAAGAAAAACACCAAGACATATTATCATCAAACTTGCCAAAACCAAAGATAAACAGAAAATTTTAAAAGCGGCCAGGGAGAAAAGAAAGGTTTCCTTCAAGGGAGAAGCAATAAGAATAAGTTCAGACTACTCAGCAGAAACCATGCAGGCAAGAAGGGAATGGGATGACATATACAGAGCACTGAAGGAGAAAAACTGCCAACCAAGGATCATATATCCAGCAAAACTCTCTCTGAAATATGAAGGAGAAATTAAGATATTTACAGATAAACACAAGTTTAGAGAATTTGCAAAAACCAAACCAAGGCTACAAGAAAGGCTAAAGGAGATTGTTTGGTCAGATGACCAATAATATCAGATACCAGCACAATACAAGGTCACAAAACAGAACGTCCTGATATCAACTCAAATAGGGAAAGCATAAAAACAAACAAATTAAGATTAATTCTAAAAAATAAATAAATAAACAAAATAATACACATAACAGGAAATCATGGAAATCAACAGATAAAAGATCACAATAATCAAAAAGAGGGACTAAATATAGCAGGCATTGAACTGCCAGATGGAGAGTGATACAAGGCGATATAGAATGATACAAGTTAGGTTTTTACTGAGAAAAATAGGGGTAAATAATAAGGTAACCACAAAAAGGAATATCAACTCCATAACTCAAGAAAAAAGTCAAGAAAAACGTAACGACTCAACTAACATAAAGTTAAACATTATGAAAATGAGGATCTCACAATCTACTAAGAAAAACGTCTCAGCACAAAAAAGTATGTGGAAAAATGAAATGGCCAACAACACACATGAAAAGGCATCAAAATGACAGCACTAAAAACTTATTTATCTATAATTACGCTGAATGTAAATGGACTAAATGCACCAATAAAGAGACAGAGAGTCACGGACTGGATAAAGAAACATGATCCATCTATATGCTGCCTACAAGAGACACACCTTAGACTTAGAGACACAAACAAACTAAAACTCAAAGGGTGGAAAAAAATATATCAAGCAAACAATAAGCAAAAAAGAAGAGGAGTAGCAATATTAATTTCTGGCAAAACAGACTTTAGCCTTAAATCCACCACAAAGGATAAAGAAGGACACTATATAATGATAAAAGGGACAATTGATCAGGAAGACATAACCATACTAAATATTTATGCACCCAATGACAGGGCTGCAAGATACATGAATCAAATTTTAACAGAATTGAAAAGTGAGATAGACACCTCCACATTTATAGTAGGAGACTTCAACACACCACTTTCGGAGAAGGACAGGACATCTAGTAAGAAGCTCAACAGAGACACGGAAGACCTACTTACAACAATCAACCAACTTGACCTCATTGACTTATACAGAACTCTCCACCCAACTGCTGCAAAATATACTTTTTTTTCTAGCGCACATGGAACATTCTCTAGAATAGACCACATATTAGGTCATAAAACAAATCTTTGCAGAGTCCAAAACATCGAAATATTACAAAGCATCTTCTCAGACCACAAAGCAATGAAACTAGAAATCAATAACAGAAAAACTAGGGAAAAGAAATCAAATACTTGGAAAATGAACAATACCCTCCTGAAAAAAGACTGGGTTATAGAAGACATCAAGGAGGGAATAAGGAAATTCTTAGAAAGCAACGAGAATGAAAATACTTCCTATCAAAACCTCTGGGACACAGCAAAAGCAGTGCTCAGAGGCCAATTTATATCAATAAATGCACACATACAAAAAGAAGAAAGAGCCAAAAGCAGAGAACTGTCCCTACAACTTGAACAAATAGAAAGTGAGCAACAAAAGAACCCATCAGGCACCAGAAGAAAACAAATAATAAAAATTCGAGCTGAACTAAATGAATTAGAGAACGGAAAAAGAATTGAAAGAATTAACAAAGCCAAAAGCTGGTTCTTTGAAAAAATTAACAAAATTGATAAACCATTGGCCAGACTGACTAAAGAAAAACAGGAAAGGAAACAAATAACCTGAATAAGAAACGAGAAGGACCACATCACAACAGAACCAAATGACATTAAAAGAATCATTTCAGATTACTACGAAAAATTGTACTCTAACAAATTTGAAAACCTAGAAGAAATGGATGAATTCTTGAAAAAACACTACCTACCTAAACTAACACATTCAGAAGTAGAACAACTAAATAGACCCATAACAAAAAAAGAGATTGAAACGGTAATCAAAAAACTTCCAACAAAAAAAGTCCTGGCCTGGACAGCTTCACTGCAGAGTTCTACCAAACCTTCAGAGAAGACTTAACACCACTACTACTGAAGGTATTTCAAAGCAGAGAAAAAGACGGAATACTACCCAACTCATTCTATGAAGCTACCATCTCCTTGATACCAAAACCAGGTAAAGACATTACAAAAAAAGAAAATTATAGACCTATATCCCTCATGAACATAGATGCAAAAATCCTCAACAAAATTCTAGCCAATAGAATCCAACAACACATCAAAAAAATAATTCACCCTGATCAAGTGGGATTTATACCAGGTGTGCAAGGCTGGTTTAATATCAGAAAAACCATTAATGTAATCCATCACATAAATAAAACAAAAGATAAAAACCACATGATCTTATCAATCGATGCAGAAAAGGCATTTGACAAAGTTCAACACCCATTTATGATAAAAACTCTTACCAAAATAGGAATTGAAGGAAAATTCCTCAACATAATAAAGGGCATCTATGCAAAGCCAACAGCCAACATCACTCTAAATGGAGAGAACCTGAAAGCATTTCCCTTGAGAACGGGAACCAGACAAGGATGCCCTTTATCACCGCTCTTATTCAACATCGTACTTGAAGTCCTAGCCAGGGCAATTAGGCTAGACAAAGAAATAAAGGGTATCCGGATTGGCAAGAAGGAAGTAAAGCTATCACTATTTGCAGATGACATGATCGTATACACAGAAAAGCCTAAGGAATCCTCCAGAAAACTACTGACACTAATAGAAGAGTTTGGCAGAGTCTCAGGTTATAAAATAAACATACAAAAATCACTTGGATTCCTCTACATCAACAAAAAGAACATTGAAGAGGAAATAACCAAATCAATACCATTCACAGTAGCCCCCAAGAAGATAAAATACTTAGGAATAAATCTTACCAAGGATGTAAAAGACCTATACAAAGAAAACTACAAAGCTCTACTACAAGAAATTCAAAAGGACATACTTAAGTGGAAAAACATACCCTGCTCATGGATAGGAAGACTTAACATAGTAAAAATGTCTATTCTACCAAAAGCCATCTATACATATAACGCACTTCCGATCCAAATTCCAATGTCATATTTTAAGGGGATAGAGAAACAAATCACCAATTTCATATGGAAGGGAAAGAACCCCCGGATAAGCAAAGCATTATTGAAAAAGAAGAAAGTGGGAGGCCTCACTCTACCTGATTTCAGAACCTATTATACAGCTTCAGTAGTCAAAACAGCCTGGTACTGGTACAACAACAGGCACATAGACCAATGGAACAGAATCGAGAACCCAGATAGAAATCCATCCACGTATGAGCAGCTGATATTTGACAAAGGACCAGTGTCAGTTAATTGGGGAAAAGATAGTCTTTTTAACAAATGGTGCTGGCATAACTGGATATCCATTTGCAAAAGAATGAAACAGGACCCATACCTCACACCATGCACAAAAACTAACTCCAAGTGGATCAAAGACCTAAACATAAAGACTAAAACGATGAAGATCATGGAAGAAAAAATAGGGACAACCCTAGGAGCCCTAATACAGGGCATAAACAGAATACAAAACATTACCAAATATGATGAAGAGAAACCAGATAACTGGGAGCTCCTAAAAATCAAACACCTATGCTCATCTAAAGACTTCACCAAAAGAGTAAAAAGACCACCTACAGACTGGGAAAGAATTTTCAGCTATGACATCTCCAACCAGCGCCTGATCTCTAAAATCTACATGATTCTGTCAAAACTCAACCACAAAAAGACAAACAACCCAATCAAGAAGTGGGCAAAGGATATGAACACACATTTCACTAAAGAAGATATTCAGGCAGCCAACAGATACATGAGAAAATGCTCCCGATCATTAGCCATTAAAGAAATGCAAATTAAAACTACGATGAGATTCCATCTCACACCAACTAGACTGGCATTAATCCAAAAAACACAAAATAATAAATGTTGGAGAGGCTGCGGAGAGATTGGAACTCTCATACACTGCTGGTGGGAATGTAAAATGGTACAACCACTTTGGAAATCCATCTGGCGTTATCTTAAACAGTTAGAAATAGAACTACCATACAACCCAGAAATCCCACTCCTCGGAATATACCCTAGAGATACAAGAGCCTTCACACAAACAGATACATGCACACCCATGTTTATTGCAGCTCTGTTTACAATAGCAAAAAGCTGGAAGCAACCAAGGTGTCCGTCAACGGATGAATGGGTAAATAAATTGTGGTATATTCACACAATGGAATGCTACACATCGATAAAGAACAGTGACGAATCTCTGAAACATTTCATAACATGGAGGAACCTGGAAGGCATTATGCTGAGCAAAATGAGTCAGAGGCAAAAGGACAAATATTGTATAAGACCACTATTATAAGATCTTGAGAAATAGAAAAAACGGAGGAGAACACATACTTTTGTGGTTACGAAGGCGGGAGGGAGGGAGGGAGGGAGAGGGTTTTTTATTGATCAATCAGTAGATAAGAACTGCTTTGGGTGAAGGGAAAGACAACACTCAATACAAGGAAGGTCAGCCCAATTGGACTGGACTAAGAGCAAAGAGGTTTCCGGGATAAAATGAAAGCTTCAAAGGTCAGCGGAGCAGGGGCTGGGGTCTGGGGAACATGGTTTGAGGGGACTTCTAAGTCAATTGGCAAAACAATTCTATTATGAAAACATTCTGCATCCCACTTTGAAATGTGGCGTCTGGGGTCTTAAATGCTAACAAGCGGCCATCTAAGATACATCAATTGGTCTCAAGCCACCTGGAGCAAAGGAAAATGAAGAACACCAAGGTCACACAACAACTAAGAACCCAAGAGACAGGAAGGGCCACATGAACCAGAGACCTACATCATCCTGAGACCAGAAGAACTAGTTGGTGCCCGGCCACAATCGATGACTGCCCTGACAGGGAGCACAACAGAGAACTCCTGAGGGAGCTGGAGATCAGTGGGATACAGACCCCAAATTCTCATAAAAAGACCATACTTAATGGTCTGACTGCGACTAGAGGAATCCCGGCGGCAATGCTCCCCAGACCTTCTGTTGGCACAGGACAGGAACCATCCCCGAAGACAACTCATCAGACGTGAAAGGGACTGGTCAGCGGGGGGAGACAGATGCTGATGAAGAGTGAGCTAATTAAATCAGGTGGACACTGGAGAGTGTGTTGGCAACTCTTGACTGGAGGGGAGATGGGAAGATAGAGAGAGAGGGTAGACGGCAAAATTGGCACGAAAGGAGAGACTGAAAGGGCTGACTCAATAGGGGGAGAGCAAGTGGGAGAAGGGAGTAAGATGTATGTAAACTTACATGTGACAGACTGATTGGAATTGTAAATGTTCACTTGAAGCTTAATAAAAGTTAATTAAAAAAAATAACTTAAAGTGTATATTTTGTATGAAGGTGGTTTTCTGTCACAATTGTAACTGCCCAAATTTCAAAATACCTTGTAATAAAAATATATGATGACTAAAAAAATAAAACAAGTATCCCTGCCTTCATCAAGTTTGCAAACTAATGAATATAGATGTGTTTATCCAGAGAGAAAAAAAACTACCATTTTTTGTGAGTTTATTCTACATGTCAATATGTACAAAGTACTTTTTTTCCCCCAAAATCACTTTATTCTACAAGACCACTGTTAAATAAGGACTAAATATTAGAGTTTTAATTTATACCTAAGATAATAGAGCATCTGAAATTTTAAATAACTTTCTCAAACCTAGGTAGGTTTTTTTCTGACTCTAATGCTTTTAACTCCTATACCGCACAGATAATAAAAGAGCCCTGAAGAAGCAGCCTGGGAAATGCTTCTATATTAGGGAGGGCAGCAAAAGATAGCCCAGGAGCAATGTAAGGGAGGAAGCGGAGATTTAAAAGGAAAGAGAATTGCCCCTGACCAGAAGTAAGAATTTGGGGACAGGTGAGAAGGAGATGAAGGGACAATCCAATGGGTCAAAAGCTCCCAGAGGTGTAAGGTCACACAATATGCAGAGAATCTACTGAAGTCAGCTATTAGAAGGTCAATAGGATGACCAGAGAACAGCCAGAGCCAGAAATGGAGGACCAATGGGAGACAAGCTAGTGGCAACACTGACTGTAAGAATATATCACCTAATATAATTGGAGAGAATTGGGGAAGTAGAGACATTGTTGCCTTAGTAACAGGGAATTAGAATCAAGATGGTAGTGTAACTGGAATAATCCTACTTTGTATGTTGTAGAGAAATTTCAGATTTTTTTTTCAACAAAAGAATTCCATAATGTTACACTTTGGGAGCATTTTTGTATTAGAGTAATTGGATAAAAACTATTCAATTCTTGCAGCTTTTCATCTGTCTAAATTCTATTGAGCTTTAATTTGAGGAAATAGAGTAAACATTTGTAAAAATTAAATGTAGTTCAAATTAATTTCTTATGTGACCTTTCCATAAGATACTTAATTCTATGACTCTGGTTCAAAATGTAAAGCTCTCACCAAACCATGAGGTTGAGACAAAGGTCATGAATATATCAATACTGTGTTGGCTTTGGTTTGGTTTTTGTTAATCTATTCCATTCCCTTTTTTCCCTTTGATACTTTAAATTTCTCTCTCTTTCTCTGTCTCACACACACACACACTGGAGAAACAAATCTGTGGCAAGGAAACAGTGAAGACAAGGACAATTACGCAGGAGTAAGGGCAACATGAACCACAAGCAACCACAAGAACAAAGGCTCCTCTCACCTCAAAGACTTGGATCATCTTACATAATTATGACTTACCATGGCATCTCACAAATTCATGAAGGATAGATTCAAAGAGTCTGACATCAGGAAGAGATAATGCATGTCTGTGGCATATTAAGAGGGCAGAGCAACCAGTGAAAGAAATAGTTCAAACATTTGGGACGGGGAGGCAGTTGGCATGCAGTCTGGGGACAGGCATCCTCACCCCACAGACAAGCCAGAGAATGGGCTTTAATTCCAAAGGTCACCGGGAAGTTAAATCACCTAGGCCCAATTTCACATAAAGCACATCCCTTTGGGAAAAATTCTTACCCCAGGGCTTTCTCAAACTTACCAGTTGTGGGGAAAAAAAAACAGAACTATCAAATGAAAATAGTAATCATAATTTTAATTTTTTATGCTTTCTTCAGGCCCACATTATGAGGTAAAAAGTAACTTGTTGAATGGATAAATAAATGCCAAGTTCTTGACAGCTATGAAAAACACTGGAATAAGATTGACTGTCTCTAGATTGCTTAGTGCAGTGGTTAAGAGCTCGGCTGCTAACCAAAAGGTCAGCAATTCAAATCCACTACCTGTTCCTTGAAAAGCTCATAGGGGCAGTTTTATTCTGTCCTATGGGGTCACTATGAGTCAGAATCGACTCGACGGCAAAGAGAGAGCAAGACTCCTAAAACACAAGTTTGTTCACTTCATCTCAATTTGCACCATTAACACTCCTCTCTGTGCCCTGTTGGGTTGGTGGTTCAGCAATAGAATTCTCATTTTCCATGTGGAGACCCAGGTTGGATTCCCAACCAATGCACCTCCTATGAAGCCATCACCCTTCTGTCACAAGGCTTGCATGCTGCTATGTTTCTGAACAGGTTTCAGTGAAGCTTCCAGACTAAGACAGACTAGGAAGAAAGGCCTGGTGATTTCTTCTGAAAATCAGCCACTGAAAGCCCTATGGATCATGACAATCTAATGCCCAGCTGATTTCGGGGATGGTGTAGGGCCGGGCAGGGTTTCCATCTCTTGTGCATGGTGTCACCATGGGTCAAGGGCTGACTAGATGGCAGCTAATAACAACAATGTGCCCAACACTGGGTTAAGTGTTTGGCTTGAAACACACAGTTTCAAGCCTCAAGAAATTTGTAATCTAGTTTGGGGTGCTTACAATCTAAAAAATAAAAACCCAATCTGTTGCCATCAAGTCAATTCCAACTCATAGCGACCCTATAGGATGGAGCAGAACTGCCCCATAGTGTTTCCAAGGAGAACCTGGTGGATTTGAATGGCTGGCCTTTTGGTTAGCAGATGCAGCTCTTAATCACTATGCCACCCGGGTTTCCATTGCCTACAATCTAGTCAGTAGAAAATACACATTTAAGTATAAAAAATAGTATTTTAAATATCTTTCATCTTAAATCATTTTGAAAATTCTTTTTTAGCTTAAAAACCATAATGAATTTTTTTGGTTTTGTTTCTTTAGTTTTGTTGTTTTTGTCACATGTTTATAGTGCAAACTAGTTTCTCATTCAAAAATTTATACACAAATTATTTTGTAACATTGGTTGCAATCCCTTCAATGTGTCAGGAAAAAAACACAAAAACAAAATAAATAGGCTGCTAGAAACCATATAAAATCAACAACTAGAAATCCAAAAGATTAACAATAAAATTTCAGAATTGGATAACTCAACAGAGAGTGAGAGGAGCATAATTGACACAATGGAAGTCAGAATTAGTGAGATTGAAGAGAAATCTCTTGATACCAATTTGTTTGAGGAAAAAACAGAAAACATAATGAAGAAAATACTTTAAAAGGCTAAGAATTATGTGGGATAGTATCAAGAGGAAGAAACTATGAGTGATCAAAGTTCCAGAACAGGGGCTGGGGGGGGGGGGGGTGGGCACAGAAAATTGTTGAAAATTGAGAGAATTGTTGAAGATTTGCTGGAAGAAAACTTTCCTAATATCATGAAAGACAACAAGAAATCTATCCAAGAAGCTCAATGAAACCATACAGGATAGATCCCGCCCAAAAGTCACCAAGACATATCATAATCAAATTTGCCATAGCCAAAGAAAGAATGCTGAAATTGGCTAAGGATAAATGAATGGTAACCTCCTAGGGAGAACCAATAAAACTAAGCTCTGATTACTGAGCAGAAACCATGCAGGCAAAAGGGCAATGGAATGATATATATGAAGCTTTGAAGAATGAAATTGCCAGCCAAGAATTATATATCCAGCCAAATTGTCTCTCAAACATGCTGGTGATTAGATCATTTCCAGATAAACAGAAATTAAGGAAATATGCAAAACCCAGACAAAAATACAAAAAATATTAAAGGGAGAGCTCTGATTAGAGAATCAACAACACCAGACAAAAATCTAAGACTAGGACATAGGACAGATCAACCAGATACCAATCTAGATAGGAAATTCAAAAAAATAAAACAAAGCTAAAGGACTGAAAATAGGGAACCAGAGATGTCTATAGGTAAACGACCACAATGCCAGAATCAAAAAGTGGGAAAAAATGGTGTAGTCATAGACTCCCACATGAAGAAGAAGTCAAGGCAATATCAAGAGATAAAAGACTAGTTTAAACTTAGAAAAATACAGGTAAATTTCAAAGTAACCACAAAAGAAGACAAGAAACTTACCCATCAAAATAAAAAAGAAGAAAAACAAAAACTGAGCAAACAAAAAATCAACAATAATGAAAGAAATGAAAAGAAAATTCATAAAAAGAACTCAGCAAGAAAAATTAAACAAAACAAAGATTCCATAAGCACCAAAAAAAATGACAGCAGTAAACTCATAATGAGTCAGAATTGATTCAACAGCAACTGGTTTGGTTTGGTTTATCAATAATTACCATAAATGTAAATGGCCTAAATGCACCAGTAAAAGACAGAGAGTGGCAGAATGGATTTAAAAAAAATGAGCCATCTATATGCTGTCTACAAGACACACTCCTGAGACACAAAGACATAAATTAAACCTCAAACGGTGGCAAAAATATATCCATCAAACAATAACTAAAAAATAGCAGAAGAGGCAATATTAATCTCCGATGTAACAGACTCTAAAGGAACATCCAAATAAAGCATAAGGAAGGTCACTCTATAATGACTAAAGTGTCAATACACCAGGAGGGCATATCCAAAATAAGTGTGTATGCACCCAATGACAAGGCTCCAAAATACATAAAACAAACTGACAGCATTGAAAAGAGAAACACAGTTCAACAATAATAGTAAACTTCCACACGCCAGTTTCAGCAAAGGACAGAATATCTAGAAAGAAACTCAATAAAGTTAAGAAGATTTAAATGCCACAATCCACCTTCTCAATCTCATAGACATGTACAGAACACTCCACCCAACAGTAGTAAAGTATACATACTTTTCCAATGCACGTGAAACATTGTCCAGAATAGGCCATATTTTAGACCACAAAGCAAGCCTCAAAAAAATCCAAAACACTGAAATAATACAAAGTATCTTCTTTGATCATAATGCCATAAAAGCAGAAATAACTAAGAGAAGCAGCAAGGAAAAAAGTCAAATTCATGGAAACTGAACAACATCTTGCTTAAAAACTACTGAGTAATAGCAGAAATCAAGGATGGAATACAAATTTCATAGAACTAAACAAGAATGAAAACACATCTTACCAACGCCTTCAGGACACAGAAAAAACAATGCTTAGAGGTCATATTAGAGCAATAAACACGCACATCAAAAAAGAAGAAAGGGCCAAAATGAAACACTAACCTTACAACTTGAACAAATAGAAAGAGAAATGCAAAAGAACCCCACAGGCATCACAAGGAAGGTGCAATAAAGATTAGAGCAGAAATAAATAAGGAACAACAACAACAAAAAAGAAACAATCAGAAAGACCAAAAGTTGGTTCTTTGCAAAGATAAACAAAATAGACAAACCAGTGGCCAAAATGACAAGAGAAAAACAGGAGAGGAAGAAAACAACATGCATAATAAGTGAGACAGATGATATCACAACAGACATAAATAAAATAAAAAGCATAATAACAGAATATTATGAAATACTGTACTCTAACAAATTGGAAAATCTAGAGGAAATGAACAAATTTCTAGAAACACACTACCTACCTGTCTTAGTTATCTAGTGCTGCTATAACAGAAATTCCACAAGTGGATGGCTTTAACAAACAGAAGTTTATTCTCTCACAGTCTACTAGGATAAAAAAAAAAAAAAAAAAAAGGCTAGAAGTCCAAATTTAGGGTGACAGCTCCAGGGGAAGGCTTTCTCTGTCAGCTCCGGAGGAAGGTCCTTGTCATCATTCTTCCCCTGAACTAGGAGCTTCTCTGCACAGGAATCCCAGGTCCAGAGGACGGGCTCTGCTCCCAGTGCTGCTTTCTTTGTGGTATGAGGTTCCCCTGTCTCTCTGCTCACTTCTCACCTTTATATCTCAAAAGAGATGGGCTTAAGGCACTATCTAATCTTGTAGATTTTATCAACATAACAGCCTCCAGTTCTTCTCATTAACACCATAGTGATAGAATTTAAAACACATAGGGAAATCAAACCAGACAACAAAATGGTAGACAATCATGCAGTACTGGGAATCATGACCTAGCCAAGTTAACATATATTTTGGGGGGACACAATTCAATCCATGACACAAACTGAGGTAGAAAAACTAAGCTGACCCATAACAAAAGAAAAAGTTTAAGAAGTAACAACACACACACAAAAAAACCTACCACTGCCAACACAACAGAAAAGCCACAACCCAGATGGCTTCACTGAGGATTTCTATCAAACGTTCAGAGAAGAGTTCACACCAATACAACTCAAATTATTTCAAAGTGTAGGAAAAAAATAAAAGAGGTGGGGCCAACATGACGGAGTAGTCAGACGCTTCCGATGGTCCCTCTTACAATAAGACCCGAAAAAACAAGTCAAGTGATTATATATTACAATTGAGCAGCCCTGAACATCAAAGGCAAAGTTGAGGAATTGGACTGAGCAGCAGGGGAGGGAGAGATGGTTCAGAAGCAGTGAGGAGTAGCAAGACCTGACCCAGCAGGAACCAACATCCTGCAGGCTGGATTGGCTAGCGCATGTGGTGAGGCAATCAGTGGCACGTGAGATGCGTTTTCCACATCAGGAGAGACTGAGTAGCAGAGAGTCTGCTCAACCCTCCAGGAACAGTGAAAAGCAGGGCTTGATCAGCAAAAGATAAATACGTGAGTCCAACCCACCGCATGGATCAAAAAACACCCCACTTGGGAAGAACATCCCTCCTATTTACCTGCCCCCTCCCCACTCTGCACTGGGTCCTGGGCTGGCTTCAATGATTTCTGAGTCCCCTAGGGCAGAAGTAGGAACCATTACATGTCCTGAGCCATTCTCTCAGCCTTGAAGAGGGAACAAATTAATAAACAGGAAAAAATAATCTGCCAGCAACCCAAGATGGAAACTCAGGGCAGGCACAGCTCCTTTGCCTAGGCACAGGTATAAGGGGGTTCAAGGACTTTGAAGCCTGTCGTCCCTGCATAGACCTTTGAAGGCCATTTCAACAGTGAGGCCCTCCATTAGCACAGTAAAATAGGGTATATACCTGAAGCCTAACTTCAACTGTATCAGCTATATGGTGGAGTGGCAGGTTTATGACATTTGACACCACTCTACCCATTAAGTAGGTTCCTACCTACCCACATCAGGGGCCTGAAGGCTGGTGGCTCCACCCAGCTACCTTGCCACCTGTGACCAGGGTCCAAGAATAAGTGGTGCCTCTAAGTCCTTACAGCCAACAGCATTGGGTGCCCATAGTCCAGCTGCAAAATCCACCCACCTACATGCTCTAGGGAACAGGGGCTTACCTTCCTCCCAGACACTCAGGGGCAGCCATAAGCCCCCGCCTTGCTCAGCATGTGACCTCCTACTGCAGCCAGATACTTGTGACTACTCCAATCACCCCTGCCCATCTAGGACGGTAGGTGAGAGCCTGCACCACATACTTGGTGAGCAACTACCTGGACACCTGAGCTGAATCCATACAAGAAAAGTAAACAGACTCCTGGGCTCATATACCTAGTAACAGATCTAACCACCTGGTGACAGGACGTTAGAGTATCAAAGGCACTAAGAATGAAACTAGCTCACACGAGTAGTCTATCTGGGCATATCAAAACAAAACAAAAGAAGATGCTAGGACATAGTAAGCATACATAAAATAAATAAATATAATAACTTATTGATGGCTCGGAGACAACTTTCAGTATCAAATCACATAAAGAGCAAGCTCCCAAAAAAGGAATCAAGAAATCTTCCAGAGGAAGACAGTTTCTTGAAATTACTGGAGGTAGAATAGATTAATATACAGAACTCTTCAAGAGATCAGGAAGAATATCAGGCAAAACACAGAACAGGCCAAGGAACACACAGACAAATCAAAAGAGGAACTTAAGGAGATTATAGAAGGGCATAACAACAAATTTAGCAGACTACAAGAAACCATAGAGAGACAGCAGACAGAAAGAGAGAAAATTAATAATAAAATTTCAGAATCTGACAATTCAATCGAAAGAGATAGAAGCAGAATTGAGGTTGAAGATAAAGCATTTGGCACCAACTTATCGGAGGAAAAATCAGATAAAAGAATTTAAAAAAATGAAAAAACCCTAAGAATTATGTGAGACACTATTAAGAGGAATAACCTATGAGTGATTGGAGTGCCAGAACAAGAGGGATAACAGAAAATACAGAGAGAATTGTTGAAGATTTGTGGGCAGAAAACTTTCCCGATATTGTGAAAGATGAGAAGATATCTATCCAAGAAGCTCATGAAACCCCACACAAGGTAGACCCCAAAAGAAAGTCACCAAGGTATATTATAATCAAGCTTGCCAACACCAAAGATAAAGAGAGAATTTTAACAGCACCTAGGAATAAACAAAAAGTCACCTGCAAAGAAGAGTCAGTAAGATTAAGTTCAGACTACTTAGCGGAAACCATGAAGGCAAGAAAGCAATGGGATGACATATATAAAGCCTTAAAGGAAGGAAAAAAAAAAAAACCTGCCAGCCAAGAAATCCAGCAAAACATGATCTGTCTATATGCTACCTACAAGAGACACATTTTATACTTAAGGACACAAACAAACAAAAACTCAAAGGATTAAAAAAATATATCAAGCGAACAACAACCAAAAAAGAGCAGGAGTGGCAATATTAATCTCTGACAAAACAGATTTTAAAGTTAAATCCACCACAAAGGATAAGGAAGGACACTGTATAATGATTAAAAGGTCAATACACCAGGAGGACATAACCATAATAAATATTTACACACCCAAAAACAAGTATCCAAAATACATAAAACAAACTCTAACAGCATTGAAAACAGGGAGATAGATAGCTCCACAATAATAGTAGAAAACTTCAACACACCACTTTTGGTGAAGGACAGAACATCCAGAAAGAAGCTCAGTAAGACACAGAAGATCTAAACGTCACAAACAACTTGATCTTGTAGACATATACAGAACACTCCACCCAACACCAGCCAAGTGTACTTTCTTTCCCAATGCACATGGAACATTCTCCAGAATAGACCACATACTAGGCCATAAAGAAAGCCTTCACAGAATCCAAAGCACTGAAATATTACAAAGCATCTTTTCTGACCATAAAGCCATAAAAGTAGAAATCAATAATAGGAAAAGCAAGGAAAGAAAATCAAACACATAGAAATGGAACAACTCCTTGCTCAAAAACTGCTGGGTTATAGAAGAAATTAAGGAAGGAATAAAGAATTGCATAGAATCAAATGAGAATCAAAACACATCCTACCAGAACCTTTGGGACACAGCAAAACAGTACTCAGTCAATCTGTAGCAATAAATGCACACATCCAAATAGAAGAAAGTGTCAAAATCAAAATATTAACCCTACAACTCAAAAAAAATAATAATTAACCCTACAACTCAAACAAATAGGGAGCAGGAAAAGAAGCCCTGGGCTCTTTTTTGGTGTTAACGTTTTGATGAAACAATGTAATGAAGAAAGCAAATAATAAAAATTAAAGCAGAATTAAATGAAATAGAAAAACAATGGAAAGAGTTAAAAAGATGAAAAGCTGGTCCTTTGAAAAGATCAACAAAATTGAAAAACCACTGGCCAAACTGACAAAAGAAAAACAGATGAGGAAGCATATAACCCAATAACCCAAATAAGAAATGAGATAGGAGATATCACAACAGACCCAACTGAAATTAAAAGAATTGTAACAGAATACCATGAAAAATTATACTCTAATAAATTTGAAAACCTGGAGGAAATGGACAAATTTCTAGAAACACACTACCTACCTAAACTAACACAAAGAGAGGTAGAAAAACTAAATAAACCTATAAAAAAAAGAAGAGATTGAAAATGTAATTTAAAAACTCCCAACAATTTCACTGGAGAGTTTTACCAAACTTTCAGAGAAAAGTTAACACCACTACTACTAAAGATATTTCAGAGCATAGAAACGGATGGAATACTCCCAAACTCATTTTATGAAGCCAGCATAATACCAAAACCAAGTAAAGACACCACAAAAAAAAAAAAAAAAAATTACAGACTAATATCCTTCATGAGCATAGACACAAAAATCCTCAACAAAATTCTAGCCAATAAAATTCAACAACGTATAAAAAAAAAATAATTCACCATGACCAAGTGGGATTCATACCAAGTATGCAGGGATGGTTCAACATTAGAAAAACAATCAATGTAATCCATCACATAAATAAAACAAAAGACAATAACTACATGATCTTATCAATTGATGCAGAAAAGGCATTTGACAAAGTCCAACATCTATTCATGATAAAAACTCTCAGCAAAATCGGAATAGAAGGGAAATTCCTCAACATAATAAAGGGTATTTATACAAAGCCAAAGGAAACATCATCCTAAATGGAGAGAGTCTGAAAGCATTCCCCTTGAGAACGGGAACCAGGCAAGGATGCCCTTTATCAACACTCTTATTTAACACTGTGCTGCAGATCCTAGCTAGAGCAATTACGCTAGAAAAAGAAATAAAGGGCATCTAAACAAGTAAGGAAGAAGTAAAAGTATCTCTATTTGCAGATGATATGATCTTATACACAGAAAACCCCAAAGAATCCACAAGAAAACTACTGGAACTAGTAGAAGATTTCAGCGAAGTATCAAGATACAAGATAAACATACAAAAATCAGTTGGATTCCTCTACACCAACACAGAGAACGGAAATCACCAAATCAATCTCATTTACAATAACCCCCAAGAAGAAAAAATACTTAGGAATAAATCTAATCAGAGACGTAAAAAAACACGAAAAACCAAACCCGGTGCTGTCGAGTCCGACTCTTAGTGACCCTGTAGGACAGAACAGAACTGCCCCATAGAGTTTCCAAGGAGCGCCTGGCAGATTTGAACTGCCAACCTCTTGGTTAGCAGCCGTAGCACTTAACCACTACGCCACCAGAGTTTCCAGAGATGTAAAAGACCTGTACAAATAAAACTACAAGACACTACTGCAAGAAACCGAAAGAGGCCTACATAAGTGGAAAAACACACCTTACTTATGGACAGGAAGACTCAACATTGTGAAAATCCCTATTCTACCCAAAGTAATCTGCAGTTACAGTGCAATCCCAATCCAAATTTCGATGGCATGTTTTAAGGAGATGGAGAAGCAAATCACCAACTTCATACAGAAGGGAAAGAGGCCCCAGATAAGTAAAGCACTACTGAAGAAGAAGAACAAAGTGGGAGGCCTCACACTAACTGGTTTTAGAACCTATTATACCTCCACGGTAGGCAAAAAAGCCTGGTACTGGTACAACAGAAGATACATAAACCAATGCAACAGAACTGAGAATCCAGGTGTAAATTCATCCACCTATGAACAGCTGGTATTTGAAAAAGGCCCAAAGCTCATTAAGTGGGGAAAAGACAGTCTCGTTAACAAATGGTGCTGGTATAACTGGATGTCCATTTGTAAAAAAATGAAACAAGACCTATACCTCACACTATGCATAAAAATTAACACAAAATGGATCAAAGATCATAATATAAAGTCTAAAGCGATAAAGATCATGGAAGAAAAAATAAAGACAACCCTAGGAGCCCCAGTACATGGCATAAACAGAATATAAAACATTATTAACAATGCACAAGCACCAGAAGAGAAACTAGATAACTAGGAAACTAGGAGCTCCTAAAAATCAAACACTTATACTCATCAAAAGACTTCACGGAAAGAGTAAAAAGACAATCTACAGACTGGGAAAAAAAATTTGGCTATGGTAAATCCGATCAGGGCCTAATCTCTAAAATCTACAATATACTATAAAACCTCAACAACAAAAAGACAACCCAATTAAAAAATAAGCAAAGGATATGAACAGGCACTTCACAAAAGAAGACATTCAAGTGGCTAACAGGGACATGAAAAAACGCTCATGGTCATTAGCCATTAGAGAAATGTAAATCAAAACTACAGTGAGACACCATCTCAACTCCAACAAGGCTAGCATTAATCCAAAAACCACAAAATAATAAATGTTGGAGAGGTTGTGGAGAGACTAGAACACTTATATACACTGCTGGTGGGAATGTAAAATGGTTCAACCACTTTGGAAATCAATTTGGCATTTCCTTAAAAAGCTAGAAATAGAAGTACCTATATTATCCAGCAATCCCACTCCTCGGAATATATCCTAGAGAAATAAGAGCTGTCACCTGAATAGATATTTGTACACCCACGTTCATTGCAGCACTGTTTGCAACAGCAAAAAGGTGGAAAAAACCTAGGTGCCCACCAATGGACAAATGGATGAACAAAATATGGTACATTCATTCACACAATGGAATACTATGCAACGATAAAGAACAACGATGAATCTCCAAAACATCTCATAGCATGGATGAATCTGGAAGGCATTATGCTGAGTGAAATTAGTCAGTCACAAAAGGACAAATATTGTATGAAACCACTATTATAAAAACTCAAGGAAAGGCTTAAACACAGAAGAAAACATTCTTTGATGGTTACGAGGGTGGGGAAGGAGGGAGAGGAGTATTCATTAATTAGACAGTAGATAAGAATTAAGTGTGCATAACTTTTTGTATGAGAGACCAACTTGATTTATAAACTTTCACTTAAAGCACAGTAAGTAAATTTGAAAAATTATCATAGGTGAAGGGAAGGACAACACACAATACAGGGGAAGTCAGCACAACCGGACTAAACCAAAAGCTAAGAAATTTCCTGAATACAACCAAACACTCTGAGTCCCTGACACAGCAGGAGAAAAAGGGGATGTAGAACTCAAATTCTAGTAAAAAGACCAGACTTAATGGTCTGACTGAGACTGGAGGAACCCAGGAAAACATGGCCTCCAGACTTTCTATTAGCCAAGAACTGAAACCATTGCCAAAGCCAACTCTTCAGACAAAGATTAAACCATAGACATAACATAAAATGATACTTGTCTAGAGGGTGCTTCTTCTCAAGGAGATACATGAGACTAAACAGGCAGCTCCTGTCTGGAGGTGAGATGAGAAGGCAAAAAGCGACAGGAGCTGGTTGAATGGACATGGAAAATCCGGGATGGAAAGGAAGCGTGTGCTGCTGTATCATAGGGAAAGTAACTAGGGTCACATAATAATGTGTGTATAAATTTTTGTATGAGAAACTAACTTTAACTGTAAACTTTCACTTAAACCACAATTAAAAAAAAAACAGATTATTATGGGTTACCAGGAGTATGGAAACCATGGTGGCGTAGTGGGTTAAGTGCTACAGCTGCTACCCAGGAGGTCAGCAGTTCAAATCTGCCAGGCGATCCTTGGAAACTCTATGGGGCAGTTCTACTCTGTTCTGTAGGATTGCTATGAGTCGGAATTGACTCGTCGGCAGTGGGTTTACCAGCAGTGGGAGGGAGGGGGGAAGAGGGATTTTTTGCTTAGAAGGCATTGATTTTATGTTAATGGTGGTGGAATAATTCTGAAAAGGGTAGTGATGATGGTTGTACAACATGAAGCATATATATCAATGTCACTGTATTACACATGTAAAAATGGCTGAATTGGCAAATGTTTTGTTATGTATATTTTTACCGCAATTAATAAAAATCAAAGCTAGAGAAAAAAAAAGCAATACTCCAAAATTCATCCTATGAAGACAGTATAATCCTGAAACGAAAACCAGACAAAGACACATGAAAAAAGCAATACTGCAGACCAATATGCCTCATGAATATAACCAAAAAAAAAAAAAGCCACTGCCGTTGAGTCAATTCTGACTCATAGCGACCCTTTATCAAAAAATTATCAACAAAATTCTAGCGAAGAGAATTCAACAGCATATCAAAAAAATAATACATGATGACCAAGTGGTATTTATATCAGTTATTCAGGGGTAGTTAAACATTAGAAAATCAATTAATGTAATGTACCACATAAATAAAACAAAAGAACCTCATGATCATCTCAATTGATGCAGAAAAGGCATTTGACAAAGTCCATCATCCATTCCTGATAAAAAAAACTCTCATCCAAATAGGAAGAGAAGTGAAAATCCTCAACATAATAAGCGGCATTTATGCAAAACCAACAGTTCACACCATTCTAAAGGATAAACAGGAACCAAACAATGATGCTTTTTATCACACCACTCTTCTTCAACATCATGCTGGAGGACCTAGCTAGAAAAAATAGGGATAGTGCTAGGGGCCTGAGCACATTGCATAAAGAAAATATATACCATAACTAATAGTGCACAGACACCAGAAGATAGACTACATAACTAGGAGCACCTAAAAATTAAAACTTACGTTCATCAAAAGACTTCACCTAAAGAGAACCTACAGCTGGAACAAAATTTTTGGCTATGGCATTCCTGATAAGGTTCTGACTTCTAAAATCTATAGTCTACTTCAATACCTTAATAACACAATGACAAATAATCCAATTAAAAAATTGGCAAAGGATATGAACAGACACTTCACCAAAGAAAACCTTCAGGCAGCTAACAGACACATGAGGAAATGCTAGTAATCATTAGAGACATGCAGGAAAAAAAAAAAAACTACAAAGCGATACCATCTCACCCGGACATTACTGACACTAATAAAAACAACCAGAAAAAAAATTTTTTTCGGACAGGTAGTAAGGAGATTGGAATTCTTATGCACTGCTGGTGGGAATGTAAAATGGTGCAACCATTATGGAAATGATATGGTGCCTTAAAAGGCACCATATCCAGCAATTCCACGCCTAGGAATACATTCTAGAGAATAAGAGCCATCACACAAGTACACATATAGCACAGGCATCTTCTTTGCAGCATTATTTACAATAGCAAAAAGGTGGAAACAGTCTAAGTGTCCACCAACAGATAAATGGATAAACAAATTATCATACACACAATGCAATAGTATGCAACGATAAAGAACAATGATGAATCTGTGAAACATCTTACAACATGGATGAATCTGGAGGACACTATGCTGAGTGAAATACATCAATCACAAAAGGGCAAATACTGCATGACACCTTATTATAAAAACCTAAGAAAAGGTTTACACAGAAAAACAAAAATATTTGATGGTTACAAGTGCGGGGACGAATGGGGAGGAGAAAAATCTATGACTAGATAGTTTACGGGTGTTAATTTTGATGAAGGGAAAAACAACACAATATAATATAGGGGAAGCCAGTACAACCTGACCAAGGCAAAATCATAGAAGCTTCATAGACACATCAAAACACCTTCAGGGACCAAGTTACTGGGGCTAAGGATTAGGGACCATGGTCTCAGGGGACATCTAAGGCAAGTGGCATAACATAGTTCATAAAGAATATGTTGTACATCCTACTTTATTGAGCAGAGTCTGGGGTCTTAAAAGCTTGCTAGCGGCCTTTTAAATGCACCTATTGGTCCCATTAGGTTCTGAGCAAAGTAAAATGAAGAAAATCAAATACACAAGGAAAATAGTACTCCAAAGGACTAATGGACAACATGAACCACAGCTGGGCCCAGAAGAACTAGGTGGTGCCAGGCTACCACCACTATTTGCTCTGATTGGCTACTCACAGCTGATCCCATCATGGAGGTGATCATCTTATATCTCACCATAGACATAAGTACATCATTATACAACTGCCAAACTACATCATAACTGGCCAAACCACTGAGAAGCATGGTCCAGCCAAGCTGACACACAACCTTAACACAGCACAGAGGGCAGCAAGTTGTGTCACGTGGCTTTGGTTCTCATGTATACCTGGGAGGCACACACAGGGAAAGAAGCCACACTGGGCAGAAGTTGGGCTTCCCCCATGCTAGGCAGGGCCTGAGATTCCCATGGGGCACGCTCTTTCCATCTCCAATAGGCTTCAAGGTGCTACCTGAGGTCACCCTTCCTTGCCCACGTCAAGGCAGCTGTGGATTTCAGTAGGAAAACTGAGGCAACTTCCTCAGGAAAGCTGTATTAAAATGCCATTCCTTCCTGTCAGGGGCTTGGCACACACACTCACTTTGAAATTGCCACTGATAGCTCTGCCTTCCCTGATCTAGCCATCTATCTTCCTTGAGCAGCTGGGATCTCCAAGGCCTGACAAAGAGCAGCACCAGTCTCCACCATTAGTCACCACCTGACATTGACTACAAGCAACTACATATCTCTGTCCTTTCTCCTCTGGAATAAGAGGTGAGTTTGGTACCGCCCTCCCAGGGCAGTTGTGAAGCTGAAGAGGATGTTGCAAGTAAAGGCCCAGTTACCTGCAGCTGTCACAGTCACCACAATCACCATCAGCCCCAGGCCCCACACAGCACAGTGGGGAAGGAGTCTAATAAGGTGTTATGTCATGTGATTCAGGAGAAACTTTCACCTGGTGTTTCAAACGTAGTCTTGGGCCAGGCTTGAAAAATGCACTTACTCATGGCCTCACCCTTCTGTTTGTTAACCCCAAGCACCTGCTGCACATTAGTGTCAGCTCCCAGGATAGCAGTAGAGATAGCCATGCAGGGAGGTGAGCAGGCAGTGCAGGGGACCAAGTGCTATGAAGAAAGAGGTCTGGGGCTGTGGAAGCCAGCCCACCTTGGGCCAGAGGAGTATGCCAGGAAATCCATTTTCAAAGGATCCTGGAAAGAGAGCCAAGAGGGCTGGGGCCATTCAAGGGAACGTAACAGCCTTGCAAGGCCTGAGGCAGGAAGGACAGGGAGGCTTTTAAGAGAATAAAGCAGAATAATGTGGCCGCAGCCTACTGTGGTAGGTAGGTAGTATAATATTAGTTCAGACCATGAATTGTATGTAAGTAGGTATAAGAAGTTCAAAATTTACTCCTAGTATAAGGGGCAGCTATTTGCAAGTTTTAACATGAGCAAAGATATGATCTGATTTCAGTTTTTAAAACTATCACACAGTGTGTAACTTCTAATATAATAGTGGGAGGGGGATGAATGATAAAAATGCTCAGAGATTTCCACTGCCTTTCACACCTACTGGTCTACCAATAACAGCTAGAAAAAGTGGGGAAACTTGTTTTTAAGTGTTTTAGAAAGCATTGCAGGCCTTCCAAGTCAGTGAGGACTCAAGACATCAAGGTCCCAGACAGAGGGAAGCAAAGAGAGGTGAGTTTGACATTCATTACCAATGATTCCCATCTAGCTGTTAGCCAGTGAGGAGGCACTGCTGAGAGGCTGAACAAAGCTTTTGGCAATTTCTCAGAATTTCTGGAAAGAAAGGAAAGGCCATGCCCCACCAATGAGGAGGTGATCTGGTAAGCCCTTTAGGGCTCTCAGTTCTGTCACCCAAAGGGGTACAACTTCAAAGTAACGGTGGACTACAAAAAGGCCCATCCTCAAATGTAAAATGGTGCAGCTGCTGTAGAAAACAGGCTGGAAGTGCCTCAAAAGGTTAAAGAGTAATCTCATGAGCTAGAAATTCCACTTCTAGGTATATACTCAGAAATGAAAACATGTATCCATACATAAACTTGTGTATGAATGCACATAGCAGCATTATTCATAATAGCCACAAAGTGGAAACAACACAAATGTCTACCAACTGATGACCAGAAAAACAAAATGTGGTATGGCTGTACAATGGAATATTATTTGGCCATGAAAAGGAATGAAGTTCTGATACATGCTACAAAATGGATCAACCTAGAAAACATGTTGAGTGAAAGAAGTCAGACACAAAAGGACAAATATTATATGGTTCCACTGATGTCCAGAATAGGCCAATCTATAGAAACAGAAAATAGGTTAGTTGTTGCCTGGAGGAGGTAGTGGGGAGAACAGGGGTGGGGGTGGAGAGGTGGGTGTGTATGTTGACTGCTAATGCATTCAGGGCTTCCTTTTTTGGGGATGAAAATGTTCTAAAATTGATTGTGGTGATGGTTACACAATAATGTGAATATACTAAAAAGCCATTGAATTGTACACTTTAAATGGATAAATTGTATGATATGTAAATTATATCTCAAAAAATGTAATACAAAAAAACTCACCTTCACACACACTGAGACCCAGATTCAAGTCAGTTCAAATTAAGATCTTCCCCTGTGCTAACAGCCTTCCAGAAGCAAAGAAATTCTTTCTGGAAAAGTGTAAGATCATCCAAAGCCTCGCATTATATCTACAATTTCTTTATAGTTATTGCTAGTATTACATTAGAAGAAAAAAGAAGTTCTGAAAAATGACAGGAAGTGACTTAAATGAAAAGAAAAATGGACATTAAAAACAGATCACTAAGGATCTAAATATTAGAGTTATCAGGGATGGATATCAAAACAACTGTGATTAATATGTTCAATAAACTGAGAGAATTTAAGGAAAAAATCAAAGAAAATTCTAAAAAACAGAAGAGTGAAAATAAGAAACAAAAACTCAACAAATATGACTTGATTTGTAAACTTTCACTTAAAGCACAATAAAAAATATATAAAAAACTCAACAAATACGTGTAACAGTGTATTAAGCACAATGAGGAAAGTGTTCATGTACAGAAAGATGGGACAGAAGAACATATCTGGACTGAGGCACAAAAGTGGAAAGTAGAGAAACAATCATAAAAGACATATGGGACATAGTGAGAAACGTCTTGCATATGTCTACTTGGAATCCCAAAGGAAAGGGGAGAGAAAATGAAGCAAAGACAATTTTAAAAAGATAATCACAAAGAATTGTCCAAAAACTGATGAAAGCTATCAAGCCGTAGATACAAAAGTGTTATAAACTGTAAGCACACAACACCTAGACACAGAGATAAATTTTTTAAGCTGCTAGGAAAAAGAAAAACATAGATTACCTTCACCAGAGCAACATAAGACTGACAGAAGACTCCTCTCAGAAGCAATGAAAGCCAGATGAAAACGGAATTGCATCTTTAAAGAGCAGAAAGAAAATATCCACCAACCTACTATTATTATACTCAGAAAAAAAATCCTTGAAGAACAAAGGCAAAAACACAAATTTTTTCAAACAAACTAAATCTGAGAGAATTAATCACCAGGAGACCCACACTAACAGAAATACTTCAGGCTAAAGTGTGGAAATGCAGGACTGAATGAATAGGAATAGAAAGAACAAATACGTAGGCAAATCTAAATGATTATTGACTGTACCAACAAAAATAATAACAATGCCACGTGGGGTTTGAAATATATATAGAATTTATATATAAGACAACAATATCACAAAAGTTTGGAGGTGTAAACGAAGTGTTCCAAGGTCCAAGGATACTTACAAAATAGTTAAAGTACTCATTAAGTTAGATTATAATTACTGAGAGATACATGCTATAACCTCAAGGCTAACCCCTCAAATATAATAACAGAATGTATTCCTAACAAGTTAACAAAGAGTTACAAAAATTAAGTAAAAATATATTTAATGGCTCTGAAAGAAGATAAGAAATTGAAGAAAAAGAAACATAGAATGAGAGGGACAAAAATAATGAGGAACACGGCCTATTTTAACATAAAATATATCAGTAATTGTACTAAATGTACCATATTTTATATAAATAACATGCACCTTCTACCTTTGTCACCTGTACCCTTTGCCCATGAGATTTTTTGTAAGTGCCACTATGCATGTTGCTGTATGTTACATGTTGCTGTAAAATATATTTAGCATAGTATAAGCTTATAAAAATACCTTGCGGGGAGAAGGGCGTGGTTTGCAAACAAACATAGAAGGTGCAAGTTATTTGCATAGAAATATGGTAAATGAACTGAATACTCAAAAAATTAAGGCAGACTACATATGTCATGGATTGAATTATGTCCCCCCACCCCCCCAAAAAAAGGTCTGTATTAATTTGGTTAGGCCATGTGTGGTTGTCCTCCATTTTGTGATTTTCCTATGTGTTATAAATCATAATCTTTGCCCGTGGTTAAAAGGATTAGGGTGGGATGTAATACTCTTGCTCAGGTCACCTCCCTGATCCAATGTAAAGGTAGTTTCCCTGGGGTATGGCCTGCACCACCTTTTATCTTACAAGAGATAAAAGGAAAGGGAAGCAAGCAGAGAGTTGGGGATCTCATACCACCAAGAAAGCAGTGCTGGGAGCAGAGCACATCCTTTGGACCTGGAGTTCCTGGGCTGAGATGCTCCCAGACCAAGACAAGACTGATGACAAGAATCTTCCCCCAGAGCAGGCAGAGAGAGAAAGCCTTCCCCTAAAGCTGGCACCCTGAATTCGGACTTCTAGCCTACTGGACTGTGAGAGAATAAACTTCTCTTTCTTAAAGCCATCCACTTGTGATATTTCTGCTAAGACAACATAAAAAGAAAAAGTGTATGTTGCTTATAACAGAAACACCTAAAAGGACCCAGAAAGGTTGAGAGTAAAAGAATGGAAAAGATACAAAAAAAGTTGATGTAAAAATACTAATAGACAAACTAGATTTTAAGTCAAAATCTAAAAAAAAAAAAATTAATAGACATGAAGAGGGACATTTTCAAATGATAAAATGACCAATCCACCAGGAAGATATACAATTCTAAACATGTATACACCTAATTGCATAATTTTAAATTACATTAAGCAAATATCAATGAAACTTAAAGGAGAATTAGAAAAAGCTACAAACTTAGCGGCAGGCTTAAACATGCCTCTCTCAACAACAAGCAGACAAAAATTAAGGATATAGAAGATCTGAACAACACAATTAACAAATTTGGTCTAGGTGACAAATATAGAAAAGTACACCCAACTGCAGAATTCATTCTTTTCAAATGCACATGAAATATTTAACAAAATTGGCAACATGTTGGACCATAAAACAACTCTCAAGTTTAGAATTTACTCAGTGTGTTATCTAGTCATTCTAAATAAAAAAATGCTAGCAAAAAATAAATTTGGCAAATGTTTAGAATTTGAAGAATCAATACATGGTCAAAGAAGAAATCACAGTGGGAAGGGGGCAGAGCCAACATGGCACTATAGACAGAAGCACCACACTGTCCCTCTGCAGCAAAAACTCAAAAAAAAATAAGTAAAACAAAGACAGACATCAATCCTGGTACCGTAAGCATTAAATGAAGAGAGAAAGAACTCAGCCAAGCACTCAGTGGAATAAGAAATTGACAGAGAACAGAGAGCGAGGAGAGGTACATGTGGAGGTCCCCTATCAGCTAACAGAGCACAGATTTGCCATCTTGGACTCCTGTCAGATATCGGTGGACAGAAAGTATGGGAAAGCAGCTTTGCTGAGCTCCCAGAAGGAGACAGAGCACCCGGTAACCAGTGACATACGTTTTCCCAGCCCCTATCTCTCTCCCCTCTGCTCGGCCTCAGCTGCTTACTAGCTGGTTACAATAGCCCAGCTGGCCGGGAAGTACAGGGTCTGTGCCACTTGGATTCCTCCCGCCCACATCAGAGATTGGCAGACAGGGAGTATGGAAAAGCAGCTTCACGGAGCTCACAGCAGGAGACAGAGCACCTGGTAACCAGCAATACATACTTTCCCAGCACCCCACCCTTCTTTCCCCCACTCAGCGTCCACTGATTTTTGCCAGCCACAGTCTCTTTGCCGGGAGGCACCGGCTCCAGCCCCATTCGGGTTGGATTTGCCCCACCCACACTAACTAGCTCCATCAGTACCATTTGTTTGTAGCTGGTGTTGCTTCTTTCCGATTCTTTTGGTTTTTTCCTTGCCACACACCACCTCCCTCGCCTTTCTATCAAACACCTGCCAGCTCTGCTTCTTCTTGAAAGGCTATGAAGCACCGCTTAGCTGAGGAACTGCTTCCCAAGTCCGAGGTGTCACACTCGTGGGATCCCTGGGGCCTTTTTCCTTTAAAAAATTTTTTTTGTCTTCTTTTCTTTTGTTCTGATTTGTTTGTTTTCTTTTTGTGGCTTTGAAGTCCCTTCTAGCCACGTTGTACTGTCCAGCTTGGGAACCACTTCCCCAGTCTGCACAGCTGTACTGGTGTGATCCCTGGAGGCATTTCTTTTTCTCTTTTTTCCTTTTGTCTTTCTTAATTTCTCAGTTTCTTGTCTGTCTATATGTACCTTCTTTCTCCTGAATACCTGGAGCTGTGTGATACCTCTGCCCCTTCTAGCCAGACTGTACTTCGCAGCCTGGGAGCCACTTCTCCAGTCTTCACAGTTGCACTGGTGGGATCCCTGGGGGCTTTGCTTTTATTTTTTCTAGTTTTTTTGTATTTTATTTGTTTTCCCTTTTTTCCCCCCTTTTGCTCTTCTCCACTTCTCGGTCTCCCATGTCTCTACTCCAATAGGAAACTCCCTTAGCACTCTTTGTGTATGTGTGTGTGTGTTTGTTTGTTTGCTTTTGGGTCCTATTTCTCTCTCCTTTCCGATACCCATCTTAACTCCACACGTCACAACTTCTTCTTCCTGTCTATCTGCACCATGCGCTGAACATCACACCCCCAAACAGAACAGGCACAGCCTACCAGTACCTGACCTGTGCTGATTCCAGGCCCACCCTGTAAGCCCTAGTACGTGCCATAAACAACCCATCCCTGCTCCTCCCTTCAGCTAGATCTGCCATGCTGCACCACAGATGAGTGACTGGCCCTGCCCATTGGACAAGAACCTGAAAAGTATCATGCCCATAGATGAGCAAACAGCAAAGAACGCACAACCCTCCTGCTCAAGCATAACAAAATAAAACAAAAAATCAGGAAAAAAACAAACAAATCTACAATCAACAAAGAGAATAACTACTGAATGTCCTGAATACAGCAGACAATATAAAACACATTAAAAAAAAAAAGATAGGATGGTTCCAAAAGGCATTCAAAATAAAACACCAGATGACTTTCCAGTAGAAGAAAAGGCACTAGAACTACCTGATAAGGAATTCAAATCTCTAATATCCAGAGCTATCCAAGAGTTGAAGCAAAAAGCTGACAGATATGAGGAAAAAAATGGGCAAATGCATGGAAAAGGCAGACAAATTCATGGAATGTACAGGCAAAAACACGGAAGAATTCAGGAAAATAATACAGGAACAAAATCCCAAAATAAATTTACAACTAGAAATCATACAAAAACAATTAGAAATCCAAAAGATAAACAAGATTTCAGAAATGGACAGCTTCATAGAAGGGCTGAGGAACAGATTTGAAACAATGGAAGACAGGATCAGCAAAATTGAAGACAAATACTTGGATACAACCTTGAGGAAAAATCAGATAAAAGGAGGAAGAAAAATGAAGAAACCCTGAGAATTATGTGGGACACAATGAAAGCAAAAATTTGCGAGTAACTGGAGTTCAAGAACAGGGAGAGAAAATGGAAAACACAAAGAGGATCATTAAAGAATTACTGACAGAAAATTTCCCTAATATCATGAAAAGCTGACCATCCAAGAAGCTCAACAAGCCCCATATAGGACAGACCCCAAAAAAGAAAATCACCAAGGCATATCATAATCACACTCACTAAAACCAAAGACAAAGCATCCTGAGAGCAGCTCGAGAAAAATGAAAAGTCACATACAGAGGGGAAACAATAAGACTAAGCTCTGATTATTCGGCAGAAACCAAGCAGGCAAGAAGGGAACAGGACGATATACATGAAACCTTGAAAGAAAAAAATTGCCAACCAAGATTAGTATATCCTGCAAAACTCTCATTCATATGTGATGGTGAAATTAGGACACTTCCAGATAAACAGAAATTGAGGGAATATGTAAAAACCAAACCAAAACTTACAAGAATTATTAAAAGGAGTCCTTCAGTCTGAGAACAAACATCATCACATCACAGCCTGAATCTAGGATGCAAGATTGTACCAGCCAGATACCAACCTAGGAAATTAACTCTCAAGGACTATCCAAAACCAAAAGAATTACAACAGGGAACCAGAGAGATTAATCTGTAAATGACAACAACACCAGAACAATAAAAGAGGGAATAAATGGTATTGCTATAGAACTTTCTAATGGAGAGGAAGGCAAGGTGATAACAAGTAATAACAGACTGGTTCAAACCTAGAAAGATGAGAGTAAATTTCAAGGTAAACACAAAGAAAGTTAACAAACCTACTAGTCAAAATAAAGAAGATAAACATAAGATCTCAGTAAAAACAAAATCCACAAAAATAAATGAAAAATTTTCACAAACAAAAGGAATTCAGCACAGGAGAGTAAGAGGAACAAAGAAAAACGGCAGCACTGCAAAAAAAAAAAAAAAAAAAAAAAGCACTACAAAATGACAGCAGTAAACTCACACCTATCAATAATTACACTGAATGTAAATAGCCTAAATGCACCCATAAAGAGATAGAGAGTGAAACAATGGATTAAAAAAAAAAAAAGGATCCATCAATATGCTGTCTACAAGAGATACACCTTAAAAACAAAGACATAAATTTATAAAAAATTGAATAATGGAAAAAAATATATATCAAGCAAACAGCCACCAAAAAAGAGCAGGAGTGGCGAAGCTAATCTCAGATAAAATAGACTTTAAAACAAAGTTCACCATAAAAGACATAGAAGGGCACTATATAATGATTAAAGGGACAATCCACCATGAAGACATAACCATAATAATCACCTACACACCAAATGACAGGGCTCCAAAATACATAAACTCTAGCAGCACTGAAAAGAGAAATTGACAGCTCCACAATATTAGTAGGAGACTTCAACACACCACTCTTGGTAAAGGACAGAACATCTAGAAAGAAACTCGACAAAGATACAGAAGAGCTAAAGGCCACAATCAGCCAACTTGAACTCATAGACATATATAGGACACTCCACCCAACAGCAGCAAAGTACATATTCTTTTTCAATGCACATGGAATATTCTCCAGAATAGACCACATCTTAGGCCACAGAGCAGCCCTCAACAAAATCCAAAACATTGAGACAAAACAAAGTATCTTCTCTGACCACAATGCCATCAAGGCAGAAATCACCAAAAGGAAGGGCAAGGAAAAAAAAATCAATTACATGGAAACTGAATAACACTCTGCTTAAAAGCCACTGGATAATAGAAGAAATCAGAGATGGAATCTAAAAATTCCCAGAATAAAAACACATCATACCAAAACCTTTGGGACACAGCAAAGGCAGTGCTCAGAGGTCAATTTATAGCAATAGATGCACACATCAAAAAAGAAGGGACAAAATTAAAACAGCTACACAAGTCAAACAAAGAGAAAGAGAACAGCAAAAAAAAAAAAAAAAAAAAAAAAGCCAACGGCCACCAAAAGAAAGGAAATAATAAAGAGCATGAATAAATGAAATAGAGAATAGAAAAACAATAGAAAGAATCAAAACCAAAAGTTGATTCTTTGAAAGGATCAACAAAATCGACAAACCACTGGCCAAAATGACAGAAGAAAAACAGGGGAGGATGCAAATAACCCAAATAAGAAACGAAATGGGAGACATTACAACCGACCCAACGGAAATAAAAAGAATCATAACAGAGACCTATGAAAAACTATACTGCAACAGGAAACCCTGGTGGCGTAGTGTTTAGGAGCTGCGGCTGCTAACCAAAAGACTTGCAGTTCAAATCCACCAGATGCTCCTTGGAAACTCTATGGAGCAGGTCTACTCTGTCCTATACACTCGCTGTGAGTTGGAATTGACTCAAAGGAAACAGGTTGTTTTTTTCAATTCCAACAAATCTGAAAACTTAGAGGAAATGAACAAATTTCTAAAAAGACACTACTTACTCAACCTAACACAAGATGATGTTGAAAATCTGAACAGACACATAACAAGAGAAGAGATTGAAAAGGTAATTAAAAAAAAACTCCCCCCCCCCCCAAAAAAAGCCCTGGCCCAGATGGCTTCACTGGAGATTTCTACCAAACATGGAGAGAAGAGCTTACACCAGTACTGCCCAAACTATTTTAGAACATAGAAAAGGAAGCAATACTTCTGAATTCCTTCTATGAAGCCAGCATAACCCTGATACCAAAACCAGGCAAAGACACCACAGAAAAAGAATATTACAGATCAATATCTACCATGAATATAGATGCAAAAATTCTCAATAAAATACCAGCCAATAGAATTCAGCATCTTATCAAAAAAAAAAAAAAAATACACCATGACCAAGTAGGATTCGTACCAGATATGCAAGGATGGTTCAACATTAGAAAATCAATCAATGTAATCCACCACTTAAATAAAAGGAAAGAAAAGAATCATAAGATCATCTCGACTGATGCAGAAAAGGCATTCAACAAAGTCCAACACCATTCCTGATAAAAAGTCTCAATAAAATACGTATAGAAGGGAAATTTCTCAACATAATAAAGGGCATCTGTGCAAAACCAACAGCCAACATCATTCTTAATGGACAGAGGTTGGAAACATTCCCTTGAGAACAGGAAAAAGACAAGGATGCCATTTATCACCACTCTTATTTAACATCATGATGTAAATAAGGCAAGAAAAAGAAATAAAGGGCATCCGAATTGGTAATGAAGAACTTAAACTGTCCCTATTTGCAAATGATATACTACTGTACACAGAAAACCCAAAAGACTCACGAGAAAACTACTAGAACTAATAGAAAGATTCAGCAGATTAGCAGGAAACGAGATAAACTTACAAAAATCAGTTGTATTCCTATACACCAATAAAGGGAATGATGAAAAAGAAATCAGGAAAACAATACCTTTTCTAATAGCCCTAAAAAAAAAAAAAAAAAAAAAAAACTTAGGAATAAATCTAACCAGGGATGTAAAAGACCTATATGAAGAAAACTACAAAACGCTACCACAAGAAACCAAAAGAGATCTACATAAATGGAAAAACATACCATGCTCATGGATAGGTAGACTCAACATTGGGAAAATGACAATTCTACCAAAAATCTTTTTTTTTTATGGTAGTGCCCTTTTTTAAAAAATTTTTTATTGTGCTTTAAGTGGAAGTTTACAGTCAGTCTCTCATACAAAAATTTATGTACACCTTGCTATATACTCATAGTTGCTCTCTCCCTAATGAAACAGCACACTCCTTCTCTCCACTCTCTATTTTCGTGTCCATTTGGCCAGCTTCTGATCCCCTCTGCCCTCTCATCTTCCCTCCAGGCAGGAGGTGCCCACATAGTCTACTTGATCCAAGAAGCTCACTCTTTGCCAGTATCATTTTTTATGCCATAGTCCAGTCCAATCCCTGTCTAAAGAGTTGGCTTTGGGAATGGTCCTGTCTTGGGCTAATGGAAGGTCTGGGGACCATGACCTCTGGGGTCCTTCTAGTCTCAGTCAGACCATTAAGTCTGGTCTTTTTCTACCCAAAACAATTTACAAATACAATGCAATCCCAAATACCAATAACATTCTTTAAAGAGATGGAAAAATTAATCATTAACTTTATATGGAAAGGGAAGAAGCCCTGGATAAGTAAAGCACTAGTGAAGAAGATATAAAAATAAAGTAGGAGGACTAACAGTACCTGGCCTCAGAACCTACTCTACAGCTACAGTAGCCGAAACAGCCTTTTAGTGGTACAACGACGGATACATTGACCAATGGAACATTATTGGGAACTCAGATGTAAATCCACCCACCTATGGTCATCTGATCTTCGAAAAGGGCCCAAAGTCCATCAAATGTGGAAAAGACAGTCTTTTAACAAATGGTGCTGACGAAACTGGACATCTATCTGCAAAAAAATGAAACAGAACCCATACCTCACACCATACACAAGAACTAACTCAAAATGGATCAAATACCTAAAATAAAGCCAAAAAGTATAAAGTTCATAGAAGAAAAAATAGCATCGATGCTAGAGGTCCTAATACACGGCATCAACGGGATACAAACCATAACCAACAATACACAAACTCTAGAAGATAACCTAGATAACTGGGATCTTCTAAAAATTAAAAACATATGCCATCAAAAGACTTCACCAAAAAAGTAAAAAGAGAAACTACAGACTGGGAAAAAAAAAAAAAAAATTTGGCTATTACAAATCAAAGTTCTAATTTCTAAAATCTACATGAAAATCCAACACCTCTACAGCAAAGAGACAAATAATCCAATTAAAAAATGGGCAAAGGAAATGAACAGACACTTCACCAAAGAAGACATTAAAGCAGCCAACAGACACATGAGGAAATGCTCACAATCACTAGCCATTAGAGAAATGCAAATCAAAACCACAATGAGATGCTGTCTCACCCCAGCATTACTGGCAGGAATCAAAAAAACAGGAAATAACAAACATTGGAGAAGCTTTGGGGAGATCAGAACTCTTAGGCACTGCTAGTGGGAATGCAAAATGATACAACCATTTCGGAAAACAATATGGTGCTTCCCTAGAAAGCTAGAAATAGAAGTACGATCCAGCAATCCCACACCTAGGAATATATCCTAGAGAAATAAGAACCATCACACAAATAGACATATGTACACCCATGGTCATTGCAGCATTGTTCACAGTAGCAAAAAGATGGACATAATCTAGATGCCTATCAACAGATGAATGGATAAACAAACTATGGTACATACACAAAATGGAGTATTACAAAACAGTAAAGAACAATGATGAATCTGTGAAGCATCTGATAAAACTGATGAATCTGGAGGGCATTTTGCTGAGTGAAATAAGTCAATCACAAAAGGACAAATATTGTATGAGACTACTACTGTAAAAACTCATGAAAAGGTTTACACACACAAAAAGAAACAATCTTTGATGGTTACGTGGGAGGGGAGGTGTGAGGCTGGAAAAACACTAAATAGGCAATAAATAAGTAGTAACTTTGGCGAAGGGTAAGCCAGTACACAGTACTGGGAAAGCCAGCACAACTTGTCCAAGGCAAGGTCATGGAAGCGCCATAAAAAAAAACAAACAAAAAACAGTCCCGTTGAGTCGATTCCAACTCATAGCGACCCTATAGGACAGAGTAGAACTGCCCCATAGAGTTTCCAAGGAGCACCTGGCGGATTTGAACTGCCAACCCTTTGGTTAGCAGCTATAGCACTTAACCACTATGCCACCAGGGTTTCCGGAAGCTCCATAGACACATCCAAATTCCCTGAGGGACCAAATTACTGGGCTGAGGACTATGGGAACCATGGTCTTGGAGAATATCTATGTCAATTGGCAGAACATAGTTTATAAAGAAAACGTTCTACATTCTACTTTTGTGAGTGGCATCTGGGGTATTAAAAGCCTATGAGCAGCCATCTAAGATACTGCACTGGTCTCACACTTTTGGGAGCGAGGAAGAATGAGGAAAACTAAAGATGCAAGGGAAAGATTAGTCCAAAGGACTAATGGACGACATCTACCAAAGCCTCCACCAGACTGAGTCCAGTATAACCAGATGGTGCCTGGCTACTACCACTGACTGCTCTGATAGGGATCACAATAGAAGCTCCTGAACAGAACTAGAGGAAAAATGTAGAACAAAATTCTAACTCACAAAAAAAGACCAGAGTTATTGGCCTGACAGAGACTGGAGAAACCCCAAGAGTATGGCCCCCGGATACCCTTTTAGCTCAGTAATGAAGTCACTCCTGAGGTTCACCCTTCAGCCAAAGATTAGACAGGCCCAAAAAACATAAGTATACTAAAGTAGCACACCAGCCCAGGGGCAAGGACTAGAAGGCAGGAAGGGACAGAAAAGCTGGTAAAAGGGAACCCAGGGTCGAGAAGGGAGAGTGTTGACATGTCGTGGGGTTATGAACCAAAGTCATAAAACAATATGTGTACTAACTGTTTAATGAGAAACTGATTTGTTCTGTAAGCCTTCATCTAAAGCACAATTTAGAAAAAAGATATAAAAAAAAGTCTAGCCAATAGAATTCAGCATCATATTAAAAGAAAAAGAAATCACAGTGGAAAAATGTTTTTAATATTTTAAATTGATAATGAAAATATGATGTATCAAAGTTTGGGGATGCAGCTATATCCAAGATTATTGTTTAGTGACAGTTATGTAGCCTAAAATGCCTAGATTAGAAGAAAGGCTAAAAAGTAATTAAGTATCCTTTTCAAGAAATAGGAAAAAATAAAGAAAACCAAAGAAAGCAGTAGAAACAACAACGTTAACAACAGAAATTAAAGAAAGAGAAAACAAATATAATAAGAAAATCAATATCACTAAATGTCAGCTTTTTTTTTTTTAAGACTGATATTTTTTCACAGGAACACAACTACCACATAAATTGAAGAAGGAATGTACTTTATTCAAAACCTTACGAAAAGTTGTTTCTATTTCAAAAAGTCACATAACCAACGGCAGCATTGCTGGTGGTATTCGAGTCACCACAACAACACTTGTACCAAACAGTCTGCATTTGCGGCTACAGCATTTATAGTCATTCTAAGTATACGTACGAATATACCTACTTAGCTCTTCTTTCAAAATGTCAAATATAAATAAAAAATGTGGGCAAATATTCATTTAAATATTTGAAATATTTCAGTTATATATATTGCACAGATGAACAGTCACCAACGTGCCTATTCTACCAATGCATTTTTTCTAATTAAGCCAAGTAACCCATCAAGATTAAGTCAACATTTTACAAAGGAACATGTTGAAGAAACTGGCAAAGATATACCATATTTCTGATACTTAAAGAAATTGAAAACTGCAATACTGTCACTGGGATGTTTGAAAAATGTTCTATTCAGAAAGAGATACATTTCATTTTTCTTACAGAACATTAATGATCACAAAATATGATAAACCACACAGCATTCGATAAAAATGAATCTTAGCTGTATAAGAGATTACTTCAAAGGTGATGAAAAAATTAAATAACTTCCTTTATTCTATTGACCAATACTGCTTTAAAAAGGTGGCAAATATGCCCAAATCAACTGCATAATACAAATAAAATCTTTATTACAAGTGGATGATAGCATCCTGCATGATCATGAAGCTTTACCATTTACATTTGTAATGTTTGCAAGGATATAAAAAGTTGTAGAGAAAACGTTATTTTCAAAATTAGTGTCGTGAACACATAAGAATTGTCAATATTTGAAACCCTTAAAATTACTTAAAGGAAAAAAAAATCCCTTTTCCAACGGCATTGCTCGTTCAACAAATGGCAGCAATGTAAGGTAATAGCCAGTTTTAAAAAGGTGCAACAGGTATTTTAACAAGTCACTTTATTCATTAGCACACTTAATTACCAAGAATCTTGGAGGAAGAGCTCAAAGATCAATGAATGTTTAAAAGTAATGCCTCAACGATAGATTACTCATAATCTATCAAATGTCAATGAAGAAGGGTTCGAATGCTTTGTTCAACTCAAAGGAATAAGAGGCTCTCCAAAGGAATTTCTTTTTTTTAAGATTTGGTTCATTATATAGACCTCTAGGGAATTTTTGATGTGATCAATGAAAAATAAGTATCAAATTTGAAATATAGCAAAACAATGAGGGATATATTTCAAACATATTTGAATTTATAACTGTTTTTAATGTATAATGTATATCATTGTACATTTTCAACATATTTGTGTTTTTATGTATATCTTAAAATATAGCAGAAAAGCTGAAAACCAGAAAAATAAACACCCATATGCCTACTACCTAGATTCAACAATCATAAGCATTTTTCCATAATTGCTTCTCAGGTATGTGTATATTTTGATTGAAACATTTTGACATGAAATGCAAATATCATGCCACTTTACCCCTAACTTCTTAAGCATGCATATCCTAAAAATAAGAACATTATCTTACATAACCACAATGTCATTACCACAGCTAAAAAAAATTCAGAATTTTCTAATGTCATCTAATAGTCCATTTTCGTATGTCAATTGTCCCCCAAATGTCTTTAATAATTGCGTATGTTGTGTTTAACTAGGATGCAATAGAGGTTCAAGCATTGCATTCTTTTGTTGTGACTCTTTAACCAACCAATCAGCTGCCGCCGAGTCTATTCTGACTCATGGTGACAGCATGTGTGTCAGGGTAGAACTATGCTCCATAGAGTTTTCAATGACTGATTTTTCAGATCTCTAGGTCTTTCATTTGAGTTATCTCTGGGTGAACTCAAACCTCCAGCATTTCGATTAACAGACTGCCATGTCTTTCTGCTACAGGGCCCTGGGTGGGTTAGACCCATCAACCTTTGGGTTAGCTGTTGAGTGCTTAACCACTGTGCCACCAGGGCTCCTTTCTGTAAAGATTACAGCCTTGGAAACCCTGTGAGGCAGTTCTACTCTGTTCTGTAGGGTCATTATGAGTTGAAATCGACAGTAATGCGTTTTTATGCTTCATTTTGCTTTACATCAAGAGGCAGAAGATGACAGGTCATGTGCCTATTACTAATGGTATCATGAGGACAAGCAGGGGACAGGCACATCTATCATTGTAGAGGTCCATTTATAACGTAATCTCTGGGGCAATACTAGATGAGGTCATTATAGAACTTTAAGTAAAGGATATCAACCTCACTACAGTTAAGGGAATTATCATGATTTTATCAACAAATATAACCCATTGACAAACCAAACCTGTTGCCGTTGAGTCAATTCCAACTCACAGCGACCCTATAGGACAAAGTAGAAATATCCCATAGAGTTTCCAAGGAGCAGCTGTGGATTAGAACTGCTGACCTTTTGGTTAGCAGCTGACCTCTTAACAAGTTTGCCAGCAGGGCTCCATCAACAAGTATAATATTTAAAAATAACCTTGCTCACTGAGGACTTTTATGGGTTTCAGCTTTGCAGCAAAATTTATGTAACACAGCCAAACGAAACCAAAACCTTTGCAGTCAAGCCAATTCTGATTCAAAGATGTTGACTCAGAAATATATGCTGTCAGCATAGAAAAGGATGGAATACTCCCAAACTCATTCTATGAAGCCAGCATAACCCTGATACCAAAACCAGGTAAAGATACCACAAAAAAGAAACTTACAAACCAATATCCTTCATGAGCATAGACACAAAAATCCTCAACAGAATTCTAGCCAATAGAATTCAACAACATATCAAAAAAATAATTCACTATGACCAAGTGGGATTCATACCAGGTATGCAGGGATGGATCAACATTAGAAAAACAATTAATGTAATCCATCACATGAATAAAACAAAAGACAAGAACCACACGATCTTATCAATTGATGCAGAAAAGGCATTTGATAAAATTCAATACCCATTCATGATAAAAACTCGCAGCAAATAGGAATAGAAGGGAAATTCCTCAACATAATAAATGGCATTTATACAAAGCCAACTGCCAATATCACCGTAAATGGAGAGTCTGAAAGCATTCCCCTTGAGAATGGGAACCAGGCAAGCATGCCCTTTATCAGCACTCTTATTCAACATTGTGCTGAAGGTCCTAGCTAGACCAATTACGCTAAAAAAAAAGAAATAAAGGGCATCCAAATTGGTAAGGAAGAAGTAAAAGTATCTCTACTTTCAGATGATATGATCTTATACACAGAATACCCCAAAGAATCCTCCAGAAAACTACTGGAACTAATAGAAGGTTTCAGCAAAGTATCAGAATACAAGATAAACATACAAAAATCAGTTGGATTCCTCTATACCAACAGAGAGAACTTTGAAGAGGAAATCACCAAATCAATATCATTTACAGTAGCCCCCAAGAAGATAAAATTCTTAGGAATAAATCTGACCAGAGACATAAAAGACCTGTACAAAGAAAACTACAAGACTACTGCAGGAAACCAAAAGAGACCTACATAAGTGGAAAAACATACCTTGCTCATGGATAGGAGGACTCAATATTTTGAAAATGTCTATTTTACCTAAAGCAATCTACAAATACAATGCAATCCTGATCCAAATTCCAATGGCATTCTTTAGTGAGGTGAAGAAACAAATCACCAAATTCATATGGAAAGGCAAGATGCCCTGGATAAGAGAAGCATTACTGAAGAAGAAGAACAAAGTGGGAGGGCTCACACTACCTGCTTTCAGAAACTTTTATATTGCCATGGTAGGCAAAACAGCCTGGTACCAGTACAACAGAAGATACATAGACCAGTGGAACAGAATTGAGACTCCAGACTTAAATTCATCTACCTATGAGCAGCTGATACTTGACAAAGGACCAAAGTCCCTTGATTGGGAAAAGACAGTCTCTTTAACAAATGGTGCTGGCATAACTGGATATCCATCTGCAAAAAAATGAAACAAGACCCATTCCTTACACCATGCACAAAAAGTAACTCAAAAATGATCAGAGACCTAAATATAAAATCTAAGACAATAAAGATCATGGATGAAAAAATAGGGACAATGTTAGGGGCCTAATACATGGCATAAACAGAATACAAAACATTACTAACAATCCACAAACACCAGAAGACAAACTAAATAACTGGGAGCACCTAAAAATCAAACACTTATACTCATCGAAAGAGTAAAAAGACAACATACAGACTAGAAAAAATTTTTGGCTACAGTAAATCCGTCAGGGTCTCTAAAATCTACAATATACTGCAAAACCTCAACAACCAAAAGAGAAATAACCCAATTAAAAAATGGGCAAAGGATATGAACAGGCACTTCACCAAACAAGACATTCAGGCGGCTAACAGATACATGAGGAAATACTCATAATCATTAGCTATTAGATAAATCCAAATCAAAACTACAATGATATACCATCTCACCCCAACAAGTCTAGCATTAATCAAAAAAAAAAAAAAAAGTAAATGTTGGAGAGGTCGTGGAGAGACTAGACCACTTATACACTGCTAGTGGGAATGTAAAATGTTGTAACCACTTTGGAAATCAATTTTGCACTTCCTTAAAAAGCTAGAAATAGAAGTACTACATGATCCAGAAATCTCTCTCCTTGGAATATATCTTAGAGAAATAAGAGCCTTTACATGAACAGATACATGCACACCCACGTTCATTGCAGCACTGTTCACAATAGCAAAAGGATGGAAACAACCTAGGTGCCCATCGATGGACAAATGGTTAAATAAACTGTGGTATATTCACACAATGGAATACCACTCAATGATAAAGAACAAAGATGAATCCACAAAACAACTCATAACATGGATGAATCTGGAAGGCATTAAGCTGAGTGAAACTTTTTTTTTTTCAGTGCCGTCGAGTTGATTCCGACTCATAGCGACCCTATAGGACAGAGTAGAATTGAAACTAGTACAATGAAACTAGTAGAGTGAAACTAGTCAGTAGCAAAAGGACAAATATTGTATGAGACCACTATTATAAGAACACAAGAAAAGGTTTAAACACAGAAAAAAATTTTTTGATGGTTATGAGGGCGGGGGTGGGTATTCACTAACTAGATAAAAAAAAAAAAAAAACTAGATAGTAGATAAGATTTATCTCAGGTGAAGGGAAGGACCACACACAATACAGGGGATGTCAGCACAACTGGACTAAATCAAAAACTAAGAAGTTTCCTGAATACAGCCAAATACTTCTAGGGACAGAGTAGCAGGGGCAGGGGTCTGGAGACCGTGATTTCGGGGGACTTGTATGTCAATTGGCATAACAGCTTATTACGAAAACGTTCTTCATCCCACTTTGGTGACTACCATCTTAAAAGCTAATGAGCGGCCATCTAAGATGCACCAATTGGTCCCAACCTACCTGGAGCAAAGGAGAATGAAGAACACCAAAGATGCAAGGAAAATATTAGCCCAAGAGACAGAAAGTGCCTTATAAACCAGAGACTCCATCAGCCTGAGACCAGAAGAACTAGATGATGCCTGGCTACCACCAATGACCGCCCTGACAGGGAACACAACAGAGAGTCCCTGACAGAGCAGGAGAAAAATGGGGTGCAGAGCTCAAATTCTAGTAAAAAATACCAGACTTAATGGTTGACTGAGACTGGAAGGACCCCAGAACTCATGGCCCCGGACTCTCTGTTAGCCAAAACTGAAAACCATTGCCAAAGCCAACTCTTCAGACAAAGATTAGACTGGACTATAAGACATGAAATGATATTTGTGAAGAGAGTGCTTCTTAGCTCAAGCAGATACATGAGACTAAATGGGCAGCGCCTATCTGGAGGCAGGATGAGAAGGCAAAAAGGGACAGGAGCTGGTTGAATGGATGTGGGAATTCCAGGGTGGAAAGGAGTGTGTTGTTGCATTTTAGGGAGAGCAACTAGGGTCACATAACAATATGTGTATAAATTTTTGTATGAGAAAATAACTGGAACTGTAAACTTTCACTTAAAGTACAATAAAAAAAAGAAGAAATATATGCTCTCATTTGGATGATATGATGACTGGATTTAAAGATCAGTTATTAATTTACAATACTAGATTGAGTGGTTTTAAACAGATGTGGAATGTATTACCCAGCATTTTCAAGAAAAGTTAATTCAGTTTCAAAAAGGCTGAAGACAAACCTGAGTTAATTGGTCTAATTAAAAAGATTTTGGATCCAATTAGGACTTTCATATCTACGTCTTAGCAAAGAAGCCAAGTTATGGCAGCATTTCCTACTACATATATAGTTACCCAAAGGGTCGGCAGTTCGAATCCACCAGGCACTCCTTGGAAACTCTATGGGGCATTTCTACTCTGTCCTATAGGGTCACTGTGAGTCGGAATCGACTCGACGGCACTGGGTTTTTTATATAGTTAAGAATGATTCCAGTGTGCTTACTGTAAAAGTCATAAAAATCAATTGCAAATATATGACAGAAGATTTTAAACTAACTTTAATAAACAAAGCCCGTTACCATCAAGTCGATTCTGACTCATGGTGACCCCATGTGTGGCAGAGTAGAACTGCTCCATAGGGTTTTCATGGAAACCATGAAGCAGATTGCAGGGCTTTCTTCTGAGGTACCTCTCGGTGGGTTCAAGCCACAACCTTTCAAGTTGTAGTCCAGTGCCATCGAGGGACTCCAACTTTTTTTTTTAATTTTTTATTGTGCATTAAGTGAAAGTTTACAAATCAAGTCAGTCTCTCATACAAAAATTTATACACACCTTGCTATATACTCCTAGTTGCTCTCCCCTGAGACAGCACACTCCTTCCCTCCACTCTCTCTTTTCGTGTCCATTTGGCCAGCTTCTGACCCTCTCTGCCCTCTCATCTCCCCTCCAGACAGGAGATGCGCACATAGTCTCATGTGTCTACTTGATCCAAGAAGCTCACTCTTCACCAGTGTCATTTTCTATGCCATAATGCCATAGTCCAGTCTAATCCCTGTCTGAAGAGCTGGCTTTGGGAATGGTTCTTGTCTTGGGCTAACAGAAGGTCTGGTGACCATGACCTCTGGCGTCCTTCTAGTCTCAGTCAGGCCATTAAGTCTGGTCTTCTTATGAGAATTTGGGGTCTACATTCCACTGCTCTCCTGCTCCCTCAGGGGTTCTCTGTTGTGTTCCCTGTCAGGGCAGTCATCAGTTGTAGCCGGGCACCATCTAGTTCTTCTGGTCTCAGGATGATGTAAGTCTCTGGTTTATGTGGCCCTTTCTGTCTCTTGGGCTCTTAATTACCTTGTGTCTGTGGTATTCTTCATTCTCCTTTTCTCTAGGTGGGTTGAGACCAATTGATGCAGCTTTGATGGCTGCTCGTTAGCGTTTTTAAGACCCCAGACGCCACTCTCCAAAGTGGGATGCAGAAAGTTTTCTTAATAGATTTTATTATGCCAATTGACTTAGATGTCCCCTGAAACCATGGTCCCCAACCCCCTCCCCCCACTACACTGGCCTTCAAAGTGTCCAGCTTATTCAGGAAACTTCTTTGCTTTTGGTTTAGTCCAGTTGTGCTGATCTCTCCTGTATTGTGTGTTGTCTTTTCTGTTAACTGAAATAGTTCTTACCTACTATCTAATTAGTGAAAACCCCTCTCCCACACTCCCTCCCACTCTCATAACCATCAAAGAATATTTTCTTCTCTGTTTAAGCTATTTCTTGAGTTCTTGTAATAGTGGTCTCATACAATATTTGTCCTTTTGCAACTGACTGATTTCATTCAGCATAATGCCTTCCAGATTCCTCCATGTTACGAAACATTTCACGGATTCATCATTGTTCTTTATTGATGCATAGTATTCCATTGTGTGAATATACCAGAATTTATTTATCCTCTCATCCGTCGATGGGCACCTTGGTTGCTTCCATCTTTTTGCTATTGTAAACAGTGCTGCCGTGAACACAGGTGTGCATATATCTGTTCATGTAAAGGCTTTTATTTCTCTAGGATATATTCCAAGGAGTGGGGTCGCTGGATTGTATGGTAGTTCTAGTTCTAGTTTTTTAAGGGAGCACCAAATCGATTTCCAAAGTGGTTGTACCACTACATTCCCACCAGCAGTGTGTAAGTGTTCCAGTCTCTCCACAACCTCTCCAACATTTATTAATTTGTGTTTTTCGATTAATGCCAGCCTTGTTGGAGCTAGATGGAATCTCACTGGAGTTTTGATTTGCATTTCTCTAATGGCTAATAACCGTGTTTCCTCACGTATCTATTAGCTACCTGAAAGTCTTCTTTAGTGAAGTGCCTGTTCATATCCTTTGCCCATTTTTTCAATTGGGTTATTTGTCTTTTTGTAGTTGAGTTTTTGCAGTATCATGTAGATTTTCAAGTTCAGACGCTGACTGAAAATGTCATTGCTAAAAATTATTCCCAGTCTGTAGGTAATCTTTTTACTCTTTTGAAGTCTTTGGATGAGCACAGGTGTTTGATTTTTAGGAGCTCCCAGTTATCCAGTTTCTCTTGAAGGACTCCAACTTTAGGACTTAGTAAAAAATATGATAGCATAGAGATAAAAAAAAACACACACACAAATAATATTTCATATTATTGTTATATATGTATGTTTAAAATTTTAAAGCAGCACTAGATATAAATGTTACAAAAATTACATTTTTAAATTATATATTTATATTTTACAAGTCCCTGGGTGGCGCAAATGGTTAACCACTCAGTTACATACTAAAAGATTGAGAGTTCCAATCTACCCAGAGGTACCTTGGAAGAAAGGCCTGGCGATCCACTTCTAAAAGATCATATCCACTGAAAACTGTGTGGAGCACAGTTCTACTCTGACACACATGGGGTTGCCACGTGTTGGAATCGACTCAATTGCAACTGGTTACAACCGGTAACAGCTGCGGGGAGGGAAAAGCGAGGATGGAGACTAGCTGCTGATAGGTACAAAGCTTCTTTTTGAATTGATAAAACGGTTCTAAAATTGGTGATGGTTGCATAACTTTGTAAATATACTAAAAACAGACTTGTACACTTTAAGTGGGTGAACTTTATTGTATGTAAATTATACCTCAGTAAAGCTGCAAAAAAAAAAAAAGGAATGATTGAATAAATCCTAAAAGCCTGCAGCCATCCTTGTCAAGTCCACCTAGGACTTTATCAAGAATTCAGCCAATTATGACTATATACTTTTGTTTGAAAAGTTAGGTACTATCAGATATACAAATACATTTTATATCTAAAATAAAATATAAATTATCATTTATTTTACCAATCAGAACAAACTTTATTCAATACACACACTCAGCAGCATAGTGTAAATTCAAGAGGAAGGAGCTATGGCTCCTTTACTCCTATATCAGTGACTTAAGCTCGATTAAATAGCAGATGATACTTCAGATGCAGGGGATAACCTGTCTAAGGTGGATCCCCTGCAGGATGATTTCCTAGACAAGGAATTATCCTCCTTCAGCACTCCATTAAAATCTCTTATAAAGAACTGTGTAAGGAAACATTCCTGGTCAGTCTCAAGGATTGGACCCCAGCCCCCAATCTCACCTTGGGAGGAGGTGGTGTTCCTCCAATCATGAACACTGAGGTAGCACTATACAGCTGGACCCAAGGTTCTGCTGAGTCACACTACTGTTGCACCAGCTGCTTTCAAGTCAACCCTGACTCTTGGCAACCCCAACTCATGGTGACCTCATGTGTGTCACTGTAGAACTGTGCTCCATATAGTTTTCAAAGGCTGATGGCAGTGCAGTGAATTGCTTTTGTATGGCCCTTCTAGTGATGACGTTGTAACTTCCACAAAACAATTGGGTGGGACTATGGAAATAAGGTGCTTGTGGCCCACCAAGAAGAATGGACAGTTTTTGCTAATGCAAACAAGGTACATGGAATCCTTGTAGGGGATTGGTCAGTATTGCCCCTGCTAGGCTTAAAGGGAGCCAATCCCTGAGGCTGGAAGGGGGAACATCACTACAGTCAAGAAGAACCAGGAGCAGAACATGTCCTTTGGATCCCTGCACTGAGAAACTTCTACACCCAGGAGACAGGGACAGCTGTAACACTGTAGGTGGCAAAGACATGACACAGCACGAACCAGGAGACCAGTGTGGGGGACTTCCCAGCCCACAGAGTGAGGTGGCAGCAAGGCCTGTCCAGGGCCCAGTGGCAGCAGGCCAAAAAGAAGCTGTCCTGATTGAACAACTCTATCCTGAGTTGTTCTTATTACTTTCAAGGTGATCCTGATTCTGAATTATAACCTGTTACTTCCCTAATAAACCCCATAATCTTGAATATGGTCTGCGTGGCCATTGCAACAAATTACCAAACACAGCAGAGAAGTAGAGAGTGCTGTGGGAGGGATGGTTGGTGTCAGAATTGGTAAAAAAGTTAGAGTTATATCTGACCTCTGCCTCACAGGACTCAGCTTTGGGCTGATGGTGATCTTGATTCTCCTCCACAGTCATGAAATTAGATGAAGAGGTCTGATGCCATGCCATTTTTTACAGTGATTTTTCAGAAGTAGATTGCCAGGCCTTTCTTCCAAGGCACCTATGGGTAGATTTGAATTTTCAACCTTTCAGTTAGCAGCCAAGTGTATGAACCATTTTTATCACCCAGAGATTCCCCTTTTGGACCTTAGTGCCTTATGCCAGGGGAGGCACTGATGCGTTCTTATGCTTGCAACAAAGACTCACACCCAAGGGCCTACATTAGGTTCCTCTCCTGGGGTCTGGTCCTGCTAGATGCCTGTGAACTGCCTCAGTATGCATGGGCAACAGAAGCTTACATATCTCCTACTTAGGAATCTCCCCGGGGTTAGCTCTGTTCCAGAAGGCTTGGCATTTGCCCTCATTCGACATACCATTATCAGTTCGTTTACTTATTCAAGTATGTTTCTAAAAAGACTACTTAAATAGAAATATTTTTAAACATTATTCATTTTTCATAATTAATTTACTTAAAAAAAGACTAAACAGCTTTTTTACCATTAGACGTATGAATATAGATGTATGAATGTTTGTAGTGTCAAACACTGCCATAGAGTTATTGCCCAACTGGAAACTACTTGAAAATTATTTCCTCCGTTTCTTTCTTTCTTTTTTTAGGAAAAGTAAAGTCCTTCTGTTATTGATACTTGGTTAATAAACCTGAAACTTTGACTTCTTTATCTTTTCTGCTGAATTTCAGTAGCACTTAAAGTTAAATATTCTCAACTCAAAGGTATTTTTGTTGTTGTTTCAGAGGTTATGCCCCTGCTGTCAGCATATTCTTTTCTCTTTTACCTAATAATATGAGATAGTAGCTCATAAAAAGAAGTGAAGAATATACATAATATAAGCAATGGTTTTATGAACATATTTAGGAGTTGGACACTAGAGTTCTAGAAAAGAATTAAACATACCAATCTATAAGGTGTTCATAAAGCACTGAAGATTTTTAAGATCAGGACTGCTGTCATCTGTGTCTTTCACTATGGGCACTTTAATGGACAAGGTAAATCAGTAAGATAGGTTAGGCATTTTTAAGAAATCACTGGATATCAAAAAACCTCCAAGGCATATTAGGACTCTCGTGATGACCCAGACCCTGGACACATGATTGATCACACCCAAACCTTAGAGCTATTCCCACACAAAATTGGTGATTCATCATCATACACCACAGCAGTGAGGTTCTCAGGTACACAGGGGTACCAAAATACCCTTCAAGAGGACAAACACCACAGGCCACAGAGATGGCCACAGATCTCAGGCTTGGTCCACAAAGTACAAAACTAATGACGGTGACTTCTTACTGTTATTTTGCTCAAAGTAATAAACAAAGACTAGTATAAAAAGAGAAAAAGGGCAATGAGACAAAACAAACAAGCAACATCTTGACTATACTCACAGACAACCACAACGGTGAGCAAATATTTTACGTAGTTTCCCAAATTGTAGGCATTTTCTAGCCCTTCATCATTTGAAGACATATTGGTGCTGTTTGCTGATTTGTTTTCTTGGCTGGGTTGGGGGTTCTCCCCATTCTTGCTCCCCCACCAGGAAGCTAGGACATTTGCTTAGCTTGGGAACTAACTATACTGACAGTTTCAAAAGGATGCAAGGTTGACCATGGTCCCCAGCTCTCAGCTCCAGTAACTCAGTCCCCCGTGGTGTTTGGATGTGTCTCGGAAGCTTCTATGACTTTCCCTTGGTTAAGCTGTGCTGACTTCTCATATACTGTGTATTGTGTTTCCCTTCACCAAAGGTAACACTTATCTACTCTCTAGTTAAAGATTTTTCCTCCCCAACCCTTCCCTCCCTTGTACCCATCAAAGATAGTTTCTTTCTGTGTATTAACCTTTTCTTGGGTTTTTATACTAGTGGTCTCATACAATATTTGTCTTTATTTTATTGACTTATTTTTCTTAGCATAATGCCGTACAGATTCATCCATGTTGTGAGATGTTTCACAGATTCATCATTGATCTTCACTGTTGCATAGTATGTCATTATGTGTCTGTGCCATAATTTGTTTATTCATTCATCTGTTGATGGGCACTTAGGTTGTTTTAATTTTTTTGCTATTGTGAATAAGGATGCAATGAACATGAATGTGCGTGTGTCTTTTCGTGAGATGGTTCTTATTTCTCCAGGATATATACTTATGAGTGGGACTACTTGATCTTATGGTATTTCTATTTCTAGCTTTTTAAGGAAGGACCATATTGTATTCTATAATGGTTTTACCATTTTACATTCCCACCAGCTGTGCCTAAGTGTTCCAATCTCCCCTCAACCTCTCTAACACTTCTTATTTTCTTTTTTTTTTAATTAGTGCCACTAATGGTAAAAACAAGCACTGCTGGAAAACAAGGCTCCAGAAATTGACAGAATACCAATTGAGATGATTAAACAAATGGATGTAGCACTGAAGTGCTCACTCATCTGTGCCAAGAAATTTGGAAGAGAGCTACCTAGACAATGGACTGGAAGAGATCCCTATTTGTACCCACTCCAAAACAACATGATCCAATAGAATGCAGAAATTATTGGACAATATCATTAATATCACACACAAGAAAAATTCTGCTGAAAATCCTTCAAAAGAGGTTGCAGCAGTACATCAACAGGCAACTGTCAGAAATTCAGATGGATTCAGTAAAGGGCATGAAACAAGGGAGATCACTGCTGATGTCTGATGGATCTTGGCTGAAAGCAGAGACTACCAGAAAGATGTTTACCTGTGTTTTATTGACTATGCAAAGGCATTTGACTGTGTGGATCAAGACAAATTATAGATAACATTGTGAAGAATGGGAATTTCAGAAAACTTAATTGTGCTCATGAGAAACGTGTACTTAGACCAAGAGGCAGTCATTTGAATAGAACAATGGGATACTGCAAGGTTTAAAGGCAGGAAAGGTGTAAGTCAGGGTTGTACCCTTTCACCATACTTAATCTGCATGCTGAGCAAATAATCCAAAAAGCTGGATTATATGAAGAAGAACTGGGCATCAGGATTGGAGGAAAATTCATTAACATCCTGCATTATGCAGATGACACAACCTTCCTTGCTGAGAGTGAAGAAGACTTGAAGCCTTTACCGGTGAAGATCAAAGACCACAGCCTTCAGTATGGATTACACCTCAACATAAAGAAAACAAAAATCACCACACCTGGACCAATAAGCAACATAATGAGAAACAGAAAAAATACTGAAGTTGTAAAGGATTTCATTTTAATTGGATCCACGATCAACACCCATGAAAGCAGACGTCAAGAAATCAAATGACACATTGCATTGGGAAAATATGCTACAAAAGATCTCTTTGAAGTGTTAAAAAGCAACAATATCGTAGCCAAGACTGCGGAATAGACAGATGCTTCCAGCTAGCCCTCTTTACAACAAAGACCTGAAAAAACAAGTGAAATGAGTATATTTATGTCAAGGTAAAGGTAGGATCCCTGAATATCAAAAGCAAGCTTAGAAAATGAACTAAGGGGCGGGGAGAGGAAGAGATGGTTCAGAAGCAGAGAGGATTTACCAGACCTGAATCGCAGGGAGGCCTAAGGCACCATTCCCAGGAGCAGCGGCATTGGGCTGGTACTAGCGTTCTGCTGCAGTTTCCTCAGGGAGAAGCAGCCAGCCAGCCTACTCACACTTCCGGAACGAGAGAACAGCATTCTGGGCAAAGCTAAGTACTTGCATATATTTACCAACCCGCCCCCCCCCGCCCCCCGAACACCGCTCCCAAGCCAGCTTCAGCACCTGACTTCCCTGAGCCTGAGATAGGCCATGTTGAGCACCTAGAGCCATCACCCAGCCTTGGAGAAAAAATACATTTGCAATTGGGGAAAAGGATAATTTCCCATCTCCATTAAATGGGGGAGCTCAGGACAGAAGCGGCTCCTGTCCAGGCATAAACAGTTCATGGAATTTCAGTATGTTTCCCTTCAGCATGGACCTGTGTGGGCCTACTTCAGAATAGGCCATTGCTGGCAGACTACAACCATTTCAGCTGTGCGGGAGAAAGCTGGGCATTTGATGCTTGGCATTGCTTTGCTTGTTAAACAGGGCCCTCACCTACCCATATCAGGGGCCTAAGGACTGGTAGCTCCACTCAGGTCACCAAGCCACCCACGACATGGGTCCAAGGATAACTGGTATCTCCCAGCCCTTACCACCAAAAACACTGGGTGCACATGGTCTGTCTGCAGAACCCACCCACCTGTACGCTCTACAGATCAGGTACACGCTGTCCTCAGAGGCACGTGGGTGACAAGTCTCAGCCCCCTGCCTTCTTCAGAGTGTGACCCCCCTGCTGCAACCAGATACCAGTACCTACGCCAATCACCCCTGCCTCTCTAAGACTGTAGGACAGAGCCTGTACCACACACTTGATGATCAGCTACCTGGACACCTGAGCTAAATTCATACAAGAAAACTGAATGGACTCCTAGACTGATATACCTGATAACAGCTCTAGCCAACTAGGGACAGGACATCAGAGCTCCAAAGGCGAAAATAATCAAGCTAGCTTACTCAAGCAACCCATTTGGGCATATCAAAACAAAACAAAGCAAGAAGCTATGACACAGTAAGAAACTCAGAGAAGCAGAATTGAGCAAGTGGAAGGCAGAATTTCTGAACTTGAAGATAAAGCACTTGGCTCTAACATATCTGAAGAAAAATCAGATAAAAAAATTAAAAAAAATGAAGAAACCTTAAGAATCATGTGGGACTCTATCAGGAGAAATAACCTACCAGTGATTGGAGTACCAGTACAGGGAGGGATAACAGAAAATACAGAGAGAATTGTTGAAGATTTGTTGGCAGAAAACTTCCCTATTATCGTGAAAGATGAGAAGATATTTATCCAAGATGCTCATCCATCTCTACACAAGGTAGATTTTAAAAAGAAGGTCACCAAGACATAATCAAACTTGCTAAAACTAAAGATAGAGAATTTTAAGAGCACCCAGGGATAAATGAAAAGTCACCTACAAAGGAAAGGCAATAAGAATAAGCTTCGGCTACTCGGCAGAAACCACACGGGCAAGAAGTCAATGGGATAACTTACATAAAAAATTGAAGGAGACATATTGCCTGCCAAAAATCATATATCCAGCAAAGCTGTCTCTCAAACATGAAGGAGAAATTAGGACATTTCTAGACACACAAAAGTTTAGGGAATTTGTAAAAACCAAACCAAAACTACAAAAAATACTAAAGGGAGTTCTCTGGTTAGAAAATCAATAATATCAGGTATCAACCCATGACAAGAACACTGGGCAAAGCAATCAGAAGTCAGCCCAGACAGGGAAATCACCAAAATAAATCAAGATAAAAAAAGCTCAAAACAGGGTAACAGCGATGTTATTATGTAAAAGAAGGCAACATTAAAACAATAAAGAGGGACTAAGTTTTATTTTTTTTTTTAAGAAATGTAGTCATAGATCTTCCATATGGAGAGGAAGATAAGGTGATACAAAGAAATAAAAGTTAGGTTTAAATTTAGAAAAATAGGGGTAAATAATAAGGTAACCACAAAGGAGACAAACTATCCTACACATCAAAATAAAATACAAGAAAAAAATAGAGACTCAGCAGAAACAAAATCAACAACGAAACTGAGGAAGAGACAATATGTAAAGAGAATCTACTCAGCACATAAAATCAAGTGGGGAAAAGAAACTGTCAACACACAAAAAAAGACATCAAAATGATAGCACTAATTTCATACCTATTCATAATTACCCTGAATGTAAATGGACTAAATGCACCAATAAAGAGACAGAGAGTGGCAGAATGGATTAAAAAACACGATCCATCTATATGCTGCCTACAAGAGAAACACCTTAAATTTAGAGACACAAACAAAAACTCAAAGGATGGAAAAAAATATATCAAGCAAAGAACAATCAAAAAAGAGCAGGAGTGGCAATATTAATTTCTGACAAAATAGACTTTAAAGTTAAATCCATCAGAAAGGATAAGGAAGACACTATATAATGATTAAAGGGACAATATACCAAGAAGATATAAACATATTAAATATTTATGCACCCAATGACAGGGCTGCAAGATACATAAAAGAACTCTATCAGCATTGAGAAGTGAGATAGACAGCTCCACAATAATATTAGGAGACTGCAACACACCACTTTTGGTGAAGGACAGAACATCCAGAAAGAAGCTCAATATAGACACGGAAGATGTAAATGCCACAATCAACCAACTTGACCTCATAGACATATACAGAACACTCCACCCAACAGTAACCAAGTATACTTTCTTTTCTAGTACATATGGAATATTCTCTAGAATAGACCAAATAGTAGGTCATAAGCAAGCCTTAGCAGAATCCAAAACATTGAAATATTACAAAGGATCTTCTCTGACCATAAGGCCATAAAAGTGGAAATCAATAACAGAAAAAGCAGGGAAAAGAAATCAAACACTTGGAAACTGAACAATACCCTGCTCAAAAAAGATGGGATTATAGAAGACATGAAGGATGGAATAAAGAAATTCCTAGAATCCAATGAGAATGAAAACACTCCCTATCAGAACCCTTGGGACACAGCAAAAGCAGTGCTCAGAGGACAATTTATATCAATAAATGCACATATACAAAAAGAAAAACAGGCCAAAATCAAAGAATTATCCCTACAACTTGAACAAATAGGAAGAGAGCCACAAAAGAAACCCTCGGGCACCAGAAGAAAAGAAAAAATAAAAATTAGAGCAAAACTAAATGATATTAGAGCAAAACTAAATGATATAGAAAAACAGTTGAAAGAACTGACAAGACCAAAAGCTGGTTCTTTGAAAAAATCAACAAAAATGATAAAGCATTGGCCAAACTGACAAAAGAAAAAGAGGGGAGGGAGCAAATCACCCAAATAAGAAATAAGAGGGGCAATATTACAACAAACCCAACTGAAATTAAAAAAAATCATATCAGATTACCATGAAAAATTGTACTCTAGCAAATTTGAAAACCTAAAAGAAATGGGTGAATTCCTAGAAACACACTACCTACCTAAACTAACAAAAGCAGAGGTAGAACAACTAAATAGACCCATAACAAAAGAAGAGATGGAAAAGGTAATCAAAAAACTCCGAACAAAAAAAAGCCCAGGCCCAGACGACTTCACTGCAGAGTTCTTCCAAACTTTCAGAGAAGAGTTAACACCACTACTACTAAAGGTATTTCAGAGCGTAGAAAAGGACAGAATACTACCAAACTCATTCTCTGAAGCCACCATATCCCTGGTACCAAAACCAGGTAAAGACACCACAAGAAAAGAAAATTATAGACCTATATCCTTCATGAAGTTAGACGGAAAAATCCTCAACAAAATTCTAGCCAATAGAATTCAACAACATATCAAAAACATAATTCACCATGACCAAGTGGGATTCATACCAGGTATGCAGGGATGGCTCAACATTACAAAAACATTTAACGTAATCCACCACATAAATAAAACAAAAGACAAGAATCACATGATTTTATCAATTGATGCAGAAAAGGCATTTGACAAAGTGCAACACTCATTCATGATAAAAACTCTCAGCAAAATAGGAATAGAAGGAAAATTCCTCAGCATAATAAAGGGCATTTATACAAAGCCAACAGCCAACATCACCATAAATGGAGAGAGCCTGAAAGCATTCCCACTGAGATCGGGAACCAGACAAGGATGCCCTTTATCACTGCTCTTATTCAACATTGTGCTGGAAGTCCTAGCCAGAGCAATTAGGCTAAATAAAGAAATAAAGGGCATCCAGATTGGCAAGGAAGAAGTAAAAGTATCTCTATTTGCAGATGACATGATCTTATACACAGAAAACCCCAAGGAATCCTCCAGAAAACTACTGAAACTAATAGAAGAGTTAAGCAGAGTATCAGGATACAAGATAAACAGACAAAAATCAGTTGGATTCCTCTACACCAAAAAAAAGAACATCAAAGAGGAAAACACCAAATCAATGCCATTTACAGTAGCCCCCAAGAAGATAAAATACTTAGGAATAAATCTTACCAGAGAGGTAAAACACTTATACAAAGAAAACTACAGTACACTTCTGCAAGAAACCAAGAGACTTACGTAAGTGGAAGAACATACCTTGTTTGTAGATAGGAAGACTTAACATTATAAAAATGTCTATTCTACCAATAGCAATCTGTACATTAAATGCAATTTCGATCCAAATCCCAATGACATTCTTTAATGAGTTGGAGAAACAACTTACCAACTTCATATGGAAGGGAAAGAGGCCGCAAATAAATAAGGCATTACTGAAAAAGAAGAACAAAGTGGGAGGCCTTACTCTCCTGATTTTAGAACCTATTATACTGCCACAGTAGTCAAAAGAGCCTGGTATTGGTACGACAACAGATACATGGACCAATGGAACAGAATTGAGAATCCAGACATAAATCCATCCACATATGAGCAGTTGATATTTGAGAAAGGCCCCAAAACAGTTAAATGGGGGAAAGACAGTCTTTTTAACAAATGGTGCTGGCGTAACTGGATATCCATCTGCAAAAAAAAATGAAATAAGACCCATACCTCACTCCATGCACAAAAACTAACTCAAAATGGATCAAAGACCTAAATATAAAATCTAAGACAATAAAGATCATGGAAGAAAAAATAGGGACAACATTAGGAGCCCTAATACATGGCATAAACAGTATACAAAACATTATAAAGAATGTAGAAGAAACTAGATAACAGGGAGCTCCTAAAAATCAATCACTTATGCTCATCCAAAGACTTCACCAAAAGAGTAAAAAGACTACCTACAGACTGGGAAAAACTTTTTGGCTATGACATTTCTGATCAACACATGATCTCTTAAAATCTACATGATACTGCAAAAACTCAACGTCAAAAAGACAAATAACCCGATTAAAAAATGGGCAAAAGATATGAATAGACACCTCACTAAAGAAGACATTCAGTTAGCTAACAGATACATGAGGAAATGCTCACAATCATTAGCCATTAGAGAAATGCAAATCAAAACTACAATGAGATTTCATCTTACTCTAACAAGGCTGGCATTAATCCAAAAAACACAAAATAATCAATTTTGGAGAGGCTGTGGAGAGATTGGAACACTTACACCCTGCTGGTGGAATGTCAAATGGTACAACCACTTTGGAAATCGATTTGGCGCTTCCTTAAAAAGCTAGAAATAGAACTACCATACGATCCAGCAATCCCACTCCTTGGAATATATCCTAGAGAAATAAGAGCCTTTGCACGAATGGATATATGCACGCTCATGTTCATTGCAGCACTGTTTACAATAGCAAAAAGATGGAAGCAACCAAGGTGCCCATCAACAGATGAGTGGATAAATAAATTATGGTATATTCACACAATGGAATACTAGGCATTTATAAAGAACAGTGAGGAATCTGTGAAACATTTGATTACATGGAGGAACCTGGAAGGCATTATGCTGAGTGAAATTAGTCAGTTGCAAAAGAACGAATATTGTATAAGACCACTATTATAAGAACTTGAGAAATAGTTTAAACTGAGAAGAAAACATTCCTTTGTGGTTACAAGAGGGGAGAGGGAGGGAGGGTGGGAGAGGGACATTCACTAATTAGATAGTAGATAAGAACTAGTTTAGGTGAAGGGAAAGACAGCACACAATACAGGAGAGGTCAGCACAATTGGACTAAACCAAAAGCAAAGAACTTTCCTGAATAAACTGAATGCTTCGAAGGCCAGCATAGCAGGAGAGGGACCTGGGGACCATGGTTTCGGGGGACATCTAAGTGAATTGGCATAATAAAGTCTATTAAGAAAATATTCTGCATCTCACTTTGAAGAGTGGCATCGGGGGTCTTAAACGCTAGCAAGCAGCCATCTAAGATGCATCAATTGGTCTCAACCCACCTGGATCAAAGGAGGATGAACACCAAGGATACAAGGTGATTACGAGTCCAAGAGACAGAAAGGGCCACGTGAACCAGAGACTACATCATCCTGAGACCAGAAGAACTAGATGGTGCCCGGCTATAACTGATGACTCCCCTGACAGGGAGCACAACAGAGAACCCCTAAGGGAGCAGGAGACCAGTGGGATGCAGACCCCAAATTCTCATAAGGCCAGACTTAGTGGTCTGACTGAGACTAGAAGGACCCCAGTGGTCATGGCCCCCAGACCACCTGTTGGCCCAGGACAGGAACCATTCCCAAAGCCAACTCTTCAGACATGGATTGGACTGGACAGTGGGTTGGAGAGGGATGCTGGTGAGGAGTGAGCTTCTTGGATCAGGTGGACGCTTGAGACTATGTTGGTATCTCCTGCCTGGAGGGGAGATGAGAAGGTGGAGGGGGTTAGAAGGTGACGAAATGGACATGAAAAGAGAGTGGAGGGAGAGAGCGGGCTGTCTCATTAGGGCAAGAGTAATTGGGAGTGTGTAGCAAGGTGCATATGGGTTTTTGTGTGAGAGACTGACTTGATTTGTCAACTTACACTTAAAGCACAATAAAAATAATAATAAAAAAAAGAACAGACCAAAATCAAAATGTTAACCCTACAACTCAAAGAAATAGAAAGAGAACAGCAAAAGAAGCCCACAGCCAACAGCAGACAGGAATAATAAAGATTAGAGCAAAATAAATGAAATAGAGAACAGAAAAACAATAGAATCAACAAGACCAAAGCTGGTTCTTTGAAAAGAGGAGCAAAATTGACAAACTATTGGTCAAACTGACAAAGGAAAAACAGGAAAGAAAGAACATAACCCCAATAAGAAATGAAAGGAGAGCCATTACAACAGACCCAGCTGAAATAAAAAGGATTGCCGTAGGATACTCTGAAAAAGTGTACTCCAACAAATTTGAGAATCTAGGAGAAATGAACAAATTTCTAGAAACACACAACCTACCTAACATAACACAAACTGAGATAGAAAACGTGAACAGATTCATAACCAGAGAAGATATTGAAGAGGCAATTAAAAAAAAAAAAAAAAACTCCCAACAACAACAAAATCCTGGGCCTGGATGGCTTCACTTGGGAATTCTACCAAACATTCAGAGAACAGTACTACTCAAAATATTTCAGAGCACAGAAAAGAAAGGAATGCTCCCTAATTCATTCTATGAAGCCAGGATAACCCTGATACCAAAGCCAGGCAAAGACACCACCAAAAAAAGAAAAAAAAAAAAATTATAGACCAATATCTCTCATGAATATAGATAGATACAAAAATTCTTAACAAAATTCTAGCCAATAGAATTCAACATCATATATAAAACAAAATACACCACCACCAAGTTGCAGTCATGATGGGTATGCAAGGATGGTTCAACATTAGAAAATGAATCAATGTAATCCACCACGTAAATAAAACAAAAGAATCGTATGACCATCTCAATCAATGCAGTAAAATCCTTTCATAAAGTCCGACACCCATTCCTGTAAAAACTCTCAGCAAAATAGGAATAGAAAGGAAATTCCTCAACATAATAAAGGGCATCTATACAAAAAAAAAAAAATTATACAAAACCAACAGCTAATATCATTTTCATTGGAGACTAGCTGAAGCATTCCCCTGAGAACCAGAACAAGACAGGGATGTCCTTTATCACAACTCCGATTTAACATTGTTCTGGAAGTCCTAGCTAGAGTAATAAGGCAATAAAAAGAAATAAAGGGCATCCAAATTGGAAAGGAAGATGTGAAATTATGTCTATTCACAGATGATATAAGTCTATACATACAGAACCCCAAAGTTTCCACAAGAAACCTACTAGAAATAATGGATTCAGCAGAGTAGCAGGATACAAAATTCATTTGGATTCCTGTACACCAAGAAACAGAACTTCGAAACAAAATCAAGAAAACAGTATCATTTATAATTGCCCCTAAAAAAGTAAAATACTTGTGAGTAAACCTGATCAGCGATGTAAAAGACTTATACAAAGAAAACTACACGCTGCTGCGAGAAACCAAAAGAGACTTAAATAAGTGGAAAAACGTATCATGCTAATGGATAGGAAGACTCGACATTGTGAAAAGGTCAGTTCTACCCAAATGTTCTACAGACATAATGCAATCCTGCTCCACATACCAACAACATTCTTTAATGAGAAAACTAATCACTAACTTTATATGTAAAGGAAAGAGGCCCTGTATAAGTGAAGCATTGTTGAAAAAGAACAAAATAGGAGGCCTCACACTGCCTGATCTCAGAACCTAGTAAATGGTAGTCAAAACAGCCTGGTACTGGTACAATGATAGATGCATAGGCCAATGAAACAGACACAAGAACCCAGACGTAAATCCATCCATCTTTGACATAGGCCCAAAATCCATTAAAAAGAGAAAAGGCAATCTCTTTAACAAACGGTGCTGGCAAAGCTGGATATCCATCAGGAAAAAATGAAACAGGGCCCATACCTCACACCATACACAAAAACTAACTCAAAATGAATTAAAAACCTAAATATAAAACCTGAAACAATAAACATCATGGAAATAAAAATAGTGACGATGCTTTAAGAAAAAAAAAAAAACCAAACCTGTTGTCGAGGAGTTGATTCTGACTCATAGTGACTCTGTTGAACAGAGTAGAACTGCCCCCATAGAGTTTCCCAGGAGCACCTGGTGAATTCAAACAGCTGACTTTTTGGTTGGCAGCCATAGCTCTTAACCACTACACCACCAGGTTTTCCAAGGGACAATGCTAGGGGCTCTAATATACAGCAGATATAGGATATAAGCCATAACTAAAAATGAAGAAGCAGCAGAAGATAAACTGAATAACCAGGAGCTCCTAAAAATTAAACACTTATGCCCATCAAAAGACTTCACCAAAAGAATAAAAAGAGAACCTACAGATTTGGAAAAAAAAAATTTTGGCATATCTGACAAAGGGCTAATGTCTAAATCTACAAGATACTGCAACAACAAAAAGATAAATAATCCAATTAAAGGGCAAAGGATATGAACAGATACTTCACCAAAAATACATCCAGGCAGCCAACAGACCCATGTGGAAATATTCGTGATCATTAGCCATTACAGAAATGCAAATCAAAATTACATTGAGATACCATGTCACCCCAACATTACTGTCGTTAGGTGCTGTCGAGTCAGTTCTGATTCATAGCGTCCTTATGTACAACAGAAGGAAACACTGCCCATTCCTGTGCCATCCTCGTGATCATTGTTATGCTTGAGCCCGTTGCAGCCACTGTGTCAATCCGTCTCGCTGTGGGGCTCCCTCCTGATATCATGTCCAAAGTATGTGAGGCGAAGTCTCGCCATCCTCGCTTCTAATGAGCGTTCTGGCTGTACTTCTTCCACGACAGATTTGTTTGTTCTGGCGGTTCATGGTACATTCAATATTCTTCGCCAACACCATAATTCAAACGCATCAATTCTCCTTTGGTCTTCCTTATTCATCATCCAGCTTTCACATGCATGTGAGGTGATTCAAAACACCATGGCTTGGGTCTGGCGCATTTTAGTCGCTAAAGTGACATCGTTGCATTTTTAAAAATTTTTATCGTGCTTCAAGTGAAAGTTTACAAATCAAGTCCGTCTCTCACAAAAAAACTTACATACACCTTGCTACATACTCCCAATTGCTCTCCCCCTAATGAGACAGCCCGCTTCCTCACTCCACCCTCTCTTTCTTGTCCATTTAGTCAGCTTCTAACCCCCTCTACCCTCTCATCTCCCCTCCAGGCAGGAGATGCCAAGATAGTCTCAAGTGCCCACCTGATCCAAGAAGCTCACTCCTCACCAGCATCCCTCTCCAACCCATTGTTCAGTCCAATCCCTATCTGGAGAGTTGGCTTTGGGAATGGTTCCTGTCTTGGGCCAACAGAAGGTCTGAGGGCCATGACCACCGGGGTCCTTCTAGTCTCAGTCAGACCATTAAGTCTGGTCTTTTTAAAAGAATATGGGGTCTACATCCCATTGCTCTCCTGCCCCCTCAGGGGTTCTCTGTTGTGTTCCCTGTCAGGGCAGTCATTGGTTGTAGCCGGGCACTATTTAGTTCTTCTGGTCTCAGGCTGATATAGTTTCTAGTGTGGCCCTTTCCATTTCTTGGGCTCGTAATTACCTTGTGTCCTTGGTATTCTTCATTCTCCTTCCATCCAGGTGGGTGGACACCAATTGATGCATCTTAGATGGCTGCTTGCTAGCGTTTAAGACCCCAGACGCCACTTTCCAAAGTGGGAAGCAGAATGTTTTCTTAATGGATTTTATTATGCCAATTGGCCTATATATCCCCTAAAACCATGGTCCCCAAACCCCCACCCTTGCTTCGCTGGCCTTCAAAGCATTCAGTTTATTCAGGAAAGTTCTTTGCTTTTGGTTTAGTCCAGTTGTGCTGGCCTCACCTGTACCGTGTGTTGTCTTTCCCGTCACTAAAGTAGTTCTTATCTACTATCTAATTAGTGAATGCCCCTCTCCCACCCTCCTTCCCTCCCCCCCACCCGTAACCATCAAAGAATATTTTCTCTGTTTAAACTATTTCTCAAGTTCTTATAATAGTGGTCTTATACAATACTTGTCCTTTTGCAACTGGCTGATTTCACTCAGCATAATGCCTTCTAGGTTCCTCCATGTTATGAAATGTTTCACAGGTTCATCACTGTTCCTTATCGATGTGTAGTATTCCATTGTGTGAATATACCATAATTTATTTATCCATTCATCCATTGATGGGCACCTTGGTTGTTTCCATTTTTTTGCTATTGTAAACAGTGGTGCAATGAACATGGGTGTGCATATATCCGTTCGTGCAAAGGCTCTTATTTCTCTAGGATACATTCCAAGGAGTGGGATTGCTGGATCGTATGGTAGTTCTATGTCTAGCTTTTTAAGAAAGCACCAAATTGAATTCCAAATTTGTTGTACCGTTTTACATTCCCACCAGCAGTGTACAACTGTTCCAATCTCTCCACAGCCTCTCCAACATTTATTAGTGTTTTTGGATTAATGCCAGCCTTGTTGGAGTGAGATGAAATCTCATTGTAGTTTTGATTTGCATTTCTCTAATGGCTAATGATCATGAACATTTCCTCATGTATCTGTTAGCTACCTGAATGTCTTCTTTAGTGAAGTGCCTGTTCATATCCTTTGCCCATTTTTTAATTGGGTTGTCTTTTTGACGTTGAGTTTTTGCAGTATCACGTGGATTTGAAAGATCAGGCACTGATCGGAAATGTCATAGCTAAAACCTTTTTCCCAGTCTGTAGGTAATCTTTTTTGGTGAAGTCTTTGGATGGGCATAGGTGTTTGATTTTTAGGAGCTCCCAGTTATCTAGTTTTTCTTCTGCATTGTTAGTAATGTTTTGTATACTGTTTATGCCATATATTAGGGCTCCTAACATTGTCCCTATTTTTTCTTCCATGATATTTATCATTTTAGATTTTCTATTTAGGTCTTTGATCCATTTAATCTTGCTTTTGTGCATGGACTGAAGTATGGGTCTTGTTTTTTTACAGATGGATGGATATCCAGTTATGCCAGCACTGTTTGTTAAAAAGATTGTGTTTTCTTCATTTAGCTGTTCTGGGGCCTTTCTCAAATATCAACTGCTCATTTGTTGATGGATTTATGTCTGAATTCCGAATTCTGTTCCATTGGTCTCTGTATCTGTTGTTGTACCAGTACCAGGCTGTTTTGAGTACTGTGGTGGTATGATAGGTTCTAAAATCAGGTAGAGTGAGGCCTCCCACTTTGTTCTTCTTTTTCAGTAATGCCTTACTTATCCAGGGCCTCTTTCCTTTCCATATGAAGTTGGTGATTTGTTTCTCCAACTCATTAAAGAATGTCGTTGAAATCTGGATCAGAATTGCGTAAAATCTATAGATCGCTTTTGGTAGAATAGACATTTTTATAATGTTAAGTCTTCCTATCTACAAACAAGGTATGTTCTTCCACTTACGTAAGTCTCTTGGTTTCTTGCAGAAGTGTACTGTAGTTTTCTTTGTATAAGTGTTTTACCTCTCTGGTAAGATTTATTCCTAAGTATTTTATCTTCTTGGGGGCTACTGTAAATGGCATTGATTTGGTGTTTTCCTCTTTGATGTTCTTTTTTTTGGTGTAGAGGAATCCAACTGATTTTTGTCTGTTTATCTTGTATCCTGATACTCTGCTTAACTCTTCTATTAGTTTCAGTAGTTTTCTGGAGGATTCCTTGGGGTTTTCTGTGTATAAGATCATGTCATCTGCAAATAGAGATACTTTTACTTCTTCCTTGCCAATCTGGATGCCCTTTATTTCTTTATTTAGCCTAATTGCTCTGGCTAGGACTTCCAGCACAATGTTGAATAAGAGCAGTGATAAAGGGCATCCTTGTCTGGTTCCCGATCTCAGTGGGAATGCTTTCAGGCTCTCTCCATTTATGGTGATGTTGGCTGTTGGCTTTGTATAAATGCCCTTTATTATGCTGAGGAATTTTCCTTCTATTCCTATTTTGCTGAGAGTTTTTATCATGAATGAGTGTTGCACTTTGTCAAATGCCTTTTCTGCATCAATTGATAAAATCATGTGATTCTTGTCTTTTGTTTTATTTATGTGGTGGATTACGTTAAATGTTTTTGTAATGTTGAGCCATCCCTGCATACCTGGTATGAATCCCACTTGGTCATGGTGAATTATGTTTTTGATATGTTGTTGAATTCTATTGGCTAGAATTTTGTTGAGGATTTTTCCGTCTAACTTCATGAAGGATATAGGTCTATAATTTTCTTTTCTTGTGGTGTCTTTACCTGGTTTTGGTACCAGGGATATGGTGGCTTCAGAGAATGAGTTTGGTAGTATTCTGTCCTTTTCTACGCTCTGAAATACCTTTAGTAGTAGTGGTGTTAACTCTTCTCTGAAAGTTTGGAAGAACTCTGCAGTGAAGTCGTCTGGGCCTGGGCTTTTTTTTGTTCGGAGTTTTTTGATTACCTTTTCCATCTCTTCTTTTGTTATGGGTCTATTTAGTTGTTCTACCTCTGCTTTTGTTAGTTTAGGTAGGTAGTGTGTTTCTAGGAATTCACCCATTTCTTTTAGGTTTTCAAATTTGCTAGAGTACAATTTTTCATGGTAATCTGATATGATTTTTTTTAATTTCAGTTGGGTTTGTTGTAATATTGCCCCTCTTATTTCTTATTTGGGTGATTTGCTCCCTCCCCTCTTTTTCTTTTGTCAGTTTGGCCAATGCTTTATCATTTTTGTTGATTTTTTCAAAGAACCAGCTTTTGGTCTTGTCAGTTCTTTCAACTGTTTTTCTATATCATTTAGTTTTGCTCTAATATCATTTAGTTTTGCTCTAATTTTTATTTTTTCTTTTCTTCTGGTGCCCGAGGGTTTCTTTTGTGGCTCTCTTCCTATTTGTTCAAGTTGTAGGGATAATTCTTTGATTTTGGCCTGTTTTTCTTTTTGTATATGTGCATTTATTGATATAAATTGTCCTCTGAGCACTGCTTTTGCTGTGTCCCAAGGGTTCTGATAGGGAGTGTTTTCATTCTCATTGGATTCTAGGAATTTCTTTATTCCATCCTTCATGTCTTCTATAATCCCATCTTTTTTGAGCAGGGTATTGTTCAGTTTCCAAGTGTTTGATTTCTTTTCCCTGCTTTTTCTGTTATTGATTTCCACTTTTATGGCCTTATGGTCAGAGAAGATCCTTTGTAATATTTCAATGTTTTGGATTCTGCTAAGGCTTGCTTATGACCTACTATTTGGTCTATTCTAGAGAATATTCCATATGTACTAGAAAAGAAAGTATACTTGGTTACTGTTGGGTGGAGTGTTCTGTATATGTCTATGAGGTCAAGTTGGTTGATTGTGGCATTTACATCTTCCGTGTCTATATTGAGCTTCTTTCTGGATGTTCTGTCCTTCACCAAAAGTGGTGTGTTGCAGTCTCCTAATATTATTGTGGAGCTGTCTATCTCACTTCTCAATGCTGATAGAGTTCTTTTATGTATCTTGCAGCCCTGTCATTGGGTGCATAAATATTTAATATGTTTATATCTTCTTGGTATATTGTCCCTTTAATCATTATATAGTGTCTTCCTTATCCTTTCTGATGGATTTAACTTTAAAGTCTATTTTGTCAGAAATTAATATTGCCACTCCTGCTCTTTTTTGATTGTTCTTTGCTTGATATATTTTTTTCCATCCTTTGAGTTTTTGTTTGTGTCTCTAAATTTAAGGTGTTTCTCTTGTAGGCAGCATATAGATGGATCGTGTTTTTTAATCCATTCTGCCACTCTCTGTCTCTTTATTGGTGCATTTAGTCCATTTACATTCAGGGTAATTATGAATAGGTATGAAATTAGTGCTATCATTTTGATGTCTTTTTTTGTGTTGACAGTTTCTTTTCCCCACTTGATTTTATGTGCTGAGTAGATTCTCTTTACATATTGTCTCTTCCTCAGTTTCGTTGTTGATTTTGTTTCTGCTGAGTCTCTATTTTTCCCTCATATTTTATTTTGATGAGTAGGATAGTTTGTCTCCTTTGCGGTTACCTTATTATTTATCCCTATTTTCTAAATTTAAAACTAACTTTTATTTCTTTGTATTGCCGTATCTTCCTCTCCATATGAGAGGTGTATGATTACATTTCTTAGTCCCTCTTTATTACTTTAACGTTGTCTTCTTTTATATAGTAACATCACTGTTCCCCTGTTTTTGGTTTCTTTCTTTTTTTTTTTTTAATAACCTTGCTTTGTTTTTTTGGATTTCCCTGTCTGGGTTGACTTCTGGTTGCTCTGCCCAGTGTTGAGTCTTGAGTTGATACCTGATATTATTGATTTTCTAACCAAAGAACTCCCTTTAGTATTTCTGGTAGTTTTGGTTTGGTTTTTACAAATTCCCTCAACTTGTATTTATCTGGAAATGTCTTAATTTCTCCTTCATATTTAACAGACAGTTTTGCTGGATATATGATTCTGGCAGGCAATGTTTTTCCTTCAATTTTTTAAATATGTCACCCCATTGCCTTCTTGCCTGCATGGTTTCTGCCGAGTAGTCCGAGCTTATTCTTATCGGCTCTCCTTTGTAGGTGACTTTTCATTTATCCCTTGCTGCTCTTATAATTCTCTCTTTATCTCTGGTTTTGGCAAGTTGGATTATAATATGTCTTGGTGACTTTCTTTTAACATCTACCTTATGTGGAGTTTGATGAGCATCTTGGATAGATATCTTCTCATCTTTCACAATATTAGGGAAGTTTTCTGCCAACAAATCTTCAACAATTTTCTCTGTATTTTCTGTCATCCCTCTCTGTTCTGGTACTCCAATCACTCGTAGGTTATTTCTCTTGATAGAGTCCCACATAATTCTTACGGTTTCTTCATTTTTTTTTTTCAATTCTTTTATCTGATTTTTCTTCAAATTTATTAGCGCCTAGTGATTTATCTTCAAGTTCAGAAATTCTAGTTTCTACTTGCTCAATTCTGCTCCTCTTTCTATTGAGTTGTCTAATTCTGTAATTTTATTGTTAATCTTCTGAATTTTGTTGCTGTCTGTCTATGGATTTTTCAAGCTTATTAAACTTTTCATTATGTTCCTGAATAATCTTTCTAATTTCTTCAGCTGCTTTATCTGTGTGTTCCTTGCCTTGTTCTGCGTCTTGCCTGATTTCCTTCCTGATGTCTTGAAGGGTTCTGTATATCAGGCTTTTGTATTGTGCATCTGGTAATTCCAGGAATGCACTTTCATCTAGAAGATCCCTGGATTCTTTGTTTTGAGAGCCTGTTGAGGTGATCATGGTCTGTTTCTTTATGTGACTTGATATTGACTGTTGTCTCCGAGCCATCTACAAGTTACTGTATTAGTTTATGCTTGCTTATTGTGTTGTAGCTTCTTGCTTTGTTTTGTTTTGGTATACCCCTATGGGTTGCTTGAGTGAGCTAGGTTGATTATTTTCGCCTTTGGAGCTCTGATGTCCTGTCCCCAGCTGGCTAGAGCTGTTATCAGGTATATTAGTCTAGGAGTCCATTCACTTTTCTTGTATGAATTCAGCTCAGTCCTACAGTCTTAGAGGAGCAGGGGTGATTAGCACATATACCGGTATCTGATTGCAGCAGGGGGTCACGCTCTGAACATGGCAGGGGCTGAGAACCAACCTTCAAGTGTCTCTGAGGAAAACGTGTCTCTGTTCCCTAGAGCGTGTTGGTGGGTGGGTTCTGCAGATGGATCATGGGCACCCAAAGTTTTGGGTTATAAAGACTGGGAGGTACCACTTATCTTTGGACCCCTGTTGCAGGTGGCTGGGTGATCTGAGTGGAGCTACCAGTCCTTAGGTCCCTGATGTGGGTTAGTGAGGACCTTGTTTAATAGGCAAAGCAATGGCAAACATCAAACACCCACCTCTACACTGCACAGCTGAAATGGTTGGAGTTTGCCAACAAGGGCCTATTCTCCCGAAACAGGCCCACACAGGTCCATGCAGAAGGGAAAGGTGCTCAAGGCCCATGGGCGGTTTATGCCTGGACAGGAGCCGCTTCTGTCCTGAGCTCCCCCGGTTAATGGAACTAGCAAATTATCTTATCCCCCCAACTGCAAATTTGTTCCTTCCCCAGGGCCGGTAGGATGGCTCTAGGTGCTCTCCAGCGTCTATCTCAGGCCCAGGAATTTAGCCGCTGAAGCTGGCTTGGGGGTAGGGGGGCACAGTAAAATATACACAAGCACTTAGCCTTTGCCGAGAGCGCCGTCCTCCTCAGGTTCCAGAGGTGTGAGTAGGCTGTGTGGCTGGCTGCTTCTCCCTGAGGGAACTGCAGCCGAATGCTAGCACTGGCCTGCCGCTCCCACCACCGCCACTCCGGGAATGGTGCCTGAGGGCTCCCTGCGAATCAGGTCCGGTAACTCCTCTCCACTTCTGTAGGGTCTTTTCCTCCCTCTGCCCCTCAGTTCGTTGTCTAAGCTTGCCTTTGATGCTCAGGGCTCCCAGCTTGTCATATTCTTGTTTCACTTGTTTTTTCGGGTCTTTGTTGTAAAGGGGGCTCGCTGGAAGCGTCTGTGTATTCCGCCATCTTGGCTCCGCCTCCTTCTGTTCTTTTTTGATGTGTGCATTTATTGTTATAAATTGACCTCTGAGCCCTTCCTTTGCTGTGTCTCAAATGTTTTCATTTTCATTTGATTCTAGGAAGTTTTGGATTCCCTCTTTGATTTCTTTTATTACCTAGTTGTAAGCAAGGTGTTATTCAGTTTCCATCTATTTGATTTTTTATCCTTCCTTTTCCTGTTACTGATTTCTACTTTTATGGCATTGTGATCAGAAAGAATGCTTTGTATTATTTGGATGTTTTAGATTTTTATTGAGGGTTGCTTTGTGGCCTAAAATGTGGTGTATTCTGAAGAATGTTCCTTGTGTGTTGGAAAAGACTGTATATTTTGTTGCTGGTGCATGGAGTGTTCTATATACATCTTGAGGTCCAGTTGGTTGATTTAGGTCTTTAGATCTGTATCTTTGCTGAGTTTTTTCCGGAACTGTCAATTTCTCTTTTCAGTGCTGTTAGATTTTGTTTTATGTATTTTGGAGCCCTGTTGTTGGGTGCATAGATATTTATTAAGGTTATGTCTTCTTCTTCGATTTCCCCTTTAATCATTACATAATGTCCTTCCTTGTCTTTTACTGTTGATTTTGCCTTAAAGTCTATTTTACCTGAGATTAGTATTGCCACTCCTGCCCTTTTTTGGTTACTGTTTCCTTGACGCATATTTTTCCGTCTTTTGATTTTTTATAAATGTATGTATTTGTGTCTAAAATGTGTCTCCTGTAGACAACATACTGATGGGTCATTTTTTTTTTAATCCATTCTGCCACTCTCTCTTTACAGGCACATTAAGCCATTTACATTCAGTGCAATTATTGATAGTTATGTGTTTTTTTGCTGTCATATTGTGCTTTTTTTCTGTGGTGCTGGAGTTTTGTTTTTTCCTTTTACTCTGCTGTACTGAGTTCCTTTGGTTTGTGGATTTTTTCTTTCGTTATTTCAAATTTTATGTTTACTGAATCTTTATGTTTTTCTTTTTTATTCTGATGAGTAGGTTTATTATCTTTTTTTGTGGTTACCTTGAAATTTACCTTTACCTTCCTAAGTTTGAACTAATCTCTTTTTACTCGATATTACCTTGACTTCCTCACCATTTGAAAGTTCTACACTGGCATGTTTTTCTTCCCCTTTTATTGTTTTGATATTGTCGTCATTTACAGATTGATGACTCTGCCTCCCTGTTTTAAGTCTTTTAGCTTTGTCTTATTATTGTCCGATGCTGTCCTGTGTCCTAGACTCCAGCTGTTGTCTGATGTTGTTTGTTTTCTAATCAAAGGACTCCCTTTAATATTTCTTGTAAGTTTGGCTTGATTTTTCAGAATTCCTTAATTTCTACCTGGAAATGCCCTAATTTCACCGTTGTATTTGAGAGAGTTTTGCAGGTTATATTATTCTTGGTTGGCAGGTTTTTTTCTTTCAAGGTTTTATATAGTTATCCCACTGCCTTCTGGCCTGCATAGATTCTGGTAAGTACTCGGAGTTTAGTCTTATTGTTTCCCCTTTGTAAATGACTCTTCGTTTTCCTTGAACTGCTCTCAGGATTCTTCCTTTGTCTTTGGTTTTGACAACTGTGATTATAATGTGTCTTGGTGACTTTCTTTTAGGGTCTATCCTGTTTGGGGTTCATTGAACTTCTTGGATGGACAGCTTTTCATCTTTCATATTTGGGAAGTTGTCTGCCAGCAAATCTTCAACAATCTTCTCCTGTTCTGGAACTGTGATCATGTGCAAATTTTTGCTCTTGATCGTGTCCCACATAATTCTTGTTTTCTTCATTTTTCTTGATTTTTTCTCAAAAAGCGGGTCATCCATGGATTTGTATTTAATTTTGCTGATCCTGTCTTCCATTGTTTCAAATTTGCTCATAAAACTTTCTATCAAGTTGTCCGTTTCTGAAATTTTGTTTTTATCTTTTGGCTATGTTTTCTTTGGTTTTATCTGTGTTTTTCATGATTTTGTCTATTTTTCCTTGGCTTTGTCTTTGTTTTCCTTGATCTCTCTCCTGGTCTCTTGGAGGCCTTAAATATTATTCTTTTGAATTCCATATCAGGTAATTCGATTGTATTTTCTTCTACCAGGAAGTCATCTGATTCTTTATTTTGGTCATTTGCTGGAGCCATCTTGTCCTGCTTATTCATGTTTTGATATTGTCTGCTGTCTCTGAGCCAATAAGGTATTATTTTCTGTATTTATTGATTTTATATTCATTTGTTTTGTTTTGCTTTTTTGTTTTGTTTTGATATGTCAGTGTTTGAAAGCCAGGCATGTTTTGCTGCTTGCTCATCTTGCACAACAGTTCTCACCATCTTGTCTGGGTGTGCAGGGCACCAGCATGCAGGGCAAGCCCACTTCACTATACACTGGTTTGGTGAGGTGACTGAGGGTGGACTGGGCAGGCATTGTCTTTCTCTTGATGTTGGTCCAGAGATGTGGAAAATTTCACAGCCCCTCACCAGATAGGGAGTGTTATGAGCTCATTTCTCACCATTCAGCAGCTAGTCAAGCAGCAGGAGGTGAGGGCAGTGTGGGTCTGGTGTGTGGCTGACCTGATCACTGGGGGGGCTGCAGCTGCAGCAGCATGTTGGGGACCAATGGGAAGGGGAGTTGGCATATGGGGTGGAGCTCTGTCTCCTGTTGGGAGCAATATGAAGTTGTCTTCCTGTCTGGCGTCATTGCTGGCTGTGCTCCAATATGGTGAAGTTCTGCCACTTCAGCTGCCAGGGGGTCTCCACTGTGTGGCTCTCCTCATTCCCTGTCTCCGTCAGTTTCCTATTCCATTTGGTGCTTGGTCTAGTTCTTTATCCCTTCATTTGATGCTTAGCATTCCAGGACTGACATTTTATCAGTTTATTTGGTTTTTCAGGTCTTTGCTGCAGAGGGACAGCATGGTGCTTTTGTCTATAGTGCCATGTTGGGTCCCAGCTATATATGTAGAAGTCCTTTTCTTGCCTAAAAATTGTCTAGTAAAATGGACCTTTGGTAAAGTAACCTACACACACTTCTGTACATCTGCCATCAGTGAAAAAAATTAATGTTGCTACAAACTTTAAAATGATGTTTAATGCCTCATTACAGTTAATTTTGGAGTCTCTGGGTGGTGCCGTTATGCACTAGTTAATGCACTTGGCTGCTAACTGAAAAATTGGTGGTTCAAGTCCACACAGAGGCTCCTCGGTAGAAAGGCCTGTTGATCAACTCCTGAAAAATCAACCATTGAAAACCGTATGGAGTTAAGAAGAGTCATGAATAGGAGGAGAAAATGGAATGCATGGGTAATTGCCTCCAGGAATAACTGCCTCTGTTGCCATGAGACCAGAAGAACTGTATGGTGCCAAACTGCCATTACTGAACATTGAGCAAAGACTCTACAGAAGAATCCTAATCAAAAGGGGTAAAATGTAGAACAGAATTTATGATTCTCATAGAATACAGATTTTCTGCAGCCATGGAGGCTAGATAAACCCGTAGAACTACTGCCCTAAGATAATCTTTAAAACTTAAACCAGAAATATCCCCTGAAGTCTTTAAAAAAAAAACAATAGTTTAGCTTACCTAGTAAAGAATTAGTAAAGAATGTCTGCCTTGAGCACTGTGCTTTCTTAAGAACTGTCTATATGGGCTCAAAAACTAATGAATATCACCTGTAAGTACTGTGCTCCTTTTAAAAATCACCTATATGAAATCAAACAGTCAATAGTTACTTTGAAACAAGGATGAGAAAGTAAGGGGGCAGGAAATCTAGATTAATGGGAATGGAACAACCAGAACAGAAACAAAGAGAATTTTCACACATTGTGAAGAATGTAACCAATGTCACTGAATAACTTGTGTAGAAATTGTTGAATAGGAATCTTCACTGAAAACACAATTAAAAATATTAAAAAAAATAGATATATACATATATAGGCATATATGTATATAGGTATGAGTATATATGCACATATATTCATATGTATAATAAAGCACATGGGGGGCACAACTGCAGCTACTTCTCAGACATAGTCAAATACCTCACAGGATTGATTTTCTGGGTTTGAAGGATCAGGAACACAGTCTTGTAGGACATCTCAGTCAATTGGCATAATATAGTTTGTAAAGTTATGTTTTACATCCTAGTTTGCTAAGTAGAATCCAGGGTTTTAAAAGCTTTCAAGAGACCATCTAAGATACAACTATTGGTCTCTACTCATCCATAGCAAAAGAGAAAGGAGGAAACCAAAGACTCAAAGAAGAAACTAGTTTACAGGACAAATAGTCTACATGAACCATGCCCTCACCTACCCTGAGAAGAAGAACTAGCTTATAGGTGGCTACCACTACCAATCATTCTAACCTGGGCCACAATAGATGGACATTGATAGAATGGGAGTAAAATTTGGACTAGAACCTCAAATGAAAAAAAGAAAAAACAGACTTACTGGACTGGTTGATACTGGAGAACTCCCAGAGACTACTGCCCTTAGATACTCTTCAAACCTTGAACCAAAAACAACCCGAGGTCACCTTATAGCTAAATAACAGATTGGCTCACAAAATAATGAGTATCACCTGCAAGTACTGTGCTCCTTTAAAAAATCACCTATATGAGACCAAACAGTCAACAATGACTTTAAAACAAAGATGAGAATGTAAGGGAGCAGGGAAACTAGATTACTGGAAACAGAACAACCAGAATGGAAATAATGAGCATGTTCATGCATTGTGAAGAATGAAACTAATGTTACTGAACAACTTGTGTAGAAATTGTTGAATGGAAATCTAAACTGCTACACAAAAAAACCGTCACCAAAAACAATAAAATATTCTTCAAAAAAAAAAAAATCTATCTATACAGGACCAAATTGCAACCGCAACTCAAAAGATTAGATAGGAAACTTAGGATGCAGTGAGTTTGTGCTAATTGGAAAGGAACAATTCAGAAAAGGAGGGGGAGAATGGTTGAACAACGCAAAGAATATAATCAATGTCACTGAATGGTATCTGTGAAAATAGTTGAATTGGTGTATGTTCTGCTATGTATATTCTCAACAACAAAAATAAAATAATTCATTAAAAAAAAAAGAATCCTTTGGGATCCTGGTCTCTCCAAAAAAAAAAAAAGAGAAGAAAAGAAACCCTTTGGAACACAGTTCTACTTTGACATACATGGGCTGGCCATGAGTCAGTACCCACTTGACGGCAACTGGTACTGGTACTAGTGCACTTACTCTTTACAATAATAATTTAAAAAATACCTTAGTTAAATAATTTAAGCTATATCATGAAGCTTCCAGGAGTTTTTCATGCTCTTCCTCCTTCTGCTCATAGTTCAAGAAGGATGAGAAGGTAAACTGTTTCTCAACCAAACCCAGACTTTTGTCACCACAGCAAATGGCTCCAGTTGCCAACTAGACCCACATTTATATGGATCAGGACAGGCTCCTCATTGGTCTTCCAGTTATACTTTCTGTCTAGGACCAGACTTATACGGGTTACTTAAAAAAAAAAATTTTTTTTTTGTGATTGTAATTTTATATTGAGAGGATTAGGGTGGTTGTAACACCACCCTTACTCAGGTCACCACCCTGATCCAAGGTAAAGGGGGTTTCCCTGGGGTGTGGCCTGCACCACCTTTTATCTCTGAAGAGATAAAATGAAGCTAGCAGAGAGTTGGGGACCTCATACTACCAAGGAAGCAGTGCCAGGAGCAAAGCGTGTCCTTTGGACCCGGGTCCCTGTGCCTGAGAAGCTCCTTGACCAGGGGATGATTGAGGACAAGCACCTTCCTCCAGAGCTGACAGAGAGAGAAAGATTTCCCCTGGAGCTGACACCCTGAATTTGGATTTTTAGCCTACTTTATTGTGAGAAAATAAACTTTTCTTTGTTAAAACCATTCACTTGTGATATTTCATTTATAGCAGCACTGGATGACTAAGACCCTCCGTATAACAGAAAAACACTGCCCAGTACTGCGCCATCCTCATGATCGTTGTTACGCTTGAGCCTGTTATTGCAGCCACTGTGTCAATCCATCTCTCTGAGGGGCTTCCTCTTTTTTGCTGACCCTCTACCAAGCATGATGTCCTTCTCCAGGGACTGATTTCCCCTGGATAATATGTCCAAAGCATGTGAGATGAAGTCTCACCATCATCATATCTCATGAGCATTCTGGCAGGCGGTACTTCTTCCAAGACAGATTTGTTCCTTCTTTTGGCAGTCCATGGTACATTCAATATTCTTCGTCAACACCACAATTTAGAAGCGTCAGTTCTTCTTTGATCTTCCTTATTCATTGTCCAACTTTCACATGCATATGAGGTGACTGAAAACATCTTGGCTTGGGCAAGGTGCATCTTAGTCCTCAAAGTGACATCTTTAACACTTTAAAAATGTCTTCTGCAGCAAATTTGCCCAACACAACGCGTCATTTGATTTCCTGACTGCTGCTTCCATGGGCATTGATTGTGGATCCAAGTAGAATGAAATCCTTGACAACTTCAGTCTTTGTTTCTCATGATGTTGCTTATTGGTCCAGCTGTGAGGATTTTTGTTTTATGCTAAGGTGCAATCCATACTGAAGGCTGTGGTGTTTCATCTTCATCAGCAAGTGTTTCAAGTCCTCTTTGCTTTTATCAAGAAAGGTTGTGTCATCTGCATAACGCAAGTTAATGAGTCTTCCTCCAATCCTGATGCCCCATTTTTGTTCATATAGTCCAGTGTCTTGGATTATTTGCTCAACATACACATTGAATAAGTATGGTGAAAATACACAACCCTGATTCACATGTCTCCTGACTTTAAACCATGCAGTATCCCCTTGTTCTGAGCAACTGCCCCTTGATCTGTGTACAGGTTCCTCATGAGCACAATCAAGTTCTGGAATTCCGATTCTTCGCAATGTTATCTATAATTTGTAATGATCCACATGGTCAAGTGCTTTTGCATAGTCAATAAAACACAGGTAAACATCTTTCTGGTATCCTCTGCTTTCAGCCAAGATCCATCTGACATCATCAATGGTATCCCTTGTACCAACTCCTCTTCTGAATCTGGCTTGAATTTCTGGCAGTTTCCTGTCAATGTACTGCTGCAACTGCCCTTTAATGTTCTTCAGCAAAACTTTACTTGCGTGTGATATTAATGATACTGCTCAATAATTTTTGCATTCAGTTGGATCACCTTTCTTTGGAATAGGGGTAACATACAGTAATATTGAAAAATTTTGTTTTGACTATAATCTGAGTTTCTATCATCTTTAAAATACCATATATGCAAAATTTTACTGGTTGGTGACAAATACACTGCTTATAAAATCCTATGTTAGGATATCTGTTTCTACATATAAATCTACTAGGTTACATTTAAAGTCCCTAAAGCCAAACCTGTTGCGATTGAGCCGATTCTGACTCATAGTGACCCTATAGGACAGAGTGGAACTGTCCCATAGGGTTTCCAAGGTGCAGCTGGTGGATTTGAACTGCTGACTTTTTGGTTAGCAGCCAAGTTCTTTAAACCACTGTATCACCAGGTGGCACAAACAGTTTGTACTCAACTACTAACCTAAAGGAGCCCTGATGGTGCAGTGGTTAAGAGCTCAGCTGCTAACCAAAAGGTCAGCTGTTCCGATCCATCAGGCACTCCTTGGAAACCCTGCGGAGCAGCTCGGCTCTGTCCTATGTGGTGGCTATGAGTCGGAGTTGAATCATGGGCATCAAGTTCTTCTCAAACCCACTCAGTGGCAACACAGAAGAAAGGCCTAGCAATCTGGTTCTGAAACTCCACACTGCCAATGGTAGTCCTTGGAAACCACGGCTTTCAAACTGCGGTTTGCTCCGAGCCTGCTGCCCTTGCAAAATGCACCCTCTAACTTCAGTTTGTATTTGGCACCAGATCTTTGCACATCTGTTGTTCAGGATCTTGAGGCAAGCGCGCATCTGGAGAATCGTATCTTTACCTGACCCTGGACCTGAGCATCACAGGAGGGAAGGATATTCTCTGGCACACAGTTCCATCCGAGCCCAGGCAGGGAGGGGTGGGGGTGTAGGGTTTCAGGCTCCAATCCCTGTCCCCTGTGGACTCGAGGACATAAAAGGTCCCTGGTCCCCTCCGCCGCGGGAAGGCAGCGTGTGGTCTTTTGGCCAATAGGTCCCAAGTTGCTCCTTGTCTGCGCAGACAATGAATTACCACCTTCTGTTTTCCTTGCAATTGGCATCTTATTTCGATCAGCTAATAGGACAAAAAAAAAAAAAAATAGGACAGGACAAGACCTGAGGAATTTGGTTACAGATTCCTAAATATTAAACGGAAAAAATCAAATCCGTTGCCATTAAGTGTATTCCAACTTACAGCAATCCCACAGGACAGAGTAGAACATCCCCATAATGCTTCCAAGGCTGTAAATCATGGTCTGGCTGGTGGGTTCCAACCACTGAGCTTTTGGATAGTAGCCCAGTGCTTAACCTATGGGACACCTGGGCTCCTTTCTGCAAACATTATAGCTAAGAAAACTCTATGGAACAGTTCTACTCTGTAATACATGGGGTCATCATAAGGCCCAACGGACTCACTGGCAAAGAGTTTTTAAAAAAATAAAGACGTCTTACCCCACGCAACCCCAGTTACACCAAAACTTCCGCCATTACCCCCCCATCCGCAGGGAGCGCCTCAGCCGCACGTGCGCAGTCACTCCCCAGAAGTCAACGCTCGGCCCCGCCCCCCAGGAACGTCAGGCCTCCAATCGCCACCGAGCGCAGACTGTGCAGCCGCACATGCGCAGTCGGTAGGCCTTGGGGCGCAGCGCCTCTTCCTGCTGCGCGTCCTGGTCCTCGGTGTGCGGAGTGCTTTTGGGCGCGGCAGGCGCTGAAGAGGTGGGGGTCTTGGGCCCCGGCCGAGGCTCTGCAGCACGGAGGTGCAGAGTGTCGATGAGGGCCCGGGGATCGACGCAGCCTCCGCGGTCCCCGGCGCGGCTCGGGCCCCGCAGCTGACCCTGCTGGTGATGCGCCCCTGTGGAGCGCAGGACGAGGCAGCGGCCGCAGCGGGGCGGCCCGTCAGGTACCTGTGTGAGGTGGCGGGGGATGGCGAGGAGGAGGCAGGCGACGACGAAACGGAGCTGCTGGACGCCTCGGACCCCCCGGGCGGCGGCGAGAGCACGGCCAGCTTGGAGGATCTGGAGGACGAGGAAACCCACTCCGGGGGCGAGGGCGGCCGCGGCGGGGCCCGGGGACGGAGCAGCGGCGGGGGCAGCGCGAGCAAGACCTGCAACTACGAGGGTTGCAGCGAGACCACGAGCCAGGTGGCCAAGCAGCGTAAGCCGTGGATGTGCAAGAAGCACCGCAACAAGATGTACAAGGACAAGTACAAAAAGAAGAAAAGCGACCAGGCCCTCAACTGTGGTGGGGCCGCCTCGGCCACCAGCGCGGGAAGCGTCAAGCTGGAGGTAGGGAACCCCAGCCTGGGCCTTGGGGAGTGGGAGGTGGAGGAAGAAACCCCGTTCCTATTGCACACCCTATTCCCAGGGCCTCGCCACCTTCCCGGGGCCAGGCTGAAGTGGCTGGGCTTGTGGTGAGAGTTAGTGTGTGCCTCCGAGCCTATTCTAACGTGTTGCACTCTTCTGGTAGGTGAATAAATTTAAAAGGAAATGTGATAGATCAGCATATCCTTTGAAAGAGCTGGAGTATGGGCTAGAAGGACAGATAATAAATGATTGGTATGTTTCATCACTAAAGGGGTACACAGAAAAGCTTAAGAACCTAGATGAAATTGGTACTTTGGAAAAGAGGGTAATCCGCTCCTATTTTCAGTACCCTGTTCTCTGGCGCTCTGGCGGCGCAGTGGCTAAGCCCTATGGAGGTTGTTACCCTAAAGGTCGGCAGTTTGAATACACCAGCCGCTCTTTGGAAACCCTATGGGGCGGTTCTACTCTGTCCTCTAGGGTCACTATGAGTGGGAATCTACTCGACGGCAACGGGTTATTCTCAGTATAACAGGAGCACAGGTGGCGCCGTGGTTTAAGCGCTAGGCTGCTAACCGAAAGGTCTACTGTTGGACGAAGAGGTCTGTGGCTCTGTGAGAGAAAAATATGACAGTCTGCTTCCATGAAAATTCCATAAAAGCTTCCATAAGGCCTTGGAAACCATGCACTCTCACTAGGAGTTGGAATCCACTGGATGACAACAGATTTTATTCTCCTTGTTCTGTTTTCAGTATCTAGGTTCTTAGTGTTCTCTCACTACCTCTTTTTTTAGTACCGGATTCTTAGTACTTCTGGAGAACAGAACTGGTAATGGAGCCTTAGTCTCAAAAGACTTTTGAACTGTTAGATTTGAACTATGCGGAAGGAGTTAACTTCAGGCTGCAAACTCCTGCTCCTTCTTTTGCTGGCTGTGTGGTCTTGAACAGGTTGTTAAACTCTTTAAATTTCAGCTTCATCTGTAAAATGGGCATTAAAGTAGTGTCTACTTCATAGTGTTGCTGTGAAGATGTAAAAGACTTTACAATGTCCAAACAGAAAAATTCCACAGACCTTCGCCATTATTATGGTATGCTTTTATTAACAACACACTTGAAGGTTGTTACACTTAAGCAGATCTCCGCCATTATTACTGTGTGCTTTTATTAACAGCATACTTAAAGGTTGTTACACATAAGCAGATATTTTATCCCTTGTTTTCCTCTGTTTAATAAAAGCTATAATCCCTCAGTGCGGAGAGAATGCAGTTGAATTTTGTTAAAAGTTATCCAGAAGATAATTTTTAAAGCTGAAAGCTGTCCTAGGGATATATTCTAAAATTCTTTAAATTACTTCGTTTCAGGCTGAACTTGAGCAGCTAGCTGCCCCATTTATAAATATTTTAAACTTTGGAATTACTCATATATTTAATAATCTAAACATTTGTAAAATCGACAGTCACCAACATTCCGCACATAATTCATACTAGTTAGGGTACTAAGTGACTTCTCTTTCCCTTTTTTATCCCATTGAGTGTTAATCTTTTTGAGAATCTGATGAATCCTAAAGAATCCTCTTCCCAGAAAAATGCACATTATGTAGGTATATAATTTTGCATATAAATTCATGAGGCTGAGGACCCCTGCTGATTTCAGGTTAAAAACTCTCTCTACCCATATCCTTGTGAAATAATCTCTTACCAAATCGTAGATTACAAGTAATTATGGAAATAAGCATCTCAATATAGAATAAAAATGATCAAGATATTTATATTTATAGAGTAAAAGTAATCAAGTGTGTCCTTCTGTTCTAGCGGTGCCCATTCTCTTCAAAATTCTTTTCAGAGAGAAAAAACACTACTTTTTCTCTTTTTCTTGTTCTTTAGATAAGGTTTACAGGGCAATTTAGTTTCTCATTAAACAATTAATACACATTGTTTTGTGACATTGGTTGCCAACCCTACAACATGCCATGACTCTCCTTCTCAACCTTGGGTTCCCCCTTACCAGCTTTCCTGTCTTTTCTTCTTGTCCTTGCCCCTAGGCTTATGTGCCCATTTAGTCTCATTTTGTTTTATGGGCCTGTCTAATCCTTTGGCTGAAGGGTGAACCCCAGGAGCGACTTCAGTACTCAGTTAAAAGGGTGTTCCGGGGCCGTACTCTCAGAGTTTCTTCAGTCTCTATCAGAGCAGTTAGCCTGGTCTTTTTTTGTGAGTTAGAATTTTGTTCTACGTTTTTGTCCAGCTCTGTCCGGGACCCGCTATTGTGATCCCTGTCAGAGCAGTCAGTGGTGGTAGCTGGGCACCATCTAGTTGTGCTGGGCTCAGTCTGGTGGAGGCTGTGGTAGTTATGGTCCATTAGTCCTTTGGACTGATCTTTCCCTTGTGAATTTGGTTTTCTTCATTCTTCCTTGCCCCAGATGGGGTGGGATCAGTGTAGTATCTTAGATGGCCTCTCACAAGCTTTTAAGACCCCAGACACTACTCACCAAAGTAGGACGTAGAACATTTTCTTTATAAACTATCTTATGCCAGTTGAGCTAGATGTCCCCCAAGACCATGGTCCGTAGCCCTCAGCCCAGTAATTCAGTCCCTCACGGAGTTTGGGTATGTCTATGAAACTTCCATGACCTTGCTTTGGTCAAGTTATGCTGACTTTCTCAGTATTGTGTACTGTCTTTCCCCTCACCAAAGTTACCACTTACTTATAGTCTAGGTAGTGTTTTTCCCTCCCTACTCCTCCCTTCCCTCATAACCATTAAAGATTGTTTTTTCTGGGTATAAACCTTTTCATGAGTTTTTATTAGTGGTCTCAAACAGTATTTGTCCTTTTGTGATTCACTTGTTTCACTTTACATAATGCCCTCAAGATTGATCCGTGTTGTGAGATGTTTAACAGATTCATCATTGTCCTTTATTGTTGCGTTGCCTAGTAGGGGGATTGCTGGATAGTGTAGCATTTCTATTTCTAGCTTTTTAAGGAAGCACCATATCATTTTCCAAAATGATTGTACCATTTTACACCCCCACCAGCAGTACATAAGAGTTCTAGTCTCCCTGCAGCCTCTCCAACATTTGTTACTTTCTGTTTTTTTTGATTAGTGCCAGTAATGTCAGGTGAGATGGTATCTCACTGTAGTTTTGATTTTCATTTCTCTAATGGCTAGTGATGATGCACATTTCCTCATGTGTCTGTTAGTCACTTGAATGTCTTCTTTGGTAAAGTGTCTGTTCATATCTTTTGCCCATTTTTTAATTGAGTTGTTTGTCTTTTCGTTGTAAACATGTTGGATTTTCCTGTAGATTTTACAGATTGGACCTTTGTCACGTTTGTCACAGCCAAAAATTTTTTCCCTGTCTGTAGGTTCTCTTTTTACTCTTTTGGTGAAGTCTTTTGATGAATGTCAGTGCTTAATTTTTAAAAGATCTCAGTTATCCAGCTTATCTTCTGGTGTTTGTGTATTATTGATTATGGTTTGTATCTTATTTATGCTGTATATTAAGGCCTCTAGTGTTGACTCTGTTTTTTTTTCTGTGATCCTTGTAGTTTTTGGTTTTATATTTAGATCTTAAATCCATTTTGAGTTAATTTTTGTGTGTGGTGTGAGGTATGGTTCCTGTTTCGTTTTTTTATAGATGGACATTCAGTTTTGCCGACACCATTTGTTAAAAAGGCTTCCTTTTCCCCATTTAACGGACTTTGGGTCTTTCGAAGATCAGGTGACTGTAGGTGGGTGGATTTACATCTGGTTTTCGATTCTGTTCCTTTACTGAGAATGATGTGTTGAAGTCTCCTACTAACATTGTGGAACTGTCCGTTTCTCTTTTCAGTGCTGTTAGAATTTGTTTTATGTATTTTGGAGCCCTGTCATTGGGTGCATAGATATTTAAAAACTATGCTTATGTCCTCGTGGTGGATTGTTCCTTTAATCATTATATAATGTCCTTCCTTGTCTTTCACAGTAGATTTTATTTTCAAGTGTATTTTATCTGAGATTAGTATTGCCACCCTCACTCTTTTTTGGTTGCTGTTTGATTGATACATTTTTTTCCCATCTTTTGATTAATATATTTATGTCTTTGTTATTGTAGATTTTGTGTTTATGGAGACTTTGTTTTTCTTCTTTATTTTGATGAGTAAGTTTGTTAACTTTCTTTGTGGTTACCTTGAAATTTACCCGTTTTCCTAGGTTTAAGCCTGTTTTCTATTACTTGATAATGCCTTGACTTCCTCTCCATTTGATAGTTCTATACCTATCTATAGTTCTATACCTGACCATTGTTGTCATTTACAGCTTGACCTTTCTAGTTCCTTTTTGTAAATCTTTTACTTTTGTTTTATCCTTGAGAGTTAATTACCTAGATTGATACCTGGCTGATGCTGTCCTGTGTCCTAGATTCAGGCTGTTGTCTGCTATTGTTGGTTCTCTAACCAAACGACTACCTTTAATCATTCTTGTAAGTTTGGTTTGTTTTTTACATGTTCCTTTAATTTTTGTTTATCTGGAAATGTCCTAATTTCTCCATCATATTAGAGTAAGAGTTTTGCAGAATATTTTATTCTTGGTTGGCTGCTTTTTTCTTTCAAGGTTTTATATATGTCATCCCATTGCCTTCTTGCCTGCATAGCTTCTGCTGAGTAAACAGAGTTTAGTCTTATTGTTTCCCTTTTGAGACTTTTCATTTTTCTCCAGCTGCTGTCAGGATTCTTCCTTTGTCTTTGGTTTTAGCAAGTGTGATTATGGTATGTGTTGGTGATTTTGTTTTGGGGTTTATCTTATATGAGGTTCACTGAGCTTCTTGGATGGTCAGCTTTTCATCTTTTGTGATTATTAGGGAAATTTTCTGTCAGGAAATCTTCAGTGATCCTCTTTGTGCTTTCCATTCCCCCCTTTGTTCTGGAATTATGATCACACACAAATTGTTGCTTTGTGTTGTATCCCACATTGCTCACAGGGTTTCTTCATTTTCCTTCATTCTTTTCTCTGATTTTTCCTCACAGTGCTATCCAAAGATTTGTCTTCAATTTTGCTGATCCTGTCTCCCATTGTTTCCAGTTTGCTCCTAAAACCTTTTATTGCACTGTCCCTTTCTGAAATCTTGTCATTTATCTTTTTGGGTTTCTAATTGCTGTTTTTGTATGATTTCGAGTTGTTTATTTATTTTGACATTTCGTTCCTGTATTTTTTTCCTGAATTCTTCCATTACTTTGTGTTTTCCCTGATTTTTTTTTTTTTTAAATGCCCTATCAGGTAGTTCCAGTGTCTTTTCTTCTACCAGAAGAAGGTTATCTGGTATTTTATTTTGGTTGCTTTCTGGAGCTATCCCATTTTTTAAAAATATGTTTTGATATTGTCTCCTGTCTCCAGGACATCCAGGAATTATTTTCTTCATTTATTGAATGTAGATTTGTTTGTTTTATCCTTCTTTTTTGTCGTATTTGGTTGTGTCTGGGCAGGTGGGCTGGGTGTCTTTTGTTTCTTGCACGATACTTCTCCCCACTTTGTCCAGGTGATCATGGCTCAGCTCTGGTTTCCACTGGGGGGGGATGGGCAGGGGTGGGTTGTTCATGGCACTAACTGGAGCCAATGGGGCAGAGCTAGGGGGCAATGCAGGGTGGGACCTGGGGACCGTGTTGATGTTGCTTAGGGGCTCGACACTCAGTGCAGATAGTCAGTAGGGAAGGGAGAGGATGTGATGTGCAGAGCAAGTGACCTGTCTCCTGTTAGGAGCTCGTGAAGTTGCCTTCCTGTACTCCCTGTCTGTGATCCTTGGTGGCTGAGGTCCAGGATGGCGAATCCAGGTGCCAGTGAGCTGGTGTCTCTCCGACTGAGCAACTGTGGCCCACTAAAAAGCGGCGGAGGTCTTGTACAAGGAAGAAGGGTGCGGGTGAGAAAGCGTGTATCCCTGGTTACCCAGCTGTCTCCTGCTGGGATCTCCTTGAAGCTGCTTTCCTGTACTCCCTGTCTGCATTCTTGGTGGCTGAGGTCCAAGATGGCAAATCTGTGCCATGTTAGCTGTTAGGGAACCTCCACTGCGTAGCTTCCCTCGTTCTCTGTTCTCCATCAGTTTCTTATTCCATTCGCTGCTCGATTGAGTTCTTTGCGCTTCATTTGAAGGTTCCAGGATTGACATTTATATCTATTTTACTTAGTTTTTTGGTCTGTGCTGCAGAGAGATGGCATGGTGCTTCTGTCTATAGGGCCACGTTGGCTCTTCCTCCTCTGATATTACTTCTTTTTAAGGAAGTATTACTTTACTTATGGCAACTTTCATTTTTTAAGTACCAGCATTTACATCTATAGTTTGAGGAAAATGTATAAAAGGAAAGTAGATACTGAATTACAGTTACCCACATTCCCCCTGAAAAAAGTCTTAATGATTTCCCTACCTTAAAATAATTTCAGAGGCGGGGCCAAGATGGCGGACTAGGTGGACGCTACCGTGGATCCCTCTTGCAACAAAGACTCGGAAAAACAAGTGAATCGATCACATACATAACAATCTACAAACTCTGAACAACAAAAACAGATTTAGAGACGGAGAACGAACAAATACGGGGAGACAGCGATTGTTTTCAGAGCCTGGAGCCAGCGTACCAGTCAGGTGACCTTCGGAGCCCGATTGGGGGCAGAGCCCAGGGGGGCAGATGGCACAGACAAGGGGCCCAGCCCTAGCCCCCGAACTCATTCCGGGAGGGGCCTAGCCGGTTCGCGCGGGCGGCGTGGCGGCGCAGCTGGTGGGAGAAGTCCCCAGGAGGCAGTGACTGGTCTTGGAGCGGGGAGTTCAGCGTCCCAGCCGGGGAGTCGTCCCGCCGGGATTTTGGCGGGCCGCGCATGTGGCGTGAGCACGGGGAGCAGCTCCATGCCCCTGAATTGACCCCGGGGGGGGGCCTAGCCAGATCGTGCGGCCGGCGTGGTGGCACAGCCGGTGGAAGAAGTCCCCGGGAGGCAGTGGCTGGTCTTGGAGCGGGGAGAGCGGCATCCCAGCCGGGACGCGCAGTCGCGGCGCAGGCGCGGGGAGCTGCTCCGCTCTCCTGAGCTGACCCCGGGGGGGGAGCCAGCCGGTTCGCGGGGGTGGCGCAGCGACACGGCTGGTGGGACGGGGAGTCCCCGGGAGGCAGCTTCTGATTTTGGAGTCGGGAGTGCACCGTCCTAGTAGGGGAACCTTAACCTTGGGGGTGGGGCTGATAGCGGAGGATCTGACTGTGACTCCAGCGGGCCAGACCCCCCGGGGGCAATCTCCACACAGCCAGCACACATAGGCGACGCGCCCCGCGGAAATCTCAGATATAATAGTCATTCCAAGCAAGACAAGCAACTCTGGCTATATTCTGAGGTGCTACTCTCCTAGCTCTCTGATCCCTCCCCCAGCCTCCACAGGCGGCTCCATTAACATCTGAATAGCCTGAGCCAGAGGGAGAACCCTGATAGGGATCTGACTGCATTTTTTTTTAGCAGATTTTCTGGAAAAACTAGTTTCCCAGTGATGGCTCAGAGACAGCAATCCATATCAAACCACTTAAAGAAGCAGACCATGACAGCTTCTCCAACCCCCCAAACAAAAGAATCAAAATCTTTCCAAAGGAAGATACAATCCTGGAATTATCAGATACAGAATATAAAAAACTAATTTACAGAATGCTTCAAGACATCACAAACGAAATAAGGCAAACTGCAGAAAAAGCCAAGGAACACACTGATAAAACTGTTGAAGAACTCAAAAAGATTATTCAAGAACATAGTGGAAAAATTAATAAGTTGCAAGAATCCATAGAGAGACAGCATGTAGAAATCCAAAAGATTAACAATAAAATTACAGAATTAGACAATGCAATAGGAAGTCAGAGGAGCAGGCTCGAGCAATTAGACTGCAGACTGGGACATCTGGAGGACCAGGGAATCAACACCAATATAGCTGAAAAAAAATCAGAGAAAAGAATGAAAAAAAAAGAAGAAACCCTAAGAATCATGTGGGACTCTATCAAGAAGGATAACCTGCGGGTGACTGGAGTCCCAGAACAGGGAGGGGGGACAGAAAACACAGAGAAAATAGTTGAAGAACTCCTGACACAAAACTTCCCTGACATCATGAAAGACGAAAGGATATCTATCCAAGATGCTCATCGAACCCCATTTAAGATTGATCCAAAAAGAAAAACACCAAGACATATTATCATCAAACTTGCCAAAACCAAAGATAAACAGAAAATTTTAAAAGCAGCCAGGGAGAAAAGAAAGGTTTCCTTCAAGGGAGAATCAATAAGTTCAGACTACTCAGCAGAAACCATGCAGCTAAGAAGGAAATGGGACGACATACACAGAACACTGAAGGAGAAAAACTGCCAGCCAAGGATCATATATCCAGCAAAACTCTCTCTGAAATATGAAGGCGAAATTAAGATATTTACAGATAAACACAAGTTTAGAGAATTTGCAAAAACCAAACCAAAGCTACAAGAAATGCTAAAGGAGATTGTTTGGTCAGAAAACCAATAATATCAGGTACCAGCACAATACAAGGTCACAAAACAGAACGTCCTGATATCAACTCAAATAGGGAAATCACAAAAACAAACAAATTAAGATTAATTTAAATACATAAATAAATAATACACATAACGGAATCATGGAAGTCAATAGGTAAAAGATCACAATCAAAAAGACGGACTAAATACAGGAGGCATTGAACTGCCATATGGAGAGTGATACAAGGCGATATAGAACGATACAAGTTAGGTTTTTACTTAGAAAAATAGGGGTAAATAATAAGGTAACCACAAAAAGGAATATCAACTCCATAACTCAAGATAAAAGCCAAGAAAAACGTAACGACTCAACTAACATAAAGTCAAACACTATGAAAATGAGAATCTCACAATTTATTAAGAAAAATGTCTCAGCACAAAAAAGTATGTGGAAAAATGAAATGGCCAACAACACACATGAAAAGGCATCAAAATGACAGCATTAAAAACTTATTTATCTATAATTACGCTGAATGTAAATGGACTAAATGCACCAATGAAGAGACAGAGAGTCACGGACTGGATAAAGAAACACGATCCATCTATATGCTGCCTACAAGAGACACACCTTAGACTTAGAGACACAAACAAACTAAAACTCAAAGGATGGAAAAAAATATATCAAGCAAACAATAAGCAAAAAAGAAGAGGAGTAGCAGTATTAATTTCTGACAAAATAGACTTTAGCCTTAAATCCACCACAAAGGATAAAGAAGGACACTATATAATGATAAAAGGGACAATTGATCAGGAAGACATAACCATATCAAATATTTATGCACCCAATGACAGGGCTGCAAGATACATAAATCAAATTTTAACAGAATTGAAAAGTGAGATAGACACCTCCACATTTATAGTAGGAGACTTCAACACACCACTTTCGGAGAAGGACAGGACATCCAGTAAGAAGCTCAATAGAGACACGAAAGACCTACTTACAACAATCAACCAACTTGACCTCATAGACTTATACAGAATTCTCCACCCAACTGCTGCAAAGTATACTTTTTTTTCTAGCGCACATGGAACATTCTCTAGAATAGACCACATATTAGGTCATAAAACAAACCTTTGCAGAGTCCAAAACATCGAAATATTACAAAGCATCTTCTCAGACCACAAGGCAATGAAACTAGAAATCAATAACAGAAAAACTAGGGAAAAGAAATCAAATACTTGCAAAATGAACAGTACCCTCCTGAAAAAAGACTGGGTTATAGAAGATATCAAGCAGGGAATAAGGAAATTCATAGAATGCAACGAGAATGAAAATACTTCCTATCAAAACCTCTGGGACACAGCAAAAGCAGTGCTCTGAGGCCAATTTATATCGATAAATGCACACATACAAAAAGAAGAAAGAGCCAAAATCAGAGAACTGTCCCGACAACTTGAACAAATAGAAAGTGAGCAACAAAAGAACCCATCAGGCACCAGAAAAAAACAAATAATAAAAATTAGAGCTGAACTAAATGAATTAGAGAACAGAAAAAGAATTGAAAGAATTAACAAAACCATAAGCTGGTTCTTTGAAAAATTAACAAAATTGATAAACCATTGGCTAGACTGACTAAAGAAATACAGGAAAGGAAACAAATAACCCGAATAAGAAACGAGAAGGACCACATCACAACAGAACCAAATGAAATTAAAAGAATCATTTCAGATTACTACGAAAAATTGTACTCTAACAAATTTGAAAACCTAGAAGAAATGGATGAATTCTTGGAAAAACGCTACCTACCTAAACTAACACATTCAGAAGTAGAACAACTAAATAGACCCGTAACAAAAAAAGAGATTGAAACGGTAATCAAAAAACTCCCAACAAAAAAAAGCCCTGGCCCGGATGGCTTCACTGCAGAGTTCCACCAAACTTTCAGAGAAGACTTAACACCACTACTACTGAAGGTATTCCAAAGCATAGAAAAGGACGGAATACTACCCAACTCATTCTATGAAGCCACCATCTCCCTGATACCAAAACAGGGTAAAGACATTACAAAAAAAGAAAATTACAGACCTATATCGCTCATGAACATAGATGCAAAAATCCTCAACAAAATTCTAGCCAATAGAATCCAACAACACATCAAAAAAATAATTCACCCTGATCAAGTGGGATTTATACCAGGTATGCAAGGCTGGTTTAATATCAGAAAAACCATTAATGTAATCCATCACATAAATAAAAGATAAAAACCACATGATCTTACCAATCGATGCAGAAAAGGCATTTGACAAAGTTCAACACCCATTTATGATAAAAACTCTTACCAAAATAGGAATTGAAGGAAAATTCCTCAACATAATAAAGGGCATCTGTGCAAAGCCAACAGCCAATATCACTCTAAATGGAGAGAACCTGAAAGCATTTCCCTTGAGAACGGGAACCAGACAAGGATGCCCTTTATCACCGCTCTTATTCAACATCGTACTTGAAGTCCTGGCCAGGGCAATTAGGCTAGACAAAGAAATAAAGGGTATCCGGATTGGCAAGGAGGAAGTAGAGGTATCAGTATTTACAGATGACATGATCTTATACACAGAAAAGCCTAAGGAATCCTCCAGAAAACTACTGAAACTAATAGAAGAGTTTGGCAGAGTCTCAGGTTATAAAATAAACATACAAAAATCACTTGGATTCCTCTACATCAACAAAAAGAACACCGAAGAGGAAATAACCAAATCAATACCATTCACAGTAGCCCCCAAGAAGATAAAATACTTAGGAATAAGTCTTACCAAGGATGTAAAAGACCTATACAAAGAAAACTACAAAGCTCTACTACAAGAAATTCAAAAGGACATACTTAAGTGGAAAAACATACCTTGCTCACGGATAGGAAGACTTAACATAGTAAAAATGTCTGTTCTACCAAAAGCCATCTATACATATAACACACTTCCAATCCAAATTCCAATGTCATATTTTAAGGGGATAGAGAAACAAATCACCAATTTCATATGGAAGGGAAAGAAGCCCCGGATAAGCAAAGCATTACTGAAAAAGAAGAAGAAAGTGGGAGGTCTCACTCTACCTGATTTCAGAACCTATTATACAGCCACAGTAGTCAAAACAGCCTGGTACTGGTACAACAACAGGCACATAGACCAATGGAACAGAATTGAGAACCCAGATATAAATCCATCCATGTGTGAGCAGCTGATATTTGACAAAGGACCAGTGTCAGTTAATTGGGGAAAAGATAATCTTTTTAACAAATGGGGCTGGCATAACTGGATATCCATTTGCAAAAGAATGAAACAGGACCCATACCTCACACCATGCACAAAAACTAACTCCAAGGGGATCAAAGACCTAAACATAAAGACTAAAACGATAAAGATCATGGAAGAAAAAATAGGGACAACCCTAGGAGCCCTAATACAGGGCATAAACAGAATACAAAACATTACCAAAAATGATGAAGAGAAACCAGATAACTGGGAGCTCCTAAAAATCAAACACCTATGCTCATCTAAAGACTTCACCAAAAGAGTAAAAAGACCACCTACAGACTGGGAAAGAATTTTCAGCTATGACATCTCCGACCAGTGCCTGATCTCTAAAATCTACATGATTCTGTCAAAACTCAACCACAAAAAGACAAACAACCCAATCAAGAAGTGGGCAAAGAATATGAACACACATTTCACTGAAGAAGATATTCAGGCAGCCAACAGATACATGAGAAAATGCTCCCGATCATTAGCCATTAGAGAAATGCAAATTAAAACTACGATGAGATTCCATCTCACACCAACTAGGCTGGCATTAATCCAAAAAACACAATAAATGTTGGAGAGGCTGTGGAGAGATTGGAACTCTTATACACTGCTGGTGGGAATGTAAAATGGTACAACCACTTTGGAAATCTATCTGGCGTTATCTTAAACAGTTAGAAATAGAACTACCATACAACCCAGAAATCCCACTCCTCGGAATATACCCTAGAGATACAAGAGCCTTCATACAAACAGATATATGCACACCCATGTTTATTGCAGCTCTGTTTACAATAGCAAAAAGCTGGAAGCAACCAAGGTGTCCGTCAGTGGATGAATGGGTAAATAAATTGTGGTATATTCACACGATGGAATGCTACGCATCGATAAAGAACAGTGACGAATCTGTGAAACATTTCATAACATGGAGGAACCTGGAAGGCATTATGCTGAGCGAAATGAGTCAGAGGCAAAAGGACAAATATTGTATAAGACCACTATTATAAGATCTTGAGAAATAGAAAAAACGGAGAACACATACTTTTGTGGTTACGAAGGCGGGAGGGAGGGAGGGAGGGAGAGGGTTTTTTATTGATCAATCAGTAGATAAGAACTGCTTTGGGTGAAGGGAAAGACAACACTCAATACAAGGAAGGTCAGCCGAATTGGACTGGACTAAGAGCAAAGAGGTTTCCGGGATAAAATGAATGCTTCAAAGGTCAGCGGAGCAGGGGCGGGGGTCTGGGGAACATGGTTTGAGGGGACTTCTAAGTCAATAGGCAGAATAATTCTACTATGAAAACATTCTGCATCCCACTTTGAAATGTGGCATCTGGGGTCTTAAATGCTAACAAGCGGCCACCTAAGATGCATCAATTGGTCTCAACCCACCTGGAGCAAAGGAGAATGAAGAACACCAAGGTCACACGACAACTAAGAGCCCAAGAGACAGAAAGGGCCACATGAACCAGAGACCTACATCATCCTGAGACCAGAAGAACTAGTTGGTGCCCGGCCACAATCGATGACTGCCCTGACAGTGAGCACAGCAGAGGACTCCGGAGGGAGCAGGAGATCAGTGGGATGCAGACCCCAAATTCTCATAAAAAGACCATACTTAATGGTCTGACTGCGACTAGAGGAATCCCGGCGGCAATGCTCCCCAAACCTTCTGTTGGCACAGGACAGGAACCATCCCCGAAGACAACTCATCAGACATGAAAGGGACTGGTCAGCGGGGGGGAGAGAGATGCTGATGAAGAGTGAGCTAATTAAATCAGCTGGACACTTGAGAGTGTGTTGGCAACTCTTGTCTGGAGGGGGGATGGGAGGATAGAGAGAGAGGGAAGCTGGCAAAATTGTCACGAAAGGAGAGACTGAAAGGGCTGACTCAATAGGGGGAGAGCAAGTGGGAGAAGGGAGTAAGATGTATGTAAACTTATATGTGACAGACTGATTGGATTTGCAAATGTTCACTTGAAGCTTAATAAAAGTTAATTAAAAAAATCACTGTCAACGTATAAAAAATAATAATAATAATGATAATAATAATTTGAATGATTTTTTAAGGTCCCTGGGTGGTACAAACATTTTGTGCCCTTCTACTAACCAAAAGTTTGGTGACTCGAGTCCACCCAGCAGCACCATGGAAAAAAGCCCTGGCAATCTACTTCGTAAGATTAAAAAAACAAAAACAACACCTGTTGCCATGGAGTCAGTTCAGACTCATGGCAGCCCCATGTGCGTGAGAATGTTTTCAATTGATGTACTCTTACCAAAAAGTCCCTGGGTGGCACAAGTCATCTGAGCTTGTCTACTAACCTAAATACAGGCAGTTTGTACTCACTCCGTGGCACTGTGAAACAGGCCTAGCCATCTATTTCCGTAAAGATTACAGCCAAGAAAACCTCATGGAACTCAGTTCTACTCTGTAACAAACACATGGGGTCACCATGAGCCAGAATCAACTCCATGGCAACAGGTTTGGTTTTTGGTATTGCATGATTTTTAAGGGAGAGAATTAATTGCTAAAAGCAACAAATAATAGCCATTTGTCTTTTATTGTGGAACACTTTCCCAGGTTCTGAGGAGGTTACACAGAGCTGTAAGTCTTTGTGTTTGTTGAACTGAGTGTAAAGGAAAGTTACTAACAGGCAGTCAGGATAGATAAGGCCCAAATATGTAGTACTGCTTTAGGAAGTTAGAGGGCAATAGATCGTTGCAGGCTGATACTCTGGAATGGAAGGCTTTACAGAGGAAATACAATTCAATAAAACCAGAAAGGATGGCTAATAGTTTATTCTTAGCTAAATTTCTGTGCACCAGACACTGTGCTAAGGTATAAATGGATTCTTACAACCCTTCTGCAAAGACATAGGCACTATATTTTATATTCATAGACACCAAAGCACAGAAAGGTGAGTTCATACAGCCCAGCAAGTACTCCAACCCAAACATTCTTATTCTAGAGCATCACTTTTTTCCCCATCTTATGCTGCTTTTCTACCAGGCGCTCCTTGGAAACCGTATGGGGCAGTTCTACTCTGTCCTATACGGTTGCTATGAGTGGGAATCGACGTGACAGCAATGGTTTTTTTTTTTTTTTTTTGGTTTATGCTGCTTTTCTAGAATTCTGGTAGGTAAAAGGAAGAGCATTTTAGAAAGAAAGGAAGAGTAGAAATGCAGGTGCCACGTGTGGAAGATAGCAAGTAGACCATTCTAGCTAAAGTGGAATGTTTGGAAAATTCATGAAAGATAAATTTGGAGAGATAGGTTGAAGCCAATTTTTGTATGAGTATTGAATGCCAGGGTATGGGATTTGAGTTTTATGTCTTTAAATGAAGATTTCTAATTAGGTAGTATTTATTGTGTCCATGTGCTTGGCTGCTAACTGAAAGGTTGGGTGTCGAGTCCACCCAGAGGTGCCTCGGAAAAAAGTCCTGGTGATCAGCTTCTGGAAAATTAGCCACTGAAAACCCTGTAGAGCACAGTTCTACTCTGACACACATGGGGCTGCCATGAGTTGGAAGCAACTCCATGGTAACTGGTTTGGTTTGAGTTTGTAATTAGGGAGCCACTGTGGGCTCAAGGTGTTTTGGGGTCCTAATCAGATGGGGCCCTGGTGGTGCAGTGGTTAAGAGCTTGGCTGCTAACCAAAAGGCTGGCAGTTTGAATCCACCAGCCGTTCCTTGGAAACCCTATGGGGACGTTCTCCTCTGTCCTGTAGGACCACTAGGAGTTGGAATCAACAGCAATTTTTTTTTTTTTAGTCTGATAGGGTGGATTGAAATCAATTGACTATAGATTTAGAGACTCTTTAGGTCATTATAAGGAGCCCTGGCATGCAGTGGTTAAGCACACTTGGCTGTTCACCGAAAAGGTTGATGGTTCGAACCCACGAGCCACTCCAGGGGAGAAAAATGTGGCAGTCTGGTTCCGTAAAGATTACAGGCTTGGAAACTCTGTGGGGCGGTTCTACTCTGTCCTATAGGGTTTCTGTGAGTTAGACTCGACTCAATGGCAATGGGTTTGGTTTCTTTGGTTTTTGGTAGATCGTTAACAGCATGTCTCATAGGTGGTGAGGGGGATCGTCTGCCAGGGTGTGAACAGCAAGATGAGAATTTAAGGTATGTAAAATGTGTTTCTTACATAAGTCACAGTTAAGGAACAAGCGTGTATGTAATATTTAGTTCATGTATCTAGGAACTGGGCTATGTGAGGGACAGATAAAGGAGATGAGGGTAAAAAACTTCACCTGTGTGGACTGTGTTAATTATCCTTAAATATCTGAAAGGCTGTTCTTTGGTAGAAGCGGTAGATTTATTTTGTATAGTTCTGAAGAAACTAGGACTCTTAGGTGGACATCACAAGGATGTGTATTTCAGCTCATCCTAAGTAAAAGCTGCCTAAGTGTTAGAGCAATTCAAAACCAAAATGGATGCCTCAAAATATTGTCAATTCCCTAGGACAAGAAGCTTTCAAAAATTGTAGAAGATTGTACTAGATGACTCAAGGTATTTCAACTACAAGTTTCTATGATTTTGTGATACTAACATTCTCGTTCTACATATTCCTTTGTTTGGGGTTGTGAGGATTTAGGGCACTTCACCGCCAAGTCAGTTTCAGCATGCATTTATCTTACATGTCCAAATGAAACAGTCCCATAAATAGAGGTAGTCCTATGGGAGAAAGAAATTATTTTTGTTTTCTCTGGATATTAGAGTACTCTTTGTACAACTTGTTATATTTTGAGGTCTAAAATGTTTAGGGATGGAACTTTTTTTTCTACATCAGATTAGTTAACTTCTCGTGATAGAGGAGGTAAAGGGGATATTCTAATAACATAGAGGCCAGTAGAGAGGAGGCCAAGAGAAGAAACAGCTTAGATAACATCCTAAATGAAGAATAGAGATGAGTAAATTCATATATTAGTACTTCATGGTAAAATATTTATAGTCTTATATTTTAGTCAGAATTTTTGCATATGGCGTGTATTGTATTATGGTTTTATAAGAGTAACAGTTTCAGTTAATAGAATTTTTTGTTTTGCCAGGAAAATCATAAGTATTTAAGATTCTTTCAGATAACTTGGGATTCATATTTGGTCATAAGTGTTGCTGATGTTGTTTGGGTAATGGTTTCTCAGAGTAATGGCATAATTTTAGGAGTATCTAGGGATTATTTATGCCAGTGATTTCCAGTCTTTTTATCAGCAAAGAGCCAGTTTGTCATTTTTCTCCTAGTGGCTTCAAATATTGAAAGCATTTTTTTTTTTTTAAACAGTTCATTACCCCTCCTCCTTTGTTTTCTGTGAATTGGACAAAAAACTATCAATGAGAGTGTCTTGTTAGCAATATGTAAGTTACTACTGAGTTCATGGATCCCATACAAAGACTATTTTTCAACCTGAATAGTTTTATATGAAAAGATTGCTCAATTTCTACTGAACATTTTTCTAATACTGAAAATACCTCACAGGTGATTCCTTGCCCTTTCCTCCATACTTCTGCCATGCTATTATCTTGGGTCAAAAGACTGAGGAACCTGGTTGGAAATTCTGGGCTTAAACCTTAAGTGCTACAGTTTACTAATCCGTAATTGAATCCGCCAGGTGCTCCTTGGAAACTCTATGGGGCAGTTCAACTCTGTCCTGTAGGGTTGCTATGAGTCAGAATCGACTCCACGGCACTGGGTTTTTGTGGGTACAGAGGAAGAGGAAGTGAGGGAGGAAGAGTGTAACTGTCAGCATCTTAAAAAAAAAAACACTGGGACTTAATGAATGGCTTTCCTGAAGTCCCACAGGGACTGGGCAAAAAGAAGGAAGAAAAATCAAAGACCTGGTTTTGGTCATTGTATCATTGAAATGCCTGTAATAGTGGATTGTTATACTATGTTAACTGTTAACCATTTGCATTTTTGTCATTTATCCCAGGAAAATGCAGATAACATACTCTCCATTGTTAAACAAAGAACAGGATCTTTTGGGGATCGTCCTACAAGACCTACTCTTTTAGAACAAGTGTTAAATCAAAAAAGGCTGGTAAATATCTGTTTGTAAAGTAGTTATAAATCTGTTCACAGACTTGTTTGTTATAAATGAAACTATTTAGATCTTTGAGATTTTAAAGCTTGTTAAACTGGTTGTCAGAATTGAACTGAGCCTCTTTGCCGGCGCACACTGGAATCTCATAATCTCTGAAGACTGTATGAGTAGGGGCACTTTTAATCCTATTTCTTCATTGACAATACCTTGACTGTCTAAGCAAGATGGGATTTTAAAACACTCTCCTTTTATTGAATTTTGGGACTGGTTGAATAATGCTTTAATGGTATTGAGGTATAATTCAGTAAGGATCCCTATAATAAATTTGATAGAAGGCATCAGAACTCAATCAGGAAAGGAGAGATTATTCAAAAAATATTGGAATAATTGAATAATAATTTGAGGAAAAAATTTTAATTCATCACATCCCTGATAAAGAGTTTTATATTTTTCTTTAAAAAGAACAAAATAGAATTGGGACTTTAAATATCTCAAAAATCTGAAATGAAAATGTTCTAGCTTAAAAGTAGTAGACACAATCACAAAGAGAAGATTATAAATTTTATTACATAAAAATGCACAGCATATGTCAAAATCAGTGGCAAAAATAAAAATGCAAAGTCACAGGAAAAAATATTTGCAGCAAATATAAAAAACTATGATTAATATGGTTTATTTTTTATTATATTAAATATTCATATAAATTGATAAGGAAAAATGTTGGCCTCCAAACATTGCAAAAGATATAAGTAGGAAAAAAAAGTAGAAGTACTACCAACCAAAAAAACCAAACCCATTGCCATGAAGACGATTCTGACTCATAGAAGTACTACTGGGGCGGGTTAATCAGTAAGCCTGGTATGCCCTGGCTTACAATCAGCAAGGAACGTTTGGTCTAATTGTGCTTATTTACTAATCCATAGTGCACAGTTTCACCTGGGTTTCACCACATCTTTAACATGAAAACTAGTTGAAATTGCACGAAGTATTAGTAAGTGAGCACAATTAAGCCCGAGCACTGGGACGTTGCTTATTGGGTAATCTGTCCCTCAATTACTGTTAAATGATATGGAGAGGTATTCAGTATCTGCAACATTCACACAATAAAATTACGGTAACAATTAGTGAAATTATTTAAATGAAACACAGTGATGTGGAGGGCTCACTGAAATGGGCACTCTCGTTTGTTGATGGCATCTTGTCTTGATGCAACACTTTCAGAAAGCAGATTGGCGATATGTATCAGGAGTCTTTATAATGGTCATCCCATTAGACTCAGAAATCACTTATATGAAGACATTCATAGAAAATAAATCCTAAATATGGATAAAATTGTGTATGCATAAAGATGTTTCCTGAATGTATTTATCATAAATAGTAAAATCGTTGAAACAACCTAAATGTCCAGTAATCTCATAACAGCTAAATAGATTGTTGTACACTTACTTAATAGAATATTAGGCAATCTTTAAAATGACTTTTAAACAAAACTATTTACACTATGATATAATACTGAATCTTAAAATTAGTATTTAATGATAGCATTTCCACTTTATTTGGCTCATCTTTTTCAATTTATTGGGGCCAAAGATTTTTTTAAATTTAGTAAAAAATATTAACCATAGTCTATTTGTTGTATAATTATACCAAAACCAAAAAACCAAACACAGTGCCATCGAGTCGATTCCAACTCATAGCGACCCTATAGGATAGAGTAGAACTGCCCCATAGAGTTTCCAAAGAGTACCTGGCGGGTTCGAACTGCCGACCCTTTGGTTAGCAGCCTTAGCACTTAACCACTACGCCAGCAAGGTTTCCTGTATGATTATAGCTATATTTAAAAATGGCAAGTTTACAAAAACACATTGTTGTTTTAGAGCAGTTGTATTCTTTTCTGAAATTTTAGTAATGTGCTAATATTATATTTATATGTATATAAATATCTAAGACTCGTACTACTAAAACTCATGTCTCTCCCATTGACCTACTAAGTCTTCAAGCAGAAATTAAAAATTAGTGTGTGCATATACATGTATATATGCATATATATATCTGTATTTGTGTGTATATACATTTGTATACAAATATATATATAAAATATATATAAAAATTTTTTTATATATATTATATATAATATAAAATATATAAAAAATTTTTTATATATATTATATATAATATAAAATATATAAAAAATTTTTTATATATATTATATATAAAATATATAAAATTTTTTTATATATATTATATATAAAATATATAAAATTTTTTTATATATATTATATATAAAATATATAAAATTTTTTTATATATATATATATAAAAAATTTTTTTTATATATTTTATATATATATTTGTATACAAATGTATATACACACAAATACAGATATATATATATGCATATATACATGTATATGCACGCACTAATTTTTAATTTCTGCTTGAAGACTTAGTAGGTCAATGGGAGAGACATGAGTTTTAGTAGTACGAGTCTTAGGTGTATTTCCAAACTGGTACTTAACCGCCCTTTTCATGTATGGTCCCACTTTATTTCCTTTTTTTTTTTAAATTCTTGCTGTAATCCTGGGCCAGTGTTGGGCTTGGCTGTTTGCTGTTACGTGCTTGCGTCATATATTGGCGTATTGATTAAAGCATTTTCTTTTGTGCTGAAAGCCACCAATAACATCATTATTTTTAGGTTTTAATATTTTGATGTATGACATCTTTTTTTATTATTATTATTAGTTTGAAGTTTAATTGCAGTGCACCAGATGTAAAAATGAATTTAATTCAGTCATGCTTTGTTTTGTAAGCATATTGTATCTTCAGTAGGGACATATCAGAGTAATTCCGTAGCATGAATACAATTTAATGACATGAGAATAATGATATTAATACATAATTAATATATTTTTTTCTTTTTTTAAGTCATTACTAAGAAGTCCAGAAGTAGTGCAGTTTTTACAGAAACAGCAGCAACTCTTAAATCGGCAAGTTTTGGAGCAAAGACAGCAGCAGTTTCCAGGAGCACCGGTGTGAGGGAACTTAACCAAGAGCAGCTATGTGTTTTTTATCTTAATGTAGTAGAGGAACATAATTTTATACTAAAGTTAAATGGGGTAAGATATGCCAGAAGAACGTACACAGTCATTTTCCTGTAAATGTATATGTTCATTTGGGGATAAATAAGTATTGCATTTTATGCATCTAAGCCTTTTAGTTTACCATGAGTTTAAAGAAATCAGCTTATCTTTTCAAAATAACGTTTAATTACAATGTTCTTTTAAACAAAATGTTCCTCTCAGTCATTGTAACTGAAGGTGATGAAGCAGTACTTTCTGTGGAAGTCATGAGATATTAATCTTAAATCATCTAGTTGAGTGGCTCTCAACAAGGGCAGTTAGAAATGTATAGGTATGTTTTTTGATTGTCACAGTTACCTTGAAGAGTATTGGTTTTCAGTGGGTGATCTAGGTATACTAAAATGTTCTGCAGTGTCTGGGATAGTCCCACGCAACCAAAATTATCCCATCTACAGTGAACCCCCCCTTGAGAAGCACTGATAGCTCTTTGTTGTCGTAACAAGTAGCAGGGGTGCCTAGAATTGGGTTCTAGTTGATAACCTTTTCTTTGCAATTAAGACTGGAGAGGTCAAAGAGGTAAGCATATTTTATACCTCTAAAGAAATTGATCATTGTTTAATATCTGTGAAATTAGAGTGTGCATCTTTTTCCAGAGAGGTACAGGTAAAACCTCAGAGAACTAACAAGTACACTGGAATGAATGCATCATGGAAAGCTGACTTGTCTGCTTCATGTTACCTATTAGTTTTGATCTCTCTCAAAGCAGACATTCTTGCATGTTGAGTTTGTGGACAGCATAGATGTATCTCAGCCCACCAGTGTCAAGACAGAATTATTTTTCTTATACTCGTTTGCTTTTTCAAAAAAGATATCCTGAAAATAAGAGTAACACTCCAGCATTTCATCAGTGTTTTCAAAATTGAGCTATTTCAAGACTGTTACTGCTAACTAAATGTTCAAAGAATAATGGGTAATCTGGACAGACTATTTTTTTCCGTCTTTTCTCCCAGGAAACCTTTTTAAAAATGCAAGCCTACCAATAAGAGTAACAAATGTCAAGAAAGTATTTCCAATTTTAGGATAATAAATGTTTGTATCTTGAATGTAACTGCAAAGATATGTTAATTTCTTACAGTTTTTAAACTCTGAAATATATATCAATTTAAACTTAGACATTACTATCCTAAGAAGTACGTATGGAAAGAAAACATGTTTTTGTTAATTTTGTGTGTGTTTTATATCTGCATATCTGTGCAAAAACACTTTTCCCAAAATTCATTAAAATCCATTTGTTCACCTTTGCGTTGTCTTGCTGACTTACTCTGGTTGTGTATTTGGCTCACACTGGAAGCAGAGGAATTCATTTATATTTCTTGTTAACTCTTCGTTTGTTCTCTTATGGTATTGGGAGCTTTCTGGCCAATGTTTATTAAATCCCTAACACTTAAATCACCTTTTATGGAGGGAACACTCAGCTTCTGCTTCTTCAAATAGATAAAAATGGAATAGGAAAGGAGGGAAGGACTAGGCCAGTAAGAACTGAATGAAAACAAAAGGAATTGAATTTATATGTTTATAAGAACTTTGTGATGATTAATAGTTAAACACTACTGCAGGTCATTGAGAAAGGCTCAGAACCTTTTCCCTGGAGTTTTTTTTAGAATAGGATAGCTGCCTATCTTACTTACCTAGTGCTGCTGTAACAGAAATACCACAAATGGATTTCTTAACAAAGAGGAATTCTCTCACAGTCTAGGAGGTTAGAAGTCCAAATCAAGGGTGCTGGGCCAGGGGAAGCCTTTCTCTCTGTTGGCTCTGGGGGGAAGTCCTTGTCATCAGTCTTCCCCTGGTCCAGGAGCTTCTTTGCATAGTGACCCTGGGTCCAATGGATGCACTGTGCTCCTGGTGCTTCTTTCTTGGTGGTATGAGGTCCCCCGTCTCTCTGCTTGTTTCTCTCTTTAATATCTCAAAAGAAATTGGTTTAAAACACTACCTAATCTTGGAGATTGAGTCCTGCCTCATTAACATAACTTCCAATAATCCCATCTCATTAACATCATAGAGGTAGGATTTACAACACATAGGAAAATCACATCAGATGACAAAATGATGGACAGTCACACAATATTGGGAATCATGGCCTCGCCATACTGATACACATATTTTTGGGGGACACAGTTCAGTCTATGACACTGCCTATTCATGAATTTGGATAGGAATAGGGCAGTATTCAACACAATATAATTATTGTCTACCACATTAGAGATGTTTTCTTATTTCCTAGAAGTGTCAATAAAACAGTAAAGTTTTTACTTATTTGGGGTAGATTTATTGTATTGTACCTCAGTTTTTCATCCCTGTGTGTATTCATGACCTTCGCAGTGTGACTTTACAACTCTTCCAGCTAAGAGGCTGAGTTTGTTTATCTACCCCTTAAATCTGGACTGGCCTTGTGCCTTGTTTTGGCCAATAGAATGCATAGAAAATAATAGTATGCCAGTTCTGAGTAGACTTCTAGAGGTTTGGGGCACTTCCTCTCGTTCCTTAGGACCATGTCCATCTACCATGATAACAAGCCCAGCCTAGCTTGCTGGATGATGACAGACATGAGGCTCTGCACTAGCTAAGAAGCCAGTAAACAGCCAGACATCTGTGAGGCATAGCTAGACTAGCTGTCCCCTAGCCAACTGCCATCTGACTGCAGGCAGGTGAGTGAGCCAAAGTGAGATCAGCCACGTCTGGCCCAGATCAGTAGAACTGCCCAGTTGACCCACAGACTTGTGAGCAATAATAAATGCTTATTATTGTAAGCCAATAGTTTTGGCAAGGTTTGTTATTGTGAGAATAGGTAACTGATATATCTGGGTGTTAAAGTTATTTATTGCTTCATAACACATCACCCCAAAATTTAAGGGCTTAAAACAACCATTTTTTATTTCCCAATGGTCTGTGGTTTGACTAGGCTCAGGTGGGTGTTTTTCATGCTTGCAGTCGGTTGTCGGCTAGGGCTACAATCATCTGAAAAAGGGTCAACGGGTCTGGATGTCTAAGATGGACGTCACTCATAGGGCTCGCGGTTGATACTGGCTCTTGGCTGTTAACTCAGCCAAGGTTGCCGACTAGAGGGCCTACACATGGCTTCTCCCTGTGACTGGGCCTCTCACAGCATGGTTCTAGTTTCTGAGAGGGAGCATTCCAAGGGCAGGTATATCAGGAGGTGTTATGGATTGAATTATGTCCCCCCAAAAATGTGTCTATCAATTTGGTTAGGCCATGATTCCCAGTATTCTGTGGTTGTCCTCCACTTTGTGATAGTAGTTTTATGTTTAAAAGGATTAGGATGGGATTATAACACTGCCTTACCCAGGTCACATCCCTGATCCAATGTAAAGGGAGTTTCCCTGGGGCATGGCCTGTACCACATTTTATCTCTCAAGAGATAAGAAAGGGAAGCAAGCAGAGAGTTGGGGACCTCATACCACCAAGAAAGCAGTGCCGGGAGCAGAACGTGTCGTGTCCTCTGGACCCGGGGTCCCTGCACCTGAGAAGCACCTAGTCTGGGGGAAGATTGATGAGAAGGCCAACAGAGAGAGAAAGACTTCCCCTGGAGCTGACACGCTGAATTTGGACTTTGAGCCTACTTTACTGTGAGAAAATAAACTTCTCTTTATTAAAGCCATCCACTGTGGTATTTCTGTTATGGTAGCACTAGATGACCAAGACAGGAGGTAAGAAACAGAAGCAGGCAATCTGGCTACACCGAGAACTCGAACAACTTCACTTCTGCCGTATTCTGTTAGAGCAGTCACAGAGCCTACCCAGAGTCAAGAGTCCACTTCCTAATGGTCACATTGCAGAAGAGCGCGTGGAGTGGGAAGTATTGTTATGGCCATCTTTGGAAACTGTAATTTACCACACTTACCTGGAAAGCGTATGCACAACTATTTAAAGCCGTAGTAGTCATCTGCATTATCCTGGCATTACACTGAAAGGTTCCATTTTGGAAATTGATTTTCTAGAGCACATATCTTAAACTCCACGTTTATTATTCTCATTCAGATAATGAGAATAAGGCTAAGGGTTAGACTTAACAGAAGAGCTGGGGGCTGAGCTAGGTTTTGTAAAGATGAATACAGGAGTTCATTAGACTTGGGTAAAGGCACCGACACCTAAAGCAGCCATGATGTCAGGGCTGCAGTGAGACTAGTAACTTGAAACGGGCTGGGGGATAGGAATTAGATCAAAAGAGTAAGTAATGAGGTAATAATTACAGGTAAAACTGAATATTAAGTAATTTCTGGACACTGCTAATAAGAACTCTGCATGCAGTATATAATTTGAACTTTGCAGTATTTCTATGAGGTAAGCATTATCCTATTTTGGGTAAAGAAAACTGAAGAGTTAGCCTCACTGTCACACAGCTTGTGACTTAAATGCTATGCTAAGAAGCTCACATTTTTATGGGTGCATAAAATTTTTCTGTGCAGTTTATTTAAAATTACAATTTTCTGGACCACCCTGATAGCTCAGTGGTTAAGAGCTTGGCTACTAACCAAAAGGTTGGCGGTTTGAATCTATAAGCTGTTCCTTGGAAACCCGGTGGGGCAGTTCTACCTGTCCTGTATGGTCGCTATGAGTCAGAATCCACTCAGTGGCAATGGGTTTGGGTTTTTTTTGGTATTAAATGTCTTTATGCCTTGGAACCTGCATTTTTAGCAGGTTCCCTGAAGTGAATCTTAGTAGGTGGTCTTGAGCTCCTGAGGAACAATGATCTAAGCCAGAGATAACCAAACTTCACATGAAACACTGATAGGAAGCCTCTTAGATAGCCCCCAGCGGCCCCACCCACACCCTTGTGTAATTCCTTCCCCATAAATGTGGGCTGAACCTAGTGGCAAGCTACAAATGAAAATATGACGAAAGTGATAGGATATCAATTCTGAGGTTCTGCTAGAAAGAGACCGTAGCTTCCGTCTTGGGTGCCGTCTGACTTCTTGCTCACTCTGATGAAGCCAGCTACCATGCTGTGCACTGTCTTACGGAGAGGACCGTGTGGCAAGGAACAGAGGAAGGCTCTTGTTCAACAGCTAATGAGGAACTGAGTCCCTCAGTCCTGCAGACCACAGGGAACTGGATCCTGCAAACAACCATATCTGAGCTTAGAAGTGGATTCTTCCTGGGTCAAAACTTCATCTGGAAGCAGATCCTCCCCCTCCCCTGGTCTACACCTCGACTCCAGCCTTCAGAGACTTTGAGGCGGAGGCACCCAGCTAAGTTGTGCCTGTATTTCTGACCCACAGAAACCGAGATAATAAATGTTTGTTGTTTTAAGCCACTACTTTTTGGGGTAATTTGTTACACAGAAATAAGTAATACAAACACTTCAAAGGAAAATACTGGCATTATGACTAACTGGCCAAAAGGAGCTGCTCTGTTGCGGGGAGGGCTATCTGGTTCACCCACCCACAGCCCCAGTACTTGAAGCACTTCAACAGAACACAACTTGGAAATGACTGCTTTATGGAGTGGGAACTACTAAGAGATTTTAAGTAACAAATGGATAGACTCTCATTTGTACCTTAGAAAGATGGAACTGGATGTAGTAGAGGACAGATTGGATATGACTGACAGAAATAAGCTATTTCTGATGGCCTGTGGTTTTTTAAAAAATATGTCTACAATTTTTTTTTTTAATATTCCTCCCTTCAATGGGTGCAACTTAATTCTCCCCATAAGTATGGGCTGGACTTTAAGGACTCGTTTCTAATGAATAGAATGTGTGGCAGTGATGGTGTGTGACTTTGGAGACCAGGTCATAAAAAGGCATTACAGCTGTGTCTTGGTCTCTGTTCTTTCTCTCTGTTGGATTACTCACTCTGGCAGAAGCCAGCAGCCTTGTCATGACAGCCCTATGAGAGACCGCTATGGCAGGGAATTGCCAACAGCCCTGTAACCTGTGAGTGAGCTTGGAAGCAAATCCTATAGCTCAGTTAACCCTTTAGGTGACAGCAGCCGTGTCAACATTTTTATCAGGATCTCATGAGATCCTCTGAGGCATAACCACCAAGTTGAGCCACAGAAACTGTGAGATAATAATTGTTTGCTGTTTTAAGCCAGTAAGTTTTGGGGTAATTTGTTACGAAGAAATAGCTAGCTAATACATGGCCTAAGATAGTGCTTAAGACAGGCACTAGGGAAGGAAAGAAAAGCACAAACATAACATGTTCAGGAGATGAAATCAGTGGGATTTAATAGATTGACCCGAGGAGGAGTGAGGCTAGGAAAGGCCTTCTGGCTATAAGGTGGATTGCTGCTCTCTTATGGATTGAATTGTGTGCTCAAAAAGCTTTGTCGAAGTCCTAATCCCTGTACCTATAAGTATGTCTCTGTTTGGAAATAGGGTTTTTCTTTTGTTATCTTAATGAGGTCATACCAGAGTAGGATGGGTCCTAAACCTAATCCCCTGTTGAGTGGTGTCTTATAAAAAGAGCAGAACACACACACAGAGGAGAACTGATGTGACAATGCAGGCTTATGCATCTGTAAGTAGCCAGTAATTGCCAGCAGCCACCAGAAACAGAGAGAGGCCCACAGAAGGAACCCACATGGCTGAGTCCCTGATCTGGACTTTAGCTTCCAGAACTGTGAGAAAAGTTCCTGTTCTTTAAAGCCACCCACTTGTGGTATCTTTTGTTATGGCAGCACTTGGTAACTAAGACAACTGTTAACAAATGAAAATGCAAGTGAGAGAGGTTACAGTAAGGAGTTGTGTTATGTATCCTGGGTGTGAAATGTCCATCACAACTTTAGCTGGGGGCATTTAGTAGACAGTTGGATATACGTGTCTGAAGCTCAGAAGAAAGGTTGGAACTGGAGATCAAGATTTGGCTATCGGAGGCGGGGCCAAGATGGCAGACTAGGCAGACGCTACCTCGGATCCCTCTTGCAACAAAGACACGGAAAAACAAGTGAATCGATCACATACATAACAATCTATGAACCCTGAACAACAAACACAGATTTAGAGACGGAGAACGAACTAATACGGGAAGCAGTGATTGTTTTCAGAGCCTGGAGCCAGCGTACCAGTCAGGTACGGCACAAGCACAGAGAGCTGCTCCACCCCCCTGAACTAACACCGGGAGGGGGCCCAGCCGGTTCGCGCGAACGGCGTGGGACGCAGCTGGTAGGAGAAGTCCCCAGGAGGCAGCGACTGGTATTGGAGTGGGGAGAGCAGCGTCCCAGCTGGGACACTCGGTCACGGCACAAGCACGGGGGGCTGCTCCACTCACCTGAACTAACCCCGGGAGGGGGCCCAGCCGGTTCGCGGAGGCGACACAACGACGCGGCTGCTGGGACGAGAAGTCCCCAGGAGGCAGCGACTGGTTTTGGAGTCGAGAGTGCACCGTCCCAGCAGGGGAGCCTTGACCCTGGGCGTGGGGCTGGAAGCGGACGATCTGACCGTGACTCCAGCGGGCCAGACCCCCCGGGGGCAAGCTCCACACAGCCAGCATACATAGGCGACGCACCCCGCGGGAATCTCAGATATAATACTCATTCCAAGCAAGACAAGCAACTCTGGCTATATTCAGAGGTGCTACTCTCCTATCTCTCTGTTCCCTCCCCCACCCTCCCCAGGCGGCTTCATGAACATCCGAATAGCCTAAGCCAGAGGGAGAACTCTGATAGGGATCTGACTGCATTTTTTTTTTTAGCAGATTTTCTGGAAAAACTAGTTTCCCAGTGATGGCTCAGAGACAGCAATCCATATCAAACCACTTAAAGAAGCAGACCATGACAGCTTCTCCAACCCCCCAAACAAAAGAATCAAAATCTTTCCCAAATGAAGATACAATCCTGGAATTATCAGATACAGAATATAAAAAACTAATTTACAGAATGCTTCAAGACATCACAAATGAAATAAGGCAAACTGCAGAAAAAGCCAAGGAACACACTGATAAAACTGTTGAAGAACTCAAAAAGATTATTCAAGAACATAGTGGAAAAATTAATAAGTTGCAAGAATCCATAGAGAGACAGCATGTAGAAATCCAAAAGATTAACAATAAAATTACAGAATTAGACAACGCAATAGGAAGTCAGAGGAGCAGACTCGAGCAATTAGAATGCAGACTGGGACATCTGGAGGACTAGGGAATCAACACCAACATAGCTGAAAAAAATCAGAGAAAAGAATGAAAAAAAAAGAAGAAACCCTAAGAATCATGTGGGACTCTATCAAGAAGGATAACCTGCGGGTGACTGGAGTCCCAGAACAGGGAGGGGGGACAGAAAACACGGAGAAAATAGTTGAAGAACTCCTGACACAAAAATTCCCTGACGTCATGAAAGATGAAAGGATATCTATCCGAGATACTCATCGAACCCCATTTAAGATTGATCCAAAAAGAAAAACACCAAGACATATTATCATCAAACTCGCCAAAACCAAAGATAAACAGAAAATTTTAAAAGCGGCCAGGGAGAAAAGAAAGGTTTCCTTCAAGGGAGAATCAATAAGAATAAGTTCAGACTACTCAGCAGAAACCATGCAGGCAAGAAGGGAATGGGATGACATATACAGAACACTGAAGGAGAAAAACTGCCAGCCAAGGATCATATATCCAGCAAAACTCTCTCTGAAATATGAAGGCGAAATTAAGATATTTACAGACAAACACAAGTTTAGAGAATTTGCAAAAACCAAACCAAAGCTACAAGAAATACTAAAGGATATTGTTTGGTCAGAAAACCAAAAATATCAGATATCAGCACAACACAAGGACACAAAACAGAACGTCCTGATATCAACTCAAATAGGGAAATCACAAAAACAAACAAATTAAGATTAATTAAAAAAAATATATACATAACAGGGAATCATGGAAGTCAATAGGTAAAAGATCACAATAATCAAAAAGAGGAACTAAATACAGGAGGCATTGAACTGCCATATGGAGAGTGATACAAGGCGATATAGAACAATACAAGTTAGGTTTTTACTTAGAAAAATAGGGGTAAATAATAAGGTAACCACAAAAAGGTATAACAACTCTATAACTCAAGATAAAAGCCAAGAAAAACGTAACGACTCAACTAACATAAAGTCAAACACTATGAAAATGAGGATCTCACAATCTACTAAGAAAAACGTCTCAGCACAAAAAACTATGTGGAAAAATGAAATTGTCAACAACACACATAAAAAGGCATCAAAATGACAGCACTAAAAACTTATTTATCTATAATTATGCTGAATGTAAATGGACTAAATGCACCAATAAAGAGACAGAGAGTCACGGACTGGATAAAGAAACACGATCCATCTATATGCTGCCTACAAGAGACACACCTTAGACTTAGAGACACAAACAAACTAAAACTCAAAGGATGGAAAAAAATATATGAAGCAAACAATAAGCAAAAAAGAAGAGGAGTAGCAATATTAATTTCTGACAAAACAGACTTTAGATTTAAATCCACCACAAAGGATAAAGAAGGACACTATATAATGATAAAAAGGACAATTGATCAGGAAGACATAACCATATTAAATATTTATGCACCCAATTACAGGGCTGCAAGATACATAAATCAAATTTTAACAGAATTGAAAAGTGAGATAGATACCTCCACAATTATAGTAGGCGACTTCAACACACCACTTTCGGAGAAGGACAGGACATCCAGTAAGAAGCTCAATAGAGACACGGAAGATCTAATTACAACAATCAACCAACTTGACCTCATTGACTTACACAGAACTCTCCACCCAACTGCTGCAAAGTATACTTTTTTCTCTAGTGCACATGGAACATTCTCTAGAATAGACCACATATTAGGTCATAAGACAAACCTTTGAAGAGTCCAAAACATCGAAATATTACAAAGCATCTTCTCAGACCACAAGGCAATAAAACTAGAACTCAATAACAGAAAAACTAGGGAAAAGAAATCAAATACTTGGAAAATGAACAATACCCTCCTGAAAAAAGACTGGGTCATAGAAGGCATCAAGGAGGGAATTAGGAAATTCATAGAAAGCAACGAGAATGAAAATACTTTCTATCAAAACCTCTGGGACACAGCAAAAGCAGTGCTCAGAGGCCAATTTATATCGATAAATGCACACATACAAAAAGAAGAAAGAGCCAAAATCAGAGAACTGTCCCGACAACTTGAACAAATAGAAAGTGAGCAACAGAAGAATCCATCAGGCACCAGAAGAAAACAAATAATAAAAATTCGAGCTGAACTAAATGAATTAGAGAACAGAAAAACATTTGAAAGAATTAACAAAGCCAAAAGCTGGTTCTTTGAAAAAATTAACAAAATTGATAAACCATTGGCTAGACTGACTAAAGAAATACAGGAAAGGAAACAAATAACCCGAATAAGAAACGAGAAGGACCACATCACAACAGAACCAAATGAAATTAAAAGAATCATTTCAGATTACTACGAAAAATTGTACTCTAACAAATTTGAAAACCTAGAAGAAATGGATGAATTCTTGGAAAAATGCTACCTACCTAAACTAACACATTCAGAAGTAGAACAACTAAATAGACCCATAACAAAAAAAGAGATTGAAACGGTAATCAAAAAACTCCCAACAAAAAAAAGCCCTGGTCCGGACGGCTTCACTGCAGAGTTCTACCAAACTTTCAGAGAAGAGTTAACACCACTACTTCTGCAGGTATTCCAAAGCATAGAAAATGACGGAATACTACCCAACTCATTCTATGAAGCCACCATCTCCCTCATACCAAAACCAGATAAAGACATTGCAAAAAAAGAAAATTATAGACCTATATCCCTCATGAACATAGATGCAAAAATCCTCAACAAAATTCTAGCCAATAGAATCCAACAACACATCAAAAAAATAATTCACCCTGATCAAGTGGGATTTATACCAGGTATGCAAGGCTGGTTTAATATCAGAAAAACCATTAATGTAATCCATCACATAAATAAAACAAAAGACAAAAACCACATGATCTTATCAATTGATGCAGAAAAGGCATTTGACAAAGTCCAACACCCATTTATGATAAAAACTCTTACCAAAATAGGAATTGAAGGAAAATTCCTCAACATAATAAAGGGCATCTATGCAAAGCCAACAGCCAATATCACTCTAAATGGAGAGAACCTGAAAGCATTTCCCTTGAGAACGGGAACCAGACAAGGATGCCCTTTATCACCGCTCTTATTCAACATCGTGCTGGAAGTCCTAGCCAGGGCAATTAGGCTAGACAAAGAAATAAAAGGTATCCGGATTGGCAAGGAGGAAGTAGAGGTATCACTATTTGCAGATGACATGATTATATACACAGAAAACCCTAAGTAATCCTCTAGAAAACTACTGAAACTAATAGAAGAGTTTGGCAGAGTCTCAGGTTATAAAATAAACATACAAAAATCACTTGGATTCCTCTACATCAACAAAAAGAACACCGAAGAGGAAATAACCAAATCAATACCATTCACAGTAGCCCCCAAGAAGATAAGATACTTAGGAATAAATCTTACCAAGGATGTAAAAGACCTATACAAAGAAAACTACAAAGCTCTACTACAAGAAATTCAAAAGGACATACTTAAGTGGAAAAACATACCTTGCTCATGGATAGGAAGACTTAGCATAGTAAAAATGTCTATTCTACCAAAAGCCATCCATACATACAATGCACTTCTGATCCAAATTCCAATGCCATTTTTTAATATGTTGGAGAAACAAATCACCAACTTCATATGGAAGGGAAAGAAGCCTCGGATAAGTAAAGCATTACTGAAAAAGAAGAAGAAAGTGGGAGGTCTCACTCTACGTGATTTCAGAACCTATTATACAGCCACAGTAGTCAAAACAGCCTGGTACTGGTACAACAACAGGCACATAGACCAATGGAACAGAATTGAGAACCCAGATATAAATCCATCCACGTATGAGCAGCTGATATTTGACAAAGGACCAGAGTCAGTTAATTGGGGAAAAGATAATCTTTTTAACAAATGGTGCTGGCATAACTGGATATCCATTTGCAAAAAAATGAAACAGGACCCATACCTCACGCCATGCACAAAAACTAACTCCAAGTGGATCAAAGACCTAAACATAAAGACTAAAACGATAAAGATCATGGAAGAAAAAATAGGGACAACCCTAGGAGCCCTAATGCAAGGCATAAACAGAATACAAAACATTACCAAAAATGATGAAGAGAAACCAGATAACTGGGAGCTCCTAAAAATCAAACACCTATGCTCATCTAAAGACTTCACCAAAAGAGTAAAAAGACCACCTACAGACTGGGAAAGAATTTTCAGCTATGACATCTCCGACCAGCGCCTGATCTGTAAAATCTACATGATTCTGTCAAAACTCAACCACAAAAAGACAAACAACCCAATCAAAAAGTGGGCAAAGGATATGAACACACATTTCACTAAAGAAGATATTCAGGCAGCCAACAGATACATGAGAAAATGCTCTCGATCATTAGCCATTAGAGAAATGCAAATTAAAACTACGATGAGATTCCATCTCACACCAACAAGGCTGGGATTAATCCAAAAAACACAAAATAATAAATGTTGGAAAGTCTGTGGAGAGATTGGAACTCTTATACACTGCTGGTGGGAATGTAAAATGGTACAACCACTTTGGAAATCTATCTGGCTTTATCTTAAACATTTAGAAATAGAACTACCATACAACCCAGAAATCCCACTCCTCGGAATATACCCTAGAGATACAAGAGCCTTCACACAAACAGATATATGCACACCCATGTTTATTGCAGCTCTGTTTACAATAGCAAAAAGTTGGAAGCAACCAAGTTGGAAGCAACCAAGGTGTCCATCAATGGATGAATGGGTAAATAAATTGTGGTATATTCACAGAATGGAATACTACGCATCGATAAAGAACAGTGACGAATCTGTGAAACATTTCATAACATGGAGGAACCTGGAAGGCATTATGCTGAGCGAAATTAGTCAGAGGCAAAAGGACAAATATTGTATAAGACCACTATTATAAGATCTTGAGAAACAGCAAACCTGAGAAGAACACATACTTTTGTGGTTACGAGGGGGCGGGAGGGAGGGAGGTGGGAGAGGGTTTTTTATTGAATAATCAATAGATAAGAACTGCTTTAGGGGAAGGGAAAGACAACACTCAATACATGGAAGGTCAGCTCAATTGGACTGGACCAAAAGCAAAGAAGTTTCCGGGATAAAATGAATGCTGCAAACGTCAGCGAAGCAGGGGCGGGGGTCTGGGGAACATGGTTTGCGGGGACTTCTAAGTCAATTGGCAAAATAATTCTATTATGAAATCATTCTGCATCCCACCTTGAAATGTGGCACCTGGGGTCTTAAATGCTAACAAGCGGCCATCTAAGATGCATCAATTGGTCTCAACCCACCTGGAGCAAAGGAAAATGAAGAACACCAAGGCCACACGACAACTAAGAGCCCAAGAGACAGAAAGGGCCACATGAACCAGAGACCTACATCACCCTGAGACCAGAAGAACTAGTTGGTGCCCGGCCACAATCGATGACTGCCCTGACAGGGAGCACAGCAGAGGACCCCTGAGGGAGCAGGAGATCAGTGGGATGCAGACCCCAAATTCTCATAAAAAGACCAAACTTAATGGTCTGACTGAGACTAGAGGAATCCCGGCGGCCATGCTCCCCAGACCTTCTGTTGGCACAGGACAGGAACCATCCCCGAAGACAACGCATCAGACATGAAAGGGACTGGTCAGCGGGTGGGAGAGAGACGCTGATGAAGAGTGAGCTAATTATATCAGGTGGACACTTGAGATTGTGTTGGCAACTCTTGTCTGGAGGGGGGATGGGAGGATAGGGAGAGAGGGAAGCTGGCAAAATTCTCACGAAAGGAGAGACTGAAAGGGCTGACTCAAGAGGGGGAGAGCAAGTGGGAGTATGGAGTAAGATGTATGTAAACTTATATGTGACAGACTGATTGGATTTGTAAACGTTCACTTGAAGCTTAATGAAAGTTAATAAAAAAAATAATAATAAAATAAAATACATTGAAAAAAAAAAGATTTGGCTATCACAGTGTACATGATGACACCATCTGGGAAGAGTATAAGATGGGAAGAGATAATAGATGAGAACTGTACCCTAGAGAAAGGCAGCACTTAAGGACAGGTTGAGGAAGATAACCCATTCAGGAGACTGAGGGGAAAAACGCATATAGCCTAGAAGCCAGGGGATGAGAGATTTCCAAGGGGGCAAGAATGGGTACTACCAAAGTTATAAATATTTTTGTTTTGTTAAGGGCTAAAGAGTGTCTTCATTTGGCAACTAGGAGATAACTAGTAATTTTAGTGGAGTAATGGCGGTATAAACAGATCTCAGTGGGTTGAAGTATAATTGAGGGGTGTCAAAGGCAAAACAATAAATGTAGATTGCCTTTCCTAGAAAAAGGGAAGCAAACAGAAGGGAGTAGGGAAAACGAGGAGTCACTGGGTCGTGCTAACAGTTTCCAAGTTCGGCTGCCAACCGAAAGGTTGGAGGTTTTAGAGCACCTATAAGTACCTCAGAAGAAAGGCCTGGCGAACTACTTCCGAAAAATGAGCCATTGAAAACCCTATGGAACACAGTTCTACTCTGACACACATGCGGTTATCATGAGTCAGAATCAACTTTTCCGACTGGTTTCAACTGGTTAGGGAAAATGAAGATTCAGTAGAACAATTGAGAATGGGAGCTCCTTAAGCATGTTCATGATTAATCAGCAGGTAAGATTATGAATAGAATCATGGAAAGATGCAATCCAAAAAATAGGAAGTAGATCTCATCATTTGAGGCTACAGAAAAGGACATAGAGTAAGTATACCAAACCTTTTGTCCTCGAGTCGATTCCAATTCATGGTGACCCTAAAGGACATAGTAGAACAGCCCCATACGGTTTCCAAGGCTGTAACCTTTACAGAAGCAGATTGTCACATCTTTCTCCTGCAGAGTGGCTGGTAGGTTTGAACTGCCGACCTTTTCAGTTAGCAACCAAGTGCTTTAACCACTGTGCCACCAGGGTTCCTTACAATAAGTATAAAACCAAACCTGTTGCCACCCCCCTCCGCCCCGTAGAGTTTCCAAGGAGTGGCTGGTGAGTTCAAACTGCCAACCTTTTGCTTAGTAGCCATAGCACTTAGCCACTGCACCACCAGGGCTCTTTATAATAAGTATAATATTTGTAGTAATAAGAACAAAGGAATTGACAGCTTCCATTTTCTTGGCCAAATTTGAAGGGATTTCATCAGCTAATATATGGGGTGAGGGAGGTAGTAAGGGGCTTTAGGAAAAGGGAAAATTAGGAAGATACGCTAAAGTTAGTGTGAGATGGTTGCCTAATGACAAAGCCTGCTAGCATCCCTGATATCTTTTTTTTTTTCCTTTCTTTTTCATGGTAATAGAATTTTTGGTTGGGAACATGGCCATACAACAATATGGATGAATCTCACATAAATTCGTGCCAAAGAATCCAGACACAAATGGTGTATATGATTCCATTTGTATAAGCAGAAAAACAGATGAAACTATACTGTTAGAAGGCAGAATAGTAGTTACTCTTGGTAGGGGGTGGAACCTAAAAGGAGGCATTAGAGGTACTTCTGGGAGTCTGGTAATACTCTTTCTTGCTCTGGGTGCTGGTTATGCAGGTGTGTTCTGCTGGTAAAAGTTCAGCAAGCTTTGCTTTTATGATTTTTGTACTTTTAAGGATATACCTGAACAGTAAAAAAAGAAAAAAAATTAAGACTGTCTCTCAGCTACCTTGCAGCCAGGTGTGGCCATGTTAGTAAGTTCTGGCCACAGAAGCAATGTGTGCAACTTCCAGATGGTGCTCTTAAGAAAGGAGGTTCGGCAGTCCATTTCCCTCCTCCTCCATGCTGCTGCTCACAACAGGCACAAAGCCCAGATCACCTGTGGAGTGGAAACAAGAAAAGGAACATATGCCCTTGGAGCAGAGCCATCATACTAACCTCGGATCCTATCTCTTTGGACTATTGCATGAAAGAGAATTTTATAGCACTTTACAGTTTTCAAAACAATCCTGCATACTTACTTGCTCTTCACCGCAATCCCATGATGTATGCACAACAAGTATTATAGACACAGGAACAGGTTTGAAGAGGTTAAGTGGCTTGCTTACAATTGCAGAGCTTTTGAACTTCAATCCAGGTCTTCTGATTTCAAGTTACTTATAGCACACTGCTGTAAGCATTAACCACGGTGATCTCTTGTAATTTGAGCATGCACCTTGCATTCTGGCAATGGATACACTATCATTGGGCTGTAAGGATAAAGCCTTTGTACGTTAAGTCTTGATCTTTGAAATGTGCTAAAATACAAATTTTATTTAAACTCACCCTTATTATACTGGTTTAGAAAGCGCTTTCATATTGCTGATTTATTTGAACTTCAAATATGGAAAGCCAAGTATTACTGTCCCTGTTTTTGGATGAGGAAAGAAACACAGAGAAGTTAAGCAACTTATAAAACAGGACTTACTATTTGTTAGTGGCAGAGCCAAGGTTTGAACCTAAATCTTCTGTCTCCAAAAATGATGCTCTTTCCACAGTAGTATGTTACTGAAGTAAGAGCTGACACTTGACAGCACCTGGTTTAACATTCCAAACACACTAGGCACTTCAGTAAATGCTAACCAGCTAAGTTTTTTTTTTTTTTTTAAATAGAACATCCTGTATGCACACACATATAAAATTTTATATAAATGCATAAATGTGATCATATTGTATATACCGAGTTTCTTTTTGTTTAGATCCCCCCCGTTTTGTTCCTTTATTTGGCCCCCACCCTGTCTTCCACTTATCACCCAACTTCCAGGTAATCTCTGTCAAAAAGCCAGTATGCATTCTTCCTTGTTTTTTTTTATTGCTCATATAATTATATATAAACACGCACACATACACATATGTACACATTTAGCAGTTGTCAGTTTTATAAAAATGTGGGCATGTCACACCCGTGTATGTCACACCCGTGTCAGCCAATCGATCTTCTGACGCGCCAGGACTGCGCAGAAGTCCCTCTGCGTCACTGGTTTTTTCGTTGCTGTGGAGTCAGCTCCAACTCACGCGACCCCACGTACGACAGAACAGATGTCGCCCAGTCCTGCACCAGTCAGTGCTGTGTTCACGGCCACTGCTGCCATCAACGTAGGGCGCTCAGCTCCCAGCACTAGACCAGACAATGTTCTCTTATGATTCGTAGGGTTTTCACTGGCTAATTTTCAGAAGTAGGCTGCCAGGCCTTTCTTCCTAATCTTTCTTAGAAAGCTCTGCTGAAACCTCTTTACCGTGAGCGACCCTGCTGGTATTTGAAATACTGGCAGCACAGGTTCCAGCATCATAGCAACACGCAAGCCACCACAGTATGACAAAGTGATGGCGGGGTGTCTGAGTCAGGTGTACAGCTCTAATTCATTCTTTAGGTGGCTGCAGAGCACCTCATGGTGTGAATGGACTATTATACATTCAGTCAATCCCCTGCTCATAGGCATTCACTTGGTGGCTAGTTTTCTACCACTAGGAACAATACTGCAGTAAATATGTCTGTAATGCATCCTTACACACCAGTACATGGAACTGGTGGGTCTATGGCTTTCGGATAGATTCTCAGAAATGAGATTGCTGGGTGCAGGAGTATGGACGCTTTTACTTTTAATAGATGCTTTCCCAAAAAAGGCTATAACACTTAACATGTCTACTAGCAATGAGGGAGAATTTATTTTCCTCACATCTTTTCCAGCAACAGAAGCTTTGCTCTTTTTAATCTTTGCCTTTGTGATGAATGTATATTGATACCACGTGGTCACTTTCATTAGCATTCCCTTAATGATTGTTGGATATTTAGATTTCCCTTTCTGTGAATTGCCTAGTCATAGATTTTTTCCATTTTTCCACTGTTGTTGTGTTGTTAGGTGCCGTCGAGTCGGTTCTGACTTGATGTGACCCTACACTCAACAGAACGAAACATTACCCGGTCCTGCGCCATCCTTACAGTCGTTGTTATGCTTGAGCACACCGTTGCAGTCACTGTGTCAATCCACCTCGTTGAGGGTCTTGCTCTTTTCCGCTGACCCTGAACTTTGCTAAGCATGATGTCCTTCTCCAGGGACTGATCCCTCCTGACAACTTGTCCAAAGTATGTAAGACGCAGTCTCTCCATCCTTGCTTCTAAGGAGCATTCTGGTTGTACTTCTTCTAAGACAGATTTGTTCGTTCTTTTGGCAGTCCATGGTATATTCAATATTCTTCGCCAACACCACAATTCAAAGGCTTCTTCTTCGGTCTTCCTTATTCATTGTCCAGCTGTCACGTGCATATGATGCAATTGAAAATACCATGGCTTGGGTCAGGCGCACCTTAGTCTTCAAGGTGACATCCTTGCTCTTCAACACTTTGAAGAGGTCCTTTGCAGCAGATTTACCCAATGCAATGCGTCCTTTGATTTCTTGATTGCTGCTTCCATGGCTGTTGATTGTGGATCCAAGTAAAATGAAATCCTTGACAACTTCAGTCTTGTCTCCATTTATCATGATGTTGCTTATTGGTCCAGTTGTGAGGATTTTTGTTTTCTTTATGTTGAGGTGCAATCCATACTGAAGACTGTGGTCTCTGATCTTCATTAGTAAGTGCTTCAAGTCCTTTTCACTTTCAGCAAGGAAGGTTGTGTCTTCCTCCAATCCTGATGCCCCATTCTTCTCCATCTAGTCCAGCTTCTCGGATTATTTGCTCAGCATGCAGATTGAATAGGTATGGTGAAAGGATACAACCCTGACGCACACCTTTCCTGACTTTAAACCAATCAGTATCCCCTTGTTCTGTCTGAACAACCACCTCTTGATCTATATAAAGGTTCCTCATGAGCACAATTAAGTGTTCTGGAATTTCCATTCCTCGCAATGTTATCCATAGTTTGTTAGGATCCACACAGTTGAATGTCTTTCCATAGTCAATAAAACACAGGTAAACATCCTTCTGGTATTCTCTGCTTTCAGCCAGGATCCATCTGACATCAGCAATGATATCCCTGGTTCCACGTCCTCTTTTGAAACTGGCCTGAATTTCTGGCAGTTCACTGTCGATATAGTGCTGCAGCCGTTTTTGAATGATCTTCAGCAAAATTTTGCTTGTGTGTGATATTAATGATATTCTTCTATAATTTCCACATTCAGTTGGATCACCTTTCTTGGGAATAGGCATAAATATGGATCTCTTCCAGTCAGTTGGCCAGGAAGCTGTCTTCCATATTTCTTGGCATAGATGAGTGAGCACCTCCAGCGCTGCACCTGTTTGTTGAAACATCTCAAATGATATTCCATCAATTCCTGGAGCCTTGTTTTTCGCCAGTGCCTTCAGAGCAGCTTGAACTTCTTCCTTCAATACCATTGGTTCCTGATCATATGCCACCTTTTGAAATGTTTGAACCTCAACTAATTCTTTTTGGTATAATGGCTCTGTGTATTCCTTCCATCTTCTTTTGATGCTTCCTGTGTCGTTTAATGTTTTCCCCATGGAATCCTTCACTATTGCAACTCGAGGCTTGAATTTTTTCTTCAGTTCTTTCAGCTTGAGAAACGCCGAGCGTGTTCTTCCCTTTTGGTTTTCCACCTCCAGCTCTTTGCACGTGTCATTATAATACTTTACTTTGTCTTCTCGAGCTGCCCTTTGAAATCTTCTGTTCAGTTCCACTTCATCAATTCTTCCTTTTGCTTTAGCTGCTCGACGCTCAAGAGCAAGTTTCAGAGTCTCCTCTGACATCCATCTTGGTCTTTTCTTTCTTTCCTGTCTTTTCAATGACCTCTCGCTTTCTTCATGTATGATGTCCTTGATGTCATTCCACAACTTGTCTGGTCTTCGGTCACTAGTGTTCAATGTGTCAAATCTATTCTTCAGATGGTCTCTAAATTCAGGCGGGATATACTCAAGGTCATATTTTGGGTCTCGTGGACTTGCTCTGATTTTCTTCAGTTTCAGCTTGAACTTGCATATGAGCAATTGATGGTCTGTTCCACAGTCGGCCCCTGGCCTTGTTCTGACTGATGATATTGAGCTTTTCCATTGTCTCTTTCCAAAGATGTAGTCAATTTGATTTCTGTGCATTCCATCTGGTGAGGTCCAAGTGTATAGTCGCCATTTATGTTGGTGAAAGAAGGTATTTGCAATGAATAAGTTGTTGGTCTTGCAAAATTCTATCATTCGATCTCCAGCATTGTTTCTATCACCAAGGCCATATTTTCCAACTACTGATCCTTCTTCTTTGTTTCCAACTTTCACATTCCAATCACCAGTAATTATGAATGCATCTTGATCGCATGTTCAATCTATTTCACATTGCAGCAGCTGATAAAAATCTTCTATTTCTTCATCTTTGGCCCTAGTGGTTCATGTGTAAATTTGAATCATAGTTGTATTAACTGGTCTTCCTTGTAGGTGTATGGATATTATCCTATCACTGACAGCGTTGTACTTCAGGATAGATCTAGAAACGTTCTTTTTGATGATGAATGCAAGACCACACCTCTTCGAGTTGTCATTCCCAGCATAGACTGTATGATTGCCCGATTCAAAATGGCCAATTCCAGTCCATTTCAGCTCACTAATGCATAGGATATTGATGTTTATGGGTTCCATTTCATTTTTGACAATTTCCAATTTTCCTAGATTTATACTTCGAATATTTTTTTTTTTATATTCTTCATATATTTTTTTTTATATTCCAGGTTCTGATTATTAATGGTTGTTTGCAGCTGTTTCTTTTCATTTTGAGTCGTGCCACATCAGCAAATGAAGGTCCCCAAAGCTTTACTCCATCCACGGCATTAAGGTCGAATCTACTTTGAGGAGGCAGCTCTTCTCCAGTCATCTTTTGAGTACCTTCCAACCTAGGGGGCTCTTCTTCCAGCACTATATCAGACAATGTTCCACTGCTATTCATAAGGTTTTCACTGGCTAATGCTTTTCAGAAGTAGACTGCCAGGTCCTTCTTCCCAGTCTTAGTCTGGAAGCTCAGGTGAAACCTGTCCTCCATGGGTGACCCTGCTGGTATCTGAATACTCGTGGCATAGCTTCCAGCTTCACAGCAACACGCAAGCCCCCACAGTATGACAAACTGACAGACACATAGCTTCCTCTTATCCCACCTCATTAACATCATAAAGGCAGGATTTACAACATATAGGAAAATCACTTTAGATGACAAAAAAGTGGTTAATCACACAATATTGGGAATCATGGCCTAGCCAAGTTGACACACAATTTTTGGGGGACACAATTCAACAGTGACCACAGCCCCTGCCCAGGCCAGATATTGGCCCTGGCTGAGGGGTAGAACCCATTCTCAAGAGCAAAAAGTACTTAAAACAAAGACACACACAGCAACTTTCAGGTGCCTGGTTTGGCAAGGTGAAGGCAGGGTGCTTTCTGACCAGCAGGGCACCAGCTTCCGAAAGCTATGCTAGCTGCTGCTGAAGGTCAGATGATGGAGTTGCTGTGATGACTGTGCAGATACTGCAGTTGCAGGAACAGGCATGTCCTTGGAGACTAGAGTCATCTCACTGCCCTACCCAGTATCCTTGGTGTGAAATGTAATAACTCACCATTTGCTTTAATAATGCACAGCTCAAATTATTTTATTTCTGGTAAGAACAGTGGCAAGCCTTCCCACATGGTCTGGGAGAAGGAAGTACTTTGAACAGATATTTCTTAAATACCTGACATGCTGACATAGAAAATCAAACCAAGATAGAGATCAGAAGCAGAGTAGCAACCACATCCATACTAAAGTATGCTTTAGGCATTTTGTCATAAGCTCCTCTTCAATGGTTCTTAGCAGGGAGCAAGGTGGTGGCCTGAATAATGGCTCCCAAAAATATCCATGTACTAATTCTCAGAACTTGTAAATGGTACCTTACATGGCAAAAGAGACTTTGTAGATGTGATTTAATTGAGGGTCTTGTGATGGGGAGATTATCCTCGTGGACTCCAAATATAATGACAAATGTCCTTATAAGAAGGTGGTGGAGGGAGAGTAGACTATAGAAGAGAGGAAGTAGAGGTTATGATGGAAACAAAAGGTTGGAGTGATTTGAGGAAGCTAGAAAAGACAAAGAAGTGGCTTCTCCCCTAGAGCCTCCAGAAGGAACCCACCCTGCCAACACCGTAACTTTAGCCCAGTGAAACTGATTTTGAAGTTTTGGCCTCCAGAAGTTCCTTTGTTACAACAACAGAAAACTAATACAAGTCTTCAAGAAGTAGGGGTGGAACTCATCAGGTTCTAAGCGAGCACTGCTTAGAATCTTGCTTTTCTTATCTAAAAGAAATTTAGCTAACATAAACAACAGTGACTAACTAGATTTATGCTATAGTATTAAAGGTAAGAAAAGTGATAATAAACTTTCAATCAAAAGACATTTTATACTAGTTTGAATATGTAATATTTATTGTACATTGAGTGCCTTGGTCCTTACCCATAGTTTTCTAAACTTCAACCAGACTCTTATCTGCATAAGCAGATAAGACTCCCAAATTCAGATAGTTGTTTCCCAACGAGATTTTCTAAAGCAATCTGTACTCTGCCTGAAGCTAGCATGGGAGGTCCTGATTCAAGGGGGACCCTATCATGGTTGGTAACACTGTTTTTTAACTTCCAGCTAGTAGCAATGTTCTGATTTCTTATTGTAAATGTAAGAACCTGTCGTCCAAATGTTTTAATTTAGTATTCAAAATCTTTTTCCAGTTTCAACTTTCTCCTCTTTATTCAAGCCCTCATGAATAATTTTTATGATACAGTAAAAACTGTGAATGCCAGAACCTGATTAAAACAGAACTCTGTCAGAGAAGGAAAATGCAAGTATTTTCCACTAAAACAAGAGATGGAAAAGTGGTAAGGCTGCACCCTGTCAAAGGTGGAAAACTTGCGAGACCTGGAAAAACAAGCAGGTCCTATCCAGTTCCAGCTGTAGATGGAGGTTTCACTGTACACAGCTAATAGAGCATTGTGTCACTCAAGTTCTTTCAACCCAATTAGTCCCCCCCCCAACTCCTTTATCCTGGTGGGAACACTAGACTAATGCTCAGACAGAAAAACAAAAATTTTATTGAAGGAATAATTTCATTCCAAGGGATAGAGAACATGAGACATTCAAACTGGCTTGAGTGTGTGTTCTGCTTTGCAGGCAGAACCAGGTGTTTAACAGGCAGAGTAAACAAATGCAAATGATTTCAAATCAAAGCAATTTCAGGGGAAGGAAGGATACAAGGGGTGATTAAACTACAAACTTTCTTAACATCAATTTCTAGCCTAACAAATGTCTTATTCATAACAATTTGACTAAGGCAGTATTTCTAAAGTGAAAAGTGCATTCTTTTTGTGTGTGTGTGCTTTAGTGAAGGTTTACAAAGCAAATTAGTCTTTCATTAAGCAATTAATGCACATACTGCTTTATGACATTAGTTGCCAACCCCATGACGTGTCAACACCCTTTACTTCTCAACCTTGAGTTCCCCATGAACGGCTTTCTGTCCCCTCCTGCCTTCTCATCCTTGCCCCTGGGATGCTGTGCCCATTTAGTCTTGTTTTGTTTTATGGGCCTGTCTAATCTTTGGTTGAAGGGTGAACCTGAGGAGTGACTTCAGGTACTGAGTTAAAAGATTGTCTGGGGGCCATACTCTCGAATTTTCTGCAGTCTGTGTTAGACCAGTAAGTCTGGCCTTTTTTGTGTGGGTTAGAATTTTGTTCTACATTTTTCTCCAGCTCTGTCCACAATCTGTATTGTGATCTCTATCAGCGAGTCAGTGGTGATAGCTGGGCACCATCTAGTACTAGATTCAGTCAAGTGGAGGCTGTGGCAATTGTGGTCCATTAGGCCTTTGAACCAATCCTTCCCTTGTGTCTTTGGTTTTCTTCATTCTCCCTTGCTCTAGATGGCTTGGGACCAGTGGAATATATTAGACGGCTGCTCACAAGCTTTTAAGATCCCAGACACTACTCACTGAAGTAGAACATAGAACATTTTCTTTATAAGCTACGTTATGCCAATTGAGCTAAATGTCCCCCAAGGCCATGTTTCCCAGCCCTCAGCCCAGTAATTTGGTCCCTCAGGGAGTCTGAAAGTCTATGAAGCTTCCATGACCTTGCCTTGGTCAAGTTCTGCTGACTTCCCTAGTATGGGTACTGCCTTACCCGTCAAGAAAGTTACCATTTATTTTCCAGGTGGTATTTTTCATCATCAGATTTTTCTTTCTGTGTGTAAACCTTTTCATGAGTTTTTATAGTAGTGGTCTCATACAGTATTTGTCCTTTTGTGATTGACTCATTTCACTCAGCATAATGCCCTCCAGATTCATCCACATTGTGAGATTTACACAGATTCACTGTTGTTCTTTATCATTGCACAGTATTCCATTGTGTTTATGTGCCATAGTTTATCCATTTAACTGTTGATGGGCACTTAGGTGGTTTCCATCTTTTGCTATTGTGAATAATGCTGCAAAGAGCATGAGTGTGTATATGTCTATTCACATGATGGCTCTTATTTCTCTTATATTCCTAGGAGTGGAATTGCTGCATCACATGGTATTTCTATTTCTAGCTTTCTAAAGAAGCACCCTATCATTTTCCAAAATGGTTGTACCATTTTATACGCCCACCAGCAGTGCATAAGAGTTCCAGTCTCCTGCAGCCTCCCCAACATTTGTTATTTTCTGTTTTTTTGATTAGTGCCAGTAATGTTGGGGTGAGATGGTATCTCATATGCAGTTTTCATTTGCATTTGTCTAGTAGCTACTGATCGTGAGCATTTCCTCATGTGTCTGTTAGTTGCCTAAATGTCTTCATTGGTGAAGTGTCTGTTCATATCCTTTGCACATTTTTAGATGGATTATTTGTCTATTTGCTGTAGAGGTGTGGGGTTTTTCTACAGATTATGATTAGATATTTGTCAGATTTGTCATAGCTAAATTTTTTTCCCCAGTCTGTAGATTCTCTTTTTCCCTGATGTGTCTAGTCAGTTTGTCATACGGTGGTGGTTTGTGTATTGCTGTGATGCTGGAAGTTATTCCACCAGTATTCAAATACCAGCAGGGTTACCATGGTGGATAGGTTTCAGCTGAGCTTCCAGACTAAGGCAGACAAGGAAGAAGGACCCAGCAGTCTAATTCTGAAAAGAATTAGCCAGTGAAAACCTCATGAATAGCAGTGGAACACTGTCTGATATAGTGCTGGAAGATGAGACCCCCGGTTGGAAGGCACTCAAAACACGACTAGAGAAGAGCTGCCTCCTCAAAGTAGAGTCGACCTTGATGTGCATGGAGTCAAACTTCCAAGATCTTCATTTGCTGATAGGCCATGGTTCAAAATGAGAAGAAAAAGCTGCAAACATACATTAATAATCAGAACACAGAATGTACAAAGTATGAATCTAGGAAAATTGGAAATCATAAAAAATGAATGGAAAGCATAAACACTGATATCCTAGGTGTTAGTGAGCTAAAATGGACTGGCAGCGGCCATTCTGCATCTGACAATCATATGATCCATTATGCCAGGAATGACAACTTGAAGAGGAATGGTATTACATTCATCATCAAAAAGAACATTTCAAGATCTATCCTGAAGTACAACGCTGTCAGTGATAGAATAATATTCATACACCTTCAAGGAAGACCAGTTAATATGACTTTTATTCAAATTTACACACCAACTACTAAGGGCAAAGATGAAAAAACTGAAGTTTTTTACCAACTTCTGCAGTCTGAAATTGATCGAACGTGCAATCAGGATGCAATGATGATTACCAGTAATTGGAATGTGAAAGTCAGAAACGAAGAAGGATGGGTAGTTAGAAAATATGGCCTTCGTGATAGAAATGATGCCGGAAATCACGTGATAGAATTTTGCAAGACTACTTCATTGCAAATAACTTTTTTCAACAACATAAACAGAAACTTTGCCAGATGGCATACTCAGGAATCAAATCAACTACATCTGTGGAAAGAAGTGATTGAAAAGCTCAATGTCATCAGTCAGTACAAGGCCAGGGGCCAAATTCGGAACAGATCATCAATTGATGCTCATATGCAAGTTCAAGCTGAAGCTGAAGAAAATTAGAACAAGTCCATGAAAGTCAAATTACAACCTTGAGTATATCCTACTGAATTTAGAGACCATCTCAAAAACAGATTTGACACATTGAACACTAATGACCAAAGACCAGACGAGTTGTAGAATGACATCAAGGACATCATACATAAAGAAAGCAAAAGGTCATTAAAAGACAGGAAATAATGAAAAGACCAAAATGGATGTCAGAAGAGACAAACAAATCTACAATCAATAAATGAAGAAAATAACTACTGAATGTCCCAAGGACAGCAGACAACATCAAAGCATATTTAAAAAAGGACAGAATGGTTACAGTAGGTTCCAGTAGGCACCAAAAAATACAATACCAGATGACCTTCTAGGAGAAGAAAAGGCACCGGAACTACCTGATATGGAATTCAAATCTCTAGTATTCAGAGTTTTCGAAGAGTTGAAGGAAAAAGCAGACAAATAAGGGAGAAATCGACAAAATCATGGAAAAGACAGACAACACAATGAAGAATTCAGGAAAATAATACAGGAACAAAATGTCAAAATAAATAACAAGCAATCATATAAAAATAGCAATTAGAAATCCAAGTGATAACAAGATTTCAGAAATGGACAATGTCATAGAAGGTTTAAGGAGGTTTGAAAGAATGGAAGACAGGATCAGTGAAACTGAACACAAATGCTTGGATCCCACTTTGAGGAAAAATCAGAGAAAGGAACAAAAGAAAAATGAAGAAACCCTGGAAATGACATGGGATACAATCAAAAGCAAAAATGGGGAGAAAATGGAAAAGAGAGAGGATTACTGAAGAATTGCTGACAGAAAACTTCCCTGATAAAAAGCTGACCATCCAAGAAGCTCAACAAACCCCATATAGGATAGACCCCAAAAGAAAATCACCAAGCCATATCATCATCACACTCACTAAAATCAAAGACAAAGAATCCTGAGAGCAGCTCAAGAAAAATGAAAAATCTCATACAGAGGGGAAATAATAAGACTTAGCTCTTATTACTCGGCGGAAACCATGCAGGCAAGAAGGCAGTGGGATGACATATATAAAACCTTGAAAGAAAAAAACTGCCAACCAAGAACAATATATCCTGCAAAACTCTTGCTCTAATATTATGGTGAAATTAGGACATTTCCAGATAAACAGAAAATAAGGGAATATGTAAAAACCAAACCAAACTTACAAGAATTACTAAAGGGAGTCTTTCGGTTAGAGAACAAACAACATCAGATCACAGCCTGAATGGGGATGCAAGACCGCCAGATACCAACCTAGCTAATGAACTCTCAAGGATTAATCAAAAGTAAAAGATTTACAACAAGGAACCAGAGAGGTTACTGGTACAATGACAGATACATTGACCAATGAAACAGAACTGAGAACACAGATGTAAATCCATCCACCTATGGTCACCTGGTCTTCGGCAAGGGCCCAAAGTCCGTCAAATGGGGAAAAGACAGTCTTTTTAACAAATGGTGTGGCCAAAACTGGATGTCCATCTGTAAAAAAACCAAAACAGGACCCATACCTCACACCATACACAAAAACTAATTCAAAATGGATCAAAGACCTAAATATAAGACCAAAAACTATAAAAATCATAGAAGAAAAATAGGGTAAGCTCTAGAAGCCCTAATATATGGCATTAACAGGATACAAGCCATAACTAACAACACACAAACTCCAGAAGATAAGCTAGATAACTAGGATCATCTAAAAGTTTCAGACTTCATCAAGAATAAAAAGAGAACCTACAGACTGGGAAAAAATTTTGGGCATTGACAAATCTGACAAAGGTCTAATCTCTAAAATCTACAGGAAAATCCAACACCTCTACAAGAAAAAGAAAAATAATCCAATTAAAAAAATAAGCAAAGGAAATGAACAGACACTTCACCAAAGAAGACATTCAAGCAGCTAACAGACACATGAGGAAATGCTCGTGATCACTAGCCATTACAGAAATGCAAATAAAAACTACAATGAGATACCATCTCATCCCGGCATTATTGGCATGAATCAAAAAAAACAGAATATAACAAGTGTTGGAGAGGCTGTGCGGAGACTGGAACTCTTATGTACTGCTAGTGGGAATGCAAAATGGTACAACCATTTTGGAAAATGATACGGTGCTTCCTTATAAAGCTAGAAATAGAAATACCATATGATCCAGCAATCCCACTCCTAGGAATATATCCTAGAGAAATAAGAGCCATTACATGAATAGACATATACACACCCATGTTCACTGCAGCATTGTTCACAATAGCAAAAAGATGGAAACAACCTGGATGCTCATCCACAGATGAATGGATAAACAAATTATGTTCCCTACACACAATGGACTACTACTCAAGGATAAAGAACAATGATGAATCTGCAAAGCATCTCACGACATGGATGAATCTGGAAGGCATTAAAAAAAAGATTCCATCAAAGAATTCTGATTAAAAGGGGAAAAATGCAGAACAGAATTCAAATTCTCATGGACTCTACACTTTCTGGAGTCATGGAGGGTGGATGAACCCCTTAAACTATTGCCCTGAGATAATCTTTAAGCCCTAAATAAAAAATATCTCCTGAAGTCATCTTAAAACCAAGCAATAAAATAATAATAATAATATATATATATATATATTTTTGCAATAGTTGAGCTTAACTAGTAAAAAAGGTCTGCCTTGAGCATTATGCTCTTTTAAGAACTATCAATATGTGATCAAGCTGACAAAAGCAACTTGAAAGATTAGATGGAAACCTTGAGGAGCAGTGAATTTATGTTAATGAGAGAGGAACAACTCAGAAAAAGAGGGTTAAAATGGTTGTACACCTCCAAGAATGTAATCACTGCCACTAAACCATACATGCAGAAATTGTCGAATTGGTGTATGTTTTGCTGTGAATATTCTCAACAACAACAAACTAAATAAAATTTAGAAGAAAAAAAAGAGCTAGCTGAAGATGCTGAAGGTGAATAGATACAATCTCTGCCCTTAAAGAGCTGTGAGCAATGTGATGCAGGAACTGATTAGTGACAATTTATGAACACTAATTATTCCGGGAACACAGAACAGGAGCTTAACCTAGCTTAGGAACGCCTAGAATAAGATGACTTGCTATGGGAACTGCTGGGAAGGAAAGAAAGTCAGTTTGGTCTAGCAGCCTTCCCTAGTGCCCCCACAGAGCCTGATGGGGATGCCACTCCCTGGTGCCCCCAGCAGCCTACCCTAGCTGACAGCACACTGACCTTTATTGATTCAATTTTGTCATCTGCCTTGACAAACTGGTAAGCTCCTTAAAGACAGAAACTGTTACTCGACATTGTATCCACAATACCTTCCCACTAGTAGCTGGGCATAAGAACGATCGGATGAATGAATACGTGGAAGTTTCTAGGATGTTGAAAATATTCCTTCTCCAATATGGACTAATGGCCAAAGGCAATATTTTATCTCTATACCATGATACATTAAAAAAATTGTGCCAGTCAACTCACCGTTTGAATTATATAGGTTAAAGATTAAAATTAAATAGGATTAAATAGGAAACTTAGGGGCAGTGAGTTTATGTTAATACGGGGGAACTCAGAAAAGGAGGGTGAGAATGGTTGCAGAATTTGAAGAATATAATCAACGTCATCAAATTGTACACGTAGAAATTATTAATTGGTGTTCTGCTGTGTATACTCTTAACAACAACAAAAAATAAATTATTAAAAAAAATCTGTGGAAGTTAATGTTTGAAATGCCAGTACCAAGGACAAAGTCAGGAAACAAAACCAAAAAACCAAACCCAGTGCCATCAAGTCGATTCCGGCTCATAGCGACCCTATAGTCAGGAAACAAGGGAGCTGCAAAGACAAACAAGAAACCCTACCGATCTCCAGAAGCTCAGTTGAAACAGAGCATTTCATACTGCCTACCTATGTCTGAAGAATGGGAATTCCAGAACACTTAATTGTGCTCATGAGGAACCTTTACATAGATCAAGAGGCAGTTGTACGGACAGAACAAGGGGATACTGATTGGTTCAAAGTCAGGAAAGGTGTGCATCAGGGTTGTATTCTTTCACCATACCGATTTAATCTGTACGCTGAGCAAATAATATGAGAAGCTGGACTATATGAAGAAGAACGGGGAACCAGGATTGGAGGACGACTCATTAACAACCTGCGTTATGCAGATGACACAACCTTGCTTGCTGAAAGTGAAGAGGACTTGAAGCACTTATTAATGAAGATCAAAGACCACAGCCTTTGGTATGGGCTGCAACTCAACATAAAGAAAACAAAAATCCTCACAAATGGACCAATGAGCAACATCATGATAAGCGGAGAAAAGACTGAAGTTGTCAAGGATTTCCTTTTACTCGGATCCACAATCAACAGCCATGGAAGCAGCAGTCAAGAAATCAAAAGACGCATTGCATTGGGTAAATCTGCTGCAAAGGACCTCTTCAAAGTGTTGAAGAGCAAAGATGTCACCCTGAAGACTAAGGTGCGCTTGACCCAAGCCATAGTATTTTCAATTCCATCATATGCATGCGAAAGCTTAGACAATGAATAAGGAAGACCGAAGAAGAGTTGACGCCTTTGAATTGTGAAGAATATTGAATATACCACGGACTGCCAAAAGAACGAGCAAATCTGTCTTGAAAGAAGCGCAGCCAGAATGCTCCTTAGAGGCAAGAATGGTGAGACTGCATCTTACATACTTTGGACATGTTGTCATGAGGGATCAGTTCCTGGAGAAGTCATCATGCTTGGCAGAGTACAGGGTCAGCAGAAAAGAGCAAGACCCTCAACGAGGTGGATTGACACAGTGGCTGCAACAATGAGCTCAAGCATAACAACGATTGTAAGGATGGCGCAGGACCGGGCTGTGTTTCGCTCTATTGTGCATAGGGTCGCTATGAGTTGGAACCGACTCGACGGCACCTAACAACAGCAACATGTCTGAACCAGAACAGCTTCTCTTTCATTTGTTTGTATTTTGGAGTTCCATGAAATACTTCTATTAGATAAGGGCTCTATTGTTTAAAAAGAAAAGAAAATCCTAGTTAATAAGGCTAAGTTTTCTAGAAATATTTAATAATTTTTCCCCCTCCATTTTAAGCCTAGGAGAAAATATAAATGGAAGAAGTTGAAAATTTACATTTTAAGATATTTTTTCATATTCCTCATGGATTTCATCTTAGTTTTTCATCTCTAGCCTTCTTAGCAATCTCCTAACAGGTAAACGTCCCTGGACAGCACAGTTTACTCTTCAGCTACTCATCTAAAGGTTGGCAGTTTGAACCCGCCCAGCAGTGCCATGAAAGAAAGGTCTGGTGACCTGCCTCCATAAAAATTATAGCCAAAAAAACCCTATCGAGAAGTTCTACTCTGTAACAGGCAACAGGTTTGTTTTGTTTTTTAATATGTAGCAATGCACAGATGTTTCTAATAATAAAATTGTCCATTTGTTCCTATATACTGTAATATCACTTAAGATTTGCTAATATCCGCAAAAAAGATTCCATTCATTTCTACTCTGAAGTTACTGCAGGAGGAGGTGAGCCATGATGGTGGAGTAGTCAAATGCTTCATGTCATCCTTCTTACAACAAGGACCTGAAAAAGTAAGTGCATTGGGTATATATAGGTTCATGAACCCTAAGCATCAAGACAAGGCTGAAGAATTGGATTAAGTGAGAGGTGGAAGGAGAAACAATTCAAAAACAGAGGAAAAAGAGAATTACAGATTGCTGGTGTCCTGACAGCTGAACCTGCACAAAACCTAAAACAAACCCAACCCGTTGCCTTCGAGTAGGTTCTGACTCATAAGTGATCCTACAGGACAGAGCAGACTTGCCCCACAGGGTTTCCATGGAGCGCCTGGTGGATTCAAACTGCCGACCTTTTGGTCAGCAGCCGAGCTCTTAACCACTGTGCCATGAGGACTAGGACATGTTGAGACAAGCAAGCAGCATTCCCAGCCAAATCCCACCCGTGCTGGTGCAGCTAAGCAGGAGTGACTCTGTACATACTTCCAGAGTCAGCCAGGAGTGCTTCCGGCCCTGCAAAAGTTAAGTGCACAAACCCAACCCACTGTGCACACCTCAGCAGCCCCCTCCACCAGAGAACCATGGGCCTGAGGAGCACTCCCACACTCTCACCCATCCCCTCTTCCGGCTTGCAACACCAGTTCCGCAGCATTCAACACTGCCATGCCCACTAACACAGGAGCTCAGGCCCTCTTCTGGAGGCGCCTGCCCCTTTACTCTTCAAAAGGCACCAGCACTGAGGGTGCATGGTTTGCAATGCCCTCCACCCGCTCCTATCACCTGAGCCAGTGCCTTGCTGGCTGAGCTGGGACAGTGTGGCCGCATTGGGACAAGATGGGCAGCATCCTCAGCGGAAGCTCACTTTCACCTGCAGCAGCTAAGCAGGAGCTGCAGGCCTGTGGCATCCAACACTACCCTGCCCCCTAAGCCCTCCCCTTCCCCCCACCACTGACACGGGGTCCACAGACTTGCAGGGCGTTATACCTCCTCTGGTTACCTGTACCAGCGCCCTGCTGGCTGAGTGCAGTGCAATGAATTACTCAATACAGCCCTTCCAGCCATGGTCTTTGTGACTTACACACGATTTAGCGGAACTATGCAAACTAAGGTACGTGCAACCTGTTATGGTTGGAGTTAGGTGTCAACTTGGCTGGGCCATGGTTCCCAGTATTTTACGGTTATCCTGCATTTTATGTGTTGTGGATCCTGACCTCTACATGTTGATGAGGCAGGACTGGTGTAAGGTGTCTTGGGTCATAGCCTTGCAGGAGGGCATGACTGAAGTCCCACCCTTACTAAAGTTACGTCCTTCCCTGGGGTGTGGCCTCCATCTAAGGTATATGTGTGTGTCTTGGCAAGGCTCTCTCTCTCTGCATCTGGATCCTGAGTCCAGTTCATTACCAACTGACCTCCCCAGAGGCCTGCTGTCTGACCTGCTGATTCTGGGATTTCCCTGCAGCCACAGTCCCTCGGGCTGGCAGCCTATTGTGTGGCCTGATTCACCAGCAGCCTGTGGTCTCAACTGGCGGTTTGGGTTCGTCAGCTCCTGCAGCCATGTGGGTCAGAAGAAAGCCTATGCCTGACCCACAAATTTGGGACCTGCAAGCCTCCACAACTGGGTGAGCCATTTCCTTTATACGGTTTGTGAGCTCTGTGAGACATTGTGGTCAATTAGGGAACCCAAAGATGGGACGGAGAGTGCTGTGGGGAGAGAGAATAGTTGCTGTTAGAGATGATGGAATGACACAGCAGCTTGAAAAAGTTGGACTTTTGGGACATCTTTAACCTCCCACTTCACAGGAACCAGCTTTGTGTTGATCCTTATAAAAGAAGTAATTCATCAATGGAGCCTGCACAGTGCAGAAATATTGAGACAAAGCAAGCAGCTTTCCCACCTGGTGCAAACAAGCAGGAGAGACTCTGCACTCACGACCAGAGTCAGGCAGGGGTGTTTCCTGCCCTGTGAAAGTTAACTGCACCCACCCCACTCACCACACACAACTCAGACCCCCATGCTGGAGGTCTGTAGGCCTGAGGAGCACTCCCACCATACCTGCCCAACCCCTCTCCCTGCTGCCCACAGGGGCAGACCTGTGGCATTCACCACTGGCCTGTCCCCTAAGATGAGAGCTCAACTACCGGTGCTCTCTCTCTCTCTCTATATATATATATAGAGAGAGAGAGTGAGAAGAAATGTCTCATGCAGTTGTAGAGGTTGGAAAATTCCAAGTCCTAGGGTCAGGCTGGAGGCTTCTCCTGACTCATGTAGCTGCAGGGGCTGGTGAACCCAAGATTGGCAGGTCAGACAGCAGGCCTCTGGCTTACAGGCTGTGGAGGCCAATGAATCCCAAGATCGGCAGTTACAGCAGGCTGCTCAGAGGCTGCAGAGGCCAATGAATCCCAAGATCAGCAGGTAAGATGGTACGCCACAGGCTTACAGGCTGTGGAGGCTGACGAATCCCAAGCTCATCAGGTAAGCTGCAAGCTCAAGTGCCAACACTGGAGGTCAGATGAGTATCCAGAGTGATAAAAAGCCAATGAGCTTTGCCAGAAAGTCCACATATATTGGATGCAAGCCACACCCCCAAGGAAACTATCTTTCAACGGATTGCTCATAGCAGAACTCATGGTGGAGGTGATTACATTATATCAGATCTCATTATGGAAGTGATTACATCATTATATGATGCCAAACTACATAATAAATGCCAAACCACTGAGAAACATGGCCCAGCCAAGGTAACACACAACCTTAACGATCACACTCAGTAAACACAAATTTGACAATAACAAAATAAAAGAAAATCCATAAACAAAAAGAACTCAACACAGAAAATTAAATGAAACAAAGAAACCGTCAACACCACACACACACACTATATATATATACACACACAGCAAAATTACACCAGTAAACTCATACCTGTCAATAATTGCACTAAATGAAAATGGCATAAATGCACCTGTAAAGAGACACACAGTGGCAGAATGGATAAAAAGAAAACATGATCCATCTATATGCTGTCTGCAAAAGACAAACCTTAGACAAAAGACATAAGTAAACTAAAATGCACAGGATGAAAAAAAATATATCAAGCAAACAATTACCCAAAAAGAGCAGGGATGGCAATATTAATCTCTGATAAAATAGACTTTAAAGCAAAATAACTGTAAGAATGAGGAAAGACACTACATAATGATTAAAGGGTCAATACACCAGGAGGACATAACCATAAAAAATGTATATGCACCCAATGACAGGGCTCCAAAATACATAACACCAAATCTTAACAGCACTGGAAAGAGAAACTGACAGTTCCACAGTAACAGTAGGAGACTTTAACACACCACTTTCAGTGAAGGACAGAACATCTAAAAAGAAACTCAACAAAGATACAGAAGACCTAAATGCCACAATCAACCAATTGACCTCACAGATTATACACAGAACACCCAAGAGGAGCAAAGCATACATTCTTTTCCAAAGCAAATAGAACATCCTCCAGAAGGGACCACATTTTAGGCCACAGAGCAAGCCTCAACAAAATCCAAAACACTGAAATAATACAAAGCATTTTCTCTGATCACAACACCGTAAAAGTAGAAATCAATAAGGGGAATAGCAAGGAAAAAATGATATACACAGAAACTGACACTTTGCTTAAAAACTACTGGGTAATAGAAAAAAAATCAAGGATGGAATAAAAAATTCATAGAATCAAATGAGACGAAGACACATTATACCAAAACCTTTAGGACACAGCAAAAGCAGTGCTTAGAAGACACTTTACAGCAATAAAGACACATCAAAAAAGAAGAAAGGGTCAAAATCAAAACATTAACCCTACAACTTGAACAAATAGAGAACACCAAAAGATGCCAAATTCAACAGAAGAAAGGAAATAATAAGGATTGGAGCAAAAATAAATGAAATAAAGAAACACAATAGAAAGAATCAACAAGACCAGAAGTTGGTTCTTTAAAAGGATCAATAAAATTGACAAACCACTGGCCAAACTGACAAAAGAAAATCAGAAGAGGAAGCAAATAACCCAAATAAGAAATGAGACGCATGATATCGCATAGAATCAACTGAAATAAAAAGGCTCATAACAGAATATGACAATCATACTCCAATAATTTTGAAAACCTAGAAGAAATGGGCAAATTTCTAGAAACACACTAGCTACCTAAACTAACAAAAGCTGAGGTAGAAAAACTAAACAGACCCCTAACAAGAGAAGAGATTGAAGAGGTAATTAAAAAAAAAAAAACCCTGTCCTGGATGGCTTCACTGGAGAATATACCAGACTTTCAGAGAGGAGTTCAACCAATACTACTCAAACTATTTCAGAGCATAGGAAAGGTGGTAATACTCCTAAATTCATTTTATGAAGCCAGCATAACCCTGATATCTAAGCCCGGCAAAGACCACTAAACAAGAAAACTACAGACCAATATCCCTCATGAATACAGATGCAAAAATTCTCAACAAAATTCTAGCCAGTAAAATTCAACAGCATATCAAAAAAATAATACATCATGTCCAAGTGGGATTCATACCAGGTATGCAAGAATTGTTCAACATAAGAAAACCAATCAAAGTAAGTCACTACATAAATAAAACATAAGAATCACATGATCACCTCTATTGATACAGAAATGGCATATGACAAAACCCAAAAACCATTCTTCATAAAAACTCTCAGCAATAAGGAATAGAAGGGATATACCTCAACATAATGAAGGGCATTTATATAAAACCAACAGCAAAAATCATTCTCAATGGAAAGAATGAAAGCATTCCGCTTGAGTAGAGGAATCAGACAAGGATGCCCTTTATCACCGCTCTCATTCAATATCGTGCAAAAAAAAGAAATAAAGGGCAGGAGGTGGGGCCAAAATGGCAGAGTAGTCAGATGCTTCTAGTGGTCCCTCTTACAACAAAGACCCGAAAAAACAGGTGAATCGATTATATATGACAAGCTAGGAGCCCTGAACATCAAAGGCAAACTTGAGGAATCGGACAGAGTGGCAGGGGGAAGGAGAAACGGTTCAAAAGCAGCGAGAAGTTGCCAGACTTGACCCAGAGGGAACCAGCACCCTACAGGCCAATTCCACTGTGAGCACAGTGAGGCAAGCAATGCCGTTTGGGATGTGTTTTCCACATCGGAAGAGAACTCGCGGAAGAGATCCTGCTCAACCCTCCAAAGCAAGCGAGAAGTGGCCTTCGATCAGCGAAAGTACCTGCATTTAATCTATCTTGCAGATCTAAAAATACCCCTTTGGGAAAAACCTCTCTCCCACTTACCTGCTCCCTTCCCGCTCTGCTCTGGGTCCCAGCTGGCTGCATCTCCTGAGCTCAGGAGATGCAGCCAGCCAGAAGAAGGATCCTGCACTTGCCTGAACCATTCTCCCAGCCTTGGAGAGGGGACAAATTAGCAAACGGAAAAAATCTGCCAGCTCCCCTAAGCTGGGATCTCAGGGCAGAAACATGTCCTTTGCCTAGGCTTAGTGATAAGGGTCCAGGGACTCTGAATGCATTTCACCCCTGCACAGACCTGTGTGGACCCATTTGAACAGCGTAGGCCCTCGTTAGCATAGTACGACAGGGTATACACCTGAAGTCTAACTTCAACTGTTTCACCTACATGGTGGAGAGGTAGGTTCATGACATTTGGCACCGATCTGCCTATTAAGCAGGGTCATCACCTACCCACATCAGGGGCCTGAAGACTGGTGGCTCCGCCCGGGAAACCTAGCCACCCGTGACAGGGTTCCAAGAATAAGTGATGCCTCCCAGTCCTTACAGCCAACAGCATTGGGTACCCATAGTCTGGCTGCAAAACTTGCGCACCTACACACTCTAGGCAACAGGGACACATTGTCCTCAGAGACACTCAGGGACAGTTGTCAGCCCCCCGCCTTGCTAAGAGCATGACCGCCTACTACAGCCAAATACCTGTGCCTACACCAATCGCACTTTCTCATCTAGGACTGTCGGTAAGAGCCTGCACCACACACTTGGTGACTGACTACCTGGACACCTAAGCTGAATCCATACAAGAAAAGTGAACAGACTCCTGGGCTCACATACCTAGTAACAGCTCTAACCACCTGGTGACAGGACGTTAGAGCTTCAAAGGTGCCAATAATCAAACTAGCTCACTTGAGCAGTCTATTTGGGAATATTAAAACAGAACAAAAAGCTGGACACAGTAAGCAAACAAAATAAATAAGTATAATAACTTATTGATGGCTCAGAGACAAGAGTCAATATCAAATCACATAAAGAGGCAGACCATGATGGCTTCAGCACGCTCCCCCCAAAATCAAGAAATCTTCCAGATGAAAAGAACGTCCTGGAATTACTAGAGGTAGAATACAAAAGATTAATACACAGAACTCTTCAAGAAATCAGGCAAAACGCAGAACAAGCCAAGCAGCACACAAACAAAACATCAGAGGAACTTAAGAAACAGAGGGCATCCAAGTTGGTAAGGAAGAGCTAAAACTATCTCTATTTGCAGATGATATTATCCTATACATAGACAACCCCAAAGAATCCACAAGAAAGCTACTGGAACTAAAACAAGGTTTTAGCAAAGAAGCAGGACACAAAATCAGCATATAAAAATCAGTTGAATTCATCTACACCAACAAAGAGAACTCTGAAAAAGGAATTCAGGAAATCAATACCATTCACAATAAACGTTGCTGTCGAGTTGATTCTGACTCATAGTGACCCTACAGGACAGAGTAGAACATTCCATAGGGTTTCCAAGGAGCACCTGGTAGATTCAAACTGCTGATCTTTTGCAATCGTCCCCCAAATTACAAAGGACTTAGGAATAAATCTAACCAGGGATGTTAAAGACCTATACCCAGAAAACTACAAAACACTGTAAGAAACCAATAGAGACCTACATAAATGAAAAACCATACCATGCTGATGGACAGGCTCAACACTGTGAAAATGTCAATACTACCCAAAGCAATCTAGGATACAATGCAATCCCAGTCCAAATTCCAACAGTATTCTTTAACGAGATGGAGAAACTAATTACCAATTTTATATGGAAAGGGGAGAGGCGCCAGGTAAGTAAAGCATTATTGAAAGAAGAAGAACAAAGTGGGAGGCCTCACACTGCCTGATCTCAGAACCCACTATACAGCCATGGTAGTCAGAACAATCTACTACTGGTACAAAAACAGACACATACACCAATGGAACAGAATTGAGAACCCAGAGGTAAATCCATCCATCTATAGTCAGCTGATATTTGACAAAGGGCCAGCGTCCATTAAATTGGGAAAAAAGTCTTTTTAACAACTGGTGTTGGCAAAACTCGATGTCCATCTGTAATAAAATGAAACGGCGTACATACCTCATATCATACACAAAAACTAACTCGAAATGGATCAGACTTAAATATAAACCTAAAACTGTAACAATCATGGGAGAAAAACTAGAGACAATGCTAGGGACCCTAATAAATGACATAAATCCAAACCAATACACAAACACAAGAAGATGAACTTGGTAAGTGGGAGCTCCTAAAAATTAAACCTCCATGGGTCTGTCAGTTTGTTGTACTGTGGGGGCTTGTGTGTTGCTGTGATGCTGGAAGCGATGCCACTGGTATTCAAATACCAGCAGGGTCGCCCATCGTGGACAGGTTTCAGCTGAGCTTCCAGACTAAAACACACTAGGAAGAAGGATCGGCAGTCTACTTCTGAAAAGCATTAGCCAGTGAAAACCTTATGAATAGCAGCAGAACACTGCTAGAGTGCGGGAAGATGAGCCGCTCAGGTTCTAAGGCACTCAAAATGTGACTAGGGAAAGAGCTACCTCCTTAAAATAGAGTCAACCTTAATGACGTGGATGGAGTCAAGCTTTCAGGACCTTCATTTGCTGATGTGGCACCACTAAAAATGAGAAGAAACACCTGCGCACATCCATTAATAATGAGAACATGGAATGTAGGAAGTATGAATCTAGGAAAATTGGAAATCCTCAAAAATGAAATGGAACACAAAAACATCAATACCCTAGGCATTAGTGAGCTGAAACGGACTGGCATTGGTCATTCTGAATTGGACAATCATATGGTCTACTATGAAAGAAATTTGGAAGACAGCTACCTGGCCAATCGACTGGAAAAGATCCATATTTATGCCTATTCCCAAGAAAGGTGATCCAACTGAATGCAGAAATTATCGAACAATATCATTAATATCACATGCAAGCAAAATTTTGCTAAAGATCATTCAAAAGCAGCTGCAGCAATGTATCGACAGGGAATTGCCAGAAATTCAAATTGCTGATGTCAGATGGATCCTTGGCTGAAAGCAGAGGATACCAGAAAGATGCTTACCTGTGTTTTACTGACTATGCTAAGGCATTCGACTGTGTGAATCATAACAAACTATGGATAACATTGTAGAGGATGGGAATTCTGGAACACTTAATTGTGCTCATGAGGAATCTGTTCATGGACCAAGAGGCAATCTTTGAACAGAACAAGGGGATACTGTGTGGTATAAAGTCAGGAAAGGTGTGCATCAGGGTTATAGCCTTTCACCATACCTATTCAATCTGTATGCTGAGCAAATAATCAAGAGCCTGGACTATATGAAGAAGAATGGGGCATCAGGATTGGAGGAAGACTCATTATCAACCTGTATTATGCAGATGACACAACCTTACTTGCTGAAACTGAAGAGGACTTGAAATACTTACTGATGAAGATCAAAGACCACAGCCTTCAGTATAGATTACACCTCAACATAAGGAAAAAAAATCCTCACAACTGGACCAATAAGTAACATCATGATAAATGGAGAAGACATTGAAGTTGTCAAGGATTTCATTTTACTTGTATATACAACACCAATGGAAGCAGCAGTTAAGAAATCAAAAGACACATTGCACTGGGCAAATCAGCTGCAAATGATCTCTTTAAATTGCTGAAAAGCAAGGATGTCACCTTAAGGACTAAGGTGCACCTGACCCAAGCCATGGTGTTTTCAATCACCACATATGCCTTCGAAAGCTAGATAATGAGTAAGGAAGACCGAAGAAGAATTGATGCTTTTGAATTGTGTTGGTGAAGAATATTGAATATACCATGGACTGCCAAAAGGATGAACAAATCTGTCTTGGAAGAAGTACAACCAGAATGCTTCTTAGAAACAAGGATGGTGGGACTATGTCTCACATACTTTGGACACATTGTCGGGAAGGGTCAGTCCCTGAAGAAGGACATCACGCTTGGTAAAGCAGAGGGTCAGTGAAAAAGAGGAAGACCCTCAATGAGGTGGATTGGCACAGTGGTTGCAACAATGGGTTTGAGCATAGCAACAATTGTGAGGATGGCACAGGACCAGATGTTTCGTTCTGTTTTGCACAGCATTGCTATGAGTTGGAACTGACTCAACAGCACCTAACAACAACAACAAAAATCAAACACTTATTCTCATCAAAAGACTTCACCAAAAGAGTGAAAAGAGAACATAGAGACTAGGAAAAAAAATTTGGCTATGACATATCTGATACGGTTCAAATCTAAATCTACGAAATATTTCAACAACAAAAAGACAAATAATCCAATTAAAAAATGGGCAAAGGCTATGAACAGGCAGTTCACCAAAGAAGACAGTCAGGCAGCTAACAGACACATCAGCCATTAGAGAAATGCAAATCAGGACTGGAAAGAGATACCATCGCACCCTGACAATTCTGGCACTAATAATAAGAAAAAGAAGAAATCCAGAAAATAAAAAATATTGGAGAGGTTGCAGGGAGACTGGAAGGAACTCTTATGCACAATTGTTGGGAATGTTAAAATGTTACATCTACTGTGGAAAACAATATGGCACTTCCTTTAAAAAGTTAGAAACAGAAATACCATATGATCCAGCAATCACACTCCTAGGAATACATCCTAGAGAAATAAAAGCCATCATGCAAATAGACAAATGCACACCCGTGTTCATTACAGCATTCTTCACAATAGTAAAAAGATGGAAATAATCTAAGTGTCCATCAACATTATGAATGGATAAACAAATTACAGTACATACGTACAATGAAATACTACACAAGGATAAAGAACAATTATGAATTCGTGAAACATCTCACAACATGGATGAATCTGGAGGGCATTATGCTGATTGAAGTAAGTCAATCACAAAAGGACAAACATTGTATGAGGCCGCTATTATAAAAACTCAAGAAAAGGTTTTCACAGAGAAAGAAGCAATGTTTGAGGGTTACAAATTGCTAACTTTGGCAAAGGGAAATCAGAGCACAATATGTGGGGAGTCAAAACAACTTTATGAAGGCAAAGTCACAGAAGCTTCACAGACAAACGTGAACACCTTGAGAGACTGTGTTATTGGGGTTGAGGGCTGAGGACCATGGCGGTAGGGGATGGGCATAACAAAGTTCATAAAGGAAATGCTCTACGTTCAACTCTGGTAAGTAGCATCTGGGGTCTTAAAAGCTTGCAAGCAGCCATCTAAGATACATTTACTGGTCCCATCCTGTCTGGAGCAAAGGAGAATGAAGAACACCAGAGACACAAGGACATATTAGTCCAAAGGACTAATGGAACCCAAGTATCACAGCCTCCATCAGCCTGAGCCCAGAAGAACTAGATGTTACCACCACTAACTGCTCTGACAGGGATCACAACACAGGGTTCCGGACACAGAGGGAGAAAAACGTAGAACAATATTCAAATAAAAATAATAAAAAAAAAAACCAGACTTACTGGCCTGACAGAGGCTGTAAGAACCCCTGAGACTATGGCCCCTGGGCACCCTTTTAACTCAGTACTGAAGCCACTCTTGAAGTACACCCTGCAGCCAAAGATTAGACAGGTTGGTAAAACAATTATACACTTGAGGAACATGTATGTGAGACCAAAAGGGCAACTACCTGCCCAAAAGCAATGAGAAGGCAGGAAAGGACAGGAAAAATGGACAGATGGCAACAGGGAATTGTGGTATGGAAGGGTGGAGTATTGACACATCGCAGGGATTGCAACCATTGTCACAAAACAGTCTGTGTATAAATTGTTGAATGAGAAGCTAATTTGCTCTGTAAAGTTTGAAAAAGCACAGTAAATAAATATATATATATATATACCATATGATCCAGAATTCCCACTCCTAGGAATATATTCTAGAGAAATAAGAGCCATCACATCAACATACATATGCACACCCATGTTTATTGCAGCATTCCTCACAACAGTAAAAAGATGGAAACAACCTAAGCGTCCCTCAACAAATGAATGGATAAATTATGGTACATAAAAAACACACGATGAAATACTACATAATGATAAAGAACAATGGTGAATTCGAGAAATTCCTCACAATATGGATGAATCTGGAGGGCATTATGCTGAGTGAAATAAGTCAATCACAAAAGGACAAATACTGTATGAGACCATTATTATAAAAACTCAAGAAAAGGTTTACACAAAGAAAAAAACGATCTTTGGTCGTTACGAGGGAGGGGGGCTGGGGGGATGGGAAGTCACTAACTAGATAGTAGATAAGTGGTAACTTTGGTGGAGGATAAGACAGTACATAATACTGGGGAAGTCAGCACAACTTGACGAAGGCAAAGTCATAGAAGCTTCCTAGAAGTATCTACGCACCTTGAGGGACCAAGTTATTGGGGCTGAGGGCTGGGGACCATGGTCTTGGGGGACATCTAGGTCAACTGGCATAACATAGTTCATAAAGAAAATGTTCTACATCCTACTTTGGTGAGTAGCATCTGGGGTCTTATAAGCTGGTGAGCAGCCATCAAGATGTATCTATTGGTCTCATCCTGTCTAGAGCAAAGGAGAATGAAGAAAACCAAAGAAAAAAGGAAAATACTAGCCCAAAAGACTAAAGGACCACATGAACCACTGCCTCCACGTGCCTGAACCTAGAAGAACTAGATGGTGCCTGGCTACAACCACTGACTGCTCTGACAGGGATCACAATAGAGAGTCCCAGACAGAGTGGGAGAAAAATACAGAACAAAATTCAAACTCACAAAAAAAGAGGCCAGACTTACTGGTTTGACAAGAGATTGGTGGAACCTCTGAGACTATTCCCGCCCCCACTCAACACTCTGCTAACTGAAGCCACTCTCGAAGCCCACTTTTCGACAAAGATTAGACAGGCCTATGAAGCAAACAACAACACATGTGAAGAACATGCTTCTTAGTTCAAGACCAAATGGGCAGCTCCTGCCCAAAAGAAAGACAAGAAGGCAGGAAGGGACAAGAAAACTGGATGAATGAACTTGGGGAACCTGGGATGGAAAAGGAGGGGTGCTGTCACAATGCGGGGATTGCAAACAACGTCACAAAACAATTTGTGTATGAATTTCTGAATGAATCACCTAAAGCACGATAAAATTATTTTAAAAGATAAAGTTACTGCAAGATATCTTCACTATTCTATAATTAATGCCAGTTATTCCAAGATGTTCAATTCAAAACTACTACCTAATTTCTCTATAGCATGTTGGATTTTAAAAACATTCCATTTTCAAAACAGTATGACTTAAGCTCAATTGCCTTAGGAGCTACAGGCAGTGAATCCTCTGTGAGGTTTATAAAAAAAAAGTGCCAAAAAACATATAGGTACAATATCCTTTATTATAAACAACCAGGTAACAGTGTAAGTATGCATTTGATGGATAACTGAAGCCTAGTTATTATAATCAAAAGCATTACTTCACTCAAATAGAAAAGTTTTTTTCTGTCTGTTTCACATTAACTTGAGCTTATCTTTAACATATGCCAGGATCACTTAATTTCATCAGGCAGTTCAGCTGTTAAATCATAACAGGGAAAGACAAAATGTGGAATGCATGTCATATTTGGCTACATTGATTGAATATATTTACCAAATACTGGGGACACATTCAGCTTTAAGCAAGAGCTTGAAGTCTAGAAAGTGATATTTATAAAATGCTCCTGTTGTTGTTACAACCAAAACCAAACCTGCTGCTGTTCAGTCGATTCTGACTCCCAGCGACCCTACAGGACAGAGTAGAACTGCCCCATAGGTTTCCAAGGAGCAGCTGATGGATTTGAACTGCTGATCTTTTGGTTAGCAGCTGAGCTCTCAACCACTATGCCACCAGGGCTCCATTGTTGTTATTGGGGTACCCAATTTCTCAGAAGACAATAAAAAGAGAGATTTGAAATGCTATGTTGTTGGCTGACTTTTTTGATTTATACTGAATGTAAAACAAACAAAACCCAGAAAGTAAATGCATTGAAAAGTGACATGTTTATAGTTCCAAAGCACTGGCAGGTATTAAAATATCATCTAGCTAAAACAAACTTGGCACATCTCAACTTTTTAACAGGAAAATATTAAAAAAAACTGACTCGAACAACATGAGAAACGTTCTGGGTGTCATGAGCAGGCCAAAATATTATTGTTCTCTGTTGGCACATGATCCTTTTCCATGGCAACCATGAGCATGTTTTGAATTGCCGATGTAGTTAAATGCTTAGCATGTCCATTTTGCTAGCTATCCTGTAAAAAGAATGCTATTATATATTTTTGATTGTCTATATCAAAGAATGAGCGCTAAATGAATACATTTAGAAGTAAAATCAAATATTGCTTTAAATTTTTAACAATTCTTGCCAGCAAAAGATAAAATGGCTGATTCAAATGTGACCAAGTAAGGGTTAACTTCTCATCAATTCTAAATCCTCTGAATTTCACACGTATCCTAATAAAAGCTCTTAGTGAAACATGGCTGGTGTTGATGCATATGTACCAATTTAATAACTTATTTTTCAAGGAAATAATTTGAGGTCATGTGAATATTTTGTACTGGTTTCCCCCCCCAAAAAAAAGCTGCATGAAAATCCAAGGTTTTCTCTTTCTTCCTTCCCCTCTCTCTCAAGATGTCATTTATAAACAACCAGTTGAGGTTAATTCTGTAAAGGCATAAAGTAACCAGGGGATGTGTTTGACAGTTTGTGGAGAGTGTCCCTGGGTGCTGCACATGGTTAACGTGCTTGCCTGCTAACCAAAAGGCTGGAGGTTTGAGCCCACCCAGAGGTGCCTCGGAAAAAAGGCCTGGTGATCTACTTTTAAAAAATCAACCATTGAAAACTCTGTGGAACATAGTTCTACTCCAACCCACAAAGGGTTGCCACGTGACCCAATGGCATCTGTTTTGGTTGGAGAGATCAAGAAACGTATGTTTGATCTCTGGAGCAAAAACAGCCTGTATTTGATGTTTTTGTGGGAGGGGCACTCACCATTTTAATTCCTCTTTCCAGAGACGGGGGATGGACAGTTACTGGAGACTAGGGAGCAAGGGAGAAAAACAACTTTGAGACACACAAGAAGTGTTCCTCCATTACCTGGCTGCTCAGAAGAGAAGGGAAATAAAGTTTCAAAATTGCGGTAGTTAAGAAATCAATTACATTTTGTCAAGCAAAATAAAGACCACATGTTGTGTTTTGAAAGTTCTGAAACATGAAGATTCTACACAAGCAGATTTACTACCAGATGCTCAGTTCCACGAGGGCTGGGACGGTCTGTTTACCTTTGATTCCACAGGACCTAACACTGTACACAGAGGTACACAATACGTAAACTATGGGTGCTTACAAATACTATGCACCACCTAGTTTTAATGCAAAATGTAGTATTTACTTCCTATTGTACAGATGAAAGAGTCTATCAGATAACACTAGTCATCACAAGAAGTGACAGTGGAAGGTCCCTCATATCTTTTTCACATGATCATTTCTACCCTGAATACAATTCAATGAGAAACAACTACCGTGTGTGCTAATGCTATAAAGAGCTGAAACAGAGTGTATAAATGAAGAAATCTCCTGGATTACTGAAGTACCGTCTGTTACAAGCATGACTGCCATCTTAAATTATATTCTTAAGAGGGCGTGAAGTATTTTTCCAAGCAATACAGTGTTTAGTGGGTGGTTATTTTATATATACATGTATATGAAAGCATCTAGAAATATGGGGACGTTTCCTATTTTATCATCCACAGGTTTTAATATTGTATGTGTTTAAAAAGGTGTTCCTATTATTCAGTATGAATGTTCTTCAGAAATTATGGGGGATTATGAAATTATCATTTTACCTGGGAAGACATTTCCAGGTATGAGATTTTTGCGTATAAGGTTACCTGGTTTGACCAGCAGATGATTTAATCAACAGACACAGGAAGTTAACTCATAAATTTGATTCAGTCTTGTGTCCAGATTTTCTCAAAGGGTTCACCATTGTTTTAGTAATCTGTAAATAGTTAATATTTGTTCAACAGGCCAGGAAAACATGGCAAAAGGGTGCTTTCTCCTACAGACCTTAACGTAGGAATGTGAGAAGATTTAAGAAAATTTACGATGCTGTTTCCAGCCCTTTTCCTTTACCTACGTCTGCTCTACACAGGGCTTAAACCAGGGTGTGATACCACACTGTATAGACTCAGGTATCTGCAGGGTTGTTGGCATGAATGCCAGGAAAACATGAACGCAATTTCCTATGTGGAAAGCAGGAGTCTCCCTGGGTGACTGTTGGACTAAGGTCTGGTCTTATTTTGCAGTTTGGGAAGATAACTCATTTCGTGCTGTTTCCACATCTGTTTTCCCATATTAGTCTCATTCCTTTTTCTTTTTTTTACAACAGTAGATTACGAAGCAACATGGCTTTAAGCTTCACATTTTTTTCCAATGACAGTTTAACTTTGTCTCAAACACACCATTAATTAATATCAGCACGATAGTCCAGCCATAAATATTCCAACATCAGAGCATAATTAATGTCACTGAGCTGTACATACAAAGACAGTTGAAATGTCAAATGCTTTGTTACATATATATTTATCACAATTAAAAAACTCTCTTTGGCTTATCCTACCTGATTATACAAGTGTGGTGTTTCTTCTTGCCAACAGAACTAAAGCTGTACGGGTTTGATTATTGTTTGAAAACGTTATTTGCTCTAGTGCTTCCAGTACCTGATTTTGCCGTATAGAAGTTTGAGTATTTTTCTGCTTGGCCATACAACATGCCTTACAATGACACGAATGACTAAAGCTGCCTTTGATTCTCCCAACATCCTTCAAATACTATTTATTGACCCAGTTGCCTTTCACCTACTGCCTCCCACAGAAGAAGGTGCTTCTTATGATGGTACAGGCCTGATACTCCTGCTTTTCTAATCACACTGTACTGACATCACGTTAACTAGAAAGCATGAAACAAACAGCGATTAAGAAAGAGATTAGTATACATTATATGTATTTATGTATGTACTTAGAAACTTCAGTTAATTGCAAATCTGAAATTAGATAAGCCTCTGTGTACAACGATATGTATTCTGTACAAATGTGGCTTAAAAGAGGACTGTTAAGACACCGAAGAAATTGGGTTATGTGGCGAGCCCATCTGAGTCAGAACTTTGTCCAACCACTGCAGTGGTCCATGAAGGTGAACCTCGATCCAGCACGGGGTGCTCGTGACGTCCTGGCGATGATATTCAGCTCCCCAGCCCTGAAAAGCAAGAATGGAGCCAAGAGTGATTGTGTTAGATTTTACAGTTAGCCTCCAGAGCTGCTAGACTGAGCTCAGTGGACACAGGCAGAGCCCACACCCCTCAGCAGATACTGAGATGCAGGAGAGATCGTAAACTCTACATTCCTCTAAGTCCAGTACAACTTTTGCATATAACCTGGCACCCTAATACGAGTCTAAATCGACGTGTTCCCTTTGTATTCACAACTAAATACATGGATCTAGAGATGGTCTGGAGTCCCTGGATGGTGCTAATGGTTAATACACTCGGCTATGAACCACAAGGTTTGAGTCCACCCAGAGGTGCCTCAGAGGAAAGGCCTGGCAATCTGCTTCTGAAAACTCAGCTTTTGATCCTATGGAGCACAGTCCTACTGACACACATGGGGTCAACCTGACAGCAACTGTTTTTTTTAGAGCTGGTCTGGGGCTCCAAGGAGAACAGAAAGACTAATAAATCATTTTCTCTTCCACAAGGGGATGAAACCTGAACTTAGCTCACTCCCTTAGCGCTGAGCACAGTGTTTTACACAAAACTGTTACTCATTACCAACCAGTGACTGAATCTGAAAATTAAAAATAGAGAACAACAAGGTATTCAGGATTATTCAGGGTTGGTTAGCTTGTTTTTCCTCCCTCTCTCTCGTTCACTTTTGGTAATTTCCCCGTTACCATCATTCACAAGAGAGACAGTAACAAAATAAAATAAAATAATAAATTTGTGTATTTTTGTCTATATATTGCATGCACATCAATGAAAAGTTATTTTAAAAATGAAGGAAGATCACAGCCAAGCAAATATATTTCATCAATTGTCAGAAGACAATTTCCTGAGTACCTGTACCCACATGCTCAGCCTTTCTACTTCTTACCATAGGTTACCTGTCTGTCCTTTTGTATATTAGGCTATTCTCACTTGCCTTCTCAGGGACATCATTCCAGCAAATCCCCCTCATTCTCTGTATAATCTTTTACTTTCTGTTGGACTGGAAATTCCCATCAACATACAAACATGCTGAAATATCTCCCATCTTCAAAGTACTTCTCCGACACCGCCACCTCCTCCAGTCACTGTCCAATTTTTCGGTCCCCTTTCTAGCAACAACCCTCAAGAGAGCTGTCTATACTGCTGTTTCCAACTCCTCTTCTTCCATTCTCTCTTAAAGCCATTCTGACCAGTTTCACCTCGGTGCCCAACAAAATTGTTCTTGTCAAGATCAAGAGAGACCTTCATATTGCTAAAATTAATGATCACATCTCACTCTTTGTGTTACTTAGGCACTGCACCAACAGGCACAACCAAGGGGTGCAGCGGGCACCTCCCACCATCACTGCTAACTGCACCATCAGAGTCAACACAAACCCAACTCCCACCTGGAGTGTGATCCGACCTCACCTTCCCATTTCTTCATCCTCATCACCAGCTGCCCCGGCAGCAATGTCATCCCTGCTATCCAGGGCTGAGTCCATGGAGGTCCGCATGACTCCCTGCACTTCACACCAACTGGCTCCAAACCTAGGGTTTTCCTCTAGCCCCATCAAGATAGCAGCTACAAGTCCAGGAGTTCACACTACACCTGTACTTCTGACCGCTTGGCTCCCTCTGCCCTGTGGGCTTGATAATTTCCTTGAATGACTCGCAGAATTCATGGAGTAGCATCTGTACTTAGAGCTACCTATTTATTATAACCATAAAGGATACAAATGAACAAACAGACAAATAAGGCAGGGTTTGGGAGTGGTCCAAGAACAGAGTTCCCATGCCCCCCCAAGGACTTGCTAACCTCCTGAGAGCAGAATGTTCATTCTCCTCAACCTGGAAGCTCTACTGAACCCCATCTTCCAAAGTCTTGATTGGCCTCACCACAGGTCCCTGGAAAGTTACACTGTGAGACTCATGAGGCTTAGTATTAGGCCCCCAGGTGAGCCCTTCTGGGCTGGTCAGCCCCTACTCATTGGGCTCAAGGTGGTCTGGCTCTCAGGAACCAGGAACAAATGCCAAACTGTTTGTTGCAAGGGGGTTCCACACCTCACAGGCAGTGTCTTAGTTCCCTAGTGCTGCTGTAACACAAATAAATATCACAAGGGGGTGGCTTTAAAGAACAGAAATTTATCAGGACAGAAATAACAGTTCAGGAGGCTAGAAGTCTGAATTCAGAGTAGGGTTCTAGTGGGGAGGTCCTTCTTTGTCTATTTCAGACTCTTGTAGCCAGTAATCCTTGGAGTTACTGGGCCTGTAGGTCCATCTGATTCTGTCCTCATCAGACTGTCTGTCTCCCCTCTGGTAGTGCTGGCTTCTGTGTCTAATCTGCTCTTTCTATAATTCAGAAGTAAACAGGTTCAGGACACATCCTAAAGTGATACAGCCTCATCAACATAATAAGGACCCTATTCCCAAATGGGATTACATCCGCAGGTACAGAGGTTAGGATTCCAACACACTTTTGGGAACACGATTCAATTTGTAACAGGCAGTATTTGATTTAGGTCATCACCCCATCTCCTCCTCAACGCACTTTCTTCTCTTGGCTTCCAAAGCACCATGCTTTCTAGGCTTTATTATTTCTCTGGTTGTTCTTTCTCAGTTTCCTTCCTTCTCTGCCCTCCATCTTTGAATATTAAAAAGCCCTAGGACTTAGGCCCAGAACCCCCTATACTGCCTACTTAAACTCTTGGTGATCTCATCCAAACCACCCACATGCTGACAATTCCCAAGTTTACATCTCCAGCTGAGGCCTCTCCCCAAATCCAGACTCATACATCTAACTGCCTAGTCAGCAGCTCCACCAGTGCGTGCGACAGATATCTCAAACTTGTTACCACTAAAACAGCATCTTATTCGCACATCAAAACCAAGTCTACCTCATCTCCATCTGGGTTGAAGGTAACTTCATCTTTGCAGCAAATCAGGCTAAAAAACTTTGAAGTTGAACTTAACTCCTCTTACTCCCCCATCAACTCCACCTTCACAATTCAGAATCCTTCCACTTATAACAACTTCTACTGGAACTCCCCTGGTGGGAGTACCATCGTGTCTAACCTGAGTATTGCAACAGCCTCCTAAGCAGCCAGTCTCTCTACTTCCACCCTTAATGCATAATATCTGCATAATATCACACAGCATCCAGAGTTTAAAACATGTAAGTCAGATCATGAGAAATCCTCTGCTCAAATCCCTGCAGTGGCTCCCCATCTCACTAGAGTAAAAGCCAGACCCTTACTGTGGCTCACGAAGTATTGGTCTGGCTCTCTGTTGGTGCCTGGACCTCATCTCCCCCTCACTCATTATGCTCCAGTCACACTGGCCTTCTAGCTGTTCCTTGGAATTTCCAGGCACAGTCCTCCCACAGCGTGTTTGTGCTTGCTGTTCCCACTGTCTCTACTGGTCTTTCCGACATGTCCTTATAACTAACTCCCTCTATCTCCTTCAGATCTTTGGTGATGTGTCACCTTTTCAGTGAGGCCTACCCTGATCTCCTTTTTAAAAACTGCTATCTACCTCCACCCCAGCACTCCAGTTTTCCTTGTTTTGTGCTACATTTTTTTTCCGTGTTGTTCTTGTTAGCTGCCATCAAGTTGGCCCTTGACTCATGGTGACCCCATAAACAACAGAATGAAATGCTGCTTGGTCCTGCACCGTCCCCATGATTGGTTGCATTTCAGAGTGTTGTGATCCATAGGGTCTTCATTGGCTGATTTTCAGTAGATCACCAAGCCTTTCTTCCTACTCCATCTTACCAGTCTCAAAGCTCTGCTGAAACTTGTTCAGCATCATAGCAACGTGCAAGCCTCCAATGACAGATAGGCGGTGGCTGCACATGAGGTACACTGGCAGGAAATGGAACATGGTTCTCCTGAATGGAAGGCAAGAATTCTATCCCCAAACCACCACTGCCCCCTCTTCTTCCACACAACCTCTTTATTATGGCTGTTGCTTATTATCATAGCTACCTGCTAGAATATAAGTTCCACAGGGGCAGAGGTCTTTAATTTATTATTTATGTTTCCTAATGCCTAGAACAGTACCTGGCACATGGTAGGTGCTCAGTAAACATTTGTTGATTGGCTGAATGAGTGAGTACTAGAATCAGTAAAAATCTGAGCTTAAAGAGATGTTAAAGATGATCTAGTCCCTCACCCCCAATAGTGGCCACTGGTGTCTAGTAATACAAAGTTTCCTGTAAACTAATCATCTGTATATCTGCTGAGAATTTATTTAAAAAAAAGAAATGTTACTGCAATATTAGTAACTATTTATTTTCTATAAGTTGTGTGCTTTATGGATTTAAATGTTGCCTAGCTGAGAAATACATTTGGTTGATCTTAAGAAAATCTCATTTTTATGCAAGTTTACACTAATGTGATATAACCATCTATGAGGCATTGGCATTTCATCCTAATTTTAAAAACCTGGAAAAAAAATAACTGATGAGTCAAATGATTATTCATTAAACGCAATTCAATGCCCTCTGCTGGCTCTAAAGCAAAAAAAAAAAAAATGTTGGAAACGATTTCCAGGTATTTGTTAACTGCTTAAAAAAACACCAAACCTGTTGCTGTCACGTCTATTCCAACTCATAGTGATCCTACAGGACAGAGTAGAACTGCCCCATAGAATTTTCAAGGAGTGCCTGGTGGATTCGAACTGCCAACCTTTTGGTTAGCGGCCATAGCTCTTAACTACTACACCAGCGTTAATTGCTTTAAAATACAAAAATGCTTTTAAAGTTTAAAAGTAAAGTTGAATAAAACTCCTTTATTATCGTGAAAGAAAATGGTTTCAAGAAGCCTTTTTTTTTTTAACTGGAAACTATAATCTTGATTCTTATTTTTAAAATGTTACTGAAATTACAAATACAATAGAAATATAATTTGAGTATAGAAAAATTAAAAAATAAAAATAAAAAAAACCCTGTTGCTATCGAGGCAATTCCAACTGATAGTGACCCTATAGGACAGAGTAGAACTGCCCCATAGGGTTTTCGAGGCTGTAATCTTTATGGCAGCAGACTGCCACATCTTTCTCCTGCAGAGCGGCTGGTGGGTTTGATTAGCAGCCAGGCACTTTTAACCACTACGCCAACTATTTTTCACGGCAACTTTAAATCAAATTTATACTGGAAAAAACCTGGAACAAGTCATACTGATCCCTCAGACGGATATCTGATAGTCTGAAAACTGTGTCACATCTACCCAGGTAGTTAGCAAACAAGCTCAGATTTTGAAATATCAGAATTATTTGCAAAGACTGTTTTCAACAGATGAAATAGCAGAAGGATGAAACTGAAGCCCTTACCTTTAATTTGTAAATCCAGTTGTTTTTCCTTCCCACTAAGTACCTTCCTTGCTTCTTCAACCTTTACATCAACCTTAATAAGATTTACTTTGAGAAATGCAACAAATATTCATATAAAGAGAATATCTACTAGTCTCTCATAATTAACCACACTGACTTAATGTTTCTATTCCAATTTGTATATACTTTCACAATAACACATAATATATACTGTGTTGTATTAGAGCCAGATCTATTCTGGAGTCCCTGGATGGCGCAAATGATTAGCTTCTTGGCTACCACCTGAGAGGTTGGCAGTTCAAACCCACCTCGAGGTGTCTCAAAAGAAAGGCCTGGTGATCTGCTTCAGAAAGGTCACAGCCATGAAAACCCTATGGTGCCCAGTTCTCTAAAACACAAGGGGTCACCATGAGTTGAAACTGACCTGACAGCAACTGGCTTGATTTTTAGTTTTTGTTATGGGTTGAACTGTATCCCCTTAAAACATGTACTGGAATTCTAATCCCTATACTTGCGGATGTAATCCTGTGTGGGAACAGGATTTTCTTTTTTATGTTAGTGAGGTCATGTCAGTGTGGAGTGTGTCATAAACCTAATCACAGACACGGGGACAAGGAAGCACAAACAGGGGAAGACAGATCCCATATGGGCAAGGCACGGAGGAATACAGGGGCTACAGAAGCTGAAGGAGACAAGGATCTTCCCTCAGAGATGACAGAAAGAGAGCCTTCTCCTATAGTTGGTGCTCTGAATCTGGACTTCTAGCCTCCCAACCTGTGAGGAAATAAACTTCTGTTCTTTAAAGACACCTATCTGTGATATTTGTCTTACCATAGCTCCAGGAAACTACGACACTTACCTATACATATTTTCTCCTCCCGTTGCCTGTATGCTTTTTTAAGAGTAAAGGAGAGTATCTTATCTACAAGTAAATTCAACAAGTATTTACTGGGTGGCAATAGTGCTCAGCGATTGGAGGGATGGAAAAATCTCTGTAGCATTAATCCTATGAAATTATTATTGCCACTTTATTATTTCCAATAAAAGCAACTTTACCTTAACAAAGCTCATTCGGATAGTGCACATCTTCGTTAACTCATAAACTACTTCAAATCCATGGTGGACTGACTGTGCAAGCAGCTGGGCAAAGAGCTGGTTGTTGAAGATCTTGAGGCTACAGCCACTGGGGATCTTGCAGACGGTGGCTGGGTGGAAGCCATGCTGGTAGTTGCAGTTACGGCTCTGTACAAATATGCTGCTGTCACTCACGCACTCAGCATAAACTTCCCCCCCTACGTAGTACAAATGAACACCTGTAGAAGCAAAAAAAGAGCCTTTAAACACCAGAACTGTGTTTAGTTTACATTTAACATCATTCCTTTCTCTCTCATGGATTCTTGTAACCTCAAGAGATATGACTACTATAAGGTTAATTTTAATATCACCAATCACAGGCTAGTAAGATGTGTGACCCGGCTTCTTTTCATTGTAATCTGTGTTTCTTTCCATGAGCCCATTTAAAAGTAACCCATGTTTACAATCATTCTGAAATAAGTAGGTCCTCATACACTTCTCTTCCTGTCACCCACTCAATCTTAAGCTTAGTCATTCAAAAATAAAAGGTTTTACAGTACTAGATGCAAAATAAATACATAACGCAGAAAACATCAAATTGTACTTCATGTACATATAAGAATAAAAACTGGACACAGAATCATGAAAATGTTACTTAGGTGCATACACTAAACCTGTTTCAGAGGGAACAATAAGTGAAGTTAAAATTTTATCTTACCAACAGTTAAAAATCCATTTCTTTGAATAAAATGCCTCAAACAGCTACTTCATCTTAAAGTTCATCATCTGAGGTTATAAATCATATAATACTGCCTACCTTTTTTTACTTTTACTTATAATAAAGACTCACAATCAGAATGTAGCTTATATCACTTTATCTAATATTCTTGGGATTAAAAGGCAAAAGAGCATCCTCAGAATGTTGCTGTTCACATTAATTTTCATTCCAAATTAATTTTTTTTAATTAATTTTTATTAAGCTTCAAGTGAACATTTACCATTCCAATCAGTCTGTCACATGTAGGTTTACATACATCTTACTCCCTTCTCCCACTTGCTCTCCCCCTATTGAGTCAGCCCTTTCAGTCTCTCGTTTCATGCCAATTTTGCCATCTTCCCTCTCTATCTTCCCATCCCCCCTCCAGTCAAGAGTTGCCAACACACTCTCCAGTGTCCACCTGATTTAATTAGCTCACTCTTCATCAGCATCTCTCTCCTCCCCACTGACCAGTCCTTTTCATGCCTGATGAGTTGTCTTCGGGGATGGTTCCTGTCCTGCGCCATCAGAAGTTCTGGGGAGCATTGTCTCTGGGATTCCTCTAGTCTCAGTCATACCATTAGGTATGGTCTTTTCATGAGAATTTGGGGTCTGTATTCCATTGGTCTCCTGCTCCCTCAGGAGTTGTCTGTTGTGCTCCCTGACAGGGCAGACATCGATTGTGGCCGGGCACCAACTAGTTCTTCTGGTCTCAGGATGATGTAGGTCTCTGCTTCATGTGGCCCTTTCTGTCTCTTGGGTTCTTGGTTGTCGTGTGACCTTGGTGTTCTTCCTTTGCCTTTGCTCCAGGTGGGTTGAGACCAATTGATGTATCTTAGATGGCCGCTTGTTGGCATTTAGGACCCCAGGCGCCACATTTCAAAGTGGGATGCAGAATGTTTTCGTAATAGAATTATTTTGCCCATTGACTTAGAAGTCCCCTCAAACCAAGTTCCCCAGACCCCAGCCCCTGCTCCGCTGACCTTTGAAGCTTTCATTTTATCCCGGAAACCTCTTTGCTTTTAGTCCAGTCCAATTAGGCTGACCTTCCTTGTACTGAGTGTTGTCTTTCCCTTCACCCAAAGCAGTTCTTATCTACAGATTGATCAATAAAAAGCCCTCTCCCTCCCTCCCTCCCTCCCCCCTTTGTAACCACAAAAGTATGTGTTCTTCTCTGTTTTTTCTATTTCTCAAGATCTTATAATAGTGGTCTTATACAATATTTGTCCTTTTGCCACTGACTCATTTCGCTCAGCATAATGCCTTCCAGATTCCTCCATGTTATGAAATGTTTCAGAGATTCGTCACTGTTCTTTATCGATGCGTAGTATTCCATCGTGTGAATATACCACAATTTATTTACCCATTCATCCGTTGACGGACACCTTGGTTGCTTCCAGCTTTTTGCTATTGTAAACAGAGCTGCAATAAACATGGGTGTGCATGTATCTGTTTGTGTGAAGGCTCTTGTATCTCTAGGGTATATTCCGAGGAGTGGGATTTCTGGGTTGTATGGTAGTTCTATTTCTAACTGTTTAAGATAACGCCAGATGGATTTCCAAGTTGGTTGTATCCAAATTAATTTTTAAGTGATTTTTTTCCCTTCTGTATGTCCAGGTTTGAGATTCAACATTAATTTAGAGCAAGAGGTTGGGTACAGATAAAATGAATAATTTCTTGTCTAATGAGTATTGAACACCAGAACAATTTTTTTCCAACTTTTAATGAAAAAAAAAAAAAAAATTCTCCAGCACTAGTGTTAATATGATTTTAAGTACAGTCACCATGCAGTTAGAAAGTGTTCACAGAAATGATCCAGAATATGTTTATAGGAATATACTTTGGGTATCCTCAAAATGAAAATACAAAATTTTAAAGTAACAGAACTTAAAATAGAACCTTCAGGGGTTCTCAGACCCCAGCTTGCATAACTTTGCACTTAGAAAACATTACTGACAACTACTTAGACTTTCTTTGTCAGGTTCTAAGTAGCACTTGAGGCTATTCTGAGTTATATGTTACTACCAGAAAACCAAACAAATCAGTCTTAGAAAAAATACAACCAGAATGCTCCTTAGAAACAAAGATGATGAGACTTCAACTTGTTTACTTTGGACATGTCATCAGGAAATACTAATTGCTAGAAATGGACATCACATTATGGTTGGTAGAGGGTCAAGGCCTCTAGGTGGCACAAACCATTGACGCTTGATTGCTAACTTAAAGGTTAGAGGTTTGAACCCACACAGCTGGCACCATGGAAGAAAAGACCTGGCAATCTGCTTCCGTAAAGATTATAGCCAAGAAAACTCTATGGAGCAGTTCTACTCTGTAACACATGGGGTCACCATGAGTTGGAATCGACTCAAAGGCCACTAACTACAACAACAACAAAGTAGAGGATCAGCAAAAATGAGGGAAAACCTCAATGACATGGATAGACACAACAGCCCCAATGGTGGACTCAAACATACCAACTACAGTGAAGATGATGTAGGACTGGGCAACATTACATTCTGTTGTACATGGGGTTGCCATGAGTCAGAGCTGACTTAATAGCAACTAACAACCACCACCTCCTACCATATGTATTGTTTTCTTTTTCTCTGTCCATCTATCTTTCCTTAATACAATTTTAGAAAAGAATAATTTTCAGTAATATGTATTCCAACTACATCACTCTGAAGAAAGTGACGCAGTCACACAGATAAAGCACAGCTCTTGATATTTAGGCCAAAGTTCCCCTCTCACTGGCCTGTATCAGACTGGCTTTCCCTCTGCTCAGCCCTTCTTTATCTTATCCATTATTCACTCTGCCTGAACAGCCTTAGGCCTAGCACTCATGTCCAGGCAGTGATGATGAGTAGGCAGAAGGGTACTCGTAATCAGCTGAAACATGGTTGCTTGGCTGGACTGACATGGTGAAGGTAAACTATGAGTAAAAACCAAGCACTGACTTCCTTTAACGACTTCTGCAAATTGCAACAAATCAGTCTGAGAAAAAAACAACCAGAACACTCCTTAGAAACCAAGGATGACAAGACTTCATCTTGTTTACTTTGGACATATCAGAAAAGACCATCACATTTGGTAGAGAGCCAGCAAAAACGAGGAAAACCCTCAATTAGATGGACTGATACAATAGCTGCAATGATGGACTCAACTACATCAAAGATGATGGAGATGGTGGAGGACTGGGCCACCTTTTATTCTGTTGTACATAAGGTCGCCATGGATCAGAGCCATGACTTGACAGCAACTAACAACTGTGAGCTCCAAGTGGGAAGGCCTGCCTCTATGTCGGCTGAGGGTTTTTCTTTTTATTAAAAAAATGGAAATCAGGTGTGAAACAGCTGGAAGGGGCTGCTAAGTGTTTGGTGTATATATTTGAATTGAATGACCTTCAAATATATCACCCTCCCTGAACCTATTAAGTATAGTTAGAACTCTGCTCTTCATCTCGGGGATGATGTTCCATCCTGTTCAAGTCTTATCTGTAAGCACAACATAAGTCAACAATAGTTACAACAGTAGTGAAAGGCCTGGGGAAATAAGCAGTATTTTAGCATCTGGAGAGAGAAGAAAGAGACACAGCCAATGGGACAAGGACCAGGCAGCCTGATTCTGCCCTGGCACCAGAATAAAGATAATTAGAGTGGAAGACCCATTGTGAAGTAGGGTGGATTTTGCCTAGAGATAGCATATTTAAAGAGCCAAGTAGGCAAAGGATTTTATTTGAATCGTTTAGTAGGCCAAATTAGCAGCCTTCAAGCACATGTATCAGATTCAAGGCTTCCACAGAGTAGATCAGTGGTTCTCAAACTTTAGTATGCATCCGAATTGCCTGGGGGGCTTGCTAAAGCACCGGACCATGGACTCCATTCTAGAGTTTTTGATTCAATAGGTCTGGAATGGGGCCCAGCAATTTGCATTTCTAACAAGTTCACAGGTGAGGCCTATGCTGCTGGTCCAGGGACCACATTTTTAGAACCACTGGATTAGCAGCTCAGGCTGTGCTTATAGACCAGTCAATGAAATAGAAATGCAGGATCTCTTAATTGTGTAAAACTTTGCAACTATTTTTAGACAAGAGTTTCATAGTACTGACTATCCTAGTCCAGTTATGAATACTAGCCAACAATCTCATTATATATTTTAACATCTATTTTAGAATTTCACCTTACTGAAAGTCATTTATTTGTGAACTTCCTATTTTAAGTGACATTCCTTTGAAACAGTTCAGAAAAAGATGAATACGTGCAGGTATTACTGCAGCCTACATTATAACAGCCATTTCTTTATTAATTTAGTTAAAAGTGACATCATACATATTACTGGTACCATAAAATATGTATTCTCATACATATTGTTGCGTCAATAAAATACGCTATTAAAATAACTAATTATTTTAATTGAGAAATTTTAGATAAAGAAGTGGGAAACAAAGATACTGTTACAATCCTGTAGCCTATTCTAATTCTTAGTAATAATGACTAATTCCTTAAAGAAAGTACTACCTGTGATTACAAATAGAACCCAGGCAATGTGGCCCTCAGGTAAGTTCTACCCACACTGTGGACTGCATTTCTGCTTGGCCTGTATAATTACCTGAGACTTCCATTTGTGTGTGACTTGCACCTACTGTGTGGTAGTTAATTAGGACCACAGACACCTTGATATGATTTCGGTCTGCCAAGTCTGACTACCAGTGCTCCTTTTAATCCTCTTCTGTAGTCAGGGGGTGCTGGTGAGAGGGTTTCAATGCTCTCTGGAATCTAGTCATAGTCACAGGAAGTCAGTGTCCCAAAGTGGAAGTAATGTGCACAGATCCCAGTCCTGACTGGGAAAGGGGAAAAATGCAGATTGTATTAAGCTACTTCCCTACTGAGAGGACTCTGATGTCTCTTCACTCTCCTTAGAACAAAACCTAAACTTACGAGCACAAACTCAACACCTCCCCTTGAGGTGTAAGTGACCTGCCCTTTCCATTCGATGCCTTATCTTCTGCTCAGCTGTTTTAAAATCTGGTTGGTTACCAGGATGATATGAAGCTTTAAAAAAGTACACACTCCTATAAATAGGCAAATGTATAAAAAAAAAATTTTTTTTTTTTATAGAGACCAAAGCTTATTAGTGGTGAACAGGATGGGAGAGAAGGGAAAAGCGGAGTCATTGCTTAGGGCCTGAGTTTCTATCAGTGGTGGCAGAGCTTGGGAAAGGACAGTGATGATGGCTATAAAATTTGATAAACATAACGTCACTGAACTATACATGTAAAATTTTTTAAGTTGCCAAATGTTTTGTTTATATACATATAAAAAACTCTGTTGCTACTGAGTTGATTCTGGCTCATGGCAACCCTACAGGACAGAGTGAAACTGGGCCCCACAGTTTTTCCAAGACTTAGCAGTCAAGCTCTTAACCACTGAGCCACTAGGGCTCCTTGGATTTATGTATGTATATACTTAAATGATGTAAAATCTGAGATTTTCTTTAAAGAAAAAAATATTGTGGAGGGCACAGAAAGTGAATCATTCAAGCTGGAGACAGCAATGTGAAGATTCAATACATAACTCTCTTTACTTTTGTGTATCTTCGAAATTCTCAATAAAAAAATTGTTAAATGTATGACGAAAAGTAATATAAAAGTACAGATTTCCAGATCCACACGAGGGCTTCAATTTAGAAGGAGGAAATGGGTCCCCTGTGACACCGTGCTTAGCTTAACAGTTGTGCACTTTATGTCAGGTGCACTTTGCTTGGGTCACTCAGGGTTTATAGTCTCTATTAATCATCTTCCAGGTGGCAGCAGGAATCGCTCTTGAGGCAAGTCAGCTGCCGTCCAGTCGATTCCAACTCTTGGCAACCCCATATGTGTCAGACTAGAACTGTGTTCCATAGTTTTCAATAGCTGATTTTTCCAAAGTAGACCACCAGCTGTTTCTTCCAACATGCCTCTGGATAGACCTGAACCTCCAATCTTGAGGCCAGCAGCCAAGAGTATTTGCATCACCCAGGGACTCCACCATTGAGGAACACCTTTTTCTAATTCACACAGTCATCTCTGGGCTGGTGGCCAGGTTGGTCCCCAAAATATATATTTTTAGACTTTCAGCCTCTCTGGACAATATGATGAAAAAGCAGACTTGGGCACAACTGAAACACACTAAGTCTCTAACCTCTATCACTCACACACTCAGGCCCTTGGCCTGGGCTGGGCTGCACCGTCTGCTTCTCTGTCACCTTTGCTGAAATGTGCTGGAACGCCCTTACATGCCCTGTCTCATCCAATCATCACATAGGCAAGAATGCTCGCTGTGGAAAACTTAGCAAATACAAAAACACAGAAAATAAAAATCAGCCACAAATCCACAACCCAGGAATAATCAAACCTAAACGACGGCACTGGGTGTTTTTTTTTTTTAACACTTTGTTATACATCTTTTCAGTCTTGTCTTTTACATGCTTTTATATTGTGGACATTTTCTCATGACATGAAGTACTCTGCAACCTCACATTTAATGGCTGTAATAGTATCCCATTCTATGTTAACGTATGTTCAAAGGTAGAGCAGAAGGGACACTTTGAGACAGGGAGACTGTATTAGTTATCTAGTGTGGTTATTAACAGAAATACCACAAGTGGGTGGCTTTAACAAACAGAAATTTATTTTCTCACAGTTTAGGAGGCTGGAAGTCTGAATTCAGGGCACCGGCTCCAGGCAAAGGCTTTCTCTCTCTGTCAGTTCTGGAGGAAGGTCCTTGTCTCTTCTGAGCTTCTGCTCCTGGGTGACCTTCACGTGCCTTGACATCTCTCTTCCCTCATTTGTTTCTTTAACTTACTTGTTTAATCTCTTTTATATCTCAAAAGAGACTGACTTAAGACACACCCTAACTAATCCTGTCTCATTAACATAACAAAGACAACAGATTCCCAAATGGGATTACGACTACAGGGATAAAGTAAAAATTTACAACACATATTTTGGGGGATACAATTCAATCTATAACATTCCACCCTTTGGCCCCTCAAAATTCATGTCCCTCCCACAGGCAAAATACATTCACCCCCTCACAGCATCCCAAAAGTCTTAAAATCAACTCCACGTCAAAAAATCTCATCTTCTGAATCATCTAAATCAAATATGGGTGAGACTTTAGGCATATTCCATCCTGGGGCAAAATTCCACTTCATCTGTGGACCTGTGAAATCCAGAATACAAGTTATCTGCTCCCCAGGTATAATGGTGGAACAGGTACAAGGTACACATTTCCATTACAAATGGGAGAAATTTGAGGGAAAGAAGGGATAACAGGCACCAAGCAAATCTAAAACCCAGCACAACAAATTACATTAGTTCTCAAGCCTTGAAAATAATCCTCTGTTCTCTGAGACCACCTGGGCCTTGGCCCCACCCTCCAGACTCTTAAGTGTTGGTCACACCCTCTGGATTTTGGCTTCGGTTCCGCCTCCCAGGCCCACTGGGATGGCAACCCTGCTCCCTTGGCTTTGGGTGGCCCCATTCTAGTCCATCTGAGTGGCAACCTTACACCTCTAGGCCCCGGCAGGCCCTATTTTTCTGCTCCTTGGGCACGGCAATCCAGCCCCCTCAACTTTCAACAGTGGCCCCATCCTCTTGGCCAAACTGAATGGCAGCCCCATATTCAGAAACCAAGTTGGTGAAGACCTGAATCTTTGAAACTTAGGAGGCCATGGATCTACCCTTTGACACCCCAGAGACCATTATGGCCCCACCCTTTGAGAGCAAGGCAGCTCTGCTTCCCATGCTCCCTCCAACAGTTCTGCAGATCTCCAAGCTGCTCCAGGGATGGTTCTTTGTCTTTTCTTGGAAGACAACAGATGTAGTTCCTTTGGCCTGTTTCCTGCCTGTAGAGTTCCAAGAGGCAGACAGTGCTCTCTCCTTTCATTCTTTCTGTGTCTCCTTTAACCTAAGCTGATGGGTTTTAGGCTGTGTTAGTTTGTTAGATTCATCAGTAACAGGCTTAATCTCTTTAACAAAAGATTGTATAGCCACATCCTTGGTGAAAATTCTAGGAAATGTGTCCTTAGTTTGTACAACAGAATTTGTCAAACTTTTAAGTTTTGTTTCCATTTTGCACAGTTCATTTTTAAGTCTATCCCTTCCTCTCATATTTTACTATAAGTGGCAAAGAGAAACCACACAGCCCCTTTAAGATTTTGCTTCAAAGTCTCCTCAGCTACATATCCAAGTTCATCACGTATAAGTTCTACCTTCCACCAAACATTTGAACATAATTCAGACAAATTCTTTGCCACTGCATAAAAAGCATTGCCCTTCCTCCATTGTCCAATTACATGTTTATCATTTTCTTTCAAAGCCTCACCAGGAGCACATTTAATGGCCACACTTCTAGCAATGTTCTGTTGCTGGTGCCATTTGTATTTTCTAAGAGGACAGAGACTTTCTCTATAGCTCTCCTTACTTCCTTCTGAGCCCTCACCAGAATTGCCTTTGATGTCCATGATTCTACCAACAGCCTCTTCAAGGCAATTTAGGCTTTTTGACTATTAAGAAAAAAAAGAAAAAACATTGCCGTCGAGTCGATTCCAACTCACAGTGACCCTAAAGGACAGAATAGAACTACCCCATAGGGTTTCCAAGGAGCAGCTGGTGGATGCCAACTGTTGACCTTTTGGTTAGCAGCTGAGCTCTTAACCACTGTGCCACCAGGGCTCAATTTTACTATTAGGTACCTTAAAACTCTTCCAGGGAGTTCTGGTCATTATGGCGCCTTAGATACACATACCGTGACAACAAAGACTCAAGAAATTAAGTAAAACAGACACAAAAAACAACTTAAGAAACAGACTGAGCACTCAGTGGAAGGAGAGGCAGAAGAAGGCCAGCAGGAAAACAGAGACTCATGGATCGACTGTACCCTGCCTGCTGGCAAGGAGCAGCGTGGCCATTTTGGGATGGCAACGAACAATAACCCAGAGTGAGGAACTCAGAAAGCAACCAGAAAGACAGCATAGCTGGTGGTAGAGGTTCTGTGAAAACAACCCCAGAAAGAGGACAAGGTGGATGGGATGTGGCTAGGGATGGAGCACCCCTGAGGAGTGGAAGTGGGGAAATGGTATAGCTTTGAAAGCAGGGTACCATGAGGAAGGACCTCTACAGCAAATGGAATAGCCAAAGTCATCAGAGCCTTAGAGAAGGAGAAAGTATAGACAGGGAATGCACATTTGCGGGTCACTAAAACGGAGGAAGAGAGGGGCAGGTGAAGTCTCTAGCCCCTCTGGTGCATGCAAGAAGCCAGCTAGGAATTAGTGCAGGGACTGCTTGTTGGTGGAGGCACCTGGCTGTTTATATGACAGCCACTCAGGGAAAATTCAACTCACAGAATAACAACTACAGCACCTCCCCCCCAGAATCTACCCAGTGCAAACAGTCGCTGCCATCTACATTAGTGTGTGCCCTGAGTTGCAGGTGGACAGAACCAAGGTAGGCAAGTCCAGTCATACCCACAACACCCTCCCTGAGGCAGAGGGGCCCACACCGAAAGGCACAAACCCAACCACACTCACCACCTCCTCCCTGAGGTACAGGTGGCTTACACTTCCATGTGCAAGCCTGGTCACCCCATCACCCCTCCCTGAGGCACAAGAGCCCATGCCCATTCTGCCCACCCCCAAGCAGCTTCACCCATCTGGCAATTGTGAGCATGCACTCCCACCATGTTAACTAGTGAGAGGAAATCATGCCCAGCCAACAGACACCAAAGTCACACATAGACCAGAACCACAAAATAAAATAATACGAAGGAAGAAAGACATTATAAAGAGAAAGAAAAGAAAACAATGCTCCAGACACATCAAAACTGATAAAAAATATCAGCATAAAACATACGTATAATCAATCAGTCAATCAATCAACAAACACCTTAACACCTTGGAGACAGCAGACAATACCAAGTCATATGATGAAACAGGATTAAGGTGGTGCCAACAAGTGACCAAAATAAAGGGGTAGAAAACGTTTCTAAGGAAGAAATGGTAATTGAACTACCTGATAAGGAATCAAAGGACTTACGTATAGGTTCCTCAGAGGGATCATGGAAAACACAGACAAAACTCCAGAAGAATTCAGGAAAAGAATGTAAGAAAAAAATGACAAAATAAATATACAATTAAAAACCATAGCAAAAAAAAAAAACAAACTAGAAATCCAAAAGATTAACAATAAAATATCAGAAATCAATAACTCAATGGAAGGATGTAGAAGTAGAATTGAATCAATGGAAGAAAGAATCAGCAAAAATGGAGGACAAGTCCCTTGACACTATTTTGTTGGAGGAACAACCAGAAAAAAGAATGAAGAAAGCCTAAGAGTTATGGGGGCCACTATCAAGAGGAATAATTAATGCATAATAGGAACTCCACAACACGAGGAGAAAAAAAAAAGTAGAGAGAATTTTTGAAGATATACTGGCAAAAACTTTTCGGATATTATTAAAGATGAGGTTTCCATTCAAGAAGCTCAACGAACCCTAAACAGGATAGACCCCAAAAGAAAGTCACGAAGACATACCATAATCAAACTTTCCGAAACCAAAAACAAAAAAAGAATTCTGAGAGCAGCTCATGAAATATGAAATATCACCTACAAAGGGTCACCAATAAGACTAAGTGCTGATTTCTAAACAGAAACTATTTAGGCAAGAAGGTGATTGGATGACACATATAAAACTCTAAGAAAAGAAAGCCAGGCAAGAATCATATATCCAGCAAAACTGTTTTTCAAATACAATGGCAAAACTAGGACATTCCCAGGTAAGCAGAAATTAAGGGAATTTGTAAAAACCAAACCAACATTACAAGAAATATTAAAGAGAGTCCTTTGTACAGAGAAACAATTGACAACAACCTGAGATTATGACACATGACACTATCACCCTGATACCAACCCAGAAAAAGAATTCTCAAAAGTAAAATAAAGCTGCAAAACAGAAAACCAGAGATGTCAATCTGTAAAGGATGACAACTTCAAAACAAACAGGGAACAAACTGTGTAGCTATAGAAGTTCCATAAGGAAAGGAAGTCAAGGTGCTATCAAGACATAACAGACTGTTTTAAGCTTAGGAACATAAAGGTAAATTTCAGAGTAAGCACAAAAAAATTAATAAATCTACTCACCAAAATAAAGAAAATAAGAGACTCAGTAAACACAAAATCAACAACAATGAAGGACACAAAAACAAAATCCATAAACAAAAACAACTCAGCACAGAAAATGAAGAATAAACCATTAACAGCTCAAAAAAAAAAAAATAACAGTAGCAGTAAATTCATATCTATAGATAATCACACTAAAAGCAAGTGGATTAAATGCATCAGTCAAGAGACAGAGAGTGGCAAAATGGATTTTAAAAAAGTCCTATCAAGACACTGCCTACAAGAGACACGTCTTAGAAGCATTAACAGGCTAAAAATCAAAACATGGATAAAAATATATCAAGCAAACAGTAACCAAAAGAGAGCAGAAGTGGCAATAATAATCTCTGATAAAATAGACTTTAAGTTAAAACCCATTATAAGAGACATAGAAGGTCATTATATAACGATTAAAGGTCAATCCACCAAGAGGAAGACATACAGAATAAATATTTACGCACCCAATGACAACTCCGAAATACATTAAACAAACTCTAACAAAACTGAAAAGAGAAATACAGTCTTTCCTCACTTATCGACATGGTTAGGTTCCAAAGACCAGGTTATTATGCTGAAGTCAGTGTTATGCCAAATTACATCATTACGTAACTGACAAACACTGAGAATTCATGGCCCAGTCAGGATGACACATAAACTTAACCATCACACCCAGCACTACTCTCGCCTCACAACTTGGCATTCGTTAATGCCAGATGTATGTTGTTAACGCACAAAATAGCTGGATAGTAGATTTTTTTACTATTGTCATATATGTGAAATGTTGGCTAACGAGATAGTTGACAAATGAGAAGAGGGTGTAGACAATTCTACAATAAGAGTAGGAGACTTCAACACACCACTTTTGATGATGGACAGAACAACCAGAGATAAACTCAACAAAGATATAGAAGATCTAAACACAATCAATGAACTCGATCTCATAGACATATACAGAACACATCACCCAATAGCAGCACAGTACATAGTCTTCTGCAACGCACATCTATTATTCTCCAGAACAGACGATGTTTTAGGCCACAAATCAAGCTTCAGTAAATTCAAAAACACTGAAATAATTCAAAGCATTTTCTCTGATCGTAACACTATAAAATTAGAAATCAATAACAGACGGAGCAAGGAAAAAAATACATGGAAATTGAATAACACCTTGCTTAAAAACTATTGAGTAATAGAAGAAATTAAACATGAAATTAAAATATTCTTAGAATCAAATGAGAATGAAAACAGAACATACCAAAATCTTTGGGACAAAGCAAAAGCAGTGCTTAGAGGAGAATTCATAGCAATAAATGCACATAAAAAGAAGGGCCAAAATGAGTAGCTTAATCCTACAACTTGAACAAACAGAAAAGGAACAGCAAAAGAATTCCATAGTTATCAGAAAGCAGGAAGTAATAAAGGTTGGAACAGAAATAAATGAAACAGAAAACAGAAAAATAATAGAAAGAATCATCAAGACTAAAAGTTGGTTCTTGAAAGGATCAATAAAATTGACAAACTACTTGCCAAATGGTCAAAGAAAAAAATGAGCAACTAGAAGTCAACAACAGGTTAAATATGGAAAAAAATTAGATGAAAACTAATATTTTAGTAATGTAAATAATAGGTTACTAAGAAATTATTGGGTCATACAAGAAATCAAAAGTGGAATAAAAAAACTCCTACAATCAAACAAAAATGAAAGCACAACATATTAAAACCTTTTGGACAAGCAAAAACAGTACTGAGAGAAATTTATAGCAATAGCTGATTAGTAAAAAATACTATACTCTGACAAATTTTAAAACCTAGAGCAAACAAACAAATTCCTGGTAACATACTACCTACCCAAATTAACATAAGCAGAGGTAGAAATTTTAAACAGACCTATCACAAAAGAAGAGATTGAAGATGTCGTTAAAAAACTACCAACAGGTCATAAATTTTACCTCTCTCAGGAACTTCTTGTCGGTTCCCTTAGCAATGTGTGTTTGAATTAAAAAAACAACGGTGGGCGGAGCCAAGATGGCGGACTAGGCAGACGCTACCTCGGATCCCTCTTACAACAAAGACACGGAAAAACAAGTGAATCGATCACATACATAACAATCTACGAACCCTGAACAACAAACACAGATTTAGAGACGGAGAACGAACTAATACGGGGAAGCAGCGATTGTTTCCAGAGCCTGGAGCCAGCATACCAGTCAGGTACGGCACAAGCACAGAGACCTGCTCCACCCCCCTGAACTAACCCCGGGAGGGGGACTAGCCGGTTCCACGGGCGGCGTGGGACGCAGCCGTTAGGAGAAGTCCCCGGGAGGCAGTGACTGATCTTGGAGCAGAAAGAGCAGCACCCGAGCCGGGGAACCGTCCCACAGGGATTTGGACTGCACGCAGGTACGCCATAAACACGGAGAGTTGCTCCACCCCCTGAACTAACCCCGGGAAGGTGACCATCCGGGTCGCGCGGGCGGCGTGGGACGCAGCCGGTAGGAGAAGTCCCCGGGAGGCAGCGACTGGTATTGGAGCAGGGAGAACAGCGTTCCAGCCGGGACACTCGGTCGCGGCACAAGCACGGGGAGCTACTCCACCCATCTGAACTAACCCCGGGAGGGGGCCCACCTGGTTCACGGGGGCGGCACGGCCACGCGGCTGGAGGGACGAGAAGTCCCCGGGAGGCAGCGACTGATTTTGGAGTCGAGAGTGCACCGTCCCAGTAGGGGAGCCTTGACGCTGGGCGTGGGGCTGGAAGCGGAGGATCTGACCGTGACTCCAGCGGGCCAGACCCCCCGGGGGCAATCTCCACACAGACAGCACACATAGGCGACGCGCCCGCGGGAATCTCAGATATAATAGCCTTTCCAAGCAAGACAAGCAACTCTGGCTATATTCTGAGTTGCTACTCTCCTATCTCTCTGTTCCCTCCCCCACCCTCCCCAGGCGGCTTCATTAACATCTGAATAGCCTGAGCCAGAGGGAGAACTCTGATAGGGATCTGACTGCAGTTTTTTTTTAGCGGATTTTCTGGAAAAACTAGTTTCCCAGTGATGGCTCGGAGACAACAATCCATATCAAACCACTTAAAGAAGCAGACCGTGACAGCTTCTCCAACTCCCCAAACAAAAGAATCAAAATCTTTCCCAAATGAAGATACAATTTTGGAATTATCAGATACAGAATATAAAAAACTAATTTACAGAATGCTTAATGATATCACAAATGAAATTAGGATATCTGCAGAAAAAGCCAAGGAACACACTGATAAAACTGTTGAAGAACTCAAAAAGATTATTCAAGAACATACTGGAAAAATTAATAAGTTGCAAGAATCCATAGAGAGACAACATGTAGAAATCCAAAAGATTAACAATAAAATAACAGAATTAGACAACGTAATAGGAAGTCAGAGGAGCAGACTCGAGCAATTAGAATGCAGACTGGGACATCTGGAGGACCAGGGAATTAACACCAACATAGCTGAAAAAAAATCAGATAAAAGAATTAAAAAAAATGAAGAAACCCTAAGAATTATGTGGGACTCTATCAAGAAGGATAACCTGCGGGTGATTGGAGTCCCAGAACAGGGAGGAGGGACAGAAAACACAGAGAAAATAGTTGAAGAACTTCTGACAGAAAACTTCCCTGACATCATGAAAGACGAAAGGATATCTATCCAAGATGCTCATCGAACCCCATTTAAGATTGATCCAAAAAGAAAAACACCAAGACATATTATCATCAAACTCACCAAAACCAAAGATAAACAGAAAATTTTAAAAGCAGCCAGGGAGAAAAGAAAGGTTTCCTTCAAGGGAGAATCAATAAGAATATGTTCTGACTACTCAGCAGAAACCATGCAGGCAAGAAGCGAATGGGACGACATATACAGAACACTGAAGGAGAAAAACTGCCAGCCAAGGATCATATATCCAGCAAAACTCTCTCTGAAATATGAAGGCGAAATTAAGATATTTACAGACAAACACAAGTTTAGAGAATTTGCAAAAACCAAACCAAAGCTACAAGAAATACTAAAGGATATTGTTTGGTCAGAGAACCAATAATATCAGATATCAGCACAACACAAGGTCACAAAACAGAACGTCCTGATATCAACTCAAATAGGGAAATCACAAAAACAAACAAATTAAGATTAATTAAAAAAAAAAAAAAACACATAACAGGGAATCATGGAAGTCAATAGGTAAAAGATCACAATAATCAAAAAGAGGGACTAAATACAGGAGGCATTGAACTGCCATATGGAGAGTGATACAAGGCGATATAGAACAATACAAGTTAGGTTTTTACTTAGAAAAATAGGGGTATATAATGAGGTAACCACAAAAAGGTATAACAACTCTATAACTCAAGACAAAAACCAAGAAAAACGTAACGACTCAACTAACATAAAGTCAAACACTATGAAAATGAGGATCTCACAATTTACTAAGAAAAACGCCTCAGCACAAAAAAGTATGTGGAAAAATGAAATTGTCAACAACACACATAAAAAGGCATCAAAATGACAGCACTAAAAACTTACTTATCTATAATTCCCCTGAATGTAAATGGACTAAATGCACCAATAAAGAGACAGAGAGTCACAGACTGGATAAAGAAACACGATCCATCTATATGCTGCCTACAAGAGACACACCTTAGACTTAGAGACTCAAATAAACTAAAACTCAAAGGATGGAAAAAAGTATATCAAGCAAACAATAAGCAAAAAAGAAGAGGAGTAGCAATATTAATTTCTGACAAAATAGACTTTAGACTTAAATCCACTACAAAGGATAAAGAAGGACACTATATAATGATAAAAGGGACAATTGATCAGGAAGACATAACCATATTAAATATTTACGCACCCAATGACAGGGCTGCAAGATACATAAATCAAATTTTAACAGAACTGAAAAGCGAGATAGATACCTCCACAATTATAGTAGGAGACTTCAACACACCACTTTCGGAGAAGGACAGGACATCCAGCAAGAAGCTCAACAGAGACACGGAAGATCTAATTACAACAATCAACCAACTTGACCTCATTGACTTATACAGAACTCTCCACCCAACTGCTGCAAAATATACTTTTTTTTCCAGCGCACATGGAACATTCTCTAGAATAGACCACATATTAGGACATAAAACAAACCTTTGCAGAGTCCAAAACATCGAAATATTACAAAGCATCTTCTCAGATCACAAGGCAATAAAACTAGAGATCAATAACAGAAAAACGAGGGAAAAGAAATCAAATACTTGGAAAATGAACAATACCCTCCTGAAAAAAGACTGGGTTATAGAAGACATCAAGGAGGGAATAAGGAAATTCATAGAAAGCAACGAGAATGAAAATACTTCCTATCAAAACCTCTGGGACACAGCAAAAGCAGTGCTCAGAGGCCAATTTATATCAATAAATGCACACATACAAAAAGAAGAAAGAGCCAAAATCAGAGAACGGTCCCTACAACTTGAACAAATAGAAAGTGAGCAACAAAAGAATCCATCAGGCACCAGAAGAAAACAAATAATAAAAATTAGAGCTGAACTAAATGAATTAGAGAACAGAAAAACAATTGAAAGAATTAACAAAGCCAAAAGCTGGTTCTTTGAAAAAATTAACAAAATTGATAAACCATTGGCTAGACTGACTAAAGAAATACAGGAAAGGAAACAAATAACCCGAATAAGAAATGAGAAGGACCACATCACAACAGAACCAAATGAAATTAAAAGAATCATTTCAGATTATTATGAAAAATTGTACTCTAACAAATTTGAAAACCTAGAAGAAATGGATGAATTCCTGGAAAAACACTACCTACCTAAACTAACACATTCAGAAGTAGAACAACTAAATAGACCCATAACAAAAAAAGAGATTGAAACGGTAATCAAAAAACTCCCAACAAAAAAAAAGTCCCGGCCCGGACGGCTTCACTGCAGAGTTCTACCAAATTTTCAGAGAAGAGTTAACACCACTACTACTAAAGGTATTCCAAAGCATAGAAAATGACGGAATACTACCCAACTCATTCTATGAAGCCACCATCTCCCTGATACCAAAACCAGGTAAAGACATTACAAAAAAAGAAAATTATAGACCTATATCCCTCATGAACATTGATGCAAAAATCCTCAACAAAATTCTAGCCAATAGAATCCAACAACACATCAAAAAAATAATTCACCCTGATCAAGTGGGATTTATACCAGGTATGCAAGGCTGGTTTAATATCAGAAAAACCATTAATGTAATCCATCACATAAATAAAACAAAAGACAAAAACCACATGATCTTATCAATTGATGCAGAAAAGGCATTTGACAAAGTCCAACACCCATTCATGATAAAAACTCTTACCAAAATAGGAATTGAAGGAAAATTCCTCAACATAATAAAGGGCATCTATGCAAAGCCAACAGCCAATGTCACTCTAAATGGAGAGAACCTGAAAGCATTTCCCTTGAGAACGGGAACCAGACAAGGATGCCCTTTATCACCGCTCTTATTCAACATCGTGTTGGAAGTCTTAGCCAGGGCAATCAGGCTAGACAAAGAAATAAAAGGTATCCGGATTGGCAAGGAAGAAGTAAAGTTATCACTATTTGCAGATGACATGATTATATACACAGAAAACCCTAAGGAATCCTCCAGAAAACTACTGAAACTAATAGAAGAGTTTGGCAGAGTCTCAGGTTATAAAATAAACATACAAAAATCACTTGGATTCCTCTACATCAACAAAAAGAACACCGAAGAGGAAATAACCAAATCAATACCATTCACAATAGCCCCCAAGAAGATAAGATACTTAGGAATAAATCTTACCAAGGATGTAAAAGACCTATACAAAGAAAACTACAAAGCTCTACTACAAGAAATTCAAAAGGACATACTTAAGTGGAAAAACATACCTTGCTCATGGATAGGAAGACTTAACATAGTAAAAATGTCTATTCTACCAAAAGCCATCTATACATTTAACGCACTTCCGATCCAAATTCCAATGTCATATTTTAAGGGGATAGAGAAACAAATCACCAATTTCATATGGAACGGAAAGAAGCCCCGGATAAGCAAAGCACTACTGAAAAAGAAGAAGAAAGTGGGAGGCCTCACCTTACCTGACTTCAGAAACTATTATACAGCCACAGTAGTCAAAACAGCCTGGTATTGGTACAACAACAGACACATAGACCAATGGAACAGAATTGAGAACCCAGACATAGATCCATCCACGTATGAGCAGCTGATATTTGACAAAGGACCAGTGTCAATTAACTGGGGAAATGATAGCCTTTTTAACAAATGGTGCTGGCATAACTGGATATCCATTTGCAAAAAAATGAAACAGGACCCATACCTCACACCATGCACAAAAACTAACTCCAAGTGGATCAAAGACCTAAACATAAAGACTAAAACGATAAAGATCATGGAAGAAAAAATTGGGACAACCCTAGGAGCCCTAATACAAGGTATAAACAGAATACAAAACATTACCAAAAATGATGAAGAGAAACCCGATAACTGGGAGCTCCTAAAAATCAAACACCTATGCTCATCTAAAGACTTCACCAAAAGAGTAAAAAGACCACCTACAGATCGGGAAAGAATTTTCAGCTATGACATCTCCGACCAGCGCCTGATCTCTAAAATCTACATGATTCTGTCAAAACTCAACCACAAAAAGACAAACAACCCAATCAAGAAGTGGGCAAAGGATATGAACACACATTTCACTAAAGAAGATATTCAGGCAGCCAACAGATACATGAGAAAATGCTCTCGATCATTAGCCATTAGAGAAATGCAAATTAAAACTACGATGAGATTCCATCTCACACCAGCAAGGCTGGCATTAATCCAAAAAACACAAAATAATAAATGTTGGAGAGGCTGCGGAGAGATTGGAACTCTCATACACTGCTGGTGGGAATGTAAAATGGTACAACCACTTTGGAAATCTATCTGGCGTTATCTTAAACAGTTAGAAATAGAACTACCATACAACCCAGAAATCCCACTCCTAGGAATATACCCTAGAGATAAAAGAGCCTTCATACAAACAGATATATGCACACCCATGTTTATTGCAGCTCTGTTTACAATAGCAAAAAGTTGGAAGCAACCAAGGTGTCCATCAACGGATGAATGGGTAAATAAATTGTGGTATATTCACACAATGGAATACTACGCATCGATAAAGAACAGTGACGAATCTCTGAAACATTTCATAACATGGAGGAACCTGGAAGGCATTATGCTGAGCGAAATTAGTCAGAGGCAAAAGGACAAATATTGTATAAGACCACTATTATAAGATCTTGAGAAATAGTAAACCTGAGAAGAACACATACTTTTGTGGTTACGAGGGGGGGAGGGAGGGAGGGTGGGAGAGGGTTTTTTATTGATTAATCAGTAGATAAGAACTGCTTTAGGTGAAGGGAAAGACAACACTCAATACATGGAAGGTCAGCTCAATTGGACTGGACCAAAAGCAAAGAAGTTTCCGGGATAAAATGAATGCTTCAAAGGTCAGCGGAGCAAGCGCGGGGGTCTGGGGAACATGGTTTGCGGGGACTTCTAAGTCAATTGGCAAAATAATTCTATTATGAAATCATTCTGCATCCCACTTCGAAATGTGGCGTCTGGGGTCTTAAATGCTAACAAGCAGCCATCTAAGATGCAGCAATTGGTCTCAACCCACCTGGAGCAAAGGAAAATGAAGAACACCAAGGCCACATGACAACTAAGAGCCCAAGAGACAGAAAGGGCCACATGAACCAGAGACCTACATCATCCTGAGACCAGAAGAACTAGTTGGTGCCCGGCCACAATCGATGACTGCCCTGACAGGGAGCTCAGCAGAGGACCCCTGAGGGAGCAGGAGATCAGTGGGATGCAGACCCCAAATTCTCATAACAAGACCAAACTTAATGGTCTGACTGAGACTGGAGGAATCCCGGCGGCCATGCTCCCCAGACCTTCAGCTGACACAGGACAGGAACCATCCCCGAAGACAACTCTTCAGAAATGAAAGGGACTGGTCAGCGGGTGGGAGAGAGATGCTGATGAAGAGTGAGCTAATTATATCAGGTGGACACTTGAGATTGTGTTGGCAACTCTTGCCTGGAGGGGGGATGGGAGGATAGAGAGAGAGGGAAGCCGGCAAAATTGTCAAGAAAGGAGAGACTGAAAGGGCTGACTCAAGACGGGGAGAGTAAGTGGGAGTAGGGAGTGAGATGTATGTAAACTTATATGTGACAGACTGTTTGGATTTGTAAACGTTCACTTGAAGCTTAATAAAAGTAAAAAAAAAAAAAAAAAAAACTACCAACAACGACAACAAAAAACCAGGACCAGATGATTGCACTGGACAATTCTACCAAACATTCAGGGAAGAGCTGACACCAATCCTACTCAATTCTCTTCAAAAACACAGAAGAGGAAAGAACAGTACTGAACTCCTTTATGAAGCCAGCATAACCCTGATACTGAAACCAGGCAAAGACATCATAAAAAAAGAAAACTATAGACCAATATCCTTTATGAAGGTAGATGAAAAATTTTTCAACAAAATTCTAGCCAACAGACTATAACATATCAAAAAAATCATACACCATGACCAAGTGGGATTCATACCAGGATAACAAGGGTGGTCCAACATCAGAAAATTAATCACTGTAATCCATCACATAAATAAAACAAAGGAGGGTGGAGGTCACGTGGTGCCATACATATGCACCATTCTGACCCTCAGCAGCAAAGGTCCGAAAAGCTAAGTAAAATAGATACAAACGTCAATTCTGGAACCCTCTGCATCAAATGAAGGGATAAAGAACTACATCAAACACCTAAAGGAAGAAGAAACTGACAAGACAACAGAGAACGAGGAGAGATACGAAGTGGAGGTCCCCTGCCAACTAACACGGCACAGAGTCGCCATCTTAGAACACAGACAGCAAGGACCCTTGACAGGGAGTATGGGAAGGCAACTTCACAGAGCTCCCAACCGGAGACAGAGAACTTAGTAAACAGAGAAACATGCTCTCCCACTTCTCCCCCTTCTGTCCTGTACACCATCTCCACCCATTCCCGATGAGCCAAACTGTGCCACTTGACTAATGGGTTACCAGCCTGCTACCACCCTGAGTCCATCTTGTCCCCACAGATGGATTCCCGCCAAACCATTTTTTCTCTTTTCTTTTTCCATCCTACCTAGCACCATACACCACCTCACTCCTTCCTGATGGGCCATGCCACACTGCACAGCTAGAATTGCTGGCTCACCACTGCCCCGGGTCTGCCCCGCCCCCACCCATCATGTCATTTTCCCCCCTTTCTTCCTTCTGTTTCTCCCTTCCACCTAGCCCCACATGCCACCTCCACCCCTTGACAATGCGCCACACCGCACTAGCATGGCTAGAGCTACCAGCCTGCTGCCACCTTGAGTCTACCTGTTCCCACCTGCCGGCTCCCACAGTACTATTGTTTTTTTGTTTTTTTTTTGCTTATTTTTCTTTCTGTTCTTTCTCCCTCCCAACTAGCCTCACATGTCACCTCCTCTCCCTTTGAATGGGCTCTTGCACCTGCCTTGCCCACACTCACCAGCCTCCGCCATGTTGCAATTTTTTTAATTTATTTTTTGTCTTTATTTTTCTCATTTTATTATTTTGTCTTTCCTCTTTCTTCCTTTTCTTTCTGACTCCCACCTATCCTGTACACTACCTCCCACCCCCTGCCACCAGACTCTGCAGCACTGCTATGGCTAGAGAACTGCCAGTCTGCTGCCACCCTGGGTCCACCACACCCCCACCTGCTGACTCCTGCTGTGCACGCATTTTTTTTCCTGTTCTTTTCTTTCCCCCTCCCACCTGCTCCCATAAGCCACCTCCTTCTTCCTTCCCAATGGCATTCAAGTCCATCTCACCCCCACTTGTTGGCCTCCACCACATAAAAAAAAAAAAAAAAAAAAGTAATTTTTATTTCTTTCCTCTTCTTTCTCCCTCCCATAGAGCCTTGTGTGCCATCTCCCTTCCTTCCCGATGGACCCCGCCATGCTGCTGCGGCTACAGAGCCACCAGCTCACCAGCCCACTGCTACCCCAGGTCCTACCCACCGCTGCCCATGGCCCCCACCACGCCAATTTTTTTTTTTCATTCTTTTCTTTCTACCTCCCACCTAGCTCGATAAGTCACCTCTCCTGCCTTCCCAACAGCCCCTGGATCCACCTGCCCCTACTTTACAGCCCCTACTGGGTCAAATTTTTTCTTATTTTCTCTTTCTCTTCCTTCCCTTTTCTCCCTCCACCAACCTAGCCCTGTATGCTACCCTCTTCCTGCCAGTCCCCATCATGCCATCGTAGCTAGAGTGTAACTGGTGCTCAGGCCCCTGCCACACTGGGACCACTCTGCTCCTTCCCTCCCAACACTCAGTGAACTGCTGAACTGTGGGAAATGAACCTGTACCACTCCCTGACCGACACCCACAGAAATCTGGGCAGAGGCTCCCACACTGCCGGCCAACATCAGGAGACAGACAGCAACCACCCAGTTTTCCCTCAGCCACCTCACCAAATCAGTGTACAGCAAAACAGACATGTCTTGCCTGCTGCTGCCCTGCCAGCCTGAACAAGATGGTGAGAGGTATCGTCCCCAAAGACAAGCAAGCAGCAAAGTGCACCTGGCCAGACAGACTGAACATATCAAAACAAAAAAGCAGGACAAAAAAAATGAATGTATAATCAATCAGTAAAGAAAATAATACCTTAATGTCTCAGAGACAGCAGACAATATCAAAACTTATAAAAATACAGAGAAACCATGAAAACATAGACAAAATCAAGGAAAACATAAACAAAGCAATGGAAGAATTCAGGAAAAACATACAAATACAAAATGTCACAATAAATAAACAATTAGAACGCATAAAAGAGAGCAAGTAGAAATCTAAAAAATAACAAAGTTTCAGAAATACACAACTCAGTAGAAGGTCTTAGCAAATTTTAAACAATGGAAGGCAGATCAGCAAGATTAAAGACAAACTCATGGACGCCATTTTGTTTGAGGAAAAATCAGAGAAAGAATGAAGAAAACCTAAGAACTGTGTGGGGCACAATCAAGAGGAAAAATTTGGACATGATTGGAGAACAGTGGGAGAAAATGGAAAACAGAGAAGATTGTTGAAGATTTGCTAGCAGAAAACTTCCTGAATATCATTAAAGATGAAAAGCTGACCATCCAAGAAGCTCAATGAACTCAATATATCATAGACCCCAAAAGAAAGTCACCAAGACATATCATAATCACACTTGCCAAAACAAGAGACAAAGGGTCCTGAAAGCAGCTCATGAAAAATGAAGTCACTTACGGATGGGAAACAATAAGCCTAAGCTCTGATTACTCAGCAGAAACTATGCCAACAAGGATGCAATGGGATGACATATATATATAAAACCTTCAAAGAAACTGCCAACAAAGAATAAAATATCCTGCAAAACTCTTTCAAATCTGATGGCAATTAAAGACATTCCAAGATAAACAGAAATTAAGGGAATTCATAAAAACCAAACCAAACTTACAAGTAATATTAAAGGGAGTCCTTTTGTTACAGAACCAACAACAGACAACAAGCAGAGTCTAGCACACACAGCAGCACGAGCCAGATACCAACCTAGGTAAAGAGCGCTCAGTAATAAAATAAAGCTAATAGCCTTGAAATAGGGTTAACAGAGAGGCCAATCTGTAAACGACAATGTCAAAACAATGAAAGGGGGAATAAATGGTGAAGGCGTAGGACTTTGAAATGGAGAGGAAGTCAACATGCCATCAAGTACTAAAAGCCTGGTTCAAACATACAACAACAGGATAACTTCAAGGTAACCACAAATAAAGTTAACAAACACACACATCAGAAGAAAAACACAGACTCAATGTGATGGTTAAAGCTGTATGACAACTTGGCTGCGCCATGATTCTCAGTGGCTTGGCAGTTGGGATGTAGTTTGGTAGCTATGTAATCATGTAATCACCACTATAATGAGATCTGATATAATGTAATCACCTCCATGATGAGATCTGGTATGAGCAGCCAATCACTGTTGAAAGGGAGTTTCCTAGGGGATGTGCCCTGCATCCAATGTAGGTAGACTTTCTGGCAAAGCTCATTGGCTTTTACTTGCTCTGGATTCTGCAGCTGGCTCCTGTTCATCTGACCTCCGGTTCTTGAGACACAAGCTAGCAGCTTGCCTGGTGATCTTGGATTCGTCAGCTTCTGCAGTGAGTCTTGCTGTCTAACCTTCTGATCTTGTGAGCTCTGTGAGTCCCTGCAGCTATGTGAGTCAGGAGAAGCCTCCAGCCTGACCCACGGATTTGGGACTTTCAAGCCCCTACAAGTACGTAAGCCATTTTCTTGATATAAATCTCTCTATATATTTACTTTACTGGTTTTGCTTCTCTAGAGAACCCAGCCTAAGACACTCAAACCAAAAAAAAAATCAAACCCAGCACCGTCGAGGCGATTCTGACTCCTAGCGACCCTATAGGACAGAGTAGAACTGCCCCACAGAGTTTCCAAGGAGCACCTGGCGGATTTGAACTGCCAACTCTTTGGTTAGCAGCCATAGCACTTAACCACTATGCCACCAGGGTTTCCCCTAAGACACTCAGTAAACACAAAATCTGTAATAACAAAAGAAAAGAAGATCCACAAACAAAAGGAACTCAGCATAAGAAAGAGGAACAAAGAAAACATCAGCACCACCACAAAACACACACACACCAGTATGACAGCAACAAACTCGTACCTATCGATAATTACAATGAATATGAATGGATTAAATGCACCTATAAACAGAAGGTGGAAGAATGGACAAAAAACACAACCCACTGATATGCTGTGTACAAGAGACACAACTTAAAAAGACTTAAATATATTAAAAGTTAAAGGATGAAAAAATATATCAAGCAAACATTAACCAAAAAAAAAAAAAAAAAAAAAAGGCAGGAAGGGCAATACTAATCTCAGGTAAAACAGGCTTTAAGGCAAAATACATCATAAAAGACAAAGAAGGACAATATATAATGATTAAAGGGACAAACCACCAAGAAGATGTAAATTAAAATATCTACACAGCCAATATCCGGGGTCCAAAATACACAAAACAAACTCTAACAGCACTGGAAAGAGAAACTGACAGCTCCACAACAATAGCAGGAGATTTCAACACACCACTATTGGTAAAGGACAGAATACTGAGAAAGAATTCAACACAGATACAGAAGATCTAAAGGCCAAACTCGAACAACTGGACCTCACAGACATTGTCTTAGTCATCTAGTGCTGCTATAACAGAAATACCACAAGTGGATGGCTTTAACAAAGAGAAATTTATTTTCTCACAATCTAGCAGCCTAGAAGTCCAAATTCTGGGCGTCAGCCCCAGGGGGAAGGCCTTCTCTCTCTGTCAGCTCTGGAGGAAGGTCCTTCTCATCAATCTTCCCCAGGACTAGGAGCCTCTCTGTGCAGGAACCCCAGGTCCAAAGGATGCGCTCTGTTCCTAGTGCTTCTTTCTTCTTGGTATGAGGTCCCCCCTCTCTGCTAGCTTTCCTTTCATCTCTTGAGAGAGAAAAGGTGGTGTAGGCCACACCCCACAGATGGCTCCCTTTATATTGGATCAGGGATGTGACCTGGGGTAAGGGTGTTACAATCCCACTCTAATCCTCCTTAACATAAAATTACAGGCACAAAATGGAGGACAATCACAGAACACTGGGAATCACAGCCTAACCAATTTGATACACACATTTCTGGGGGGACATAATTCAATCCATGATAGACATATATAGAATACTACACAACAGGAGCAAAGTATACATTTTTTCCAATGCACAGGAATCATTCTCCAGAGTGGACCACATTCTGGGCCACAAAGCAACCCTCGATAAAATCCAAAACATTAAAGTAATACAAAACATTCTCTCTGATCACAACGCCATAAAAGTAGAAATGAGTAACAGGAAGACCAAGGGAAGAAGTCAAATTACATAGAAACTGAACAACATCTTTTTAAAAACAATTGGATAATATAAATCATAGAAAACCAAAAACCAAACCTGTGGCCATCGAGTTGATTCCAACTCATACTGACCCTAAAGGACAGAGCAGAACTGCCCCATAGGGTTCCCAAAGAGTGGATTAGAATCGCCAATTTTTGGTTAGCAGTTGTAGCTCACCATAGCCCTTAACCACTGTGCCACCAGGGCTCCAGAAATTAAAGAGGAAATAAAATTCCTAGTATCAAATGAGAATGAAAACACATTCTAAAAAAACTTTGGGGACACAACAAAGGCAGTCCTCAGAGCTCAATTTGTAGCAATATATGCACACGTCAAAAAAGTCACTATGGAAAATGATATGGCACCTCCTTAAAAAGCTTGAAATAGAAATACCATAAAATCCAGCAATCTCACTCCTAGGAATATATCCTAGAGAAATAAGAGCCATCGCATGAAAGACGTATACACACCCACGTTCACTGCAGCATTATTCACAATAGCAAAAAGATGAAAACAACCTAAGTGCCCATCAATAGATGAATGGATAAACAAATTACAGTACATACACACAAGGCAATACTACACAATGATAAAAAACAATGATGAATCTGTGAAATATCTCACAACTTGGATGAATCTCGACACCATTGTGCTGAGTGAAATAAGTGAATCATGAAGGAACAAGTATTGTATGAGACCACTATTATAAAAACCCAAGAAAAGGTTTACACACAGAAAAGAAAAATCTTTGATGGTTATGAACAGGAGAGGATAATTCACTAACTAGTTAACAGACAAGTTTCACTTTGGTGAAAGAAAAGACAACACACAATACAGGGGAAGCTGGCATAACTTGACCAAAGCAAAGCCATAGAAGCTTCCTAGACACATCCAAACACCCTGAGGGGCTGAGTTACTGGGGCTGAGGACTTGGGACCATGGTCTTGGGGGACACCTAGGTCAAATGGCATAACATAGTTTCATAAAGAAAATGTTCTATACCTACTTTGGTGACCAGCGTCTAGGCTCTTAAACGCTTGGGAGCAGCCACCTAAAATACATCTATTGGTCTCATCATGTTCAGAGCAAAGGAGAATGAAGAGAAGCAAAGACACAAGGAAAATATCAGTCCAAAGGACTAATAAACCACATGAACCACTGACCCCACCAGCCTCAGCCCAGATGAACTAGATGGTGCCTGACTATCACCACTGACCATTATGACAGAGATCACAATAGAGGGTCCTGGACAGAATGGAAGAAAAATGTAGAACAAAATCCAAATTCCCCAAAAAAGACCAGACTTACTGGTCTGACAGAGACTAAAGGAACCCCCGAGACTATGGCCTCCAGACACCCTGCTAATACAAAACAGAAGCCACTCCTGAAGTTCACCTTTCAGCCAAAGATTAGATAAGCCTATAAAACAAACAATAACACACATGAGGAACATGCTTTTTAGTTCAATCAAGTATATGAGAATGAATAGGGAACACCTGTCCAAAAGCAAAGAGGAGAAGGCAGGAAGGGAGGAAACCTGGACGAATGGACACGGTGAACCCATGGTGTAAAGGGAAATGGTGGAGTGCTGACACATTGTGGGGACTGCAGCCAATGTCATAAAACAATTCGTGTATAAATTTTTAAATAAGAAAATAATCTGTGCCGTAAACTCTCACCTAAAACACAATTAAAAAAAAAAAGATTTATCTATATGGGGTCAAACTGACAACAGCAACTGAAAGTACTAGATAGGAAACTTAGGGGTCAGTGAGCTTATGATAATGAGAGGAACAACTCTGAAAAGCAGGGTAAGACTGGCTACACAATTTGAAGAATGTAATCAATGTTACTGAATTGTATATGCAGAAACTGTTGAATTGGTTTATGTTTTGCTATGTATATTCCCAACAACAAAATAAATAAAATTTAAAAGGGAAAACAGAAGAGGTAGGACCAAGATGGGGGAGTAGTCAGATGCTTCCAGTGGCCCCTCTTACAACAAAGACCCAACAAGTGATTATATACATGACAAGCTAGGAGCCCTGAATATCAGAGGGAAAGTTAAGAAATGGGACTGAGTGCCAGGGGGAGAGAGAGACGGGTCAGAAACAGCGAGGAGTTGACGGACCTGACTTGGTGGGAATTGGAGCCCCACAGGACCAATTCTCCGATGTGGCTGTGGCAGGGCTGGCGGTAGTGTTTGGAAAACATTTTTCACAGGAGAGAAATCAGCAAAGAAGAGCACTCCTGGGAAAAGATAAGTACTTTCGTCTAATTTACCATGCGACCAAAAAGTACCCCTTTCAAAAGAACCCTTTCCCATTTATCTGATACCTCCTCCCTCTGCTCCAGCCTCTGAGCCGGCTTCAGTGGTGGTCACTATCCCTGGGCCTGAGATAGGTCCTGCTGTGTGCCCTGAGCCATTCTTCCTGCCTTGGAGAAGGACCAAATTAACAAATGGGGAAAAAATAATCTGCCACCTCCCCAAAGCTGGGAACTCAGGGCAGAAGTGGCTCCTTTGCCTGGGCTCTGAAACAAGTTGTCCATGGATGCTGAGTACCTTTCACCTCTGCATGGACCTGTGTGGGCCCATTTCGGCAGCTTAGGCCCTCCTTGACACAGTGGAATGGCCTAAGTGCCTGAGGTCTGACTTTGGCTGTTTCAGCTGTGTGGAGGACAGACAGATTTTTGATGTTTGACAAAGTTCTGCCTATTAAGCAGGGTCGTCACCTACTACCCAAATCAGGGGCTAGAGGACTGATGGCTCCATCCACGCTGCCAAGCCACTTGCAACAGGGATTCAAGGATAAGTGGTGCCTCCCAGTGCTTACAACCAAATGCAGTGGGTGCCCACGGTCTGGCTGAAGAGACCACCCACCTGTGCACTCTAAGAAACAGGGACGTGCCTTCCTCACACTCAGAGGACGGTTGTCAGCCCCCTGCCTAGCTCAGAGTGTGACCCTCTGCTGTAGCAAGATACCTGTACCCACACCCATCAACCCTGCTCCTCTAAGACTGTAGGTGAGAGCCTGCACCACACACTTGGTGACCAACTACCTGCAGACATCAGCTTAAACCTTAGAAGAAAAGTGAATGGACTCTTGGGTTGGGTTCATATACCAGGTTAACAGCTCTAGCCATCTGATGACAGGATGTTAGAGCTTCAAAGGTGCCAATAATTAAACCAGCTCACTTGAGCAGCCTATTTGTGCATATCAAAACAAAACAAAGCAACAAGCTAGGACACAGTAAGCAAATATAAACTAAATTAATACAACAACTTACAGCTGGCTTGGCGACAAGAGTCAATATCAAATCACATAAAGAAGCAGACCATGATCGCATTGACAAGCTCCCAAAACAAAGAGTCAAGGAATATTCCAGACAAGAAAATATCCCTGGAATTACCACAGGCAGAATACAAAAGATTCATATACACAAATCTTCAAGAGATCAGAAAGGAGATTAGGCAAAATGCAGAACAAGCCAAGGATCACACAAATAAAGCAGTGGAGGAAATTAAGAAGGTTATTCAAGATCATAATGAGAAATTCAATAGGCTGCAAGAATCCACAGAGAGACAGTAAACAGAAATTCAGAAGATTAAAAATAAAATTTCAGAATTGGATAACTCAGTAGAAAGTCAGAGGAGTGGAAATGAGGAGAAGAAAATCAGAATTAGTGACATTGAAGGTAAAACATTTGGCACCAATATATTTGGAAAAAAAAAATCAGATAAAAGAATTTTGAAAAATGAAGAAACCCTAAGAATCATGTGGGACTCTATCAAGATAAATAACCTACGAGTTACGGGAGTACCAGAACAGGGAGGGGTAACAGAAAATACAGAGAGAACTGCTGAAGATTTGTTGGCAGAAAACTTCCCTGATATCGTGAAAGACGAGACAATAACTATCCATGATGCTCGTTGAAATCCACACAAAGTAGATCCCTAAGAAAGTCACCAAGGCATATTACAATCAAACTTCCCAAAACCAAAGATAAAGGTGAGTCAACAAGAATAAGCTCAGAATACTCAGCAGAAGCCATGCAGGCAAGAAGGCAATCAGATGACACATATAAAGCCTTGAGGGAAAAAAAAAAGCCAGCCAAGAATCATTATGCAGCAAAATTGTCTCTCAAATACCAAAAAAAACCCACTATGAAAGCAAAATTAGGACATTTCCAGATAAACGGAAGTTTAGGGAATTTGCAAAAATAAAACCAAAAATACAAGAAATACTAAAAGGAGTCCTCTGGTTGGAAAATCAATAATGTCAGATAATAATAATCCAAGACTAGAACACAGGACAGAACAACCAGATATCAACCCAGATGAGGAATCACAAATATTAATATAAAAAAACACTCAAAACAGGGAAACAGCGATGTCATTATTTACAAGATGACATTAAATCACAAGGGACTAAGAAATGTCATAGATCTTTCATATGGAGAGGCAGTCAAGGTGAAATAAAGAGAGAAAAGTTGGGTTTACATAGAAAAACAGGAGTAAATATTAAGGCAACCACAAAGGAGACTAACAGTCCTACACATCAAAATAAATACAAGAAAATCATAAACAATCAGAAAATACAAAATCAACAACAATGAAAAAGAAGAAAAGACAATGTAAAAAAAAAACTACTCAGCACAAAAAATTAAGTAGAAAAAAGAAATTGTCAACACCATACTAAAAAAGACATCGAAATCACAGCACTAAACTCATACCTATTCATAATTATGCTGAATGTAAATGAAGTAGATGCACCAATAAAGGGAGAGTGGCAAAATGGGAAAAAAAACCCCATGAGCTGGCTATATGCCGCCTACAAGACACACATCTTAGACTCAAAGACACAAACTAAAACTCAAAGGTTGGAAAACAATATATCAAGCATACGACAATCAAAAAAGAGCAGAAGTGCAATGTTAATTTCCGAAAAAATAGATTTTAAAGTCAAAGCCATCACAAAAATAAGGAAAGACACTACATAATGATTAAAGGGACAATATGCTAGGAGGATGTAACTATAACAAATATTTATGTACCAAATGACAGGGCTTCAAGATACATAAAACAAACTCTATCAGCATTGAAAGCAGAGACAGACAGCTCCACAATAATATAGGAGACTTCAACACACCATTTTCGGTGAAGGACAGAACATCCAGAAAGATGCTCAGTAAAGACATGGAAGATATAAAATCCATAATCAACTTGATCTCACAGACATTACAGAACACTACACTAAACAGCAGCCAAGTATACTTTCTTTTCCAGAGTACATGGAACAGTCTCTAGAATAGATCACATATTAGGTCATAAAGCAAGCCTTAAAAGAATCTAAAATATCGAAATATTACAAACCATCTGCTCTAACCATAAAGGAATAACAGTAGAAATCAATAAAAGAAAAAGCAGAGAAAAGAAATCAAACACGTGGAAACTAAACAATGCCTTGCTCAAAAACTACTGAGTTATAGAAGAAATTAAGGGCAGAATAAAATTCATAGAATCCAGTGAGAATGAAAACATTTCCTATCAGAACCTCTGGGACACAGCTAAAGCAGCGCTCAGAGGTCAGTCTATAGCAATACATGCACACATCCAAAAAAAAAAAAGGGCCAAAATCAAAGAATTATCCCGACAACTTTAACAAGTAGAAAGAGAGCAACAAAATAAACCTTCAGGCACCAGAAGAAAGAAATAATAAAAAATAGAGCAGAATTAAATAAAATAGAGAACAGAAAAACAATTGAAAGATTTGACAATATCAAAAGCTGGTTCTTTGAAAAGGTCAACAAAAATCAATAAACCACTGGCCACACTGACAAAAGAAAAATAGAAGAGGAAGCAAATAATCTGAATAAAAAATGAGATGGGCAATATCACAACAGACCCAACCAAAATTAAAAGAATCATATCAGATCACTAAGAAAAACTGTACTCTAAAAAATTTGAAAACCTAGAAGAAATGGACAAATTTCTAGAAACACACTACCTACTTAAACCACCACAGAGCTAGAACAACTAAATAAGCCCATAATAAAAGAAGAGATTGAAAAAGTAATTTAAAAACTTGTCCCCCTTAACCCACCCCCCCAAAAAAGCCCTGGCCCTGATGGCTACACTGGAGAATTCTACTAAATTCTCATAGAAGAGTAACACCATTAATATTAATGGTATTTCAGGGCATAGAAAAGGATGGAATACTCCCCAACCCATTCTCTGAAGCCACCATATCCCTGATACCAAAACCAGGTGAAGACACCACAAAGAAAGAAAATTACAGACGTATATCCCTCATGAACACAGATGCAAAAATCCTCAACAAAATTCTAGCCAATGGAATTCAACAACATATCAAAAAAATAATTCACCATGACCAAGTGGGATTCATACCAGGTATGCAGGGATGGTTCAACATTGGAAAAACATTTAATGTAATCCACCACATAAATAAAATAAAAGACAAGAATCACATGATTTTATCAATTGATACAGAAAAGGCATTTGACAAAGTGCAACACTCATTCATGATAAAAACTCAGCAAAATAGGAACTGAAGGAAAATTCCCCAACATAATAAAGGGCATTTATACAAAGCCAACAGCCAACATCACCGTAAACGGAGAGAACCTGAAAGCATTCCCATTGAGATCGGGAAACAGACACGGATGCCCTTTTTCACCACTCTTATTCAACATCGTGCTGGAAGTCCTAGCCAGAGCAATTAGGCTAGATAAAGAAATAAAGGGCATCCAGATTGGCAAGGAAGAAGTAAAACTATCTCTATTTGCAGATGAGATGATCTTATACACAGAAAACCAAAAAGAATCCTCAAGAAAACTATTGAAACTAATAGACGAGTTCAGAAGATTATCAGGATACAAGATAAACACACAACAATCAGGTGCATTCCTCTACACCAAAAAAGAAAACGTCGAAGAGGAAATCACCAAATCAATATCTTTTACAACAGCCCCCAAGAAGATAAAATACTTAGGAATAAATCTAACCAGAGATGTAAAAGACCTATACAAAGAAAACTAAAAGACACTACTGCAAGAAACCAAAAGAGACCTACATAAGTGGAAAAACAAACCTTGCTCATGCACAGGAAGACTCAACATTGTGAAAATGTCTATTCTACCCAAAGCTGTCTACCGATACAATGCGATCCTGATCCAAATTCCAATGACATTTTTTAATGAGATGGAAAAACAAATCACCAACTTCATGTGGAAGAAGCGGCCCCAGATAAGCAAAGCATTACTGAAAACGAAAAACAAAATGGGAGGCCTCATGCTACCTGATTTCAGAACCTAGTATACCACCACAGTAGTCAAAACAGCCTGGTACTGGTACAACAACAGATACATAGACCAACAGACCAGAATTGAGAATCCAGACATAAATCCAGCCACATACAAGTAGGTGATATCTGACAAAGGCCCAAAGTCCTTTAGCTGGGGAAAAGACAGTCTCTTTAACAAATTGTGCTGGCATTATTGGATAAAAAAAAAACATCTGCAAAAAAGTGTAACACGGCGGGGCCAAGATGACTTACTGGGTAGAAGGTACCGGGGATCCCTCTCACAACAAAGGCTCGGAAAACAAGTGAATCGATCACATACATGACAATCTACGAACCCTGACCATCCAACACAGATCTAAAGAGTTGACCTGAGTGACAGGGGAGCAAAAAGCCGTGCCCTGAAGCAGTGACCGTTTCTGGAACCGGCGTCCTGCTCCACAGCCTTGAGCCCTCGTGGTTCCCTGGTGTTGAGTGGCAGGGCTGATTGCGGCTTACTGAGACGGGGCAAGCACAGGACACAGCCCTGAACCCTAACTCCCTGGGGTAACCTTGGCAGAGACTCAGCCAGCGCAAGCAGGCTGCACACGGATGCGGCTAAGGAAAGAACAAGCAACCATGGGGAAGCAGTGACTGTTTTCAGAGCCTAGGGCCAGTGTCCCAGTCAGAAAACCCTGGTGCCAGACTTAGGAGTAAGTGCAGAGGAGCTGAGCATGGCCTCCTGAGGCGGCGCAGGCACAGGAAGCAGCCCTAGCCCCCTGAAGTAACCTCGGGGGAAACCCAGCCAGCGCACGCACGCAGCACAACGACCCGGCTGACAGGAGGATAAATCACCAGCAAGCCGCGACTGGTTTTAGAGCCTGGAGTGCAGTGTCCCAGCCAGGAAACCTTGGCGCTGGGCTTTGGACTAGGAGCAGAGGAGCTGATCACGGCACAGGATGCAGGACTGACCCTAGGGGGCAATCTCAACCCAGCCAGTGCACACAGGTTACACGCCCCTCGGGAATCTCAGATAAAACAGTCATCACCAAGCAAAAAAAGTAACTTTGTCTATATTGCTGGGTGCTACTCTCTCCTATCTACCTGATCCCTCCCCTCCCTGCCCCAGGTGGCTTCATTAACATTGGAATTTCCTGGGCCAGGGAGTGAAGTGCTCTGCAGGGTTCTTTTTTTTTTTACGGAACCCATTCTCCTGGCCTGAGAGAAGCACCTACTAACAACCCAGGGACGAAAAATCCTTCCCTGACTTCCCTAAACTGGAATAAAAATACAGAACCAGCTCCAGCCAAGCATATGAGATCCACAGTCTTTGGCTTTCATCCCTACAGGGAACAAAGTGGCTATTATAATGCAAAGGCAATTCTGATAGAGATCTGACTGTAATTGTTTTAGAGGAGCACTGGAAAGACAAGTTTTCCAGGTCTGATATCTCTACCTATTAAACAGAGCAAAGCTCCACCCAAACCACCTAGCCACCTGCCAAAAGGGTCTGAGGATAGTGATGCCTACCAATCTTTAGAGGTACAAGCACTGGGTGCCTGAGGTACAGCTGCAGGGCCCACCTACCAAAGTGCTTTAGTAACAGAGACACACCTACCTCACTGGCATGTGGGGGAAGGCTGTCAACATCCTGCCCCCCTTGGAGTGTGACCCCCTGCCAATACTACAATCTGGTGCACACAACTATCACCACTATTTCTCTAATAGGCGAGTCTACACCACACACTTGGTGACGCAAAATCAGAACACCAAAGCTGATTCTATTCAAGAATAGTGAATGGACTCTTAGCCCAAACCAGCTGGTAATAGGATATAAGTGATTCAAAAGCTACAACAATCAAGACGGCGCAGTCTAGTAGCCCATCTGGGTGTACTGAAACAAAACAAAACAAAATAAGACTCAGTGAGCAAATATAAAATAAATCATTACAATATCTTATAGATGGCTCGGAGACAACAGTTGATATCAAACCACATAAAGAAGCAGACATGATTGCTTCTACAACTCCCCAAACTAAAGAATCAAAATCTTTCCCAAATGAAGATACAATCCTGGAATTGACAGATGCAGAATATAAAAAACTAATTTACAGAATGCTTCAAGACATCAGGGATGACCTCAGAAATGAAATAAGGCAATCTACAGAAAAAGCCAAGAAACACACTAATAAAGCAGCTGCAGAAATCAAAAAGATTATTCAAGAACACAGTGGAAAAATTAATAAGCTGCAAGAATCCATAGAGAGACAGCATTCAGAAATCCTAAAGATTAACAGTAAAATTACAGAATTAGACAACTCAATAGGAAGTCAGAGGAGCAGAATCAAGCAACTGGAATGCAGAATTGGGCAGTGAGCAGGAGGATAAGGCAATTGACACCAATACAGTTGAAGAAAAATCAGATAAAAGAATTAAAAAAAAAAAATGAAGAAACCCTAAGAATCATGTGGGACTCTATCAAGAAGAATAACTTCCGTGTGATTGGAGTTCCAGAACAGAGAGGGATAACAGAAAATACAGAGAGAATAGCTGAAGATCTGTTGGCAGAAAACTTCCCTGACATCATGAAAGATGAAAGGATATCTATCCCAGATGCTCATCCAACCCCATTTAAGATTGATCCAAAAAGAAAAACACCAAGACATATTATCATCAAATTTGCCGAAACCAAAGATAAAGAGAAAATTTTAAAAGCAGCCAGGGATAAAAGAAAAGTCACCTACAAAGGAGAATCAATAAGAATAGATTCAGACTACTCAGCAGAAACCATGCAGGCAAGTAGGCAATGGGATGACATATATAGAGCACGGAAGGAGAAAAACTGCCAGCCAAGGATCACATATCCAGCAAAACTCTCTCTCAACTATGAAGGGGAAATGAAAATATTTACAGATAAATACAAGCTTAGAGAATTTACAAAAACCAAACCAAGGCTACAAGAATTACTAAAGGAAATTGTCTGGCCAGAAAAATCAATAATATCAGATACCAACACAACACAAGGTCACAGAACAGAACATCCTGATATCAACTCAAATAGGGAAATCACGAAAACAAATTAAGATTAATTTTAAAAAGAAAAAAATGCTCAAAACAGGGAATCATTGAAGTCAATACATAAAAGATCACAATAATCAAAAATAGCGACTAAATACAGGTGGCACAGAACTGCCATATGGAGAGGGAAACAAGGCAGTATAGGACAATACAAGTCAGGTTTTTACTTAGAAAAATAGGGGTAAATATTAAGGTAACCACAAAGAGGTATAACAACTCCATAACTCAAAATAAAAACCAAGAAAAACATAACGACTCAGCAAACATAAAGTCAACTACTATGAAAATGAGGAACACACAGTTTACAAAGAAAAACTACTTGGCACAAAAAAGTAAGTGGAAAAATGAAATTGTCAACAACACACAAAAAGGCATCAAAGTGACAGCACTAAACTCATATTTATCTATAATTATGCTGAATGTAAATGGACTAAATGCACCAATAAAGAGACAGAGAGTCTCAGACTGGATAAAGAAACACAATCCGTCTATGTGCTGCCTACAAGAGACACACATTAGACTTAGAGACACAAACAAACTAAAACTCAAAGGATGGAAAAAAATATATCAAGCAAACAATCAAAAAAGAGCAGAAGTGGCAATATTAATTTCTGACAAAATAGACTTTAAAGTTAAATCCACCAGAAAGGATAAAGAAGGACACTACATAATGATTAAAGGGACAAATGACCAGGAAGATATAACCATATTAAATATTTATGCACCCAACGACAGGGCTGCAAGATACACAAAACAAACTTTAACAGAACTGAAAAGTGAGATAGACAGCTCCACAATCATAGTAGGAGACTTCAACACACCACTTTCAGAGAAGGACAGGACTTCCAGTAAGAAGCTCAATAGAGACACGGAAGACCCAATTGCTATAATCAACCAACTTGACCTCATAGATTTGTACAGAACACTCCACCCAACAGCTGCAAAGTATACTTATTTTTTCTAGTACCCATGGAACATTCTCTAGAATAGATCACATAGTAGGTCATAAAACAAACCTTTGCAGAATCCAAAACATCAAAGTATTACAAAGCATCTTCTCAGACCACAAGGTCATAAAAGTAGAAATCAATAAGAGAAAAATCAGGGAAAAGAAATCAAATACTTGGAAACTGAACAATAGCCTGCTCAAAAAAGACTGGGTTATAGAAGACATTAAGGAGGGAATAAAGAAATTCATAGAATGCAACAAGAATGAAAACACTGCCTATCAAAACCTCTGGGACACAGCAAAAGCAGTGCTCACAGGTCAATTTATATCGATAAATGCACACATACATAAAGAAGAAAGAGCCAAAATCAGAGAGCTTTCCCTGCAACTTGAACAAACAGAAAGTGAGCAACAAAGGAATCCATCAGGCACCAGAAGAAAACAAATAATAAAAATTAGAGCTGAACTAAATGAGTTAGAGAACAGAAAAACAATTGAAAGAGTTAACAAAGCCAAAAGCTGGTTCTTTGAAAAAATTAAAAAAATTTGAAACCATTGGCCAGACTGACTAAAGAAGTACAGGAAAGGCAACAAATAACCCAAGTAAGAAATGAGATGGGCCATATTACAACATCCCAACTGAAATTAAAAGAATCATATCAGATTATTATGAAAACCTGTACTGTAACGAATTTGCAAACCTAGATGAAATGGGGAAACCCTGGTGGCGTAGTGGCTAAGTGCTACGGCTGCTAACCAAAGGATCGGTAGTTCGAATCCACCAGGCACTCCTTGGGACCTCTATGGGGCAGTTCTACTCTGTCGTATAGGGTCGATATGAGTCAGAATCGACTCAACAGCACTGGGTTGCTGGGTACAAGAAATGGATGAATTCCTAGAAACACAATACCTACCTAAACTAACACAATCAGAAGTAGAACAACTAAATAGACCCATAACAAAAAAAGAGATTGAAAAGGTAATCAAAAAACTCCCAACAAAGAAAAAGCCCTGGTCTGGACTGCTTCAGTACAGAGTGCTACCAAACTTTCGGAGAAGAGTTAACACCACTACTACTAAAGGTATTTCAAAGCATAGAAAATGATGGAATACTACCTAAGTCATTCTATGAAGCCACCATTTCCCTGATACCAAAACCAGGTAAAGACACTCCAAAAAAAGAAAATTACAGACCTATATTCCTCATGAACATAGATGCAAAAATCCTCAACAAAATTCTAGCCAATAGAATTCAACAACATATCAAAAATAATCCACCACAACCAAGTGGGATTTATACCAGGTATGCAAGGCTGGTTCAATATTAGAAAAACCAACAATGTAATATACCATATATATATAAAAGACAAAAACCACACGGTCTTATCAATTGAGGCAGAAAAGGCATTTGATAAAGTCCAACACCCAGTCATGATAAAAACTCTCAGCAAAATAGGAATCGAAGGAAAGTTCCTCAACATAACAAAGGTCATTTATACAAAGCGAACAGTCAACATCACTCTAAATGGAGAGAACCTGAAAGCATTTCCCTTGAGAACGGGAACCAGACAAGGATGCCCTTTATCACTGCTCTTATTCAACATTGTGCTAGAGGTCCTAGCCAGAGCAATTAGGCTAGACAAAGAAATAAAGGGCATCCGGATTGGCAAGGAAGAAGGAAAACTATCTGTATTTGCAGATGACATGATCTTACACATAGAAAGCCCTAAGGAATCCTCCAGAAAACTACTGAAACTAATAGAAGAGATTGGCAGAGCTTCAGGTTACAAGATAAACATATAAAAATCACTTGGATTCCTCTACATCAACAAAAAGAACATCGAAGAGGAAATCACCAAATCAATACCATTCACAGTAGCCACCAAGAAGATAAAATACTTAGGAATAAATCTTACCAAAGATGGAAAAGACCTATACAAAGAAAACTACAAAGTACTAGTGCAAGAAACTAAAAGGGACCTACATAAGTGGAAAAACATACCTTGCTCATGGATAGGAAGACTTAATATAGTAAAAATGTTTATTCTACCAAAAGCCATCTATATACACAATGCTCTTCCGATCCAAATTCCAATGATATTTTTTAATGTGATGGAGAAACAAATCACCAACTTCATATGGAAGGGAAAGAAGCCCCGGATAAGTAAAGCATTACTGAAAAAGAAGAAGAAAGTAGGAGGCCTCACTCTACCTGATTTTAGAACATATTATACAGCCACAGTAGTCAAAACAGCCTGGTACTGGTAGAACAACAGGCACACAGACCAATGGAACAGAATTGAGAACCCAGATATAAATCCATCCACATATGAGCAGCTGATATTTGACAAAGGCCCAGTGTCAGTTAATTGGGGAAAAGATAGTCTTTTTAACAAATGGTGCTGGCATAACTGGATATCCATTTGCAAAAAAACGGAACAGGACCCATACCTCACACCAAACACAAAAAGTAACTCCAAGTGGATCAAAGGCCTAAACATAAAGACTAAAACGATAAAGGTAATGGAAGAAAAAACAGGGACAATGTTAGGAGCCCTAATAGAAGGCATAAACAGAATAAAAAACATTACTAAAAATGCCGAAGAGAAACCAGATAACTGGGAGCTCCTAAAAACCAAACACCTATGCCTTTTTTTTTTTTTTTTTTTATACCTATCTAAAGACTTCACCAAAAGAGTAAAAAGTCCACCTACAGACTGGGAAAGAATTTTCAGCTATGACATCTCTGACCAGCACCTGATCTCTAAAATCTATATGATTCTGTTAAAACTCAACCAGAAAAAGACAAACCACCCAATTAAAAATTGGGCAAAGGATATGAACAGGCACTTCACTAAAGAAGATATTCAGGTGGCTAACAAATACATGAGAAAATGGTCTCGATCATTAGCCATTAGAGAAATGCAGATTAAAACTACAATGAGATTCCATCTCACTCCAGCAAGGCTGGCATTAATCCAAAAAACACAAAATAATAAATGTTAGAAGAGAGATTGGAAGTCTTATACACTGCTGGTGGAAATGTAAAATGGTACAACCACTTTGGAAATCTATCTGGCGTTTCCTTAAAATGTTAGAAATAGAACTACCATACGACCCAGAAATCCCACTCCTCAGAATATATCCTAGACAAATAAGAGCCTTTACACAAACAGATACATACACACCCACGTTTATTGCAGCACTGTTTACAATAGCAAAAAGCTGGAAGCAACCAAGGCGTCCATCAAAGGATGAATGGATAAATAAATTATAGTATATTCACACGATGGAATATTACGCATCAATAAAGAACAATGATGAATCTGTGAAACATTTCATAACATGGAGGAACCTGGAAGGCATTATGCTGAGTGAATTTAGTCAGATGCAAAAGGACAAATATTGTGTAAGACCACTATTATAAGACCTTGAGAAATAGTTTAAACTGAGAAGAATACATTCTTTTGTGGTTTCGAGAAGGGGGAGGAAGGGAGGGTGGGAGAGGGTTATTTACTGATTAGATAGTAGATAAGAACTACTTTAGATGAAGGGAAGGACCACACTCAATACATGGAAGGTGAGCTCAACTGGACTGGACCAAAAGCAAAGAAGTTTCCTGAATAAACTGAATGCTTCGAAGGTCAGCGGAGCAAGGGTAGGGGTTTGGGAACTATGGCTTCAGGGGACATCTAAGTCAATTGGCAAAATAAATTCTATTAAAGGGTCTTAAATGCTAACAAGCAGCCATCTGAGATGCATCAATTTGTCTGAACCCACCTGGATCAAAGGAGAATGTAGAACACCAAGGTCACAAGATAATTATGAGCCCAAGAGACAGAAAGGGCCACATGAACTAGAGACTTACATCATCCGGAGACCAGAAGAACTAGGTGGTGCCTGGCCACAACCGATGACTGCCCTGACAGGGAGCACAACAGAGAACCCCTGAGGGAGCAGGAGAACAGAGGGATGCAGACCCCAAATTCTCATAAAAAGAGCAGACTTAATGGTCTGACTGAGACTAGAAGAATGCTGGCGGTCATGGTCCCCAAACCTTTTGTTGGCCCAGGACAGGAACCATTTCAGAAGACAACTCATCAGACATGATTGGACTGGACAATGGGTTGGAGAGAGATGCTGATGAGGAGTGATCTATTCGTATCAGGTGTACACTTGAGACTGTGCTGGTATCTCCTGTCTAGAGGGGAGATGGGAGGGTAGAGGGGGGTTAGAAATTGGCAAGACAGCCACGAAAGGAGAGACTGGAAGGAGGGAGCGGGCTAACTCATCAGGGGAGAGTAAATGGGAGTATGTAGTAAGGTATATATAGGTTTATATGTGAGAGACTGACTGGATTTGTAAACTTTCACTTAAAGCAGAATAAGAATTAATTAAAAAAAAAAGTGTAACAAGACCCATACCTCACATCATGCACAAAAACTAACTCAAAATGGATCAAAGACTTAAATATAAAACCTAAAACAATAAATGTCATGGAAGAAAAAATAGGGGCAATGCTAGGAGCCCCAATACATGGTATAAACAGTATACAAAACATTACTAACAATTCACAAAACCAGAAGAGAAACTAGATAACCGGGAACTCCTAAAAATCAAACACTTAAATACTTATCGAAAGACTTCACCAAGAGAGGAAAAAAGACCACCTACAAAGCAGGATAAAGTTTTTTGCTACGACAAATCCAATCAACGTCTGATCTCTAAAATCTACATGATACCGCAAAAACTCAACAACAAAAAGACAAATAACCCAATTAAGAAATGGGCAAAGACTATGAATGGACACTTCACCAAGGAAGACATTCAGGTGGCTAACAGGTACATGAGGAAATGCTCTTGAATGTTAGCCATTAGAGAAATGCAAATCGAAACTACTATGAGATGCCATCTCACTCCAACAAGGCTGGCATTAATCCAAAAAACACAAAATAATAAATGTTGGAGAGATTGTGGAGAGACTGGTGGGAATGTAAAATGGTACAACCACTTTGGAAATCGATTTGATGCTTCCTTAAAAAGCTACAAATAGAATTACCATATAATCCAGCAATCCCACTCCTTGGAATATATCCTAGAAAAATAAAAACGCTAACACGAAACAACATATGCACACCCATGTTCACCGCAGCACTGTTTACTATACTAAAAAGCTGGAAGCAACCAAGGTGCCCATCAACAGAAGAATGGATCAATAAATTATGGTATATTCACACAATGGAACACTACGCAACGATAAAGAACAATGATGAATCCGTGAAACATCTCATAACATGGAGAAATCTGGAAGGCATTACATTAAGTGAAATTAGTCAGGTGCAAAAGAACAAATGCTGTATGTGACCACTATCATAAAAACTCAAGAAAACTTTAAACACAGAAGATATTCTTTGATGGTTACCAGGGTGCAGATGGAGGGAGAGGGATTTTCAATAATTAAACGGTAGACAAGAACTATTTTAGGGGAAGGGAAAGGCAACACACAATACAGGGGAGGTCAGTACAACTCAACTAAATCAAAAGCAAAGAAGTTTCCTGAATACAACCAAATGCTTCGAAGGCCAGGGTAGCAGGGACGGGGCCTGGGGACCATGGTTTCAGGGTACTTCTAGGTCAACTGGCATAACAAAATGTATTAAGAAAATGTTCTGCATCCCACTTTGGTGAGTGGTGTCCGGGGTCTTAAACGCTAGCAAGTAGCCACCTTAGATGCATCAATTGGTATCAATCCAGCTAGAGTAAAGGAGAATGAACACCAAAGACAAAAGGGAAGTATCAGCCCAAGAGACAGGGCCACATAAATCAGAGAATTTATCTGACTGGAAGAACTAGATGGTGCCTGATTACCACTGATGACTGCCCTGACAGGAAACACAACAGAGAATCCCTGATGGATGCAGACCTCAAATTCTCTTAAAAATACCAGACTTAATGGTCTGAGACTGGAGGGACCCCAGAGGTCATGGCCCCCTGACCCTCTGTTAGCCCAAGACTGGAACCATTCCCGAAGCCAACTCTTTAGACAGGGATTGGACTGGACTATAAGACAGAAAATGATACTGGTGAGGAGTGAGCTTCTTGGCTCAAGTAGACACATGAGACTATGTGGGCAGCCCCTGTCTGGAGGTGAGATGAGAAGGCAGAAGGGGACAGGAGCTGGATGAATGTATATGGGGAATACAGGGTAGAGAGGAAAGTGTGCTATCACATTAGGGGGAGATCAGGTAGGGGTACATAGCAAGGTGTGTATAAATTTTTATATGAGAGACTAACTTCAACTGTAAAGTTTCACTTAAAGCACAATAAATTAAAAAAGAAAAGAAAAAAATTGGCTATTCATAATCCTATAGAACACATTTCTACTCTGGCAAACATAGGGTTTCCAGGAGTCTGAGTTAACTCACGGCAACTGTTTTACTGGTTGATTTTTTTTAATGGTATCACCTATACCCTGCTTTGTCTTTAGAATTAGATACACAACTGTATGTTGAATATTTAGTAGGCATTCAGAAAATGATAGCTGCCTTCTTCCTGTCACATAATTATCATAAGATATAATGTAAATAATTATTTATTACCCAGGATCTGCTAAGTATCAGATACTATTCTAAATGCTGAGCAACATCAGAGGCAAGACAGGCAGAATCCATGATCTCATGACACACTCAACTGGAGGAGATATTATCAATTATGGGCATAAAATTTTTTTAAAAAATTAAAAAAATTTTTAAATAAAGTAAGGGTAGACAACAGGTTGTTGTTGGGTACCATGGGTCAATTTCAACTCATAGCGACTGTTATGGGTTGAATTATGTCCCCCCAAAATATGTGTTGTAAATCGTAAACTCTATGCCTGTGATCATAATCCCATTAAGGAATAGGTTTTCTTTGTTATGTTAATGAGGCAGGATTTGTATAGGGTGTATCTTGAGTCAATCTCTTTTGAGATATAAAAGAGATCAAACAAACTAGCAAGAAGAGATGGAGGAGGAGGGATGCCAAACACATGAAGATTGCCCTGGAGAAGGAGCTTAGAAGGGACAAGGACTTTACTCCAGAGCTGACAGAGAGAGAAAGCCCTCCCCTAAAGCCAGTGCCCTAAATTCAGACTTCTAGCCTCTTAAACTGTGAGGAAATAAATTTTTGTTCGTTAAGGCCAAAAGAAAAAAAGAATCATATCATCATATCAATCAGTGCAGACAAGGCATTTTGATAAAATTCAACACACTTTCCTGATAAAAACTCACAGCAAAACAGGAATAGAAGGGAAATTCTTCAATGTAATTAAGGGCATATATGATACTCAATGGAAAAACTTTCCCTTTTTGAATGGGAACAAGACAAGGATGGCCATTATCCTCACTCTTACTCAGCATTGTACTGGAAGTCCTGGCCAGAGCAATCACACAAGAAACAGAATGAGAAGGTATCCAAATTGGAAAAGAAGAGTAAAATTACCACTATTTGCAAATGATATCACCCTATATATAGAAGATCCTAAAGATTCCACAGGAAAACTGGGAACTAATAGAAGAGTTTAACAACACTGCAGGATACAAGATCAACACACAGAAATCAGTTGGGTTCCTCTACATTAACAAAGACTACTCTGAAAAGAAATAAAGAAAACAACATCATTTACAATAGCCCCCAAATTAATAAAACACATAGGGATTAATCTAATCAGGGACAGAAAAGACTTATGAGAATTATAAAACACTGCTACAAGAGACTAAAAGAGACCTACAAAAATGCAAAGACATCCTGTGCTCATGGACAGGAGGCTTATTATAGTGAAAATGTCAATACTATCTAACCTACAGATTCAATGCAATCTTGATACAAATCCCAACATTCTCTACTAAAGTGGAAAAACTAAAGACCAACTGCATATGTAAAGTAAAGAAACCCCGAATAGCCAAAGCAATATTAAAGAAAAAGAACAAAGCTGAAGGTCTTACACTCCCTTGGAACAAAACATACTAAACAGATACTGTAATCAAAACAGCCTGGTACTGGTTCTATAGCAGACACATAGACGAGTGGAATAGAATTGAGAACTCAGAGCTAAACCCAAACATCTACAGACAACTCATTTTCGAACAGGGGTCTAGGTCCATCCAGTGGGGCAGAGACAGTCTCTTTCAGAAATGGTGCTGGCAAAACTGGATATCCATCTGCAGAAAACTGAAACAGGACCCATACCTCACACCAAACACAAAAAACTAACTCAAAATGGATCAAAGACCTAAAAGTCAAACCTAAAACCATAAAATTCATGGAAGAAAACATACGGAGAAAACTAAGTAAAAATAAGATAACAAGCATTACAACAGATGAATGAATGGAAGACAAAATGGAATCTCATAAAAAATTATAAACTCCTAATCACCAAACCAAAAAAACCAAACCAAACCCATTGCCTTCAAGTTGATTTCCACTCATAACTACCCTCTAGGACGGAGAAGAACTGCCCCACAAGGTTTCCAAATGCCTGGTGGATTTGAACTGCCAGTCTTTTGGTTAGCCGCCATTGCACTTAACCACTATGCCACCAGGGTATCCTGCTCATCAAATGGCATTTATCAAAAAAGTAAAAAGAAACAATTGCCACACCCCTTAAACCAGAAACATAAGCTATCTCGCCCAAACCAGTCTTGTGACTTTAGGGAAAAAAAAAACCACCAACCCCCCTAAGCCAGGTAACTCAGGACTAACCACGCCCAACCAGTCTTAAGGCTTTAAAAAATCACCACACCCCCTAAGCCGGAAACTCAGGGCAGGCACTGCCCCTTTGCCTAGGCACTGGCATAAGGGGTCCGTGAACTTTGAATGCGCTTCACCTCTGCCTAGACCTATGTGGGCTGATTCAACAGCATAGGCCCTCATTAGCACACAACAGCAGGGTATATACCTGAAGCCTATTTTCGACTGCAGCAGCCAAGGCGGAGTTGCAGATTCATGATATTTGATACTATCCTACCCATCAAGCAGGGTCCTCACCCACCCACATCAGTGGACTGAGGACTAGTGGTTTCACCCATTCTACCTAGCCACCTACAACAGGTGTCTGAGAATAAGTGGACCTTCCCAGTCCTTACACTCAACAACAGTGGGTGCCAAAAGTCCGGCTGCAAAACCTAACAACTTACGTGCTCTAAGGGACAGGGACACACCTTCCACCTAAGCACTCAGGGGCAGCCATCAGCTCCCTATCTTGTTCAGCACATAACCCTCTACTGCAGCCAGATACCTGTGCTTGCTCTAGTCACCCCTACATAACCCTGTCTGTCTAGGACTGTGGGTGACAGTCTGCACCACACACTTGGTGACTGATGACCTGGACACCTGAGCTGAATCCACACAGGAAAAGTAAATGGACTTCTGGGATCACATACCTAAAAGCAGCTCTAACCACCTAGTGACAGGACATGAAAGCTTCAAAGACATCAATGATCAAAGTAGCTCACACACCCAGCCTATCTGGGCATATCGAAACAAACCAAAATAAGAAGCTAGGGCACAGTAAGCAAACATACAATAAATACATATAACTTATTGATGGCTCAGAGACAACAGTCAATATCAAATCACATAAAGAGGCAGACCATGATGACTCCAGCAAGCCACCAAAACAAGGAGTCAGGAAACCTCCCAGAAGAAGAGAAGGTCTTGGAATTACCGGAGGTAGAATTCAATAGATTAATATTCAGAGCTCTTCAAGAGAGCAGAATGGAGATCAGGCAAAAACTCAGACCAAGCCAAGGAACATACAGACAAAGCAATAGAGAAATTTATAGTGTAGTGGTTAAGTGCTACAGCTGCTAACCAAAATGTCGGCAGTTGGAATCCACCAGGCGTTCCTTGGGAACTTTATGGGGCAGTTCTACTCTGGCCTATAGGGTCGCTATGAATCGGAATCAACACAATGGCAATGGGTTTATAAAAGAGCAAAATGACAACTTTAACAGGCTGCTAGAATCCACAGAGAGACAGCAAATAGAAATCCAGAAGATTAAAAATAAAATTTCATAATTAGACAACTCAATAGAAGGTCACAGGAGAATTGAGGCAATGGAAGTCAGAATTAGTGAGGTCGAAGATAAAATCCTTGACACAAATTTGTCTTAGGAAAAACCAGATAAAGGAATTGAAAAAAAAAAAAAAAGAAGAAACCCTAAGAATCATGTGGGACACTATCAAATGATAGGAATACCAGAACGCGGGGTGGCGGGGGGTGGTGGCAATGGATAAGAGAATTGTTGAAGATTTGCTGGCAGAAAACTTCCCTGATATCGTGAAAGACGAAAAGATATCTATTCAAGAAGGTCATCGATGCTCACATAGGATAGATCCTAAAAAAAGTCACCAAGGCATTCTCAAATTTGCCAAAACCAAAGATAAAGACAGAATTTTAAGAGTGGCTAGGGATAAACAAAAAGTCACCTACAAAGGAGAAACAATAAGACTAAGCTCTGTCTACTCAGCAGAAACCACACAGGCAAAAAGGCAATGGGATGACATAAATAAAGCCTTGAAGGAAAAAAAAACTGCCAGCCAAGAATTATATATCCAGCAAAACTGTCTCTTAAATATGATGACAAAATTAGGGCATTTCCAGATAAACAGAATTTAAGGGATTTTATAAAAATCAAACCAAGAATTACAAGAAATATTAAAGGGAGTCCTCCAGCAAGAGAACAATATCAGATAAAAACAAGACTAGAACATAGGACAGAACCACTAGGTATCAATGCAGATAGGGAAGTCACAAAAATAAGCCAAAGGTAAAAGACTGAAAATAGTGAAACAGAAACGTCAATATGTAAATGATGACAACATTAAAACAAAAAAGGCACTAAATAGTGTAGTCATAGAACTTTCACATGGAGAGGAATTTAAGGCGGTATCGAGAATAAAATAAAAAGAGAACCTACAGACTGAAAAAAAAATTTTGGAAAAGACATCAGATAAGGGTCTAATATCCAAAATTTATAGAAAACTTCAACACTCCACAACAAAAAGACAACCCAATTATCAAATGGGCAAACGACATGAACAGAACCTTCACCAAAGATGACGTCCAAGCAACCAACCCAAAACAGACCAAACCCACTGCTGTCGAGTTGATTCCGAGTCATAGAGACCCTATAGGACAGAGTAGAACAGCCCCGTAGTTTCCAAGGAGCACCTGGCAGATTTGAACTGCCGACCTCTTGGTTAACAGCTGTAGCACTTAACCACTACGCCACCAAGGTTTCCAATAGACACAGGAAAAGATGCTCACGATCATTAGCAATTAGAGAGACACAAATCAAAACTACAATGAGATACCATCTCACTCCTACTAAAATAGCACTGATTAAAAAGAAAACAACAAATGTTGGGGGGATGTGGGGAGACTGGAACCCTTATTCATTGCTGGTGGGACTGTAAAATAGTACAACCACTATGGAAATGGTTTGGCACTTCCTCAAAAAACTAAAAATAAAGCTATCTTACGATCCAGCAATCCCACTCCTAGGAATATATCCTAGAGATGTTAACTACTGACATGACCAGATATATGCACTCCTATGTTCACAATAGCAATTCAGAATAGCAAAACAATGGGAACAACCAAAGTGTCCATCAACAGATGAATGGATAAGCACACTGTGGCATATACACACCATGGAATAATAGAGAACCATAAGGAGCATGAGGAGTTCATGAAACACAATACGGATGGATGGACCTGGAGGGTATAATGCTAAGTGAAATAAGTCAAGCATATAAGGACAAATATTGTACAGTCCCTCTTTTATAATACGAACAGATAAACACAAAAAGACCAATGTTCATTGGTGGTTACCAGGGAGAAAAGAGGGGGGGAAGGTAAGTACATTTTAGAACTTAAGAGATTTGTTACTTTTGGTGACGAGAAATAGGGCTGTGTGGCAGTGGTGAGCACAACAAACCACAGTAAAGATGAGTGTTTGAGTACAAATAGAAGGGTATAGACACAATTAAAGAGAATACTGACAAATTGTGATGACTAATTTCAATGAGCGAATTATGTGGACGTCCTAGCTGGAACAATAAGGCAAGAAAGGGAAATAAGGGGTATCCAAATTGGAAAGAAAGAAGTAATACTATCTTTACTCACAGATGACATGATCCTATACATAGAAAATCCCAGAGACTCCATGAGAAAGTTACTGGAACTAACAGAAGGATTCCACAAAGTGGCAAGGTACAAGATCAACACACAAAAATTAGTTGGGCTCTTCTACAGTAACAAGGAGGACTCTGAAAATAAAGAAATCAATAACATTTACAATAGCTCCCAAAGACATAAAACACCTAGGAATAAACCTAACCAGGGATGTCAAAGACTAATACAAGGAAAACTACAAAACTACTGCAAGAAACTAAAAGAGGTCTACAAAAATAGAAAACATTCAACGCTCATGGTCTGGAAGACTTAACACTGTGAAATATTAATACTACCTAAAGTGATTGAGAGATAAAATGCAATCCTGAACCAAATTTCAACAATATATATTTTTTAATTTTATTGTGATTTAGGTGAAAGTTTACAGCACAAATTAGTTGCTCATTCAAAAATTCACAAATTATTTTGTGACATGGATTGCAATCCCTGCAACGTGTCAGCATCAGTTTCCTGCCGCCATTTCTCTGCCACCGCTTCTCGTCTTCTTCAGTGTTATGTTCTCCACACCCCACCCATCTCCTGGTTCCAGAAGCTTCTCAGTACAGGGATCCCAGGTTCCATGGATGAGCTCTGCTCTTGGCTTTTCTTCCTTAGTGATGGTAAGATCCGCTCATCGCACTTCTGGAATGGCAGCTCATTGTTAGTCTGGCAGGATGGCAAAACTGACCAATCCCTTTGGTGGGCCACAATTACCTCATTTGCATAGTACCACCTAATCACTTGTTGTCTAGAAGCAGTTGATTTTTTTTTCTGCCATTCAGTTACTCTACACATTTTTTGCTGTCTCTACTCACCAATGTGCAGTTCTTAAAAAATATTTCGGCTATGATGGAGTATTAAAATCTCTAATACTTGTTGGGAAGCACATGCTGTAGCAACCAGTGCAGTCCTGGAATTGTATACTCAGATTCTAGATGCCTTAGAGAATATTGCTGAAGACCAAGCACAAAAAGGAGATACCAAAAGAGAAGTTGAAAACATTGCCAAAAAATTGCAAACACTAGAGTATGTATTTATGTTTGTTATGTGTAATAACATTACAGCATTTTCATTGGATGAGTGAAGCTCTCCAAGTTTCAGAAGTAAATTTAAAGACATGTACATACTGACCAGCCATAAACAGGGCATTTACATAATTGATGGAGCCCGGGTGGCAGAAGAGAAGATTTTGCAAATTTTGAAAACACAACAAAACAAATACTGACAAATACTGATTACCAAGCAGTTCACTGTCGCAGAAGCATTAGAAAGAAACAAATGACAGAAATGCTCCAGAGTGCCAAAGACCAATTTCACGTACCAACATATTACACCATCAGTGACATATTCGAATCTTGCATGAGAAGAAGGGCGAAAGTGTATGAAATTCTTTCAAATAGATTTTCCTTCTTAAACAATGTGGATATACCTGATGAAGAATGCATAAAGGCATCTAAGGAGTGCAGGCTTATCCTGATGACTTACATACAAACCTTTACGGAGAACTGCAACAATTTCATTCTTACACGAGAACTAAGTTTACAGATTCAGGAGAAACAATTTTACTCATGTGGACATATATGATTCCATAATAAAACATAAAATACAATGCACATTTCCCAATGTTGAAATTGCTTTATGCGTATTCTTAGCTTTAATGATCACAAACTACACAATAGAATACTCATTTTCAACCCTAAAGAGACTCAAAAACCCTCAGCATACAACGACAATCCAAAAAAGGCTCAATTCATTATCCTTATTATATATGGAAGTAGATACTGTTCGGCAGCTTAACTGTGATGAAAATCATCAAAGAATTTGTAAGAGCAAAGAATAGAAAGAAATCTTTTTAATTACAACATGTTAGAGACGAAAAATCTATCTGAAAATAAAATATAGTAATTTGTTGTAATATTTGTTTTCTGATCATTAAATTTTCTTTTATGGTATCTTTTCATTTGTTCATTTATAATTATAGCATTTATTACAAAACAAGCATCAAAACTGAGGTACGAGCCATTTAAAGCAAAATTGGTGAAAGTCAATTTTTCATTGTGGGAGACTGTCTTAGTTATTTAGTGCTACTTTAACAGAAATATCACAAGTGGATGGCTTTAACAAAGAGAAGTTTATTCTTTCACAGTTTAGGAGGCTAAAAGTCCAAACAAAGGTGCCAGCTTCTAGGGGCAGGCTTTCTATCTCTGTTGGCTCTGGGAGAAGGTCCTTGTCATCAATCTTGCCCTGGTCTAGGAGCTTCTCAGGACAGAACGACAGGTTCAAAAGATGCACTGCGCTCCTGGCTCTTTTGTTTGGTGGTAATGAGGTCTCTTTTGTTTATGCTTGCTTCTCTCTTTTATATCTCAAAAGAGACTGACTCAAGATACAAACTAATCCTGTAGATTGTGTCCTGCCTCATTAACATAACTGCCTCTAATCCTGCCTCATTAATATTACAGAGGTAAAATTTGCAACACATAGGAAAATTATATCCTGTCACAAAATGGTGGACAATCACACAATACTGGGAATCATGGCCTACAAAGCTGGCACACATTTTAGGGGGACACAATTCAACCCATAATATACCACTCTTTGGCCCCACCAAAATTCATGTCCTTTCCACAAGTAAAACATTCATCTTATCATATCATCCAAAAAGTCTTAAATCAACTCCAAGTGCAAATTCCATTCTGAGGCAAAATTCCTCTTCATGTGTGAAATCTAGAATAAAATGGAACAGGCACAGGTAGACACTTCCATTACAAATGAGTGAAACTGGAGGGAAATAAGGGATAACAGGCACCAAGCAAGTCAGCAAAACACATTACCTTAGCTCTGAACCCTTGAAAGTAATCCTTTGTTCTCTGAGACCATTTAGGCAATGACCCTACCCTCCAGATTCTGAGAGTTGGCTACACTCTCCGGATTCCAAGTGGAGGCCCCTCGGCTCTGGGCTTCAGCTCCACCTTCCAGGCCCTCTGAGATAGCAACTCTGCTCCCTCAGATTTTGGCGGCCCCATTCTCCTAGTCTGTCTAAGTGGTGACTCTATCCCCTGGGCCCCAGCAGGCCCCGTTCTTCTGCCCCTTGGTCATGGCAGCCCCACTCTCTCAGCTTTGGGCAGTGGATCTGGCCCCATCCCACTGGCACTTGTGAAAATGCAGCCCCAAACTCTGCAACTGAGGTGGTGAAGGCTGACTCTTTGAAACCTAGGAGGCTGTGGCCCCGCCCTTTGAGAATGAGGCAGCTCTGCTTCCCATGCTCCTTGTCTCTTCAGCTTCTGCTTCCTGGCTTGTTGGTTTCTCAGCCCCTTGGGCCTCCTGGGCCAGCCCAACATTTGCTCTGCTCAGGCAAATGTTCCAAAGCTCTTCAGCTCTGTTGCTAAGTGCCTGGAGGCACTGGAACTCACCGGGAAACCTCAGCCAGAAGACACTCCACTCTCTCGTTCCACGGGTCAGCAAGCGTAGCTCATCCAATAAGTGTCCAGAAGCACCCTACTCCACCAGGAAGCATCCTGCCCGCAGGCACTCAGCTCTCCTGCTCTGTGGGTTGATTTCTGTGCTGTCTGAAGCCAGTCTCCTGGCTCTGTTGCTGCTGTTTCTCACTATGTGCGCAGTCACCAGCTTACTTTCTTCTGAGTCCTCACCAGAATTGTTTTTGATATCCATAAGTCCACCAACAGTCTCTTTACAGCATTCTAGGCTTTCACTATTAGGAACTTTAAAACTTTTCCAGGATCAATTCCAAAACCGTTGCCACATTGCAGGTTATCTGTTAGAGCAGCATCCCTCTCTTATAGTACCAAATTCTGTCGTAGTTATCTAGTGCTACTATAACAAAAATACCATAAGTGGATGGCTTTAACAAACAGAAATTTATTCTCTCACACTTTATGAGGCTAGAAATCCAAATTCAGGGTGCCAGCTCCAGGGAAACGCTTTCTCTGTTGGCCCTGGGGAAACCCTGGTCTAGGAACTTCTCAGCACAGGGACCCTAGGTCCAAAGGATATGGTCCACACCTGGCTCTTCTAGCTTGGTGGTATGAGGTCCTTCTCCCCTTTGCTCGCTTCTCTCTTTTATATCTCAAAATTTTTGAGATTGACTCAAGATACAACCTAAACCTGTAGATTGTGTTCTGCCTCATTAACGTAACTGCCTATAATTCTGCCTCATCAATATCATAGAGGTTAGGATTTACAACACATAGGAAAATTACACCAGATCACAAAATGGTGGACAACCACACAATGCTGGGAATCATGGCCTAGCCAAGTTGACATATTTTGGGGGGACACGATTCAATCCATAACAGAGATCAACAGAATTTTACATTTATTTTTGAAATAACCAAGTTAACTGACTCATTTTCTTTGTTGTAGAATAGGCAGAATATTTCTGTAGAAAATGTGATATGTAGTAAAAATCTTAGTACCCCACATCCAGTAAAAATTTTATAATCCAATTCATCTCATTCTGCTAAAATGGCATATGCCACTTTTGTCTCCAATAGCTAATATTATAGCTGCATTTAAAAAAAAGTTACATCATGGAGAGCTAAGACACACATGCACACACACATATACATATTTGTGTGTATATACAACTCATGTATCCCATTCAAATGCGTGAGTAAGCAGAGGAGGAGACATCACATATTACCAGTGCTTAATCTCACAAGTCTTAATCTGGCCCTGGACACACCCTACACTAATCCTGCGTCATTAACATAACAACAACACATTCCCAAATGGGATTATAATCACAGGCATAGAGGTTAGAATTTACAACACATTTTGGGGGGACACAATTCAATCCATAACAGAGACTAAACAGACTGGGAAAGGAAGCAAGTGCAGACTCTCTTTCCAAAGAACTGACAAACCAGATCCTCACACCACGATAATTCCTTTCATAACACAGAAGAATTACTAGAATTCTACAGAACTTGAGACATGCAAGAAAATGAAGAATCATACAAATGGTGAAAACTCATTTCAAAAGTGATTAGATGATGTGGAATACATGAAAATTACTTCCCAGAAAGTCTTAACTCAGTAAATTAAATAACTGGGGTTAATGCCTCAAGGAATAACCACAATTGTCTAATTTTCTCTCACCAGGGAAGTACAGATATCAGGCAGGACAAATTCAATGCCCCTACACCTGCAAATGAGAAAGGGGCCTGTCTTGCTCAAAGTGTCATTTCACACCAAGAATCTAGCCTAGGCTCATTGTTGAGGGTTAACTGAGCTAACTGAAGTTACAGCTCAAATCACAGGTGCTCCAAAATGATTGCACTATTGATTATGGTTATATTTTATCGTGAATTTCTAAGAAATGTAATCTTACCTCAATTATCTTAAGAGCACATCTAAGCTCATGCAGCCAATTCAAAGTTGTGGTTTGCCTGTTTGGAAATTGAGGCCATCCTAAAAGCCACTCTAAAAAAGCAGGCGAGTATTATAACCCAATTGTCTAAAATGGCTAATACATCATCCCTAAGTCATCAGAAAATTACCTTTTGCTTGATTTTGTATTACATGTCAATGGTTCTATGTTTTTTTTCTGTAAAGATCCTTACCACAGGCCCATCCTCTGATGGAGGCACTTGGGCTTCATGTAATTCTCACATTCAAGAGAGCCCTCTAGAATGACATTTTTTCTAAGGAAAATCTAAAAAACTTCTCTGTTTACATTTTAGAAGCAAATTATTATAAAAATGTCAGTACTTTATTACTTTTTTCCAGTTGTTGTTGAGCCATTTCTGTCTCATGACAATCCCATTTGGGTCATAGCAGATCTGTGCTCCATAGGGTTTTCGGTGGATGATTTTTCAGAAGTAAACTGCCAGGCCTTTCTTCCAAGGCATCTCTGGGTAGACTTGAACCTCCAACCTTTGGTTAGCAATGAGTACGTTAACTGTCTGCACCACCCAGGTTAGTAAGAGCTTACTTCTACATCTCGGAGCTGACTGTGACATATCTCTGCTGCTGCATTTGAGAGGTATTTTCATTCCACACTGAAAGGCTCAATTCTACAAATACCACACTACGACGAGTGCAAAGATAAAGAGGCAGGAGGGTCTGACCACTAGTAGAAGAAAGTAACTGGTGCGGTGGAGAGACAGAGACATGGTGTAGATCCCTGGCATCACTGCGTGACCTTCTTTAAGCTACTGAACTGAGCATTAGTTGTCTCATCTATAAAATGGACGAATAAAAGCTAACTGTAGGGCTACTATATGAGGGCACTGGTGGTTCAGTGGGAGAATTCTTGCCTTTCATGTGGGAGACATTCCCAGCCAATGCATCTTACAAGCAGCCACCACCCACCTGTCAATGGTGGTTTGCATGGTGCTATGATGCTGAACAGGATTCAGTGGAGCTTCCAGACTAAGACAGACTAGAAAGAAAGGTCTGGCAATCTACTTCTGGAAATCAATGAAAACACTACAGGGATCACAATGGTCCCATTTGCCACCAACCACGGGGATGGTGCAGGACCAGGCAGTGTTTCATTCCATTGTACACGGAGTTGCCAAGACTCAAGGGCTGATTTGAAGGCCGCTAACAACAACAACAAAGGGCTACTATAAGGGTTAAAAATAATGCATGTAAGTACGTACCAGGATGCCTCACACATATCAGGTAGCTATCATCATCATCATCTTCATTATTATTTAGCATGTCATTTGAAAGACAGAGTTCAAGTAGTTTGCCTACTATTCAAGAAAGAATACGGACAGATCTCATATTAGAATGCAGTGCTGCAGTCTCTGGGTGGTCACTTCTTGTATGCTAATGGAAACTTGTTAGTAGCTATTTAAAGCACTTTGCTAATGAGGTCAAAATAATAGTTTCAATTCCCTTTGCACCAGTTCTCTGTTGCATGGCTACAAACAAATGCACAGGACCAGCTTCAATGCCTCACAGCATGTCCCGTATCACATGGGACGCAGCTGGAAGGAGCACCGGTGAATCAGCATAAACTGTCACCACTAGAAAACATGTAACTCAAATGCAGGTTCCTTTCTGAGGACCCTTACCTAGCCGCGGTAGTAGTAAGGCACACAAACCAGGAGTGACAACTACTGAGGGGAGGAATGGCTCATCATCAGCCATCACGAAAATAGAGAACTTGCTTTTTTTGCAGATGTCCTCCACTCTGACCCCCTACAGCCTATTCTTAATGCAGCAACCAAAGGGATCCTGTTACAGTGCAAACTCAAGGTGAATCTGTCCAAGGGCCTCTCATTTCACACAGAGTCAAAGCCGAAGCCCTTAAAATGACTCAGGGCCCGCACTGACCTGGTCTTGTCATCCTTCTCTTTATGACACACCTTTCTCACTCTGCTCCCCTCACGCTGGTTTCCTTGTTGTCCCCAGAATATGCCAGGCAAACTTTGGCCTTTGCACTTGCTGTGCCCTTTGCTTGGAAAGCCCACTCCATCCCCCCAACCCCAGGTACCCACTTCGTTAATTCTTTCCTGCACCTCCTGCTAAAATGCTGTCTTCTTAGAGAGTCCTTTCCTAGCTATCCCGTTTTGAATGACAACATGCCTCCTCCCCATTCTCCTCTCCTGCTTTGTTTTTCTCTATGGTGCTTACCATCAGCACACTACAGATGTATGTCTTTTTCCCAGGTAGCATACAATCCACGAAGGCAGGGATCTTGTCTGGTGTTTTCCCCCGACTACTGCATCTCTAGTGTTCAGAACAGTCTGGCCTGGAGTAGATGCTTAATAAACATTTAGGGGATGAATTAGTATTTCTAAAGTCTAAGTGTTTCTATCAATTAACTCCACAGAGCAAGTCAACTTATTCACTAGCCTGTTGTTGCTGTTGTTAGGTGCCATTGAGTCGATTCCGACTCATAGTGACCCTATGCACAACAGAACAAAATGCTGCCTCGTCCTGCACCATCCTTACAATTGTTGTTTAGCTTGAACCCATTGTTGCAGCCACTGTGTCAACCCACCTCCTTGAGGTTCTTTCTCTTTTTCACTGACCCTCTACTTTACCAAGCATGAAGTCATTCTCCAGGGACTGATCCCTCCCGATAACATGTCCAAAGTATGTGAGACACAGTCTCGCCATCTTTGCTTCTAAGGAGCATTCTGGTCGTACTTCTTCCAAGACAGATATGTTCATTCTTTTGGCAGTCTATGATATATTCAATATTCTTCTCCAACAGCACAATTCAGAGGTGTCAATTCTTCTTTGGTCTTCCTTATTCATTGTCTAGCTTTCACAAGCATATGAGGCAATTGAAAACACCACCGCTTGGGTCAGGTGCACCTTAGTATGCATGGTGACATCCTTGCTTTTCAACACTTTAAAGAGGTCTTTTACAGCAGATGTACCCAATTCAATGCATCTTTTGATTTCTTGACTGCTGCTTCCATGGATGTTGATTGTGGATCCAAGTAAAATGAAATGCTTGACAGCCTCAATCTCCTCTTCGTTTATCACGATGTTGCTTATTGGTTCAGTTGTGAGGATCTCTGTTTTCTTTATGCTGAGGTGTGATCCATACTGAAGGCTGTGGTCTTTGATCTTCATCAGTAAGTGCTTCAAGTCCTCTTGGCTTTCAGCAAGCAAGGTTGTATCACATACATATTGCAGATTGTTAATGAGTCTTCCTCCAATCCTGATGCCCCATTCTTCTTCATATAGTCCAGCTTCTCGGGTTATTGGTTCAGCATACAGATTGAATAGGTATGGTGAAAGGATACAACCATGATGCACACCTTTCCTGACTTTAAACAATGCAGTACCCCCTTGTTTTGTTCAAACGACTGTCTCTTGATCCATGTACGGATTCCTCATGAGGACAATTAAAGGTTCTGGAATCCCCATTCTCTGCAATGTTATCCATAATGTGTTATGATCCACACAGTTGAATGCCTTAGCATACTCAATAAAACACAGGATCCATCTGATGTCAGTGATGATATCCCTGGTTCCACGTCCTCTTCTAAACTCGGCCTGAATTTCTGGCAGTTGCCTGCTGATACACTGCTGTAGCTGCTTTTGCATGATCTTCAGCAAAATTTTGCCTGCATGTGAAATTAATGATATTGTTCGATAATTTGCACATTTGGCTCGATCAACTTTCTCGGGAATAGGCATAAATACAGATCTCTTCCAGTCAGTTGGCCAGGTAGCTGTCTTCCAAATTTTGGGGCATAGATGCGTGAGCAATTCCAGCGATGCATCCGTTTGTTGAAAGATCTCAGCTGATATTCTGTCAATTCCTGGAGGCTTGTTTTTCACCAATGCCTTCAGTTCAGCTTAGACTTCTTCCTTTAGTACCATCGGTTCCTGATCATATGTTACCTCCTGAAATGGTTGCATGTCAACCAATTCTTTTTGGTATAGTGACTGTGTATTCCTTCCATCTTCTTTTGACGTGTCCTGTGTTGTTTAGTATTTTCCCTGTAGAATCCTTCGGTATTTCAACTTGAGGCTTGAATTTTTTCTTCAGTTCTTCCAGCTTAAGAAACGCTGAACGTGTTCTTCCTTTTGGTTTTCTATCTCCAGATCTCTGCACATATCATCATAATAATTTACTTTGTCTTCTCATGCTGCCCTTTGAAATCTTCCATTCAGCTTTCTTACTTCGTTATTTTTCCATTTCGCTTTAACTACTTGGTGTTCAAGAGGAAGTTTCAAAGTCTCTTCTGATATCCATTTAGGTTGTTTCTTCCTTTCCTGTATTTTTAATGACCTCTTGCTTTCTTCATGTATGATGTCCTTGATGTCATTCCACAACTCGTCTGGTCTTCTTCGATCATTAGTGTTCAATGGATCAAATGTATTCTTGAGATCGTCTCTAAATTCAGGTGAGATATACTCAAGGTCATACTTTGGCTTCCGTGGACTTGTTGTAATTTTCTTCAGTTTCAATTTGAACTTGCGTATGAGTAATTGATGGTCTGATCCGCAGTTGGCCCCTGGCCTTGTTCTGACTGATGATATTGAACTTTTCCATCATCTCTTTCCACAGATGTAGTCCAGCCTAAGAGTGCATTTTCTACTACCCATCTGTCAGTTTGTTGTACCGTGGTGGCTTGCGTGTTGCTGTGATGCTGGAAACTATGCTACCAGTATTTCAAATACCAGCAGCGTCACCTATGGTATGGATTAAGAAAGACTAGGAAGAAAGGCCTGGGAATCTAATTCAGAAAATTAGCCAATAAAACGTTATGGATCACAACAGAATATTGTCCAATATAGTGCTGAGAGGTGAGGCTCTAAGTTGGAAGGCACTATATAATAGCTACAACAATGAACTCAAACATACCAATGATCATGAAGATGCTACAGGGCTGGGCAACATTTCAGTCTGTCATACATGGGTTGCTATGAGTCACAGCCACCTCTATGGCTTGCAACAAACTTGTGCACTGAGGCTTCAGGAAGCTATGCTGCTCAGAACAAGATAATCCATGGGGGCACTTGATTGATATTCCTTTCACCTCATAGATAACTGATGGCACTCACTTTAAAATTATTCAAAGCCAACATTTTTTTCTGCCATGCTCATAGCTCCTCTAAGAAAATGTTTTCACATTAGAGCAATTCCAAAACAACTTTCTGAGAAAATTATGACTTTGCCTAAGGGATCACATGAAAGTGGGGCGGCCTTCCACTCAGGTGAGACAGATTTTCTGGTTTTCATAATAAGTCATCAATCCTGGCTCTTGATCACATGGTTTCTTAACCCTATGGCTTAGCTCTCACAGAATACCAACTCCCTATGTCTTCATCAGTAGTACCTTGAACAAACTACTCTCAGGAAGGTTCCCAGGAGGTATTTCACTTTTCTTTAGGACTTTAAACTCTAGTTTTGGATTAAGTGGTACCAGTAGAAGTCTAACACATAGACCAAGCAGCAAAACCCCCTCAACAAAAAGCTCTACAATATTACATTTTAAAGTTTTGTTTTCATATTTCACTGGAAATTGTTCTAAAAATCATTTGAAAGTAAAGCCATTGTTATGGATTAAATTATGTCCCCCCAAAATGCATGTGAACTTGGCTAGGCCATGATTCCCAGTATTGGGTGGTTGTCTACCATTCTGTGATCTGATGTGATTATCCTATGTGTTGTAAATCCTAACTTCTATGATGTTAATGAGGTAGGACTAGAGGCAATTATGTTAATGAGGCAGGATACAATCTACAGGTTTAGGTTGTATCTTGAGTCAATCTCTTTTGAGATATAAAAGACAGAAGTGAGCAGAGAGATGGGGGACCTCATACTACCAAGAAAGCAGTGCTGGGAGCAGAGTACATCCTTTGGACCAAGGGTTCCTGCGCTGAGAAGCTCCTAGACCAGGGGAAGATGGATGACAAGGGCCTTCCTCCAGAACCCACAGAGATAGCCCTCCCCTGGAGCTGGCACCCTGAACGTGGGGCCTTCCTCCAGAACCCACAGAGACAGCCTTCCCCTGGAGCTGGCACCCTGGACATGGGGCCTTCCTCCAGAACCCACAGAGACAGCCTTCCCCTGGAGCTGGCACCCTGGATGTGGTGCCTTCCTCCAGAACCCACAGAGACAGCCTTCCCCTGGAGTTGGCACCCTGAACGTGGGGCCTTCCTCTAGAACCCACAGAGACAGCCTTCCCCTGGAGTTGGCACCCTGAACGTGGGGCCTTCCTCTAGAACCCACAGAGACAGCCTTCCCCTGGAGTTGGTACCCTGGATGTGGGGCCTTCCTCCAGAACCCACAGAGACAGCCTTCCCCTGGAGTTGGCACCCTGGACGTGGGGCCTTCCTCCAGAACCCACAGAGACAGCCTTCCCCTGGAGTTGGCACCCTGGACGTGGGGCCTTCCTCCAGAACCCACAGAGACAGCCTTCCCCTGGAGTTGGTACCCTGGATGTGGGGCCTTCCTCCAGAACCCACAGAGACAGCCTTCCCCTGGAGTTGGCACCCTGGGCGTGGGGCCTTCCTCCAGAACTCACAAAGAGAGCCTTCCCCTGGAGTTGGCACCCTGAATGTGGACTGTTAGCCTCCTAATGTGTAAGAGAATAAATTTCTCTGTGTTAAAGCCATCACTTGTGGTATTTCTGTTTTAGCAGCACTAGATGATTTTTTTTTTTAGATGACTAAGACACTTGTATTCTTAGTATCCCCCACATGTTCTGATTTCCTATTTTTTGATTTATTATTTTATTGTAAAAGTTTCTTGAAAGCCACCTCAAAGCCTCCATGGAAACAGCCAGAAGTTAAATAAACATAAAGTAACTGTCACCATCACAGATCCATTAAATGTCAACATTAATGAACTAATTCAACCTGTGTCTAATCAATGGTTTACTACAACAGGAGACATTTCAGAGGTATGTTAGGAAGAATGTCGGAACGCATCACCAAGTGAAATAATAAATCTCCCCCAGGAATTTCAAAGAAAAGGCTCACGGATACCTTCCTGAGGTGGTGGTAAGTACTGGTTGGGGGAGAAAAGATCAAATTACTCTGAAGATTCTTTACACCTGTGATTCCAGATATCTGACATAATCCCAGGATCATCACAATGGACAACTAGGTATCACTCAGAGACTAGTAGCTATTCTAATGTAAAATAGGAATAATAATTTAAAAATCTTAAACCAGCAGCCTAGATGTGCTACCACTGATCACACGGATAAGACTGACTTCAAAAGTATCATTAGTCAGACCCTGGTGAGACCTGTGCCCAACCAGCTCTGTCATAACAAACACCGTGCAGTGCACAGGGAGGGATCTCCGTCACCTAACAAAGGCTCCCAACAATAAATAAGTCATTATTATATACTGGCTGCAAGAAAAGTTTCTAACTACTTAGGTTCTAAGTTTCCAAAGGTATCTCTACCTAATATGATCAGGTAAATTTACCTGAGAAATAATCATCCAGTCAGAATTCCTCTTCTTCAGAAAGTATCTTAGTTAGCACCCATAGGTAATTTGAAAATAATACATAATACTTCCATTCAATAATTTCGTCCTGCTTTCATATTTATCATCTCACTTGTCTTCACAATACCCACCCCATGCCACCCTTCAGAAGATGGTATGTGGATTTTAGAGGATGAGAAAGAGAGTAAGATCCTGAAAGACAACGGGCTTTATCCAACAGTAATGCGAGAACTGTCTCTTGTAGATTGCACAGACATGGTTTGCTTCCATTTCCAAATTTTAGCTCAAAAGGATATATAAAGGAATTATGTATTTGCTTTTACCCTTTCCTATGTGTCTCCTGGTATTTTCTATTGTTGAGTTTCTGTTTACGTTGGAAAGAAGTCCAAGACAGAATCTGTTCCGGTTATTTGAAGGGTCTGTGAATCCATCTATCAGCACACTTCGGGAGGAGGCCTGGAACGTCTCCCCGACTCGGTTGTTCAGTTCATAGTAGGCAACGGAGCACCAGTGCTGTGGCTCCTCATAGCATACTGGCCGGAATTCTGGAAGGAAATGAACCAGATAACACATCATGCCAGTCATACCTGGGCTTCATATTTCATGATTCCACCAGGAAACCTAGATCAATGCTCTTAACCAGCAAGTTGACTGCAAGACCAATTATGTCATTTTGCAATCTTTTAAAACTTGTCATTTTAAAGGAAGCTGTTTGTGATTAGCCATTTGGATATACCTGTGGGCAGAGGTCATGGTCTTTGTTAATCTCAATGGTTAGAAAATTTGTAAGCATATTTATCAATCATGAGAAGTCTGGACTAAAGACCATATGAAGGGATCAATTTAAAGTCCATCACCCCTAAAGGAATACCAACTAAAAGGAAGTTGGTAGGTCATGTCATTTTTATATATGAATGATGCATCACTGTGACTGTGCCAAACTGAATCCCTCTGGCAAAAAAAATTTTATCTAACAAAGATTATTCAGCCATGATAAAAAAGCAAACAAACAAACAAACAAAAGCTGAATTGGACTTCAAATTATTTAAGAAGCCAAAAAAAAAAAAAAAAAGTTCCACGAAGAGGGCCTTGCACTCTCCTCTGTGCTATATAAAGAATATTGAGTTATATATACATATTTTAAAGAGAGCTGAATATTTCATCAGGCAACCCATGCATGTTATATTTTCACCCTAAAATTTCTAGAAATCCACCGAATTTCAGAGTTCTTTTTTTGCTTCCTATACCCATCCTCTGCCTTTTGATTTATTATTTTTATTCTCCTTGAATGTAGTAATAATTCAATCAAGATAAATACAACTAGAGTCTGCTCCGCATTAACAAAGCCTGTATGTAATGCACAAAAATACAAACTCACAAAACAGATAAACTAGGGGTTGTGATCTGATTTACAAAAGGATCTCACAGGAAAACTCACTCAAGGATACTCCTTTACACCCTCCCTACTCACCTCTGTACCACCTTGTTAGGAACACAGATTCTTGGACCCCAGCCCAGATCTACTGAGTCAAAAGCTGCATTTCTACACGATTGCCACGTGGTTTACAGGAACATTACAGCTAAATAACACTTATCTAAAATATTACAAAGGAGCCCTCGTGCACAATGGTTAAGAGCTTAGCTGCTAACCAAAAGGTCGGTGGTTGGAACCCACCAGTCACTCTGTGGGAGAAAAGACCTGGAGATCAGCTCCTGTAAAGATTTCAGCCTCAGAAACCATATGGGGCAGTTCCACTCTTTCATACAGGGTCACTGTAAGTTGGTATCAATTGGATGGCACACAACAACGAGATATTATAAGATACAAAGAAAACTTTGTAAAATGCCAACATATTTTAAGAGCACCCCTCTGGCCAAACAGAAAACACCACTATAAACCTATAATAAAAACACAAATGGGACAAAACTGCCAGCACTCAGAAGTACCATACTAAACACCAACAACTACAAACTTCTAAATGCTAGATTAAAATAAAAGCTCATCCTAGTAACCAGGATGATAAAACACTCATTCTAGGGCACTGAGGAATGCCACAGTGAAAACACAAAGCCGTGCCCTCTGCCCCTAAAAACATGAGGGAAGGCTGGCCTGCATATGACGAGGCTCACAAGGTAGTTCCTACCCTGCTTCTGCCCTATTTCCTGAAGTTGTTTTCCTTGCAGAGACTTTCTTGAACTAGGTGACGAAAGAAATCAGCCAGAACCAGTTCCTGATGCATCTTTATACCTTAGGTGACATGCCCAATCTGGAAGAAGACGGAACCTTTCTCAGGAAAAAAAAGACAGCGCCATCCTAATTAGAGAGCGAGAAGTCCAACCAGCACTAAATCACTTTCCCCATGTAGTGCGCCTGCGCAGGGAATAAAAATCGACCTAGCACTTCAAAAAAAAATTTATACAGCCCCAACCAACCAACCAGAGATATATGCCCACTTCCTGCCCTTAACCCCATAAAATCCTTCCCCTGGCACCCCTCAGGGAGGCAGTCTTGGGTGGTACTTAGCCCCAACTATCTCCTTCCTTGGCCAACCAGTGAAGTTGGCTTTAGTTCTCCCGAACTCTCAGTCTTTAGGTCTTTTTGGCACCTGATGGAGTTGCACTAAGCAGAACCTGGAGTTACTGGCAACAAGCACGTTTTGTTTTGTTTTGCTTTGCTTTGGGGTAATAGGAAATATTCTTGGAAAACAGCTACAATTAGCTGTTCATCCACAAATTTACCTTCATTAGACACTGATAGCACTAAATGTCTGTCAACTGTGGCATCTACAGGTCCGCCATTCTGGGTCCCTGGGGCTTCTGTGGCATAAGGTGGGGATGGTGTGTCAACTAAAAGAAAGCAGTAAAACAAAGGAATTGTCAAACTGATAAACCACACAAAGACAGTGGGATCCAACCTTTTTTACCCATAAACTCATGGGTCTGCTTGACAGTGTAATTGCTAAGAACCAAAAACCAAAGCCATGGCCATCGAGTTGATTCTGACTCACAGCAAACCTATAGGACAGAGCAGAACTACCCCATAGGGTTTCCAAGGAATACCTGGTGGATTCAAACCGCCAACCTTTTGGTTAGCAGCCGTAGCTCTTAACCACTGAGCCACCGGGGCTCTGTAACTGCTAGAGAAACCATTAATGCAACAGGGCTATTCTGAAGTGACATTCTGAGTGTCCTACAGAAGAAACTGGTTGTTTTGAGAGCCTCGCTAAAGAGTTGTTTAGTTTTCCTTCTTACTTATGAGTCATCACTGAGAGCTCAAACTACTTCCTGATAAGTAGCTTTTCTCAAGAGCAGAATAGTCTGTCACCTGGCTTTCAAAACACAGAGAAAGCTGAACCCTCTTTAAAAAAAAAAGGTGAGCTTAATTTTCAGCTCCTTTCTTTACATGGATTAAACAATGGCCACTGGGATACTCTGCCCTGAAATAGTTTAAGATATGTCCCAAAACACAGAAATCTGCCCAAAGCAGGCTGACAAAGGCCACTCTCTCCAATACAGATTCTATGAGGGGGCGTTTGGTAGACAGCATCTTATCAGGACTTAATTCATAACATACTAGGAACTCAGAAGGCAGAGGAAAAACCCAAGCAACTCTTGTGAGGATCTCAGAACAACTGATTTCTTCTTTGTACAGTCCCAAGGTCAGTCCAGAATAGTCTTGTTACATTAGTGGTGGAGTTTAAGGGCAATAAAGGTTGGGCCAGTCTGCCTTTGTTGAAATCAACTGTCCACTCTAATAGTTCTCACACTTAAGGATGCAAAAAAAGTCGTAGTGGATCGTATTAAAAATGCAGATCCCAGGCCCCACCCCCAGAATTCTGATTCAAGAAACCAGTGGTTAGATGTAGGAATCTCTGTTTCAACAGGTACCTGAGATTCTAAAACAGGTGGTCTTTGGACCACATTGGGAACCATGGATAAAGCAATCCTTGGGTCTTTTGAGAAAATGAACTATGACCCTGGTAAAAAAAACGTATAAAGTCAGATGTTATTTTTAGAGGTTCTTGAGGAAATCCATCTATAAAATAAAGGGGATAAACCAGATAATCCCAAAAGTCCCTTTTAGTCAGGAAAATAGGAGGGAACAGGAAAGGTGGTAATAGGGAAGCTAGGGTTGAGAAGGGAGAGTGTTGATATGTCTTGGGGTTGTTAACCAATGTCATACAACAATGTATATGCTAACGGTTTTATGAGAAACTAGTTTGTTCTGCAAACCTTCATCTAAAGTTCAATAAAAAACAAAATAAAATACAACGAAAAGAAAAAAAAGTCCCTTTTAGTCATATATGTACGGAATTGTTATTCAGGTGGCATTTCACTGTTAGCTGTTTAGAAAAAAATTATACTTTTTGAAATGAAAAAGGTTTTCCTTCCACAGGTAGTGCAAACCAAAAGGTTGGTGGTTCAAGCTCAAGGTACTTCTGAGTGGCCTTCAACTTCCAAACTTTCAATTAGCAGCTGAGCGCATTATCTGCATTCAGAAAAGAAATATATTCTTTAGAAATGAAAAAGGCTATTCCTTCCATGAGAAACTAACTAATATCATTCTTGTGGTCTGTCCTTCATGGATAGGAAAAGGCAAAGGAACAGCAACCTGTTTGTTTAACTACCACGTGAACACAAAGTGCAGGCAATCTTTATAGCATAGACTTGTTTTATATAAACGCATATTTTGTGCCATAATTATCCTCCTATCCCTTAAACATGGCTCTGTCCTCAAATGGCTTTTCTTTCTGTCCTGTCTCTTTCTCAGTGAACTCAGCCACAAGATTTCAACTATCTTGTCCCACTCCGCATGAATGACTCCCAAGCTTCCACCCACCACCTCGGCCTTCACCCCCACTTCAGGTCCTATTGATTCTACCTCCTTAAATTCATTGCCTTCTTTCCAAACCCAGGTCCCTGCTTTAGTTCACATCCTTATAATTACCTACCTGGATTTGTACAATGTCTATCACACTCTAGTATTCATTTACATGATCCCTCTCAATAGTCACTACCTCTTGAAGGTCAAAAACCATTGCCCCCTAGGTGGTACCCCGCTACAATCAATGACTGCCCCGACAGGGAACACAATAGAGAACTCCTGAGGGGGCAGGAGAGCAGTGGGATGCAGACCTCAAATTCTCGTAAAAAGACCTGAGTTAATGGTTTGACTGAGGCTAGAAGGACCCCGGAGGTCATCGTCCCCAGACCTTGTGTTAGCCCAAGACAAGAACCATTCCCAAAGCCAACTCTTCAGACAGGGATTGGACTGGACTATAGGATAGAAAATGATACTGGTGAGGAGTGAGCTTCTTGGCTCAAGTAGACACATGAGACTATGTGGGCATCTCCTGTCTGGAGGCGAGATGAAAAGGTGGGGTGGGGGTGGGGTCAGAAGCTGGCTGAATGGACAGGAAAATAGAGGGTGGAGAGGAGCATGCTGTCTCATTAGGGGGAGAGCAACTAGGAGTATATAGCAAGGTGTATATAAATTTTTGTATGAGACTGATTTGATTTGTAAACTTTCACTTAAAGCACAATAAAAATTAAAAAAAAAAAAAATCGTCTCAATCACCTTTGTACTCTAGCACCTAGAACAGTTCCTGTTACTTAGTGGGTGCTCAGTTATTACCTAATGAGTCAGTCAAATCTGTATATTCCTGAGCCCTAGTCCCACGTTCCAAACGCCTGGAGGGTAATTTATTTACTCAGTAAACAACTAATGAGCAACTACTATGTACCAGGCTTTGTGATGGACATAAAAGAGTAGATAGAGCTCACGGTTTACCGGGGGAAAGACACACAAGCAATTACATTATAGAGTGTGATAAATGTGACAGTAGATGTATATATAAATCGTAAGGGGGCAAAAGAAAGAACTGAATAGGAAGGGAAGGGGCAATTCCCTCTTTATCTTTTCACAGTTTATAAATTCTTTGAGGATAGGGACAATTCTTAATTCACCTTTGAATTCATTCTTGTAGCAACCTAAGACAATGCTTATATATAGTAAGAGGTCAATAAATATAAGTTAAATAAATTAAATAGATGAATGAATGACGCAGATTATGATATCCGGCACCAAACGTACATACTCAGGCTTTTAGGAACTTGTTAGTTCAGGGTATTATTTATCTCACACTCATGAGATACATATAAATCTATTCTACATTATCTCAACATAGGCCCATTCTGCAGGTGTGCTATCATGACAATATGATAATATACTTGGTTCTCCCTTTCCCACAGAGTAATGCACATTCCCTCTCTCTTGCTTTTTCAATCCAGCAAATATTTACTGAATAACTCTGTATTCAAGATGCTGTCCTACTTCCACTGAGTAGAAAAGGGAAACACACTGGCTAGAGCTGGCACCATCTTCTCAGCCCCACTGATGTTATGCATTGCTGAAAGGCAAATAAGAAAAGCCCTGGCACTCATCCTCCCTGTTGCTCGCCCCAGGCCAAATCTTCTTAATTGGATTAAAACCAAACCAAATGCGTTGCCCTGGAGTTGAAGCCAACTCATAGTAACTCTACAGGACAGGGCAGAATACCCCACAGGGTTTCCAAGGCTGTAATCTTTACTGGAGGAGGCTGCCAGATCTATCTCCTGTGGAGCAGCTGGTCGGTTCAAACCACTGACCTTTCAGGTAGCAGCTGAGTACTTAACCATTGTACCACCAGGGCTTCTTTGCTTGGATTAGATACGTATTTTAATCTTGTGTGTACGCCCGTTTAAAAAAATAAAACCTAGAAATTCCCAGGGACACCATTCAAATATACGTAGTTTCTGTAAGCTTCCAGAGGATTAGAACCAGAAACCAGAGCAAAATATTTTTTAGCTCCACTGTAACTGCTTCAAAATGAGTATAGTCCTGCTTACCTTACAGGACTGGGTGTACTGGGGCAGCAGGATCTAACGATGTGAAGTACAGGAGATGGCTCTGTAAACTACAAAACATTCTATGTGTGTTAGATACAATTATCATAATTATGCTTGTCTCACCACAGATAATTGTATTGGGTTATATTTTCTCCGTATGTTCAAGTTCACTGTTGTTTTTACTGACCTGAGTGCTGGTATGGACTCGCTGGCTCAGAAGAACTTCCTGGGGAGTGAGGGTAGGTGGCAGTGCATGGGGGCTGCGAGAAAGCATGACTGGCCAACGGAGGGAATGCAGAACACTGAGGATGCTGGAAGGAGTCGGGATAGGTGGCATTGTGCGGCATGAGTGGTTCACTATGGAGGGAGGCACTGCGGAACTTGGCCAGAAGGCTGAGCTGGGGATTATATTCACTGTGTCTTGGCACAAGCACAGGAGGCAGCACTAGGATCAGAAAGTGGCACGTGAGTTAGAAGTGAACACTGACACATCATTACAGAACAGAGTAGACATCTGTTATCCTCCTCCAGTTCTGATGATAAAACTCTTCCTTTGGGAACTATCTCTCCTCCATTACTGGGCTTATAGTGAAACTGTCAATTAATGCCCTATTTCTATACAAGAACTGAGCGTGTGAATCGAGCTAAGCCAACGGTCTCTCTCCTTATAATCTGAACCTTAAGTGGAATGTCACAATTAACAAGAGTTCAGAGGAGAATCCGTCTAATGTCAACACTCTAAAGAGACTGTCTATCCATTCCAACCACTGCAACTCCCAGAACTGCCCTAATATCTGACCTTCTTGAGACCTGATTATTCACTTCTTCCTTTGATTCTGCCAATAAAATCTTCTTAAGACTTAAGATAGCCAAAATTGGTTTCTCTTGCTTGCAATTAAATCTTAAGTGGTGCCCAGAGTAATATTTTTCTCTTCAGAGACTATAATGAATTATTTAGATGATCAATCTAAATTTCAGACCCAGTAGTGCTGCTAAAATAAAAAGATTCTATTTTTCCCCAGCACAAAAATTTAAAATTGAATAACTAAAAGTTATTAACTATAAGATGAGCATGGACAGACCAAGCCATGGTCTTTTCAGTATCGCCTATGCATGTGAAAGCTTGGCAATGAAAAAGGAAGACAGAAGAACTGATGCATCTGAACTATGGTGTTGACAAAGAATATTAAATATACCATGGACTGCCAGAAGAACAAGCAAATCAGTCTTAGAATAAATACAACCAAAATGCTCCTTAGAAGTGACGATGGCAAAACTTTGGCTCACTTACTTTAGACACATCATTGGGAAAGACCAATTGCTACAAAAAGATACCATGTTTGGTAAAGCAGAGGGTCAGTGAAAATGAGGGAAACCCTCAACGGGATGGACTGACCCAACAGCCACAACAATGGACTCAAACATACCAATGATCATGAAAATGGCACAGGACCAGGCAACATTTCATTTAGTTACACACAAGATCACGAGTCAGAGCTGACGTGATGGCAACTAACAACAAATATGAATAATACCAAGAGTGGATAAGTAAAAGATAAGCAGCAACAAGAAAATCTATACATAGAGTTTGTTCAATTTAGTATGCTTCTTCTGGGCTTCAGTCTTTAAAAGGAATAAAAATGTTCTTGATCCTGATTCTATACAAAATTTGTTGTTGTTGGGTGCTGTAGAGTAGATTTTGGCTAATAGCAACCTAATGTGACAGAATAGAACTGCCCTATAGGTTTTCTAAGTTGTAATCTTTATGGGAGCAGATCACCAGGTCTTTCTCTCACAGAGCCTTTTGGTTAGCAACCAAGCACTTAACTGTTGCTGCCACTAGGCTCCTTATACAAAATTCAGACAGATTCAAATTCCCCCAGGGTAAACATTCTCCAAACACTAGCAGCTCCTATTCACTCTAAAGTGCCACCATACTTGGCATAAAGAAGGTATTCCGTAAGTGTCACTGAGGTGCAACCCGTGACCAACAAAAATTCCACACAGAAAGGTAGGGAGAAGGGAGCGAGAAAATAATCAAAGAAATAACAGAACAAAATTTCCCAGTGCTAAAGAAGGATCTGTGTCATCGGACTAAAAAGGGTCTCTCAGTGCATAACCCAATTAAAAAAAAAGACATCCAGACTTAGTTATATCATCTTGAATTTAAACTATTTAAGGATAAATGGAATATACTAAGAGCTCTCAGACAATCACTTCAAAGTCATGTACAAAGAAATGATTTCATTGGGCTGGCCTCTTGACTTCTCATCACCAACACTGGATGCTGGAAGGCAATCGACCAGCGCTCTTCTGAGAGAAAATAATTTTTTTCTCTAAAGTTTACAACAGCAACTAATAGCATAACCAAAAAATAATATAAAGTATAAACTAAAATATAGGTATCGAGAATTGGGAACAAGGAGGAAGGTAATATAAATTAGCTAAATCCTCATCTTTTATGTCAGAGTCAATGAAATTACCTAAAGGTGATAAATTTAGAAACAGATGATTAAGCATATTATCTACAGTTACCTCCACAAGTTTTGGTATTAAGAAGGAAATTAGAAAAAGAACTAAAAGCAAGAAATGGTTAAAAGTGATTTTTTCTGAGGATGATAGGGTGCCTATTGTTTTTAATTACTCTGTTGATTTGCTGTCACATGCATGTATTAATTTGATAAGAGCTAAAATACAGCAGCAAAGCTTTGGGACTTAATTTTTTTCAATGATAGATTATCAAACACAACGACAAATGTACAAGCAACAGAAAACAAAATAGGTTAACTGGGACCTCATAAAAGTTAAATACTTATGTTCATAAAAAGACCTTTATCAAAATAGGAAAGAGACAACCTACAGCCTGGGAAAAAAAATCTCTGGAAATGATACAACTGATAAGGGTGTAATATCAAAATTACATAGAAAATTTCTAGAACAACAAAAAAACAAATAATCGAAAACTGAGCAAAGGACATGAACAGACACTTCACCAAAGGGGATATTCAAATGGCCAGCAGGCACATGAAAACATGCTCAACTTCATTAGTCATCAGAGATATACAAATCAAAGCCATAAGAAGATAATATTTCACTCCAATTGGGATGGCCAAGATAAAAAAAAGGAAAATAACAAGTGATGGAGGGTTATGGAGAAATTGGAACCCTCACCCACTGCTGGTCAGAATGCAAATGGTACAGCCCTTGTGGAACCGTCTGGCAGTTCCTCAAAAACTAGAGGTAGAGCTGCCATACCAAAAAAAAAAAAAAGAAACCAAACCCACTGCTGTCGAGTCAATTCTGGCTCATAGCGACCATAGGACCAACCAAATCTACTCCTAAAGTATATACCTTAGGGATCTAACAGATGTGACACAAACAGAGATATGAACACCTATGTTCACTGCAGCACTATTCTCAAAAGCAGAAAGATGGAAACAATCTAAGTGCCCATCAATGAATGAATTTGGGTAAGTAAAATGTAGTACATACATACAAGGGAATACTACTCAACAATAAAGAAAAATGAATTCCCAAAACATATTGCAACATGGATGAACCTACAGGACATTACAAGCAAAATAAGTTAATCACATAAAATATATATATATATATATATATATATATAGTATGTTCTCGCTTTTATGAAATGACATAAACAAGTAAATATACAGAAACTAATGTTCATTAGTGGTTTGGTTAGCAGCCAAGCACTTAACTGCTGAACCACTAGGACTCCTTATACAAAATTTAGACAGGTTAAAATTCCCAAGGGTAAACATTCTCTGAGCACTTGCAGCTCCTATTCACTCTGAAGTGCCACAATACTTGGCATAAAAAGGGTATTCCGTAAGTGTCATGGAGGTGCAAAACAAAACAGACTTAATGGATTGTTTGAAGCTGGAGGAGTTCCCAAGATTATTGAACTGAATCTAACCTCTGAGGTTACCTTGTAACTAAATAAGAAACTGGCTCAAAAAATAATGACTATCACCTGTAAGTACCGTGCTCCTTTAAAAAATCACCTATATGATAGCAAATGATCGACAATGACTTTAGAACAAAGATGGAAATGTAAGGGGACAGGGAAACTAGATTAATGGAAACAGAACAATCAGAACAGAAATGAGAATGTTCGTGCATTGTGAAGAACGTAACCAATGTCACTGAACAATTTGTGCAGTGATTGTTGAATGGGAACCTAAACTGCTGTGTAAACCTTCACTGAAACTACAATATAATTTTTTAAAAAATTGATAAGAACTTTCATTAAAAATATATATTTTAGAATGACAATAATCATAGCAATACAATAACATTATTATTAATGTTAACATTGTTATAAATAACATTACTAACAATAACAAAGTCTACTACTTGTCATTTTCTATATCTATTTTTTAACAAGCAACAGTTCTCAGCTCTACAGGTAGAAAATAAGCTCAACCAAGCAAACAAAAGATTTAAACTAAAACCAGTACAAATGAAGGTGACAGAAAGGCAAATGATTTCTTCTTCTTTTAGAAGTCAGTATTTGTATATATGAAGAACGTGGCATCAGGACTGGGGAAAGACTCGTTAACAAGCTGCAATATGCAGATGACACAACCCTGCTTGCTGAAAGCACTTACTGATGAAGATCAAAGACTACAGCCTTTGATATGGACTGCACCTCAACATAAAGAAAACAAAAATTCTCACAACTGGACCAATGAGCAAAATCATGATAAATGGAGAAAAGATTCAAGTATTCAAGGATTTCATTTTACTTGAATTCACAACATCCATGGACGCAGCAGTCAGGAAATCAAATTACATATTGCATCGGGCAAATCTGCTGCAAAAGACCTCTTCAAAGCATCTTTGTCCCTTTGAGGACTAAGGCGCACATGACTCAAGTCACAGTATTTTCAATTGTCTCATATGTATGCAAAAACCTGGACAATGAATAACGAAGACCAGAGAAGAAATGATGCTTTTGAATTATGGTATTGATGAAGAACATTATATATACTGCCAAAAGAATGAATAAATCTGTCTTGGAAGAATTACAGCCAGAATGCTCCTTAGAAGCAAGGATGGTGAGACTATGTCTTATGTACTTTGGACATGTTATCAGGAGGGTCCAGTCTCCACAGAAGAGCATCATGCTTGGTAATGTGGGAGGTCAGCAAAAAAGAGGAAGACCTCCAACAAAATAGATTGACACAGTGGCTGTAACAATGGGCTCAAGCATAATAACGATTGTGAGGATGGTGCACGACCAGGCAGCATTTCGTTCGGTGGTACATAGGGTCCCTTTGAATGGGAACTGACTCAATGGCACCTAACAACAACATTTGTATATATGTCTTATCACATAAAACAAACACTCAACACTACCATGCAAAAATGAGATGGCTAATAAACCATGAAATTTCCTTTTCTGTGATACATGAATGTACGGGAATAAAAAGATGGCTTGCCTCATGATGGTTCAAAAGTGAGAGGCCAACACAGTACATGACATATGGCTTATATGGCTTATTTTTCAAGGATACTTTTTCCTTAATGACATTTTTACGTAGCAATATTAATAATGTTCAAATGTTTTTCTCTTTGGATGAGGAAGCAATTGAAAAATCTCTGTGACTTCTGTTTTAGTGTAAGGTATCCACAGTGTATTCCTAACATTGATAAACACAATGCCCCATACACTTCTGAATGCAGTCACTTGTATTTCCTCACAACCTAAAGATCTTGAGGCACTAAGCCACCAAAAGAGAAAAAGGATATATTTTTCTCTATCGTGACAAATATCTTGGTAATACATTTTTACCATCTGGGTAAAAGCAGTGAATATTTGTAAAGAAAACAAAACAAACGAACAAAAAACTCAATGATATCCTGTTATTCCATCTGACAGGTAACTGAGCCTTAGCTTTGTACTGATCACATTTTTAAGCACTTTCACTCAAAATATAGTGTGGGGAATTAAGTTCCTTCATGTGGTCTTCTTGCCTTGGTTCTTTGGAAATACATGTTGAGAGATTTTACCTTTTCCCTAGTTTACTACCCCAGAGGGTTTGTTTCTTTTGTCCAGGTTGACTGATATTTCCTGGGTAAGCCGTAAACAACTTGGTTTGATGGTTTTTGTCTGGTCCTGGGCTATAGCCTGCCCTGTGATTGGTAAGCACCTTGCAGGGGATTGGTCAACAAACTATGTAAATGAAGTGTCTGTAGCTTACTATACAAATGAAGTGTCTGTGGCCTCCTGCAAGGGGATTGATCAGTATGTGGCCTCCACACTGGGAGGGGTCATGCCTTGAAACTGACAAACCAAAAAAACAAAACCAAACCCGATGCTGTTGATTCCAACTCATAGCGACCCTATAAGACAGAGTAGAATGCCCCATAGGATTTGCAAGGAGCTTCTGGTGGATTCAAATCGACACCCTTTTGGTTAGCAGCCAGGGTCTTAACCACTTTACCACCAGGGGTCCTGAAAATGGCAAGGAACTGTTTATATCTGCAGTCAGTCCCACAGAGGTTTTTCAAACAGAAAGGGAAGCAGCAGAAGGAAGAAAGAACAGAGAAAATGCAGAGAAAGAGAGAGGCAAGGAACCTCCTAAAAGAGCTGTAACATAGGTTAAGGGCTGTAGCACTGAAGACAGTGAGAAGCCCAGAAGGGTCCCAGTGGCCAAGCTGGTAGTGACAGGCCCACAAGGGGCCCTGCAGCAGTCAGTGGTGACAGGCAGCAGGGCCAACAGGAGCCTGTCCTGAAGGGGCCAAGAGGAGCCTGTCCTCAGGGAGTCCAATAGGTGACCTGTCCTGCATTAAAGGAGACTTCCCTACTTGCTTCCTGGTCCTGATCCTGAGTTGTAGCCTATTGACCCTGATCCTGAGCTGTACCCTGTTACCTAGTGCCGAGTAGAACTGTCCCACAGAGTTTCCAAGGAGCACCTGGTAGATTTGAACTTCCGACCTGTTACTTCCTTAATAAACCACTGAACTCTAAGTATGGTCTGTGAGTTCTGTGTGTCCATTGCCATGAACTGTCAAACCCAGAAGAGGAGTAGAGAGTGCCATGGGAGGGGCAGCTGGTGTCAGAATTGGTAAAAAGGCTGGAGAGTGGAGGTATGTCTGATCTCCACCTCATAAGGATCATCTTAGGGCTGATCCTGATCATTAACCCCCTGAAGTTAGACAGGTTCTGACGCTACAATGACAACTGCTACTACCCTTTTCCACATACCACCAACCAAAAGCTATCCCTAATTACTAAATTCTATTTTCTCATCTCAACTGATGCTTGCAAATACAAAGTAGTGAGCTTACAGACACTCAACTCTATTTTATGTCACGTTTTATATATCAAATGTTCAGTCTAAGTGACATACAGTAGAAAAGAGTGGAAGGAGTTACCGTGCACATCAAGGTTCAAATGAGAGCTGAGAAAAAGTGTGTTATCTTTTTAAAAAATCAGGTAGTTTTCAATAGGCCAACATGGTGCTATAGACAGAAGCACCATGCCAACCCCTCTGCAGCAAAGATATGGAAAAGTAAGTAAAACAGATTAAAACGTCAATTCTGGGATGCTAAGCGTCAAATGAAGGGATAAAGAACTTGATCAAGCACCAAATGGAACGAGAACCTGACAGAGAGCAGAGGAGGAGAAGAGCTATGGAGCGGAGGTCTCCCACCAGCTAACGCTGCACGGATTTACCATCTTGGACTACAGCCACCAGGGAACACAGAGAGGAAGTATGGGAAGACAACTTCATGGAGCTCCCAACAGGAGACAGCACTTGTAACCAGGGTTACACGCTTTCCCACCCCTGACCCTTCTCTCCTCTATGAAGCCTCCACTGCTTTCCGACAGGCCATGATCGCTCGGCCAGAGAGATATCAGCTCACTGTGACCTGAATCTACCCCACACCCACCGACTGGTTCCTTCAGCACCATTTTTTTGTTGTTATTACTTTTTTGGATTTGTTTGTTTTTTCTCTCTCTTCCTAACTTCCTTTCCTTCCTCCTGCCCAGTTACCCCATGTGCTGTCCCCTACCCTTCTTAACAGGGTATGGCACACTGCTCAGCTAGAGGGCCCGAGCACAAGGCCTCCCTGGGTCCGTGCCCCCTAACCAGCAGGCTCCCTCTGCGCCATTTTTTTTTCTTTTCCAGTTTCTTCTCTCTCTCTCCCTTCCTTTCTTTCCTTTCCCCTGTTCACCTAGCCCCATGAGCTGCCTGCCCCCCCTTCATGATGGAAAGTGTTGCACCACTACGCTAGAGAGCCACTGGCACATGGCCTCCCTGGGTCCATGCCACCCCCATCAGCTGGCTCCCTCAGTGCCATATTTTCTTGTTTTGTTCTATTGTTTATTCTTTCCTTTCCATTCTCCCACCCACCTAGCCCACTGCACTATCCCCACTCCTTCTCGAAGGGCCTTACAGCACCACTCGGCTAGAGAGCCATGGGCACATGACCTCCCTAGGTCTGCCTACGCCCACTAACGGGCTCCCTCAGTGTCATATTTATAGTTTGTTTGCTTTGTTCTTTATTTTTTTCTTTTTCTGTTTCTTCTCTCTACCTTCCTTCTTTTTCTTTCTCCTGCTCACCTAGTCCTGTGTGCCACCCCTACCACTTTGCAAACTGCTGTGCTGCACCACTTGGCTGGAGAGTCACTGACATATGACCACCTTGGGTCTGCACCGCTGTCACCAACCAGCTCCCTCAGTGCCACATTTTTGTTTGTTTTTCTTCTCTTTTTGTTGTTTTTTCTCTCCCTTCCTTCCTTTCCTTTCTCCCACACACTTATCCATGTGTGCCACTCCCCCCTTCTCAATGGGTTGTGCTATACCGCTTGGCTAGAGAGCCTCTGGCACATAGCCTCCCCAGGTCTGTGCTGCCCCCACAGGCTGACTCCCTCAGTGCTATATTTTTTATTTTTCTTTATTTTTCCCCTTCTCCCTTTTCCTTTTCCCTACCACCTAGGCCCTGTGCTGCCTCAGTCCTTCCCTCACAGGCCATGCCACGCAACCCAGGGAGAGAGATATCAGCTCGCCACCACCCCAGTTCCACCCTGCCCCCAATGGCTGGCTCTTCCAGCATCATATGTATTTGTGTTGTTGTTGTTTTGTTTGTTTCTTCTTTCTCTCTTTCCCTTCTTTCCTTTCCTTTCTCCAGTCCACCTAGCCCTGTGCACCACCCATGCCCCTTCTCGATAGGCCAAGCTGCATCACTTAGCTAGACAGCCACCAGCATATAGCCTTGGCAAGTCTACCTGTATATCACATCCTCTTCCTTCCCTCCTGCCTATCTGCACTGGACAAGATGCTGACAGACGAGCAAGCAAAACACACCCAGACTGCCCACTCAGACATAACCAAATAAAACAAAAGAGCAGGACGAAACAAACAAATCTACAGTCAATAAACAAAGAAAATAATTCCTGAATGTCCCGTAGACAGTAGACAATATCAAAACATATAAAAAGGACAGGACAGGATGACTCCAGAAAGCGACCAAAAGAAAATACTAGGTGCCCTTCTGGTAGAAGAAAAGGCACTGGAACTACTTGATAAGGAATTCCAAACTCTAATATTCAGGGCTCTCCAAGAGATCAGGAAAGACATAAAAGAAAATACAGATAAAAATAAGGAAAAATTAGACAAAATCATGGAAAAATCCAGACAAAATCAGTTAAAACACAGATAAAGCTATGAAAGAATTCAGGAAAATAATTCAAGAACAAAATGTCAAAATAAGTAAACAACAAGAAATCATACAAAGACAGCAATTAGAAACCCAAATGATAAACAACAAGATTTTAGAAATAGTGCAATACAAAGACTTAGGAGCAAATTTGAAACAATGGAAGACAGGATCAGCAATAATTGAAGACATATCCTTGGATATTACTTTGAGGAAAAGTCAGAGAAAAGAATGAAGAAAAATGAAGAAACCCTGAGGACAATGTGGAATACAATCAAAAGCAGAAATTGGCATGCAATCAGAGTTCCGGAACAGGGGGAGAAAACGGAAAACACTGAGAGGATCACCGAAGATTTGCTTAGAGAAAACTTTCCTAAGTTGAAAGATGAAAAGCTGATCATCCAAGAAGCTCAACGAACCCCATATATGATGGACTCCAAAGAAAGCCACCAAGACATATCAAAATCACACTCGCCAAAACCAAAGACAAAGAAAGGATCCTGAGAGTAGCCTGAGAAAAACGGAAGGTCACACACAAAGGGGAAACAATAAGACTAAGCTTTTATTACTTGGCAGAAACCATGTAGGCAAGTGGGCAATGGGATGACATAAAAAACCTTGAAAGAAAAAACTACCAACCAAGAATAATATATCCTACAAAACTCTCGCTCAAATATGATGGAGAAATTAGGACACTTCCAGATAAACAGAAATTAAAGGGATATGTAAAAACCAAAGTAAAGTTAGAAGAACTACTAAAGGGAGTCCTTCAGTTAGAGGACCAACAACATCAGACAACAACCTAAATCTAGGAGACGGGACAGCATTGGCCAGCTACAACAAAACTAAAAGATTTACAACAGGAAACCAGATATGTCAATCTGTAATGACAACAATGTCAGAAAAATAAAAGACGGAATAAAGGGTGCAGGGATCAAACCTTCAAATGAAGAGGAAGTCAAGGCAATATCAAGTAATAAAAGACTGGTTTAAACTTAGAAAGATGGGGGTAAATTTAAAGGTAACCACAAAGAAAGTTAGCAAGCTTACTCATCAAAATAAAGAAGAAAAAGATAAAGTTTCAGTAATCACAAAATCACAAAAATGAAAGAAACAAACAAAATGAATTCAGCACAGAAGAGTAAGAGAAACAAACAAAACATCAGCACCACAAAAAAAAAAAAACTACAAAATGACAGCAATAAACTCATACCTACCAATAATCACACTGAACGTAAATTGCTTACATGTACCCATATATAGACAAAGAATGACAGAATGGGTATTAAAAAAGAAAAAAGACCTATCAATGTGCTGTCTACAAGAGGCACACCTTAGAAACAACGACATAAATATATTAAATATCAAAGGATGAAAAAAAATCAAACAAACAAAAAAGCAGAAGTGACAATACTAAAACAGACTTAAAAAAATAATCCACCTTAAAGACAAGTAAGGACATTATATAATGATTAAAGGGGCAATCCACCATGAAGGCATGGCTCCAAAATACATGTGACAAACTCTAACAGCACTGAAAAGAGAAACTGACAGCTTCGGTTCCACAATAATAGTAGGAGACATCAACACATCACTCTCGGTAAAGGACTGAACATCTAGAAAGAAACTCAACAAAGATACAGAAGATCTAAACGCCACAATCAACCAACTTAACCTCATAGAGATACACAGAACACTCCATCCAACAGCAACAAAGTACACATTCTTTTCCAATGCACATGGAATGTCCTCCAGAATATACCACATCTTAGGCCACAAAGCAACCCTCAACAAAATCCAAAACACTGAGACAACACAAAGCATCTTCTCTGATCACAAACCCATAAAATAGAAATTAATTACAGCAAGACCAAGGAAAAAAAATCAAATACATGGAAGCTGAATGCTTAAAAACCACTGGGTAATAGAAGAAATCAAAGATGGAATAAAAAAATTCCTAGAGTCAAGTGAGAATGAAAACCCATCCTACCAAAACCTTTGAGACACAGCAAAGGTGGTGCTCAGAAGTCAATTTATAGCAATAGATGCATATATCAAAAATGGTGAGACTAAATCAAAACATTAGCCCTGAAACTCAAACAAATAGGGAACTGCAGAAGCCCACAGACACCAGAAGAAATAAAGATATGAGCACAAAAAATTTAAACAGAGAATAGAAAAAGACTAGAAAGAATCAACAAAACCAAAAGTTGGTTCTTTGAAAGGACCGACAAAATCGACAAACCATTGGCCAAATAGACAAAAGAAAAACAAGAGAGAACATATATAACACAAATAAGAAATGAAATGGGGGACATTATAACAGATGCAACTGAAATAAAAAGGATCATAACACAGCACTATGAAAAACTACTCCCAACAAATTTGAAAACCTAGATGAAACGGACAAATTTCTAGAAACACACTGCCTTCCTAAACTAACACAACTGAGGTCAAAAATCTAAACAGACCCACAACAAGGGAAGAGACTGAAAAGGTAATCGAAAAAACTCCCAACAAAAAAAAGTCCTGGCCATATGGCTTCACTGGAGAATACTACCAAACATTCAGAGAAGAGCTTGTACCAATATTACTTGAACTATTTCAAAACATAGAAAAGGAAGGGATACTTCCAAATTCATTCTATGAAGCCAGCAAAAACCTGATACCAAAACCGGACAAAGACAGCACAAAAAAAATAACATTACAGACCAATATCTCTCATGAATATAGATGCAAAAATTCACAACAAAATTCTAGCCAACAGAATTCAGCATATTATTAAACAAAACAAACACACAAAAAAACACCCTGACCAAGAGGGATTCATGCCAGGTATGCAAGGACGGTTCAACATTAGAAAACCAATCAATATATATCACACAAATAAAAGAATCACATGATCATCTGAATAGACACAGAAAAGGCATTCAATAAAGTCCAATACACATTCCTGATAAAAACACTCAATAAAATAGGAATAGAAGCAAAATTCCTCAACATAATGAAGGACATCATACAAAACCAACAGCCAACATCATCCGTAATGCAGAGAGGCTGAAAACACTCCCCTCTGAGAACAGGAACAAGACAAGGATGCCCGTCATCACTGCTCCTATTTAACACTGTGCTGGAAGTCCTAGCTAGAGCAATAAGGCAAGAAAAAGAAATAAAAGGCACCCCAACTGGTAAGAGGTAGTAAAACTATCCCTATTTGGAGACTAAAGGACCAAATGAACCAGAAACTCCACCAGCCTAGGATGAGAAGAACTAGCTACCACCAATGACCGCCCTGACAGGGAACACAACAGAGAGTCCGAAACAGAGCAGGAATAAAATGTAGAACAGAACTCAAACGCGCGTGAAAAGACCAGACTTTATGGTCTGACAGCGACTGCCAAAAAAATGGCCCCTGTTCGCACTGTAAACTTGGAACTGAAACCATTCCCGAATGCTACTCGTCAGACAAAGATTAGACAGGAGTATTTAAAAAAAAAAAAAAAAGTGAGGAATGAGCTGCTTACTTCAATCAGATGTAGGAGACCAAATGGGCAACTCCTGTCAAAAGCAGGATGAGAAGGTGGGAAGGGACACAAGAAACCAGGGATAGAAAAGGGGAATGTGCTGTTACTTTGTGGGGATTGTAACTAATGTCACAAAACAACACGTGTATAAATTTTTGAATGAGAAATTAACTTGAGCTATAAACGTTCACCTAAAGCACAATTAAAAACAAACAAAAAACACCTTTCCTTGAGTTGGAATGAACTCAATGCAATTGGTTTTTTTTTTTTTTTTTTTTTTGATCTGACATAGGAGGAGACTGAAATCAGTTAAAACTTTCTCTCACTCTGAGAGGGAATACTTTTATGTTATCCTGTAACTTATTTTTTATTTTTTTAATTCAAGCAGCTGGAAGCCTCCAAATAAAACCAAAGACAGACTTGAATCAGGTTCCTGTCACTGAACCTCATAACGTCAGGGAACTTGCTGGAAGAGAGTTCAAAGAAGGGTAAATGAATAGGTGATTTCTTAAGCCCTCCTCCCTCCATTTCTGGAATTTAGGTATGCTCCAATTCAAGTAGCTTGTCCATACCACCCCCCGTTACCCCAAACTTGAGACTCTCGAACCTGCTAGGAGTATTTACTCTGCCTTTGGGGGAGCATCACCCATAATTCTCATTTCCTTTTACAGTGGTCAGGATCTTCCTTTGTTGTGGCATTAATCTTCCCAGGGGGGAAAAAGTCAGTTGGATTCCTATACACCGATAAAGAGAACTACAAAAAGAAAATCAGGAAAGCAATACCATTTATAATAGCCCCTAAAAAAGAAAAAAAAAGAATAAATCTAACCAGGAACATAAAAGACATATACAAATAAAACTACAAAACACTACTGCAAGAAACCAAACAAGAATGACATAAATGGAAAAACATATGATGCCCATGGATATGTGGACTCAACATTGTGAGAATGACAATTCTACCCAAAGCAATCTAAAAATACTAAGCAGTCCTGATCCAAACACCAAGAGCTTTCTATAATGAGATGGAAAAACTAACCATTAACTTTATAGGGAAAAGAAAGAGGCCCCAGATAAGTACAGCACTACTTAAGAAGAAGAAGAATGAAGTAGGAGGACTCGCACTACCTGACTTCAGAACCTACTATATATCCATGGTAGTCAAAACAGCCTGGCACTGGTACAATGACAGACAGACATTGTCCAATGGAACAGTATCAAGAACTCAGATGTAAATCCATCTACCTGTGGTCACCTGACCTTCAACAAAGGCCCAAAGTCCATTAAATGGGAAAAAGACAATCTTTTTAAGAAACGGTGCTGATAAAATCAGATGTCCATCTGTAAAAAAACGAAACAGGACTCATATGTCACACCATACACAAAAGCTAATTCAAAATGGATCAAAGACCTAAATGTAAAACCAAAAATTATAAAGATCATGGAAGAAAAAATAGGGTCAACACTTGGAGTGCTAATACATGGCATAAATAGGATAAATCCAGTGCCGTCGAGTCGATTCTGACTCATAGCGACCCTATAGGACAGAGTAGAACTGCCCTGAAAAGAGTTTCCAAGGAGCGCCTGGTGGATTCGAACTGCCGACACTTTGGTTAGCAGCCGTAGCACTTAACCACTGTTAATAAATAGGATACAAACCATAATTAACAGTATACAAGCACCAGAAGATAAGTTAAACAACTGGGATCTTCTAAATATTGAACAGTTATGCTCATCAAAAGACTTCACCAAAAATGTAAAAAGAGACCCTACGGACTGGGAAAAAATTTTGGCTATGACAAATCAGACAAAGGTCTAATCTCTAAAATCTACAGGAATATCCAACACCTATACACAAAAAGACAAATAATCCAATTAAGAAATGGATAAAGGATATAAACAGACACTTTACCATAGCAGACATTCAGGTGGCTAACGGACACGAGAAAATGCTCACTAGCCATTAGAGAAATGCAAATCAAAACTACAATGAGATACCATCTCAGGCCAACATTACTGGCATGAATCAAAAAAAACAGAAAATAACAAACACTGGAGTGGCTGTGGGAAGACTGAAACTCTTATGCACTGCTGGTGGGAATACATACTAGAGGAATAAGAGCCGTAACATGAATAGATAGATGCACACTCATGTTCACTGCAGCACTATTCACAATAGCAAAAAGATGGAAACAACTTAAGCGCCAATCAACAGAGGAATGGACAAACTATGGCACGTACACACAATGGAATACTACACAACAATAAAGAACAATGATAAATCTGTGAAACTCCTCACAATATAGATGAATCTAGAGGGCATTATGCTAAGTGAAATAAGTCAATCACAAAAGGACAAATACTGTATGAGACCACGACTATGAAAACTCATGAAAAGGTTTACACATAATCTTTGATGGTTATTAGGGAGGGGAGTTGAGGGGATGGAAAAACACTAACCAGACAATAGATAAGTGGCAACAGTGGAACAGAATGGAGAACCCAGATGTCAATTCATCCATCTACGGTCACCTGATCTTTAACAAACTCCCTAAGTCCATTAAATGGGGAAAAGACAATCTTTTTAAGCAATGGTACTGGCAAAGCTGGATGTCCACCTGTAAAAAAATGAAACAGAACCTATACTTCACACCATATACAAAAACTAATTCAATATGGAACAAGGACGTAAACATAAAACCCAAAACTGTAAAGATCATAGAAGAAAAATATAGGGTCAACGCTAGGAGCTCTAATATACTGCATAATAGGATACAAACCATAACTAACAATACACAAATACCAGGAGATAAGCTACATAACTGGGATCTTCTAAAAATTAAACACTTACACTCATCAAAAGACTTCACCGAAAAAGTAGCTTCTGGAGTCTTAAAAGCTTGTGAGTGGCCATCTAAAATACTCTACCTGTCCTGCCACATCTGGAAAGCAGAATGAAGATGATCAAAGACACAAAAGAAAGATTAGTCCAAAGGACTAATGGACCACAACTACCACAGCCTCCACCAGACTGAGTCCAGCACAACTAGATGGTACCCTGCTACCATCACTGACTGCTCTGACAAGAATCACGATACAGGGTTCCGGACAGAGCTGGAGACAAACACAGAACAAAATTCTAACTCACAAAAAAAGACCAGACTTACTGGCCTTAAACTCCAAAAATATGCCACCGGATACCATTTTAACTCAGTACTGAAATCACTCCTGAGGTTCACCCTTCAGCCAAAGATTAGACAGGCCCATAAAACAAAATGAGACTAAATGGGCACACTAGCCCAGGGTCAAGGATGAAAAGGCAGGAGGGGACAGGAAAGCTGGTTAATAGGGAACTCAAGGTTGAGAAGAGGAGTGTTGACATGTCATGGGGTTGGCAACCAATGTCACAAAACAGTATGTGTATTACTCGTATAATGAGTAACTAATTTGCTCTGTAAACCTTCATCTAAAACACAATAAAAAAAAAACACCTTTTTTTAAAAAAATTATGTGGTTTTGCTAGGGTATGGATATTTTATGCCAAGGAGAAATTATTCTCCTGAAATAATCTCCATGGAGTAAAATCATTATGTACTATGAAATTATTTTTGCATGGTTTCTTTTAGATCTGTCCACATAAAGTGTGGTCTGTGGGCTGGTTATAGTTTCAAAACTGGTATCCATCCGTGATGAGATGAGTATTGAAGCTGAAAATGTCTTTTAGGAACTTTAATAGCAACTTGAGAGTAATCTATATGTGTTGAAATGAACAATAAAAAGTTTAGGCTTCCATTTTGTATGTCTTTTTAAATTCTCATTTGTCTAGTAATTAATTTGCATTATAAAAGTACTGATTTTTGAAGTACTGGCAATTTTTTAAAAATAGGTCTTTCATTACAGATAGTTTGAGAAGCACTCAAACAGATTATTTAAGCGGTTGTATAAATGAAATGAGAATCCTAGTGGAGCCCCAACAGCTGGAAACCAAACCCATTGCTGTGGAGTTGATCCTGACTCATAATGACCCTAAAGGACAGAGTAGAACTGCCCCATGTGGTTAGAGTAGAACTGCCCCATGTGGTTTCCAAGGAGAGGCTGATGGAGTGGAAATGCAGTGTTTTGGTTAGCCAGCTGAATTCTTAACCACTGCACCACCAGGGTTCCAATGGAGCCACAAGTATACCTAAAATGGACTGTCAAAAAATTAGAGATTAAAAACACAAAATTTAAGCTTTATGCTATAGCAAACTTGCCTAACATTAATACTTTCATTGTTCTGAAAATACTTACTTTGAACATAGCTGGCTATAAAATCTGCTTTTTCTATTAAAAAAAATCAGTTAGGAATAAAAACCTGTGTGGCTTAAATATTACCTTAAAATAATCTTTACCATCTTTGAATTTGGAAACTCGAGCCTAAACTATGATGATGTGAAATCTGCCATGCATAAAACATTCACACTCTCATTTCTTAAAGAACTTTACATATATGGAAAACAAAATGATCAAATAATCCTTTAGTTTTAGAGTATTCAAAGGAAAAACCAGATACATTTCACAAGATGCATTTTTCAACTACATTATTCAGAAACAAAGAAGTGATTTCTTTTTTAATTTATTTTGTTGTCATTGAAAAGTGATTTCTTAATAATCATTTTTTCATTAGGTGTATTTTGGATGCTTAATATAGTTCAAATCTTTGAAACATACCAACAAAAAAGGAATAAAGTCATTTCTATCATAAACTCAGACATTATGGATTTTTTTTTAAGGATGTATGGAGAACCCAGAGCAAAGCAGTCATGAAGGAAAGAAAACAAAAACCTGTATGATCTAGGGCAAATGAATTAGATTTGCCAGGTGTGGGACCTTCTAATCACATTCTCATTGTTTTGTTTATTATTAGCTGCTGTCTCATCAGCCCCTGACTCATGTTGACACCACGCACGGTGGAATGAAAAGCTGCCTGGTCCTGCGCCATCCCCATGATCAGTTGCAGGTCAGACTGCTGTGATCCATAGTTTTTATTGGCTAATTTTCAGAAGCAGATCGCCAGGCCTTTCTTTATAGTCCATCTTAGCCTGGAAGGGCCACTGAAACCTGCTCAGCATCACAGCAACATGCAAGCCTCCAGTGACAGATGGGTGGTGGCTGTACATGAGGTGCACTGGCTGGGAAACCAACTCTGGTCTCCCACATGGAAGGTGAGAACTCTGTCACTGAACCACCACTGCCTCACTCACGTTCTCACATGGGGTCTCAGTCCTCTGGATAAAATGGCTGTAATACATTGTGTGATCAAGATGACTGTCTTGATAACAGTTTTATAACATGACACAAGATTTAGGAGCCTCAGAGTTCACATAGTTAAGACTTTAGCTGGTCATGAATCACCTACTTAATATTGCTTTAAGTTATGTGAACTCTTGAGACAAGCAGCAGGCTAAATTCCTACAAGAGCCTACCTACACAGGACTATCTTTTAACTGGACACAGGCAAGTTCCTGAGCTACTGGGTCAGTCTTTTGGTTTCCTGGATGATGGAGAGGGAGCTCTCATAAAAACTGTATTCCTGATGGGAATGCAACAAGGAATGCTCTATACAAAGAGAAATGCAGGAAAACTCTGTTGTAACCAGTGTGAAGGAACAAACATCAGACTTGTTCAAAAAGGGGGGAAATGAAGATACATACACACACATAAATGTGTGAAGAGCTTTAGAATACGATTTCTAAAACTACGCTTAAGACCAACTGCCAATCTTTCTCTGACCCCCTTTGTTTTCAACACTGGAATGATTTCTAGCATTGGTTGTTTTCAGGTCCAGATATGAGATACCTTCCACTCTACTGAGTTTGAGGAGAGTAATAGCCAGAAAGCCTTCTTCAGTTTAGTTCAGTGAAGTGAACTTAGGGGAGGGGACAATGTTTTTTAGACAAAGCCATGTTAGGCCTTTCAAGGCCCCAAGAACTGTGAAAAGATTATGGTGGTTCCTCCAAAACACATCAAAATAAACTGCATTTTTCAAAATCACACAAAGCTTATCAAAAAATCCAAAACTGAACCAGATGCCTTTGAGTTGACTCCAACCCATGGCGACCCCATGTGTGTCAGAGTAGAACTGTGCTCCATAGGGTTTTCAGTGGCTGTGATCTTTTGAAATTAGATCACCAGGCACCTGGTATGGATTGAATTGTGTCCCCCGCAAAATGTGTGTCAACTTGGGTAGGCCATGATTCCCAGTATTGTGTGGTTGTCCATGATTTTGTGATCTAATATAATTTTATGTGTTATAAATTCTAACCTCTATGCTATTAATGATGCAGGATTAGAGGTAATTACGTTAAAGAGGTAGGATACAATACAATCTACAGGATTAAGCTGTATCTTGAGTCAATCTCTTTTGTGATATAAAAGACAGAGCTGAGCAGAGATGAGAAGGACCTTATTACTACCAAGCAAGAAGAGCCAAGGGTGGAGCGTGTTCTTCTGATCTGGGATCTCTGTGCTGAGAAGCTCCCAGACAAGGGGAAGATAGGTAAAGCCTTCCCCTAGAGCCAGCACCCTGATTTCAGACTTCTAGCCTCCTAAACTGTGAGAGAATAAATTTCTGTTTGCCAAAACCACCCACTTGTGGTGTTTCTGTTACAGCAGTACTAGGTAACCAAACCATAAACCTCTCCATTAGTAGTCTAGCACTTAACCCACCACCCAGGGACTCCACAAAGCTTTCATGCATGCTGAAATTAAAATATCTCTTTTCTTAGATTTTTCTGATTACAACATTTTGATGAGTTCAATAAACGTGAACCTCCCTCTCTTCTTTCTCTTTTGGGGTTGAGGAAGCCCCTTTCTGGTGTCCTGTCATTTTCCATCAACTGAGACATATCAGTTTAACTTTTTAATAAGCTACAACATCAGGAAGAAACCTCACCTGGAGTCTCCACTCTGCGGTAGTGATAAGGGTTAATGCACACCTCTTTCTGCTTCGAGCCAAATGGGAATTCACAGCACTCCAGTGGCTTCAACTCATGGTGGGACTGAAGATCAGGCCAACGCCACACTCGGCAATAAATGACATGGGGCAAACCCTTGCGGTGGGACACCTGCAGCCGTCCATCCAATGACCGGGGAATTGTGACACACTTGCTGGGCTGCCCCGGACAGCTGAGGGCCCTCTCCAGCTCATCCATGGCTCCTTTCTTCTTCTTTAATTTCTTCACTAAAGAGTCTACCGCCTTCTCTGCCCACTTTTCCTCTTCATCTCCTTGTTTCCAGCCTAGCAGTCTCTTTACTGCTGGGCTGGTGAAGGAGAACAGAGAGCTGATGGGGGTGCTGGAATGCATAAGGGGTGGACTAATGGCATCCAGTGCACAGAAACATGAGAGACCACCCTCAGGGCCCACAGGGCCCGGCAGAAAGAATCAGCAAGCAACTCTCAAGCAGTGTCATTGCACAAATCTTTCTGTTCTTCTGGATGCAAGTGTCACTGATTTAAGTTGGCAAGTGTGTTGACTTTCTCCTAAGCCCTTGAATAGCAGTAACTCTGGAAAAAACAAGACAAGACTTTAATTAGATTAATCAGTATAATTTTCAAAGAAGGTTAAAGTTGAACATAAAGAAGGAAACAACTGTAGTCTTCTTTGACTCTTCCCTCTCCTTTGTGTACCATGTCCAAGTCTTGGTAACTTTGTTTTCAAAACGTCTTTCAGATTTTGTCCCTTTGTCTCCATTTCTATCAACACCTGAGAACTTACCACTCACCTAGATAGCTTACTTCAACACCTCTGAAATAGCTTCTCTCCTTCCCCTCTCTTCCAATTCTAATCCAGTTACTCGCCAAAAAACTTTCATGAAGCCATTTTTCTATTTAAGAAATGGCAGTCACTCCTTGCCCAGCCAGGTTTCCCAAGTACAAACTGCTCTCTTTCTCGGTTTCTAGGGCTTCCTTAAACAACTTGCTCTTTCTTCTTTTTTTCTCATTTAGTTTGCACAAGTAATCCATTTTCATTGTGGAAAATATATATATAAGTGGAAAGTAAAAAAATTAGGATTAGTAATAATCTCACCACTCAGGGATTAGTGACTGCTAATATACATTCTTCGAACGTAGTTCTCCAGGTGTGATCTAAGGGCCTTGGGAAGTCCTGAGAGCCTTTCAGTGGGGCTGTTAGTTTCTCTCTTTTCTAATTACGTATCTGTGTGAGGCTGGCGATCTACTTCTGAAAATTAGCCAATGAAGTCTTATGGATCACAACAGACCATTGTCCAACTTGCTTGTCATCAGGAGGGATCAATCACTGGAGGAGGACATCATGTTTGGTAAAGTAGAGGGCCAATGAGGGCACTGGAGATCCTCAGTGAGATGGATTGGCACAATAGCCGCCAAGATGGAATTGAACATGCCAGTGATGGTGAGGATGACACAGGTCTGGGCAATGTTCTCCTTTAGTTGTGCATAAGGTGACCATGAGTTGGTGTCAACTTGATGACACCTATCTAGCAGAAGACATCTATATGCAGAAGCAGATATGAGAATCTAGTTGTCACCTATTAAAAACCTATTAAAGCAGATATTAAAGAGATTTGCAAAGATGTAAAACAATGACATGATTTTTAATACATTTTAGGGAAAACATAGGGTTATTTTGAAAACAAATTATTTATGTAATATGTAGTGAGTTTATTATGATTTTTAGATGAATCAAGTAGTTTAAATTCTCAGTTTTAATTTCTAAGACAGAAAAAAATGATAGATATAACCTGCATAAGCAAACTCTTTGAGTTCTCAAAGACATGACACCAAAAAAAATTTGCGAATTGCTTTTCCAGAAGTCAGTCATAGTCACATGCATACCTAACTGCATACACATTACTACTGCTGTCACATTTGTTGTTCTCCCTGAAAATGTGTTGAGTTCTTCTTTGCCCTCTTATCCCAAGGAGACATTCTTTTCTAGTTTTTTCATAGTCTTATTTAAATTTTCTGAGATATAGTGGCATTTCCTCTCCTGTGAAGTAGTTGGCTTAAATAAAACCTGTTCCTTCCAGATTTTAGAAACCAGGTACCTCATCAATGTTTAAAATGGCTGTTGGTAACACTTTGGAGGAAACTGACTCATTTTAGTATCCTGGAATCAATCTAGCTCATAATCTCTAACAGTCTCTTGTTTAATATGCATTAAACGTAATTTTATACAAACTTCTTCTTAAAAAAAAAAATAAAAAACTGAACCCAGTGCCGTCGAGTCGATTCTGACTCATAGTGACCCTACAGGACAGAGCAGAACTGCCCTATAGAGTTTCCAAGGAGCGCCTGGTGGATTTGAACTGCTGACCCTTTGGTTAGCAGCCATAGCACTTAACCACTACGCCACCAGGGTTTCCTAAAGAAGGTGCTATATAAACACTTGCTATTATTATCATTATCAGGCACCTCCTGTGAGGAGGCCGGAAGCCTGGTTACACAAAAATTGATTACATTTAATAAGTATGAACCAAAATTTATATCACTTTAGGCCTCGTATGGACTTTATTTAGCTTTGTATAGAGAGGTAAACTATGATGAAGAGAAGACTTGAGGACTTGAAAGTTGTTCTTTCTCATTCAGCAGTTTGGCTTACCCTCAATTTGGAAACGTTGATTTTGTGGCTTGACAATCATGAATTTATATAATTAAGTCTTTTGTCTAAGCTCTGCTTACTTAATCTAGACAGGCTGCCTTAAAGCAACAGTGCTAAAAGGGGGTTTACAGAGTTTGGAGAACAGGAAGTAGCATGACACAGAATAATCTGAAGCCAAAAAATGTTTTAAATTCTGCTTAGTTTCACATGGGATTTGTTATTAGTAAACTGTGGCATAAATCTTTAAACTTAGGTCAGTAGTAAAGAAAAGTTCTTTATAAAAATGTTTAGCAGAAGAATGGCATCTGGGGTCTTAAACACTAGCGCACGGCCATCTATGATGCATCAATTTGTCTCAACCCACCTGAAGCAAAGGAGAAAGAACACCAAAGACATAAGGTAATTACCAGCCCAAGAGACAGAAAGGGCCACATAAACCAGAGATTACATCAGCCTTCTCAAAAAAAGAAAAAAAGAGACCAGGAGAACTAGATGGTGCTCGACCACAACTGATGACTGCCCTGACAGGGAACACAATAGAGAACCCCTGAGGGAGCAGAACAGTGGGATACAGACCCCAAATTCTCCTAAAAAGACCAAACTTTATGGTCTGACTGAGACTGGAAGGACCTGGGAGGTCATGGTCCCCAGACCTTCTGTTAGCCCAAGACAGGAAGCATTCCCAAAGCCAACTCTTCAGACAGGGATTGGACTGGACTATGGGACAGAGAGTGATGTTGGTGAGGAGTGAACTTCTTGGATCAAGTAGACACATGAGATTATGTGGGCAGCTCCTGTCTGCATGGAAGATGAGAGGGCAGAGGGGGTCAGAAGCTAGCCAAATGGACAGGAAAATAAAGAGTGGAAAGGAGTGTGCTATCTCAGGGGGAGAGCAACTAGGAGTATATAGCAAGGTGTATATAAAGTTTTGTATGAGAAACTGACTTGATTTGTAAACTTTCACTTAAAGCACAATAAAAATTTAAACAAAACAAAACAAAATGTTTAGCAGAATTAAACATTCCTTTCAAAAAGCTGTTGCTCCATGAAACAAGTAACAATTCTCTAAACCATGGTTGTTTTTTAAACTGTGGGTTCCCATCTATTAATGGCATGTGAAATCAATTTACTGGGCCAAAATGACTTCTGTAAAAACAGAAGACTATATCGAAGAGCAGCAAACATAAAAAGAATAAATATTTCATTAAAGTTTTTCATTCAGAGGTTTGTGTTTTGCATGAGTGAGTGAATGTATGCATGTTCAGCATCACAAGGCAAAATTTAGTTGTTAGTGTGTATTTGAAACAGTATCTCTAAACCATATATTTTCTCAAATTGTATTGGGGCCGAGGATGCAGTGGTGGCTAGTGGTACAACTCTTGCCTTTCATGCAGGAGACCGCAGTTTGATTCCCAGCCAATGCACCTCATGAGCTGCCACCACTCATTTGTCCCTGAAGGCTTGCATGTTGCTATGATGCTGAAGAGGTTTCAGTGGAACTTACAGACTAAAAGGGACTAAGAAGAAAGGGCTGGCGATCAACTTCCAAAGATCAGTCAATGAAAACTCCATGGATTTTCATGTGCTACAATTGTAAAAAAAAAAATCTCTGGGGGAAAAAAAAACCCAACTCTATGGATCACAATGGTCTGATCCCATTGTGCATGAAGTCACCATGAGTCGGGGCCAACTTGACAGCAGCTAACAACAACAGTGATAACAGCCAATATTTCTAAGATTCAGCCATGAGGAGAGGCTTTCAGGAATAACCACTTCCCTTTGTCCCTTGGGGAAATTTCAGATGGTTCAGAATCTAGGGTCTCATCTACAGTCAGACTGGTACTCTGCAGTCTGATCTCGCTGCTGCATTTCAAATCATTGTAACAGCCTAAGGTGTCTCTGAAACACAGCTCCTGATCTATCAAACAAGCCTTTGGATTGCGGGAGGCCCTGAGGGGTCAAATGCAGATTCTCAGAGGGATAAACACTAAATTCATCACAGTAGCTTCTGAGTAAAGAAGAAAATACAAAATCCATGGATGGCTAATACATTATTCTCTATACTTGTTCATATAAAAGGTATATTTTTTAATAAAAAAGAAAGTATGAAAAAATGAATCAAACCTGGAATCTCAATAACACTAAGGCCTCAGGGTCTTGTCTATGTTAATAATCTCTATTTGCTCATATGGCACAATTTCAGATTCATGAAGGTTATTCCATATTCATTCCTACAATGTTTTGCCTACTAACAGGACAAAGAGCCTCCTTGTTTATCTCCTGCTGGCCATAATACTGAGATTCAATAGTGCAGGCCTTCCCCATCTCAGTACCTAAGTTTATTCAGTAATGTCTACCTGACTTAGGACAGGCTTCTCACTGCCAAATAATTTAAGTGTACATAAACTCAACGCTCCAACCTGCCATGGCCTCCTGATAACACCACTGCCCAGGCAGAAGGTGACCACAATAATTAAAATAGAACACTCTCAAAGGTCATTCAAAAACACCTTTGCAAAACCAAGAGGAAAGGAGGTTAATGTTGCTTGGAGTTATTTCATTCCTATAAAGTACAGATAAAAAAACAAATTAAAACAATATAGAGAAAAACAAACAAACAAAAAAAACTCATTGCCATTGAGTTGACTCCAACTCACAGTGACCCTAGGGAACAGAACTCCCCTACAGGGTTTCCAAGGAGTGGCTGGTGGATTTGAACTGGTGACTTTTTGGTTAACAGCCACTGTACCGACAGGGCTCCATGAAAAAAATAAGCAAAAATAAATAAAAATTAACCAGCGAGGCGGGGCCAACATGGCAGAGTAGTCAGACACTTCCGGTGATCCCTCTTACAACAAAGACCAAAAAAAAACAAGTGAAACGATTATATTTATGAACAGCTAGCAGCCCTCAGCATCAAAGGCAAAGTTAGAAAACGGCCTGAGCAGCAGGGGGAAGGACAGACAGTTCAGAAGTGGAGAGGAGTTGCCGGACCTGAATCGCCAGGAACCCTCAGGCACCATTCCCTGGAGCGACCGTGGCAGGGCTGGCAGTAGGGATCCAGACATGACTTCCTCAGGGAGGGAAAGCGAGACACACAGCCTACTCATACTGCTGGAATGAGTGAAAAATGGTGCTCTCGGCAGAAGCTAAGTACTTGCATTTATTTTACCACACCCCTAGCCCCCAAGCCGGCTTCAGTGGCTGTCGATTTCCCTGGGTCTCAGATAGGCCCTGCTCAGCATCCTGAGCCTTGGAGAAGGAATAAATTCACAATTGGGGGAAAAGATAATCTGCCAGCTCCACTATGCTGAGGAGCTCAGGACAGAAGCGGCTCCTGTCTAGGCATAAATGGTCCATGGACTTGAATACCATTCCCCCGTGCATGGACCTGAGTGGGCCTATTTCAGGAGAATGGGCCCTGACTGGCAGACGCCAATTGTTTCAGCTGTGTGGTGGAGAGGTAAATGTTTGATATTTGACAAGGCTTTGCCTATTAAACACGGTCCTCACCTACACACATCAGGGACCTAAGGACTGCTAGCTCTACCCACGTGACCAAGACACCTGCGACAGGGGTCCAGGGATAAGTGGTACTTCCCAGTCCTTACAACCAAAAGCACTGGGTGGCCACGGTCCATCTGCAGAACCCACGTGCCTGTGTGCTCTAGGGAACAAGGATGCACTTTTGTCACAGACACTAGGGGGACGGTTCTCAGCCTGCTGCCTTGTTCAGAGCGCATGACCCTCTGCTGCAACCAGATACCTGTACCTACACCAATGACCCCTGCCCTCTAAGACAGTGGGACAGAGTCTGTACCACACACTTGATGACCAACTACCTGGACACCTGAGCTGAATCCATATAAAAAAAGTCAATGGACTCCTAGGCTCATATATCTGATAAGAACTCTAGCCATCTGGTGACAGGACATTAGAGCTTCCAAGGAAAAATAAGCTAGTCCACCCAAGCAGCCTATTTCGACATATAAAAACAAAACGAAGCAAGAAGCTAGGATACAGTAAGCAAACATAAACAAATACAATAACTTATAGAGGGCTTGGAGACAAAAGTCAATACCAAATCACATAAAGAAGCAGACCATGATCACTTCAACAAGTTCTCAAACCAAAGAATCAAGGAATCTTCCGGATGAAGGTGCCTTCCTGGAATTACCAGATGCAGAATACAAAAGATTAATACACAGAACACTTCAACACATCAGGAAGAGTTCAGGCAAAATGCAGAACACACAGATAAAGCAGCTGAAGAAATTAAAAAGGTTATTCAAGAACATGATGAAAAATAAGCTGCAAGAATCCACAGAGAGACAGCAATCAGAAATTCAGAAGATTAACAATAAAACTACAGAATTAGACAACTCAATAGAAAGTCAGAGAAGCAGAATTGAGGAAGTGGAAGGCAGAATTAGTGAAACTGATGATAAAACAACTGGGACCAATATATTCGAAGAAAGATGAGATTAAAGAACAAAAAAATGAAGAAACCCTAAGAATCATGGGAATCTATCAAGAGAAATAACCTACGAGTGATTGGAATACCAGAACACGGAGGGATAACAGAAAATACAGACAGAATTGTTGAAGATTTATTGGCAGAAAACATCTCTGACATTGTGGAAGATGAGATATGTATCCAAGATGCTCATCGAACTCCACATAAGATACATTTCAAAAGAAAGTCACCAAGACGTATTATAATCAAACTTGTCAAAACCAAATATAAAGAGAGAATTTGAAGAGTGGCTAGTGATAAACAAAATGTCACCTACAAAAGAGAACCGGTAAGAATAAGCTTGGACTACTCGGTAGAAACCATGCAGGCAAGAAGGCAATGGAATGACTTATATAAAGCATTGAAGGAAAAAAAACGCTAGCCAAGATTCATATATCCAGCAAAACTCTCTCTCAAACATGAAGGTGAAATTAGGACATTTCCAGATAAACAGACCAAAAAAAAACCAAACCCATTGCCATCGAGTCAATTCCGACTCATAGCGACCCTATAGAAAAGAGTAGAACTGCCCCATAGAGTTTCCAAGGAGTGCCTGGTGGACTCGAACTGCTGATCTTTTGGGTAGCAGCCGTAGCACTTAACCACTATGCCTCCAGGGTTTCCGAGATAAACAGAAGTTTAGCGAATTTGTAAAAACCAAACCAAAACTACAAAAAATACTAAAGGGAGTTCTCTGGTTAGAAAATCAATAATATCAGATATCAGCTCAAAACTAGAACACAAGACAGAGTAACCAGATGTCAACCCAGAAAGGGAAATCACAAAAATAAATGAAGATAAAAAACAATCAAAACAGGGAAACAGCGATGTCTTTATGTAAAAGAAGAAAGGGAAATCACAAAAATAAATGAAGATAAAAAACAATCAAAACAGGGAAACAGCGATGTCTTTATGTAAAAGAAGACAACATTAAGGACTAATAAATGTTGTCATAGAGCTTTCATATGGAGAGCAAGTCAAGGTGATATTAAGAAAGAAAAGTTAGGTTTAAACTTAGAAAAATAGGGGTGAACATTAAGGTAACCACAAAAAGGAGATTAATAATCCTACTCATCGAAATAAAATACAAGAAAAAAGAAAAAGACTCAGCAGAAACAAAATCAACAACAACGAATAAGAGGAAAAGACAATATACAAAGACAAACAACTCAGCACAAAAAATTAAGTGGGAAAAAGAAACTGTCAACAACACACACACAAAGACTTCAAAACGACAGCACTAAATCATGCCTATCCATTATTACGCTGAATGTAAATAGAATAAATGCACCAATATAGAGACAGAGAGTCACAGAATGGATAAAAAAGCACCATCCGTCTATAGGCTGCCTACAAAAGCAACGCCTTAGAGACACAAACCAAAACTGAAAGGATGGAAAAAAAATATATCAAGCAAACAACAAAGAACAGCAGGAGCTGGAATACTAATTTCTGACAAAATAGACTTTAAAGTTAAATCCATCACAAAGGATAAGGGAGGACACTATATAATGATTAAAGGGACAATATATCAGGAGGATATAACAATATTAAATACTTATGCACCCAATGACAGGGCTCCAAGATACATAAAACAAACTCTAACAGCACCGAAAAGTGAGACAGACAGCTCCACAATAATAATACGAGACTTCAACACACCACTTTTGGTGAAGGACAGGACATCCAAAAAGCAGCTCAATAAAGACAAGGAAGATCTAAATGCCACAATCAACCACCTTGACCTCATAGACACATACAGAACACTCCATTCAAGAGCAGCTGAGTATACTTTCTTTTCTAGAGCACATGTAACATTCTCTAGAATAGACCACATATTAGATCATACAGCAAGCCTTAGCAGAATCTAAAACAATGAAATATTACAAAGCATCTTCCCTGACTATAAGGCCATAAAAGTAGAAACTAGTAACAGAAAAACCGGGGAAAAGAAATCAAACACTTGGAAACTGAACAATACCCTGCTCAAGAACAACTGGGTTATAGAAGACATTAAGGACGGAATAAAGAAATTCATAAACTCCAATGGGAATGAAAACACTTCCTATTAGAACCTTTGGGACACAGCTCACAGAGCTCACAGGTCAATTTATATCAATAAATGAACAGATCTGAAAAGAAGAAAGGGCCAAAATCAAAGAATTATCCCAAAAACATGAACAAACAGAAAGAGAGGACAAAAGAAACCCTCAGGCACCAGAAGAAACCAAATGATAAAAATTAGAAAGGAATTAAATGAAATAGAGAATTGAAAGAGTTAACAAGACCAAAAGCTGGTTCTTTGGAAAAAAAAAATTACAAAATTGATAAACCATTGGCCAAACTGACAAAAGAAAACCAGGAGAGGAAGCAAATAACCCGAATATGAAATGAGATGGGTGATATCACAACAGACCCAGCTGAAACTAAAAGAATCATATCAGATTACTATGAAAAGTTGTACTCTAACAATTTGAAAACCTAGAAGAAATGGATGAAATTCTAGAAACACACTACCTACCTAAACTAACACAAACAGAGGTAGAACAACTGAACAAGCTCATAAAACAAAAGAAGTGACTGAAAAGGTCATTAAAAAACTCCCAACAAAAAAATACCCTGGCCCCGATGGCTTCACTGGAGAGTTCTACCAAACTTTCAGAGAAGAGTTAATACCACTACTACTAAGGGTATTTCAGGGCACAGAAATACTTTCATTCTATGAAGCAAAAAAAAAAAAAAAAAATTTTTTTTTTTTTTTTTTTATGAAGCCAGCATATCCCTGGTACCAAAACCAGGTAAAGACACCACCAAAAAAGAAAACTACAGACCTATATTCCTCATGAACTTAGATGCAAACATCCTCAACAAAATTCCAGCCAATAGAATTCAACAACATATCAAAAAAATACTTTACCATGACCAAGTGGGATTCATACTAGGTATGCGGCGATGGTCCAACATTAGAAAAACAATATAATCCATCACATAAATAAAAGACAAAATCCACATGATCTTATCAATTGATGCATAAAAGGCATTTGACAAAGTTCAACACCCATTATTGACAAAAACTCTCAGCAAAATAGGAATAGAAGGAAAATTCCTCAACATAATAAAGGGCATTTATATACAAAGCCAACAGCCAACATTATCCTAAATAGAGAGTCTGAAAGCATTCCTCTTGAGATCGGGAACCACACAAGGATGTCCTTTATCACCACTCTTATTCAACATTGTGCTGGAGATCCCAGCCAGAGTAATTAGGCTAGATAAAGAAATAAAGGGCATCCAGACTGATAAGAAAGAAGTAAAAATATCTCTATTTGTGGATGATATGATCTTATAAAGAGGAAACCCTAAAGAATCCTCAAGAAAACTACTGAAATAATAGAATAGTTCAGCAGAGTTTCAGGATACAAGATAAATATACGAAAATCAGTTGGATTCCTCTACACCAACAAAAAGAACATCAAAGAGGACATAACCAAATCAGTACCATTTACAGTAGCCCCCAAGAAGATAAAATACTTAGGAATAAATTTTACCAGAGATGTAAAAGTCTTATACAAAGAAAACTACAATACACTTCTGCAAGAAACCAAAAAAGACCTACAGAAGTGGAAAAACATACCTTGCTCATGGATAGGAAGACTTACATTTATAAAAAAATGTCTATTCTACCAAAAGCGATCTATACATTTAATGAAATTCCAATCCAAATTCCAACAACATTCTTTAATGAGATGCAGAAACAAATCACCAACTTCATGTGGAAGAGAAAGAGGCCCCAGATAACTAAAGCATTACTGAAAAAGAAGAACAAAGTGGGAGGCCTCACACTACCTGATTTTAGAACGTATTATACTGCCACAGTAGTCAAAACAGCCTGATACTGATACAACAGATACATAGACCAATGGAACAGAATAGAGAATCCAGACATAAATCCATACACATACGTGGATGTTGATATTTGACAAAGGCCCAAAGTCAGTTAAATGGGGAAAAGACTGTCTCCTTAACAAATGGTGCTGGCGTAACTGGATATCCATTTGCAAAAAAATGAAACAAGACCCATCCCCCACAGCATGCACAAAAACTAACTCAAAATCGTTCAAAGACCTAAATATAAAATCTGAAATGACAAAGACTGTGGAAGAAAAAATACGGACAATGCTAGGAGCCCTAGTACACGGCATAAACAGTATACAAAACATTACTAACAATGCACAAACACCAGAAGAGAAACTAGATAACTGGGATCTCCTAAAAATCAATCACCTATGCTTATCCAAAGACTTCACCAAAAGAGTAAAAAGATTCCCTGTATATTGGGAAGGAGTTTTTAGTTACGACATTTCCTATCAGAATCTGATCTCTAAAATCTACATGATACTGCAAAAACTCAACTACAAAAAGACAAATAACCCAATTAAAAATCAGACAAAGGATATGAACAGGCACTTCATTACAGATTATATTCAGGTAGCTAACAGATACATGAGGAAATGCTCAGGATCATTAGCCATTAGAGAAATGCAAATCAAAACTACAACGAGATTCCATCGCACTCCAACAAGGCTCGCATTAATCCAAAAAACACAAAATAATAATAAATGTTGCAGAGGTTGTGGAGAGGCTGGAACACTTATACACTGCTGGTGGGAATGTAAAATGCTACAACCACTTTGGAAATCTATTTGGCGCTGCCTTCAAAAGCTAGAAATAGAACTACCGTAAGATCCAGCAATCCCACTCCTTGGAATATATCCTAGAGAAACAAGAGCCTTTACAAGAACAGATATATGCACACCCATGTTCACTGCAGCACTGTTTACAATAGCAAATAATGGAGTCAACCGAGGTGTCCATCACGGATGAATGGATAAATTATGGTACATTCACACAATGGAATACTACGCATCTATAAAGAACAACGATGAATCCGTGAAACATTTCATAAGATAGAGGAATCTGGAAGGCATTATGCTGAGTGAAATTAGTCAGCTGCAAAAGGACAAATATTGTACGAGAGCACTATTATAAGAACTCCAGAAACAGTTTAAACAGAGAAGAAAATATTCTTTGATGGTTACGAGAGTGGGTGGGGAGGCAGAGAGAGGGGTATTCACTAATTAGGTAGTAGACAAGAACTGTTTTAGGTAAAGGGGAAGACAACACAATACAGGAGAGGTCAGCACAACTGGACTAAACTAAAAGCAAAGAAGTTTCCTGAATAAACCGAACACTTCAAAGGCCAGCGTAGCAGGGGTTGGGGTTTGGGGACCATGGTTTCAGGGACATCTAGGTCAAATGGCATAATAAAATCTATTAAGAAAACATTCTGCATCCCACTTTGGAGAGCGGCGTCTGGGCCCTTAAAACGCTAGCACGCGGCTATCTAAGATGCATGAATTGGTCTCAACCTACCTGGAGCAAAGGAGAATGAAGAACACCAAAGACACAAGGTAATAATGAGCCTAAGAGACAGTAAGGGTCGCTTCAACCAGAGACTACATCAGCCTGAGATCAGAAGAACTAGGTGGTTCCGGGCTATAAGGGATGACTGCCCTGACAGGGAACACAACAGAGAACCACTGAGGGAGCAGGAGAGCAGTGGGATGCAGTTTTCAAATTCTTGTAAAAAGACCAGACTTTATGGTCTGACTGAGACTAGAAGGACCTCAGAAGTCATGGTCCCCAGACCTTCTGTTGACCCAAGGCAGGATACCTTTCCCAAAGCCAACTCTTCACACAGGAATTGGACTGGAGTATAATGGTACTGGTGAGGAGTGGGCTTCTTGGATCAAGTAGACACATGAAACTATGTGGGCAGCTCCTGTCTGGAGGGGAGATAAGAAGGCAGAGGTAAACAGAAGCTGACTGAATGGACTTAAAGTAGAGGGTGGAGAGGAGTGTGCTGTCTCATTAAGGGGAGAGCAACTGGGAATATATATATAAAAAAAACTCACTGGGAATATATAGCAAGGTATATATAAATTTTTGTATGGAAGAGTGACTTGATTAGTAAACTTTCACTTAAAAAGCATAATAAAAATTAAAAAAAGAAAAAAATAACCAAAATCAGTTGCTTTTGAGTTAATTCCAACACACGGCGACCCCATGTGTGTATCAGAGTAGAACAGTGCTCCACAGGGTTTTTCAAGGCTTATTTTTCAGTTGACTGCCAGGCCTTTCTTCAGAGGCACCTCTGGGCAGACTCAAATCACCAAACTTTTAGTTAGCCGCTGTTACCTGATTAGGGTCCATGCCCTGGAGCAGTCAAGCCAATGAAACATACTCCAAGTCAGAAACAGTGAGAAAGTTTATTAAGGAGAAGTATACATCACTGGGGACCCAGCAGCAACACAGCCTGTCTCTATGGAGTCCCAAAGAGCAGTTTTACATTAGAGCTTATATAGAATCTTACAAGGGTTACAAGTGTCTTTGTAGCCTAATAAGTTCACTTATTAGGCTAAAGATATACATATCTGATACCGGGCTCCAACTTCCCTGTGGGGGTTGTATGCCACAGGTAGTCTGGTTATTTGCACCAGTTTTAAAACAAAGAACAAAGTCATTAACATTTGGTCAAAACAGTCATTAACAGAGGTATGTGAAGGAGGCAGGTAGAGGAAGAACAACTTATAGGTTTATCATGGCCTTAGTCATGTTAAGCTCTCAGTTGCCCGTTTTGAAAAATGAGAGAACATGCTGGGGGATATTGGCGTCACACAGCCAAGTGAACTGACCATTTGCACCACCAAGGGACTCCAAATATAAATTAGGCAACTTCTTAAGATGAATGCACTTGAGGAATTTATAAACAGAAACATAACCAGATAAATTTCTACCAAATATACCAAGAGCTATATAATAAAGATGCCAAAGGAGATACAGGGAGACAAAGAGTCCTTAGCCCATCTTAGTTCCAGAAGGATTCTTGAAGATAACAACGAGTTGTTCTCAGATATATTTAAATCACAGTTGAAAAAATAATAATTTAGCCAATTGGGATAATTTTGTAGGAATATTTTTTCTGGTTAAATTCTCACATTTGTAAGAAAACTGTGTCCCTGTGTGATTTTAGGGAAGTCTCATGGTCTCCCTTGGCCCCTTTATTTCCTCATTTCCAGAACAAGAGGGTACTCAGCCTCACTGCAGGGGTCTGCCTACGTGATGGCTCCATGACAACACAGGTGCTGGCTGGATGTGCCCCATGGTAATGGGACACTTGTGCTCTGCCCCTGCTGATGCTAAGTTGCTACTACCTGGGCAGTCTGAGAATGAAACCTTCCCTCATGAAGCTTTACTGCACAAAGCTCGACAAAACAATGTAATATCCATAGTTGTCAAACTGGCCATTCCAATAACAACTGTAATCTACCAACCCAAAACAATTTCCACTTTTCTCCCCAGTTGTTTGTTTCTTTCTAGCATTATCTTTTATTATTGCAAAGAAGTAAGAGTAGAAGCATATACTTGGTGTGCCTGTGTTTGAAAGCTTTTGTGCGTGCAGTGAAGGTGCGTTGTCAGGCTTTCATAACTCAGGTCTCTGTAATCGCATCTGCTGACCATTAGCACTTTCCTTCTTTGGGCAAAAGGAGAAAAAAAACACCATGACTGTCCCTTCTCTGGGTTACTCAGGGCCTACTTCATCTACTTGCAAACAGCACGTCTTTCTTTTTCTAGGGTCTGAGTTTTACAATAAACCCCAATGGAGTGAGCAAAACGACCTAACGTTTTCATATAAACAACAAACCACTTAAGTTTCTCGGAAGACCCAGTGATCTTCTGAAAAATTGGCCATTGACAACCCAATGGATCACAGTTCTACTCTGACATGCAGGTCACCATAGTCAGAATTGACCTGAAGGTAACTGGTTGATTTGGCTAAGGTGGAAGATATGTCAGCTGCCTGCTCTGGACACACTTAAGCACTGCACACTTGAAACTTTGGAAGAAACCTTCATGGACGCTGCTTCTTGGTCAAGAAAAGTCTCCATCGCCTACCAGCTGTACATCACTGTCAAAAAAAAAAAAAAAAATTTCTTTTTTTTTTTGGTCAGTCCCAGGGAAACAAAACTTGTCTGTTCTACAAGGGTCCAATCCAGAAACATTCAGCACTATAGAACATCATCGTTTTGTTACTTGTTTTTGTTTTTAAATTTTTCAAAATTATGAGATTTAAAAAATTTTTATTATGCTTTAGGTGAAAGTTTACAGAGGAAATTAGTTTCTTTCAAAAATTCATACATAAATTGTTTTATGACATTGGCTGTAATGCTCACAATGTGTCAGCACTCTCCCCCTTTCCACTCCGGGTTCCTTGTTTAGATTCATCCAGTTTTCCTGTCCCTTCCTGCCTTCATGTCTTTCCTTTTGGGCAGGTGTTGCCCATTTGGTCTCGTATACTTAACTGATCAAAGCAGCTACATTCCTCACGTGTTATTGTTTTATAGGACTGTCTGATCTTTGGCTGAAAGGCGGACTTTGGGAATGGCTATAGGTCTGAGTTAGGGTGTCCGGGCCATAGTCTCAGGGCTCCTCCAGTCTCTGTCAGGCCAGTAAGTCTGGTCTTCTCGTGAATTTGAATTTTATTCTACATTAATTTCTGGCTATGTCCAGAACAACTCTATCGTGACTCCTGTCAGAGTGGTTGGTGGTGGTAGCTGAGCACCATCTAGTTCTTCTGGGCTCAGGCAGGTGGAAGCTGTGGTTCATGTGGCCCATTAGTCCTTTGGACTAACATTTCCCTTGTGCCTTTGTGGTTTTCTTCATTCTCCTTTGCTACGGATAGGTGGGACCAACAGATGTATCTTAGATGGCTGCTTGTAAGCTTTTAAGATCCCAGATGCTATTCACCAAAGTACAATGTAGAATACTTTCTTTATGAACTATGTTATGCCAATTGACCTAGACGTGCCCTGAGACCACAGACCACAGCCCTCAGCCCCCATACCTCAGTCCCTCAAGGTGTTTGGGTGTGTTTAAGAAGCTTCTATGACTGTGCCCCCTTTCTACTCTACTACATATATGAAAATATATATATGTATTATACACACATACTGTACATACAAATATGTAAAAATATCCACAGTGTAACTATATATGTACGTGGCTATACTCCTATACATCCTCCTTCCTCTATTCAGCATACGTATCTGCCTATGTGTCTGCTTGTAAGTTATTATTTGTTTTTACCGTTGTTACAGAGTTGTATTTGCTATAGTATTTACTGCGGCTGCCTTTTTTTCCTTGTGTTCCTCTAAATGTCTTCCTTTGCCTTAGCCAAGTTATGCTGACTTCCTCTACATCGTATATTGTCTTTGCCTTCACCAAAGTTAACATTTATCCACTACCTAGTAAGTGATTTCCCCTCCCCATCCCTACACTCCCTTGTAACCATCAAAGATTGTTTCTGTGTGTAAACCTTTTCTCAAGCTTTTATAATAGTGGACTCATACAATATTTGTCCTTCTGTGATTGACTTATTTCACTCAGCATAACCTCCAGATTCATCCATGTTGTGAGATTTTTTTGAAGATTCATCATTGTTCTTTATCGTTGCATAGTATACTATTGTGTATATGTACCATAATTTGTTTATCCTTTCATCTATTGATGGGCACTTAGGTTGTTTCCACCTTTTTGCTATTGTGAATAATGTTGCTATTAACATGGGTGTGCATATGTCTATTCATGTGACAGCTCTTATTCCTCTAAGATATGTTCCTAGGACTGGAATGGATGGATCATGTGGTATTTCTATTTCTACTTTTTAAGGAGGTGCCATATTGTTTTCCATAGTGGTCATACCATTTTACATTCCCATCAGCAGTATAAGAGTTTCAATCTCCACACAACCTTGCCAGCATTTATTATTTTCTGAATTTTTGATCAGTGCCATTCTTGCAAGGGGTGAAATGGTATGTCATCATGGTTTTTATTTCTATTTCTTTAATGGCTAATGAGGAGTCCTGGTAACACAATGGTTAAGAGCTTAGCTGCTAACCAAAAGATTGGAGGTTTGAACCGACCAGATGCTCCATGGAAGAAAGATGTAGCAGTTTGCTCCCGTAATGATTACAGCCTTGGAAACCCTACGGAGCAGTTCTACTCTGTCTAATCATAGGGCTGCTACTAGTTGGAATCGACTTGCCACAACACGTTTTAATGAATAATGATCATGAGCATCTTTCCATGTATTTGTTGGCTGCCTGAATGTCCTATTTAGTGAAAGTGTCAGTTCATGACCTTTAATCGTTTTGGAGATTGGGCTTCTTTCTATTGTTGAAGTTTTCTGTACATTTTAGAGATTAAACATTTATCAGATATGTCATTGCCAAAGATCTTTTCCCAGTCTGTAGATTATCTTACTCTCTTAGAAAAGCCTTTTGATGTGCCTAAGTATTTAATTTTTAGGAGGTCCCACTTATCTATCCTCTGGTGTTTGTGAATTTTTAGTTATACTTGACATTCTATTTGTGCCATTAATTAGGACCCCTAGCATTGTCCCTATGCTCTCTTTCACGAATTTTATAATTTTAGGTTTTACATCTAGGTCTTTGATTCATTATGAATTACTTTTTGTGTGGGGCGTGAGGTATGGACCCTGTTTCATTTTTCTGCAAATGGATATCCAGTTTTGCCAGCACCATTTATTGAAGAGACTATCTCTTCCCAATTTAATGGATTTTGACCTTTGTCAAAGATCAGGAGTCCATGGAGGGATGGATTTACTTCTGAGTTTTCAATTCAATTTCATTGGTCTATGTGTCTTTTGTTGTATCAGGCTATTTTGACTACTGTTGCTGTATAGTAGGTTCTGAGATCGGGTAGTAGTGAGGTCTCCTACTTTGCTCTTCTTTTTCAGTAATGTTTTACTTACCCGGCAGCTATTTCCTTTCCATATAAAGTTGGTGAATAGATTTTTCATCTCATCAAAGAATGTTGTTGGAATTAGGGTCAGGATTGCATTGAATCTACACATTGCTTCGGAAAGTATTGACATTTTTCACAATATTACGTCTTCCTATCTATGAACATGATATGTTTTTCCATTTATAGAGTCTCCTTTGGTTTCTTGCAGTAGTAGTTTGTAGTTTTCTTTGTGTCAGTCTTTTATGTCCCTAGTTAGGTTTATCTCTTGGGAGGCTATTGTAAATGGTATTTGTTCTCTTGATTTCCTTCTCAGAGTTGGTCAGTGTAGAGGAATCTGACTGATTTTTGTATGTTATCTTATATCCTGCTAATTTGCTGAATCCTTCTATTAGTTCCAGTAGCGTTCTTGTGAATTCTCCAGGATTTTCTATGTATAAGGTTGTCTCATCCGCAAATAAGGATAGTTTTTAATTGTTCCTTACCAATTTGAATGCCCTTTATTTCCTTCTCTTGTCTTAATGTGCTAGCTAGGATATTCAGTGTTTAGTATGTTGTATTTTTATTCCCATTTGATTCCAGGAATTTTCTAAATTTCATTTTTAATTTCTTGTATTACCTAGTGGTTTTTAAGCATGGCGTGGTTCAGTTTCCAAAGATTTGATTTTTTTTTCCTTTTTCTTTTGTTACTGATTTCTAATTGTGATCTGAGAAGATGCTTTATATTATTTTGATATTTCTTAATTTATTGAGGCTTGCTTAGTGGCTTAGCAAATGGTGTATTCTAGAGAATAATCCATGTACGCTGGAGAAGAATGTGTACTGTGCTGCTATTGGGTGTAGTGTTCTGTATGTGTGTCTACGAAGTCAAGTTGGTTGATTGTGTTATTTAGATCTTCTGTATCTTTGATGAATTACTTTGTAGTTGTTCTGTCCATCGTCAAAAGTGGTGTGTTAAAGTCTCCTGCTATTACTGTGGAACTATTTCTCATTTCATTTCTGTGGTTTATGTATTTTGGAGCTCTGTCATTGGATGCATAGATATTTATTATGGCTGGCTATGTCCTCTTGATGGAATGACCTTTAATTATATAATGTCCTTATTTGTCTCTTATGATGGATTTTGATTTAAAGTCTATTTCATCAGAGATTGTTATTGCTACTCCTACTGTTCTTTGGTTTTTGTTTGCTCAATATATTTTTTCCCAACGTTTAATTTTTAACCAATGCATGTCTTTGTGTCTAAGGTGTGTCTCTTGCAGGCAACATATTGATGGGTCATATTTCTTTATCCATTGTGACATTCTCTGTCTCTTGACTGATGCATTTAACCTGGTCACATTCAGTGTTATTTTCAATAGATATGAATTTACTACTGTCATTTTGTTATGCTTTTTTTCTGTGTGTGGTGTCCAGAGTTTCTTTGTTCTGCTTAATTTTCTCTGCAGAGCTATTTTTGTTCATGGATTACCTTTCCATTTCCTTCGTTTTTGTCAATTTTGTGTTTCCTGAGTCTTACTTTTCTTCTTTACTTTGGTGGATAAGTTTGTAAATTCTCTTTGGGGTTACTGTGAGGTTCACCTTTACCATCCTCTGTTTAAAACAGTCTATTATTTTTAGATATCATCTTGACTACCTCTTCATATAGAAGTTCTATACCTATACCATTCATTCACCCTTTTTGTTTTGAAATTGTTGTTGATTTCAGATTGACATCTCTGGTTCCTTTTTTTCAGTTCTGTAGCTTTATTTTACTTCTGAGACTTCTCTACCTGGGCTGGCACCATGCGGATGCTGTTGTGTGGCTTGTTCTCAGGTTGTTCTCTGCTGCCGCAGGTTCTCCACCCAAAACACTCCCTTTAATATTTCCTGTAAGCATGGTCTGTTTTTTACAAATTCCCTTCATTTCTGTTTATATGAGAGTGTCCTAATTTTGCCATTGTATTTGAGAGACAATTTTGCCAGGTATATGATTCTTCAGGAAAACCCTGGTGGTGTAGTGGTTAAGTGCTATGGCTGCTAAACAAAAGGTCAGAAGTTTGAATCCACCAGTTGCTCCTTGGAAACTCTATGGGGCAGTTCTACCTTGTCCTATAGGGTCACTGTGAGTTGGAATCGATTCTTCTTTGGGAATTCTGTTCTTTCAGGGTTTTATATATGTCATTCCACTGCCTTCGTGCCTGCATGGTTTCTGCTGAGCAATCAGAGCTTAGTCTTATTGAAGTCCCTTTGTAGGTGATACTTCAATTTTCCCAATCTGCTCTCATAATTATCTTTGGACTTGGAGAATCTGATTTTTTTTTTCATTTTTTTTTCTGATCGAGCAGAAAACAAGTTAGTATTGAGGGATTTGTCCTATATTTCACTAATTCTTTAATTCATTGTATCAGTTCTACTTCTGTGTCCTTTGAGTTATCTATTTCTGATATTTTATTGTTCATCTATTGGATTTCTAGTTGCTGTTTTTATGTGATTTCTAACTGTCCATTTCATTTGCCATTTTGTTCTTGTACTGTTTTCCTAAATTCTACTAGGGTTCTTTCTGTGTTTAACTTGATCTTTTTTTTTTAATGATTTTTATTGAGCTTTAAGTGAACGTTTACAAATCAAGTCAGTCTGTCACATATAAGCTTATATACACCTTACTACATACTCCCACTTACTCTCCCCCTAATGAGTCAGCCTGCTCCCTCCTTCCAGTCTCTCCTTTCATGATGATTTTGCCAGTTTCTAACCTTCTCTACCCTCCTATCTCCCCTCCAGATAGGAGATGCCAACACAGTCTCAAGTGTCCACCTGATACAAGTAGCTCACTCTTCATCAGCATCTCTCTCCAACCCATTGTACAGTCCCTTCCATGTCTGATGAGTTGACCTTGAGAATGGTTCCTGTCCTAGGCCAACAGAAGGTTTGGGGACCATGACCTCTGGGATTCCTCTAGTCTCAGTCAGACCATTAAGTCTGGTCTTTTAATGAGAATTTGGGGTCTGCATCCCACTGATCTTCTGCTCCCTCAGGGGATCTCTGTTGTGCTCCCTGTCAGGGCACTCATCGGTTCTGGCCGGGCACCATCTAGTTCTTCTGGTCTCAGGATGATGTAAGTCTCTGGTTACTGTGGCCCTTTCTGTCTCTTGGGCTCATAGTTATCGTGTGACCTTGGTGTTCTTCATTCACCTTTGATCCAGGTGGGTTGAGACCAATTGATGCCTCTTAGATGGCTGCTTGTTAGCATTTAAGACCCCAAACGCCACATTTCAAAGTGGGATGCAGAATGTTTTCATAATAGAATTATTTGCCAATTGACTTAGAAGTCCCCTTAAGCCATAGTCCCCAAACCCCCGCCCTTGCTCCGCTGACCTTTGAAGCATTCAGTTTATCCCGGAAACTTCTTTGCTTTTGGTCCAGTGCATTTGAGCGGACCTTCTGTGTATTGAGTATCGTCCTTCCCTTCACCTAAAGGAGTTCTTATCTACTAACTAATCAGTAAATAACCCTCTCCTATCCTCCCTCCCTCCCTCCCCCCCTCGTAACCACAAAAGTATGTGTTCTTCTCAGTTTATACTATTTCTCAAGATCTTATAATAGTGGTCTTATACAATATTTGTCCTTTTGCCTCTGACTCATTTCACTCAGCATAATGCCTTCCAGGTTCCTCCATGTTATGAAATGTTTCACAGATTCGTCACCGTTCTTTATCGATGTGTAGTATTCCATTGTGTGAATATACCACAATTTATTTACCCATTCATCCATTGATGGACACCTTGGTTGCTTCCAGCTTTTTGCTATTGTAAACAGAGCTGCAATAAGCATGGGTGTGCATATATCTGTTTATGTGAAGGCTCTTATTTCTCTAGGGTATATTCCGAGGAGTGGGATTTTTGGGTTGCATGGTAGTTCTATTTCTAACTTTTTCAGAAAACGCCAGATAGATTTCCAAAGTGGTTGTACCATTTTACATTCCCACCAGCAGTGTATAAGAGTTCCAATCTCTCCGCATCCTCTATAACATTTATTATTTTGAGTTTTTTGGATTAATGCCAGCCTTGTTGGAGCAAGATGGACTCTCATCTTAGTTTTAATTTGCATTTCTCTAATGGCTAATGATCGAGAGCATTTTCTCATGTTTCTGTTAGGTGTCTGAATATCTTCTTCAGTGAAGTGCATGTCCATATCCTTTGCCCACTTCTTGATTGGGTTGTTTGTCTTTTTGTGGTTGAGTTTTACCAGAATCATATAGATTTTAAAGATCAGGCACTGGTCGGAGATGTCATAGCTGAAAATTCTTTCCCAATGTGTTGTTGGTCTTTTTACTCTTTTGGTGAAGTCTTTAGATGAGCATAGGTGTTTGATTTTTAGGAGCTCCCAGTTGTCTGGTTTCTCTTCATCATTTTTGGTAATGTTTTGTATTCTGTTTATGCCTTGAATTAGGGCTCCTAATGTTGTCCCTATTTTTTCTTCCATGATCTTTATCGTTTTAGTCTTTATGTTTAGGTCTTTGATGCACTTGGAGTTAGTTTTTGTGCTTGGTGTGGCTATGGGTCCTGTTTCATTTTTTTGCAAATGGATATCCAGTTATGCCAGCACCATTTGTTAAAAAGACTATCTTTTCCCCAATTAACTGATACTGGGCCTTTGTCAAATATCAGCTGCTCATATGTGGATGGATTTATATCTGGGTTCTCAATTCTGTTCCATTGGTCTATGTGCCTGTTGTTGTACCAGTACCAGGCCGTTTTGACTACTATGGCTGTATAATAGGTTCTGAAATCAGGTAGAGTGAGGCCTCCCACTTTCTTCTTCTTTTTCAGTAATGCTTTACTTATCCGGGGCTTCTTTCCCTTCCATATGAAGTTGGGGATTTGTTTCTCCAACATATTAAAAAGCGTCATTGGAATTTGGATCAGAAGTGCATTGTATGTATAGATGGCTTTTGGTAGAATAGACATTTTTACTATGTTAAGCCTTCCTATCCATGAGCAAGGTATGTTTTTCCACTTATGTAGGTCCCTTTTAGTTTCTAGCAGTAGTACTTTGTATAGGTCTTTTACATCTTTGATAATATTTATTCCTAAGTATTTTATCTTCTTGGGGGCTACTGTGAATGGTATTGATTTGGATATTTCCTCTTCGATGTTCTTTTTGTTGATGTAGAGGAATCCAGGTGATTTTTGTATGTTTATTTTATAACCTGAGACTCTGCCAAACTCTTCTTTTAGTTTCAGTAGTTTTCTGGAGGATTCCTTAGGGTTTTCTGTGTATAAGATCATGTCATCTGCAAATAGAGCTAATTTTATTTCCTCCTTGCCAATCCGGATACCCTTTATTTCTTTGTCTAGCCTAATTGCTCTGGCTAGGACCTCTAGCACAATGTTGAGTAAGAGCGGTGATAAAGGGCATCCTTGTCTGGTTCCCGTTCTCAAGGGACATGCTTTCAGGCTCTCTCCATTTAGAGTAATGTTGGCTATTGGCTTTGTATAGATGCCCTTTATTATGCTGAGGAATTTTCCTTCAATTCCTATTTTGCCGAGAGTTTTTATCATGAATGGGTGTTGGACTTTGTCAAATGCCTTTTCTGTATCAATTGATAAGATCATGTGGTTTTTGCCTTTTGTTTTATTTATATGGTGGATTACATAAATGGTTTTTCTACTATTAAACCAGCCTTGCACAAAAAAAACCTGGTATAAATCCCACTTGGTCATGGTGGATTATTTTTTTGATATGCTGTTGAATTCTATTGGCTAGAATTTTGTTGAAGATTTTTGCATCTATGTTCATGAGGGATATAGTCTGTAATTTTCCTTTTTTGTGATGTCTTTACCTGGCTTTGGTATCAGGGATATGGTGGCTTCATCGAATGAGTTAGGTAGTATTCCGTCATTTTCTATGCTTTGGAATACCTTTAGTAGTAGTGGTGTTAACCCTTCTCTGAAAGTTTGGTAGAACCCTGCAGTAAAGTCATCCGGGCCAGGGCTTTTTTTTGTTGGGAGTTTTTTGATTACCCGTTTCAATCTCTTTTTTTGTTACGGGTCTATTTATTTGTTCTACTTCTGATTGTGTTAGTTTAGGTAGGTAGTGTTTTTCCAGGAATTCATCCATTTCTTCAAGGTTTGCAAATTTGTTAGAGTACGATTTATCGTAATAATCTGATATGATTCTTTTAATTTCAGTTGGGTCTGTTGTGATGTGGCCTATCTCGTTTCTTATTCGGGTTGTTTCCTTTCCTGTATCTCTTTAGTCAGTCTGGCCAATGGTTTATCAATTTTGTTAATTTTTTCAAAGAACCAGAATTGGCTTTGTTAATTCTTTCAATTCTTTTTCTGTTCTCTAATTCATTTAGTTCAGCTCGAATTTTTATTATTTGTTTTTTTCTGGTGCCTGATGGATTCTTTTGTTGCTCACTTTCTATTTCTTCAAGTTGTAGGGACAGTTCTCTGATTTTGGCTCTTTCTTCTTTTTGTATGTGTGCATTTATCGATATAAATTGACCTCTGAGCACTGCTTTTGCTGTGTCCCAGAGGTTTTGATAGGAAGTGTTTTCATTTTTGTTGCATTCTATGAATTTCTTTATTCCCTCCTTAATGTCTTCTATAACCCAGTCTTTTTTCAGCAGGCTATTGTTTAGTTTCCAAGTATTTGATTTCTTTTCCCTGATTTTTCTGTTATTGATTTCCACTTTTATGGCCTTATGGTCTGAGAAGATGCTTTGTAATATTTTGATGTTTTGGATTCTGCAAAGGTTTGTTTTACGACCTAATATGTGGTCTATTCTAGAGAATGTTCCATGTGCACTAGAAAAAAAAGTATACTTTGCAGAAGTTGGGTGCAGTGTTCTGTATAAGTCAAGTTGGTTGATTGTAGCAATTGGGTCTTCCGTGTCTCTATTGAGCTTCTTACTGGAAGTCCTGTCCTTTTCCGAAAGTGGTGTGTTGAAGTCTCCTACTATAATTGTGGAGGTGTCTATCTCACTTTTCAGTTCTGTTAAAGTTTGTTTTATGTATCTTGCAGCCCTGTCGCTGGGTGCATAAATATTTAATATGGTTATATCTTCCTGGTCATTTGTCCCTTTAATCATTATATAGTGTCCTTCTTTATCCTTTGTGGTGGATTTAACTTTAAAGTCTATTTTGTCAGAAATTAATATTGCCACTTCTGCTCTTTTTTGATTGTTTGCTTGATATATTTTTTTCCATCCTTTGAGTTTTAGTTTGTTTGTGTCTCTAAGTCTAATGTGTGTCTCTTGTAGGCAGCACATAGACGGATTGTGTTTCTTTATCCAGTCTGAGACTCTCTGTCTCTTTATTGGTGCATTTAGTCCATTTACATTCAGCATAATTATAGATAAATATGAGTTTAGTGCTGTCACTTTGATGCCTTTTTGTGTGTTGTTGACAATTTCATTTTTCCACTTACTTTTTTGTGCCAAGTAGTTTTTCTTTGTAAACTGTGTGTTCCTCATTATCATAGTAGTTGACTTTATGTTTGCTGAGTCGTTATGTTTTTCTTGGTTTTTATTTTGAGTTATGGAGTTGTTATACCTCTTTGTGGTTACCTTAATATTTACCCCTATTTTTCTAAGTAAAAACCTAACTTGTACTGTCCTATACTGCCTTGTTTCCCTCTCCATATGGCAGTTCTGTGCCACCTGTATTTAGTCGCTATTTTTGATTATTGTGATCTTTTATGTATTGACTTCAATGATTCCCTGTTTTGAGCATTTTTTTCTTTTTAAAATTAATCTTAATTTGTTTTTGTGATCTCCCTATTTGAGTTGATATCAGGATGCTCTGTTTTGTGACCTTGTGTCGTGCTGGTATCTGATATTATTGGTTTTCTGACCAAACAATTTCTTTTAGTATTTCTTGTAGCTTTGGTTTGGTTTTTGCAAAATCTCTAAGCTTGTGTTTATCTGTAAATGTTTTAATTTCACCTTCATATTTTAGAGTTTTGCTGGATATATGATCCTTGGCTGGCAATTTCTCTCCTTCAGTGCTCTATATATGTCATCCCATTGCCTTCTTAACTGCATGGTTTCTGCTGAGTAGTCTGAACCTATTCTTATTGATTCTCCTTTGTAGGAAACCTTTCTTTTCTCCCTGGCTGCTTTTGAAATTTTCTCTTTATCTTTGGTTTTGGCAAGTTTGATGATAATATGTCTTGGTGATTTTCTTTTTGGATCAATCTTAAATGGGGTTCGATGAGCATCTTGGATAGATATCCTTTTGTCTTTCATGATATCAGGAAAGTTTCCTGCCAACAGATCTTCAACTATTCTCTCTGTATTTTCTGTTATGCCTCCCTGGTTCTGGGACTCCAATCACACTCAAGTTATTCTTCTTGATAGAGTCCCACATGATTCTTAGGGTTTCTTCATTTTTTAAAATTCTTTGATCTGATTTTTTTTCAGCTATATTGGTGTTAATTCCCTGGTCCTCCAGATTCCCCACCCTGCATTCCAATTGCTCGAGTCTGCTCCTCTGACTTCCTACTGCGTTGTCTAATTCTGTAATTTTACTGTTAATCTTTTGGATTTCTGAATGTTGTCTCTCTATGGATTCTTGCAGCTTATTAATTTTTCCACTATGTTCTTGAATAATCTTTTTTTGAGTTCTTCAACTGCTTTGCAGTGTGTTCCTTGGCTTTTTCTGTAGATTGCCTTATTTCCTTTCTGAGGTCATCCCTGATGTCTTGAAGCATTCTGTAAATTAGTTTTTTATATTCTGCATCTGTCAATTCCAGGATTGTATCTTCATTTGGGAAAGATTTTGATTCTTTAATTTGGGGAGTTGTAGAAGCAATCATGGTCTGCTTCTTTATGTCGGTTGATATCCACTGCTGTCTCTGAGCCATCTCTAAGATATTGTAGTGATTTATCCTATATTTGCTCACTGAGTCTTATCTTGTTTTGTTTTCTTTCAATATATGTAGATGGGATACTAGATTGCGCTGTCTTGATTGTTGTAGCCCTTGAATCACTTATGTCCTATTACCAGCTGGTTTCGGCTGTTACCAGGTATATAAGCTTAAGAGTCCATTCACTATTCTTGAGTAGAATCTGATTTTGGGTCATCAAGTGTGTGGTGCAGACTGTCACCTATCCACCTAGAGAAGTAGTGGTGATAGTTGTGTGCACCAGATTCTAGTAGCAGGAGGGTTTCACACTCCAGGGGGGGCAGGATGCTGACGGGCTTCCCCCAAGTGCCAGTGAGGTAGGTGTGTCTCTATTCCTAAAGCACTTTGGTGGGTGGGCTCTGCAGCTGTACCTTAGGCCCCCAATGCAAGTACCTCTACAGATTGGTAGGTGTCACCCTCCTTAGACCCCTAAGGCAGGAGGCTAGGTGGTCTGGGGGAGCTTCAGCCCTCAGTTCCCTGTTGTGGGTCAGTGAGGGCTCTGTTGAATATGCAGAGATATCAGACCTGGGAAACTCGTCTTTCCAGTAATCTGCTAAAACAATTGCAGTCAGATCACTATCAGAATTGCCTTTGCATTATAATAGCCACCTTGTTCCCTGTAGGGATGAAAGTCCAAGACTGTGGATCACATATGTTTGGCTGGAGCTGGTTCTGTGTTTTTAGTCCAATTAGGGAAGGATTTTTGGTCCCTGGGTTTTTTGTAGCTGCTTCTCTCAGGCCAGAAGAATGGGTTAGGAAAAGACCAAAAAGAAAAAAAAGAAAAACTGCAGTGCAGTTCACTCTCTGGCTCAGGAAGTTCCAATGTTAATGAAGCCACCTGGGAAGGGGAGGGGAGGGTTCAGATAAATAGAAGAGAGTAGCACCCCGGAATATAGACAAAGTTACTCATCTTGCTTGGTGATGACTGTTTTATCTGAGATTCCCGAGGGGCGTGTTGACTGTGTGCGCTGGCTGGGTAGAGATTGCCCTGGAGGGTCAGGCCCGCGTCCTGTGCTTGCGCTGTCTCAGAAGCCGTGGTCAGTTCCTCCACTCCCAGTCCAAAGCCCAGCGCCAAGGTTCCCTGCCTGGGACGCCGCACTCCAGGCTCCAAAACCAGTTGCTGCCTCCCGGTGACTTCTCCTCCTGTCAGCCGCGTTGCTGCGCTGCCTGCATGCACTGGCTGGGCTTCCCCCGAGGTCACTTCTGGAGGCTAGGGCTGTGTCCCATGTTTGCGCTGTCTCAGGATGCTGTGCTCAGCTCCCCTGCGCCCAGTCCAAAGCCTGGCTCCAAGGTTTCCTGACTGGGACGCTGGCTCCAGTCTCCGAAAACAGTTGCTGCTTCCCCGTGGTTGTTTGTTCTCAGTCTCTGTCACTCAGATCAACTCTTTAGACCTGTGTTTGACGGTCAGGGTTCGTAGATTGTCATGTATATGATTGATTCACTTGTTTTTCCAAGTCTTTGTTGCAAGAGGGATCCAAGGTAGCATCTACCTAGTCGGCCATCTTGGCCCCGCCTTCCTTGATCTTTTTGAGAAGCCTGTATACTAGCCTTTTGAATTCCTTATCAGACAGTTCCACAACCATCTCTTCCTTAGGAAGATTTTTCGCCCCTTTATTTTGGTCATTTGGTTGAGCCATCTTGTCTTTTGTCTTTATATGATTTGATATTGTCTGCTGTCTCCAAAGCATTAAGATGCCATTTTATGATTTGTTTTGTTTAGATTTATCAGTGCAAGCAGGTTGGTCATGCATCATCCAGCAGTACAGTGGCTCTCACTTCCCGCCCCCAGCTGGACAACAGTGGGCAGGGCAAGCCCTCATCGCTGTTCACTGTATGTTTGAGATGGCTGAACGTATACTGGGTGGGTGCTATCTGGTGTTATGGGAATGCTCACAGTTAGTTTCTCACCAGGCCAGGAGCAAGGCAAGCATCCAGGAGGTGCTGAGACACTCCTTCCATTTAAGAGGTGAGGTGGTCAGCCAGGGGGCATGCAGGTACTCTCTGCTATGGGAGACGAGTGAGGCAGGGAGCGAGGGCGAGCGCCGGCACTCTACATGGTAGGAGAGTTGCAGGAAAGTTGGCAGGGGGTGCACAGGTACTCTAACAGGAGAGGGGTGGTGGGGGTGACTGGGAGTTGTACACATACTCTGCAGTGGGGGAGGTGTGGAACAAGTGGCCTAGAGGAGCACAGGCACTCTCCAGAGGGGGAGGGGCATGGCAGGCAGTCAGGGGTCATACAGGTACTTCCTCCTGTGGAGAAGGGGCAGGACAGGTAGCCAGGTATCGTGGGTGGGGGAGGTGGTAAGGTGGACAGCCAGAAGTCACACAGGAAGTCTCCCAGGTGGAGAGGTGGATGATGAGTGGTCAGAGGGCATGTAGGGGGCTCTCTTGGGGGCAGGGGGCAGGCAGCCAGGGGAGACAGGTACTCTCTCCAGTCAGGGAGGGTCAGGGTGGGTGGGTAGGGGTGGTGCAGGCATTCTCTCTGGTGGGAGAGGGGCAGGGCAGGTGACCAGGGTGGCGGTAAGATATAGAAAAAAAAGGGGGGTTCATCTATTGCTCCATGCTCATCACCTGCGCTTCCAGTCAGGTACTGCCACTGGAGAGTTGCCCAGTCTCTGGGTCCTTACTCCTTTCTGCTCTGTGCACACCAGAACTCCTAAAGATTTTGACCTCTGTCATAGATTGAACTGTGTCTCCTAAAAATATCTACCAACTTGGCTAGGTCATGATTCCCAGTATTGTATAATTGTCTACCATTTTGTCATCTCCTGTGATTTTTCTATGTGTTGTAAATCCTATCATTATGATGTAATGAGATCAATCAGTGGCAGTTACATTGATGAGGTCTACAAGATTAGACAGTGTCTTAAGCTAATCTCTTTTGAGATATAAAAGAAGCAAGGAGAGAGACATGGGACCTTATACCACCAAGAATGCAGAGCCGGGAGCAGAGTGTCCTTTGAACCTGACGCTCATGCACTGAGATGCTCCCAGACCAACTGAAGACTGATGACAAGGACTTTTCTCCAGGACTGAGAGAGAGAGAAAGCCTTATCTTGGAGCCCGCACCCTGAATTTGGACTTCTAGCTGACTGGACTGTGAGAGAAAACTTCTCTTTGTTAAAGCCACCTACTTGACGTATTTCTGTTACAGCAGCACTAGATGACTAAGAACTGCCTTCCTGTACTTTCCCTCCTTACCTCCAGTGTGCATCCTGCTCACCTTGCTTCACTCCAGGTCTGTCAATATGGTTTATTTACCTCCTATTGGGAGTTTGGAAACCCTGGTGGTGTAGTGGTTAACTGCTACGGCTGCTAACCAAAGGGTCAACAGTTCAAATCCGCCAGGCGCTCCCTGGAAACTCTAGGGGGCAGTTCTACTCTGTCCTATAGGGTCACTATGAGTCAGAATCAACTCGACGGCACGGGGTTTGGTTGTTTTTGGTTTTATTGGGAGTTCCATTGTGTTGTCTTCCTGCGCTCCTCACCCAGTGTAGCTGCTGGTTTTGCCTCAAAACAGCCCTGCTGTGCCAGACTTTCTGGCAGGGCACTTCTACTCTGTATCTCCCCCCGTTTACTGCCATCATTCAGTTTCTTTTTCCAATAGGCATTTGATCTAACGCTATATCCGTTCATCTGAGGCTCAAGGTTCCAGGGTAATCATCTGTATCTGTTTCACTTTGTTTCTCGGTCTTTGATATAGAGTGACAGTATAGCACATCTGACTAGGCTGCCATCTTAAATCCTCCTCCTCCTCAATATTATCAATTTTGACCCTCTAATCCGTGGCCAGAATTAAGCATATGTTAGTGTCATCTCTATAGAACAGTTTAGTAACCAAATTTAAAATTTCAACAAACTTGTCAGAGAAACATTTAAACTTCTTAAAGGAACCGACTGTTTTCTTGAGTATTTTTGTAGTGTTCTTGCACACTACTAATTCATACAGCATTAATAACTTCTTTCAAAATGTAAAACAGGTTCAAAGAACATCTACCTAGTAAATGGTTGGCTATTATTGTCATTATACACATGTCATTCCATATTACTGTACGTACTTGATAAGAAACTGCATTTAATAAAGTATACACATATATGTATTTAACTAATTTAATAATACCTATTGTCTTTTTTTTTTTTTTTTATTGTCTTAGTCATCTAGTGCTGCCATAACGGAAATACCACAAGTTGATGGCTTTAACAAAGGGAAATTTACTTCCTCACAGTAAAGTAGGCTAAAAGTCCTAATTCAAGGTGTTAGCTCCAGGGGAAGGCTTTCTGTCTCTGTTGGCTCTGGAAGAAGGTCCTTGTCCTTAATCTTCCCACAGTTGAGGAGGTTGTCAGGCACAGTGACCCCGGGTCCAAAGGATGCACTCTGCTCCTGATGCTGCTTTCTTGGTGATATGAGGTCCTCAACTCTCTGCTTGCTTCCTTTTCCTTTTATCTCTTGAGAGATAAAAGGTGGTGCAGGCCACACCCCAGGGAAACTCCCTTTTGGATCAGGGAGGTGACTTGAGTAATCCTTTTAACCACAAGCAGAGATTAGGATTTATAACACTAAGAAAATCACTAAATGGAGGACAACTACACATGGCCTAACCAAGTTGACACATATTTTTGGGGGACACAATTCAATCCATTACACCTATGTAACAAACATATATAAGATAAAAAATAATATATACATATAATAGTATGTTGTTACTGTTGTTAGGTGTCATTGAGTTGGTTCCAACTCATAGCAAACTTATGGACAACAGAAAGAAGCACTGCCCAGTCCTGCGCCATCCTCACAGCCACTGTGAATCCATCTCGTTGACAGTCTCCCTCTTTTTCACTGACCATCTACTTTACCAAACATGATATCTTTCTACAAGGACTAGTCCCTCCTGATAACAAGTCAAAAGTATGTGAGATGAAGTCTCACCATCCTCCCTCCTAAAGGGAATTCTAGCTGTACTTCCAATGAAGATTTGTTTATTCTTCTAGCAGTGCATAGTATATTCAATATCCTTTGCCAACACCATAACTCAAAGGCCTCAATTGTTCCTTGGTCTTCCTTATTCATTGTCCAGCATTCCACTGCATAAGCGGCGATAGAAAATACAGTAGCTTGAGTCAGGCACACTTTCAGCCTCAAAGTGACATCCTTCCTTTTTTAACACTTTAAAGAGATCTTTACAGGGATCACCAAAACTGAAGACAAATACCTGGATACCACTTTGTTTCAGGAAAAATCATAGAAAAGAATGAAGAAAAATGAAGAAACCCTGAGAAAAATGCGGGATACAATCAAACGCAAAAATATGTGAATGACTGGAGCTCCAGAACGGGGGGCAGGGGGGGAGGGAACGGAAAACACAGGAGGATCATTGAAGAACTACTGACAGAAAACTTCCCTAATATCATGAAAGATGAAAAGCTGACTATGCAAGAAGCTCAAAAATTGCCATATAGGATAGACCCCCAAAAGAAAATCACCAAGGCATATCATAATCACATTCGATAAAACCAAAGACAAGGAAAGAACCTGAGAGCAGCCCGAGAATAATGAAAAGTCACATAAACAGGGGAAACAATAAGACTAAGCTCTGATTACTCGGCAGAAGCCGTGCAGGCAAGAAGATAATGGGACGAAATGTATAAAAACTTGACAGAAAAAAACTGCCAACCAAGATTAATATATCCTGCAAAACTCTCACTCAAATATGATGGTGAAATTAGGACATTTCTAGATAAACAGAAATTAAGGGAATATGTAAAAACCAAAAGAAACTTACAAGAATTATTAAAGGGAGTCCTTCAGTCAGAGAACAAACAACATCAGATGACAGCCTGAATTTAGGACACAAGACCGCATCAGCCAGATATCAGCCTAGGCAACGACCTCTCAAGGATACAATAAAACTAAAAGATTTACAACAGGGAATCAGAGAGGTTAATTTGTAAATGACAACATTTGAGCAATAAAAGAAGGAATAAATGCTGCAAGTATAGAACTTTCAAATGGAGAGGAAGGCAAAGCAATGCTAAGAATTTAAAGACTGGTTCGAACTTAGGAAGATAAGGGTAAATTTCAAGGTAATGACAGAGAAAGTTAACAAAGTTACTCACCAAAATAAAGAAGGAAAACAAAGTCTCAGTAAACACAAAATCTACAAAAACAAATTAAAAAAAAAATCAAACAAAATCACAGGAGAGTAAGACCCAAGAAAATATCAGAAATACAAAAAAAGGCACTACAAAATGACAGTAATAAACTCACACCTATCAATAATCACACGGAACGTAAATGGTCTTAATGCACCCATAAAGAGATAGAGTGACAGAATGGATAAAAAAACAGGATCCATCAATATGTGTCTATAAGAGACACACCTTAGAAACAAAGACATAAATTTATTAAAAATCAGAGAATGGAAAAAAATGTATCAATATCAAACACACAGCTACCAAAAAAGACTTGGAGTGGCAATACTAACCTCAGGTAAAATAGACTTTAAAATAAAATCCACCAAAAAAAAACAAAAAGAAGGGCATTACATAAGGATTAAAAAGACAATCCATCATGAAAAGATAACCATAATAAGTGTCTACGCACCCAAAGACAGGGCTCCAAAATACGTAAAGCAAATTCTAACTGACAGTTCCACGATAATAGTAAGACACTTCAACACATCACTCTCAGTAAAGGACAAACTCAACAAAGATACAGAAGATCTAAAAGCCACAATCAGTCAACTTGACCTCATATACATATATAGAACACTCCACCCAACAGCTGCAAAATACACATTCTTTCCCAATGCATACAGAATGTTCTCCAGAATACACCACATCTTTGGCCACAAAAACCCGTTGCCATCGAGTCAATTCCAACTCATAACAAACCTATAGGACAGAGTAGAACTGCCCCATAGAGTTCCAAGGAGCACCTGATGGATTCAAACTGCTGACCTTTTGGTTAGCAGCTGTAGCACTTAACCACTCTGCCACCAGGATTTCCAAGGCCACAAAGCAACCCTTAACAAAAGCCAATACATTGAGATACTACAAAGTATCTTCTTTGATCACAACATCATGAAAGTTGAAATTAACAGCAGGAAGAGCAAGGGAAAAAATCAAATACATGGAAACTGAATAAAACTCTGCTTAAAAATCACTGGGTAATAGAAGAAATCAATCAAAGACAGAATCAAAAAATTCTGAGAATCAAACGAGAATGAAAACACATCATACCAAAACCTTTGGGACACAGCAAAGGCAGTGCTTAGAGGTCAATTTATAGCAATAGATGCACACATCAAAAAAGAAGGGACAAAATCAAAACGTTAACTACACAATTTGAACAAATAGAAAGAGAATAGCAAAAGAAGCCCAAAGACACCAGAGTAAAGGAAATAATAAAGATCAGAGCAGAAATAAAAAAAATAGAGAATACAAAAACAGTAGAAAGAATCAACAAAACCAAAAGTTGGTTCTTTGAAAGGATCAACAAAATGAACTCCTGGCCAAGAGGACAAAAGAAAAACAGGAGAGGATGCAAACAATCCAAATAAGAAATGAAATTGGGGACGTTACAATAGACCGAATTGAAATAAAGCAGATCATAACAGAATACTATGAAAAACTACACTCCAACAAATTTGAAAACCTAGAGTAAATGGATAAATGTCTAGAAAAACACAACCTACCCATACAACAGAAACTCATAACAGAGAAGAGATTGAAAAGGTAACAAAAAAAACTCCCAATGAAAAAAACCCTGGCCTAGATGGCCTCACTGGAGAATTCTACCAAACATGCAGAGAAGAGCTTGTACCAGTACTAAACTATTTCAGAACATAGAAAAGGGATACTTCCAAATTCATTTTATGAAGCCAATGTAACTGATACTAGAACTGAGCAGACGTCACACACACACAAAAAAATTACAGACAAATATACCTAACGAACATAGATGCAAAAATTCTCAACAAAATTCTAGCCAATAGAATTGTGCATCATTAAAAAAATTATACATATCCAAGTGGGTTTCATACCAGGTATGCAAGGACGGTTCAACATTAGAAAATCAATCAATGTAATCTACCACATAAATAAAAGAATCACATGATCATCTTAATTGACCAGAAAAGGCATTTGAAAAAGTCCAATACCTGTTCCTGATTAAAAAAACTCTCAATACAATAGGTATAGAAGGGAAATTCCTCAACATAATAAGGGGCATCTATTTTTTTTTTATACAAAAAAACATCATTTTTAATGGATAGAGGCTGAAAATATTCCTCTTGAGAACAGGAACAAGACAAGGATGCCCTTTATCACCACTTCTATTTTACACTGTGCTGGAAGTCCTAGCTAGAGCAATAAGACAAGGAAAAGAAATAAAGGGCATCCAAATTGGTAAGGAAGAAGTAAAACTACCCCTACGTGCAGATGATATGATACTATGCATAGAAAAACCAAAAGACTCTACGAGATAACTACTGAAACTAATAGAAAGATTCAACAGATTAGCAGGATACAAGATAAATACAAAAATCAGTTGGATTCCTATATACCAGTAAAGAGAACAATGAAAAGGAAATAAGGGAAACAATACCATTTGTAATAGCCCCTAAAAAAATAAAATAAATAGGAATAAATCTAACCAGGGATGTAAAGAACCTATACAAAGAAAACTACAAAACATTATTATAAGAAACCAAAAGAGACCTACATAAATGGAAAAACGTACCATTCTCATGGATAGGTAGACCCAATATCGTGAAAATGACAATTCTACTCAAACAATCTACAAGTACAATGCAATCCTAATGTAAATATCAACAGCATTCTTTAAAGAGATGGAAAAACTAATCATTAACTTCATGTGGAAAGGGAAGAGGCACCGGATAAGTAAAGTACTACTGAAAAAGAATAAAGTAGGAGGACTCACATTACCTGACTTCAGAGCCTACAAAACAGCTATGGTAGTCAAAACAGCCTGGTACAATGACAGATACACTGACCAATGAACAAAATTAAGAACCCAGATGTAAATTCATCCACCTACGGTCTCCTGATCTTCGACAAGGGCCCAAAGTCTATCAAATGGGGAAAAGACAGTCTTTTTAACTAATAGTGCTTGCAAAACTGGATATCCAACTGCAAAAAAAAAAATGAAACGAGACCCATACCTCACTTCATCACAAAACTCATTGAAAATGTATCAAAGACCTAAATATAAAACCAAAAGCTATAAAGATTATAAAAGAAAAAAAAGGATCAACCCTAAAAAACCCAGTGCCGTCAAGTTAATTCCGACTCATAGCGACCCTATAGGATCAACCCTAGAGGCCCTAATACAGAGCATTAACAGGATACGAACCATAACTAAGAACACACAAACTCCAGAACATAAGCTTAGGATCTTCTAAAAATTGAAAACTTATGCTCATGAAAAGACGTCACCAAAAGAGGAAAGAGAACCTACAGACTGGGAAAAAAATTTTGGTTATGATGAATTCTACAAAGGTCTAATCTCTAAAATCTACAGGAAAATCCAACACCTCTTAAACAAAAAGACAAATAATCCAATTAAAAAACGGGCAAAGGAAACGAATACTTTACCAAAGAAACATTCAAGCAGCTAACAGACACATGAGGAAATGCTCTCGATCACTAACCATTGTTGTTATTGATGTTGTTAGGTGCTGTCAAGTTGATTCTGACCCATAGCAACCCTATAGGACAGAGGAGAACTATCCCATAGAGTTTCCAAGGAGGAGCTGGTGGATTTGAACTGCAACCTGTTGGTTAGCAGCAGAACTCTTAACCACTATGCCACCAGGGCTCCCACTAGTAATTAGAGAAATGCAAATCAAAACTACAACGAGATACCAGGTCACCCTGATATTACTGGCAGGTATTAAAAAAACAGAAAATAACAAATGTTGGAGAGGCTACGGGGAGATCGCAATTCTTATGCACTGCTGGTGGGAATACAAAATGGTACAACCATTTTGGATAACAATATGGCGCTTCCTTGAAAAGCTAGGAATACCATACGATCCAGCAAATCCCACTCCTAGGAATAGATCCTAGAGAAATACGAGCCATCACACAAATAGACACGCACACTCATATTCATTGCAGCATTGTTCACAATAGCAAAACGATGGAAACAACCTAGATGCCCATCAACAGATGAATGGATAAACAAACTATGGTACATACACAGTGGAGTACTACGTAACGATAAAGAACAATAATTAATCTGCAAAGCATCTCACAACATGGATGTATCTGGAGGGCATTATGCTGAGTGAAATACGTCAATCACAAAAGGACAAATACTGTATGAGACCACTAGTATAAAACTCATGAAAAGGTTTATACACAAAAATAAACAACCTTTGATGGTTATGAGGGAGGGGAGCAGTGGGGATGGAAAAACACTAAACAGGCATTCGGTAAGTGGTAACTTTGGTGAAGGGCTGGAAAACTTGGTGGCGTAGTGGTTAAGAGCTAAGGCTGCTAATCAAAAGGTCAGCAGTTCGAATCTAGCAGGTGCCCCTTGGAGCTCCTATGGGGCAGTTCTACTCTGTCCTATAAAGTCGCTATGAGTTGGAATTGACTCGATGGCAACGGGTCTGGTTTTTTTTTGGGGGGGGGGTCGGTAAACAGTAAGACAGTACACAATACTGGGGAAGCCAGCACAACTTGTACAAGGCAAGGTCATAGAAGCTCCACAGACACATCCAAACTCCCACAGGGACCGAATTACTGGGCTGAGGGCTGTGGGGACCATGGTCTCAGGGAACATCTAGCTCAACAAGCATAACATAGTTTATAAAGAAAATGTACTACGTTCTACTTTGGTGAGTAGTGTTGGAGTCTTAAAAGCTTCTGAGTGGCCCTCTAAGAGACCCCACTGGTCTCACCCTGTCTGGAGCAAGGGAGAACGAAGAAAACCAAACACACAAGGGTAGGATTAGTCCAAAGGACTAATGGACCACAACTACCACAGCCTCCACCAGACTGAGTCCAGCACAACTAGATGGTGCCCAGTACCATCACTGACTGCTCTGACGGGAATTACAATAGAGGGTTCCAGACAGAGCTGGAGAAAAATGTAGAACTCTTAACTCACAAAAACAGACTAGTCTTACTGGCCTGACAGAGACTGGAGAAACCCCAAGAGCATGGCCCCCAGACACCCTTTTAGCTCAGTAATGAAGTCACTCCTGAGGTTCATCCTTCAGCCAAAAAAAAATCCCCCCCAAAACCAAACCCAGTGCCATTGAGTTGATTCCGACTCATAGCGACCCTATTGGATAGGGTAGAACTGCCCCATAGTTTCCAAGGAGCGCCTGGAGGATTTGAACTGCTGACCCTTTGGTTAGCAGCCGTAGCACATAACCACTACGCCGCCAGGGTTTCCCATTGTTCTTTATTGCTGTGTTAATATTCACTGTGTATACGTACCACAGTTTGCTTATCCATTCATCTGTTTATGGGCATCTAGGTTGTTTCTGTGTTTTTGCTATTGTGAAAAATGCTGTAATGAACATGAGTATGTCTGTGTCTATTCATGTGATGACTCATTTCTCTAGAATAAATTCACAGGAGTGGGATTGCTGGATCATATGGTATTTCTAAGGAAGCACTATATCGTTTTCCAAAATGGTTGTATCATTTTGCATTCCCACCAGCAGTGCATAAGATTCTGGTCTCCCCGCAGTCTCTTCAACATTTGTTATTTCCTGCTTTATTGATTCATGCCAGTAACGCCAGGGTGAGATGGTATCTCATTGTAGTTTTGATTTTCATTTCTCTCATGCTAATAACTGTGAGCATTTCCTCATGTGTCTGTTGGCCGCTTGAATGTCTTCTTTGGTGAAGTGTCTGTTCATTTCATTTGGCCATTTTTTAACTGGATTGTCTTTTTCTTGTAGAAGTATTGGATTTTCTTGTAGATTTTAAAGATTAGACCTTTGTCTGATTTGTAATAGCCGAAATTTCTTTCCCAGTCTGTAGGTTCTCTTTTTACTCTTTTGGTGAAGTCTTTTGATGAGCGTAAGTGTTTAATTTTTAGAAGATCCCAGTTATCCAGCTTATCCTCTGGAGCTTATGTGTCATTGGCTGTGGTTTGTATCCTGTTAATGCTGTGTATTAGGGCCTCTAGCAATGATCCTATTTTTTCTTCTATGAACTTCATGGTTTTTGGCTTTATATTTAGGTCTTTGATCCATTTTGATTTAGTTTTTGTGCATAGTGTGAGGTATGGGTCTTGTTTCATTTTGTGCAGATGGACATCCAGTTTTGCCAGAACCAGCTGTTATAAAGACTGTCTTTTCCCCATTTGATGGCCTTTGTCCTTTGCCCATTTTTTAACTGGATTATTTGCCTTTTTGTTGTACAGGTGTTGGATTCTCCTGTAGATTTTAGAGGTTAGACCTTTGTCAGATATGTCACAGCCAAAAATTTTTTCCCAGTCTGTAGGTTCTCTTTATTCTTTGGTGAAGTCTTTTGACGAGTGTGTTTAATTTTTATAATATCCCAGTTATCTAGCTTATATTCTGGTGTTTGTGTATTGTTAGATATGGTTTTTATCCTATTTATACCATGTATTAGGGCTTCTAGCATTGACTCTATTTTTTCTTCCATGATCTTTTAGTTTTTGGTTTTATATTTAGGTGTCTGATCCATTTTGAATTAGTTTTATATATGTTGTGAATTAGTTTATGTGTAGTCATGTGCGAGGGATGAGTCCTATTTCATTTTTTACAGATGGACATCCAGTTTTGCCAGCACCATTTGTTAAAAAACTGTCTTTTCCCCATTTGATGGATTTTGGGTCTTTGTCAAAGATCAGGTGACCCTACTTGGGTGGATTTACATCTGGATTCTCGATTCCATTCCATTGGCCAATGTGTCTGTAGTTGTACCAGTACCAGGCTGTTTTGACTACCTATAGTAGTTTCTGAAGTCAGGTAGTATAAGGCTGCCTACTATTTTCTTTACTTATCCTATGCCTTTTCCCTTTCAATGACGTATTATTTTTTTTTTTTTTGATATGCTGTTGAATTCTACTGGTTAGAATTTTGTTGAGAATTTTCTCATCTACATTCATGAGGGATATTGGTCTACAATTTTCTTTTTTTGTGGTGTCTTTGCCTGGCTTGATATCAGCATTATGCTGAATTCACAGAATGAATTCAGCCATATTACTTCCATTTTGAAATAATTTGAGTCATATTGGTGTGAACTCTTCTCTGAAAGTTTGGTAGAACTTTCTGGGACAGGGCTTTTTTGTTGGTGGTAATGGGAGTTTTTTTTAATTAGCTCTTCAATCTCTTCTTTTGTTATGGATCTGTTCAGTTTTTTACCTCAGTCCGTGTTGGTTTAGGTAGGCAGTGTGTTTCTAGAAAATTGTCCCTTTCCTCTGTTTTATAATTTGTTAGAGTACAATTTTCCATAGTATTCTGTTATGATCCTTTTTATTTCAGTTGGTTCTGCTGTAATGTCACCGATCTTATTTTTTATTTTGGTTATTTGCTTCTTTTCCTGCTTTTCTTTTGTCACTTTGGCCAGTGGTTCCTCAAATTTATCGATCATTTCAAAGAACCAACTTCTGGTCTTGTTGATTTTTTTTCTGTTGTTTTTCTGTTCTCTGTTAATTATTTCTGCTCTTATTATTTCCTTTCTTCTGGTGATGGGCTTCTTTTGATTCTCTCTGTTTGAATTGTAGGGTTAACATTTTGATTTTGGCCCTGTCCCCTTTTTTGGTGTGTATGTTTATTGCTGTAAATTGGCCTCTGAATGGTGCTTTTTCTATGTCCCAAAGCTTTTGGTATGTTGTATTTTTATTCTGGTTTGATTCCAGGAATTTTTTTATTTCAACCTTGATTTATGACATTATTTTAAATATCACTGGCTGTTTATATTCAAAGTATATTGGATGGAAGTAAGAGACAAAGTGGAGAGACATAAGAGAAGACTACTGCATAAGTACAGGTGAGAGACTAGGGTAGATGGGAACAGGGGTGGGGGCCTGGGAAGTGTGGAATCAGGCCAGGGTTCCTTTGTCTTAAAAGATGAGGGCTTCTAGACAGCATTTTACAATTGAGAGGAATAAACTGGTAAGAAAGAGAAAATGACATAGAAAAAGAAAGAGGAAAGGGAACAACAGATGAGAAGAAGAGAGAATGGGAGCAGATATAGGTAGGTTTGTAGATTTGATAACAGCAAGATGAGAGTGTTCCCTTTGAAGGATTCTAATGTCTCAATGGAAGTTGAGAAATACTGAAAGGAGGAGGAATGAGAGATGTAAGGAGCAAGAAAAAAGTGGGAAGTAGGGAAAAACTGGAAAGCAAGAGCCTGGTTAGTGTGTTCTGGAATACAGGTAAAAAACAAAAGCCAAGCACTTACCAGGGCCAGTTAGCAAGCATGGGAGGCAAGAAAGCAATAGTGAGGGACCTCTTCATGGTGCTCTACTCTCAAAAAACAACCACTGCTCTATTAGGTTACTCAATCAGAAATCAGTTCTTTGGGCTATTTTCTCCTTAGGAAGCAAGGAGGTTAACACAGCTGGAGAAAGGACCAGGACAGGAGACAGGTGCCTGGGTACTTATCTATAAAAGAGCTGCAAAAGTATCATTGGAATAAGCTCTCAAAACATAAATTGGTCATATTCCTACTAAAGTAGGCACTACCATGAAGTGGGAGGAAAAATCACACTCCCAAGTATTAAGTATTGTTTGTGATGGGCATATCACTGCATTTGGAAGTTAGAAAGCCAGAAGAAATTCTTCAATATATCATTCAAAGCATTTATGCCATTTAGAGAAATAAATGACTAACCTGATTATCTTTGGTACCCTGTAATATAAACAGGAGTGGGGTGGAGATAAACGCTTGTATATTTCTGAAATGGGCAACATTAGTTGCCTATGGAAAGGGAATGGCTGGAGAAGGGTGGAAGACTCAATGTACACCCTTTTGTAATTCTGCATTGTTCTATCACAGAAAAATGCTTCCCAAGTAAGAAAAATCACATTAGAAATCTAGAAGAACTACAGAAATGGCAGATATTTTGACCATTGTTTTCCCAAGCACTGATTCTCCTTCAGAAGATTCATAATTCAATTTTTTCATACTTTTTTTTATTAAAAAAAAAAAAAAATTTTTTTTTTTTTTTTTTATTAGTAAAGATTGATTTTGTTTGCATCCTGACTCAATACATTTTGAAATGGTACCGTATGATTAGCCTCTGTGGGTGCCCACATATCTTCGTCCAGCCCTTGGGTAGTACTACAGAGAAGATGGGATCGCCCATATTCATTCAGAAAGTACCGTATTTTTACACAAATAATACACCCCTCTGCGCTTGTCTGCCGGCTACACCCTCCCCCCTCAAGAAACCCTCACAAGCACCACCGTGCCAATGCTGTTCAATGTGTTGCTGTAAAAAAACTAGCTTAGAACACTAACGAAAATACATCTTGGGGGACAGCGCAATCAGCAAACAAATGCAGAAAACACACATTATTTGCAGTAAAATACAGTTGTTGTTAGGTGCTCCTGAAGCAGTTCTGACTCACGGCAACCCCATGTACAACAGAACCAAACACTGCCAGTCCTCCACCATCCTCACAATCGTTGCTATGCTTAAGACCATTGCTGCAGCCACTGTGTCAAACCACCTTGTTGAGGGTCTTCATATCTTTCACTGTTCCTCTCATTGATCAAGAAGCATGGCTCAATGTTTCTTTCACTGCCAAGATATGTCTTGTAGTCTAAGCTAGACAGTGGGTAGTGGCCATCTGGAGTCCCTGGGTGGTACAAATGGTTAATTCATTTGGCTGCTTACTGAAAGGTTGGAGGTTCAAGTTCACCCAGAGGTGCCTCAGAAGAAAGGCCTGGTCATCTACTTCCAAAAACATAACCACTGAAAATTTTATGAGCTCAGTTCTACTCTGACACACATGGGGTCACCGTGAGTCAGAGTCAACTCAAGTGGTTAGTGGCCATCCATTCATCAGGAACTCTTGCTTGTCTTAACTTTATTAAATAACCAGAGCTCAGGAACAGAAAATAAGACCAAAATAGGCCTGCAACTTAGAACCAAAATAGGGCTTCAAGAAAGTAGACAAGGTCTTACTTACAGCCTAGTCTTAGTTAAGATCCAATTCTAACATACTTTATTATTTGTATTAGAGTGTTTTCACTAAAATTTCATGTATATACAAATGTATATTGTCACATTACTGGCGCATGAATAATTTATGAATAACGAAGATCCTTAGAAATCTATTTTTCCTGAATTGTTCATAATCTAGTGAAACTATAATCCCTTTTGTACTTTAGCAACTTCACAAAGATTAAACAAGATCTTATGCAATGTAAAATGTCTTAAAGCTGTCCTTACTCAAGCAATTCTGACCCAGAAATTCTGGATTTACCACAAATATAAAATAGGCAGAAATTATTTGTTTTTAAAAACGAGTTTTAAAGACTATCTAAATATTTTGGGGGGGGCACTTTATCGTATAAACTCTTTGTCTACCAGAACACTAAACATCCTTAAAACTTTAAGAATTTTACATAATTTATATAAAAGTATAATTCAATTCACAAAAATCTGATTCACATGCAGTGCTTTCAGGAATATCCTTCTATTCGATAAATATTTACCAAGTTTCTTCTATGTTGCAGTTCCTAGAGTTAATTGCTAAACTTTACAAATTTTACCTCTAACGGTATAGCTAATCCTTTGTTCAGAAACAAACTAGACTCTTCAGTAGGATTAAGAGGTCTTGCCTTACTTTCCGACCTTCAAAAGATATAATTCTACCTTTAAAAATGTACTGTGCCCAGGGAGAGCCAAGATGGCAGCATAGACAGACGCATCCAGCGAGCCCTCTTTACAACAAAACACAGAAAAAACAAGTGAAACAAGTATATTTGTGACAGGCTGGGGGACCTGAGCTTCAAAGGCGAGCTTAGAAAATGAACTGAGCGGCAAGGGGAGGAAGAGACCGTTCAGAGGTGGGAGGAATTACTGGACATAAATCGCGGGGAGCCCTCAAGCACCATTCACAGAGCAGCAGCAGTGGGCTGCTACTAGAGTTCGGCCGCAGTTTCCTCAGGCAGAAGCAGCCAGCCACATAGCCCACTCACACAGCCACAAGAACGGTGCTCTTGGCCAAAGATAAGTACTTGCATATATTTTAATGCAACCCCCCACAGACAAAATGGCTTCCGCAGCTAAATTCCCTGGGCCTGAGATACGCCCTACTGAACACCTACAGCCATCCTCCCTGCCTTGGGGAAGGAAAAAATTTCCATTTCGGGGAGAAGGTAATTTGCTAGCTCCACTAACCAGGAGAGCTCAGAAAAAAGGCAGCTCCTATCCAGGCACAAACCTTCCGTGGACTTTGAGGACCTTTCCCTTCTGCATGGACCTGTGTGGGCCTACATCGGGAGAATAGGCCCTTGTTGGCAGACTCCAACCATTTCAGCTGTGGGTGGAGAAGTGGGTGTTTCACATTTGACATTGCTTTGTCTATTAAACAAGGTCCCCAAATACCCACATCAGGGACCTAAGGACTGGTAGCTCCACTCAGGTCACCCAGTCACCCGCGACAGTGGTCCAGAGATAACTGGTACCTCCCAGTCCTTACAACCAAAAACTTTTGGATGCCCACGGTCCATCTGCAGAACCCACCTACCTGCATGCTCTAGGGAACAGAGATGCACTTTCCTCAGAGACACTCGGGGGTCGGTTATCAGCCCCTTGCCTTGTTCAGAGCGTGACCCCCAGCTGCAATCAGATACCGCTATATACGCCAATCACCCCTGCCCCTCTGAGACTGTAGGACAGAGCCTGTACCACACACCTGATGATAAGCTACCTGGAAACCTGAGCTGAATTCACACAAGAAAAGTGAATGGACTCCTAGACTGATATACCTGATAAAAGCTCTAGCCATCTGGGGACAGGATGTCAGAGCTCCAAAGCTAAAATAATCAAGTTAGCTCACTGAAGCAACCCACCAGGACATATCAAAACAAAACAAAGCAAGAAGCTACAACATTGGCAAGCAAAAGCCAATACAATAACTTATAGGTGGCTCGGAGACAACAGTCAATATCAAGTCACATAAAGAAACAGACCATGATCACCTCAACAGGCTCTCAAAACAAAGAATACAGGGATCTTCTAGATGAAAGTGCATTCCTGCAATTACCAGATGCAGAATACATAAGTTTACTATACAGAACCCTTCAAGACATGAGGAAGGAAATGAGACAATATGCAGGACAAGCCAAGGAACACACAGATAAAGCAACTGAAGAAATTACAAAGATTACTCAGGAATATAATGAAAAGTTTAGTAAGCTGGAAAAATCCATAGACAGGCAGCAATAAGAAACACAGAAGATTAACAATGAAATTACAGAAGTAGACAACTCAATAGAAAGTCAGAGGAATAGAATTGAGCAAGTAGAAGCTAGAATCTCTGAACTCGAAGATAAATCACTTGGCACTAATATATCTGAAGAAAAATCAGATAAACGAATCAAAAAAAAAAAAATGAAGAAACCTTAAGAATCATGTGGGACTCTATTGAGAAAAATAACCTACCAGTGATGAGAGTACCAGAACAGGGAGGAATAACAGAAAATACAGAGAGAATTGCTGAAGATTTGTTGGCAGAAAATATCCCTGATATCATGAAAGGTGAGAAGATATCTATCCAAGATGCTCATCGAACTCCACATAAGGTAGATCTTAAAAGAAAGTCACCAAGACATAATCAAACTTGCCAAAACCAAAAATAAAGAGAGAATTATAAGAGCAGCGAGGAACAAATGAAAAGTCACCTACAAAGGAAAACCAATAAAAATAAGATTGGACTACTCAGCAAAAACCATGCAGGCAAGAAGGCAATGGGATGACATATTTAAAAAATTGAAGGAAAAAAATTGTCTGCCAAGAATCATATATCCAGCAAAACTGTCTCTTAAATATGAAGGTGAAATTAAGACATATCCAGATAAACACAAGTTTAGGGAATTCGTAAAAACCAAACCAAAACTACAAGAATTAAGAAAGGGAGTTCTTTGGTTAGAAAATCAATAATATCAGGTATCAAATCAAGGCTAGAACTCTGGGCAGAGTAACCAGAAGTCAACAGAGACAGGGAAATCCAAGAAAACAAAGCAAGATTATTAAAAATAAAAAAAAGCTCAAAAGAGGGTAACAGCAATGTTATTATACAAAAGAAAACAACATTAGAATAATAAAGAGGGATAAAAAAAATTTTTTTTAAGAACTGTAATCATAGACCTTCTACATGAAGAGAAAGATACGACGATAAAAAGAAATAAAAGTTGAGTTTAAATTTAGAAAAATAGGGGTAAATAATAAGGTAACCACAAAGGAAACAAACTATCCTACTCATCAAAATAAAATACAAGAAAAAAATAGAGACTCAGCAGAAACAAAGTCAACAACAACAAACATGAGGAAAGGACAATATACAAAGATCATCTACTCAGCACATAAAATTAAGCAAGAAAAAGAAACTGTCAACAACACAGAAAAAAAGACATCAAAATGATAGCACTATAAAAAAATTATACCTATCCATAATTACCCTGAATGTAAATGGACTAAATGCACCAATAAAGAGACAGAGAGTGGCTGAATGGATTAAAAAACAAGATCTGTCTATATGCAGCCCACAAGAGACACACCTTAGACTTAGAGACACAAACAAACTAAAACTGAAAGGATGGAAAAAAATATACCAAGCAAAAAACAATCAAAAAGAAACAGGAGTGGCAATATTAATTTCTGAAAAAATAGACTTTAAAGTTAAATCCATCAGAAATGATAAGAGGACACTATATAATGATTAAAAGGACAATACATCAAGAAGATATAACCATATTAAATATTTGTGCACCCAATGACAGGGCTGCAAGATACATAAAACAAACTCTATCAGCATTGAAAAGTGAGATTGACAGCTCCACAATAACAGTAGGAGACTTCAACACACCACTTTCAGTGAAAAGACAAGAAATCCAGAAAGAAGCTCAATAAAGACACGGAAGATGTAAATGCCACAATCAACCAACTTGACCTCATAGACATATACAGAACACTCCATCCAACAGCAACCACGTATATTTTCTTTTCTAGTGCACATGGAACATTCTCTAGAATAGGCCACAAATTAGGTCATAAAGCAAGCCTTAGCAGAATCCAAAACACTGAAATATTACAAAGCATCTACTCTGACCATAAGGCCATAAAAGTGGAAATCAATAACAGGAAAAGCAGGGAAAAGAAATCAAACACTTCGAAACTGAACAATACCCTGCTCAGAAAAGATTGGATTATGGAAGACATTAAGGATGGAATAAAGAAATTCATAGAATCCAGTGAGAACGAGAACACTTCCTATCAGAACCTTTGGGACACAGAAAAACCGGTGCTCAGAGGAAAATTTATATCAGTAAATGCACACATCCAAAAAGAAGAAAGGTCCAAAATCAAAGAATTATCCCTACAACTTGAACAAATAGAAAGAGAGCAACAAAAGGAACCCTCAGACACCAGAAGAAAAAAAAAAATAAAAATCAGAGCTGAACTAAATGAAATAGAAAACAGAAAAACAATTGAAAGAATAAACATGACCAAAAGCTGGTTTTTTGAAAGAAATCAACAAAATTGATAAACCACTAGCCAAACTGACAAAAGAAAAACAGGAGAGGAAGCAAATAACACGAATAAGAAATGAGATGGGCGATATCAAAACAGACCCAACTGAAATTAAAAGAATCATATCAGATTAGTATGATAAAGTATACTCTAACAAATTTGAAAACCTAGAAGAAATGGATGAATTCCTAGAAACACACTACTTAACACAACTAACACAAACAGGGGTAGAGCAACTAAATAGACCCATACCCAAGAAGAGATTGAAAAGGTAATCAAAAAACTCCCAACAAAAAAAAGCCCTGGCCTGGATGGCTTAACTGCAGAGTTCTACCAAACTTTCAGAGAAGAGTTAATACCACTCCTACTAAAGGTATTTCAAAGCATAGAAAAGGATGGAATGCTACCAAACTCATTCTATGAAGCCACCATATCCCTGATACAAAACGAGGTAAAGACACCACAAGAAAAGAAAATTATAGACCTATATCCCTCATGAATGTACATGTAGAAATCCTCAACAAAATTCTAGCCAATAGAATGCAACAATATGTCAAAAAAAAATAATTCACCATGGCCAAGTGGGATCCATACCAGGTATGCAGGGATGGTTCAACATTAGAAAAATAATTAATGTAATCTACCACATAAATAAAACAAAAGACAAGAATCACATGATTTTATCAATTGATGCAGAAAAGGCATTTGACAAAGTTCAACACCCATTCATGACAGAACTTTCAGCAAAATAGGAATAGAAGGAAAACTCCTCAACATCATAAAGGGCATTTATACAAAGCCAACAGCCAACATCACCGGAAACAGAGAGAGCCTGAAAGCATTCCCATTGAGATAAGTAACCAGACAAGGATGCCCTTTATCACTGCTCTTATTCAACATTGTGTTGGAGGTCCTAGCCAGAGCAATTAGGCTAGATAAATAAAGGGCATCCAGATTGGCAAGGAATAAGTAAAAGTATCTCTATTTGCAGATGACATGATCTTATACACAGAAAACCCTAAGGAATCCTCCAGAAAACCCTTGAAACTAATGGAAGAGTTCAGCAGAGTATTGGGATACAAGATAAACATACAAAAATCAGTTGGATTCCTCTACACCAACAAAAAGAACATCGAAGAGGAAATCACCAAATCAATGCCATTTACAGGAATAAATCTTACTAGAGGTGTAAAAGACTTATACAAAGAAAACTACAGCACACTTCTGCAAGAAACCAAAAGAGACTTATATAAGTGGAAAAACGTACCTTACTCATGGATAGGAAGACTTAACATCATAAAAAAGTCTATTCTTCCAAAAGCGATCTCTACGTTTAATGCAATTCTGATCCAAATCCCAACGACATTCTTTAATGAGATGGAGAAACAAATCACCAACTTCATATGGAAGGGAACGAGGCCCCGGATAAAAAAGGCATTACTGAAAAAGAAGAACAAAGTGGGAGGCCTTACTTTACCTGATTTTAGAACCTAATATACTGCCACAGTATTCAAAAGAGCCTGGTACTGGTACAACAACAGATACAGAGACCAACGGAAAAGAATTGAGAATCCACACATAAATCCATTCACATATAAGCAGCTGATATTTGACAAAGGCCCAGTGTCAGTTAATTGGGGAAAAGATAGTCTTTTTAACAAATGGTGCTGGCATAACTGGATATCCACCTGCAAAAAATGAAACAAGACCCATACTTCACTTCATACACAAAAACGAGCTCAAAATGGATCAAAGACCCAAATATAAAATCTAAAACGATAAAGATCATGGAAGAAAAAATAGGGACAACATTCGGAGCCCTAATACATGGCATAAACCGTACACAAAACATTATTAAGGATGCAGAAGAAAAACTAGATAACTGGGAGCTCCTAAAAATCAAACACCTATGCTCATCCAAAGTCTTCACCAAAACAGTAAAAAGACTACCTACAGACTGGGAAAAAGTTTTTAGCTATGGCATTTCGGATCAGCATCTGATCTCTAAAATCTACATGATACAGCAAAAACTCAACTACAAAAAGACAAATAACCCTATTAAAAAATGTGCAAAAGATATGAATAGACACTTCACTAAAGAAGACAGTCAGGTAGCTAACAGATACATGAGGAAATGTTCACAACCATTAGCCATTAGAGAAGTGCAGATCAAAAGTACAATGAGATTTCATCTCACTCCAACAAGGCTGGCATTAATTCAAAAAACACAAAATAATCAATGTGGTTGTACCATTTGGCATTCCCACCAGCAGTACACTGCTGGTGGGAATGCCAAATGGTACAACCACTTTGGAAATCTATTTGGCGCTTCCTTCAAAAGCTAGAAATAGAACTACCATACGATCCAGCAATCCCACTCCTCGGAATATATCCTAAAGAAATAAGAGCCTTTACAAGAACAGATATATGCACACCCATGTTTATTGCAGCACTGTTCACAATAGCAAAAAGATGGAAGCAACCAAGGTGCCCATCAACGGATGAATGGTTAAATAAATTATGGTATATTCACACAATGGAATACTATGCAACGATAAGGAATAGTGGGGAATCTGTGAAACATTTTATAACATGGAGGAACCTGGAAGGCATTATGCTGAGTGAAATTAGTCAGTTGCAAAAGGACAAATATTGTATAAGACCACTATTAGAAGAACTTGGGAAATAGTTTAAACTGAGAAGAAAACATTCTTTGGTGGTTCTGAGAGGGGAGAGGGAGGGAGGGTGGCAGACAGGCATTCACTAATTAGCTGGCAGATAAGAACTACTTTAGGTGAAGGGAAAGACAACACAGAAAACAGGGAGGTCAGCACAACTGGACTAAACCAAAAGCAAAGAAGTTTCCTGAATAAACTGAATGCTTTGAAGGCCAGTGTAGCAGGGGCAGGAGTTTGGGGACCATGGTTTCAGGGGATATCTAAGTCAATTGGCATAATAAAATCTATTAAGAAAACATTCTGCATCCCACTTTGAAGAGTGGCTTCTGGGTCTTAAACGCTTGCAAGCGGCCATCTAAGGTGCATCAATTGGTCTCAACCCACCCGGATCAAAGGAGAATGAAGAACACCAGGGACACAAGGTAATTACGAACCCAAGAGACAGAAAGGACCAGACGAACCAGAGACTACATCATCCTGAGACCAGAAGAACTAGATGGTGCCCGGCTACAACGGATGACTGCCCCGACAGGGAACACAACAGAGAACCCCTGAGGGAACAGGAGAGCAGTGGGATGCAGACCCCAAATTCTCAGAAAAAGACCAGACTTAATGGTCTGACTGAGACTGGAAGGATCCCAGTGGTCACGGCCCCCAGACCTTCTGCTGGCCCAGGACAGGAACCATTCCCGAAGCCAACTCTTCAGACACGGATTGGAGTGTACAGTGGGTTGGAGAGGGATGCTGGTGAGGAGTTAGCTTCTTGGATGGGGGGACACTTGAGACTATGTTGGCATCTCCTGCCTGGAGGGTAGATGAGAGGGTAGAGGGGTTTAGAAGCTGATGAAATGGACACGAAAACAGAGAGTGGAGGGAGAGAGCGGGCTGTCTCATTAGGGGGAGAGTATGGAGTATGTAGCAAGGTGTATGTAAGTTTTTATGTGGCAGACTGACTTGATTTGTAAACTTTCACTTAAGCACAATAAAAATTATATAAAAAGAAAGTGCCCATCTTATCATCTAAATATTTTTTGTTGGGCACTAAAAAATGCCATTGTCAGCATACTGTGGAAGAAATTAAATTAGCCTTGAGGACACGTTAATCTTATACACTCTCTGCCCATGAGAACACCAAAATCCTTAAAACTTTAAGAATTGTACAAACATTTCAGATTTTTTATAAGCAATAGAGTATTATTTTACTGCTGTAGTCAATGAACCACTTTTTTTTTCCTGGCACATCCTTCAGAAACCGGATAAACCGTATTACTGTAAATATTAGATGATATCCATGGAGAATAAATAACTTAGCTTAAATCTGTAAAACGGTATTTCTCTTAAAAAAAAAAAAAAACTAGTGCCAGGGTTGGTTACTGAGAAGCAGCCACATGGCCACATGAGCTGGAAAATCACATCTCTGGGCACATGACATTCCTTTTAATGACAGAGAAAGACTGGATGTGGGTGGTCACCTAGCAGTCAAATAGCCACCACCGCCATCAAAATTTCAACAGCAGCTTAACAATTATTCAGACCAAAAGGTCGGCAGTTCAAATCCACCAGCCGCTCCTTGGAAACCTTATGGGGCAGTTCTACTCTGCCCTATAGGGTCACTATGAGTTGGAATCAACACAGTAGCAACAGGTTTGGTTCTTTTTTTTGTGGGGGGACGGTTCTTGAGCTTGGCACAGAGCCCATCTGAGACCTGTGTTCCTAGGGCAGGTTTTTATCATTATTCGTTAATATTTATTCATTGTCTATTTAGTGGGGATCACGATAATTAAGCTTTTGTTAATAAGGTAATATACCTCTTTGAAAGTAATTTTAAAAAAAGACAAACTAGTGTCATCAAGCTGACTATGACTTGTGTGTCAGAGGAACCCTGGCAGTGCAGTGGTTAAGAACTCAGCTGCTAAAACAAAAGATCGGCAGTTCAGATTCACCAGCCACTCCTTGGAAACTCTATGGGGCAGTTCTATTCTGTCCTGTAGGGTCATTACGAATCAGAATTGAGCTGACAGCAAAAGGTTTGGTTTTTTGGGTTTACTTGTGTCAGAGTAGAAATGTGCTCCATAGGATTTCCAATGGCTGCTTTTTCAGCAGATTGCCAGGCCTTTCTTTTGAGGCACCTCTAAGTGAACTTAAATCACCAACCTCTCAGTTAGTAGCCAAGTATGTTAACCACTGCATCACCCAGTAGGTAACAAAGTATAGTCAACTTTTTTCTCACTGTTGTAAAGTCAGCTCAGGATAGCTTGGATGTCATATTTTAACCTTGATATCACAAACACACGCTTTCTCTCTCTCAAAATAAATGCAGTTGGGCCAAAACATGGGGAACTGAACAGACGGCACGGTAGGACCAGTGCATCGTGACCACACTGTACAGAGGAAAGAACATGTTTTTCAAAAATTTACCCTATTTGTAACTCAGAATTTCTCCTATGATAATACACAAGTAATGTTTATGGCGTTTACTCCAAAATTTATTAATTTCCATAGTTCCAGCCTGTGATTCCTTATGGCAAACATAGTATATGACCTTTTAGTTTTTCTCTTTCCCACACTGGTCTTCTAAGAACTACAAATCTAGAGAAGAACAAATGGTCATTTGCCTGGTACAGCCAAAAAGTGTTTTCTTATCTTTCCTTGTGCTTAGAGGAGCTACAAGAATTAGAGATTATTTCTAAAACAGCTCTTAAAGTATCCTCTGGGAAGCCACCCTGAAGTACTTCTCAATCCTTTCATTTATTCTGTGGTTTATTCAACAAATACTTACTGAAACTCTACTAGTAGGTGCTCAAAGTATAAAATAGCTTTCTGAGATTCGAAGTCTCTATTACCTAGGAGTAAGAAGAGCTCTAAGTCAGGACACAATCCCGTTAAACTGCTTCCAAATATTTAGATTCTTAAAAAAGTGACAAAGGACATTTGGCGGGGGGGCAGGGGAAGGAAGCTTTACTGCATTACTTACAGGGGAGGGGATGCTGCCTTGTTCTATTTTGTTTTTATTTTAAACACAGATAGCAACAGAGTCATTTCATAGAGTGCCTACAACTCTGGGCTAGTCCAGAAGCAAGGAATTTTCTTCATAATGCAGGGCTAGAGAGACCAGAGTCAGGCCTAACTCTCTGTAACTTCCCCCCTGAACCAGGGTACACGCACAGACGGTTCCTCTGATCCCGAGAGCAGAGATGGATAGACTCTGGGCTGTGGCCTTGAGCTGCTCCAACTTGCTCCAATTTTTCTCCAGGTGGAAATCTCTTAAAATGTAGGCAGGGTTTAACTGAAGAAATGACATCAGTTAAAGTCCTAATTATTAACCAGTTGCTGTTGAGTTGGAATCATGGTGACCCTATGTGTGTCAGAGTAGAGCTGCACTCCATAGGGTTTTCAAAGGCTGATTTTTTGGAAATAGATCACCAGGTCTTTCTTCCAAGGTGCCTCTGGGTGGACTCAAGCCTTTCAATTAGCAGCCAAGACCACAAAACATTTGTACTATCCAGGGACTCTGTCCTAATATTCCCCAAAACCAAACCCACTGCCGTCGAGTCAATTCTGACTCATAGTGACCCTAAAGGACAGAGTAGAACTGTCCCATAGAATTTCCACGAAGTGCCTGGTGGATTCAAACTGCCAACCTTTTGGTTAGTAGCTGTAGCTCTTAACCACTACACTACCAGGGTTATCATCTGTCATGGATTGAATTGTGCCCCTTGTGTCCCCCAAAAATATGTGTCAACTTGGTTAGGCCATGATTCCCAGTATTGTATCCTCCATTTTGTGACTGATATAATTTTCCTATATGTTGTAAATCCTAATCTCTGCCTGCAGTTAATGAGGCAAGCTTGGGTTATGCTGAAGAGGATTAGGGTGGGATGTAACAGCCTGGCTCAGGTCACATCCCTGATCCAATATAAAAGGAGTTTCCCTGGGGTGTGGCCTGCACCACCTTTTATCTTACAAGAGAGAAAATGAAAAGGAAGCAAGCAGAGAAGGATCTCATACCACCAAGAAAGCAGTGCTGGGAGCAGAGTGTGTCCTTTTGACCTGGGGTTCTTGCACAGTGAAGCTCCTAGGCCAGGAAAAGGCTGATGAAAAGGATCTTCCTCCAGAGTTGCCAGAGAAACCGTTCCCCTGGGGCTGATGCCCTGAATTTGGACTTGTAGCCTAGTAGACTGTGAGAGAACAAACTTAGTTAGTTAAAGCCATCCCCTCATGCTATTTCTGTTATAGCAGCTCTAGATGACTAAGACACTGTCCTAATGTCACTGTACTGTAAACTCATCCACTCCTTCCTTTCCACTTGGTATGTGCTAGCTGTGCAAGCAAGTTATTTCTTTAGGTCTGCAGTCTGGATCCTCAATGTTGAGAAAGAATTCCAGAAACTAAAAGCAAAACAAAACAAAAAAACTGTATCTGTACTAGAGTATAAGTGAGTTCATCCATGGTATTAAGTTCTGTACATTCTCAAGGCAGAAAAACACATATCTAGAATAAATGAAATAGACTGCAAGACCATATTAGGCATATTTTTGTCATCAATGATGATAATATTGTGTGTAAATACACACGTGCACATAAGCACATACACTGTACATATATGTATACGTATATATGTATTATTGTGTGATTAATCTTGTATGCACTGACTCGAAAAATAAAACTGGTGAGAAGTTTTATGCCTGTTGTAGCCAGCCAGGTCAGACAAACTTAAGGAAAGTGTCTTACAAAGTTATAGCTGATGGCTCATTAACCAGGAGGATATCCACGAATGACATCAATCATTGTGAAGAACAAAAATTCTTCCTGTGTAGACTTAATCACTGAATCTAGACTAACAAGTGAATACTTAAGTGGTAAGAAGATATGATGGATTGAATTGTGTATCCCCAAATATCTATCAACTTGGCTAGGTCATGATTACCTTATATGATTGTTTACCATTTTATCTTATGATGTGATTTCCCTATATGCTGTAAATTCTATCACTATGATGTAATAAAATGGGTTATGGGCAGTTATACTGATGAAGTCTACAAGATTAGGTAGTGTCTTAAGCCAATATCTTTTGAGATATAAGAAAGAGAAGTGAGCAGAGAGACATGGGGACCTCATACCACCAAGAAAGCAGTGCCGGGAGCAGAGCACATTCTTTGGACCTGAGGTTCCTGAGCTGAGATGATGCCAGACCAAGTGAAGACTGATGATGATGACCTTCCCCCAGAACTGACAGAGACAGAAAGCCTTCCCCTGGAGCTGGAGCCCCGAATTTGGACTTGTAGTCTACTAGACTGTGAGAGAATAAATTTCTCTTTGTTAAAGCCATGCACTTGTGGTATTTCTGTTATAGTAGCACTAGATGACCAAGATAGAAGAAGTCATGCAATACAGCAAAAGCAGGAAGGGATGGACTAGCATACAGAAGCACTAGGAACTGTAAAGAAAATACCAGAAAAGACATTCTGAACATTAAAATTAATGACAAGATTACTTAAACTAAACTTATTAAAATTATTTTTTCTTACTATTAAGTCTTAGATGTAAGGCAGGGTCTAAAAGGTCACATTTAGACAAAATCAATGGATACTTTCCATCAAGTAGTCTGCTTACATAAAGTTTGCTTATTAATCAGTCCTTTCAGCCTTGAAATTGACGTCAAGTTCAAATATATCAATAACAACATTAAATATGAATAGATTAATTAAAAAATTCAATCAAAAGACAGACACTGTCAGACTGGATAAAAAAACATTACCTAGCTATATGTTGGCTACAAGAGACACACTTTAGATTCAAAGACACAAAGAGACTAAAAGTAAAAGGATGGAAAAGATATTAATGTAAACAGGAACTAGAGGAAAGCTGGAGTGCCTGTACTAATATCAAACAAAAAACACTAAAACAAAAAATGCTATTAAAAATAAAGAGACACTTTATAATATTAAAAGGGTCAATCCATCAAGAATATATAACAAATATAAATGTACACGCACCTAACAAAGTACAAAAAAAAAAGCAGAAATGAAGTGAGAGGAGTTGGATTCGAGTTGGCAGCTTAGTCAGACACACCATGCCATCCCTGAACTGGAACTAAGGATGGAAAGTACAGGAAGGAGGATGAGTGCTTCAGAGATCCTGGCATACACAGAGCACGGAGGAAATCAGGACCCAGAGAGAGGACAACTCTCTAGCAGCGGTACCTGACCAGTAGGGCAGGTGGCAGACATAGAGCAACAGACGAGCCCCCTTCTTTTTTTTTTCCTTTTTGTCTCCTGCTCCCTGGCCAACTGCCCTACCCACCCCCACTGGCAAGAGAGCCTGTGCGACCTCCGGCCACCCATCCCGCCCCCCACCAGAGAGAGTGCTGGTGTAACCTCTGGCCAACTGCCCCACACTCCCCTGTCAGAGAAAGCCTGCATGACCCCGGCGATCCCCTCCACCCCTCCCTTACTGTAGAGAGCACCTGCAAGCCCAACAGCTACCAGCTCCACCCATCTCTCACCAGAGGGAGTACCTCTGTGTGCCCAGCCACCCACCTGTCCCATACTTTCCGGCTGCCCACCCTGCTCCTTGCATGCCACCCACCCGCCCAGCAAGCACCTGTGAGCATTCCTGTACCACTGGATAGCACCCATCCAGCACATCCTCAGCCATCTCACACATACAGTGAACAGTAATAACGGCTCACCCCGCCCACTGCTGCCCCGTCCACCTGGGGGCAGGTAGAGAATGGCCTCATGTCACCAGACAAGCAATCACTGAAGCACACGCAATCTCCCCACACTGATATATCAAAACAAAACAAAATCATAAACAAATAAAATAACTTTAAATGCCTCAGAGACAGCAGATAATATCAAATCATATAAAGAAACAAGAGAAGAGGTTCAACCAAGTGACCAAAATCCTGAGGAAGAGACGGTAATGGTACCACCTGATAAGGAATTCAAAAGGCTTATATATAGGGTCCTCAAAGAGATCAAGGAAAACACAGACAAAATCAAAGAAAAAAACGGACAAAACAAATTAAATGGACAACTAGAAATCATACAAAAACAGCAACTAGAAATCCTAAAGATTAACAATATCAGAAATAAATAACTCAATCAAAGGACACAGAAGTTGAATTGAAACAATGGAAGAAAGAACTAGTGGAACGGAGAAGAAATCTCTTGATTCCAAATCGTTTGAGGAATAATCAGAAAAAAGAACTAAAAAAAAAAAAGAAGGAAAAAGCCTAAGAGTTATGTGGGACACCATGAAACAGGAATGATTTATGTGTGATTGGAATCCCACATCAAGAGTAGATCAAAAAAGAAAAAAAAAAGGCACCTAGAGATTTCTGAAGACATGCTGGAAGAAAACTTCCCCAATGTCATGAAAGACAAGTACATTTCCATCCAAGACGCTTAACAAATGCCACACAGGACAGACCCAAAAAGAAAGTCTCCAAGACATGCCATAATCAAACTCTTCAAGTCCAAAGATAAAGAGAGAATTCTGAGAGCAGCTTGGGAAAAATGAAATATCACCTACAAAGACACTCCAATAAGACTAAGCTCTAACTGCTCAGTAGAAACCATGCAGGCAAGAAGGCAATGGGACGGATATATACAAAACCCTGAAAGAACAGAACTGCCAAACAAGAATCATATAACCAGCAAAACTGTCTCTCAAATACAATGGTGAAATTAGGACATTCTCAAATAAACAGAAAATAAGGGAATTTGTGAACACCAGACCACCCTCACAAGAAACGTTAAGGGGAGTCCTTTGGATAGACAAAAAACAGGATCAGACAACAACATGAGAGTAAGCATAAATAAGATGTCAACACAGAGAAATCTCAAAAGTAAAATAAAGCTACAGAGGTGAAAACAAGGAACCAAAGATGTCAATCTGTAAGCGACAATAACTTCAAAACAAAAAGGGGGCATAAATGGTATAGACACAGAACTTACATATAGAGAGGAGGCTGTGATATCAAGAAGTAACAGACTGTTTTAAACTTACAAAGATAAAGGTAAATGTCCGAGTAACCAAAAAGTTAATAAATCTACTCATGAAAATAAAGAAGAAAATAAAAGGCTCAGTAAACACAAAATCAACAATAATGAAGGACACACAAAGAAAATCCATGAACAACAGAAAAAACAAAATGTCAACACCACAACAAAAAGCATAAAGAAATGACAACGGTAAATTCATACCTATTGATAATCATACTGAATGTAAATGGTTTAAATGCACCAGTCAAGAGACAGAGAGTGGCAGAATAGATAAAAAACCTGACCCAACAATATGTTGCCTACAAGAGACACACTTGAGACATGAAGACATACATAGGTTAAAAATCAAAGGAAGGAAAAAATATATCATACAAACAGTAACCAAAAAAGAGCAAGAGTGGCAATATTAATCTCTTATAAAACAGACTTTAAATCAAAATCCATCATAAGAGAGATAAGAAGGAGCATCATATAATGATTAAAGGAACACTCCACCATGAGGATATAACCATAATAAATACCCACGCACCATATGACAGATCCAAAATACATAAAACAAACTAACAGTATTGAAAAGAGAAACTGACAGTTCCATAATAATAGTAAGAGACCTTAACACACCACTTTTGATGATGGACAGAACAGAAAGAAACTAAACAAAGATATCGAAGATCTGAATAACACAATCAATTTGACTTCACAGACATACACAGAACATTGCACGCAAGAGCAGCACAGTACACATTCTTCTCCAATATACATGGATCATTTTCCAGAATAGACCATATTTTAGGCCACAAAGCAAGCCTCAATAAATTCAAAAACACAGAAATAATACATACCACCTTCTCTGACCACAATGCTATAAAAACAGAAATCAATAACAGGAAGAACAGGGAAAAAGATTGACTACACAGAAACTGAGTAACACCCTGCTTAAAAACCACTGGGTAATAAATGAAATTAATAAATTCCTGGAATCAAATGAGAATGAAAACACAACATGCTAAAATCTGTGGGACACAGCAAAAGCAGTGCTCCAAATTCACAGCAATAAATGCACAAATCAAAAAAACGAAAAAAGAGAGTGGGCCAAAATCAACAGCTTAAACCCACCACTTGAACACACAGAAAAAAGCAGAAAAGAAGCCAACAGTCACCAGAAAAAAGGAATAAGAAAGATTAGAGTAGAAATAAATGAAACAGGAAAACAATACAATCAACAAGACTAGAAGCTGGTTCTTTGAGAGGATCAATAGACAAACCATTGGCCAAATGGACAAAGGAAAAGAATGAGAAGATGCAAACAACCAATATAACAAATCAGACAGGTGACACTGCAACAGAAGCTGAGATAAAAAGGATCATTACAGAATACCATGAAAAACTGTACTCCAACAAATTTGAAAACCTAGAAGAAATGGACAAATTTTTAGAATCACACTACCTACTTGCCTTAGTTATCTAGTGCTGCTAAAGCAGAAATGCCACAAGCGGAGGGTTTTAACAAACAGAAATTTATTCTCTCACAGTTTAGGTGGCTAGAAGTCCACATTCAGGGTACTAGCTACAGGGGAAGGCTTTCTCTGTCAGCTTTGGGGAAAGGTCCTTGTCATGAATCTTCCACTGGTCTAGGAGTTTCTCAGCGCAGGGATCCTGGGTCCAAAGGACATGTTCCACTTCTGGCTCTTGCTTGGTGGTAATGAGGTCCCCCTCCTCTCTGCTCACTTCTCTTTTTTATATCTAAAAAGAGATTGACTCAAGATTCAACCTAATCCTGTAGATTGTATCCTGCCTCATTAACATCACAGATTTACAAAACTTAGGAAATTACATCATATCACAAAGTGGAGGATGACTGCACAATACTGGGAATCATGATCTAGCCAAATTGACATGTATTTTTGGCGGGACGCAATGTAATCCATGATACTACCTAAACTAACACAAGCCTAAGTAGAAAATTTACACAGACACATAACAAAAGAAGAAATTGAAGAGATCATAACAAAAATCCCAACAACAAAAAAAGCCCTGGCCCAGACGGCTTCACTGGAGAATTCTACCAAACACTCAGAGAAGAGTTGACACCAATCCTACTCAAACTGTACCAGAGCATAGAAAAGGAAGAAATACTCCCAAATTCATTTTATGAAGCCGGCCAGCATAAACCTGATACCAAAGCCAGGCAAAGACACTACTAAAAAAGAAAATTATAGACCAATATCCCTAATGGACTGTATGAAAAATGCAGTATCAGTATTGGAGGAAGACTCATTAACAACCTGCATTATGCAGATGACACAACTTTGCTTGCTGAAAGTGAAGAGGACTTGAAGCATTTACTGATGAAGATCAAAGACCACAGCCTTCAGCATGGATTATACCTCAACATAAAGAAAACGAAAACCCTCACAACTGAACCAATAAGCAACATCATGATAAATAGAGAAAAGACTGAAGTTGTCAAGGATTTCATTTTACTTGGATCCACAATCAACACCCGTGGAAGCAATAGCCAAGAAATCAAACAACGTGCTGCACTGGGCAAATCTGCTGCAAAAGACCAGAGGTGTTACTTTTAGGACTAAGGTGTACCTGATCCTAGCCATGATATTTTCAATCACCTCATATGCATGTGAAAGCTGAATAATGAATAAGGAGGACTGAAGAACGGCTTTGAATTATGGTGTTGGTGAAGAATATTGAATATAATACAGAATGCCAAACAATGAACAAATCTGTCTTGGAAGAAGTACAGCCAGAATGTTCCTTAGAAGCAAATATGGCAAGACACTGTCTCACATACTTTGGACATGTTATCAGGAGGGACCAGTCCCTGGAGAAGGACATCATGCTTGGTGAAGCAGATGGTCAGTGAAAAAGAGGAAGACCCTCAACAAAATGGATTGACACGGTGGCTGCAACAATGGGCTCAAGCATGACAATAATTATGAGGATGGTGCAGGACCGGGCAGTATTCGTTCTGTTGCACGTAGGGTCGTAATGAGTTGGAACTGACTCAATGGTACCTAACAACCACAACAACAATTCCTCATGAATATAGATGCAAAGATTTTCAACAAAATCTTAGCCAAGAGAACTCAACAGCATATCAAAAAACAATACATCATGACTAAGTGGGATTCATTCCAGGTATGCAAGGATAGTTCAACATCAGAAAATCAATCAATGTAATTCACCACATAAATAAAAGAATCACATGATCATCTCAATGCAGAAAAGGCATCTGATAAAGTCCAACACCCGTTCTTGATAAAAACTGTTAGTAAGACAGGAATAGAACAGAAATTCCTGAACATAATTAAGGTATATATACAAAGCTGACAGCCGACATTATTTTCCACGGAGAGAGACTGGAAGCATTCTCCTTGAGAACAGGAACTAGACAAAGATGTCCTTTTTCACCACTTTTGTTCAATATTGTATTGGAAGTCCTGGCTACAGCAATAAGGCAAGATAGGGAAATAAAAGGCATCCAAATTGTAAAAAAGAAGTAAAACTATCCCTATTTGCAGATGAAATGATCCTACACATAGAAAATCCCAGAGACTCCACAATAAAGCTACTGAAACTAATAGAAGGAGTTAGCAAAGTGGTGAGGGTATAAGATCAGTTGGATTCCTGTACACAAACCAAGAAAACTCCAAAAAGGAAATCAGGAAAATAATACCATTTACAATAGTCCCCCAAAAGATATAATATTTGGAAACAAAACTAACTAGGGATGTAAAAGACTTATATAAAGAAAATCACAAAACGCTACTGCAAGAAATCAAAAGAGACCTGCATAAACGGAAAAACATACCATGTTCATGGATAGGAACACTTAATATTGTGAAAATGACTATACTACTCACAGTGAAGAGCCCTGTTTAAGAGCTCAGGCTGCTAATCAAAAGGTTGGCAGTTCGAATCTATCAGATGCTCCTTGGAAACCCACCCTATGGGGCAGTTCTACTCTGTGCTATAGGGTTGCTATGAATCAGAATCTACTTGATGGCACACCACCACAACAATAACACCCAAAGTGATCTACAGATACAATTCAATCCCAATCCAAATTCCAACAGTCTTTAACAAGATGGAAAAAATAATGACAAACTTGATATAGAAAGAAAAGAGTCCCCAGATAAGTAAAGCATTACTGAAGAAGAACAAAGTAGGTGGCCTTATACTTTCCAATCTCAGAACCTACTATACAGCTATGGTAGTCAAAAAAGCCTGGGAGTTGGTCTATGTGTCTGGGACAACAACAGACACATAGAGCAATGGAACAGAATTGAGAACACAGAAGTAAATCCATCCACCTATGAAGAGTTAATCTTGGACAAAGAAAGGGTCAAAATCCATTAAAGGGGGAAGAGTTTCTTTAACAAATGGTGCTGGCAAAAGTGGAAATCTATTTGCAGAAAAATGAAACAGGATCCAAACCTCACACTATACACAAAAACTAACTGAAGATGGATCAAAAACTTAAACCTAAGACCATAAAGATCATAGAAGAAAAATTAGGGCAAACCTAAGAGCCCCAATTTATGGCATAAACAGACTATCAAACATAACTAAAAAAGCACAAACACAAGAAAATAAACTAGATGACTGGAATGTCCTGAAAATCAAATGCTTACACTCCTCAAAAAGCTTTTCCAAAAGACTAAAAAGAGAACCCACAGACTGGGAACAACTTTTTGGCTATGATGAATCTGACAAGGGTCTAATCTCTAAAATTAACAGGAAACTCCAGCAACAAAAAGACAGACAACTCAACTAAAAAACGTGCAAATGACATGAACAGCCATTTCACCAAACATGACATCCAGGCATCCAAAACATACATGAAGAGATGCTTGTGATTATCAGAGATACGGAAGTCAAAGCTACAATGAGATACCATCTCACACAGGTAATAATGGCACTGATCAAAAAAGCAGAAAACAACAAATGCTGGAGAGGTTGTGGGGTGACTGGAATGCTCATACACATGTAAAATGATACAGCACTATGCAAAATGATACAGCACACCCTCAAAAAGCTGGAAACAGAAATACCATGTGGTACAGCAATTTCACTCCTAGGTATATTATCTAAGAGAAATAGGAGCTGTGACACCAATAGACATACACACACCCATGTTCACTGCCGCGTTATTTACAACAGCAAAAATCTGGGAACAGCCTATGTGTCCATCAGCAAATAAACAGATAAACAAACGAACTGTGGTACACACACATAATGGAAAAATATGCAATGTTAAAGAACAATGATGAATTTGTGAAACATTCCGCAACATGCATGAACGTGGAGGACATTATACTGACTGAAACAAGTCAATCAAAAAAGGACAAATAGTATGTGAGACCACTATTATAAAAAGTCAAGAAAAGGTTTTCACACAGACAGAAACATTCCTTGATAGTTACCAGGGGCGGGGGGAGAAGGTGAGGGAAAATCACTACCAACATAGACACATATTAACTTTGGTAAAGGGAGAGATAATATACAATATGGGGGAAGTCAGCACAACATAATCAAGTTAAAGGGAGACACTGAAAGGTATGCAAGAGTAAAAGGGAACAACAATAAATTCTAATACATATACAACCCTGCAACAACAGTAATAAAAATAATGCATGAGAGAATATAGGTAGATATGTAAGCTGAACAAGGGCAGGAGGGCATATGGAAGTACACTCACATACATATATATGTGTACATACTGCAAGTAAACCCACCTCTGCAATAGTGCACACAGGAGACATAGTCATAAAAACTACTTAGCCACAACCATATACCTCTTGGGACTAAGATACTGGACTTAAGGGCTAGGGATCATCTAGGTCAAACTGGCAATATCATAATCCATACCTTGGTAAGAAGCAACTAAGGTCTTAAAACTCTGCGAGTGGCCATGTAAGATACAAAAATTGGTCTCTTCCCATTTTGAGCAAAGAAGAGTGAAGAAAACTAAAGACTCAAGGGAACAATTAGTCCAAAGAACTAAGGGACCACATGAACCATGGCCTCCACTAGCCTGAGACCAGAAGAACTAGATGGTACCCAGCTACCACTCACTACAAACTGCTCTGACAATAATAGGTCATGGACAAAGGGGGCGGGAAATGTAGAACAAAATTCAAACTCATGAATAAGACCAAACTTACTATGATCCTTAGATACCCTTCAAATTTGGAACTGAAATCACTCAGAGATCATATTATAGCCATACCACAGACAGACCTATATAACAAACAATAACGCCAATGAGGAATGTACACCTCAGAACAATAAACTGCATGAAACCTACAGGCCAGCATTTGTTCAAATGCAAAGTTTAGATGGAAGGTAGAGGCAGGAAAGCTGGGAACCTGGGGAGGTAGCAGGGAGAGTGCTAACACGTTCAGGGGTTTGCAATCAGCGTCTCAGAACAAGCTGTGTATCAACTGTTGACTGGAAAACTGACTTCCTCTGTGAATTTTCACCTAAACCACAATAAAATGTTCACAATAAGTAAAAAATAAATAAAGGTAAGCCACACACACACAGAAATGAAGGGAGAAACATACCATTCAACAATTATAGCTGGACATTTCAATACTCCATTTTCAATAACGGCTAGAAACCTGGGGACAGAGGACCTGAATGGCACTATAAAACAAGCAGACCTAGCAGACATCTATAGAACAACATACCCAATAAGAACAGACTATACATTTTTCTCAAAGGCATAATTAACATTCTCCAGGACAGACCATACGTTAGGTCATAAAGAAAACCTCAATAAATTTAAAAGATTCGAAAAATATAAAGTATGATTTCTGTGATCATTAAGGTTGTGGGTCAACTTGTCTGGGCCATGATTCTCAGTGGTTTGGCAGTTATGATGTAGTCTGGCAGTTGTGATTACTTTCATGATGAGGTCTGATATACATGTGATCAACTCTACAATGGAATTTTCTGTGAGTAGCCAATCAGCTGAAAGGGAGTTGCCTTGGGAATGTGGCCTGAATCCAATATAGGTGGACTTTCTGGCAAGGCTCCTGAGTTTTGCTCACTCTGGGTCCCACAGTTGCCTCCTGTTCATGTGACCTTTGGTTCTTGGGATTTGTGCTAGCAGCTTACCTGCCATCTCGCCATTCATCATTCTTCGCAGCCTGTGAGCAAGAGCCCTGCTGCGTGACCTGCGAATCTTGGGTTCGCCAGCCCCTGTGGCCATGTGAATCAGGAGAAGCCCCCAGTGTGACCCATAGACTTGGGCTGGTGGTAGCATTCTTGACGCGGTTTCATCAGGGAGAGACAGCAAAGCCACACAAACTACTCACGCCTCTGGAACCAGAGAAGAACGGCACTCTCGGCAAAAGACAAGTACTTGCATTTATTTTACCATGCCCCCAGCTCCCAAGACGGCTTCAGTGGCTATTGATTTTCCTGGGCCTGAGAGGGGTTCTGCTGCATAACCTGAGCCATTCTCCCGGCCATTGAGAAGGAATAAATTCACGAGGGGGGAAAAGATAATCTGCCAGCTCCACCAAGCTGGGATGCTCAGGACAGAAGCGGCTCCTGTCCAGACATAAACGGTCTGTGGACTTTGGGCCTCTGTGGGCCCATTTCAGGAGAATAGGCCCTTGCTGGCAGACTGCAACTGTTTCAGCTGTGCGGTGGAGAGGTGGGTGCTTGATGTTAGATACCGCTATGCGTACTAAACAGGGTCCTCACCTACCCACATCAGGGGACTAAAGACTACTGGCTCCATCCACGTCACCTATCCACCCGTGACAGGAGTCCAAGGATAAGTGGTACCTCTTAGTCCTTACAACAAAAAGGATTGGATGCCCATGGCCCGTCTGCAGAACCCACCCACCTGCTCACTCTAGGGGACAGGGACACGCTTTCCTCACAGACAACTCAGGGGATGGTTATCAGCCCACTGCCTTGTTCAGAGTGTGACCCCGATGCAACCAAATACCTGTAACGACACTAATCACCCCGACCCTCTAAGACTGAAGGACAAAGCCTGTACCACACACTTGATGACCAACTACCTAGACACATGAGCTGAATCCACACAAGAAAAGTGAATGGACTCCTAAGCTCATATACCTGGTAACAGCTCTAGCCATCTGATGACAGTGCATTAGAGCTTAGAAGGCAAAAATAATCAAGCTAGCTCACTTAAGCAGCCTATCTGGGCATATCAAAACAAAACAAAACAAGAAGCTAGGATACAGTAAGCAAACATAAGATAAATTAACACAATAACTTATAGATGGCTGGGAGACAACAGTCAATATCAAATCACATAAAGAAGCAGACCATGATCGCTTCAACAAGCTGTCCGAACACAGAATCAAGGAATCTTCTGATTGAAGGTGGCTTCCTGGAATTACCAGATGCAGAACACAAAAGATTAATATACAGAACTTTTCAAGACGTGAGGAAGGAGATCAGGCAAAATGTAGAACAAGCCAAGGAATGCACAGATAAAGCTGTTGAAGAAATAAAAAAGGTTATTCAAGAACATAATAAAAATTTTAAAAGCTACAAGAATCCATAGAGACAGCAGTCAGAAAGTCAGAAGATTAACAATAAAATTACAGAAGTAGACAACAATTAAAAGTCAGTGGAGCAGAGCTGAGGAAGTGGAAGGCAGAATTAGTAAGATGGAAGATAAAACACTTGGCATCAATGCATTCGAAGAAAAAACAGATAAAAGAATTTATAAAAGTGAAGAAAACCTACGAATCACATGGGACTCTATCAAGAGAAATAATCTATAACTGATTGGAATACAAGAACAAGGAGGGATAACAGACAATACAGAGAGAACTGAAGGTATGTTGGCAGAATGCTCCCTGATATCACGAAAGTAGAGAAGTCTCTATCCAAGATGCTCACTGAACTCCACATGAGGTAGATCTCAAAGAAATTCACTAAGACATATTATAATCAAACTTGCCAAAATCAAAGATAAAGAGAGAATTTTAAGAGCGGCTAGGGACAAATGAAAAGTCACCTACAAAGGAGAATTAATAAGCTCGGACTACTTGGCAGAAACCATGCAGGGAATAAGGCAATAGGATGACTTATATAAAACACTGAAGGAAAAAAACTGCCAGCCAAGAATCATACATCCAGCAAAGCTGTCTCTCAAACCTGAAGGTAAAATTAGGACATTTCCAGATAAACAGAATTTGTAAAAAAAAAAAAAAAACCTAAACAAAATGACAAGAAAATATTCTTTGATGGTTATGAGAGTGGGGAGGGAGGGACAGAGAGGGGCTTTCACTAATTAGATGGTAGATAAGACCTACTTTAGGTGATGGGAAAGACAACACACAATACAGGAGAGGTCAGCATAACTGGACTAAACCAAAAGCAAAGAAGTTTCCAGAATAAACTGAATGCTTCAAAGGTCAGTGTAACAGGGGCAGGAATCTGGGGACCATGGTTTCAGGGGACATTTCAGACAACTGACATAATAAAATCTACAAAGAAAACACTTTGCGTCCAACTTTGCAGAATGGCGTCTGGGGTCTTAAACGCTAGTAAGTGGCCATCAGATATGTATCAACTAGTCTCAACCCACCTGGGGCAAAGGAGAATGAAGAACACCAAAGACACAAGGTAATTATGAGTCCAAGAGACAGTAAGGGCAACATAAACTAGAGACTACATCATCCTGATGGTGTCTGGCTACAACTGATGACTGCCCTGACAGGGACTCAAAACAGAACCCCTGAGGGAGGAGGAGAATGCAGACCCCAAATTCTTGTAAAAAGACTAGACATAATGGTCTGACTGAGACAACAAGGAAGCCAGAGTTCATGGCCCCCAGACCTTCTGTTAGCCCAAGACAGGAACCATTCCCAAAGCCAACTCTTCAGACAGGGATTGGACTGGACTACAGGATAAAAAATGATACTGGTGAAGAGTGAGCTTCTTGAATCAAGTAGACACATGAGACTATGCAGGCAGCTCCTGTCTGGAGGAGAGATGAGAGGGCACAGGGGGTCAGAAGCTGGCCAAATGGTAACGAAAAGAGAGAGCGAAGGGAAGGAGCGTACTGTCTCATTAGGGGGAGAGCAACTAGGAGTATATATAGCAAGGTGTATATAAATTTTTGTATGCGAGACTGACTGGACTTTTAAACTTTCACTTTAAGCACAATAAAAATTAAAAAAAAAAAAAAAGAATAAGCTCAGAGTACTCAGAAGCCATGCGGGCAAGAAGGCAATGAGATGGCTTACATAAGGCGTTGAAGGAAAAAAATTGCCAGTCAAAAATCATATATCTAGCAAAACTGTCTCTCAAATATTATGTTGAAATTAGGACCTTTGCAGATAAACAGAAATTCAGGGAATTCATAAAAACCAAACCAAAACTACAAGAAATACTAAAGGGAGTTCTCAGGTTAGAAAATCAATAATATATCAGATGTCAACTCAAGAGTAGAACACAGGACAGAAAAAAAAAAAAAAAACTACAGGACAGAGCAACCAAGATATCAGCTCAGATAGGGAAATCACCAAAATAAATCAAGATAAAAAAACACTAATAACAGGGAAACAGTGATGTCATTATGCAAAAGAAGACAACATTGAAACAATGAAGAGGGACTAAGAAATGTAGTCCTACATCCTTCATATGAAGAGCAAGTCAAGGCGATATTAAGAAATAAAAGTTAGGTTAAAACTAAGAAACATATGGGTAAATATGAAGGTAACCACAAAGAAGACTAACAATCCTACTCATCAAACTAAAATACAAAAAAATAAAGACTCAGCAGAAACAAAATTAACAACAATGAATAAGAGGAAAAGACAATACATAAACTATTAAGCACAGGAAATTAAGTGGGAAAAAGAAACTGTCAACTACACACATAAAAAATACATCAAAATGACAGCACTAAACTCACACCTATCCATAATTACACTGAATATATAAATGGACTAAATACACCAATAAAGAGACAATGGGAGAATGGATTAAAAAATTCAATCAGCCTATATGCTGCCTACAAGAGACACACCTTAGACATAGAGACACAAACAAACTAAAACTCAAAGGATGGAAAAAAATATATCACGCAAACAACAATCAAAAAAGCGCAGGAGTGGCAAAATTAATTTCTGACAAAATAGACTTTAAAGTTAAATCTGCCACAAAGGATAAGAAATGACACTACATAATGATTAAAGGGAGAATTTACCAGGAGGATATAACCACATTAAATATTTATGCACCCAATGACAGGGCTGCAAGATACATAAAACAAACTCTAACAGCATTGAAAAGTGAGATAAACAGCTCTAAGTAATAGTGGGAAACTTCAAAACGCCACTTTGGGTGAAGGACAGAACATCCAGAAAGAAGCTCAATAAAGACACAGAAGATCTAAATGCCACAATCAGCCACCTTGACCTCATAGACATATACAGAACACTCCACCTAAGAGCAGCCAAGTATACTTTCTTTTCTAGTGCACATGGAACACTCTTTGGAATAGACCACATATTAGGTCATAAAGCAAGCCTTAGCAGAATCCAAAACACTGAAATACTACAAAGCATCTTCTCTGACCATAAGGCTATAAAAGTGGAAATCAATAACAGAAAAAGCAGGGAAAAGAAATCAAACACTTGGAAACTGAACAATACCCTGCTCAGAAAAGACTGGGTTATAAAAAGAAGACATTAAATGGAATAAAGAAATTCACAGACTCCAATGAGAATAAAAACATTTCCTACCAGAACCTTTGTGACACAGCTAAAGCAGGGCTCACAGGTCAATTTACATCAAAAAATGCACACATACAAAAAGAAGAAAGGGCCAAAATCAAAGAATTATCCCAACAATTTGAAAAAATAGAAAGAAAGCAACAAAAGAAACCCACAGGTACCAGAAGAAAGCAAATAATAAAAATTAGAGCAGAATTAAATGAAGTAGAGAACAGAAAAAACAATTCAAAGAGTTGACAAGACCAAAAGTTGGTTCTTTGAAAAATTAACAAAATTGATAAGCCATTGGCCAAACTGACAAAAGAAAAGCAGGAGAGGAAGCAAATAACCCAAATAAGAAATGAAATGGGCGATATCAAAGCAGACCCAACTGAAATTAAAAGAATCATATCAGACTACTACGAAAAATTGTACTCTAACAAATTTGAAAACCTAGAAGAAATGGATGAATTTCTAGAAACACATGACCTAACTAAACTAACACAAACAGGCAGAAAAACTAAATAAACCCATAACAAAGAAGAGATTGAAAAGGTAATGAAAAAACTCCCAACAACAACAAAAAAAGCCCTGGCCCTGAAGGCTTCACTGGAGAGTTCTAGCAAACTTTCAGAGAAGAGTTAACACCACTACTACTACAGGTATTTCAGAGCATAGAAAAGGACGGAATACTCTCAAACTCATTCTATGAAGCCAGCATATCCCTGATATCAAAACCAGGTAAAGACACCACAGGAAAAGAAAATTACAGACCTATATCCCCCATGAACTTAGATGCAAAAATCCTCAACAAAATTCCAGCCAATAGAATTCAACAACATATGAAAAAAATACTTCACTATGACCAAGTGGGATTCATACAAGGTATGCAGGGATGGTTCAACATTAGAAAAACAATTAATGTAACCCATCATATAAATAACTAAAAAGACAAGAACCACAGGATCTTATCAATTGATGCAGAAAAGGCATTTGACAAAGTTCAACATCCATTCATGACAAAAACTGTCAGAAAAATAGGAATGGAAGGAAAATTCCTCAACATAATGAAGGGCATTTATACAAAGCCAACAGCCAACATCATCCTAAATGGAGAGTCTGAAAGCATTCCCCTTAACAATAGGAGCCAGACATTCTCCTTAACAATGGGAACCACTCCTATTCAACATTGTGCTGGAGGTCCTAGCCAGAGCAATTAGGCTAGATAAAGAAATAAAGGGCATCCCAATTGGTAAGGAAGAACTAAAAGTATCTCTATTTGCAGATGACATGATCTGATACACAGAAAACCCTAAAGAATCCTGAAGAAAACTACTGAAACTAATAGAAGAGTTCAGCAGAGTATCAGGATACAGAATACACCACCAAAAAGAACATCGAAGAGAAAATCACCGTGTCAATACCATTTACGGCAGCCCGCAAAAAGATAAAATACTTAGAAATAAGTCTTACTAGAGATGTAAAAGGCCTACACAAAGAAAACAACAAGACACTACTGCAGGGGGTTTAGGGACCATGGTTTCAGGGGACATCTAGGTCATTTGGCATAATAAAATCTATTAAGAAAACATTCTGCATCCCACTTTGGAGAGCGGTATCTGAGGTCTGAAACGCTAGCTAGCAGCCATCTAAGATGCATCAGTTGGTCTCAACCCACCTGGACCAAAGGAGAATGAAGAACACCAAAAATAGAAGGAATTATGAGAAAGAAAACTACAAGACACTACTGCAGGGGGTTTAGGGACCATGGTTTCAGGGACATCTAGGTCATTTGGCATAATAAAATCTATTACGAAAACATTCTGCATCCTACTTTGGAGAGTGGTGTCTGAGGTCTGAAACGCTAGCTAGCAGCCATCTAAGATGCATCAATTGGTCTCAACCCACCTGGACCAAAGGAGAATGAAGAACACCAAAAACAGAAGGAATAATGAGCCCAAGAGACAGAAAGGGCCACTTAAACCAGAGACTACATCAGCCTGAGACCAGAAGAACTAGATGGTGCCCAGCTACAACCGATGACTGCCCTGACAGGGAACACAATATAGAACCCCTGAGGGAGCAAGAGAGCAGTGGGATGCAGATCTCGAATTCTCATAAAAAGACCAGGCTTAATGGTCTGACTGAGACCAGAAGGACCTTGGAGGTCATGGTCCCCAGACCTTCTGTTAGCCCAAGACAGTAACCATTCCCAAAGCCAACTCTTCAGGCAGGGATTGGACTGGACTATGGGACAGAAAATGATACTGATGAAGAGTGAGCTTCTTGGATCAAGCAGACACATGAGACTATGTAGGCAGCTCCTGTCCGGAGGGGAGATGAGAAGGCAGAGGGGGGATAGAAGATGGCTGAATAGACAGGAAAGTAGAGGAATGTGCTGTCTCATTAGGGGGAGAGCAACTAGGAGTATGTGGCAAGGTGTATATAAATTTTTGTATTAGAGATTGAGTTGATTTATAAACTTTCACTTAAAGCACAAGAAAATTTTTTTTAAAAGTACCAAGAAAAAAAAAATATATATATATTAGCAAGCTGAATACAATAACACATAAAAAAAAAGTCATATACTGTGAGTCTCAGTTTCCTAGGGCTGCTGTAACAAAGTACCACAAATTGATTGGCTATAAGCAATTTATTGTCTCCCAGTTTTGGAGGCTAGAAGTCCAAATCAGAGCACTGATTATGTTAGTTCCTTGTGAGAGCTCTGAGAGAGGAACTTTTCCATGACTCTCTCCTATCTTCTGATAGCTCCTGGCTATCCTTGACATTCATTGCCTTCTAAACCCATCTTTACATGACTGTCTTTCCTCTGTGTGTCTCTCTGTGTCAATTTTCATCTAGCATAATGACAGCACTCAGGTTGGGCTAGAACCCATCATACTCCTGTATGTCCTCATGTTAGCTTAACTGATAACATCCTCACAGATCCTATTTCCAGGCAAGGACACATTCACAGGTATTAGGGGTTAGGACTTTAACATATTACGTGGGGTGGGGGTGGGGGCCACAATTACATCCATAACTATGACCAAGTGGGATTTATCCCAGGAATATCAGGTTGGTTTAACTTCTGAAAAGCAGTATAATATATCATCATATCACCAGAATAAAAACCGAAACTCACGTGATCATCTCAATAGACACAAAAAAGGCATCTGAAGAAATCCAACACACTTTCACGATAAAAACACTCAAAAAACTAGGACAGGAGGGAACTTCCATAGCCTGACAAAGGGCATCTATAAAAAACCAACAGTTAACATCATGCTTAATGGTGAAAGGCTAGATCCTCTCTCCCTGAATATTAGGAACAAGGCAAGGCTGTCTGCTCTTGCCACTTCTCTATTCAACATTGTACTGGAGGTTCTACCCAGGCAATTCAGGCAATAAGAAGAAATAAAAGCCATCCAGATTGGAAACTGTCTTAGTTATCCAGTACTATTATAACAGTAATACCACAAGTGGATGGCTTTAACAAGTAGAAATTTATTCTCACAGTCTAGGAGGCTAGAAGTCCAAATTCAGGGTGCCAGCTCCAGGGGATGGCTTTCTCTCTCTGTTGGCTCTGTGAGAAAGTCCTTGTCACCAATCTTCCCCTGCTCTAGGAGCTTCTCTGCACAGGGACCCCAAGTCTAATGGATGCACTCCACTCCTGGCACCTCTTCCTTAGTCTACACCTCATACCCTCTCCTCTCTGCTCGCTTCTCTCTTTTATATCTCAAAAGAGACTGACTCAAGATGCAACCTGATCCTGTAGACTTAGTCCTGTCTCGTTAACAAAACTGCCTCTAATCCTGCCTCATTAACATCATAGAGATTAGGATTTACAACACATGTTATAATTACATCAGATCACAAAATGGTGGACAAACACACAATACTGGGAATCATGGCCTAGCCAAGTCGACACACATTTTTGAGGAAAACAGTTCAATCCATAACAGAAAAGTAAAACTATATTTGTAGACGACATGAAAATCATCTTGTATATAGAAAATCCTAAGAAACTCACCAAAAAAAAATTAAAAGTAGTAAATGAATTCAGCAAGGTTGCAGGACAAACAATGAATATACAACAATCAATTGTATTTCTATACATTTGCAATGAACAATTCAAAAGCAAAATTTAGAAAACAACTGCACAATAGCATCAGTAAGGATGAAATGTTTAGGGATAATTTTAACAAAAGAAATGTAAACTTACACTCTGAAAACTGTAAAAACACTGTTGAAATTAAAGATCTACATAAATTTTTTTAAAACCCCACATTCATGGATTGCAAGACTGAACATTGTTAAGACAGCAATACTCCTAAAATTGATATACAGATTCAATGTAATTCCTGTCAGGATTCCTGCTGGCTTCTTTGTAAAAACTGACAAAATAATTTTAAAATTCACAAGGAATTTTAAGAGACTCAGAATAGCTAAAACAATCTGAAAGAAGAAGAATAATGTAGAGGGCGCTCACACTTCTTGATTTCAAAACCAACTTACTACAAAACAATGGTAATAATAAAGACAGTGTGATACTGCCATGAGGGTAGACATACAGATCAGTGGAACAGAACTGGGAGTCAAAAAATCAATCCATACATCTATGGTCAACTGATCTTCAGCAACGGTGCCAAAACTATTCAACAAGGAAGGAATAATCTTTTCAACATTTGGTGCTGGGATAACCGGACAGCCACATGTAAAGAACAAAGTTGGATCCCTACCTCACTCACACCACATACAGATACCAGCCCAAATGGTTGAAAGATCTAAATGAAAGAGCCGAAACTATAAATGCCTTAGAAGAAAACATAGTGGTAAATTTTCATGACCCTGGATTTGACAAAGGATTCTTAGATATGATACAAAAAACATAGCCAATAAAACAAAAAAACAGATAATTGGACTTCATCAAAATTAGAAACTTTTGTGCTTCAAATGACACTACTAGTAAACTGAAAAGACAACCCACCGAATAAGATAAAATATTTGCAAATTATATAGTTCATAATGGACTTATATCTAGAATATATGAAGAAACCTTACAACTCAATATAAAAAAACAAATAATTAAGAAGTAGGCAAAGGATCTGAATAGACATTTCTCCAAGAATGGTACATAAATAGGCAACAAAAACATAAGAAAGATGCGCAACATCTTAGTCAGCAGCAAAATGTAAATCAAAATCACAGTGAGATACCACTCCACACCCAACTGGATGGCTAGAATCAAAAGATCACATAGCCAGTGTTGGCAAGAATGTGGAGAAATTAGAACCCTCATACACAGGTGACAGGAACATGAAATAGTGCAGCTGCTTTGGAAAATAAGTCTGGAAGTTCCTCAAACTATTATAAACACAGCCTTAGCATATGATCCAGTCATTCTACTTGTAGGTATATACCAACAGAAATGGAAACAGGTGACCACACAAAAACTTGTACATGAATGTTTATAGCAGCATTATTCACAATGGCCAAAAACCAAAAACAACCAAATGTCCCTTGGTGGGAAATTGACAAATAAAATGTAGTATATTCACGCAATGGAATATTATTTGGCCATAAGGAATGAAGTAACGATACATGCTACAACATGGGTAAATCCTGAAAATATTATGTTGCGTTAGAGAAGCCAGTCACAAAAGACCAAATAACCACTGTTCATCAACTCAGAGAGAATAACCAATACTAACATTTTTGTCTATTTCTTTCTAAAGAAATATGTCTTAAAATAGGCATTACAGGTGTGTCTTATATTCCACTCATTTCAGTGAATGATATATTGTAAACCTTTTCATACTATTATTTTACTTTCAAAATATTGTGGCAGCCAGAGTAATATCCAACTTTTAATATTAATACTGAATGACATTTTTACTTCACTTGAAATACTTTCTTGCACCATAATTTGAAAAACCAGATTTAGAGTGCTCACTATATAGATTTTACAAGTTGGTTTTCAAAAATTTTAGAATAATTGCTAAAAAAAATAAAAAGCAAACCTAGAAACATTTCGCCTCCAATCATAAATAAATCTGTAAAGGCCCTTTACAGTTCTAATTACATAAAACATTACAGATATGGTTAAATTAAACTAAACTCTAATTTTTTTCAAAGTAAATGCATCAGGCCCCGCAGAACACTCAACTAAGAGCATCGAGGAGGCGCCGAGGCGAGGACCTGCGGTGGCTCGCCTCGCGGTGGACCGCCCGCCCGCTCCCAAGATCCAACTATGGGCTTTTTAACTGCAGCAACTTTAATATACCCTGTGTGATTGGAGCTGGCAATACTGCCGCTGCTGGCACAAGACCTGCCCTCCAATGGATCCTCGCGAAAGGATTTAAAGTGGACTCATTCCAATTACAGGGCCTCGAAAGAGTCCTGTATTGTTATTTTTCGTCCCTAGCTCCCCAGGTCGGGAAAACCCTGGTGACGTAGTGGTTAAGTGCCACGGCTGCTACCCAAAGTGTCGGCAGTTCCTAATCTGCCAGGCACTCCCTAATCTGCCAGGCACTCTTTGGAAACTCTATGGGGGCAGTTCTACTCTGTCCTATAGGGTCGCTATGAGTCAGAATCAACTCGACAGCACTGGGTTTGGCTTTGTTTTTGGTTACGGATAAATTTTATCTGACCATCAGCCCAGTCCCCATATCCTCATGTACTACCTGGTGTAACTACTGTTATCAGTTTGGGCTTACTTCTAGGTATTTTACTCCGAATATTCATACATACAGAAGTTCCTGGAAACCCTGGTGGTGTAGTGGTTGAGCTACAGCTGCTAACCAAAAGGTTGGCAGTTCGAATCCACCAGGCACTCCTTAGAAACTCAATGAGGCAGTTCTACTCTGTCCTGTAGGGTCGCTATGAGTTGGAATTGACTTGAAGGCAATGGGTTTGGATTTTTTGGGGTTTTTATAGGTTCCCACAAAAAATATGGTATTGGTTTTGTATTTTTTATATATTCAATCATCTGCAACTTGCATGAGGATAGCCCACAACTTAAGGAAGTTATTTATCAAAAGTTCATTAGTGGGAATATTTGAGGTTAAGGGAAATGACTTATGTTTTAATACCTAAGCATAGGTTACACAGGTGTGTGCAACACAGTAGATTTTTTTGTCTAGACAAAATAAAAATCTGAATTGCTTTCTGTTAAAGAATTTAAATTCACAATTAAAAACTTTCGCATGAAGAAATCGCCATATCCAGAAATGAATTCACTAACAGTCTATCAAATACTTAAGAAATAATACACAAATTCTTTAGACTACAGAAGAGGAGGAAACAATCCTGAAATCATTTTGAGTCCAGCATAACCCTTATACAAAAGTCTGACAAGGAAATCACTTATGAATATAGATGCAAATATCCTTAACAAAACATTAACAAATCAAACCCAGCTGTATAAAAAGGATTACTGTATCACGACCAAGTGGGATTTATCACAGGAATGCAAGGTAGGTATTATATTTGAAAGTAAATCAACATGATTCACCACATTAACAGAATAAAGGAGAAGTACTATATTTTTTTACTATATTATCATATCAAAAGATGCAGAAAAAAACATTTGACAAAATACTATGCCTATCCAAGAGTTTAAAAAAAAATTAAAACTCAGCAAACCAGGAATAGAAGAAAATTTCCACAATCCATAGAGTAACTACAAAAAAACCTATAGCCAACATCACAATTAATGGCAAAATATTGATGCTTTTCCTAAGATTGGAAACAAAGCACTGAAGTCCCCTCTCACCACTTCTTATTCATTGTTGTACTAGCGGTCTAACCAGGCCAACAAAGCAAGAAAAAAACAGGCATAAAGATTAGAACAGAAAATATAAAACTGTACGTACTCATGGACAACAGAGAGAACAACAAAATACTAAAGAACTTACCAAAAAAACTACTGCAACTAATTAGCAAATTTAGCAAGTTGCAGGATTCAAGGTAAATGTACAAAAATAAATCACATTCCTATTTTCTAGCATTAAACAATTAGAAAATGAAATAAATAAAAGCATTTAAAATAGCACCAAGATCATAAAACAGGAATAAAGTTAACAAAAAATGAGGGCAAGAACTCTACAGTGAAAACTGCAAAACACTATAAAAAGAAATTAAATGGAGAGATACACCATGTTCATCAATTTGTAGACCCAAACAAGATCTAACTTCTCACTAAATCAATCTACAGTTGCGTGTCATTTCAATCAAATTCCCAGCAGTCTTTTAATATGAATTGACAAGGTGATTCTAAAATATACATGAACATGTAAAGGACCTAGATTAAGAAAACAATTTAAGATCCAGAGACCAGAAAGAGTCCAGATTCCTTGGGCTCCTGGGTGATGATATGTCATTCGTCAAAATGGCAAATTCTGAAGGAGCTAACTGAAGTCAGAGGTGAGGTAAAGATGATAAGGTCTATTTTAGATATACTGAGTCAGAGGTACTTAGGTGGTTAGAGGGTTGGTGGAATCACAATAATAAAGCAGAACTCAGTAAGCAGTCTGATACATGGTCTGCAGCTCAGAGGACAGGGCTGAAGTAAAGGGACGGAATCCCAAATTTATTAACATGTACAGGGAAAGGAAACCAGAGTTTGGATGAGATTGAATGGTATGTAAAAAGCAGAAACAGAACAAACAGCATTTTATCAGATTATTAAAATGGCTTTCTACCTGGCCACCATAGTGTCATCGAGAGGCATGGGGATCTCATACTACAAAGAAACAAAACACAGGAGAATAGCATATCCTTTGGACCTGGGGTCTCTGTGCTGAGAAGCTTCTCAGCTGGGGAAGACTGATGACAAGGACTTAGCCCCAGAGCCAACAGAAAGAGAATGCCTTCCCATGAAGCTGGCCCCCTAAATTTGGACTTCTAGCCTTCCAGATTGTGAGAGAATAAATTTCTCTTTGTTAAAGTCATCCACTTGTGGTATTTCTGTTATAGCAGCACTAGATGACTAAGACAGTGCCATTGAGTAGTTTCCAGCTCACAGCAATCCTATGCACAACAGAATAAAACACTGCCTGGTCCTGCACCATCCTCACAATCGTTGCTATGTTTGAGCCGATTGTTGCAGCCACTGTGTCAATCCATCTCATTGAGGGTGTTCCTCTTTTTTGTTGACCCTCTGCTTTACCAAGCATGATGTCCTTCTCCAGGGACTGGTCCCTCCTGATAACATGTCCAAAGTACGTAAGATAAAGTCTCACCATCCTCCCTTCTAAGGAACATTCTGGCTGTACTTCTTCCAAGACAGATTTGTTCATACTCCCGGCAATCCATGGGATACTCAATATTCTTTGCCAACACAACATTTCAAAGGCATGAATTCTTCTTTGGTCTTCCTTAGCCATTGTTCAACTTTCCACTTATATGAGGCAACTGAAAATATCATGGCTTGGGCCAGGCTCACCTTAGTCCTCAAGACGACAACTTTGCTTTTTAACACTTTAAAGATGTCTTTTGGAGCAGATTTGCCCAATGCGATAAACACATCATTTGAGTTCTTGACTGCTGCTTCCATGGGCATTGACTGTGGATCCAAGTAAAATGAAATCCTTGACAACTTCAATATTTTCTCCGTTTATCATGATGCTGTTTACTTGTCCAGCTGTAAGGATTTTTGTTTTACGTTGGGGTGTAATCCATACTGAAGGCTGTAGTCTTTGATCTTCATCAGTTCTCTATGCTTTCAGCAAGCAAGGCTGTGCCATCTGCATAACCCAGGATGTTAATGAGTCTTCCACCAATCCTGATTCCCCGTTCTTCCTCATATTGTCCAGCTTCTTGGATTATTTGCTCGGTATACAGACTGAGTAAGTATGGTGAAAGGATACAACCTTGATGCACACTTTTCCTGATTTTAAGCAAGGATACAACCTTGATGCACACTTTTCCTGATTTTAAGCAATGCAGTATGCCCTTGCTCAGTTCGAACGACTGCCTCTTGGTCTATGTACTGGTTCCATATGAGCACAACTGAGTGTTCTGGAATTCCTATTCTTCGCAATGTTATCCATAATTTGTTATGACCCACACAGTCAAATGCCTTTCCATGGTCAGTAAAACACAGGTTAACATCTTTCTGGTATTCTCTGCTTTTAGCCAAGATCCATCTGACATCAGCAATGATATCCCTCATTCCACATGCCACTCTCTGTCTATTCCTAGCACAGCAGCTAGGGTGATCCTATTAAAACATAATTCAGATCATGCTTCTCCTCTGCCCAAAACTCTCCAGTGGTTTGCCATCTCACTCTAAGTAAAAGCAAAAGTTCTTTCAATGGCCTACAGGGCCCTACTCCAGTGCTTCTCCGCCCTGGTGGCACAGGAGAATGACCCTTCCTGAGCACCTACTCCTGCTACCTCTTGGGGCTCTTCTACTCTCCCCCTTGCTTACTCTACTCCCACCACAATTGCCTCTTTACTTTATCTCAAAATGCAGGCATGCCACTGCCTCAGAGCCTTCAATTCACATTTACTAGTTTTCCAATGCTCTTCCTGAAGTTAAACACATGGCTGCCTCTCTCACCCTCTCCAGAACTTTACTCCAGTGTCCCCTCAGTGAAGCCTCACTGATCATCTTATTTTAAATTGCAACCACCTTCCCTCCCACCTTCCTCTCCTCCTTTCCTGCTTTATTTTTCCTCAGAGAACTTATCACTATCTAACATACAATAAATTTTACGTTTTTTATTGTTTACTGTCTTCCCTCGCCACAACATATGCTGACTAGGGTAAGGATTTTTGTCTGTTTTGGTTGCGCTGCACCCTAGTACCTAGAATACCAGTTGCTGTTGAGTTTACTCTGGCTCATGGCAACCCCACTGTGTGTCAGATAGAACTGTGCTCCACAGGGTTTTCAATGGCTGGTGTTTCTGAATTATATCACCAAGTCCTGCTTTCAAGGTGCTTCTGGATGGACTGCAATCTCCAAGCCAAGTGCATTAACCAGCACCTAGAATAGGATCTGGCATATAGCTGAGGCTCAATATGTATTCAATGAATAAATGGGCTGCTCCTAAGAATACAGAGTCATCCACAGCTCAAAGATGACGGTGGGGGTGGGAAGATAAAAGTTGAAGATGAGAATACTTTGGTTGAGCAATTCCTGTCAAAGGAGGCAGGGCTCAAATGATAGGGATGGAGTGGTGATTTGGCCTTTGGGCGCCAGTGGCTAAGGATCCTTTCCAAACAGTATTAGCAGGGGGACAGACAACAGGAACCATTCTTATGTACAAGTCAAATAGGCTAAAACAAAAAATCATTTAGTTACTATCACGTTGAACACTTTTTTTTCCGAAACAAAAGCATCAGATAAGATGAAACAGAATAAATAACAATGAATTGCTTTCTCTGAACTGAAAGAGAAAACAGCTTTTTCTCCTATCTCAAGAGTCTCCATAGTTTTAGGGTATGTAAATAATCATTCTTGATAAGTTAATATAATTTTATAATTATATCAGAAAACATACACTGTAACACTGAAGTACCATACTGACCTTTAAAAAAAAAACTATTCTGAACAAGATTCTAAATAAGTACATTTATCACTTTTAGTCAGATTAAATAACTGGGCAGTGACATTAGCACACCTAAACGCTATTCCTGGTAATGGGAAGACAGCCAGTGACAAAAAAGCAGGTTGGGGTGCAGGTTAAGACAAGTGCATCGGCAATTCTCTTTGAGGCTCACTACCTTCTTTTGCAACATAAAGTTTTAAAATGTGAATAATCATGGAAGTATGAAGAACATCTCTACTATTAGATATACACTACATAAAATGCCACTTAATAACTGTATTTTTCTTACATAATAGCAAATACTGTTACTATGAGATTAAGCAATATACTGCCACTCCACACGTTCAGCCATGTGGTACCATCTGTTTCTAGGTTCCATGGGAGTACACCTACTAAACCAAAAAACCAAACCCACTGCCATGGAGTCAATTCTGAGGCAAAGCGACCCTTGAGGACACAGTACAAGGCTGTAATCTTTACAGAAGCAGATTGCCACATCCTTCTACTACAGAGTGGCTGGTGGATTTGAACCACTGACCTTTCAGTTAGCAGCTGAGCAATTTAAGGACTTTAATAGCTTTAACCACCAGGGCTCCCTAGTACGCCTACTATTGGTTAATAATTAAATTGTTAACTAGAGGATGCAAATATGCCCCTTGCTTATTTAACCTTTTCAAAACCAAAACAGTGTAGTTATCAAATAATTTGGCAAGTATTGTGGAAGTTATATATCTGCTGATCCTCCTGCCCTGACACTGATTTAAGACAATAGGTGATGTGTATAAACTGTGACTAAAACTGCAAATTTCTGGGATTTTCCAGGTGTTTTAAGGGCTCTGCTGAAACCTCAGGGAAAATGCATAACTGCCCTGAGTAATCATCCCAGGTTTAATTATGATCTAGGCTTTTCATTCTCTGCACAGAGGTGACAGCCTGGAGAGAACTTTGCCTCACACTTGGTCTTCAACTTGATGCCAACATTCAGTAGCTGAAAAAACATGGGCAATTTACCATCTCAACTGCAAAACCCTCTTCCAGGGGCAAAACTGCAACTCATCCTTCAAATCCAGAGCAGATCTCACAGGCCTCTGTGACTTCCCCAAATGGAGGACCTTGTACACATTTCCATTCTCACTTTGGAATGTATTTTATTTGTTCATGTCGCTATTCTTTTAAACTATGAAGTCTTTAAGGAAAATGACTGTCTTACTCATCTCGTAGCTCTAGTTCCTTGCATAACATAGGCATTCAAAAAATATTTATTACTTATGTTAAAAGACTGCCACCTAGTGCTACGTGACTAGAATACAGCAGATGCTTAATAAATATTAATTAATTGGTAGTTTTCTTCCTTTACTAAAACTTTCTCGTTTTCATCCTTTTATCACCATTCTGTGATTAGAACTTAGCTCAGGCTCTTATCACCACAGATCAGTGATTCTTAATGGAGGTGGGCGGCAACTTTGTCCTCCAGGGTCTATGTGCCCAAGTCTGGAGACATTTTTGGTTGTCACAATTGAGGAGGGGTACCACTGCCATCTACTGAATAGAAATAGACATGGTGCTAAACATCCTTCAATGCATAGGGCAGCCCTCACAAGAAAGAATTATCTGGTCCCAAATGTCAATAGAACCAAGGCTGAGAAACCCGGCCCTACTCACTCGTTCCTTGAAACTGACTCCTGGTTCTTCTCCCCTATTCCTATTGTTTCTTTCTTCCAATCAATTCTTCCTAAAAATCTTTTATCATCCTTATCCTGTTCAAAAGGCCCCAGCTGTAGGCCTCCGTGGTCTGTGGGCCTCCAACTGTATCCCTGCTCAGGTCCTGAGAATGTTAGGGGCAGCTTTGGGGCCATACCACACTACTCTTAGATTCTTGAACAAATCAGGATCACTCAGTTCAGCAGGCCTTGCTACTGACACTCCCCGTGAATGGAATCCACCACTCATGCATCAGTTTGTCATACTGTAGTGACTTGTATGTTGCTGTGATGCTGGAAATTATGTCACCAGTATTTCAAATACCAGCAAGGTCACCCACAGTGAACAGGTTTCAACAGAGCTTCCAGACTAAGACAAAGTAGGAAGTAAGGCCTGGTGATCTACTTTCAAAAAAATTAGCCAATGAAAACCCTATGATCGCAACAGAACATTGTCCAATATACTGCTGTAAGATGGGCCCCCCGGGTTACGGCTCTCAAATTATCCTGTCAACTCATATGCAGGAAGGCCCTTTAAGCCCTGTTTAGTCACATATCTATATGTACCTATCTTCTCCACTTGAGAAGGAGTTTTTCATGAAGGGGCTCTGTACTTAGCACTCTTGTATCCTAGTACTTATTGGAGTCCCTGGAACACAGTATTCAATGAATGATGGTGTACTAGAAAAACCACAGACAAATTTTAGAACCAGAAAAACAAGAGTTTACAACGTTCATGTACTAATTGTATATATGTCTCTGCACTAGCTACATAAACTTTTGAGCCCTTCTTTCCTCATTGGTAAATTGAGATTAATAATAACCACTTAACAATACTGTTTTGAAGATTAAATAAGATAATGCAAATGCTTACCACATTGCTTAGCATATAATAAGTGCTCAAGAAACAGAACCTTCCCATCTCTTTTTGCACATGCTGCTGCCTTTATGAGGAGCTCTCCATTCATCCCAAACCAAGCTTAGTTAAACCTGTAATAACTCTCAGGCCATACTGATCTTCTACTTCCATAAACTTCATTCTCATATAGTATTAAAATTTAATAGTTTCATTTAGGTTAAATTCTGAACCCCAAATATTATAAGCTCATTAAATACTAACGTAAATCTAGTATCTTATACTTCTTTTGAATATCTTTGTTTCTTTTTAAGCTAGGGCTGCTGACAGATTTTCAATAATTAACCAGTGTCTTAGGTCGGGTTCTCTAGAGAAGCAAAACCAGTAAAGCGTATATAGAGATTTATATCAAGGAAATGGCTTACTTAGTTGTAGAGGCTGGAAAGTCCCAAGTCTGTGGGTCAGGATAAAGGTTTCTCCTGATTCACGTAGCTGCGGGGGCTGTGAATCCAAGATCGGCAGGTCAGAAAGCAGGGCTGTTGCTCACAGGCTGTGAAGGGTGATGAATCCCAAGATTGGCAGGCAAGACCACAGGTAAGCTGCTAGCTCAATCCCAAGAACTGGAGGTCAGATAAACAGGAGCCAGCTGCAGGATCCAGAGTGATTAAAAGCCCTCGAGCCTTGCCAGGATGTCCACTTATATTCAATGCAAACCACATGCCCAAGGAAACTCCCTTTCAACTGACTGGCTACTCAGAGCAGATCCTACCATGGAGGTGATCACATTATATCAAATTTCATCATGGACATGATCGCAACATCATACAATGGCCAAACTACATCATAACTGCCAAACCACTTAGAATCATGCCTAGCAAAGTTGACACAAACCTTAACCATTACAACCAGTATGTCAGTATGTCCCACCATGTATCTGTCAGTTTGTCATACTGTGGTGGCTTGCATGTTGCTGAGATACTGGGAACTTTGCCACTGGTATTTCAAATATCAGCAGGGTCACCCTTGGTGGACAGGTTTCAGCCAAGCTTCCAGACTAAGACGGACTAGGAAGAAGGGCCTGCCAGTCTACTTCTGAAAAAATTGGCCAATGAAAATCTTTGAACAGCAGCAGAACTTTGTGTGACATAGTGCCAGAAGATGAGCCCCTAAGGTTGGAAGGCACTCAAAATACGACTGGGGAAGAGCTGCCTCCTCAAGGTAGAGTTGACCTGAATGACGGGGAAGGAGTCAAACTTTGGGGACCTACATTTACAACTCAAAATGAGAAGGAACAGTTGCAAACATCCATTAATAATCGGAACATGTAATGTATGAAGTATGAATCTAGGAAAATTGAAAATCACTAAAAATGAAATGAAACACAGAGACATCAAAATCCTAGGCATTAGTGTGTTGAAATGGACTGCTATTGGACGTTCTGAATCAGATAATCATATGGTTTTACTATGCCAGGAGTGACAAACTGAAGAGGACTGGTGTTATGTTCATCAAAGAACATTTCAAGTTCTATTCTGAAGTACAATATTGTCAGTGATAAGATAATATCCATATGCCTACAAGGAAGACCATTTAATAGGACTATTATTCAAATTTACACACCAACCACTAAAGCCAAAGATGAAGAAATTGAAGACTTTTACCAACTTCTGCAGTCTGAAATTGATCAAACATGCAGTCAAGATGCATTGATAATTACTGGGATTGGAATGCAAAAGTTGGAAACAAAGAAGGTTTTGTAGTTGGAAAGTATGGCGTGGGTGATAGACTCAATGCCAGATATTGCACGTTAGAATTTTTAAAAACCAACAACTCCTTCATTGTAAATACATCTTTTGCCAACATAAATGGTGACTATACCTGTAGACCCTGCCAGATGGAATACACAGGAATCAATCAACTACATCTGTGGAAAGAGACAATGGAAAACCTCAATATCATCAGTCAGAACGAGGCTAGGGACTACCTGTGGAAAAGACCATCAATTGCTCATATACAAGTTCACATTGAAAAAAATTAAAACAACTCCTTGAGAGCCAAGTACGACCTTGAGTATATCCCACCTGAATTCAGACCATCTCAAGAACAGATTTAACCATTTTAGCTGAAGGGAAACACAACACAATACAGGGAGAGGTCAGCACAATTGGACTCAACCAAAAGCAAAGAAGTTTCCTGAATAAACCAAATGCTTCGAAGGACAGAGTAGCAGGTGCATGGGTCTGGGGACCACGATTTCAGGGGATATCTAGGTCAACTGGCATAATAAAATCTATTAAGAAAACATTCTGCAACTCACTTTGGAGAGTGGTGTCTGGGGTCTTAAACACTAGCAAGCAGCCATCTAAGACACATCAACTGGTCTCAACTTACCTGGAGCAAAGGAGAATGAAGGCCACCAAAGACACAAGAAAATTATGAGCCCAAGAGACAGAAAGGGCTACAGAGAGACTATATCAGCTTGAGACCAGAAGAACTAGATGGTGCCTAGCTACAGCTGATGACTACCCTGACCGGGAACACAACAGAGAATCCTCAATTGAGCTGGAGAGCACTGGGATGCAGAACTCAAATTCTCGTAAAAAGACCAGGCTTAATGGTCTGACTGAGACTAGAAAGACTCCAGAGGTCATGGTCCCCAGACCTTCTGTTAGCCGAAGACTGGAACCATGCCCAAAGCCAACTCTTCAGACAGGGATTAGACTGGACTATAAGATAGAAAATGATACTGGTGAGGTGTGAGCTTCATGGCTTAAGTAGACACATGAGACTATGTAGGCAGCTCCTGCCTGGAGGGAAGATGAGAAGGCAGAGGGCAACAAAAGCTGGCTGAAAGGAAACAGGAATACAGGGTAGAGAGGAGTGTGCTGTCTCATTGGGGGAGAGCAACTAGGAGTATACAGCAAGGCGTATATAAATTTTTGTATGATAGACTGACTTGATTTATAAACCTTCACTTAAAGAAAAAAAAAAAAAGATTTGAAGCACTGAACGCTAACAACTGAAGATCAGACAAGTTGTAGGATGACATGAAGGTCATCCTACACAGAGAAAGCAAGAGGTCATTAAAAAGACAAGATCAAAATGGATGTCAGCAGAGACTCTGAAAGTTGCCCTTGAACTTAAAGGTAGATAAAGTGAATGGAAGAAATGATAAAGTAGAAAAGCTGAACAGAAAATTTCAAAGGGTGGCTCAAGAAGACAAAGTGACGTATTATAATGAAATGTGCAAAGACCTGGAGATAGAAAACTAAAAGGGAAGAATGTGCTCGGCATTTCTCTAGCTGAAAGAACTGAAGAAAAAATTCAAGCCTTGAGCTGGCAATATTGAAGGAATCTACAGGGAAAATATTAAACAACACAGAAAGCATCAAAAGTGGATAGAACATTAGCCATTAGAGAAATGCATATTAAAACTACAATGAGATTCCATCTCACTCCAACAAGGCTGGCATTAATCCAAAAACATAAAATAATAAATGTGGAGACATTGGAACACTTATACACTGCTGGTGGGAATGTAAAATGCTACAACCACTATGGAAATTGATTTGGCGTTTCCTTAAAAAGCTAGAAATAAAACTACCATACGACCCAGCAGTCCCACTCCTCTGAATATATCCTAGAGAAATAAGAGCCTTTACATGAACAGATATATGCACACCCATGTTTATTGCAACACTGTTTACTATAGCAAAAAGATGGAAGCAACCAAGGTGCCCATCAACGGATGAACGGATAAATAAATTATGGTATATTCACACAATGGAATACTACGCATCGATAGAGAACAGTGAGGAATCTGTGAAACATTTCATAACATGGAGGAACCTGGAAGGCATTATGCTGAGTGAAATTAGTCAGTTGCAAAAGGACAAATATTGTGTAAGACCACTACTATAAGACCTTGAGAAATAGTTCAAACTGAGAAGAACACATTCTTTTGTGGTTATGAGAGGGAGGAGGGAGGGGTGGTGGGAGAGGGGTATTTACTGATTAGATAGTAGATAAGAACTACTTCAGGTGAAGGGAAGGACAACACTCAATACAGGGGAGGTCAGCACAACTGGACTAAACCAAAAGCAAAGAAGCTTCCTGAATAAACTGAGTGCTTCGAAGGTCAGCAAAGCAGGGGCAGGGGTTTGGGGACTATGGCTTTAGGGGACAACTAAGTCAATTGGCAAAATAAAATCTATTAAGAAAACATTCTGCATCTCACTTTGAAGTGTGGCCCCTGGGGTCTTAAACGCTAGCAAGCGGCCATCTAAGATGCATCAGTGAGTCTCAACCCACCTGGATCAAAGGAAAATGAAGAACACCAAGCTCACAAGGTAGTTATGAGCACAAGAGACAGAAAGGGCTACATGAACTAGAGACTACATCATCCTGAGACCAGAAGAACTAGATGGTACCCGGCCACAACCGATGACTGCCCTGACAGAGAACACAACAGAAAACCCCTGAGGGAGGAGGAGAATAGTGGGATGCAGATCCCAAATTCTCATAAAAAGACCAGACTTAGTGGTCTGACTGAGACTAGAAGGACCCCGGTGGTCATGGTCCCCAAACCTTCTGTTGGCCCAAGACAGAAACCATTCTCGAAGCCAACTCGTCAGACATGCATTGGACTGGACAATGGGTTGGAGAGAGATGCTGACGAGGAGTGAGCTACTTGCATCAGGTGGACACTTGAGACTGTGTTGGCATCTCCTGTCTGGAGGGGGGATGGGAGGATAGAGAGAGTTGGAAGCTGGCAAAATTGTCACCAGAGACTGGAAGTGCTGACTCATTAGGGGGAGAGCAAGTGGGAGTACAGAGTAAGGTGTATATAAACTTATATGTGACAGTTTGACTTGATTTGTAAACGTTCACTTGAAGCTCAATAAAAGTTAATAAAAAAAAAAAAGATTACAGCCAAGAAAACCATCTGGGACAGTTCTACTCTGTCACGTGGGATGGCTACGAGTTGGAGTTGACTGAACAGCACCCAACAACAATATGATGGTGTGGAGTTATATTTCACAGAAGGCCTATTTGAGTAATGCCTACCCTATATATGACCGAATTTAACACTCCCCGGTCCTGGCCCATGCTCACAATCATTGTTATGCTTGAGCCTATTGTTGCAGCCACTGTGTCAGTGCATCTCATTGAGGGTCTTCCTCTTTTCTGCTGACCCTCTACTTTACCAAGCATGATGTCCTTTGACAGGGACTGGTCCTCCTGATAACATGTTCAAAGTATGTGAGACAAAGTCTCATCATCCTTGTTTCTAAGCAGCATTCTAGCTGTATTTCTTCCAAGGCAGATTTGTTCGTTCTTCTGGCAGTCCACGGTATATTCAATATTCTTTGCCAACAGCATAATTCAAAGCTAACAGTTATTTTTTGGTCTCCCTTATTCATTGTCCAGCTGTCACATGCGTATGAGGCAAATAGAAATACCATGGCTTGGGTCCTTAAAGTGACATCTTTGCTTTTTAACACTTTAAAGAGGTCTTCTACAGCACATTTGCCCAATGCAATGCATCATCTGACTTCCGGACTGCTGCTTCCATGGGTGTTGATTGTAGATCGAAGTAAAATGAAATCCTTGACAATTTCAGTCTTTTCTCCTTTTATCATGGTATTGCTCATTGGTCCAGTTGTGAGATTTTTGTTTTACGTTGAGGTGCAATCCATACTGAAGACTATAGTCTTTGATCTTCATCAGGAAGTACTTAAAGTCCTCTTCACTCTCAGAAAGCAAGGTTGTGTCATCTGCATATCTCAGGTTGTTAATGAGTCGTCTTCCAATCCTGACAAGGCTTTCCTCCTTATATATTCTAGCTTCTCAAATTATTTGCTTAGCATACAGATTGAAAAGTATGGTGAAGGATACAACCCTGACACACACCTTTCCTGATTTTAAACCATGCAGTATCCCCTTATTCTGTTTGAACAACTGCCTCTTGGTCTATGTACAGGTTCTCAATGAATACAACTGAGTGTTCTGGAATTCCCATTCTTCCCAATCCATAATTTGTTATGATCCACAGAGTCACATGCTTTTGCATAGTCAATAAAATACAGGTAAACATCCTTCTGGTATTCCCTCTCTCAGCCACGATCCCCCGGGCATCAGCAATGACATCCCTCATTCCACCTCCTCTTCTGAATCTGGCTTAAATTTCTGGCAGTTCCCTGTTGATGTACTGCTTCAACCATTTTTGAATTATCTGCAGCAAAATTTTACTTACATGTGATATTGATGATATTGCTCCAAATTTCTGTATTTTTTTTGTTGGATCACTTTTCTTTGAAATGGGCCCAGATATGGGTCTCTTCCAGTTGGTTGGCCAGATAGCTGTCTTCCAGCATTGCATCTGTTTGTTTAAACATCTTATCTTAATTATCTAGTGCTGCTATAACAGAAATACCACAGGTGGATGGGATTAACAAAGAGAAATTTATTTTCTCAGTTAGGAAGATAGAAGTCTGAATTCAGCGTGCCAGGTCTACGGGAAATTTTCTCTGTCAGTGCTTAGGGAAGGTCCTTGTCATTAATTTTTTTCCTGTTATAGGAGCTTCTCAGAGCATGGATCCAGGGTTCAAAGGACAGACTCCCCTTCCAATTCTTTATTCCTGGTGACAGGAGGTCCCCCATCTTTCTGCTTGCTTCTCTCTTTTATATCTCAAAAGAGCTTAACTCAAGATACAATCTAATCTTGTAGAGTTACTCCTGCATCATTAACATAACTGTCTCTAATCCTGCTAATTAACATCATAGAGGTTTGGACTTACAGCACATAGGATAATTACATCAGATCACGAAATGACAGACAACCACACAATACTGGGAATCATGGCCTAACCAAGTTGACACCCATTTTGGAAGGACAGCTCAATCCATAACATATCTCAACTGGTATTCCTTCGATTCTTAAGAGTCTTGTTTCTCACCGAGGCCTTCAGTGCAGCTTTGACCTCTTTCTTCAATATCATCAGTTCTTGATCATTTGCTACCTCCTGAAATGGATGAACATTGACCAATTCTTTTTGGTACAGTGACTGTGTGTATTTCTTCCATCTTCTTTTGATGCTTCCTGTCTCAGTCAATATTTTGCTCATTGAATACTTCAATATGGCAACTTGAGGGCTGAATTTTTTCTTCAGTTCTTTCAGCTTGAGAAATGCCAAGCATGTTCTTCGCTTTTGCTTTCTAACTCCAGGTCTTTGCACACTTCATTATAATACTTTACTTTGTCTTCTGGAGTTGCCCTTTGAAATCTTCTGTACAGCTCTTTTTCTTCATCATTTCTTCTATTCACTTTAGCTACTCTACATTCAAGAGCAAGTTTCAGAGTCTCTTCTGACATATATTTTGGTCTTTTATTTCTTCTCTTTTTAATGGCCTCTTGTTTTCTTCATATATGATGTCCTTGATGTCATCCAACAACTTGTCTGGTCTTTGGTCATTACTGTTCAATGAGTCAAATCTATTCCTGAGACGGTCTCTAAATTCAAGTGGGATATACTCAAGGTTGTACTTTGGCTCTCATGGACTTGTTCTAATTTTCTTCAGCTTCAGCTTGAACTTGCAGATTAGTAATTGATGGTCTGTTCCACAGTTGGCCCCCGGCCTTTTTCTGACTGATGATATTGAGCTTGTCCTAGTCTCTTTCCACAGATATAGTCAGCTTGATTCTTGTGTATTCCATCCAGCAAGGTCCACCTGTATAGTCGTCGTTTATGTTGTTGACAAAAGGTATTTGCAATTAATAAGTCCTGGTCTTGCAAAATTCTATCATGTGATCTCCAGCGTCATTTCTATCACCAAGGCTATATTTTCCAACTACAAATTCCTCTTTATTTCCAACTTTGGCATTCCAATCCCCAGTAATTATTAACGCATCTTGATTACATGTCTCACCAATTTCAGACTGCAGAAGTTGGTAAAAATCTTCAATTTCTTCACCTTTGTCCTTAGTGGCTGGTGGGTAAATTTGTATAATAGTCATATTAACTGGTCTTCCTTGTTGGCATATGGATATTATCCTAACACTGATGGTGTTGTACTTCAGGGTAGGTCTTGAAATGTCCTTTTTGATGATGAATGTGGTGCCATTCCTCTTCAATTTTGTCACTCCTGGCATAGTAGACCATATGACTGTACAATTTAAATGGGCCAACACCAGTCCATTTCAGCTCACTAATGCCTAGGATATTGATCTCTATGAGTTTATTTCATTTTATGGCTTCCAATTTTCCTAGATTCACACTTTGCACATTCCACATTCTGCTTATTAATGGATGTTTGCAGCTGTTCCTTTTCATTTTGAGTCATGCCACATCAGCAAATGAAGGTCCTGAAAGCTTTATTCCATCCATGTCATTAAAGTCAACTACTTTGAGGATGCAGCCCTTCCCCAGTCATATTCCAAGTGCTTCCAACCTGAGGGGCTTATATTCCGGCACTACATCAGACAATGTCCTGATGCTATTCATAAGGTTTTCACTGACCAATTTTTTATAAGTAGATTGCCAAGTCCTTTTTACTCTTTCTTATTCCGGAAGCTCTGCTGAAATCTGTCCACCATGGATGATCCTCCTGGTATTTGAAATACCAGTGGCCTAGCTTCCAACATCACAGCAACACGAAAACCACCACAGTACAACAAACTGACAGACTAGTGGTGGATATGCTGGACAGATACCCTTTATTCTATCAATGATTTGTTTGAATTTAATATGACCAGAGACTGGCTTTCTAAACAGTGAATTTTTAAAAATATGTGTGATTCCTTTTATTGATATTATCATAAGTTATGAAATTTTACAGAATTAATTGTTAAATGGGAAGAGTCATTACACAAATAAATTTAAAAATATAAAGTTTCCTTAGAAACTTTCCATTCCAAATTCCATTCCAAATATAATGATTTCCTTCTTTGCTATCTTCAAGGGATTTTACAAAAAAAATTCTCCCTGTGCCAAAATTAGAGCTTTGTTTTTTAACTCTAATTTTCAGATTAGAAAATACTGTCCCATTGGTACATGGAAGAAATTAAAATTCCTAACGAAATAAAATACTGGGAAACACTCACACACACATAGGCCCAATTATATAGGTAAATCTCTTTTCAGTAACCCACTCTCTGAAGGACAGTCACAATTTTGTGCGACCCTGGCATTCTGCCTGCCTTTCTAATTCTTTCATTTAATGCCGATTCACGTAAACATCAATTTTCTCTGACGGTGGTGGTCTGGAGAAAGGAGGGAAATACTGGTTTAAACATAACATTTGCTTCTACACTACGAAAAGGAGGAAAAATATGGAACAACCTCTAAAGAGGTTATCTTAAAAAATGAGAAGCAACCAAGAGCAATTTCATATACCATTAATCAATATTATGCAGCTTAATTTTTTGGGTATCAATTATTTTTATAATGCGAACTATAAAACTTCAGATAAATCAAATAATGAAATTCAACAAATATCCTGGATTCAACAGCTGAGTTTTCTGAAAGAAAGCAGAAATACAGATTTCTTTTCATGCAATAATGCATCTGATATTAAAAGCTGTGTTAAAACCTACTAATGCACCAGAATTTCCATGACTTCAAATTCATTGGAAATTCCACACAATTTGGAAAACACTGTCTCACAAAACTGACTTTGTGATCCCTCATGGAATAGAAATATGATAGAATTTACAGCATGAAAATATTATTGGGTTAAACAAATTACTTTAGAATGCAAAACTGAGTACAAGAATATTTGAAGTTCATTTAAAATATATATTTTTTATCCTGACTCTGTGGCAACAGGTTTGGTTTTGGTTTGGTGGCCCAAAAGAAGTGGCAAAATGGCCTCCTGAGTCGCATCTGATAAAAGCTCACAAGTACATCAACATGCCTACAGTGTATCTGTTGTTGTTGTTCAGTGCCACCACGTTGTTTGTGGCTCATGGTGACCTCGTTACAGAATAGAACTGACCCATAGGGTTTTCTTGGCTGTACTCTTTACAGAAGCAGATCTCCAGGCCTTTCTTTGACAGATCAGCTGGGGGGTTCGAACTGCCAATGTCTAGGTTAATGGCCAATCACAAACCCTTGTATCACCCAGGCTCCTGATGAGGAAATACTCAAACAGCTTGATTTCTTTTTATTTTAATACTGACTTTCATATAAAATCTAAGACCCTGACTTTGCCCAAAAGAAGACTCGTGGTTATACTAGGCAGGCTTATGTTCATGATGTGAAGTGCTAAGGTAAGCTGGTGTCCTTGGAATTTATACTTAAGCCATTTGGGAAGTCTTGATCTATGTTTACTTACATCCCTGAGATACAGAGCTCTTTTGGCCACTCTTATTGTTTGATTTTGTTCACCTAAAATGTCAGTGATGAATCGACGTCAATTACTTAATTCAGATGAAGAAAGGAGATATATTGTTTTTTGTTGCTTGGTTCCACTTCTGGAAACAGAATTACTATTTCCTTGCCTGTTAGGTATATTACTCACACTGATATATAGTGGCAGGGAAGTGAACTAGGCAATAGAATAGCAAAGAGGGACTCTAAAGGGCATACCTAATAATCTGGGTCACTTTTAAGGGAGACTCTGGATGCCGTATATCTTTCCACGGAGAATTCTGAATATTAAGTACATAATGGAACATTTTAATGGTAAGCAACCCACAGCAGTTTACATTGTAAATTTCTAGCATTCCAACCTGTAGTCTTTACATTGTCAGTGTGTGCCTGGAAACACCATATATAATACAAAAAGTGTGGTATTTTATTATTCAAGGTTGGAAGAGCCCATAATTTAACTAGTGCTTCCACAAACAAGAGGTAATCTGATGTAGTGGATAAAACACAGGATTTGGAGCAAGAAGACTGGAGTCTCAGTTCCAGCTCTATTGCTAACTACACCCACTCCTCACCCAGCGACCCGGTTATGTTCCAAACACCAAGTTGTCATGCAAAAATCAATGTTATGTGAAAATGGAGGATGACCACATCAGATCACAAAATGGGGGATGATCACTGTCAAATTATATCATTAACATAACAGCCAAATTACATCATTACATAACAGCCAAATTACATCGTTACATAACTGCCAAACCACTGAGAATCATGGCACAGCCAGGTTGACACAAGCCAAGTTGACACATAACCTGAACCATCACAGCCAGCGTTACTCTCACCTGCCACTACTCTCGCCTAGCACCTCTGCATTCATTACTGCCTTATGTATGTCATTAATGTGCAAAATAGACAGATTTTAAGAACTACCGTCAAATGTGAAATGTCAGATAACGAGACAGTGGATAAGTGAAGAGTAGGTGTAATGTCATGTTCATCAAGGAATTAAACATTCTGCTCTTGGTTCCTCTGCTGTAAAATGAAAACAATCATCACTATCTTTCACTTGGAGGTTTGGGAAGATGTATACAAAAGCTGTCAGAAAGCTATATAAATTAAAGTAGTGACATTAATTTTTATGATTAACAAGTAGTCATACCTCTATTAATTCCTCCTGCATGCCTCACTACTTACTACAAAGGTGCCAAAAACAGAACACAGGTGAAGAAAAAAAAGGGGGGAGGCGGATAAAGATGAAGGTTCACATCAAATCATCAGTATCTTGACATATTAGCATCTCACTAGGATTTAAAATCATGACATCATTTCCTCCTAACCAGCATTAATAGCTCCTTACTATTAGCCCATTAGAACTAGTGAACAGAAATTTCTGAGACCATAATATATACTTTCTATATAATTCCAAGATCAGACAGGAGGAGGGAGAAAGGGAGAAGACAAATAGGCCCTGACAGAAACAGAGTAATAGCCATTCAAAATTTGGCAATCCCACCATTTTACCTGTACAAAACATAATTGAGAACATGCAACAAACAAAAAGGGTTCTACCTGCCAAAATAGATTATTACTGAGTCTTTGCAGAAAAGATCACGCAGCACCTATCTGCAACTATTTTAGAAACAGTTTAAGCAGGCAAGCTTATATAAACCCAAGCTCAGAGCATACTGTTGTTAGCTACCATTGAGTAGGCCCCGATGCATGGCCACCCTATGCACAAGGTGATTGGGCCATTGTGATCCACAGATTTTTCATTTGCCAATGTTCCAGAAGTAGATTTCCAGGCCTTTTTCCTAGTCTGTCTTAGTCTGGAAGCTCTGCTGAATTCTGTTCAGCATCACAGTAACATAAAAGCCTCCACCGACAGATGGGTGGTAGCTGCGCTTGAGGTGCACAGACCTGGGTCTCCCTCATGGAAGGCAAGAATTCTACCACTAAACCACCAATGCCACCCCTCAACCCCTAGCATATCAGAGAAGCAAACTGGGAAAGGGAGGAGGCACAAGGATAGCAAAGAGAAGTCAGAGGTTGGCAACTTGACACCAAGGAAGGAGACCAAACAAACAAAATGGCCTATTAAAATGACTCCAGGGCTCAAAAGTAACACAATCTGAGGTCACTGCATACAGGAACTAATGGCCCTTCCTCTGCCCTCAGACTTGGAGCACGAACTATTACTCACCATACAGTTTCCAAATGGTACCCTCTGAGTTCTGGACGAGGCAGTGAGGCCCCAGAGAAGCACCACAAGAGTGTGCAGGAGCTGGGCAGCATGGAGACGGAGAGGCTCTGGCCCCCTGCGGACACCAGCGTCAACCGAGCAGCTGTGCTTCACTCTGTTTCACTTAGTTGAGTGATGCTTCTTTGATGAAAAGTCCCTGTTGGTTAAAAAAAATAATAATTTTTTAAAATTAAAATATAACCACCACTGGGATCACAGCTCAGGATCCTCAAACCAGTATGTCTAAATGTACAAATGGAACATACTGGCTTCCTCAAAACATCATTTTCCTTCCTGTATTCTAACCAACTGCCCAAGAGAGAAACCCTGAAGTTTAACCTTGACTTAGAACAATCCCATGAAAATTGTATTCCTTCCTCTCCCTCAATCCCACATTCAGCAGGTCACCAAATCCTGCTGATGGACCCTGCCACCTATTTCTTGGATTTGTCCCATCCCAGACATTCCTAATGAGTCTATTCTACCTCAGGCAACTGTTTCCTAATTTGCCTCCCCCTACCAGCTCACATGTCCCCTCAGAAAGTATCTTCTCCTTGAGCTCGCTTATGTGAGCCATGTTCCAAGTCCAGCACTGACCCTGCCACTTCCCTGCCTGACACCATGCTATGAGACAGAAACCAAATGGGCAGTAACTACTTCCAGGATTTAGAATTAAGAGTGCTTTTTTATTTGAAGTTCCTGCGTGGTGTAAATGGTTAATGTGCTTGGCTGCTAACCAAAAGATCAGAGGTCGGGTCCACTCAGAGGCATCTTGGAAGAAAGGTCTGGTGATTTACTTCCAAAAAACCAGCCACTGAAAACCCAATGAAGCACAATTCCACTCGGACCCACGTGGGGTTGCCATGAGTCGAGGTCAACTGAATGGTAAATGGTATAAAAAAAAAAATAGGTACTTTAAAAACTTCTCCCCCAAATTTCCACTGAAACATATTTTGAAATATTATATTTGAGATATATTTTACACACAAAAAAGCCAATAATTATCATGGGTGGTATGTGACTTCGATGTTTGTAACATAAATTTCAACTACAGCTCTTCACAATCTCTCGTCCCCAAACTACATTCCCAGCTCATCTCTTCTAGCTCCTTCCCTTCCCCCATCACTCCCTCCCCTCCACTCAGAAGGCCTCTGTGGAGCTACAGCCCGATCCTGCTTCAGGACAAAGCTGAAAGTCAACTTCTCGGAAGCCCTCCTGACAGCCCCCAGGCAGCAATAATCACCTCTCTGCTCCTCTGGGTTTCCATAGCATCTACTGCATGCCTTTAGAATAGTGCAATCAACACTGGACTGCTTAAATTTGTTATTTGTTCTCCCCACTAGACCTTGAGCTTCTAAGAGCCACAGGCCATGTCGGAGTGGTTTGTACTGACTAGCACCAGGTCTGGCACAGAAGCCCACCAATAAATGCTGAAGGGTGAAGGTACAATTCTGTTTTATCTGTATTATTAAGTCCTAAAAAAATTTTTTTTTTTTTTTTTTTGTGATAAGTCAGGTCCCTGGGTGGTACAGATAGTTTGCCCTTGATTACTAACCAAAGGTTGGTGATTCAAACCCACCCAGTGGCACCATGGAAGAAAGGCCTGGCAATCTGCTTCTGTAAAAATTACAGACAAGAAAACCCTATGGAGCAGTTCTACCCTGTAACACACGGGGTCACCATGAGTCAGAACTGACTTGATGGGAATCGGTATGGTTTTTTGGTTTTATATACCCATTGCTTATTATGTGATATGATAAATTCTTGTGAATTTACAATTCTTTTTTTGTATTCTCCACTTCTTGTGTAGTTAATGGTCTACCTACTTAAAGGATGCTGTACAGAACACCAACCTGTACTTGAATACTTGAAAAGTGTTAAATGACTATATATAACATATTCAATGGTTTTTTTTTTTTTTTTTTTTTTTTTTAATGGTGTATGGATAATTTTAAGTTTTACAGAAGTTTGTGTTGTGGCAGGTTGCATGTCCTGGCTGAAGGCTGCCTGAAGAGTGGAGTCCATAAATGGGTGGAGAAAAATTCCTAAAGTGCTGTTACTGATTTCTGTATGAGGAAGCTCAGATTTTTAATTGCCAAAGACATCTGTGAAGCAGTTGGGATGGTGTCTCAACTACCGTCTCACCAGCTTTGTGTTAGTTGCTACTGAATCAGCCCCCAACTCGTGGCAACCCCACACACAACAGAACAAAATGGGCCTAGTCCTGTACCATGCCCATGCTGGGTTGCAGGCTGTACCATTGTGATCCACAGGCTTTTAGTTGGGTGATGTTGGAAGCACATTATCAGGCCTTTCTTTCTAGTCTGTCTTAAGTCTGAAAGCTCTGCTGAAACTTGCTCAGCATCACAGCAACATGCAAGCCTCTACTGACAGATGGGTCATGGCTATTCACCAGCTTAGCTGGGCGTCAAATTTAGAAGCACTCAGACCATGACCCACCTCAAATACCACTTTGATTATGTGATTCCCTTATTCAAAACCTTTAATAGCTCTCTTTCGCCCACATATTAAAACTTAATAGTTATCCTTTGCCTAAGGATTAAAATCCAAATTTTTTATCCCTTCTTCCTTCTTACCTTACAAACCCCAACCTACCTTAGGGAAGAGAATGGGGCCATGGAAGGCGGGGAGTTGAAGGAAGACAACTAAATGTGTCAAGCACGGGCAGTGTTATCTTGTAGTGTCAGAAGTCCTCTAACTTCCAGAAGGGAAATGAGAATACTCATCAGACCAAAGCTGACTCCTGTGAGGTGGAAGTCAGATATGCCTCCACTCTCCAACCTTTTTTTTTTTTTTTTTTTTACCAATTCTGACATCAGCTCCACACGATCCTCTCTACTTCTCTGCTGGGTTCGATAACTCATTGCAGTAGCCACACAGAACTCACAAACCACACTCACAGTTATGGGACTTATTGGGGAAATAACAGGTTACAACTAGGGATCAGAATCAACTTGGAAGTAAAAGGAACAACTCAGGAAACAGCATACAGTTCGTCAATCAGGACAGCTTTCAACCAAAACAGTTCTCAGCTCCTTCTTGGCTGTGCTGCAGGGAGGTCAGGCTTCTCAGCTAAGCTAGCTTTCTCTCGGCCAGGCTAGCAAGCCCTTCTCTTGGCCACACTAGCCTTCTCTTAGCCTCTGCCCTGCCCAGGCAAATGCTACAGGTCTTTAGCTATACCAACAAGTGCCTGGAAGCACCCCACTCTTCCAGCAAATCTCCTGACCTAAGGTGCTCAGCTTTCTCCCCATGGGTTGGCAAGCCCACTGCAGCTGCCTCGGTCCACTGCTGCGAGCTGTCTCATGCCATCTCGAGGTCTTCGGTGTCACAGCACCCTTTGTCTTCAGGGTCTAGGAAATGGTTCTCAGCACAGAGACCTTGGATCCCAAGAACATGTCTACTACTGTCTCTTCTTCTTGATGGTAGTGATGCCCCCCTCAACCTCTGTGGGATTGGCCCTTTTATGAACCAAATCCTCCCACCAAGACCACAAACTGACCAATCCCCTAGGTAGGCCACAGTCACCTTATTTGCACAGTAATCAACCAACCCCTCCAAGGGTTTTACGTACTTTATTTGCATAGCAAGCTGTCCAATTCCTGCAAGGTCTGTAAAATAGACCAATCACATGGCAGGCTGTGGCCCAACCAATTATTTTTGGTAGAATTATAAACCCAAGGCCGGAAAGGCCATATGAAAAGAGAAATCCATTGCACTGCAGCCAGATACTGCTAAGTACTGGTATTTCAAGACAAGGTCATGGTCCCTCCCCTCTATGATTAGAGTCTACAGGGAACGATTTGGAAATCTAAACGCATTATATGTAGGGTGAAATACGCTATTAGGATAGTATACTCTAAGTGATATGGGAGCCCCGCAGCCAGCCGGCTATTTCTTGTAGAGGATGACTGAGAAAATCAGAGCCATGCATATAAAAGCTGTCTCCTCTTCCTGCCAACACAGTAGTGCAATTCCGAGGCTTAGGGAGTCCTCAGCATCCTTAAATTCTCATAAGGACTTACTGCAACAATCTCTATTATTGTTATGCCTTCTATTTTATTTATATTTCTATTCCCAAACCCCAATCTGGATCAAGTTCTAACTATCCCTGTCATGAGTGACTCAAAATTCACACAGAGTTAAAATGGAATTCTAACCAGGAAAACCAGAGAGAAATAAATCCAAATAGATTACAATTTTTTGTAAGGAATATTGCTACTGGAGAATCATTTTGATATTTGCTCTTCTGACCTCTCTCTAACTAGGCTATAATATCCTGGTTACCAGGGACTTTATTTTGTTTTATGGTCCCCAGGGCCGATTTGGGGTCCCATAGGCAATTATGGGCACAGAGTAGATAACAGATGAATAAATAACCTATATAAAAAAACTAAAAAAAATTTTTTTTTAGTTTTTTTATAAGCTCCATAAATTTACAAGTCCCACCTTCTAAAAGAATTACCACATCCACAACACACCAACATTTTAAAACCCCAAAACATAGCAAGACAGTTTGCAAAAATATGCAAAAAAGTATACTCAGAGTGTCATGTAATAAATTTCCATACAATTACAATGGAAAGCAAAACAGGGCCACTCCTTTGAAGTAACACCAAGGCACCAGCTTGTCACTGTTTTCAAACGAGGCCAACATCTAACTGAGTGCTTTGCGCAAACTCATAATTAGCCAATGAGCCATCAGAGAAACCTTTATGTATGCAAAGCTTCGTCTTTACAAATAGTTGATCTACTTCTGTTCCTAAAAAACCACCACTAGAAAACAGACAAAGAATGATAATAAATGCATTAACAAAAGAAAGAAAACCCCATGGGATGTAAAATCTTTTTTTGTTTAACATGTTTTCTTATCTTCCACATTCATTACCACAATGCTTGGCTTCTAATAATCACTCACATCGTTAGTCACTGGCAGATCTACTTCATGAACAAGCTGTGCACATTTCTGTGCAGTCATCTGGAAACTGGAACTCATTTTCCCATAGAAACAATGTTATGAGTGCTGATACACTTCCCTGGTCAGCCCACTAAGACCCTCTTAACTCTCATGCAGGTGGCCTTTAATACCGCTTAAAAAAAAAAAAGCTAGCTCAAATCCCTGAGGTCTACCTTTGACATCTGCCAACCTACCTTCTGCTGCCTCCCACACCCGCATGTAAGTGTCTCCAACCCTCACAACCACACCATTGCCCAAACTTTAAATTACCTGCACTTCCTCCCTCCTCCAGTTCTTTCATATGTGCTTCTCAGCAAAGAAAATCAAGGTGAATTCATGGGCTTATAATTGTGAATGAAAGAAGTCAGGAAAACTGATGAAATCTGTGAATCTTTTTCTAGGTTACCATGATTTTCTGAAATATAGTACTACCAAATCAGTTAAATTCCGGAAGTATTTCAGTTGGGCTCTACCATCATTCATCAAACTCTCCTTTAAAAGCATCTGTCAATCTGATCAAGCTTTTGGCAGTCCACCAGCACTTCAGACAAATTCCTTCACTGCATTGCTCAAGGCCTTCCTAAACTACCGTGCTCCAGCGTTCCAGGTCTGTCTCCTCCCTTCACTGTTACACAAGTATTGCATTTTATAAAAACAAACCAAAACACATGCACTAATCAAAGAAAATGTACATTTGATAGTTCTGCCAGCAGTTTAACAAAGTAAAAATGAAAAACATTAGGCTATGTGGAAAAAGATACTCTATGGATTAAAGCAAGGTTGGTAAATGGCCCACTGTAACTAAGCATGTTCTCCCAGGACCAGTAAGCGTAAGCTGTTGCTACCTAACAGAATGAGACCAGTTTGTTGTACTCTAGTGGCTTGCATGTTGCTGTGACACTGAAAGCTACGCCACCAATACCTAAAATACCAGCAGAGTCACCCATGGCGGACAGGTTTCAGTGGAGCTTACAGACTAAGATAAACTAGAGAGAAAGGCCTGTCAATCTACTGCTGAAAATTAGCCAGTGAAAACATCTATGGATCACAGAACACTGAATTTGACCGGCTTACTTTGGACATGTCATCAAGAGGGACCTATTGCTGTAGAAGGACATTATGGTTGGTAAACTGGAGGGCCAGTGAAGGCCACGGAAATTCTCAATGAGATACACTGACACAATAGCCCCAACAATGGATTCAAACATACCAATAATCATGAAAATGGCAGAGGGCCAGGCAGCAGTTGTTAAACATTGGGTTACCATGAGTTAGAGCCAACTCTACAGCAACCACCGCCCCCTCATAGACGGTTCGCATTTTCACCATCCCAAACCCAATGATTCTTTCTGTTTCGGAACAAACCCCCAACGTTACTAACGTGTGTGCTTTCCAGATTCCTTTGTCCCGTGGCAGAAACCAGGAACTGGAGTTATGGAAAGAATGGTAAACCCTGGTAATCCCAGTTTGTAAACCAAAGCTGCTTTTCACTACCGCAGCAATAAAGAATACGTGTTTCCTATAATTAAGTGCTTCAAAATTAAATTTGGAAAAGAAAATCGTTAGAAATTAAATATTATGTTTCCCCAAAGGGGAAATTCCTGCTTTAAAATAATCCCCAACAGTAACATCAACTAATGAGAGTACCAAACAATATGAGAAAAAGATTTTGATGTTTAATATTTCTTAAAAAAGGAAATCAGAATTGTTATCACAGGAAAAACCAAAACTACACAGGTCTCCTTTACATTTATTTTATGTTTTTTTTTTCTTTTAATTTGAATTACATATGGGTTGGAGTTTAGAATTCAGTGCTTATAAATTCTAAAGTGCTACAGCTCAGTATACACACATTTATAATCTGTTTTTCACCATGCATATCGCTTTAAGTTTTGAATTTATACTTTATATGAGAGTCTCTTTAATTCTTGGAGAATTGGTTTTGAGTTGATTAGTGCTTTCCCATTAAAACTGCATAATCAAATAACTAAATTATAAGGCATAATTCTTATACACGAATTACATTTTTTACAACATATAACTCTATTAATACTAAACAACTTTAGATAACAAGATGCTTTATAATTTCAACCTGATCAAAAGCAGAAGCCCATTTTAGTAGCAATTTGCTTTTTCTTTTTTGAGTATAAATTTGAAACATATACAATATCAAATTTCATGGTTTTTTTTTTATGGGGGGGCAGGTATTTAGCGTATCGTGTTTGCAACTGTCTGTGGAATCAAACTAGAGTCTCACTGCGGTAGTCATATCACACTAAAATTTTTTTTTGTTGTTTTTGCTAAATGGCTTCCATTGTGTATTTAGTGAATCTGATATGGAAAATTGCTAATGCAATAAGAGTGTCATATAAGCTTTCCTGACTTTGCCCAGCCACAGCCACAATATTCAGGAGGAGGCCCAACTGGGCTCGCTCTCCACAGCCGCTTACCAAGTCCTTAGCTCAAAGTTCAACACTGGCTTCCTGAAAGATGGACCTGACCTCTAAGACCGATTATATGGGGTAAGCCCTTCACGGATTTTATTTCAGAAGGGCCCATGGGTTCAGTGAAAAGATCTGTCACTTAATGTTTACTGACTGAGTACTATATAGGGCATTGTGGTCAGTATTAAGAGAATGAAAAAGATAAAATAAACATGGTCCCTTTCTTCATGGATCTTACAGTCTAAGGAGAAGAAATAAGATTAGTATATGAGTAACTCAACAGAAAAGAAGATATGACAAGAACAGAAAATACAAAGGGCCACAGGATTGCTCAGAGGAGGAATTAGGACCAGGGTCATCACAGCAAGTTCTCTGAAGGCACACCTGAACAAAAAAAAAAAAAAAAAGAGGTGGAAGATGCCAACAAGCCTGAGATCTGGTAGGGGCCAGGGGACAGGGGAAGACATTCTAGGCATTATAGCATGCAGAGGAGAGGAAGACCAGGGCATGCTTGAGAAACTACAATTCACAATTTTAACTGCAGCACAGTGTGTGAGAAGGGTGGGAAGTAGGCCTGGAAAAGCGGTTTGGGGTCTGTCTGAGGGTGAGACCAATACAGAGCCATGCCTGCAGCAAAGGAGTCTGGCTGTGGCGTCCAGGACGGTTTTGGGGAGGGAAGTATCAGGATGCAGAACACTGAACAAGATTAACATCCATGCTTTCATGGCTACGACCCTAACAAAATATCTTGCAATCTTAACAACTTTAGTTGCCACAAGTTTCTAAAGAGACATAATTTGCAAGAATATTTATTTTTAAAAGTTACTTTATTACAACGGATATTTATTTTCTATGATGCTCCAACTCATCAGACATTCACTAGATTAACATTAAAGCATCAATCACTGAAGCACCCAGACTACTACAACCACGTGTGGGTTTGCTGTTGGCTTTTTCACTTCAGAATAACTTTCCAACTCACTAGCAACAGTAACCAAGGAAATGTAAATCCAACAGCCTAGAATTACAACTATTTGAGGAGATCCACATTTTCAATGTACTGCTACATTTACTGTTTTTTTCTGGACACTCCCCTGTTTCTGAATTCCTCTCTTATATGTTCGGAACAATAAACATAATGTCTACACCAAGCTTCATTAAAGCTTTAAAATTTAATACGGTATGTTTTGCTAATTAAAAAACAAACTTCTTTATTTGCCATAACTTTTACCTTCCCTTAAATCAGATAACATCATGAGGGTAAGTATTATTTCCAGCATATCAAAGCAGAATGATTAAATTGCTCTTTTATATATTACAGTCTGGGTATACATTACAGAGGGAACAGCAGATATAAACTAGGTAGTTGTGACCACTTATTAAACACCATCTCTCCAATCTGGCAAAGGAAATTACAGTCTCATTAATCAGAATTAAACTGTTCATAAAACCAAAATTGAGTATTTTAATCTTTGCAAAATAATTTCTTGACAGATTTTTTTCTCCTTCAACTGACCACATGATTAGGAAGGTGAAAGAAACTTACCATTTGCTTATTACTTAGAGATATCCGTAATGTTTCATTAAAAACAACAACCACTCATGTTTCTCATTCTACGTCTTGGGAAGTCTATTTTTCAGAGCTGCAGTGGTTGGCATCTGTGAATATTTTCTGATTACGCATTTACAAGGAATATATAAGTCTTTTAAAAGAAAAAGATTTGAAAAAACGAAAAGTCAAGTTGCTTATGGTGACTTCACAGATTAATGACAAAGAATTACACAGTACTGTCATGGATTGAACTGCGTGGCCCAAAAATATGTGTCAACCTGGTTAGGCCATGATTCCCAGTACTGTGTAGCTGTCCTCCATTTTGTGACTGTAATTTGATGTTAAAGAGGATTAGGGTAGGATTATAACACCCTTACCCAGGTCACATCCCTGATCCAATGTAAAGGGAGTTTCCCTGGGATGTGGCCTGCACCACCTTTTATCTCTCAAGAGATAAGAGGGAAGCAAGGTATGAGGTATGAGGACCTCATACCACCAAGAAAGCAGTGGTGGGAGCAGAGCACAACCTCTAGACCTAGGGTTCCTGCACAGAGAAGCTCCTAGTCCAGGGGAAGACTGATGACAAGAACTTCCTCCAGGGCTGACAGAGAAAGCCTTCTCCTGGAGCTGATGCCATGAATTTGGACTTGTTTCCCACTGGACTGTGAGAGAATAACTTTCTCTTTGTTGAAACCATCTGCTTGTGGTATTTCTGTTATAGCAGCACTAGATGACTAAGTACTTAGGGGTTTAACCTAAAATTTGTTTATATCTTTGGTTTTTAGTAAACATTGTACTTACTGATAAAAATGAGTTTGCTCAGATCAAGATTATGTTAGCATTCTCTTAAACACAGCTTGAAACCGGAGCCCAAACATAAAACAACTCTGCAAAGATAGTCACTCCCAAACACAGGAGTTGGTTCTGTCAGAACAGATTAAGTGGCTGTCTCCTAAAGAGAGCTGTCTTGTCACCAATGAAGGTGTCTATTACCATTAAAAGTTCATTTGTTGATATATTATTTGAAACTTCTGTCATCTTATATTTAAAATGCTCCTTATGTATAAACTATTGCATCATTTTCTTAATTGCAGTGTCCTTCTTGGATAACCACAAACTTGAAAATGGTCCAAAATCTTGTTCATGGTTTCCTACAAACAGGGAAACTCATTTATTGAAACTTTGTCTCTTTGGAGTTGAAAATGTATTTGGGTTTTATTTCTACTTCCTTTTTAAATACCAATCACTATTTTTAAAATGTAAACACCCAATGGCATTCCCACAGACAGGAATACTAAGGCTGTTGTATTCACATTTCACTAACCCAGAAAAAAAAAAAAAAAAACAGAAGAATGCCCCAAATGCTTTGCCCAGTTACTGCCACGGGGACGGCATTAATAAATGCCTTATCACTGTACAATTATCCTCTATTATTCCTTGTAACACACGCTCCCAAGATCATCAGCGAAATTCGGCAAGCAACTGAAATGGTACTTGTAAACTGGGTCCATTAAAGCAACCCAGAGTACCTATGTGTTTGTAACCCACGGTGAATAGCTGGGTAAAGAACTTACATGCAATTTTACCCCAAAACTAGATTTACCTCATGGGTAGGTAGGTTTTTTCTCAGACGTACCAAGAGTATTTCCAAGCTGTCAATTCAAATTTCTGGTGGTGCAGCGGTTAAAATCTACGGTTGCTAACCAAAAGGTCAGCAGTTCCAATCCACCAGCCGCTCTTTGGAAACCCTATGGGGGGCAGTTCTGCTCTGTCCTATAGGGTTGCTATGAGTCGGAATCGACCCCACAGCAATGGATTTTAATTCAAATTTCAACTGTAAAGGGAAGGAGGAAAAGAACACTAATGGGAAGACTGGTCAGTGATTAACTATCCTTAAAAAGGTTCTCCCCGCGCTCCTCCGCCGGATCACAACGCTGGCGTCAGTAAGTCTCCAGTATCTGTTCCCCACCTCGTTTCCCTCTCCTCCCCCTCCTCCCAGCTGAGAGCTGGCACCGAATGGCAGGCGAAGGAAAAGGCAAACACCCCAGCTCCGGACACAATCCAAGCGCTAGCCTAGCGACACTTGAACAACATTCCTAAGTTTTTGCTCACTTCGCATGCCTCAAAAGTAAGCAGAATAAAAAAGCCTACCGAATAGAGAAGGACAGTGAAGCCAATTGGGCCCTGATGATTTTTTAAATCGTCCCCGAAGAGTCACAATTACTACTGCTCAACCCCGATTTACCGCCTCTCTCTCCGGCTACGGAAACGGTTACTCCGCTCCAGTCTGGGTCTCACGGCGCCTGTCCTCTATGCCAGGGACCGGGAACAGGCGGCTGGAGCGCAGCCCTGCCCACGCCCTGCGCGCAGCCCCGGGGGCGCCGGAGTCCCCGCTCGACAGGCCGGCCCCCAGCCCGCGCCCCGCGGGTCTCAGGTGCGGCGCGCCGCTGGCGACGGCTGCGGCCGAGGGGAGGGCGCGCGGCTGCTCCACGGAGTAGTGCCCCAGGACCCGCGCCCACCCCCAAACGGGCTCCGTCAAGAAATAAAGTGATGACGAGCACAAACACAGTCAAACCACACACCGAAGAACCTCAAAAGACCTTCCTTGTGGAAGAAAACTTAGCCCTACACACACGCAGGCGCCCACCGCGCGTCTGGGGAGGGCATCTCTTACCTGTCCCGCGATGCCACTCATCCTTCCCCCGGGTCCCCCTGCCCCACCGCCGCGGCGGCTCCCTGGCTTCCGGCTCCCACCGCAGGGCCCTCGCGGCCTGACTGCATGCAGAGCGGCTGCAGACCGGGGCAGCTGGGGACCCAGACAGCGGCGGCGGCGGCAACCCAGCCGGCGTCAGTCTGACTGGAGCCGCGAAGCCTCAGCGCCCGTATTAGCTCGCAGACCTGGAAAGCAGCCAGAGAGCCTTTCTCGCCGGCCCGCCCCCGGCCCCGCCCCGCCGCGCGCCCCTGCCGCCGCCAGCTCTGGGAGCCGCGGGGAGGGGAGCGCGCTCCGGAGAACCGCGGGGGCAGGGGAGCGCGCTCGGGCGAGCGGACTGGAGCGCGTTGGCTAACTTGGAGCAGCTCGACCGGCGCTTGAGCGCACAGTTCAGGGCTGTGGGCGCCTGGCCGCTGCGGCCAGCCCTCTCCTTCGCCCTTTTGACACCCCAGGCCCCCCTCCTTCCCGCAGTGAAACCTTGCTCTTCGGGCCGTAGTCGGGGGCTCCCGCCTGCATGGATTAGCTCGCGTCTCTCTCTTCCCCTTTATCCCTGAACCTTCTCTTCTCCTCCTGGGTCTGAAGACAAAGGAGGCTTGTTAGCAGAACCAGAGATACACGACCAACGAATGATGTTCATGTTCCTTACCCATTTGTTTCTTATTTGCTGTACATCAATCCACAGTGCTAGTCCAGAGCAGCTGGTTGGCACTGGCACACCCACTGCCGTCGAGTGCAGAAGGAAATCTAATCACTCTGAGCGGTGAGTGGTGGTTGAAACTCGTCATATCATTAAGTGAATCGTAATTTCCTTATGTGTAGTTATTTACTTCACAGTCTGGCATGTAATATATAGTATTATCTAATAAAGATACAACCTTCTTGCCTCACAGCCTGACTACCGTTACGTAGCCTGTCACTTGGGGTCACTGATGGATGCTGCAGGACCTGCAACGTTTTGTTCTGTTGTACGTGGGGGTCACTATGAGTCGCAGCGGACTCAAAGGCACCAACAACTGTTGTATTTCAGCAACCACCTTGTTTAAAACAGCATATGTAGCAGAACCTCGTATGTCAGGCTTTAAACTCAAATTTAAATCCTCGTTCTCCACTACGCCCATGTACTTCTGCTCTAAGCCAGGTGTTAAGTTTGACATTGCTCTGGATGTGTTGCTGTGGTTAGGTGCCGTCGAGTCGGTCCGGGCTTATAGCTGCCCTAGGCACGACAGAACGCTGTGGATGTGCAACACCAGGAAACCTTTGGACTGCCAAAAGCTGCAGATTTTGTCTTTAAGGATTGCACTTCATGTGCACTTTATTGCAAGTAAATATTAAAAAAAAAAAAAATAGGTCCTTAAAATTGATGTTAGCAGAACACCACTTGTGGCCCAGTTGTTTTTGTTTGTTTTTTATGTTTTTAGGAAAAGAAATGGCCCAGTCATTATCTCAGATTTCTTCTCTTATGTGAGCACAATGTGGCAGACACAGTGCAGAGCAAGAAATGACAACCTCTGCAGTGCTGGCCTGTACTTCTGGCCTGGAGTCTCTTCAAATCCACAGAATTCTCATGGCGCCTGGCAGGATTTTGATTTGCAGTCTCCTTGAGTGTCGTTTTTTTTTTTGAGTGTGGTAGTCTGCTGTTTTTGTACATTCTCATTTACATATGAGGAAAGTTTCACACTATGATCGCTTTTACCACCTAAAAGTTAGCCTGTTATTTATGCAATTCCTATTACTTATTTCTCAAACCCAGTACACATTAAAAAAAAAAAAAAAAGAACCAGTTGCTGTCCAGTGGATTCTGACTCATGGCGACCACATGTGTGTCAGAGTAGAACTGCACTGAATTTTGTCAAAATTTTTTTCTGCTTCAATTGATAAACGATCATATGATTTTCTTTTTTAGCCTTTTTTATGGTAGATTATATTGATTGATTTTCAAATAGTGAGTCAGCCTTGCAGTTCTGGAATAAACGGCACTTGGTCATGGTGTATACTTCTTTTTATAAATTATTGAATTCTATCTGCAAATATTAAGGAGTTCTGCATCTATACTTACGGAGAATATTGGACTGTATTTTTTTCTTTTGTGCTTTCATTTTCTGGTTTTGGTATCAGGGAAATACTAGTTGTATAAAATAAATTAGGAAGTGGTGCCTCCTATTTTCTGAAAGAGACTGTAGAATTGTTGGTAATTTTTCTTTAAATGTTTGATAAAATTCTCCAGTGAAACCATTTGAGCCTGGAGATTCCTCTTTGGGAGCTTTAAAACTGCAAATGCAAGTTCTTTAATTGTTTGGGGCTATTCAAATTATCTATTTCATAGGTTAGTTGTCAGTGTTACATGGTTTTTCAAGGAAGTAGTCCATTTCGTGTAAGTTATCAAGTCTATGTGTGTGAAGTTGTTTGTAGCATCCCCTTATCTTTTTTAGGTCTCCAGGATCTGTAGTGATATACTTTATTTCCTTCCTGATATTCGTAATTTATGCCTTCTCTTTTTTTTTTTTCTCAGTCTTGACAGAGGTTTGTCAATTTTACTGATCTTCTCAAAGAACTATTTTGATTTTCTTTGTTTTTCTGTTTTTAATTGTTTTAAGCTCTTTATTATTTCCTTCCTTTTGCTTGCTTTGGGTTTATTTTGCTCTTTTTGTATTACTGATTTGCACTTAGTGGTATAAATTTCCCTTTCAGCACTGCTTTAGCTATGTTCCACGTATTTTAATGTATTTTCAATTTCAGTTCAATGTATTTTTTAATTTCCCTTGAGACTTCCTCTTTGACCATTGATTATTTAGCAGTATACTGTTTAGTTTCCAAGTATTTGGAGATTTTCCTGTTTTTGACTTCTAGTTTTATTCCATTGTGGTTGGAGAACACACTCTTAATGATTTCAATTCTTTTTAATGTTTAGGTTTGTATTATTGCTTTTTTTATTTTTATTTTTATTATTGCCCAGGTATGATCTATCTTGGTAGATGTTCTGTGGGCACTTGAAAAGAATGTGTATTCTGCTATGGGTAGGCAGAGTGTTCTATAAATGTTGAGTAGATCCTCAGGGCTGATGGTGTTGTTGAGTTCTTTTATATGATCGCGGATTTTCTGTCTAGTGTTTTATCAATTGTTGAGAGAGGGGTGTTGAAGTCTCCAATTACATTTTGTCTACTTTTTGTTTCAGTTTTATCAGTTTTTGCTTCACATATTTTGCCGCTCTGTTGTGTGGGACACACACATTTTGGATCATTATGTCTTATTGGTGAATTGACACTTTTATTATATAATGTCCCTCTCTGTCTCTGGTTATTTTCTTTCTTGAAGTCTGCTTTATCTGATATTACTGTAGCAGCCACTCCTGCTTTCTTTTGATTAATGTTTGCATGATATATCTTTTTCTGTTTATAACTTTCAACCTGCAAATACTGTTATATTTGAAATGAGTTTCTTGTAGACAGCACATATAGTCTGTTCTAATTGTGGACTTCAGATTAGTGAATTTGTGTACTTGCTAAAATTTATTTGTAACCTCCAAATCAATACTTGCTGGGCTTTTGGTCATTTGTGGACATGCACGCGCACAGACTGGCAAATGGTGCTCACATTCCAGCTAAAGCTAAACAGGCTGACGCTTCTTGCTTCAGCTCTCCACTGTAAACAAGTGCTCTTTTTCAGTGTATTTAGTGCCATGCTTTTTGCATGTTTGTACTCTTTCTTGGTGATTTTGGCCTTGAAATTGGCCCACAAGCATAAATGAAGTGCTGTCTAATGTTCCTAAGCACAAGAAGGTTGTGATGTGCCTTACAGAGAAAATGTGTATGCTAGATAAGCTTTGTTCAGGCATGAGTTACAGTGCTACTGTCTGTGAATTCAGCGTTAATGAGGTGCCTTTAAACAGAGCTACTCATAAAACAGGAAACCCTGGTGGCACAGTGGTTAAGAGTTCAGCTGCTAACCAAAAGGTCAACAGTTCAAATCCACCTGCTGCTCCGTGGAAACCCTGTGGGGCAGTTCTACTCTGTCCTGTAGGGTTGCTATGAGCTATAAGCTCATAAAACAAGGTTATGGATTGACCAGTTGACAGAAATGTCAACCAGAGGCTCACAGGAACCTAACCATGCATTTCCCCTAGAATCAGCGGTTCAGGATTCACTAATTCAGTGTTTTCAATGACTTGATGAAACATAACTACTGTAAATAACAAGATTTGATTGGAGTTGGGTTATGTTTCTTAACCCACATTGCTATCTATGTCTTTTAATTGGTATATTTAGACCATTTACATAATGTAATTATTGATGGCTGGGGCCTAAGTCTACTCTGTCCTACAGGGTTGCCATGAGTCGGAATCGACTCGACGGCACTGGGTTTTTGGGGGGGGGCCTAAGTCTATTATTTTTTCTTCTGTTCTATATTTCGTTTCCCTGTTTTCTTTTTTTGCCTTCCTGTGGGTTACTTGAACAATCTTTAGACTTCCATTTTGATTTATCCATAGTGTTTTTTGTTTTGTTTTTATGGTGTTTTAGGTGAAGGTTTACAGAGCAAATTAGTTTTTCATTAAACAGTACACAGTGTTTTGTGACATTGGTTACCAACCCCAGCAATGTGTCAAGACTCTCCTCTTCTCAACTGTGGATTCCCCATTTCGTGTCCCCTCCTGCCTTCTTGTCCTTGCCCTTGGGCTGGTGTGCCCGTTTAGTCTCCTATACATGGTTGAGCTACATGTATTATTGTTTGTTTTATGGGCCTGTCTAATCTTTGGCTTAAGGGTGAAACTCAGGAGTAACTTCAGTACTGAGTTAAAAGGGTGTCCAGGGGCCATACTCCCAGGTCTCTCCAGTCTGGTCTTTTTTTGTGTTTGTGTGTGTGACTTAGAATTTTGTTCTACATTTTTCTTCAGCTCTAGGATCCTCTGTTGTGATCCTTGTCAGAGAGTCTGTGATGGTAGCTGGGCACCATCTAGTTGTGCTGGACTCAGTCTGGTGGAGGCTCTGGTAGTTGTGGTCCATTAGTCCTTTGGACTAATCTTTCCCTTGTGCCTTTGGTTTTCTTCATTCCCTGTTGCTCCAGACAGGGTGGGATCACTGGAGTATCTTAAATGGCCACTCACAAACATTTAAGACCTCAGATGCTACTTAACAAATAGGATGTAGAACATTTTCCTTATAAACTATGTTATGCCAGTTGAGCTATGTTCCCCAAGACCATGGTTCCCAGCCCTCTAAGCCTAGTAACTTGGTCCCTATGGGAGTTTGGATGTGTCTATGAAGTTTCCATGACCTTGCCTTGGTCAAGTTGTGCTGACTTCCCCAGTATTGTGCACTGTTTTACCCTTCACTAGTTACCACTTATATATTGTCTAGTTAGTGTTTTTCCCTTCCCCATCCCTTGTTCCTTTCTGTGTGTAAACCTTTTCATGAGTTTTTATAGTAGTGGTCTCATACAATATCTGTCTTTTGGTGACTCACTTTTTCCACTCAGCATAATGCCCTCCAGATTCTTCCATGTTGTGAAATGTTTCACAGATTCATCATTGTTGTTTACCGTTGAGTAGTATTCCATTGTGTGTTTGTTTATCCACTTATCTGTGGATGGGCATTTAGGCTGTTTAATCTTTCTGCTGTTGTGAATTATGTTGCAATGAACATGGGTATGCATATGTCTATTCCTGTGATGGCTCTTATTTCTCTAGAATATATTCCTAGGAGTGGGATTCCTAGGTCATACGGTATTTCTATTTCTAGCTTTTTAAGGAAGTGCCATATTGTTTTCCAAAATGGTTGTACCACTTTGCACTTCTACCAGCAGTGCATAAGAATTTCAAGCTCCCCACAGCCTCTCCAACGTTTGTAAGTTTCTGTTTTTTTGATTCATGCCAGTAATGGTGGGGTGAAATAGTATCTCATTGCAGTTTTAATTTGCATTTCTCTAATGGCTAGTAATCGAGAGCATTTTCTCATGTGTCTGTTAGCTGCCTGAATGTCTTCTTTTGTGGCGTGTTTGTTCATATTCTTTGCCCAATTTTCAGTTAGGTTATTTGTCTTTTTGTTGTAGAGGTGTTGGATTTTCCAATAGATTTTAGAGATTATACCTTTGTCAAATATGTCATACACAAATTTTTTTCCCAGTTCTGTAGGTTCTCTTTTGGTGAAGTCTGTTGATGAGCATTAAGTGTTAAATTTTAGAAGATCCCAGTTATCTAGCTTATCTTCTGGTATTTGCATATTTTTAGTTATGATTTGTATTATATTTATGCCATTCTTCAGGGCCTCTAGCACTGACCCTATTTTTCTTCCATGATCTTTATAGTTTTTGGTTTTATATTTAGGTTTTTGATCCATTTTAAATTAGTTTTCACATACGGTGTGAGGTATGGGTCCTGTTTCATTTTTTTGCAGATGGACATCCAGTTTTGCCAGAACCATTTGTTTAAAAAAATTCTGTTTTTCCCATTTAATGGACTGTGGGCCTTTGTCGAAGATCAGGTGATCATAGGTGGATTTACATCTGGGTTCTCTTTTCCGTTCCATTGGTCAATATGTCTGTTGTTGTACCAGTACCAGGCTGTTTTGATTACTGTAGCTGTATACTAGATTCTGGTATTGCAAGGCCTCCTACTTTGTTCTTCTTTAATAATGCTTTACTTATCCAGGACAACTTTCCTTTCCATATAAAGTTAACGATGGGTTTTTCAATGTTGTTAAAGAATGTTGCTGGTATTTGGGTCAGGATTGCATTTTACTTGTAGATTGCTTTGGGTAGAACTGGCATTTTTACAATACTGAATTTACCTATCCATGAGCATGGGATGTTTTTCATTTATGTATGTCTTTTTTGGTTTCTTGCAGTAATGTCTTGTAGTTTTTTGTATCGGTCTTTTTTTCTCCCTGGTTAAATTTATTCCTATTTTTTTTGGGGGGGGGCTATTGTAAATAGTATTGCTTCCCTAATTGCCTTTTTTTTTTTATTTCTCTTTATTGGTGTATAGGAATTCAACTGATTTTTGTAGGTTTATCTTGTACCCTGCTACTCTGCTGAATCTTCCTTCAGTTCCAGTAGTCTTCTTGTGGAGTCTTTTGGGTTCACTATGTATAGTATCATATAGTACATGAGTAGGGATAGTTTTATTTCTTCCTTACCAGTTTGGATGCTGTTTATTTCCTTTTCTTGCTTTATTGCTATAGCTAGGTCTTCCAGCACAATATTAAAGAGAAGTAGTGATAAGGGGCATCCTTGTCATGTTTCTGTTCTCAGGGGAATGTTTTTAGCCTCTCGCCATTGACAATGATGTTGGCTTTTGGTTCTGTATAGATGCCTTTTATTATGTAGAGGAATTTCCTTTCTATTCCTATTTTATCGAGAGTTTTTATCAGGAATGGGTGTTGGACTTTATTGAATGCCTTTTCTGTGTCAATTGAGATTACTGCATGATTCTTTTGTTTTATTTATGTGGTTGATTATGTTAGTTAATTTTCTAATATTGAACCATCATTGCATACCTGGTATGAATCCCACTTTGTTGGGTTGTTATTATTATTCTTTATATGATGCTGAATTCTATTGGTTAGAATTTTGTTGAGAATTTTTGCATCTGTATTTTTTTGTGGTGTCTTTGCCCAGTCTTGGTATCAGGCTTATGCTGGCTTCATAGAATGAATTTGGAAGTATCCCTTCCTTTTCTATGTTTTGAAATAGTTTGAGTAATACTGGTGTGAGTTCTTTGAATGTTTGGTAGAATTCGCCAGTGAAGCCATATGGCCAGAACTTTTCTTTTGTTGGGAGTTTTTTTCAATTACCTTTTCAGTATCTTCTCTTGTTATAGGTCCGTTCAGATTTTCAACCTCAGTTTCTGTAGTTCTGTAGGTAGCGTGTTTCTAGAAATTTGTCCATTTCCTCTAGGTTCTCAAATTTGTTGGAGAAGTTTTTCATACTACACTGTCATATCTTTTTATTTCAGTTGGGTCTGTTGAAATGTACTCTATTTCATTTCTTACTTGTGTTATTTGCCTCCTTTCCTGTTTTTCTTTTGTCAGTTTGATCAGTGGTTTGTCAATTTTGTTGATCCTTTCAAAGAGGCAACTTTTGGTTTTGTTGATTCTTTCTATTGTTTTTCTAGTCTCTATTTCATTTATTTCTGCTCTGATCTTTATTATTTCCTTTCTTCTGGTGTCTGTGGGCTTCTGTGGTTGTTCTCTTTCTATTTGTATGGGTTTTATAGCTAATGTTTTGCTTTTGTCCCTTCCTTCTTTTTTTGATGTGTGCATCTGTTGCTATAAATTGACCTCTAAGCACTGCCTTTGCTGTGTTTCAGAGGTTTCGTACAGTATATTTTCATTCCCGTTTGATTCTAGGAATTTTTTAGTTCCATCTTTGATTTCTTCTATTAGTGGTTTTTAAGCAAGGTATTATTCAGTTCCCACGTATTTGATTTTTTTCCTTGCTCTGTCATTAATTTCTACTTTTATGGCACTATGATCAGAGAAGATGCTTTGTCTTATCTCAATGTTTTGGATTTTGTTGAGGGACTCTTTGGGTCCTAAGATGTGGTGTATTTTGGAGAACATTCCACGTGCATTGGAAAGAATGTATGCTTTGCTATTGTTGGGTGGAGTGTTCTATATATGTCTATGAGTTCAAGTTGGTTGATTGTGCCATTAGATCTTTTGTATCTTTGCTGAGCTTCTTTAGACGTTCTGTCCTTTACTGAGAGTGATGTGTTGAAGTCTTCTACTGTTATTGTGGAACTGTCAGTTTCTCTTTTCAGTACTGTAAAAGTTTGTTTTAAATGTATTTTGAAGCCCTGTTATTGGGTGAGTAGATATTTATTATGGTTATGTCCTAATGGTGGATTGTCCCTTTAATCATTACATAATGTCATTTCTTGACTTTTATGATAGGTTTTGTCTTAAAGTCTATTTTATCTAAGATTAGCATTGCCACTCCTGCTTTTTTTTTTGGTTGCTGTCTTGGTTATAGTGCTGCTATAACAGAAATATCACAAGTGAATGGCTTTCACAAAGACAAGTTTATTCTCTCAGTCTAGTAGGCTACAAGTCCAAATTAAGGGCATCAGCTTCTCCACGCAGGAACCCTGGGTCCAAAGGACAAGCTCCACTCCCAGTGCTGCTTTCTTGATGGTATGAAGTCCCCAACTCTCTGCTCGCTTCTCTTTCCTTTTAGCTCTTGTAAGATAAACGGTGATGCAGGCCATATCCCAGGGCAGCTCCCTTTACATTGGATTAGAGATGTGACCTGAGTAAGGGTGTTACATCCCACCCTAATCCTCTTTAACAGGATCTAATCTTGTCTCATTAACCACAGGCAGAGATTAGGATTTAGAACACACAGGAAAATTACATCAATCACAAAATGAAGGACAACCACACAATTCTAGGAATCATGGCCAAACCCAGTTGACACGTATTTTGGGGGGGCACAATTCAATCCATGAAATTCCACCCTTTGGCCCATCAAAATTCATGTACTTGTCACATGTAAATCATATTCACCCCATCATATCATAGCAAAAGTCTTAATTCTGAGTTCAAAATCCAAAAATTCATCTTTGTGACATCTAGAATACAACTTATCTGCTTCCAAACTACAATGGTGGAACAGGCACAAGCTAGACACTTCCATTACAAATTGAAGCAACTGGAGGGAAAGAAGGCAAATTAGGCACTAAGCAAGTTAGGAGCCCTAAAACAGGGCATAAACAGAATACAAAACATTACTAAAAATGCCAAAGAGAAACCAGATAACTGGGAGCTCCTAAAAATCAAACACGTGTGCTCATCTAACGACCTCACCAAAAGGGTAAAAAGACCACCTACAGACTGGGAAAAAATTTTCAGCTACGACCAGTGCCTGATCTCTAAAATCTACATAATTCGGCTAAAACTCAACCACAAAAAGACAAACAACCCAATTAAAAACGGGCCAAGGATATGAACAGGCACTTCAATAAAGAAGACATTCAGGCGGCTAACAGATACATGAGGAAATGCTCTCGATCATTACCCATTAGAGAAATGCAAATTAAAACTACAATGAGATTCCATCTCACTCCAACAAGGCTGGCATTAATCCAAAAACATAAAATAATAAATGTGGAGACATTGGAACACTTATACACTGCTGGTGGGAATGTAAAATGCTACAACCACTATGGATATTGATTTGGCGTTTCCTTAAAAAGCTAGAAATAAAACTACCATACGACCCAGCAGTCCCACTCCTCTGAATATATCCTAGAGAAATAAGAGCCTTTACATGAACAGATATATGCACACCCATGTTTATTGCAACACTGTTTACTATAGCAAAAAGATGGAAGCAACCAAGGTGCCCATCAACGGATGAACGGGTAAATAAATTATGGTATATTCACACAATGGAATACTACGCATCGATAGAGAACAGTGAGGAATCTGTGAAACATTTCATAACATGGAGGAACCTGGAAGGCATTATGCTGAGTGAAATTAGTCAGTTGCAAAAGGACAAATATTGTGTAAGACCACTATTGTAAGACCTTGAGAAATAGTTTAAACTGAGAAGAACACATTCTTTTGTGGTTAAGAGAGGGAGGAGGGAGGGGTGGTGGGAGAGGGGTATTTACTGATTAGATAGTAGATAAGAACTACTTCAGGTGAAGGGAAGGACAACACTCAATACAGGGGAGGTCAGCACAACTGGACTAAACCAAAAGCAAAGAAGCTTCCTGAATAAACTGAGTGCTTCGAAGGTCAGCAAAGCAGGGGCAGGGGTTTGGGGACTATGGCTTTAGGGGACAACTAAGTCAATTGGCAAAATAAAATCTATTAAGAAAACATTCTGCATCTCACTTTGAAGTGTGGCCCCTGGGGTCTTAAACGCTAGCAAGCGGCCATCTAAGATGCATCAGTGAGTCTCAACCCACCTGGATCAAAGGAAAATGAAGAACACCAAGCTCACAAGGTAGTTATGAGCACAAGAGACAGAAAGGGCTACATGAACTAGAGACTACATCATCCTGAGACCAGAAGAACTAGATGGTACCCGGCCACAACCGATGACTGCCCTGACAGAGAACACAACAGAAAACCCCTGAGGGAGGAGGAGAATAGTGGGATGCAGATCCCAAATTCTCATAAAAAGACCAGACTTAGTGGTCTGACTGAGACTAGAAGGACCCCAGTGGTCATGGTCCCCAAACCTTCTGTTGGCCCAAGACAGGAACCATTCTCGAAGCCAACTCGTCAGACATGCATTGGACTGGACAATGGGTTGGAGAGAGATGCTGACGAGGACTGAGCTACTTGCACCAGGTGGACACTTGAAACTGTGTTGGCATCTCCAGTCTGGAGGGGAGATGGGAGGGTAGAGGGGGTTAGAAACTGACAAAATGGTCACGAAAGGAGTGGAGTGGGCTGACTCATTAGGGAGAGAGTGAATGGGAGTATGTAGTAAGGTGTATATAAGTTTTTATGTGAGAGACTGACTTGATTTTTAAACTTTCACTTAAAGCACAATAAAAATTATTTTAAAAAAATGTTGTGCATCCCACTTTTGTTAGTGGTGTATGAGGTCTTAAAAGCTTGCTAGCAGCCATTTAAGATTCATCAATTGGTCCCAACCCACCTGAAGCAAAGGAGAATGAAGAATACCAAAGACACAAGAAAAATATTAGCCTAAGAGACAGAAAAGGCCATAAGCCAGAGTCTCCATCAGCTGGAGACCAGAAGAACTAGGTGATGTCCGGCTACCACCAATGACCACCGTGACAGGGAACACAAGAGAGTCCCTAGCAGAGGATGTGAAAAGTGAGGAGTAGAACTCAAATTCTAGTAAAAAGACCAGACTTAATGGTCTGACTGAGACTGGAGGAATCCCGGAAGACATGGCCTCCAGACTCTCTGTTAACCCAGAACTAAAACCATTCCTGAAGCCAACTCTTCAAAGATTAGACTGGACTATAAGACATAAAATGATACTTGTGAAGAGTGTGCTTGTTAGTTGAAGGAGATACTTGAGACTAAATGGGAAGCTCCTGTCCAGAGGCGAGATGAGAAGGCAGAAAGGGACAGGAGCTGGCTGAATGGACATGGGAAATCCAGGGTGGAAAGGAGGAGTGTGCTGTCACATTATAGAAAGAGCAACTAGGGTCTCATAACAATGTGTGTATAAATTTTTGTATGAGAAACTAACTTGAGCTGTAAACTTTCGCTTAAAGCACACACACACAAAAAGAACATGGCATGTCATTGGTGGAAGACTCATTAACAACCTGCATTATGCAGATGACAAAACCCTGCTTGCTGAAAGTGACAAGGACGTGAAGCACTTACTGAGGATGATCAAAAACTACAGCCTTCAGTATGGATTCCAAACCAAAACCAAACCCAGTGCCATCAACTCGATTCCGACTCATAGCAACCCTATGGTCGGAGTATAGACTTTCCAGGGAGCGCCTGGCAGATTCAAACTGGGACCCTCTGGTTAGCAGCCATAGCACTTAACCACTGCACCACCAGGGTTTCCTCAGTATGGATTACACCACAAGAAAGAAAGAAATCCTCACAGCTGGACCAATGAGCAACGTCATGATAAACGGAGAAAATACTGAAGTTGTCAAGGATTTCATTTTACTTGGATCCACAACCAATGCCCATGCAATCAGCAGTCAAAAAATCAAACGATGCATTGCATTGGGCAGATCTGCTGAAAAGCCCTTTAAAGTGTTAAAAATCAAGGATGTCACTTTGAGGACTAATGTGTGCCTGACCGAGGCCATGATATTTTCAGTGGCTTCATATGCATGTGAAAGCTGGATAATGGATAAGGAAGACCAAAGAATAATTGACGCCTTTGAATTATGGTGTTGGCGGTGAATACTGAATATACTATGGACTGCCAGAAGAAGGAGAACAAGTCTGTGTTGGAAGAAATACAGCCAGAGTGCTCCTTGGAAGTGTGGATGGCGAGACATTGTCTAATGTACTTTGGACATGTTATCAGGTGGGACCAGTCCCTGGAGAAGGATATCACACTTCGTAAGGTAGAGGGTTAGTGAAAAAGAGGAAGACCCTTAATGAGATAGATTGACAATGGCTGAACAGTAGGCTCAGACACAGCAATGATTTTGAGGATGGGGCAGGACCGGACAGCGTTATGTTGTTGTTCATAGGGTTGCTGTAAGTTGTAAAAGACTCAACTGTGCCTAACAAGAACAAGCCTGTTGGTGCCAACTTCAACTCCAAGTGTGGGATATATGAAGTAAATAGAAAAACCAAGGAACTCACCACTGTCATTCCTCAGGTCCCAAGGCTCTTAGCTGATCTACCTTCTCTCCACCTTTCAGAGTCTACTTAAGTTTGTTCTAGTTTTTGTACTTTGGGGAAGGACTAGGGAAAAGTACATCTACTTTATCTTTCCAGAAGCAGAAGTTCTACTTTTTTTTGTCTTTGTATAATTACCCTGATGCTTCTGGCCCTTCCCCTAAAATTCTTGCAAAATTATTTCTTTAGATCTCAAGGGATACAGTTCAAAATATAATCGAGTAGGATTGCTGTTCTAAATTTATTTCAGAAGAAAGACAAACACAGAAGGAACCGAGAGGATATACATTATCCTCCCAGGCAAAGGTGATTCTACTTTAAATGTACACTATACATGGAGAAACCCATAGAAATATAAGAATTTAGGGAGAATTTTCCCAACGTTGGACTGCAAAGATTATTCTTTTTCAGAACATATCTAGGTCTTCAATCTTATATTATTTGAATTGCTATTTAAATGTTTCATATTTTCTTTTCTAAGTAGACTACTTGAGGGTAGACATTTTTAATGTAGTACTACTATTGATTTTCTCCGAACTATTTGTATAGGAAATCCTTCCAGCAGTGCTTGGAACCTAGGCATTCAGTTAAGTACTTACCAATGAATCACAGAATAAATGATTTATAAAATATATTGGAGGACCTGAATTTAAATTCATACCACTGAATGTTTGGGGCATGATGTGGTCACTATTTTTTTTTTTTTTAAACGATACTATATTGTGTTTTCAGTGAAGGTTTACTCAGCAGTTTAGGTTCCCATTCAACAATTTCTACACAAATTTTTCAATGACATTGGTTGCATTCTTCACCATGTGTAAACATTCTTATTTGTTCCGTTGCCATTAATCCAGTTTCTCTGCCTCCTTTCATTTTCGTCTTGTTTTAATATAATTGTTGACCATTTGGTCTAATATAGTGGTCACTATGATTCTTGGATGCCTAGTCTTACTGTCCCTGCTATGATGGCAGGATGAACTGCCCTGACATCACACACATGAACACATACTCTCACACACACATTCTCAAATCTTGTTCCCAAAAACGTTCATGGGCCAGAGATACAATATATATCTCCATTTTCCTGTTAGAAAAAAAAATTATTGTGCTAAGATATATAACAAAATTGGCTTTTTAAACCATTTTTAAGTGTACAATTCAGTGACATTAAATACAGCCACCACGTTGCACAACCATCACTACCATTTCCAAAAGTTTTCTCATTATCCCAAACAAACAGTATCTGTCACGCAATAAGTCCTCATTCTCCCCTCCTTCCAGCTCCTGGTAACCACTAGTAAACTTTTATCTATATGCATTTGCCTATTCTAGATATTTCATGTAAGTGGGAACATAATTTGTCCTTTTGTGTCTGACTTATTCTTTTTAAGATTCATGTTGTAGCGTATACCAGAGCTTCATTTTTCTTTATGGCTAAGTAATATTCTGTTATATGGATATGCCACATTTTGTTTGTTTCCACCTTTTGGCTACTGTGAACAATGCTGCAATAAATGTTGGTGTACAAGTTTAATGAGTCCCTGCTTTCAGCTCTCTTGGGTATATACTTAGGAGAGGAGCTGATATACAGATACCTGTGTACTAATGTTCATTACAGCATATCCACAATAGCCAAAAGGTGGAAACAACCCACGTGTTTGGTTGAAAGACTGGCAGTTCGCACCCAGCCGCTGTTGGAGAAAGACCTGGTTATCTGTTTCTGTAAAGATCGCAGCCAAGAAAACTCTATGGGGCAGTTCTATTGTGTCACATGGGGTCCCTATGAGATGAAATCGACTCAGTGGCACCCAACAAGATAACTCTTTAACCTTTTGAGGAATCACCAGACTGTTTTCCACAGCGGCTGCACCATTTCATACATTCCTACCAGCAACAGAGGGTTCCAGTTTATCCACATCCTCACCAACATTTGTTACTTTCTGTAGTCATCTAGTGAGTGTGAAGTAGAAACTCACTGTGGTTTTGATTTGCATTTCCCTAAAGATTAATGACATTGGGCATCTTTTCATGTAGTTATTGGCCATTTGTGTATTTTTGGAGAAATGTTTATTCAAGTTCTTTGTCCATATTGAGTTGTTTTTATCCTTTGTTGTTGAGTTAGAATTCTTTATATTTGGGTATTAACCCCTTATCAGATATATGGTTTCCAAATATTTCCTGTAATTCTCTAAGTTGTCTCTAAATCCTTTTGATGCACAAAAGTTTTGAATTTTGATGAAGTTCAATTTATCTTTTTTTTTTTTTTTTTTTTTACTGCTCATGCTTTTGGTGTCCCTATTAGTATTTTATTTTTTGGTCCCTATTAGTATTTTTTTTTTCCTCCACCCTAATATTTTGCCATGTTTTGATTTATTTTATGCTTTACCCAGAGGCTATTAGTATTTTTGAGGTGTATTGTGATAGTGCCCAGGTGGAATGCAAGTATGAGATAGGGGAAGTATTGTGGGCAGCTTGTTCTGATCTACAGGAATACATGTATCGCTTCTTAGAGTTCTTTATTCGATTAACATAAAAAAATCATTAATTGGTAGACTGGTTCTTTTGACATGGTATAAAATACAAAGCAACTTGCCAGACTGCTTAAAATTTAGCTGTCAATAAAAAGAATAACTTCATTCATGTAATTTTTTGACAAACTAAGTGAAATATTAGTATTGTCTAACTATCTGGGAAGACTTCATTGAACAATCAGAGTTTAGGATGCTGTGGAGATACACAAAGAAAATAAAAAGCAAGATTGACGCTCTTAATTATAACTCAACAAAGAAAATACGATAAACACATGTGTAAAATAGAACTGAAGAATCAACTATGAATGGTAGAAATACGTAACTATATGGAGATGGAAAATTACAAATTTTTTATCAAGAGATATGTTATTGTCCAAATGTGATCTCAAGTTAAATAAACTCTCCATATGTAAAAATATTCTGTAAGAACAAGTTGGTAGATAGAAAAGAAATGGTTGTCTGATGGTAATGAGATTACACGCTCACTTTAATGATGCTACATGCTCCTATACTTTCTCTACTTTTTATTTCAGCAGAAGTATAACAACTGACTAGTTGTGTCTTCTTGGGCAAATTATTTACCTCTCTAAGCTTACACTTGTATTTGTGAAATGGGGGTAATTATACCTGGATCATAGTTTGTGAGAATAAAATAAATAATGCATATAAAATGCTTACCACAGTTCTTTGCACACAGCAAAGGATAACAATTGCTATCTTCACTTTTGCTATTGCTGCTGCTTTTTGTTTGCAGGCTCTGTAACATCGACAAGTTAAACTATCTTTTCTCTCATCGGTTTCCTCAGCTCTTAGCTCAGGTGAATGTATGTTTACAAAGCTTAACTGGCAAGAATATCAGAAATCTTTCTTAGGCGTGTCCATGGATGAACAACAATTATTGACACTCTGTCAAAATTCCTACTAATTATGCTTCAAATATGCGTTTTCAACATAGCTTAAAAAAGACCAAGAATAAATTATTTCATTATCATTTCATTAAGGATTTCATTTTTGGTTCAAGGCTTATACTTTAAAATCTTATAAATGTTCATGGTCTTTTCTTCTATAATTTGCTATTATTTCTACTTGCATAAACCTTATTCTATTAAGCAACTTAAATCTCTCAAAATCTGGTACTGTAATAGTTTGTAAATAGTGTTTATGACATGCCAAGCACTGTGTTAGGGATATCAACCTGAGTGAGAAATGGCTTCTGTTTTAATGGGCTTACTGTCTAATGCAGATGTGATATACTGAGCAGGGTTCTATTCTGTAATACGTGAGGTCGCCATGAGCTGGAACTGGCCAACTGGTTTGGTTTTTTTGGTTGTATGATTATTAGTATTCATTTGTTTCCCTAAAACATAAGAAACAATCTAATTATGACTTTTAAGGGTTCATTGCTTGGTAATTGCTATTAGCCCTTACAGTACCTCAAAGACTAGCTGCTGTCTGTTAATAATTAATTACATTTTACTTAAAAAGTAAACTAAAACTTTGTCTTTTTAATAAAGAATTTCCAAATAATATGAACTCAGGAGGGAAGGGCTGCCCAGGAGGTAAGAGACTGTGTATGGAAATAGATAAAATTAAGAAATACATAAATAAAATTAAGAAGGAGAGAAATAACACTTTCTAAGAAAACAAGACTATACAATATCTTGTGATATTCTTGCCTTTAATATAATTTCCTACAGTTTTATAGGATGAAATATGGGTTTCTTTACTATCGATAAATTTGTATGGATTCTATCTTATGGGCAAAATTTTAAATCTCCGAACAGTGTTACATGATTATGGTTTATATTTAAGTTCATGAGAATTACTGAGGTACTTTAAAGTTAGAATAACAGATTCTGTGTGAAAATTATACTTCTCAGAATCATAATGATAATTAAATACACAAAATCGCTAAAAAGAAAATGGACCTTTGGTAGAAAAACACCTTTAAAAAAACAAAAGTATTTTTGTCAAAAAAGGATGTAAAAATTTTTACTCATGGCCGTTTATTCTTTAAAACTGTCAAAAGGCAGACAATGGTAATAGGTTTATTCTAGCATTATCTAAAATTTTAATTTCAAATGAAATAATGTCACAGTGACGTACAAGAACACAAAGACAGCAAACAACCTAGCTCTTTTTCCTGGCATGCTCAAGCCTCCAGGCACCAGTCAAGTAGCGAAGTCGTATAAAAAGTAGGTCCTTGCCCATTTGTAGCCAGCTCCAGAATGGAACTAATTTAGAACCTGTGATTTAAAAATAAATTAAATAAAACTCAAGGGAAAATGTATCCATTTAAAAATAGATTTCAGAAGTCAATCTACATGACCTTTGTGAATCTCTGGTCATCTTAATTCTATTTAAATCATCGACATAAAAACTAAACATTTTCAAAGCTAAAGTGGAGTTTTGTTTTTTTCTAAAACATTTTGAAGTGAAATAAAACTTAGAGGATTTAAACTGTGAAATTTTCAAATAGCTGTAATGTAGGGAAGGAAGGCCTGTATATGGTTGAGGGTTCTAGGAATGCCTAATAGAACTACTCATCGCCTGCTGGTTGATGGAAAAACTAATTGCACACAAAGCAAATAAAGACACAGCATCACAGATAAATACAATTACTCCTACACATAAATTCCATTTTTAATGGTAAAAAAAATAAGGCCTATAATCAGACTAAGGAAAATTCTGTCTGGACTGTCTGTTCTAGGCCACACGGGTACGGCGATGTTTTTGTTAGCTGTCCTTGAGTCAGGCCCTGACTCATGGTGCTCCCATGCACAACAGGATCAGACCTTTGTTATCCATAATGCTTTCAGACCTTTGTTATCCATAATGCTTTCACTGGCTGATTTTTGGGAAGTAGATGGCCAGGCCTTTCTTCCTAGCAACATGCAAACCTCCACTGACAGGAATGGCGACTGTGCATGAGGTGCAGTGGCCAGGAATTGGGTCTCATGCATGGAAGGTGACATAGGTACACCAGTGTAATTAAATGCCTGATCCATGTATCATAATGGATCCTCACAAACTGCTATTTCTCATATACCTGCAGATAAACAACCATCTGTCAGGAGGAAAGCGTAGAGCATCATGACCATTTTAGTTATGCTTTATCCTCAAAGACCTTTTTCACTGCTGTGAATTTAAATAGCTGCTTCTTTTTGAAGAGCCCTGCTGGCATGGTGGTTAAGAGCTCAGCTGCTAATTGAAAGGTTGATGGTTCAAACCCACCAGCTGCTCCACAGGAGAAAGATAAGGCAGTCTGCTTTTGTAAAGATTACAGCCTTGTAAACCCTATGGGGCAGTTCTACTCTGTCCTATAGGGTCTCTATGAGTCAGATTTGGCTCGATGGCAATGGGTTTGGTTTCTTCTTTTTTTTTTTTGTTTCTTCTTTGGAAAATAGTGCCACCAAAGCACCTTGCAGACATTAGCCTTATTTTTTATTACTAATCAGGGGCAAACCCTATCTTTATTTCACAAGTGAGGAAGCTGATGTACCTACGATTCATATTACTATACAACTATCTCTGTAATGCAAACAAGCAAAAGTCATAAACTTGAAAGTTTTCTATTTATCACACCTCAGCTTCCCATAGAATCTATGCTGGGTATAAACTGAAGGTTATAGTTGATCATTACAACTTTGAGCTATTCTTTTACGTTCTCCCCAATCCCCTCTAACCTCTGAAGATCAGTACAATTTCTATATACTCAGTTTTGATTCAGCAAGGCTCCAAGAGGTTTGAGCCCCTTCTGGATCACAAAGCTTGTATAATCTCCAGGCTAGTTCTTAACCAATTTCTGTCCCTATGCATCTGAGCTCACAGACCAACAGTGGCTTCTGCAACCATGACTTTCAAAGAGAGGGCCATGCTGGCCTTGGGGAGAGGAGCAGAAAAGCCTCAGCTGATCATGTTAACTGCTCCCATGCCCTGAATCAATTTAGGTTCAGTCTACCATAAGCAAAGGATAAAACCAAGAAATATTTTAAATTCTATCCAACCAGAGCTATCTAAGCTTTTCTGAACAGGAAATATTAAAAATTAGGATAGATTTCAAATTATTATAGATCTCTAAGTTTTTGGATGTATACACAGATACAGATAGCAGCTAAACAAGAGCTCTGAATAGACTGTGGACATTTGGGGTAAAACAACTGTAACTCCTTATCTAGCTTTGCATGAATGACTCGTAGGTATTCAATTAATATCCACTGAGTGGTAAAATCGTATAATGCTAATGAGTGGTGATACAGACAAGTTTATCTACAAAGACTGTCAGGCTCCTTCTAACCTCTGCTCACCATGACCTTGTCCATGGCAGCAGGTTTTACTGATGTTTCAGGCCAGGGTAACAGGCCTACAGAAAACCCAAGAAGAGGCTGAGAAAGTACAGACAGCAACAAGCCAGATGGAGGGGATTAATGAGCAGTAAAGGAGCCCTGGTAGCACAGTGGTTAAGTGCTCAGCTGCTAACTGAAAGATCAGCAGTTTGAACCTACCAGCTGCTCCATGAGAGAAAGATGTGGCAGTCTGCTCCTGTAAAGACTGTCGTTGTTGCTTGGTGCCATTGAGTCAGTTCCAACTCACGGCGACCCTATGCACAACAGAATGAAACGCTGCCCTGTCCTGTGCCATTTACAGCCTTGGGAACCCTATGGGACAATTCTACTCTGTTGTACAGGGTCGCTATGAGTCGGAATGGACTCGACAGCAGTGGGTTTCGTTTGGTTTACTCTCAGAGAGCTGAGAAGCTGACAGCAGGTTGGGGGAGGCAGGAGGAGATTAAAGCCAGCTGACTGCACTGGAGAACTAGTGTCTCAAGTCCCTTTTCCTGTTGGCTTTAAGATCAGCTGTAACAGAAAGAACATACCTTCGATTTCAGTCCAGTTGACAGCAACTTCTGTTATTGGAATTTCAAAGAACTGTGCTATGTAAAGCAGCTCTACATCAAATGCCCTGGAATAGAAAATACATTTTTATTTTTAAATAGACAAGTAGAATGTAATTAAATCTCTACCCTGGCATGACTTGAAGCTTACATGGCAGATGTAAAGCTTATACTTTAAAACTGAAGGTCAGATCACGTACAGTCAAAAATTAAAAAGCTGAGTGGTTCAGAAGGTTCAAGGCAATGAAGATAATTTAGTATCTTACGGCATAACATTTAAATGACAAATATGGTGTCCCCATCACAACTCAACATCATCACACTCTCGGAGGTGAAAACTGCCTCTTGGGCTCTAAGAGAAAATTTAACCTTGGAAATTTTCAAGATTGATGCTTTTTAATCCCAGCCTTATCCAGCTCAAGGTACAGTGGATAGCATTTTCAACTGATTGAGAGAGAGATAAAACAGAATTCTGAAAATCTCCAGGAGAGAATGTTATGATCATTTTAGAGCTGCTTGATTACTTTCTTCTAACACCAAAGGATGAAGGTTTCTTTTCTTAATACAGTATCTCCGGGGCCGTCTTTTCCTTTTCAGTCTTCATGCTATCCTGGACGAAACAGTACCCAGCAGCTATTTAAAGTGAAAAGTTACTTTAGAATGGTCTGGAATGCTCTCTGTGTAAAGCTAAATACATATATAGGTAATTAAGTTTGTTATTACTGGTATATACTGTTAAAATGATCTCTAGTTCAAATTTCCAGTTCAACCTTCCTTCTATCTATGAAAAGTTTTTTCTTAAAGCTTTTCTTTAGCCAATCTCTGAACTTAGGTCAAATCTACTTTCCTTAGAGTTTTTGAAGACAGACTCAGAAGTTGCCCTGAAGTCTCCTTACAAAATTTCTCTGACCAATTGCTTCCTTCTGCTACCATTAAGCTCAGGAAAAGAAGCACCACTACCTGTTAAACCTTCTTCATGGTTTACAATTTTTTTTTTTTTAACTGTCTCTGAAAGTTCTGAATTCCTTCACCATTTTGCCTTCCTCCTAGGCTGCATGGAGACAAGTTTAAACTTCTAGGGCTTGGTTTTAAAACATTTGCACAGACAAGAAAAATGACTAACACTCACATTTAATTTCCCTGATCTCAATTTGAATTTGGAGCTTTTGTTTTGGGATAATTCAATATGAAGACTTTTTTTTTTTTTTTAAGACTCAATGCTTTTTCTTATCTTTATAAAATATTTAGTTAAGATGATAGAACCATCTACAAAAGTGGGATGATAGTAAAATTTTCTTTTTCTTAGAAAGTAGCTGGACAAGTGATAACTTGAAAGAGTGGGCAATAGCAGAAGGAGAAGCCTAAAAGCAGATTGATGGGTACCAGAGAAACTTCCAAGGGCTCAGAATCAGTGGCCCTAAAGAGCCCTGCATGTGTGGATGCAGGCAGGTCTGAACAGGAGAACTCGCTGAAAATCTGTATAAGAAACAACTGGATCCTTCTCAGAAAGTAAGAGGTTTACCAAAGAACCAGAGCAACTTTGGATAGAAGGGCTCCAAAAACAGTTAGAGTGGGAGGGCACCATGCTGAACAATTACATGGCCAAGTCTTCTGAGTGAAGAGTGAGACCCCACTCGCTTTCCCCCAGGTAGTTCTGTGAATGCTGGCAGCCAGACTCACATCTCTGTTTTTCACTGGAGAATCCTACTTTAGTGAAAATGACCAGCCCAAGAGGAAAGACCAAAAGATGAGAGTTTCCCAAACAAGAGCCAGTGAGGTCAGCCTGTAATGAAGTCTACCAGTCAATCAGAGGCACTGTCCAAGTGGAGTCTCCAAGGAGCTTTCCAGTACTGTAATAAAGACATCTGAAGAAAAGCCTTTAATGATAAAAATGGAGGAAACAGAAACAATGCAGGGCAAGAAGAAACTGTCAAAGTTTTAAATGAAACATTCAGAGACCTAGTGGAAGATACCATAGTGAGGAAACAAGAATGAGAGATTCTTAAAAAACAAGTACTGGAAAACAAAGTAGTTTTTTTGAAATTAAAGTTTTCACAGGAGAAATAAAAATTCAAAAGGACGGCTGGAAGATAAAGTTGAGGAAATCATCTCAAAAGAACAAAAACAGAAAAGAGAAGTTAAAATTATACGATGAATAAGGAGGCCTCACACCTGTTTATAAGAACGGGCAGAGACAATGAGAAGAGAAGATTGTCAAATAAACAATTCAAGAACATTTCTCAGAACTAAAGGACCTGATTTCCATATTCAGAGGGACTACTTTAGTACTCATGGGCTCAAGCATAACAATAACTGTGAGGATGGCACAGGACTAGGGAGTGTTTCCTTCGGTTGTGCACAGGATTGGTGAGTCAGAACTGACTAGACAACACCTAACAACAACTTTAGTACTCAACAAAATGCACGAAAAAGAGCCACATTAAGGCCCAGGATCATGATATATCAAAACACCATGAAGAAAAATTCTCCCGAAGGGGATGGATGCAAAGAATAAAGATTCAGGTTCTTCACAGAACTGGAGTTCTCCAGAGAAACACTGATGCCAAAGACAATAAAACAGTACTTCCAAAATTCTGAGAAAAAATTATTTCTAACCTATAATTCTTTACCCAGCTAACTGTTAAACAAGTGTCCGAGTGGAATAAAGATATTTTTTTGCATGTAAAGTCTCAAAAAGTTTTTCATTTTTTTTGGAAGTTAATGAAGTATTTGTTCTACTAAAATAGGGGTGCAAATCAAGGAAAAGGAGACTGAGGATAGAAGCTGTGCAGGTCAGAGAACAAGCAGAAAGGTATGAGGTATCTCCAAGAAAAAGATGACACTGATGGACAATTCAATGTGTCTGAACACAGTGAGAGAGAATTTCTACTCCTTACAAAGGTTTGAGCACACCACCACAAAGAACTACCAGTGATTCTTCCATAAAAGAAAAAACATGAGCCTAAATTTCAAGATCAAATTTAAATTAAAAAAAGTTTTATTTTTATTGTGTTTTAAGTGAAAGTTTATAAATCAAGTCAGTCTCTCATACAAACATTTATATACACCTTGCTATTTTTTTTTATATACTCATAGTTGCTCTCCCCCTAATGAGACAGCCCACTCCTTCTCTCCACCCTCTCTTTTCGGGTCCATCCGGCCAGCTTCTGTCCCCCTCTGCCTTCTCATCTCCCCTCCAGATAGGAGCTGCCCACATAGTCTCATGTGTCTACTTGATCCAAGAAGCTCACTCTTCACCAGTATCATTCTCTATCCCATAGCGCAGTCCAATCCCTGTCTGAAAAGTTGGCTTTGGGAATAGCTCCTGTCTTGAGCTAACAAAAGCTCTGGGGACCACGACCACCAGGATCCTTCTAGTCTCAGTCAGACCATTAAGTCTGGTCTTTTTATGAGAATTTGGGGTCTGCATCCCACTGCTCTAAATTAAAATTTTTTAATGTAGAAAAAAAAAAGATTTAAAAATATGTTCCTAATGATAATTTTAGTTCTGAAATTATTGTTTCTTTAAAATAATTTTTTGGGGGGATATATGACATCTATTTTCAAGGATACAACTGATCTTTGTAAGCAGATGCACAAGAGTAGACCCAATTTCCAGCCTCCTCTGTCAGAATGCTCTGGGCCCAGGGCCTTTACTCAGGCAGCCTGGATGAGAGGTGTAGAGGCAGACCATTCCCCCAACAGTGTGTAATAACATAAAAAAATACACCAGATAAATTCCAATTAGAAACCTACCACCGCTCAATATGTAGAGATGAAAACGTCCGTGAAGCTGCTTCTCGAGTGAATAATTTGAACCCACACTGTGTGTCCCTGATTCCTTTAACACAAAGGAACCACACCAGAAAGTGGAACCCATACATGAGAAGAGTACGGAAGTAAGAACGCTGAAAATAAAGAGAAAATATAAATGACTTTTCCTTTTATCTATAAAACAACTGCATTTTAATATTTACTTGACTGGGCAGATCGTACAGATTAACATCACTGTTCCATTAGCTTTCATTAGCAAAGTGTATTAAAGAAAAAGTGAGAATGACTAGTTTACATGCAGAGCAGAAGCACTAGATAAGCAGTTACTGATTTCCTGGAGGTGGAGTCAGATAAGAAAAATCAAAGTACCTGTGAGAGGCAGGCTTCAGTCTACCAGAAAGAACGGTTTTAAGCTGCCATGGACAAGGAGAACATTTCATTTACCTACATATTTTATGCCTTGGTGTCCCATATAAATTCTGGTTTCAAAAAAATTGATGTTTATTGGAATATATTAGAAAAACAAAATCCTAAGATTTGAACCTGAAGTTCAATACTTAGCTAAAGGAAATACTAATAGAAGGGGCCGAGCAGAGTATCACAAAAGTTAAGACTAGAAATAGTACACTCCAAGACGTGTGAAACTAAAATCTGCTCTTTCGATTTGATATAGAGATGTCTGATTAAGCAGATTTTAATGTCTTGAGTTCCTTAACACTTTGGATATTAAACTTAAGTAGTCTCATATTTAATCCCATATGAGGACTCATTATTGTTATTAGTGATTAGTTTTATTATTAGTAATTAACAGAGTAAATAATATTCCATTATTTGCTAAATGTTTAAAATATAAAAATAATAAATCACTAATTGCCATAGTATTCAAGACTTTCATATTTAAAATTATATAAAAAAGATAGGATGTCTTAAAATTTTCTGTAACAAAGGTAATAGGCCCATAGAATGATGCATTACATATGTACATACGCAACTTTCTATGGGTCTATGTAGAATATTTAATATCTTATACGATAAAATAAAGGTCCTTTCCTCCTTCTGTCTTTTATAATTACAATCTGTAGTAATTGTCCTTTATTCCTATGACTTTTTCTATCATCATCAAACAGAACTAGTGCTGAATAGTGTGATAATATGACATAGTAATAAAAGCACAGAACTAAGCAGATCTAAATTTGAATTCTGGCTCCATAACTAATTAGCAGGGTGACCGCCAGCAAGTTACTTCAACTCTCGAACTCTCAGTTTCCTCATCTATAAAATAGGAATAATAATGCCTACTTCATAAAGCTACTGTAAAGATTAAATGAGACAATATTAAAACCTGTAACAAAGTGTTTAGCACAGGAAGTAACAGAACTCAATAAATGACTCTAAAAAATTTTGAAAGAAAGCTCAAAAGCTCATTTTACCATCTGACCATGATTTCACTTCTGTACCAAAAAGAACAGGGAGGGAAAATAAAATGCTCATCTACGAAATATGTAAAACAAACTTGCTTTTTAAATGAGCTAACATTTCTCATTAGTTACTTATGTTTTCATGTAAATATGTCTTACCTCTCTAAGTAGATAGGGCAGAAACCTCATCTTAAAATACTTAGGGAATCTCACAACAGCTTGCTCAGTGCCTTCCATATAAAATACTTCCAATAAATATTGGTTGACTGATTAAACCTTCAAAAGAGCATTTATGCTTAGCATTTATGAAAGATAGAAAAATAAAAATAATATCTATAAACAATATTCTCCTGGAACAATCTTTAGTGTGATTTAGGTGAGCTTATTGGGTACCAAATAAAAGTATCCATGACTGCTTTTTCTTGAATGTTAATAGGAGATTTTTTTGTTTGTTTGCTACGATAATGGCTTTTTTAAGAAAAGCAGAAATACCTGGGGTTGGCATAAAGAGCTTAACTTAATTGATTTCTAACATATTTGAAAGCCTAAAACATAAACCACAAACAAGAGATTCTTGATTTAATTTTAAATCTTGGCAAAATATCTTAAAATTCTCTTAAATATCTTAAAAGATATCCAAAACTATATTGTAGGATACACTTATTTAGTTAAATGAAGCTAACAAAGTAACAGAGTAGCATTATATGAACATTCACAATCATGAAGAAAAAGAATTCACTGCTGCAATATTAACAATAATCTCTCTAATGTTTATGAAATACAGGCAAGGAATTCAGGTGAAATTTAAAGCTGAGTAGCAATTTAATTATCTTTAAATATTAAGTTCAATGAAGTTCCAAGACATAAGCAGATGAAAGATCCCTTATAGAAAAACTAAAGACATCAAATAAACACTAAGGATACTATTTATGAATGCTTTTAAAATGATAAGTTTTACCCACAAAGAACCACATGATCATCTATATGGATGCAGAAAAAGATGTGTTAAAATCTAACACCCTTTCTTGATGAAAACCCCAAAAAAGATCGGAATAGAAGGAAACTTACTCAATATAATTCAGGGCATATATGAAAAGCCAGCAGCCAACATACTTAATGGAGAAGGACGGAGAGCTTTCCCCTTCAAATCAAGAACAAGACAAGGATGCCCAGTATTACCCCTGCTATTCAATATTGTATTAGGAGTCTTGCCAGAGCAATAAGACAAGAAAAAGAAATAAAACGTATCCAGATTGGAAAAGAAGAAGTAAAATTATCTCTCTTTGTGGATATGATCCCATATATTGAAAATCTCAAGGAGTCTTCAGAAAAATTTCTAGAGCTTATAGAGGAATTTAGCAATGTTGCCAGGTTAACAAAAACTAGTTGGGTTTCTATATACCAGCAGTGAGAAATCTGAAAGGGAAATTAGGGAAACAATTTCATTTACAATAGCATCCAAGAGACTACCTATGAATAAATCTAACCAAGGACGTGAAGGGCTTATACAATGAAAACTATAAAACACTGCTGAAAGAGATTCAAGAAGACTCAAATAAATGGTGAGATGTTCCTTGTTCATGGATTGGAAGACTTAATATTGTTAAGATGTCAATACTATTCAAAGCAATCTATATGTTAAACACAATCCTCATCAAAATTCTAACAGCCTTTTCTGCAGAAATAGAAAAATCATTTCTCAACTTTAATGGAATGGCAAGAGGCCCCAAATAACTAAAAGCAATGTTGAAAAGGAAGAACAAAGCGGACAGCCCACACTTCCATATTTTAAAACATATTATACAGCTACAGTAATCAAAACAGCCTGGTACTGTTGTAACAATAGACACATAAACCAATGCACTAGAGCTGAGAGTCCAGAAATGAACACACACATCTACAGTCAACTCATTTTTGAAAGGGTGCTAATGGGGAAATAAGAGTCTCTTCAATAAATGGTGCTGGGGAAAATTGATTTCCACATGCAGAAAAATAAATCAGGATTCATGCCTCACACCATACACAAAAACAAATTCAAAATGGATTAAGGACATAAATGTGCAAATTAAAACCACTAATTTCTTAGAAGAAAAAGCAGGGGCAACACTGTCAGACCTAGCTTTCAACAAGGATTATCTAATATAACAAAAGCACAAATAGCAAAAGACAAAATAAATTAATGGGACCTCATAAAAACTTTTATCAACAGATTTTACAAAAAAAGTGAAAAGACAAGCTACCAACTGGAAAAGTATCTTCAGAAACCATATATCTGACAATCTAATTACCAAAACATATATAAAACTTCAACAACTTAGCAACATAAATACAAATAACCCCGTCATAAAATGGCAAAGGACTTGAATAGATGTTTCACCAAAGACGACAGTAGAATGGCCATACGCCACACAAAAAAATGCTCAGCATCATTAGCCATCAGAGAGATGCAAATCAAAACCACAATGAGATACACCATTTCACTCTCACTAGGATGGCTAAGATTACAAAAAGTAGAAAGTAACAAATGTTGGTGAGGATGCAGGGATACCAGACCCCTCATCCATTGCTGGTGGGAATGCAAAATCGTACAGCCATTGTGGAAAACTGTGTGGCGGTTCCTCAAAAAACTAAAAATAGAACTACCATATGACTCACCAATTCCACTCCTAGTCCCAAAAGACTTGAAAGCAGAGACTCAAAAAGAACTGCACAATGTTCACTGCAGCACTATTCACAATAGCCAAAAGGTGAAACAACCAAAATGCCCACCAACAGATGAATGGATAAACAAAATTTGGTATATAGGAGAAATGAAGTCTTGATATATGCTACAATATGGATGGAGCTTGAAGACGTTATGCTGAGCAAAATAAGCCAGTCACAAAAGGACAAATATTTTGTGACCTCACTTATATAATAAGGTAAGAAAAGACAAATGTAGTCACCAGGAATGGGAGGGAGGGGGGGAAACGGAGTTAACGCTGACAGAAAAGTCACATTGATTAACATATAGCCGATTATTGCAATTGCTGTCAATAAGATGTATACCTGTAAAAAGGTGAATTCGCAGAAGTTGTGTGATAGATATATTTACAACAATGACCAAAAATAAAAAAGAGTAGTTTCTGAGGCTGTTTATGTACAACCAAACACCTCATGGAATTTGGTTCCTTGGTTTGGAGGTTTGGGGTCATGGTTTCATGGGACATTCCAGTTAATTGGCTGAATAACATATTTAGTGCTTCTGTTCTACCTCCTACTTCAGGGCATAGTGCCTGGGGTCTTAAAAGCTTGCAAATAGCCATCTAAGGCACAACAACTGGTCCCTATTCACCTGGAGCAACAGAGGAAGAAAAGTCAGGAACAGGAGGAATATATGGAATCTGTGGCTAACTGCCTCCATGAACAAATGCCTCCTTCACCATGAGGCCAGAACTGATGGTGCCCTGCCAACCTTATTGAACATTCTGATCAAAGATTCCAGGAAGAATCCTAATGAAAAGGGGGAACATGCAGAACAGAATTTCAAATTCTCATGGACTCTAGACTTTCTGGAGCCACGGAGGGTGGATGAACCCCTGAAACTACTGCCCTGAGATAGTATTTAAACCTTAACTCGAAAGTACCCGGTGAAGTCATCTTACAACCAAACAGGTTTAACTTAACTAGTAAAAAAGGTCTGCCTTAACCATTATGCTCTTCTAGGAACTATTTATATGCGATCAAATTGATAACATCAACTTAAAAGATTACAAAGGAACCGTAGGGGGTAAAAAGTTTATGTTAATGACGGAGGAACAACGCAGAAAAGAAGGGTGAGGATGGTTGCACAACTTGCAGAATGTCATCGAAGTCACTAAATTATACATGTAGAAACTGTTGAACTGGTGTGTTTTGCTGTGTACATTCTCAACAATGATAAAAAAATAAAATGTGAAGAAAAAAACCAAGAATATTAACATAACGTTAACATAAACATTATCATTATACTGAACACACGAGAACATGAGCACAATTAAGGATGCCAGAGGACCCCACTGGTGCTATATATCATGTTCTGCCTACTAAGAAAGCGGTAAATCAGTACGATTAACTGAAGATATATTTAAAAGTATTTAGGAAGTATATATTTGAACACTATCCAACATACTACTGAAGTTGCTGTTTACCACCTTGATTGGCTAATTTTTAAATAATTTTCTCACTGTCCACAGAAAGATCATTATGCAAGGTTTTATATCACATACAGAGAACACCAAAGTGCCTCAGAAATTGAAGGCTATGCTGCTGTTTCCTGGGCATGTGGAAGATGCATGTCTTGCTTCTTGGAGATGATTTTCTATAAGACAGGAATAGCTCTATGAGAATCAACTAAATGTGAACAACGAGCCTACTGAGCAGCAGCTATACGTAGCGTCTGGAGTACATAATTGCTGATCTCTAGTCCGTTTTATCCTTTAATTCTATAGAACTACCAATTTGGTGGGGACCAAAAGCACAAAAATCAATCACTAGGGTTTAGAAATGAATTAATAGATGAACGGATGGTATCTTAGTTCTCTAGTACTGCTATAAGAGAAATACCACAAGCAGATAGCTTTAACAAAGAGAAATTTATTCTCTCACAGTCTAGATGGCTAGAAGCCCAAATTCAGAATGCCAGTTCCAGGGGAAGGCTCTATCTGTCGGCTCTGGGGGAAGGTCCTTGTCATCAATCTACCTCTGGTCTAGGACCTTTCCAGCATAGGAACTTCGGGTCCGAAGAATGTGCTCTACTCCTGGTGCTGCTTTCTTGGTGGTATGAGGTTCCCCTTTCTCTCTGCTTGCTTCTCTCTTTTATATCTCAAAAGAGCCTAATTTAAGACACAACCTAATCCTGTAGATTGAGTCCTGCCTCATTAACATAACTGCCTCTAATCCCACCTAATTAACATCATAGAGGTAGGATTTACAACACAGGAAAATCACAGCAGATGACAAAATGGCAGATAATCACACAATACTGGGAATCATGGACTAGCTAAGTTGACACACATTTTTGGGGGACATGACTCAATCCATAACGATAGCAAGATAAATTACATAGATCCTATAATAGATCCTTTGACTAAAAACAGTTTTAGGTAAAAGACTTCTAGGAAAAAATTCAGAGTTTTCAGCCAATGGAGATTCTAAGTGAAAAGAATTTGCACCATAAAGGAAACAAGAACAACAACATAGTTCCTTTCTAATGTCACCAACAATAAAAATAAGTAGCAAATCTCTCTTGCCTAGATTAAAATAGTTTTCTAATTGGTCTCTCTCTTTCCTTCCTATTCACTTTTCCTTTCATTGAGTAGGCATGTTCCCTCATATTAAGAAGAAAAAGGAAAATTTACTCATAAAACTATTACACTAATATCTATTTTCATTGTTTTTGTTGGCCTAGGTATTTTTATATAGGTAATTATACTGTGGAAACCCTGGTGGCGTAGTGTTTAAGTGCTACGGCTGCTAACCATAGGGTCGGCAGTTTGAATCCACCAGGTGCTCCTTGGAAAGTCTATGGGGCAGTTCTACCCTGTCCTACAGGGTCACTATGAGTTGGAAATGACTCGACAGCACTGGGTTTGGTTTTTTTTTTTTTTTTTGGTTTAATTATACTGTATGCATTTATAACATTATACTCTGATATTTTCACATAATCTGTTATCTTAGATACTTTTGCATATTATTATATAGTCTTCATTATCATCAATATTACTGGCTGCAGATATTTCATACAGAGGATATAACTATACTTTGTATTCCTGGACATTTAGCATTTTATAATATAAATTATATTGTGCTACATCCTTGACATACGCTTTTTACTTTTTTTGTCCCCAGTCTATCAGTAAAGTGATAAGTTGGACTAGTCAATTCCTAAGCTCTCTTTCAAGTTTTCAGGAGTATGATATTCTCTATGACTTTTTCAAATACCAATGAGAGTCCACAGAATATACAGAATATTGGAATAGATGCTGAGGATGTTAAAATAATTTTTTTTCCTCTAAAAGAAGTCTAGGTTTCCATACTTGAGCATAATCCTTAAGAGATTTTGTAAACCTACTATCAGTATATCTTGAAAAATATTTAGAATTTCTTCATAGCATTTCAGACTCATTTGAGGGAAGGTTCAGCCTTTTATTTCACTGACTCTCAAATGGTGGTGTGCATAAAAGTGAGCTGAGAAATTGTTAAAAATGAAGACTCCTGGTTCCACTCCAAGAGAATTTGTGATGGGCCTAGTAATACACATTAAAAACAAAAATAAAAAAAACCCAGTGTTATGGATTGAATTGTGTGCCCCCAAAATGTTTGTCAACTTGGCTAGGCCATGATTCCCAGTATTGCATGACTATCTACCATTTTGTCATCTGATGTGATTTTCCTGTGTTGTAAATCCTACCTCTATGATGCTAATGAGGCAGGATTACAGGCAGTTACGTTAATAAAGCAGGACTCAATTTATAAGATTAGGTTGTATTTTAGTTAATCTCCTTTGAGGTATAAAAGAGAGAAATTAGCAGAGAGAAGGGGGTACCTCATGCCACCAAGAATGAAGAACCAGGAGGAGAGTATGTCTTTTGGACCCAAGGTCCCTGTGTGTAGACAAGCTCCTAAAGCTGGGAAAACTAAAGACAAGGAATGTTCCCCAGAACTGACAGAGAGAGAAAGCCTTCGCCTAGAGCTGCCACCCTGAATTTGGACTTCTAGCCTTGAGAGAATAAACTTCTGTTTGTTAAAGCCATCCACTTGTGGTATTTCTGTTACAGCAGCACTAGATGACTAAGACACCAAGATCATTTTGACCATACATCACTTATCTACTCGATCTGAGGATACAATGGACAATTAATGGGTGTGATGCACTAGACTTACATTTTAAAGTAAAAACACTGAAGAGAATTATTTTTTCCTTCAAGTTATTTCACCTTTCCTAGCATAGTCTACAATTTACAAAATGAGTATTCTAATATCCTCAGAGTTTTTTTAATGCCCTAAAAAGGCAGTTATTACCTTTTTTCAAATTTTAAGGCACGGTGCTTTTCTAAGAGGAAAGTTAAAAAACATTTGAACTTTAAATGAAACTCAAAATATACCACTTAAATATGCCAATGTATGCAAAAGAGGGCAATGTGATTAATTAAAAAAATGAATGTTTAGAAAAGAGGATCTATAACAGAATAAGGAACTCTATGACTAAAAAGAAAAAAGAAAAATCAAAAAGAATTGCTTTATCCTAAGGCAAAGAAAAGTCCATATCCTTCTTGTACACTCTCAAAATAATCAATTTCTGGATGTGCCAATCCTATATAAGCTTCCCCAAAACAAAAACTTCTTTTCTTTTGGAAGGAAACTCATTTTTATGATCTTAAACATGAAAGTCTATTTCTCGCCAAGTATTATGTAAAAAAAGGAAGTACTGCTGTTCTGTGCCAGTTAATGAAAGCCTCACCTGAGCAATTGATTCTTTTTCCAAATGAGCTCGAGATCCGCAGGCAATAGCCATATGATCCTGAGGACAAAAGGAGTAAAAACATCTTTCAGTACATAAGAATCATTAATACAAATACAACACTATTAGTGACAGGATAATATCCAAACACCTGCAAGGAAGACCAGTTAATACAACAATTATTCAGTTTACGCACAAATCACTAATGCCAAAAATGAAGAAACTGAAGATTTTCACCAACTTCTGCAGTCTGAAACTGATCTCATATGCAATCAAAATACATTGATAATTACTGGTAATTGGAATGTGAAGGCTGGAAACAAAGAAGGACCAGTAGTTGGGAAATATGGCCTTGGTGACAGAAATGATGCTGGCAATTACACGACAGAATTTTGCAAGACCAATGACCTATTCCTTGGAAATACCTTTTATCAACAACATAAATGGCGACTATACATGTGGATCTTGCCAGATGGAATACACAGGAATCAAATTGACTACATCTGTGGAAAAAGATGACGGAGAAGCTCAATATCATCAGTCAGAAAAAGGCTAGGGGCCGAATGCGGAACAGATCAATTGCTCATATGCAAGTCCAAGTTGAAGCTGAAAACAATTAGAACAAATCCAGAGAGCCAAAGTATGACCCTGACTACATCCCACTGAATTTGGAGACCATCTAAAGAATAGATCTGATGCATTGAACACTAATGACTAAAGACCAGGTGAGTTGTGGGATGACATCAAGGACATCATTAAAGAGATGGGAAAGAAAGAAAAGACCAAAATGGATGTCAGAAGAGACTCTGAAACTCGCTCTTCAACAATAATACCTAAAGCGAAACTAAAGAATGATGGAGTAAAAGAGCTGAACAGAAGATTTCAAAGTGTGGCTCAAGAAGACAAAGTAAAGTATTATAAGGAAATGTGCAAAGATCTGGAGTTAGAAAACCAAAAGGGAAGAACATGCTCAGAAATTCTCAAGCTGAAAGAACTGAAGAAAAAATTCAAGTCTTGAGTTGCAACACTGCAAGATTCCACGGGCAAGATACCGAATGATGCAGGAAACATCAAAGAAGGTGGAAGGAATACAGTCACCATACCAAAAATAAATGGTCGATGTTTAACCACTTCAGGAGGTAGCAAATGATCAAGAACCTATGGTCCCAAAGGAAGACATCCAAGCTGCACTGAAGGCTTTGGAGAAAAACAAGAAACCTGCTGCCGTGGAGTCAATTCTGACTCACAGCGACCCTGTACAGAACAGAATTGCCCCATAGGATTTCCAAGGAATGGCTGGATTCGAACTGCTGATCACTTAACCACTGTGCTACCAGGATGCCGGAGAAAAATAAGGCTCCAGTAATTGACAGAATATCAATTGAGATATTTCAACAAATGGATGCAATGCTGTAAGTGCTCACTTGTCTATTCGAAGAGATCTAGAATATAGCTACCTGGACAATGGATAGAAAAGAGCCATATCTGTGCCCCTTCCAAAGAAAGGTGATACAACAGAATGTGGAAATTATCGAACAATATCATTAATATCACATGCAAATAAGATTTTACTGAAGATAATTAAAAAAAAAAAAAAGATCGCAGCAGTACATTGACAGGCAACTGCCAGAAATTTCAGATGGATTCAGAAAAGGAAGTAGAAGGAGGGATATTATTGCTGATGTCAGATGGATCTTGACTGAAAGCAGGGAATACCAGAAAGATATGTACCTGTGTTTTACTGACTAAGCAAAGGCATTCGACAGTATACATCATAACAAATTATGGATGACACTGCAAAGAACGGGAATTCCAGAACACTTAATTGTGCTCATGAGGAATCTTTACATAGATCAAGAGGCAGTCATTCAAACAGAACAAGAGGATATTGCGTGGTCTAAAGTCAAGAAAGGTGTGCTTCAGGGCTGTATCCTTTCAACATACTTATTGAACCTGCATGCTGAGCAAATAATCTGAGAAGCTGGAGTCTATGAAGAAGAACGCAGCATAGGGATCAGAGGAGGACTAAACCTGCAATTTACGATGACACAACTTGCTCAAAGTGAAGAGGATTTGAAGCACTGACTGATGATGATCAAAGACTACATACAGCCTTCAGTGTGGATTACACCTCAACATAAAGAAAACAAAAAATCTTCACAACTGAACCAAAAGGCAACATCATGATAAATGGAGAAAAGATTGAAGTCCTCAAGGATTTCATTTTACTTGGATCCAGAATCAATGCACATGGAAGAAGCAGTCAAGAAATCAAATGACGTATTGCATTGGGCAGATCTGCTGTACAAGACTTCTTTAAAGTGTTCAAAAGCAAAGCTGTCAATTTGAGGACGAATGTGCGCTGACCCAAGCCGCCATGTATTTTCAATTGTCTCATATGCATGCAAAAGTTGAACAATGAATAAGGAAGACCGAAGAACTGATGCATTTTAATTATGATGTTGGTGAAGAATACTGAATATACTATGGACTGCCAAAAGAATGAACAAATCTGTCTTGGAAGAAATACAGCCAGAATGCTCCTTAGAAGGGAAGACAGTGAGATCTCATCTTAAGTATTTTGGACATGTTATCACGAGGGACCATTCCCTGTAGAAGGACATCATGCTTGGTAAAGCAAAGGCTCAGCAAGAGAAGACCCTCAGTGAGGTGGACTGACACAGGGCTTGCACCAATGGGCTCAAAGACAGCAATAACTGTGAGGATGGTGCAGGTCTGGGTAGTGTTTCCTTCTGTTGTACACAGGATCGCTATGAGTCGGAACCAACTTGATGGCACATAACAAAAATATTTATTTTCAACGTGAACGTCTCATTTTAGGAATCTGGTTTTTTTAAAAACTAGTATTAGAAATCTTTTAAAGGTTTATTGAGGAGTTCAGGCTATAGACTGCCTCAGAAATTCTAATCTGACTTCGTAAATAGGACACTAATTAGGGCTGAATTTAGGAGCATATGTTACTTCAAAAGTCAAAGCTTTAATTGATTTTTTTTTTAGTTTAAAAAAAAAAACATACAATAGAATTAGAGAAAAAAAAACTGGTTATATTAGAAAGAAAAGGGTTTTCTATGGATAATAATATTATATACCTGGAAAATTCAGGAGTATCAACTGAAAAACACTACCAACAATAGAAAAATTTAAAAAGATGGGTAGGCACAAAATATACATAAAACTTCAGCCTTCATATGTATAAACAATAAACAGAAGATATAATGGAAGAAAAAAGTATAACTTCAATAAGAAAGAAAAATCTAGAAATAAACTTTACAAGAAATGTGGCAAGATTTAAATAAAGCATTTAAAATGCTACAGAGAGAAACAAAACAATATATAAAAGGCATAGGTATACTATGTTTATGGATGAGAAACTGCAAGGACAGGATAAAAATGCAAATCTATAAATCATACCAATGGAAATACTAAATGAGCTTTTAATTTAACTAGAATATCTGATTTTAGATAAATATGGGGGAAAAAAACAAAACAAGAAATTATTCTTGTTAGGTGCCATCAAGTCAGTTCTGACTCATAGTGACCCTACGTGCCACAGAACGAAACACTGCCCCGTCCTGCACCATCCTCACAATCGTTGTTATGGTTAAGCCCACTCTTGTAGCCACTGTGTCAATCCATCTCGTTGAGGGTCTTCCTCTCTTTCGCTGAACGTTTAGTTTACCAAGCATGAGGTCTTTCTCCAGGGACTGATCCTTCCTAACAACACGTCCAAAGTATGCAATATGCAGTCTCGCCATCCTTGCTTCTAAGGCGCATTCTGGTTGTACTTCTTCCAAGAAAGATTTGTTCATTCTTTTGGCAGACCATAATAATTCAATATTCTTCGCCAACACCACAGTTCATAGGCATCAATTCTTCTTTGGTCTTCCTTATTCATTGTCCAGCTTTTGCATGCATATGATGTGATTGAAAATACCATGGCTTCAATCAGGTGCACCTTAGTCTTCAAGATGAAAGCTTTGCTTTTCAGCACTTTAAAGAGGTCTTTTGCAGTAGATTTGCCCAATGCAATGTGTCTTTTGATTTCCTGACTGCTGCTTCCATGGGTGTTGATTGTGGATCCAAGTAAAATTAAATTCTTGACTTCAATCTTTTCCCCGTTTATCAAGATGTTGCTTACTGGTCCAGCTGTGAGGATTTTTGCTTTCTTTATGTTGAGGTGTAATCCATACTGAAGGCTGTGGTCTTTGATCTTCATGTCTAAGTGCTTCAAGTCCTCTTCACTTTCAGCAAGCACGGTTGTGTCACCTGCATAACGCATGTTGTTAATGAGTCTTCCTCCAAGCCTGATGCCCTGTTCTTCCCGGATTATTTGCTCAGCATACAGACTGAATAGATATGGTGAAACGATATAACCCTGAGCACACCTTTCCTGACTTTAAAGCACACAGTATGTCTTGTTCTGTCTGAACAACTGCCTCTTTGATCTATGTACAGGTTCCTCATGAGCACAATTAAGTGTTCTGGAATTCCCGTTCTTTGCAATGCTATCCATGATTTGTTACGATCCACATAGCTGAATGCCTTTGTATAGTCAATAAAACACAGGTAAACATCTTCCTGGTATTCTCTGCTTTCAGCCAGGATCCATCTGACATCAGCAATGATATCCCTCATTCCATGTCCTCTTCTGAATCCGGCCTAAATTTCTGGCACTTCCCTGTCAATATACTGCTGCAGCCACTTTTGAATGATCTTTAGCAAAATTTTACTTTTGTGTGATATTAATGATAAAAAACCAAACCCACTGCCATCGAGTCAATTCCGACTCATAGTGACCCTAAAGGACAGAGTAGAACTGCCCCATAGGGTTTCCAAGGAGCGCCTGGTGGATTCAAACTGCTGACCTTTCAGTTACCAGCTGTAGCTTTTAACCACTACGCCACTAGGGTTTCCGATATTAATGATATTGTTCGATAACTTCCACACTTCATTGGATCACTGTTCTTGGAAATAGGCATAAATATGGATCTCTTCCAGTCAACTGGCCAGGTAGCTGTCTTCCAAATTTCTTGGCATAGAGGAGTGAGCATTTCCAGTGCTGCATTCCTTTGTTGAAACATCTCAATCAGTATTCCATCAATTCCTGGATTCTTGATTTTCACCAATCCCTTCAGCGCAACCTGGACTTCTTCCTTCAGTACCATTGGTTCCTGATCATATGCTACCTCTTGAAATGGTCGAACGTCGACCAATTCTTTTTGGTATAATGACTCTGTATATTCGTTCCATCTTCTTTTGATGCTTCCTGCATCCTTTAATATCTTCCCCATAGAATCCTTCACTACTGCAACTCGAGGCTTGAATTTTTTTTCTTCAGTTCTTTCAGTTTGAGAAATGCCGAGTGTGTTCTTCCCATTTGGTTTTCAATCTCCAGCTCTTTGCACATATTATAATACTTTACTTTTCCTTCTCGAGCTGCCCTTTGAATCTTCTGTTTGGTTCTGTTCATCATTTCTTCCTTTTGTTTTAACTGTTCGACGTTCAAGAGCAAGTTTCAGAGTCTCCTCTGACATCCATTTTGGTCTTTTCTTTCTTTCCTGTCTTTTTTCAGCAGGGCATCGTTCAGTTTCCAAGTATTTGATTTCTTTTGCCTAATTTTTCTGTTATTGATTTCCACTTTTATGGCCTTGTGGTCTGAGAAAATGCTTTGTAATATTTCGATGTTTTGGATTCTGCAAAGGTTTGTTTTATGACCTAATATGTGATCTATTCTAGAGAATGTTCCATGTACGCTAGAAAAAAAGTATACTTTGCAGCAGTTGGGTGGAGAGTTCTGTATAAGTCAATGAGGTCAACTTGGTTGATTGTAGTAATTAGGTCTTCCGTGTCTCTATTGAGCTTCTTACTGGATGTCCTGTCCTTCTCTGAAAGTGGTGTGTTGAAGTCTCCTACTATAATTGTGGAGGTGTCTATCTCACTTTTCAGTTCTGTTAAAATTTGTTTTACGTATCTTGCAGCCCTATCATTGGGTGCATAAATAATATGGTTATATCTTCCTGGTCAATTGTCCCTTTTATCATTATGTAGTGTCCTTCTTTATCCTTTGTGGTGGATTTAACTTTAAAGTCTATTTTGTCATAAATTAATATTGCTACTCCTGCTCTTTTTTGCTTATTGTGTGCTTGATATATTTTTTTCCATCCTTTGAGTTTTAGTTTGTGTCTCTAAGTCTAAGGTGTGTCTCTTGTAGGCAGCATACAGACGGATCGTCTTTCTTCACCCAGTCTGAGATTCTCTGTCTCTTTATTGGTGCATTTAGTCCACTTATATTCAGCATAATTATAGGTAAGTATGCGTTTAGTGCTGTCATTTTGATGCCTTTTATGTGTGTTGTTGACAATTTTTCCACTTACTTTTTTGTGCTGAGACATGTTTCTTTGTAAATTGTGTGTTCCTCATTTTCATAGTATTTGACTTTATGTTTGCTGAGTCGTTACGTTTTTCTTGGTTTTTATTTTGAGTTATGGAGTTGTTATACCTCTTGGTTACCTTAATATTTACTCCTATTTTTCTAAGTAAAAACCTAACTTGTATTCTCCTATATCGCCTTGTATCCCTCCCCATATGGCAGTTCTATGCCACCTGTACTTAGTCCCTCTTTTTGAATATTGTGATCTTTTACATATTGACGTCAACGATTCCCTGTTTTTAGCATTTTTTTTTTAATTAATTTGTTTTTGTGATTTCCCTATTTGAGTTGATAACAGGATGCTCTGTTCTGTGACCTTGTGTTGTGCCGGTATCTGATATTATTGGTTTTCTGACCAAACAATTTCCTTTAGTATTTCTTGTAGCTTTGGTTTGGTTTTTGCAAATTCTCTAAGCTTGTGTTTATCTGTAAATATCTTAATTTCGCCTTCATATTTCAGAGAGAGTTTTGCTGGATATATGATCCTTGGCTAGCAGTTTTTTCCTTCAGTGCTCTATATATGTCATCCCATTGCCTTCTTGACTGCATGGTTTCTGCTGAGTAGTCTGAACTTACTGATTCTCCCCTGTAGGAGACCTTTCTTTTATCCCTGGCTGCTTTTAAAATTTTCTCTTTATCTTTGGTTTTGGCAAGCTTGATGATAGTATGTCTTGGTGTTTTTCTCTTTGGATCAGTCTTAAATGGGGTTCGATGAGCATCTTGGATAGATATCCTTTCGTCTTTCATAATGTCAGGGAAGTTTTCTGTCAGCAGATCTTCAACTATTCTCTCTGTATTTTCTGTCATCCCTCCCTGTTCTGGGACTTCAATCACATGCAAGTTATCCTTCTTGATAGAGTCCCACATGATTCTTCATTTTTTTTAATTCTTTTATCTGATTTTTTTCCAGCTGTATTGGTGTTAATTCCCTGGTCCTCCAGATTTCCCACTCTGCATTCTAATTGCTCGAGTCTGCTCCTCTGACTTCCTATTGAGTTGTCTAATTCTGTAATTTTATTGTTGATCTTTTGGATTTCTGAATGCTGTCTCTCTATGGATTCTTGCAACTTATGGTCATCCCTGATGTCTTGAAGCATTCTGTAAATTAGTTTTTTATATTCTGTATCTGGCAATTCCAGGATTGTATCTTCATTTGGGAAAGATTTTGATTCTTTAGTTTGGGGAGTTGTAGAAGCAGTCATGGTCTGCTTCTTTATGTGGTTTAATATCGACTGCTGTCTCCAAGCCATCACTAAGATATTGTAGTGATTTATTCTATATTTGCTCACTGAGTCTTATCTTGTTTTGTTTTCTTTCAGTATACGTAGATGGGCTACTAGATTGCGCTGTCTTGATTGCTGTAGCCCTTGACTCACTTATGACCTATTACCAGCTGGTTTGGGCTGTTACCAGGTATATATGCCTGAGTCCATTCACTATTCTTGAGTAGAATCTGATTTTGGGTCATCAAGTGTGTGATGCAGACTGTCACCTATCCACCTAGAGAAGTAGTGGTGCTAGTTGTGTGCACCAGATTCTAGTAGCAGCTGGGGTTCACACTCTGGGGGCGGCAGGATGCTGACAGGCTTCCCCCAAGCGTCAGTGAGGTAGGTATGTCTCTATTCCTAAAGCACCTTGGTGGGTGGGCTCGGCAGCTGTACCTTAGGCCCCCAATGCAAGTGCCTCTACAGACTGGTAGGTGTCACCCTCCTTAGACCCCTAAGGCAGGAGGCTAGGTGGTCTGGGGGGAGCTTCAGCCCTCAGTTCCCTGTTGTGGGTCAGTGAGGGCTCTGTTGAATACGCAGAGTTATCAGACCTGGGAAACTTGTCTTTCCAGTAAATCCGCTAAAACAATTGCAGTCAGATCCCTAGCAGAAATGCCTTTGCATTATAATAGCCACCTTGTTCCCTGTAGGGATGAAAGCCCAAGACTGTGGATCACATATGCTTGGCTGGAGCTGGTTCTGTGTTTTTAGTCCAATTAGGGAAGGATTTTTGGTCCCTGGGTTTTTTGTAGCTGCTCCTCTCAGGCCAGAAAAATGGGTTAGGAAAAGACCAAAAAAAAAAAAGGGAAAACAAAAACCGCGGAGCAGTTCTCCCTCTGGCTCAGGAAATTCCAATGTTAATGAAGCCACCTGGGAAGGGGAGGGGAGGGTTCAGATAAACAGGAGAGAGTAGCACCCCGGAATATAGACAAAGTTACTTACCTTGCTTTGGATGACTGTTTTATCTGAGATTCCCGAGGGGCGCATCGCCTGTGTGCAAGCTGGCTGGGTAGAGATTGCCCCTGAGGGTCAGGCCCGCATTCCATGCTTGCGCTGTCTCAGAAGCCATGGTCAGTTCCTCCGCTGCCAGTCCAAAGCCCAGCGTCAAGGTTCCCCGGCTGGGACGCTGCACTCCAGGCTCCAAAAACAGTCGCTGCCTCCCGGTGACTTCTCCTCCTGTCAGCCGCGTTGCTGCGCCACCTGTGTGCACTGCCTGGGCTTCCCCCGAGGTCAGTTCAGGGGGCTGGGGCTGCGCCCCATGTTTGCACTGTCACAGGATACCATGCTCAGCTCCCCTGTGCCCAGTCCAAAGCCCCGCGCCAAGGTTCCCCGGCTGGGACACCGCACTCCCGGCTCCAAAACCAGTCGCTGCCTCCTGGCGGCTTCTCCTCCCACCAGCTGCATCGCCACGCCGCCCGCACGGACCGGCTGGGCCCCCTCCCGAGGTCAGTTCAGGGGGTAGGGCTGCACCCCGTGTTTGCACCATCACAGGATGCCGTGCTCAGCTCCCCTGCACCCAGTCCAAAGCCCAGTGCCAAGGTTTCCTGACTGGGACTCTGGCTCCAGGCTCCGAAAACAGTCACTGCTTCCCCGTAGTTGTTCGTTCTCAGTCTCTGTCACTCAGGTCAACTCTTTAAATCTGTGTTTGTTGGTCAGGGTTCGTAGATTGTCAAGTATGTCATCGATTCACTTGTTTTTCCGAGTCTTTGTTACAAAAATAGTTTTTTTTTTTGTTACAAGAGGGATCCGAGGTAGCGTCTACCTAGTCAGCCATCTCGGCCCCCTCCTCTTTCCTGTCTTTTTAATGACCTCTTGCTTTCTTCATGTATGATGTCCTTGATGTCATTCCACAACTCATCTGGTCTTCAGTCATTAGTGTTCAATGCGTCAAATCTATTCTTGAGACGGTCTCTAAATTCAGGTGGTATATACTCAAGGTTGTACTGGCTCTCGTGGACTTGTTCTAATTTTCTTCAATTTCACCTTGAACTTGCATATGAGCAACTGATGGTCTGCTCTGCAGCTGGCTCCTGGCCTTGTTCTGACTGATGATATTGAGCTTTTCCATGGTCTCTTTCCACAGATGTAGTCAATTTGATTCCTGTGTATTCCATCTGTGCGGTCCATCTGCAGTTGCCATTTATGTTGTTGAAAAAAAAGTATTTGCGATGAAGAAGTCATCGGTCTTGCTAAAATCTATTATGCAATCTCCAGCATCGTTTCTATCACCAAGGCCATATTTTCCAACTACTGATCCTTCTTTGTTTCCAACTTTCAAATTCCAATCACCAGTAATTATCAACGCATCCTGATCGCATGTTCGGTCAATTTCAAATTGTAGAAGCTGGTAAAAATCTTCAATACCTTTATCTTTAGCCTTAGTGGTTAGTGCATAAATTTGATTAACAGTCATATTAACTGGTCTTCCTTGTAGGCGTTCGAATATTATCTTACCACTGACAGCTTTGTACTTCAGCATAGATCTTGAATTTTCTTTCTGATGATGAATGCAACGCCATTGCTCTTCAACTTGTCATTCCTGGCATAAAACACTGTATGATTGTTCGATTCGAAATGGCCAATACCAGTCCATTTCAGCTCACTGATGCCTAGGATATCAATGTTTATGCATTCTATTTCATTTCTGATGATTTCCAATTTTCTTAGATTCATACTTTGTACATTCCATGCTCCGATTATTAATGGATGTTTGCAGCTGTTTCTTCTCATTTTGAGTCGTGCCACATCAGCAAATGAAGATCCTAAAAACTTGACTCCATCCACGTCATTATGGTTGACTCCACTTTGAGAACGCAGCTTTTCTCCAGTCGTCTTTTGAGTGCCTTCCAACCTGGGGGGTCGGGGGTGGGGGGCTCACCTTTCGGCACTCTACCAGGCAACATTCCGGAGCTATTCATAAGTTTTTCACTGGCTAATTCTTTTCAAAAGTAGACTGCTGGGTCCTTCTTCCTAGTCTGTCTTAGTCTGGAAACTCAGCGGAAACCTGTCCGCCATGGGTCACCCCGCTGGTATTTGTATACTGGTGGCATAGCTTCCAGCATCACAGCAACAAGCAATCCCCCACAGTATTACAAACTGACACACCAAGAAGAGGCAAGGAAATCCTAAGAATGAGGAAGAGCTAGCCCAAAAGGATTTAAAAATATATTATAAAACTGTGGTAACTGAAACTAAGAAATTAGGATGTGATCAGACAAATCCATGGGCCAAGAATATACAGAAAAACATACGGGTACTTAGAATATGATAAAGATGACATTTTATGTCATTGGGGAAAAAGATGAATAGCTGATAAATGGTGTAGGGCAAGTTGGTAGCCATTTAGAATCAAATTAAGTTGAACCTGAGCCTCATACTGAATACTGTGATATATTCCAGATACATCAATGAAGTATCAAATCACTTTTAAAATTATCTCAAAGTAAGGAAGGCACAAAGTACACAAATCCCAGAAGGTAGATCTGAGCACAAAATTAAAAAAAAAATTGTGTGGCAAAACAACAATAAAAATCCAATTATACTTAAAGTTAAAAAATTAGTGAAAATATTTACGATTCATTTATATACAAAAGAATTAATTTCCAAAATGCATAAAGTGGTCCTACAAATCATTAAGAAAAGCACATGAACCGTTCTAGTTGAAAAAGGGGCAAAGGAACAGTTTAAAAAAAAAAGATAATAGCTATTATATAAATGAAAAGATCCTCAATCACACATATCCCGAGAGCAATGGAGAATTTAACAAATTAGGTTTTACCATGTTGTACTTGCATATTCTATGGAGAATAATTTGAAAAGTTATCCATCAAATATGTATATATTACTATATATGTTTATATAATTTAATGCCAGAATCCCACAACTATTAATTCTTCCAGTAAATGTACTTGCATATTTGTAAAATGACTTTCATCCAGGGATAATCACTTCAGTATTTTTTGTAGCAGGAAACCTATATGTCCGTCTAAAGGGGACTAGCTATGAGACTGAGAAAAAACGAAGCGGTACTTTTACAAATAAACATGGCTCAGCTTCCAAGATACACAGGTGGAAAGAACAGACCGCTGTGTAGTATGTTACAATTCGCATTTTTAAAACAGGAATATACACATACATCTTCTACCTGGATAGATAAGAAACCAGTAACACTAGTCATTTTGGACGCTAACTGAGGAACAAAAGGTACAGCTAGTTTTACAGTATATCTTTTTATACCAATTAAATTTTGAACCATTCACCAAAACAAATAAAATTAAAAGGTGCTCATTATTAAAAAACCAAACCCCGAAATTGGCAAATCTTCATTATAAAGAGAAAAGTGATATATAATCTCCCTACAGAGAAGCAGTCCCGGTAGCATTTTGTGTAAATACGGCAGATTCTTGTTATTCACAGTATAGTTCCCGCATTATACAGTGAATACGGAACCAACGTTGTTCAGCCTCAGCTGGGAACATCCACACTGGGCAACTAAAATTTTTCACAGCTCTGTGTATACATGTCCAGGAATGACCTCAAAAGGGTGGCAAGTATTGATTTGGGGGTTACATGTAAGTTTTAGTGAGTAGGTGAATTTGCAAACAGGAAATCAGTGAATAAATCAGGATCAACGGTATTTCCTTGCAGTCTTTTTTACCTCTGCCCTTTTTAAAAAAAAATGAGAGCTAAAAGGTACTCATTAATATCATGCTCTTTTTCTTTTAAATAATCTAAACTTTCCTCATCTTCAAGTTCATTGTTTCTAAACTTTTTAATTACGGATATTTTCAAACATGCATAAAAGTAGAGAGAATAGGAAAATGAAACCCACCACCTGGCTTCGACAATTTTCAACAAGAAGCTAACCTGGTTTCATCTAAAGCCCCTCACCACCACCCAATCTAACTGGGATTACTGTGATACAAATTCCAGAAATCGCATATTAAACCTTGATATATAACCCTAAAAGATATGATTATAGAAGTACTTTGAAAAGGCATAATCACAATACCACTTATCTTACATAACAGATAATTCTTAATAACATCAGATACAGAGTTCAAACTTGCCCAATTAGCTCATGAATGTTTTTATTTGTTTGAATCAAGAGCCAAATAAAATCTACACAAATTAGCTCTTTTATCCAAGGGTTCCTCTCACATCTTTTCTATTTTTTTGTTACAGTTTGTAGAAGAACCCAGGTCATTTGTCCTGTAGTGTTTTTCAGATTTTGTTGACTGAATCTCCCTGGTGTCATTTAATAGGATTCTCTGTCCCCTGAATTTCCTGTAAGCTGGTGGTTAGATTAAAAAACTTGGTAAGATTTAGGTTTATTTGTCAATAACTTGTCATAGCAGTGTTGTAGACTCCTACTGCATAATTTCAGGAAGGACAAAACGTCTAATCGTCTTTTGTGTATCAATTTTAAAGGCAATATAATATTTCATTGTATAGATTTACCATCCTTTAACCATGCCCCTATGCAATTGCTGATTTCATGTTATTACAAGAAAATCCTTGCATACAAAACTCTATCTGTATTTTGGATTTCTTTCTTTAGGGAAAGTCATAGAAGCAGAATTGCTAAAGTATGAATGTTTTTAATGCATACAGCCAAATCATTCTTTAAAAGACTCTCTACATTCCCACCAAGTGGGTACTAGACTGACTTTCATCAAATCCTTGCCACTATAAAATTTTCTCATTTTAAATTTGTTAATTTGATAAGGGAAAAATATAACCACATATGATCTTTTTTTTTTTTTTTAATAAAAAGGAAAACTTTCTGGGGCTGTTTATTAGCTAGCTGCATTTTCTTTTAGAAATTATCTATTACATGTTTGCCTACTACTTAGTAGTAAGAATAATTTTTCCCTTTTATTTCTGGCAAAGATACTTTCAACAGAAAAGTAGACAATGGTTTTCTTAAAAAAGAAACACATCAAAGATTCAGGTAGTATATGGCAAACAAGCTTAACTCTCAATCCAAAAAGCAGTATAACATTACTCAGCAATAGATTGAAAAAAGAGACATCCTTCCACCAGTCATAGAGATTCATGAATTTAAACATCATTTAACTAAACCAAACACAAATAAAAAACAAAAGCTTTCATTTAAAATCTCATTCCTCACCCCCAGCATAAGTCCCTGAAGCTTTTAAGCTTTGTATATCGAAGAGTTGTGATGTAAGAACTAAATCCCTGATAGTGATCTCAATATCAAGTGGAATTAATCTAAATAGCTTTCAAGTCAGTTTGCTGTTCATCAGGAATAAAGGATATCCTTGTTTTAAAAACAGCCCATATTAGAAAATGTATGTAGAAATGGAAGTCTCTTTCTTTTAAACCTCTTTCTGAATATAGTTTAATTCCTTATGGTTTTTTTCTTTTTTAAATGAGTAAGTTACTATGAAGCTGGCTTTTAAAGTAGTAAACGAATATACTGTGTAACTTTTTACAAAGAAGAGCTTAATCAGAATCTCTTTCCTAGTACTTTTTCACTTAAGGGAAGAAACAGACTAGAAGAACTAGGTAGACCCAATTTAGATTAACAGTCATAAAATGTAACATCAGAAGTGTCTCTGATGGAGAAAAACACTCACAAAGACTAATGTTAATAGTTACAGTTTCTGGTTGAGTGCTAAGTATTTGCAAAGCATTTGACATACATTTTATTCTAATTATCACCTCAGAATTGTGAAGTTGAGGTCATTACCCACGCATCACAGATAAGAAAAATGAGGTTGACTGATTAGTACCTTGCCCAGTGTCCCATAGGATTTGAACCTTGGCCTATCCATCCAAAATTAAGAAACGTATGAAATGGGAACAGAAATTGGTACAGCACTCCCTAAAACAAAACTGACTCCAAATGATGTGAAAATATAGAAACAAAGCTGAATCAATTTTGAAATTAGGAAGAGTCAGATAATAAAATTCAATCATATTCATTCAACATGGGCAGACACAGGGAACTTGGTATATGAGACAAAAGTACTGCATTAATAAAAAGCTTTATTAATAAAAAGCTTTTTTTAAACTAGAGGTTCATTATTTAAAAAACAAAAGTAATAAAATTAATCTAGAAAAAAATTAAAAACAAATATCCATAATCCTACCATCCAGAGACAAATGACAATAACCCCTTATTTAAAAAAACTGCTTTTTTCACTTAATCATGTATCAAAAACAGCCATCCTATACAATAATGAATTAAATCAGTTTTACTTAATATTAAAGATTTCAAATTGTTTCCAATATTTTTCAATTATAAAAAACACCTCTATATAAAAAACTAGAAAAATTCCTTGAAAATTTATCTTTATACATATTCTTAATTATTTCCTTAAAATAAATTTCTCAAAGCTATTGCTGTTAGGTGCCACCGAGTCAGCTCCTACTCACAGTGACCCTATGCACAACAGAATGAAACACTGCCCTGTCCTGCACCATCCTCAAAACTGTTGCTACGTTTGAGCCCATTGTTGCAGCCACTGTGCCAATACGTCTCATTGAGGGTCTTCCTCTTTTTCGCTGATCCTCTACTTTACCAAGCATGACATCCTTCTCCAGGGACTGGTCCCGCCTGATAACATGTCCCAACTACAAGAGACGAAGTCGCATCATCTTTGCTTCTAAAGAGCATTCTGGCTATACTTTCAAGACAGATTTGTTTGTTTTGCTGGCAGTCCATGGTATCTTCAATATTCTTTGCCAACACCATAATTTAAAGACATGGACTCTTCTTTGGTCTTCCTTACTCATCGTCCAACTTTCACATGCATATGAGGCAACTGAAAACATCATAGCTTGGGCCAGGTGCACCTTAGTCCTTAAAGTGACATCTTTGCTTTTTAACACTTTAAAGGGGTCTTTTGAAGCAGATTTGCTCAATGCAATACGCAGTACGTTGTTTCATTTCTTGACTGCTGCTTCCATGGGCATTGACTGTGGATTCAAGTAAAATGAAATTCTTGATGACTTCAATCTTTTCTCCATTTACTATGATGTGGCTTACTGGTCCAGTTGTGAGGATTTCTATGTTGAGGTGCAATCCACAATGAAGGCTAGGTCAATGGATATAAACGATTTAAAAGCTTTTCATCTGTATTTTCAACTTGTTCTATAAAAATATTTATCAGTTTGCACAGGCCAAACAGATAAATTTGACAACACACATTCTTTTTTTTTTTTCTTCCATTTGATGAAAGGTTCATTATTACAGTACAAAAAGGCTTTATTATAAGCAGCATTCATTTGTATGAAGATGTTATAGTTAAAATGAGCTCACATGTCACTTGGTATAAAATAGCTTCTCAAGTTGTGGCCACAACTAAATTTGAAATCAAATTAGAGCTATAAAGCTGAAGGGCCAGTCTCCTGAATTTGCTTGCACTGCAGCAATTATAAAGGTTTTCTCCAAGTAGCCTTACTATGTCCCTGGGTGGCACAGAGAAGATGGTTAGGCACTGACTACTAGCTGAAAGGTTGGCAGTTCTAACCCACCCAGAGATGCCTTGGGAGACAGGCCAGGTACCTGCTTTCAGAAGGTCACAGCCTTGAACACCCTCTGGAGCCATTCGACACTGCACACGGGCGGCTGCTGTGAGTTGTAATCAACTCAACAGCAACTTACAATAAAAGTCTTACTATAAGAAAATTTTCTTTAAAAAATTGGTGATGAATTATGTCCAAATGCTGTTAACTGTTCAAGATGGGTGCACAGGAGTTTAGTAACTAGTCACCCTACTTTTGGGAATGCTTAAAATTCACAGTGAAAAAAAAAAGCCAAATTTATCTATATGGGATAGACATACATGCTGACATCTGTTTAAAGATAAGGGGATGATCATCTGAGTAATTTCTCAAGTTTTCTTATTTAGTACGAATTATTTCATTGTGAGTCTTTATGCTTTTGGTGTTATTGGTCATAAAAAAGTATTAACAGTAATTATTTCTGGGTAATAAGATATGGTTGATTATTCTCTCCCTTTAGGCTGTTTCTACCTTTCTACAACGCTTTTAAGTTGCTTTTACAATAAAAAAAAAAAAAAGCATTTTAAAGAAAAATAAAAGCAAAACAAAAACCTATCATATATTTGAATGCTACATTGGCAGCGTTTTTTAACTGGGTAACCATCTACCTCTTCATAGTATTTTCCTAAATTTCAGATGAAAAGTTATGTAAATTTAGCTTGTTTTAGCCACATATCCCCTTGTAAGAATTTATCTTTTGGGTATCCTTTGTGACTATAATTTGTCATGTAATACGTGGCTTTTCCCATAGAAGTGATTCACAGCAATGTGCCCTGGTTCACATCTGCTATTTACCTGAGCCTGTTCTAGGGTTTCTTTTTTTTGGATTCTAGGCACCTGAGATGCAGTGGAAAGGTCCTTCCTCTAGTGAAGCTCACATTCCAAGGAGACAGACAGTGGTGACTAATTCAGCAATACTTACCTAAGTCTGTCTCATCACTAGCGATAAACAGTTCCACATGAGCCTGTTTCCTGCATAACAGGATATGTCTTTAAGAGCCAGAATTTTAATCTTTTCAGATATAAATAACTTTAAAGCTTATATATTTTCTACCTTTTAAATTAAGAGTATCTCCTCTTGATAATCAGGGAGACACATAGTTTCTGGAAATTCCGTGGTTAGCATAAATTACGATTAAGACTGCAATCTTCTAGAACAACGGTTGGTAAACTATGGCCCATGAGGCAAATCCAGTCTACTGCCTGTTTTTCAACGGCCTGTGAGATAAGAACAGTTTTTATACTTTTAAAGGGCTATTTAAAAAAAAAAACAGGAAAAAATCAAAAAGAAGGTTGCAACAGAGACCACCACAAGTGGGCTGCAAACCTACAACGTTTACTCTCTGACCCTTTACAAAACGTTTGCTGTTCCCCTATTCTAGAAGACATCCACCTCCAAACCAGATTTGCTGGCATTAAACACCTGCGCTGGTAGGCAGCTCTAGTCCTGAGTCACCTTCTCAGCCGTCTGGGAACAAACATGCAGCAGAAGCTTTGTGATTTCTGAGACAGGCTGTCCTCAAAGTTTTGTTATATATACTCCATCTCTTTTCAATACTTTCAAGTCAGCCCTGTCTTTCATTCTTATTTAATTTTCACAAAGATCTCAGCAAACTGCCTGGTCTAAAACACAAATGATCTGTAAGTTAAGGGGCCTCTTTTGGAGGCCTGGTCTTCTACCCACATATTCAGAGGTTATCTTCTCTCCCTATTAGTCTCTTAGACCTGCCCAGGGGGCCACAGAAAAAAAGGAAGCAGTAAATGGCATGTTCCTTTGTTAAGGAAACAACCAAACCACGCACATGCATTTGAAATGTTGGTGTGCCAAAACTGCAACCGGCTGAGGATTAGACAAAGGAACATTCAGGGTCATTAGTAAGAAACCCCTCCAGAATGAATTTTGTATGTGTGTGTGGTCAATGCCTGTTTCCTATAGTTTTTAAAAATGTAATTCTATCCCACATCTATTTCATATCTGTTCTTCTAACCATTTGTGGGCTTAAATTCCTAAAAACTAAGCTGCTGAATCTATGTCTAAAACAAGAATATTTAAGGTCCAAGTCACGGCTGAGGAATTGCACTATGATTATGGGGTAGACTTTCCCCTGTTCACAAATCTCTCTTCAGGGATTCTTGATTCTATTTTGAATACTTTAAGCCACTGAATAAATGATCGCCATATAAGGATGCTTAGGAAAATTACTATAAACCAAACATATATTTTAAAAAGAGGCAGAATAACCACTGGTTAGGAACTTGAAAAGCTGGGAGAAAAGCTTTGTGCATTAAAAAAAGATATGGAAAAAAATAATGCAAATAAAATATTTGGAATTATAAATAACTTATTTTACTTGTGTGTGCCATACAAAGCTCTACTTAAATTACGTACATTTAGTTAAGAGAACAATAATCCTCAGAGAAGGAATTGCAGGCAACTTTTCTGAGCTCATTTTATAAGAATAATCAGACTAGAATATGTGACCTGGTATTTATTCTAGGAGGAAATACAAATTAGTAGTAGCAGCAGCAAATTTCTTTCTGTGGCAATCAAAAACGAAATCAGCTGAGAGGGCAATGAAATATATACTACAGAAACCACTTAAACAGCTCCAGTTAAACGATACTGTAAAAAACGTTTAAGTCAACTAGTGCCATCTAGTAAGCAAGTCATGTAATTACAGGACTCGACTGCTTTGAAACCAAGTTTCAGTTGCGTTGTTTTCCTAACTAGCCAATCTTTTTATTAGGACTTAGGGGAGTATGTGTAAGACATGCTTATCAAACGGTGCTTACAAGACTTGAGAAGGGCATAGTAACTGCATTAAATACAGAATAAGAACCTATGCCTTGAGAAACTGCCATCTAACAAGCTGATGTTTAATAGGGATAAACAAACATGAGCCACACTTTCAATCCGAAGCAAAAGAAACACAGAAACAACACCCTCTTAAAAAAAGACAAACAACTAGCAGTATAAGGACAGGGAGACAAGGTTCAACAGCCACACATATGAAGAGACAATACTGTAATGTGGGAACCAAGCCCACACAAACTGAAGCATCTTCAGAGTGGAATATTGTAAGAAAAGTAAAAGAAATATGCTATGTTTAAAAACTGGAAGGATCATTGACATTTAACTCAGAAAAGACACATGGGAGCCAGCTTTGACTCCCTAAAGAGCTGTCCTGAAGAAGTAGGATTAGTGTTTCGTATGGCTAAAATAAGATAGAACCAACTGAGGGGGTGAGCAAAAAGGAGACAGACTTGCACTGTAAGGAGGAACTTGACACCTGAGTTGAGATAAAAATGCCACTTTCCATTACCAGGGCTATATAAGCAGAGACTGAAAAATGGTAGGTATGAAAAGTTTCAAACACTGGATAGATAACTTTGTTAGATCAGGGGTTAGCAGACTATAGCCCATGGTCCACTTAGTTTGAAATGCAACCTTTACTGGAACACAGGCATAGTCATTCATTTCCATATCATCCATGGCTGCTTTCGTGTTACGACTGCAGAGCTGGGTAACTGCCATGGAGACTGCACAGCTTTAACAAAAAGACTGCCAACCCCTGAATTAGGTAATTTAGAAGACTCCTTCCAACACCTCCTTGCATGTTATTTCAGACTTTTGAGAGAGCTATAACCACAATAGCTTATAAGCTTTGTCAGAATCAGGAATAGGTAGGAGTCCCAATTCAAAAATATTTCTCACTGGGTTGATCCAAAACCTATGAATTTTAGAACTTTAATTCCCTCTCATTTATTTATCTGTCCCCTTCCCATCTCCTCCAAAAAGTGTTATATGATGCATATTGATAAAGCTTAATAAACTGAATTCAAATTAATGCAGTTTGAATCTACCAGTCGCTCCCTGGAAACCCCACGGGGCAGTTCTACCCTGTCCTTTGTGGTTGTTAAGAGTTGAAATCAACTTGATGACAACGGGTTTTTTCAGATGCTGAAAAACCAAGGCTGTGGTTGACAGCTTACTCATAATCATATGCTGGTAATTCCTTAAAATTCCTAACATATACAGTAACAACACAGTGAATAGAATTATTCCATTCATAAACCATGAAATTAAACAAATATAAAATACCACAGGAAATGCTACCAAAGAATTAGAAACTTACAAGTTATCAGAAAAAGTACTGTGAGTGTACACACTCAGACATATCTTGAGAATGTTGTTCTTGTTAGGTGCTATCAAGTTGGTTCCGGCTCATAGCGACCCTATAGGACAAGTGGAACTGCCCCATAGTGTTTCCAGGGAGTGGCTGGTGGATTTGAACTGCCATTTTTTTTTTTCTTGGTTACTGACTTTTTTTTTTTTTTAATTTTTTATTGTGCTTTAAGTGAAAATTTACAAATCAGGTCAGTCTCTCATACAAAAATTTACATACACCTTGCAATACACTCCTAGTTGCTCTTTCCCTAATGAGACAGCACAGTCCTTCCCTCCCGTCTTTCCTCGTGTCCTTTCAGGCAGCTTCTGGCCCCCTCTGCTCTCTCATCTCCCCTCCAGACAGGAGATGCCAATATAATCTCATGTGTCTACTTGATCCAAGAAGCTCGTTCTTCACCAGTATTATTTTCCATCCCATATTCCAGTTCAAAACCTGTCTGAAGAGTTGGCTTTGGAAATGATTCCTGTCTTGGGCTAAAAGAAGGTCTGGGAGCCATGACCACCGGGGTCCTTCTAGTCTCAGTCTGACCATTAAGTCTCGTCTTTTTAAGAGAATTTGGGGTCTGCATCCCACTGCTCTCCTGCTCCCTCAGGGGTTCTCTGTTGTGTTCCCTGTCAGGTTGTGGCCGGGCACCATCTAGTTCTTCTGGTCTCAGGCTGATAAAAGTCTCTGGTTTATGTGGTCCTTTCTGTCTCTTGGGCTTATAATTACCTTGTGTCTTTGGTGTTCTTCATTCTTTCTTGCTCCAGGTGGGTTGAGACCAATTGATGCATCTTAGATGGCCACCTGCTAGAGTTTTAGACCCCAGATGCCACTCTCCAAAGTGGGACGCAGAATGTTTTCTTAATAGATTTTATTATGCCAACTGACTTAGATGTCCCCTGAAACCATGGTCCCTAAACCCCTGCCCCTGCTACACTGGCCTTTGAAGCATTCAGTTTATTCAGGAAACCTCTTTGCTTTTGGTTTAGTCCAGTTGTGCTGACCTCTCCTGTATTGTCTTTCCCTTCACCTAAAATAAAACTTATCTACTATCTAATTAGTGAAAACTCCTCTTCCTCCCTTCCCCCTCTCGTAACCACTGAAGAATATTTTCTTCTCTGTTTAAACTGTTTTTCCATGAACTGCCAACCTTTTGATTAGCAGCCGAGCTCTTTAACCATTACGCCATCAGACTCCATTTTGAAGATGGCCACTATTATTTTATTAAAATAGTCCCTATTCATTATAACAAAAAACAAACAACAAAAGACATACTCAAAACTCATAAACCAAAACCCAGAAAACTGGAAGGATAACAACAAAAACTCACCCCATATTCTACCTCCCAGAAGTAACTATGGTTAACACCCTGGTTGCCTCTCTAGGTGTACTCCTCTCAATTTGTTTCTTTAGTTTTTATAATTTCCCATTAATATCATTCTGTTGTTTTGTCATTTCACCTTTGAACACTTGCGCTGCTGAATTCTTAATTCTCAATAAGTACTATTTCTTTAGCCCAAATATTCACATAGGCTCAGTCCTTACTCTTTTCTTTGGATTACTGTCATTCAGATGGGGTTTATCTTTCTTTTGTGTGCACCTTTCTTTTTTTTGCAGTAATATACTGGTATAGTTGCCATTTATTTCTTTTCATTTTCTCATGCTTAATTAACACAGGGAGCTCTCGCACAGTATAGGTGAATTCTCCTTGGTACCCTACCTTTTGGGACACTTATTTTTCCCCTCTGATCTAGACTATTTTGCTTGGAGAGAGGGGAACTCTCCTTCCCGGAGCTGTGCAGCTTTGTTGGGTTACTTGGGTTTCTTGATGCTGTAAAGATTCTGTCAAGTGTATTGTACAAGGGTATGCTTGTACAATACAAGCATGGATCAAAATCCCATGGATCTGTGGCCCCAACATAGCTTAAACCCTTGAAAATGGTGAGGCCTAACAATTTTTCCTGCTTCTGCTGAAATTCTGGGATATAGGTGTATTCTTTGATGTTATGTAAGGGTACTTAAAAAAACCCTGGTGACATAGTGGTTAAGAGCTATGGCTGCTAACCAAAAGGTCAGCAGTTCAAATCCACCAGGGCTCACTGGAAACCCTATGGGGCAGTTCTACTCTGTCCTATATGGTCGCTGTGAGTCGAAATCGACTCAATGGCAATGGTTTTTTTTTTTTTAAGTACACTTATTCATTCTTTCAGTCTGATTATATTCAAACTGGGAGATGCCTGGTAAAAAAGCTCAGGACTTGGTAAATTCAATTTCTTTCTCTCAATGACATCTGAAAGATGGGATTACACCAGGATTTCTTTCTTTTTCAACCTTTACTTTTTGAAGTTATGGCATGAAATTGTGTGGTTGCTACTTGTGATTTTGGCGGGGGGGCCCTAGGTTTTTTGTTTAAACTATTTTTTATTTGTTTCACCAAAAACAAGATTTTATGGTCTAGTTTCATTTCACCATCTTTACCTGGATGTGTCTGGTTATGCTTGTAAATAAAAGCTTTAACTGAATATGCATAATACTAAAACTCTGATAGACAGTAAGGAATTAGCAATCAAGAGAAATGGCCAGAATTTTAAATAAGATGGCACTTTTTTTTTTTTTTTTTTTAATCCTCAAATGAATCTCAAAAAATGAGTCAAATGTTTAGAACAACCCGATTAGCTCTTCTGTGGGCCTGTTACATTTATACAGAGGTTTTACAACAAAAAAAATCATTTTTTAACTTTTAGATAAATTTCTTTCTATTTAAGTTTAGAGCTCCTGAATTTTGAATTGCTGTTTTAATTATACTTTTATACTCACAGGCCAAGGCTGTAGATCATCCAATCCCTTTTCTAATTTCTCAATATCTGGAAATTTTGTGGCTCCATCGGCATCTGCCATAAGGATCTTTTTTCCTCGAGAACTGAATACACCCTATATTTAAAAATTATAAGTAAAAGAAATTTGCTTAAAATTATGGCTAAATTCAAGTACATTTTAGCCTGTTCTGCTTTACTTAAAATACGAAAGAGTAAAATATTAGGTATGAAATGGCAAAAGGAAGCCAAGGTTCACTAAAAATAAAATGCATTGATAAGATCTTCCCAAATGCACCTATTTCATTATTTTAAAAATGTTATGCAGTCATACTACTATTTCGGAAAATAGCAAGATAATAAAATAGACTTGGACAACTTAAAAAGATATTCTGCATCAATGAGCATAAAAAATGTAAAATATTTACTGGTAATATATTTTTATTATATATGCATTACATACAGTGTTTACAAGGCGTCAGGATCTACCTAGGGCAGCATACAAAGAACATGTTTATGGACAGACTGAACAAACTTACAAGTAAATGCACACACACACACACCATCACTGTGAAAAACATCATAAGATTATAGATCTTTAATATTCTTTATAAATAGCAAAAAACCAAACCTGTTGCCGTCAAGTTGATTCCAATTCATAGCAACCCTACAGGACAGAGTAGGACTGCCCCATAGAGTTTCCAAGGAGCGCCTGGTGGATATGAACTGCTGACCTTTTGATTAGCAGCTGTAGCACTTAACTACTACACTACCAGGATTTCCATTCTTTATAATGGGACCTGAAGTATTTTAAATTGATGCTGAATAAAGAAGTCTGGGCTATCATTAAAACTTCGGAAGTATGGACGCATCCAAATCTATTTTTTCATTCAAGGCCCCCGATGCTTAGCAAAATTATGCCATTCAATTCTGAACTGACTGGTCTCTTATGCAAATTATGGCTATAGAGTACATATTTCATACAGAAATATGCCACACATCAATTCGATTTCTGTGCTGTAGTTGAGGGAACAGTTTCTTAAGTATAAATATATTTATGGTTTGGTACAGTGAAAATAAAAATTTTTTTAATTTTACAGTGAAATACAACTTTGATAACATGTAACAGTGTAAACATAGGTAAGACACGTACAGTGTAGACAGAGATCTGATTAGCTATTCTGTGGCCTAATGAGCCCAGAATTAGTGTCTGTGATGTGTTTTATAACACTCATTAGGAAATGGAGGATAAAGTAGAAACACAAACAAACAAAACATCTCAACAATATATACAGAGTTCTAGAAAAGTGAAAACATTACAAGGTACAAAATCTGGAGCTATTAGTTTGAAATTAAAAAAAAATCAATAAATGTCTAACCATTTAATGACACATAATAAGGTTACTAGAAACCCTGGTGGCGTAGTGGTTAAGTGCCACGGCTGCTAATCAAGGGTTGGCAGTTTGAATCCGCCAGGCGCTCCTTGGAAACTTTATGGGGCAGTTCTACTCTGTCCTATAGGGTCGCTATGAGTCGCAATCGACTCAAAGGCACTGAGTTTGGTTTTTCGTTTGGAATAAGGTTATTATTTAGCATTATTGGAAAACTGCCCTTAGCCTTCAAATCTGTTAAAGCCTACCATCTTGGGGGAAAAAAAGGGCTTCTTTGGAGCCTGCTACTCTCCTGTGTTACCATCTATGACCCTGACTTCACTGCCAAATTCCTTAGAAAGGTAGTCTACATGAGTGGCTTCTGTTTCTGGTCTACACAACCATAGTCTATCCCCTCTGACTACTCTGTGATTTTTCTTCCTCCTCATTTCACCAAGGCCTGGCTCTCATCTTTCTCTACACTCTCTTTATTGCCAATTTTATGGCTTCAACTTCATCTGATGATGTGGACTCAAAAACTGACTAACATCCTCTCCCCCAAGCTATTCTGGACACTCTGCCTAAGTAATTCTTAATTCTCTTTGAACACTCGGTTCAGAATTTACCTCCTGTGGGAAGTCTTCTCTGATCCTCCCAGGCTGAGTGTGGTGCCAATATTTTACATATACTTTTGCAGAGCACAGATAACATTGTACAGTACTTGTTTTCTAATCTGTCTCTCCTACTAAACTGTGACATCCTACTAAACTTAGGGTGTATGTCTTTAATCTCAGTATCTCTAATAAAGTATGTGTCATGTGTAGCAGATACTCCAATGCTGGGTGAAAAAACAAATGGATGGATTTAAGGCCCTCTGTGATCTTGTATCAATCCCATTTTCTTTTCACAAATCCTGTGACCCCAGTAAGAGTAAACTCTTTGTTCCCAGCATATATCCTGAGATACAGACAATCTATCTTTTCCTGTTTGATGACTGGCATGCTCTTCTCTTAGATCTTTCTCCATGGATTATAGAGTTAAACTGGCCTAATCCAAATCTTCACTCTACCTCTTAATACGTTACCCCAAGTAAGTTACTTTAGTTATCTATGCCTCATTTTCCTCATCTCTATAATCAGGAAACCCTGATGGTGTAGTGATTAAGAGCTACAGCTCTAACCAGAAGGTCAGCAGTTCAAATCCACCAGGCGCTCTTTGGAAACCTATGGGGCAGTTCTATTTTGTCCTGTAGGGTCGCTGTGAGTCAGAATTGACTCAAAAACAATGGGTTTGGTTTTGGTTTTATAACCAAAATAGTACCTAACTCATGAGAGATTGTGAGGAGGATTAAATGCGATAATTATGTTGAAGTGGTTCATTTACTGTCCAGCTTAAAATTACCAATCAGTGAGTGGAAGCCAGCGATGACTATTGTTGAAGGCCTGGCTTCACTGACACACCCTGTGTGAAGTCTCTGCTATTTTCCTCCTGTGGAAGCCAGGGCTGACTACTGTTGAAGGCCTGGCTTCAAGGACACACCCCGTGTGAAGTCTCTGCTATTTTCCTCCTGTGGAAGCCAGGGCTGACTACTGTTGAAGGCCTGGCTTCAATGACACACCCCGTGTGAAGTCTCTGCTATTTTCCTCTTGTGGAAGCCAGGGCTGACTACTGTTGAAGGCCTGGCTTCAATGACACACCCTGTGTGAAGTCTCTGCTATTTTCCTCCTGTGGAAGCCAGGGCTGACTACTGTTGAAGGCCTGGCTTCAATGACACACCCTGTGTGAAGTCTCTGCTATTTTCCTCCTGTGGAAGCCAGGGCTGACTACTGTTGAAGGCCTGGCTTCAGTGACACACCCTGTGTGAAGTCTCTGCTATTTTCCTCCTGTGGAAGCCAGGGCTGACTACTGTTGAAGGCCTGGCTTCAGTGACACACCCTGTGTGAAGTCTTTGCTATTTTCCTCCTGTGGAAGCCAGTGCTGACTATTGTTGAAGGCCTGGCTTCAATGACACACCCTGTGTGAAGTCTTTGCTATTTTCCTCCTGTGGAAGCCAGTGCTGACTATTGTTGAAGGCCTGGCTTCAATGACACACCCTGTGTGAAGTCTTTGCTATTTTCCTCCTGTGGAAGCCAGTGCTGACTATTGTTGAAGGCCTGGCTTCAATGACACACCCTGTGTGAAGTCTTTGCTATTTTCCTCCTGTGGAAGTCAGTGTTGACTACTGTTGAAGGCCTGGCTTCAGTGACACACCCCGTGTGAAGTCTTTGCTATTTTCCTCCTGTGGAAGCCAGTGCTGACTACTGTTGAAGGCCTGGCTTCAGTGACACACCCTGTGTGAAGTCTTTGCTATTTTCCTCCTGTGGAAGCCAGTGCTGACTACTGTTGAAGGCCTGGCTTCAATGACATACCCTGTGTGAAGTCTTTGCTATTTTCCTCCTTTGGAAGCCAGTGCTGACTATTGTTGAAGGCCTGGCTTCAATGACACACCCTGTGTGAAGTCTCTGCTATTTTCCTCCTGTGGAAGCCAGTGCTGACTATTGTGGAAGGCCTGGCTACAATGACACACCCTGTGTGAAGTCTTTGCTATTTTCCTCCTGTGGAAGTCAGTGTTGACTACTGTTGAAGGCCTGGCTTCAATGACACACCCTGTGTGAAGTCTTTGCTATTCTCCTCCTGTGGCTGAGACCATTAGCCACCTACCCAGTATCTATTTTTCCCTTCTTCCTACTAACATAACCCTAACGTAACACTTTCCACTTCTTCCTTGGAAGTAGGGGTGGCCACGTGACACCATTGTGGCCAATGAGACATAAGGAAAAGTTATTGCGTGAAACTTCAGGGAAAATCCCTTAGAAGAGGGCAAACCAGCTGGCATGTGTCTTTTGCCCTCTACCCTTCTCCCTCCCATCCGGAATGTGCATGCGGTGCTCCAGGAGTCACCTTGCCCGTATGAGAAAGAGGAATGACAAGTTTGGAGCTGGGGCTTTGCTGATACCATAAAGTTGCTGAACAAGCCCTGGCCTGCCTACTTTTAGGGGGAGAGAAGTCAATAAACCTCTAAGTCATCTAAGGCTCTATTATTTGGCTTTCTTTCACGTGCAGCAAATCTTTATTCCTACACAATATGCCTCACCTAAAAAGAATCTCTTCTTTCTTGGATTTTTATAGCACTTTATCTGTACCTCTCTCATAAGTACAATCACTTTATTCTTTACTTATGAACATGGTTATTTTTTCCATTAGACTGTAAATTTCATCAGGGCTGACCCATATCAGATTCATTTTAGTTCACAACACCATGCTCAACAGAGTGTCTTCACGTGGTAAACAAAAGCATTCTGTAAACTGCAAAGAAATCACATAATATTATTTGGTGTCTAAATCAAAGGCACATAGAAGTAGACGGTAACATTTTGAACAAATGATTAAGATAAACATATTTTTATGAATCACCCAGTACGTTATAGATACAGCACGGTACTTTTAGATCTGGTTTAAGATATATATATATAATTGGAAACCCTGGTGGCATAGTGGTTAAGTGCTACAGCTGCTAACCAAAAAGGCTGGCAGTTCGAATTCACCCAGTGCTCCTTGGAAATTCTATGGGACAGTTCTACTCTATCCTACAGGGTCGCTATGAGTTGGAATTGACTCAATGGCAATGGGTTTGGTTTATATATAAAATTATTATTAAAAATGTTTCCACACAGAAGAAAACATTCTTTGATGGTTACAAAGGTACGGAAGGCGGGAGGGGGGCATTCACTAACTAGATAGTAGACAAGAATTAACTCAGGTGAAGGGAAGGACAACACATAATACAGGGGAAGTCAGCACCACTGGACTAAACCAAAAGCTAAGAAGTTTACTGAATGCAGCCAAACACTTCAAGGGACAGAGTAGCAGGGGCGGGAGTCTGGGGACCATGGTTTCAGGGGACATCTAGGTCAACTGGTACAACAAACTGTACTTAGAAAACGTTCTGCATCTCACTTTGGTGAGTGGCGTCTGGGTCTTCAAAGCTAGCAATCGGCATCTAAGATGCATCAATTGGTCTCAACCCACCTGGAGGAAAGGAGAATGAAGAACACCAAAGAGTCAAGGAAGATATGGGCACAAGAGACAGAAAGGGCCACATAAACCAGAGACTCCATTAGCCTGACACCAGAAGAACTAGATGGAGCCTGGCTTCCACCAATGACTGCGCTGACAGGGAACACAACAGAGAATCCCTAACGGAGGGGGAAAAGTGGGGTGCAGAACTTAAACTCTAATAAAAAAGACCAGACTTAATGGTCTGACTATGACTGGAGGGACCCCAGAGGACACAGCCCCTAGACTCTGTTAGACCAGAACTAAAACCATTCCCAAAGCCAACTCTTCAGACAAAGATTAGGCTGGACTATGAGACACAAAATGATACTGGTGAGGAGTGTGCTTCTTAGCTCAAGTAGGCACAGGAAACTAAATGGGCAGCTCCTGCCCAGAAGAGAGATGAGAATGCAGAGGAGGACAGGAGCTGGTTGAATGGACACGGGAAATACAGCATGGAGAACAGGTGTGTACTGTCACATTGTGGGGAGGGCAACTAGGGCCACATACCAATGTATGTGTAAGTTTTTGTATGAAAAACTAACTTGAATTGTAAACTTTTACTTAAAGGACAATAAAAAAAGGAAAAAAAAATGCTATTAAGGCATTCATCAAAGTACCTGAAGAAAGAAACAGGCATATAATTAATGCATCCTGACATTTATATGTGACAGAGTTTCAGGGTAACAAGTGGTAGAGTTTTAGAGGCTAGGCAGTCAATTCCACGTTAGAGTCCCAGACAATTAGGATCCAGTGTTGCGGCTTAATTCTTTATATTACCCACTACTGAATATGTTTCACATACTTGATGATAAAATACTGCATTTTCTCTTTAAGTGTGTGTGTGTGCACGCGTGCGTGCATGCGTGCGTGTGTAAAATGCCCACGGAACTGAATTAAATGATTATCTGGAAAAAACAAATGTTTCCAGAAAGGGAAGAAGCCCCGGGTAAGTAAATCACTACTGAAAAAGACTAAAGTAGGAGGACTGACACCACCTGACCTCAGAACCTACTATATGGCTACAGTAGTCAAAACAGACTGTTACTTGTGTAACGACAGATATGTTGACCAATGGAACAAAATTGAGAATCCAGGTGTAAATCCACCCACCTACAGTCACCAGATCTTCGACAAGGGCCCAAAGTCCATCAAATGGGGAAAAAAGAGCCTTTTTAACAAATGGGGTTGGCAAAACTGGATGTCCCTCTGTAAAAAAATGGAACAGGATCCATACCTCACGCCATACAAAAAAACTAATTCAAAATGGATCAAAGACCTAAATATAAAGCCCAAAACTATAAAGTTCATAGAAGATAAAACAGGATCAATGCTAAAGGCCCTAATACACAGCATTAACAGAATATAAACCATAACCAACAACACACAAACTTCAGAAGATAAGCTAGACAACTGGGATCTTCTAAAAACTAAACAATGATAATCAAAAGACTTCACCAAAGAAGTAAAAAGAGAACCTAGAGACTGGGAAAAAATTTTGGGGTATTACAAATCAGACAAAGGTCTAATCTCTAAAATCTACAAGAAAACCCAACACCTCTACAACAAAAAGACAAATAATCCAACTAAAAAATGGGCAAAGGAAATGAACAGACACTTCACCAAAGAAGATATTCAAGTGGCTAACAGACACATGAGGAAATGCTCATGATTTCTAGCTATTAGAGAAATGCAAATCAAAACCACAGGAGATGCCATCTCCCAGCATTACTGGCATGGATCAATAAAACAGGAAATAAATGCTGGAGAAGCTGCGGGGAGATGAGAACTCTTATGCACTGCTGGTGGGAATGCAAAATGATACAACCATTTTGGAAAATGATATGGCACTTCCTTAGAAAGCTAGAAATAGAAATACCATATGATCCGGCATTCCCACTCCTAGGAATATATCCTAGAGAAATAAAAGTTGTCAGACAGACAGACATAGGCACACCCATATTCACTGCAGTATTGTTCACAATAGCAAAAAGATGCAAACAACTTAGATCCCCATCAATAGATGAATGGATAAACAAACTGTGGTACATACACACAATGGAGTATTATACAACGATAAAGAACAACGATGAATCTGTGAAGCATCTCATAACATGGATGAATCTGGAGGGCATTATGCTGAATGAAATAATCACAAAAAGAAAAATATCATATGAGACCACTACTATAAAAACTCATGAAAAGGTTTACAAACAAAAAAGAACAATCTTTGATGGTTACAAGGTGGGGAGGGGTGGGGATGGAAAAACACTAAATAGACAATAAGTAAGTGATAACTCTGGTGAAGGGTAAGACAGCACACAATACTGGCAAAGCCAGCACAACTTGTCCAAGGCAAGGTCATGGAAGCTCCATAGACACATCTAAACTCCTTGAGGAATCGAACTGCTGGACTGAGGACTGTGGGGACCGTGGTCTTGGGGAATATCTAGCTCAACTGGCATAACAGAGTTTATAAAGAAAATGTTTTACACTCTGATTTGGTGAGTTGCTTCTGGGGTCTTAAAAGCCTGTGAGTGGCTATCTAAGATACTTCACTGGTCTCACCCCTTCGGGAGCAAGGAAGAATGAAGAAAACTAAAGACGCAAGGGAAAGATTAGTTCAAAGGACTAATGGACCACATCTACCACGGCCTCCACCAGACAGAGTCCAGTACAGCTAGACGGTGCCCAGCTACCACCACTGACTGCTCTGACAGTGATCACAAGAGATGGTCCTGGACAGAGCTGGAAAAAAATGTAGAAAAAAATTCTAACTCACAAAAAACGACCAGACTTACTAGCCTGACAGAGACTGGAGAAACCCCGAGAGTATGGCCCCTGGACACCCTTTCAGCTCAGTAATGAAGTCATTCCTAAGGTTCACACTTTAACCAAAGATTAGACAGGGCCATAAAACAAAATGAGACCAACGGGGCACAAATGCCCAGGGGCAAGGGCTAGAAGGCAGGAGGGGACAGGAAAGCTGGTATCAGGAAACCCGAGGCTGAGAAGGGAGAGTGTTGACATGTCGTGGGGTTGTTAACCAGTGTCATAAAACAATGTGTACCAACTGCTTAATGAGAAACTAGTTTGTTCTCTAAACCTTCATCTAGAATAAAAAAATGTTTCCAATAACTTGAAATGCTAGTACATAACTAGCCAACCTACAGATATACATGTACTACACTCTGAAAAAGAGATTATTCAAATTGCCTTTATACTTTAGATAAAAATGATGAAAATACATATTACCATTCTAATAGCTCCTCCTTTCCCACGATTCTTCACCAGCGTTATCACTCGTACTTTGTCACTCCCATATTTCTGGCAATATTTAAAAGCTACCTGTCAAATTAAAGTCAGAATAAAATCAATTGGATTCCAAGATAGGTATATAAACTGTATAACTAGGTTTCTTATTCTGGCTCAAAAACTGCTATTCCAGTTTGCCCCTTCTTGTGATTAGCTTATACCCACTGCACGTTATCTGTGACCCAGCACTGTAGAATTCCTGATGTGAAGATTCAACAGTGACTCACTATGTTGAAGCACAGTTCAATTTTCTACAGAAAAACCATCGAAACAAACAGTGACCATTTTTCTCCCTTGACTTCTCTACCTAAGCTACTGAGCTGCTAAAAAAAATAAAATACATGTGCTAACTGTCCAATACAAACTTGTGATCAGGCCCCTGACACTTCACAACTTGTTTACTTGTTCTGGCCAGCAACCTATCTTTTTCCCTAGAGGCTGCTCATATCCTGGGCCATTTCTCCCAGATCTTCTTATTCAAACCCTTCTCTCTCAGCAGAGACCACCCACCCATGCCATTACTTGTCCCTCTCTCCTCAATCTTCAATCTTTCTGTCTCAGCTGGCTCCTCAACCTCAAACTTGATCGAGCCTCCAGCATCTGAAAAGCTTTCGTCAGACCTCGTTATTTTAATAACTGCCACTACTCTTTAATTTATAATCAAAGTTGTACAATGTCATTCATATTTGCTACCTACATTCTCCACCACCTATCTGTTCTTCGATTCACTGTCATGTGGCTCATACCTTTGCTTTCCCACATCACTTAACCTCTTGTTTTGACAATCATCTCCACACGCAATTGTGAAATTATTTTCGTCCGGTGTTTGCCCTCCTTCTCTAGCTATTCCTTTTCAGTTTTCGTCACTGACTCCTTCTCCTCAGTTTGTCCCTTAAATGCTGATATCCCCACAACGACCCTAAGTTGTAAAACCTGAGCAGTTTATGGGCAGCCTTTAGCCACCTTCTCTACGCTCTATATACTCTCACAGTGGGAGCCATTGTGTGGCTTCAGTTACTACTCATTACATGTTTTCAATCTTACTTGTCCATCTATAGCCCAGACTTCTCTCCTACGTCACCTAGATATGTATCAAATACAAAAAATGCAGAATTTACTCACCTCTTCCACCCACTTCTGCTCATTCTATATTCCTTATTGTAGGGAATGGCATCACTACCTGCCAAGCTGCTCAAGCTAAAAGCCTGAGAATCATCTCCTATTCTTCCATTCACAGTTTGCCATCTACTGCAACTCGTCAAATCCACGTCTAAAATGCTTCTCAACTCTATGCCATCATCATCACATCTTACTGACTCTGGGGTCTACATGTCTCTAGCCTGACTCCCCAGTTCTTTCTCCAAAGTTATATGAATAATCTTCTGATACGCAAATCCGATCATACGTCCCATATGTTTAATTTAAATTCTTTCAGTGACAACTAGCTGCTTTTAAGAATAAAGTATGAGTTCCTTACCAGGGTATAGATCTGGCCGTTACCTAACTTTTCTAGCCCCAGCTCCTGAGGATGTGGTCACATTAGGACCTTGTAAATCACCAATATGTGAGCTATCCAGAACGCACAATGTGCTCACACATCTATGCCTTTTCTCAAAACATTGCTTCCCAGCTTTCTTACCTTTCAGGACAGCTTAGAACAGTTCATACACCATTTGCCCCAGCTTTCATGCTTATCTCCCCCTTCCCACAGGAAAGTGTAATTCCACTGATAACGTGCACTTCTAAAGCAATATGTCCCTTTCCACTGTTACCTCACTCACCACTTAAGTCTGTATCAAACACTGGAAATGCTTTGTCTTTAAGTAGCTATGAGCAACTTAGTATTTCCAGTGTCTGAGACATAGTCTGAAGTTGATAAATGCTCAATGAACAAATGCAGCCATAACCCTTTACACACACCCCTTTTACAGTATAGTGGTAGACACTTTTAGCTACCTACTCAACTTGCTCTTGTGCTCCTAATTCTGTGGTGACAATGTGTGCAGTAGGGGATGATGTGCGACTGGTCTAAATCCTCTCTGTCACATACTTTCCCAGCCTCCCTTGCAGGTAAGGGTGGCCATGTCACCAAGTTCCGGCTCATGAAACGTAAGAGGTCTGACAGAGGGTGGGAACAGGGCTCTGTGGTAAAGATGTTTATTCCAAGGTAGAAAGGAAGAGGCATGGGAAGATAATTCTTAAAGCAGTGGCTGTCTGTTATCGTTTCATGACACGTGATACTTGGAGCTGTGTCCATTTTGTGATGAGGGAATGACACGAGAACTGAAAACATGTGGATTTAACCCGACCCTGTTAAAATGTTGAGCCAACTCTAGAAACACCCACCTTCGGACTTCCTGGCACACGAGATAATTAAATGTCTTTATTACCTAAGCTACTCTTCATGAGGCATTCCTAACCGATACACGTGTCTAACACACTAGTGCATGTCAGCTGGTATTACTCATGAATCTCTTGAAGGCAGTAGCTGGTCTTACATCTTTGTATTCCAGCAACAGTCAGTCTCTGACTCATGCAAACACCTCAAGAAATTCTATTCAAAGAATACCAATTTGAGCTGTAGATGTCATGTTCTGGAACGGCACAAAGCTTGACATTCATCACAAGACTCCAAAACCAGGAAGACAAAGTCTGTGTGCAACTAGCTAACTGACCAAAAAGAAACTTTATTAGGTTAGGATGAAAGGCTCCTTCTAAAAATTCTGACATCTAGCTTCAAAGAAAGCCAGTGTTGTTGAAGCCACACCTACTGGAATGCACAGCCATTGGCGCTTTATAATATGCCCTTGGGACACTGCAGCAGCTGCCAATTCCCCACCATGTGTGAATTTAGTTCCTAGTCAGCGCTTATCTTTCTGATACATTGAAGGTAAAAAATGTCACTGCGTAACTGCAATATTCTCTTGTACTGTACTTTATACATAAATTTGGCCTCTTTAGTCTGTTAACTCAGGAACAAGAACTGTATCTAAAATTTTTCTCTCACTCCTCAGAGTGCAAGACATGTAACAGCTAATCGATAAATATTCAACTCAGGAGGAAGCCAGTTTGTTTTTTTTTCTTTAAATAAAAATTTATGCTAAATATAATTCCAAGTTTTATGTTTCTTCCAGTCTTGGAAGCCGTAGGGACAGCCTCTCCCTTGTCACTCCCTGACATTTCTCATGGTGCAGAGGGGCACCTGATCTTTCCAGGAGAGCAGGCTGCTTCTCATGCGCCAAAGGGCCTCCAAGAAAAAGTGTTCTTCAGGAAAAGCTGCTTTTCCACAGCTGGGTTGAGGCTGCTTCTGTAATTCAGCAGCAGGTGCCCAATGTGTATTTCCTAGGCCGTTCCCTCCATACATTAAAAATACTCCTAAAATATTCTGTGTTCACAGTTTTCATACATCATACTTGCCTTTCAAAGTGCAGCACTTACCCTTCCTAAGACAGGACTCACCAATGCTTCCTGGCCTCTACCCCTTTGCTTATACTATTTTGTTCAATCTGAACATGCTACCCTCCATGTTCCTAGTCATAACCATCCTTAAAAAGGTTTACTTCAAAAGTCACTTCCCTTTCTCTCCCATTTTATTTTGGGCCCCACTTTTCACTTGCATGACAGTGTTTGTAGGCATGTTACGTTGCATTGGAGGGTCTTTACACAAAGCGACGTGGCCATGACCCATAGTGTCCAGCACTTTGTGCACTGCTGCACATAATAATGACTTCTGATGACTAACCCAGTGAATGGACATTTCCCTGTATATTTATTTTAAGGTCCACTCGGAATTGACTCGACAGCAATGGGTTGGGTTTTATAGATCCCTGGCAGGAGCCCTGGTGGCACAGTGGTTAAAGCACACAGCTGCAAAGGAAAAGGATGGTGGTTCGAACTCATCAACTGCTCCACTGAAGAACTAAATGGCAGCCTACTTCCGTAAAGATTACAGCCTTGGAAACCCTACGGGGCAGGGCTGCTGAGTTGGAATCCACTCAATGGCAGTGTATATGGTTTTTGGGGTTTATAGGTCCCTAGGTGGTACAAAGAAACCCTGGTGGCATAGTGGTTAAGAGATTGGCTGCTAACCAAAAGGTCAGCAGTTCGAACCCACCAAGCACTCCTTGAAAACCATAGGGTTTTCAAGGCATAGGGGCAGTTCTACACTGTCCTATAGGGTTGCTATATTGGAATCAACTCGATAGCAACAGGTTTGGTTTTTTTTTTTTTGGTTTTGGTGGTACAAGTGATGCTTGACTGTTAAGCTAAAGGTTGACAATCAGAAGCGCTATGGAAAGAACCAGAGCTATGGAAAAAAAGCTTGGTGATTAGTGTCCATAACGGTTATAGCCAAGAAAGCCCTATGGAGCAGTTCTGCTCTCTAACACATGGTGTCATCACAAGTTGGAGTCAAGTCAACTTGATGGCAACAGGCATGGTTTTTCTTATGTTGCCATTTAGCAAGAACATTAGTAGCACCGTAAATGAAATCACTTATTAGAGAAATGTGAATATCAAAGAAGAAAACGTGACACATCCTTCATAATACACAGATTTAGATATTTAGAGAGTACTTTATCAGGGACACTCAATATGTGACCTATTCCAAAGATCAATGCATCTCGACACGGCAATTATAGGTCTATGAATGTAGGAACAAGAGGCAATAAAGCTGAAGATGCTGTTGCCTCCTATGATGCATCTAGACAGGGGCATGCCAAAGGACATACCTGATACCCAGTGGCAGATATGAAGGCATCTTCCTATGTGCATGGCTGCTTTAGAAACTGTAAGGCAAGGTGGAGCATAAAGAAAGGAATTATGCTTAAAGACAGGAATCATAAGCTGGAAGGCAAAAAGGGTTCCCTAAGAGCTGTTGTTGGGTATGTTCCTTCCCTGTTTGGTGATTTTCAAAGCTTCCTTGGCCTTATGGAGCAATGGGACAGCTTTCCATAAATCTCTGTGTTTTTACTACCCATGCTACAACAATGGAGGAGATGTGGCATAGCTTTACGGGGTCTCTGGTGAGCAGAAATAAAATTTGACATTTGTTATAATATTCTTTATGTTCTACTTACTGGTAATTCTAAAAGCAAGTTTATTTACCTTTGAAGTCTGGTCTTCACTGCCATCATCAATTACTATCACCTCATATGTGAACACAGGATTTTGTTTCTGCAAGAAACAAAAATAAAATACCACAATCTGACATAATCAAAAATTTTAAGGCATTTAAAAAACCACTCTTTTAGTATCTATCCATATAAATAAGAATACACATACATAAAACAAAAAGGCTAAGAACAGGAACAGAGAAGGAAACACTGGCTAAATCTCTCTGTGCACTCTGCTCTTCCCCTCACCTCCCTGCATCACAGGGAAGAAGTCAGGGCCTTGGGAGTCTAAGACATATTTGGAACAGATTTGAAGTCACAGAGTCTACAGTCCATCCGGGCTCTATCACTTCTTAGCCTTGACCTTGGACAAGTTAACTTTTTTAGCTGGTTTTCTCATTTTTCAAAAAGGGGAAATAAAACCTAGTCCACGTGACTGGCGTTAAAAACACGTGTAATAGAAAAAGTAGAATCCTCACATATACAAAGAGCTCAATGCCCTTCATCTTTTCTTCGAGTTTTTACATATATAACACAGTCCCTATTTCAATGAATACACCCCAAATTAAAGTAAATCAAAAGAAGGAATTTTCTAATAAGAACCAGCCATAAAGCTCGGTTCATTGTTAAACTCCCCAAGGAGACGCCAATGGCCGCTGATGCTACAAAAGAGGGGCATATGTTACTTTTATGTAGAGAAAAGATAAGAATAATATCTGAGGGGGGATTCCTGAGAATAATAAAGAAACATACAAGGTCTGCAGTTATATGCTGTCACTCAATCTTAAATATATCATCAGGAAAGAAAGAGTAAAAAGTGTGTGGGAGAGAAACTTCCTTCTCTACTTTGTCCTGGGGGTGCCCACCTGCCTTTGGACGTTGTGGGCTACATGCTGGGCTTGCCTGCAAAAGGCTGACGGCCAGCTACAAGCTGAGCAGGCTAGAACCCAGCAGGCCGGAGAGCACAGCAATCAGGACTGCCCATGCATGGCTGGTGCTGCCTCTCGCACTGGGTCTAGCCTGGATGACCTGGTCTAGTTTTCAGTGGAGATATCAAATTAAAAGAGAAAACACAGTACCTGTCTCTTCTCTAGATAGTCCAGAGCTTCATCCATCATCACAGGCACTGAAAGAAAACCCATTAAAAATTGCTTCTGAAAATTAATCACAAGCCCCAGCACACCTAGTTTATGTATGGAAAAAGTCTGAAAAACCGAACTAGTCCCTCTGGGATTTGACCCAATGGTCACTGCCATCTGGAAAGTCTTCCTGTGTCGTGTTCACTTTTCTAGAACATATCCAGTCCTACTTCTTCATGTTCTCGCTCCTGTTCGTTACAGCTAATACCCATTCTCCCCTCTTCTGAACTACAACCATCGCCAACTCTGCCACTCACCACAGCCCACGCCTAATACTGTTCTGACAAAGAAAGTAAAGTCAAATACCTTAAATTTTCTTTTCTCCCCAAATTACTCCTTACCAAAAAATCAAATAGTGCTTACATCGTTTTTCTTCATTGTATGCAGGCACGAGAACAGAAAGCTGTTTGGTAGGTGAGTCCCTTATGCTAGGTAAAGGCTCCTTCTGGCCTCTGGCATTTAAGAAGGACTTCTCATCTTCATGTTGATGGAGGTGTGGCATTTTCAAAGCAGTTATAAATGCAACAAAGGAAATCTAAAAGCAGACAGGCAAAAGAGTAATCATTTTGCTGACCTTTTTTTACATTCATTTTGTTACAATACATCAGCTACCAGAGCTTCATCCATCATTACAGGCACTGAAAGAAAACCCATTAAAAATTGCTTTTGAAAATTAATCACAAGCCCCAGCACACCTAGTTTATGTATGGAAAAAGTCTGAAAAATCGACTTTTTCAGCGGAATTCTTTTTTAGCAGAATACTCACTTTCTGGAGTCCCTCGGTGGTTATCGAGTCTGCCCAGAGGTGACTCAGAAAAAAGGCCTGGCACCCTACCTCTGAAAAATCAGCCACTGCAAACTCCATGGCGCACATGGGGTCACCATGAGTTGGAATCAACTCAACAGCAACTAGTTTTTGATAATCACTGTTTTTAGTTCTTTAAAAATGGTCTAGAAGTGACCCTACAATTAGAAGACAGTCAGTGGCCTACTTATGAACCAATGATTGTCCTTTTCACCCAGCTAGTTGCTGACACACTAATGCCTCAGAAGGTTCTTTCTCTCTTCCCACCTGCCATTCCCCAGGCCTCTTAGGCCTCTGTCATTCAAATCTAATAGAGAACAGCCACTACAGGAAATCCAGCCGGCTCTCAGGTGTCCTTCAACTCTGATCATCAGCACTCACACAGTGAGGTTCCATCCTGGCAGCGCTGTGTAGGCTGGTAATCTTAATGTTAAGAGCGACAAACTTTTCTCCATTTACTAGACAGAAGGCTCATTCCAAATTATATGGGAAGAGGTCACTCGGCAATTTTTCTATTACTTACAGATCAGCAGATCAGCAAGTTTTAAAAATGTTTTCGTATTTCCTTAATAAATGACACAGAAAGTCTGAGTTTGAGTTCTGCCGTGTTGCCCCTTTTAAAGGCAGAAATTGTAGGCTATTTAATTCTGAGACATAAGGCCCCACAGACACATGGTAAAGTGATGAGCCTAGGCTTCATCTTTTCTGGTCATCCTGTGTCCCTAGTGGGTCTTCTTGATCCACTGACTTGTCCCAACCTGTAACAGGTGGCTGCTGTCAGTGCTCTGTCACCACTTTTTATTTCCTTAACCGTATCAGCAGAAGGGCACGTATTCTCAGGGCCTAAGACCACCCTGGGTGGGGCCAGGGCGGCAGAGGCTGAATGCCCTGGAGGGACTCTTAAAAGGGCGGGTGGGCAGGGTCCCTGGGGGCCAGGGGTGAGTGAGGTGGAAGCCGCAGGCTGGGTGGGCGCGTCCCAATGTGAGAACCGACACGGGCTCTGGGCATCAGAGAGGCAGTCTGCAAAGAAAAATAACGACCCGGAGAGAGGAGGAGTGAAGTTCGAGAAGAATTCTACGACCAAGGCTTGGAAGGAAGGGCGATGCGGCGGATGAGACGTCCGGGGAGCCGGAGCCTCCAGCAGGGCGGTGAGCCCAGGCCCACGTCGGTCCTAACCCCTGTCCTCACCAGTATCAGCGCTGCGGCCGCCAGCGCCACGCCGAGCACCCCCAGCTGCAGCAGCAGAGGCGACATCATCCATGCCAGAGCCGCCGTGCGGGCCGCCGCAGCCACCCTATCCCTCCCCTACACGCACGCGGAAGCAGGGTTCGCCCCGCCTCCCGCCACCAGAGAGGCCACGCCGGCCTGCGCCCGCCGGCCACAGCGCCCCCGCGCGGCCACGGCAGGCCACAGCGCCCAGGGCAGGCTGGCCCTTTCTTGGTATGGTTGCCAGATTTCCCAAGTAAAAACGTTAAGAAACCAAAACCCACTGCTCTGAGGTCGATTCCAACCCATAGCGACCCTATAGGACACAGTAGAACTGCCCCACAGGTTTCCAAGGAAGGCTGGTGGATTCGAACTGCGCACATTTTGGTTAGCTGCTGAGCTCTTAGCCACTGTGCCAACGGGACTATTTTGGGCCTACTCATACTAAAATATTGCTTATCTGATTGAACTGGGTGTCCTCTACCTTAGGAGCTAACCTAAAGGTCGGAGGTGGGAACCCACCAGCCGCTCCACGGTAGAAAGCTGTGGCAGTCGGCTTCCGTCAACACTGCGGCCTTGGAGACCCGATGGGCAGTTCTCCTCTGTCCTACAGGGTCGCTGAGTCGGAACTGACAGCAGTGGGCCTGTCCTGTTTTTCATCTAGCAATCCTAACCAGGAGGGTGGTGGAGGCCTTGAGCCACGACATAGTCTACACAACACAAGCTGCTCCTTCGGAGCCTTCTCCAGCTCTGCTGAAGTGTAGCCTGGTGCTGACCGCGACAGCACAAAAAGTTCGGTAATTCTCCCGTGTTGGGGAGACGCACGCTGCAGGCCCCGGCCACGACGGAGACGGGAAAGGACGTAGCCACTTTGAAATAATGCTCCACACTCAACGCTCGATTCTTTGTTATAAATTCGGCTCTCTTAAATTCTTGGCTTTACTCTCAACTAGCAGCATGCTTCCAAAGAGGGGCACCAAACACATCAAAGGCAAGAACGGCGACCGGAAGCCTGGCCAGGGACAGTTGAGCCCAAGCCGGGCCCGGCACAGCCCAGACCGCCACCGCCCCGAGCGCATCCCCGCCTTTCGCTTTCTCCGAGGCGGGCGAAGGGCGCGCGCCTCAGTGTGCACAGTGCGCAGGCGCACCCAACGCCGCACATGCGCGCCGGCGGGAAGATGGCGGCCGGCTTCAAGTGAGTGTCGGCGGCCCGCGGGCGGGACTTTTGGGTTCAGCGGGGCAGCCGCCGCAGGCTTGGGTGTCGGCCCCTTCAACGTTATAGCTAGGATTCCTTCACCTGGAAGCGGTCCCCGCCGGGGTCACACTTCTTTCCCTGCCCAAGCAGGCGACCAGAGCAGTTGCGGTGAAAGGAAAGGGACTTTTCCCCAGTGGGACGGGAGAGGGAAGGGTCTGGGTGCGCGGAGCCTTGAACCCCCTGCGAGCGCTCGTCAGCTGGCTGGGTGGACGTGCAGACCCGGGAGACCGGTTGTGATCACACGCGCCTCGTTCTCCTTTCTTGTTATTTATTTCTAAAAGGATTGTTGCTTGTTCGGAAGTTTGAGTTAAACCTTTCTGTGCCGCTCTGGTGAAGCCCTTGGTCGCCTGACAACAATGTCTTTAAAAGGATAAAATAAGAAAGGAAGCCAGTTATATTGTAATACATTTATGTATCTGTTAATACGAGTACTTTTTAAAGTGAAGTTTCTTAAACAAGATCTAGTGGTGAATGTAGTAATTACTGGAATTTCAGAGTAATGATGAGCCTAAAGGTACCTTAAAAAAAAAAAACCTTGGACAAGTAAAATGTAAAAGGGACGTATCCGTGGGTCTCACTGGTGCTATTAATGTTATTTTGGTTTATTGTCTGTGGTCATAATTGAAGGATATACTAAGTTTCCGTTGTACACCCATTGCCGTCGAGTGGATTCTGACTCATAGCGACCCTTTAGGACGGAGTAGAATGCCCCGTAGAGTTTCCGAGGAGCGCCTGGCGGATTCGAACTGTGGACCTCTTGGTTAGCAGTGGTAGCACTTAACCACGACGCCACCAGGGTTTCCAGCGACCCTATACGATAGTGAAAATAAAAATGTAACTTTTCATGCTCACTAGGTTAAAAATCTCAGCTTTAGAGCAAGAATAGCATGATTATTTTAACACCTGGATTAAGTCATTTTTAAAGATGTCCAAGGGCTTTGGTCTCTAACCCTGTAATTGTTTAAGGAAGAGTGAAGAATAGTGATTTAGTGCAATTGCTACTGTGATAGGGCTCTGTTTTTTATAATTACTTATAGGTGATAACATAGACATCAGAATTCATGTAAGAAACTTAGCTACAAATTTTGGAGATTGGCTGGATCACCAGACCCTTAAGAGCCTTGCCAGTTTTGGGATTTATGTTAAGATTCTTTAATTTGCCTGATAAATTTTTAACTCATGCATTTCAGAACCGTGGAACCTCTGGAGTATTACAGGAGATTTTTGGTCAGTAATGTCACTGTCTTTTTCATAACAATATCATATGCTTCTTTTAAGGACAAATTTCAGATATTCAAATTAAATAATTTGAATTTGAATTTATTTTGCATTAACATGGTTTAATGTGTTTTACCTGATTGTGTGTAAAATATACCTGTATATGTTCCATTTTCATATAAATAAACATTACATTTATTCAGAAAGAGAACTGCCGTCCTGATGGAAGAGAACTTGGTGAATTCAGAACCACCACTGTCAACGTAGGTGAGGATATTTTGAGTTCTAAAATAGGATGTTGATGTTAAGCAGTTTGTAAAATAGTATTTTTCTTAGTTTTTGTATATTAGTAGAGAATTATTTGTAAGTTTACTACCCTCTCAACTGATAAATTCATTTAAATTTCAAAATAACTATAAAGTGTTTTTTTCCCTTTCTTCCTTCAAAACCACAAAGACAAGGCTTTCTTATGGGCCTAATACTTATTCAGTCTTCTTGATGCAAATATGGTATTTTCCATTTCCAACTGTATGATATGCCCAAGTTCTAGCCTGTGAGCCACTTAAACATATTTCAGCCAAATCCTACCATGTCTATGGAATTGGAGTGATTTCTTCCTATTAGATTTATGTACACAACGATCCTGTGACTGTCCATGAAAAATGATTAACTCAAATTCAAGGGCAGGCAAATATTTCTTAAAAGAGTAATTTTAAATAGTTATAGCATTTTAAAATCAGACTCCTGAGCTATAAATTTTCATAAGCCACAGACTACAGATGTGTAGATGGCTAATATTATATTTAGAAAACTGAGGTTAACATTTTAGTTATTATATAGATAATTCTGTAGCTGTTTTTTTTTTTTTTTAATGAACTTTTTCATTTTACCTAAATATCTTTTCAGGTTCAATTAGTACTGCAGATGGTTCTGCTTTAGTGAAGCTGGGAAATACGACAGTAATTTGTGGAATTAAAGCGGTAGGTTTAATCTGTATCTTATTGATGTGAATTAGCAAAGTAGTGCCATATATTAGATTGTAATATACTGTTCTAATTCTACTCTTGATTAGGTAGCTAGGTATCAGTTGTTTGATATTTACTTTAATTTTCAAAGAGCTTCTACCTATCTATGAGTGTTACATAATACAGCCCTAGTTTAATGACTCAGTTATAATTTAGGAACATTTGTCAAATGTACCAAAATGAAATTATTTTTAATCTCACCACCCTTTATTTTTAGAAACTGGTTGTCATTGCAAATTAAGAGATTTTTGGCAGCATTCTTTTAGCCAGTGATGGCATTTAATCTGTGTGAAATGTGTAGAACATAGAGATTGTTGAAGAGAAAAGTGTGACACGATAATAGCTACCATTTACTGAGTGCCTGCTGTATTGCAGGTTCCTTGCTGGGTGCTTTACAGAATTATCCAGTTTAATGCCTCACACTCAACACTTGATTCTTTGCTATAAATTCGGCTCTCTCTTAAATTCTTGGCTTTACTCTCAACTAGCAGCATGTTTCCAAAGAGGGGCACCAAACACATCACTTGAGGTATTATTTCTCTGTCTCCTTTGTTTTACAGATGAGGTTCAGTAACTTGTCCAGGTACACAAGGTTCACAGATAAACATACGTCTGGCTCCAATGCCTGTGCTTTTTTACTACACTGTTCTCAGGGTTATTTAACCTAAGTTCAGATTCCTCCTCAGTAAAACTGGGATGATAACTAGCAATATGGTTTGAACATTTTACTTCTTGCCAGGTTTTGTGTTAGGGACAATGTGCATATTCTCATTCAACCCTCGTAACAGGCTGTTGGAGTAGGCACTATTATTTGTCCCATTTTTCAGATGAAGAAGTTAGAGGTTAGAGGTTAAATAACTTGATCAAGCTCTCTCTACTTTTGCTGTTGATTTCATCACACCAAAAACCAAAACCAAACCCATTGCCGTTGATTGATTCAGACTCATAAAAATAGTGACCCTAAAACACAGAGAGTTGCCCCATAGAGTTTCCAAGGAGCGCCTGGTGGATTTGAACTGCCGACCTTTTAGTTCGCAGCTGTAGCACTTAACCGTGCCGCCGGGGTTTCCATTCACAACCAGCAGTTCCTAAATCTGACTGTGCCCGTATCACCTGGGGATTAAATTCAGATTCTTGGCTACTGAATCAGTAGAAGAGGGTGGGGCAGCCAACAAATTAACACTTAAAAAAAAATCTCCAGGTAATGTTAATGAGCAGCACTGGAGTGCAGTCCACTACACTGTGCTGCCTTCTGACCTTGCAGAGCTCTTGTGAGGATCTGAGCCAGTGTGCGTAGGCCCCTGGCGTGACTCTCCAAGCACACTAGGTAGTAAGGATGTGGTGGTTAGTAGCTGAGATGGTCTTTGGTAGTGCCTTCCGTAACTGACTGCTGAACTGTTCACAGTCTTTCGTAGCAGCTTTCAATAGGAAACACCTTTGCTTTCTTAGGAATTTGCAGCACCGCCAACAGATGCCCCTGATAAAGGGTATATAGGTAAGTTAAATGGTTTACTAATTTTAATACAAATACTTTAACACGTTTAATACTAATATTCTAGTTAAATCCTAGTTATTGTGTTGAACAAGAAAATTATTCCTAAGTTTTCTGTACATGTGTTAGCAGAAAGATGGCATAATAGCAAGACAATTTTATACATTTAACCTTTATCAAACTTGTTACTTATGGAATAGAGGAGCAAAATTTCATTTGCAGAGTAGCCATTTAGGACGTAATTTTAACGATTCGTTTTGTCTTATAGAAGCATTGCTTTTAAGTTAGCCATCAATTTTTATTTATTTAGGCATTGCAAACTTTTCAGTTTCCATAAAGGTTCATTTATACTACTATGCAATTTTTTTTTCTGGTCTTGGACTTTTTGTTCTTTATGGTAGGAAACATTTTAAAAATACCAACAGCTGGGTGTGAATAGAAGGGCTATCTTTGGGGTATTTTGAATGAAATCTAGAAAACCTGGGAAGGTTTGGGAGGAACAGGCCTAATGCAGATGCTTTCGTTTTTTGTATTTTCTTCTATGAAAAGAAAAATTGGAAAACAAAGTAATTGAAATGTTGCAACGTATTCCACCTTTGAAAGCCTGTCCTTGGTCACAGTGCCTTCGCAGTGGACTTGGTAATACACCGCAAGGTAGTTCAGCTCCTAGCTATGGAATATGTCTTTCAGTTCCTAACGTGGACCTTCCACCCCTGTGTTCATCGAGATTTCGCTCTGGACCTCCTGGGGAAGAGGCCCAAGTGGCTAGCCAGTTCATTGCAGATGTCATTGAAAAGTGAGATCATAATGATGAAATTTGACTTACTCATTTTCAGATAGTTTTGACCTTTCATTTACTGTGCTCTTTGTCATTAAATCAAGTTCACAGATAATTCAGAAAGAGGACTTATGCATTTCTCAAGGAAAGGTAAGAGGAGTAACAAAGCAGTGGGCTTTTTAATTTCTGAAGTGTTTTTAGGGGAGAGAAGTGAAAAGACTTAAACCACAAAGGCCTTAAATATGAATGTTACTATTTTTAGATGGAAATTAGTAAAACTACGTCTTACTCTAATTATTTAAATAAACTATGTAGCTCATAAAAAAACATAATTTTGACTAATTTATTTCTTTACTGAGGTGTTATGTTTTAAGCTGAAGTGATTTATTTTTTCCTTAATTTCTGCTTATGCTGGCATGTTTAAGGTGAATCTACATGGTAAATTCCAAGTCAGCTTGAAAATTTAGAACTGGATTAGAACCTAGAGAGGGTTTTCCTATTTGGTTATATACTGATTGATTAGCTCTGTAAAACCTCCACATTTCACGTACTAAGGTTTCTATGAGAAGATATATTTTGAGTCAGCTGGGGCTTTAAAAAACATTCTCCCTATCTGCTAACCTAGGAACCAGAAAGGAAATTCACTCTACATCTATGGCCCCCTTGAGGGAAACTGATGTTCCATTTACTTGTTAGCTGGGTAGTCAAAAGCCAGCTTTCACCAAGCCCGTCTGCTACTTTCTGGTTTTCTGGTTTATAAGGGTGAAGCATTCTTTAAAGCTTTTTAGCTTTGAAGATTGTTAATGAAAGGTTCTGTGGTTCATGTATCTAAGCAACTAGTATGTTCTACCCAACCAAATGTTGATTTTTGTGTCTGTGTGTAAACTATATTTTAGCTTGCTTGGGTTCTATACTGTGATCTCATTTGCCTCGACTACGATGGAAACATTTTGGATGCCTCTACGTTTGCTTTGTTAGCTGCTTTAAAAAATGGTAAGCAAATTTAATATATGGCAGTCTTCCTACTCAAAAGAAACGCATTGCTGTCGAGTCGATTCTGACTCATAGCAACCCTACAGTAGAGTACAACTGCCCCCTAGGGTTTCCAGGAGCAGCTGGTGGATTCGAACTGCTGACCTTTTGGTTAGCAGCCAAGTTCTTAACCACTGTGCCACCAGGGCTCTGTCTTTCTACTAGTGGATAAGAATTTTTTACATTTCTGAAACTGTACATTTGCTCAATTAAACTTTTTAAAGTTATTAAAATTTAGCTATCATTCAAGTATGTTTATAAATTAATGAACATAATACTCATGTGACTTTCCAAATGTACTTGGAAGTTTTACATCCTTAACTGAATACCTTTTAGTGTTGCCTCAACTGCTATATCCATGTATTGGGTTAGGAATTTTGCCCTCCCCAGAGTAGTTAATACAGGAGGGAGAGAGTTGTAACTATAGTCTGGGTGGTTGGGAAAGATTCTACAAGTATTATCTGAATGCTTTATATGTGGCCAAAAAGAGTAGAATGGGTTCTGTTGTTTTCCCTGTAAGGCCATAGGTTTTCTCTTTAATAGTAAAATTTCTTAGTAAGGAGTCCAATTAGACTGATTGGTCATGGCTGACAATGACTTATGCACGTTCCTTATTGCTGAGTTGATTATATCTCTTGGAAGTTAGAAAATGTAGTTACACATAGCAGCATTATAGTATAGTACTGAGTGGCGCAAGGGGTTTGCACCCGTTCACTAACCTAAAGGTTGGCAGTTCAGACCCATGCAGCCACTCCGTGGAGGAAAGGCCTGGCGAACTCCTTCCGTGAAGATTACAGCCAAGAAAACCTTACGGAGCAGTTTTATTCTGTAACACAGTGGGGCTGCCATGAGTTGGAATCAACTTGATGGCAAAGGGCTTGAATTTATAACATTAGTACTGGCAAAGGGTTTTGTTTTATTAGTAGTGACTAAAGCAATTTTTTTTTTTTTAAAGCAAGGACTCAAGGTTGAATCTTGGCTCTACCACCTCTGGCTGAAGTTTTCTCATCAGTAAAGGGGGTACCTACTTTATAGGAGTGTTCATGATCACATGTATTAACCCAGTGAAAATGTGAAAAGGCTTTAAAAAGTACCTGGCATGTAAAGTGTTTAAACATGTTATCTATTAATAGCTCATTTTAATTTCTTAAACTTTCTGGAAAAAAAAAAACAGCCTTTATACCAGAATGTCAGATGTTCTGATAAACAATGTTTATATCTTTGTTGTTCTAAGATAAGGAGCCCTGGTGATGCAGTGGTTAAAGCACTCAGCTGCCAACCAAAGTGTCAACGGTTCAAACCCATCAGCCGCTCTGTGAGAGAAAAGATGTGGCAGATCTTTAGAGATCACAGTCTTAGAAACCCTACAGGGCAGTTCTGTTGTGTCCATCAGGGTCGCCCTGAGTCGGAACTGACTCAATGGCAATGGAGGGGCGGCGGGGGGGGGGGGGGTTTGTTTTCCAAGATAATTTTTTTCTTAGAAGAATACTTCTGGACAAGTTCAATAGAAGGAAACATGAATTAACAAAGCATAGAAATTCATGCCTTTTACTTAGAGTGGGAGACTTACATATTTATATTTTGTATTTACATATTTGCGTTTTTCTAGTACAGCTGCCTGAAGTTAATATAAATGAAGAAACTGCTTTAGCAGAAGTTAATTTAAAGAAGAAAAGTCATCTGAATATTAGAAATTATCCAGTTGCAACTTCCTTTGCCATATTTGATGAGTAAGTTGATCAAATGTGTAAAAAAATTTCTGTATTTAAGGTCATAGATTGTTATTGAGCTTTCTAACTTTTCATGAAATACCTAAGGTAACCATATATATTCCGGTTTGCTGTGGACACCTGAGTTTAAAGCTGTTTCCCTACACAGTTATTACTAGCCAATCTTTATATTTTCAAAAGTACCCTGATTTGGAGGATCAATTCTGTGCTTACCCTACCTATTCCTGGGTTTGCTTATTCCTGTAGAATGTTAATTTTCAGTGATTTCACTAAAGATTTACCTGGGGCCACCTTTGATATTTGCCATGACTTTAATATATCCACAAACTGAAGGGCAAACGTTCTTACAAGTGGCAGAACTTCAGGTTGTTTTTAACTTTTCTGGTTTCCTGTCAGTTCTGTTCTAGCTCTTTTATTGTATCAGTACCTAAGCTGAAATGCAAGTAATTTATTTAGTTATTTTTTTAAATAAAATTTGTTCCATGGATTGATAATTTACTTTTGTTTTTTTTTTAGTAGTACTTTACTCATAGTGGACCCTACTGGAGAGGAAGAGCATCTGGCCACTGGTACACTCACAGTAGTGACGGACGAGGGAGGCAGGCTCTGCTGTCTTCACAAACCAGGCACGTTCCTTCCATCTCAGTTCTAGACATGTGACTAAAACTCTATATGAGCCTCTTTATGTTAGAGAAGGCCAGATGGAATGTGGGATGTCTCATTGTTTATCTGAAGCACATTTACTATAGTTTCCTTGTCACCTCATATTCCTTACTTTATGTTGTATATCAGTAGTTCTTAAACTTTGGTATGCATCAGAATCAAGTCTTGTTAAAATAAGAACTTGTATTTCCTACAGATTTCCAGGTAATTTTGATGCTGCTAGCCTTGAGACCATACCGCTGCTGTACATGGTCCATTCTTAAAAATAACTTCACACGACACTGATCTTTTTACAAAGTTAGATAACTAAGAGGTTAGAAGTGATGGTACAATAATTAATTTTTCAGGTGGAAGTGGGCTGACTGGTGCTAAACTTCAGGATTGTATGAGCCGAGCAGTTACAAGACACAAAGAAGTAAAAAAACTGATGGATGAAGTAATTCAGAGTATGAAACCCAAATAAACCACCACCACATTTTCCAAACAGATCTGTAAAAACTGTATTTGTCAGCACAGTGCACAAACCTTTTATACTAAATAAATAGCAAACTACAGTCTTTTGAAAAGTGTTTCTAGAATTTCTTAGGCCACTTCTGTACATATTATGTATGGTGGAACCTTTTTTTTTTACAAAGCAATGACTTAGGCAAACCATCCCTAGCTCATTAAATCATTTCCCTGTTTTTACTTAAAAATTGTAGGGTTGTCCTTCTGTATAAAGTTGGTACATCTATCAATGTAAAACACTGACAAAACAAAAATGCAGTAAAAACTCAGAATCCTTTTGATTCGATGCTCTTGTCTTTTCAAAGAGGAGAAAAAATAAATAATGCAAGACTCAGAATTGTGGAGTGGTTGGCGTGCCTCTCTTCATCTTACTTCTTGACTGGCTGCCTGTATGCCGATGACGACGTAGCTGAGCTGTTTGTGCTGCTGCTGCCGCCACGGCCATTTGGTGCTGCAAGAATCGCAACTGCTGCCAAAAGGAGGGAAAAAAAGTTATGTTAAATGTAGGCAGGTATGGCAAGGTGCTTTTCCTGAGAGATGAAAACAACAAAACTGAAAGGGAGAAGGCACCAAGGTAACAAAAAGGTATTATATACCACACTGAGACAATGAACAGTCAAACAGCACCAGTGGCAAAGAAGCCTGCTGAGGGCCTTAAAAAATGATTCCTGGTAAACCTTTTTAAAAAATTATGTCTGTTACTTTGCCCTGCCAGTCTGCACTGCAGTAACTCAGCAACTTCAGTTACCGTTCTGTTGTATGATGATAGTTTATAGCAACGTAACACCACTCTGAACACCAACAGAGTCAACTACGATATGCTGATTTTACTTCCAAAAATAACTGAGTAACATTTTTCTAAATAAACAGCTATGACATTTATTAATAGGAACACTGGTATACTTGCCTTTTTCTGCAGTACAATACTAAAAAGTTAACTACTGGCACTTAGAGTCTCTATTTCAAAATATGCTGGAAACTAGAAACACGTATTTAGTAATGTGCCACCAGTACTTCATGAGAGATTTTATGCTAGAAAAAGAATATGGCTTAAATGTACAAAATGTATTCAGTGCTCCAAGCTGATTAGCTAAAATGCCAGACTTTTAAATAAAATTTGCTAAATTATTATTTTTTTAATTAGTTACCAATTTACTGTTTAGTCTTAGAAGTCAGTAAAATAAAACTAAAGGAAGGTATACTGAGGTACTTATGGAGCTATTTCATTTTAAAAAGGCGTATTAGAGTGAAGTTGCTGATTACTTGTATCTGTTGCTGCTGCTGTTGAAAGGCAGAGGAGAGCTGGAATCTCTGCTGAGGAAGGCTTTGCTCAGGTCTGTTCTCGGCAGAGCCAAGCTGAGACAACGCTACAGAGGAGAAGGGGAAAGCAGGCCAGTCAAAAAGTCTGAAGGGTTAGAAAAGGACAACACAGGAAATGAAATAACAGAAAAGTTATCAGTATGATTAATCTTAAGTATCAAATCAGACATTACAGAGTAAATTTAGTATCATCTCCTGTTAGTTGAAGGGTACCATGATCATGGAACTTCCTGGATGGGGAAAGGGAAGAGAGCACACACATTCCAAACCAAAGCACTGCATCCCCCTCTCTCTTTTGCGTAAATGGAATTTGATACTAGTGCTGTTCTGTTGAGAAGGTTTTCTTTCACAGTGTAAGATACATTATTTTTAAATATAACCAATTAAATAGGAAAAAAGAGAGTGGAGACATCCAAACTACCATAATGACAAACTGGGGAACAAATGAGTGCTTCAAGCAGAGGATACTGGAATGAACATGACACAACACTACTAACAAAGGTCGTGTACCGAGAGTGCACACTTTTCCATCTGGGTGGGACCATGTTGATGAACTCAAGCCCTTCACTGTACAGATGAGGACACTGAAGGCCTAAGTTAGGTCTGAGTGACGTAGTCATCCAGGTAATTAGTGGCAGGTCTTGAGCTGGGAACATTCTCGTCATTTTCCAGTGTTAAGAGTTCTTTCTGCTAAATTACACCTATTTTAGGCAATTTGTGGTAGAGGTATATAATTACAGGTTTCCACTTGGAAGCTCACTAGCTCTAAATTAGGATTTAATGTAAGAGTTACTTATTTCCAAAATAGAGACTTTGATTATTCTGCCCTAAAGAACTTGTAAATTCAGAAACTGCGAACTGTAGGAATCTAAAGGTATCTTAAAGGAGCCCTGGTGGAGCAGTGGCTTAGTGAAAGGTACCTCATTGAGCCCACAGTGATAACTCAAAACGCTGACAACATGTACACTCATTCAATCCTCAAAACTCCACCGCAGCTTAGCCTTCTTATACATGTCAGCTTGCTGATTTTAATTAGTGTAAAGTTAAAATTATTGTCTTTTAACTGACAAGGTAATATTCATTGAAGGGAAACCTTTGTTTCACCATTTACTGCCATGAGTGATGCACATTTAGTTCAATTTCATTTTTGCAAATGATAAAAATGGCTGCCAGAAATTAGGCCATTAACCATTAAGATGTATTTCATGCAACTCAGGCTGTAAGAGTGAAATAAAAGATTATGCAGTCTAGAAAAATGAAGTCTCGGTAACTCTGGAAAACCAAAGAGTTATTATTAAAATAACTACACTAACAAATAAATACTGAAACAGGTTTTGGTGGCTTCCTAAGAAGTTGGGTAATTTTCTAGTTTTGCCAGTGAATTGTAACATGAAGAAAGGCTGTCAGTATGTGTGTAAGCCAAAGCTCTTTTAATTAATCAACAGCCAAAGAAATTAATGAAAAAACCTCAGAGGGCCATCAATTTAATAGTTGGTAAGTTAAAGACTGCTTTTCCATAGCTACTGTTTACATGGGAACCCACTGCCAAAAACAGCTACTGTTTACATGGGAAGGAAAGATAATTGGTGAGATCATAGATAGATTAGATACTTTTAAGTAAACTTAACATATGAAGTCAGGAAGATACTCACCAGCTGCTTGGGACTGCATAAAACTCCCTACTCCAGTAAGGTTAACGACAGCAGCTTGCTGAGCGGATAAGGCCTGCTCTTGACTGGCTGAACCTTGTTCAGAACACTGAATAGAAAAATAGAAATGATTTATACAAGAAGAAAGACAATTCTGAGTTGGTGAAAAGAAATTAGTATTTCTTCTGATTTCATTGACATTAGGCTTGGACTTGTAAGAAGTGCACTTCTACTCTGTTGTTTTTGTTGCTGGTTTGTAAGTTAGGAGACCCCATGTATTACAGAGTAGAACTGCTCCATAGGGTTTTCTTGGCTGTAGTTTTTATGGAAGCAGGCTTCTGCCATGGTGCCTTTGTATGGGTTTAAACTGCCAACCTTTTTGTTTATCAGCCAACTGCAAACTATCTGTACCACTCAGGGACCTTTGGACTTACAAAGAGAATAAAATAAGGACTTCGAAGGTACTTAAAATTAGCAAGGATAGATTTACAGTATTTTGAAAGCAAGAAATGAATTTTTCAGAACTGATTCTGTACTGATTTTGTATTAATAATTTCCAACTTTTCTATGCCTTCATCAAACTGATTTTTTCAAACCTCAAAACACCCTTTGCTACACATAGTACTTGGGACTTCTAGCCAGCATAATAAGGCAAGAAATAAAAGGCATATGGTTTGTAAAGTAAAAAAGAGAACTGTCCTTACAGCAAATCACATGACTGTCTAGGTAAAAATTCCAAGCAATCTACAAAAAAACTCCAAATAAATGAGTTCAGCAAGAGTGCAGGATACAAGATCAACATGTGAAAATCAATTCCTAATACTAGCAATGAACATGTAGAAAACAATACCATTTACAACTGCTATTATAACAAAACAAAACAAAACAACAAAACAGGCATAAATCTACCCAAACACAAAAGACTTATATGCTAAAAACTAAAAATGCTGATGAAATCATGGAGAGATACTGTGTTCACAGAATGGAAAACTTGACACAGTAAAGATATCAACCCCTCAAGCTGATCTATAGGTTTAATGAGTTCCTTTAAAAAAGCATAAAAATTGAGAATGTTTTTGTACATACAGACAAAATGATTCTAAAATTTATGTAGAAATGTAGAAGGGACTAAAATAGCTAAAACAATTCTGAAGAACAAAGTGGGAAGAATCACTCTGCCTGATTGTGAGACAGTGTTCAGTGATCCAGATACTGGTTTATGTGCAGGTGTAGACACACTGATCGATGGAAAAGAACAGATAACACAGGTGAACATTCAGAAACAAAAAAATTTTACACCTTGATTTAAGTCTTTCACCTTATACAAAAATTAACTGAAAATGGATCACAGAATTAAATGTACAACTACAAAACTTTTAGCGGAAAAAAGGAAAAAAATCTTCGAGATCTAGAGTTAGGTGAAGAGTTTTTAGACATGATAAATAAAGCACAGCCTGTAAGAAAAAAAAAAAGTAACCTAATTAAAAACTTTCGTTCTGCAAAAGACATCCTTTATTACTAAAAATAGTGCCTGAAATAACACCAGCAGTATATAACAGAAGCCATACATTTCAAATGTTAAAGTATATTTATTTTGAGGGTACCTCCCTAGATACAAAAAAAAAAAAAGGTCCTCCTTTAAACCAAAGTCAACCCTCCTCTACTCTCAATAAATGGTGGTTTAGTCAAAATCATGACTTTAATAGATGGTTATAACAATAATGCCAAAGAGAAAAAGGGTCTACAGAGAACTCTTAGAAACTGATTTAAACATACGTGTATATGCCAATCTCCTATTAGGAAAATGGAAAAGAAAGAGAAAACTACTGGGGAAGTGTAAATTATGATGTCCTCCTTAGAAGGAATCCAGAACCAGCTACTAATCATACAAATATACAACTCTTTAAGTCCAGTAATTCCACCTCTATGAACCCATTCCACAGAAATAAAAGCATCAGACTGTAAAAATATATCTGTAAGAGAGTGTAGATCACAGTTTATAGTGGCAAAAAATTAGAAACAATTACTTCCAAAAGGCCAAATACGGAATGCAGGTAGGGATTTGCAAGCAGGTGGGACTGGAGTGGCAGCCTTGGAGGAGCACCGTTCCTAGGGGAGATTTAGATACTCAGAGAAGGGCTAGGAAGGGAGAGAAGGAATTTTGTTAGTTCCACGAGTGGATTCCAACTCATGGCGACCCCATGTGTGCAGAGTAGAGCTGTATACCATAGGGTTTTCAAGTCTGTGAACTTTCAGAAGCAGATCACTAGGCCTTACTTCCGAGGTGACCGAGTGGACTCGAACTGCCAACACTTTGGCTAGTGACCCAGCGCTTAACTATATGCGCCACCCGAGGGCGCCTAAAGAAGGAAATAAGGGAGGAAAATTAAAAATTTTGCAGAAACCAAAGAAAAACAAGACACACCAATTTCTTACTTTCCTCACAAACATCAGCACCCATAAAACTACACACAAGAGGGTAGAACTGACAGACTGGCAAGACCACGCAAACTCAGAACCCTGTCCGTAAAATGAGCAGGAATAGAAAAGAGCAGATTTCATACTCTTCATAACAGAAGTATTATAAAACACAACAAAAAACCAAAAATGCAAAACAACAGAAAAACTCAGCTTAAAAAAAATTCTCCTAAAAAACCCACAAAGCTAAAAAAAACGGCAAGACACCACCACAAATGGAATTAAATATCCTCAAGCAACGGATATGACTAAACACTTTGCTTCAGAAACAGAAATATAAAAGTCTTAGGTTAAATGAAAAAAATGACGGAAGAAGGCATACGATGCTAACTAACATTAATCAAAAGAAAGAAAGGAAATATTACCAAAGATAAAAAGGGTCATTTAATAATGATAAAGGACTCAGTCAAGAGGACACAACAACCCTAAATTTGTTCGTACCTAACAACAGAGCCTCAAATTTATGAAGCAAAACTGACAGAAAGGAGAAATTGAAATTTCCACAATTTTAGCTGGAGAGTTCAATACTTTTCTCAGTTAATTGATAAAACATGTAAAAAGAAAATCAGTTAAGAATAGACAAGTCCTGAACAATGCCATCAAACCCATGATCTGACATTTTTAGAAACACTCCATCTAATGGCAGCAGAATACACATTCTTTCCAAGTTCGTATGGAACACTCACTGAGACCATATTCTGGAACATAAAATAAACCTGAACAAACTTAAACATACGTTTTCAGGCCACAATGGAATTGAACTAGAAATAAATTACAGAAAGATACCTGGAAAATTCTGAAGTATTTGGAAATTAAACAACATGCTTCTAAATAGCTCATAGATCTAAAGAGAAATTCACAAGAGGTATGAGAAAATCCTCTGAACTGAATGAAAATGAAGGCACAACATACGAACATTCGCTTTAAGTAGTACTTAGAGGGAAATTTACAACACTAAATGTTTAATTTAGAAAAGGTCTCAATAACCTAGGCTTCCACCTTAAGAAACTAGAAAAAAAAAGAGAAAACTGTAATCCAAAAAAACTTTCCAGAAATAAGAAGACCTAAATCTACAAATTTAAAGGGCCTAAAGGAAAGATCTGGAAAGATCAATTCTGAGACATATCCCAGTAAAAATATTAAGTTTTTAAATATTAAGACAAACCCTGAGAGCCCCCAGGCAAAATGAACAAGAAAATTAGACTGGTATCAGGCTTTGCAAAAAACATGCAAAGCAAGACAACGTGGCAGCACTTGCAATAAATTTAAAGACAAAAATGGGAAACCAAGGATTTTATATGTGTTATGTGTTAAGGACAAAAGCAGTTTTGATTATGGCGATTTTGAATGTGCCCTTCCTATGGAATCTATTAGGGATGAGCTTTATCTAACCAAGAACGGACTGGAGAAACTTTGGCAAAACGATTGATGGTAAACTTTTTATATATTTAACTGTGAGCTGAGAGAAATTCTGGCGTCAGGGCCCAGGCAGCAATATTTTTCAAAGCTTCCCAGGTGATTCCAAAGTGTAGCAACGGTTCAGAAATACTAGAGTTCCTTCTGTTCGTTTACCTCCATCTCTAATGCAGTCCTTACTCAATCCCCTTCTGCTGGGCAGGGTGGAAGTATCTGCTGTTGTCTGTCTCCCTCTAACCTAAGCTTCATGACTCTGGAGACATCTCTTAACAATAATACTTAGCACAAGGCTTCATACAGCACAAAATGCTGTCAACGGGATAATGATGGATTGAAAATACGTGGGTACAGTGTCAGGAAGACCTGGGTTTGAATCCCTGCTCTGCTACTACTATGTGGCCAGGAGCAAGCTACTCGTCTGCACCTGTTTCCTACTATGCAAGATGGAGGGGTCACCATCTATTCAGCATGGCTGTTTCGAGAGTTAGAAACAGGCACCCAAGAATGCACAGCTATTATTGTTAATAAGAAAAAACCTTACAGGAAGTGTTTGTTAAGCACATTAAATAAAAGCACTTGAATATGCTTGAAAGTTATGAAAAAAAATGTTGCAAATTCTGGTAAAAACACATGAAAGCTAGAAACGCCTACCTGTTCCCCTGGCTGCTGAGGACTAGAAGCTGTGGGTTGCTGAGGTTGTGGTTGTGGAGTAAACTGAGAGAGCTGCTGCTGCTGCAGAGTGTTAAAAATGAGCGAGCCACTGGAAAGCTATTAAGGATTTAAACAAAAATTAATCAGCCAATTTCGTATTATTTTTATATGAAATTAAATTTCTTGATCCCACAAATATTTCTGGAGTCTATCCTATGTGTGGCAGACCCTGGGTGGTACAAACAGTTAATGCGCTTGGCTACTCATCAAAAGGTTGGTGGTTTGAATTCATCCAGAGGTATGCTGGAAGAAAGGTCTGATCTCCACTTTGGAAAAACCAGCCACTGAAAACCCTATGGGGCACGGTCATACCCTGACACACATGGGGTCTCCATGAGTACAATCTACTTGATGGCAACTGGTTTTTTGGTGTTTTGAGCCTATGTGCTAGACATTGTTCTAGGCATTAGGAAATAGAGGTAAACAAAAAAACAACAAAAACCAAGATCCCTGTCCTTTAAAAGAAAAAAAAAAAAGCAGCAGCCCTGGTGGCACAATGGTTAAGTGCCTGGCTGCTAAGGGAAAAGTCAGTGGTTCAAATCCACTAGCAGCTCTGCAGGAGAACTATGTGGCAGTCTGCTCCCATAAAGATTACAGCCTTGGACACCCTAAAGGGCAGTTTTACTCTGTCTTACAGGGTTGCTATGAGTCGGAATCAACTCAACAGCAATAGGTGGGTCCTTAAAAGAAAAAATAGAAAAAGTATTTATAGACAGTGCTGAAGTACTATTACTTGGGGCTTCTAAATATTTTAAGACTCTCAAACATAAATCTCGTTGCTTCAAGTTAATACGCACCTATCCAAATTTATGTACTGCTTTTATTTAACTCTTCTTATGCATCAACACATTAAATACATTCGAACATATAAACAAGGAGCTAATGATAATCAGAAGAATGTATTTAGAAAACTCATCCCCAAAATTTGTTCTGTATTTTCCATAAAACAGAAATGTATGGGTTCTTATATACCATAGTGAGGAAATGTAAAGCTGAAGAGAAAATGTGTTAGATGCCCATTATTTATTAGGAAAAAGCTACTTGCTCTGTCATTGTGTTTCTAATTCAAATTAAAAAAAAAAAAAAGGAAGCATCCAGAAGATTCCAGGTTAAAAATTAAAACTGTTTTCCAAATGCATCAAGAAAACAAAATGGTACAACAAAACACTTCGTGGAATTTAGTTTATTATTTGGGGGGGTTTAGGGTCATAGTCTCATGGGACATTCAACTGGTCAAATATCATTTTTTAAAACCCAGTGCTGTCGAGTCAATTCCAACTCATAGCGACAAATCCGCCAGGCGCCTCTTGGAAACCCTATGGGGCAGTTCTACTCTGTCCTACAGGGTCACTATGAGTCAGAATCAACTCGACGGCACTGGGTTTTTTTTGGGAATATCATTTTTAGCACTTCTTTTCTACCTCCTAGTTTGTTGTGTAGGGTCTGGGATCTTAAAAGCTTGCAAGCGGCCATCCAAGGTACAATTGGTCTCTATGTACCTGGAGCAACAAAGGCAGAAGAGCCAGGAATAGCAGGAAATGGAATGTGTGGCTAATTGTCTCCACAAACAACTGCCCTCTCTGCAATGAGACCAGACAGAATGGATGGTGCCCAGCTACCATTATTGAACATTTTGATCAAAGATTCTAAAGAAAAATCCTAATCAAAAGAAAGAAAATGCAAAACAGACTTTTAATTCTCACAGAATTCAGACTTTCTGAAGTCACTGTGGCTGGATGAATCCCTAAAACTACTGTCCTGAGATATCTTTAACCCTGAAGCTTTAAACCAGAACTACTCTCTGAAGCCTTCTTTAAACCAAACAACAGTCTAGCTTAACTAATAAAGAATGTCTACGGTGAGACTTGACGGCACTGGGGTTTTTTTTTTTTTTTTTGGTTTTATGGTGAGACTGTGCTCTTTTGAAGAACTTACTATGTGGGATCGAACTGTTAACAGCAACTCAAAAGGTCAGACAGGAAGCTTAGGGGGACGTGAGGTTATGTCAACAGGGAAAGAAACTGCAAAAGGAGAGAAAATGACTGCACACTTTGAAAAATGTAATTAATGTCACTGTACTGTACCTGTAGAAATTGTTGAGTTTGTGTATGTTTTGCTGTGTATATTTTCAACAACGAAAATTAAAGAAAACAAATGGTTTATCCATTTTAACTTGTACAGGTTCAGCTTATAAGCACTTTGAGGACCTTAGGAGAAAGTACAAGCAAATGTCAAGTACAGAACTCTTAGGTCTGTATAAAGGTCAAAAAAGGTGTTCGTGGGTCATAATATCTACATCTAGTGCAGTACAAAGGAGTCCTAGGAGTGGTTCGCACCTACCCAGTGGCTCCGCAGGAAAAAGACCCGGCAGTCTGCTCCCACAAAGATTACAGCTTAGGAAACCCTATGGGGCAGTTCTTTCTGTCACATGGGGTTGCTATGAGTAGAAATCGAATCAACAGCACCTAACAGCAGCAGTACAGTTCATTATTAGGTAAATTTGGACACGAGCACAGGTAGAACCTTCCTTATCAGTTAAATGATAAATGTAGCAAGATGTAATTAACTTATACAATGGCTTTGTCCTTATTCCTTATTAGAAAGTTATAAAGGAAGTCTACCCTCACTGAGAAAAATTCCAACAGCAATATGGAGGAAAGTAGACTAAATAAACCAATATGATCTGTAGTCTTGTTCACAGACAAGAAGACTGTTCTGTAATTACAGTCTGCAAATACTAATACTGTTTGCATCTTGGATAGTAAGTTTTGCCCTAAATGCAGTTTTGTTATTCCTGAACACCAACCAGGCTGATGTCATTGTCATTTCCCAACATTCCATGATCATGCCATTTCATGTCTCCAGATCTTTATTTCATGTCTACTTTTTCTAAGTTACCTATAGATAATCCCATCTAATGCCTCACTCCATCCTATAAATTAAAGGACCTAGCACAATACCTGGAATACTATAGATCCACAATGTGTACTAAATGCTCCATCTTCTATCCCTCTTTAAGAATATGTTGATACTAATTACATGTTTAATAAAAGCCTCATTACTGGATACATGCTGTGCTGGTAACTGAAAGGTTGGTGGTTTAAGTCTACCTACAGATGCCTCAGAAGAAAGGCCTGGTGACCTATTTCAGAAAAATCAGCCATTGAAAACCTTACAGAACAAAGTTCTACTGGGACACATACAGGGTTGCTATGAGTGGGAATCCACTCAACAAAAATGTTTTTTTTTTTTTTTTCTCCAGATCCTACAAACACTAAATGACTACTATGTGCTTGGCACTGTGTAAGAAATAATAACTCTCCTCAGAAAAAGAACATATGCCTATTTTAAAAATCTTTATTCAAGCACAAAATCTATCATAAACAAACACAAAATGTCTGCTGAAGAGGAATTATTTGGGAAGTGTATCTACTGCTGCTATTGCAAGCAAGCATTCTCTGTTGGAAGAGCTAGTTCTTGATCAGGCAAGGAAGCTTGACCTAATGAGAATAAGAGATACTGATTCTTTCTCCTTATGCACTTGACCATTCATAACCGCACCCTTAGAAGATTCTGAACAGATCTCAGTTTCAAATGTTGAATATATACAAATAACACTGTTTTAAAAAAAAAATCAAAGTATAAAATCTTGGACCAAAAGCAGGATTTCAGGTTTACCTGGAGTAGATTTAAGGGCCTTAGACTTGAAGTATTTTTTAAACCAAATGGAACACCTGTTAAATAAAATTCAAAATTATCACAAGGAATTAAAACTTGACCATACATTGAAATAATATGTACCTTAGTATGCATAACTATAAGAATCCTGGTGTCACATGGTTAAGCACTTGGCTGCTAACCCAAAGGTTAGCAGTTGAAACCCACCCAGGAGCTCGTCAGGAGTAAAGACCGAAGATTTGCTCCCGTAAAGATTACAACCTAGAAAACCCCATGGTGCAATTCTGCTCTGTCATGTGAGGCTGCTATGAATTGGAATTGACTCGACAGCACCCCAACAACATGCATAACCAGAATGTTGTAAGTACTCCCTGCAAAGATGTACTTATTTTTAAAAAACTTTTAAAATACCTTCAAAACAGAAAACTCTTTTTCTCCAATGCTTATCAATGCTGAGAACTTATAAATGTTCTTTAACACCAGGTGTACATTATATTCTATATTTTAGACCCTGGAACTTCATCATCACTACTCTACTAGCTGCAGAAAGAATAATCTGGAAGTATGTGGACACTATGAATGTAATAAAATTATCACTGCTGTGCAAATGTATTTCAGGCACTGGTATCTATCTGCATTCCTCAAATAACTTATCTCTAAGAACTGATGTATTTTTCAGTACAACTATTAAATGATACTAAAGAACTTTGAATTTTATTTGTATAAGGATCAAAACTGAAAACCAGGCAATGCCACTTTGGTAACTCTGAACTTAATCCTGAAAATTTATGACTCAATATGGAGCATATCTCAAAGTAGGGGTTGGCAAACTCTTTTTGTAAACAGTCAGAAAGTAAATTATTAAGTGTTTGTGGGCCACATATAGTCTCTGTCACATATTCTTTTTTTTTTTTAAACAATCCATAACTTAGACACCAGTATTTCAAATACCAGTAGAGTCATCCTTGGTGGACAAGTTTCAGCAGTGCTTCCAGACAAACACAGACTAGGAAAAAGGTCCTGGTGGTCTACTACTAAAAAAATTGGCCACCAGAAACCTTATGAATGTAAGAGGAACACTGCCTGGTGCAGTGTTGGAAAACGAGTCCCTCAGGTTGGAAGGACCTCAAAATATGACTGGGGAAGAGCTGACTCCTCAAAGTAGAATTGACCTTAATGATCTGAATGGAGTCGAGCTTTTGGGACCTTCATTTGCTGAGGTGACATGACTCAAAAGGAAAGGAAAAAGCTGCAAACATCCATTAGTAATCAGAACACAGAACGCATGAAGTATGAATCTAGGAAAAATAAAATGGACTGCATAAAAATCGGTATCTTAGGCATAAGTGAGCTGAAATGGACTGGTATTGGCCATTCTGAATCAGACCAATCATATGGTCTACTATGCCAGGAATGACAAACTGAAGAGGAATGGTGTCGTATTCATTGTCAAAAATATCAGTTCAAGAGCTAGCCTCAAGTACAATGCTGTCAGTGACAGGATGATATCCATATTCCTACAAGGCAGATCAGTTAATGAATATTATTCAAATTTATGCACCAACCACTAAATCCAACAACTTCTTTATTGCAAATGCTTTTTTTCAACAACATAAACGACGACTAATCATGTGGATCTCACCAGATGGAACACACAGAAACCAAACCGACTATATCTGTGGAAAGAGGTGACGGAGAAGCTCAATATCAGTCAGAACAAGGCCAGGGGCAGACTGTAGAACAGACCATCAACTGCTTATATGCAAGTTCAAGTTGAAGATGAAGAAAATTACAGTAAGTCCACAAGAGCCAAAGTGCTACCTTGAGAGTATCCCACCTGAATTTAGAGACCATCTCAAGAACAGATTTGGCACATTGAACACTAATGACCAAAGACCTGAGAAGTTGTCAAATGACATTATAAAATAGGGACACCATATATGAAGAAAGCAAAAGGTCGTTAAAAAGACAGGAAAGAAAGAAAAGACCAAAATGGATGTCAAAGAGACTCTGACTCTTGCTCTTGAATGTGGAGTAGGTAAAGTGAAAGGAAGAAATGATGAGCTAGAAGAGCTGCACGAAGATTTCAAAGGGCGGCTTCAGAAGACAAAGTATTATAATGACATGTGTGAGGACCTGCAGTTAGAAAACAAAGGGAAAAACACGTTCAGCATTTCTGAAGTTGAAAGAACTGATGGAAAAATTCAAGGCTCGAGTTGCAATACTGAAGGATTTTACAGGGAAAATACTGAACAAGGCAAGAAGCATCAAAAGAAAATAGAAGGAATATAGACAGTCACCGTACCAAAGAGAACTGGTCGACATTCAATCATTTCAGGAGGTAGCACATAATGAAGAACCGATGGCACTGAAGGAAGAAACCCAAGAAAAACAAGGCTCCAGGAACGGATGGAATACCAAATGGGATATTTCAACAAACAGATGCAGCACTGGAGGTGCTCACTCATCTATGTCAAGAAATTTGGAAGACATGTTCCTGGCCAACTGACTGGAAGAGATTCATATCTGTGCCCATTCCAAAGAAAGGTGATCCAAAAGAACGTGGATATTATCGAACAATATCATTAATACCATATGCAAGTACAATTTTGCCGAACACCATTCAAAAGCTGTTGCGGCAGCACACAGAGAACTGCCAGAAGTTCAAGCCAGACTGAAAAGAACAAGGGGTATCACTGCTGATGTTAGGTGGATCAAGGCTGAAAGCAAAGAATACCGGAAAGGTGTTTAACTGTGTTTTATTGACTACACAAAGGAATTTGACTGTGTGGATCATTACAAATTATGGATAACACTGTGAGGAATGGGAATTCCAGAACACTTAATTTTACTCATGAGGAACCTGTACACAGACCAAGAGGCAGTCGTCGGAACAGACAAAGGGGTCGCTGTGCGGTTTAAAGTCAGCAAAGGCACTGTATCCTCTCACCGTATTTATGACCCAGGCCACGGTGTCTTCAATCGCTTCATGTGCATCCGAAAGCTGGATAAGGAGTAATGAAGATCAAAGAAGAACTGACGCCTTTGAATTATGGTGTTGGTGAAGAATACTGAATGCCAGAAAAAAAGAACAAATTTGCCTTGGAAGAAATACAGCCACAGCGCTCCTTAGAAGGATGGTGAGTCTCTGTCTCACGTACTCCCTGGAAAAGGACATCATGCTTGGTAGAGGGTCAGTGAAAAAGAAGATGACCCTCGACCAGATGGACTGACAATGACTGGAACAATGGGCTCAAGGATAGCAATGACTGTGAGGATGGTGCAGGACCAGGAAGCATTTCAATCTGTTGTACTTAGGGTCATTAAGAGTCGATACCGACTCGATGGCACCTAACAATAACAACTTAAACTGTGGTTATAGACTGCTGACTCCAGACTCAAAATGTGTATTTTCACAAATATAACAATTTGTATATTAATTAAAACAGCATCTAGTCCTCTAGTCAAATAATTTTAAAGAAAAAAAAAAAGTGAGAAATTCACATGTGAAAGCATCAAAGCCTTGTTTAAGAAACTGAAACATTAATACCACTGTCATCAACAAAGATGGCTTGACTGCTTTTAAAAATATCTGAGGTCTGTATAATGCTTTATAGCTTACCAGAGGCACTTTCACTTCACTTATTTCTTGTAAATTCCAACTCAAGTTAGGTATTTTTACTCTCCTTTTAGAGAAAATAAAACTGAGTCTAAGAGACAAAAATTAAGGCCCACAGTTAGCAACTGGAGCCACAAGCAACTGGTAGAGCTGGCTCCCATATCCAGGCTTTGATTCTGTTTCCAGGGCTCCAGTACTAAGCACGTTTATGCACTTCAAAGTAAGAAAACTAGAATTAGGAAATCACAGCAGTATATTAACATGTTTAACATTATGTTCTTTGGGTTCTCTTTCTCACAACTCATTAAGTTTCTGACAAATTCTATTTTGTCAAGTTTGTTTTTCCTATTAAATTTTTCCTCATTAGGAAGAAATTGAACTGTTCCAAGAAATTATAATACGTTCTTTTAAAAGCATTAAAAAAGCACAGGTGGTTGTAACCGTGACCCACTATATATAATAAGGATGATAAAAATAACTATAATAAAGCTAATAATAAGAATAACGATAATGATACCCATACTCACTGCCGCTGAGTAGATTCTGACTCATAGAGACCCTACAGCGAACCTATAGGACAGAGCAGAACTGCCCCATAGGGTTTCAAGGATGTAACGTTTACAGAAGCAGGCTGCCATGTATTTCTCATGCAGACCAACTGATGGGTTTGAACCACTGACCTTTTGGTTAGCAGCTTAACCACTATGCCACCAAGGCTCCTTTAATGATGAAAACTGCATATATTTTTGAGTGCTAATCATGTCCCTGGCCCAGTTTAAGCATTTCATCTGTATTTACTCATTTAATCCTCACAATAATAGGAGGTAAGGTATTACTATCCTCATTTTATTTATAAGGAAAACGTGGCAGAAAGTAACCTGCCCAAGATTACGTAGCTAGCAACTCACACAACTGGGACTCAAACTTCAGCAGTCTGGCCCCCGAGTCCAGGCGATTTAGTGACATGCTATGCTGCCTCTCAGGCACAATGTACCTTTTCAAAATACACTGATTTTACCTGGAACATGATTACACTGACAACAGTAAGGCTACTAAAGTTAATTTCATTATAACGTCTAGAAGGCAAAAGATATAATTTGCAAGGACACATGCTTACCAAGTTTTTTTCACAGAGATTGGTTACTAGATAGTTTCAAGGTGATGTATCAGTAAAGACTTTAGAAATTAAGAAATAATACTTCATAAAATACTGATGTCAAATGCCTTTAATTATACTCTTGAAATGACATGTTTATGATTCCCAACATCCTGACCTGCTTGAGAAGCTGGCAGTGCAGCTGGCAGTGCATTTGGTAGCAGACCTCCTGAGGGAAGAAGTCCACTCAGCTGGATCCCCGCAGGGGTCAGGGCACCAGTGTTACAGCCCAGCATGGGGTTTGAACCACTCATCAAAGCCTGGGCTCCACTGCAGGAGAATAAAGACAAAGCATTAAACTTGCACTACAAAATAAAATCAGCCACATAATCACTCCCTGCATGAAAAAACCAGGAAACAAAAACCAACCAACTACTAAACAACCAGAATTAGACAGTATTTCTCTGTCTTAGTAACAATTTTAGGATGAGTTTCACTTTTACACTAGAAAGTGATAGCAAATTTGGCTAAATTAAGTACTATGTATTTACCAAAGTTTAACATTCATTGGGAAGAGTAAAACGCTCAAGGGATTAAATGATGGGAACACAGAGGACAAAAAGAAACTCTAAGTTGCTGTCCATGTGAAGCATCATCTTAGTAGTTAACAGATGTTACCTAAAATTTAAAATATGTATGTTGAGGCAGCTTCTATCCGTATCTATTTTCTTTCAGTCTGAGCAATATGCAATTTGTTTTTAATTTCACAAGCAAGAATTCGTGTAGACTGGTGAGAATATCCTTTAAAAAACATGAGTGCATTGATGCACACTTACCAAACAGAGCCCAACACATTGATGAAGTTAACTCCAGCAGAGTTTGCCATGACTTGGGTGGCTGTGGTTCCTGCAGTTATAGATGTTACCATGGTGGAAAGAGGAATGGTTGTTACAGGCATCGCCTGGCTCAGAGACCTTTGCTGCTGAGCAAACTGAGTTAACAAAGTGGGCTGAGGGGTGAAGCCTGAGTCTTGGGGAGTAGGGGTGGCAGAAAGGGTAAAAGGAGTTGAGCTCTGAACATCAGGAGGGTGTGGGGTCGATGAAGGGGTTGGTGTAGGAGGAGATGGTTTAGGAGTTCCAGATCCTGCTCACTGAGAAAAATAAAAATGGCTCGTTTGTTATAAATGGCCAGTCCTTTAAAAATAAGGTTAATGGAATCTTACTTAGCACTGACAATTTGTTCCAGTTCTTTTTTTTTTTAAAGCAGTAAACTGCAAGTGTTAATCTCTACACATGATACATGAGTGTTGCTATACTCATTACAATTAAGGATGCAGTATATCACCTAAAAAAACCCCATCAGAGAAGCTATTACAGTAACAGTGAAAATACACATTTGTAATCTACCACAATACCCACTTACAAGTTAGTTTCCTGCATGCTGCCTTTGGCCTAAAAAGTTTAAAGGAAATGGAATTAATTTTTGTTATTTATGATGTCACTATTTGAGGGCTTCATTTAAAAATACTGCTTATTTTCTGTTACAGTCTCAGATAAACTCTGAATATATTCAATAAATTATGTATGGTTAACAATCATATTTGGCACCTAAATATACATGTTTAATTCCTAACGTATCAAGTGTATCCTGACAGATTTACAAAAAGCTGTAATAAAGCAAGTATTTGATAGATAATACTGCATCTTTAACAGTAACTGTGTACTTCTGTTTAAATGTAGAATGTACAGAAATTCCGTTGTGAATGAAGTATGCACAGTTTATCAATTAAAAAACAAAAAAAAAAAACAAAAAATAAAAACCAAAAAAGTAAAACCAAAAGCTCTTGAGGTGTTTTCTTTTTTAGCTTTCATGTCCTGCAGAAAGAAAGGAAAGAAATGTGAATGTCCAGAAGCTGTCACTCAACCCTTACTTAAAGTAACAACTGTGTGCAGTCGATTAACATAATCTATACCCACAACATAAGTAGTGTGAATAAGACTTTTGGAAAATTTATAAAAGTTTTTCTTTGTGCAAAACAAGAAGGCAGAAAAATTACACCTTTTGAGCTATCAAGATGATGTTTACATCTAATGCAAAGACGACTTTATCACTGTGCAGTGTACTAAAACTTCCAGCACATGTCAATTATCTATAAAAAATCTAAAAAACTGGAATGCTTTTTCTTTTTACAAACTGGTACCTAAAGTATCTCAGATATTTATTAATTGGAAGAAATTCTCCCAAACTAGTGCTAGAATTCTTTTATAACTTTTCTTGATGTTAAAAAAAAAAAAAAAAAACCAGTAGTAAAAATTACAGTATCTTCAGAATGCTTCATGATCATCATCACATTTTAGAAACTGACAATTTATAAGAGTGTAGGAGTGCTCCTGAAAAACCAGCTTTTAGTTTACTGTATCATTGCCTCTGACTAGGTGGCTTGTTACACATACAGACACAGGACTGCAGTGACAACTCTTATGACTTTTTTTTTCATATCAGCTGTACAAATTACATAAAATGTAAAATGATCCTAGGGTTCACTAGAATAAAAAAAATATTTTGGAATCTTACTGTCACATTTAGCTATCGGATTATTTTTTCCGGAGACGTGTAGGTTGCAAGTTTTTAAGAAAGGTATACACAGAGTGCATACACAGATACAGAAAAGCAATAAACACACAATACATACAATTAACAAGAGATCTGCCTGAAGCTTCTTACAACTTATACACTTTGGGTACACAGTACATTTAGATTTCATTGGCAAAAAAAAGCCATCTTAAGAGACACTAATGCAAAAGCTTATGAAGATTTACTGAAGAATTTAAGTTATGACTCACTCTGTGATGAGCTGGCAGGTGACAACGCAGCTGGAGAAAGCATGCTAACTTGGCTGAGATCCACAGATGACTTCCGAGACAGACTTGGTGGCTTAGAAGCAGGAGGAGGAGTTGGAGATTTAAGAAAGCTGCTTGCCTGCTGTGGAGTAAAATAGTTACCTAAAAGAGGAATAAAAAAGTTATTTCCTGGATTTATAACTAAAAATTCTGTGAACTGTGTAAATCCAAACGGGTAAAGTTTTAAAAAGAGACTGTGGTCGTATGCCATTTCTTCTTCTTGATGACAGAAAAGTAAGATGTTTAATACCTGAGGAACTGTTTCCTGGGCCTGAGGGAAGTTTGATGGGTGGAGGCCGATGCTTTACTCCCTTTCCCAGCACTGAAGACTGAACTGACACGGTCTCAGGCTGCTAAGGGAAAGTGACAGTACACATACTTGTGAAAACTAACATTACATCAGAAATTCATAAATTAAGATCACTATAACAACTCTGATATGAAAACACACAATTTAAAATTCTGCTATCAATATTATAGATGTTACAGAGAAACATTATTACACACAATGAGATCCATGAAATAAATTACAGTGTACATAAAAGATGAAAGAATGTTTCTGGAATAACAGGGTGGGGAGAAAGAGTCTGAGGGAGAAGGGTAACATGAAAGCAAAGCTTCCACTCTGCTACTCCTCTTCCAGGAAAATAACTGTTAAAGATAGGTGATTAGTACATAGGTGTTCATTCTACTTTTCTGAATATTTGAAAACTTCTATTATAAAAAGTTAAATAATATAAAAAGAAAGTTAAAGTAAATACAAAACCCAACTCCCCACCACCCCTGCTCCAAATATTTTCTAAAATTTCTCAGATTTCTTGAGAAACAATTAGCCACAAAAAAGTAACAGTGATCAAACCCACTTCTGTTTCTTTCCCTGGAGAGTGCTGACTCAGACTGGCTGAGCCACTGGAGCTGTGTGACATCCTGATTGGACATTTGGCTTCATTCTGGACCAACTCCTGGTACTGATTGACCACCCTGAAATATTTGAGAAAAAACAGATAACAGATTACTAAGACTATTTTAAACATAAATTTATCATATAGGGAATAATGTACCATAATTAAAAAAATGATCCCATCAAAATTAACTCAGAAATCAAAATTAGGCAACTTACCTTTGTGCTAAAAGTACATTCCTTAAATCTTTTCAATGACAAACTAATGCTCAAAACATTTTGCAAATAGACATCTAAAGAGAGATTTTCAGTATCTTGTTTTTAATACAAAAGTTGCAGGAATTATATAACCAATAAGCAGCTAAATTACTCATTGACTCTCACTTAGATTTTGATTAAACTACTACCCAGAAACCATCTTCCTTAGCTACAGTGAATATGTCTAAGTTTTCTTACTAAAAAAAAAAAAAAAAATGTATTTTAAACTTTACTCCTTTAACTGATTTTTTCCTAATTCTATGAAAAACATTCCAGGTATTAAAAATTAGGGAAATGGAATTAAGTCCCTCCAAATCTCATACCACAAAAATAATCACTCCCAACAGTTTACTGTATCACCCCCTTTCAAACATTTTCCTAGAATCACTAAATTTTAGAGTTGGAAAGGTTCTTACAGACTTTACAGTGCAAGGCTCTAATTTACAACAGAGGCCCATAAATATTAAACTGCACATGTTTAACCAGCTGATGAGCTAACTAGAATCAAGGTTTTTAATTCCTAATAGAGTACGCCCTAGCCTGAAAGAGTAAAAGTTTCTCATACCCATCCAGGCCAAAAATAAAGATGCAAATATTTTACCTCTGAGCATCAGTTTTTGATCCAATAATGAACCTCAAATATTAAAAAAAAAAAAAAAAAAAATTATTAGGTAAGAGTTATGAGAGTCCTGGAATTACTTTGAAGGCAACTATATTTTAGAGATAGTAATTTTAGAAATGAATTTTAAATATAACAAGATACCATGAAAAAAATTAAAAAATACATTTAAACCTATGAAACAATGACCAAGTTTTACATGCATTAAGAAATAATTATATGAATGGCTGATTTATTAACTTAAAGGGAGATTTATTCTGGCACAAAACTTAAATATCAGAATGAAGTCTGGGATGAAGGTCACCCAGGGTCAAACATCCTCAAGTGCCTGCCCGACCGCGAAATCCCACACACACAGCGCAGGGCCTTTGGCCTTCCTCTTACTTTAACCTTTGGTCACACAGTCACTATTAGCATCTACATAACAGAGCCTTAGAATATATTTTAGACAAGTTTAAAAAAGACAGTTTATTGATAATTCAAATGAAATGCCTTTAGCAAGTTCTTCTGGGAGAGTTTGACATTTATATGATTTCTTAAACTAAAACAGTTGGGTTTATTTTTGAATTACCAATTTGAATGCTCATCTGTGGAGGAGCTGAAATATAAAATAAAATAAACTTGGTTAAGGCAGCTCAACTTCAACTTCATAGTTATTAAACCATGTAATTTACGAATATGAAAAAAGGAAGATAATCATGCAGTGTTCTCGCAGTGATTCTAAGATAAGGCAAAGCATTAAATTCTCTTCTTGTAAAACAAATGCAGTCAGCTGGCTTGCTGGACTGATGTTTTTCTACTTCAGTGAGAATATACACCCTTAATTTTAGAAAAGTTAATACATTTACTTAAAATGACCAATGAATGCCTTCAAGATTTCTTTTAACATAGGTAATCAAAACATCTGACCTTCGTACTCTGGAAACAATAGAAACTGGTAATCGGTTTAAAAAAAAAAAAATTAGCTGAGAATTCTCTGCTGTTGCTATCTCCTCACATCAACTTTTACCTAGGTATTGGTAAAATTACTCTTTAAAAACTACTTTTCGATTGTAGTTTCAATTAGTTTTTTTGTATAAGGCTTTATAAACAATTTAACATACACCTGGCCCCTCCCTTTTCTGCTGAGCTCCTCTGTTTTCTTCTTTTCAAAGTAGCATCAACTTGGTTATAAAACAAACAAAACTAATAATAAAGCCAATAATAAGAAACAAAAATTAAAAACTAGTATCCTCTACTAAATATTGGAAGATAGTATCAACTATATTTCTAAAGCCAATGACAACATTTAGCACTCTCTGTTCTTACATATGCAGTGAGGTTAACACATTAAAAAAAAAAAAAAAACTCATAGTGACTCTATAGGACAGAGCAGAACTGCCCCACAGGGTGTCCAAGGAGCCACTGGTGGGTTCGAGCTGCTCTTAACCACTGCACAACCAGGATGCTAATGTAATACTAGGCATCTTCAATAGGCTTTACATTTAGCAAATTTGCTTCCCACTTAAACTATTGCCCTGAAACACCCCACATTTACAGAGAGGCTAAAGTCTTAAGTGGCTACCCATAAATACACGAAGAAGGATATCACAGACATATCTTTTAAAGAAAGTATAAAAATAACTATATAATAGTTATTTTTAACTATTATTTTAAATAGCTCTTGAACAAATTAACTATGATTTATTAAGTTTACACAGGTCCACTGCCAAAGGTAATTGAAGTATTTAACAAATTCCCAAAGAGAAATTCATTTGTTAATGCTTCATCAGGAGTGGCTAAATAAATGCTGGATGCCTAATTTTGTCAACAACAAATTGTGTTTAAGTTTTGTATTCAACAGAACTTACTGGGATGGAGACATCTGGCTACTGCTTTCCTCATCTTCTTTACACGGCTGTATTTTACCATAGTAAAGTGGATCACCAAGTGACTGCATAATGGTCAACTTTGTTTTCTGATGCTGATTACCAGTTTCACATTCAAATACATAATCATCTTTTACCTCCTGAGAAAAACAGAATATCCAAAATAAATACCCTCTCAAGTAAGTAAATCATCAGAATTGACAAATATCAGGAAATAAATGACACACTTCACGTCTGTTTGGCAACAGGAAGAAACACGGAAGGTAAGCTACAGAGCCGTTTAGACTGCCTAACAGAATAGAATAAAGCACAGGAGTCTTTCATATGTGGTGCTCTGGGGACGAAGGAGTGCCTGGGTGGCACAAGCGGTTAACACACTTGGCTGCTGTCATGGATTGAACTGTGTCCCCCTAAAAGTATGTGTCAACTTGGTTAGGCCATGATTCCCAGTATTGTGTGGTTGTCCTCCGTTTTGTGATTGTAATTTTATGTTAAGAGAATTAGGGTCGGGTTGTAACACTATCCTTACTCAGGTGGCCTCCCTGTTCCAGTGTGAAGGCAGTTTCCGTGGGGTGTGGCCTGCACCACCTTTTATCTCTCGAGATAAAGGGAAAGGGAAAAAGCAGAGTTGGGGACCTCATTTGGACACAGGGTCCCTGCGTCTGAGAAACTCCTCAACCAGGGCAAGATTGAGGACAAGGACCTTCCTCCAGAGCTGACACAGAGAGAGAAAGCCTTCCCCTGGAGGTGACACCCTGAATTTGGATTTGTAACCTACCAGACTGTGAGAGGAAACCCAGGTGGCGTAGTGGTTAGGTGCTACGGCTGCTAACCAAAAGGTCAGCAGTTCAAATCTGCCAGGTGCTCCTTGGAAACTCTATGGAGCAGTTCTACTCTGTCCTATAGGGTTGCTATGAGTCGGAATCGACTCGACGGCACTGCGTTGTTTTTTTTTTTGGTTTAGACTGTGAGAAAACTAATTTCTCTTTGTTAAAGCCATTCATCTGTGGTATACTGTTATGGTAGCAATAGATGACTAAGACAGCTGCTAACCGAAAGGCTAGCAGTTTGAGACCACCCAGAAGCACCTCAGAAGAAAGGCTTGATGACCTACTTCCAGAGTTAGCCACTGAAAACCCCATGTAGCACAGTTCTACTCTGACACACACGGGGTCACTATGCGTCGGAACTGACTCAACAGCAATTGGTTCCCCCCCCCCCACCGGGGGAATGAGAATTCCAGTGGGGTATTCAGTCACCCAAGTTTAAGGAACTCTGGCAGACTATAATATACTGGACACGTAAATTGCAAATATTAAATAATATCAGGGGAATAAAACCTTTGAAAGCAGTTCTGCTTCTATATGTCATGCATCTGTTGTCACACAAACATAGGTTAATCATTTCTCAAAAAACAAACCAGTTGCCATCGAGTCAATTCCGACGCATGGTGACCCATGTGTGCAAAGTAGAACTGCTCCATAAGGTTGTCAAGGCTATGATCTTTTTGGAAGCAGACTGCCAGGCCTTTCTTCCAAGGTGCTTCTGGGTAGGTTCAAATTGCCAACTTTTTGGATAGTCGTTGAGCGCTTAATTATTTGCACCACACAGGGACACCTACTTTAACAAAGGACTACTGCAATTAGAGAGGTTACTTCTGTTAAAAGACAGGCATTCTTACAAGAAATTATGAATTACTAATTTGAAATACGAAACTAATCAGAACTACCAATGTGCAACCAAAAGTAAAAATGCTTTAAAATGAAGACCATGCTTTATAAACATGAAAAACAGATGTTTCTTCTCGTAATTCATTAAACCCCAGAAAATGTCCCAAACTAAAAAGCAACTGCACGTTACATTTAATAAATTTGAATCCTAGATTAGAAACAGCACTACTAGAAAGGGAGACTGGCCATAATTACTTACATGGGCTGGCCATACAGTCGGTTGTGAATCATCAGATTTGATAGACTTCTCTACTTTAGCGTATTTCTCTACCTAAACAATCCAATCAAGAGACAACAAATATAACAGAATCAGTATTCTGACCAAAAATAAAAATGTAAAAAAATCAACAGTACAATGTAATTTTTATGAGAATAACTCTAGAATCACCAATATCAACTACTTAAGTTTAAAACTCAGCTGGTACATTCCATTAAAATAACTGGCTTCGTGCGGTTGTTAGGTGTGTCCACCTGATTCCGACTCGCTGCCCTATGTACAACAGAACGAAATACTGCCCAGTCCTGCACCATCCGCACAACTGTTGCTATGTTTGAGCCCCCTATTGCAGCCACTGTAACAATCCACTTCACTGAGGTCTTCCTCTTTTTCGCTGGCCCTCTACTTTACCAAGCATGATGTCCTCCTCCAGGGACTGGTGCTCCTGATAACATGTTCAAAGTATGTGTGACAAAGTCTTGCCATCCTTGTTTCTAAGGAGCATTCTGACTGTACTTCTTCGAACACAGGTTTGTTCCTTTGGTAGTCCACAGCATACTCAATATTCTTCACCAACATCATAATTCCAAAGTGTCAATTCTTCGGTCTTCCTTATTCATTGTCCAGCTTTCACATGCATATGATGTAACTGAGAAGACCACGGCTTGGGTCAGGTGCCCTTAGTCCTTAAAATAACATCTTTGCTTTTTAAGACTTCAAAGAGATCTTCTGCAGCAGATTTGCCAGTGCAATGCGTCTTTTGATTTCTTGACTGCCGCTTCCATGGTCGCTGACTGTGGATTCGAGTAACCTGAAATCATTGACAACTTCCATCCTTCCTCCATTTATCATGTGGCTGCTGACTGGTCCAGTTCTGAGGATTTTTCCTTTATGTTGAGGTGAAATCCATACCGAAGGCTCTGGTCTTTGATCTTCATCAATGAGTGCTTCAAGTCCTCTTCACTTTCAGCATGCAAGGTTGTGTAATCTGCGTATCCCAGGTTGTTAATGAGTCTTCCTTTAATCCTGATGCCCCATTCTTCTTCATATAGTCCAGCTTCTTACCTTATTTGCTTAGCATGCAAACTGAATAAACATGGTGAAAGGATACAACCCTGATGCACACCTTTCCTGACTTAAAATCACATAGTAGCCCCTTGTTCTATGCGAAGAACTGCCTCTTGGTCTAAGTACAGGTTCCTCATGAGCACAATTAAGTGTTCTGGAATTCTCATTCTTGGCAATGTTATCCATAATTTGTTATGATCCACATGGTCGAATGCCTTAGCATAGTCAATAAAACACAGGTAAACATCTTTCTAGTATTCTCTACTTTCAGCCAGGACCCATCTGACATCAGCAATGATACTCCTCCTTCCACATCCTCTTCTGAATCCGGCTGGAATTTCTGGAAGTTCCCAGTCGTTTATATACTGCTGTACCCGCTTTTGAAAGACCTTCAGCAAAATTTTACTTGTGTGTGATATTAATGATATTGTTCTATAATTTCCATACTTTTCTATCTCTTTTCTTTGGAATCAGTACAAATATGGACGTCTTTCAGTCAGTTGGCCAGGTAGCTGTCTTCCAAATTTCTTGGCACAGAAGAGTGAGCACTTCAGGCCTGCATCCATTGGAACATCTCAGCTGGTATTCCATCATTTCCTGGAGCCTTGTTTTTCACCAAGGCCTTCAGTGCAGCTTGGGTCTCTTCCTCCAGTACCATTGGTTCTTGATTATATGCCACCTCCTGAAATGGTTGAACGTCGACCAATCTTTTTGGTACAGTAACTCTGTGTATTCCTTCCATCTTCTTTTCATGCTTCCTGCATCATTTAATATTTTCCCTGTAGGACCCTTTAATATTGCAATCAAGGCTTGAATTTTTTCTTCAGTTCTTTCAACTTAAAAAATACTAAGCGTGTTCTTTCTTTTTTGTTTTTGAATTCCAAGTCTTCGCATATTTCATTCCAATACTTTGTCTTCTTAAGCCACGCTTTGAAATCTTTTGTTCAGCTCTTTTTATCTTTTCTTCTGCTTGCTTTAGGTACTCTACATTCAAGAGGAACTTTCAGCATCTCTTCAGACATCCATTTTGGCCTTTTCTTTCTTTTCTGTCTTTTCAATGACCTCTTTTTTATTTTTTATTTTGCATCATGCTTTAAGTGAAGGTTTACAAATCAAGTCAGTCTCTCACACAAAAATTTATATACACCTTGCTATACATCCTAGATACTCTCCCCCTAATGAGACAGCACACTCCTTCCCTTCACTCTCTTTTCATGTCCATTTGGCCAGCTTCTAACCCCCTCTGCCCTCTCATTTCCTCTTCAGACAGAAGCTGCCCACATAGTCTCATGTGCCTACTTGATCCAAGAAGCTCACTCTTCACCAGTATCATTCTCTATCCCATAGTCCGGTCTAATCCCTGTCCGAAGAGTTGGCTTTGGGAATGGTTCCTGTCTTGGGCTAACAGAAGGTCTGGGGACCATGACCTTGGGGGTCCTTATACTCTCAGTCAGACCATTAATTCTGGTCTTTTTACGAGAATTTGGCGTCTGCATCCCACTGCTCTTCTGCTCCCTCAGGGGTTCTCTGTTGTGTTCCCTGTCAGGGCAGTCATCAGTTGTAGCCAGGCACCATCTAGTTCTTCTGGTCTCAGGCTTATGTTGTCTGGGGTTTATGTGGTCCTTTCTGTCTCTTGGGCTCGACCTCTTGCTTTCTTCATGTATGATGTCCTCGATGTCATTCCACAACTCGTCTGGTCTGCAGTCATTAGTGTTCAATGGGTCATATCTATTCTTGAGGTGGTCTCTAGATTGAAGTGGAATATACTCAGGGTCATACTTTGGCCCTCGTGGACTTATTCTAATTTTCTTCAACTTCGACTTGCATGTGAACAATAGATGGTCTGTTCCTCAATCAGCCCCCGGCCTTGTTTTGAAGGACGAAATTGAGGTTTCCCATCATCTCTTTCCACAGATGAAGTTAATCTGATTCCTGTGTATTACATCTGGTGAGGTCATGTGTATACTTGTTGTTTATGTTGTCGAAAAAGGTATCTGTAACGAAGAAGTTGTTGGTCTTGCCAAATCCTATCATGCAATCTCAGACGTTGTTTCTACCACCAAGACCCTATTTTCCAACTACCAATTCGTCTTCTTTGTTTCCAACTTTTGCATTCCAGTGGTCAGTAATTATCAATGCATCTTGATCAACTTCAAACTGCAAAAGTTCGTAAAAGTCTTTAATTTCTCCATCTTTGGCCTTAGTGGCTGGTGCATAAATTTGAATAATAATCATATTAAGTAGTCTTCCATATAGATGTATGGATATTAATCATCGACAGAGCTGTATTTCAGGATAGATCTTCAAATGTTCTTTTTGATGATGAATGCAATGTCATTCCTCTTCAACTTGTCATTCTTAGCATAGTCGACTATATGATTGTCTGATTCAAAATGGCCAATTATCAGTCCATTTCAGCTCACTAATGCCCAGGATATCAATGTTTATGTGTTCCATTTCATTTTTGATGACTTTCAATTTTCCTAGATTCATACTTCATACATTCCACATTCCAGTTAGTAATGGATGTTTGCAGCTGTTTCTTATTTTGAGTCCTGCCACATCAGCAAATGAAGGTCCCGAAAGCTTCACTCCATCCACATCGTTAAGGCTGACTCTAGTTTGAGGAGGCAGCTCTCCCCCAATCGTATTTTGAGTGCCTTCCAACCTCAGGGGGCTCATCTTCTGGCACTGTATCAGACAATGTTCTGCTACTATTATTCGTAAGGTTTTCACTAGCCAGTTTTTTCAGAGGCAGACTGCCAGGGCCTTCTTCCAAGTCTGTCTTAGTCTGGAAGCTCAGCTGAAACCTGTCTACCAAGGCTTTAAGAATTTAAACAAATAAATGGCTTTAAGACTTTAAAAAAAAAATCACTTTTGCCATTAAATATACCTAATAAATATGACTGCTCTCCTGGATAGTGCCTTTTCATTTTAGTTTCTCAGCTGGGGTCACATTTGTCTTTTATAACCTTTCCTTCAGGAAAACTGGGATGCTGAAGAGCAGATTAAAAACCAGAATTTCCTCCCTTTGACTTAGTTTTTAATGGAACAGGAGTTGTAATGTAGTAGTTGGGACAAAACTGGAAGAGGACTAGGGAAGATATGATGTTAAAACTGATAAAGCTGTTGTGACACTTTGCCATATTCTAGTCAGACTTGGGCTATGAGACTCTTCCTGAGTCTGGAGGAAGTGAAACTCATGTTGAGTACTCATTAAAAATATAAATCCCCTTGTCCCTCCCCTGGAGACCCTGATTCATTAAGTCTTAAGTCAGGCTTGAAATCTGTATGTTACCCTGATGATTCTTCTGAGCCAGTGAGACTGAGAAACCCTGCATCAGGGCCATGCTGCTCACAGTCGGGTAAGCCCAACATCTGCGCCGCCCGGGACCCTGTCAGAATTGCAGCGTCTCAGGCCCTAATCCAAACTTGGTTGGTGGTTTGGAACCACCAGCAGCTCTGTAGGAGAAAGATGTTCAAGTCTGCTTCGGTAAAGATTACAGCCTAGGAGCAGGCAGTTCTACTCTGTCCTACAGTGCCACTATAAATCAGAATCAACTTGACAGCAAGGAGTTTGTTTCTTTTTGGTTTTAATACGGAGAATAATAGTACCTGTGCTAGTCTGGTAAGAAAACAAAAGAACAACAACAAGCATCTACCAAAATAACTAACCAATTGCAAAGAGTGGAGTGAATAAGAAAAAAGGAACACAGGAGAAACAGTAAAATAAAAGAAATATGGGACTTCGCATTGAAACATCCCTCTGCTATCTTCAATCATTGATAGTTCATACGTATCATGGGTCAGCAGAGAGTATCTCCCTAAATCTTCTCCTAAACCTTGCCCACTGCTCAAGTACTATTAATTTTCACATAATATAAAAATATTTTAAGTGTAAATAAAGAAATATTAAGGAAATACGAAGAACTACTATGAAAAAACCAGAGGCATCTCATGTGTGCTATGCAATAAGTACCGTATTTTTCCACATTTAAAAAACCATTTTGATTACTTCTGTGTTTTTTTTTTTTTTTTAAACACAGAAGCATATTTAGGGGTTAAATTCATTACCCAACTTAGCGTGAAAGAAAAATACACAGCTTCTAAAAATAAGCAGTTAATTTTTTAAAAACCAATTATTTTGTTTTTTCACGAAGTAAATTTATCCCCCAAAGTATAAAAAAAAAGTATAAGCTACCGTTAATTAAAGTCAGGAACTTCACATAAAAAAAAGCAATTCATGGATTGACTCACATCCACTTCAGAAGGTATGGCCAAATGACAAGGACTCCGCTTCCACATATCTACGCACTGAAAGATGAAAAATAGTATAAATGCTCTGAAAATTCAAGATGACGAAAGGCTTTTGCTATATTAATACGCTTCATTTAAAAATATATACTTACATTTCCTGCTTTAGAGATTTTGAGGTCATAATGCTGACCTGCTTTTCTTTCTTTTCTTTTTTGTAAGAAATCAAGTAATTTTAGCTGTGGAGGAGGTGGGCAATGAGACAGATCCTGCTGCCGATTGAGAGAGGATCTAGAATACCTCTTGAAACACCTGTAATATTAAGAAATTTGAACTAAACAAACCTTTTAAAAGAAACTCATAATATGTATTGGTCTAACCAGTGAGCACTGAATATTTAATGGAATTACAAAAAATATATAGAACACTACCACATGACAAGCAGGGTCCCAGACACTGTTGAAATAACAATGAACAGGCATAAAATCCCTGCTGCCATGGAGCTGGAACCCTGTTGGCACAGTGGTTAAGAGCTCGGCTGCTAACCAAATAGTCAGCAGTTCAAATCCACCAGGGGTTCCTTGAAAACCCTATGGGGCAGTTCTACTCTAACCTGTAGGGTCACTATGAGTCGGAATTGACTCAACGGCAATGGATTTGAGCTTTGGGCAATGAAGCTGATACTCGGGGCAGGGCTGGGGGAGAGACAGACATTCCCAAGTAAACAGGTAATTTCAGATAGCAATAAGCTTTTCCGAAAAAAAAGAGGGTACTGTAGTAAATTACAGGGATGGCAACATTCAGGAAGGCAAGCAGGGTGGGAGGAAAGGAAAACAAAGGACTCTGAGCAGAAATGACATGTGAGCTGAGCAGAAATGATGAGAACAAAGAAGCCATGGGAAAATCAGGGAATGAGTGCGTGAAGTAAATAAGAATTTAAAAAAGTGCTGAGGCAAGAACGAACTCTTTTTCAAAAACAGAAAAGTGTAGGTACGATCCATGTGCCAGAGTCCATACACTAGGAGATGAGGTAGAGAGCAAGGCAGGAAACCTTCCAAGTCACGACAGAGTGCTTAAGTTCAAACTGAAGGCAGTGGGATGCTTTCAGAGGAATTTGAGCAACAGGGTGGCAAGATCTGGTTTGAAGTTTTTTTTTTTTTTTAATAATTTTTATTGTGCTTTAAGTGCAAGTTTATAAACCAAGCCAGTCTCTCACACAAAAACCCATATATACCTTCCTACACACTCCCAATTACTCTCCCCCTAATGAGACAGCCTGCTCTCCCTCCACTCTCTCTTTTCCTGTCCTTTTTGCCAGCTTCTAACCCCCTCTACCCTCTCATCTCCCCTCCAGGCAGGCGATGCCAACATAGTCTCAAGTGTCCCCCTGATCCAAGAAGCTCACTCCTCACCAGCATCCCTCTCCAACCCATTGTCCAGTCCAATCCATGTCTGAAGAGTTGGCTTCGGGAATGGTTCCTGTCCTGGGCCAACAGAAAGTCTGGGGGCCATGACCACTGGGGTCCCTCTAGTCTCAGTCAGACCATTAAGTCTGGTCTTATGAGAATTTGGGGTCTGCATCCCGGTGCTCTCCTGTTCCCTCAGGGGTTCTCTGTTGTGTTCCCTGTCTGGGTAGTCAACAGTTGTAGCTGGGCACCATCTAGTTCTTCTGGTCTCAGGATGGTGTAGTCTCTGGTTCATGTGGCCCTTTCTGTATCCTGGGCTCGTAATCACCTTGTATCCTTGGTGTTCTTCATTCTCCTTTGATCCAGGTGGGTTGAGACTCATTGATGCATCTTAGACGGCGGTTTCCTAGCATTTAAGACCCCAGACGCCACTCTTTGAAGTGGGACGCAGAATGTTTTGTTAATAGATTTTATTACGCCGATTCACTTCGATGTCCCCCGAAACCATGGTTCCCAAACCCCTGCCCCTGCTACGATGGCCTTCGAAGCATTCAGTTTATTCAGGAAACTTCTTTGCTTTTGGTTCAGTCCAGTTGTGCTGACCTCCCCTGTATTGTGTGCGTCTTTCCCTTTACAAGTAGTTCTTATCTACTATCTAATTAGTGATTACGCCCCCCCACCCTTCCTCCCTCCCCCCTCTCGTAACCACAAGAGAACGTTTTCTTCTCAATTTAAACTCTTTCCCAAGTTCTTATACTAGCGGTCTTATACAATATTTGTCCTTTTGCAACTAATTTCACTCAGCATAATGCCTTCCAGGTTCCTCCATTTTAGGAAATGTTTCACAGGTTCCTCACTGTTCTTTATCGATGCATAGTATTCCATTCTGTCAATATACCATAATTTATTTATCCTTCATCCGTTGATGGGCACCTTGGTTGCTTCCACCTTTTTGCTATTCTAAACAGTGCTGCAATAAACGTAGGTGTTCTTGTAAAGGCTCTTATTTCTCTAGGATATATCCCAAGGGGTGGGATTGCTGGATCCTATGGTTGTTCTATTTCTAGCTTTTTAAGGAAGCACCAAATCGATTTTCAAAGTGGTTGTACTATTTTACATTCCCACCAGCAGTGTGGAAGTGTTTCAATCTCTCCACAGCCTCTCCAACATTGATTATTTTGTGTTTTTTGGATTAATGCCAGCCTTGTTGGAGTGAGATGAAATCTCATTGTACTTTTGATCTGAATTTCTCTAATGTCTAACGATCGTGAACATTTCCTCATGTATCTGTTAGCTACCTGAATGTCTGAAGTGTCTATTCATATCTTTTGCCCATTTTTTAATAAGATTATTTGTCTTTCTGTAGTTGAGTTTTTGCAGTATCATGTAGATTTTAGAGATCAGACGCTGATCAGAAATGTCATAGCTAAAAACTTTTTCCCTGTCTGTAGGTGGTCTTTTTACTCTTTTGGTGAAGTCTTTGGATGAGCATAAGTGTTTGATTTTTAGGAGTTCCCAGTTATCTCGCTTTTCTTCTGCATTCTTAATAATATTTTGTACACTGGAAATCCTGGTGGCATAGTGGTTAAGTGCTACAGCTGCTAACCAAAAGGGTGGCAGTTCGAATCCACCAGGCGCTCCTCGGAAACTCTATGGGGCAGTTCTACTCTGCCCTATAAGGTCGCTATGGGTCGGAATCGACTCGACGGCACTGGGTTTGGTTTTGGTTTTTGGTATACTGTTTATGCCATGTATTAGGGCTCCTAACGTTGCCCCTATTTTTTCTGCCATGATCTTTATTGTTTTAGATTTTATATTTAGGTCTTTGATCCATTCTGAGTTAGTTTTTGTACATGGGTTTCATTTTTTTGCACACGGATATCCAGTCATGCCAGCACCATTTGTTATAAAGACTCTCTTTTCCCCATTTAACTGTTTTGGGGCCTTTGTCAAATACCAACTGCTCATATGTGGATGGATTTATGTCTGGATTCTCTATCCTGTTCCACTGGTCCATGTATCTGTTGTTGTACCAGTACCAGACTCTTTCGACTACTGTGGTGGTATAATAGGTTCTAAAATCAGGTAAAGTAACGCCTCCCACTTTGTTCTTCTTTTTCAGTAATGCCTTATTTATCTGGGGCCTCTTTCCCTCCCACATGAAGTTGGTGGTTTGTTTCTCCATCTCATTAAAGAATGTCATTGGGATTTGGATGGGAATTGCATTAAGTATTTTTTTTATAGATTGCTTTTGGTAGAACATTTTTATAACGTTAAGTCTTCCTATCCGTGAGCAAGGTATGTTTTCCACTTCTGTAAGCCTCTTCTGGTTTCCTGCAGAAGCGTAGTGTAGCTTTCTTTGTATAAGTCTTTTACACCTCTGGTAAGATTTATTCCTAAGTATTTTATCTTCTTGGGGGCTATTGTAAATGACATTGATTTGGTGATTTCCCCTTCAATGTTTTTTTTTTGTTGGCGTAGAGGAATCCAACTGATTTTTGTATGTTTATCTTGTATCCTGATACTCTGCTTAACCCTTCTATTGGTTTCAGTAGTTTTCTGGAGGATTCCTTGGGGTTTTCTGTGTATAAGATCATGTCATTTGCAAAAAGATACTTTTACTTCTTCCTTGCCAACCTGGATGCCCTTTATTTCGTTATCTAGCCTAATTGCTCTGGCTAGGACCTCCAGTACAATGTTGAATAAGAGCGGTGATAAAGGGCATCCTTGTCTGGTTCCCGATATCAGTGGGAATGCTTTCAGGCTTTCTCCATTTAGGGTGATGTCGGCTGTTGGCTTTGTATAAATGCCCTTTATTATGTTGAGGAATTCTCCTTCTATTCCTATTTTGCTGAGAGTTTTTATCATGAATGAGTGTTGAACTTTGTCAAATACCTTTTCTGCATCAATTCATAAAACCATGTGCTTCTTGTCTTTTATTTATGTGGTGGATTACATTAATTGTTTTCCTAATGTTGAACCATGCATCCCTGCATCCCTGGTATGAATCCCATGTGGTCATGATGAATTATTTTTTTTTGGTATGTTGTTGCATTCTGTTGGCTAGAATTTTGTTGAGGATTTTTGCATCTACATTCATGAGGAATATAGGTCTATAATTTTCTTTTCTTGTGGTGTCCCTACCTGGTTTTGGTATCAGGGATATGGTGGCTTCAGAGAATGAGTTTGGTGGTATTCCGTCCTTTTCTATGCTCTGAAATACCTTTAGTAGTAGTGGTGTTAACTCTTCTCTGAAAGTTTGGTAGAACTCTGCAGTGAAGCCACCTGGACCAGGGCTTTTTTTTGTTGGGCATTTTTTGATTACCTTTTCAATCTCTTCTTTTGTTATGGGTCTATTTAGTTGTTCTACCTCTGTTTGTGTTAGTTTCGGTATGTAGTGTGTTTCTAGGAATACATCCATTTCTTCTAGGTTTTCGAATTTGTTTGAGTACAGTTTTTCATTGTAATCTCTCAGGATTCTTTTAATTTCAGTTGGGTCTGCTGTAATATCGCCCATCTCATTTCTTATTCAGGTTATTTGCTTCCTCTCCTGTTTTTCTTTTGTCGGTTTGGCCAGTAGTTTATCAATTTTGTTGATTTTTTCAAAAAACCAGCTTTTGGTCTTATTAATTCAATTGTTTTTGTTTTCTATTTCATTTAGTTCAGCTCTCATTTTTATTATTTGTTTTCTTCTGGTGCCTGTGGGTTTCTTTTGTTGCTCTCTATTTGTTCAAGTTGTAGGGATAATTCTTTGATTTTGCCCTTTCTTCTTGTTGTATGTATGCATTTATTGATATAAATTGGCCTCTGAGCACTGCTTTTGCTGTGTCCCAAAGGTTCTGATAGGAAGTGTTTCCATTCTCATTCGATTCTCTGAATTTTTTTATTCCATCATTAATGTCTTCCATAATCCAGTCTTCTCTGAGCAGGGTGTTGTTCAGTTTCCAAGTGTTTGATTTCTTTTCCCTGCTTTTCCTGTTATTGATTTCCACTTTTATGGCCTTATGGTCAGAGAAGATGCTTTGTAATATTTCAATGTTTTGGATTCTGCTAAGGCTTGCTTTATGACCTAATATGTGGTCTATTCTAGAGAATGTTCCCTGTGCACTAGAAAAGAAAGTATACTTGGTTGCTGTTGGGTGGATTGTTCTGTGTATGTCTATGTGGTCAAGTTGGTTGGTTGTGGTATTTACATCTTACATGTCTTTACTGAGCTGCTTTCTGGATGTCCTGCTCTTCACGAAAAGTGGTATGTTGAAGTCTCCTACTACTATTGTGGAGCTGTCTATCTCACTTTTCAATGCTGATAGAGTTTTTATGTATCTTGCAGCCCTCTCATTGGGTGCATAAATATTTAATAGGGTTATATCTTCTGGGTGTATTGTCTGGTTTAAAGTTTTGAAAAAAAATTACTCTGGTTGCTTATGTGGCAAACAGACTGGAAGGGAGCCAAGGTAGAAGCAGGAAGACCAGTTAGGAGTTTTTTACAAAAGTCAAGATGAAGGTAGCAGTGGTTTGGACTAAAGTATTGGCAGTGGGGATGGAGAGACTTCATAGGACTGCTGATGAACCCTATATAGACTTCTTTTACTCTTTCCAAAACTGTACCTTTTCCTCAGCACAGTCTAAAGTATAAAATTTAGAAAATAGATAGGTTTTCTGAGCTCCTTCAAATCCAAAGAAGATCTGAATGGGCAACCCAAATAATTATTTAAAGATTACTTAATGATAAGTTAACTACAACTGCAATCCAAATTAATATGTATTGTTTCATTTATTATATAGAAGACATAGGTAGCTAAAACATTTAAGACACAATTATCATACTATAAAAAGATAATTTATAACCTGACTTCTAAAGCTGGATCGTGTTTTCCCAAACCTAAAAAACTATTATGATCTCCATTAAAGTAACATTTCCAAAAATTATCCTTTCTCTTCCTACTTTTTACCTCTTCTTAGCCACTGCCTTTTTGGTGAACAGATTATAAACTTACAGAAAGTTTGCTCTGTAAAAGACTGCAGAGTAGGCATCACTTCAACATTAAGCAGAGAGTATTCAAAAATCACAATACTCACAGAAAAGAAAAATACATATATAAACAAACAAAAAAAAAAAGGGCAATTAAACTTTGGAAGGAAAAAAAAATGAACAGAAAAACTAAGCTACTTGTCAAAGGGACATCTTTTTGTTCCCTGATCGACAAAGGCAATTACCGTCTCAGTGGGCGTGTGTTCATCTTCTGCTTGTTATAGAGCAGTCTGTTTGCAGTGCAGGCTACTGCTACAGATGGGTCAAGACACAGTGGTTCCGCTGTAGCCAAGATCAGCTGGCTCTCAAGCAACAGTTTGTCTTCCTGAAATGTGTAAGAGCGTTATCAACAGCAGATTTAAGGGCTTCAAATATGAAACTATACATAAAACTTAACCTGAAAAATATTCCTTAGAACTTTGCTAAAGCCAACAGTAAAACATTATAGCTCAAGTTCTAACTTTAGTACATAAACTTAAGCAGCTGGATAGCATACGGAACCTTCTAATGAAAACCCAGTAATTTGTATAGTATGCTAAATGGTCAAACAGTAAGACTGCCTATTCATCAAATAAATATTTACCAAGCACCTACTGTGAGTTAGAGATAAAACAGTGAGCAAAACTGGTAAAATCCTCTGTCCCCACAAAGCTTAGAGGCTCATGATGGATCACAGCACTTTTTCTCAGTAACTGAGAGATAATGGTCACATTCTATGCTCTGCTTACCTATGTTACATGATTAAAAAAGACTACACTAATACTACAAAATTTAACATACTGAATTCCAAAGTGTGTACAGGGTTTTTACTGGCATTCTATAACTTTACTGAATTTTGTTATTTTGCTTAACCCTTGAAATATTTTAATACTTATAACTGTATTTCTAAATAATATTTTATTGTGTTTTTGGTGAAGATTTACACAGCAGTTCAGGTTCCCGTTCAACAATTTCTACACAAATTATTCAGTGACATTGGTTATATTCTTCACAGTGTGTGAACTTTCTCAGTATTTTCCTTCTGGTTGTTCCACTTACAACTTCCTAAAGGTCAAATGAGTTAATTAATAGTGTTCCTGAACTGGAATGTTTGCAAAACAACCTGTTTCTTTCAATAATTTTATTTAACTTCCTATTATGGAAAATTTCAAATATACACAAAAGTAGAAGGAAAAATGTAATGACCCCCATGTACCCACTTATAAAAAAAAAAAAAAAACTCGTCACTGTCAAGTTGACTCCAACTCATAGCGACCCTACAGGTCAGAGTAAAACTGCCCCAGAGGGTTTCCAAGGAGCGGTTGGTGGATTTGAACTGCTGGCCTTTTGGTTAGCAGCCAAGCTCTTAACCACCATGCTACCAGGGTTCCGTGTACCCAACATCCAATTTAATTTAACTGCTGCTCCCAGAAAATTCTTGGTTGTTCATTTTGCTGGAGTAAATCTAAAATACATCCCAGACATATTATGCCTGGAAACGTTTCAGTAAGACTTGCTAACTGATAAGAAACTCTAACATCCAGTCCAGATAAAATTCCCCCCCAATGTCTCAAAAGTATATTTCTAGTTGGTTGTTTGAATTCAAACTCAAACAAAAACCTGTTATTTTCGAGTAGGTACTGACTCATAGCAGCCCTACAGGACAGAGTAGAACTGCCCCCACAAGGCTTCTAAGGTGCAGATGGTATATTTGAACTGCTGACCTTACAGGGCATACAGATTACATTCGGTTATTGTATCTCTTAAGTATCTTTTTATTCTGAAACAATCACTTCTTCCCCTGTCCCTGTTACTTCTTTTCTCAGGCCAACGATTTGCTGGATTTGGCTAAGTGGTACCTCAAGGTGTCATTTAACTGGATCTTTTATTTCCTACGTTCCCTATAAGCTTTTATTGAGATCTAGAGGCTTGATTTAATTCAGGTTTTATTATTTGAAGATAAGAATTCTTTAGAGGTACTGTTGTGTGCTTTCTTCTGGATCACTGCAGGGGGGCACACAGTGATGGACCATCCCACTTTTGGATAAGTAGGCTTAGTTACCTGATGTCTGTACTACAAAATTTCCCACGGCAGGGTGGTTTCCCATGAGCCTTTCATCTAATGGTTTTCACGTCTATGAATGACTCCTATCTAGACTCAGTATTTTATTAAGAGCACCAAATTGATAATTTTGTTTTAATTCTATCAGTTCTTTTGTAGCCATTAGCAGGAATTTTTCTCAAGACTTTTTCCTCAGTTACTACTTGGTTATCTAAAATACAGGTCATACTGTATTTTACAAGATGATAAAATGGGAAATATTTACAGTATTATATAAACAGTATGATAAAATAGAAAAGGTAAAATAAATGCCATGTTCTCTCCCTTTATTTATCGACTTTCAGAAGGGACTGGTGCAACTCCAATAGTAAACAATGAGTTAGTTTAATATTTTTCCAAAAGCTTTTAACCTTCTTTTACAGGAAAAAACATTTATAGTCAAAACCAAAACAGAACACTTGATACTTATTAATGAACTAAGTCTTTGTATTTGACAGAGAAGATAATTTTCATTATTGATGTTTTCTTTGGTTTAGTAATGATTAGTCTCTAAATACAGAAGTCAATGCTCTCGTGAGTGGGCACATTATATATATTGGCCAGAACTGAAGGGTTAACTGGCTATTTCTACAGGAAAGAGAGGTTTTCCCATACCAGGCAACCAGCATGAATGACAATGAGACAGACTAGGCCTGTGTTAGAATCCTGGGTGACAGAAAATCATGATCTGTTTGGATCCACGGTACAACAAACAAAATATCTCTCTTCTGTTTGGGAGGTGATAAAAAACTAACTTTCACATATGGTGGATCAGGTCAGCCTGACTTTGCTTCACTGGGACTGGAGTTCCTCGAGGGATTAAAGCCATGAACAAAGAGGCCCTTGACTTCTGAAGCTCAGGAAGGAACTCCATATCACTTTTCACAAAAGGTGTCTAACTTTACTGGTTAATAAAAAGATAAGTGGAAAGAATCTTTTGCTTAACATAATGATAATTACTGCTTCATCCTGTATTTGCCTGTTTGGGATTAAAAAACAAAAACAACTAACCTGTGTCCATTTATGGTTATCACTTGTTATTGAATGTACATCACATACTAAAGTCTAGAAAAAATAAAAAATTTAAAAGCACATTAATGTATAGACACAAACATATGAATAGTTAGTAAATAAAACCACAACTAAAATATAAAATAATACTTCTTAGTTTAACATTTCTTACCTGCATTGTTGGACGTAAAAGAATATGCCTACTTTGGTAACCAGGAGATTTCATGTTACTGGATTGCCTGTAATCACGTATTTCTGCTATGACACATCCACAATGAAAAATATTAACCTGTTTTGAGTGAAAACATTTAAGTGAATGCCACTTTTTGAAAGCTAAGTAAGAAGATTTGGGTAAAGTGGTTCAGGTTCTTTAAACTCTAATGCAGGATTTCTGGCTATTCATATACTCTGAAATTGATTTCCTTAGTGGATTTACTACTGCATAAACCAGCTAAGAAAAGCTGTTTTATGGTTTTTACTACGGCTGAAGTAGAAATTTAAAATTGTTGAATGATTTCTAGTTACAAAAATGTTATGTACTATTAAATGTCACATATCACTGCCATTGCTGTTCTGCTAAAGCTCACTAGTTCCTGGTTGCACTTTGCCAATTTTGTCCGTGTTGTAAAACTTGTCACTGTTACATTCTGCCAATCAACCTTACCAGAATTTTGGCTTTTGGATATAACTTCAGTATTTCTCCTACTAAATTTTCCAGAAATAAAGATTTAGACTTTATTAAGAAGAGGAGGGAAGATAACTCTAAATTCAAATAATAACCTTCCACTTAAAAAAATATTGTTTTCTAGTCCTTTTTCTAAGGAGCCCTGGTGGTGCAGTGGTTAAGTGCTTGGCTGCTAAATGAAAGGTCAGCAGTGAGAACCCACCAGCTGCTCAGTGGGAGAAGGATAAGGCAGTCTGCTTCTGTAAAGATTACAGCCTTGGAAACCCTACAGGGCAGTTTTACTCTGTCCTACAGGGTCACTATGAGTTGGAGCTGACTCAACGGCAACACGGATTAAGTCCTTTTTCTAAGTCCAAAACTAAGAACCCCCGTTACTTAAGTCATACCGATTATCACTTGCCATAGTCACTCACAATATTGTTTTTTAACCCATTCAGAACTTTCAGTGGGTACTGTAACCTTTGTGTTATTATTCTTATACTAATACATATTCTGTATTTTTTATACTCATTGTTTTAAACAAACATTTATTGACTAACTGCAATGTTCACTATCCAAGAAGCTTCAGGATATAGTGGTGAGCCAATATTTGCTCTCACTGTGGGAAGACAGGCAATGAATACGTAAACAAATAAAATACTTTTAGATAGTGATGAATGCTATAAAGAAAATAAAACAGAGGGTCAAATCTGGACTGGATGCTCAGGTAAGAACCTCTCTAAGGAAGTAACACTTCATCTGAGACCCAAATCAAAAGAAAGGGCCAGCCACCTGGGACAGATCAATTCATACAGAAGGAATAGGAGGTGAGGCCTAAAGGGAAGAAATAAGCTTCGTTCCCTGTCCAACTTTCACATTGATATGATGCAACTGAAACACCATGGCTTGGGTGGAGCACCTTAGCCCTCCAGGTGACATCTTTGCTTTTCAACACTTTAAAGAGGTCCTTTGCAGCATTATTTACCCAATGCCTTGCATCTTTTGATTTCCTGACTGCTGCTTCCAATGGGTGTTGATCGTGGATCCAAATAAAATGAAATCCTTGACAACTTCATCTTTTCTCCGTTTATCATGATGTTGCTTATTGGTCCAGTTGTGAGGATTTTGGTTTTCTTTACGTTGAGGTGTAATCCATACTGAAGGATGTGGTCTTTGATCTTCATCACTAAGTGCTTCGAGTCCTCTTCACTTTCAGCAAGCAAGGTTGTGTCATCTGCATAACGCAGATTGTTAATGAGTCTTCCTCCAATCCTGATGCCCCGTTCTTCTTCATATAGTCCAGCTTCTCCAACTATTTGCTCAGTATACAGATTGAATAGGTATGGTTAAAGAATACAAACCTGACGCACAGTTTCCTAACCTGAAACCGCACAGCATCCCCTTGTTCTGTTCGAAGAACTGCCCCTTGATCATACAGGTTCCTCATGACCAAAATTAAGTGTTCTGGAATTCCCATTCTTCACGATGCTATCCATAATTTGTTATGATCCACACAGTCAATAAAACACAGGTAAACATCCTTCTAATATTCCCTGCTTTCAGCCAGGATCCATCTGCCATCAGCAGTGATATCCCTGGTTCCACATCCTCTTCTGAATCCGGCCTGAGTTTCTGGCAGTTCCCTGTCAATACACTGCTGCAGCCGCTTTTCAATGATCTTCAGCAATATTTTGCTTGCGTGTGATGGTAACGATACTTTTATAACTTCCACATTCGGTCCGATCACCTTTCTTGGCAATAGCCATAAATATGGATCTCTTCCAGTTGGCTGGCCAGGTAGCTGTCTTCCAGATTTCTTGGCATAGACGAATGAGCGCTTCCAGTGCTGCATCTGTTCGTTGAAACACCTCAACTGATACTCCATCAATTCCTGGAGCCTTGTTTTACGCCAATGCCTTCAGTGAAGCTTGGACTTTTTCCTTAAGTACCATCGGTTCCTGATCACATGCTACCTCCTGCAATGGTCGAAGGTGACTAAATCTTTTTGGTATAATGACTTTGTATTCCTTTCATCTTCTTTTGAGCTTTCTGCGTCATTTTTTATTTTCCCCATAGAATCCTTTACTATCGCAACTTGAGGCTTGAATTTTTTCTTCAGTTCTTTCAGCTTGAGAAATGCCAAGCATGTTCTTCCCTTTTGGTTTTCTATCTCCGGCTCTTTGCACATGTCATTATAATACTTAGTCTTCTCAAGCTGCCCTTTGAAATCTTCTGTTCAGTTCTTTTATGATTTCTTCCTTTTTGCTTTAGCTGCTTGACGTTCGAGAGCAAGTTTCAGAGTCTCCTCTGACATCCACCTTGGTCTTTCTTTCTTTCCTGTCTTTTCAATGACCTCTTGCTTTCTTCACGTATGATGTCCTTGATGTTATTCTGGAACTCGTCTGGTGTTCAGTCGTTAGTGTTCAACACGTCAAATCTATTCTTTAGTTGGTCTCCAAATTCAGATGGGATACACTCAAGATCTTATTTTGGCTTTCGTGGACCTGCTCTGATTTTCTTCACTTTCAACTTGAACTTGCACATGAGCAACAGATGGTCTGTTCCACAGTCAGTCCCTGGCCACTTTCTGACTGAGGATATTGAGCTTTTCCAAAATTTCTTTCCACAGATGTAGTCGATTTGATTCCTGTGCGTTCCATCTGGTAGGTCCATATGTACAGTTGCTGTTTATGTTGGTGAAATAAGATACTTGCAATGAAGAAGTCTTGCAAAAGTCAATCATACGATCTCTGGTACTGTTTCTATCACCAAGGCCATATTTTCCAATTACTGATCTTTCTTCATTTCCAACTTTCACATTCCAATCACTCGTAATTATGAATGCATCCTGATTGCATGTTTGATCAATTTCAGACTGCAGAAGCTGGTAAAAATCTTCAATTTGTTCATCTTTGGCCTTAATGGTTGGTGTGTAAATTTGAATAGTAGTCATATCTAATTGGTCTTCCTTGTACGTGTATGGATATTATCCTGTCACTGACAGTGTTGTACTGCCAGATAGATTTTGAAATGTTCTTTTTGATGACGAGTGCAACACCATTCCTCTTCAAGCTGTCATTCCCAGCACAGTAGACTATATGACTGTCCAATTCAAAATGGCCACTACCAGTCCATTTCAGCTCACTAATGCCTAGGATATCAACGTTTATGCATTTCATTTTTGATGATTTCCAATTTTCCTAGATTCACACTTCGTACATTCTAGGTTCCCATGATTAATGGATGTTTGCAGCTATTTCTTCTCATTTTGAGTCATGCCACATCAGCAAATGAAGGTCCAGAAAGCTTTACTCCATCCACGTCATTAAGGTCAACTCTACTTTGAGGAGGCAGCTCTTCCCCAGTCATCTCTGGAGTGCCTTCCAACCTGAAGGGCTTATCTTCCAGCACTGTATCAGACAATGTTCCACTGCTATTCAGAAGGTTTTCACTGGCTAATTCTTTTCAGAAGCAGACCGCCAGTTCCTTCCTTCTTCCTAGTCTGTCTTAGCCTGGAAGCTCAGGTGAAACCTGTCCTCCATGGGTGACCCTGCTGCTATCTGAGTACTAGTAGCATAGCTTTCAGCATCACAGCAACACGCAAGCCCCCACAGAACAAGAAACTTACAGACACGTGCGCAAGAGCTGACATTTACTGATAGGCTGAATGTGAAAGGTGAGGGAATGAGACAAATTAAGAATGACTACTAGGTTTTTAATACTAGTAACTGAGTGGTGTCATTCGTTAGACTGGAGAGAATGGGAGTAGAACTGGTTTGGGAAATAAAATTAAAAAGTTCTGTTTTCGTCATGTTAAGTTTGAGAAACCTATTAATCCAAGTAAATATGGGAGTTTGGAGCTTGGTGGACTGGCCATGGCTAGAGATACTAAATGGCATTTTTAAATCCCTGAAACTGACTGAGACCATCCAGGGAAAGAGTGTTACTAAAGAATAAAGGGCCTGGGACTGAACCCTAAAGCCTGCATACTCTTATGGGTAGAACACAGAAGACAGCAAAGCCTGAAGAACAGTGAAGAAAGAGGGAAACCAGAAATATGTGACATCTCAGAAAAAGTAAAAAAGAGAAGGATTTTACAAGGAGAAAGTGGTCATCTGCACTGAATGTTGCTGAGGGACCATGGTGCCGTGGCGATTACTGGTTACACATTCTCTGTAGAATGATGCCATAGAGCTGAATGATGTGGGTGGCCAAAGAATAGGGTGTGAGGAAGAGAAGATGATGATCATAGACGACTTTCTGAGCATAGTTCTGCTGTCCAGAGGAGAGTTATAGAAAGCGGTAGCTGAAGCAGGACTTGTGGTCAAAGAAGTTTTTTTGGTTGACAGTACAGTATATTTGTGTTCTGTATGCAGTAGAGAGAGAAAAATAAAGACAGGTGGTAGAAAGAGAGGCAGGTAATTGCTGCAAGTCCTGGAGAAGGAGAGGACCCAGGATGCAACTCCCTGGGGGTGCTTTAAGAGTGGCACACGTCAACCATTTTAACAGGAAGGCGGGCACAGTGTGGAGAGGTGTGTGGATACTGGCCGACCAGCACTATGGGAGAACAGAAGTTCTCCTGTAATTGCTTCTCTTTCCTCAGTGAAGCATATAGGAGGGTCAGAATTAACCAAAGGAGTAAGAAAGGACAGCAGGAAAAAGAAGGGATTATCTAGGCTGGGTACGAAGGGAAATACAAAGGCCAGTTTCTCGTGCCCAAGTGAAACGCTTATGTCTTCATGCATATTCAAAGTAATTTCTTTCATAGTTTCTTGATTATAGCTATTAGGAGACATTAAAATGTTGAGCTAATTGCTATAGCAGTTTTAGAAGAACTAACTCAATCTGTGTTTCAATACAGCCTCAAGCTCCATGTTCCACAACAAGCAAATTTCCACATACTCACGTATGTTTCATGTTTTGAACACCGTGGGGAACGCTGGTTAAGATCAAAAATGATTTATCACAAAATACTTTATAGCTGACACATGTAAAGACATTCTAAAGAGAAAAATACTGTACCTGAGATTTTTCCAGGAGATCAACCAAAATAGGAGGTAATTCTTCTGCGTCCAAATATTCAAGCAATTCCCCCTCTTCATAAGGCAATCGAATGGTCTCAGAATCTTAATTTAAAAACATAAATTAAATTTTCTTAAAGTAATCAAGTTCACAGAAAAACCCAGGTGCATAATTCGAGTTTTCATAAAAAATAAAAATAAAGAGAATAAAACCAAAGGGCTCTCCTAAAGTTCTTCTTCATTTAAGTCTTATGTATCAATTACTTGTCTTATTACAAAAAGACTCACTAAATTATATACAATTTCTGACCACCAAAAAAACCAAACTCAGCGCCGTCAAGTCGATTCCAACTCATAGTGACCCTATGGGACAGAGGAGAACTGCCCCATAAATTTCTGACCGGAAAGGGGAAAAAAGCATAATGAAAGCACGTATGACTGGGTGCCAAAGCTCACTTCAATGTGAAAAGTAAAGCTGGCCTAAGAACACAGCTCAAAGCACAGCCAGCAGTACCACAGAAGAAAAAGACGAGACTCCAACATCAGAGTGACTGAGAGTTCCTTGAAGACTGCTTACTCTAGTCTGGAAATCAGAGTGATAATTTGGTACCTCATTTGAAAAATGGCCACTTGCAGAACAAAATCCTCCAGTGTTACATTTTGTGTTACATTTTAATCACCAACACAAGAAAAAATTCTTAACCAGATGAGTTCCTTGTAGAACCCATAACATTAGCATGACCGTATCAAACTTTTAGATGCCTCAGTGAAATCTAAGATTATTATTTTAAAACTTTAATTTCATATTCACATTAACAAAAATAGGCAGTAAGTCTGCGTAATTCTGAAGGTTTCAGACTCAGAGTATATTCAAATGCAGAAAGAAAACATACCTTAAAACATTTTCATACTATCAAGATAAAAACATAACACAGCACAGTCTGCCTGGCAGAGGAATTCCTGTGGCAACTGCTTTCTGAAACATCTTACCGGATCCGTTTTTCCCCCTGAGCATCAGAGAATATCCCTCATTTCCTGGGTAGAGGTTAACCACTAGACATGACAATGTCTCCTGCATGACAAGCTTCTCTAACAAGTTCACATTTCTTCTTAATTTCTGCTTTAAAAAGAGACAGAGCTCATAAAAATGATCCAGTATAACCTTAACAAATAATGCTATGATTTAACAAAATCAGACCTGAATGAATCTTTGGTTGGTTCTTCTACAGGATGATCCTGAATATGTGGGTAAGACGCACAAACGCTACGGCCACAATGTACAGGACATCCACGTGACCTCAATTTTTATCTACTGCTACATTTTATGTAAATTAACTCAAATCACAAAGAAAACCTAAATATAAAATATGTTAACTTTGAACGTATAACCAGAAAACATTAAAATATAAAATCATTAAATTTAAATATATAAAACATATACGCTATGATTTGTTTATATTAAATCTTATACAAATGAAGAATTTTGGACATACTCTTTGGTTCTACTGTGACAAGTACACACTTCTTAAATATTTTATGGCCTAAATTAAATCCAAGTAAGTTTAACAGCTTCTAATTAGTTAAAATGTTAAACCCAGAATTACTAGTAAGAAGTTTAGACAATTTTCTTTAAATTCAATTTAACAGTTCCTTAGAAATTACTTTCATTGTAAAAAAAAAAGCCTAACGGGAAACATCAGGCACATAGGCACTTTCGTCAAAATCCGTGATTTTAGAAATGCATATTGATATGAAATGAAACCTATTAATACATACAAGAATTCCTTTCACTAAATCTTATTTAGGAAAGCAATCTGAGCCAATATTTACTTTTGTAGGATCTCAAAAAAAAAAATACATATATTTACATATACACATAGATTAAATATACCATAAAAAGAAACCAGACCCAGTGCCGTCGAGTCGATTCGGACTCATAGCAACCCTATAGGGCAGAGTAGAACTGCCCCATAGAGTTTCCAAGAAGTGCCTGGCGGATTCAAACTGCTGACCCTTTGGTTAGCAGCCGTAGTACTTAACCACTACGCCACCAGGGTTTCCATAACACTGATAAATAATGAGGCTAGGCACTACTAGAATTCCACTATTTTTGCCTGAACGGGAAAAAGGTGTTCGTTTTTTAATTAAATAAGGACGAGAGAAGCTCACAAGGGCCTTTTAGGCTCTTCCAAAACAGATGTCCATACGATATCAAGAAATCAATTTCTACTACATTTTCACTGCCCATACCTTTATGCTAAATAAAAATGAATTAAGTTACTCTATCAATTCATTTTTCTGACCAAAATCACCTTTGTTACACTACTGCATGGATCAAGGTGGATTTGGTCACAAAAACAAATTGACAGTCAGGGTAACCTGATGTTAGTAACGTGAATTTCCTCCGTGTCCTATGATAGCTTTGATTTTCCAGCACAAATCACCTAAGGAAATAAGTTACTTTTTCCCTGTCAAAAACCTAGAAATTACTTCCCAGGGTGAAGGAGGAGGCAAAGATTAACAAATACTGTGGCTTTGCTCCCTGTGATTTCCCAACAAGACGTTCAGCTGCTCCGTAAACACTGTTCCCACTCTCCTACTCAATCAAGCAGATGATTTCTACCCGGTGCCAGATTAGACAGGACTCTGGATCAGATGCATAAGTGGCAAATTTGGCTGGAAAATATGTTAGTTCACTCACAAAAATATAAATCGTTAACTGCTACAAATTTAGTCCTCCAAACTTCCCACTTCCTCTGTATTTTGAAAGCTATAATAACCATGAAAAATTTATATTTACCTTTACCTCTGGCTCTTTTTCACATTCTTCAATGTACAGGTCATAAAGTTTTTGAAATACAGATCTTCTAAAAGAATTTTAACAAAGACAATATACAAAATAATGTCAATGTAATAATCATAAGCATCATGAAATAGATATTATTTTTTAAAAATCCTTAATTTTATCCAATTTCCCAAAAATCAGGGGTGGGGTCTGATACAGGAGCTAACATAAACTTGGGAATTCCTAATACATGCAAACAACTAATTTAACTTTCTAGCTCAGTACCTAATAGGAATGCAATAAATGGTGTTGGCCATCATTACCATATTTCAGTGAATCTAAGATGTCATCAATTAAGTATTCATACCTTCCACTAGATAAGTATTTCCTTTTAGGAGGTCTCTGTCGGGCACTTTCAATGACATACTAAAAAAAGAAAAGTTTACTGACACAGCTTGCCTTTTACTTATGAAGGAACAACTATATTACGTATATCTAAAACATCTATAAGGCTAAAATGGCTACTTAGTCATTCAAGTCCCTGGGTTCATGTTAAATTATACCTTGCCGGGAAAACCGCTTAACTTCTATGTTACAAAACGTGAAATTTAAGCTCCACTAAAACGTGGCATAGTATATCATTGCTACAAGCAAAACCTTATAGCTTCAGAACTGTGATTTCGCAAGTCAGAAATGTTCTCAATGTTTTACGGTTATTCAGAATACACATATACATTTAAAATACTATATCTAATTGCAAGGACTATTTCTTAGCTATTTTCCTCCTTTAATTGAATAATTAGAAAACCTGTCTAACAGGAAAGCTTAAGTTCTACGTTCTTGTTCAAATACATTTTATTCCACAGCGTTATAATCTAAGTATTCCAAGTAACAGATGATCCAAAGATAACCTGTAATTTTCACATATACATAACAAAAGTATTTGCATACCCGTCCTAAAATAGTACACAAGTCTTTTAAAATCGAGTTTTTGCCAATTAAAGACTGTTTTAATATATAACTTAGTCACGCCTCACCTCTGCACGATCCAAAGCTAGTTCTAAAGCTTGTTGCTGTAAAAAGTAAATAGTGTATTTGGTAATATTAGTTATTTTCACAATAAATAATTGAATATACATTCAAGAGTTCTAATTAAGTATTTAAAATTGTTCTATTTTTTAAAACGGGTCTAATATATTTTATTTCTCTCCTCCACCCCACTGTATGTTAAAGAAGGTATGTTAAAAGAAAAAACAGGTGGCAGTCTTGGGCACCTGATTACGGCAACAAACTAGTTAAGAAATGCTAAGGCTGTTTCCGTGGTTTATGCTTGTGAGGCTGATACACAGGGTTGGATGAGGTAGCTGCCACTATTTTTGTTGTTTGTTGCCTTCAAGTCAATGCCCACTCACGGCAAACCAATGTGTGCAGAGCAGAACTGCTCCACAGGATTGTCAAGGCTGTAACGGGTGATCGGAAGCAGAAGCCAAAGTGTATGGCCAGGCTTGAACTCCACAACGTAGAAACCCCAATTTCTTCTACATTCTAAAAGCCAAAACCCAATGCTGTCGAGTCGATTCCGACCCATAGCGACCCTACAGGCCAGAGTAGAACTGCCCCATAGAGTTTCCAAGGAGCGCCTGGCGGATTTGAACTGCCAACCCTTTGGTTAGCAGCTGTAGCCCTTAACCACTACGCCACCAGGGTTTTCCAGGAAAATCTACTGGCCATAAAGGATAGAAACAAAGGCAACTCTCCTATCTGATACGAATCCTGAAAATTGGGAGTGGGGTGGGGTTTGGTACTTAACATCAACTTAGAAGTTCCTAATATATGCGAAGAACCTATAATATAGGGTTTCTAGCTCAGTGTCTAGAAGAAATGCATTAAATGATGGTAATCATTACCATATTACAATGAATTTAAGATGCTATCGATTACATGCATCATTATTTCAGATGACATTAAGAAAGAAAAGAAAGGAAAAAAATGCTGCCAATTACAACTGTGGGATGTCACTGACTGTAGACTCATCTGGAATCCAGGGACTTTAAGATATTAAAAAAATGCTTCTTAGAATTGATGAAATATAGTACTGTTACTATACGTCAGAGTTGAGATCTACTAGTAGATCCCCATCCTGCATCCATTTCTTGGAGATCTTTAAGGAAAAGGGAGAAATACAAAAGTAAGTGATGTCTTTCTCATTTGTGAAGTTCTTTTACAATAACACATAAGAATAAAAAGCACTAGGTTCTAAACAAGTTTAAACAAACATACCACCAATAACTTATCTTTCCAGTTTTGTGATTTGGGCACCACACAGTTACAATATTTTTCATTCAGAATGCTAGTTATTTTTTAATTCCATTCACAGGCAAAGAACTTTCATTTTTATTTACAAGGGCCCAGGCTCTTTTTTTATTTTGCAGAATTCCATAATTCAACCTACCAAGTTACATGGAGTAAAAAACTCTTGACATCTACCAAAACCCCACAATCGTTGGGGAAAGAAAAATTCCCATCCTTTGGAAATGCATGGAAAGGTTTAAGTAACCCTAACACCTCCACTATGGATGGAGAATTCATGTCTCTAAAAATAGCTGGCCTTTTAAGAGCGTAATCAAAGACAACCCAAATATCTAAATGTAATAAGTGGGAAAAGTCTGAAATTTACCATCATGTCAAAAGGCTCAGTTAAAATTAAAAAAAAAAAAAAAACCCAATGCTGTCAAGTCCATTTCGACTCAGAGTGACCCTATAGGACAGAGCAGAACTGCCCCACAGAGTTTCCAAGGAGCGCCTGGTGGAGTTCATTAAAATCTTATAAGGAATAGATTCCCAATAAACTGGTTCCCAGGATTTGAGATGAGATTTTTGAGTATAACCTAGTTTCCAGCATAAAAATACAATTCTGGATCTATACTCTTGACAAATAGGTAAGGTTCTTCTAATTATTTTGGCCATAAAGTCTTAAAACAAGTTTGTATCAAAGAATTAAACAGTTAAATGTACACTATATGATAATTTTAAATAGCTAGTCTCTCAAGTCTTCTGAAAGCAAAACTTCAAACCATATAGTTAGATACACATGCATTTGTAAACATAAGCATCATTCATTGACAATCCCCTTCAAATACTTAAGAGGGAAATGATAAGGTGATAAAGATTGCAGAATATAAGGACAGACAGAGTCCTACTCTGATAGCTCCATTATTTTATAACAGGGCAGGAGCAGAGATGCAAGATTCCAAGAGAAGAAGGATATGTGTTTTCCAAGGTTTGGTCAACATTCGTTTATTCTCTCATGGTCGAATGCTCCTTCCTCTTTAAAACAATATTTTTTCCTTTAATTTTTTAATGACAAAAGGTAATGCCTACTGTAAGGGCTGACTCAATAGGGGGAGAGCAAGTGGGAGAAGGGAGTAAGATGTATGTAAACCTACATGTGACAGACTGATTGGAATGGTAAATGTTCACTTGAAGCTTAATAAAAATTAAAAAAAAAAAAAAGGTAATGCCTGGCCTTAAGTATATCTGGTGACTAAAAGTCAGAAACCTGCCATGAGAAGAAGGCTAGCACTGATGCAGCTGAACACGTATGTGTTACGGAATGAACAGGTAAATGGGTCCTGTGTTTGCTTTAAATTAAAAAAAAATTTAAAGAGAAATTTCAAAATATGAGAAAACTGTTCTCCCCAAAACTATCTGTATTTATACCCATCTGCCTTGCCAAGGATTTGGACTACGGTAAAGTACACAGATTGAAATGTTTTTTTAGTATTTCACAAAGATAGATGGATTACGTGTGTAAATTATATGTAATTTAATTACAACACTGATTTGCAAGACAACCATATTCTGTGGAGAAGACTATGCATGTGATTGTTAGAGTAACTTGTACAATTTACAAACGTATTTCTGTATCTACAAGACAAATATTTCTATAGAGATGAAAGAAGAGGTCAGTCTATTACTCTTCTAAAACACAAATCTGGAACGACTAAGTTGTAGCTTACCATTGTGGTATAAAATAGGAGTCCAAAAAAGAAAATTTATGTGCGTTGATGAAGTGAGGTGGAAATCATGTCTTTAATATCAATCTTACAGTACTGTAAAAGCAAAAACAACAAAATCTCATATTAAGACTAACCAAGAAGGAAATGAGATTACTTAGTAATTAACAACGAAAATTACTTGAGGCACATAGATTTTTAACACACTTAAAAAAATATCTGTTCCAATACAATTTATGTACCAAAATCTATCTGCTTATTTCTGAAAAGTACAGTTTGAGCTAGGCAGGGCAGGATACAGTTTGCAAATTAAAAGCATCAATTTCTTCAAAAATATTTAATAGTGGGAATATCTCAATATAGGTTCAGAGAAAAAGCACATCTTTCCCCAAAAACTCCTATGTAAAGTAATCCTACTATAAAGTGACTTGTCTGTTTACTTTCGCAGATAAAAGAAAACTGAAAATTACTTCAGTTTATAGATCCTTCAAGAGTAAACCACTATTTTGACTGGCCATAAAAATTTGTAAATTGCACCTTGTCATGGATTGAATTATGTCCCCTCAAAATGTGTTGTAAATCCTAACCTCTATGCCTGTAGCAGAAACCCTGGTGGCATGGTGGTTAAGTGCTACAGCTGCTAACCAGAAAGTCGGCAGTTCAAGTCCACCAGGTGCTCCTTGGAAAACTATGGAGCAGTTCTACTCTGCCTATACGGTCGCTATGAGTCAGAATTGACTTGATGGCACTGGGTTTAATGGGTGGATGCTGAAAGTTTGAAGGTGTTTAATAGTAAAACCGTAGGTTGCCTTGAAGAGACTGTTGGTAGAATCATGGACATCAAAGGCAATTCTGGTGAGGGCTCAGAAGCAGGTGAGGAGAGCTACAAAGTCTCTATCATCTTAGAGAATACATACGGCGCCAGTAAGAGAATACTGCTAGAAATGTGGACATTAAATGTGCTTCTGGTAAGGCTTTAGAAGAAAATGACAAACGTGATTGAACAATGGAGGAAGCACGATGCTTTTTATGCAGTGGCAAAGCTTGTCTGCATTATGTTCAAATATTTAGTGGAAGGCAGAACTTGTAAGTGATGGACTTGGATATCTGGCTGATGAGATTTGTAAGCAAGATCTTAAAGGAGCCACACGGCTTCTCCTTGACGCTTACACTAAAATGTGAAAGAGACAGACTTAAAAATGAACTGGGCAAAATGTAAAAAAAAATTAAAGATTTGGAAAATTCTGTTGAACAAACTAAGAACATATGTCCTAGAATGCTCACCAAGGACATCGCTACACAATCTTTTATTAAAGAAATTAATACCACAGCAAAAAAATCCATCAGCTTAGCCAATACCACAGCAAAAAAATCCATCAGCTTAGCCTGAAGGAGAGAGACAAAGAATGAAAGGAAAGAATGCTATCTGTGTCCTAGAATTCTACAGGCAGGGAACAGAACTTGAGAAAATAAATGTTTGTTAAAGCCATCCACTCTGGTATTTCTGAAACAGCAGCACTTGGTAATCAAGACACATCTCAAAACTGTTTTTTTAATCTCTTCTCTGTATCACTCCTCTTGCTGCTCATCATGTTTCCTCTGGACTACTACAACAGGCTGTTCACTGGCCTCGTTCACGACACAGGGTCACCGTGCCTGCTGATAAAAAGCCCTCCAATACTATGCCCCAAACACACAGTCTACATTTCCCAGATAAAGCTCCAGTCTCTCTGACCCTTTCCCTCCTCAAGCAACCTGATACACACTTCCGGAAAATCTCTTTCCTCTAACACAGGGATTCTCATTCTGGCTACACACACAACAGTCCACCTGGCGGCTTTAGAAAGCGGGAAGTCCAGGCTCCATTCCACCCTCAGAGATCCTGATTAATTGGCCTGAGGTGGGGCCAGAGATCAGCATCTTTAGAGTTTCCCAATTTAATCAAATGTACTGCCAAGTCAAAGACCAGTTTTTTAACTGGCACATCAGTGTTACCTTGTCACTTTTAGTTGTATCCTCACAAGGTACATGTTTGGTCCGAGAGTGATCGCTAATTTCCAATCTAATTCTTTACCCAACTCCTTGTAACTACATTAAAAAAAAACCCAAACCAAACCCAGTGCCGTCGCGTCGATTCCGACTCAAAGCGACCCTATAGGACAGACTAGAACTGCCCCACAGTTTCCAAAAAGCGCCTGGCGGATCCAAACTGCCGACGCTTTGGTTAGCAGCTGTAGCACTTAATCACTACGCCACCAGGGTTTCCAACATAGCTGAGCTAAAGCACAATTTTCTGGTGACGGAAAACAAGATTTTCTGTGTAAAACTGTTTGCTCTCGATGAACCCAAAGCTTAGGCTTTGTCAATTTAGGTTCAAAAAAAGAAAACAATTAAAAAAAAAAAACAACATGGATTGAGCACCTAAATGCGTGCTAGTCACTGTGCTAGGTACCGGGAATAAGAAAAAAAAAAATTTTTTTAACACATTAGCCCCACCCTCGCAGAGCCCATAGGACTTTAGGCTAAATTTAGGTAATGAGAAAAATTTGTGACCACTAAATCTAAAGTTGAAGACAAAACATGTACAAGGAAAATGTGATGACTTTAAAATTTGATTTGGAGTCACTAAGTTGGGAGGAGCTTAGGAAATTTACCGCAGTACTACAAAGAAGAATCAGTAACCAACTCCGTATGCCACTTACAAGCCGAGCACTCTGACTGCACAGAGAACGTAACAGGATCCTATGAGAAAGCCACAGTCACTACCATTATCTCTATTTTACAGAAGAGGCTCAAAATGAATAACTTTCCCAAGATCACACTATTAGACACAAATTCGGACCTCTCAATTTCTTAATCTTAGATTCTTTATATTAAGTCTTAGCATATTATTAACATAACCTCCAGATCACTGATACTGTTACCCGTTTTTAGGTTTTTAAACCAAACCACTTAAAGACCCAATTCTGCTCAGTCTAATATAAACACTTTTTCCCTGAATTTCGACCTAACTTTACATGTTTTACCAAGCCTCGTTACATCGTACAGCCCGGCTCCGACAATCTGGCTGACCGCTTCGTACTGTGGAGCCTACGAGGGAGGGACTGTGACGCACGATATTCAGGAACAGCAGCCCCTCGCGACGCGGCAGGTACGGGACATGGCTTCCCGGGGCAGCAACTCGCCAAGTTCACTTCACAGCTCCCGGTAACCGAGGTGAGGACCAGCAAGGAGCCCAATTCCCGAGGTCGCTATCTGCAGATGCACCGACTTCCCTGATCGACCTGAGTCTCCTCCAACGGCACAAGCTTTTGTAACAACTTACGGTTTACCTGCAAAACGCCGCAACTCCACCGTGGAACAAACAGCCTTTATTCAATATGGACACCAAGAAACCCGCCCCCAAAGAAGCGCTACAAAAATTCTTCGAGTTCCCGGAAATACCTCTGACTGGAGCCATAAAATCACAACAAAAATTTAAAGTGCGGCTTCGCTGCACCGCGAAAGGCCAAGGAGGCTTCCGTCGCGACAGGGGCTGGCTCGACCTCCGGCCCGGCCCGCCGGCTCCCTGCAGTTGCCGTTCTCGCCCCGCGAAGTCGAGACTCCCGAGCGCCGCCGGGAACCACTCGCTCACCTCTGACCCCGACCCAGATCTCGCGCGTCCGCGGCCCCGCAGCGGACCCGCCACACCCCCCGCCGCCTTCGCCGCCGCCCACCTGTGTCCGCCGCCTCCGCGCTGGGCCTCATGACGGCGCCGCGGGCTCGGCCGGAAAGCGACGTGCCGGGCTCGGCCCCGCGCAGCCGGCTGCGCGCCCGCCCGCCGCCGCCACTCGCTCCTCCCGCCCCCTCGTGGGACGGCCCTGCAGTCCCGCCGGCAGCTGTTCCGGCACCCGCACTTCCGACTGCCGGGCTGCGCGGGCGGCCCGGCCGCGGGCGGAAGGGGTGGAGCTGGGAGGGCCTGCGGCGGCCGGGCGGCTACGGCCTTGGGGTTCCAGCGAGGCCCGTGAGCCCCACCCCCGGCGTTCCGTGCCGCCTCTGACCCCATAAAATGGGGGGCGGGCCGCGGAATGTAGCTGGTATTTGGGGGCCTTGTTGAGTGGCTCTGTTGAGCTTCTGATTCGCTTGTGAAAGAGTAAGCCCTGGTGGCGTCGTGGTTAAGCCCTATGTCTGTTAATCAAAGGGTTGGCAGTTCGAATCCACCTAGGTGTTCCTTGGAAACTGTGGGGCAGTTCTACCCTGTTCTCTGGGGTCGCTATGAGTCGGAATCGACTCGACGGCACTGGGTTTGGCTTTTTTAAGTTTAGAGTGAAAGAAACTTGGCGTTTGTTTTGCTTTTCGGCCAGCTCATCCAAAATGAACCTGAGCGACACCATGCCTACATGTACTAGTGCAGTGTGTACCAAAAAAAATTCCAAACCCGCAACATCGAGTTGATTTCAACTCGTAGCGACCCTACAGGACAGAGTAGAACTGCCCCCTAGAGTTTCCAAGGAGCGCCTGGTGGATTCGAACTGCTGACCCTTTGGTTAGCAGCCCTAGCACTTAACCACTAGCCACCAGGGTTTCCGCTTTGATAGATCCCCCCGCCCCCCCAGCCTCTCTGCTAGTCCTCAAACTAGCTGGGCTTGCCTCAGAGTCTTTTCACCCACTCCACGCCCTCCTCTCCTGCCCACTCTCTGGTTCCGTTGCCACAGCTCCCATGGTACCCATAGTTCTCTCTTCACGGGCCCTAATGTTCTGTATTGTAATCCCATCTTCATTATCTTCAAACCTTTCCTAAAAGACCTGTGACTCACAGCAGCATTGTGTTGGTGGTGCCTTTCCGGTAGTGGGAATGAAGAAGAATGTGTCTATTATGGAGTGAAGGAAGCAGTGAGGAGGAGGAAGGCAACCTCAGGAAGAGAGTGAGAGGGAAGTAACAGAGCCAAGGTCAGGATTGTTGTTGTTAGGTGCCCTGGAGTTGGTTCCAACTGTTAGGGACATAAGTACAACAGAATAAAACACTGTCAGGTCCTGTGCCATTATCACAATCATTATTATGCTTTAGTCCATTGTTGTAGCCACTGTGCCAATGCATGTCGTTGAGAGTCTACCTCTTTTTCGACGACCGTATATGTTAAAAGCGTGATGTCCTCCAGGGACTGGTCCCTCCTGATGGCATGTCCATGTATGTGATATGAAGTCTCGACATCCTTGCTTCTAAGGAGCATTCTGGCTGTACTTCTTCCAAGACAGATTTGTTCATTCTTCTGGCGGTCCATGGTGTATTCCATATTCTTCGCCAACACTGTAACTCAAAGGCATCAGTTCTTCTTCATTCTTCCTTATTCATTGTCTAGCTTTCCCACGCATATGAAGTAATTAAAAATACTATGGCTTCGGTCATGCGCACCTTAGTCCTTAAAGTGACATCTTTGCTTTTTAACACTTTAAAGAGGTCTTTCAGGGCAGATTTGCCCACTGCAATGTGTCCTTGATTTCTTGACTACTGCTTCCATGGGTGTTGATTGTGGATCTAAGTAATATGAAATCCTTGGCCACTTCAGTATTTTTCTCACTTTATCATGATGTTGTTTATTGGTCTGGTTGTGAGGGTTTTTGTTTTCTCTATGTTGAGGTGTAATCCAAACTGAAGGCTATAGTCTTTGATCTTCGTCAGCAAGTGATTCAAGTCTTCTTGACTTTCAGGAAGCAAAGTTGTGTCATCGGCATATCACAGGTCGTTAATGAGTCCTCCTGCAATCCTGATGCCTCGTTCTTCTTCATATAGTGCAGCTTCTCGGATTATTTGCTCAGCATACAGATTGAATAAATATGGTGAAAGGATACAACCCTGACACACACCTTTCTTGACTTTAAACCTTGCAGTATCCCCTTGTTCTGTTCAAATGACTGCCTCTTGGTCTAAGTACAGATTCCTCATGAGCATAATTAGGTGTTCTGGAATTCCCACTCTTCACAATGTTATCTGTAATTTTTATGATCTTCACAGTTGATGCCTTTGCATAGTCAATAAAACACAGGTAAACATCTTTCTGATATTCTCTCCTTTCAGCCAAGATCCATCTGACATCAGCAATGATATCCCTCATTCCATGTCCTCTTCTGAATCTGGCTTGAATTTATGGCAGTTCCCTATCAGTATACTATTGCAACCACTTTTGAAGGATCGTCAGCAAAATTTTACTTGTGTGTGATATTTATGATATTGTTCAATAATTTCTACATTCTTTTGGGTCAACTTTCTTTGGAATGGCTACAAATATGGGTCTCTTTCAATTGGTTGGCCAGGTAGGTGTTTTCCAAATTTCTTAGCATAGATGAGTGAGCACCTCCAGCACTGCATCCGTTTGTTGAAACATCTTCATGGGTATTCCCTCAATTCCTGGAGCCTTGTTTTTCGCCAGTGCCTTCATTGCAGCTTGGACCTTGTCTTAGGCTAGGTTCTCTAAAGAAGCAAAACCGGTAAAGCGTATAAATATATATATATATAAAACCTGTTGCTGTTGAGTCGATTCTGACTCATAGCAACCCTATAGGACAGAGTAGAACCACCCCATAGGGTTTCTAAGGAGCACCTGGTGGATTCAAACTGCCCACCTTTTGGTTAGCAGCTGTAGCACTTAACCACCACACCACCAGGGTTTCCAAATATATATAGAGAGAGATTTATGTCAAGGAAATGGCTCATGCAGGTGTAGAGTCTGGAACATCCCATATCCGTGGCTGCAGGGGCTGGTGGAGCCAAGATCAGTAGGTCAGACAGCAGGACTCTTGCTCACAGACTGTGAAGATTGTTGAATTTCAAGACTGGCAGGCAAGAGGGCAGGTAAGCTGCTAGCCCAAGTCCCACGGGAGCAAGCTGCAGGATCCAGAGTGAGCAAAAACTGACAAGTCTTGCCAGAGAGTTCACTTATGTATTGGATGCAGGCCACACCCTAAAGGAAACTCTCTTTCACCGTATTGGCTACTCAGCAGATCCCATCATGGAGGTGATCACATGGTATAAAATCTCGTCATGGAAGTGATCACATCATCATACGAGTGCCAAAATACATCATAACTGCCAAACATCATACGACTGCCAAACCACTGAGAATCATGGCCCAGCCAAGTTGACAGACCTTTTCCTTCAATAATATTGGTTCTTGGGCATATGCTACCTCCTGAAATGGCCAAACATCAACCAATTCTTTTTGGTACTGTAACTCTGTATTCTTTCCGTCTACTTTTGATGCTTCCTGTGTTGCCTAATATTTTCCCCCATAGAATCCTTCATTATTGCAACTCAGGCCTTGAATTTCTTCTTCAGTTCTTTCAACTTCAGAAATGCTGAGCATGTTCTTCCCTGTTGGCTTTCTATCTCCAGGTCTTTTCACATTTCATTATAATACTTTACTTTGTCTTCTAAAGCCTCTGTTTGAAATCTTCTGATCAGCCCTTTTACTGCACCATTTCTTCCTTTTACTTTAACTACTGAATGTTCAAGAGCCAGTTTCAGAGCCTCTTCTGACATCCATTTTCATCTTTTCTTTCTTTCCTGTCTTTTTAATGACCTCTTGCTTTCTTCATGTATGATGTTCTTGATGTCATTTCACAACTCATCTGGTCTTCAGTCATTTGTGTTCAATGCATCAAATCTATTCTTGAGATGGTCTCTAAATTCAGGTGGGATATGTTTAAGGTCGTACATTGGCTCTCGTGGACTTGTTCTAATTTTGTTCAACTTCAGCTTGCATATGAGCAATTGATGGTCTGTTTCACAGTTGGCCCTGGCCTTGTTCTGACTGATAATATCGAGCTTTTCCATCATCTCTTTCCACAGATGTAGTCAATTTGATTCCTGTGTATTCCATCTGGCAAGGTCCCTGTGTATAGTTGCCATTTATTTTGTTGAAAAAAAAAATGGTACTTGCCATGAAGAAGTCATTGGTCTTGCAAAATTCTATCATATCATCCTAGCGCTGGGAGCAGAGCATGTCCTTTGGACTCGAAGTTCCTGTGCTGAGATGCTCCCAGACTGAGGGAAGACTGATGCATCACAATGACCTTCGTCCAGAGCCGGCAGAGAGAGAAAGCCTTTCCCTAAAGCTGGTACCCTGAATATGGACTTGTAGCCTACTAGACTGTGAAAGAATAAATTTCTCTTTGTTAAAGTCTTTGAGACAATTTAGTAAACATGAGCATTGACTATATATTTAATGATATTAAGGAACTGTTATATTGTAAGTGTGACAATAGTATTTTTTTTAAGAGTTCTTATTCTTTAAAAACATATCCTGAGCAGATATACACTGAAAAGTTTATAGATGAAATGATATGTTTCAGATTTGATTACAAAAAATCCATAGGGGTAGAAGTAAGGGAAATGGATGTAGCTTTAGGTGAATCAATATTGGCCATAAATTGATAACTGTTGAAGCTGGTGGTCAGAGGTCATTACACACTTCTTTCTGCTTTTCTATAAGTTTGATTTTTTTCATCGTAAAATCTTATTATAGTTTCATTTCAGATACCTTAGAATCAACCACTCCCTACCCAAAGTCAACCACTGTTAACAGTTATTTTTATTTAACTTTCCATTAGTTTTCTATGCATATACAAGCCTTTGTGTATGTGTGTGCATATTTTGTATATACACCCTTTTCCTTTTCATACAAATAAGAAGAAGCATACTGTCTTGGTTATCTAGTGCTGCTATAATAGAAATACCACAAGGGACTGGCTTTAGCGAACAGAAATTTATTTTCTCACTGTTCAGGAGGCTAGAAGTCTAAATTCAGGGCACCATCTAGGGGAAGGTATTCTCTATCTGTTGGCTCTAGGGGAAGGTCCTTGTCTCCTTTCAGCTTTTGCTCCTCATTTCCTTGATGATCTTCATGTGGCCTGGCGTCTATCTTCCCTCATCTCTGCTTCCTTGCTTAATCTGCTCTTTTATGTGCAAAAAGACATTGATTTAAAACATGCTCAACACTAATACTGCCTCATTAACATAATGAAGACAGTCCATTTCCACATGAGATTATAGCCACAGGTATGGGGTTAGGATTTACAACACATATTTTGGGGGAACATAACACAATCCATAACATACTTACTATTTTGTACTGTTTTTCCTTCTTACCAATATATTTTGTAAATTTTTCATATCAACACATATAGATATACTACATCTTTCTGACACGTGAAGACAATTCCATTAATTTGTTTAAGCTAGACTTCTATTATGGACATTTAGATTTCTCATGTTTTGCTGTTACAAGCAGCAGTACGTTGAATATCTTTATACATAAATCCTTGCTCCCTTTTGAGACTCTATCTGTAGAATAAATTCCTTGTAGTAGAACTGCTTCATCAAAAGATTTTGGAGGCGTATTGGAGGCATTTTAGGAGGTAAGGCAAGATGGCCTAGTAAGTTGTCACTCCCATTCATCCCCCAGCAACTAACCCGCTGAACAACAAATGAAAACAAGCACAGGCTGAGATCTTAGGACTCGGAATTGCAGCTGAAGTGCTGGAGAGTCGAGGTGAGTCTGGAAACAAGAGAGAGGAGGAGCAGTGGCAGCACAGAAGCTGTGAGATCCTAGCTGCCGGCACCTGGAGAACTCAGTTCCTCATAATCATTTTGGAATGAGGTTGGGTAACACCCCAAACAAAGACTTAGGACAGGAGCTAGACTGAGGAAGCTGTAGTCCTATTTTTAAGGTGGCGCAGACTGTGGCAGTTTGAGGGCTGCACACTTGGGAGGGATCAAGATAGACAAAGATGCTGTGAGTGAGTGCTGTTGAATCTTGCTGAGACCCAAGGTGGACAGGCTGTAGGACCTAGGCATACTGATAATCTGCATAACCCAGCCTTCAGCCAGGGTGAGAAAAATACACCCACTCCTCACTTGTTGACATGGTTAGGTTCCAAAGACTTGGTTGTTATGGGAAAATCACCATTATATGAGAATGGAGGATGACCACATCATTACATAACTGCCAAATTACATCATTACATAACTCCCAAACCACTGAGAATCATGGCCTAGCCAAACTGGCACATAACCTTCGCCATCACAGCCAGCATTACTCTCACCTCACACCTTGATGTTCATTAATGCCAGGCATACATTGTTAGTGCTCAAAATAGTTAGATAGTAGATTTTTACTATTGTCATAAATGCAAAAAGTCAGATAATGAGATGGTCGATAAGTGAGGAGTAGGTGTACTTCAGACAGGCAACACAGAGGAAACAACTGACTCCCTGCCCACAGCGGGACACTGTGGGAGAGCCTGTACAGAGGGACCCATGAGGAAGACATAAAGCGCTCCCTACTTCCATCCTTGGGAAAGCCAAGCCCCACTGCATCCGTGGCCAGTGAAAAAATTCTACACTGCAAACTGCAGAGGCTAAGCCATCCCAAAATCTGTGTAAGGGGGTAAAGGAAATCAACTTTAAGAGTATGCTTAGGGACACAACCAAAACCTCAGTAGACAGAAGAAGCTGACACACCAGCAAAGCCAGCCACTGCAGGAAGAACCAGCCAGAATAATACCCGCAGACTGAAGCACACAAAACTTCCATTCTATGCTGAAAAAACCTAAAGACAAGAGTGCCCCCTAGTGGATCTTAGGAGAAGATCCAAATCCATCCAAATCTGTTGCTGTCAAGTCGATTCCGACTCATAGCAGCCCTATAGGACAGAGTGGTACCACCTCACAGGGTTTCCAAGCAGTGCCTGGTGGATTCAAACTGCCAACCTTTTGGTTAGCAGCCGTGGCTCTTAACCACTGCACCACCGGCTCCCTTCGGAGAAGATACTGGAGCTAAACCTAGCAAGTATAATTCCCTTGAAAGTCAGTAAGTTTAGAATTTAAACTATTTTAAAAAAAGATATCAAAATATCCCATGCTCAACGAAAAATAATAAAACACACATAATCAGAAGAGAATAAAGACTAATCGAAAGGAAAATGTGAAGAAGAGGAAATATGTCCTACGGAAACAATGCTATTGGAAAAAATAGAAAACTTCTAGACAGAGGTGCTAAACTTTTAAAATAAACCAAAAAGTACACAGAAAATAAATTAATGCAGATCAGGAGACAAATTAAGGAATAAAATAAGAAACACAATAAGGGAATTGAAAACATCCAAGAAAAAGAGAGAGAATTACTAGAACTGAAGAAAAAAGCAACTGAATTAGAAAATGCAAAAGAAACACTCAACAAGAGTCAAACAGCCAGGAGATAGAATAAGTGATCTAGAAGACAGAGTAAGTGAACTTATCGACTCTTAAGAGAAACAAGAGAAAAGAACAAAGAACAGTGAACAAAACCAAATGAAAATATGGGATTCGATTAAGAAATCTAACATTCGAATTATTGGAATTCTAGAAAAAAGAAAAACTAGAGCACCATAAAAATAATAAAGGCATAGAAAGAATTTTCCAAGAGATAATGATAAAGAATTTCCCTGACATGCACAGAGAACCAAGCCTGCAAATACAGGAAGCTATACAAATTCCAATTAGAAAAAATACAAAAAGATCAGCCCTGTGCCACATTCTAATAAAATACATGAAAACCAAAGACAAGAAGAAAACCATGAAAGCAGCAAGAGAAAAAAAATGATATACCAAGTGGCCTTCATAAGAACCAATGCAGATTTCTCCCCAGAAACTGTAGAGGCCAAAAGAAAATGGAGTAACATACAGAAAATACTGAATGAAAAATTACAAAACACTACTGAAAGACCTCTTTAAAGTGTTGAAGAGCAAAGATGTCACCTTGAAGACTAAGGTGTGCCTGACCCAAGCCATGGTATTTTCAATCACATCATATCTATGTGAAAGCTGGACAATGAATAAGGAAGAATGAAGAAGAATTGACGCCTTTGAATTGTGGTGTTGGCAAAGAATATTGAATATACCATGGACTGCCAAAAGAATGAACAAATCTGCCTTGGAAGAAGTACAACCAGAATGCTCCTTAGAAGCAAGGATGGTGAGACTGCGTCTTACATACTTTAGACATGTTGTCAGGAGGGACCAGTCCCTGGAGAGGGACATCATGCTTGGCAGAGTACAGGGTCGGTAGAAAAGAGGAAGACCCTCAATAAGGTGGATTGACACAGTGGCTGCAACAATGAGCTCAAGCATAGCAACGATTGTAAGGATGGCTCAGGACCGGGCAGTGTTTTGTTCTGTTGTACGTAGGGTCACTATGGGTTGGAACCGACTCAAAAGCACCTAACAAAAACAACAACAACTGAAAGAGATTAAAGAAAACTTAAATGGAAAGATGATTTGTTTTCTTGGGTTGAAAGACTTAATATTACTAAGATGTCAATACTACCCAAAGCTATCTATAGATTCAAAGCAATACTGATCAAAATTCCAACAGCCTTCTTACAGAAATGGGAAAATCAATCCTCAACTTTATGTGGAAAGTTAAGTTGCCCCAAATAGCTGAAGCAATGTTGAAAGTGAAGAGCAAAAGTAGGAGGATTTACACGTCCTGATTTTAAAACATATTATACAGCTACGTTTATCAAAACAGCCTGAGACTGGTATAACAATAGACAATGGAATAGAATTGCAAGTCGAGAAATAAACACACACCTCTATGGTCAACTGATTTTCACAAGGGTGCTAAGTCCATTCAATAGGGGAGAGAAGAGTTTCTTCAATAAATGATGTTGAGAAAACTGGATTTCTACATGCAGATAAAGGAAACAGTGTCCATGCCTCACACCACACACATACGCACACACACAAACTCAAAGTAGACTAAGGTCCTAAATGCGCAAACTAAAACCATAAAATTCTTAGAAGAAAATTCAGGGTCAGTGACATTGGGCCTAGATTTTAACAATGGATTATCTAATATAATAACAAAAGCACAAATAGCAAAAGACAAAAAAAGTAAATGGGACCACATAAAAAATAAAAACTTTTGCGCATCAAAAGACAAATAACCCAATCATAAAACAGGTAAAGGGCTTGAATAGACATTTCACCAAAAAGGACATTAAAATGGCTACCAAACACATGAAAAGATGCTCAAAGTCGCTCCTTGGATTAGGTGGACACTCGAGCCTTTGTTGACATCTCCTGCCTGGAGGGGAGATGAGAGGGTAGAGGGAGTTAGAAGCTGGTAAAATGGACTCAAAAAGAGAGAGTGGCGGGAGGGAACGGGCTGTCTCATTAGGGGGAGAGCAATTGGGAGTATGTAGCAAGGTGTATATAAGTTTTTGTGTGAGAGACTGACTTGATTTGTAAACTTTCACTTAAAGTATAAAAAAAATTAAAAAAAAAAAGATAAAGTCATTAGCCATCAGAGAGACACAAATCAAAACCATGAGATACCATTTCACTCCCACTAGAACGGCTGAGATAAAAAAAAAAATGTTGACAAAGATGTGGGGAAATTTGAATCCTTATTCATTACTGGTGGGAATGCAAAATTGTACAGCCATTGTGGAAAACCGTGTGATGATTCCTCTAAAAACTAAAATAGAACTGTCACATGACCCAGCAATTTCACTCCTAGGTATATACCCAAAAGACCTGAAACCAGACTCAGATGGAGACTTGTACACCAATGTTCATTGCAGCACTATTCACAATAACACAAAAGTGGAAACAACCTAAATGACCAAAACAAAATGTGGCACATACATACAATGGAATACTACTCAGCCAGTAGAAGAAACAAAGTCTTGATACATGCTTCAATATAGAAGGAGCTTGAAGACATCATGCTGAATAAAATAAGTCAGTCACAAAAGGACAAGTATTGTATGACCTTGCTTATATAAAAAGACAAGAAAAAGCAGATGTATAGAGACCAGAGTTTCTTAGTGGCTAACAGGGATTGGAGGGAGGGGGAAACGGAGGTTAACAGTAATGGAAAAATCACATTGGTTGAGAATAGGTTTGCGTAGCTGGTTATTGCAATTTCTGTCAATAAGGTGTACACCTATAAAAAGTTGAATGGTAAAAGTTGTGTGGTAGATATATTTACAACAATGACAAAAAAAAAAAGAGTAGCTGCTGAGGCTGCTTATGTACAACCAAATACCTCATGGGATTTGGTTTCTTGTTTTGGAGGTTTAGGGTCATGGTTTCATGGGACATCCATCCCGGTTAATTGGCACAATAACATGTTAATGCTCCTGTTCTACCTTCTAGTTCACCGTGTAGTGCTTGGGTTCTTAAAAGCTTACAAGTGACTATCCAAGGCACAGCAGTTGGTCTCTATTTGCCTTGAGCAAGAGAGGAAGAAGAGTCAGGAATAGAATGAAGATATGGAATAAGTGGCTAATGGTCTCCATTAACAACTGCCTGCTTTGCCATGAGACCAGAAGAACTGGGTAGTGCCCGGCTATGATTACTGAGCATTTTAATCAAAGGTTCTATAGAAGAATCCTGATCAAAAGGGGGGAAATGCAGAACAGAATTTCAAATTCTCATGGACTCCAAACTTTCTGGAACCAAAGGGGCTGGATGAACCTCCAGAAACTATTGTCCTGAGATAATCTTTAAAAATTAAACCAATAATATTCTCTGAAGTCTTCTTAAAATCAAACAAACATGCACAGGCATGTGTGCATGTGCACACACACACACACACACACACACACACAAGTCACTGCCGTAGAGTTGAATTCAACTCATAGCAACCCTATAGGACAGAGTAGAACTGCCCCATAGGGTTTCCAAGGCAGCTGTAAGTCTTTATGGAAGTGGACTGCCACATCTTTCTCCTGTGAAGTGGTTCAGGGGTTCAAACCATTGACCTTTCAGTCAGCAGCCAAGCATTTTAACCACTGCACCACCAGGGCTCCTCTAAACCAAACAGTAGTTTAGATTAACTAGTAAAAAATGTCTGCCTTGAGCATTATGCTCTTTTAAGAACTACATGTATGGAATCAAAGTGACAACAGCAACTTGAAAGAATAGATAGGGAGCTTATGCAGCAACAAGTTTATGTTAATGGGGGAAGAACAACTCAGAAAAAGTGAGAATGGTTGCATTACTCAAAGGATGTAATCAATGTCACTGCATTGTACATGCAGAAACAGTTGAATTGATGTATGTTTTGCTGTGTATATTCTCAACAACAAAATAAAATTAAAAAATACATAAATAAAACAAAATACTGCATGAAAACACTTACCAAACAAGAATTTTTTACCCAATGAAGTTGTCATTAAAAAAAAAGGGGGGGGGAATCAAGACATTCCCAAATAAACAGAAGCTCTGAGCCCTACATGAGAGAAAAAAAAAAATGAGACAGAGAGAGAGAGATCTTCAAAAAACACAATAACATAGGCAATCGTAAGGACCAGTTATAAGATATTTTCAGGGAATAAACTCAATAATTGATCCCACAAGCAATATAACATCGAGTTTGCAAGAAGTAAATACAAAGTAAAACTATTTGATATAGGATGTACAGTGATGTTAGTGGAGACTCACCAACAGAAATGAGGGAGGGAGGAACAAATCAGTAATAGATTTAATATGTTAATGTTGTATGTTACCTGTTGTTTTTATGTTAAATATCGTTGCAATTGCAAGCTGCAGGATGTAATATGATGTAACATGAAATCATCTAGAAAAAATACACAGAAGAAAAAAAGGAAAAGAAGGAAGAAATCACAAGAAAGCACCCAAATACAAATAATAACAACAACAAAAAAATGAGAATAAAAAGACAAAGAAGATATGAAACACTCAAAAAACAAATAGCAAAAGGAATGAGGTAGACACTTTGTTTTTAGTAATAACCTTAAATGTAAATGGTCTAAATTTCCCAAGCAAAATGCAGACAGCGGCAGAATGGATAAAAATCCATGGTTCATCCCTTTGCTGTCTACAAGAAACACATCTTAGACACAAGGACACAAAGATACTGAAAACAAAAGGATGGAAAAAGAATTCCATGCAACAAGTAAACAAAACAAGAGCAGGGGTGGCCATACTGGTTCAGAAAAAATAGGCTTTAAATCAAAATCTATTACAAGAGAATAAAGAGGGATATTGCATAATAATAAAAGGGTCACTCCAGCAAGAAGGCATAACAATTATGTATACGTATATACCTAACGTAAATGAAACAAATACTGACTAATATAAAAGGAGAAATAGACAACTCTGCAATTATAGTTGGGGAGTTCAACACACCATTTTCAACTCCAGATGGAACTTCTAAAAAGATCACCAAGGACATTGAGATCTTAAAACCATAAGCCAATTTGACCTATCTGACATATAGAGAACACTCCACCCATCATCAGAACAGTATATATTTTTCTCCAGCACACATGAATCATTTTCCAGAATAGACCACATTCTATGATGTAAAACAAATCTCAACAAATTTAAAGAGATTAAAATCATATGAAACATTTTTTCTTACCATAATGGTAAGAAACTAGAAATTAATAACAGGAAAAATAAGAAAAAAAAAAAAAACCATGGAAAGTAAATAATACACTACTAAAATACTATAGCATCATAGAAGAAAGCAAAAGTAAAATTTAAAAATTCTTAGAATTAAATGAAAATGAAAACACAACATAACAAAACTTTTGAGACACAGAAAAAGCAATACTCAGAAATTCATAGCAGTAAATGCCTATATTAACAGAGAAGATACACAATCAATAACTTAAAATCAAACAACACAAACAAATAGAAAAGGAAGAGCAAAAGAAGCCTAAAACTAACAGAAAAAAGGAAATAATAAACATCAGGGCAGAAAGAAATGAAATAGAAAAACAATAGAAAGAATCAGTAAAACCAGAAGTTGGTTCTTTAAAAGAATTGATAAAATAGACAAACCAACTGGCTACATAAAAGAAAAAAAAGAAGAGGCAAATGACCAAATTAAGAAATAAAACTGGAGACATTTCAATAGACAGAACTGTGATAAAGAGGATCATAACAGATTACTACGAAAAGTTGTACTCCAACAAATTTGAAAACCTAGATGAAATGGACAAATTTCTAGAGAAACATGTTACCTAACTAACACAAACAGAGGTAGCAAATCTAAACAGAGCAATTACAAAAGAAGAGATTGAAGATGTCATCAAAAAACAAACAAACAAAAAACTGCCAACAACAAAAAAGCCCAGGACCAGATATCTGCACTGGGGAATTCTACTAAACATTCAGAGAAGAGTTGACACCAATTCTACTGAAACTCTTTGAAAACATAGAAGAGGAAGGAAAACTGATACATACCTAAACCATCACAAAAAAAGAAAATTACAGACCAATATCCCTCACGAACATAGATGCAAAAATTATCAACACAATTCTAGCCAACAGAATTCAGCAACATAACAAAAAAATCATTTACCATGTTAAAGTAGGATTCGTACCCGGGCTACAAGTGTGGTTCAACATTAGAAAAATCAATGAATGTAATGCACCACATAAATAAAACAAAGGAAAAGAACCATATGATCATATCAACTGATGCAGAAAATGCATTTGATAAAATTCAATACCTTTCCTGATAAAAATCCTCAGCAAAATAGGAATAGAAGGGAAATTCCTCAAAATGAACAAGGGAATACATGCAAAACCAACAGCCAACATTATACTCAATGGAGAAAGACTGAAAGTCTTCTCTCTGAGAATGCAAACGAGACAAGGATGCCCATTATCACCACTCTTATTCAACATTGTACTCGAAGGCCTAGCCAGAGGAGGAAGGCAATGAAGATAAATAAACAGTATTCAAATTGGAAAGGAAGAAGTAAAACTATCTGTATTTGCAGATGACATGATCCTCTACATGGAAGATCCTAAAGATTCCACCAGAAAACTGCTGGAACTAATTGAAGAATTCAGCAATGCTGCAGGTTACAAGACAAAGACACAAAAATCAGTTGGATTATTCTGAAAAAGAAATCAAGAAAGCAATACCATTTACAATAGTCTCCCAAAAGGTAAAATACCTAGAAATTAACCTAACCAAGGGCATGAAAGGCCTATACAACAGAAATTATAAAACATTACTACAATAGACTAAAAGAGACCTACAAAAATGGAAGGATATTCTCTGTTTATGGATTAAAAGACTTAATATAGTGAAAATGTCAATTCTACCTAAAGTGATCTACAAATATAATGCAATCTGGATAAAAATTCCAACAACATTCTTTACTGAAATGGAAAAAGTAATGGCCAAGTTCATAGGGAAAAGAAAGAAACCCCGAGTAGTCAAAGTTATATTGAAGACGAACAAAGCAGGAGGCCTCACACTCTCTGATATCAAAAAATATTGAACAGCCAGTGTAATCAATACAGCTTGGTATTGGTTCAACAATAGGCACATAGACCAGTAGAATAGAATTGAGAACTCAGAAATAAATCCAGCAATCTACAGACAACTGATTTTTTGACAAGGGGTCAAAGTCCATTCAATGGGGGCAGAAACAGTCTCTTTAATAAATGGTGCTGCCAAAACTGGATATCCACTTGCAGAAAAACGAAACAGGGCCCATATCTCACATCATACACAAACCAACTTAAAATGGATGAAAGACCTAAATGTTAAACCAAAAAACATAAAATTCCTGGAAGAAAACATAGGGAGAAAATTACGGCACTTAATCGTTTCTGAAAATAGGATAACAAATATAAGAATAGAAAAAGATAAAATAGATAAATGGAACCTCATAAAAATTTAAAAACTTATGCTCATCAAATGACTTTATCAAGAGAGTGAAAACTGAACCTACAGACTGGGAAAAATTCTTCAGAAATGGTAGATTTGATAAGAGTCTAATCTATAAAATTTATTAAAAAAATCAACAACTCAGTAACAAAAAGATGAAAAACCCAGTTATAAAATAGGCAAAGGACATGAGCAGAACCTACACCAAAGAGGACATGCAAGCAGCCAGCAAAAACATGAAAAGATGCTCACAATCATTAGCCATTAAAAAAAAAAAAAAAAAAACGAACTTGTTGCGTGGAGTCAATTCTAGCTCATAGTGACCCTATAGGACAGGGTAGAACTGCCCTATAGAGTTTTAAAGAACTGCCTGTTGAATTCAAACTGCTGACCTTTTTGTTAGCAGCCAAGGGCTTAACCACTGTACCACCAGCCCACCATTAGCCATTAGACTAGAGATAAGCAAATCAAAACAATGAGATACCGTCTTAACCCAGCTAAAATGGCACTGATTCAAAACAAAACAAGTGTTGGCGAGGAAGTAGGGAGATTGGAATTCTTATTCATTGCTGGTGAGACTGTAAAGTGATACAACTATTGTGGAAATCAGTATGGCCCTTCCTCAGAATACTAGAAATAGAACTACCCTATGATTTGGCAGTCCCACTCCTAGGTATATACCCTACAGACCTAAAAGTAGTGACACAAACACACATATGCACACCTATGTTCATTGTAACAGTATTCACAATAGCAACCAAATAACCAAAGTCTCCATCAACAGATAAATAAATAAGCAAAATTTGGTACATACATACAATGGAATACTATGCAACCACAAAGAACAACAATGAGGGTCCAAGAATCATATAACACGGGTGGACCCGCAGGGCACAATGCTAAGCGATATGTCAAGCAGGCAAGGACAAATATTATGTGATCTCTTTCATAAGAAGACAAGAATAGATATTTATATAAGAACACTAATTGTGCTCATGAGGAACCTATATATAAACCGAGAGGCAGTTGTTTGAACAGAACAAGGGGACGCTGTGTTGTTTAAAATCAGGAAAGGTGTGTGTCAGAGTTGTTTCCTTTCACCACACTTGTTCAATCAATATGCTGAACAAATAATCTGAGAAACTGGACTATACGAAGAAGAATGTCGCATCGGGATTGTAGGAAGACTCATTAACAACCTGCAATATGCAGATGACACAACATTCCTTGCTGACAGCAAAGAGGACTTGAGGCACTTACTGTTGAAGATTAAAGACTACAGCCTTCAGTGTGGATTACACCACAACATAAGGAAAACAAAAATCCTCACAACTGAATCAATAAGCAACATCATGATAAAGAAAATCTCATTTTACTTGCATTCACAGTCAAAGTCCGTGGAAGCAGCAGTTAAAAAATCAAAGGATCTACCATGGCTTCCACCAGACTGAGTCCAGTACCACCAGATGGTTCCTGGCTACCACCACTGACTGCTCTGACAGGGATCACAGTAGAGGGTTCCAGACAGCGCTGGAGAAAACTGTAGAGCAAAATTCTAACTCAAAAGAAAGACCAGACTTGCTGGCCTGACAGAGGCTGGAGAAACCCTGAGAGTATGGCCCCTGGACAGCCTTTCAGCTCAGTAATGAGGCCATACCTGAGGTTCACCCTTCAGCCGAAGATTGGACTGGCCCATGGAACAAAACAAGACTAAAGGGGTTCACCTGCCCTGGGGCAGGGCCTGGAAGGTAGGAGGGAACAGGAAGGCTGATAACAGGGAACCCAGGATTGAGAAGGGAGAGTGTTGACATGTCGTGAGGTTGTTAACCAATGTCATACAACAATGTGTGTACTAACTGATGGGAAACTAGTTTGTTCTGTAAACCTTCATTTAAAGTTCAATTAAAAAAAAAAAGAAATCAAACAATGTATTGCATAGGGCAAATCTGCTGCAAAAGACCTCTTTAAAGTGTTCAAAAGCAAAGATGTCACTTTCAGGGCTAAAGTGCACCTGACCCAAGCCATGGTGTTTTCAGACGCCTCATGTGCATGTGAAAGATGGACAACGGGTTAAGAAGACCAAAGAAGAATTGATATCTTTGAATTATGGTGTTGGTGAAGAATATTGCAGATACCATGGACTGCCAGAAGAACAAACACATCTGTTTTGGAAGAAGTACAGCCAGAATGCTCCTCAGAAGCAAGGATGGTGAGACTCTGTCTCATGCCCTTTGGACATGTTATCAGGAGGGGCCAGTTCCCGGAGAAGGACATAACGCCTTGTGAAGTAGAGAGGGTCAGTGAAAAAGAGGGAGACCCTTGACGAGACGAATTGATACAGTGACTGCAACAATGGGATGCAATATAGCAATGATTGTGAAGATTGTAGAGGACTGGGCAGTGTTTGGTTCTGTTTTTCACAGGGTTGCTATAAGTCAGAATGGACTTGACAGCACCTAACAACAACAACAACTTAAAGAGACCAGTGTTCATTGGTGGTTACCAGGGAGCAGTGTGGAGAGGAGGAAGTATGCTTTAGGTCATAGATACTTTTTATTTTTGATGATGGGAAAAGTGGCACTGAATGAGGGTGTAGTGAGCACAGCATAACGAAAGTCAGTGATGTTGCTGAGAAGTGCTCAAGAGACTAAATAATCTGATGTATATAAAATGGCAACAACTCCAACAAAGATAAAAAACCAAGTGTATGATCACATATGGGTGGTTATAGACATGTAGGTATATGAGTAGGTACAGGTATACACATATGTGAGATAGATAGAAGTATCTATATGTACACGTAAATACAGATATGTGCAGGCACATATATTCATTGAAGACACAACTACAGATATTCCTCAGACATAATGAAACACCTTCCAAGGTTGGTTTTCTAGGTCTGAAAGCTTAAGACCATAGTCTCATGGGACAACTCAGTCAACTGGCATAATATAGCTCACGAAGTTCATGTTCTGAATCCTAGTGAAGTGAGTAGCACTTGAGGTTTTAGAAGTTTGTGAGCAGTCATCTAAGATACAACTATTGGTCTCTACTCATCAGAAGCAGAAGAGTAAGAAGGTAACCAAAATCTCAGAGAAGAAACAAGTCCACAAAGCTTATAGCCTAGATGAGGCAAGACCTCATCTACCCTGAGGCCAGAAGAACTAGATGGTGCCTGGCTACCACCACTAACCATTTTGACTGGGGTCGCAATAGATGGTCCTGGATAGAATGGGAGAAAACTATAGAATAAAACTCAAATTCTTAGAAAAGGCCAGACTAACTGGGCCACTTGAGACCAGAGGAATCCATGAGAATACTGCCCTGTTGTTGTTAGGTGCCAAGGAGTTGTTTCTGACTCATAGCGGTCCTATGCCCAACAGAAAAAAAAAAAACACTGCCTGGTCCTGCGCCATCCTCACAATCATTATTGTGCTTCAGCCCATTGTTGCAGCCACTGTGTGAATCTGTCTTGTTGAGGGTCATCCTCTTTTTTGCTGGCGCTCTACTTTACCAAGCATGATGTCCTTCTTCAGGGACTGATCCCTCCAGACAACATGTCCAAAGTATGAGAGATGTAGTCCCTCCATCCTTGCTTTTAAGGAGCATTCTAGTTGTACTTCTTCCAAGACAGATTTGTTCATTCTTTGGGCAGTCCATAGTATTCTTCACCAATACCACAATTCAAAGGCATCAATTCTTCTTCCATCTTCCTTATTCATCGTCCAGCTTTCACATGCATATGAGGCAATTGAAAATACCATGGCTTGGGTCAGGTACACCTTAGTCTTCAAGATGACGTCTTTGCTTTTCAACACTTTAAAGAGGTCTTTTGCAGCAGATTTGCCTAATGCAATGAGTCTTTTGATCCATGGGTATGGATCCAAGTAAAATGAAATCCTTAACAACTTCAGTCTTTTCTCTGTTTATCATGATGTTGCTTATTGGTCCACTTGTGAGGACTTTTGTTTTCTTTACGTTGAGGTGTAATCCATACTGAATGCTATTGTCTTTGATCTTCATCAGAAGTGCTTCAAGTCCTCTTCACTTTAAGTAAGCAACGTTGTGTCATTTGCATAACTCAGGATAATACAGGTTGTTAATGAGTCTTTCCCCAATACTGATGCCCCTTCTTCTTCATATAGTCCAGCTTCTTCGATTATTTGGTCAGCATATTGATTAAATAACTATGGTGAAAAGATAGAACCCTGATGCACAACTTTCCTGACTTTAAATCACACAGTATCCCCTTGTTCTGTCCTAACGACTGCCTCTTGATCTATATACAGGTTCCTCATGAGCATAATTAACAACAACAACAAAACCCAAACCCATTGCCGTTGAGTTGATTCTGACTCATGGTTGGAACTGCCCTGTTGGGTTTCCAAGGAGCAGCTGGTAGATTCCAATTGCCGACCTTTTGGTAAGCAGCTAAACTCTTAACCACTATGTCACTAGATGTTCTGGAATTCCCATTCTTTTCAATGTTGTCCATAATTTATTATGATCCACACAGTCAAATGCCTTTGCATAGTCAATAAAGCATAGGTAAACATCTTTCTGGTATTCTCTGCTTTCAGCCAGGATCCATCTGACATCAGCAATGATGTCCTGGCTCCACGTCCTCTTCTGAATCTGGCTTGAATTTCTGAAAGCTCCCTGTCAATGTACTGCTGCAACCACTTTTGAATGATCTTCAGAAAAATTTTACTTTCGAGTAGTATTAATGATATCATTTGATAATTTCTTTATTCGGTTAGGTCACCTTTCTTAATGGGAAGATAAGGAGGTAGAGAAACTAGAGTATGCAAAATAGAACAACAAGAACACAGTTAAAGAGAATGTTGACACTCTGTGAAAAATGTAACTAATGTCACTGAAAAATTTGTGTGGAAAATTTCAAATGGAAACCTTACTTGCTATCTAAACTTTCACCATAAACATAATAAAATATTATTTTAAAAAATATGTATTTTAAATTTTGTTAGATCGTAGTATTGTTGAATATTCCTTAAGCATTTATACCAACAAACACTTCCAAGAGTGCCTATTTCGTCGTTCTGTCATCAAGATTATGTATTATTAAAGCCTTGATCTTGCCAGTCTATTTTTGTATTAATTCACATTTCTTTAATTATAAGAGAAGGTGACCATCTTTTCATAGGTTTATAATCCTGCCCCTGCCATGTTACTTTGCCTTATGTGTTTCTGCTTAAGGGTCATATCTGGCAAGAATCACTGACCCTTCTTTCCCTACTGTCCTACTATGCCTGGGTTAAGTGCTTCAACTCTGGGCTCTTTGGCTTCCTCTGCTGTCTTCTATCAGCACTTACACTGGAATGTAATTGTCTCTCTCCTTTGCTAGATGTTGAGCTTTTTAAGGTTAAGACTGCATTTCTTAACTCTATTTTCAGCATCAATTTAAACAACACTTTAAAGAGGCCTTTTGCAGCAAATTTGCCCAATGCCCTAAATCTTTTAAGTGTTGAAAAACAGAGATGTCACTTTGAGGACTAAGGTGTGCCTGACCCAAGCCATGGTATTTCCAGTCGTGTCATATGTATGCAAAAGCTGGTCAACCGATAAGACAGACTGAAGAAGAACTGATGCCTTTAAATTATGGTGTTGGTGAAGAATATTGAATATACCATGGACTGCCAGAAGAAGAAACTAGTCTGTTTTGGAAGAAGTACAGTCAGAGTGCTCCTTCGAAGCGAGGATGCTGAGAATTTGTCTTGCATACTTTGGACTTGCTATCAGGGGGAACAAGCCCCTGGAGAAGGACATCATGCTTCTCAAGGTAGAGGGTCAGTGAAAAAGAGGAAGACGTTCAATGAGATGGATTGACATAGTGGCTGCAAAGATGGGCTCAATATAGCAACGATTGTGAGGATGGCACAGGACCAGGCAGTGTTCTAGTGTACATAGGGTCACTATGAGTTGGAGCTTGTTAGACAGCAGCTAAGAACAAAAACATATTTAGCATCTAGCAGGTTTTTTTGGTGCAGAGAAGCTGCCCAACATAAATTGATCTAATAAAAGGTTGATAAACTGTACCTCCTTCCTGGGTGGCTGCACAGACTGCAACTCTACCAACTGTACTGTAAAAAGGGCAAGATGGGCAAATTCCATCTTAATCCCTGTGTGGCAAAAGATCAGCATGAATCCAATTCCCAGCTGGAAGTGGATTCAAGCCTGACTTTCCCACGTTTCCTCATTGCCAGCCACTACCGTGGCAATTCCTCCCTCTGACCCAGAGTTAGATCAGACCTCACCCTGGCCTATCTTGAGCAGGGTCAAAACATCCCTGGCCACCTGAGGCCAGGTCATCAGGGAGCAGCCATAGGCTCAAAAGTCTGCAAAACAACCTGCACTTCAGGCTAACTAGCTTCTTTTTCTCTCTCTCTCTCTCTAGTTCCCTGGAACTAGCTCACAAACTAGAAAGAGTCTATCCTTCTTCCTTGACTGCCCATCAGCCTTTCCCTGCCACCTAGCCACCCAAAGCTGGGCCTATGCAAATTGTACTGCCCGCCTATTCTGGCTCATTGCCCCTGTGGCTTTGTTAACTCTCTATGATGGCTGCCTTAGTTATCTATGCTGTTATAACAGAAATACCACTTATGGGTGGCTTTAACAAAACAAAATTCATTTTCTCACTGTTTAGGAGGCTAGAAGTCCACATTCAGGGCGCTGGTTCTAGAGGGAGGCTTTCTTTCTCTGTGGGCTCTGGGGGAAGGCCTCTTCAACTTCTGTTCCTTGGCTTGTTGGTGATCTTCCTATGGCATGGCTTCTATTTTCCCCCATCCCTGCTTGCTTAATCTGCTCCTTTTAGATTTCAAGAGGTTGATTGAAAACCTGGTGGTGTAGTGGTTAAGAGCTACGGCTGCTAACCAAAGGACGGCAGTTCAAATCCACCAGGCGCTCCTTGGGAAGCCTATGTGGCAATTCTACTCTGTTCTATAGGGTCGCTATGAGTCTGAATCGACTTGATGACAGCAGGTTTGGTTTCGATTTTTCTACACTAATACTGCCTTATTAACCTAACAAAGAGAACCTGTTCCTAAATGGGATTGTAACCACAGGCATTAAAAAAAAAAAAAAACCCTGGTGGATTTAAACTGCTGACCTTAACCACTATGCCACCAGGGTTTTAGGGGTCAGGATTTACAACACATATTTTTGGGGGACACAATTCAATCCATAACAATGGCTCAGAAAATTCACAGAAATTATTACCTATCCTTACCAAACCCGTTGCCATCGAGTCGATTCCAACTCATAGTGACCCTATAGGACAGAGTAGGACTGCCTCATAGGGTGTCCAAGAGGCAGCTGGTGGATTCAAACTGCAGGCCTTTTGGTTAGCAGCTGAGCTCTTAACCACTGCTCCTCCAGTGCTCCCCTATACTTACTGTTACCCATTTATTACAACCAGAAAGGGTACAAGCATAGAAACTCATCAGCAAGGTCTGGGAGAGACAGTTCCTGACAAAGGGCATCTATTATCCCCAGGTACGTGCCGCTCCTTTTCCAATACATGGATGTTCACACAGGTCCAGGAGGCCCCAGAGAGAGTGCTCTTTGGCCCCAGATCCTCCTGTCATTGGGAGCTCAATGAATATGCATGACTTGGGCCTTTGTACATAAAAAAAAAATTATGATCAATACAATGAATGAATATGCATGACTGAAGTTAGCAGGCCAGGCATGGGACCTTTGTAGTCACTACTTTTCTAGCTATTTTGGAAAACAAAGGCATCTTGATTGCTCAAGTTATTTTCAGAAACCAGAGTCAAAGGACCAAACCAAGTTCTTTGTTCTACAGTGGTACAATAAGTTAACAGGTTTGGCTACTAACTGAAAAGTTGGAGGCTCAAGTCTACCCAGAGGCACCTAGGAGGGAAGGCCTGGTAATCTACCACTAAAATACCAGCCATTGAGAACCCTATGGAGCACAGTTCTACTCTGACACACATGGGGTCGCCATGAGCCAAAGTTGGAGTCAATTTGATGGCAACCGGTGTGGTATGTTATCACTAACCTCAACATCAACAAATAATAGCTAATAATTGTTTACTGTTGTATTCAAACTGTCCTAAGACCTTCACACAAAATAATTCATTTAACCCACTTAAGAACTCTACAAGGTAGGTACTATTATTATTTCCATTTTACATATAGGAAACCGAGGTTGGTACTTGGCGGATCTGGGTTTTGAATACAGGAATTTTGGCTTTGGGGATAATGTTCTTAGTCATTTAACTTATACTGCTACTCACAGAAAGGAAACACTGGTGGTGTAGTGGTTAAGTGCTACGGCTGCTAACCAAGAGGTCGGCAGTTCAAATCGGCCAGGCGCTCCCTGGAAACTCTATGGGGCAGTTCTACTCTGCCTTGTAGGGTCGCTATGAGTCGGAATCGACTCTACGAAAGTGGGTTTTTGGGTTTTACTCATAGGAAAAAGTTTATCGAGCACTATTCTCTGTGCTTTATGTGTATTCTTTTGTTTAATCCTCACAACCTTATGAGTTATTAAATACCTAACATGCATTGTTCTAAGGGCTTTATACTTCATATTCACAATAATCTTAAGGGGGTAAGTACTATTATTGTCCCCAGTTTTCAGATGAAGGAGATGAAGTATTAAAGGATTTAAGTAAGTTGCCCTGGATCACACAATTGATAGGGTGCTGCAGGGCGGTGAACTTTGGCTCACTGAAGCCAAAGGCTGTGCTCTTAGTCTCTGCACCATGTTGTTGTTAGCTGCCTCACCCCACTCCCACCCCATCCGCACACTCAAAGCAAGGATATGCTGTTCAGTCTTGCATGCGGATGGATTGCGGGTAGAACCCATTAAGATCCACAGGGTTTTCAGGAGCAGATTTCCAGGCCTTTCTTCCTAGTATATCTTTGTCGAGAAGCTCTGCTGAAACCTGTTCAGCATCATAGCGTTACAGGGGTCTCAGATCCTCGCTCAGTGTGGCTATAGGGACACAAGACAGGTGAAAGCGAAATAAGAAGCTTTATTTGGTTGGCCAGGAAAAGGAGCACACTGGGTTTTGCGTAGCCAAGATGGCTCCCAGAATAATGTTTGAAACAGTATTTATTAGGGGAAAGATCCCGGCAGGAAGGAGCAAAGTCAATTGGTCTGGCCCAAGAAAGACATTCCCGAGGCGGTTTTGTCATCTGTGCTTGCTCAGTCCTGCCTGTTTCTTCCTATCTCCCAGCTGCTTTCCATACTTCCGGTACCTAGATCATGTTTTACCATACCTGTTAAATTTTTCATTGAGTCTCTAGTGTGTACAAAATAAAGTCGGAGTCCTTAATATGCCTCTAAGGCCCTCCATGGTCTGATTCATCCATGTTTCCAGGCTTGAGTCTTCCACAAGAGCTCTTTTACAGGGACAGGTTACCCAATCAGCAAGGTGTACACGGGCTTACTTGTGCTTGTACTTACTAATCTGTAGTTCCACATTTTCACATGGGTTTCACCACATTTAACAGGTGAAATTGTTTACTTAAGCCCGTGCATACCTTGCTTACTGGTTAATCCACCCCTGCTTTTACATCTGGCATTTTATTCGGGGCACCGTCCTGCAACCTCATATGGACTTTCATTTCTCTATCTTTTATTCATGATATTACCTTACTTGACGTTTTCTTTCCCAATAAGTCTTCTGTTGAAACCTACTGCAGCCTACTAGGCCATACAAATGTTAGCATCTCAGAGGGACTTCCTGAGATTTCCCAAGATGCAATTAGTTTTTATCATTTCAAATGCATTATTTGTATTTCTGACATTGCATCTGCTGTACCATACATTATGTTTAGCTACTTGGGCACTCATCTGTTTCTCTGTGAGATTTTAAGTTTCTTGAAGTTGGGAACCATTTTGTGTTCATATTTTTGTCACCCAGAATGCATATCTTGGTGTCCTCACAAATTAGGTCATAAAAAAATTTTTTCTGAAAAAAAAAAGGAATTATTTCTATTATACATTAAGAATTTTCTTGTATGTAAGTGTCTTAGTGCTGCTATAACAGAAATGCCACAAGTAGGTAGCTTTGTTATAGGGTAAAAGCATCACAAAGTTTAGTAAAGCAAAAAGAAAGTTTTATTTGGCATATATTCAAAAAGGCAAAAGTGGGAAACGGACAAGCATGCTGTCAGAGCCATGTCCGCCCAAGTCGAAAGAACATTACAGAATCATCAGTATGTAGTAAGTAACACTACAAACGGGCAAAAATATTGAAAGCTTCACCTTTTTGCATATTGGCTAGAAACTGTGATCCTGCATTTTGAATTATCTTTCTTAACAATCATTGGTTCAGGTTTCAGGAAGAACAGTCAGGAGGGTCTTCATTGGTCCAACAAATTTTCTATTCACTAAATGCTAATAGAAAAAGATAAAAGTGGAAAACCTGTGTTCTGTTTGATTGGTTTATGTGAAAATATGTGAAAGGCTCCCTAAAAGATGTTTTCCAAGATTGTCCTAGCTATTGTCTTTATATCTCAGGGCCCAGTTGATGTGTTCTTGTGAGTCCTTGTGAGTCTAGCTCCAGCTGGGTCACATTCTCTATGCTCAAGGACAGGAAATAATTAATCCAATATTATTTCCTAAATTAGCTGTAACAAAGAAAAATTTATTCTCTCACAGTCTCGTAAGCTAAAAGTCATAAATCACATCAGATGACAAAATTGTGGATAATCATACAATACTGGGAATTATGGCCTAGCCAAGTAGACACACATTTTTGGGAGGACACAATTCTATCCATAACATTCCACCCTTTGGCCCCTCAAAGTTCATGTCCTAGCCACATAAAACACATTTACCGCATCATAACATAGAAAAAGTCTTAAATCAACTCCAAGTCCAAATCCAAAAAAATTCTTCATCTGTGAAATCTGCATACAAGTTATCTGCTTCCAAAATACAACGATGAAACAGGCACAAGGTAGGCATTTCCATCACAAATGGGAGAAATTGGAGGGAAAGAAGAGGTAATAGGCACCAAGCAAGTCAGCAGAACACATTACATTAGCCCTCAAGGCTTGAAAACAATCCTCTGTTCTCTGAGACCATTTAGACTATGGCCCTGCCCTCCAGGCTGTCAGTGTTGGCTACACTCCCTGGATTCTGTGTGGAGGCCCTTCGGCCCTGGGCTTCAGCTCAGCCTTACAGGTTCACTGGGAGGGAAACCCTGCTCCCTTGCATTTGGGTGGCTCCATTCTCCTATTCTATCTGAGTAGTAACTCTACCCCTCGGTGCCAGCAGGTCCTGTTGTTCTGCCCCTTGGGCATGGCGGCCGCACACTCTCAGCTCTGGGCATCGTATCTGGCCCTATCATGTGAGTACTTGTGAAAGGCAGCCCCACACTCCAGAACTGAGTTGTGAAAATCTGACTCTTTGAAGCCCCATAGGCCATGGCTCCACCCTTTGAGAACCCAGAGGTCATGGCCCTACCCTTTGAAGCAATTCTGCTTCCTGTGTTCCTTGCCTCTTTAGCTTCTGCTTCCTGGTTCCTTGGCCTCTTGCTCCTCAGGCCCTTGGGCTGGGCCACTTGTCTGCCCTGCTTGGGCAAGTGCTCCAAAACTCTTTAGCTCCATAGATAAGAGCCTGGAGGCACCCCACTGCACCAGTAAGCTTAGGCTGGAAGGCACTCAGCTCTCTTGCTCCATGGGTCAGTTCTAGTGCTGTCTGGCGCTGGTCTCCTAGTTCTGCAGCTGCTTCTCACCGTCTCCAGTGTAAGAGCTCCCCTCACTTACTTCTAAGTCCTTACCAGAATTTTCTTTGATGTTCATAATTCCACCAACAGGGCAATCTAGGCTTTTACTATTAAAACGAACAAACAAACCCATTGCTGTCGAGTCGATTCCAACTCATAGCAACCACTTTAAAACTTCTAGCCCCTATCCATTCACAGTTACAAAATTTCTTCAACATTTTAGGCTGCTGTCAGAGCAGTCCCACTCTTGGTACTAAATTCTGTCTTAGTTAGCTAGTTCTGCTGTAACAGAAATACTACAAGTGGATGGCTTTAACAAAGAGAATTTTATTCTTTCACAGCCTAGTAGGCTAGTAGTCTGAATTCAGGATGACAGCTCCTTTCTCTCTCTGTTGGCTCTAGGGGAAAGTCTTTGTCATCAATCTTCCCCTGTCCTAGGAGCTTCTCTATGCAGGGACCTTGGGTCCAAGGAGGATTCCCCTCCTGGTTCTGCATTCTTGGTGGTGTGAGGTCCCCCTGTCTCTCTGCTCTCTTCTCACTTTTATATCTCAAAAGAAGTTGGCTCAAGACACAGCCTAACCTTGTAGAGTGAGCCCTGCCTCATTAACATAACTGCCTCTAATCCTGCCTCATTAACATTATAGATGCAGGATTTGCAACACACATATCAGATGATAAAATGGTGGACAATCACACAGTACTGGGAATCATGGCCTAGCCAAGTTGACACACATTTTGGGGGAGAAACAATTCAATCCAAGCGGTAAATGACATCCTGTGGCACCAAATGGAATAGTTAGTACTGGATTAGTATTTTTCCTCAAATAAACAGTACTCTTATTAAAGGTCCAAATCCCCAATGTCTTCTTTACCATGCGCCTAAAAGAAGCATTGCTGCAATCAGAGGATAACAGGCTAAAGGTGTTGCCTAAGGATGATTTTTGTCCACTTGGTAGAGCCTCCCAGGGACAATCCTGGCTGGATTATCACATCCACCATCAGACCTGGATCTTGCCCAAGTTTTAAGCGATTCCCTAAGTCAAAATTATTTATTTATTAATATATGGGAATTAGTAGCATCAAGATGATAGTTGAAACCAAGGAAAGGGAGAAGTGTATGTGGGCTGTAAAGGCAAGATAATTTGGAAAGAACCCTGAGAAATGCAATGTCAGTTGCATTTCTAATGGTTTTTGTCTTGAGAAGGGAAGATTTTGGGCTTGAGAAAAATATTGACAGTCGCTAGTGTTTTAATCAATATTTAATTTATTCAAGTTATGAACTTACAAATTTAGATTTCATAATCTTTTAGGCTCAAAGTACTAATCTTACTAATTTGTTTCAGTTAAAAACAGGCTTTTTTTATTGCGCTTTAGGTGAAAGTTTACAGAGCAAATTAGTTTCTCATTGAACAGTTAATACACAAATTGTTTTGTGACATTGGTTGCCAACCCCATGATGTATCAACACTCTCTCCTTCTCCACCCCAGTTTCCCTGTTTCCTTTTGTCCAGTTTTTCTGTTCCTTCCTGCCTTCTCATCTTTGCTTTTGGGCTTGTGTGTCCAGTGATCTCCTATACATGTATTGAACCACAAACCACATTCCTCACGTGGGCTATTGTTGGCCCTATACCTGCTCCCATTGAGTCAATTCCAACTCATAGTGAACCTATAGGGCAGAGTAGAACTGCCCCATAGGGTTTCCAAGGAACAGCTGACCTTTGGTTAGTAGCTGACCTCTTACCCACTATGCCAGAGGATCTCCATTGGCCCTACAGACCTGCCTAATCTTAAACTGAAGGGTTAACCTCATGAGTGACTTCAGTACTGAGTTAAAAGGTGTCTGGGTGTCATACTCTCAGGGTTTCTCCAGTATCTGTAAAACCAGTAAACCTGGTCTCTTTTATTTTGCAAATTTGAATTTTCTACATTTTTCTCCCACTCTGTCTGGGACCCTTTATGTGATCCCTGCTAGAGCAGCTAGTGGTAGTTGTTCTGGGCTCAGTCTTGTAGAGGTTATCATAGTTGTGGTCCACTAGTCCTGTGGACAAATCCTTCCCTTGTGTCATTGGTGTTCTTCATTCTCTTTTGCTCTAGCCAGGAAGGGATCAGTAGATGTATCTTAGACGGCCACTCACAGGCTTTTAAGACCCCAGATGCTACTCACTACACTCTGATGTAAAACATTTTCTTTACAGACTATGCTATGCCAATTGAACTAGATGTCCCCCAAGACCATGGTCCCCAGTCCTCAGCACAGAAGCTCAGTCTCTCAGGGCATTTGGATGTACCCATGAAGCTTCTATGACTGCCGTGTTCAAGTTGTAATTTCCCTAGGATTGTGTACTGTCTTACCCTTCACCAAAATTACCACTAATGTATTGTCTAGCTAGTGTTCTTTCCTCCCAACCCCTCACCTCCCTCATAACCATCAAAGATTGTTTCTTTCTGTGTGGAAAAATTTTCATGTGTTTTTATACAAGTAGTCTCATATAGTATTTGTCTTTTTGTGATTGCCTTGTTTCACTCAGCATAATACCTTCCAGGTTCATCTACGTTGTGAGATGTTTCCTAGCTTCATCATTGTTCTTTATCACTGAGTGGTATTTCATTATGTGCATGTACCATACTCTGTTTATACACTCATCTGTTGATGGTTACTTAGGTTGTTTCCATCTTTTTGCCATTGTGAATAATACTGTAATGAACATGGGTGTTCATATGTCTATTCATGTGATGGGTCTTATTTCTCAAGGATATGCTTGTAGGAGTGGGATTACTGGATCCCTCATATTTCTATTTCTAGCTTCTTAAGGAAGAGCCATATCATTTTCCAAATTGGTTGTAACATTTTGCATTCCTGCCAGAAATGTATAAGCGTTCCAATCTCCCTGCAACCTCTCCAACAATTTTCTGTTTTTTGATTCCTGCCAGTAATGTTGGGGTGAGACGGTACCTCACTGTAGTTTTGATATGCATTTCTCTAATGGCTATAGGGTTGCTATGAGTTGGAATCGACTTGACAGCAAGGGTTTTGTTTTGTTTTGTTTTAATGGCTAGTGATCTCAAGCATTTCCTCATGCATCTGTCAGCTGCCTGAATGTCTTTTCTGGTGAAGTATCTGTTCATATCCTTTGCTCGTTTTTCAATTGAATTATTTGCCTTTTCGTTGTAGAGGTATTGGGTCTTCCTACAGATTTTAAAGATTAGAACTTTGTCAGATATGCCATAGCCAATTTTCTTCCCCAGTCTGTAGATCCTCTTTTTAATCTTTTGATGAGTATAAGGGTTTACTTTTTGGAAGATCCCATATATCTACCTTATCTTCTGGTGTCTGTGTATTGTTAATTATGGTTCAGATCCTATTTATGCCATATATTAGGGCCTCTAGCATTGAAATTATTTTTTCTTCCATATTTTTTGGTTTTATATTTAGGTCTTTGATACATTTTCACATAGCTTTTGTGTTTGGTATGAGGTATGGGCTCTGTTTCGTTTTTTTAGAGGTAGACATCCAGTTTTGCCAGAACCATTTGGTAAAAAGACAGTCTTTTCCCCATTTAATGGATTCGGGTCTTTGTCAAAGATCAGGTAACTGTAGATGGATGGATTTACATCTGGGTTCTTGACACTATTTCATTGGTCAATGTTCCTGTCATTGTATCAGTTCCAGGCTGTTTTGACTACTGTAGCTGTATAGTAGGTACTGAGGTCAGATAGTTTGGGGACTCCAACTTTGTTCTTCTTTTTCAATAGTGCTTTACTTATCTGGGTCCACTTTCCTTTCCATGTAAAGTTAATGATTAGTTTTTCCACCTCATTAAAGAATGTCGTTGGTATGTGGATTGGGATAGCACTGTATTTGCAGATTGCTTTGGGTAGAATTGACATTTTCACAATGTTGAGTCTACCTGTCCATGAGCATGGTATGTTTTCCCACTTAGATAGGTATCTTTTGGTTTCTTGAAATAGTGTTTTGTAATTTTCTTTATATAGGTCCTTTGTGCCCCTGGTTAGATTTATTTCTAAGTATTTTATTTTTTTTAGGTGCGATAATAAATGGTATTGCTTTCCTGGTTTCCTTTTCATAGTTCTCTTTTGTGATGTATAGGAATCCAACTGATTTCTCTATGTTCATCTTGTGTTCTGCTACTCTGCTGAATCTTCCTATTATTCCCAGTAGTTTTCCTGTGGAATCTTTAGGGTTCTGTATGTATAGTATCATATCATCTGTGAATAGGATAGTTTTACTTCTTCCTTATGAATGTGAATGCACTTTATTTCTTTTTCTTGCCTTATTGTTCTAGCTAGGACTTGCAGCACAATGTTAAATAGGAGTGGCGATAAAGGGCATCCTTGTCTTGTTCCTGTTCTCAGGGGAAAAGTTTTCCAGCCTCTCTCTGTTGAGAATGATGTTGGCTGTTAGTTTTGTATAAATGTCCTTTATTATGTTGATGAATTTCCCTTCTATCCCTATTAGATTGATAGCTTTTGTCAGGAATGGGTGTTGGACTTTATCAGATGCCTTTTCTGCATTGATTGAGATAATCATGTGATTCTTTTATATATGTGGTGTTTTACTTTGATTGGTTTTCTAATGTTGAACCATTCTTGCATAAAACCTGGTATGAATTCCACTTGGTTGTCATGTATTGTTATTATTTTTATGTGATGTTGATTTCTATTGGCTAGAATTTTGTTAAGAATCTTTGTATCTATATTCATGAGAGATATTGGTCAGTAATTTTCTTCTTTTTTTTTTGTGGTGTTTTTCACTTGTTTTGGTATCAGGGTTATGCCAGCTTCATAGAATGAGTTTGGAAGTGTCCTTTCTTTTTCTATTCTCTGAAAAAGTTTGAGTAGTACTAGTTAAGCTCTTCTCTGAATGCTTGGTAGAATTGTCCAGTGATGCCACCTGTACCAGGACTTTTTTTTTGTTGGAAGTTTTTTTTTTTTTTTAATTACCTTTTCAATCTCTTCTGTTGTTATAGGTCTGTTCAGATTTTCTACCTCAGTTGTGTTAGCTTAGGTAGGTAATGTGTTTCTAGAAATTTTTCCATTGCATCTAGTTTTTCAAAATGGTTGGAGTATAGTTTTTCCTACTATGTTATGATCCTTTTTATTTCAGCTGGGTCTGTTGTAATGTTCCCCACATCATTTCTTATTTGGGTTATTTCTTTCCTCGCCTGTTTTTCTTTTGTCAATTCGGCCAATAGTTTGTCAATGCTGATCCTTTCAAAGAAGCAACTTTTGGTTTTGTTGATTCTTTCCATTGTTTTTCTCTTCTCTATTTCATTTATTTCTGCTCTAATCTTTATTATTTCCTTTCTGGTGACTGTTGGCTTTTTTTGGTGTTCTCTTTCTATTTGTTCGAGTTGTAGGGGTAACATTTTGACTTTACCACCTTCTTTTTTCTTTATGTTTCCTTCTTAAAGTCTCAAGTAACAGAATACATATGTGTTTTAGTCATCTAGTGCTGCTATAACAGAAATACCATGAGTGGATGGCTTTAACAAAGAGAAATTTATTTCTTCACAGTAAAGTATGCTAAAAGCCCAAATTCAGGGTGTTAGCTCCAGGGGAAGGCTGTCTGTCTTTGTTGGCCTTCTCATCAATCTTCCCCCGGACTAGGAGCTTCTTCACTCAGGGACCCCAGGTCCAAAGGATGTGCTCTGTTCCCGGCATGGCTTTCTTGGTGGTATGAAGTCCCCTGTCTCCCTGTTCGCTTCTCTCTTTTATATCTCAATATTGCCTCAAAACACAATCCAATCTTGTAGATTGAGTCCTGCCTCACTAACGCAACTACCACCCATCCTCTCTCACTAACATCATAAAGGTAGGATTTAAATTTAGGAAAATCACACAATACCAGGAATCATGACCCAGCACATCAATACACACAATTTTTGGGGGACATGATTCAGTCCATGACACTATGGAATTTGCTAAAAATCAGGTTTAAAATTATTTAACAAAAAATTTTTAAAAATTGTACTTTAGATGAAGGTTTACAGAGCAAACGAGTTTCTCATTAAGCAATTAATACACACATTGTTTTGTGACATTGGTTGCCAACCCCATGACATGTCAGCACTCTCCCCTTCTCAACCCATTACCAGTTTTTCTGTCCCTTCTTGATTTCTAGTCCTTGCCCCTGGACTGGAGTGCCATTTAGTCTTGTTTGGTTTTATGGGCCTGTCTAATCTTTGGCTGGAGGGTGAACCTCAGGAGTAACTTCATTACTGAGCTAAAATGGTGTCTGGGGGGGGCCATATTCTGGGGTTTTCTCTGGTCTCTGTCAAATCAGTAATTCTGGTCTTTTTTTTTTTTTTTGAGTTAGAATTTTGTTCTGAATTTTTCTCCAGCTCTGTCTGGAACCCTCTATTGTGATCCCTGGCAGATCAATCAGTGGCACCATATAGTTGTACTGGACTCAGTCTGGTGGAGGCTGTGGTAGTTGTGGTCCATTAGTCCTTTGAACTAATCTTTCCCTTGTGAATTTGGTTTTCTTCTTTCTCCCTTGCTCCTGACGGGGTGAGACCAGTGGAGTATCTTAGATGTCTGCTCACAAGCTTTTAAGACTCCAGACACTACTCACTAAAGTAAGAATTCAGAACATTTTCTTTATAAACTATGTTATGGCAATTGAGCTAGATGTTCCCTGAGACCATGGTCCCTACAGCCTCAGCCCAGTAATTCAGTCCTCTGAGGAGTTTGAATGTGTCTGTGGAGCTTCCATGACTTCGGCTTGTACAAGTTGTGCTGACTTCCACAGTATTGTGTACTGTCTTACCCTTCCCCAAAGTTACCACTTATCTATTGTCTATTCAGTGTTTTTCCCTCCCACTCTTTCCCTCCCTCTTAACCATCAAAGATTTTTTCTCTTTGTGTGTAAACCTTTTCATGAGTTTTTATAACAGTGGTCTCATACAATATTTGTCCTTTTTTGATGGACTTATTTCACTCAGCATAAACCCACTAAAACCCACCGCCATTGAGTCGATTCCAACTCATAGAGACCCTATTGGACAGAGTAGAACTGTCCCAAAGGGTTTTCAAGGAGTGCCTGGTGGATTTGAACTGCTGACATTTTGGTTAGCAGCTGTAGCTCTTAACCACTACACCACCAGAGTTTCCTTCACTCGGCATAATGCCCTCCAAATTCATCTATGCTGTGAGATGCTTCTCAGATGCATCATTGTTCTATATCTTTGCCTAGTACTCCATTGTGTATATACACTATATTTTATCTATCCATCTGTTGAAGGGCATCTAGGTTGTCTCCATATTTTTGCTATTGTGAACAATGCTGCAGTGAACATGGGTATGCATATGTCTATTTGTGTGATGGCTCTTATTTCTCTAGGATATATTCCTAGAAGTGGGGTTGCTCGGTAGTATGGTATTTCTATTTCTAGCTTTTTAAGAGCCATAGTGTTTTCCAAAATCGTTGTACCATTTTGCATTCCCACCAGCAGTGCATAAGAAGTTCAGTCCCCCTACAGTCTCTTCAACATTTGTTATTTTCTGTTTTTTTGATTCGTGCCAGTAATGGGGGTTTGGGGGGTGAGATGGTATCTCATTGTAGTTTTGATTTGCATTTCTCTAATGGTAGTGACCGCAAGCTTTTCCTCCTATATGTGTTACCCTTTTTAATGTCTTCTTTGATAAAGTGTCTGTTCATATCCTTTGGCCAGTTTTTAATACGATTATTTGTTTTTTTGTTGTAGAGGTGTTGAATTTTCCTGTAGATTTTAGAGATTGGGACTTTGTTGAATTTGTCATAGTCAATAATTTTTTCCCAGTCTGTAGGTTCCCTTTTTACTCTTATGAGGATAAGTGTTTAATTTTTAGAAGATCCCAGTTATCTAGAATATCTTCTTATGTTTGTGTATTGTTAGTTATGGCTTGTATCCTGTTATTAGGACCTCTAGCATTCACCCTATTTTTTCTTTATAGTTACTAGTTTTATATTTAGGTGTTTGTTCCATTTTGAATTAGTTTTTGTGTATGGTGTGAGGTATGGGTCCTGTTTCATTTTTTTGCGGATGAACATCCAGTTTTGCCAGCAGCATTTATTAAAAAGACCTACATTTTCCCATTCGATGGACTTTGTTGAAAACCAGGTAACTGTAGGTGAATGGGTTTGCATCTGGGTTCTCAATCCTGTTCCATTGATCAATGTGTCTGCCATTGTACCAGTACCAGGCTGTTTTGACTACCATAGCTGTATAGCAGGTTCTGAGTTTAGGTAGTGCAAGTCCTCCTACTTTATTCTTCTCCTTGAATAGTGTTTTACTTATCTGGGGCTTCTTCCCTTTCCATGTAAAGTTAATGATTAGTTTTTCCACCTCTTTAAAGACTGTTTTTGGTATTTGGATCAGAATTAAATTGTATTTGTATATTGCTTCGGGTAGAATTGTCATTTTCACAATGTTGAGTCTACCTATCCATGAGTATGGTATGTTTTTCCATTTATGAAGATCTCTTTTGGTTTCTTGCAGTAGTGTTTTGTAGTTTTCTTTGTGTAGGTCTTTTATATCCCTGGTCAGATTTATTCCAAAATATTTTATTTTTTAGGGGCTATTTATAAAAAAAAAAAAAAAAAAAATTTTTATTATAAATGCTACTGTTTTGCTGATTTCATTTTCGTCATTCTCTTTCTGATTTTTGTATGTTTGTCTTGTATCCTGCTAATCTGCTGAATCTTTCTATTAGTTCCATTAGTTTTCTTGTACAGCCTGTTGGGTTGTACAGTATCATATCATCCACAGATAGAGACAGTTCTACTTCTTCCTTATCCATTTGGATGCACCTTTATTTCTTTTTCTTGCCTTATTGCTCTAGCTAGGACTTCCAGCACATTGTTAAATGGGAACGGTAATAAAGGGCACCCTTGTCTTGTTCCTGTTCTCAAGGGGAATGATTTCAGCTTCTGTTCATTAAGAATGATGTTGACTGTTGCTTTTATACAGATGCCCTTTATTATGTTGAGGAATTTCCCTTTTATACCTCTTTTATTGAGAGTTTTTATCAGGAATGTGTGTTGGACTCTGTCGAATGCCTTTTCTGCATCAATTGAGATGATCATGTGATTCTTTTATTTATGTGGTGCTTTACGTTGATTGATTTTCTAATGTAGAATCATCCTTGAATACCTGTTATGAATCCCCTTTGTTCGTAGTGTGTTATTTTTTTGATATGAAGTATAATTCCATTGGCTAGAATTTTCTTGAGAATTTTTGCATCTATATTCATGAGAAATATTGGTCTTTAATTTTCTTTCTTTTTTTTTGTGGTGTCTTTGCCTGGTTTTGATATAAGGGTTATGCTGGCTTCATAGAATGAATTTGAAAGTATCCCTTCCTTTTCTATGCTCTGAAATAATTTGAGTAGTACTGGTTGAGCTCTTCTCTGAATGTTTGGTAGAATTCTCCAGTGAAGCCATCTGGGTCAGGGCTTTTTTTTGTTTGGAGTTTTTTAAATTACATTTTCAATCTCTTCTCTTGTTATTGGTCTGTTCAGATTTTCAACTTCACTTTGTGTTAGTTTGGGTAGGCAGTATGTTTCTAGAAATTTGTCTGTTTTGTCTAGGTTTTCAAATTTGTTGGAGGATAGTTTTTCATAGTTCTCTGTTATGATCCTTCTTATTTCAGTTGGGCCATTGGGCCTTTTGTAATGCTCCCCACTTCATTTCTTATTTGGGTTATTTGTGTCCCCTCTTGTTTTTCTTTTGTCAGTTTGGCCAGTGGTTTGTCAATTTTGTTGATCTTTTGAAAGAACCAACTTTTGGTCTTGTTGATTCTTTCTATTCTCTATTTCATTTATTTCTGCTTCGATCTTAGTTATTTCCTGTCTTCTGGTGGCTATGTGCTTCTTTTTTATTTTATTTTTTATTTTTATTGTGCTTTAAGTGAAAGTTTACAAATCAAGTCAGTCTCTCTTACAAAAACTTATGTGCACCTTCTTATGTACTCCTAGTTGCTTTCCCCCAATGAGACAGCAAACTCCTTCTCTCCACCATGTATTACCCATGTTCATTCAGTCAGCTTCTGTCCCCCTCTGCCTTCTCATCTCCCCTCCAAATAGAGCTGCCCACATAGTCTCATGTGTCTACTTGAGCCAAGAAGCTCACTCCTCACCAATATCATTTTGTAACTTATAGGCCAGTCCAATCCCTGTCTGAAGAGTTGGCTTTCGGGATGGTTCCCGTCTTGGGCTAACAGAAAGTCTGGGGAACATGACCTCTGGGGTTCTTTGAGTCTCAGTCAGACCATTAAGCCCGGTCTTTTTTTAAGATACTTTGAGGTCTGCATTCCCACTGCTCTCCTTCTCCATCAGGGATTCTATGTTGTGTTCCCTGTCAGGACAGTAATCTGTTGTAGCTGGACACCATCTAGATCTTCTGGTCTCAGGCTGATGTACTCTCTGATTTATGTGGCCCTTTCTGTCTCTTGGAAACCCTGGTGGCATAGTGGTTAAGTGCTATTGCTGCTAACCAAGAGGTGGGCAGGTCAAATCCACCAGGCACTCCTTGGAAACTCTATGGGGCAGTTCTACTCTGTCCTATAGGGTTGCTGTGAGTTGGAGTTGACTTGACGGCAGTGGGTTTTTCGTTTTTTTCTGTCTTTTGGGCTCATAATTACCTTGTGTTTTTGGTGTTCTTCATTCTCCTTTGCTCCAGGTGGTTTGAGACCAATTGATATATCTTAGATGGCCACTTGCTAGTGTTTAACACCCCAGACGCCACTCTCCAAAGTGGGACACCGAATGCTTTCTTAAGAGATTTTATTGTGCCAATTGACCTAGATGTCCCTTGACACCATGTTCTCCAAACCCCTGCCCTTGCTACACTGGCCTTCGAAACGTTCAGTTTATTCAGGAAACTTCTTTGCTTTTGGTTTAGTCCAGTTGTGCTGACCTCACCTGTATTGTGTGTTGTCTTCCCACTCACTTAAAATAGTGATTGTCTAGTATCTAATTAGTGAATACCCCTCTCCCTCTGTCCTTCCCTCCCTGCTCTCATAGCCATCAAAGTATATTTTCTTCTCTGTTTAAACTATTTCTTGAGTTCTAATAATAGTGGTCTCATATAATATCTGTCCTTTTGCAACCGACTAATTTCACTCAGCATAATGCCTTCCAGATTCCTCCATGTTATGAAAAGTTTCACAGATTCATCATTGTTCTTTATCGATGCGTAGTATTCCATTGTGTGAATATACCATGATTTATCCATTAATTCGTCGATGGGCACCTTGCTTGCTTCCATTTTTTGCTATTGTAAACAGTGCTGCAATGAACATGGGTGTGCATATATCTGTTTGTGCAAAGGCTCTTATTTCTCTAGGATATATTACAAGGAGTGGGATTGCTGGATCATATGGTAGTTTTATTTCTAGCTTTAAAAAAAAACATTTTTTTTTTTAATAAGGAAGTGCCAAATCAGTTTCCAAAGTGGTTGTACCATTTTACTTTCCCACCAGCAGTGTATAAGTCTTCCAGTCTCTCCACAACATCTCCAAAATTCATTATATTGTGTTTTTTGGATTAATGCCAGCCTTGTTGGAGTGAGATGGAATCTCATTGTAGTTTTGATCTGCATTTCTGTAATGGCTAACGATTGTGAGCATTTCCTCATGCATCTGTTAGCTACCTGAATGTCATCTTTAGTGAAGTGCCTGTTCATATCCTTTGCCCATTTTTTAAGTGGGTTATTTGTCTTTTTGTTCTTGAGTTTTGCAGTATCACATAGGTTTTAGAGATTGGATGCTGATTGGAAATGTCGCAGCTAAAAACTTTTTCCAAGTACGTAGGTAATCTTTTACTCTTTTGGTGAAGTCTTTGGATGAGCATAGGTGTTTGTTTTTTAGGAGCTCCCAGTTGTCTAGTTTCTTTTCTGATGTTTGTGCATTGTTAGTAATGTTTTGTATACTGTTTATGCCATATATTAGTGCTTCTAGTGTTGTCCCTATTTTTTCTTCCATGATCTTTATCATTTTAGATTTTATATTTAGGTTTTTGATCAATTTTGAGTTTGTTTTTGTGCATGGTGTGAGGTATGGGTCTTGTTTCATTTTTTTGCTGATGGGTATCCAGTTATGCCAGCACCATTCATTAAAGAGACTGTCTTTTCCCCATATAACTGACTTTGGGCCTTTGTCAAATATCAGCTGCTCACATGTGGATGGATTTATGTCTGGATTCTCAATTCTGTTCCTTTGGTCTATGTATCTGTTGTTGTACCAGTACCAGGCTGTTTTGACTACTGTGGCCCTATAATAGGTTCTAAAATCAGGTAGAGTGAGGCTTCCCACTTTGTTCTTCTTTTTCAGTAATGCTTCACTTATCTGGGGCCTCTTTCCCTTCTGTATGAAGTTGGTGATTTGTTTCCCCGTCTCATTAAAAAATGTCATTGGAATTTGGATTGTAATTGCATTGTATGTATAGATTGCTTTTGGAAGAATAGACTTACAATGTTAAGTCTACCTATCAATGAGCAAGTTATGTTTTTCCACTTATGTAGGTCTGTTTTGGTTTCTCACAGTAGTGTCTTGTAGTTTTCCTTGTATAGGTCTTTTACGTCTCTGGTAAGACTTATTCCTAAGTATTTTATCTTCTTAGGAACTACAGTAAATGATATTGATTTGGTGATTTCTTCTTCGATGTTCTGTTTGTTGGTGTAGAGGGATCCAACTGATTTTTTTATGTTTATCTTGTATCCTGATACTCTGCTGAACTCTTCTATTAGTTTCAGTAGTTTTCTTGAGGATTCTTTGGGTTTTCTGTGTATAAGATCTTGTCATCTGCAAATAGAGACACTTTTATTTCTTCCTTGCCATTTGTGATACCCTTTTTTTCTTCATGTAGCCTAATTGCTCTGGCTAGGACTTCCAGCACAAATTTGAATAAGAGTGGTGATAAAGGACATCCTTGTCTGGTTCCTGTTCTAAAGCAGAGTTCTTTCAGACTCTCTCCATTTAGGATGATGTTGGCTGTTGGCTTTGTATAAATGCCTTTTAAGATGTTGAGAAATTTTCCTTCTATTCTTATTTTGCTGAGAGTTTTTTATCATGAATCGGTATTGGACTTTGTCAAATACCTTTTCTGCATCAATTGGTAAGATTATGTGGTTCTTGTCTTTTGTTTTATTTATGTGATGGATTACATTAATTGTTTTTCTAACATTGAACCATCCCTGCATACCTGGTATGAATCCACTTGGTCGCAGTTAATTATTTTTTTGATATGTTATTGAATTCTATTGGCTAGAATTTTGTTGAGTATTTTTGCATCGAAGTTCATGAGGGATGTAGGTCTGTATTTTCTTTTTTTTTTTTTTTGTGATGTCTTTACCTGGTTTTTGTATCAGGGTTATGCTGGCTTCACAGAATGAGTTTGGGAGTATTCCGTCATTTTCTGTGCTCTGAAATACCTTAGTAGTAGTGGTGTTAACTGTTCTCTGAAAGATTGCCAGAACTCTCCAGTGAAGCCATCTAGGCCAGGACTTTTTTGTTGTTGTTATTGGCAGTTTTTAAATTACATTTTCATTCCCTTCTGCTGTTATGGGTTTGTTTAGTTGTTCTACCTCTGTTTGTGTTAGTTTATGTAGGTAGTGTGTTTTTAGAAATTCATCCATTTCTTCTAGATTTTCAGATTTGTTAGAACACTTTTTTGTAGTAGTCTGATACGATTCTTTTAATTTCAGTTGGGTCTGTTTAGGTATCACCCATCTCATTTCTTATTTGGGGTATTTGCTTCCTCTCCTGTTTTTCTTTTGTCAGCTTGGCCAATGGTTTATCAACTTTGTTAATTTTTTTTCAAAGAATCAATTTTTGGTCTTGTTAACTCTTTCAATTGTTTTTCTGCTCTCTATTTCATTTAATTCTGCTCTAATTTTTATTATTTGTTTTGTTTTCGTGCCTGAGGGTTTCTTTTGTTTCTCTCTTTCTATTTGTTCAACTTGTAGGGATAATTCTTTGATTTTGGTCTTTTCTTCTTTTTGGATGTGTGCATTTATTGTTATAATTCGACCTGTGAGCACTGCTTTAGCTGTGTCTCAAAGGTTCTGATTGGAAGTGTTTTTATTCTCATTGGATTCTATGAATTTCTTTATTCCATCCTTAATGACTTCTATAACCCAGTATGTTTTGAGCAGGGTATTGTTCAGTTTCCAAGTGCTTGATTTCTTTCCCTGCTTTTCCTGTTATTGATTTCTACTTTTATGGCCTCATGGCCAGAGAAGATTCTTTGTAATATTTCCATGTTTTGGATTCTGCTAAGGCTTGCTTTATGACCTAATATGTGGTCTATTCTAGAGAATATTCCATGTGCACTAGAAAAGAAAGTATACTTGGCTACTGTTGGGTGGAGTGTTCTGTATATGTCTGTGAGGTCAAATTGGCTGATTGTGGCATCTAGATCTTTCGTGTCTTTATTGAGCTTCTTTCCCGATGTTCTGTCCTTCCCCGAAAGTGATGTGTTGAAATCTTGTACTATTATTGTGGAACTGTCTATCTCACTTTTCAATGTTGTTAGGATTTATGTGTCTTGAAGCCCTGTCCTTGAGTGTGTAAATATTTAATATGGTTATAACCTCCTGGTATATAGTCCTTTTAATCGTTATAGAGTGTCTTTCCTTATCCTTTGTGGTGGATTTAACTTTGAAGCCTATTTTGTCAGAAATTAATATTGCCACTCCTGCTCTTTTTTGATTGTTGTTTGCTTGATGTTTTTTTCCATCCTTTGAGTTTTAGTTTATTTGTGTCTCTAAGTCTAAGGTGTGGCTCTTGTAGGCAGCATATAGACAGATGGTGTTTTTTAAGCCATTCTGCCACTCTCTGTCTCTTTATTGGGGGCATTTAATCCATTTACATTCAGGGTAATTATGGATAGGCATGAGTTTAGTGCCTATTTTGTGTGTGTCTTTTTGTGTGTGTTGTTGACAGTTTCTTTTTCCCACTTAATTTTTTGTGCTGAGTAGTTTATTTGTTGTTGTTGATTTTGTTTCTGCTGAGTCTTTATTTTTTTCTTGTATTTTATTTTGAAGAGTAGGATTGTTAGTCTCCTTTTATGGTTACCTTAATATTTACCCCTATTTTGCTGTGTTTAAACCTAACTTTCATTTTTTTATGTTGCCTTGACTTCTTCTCCGTTTGAAACGTCTGTAACTACATTTCTTTGTCCTTTCTTGTTTTAATGTCATCTTCTTTTATGTAATAACATCGCTGTTTCCCTGTTTCCAGTGTTGTTGTTTTTTTTTTTAATCTTGGCTTATTTTTGTGATCTCCCTATCTGGTTGCTCTCTCCTGTTTTCTATTCTTGGGTTGATATCTGATATTGTTTTCTTACCAGGGAACTCCCTTTAGTGTTTCTTGTAGTTCTGGTTTGGTTTTTACAAATTCCCTAAACTTCTGTGTATCTGGAAATGTCCTAATTTTCCCTTCATAAGTAAGTGACAGTTTTGCTGGATATTTGATTCTTGGCTGGAAATTTTTTTCCTTCAATGCTTTATATAAGTTATCCCATTGCCTTCTTTCCTGCATGGTTTGTGCTGCATAATTTTTTTTTTTTTTTTTAGTCCGAGCTTATTCTTATTGATTGTCCTTTGTAGATGACTTTTTGTTTATCCCTAGCTGCTCTTAAAATTCTCTCTTCATCTTTGGTTTTGACAAGTTTGGTTATAATATGTCTTGGTGACTTTCTTTTGAGATCTATCTTATGTGGGGTTTGGTGAACATCTTGCACAGATATCTTTTCATCTTTCACAATGTCAGAGAAGTTTTCTGCCAACAAATCTTCAGTAATTTTCTCTATTTTCTATTATGCCTCCCTGTACTGGTACTGCAGTCACTGGTAGGTTATTTATCTTGATAAGTTCCCACATGATTCTTAGGGTTTCTTCATTTTTAAAAAATCTTTTACCTGATTTTCCTTCAAATATGTTGGTGGCAAATGTTTTATCTTCAATCTTACTGATTCTGCCTTCCACATCCTCAATTCTGCTCCTTGACTTTCTGTTGAGTTTTCTAATTCTGTAATTTTATTGTTAATTTTCCAAATTTCTGATTGCTGTCCCTCTACGGATTCTTTTAGCTTATTAAATTTTTCATTATGTTCTTGAATAACCTTTTAATTTCTTCAACTGCTTTATCTGTGCATTCTTTGGCTTGTTCTGTGATTTGCCTGATCTTCCCGATCTCGCTCTTTTGTCTTGGAGAATCCTGTATATTAATCTTTTGTATTCTGCGTCTGGTAATTCCAGAAAGGCACCTTAATCCAGAAGGTTCCTTGATTCCTTGTTTTGAGAGCTTTATGTGATTTCGTGTTGACTGTTTTCCCCGAGCCATCTATAAGTTGTTGTCTTAGTTTTTTTTTTTTTTTTTTATGTTTGCTTACTGTATCCTAGCTTCTTGCTTTGTTTTGTTCTGATATGCCCAGATAGGCTGCTTGAGTGAGCTAGCTTGATTGTTTTCGCCTTTGAAGCTCTAGCGTCCTGTCACCAGAAGGCTAGAGGTGTTATCAGGCATATGAGCCTAGGAGTCCATTCACTTTTCTTGTATGGATTCAGCTCAGGTGTCCAGAGAGTTGCTCATCAAGTGTGTGGTACAGGCTCTGTCCTACAGTCTTAGAGGGGCAGGAGTGATTGTTGTATATACAGGTATCTGGTTGCAGCAGGGGGTCATGTTCTGAACAAGGCAGGGGTCTGACAACCATCCTCCAAGTGTCTGTGAGGAAAGCGCATCCCTGTTCCCTAGAGTGCACAGGCCCTGCAGACAGACCACAGGCTCCCATTGCTTTTGGTTGTAAGGAATGGGAGGTACCACTTTTCCTTGTACCCCTGTTGTGGGTGGCTAGGTGATGTGAGAGGAGCCACCAGTCCTTAGGCCCCGGACGTGGGTAGGTGAGGACACTGTTTAATAGGAAAAGTGGTGTCAAACATCAAACACTCATCTCTCCTCCTCACAACTGAAACAGTTGCAGTCTGCTTACAAGGGCCTATTCTCCTGAAATGGGCCCACACAGGTCCATGTAGGGTGAAAAGTATTCAATGTCCATGGACCATTTATGCCTAGACAGGAGCCACTTCTGTCCTGAGCTCACCAGCTTAGTAGAGCTGGCAGATTGTCTTTCCCCCCAATTGTTAATTTATTGTGTCTCCAAAGCTGGGAGAATTGCTTAGGGTATGCAGCGGGACCTATCTCAGCCCAGGGAAGTCGACAGCTACTGAAGCTGGCTTGGTGGCTGGGTGTGCAGTAAAATAAATGCAAGTACTTAGCTTTTGCTGAGAATGCTGATCTTTTCCGACTCCAAACATGTGAATAGACTGTGTGGCTCGCAGTCTTTCCCTGAAAAAACCACATTCTGAGCACTACCGCCACCTCCAGTGTGGTTGCTCCTGGCGATTACACATGAGGTGTGCTGGTTCCTGCCAAGTCAGGTCCAGCAACTCCTCACAACTTCTCAACTGTTTCTCCCTCCCCGGCTGCTCTGTGTGATTTCCTAACTTTGCCATTGATGTGTAGGGCTCCTAGCTAGTAGTATATATCATCATTTCACTTGTTTTTTCAAGTCTTTGTTATAAGCGGGATCACTGGAAGCACCTGACTAGTCTGTCATCCGGGTCCCACCCCCTATGTGCTTCTTTTGCTGTTCTCTTTCTATTTGTTCAAGTAGTATTGCTAATATTTTGTTTTTGTCCCTTTCTTTTTTTTATGTGTGCATCTATTGCTGTAAATTGCCCCCGAGCACTGATTTTGCTCTGTCCCAAAGGTTTTAGTATGATGTATTTTCATTCTCATTTGATTCTAGGAATTTTTTTTTATTCCATCCTTGATTTCTTCTGTTACCCAGTGGTTTTAAAGCAGGGTATTATTCAGTTTCCATGTAATTGGTATTTTTTCCTTGCTCTTTCTGAGGGTTAGTTTCTACTTTGATGGTGTCGTGATCAGAGAAGATTTTTTTGTATTATCTCAAGGTTTTGGATTTTGTTGAGGGTTGCTTTGTGGCCTAAGATGTGGTGTATTCTGGAAACCATTCCATGTGCATTGGAAAAGAATGAGTACTTTGCAGCTGTTTGGTGGAGTGTTCTGTATATGTCTGTGAGGTCATGTTGGTTGATCATGGCCTTTAGATCTTTTGTACCTTTGTTGACTTTCTTTCTAGATGTTCTGTCTTTTACGGAGAGTGATATGTTGAAGTTTCTTACTATTAATGTGCAACTATCCATTTCTCTTTTCAGTGCTGTTAGAGTTTATGTATATTTGATCCTTGTCTTTGGGTGTGTAGATATTTATTATAGTTATGTATTCATGGTGGATTGTCCGTTTCATCATTATATAATGCCCTTCTTTGTCTTTTATGGTCAGTTTTGTTTTAAAGTCTATTTTATCTAAGATTAGTGTTGCCACTCTTGCTCTTCGTTGGTTGCTGTTTGCTTGAGATGTTTTCCATCCTTTGATTTTTATAAATTGATGTCTTTGTTTCTAAGGTGTGTCTCTTGTATACAGCGTATTGAAGGATCCTGTTTTTTTGATCCATTCTGTCCCTCTCTGTCTCTTTATGGGTGCATTTAATCCATTTACATTTGGTGAGATTATTGATAGGTGTGAGTTTATTGCTGTCATTTTATAGTGCTTTTTGGTGGTGCTGACATTTTCTTTGTTCCTTTTACTCTGTTTTGCTGAATTCCCTTTTTTTAATACAGATTTTGTGTTTATTGAGACTTTATTATTTTTTTCCCCTTATTTTGATGAGTAGGTTTATTAACTTTCTTTGTGGTTACCTTGAAATTTACCCTTATCTTCCTAAGTTTAACCAGTCTTTTATTACTTAGTAACGCTTTGACTTCCTCTCCATTTTAATATTCTATACCTATACTTTTAGTCCCTCTTTTATTGTTCTGGCGTTGTGATTTACAGATTGACATCTTTGGTTCCCTGGTGTATATTTTTTAGTTTCGTTTTATCCTTGAGAGTTCATTATTTAGGTTTGTATCTGGCTGATGCTGTCTTATGTGCTAGATTCAGGTTGTTGTCTGATATTTTTGGCTCTCTAACCAAAGGACTCCCTTAAATAATTCCTTTAAGTTTTGCTTGTTTTTTACATATTCCCTTAATTTCTATTTATCTAGAAATATCCTAATTTTGCCATCATATTTGAGTGAGAGTTTTGTAGGTTATATTATTCTTGGTTGGCAGTTTTTTTTCTTTCAAGATTTTCTATATGTCATCTGTCTTAGTCATCTAGTGCTGCTACAACAGAAATACCACAAGTGGATAGCTTTAACAAAGAGAAGTTTATTCTCTCACAGTCCAGTAGTCTAGAAGTCTGAATTCAGTGAACAAGCTCCAGGGGAAAGCTTTCTCTCTCTGTCAGCTCTGGAGGAAGGTCCTTATCATCAGTCTTTCCTTGGTATGAGAGCATCTAAGGGTAGGAACCTCAGGTCCGAAGGACATGCTCTCCTCCTGGCACTGCTTTCTTGGTGGTAGGAGGTTCCTCACTCTCTGCTTACTTCCCTTTCCTTTTATCTCTTGAGAGATAAAAGGTGGTGCAGGCCACACCCCAGGGAATCTCCCTTTATATTGGATCAGGGATGTGACCTGGTAGGGGTGTTGTGATCCCATCCTAATCCTCTTTAACATAAAATTACAATCACAAAATGGAAGACAACCAAAGAATAATGGGGATCATGGCCTAACCAATTATATATACAGTTTTGGGAGGACATAATTCAATCCATGACATCACCCCATTGCCTTCTTGTCTGCATGGTTTCTGCTGACTTTTCTTTTTTCTTTAGCTGCTCTTAGGATTCTTTCTGTGTCTTTGGTTTTATTGAGTGTGATTATGATACATCTTGGTGTTTTTCTTTTGGGGTCTATCTTATACAGGGTTCATTGAGCTTCTACAATAGTTGGCTTTTTGTCTTTTATGATATTAGGGAAGCTTTGTGTCAGGAAATCTTCAATGATCTCAGTGTTTTCCATTTTCTCCCTGTGTTCTGGAACTCCGATCACACACAAATTTTTGCTTTTGATGGTATCCCATGTCATTCTCAGTGTTTCTTCATTTTTTTTTCTCTTGTTTTTCCTCAAACAAAGTGGTTTCCAGGGATTTGTCTTCAATTTTGCTGATCTCTTCTTCCATTGTTTCCAATTTGCTCCTAAAATCTTCTATTGCACTATCCATTTCTGAAATCTTGTTGTTAATCTTTCGGATTTCTTATTGCTGTTTTTTTTTTTTTTCTAGTTGTTTGTTTTGACATTTTGCTCTTGTGTTATTTTCCTGATTTCTTCCGTTGTTTTGTCTGTCATTTCCCCGATTTTGGATGTATTCTGCATTATTTTGCCCATTTTTTTCCTTGTCTTTGTTTGCATTTTCCTTCATCTGCTAGAGAACCCTGAATATGAGAGTTTTCTGAATTCTCTATCAGCCAGTTTCAGTGCATTTTCTTCTAGCGGAAGGTCATCTGTTGTTTTGTTTTGGTCACTTTCTGGAGCCATTCTGTCTTTTTTTTTTTTTTAATATGTTTTGATGTTGTCTGCTGTCTCTGGGACATTGAGAAATTATTTTTTTTTCATTTATTGATTGTAGATTTGATTGTTTCATCCTGCTTTTTTGTTTTATTTGGTTATATCTGGGGCAGGCAGGCTTGGTGTGTTTTGTTGCTTGTTTACCTGTGGGCATGATTCTTCTCACCACATTTTCCAAGTGCATAGGACCAGTCACTTAGCTATGGTGCAGCAGGGCAGGTCCAGCAGGGGTGGAGAGGCAGTGACGTGTATTTTGTGATATGAACTGGGAGTGACTGGGTGGAACTGGGGGCAGTGCAGTGCCGGGTCCAGGGGACCATGCAGGTAGAGCTCAAGGGTGTGGCACTTGTGCACGGTTCAGTTAAACAGGAGGGAAAAGAGATGATGTGATGTGCAGAGCTAAGTGGGTCAGTGAAAGAAGAGAAAGAAGACAGAAAACATATGCAAAAAAAAAAGACAAAAATGAAGTAAAAAACAATAAAAAGTAAGAAAAAAAAAAAGATGATACATTGGATTCGACCAGTGGGGTGGGGCAGATCTGGTGAGAACATGTGCTGGTGGCTCTCTACCTGAGCAGTGTGGCTTGGCCTGTCGAGAAGCAGCATGGGTGGCATACGGGGCCAGAAGGACGAGAGAAAGAAAACAAGGGAAATAGAAGAAACCAACAAGCAAAAAAAAAAAAAACAATTAGAACAAAATAAGGTAGTGGGTGCGCCAGCCATTGGGGGCAGGGTGGAATGTGGTGGTGGTGAGCTGATGTCTCTCTCACTGGGCTGCATGGCATGGCCTAACAGGAAGGGGCAGTGGCAGCAAAGAGCCTAGGTGGGAGGGAGAAGGAAAAGGAGAGGAAAAAAGATAAAGAAAAATATAAAATATGTCACTGAAGGAGCTTGCCAATGGGGTTGGCTCAGACCCTGGGAGGCCATGTGCCAGATGCTCTCCAGCTGAGTGGTACAGCACAGCACACCAAGAATTTGGAGATGACGCACAGGGCTGGGTTATGGGAGAGAGGAGAGGAAGGAATGGAGAGGGAGAGAGAGAGAGAAGAAATAATAACAAGGAAAAAAATAAAAAAGGCCCAAAACCAACCAAAAACAAACAATAAGTAAAGTAAGTAAATAAATAAAATGGCAGTGAGGGAGCCAGTCGGTGACAGCAAAGCAGACCCAGAGAGGCCACACTCAGTGACTCTCCAACCAAGCTGTGCAGCATGGCCTCTCCAGGACAGGTGAGAGTGGTGCACAAGCCTGGGTGGGTGGGAGAAAGGAAAGAAAGTAAAGGAGAGAGAGAAGAAACAGAAAAAAAGCAAGCAAACCAAACATTTGCAGCCTGTCAAGAAAGGGGAGGGGATGGCGTACAGGACTAGCTGGGTGGGAGAAAGAGAAGGAAGGAAGGGAGAGAGAGATAAGCTACAAAAAAGCCAAAAAAAACAAAAAAAAACAAAAAAAATCACACACACACACACAAAAAGAATAAAAGAAAGAAGCAACCAAACCAAACAATCACAGCCTGTCAAGAAGCGGAGGGATGGCACATGGGGATAGAGAAGCAGCAACCCCCCCAAAAAAATAAATAAATAAAAATTCAAAGAAACAAACAGAAAAAACAAGCAAACAAAAGATTGGGGCTGAAGGGGCCAGCTGGTGAGGGCAGGGCGGACCCCAGTTAGAGTGAGCTAGTGTAACTCCAGCTGATCAACTGTGGCCCATTGGCAAGTGGAGGCCTCATAGAGGTAAGAAGGATGGGGAGTGAGAAAGCGTGTGTCCCTGGTTACTGGGTGTTCTGTCTTCCACTAGGAGCTCCATGAAGTTGCCTTCCTGTACTCTCTGTCTGGAGTTCTTTGGCAGCTGTAGCCCACTATGGCAAATCGCAGAGGCACTGATTTAGTCTCTCTGGATAAGTGAAAATTGCCCGTTGGCAAGCAATGGGGGTCTCGTAAACGGAAGAAGGGCATGGGGTGGAAAAACGCGTATCCCTGGTCACCAGATGCTCTGTCTCCTGCTGGGAGCTCCTCCCCTACTCCTTGTATGAATTCTCTGGTGGCTGAAGTCCAAGATGGTGAATCCAGCCATGTCATCTGGTACGGAACCTCCATTCTGTCCATTCCTAATTCCATTCAGTGCTTGATCAAGTTCTTTATTCCTTCATCTGGTGGTTAGTGTTCCAGGATTGATGTTTGTATCTGTTTTACTTAGTTTTTTGGCTCTTTGCTGCAGAAGGACGGCATGGAGCTTCTGTCTATAGTGTCAAGTTGGCCTCCCAAGCACCTCTTTCTTCTTTGCTGTTGTGTGCATCTATTCCTATAATTTGACCTCTGAGCACTCTTTGCTGTGTCACAGAGGTTTTGGTATGATATGTTTTCACTATCATTTAATACTAGGAATTTTTTTATTCCATCATTGATTTCTTCTATTACCCAGTAGTATTTATGCAAAACCCACTGCTGCTGAGTAGATTCTGACTCATAGCAATCCCATAGGGTTTCCAAGGCTGTACATTTCTACGGAAGCAGACTGCTACATCTTTCTCCTGTGGAGCTGCTGGTGGTGTCTAACCACTGACCTTTTGGCTAGTGGTTGATTGCTTTAACCACTGTGCCACCAGTGCTACTTAGTGGTTTTGAAGCAAAGTGTTATTCAGATTCTATATTTTTGACTTTTCCTTGCTCTTCCTGTCATTAATTTCTACTTTTATGATGTTGTGATCAGAGAAGATGTTTAGTATTACCTCAATATTTTGTGTTTTGCTGAAGGTTGGTTTGTGGCCTAAGATGTGGTCTATTCTGGAGACTGTCCCATGTGCACTGGAAAAGAATGTATACTTTGCTGCTGTTGGGTGTAGTGTTTCATATATGTCTATGAGTTCAAGATGGTTGATTGTGGCTGTTAGATCTCCTGTATCTTTGCTAAATTTCCTCCTAGATATTCTGTCCCTTACGAAGAATGGCATGTTGAATTCTTTCCTATTATTACTGTGGAACTGTTAATTTCTCTTTTCAGTGCTGTTAGAATTTATGTATTTTGGACCCCTACCATTGGGTGCATAGATATTTATTATGGTTATGTCCTCATGATGGATTGCCCTTTTAATCTCAATTTAAAGGTATCCATGTTGTTTACAGGCAATCTCCCCTCCAACCTTCTGATTAACAGACTTTTTTTTTTAATGTGTGCCCTATGAGTCTCCAATTTTATTTGGGTGATCACATTCCTGATTTAGATGTGCTCAAAGATCACCCCATATTTTCCAAGGTAAATGTTTTTTTCCTTTTTCACATTAGCCTTTATACATAGATCCATTCTATCAGATATAGAATTGTATCATAGTTGATCCTTGAATATAGAAACACCGCCTTTCATTTTTACACCTACAAACCAGTTTCTGGTACATAATGAAAACCAAACCCATTGCTGTCAAGTTGATTCTGACTCATAGTGACCCTATAGCATTAAAAGAAAAAAAACTTGCAATCTTGTCAATTTCACAGTCAATAAAATAAGCTGTAAATTTTTTACATTTTTTGAGAGAAAGTTACTTGAAAAAGAAAATATTAATTCAATTTTACTTTTTGGGAACTGGAAACTGGGCAGAAAGAAAAAAAAAACCTCATCAAATTTGTTCTCGTTCAGGTATCCATTTGATATCGCAATCTTAAATGTTCTAGGAGCTATTTGTATTTTAAAACAAAATGGTTTTTAAACAAATTTCTAACTGTTGGATCATCTGTCACTAATGGGAAAATGCCAAGGAGCATGGGGAAAATATTGTCAAGCAGGGCAACTTTTCCAGTACCGTATCCCAAATTAAGAGATTCAGCAACTTAGGTTCCTCTAGTTACAGGAACCAAGACTTTTAAAGGGGCCTCAGAACAGCTTTTGTCATGCCTAATCCTTCTTATCTTTAGATGTAAACTACAGAAATTTTATTTTTTTTTCTCAGCTTTCACAACTTCTGTATTGTCTCCAGAATACCTACCTTGGGCTCATTTCATTATTTTCCTAGGGATTGGTACAGTGGGTGGCTTTGGTCCTAGGACTCTGCCTGCTAGGATTAGTGGCAGCCACCCCTCCATCTCCTGACCCTGGTAGAGCCATCTTAGGCCTTCCTTACCCTTAGGGTGGAGAAGAAGAGCTCTCAGAATGATGGACTCCTTCTAGAGCCCACAACAACCATCACCAACATATTACCTTAGTGCTTTGCTATTTCTAAATCACTTTCTCATACATTATCTTATTTGCCTGTCATGGCTACTCTCTGAGGAAAATGATGATGACAATGACAATGATTTTTTTCACAAACAACAAAAGTAAAATGCAAAGTGATGGAAGCAAATTCATACAGCTAGCAAGTACTGAAGATAAAGTGCAAACCCGATCTTCTGACTGCAAATTCTGTGCTTTTTTCCTATAGCTTTGTAAATGTTCATATATTGCTGCTCTAGAGGCATAGGCATCTATTCACATAGCATGGTATTTACTCCCAACTTCAAAAAAGGTAATGAAATATTGTTTTCTATAGAGCCAGAGTGTACATACTTAATCTCAAACCCTCAAATTATTGCCTTTTCATTCCCTACTATTATGGGTCAAACATAGTGTTCTAAGTCTCCATCAGTTCATACTCAATATCTCAGAGTGGAATCGACAACAAAGGGTTTTGTTTGGTTTTTATTCTTATATTATAGTCTATCCCAACTCAGGTCATAATTTTAAAAGCTCTGATAATTTTCTTCTATAAGCACGGCTCTTGTGCACTTACATACAGTAAAAATTCTCTAAATTCCTATTCTCAGCATTATTTTGTGAGCATTGGAGCAGGGCATGTCATGGATCAGGAACAATGCAATACAAAGATAAATAATACATATCAGTGGCCTCAAAGAACTCATTGCCTACCAAAAAGAAAAAAAAAATTTTTTTTGCCTACCAAGGGGCTACAAAATGTAATCAGGGCCAGCAATTGGTTAGTTAAAGGAAAAAAAAAAATGTTAAAGTAGGGAAATGTTTAAAATTATTCACATCCACTTTAAATATTTTATATTAATTTAAACTTGTAAGTGTAGGGACAATGCCTTATCTTTCAATATGAGTACACTGACTGAAATGCTTTGTCATCTTACTTACAAAAGACCATTTCTGTAATGTGAATTCTTTGATTTCCATTTTTAGATTTTTTTTAGATAGTGCAAATATTTAAATACATTTATCATGAAATATGACACAGAATTCTTCTGGACTTTTATGTTTTTTTTTTAATCCAAATTTTACATAGTTGTTCTACTCACACTTAAGTTAACATTACCCTCTCGCCTTTTCAAAAAGATTTGCCTCATCATGTCTTTCCAAAGATCAGCTTAGTTTTCACAAAAAATTAACTTGACCCATTCATATTTCATCCATTTATATAATAGTTAATTAAATTATATAATTGCAACAACAAATATAGGAACAAACATAATTGATTCTTAGTAAGCACATCATGCAACTGGTGTAAGTAGGTCTGCAAGAGCTTAGAGAACAGTTACCAGTTACAAGAGCTTACCAGAGAACAGTTACCAGTTACAAGAGCTTACCAGAGAACAGTTACCAGTTACAAGAGCTTAACAGAGAACAGTTATCAGTTACTAGAACTTACCAGAAAACAGCTACCAGTTATGAGAGCTCACCAGAGAACAGTTACCAGTTATGAGAGCTTACCAGAGAAGTTACCAGTTACGAGGGCTTACCAGAGAGCAGTTACCAGTTATGAGAGCTTACCAGAGAACAATTACCAGTTCCAAAAAAAACCCCAAACCCACTGCCATCAAGTCAATTCTGACTCATAGTGACCCTATAGGACAGAGTAGAACTGCCCCATAGAGTTTCCAAGGAGTGCCTGGCAGATTTGAACTGCGGACCTCTTGGTTAGCAGCTTCAAGCACTTAACCACTTAACCATCACGCCTCCAGGGTTTCCAAATTACTAGTTACAAGGGCTTATTAGAGAAAGTTACCAGTTATGAGGGCTTACTAGTGAACAGTTTACCAGCTACAAGAGAGTGTTCAATGCACTACAGGCATCAGTCACTATTTTACTAACAGAATAGAGAGTTTTGGTTAATCCAGCAAAAGGGTTTAGTAGATCAACAAAAAGAGCTTCAGCTATTTATTTAAAATTTAAATTAAAAAATTAACTTGAAATTAAAAGAATTTCCACCATAACCAATTTTTTTTTTTTTTTTAGACACAGCTGGAGAAGGATGAGATCCTAGGGCATTTATTCTCTTGCCAGGATCACTTGAATGGCCCATTTAGTTAAGTAAATAATGGTGGTGAAACATTTTCTCTTTCCTGAAAGTGACTGTGGCATGGAGGCAAACTGGTCAAGTAGTAGAAAGATACCTTGAATCAGCTTAGGCAAAAAAAGAGAATTCATTGGTTCACATAACTTAAAAGTCCAGGAATTACTGCTTCAAGCATGGCATGGCTATCTTTATGTACTCAAATGATGTCAGGCATCTGTTTCTTTTTGTCTATCTCTTGGCTCTGTTTTCCTTCCTGTTAACTTTATTTTTCTGCCAAGTTTATTTTCAAATTGTAAGAAAGATGGCCTCAAGTATATCCAGGTCTAAATGGTCCTTATAACTCTAGGATACTCCCTACTCTTTCTTCTTTCTACATCCAGACAAGTCACTTAAAAAAGCAAGAAAGGCTCTACATGGTCTTGCTTTGGGTAAGTGCTTCCTCTGAACCAACCAACTGATCATTGAGCCCTAAGGAATGGAAGCCTGCCTCTGATTGGCAAGCCTAGCTCTTGTGCCTTGTGCCTGTTCCTGGGGTGAGAGAGGTGTGGTCTGATGATTGGCAGCCCTCAGTGGAATCACACTGAATGGAGGAGGTACGACATCTGAAAGGAAAGGATGTGAGGCTGAAATCTACCACAGCCTGGATTAAAGTTATCAGCATTACAGAAACATTAAAAGCAAAAATATGAAGAATAATACTAATTGAGGGATACAGGGAGGAGAGAAACCTAATCTATACTTATTAAGTGGAGAGAGATTTGGGAAAAACTCAGAATTATTAAGGACTGCACCAAAGCCTACGGACAGGTGAAGTCTAGTAAGATAATTTCTCTGGTCAATGCCAAGGGATCTCTGGATAAGTCGATCGATAAATCAGCAGTTCAGAATGGCTGCGAAGTTACTCATAGTTTTGACCTGTGACCAAAAGACTTAGGCCTGACTCTCCAAGAAAAAAGGTTGGTTAACATAAGAGTAGGGATTTGTCTTTCCTAAAAAAATTTTTTTTTTTTTTTATGTGAGGGTAGCAGTAGGTCAGTTCTGTGTTGAATGGAACAGAGCTTTGAGTCCAAATAAGCAATAGTTGTTATGGATTGAATTGTGTCCCCAAATTTTGTTAAGTCTTAACCCCTGTACCTGTAAATATGACCCCATTTGGAAATAGTGTTTTTCTTTTGTTATGTTAATGAGATCATACCAGAGCAGGGTGGGTCCTAAACCTAATTCCTTTTGAGTGGTGCCTTATAAAAAGAGCAGGGCAGACACAGACATATATATACAGGGGAAAAGACCATGTCAAGATCTATCTATAAGCCAAGGAATGCCAAAGAATGACAGAGGCTACTGGCAAGAAAGGACCTTCTCCTGGAGTTGATGCTTTTATTTGGACTTCTTGCCTCCAAAACTATGAGAAAATAAATTTCTGTTATTTACAGCCACCTATTTGTTGTATTTTTGCTACAGCAGCACTAGGGTAACTAAAACAGTGATGCAGCAAATGAGGTAAGTTTAGTAGAAACAAATATTGCATTTCAGAGGGAGAGGAAAGGACTTGCAGAATCACACAGGTGCTACATAGGTTTGGGAAGTCAGAGAGTAAGCATGGCGCTACAGACATCATGGGTGGCTCCTGATACTAAGTTAGGAGATGTGTGTGTTGAAATAAAATGGAAAAACTTCACAAATATATTATAAGCTCAGCTATTGCAATATTTCTCCATTCTCCTACCAGATTTGTCCCCTTTGCCACATGACAACACCCATTCCATTAAATCTAATGAAGGAGGGAAAACTGTGGAAATTATTTTATGACTGACATCCCAAAGTTTCCAACACCATTCCAGACTTTCCAATGTCAGTTTCCTCCATGTTGACCTTTCTGTTTGTATGTCTTCTGTAGTCTTATCTTCTCAAAGTTAAGCTCATTGGGCAAGCCCTATCCCTGTTGGGAAAGTCTGGAGTTGTCCAACTGTTTTGGCTGAAATGGACAGGTAAGTTCAATTCTGGAGGAAGGAGTGGTAGGCCCATTTGGCCTTGGGTTTGTGGAGATAAAAATGAAAAATTTACTCGTATTTTAATTCAGCTTAGTTTAAAATTAAAGAAATGATGAGATGGGATATACATTGTTGACATAAGTGCCTTAAGAATTCAGAGTGTAACGCTATGGTATTTACCATTTCATTTGAGATGAGGAAGATTAAGGAAAGGTGGAGTTTTATTTTTAGTCTCCCAATGTTATAACTTCTAATATTGACTATATTAACCTCAACACTTATTCAAATATGTTTGTTGTAGAAAATTGTGTTTGCTCACTTAAAGTTATAAACTATATTTGTCTATTTAAAAAACCGTTGTAGTCAATTTGATTCTGACTCGTAGCAACACCATAGGACAGAGTAGAACTGCCCCATAGGGTTTTCAAGGAGCAGCTGCTGGATTTGAACTGCCTACATTTTTGTTAGCAGCTGAGCTCTTAACCACTGCGCCACCAGTTTTGCTCACCAACTTTGTGATAAATAACTCACTGATGATGACCCAATTGATCTTAAATTAAAATTGACCTTACTAGTATTTAACCTCCGTAAATTATCCTTAGATAGTAAACTATCTCAGGCTCTTAGTCTAGATTTTTCTTCTTGAAGGCTAATTAAAACGCCAAATTCATTCTTTTATAGTTCCAAATGAGGTCCCAGTCTAGTTTTTGCAACAATAAAGGCTATATATATTTTGATTTCCATTTTTTAAATATTTTTAAATTTTTCGATGGACTCAGAATCTGAAGAGAAGGAGTATGTTTAACTAGTCCTATTGAACTTCAACAAACATTACATTCACTTGGGGACTTCCTTTCATTGTAACATATCACTTGCTAGTAAGGATTTATGTAAACTCAATGCCCTCTAAAAAGGAGCTTTTCTTCTCCTTCCCACCCCTGGTAACCACTAATAATCTTTGTTTTCTGTATATTTGCTTATCTTATATGAGTGAAATCATATAGTATTTGTCCTTTTGTGACTGACTTATTTCACTCAACATAATGTTTTCAAGGTACATCCATGTTGTAGCATGTATCGAGACTTCATCTCTCTTTATGGCTCGGTAATATTCCATTGTATGTACACCATATTTTGTTTATCCGTTCATCTGTTGATGAACATTTTGGATGCTTCCACCTTTTGGTTGTTGTGAAAATGGCTGCAATGAACATTGGTGTACAGATTCCTGCTTTCACCTCTTCTGGGCATATACCTAGGATTGGGATTCCTGAGTTGTATGGTAAGTTCTATGTTCAACTTTTCGAAGTACTGCCAAGCTGTTTTCCACAGTAGCTGTGCTATTTTACATTCCCAACAGCAATGAATGAGGGTTCCAATTTCTCCACATCCTCACCAACAGCTTTTTTTTTTCATTTTCTTCATTGTTGCCATTCTTATGCGGGTGAGGTGATATCTCACTGAGGTTTTGATTTGCATTTTCCTAATGGCTAGTGACAGTGAGCATCTTTTCATGTGCTTGTTGGTCATTTGAATATTCTCTTTGGAAAAATGCCTGTTTAAGTCTCCATTGTTAGGTTGTAGATATATGGTTACTGAATATTTTCTCTTGCATGTACTTCTTGATATGATATAGCCTTATTAACTATTTCAGTTTTACTTCCATTACATACTCTGAGGATGGCAGCCTGGCTGCAGAGACCAAACTCTTAGGTACCCAAGCTCTTAGGTACTGTGTCCTACAATAAATAACCAGTTGTCATCAAGTTGATTCTGACTCATGGCAATCCCCTCTGTGTCAGAGTAGAACTGTGCTCCATAAGGTTTTCAATGGCTGATTTTTTGGGAAGTGGATCACCAGGCCTTTCTTCCAAAGCACTTCTGGGTGGATTGAACCTCCAATTTCTCAGTTAGCAGTCAAGCAGGTTAACTGTTTGTACCACCAAGGGACTCCATTACCTACTATAGGGCTATTAAAATGGCAATCATGATTCTCATTTATTTTAAAGGGAAAAAAACGTGGGCTTATTAAACACAAATAGTGAGGTTGTCTGGAAATAATGATCATCTAGGAATCCAGAAAAATAGTTCAGACTAAAAAATTTGTCTTTTTAGACTTGACTCATAGTCTCATGACTAATGATAAAAAATGTTCCTGTAATTAGTTCTGCCTTAAGTAGTAGAGTACCTGCACAATGGAAAGAGTATGCAATCTTGCTTAGACAGGTATTTCCTCAAAGAAGGGCGTAAACAAGTTCAAGAAATCAACTTAAAACCATTATTTATCAAGAAGTTATAAGATACAATGAAGCTAGCTTCTCGCTTATCTTGAAATAAGATGAAAATAAAGAATTCTTTCAATACATACAAAATTTTCTCCTGTTATTTAAACTGTCTTGGAAGAAGTACAGCCAGAATGCTCCTTGGAAGCAAGGATGCCAAGACTACATCCCACATACTTTGGGTGACATGTTATCAGGAGGTATTAATCCCTGGAGAAGGACACCGTGCTCAGTAAAGTAGAGGGTCGGTGAAAAAGAGGAAGACCTTCAATAAGATGGATTGACACTGTGGCTGCAACTGGGCTCAAGCATAACAACGATTGTGGGGATGGCACAGGACCAGGCAGTGTTTTGTTCTGTTGTACATAAGATCGTTATGAGTTGGAACCGATTTGACAGCACCTAACAACTTTTTTTTTTTTTAACAACAATTTAGAGCATAAAGTACTGGCAGGCGGGATCCACACTGTGTGTCTTTAAATACCGAACTTTAGAACAAATCCTTACCCACACAATTACTACAATTGTCATATAATTTAAAACAGACTGTTCTTCCATTACTCTTTTTTTTGGAATATGGTCCTAGTGGAAACTTTACTGATCTACAGGCAAGGCTAGGTTAGTGACTTGCATTTCTGCTCCTCATTTTTTTTTTTTAAATAATTTTTATTGTGCTTTAAGTGAAAGTTTACAAATCAAGTCAGTCTCTCACGTATAAACTTATATACGCCTTACTACATTCTCCCATTTACTCTCCCCCTAATGAGTCAGCCTGCTCCCTCCTTCCGCTCTCTACTTTCATGACCATTTTGCCAGTTTCTAACCCCCTCTACCCTTCCATCTGCCCTCCAGAAAGGAAATGCCAACATAGTCTCAACTGTCCACCTGATGCAAGTAGCTCACTCCTCATCAGCATCTCTCTCCAGCCAACTGTCCAGTCCAATCCATGTCTGACGAGTTGGCTTCGGGAATGTTTCCTGTCCTGGGCCAACAGAAGGTTTGGGGACCATGACCACCAGGGTCCTTCTAGTCTCAGTCAGACCATTAAGTCTGGTCTTTTTATGAGAATTTGGGGTCTGCATCCCACTGTTCTTCTGCTCTCTCAGGGGTTCTCTGTTGTGTTCCCTGTCAGGGCAGTCATCAGTTGTGGCCAAGCACCATCTAGTTCTGGTCTCAGGATGATGTAGTCTCTAGTTTATGTAGTGCTTTCTGTCTCTTGGGCTCATAATTACTTTGTGAGCTTGATGTTCTTCATTCTCCTTTGATCCAGGTGGGTTGAGGCTCATTGATGCATCTCAGATGGCTGCTTGCTAGTGTTTAAGGCCCCAGACGCCACACTTCAAAGTGGGATGCCGAATGTTTTCTTAATAGATTTTATTATGCCAATTGACTTAGATGTCCCCGGAAGCCATAGTCCCCAAACCCCTGCCCTTGCTTTGCTGACCTTCAAAGCATTCAGTTTATTCAGGAAACTTCTTTGCTTTTGGTTTAGTCCAGTTGAGCTGCCATTCCCTGCATTGAGTATTGTCCTTCCCTTCACCTAAAATAGTTCTTATCTACTTTCTAATCAGAAAATAGCCCTCTCCCACCCTCCCTCTCTTCCCCGTCTCGAAACCACAAAAGAATGTGTTCTTCTCAGTTTAAACTATTTCTCAAGATCTTTTAATAGTGGTCTTATACAATATTTGTCCTTTTGCAACTGGCTAATTTCACTCAGCATAATGCCTTCCATGTTCCTCCATGTCATGAAATGTTTCACACTGTTCTTTATCGATGCGTAGTATTCAATTGTGTGACTATACCATAATTTATTTATCCATTCATCTGTTGATGGACACCTTGGTTGCTTTCATCTTTTTGCTTTGTAAACAGCGCTGCAGTAAACATGGGTGTGCATATATCTGTTCAAGTAAAGGCTCTTATTTCTCTAGGATATATTCCGAGGAGTGGGATTGCTGGGTCCTATGGTAGCTCTATTTCTAGCTTTTTAAGGAAACGCTGAATTGATTTCCAAAGTGGTTGTACCATTTTACACCCCCACCAGCAGTGTATAAGTGTTCCAGTCTCTCCACATCCTCTCCAACATTTATTATTTTGGTTTTTTTTGATTAATGCCAGCCTTGTTGGAGTCAGATGGAATCTCACTGTAGTTTTAATTTGCATTTCTCTAATGGCTAATGATCGAGATCATTTCCTCATGTATCTGTTAGCCGCCTGAATGTCTTCTTTAGTGAAGTGCCTGTTCATATCCTTTGTCCAGTTTTTAATTGGGTTATTTCTCTTTTTGTGGTTGAGTTTTAGCAGAATCATGTAGATTTTAGAGATCAGGTGCTGGTCGGAGATGTCGTAGCTGAAAATTCTTTCCCAGTCTGTAGGTAATCTTTTTACTCTTTTGGTGAAGTCTTTAGATGAGTATAGGTGTTTGATTTTTAGGAGCTCCCAGTTATCTGGTTTCTCTTCGTCATTTTTAGTAATGTTTTGTATTCTGTTTATGCCTTGTGTTAGTGCCCCTAACGTTGTCCCTATTTTTTCTTCCATGATCTTTATCATTTTAGACTTTATGTTTAGGTCTTTGATCCATTTGAAGTTAGTTTTTGTGCATGGTGTGAGGTATGGGTCCTGTCTCATTTTTTTGCAGGTGGATATCCAGTTATGCCAGCACCATTTGTTAAAAAGACTATCTTTTCCCCAGTTAAGTGACACGGTGCCTTTGTCAAATATCAGCTGCTCATATGTGGATAGATTTATATCTGGGTTCTCAATTCTGTTCCATTGGTCTATGTGTCTGTTATTGTACCGGTACCAGGCTATTTTGACTACTGTGGCTGTATAGTATGTTCTAGAATCAGGTAGGGTGAGGCGTCCCACTTGGTTCTTTTTTTTTCAGTAATGCTTTACTTATCCGGGGCCTCATTCTCTTGCGTATGAAGTTGGTGATTTGTTTCTCCATCACATTAAAAAATGTCATTGGAATTTGGATCAAAAGTGCTTTGTATGTATAGATGGCTTTTGGTAGAACAGGCATTTTTACAATGTTAAGTCTTCCTATCCATGAGCAACGTATATTTTTTTACTTATGTAGGTCCCTTTTAGTTTCTTGCAGTAGTACCTTGTAGTTTTCTTTGTATAGGTTTTTACATCTTTGGTAAGGTTTATTCCTAAGTGTTTTATCTTCTTGGAGTGTGCTGTGAATGGTGTTGATTTGGTGATTTCCTTTTCGATGTTCTTTTTGTTGGTGTAGAGGAATCCACGTGATTTTTGTATGTTTATCTTGTAACCTGAAACTCTGCTGAACTCTTCTATTAGTTTCAGTAGTTTTCTTGAGGATTCCTTAGGGTTTACTGCATATAAGGTCATGTTGTCTGCAAATAGAGATAATTTTACTTCTTCCTTGCCAATCTGGATGCCCTTTATTTCTTTGTCTAGCCTAATTCCTCTGGCTAGGACTTCCAGCACAATGTTGAACGAGAGTGGTGATAAAGGGCATCCTTGCCTGGTTCCCGTTCTCAAGGGAAATGCTTTCAGGCTCTCTCCATTTAGGATGATGTTGGCTGTTGGCTTTGTAAAAAAGCCCTTTATTAAGTTGGGAAATTTTCCTTCCATTCCTCTTTTGCTGAGAGTTTTTATCATGAATGGGTGTTGGACTTTGTCAAATGCCTTTTCCGCATCAATTGATAAGATCGTGTGGTTTTTGTCTTTAGTTTTATTTACATGGTGGATTACATTAATTGCTTTTCTAATATTAAGCCAACCTTGCATACCTGGTATGAATCCCACTTGGTCATGGTGGATTATTTTTTTGATATGTTGTTGAATTCTATTGGCTAGAATTTTGTTGAGAATTTTTGCATCTATGTTCATGAGGGATATAGATCTGTAATTTTCTCTTTTTGTGGTGTCCTTAGCTGGTTTTGGTATCAGGGATATGCTGCCTTCATAGAATGAGTTAGGTAGTATTCCATCCTTTTCTATGCTTGGTATCAGGGATATGCTGCCTTCATAGAATGAGTTAGGTAGTATTCCACCCTTTTCTATGCTTTGAAATACCTTTAGTAGTAGTAGTGGTGTTAACTTTTCTCTGAAAGTTTGGTAGAACTCTGCAGTGAAGCCATCCGGGCCAGGGCTTTTTTTTGTTGGGAGTTTTTTGATAGCCTTTTCAATCTCTTTTTCTGTTATGGGTTTATTTAGTTGTTCTACTTCTGATTGTGTTAGTTTAGGTAGGTAGTGTTCTTCAAGGAATTCATCCATTTCTTCTAGGTTTACAAATTTGTTAAGAGTACAATTTTTATAGTAATCTGATATGATTCTTTTAATTTCAGTTGGGTCTGTTTTGATATGGCCCATCTTATTTTTTATTCAGGTTATTTGTTTCCTTTCCTGTATTTCTTTAGTCATTCTGGCAAATGGTTTGCCAATTTTGTTAATCTCTTCAAAGAACCAGCTTTTGGGTTTGTTAATTCTTTCAAATGTTTTTCTGTTCTCTAATTCATTTAATTCTGCTCTAATGTTTATTATTTGTTTTCTTCTGGTGCATGGTGGATTCTTTTGTTGCTCTCTTTTTATTTATTCAAGTAGTAGGGACAGTTCTCTGATTTGGCTCTTTCTTCTTTGTGTAAGTGTGCATTTATTGATATAAATTGACCTCTGAGCAGTGCTTTCGCTGTGTCCCAGAGGTTTTGATAGGAAGTGTTTTCAGTCTCGTTGCATTCTATGAATTTCTTTATTCCCTCCTTAATGTCTTCTATAACCCAGTCTTTTATGAGCAGAGTATTGTTCAGTTTCCATGTGTTTGATTTCTTTTCCCTGCTTTTTCTGTTATAGGTTTCCACTTTTATGGCTTTATGGTCTTGAAGATGCTTTGTAATATTTTGATGTTTTGGATTCTGCAGAGGTTTGTTTTATGACCTAATATGTGATCTATTCCAGAGAATGTTCCATGTGCACTAGAAAAAAAGTATACTTTTCAGCTATTGGGTGGAGTGTTCTACATGTGTCTATGAGGTCAAGTTGGTTGTTTGTAGCAATTAGATCCTCCGTGTCTCTATTGAGCTTCTTACTGGAAGTCCCAACCTTCACCGAAAGTGGTGTGTTGAAGTCTCCTACTATAATTGTGGAGGTGTCTATCTCACTTTTCTATTCTGTTAATGTTTATTTTATGTATCTTGCAGCCCTGTCATTGGGTGCATAAATATTTAATATGGTTATATCTTCCTGATAAATTTTCTCTTTAATCGTCATGTAGTGTCCTTCTTTATCCTTTGTGGTGGATTTAACTTTAAAGTCTATTTTGTCAGAAGTTAATATTGCCCTGCCACTCTTGCTCTTTTTTGATTGTTGTTTGCTTGATATTTTTTTTTTCATCCTTTGAGGTTTAGTTTATTTGTGTATCTAAGTCTAAGGTGTGTCTCTTGTAGGCAGCATACAGACAGATCGTGCTTTTTTATCCAGTCTGACACTCTCTGTCTCTTTATTCGTGCATTTGGTCCATTTACATTCAGCATAATTGTAGATTAGTATGAGTTTAGTGCTGTCAGTGTGATGTGTTTTTTGTGTGCTGTTGACAATTTCATTTTTCCACACACTTTTTTTTGTGCTGAGAAGGTTTTCTTTTTAAATTGTGTGTTCCTCATTTTCATAGTAGTTGAATTTATTTTTGCTGAGTTGTTATGTTTATCTTCGTTTTTATTTTGAAGTATGGAATTGTTAGACCTCTTTGTGGTTACCTTAATATTTACCCCTATTTTTCTAAGTAAAAACCTAACTTGTATCATCCTATATCGCCTTGTTTTCCTCCTCATATGGAAGATCTATGCCTCCTGTATTTAGTCCCTCTGTTTTGATTATTGTAATCTTTTACGTAATGACTTCAATGATTCCCTGTTTTGAGCATTTTTTTTAATTAATCTTCTTTTGTTTTTGTGATTTTCCTATTTGAGTTGATATCAGGATGTTCTGTTCTGTGACCTTGTGTTGGTATCTGATATTATTGATTTTCTGACCAAAGGATTTCCTTTAGTAGTTCTTGTAGCTTTTTTGGTTTTTGCAATTTGTCTAAGCTTGCATTTATCTGTAAATGTCTTAATTTCACCTTCATATTTGAGAGAGTGTTTTGCTGGATATATGATCCTTGGCTGGCAGTTTTTCTCCTTCAGTGCTCTGTATGTGTCGTCCCATTGCCTTCTTGCCTGCATGGTTTCTGCTGAGTAGTCAACTTATTCTTATTGATTCTCCTTTGTAGGTGACTTTTTGTTCATCCCTGGTTGCTTTTAAAATTTTCTTTTTATCTTTGGTTTTGTCAAGCTTGATGATAATATGCCTTGGTGATTTTCTTTTGGGATCTATCTTGTATGGTGTTCGATGAGCATCTTGGATATATATCCTTTCATCTTTCACGATGCCAGGGAAATTTCCTGCCAACAGATCTTCAACTATTCTCTCTGTATTTTCTGTTACCCCTCCCTGTTCTGGAGCTCCAATCACACACAAGTTATTCTTCTTGATAGAGTCCGATATGATTTTTAGGGTTTCTTCATTTAAAAAAATTCTTTCATTGGATTTTTCTTCGACTATATTGGTGTCGATTGCCTTATCCTCTAACTCCCTCACTCTGCATTCCAATTCCTCCGTTCTGCTCCTCTGACTTCCTATTGAGTTGTCTAATTCTGTAATTTTACTGTTAATCTTTTGGATTTCTGAATGCTGTCTCTCTACGGATTCTTGCAGGTTATTAATTTTTTCACTATGCTCTTGAATAATCTTTTTGATTTCTTCAACTGCTTTATCAGTGTGTTCCTTGACTTTTTGTGTTGATTGCCTTATTTCATTTCTGAGGTCATCCCTAATGTCTTGAAGCATTCTGTGTATTATTTTTTTATATTGTATATCTGGCAATTCCAGGATTGTATCTTCATTTGGGAAAGATTTTAATTCTTTAATTTTGGGATTTGTAGAAGCAATCATGGTCTGCTTCTTTATGTGATTTCATATTGATTGCTGTCTCCGAGCCATCTATAAGATATTGTAATGATTTATTTTATATTTACTCACTGAGTCTTATCTTCTTGTTTTGTTTTGTTTCAGTATACCGAGATGGGCTACTAGATTGCACTGTCTTGATTGTCGTAGCCTTCAAATCACTTACGTCCTATTAGCAGCTGGTTTGAGTTGTTACCAGATATATGAGCCTATGAGTCCATTCACTATTCTTGAATAGAATCAGCTTTGGTGTTCTGATTGTGGGTCACCTAGTGTGTGGTTTAGGCTGTCACTTATTAACTTAAAGGAGTAGTGGTGATGGTTGTATGCACGAGATTCTAGTAGTGGCAGTGGGTCCCACTCCAAGGAGGGCAGGATGCTGACAGCCTTCCCCCATTTGCCAGTGAGGTAGAAGTGTCTCTATTCCTAGAGCACTTTGGTGGGTGGGCTCTGCAGCTGTACCTTAGGCACCAAATGCTTGTACCTCTAAAGATTGGTAGGTGTCACTATCCTTAGACCCCTTCAGTAGGTGGCTAGGTGGTGTGGGTGGAGCTTCAGTCCTCAGTTTCCTGCTGTGGATCAGTGAGGGCTCTTTTTAATAGGTAGAGAGGTATCAGACCTCCAAAACTTGTCTTTCCATTGCTTCACTAAAACAATTACTGTCAGATCTCTATCAGAATTGCCTTTGCATTATAATAGCTACCTGGTTCCCTGTAGGGATGAAAGCCAAATACTGTGGGTCTCTTTTGTTTGGCTGGAGCTGGTTCTGTATTATTATTACATTTTAGGAGGGATGTTTTTAGTCAGGGAAGGATTCCGGCCCCTGTCCCGATTGTTAATTGCTGCTTCTCTCAGGCCAAGAGAATGGGTTAGGAAAAAAAAAAAAAAAACCCCTGCAGAGCACTTCACTCCCTGGCTCAGGAAATTCCAATGTTAATGAAGCCGCCTGGGGCAGGGAGGGGAGGGATCAGATAGATAGGAGAGAGTAGTGCAGCAATATAGACAAAGTTACTTATCTTTTTTTGTGAAGACTGTTTTATCTGAGATTCCAGAAGTGTGTGTAGCCTGTGTATGCTGGCTGGGTTGAGATTGCCCCCAAGGGTCAGGCCTGTGTCCTGTGCTTGCACTGTCTCAGGAAGCCGTGATCAGCTCCTCCACTCCTAGTCCAAAGCCCAGTTGCAAAGTTTTCTGGCTGGGATGCTGTGCTCCAGGCTCCAAAACCAGCCACTGCTACCTCATGGTTTCTCCTCCTGTCAGCTGTGTCGGTGTGCAGCCTGTGTGCACTGGCTGAGTTTCCGGCCAAGGTTACTCCAGGGGGTTAGGGCTGTGTCCTGTGATTGCCTCATCTCAGGAAGCCATGATCTGCTCCTCTGCGCTTAGTCCAAAATACAGCACCAAGGTTTTCTGACTGGGATGCTGGTTCCAGGGTCCAAAACCAGTCACTGCTTCCCTGTGGTTTCTCCTTCTTCTGTCAGCCAAGTCAGTGTGCAGCCTGTTTGTATGGGCTGAGTCTCTGCCAAGGTTACTTCAGAGGTTTAGGGGTTAGGCCTGTGTCCCATGCTTGCCCCGTCTCAGTAAGCCACGATCAGCCCAACCACTCTGGCTCCAGGGAAACACGAGGTCTCAAGGCTGTGGCACGGGACACCAGTTCCAGAAGCAGTCGCTGCCTCAGCTCGTGGCTTTTCACTCCCCTGTCACTCAGGTCAACTCCTTAGTTGCATGTTTGATGGTCAGCGTTCATAGATTATTGTGTATGTGATCAATTCACTTGTTTTTCTAAGTCTTTGTTGAATTGGGATCCACGGTAGCTTCCCTGCCTCCTCCTCATTTTTATGTTTGTTCCTACTTAGGTCAGCTTGTAATTTCAAGAATGACATCTTTTTTGGCTTTTGACAGGACCACAAATGTCCTAAGTTACTGATGATTTGCAAATCACAATATACATCAGCTTAAATGCATTTGTTTAATAATAATACAAGAAAGAATTTGATGTTAGAAAGTACCAATCATGGTTAACGTGGTCTTAATAGTGGAAAATGTTCCAGTCACAGCTGGTTTTTCAATGTTCTTCAAGGGCTTCCTTGCAAGTGATTTTAAAATTCCAGATTATTTCTAGGATACTTCAATCTGTTTAAAAATTTTCTGCTCACCCCATTTTGTGCTTTAGCTTCCAGAGTATTGCTGAACAGCTGCTTGCACAAGGCATTTATAGAAGAAATCATGGACCGTAGGTGGAATCAGCAGTGGAAGTATCTGTGTTATCTCAATCCCCTAGTGAAGAAAGGGGCACCACTTAGGGTGGGATGAAGGGCCACGGAAGATGTAAAAAGACCCCAAAGGGGTAGATAAAGACAAAGAACTATAGTGGAGGAATTAACAGAACCTCTGCTGACAATTAAACCGGTTGCCCTCAAGTTGATTCCAACTCATAGCGACCCCATGGGTCCATCTACATTTAGATGTTTCATACGTATCTCAGACTTAATACGTGCAAAACTGAACTGCATTTCTTTCCATGTCCCAAACAGACCCTGGCACAGTCTTCCCCATCTCAGTTTATGGTACCTTCCTCCTTCTAGTTACACAGCCCAAACATCAAGAAACCATCTTTGACTTTCTCTTTTTCCTCTTCTTCTTCTCCTTATTCTTTCCCAGTCTGCTATTCCTTTTTCTTTTCCTCCTCCTTTTTCTTCCACTCTTCTTCTGCTAGATTCTCTGTGGGAGAAAGATGTGGCAGTCTGGTTCTGTAACAATTTACAGCCTTCGACATCTTATGGGGCAGTTATACTCTGTGCTATACCGTTGCTATGAGTTGGAATTGACTCAGTGGCAGTTGGTTGGTTTTTTTTTGGAGGGGGGGATGTCTAGGATATCAATCTTTATGAATTCCATTTCATTTTTGACAATTTCCAATTTTCCTATATTCATACTTTGTACATTCTGAATTCCAATTATTAATGGATGTTTGTGGCTGTTTCTCCTCATTTTCAGTTGTGTCACATTAGCAATGAGGGTCCCGAAAGTTTAGTTCATCCATATCCTTAAGGTTGACACTACTATGAGGAAGCAGCTCTTCCCCAGTCATATTTTGAGTGCCTTCCAATCTAAGGGACTCACCTTCCAGAACTATATCAGACAATGTCCTGCAGTTATTCACAAAATTTTCACGGCCACTTTTTTTAGAAGTAGATCGCCAGGTTCTTCTTCCTAGTCTGGAGACTCCACTGAAATCTGTCCACCATGGGTGACCTTGCTGGTTTTTAAAATACTGGTGGCATAACTTCCAGCATCACAACAGCATGCAAGCCACCTCAGTATGACAAACTGACAGAATAGTGGTGGTCTGTAAAGATTACAGCCTAGGAAACTCTATGCAGCAGTTCTACTTTGTCCTACAGGGTTGCTATGAGTCGGAATCAACTCCTCAGTAACGAGTTTTGAGGTTTAGGATTATATGGTCCCTGGGTGGTGCAAATGGTTCATGTGCTCAGCAGGTAACCAAAAAGTTGAAGGTTTGAGTCCATCCAGAGGCTCCTCGGAGGACAGGGCTGGCAATCATCTTCCAAAAAGTCAGCAATTGAAAACTCTATGGAGCACACATGGAATCAACTCAACAGTAACTTTTTTTTTTTTTTTAAGGATTGTATTACTCTGAAGCCCATGTTCTTTCAACTTCTTATGCAGGGATAGGAGCCCCCAGGGGCTCCTATAAGACAGATTTGAATTTTTTTCTAGCCCAATCATTGGCCAACCTGCTTCTCTAGCTATCACCTTTTTCTACCTGGCTTACTGTGAACCATGGTGCCATCTCTTGGACTTTTAAAACTGCCATCTTTACTATTACTTCTTTACTGAGTTTAGTCAAGGTTTTGTTTTGTTTTGTTTTGTTTCACTGCTAGTTAAATTGAAATGGCTTTTTTTAAAGCTGGCCTTAAAAAATTTTTTTCATGGGATCCTTTCAGGGCAAACAGAATTCTACATAGAAGGTCTAGTTAACCTTTGGCTAAACAAGGGATTTGAATAATATTTAGCCAAAATATGGAGGACAGTGTGACTTAGCTGGGTCTCAGCATCTTCTCAGAAGAATTGGGACGAGTATAAGAAAGCAGTCAAAGACCACCCAAGTTGAGAACAAAGATTCTTTATTCAGAGTTTGCAATGGAATCAACCACTTTCACTTTAGTTTGGCAGACAGCAAAGGCAGGCAGGGGAGTAGAAAAGCTTCATAAACCACTGCCATCGAGTCAATTCTGACTCACAGCAACCCTAGAGAACAGAGTAGAACGGCCCCATAGAGTTTCCAAGGAGCACCTGGCGGATTCGAACTGCCTACCTTTTGGTTAGCAGCTGTAGCACTTAACCACTACACCACCAGGGTTTCCCAGAAAAGCTTCACAGTAGGGAAAAAAAAGAAGGCCTCAGGTGTGCCTTGATTTGAGGCTGTTGGCATGGGGAAGCTGGAGGCCGCCTAACTAGAAACAGGGGAGGTAGGTAGCCTTTATGATTGCTTAGGGGATCATATTTGGCCTTCTCTGGTTGGTCCTAAATTGGAAGGGGAGGCAAAAATTAAAAAACTGTCAGTTATTGATTAAGTCCTGCCCATCTGGGGATCACTGGTACAGGAGTTGTTTGGCTTCCTGGGCTGATTGCTGCTGGTTGTGGGCCAGAGTTCCATTTTTGTGTGTATGTGAGATAATAGGTTTCTGTTATTTTATTTTTTTGCCGTTTCAACTTTTTACAGGTGTATGACTTATTGAGAGCAATTACATTAATCAGCTGCGCAACCCTACCGTTAATCAATGCAATTTTTCCATCACCATAAACCGAAACTCAGCACTTCATAAACAATAACCCCTCTTTCCCCCTCCCTTCTGCCCCTTGTAACCACTAAGAAACTTTGGCCTCTATACATTTGCCTGTTCTTTTTGTTTAAATGAGGTCATAAAATATTGTCCTTTTATGATTGACGTATTTCATTCAGCATAATGTCTTCAGGCTCCATCCATCGTGTATCAAGACTTCATTTCTCTTACCAGCTGAGTAGTATTCCACTGTACGTATGTATCACGTTTTGTTTATCTACTCGTCTTTTGATAGGCATTTTGGTTGTTTCTACCTTTTGGCTATTGTGAATAGTGCTGCAGTCAACACTGGTGTACAAATATCTGTTCGAGTGTCTGCTTTCAAGTCTTTTGGGAATATACCTAACAGTGGAATTGCTGGGTCATATGGTAGTTCTATTTTTGTTTTTTTGAGGAACTTCCACAATATTTTCCACAGCGGTTGTACCATTGGGCATTCCCAACAGCAATGGATAAGCGTTCCAATTTCCCCACATCTTCGCCAACATTTGTTATTTTCTTTTATGTCTTAGCCATCCTAGTGGGAGTGAAATGAAGTCTCATTGTGGCTTTGACTTGCATCTCTCTGATGGCTAATGACATTGAGCATCTTTTTATGTGTTTGGTGGCAATTTGAATGTCCTCTTTGGTGAAATGTCTATTCATATCTTTTGCCCATTTTATGATTGAGTTATTTGCCTTTTCGTTAAGTTGTTGAAGTTTTATATATACTTTGCCTATTGGATTATCAGATATATGGTTTCTGAAGATATTCTCCCAGTTGATACCTCGTCTTTTCACTTTTTTGGCAAAAGTCTTTTTTTTTTTTAATTTTTATTGTGCTTTAAGTGAAAGATTACGAGTCAAGTTGGACTCTCATACAAAAATTTATAAATACCTTGCTATATAGTCCTAATTGCTCTCCCCCTAATGAGACAGCTCACTCCTTCCCTCCTATATTTCTTTTCCTGTCCATTCGGCCAGCTTCTGACCCTCTCTACCCTGTCATCGCCCCTTCAGACAGGAGATGCCAACATAGTCTCATGTGTCTACTTGATCCAAGAAGTTCATTCTTCACCAGTGTCATTGTCTAGTCCAATAGTCTGGTCCAATCCCTGTCTGAAGAGTTAGCTTTAGGAATGGTTCCTGTCTTGGGTTAACAGAAGGTCTGGGGACCATGACCTCCAGGGTCCTTCTAGTATCAGTCAGACCATTAAGTCTGGTCTTTTTACGAGAATTTGAGGTCTGCATCCCACTACTCTTCTGCTGCCTCAGGGGTTCTCTGTTGTGTTCCCTGTCAGGGCAGTCATCGGTTGTAGCTGGGCACCATCTAGTTCTTCTGGTCTCAGGCTGATGTAGTCTCTGGTTTATGTGGCCCTTTGTGTTTCTTGAGCTCATAATTACCCTGTTTCTTTGGTGTTCTTCGTTCTTCTTTGCTCCAGGTGGATTGAGGCCCATTGATGCATCTCAGATGGCTGCTTGCTAGTGTTTAAGACCCCAGATGCCACTCTCCAAAGTGGGATACACAATGTTTTCTTAATAGATTTTATTATATCAGTTGACTTAGATGTCCCCTGAAACCATGATCCCCAAACCCCTGTCCCTGCTATGCTGGCCTTCAAAGCTTTCAGTTTATTCAGGAAACTCGTTTGCTTTTGGTTTAGTCCAGTTGTGCTGATCTCTCCTGTATTGTGTTGTCTTTCCCTTCACCTAAAATAGTTTTTGTGTACCACCTAATTAGTGAATACCCCCTCTCTCCCTCCCTCCTTCTCTACTCTTGTAACCATTAAAGAATATTCTCTTCTCTGTTTAAACTATGTCTCAAGTTCTTATAATAGCGGTCTTGTACAATATTTGTCTTTTTACAACTGACTAATTTCAATCAGCATAATGCCTTCCAGATTCCTCCATGTTATTAAATATATCACGGATTCATCATTGTTCTTTATTGATGTGTAATATTCCATTGTGTGAATATACCATTATTTATCCATTCATCCATTGATGGGCACCTTGGTTGCTTGCAACTTTTTGCTATTGTAAACAGTGGTGCAATGAACATGGGTGTGTGTATATCTGTTCGTGTAAAGGCTCTTATTTCTCTAGGATATATTCCAATGCTGTTAGAGTTTGTTTTATGTATCTTGCAGCCCTGTCATTTGGTGCATAAACATTTAATATGGTTATATTCTCCTGGTGTTTTGTCCCTTTAATCATTATGTATTGTCCTTTCTTATCCTTTGTGGTGGATTTAACTTTAAAGTCTATTTCGTCAGAAATTAATATTGCCATTCCTGCTCTTTTTTGTTTGTTGTTTGCTTGATATATTTTTTCCATCCTTTTTTTTTTTTTTTTTTTTTGAGTTTTAGTTTATTTGTGTCTCTAAGTCTAAGATGTGTCTCTTGTAGGCAGCATATAGATGGATCATTTTTTTTTTACCCATTCTGCCACTCTCTCTTTATCGGTGCATTTAGTCCATTAACATTCAGCGTAATTATGGATAGGTATGAGTTTAGTGCTGTCACTTTGAGGTCTTTTTGTGTGTGTTGTTGACAGTTTTGTTTTTCCCACTTAATTTTTTGTGCTGAGCAGTTTATCTTTGTATATTGTCTTTTCCTTTTATTCGTTGTTGATTTTGTTTCTGCTGAGTCTCTATTTTTTAGTTGTATCTTATTTTGATAAGTAAGATAGTTAGCCTCCTTTGTGGTTACCTTAATCTTTACCCTTATTTTTCTAAGTTTAAACCTAACTTTTATTTCTTTGGAAACCCTGGTGACGTAGTGGTTAAGTGCTGCAGCTGCTAACCAAAGGGTTGGCAGTTCGAATCCTCCAGGCACTCCTTGGAAACTCTATGAGGCAGTTCTACTCTGTCCTATAGGGTCGCTATGAGTCGGAATCAATTCAACAGCACTGGGTTTTTTTTTTTTTAATTTCTTTATATCACCTTGTCTTCCTCTCCATATGAAAGATCTATGTCTACATTTCTGAGTCCCTTTTTATTATTTTAATGTGCTGTTCTTTTACATAATGACATCGCTGTGTCCCCGTTTTGTGCGTTTTTTTATCTTGATTTATTTTTGTGATTTCCCTGTCTGGGTTAACATCTGGTTGCTCTGTCCAGTGTTCTAGTCTTGGGTTGATACCGGATATTATTGATTTTCTAACCAAAGAACTCCCTTTAGTATTTCTTGTAGTTTTGGTTTGGTTTTTACAAAATCTCTAAACTTCTGTTTATCTGGAAATGTCCTAATTTCACCTTCATATTTGAGAGACAGTTTTGCTGGATATATGATTCTTGGCTGGCAATTTTTTTCCATGAAAACTTTATGTAAGTCATCCCATTGCCTTCTCGACTGCATGGTTTGTGCTGAGTAGTCCAGGTTTACTCTTATTGACTGTCCTTTGTAGGTGACTTTTCTTTTATCCTAGCTGCTCTTAAAATTCTCTCTTTATCTTTGGCTTTGGCAAGTTTGATTATAACATTTTTTGGTGACTTTCTTTTAACATCTACCTTATGTGGATTTCGATGAGCATCTTGGATAGATATCGTCTCATCTTTCATGATATCAGGAAAGTTTTCTGCCAACAAAGGTTCAACAATTCTCTCTGTATTTTCTGTTCTCTCTCCCTGTTCTGGTACTCCAATCACTCATAGGTTATTTCTCTTGATGGAGTCCCACATGATTCTTAAGGTTTCTCCATTTTTTAAAATTCTTTTATCTGATTTTTCTTCAAATGTATTGGTGCCAGGTGCTTTATCTTCAAGGTCCCCAATTCTGCCTTCTGCTTGCTTGATTCTGCTCCTCTGACTTTCTATTGAGAGTACTAATTCCGTAATTTTATTGTTAATCTTCTTAATTTCTGATTGATGTTTCTCTATGGATTCTTGCAGCTTATTAAATTTTTCATTATGTTCTTGTAGAACCTTTTTGATTTCTTCAACTGTTTTATCTGTGTGTTCATTGGCTTGTTCTGCATATTGCCTGATCTCCTTCCTTATGTCTTGAAGAGTTCTGTATATTAATCTTTTGAGTTCTGCATCTGGTAATTCCAGGAAGTCATCTTCATCCAGAAGATCCTTTGATTTTGTGTTTTGAGAGCTTGTTGAAGCAATCATGGTCTGTTTCTTTACGTGGTTTGATATTGACTGTTTTCTCTGAGCCATCTATAAGTTATTGTATTAGTTTATCTTATGTTTGCATACTGTATCCTAGTTTCTCACTTTGTTTTGTTTTGATTATTTTCTCCATTGGGGCTCTGAAGTCCTGTCCCCAGATGGCTAGGGCTGTTATCAGGTATATCAGTCTAGAAGTCCATTCACTTTTCTTGTATGAGCTCAGCTCAGGTTTCTAGGTAGCTGATAATCAAGTGTGTGGTACAGGCTCTGTCCTACAGTCTTAGGGGGGCAGGGGTGATTGGAGTGGGTACCCGTATCTGGTTGCAGCAGGGGGTCATGCTCTAAACAAGGCAGGGGTCTGAGAACCATCCCCTGAGTGTCTCTGAGGAAATTGTGTCCCAGTTCCCTGGAGCGTTCAGGTGGGTGGGTTCTGCATAGGGACCATTGGCACCCAATGCTTTTGATTCTAAGGACTGAGAGGTGCCAGTTATCCTTGGACCCCTGTTGCAAGGGCTGGGTGACTTGAGAGGAGCCACCAGTCCTTAGGCCCCTGATGTGGGTAGGTGAGAACCCTGTTTAATAGGCAAAGCCATGTCAAATATCAAACACCGACCTCTCCACCACAAAGTTTAAACAGTCACAGTCTGCCAGCAAGGGGATATTCTCCTGGAATAGGCCCACACAGGTCTATGCGAGGGAAAGGTATTCAAAGTCCATGGACCGTTTATGCCTGGACGGAAGCTGCTTCTGTCCTGAGTGCCCCCAGTTAGTGGAGCTGGAAAATTATCTTTTCCCACTGTCATGCATTTATTCCTTCTCCAAGACTGGGAGCATGGCTCAGGGTGCCCAAATGGGCCTATATCAAAACCAAAACCAAACCAAACCCAGTGCCATTGAGTCGATTCTGACTCATAGCGACCCTGCAGGACAGAGTAGAACTGCCCCATAGAGTTTCCAAGGAGCGCCTGGTGGATTTGAGCTGCTGACCCTTTGGTTAGCAGCCATAGCACTTTAACCACTATGCACCAGGGTTTCCAAGGCCTAGGGAAATCAATAACCAGTGAAGCCAGGTTAGGGGTGGGGAGCACAGTAAAATATATGCAAGTACTTAGCTTTTGCTGAGAGTGCCGTTCTTCTCTGGTTCCAGAGGTGTGAGTAGGCTATGCAGCTGGCTGGTTCTCCCTGAGAAAACTGTGGCCAAATGCTACCACTAGCCCACTGCAGCCACTTCAGGGAATGGTACCTGACTGATCCCATCGATTCAGGTCTGGCAACTTCTCTCCACTTTTGAACGGTCTCACTCTCCCCCTGCCACTTAGTCCATTTTCTAACTTTGCCTTTGATGTTCAGGGCTCCTAGCTTGTCACAAATATAATCATTTCACTTGATTTTTCAGGTCTTTGTTGCAAGAGGGATCGTTGGTAGCATCTGGCTATTCTGCCATCTTGTCCCCTCCTCCCTGGCGAAGTCTTTAGTTTTTGTGAAGTCTCATTTATTTATTTTGTCTTTTGCTGTTTGAGCTTTTTTATTATATGAGATAATCCATTGTTAAAAGCTGGCCTGACAGATTTCTATTTCTATATGTGATTTGGCCATTGTTCATTTGTATATTCAGCCTCTTGAGCACTAGTATGAAAAGCTGTATTATTTTAAGAAATTTCTCCCTTCAATATTCTCATGGGTATTCACATCACAAATAACAAACCCAGGACTGTTTTGGTGAGATAATGTGAGGAGGTGGGATAGGAACTGAGTATATGGCTAAATGGGAAGTAACATTTAATCTGGTGAGGGAACAGTACTTGGGGTAAGAGAGGGAGATGCATTTTTGAAAACTGACATTCCCATTCTCCCTTCCTTACTCATTGACATCACTAGTTCTGTCCCCAGATTTTCCAACCTGCAACAATCTGGGATGGGAGAGAGAGCTAGTTTGAGGTATGGGTGGGCAAAGAAGGTTGTAAACAACTTTAAAATACATTTCTTCATTTAATTTTCATAACAGACTTGTGAAGAGTGTAGGGCAGTAAGTTACTTGACTTTGTATTTGAAATTCAAATAATCTGTCTGTGAGAGAAGTCAGTATTCAAATCTTACAGATAGTCCACCTTTGGATGAAAGCTTAAATTAAAAAAAAAAATCCCTTTCAACACTGGGAAAAAAATAATTTAATTGCAGTTTAATAAACATTTGTCCTGTCATTTTTTTTTTGTACCTACCAAAAACATTGTCTACAAAAGAAAGTCAAATGTAATTTACAGTGGTGATTTCATTAACCTTCATTAATAAGGAATTTTTCAGCCTCCTCTGAATGGGAAAGATCATTAATAATTGAAGTGGTGGTATGACCCCGAATTGTTTCCAGGTCAGCCTTCACAAATTCTCTATTCTTCAAGCCAAAAGGGCTGCTGGCTATTCCCAGAATACTATTCTTTGCACTTTGTGGTCTCTGGGTCTTGGCATAGTGTATTGTTCCCTCACCCTGAGATGCTTCTGGCCTGCCCTACCTTCCTGATCAGCCAAGTCTAATCATAATAATCTCTCAGGGCTCTTTCCTTTTTTTTTTTTTGCTCCAGGAAGCCTTTTCTGATTTCATCAGCTAAATGCAAGTGTTCTTTTTAAATCCAAATAACACTTTGCTTAAACTCTTGTATCTCCTCCTACCCTCTTGCCCAATACATTCACACATGGGACATTCAACAAATAGTTTTTTAATTAAAATTTGAAATAAACTATTAAATTTGCTAAATTGGAAGTTTTCTGGATAGTGCATGAGGTTTTTTCATTTTTTTATTTATTCATTCAACAAAAAGTTACCAAATGTCTCCTATTTGCAGGGCCCAATTGCCAAAGCTGACTATCTTAGTCATCTAGTGCTGCTATAACAGAAATACCACAAGTGGATGGCTTTAACAAGAAGAAATTTATTCCTTCACAGTAAAGTAGGTTAAAAGTCCAAATTCAGGGTCTCAGCTCCAGGGGAAGGCTTTCTCTCTCTGTTGGCCTTCTCATCAATCTTCTCCCAGACTAGGAGCTTCTCTGAACAGGGATCATGGGTCTAAAGGATGGGCTCTGCTCCCAGCACTGCTTTCATGGTAGTATGAGGTCCCCCACCTTTCTGCTTGCTTCCCTTTCCTTTTATCTCTTGTAAGATAAAACATGGTGTAGGCCACACCCCAGGGAATCACCACTTACGTTGGATCAGGGATGTGACCTGAGCAAGGGCCAGGCAGAGATTATGATTTATAACACATAGGAAAATCACAAAATGGAGGACAACTACACAGTGCTGGGAATCATGGCCTAACCAAGTTGACACATGTTTTTGGGGGACACAGTTCAATCCATTACAGTGACATAGATGTAGAGTGGTGGATTCAGTATTGAAACCCAGGATTGTCTGACTCCAGGGCCAGTACTCTTATCCACTATATAGATTTCAAAATCTAGAGGTTCCTGAATGCTGGGTGGCTTCATTTTAGGACAGGTATTAGCTCTCTCTTTCTTCCCCTTAAAAAATTATACGTATTTCACTGGCACCTTTTTTTTCTTAACCTTTTATTTTGGACTAATATAAGACTTACAGAAAAGTTGCAAAAGTAGTACAGAGAGTTCCCGTATACCCCTCCCCCAGTTTCCCTCAATGTTGACATATGTACAACAGTGTTCTAAACTGGGAAATTAACATTGATGTTAAATAAACTATAGACCTTGCTTGAATTTCACCAGTTTTTCTACTGATGACCTTTTTCTGATCCAGGATACTATCAGAGCAGTCGGTGGTGGTTGCTGGGCACCATCTAGTTCTTCTGGGCTCAGGCTGGAGGAGGATGTGGTTCATTAGTCCTTTGAACAAGTATTTTCCTTGAGTTTATGGTTTTCTTCATCCTCCTTTGCTGTGAGTGTGATGGGACCAATAGATAGCTTTTAAGACCCCAGATGCTATTTACCAAAGTAGGATGTGGAACATTTTCTTCACAAAATACGTTATGCCAGTTGACCTAGATGTCCCTTGAGACCATGGTCCCCAGACCTCAGCCAGAGTAACTCAGTCTCTCAAGGTATTTGGATGTGTCTTAGAAGCGTCTATGAATTTGTCTTGGTCAAGTTGTGCTGACTTCCCTTATATTGTGTGTTGTCTTTCCCTTCACCAAAGTTAACACTTGTCTACTATCTAGTTCAGGATTTCTCCCCTTCTTAACCCTCCCCTCTCTTGTAACCATTAAAGATTGTTTCTTTCTGTGTGTAAACCTTTTCTTAGGTTTTTATGGTAGTGGTCTCGTATAATATTTGTCCTTTTGTGGTTGACTTATTTCACTCAGCACAATGCTGTCCAGATTCATCCATGTTGTGAGATGTTTCAGGGATTCATCATTGTTTTTTATCATTTTGTAGTATTCCATCGTATGACTATACCATAATTTGTTTATACATTCATCCATTGATGGGCACCTACATTGTTTCCATATTTTTGCTATTGTGAACAGCATCACAATGAACATGAGTGTTCATATATCTATTCATGTGATATGTATATTCCTAGGATATATTCCAAGGAGTGGGATTGATGGATCTTTGGTACTTCTATTTCTAGGTTTTTAAGGAAGTGCCAAATCGATTTCCAAAGTGGTCGTACCATTTTACATTCCCATCAGCAGTGCATAAGAGTTCAATCTTCCCATAACCTCTCCAACATTGTTATTTTCTCTCTCTCTTTTTTTAAAATTAGTGCCAGTAATGTCTGGGTGAGATGGTGTTTCACTGTAGTTTTGATTTGCATTTCTTCAATGGCTATTATTCAGATTTATGCACCAACTGCTAAGGCCACAGAGGAAGAAACTGAAGATTTTTACCAACATTTGCAGTCTGAAATTGATCAAACATGCAATCAAGATGCCTTGATAATTACTGGTGATGGAATGTGGAAGTTGGAAACAGAGAATAAGGACTGGTAATTAGAAAATATGGCCTTGGTGATAGAAACCATGCCAGAGACCGCATGATAGAATTTTGCAAGAACAACCACTTCTTGGTTGAAAATACCTTTCAACAACATAAACAGAGGCTATAAATGTGGACCTTGCCGGATGGAACGTACAGGAATCAAATTAACTGTATCTGTGGAAAGAGTTCATCAAAAGCTCAATATCGTTACTCGCACAAAGCCAGGGGCTGTCTTAGTCATCTAGTGCTGCCATAACAGAAATACCACAAGTGGATGGCTTTAACAAAGAGAACTTTATTTTCTCACAGTCTAGTAGGTTACAAGTCCAAATTCAGGGCGTTGTCTCCAAGGGAAAGCTTTCTCTCTTTGTCAGCTTTGGAGGAAGGTCCTTGTCCTCAATCTTCCCCTGGGCAAGGAGCTTCTCGGGCACAGGACCCCATGTCCACAGGACATGCTCTGCTCCTGATGCTGCTTTCTTGGTGGTATGAGGTCCCCAACTCTCTGTTTGCCCCCATCCCAGGGAAACTCCCTTTATATTGGATCAGGGAGGTGACCTGAGTAAGGGTGTTGTTATAATCCCACTCTAATTCTCTTTAGCATAAAATTACAATCACAAAGTGGAGGACAACCACACAATACTGGGAACCATGGCCTAACCAAGTTGACACGTATTTTTTTTTGGGACACAATTCAATCCATTACAGGGGCCAAGTGTGGAAAAAATCATCAATTACTCTTGTGCAAGTTCAAGTTGAAGCTGAAGAAAATTAGAACAAGTCCATGAGAGCCAAAGTACAACCTTGAGTATATCCCACCTGAATTTAGAGACCACCTCAAGAATAGATTTGATGGGTTGAACACTAATGACTGAAGACCAGATGAGTTGTGGAATGACATCAAGGACATCATACAAGAAAAAAGCGAGAGGTCATTAAAAAGACAGTAAAGAAAGAAAAGACCAAAACAGATGTCAGAAAAGACTCCAAAATTTGTTCTTGAACATCTAGTAGCTAAAGTGAATGGGATAAATGATGAAGTAAAAGAACTGAACAGAAAATTTCAAAGGGTAGCTCAAGAAGACAAAGTGAAGTATTATAATGACATGTGCAAAGACCTGGAGTTAGAAAACCAAAAGGGAAGAACACATTCTGCATTTCTCAAGCTGAAAGAACTGAAGAAAAAATTCAGACCATGAATTACAATATTGAAGGATTCCATGGGCAAAATACTGAACGACTCAGGAAATATCAAAAGAAGGTGGAAGGAATACACAGAATCACTGTACCAAAAAAGAATTGGTCGACATTCGATCATTCAGGAGGTAACACATGATCAAGAACCGATGGTACTGAAGGAAGAGGTCCAAGCTGCACTGAAGGTGTTGGTGAAAAACAAAGCTCAGAGAATTGACAGAATACCAATTGAGATGTTTCAACAAACGGATGCAGTGCTGGAGGTGTTCAGTCATGTATGCCGTGAAATTTGGAAGACAGCTACCTGGCCAACTGACTGGAAGAGATCCACATTTATGCCTATTCCAAAGAAAGGTGATCCCATAGAATGCAGATACTATATAACAATATCGTTAATACCACCCACAAGTAAAGTTTTGCTGAAGATCATGTAAAACCCTTTGCAGTAGTACATTGACCGGGTACTGTTAGAAATTCAGGCCAGATTCAGAAGAGGACATGGGACGAGGGTTATCATTGCTGATGTCAGATGTATCTTGGATGAAGATGTTTATCTGGGTTTCATTGAGCATGCAAAGGCAATTGACTTTGTGGATCATAACAAATTATGGATAACATTGTGAAGAATGGGAATTCCAGACCACTTAATTGTGCTAATGAGGAACTGTATATAGACCAAGAGGCAGTCGAGCAGACAGAAAAAGGGGATACTGCATAGTTTAAAGTCAGGAAAGGTGTGTGTCAGGGTTGTATCCTTTTACCATACTTACTCAAGCTACATGCTGAGCAAATTATCTGAGAAGCTGGACTATATGAAGAAGAACATGGTATCAGGATTGGAGGAATACTCATTAACAACCTGTATTATGCAGATGACAACATCTTGCTTGCTGAAATTGAAGAGGACCTAAAGCACTTACTGATGAAGATTAAGGACTACAGCCTTCGGTATGGATTACATCTCAACATAAAAAAACAAAAATCCTCAGGACTGGACCAATAAGCTCCATCATGATAAACAGAGAAAATGTTGAAGATGTCAATGATTTAATTTTAATTGGATCTAAGACAAGGAGCAAAGGCCCTGAGATCAGAGGATGCCTGTTTGAGAAACAGTAAAAAGACTGGTGTGGTTAGAGGAGAAGAAAGTAAAAGAGAAATAGGCTTTACTATAAGGGAGGTGATAGGGGGTTAATTGTGGAACCTAGAGACTTAGTAAGACAGAGAACAGAGGGGCCCCCAAATCTGCAAACAAAGTAAAAAGAAATGGACCAGGGCACAGAAACAAAGCCATTCCCCAGAACACTAGGGCAGGGTATCTAAAAATAGCCAGCAAACTTCTTTAAAGTTGCCTTTCAGAAACAGCTGGGGAAAACCAGGCCCAGGGATATGCGCAGAACAGCCACCTGTGACCTCTGTGTGACCTCCCACCATGGGCAGTGAGGGGCTACAGTCCCAGCCGGGGAATCGAACCTAGGGAGTGGGAGACTGCGCAGGCGTGACACCCCATAATAAGTCCTGCTACGAATCCCAGAGGCCTCCGGGAAAAGAGCCATCTTGGAAAGCTACTGCACACGCACCTTAGTTAACATATCCCAGCCTGTGTCTATGAATAAACATGAATCTTTTCCCACCCAAGAACTTTTAAGAACTCAGGCCTGTCTTTTGTTCTGTGAGATGATGGTATGCATTGCTCTAGCGCCTCCTCATCTCCGCTTGCAAGCCTCTTCAATAAAGCTTTGCTTGTGAGGAAAACTACGTGCCTTACCTGCTTATTCTTGACCAGTGAGAGGCAAGAACCTTATTCCAGTAACAGATCCACAATCAATGCCCATGGAAGCAGCAGTCAAGAAACCAAACAACGTATTGCATTAGACAAATCTGATGCAAAAAAACCTCTTCAAAGTGTTCAAAAGCAAAGGGTTCATTTTAAGGACTAAGGTGTGCCTAACCCAAGCCATGGTGTTTTGTATCATCTCACGTGCATGGGAAAGCTGGAGAACCAATAAAGAAGACCAAAGAAGAATCGATTCTTTTGAATTATGCTGTTGGCCAAGAATACTGAATATACCATGGACTCCCAGAAGAATGAACAAATCTGTCTTGGAAGAAGTAGAGCCAAAAGCCTCCTTTGAGGCAGGGATGGTGAAACTTCATCTCACATACTTTGGACATGTTATCAGGAGGGACCAGTTCCTGGAGAAAGATTTAATGCTTGGTAAAGTAGAGGTTCAATGAAGGAGAGGAAGACTCTTGATGAGATGGACTGACACAGTGATTGCAACAATGGGCTCAAGCATAACAATGACTGCGAGGATTGGGCAGGACCAGACAGTGTTTTGTTCTGTTGTACATAGGGTTGTTATGAATTAGAACCAATCTGATGACACCTAACAATAATGACTACAGTGACTAGTGATCCTGAGCTTTTCCTCATGTGTCTGTTAGCTGCCTGAATTTCTTCTTTGGTGAAGTGTCTGTTCATATAATTTGACCATTTTTTAATTGGATTATTTGTCTTTTTGTTATTAAGTGTTGAAGCATTTTATGGCTTTTAGAAATTAAACTCTCTTTGGATATGTCCTAGTGAAATTTTTTTTCCTGGTTTGTAACTTCTCTTTTTACTCTTTTGGTGAAGTCTTTTGATGAGCATAGTGTTTAATTTTTAGGAGCTCCCAGTTATCTAGTTTATCTTCTGGTGTTTGTGCATTGTTAGTTATGGTTTTGTACTTATGCCATGTATTAGGGCCCCTAGCATTGTCCCTGTTTTTTCTTCCATGATCCTTATTGTTTTTTGTTTTATATTTAGGTTTTTGATCCATTTTGAGTTAGTTTTTATGTATGGTGTGAGGTGTGGGTCCTGTTTCATTTTTTTATAGAGGGACGTCCTGTTTTGGCAGCACCATTTGTTAATCAGAGTATCTTTTCCCCATTTAATGTACTTTGTTCCTTTGTCAAAGATCAGCTGACCATAAGTGGGTGGATTTACGCCTGGGTTCTTGATTCTGTTCCATTGGTCTATGTGTCTATCACTGTAATGGTGTAAGGTTGGTTTGACTACCGTGGCTCTGAGATCAGGTAGTGTGAGGCTTTCTACTTTGTTCTTTTTCTTCAATAATGCATTGCTTATCCTGGCCTTTTTCCTTTCCATATAAAGTTGGTGATTAGTTTTGCCATCTCACTAGAGAATGCTGTTGGTATTTGGATAGAGATTGCTTTATATCTGTAGGTCGCTTTGGGTGTAATTGACATTTTCACAATGTTGAGTCTTCCTATCCATTAGCATGCTATGTTTTTCCATTTTTGTAGGTCTCTTTCGGTTTCTTGCAGTACTGTTTTGCAATTTTCTTTGTATAGGTCTTTTTTTGTCCCTGGTTAGATTTATTCCTAAGTATTTTATATTTTTAGGGGCTATTATGGAAACCCTGGTGGCACAATGGTTAAGAGCTACAGGTCGACCAAAATGTCGGCAGTTTGAATCCACCAGGTGCTCCTTGGAAACTCTATGGGGTAGTTTTAGTCTGTCCTATAGTGTCTTCACGAATCAGAATCAACTTGACAGCAATAGGTTTGGTTTTTGTATTTTTTTAGGGGCTATTATAAATGGTATTGTTTTCCTGATTTCCTTTTCAAAGTTCTGTTTGTTGGTGTATAGGAACCCAACCTGTTTCTTTTTTTTTAATTAATTTTTATTGTGCTTTAAGTGAAAGTTTACAAATCAAGTCAGTCTCTCATACAAAAATTTATACACACCTTGCTATACACTCCTAATTGCTCTCCCCCTAATTAGACAACACACTGCCTTCTCAACTGTCTCTCCTCGTGTCCATTCGGGCAGCTCCTGGCTTCTTCTGCCCTCTCATCTCCCCTCCAGGCAGGAGATGCCAACACAGTCTCATGTGTCTACTTGATCCAAGAAGTCCGTTCTTCACCAGTAGCATTTTCCATCCCGTATTCCAGTCCAATCCCCGTCTGAAGAGTAGGCCTTGGGAATGGTTCCTGTCTTGGGCCAACAGAAGGTCTGGGGACCACGACCTTTGGGGTCCTTCTAGCCCCAGTCTGACCATTAAGTCTGGTCTTCTTAAGAGAATTTGGGGTCTGCATCCCACTGCTCTCCTATTCTCTTGGGGGTTCTCTATTGTGTTGCCTGTCAGGGCAGTCATCATTTGTGGCCAGGCACCATCTAGTTCTGGTCTCAGGCTGATGTAGTCTCTGGTTTATGTGGTTCTTTCTGTCTCTTTGGCTCATGGTTACCTTGTTTCTTTGGTGTTCTTCATTCTTCCTTGCTCCAAGTGTGTTGAGGCCAATTGATGCATCTTAGATGGATGCTTGCCAGTGTTTAAGACCCCAGATGCCACTCTCTAAAGTGGGATGCAGAATGTTTTCTTAATAGATTTTATTATGCCAATTGACTTAGATGTCCCCTAAAGCCATGGTCCCCAAACCCCCGCCCCTGCTTTGCTGGCCTTCGAAGCATTCAGTTTATTCGGGAAACTGCTTTGCTTTTGGTTTAGTTCAGTTGTGTTGACCTCTCCTGTATTGTGTCCAACCAGTTTTCGTATGTTTATCTTGTATTCTGTTATTCCACTGAATCTTTCTATTCGTTCCAGTAGTTTTTTTGTGGTATCTTTGCGGTTCTGTATGTATAGGATCATATCATCTGCGAATAGAGACAGTTTTGCTTCTTCCTCCCCTATTTGGATGATCGTTTTTTCTTTTTTTCTTGCCTCATTTCTCTAGCTAAGACTTCTAGCACATTGTTAAATAGGAGTGGTGATGAAGGGTGTCCTTGTCTTGTTCCTGTTCTCAGCAGAATGCTTTCAGAGAATAATGTTGGCTGTCATGTTGTATAGATGCCCCTTATGTTGAGAAATTTTCCTTCTATTCCTATTTTATTGAGACTTTTTTTTTTTTAAATCAGGAATTGTTGTTGGACTTTATCAAATGTCTTTTCTGCATCAGTTGAGATGATCGTGTGATTCTTTTTTTTTATTGTTGTATTTATGTGGTGGATTATGTTGGTTGATTTCTATTGCTGAACTAACCTTGTGTTTGTGGTATGAATCTCACTTGAATGTGGTGTACCAATTTTTTGATACAACGCTGAATTCTACTGGCTAGAATTTTGTTGAGAAATTTTGCATCTATATTCATGAAAGATCTCGGTCTGTAATTTTCTTTTTTGGCATCTTTGCTGGGTTTTGGTATCAGGGCTATGCTGGATTCACAGAATGAGTTCGGTAGCATTCATTCCTTTTCTGTGCTCTGATATAGTTTGAGTAGTACTGCTGTGATCTCTTCTCTGAATATTTGGTAGACTTCTCCAGTGAAGCCATCTGGGCCAGGGTTTTTTTTTTGGAGGGGGAGTGTTTTTTTTTTTTTTTTTAATTACCTTTTTAATCTCCTGTTATGGGTCTGTTCACATTTTCTATCTCAGTTTGTGTTAGTTTAGGTAGGTACTGTGTTTCTAGAAATTTGTCTATTTCCTCTAGGTTCTCAAATTTGTTGGAGAACAATTTTTCATAATAGTCTGTTATGATCCTTTTTATTTCAGTTGGATCTGTTATAACGTGTCCTGTCTCATTTCTTATTTGGGCTATTTGCTTCCTCTCCTGTTTTTCTTCTGTCAGTTTGGCCAGTAGTTTGTTGATTTTGTTGATCCTTTCAAAGAACCAACTTTGGTCCTGTTGGTTCTTTCTATTATTTTTCTCTTCTCTATTTTATTTCTTCCCCTCTCTTTATTATACCCTTTCTTCTGGTGGCTGTGGGCTTCTTCTGCTGTTTTCTATTTGTTCGAGTTGTAGGGTTAATGTTTTGATTTTTGCCTGTTCTTCTTTTTAGATGTCTGTGTTTATGCTATAAATTGACTTCTTAGTACTGCCTTTGCTGTATCCTAAAGGTTTTGGTATGATGTGTTTTCATTCTTATTTGATTTTAGAAATTTTTTTGGTTCCATCTTTGATTTCTTCTATTACCCATTGGTTTTTAAGCAAGTTGTTATTCAATTTCCATGTATTTAATTTTTTTCCCTTGATCTTGCTGGTATTGTTTTCTACTTTTATGGAGTTGTTATCAGAGAGAATGCTTTGTATTATTTTGGTGTTTCAGATTTTATTGAGGGTTACTTTATGGCCTAAAATGTGGTCTGTTTAGGAGAACATTCCATGTTCATTGGAAAAGAATGTCTACTTTGCTGCTGTTGGGTGGAATGTTCTTTATGTGTCTATGAGATCAGGTTGGTTGATTGTATCATTTAGATCTTCTTTATCTTTGTTGAGTTTCTTTCTAGATGTTCTATCCTTTACCAAAAGTGGTGTGTTGAAGCCTCCTACCATTATTGTGGAAATATTTATTTCATTTTCAGTGCTTTTAGAGTTTTATGTATTTTGGAGCCCTGTTGTTGGGTGCATATATATTTATTAAGGTTATGTCTTCTTGGAGGATTGCCCCTTTAATCATTATATCATGTCTTTCCTTGTCTTTTATGGTTGATTTTGACTTAACATCTATTTTATGTGAGATTAGTATTGCCACTCCTGCCCTTTTATGGTTACTGTTTGCTTCATATATTTTTTCATCCTTTGATTTTTATTATATTTGTCTAAATTTTGTCTCTTGCAGACAGCATATTGATGGGTTGTGTTTTTTTTTTATCTGTTCTGCCACTCTGTCTCTTTACAGATGCATTTAAGCCATTTTCATTCAGTGTGATTATTGTAGATACGTGTTTATTGCTGTGATATTATCGTGGTTTTTTTGTTTGTTTTTTGCTGTCCTTTTCTTTGGATCCCTGGTGGAGCAGTGGCTTAAGAGCATGGCTGCTAACCAAAAGGTGAGCAGTTTGAATCCACCAACCACCCCTTTGAAACCCTACTCTGTCCTATAGGGTCACTATGAGTCAGAATTGACTTGACGGCAATGGGTTAGGATTACTTTTTTGGTTTGGTACTTTTCTCTGTTCCTCTTACTTCCCTGTTCTGAGTTCCTTTAGTTTGTGGATTTTCTTTTCTTTTCTTTCATTATTATAGATTTTGTGTTTATTGAGTCTTAATGTTTTTCTTCTTTTTAATTCTGATTGGTGGGTTTGTTAACTTTCTTTGTGGCTACCTTGACATTTATCTTTATTGTCCTAAGTTTCAGCCAATCTTTTATTACTCGATATCTCCTCGACTCTCTCTCCATTTCAAAGTTCTATACCTACACCATTTATTCCCCCTTTTATTGTTTTGACACTGTTGTCATTTAAAGATTGATATCTCTGTTTTAAGTCTTTTAGCTTTGTTTTATTATTGAGAGTTCTTTAGCTTGGTTGGTATCTGTCTGATGCTGTCCTGTGTTCTAGATCCTGGTTATTGTCTGATGTTGGTTCTCTAACTGAAGAACTCTTTAATATTTCTTGTAAGTTTGGTTTGGCTTTTACAAATTCCACTGATTTCTATTTATCTGGAAATGTCCTAATTTTGTCATCATATTTGAAAGTGGGTTTTGCAGGATATATTATTCTTGGTTGGCAATTTTTTTATTCCCAAAGTTTTATGTATGTCATCCCATTGCCTTCTTCCCTGCATAGTTTTTGTTGAGTAATCAGATCTTAGTCTGACTTCTCGTTTTTTTTTTTTTCTTGAGCTGCTCTCAAGATTCTTTCTTCATCTTTGGTTTTGACAAGTGTGATTATGATATATCTTGGTGACTTTCTTTTGTAGTCTATCCTCTTTGGGTTCATTGAGCTTTGGGTGGCCAGGTATTTGTCTTTCATGATATTTGGGAAGTTTTCTGCCAGCAAATCTTCAACAATCTTCTCTATGTTTTCCATTTTCTCCCCCTGTTGTGGAATTCTTGATTGTGTTCCACATAGTTCTTAGGTTTTCTTCATTTTTCTTTACTTTTTTTTCCTCTGATTTTTCCTACAAAGTGGCATCCATGGATTTGTCTTCAATGTCATTAATTCTGTCTTCCATGGTTTCAAATTTGTTCCTAAAACCTTCTATTGAGTTGTCTGTTTCTGAAATTTTGTTGTTTATCTTTTGGAATTCTTGTTGCTGTTTTTGTATGATTTCTAATTATTTATTTTGATGTTTTGTTCTTGTATGGTTTTCTTGAATTCTATTGCTTTGCCTGTGTTTTCCTTGTTTTTGGTTATGTTTTCATTCGTTTTGTCTATGTTTTCCATGATTTTGCCTATTTTTTCTTTGGTTTCATTTGTGTTTTCTTTGATGTCTTTCCTAATCTCTTCCCACCACCCACCCCAGTGCAGTTGAGTCAATTCTTGGAGATCCCTAAATATTGCTTTTTTTGAATTTCATATCAAATAGTTCTACTGCCTTTTCTTCTGCTTGACAGTCGTCTGATTCTTTATTTTGGTCATTTGCTGTTGCCACTTATCCTGCTCTTTTATGTATTTTGAGACTGTCTGCTTTCTCTGAGACATGGTTTTATTTTCTTTATTGATTGTGTATTCATTTGTTACACCCTGCTTTTTTGTTTTGTTTTTGATATGCCGGGGAGGTGGGCTAGGCATGGTTTGTTTCTTGCTCATTTGCTCGATAGCGCTCACCTGTCCAGGTGAGCAGGGCAGTAGCAGGCTGGGCAACTCTGCTTCACTGTACACTGGTTTGGTGAAGTGGCTGAGGGCAGATGGGGTGGGCTCTGTCTGCCTCCTGATGTTGGTTTAGCAATGTGGAGTGTTTACAGATCCTTTCCAGATAGGCAGGGGTATTGGACAGGGAGGAGTAGGGATTCACTTCCCACCGTTCAGCTATTGGTCAAGTGATGGGGGAGGAGGGGTGTTGTGAGCCCAATGTGATGGCAGGCATGAGCACCAGGGATGCTGTAGGTGAGGCAGCATGGTGAGGGCTGATAGGAAAGTGGGGTGACTTATGGGGCTATCGGGTGGAGACAGAAAGGAGAGAGAAATAAAGAAAAAACAGTAGCAGGCAGGGAGGGGCTAGGCTGAACTGGGGACCAGCGAGAATGGGGTGGAGGTCACATATGGGGTAGGTGGGAGTTAAAATGAAAAAATATGAAGAAAAATAATAAAAGAATAAAATAAATGGTGATGTGGCGGGGGTGGGTCAGAACTGGGGCAGTGGCATGCTGGTGACCCTCTATCAATGGCGGCATGGTGGGGGCTGGCAGGAGGGGGAGGGAGGTGACTTACAGGGCCAGGTGGGAGGAAGAAAGAAATATAAGTAAGGGAAAAAAAGAAAAACAAATGGCAGCACAGCTGGGGCCAGGAATTGGGGCTGGAGTGATCACAGGTTCCAGTGGGAAAGAAGGGAAGGTGGCTTATGGAGCTATGTGGAAGGCAGAAAAAAAGGAAGAAAAGAAAGCAAAAATAAATGGCACTGTGGTGGAAGCCGGCATATGAGGGCAGGGTGGATGCAGGGCAATGGCAGGCTGGTGGCTCTCTAGACACAGCAGTGAAGTGGGGGCTTCCAGGAAGGGGGAAAGGTGGTGTATGGGGCTATGTGGGAGGAAGATAGGAAAGGATGAAAGAGAAAAAAAAAAGAAAAAAATAGCAGTGCAGTCAAGGCCGACCAATGGAGGTGGGATGGATCAGGAGGCTGGTGGAAAGGGAGCAGAGATGACATACTGGGCTAGGCAGGAGGGAGAAAGATAAAGAAAATAAAATAATGACTCTCTAGCCAAGCAGTGCCACATGGCCCAGTGGGAAGGGGTAGAGTTGGCATGAGGGGTAAGAAAGTGTGTTTCCCTGATTACCTGGTGCTCTGTCTCCTGTTGGGAGCTCCATGAAGTTGCCTTCCCGTACTGCCTGTTTGTGTTGTTGCTGGCTGTATTACAAGATGGCGACACTGTACCCTGTTGGTTGGCAGGGGACCTCCACTCCGTATCTCTCCTTGTTCTCTGTTTTTCATCAGTTTCTTCTTCCATTTTGTGTTTGATCTAGTTTTTTATCCCTTTGTTTGATGCTCAGTTTTCCAGGATTGATGATTGTATCTGTTTAGTTTTTTGGGTCTTTGCTGCAGAGGGATGGCACCCTCCGGCCTTGACACTTTTGAAGAGTTCTGGTCACTTCAGTGTGGGTTCATTTGGTGTTTTGTCACAATGAGAATGAAGTTATTCACTTTTGGCAAGAATATCAAATTATGTTGTCTTTCCCAGTGCATCATGTCAAAGGATTTATGATATCAATACTTTTTTTCTGATGATGTTAACCTTGATCACTTGGTTAAGGTGGTGCCTGAGGGTTTCTCACTGTAAAGAATAAATATCTTTACTTTGTGATGTGTAAATATCTTGTGGAGAGATACTTTGACATTATGCAAATAACCTTTTTCTCCCCAAAATTTCACCTGTTAATTTTAGCATCTATTGGTGGGCCTTCTTTTTTTTAAATCATGATTAATATATAGGTAACAAAACATTTGCTGTTTCAACGATCTTCACATGTATAGTCCAGGGTCACTGATGCCTTTTTAAGCTATTGTTTAGTCTTGGTTTCAAAATTGCCATTAAAATATTTTTTTCTATTACTATAGGATAAAGCCCAAAACCAAAACCAAACCCTTTGCTGCTGAGTCAATTCCAACTCATAGCGACCCTGTAGGGCAAAATAGAACTGCCCCCATAGGATTTCCAAGGAGCAGTTGGTGGATTTCAACTGCTGACCTTTTGGTTAGCAGCCGAGCTCTTAACCACTGCATTACCAGGCCTCCTAATATAGGATAACCCCATTAAAAGTAAAGAGTACCTAATATTTTTCAGGTAGGACAGTATTGGGTAGTATTGTACTGTCCAGGGGAAGATTCAGGTTTGTAGGTCCTTAGCTGACCCATTTTTTTTTTTTTGTGGCTGTTTTAAAAAAAAAAAATTACAATAAGTGTGAAGTATTCAGTATAGGAAAAGAAATCATGACACTTTACTAGAGCATTGAAGAGTTAGGAACCTTTTCTCTAAGCTCTAAGCTTTTTTTTTTTTTTCTCTAAGCTTTTAGGCAATTTACCAGAAATGATTCCTCATTGCAACTTGATTTCTTCTCCTTACTTCGAATACTTTATGCATCCTGACCACTCCCAGCACTCACAGGGGTCCCTGCACGTAAGGTTTCATTACCTTCTCAGTAAGCCCATCGCAGTGATACACATGGTTAACGCATGCGGCTACTAATGAAAAGGTTTGTGGTTTGAATCCATACAGAGATGCCTCAGAAGAAAGACCTGGAGATCTACTTCTGAAAAAATAAGCCATTGAAAATCCTACGGAACACAGCTCTACTCTGACACACATGGGGTCCACCATGAGTCAGAATCTACTTGATGGCAAATGGTTTAGTTTTGGTCTAATGGGAGCTTTTGAATTAATTGTCTGGATTTCTTTATTTGTTTTCTCAGGAAATGGAGGTACTTTATTAGGAATAGCCTTTTGAAACACAAAAGTTAAAAGAATTAAAAAGAAATTTGGTGATAGCATTGGGTAGGCTACTGTCATTGTAGAAAGAATTTGACATGAATATAATTTTCTTTTAAAGAGAACAAAATATATAATGAAAATCTATTCTTAAATGAATAATGCCATCACCAAAGGATTCACTGAGGTTCCTATGGCTTAAATACTACATTAAGAATAATATTAACCAGAATCAACCACTTCAATTTTAAAAAATCATGGAAGTGACTGAATTTCATTGAAGACTTTAGGTCCTTTTTCCCGAAGCTCTGGGGAAACACTGGTTATTCGGTGTGTAACACACAGAACCTGCAGCAGGGGGCCTCATCGCAGCATGCTTGACTTTTCTTTCTTCATGAAAGGAGAAAATTTTCTCTCCATTGCTCTACATCTGTTCAGTCATTCTGGAACTTGAAATATGTTCATTAAAAAAAATCTATTTTAAACATCAATTTTACTATTTTGAGAATGTAGAGTGCAATATCGGCCTTAAGAACCCTTTTTCTTGGCTCCCATTTTTTTTTTTTTTTGGAGGTTTGAAATTTTGACAGTTTTCTTCACTTCCTTCCACAGTGGGTGGGGAATTGTATAATCTCTTGTGTTTTTCCTTGCCGGTTGTCACTTGCCTTATTGAGGCCATACAATTTATTGTTAGATCATTATGAGAACACATTTACTTAAATTATGTTACTTTATTCAAATATCAGAAAAATTACATGGAAGCAGTTTATAATGTAATATCACACTTATTAGCTCCTCCAGTTACCTTTCATCTAATTGTGCTGAAGTTCTACCCCAGTTATTTATATATAAGGAAACAAGCTATGGGTTATAATTATGTCAGAGATTTAAAGTAGAATGGCTTTAAGTCCATTGAGTCCATTAATTTAGGCTGCCTGGGTTATTCTGTGGGATCACCTAGTGATTCGTTGGACCGTGGTCAGGACTGATAACGGCAGAGAGGATAAGAGGATTAGCGGAGCTGCTGCAGATCAGTGCACCATGAGTATGGAGACACAGGTTTGCACTTAATCCTGGCCAGCTCCTTTTGAACACTATTTTCTAGGACAGAGCTGCTTCAGCAGAATGCAAGTATTTTAATAACTTAGGGTTCTGTGATTAGACACAATCTTTTTTGAGATCTCAACCTGGTTTCTTATAATTATGTTCACAGAGACTTTTTAATCTCATTCTACTGTTACTCACTCTTGCTAAAAGCACATGTCTAAAATCCTGTCTATTTATTTTTAAGTGATTTTAATCATCCTTTAGAAAGGGCATATTTTAGAGCTAAAAGAGAATTTCTGAATAATGAATTCTGGTTTATTACTACCTTTTGGAATCCTTGTTTCTTGAGGAGCTTGAATAATTTAATCTATTGGAGAACGTAACCCTCTATATAAACATTTTATAGAAAAGTGTCATTTTTTTAAGCTTAAATGAAAACATTTTCTTTTGTATGTATTTGTTGCGACCCATAAAACAAAATGATAATAATAAAGTAAAAATGCTACCAGTTATAGAACTTGAAATATACCCTACTCTTGATCTTTTGTGATAAAATGTTATGGGTTGTGGTTATATGATTTTTTTTTTTTTTTTTTTACTGTGGTAAATATATAGGTAACAAAGCATTTGCCATTTCAACAATCTTTACAAGTACAGTTTAGTGACATTAAACATGTTCATCATGCTGTCCAACCATTACCATTTTGGTTATGTGATTTTTGATAAAATGTTACACAATAATAAAACTGGACAAACTTGTCAAAAATAACCATTTCAGGGCTCTCAAAATTGACCAAAGGTACACGACACATTGAACAGAAATTATTCATTCAAAAATACTGAATGTCAGGTAAGAACAGTAGGAATCTGTGCCTTCTTGCCTAGGGCTTCTCTTGTCCATCACCCCATCCCCCAAGATGGGCCTGTGCAGTCATTCTTCTAGGGCTCTGCAGACCCAGTAGCTTCACTTTCTGAGGAAGCTCACCTGGCTTGGAGCAGAGCGTGGGAGAAACTCACTCAGTATTGTCAAAGTAGCCATCTTATCTCTGTGGTAAATGAATGCAGGAGCCCAGTGGCTCAGCTGGCTGAAGTTGCAGTCCCGATTGGGGTAAACAACGCGCCAGCTGACTAGCCTGAAATTTACTAGGGTGACCAGGGAAATTAGACAGTCATAGAAGGCCTTCATAAGCTCTCCCCGTAGCCACATGGGAGAGATTGGAGACAACCTCCACATCCCTGGTTAAGCGTGAGACCTAGCATGTGCTCAGAGGAGTTGCCAGAGGTCCCCGCGGAAATAAAAGCCAGGGCTGACTTAAAGCTGATTGGTCAATGGAAAAAATTGTTTTAGATTGTTTAGTTCGAGTTAAAAGGCCATGATAGGATTTTATCATTTCTTTTATTTTCGTAAGTTCTAAGGTTACAAAGGAGCCCTGGTGGTGTAGTGGTTAAGCATTTGGCTGCTAACCAAAGGGTCAGCAGCTTGAATCCAGGAGCAGCTTCTTGGAAAGCTCTATTCCGTCCTATAGGGTCGCTGTGAGTTGGAGTTGACTGGACCGGCAACAGGTTTGGTTTGTTTTTTTTAAGGTTACCAAGGCCTTCTAGAGGTGGTACAATGCAACTAGAGGCAGTTTGGTTCCTGAACCCATATTCTTAAATACTGTGCTGTATTTTCAGATATTTGTGCCATATAATACATGATATTATTTTTCTATGATTATAATAACCCTACCTGATAGCAATCAGATTACTTCATGTGGTACTTTTGTTTTTGTTAGTTGCCATCCAGTTGATTCTAACCCATGTATGCAGAACAGAGCTGCTCCATGGGGTTTTCAAGGTGGTGCCCTTTCAGAAGCAGATTGCCAGGCCTGTCTTTTGAGGTGCCTCTGGTTGGATTCAAAGAGCCAAATTTTTGGCTAGTAGTCGACATTAAGAAGTATATACTTCCACTTTTTAGTTGAGCCTAAAAAAAAAAAACCTTTTATATTAAGGAGAATTTAAAACAAATACAAAATAGATAATAGTATACTGATCCTTTATGTACCCATCACACAACTTTAATCCTTTTCTATAAGTGCTAAAGTTAATGCTTGTTGCTTTGGAAAACTTGGTGGCATAGTAGTTAAGTGCTGCAGCTACTAACCAAAGGGTTGGCAGTTTGAACCCATCAGGCGTTTCTTGGAAACTCTACAGGGCAATTCTACTCTGCCCTATAGGGTCACAATGAGTTGGAATTGACTAGATGGCAACTGGTTTTTGTTTTTAATGCTAATCTTTATTACAAAAGGGAAGTGATTACACACTAAACTTTTGTAGGGTAAACACCAATAATTCTTAGCAATTAAAAATTTTCAATAATGGGTGTTACTAACACTGTCTTAGTTATCCACTGCTGCTATAATAGAAATACCACAAGTGGGTGGCTTTAACAAACATTTATTTTCTTTTTCTCTTTGCAGGCTCTAGGGGAGGGTCCTTGTCTCCTTTTAGCTTCTGCTCCTTTGTTCCTTGGTGATCTTCATGTGTATGTATCTTCCCCTCTGTTTGTGCTAGCTTCTCTGTACCTCATCTGTTTTTATATCTCAGAGATGATTGGTTTAAGACAAATCCTACACTGATGTGGCCTCATCAACATAACCAAGAAAGTACTATTTCCAAGTGGGATTACATCCACCAGAGTTTGGTTTGTTCATTCTCCATTTCTTTAAGACTTTGTCTCTGGACCTCTATGGATGTGCCAGTGTCCTCCAAGTGAACTGTTTTAGTCTCATGCTGCTATAACAGAAATACCACAAGTGGGTGGCCTTAAAGAACAGAAATTTATTTTCTTACAACTCAGGAGGCTAGAAGTATGAATTTAAGGCACCAGCTCCAGGGAAATGCTCTCTGATGGTTCTGGGAGAAGGTGCTTGTCTTTTCTAGCTTCTGTAGCCTCAGCGTTCCTTGGTTCCTTGGCGATCTATCTCCCCGTGTTTATGTTTTCTTCTGTGTCTCATCTACTTTTTTTGTAACTCAATAGTGGTTAGGTTTAAGAAACACAGTACCAAAAAAAAAGAGATCCTACAGTGATCTGGTCTCATTAACATAACACAGACAATCCTATTCCCAAAAGGGATCCTCTCCACAGGTATAGGGGTTAGAAATCCAACACATATTTTGGGAGGACAAATTCAATCCATAATATGGCCCATGGGCTAGTATTTTGTTTATAACGTTTTCTGTTATAAGCATCGGTACTGTTCTTTCCTGTGTTTCTAATAATCTTGTCATGCTTTTCAGTGGCTTGCGGGGTGGGTAGATAACAGAGAACTGCTGCCCTGAATTTAGTCTGCAATTATTGCAGCCTCTGGCAAATGTTATGCAACAGTGGTGTGGTGACATGTTGAACTGGAAGGAATTAGTAGTGTGATCATACCTCGTTATTTTAGACCGCCTACAGAAATACTTAGTGTAGCAAAGAGTAATTAACTTCTTTATTTGAAAATTTAGTCTCTTGAATGGGATGGAATATTTTAAGCCACATGTTTCTGTAATTGTCCTTAAATTCCCAATGTCAAATCTATTTACAATAACTCTGCCTCCTGAGAGAAATGATTCTATTGTTCAGACTCTTCTTTGGCCTCATTCTTCCATCCCACATTTCAGTGGTGAAAGTTATGGCAAAGCTTTAATTTATTTCTGGGAAAGTCTTCCTGCCTTTTTCTGTCTGGTTTCCTCAGGAGGCCGTAAGCTATGCATATCCAGACTAGTTTTACTTTACTCAACAAATCATTTGCATTAAGTGAATTTAGAGTAATTTAGGTTACTAATATCTGACTTGCTTCTCTTCTAGGCATCTGGACTCTGGTTTGTCTGGAATCCTAGAAACTGCATTTTGATTATTTCCATAACTTGTTTACCAACCTTAAATACTTGTATTAAAATCTTCAGTAGTTTTTTTTTTTTTTTGCTTTCCTAGACAACTCAAATTCATGCTAATTACAGTATCGCCTTTGAGACCTTATAGACTGTGAGGGGCTGAGCCCATTGCTGATGGCAGTGTTCCTGACAATGCCTCCCATTCGTTCTGTAGTCCAGGTCACCATGTATGCCCTGGAGTTGTAAGGATCCCAAGTGTTTTGCTCAGCTAGAATTTTTCCTGATGAACTGGGTGAATTTTACTCAGTTCTCACATAATTTAAAGATTGCCTTCTGTTCAATATTTTGTAGAACTTTCAGATGGCTTCAAATGGAATGTTTTTTTCACTTCCAAGAGGTTAGAAGAGGCAATGTGGAGCCATTAAGAGCTCAGGTTCTGGGGCTAGAAGCTCAAATACTATATCACTTATGAACCAGGTGATCTGAGGAAAAATGAGCTTCACCGTTTTTATTTGCATAAAGAAGGTAATAATAATAATACCAAATTCATCAAGTTGTAGCAAAGATTCATTGAAATAATGTATGCAAAGCTCTTTGGTTGTTGCCTGGTACCCACTAAGCTCTCATTGTTTCCTAGAAGAATAAAAGTGGTAACAATGTATGTTTGGACTTTATAAAGCCTCTTCCTCCTCTCTGGATATCATAGCCTTCCTCTGTACCCCAAATACACTCCCTGAAGTTTTTTACCACAGCACTTATAGTGCCTTGTTTTTCATAGGTAAATCCAGAGATGACACCATCCTGGAACAAAGTGGATGTTCAGATAGCACTTGTTAAATAAGAGCATTTCAGCAAGAGGGCCTGCCAAAATCCTACCTGGGGGGCTGTGTAATTGCACCCATCACAACCAACATCACTATTCTCTCAACCCATAGGGGTGGATTATCTAACAAACAAGGTAAACAAGGGCTTATTTGTGTTTACTTTCTAATCTGTAGTGAAAAATTTCACGTTTTTCACCAAAATGTAGATTAGTAAGCCTGTGGTTACTTTGCTCACTGGGTAATCCTTCCCCATCAGGTGTTGTAAATTTGAAAAGAGGCTTTGATTCTGTAGGAAGGTGCTGTGGGGTTGAGAGAGAGAGAGATACCAGTCATGCCTGGAAGCAGAATCTTTGATGTGGTGAACATATGTGAAATTTTTCACTGCAGATGATCTGGTAAGCAAGGTAAGGACCGCGCATATCTTACCTGCTGGAGAGTCTGCCCTTGCCATCTCATAATCCCCATCGTTATTCTTTGGAGCCAGTGCTATAACCAACAGGGTTAAACTGTCCCCCCTCCACCCATCGTGCCCAGGTCTGTGGTCAACTAGCTCCTGAAAAGACATCCTGTGTAGCAACCCGGGTCCACTTCACTGATCCTCCTCCACTGGGGAACATGCAGTAAGCTGCAAAGATGTCCTTAGATGAACTTCATGCATCATACCCTGAAAACACTCCCCAAAGCCGCCATGACACTGCACCCCTGTACATGTTAATTGGTTCCTGGAATTGCCCACCTACCCTCCTCAAAAACTTCATGAATTATGCTTAACTTCCCTATCCAGAGCCCTATAGCCACCCTGGAATCCCCAACCTGGAGGAGCTTGATTTGAAACTTAGTCTCCGAGCTTGTTGCTTGACCGGCTTGCCATAAAGTACACTTTCTCAAAGGCCTGGTGTCTCACAGTTGACTTGAAGGGTGGCACTGGGCAGGACCCACCTGAGACTCACCCTCATCGGGTTACAGTGTTAAGTTCTGGGAATACACGGGTCTTTCCTGGAGGGATTTATAATCAAGTTAAAATTGCTGGTGTCTTAGTGACCTAGTGCTCCTGTGAAACAAATACTACAAAGAACAGAAATTTCTTTTCTCAGTTCTGGAGGCTAGAAGTTCAAATTAGGGTCTCAGCTGGGTCAAATTCTTCCTTGTCGGTAGCCTGGTCATTCCTTGGTTCCTCTCTTGTAAACAACCCTCACATACCATCTGTCTTCCCCTGCGTGTGTGCACCCGTGTCTCTGTGCCTAATCCACTCTTTTTATAACTCAGATGTGATTAGATTTAAAACCCACCCTACAGGAGTATGATCTAGTTAACATAATAAAGAAAGCCTTATTTCCAAGCAGGATTGCATCCACAGTATAGGTGTTAGAATTCTAACACTTATTTTGAGGGACACAATTTAATCTGTAACAGCTGGGCATGGGCAAAAATCATCTCAAAAGAAAACATATAAAACAAAAATAATAATTTGAAGCACATTTTATGTGTTCAGTGAGAGGTATAGGCAATAACTGCAGGTTGTTGTTGTGAGGTACCGTCAAGTCGGTTCTGACTCATGGTGACCCTACGCACAACAGAAGAAAACACTGTCCGGTCCTGAGCCATCCTTACAATCATTGTTATGCTTGAGCTCATTGTTGCAGCCACTGTGTCAATCCACCTCGTTGAGGGTCTTCCTCTTTTTCACTGACCCTGTACTCTGCCAAGCATGATGTCCTTCTCCAGGGACTGATCCCTTCTGACAACATACCCAAAGTATGTAAGATGCAGCCTCGCCATCCTTGCCTCTAAGGAGCATTTTGGCTTTTGTTCGTTCCTTTGACAGTCCGTGGTATATTCAATATTCTTCTCCAACACCACAATTTAAAGGCGTCAATTCTCCTTTGGTCTTCCTTACTCATTGTCCAGCTTTCACATGCATATGATGCAATCGAAAATACCATGGCGTGGGTCAAGTGCACCTTAGTCTTCAAGGTGACATCTTTGCCCTTCAACACTTTAAAGAGGTCCTTTCAGCAGATTTACCCAATGCAATGCGTCTTTTGATTTCTTGACTGCTGCTTCCGTGGGTGTTGATTGTGGATCCAAGGAAAATGAAATCCTTGACAACTTCAATCTTTTCTCCGCTTATCATGATGTTGCTTATTGGTCTGGTTGTATTTTTGTTTCTTTATGTTGAGGTGCCATCCATACCGAAGGCTGTGGTCTTTGATCTTCATTAGCAAGTGTTTCAAGTCTTCTTCACTTTCAGCAACCAAGGTTGTTTCATCTGCGTAACGCAGGTTGTTAATGAGTCCTCCTCCAATCCTGATGCTCCGGTCTTCTTCATATAGTCCAGCTTCTCGTATTATTTGCTCAGCATACAGATTGAATAGGTATTGTGAAAGAATACAACCCTGACTCACACCTTTCCTGACTTTAAAACAATCAGTATCCCCTTGTTCTGTCCGAACAACTGCCTCTTGATCTATGTAAAGGTTCCTCATGAGCACAATTAAGTGTTCTGGAATTTCCATTCTTTGCAATGCTATCCATAATTTGTTATCATCTACACAGTCGAATGCCTTTGCATAGTCAATGAAGCACGGGTAAACATCCTTCTGGTATTCTCTGCTTTCAGCCAGGATCCATCTGACATCAGCAATGATATCTCTGGTTCCATGCCCTCTTCTGAAACTGGCCTGAATTTCTGGCAGTTCCTTGTTGATATACTGCTGCAGCCATTTTTGAATGATCTTCAGCAAAATTTCGCTTGCGTGTGATATTAATGATATTGTTCTATAATTTCCACATTCGGTTGGATCACCTTTCTTGGAAATAGGCATAAATATGGATCTCTTTCAATCAGTTGGCCAGGAAGCTGTCTTCCATATTTCTTGGCATAGACGAGTGAGCACCTCCAGGGCTGCGTCTGTTTGTTGAAACGTCTCAATTGATATTCTATCAATTCCTGGAGCCTTGTTTTTCACCAATGCCTTCAGAGCAACTTGGAATTCTTCCTTCAGTACCATTGGTTCCTGATCATATGCCACCTCTTGAAATGGTTGAACATCAACTAATTCTTTTTGGTGTAATGACTCTGTGTATTCCTTCCATCTTCTTTTGATGCTTCCTGCGACGTTTAATGTTTTCCCCATGGAATACTTCACTATTGCAACTCAAGGCTTGAATTTTTTCTTCATTTCTTTCAGCTTGAGAAACACCGAGCTTGTTCTTCCCTTTGGTTTTCCACCTCCAGCTCTTTGCACATGTCATTATAATACTTTACTTTTCCTTCTCGAGATGCCCTTTGAAATCTTCTGTTCAGTTCTTTTACTTCATCAATTCTTCCTTTTGCTTTAGTTGCTCGACGCTCGAGAGCAAGTTTCAGAGTCTCCTCTGACATCCGTCTTGGTCTTTTCTTTCTTTCCTGCCTTTTCAATAACCTCTTGGTTTCTTCATGTATAATGTTCTTGATGTCATTCCACAACTCGTCTGGTCTTTGGTCATTTGTGTTCAATGCGTCAAATCTATTGTTCAAATAGTCTCTAAATTCAGGTGGGATGTACTCAAGGTCATATTTTGGCTCTTGTGGACTTGCTCTGATTTTCTTCAGTTTTAGCTTGAACTTGCACATGAGCAATTGACGGTCTGTTCCAGTCGGTACCTGGCCTTGTTCTGACTGATGATATCGAGCTTTTCCATTATCTCTTTCCAAAGATGTAGTCAATGTGATTTTTTGTGTGTTCCATCTGGCGAGGTCCATGTGTATAGTTGCCGTATATGTTGGTGAAAGAAGGTATTTGCAATGAAGAAGTCATTGGTCTTGCAAAATTCTATCATTCGATCTCTGGCATTGTTTCTGTCACCAAGGCCATATTTTCCAACTACTGATCCTTCTTCTTTGTTTCCAACTTTTGGATTCCAATCGCAAGTAATTATCAATGCATCTTGATTGCATGTTCGATCAATTTCGGACTGCAGCAGCTGATAAAAATCTTCTGTTTCTTCATCTTTGGCCGTAGTGGTTGGTGTGTAAATTTGAAGAATAGTCGTACTAACTGGTCTTCCTTTTAGGCGTATGGATATTATCCTATCACTGGCAGCGTTGTACTTCAGGATAGATCTCGAAACATTCTTTTTGATGATGAATGCAACACCATTCCTCTTTGAGTTGTCATCCCCAGCATAGTAGACTAAATGACTGTCCGATTCAAAATGGCCAATACCAGTGCAGGTAGTATTGTTTTAGTAACAAAAAGCATAGGTGCTGTAACTGCATAGTCTTATTTTATGTTTAGTCATTTATTTGCTGTGTGCTCTTGGCTAAATTATTTAAATTTCTTGATTCTTCATTACTGCATTTTAAAAAGAGTCATTTTTTCCCCCTTGGAAACTGTTAAAAATAGTACATAGAATGTGTTAAAAATAGCATTTGTCACATAGAAATCGATCAATAAATTGTAGTTAACATTTCTGTAGAAGAAAAAGCCATCTGTGAGGACTGGAGGGTTGGGGAAGCTGTTATGGAGGGAAAAACAATAACAACCTAAAAAAGACAGTATTTAATAAGACTTCAATGCACATTGGAGCCCTGCTCGTGCAGTGGTTAAGAGCTGGCTGCTAACCAAAAGGTTGGCCATTGGAATCCACCAGTAGCTCCTTGGAAACCCTATGGGGCAATTCTACTCTGTCCTATAGGGTAGCTATGAGTTGGAATGGACTTGATGGCAATGTTTTTTTCCCCCAGTGTACATTAACTCAGTTTTCTGAAATTACTTTGCAAATAATATTGGGGAGTAAGGTGTGGTGATGAATATATTGTGTGTTACTGAATATCAGATGCAGAGTTTACTACTTCGTTCTCACTCATTGAAATTTTTGCTTAAAGCTGCTTAAATAAAATAGAGCATAATTTTTATTTATTAATTTACTGGTGTTTGAACTGAAAAGTATAAGAGTCCTTCTCAAAGAGGTCACAGGTACAATTAGTTAAAATCAATAAAGTGAAACAATAGTGAGAGATACCATTGCAGTCAAAGCTCCTACAATCAATCACCTTTGTGATTATTATAATATACTCCATGGAAAGCAACAGAATCTTGACAACACCTTCTAAACTAAAAGGAAATATTCATTTCAGTGTTTGATTTATTGGACTCAGTAATGCCTCCACATATTAAACAACTCAAAGAGTAAAATCAGTAGACAGTAAAAAGTGAGTCCCTTACGGCTCCTTTTCTTTGGTCCCCTCATTCCCATGCTCAGAGGGAATCACTGACACCTGTTTCTTCCATCTATAATCTATATCAAGCCCCTCTTCTTAAAAATGCAAATGATCTATAGTGTGCACATTTTAGCGTTTCCTCTAAATATTTTTTACCCATTTATATCAGTTCATGTAACTCTACCACGTGAAATAAGCTATTTAAATATAGTTACTCTAGTGAGATACTATAATGATAATAAAACCAAGCAAACCAGCTGCTGTTGAGTTGACTCCAACTCATGGCAACCCCATGTGTGTAAGAGTAGAACTGTGCTTCACAGGATTTTCAATGGCTGATTTTTTGGAAGTAGACCACCAGGCCTTTCTTCTGAGTTGCCTCTGGGTGGGCTCAAACCGCCAACCTTTTTTTTTCCATTTTTTCTCTTGTCTTATTTATTTATTTATTAAAACACTGCATATGTATTGGCTCAGAGTTCTGTAGGTCAGAAGTCTGGGTGAGTTGGCTGGTTTCTCTTTTCCAGGTCTCACAGGCTGAAATCAACATGCTAGGCAGCTTGGGATCTTATCTGAAGGTTCTGGGAAAGAATGCATTTCCAAGCTAATTCGGGTTGTTGGCAGAATACAGTTATTTGAGGCTGTAGGGCTGAGGTCCCTGTTTCCTCTTTGTCTATTGGCTGGAGATCTCTCTCAGCTCCCTACAGCCACCTGCAAACCTCACCACGTTGCTTTTTCCATCTTCAAAGCCATTGACGGCGTGTTGAGTCTTCATGTTTCATAGCTGTCTGACTTCTTCTGCCTCACCACTTCCGCCTCCAACCAGAGAAAGTTCTCGCTTTTAAGGGTTCCTGTGATTAGATTGGTCCCACCCAGATGATTCTGAGTAACACCTTAGTTTACTGTCCGTAACCTTGGTTCATATGCAAAGTCCCTTTTGCCACATAAGGTAACATATTCACAGATTTTAGGGACTCACATATGGACTTCTCCCCCCACCCCTCATGGCTGATTTTTCTTTTTTAATTGTGGTTTAGGTGAAAGTTTACAGAGCAAAGTAGTTTCTCATTAGACAATTAATACACAAACTGTTTTGTGACATTGGTGGTCAGCATTCTCCCTTCTCAACCATGGGTTCCTCTAGTCCATTCATCCAGTTTTCCTGTCCCTCCCTACCTTCTTGTCTTGGGCTGGTGTACATGGTTGAACTACATGTGTTAGTCTCGTATACATGGTTGAACTACATGTGTTATTGTTTCTTTTATAGGCTTATCTGAGCTTTGGCTGAAGGGTGAACTTCAGGAGTGACTTCAGTAGTGAATAAAAGGGTGTCCAGAGGCCATACTCTCGAGGTTTCTCCAGTCTCTGTCAGATCAGTAAGTCTGGTATTTTTTGAGTGTTTGAATTTTGTTCTACATTTTTCTCCAGCTCTGTCCAGGACCATTTATTGTGATCCCTGTCAGAACAGTTGGTGGTGCTACCTGAGCGCCATCTATTTGTTCTGGACTCAGTTTGGTGGGGACTGTAGTAGCTGTACTCCATTAGTCCTTTGGACTACTCTTTCCCTGCATCTTTGGTTTTCTTCATTCTCCTTTGCTCCATATGGGTGGGACTGGTAGATGTATCTTAGATGGCTACTCAAAACCTTTTAAGACCCCAGAAGCAACTCACCAAAGTAGGACGTAGAACATTTTCTTTATTGTTTATGTTATGGCGATTGAGCTATATGTCCCCTGATACCATGAGCCCTAGCCTTTAGCCCAGTAACTGAGTCCTTTAGGGAGTTTGGATGTGTCTATGAAGCTTCTATGACTTTGCCTCGTTCGAGTTGTGCTGATTTCCCCAGTACTGTGTACCGTCTTACCCTTTACCAAATTTACCACTTATCTACTATCTATTTAGTGGTTTTCCTTCCCCCTTCCTCCCTTGTAACCACCAAAGATTGTTTCTTTTTGTTTAAACCTTTACAAGAGTTTTTATAACAATGCTCTCATACAGTATTTGTCCTTTTGTGATCGATTTATTTTACTCAGAATAATACCCTCCAGATTCACCCAAGTTGTGAGATGTTTTCAAGGCTCGTCATTGTTCTTTGTGGTTGCATAGTATTCCATTTCCCTCATGTGTCTGTCACTTTGTTGTACTGTGAGGGCTGCATGTTGCTGTGATGTTGGAAGCTATGCCACTGGTATTCAGTTACCAGCAGGGTCATCCAAGGTGGATAGGTTTCATCTGAGCTTCCAGAACAAGGCAGACTAGGAAGAAGGACCTGGCAGTCTAGTTCTGAAAAGAATTAGCCAGTGAGAACCTTATGAATAGCAGCAGAACATTGTCTGATATAGTGCCAGAAGATCAAAAAGGAAAGGGAACACATAAACATTAATATCCTAGGCATTAGTGAGCTGAAATGGACTGGTATTGGTCATTTCAAATCGGGCAATCATACTATGCCAGGAATGACAACTTGAAGAGGAATGGCATTGCATTCATCATCAAAAAGAACATTTCAAGATCTATTCTGAAGTACAATTCTGTCAGTGATAGGATAATATCCATATGCCTACAAGGAAGACCAGTTAATACAACTATTATTCAAATTTACACACCAACCACTGAGGCCAAAGATGAAGAAACTGAAGACTTTTATCAGCTGCTGCAGTCTGAAATTGATCGCACATCCAATCAGTACGCATTGATAATTACTGGCAATTGGAATGTGAACGTTGGAAACAAAGAGAAAAGGATCAATAGTTGGAAAACATGGCCTTGGTGATAGAAACGATGCCAGAGATCACATGATAGAATTTTCAAGACCAATGACTTCTTCATAGCAAATACCTTTTTTCACCAACATAAATGGTGACTGTACATGTGGACCTCATCAGATGGAATATACAGGAATCAAATCGACTACATCTGTGGAAAGAAAAGATGGAACAGCTCCATATCGTCAGTCAGAACAAGACCAGGGGCCGACTGTGTAACAGACCATCTATTGCTCATATGCAAGTTCAAGTTGAAACTGAAGAAAATTACAACAAGTCCATGAGAGCCAGAGTACGACCTTGAGTATATCACACCTGAATTTAGAAACCATCTCAAGAATATTTGACGCATTGAACACTGTTGACTGAAGACCAGACGAGTTGTGGAATGACATTGAGGACATCATTAATGAAGAAAGCAAAAGTCATTAAAAACACAAGATAGAAAGAAAAGACCAAAATGAATGTCAGAAGAGACTCGGAAACTTGCTCTTGAACGTTAAGTAGCTATTGCAAAAGGAAGAAATGATGAAGTAAAAGAACTGAACCAAAGATTTCAAAGGGCAGCTTGAAAAGACAAAGTCAAGTATCATAATGACATGTGCAAAGAGCTGTTTTTGGTCTGGGTGCAAAGAGCTGTAGATAGAAAACCAAAAGGGAAGAACATGGTCTGCATTTCTCAACCTGAAAGAAATGAAGAAAAAATTCAAGGCTGGAGTTGCAATAGTGAAGGATTCCATGGGGAAAATATTAAACAATGCAGAAAGCATCAAAAGAAGATGGAAAGAATACACAGAGTCATTACACCAAAAAGAACTGGTCAATGTTCAAACCATTTCAAGAGATTGCATATGATTGGGAACTGATGGTACTGAAGGAAGAGGTTCAAGCTGCACTGAAGGCATTGGTGAAAAACAAGGCTCCAGGAATTGATGGAATACCAATTGAGATGTTTCAACAAACAGATGCAGTACTGGAAGTGCTCATTCATCTATGCCAGGAGATTTGGAAGACAGCTACCTGGCCAGCTGACTGGAAGAGATCCAAATTTATGCCTATTTCCAAGAAAGGTGATCCAACTGAATGTGGAAATTATAAAACAACATCATTAATATCACATGCAAGCAAAATTTTGCTGAATGTCATTCAGAAGCAACTGCAACAGTATATTGACAGGGAACTGCCAGAAATCCAGGCCGAATTTAGAAGAGGACATGGAATCAGGGATGTCACTGTTGATGTCAGATGGATCCTGGCTGAAAGCAGAGAATACCAGAAGAATGTTTACCTGTGTTTTATTGACTATGCAAAGGCATTCGACTGTGTGAATCATAACAAATTATGGATAACATTGCGAAGAATGGGAGTTCCAGAACACTTAATTGTGCTCATGAGGAACCTGTACATAGATAAAGAGGGAGTTGTTCCAACAGAACAAGAGGATACTGAGTGGTTTAAAGTCAGGAAAGGTGTGTGTCCAAGTTGTATCCTTTCACCGTACATGTTCAATGTGTATGCTGAGCAGATAATCCGAGAAGCTGGACTTTATGAAGAAGAATGGGACATCAGGATTGGAGGGAGATTAATTAACAACCTGCATTATACAGTTGACACAACCTTGTTTGCTGAAAGTGAAGAGGACTTGAAGCACTTACTGGTGAAGAGCAAAGACCACAGCCTTCAGTATGGATTACACTTTAACATAAAGAAAACAAAAATCTCACAACTGGACCAATAAGCAACATCACGATAAACAGAGAATGGACTGAAGTTGTCAAGGATTTTATTTTACTTGGGTCCATAATCAATACCCACGGAAGGAGCAGTTAAGAAATCAGGAGACGCATTGTGTTGGCCAAACCTGTTGTGAAAGAGCTTTATAAAGTGTTGAAAAGCAAAGATGTCACCTTAAAGACTAACGTTCGCCTGATCTGAGCCATGGTATTTTCAATCGCATCTTATGCACGCGAACGCTGGACAATGAATAAGCAAGACCAAAGAAGAATTGATGTCTTTGAATTGTGGTGTTGGTGAAGAATATTAAATATACCATGGATTGCCAAAAGAATGAACAAATCTGTCTTGTAAGCAGTGCAACCAGAATGCTCCTTAAAAGCAAGGATTGCGAGACTGCACCTCACATACTTTGGGCATGTTACCAGGAGGAATCGGTCCCTGGAGAAGAACTTCATGCTTGGTAGAGTACAGCGTCAGTGAAAAAGAGGAAGACCCTCAATGAGATGGATTGACACAGTGGGTTCAACCACAAGCTTAAGCATAACAATGATTGTAGGCATGACAAAGGACCCAGCGGTGTTTCATTCTGTGGTACATAGGGTCGCTATGAGTCGGAACCTACTCGATGGCACCTAACAACAACGACACCGCTACTTATTGTGTGTATGTTCCATAGTTTGTTTATACATTCGTCTGTTGATGGGCATTAGGTTGTTTCCATCTTTTTGCTATTATGAAGAATGCTGCATGGGTGTGCATATGTCTATTCATGTAATGGCTCTTATTTCTCTAGGATATTTTCCTAGTAGTGGGATTGCTGGATAGTATGGTATTTCTATTTCTAGAATTTTAAGAAAATGGCATATCATTTTCCAAAATGGTTGTACCATGTTGCATTCCCACCAGCAGTGCATAAGAGTTGCAATCTCCATGCACCGTCTTGTTAGTTATGGTTTGTATCCTATTTGTGCCATGTATTCGGGCTCCCAGAATTGATCCTATTGCCTTGATCTTTATAGTTTTTGGTTTTATATTTAGGACTTTGATCTATTTTAAATTAATTTTTGTGTACAGTTTGAGGTAAGGGTCCTGTTTCTTTTTTTTACAGATGGACGTCCAATTTTGCCAGCATCATTTGGTAAAAACACCATCTTTTCCCCATTTAATGAACTTTGGTCCTTTGTCAAAGATCAGATGACCATAGGTGAATGGATTTACATCTGGGTTCTCAATTCCCTTCCACTGATGACTGTGTCTGTCATTGTACCAGTGCCAGGCTGTTTTGACTACTGTAGCTGTATAGTTGGTTATGAGGTCAGGTAGTGCGAGGCCCCTTACTCTGTTCTTCTTCAATAATGCTTTACTTATCTGGGGCCACTTTCCTTTCCATATAAAGTTAATGATTAGTTTTTCCATCTCGTCAAAGATTGCTGTTGGTTGTTGGATGAGGGTTGCATTGTATTTGTAGATTACTTTGGGTAGAGTTGATACCTTCACAATGTTGAGTCTACCTACCCATGAGCATGGTATGTTTCTCCATTTATGCAGGTTCTTTTGGTTTCTTAAAGAAGTGTTTTTAGTTTTCTTTGTATAGTTCTTTTAAGTCCCTCATTTGATTTATTCCTAAGTTTTTTTTTTTTTTTTTGGAGGTATTATAAATGGTATTGCTTTCCTGATTTCTTTTTTGTAGTTCTCTTTGTTGGTATATAGAAATCCAACTGATTTTTGTATGTTTATCTGGTATTCTGGTACTCTTCTGAATCTTTGAATTAGTTCCAGTAGTTTTCTTGTGGAGTCTTCAGGGTTCTCTATGTATAGTATCATATCCATGAATAGGGACAGTTTTACTTCTTCCTTACCAATTTGGATACCCTGTATTTTTTTTCTTGCCTTATTGCTCTAGCTAGGAGTTCCAGCACAATGTTTAATAGGAGTGGTGATAAAGGGCATCCTTGTCCTGTTCCCATTCTCACGGGGAAAAGGGAGAAAGAGAAAAGTGAATATATGGCTTAAGGGAGCTGACCAGTGGGATGCTGAAGTCTATATTTTATATGATGCTGAATTCTATTGGACAAAATTCTCGATAAAATTCTAGCCAGTAGAATTCTATATTCATGAGAGATATTGGTCTGTAATTTTATTTATTTTTTTTTTTTGTGGTGTCTTTGCCTGGTTTTGGTCTCAGGGTTATGCTGGCTTCATAGAAGGCATTCAGAAGTATCCTTTCCTTTTCTATGTTCTAAAATCACCGGGTGGGTTAAAATAGTTTGCGTAGTACTGTTGTGAGCTCTTCTCTGAAAGTTGGATAGAATTCTTCAGTGAAGCTATTTGGGTCAGGACTTTTTTCTTTGGGAGTTTTTTTTTTAAAAATTACCTTTTCAATCTCTTCTCTTGTCCAGTGTCTCTCCAGCCGAGTGACTGTGGTCTGTTGGGAAGTGGTGGAGGCATCTTACAGGGCGGAAGGGTGAGGGATGGGAAAGTGTGTATCTCTGGTTACTGAGTGCTGTCTCCTGTTGCCTTCCTGTGTTAGCTGTCTGGAATCTTTGGTGACTGTGCTCCAAGATGGTGAATCCATGCCACATTAGCTGGCAGGGGCCCTCCACTCCATAGCTTTCCTCATTCTCTTCTTTGTCAGTTTCTTCTTCTATTCAGTGCTTGATCTAGTTTTTTATCACTCCATTTGATGCTTAGGGTTCCACGATTGAAGTTTGTTTCTGTTTTACTTAATTTTTTTGGTCTTTGCTGCAGAGGGATGTCATGGTGCTTCTGTCTGTAGTGCCATATTGGCTTTGTCCCTCCAATCTTTTTGTTAGCCACAGAGCATGTTAACCACTTACACCACCTAGGGACTTCATAATGATAATAACTAGCATTCATTGAGTAATTATTGTGTTCCATGTAGTTTACATGGATTACCTCACTTTTCATAATGACTCTATGGAGTGGGTGCTATTATTGTGCCCATTATATAAATGAGAAAAACGAAGTTTAGAAATGTTAAGAATCTTGCCTGAATTGTACAGCTAATAGGTTGCGGAGTTAGGATTCAAATCAAATCAGTCTGACTCCAGAAGACACATATTTAATGCTCTATTGTCGACTCGACGGCACTGGGTGGGATTGCCTTCCAGATTTCATACTTTTCATTCCTAAAAAGATAACTGTGCATATTATTATATAAAAATGGAAGACAGTGTGAGGATGACAATGATGGTGGTTATGGAGATGGTTAAAATCTTTGTCAGTGTGAAGCCAGAGACAGGGTGTGGTGAAACTGTGTAACTGGTGGATAAGGAGGCCCTGGGGACTGAAGAGGGTAAGACGGATTGATGCTGTTGCAGAGGTTGCCACAGTGGTGACATGGGTGAAAGCAGCAGAGAACCAGGCAGCTGCAGAGCTCCAGGATCAGAAGATGCCACAAAGCAAAGGAAGCTGGGTGATGGAGTCTGGCAAGTAATATTTTATTATGTCTTTATAATAATATTGTGAGGAGGGTTTTATTAGTCACATTCTTAAAGGACATCACTGAGGCTCAGAAACTTGAATACCAAGTCACAATGCATAGAAGACAAGAGCTAAGGTTCAAGTAACTTGCCCTGGGTCTCACACAGCTAGGGAGTGGCAGGACCCAGACTCAAAGCCTCCTGGAAAGGAGGTGGTGGTGATGGTGCTCTCCTGCTTGCAGTGTTGTCCTTGAAACATGGCTTTGTATCATTTTGTGGAGGGGATGTCAAACTTTTTCCATAAATTTGTGAAAAAAGGAAAGTTTACAGGTAAGTGCAATATGAAATTGAAGTAGGATTGGGGTATAATTTGCAACCCCCTTAACATGGGTGCTCCCTTTCCTTCTTCTGGCACCCCCCCCATGCCAAGGAAGTTTCATATAATCAAAATTGAAACTGCTATTTCCACTGCTGAGATTAACATTTTATCTGACCAAAAAGCCTATTGTTGGAATGCCCAGGCTTCATTGATTTAAAGGCTAATGTGGCCTGGTTAAATGTGGCCTGGTTAGAGTCAATGAAAACTTCTGCATTCATTTTGCTATGGAAGGTTAATTTAGATTATAATATTGCTTCAAAGGAAACCCTGGTGGCGTAGTGGTTAAGTGCTATAGCTGCTAACCAAAAGGTTGGCAGTTCAAATCTAGCAGGTGCTCCTTGGAGGTTCTATGGGGCAGTTCTACTCTGTCCTATAGGGTTGCTGAGTTGGAATCGACTTGGTGGCAATGGGTTTGGTTTTGGTTTATTGCTTCACAGGGCATAATCTGGAGTTAGATAAAGTTGCTATTATCTTTCTTTGAAGTACAGTTAAGTACTGTAACCATTCTGAAAATCTAAAGTACCTCTCAAGGTGATGACAGGACATTTGACTGGCCTTTAAGTTCTACCAGAAAATCTCATGTTCCAACAAATATAACAGCTAGTCTTTTCTTTGTCTTGTGTGGTGGTTGTTAGAGTAGAGTCTACTTGTTAACTTTTCATTTCAGCAACATTTTGTACAAAGCTTCCCTGATCTGCCATTTTAATATTCTTATTTACATGCAGAATTTCATTCAGGGACTTCTGGCTTTGGTTCTAGTAGACTGGAGATTGTGAAATGGCTACTGCAAGGTATATATCATATACATACCTATACAATTGAGTGGAAAGACAGACACTCATGTGGACCAAATGAAATAATGAAGGAGTTTTGAAGTCTCAAATATACCATCAAAATTTTTGGATGGAGGAGGGAGCCAAGATGGCTGACCAGGTAGACACTACCTCAGATCCCTCTTGCAACAAAGACTCGGAAAAACAAGTGAATCGATCACACACATGACAATCTACGAACCCTGACCAAAAAACACAGATTTAAAGAGTTGACCTGAGTAACAGAGACTGAGAACGAACAACTACAGGGAAGCAGAGACTGTTTTCGGAGCCTGGAGCCAGCGTCCCAGTCAGGAAACCTTGGCGCCGGGCTTTGGGCTGGGTGCAGGGGAGCTGAGCACGACATCCTGTGACAGCGCAAACACGGGGTGCAGCCCTACCCCCCTGAACTGACCTGGGGGGGCCCAGCCAGTCTGTGCAGGTGGCCTGGCGATGCGGCTGGCAGAAGGAGAAGTCCCCGGGAGGCAGCTACTGTTTTTGGAGCCGGGAGTGCAGCGTCCCAGCTGAGGAACCTTGACGCTGGGCTTTGGACTGGCAGCGGAGGAACTGACCGGCTTCTGAGACAGCACAAGCACAGGACGCAGGCCTGACCCTAGGGGGCAGTCTCTACCCAGCCAGCGCACACAGGAGACGCGCCCCTCGGGAGTCTCAGATAAAACAGTCATCCCAAGCAAGATAAGTAACTTTGTCCATATTCCAGGGTGCTACTCTCTCCTGTTTTTCTGAACCCTCCCCTCCCCTTCCCAGGCGGCTTCATTAATATGAGAATTTCCTGAGCCAGAGGGAGAACAGCTCCGCAGTTTTTCTTTTCCTCTTTTTTTTTTTTTTTTTTTTTGGTCTTTTCCTAACCCATTCTTCTGGCCTGAGAGAAGCAACCACAAAAAACCCAGGGACCAAAAATCCTTCCCTAATTGGACTAAAAACACAGAACCAGCTCCAGCCAAGCATATGTGATCCACAGTCAGAAAACCAATAATATCAGATACCAGCACAACACAAGGTCACACAACAGAGCATCCTGATATCAACTCAAATAGGGAAGTCACAAAAACAAATTAAGATTAATTAAAAAAAAATGCTCAAAACAGGGAATCATTGAAGTCAATATGTAAAAGGTCACAATAATCAAAAAGAGGGACTAAATACAGGTGGCATAGAACTGCCATATGGAGAGGGATACAAGGCGATATAGGACAATACAAGTTAGGTTTTTACTAAGAAAAATAGGGGTAAATATTAAGGTAACCACAAAGAGGCATAACAACTCCATGACTCAAAATAAAAACCAAGAAAAACGTAACGACTCAGCAAACATAAAGTCAAATACTATGAAAATGAGGAACACACAATTTACAAAGAAAAACGTTTCAGCACAAAAAAGTAAGTGGAAAAATGAAATTGTCAACAACACACATAAAAAGGCATCAAAATGACAGCACTAAACACATACTTATCTATAATTACGCTGAATGTAAAAGGACTAAACGCACAAATAAAGAGACAGAGAGTCTCAGACTGGATAAAGAAACACGATCCGTCTATATGCTGCCTACAAGAGACACACCTTAGATGTAGAGACACAAACAAACTAAAACTCAAAGGATGGAAAAAAATATATCAAGCAAACAATAAGCAAAAAAGAAGAGGAGTAGCAATATTAATTTCTGACAAAATAGACTTTAAAGTTAAATCCACCACAAAGGATAAAGAAGGACACTACATAATGATAAAAGGGACAATTGACAGGGAAGATATAATCATATTAATTATTTATGCACCCAATGGCAGGGCTGCAAGATACATACAACAAATTTTAACAGAACTGAAGAGTGAGATAGACACCTCCACAATTATAGTAGGAGACCTCAACACACCACTTTCAGAGAAGGACAGGACATCCAGTAAGAAGCTCAATAGAGACACGGAAGACCTAATTACTACAATCAACCAACTTGACCTCATTGACTTATACAGAACTCTCCACCCAACTGCTGCAACGTATACTTTTTTTTCTAGTGCACATGGAACATTCTCTAGAATAGACCACGTATTAGGTCATAAAACAAACCTTTGCGGAATCCAAAACATCAAAATATTACAAATCATCTTCTCAGACCACAAGGCCATAAAAGTGGAAATCAATAACAGAAAAATTAGGGAAAAGAAATCAAATTCTTGGAAACTGAACAATACCCTGCTCAAAAAAGACTGGGTTATAGAAGACATTAAGGAAGGAATAAAGAAATTCATAGAATGCAACGAGAATGAAAATACTTCCTATCAAAACCTCTGGGACACAGAAAAAGCAGTGCTCAGAGGCCAAAGTATATTGATAAATGCACACATACATAAAAAAGAAAGAGCCAAAATCAGAGAACTGTCCCTACAGCTTGAACAAATAGAAAGTGAGCAACAAAAGAATCCATCAGGCACCAGAAGAAAACAAATAATAAAAATTAGAGCTGAACTAAATGAATTAGAGAACAGAAAAACAATTGAAAGAATTAACAAAGCCAAAAGCTGGTTCTTTGAAAAAATTAACAAAATTGATAAACCATTGGCCAGACTGACTGAAGAAATACAGGAAAGGAAACAAATAACCCGAAAAAGAAACAAGATGGGCCACATCACAACAGACCCAACTGAAATTAAAAGAATCATACCAGATTATTACGAAAAATTGTACTCTAACAAATTTGCAAACCTAGAAGAAATGGATGAATTCCTGGAAAAACACTACCTACCTAAACTAACACATTCAGAAGTAGAACAACTAAATAGACCCATAACAAAAAAAGAGATTGAAACAGTAATCAAAAAACTCCCAACAAAAAAAAGCCCTGGCCCGGACGGCTTCACTGCAGAGTTCTACCAAACTTTCAGAGAAGAGTTAACACCACTACTACTAAAGGTATTTCAAAGCATAGAAAATGATGGAATACTACCTAAGTCATTCTATGAAGCCACCATCTCCCTGATACCAAAACCAGGTAAAGACATCACAAAAAAAGAAAATTACAGACCTATATCCCTCATGAACATAGATGCAAAAATCTTCAACAAAATTCTAGCCAATAGAATTCAACAACATATCAAAAAAAATAATCCACCATGACCAAGTGGGATTTATACCAGGTATGCAAGGCTGGTTTAATATTAGAAAAAGCATTAATATAATCCACCATATAAATAAAACTAAAGACAAAAACCACATGATCTTATCAATTGATGCAGAAAAGGCATTTGACAAAGTCCAACACACATTTATGATAAAAACTCTCAGCAAATTAGGAATTGAAGGAAAATTTCTCAACATAATAAAGGGCATCTATACAAAGCCAACAGCCAGCATCACTCTAAATGGAGAGAGCCTGAAAGCATTTCCCTTAAGAATGGGAACCAGACAAGGATGCCCTTTATCACTGCTCTTATTCAACATTGTGCTAGAGGTCCTAGCCAGAGCAATTAGGCTAGACGAAGAAATAAAGGGCATCTGGATTGGCAAGGAAGAAGGAAAATTATCTCTATTTGCAGATGACATGATCTTATACACAGAAAACCCTAAGGAATCCTCCAGAAAACTACTGAAACTAATAGAAGAGTTTGGCAGAGTCTCAGGTTATAGGATAAACATACAAAAATCACTGGGATTCCTCTCCATCAACAAAAAGAACATCGAAGAGGAAATAACCAAATCAATACCATTCACAGTAGCCCCCAAGAAGGTAAAATACTTAGGAATAAATCTTACCAAGGATGTAAAAGACCTATACAAAGAAAACCACAAAGTACTACTACAAGAAACTAAAAAGGACCTACTTAAGTAGAAAAACATACCTTGCTCATGGATAGGAAGACTTAACATAGTAAAAATGTTTATTCTACCAAAAGCCATCTATACATACAATGCACTTCCGATCTAAATTCCAATGTCATTTTTTAATGTGATGGAGAAACAAATCACCAACTTCATATGGAAGGGAAAGAAGCCTCGGATAAGTAAAGCAATACTGGAAAAGAAGAAGAAAGTGGGAGGCCTCACTCTACCTGATTTCAGAACCTATTATACAGCCACAGTAGTCAAAACAGCCTGGTACTGGTACAACAGGCACATAGACCAATGGAACAGAATTGAGAACCCAGATATAAATCCATCCACATATGAGCAGCTGATATTTGACAAAGGCCCAGTGTTAGTTAATCGGGGAAAAGATAGTCTTTTTAACAAATGGTGCTGGCATAACTGGATATCGATTTGCAAAAAAATGAAAAAGGACCCATACCTCACACCATGCACAAAAACTAACTCCAAGTGGATCAAAGACCTAAACATAAAGACTAAAATGATAAAGATCATGGAAGAAAAAAATAGGGACAATGTTAGGAGCCCTAATACAAGGTATAAACAGAATACAAAACATTACTAAAAATGACAAAGAGAAACCAGATAACTGGGAGCTCCTAAAAATCAAACACCTATGCTCATCTAAAGACTTCACCAAAAGAGTAAAAAGACCACCTACAAACTGGGAAAGAATTTTCAGCTATGACATCTCTGACCAGCGCCTGATCTCTAAAATCTATATGATTCTGTGAAAACTCAACCACAAAAAGCCAAACAACCCAATCAAGAAGTGGGCAAAGGATATGAACACACACTTCACTAAAGAAGATATTCAGGCAGCTAACAGATACATGAGAAAATGCTCTCGATCATTAGCCATTAGAGAAATGCAAATTAAAACTACAATGAGATTCCATCTCACTCCAACAAGGCTGGCATTAATCCAAAAAACACAAAATAATAAATGTTGGAGAGGCTGCAGAGAGATTGGAACTCTTATGCACTGCTGGTGGGAAGGTACAATGGTACAACCACTTTGGAAATCTATCTGGTGTTATCTTAAACAGTTAGAAATAGACCTACCATACAACCAGAAATCCCACTCCTTGGAATATACCCTAGAGAAATAAGAGCCTTCACACAAACAGATATATGCACACCCATGTTTATTGCAGCTCTGTTTACAATAGCAAAAAGCTGGAAGCAACCAAGGTGTCCATCAACGGAAGAATGGTTAAATAAATTGTGGTATATTCACACAATGGAATAGTACGCATCGATAAAGAACAGTGATGAATCTGTGAAACATTTCATAACATGGAGGAACCTGGAAGGCATTATGCTGAGCGAAATGAGTCAGAGGCAAAAGGACAAATATTGTATAAGACCACTATTATAAGATCTTGAGAAATAGTATAAACTGAGAAGAACACATACTTCTGTGGTTACGAGGGGGGGAGGGAGGGAGAGAGGGAGAGGGTTTTTTACTGATTAGTTAGTAGATAAGAATTACTTTAGGTGAAGGGAAGGACAATACTCAATACATGGAAGGTCAGCTCAACTGGACTGGACCAAAAGCAAAGAAGTTTCCAGGATAAACTGAATGCTTCAAAGGTCAGCAGAGCAAGGGCGGGGGTTTGGGGACCATGGTTTAAGGGGACTTCTAAGTCAATTGGCAAAATAATTCTATTATGAAAACATTCTGCATCCCACTTTAAAATGTGGTGTCTGGGGTCTTAAATGCTAACAAGCGGCCATCTAAGAGGCATCAATTGGTCTCAACCCACCTGGATCAAAGGAGAATGAAGAACACCAAAGTCACACGATAACTATGAGCCCAAGGGACAGAAAGGGCCACATGAACCGGAGACATCATCCTGAGACCAGAAGAACTAGATGGTGCCCGGCCACAACCGATGACTGCCCTGACAGGGAGCACAACAGAGAACCCCTGAGGGAGCAGGAGATCAGTGGATGCAGACCCCAAATTCTCACAAAAAGACCATACTTAATGGTCTGACTGAGACTAGAGGAATCCTGGCGGCCATGGTCCCCAAACCTTCTGTTGGCCCAGGACAGGAACCATTCCCGAAGACAACTCATCAGACATGGAAGGGACTGGACAGTGGGTAGGAGAGAGATGCTGATGAAGAGTGAGCTATTTGTATCAGGTGGACACTTGAGACTGTGTTGGCATCTCCTGTCTGGAGGGGGGATGGGAGGGTAGAGAGGGTTGGAAGCTGGCAAAATTGCCATGAAAGGAGAGACTGGAAGGGCTGACTCATTAGGGGGAGAGAAAGTGGGAGTATGGAGTAAGGTGTATATAAACTTATATGTGACAGACTGACTTGATTTGTAAACGTTCACTTGAAGCTCAATAAAAATTTTAAAAAAAGGAATGTAACCAATGTCAATGAATAATTTGTGTAGAAATTGTTGAATGGGGAACTAAACTGCTATGTAAACCTTCAACAAAAACACAATGTCATCAAAAAAAAAAGTGGTACTAAAAAAAAAATTTTTTTTTGGATGGAATTACGTATACTTGAAAAATGAAAACACAGCTTCATTTTCAATGATTAAAAAATTACGTATTAAAATATTGGCAATGGTAAAACAAATTAAAATTTTAATATCATTTTTTAGTTATACAGTAATTTTGTGGAAACCCACAGTCCTTTTACGTAACTGATACAGTGAAAGGGGCCTTAGTTTTGGAGTGAGAACTGAGAAGAACTCAGTTCGAGCACTAGATCCTTTATTTAAGGATGTGACCTTGGGCAAAATCATGTTTCTGAACCTTAGTTTTCTCTTCTACAGAGTGGGCTAACATCTACCTCATCTGGTTTTGGTGAGATTTGAATAAGGTAATATATGTGATCTATAAAGTGCTCTACAAATAAAATATACTAATTATATAATTTCCAATATTCAAAACTCAGAATCCTAAAGTCTTATATTTAAAATGAACCTTAGAAGATATCCAAGACATATATCTTTTGTGTAACATCCAAAAAATAACTGTTCCATCTCTGCTTGGACAATCCCAGCAGTGGGGAACATGCTATATAGAATGCAGACAGTTCCATAATCAGCAAGTGTTACAGGTTAGGTTTTCCAGGAAATGTACTCAGAGATGGAAATTAGTGTGTGAGATGTTTATGAGCAGATGCCCTTGAAATCATCACCTGTGGAAAGGAGGAGAAGGAATTAAGATTGAGTAGAGGGAGAAGTCAAGCTGCAATGTGATCTCAATAAAGGCTTCAGCTGAACCTATGGGGAGTTTGGGGCTGCAATGGCATTTCAGAGTTCTCATGAGTTTGGGCTAGGGTCAGCTATTGGATGCTGCCTTCCCCTGGAAGAAGGTATCATCTTGGGCAAGGCAATTTTCTTCAGCTGAGGTGATCCCCAGTGACGGTTAAAAGCTGAGGCAGTTATCCTGCAATTAGTTAGTGGATTAAGTCCTTCATTCCTTTAAGGGAATTTAGGCATCACAACATCCACCACAGTAAGGCCTGCAGATAAGACATTGTGCCTGATATTGAGTTGAAATCTTCCTCACTGTGAGTGTCATGTATGCTACTTTCTTCTGAGTTAATACCAAGTATTATCAGTACTTTCTAACAGATAATTCTTCACCATATTTTGGCAGCGCTATTTGATTGCTATAGTACTGATCCAAACACATTAAAAATCAAGTTGATTACGAGTCATAAAGACCCTATAAAACAGTGTAGAACTGCCCCGTAGAGTTTCCAAAGCTGTAAATTTTTATGGAAGCAAAATGCCCATCTTTCTACCATGGAGTGGTTGATGGGTTCAAACCACCAGCCTTTTCGTTATCAGCCAAGCACTTAACCACTGCACCACCAGAGCTCCTATTCACACACATAAATATATATAAACATATATACATGAATTGTATATATATGACATATATATACATATATAAAATACAATATCATATTGTTGTTGTTAGGTACTGCTGAGTTGGCTCTGACTCATGGTGACCTTATGTATAACAGAACAAAATGTTGCCTGGTCCTGCCCCATCTTCATAATCATTGGTATGTTTGAGTCCATTGTTACAGCTATTTGTGCAGTAGCTTCTAACCCAGGGGATTCATCTTCTAGCACTGTATCAGACAATATTCTGCTGTGATCCATAAGATTTTCGTTTGCTTATTTTTGCAAGTAGATCACCAGAACTTTCTTTCTATTCTGTCTTAGCCTGGAAGCTTTGCTTAAATCTGTCTACCATGGGTGACCTTGTTGGTATTTGAAATACCAGTGGCACAGCTTTTAGCAACATAGCAACACACAAGCCACAACAGTATGAGAAATTGACAGACAGGTGATGCATATATCATATACAGAAAGCTAAAATATATATTTATACACATATTCATATACATACATGATACATATATTTTTAAACAGGTACTTAGAGTCTTCCGAGTTAACAATTGAGTGAAGGATACTAAACTGTACTTAAGGCCTAGTTTTTAGGAACCAAAATGAAGTAATTTATTATAGACAATAAAGTGAGTCTTCACTCCAGATAGGCCAGGTTGGGAGATCATAAATTCTGTTTTAGACATGTTGAGTATGGACAAACACCTTTGAGACATCCATGTGAAAATGCTGGTAGGAATTTGAATATGTATGTCTGGAGCTTAGAGAAGTCTATATAAGAGATAAATAATTGAGAGTTGGGGCTTCTATAGTAATTGAAGCTATAAAACATAAAGAGATAGTAGAGTGGAGAGAGAAAATCCAGTCTAGTAGACAAGTGTCTGGTTTAGTTAGCAAATTTTAGCCTGAACAACGATTTAAAAAAAAAATTGAATTAGTTGGTGATATTTTAAAATCAACAGATTCCACATAGTCCAGGGCCAAGCTACTCCTGAAAAACCAGAATATCTGGCCACATTTTATTCATAGTCCTGCATGTCAATAATGAACTGGAGCTTAGTTTTGCTTTACATGGCCCATTTTCCTTTCACTGGGGGGCTTTTTCTGTGACTTCACTCCTTCAGATATCTGGGTGTCCAATCACTACACAGGGTTTAGATGGTGGGAGAAGAAGTGGATTCATGATGGAAATTTAAGGAAACTCCCACATTTAAAGACTGGTGAAAAAGAGAAGTCTGGAACTGAGCTAGAAAAGGAATGTCCAGAAAGGAAGGAGTCAGAGAAGCAAGGGAAGAAAGTGCTTTGGAGGACAGACGTGGTCAACAGTACAAGATTTTTCAGAGAAACAATGCCCCTTGCAGATGCAGATAATTGATGATCTTAGTGTGGTTTTGTGGAGCGATGGAAATTGAAGCCAGTTTGGAATGAGTAGATAAGTGAATGAGGGGTGGGAAAATGAAAAAAAGAATGTAGAAAATTCTTTTGAGAAGTGTAGTTTTGAAGGTGAGGACAGAGATAGGATTAGCTGGAGGGAAAGTTAGGTTGTGTCAAAACAGGGAAGTTGAAGAGGTATGGCTGGGAAGGGTAGCGTGAGGAAGAGAAATTTATACAGCTCAAATTGAAATGGAGAGCTAAATGGAAAATAAAGAATTTTCTCCTTGAATAATTCAGGCCAATGCTTCACATCCTCATTTTGTTTTTAACTAAGAAAATCTTGCCTGGCATGCCATTTAGTTTATTTTCTATTTGAAAAGAAAAGTCCTGGCTCGATGGCACGTAAAAACAGCAACATTATTTGGGTAGACAATATCTTTGACAACAAGGAGAGAGGCAGTTTTGCATTACCCTAGTTCTACATGACTTCTGATTGAATAGTTTAAAAACTGCTATTTGCTTATATCCCCACGCATTTGTCAATTTGTTGTACTGAAGTGGCTTGCATGTTGCTGTGATGCTGGAAGCTGTCACTGGTTTTTCAAACACCAGCAGGGTCACGCATGGTGAATAGGATTCAAGATGAGCTTCCAGACTAAAATGGAGTAGGAAGAAGGACCCGGTGGTCTATTTATGAAAAAATTAGGCAGGTAAAACCTTACAAATAGCAGCGGAACATTGTCTGATATAGTGCTGGAAGAGGAAGCCCTCAGGTTGGAAGGCACTCACAGTATGACTGGGGAAGAGCTGCTTTCTCAAAGAGTAGACCTTAGTGATGTGGATGTACTCAAGCTTTCGGGACCTTCATTTGCTGTTGTAGTATGACTCAAATGAGAAGAAACATCTATGAACACCCATTAATAACAGGAACATGGAGTATACGAAGTACAAATCTAGGAAAACTAGAAATTGTCAAAAACGAAACAGAATGCATAAACATCGATATCCTAGGCATTAGTAAGTTGAAATGGACTGGTATTGGTCATTTTGAATCGGTCATATGGTCTACTGTGCTGATAATGACAAATTGAAGAGGAATGGTATTGCATTCTTCACCAAAAAGAACTTTTCAAGATCTATCCTGAAGTACAACAATAAGGATAATATCCTTATTCCTGCAAGGAAGACCAGTTAATACGACTATTATTCAAATTTACGCACCAATCAGTAAGGCCAAAGACGAAGACACTGAAGATTTTTACCAACATCTGCAGTCTGAAATTGATCGAACATGCAATCAGTATGCATTGATAATTACTTGTGATTGGAATGTAAAAGCTGGAAACAAAGAAGGCTTGGCCTTGGTGATAGAAACTGCTGGAAATCTCACAATAGAATTTTTCAAGACTAACAACTTCTTCATTGCAAATACCCTTTTAAAACAACATAAATGGCGACTATACACTTGGACCTCACCAGATGGAATACACAGGAATCAATTTGACTACATCTGTGGAAAGAGACGATGGAAAAGCACAAAATCATTGGTCAGAATAAGGCCAGGGGCCAACTGGAACAGACCATCAATTGCTCATACACAAGTTGAAGAAAATTAAAGCAAGTCCAAGAGAGCCAAAATATGACCTTGAGTATAGCCCATGTGAATTTAGAGACCATCACAAGAATAGATTTAATGCATTGAACACTAATGACCCAAGAAAGGCCTAGAAACAATGAGAAACCCATATAAGCAAGCACCCTTAGTTCTCAGACTACTGTCTTTGAATACAAAGGAATCAGGAGTCCTAGGAGAAATGGTGGATTCTAAGTACGAAGCAGCATACCTCTAAGTTGAGCTTGATACCAAAGACTACTGGGCTTCTGTCAAAAGGGTATAGGACCAATTCAAAAGGACTTCCACAGGTCAAAGAAGGGACAACTAGAACATAAAGAATAATGAGTACAGTGGATTGAATTGATATATAAAAATATATATATTAAAATGAATTTATAATGATACTAAAAGAAGTCCAAAACAGCCAAACCAAACAAATCCAAGAATACATTACTCAGCTGTTCAAGTTGCTAGGCCACTAACTCATTACTGTAGGAAAAAACAAAAAACAAAAAACTGGCATATAAAGAACACAGATCAAGCATTATGCTATGTTTCCTATTTAAACCGTGTTATAAGAAAATCAAATGTTTGATGAGAAATGCTCTTTATGAAAGAATTCCAGATAACAAATTCAAAAGGAATCATACAATTATAAAATCACCATTTTGCCACAATACAAAATAAGGAGCCCTGGTGGTGTAGCGGTTAAGAGCTCAGCTGCTAACCACAAGGTCAGCAGTTCAAATCTACCAGCTGCTCCTTGGAAACCCTATGGGGCAGTTCTAATCTGTCCTACAGGGCTGCTATAAGTCCAAATCGACTCAACAGCAATGGGTTTGGTTTGGTTTTTTGGTTTAGTATAAAATAAAGGGGCACTGGTAGTTCACTGGTAGAATTCTTGCCTTCCATGCAGGTTTGATTGTAGTCAGTGCATCTCATGGGCAGCCACTGTGTGTTCAAATAAAAATATGAACTTGAATCTGCTCATGCCTCTAGATCTAATTACCAGTTTATAGACAACATGGGAAATGGAAAAAATATTGAATGGCACTAAAATGATGCAATTACCTAGAAATTGGGTAATTTGACTCCATATTTTCAATTAACAAATACCATAAAAAATAACAGGGAGAGCAAACTGTAGGCTAAAAGATTTAATAGATATACTACACAAATTGAAGCTGAAACTGAAGAAAATCAGAGAAGTCCACGAGAGCCAAAATATGACCTTGAGTATATCCCACCTGAATTTAGAGACCATCTGAGGAATAGATTTGACGTATTGAACACTAGAGACCGAAGACCAGATAAGTTGTGGAATGACATCAAGGACATCACACATGAAGAAAGCAAGAAGTCATTGAAAAGACAGGAAAGAAAGAAAAGTCCCAGATGGATGTCAGAGGAGACTCTGAAACTTGCTCTCGAACGTCGAGCAGCTAAAGCAAAAGGAAGAATTGATGAAGTAAAAGAAATGAACAGATGATTTCAAAGGGCATCTTGAGAAGACAAAGTATTATAATGAAATGTGCAAAGAGCTAGAGATGGAAAACCAAAAGGGAAGAACAAGCTCGGTGTTTCTAAAGCTGAAAGAACTGAAGAAAAAATTCAAGCCTCGAGTTGCAATAGTGAAGGATTCCATGGGGGAAAATATTAAACGATGCAGGGAGCATCAAAAGAAGATGGAAGGAATACACAGAGTCATTATACCAAAAAGAATTAGTCAATGTTCAACCATTTCAAGAGGTGGCATATGATCAGGAATCTGATGCTACTGAAGGAAGAAGTCCAAGCTGCTCTGAAGGCATTGGTGAAAAACAAGGCTCCAGGAATTGATGGAATATCAATTGAGATGTTTTCAGCAAACAGATGCAGCCCTGGAGGTGCTCACTCGTCTATGCCAAGAAATATGGAAGACAGCTTCCTGGCCAACTGACTGGAAGAGATCCATATTTATGCCTATTCCCAAGAAAGGTGATCCAACCGAATGTGGAAATTATAGAACAATATCATTAATATCACACGCAAGCAAAATTTTGCTGAAGATCATTCAAAGATGGCTGCAGCAGTATATCGACAGGAAATTGCCAGAAGTTCAGGTCAGCTTCCGAAGAGGATGTGGAAACAGGGATATCATTGCTGATGTCACATGGATCCTGGCTGAAAGCAGAGAATACCAGAAGGATGTTTACCTGTGCTTTATTGACTATGCTAAGGCATTCGACTGTGTGGATGATAACAAATTATGGATAACATTGCAAAGAACGGGAATTCCAGAACACTTAATTGTGCTCATGAGGAACTCTTACATAGATCAAGAGGCAGTTGTTCGGACAGAACAAGGGGATACTGATTGTTTTAAAGTCAGGAAAGGTGTGAGTCAGGGTTGTATTCTTTCACAATACCTATTCAATCTGTATGCTGAGTAAATAATATGAGAAGCTGGACTATATGAAGAAGACCGGGGCATCAGGTTTGGAGGAAGACTCATTAACAACCTGTGTTATGCAGATGACATAACCTTGCTTGCTGAAAGTGAAGAGGACTTGAAACATTTACTAATGAAAATCAAAGACCACGGCCTTGGATTGTACCTCAACATAAAGAAAACAAAAATCCTCACAACTGGACCAATGAACAACATCATGATAAACAGAGAAAAGATTGAAGTTGTCAAGGATTTCATTTTACTTGGATCCACAATCAACAGCCACGGAAGCAGCAGTCAAGAAATCAAAAGACGCATTGCATTGGGCAAATATGCTGCAAAGGACCTCTTTAAAGTGTTGAAGAACAAAGCAGTCACCTTAAAACTAAGGTGCGCCTGACCCAAGCCATATTATTTTCAATCACATCATATGCATGTGAAAGCTGGACAATGAATAAGGAAGACCGAAGAAGTATTTATGTCTTTGAATTGTGGTGTTGGTGAAGAATATTGAATATACCGTGGACTTCCAAAAGAACGAACAAATCTGTCTTAGAAGAAGTCCAACCAGGATGCTCCTTAAAAGCAAGGATGGCGAGACTGCGTCTTACATACTTTGGACATGTTGTCAGAAGGGATCAGTCCCTGGAGAAGGACATCATGCTTGACAGAGTACAGGGTCAGTGGAAAAGAGAAAGACCCTCAATGAGGTGGATTGACACAGTGGCTGCAACAATGAGCTCAAGCATAACAATGATTGTAAGGATGGCTCAGGATCCAGAAATGTTTCGTTCTTTTGTGCATAGGGTCGCTATGAGTCGGAACTGACTCGATGGCACTTAACAACAACAGTCTCATACAATATTTGTCTTTTTATGATTGACTTATTTCACTCATCATAATGCCTTCCAGGTTCATCTTTGTTGTGAGATGTTGCACAGATTCCTTGTTGTTTTGTTGTGTCATAGTATTCCTTTGTGTGTTATGTACTATAATTTGTTTATTCACTCATCTGTTGATGGGTACTTAGGTTGTTTCCATCTTTTTGCTATTGCGAATAATGCAGCAATGAACATGGGTGTGCATATGTCTATTTGTGTGATAGATCTTATTCTCTAAGATATATTGCAAGGAGTGGAATTGCTGGAGTGTATGCTATCTTTTTTTTTTTTTTTATGCTATATTAAGGAGGCACTACATTGTTTTCCATAGGGGTTGTACTTACATTCCCGCCAGTAGTGCATAAGAATTCCAATCTCCCTGCAACCTTTCCAACATTTGTTATTTTCTGTTTTTTTTTTCTTTTTATTAGTGCCAGTAAATCTTGGGGTGAAATGGTATCTCATAATGGTTTAGATTTGCCTTTCTCTAATGATTAATGATCGCAAACATTTCCTCATGTGTCTGTTAGCTGCCTGAATGTCTTCTTTGGTGAAGTGCCTGTTCATATTCTTTAATTATTTTTTAATTGATTTATTTGTCTTTTTGTTATGAGGTGTTGAAATATTCTATAGATTTTAGAGATTACATCCTTGTCACATATGTCACAGCCAAATTTTTTCCCCCAGTCTGTAGGTTCTCTTTTTATTTTTTTGGTGATGTCTTTTGATGAGCGTAAGTGTGTCATTTTTAGGAGCTCCTAGTTTTCCTTGGTGGTGCAGTGGTTAAGAGTTCAGCTGCTAACCAAAAAAGTCAGCAGTTCGAATCCACCAGTTGCAGCTTGGAAACCCATGGAGCAGTTCTACTCTGTCATGTAGGTTCCCTATGAGTCAGAGACAATGCGACGGCAATGGGTTTAGTTTTTTCGTTTTTAGTCATCTAGTCTGTCTTCTGGTGTTTGTGCATTGTTAGTTATAGTTTGTATTGTATTCATGCCATGTATTAGGGCCCCTAGTGTTTTCCTTATTTTTTCTTCCATGATATTTATCCTTCTAGATTTTATATTTAGGTCTTTGGTCTATTTGGAATTAGTTTTTGCATATGGTGTGTTGTATAGATCCTGTTTCTTTTTGCTTTACAAATGGACATCCAGTTTTGTCAGCACCATTTGTTAAAGACTGTCTTTTCCACATTTAGTGGACACTAGTCCTTTGTCAAAGATCACTGCATTATGGGTGGATGTATTTATGTCTGGGTCCTTGAATCTATTCCATTGGTCTATGTGTCTGTCATTGTACTAGTACCAGGCTGTTTTGACTACCGTGGTTGCATAGTAAATTCTGAGGTCATGTAGTGTCAGGCTTCCTACTTTGTTCTTTTTCTTCAGTAACGCTTTGCTTATCCAGGCTTCTTTCCTCTGCATATAAAGTTAATGGTTAGTTTTTCCATCTCATTAAAGAATGAGGTTGGTATTTGGATCAGGGTTGCATTGTATCTGTAGATCACTTTGGGTAGAACTGACATTTTTCACAATGTTGAGTCTTCTTATCCGTGAACATGGTATGTGTTTCCATTTATGTAGGCCTGTTTTGGTTTCCTGAAATAGTGTTTTGTAGTTTTGTTATGTCTTTTTTCATCCCCGGTTAGATTTATTCCTAAGTATTTTATGTTTAGGGACTAGTATATATGGTATTGTTTTCCTGATTTTCTTTCTGAAGTTCTCTCTGTTGGCATATAGGATTCCATGTGACTTTTGTATGTTGAACTTGTATGTGGAATCTTTGGGGTTCCCTATGTATAGGATCATACCATCTGTTCATAGGGATAGTTTTACTTCTTTTCCAATTTGGATTCCCTTTATTCCTTTTTCATTATGTAATGTCCTCTATTGTCTTTTACAGTTGATTTTTCCTTGAAGTCTATATTATCTGAGATTTGTATTGCTACTCCTGCCCTTTTTTGGTTACCATTTGCTTGATATATTTTCTACATTCTTTTTTTCTTTCTTTTAAATTGTGCTTTATGTGAAAGCTTACAAATCAAGTCAGTCTCTCATACAAAAACTTATATACACCTTGCTATGCACTCCTAGCTGCTCTCCCCTTAATGAGACAGCACACTCCTCCTCTCTAACCTGTATTTCCTGTGTCCATTCAACCAGCTCCTGTCCCCCTCTGCATTCTTGTCTTGCCTCCATACAGGAGCTGCCCACGTAATCTCATGTATCTACTCTAGCCAATAAACTCACTTCTTACCAGTATCATTTTCTGTCTTATAGTCCAGTCCAATCCCTGTCTGAAGAGTTGGCTTTGGGAATGGTTCCAGTCTTGGCCTAACAGAAGGTCCGGGGACCATGACCTCTGGGGTCCCTCTAGTCTCACTCAGACCATTAAGTCTGGTCTTTTGACGAGAATTTGAGATCTGCATCCCACTGTTCTCTTGCTCCATCAGGGTTTCTCTGTTGTGTTCCCTGTCAGGGCAGCCATTGGTGGTACGCGGCGCCATCTAGTTCTTCCAGTTTCAGACCGATGTAGTCTCTGAATTATGTAGCCCTTCCTGTCTCTTGGGCTCATATTACCTTGCGTCTTTTGTGTTCTTCATTCTCCTTTGTATCTTAGATGGCTGCTTGCTAGCATTTAAGACCCCAGACGCAACTCACCAAGGTGCAATGCAGAATGTTTCTTAATATATTTTGTTATGCCAAATGACCTAGATGTCCGCTGAAATCACGGTCCCCAGATCCCCATCCCTGCTACTTGGGAATTTGAAGCATTCGGTTGTATTCAGAAAACGTCTTTGCTTTTGGTTTAGTCCAGTTGTGCTGACCTTTCCTGTATTGTGTGTTGCTTTTACCTTCACCTAAAATAGTTCTTGTCTACCATTTAATTAGTGAATACCCCTCTCCCTCCACCCCCACCTTTGTAACCATCAAAGAATATTTTCTTCTGTGTTTAAACTATTACTAGAGCTCTTATAATAGTGGCCTCATACAGTATTTGTCCTTTTGCAACTAATTTCACTCAGCATAATGCCTTCCAGATTCCTCCATGCTATGAGATGTTTCACGGATTCATCATTGTTCTTAATCATTCCACAGTATTCCATTATGTGACTGTACCATAACTTATTCATCCAGTCATCCATTGATGGGCGCCTTGGTTGCTTCCATCTTTTTGCTATTGTAAACAGTCCTGCAATGAACAAGGGTGTGCATTTATCTGTTTGCGTAAAGGGCGTTATTTCTCTAGGATACATTCCAAAGAGTGGGATTGCTGGATTGTATGGTAGTTCTATTTCTAGCTTTTTAAGGTAGCCAAATCAATTTCCAAAGTGGTTGTACCATTTTACATCCCCACCAGCAGAATATAAATGTTCCAGTCTCTCTACAACCTCTCCAACATTTATTATTTTGTGTTTTTTGAATTAATGCCAGATTTGTTGGAGTGAGATGGTATCTCATTGTAGTTTTGGTTTGCATTTCTCTAATGGCTAATGATCGAGAACATTTCCTCATGTATCGGTTAGCCACCTGAAGGTCTCCTTTGGTGAAGTGCCTGTTCATATCCTTTGCCAATTTTTTAATTGGGTTATTTGACTTTTTGTTGTTGAATTTCTGCAGTATCATTAGGTTTTAGAGATCAGACACTGATCAGATTTGTAGTAGCCAAAAACTTTTTCCCAGTCTGTAGGTAATCTTTTTTCACTTTTGGTGAAGTCTTTGGATGAGCATAGGTGTTTGATTTTTAGCAGCTCCTAGTTATTTTTAGTTATCTAGTTTTACTTCTGGTGTTTGTGGGTCGTTAGTAATGTTTTGTATACTGTTTATGCCATGTATCAGGGCTCCTAGCATTGTCCCTATTTTTTCTTCTGTGAATTTTATCATTTTAGGTTTTATATTTAGGTCTTTGATCCATTTTGAGTTAGTTTTTGTGCATGGTGTGAGGTATGGGTCTTGTTTCATTTTTTTTGCAGATGGGTATCCAGTTATGTCAGCACCATTTGTTAAAGAGGCTGTCTTTCCCCCTTTAACAGACTTTGGGCTTTTGTCAAATATTAGCTGCTCATAAGTAGATGGATTTATGTTTGGATTCTCAATTCTGTTCCATTGGTCTGTGTATCTGTTGTTGTACCAGTACCAGGCTGTTTTGACTACTGTGCAGGTATAATATGTTCTAAAATCGGGTAGTGTGAGGCCTCCCACTTTGTTCTTCTTTTTCAGTAATGCTTTACTTATCTGCGGCCTCTTTCCCTTCCATATGAAGTTGGTGATTTGTTTCTCCATCTCATTAAAAATGTCATCAGAACTTGGATCAGGATTGCATTTTATATATAGATCGCTTTGGGTAGAATAGACATTTTTAGAATGTTGAGTCTTCCTATCCACGTGCAAGGTATGTTTTTCCACTTATGTAGGTCTCTTTTGTTTTTTTTCTGTAGTGTCTTGTAGCTTTCTTCATATAGGTCTTTTACATCTCTGGTTAGGTTTATTCCTAAATAATTTGTCTTTTGGGGGGCTATTGTAAATGATAATGATTTGGTGATTTCCTCTTCGATGTTCTGTTTGTTGGTATAGAGGAATCCAACTGATTTTTGTATGTTTATCTTCTATCCTGATACTCTGCTGAACTCTTCTGTTAGTTTCAGTAGTTTTCTTGATGATTCCTTGGGGTTGTCTGTGTATAAGATCATATTATCTGCAAATTAAGATACTTTTACTTGTTTCTTACCAATTTGGATACTCTTTATTTCTTTTTCTAGCCTAGTTGCTCTGGCTAGGACCTCCAGCCCAATGTTGAATAAGTGTGGTGATAAAGGGCATCCTGGCCTCGTTCCCGTTCTCAAGGGAAATGCTTTCAGACTTTCTCCATTTAGGATGATGTTGGCTATTGGCTTTGTATAAATGCCCTTTATTATGTTGAGAAATTTCCCTTCTATTCCTCTTTTGCTGAGAGTTTTTTTTTTTTAACTACAAATGGGTATTAGATTGTCAAATGCCTTTTCTGCATCAGTTGAAAAGATCATGTGGTTCTTGTCTTTTATTTATATGATGGATTACATTGGTTGTTTTTCTAACGTTGAATCATCCCTGCATACCTGGTATGAATCCCACTTGGTCGTGGTGAATTATTTTTTGATATGTTGTTGAATTCTATTGGCTAGAATGTTTTTGAGGATTTTTGCATCTAAGTTCATGAGGGATACAGGTCTGTAATTTTCCTTTTTTATGGTGTCTTTATCTGGTTTTGGTATCAGCGATATTCCGGTTTCATAGAATGAGTTTCGGAGTATTCCATCCATTTCTATGCTTTGAAATACCTTTATTTGTAGTGGTGTCAACTCTTCTCTGAAAGTTTGAGAGAACTCTTTAGTGAAGCCACCTGAGGTGGGATTTTTTTTTTTTTTTTTTTATACAGATAACAAAATTTTAATGCTGAAACAAGGTAAGGGCTCATAATTTCTGGAGAATTGTGTCCTTTAGTCTTGTCACTCTTCTCTTTTTTTTTTTTGGTCAGAATAAGTCCCAGTACATTTATATATATATGTAAATAGATGTAAATACTGAAAGACTTTATTAGAAAAATGTTGAAGATCACTTGGATTCCATACAAATTTAAAGATTCTGTAACAACATATGTTGCAAACTTATTTCAATTAAATACAAACATTAAAATCTATAATATAATAACTTGATAAACAAATTTATAAAACACATTAAATACTAATAAAAGTATTTGCATCATATATAAAAAAAGAGCATGCCTATATACAAAACATAAATATTCATATGTAAAAGTAGGGGCTGGTTAAATCAGTTATTATAAATAGTCATACTTAAACATCAAAAAAGGTTGAAGATTTTAAGAGTACATATCAAAAGTAGGAATATGTTTGATAAATTCATGAAAAGATGTTCAAGTTCGCTCATAATAAAATAAAAGCAAAACCAAATTAATCTATAGCTCCTTTTTAATTAGCAAGTAATACAAATAACTAAGGTATTGAAGAAGCCAACTTTTGAATAGAAAATGCAGAAACATTTCATGCACTGCTACTGAGTATGCATATTAAATCCAAGCATTCTAATGGTCATTGTGGATCAATGCGTATCATAACTAAACATAAATATATATATTTTTTTATCATTATACATTTCATCTTTATTACTTTATCATCGAAAGCAGGTTATTAAATAATTAAGTATTGGATTGGTATTATTATGAGTTGAGATTTTTTCATTACCTCCTAATTCCCTCACTGTTGTTGTTAGGTGCCATCGAGTCAGTTCTGACTCACAGCAGAATGAAACACTGACTGGTCCTGTGCTATCCTCAAAATCATTGCTTTGTTTGGGCCCATTGTTACAGTCACTGTGTCAATCCATCTCATTTAGAGTCTTCCTCTTTTTTGCTGACCCCCTACTTTACCAAGGTTGTTGTCCTTCTCCAGAGACTGGTCCCTTCTGATAGCATGTCCAAAGTACATGAGATGAAGGAGCCTCTAAGGAGCATTCTGGCTGTACTTCTTCCAAGACAAATTTGTTTGTTCTTCTGGCAGTACATGTTATATTCAATATTCTTCAACAACACCATAATTCAAAGGAAATAATTCTTTTTCAGTTTTCTTTATTCATTGTACAGCTTTCACATACATACAAGGTGATCAAAAATACCATGGCTTGGGTCAGGTGCACCTTAGTCCTCAAAGTGACAAATTTGCTTTTTAACATTTTTCAAAAAAATTTTATTGTGCTTTAAGTGAAAGATTACAAATCAAGTCAGCCTCTCACACAAAAACCCGTATACACCTTGCTACATACCCCCAGTTGCTCTCCCCCTAATGAAACAGCCCACTCGCTCTTCCACTTTCTGTTCTCGGGCCCATTTAGCCAGCTTCTAACCCCCTCTACCCTCTCATCACCCTTCCAGGGATGAGATGCTCACAAAGTCTAAGGGTCCACATGATCCAAGAAGCTCACTTCTCACCAGCATCACTCTCCAACCCATAGTCCAGTCCAATCCCTGTTTGAAGGGTTGGCTTTGGGAATGGTTCCTGTCTTGGGCCAACAGAAGGCCTGGGGACCATGACCACCAGGGTCCTCCTAGTCTCAGTGAGACCATTAAGTCTGGACTTTTTATGAGAATTTGGGATCTGCATCCCACTGCTCTCCTGCTCCCTCAGGGGTTCTCTCTTGTGTTCCCTGTCAGGGCAGACATCAGATGTAGCCAGGCACCATCTAGCTCTTCTGGTATCAGGCTGATGTAGTCTCTGGTTTATGTGACCCTTTCTGTCTCTTGGGCTCATAATTACCTTGTGTCCTTGGCGTTCTTCATTCTCCTTTTATCCAGGAGGGTTGAGATCAATTGATGCATCTTAGATGGCTGCTTGCTAGCGTTTAAGACCCCAGACGCCTCTCTTCAAGGTGGAATGCAGAATGTTTTCTTAATAGATTTTATTATGCCAATTCACTTAGATGTCCCCTGAAACCATGGTCCCCAAACTCCTGCCCCTGCTATGCTGGCCTTCAAAGCATTCAGTTTATTCCGGAAACTTCTTTGCTTTTGGTTTAGTCCAGTTGTGCGGATCTCCTCTGTATAGTGTGTTGTATTTTCCTACACCTAAAGTAGTTCTTATCTACTATGTAATTAGTGAATATCCCTCCCCCACTGTACCTCCCTCCCCCCTCTCGTAACCATCAAAAGATATTTTCTTCTCTGTTTAAATTATTTCTTGAGTTCTTATAATAGTGGTCTTACACAATATTTGTCCTTTTGCAACTGACTAATTTCACTTAGCATAGTGCCTTCCAGATTCCTCCATGTTGTGAAATGTTTCACAGATTCATCACTGTTCTTTATCGATGCGTAGTATTCCATTGTGTGAATATACCATAATTTATTTATCCATTCATCTGTTGATGGGCACCTTGGTTGCTTCCAGCTTTTTGCTATTGTAAACAGAGCTGCAATGAACATGCGTGTGCCTATATCTTTTCGTGTAAAGGCTCTTATTTCTCTAGGATATATTCCAAGGAGTGGGATTGCTGGATCACATGGTAGTTCTATTTCTAGCTTTATAAGGAAGTGCCAAATCAGTTTCCAAAGTGGTGGTACCATTTGACATTCCCATCAGCAGTGTATAAGTGTTCCAATCTCTCCACAGCCTCTCCAACATTCATTGTTTTGTGTTTTTTGGATTAATGCCAACCTTGTTGGAATGAGATGAAATCTCATTGTAGTTCTGATTTGCATTTCTCTGATTATTATTTCTCTAATAATCATGAGCATATTGTCATGTATCTGTTAGCTACTGAATGTCTTCTTTAGTGAAGTGTCTGTTCATATCTGTTGCCCATTTTTTAATTGGGTTATTTGTCTTTTTGCAGTTGAGTTTTTGAAGTATCATGTAGATTTTAGAGATCAGGTGCTGATTGGAAATATCATAGCTAAAAACTTTTTTCCAGTCTGTAGGTAATTGTTTTACTCTTTTGGTGAAGTCTCTGGATGAGCATAGGTGTTTGATTTTTAGGAGCTCCCAGTTATCTAGTTTTTCTTCTGCATTGTTAGTTTAATGTTTTGTGTACTGTTTATGCCATGTATTAGGGCTCCTAACGTTGTCCCTATTTTTTCTTCCATGATCTTTATCATTTTAGGTTTTATATTTAGGTCATTCATCCATTTTGAGCTCATTTTTTGCATGGAGTGAGGTATGGGTCTTGTTTCAATTTTTTTGAAGTTGGATATCTAGTTATGCCAGCACCATTTGATAAAAAGACTGTCTTTTCCCCATTTAACTGTTTTGGGGCATTTGTCAAATATCAACTGCTCATATGCAGTTGGATTTATGTCTGGATTCTCAACTCTGTTCCATTGATCTGTGTATCTGTTCTTGTGCCAGTACCAGGCTGTTTTGACTATTGTGGCGGTATAATAGGTTCTAAAATCAGGTAGAGTAAGGCTTCCCACTTTGTTCTTCTTTTTAAGCAATGCTTTACTTATCTGAGGCCTCTTTACTTTCCATATGAAGTTGGTGATTTTTTTCTCCATCTCATTAAAGAATGTCATTGGAATTTGGATAGGAATTGCATTAAATCTATAGATTGCTTTTGGTAGAACAGACATTTTTCTATGTTAAGTCTTCCTACTCATGAGCAAGGTATGTTTTTCCACTTATTTATGTCTCTTTTGGTTTCTTGCAGAAGTGTTTTGTAGTTTCTTTGTATAAGTCTTTTACATCTCTGGTAAGATTTATTCCTAAATATTTTATCTTCTTGGGGCTACTGTAAGTGGTATTGATTTGGTGATTTCCTCTTCAATGTTTTTTTGTTGGTGTAGAGGAATCCAACTGATTTTTTTATGTTTACCTTGTATCCCGATACTCTGCTGAACTTTTCTATTAGTTTCAGTAGTTTTCTTGAGGATTCCTTAGGGTTTTCTGTCTGTAAGATCATGTCATCTGCAAATAGAGATAATTTTACTTCTTCCTTGCCAATCTGGGTGCCCTTTATTCCTTTATCTGGCTTAATTGCTCTGACTAGGACCTTTAGCACAATGTTGAATAAGAGTGGTGATAAAGGATTTCCTTGCCTGGTTCCCGATCTCAAGAGGAATGCTTTCAGGCTCTCTCCATTTAGAGTGATGTTGGCTGTTGGCTTTGTATAAATGCCCTTTATTATGTTGAGGAATTTTCCTTCTATTTCTATTTTGCTGAGAGTTTTTATCATGAATGAGTGTTGAACTGTGTCAAATGCCTTTTCTGCATCAATTGATAAAATCATGTGATTCTTGTCTTTTGTTTTATTTATGTGATGGATTACATTAGTTGTTTTTCTGATGTTGAACCATCCCTGCATACCTGGTATAAATCCCACTTGGTCAATGGTGAATTATTTTTTTGATATGTTGTTGAATTCTATTGGTTAGAATTTTTTTTTGAGGATTTTTGCATCTAAGTTCATGAGGGATATAAGTCTGTATTTTCTTTTTTTTTTTTTTTTCTTTTGGTGTTTTTACCTGGTTTTGGTATCAGGGATATGCTGGTTTCATAGAACGAGCTTGGTAGTATTCCATCCTTCTCTATGCTCTGAAATACCTTTAGCAGTAGTGGTGTTAACTCTTCTCTGAAACTTTGGTAGAGCTCTGCCTTGAAGTGGTCCGGGCAGGGCTTTTTTGTTGTTGTTGCTGGGAGTTTTTTGATTACCTTTTCCATCTCTTATTTTGTTATGGGTCTATTTAGTTGTACTACCTCTGTTTGTGTTAGTTGAGTTAGGCAGTGTGTTTCTGGGAATTCATCCATTTCTTCTAGGTTTTCAAATTTGTTAGAGTACAATTTTTCGTAGTAATCTGATATGACTTTTTAATTTCATTTCGGTCTGTTGTAATATCGCCCATCTCATTTCTTATTTGTGTTATTTGCTTCCTGTCCTGTGTTTCTTTTGTCAGTTTGGCCAATGGTTTATCAATTTTGTTGATTTTTTCAAAGAACCAGCTTTTGATCTTGTTAAATCTTTCAATTGTTTTTCTGTTTTCTATTTCATTTAGTTCTGCTCTAATTTTTATTTGTTTTCTTCTGGTGCCTGAGGGTTTCTTTTGATGCTCTCTGTTTGTTCAAGTTGTAGGGATAATTCTTTGATTTTGGACCTTTCCTCTTCTTGAATGTGTGCATTTATTGATATAAATTGACCCCTGAGCACTACTTTCGTTGTGTCCTAAAGGTTCTGATAGGAAGTGTTTTCATTCTCATTGGATTCTATGAATTTCTTTATTTCATCCTCGATGTCTTCTTTAATCCAGTTTTTTTTTTCCAGCAGGGTATTGTTCAGTTTCCATGTGTTTTATTTCTTTTCCTTGCTTTTTCTGCTAATGAGTTCCACTTTTATGGCCTTGTGGTCAGAGAAGATGCTTTGTAATATTTCAGTGTTTTGGATTCTGCTAAGGCTTGCTTTATGACCTAATGTGTGGTCTATTCTAGAGAATGTTCCACGTGCACTAGAAAAGAAAGTATACTTGGTCGCTGTTGGGTGGAGTGTTCTGTATATGCCTATGAGCTCAAGTTGTTGATTGTGGCATTTAGATCTTCCGTGTCTTTTTTGGGCTTCTTCTGGATGTCCTGTCCTTCAGCAAAAGTGGTGTGTTGAAGTCTCCTAGTATTATTGTGGAGCTGTCTATCTCACTTTTCAATACTGACAGAGTTTGTTTTATGTACATTGCAGCCCTGTCAGTGGGTGCATAAATATTTAATATGGTTATATCTTCTTGGTGCATTGTCCCTTTAATCATTATGTAGTGTCCTTATCCTTTGTGGTGGATTTAACTTTAAAGTCTATTTTGTCAGAAATTAATATTGCCACTCCTGCTCTTTTTTGATTGTTGTTTGCTTGATACATTTTTTTCCATCCTTTGAGTTTTAGTTTGTTTGTGTTTCTAAGTCTAAGGTGTCTCTCGTAGGCAGCATATAGACGGACCTTGTTTTTTAATCCATTCTGCCACTCTCTGTCTCTTTATTGGTGAATTTAGTCCATTTACATTCAGGGTAATTATGGATAGGTATGAATTTAGTGCTATCATTTTGATGTCTTTTTTTGTGTGTTGTTGACAGTTTCTTTTTCCCACATAATTTTACATACCGAGTAGATTATATATTGTCCTTTCCTCATATTGGTTGTTGATTTTGTTTCTGCCGAGTCTCTATTTTTTTCTTTTATTTTATTTTGTTGTGTAGGATAGTTTGTCTGCTTTGTGGTTACCTAATTATTTACATCTATTTTTCTAAATTTAAACCGAACTTATACTTCTTTTTATCACTGTATCTTCCTCTCCATATGGAAGATCTATGATTACATTTCTTAGTCCCTCTTTATTGTTTTAATGTTGCCTTCTTTTATATGATAACATCATTGGTACCCTGTTTTGAGTTTTTTTTTTTAATCTTGCTTTTTTTTTTGGATTTCCCTATCTGGGTTGTCTTCTGATTTCTCTGCCCAGTGTTTTAGTCTTAGATTGATAACTGATATTATTGATTTTCTAACAAAAGAACTCTCTTTAGTATTTCTTGTAGTTTCGGTTTGGTTTTTACCAAGCCCCTAAACTCTGTTTATCTGAAAATGTCCTAATTTCACCTTCGTATTTAAGAGACAGTTTTGCTGGATATATGATTCTTGGCTGGCATTTTTTTTCCTTCAATGTTTTAAATATGTCATCCCATTGCATTCTTGCCTGCACAGTTTCTGCTGAGAAGTCTGAGCTTATTATTATTCCTCTCCTTTGTACGTGACTTTTGGTTTATCCCTAGCTGCTCTTAAAATTCTCTGTTTATGTTTGGTTTTGGCAAGTTTGATTATAGTATGTCTTGGTGACTTTCTTTTGGCATCTGCCTTGTGTGGGGTTTGATGAGCTTCTTGGATAGATATCGTCTCATCTTTCATGATATCAATGAAGTTTTCTGTGAACAAATCTTCAAAAATTATGTCTGTATTTTTTGTTATACCTCCTTGTTCTGGTACTCCAATCACTCATAGGTTATTTCTCTTGATGGAGTCCCACATGATTCTTAAATTTTATTCATTTAAAAAAATTCTTTTATCTGATTTTTCTTTCAATATATTAGTGCCAAGTGATTTATATTCAAGTTGAGGAAATCTGGCTTCTACTTTCTCAATTCTGCTCCTCTGACTTTCTATTGAGTTTTCTACTTCTGTAGTTTTATTGTTAATCTTCTGAATTTCTGATTGCTGTTTGTCTATGGATTTTTCTAGCTTTTTAAATTTTTCATTATGTTCCCGAATAACCTTTCTAATTTCTTCAATCGCTTTATTTGTGTGTTCCTTGGCTTGTTCTGCATATTGCCTCATTTCCTTCCTGATGTCTTGAAGGGTTCTGTATATTAATCTTTTGTCTTCTGCCTCTGGTAATTCCGGGAATGCACTTTCATCTAGAAGATCCCTGGATTGTTTGTTTTGAGAGCTTGTTGAGGTGATCATGGTCTGTTTCTTTATGTGACTTGATAGTGACTGTTGTCTTTGAACCTTCTATTAGTTATTATATTTGTTTATGCTTGCTTATTGTGCCTTAGTTTCTTGCTTTGTTTTGTTTTGATATGCCCCAATGGGTTGCTTGAGTGAGCTAGCTTGATTTTTTTCTCCTCTGGAGCTCCAACGTCCTGTCCCCAGATGGCTAGAGCTGTTATCAGGTATATCAGTCTAGGAGCCCATTCACTTTTCTTGTATGAATTCAGCTCAGGTGTCCAGGTAGCTGATCATCAAGTGTGTGGTACAGGCTCTGTACTACTGTCTTAGAGGGGGAGGGGTGAGTGGTATATACCGGTATCTGATTGCAGCCAGAGATCACGCTCTGAACAAGGCATGTGCTGAGAATGAAACCCCGAGTGTCTCTGAGGAAAGCATGCCCCTGTTCCCTAGAGCGTGCAGGTGGGTGGGTTCTGCAGACAGACCCTGGGCACCCAATATTTTTGGTTGTAAGGACTGGGAGGTACCAGTTATGCTTGGACCGCTGTCTTGAGTGGCTATGTGAGCTGAGTGGAGCTACCAGTCCTTAGGCGACTGATGTAGGTAGGTGAGGACCCTGTTTAATAGGCAAAGCAAAATCAAACATCAAACACCCACCTCTTTACTACACAGCTGAAACGGTTGGAGTCTACAACAAGGGCCCATTCTCCTGAAATGGGCCCACACAGGTCCATGCAGAAGGGAAAGTTTCTCAAAGTCCACGGACCATTTATGCCCAGACAGGAGCTGCTTGTGTCCTGAGCCCCCCTGGTTAGTGGAGATGGCAAATTATCTTTTCTCCCAATTGCAATTTTTTTCCTTCTCCAAGGCCGGGAGCAGGGCTCTAGGTGCTCAACAGTGCCTATCTTAGGCCCAGGGAATTCAGTCACTGAAGCCAGCTTGGGGATGGCAGGCATGGTAAAATATATGCAAGTACTTAGCTTTTGCCAAGAGCACTGTTCTTCTCTGGTTCCAGAGGTGTGAGTAGGCTGTGTGGCTGGCTGCTTCTCCCTGAGGAAACTGCAGCTGAACAGTAGTACCAGGCCACCACTGCCACTCCGGAAATGGTGCCTGAGGGCTCCTCGCAATTCAGGTCCGGTAACTCCTTTACGCTTCTGAACCATCTCTTCCTCCTCCTGCCCCTCTGTTCATTTTCTAAGTTTGCCTTTGATGCTCATGGCTCCTAGCTTGTCATCAATACACTCGTTTCACTTGTTTTTTCCTGTCTTTGTTGTAAAAAGGGCTTGCCGGAAGCATCTATCTATTCTGCCATGTTGGCTCCTCCCCTATCAGGTTTTTTTTTTAATTAGCTTTTCAATCTCTTCCTTTGTTATGGGTCTATTTAGTTGTTCTATCTCTATTTGTGTTAGTTTACGTAGGTAGTGTGTTTCTAGGAATTCATCCATTTCTTCTAGGTTTTCAAATTTGTTAGAGTACAATTTTTCATAGTAATCTGATATGATTCTTTTAATTTCAGTTGAGTCTGTTGTGATATTGCCCATTTCATTTCTTATGCAGGTTATTTGCTTCCTGTCCTGCTTTTCTTTTGTCAGTTTGGTCAGCAATTTATCAATTTTGTTAATTTTTTCAAAGAACCAACTTTTGGTCTTGTTAACTCTTTCAATCATTTTTCTGTTTTCTATTTAATTCTGCCCTAATTTTTATCATTTCTGTTCTTCTGGCGCCTGAGGGTTTGTTTTGTTGCTCTCTTTTTATTTGTCCAAGTTTTAATGATAATTCTCTGATTTTGGCCCTTCTTTTTGTATGTGTGCATTTATTGGTATAAATTGCCTCCTAATCACTGCTTTAACTGTGTCCCAAAGATTCCGACTGAAAGTGTTTTCATTCTCATTGGTTTCTATGACTTTCTTTATTCCATTATTATTTTCTTGTATAAACCAGTAGTTTTTGAACAGGGTATTGTTCAGTTTCCAAGTGTTTGATTTCTTTTCTGTGCTTTTTATGTTATTGATTTCTAATTTTATGGTTTATCCTGAGAGAAGATGCTTTGTAATATTCAATGTTTTGGGTTCTGTTAAGGCTTTCTTTATGACTTAATATGTGGTCTATTCTAGAGAATGTGAGTTGGAAAAGAAAGTATACTTGGCTGCTGTTGGGTGGAGTGTTCTGTATATGGCTATGAGAACAAGTTGGTTGATTGTGGCATTTAGACCTTCCATGTCCTTTTGAGTTTCTGGATGTTCTGTCCTTCACCAAAAATGGTGTGTTGAAGTCTCCTATACTATTGTGGAGCCGTCTATCTCAGTTTTCAGTGCTGTTAGAGTTTGTTTTATGTATCTTCAAGCCCTGTCATTGGGTACATAATATTTAATATAGTAATATCCTCCTGGTATATTGTCCCTTTAAGCATTTTATAGTGCCCTTCCTTATCCTTTGTGGTGGATTTACCTTTAAAGTCTATTTTGTCAGAAACTAATATTGCCACTTCTGCTCTTTTTTGATTGTCATTTCCTTGATAGATTTTTTTTCCATCCTTTGCGTTATAGTTTGCTTGTGTCTTTAAGTCTAAAGTCTGTCTCTTGTATGGAGCATATAGACAGATCATTTTTTTGTACCCATTCTGCCACTCTCTGTCTCTTTATTGATGTGTTTAGTCCATTTCCATTCAGCGCAATTATGATAGGTATGCATTTAGTGCTGTCATTTTGATGTCTTATTTTTGTGTGTGATGTTGACAGTTTCTTTTTTCCACTTAATTTTTTGTGCTGAGTTTATCTTTATATATTGTCTTTTCCTCTTATTTATTGTTGTGATTTTGTTTTTGCTGAGTCTTTATTTTTTCTTGTACTTTATTTTGATGTGTAGGATTGTTAGTTTCCTTTGTGATTACCTTAATATTTTCCTCTATTTTTTTATGTTTAAACCTAACATTTATTTGTTTATATTGCCTTGACTTTCTCTCCATATGAAAGATATATGACTTCATTTTTTAGTCCTTTTTTTATTTTTTTAATGTTGTCTTCTTTTACTTAATGACATTGCTGTTTACCTGTTTTGAGCTTTTTTTATCTTGATTTATTTTTGTGACTTCCCTATGTGGGTTGATATCTGGTTGCCGTGTCCTGTGTTCTAGTCTTGGATTTTTATCTGATATTATTTATTTTCTAACCATAGAACTCTCTTTAGTATTTCTCTTACTTTTAGTTTTTGCAAATTTCCTTAACTTCTGTTTATCTGGAAATATCCTAATTTCACCATCATATTTCAGAGACAGTTTTGCTGGATACATGATTCTTGGCTTGCAATTTTTTTTCCTTCAATGCTTTATGTATGCCCTCCCATTGCCTTCTTGCCTGCGTGGTTTCTGCTGAGTAGCCCAAGCTTATTCTTATTGACTCTCCTTTGTGGGTGACTTTTCTTTTATCCCTAGCCTCTCTTAAAATTCTCTCTTTATCTTTGGTTTCAGCAAGTTTCAGTATAATATGTCTTGGTGACTTTCTTTTGGGGTCAACCTTATGTTCAATGAGCATCTTGGATAGATATCTTCTCTTCTTTCACAATATTAGGGATGTTTCCTGCCAAAACATCTTCAACAATTCTGTATGTATTTTTCTTCTTCTTCTCTCTTCTGGTACTACAATCACCTGTAGGTTATTTCTCTTGATAGAGTCCCACATGATTCTTAGGGTTTCTTCATTTAAAAAAATTCTTTTATCTGATTGTTCTTCGAATGTATTGGTGCCAAGTGTTTTGTCATCAGTCTCACTAATTCTCACTTCATTTTCTCAGTTCTGCTGCTCTTTCTATTGAGTTGTCCAATTCTGAAATTTTACTGTTAATCTGAACTTCTGATTGTTGTCTTCTATGGATATTTGCAGCCTATTAAATTTGTCATTATGATCTTGAATAACCTTCTTAATTTCCTTGACTGCTTTATCTGTTGTTCCTTGGCTCGTTCAGCATTTTGCCTGATCTTCTTCCTGATCTCTTGAAGAATTCTGCATATTAATCTTTTGTATTCTACCTCTCATAATTTCAGGAATATTTCTTCATCCTGAACATTTCTTGGTTCTTTGTTTTGGGAGCTTACTGAAGTAGTTATGGTCTGCTTCTTTATGTGATTTAATATTCACTGTTGTCTCTGAGCCATCTAAGTTACTGTAATTAATTTATGTTATGTTTGCTTACTATGTCCTATCTTCTTGCTTTGTATTGTTTTGATATGCCTAAATAGGCTGCTTGAGTGAGCTAGCTTGATTATTTGTGCCTTTGAAGCTCTAACATCCTGTCACCAGATGGCTAGAGCTGTTACCAGGTATATGAGCCTAGGAGCCCATTCACTTTCCTTGTACAGATTCAGCTCATGTGTCTAGGTTTTACAAAGTGTGTGGTGCTGGCTCTCTCCTACAGTCTTAGAGCAGCAGGGGTGATTGGTGTAGGAATAGGTATCTGGTTGCAGCAGAGTGTCAAGTTGTGAGCAATGTAGGGGGCTGACAACTGTCCCCTAAGTGTCTGTGAGGAAAGTTTGTCTCTGTTCTCTAGAGCACACAGATTGGTGGGTTCTGCAGCTGGACCATGGACACCCAATGTTTTTGGCTGTAAGGACTAGGAGGCACCACTTATCCTTGGACCCCTGTCGTGGGTGGCTAGGTGGCATGGTTTGAGCCACCAGTCCTCAGTCCCCTGATGTGGATAGGTAAGGAGCCTTCTTAATAGGCACAGCAGTGTCAAATATCAAAAACCCGCCTCTGCACCACACAGCTGAAACAGTTGAAGTCAGATTTAAGGACACAGACTGTGTTTACGTCAGTCTGCCAACAAGGACCTAAGCTGCTGAAACGGGCCCACCCAGGTCCTTGAAAGGGCAAAAAGACATTCCAAGTCTGTGAATCATTTGTGCCTGGACAGGACCTGCTTCTGTCCTGAGTTCCCAGCTTAGGGTAGGCAGCAGATTATTTTTCCCCATTTGTTAATTTTAGCCTTCTCCAAGGTCAGGAGAATGGCTCAGGTTGCACAGTAGGACCTATCTCAGGCCCAGAGAAATCAACAGCCACTGAAGGTTGCTTGGGGGCTGGAGTAGAGGGAGGAGGGGTCAGATAAATGGGAGAGTTCTTTCGAAAGGGGTGCTATTTGATCCGTGTGGTAAATTTGACACAAGTGCTTATCTTTTGCCAAGAATTCTGTTCTTCCTGATTCCGGAGGCAGGTGTAGACCCTGTGCAGCTCACTCTCTCTCCCTGAGGAAACTGTGTCCCAAATCTACCACCAGCCCCACTGTGTTTGCACTACAGGGTCATGCCTGTGGGGCACCGGCTCCCACCGGGTCAAGTCTGGCAACTCCTCACCACTTTTGAACTGTCTCTCCGTCCTCCTGTTACTCAGTCTGGTTTCCTAACTTTGCCTTTGATGTTCAGGGCTCCTAGCTTGTCATATGTATAATCGATTCACTTGTTATTTTGGCCTTTGTTGTGAGAGGGATCACCGGAAGTATCTGACTACTCTGCGATCTTGGCCCTGCCTCGCTGCATCCTGTGATTTTTAATATATTTATGTCTTTGTTTCTAAGGTGTATCTCATGTAGACAGTATATCGATTTTTTTTTAAATCCATTCTGACACACTCTGTCTGTACTGCTGCATTTAAGCCATTTACATTCAGTGTGATTATTGATAGATATGAGTTTATTGCTGTCATGTTATCGTACTTTTTTTTTTTTTGTGGTACTGACATTTTGTTCCTTTTAATTTCCTGTGCTGAGTTCTTTTTGTTTGTGGATTTTCTTTCCTTTTTTTATTATAGAATTTCAGTTACTGAGTCTTTATGTTTTTAGTCTCTTTTATTCTGATGTGCAGGTTCGTTAAGTTTGTGGTTACCTTGAAGTTTACCCCTACCATCCTAACTTCGAACCAGTCTTTTATTAGTTGATATCGCCTTGACTTCCTCTCCATTTAAACCTTCTGTACTTAAACTGTGGAGCCCTGGTGGCATAGTGGTTAAGAGCCTGGCTGCTAACCAGAAGGCCAGCTGTTCAAATCCACCAGCTGATCCTTAAAAACTCTATGGTGCAATTCCACTCCATCCTACAGGGTCGCTGTGAGTCAGAACTGACTTGATGGCACCTAACAACAACAACATACCTACACTGTTTATTCCCCCTTTTATTGTTTTGATGTCATCTTTTATAGATTGACATCTTTGTTTTCCTGTTTCAAGCATTTGTTTTAATTATTGACAGTATGTAAATTTGGTTTTGTTTTTATGAATTCCCTTAATTTCAGTTTATCTGGCAATGTCCTAATTTAGCCATCATGCTTGAAAGAGTTTTGCAGATTATATTTTTGGTTGGCTGTGCATTTCTTTCAAGGTTTTGTATATGTCATACCATTGCCTTCTCGCCTGCATAGTTTCTGCGGGGTAATCAGAGTTTCGTCTTGTTGTGTCCCCTTTGTAAATGACTTTTAATTTTTCTCATGCTGTTCTGAGGATTCTTTCTTTGTCTTTGGTTTTGGTGAAAGTGATTATGATATGTTTTGGTGACTTTCTTCTGTGGGCTATCCTATATGGTGTTCGTTGAGCTTCTTGTGTGGTCACCTATTCATCTTTTGTGGTATTTGGGAAGTTTTCTGCCAGAAAATCTTCATTAATCTCTGTGTTTTCCATTTTCTCCCCCTGTCCTCCAATCACATGCAAATTTTTGGTCTTGATTTTGTCCCACATAATTATTAGTTTATATTCATTTTTCTTCATTATTTTCCCTCAAAGTGGCATCTGAAGATTTGTCTTCAATCTTGCTGATTCTGTCTTCCACCATTTCAAATTTGCTTCTAAAACGTTCTATTGCGTTGGTCATTTCTGAAACATTGTTTATCTTTTGGATTTCTAGTTGCCTTTAAAAAAAATGATTTCTAATTATTTATTCTGGCATGTTTTTTCTGGCATTATTTCCTTGAATTCTTCAAACGCTTTGTGTTTTCCTTGATTTTGGCTGTTTTCTTTGTTTTTCATGATTTTGCCTATTTTTTCCTTGGTTCTGTCTGTGTTTTCCTTGATCTCTTTCCTAATTTCTTGTAGAGAAGCATTCTTTATTAAATGAGTTAAACTGTTGTATAGTTTAAAGATGACTTCATGGGATAGTTTTGGTTCAAGGTTTAGAGATTATTTGGGGGTTACGTCAGTCTCAATGCATCCAGCAAGTCTGGTTTCCATATGAATTTGAAGTTTTGTTCCACATGTATTTCAAGTTCTGTTTCACATTTTTCCTCCTTTTGATCAGGATTCATCTTATGTGTCCTTGGTCTAAACTTTCAGTAATGGTAGCCAGGTACCATCCACTTCTTCTGGTCTCATGGAAAAGGAGGTAGTATTTCATGGGGGCAATTAGACCTGCAGTCAATTACCTTCTCTGATTACTGGGTTTTCTTCTTCCTCTGTTCTTCCAGGTGAATAGAGGCTTATTGTTGTATCTGGGTGGTCTCTTTCAAGCTTTTAAAACCCCAGGCAGTACTCAGTGAACTAGGAAGTAGAATAGAAACTCTAAAGATAACATTAGGTCAGTTGACTCAATAGGCCTATGGAACCATGACCTTAAACTTTGAATCAAATGAACTAATCCCCTAGGTGTTTAGCCATACCTAAGTAGTATCAATAGCTGTTGCTTTTTTGTAAAAAAATCTTTTTGATTGCTGCTGCAGTTGTAAAATTATATATAACACTTTATTTGACATTTTGCCTTTTTTTTTCTGGGCAATTCAAACTTTTGGTGTAACTTGTGAAAGCAAGTAAAGAAATATTCAAATGTAAAAGATATTAGATTTATAAGCCTGTGTAGGTGATCCTAAAACCTTTAAAAGAGAAAATTCACGAGCAAATTAAGCAAATAAAAATTTACAAGACAGTACATTATAGTGTCTACTGAATATTTCCTGACTAATGTCAGTCTCAATGTAAAAAAAAAAAAAAATTTTTTTTTTAATGTCAGGTATATTTCCTGAATAATTAAAAAAGATGAGTCAGGTCAATTGTTGCTTATTCAAGTGGGTTTAAATGTCTTCTAACATTTTTTTAACATGGTTGGTTTGGGAGACAAATGTGTTAGAAAAGAATACACAGATCCTAACACCTATGGAACACAGTTCTAGTCTGACGCACATGAGGACTCCATGAATCGGAATGGATTTGAGGGCAACTGGTTTTGTTTTAAGGATCCCTGGTGGTGCAGTGGTTAAAGCACTCAGCTGCTAACCAAAAGGTTGGTGGTTCCAACCCACCAGCACTCTGCAGGAGAAAGATTTGGCAGTATGCTTCCATAAAGATTGTAGGCCTGGAAACCCTATGGGGCAGTTTTACTCTGTCCTATAATGTTGCCATGAGTTGGAATCAGCTCAACGGCAATGGGTTTTGTTTTGGTTTTAACACACATTTAACAACCCTCTCATCACTCCCTCAACCTCTTTTCTTCTGTAAGATTGTGATCCTACCAACTATTGTCTTGCCAACTACTGTACTTTTCAGGAACAAAACTGAAATGTTTGACAGGTGAATATAATGTTGACAAGTTGCCCAGAGGAAGATTACCAGCCACATGAGAGTGCTTCTTTCATGACATCATCACTCATCACCAATCCTATGAGTGTGAATAAAATTAAAACAAAACTGTGGTGAGTAGAATCTTAAGGTAAACTCCAATGACCTGCATCTTTGTATAATTCCTCCCCCTTTGAGTGGGTGGAACACATGAGTATGATGAGCTATCTCTCACTATCCTGATGTATTACATTATATAGAAAAAGGAGATTATCTTGGGTAGGCCCTACCTTATTAGGTAAGCACTTTGAAAGCAGAGTTTTCTCTGGCTGGTCACAGAGAATTTCGAAGCAGCAGAGACATTCTCCTGCTGGCCTTGCAGGAGCATATGTCATGCTGTGGAGAGGTCCACTTGACAGGGACAAGAGGGCTCATGGAGCTGAGAATGGCCCCTGGTTGACAGGCAGCAAGTAAACATGGGCCTTTTTCATAAAACCACAAAGGATTAAATTCTGCCAACAATAAGAATGAACTTGGAAGTGGATTTTTTTTCCCCAGATCCTCCAGATGAGAACTCAGCTTGGCTGACAGCTTTATTTTGGCCTATTGTGATACCCTAAGCTGAACACCAAGCCATACGGTGCCAGACTTCTGACCTACAGAACTGTGAGCAATAAACGAGTGTTGTTTTAAGCTGCTAAGTTTGCAGTAATTTGTTATGCAGCAAAATAAACTAATACAAAAACAAAACAAAACTTTTGGTTTTATCCAACTTTTATTTCTTTTGGGTGTGATATTATGCTGAACTGGTCTTGAAGTGACCTCACTCTATTCGAGTCCCACTGACCTCAATGGCTACACAGCTGGGAGAAGCACACCCATAAAGGAAAGGTGGTCCTTTAGGATAAGCCCACAGCAAACCTTGCAAATTCTAGAAGGAGGTTAGAGAAGGATATTTTCCCCATAAACTTTCTGAATGTCGTTGGGTACTGTCTTAGTCGGAGTCCCTGAGTGATGCAAATAGTTAATGCACTTGGTTCCTAACTAAGAGGTTAGAAATTCTAGCCCACCCAGAGGCAACTTAGAAGAAAGGCTTGACCTACTTTCAGAAAATCAGCCACTGAGAACTCTATGGAGCACAGTTCTACTCTGACACACATGGGGTCACTATGAGTTGGAATCAACTCGACTGCAGCTAGTTGACATTGTCTTAGTTACCTAGTAATACCACAAGTGGATGGCTTTAAAGAACAGAAATTTATTTTATCACAGTTCTGGAGGATAAAATTTCAAATCAGGGTCTTGGCCATACTGATTCCTTCTGTGGGCCTCTCTCCTAGTTTCTGTTCGTAATCCTTGGAGTTCCTCTGCTTGTAACTGATCCTTACATGGTGGCTGTCTTCCCCTGTGTGTGTGTCTGTGTGTTTATTCTGCACTTTTTATAACACAGATGTGATTAGGTTTAAGGTTTACCCTGTACTACTTTACCTCATTCACATAACAAAAGAAAAATTCTATTACCAAATAGAATCACACCCATAGGTAAAAATTGGGGACACACAATTCAATCTATAACAAGTATATTTAAGCTCACTATTTTTTATCACTAATTTTTCTATGAATATGGGTTTTAGAATATTCAGCTAAGTTATTAGTTACTCAAAGGCTTGATATTACTTCATAGTTTGAACTAAATCAAATTCAAATATGTCATTCAGATAATCACTTTGTAGTGCTTAGTTCAAGTCTGCTGAGGGCTAATTCAATTTTTGTGAAATATTTCACTTTTTTATTGGTGATTCATAAATAATAAATAAAGGAGTGCCACCAGAGCTCTATAAACACATATGTAAACACATGTATAAACATATATATAAACTATCTTTACCAATCTTCTTTCCCAACTTCACCTTCTACCATTATAAGTTGCTAAAAGTCTGCACAATCCCAGTGTTAAATCATGCAGAGGTTGGGATATACAGAATACTGTTTAAGAATATCACTTGCATTTTCCGGGTTTCTATCAGAGACCTGCTGGAAAACACAGGGTTGCTGCTAGACCAGATGATAGCTTTGTGCATATTAGAAATAGTTAAACTTCTCTGTCCAGAAGACATCATGTGGGTGCATGTTTTGGAGAGCAGAAGACAACTTTGACGCAATTTAAAATAAAGGTGTCCTTTCCTGTGGGTGGGTGTGGCCCTGTGTCAAGGTTTATGGCTTGCCAAGTGGTGTGTAGGCTGGATTCAGCCTCACCATCTCTTTCCCTGGACCCTTTGTACAGCAGACAACCTACAATCATACGCGGCAGCACTGTCAGAGTGACACTTGAGTAAATGTGAAACAACCAGAGTACAAGAGCAAGAATTATTTTACGAAAGTTAACAGCAATTCTTATTTCCTTGGAAGAACTAAAATCTTCTAAAAATCTTTTCTGAGTCAAAAATGTAATGTTTATGTTAAGTGTGATGAGAGATCATTAACAGGTTATGATAAATAAGGCATTGAAAGTACGTATTTCAGTAGGAAGTAAGAATAGAATTGGGAGAGTAAAGATGGGTACCACCAATCTGTCAGGTTGTCCTAGTGGTGGCTCACGGGTTGCTGTGAGGCTAGAAGCTATGCTACTGCATTTCTGCAACCAAGGCCAGTTGGAATAGTCACTGTGTCACAATTTACTTTTTAGAGTTTATATGCCAGAGAAAACTGGCAATTAAGAGGCCCCGGAGGCAGATTTAAGATTTCGATTGTCATTTACCACTGCTGGAAAGAAATTAAGCAAATTCTACTGGGGCCAGACTTCCATAAAAATAAACCTCTCTCCTCTCATAGCATATTGGTGAAGAGAAAGCTCAAAGATTCAAGGCTTTTCTGAATTCCGTTGACTCTTCAAACCTAATTAGTCATATGACTTTTTTTTTTTTTTTAACAGTGTATGAAGTATTTTGGTACTTGCTTTGACTTGCTTTTAATAGTCTACCCATGGCACCTTTTATTTTGAAACTTGCTGCTGGCAAATATACAAACTGTGGACAGGGCTAGTTTTGCTTTTTTTTAAAACACTGCTGTTTTTATTACGTTTAGAACCCACTGCCAGGCAGTTGAATCTAAGGGTCAATGAGTACCTTTCTTCCAACGTCATTTAAAATTTTATGAAAAATGTATGTGATAGAAAACTGGTTTGGAGATACAGTGGGTGCACCGACTAAATTCTACTCTCTGTGCAGAGGACCTGGATGGATGTTCTAGATGGTGTTGGGGTTGGTGTGTTTCTGTGTGATTGGAGCCTAACACTTGCTTCTACAATTGTTCTGTGTTTGTGCTTTCTGGAACAAATAACCCAGAAGAGGGGGAGCCACTGAGAGGAATGCAAGGATGGAGCTTATGAAGATGGGTTAACATGCTCTGCTGCTAACCAAAGACTTAGTGGCTTTTGTCCACCTAGACTTGCCTCAGAAGAAAGTACTGGCAATCTACTTCTGACAAATTGGCCACTGAAAACTCTGTGAAGCACAGTTTTACACATGTGGGGTCACCATGAGTCAGGGTCGATGTGATGGCAACTGGTTTAGCATAAGACGTCATAAATATAAGTTTCTGTTATCTAGTTGGCAGGAGAAATTACCGGTGTATCATTAATTCATATTCGTTAAGAGCTGGGAAGGCTTTTTGTTAAGATTTCTTCTGCCTAACTGCTGCTACTGCATTTTTCAGTTTGGTTCACTTTCGGTTCATTGAAAGTGAATTCTTTTAGTCTCTGTGACTAACTTTCCTAGATCCAGACATTATCTAATGAGTTCCTTTGAAACTTTGAAACGAAATTCATTCAAGATTTATTGAGTGACTAAGGTAATCATACCTCTGGGGAGATAAGCCAGCCTATATATTACTGGTTGGTTGCAAAAAATTCTGGTAATGAACAGAAACCAGGATAAACACCTATTATTTAAAAACAAAACAAAACATTAAGAGGCTGTAATGTCCATATAAGACATAAAGATACTCAATTTTAAATTTACTCTCCAAAGACTTGACATTCCTTCTTTGACCATCATGTTTCAAAAAACAAGAAACAATTTATCTGTTGATGAAATTTACCATCTGTCTTCATGAAAATCTGAGTTATAAAAGTTAAGATATGGACCTTTATTGTGTAAAAGCTTTTAATGCATTCTTTTTGGAGAAATAATTAAAAGAAATTTCATGACTGTTTGCTTAGAGCATGAGTTGGGGAAACATACGTAACCATGAGGACATTATTGGAAGAAAAGAGAAGGCAACATCAGCACATCAGCAGATCCATCTATTTCAATTTTTTTTTTGTACTTTAAGTGAAAGTTTAGAGCTCAAGTTAGTTTCTCATACAAAAATTTATGTACACATTTTATGTGACCTTAGTTGCTCTCTCTATAATGTGACAGCATACTCCTCCTTTCCACTCCAGATTTCCCGTGTCCATTCAACCAGGGTCTGTCCCTTTTTGCCTGCTCATCTCGCATCTAGGCAAGAGCTACCCATTTAGTCTCATGTAATATTTGAGCTAAGAAGCACCCTGTTCATGAGTATCATTTTATGTCTTATAGTCCAGTCCAATCTTTGTCTGAAGAGTTGGCTTTGGGAATGGTTTTAGTTTTGGGCTAACAGAGAGTCTGGGGCCATGAGTTCTGGGGTCCCTCTAGTCTCAGTCAGACCATTAAGTCTGGTCTTTTTATTAGATTTTGAATCCTGCACCCCACTTTTCTCCTGCTCCATCAGGGACTCTCTGTTGTGTTCCCTGTCACGGCAGTCATTGGTGGTAGCCAGGCACCATCTAGTTCTTCTGGTTTCAGGCTGTTGGAGTCTCTGGTTTATGTGGCCCTTTCTGTCTTTTGGGCTAATATTTTCCTTGCGTCTTTGGTGTTCTTCATTCTTCTTTGCTCCAGGTGGGTTGGGACCAACTGATGCATCTTAGATGACTGCTCAATAGTTTTTAAGACCCCAGACGCCACTCACCAAAGTAGGTGCAGAACATTTTCTTAATAAAATTTTTTATGCCAATTGACCTGGATGTCCTCTGAAATCACGGTCCCCAGACCCCTACACCTGCTACTCTGTCCCTTGAAGTGTTTTGTTGTATTCAGGAAACTTCTTAGCTTTTGGTTTAGTCCAGTTGTGCTGACTTCCCTTGTATTGTGTGTTGTCCTTCCCTTCACCTAAGATAATTCTTGTCTACTAACCCATCTCTTTCCCTTTCTGCCCTCGCAACAAAGAATGTTTTCTTCTGTGTTTAAACCTTTTCTTGAGTTCTTGTAATAATGGTCTCATACAATATTTATCCTTTTGCGACTGACTAATTTTACTCAGCGTGATGCCTTCCACATTTATCCGTGTTATGTTTCTTGGATTCATTGTTGTTCTTTATTGTTGTGTAGTATTCTACTGTGTGAATATACAGTTTATCCATTTGTCATCAGTGAGCACCTGGGTTGTTTCCATCTTTTTGCTATTGTGAATAGTGCTGCAATGAACATGGGTGTGCATATAGCTATTCATGTGATGGCTCTTATTTCTATATGATGTGTTCCAAGGAGTGGGATTGCTGGATCATATGGTAGTTCTATTTCTAGCTTTTTAAGGAAGCTCCAAATCAATTTCCAAAGTGGTGGTACCATTTTACATTCCCACTAGCAGTGTGTAAGTGTTCCAGTCTCTCTATAACCTCTGCAATATTTATTATTTTGTGTTTTTTGGGTTAATGCTAGCCTTGTGGGGGGCGAGATGTAACTTTCATTTGCATTTCTCTAATGGCTGATGATCATGAGCATTTCCCCATGTATCTGTTAGATGCCTGAATGTCTTCTTTGGTGAAGTGTCTGTTCGTATCCTTTGCCCATTTTTTAATAGGCTTAATTATCTTTTTGTTGTTGTGGTTTTGTAGTATCTTGTAGATTTTGGAGATTAGACCCTGATCAGATATGTCGTAGCCAAATTTTTTTCCCAGTCTGTAGGTTGTCTTTTTACTTTTTTGGTGAAGTCTTTTGATGGGCATAAGTGTTTGATTTTTAGGAGCTCCCTGTTACCTAGTTTCTCTTCTGGTGTTTGTGCAGTGTTAATAATATTTTTTATTCTGTTTATGCCATGTATGAGGGCTCCTAGTATTGTCCCTATTTTTATTTCCATGAATTTTATCATTTTAGATTTTATATTTAGGTCTTCAATCCATTCTGAGTTACTTTTTGTGCATAGTGTGAGGTGTGGGTCTTATTTCATTTTTTTGTAGGTTTATCCAATTATGTCAGCAACATTGTTAAAGACACTGCCTTTTCCCTATTTAATGGACTTTGGGCCTTTGTCAAATATCAGCTGCTCATAGGTGGATGAATTTACCTCTGGATTCTCAATTCTGTTCCATTGGTCTATGTATCTGTTGTTGTACCAGTACCAGGCTGTTTTGACTACCATGGCAGTACAATAGGTTCTAAAATCAGGTAGTGTGAGGCCTCCCACTTTGTTGTTCTTCTTCAGTAATGCTTGCTTATCCCGTCCTCTTCCCTTTCCATATGAAGTTGGTGATTTGTTTCTCCATCTTTTTAAAAAAATGCCATTGGAATTTGGATTGGCATTGCATTGTATATATAGATCATTTTGGGTAGAATTGACATCATCACAAGGTTGAGCCTTCCTATCCATGAGCAAGGCATGCTTTTTCACTTATGTAGGTCTCATGGTTTCTTGCTGTAGTGTCTTGTAGTTTCCTTTGTGCAGGTCTTTTATGTCCTTGGTTAGATTTATTCCCAAGTATTTTATCTTCTAGGGGGCTATTGTAAATGGTATTGATTTGGTGATTTCCTCTTCAAAGTTCTCTTTGTTGGTGTAGAGGAATCCAACTGATTTCTGTATGTTTATATTGTATCCTGATACTTTACTGAAATCTTCCATCAGTTCCAGTAGTTTTCTTGAGGATTCTTTGGGATTTTCTGTGTATGAGATCATATCATCTGCAAATAGGGATACTTTTTCTTCTTCCTTAACAATCTGGATGCCCTTTATTTCTTTTTCTAGCCTAATTGCTCTGGCTAGAACCTCCAGCACAATGTTGAATAAAAGCAATGATAAAGGGCATCCTTTTCTGGTTCCTGTTCTCAAGTGGAATGCTTTCAGACTCTCTACATTTAGCATGATGCTGGCTGTTGGCTTTACATAAATGCCCTTTATTATGTTGAGGGATTTCCCTTCTATTCCTATTTTGCTAAGAGTTTTTATCATGGATGGGTGTTGGACTTTGTCAAATACTTTCTCTGCATCAATTGATAAGATCATGTGGTTTTCGTCTTTTGTTTTATTTATGGGGACGAATTGCATTGTTTTTCTAATGTTGAACCATCCTGCATACCTGGTATGAAGCCCACTTGGTCATGATGAATTATTTTTTTTTGATATGTTGTTGAATTATATAGGCTAGAATTTTGTTGAGGATTTTTATGTCTATGTCCACGAGGGATATTGTTCTGTAATTTTCTTTTTTTATGGTATCTTTACCTGGTTTTGGTATCAGGGTTATGCTGGCTTCGTAGAATGAGTTTGGGAGTATTTCACTCTTTTCTATGCTCTGAAATACCTTTAATAGTGGTGTTAACTGTTCTCTGAAAGTTTGGTAGAATTCTCTAGTGAAAACATCAGGGCCAGGGCTTTTTTTTTTGGTGGTTTTTAAATTACCTTTTCAATCTCTTCTTTTGTTATAGGTGTATTTAGTTGTTTTACCTCTGTTTGTGTTAGTTTAGGTAGGTAGTGTGTTTCTAGAAATTTGTCCATTTCCTCTAGTTTTTTAAAATTTGTTAAAGTACAATTTTTCATAGAATTCTGTTATGATTCTTTTAATTTCATTTGGGTCTGTTGTGATATCACCCATCTCATTTCTTATTTTGGTTATTTGCTTCCTCTTCTTTTTTCTTTTGTAAGTTTGGCCAATGGTTTATCAGTTTTGTTGATATTTTCAAACAACCAGCTTTTGGTCTTTCAATTCTTTATCTGTTCTCTATTTTTTTTAAGTCTGCTCTAATTTTTATTCTTTGCTTTCTTCTGGTGCCTGAGGGCTTCTTTTGCTGCTCTCATTCTATTTATTCGAGTTGTGGGATTAATGTTTTGAATTTGGCCCTTTCATCTTTTGGATGTGTAGGTTTACTGTTATAAGTTGGCCTCTGAGCACTGCTTTTGCTGTGTGCCAAAGTTCTCGTAAGATGTGTTTTCATCCTCATTTGATTCTGTGAATTTGTTTATTTTGTCCTTAACTTCTTCTATAAACCAGTAGTTTTTAAGCAAGGTGTTCAGTTTCCAAGTTTTTTTTTTTCCCCACTTTTTTTGTTATTGATTTCTACTTTTGTCACTTTATGGTCAGAAAAGATGCTTTGTAATATTTCAATGTTTTGGATTCTGTTAAGGCTTGCTTTATGGCCTAATATGTGGTCTATTCTGGAGAATGTTCCATGTACATTGGAAAAGGAAGTATACTTGGCTGCTGTTGGGTGGAGTGTTCTGTATAAGTCTATGAGATCAATTTGCTTGATTGTGGCATTTAAATCCTCCATGTCTTTACTAAGCTTCTTTCTGAATGTTCTATTCTTCACCGAAATTGGTGTGTTGAAGTCTCCTCCTATTATTATGGCTTTTTCTATTTCTCTTTTTAATGCTGTTGGAGTTTTTTTTTATGTGCTGTCATTGGTTGTGTAAATATTTATTATGGCTATGTCCTCCTTGTGTATTGGCCCTTTAATCATTATATAGTGTCTGTCCTTATCCTTTGTGGTGGATTTAATTTTAAAGCCTATTTTTTCAGAGATTAATATTGCCACTTTTGCTCTTTTTTGACTGTTGTTTGCTTGGTATATTTTTTTCCATCCTTTGAGTTTTAGTTTGTGTTTTTAACTCTACGTTGTGTCTCTGGTATGCAGCATATAGATGGATCTTGTTGTTTTTTTTTAATCTATTCTGCCACTCTGTGTCTCTTTATTGGTGCATTTAGTCTGTTTACATTCAGCATAATTATTGATAGGTATGAGTTTTTTTTTTATGAGTTTAATGCTGTCATTTTCATTTTTTTTTGTGCGTGTGTTTGCCTGTGTGTGTGTTGCTGACAGGTTCTTTGTTCCACTTAAGTTTCTGGGCTGAGTTGTTTTTCTTTATGTATATTCTTTTCATCCTTTTTGTTGTTGATTTTTTATTTGCTAAGTCTTTATGTTTTTCTTGTTTTTTTATTTTGATCTGTAGAATTGTTAATTTCCTTTTTGGTTGCCTTAATATTTACCTCTATTTTTCTAAGTTTAAACCAATCTTTTATTTCTTTATATCACCTTGACTTCCTCTGCATGTGAAAGATCTATGTCTACAGTATTTAGTTCCTCTTTTTTTTTAAATGTTGTCATCTTTTACATACTGATGTGTCTGCTTCCCTATTTTTAGTGTTCTAGCTTTGATTTTTTTGTGACTTCCCTATCTGGGTTGATATCTAGTAGTTCTGTCCTGTGTTCTAGTCGGGTTGGCATTTGATGTTATTGATTTTCTAACCAGCGGACACCCTTTAGTATTCCCTGTAATTTTGGTTTGGTTTTTACAAATTCCCTAAACTTCTTTTTATCTGGAAATGCCCTAATTTCACCATCATATTTAAGAGACAGTTTTTCTGGATATATAATTCTTGGCTGGCAATTTTTTTCCATCATGCTTTATATATGTCATCCCATTACCTTCTTGCCTGCATCATTTCTGCTGACTACTCTGAGTTTAGTCTTATTGACTCACCTTTGTAGATGACTTTTCATGTGTCCCTAGCTGGTCTCAAAATTCTCTCTTTATCTTTGGTTTTAGCAAGTTTGATTATAGTATGTCTTGGTGACTTTCTTTTGGCATCTGCCTTGTGTGGGGTTTGATGAGCTTCTTGGATAGATATCTTCTCATCTTTCATGATATCAGGGAAGTTTTCTGCCAACAAATCTTCAACAATTCTCTCTGTATTTTCTATTATCCTCTCTTGTTCTGGTACTCCAGTCACTCGTAGGTTATTCCTCTTGATAGAGTCCAACGTAATTCTTAGGTTTCTTTATTTCTTTAAGTTCTTTTATCTGATTTTTCCTCAAATAAGTTGATGTCAAGTGCTTTATCCTCAGTCTCACTAATTCTGACTTCCATTGCCTCAGTTCTGCTACTTTGACTTTCTATTGTCTAATTCTAAAATTTTATTGTTAATCTTTTGGATTCCTATTTGCTGTTAAATTTGTCTTTATACTCTTGTATAACCTTCTTAAGTTCCTGTATTGCTTTGACTGTGTGTTCCTTGGATTGTTCTTCATTTTGCCTGATCTACTTCCTGATCTCTTGAGGAGTTCTGTACATTAATGTTTTGAATTATACCTCCTGTAATTCCAATAAATTCTCTTCCTCTGGAATGTTTCTTGATTCTTTGTTTTGGGAGCTTGCTGAAGCCATCATGGTCTGCCTCTTTTTGTAATTTGTCATTTACTATTGTCTCTGAGCCATCAATAAGTTATTATATTTATTTGCTTTATGTTTGCTTACCATGTCCTAGCTTCTCGTTTCGTTTTGATATGCTCAAATAGGCTGCTCATGTGATCTAGTTTGATTATTGGCGGCTTTGAAGCTCTCACATCCTGTCACCAAGTGGTTAGAGCTGTTGGTGGGTATGTGAGCCAAGAAGTCCGTTCAGTCTTCTTGTATGGATTCAGCTCAGGCGTTTAGGTAGTCGGCCACCTAGTGTGTGGTACAGGTTCTCAACTACAGTCCTGGACAGGCAGGGGTGACTGGGGTGGGCACAGCTATCTGGCTACAGTAGGGGGTCATGCACAATGCAAGGCAGGGTGCTGATGGCTGCCCTCGAGTGTCTGGGAGGAAAGAATATCCCTGTTCCCTAGAGTGCGTAGGTGGGTGGGTTTTGTAGCTTGACTATGGGTACCCAATGCTGTTGACTGTAAGGACTAGGAGGGACCTCCTATCCTTGGACCCTTGTCGAGGGTGGTTAGGTGGTGTGGGTGGCATCACCAGCCCTTAGGCCCCTGATGTCGGTAGGTGAGGACCCTGTTTAATGGGCAGAGCAGTGTCAAATGTCACAAACCTACCACCACCCCCCTTAGCTATTGCAGTTGGAAATAGGCTGCAGGTATATACTCTGTTGTTCTGTGCTAATGAGGGCCTACATTGTTGAAATGGACCTACACAGGCCTATGAAGGGGTGAAAGACTTCAAAGTCTGTGGACCCTTATGCCTAGGCAAAGTTGCTGTATCTGCCCTGAGTGTCCAACTTAGGGGAGATAGCAGATTATTTTTTCCTGTTTGTTAATTTATTTCCTCTCCAAAGCTGGGAGAATGGCTCAGGATGTGTGACAGGTCCTACTTCTGGCCCAGGAGAGGCAAGAGTCACTGAAGCCAGGCCAGACCTGATGCATAGCAGAGAGGGGACAGGAAAATGGGGGAGAAGTTCTTCCCAAAGTGGGTGCTTTTTGATCTGTGCGATAAGTTAGACGTACGTATTTATCTTTTGCCAATTGCGTGCCACTTCTCACTGGTTTTGGAGGGTTGAGCATACTCTCTGCCACTCTGTCTCTCTCAATGGGGAAAATGTGTCCCCAGTGCCACTGCTTGCCTTACCCTGCAAGGTGATTGATACAACCTGGTCAGGTTTGGCAACTCCTTGCTGCTTCTGAATCGTCTCTTCCTCCTCCTGCCACTCAGTCCAATTCCTCAGCTTTGACTTTGATGTTCAGGGCTCCTAGGTTGTCATATATAATCAATTCACTTGTTTTTTTTTTTTGGTCTTTGTTGTAAGAGGGACCACAGGGAGCATCTGACTACTCCGTCATCTTGGCCCCACCTCTGTTTCAAACTTTTGATACACTAGAAGAAATTCAATCTGTGCTCCAGAAGGTATTTTAAATAATCATATATTTTTTCTACAAGACATTTTCATATTTGTGCTGAGGTCATGCTTCAAATGTTTAGAAAGAGAGCAATGCTATGGAAAAAATGAACTACATCTACACTCTATTTCTAAATCTTAAATGATCACAACCCAGTCCTGGTCAGAATTTTGTTTTCTTAAAATTATTCTTTGTACATTAGTAAGGGTTCTTTAGAGAAGTAAACCCAGTAAAGTATATATATTTATATTTATATCCAGGAAATGGCTCACACTGTTGTAGAGGCTAGAAAGTCCTAGGTCCGTGGTTCAAGCTGGAGGCTTTGACTGACTCACATAGCTGCAGGAGCTGGCAAACCCAAGATTGCCAGGTCAAACAGCAGGGCTTACAGCATGCAGAGACCAATGAATGCCCAGATCAGCAGGCAAGATGGCAGGTAAGCTGCTAGCCTAAGTCTGAGGAACTGGAGGTCAGATGAATAGGAGCCAGCTACAAGATCCAGAGCGAGCAAAATTCCACTTATATTGGGAAGAAAGTCTACCTTTATTGGATGCAGGCCACACCCCCAAGGAAACTCCCTTTCATCTGATCGGCTACTCACAGCAGATCCCATCATGGAGACGATCACATTATATCCGATCTCACAATGGAGCTGATTACATCATTATACAATTGCCAAACTACATCCTAAGCATGAAACCAATGAGGATCATGGCCCAGCAAATTTGATCACACACATATATTGATGATTTGATATGATAGTTCTTAGTCTCATATGTTGTTGTGGTTAGCTGCCTCTGACTCATGATGACCTTATGTACAACAGAATAAAATGTTGCCCAGTCCCTCATCATCCTCACTATTGCTGGCATGTTTGAGTCCTTTGTTGTGGCTATTGTGCCAATCCATCTCACTGAGGATCTTCCACACCCTTGCTGGCCCTCTACTTCATCAAACATGATGTCCTCCCCTCTTATGACGTATCCAAAACAAGTGAGTTTGACATTGTTTTGTTGTGATCCATAAATTTTTCATTGGCAAGTTTTCTAAGTTGATCACCAGGCCTTTCTTCCTAGTCCACCTTAGTCTGGAAGATCTGCTGAGACCTGCCCACCATGGGTGACCCTACTGGTATTTGAAATGCTGGAGGCATAGCTTTTAATTCACAGCAACACTCAAGCCACCACAGCATGACAAACGGATATATATATATATATATAAAATCTGTTGCTGCTATAACAGAAACACCATAGGTGGATGACTTTAACAAAGAGAAGTTTATTTCCTCACAGTTAAGTATGCTAAAAGTTCAAATTCAGGACATCAGCTTGAGGGGAAAGATTTCTCTCTCTCTGTCGGCTTTCTTATCAATCTTCCCCTGGACAAGCAGCTTCTCTGCACAGGGACCCTGGGTCCAAAGTATGCACTTTGCTCCTGGCACTGCTTTCTTGGTGGTATGAGTTCCCCGCAAAATGTGTGTATCAATTTGGCTGGGCTATGATTCCCAGTATTGTGTGATTTTCCTATATGTTGCAAATTCTTCCTCTGTGATGTTAATGAGGGGGGATAAGCAGCAGTTGTGTTATTGAGGCAGGACTCAATCTATAATATTGTGTGGTGTCTGGGGTCAATCTCTAGAGATACAAGAAAGAGAAGTCAGCAGAGAGACAGGGGACCTCATACCACCAAGAAAGCAGTCCTGGCACCCTTTTGGACCTGGGATCCTTGTGTGGAGAAGTGCCTAGTGTGGGAGAAGATTGATGAGAAGGCCAATAGAGAGAGAAAGCCTTCCCTTGGAGCTGATGCCCTGAATTTGGACTTTTAACCTACTTTACTGTGAAGAAATAAACTTCTCTTTGTTAAAGGCATCACTTGTAGTATTTCTTTTATAGCAGCACTAGATGACCAAGACACGTAAGTTTTTTATTGGCAGATTTTTGAAGTTGATCACCAGGCCTTTCCTCCTAGCCAGCCTTAGTCAGGAAGCTGAACTGAGACCTGTCCACCATGGGCGACCCTGCTGGTATTTGAAACACTGGTGGCATAGCTTCTATTTCACAGCAACACTCAAGCCACCATAGCATGACAAACAGATATAGATATATATATATTTTATATATATGTATGTATGTATATGTATAATTTGTGTGTGGAGGGGAGAGGGATTTGTGACTTGAGTGTTTGAACCTGGTCTTCTTGTACTGTATGATTTAATTTAGAATCCAATTCCAAATTTTTATTTTTCAGACCTAGAGTAAATTTAGACATGATGAAAATTAGGATGTACCCATGGTTTTAACTCAAGCCCTGGGACAAGTAGGTGACGTTAATTTTCACTGAACCTTGGTCATCCTTTCCAGCATTCTCCATCTGCAGGGGGTTTTGCTTCTTTGAATTTCTACCTCTGGCTGGGAAAGTGTACTGGTACACAGGGCAGAGGGCCGTACTGGGGGATCTATAGTTTGGAGAGTGGTTTCTGAACCAACTTTCAACCTACCTGTACTTATTTTGTCTCTGCCATTCTGTATTTCTTTCTTTTGTTATTGGGTGTATTTACTTTTTTTGTAGAGGTATACATTTTAATGCAACAGTAACATAAAATTTCCCCTTCATCCCTCCTCACCTCCTGTCTTTGTCATCTAGTGCTGCTATAACAGAAATACCACAAGTGAATGGCTTTAACAAAGAGAAATTAATTTTCTCACAGTTTGGTAGGCTAGCAGTCCAAATTCAGGGCATCAACTCCAGGGGAAGGCTTTCTCTCTCTGTTGGCTCTGAAGGAAGGTCCTTGTCATCAATCTTCCCCCGGACTAGGAGCTTCTCTGCGCATGAACTTTGGGTCCAAAGGATGTGCTCTGCTTCTGGCACTGCTTTCTTGGTGGCATGAGGCCCCCACTTTCTGTTTGCTTCCCTTTCCTTTTATATCTAGTAAGATAAAATGTGGTGCAGGCCACGCTCCAGGGAAACTCCCTTTACATTGGATCATGGATGTTATCTTAAAAAGGGTGTTACAACCCTTTAACATAAAATTACAATCACAAAGTGGAGGACAACTACACAGTACTGGGAATCATGGCCTAACCAAGTTGACATATATTTCTGGGGGACACAATTCAATCCATGACATCTCCCAATTCCCACTCTCCACCCAGCACCACTGTTTACATTATAGTTTGTATCTTTTTTAGTCCTTTTTGGAGACATTAACACACACATGCACATATTCATTTTCAAATGTACTTTGACTTGCAATTCCACTATGTTTTCATGTATGTAAATATTAGTCTATTTTATTCTTTTTTTTCCAAAGAAATTTATTTTAGTAAACTATTCAGTATATTAGTTTTATAACCAGAGTTAATACAACCTTTGGTATGCAGGAATAAACTTTGAGTTTCAAATGTCTCTATTTTCTAGACTGTTGTCGTTAGTTGCCTTCAAGTCAATTCTGACTCATGGGAACCCCATGTGTGCAGAGTAGAACTGCACCATAAGGTTTTCAAAGCTGTGACCTTTGGAACCAGATTGCCAGGCCTGTCTCCTCTGGGAGATATCTCTGGGTGGGTTTGAACTGCCAACCTGTCTGCTATTAGTTGAGTGATTAACTGTTTAGGCTATCCAGGGACTCCTATCTGCTAGACTACTCATGTAAAACTCTTACTACAGTTCATGTTATAGTGCACTTATAAAAAACCAACAACCAAAAATACTATAGCCCCAATATCTATAAATAGAAGAAAAAGAAATTTACTCACAAGATTCACTTCTCAATAAACAACATTTGTAAAACAATATCTCAAGAATTATAATTCTGTCAAGCTTCTATTTGAGCAGTTGTGAGATTACTTGACCACAACACTAAAACTAAAAGAGCTGTTTCTAGGTCAATAAAAAGTACTTATTAAAAAGCTACAATCAAATACAACATTCATACTATCTTACAGATAAATATTCAGAATTGGGTTCCAATTATACTCATAAAGTGGAGCAATTTATTATTTTTAAGATTCATTATCTAATTTTTTCATAAGATTTACATTTGTACAACATACACCTATAAAAATACTATCCTAAAATTAAAAATCTATCAAATTTCTGTTTGAAGTATTATAGAATCACTTACTCAAGGTCATAAGTATATGACCTTGAGTATATCCCACCTGAATTTAGAGACTATCTCAAGAGTAGATTTGAATGCATTGAACACTAATGACTGAAGGCCAGATGAGTTGTGGAAAGACATCATGTGTGAAGTAAGCAAGAGGTTACTAAAAAGACTGGAAAGAAAAGACCTAAATGGATGTCAGAAGAGACTCTGAAACTTGCTCTTGAACTTGAGTAGCTAAAACAAAAGGAAAAATAATGAAGTTAAAGAACTGAACAGAAGATTTCAAAGGGCGACTTGAGAAGGCAAAGTAAAGTATTATGATGACATTTACAAAGACTTGGAGATAGAAAACCAAAAGGGAAGAACACGCTCTGTACAAAATGCATACATAGAGTTACTCCACCTCAGAGGCAAGGAAGTGGGAATATTTACACACCAATTGGTCTCAGTCATTGGTTGAGAGCTCTTTGCAGGAGTTTTCTGCAACATGAACAACACTCATCTAATGCAGGTAGTTGGAAGTCAGCCAAAAATGCAGAAGTAGAAAGACTTCGTAAGAACAAACATGGCAATACAGCATCTCTCATTCCTGTTCTCTGTAAGAAAATTGTTTATTTTGAGCTGTGTATTTTGAATTGCATGTTTTGAATTGAAAATTGAACTTTGGTGCTGAGTGAAAGTGAAAATTAATTTTCTTGTAAATCTGAATCCAGGTGAGGTGAAATGAGTTCCTTTATGTGGACTTTTTAGGGTTTGTTAATTTTTCCAGGTTGATTGACATTTTCTGGATAAGCTGTAAACAACTTGTGGTTTGATACTTTGTGTCTGGCGCTGGGCTGCAGCCTGCCTGTGATTGGTATGAACCTTGCAGGGATTGGTTAATACACTTTGCAAATGAAGTGACTATAGACTATGCAAATGAAGTCACTGTAGCCTACTATGCAAATGAAGTGTCTGTGGCCTGCCTACCAAGAGGGGTTTGGTCAGCTCATGGCCCTGGTAGGAGTACCATGCCTTGAAATTGATAAGGAGTTTGTATATATATGCAGGCAACCCCACAGAGTGTTTTCAGACAAGAGACAGGAAGCAGAAGGAAGAAAGAAGAGAGAAACAGCAGAGAAAGGAGGCAAGGAACCTCCTAAAAGAGTTGTAACATGGGTCAAGGGCTGTAACACTGAAGACAGTGACAGGCCCGGAAGGGGCCCTGAGGCAGAGCGGATGGCAGGGAGGCCAAAGGTAGAGATGCCTGTCTTCAGGGTGCTGAGAGGAGACCTGAACTGATGGTTAAGACTGTGTGTCAACTTGGCTGGGCCATGATTCTCAGTGTTCTGGCAGTCAAATATCGTGATCACTTCCCTGTTGAGATTTTGAGTTGGCCAGCCTCTCCAGCTATGTGAATCAGGAGAAGCCTCTTTTCTGACCCACGGACTTGGGACGTTACAGCCTCTACAGCCATGTGAGCCATTTCCTTGATATAAATATCTCTCTTTATATATACATAGAGAGAGAGAGAGGAAACCGTGGTGGCATAGTGGTTAAAAGCTACATCTGCTAACCAAAAGATTGGCAGTTCAAATCCACCAGGTGCTCCTTGGAAACTCTATGGAGCAGTCCTACTCTATCCTATAGGGTCGCTATGAGTCAGAATTGACTCAGCAGCAATGGGTTTGGTGTATGTATGTATGCGTATATATATCTATATATACATACTGTACTGGTTTTGCTTCTCTAAAGAACCCAGCTTAAGACAACTTTCCTCAGGGGGCTGAGAAGAAGCCTGTCCTGAAGAGGCCAAGAGAGCTCTGCATGGCTGAGAGGAGGCATCCACAGCAGAGAGAAGGGCCTACTTGCTTGCATGGCCAAGAGGAGCTGAAAGAGCTACTCTGCACTGAAGAAGGGTGGGATGTATTCTCCACTTTAGTGGAGGCTTCCGGGCCTCACCTACAAGCCTCCTGTTCCTGATTCTGAGTTGTAGCCTGTTGGTGCTTATCCCAAGTTGTACCCTGTTACTTCCTTAATAAACCACTTAACTATAAGTATGGTCTGTGAGTTCTGTGTGGCCATTGCAATAGACTATCTAACCCAGAAGAGAAGTAGAGCGTGCCATGCAAGGGATGGCTTGTGTCAGAATCGATTAAAAAGTTTGGAGAGTAGAGATAAGCCTGACCTCCACCTCAAACGGATTAGTTTTGGGCTGATCCTGATCATTATCTCCCCTGAAGTTAGGCAGGTTCTGACACTACTACTACTACTACTACTACCATTTTACACCAGGTCTTATATTGCCAGAGCAGACTAATTCAGACTTGATATAGTCAGTCAATGTACGTTGGACCACCTGTAATATTCTACAAGTTCTCCAAGTCCAGAGTAATGTCAAATTCAGCCTTAAAAGTACCATTGTCAGAGTCAAACCATCTCGTCCCGTGCCATCTACATTTTTGACACACAGAAATTTCCTTCACTAAACCCTCCCCTCATGGCTTCTAGGTCAATAATTGTGGTTATTCTTAGCAAGGCTGAGCTGAGGAAATACGGTATTTGATTTGGGAGGAAAAGGATTATTCATGAGTTGCAGGACCTGGCTGAAATATATTGGCAGGAATCAGGAAAATGTGTCTAGAAATAGATCTTGAGAGTGCCCCCCTAGAGGGGTAAAAAATAAGGTTGGATAAGGGAAAGTTTATTGACATATGAGTATTCTGACATGCATCAGGATTTAATATCCTGGAAAGGGCTCCAGGAGTCTGCTGGGATGGTGGAGATGCTGAAACTGGCATGGCAAAAAAGAAGGAGAAGTCAGAAGGCTCAGAGAGGTGGGTATGTTAGAATGGGTTTACAGTCATTGCTTTCCACAGTTCTGACATGCATGAATTTGTTACCATAGTTCAGGTAAATAATACCAGTTTCCAAACAACAACATTCAAATTTCAGTTACCATGACATATTAACTGTGAGTAATTGTATAAAATACAAGTGTTGCTGCTAGATCTTCAGTCCACAAATCAGAATGTAAATAACAGACGTACAACATGATCAGTGACCAGTTGTCTCACTCTTTCAAAGTCTGTAGGTGATTGGTCACTACACATCTGTTATTCAGTTCATGTATAAATGGCAAATGTATAGTTGTGTTTTCTCCTTACCTCCCAGTGGCAAAGCTATGTGATACTCTGTAAAAACGAGTAATTGAAAGAGGAAATTTACAACCAAATGTGAAGGTACAGAAAAGAAGCAAAAGTGATAATGCTAGAAGTGAAATTCTACTTGAATGTAAATAGGATCACAGAAGAAATGGCTGACTGTGGAATGTTAACAATGCTTCAGTTCAAGAGGCTTTAGATGTGTAGTCAGAGGAACTTAGTGAAGGCAACCTTATTGACATAAATGAGAAAAATTGTCACAATAGAAAGGATGACGATTTCTCAGGGAACTTGATGCCACAACATCAAGGAATTTTAGAGACGTGACCACCAATGGATGAAATGATGAAAACTGATCTAAACTTAGAAGGTAGTATGACAATTTACCAAGATATAGAAAAAATGCTTAATGTTTTAAATTGTTGGATGAGAAAAAGGAAAGTACTGTTCATACTATTGTTGATTTTTTTTTTTTTTTTAACAAAGAAACAAAGCAGTTTATTTCTCAATGCTTCTACTAGGGACTAGATAAATGGGCAGCCAACGAGGGTATTGTTCAACCTATTTAATCAACAAGTTCATGAGCAGGTGGTTCAAATGCTGTTGTCAGCTGCCAAAAAACTACAAACAAACGAATCATGATCTGAGCTAGTCCTCAGGCCTAGCTTTGATAGAAGGGAAAGATGGGTTGCTTTGAGGAAGAGCTTTGCAATGCATTGCAAACACAAACAGTGGTAATTTCCCCATTCTTGCCCTGAGAAGACCTATGGCCATTTATCAGACTAATTATACAATGGTGAAAGTGTGTGTGCACTTTCTAACAAAACCACCTTACTCAAATCCAAGGATTTGAGTTTCAAATCCAAGTTTCAGAGCTTGCTTCTGGGAGAACCCTAAGTAAGCCAGTGCCTAAAGCGTTAGCATATTTACTTACTGCTTTATCATTTGATATACATAGAACAGCTACAAATTATAACAGCAATATTATTGCTAACAATAAACCTGAGAAATGTTTAATATTTCTTTGCACTATTTTTCTTCTTAGACAATATCTCAGGATGCATAATCAGGGTATTATGTTTAAGAAGATACTTGTAGTTTGAATTAAAAAAAGAAACATTGACCTAGAGTTTCTCATTGTTGAAGCTGGTGGTGGGAGGGGGACTTTCTGTCCGTTTAAGCTGGAAGCTCAATGATGTTACATTTCAATTTTCTGTCTTTAGGAGATTGCCAGAGTTCAAATGAAGAAAGAGGATGGGGAGGCAGTAATATACAGATCTCAACACACAGGGTTGGCACTTAACAACATTTCTATGAGTCATATCAAATTTTTTGATGTCAAAAATTTAGGGCTAAGGAAATAGCATATTTGGTTATACACAAACTCATCTCAAAGTCTCTTCACTATTTTATTTTTCAATAAATGGTTGACCACATTCAAAGATGAGTGATAACGTAAACAAGGACTAGCATAATGATTGCAATAAATATGGAAAGGAAGCAAAGCAAAAGGGAGATGGAAAATATACCTCATAAAATATTCAGGGGAACAGAATAAGACTTAACTCAGAAATAAGAATTCACTTCCACTCATAAAAGTGTAAACAGTTTCTTTCTGTACCAACCCTACATTATCTAGAAATTAAGCTAACAAAAAATAAGACTCTTAGAGAAAAAAATCCGAAAACTTTATTGGAGGACATAAACACTGTCTAAATAAATGAGGATAATATACACATGCATGCATATCCTTTATGCCTTCTTTCATTTTTTTTTTTGTTTATTTTGTATCCTTTTTTACTACTTCATAGTTTCAGATTTTTCATTATTACTTTGATTTTAACGTGTTACATCCTAGGCTCTATCTCTCTTTTCCCCTGTGTTGCTGACTCTACTTTCTGACTTCTGCATGTAAATTCTTTCAGCTTTCTACTGTCTCATTCTTGATATTTGCTAGTTCAAATACAGCCATATGGTATTTAGCATTACAGAAACATTCCTGGGAGTGAGGGCAGTATGTCCTCATTGCACAGTGTCATTATAGTCTAGTCTCTACGGTGATTCTTTCTCATCTACAAACAAGATACCATTAGTTTATTTGTTCTTTAGTTTTTTTTGTTGTTATTCTAATGATGGCTTTAGGATGGGGGCAGGGGATTGATGCCCTGGGAGTCACATGGTACAAACGGCTGCCTAGAGTTTCCTCTTCAGTAGGAACTATCATTGAGACAATTTGTTGAGGGTATATTGAATTTATAGACTAATTTGGAAAGATCTGATTTATTAAATTGTCCTGTCTATATATCATATCTATCTCATTATTTCTATATCTGTATCAATTTTCATCCCAAAAGAAAATCCTATACCTATTATAATGGATTGAATTGTGTCCCCCAAAAGTATGTGACAACCTGGTTAGGCCATATGTGGTTGTCCTCCATTTTGTGATTTTCCTATGTATTATAAATTATAATCTCTGTCTGTGGTTAAAGAGGATTAGGGTGGGATGTAACACACTTGCTCAGGCCACATCCCTGATCCATTGTAAAGGGATTTTCCCTGGGGTGTGGCCTGTATCACCTTTTATCTTACAAGAGATGAAAGGGAAGCAAGCAGAGTGGGGACCTCATACCATCAAGAAAGAAGCACTGGGAGCAGAGCATGTCCTTTGGACCCGGGGTTTCTGTGCAGAGAAGCTCTAATCTAGAGGAAGATTGACAAGAAGGACCTTCCTCCAGAGCCAACAGAGAGAGAGAGCCTTTCTCTGGAGCCGATGCCCTAAATTTGGACTTCTAGCCTACTAGACTGTGAGGAAATAAATTTCTCTTTGTTAAAGCCATCCACTTGTGGTATTTCTGTTACAGCAGCACTAGATGACTAAGACACCCATTATGCTCTTATTCTCCAGCCCTTCACAACTGACAATCTGTGTTCTGTTTATTCTGGATATTTCATATAAATGGAATCATAGAGCATATCATCTTTTTTTTGGTCTGAATTGTTTCACTTAGTTGTTTTCTAGTTTCATCCATATTGTAGAATATATCAGTACTTAATTTTTTTTATGGTGGAGTAATATTCCATTGTATTTATATGCCACAATTTGTTTATCCATTCATGTGTTGATGGACTTTTTTTTCCCACCTTTTTGCTATTGTGACTAGTGCTACTACGAGCATGCGTGTACATGTATTTGTTCACGCACCAGTTTTCAGTTCATTTGGGTATGTACTTAGGAGTGAAATTTCTGGGTCATATGGTAATTTTACGTTTAACGTTTTGAGAAACCACCAAACTGTTGCACAAATCTGAACCATTTTACAATCCCACCAGCAATGCACAAGAGTTCCAATCTATCCACATCCTCACCAATGCTTGCTATTTTCCATTATTATTTTTTATTTTTATTGTGCGTTAGGTGAAAGTTTACAGAGCAAATTAGTTTTCCGTTTGATATTTTTTAGATAAAGTGTCCCGTAACATTGGTTTCATTTCCATTATTTTTGTATTACAGCCACCTTGTTGGGTTTAAAGAGGTATTTCCTTAATGACTAATGATACTGAGCATCTTTTCACACGCTTGTTGGCCATTTGTGTATCTTCCTTGAAGAAATGTCTATGCAGGTTGTTAGCACATTTTAAAATCTGATTATTTATTTGTTGTTGGGTCATAAAATTATTTATATATTCTGGATATATGATCTGCAAATATTTTCTCTTATTACGTAGGTTGCCTTTTAACTTTATTAATGTTCTGTGATTTAAAAAAAAAGTGTGTGCATGTTTAATTTTCATGAAGTTCAATTTATCTGTTTTTTTCCTTTGTTGCTTATGCTTTTGGTGTCATATCTAGGAATTGATTGCCAGATCCAAGGTAGCGAAGATTTTGGTTCTCGATTACTTTAAGTATACTTTCATATATTTCTGTCATTAAGAAAAAACTTCTCTAAACTTTACTAAACTATTAATTCATCTATATTCCTCACCTTTTATGACAGCCTTCATGATTTATCTCTCTTCTTTTTGGAGTATTTCCTCCAAGAGAGCTTTTAGAAGGCTTTGTGTAATAAATCTCTTTAGGCCTTGTATGCATGAGAATATTTACATTGTAATCTTATATTTAAATGACAGTTTGGCTAGCTATAGAATTTTAGATTCAAAATTATTTTCTTTCAAAACTTTGAGAAAATTACTCCGTTAATGTCGTTCCTACAATGTAGCTGGTGAAAAGTTTGCTATCAGGCTGATTCCTTTTCCTTTGTGGGTAATCTGCAGAGAAGAAAATTTTCTGGGGTTTTCAGTTCTACTGCAACTGTTGTTCTCCTCATATGGTTTTAGAGGAGTTTTAACATTATCACCTTGCCCCTGTGGTGCTGGGCTGGTAGTGTGGTTTTTCTGCCTCATTGGGACAACAGGCAGATAATGTGGCAGAGAGAAAAGAACAAAACTAGAAAACTTTCCCTAAACTTATCCCAACATTGTGTTTTATGCCTTTGCTACAAGTTGCTGTCTGCCTCCCAGTGGTATCACTAGCGCTGATGTCACCCATTGCAGTAATTCATGGTGCCACCACCCCATGGACCTCCTCCCAGACCCACCCATACAAAATCCTTGTTGTTGTTGTTGTCAGGAGCTGTTGACTTATAGTGACCCTATGTACAACAGAGTGAAATACCACCTGGTCCTACACCATCCTCATCATGGTTGTTATACTTCAGCCCATTATTTCTGCCACTGTGTCAATCCATCTTGTTGAGTGTCTTCCTCTTTTTTGTTAACTTTCTGCTCTGCCAAGATAATATCCTTCTCCAGGGACCAGTCCTTCCTGATAACATGTCCAAAGTATGTGAGACAAAGTCTCGCCATCCTCACTCTCAATGAGCATTCTGGCTGTACTTCTTCCAAGACAGATTTATTTGTTCTTCTGGCAGTCCATGGTGTATTCAATATTCTTCACCAACACCATAATTCAAAGGCATCAATTCTTTTTGGTCTTCCTTATTCATTGCCCAGCTTTTGCATTCATATGAGGTAATTGAAATCATCATGGCTTGGATCGGGTGTACCTTAGTCCTGAAAGTGACATTTTTGGTTTTTAACGTTTTAAAGAGGTCTTTTGCAGTCGATTTGCCCAATGCAATGTGTCCTTTGATTTCTTGACTGCTGCTTTCATGGGCATTGATTGTGGATCCTAGTAAAATGAAATCCTTGACAGCTTCAGTCTTTTCTCCATTTATCATGATGTCGCTTATTGGTCCAGTTGTGAGGATTTTTGTTTTCTTTATGTTGAGGTGTAATCCATACTGAACGCTGTGGTCTTTGATCTTCATTAGTAAGTGCTTCAAGTCCTCTTCACTTTCAGCAAACGAGGTTGTGTTATATGCATATTGCAGGTTGTTAATGAGTCTTTCTCCAATCCTGGTGCCCTGTTCTTCTTCATATAGTCCAGCATCTCAGATTATTTGCTCAGCATACGGATTGAATAGGTATGGTGAAAAGATACAACCCTGATGCACACCTTTCCTGATTTTGAACCCCACAGTATCCCCTTGTTGTGTTTGAACAAGTGCCTCTTGATGTAAGTACAAGTTTCTCATGAGCACAATTAAGTGCTCTGGAGTTCCCATTCTTCCAGGGATCCTTAGTAATTTTTTTAAAATAAATTTTAATGATAGAATAATATGTGATAAATATACTTGTAAATTGCTTAAATGTAGTGTTTCTTAGGTTATATGAATAATAACAACAAAATTGTTCTGTAAAATGTACATTGAATTACATTATTAGTAACTGAGTAGAAGCCTTTTTTATTTTTCTCGTTCTTTTCCTTTGATTACTACTTCATTCTCAAAAAAATCATTGATATAGGTTCAGAAATACTAATTACCACAATATTGTAACTAAAATACCAGAAAATTTGACAAGATCCGTGATTATAAAAACACTGGAAGCAATGAGAATAACAGCATGTACTTGTAGCGTGAACAGGATGAAATCACGTGATTCAAGGCCTCATTGTAATTGAGTAATAATAACAACTCTGACTGAGTGCATTGGAAGGTTCAAAAAGTAAATTAGCATAGAATTTTAGCCTCGTAGGCATAGTGATACCTGTAAGCTGGATTTGCGAGATTTTTTTTTTCTTTTTTAAATTTATTTATTTTTATTGAACTTTAGATGAAGATTTACAGAACAAACTAGTTTCTCATCAAGCAGTTAGTACACGCATTGTTGTATGACAGTTGTTAACAACTCCACCTCCACGACATGTCATCACTCTCCCTTCTCAACTCTGCATTCCCTATTACCAGCTTTCCTGTTCCCTCCTGCCTTCCAGTCCGTGCCTCAGCGCTGGTGGACCCCTTTGGTCTTGTTTTGTTCCATGGGCGTGTTCAATCTTTGGGTGAAGGGCCAACCTCAGGAGTGGCCTCACTACTGAGCTGAAAGGTTGTCTGGGGCCCTTATTCTCAGGGTTTCTCCAGTCTCTGTCAGGCCAGCAAGTCTGGTCTTTCTTTTTGAGTTAGAATTTTGTTCTACATTTTTCTCCAGCTCTGTCCGGGACCCACTATTGTGATCCCTGTCAGAGTGCAATCAGTGGTGGTAGTTGGCACCATCTAGTTGTACTGGGCTCATTCTGGTGGAGGCCGTGGTAGATGTGGTCCATTAGTCCTTTGGATTAATCTTTCCCTTGTGTCTTTAGTTTTCTTCCTTCTTCCTTGCTCCCAAAGGGGTGAGATCCGTGGAGTATCCTAGATGACTGCTCACAGGCTTTTGAGACCCCGGATGAGACTCACCAAAGTAGAATATAGAACATTTTCTTTATGCACTCTGTTATGTCAATTGAGCTAGATGTTCCCTGAGACCATGGTCCCCACAGTCCTCAGCCTGGCAATTTGGTCTCTCAGGGAGTTTGGATGTGTCTACGGAGCTGCCACCGCCTTGCTTTGTACAGGTTGTACTGGCTTTCCTGGTATTGTCTACTGTCTTACCCTTCACCGAAGCTACCACTTATCTGTCTATTGTTTTTCCATCCCCACCCCTCCCCTCAGTCATAACCATCAAATATTGTTTCTTTTTGTATGTAAACCTTTTCATGAGTTTTTACAGTAGTGGTCTCATGCAATATTTGTCCTTTTGTGACTGACTTATTACACTTTTTTTTAAATTACACTTATTACTCTTTTTTGTGACTGACTTATTACATTTGAACCCTGGTGGTGTAGTGGTTAAGCACATAGTGGTTAAGTGCTACTGCTCCTAACCAAAAGGTCAGCAGTTTGAATCTGCCAGGTGTTCCTTGGAAACTCTATGGGGCAGTTATACTCTGTCCTATAGGGTGGCTTTGAGTTGGAATCGACTTGACAGCAGTGGGTTTTACTACACTCAGCATAATGTCCTCCAGATACATCCATGCTATCAGATGCTTCACAGATTGATCATTGTTCTTCATCATTGAATTTATTGCTGTCATTTTGTAGGGCTTTTTTTTGTGTGTGTGGTGCTAACGTTTTCTTTGTTCCTCTTACTCTCCTGTGCTGAGTTATTTTCATTTGTGGATTTCTTTTGTTTTTGTAGATTTTGTATTTATTGAGACTTTGTGTTTTTCTTCTTTATTTTGATGAGCAGGTTTGTTAACTTTCTTTGTGGTTACCTTGAAATTTACCCTTATCTTCCTAGGTTTGAACCAGTCTATTATTACTTGGTATTGCCTTGCATTCCTCTCCATCAGAAAGTTCTATACCTATACTGTTTATTCCCTCTTTTATTGTTCTGATGTTGTTATTTACAGATTAACCTCTCTGGTTCCCTGTTGCAATTGTTTTGGTTTTGGACAGTACTTGAGAGTTCATTTGCTAGGTTGGTATCTGACTGGTACAATCTAGAATCTTGAATTCAGGCTGTGGGCTGATGTTGTTTGTTCTCAGACTGAAAATTTGGTTTGGTATTTACATATTCACTTAATTTCTGTTTATCTGGAAATGTCCTAAATTCACCATCATATTTGAATGAAAGTTTTTCAGGATATATTATTCTTGGTTGGCAATTTTTTTCTTTCAAGGTTTTATATGACAATCCCATTGGCTTCTTGCCTGCATGGTTTCTGTCAAATAATCAGAGAGAGGTTAGTCTTATTGTTTCTCCTCTGTATGTGACTTTTTGTTTTTCTTGAGCTGCTTGCAGGATTTTGTCTTTATCTTTGGTTTTAGTGAGTGTGATTATAATATGCCCTGGTGTTTGTCTTTTGGGGTCTACCCTATGAGGGGTTTGTTGAGCTTCTTGGATGGTCAGCTTTTTATCATTCATGATATTAAGGAAGTTTTCTGTCAGCAATTCTTCAGTGGTCCTGTCTGTGTTTTCTATTTTCTCTCCCTATTCTGGAACTCCAATCACTCACAAATTTTTGCCACATAATTCTCAGTGTTTCCTCATTTTTCTTCTTTCTTTTTTTCTGATTTTTCCTCAAACAGAGTTGCATCCAAGTGTTTGTCTTCAGTTTCACTGATTCTGTCTTCCATCATTTCCAACCTGCTCCTCAGCCCTTCTATGCCACTGTCCATTTCTGAAATCTTGTTGTTTATCTTTTGGATTTTTAATTGTTGTTTTTGTATGATTTCTAATTGTGAATTTATTTTGGTATTTTGTTCTTGTATTACTTTCCTGAATTGTTCCATTTTTGTCTGTATTTTCCATGATTTTGTCTGCTCTTTCCAAAAAATGTGGTTTTTTTTCCTCTCATTTTTGTCTCCTTTTTGTTTCAACTCTTGGATTTCTCTGAATATTAGAGATTTGAATTCCCTGTCAGATAGTTCTAGTGCCTTTTGTTCTACTGGAAAGTCATCTGGTACTTTATTTTGGATGCCTACTGGACCCATCCTGTACTGTTTTTTTTTTTTTTATATGTTTTGATATTGTCTGCTGTCTTTGGGACATTCAGTAATTATTTTCTTTGCTTCTTGATTGTAGATTTTTTTTGTTTCATCCTGCTTTTTTGTTTTATTTGGTTACGTCTTAGCAGGCAGGCTGTGTGTTCTTTGTTGTTTGCTCATCTGTAGTCATGAGAGAGCAATTGGCAGGGCCAGTCATTCAGCTATGGTACTGCAAGGCAGGTCCCACTGAAGGTGAGGGGCTGGAATAGGTTGGTTGTGGCTCATACTAGGGCTGACAGGGTGGGCCAGGAATCAGTGCTAGGCAGGTTCCAGTAGGCTGTGCCTATGTTGCTCTGGGGTGTGATGTTCAGTGCACAGTGCATGTAGCCAGGAAAGAAGGGTGAGGTTGTGATGTGTGGAGCTAATGGGGGTATGGGAAGGAGGAGAGAGAAGAGAGAAAAACAGGAGCCAAAAACAAACAAGTAAACAAAGAGAAAAAAAAAGGGTTAAGGGAACTTGCCATTGGAGTGGAGAGATGAGAAACCAAGAAATGGAGAAAAGCAAAAAGAAAAAAAAGAAGAAAAAGAAAGAAAGAAAAACGGAAAAAGGAAAAAAAAAACTAGATAAAAATTTGGAAAAGAAAAGAGAAGCCCCCAGAAGTCCCAGAGTCCCACCAGTGGGGCTGCTAAGACTGGAGAAATGGCTCCCAAGTTGAGCAGAATGGCCTGGCTAGAGGGGGTATAGTAGTCACACAGCACCAGGTATTCAGGAGACAGGAAAAGAAGGCAAGTGTAGAGAGATGAGAACTGAGAAATGAAGACAGGCAGAAAGGGAAAAAGAGAGAGAAACGAAAAAAAAAGAAAGAAGAAAAAGAGAAATACCCCCAGGGATCCCACCTACGTGGCTGCACAGATTAGGGGAGTGGATCCTAAATGGTGCAGTGTAGCCTGGCTAGAAGGGGCTCCCAAGTTGTGAAAAGAAAAAGAAAACAAATAAATAAAACAGAACAAAGCAAAACAAGGAAAAAAGACAAGCCTCAGGGATCCCACCAGCATGGTGTTGGGGGCCGGGGGAGTGGTTCCCCAGTTGAGTGTGGCTTCACAGCCTTTCATGAAGAAGCAAAGATGGCACTCAGAGCCAGGTGTTCCACAGAAAGGAGGGGGAGGTGGTAGGAGGCACAGAAGAAACAAAAAGAGACAGAAAGAAGCAATACCAGCTCAGGGGCTCAGCCAGTGCTGGCAGGGCGAATCCAAGCAGTCTGAGGCCAAAGCAGTTGCCTCCTGGCCAAGAGACTGTGGCTAGTAGAAAGCAGAGGAAGCTGGGGGGAGGGGAAGGGGGAGCTAGGAAAGCGTATGTCACTTGTTACCGGGTGCCTATCTCCTTCTGGGAGCTTCATGAAGCTGCTTTCCTGTACTCCCTGTCTGCTGATCTTTGATGTGGGTGGTGTGAATCCAAGCAGCACTGACACTGCACTTCCCAGCAAGCTGAGCCACCGCAGCCAGCCAGGAAACTCAGAGGTAGAGCAGTGGGGAGAGCATTGGGGATGGGAAAGCGTGTATCGCTGGTTACCGGGTGCTCTGTCTCCTACTGGGAGTTCTGGGAAGCTGCTTTTCTGTGCTTCCTGGCTACTGATCCCTGACAGGAGCCCAAGATGGCAGATCTGTGCTGTGATAGCTGATGGGGCCCTCTGCAGGTACCTATACTCACTTTCTGTCCTCTGTCAGTTTCTTATTCCACTCGGTGCTTGACTGAGTTCTCTATCTCTTCATCTGGTACTTCAGGTTCCAGGAACGACGTTTGCGTTTTGCTTAGTTTTTCAGGTCTTTGCTGTGGAGGAACAGCGAGATGGTTCTGTCTAGGGTGCCATGTTGGCTGGAAGTCTCAAGAAATGTTTTTGTTGTTATAGCTAACCACAGGGATATTTTTATAAAAAAATAATAAATTTCTGCTGAAACACTGCACAGAAATTTTATAGACAGTCATTTTGGTGTCACCCCTCTGACAGTTTCATCTGGTGTGCTCTGCACCCCCACACTCCCCTAGTGATGCCACTGCTGCCTTCCTCTCCATCAAATCCACAATTGCTCCCCTTCTCCCCAGGAGTTTCTCAGTTATTAGTTTAGTTCTTCAGATTAATGCACTTCCTTTATTTCTGTGATGTCAACAGGATTGATTGGAGGAGGTAACCAGGAGCCAGTAGAATTTTGTCATCTTGTAGGGACCTTTAATAGTTTCTTTTTTATAACCAAAATGGCCTAAGAAATACATGAAACAAAGGTTAAAGCCTTTCTACTTAACTGTTAAAGATAAAGATGACCTCAGAATTCTGAAAGGTCTTGTATTATATCGAAGGTCCCTGGGTGGTACAGTTTGTGCTCAACTACAAAAGGCTGGCAGTTCAAACTCATCCAGCAGTACCATAGACAGAAGGACTGACTGGTGATCTGCTTCTATAATGCATATGGCTAAGAAAACCCTGTGGAGCAAGTCTTCTCTGTAACACAGGGCAGCCATGAGTCGGAATCGACTTGATGGCAACTTTTCTTTTTTTGTGTTTTATGTATTTGGGGAAGTCATCCCCTTAAATTATGTGGCTTTGGGAAGAAGAAGTACATGGAACTATACAGGAGAAGGGGACATTAACCTCATTAGAGTGGGCAGGCAAATCAAGCAGTCTGACTGATCAACAGGATGATAATGTTACAGCCATATTGCCCTCACATGCTAGTAGTTGGTGACTACTTAAAATGAAAGGATTGAAGAAGGTAAAAAGAGATTTTTAACTGATGACAGAGATGATGGGGTTGCTGTCATTAACTGAGATTTGGAATCCAGGAAGAGTAACTAGTAATATATAAGTAATACTCAAATAGAAGCAAGTATGCCACACACACAAAAAAAATTCTGTTGCCCTCGAGTCATTTCCGACTCATAGTGACCCTATATGACAGAGTAGAACTGCTCCATAGAGTTTCCAAGGAGCGTCTGGTGGATTGAAACTGCTAACGTTTCGGTTAGCAGCTGTAGCACCTAACCACTTCACCATCAGGATTTCCAAGAATGCCACAGTGACTGGAAAATTCTCTGGAACATTTGAAAAAAGTCACAGTTAAGAACTACAGCTGCTAACCAAAAAGGTCAGCAGTTGGAACCCAGCAGCTGCTCCTTTGAAACCCTGTGGTGAAGTTCTACCCTGTCCTGTAGGGTCGTTATGAGTCGGAATCGACTGGATGGCAACAGGTTATAACAGAGACTTTTTTTTTTTGTAATCTTAAATTGTTTTAATTAATCATAATTTTTTTTTCTTTTGAGGGAAAAAATGTCATAATTTAGCCTGTGGGAACTCTCTAAAAAAAAATAATACTTTCTGGTGGAAGTTTACACAGCAAGTTCCCATTTGACATTTTCCACACAAATTGTTCCGTGTTGTGTCAAACTTCTCTTTGATTATGTTCCGTTTGTTCACTTTTCAGTACTATAGTTTCCCGGCCCCCTTATCTTCTTATCTTTGCTTTTAAGAAATTGTTGACTTTTTGGCCTCGTATTGATGTTTTTTCATTAGGACACCGATTTTATGGGTAATATCTTTTATTTGGAAATCCAGGTGGCATAGAGGTAAAGTGCTAGGGCTGCTAGCCAAAAGGTCAGCAGTTCCAATCCACCAGGTGCTCCTTGGAAACCCTAGGGGGCAATTCTGCTCTGTCCTATAGGGTGGCTCTGAGTCAAAATTGACTTGATGGCAATGGTTTTTTTTTTTTTTTTTTTTATCCTTTACTTGGTATGCCACTCTGCTATTTTGCTAAAAGGTGATCTCAGGGGATAGGAGTGGCTCTAGGTTTAAAGAGTGTCTCCGGGCGATAGTCTCAGGGGGTTCTCTATTCTAATAGAGATTTTTTGATGCTAGTGAGATGAAACCATGAAAATACATTTCCAATACAAAAAAAAAACCCAGTGCCGTTGAGTCGATTCCAACTCATAGTGACCCTATAGGACAGACTAGAAGTGCCCCACAGAGCTTCCAACAAGCACCTGGCAGATTCGAACTGCTGACCCTTTGGTTAGCAGCCGTAGCACTTAACCACTACACCAACAACATTTCCAATAGAACTTTTTAAATGTAACAATTACTGTGCCAAATTACCTATTTTATAATAGAAAGTAATTCAGAAAAGCTGGTAGGGTTTTGATGTATATATATTGCTGTGCCTTTAGGTTTGCTTTGTTTGTTGGTTTTGAAGGAGTCTATAAACTCAGTTTCAAGGATGGATTCTGCACTACTTGAGATTTAAACTGCTCAGAACAACTAACTTTTGCGTATGGCTTACATTCGATACTGTAACTTTCCACCTTGCTTGGGAATCACCTGGAATTCATTCCAGTTGTGTAAAGCTCAAAGGCATTTTTAGTTAGAATTCCAAATCTATCTGACTTCCATTCTCTGCTGGAGTTTTCTTTTAGTTCCAGCAAGTATTCTCCCCAAATACTGTAGAAGTCAACTTTTTTTCTAGTGCCTGGGGATATCATTCAGAGGAAATGTATATTTTAATTTTTAGGGATGGAAATCTTTACTAATAAATTAAAATGTTTTCACAAAAGTGGTCCAATTAAAACTTATATACAATACACATATAGCATTCTATACATGCATCTCTAAAAGCAGACAAGTGCTTTGACTAGAAATGAACAAAAAATACGGGCATGACAATATTATCCTGATATCAAACAGTGTGTTTATTACAAAATATTTTGTTTCAAATATGGTATCCACTCTATTGCCACAGTGAGCAAAGTTTTACCGTCAAAATACTCTTTATGGTGCTTATGCAAAAGGGCAGCTAAGGGGGGCAGTGTTCCAAAGAAGTCTGCATCTGTATTCTAGGTTGACCTTTGAGTTTTACTTCTATCTTGGGGAATATTTTTTGCTCTTTTCTTTCCTTCATTTTTAATTGTAGACTTAAAGATCTAATTGTGAGGGGCAGGGCCAAGATGGCTGACTAGGTAGAAGCTACCTTGGATCCCTCTTGCAACAAAGACTCAGAAAAACAAGTGAATCGATCACATACATGACAATCTACGAACCCTGACCATCAAACACAGATCTAAAGAGTTGACCTGAGTGACGGGGAACAAAAAGCTGCACCCTGAAGCAGCGACTGCTTCTGGAACCGGTGACCCGCACCACAGCCTTGAGCCCTCGCGGTTCCTGGGTGCTGAGTGGCAGGGCTGATTGCTGCTAACTGAGGCGGGGGGGCACGAAACACAACCCTAACCCCTAGCCCCCTGGGGTAACCTCCATAGAGACTCAGCCAGTGCAAGCATGCTGCACACTGACAGGACTAACAACAGAACGAGCAACCACGGGGAAGCAGCGACTGTTTTCGGACCCTGGAGCCAGTGTCCCAGTCAGAAAACCTTGGCACCAGGCTTTGGACTGGGCGCAGGGGAGCTGAGCACGGCATCCTGAGATGGCACAAACAAGGGACCCAGCCCTAGCCCCCAGAAGTGACCTCAGGGAAGCCCAGCCAGTGTACACAGGCAGCGCAGTGATGCGGCTGACAGGAGGAGAAGCCACCGGGAGGCAGCGACTGGTTTTGGAGCCTGGAGTGCGGCGTCCCACCCGGGGAACCTTGGTGCTGGGCTTTGGATTGGGAGCGGAGGAACTGACCATGGCTTCTGAGACACCACAAGCACAGGATGTAGGCCTGACCCTCGGGGGCAATCTCGACCCAGCCAATGCACACAGGCTACACAGCCCTTGGGAATCTCAGATAAAACAGTCATCACCAAGCAAGATAAGTAACTTTGTCTATATTCCTGGGTGCTACTCTCTCCTATCTATCTGATCCTTCCCCTCCCCTTCCTAGGTGGCTTCATTAACATTGGAATTTTCTGGGCCAGAAAGTGAAGTGCTCTGGGTTTTTTGTTGTTGTTGTTGTCTTTTTCTAACCCATTCTCCTGGCCTGAGAGAAGCAGCTACAAAAAACCCAGGGACCAAAAATCCTTCCCTGACTCCCTGAAATTGGGCTAAAAATACAGAACCAGCTCCAGACAAGCACATGAGATCCACAGTCTTGGGCTTTCAACCCTATGGGGAACAAGGTGGCTATTATAATGCAAAGGCAATTCTGATAGTGATCTGACTGTAATTGTTTCAGCAGATTACTGGAAAGACAAATTTCCCTGGTCTGATATCTCTACCTATTAAACAGACCCCTCACTGACCCACAACGGGGAACTGAGGGCTGAAGCTCTACCCAAACCACCTAGCCTCCTGCCATAGGGGTCTGAGGATAGTGACACCTACTAATCTGTAGAGGTACATGCATTGGGTGCCTAAGGTAGAGCTGCAGAGCTCAGCCACCAAGGCACTTTAGGAATAGAGACACACCTATCTCACTGGCACTTGGGGGAAGCCTGTCAGCATCCTGCTCCCCCTGGAGTGTGACCCCCTGCTGCTACTAGAGTCTGGTGCACACAACTATCACCACTACTCCTCTAAGTGAATAGGTGACAGTCTGCACCACACACTTGATGACCCAAAATCAGATTCTACTCAAGAATAGTGAATAGACTCTTAGGCTTATATAGCCGGTAACAGCCCAAACCAGCTGGAAATAGCACATAACTGATTCAAAGGCTACAACAATCCAGACAGCACAATCTAGTAGGCCATCTATCTATATTGAAAGAAAACCGGACAAGACTCAGTGAGCAAATATAAAATAAATCATTACAATATCTTATAGATGGCTAGGAGACAGCAGTTGATATCAAACCACATAAAGAAGCAGACCATGATTGCTTCTACAACTCCCCAAATTAAATAATCAAAATCTTCCCCAAATGAAGATACAATCCTGGAATTGCCAGATGCAGAATATAAAAAACTACTTTACAGACTGCTTTAAGACATCAGGAATGACCTCAAAAATGAAATAAGGCAATCTACAGAAAAAGCCAAGGAACATATTGATGAAGAAATCAAAAAGATTATTCAAGAACATAGTGGAAAAATTAATAAGCTGCAAGAATCCATAGAGAGAGAACATTCAGAAATCCAAAAGATTAACAGTAAAATTACAGAATTAGACAACTCAATAGGAAGTCAGAGGAGCAGAATCAACCAATTGGAATACAGAGTGGGGGAGATGGAGGATAAAGCAATTGACACCATTATAGTTGAAGAAAAATCAGATAAAAGAATTAAAAAAATGAAGAAACCCTAAGAATCATGTGGGACTCTATCAAGAAGAATAACTTGCGTGCGATTGGAGTTCCAGAACAGGGAGGGATAACAGAAAATACAGAGAGAATAGTTGAAGATCTGTTGGCAGAAAACTTTCCTGACATCATGAAAGACGAAAGGATATCCATCCAAGATGCTCATCAAACCCCATATAAGATTGATCCAAAAAGAAAATCACCAAGACATATCATCATCCAACTTGCCAAAACCAAAGATAAAGAGAAAATTTTAAAAGCAGCCAGGGATAAAAGAAAGGTCTCCTACAAAGGAGAATCAATAAGAATAAGTTCAGACTACTCAGCAGAAACCATGCAGTCAAGAAGGCAATGGGATCACATATATAGAGCACTGAAGGAGAAAAACTGCCAGCCAAGAATCGTATATCCAGCAAAACTCTCTCTCAGATATGAAGGGGAAATTAAAACATTTCCAGATAAACACAAGCTTAGAGAATTTGCAAAAACCAAACCAAAGCTACAAGAAATACTAAAGGAAATTGGTCAGAAAATCAATAATATCAGATACCAGCACAACACAAGGTCACAGAACAGAACATCCTGATATAAACTCAAATAGGGAGATCACAAGAACAAATTAAGATTAATTTTAAAAAGAAAAAAATGCTCAAAACAGGGAATCATTGAAGTCATTATGTAAAAGATCACAATAATCAAAAAGAGGGACTAAATACAGGAGGCATAGAACTGCCATATGGAGAGGAAAACAAGGCGATATAGGACGATGCAAGTTAGGTTTTTACTTAGAAAAATAGGGGTAAATATTAAGGTAACCACAAAGAGGTCTAACAATTACATAACTCAAAATAAAAACCAAGGAAAACATAGCAACTCAGCAAACACAAATTCAACTACTATCAAAATGAGGAACACACAATTTATAAAGAAAAATGTCTCAGCACAAAAAAGTAAGTGAAAAAATGAAATTGTCAACAACACACATAAAAAGGCATCAAAATGACAGCACTAAACACATACTTATCTATAATTACGCTGAATGTAAATGGACTAAATGCACTAATAAAGAGACAGAGAGTCTCAGACTGGATAAAGAAACACGATCCATCTATATGCTGCCTACAAGAGACACACCTTAGACTTAGAGACACAAACAAACTAAAACTCAAAGGATGGAAAAAAAAATATCACGCAAACAACAATCAAAAAAGAGCAGGAGTAGCAATATTAATTTCTGACAAAATAGAGTTTAAAGTTAAATCCACCACAAAGGATAAAGAAGGACACTACGTAATGATAAAAGAGACAATTGACCAGGAAGATATACCATATTAAATATTTATGCACTCAATGACAGGGTTGCAAGATACATAAAATAAACTTTAACAGAACTGAAAAGTGAGATAGACACCTCCACAATTATAGTAGGAGAGTTCAACACACCACTTTCGGAAAAGGATAGGACATCCAGTAAGAAGCTCAATAGAGACATGGAAGACCTAATTGCTACAATCAACCAACTTTACCTCATAGACTTATACAGAACACTCCACCCAACAGCAACCACGTATATTTTCTTTTCTAGTGCACATGGAACATTCTCTAGAATAGATCAAATAATAGGTCATAAAACAAACCTTTGCAGAATCCAAAACATCAAAATACTACAAAGCATCTTCTCAGACCACAAGGCCATAAAAGTGGAAATCAATAACAGAAAAAGCAGGGAAAAGAAATCAAATACTTGGAACCTGAACAATACCCTGTTCAAAAAAGACTGGGTTATAGAAGACATTAAGGAGGGAGTAAAGAAATTCATAGAATGCAATGAGAATGAAAACACTTTCTATCAAATCCTCTGGGACACAGCGAAAGCAGTGCTCAGAGGTCAATTTATATCAACAAATGCACACATACATAAAGAAGAAAGAGCCAAAATCGAGCAACAAAAAATCCATCAGGCACCAGAAGAAAACAAATAATAAAAATTAGAGCTGAACTAAATGAAAGAGAGAACAGAAAAACAATCGAAAGAATTAACAATGCTAAAGCTGGTTCTTTGAAAAAATTAACAAAATTGATAAACCATTGGCCAGACTGACAAAAGAAATACAGGAAAGGAAACAAATAACCCAAATAAGAAATGAGATGGGCCATATCACAAAAGACTCAACTGAAATTAAAAGAATCATATCAGATTATTATAAAAAATTGTACTCTAACAAATTTGCAAACCTAGAAGAAATGGATGAATTCCTAGAAAAACACTACCTACCTTAACTAACACAATCAGAAGTAGAACAACTAAATAAATCCATAACAAAAAAAGAGATTGAAAAGGTAATCAAAAAACTCCCCCTCAAAAAAAGCCCTGGCCCGGAGGGCTTCACCGCAGAGTTCTACCAGACTTTCAGAGAAGAGATAACACCACTACTAGTAAAGGTATTTCAAAGCATAGAAGATGATGGAATACTACCTAACTCATTCTATGAAGGCAGCATATCCCTGATACCAAAATCAGGTAAAGACACCACAAAAAAAGAAAATTACAGACCTATATCCCTCATGAACATAGATGCAAAAATCCTCAACAAAATTCTAGCCAATAGAATTCAACAACATATCAAAAAAATAATCCACCACGATCAAGTGGTATTTATGCCAGGTATGCAAGGTTGGTTCAATATTAGAAAAACAATTAATGTAATCCACCATATAAATAAAACAAAAGACAAAAACCACATGATCTTATCAACTGATGCAGAAAAGGCATTTGACAAAGTCCAACACCCATACATGATAAAAACTCTCAGCAAAACAGGAATTGAAGGAAAATTCCTCAACATAATAAAGGGCATCTATAAAAAAAAAAAATTTTTTTTTATGCAAAGCCAACAGCCAACATTATTCTAAATGGAGAGAGCCTGAAAGCATTTCCCTTGAGAACAGGAACCAGACAAGGATGCCCTTTATCACTGCTCTTATTCAACATTGTGCTAGAGGTCCTAGCCAGAGCAACTAGGCTACACAAAGAAATAAAGGGCATCCGGATTGGCAAGGAGGAAGTAAAATTATCTCTATTTGCAGATGACATGATCTTATACACAGAAAACCCTAAGGAATCCTCCAGAAAACTACTGAAACTAACAGAAGAGTTTGGCAGAGTCTCAGGTTACAAGATAAACATAAAAAAATCACTTGGATTCCTCTACATCAACAAAAAGAACATCGGAGAAGAAATCACCAAATCAATACCATTCACAGTAGCTCCTAAGAAGATAAAATACTTAGGAATAAATCTTAGCAAATATGTAAAAGACCTATACAATGAAAACTACAAAGTACTAGTGCAAGAAACTGAAAGGGACCTACTTAAGTAGAAAAACATACCTTGCTCATGGATAGGAAGACTTAACATAGTAAAAATGTCTCTTCTACCAAAAGCCATCTATATATACAATACACTTCCGATCCAAATTCCAATGACATTTTTTAATGTGATGGAGAAACAAATCACCAACTTCATATGGAAGGGAAAGAAGCCCCGGATAAGTGAAAAAAAAAAAAAAAACATTGCTGAAAAAGAAGAAGAAAGTGGGAGGCCTCGCTCTACCTGACTTTAGAACATATTATACAGCCACAGTAGTCAAAACAGCCTGGTACTGGTACAACAACAGGCACATAGATCAATGGAACAGAATTGAGAACCCAGATAAAAATCCATCCACATATGAGCAGCTGATATTTGACAAAGGCCTAGTGTCAGTTAATTGGGGAAAAGACTGTCTTTTTAACAAATGGTGCTGGCATAACTGGATATCCATTTGCAAGAAAATGAAACAGGACCCATACCTCACACCATGCACAAAAACTAACTCCAAGTGGATCAAAGACCTAAACATAAAGACTAAAACGATAAAGATCATGGAAGAAAAAATAGGGACAACCTTAGGAGCCCTAATACAAGGCATAAACAGAATACAAAACATTACTAAAAATGACAAAGAGAAACCAGATAACTGGGAGCTCCTAAAAATCAAACACCTATGCTCATCTGAAGACTTCACCAAAAGAGTAAAAAGACCATCTACAGATTGGGAAAAAATTTTCAGCTATGACATCTCTGACCAGCACCTGATCTCTAAAATCTATATGATTCTGTTAAAACTCAACCACAAAAAGACAAACAACCCAATCAAGAAGTGGGCAAAGGATATGAAGACACACTTCACTGAAGAAGATATTCAGGCAGCTAACAGATATATGAGAAAATGCTCTCAATCATTAGCTATTAGAGAAACGCAAATTAAAACCACGATGAGATTCCACCTCACTCCAACCAAAAAAAAACAAGGCTGGCATTAATCCAAAAAACACAAAATAATAAATGTTGGAGAGGCTGCGAAGAGATTCGTACTCTTTTATACTGCTGGTAGGAATGTAAAATGGTACAACCACTTTGGAAATCTATCTGGCGTTTTCTTAAAAAGTTAGAAATAGAACTAACATAACAACCCAGAAATCCCACTCCTTGGAATATACCCTAGAGAGATAAGAGCCTTTACACGAACAGATATATGCACACCCATGTTTATTGCAGCACTGTTTACAATAGCAAAAAGCTGGAAGCAACCAAGGTGTTCGTCAACGGATGAATGGATAAATAAATTATGGTATATTCACACAATGGAATACTACGCATCGATAAAGAACAGTGATGAATCTGTGAAATATTTCATAACCTGGAGGAACCTGGAAGACATTATGCTGAGTGAAATTAGTCAGATGCAAAAGGACAAATATTGTATAAGACCACTATTACAAAAAAAAAAATTGTAGTATAAACTGAGAAGAATGCATTCTTTTGTGGTTACGAGAGGGGGGAGGGAGGAAGGGTGGGAGAGGGTTACTTACTGGTTAGATAATAGATAAGAACTACTTTAGGTGAAGGGAAGGACAATACTCAATACAGGGAAGGTCAGCTCAACTGGACTGGACCAAAAGCAAAGAAGTTTCCAGGATAAACTGAATGCTTCGAATGTCAGCAGAGCAAGGGCGGGGGTTTGGGGAGTATGGCTTAAGGGGACTTCTAAGTCAATTGGCAAAATAAATTCTATTATGAAAACATTCTGCATCCCACTTTGAAGTGTGGCTTCTGGGGTGCTAAATGCTAACAAGTGGCCATCTGAGATGCATCAACTGGTCTCAACCCACCTGGATCAAAGGAGAATGAAGAACACCAAGGTCACACGATAACTATGAGCCCCAGAGATAGAAAGGGCCACATGAACTAGAGACTTACATCATCCTGAGACCGGAAGAACTAGATGGTGCCCGGCCACAACCATTAACTGCCCTGACAGGGAGCACAACAGAAAACCCCTGAGGGAGCAGGAGAACAGTGGGGTGCAGACCCCAAATTCTCATAAAAAGACCAGACTTAATGGTCTGACTGAGACTAGAAGAATCCCTGTGGTCATGGTCCCCAAACCTTCTGTTGCCTCAGGACAGGAACCATTCCCAAAGACAACTCATTAGACATGGAAGGAACTGGACAATGGGTTGGAGAGAGATGCTGATGAAGAGTGAGCTACTTGTATCAGGTGGACACTTGAGACTGTCTTGGCATCTCCTGTCTGGAGGGGAGACGGGAGGGTAGAGAGGGTTAGAAACTGGCAAAAAGGTCACGAAACGAGAGACTAGAAGGGGGGAGTGGGCTGACTCATTAGGGGGAGAGTAAATGGGAGTATGTAGTAAGGTGTATATAGGCTTATGTGTGACAGACTGACTTGATTTGTAAACTTTCACCTAAAGCACAATAAAAATTATTTTAAAAAAAGATCTAATTGTGATATAAAAAATTTATTTCATGATTTAATGTAAATATTTGTTGTTGCTACTTGCCATCGAGTTGCCTCTAAGAGAACGGAACACTTCTTGGTCCCATACCACTCTCATGATCACCAGCATGCTAGACTCCATTGTTGCCTTCCAACCTAGGGGCTCATCTTCAGCACTATATTGGACACTATTCTGTTGTGATCCTTAGGGTTTTCCCTGGCTAATTTTCTGAAGTAGATCTCCAGTCTTTTCTTCCTAGTCTGTTTTACTCTGGAACCTCCACTGAAACCTGTCTACCATGGGTGACCCTGCTGGTATTTGAAATATCAGTGATATAGCTTCCAGCATCATAGCAACACACAAGCCAAACAAACTGACAACTGACAGTTGGGTGGTGGAATGAAAATATTACTAACCTAAAATTCAGGGGTTCTTTTTTCTTTGCAAGATCCCTGGGTGCTGCAAATAGTTAAGTGCTTGACTACTAACCAAAAGGTTGGTGGTTTCAACCCACCCAGAGGCACTTCAGAAGAAAGGCCTAGTGATTTACTTCTGAGAGATCACAGCCTTGAAAACTACGGAGGGCAGCTCCACTCTACACACTTGGTGTTACCATAAGTCAGAACTGATTCGATGGCAACTGTTTGTGTTTTTCCCCTACTTGGAATGAAGAATATGCCTATGATTATTCAAACTCATGATTCTCAGTGCATTAACTCTGCTCTGTTTTGTCCATTATATTATCTGTCACTCATATTCCATGAATATTTCTGCTTTGTGCCTTATTAATGTTGTTGATTTCTGGGAATGCCAGCTTCCTTTCTCTTGTTGTATTTACAATTGACCAGACCTGTGTGGAGTTTGGGGTGTTAGGTATCACATCTTCCTTACAACCCTCCTCAGTAAACCCAGCCAGCCCTGTTATCTTCACTTCCCAATTGTTCATTTATATTATTTAATGTACTTTTGTATTGTATTGTACACAGTCTTGGATTATTGCATATTTTGAATTACTTCATATAGGTAAGTTGACTGGAATAATGTTAAGTTCCTTGAGGGCAAAAACTATGGCTTATAAATTTTATTAATACCTGTGATAGTTAAGGTCATGTGTCAACTTGGCTGGGCCATGATTCTCAGTGGTTTGGCAGTTATGATGTAGTTTGGCAGTCATATAATGATACGATCACTTCCATGATGAGATCTGATATAATGTGATCACCTCCATGATGGGATCTGCTATGAGTAGCCAATCAGCTGAAGGGGACTTTCTACCAAGGCTCGTGGGCTTTTGCTCACTCTGGATCCTGCAGCTGGCTCCTGTGCATGTGACCTCCAGTTCTTGGGACTTGAGCTGGCAGCTTACCTGCTGTCTTGCCTGTTGATCTTGCGATTTGTTGGTCTTTGCAGCCTATGAGCCAGAGCTCTGCTGTCTGACATGCCAATATTTAGTTTGCCAGCCCCTGTGGCTATGTGAATCAGAAGAAACCTCCAGCCTGACCCATGGACTTGGGACTTCCCAGCCTCTACAACCGTGTGAGCTATTTCCTTGACATAAATCTGTCTCTCTCTCTCTCTCTGTGTATATATACTTATACACTTTACTGGTTTTGTTTATCTGGAGAAACCAGCCTAAGATTATACCTATTTTCAATTTAATACTGCAAAGTATTTATGAAGGGCCACATCAGTATTAGTTGAATTTAATTGGCCTAATTTTAACTTCACCATCAACTCTGTGATTTTTGCACCACACTTTTAAATTGAATCTATTTTATATAGTCATAGTCTTTGACTAATTTATGTATAGGTTTTGATCAAATTAATCCTTTCAATATTTTTCAAGATTTTTTTTTTATTGTGTTTTAGGTGAAAGTTTACAGAGCAAACTAGTTTCTCATTTAACGATACACATATTGTTTCATGACATTGGTTTCCAACCCTGCAATGTGTTAACACTCTCTCCATCTTGACCTTGGGATCCCCATTTCCATTCTTCCAGCTTTTCTGTCCCCTCCTGCCGTCCTGTCCTTGGGCCTGGGCTGGTGTGCCCATTTAGTCTCATGTACATGGTTGAACTATGTCTGTTATTGTTGTTTTTTTTTTATATAGGCCTGTCTAATCTTTGGCTGAAGGATGAACCTCAGGAGTGACTTTGTACTGACTTAAAAGGATGTCTGGAGGCCATACTCTCCAGGTTTCTGTAGTCTCTGTCAGACCAGTAACTTTCTGTGCAAGTTAGAATTTTTTCTGCATTTTTCTCCAGCTCTGTCCGGGATCTTCTGTTGTGACTCCTGTTAGAACAGTCAGTGGTGGTAGCTGAGCATCACCTGGTTGTGTTGGACCCAGTCTGGTGGAGGCTGTGGTAATCGTGGTCCATTAGTCCTTTGGACTAATCTTTCCCTGTGCCTTTGGTTTTCTTCATTCTCCCTTGCTCCAGACGAGGTGGAACCAGTAGACGTATCTTAGATGGCTGTTCATGAGCTTTTAAGACCCCAGACACTACTCACCAAAGTAGGATGTAGAACTTTTCTTTAAAAACTATGTCATGCCAATTGAGATTTATGTCCCCTGAGGTTATGGTCCCCAGCCATCAGCCCAGTAATTCAGTCCCTCAGGGAATTTGGATGTGTCTATGAAGCACCCATGGTTTTGCCTTGGTCAAGTTGTGCTGGCTTCCCCAGTATTGGGTACTGTCTTACCCTTCACCAGACTGACGACTTATCTATTGTTTATTTAGTATTTTTCTCTCCCTACCTTTCCCCTCCCTCGTAACCATCAAAGATTGATTCTGTGTATAAACCTTTTCATGAGTTTTTTATAGTAGTGGTCTCATACAGTATTTGGCCTTTGATGATTGACTTATTTCACTCAGCATAATGCCCTCCAGATTCATCCATGTTGTGAGATGTTTCACAGATTCATCGTTGTTCTTTATCCGTTGTGTGTATGTACCATAATTTGTTTATCCATTCATCTGTTTATGAGCACTTAGGTTGTTTCCATCTTTTCGTATTGGGAATAATGCTGCAATGAACATGACTGTACGTATCTCTATTGGTATGTTGGCTCTTATTTCTCTAGGATATTTTCCTAGGAGTGGGGTTGCTGGATCGTATGGTATTCCTATTTCTAGCTTTTTAAGGAACTGCCATATCATTTTCCAAAATGGTTGTACAATTTTACATTCCCACCAGCAATGAATAGAGTCCATCTGTAAAAAAAAAATCTCCAATCTACCCGCAGCCTCTCCAACATTTTTTATTTTCTGATTTTTTGGTTAGGGCCAGTAACATCGGGATGAGATGGTATCTCATTGTAGTTTCAATTTGCATTTGTCTAATGGCTATTGATTGCAACCATTTCCTCATGTGTCTGTTAGCCTCCAGAATGTCTCCTGTGGCGAAGTGTCTGTTCATATCCTTTGCCCGTTTTTAAACTGGATTATTTGTCTTTTTGTTGTAGAGGTGTTGGGTTTTCCTTTAGACTTTTTTTAGAAAGTAGACTTTTGTGGGATATGTCGTAGCCAAATTTTGTTTCCCGGTCTGTAGCTTCTATTTTTACTCTTTGGTAGAGTCTTTTGATGCACATAAGCATTTAATTTTTAGAAGATCTCAGTTATCTAGCTTATCTTTTGGTGTTTGTGTATTGTTACTTATGGTTTGTATCCTATTTATGCTATATCAGGGCCCCTAGCATTGACCCTATTTTTTCTTCTATGATATTTATAGTTTTTGGTTTTATATTTAGGTCTGTCAACCATTTTGAGTTAGTTTTTGTGTATGGTGTGATGTATGGGTCCTATCTCATTTTTTTTTTTTTTACAGATAGACATCCAGTTTTGCCAGCACCATTTGTTAAAAAGACTGTCTTTTCCCCATTTAATAGACTTTGGGTCTTAGTCAAAGATCAGGTCACTGTAGGTGGATGAATTTACACCTGGGTTCTCAATTCTGTTCCATTTGTCAATGTTTCTGTCATTGTACCAGTACTAGGGTGTTTTGACTACTGTAGCTGTATAGTAGGTTCTGAGATCAGGTAGTGTGAGGTCTCCTTTTTTGTTCTTCTTCAATAATGCTTCACTTATTTAGGTACTCTTTCCTTTCCATATAAAATTAATGATTAGTTTTTCCACCTCTTTAAAGAATGCTGTTGGTATATGGATTGAAATTGCATTATACTTGTAGATTGCTTTGGGTAGAATCAAGTGCTGTGTGGGAGCACGGCACTTGGCAGGTAGTGTAGAGAGACAGACTAGAAGGGAGTCAATGTGGTGTGATGTATGGAGCTAGGGGGAAGAGAGAAAGAAGAGAGGAAACAAAAGCGAAAAAAAAAGAAACGAAAACAAAAGAAAAAAAAAGTAAAATGATGGTGTGGAGTGAGCTGGCAGCTGGGAGTGGAGCAGAGCCAGAGAGGCTGTGAGCCAGTGGATCCCAGGCCAAGTGACCGTGTCTCATTGGAAAGCAATGAAGGCATTGTACAGGGCAGTAGGTGAGGGGTGGGAAAGCATGTTTCTCTGGTTACTGGGTGCTCTCTCTCCTGTTGGGAGCTCTGTGAAGTTGCCTTCCCATAGTCCCTGTCTGGGTTCTTTGGTGGCTGTGCTCCAAGGTGGCAAATCCATGCCATGTTAGCTGGCAGAAGACTCCCACTCCATAGTTCTCCTCATTCTCTGTTCTCTGTCAGATTCTTCTTCCATTCAGTGCTAGATCTAGTTCTTCATTCCTTCATTTGATGCTTAGGGTTCTAGGGTTGATGTCTGTAACCATTTTACTTAGTTTTTTGAATGCTTGCTGTGGAGGGACAGCATGGTTCTTCTTTGTACAGTGCCATGTTGAATCCACCTCCTCTTTAAGAGTTTTATCTGATTTATGTGGGTGATGAAGTTGTGAGGTATGAGTCCTATCCTTTAAGAGTCTTCTAAAACTTCACCTTCATGAATCTTACCTATTTCCAACCCACTTCTCTAAGCCTTGGTGGCACAGTGATTAAAAGCTTGGCTGTTAACCAAAAGGTCAGCTGTTCAAGTCCACTAACTGCTCCTTGGAAACCCTATGGGGCAGTTCTACCCTGTCCTATAGGGCTGCTATGAGTTGGAATCAACTCGACTGCAATGGGTTTGTTTTTTTTTTGTTCTCTAAGGAATGGAGCACCTCTCTTCTATGGTCTTTTCTTCTGGAGCACCTCTCTTCTATGGTCTTCTCTTCTTACTTCCCTCCATTTGTAGAACATACTACATTACCTTATAAATCTTTGTTACTTGACTCTTTTTCCTACCAGACTCTGAATTCATTGAGGACAGGGACCAGGGTTTTAATTTTCTACTGCTTAGTGGTTAAATGCTACAGCTGCTAACCCAAGGGTCAGCAGTTCAAATCTGCCAGAAGCTCCTTGGAAACTTTATGGGGCAGTTCTACTCTGTCCTATAGGGTCGGTATGAGTCGGAATCAACTCGACGGCACTGGGTTCAATATCTAGTCAGTTCTTATCATATAGTAGTCATTCAATAAGCATTTATTGCATAAAAATAAAAAAACAAAATTCAAACTATTCCACAAAATAAAACCCCACATACTTATTATTTATTAAGTGCCTAGGAATGATAGGCATATTCACATTTTAGCTCCCTTAATTTTTTCTACAATACTTTGGGTTAGATAACATTTTATTTTTTATTTATTTTTACTTTTCCTTTCTTTTACTGCACTTTAGATGAAAGTTTACAGAAGAAACTAGTTTCTCATTAAACAGGTAGTACATATATTGTTTTATGACACTGGTTAACAACCCCACAACACGTTAACACTCTCCCTTCTCTACCTGGGTTCCCTATTACCAGCTTTCCTGTCTCCTTCTGCCTTCCAGTCCTTGCCCCTGGGCTTCTGTGCCCCTTTAGTCGCATTTTGTTTCATGGGCCTGTCCAATCTTTGGCTGAAGCGTGAACCTCAGGAGTGAATTCACTGCTGAGCTGAAAGGGTGTTTGGGGCCATACTCTCAGCGTTTCTCCAGTCTCTATCAGGCCAGCAAGTCTGGTCTTTCTTTTTGAGTTAGAATTTTGTTCTACATTTTTCTCTAGCTCTGTCCAGGATCCTCTTATTGTGATCCCTGTCAGAGAGAAGTTAGTGGTAGTAGCTGGGCACCATCTAGTTGTACTGGGCTCAGTCTGGTGGAGGCTGTGGTAGATGTGGTCCATTAGTCCTTTGGACTAATCTTTCCCTTGTATCTTTAGTTTTCTTCATTCTTCCTTGCTCCTGAAGGGATGAGACCAGTGGAGTGTCCTGGGTGACAGCTCACAGGGTTTTAAGACCCCAGATGCTACTCACCAAAGAAGAATGTAGAACTTTATAAACTCTGTTATGCCAATTGAGCTAGATGTTCTCTGGGACCATGGTCCCCACAGCCCTCAGCCCAGCAATTCTGCCCCTCAGGGAGTTTGGATGTGCCTATGGAGCGTCCATAACCTTGCCTTGTACAAGTTGTGCTGGGTTTCCCAGTAGTGTGTACTGTCCTACCCTTCACCAATGTTACTGCTTATCTATTGTCTACTTAGTGTTTTTCCAGTCCCACCCTTCCCCTCCCTCGTAACCATCAAAGATTGTTTGTTTTTGTGTGTATAATTCTTTTCATGAGTTTTTATAGTAGTGTTCTCATACAATATTTATCCTTTTGTGATTGACTTATTTCACTCAGCATAATGCCCTCCAGATTCATCCATGCTATGAGATGCTTCACAGATTCATTGCTGTTCTTTATCATTGCATAATACTCCATTATGTGTATGTACCACAGTTTGTTTATCCATTCATCTGTTGACGGGCATCTGGGTCGTTTCCATAATTTTGCTATTGTGAACAATGATGCAATGAACATGAGTGTGCGTATGTCTGTTAAATTGACAACTCTTATTTCTCTAGGATATATTCCTAGGAGTGGAATTGCTGGGTCATATGGTATTTCTATTTCTAGCTTTCTAAGGAAGCAAAATATCATTTTCCAAAGTATTTGTATCAGTTTGCATTCCCACCAGCAGTGCATAAGAGTTCCGATCTCCCCACACCCTCTCCAACGTTTATTTCCTGTTTTTTTTTTTTTTTTTTTTTTTGATTTGTGCCAGTAATGCTGAGGTGAAATGGTATCTCATTGTGGTTTTGATTTGCATTTCTCTAATGGGTAGAGATCATGAGCATTTCCTCACGTGTCTGTTGGCCGCTTGAATGTCTTCTTTGGTGAAGTGTCTGTCCATCTCCCTTGCCATTTTTTAATTGGATTATTTGTCTTTTTGTTGTAGAGGTGTTGGATTTTCCTATAGACTTTAGAGAGTAGACCTTTGTGTGATATGTCGTAACCAATTTTTTTTTTCCCTGTCTGTAGCTTCTCTTTTTACTCTTTGGTGAAGTCTTTTGATGAGCATAAGAGTTTAATTTTTAGAAGATCCCAGTTATCTAGCTTATCTTCTGGGGTTTGTGTGTAGTTGGTTGTGGTTTGTATCCTGTTAATGCCATGTGTTAGGGCCTCTAGCATGACCTTATATTTTCTTCTGTGAACTTCATAGTTTCTGGCTTTATATTTAGGTCTTTGATCCATTTTGAATTAGCTTTTGAATTTGGTTTGAGGTATGGGTCCTGTTTCATATTTTTGTGGATGGACATCCAGTTTTGCTAGTACCATTTGTTAAAAAGACAGTCTTTTCCCCATTTGATGGACTTTGGGCCCTTGTCAAAGATCAGGTGACCAAAGGTGGATGGATTTACATCTGGGTTCTCAAATCTTTTCTATTGGTCAATGTATCTGTCGTTGTAACAGTACCACGGTGTTTTGACTACTGTAGCTGTATAGCAGGTTCTGAGGTCAGGTAGTATGAGTCCTCCTACTTTATTCTTCTTCTTCAATAGTGCTTTACTTCTCTGGTGCTTCTTCCCTCTCCATATAAAGTTAATGATAAGTTTTTCCATCTCTTTAAAGAATGCTGTTGGTATTTGGATAGGGATTGTATTGTATTGTAATTCGCTTTGGATAGAATTGTCATTTTCACAGTGTTGAGTCTACCTTTTGATGAGCATGGTATGTTTTTGTATTCATGTAGATCTTTTTGGTTTCTTGCAGTAGCATTTTGTAGTTTTCTTTGTATAGGTCCTTTACATCCCTGGTTAGATTTTTTCTAAGTATTTTATTTTTTTTAGGGGCTATTATAAGGTGTATTGTTTTTGTGATTTCCCTTTCATTGTTCTTTTTTTATTGGTGTATAGGAATCCAAATGATTTTTGTATGTTTATCTTCTGTCTTGCTGCTCTGCTAAACCTTTCTATAAGTTCCAGTAGTTTTCTTATGGAGTATTTTGGGTTTTCTATGTATAACATTATATCATCTGCAAATAGGGACAGTTTAACTTTTTCATTACCAATTTGGATGCCCTTTATTTCTCTCTCTTGCCTTATTACTCTAGTTACGACTTTCAGTACAATGTTAAACAGGAGTGGTGATAAAGGGCATCCTTGTCTTGTTCCTATTCTCAAGGGGAATGTTTCCAGCCTCTCTCTGTTAAGAATGATGCTTGTTGTTGGTTTTGCATAGATGCCCTTTAATAGTTTGAGAAATTCCCCTTCTATGCCATGGGTGGTGGACTTTGTTGAACAACTGAGATGGTCATATGATTCTTATCTTTCCTTTTAATTATGCAGTAGATTACTTTGAGTGATTTTCTAATGTTGAACCATCCTTGCACACCTGGTATTAATCCTACATGGTTGTGGAGTATTATTTTTTTGTATGATGCTGAATTCTATTGGCTAGAATTTTGTTGAGAATTATTGCATTCACGATAGATATTGGTCTGTAATTTTATTTTTTTTGTGGTGCCTGTGTCTGGTTTTGTTATCAGGGTTATGCTGGCTTCATAGAATGAATTTGGAAGTATCACTTCCTTTTCTATGTTCTGAAATAGTTTGAGTAGTACTGACGTACACTCTTCTCTGAATGTTTGATAGAATTCTCCAGTGAAGCCATCTGGGCCAGGGATTTTTTTTTTGTTGGGAGTTTTTTAAAATTACCATCTCATTCTCTACTCTTGTTATGAGTCTGTTCTGATTTTCAACATTATTTTTTGTTAGTTTGGGTAGGTAGTGTGTTTCTAGAAATTTGCCCATTTCTTCTAGGTTTTCAAATTTGTTGTAGTATAGTTTTTCATAATACTCTGTTATGGTCCTTTTTATTTCAATTGGGTCCATTGTAATGTCCCCCATTTCATTTCTTATTTGGGTTATTTGCATCCTTTCCTGTTTTTCTTCTGTCAGTTTGGCCAGTGGTTTGTCGATTTTGTTGACCCTTTCAAACAATGAACTTTTGGTTTCGTTGATTCTATTTTTTTTTTTCTATTCTCTATTTCATTTATTTCTGCTCTGATTTTTGTTATTTCCATTTTTTCTGGTGCTTGTGGGCTCCTTTTGCTGTTCTCTTTCTATGTGTTCAAGTTGTGTAGCTAATGTTTTGATTTTGTCCCTTCTTTTTGATGTGTGCATCTGTTATTATAAATGGACCTCCGAGAACTGCCTTTGCTGTGTCCCAAAGGTTTTGATATGATGTGTTTTCATTCTCAGAATTTTTTAATTACATCTCTGATTTTTTTCTGTTTCCCAGTGGTTTTCAAGCAGAGTGTTATTCAGTTTTTATGGAATTGATTTTTTTTCCTTTCTTTTCTTGTTAATTTCTGCTTTGATGTTATTGTGGTCCGAGAAGGTACTTTGCATTATCTCAGTGTTTTGGATTTTGTTGAGGGTTGCTCTGTGGCCTAAAAAAACGTGGTCTATTCTGTGTAGATGTTTATTATGGTTAAGTCTTCATGATGGATCGTCCCTTTAATCATTATATAGGACCTTTCTTTGTCTTTTATAGTGGATTTTGTTTTAAGTCCTATTTTATCTGAGATTAGTATTGCCACTCCTCCTCTTTTTCGGTAGTTATTTGCTTGATATATTTTTTCTATCCTTTGATTTTTAATAAATTTTCATCTTTCTTTCTAATGTGTGTCTCTGTAGACAGCATATTGATGGAACCTATTTTTTTAATCCATTCTGTCACTTTCTGTCTCTTTCTGGGTGCATTTAGGCTATTTGCATTCAGTGTAATTATTGATAGGTGTGAGTTTATTGCTGTCATTCTGTAGTGCCTTTTTCTGTGGTGCTGATATTTTATTTGCACCTCTTACACTCCTGTGCTAAGTTCTTTTTGTTTGTGGACTTCTTTTTCATTTCTTTTGCTTTCATAGGTTTTATTTTATTGAGACTTTGTGTTCTTCTTTTTTTTTTTAATGAATAGGTTTGTTAACTTTCTTTGTAGTTACCTTGAAATTTACCCTAATCTTCCTAGGCTCAAACCAGTCTATTATTATTTGGTATCACCTTCCTTTCCTCTCCATTTGAAAGCTCTATACCTACACTGTTTATTCCACCTTTTATTGTTTTGGTGGTGTTGTTATTTACAGATAAACCTCTCTGGTTCTCTGTTGTAATTCTTTTGGTTTTGCATAGTCCCTGAGAGTTCATTTCCAAGTTGGTATCTGGCTGGTACAATATCGTATCCTGGATTCAGGCTGTGGTCTGATCTTGTTTTTTCTCAGCCCGAAGGACCCCCTTTAATAATTCTTATAGGTTTGGTTTGGTTTTTACATATTCCCTTAATTTCTGTTTATCTGGAAATGTCCTAATTTCACCATCATATTTGAATGAGAGTTTTACAGGATATATTATTCTTGGTTGGCAATTTTTTCTTTCAAGATTTCGTATGCCATCCCATTTCCTTCTTGCCTGCATGGTTTCTGGCAAATAATCAGAGGATAGTCTTATTGTTTCTCCTCTGTATGTAACTTTTTGTTTTTCTCAAGCTGTTCTCAAGATTTTTTCTTTGCCTTTCCTTTTAGTGAGTGTGATTATGATATGCCTTGCTAATTTTCTTTTGGGGTCTATCCTATGTGGGGTTCGTTGAGTTTCTTTGGTGGTCAGCTTCTCATTATTCATGATATTAGAGAAGTTTTCTGTCAGCAATTCTTCAATGATCTTCTCTGTGTTTTCTGTTTTTTCCCTGTTTTGGAACTCTGATCACTTGCAAATTTTTGCTTTTGATCGTATACACATAATTCTCAGGGTTTCTTCATTCTTTTTTTTTCTGATTTTTCCTCAGAGTTGTATCCAAGTTTTTGTGTTCCACTTCACTGATCTGATCTTCCATCATTGAAAATCTGCTCTTCAGCCATTCTGTGAGACTGTCCATTTATGAAATATTATTGTTTATCTTTTGGGTTTCTAATTGTTGTTTTTGTTTGACTTCTAGTTGTGAATTTAATCTGGCATTTTGTTCTTGTATTATTTTCCTGAATTTTTCTATTTTTTTTGTCTTCAATTTCCATGAATTTGTCTACTTTTGCCTCATTTTTATCTGCGTTTTGTTTCAACTCTTGGGTAGCTCTAAATATTAGAAATTTGAATTCTCTGTCAGGTAGTCCTAGTGCCTTTTCTTCTACTGGAAAGTCTTGTGGTATTTTATTTTGGATGCCCACTGGAACCATTCCATCTGTTTCTTAATGTTCTGATATTGTCTGCTCTTTTGGGGACTTTAAGTAGTTATTTTCTTCATTTATCGATTGTAGACCTGTTTGTTTCATCCTTTTTTTGTTGTTGTTGTTTTTGTTTTATTTGGTTATGTCTGAGCAGATGGGCTGTGCATTCTTTGTTGTGATACTTTTTACCTCCTTGTCCAAATGGCAGGGTCAGTCTCTCAGCTATGGTGTTGCAGGAAAGGTCCAGCTGAAGCGGAGGGGCTGGTATGGGTTGTCTGTGGCATGTACTAGGGCCAAAAGGGTAGGCTGGGAACCAGTGCGGGGCAGGTTCCAGTAGGCCATGCATGTGCCGCTCAAGGATGTGATGTTCAGCACATGGTGCAGGTAGGCAGGAAGGATGGGGGAGGATGTGATGTGTAGAACTTATATTCATAAGAGGAGAGAGAAGGGAGAGAAAGAGCATCCAAAAAAAAGAGTGCTAAGAGAGTTTGCCATCAGAGTGGAGAAATGAGAAACCAAGAAATGGAGAAAAACAAGAAGAATAAAAGAAAAAAAGGAATAGGGAAAAGAAAAAAAAAAAGGAATAGGGAAAAGAAAAAAAAACTACATAAAAATTTGGGAAAAAAAAGAAAAGCCCCCAGGGGTCCCACTCGAGCTGCTGAAAAGACCGAGGAGGTGGCTCCCAGGCTGTGGGGTATAGCCTTGCTAGAGGGGGTATAGATGTCACACAGTGCCAGGTATTCGGGAGAAAGGAAAAGAAGGTAAGTATAGAGAGATGAGAACTGAGAAATGAAGAAAGACAGAAAGGAACGGAAGAAAACAAATCAAAGCAAACAAAATGAAACAAAACAAAAACCCTGGAGATCCTACCAGTGTGGTGTCACAGGCAGAAGGAGTGGTTCCCCAGTCGAGCAGCACTTCACAGCCTTTCATGAGGAAACAATATGGTACACAGTGCCAGGTATTCAAGAGAAAGGAAGGGGAGGTGGTGGGAGGCATGGAAGAAACCAAAAGAAATGGAAAAAAGCAACCTACCCAAAAAAAACCAGTGCCATCGAGTCAATTCTGACTCATAGCGACCCTAACCTAGCAACAAACAAATGGCACTCTGAGAGCTGGCCAGTGTCGTTGGGGTGAATCCAAGTGGCCCAGGACCAAAGCAGTTGCCTCCCATCCAAGAGACTGCAGCCGGCGGGAAGCAGAGGAGGCCAAGGGGGTGTCAGGAAGGGTGGGGGATAGGAAAGCATATATTGCTGGTTACTGGGTGTTCTGTCTCCTGCTGGGAACTTCGTGAAGCTGCTTTTCCGTACTCTCTGTCTGCCCATCTCCAACGTGGGTGGGCCAAATCCAAGCTGCAAAGGCACTGCACTTCCTGGCTGGCGAAGCCACTACTGTGAGCCAGGAAGATTGCAGGTAGAGCAGCGTGGAGAGGTCAGGGTGGGAAAGCGTGTATCACTGGTTACCAGGTGCTCTGTCTCCTGCTGGGGTCTCTGTGAAGCTCCTTTTCTATGCTCCCTGTTGGCTGATCTCCAACAGGAGTCCAGGATGGCGTGTCTGTGCTGTGTCAGCTGATAGGGGACCTCTGTATGTATCTCTCCTCGCTCTCTGTTCTCTGTAAGTTTCTTATTCCTTTAAGTGTTCAGGTGAGTTCTTTATCTCTTCATTTAACACTTTGGGTTCCAGGATTAACGTTTGTCTCTATTTTACTTAGTTTTTCAGGTCTTTACTGTGGAGGAACAGCATGGTGCTGTTGGCCAGAATCTCTTTAGATAACATTTTAAGACAGATTTATTGATATAATTTGCATTCTCTACAATTCACCCATTTAAAGTGTACAATTTAACGGTTTTTAATATATTCATAGATATGGGCAACCATCATATCAGTGAATTTTGGAACTTTTTCATCACCTTAGAAAGGTACTCTTTGACTGTAAGCCCCATCTCCTCAACTGTAAACAACTACTAATCTGCTTCCCAATTTCAAGATTTCCATATTCTAGACATTTTATATGAGAAGAATTATGTAATATGTGGTCTTTTCTGACTGGCTTCTTTCCTATAGCATAATGTTTCCAAGGTTCAACCATGTTGTATCATGGATCAGTACTTCATTTCTTTCTTATGGTCAAATAATATTCTGTTGTGTGTATATACCACATTTTTCTTTTAATCCATTCATAAGTTGATGGGAATTTGGATTGTTTTCACCATTTGGCTATTATAAATAAGGTTGATATAAATATTCATGTACATGTTTTAGTAAATATGTGTGTACTGGTACAATATTTTCACACCATTTTCTCAGGTGTGAAAACAAGTAAACTTATTAGCTTTTTCAATAACTTGTGTTAATCTCTATTTCAATCCCGCATTCTAGAATCATTATATGATTCTTTGTAATTATCCACAATTTATAACATTTCACAATAAAGTTATTATTTTTTAAAAAATAATTAAAAAGACCTCCCAATTTAGTTTTGGGAATTTAGGTTTAAACCATAAAAAATCCATGTAACACTGAGTGCTTTAATTCTGTATGAACATAGCCATAGTGACAGCAAATTAAAAGGAAGAATATATTGCTGTGAATTTACTCATTTATTAAATACACATGCCCTGAAAATTCCAGATAATGGAATAATTACTACAATACTTAACAAAAGTTTTTGCTTTTGTTGGTAAGGTAGTCAATATAGTGTATAACTTGGTTTTCGATAGAAAAGACTTACCCTTATCATATGAAAAAGCATAGCTTTTATACAGTGATGATCATGCTTTCACTCACTCATTCAAAATATGTTTACTGCACATGATGTATGTGCAAGACAATGTGAGGTTGGAGCAGATAGAAATTTTCTTAAACAAAGTATTGTTGTTAGGTGCTGCTGAGTCAATTTTGGCTCATAATGCCCCTGGTGACATAGTAGAACTGCTCCCAGACAGTTTCCTTGGCTGCAATCTTTAAGAAGCAGATTGCCAGGTCTTTCTCTTTTGGAGCTGATGGATCAGTTGGAACAGCCAAACTCTTGGGTAGCAGCAGAACTTTTTTTTTTAATTTTTATTGTACGTCAAGTGAAACTTTACAAATCAAGTCAGTCTCTCATACAAAAATTTATATACACCTTGCTATTTTTTATGTACTATGTACTCTTAATTGCTCTCCTCCTAATGAGACATCCCGCTCCTTGCCTCCACTCTCTCTTTTCATGTCCATTCCACCAGGTTCTAACCTCCTCTGCCCTCTCATCTCCCCTCCGGATAGGAGATGCCAACATAGTCTTGAGTGTCTACTTGATCCAAGAAGCTCATTCTTCACCAGCATCTTTTTCTATCCCATTTTCCGGTCCAATCCCTGTCTGAAGAGTTGGCTTTGGGAATGGTTCCTGTCCTGAGCTAACAGAAAGCCTGGGAGCAATGACCACCAGGGTCCTTCCAGTCTCTGTCAGACCATTAAGTCTGGTTTTTTTAATGAGAATTTGGGGTCTGCATCCCACTGCTCTCCTGCTCCCTCAGGGATTCTCTGTTGTGTTCCCTGTCAGGATAGCCATTGGTTGTAGCTGGGCACAATCTAGTTCTTCTGGTCTCAGCCTGATGTGGTCTCTGGGTTATGTGGTCTTTTCTGTCATTGGGCTCATAATTACCTTGTGTCCTTGGTGTTCTTCATTCTTCTTTGGTCCAGGTGGGTTGAGACCAATTGATGCATCTTAGATGGCCTCTTGCTAGCATTTAAGACCCCAGATGCCACTCTCCAAAGTGGGATGTAGAATGTTTTCTTAATAAATTTTATTATGCCAATTGACTTAGATGTCCTCTGAAACCATGGTCCCCAAACCCCCACCCCTGCTACACTGGCCTTCAAAGCATTCAGTTTATTCAGGAAATTTTTTTGCTTTTCGTTTAGTCCAGTTGTGCTGACCTCGCCTGTATTGTGTGCGGTCTTTCCCTTCACCTAAAGTAGTTCTTATCTACTATTATCCAATTAGTGAATACCCCCTCCCTCCCTTCCTCTGTCCCCCCTCTCATAACCATCAAAGAGTATTTTCTTCTCTCTTTAAACTATTTCTTGAGTTCTTATAATAGTGGTCTTATAAAATATTTGTCCTTTTGCAACTGACTAATTTCGTTCAGTGTAACGCCTTCCAGATTCCACCATGTTATGAAATGTTTCACAGATTCATCACTGTTCTTTATCCATTGTGTGAATGTACCATAATTTATTTATCCATTCATCTGTTGATGGGCACCTTGGTTGCTTCCATCTTTTTGCTATTGTAAACAGTGCTGCACTGAACATGGGTGTGCACATATCTGTTCGTGTAAAGGCTCTTATTTCTCTAGGATATATTCCAAGGAGTGGGATTGTTGGATCGCATGGTAGCTCTATTTCTAGATTTTTAAGGAAGGACCAAATTGATTTCAAAAGTTGTTGTACCATTTTATATTCCGACCAGCAGTGTAGAAGTGTTCCAGTCTCTCCACAGCCTCTCCAACATTTATTGTTTTGTGTTTTTGGATTAATGCCAGCTTTGTTGGAGTGAGATGGACTCTCATTGTAGTTTTGATTTGCATTTCTCTAATGGCTAATGATCATGAGCATTTCCTCATGTATCTGTTAGCTACCTAAATGTCTTATCTGTTAATTTCTTTTGCCAAATTTTTAATCAGGTTATTTGTCTTTTTGTAGTTGAGTTTTTTCAGTATGATGTAGATTTTAGAGATCAGGCACTGATCGGAAATGTCATAGCTAAAAACTTTTTCCCAGTCTGTAAGTAACCTTTTTACTCTTTTGGTGAAGTCTTTGGTTGAGTATAGGTGTTTGATTTTTAGGGGCTCCAAGTTACCTAGTTTTTCTTCTGCATTTTTAGTAATGGTTTGTACACTATTTATGCCATGTTATAGGGCTCCTAACATTGTCCGTTTTTTTTCTTCCATGATCTTTATCATTTTAGACTTTATGTTTAGGTCTTTGATCCATTTTGAGTTAGTTTTTGTGCATGGAGTGAGGTATGGGTCTTGTTTCATTTTTTTGCAGATGGATATCCAGTTATGCCAGCATCATTTGTTAAAAAGACTGTCTTTTCCCCATTTAACTGATTTGGGGCCTTTGTCAAATATCAACTGCTTGTATGTGGATGGATTTATGTCTGGATTCTCAATTCTGTTCCGTTGGTCTAGGCTTCTGTTGTTGTACCAGTAACAGGCTGTTTTGAATATTGTGGCAGTATGATATATTCTAAAATCACGTAGAGTGAGGCCGCCCACTGTGTTCTTCTTTTTCAGTAATGCTTTACTTATCCAGGGCCTCTTTCTCTTCCATAGGAAATTGGTGATTTGTTTCTCCATCTCATTAAAGAATGTCATTGGAATTTGGATCGGAATTGGACTAAATCTATAGATCACTTTTTAGAGTAGATGTTTTTACAATGTCAAGTCTTCCTATCCGTGAGCATGGTATGTTTTTCCACTTATGTAGGTCTCTTTTGGTTTCTTGCAGAAGTGTTTTGTAGTTTTCTTTGTATACATCTCTGGTAAGATTTATTCCTAAGTATTTTATGTTCTTGGGGGCTACTGTAAATGATATTGATTTGGTGATTTCCTTTTCAGTGTTCTTTTTGTTGGTGTAGAGGAATCCAACTGATTTTTGTATGTTTATCTTGTATCCTGATACTCCGATGAACTCTTCTATTAGTTTTGTTTTTTTCTTGAGGATTCCTTAGGGTTTTCTGTCTATAAGATCATGTCATCTGCAAATAGAGATACTTTTACTTCTTCCTTGCCAATCTGGATGCCCTTTATTTCTTTATCTAGCCTTCTTGCTGTGGCTAGGACCTCCAGCACAATGCTGAATAAGAGTGGTGATAAAGGACATCCTTGTCTGGTTCCCGATCTCAGTGGGAATGCTTTCAGGCTCTCTCCACTAGGATGATGTTGGCTGTTGGCTTTGTATAAATGCCCTTTATTATGTTGGGGAATTTTCCTTCTATTCCTATTTTGCTGAGAGTTTTTATCATGAATGTGTGTTGAACTTTGTCAAATGCCTTTTCTGCATCAATTGATAAAATCATGTGATTCTTGTCTTTTGTTTTATTTATGTGATGGATTACATTAATTGTTTTTCTAATGTTGAATCATTCTTGCGTACATGGTATAAATCCACTTGGTTATGGTGAATTATTTTTTTTATATATGTTGTTGAATTCTACTGGCTAGAATTCTGTTGAGGAGTTTTGTATCTAAGTTTATGAGGGATACAGGTGTGTAATATTCTTTTTTTATGGAGTCTTTACCTGGTTTTGGTATTAGGGACATGCTGGCTTCATAGAATGAGTTTGGGAGTATTCCATCCTTTTGTATGCTCTGAAATACCTTTAGTAGTCATGGTGTTAACTCTTGTCTGAAGTTTTGGAAGAACTCTGCAGTGAAGCTGTCTGGGCCAGGGACTTTTTTTGTTGGGAGTTTTTTGATTACCATTTCAATCTCTTCTTTTTTTATGGGTCTATTTAGTTGTTCCACCTCTGTTTGTGTTAGTTTATGTAGGTAGTGTGTTTCTAAGAATTCATCCATTTCTCCTAGGTTTTCAAATTTGTTGGAGTACAATTTTTCATAGAAATCTGATATGATTGTTTTAATTTCAGTTGGACCTGTTGTAATATTGCCTATCTCATTTCTTATTTGGGTTATTTGCTTCCTGTCCTGTTTTTCTTTTGTCAGTTTAGCCAATTGTTTATCAATTTTGTTGGTTTTTTTCCAAAAACCAACTTTTGGTCTTCTTAACTCTTTTGTTTTTCTGTTTTCTATTTAATTTTGCTCTAGTTTTTATTATTTGCTTTCTTCTGGTGCCTGAGGGTTTCTTTTTTTGCTGTCTTTCTGTTTTTTCAATTTGTAGGGATAATTCTTTGATTTTGACCCTTTCTTCTTTTTGTTTGTGTGCATTTATTGATATAAGTTGACCTCTGAGCCCTGCTTTTGCTGTGTCCCAAAGATTCTGGAAGGAAATATTTTCATTCTCATCAGATTCTATGAATTCCTTTGTTTCATACTTATTGTCTTCTATAATCCAGTCTTTTTTTCAGCAGGGTATTGTTTGGGTTCCAAGTGTTTGATTTCTTTCCCTGCTTTCTCTGTTATTGATTTCTACTTTTATGGCCTTATGGTCAGAGAAGATGCTTTGTAATATTTCAGTGTTTTGGATTCTTCTAAGGCTTGCTTTACGACCTCATATGTCATCTATTCTAGAGAATGTTTCCTGTAGCAGCAGAACTTTTAGCCATTTACTCCACAAGTGCTCCTTTTAAGCAAAATAACCCCTCCAGTACTTTGTACTAAGTAACTCAAATGACAGCGTAAACTGATAACATAGGGATATACTTGTATTGATTTGAACTTTCAACTATTATATTAAAAATTTGATTTTGCTGAAAGAAGCTAAAATTTGTCTTAATAAATTGAACAAATAGAGATTTACTCCTGCAAGTGTTTAGGCAAAAGAGTTCTTGGGATATTTGAGCTTATTAAGATTTTTGTTCATAGCATCATTCTCACTTTTGTTTGGTTAGGAATTAGGAGTCACTTCTCTGAATATCTGAACTCTCTTTCCTGCTCTGTTTAATCTGAGTGAATTAGAAAAGGAGCAGGATTTGCTCCTTCAGCAGGCCCCACATCAAAAAAGAGTCAAAACATCCTGATTGACATCACATAGAGTAACAAGTTCAAGAGAATAATGATAAAATATTTCCCTAAATTTACCTTCCGCAATAATTATAATCATGTAATAGATCCCAAGCCTAAATATTCATGAAATTGCTGTCAGAATCTGCCTCAGAGTATTTCAATTCTGAGTAATTATATATTTTATTCCTAGCCAAGAGCACATATATTGAGTTGGGAATAACTTTGCCTCCCATAAATAGACCAAATTAAACCAAATTTTACAATCCCATAAGAAACTGAGCTCAGTAGTGTGCATTTTCCTTCAACCAACTCTTAACTCTTTAGTTTCTTAAATATTCAGACCTGTAAGATAGGTTATTAGTTATGTGTGGTTGCCTGGGGACCTAAGAGGAGGAAGACTCCCGAGCTGGATCCTGGCTTCCAGGAAAGAGTACATCAGTGCCCCACTTCTCTTGTCAGGGGATGGAGTGGCCACCTGTTTAGTCTGGCCTCTCAGTACTAAAGTGCTGCTGTAGAAGTATAGTGATCCATTTTACAGTAGACACCATATTTCAATTTTGATTTAATTCTATAGATAAACTGGAACCAAATAGTTGGATATAGAATGACATTGAGGAGTGAAAACCTTCAATATTTCACTAGATGATATCATAAAATATAATTTCCTTTATCACTTTTGACATCTTGATTACCCATCCTCTGGGCTGAGCACAAATACTGTACTCTTCCTGAATTAAGGCCCTCATTGAAATGTGATATTTCTTGAAACGAACCACTGTAGCAATTTATTTGTACCGTTCTTGTGACACTTTTCACATTCTGCATTTTATTAATTGTTTATATGTCATTCTTCCCCATTACTTGTACTAGCAATAATTTCTGGTATTTGCATAGTTTTCAAAGTTTTAAAAAGTTGAGTTATTTCAAAGTATATTTGTGGTTGTTGTTGTTAGGTTCTCTTGAGTCAGTTGCAACTCATAGTGACTCTAAGTGCAACAAAATGAAACACTGCCTGCTCCTGTGCCATCCTCACAATCATTGCTATGTTTGAACCCATTGTTGCAGCCACTGTGTCAATCCATCTAGTTGAGAGTTTTCCTCTTTTAAGCTGACACACTACTTTACCAAGCATGATGTCCTTCTCCAGGGACTGATTCCTCCTGATAACATGTCCATTGTACGTGAGACAAAGTCTTGCCATCCTCGCTTCCAAGGAGCACTCTGGCTGTACTTCCAAGACAGGCTTGTTTGTTCTTCTGGCAGTCCATGGTGTATTCCCAATATTCTTTGCCAACACCATAATTCAAAGGCATGAATTCGTCTTCAGTCTGCCTTATTAATTGTCCAGCTTTTGTATGCAGGTGAGGCAATTGAAAATATCACGGACTGGGTCAGGTACACCTGAGTCCTCAATGTGACATCTTTGCTTTTCAACACTTTTAAGAGGTATTTACAACAGATTTGCTGAATGCAGTACATCGATTAATTTCTCTTTTTTTTTTATTGTACTTTAGATGAAGGTTTACAGAACAAGCTAATTTCTTATTAAACAATTAGTACACATATTGTTTTGTAACACTGGTTACATGTTAACACTCTTCCCTTCTTGCACTTGGGTTCCCTGTTACCAGCTTGCCTGTCCCCTCCTGCCATCTAGCCTTTACCCCGGGCTCGTGTGCCCCTTTAGTCTCATTTTGTTTTGTGGCCCTGTCCAATCTTTGGCTGAAGGACGAACCTCAGGAGTGACTTCATTACTGAGCTAAAAGCGTGTCCAGGGGCCGTACTCTCGGGGTTTTTCCAGTGTCTGTCAGACCAGCAAGTCTGGTCTTTTTATTTTTATTTACTTTTTTGGGAATTGGAATTTTCTTCTACATTTTTCTCCAGCTCTGTCCAGGACCCTGTATTGTGATCTCTGTCAGAGTAGTTGGTGATGGTAGCTGGGCACCATCTGGTTGTGCTGGACCCAGTCTGGTGGAGGCTACAGTACTTGTGGCCCATCAGTCATTTGGACTAATCTTTCACTTGCATTTTTGGTTTTCTTCATTCTCTCTTGCTTCAGACAGGGTGAGACCAGTAGAGTATCTTAGATGGCTGCTCACAAGCTCTTAAGGCCCCAGACACTACTCACCAAAGTAGAACATAGAATATTTTCTTTATAAACTATGTTATGCCAACTGAGCTAGCTTTTCCTCAAAACCATGGTCCTCACAGTGTCAACTGATTTTTTGACTGCTGCTTTAATCAGCATTTATTGTGGATCCAAGTAAAATGAAATCCTTGATAACTTCAATATTTCTCCATTTATTATGATGTTGGTTATTGGTCCAGTCCTGAGGATTTTTGTTTTCTTTATGTTGAAGTGTAATCCATACTGAAGGCTGTAGTCATTGATCTTCATCAGAAAGTGCTTCAAGTCCTCTTCACTTTCAGCAAGCAAGGTTGTAACATCTGCATATTGCAGGTTGTTAATGAGTCTTCCTCCAATCCTGGCATTCCGTTCTTCATATAGTGCAGCATCTTGGATTATTTGCTCAGCATACAGATTGAAGAAGTATGGTGAAAGGATACAATTCTGACACACACTTTTCCTGATGTGAAACCAAGCCGTACGTATCCCCTTGTTCTGTTCAATCCCCTGCCTCTTGGTCTTTGTACAAATTTCTCATGAACACAATTAATTTTTCCAAAATTCCCGTTCTTCACTATGTTATTCATAATTTGTTGTGATTCACACAGTTGAATGCCTTTGCATAGTCAATAAAACACAGGTAAATATTTTTCTGGTATTTTCTGCTTTCAGCCAGGATCCATCTCACAGCAGCAATGATTTTGCCCATTCCCTGTACTCTTCTGAATCTGGCTTGAGTTTCTGACAGTTCCCCGTTGATGTACTGCTACAACCATTTTTGAATCATCTTCAGCAAAATTTTACTTGTGTATGATTTTAATGAAGTTGCTCTATAATTTCTGCATTGTGTTGGATCACCTGTCTTTGGAATGGGCACAAATATGGATCTCTTCCAGTCGGTTGGCCATCATGGCTGCCTTCCAAATTTTTTTGCATAGATGAGTGATCACTTTCAGTCCTGTATCTGTTTGCCGAAATATCTCAATTGGTATTCCATCGATTCCTGGAGCCTTGTTTTTCATCAATGCCTTTAATGCAACTTGAACTTCTTCATTTCATACCATCAGTCTTGATCACATGCTATCTCCTGAAATGGCTGAATGCTGGCCAGTTCTTTTTGGTACAGTGACTCTGTGTATTCCTTCTATCTTCTTTTGGTGCTTCCTACATCATTCAACATTTTGCCCATAGAATCCTTCAAAACTATAACTTGAGACTTGAATTTTTTTTTCAGTTCTTTCAGCTTCAGAAATGCCAAGTGTGCTCTTCCCTTTTGGTTTTCTAACTCCAGGTCTTTGCATATTTCATCATAATACTTTACTCTGTCTTTTTGAGCAGTCCTTTGAAATCTTCTGTTCAGCTCTCTTACTTCATCATTTCTTCCCTTCGCTTGAGCTACTCTATGTTCAAAAGCAAGTTTCAGAGTCCCTTCTGACATCCATTTTGGTCTTTTCTTTATTTCCTGTCTTTTTAATGACCTTTTCTTTCTTCATGTATGATGTCCTTGATGTCATCCCACAATTAGTCTGGCCTTCAGTCCTTAGTGTTCAATGTGTCAAATCTATTCTTGAGATGTCTCTGAATTCGGGTGGGATATACTCATCATATTTTGGTTCTTGTGGACTTGTTTTAATTTTCCTCAGCTTCAACTTTAACTTCCCTGTGGACAATTGATTGTTTGTTCTGCAGTTGGCCCCTTTCCTTGTTCTGAATGATGGTATTGAGCTTTGCCATTGCTCTTTCCACAGATGTAGTCAATTTGATTCCTGTGTTTTCCATCTGGTGAGGCTCATGTGTTTAGTAGTCATTTATGTTGTTGAAAAAATGTATTTGCAATGAAGAAGTCATTGGTCTTGCAAACTCCTGTGTCCTTTCTACCACCAAGGCCATATTTTCCAACTGCTGATCCTTTTTCTTTGTTTCTGAATTTCACATTCCAATCACCAGTAATCATCAATGCATCTTGAGTGCATGTTTGATCAATTTCATACTGCAGATGTTGGTAAAAATCTCAATTTCTTCATCTTGGTATATGTGGTTGGTGTGTAAATTTGAACAATAGTCGTGTTAACTGATCTTCCTTGTAGGTGTATGGATATTTTACTATCACTGACATCATTGCACTTCAGGATAGCTCCTGAAATGTTCTTTTGAGGATGAATGTGATGCCATTGTTCTTCAATTTGTCATTCCCGGTATAGTAGGTCATATGATAATCTGATTCAAAATGGCAAACATCAGTGCAGTTCACTAATGCCTGGGATATAGATCTTTTTGCATTCCATTTCATTTTTGACGACTTCAGATTTTCCTAGATTCATTTCATACATTCCATGTTCTTATTATTAATGGATGTTTGCTGCTGTTTCTTCCCATTTTGAGTTGTGCCACATCAGCAAATGAAGGTCCCAAAAGCTTGACTCCATTCACGTCCTTAAGATCTACTCTACTTTGAGGAGGCACCTCTTCCCCAGTTGTGTTTTGAGTGCCTTCCCACTTGTGTAGCTCATTTTCTGGCACTATATCAGATAATGTTTCACTGCTATTCATAGATTTTCACCGGCCAATGTTTTCAGAAATAGATAGCCAGGTCCTTCTCCCTAGTCTATCTTAGTCTGGAAGCTCAGCTGAAATCTGTCCACCATGGGTGACCCCGCTGGTATTTGAAATACTGGTGGCATAGCTTCTAGGATCACAGCAACAGGTAAGCTACCAAAGTTCCACAAACCAAGAGAAGCAAAAAGTGTATTTACATGACCTTATTCAAATCTCACATAGACCCTGTATTTTAAGTAAATTATTCCCATGTTAGTGATATGCAGTATGTGATGTGGTACAATGGACTAGCTTCAGAAGACTTGGGTTCTAGCCTCCGCTTTATTACCTAAAAGAGGCGTAATCGCCACTCCACACTTGTATAGGCCACTTTGATAAGCTGGAACCAAACAGTAAAAACTTTGAAATTTTAGTTTTCTCTTTTGGGAAACTAAGTGTTGTAAGGGTCCATTGCCATGATGCAGGAATCAGAGATCTGAGGACCTTAAAACATCATTAAAGTGGTATTAATTTATTGCCATTAAGAAATTGTAATATCCTGGAGGATAGGAACCAGGTCCTTTTCCGCCTAGTTTCCAAAAGTCTTAGCCCAGCACCTAGCACCCAGTAGGTTCTCGGTGTCTATTGGTTAAATGGACGAATAGAACAAGGGTTAGCAAACTTTTCTGTCAAGGGTCAGATTGTAAATAATCTAGCCTTTGTAGGCTATATGGTCTTTGTTGCGACTACCCAGTGATACTCTCGTAGAGAAGCTATAGGCAAAATGAAAATAAGGATATTCCTGTGCTCCAATAATGTAATTCTCACAAGTTATGAAATATTCTTTTGATTTTTTTCAACCATTTAAAAATGTAAAAAACATTCTTAGCTATGGGCTATACAAAAACAGGTGGTGGGCTGAATTCAGTTTGCAGTCCTTAATTTTCAATCCCTTGAAATAATAAGAATATCAATTAAATTAATTTGATTGTATTATTTGATTTATTGTGATAATTCTATAAGCAAATTTTTATAATCTTGCTTTAATAGACAAGAATATTAATGTAATCATTCCTTAACATATAATATTGTGAGGGTAAAAATCATGAGTTAGAGGCAAAATTGAACATTATACTGCATTACATATATAATTTTATATTTTTGGACTATGCTGTATAGGTTTTCATAAAATATTGTGAAATTTTAACTCATTTCTGGATTCATTTAAAAGTGGATTGGAAAAATAATTGAAAAGGAAAAATAATTGAAAAGGAAAGCATGCATTGAGGAACAATTGATGAGGCAATAAGATGATGTAACTTGCTTGGTATTACAGGAAGTCACAAAACTCTACAGACGAGTCCCCTGAAAATTCATGCTATCTAACCTCATTTGGGCGCTTAATGCTTCCTGTCAATCTTTTTATTTATTTATTGCTTGTTAAATTCTTACTGCATTCCTCATAGCATCTGTTTTAGATTTTCTATGCTTTTCAATTTCCAATCTCATTACATCTCCCTGACTCTAAGCATATGATTCCTGCTCCTTCTTTCCATGTCATCCAGTATGAGCTCCTGCAATTTTTCTTCTCTCGTCCTCATCTATTTCTGTTACCACTCCTTCCCCATGACCTCATATTCCTCTGTATCATCACATCTTTTTTTCTTCTATCTCAGGGGAAAATACATTCCTTCTTATTCTATGACTAAATTATCACTTTTGTTCTCAATACCACTATTTTTTTTAACATCTTCCAGAATATTATTCAATCGCTTATCTCCTTTATTGCTTGTATTAAAATCTCTCTTTCTCTTTACTGGCTCATTCTTTTCTTCTTATAGATATGCTCAGATGTCCCAGTCCTTAAATCAGTGATTATTCGGCTCTTTTGCATTGTTTGTGGAACATCAGCCAGAGTCTATTCTGACTGGTCAAGTTTCTGTCCTCAGTTGTGGGTACCTGAGCATATCATCCCCTCACTCTGTCCTTAAAGCAAAAAATTAAAAGTAATCAACTCTTGGACTTTCTGCTTATATGGGACTACTGTCCAATCTCTTTTTTGGCCAACTATTATGTGTCTCAAAACATGGCCTACACTTGATGCCTTTACTTTACTCGTCAGGACTTATTCCTTTAGTCATTGCAATCTGCCTTTCCCTTTCTTTCAATCTGTTTTCAAGAATCACAAGTTACATTCCAGGGATAAATACAACAAAATTTTATTTATAATTATCTTCTTCTACCTCCTTAGCACTTATCCTTTGATAACTAATGCATACTTCTTGGAAACTTATATTCCTTGGCTTCTGGAAGTGTTTTCCTCTTGCCTCTCAGATTGTTCCTTCTCCATAAATGCTGATTATTCTTTCTCCTTCCTGCTCCAAAGATTAGTGTTCTCCAAAGTCATATCCCAGTTCTGTCTTCTTTTTATTTCCATATAAAACCCTTTCCATCCATATGCTGTTCTATTGCCTTTAAGGGTATGATTCACACATCTCTCTAGTTCTCTCTTTCATAAGCTCTAGTTTTCCATTGCCAGGGGTCTGGTGAACATTTCCTCCTGATGTCTTACAGGAAACTCAAACTTAACATACATAAAAATGATCTCATGGTCTTTTTGTTCAAACTATCTCACTCTCCTGTTTTATTTCTGATTTTTATAAAAGAAGCCCTATTTCTTCAGTAACACTGGCACGAAATCTTAAAATCATTCTTGACTTGACCTTTTATTTATCTCTCATTGATGATCAATCCTCAAGTTCTGACAAGTTGAGCTTTGAAATATTTCTGGCATCTTTTCCTTTCTGTCCTTTCCCACTGCCAATACCCTGGTGTGGTTCTTACTAACTACATACTTAAGACATTAGTAGTATTCTCTTTATTGTTCTCATCCTTCCAGAGGCATCCTTATCCAATAAATTTTGAAACTTTCCTGAGTCTTGGTTTATATTACTTCACTTGATTATATTAATTTGCTATTTGTCTCAGGCTGGTTTCTCCAGAGAAGCAAAACCAGGAAAGTATATATATATATATATATATATATATATATATATATATATATATATATATATATATATATATATATATATAATTTTAAGGAAATGGGTCACATTGTTGTAGAGGCTGGAAAGTCCCAAGTTTGTGGGTCAGGCTGGAGGCTTCTCCTGACTCACATAGCTGCAGGGGTTGGTGAGCACAAGATCAGCAGGTCAGACAGCTGGCCTTTAGCTCACAGGCTGCAGAAGTTGATGAATCCCAAGATCAGCAGGCAAAACAGCAGGTAAGCTGCTAGCTCAAGTACCAAGAACTGGAAGTCACACAAACAGGAGCCAGCTGCAGGATCCAGAGTGAGGGAACGCCAGCATGTTTTGCCAGAAAGCCCACCTATATTGAAAGCAGGCCACATCCCCATGGACCCTCCCTTTCAGCTGATTGACTACTCACTGCAGATCCCATCATAGAGGTGTTCACGTTGTATCAGATCTCATCATGGAGATGATTACATCATTATATGACTGCCAAACTACATCATAACTGCCAAACCACTGAGAATCATGGCCTAACAAAGTTGACACACAACCTTAATGATTGCACTATTCTATAATAATTCTTGTTGTTAGGTGCCGCCGAGTCAGTCACAACTCATAGTGACCCTGTGTAAAACAGAATGAAACACTGCCTGGTCTCGCACCATCCTCACAATTATTGCTATGTTTGAGTCCATTGTTGCAGCCACCATGTCAACCCATCTAGTTGAGTGTCTTCCTCTTTTTCACTGACCCTCTACTTTACCAAGAGTGATGTCCTTCTTCAGGGTCTGGTTCCTCCTGATAAAATGTCCAAAGTACATGAGATGAAGTCTTGCCCTCCTTGCTTCCAAGGAGCACCCTGGCTGTACTTTTTCCAAGACACACTTGTTCGTTCTTCTGACCAAAAAACCCCGTCGAGTGACAGTCCATGGTATATTCAATATTCTTTGCCAACACCATAATTCAAAGGCATGAATTCATCTTTAGCTCTCCTTATTCATTGTCCAGCTTTTGTACACATATGACGTGATTGAAAATATCATGGATTGAGTCAGGTCCACTTTAGTCCTCAAAGTGGCATCTTTGCTTTTTAACATTTTAAAGAGGTATTTGCAGAAGACTTGCTGAATGCAGTAAGTCATTTGATTTCTCGACTGCTGCTTTCATGGTTGTTGATTGTGGATCCAAGTAAAATGAAATCCTTGACAACTTCAGTCTTTTCTTCGTTTATCATGATGTTGCTTCTTATTCTAATAAAAGCCAGGAATTATAAAGTGCTTACTCTCTGTTAGGCACAGTTCTAAGCATTTACATGGATAAAATCTTTCAATCCTCACAAGAATCGTATGAGGTAGCTAGTATTATCATTTCATAGTGGAGAGCACTGAGGCTCATAGAATTAAGCAACACACCCAAGATCACATAGCTTGTAAGAGGCAAGGACAAGAATCAAACCCATGGTGTGGAGGGCTCACTGCAATGCTTTTGATGAGTGACCAAATCATGTTCAAACTCATTAACTTGGTTTTCAACTGTCTGATCTCTAACTTCTTTTAATTTTCAGAAATATCTAACACAAAACCAGTGTAATGGCTCATCTGTTCTGTTCAAAATTCTCATGTACATGCAGTGGACCTTTGGTCTGCATGGTTTTATTTATATTGTTTCTTTACCTCTGTTTTTTCCCTTTTCATCGCCCACCAAACTGCAAGTCTTCGCTATAAAACATCTGCATCATCTTTCAAGACTTATTTAAGCACTACAGAGTTTACCTCAGCTCGGAGTGACCCTCTGTCCTCTAACAATTACTCTTATTTTGTGTCATTTATATTCCATTTATCATACATTGTTTGGTATTTTCAACATGAATGTTTATGTGTTATTTCCTTTACTGGAGTCTGATTTTCACATAAGTTAGAACCATGTGAAATGACTGTGAAATGATTGCAATGAGTCTCATATATTTTCTGATTATCATTTCTAAAATAAAAAATGTTGAAGGAAAAGAAGGAACAGTAGCTTTCTTCTGAAACCAAATGGTCTCAGATTGTGTCACGTTTTCTGGTTTTTAGTTACTGCTGGAATCTCAAGTGCTGTTACCACAAGAATGAAGATTTTCCTAATAATTCTGACTCTGAATAAACAGGGCATTCAATACCAGGAATCTGGCTTATGAGCCTGATCCTATGAAACTTCTGGTCCCTGGTGCTTGAGCTTTCTCATACCTCTTGCTAAGTCTTTTTAGATGTGTCCCTCATTTGCTATTACTTAACTAGTCAGGACTTTAGAATATTAGTTCCAAAATCACATAAGGAATAGATGGAAACCAAATGTCACAAGGCGAAAAGCTGCCACTACAAGGTCTCCTTGATGAGTAGAGATGTCAGTTTTGGGAGATGATGTGATTACAGGAACAAGGACAATACGACAAAGGAGAAGCACCAAGCTAAAATGTTGCAAGTAAAATATTTACTCCAAATGTAAATTTTTCTTGCCCTTGGAAAGTGTCCTAGTTAAAGGATACAGTTATAGTAAAATACATTTTGACTCAGTGCTTTCCTATCAAGTTATTGCCTAACCTATCTGAACCCCTTTATCTGAGGCTCCATGAATGTTCGTATTGTTTTCTAATTTTATTATGGCCATACACTTCCTCGAATTAAATTAAGAATGTAGCAAGAGCTACCTCACTTGTAAAAGTCTAAATTTGTAGATATCTAGTGGCATCTTTAGGAGGCCCTAGTTGGAAACCCTGGTAGCATAGTGGTTAACAGCTGCGGCTGCAAACCAAGAGGTCAGCAGTTCAAATCTGCCAGGCGCTCCTTGGAAACTCTATAGAGCAGTTCTACTCTGTCCCATAGGGTCGCTATGAATCGACTCGATGGCAGTGGGTTTAGGTGGTACAAACACCTAACATGCTTGGCTGCTAACTGAAAGGTTGAAGGTTCAAGCCCTCCAGGGGTGACTTGGTGCTGGTGATCTACTTCTGAAAAATAAGCCACTGAAAATGTTATGGAGCACAATTCTACTCTGACACACATGGGATCGCCATGAGTTGAAAGAGAAACTGGTTTGGCATTTTATTGGTATCTTATTTATTTATTTTTTTTATTACCTAGTCAAGCATTTGTCCTGCATCCTCTGAATAGATTCTTGTGGGGAGCTTCATAGTCCTTATCCTACCTCTGACGTTAAATCAACAAAGTGGGAAACTTATATTTATGGTTTCTAAGGAGCCAAATTTTTTTTTTTTTTTAAGGAGCCCTGATGGTGCAATGATTAAGCACTTGGCCGCTAACCAAAAAGTCAGCTATTCAAACCCACCAGATGCTCCACAGGAGAAAGATGTGACAGTCTGTTTCTGTAAAAGATTTACAGCCTTGGAAAGCCTATGGGGCAGTTCTACTCTGTCCTATAGGGTTGCTATGAGTTGGAATGGACTCAGTGGTAATGGGTTTGGCTTTTGGTTTATGTCAACCCAGGTACCTTTCAGGTTTCAGTAAATGAGTATTGGCTAAATTCTCTATGCCATTTTAAGAAGCGTATGTCTAAAACTGATCATTGGCAGAAAATATTGTTGGAGAGGAATGAGAACAATCTCTGATCTTGCAGATAGGATTCAAGAGAGTCTAGTCTGGTGCTAATGACTCTGATGTTGTGCCCCATCTAGTAGTTTTTATGTAGGTCCTGAATTTTTCTACATGTATGCATCCCTATCTTGATAATCTACTGAGAATCTTAGGTTAGAAGTCTTAATGTGAAATGAAAGAAAAGTGCAAATAAAGAGCTTGGAAGGTTTCAGAGGAGGGAAAGATGAACTTTTGGGATGGAAGTTAGAGAAGACTTTATAAAAGAATTAAGTCCAGGAGCAAGGTAGATGTGAGCTGATAGTGTGCTCTGACTTTGTAAGTCAGTGTTTGATATAACTTTAGGTATTTAATAAAGTAAAAAGATAATCAGTATAATACCTTCCAGGAAGATATTTCAGGCCAAGTTTAACTGCACGTAAATCCATACACCTCATAAAACTGGTTTAGGTACTAGCCATCAGTCAAGAGGACATGTTTTGTGTCATCTATTGGCTTAAAAACAGCACTCTTCTTTGGAGCTCACTCTGAAAAGGATCAAAATCTTTTCAAGCAAAGAAACTCCACAAATCCCCCAAATAAACTCTACAAGCCAACATTAAATTGCTTAGTTAACACCTGAAAAGCCCTATCGTGTGTGTATTTTCTACCACATCTTTCTTTAGGGTTGAGATATTTTTCTTAAGAATGTTCAAAGAATTGTAAAATTTAGTCTCTTATTTAAATTAGTTATGATTGAACTCAGCTTACATAAATGTCTCCCAAGTGAGGTCTCCTGCTACAGTATGTGCTAAACACAATTTAAATACTTAAAGACTCAAAAAGTTACTAGATAGAACACAGTGACCAACAAAAATCAAAACTTTGTGTGAGTTGTGCCACATCAGCAAATAAAGATCCCAAAAGCATTTCTCCATCCATGTCATTAAGGTTGACTCTATTTTGAGGAGGCAGCTCTTCCCCAGTAGTATTATGAGTACCTTTCAACCTGAGGGGCTCATCTTCTGGCACTATATCAGACAATGTTTCAGTGTTATTGTTAAGGCTTTCACTGGCCAATTTTTTAAGAAGTAGATGGCTAGGTCCTTCTTCATAGTCTGGAAGCTCTGCTGAAACCTGTACACCTTGTGTGACCCTGCTGGTATTTGAAATATTGGCAGCATTGTTTCCAGCATCACAGCAACATGCAAGACACCAAAGTACAGCAAACTGAAAGACGGGCCAGATCAAGATCCTAGACATTGGTGAGCTGAAATGAATTCTGGCTGTACTTCTTCCAAGACACATTTGTTTGTTCTTCTGGCAGTCCGTGGTACATTCAATATTCTTCACCACAACCATAATTCAAAGGCATCAGTTCTTCAGTCTTCCCTATTTTTCATGGCTTGGGTCAGGCATACCTTAGTCCTCAAAGTGACATCTTTGCATTTTAACACTTTAAGGAGGTCTCTTGCAGCAGATTAGCCGAATGCAATACTTTGATTTCTCTTTACTGCTGCTTCCGAGAGCATTGATTGTGGATCCAAGTAAAATGAAATCCTTGACAACTTCTATCTTTTCTCTGTTTATCATGATGTTGCCTATTAGTCCAGTTGTAAGGATTTTTGTTTTCTTTATGTGGAGGTGTAATCCATACTGAAGCCTGTGGTCTTTGATCTTCGTCAGTAAGTGCTTCAAGTCTCTACACTTTCAGCAAGCGAGGTTGTATCATCTGCGTGTATCTCTAGTTATTAATGAGCCTTCCTCCAATCCTGATGCTGCACTCTTCTTCATATAGTCCAGCTTCTCAGATTATTTGCTCAGCATACAGATGGACACCTTTCCTGATTTTAAACCATGCAGTATCCTGTTGTTCTGTTCGAATGACTGCCTCATGATGTGCAAGTTCCTCATGAGCACAATTAAGTGTTCTGGAATTCCCATTCTTCCCAAAGTTATCCATAATGTGTTATGATCCACATAGTCAAATGCTTTTTCATAGTCAATAAAACACAGGTAAACATCTTTCTGGTATTTGCTTTCAGCAAGAACCCTTCTGACATCAGCAGTGGTATCCCTGGTTCTACATCCTCTTCTGAATCCAGCTTGAATGGCTAATGTACTGCCACAGCCATTTTTGAATGATCTTCAGCAAAATTTTACTTGTGTATGATACTAATTATATTGTTTGATAATTTCCACATCCTGTTGGATCACCTTTCTTTGGAATGAGTACAAATACGGATGTCTTCCAGTCAGTTGCCCAGGTAGCTGTCTTCCAAATTTCTTGGCATAGACAAGTAAACACTTTCAGCACTGCATCCATTTGTTGAAACATCTCACTTGGTATTCCATCAGTTCCTGGAGCCTTGTTTTTTCGCCAATACCTTCAGTCCAGCTTGGACCTCTTCCTTTGGTACCACTAGTTCTTGATCATATGCTACCTTCTGAAATGGTTGAGCGTCAATCAATTCTTTTTGGTGCAGTGACTCTGTGTAGTCCTTCCATCTTCTTTTGATGCTCCCTGTGTCATTTAACATTTTCCCTGTAAAATACTTCAATAGGACAACTCAGGGCTTGAACTTTTCTTCAGTTCTTTCAGTTTGAGAAATGCTAAGTGTGTTCTTCCCTTTTGGTTTTCTATCTCCAGGTCTTTGCACATGTCTTCATAATATTTTTTTTTTGTCTTCTCAAGCCACCCTTTGAAATCTTCTGTTCAGCTCTTATATTTCATCATTTTTTCCTTTTGTTTTAGCTACTCAGCGTTCGAGAGCAAGTTTCAGAGTCTCTTCTGACATCAATTTAGGTCTTTTCTTTCTCTCCTGTCTTTTTAATGATCTCTTGCTTTCTTCATGTATGATGTCCTTGATGTCATTCTGCAACTCATCTGGTCTTTTAGTGTTCAACGTGTCAAATCTATTCTTGAGATGGTCTCTAAATTCAGGTGGGATATACTCAAGGTTGTACTTTGGCTCTCGTGAACTTGCTTTAATTTTCTTCAACTTGATCTTACATACGAATAATTGATGTTCTATTCCACAGTTGGCCCTTGGCCTTGTTCTAACTGATGATATTGAGCTTTTCCATCATCTCTTTCCACAGATGTAGTCAATTTGTTTCTGGTGTTGGCTATTTTGAATCAGACAATCATATGGTCTACTATACTGGGAATAGCAAACTGAAAAGGAATGGCATCACATTCATCATCAAAAAGAACATCTCAAGATCTATCCTGAAGTACAATACTGTCAGTGATAGAAAAATATCCATACGCCTACAAGGAAGACCAGTTAATACAACTATTATTCAGATTTACACACTAACCACTTATGCCAAAGATGAAGAAATAGAAGACCTCTACCAACTTCCCCAGTTTGATATTGATCAAACATCCAATCAAGATGCATTGGTAATTACTGGTGATTAGAACATGAACGTTGGGAAAAAAAAGAAGGATTGGAAAATATGACCTCAGTGAGAGAAATGACACCAGAGATCACATGACGGAATTCCACAAGACCAAAAATTATACATTGCAAATACCTTTTATCAACAGCATAAACGGAAGCTATACATGTGGACCTCACCGAATGGAATACACAGGAATCAAATTGGCTACATCTGTGGATAGAGATGATGGAAAAGCTCAATATCATTCAGAACAAGACCAGGTGCCAACTGTAGAACAGACAATCAATTGCTCATATGCAAGTTCAAGTTGAAGCTGAAGAAAATTAAAACAAATCCACGAGAGCCAAAGTATGATCTTGAGTATAATCCACCTGAATTTAGAGACCATCTAAAGAATAGATTTGATGCATTGAACACTAATGATCAAAGACCAGACGAGTTGTGGGATGACATCAAGGACGTCATACAGGAAGAAAGAAAAGGTCATTATAAAGACAGGGAAGAAAGAAGTGACCGAAATGGATGTCAGAAGGGACTTTGAAATTTGCTCTTGAATGTAGAGTAGCTCAAGCAAAGGGAAGAAATGATGAAGTCAAAGAGCTGAACAGATTTCAAAGGAGGCTTGAGAAGACAAAGTAAAGCATTATAATGGCATGTGCAAAGACCTGGAGATAGAAAACCAAAAGGGAAAAACACACTTGGTGTTTCTCAAGTTGAAAGAACTGGAGAAAAAATTCAAGCCTGGAGTTGCAATATTGAAGGATTCTACGGGCAAAGCACTGAATGATGCAGGAAGTATCAAAAGAAAATGGAGGGACTTCTGGCCAACACGGTGCCATAGACAGAAACATCACATTGTCCCTCCACAACAAAGACCTGAAAAACTAAGTACAACAGGGACAAATATCAATCCTGGAACCTGAGGTATCAAATGAAGAGATAAAGAACTCAGCCGAACACCAAAAAGAATAAGAAAGTGACAGAGAAAAAAGAGCCAGGAGAGATAGGTGTGGTGGTCCACTATCAGCTAACGAATCATGTATTCACCATCTTGGACTCCTGTCAGAGACTGGCGGACAGGGAGCATGGGAAAGCAGCTTCATGGAGACCCCAGGAGAAGACAGAGCAACTGGTAACCAGCGATACACACTTTCCCACCCCCATCTTCTCCCCGCTGCTCTACCTCCAAGTTTCCTGGCTCAGCCAGCTGGGAAGTGCAACATCTGTGCCACTTGGATTCACCCTACCCACATCAGAGATTGACGGACAGGGAGTAGGGGAAAGCAGGTTCATGGAGTTCTCAGCAAGAGACAGAGCACCTGGTAACCCGTGATATATGCTTTCCTAACGTGGCTTCCCGCTTGGCTAGGAGGCAACTGGTTTGGTCCCTGCTGCTTGGATTCAGCCCTCTCACACTGGTTGGTTCCCTGAGTGCCATTCGTCTGTTGCTGATGTTGCTTTTTTCCTTTTCTTTTCGATTGTTTGTGCCTCCCACCACCTCCTCATCCTTTCTCTCAAACACCTGGCTCCATGTGCCATCTTTGCTTCCTCTTGAAAGCCTGTGAAGTGCTATTTGACTTGGGAACCCCCCCCCCCGCCCCGCCGCCCAGCCTGTGACACCACACTGGCGGGATCCCTGGGGCTTTTGATTGTTTTTTTTTTTTTTTTTTGCTTTGTTCAGTTTTATTTTGCTTGTTTCTTTTTCTTGTGTCTTGGAAGCCCCTTCTAGCTGGGCTGCACTGCAGGGCTTAGGAGCCACTTCCCCAGCCTGTGCAGCCACATTGGTGGGATCCCTGGGGGGCATTTCTTATTTCTGTCTTTTTTCCCTTTTTGTCTTTCTTCGTTTCTCAGTTCTTGTCTGTCTATCCTTACCTTCTTTTCCTGTCTCCTGAAAACCTGGATTTGTGTGACATCTATACCCCCTCTAGCCAGGTTATACTGCACAGCCTGGGGGCCACTTTCCCAGTCTTCACAGCCACACTGGTGAGACCCCGGGGGCTTTTCTTTCTTTTTTCTTCCAAATTTTTATCTAATTATAATTCTCTTTTTTGTTCTTTTTTTCCTTTTTGTTTTTCTCCATTTCTCTGTCTCTCATCTCTCCACTCCAGCAGCAAGCTCCCTTAGCACTCTCTCTCTCTTTTTTTTTTTCCTGGTGAATTCTATTGGCTAGAATTTTGTTGAGACTTTTGCATCTATATTCATGAGAGATATTGGTCTGTGATTATTTTGTGATGTCTTTGCCTGGTTTTCGTATCAGGGTTATGTTGGCTTCATAGAATGAATTCAGAAGCATCGCTTCCTTTTCTATGTTCTGAAATAGTTTGAGTAGTACTGGTGTAAACTCTTCTCTGAATGTTTGGTTGAATGCTCCAGTGAATCCACCTGGGCGAGGGCTTTTTTTGTTGTTGTTGTTGGGATTTTTTTTTCTTACCTTTTCAGTCTCTTGTTATGGGTCTGTTCGAATTTTCAACATCATTTTTTGTTAGTTTGGGTAGGTAGTGTGTTTCTGTAAATTTGTCTATTTCCTCTAGGTTTTCAAACTTGTTGGAGTATAGTTTTTCCTAGTACTGTTAAGATCCTTTTTATTTCAGTTCCATTCCATTTCTTATTTGGGTTATTTGCATACTTTGGCAGCTTTTGGGTGTAGTGTTCTACATATGTCTATGAGGTCCAGTTGGCTGATTGTACCCTTTAGCTCTTCTGTATCTTTGTTGAGTTTCTTTTTAGATGTTCTGTCCTTTATTGAGAGTGTTGTGTTGAAGTCTCTTAGTATTATTGTGGAACAGTCAATTTCTGTTTTCAGTGCTTTTAGAGTTTATGTATCTTGGAGCCCTGTGATTGGGTGCAAAGATGTTTATTATGGTTAAGTCTTCATGATGGATCATCCCTTTAATCATTATATAGTGCTTTCTTTGTCTTTTATGGTGGATTTTGTTTTAAAGTCTATTTTGTCTGAGGTTGGTATTGCCACTCCAGCTCTTTTTTGGGTTATTTGCTTGATATATATTTTTCCAATTCTTTGATTTTTAATAAATTTACATTTTGTTTCTAGGGTGTTTCTCTTGTAGACAGCATATTGAGAAATCCTGTTTTTTTTTTTTAATCCATTCTGTCACTCTGTGTCTATGTGTGTATTTAGGTCATTTACATTCAGTGTAATTATTGATAGGTGTGAGTTTATTGCTGTTGTGCTTTTTTTTGTGGTGCTGACATTTTCTTTGTTTCTCTTACTCTCCAGGGCTGAATTTCTTTTGTTTGTGGATTTATTTTTCACTTATTTTGTTTTTGTAGATTTTGTTGTATTGAGACTTTATGTTTTTCTTCTTTATTTTGATAAGTACATTTGTTAACTTTCTTTGCAGTTACCTTGAAATTTACCATTATCTTCCTAGGTTTGAACCAGTCTATCATTACTTGGTATCACCTTGCCTTTCTCTCCATTAGAAAGTTCTATACCTACACCATTTGTTCCCTTTTTCATTGTTCTGATGTTGTCATTTACAGATTAATCTCTCTGGCTCTCTGTTGTAATTCTTTTGGTTTTGGATAGTCCTTGAGAGTTCATTTCCTAGGTTGGTATCTGGCTGGTACAATCTTGTGTCCTAGATTCAGGTTGTGGTCTGATGTTGTTTGTTCTCAGCTTGAAGGGCTCCCTTTATTAATTCTTGTAAGTTTGGCTTGTTTTTTACATATTCTCTTAATTTATGTTTATCTGGAAATGTCCTAATTTCACCGTCATTTTTGAATGAAAGTTTTTGATGATATATTATTCTTGATTGGCAATTTTTTTTCAAGGTTTTATATATGTCCTCCGATTGCCTAGTTGCCAGCATGGTTTCTGCTGAATAATCAGAGCTCATTCTTATTGTTTCTCCTCTGTATGTGACTTTTTGTTTTTCTTGAGCTGCTCTCAGGATTTTTTCTTTGTCTTTGGTTTAAGCAAGTTCGATTATGGTATGCCTTGGTGATTCTCTTTTGGGGTCTATCCTATATGGGGTTTGTTGAGCTCTTGGATGATCAGCTTTTCATCTTTCATGATACTAGGGAAGTTTTCTGTCAGCAATTCTTCAATGATCCTCTGTGTTTTTCATTTTCTCCCCCTGTTCTGGAACTCTGATCACTTGCAAATTTTTGCCTTTGATTGTATTCCACATAATTCTTAGGGTTTTTTCTTTGTTCTTTTTTCTGTTTTTTCCTCAATCAGTTGTATCCAAGTGTTTGTTTTCAATTTCGTTCATCCTGTCTTCTGTCATTTCAAACCTGATCCTCAGCCCTTTTATGACACTGTCCATTTCTGAAATCTTGTTGTTTCATTTTGTTCTTGTATTATTTTCCTGAATTCTCCCATTTTTTGGTCTGTATTTTCCATGACTTTGTCTATGTTTCCCTTCTTTTTGTCTGCTCTTTGCTTCAACTCTTGGGTAGCTCTGAACATTAGAGATTTGAGTTTCCTATTAGGTAGCTCTGGTGCCTTTTTTCTACTGGAAGGTCCGGTGGTGTTTTATTTTGGATGCCTACTGGAACCATTCTGTCCTTTTTTAAAATACATATTTTGATATTGTCTGCTGTCTTTGGGAAATTCCGTAGTTATTTTCTTCATTTACTGATTGTAGTTCTGTTTGTTTCATCCTGCTTTTTTGTCTTATTTGGTTATGCCTGAGCAGGCAAGATGCGCATGCATTCTTTGTTTTTTACTCATCTGTGGTCATGATACTGTTCAGCTCCTTGTCCAATGGGAAGGGCCAGTTGCTCAGCTATGGTGCAGCAGAGCAGGCCCAATTGAAGAGGAGGTGCTGGAATGGGTTGTTTGTGGCACATAGTAGGACCGACAGGACGGGTCAGGAATCAGTGCTGGGCAGGTTCCATTAGGCCATTTCTGTACTGCTCAGTGCATGGTGCAGGGAGGCAGGAAGGAGAGAGGAGGTTGTGATCTGTGGAGCTAATATGGGTATGGGGATGAGAAGACAGAAACAGGAGCCAAAAACAAACAAAGAAATAAAAGAGTGCTAAAGGAGATTGCTGTTGGAGTGAAGAGATGAGAAACAAAAATATGGAGAAAAACAAAAAGGGAAAAAGAAGAAAAAGGGAAAAAGAAAAAATAAGTAGCTAAAAGTTTGGAAGGAAAAAATGAGAATAAACAAAGAAAAGAACATCACCCAGGGGCCCCACCAGTGTGGCTGCAAAGACTGGGGAAGTGGCTCCCAGACTGCACAGTGTAACCTGGTTAGAGGGGGTATAGATGTTACACAGAGCCAGGTATTCAGTAGGAAGGAAAAGAAGGTAAGTATAGACAGACGAGAACTGAGAAATGAAGAAAGGCAGAAAAGAAAAAAAAAGAATGCCCCCAGGGATCCCTTTGTGGCTGCGCAGATTGGGGAAGTGGCCCCTAAGTCATGCAGTGCAGGCCTGCTAGAAGGGGCTCCCAAGCTGGGAAAAGAAAAAGAAAACAAATAAACAAAACAAAACAAAGCAAAAAAAAAAAAAAAAAAGCCCCAGGTATCCCACCAGCATGGTGTTGTAGGCCAGGGTTGTGGCTCCCCAGTTGAGCAGCAGTTCAGAGCCTTTCAAGAGGAAGCAAAGATAGCACACAGAGCCAGGTGTTCGAGAGAAAAGAGGAGAAAGTGGTGGGAGGGACGGAAGAAATGGAAAGAAATGGAAAAAGGCAATGTCAGCAACAGACAAATGGTGCTCAGAGAGCCGGCCAGTGAGGGCAGGGTGAATCCATGTGGCCCAGGGCTGAGGCAGTTGCCTCCAGGCCAAGAGACTGTGGCAGGTCGGAAGGAGAGGAGACCGAGTGGTAAGGGTGAAGAAGGGTGGAGGTTAGGAAAGCATATATCGCTGGTTACTGGGTGCTCTGTTTCCTGCTGGGAAATTTGTGGAGCTGCTTTCCTGTATTCCCTGTCCACTGATCTCTGATGTATGTGAAGTGAATTAAAGTGGTAAAGATGCTGCACTTCCCAGCCGGCTGAGCCACCACTGCCAGCCAGGAAGCATGGAGGTAGAGCAATGGAAAGAGGATAGGGGGTGGGAAAGCATTTATTGCTGGTTCCCGGGTGCTCTGTCACCTGCTGGGTGCTCCATGAAGCTGCTTTCCCATGCTCCTTGCCTGCCAATCTCCAACACGACTCCAAGATGGCAAATCTATGCTGGGTTAGCTGATAGGGCATCTCCCACACATAACTCTCTTTGCTGTCCGTTCTCTGTCAGTTTCTTATTCTATTTGGTGTTTGGCTGAGTTCTTTATCTCTTCATTTGACACTTCAGGTTCTAGAACTGATGTTTGTCTCTGTTTTACAGGTCTTCACTATGGAGGAACGGCATGATGCTTCCATCTATGGCGCCATATTGGCCAGAAGTCGAGTCAGTGTTTTGCTCATCCCTTTTGGCATTTTTGCAATCTAGACTCTTTAGCTCAATGTCTGCAACATAGTACTCACTAGTATCTGTGCTCAGCTTCTGTTTCAAGTTCACCCAGAGGTGCCTCGGAAGACAGGCTTAGTGATCTACTTCTGAAAAATCAGTCATTGAAAACCGTATGGAGCACAGTTTTACTGTCCTACACATAGGATCGCCATAAGTTGGAATCCAATCAACAGCCAACAACAATAATAATATATGATTATTGAATTAGTTAACTAATAATAACTAATCAGCGTGAGTAGAATGACTACCCAACTGGTTTGGGATTTGGGTTGCTAGTCTCTATCTGGAGAGACATATCATTTTATTTTTGATACTGATAGGGCATTTGAAAAGTCTGCTTTTTTCCCCGATTATACATCAAGAAAAAAAAAAAATACATCACCAATTGCTTGCAGTTAAAAAATTGAAACAGTGTATATTTGTCTTAGAGTATTTCTTTGAAGGAAATTTTACAAAATTTTTCAGCTTAGGCCACAAGGCAGACAGTTAAAGGGCAGAGAAGAGTCAGTTGCTTATTTCACCATGTGACTTTTATATCTATTTTTCTATTTCAGAGTACCTTAGAATGATGAAGGCTTTGTAGACTACATAACTCCAACCTCATCCTTTATCTTTACTTACCTTCTTTCTAGTCCTCCAAAATGATTTCATTTTCTTTTCTCCCCATCCCCATCTCTTTCTTTTTTCTTAATTCCTTATTGAATAACAATTCAAAGCAATATATCATTTTGATCAACTTTATTGAGATATAATTTGCGTAAAATAAGATGTATTTGTTTTGTTTACAGTTAAATGAGTTTTTACAAATGTCTAGGCCTATGTGGTGCAGTGGTTAAGAGCTCAGGATGCTAACAAAATATCGGCAGTTAGAATCTACCTGCTGCTCCTTGGAAACCCTATGGGACCGTTCTGCTCTATCCTATTAGGTCACTAAGAGTTGGAATTGAGTCAATGGCAATAGGTTTGGATTTTGGTATACCCATGGATGTTCCCTGGGTCGTGCAAATTGTTAAGTGCTGGACTACTAACCAAAAGGTTGGCGGTTCAAACCCACCAAAAGGCACCTCAGAAGTAAGTCCTGGCAACCTGTTTCTGAAAGTTTACAGCCTTGAAAACACCATGGAGTAGTCCTATTCCACACATCTGCTGTTGCCATGAGTCAGAATCAACTTGATGGTGACCAACAATGACAACAATATGCCATGTAACTACCACAAGAATCAAGGTAGAGGATATTTCCATCACTCCAAAAGTTCCCTCATTGTTCTTTACAGCCTTCATGCTCCCATATCCTTGGCCCTTAGCAAGTACTTTCTGCCTTTATAGATTAGTTTTATTTTGTCTAGGTTTTCATGTAAATAGAATCATACGGTATGATTTTTTTGTGTCTGTTCCTATCACTCCACATATTTTTGAGATTTGTTCATGTTGTGTATATCAATAGTTAATTCTTTTTATTATTGAGGATTTTGAATACAGGACAATTTTGCTATCATGAATAACACTGGTATTAATATTTGTCTCTAAAAACTTATGTTTTCATATTAGGTAATTACCAAGAAGCGGATATGTGATGTGTATGCTTAACTTTATAAAAAACCACCAAACTGTTTTCCAAAGTGGTTGTGCCATTTTATATTCCCATCAACAATGTAAGACACTTCCAGTTTTTCTACATCCTTGTCCACACTTGGTATTGCCAGTCTTTATAATTTAGTTATTTTAATAGATATGTAGTGATATCCCATTTTGGTTTTGATTCTGCATTTCCCTGATGTCTAGTGATGCTGAGCATCTTTTCATGTGTTTATTGGCCATTTATGTATTTTTAGTGCCCTGTTCCAATATTTTGCTCATTAAAAAATATATTTAATTCAGTGAATCTTATTATGAGTTATCTGAGTTCTTTACATATCATTAACATATTATTTGTTTTGAATTTAAAAGTGTTATTTTTCTGTTAAACCAAGATAGAGAAATTTGTGGTTTAACAAAAAATTTCTTGGTTCTGGTCAATATGATGCCTTAGATACATGCACTGAAATGACCCCCTGACAACAAATACTCAAGGAATTAGGTAAAATAGACACAAAAAATGACCTCAGATCCCAGAACATCAAATGGAGAGCTGAAGAAACAGACTGAGCACTGATTGGAAGGAAAGGCAGAATGACATTAACAGGGAGACAGAAATTCACAGATCAACCGTGTCCTGCCTGCCTGCATGGAGCAGCATGATCATTTGGGATGGCATTGAACAACAACCCAGAGTGAGCAACCCAGGAAAGCAACCACAAAGAGAGTACAGCTAGTGGCAGAGATTCTGTGCAAACAACCCTAGAAAGAAACAATAAGGTGGGCAGGATTTGGCCAGGGATCAGGCACCTCTTGGTGGGGGGGGGGGGGGCTGGGTGTGTGAGAGTGGTATAGTTTTGAAACCAGGGAACTATGAGAAAGGGCCTCTAGAGCAAGTGAAACAGTTTGAGTCATCAGGGCCTTGGAGAAGAAGAAAGTGTAGGCAGGGAGTACAAAATTGCAGAGGAGTAAAGGTGAGAAAAAGAGGGATCAGATGAGAGCTCTAGCCCCTCTGATGAGTGCAAGAAGGGAGAAAGCTAGGTATTAGTGCAGGGACTGCTTGTTGGTGGGGGAACCAAACCAATTTTATGGGAGCCACCCAGTGAAAAATCAACCCATAGAATAACTACTAGAGTAATCCCTCCTTGAGGAACAGGTGGCCCACATTGAAGGCACATGTGTGGCCACACCAACCACCTCCTCCCTGAGAAACAATGATGCACACAAGACCAGTCACACCCACCACACCCTCCCAGAGATGTAGGAGGTCCCAGATGATGTGTACAGGCCTGGCCATGCTCATCACCACTCATTGAGGCTCAGGAGGCCCACTCTGAAGGACACAGCCCAGTCAACCCCACCACCCCTTCCCTGAGGTGCAGGCAGCTTGCATTTGCACAAGCAAGCATGGCTACACTCACCACCCTCTCCCTGAGGTGAAGGAGCTCACACCTGTGTACCAAAGCCTGGTCCCACACACCACACCCTCTCTGAGGTGCAAGTGACTTGCACCTCCATGTGCAAGCCTGGTCCACTCACCTGGTAACTGCTGACTCATGCACCCTCACCCTGACCACCCGGTAACTGGTAGTGTGCACACATAGCATCCAACCCAATGATTGGTGAGAATGTTGTCTGTACCCATGTTGTCTGGTGACTGGCTGAACAAACACATAATCTCAATGGCAATACCAGTCATATTCTGATAGCACCATTTGCTTCTCTCCCAAATGGTAAGTAGGAGATCCTGGTGTCCATCTAACATCTGCCTGGCTACTGCATGACACATCCCACACTCAAACAGTTCCTGCACTTGCACAGAAACCCTTTGATACCCCACCACCTACTGAGACACCAATTTGTGCACAAACGGCATGCCTACCCCATCATTTTGGGTAGCATACCCTTATAGCAGATACTAAAATGTGCTTCCCTGATCTCTGGAGAATGTGCTAGCTGCTAGCACCAACCTGGAAGGACCCTTTGGGCCTGCGGGGCTATGGAAGGACCCTGAACATCCAACACCTCTCACTCAGTATCAGGGGAAAAAAATCTCTTCTACCACCACTTGATCTGATAATGGAAGGCATACGAGCCTAACCACAAAGGGCTCACACATGAGTGAGACCCACCATACCCACTAGTGTGAGGAAATCACACCCAGCCAACAGATATCACCATAGATCAGTACCACAAAACAATAGCAATTAAAATATTACAAAGGAAGAAAGACATTCTAAAGAGAAAAGGAAGAAACAAAGCTTAGGATATATCAAAACAAATTTAAAAAAAAGCACAAAACAAACATACATGCACCAATAAAGAAATATATAAATGAATAAATTAACACCTTAATGCCTCATAGATAACAATAATAATAAACCACATGAACAAACAGGGTAAGATGGATCAAATGATTGAGAAAAAAAAGTGACAGAAAACCTTTCTGAGGAAGAAATGGTAATAGAACTACCCGATAAGGAATTCAAAAGACATATATAAGGAAAACACAGACAAAGCTCTAGAAGAATTCAGGACAACAGTAAAGGAACAAAATAAATATACAATTAGAAACCATACAGAAACAACAACAGAAATCCAGAAGATTAACAATATAATATTGGAAATAGTTAATTCATGGAAGGACTTAGTAGAATTCAAGTAATAGAAGAAAGAATCAGCAAAACAGAGAACAAAACCTTTCACACTAATCTGTTTGAGGAATGATAAGAAAAAAGAATGAAGAAAAATAAAGAAAGCCTAAGAGCTATGTGGGGTATGATCAAGAGGAAGAATTTACATGTGATTGGAATTCCAGAAGAGGAGGAGAGAAAAAAAAAAAAAAGCACAGAGAATTTTCAAAGATTTATCAACAGAAAACTTCCCTAATATCACAAAAGACAAGAAGGTTTTTCATCCAAGAAGCTTAACAAACCCCGTGCAGGATAAACCCCAAAAGAAAGTCATGAAGACATATAATCCAACTTTCCAAAGCTAAAAATAGAAAGAATTTTGGGAGCAGTGTGAGAAAAACAAAATATGAACTACAAAGTGGGTGATAAGACTAAGTGCTGATTTCTCAGCAGAAATCATGCAGGCAAGAAGGCAGTGGGATGACATATAAATCCCTGAAACTAAAGAAATACCAACTAAGAAACATACATCCAGTAAAAATGTTTTTCAAATTGTCTTTACGATGGCAAAACTAGGTCATTACCAGTTAAACAGAAATTAAGGGGACATGTAAAAACCACACCAAACTTATAAGAAATATTAAAGGGAGTCATTTGGGTAGAGAACCAATGACATTAGACAACAACCTGAGATTAAGACACATGATGGCATCACCCAGATACTCAGACAAAGAATTTTCAAATATAAAATAAAGCTGAAAAACAGAAAACAGGGAATCAGACATATCAATCTGCAAAGATAACTTCAAAACAAAAGTGGGAATAAGTGATGTAATTATAGAATTTCCATATGGTGAGAGGGTCAAGGTGATATCAAGGTTTAACACGCTGTTTTAAACTTAGGAAGAGAAAGATAAATTTCAAAGTAACCACAAAGAAAATTAAAAATCTACTAGCTAAAAAGGAAAGAAAATCAAAGACTCAGCAAACAAAATCAACAACAACAAAGAAAACAAAAAGAAAACCCATAAACAAAAAGAACTCAGCACAAAATTTTAAGTGGAACAAAAAAACCATTAGCACCACAATAAAAACTGTAACGAAGTGGCAAAATTAAGTTTATATCTATTGATAATCACACTGAATGTATACGGTTTAAATGTACAATCAAAAGACAAAGAGTGGCTGAATGGATAAAAACATGACCCATGTATAAAAACATGACAAAATAAACAGACAATTTGAAACATCCAGAAACAACTACAGAAACAGAAAGACAAAGAGTGGCAGAATGGGTAAAAACATGACCCATGGGTAAAAACAGAAGAGAAACACCTTACACACAAAGACATATATAGGTTAAAAATCAAAGGATGGAAAAAAAAAAATCAAGCAAACAGTAACCAAAAGAGAGCAGCAGTGGCAAAAAAAAAAACAAAAAAACTCTGTATAATGGACTTTAAGTCAAAATCCATTATTAGAGACAAGGAAGGGCAGACATTACACAATAATTAAAGGATCAATTAAATTAAATGCCTCCAAGAGGATATAACCATAATAAATATTTATGCACCCTATGACAGAGCTCCAAAATACATAAAACAAATTCTAACAGAGTTGACAAAAGAAATAGAGAGTTCGGCAATAATAGTAGGAGACTTTAACACACCACTTTTGATGATGGAAAGAACAACTAGAAAGAATCTCTCAACAAAGATACAGAAGATCTAAATAACACAATCAACCAACTCTTAGACGTATGCAAAACATACCACCCAATAGCAGCACAGTAGATTCTTCTCCAACACACATGGATTATTCTCCAGAATAGACTACATATTAGGTCATAAAGCAAGCCTGAATAAATTTTTAAAAAATCAAAATAATACAAAACATCTTCTCTGATCATAATGCTATGAAACTAGAAATCAATATAACAGAAAAAACAAGGAAAAAGTTAAAATATGTGGAAACCAAATAACACCCTACTTAAAAACTACTGGACAATAAAAGAAATTAAAAATGAAATAAAAAAATTCTTAGAATCAAATGAAAATGAAAACACAACATAGCAACACCTCTAAGACACAGCAAAAGCAGTGCTCAGAGGAGAGTTTATAGCAATTCACGTCACAAAAGAAGAAAGGGCCAAAATCAATAGTTTATCCCTACAACTTGAAAAAATAGAAAAAAAGCTGCAAAAGAAATCCACAGTCACCAGAAAAAGGAAGTAATAAAGATCAGAGCAGAAATAAATGAAACAAAACAGAATAACAATTGAAAGATTAAGACTAGAAGTTGGTTCTCTGAGAGTGTCAATAGAATTGATGAACTATTGGCCAAATTGACACAGGAAAAAATTGAGAAGATGCAATTAATAAAAGAAAAAAAATGAGATGGGTGATATTACAATGCAACCAACTGAGATAAAAAGATCATAAGAGAATATTATGAAAAATTGTACTCCAACAAATTTGAATACCTAGAAAAAATGGACAAATTTCAAGAAACACACCATCTATCTAAACTAACAGAAATAAGGGTAGAAAATTTGAACAGAACCACAACAAAAGAAGAAATTGAAGATGTTATAAAAAAATCCCAACAACAAAAAAAGTCTTGGCCCAGATGGATTCACTGGAGAATTCTACCAATCATTCAGAAAAAAGTTGACGCCAATTCTACTCAAACTATTCCAGAACATAGATTAGGAAGGTATGCTCCCTAATTCATTCTATGAAGCCAGCATAACCTGACAGCAAAGCCAGGCAAAGACACCATTACCAAAGAAAATTACAGACCGATATCCCCTCAAATATAGATGTAAAAATTCTCAACAAAATTCTAGCCAAGAGAATTCAACAGCATATTAAAAAAAAAAAAAAAGATCAACCGGGATTCACACGAGGGGTGCAAGGATGGTTCAACATTAGAAAATCAATGTAATTCATCACATAAACAAAGGAAAAGAATCACAAGATCATCTCAATTGATACAGAAAAGGCATCTGATAAAATCTAACACCTTTTCCTGATAAAAACTCTCAGCAAAATAGAAATAGGAGGGAAATCCCTCAAAATAATTAAGTTCATATTTGCAAAACCAAAAACTGACGTTATTCTCGATGAAGAAAGATTGACAGGATTCCCCTAGAGAACAGGAATGATAAAAAGATGCTCTTTATCACCACTCTTATTCAATATTGTGCTGGAAGTTGTAGCTACAGCAAAAAGGCAAGAAAGGGAAATAAAGGTGTCTTAGTTATCTAGTCCTCCTGTAATAGAAATATCTCAAGTGGATGGCTCTCTCTCTGTGTCAGCTGGGGGAAGGTCTTTGTCATCAGTCTTTCCAGGTCAAGCAGCTTCTCAGTGCAGGGACCCCTGGTCCAAAGGATGTGATATCCTCCCAGCTCTTGTTTCTTGGTGGTATGTGGTCCCATGTCTCTCTGCTTGCTTCTCCCTTTTATATGTCAAAAGAGACTGGCTTAAAACACAATTTAATCTTATAGATTGAATCCTGCCTCATTAACATAACTGCCACTAATCCCATCTCATTAACATCATACAGGATTTACAACACATAAGAAAATCACATCAAATGACAAAACAATGGACAATCGAGCGATGTCTAGGCAAGTTGACACACATTTCTGGGGAGCACAATCAATCCATAATAAAATCAATCCACAAACAATCCTTATCGAAATTGAAAAGGAAGAAGAAAAACTATCCTTATACACAGATGACATTATCCTATACATAGAAAATCCCAGAGATTCCACAAGAAAGTTACTGGAACTAATAGAAGGATTCAGCAAAGTGGCAGGGTACAAGATCAACACACAAAAATGAGTTGGGTTCCTCTACACTAAAGAAAGAGGACTCTGAAAAGGAAAACAAGAAATCAGTATCATTTACAGTAGCCCCGACCCTTTGACAAAGGGTCAAAATCCATTCAACAGTCTCTTTAACAAATGGGGTTGGGAAAACAGGATATTCATATAAGGAAAAATGAATCAGGGTCTATGCTTCATGCCATGCACAAAAACTAACCAAAAATGGACTAAATGTTAAAGCTAAAACTATAAAGCTCCTGGAAGATAACACAGGGTCAAAATTCCAGGGCCTAAATTTTGGCATAGTATATCAAACTAAAAACACACGAACAACAGAAGGTAAATTAGATAACTGGGACCTATAAAAATTAAATTTTATATCAAACTAAAAACACACGAACAACAGAAGGTAAATTAGATAACTGGGACCTATAAAAATTAAATATTTATGCTCATCACAAGACTTTACAAGACTGGAAAAAAATCTTTGGCAAAGATATATCTGATAAGGGTCTATGATGGTTAAGGTTGTGTGTCAACTTGGCTGGGCCATGATTCTCAGTGGTTTGGCAGTTATGTAATGATATAGTATGACAGTTATGTAAGGATGTAATTTGGCAGTTACATAATAATGTGGTTATCCTCCAAAATGTGACCTGATGAGATCAGTCAATCAGTAGTAAGAGGAGTTTCCTCTGGGTTGTAGCTGACATCCAATATACATGTGGACGTTCTGGCAAAGCTTGCTTGCTGGCTCTGGGTTTTGCAACTGGCTCATCATCATCTGACCTCCAGGTTTTGGGACTCGAGCCAGCTGCCTGTCTTCTTATCTGCTGATCTTGGGATTTGTCAGCCTCTTCAGCCTGCGAGCCAGAAGTCTGCTGTCTGATCTGCCGATCTTGGATTTGTCAGCCTCTGGAGCTATTTTTGGAGCTATGTGAGGCAGGAAAAACCTCCAGCCTGATGTCTGACTCATGGACTTGGAACTTGCAAGCTTCTACAATTGCGTGAGACATTTATTTGAGATAAATATCTCCCTCTCCCTCTCTCTGTCTACTTAAATACTGAAACAAGTGATCACCCAGAACATTTTCTACAATTTTGTCAGAATTAGAAGTATAGGGATCTGGTTGGTTTAACCTACTTTCTCTAGATACAGTATTGAAAGAAAGAAATGAGCTCACAGCTTCAGAGTCACAGCTCAAGTGCTGCATAAAAGACCCGAAAACTGCCACTTGTACCGTGAAGAGAGCACCATTTCCTGTAGTATCATAAGAGTGTAGTATCATAAGTCCTATCATAAGAGTGGCTGAATTATAACACCAACCTTGAATGGTGGCTGGAGCTAATGTGAGGGCATTGATTGGGAAAAAATGGGATCCTGAAACTTGGGTTGGGGACACTGAGCCCCGAAATTCCATTGAATAACTCCTGCCAACAGAACGAATCCTCTCACCTTCATCTGAAGAGAATACTCCATCCTTTTCTATTAAGCCACTCTCCCTAGTAAAACCATTAGCCCCTTTACCCCATGTGATGAGATTAACCCAGCTGTGTCTGAAGAGCCTTTTTCTGAGTCATCACTTGTGGAGGCATCTGAGTCATTGCCTGGGGCATACCTGAGACAGGTGCCTTGCAAGACATTGATGAATGTTACCAATACCCAAACCCATCACTTGTTTTTGCTTCTAGACCTATAACTAGACTTAAGTCACAAACCCACTGCCGCTGAGTCGATTCCGACTCGTCATGACCCAGGGAGCCCCAAATGGTGAAGTACAAAGTGTGACCCAGAAGGAGGTATGCTACACTTCAAAAGAACTGGTTGAGTTTTCTAATATGTACAAACAGAATCCTGGGGGATATGTGTAGGAATGGGTATTAAGGGTGTGGGATAATGATGCAAGGAACATAAAGATGGGTCAGTCTGAGTTTATTGATATGGGCCCACTAAGTACAGAATCTTCATTCAATGTTTCAGTTTGAGAAGTTGGGAAAGGCTCTAACTGTTTATTTGGCTGGTTCACTGAAACATGGATTATTCGGTGGCCTGCACTAAATCAAGGTGAAGTATCAGAACTGTCTTGGGATAGAAGATATCCAAAGGCTTAAAGAAATTGGCATGCTAGTGTGGATTTATCAGGTTAGACCCACAGACCCACACGTGGAGTGCTCAGAGGATATGCATTTTATCACAACATTGACGAACATATTTTTGTAATGGGAGCTCCAGCATCCTTGAAGATTGCTATGATTGCTATTTTACGTAAGTCAAATTTGACAGTGGGAACTAGCCTGACTGAATTAAGGCACATAACTACAGCAGGGCTGATCCTTCCTGTTACATGTCCAAAGTATGTGAGATGTAATCTCACCGTCCCTGCTTCTAAGGAGCATTCTGGTTGTACTTGTTCCAAGAAAGATTTGTTCTTTCTTTTGGCAGTCCATGGTGTATCCAACATTCTTCGCCAATACCACAATTCAAAGGCGCCAATTCTTCTTCAGTCTTCCTTATTCATCATCCAGCTTTCACATGCATATGAGGTGATTGAAAACACCATGACTTGGGTCAGGGGCACCTTAGCCTTCAAGGTGACATCTTTGCTTTTCAACACTTTAAAGAGGTTTTTTCCATAATAGGAATAGACATTCAAGAACTGGAAGAATCCCCACATTGGATCACTGATATGTGGAGCAAAAGCTACTATGGTAGAAAAGGCTAAGTGGAGGCCAGTAGAACTGCCCCTACATGGAAACATAGTAAATCAAAGGCAATATCACCTTCCTCTAGAGATTGCAAAGATTACTGCCACCATAATGACTTGAAGAATTCAGGGGTGGTGATTCACACCACACCCCCATTCAAGTTGCCTATTTGGCCTGTGCAAAAAACAGATGGATCTTGGAAAATGACAGTGGATTATTGAAAATTTAACCAGGTAGTGACTCCAATTGCAGCTGCTGTTCCAGGTGTGATTTCATTGCTTGGAAAAATTAGTACATCTCCTGTTACCTGGTATGCAGCTATTGATCTGGTTAATGCCTTTTTTTTTGTACCTGTTTTGAAGGACCACCAAGAGCAGTATGCCTTCGGCTAATACACCTTCACTGTTCTACCTCAGGGGTATATCAACTCTCCAGCCCTATGTCATAGTCCACAGGGATATTTATAACCTTTTTCTTCCACAAGACATCATACTGGTACATTACATTGATGGCATTATGCTGAATGGATCTAGTAAGGAAGAATTATCAATACCTCTAGACTTATTGGTAAGTCATTTGCATGCTAGAGTGTGGGAAGTTAACCTGACTAAAATTCTGCACTTTTCTACCTCAGTAAAATTTCTAGGGGCTCAGTGGTGTGGAACAGCACGTCGAGATATTCCTTCTAAAGTGAAGGATAATTTATGACAACTGATTGTAGTGTCAGTAGCAGATAGAGATGCTGTTTGGAGTCTATGGCAGACCCCTATTGGTGAATCACAGCACAGACCCTTAGAATTTTGGAAAAAAGACCTGCCATCATCTGCAGATAACTACTCTTCTTTTGAGAAACCACCTTTTGCTTTACTTGGCATTGGTAGAGACTGAATGCTTAAGCATGGGCCACCAAGTCCCCATGTGCCCTGAGCTGCCCATCATGATCTGGGTGTTGTCTGACAAACAGAGCCATAAAGCCAGACATGCAGAGGAGCACTCCATCATTTAATGGAAGTGGTATATATGAGATCCTTCCTGAGCAGGACCTGAGGGCACAAGTAAGTTGCATGAGAAGTGGCCCAAATGCTGAGATCACAGTACAGGCCCTCTTCCAGTGTGCAATTATGGCCTCATGATGAGTTTGTTACAATCAGTTGACTGAGGAAGAGAATACTCGTGGCTGATTTCCAGATGGTCCTGCAAAATATGCAGGCACTACTTGAAAGTGGACAGCCTCAGAACTGCAGCCCCTTTCAGGGACCTCCCTGAAGGAGAGTGGTGAAGGGAATTCCTCCCAATAGGCACAACTTTGAGCATCACACATGGTTGTTCACTTATCTTAGAAGGAGAAATGGCCAGATGTGGGATTGCATCCTGATTCATGGGCTATGGCCAATCGTTTGGCTAGATGATCAAGGACTTGGAAGGAACATGATTGGAAAGTTGATGGTAAGGAGGTATGGGGAAGAAGTATTTGTATAGACCTCTCCAAATGGGCCAATGAAATACAGATATTTGTGTCTTATGTGAATGCTCACTGAAGGGCGACCTCTGCAGAGGAGGATTTTAACAATCAAGTGAATAGCTTGATGTGTTCTATGAAAAAAAGCCATCCTCTTTATCCAGCCACTCCTGTCATTGCCTAATTGTCTCGTGAACAAAGTGGCCATGGTGGCAGTGATGGATTTTATGCATGGGCTCAGTAGCATGGGCTTCCACTCACTGAGGCTGACTTGGCTACAGGCACTGCTGAATGCCCAATCTGCAAGCAGCAAAGATGAGCACTGGGTCGCCAATATGGTAGAATTCCTCGGGGTGATCAACCAGCTAGCTGATTGCAAGTTGATTACATTGGAACACTTCCATCATGGAAAGTGCAGCATTTCATTCTTATTGGGATAGACACTTACTCTGGATATGGATTTATCTTCCTTGAACATAATGCCTCGGCCAAAACTACCATCCATGGACTCACAGAATGCCTTATCTGCTATCACTGTGTCCTACACAGTACCTACACAGTACCGACTTGGATCAAGGGACCCACTTCACAGTAAACGAAGTGCAGTATTAGGCCCATGCTCATGGAATTCACTGGTCATTATGGATTGAATGGTGTCCCCCCGAAACATGTGTCAAATTGGCTAGGTCATGATTCCCAGTATTGTGTAGTTATCCACCGTTTTGTGATCTGATATGATTTTCCCATATGTTATATATCCTACCTCTATGATGTTAATGAGGTAGGATTAGAGGCACTTATATTAATAAGGAAGGGCTCAAACTATAGGATTAGATTGTATGTCCAGCCAATCTCTTTTGAGATATAAAAGAGAATTGAGCAGAGAGAAGGATCTAATACCTCTAAGAAAGAAGTACTTGGAGCAGAGCATGTCCTTTTGATCCCGGGCGTCTGCACTGAAAAGCTCCTAGACCACGGGAAGATTGATGACAAGAACCTTCCCCCAGAATTGACAGAGAGAGAAAGTCTTTTCCTGGAGGTGGTGCCCTAAATTTGGACTTCTAGCCTCCTCAACTGTGACAGAATAAATTTCTGTTTGTTAAAGCCATCCACTAACTAACACACTGGTCTTCCCATATTCCCCATCATCCTGAAGGAGCTGGCTTCATAGAGTGATGGAATGGCCTTTTAAAGACACGATTACGGCACTAGCTTTGTGACAACACTTTGCAGGGTTGGGGCAATGTTCTCCAGGAGGATGTTTATGCTTTAAACAAGCATCAAATATATGGTGTTATTCCTCTTATAGCCAGGATTCATGGTTCCAGAAATCAAGGGGTGAAAATGTGAGCGGCACCACTTCCTATTATCCCTAGTGACCCAATTGCAGAATTTTTGATTTCTGTCACTGTGGCTTTATGCTTTGTGGGTCTAGAGTTCTTAGTTCCAAAGTGAGGAATGGTCTCACCTGGAGACACAACACCAATTCAAATGAACTGGAAGGTAAGAATGCCACCCAGCCACTTTGGACCACCAAGTGTCCGTCAGTTTGTCATACTGTGGGGTCTTGCATGTTGCTGTGATGCTGGAAGCCATACCACCAGTATCCAGATACCAGCATGGTAACCCATGGAGAACAGGTTTCAGCTAAGCTTCCAGACTAAGACAGACTAGGAAAAAGGACCCAGCAGTCTACTTCTAGAAATACAATTGCTGGATCAAAATGTATCTAGAAATAGAAATATGTTATGATCCAGCAGTCCCACTCCTAGGTTTATCTCCTATAGATATAAGAGTGGTGACACAAATAGACATAGGCCTGTGTTCATTGCAGCATCGTTCACAATAGCAAAAAGATGTAAACAACAAAATACCCCTCATTGGATGAATGGATAAAGAAATTGTAGTACTCACATACAATGGGCCCACATGAGTCTGTCAGTTTGTCTTAATGTGGGGGCTTGTGTGTTGCTGTGATGCTGGAACCAATGCCACCGGTATTCAGTACCAACAGGATCACCCATTGAGGACAGGTTTCAGCTGAGCTTCCAGACTAAGACAGACTAGGAAGAAGGACCCAGAAGTCTACTTCTAAAAAGCATTAGCCAGTGAAAACCTTATGAATAGCAGGGGAACATTGTCTGATACAGTCCCAGAAGATGAGTCCCCTCCCCCCTGCCCCTGTACCAGGTTGGAAGGCACTCAAAAGATGACTGGGGACTGCCTCCTCAAAGTAGAGTCGACCTTAATGACATGGATGGAGTAAAGCTTTCGGGACCTTCATTTGCTGATGTGGCAAGACTCAAAATGAGAAGAAACAGCTGCAAATGCCCATTAATAATTGGAATGTAGAATGTATGAAGTATGAATCTAGACAAATTCGAAATCATCAAAAATGAAATGGAACGCTTAAAGATAGATATCCTAGGCAATGATGAGCTGAAACAGACTGGTATTGGCCATTTTGAATCAGACAATCATATGGTCTACTATGCCAGGAATGACAACTTGAAGAGGAATGCCGTTGCATTCATTGTCAAAAAGAACATTTCAGGATCTATCCTGAAGTACAACGCTGTCAGTGATGGGATAATATCCATATGCCTACAAGGAAGACCAGTTAATATGACTATTATTCAAATTTACACACCAACCACTATGGCTAAAGATGAAGAAATCAAAGATTTTTATTAGCTTCTGCAGTCTGAAATTGACCGAACATGCAATCAAGATGCATTGATAATTACTGGTGATTGGAATGTGAAAGCTGGAAACAAAGAAGAAGGCTTGGTAGTTGGAAAATACTGCCTTGGTGATAGAAACGATGCAGGAGATTGCATGATAGAATTTTGCAAGACCAATGACTTCCTTATTGCAAATACCTTTTTTTCACCAATATATATGGCGACTGTACACGTGGACCTCACCAGATGACATACACAGGAATCAAATCGACTGCATCTGTGGAGGCAATGGAAAAGCTCAATATCATCAGTCAGAACAAGGCCAGGGGCTGACTGTGGAACAGGCCATCAATTGCTCATAGGCAAGATCAAGTTGAAACTGAAGAAAATTAGGACAAGACCATGAGAGCCAAAATATGACCTTGAGTATATCCCCCTGAATTTAAAGACTATCTCAGGAATAGATTTTACTCATTGAACACTAGTGACTGAAGACCAGAGGAGTTGTGGAATGACATCAAGGACATCATACATACAAAGCAAGAAGTCATTGAAAAGACAGGAAAGAAATAAAAGACCAAGAAGGATGTCAGTGGAGACTCTGAAACTTGCTCTTGAGCGTCGAGCAGCTAAAGCAAAAGGAAAAATTGATGAAGTAAAGGAACTGAACAGATTTCAAAGGGCAAGTTGAGAAAATTATTCTAATGACATGTGCAAAGAGCTGGAGATAGAAAACCAAAGGGAAGAACATGCTCAGCATTTCTCAAGCTGAAAGGACTGAAGAAAAAATTCAAGACTTGAGTTGAAATAGCGAAGGATTCTATGGGCAAAATATCAAATGACACAGGAAGCATCAAAAGAAGATGGAAGGAATCCAGGGAGTCATTATACCAAAAAGAGTTAGTCAAAATTCAACCATTTCAAGAAGTAACATATGATCAGGAACCGATGGTACTGAAGGAAGAAGTCCAAGCTGCACTGAAGGCATTGGCGAAAAACAAGGCTCCAGGAATTGACGGAATATCAATTGAGATGTTTCAACAAATAGATGCAGAGCTGGAAGTGCTCACTCATCTATGCCAAGAAATTTGGAAGACAGTTTCCTGGCCAACTGACTGGAAGAGATCCATAATTATGTCTATTCCCAAGACAGGTGATCCAACCAAATGTGGAAATTATGGAACAATATCATTAATATCACACGCAAGGAAAATTTTGCTGAAGATCATTCAAAAACAGCAGTAGCAGTTTATTGACAGGGTACTGCCAGAAATTCAGGCCAGATTCGGAAGAGGACATGGAACCAGGGATATGAATGCTGATATCAGATTGATCCTGGCTGAAAGCAGAGAATACCAGAAGAATGTTTACCTGTGTTTTATTGACTATGCAAAAACATTCGACTGTTTGGACCATAACAAATTATGGACAACATCGTGAAGAATGGGAATTCCAGACACTTAATTGTGCTCATGAGGAACCTGTATATACATCAAGAGGCAGTTGTTTGGACAGAACAAGGGGATACTCCATGCTTTAAAGTCAGGAAAGGTGTGTGTCAAGGTTGTATTCTTTCACCATACCTATTCAATTTGTATGCTGATCAGATAATTTGAGAAGATGGACTATATGAAGAACAGGGCATTAGTACTGGAGAAAGACTCATTAACAACCTGTGTTATGCAGATGACAGAGCCTTGCTCACTGAAAGTGAAGAGTACTTGAAGCACTTACTGATGAAGATCAAAGGCCACCTCAACATAAAGAAAACAAAAATCCTCACAATTGGGCCAATAAGCGACATGATGATAAATGGAGAAAAGATTGAAGTTGTCAAGAATTTCATTTTACTTGAGTCCACAATCAATACCCTTGGAAGTAGCAGTCAAGCAATCAAATGACGCATTGCCTTGGGCAAATCTGCTGCAAAGAACCTTTTTAAAGTGTTTAAAAGCAAAGATGTCACCTTGAAGATCAAGGTGTGCCTGAACAAATCCAAGGCATTTTCAATCGCATCATATGCATATAAAAGCTGGACAATGAATAAGGAAGATCGAAGAAGAATTGACACCTTTGAATTATGGCGTTGGCAAAGAATATTTAAAATACCACGGACTTCCAAAAGAATGAACAAATTTATCTTGGAAGAAGTACAACCAGAACACTCCTTAGAAGCAAGGGTGGTGAAACTGTGTCTTATATACTCTGGACATGTTGTCAGGAGGAGTCAGTCCATGCTTGGTAAAGTACAGCCTCAGTGGAAAAGAGGAAGACCCTCAACAAGATGGATTGACACAGTGGTTGCAACAATGGGCTCAAGCATAACAACAACTGTGAGGATGGCGCAGGTCTGGGCAGTATTTCGTTCTGTGCTTCATAGGGTAGCTATGAGTCGGAACTGACTTGATGGCACCTAACGACAACATACGATGGAATATTATGCAACTATAAGGAATAATGAGAATCCGCGAAACATAACATAGATGAATCTGGAGGACATTATCCTGAATGAAATAAGTCAATCGCAAAAGGACAAATATTTTATGTTCTCATATGTATACACACAGAAAGCAATATTCTTTGCTGGGAAGGAGAGAGAGGGGGAATTACTTTCTAGATAGTAGAGACTTGTTATTTTCATGATAGAAAAGGCAATAACCAATATGGGTGAAGTCAGCACAACTTGTCTGAGGTAAATGAAGACACTAAGATGCACATAAGAATAAGGAACAATTTCGGTAAATGCTATAACATACAATTTTGCAACAATAATAATAACAAAAAAATACTTGTGTGGTTATGTAGTTAGATATTTATGCATATATGTCTATAGGAAGGCACATGTGAGTATATGGGTGTGCATGTACAGGTGTATCTGTAGGCATATGGATATACATGTTCATGTGCACAGCCTATATATTCGTATATATAATAAACTACATGGGAGCACAGTTATAGATACTTCCTACACAAACCAAACATCTCCTGGGATTAGATTACTGGGTTTGAAAGTTTGGGATTGTCTTAGTTATCTAGTGCTGCTATAAAAGAAATACCACAAGTGGATGGCTTTAACAAAGAGAAATTTATTTTCTCACGGTCTAATAGAGTAGAAGTCCAAATTCAGGGCATCGGGTTTCTCTGTTGGCTCTGGAGGAAGGTCCATGTCATCAATCTTCCCTTAGTCTAGGAGCTTCTCCGTGCAGGAACCTCAGATCCAAATGACATGCTTTTTTTCTGGCACTGCTTTCTTGGTGGTATGAGGTCCCCCGTCTCTCTGCTGATTTCTCTCTTTTATATCTCAAAACAGATTGGCCTAAGATACTATCTAATCTTGTAGATCTCATCAATATAACTGCTACTAATCCATCTCATTGCATCATAGTGATAGAATTTACAACACATAGGGAAATCACATCAGATGACAATATGGTAGAAAATCATACAATACTGGAAATCATGACCTAGCCAAATTGATGGATATTTTTTGGGACACAGTTTGTTCCATGACAGGGATCATAGTCTCTTGGGACAACTAGGTCAATTGGCATAACATAGCTCTTAAAGATAATGTTCTATATTCTAGTTTGGTAATTAGAGTCTGGGATATTAAAAGCTTGAGAGCAGCATTCTAAGATACAACTATTGGTCTCCACTCATCTGGAACAAAAGAGAATGCAGGACATCAAAGACTGAAAGAAGAACCTGTTCTGTGGGGCTGATAGCCCACATGAACCACGGCCTCATCTAATGTGAAATCAGAAGAACTAGATGGTATAGACTGTTCTGACCAGGGACGCTATAGAAAGCCCCAGACAGAAAGGGAGAAAAATGTAGAACAAAACTCAAATTCCTAAAAAAGGCCAGACTTACTGGACCTATAGGGAACAGAGGAAGCCTTGAGACTATTGCCCTAAGACACCCTTAGAATTTGGAGCTAAAACCACTCTCGGTGATCACCTTTCATCCAAATAATAGATTGGCTTATAAAACAAACAACATCACACATGAATACTGTGTTTCCTTAAATAATCAACTATATGAAACCAAACAGTCAACATTTACCCTAAAACAAAGCTGAGATGCTACGGAGGGGCAAGAAAGCTAGATTAGTAGAACAAGAACAAGCAGAATAGAAATAATGAGAGTGTTGACACATTGTGAAAAGTGTAACCAATGTCATGGAACAAGTTGTATACAAATTGTCAAATGGGAACCTAATTTGCTATGTAAACTTTCACCTAAAACACAATAAAATGTTGTCTCCTGTACATTTTGCTTATATCTAAGTCAAATGCAGCAGTCAGCCAGGTGGAAAATCTGTCATGAGGCCAGATATTACCATAAATTGCTTCTTGATAATTGTCCATTACTTTTACAAAAGACTTGAATCTGTTTTAAATATTGTAGTATAATGTTATCAACAGAAAGACAGCAGTCAGTGAGTAGCTTTATGTAGCCAACACTCCAACATGGCTCGAAGGAGCTGATAAAAGATCTAGCAGAACAAATAGAAATTGAATTTGACTGATTACAAAAAGGTAGGTAGAACACTATTTTCTAAAGCTGCGTTGGCATACAATGTAATAATATTGAAGCATATGTCAAAATAAATGCACCTAAAACTTGGGGTAGAGATGATCTCTGTCAATCCTCTCTGAGGGCAGACATAAGTCACTGGAATGCCGCAGATTCTCAGCAGTGGGTAGACATGTCTGAGGACTCAAACATGCACCTCTGCGCACATACAGACGCATGCAGTTTTTGCATGTATGGAGTGTGAGGGTGTGGATGGTCCCAGAACTTTTATCATTTTGCCCCTAATTTCAACACAGATGAGATTCTTTGATCATTTTCAGGTTTTTGTCTTATGTAGTGACTGTGTCTATATGGCTGGTTGACTTTTTATGGGTCAAAATCAAGCAAACTATTTGCTAACAGAGCTACAAAATCTGGATCATGTAAACATCTAGCCACTTACTAGTTTATAATAGAGCCCTATGCCTCAAATTAAGCTAATGTTCGTAAATTTGGTCAGTCATATTGCTATAACTTGAATCACAAATCATAGAAGAGTTTCACTAGCTATTATATCTTTGCTTTTCTTATTTCTTCATTTGAGTCCGTCAAAAGTCTGTGTAAGATGATTCCAGCTATTTCCATAGCTTGGTTTGAGAGATGAGGTAATGACATTTGGAAGAGACATTAAAGCTATACTAACTTCATAAAACTCCTAACACTAGAATATTATACCAGACAACTTGGACCTGGGAAGCAATTGGAATAATTCAACAGATTGCAAAATTGGAGGTGAAAATTTCAGAAAGTGGAAAATTATTTAGGTATAAAATCTATCATCTTAAAGTTTTCCCCTTAGCCTTGTACTCCCTTAATACTTTTGAAAAAGAGAATTACTTTTGGAGTAAACTTTTTTTTTTTTCTCTCCCCCACTGTTTAGACTTTCTAGAATATTCAGCCTTGTTCATTTTATATTGTGAATATTTTCATGTTTAGGCCATAACTTAACAGTATAAATTTTTATGGTTGTTTTCTTCATTTTAATGTAGCATTTATTGTATTTTGATTAAGAATTAATTTTATCTGTTAATAGAGATATGTATTTTAAAATATATTTATGCTTGTACTTTATGCTGTACAGTAAGCTTATACTTTTTGGATGTGAAAATATTAAACATTAATTTCACTGGCTTGTTTATGAAATATATGTAGTTTAAAATAAATTCCAAATATTTAAAAAATACCAGTGTTGTTATTTTGCTTAGGTAATGCAATATCTATTTGAGTAGGAATACATATTTGAAATTATTGACTACCTCGAACTCTAGAACTTTTCCCCACTACTTAAATAAAAATTATTACATCAAGGATGTCAGTGCTACTGCTACACAATTGAGTTGTAAAATAATGTATATTTGGAGAATAGAATGAATCAATTATTGAATTAATGAATAAATAAATGAATGAATTTTGGCTTGTTTTAAAAATAAAAACATTTACATGTCAATGTAGAAATCACAGGGATTAGAAATGCCATTTTTTTAAACCTGTAGTTTCAAGTTGACAATTAAATAATAATAATTTGATTCATTAAACATTTATTTAGTATTTTACGGAACATTTCTAGGCATTAAAAAAAAAGAGAGACATAAAAATTAATAGTGCATTTCCTTTGGCTTCCAGAGATTTACAGTCCAGAAGAAGGGATTTTATACACCATGTGATTACACCATGGCAAGTGCTCTATTGGATATTTTTTTCTTTGGTTTTTGACTAATTGATGTGGTGTCTTAAAGGGCTCAATCAACTTCCAGAAACTGCTAATAGGTCAGTAAATATTAAAACAAAAACCAAATAAAACCAAATCAGTAAATTACACCTTTTCTCTAATTTCTGAAACAAAATAAGTGAGAAAGTTTATAGTAAAAGAATTAGTGGAGAATCACATTTAAGGCAAGGAATAGTAAACTATCACTCTCCAAAGGATTTTGGGAGAGTGAGAGAAAAAATATGTAGACAAGAGAGTGCAAAGTGCATAGGATACATATGCCTTATTTCTCTCATTCAGGCTAATATGTAAGGCAGCCATTTGTTTGCTGGTCAGAATAGCTACTATTTGCTAGGAGAAAAAAAAGTTGCTTGGTTTTTGTAGAAAATTTGGGTAGAAGGCAAAGATGGCAATTTATCTCACTTCTTGGTTCTTGGTCTAATAATAGGTATTAATATCTTTCTTATTTTCTCCTTCCCTCCTTTCCTTTCCATGGTATTCCAAAATAAAAGATTTTTGGTTCCAACTCATAGCGACCCCATGTACAATAGAATGAAACACTGCCCAGTCCTGTCCCATCCTTACAATAGTTGTTATGCTTAAACCCATTGTTCAAGCCACTGTATCAATCCATCTCATTGAGGGTCTTCCTGTTTTTTGCTGACCCACTACTTCACCAAGCATGATGTCCTTCTTTAGGGACTGATCTCTCCTGACAACTTGTCCAAGATATGTGAGACCTAGTCTTGCCATCCTTGCTTCGAAGGAACATTCTAGTTGTACTTCTTTCAAGACAGGTTTGTTTTTTCTTTTGGCAGTCCATTCAATATTCTCCTCCAGTACCACAATTCAAAGGTGTCATTTCTTCTTCCATCTTTATTCATTGTCCAGCTTTCACATGCATATGAGGTGATCGAAAACACCATGTCTTGGGTCAGCTGCACCTTAGTCTTCAAGGTGACATCTTTGCTTTTCAATGCTTTAAATAGGTCTTTTGCAGCAGATTTGCCCAATGCAACGCGTCTTTTGATTTCTTGACTGCTGTTTCCATGGGTGTTGATTGTGGATCCAAGTAAAATGAAATCCTTGACTACTTCAATCTTTTCCCCATTTATCATGCTGTTGCTTATTGCTCCAGTCGTGAGGATTTTTGTTTTCTTTATGTTGAGGTGTAATCCATACTGAAGGCTGTGGTCTTTGATCTTCATCAGTAAGTGCTTCAAGTCTTCTTCACATTCAGCAAGCAAAGTTGTGTCATCTACATAACGCAGGTTGTTAATGAGTTTTCCTCCAATTCTGATGCCCCGTTCTTCATATAGTCTAGCTTCTCAGATTATTTGCTCAGCATGCAGATTGAATAGGTATGGTGAAAGGATATAACCCTGATGCACACCTTTCCTGACTTTAAAGCACACAGTACCCCCTTGTTCTGTCCGAACAACTGTCTCTTGACCTATGTACAGTTTCCTCATGAGCACAATTAAGTGTTCTGCAATTTCACTTCTTTGCAATGTTATCCATAATTTGTTATGATCCACACAGCTGAATGCCTTTGCGTAGTCAATAAAACACAGATAAACATCTTTCTGGTATTCTCTGATTTCAGCCAGGATCCATTTGGCATCCCTTGATCTGTATCCTCTTCTGAATCCAGCTTGAATTTCTGGCAGTTCCTTGTTGATGTACTGCTGCAGCTGGTTTGGAATGATCTTCAGTAAAATTTTACTTGCATGTGATATTAATGATTGCTCATATTAATAATTTCCACATTTGGTGGGATTACCTTTCTTGGGAATAGGCATAAGTATAGATCTCCTCTAGTTCGTTGACCAGGTAGCTGTCTTCCAAATTTCTTGGCATATATGACTGAGTACTTTCAGTGCTCGCATCTGTTTGTCAAAACATCTCAATTGATATTTTGTCCATTCCTGGAGTCTTGTTTTTTGCCCATGGTATAACTCCATTTCCCAGGACTGTTTTGAATATCTAAAAGCATGGACATATACGGAGTTATAATAAGAAATTTAAGCAACAAAAAATACGGGTCAAGCGCAAATCTATGTTAAGAAACTTAAATCTCATATTAAGCAAATACCCAACATTAAGGATGTAGACAAATTTCTGGATAACCATTAAAGCCATAAATAAATAGTAGCAATTCCCTCTACCTGTGTATAAAACTTGCAGTTTTTTCTGGTTGTCAATATCACCTCACATTTTCCATTTTTGGAATGTCCTTATTACAGTATTCCTCATAAAACTGGTAATTCTGTTTGCCCCTCTTGGTCTACTTAGAGCTTACACTGAAGTATACATTTCCTACCTCGAAAGACCTCTTGCTTTCTTCATGTATGATGTCCTTGATGTCATTCCACAACTCATCTGATCTTCTGTCATTAGTGTTCAATGCATTAAATCTATCCTTGAGATGGTCTCTAAATTCAGGTGGGATATACTCATGGTTGTATTTTGGCTTTTGTAGACTTGTTCTAATTTTCTTCAGCTTCACCTTGAACTTGCATATGAGCAATTGATGGTCTGTTCTGCAGTTGGCACTTAGCCCCGTTCTGACTGATGATATCGAGTTTTTCCATCATGTCGTTCCACAGACGTAGTCAATTAGATTCCTGTGAATTCTATCTGGTGAAGTCCGCGTGTATAGCAGCTGTTTATGTTTTTGAAAAAAAGTTATTTGCAATGAAGAAGTCATTCGTGTTGCAAAATTCTATCATACAACCTCCACCATTGTTTCTTTCATCAACGTCATATTTTCCTTCTACAGATCGTTCTATTTTGTTTCCAACTATCTCCTTCCAATTGTTACTGAATCTGGGAAGGTGGGTCCTTGTCTGGCATGCTCAGACCTGCCAATAATTTGAATACCAGCCTTTGAGAAATAGAAACTAACTTTATTGCAGTGTGCAGAGCGAGGAGGTAGGCTGAAGTTCCTCAGATTCTACTTCCCTAGCTATGGAGAAGTAGGGCTTGCATGCAATTTGGGCAGCAAGATAGTAGCCATGCAGGCATACTGGGGAGGGAAAATTCTAGAAGGTGGCAGGAAGTCGGAGGTGAGGTGGTTCTTGTTAGACCTCTCACTGCAAAATAAGGCCTGGCTGATGATTTTCCTTCTAATTCATTCCACCTGTTGCTGTGTCCTCTGTTGAGGTCAATTAGTGATCACGTCTGGCATTTCTGTGCAAGTGGGGCAGGCCAAATCTGGCTTGGGCAAGTTTAAGTACTAATGGAAATTTACTGGCATTTATAGGGTCAGGTTACATAATCACCAGCAATTATCAATGCATCTTGATTGTGTGCTTGATCAATTTCAGACTGCAGAACTTGGTAAAAATCTTCAATTTCTTCATCTCTGGGCTTAGGGGCTGGTGCATAAATTTGAATAATAGTCATATTAACTGGTCTTCCTAGTAGGTGTATGGATATTATCCTATCACTGACAGCATTGTACTTCAGGATAGATCTTGAAATGTTCTTTTTGATGATGAATGCAATGCAATTCCTCTTCAATTTGTCGTTCCTGGCATAGTAGACAGCATGATTGTCTGATTCAAAATGGCCAATACCTGTCCATTTCAGCTCACTAATTCCTAGGATATCAATTTTTATGTGTTCCATTTCAATTTGATGATTTCCAATTTTCCTAGATTCGTACTTTGTACATTCCACATTTCTATTACTAATGAATGTGTGCCGTTGTTTCTTCTTATTCTGAGCCATGACACATCAGCAAATGAAAGCTTGACTCCATCCACTTCATTCAGGTCAACTCTACTTTGAGGAAGCAGCTGTCCCCCAGTAGTCTTTTGAGTGCCTTCCAACCTGAAGGGTCCGTCTTCTGGCTCTAAATTAGACAATGTTCTGTTGGTATTCATAAGGTTTTCACTGGCTAGTTTTTTTTCAGAAGTAGATTGCCTGGTCTTTCTTTCTAGTCTGTCTTAGTCTGGAAGCTCAGCTGAAACCTGTCCACCATAGGTGGTATTTGAATACTGGCAGCATAGTGTCCCAGCATCACAGCAACATGCAAGCCCCCACAGTACTACAAACTGACAGACGTTCGTGGGAGATATATATATATATATATATTTTATATTTAGGGAGAGAGAGATAAAGAGAGAGAGATCGTGTTTCTCAAGGAAATGAGTTGTAGAAGCTGGCAAGGCCCAAGCCCACAGGTCAGATGTCAGGCTGGAAGCTTCTCCTGACTCACGTAGCTGTAGGGGCTGATGAACCCAAGATCAGCAGGTCAGATCGCAGGTAGCTAGTTCATAGGCTGTGGAGCCTCACAAATCCCAAGATTGGCAGGAAAGGTGCTAGCTCAAGTCTCAAGACCTAGAGGTTGGATGATGAACAACCAGATGCAAGATCCAGAGTGAGAACCTTTCTGGGCATCCATTTATATACTGTAGGCAGGATACATTCCCAAGGAAACTCCCTCTCAACTGATTGGCTGCTTATAACAGATCTCATCATAATGATTACATAATGATTACATCATTGCATAACTGCCAACCCACTGAGAATCATGGCCCAGTCAAGTTGACACATAACCTTAACCACCACAGTGAACCCGTTGTCAATTTGACATAATCTCTAAATAAATACTATTATGAAATCATACTTGGACGTAACATGATACAACTAGCACACATACAACTGAAAATCCACTAGCCCCATTTACGTCTTATATTTTATAAGTGAAGAAAACAAAAATATTTGGTGTACACATACAAGGAAGATTGTCTACAACTGGTCAGGTGGTTGTAGCTGGTATTTAGAACTACCATCTTCCACCACCCATTCTGTATTCCCTTGGCCCTCAGCAAGCACTTCCACTAGTCATCATTCTTTTCCTGGTGGGGTAACTCAAACGTTCATTCCTGAAGGGTCTGGGTCATTAGTAGTTGTGTTAGAATTTTCTGTAGTTTTCCACTGACTTTAATCACAGGGCATGGTAGCACTAACAGACTCCCTAAGTGACGAGCACTCTCTTCTTAGGTCAACTGATTATAAGAAACTCCCCATGAGGCCATAGGTGCAGACTTGGTGAGGCAGGTAATGTGACAGGAGTGGAGACCGTGGGCATTTGGGCCACTTTCTCATGCAACTTACTTGTGCCTTCAGGTCCTGCTCAGGCCTGATCACAAATATACCACTTCCATTTAATGATGGAGTGCTGTTGTGCATGTCCAACTATGGCTCTGTGGATCAGACAACACTCAGTTTATGATGGGCAGCTCATGCCATATGGTGACGTGTTGGCCCATGCTTAAGCATTCAGTATCTACAAAGGCCAAGTAACAAAGGCTGTTTCTCAGAAGGAGAGTAGTTATCAGCAGATGAAGGCAGGGCTTTGCTCCAAAATCCTAGGGTCTGCACTGTGATTCACCAATAAGGGCCTACCAAAGACTCCAAACAGCTTCTCTGTCTGCCACGAACATTTCAAGCACCATTGGATCAGCTGGATCATATGGCCCAAGTGACAAACAAATGACAAAGCGTATTGCACAGCAGTCTGAATTTGTTGCAGAGCCTTCTGTTGTTCTGGGTTCCTTTCAGAAATAGCAGCTTTTCGAGTCACTTGATAAATAGGCCAGAGCAAATGCAGAATATGTTTCCTGAAAATCCAAAGATGCCCACCAGACTTTGTTCCTCCTTTTTAGTTGTAGGAAGGGCCAGATGCAACAACTTATCCTTCACTTTATTTATTTGTTTTAAATTTTATAGTGTTTTAGGTGAAAGTTTACAGCTCATGTTAGTTTCTCTTCAAAAATTTATACGCATATTGTTTTGTGACATTGGTTGCAATTCCTACAATATGATAGATAGCACTTTCCCCATTTCCACCCGGAGTCCTCGTGTCCATTTGTCTAGTTCCTGTCCCTTCCTGCATTCTTGTCTTGCTCTTGGCTGGAGTTGCCCATTTGATCTAGTATATTTGATTGAACTAACAAGCTCATTCCTCACATGTGTTAGGCCTGTCAAATCTTAGTCTGAAAAGTAGGCTTTGGGAGTGATTTCAGTACTGAGCTAGCAGAGTTTGGGGACCATAATCTTGGGGGCTCTTCCAGTCTCTGTCAGACCACTAAGTCTGGTCTTTTTTTGTGAATTTGAGTTTTGTTCCACATTTTCTCCTGCTCTGTTCAAGACTGTGTTGTGATTCCTGTCAGACCAGTCAGTGGTGGTAGCTGGGCCCTTTGTAGCTGTTCTGGGTTCAGGCTGGTGCAGGCTCTGGTTTATGTGGTTCTTTAGTCCTTTGGGCTAATATTTTCTTTGTGTCTTTGGTTTTCTTCATTCTCCGTTGATCCGGAAGGGATGGGACCAATAGATGTGTCTTAGATGATCGTTTATGAGCTTTTATGACCCTAGATGGTACTCACCAAGGTAGGATGTAGAACATTTTCTTTGTGAACTGTTACGCCAATTGACCTAGATTTACCCTGAGACTTTTGTCTCTAGCCCGCAGCCTCAATGCATTGGCCCTTCAAGTTGTTTGGATGTTGTCTGAGGTATCTAGTGCTTCTATAACAGAAATACCGCAAGTGGATAGCTTTAAGAAAGAGAAATTTATTTTCTTACAGTCTAGTAGGCTGGAAATACAAATTCAGAGCGTAAGCTCCAGGGGAAGGCTTTCTCTTTCTGTCGGCTCTGGAGGAAGGTCCTTGTCATCAATCTTCCCTGGAACTAGGAGCTTCTCCACACAGGAACGTTGGGTCCAAAGGATGCACTCTGCTTCTGGCACTGTTTTCTTGGTGGTGTGAGGTCCCCAACTCTCTGCTTGCTTCCCTTTCCTTTTATCTCTTATAAGAAAAAAGGTAGTGCTGGTCACATCCCAGGGAAACTCCCTTTACTTTGGATCAGGGATGTGACCTTAGTAAGGGTGTTAAAATCTCACCCTAATCCTCTTTAACATAAAATTACAATCACAAAATGGAGGACAACCACACAATACTGGGAACCATGGCCTAATCAAGTTGACACATATTTTTGGGGGACACAATTCAATCCCTGACAGATGTGTCTAGGAAACTTCAAATTGCACTCTGTGTTGCCTTTCCATTCACCAAGTTGACACATGTCTGCTATATAGTTATTGATATTCTCCCTCCTTCCCTTCTTACTCTCATAACCATCAAAGAATATTTTTTATGTGTGTAAACATTTTCTTGAGTTCATATAATAGTGGTCACATACAATATTTGTCTTTTTGTGATTGACTTATTTCACTCAGCATAATGCCCTCTAGATTCATCCATGTTGTGATATGTTTCAAGGGTTCATCATTGTTCTTTATCATTGGGTAGTGTTCCATTGTGTATATGTACCATAATTTTTTATCCATTCATCTGTTGATGAGCATTTAAGTTGTTTCCATCTTTTTGCTATTGTGAATATGGATGTGCAATGTCTATTTATGTGAAGGCCATTATTTCTCTAGGGTATATTCCCAGGAGTGGAATTGCAGTATCGTACGGTATTTCTATTTCTAGCTTTTTAAGGAAGCACCATATCATTTTCCAAAGTGGTTGTACCATTTTACATTTCCACTGGCAGTGCATAAGAGTTCCGGTCTCTCCATAAAATCTCCAACATTTGTTATTTTCTTTTTTCTATTAGTGCCAATATTGCCAGGGTGAGATTGTATCTCATTGTAGTTTTGATTTGCATTTATCTAATGGCTAATGATTGTGAGCATTTCCTTGTGTGTCTGTTAGCTGCCTGAATGTCTTCTTTGGTGAAATGTCTGTTCATATCATGTGCCCATATTTTAATTGAATTACTTGCCTTGTTGTTGTTGAGGTGTTGAATTATTTTGTAGATTTTTGAGATTAGAGCCTTGTCGGATATGTCATAGCCAAAAATTTTTTCCCAGTTTCTAGGTTCTCTTTTTCGTTTTTGGTTATATCATTTGATGAGTGTAAGTGTTTAATTTTTAGAGGATCCCAGCTATCTAGTTTGTTTTCTGGTGTTTGTGCATTATGGCTTTTATCTTATTTATGCCATGTATTAAGGCCCCTAACATTGTTCCTTTTTTTCCTTCTATGATCTTTAACACTTTAAGTTTTATATTTGAGTCTCTGATCCATTTTGAGTTAGTTTTTGTGTATGGTGTGAGGTATGCATCTTGTTTCATTTTTTAACAGAAGGACAACCAGTTATGCCAGCACCATTTATTAAAGAGACTTTTTCCCATTTTACAGTCTGGCCCTTTGTCAAATGTCAGCTGCTCATACCTGTTGAAACCTGTTGCCTTTGGGTCAATTCTGACTCATAGCAACCCTATAGGACAGAGTAGACCTTATTGACTTATTTCACTAAGCATAATGCCTTCCAGATTCATCCATGTTGTGATGTGTTTTGAGGATCTGTCATTGTTCTTTATCATTGTGTAGTGTTCCAAGGGTTTCCAAGGAGTGGCTGGTAGATTCGAACTGCTGACCTTTGGTTAGCAGCCTTAATGCCTAGCCACTGCTACACCAGTGCTCCCAGCTGTCATCTGGGTTCTCAGTGCTGTTCTGTTGGTCAATGTGTTTATCACTGTACCAGTACCAGGCTGTTTTGACTTCCATGCCTGTATAATAGGTTCTAAGGTCAGGTAGTGTGAGTCCTCCCACTTTGTTCTTCTTCTTCAATAATGCTTTACTTGTACTTTCCATATGAAGTTGGTAATTTGTTTCTCCAGCTCACTAAAGAATGCCGTTTGTTGTTATATTGCGTTTGCATTGCGTCTGTAGATTGCTTTGGGTAGTATTGACATTTTCACATCTCACTATCCATGAACACTCTTATATAGGTCTGATTACTTGCAGTAGTGTTTTGTAGTTTTCTTTGTATAGGTTTTTTACATCCCTGGTTAGATTAATTCCTAAGTACTTTATTTTCTTGGGGGCTATTGTAAATGGTATTGATTTTGTGATTCCCTTTTCGAAGTTCTCTTTTTTGATGTACAGAAGTCAAACTGATATTTGTATGTTAATCTTTTATCTTGTTACTTTGCTGAAACTTCTATTAGCTCCAGTACTTTTCTTGTGGGTTCTTCAGAGTTTTCTGTGAATAAGATCATAGTATCTGCAAATAGGGGACGTTTTATGCCTTCCTTAACAATGTGGATACTCTTTATTTTTCTTGCGTTATTGCTGTAGCTATGACTTCCAGCACAATGTTGCATAAGAGTGGTGACAAAGGGCTTCCTTGTCTGGTTCGTGTTATCAAGGGAGAATGTTTTCAGCATTTCTCCATTTCGAATGATGTTGGCTATTGGTTTTGTATGACATGCCCTTTATTATGTCAATGAATTTCCCTTCTATTCCTATTTTACTGAGAGTTTTTTTCAGGAATGGGATTTGGACTTTGTTGAATACTTTTTCTGGGGTGATTGAGATGATCATGTGATTCTTTTGTTTTAAGTATATGGTGGATTATGTTGATTGATTTTCCAATGCAGAACCATACCTGCATACCTGATATGAATCCCACTTGGTGATGATGTATTACTTTTTCTTTGATATGCTGTTGAATTCTATTGGATAGAATTTTGTTGGAAATTTTTGGGTCTGTGTTCATAAGGAATTTTGGTCTGCAATTTTTTCTTTCTTTCTTTCTCTCTCTTTCTTTCTCTCTCTCTCTCCTTCCTTCCTTCCTTCCTTCCTTCCTTCCTTCCTTCCTTCCTTCCTTCCTTCCTTCCTTCCTTCCTTCCTTCCTTCCTTCCTTCCTTCCTTCCTTCCTTCCTTCCTTCCTTCCTTCCTTCCTTCCCTCCTTCCCTCCCTCCCTCCCTCCCTCCCTCCCTCCCTCCCTCCCTCCCTCCCTCCCTCCCTCCCTCCCTCCCTCCCTCCCTCCCTCCCTCCCTCCCTTCCTTTCCTTTCTTTCTTCCTTTCCTTTCTTTCTCTCTCTCTCTTTCTTTCTTGTCATGTTTTTGCCTGGCCTTGGTATCAGGGTTATACTGACTTCACAGAGTGAATTTTGGAGTATCCTTTTCTATGCTCTGAAATAGTTTGAGTAGTACTGCCATAAGGTCCTCTCTGAATGTTTGGTAGAATTCTCCAGTGAAGCCATCTGGGATCACGGTTTTTCTTTTTTTTTTTAAATTAACTATTCAATCTCTTCTTTTGTTATGGGTCTGTTTAATTTTTCTACCCCAGTTTGTGCTAATTTAGGTAGGTAGTGGGTTTCTAGAAATTTTTCTGTTCCTTCTAGGTTTTCAAATTTGTTGGAGTACAATTCTTCATAGTATACTGTTACGATCATTTTTATTTCAGTTGGGTCTGTTGTGATATCCATCTCATTTCTTATTCGGGTTATTTGCTTCCTCTCCTGTTTTTCTTTTGTCAGTTTGGCCAATGGTTTGTCGATTTCATTGATCTTTTCAAAGAAACAACTTTTGGTCTTATTTGTTCTTTCTGTTGTTTTTTTGTTTTCAGTTTCACTTATTTCTGCTCTCACCTTTACTATTTACTTTCTTTCGGTGCTTGTGGGCTGGTTTTGCTGTTATCTTTCTATTTGTTAGAGTTTTAGGGTTAATGTTTTGATTTTGGCCCTTCTTTTTTATGTGTGCATTAGTTGCTATAAATTAACCTGTAAGCATTCCTTTTGCTGTGTTCAACAGATTTTGGTAAGATGTGTTTTCGTTCTCGTTTTAGTCTATGAATTTTTTTTAATTCCAACCTTGATTTCTTGTATTACTGAGTTTTCAAGCAAGGTGTTGTTCAGTTTCCATGTATTTGATTTTTTTCCCTTGCTATTTCTGTTATTGGTTTCTACTTTTATGGCATTATGATCAAAGAAGATGCTTTGTATTACATCAGTGTTTTGGATTATCCTGAGGCTTGCTTTGTGGCCTAAAATGTGGTCTATTCTGGAGAATGTTCCATGTGTGTTGGAAAAGAATGTATACTTGGCTGCTGTTGGGTGGAGTGCTCTGTATATATCTATGAGGTCAAGTTGGTTGATTGTGACCTTTAGATTTTTCATATCGTAACTGAGTTTCTTTCTGGATGTTCAGTCCTTCTTGAAATTGCTGCTTTGAAGTCTCCTACTATTATTGTGGAACTGTCTATTTCTCTTTTTCAATGCTGTTAGAGTTTGTTTTATGTATTTCTGAGCCCGGTCATTGGGTGCATACATATTTGTTATGGTTTTGTCTTCCTCGTGTATTGACTCTTTAATCCTTATATAGTGTCCTTCCTTATCCTTTATGGTGGATTTTGCTGTGTTTTATCGGAGATTAATATTGCCACTTCTACTCTTTTTTGGTTATTGTTTGCTTCACATATTTTTTCCATCCTTTGAGTTTTAGATTGTTTATGTCTTTGTGTCTAAGCTGTGTCTCTTCTAGACAGCATATAGATGGATCTTTTTTTTTTCTTCTTATCTGCCATTCTCTGTCTCTTTACTCCTGGATTTAGTGCATTTACATTCAGTGTAATTACTAATATGTATGAGTTTGCCTTTGTCACTTTGTTGTATTTTTATGTATGGTGTTGGTGGGTTTTTTTGTTGTTGTTTCATTTAAATTTTCTATACTGAGTTCTTTTTGTTTGTGGATTTTCTTTTTATTTCTTTCATTAATGTTGATTTTGTCTTTGCTGAGAATTTATATATATATCTTTCCATAGGTAGTTTTGTTAGCTTCCTTTTTGGTTACCTTGAAATTTGCCTTTATTTTTCTAATTTTAAACAGATCTTTTTTTTTTTTTTCTGATATCGCCTTGACTTCCTTTCCATGTGGAAGTTATATGACTACATTGTTTATTCCCACTCTTTCGTTCTTACATATTGAAGTCTCTGGTTTCCTATTTTCAGTCTTCTAGCTTTGATTTCTGAGAGACAAATTTGCTGGATGTATACTTTTTGGTTGGCAATTTTTTGCCTTCAAGGCTTTATATATGTCATTCCATTGCCTTCTTGCCAGCATGGTTTCTGCTGAGCAACCAGAGTTTAGACTTACTAGTTCTCCTTTGTAGGTGACTTTTTGTTTATTCCTAGCCACTCTCAGGATTAATTCTTTGTCTTTGGTTTTGGCAAGTTTGATTATGGTATGTCTTGGTGACTTTCTTTTGGGGCCTATCATGTGTGGGTTTTTCTGAGCTTCTTGGATAGATATTTCCTTGTCTTTCATGATGTTAAGGAAATTTTCTGCCAGTAAATCTTTAACAATTCTCTGTGTTTTCCATTATCTTTCACTGTCCTGGAACTCCCATCACTCGTGAGTTTTTCCTTTTGGTTGTATCTCACATAATTATTAGGCTTTCTTTATTTTTTCTCATTCTTTTTTCTGATTTTTCCTCAAATGAACAAATTGGTGCCAAGGGATTTATCTTCAGTCTCACTAATTCTGACTTCCATTGTCTCAATTCTGCTCCTATAATCTTCTATTGAGTTGTCCAATTCTGAAATTTTGTTGTTAATCTTTTGAATTTCTAGTTGCTGCATTTGTATGGTTTCAGTAGCCTATTTATTCTCTCATTTTTGTTCTTGTATTTGTTTTCTGAATTCTGCTATTGCTTTGTCTGTGTGTTCCTTGGTTTGGTCTGTGTTTTTCTTTGTCTCCTTGATCACTTGGAGAGCTCTGTGTATTAGTCTTTTGAATTCTTTATCAGGTAGTTCCATTGCCTTATCTTCCACTGGGACATTTTCTGGTTCTTTATTTTGGTCGCTTGTTGGAGCCATCTTGCCCTGCTTGTTTATGTGATTTGATATTGACTGTTGTCTCTGAGGCATCAAAAAGTTATTATATTTATTTATTTTATGTTTATTTACTGTATCCTGAATATTTGGGCCTGTGTGCTACTCTGGTCATTAATCTGGCCACGTTGAAGCTCTCACCTCTTTTCTCCAGGTGGGCCTGGGACTCTGTTCATTGTTCTTGCAGAGCTGCTGAGGATGTAGGGGGTGTTTTGGGTGAGGTGATGTATCTGTCCTGCCGGTCACCTGGCTGTGGGTGCAGGGGGTATTCTCTCTGGTCATTGGGCTGGGTCTTGTGTTTGTACTTTGCCACCTGCCAGATGGTCAGGGTGAAGGTGCCTGTGTCATAGGTCACCAAGTGTGTGGTATGGGGATTCTCACCTACAATCCTAGGTGGGCAGGGCTGTGTGAAGGTGTTCAGAACAGGTACAGGTCTCTGGTTGCAGTGGGGGTTGATGAGAGGGGCAAGGTGAGGGGCTGTTGGCTGGTACTGGGTGCCCATATGGAGATTGTGCCCCTGTCCACTGCAGTGTGTACTGGGGGAATGGTGCGTCTGGTTTTGGGGTGCCCAGTGCTGTTGGCTGAAGGGATTGTGGGTGGGGCACCACTTCCACTTGTTCTCAGGCTCCCATCATGAGTGGCTGGATGGAGTAGGTGGTACCACCAGCCCTCAGACCCCTCCTATGGTGGTTAAGGCCCCTTCTTAGGGGGGTAGGGCATTGTCAAATGCCACAGATCTGCAGGTCCCACTTGGCTGCTGTAGGTGAAAATGGGCTTGCACTAAGAATCCTGCCCACTTTGTTCTAATGGGTATATGCAGTGCTGGGTCAGCCAGCAAGACACTGGTGTGGGTGCAGAACGCTGCAAGTTGGTGGACCCCTTGTGCCAGTAGCTGGGCTAAGGGGCAGACACCTAAAACTGGGCTGGGAAATATAGGCTTATGGAGTGCAGTGGTGTCTAATGTCATAGATTTGCAGCTCCTACTTGGCTGCTGTCACTGAAAATGGGCTTCAGTTGTGAACTCTGACTGCCTTATGCCAATGTGTACGTGTTGGCACTGGTGTTGGTGATCACATGTGGTGGAGGGCCCTGCAAGCCCATGGACCCCCTGTGCAGTGGCTGGACAAAAGGGCACATACCTCAGGACTGGGGCTGTGAGTTCGCAGCTTAGGGAGTATGGTGATATTGAATGCTGACAGATTGGTATCGGAGTGGGAAGGGGTTAAGAAAAGGGGAAGGAGTTCTCCTCAGCCCATGGAGCTCTGATAGGGGGAGGGGCTGCAGTACACGTGGTGAGTTGGGAGTGTTCGCTTAACTTTTGCAGGCCTGGTGTCAGTCCTATATGATTCTGGAGGTGTGTGTAGAGTAGCTTCTGCTTAGCTGCATCAGGGTTTCAGCTTTGTATGCTGCCGTTTGCTCCAATATGTCTGTGCAGGTTTGGTGATCCGACAATCCATGATTCTCTGTTTCCACAGTTTTGGAATTGTCTCTCCTTCTACCTATCGCTAAGTCCAGTTCTTCAGCTTTGTCTTTGATGTTTAGAGTTCCTAGATTGTCATATATATCTCATTCACTTGTTTTTTTGGGGGGGTCTTTGTTGTCAGAGGGATGACACAAAGTGTCAGAATAAAAGGGGTTTATGTTTTTTCTTGGGAAGGTAGCTTAGCAGACGAAGATGGAGTAATCTCTTCAGAGGTGGTCGAGAGGACTGGTTCTGTTGGCAGGAGTGATTCAATGAAATTTAAGGGTTCAGTGACCCCAGCTTCGTGATTATCTGCCCGTATGTCCCTATCTTGTTTCAGGATCCCATTTCTTCCCAACCAATGTCCTTACTTTAACTTCACACACCATTCAAAATTGAAAATCAATTGGTGTTGTAATTCAGCCACTCTTACGGAAAAGACTCTGGGTTTGGTTTTCAGCAATATCAACCGTGTTACTATAAGAAATAAAACTTTCTTTCAAGGCACAAGTGGCAACTTTAAGGTTGTTTATATGCTGCTTGAGCTGTGGCTCTGAAGCCGTGAGTTTATTTCTTTCTTTTACCACTTCGTCTAGTGAAAATAGGACCAACCAACTAGATTCTGTGTTATATTTCTCATTCTCACAAAATTGTGCAAAAGTATTAAACATGTTATCACCCAGAGCCTTGCCTCTCACCAATACTGCATCCATTATTGGTGATATTTTGCATATTTCCATTCCCACCTGTCATGGGTTGAATTACGTCCCCCCAAAAATGTGTGTATTAAGTTGGTTAGGCCATGATTCCCAATATTCTGTGTTGTCCTCCATTTTGTGATTGTAATTTCATGTTAAAGAGGATTAGGGTGGGATTGTAACACCCTTATCAGGTCACATCCTTGATCCAATGTAAAAGGAGTTTCCCTGGGGTGTGGCCTGCACTGCCTTTTATCTCTCAAGAGATAAAAGGAAAGGTAAGTAATCAGGGAGCTGGGAACCTCACACCACAAAGAAAGCAGTATCGGGAGCAGAGCACGTCCCTTCTTTGGACCTGAGGTTCCTGCACTAAGATGCTCCTAGACCAATTGAAGACTGATGCATCACAAGGACCTTCTCAGAGCCAACAGAGAAAGAAAGCCTTCTCCTGGAGCCAGCACCCTGAAATTCAGACTTCTAACCTACTGAACTGTGAGAGAATAAACTTCTTTTTGTTAAAGCCATCCACTTGTGGTATTTCTGTTATAGCAGCACTAGATGACTAAGACATCACCTCATGCCATTATTAGCAGTGCCCTCTTTACTGCTGGAAGCAGATTCTTCAACATCTTTAAGACTAACCAGACTCGACAGCCATTTAGAAAACTCATCCTTACAATTTTGTTTCTAGAGAAACAAAATGAGTGATATATATGTGTGTGTGTGTATGTTTGTGTGTATATATATATGTATCAAGGAAATGGCTCATGAGGTTGTAAATGCTGGCAAGTCCCAAGTTGTGAGTCAGGGGTCAGGCTGGAGGCTTCTTCTGACTTATGTGACTTCAGGTGCTGATGAACCCAAACTGGCAGGGCAGATGGTAGGCCTCTGGTTCACAGGTTATGGAGGCTGACAAATCCCAAGATTGGCAGGTAAGCTGCTAGCTCAAGTCCCATGAACAAGAGGACAGATAATGATAAGCTGGGTGTACGATCCAGTGTGAGAACCTTTCTGGAATATCCATCTACACATTGAAGGCAGGTCTCACCCCCAAGGAAACTCTCTTTCAAGTGGTTGGCTGCTCATAGCAGATCTCATCATGAAGTGGATGACATCCTTCCATAACTGCAAAACAACTGAGAATCATGGCCTCATCAAGTAGACACACAACCTTAACCACCACAGAGACTGAGAGTAAACTAGGCTAGAAAAACTTAGGTTTGGGAAAGTGGGGTGAAAGCGTGATGTGATCAGATAGTAGATCAGAGAATATTTTATACTAAGGTCAGTCTATACTCCAACAGGGGCCCTTAAAGTGGGTTACTATGTTAACTCTGAGTCCTTGAGTAAAGTATATTATTAAATGCTTGGCTACTAACAGAATATTTGGTGGCTCGAACTCACCCAGTGGCACCGTGGAGAAAGACCTGGTGATCTGCTTTGTAAAGGTGTACAGTTCTTTCCTGCATGAGTAGGGTTGCGATGAGTTGGAATCAATTTGACAGCAACTGGAAAATGTTGGCTTAGGCTGAGGGTGGGCCAAAGTTTAGGGACTTGGGGGAAGGAGAGGAGCTTAACCAAGGTGTGGTTAATGAGCAATTTATTTCTGATTGATCAGTGAGGACAAGCAATTCAGTTACTCATTTATGAGGCAAGAAATGAGGTCAGAAACGAGAATTTGGAGGGTCTGTGTCTGACCTTGCATAGGCAAATAAGGGGCAACTGTAAGTCTTATCTAAGTTACATGGGGAAGAGTGGTGACAAAGTTTCATTGTTTTAAAGTCAGGAAAAGTGATGGGCTGACTCCCAGGAGAAGCTCGTAAGGGAGGCATGTTCTATTTGTTTAGTTCTGGTTCAGGCTTGGGGATAAGCACAGTACAGGCCCTGTAGGAAGGAGAGAAGCTTGACTGGAATCTAGTCAAGACAAAGCCCAACCAAAACCCTTTGCCAGAGAGTCAATTCCGACTCATAGCAACCCTATAGGACAGATTAAAACTACCCCATATGGTTTCCAAGGAGCACCTGGTGGATCCAAACTGCTGGCCTTTTGGTTAGCAGCCATAGTTCTTAAACACTATGCCACCAAGGTTTCCTAAGACAAAGCAGAGGGTAAGAAATGGGCTATTGTGAACACTTAATCACTAGTAAAGAGGCAAAGACAGGGCAAAGAGCTCCAGGCAAAGGACTCTGTGAAGATTTCAAGGTGGAAAAATCCATGGGAGCTGGAAGAACTGAAAAGACAGAAATAAGTGAAGTAACAAATGAAAGAGGAATAGTTGATAAAAATGAGGTGGGAAAGATGAACAGATCATTGAGCACACTTGCTCACATTAAGGATTTTGGTTTATTTGGAAACTCTGCTGGCGTAGTGGTTAAGTGCTACAGCTGCTAACCAAATGGTCAGCAGTTCAAATCCACCAGGCACTCCTTGGAAACTCTATGGGGGCAGTTCTACTCTGTCCTCTAGGGTCGCTATGAGTCAAAATCGACTCGTCGGCACTGGGTTTGGTTTTTTGGTTTATTTGAAAAGGTATGGGTAAACAGGGAAGGATTTTAAATAGTGTCTTGTCTCTTAGCAGGATTATTCCCATACAAACATAAAAACATGTCAAAGATTTTGTTTACACTAATTAGATAGTAGAAAAGAACCATTTCAGGTAAAGGAAAAGACAATACACAATACAGGAGAGGTCAGCACAACTGGACTAAAGCAAAAGCAAAGTAGTTTCCTGAATAAACCGAAGGCTTTGAAGGCCATAGTAGCAGGGACACGGGTCTGGGGACCATGGTTTCAGGGGACATCTAGGTCAATTGGCATTACAAAATGTATTAAGAAAACGTTCTGCACCCCACTTTGGAGAGTGGCATCTGCGGCCTTAAACGCTAGCAAGCAGCCTTCTAAGATGCATCAGTTGGTCTCAACCCAGCTGGAGCAAAGGAGAATGAAGAACAACAAAGTATATATGAGTCCAAGAGACAGAAAGGGCCACATAAACTGGAGAGTACATCAGCCTGGGACCAGAAGAACTAGGTGGTGCCTGGCTACCACTGATGACTGCCCTGACAGGGAACACAACAGAAAATTCCTGATGGAACAGGAGAACAGTGGGATGCAGACATCAAATTCTTGTCAAAAGACCAGGCTTAATGGTCTGATCGAGACTGGAGGGACCCCAGAGGTCATGGTCCCTGGACCCTCCTTTAGCCCAAGACTGAAACCATTCCTGAAGTCAACTCTTCAGACAGTGACTGGACTGGACTATAAGACAGAAAATGATACTGGTGAGGAGTGAGCTTCTTGGCTCAAGTCGATACAGGAGATTAGTGGGTAGCTCCTGTGTGGAGGCGAGATGAGAAGGCAGAGGGGGACAGGAGCTGGTTGAGTGAATACAGGGAATACAGGGTGGAGAGGAGGAGCGTGTTGTCTCATTAGGGGGAGAGTGGCTAGGTGTACATAGCAAGATGTGTATAAGTTTTTGTATGAGAGACTAACTTGATTTGTAAACTTTCACTTAAAGCACGATAAAAAAAAGAGACATATAAAAAAAAAGATTTTGTTTAAATCACTAATTAATGAGGAAACAAATAAGATGTTCCCACTAGTTTAAAGGAGAATCCAAAGAGCACATAAATCTATAGGCTATCAGGAATGCTAATACGAATTTGCTTAACAGAGCAGCCTATATTCACAGGTTACGTTTCCATCTCTAGAGGTATGAATTGCATTTCTATGTACAAGGTTTCCTGGGTGGGGTAAACCCTGAACTACTAGCTGAAAGGCTGGCAGTTCAAAAGCACCCAGAGTGGCCTTGGAAGACAGGCCTGGCAATCTGCTTCCTAAAAGTCACAGCCCTGAAACCTATGGAGCAGTTCTGCTCTGCATACGTGGAGTTGCCACAAGTTAGAATCAACCTAATGACAACTAACAACAGCAACAACAAATAACAACAGCGTGGGCAAGAATAGTTTGTATTATTATCAGTTTTCTATAAGTTAAAGAGTTGTGAATTTGAACATACACAGTGAAAGGTGGACATAACCTGGAAGGGTGTGCTTGACACCATTCACTCCCAAAGGACTGAAGATTCCTAGGATTTGGCATAGGAAGGAGGGCTAAGATAGGCAGTCTCTAAAATGGCTTGCGATGATCCTTACTTCTAGCTGTTAATGTCAGTAACTCTCTCCCCCTGAAGGTCGGCTAGGCCTAGTAATTGTCTTCTAACAAATATAACAAAAGTAATGTCATGTCACTTTTGAGATTAAAAAAGAATAGTTGTCGAGAAGTCAGCCTCAACTCATGGTAGCCTGAAGTGTGTTAGAACTGTGTGTGGGTTTTCAGTGGTTGGGTTTTTGGAACTAGATTGCCAGGTCTTTCTTCTGAGGTGCTCTAGGTGTACTGAAGGCTCCAACCTTTCAGTTAACTGCCAAGCTTATTCACTATTTATATCACACATTAAGTTACAAAAACCTTCCATCTTGAGCACTACCTCTTGTTTTCCTGCTCATTCACTCTAAGAGAAGCCAGCTGTCAGGTTGTGAGCTGCCGTATGGAGAGGCCTATGCAGCAAGAAACTGATGCCTCTGGTCAACAGCCACATGAGTATAAGCTTGGAAGTGGGTCTTCTGAGGCCAGCCAGTGACTAGTGATTGAGTTGGAACTTTATCCTCCTCTGGATGAGCACTGAGATGACTGCAGCCCCAGGCTACACCTTAATAGCAGTCTTGTGAGAGAACTTGGGTCATGGAACCCAGCTACATTCATGGCCTTGACCCCCAGAAACTGAGATAAGAAATGTTTGTTATTTACATTGCTAAGTTTTGGGGTAATTGATTACTCAGCAGTAGATTACCGATCCAAAGGTCCATGGACTAATCAATGACTGGCTGACCAGGAGATTTAAACATACCTTAAATTTCCATTTGGAGTTATAACTATAGTTATAAAAGATTGAGAGATCCCAAGCCCAATATTATAATTTTGGTAAAGTGTCTTAACTACAGTTGTTTAGCCACCAAGTGATGGGCCTGGGTCTGGATTTCAGACTTTCTCCTGACCTGAAGGGCAGTGCTCAGGTATTCGTTTATTCAAATTTTACATAAACATTACTTAACTATGTTCTTGGCCCTGGAGAAAACCCTAGTGGCATAGTGGTTAAGAGCTTTATGGGTGCTAACCAAACAGTCGGCAGTTTGAATCCATCAGGAGCTCCTTGGAAACTCTATGGGGCAGTTCTACTCTGTCCTATATGGTTGCTATGGGTTGGAATCGACTCTACAGCAACAGGTTTTGGATGGCCCTGGAGGTGTAGAAGGAAAAAATATAGTATTTTCTGTTTTCAAGGCACTCACACTGTAATGCAATGTGCAGGTGGGTGATAATGTAACGTGCAGTGTTGTGATACTGGAGTAAAGTACGCACAATGCTTTCAGCCTCAGAACTGTATAGGCTGCCACGGTGAAAGCATGGAAAAGAACTGATGAATATATATTTTTAAATTTTTAAACAATTAAGTTATTTTCAACCAACTTTAGATATTGTGGTCATTGTTGGCCCCAGATCACTACTTTTTTAATCCAAAAACTTGAAACAATATATTTTTAAAAAGTGTTCACTAAGGGTGGGGTGATCAGGAATTATATAGTGTACTCTTGACACTTGGCTTTTAAATGTGTCCAAGAAATCCTAGAGGGAGAAGGCATACAGCAAAGCCTAAATCGAATCTGCCCTTGCCTTAATCCCACTTTCCTTAAAGCACTTTTTGCTGAGATCATACAGAACTATGCCTTAAAAAACATAATGTAGCTTCAGGTTTTAGCTCCTGCTGTTTTCCTCATTTCTTTGCTTATTGTTGTTGTTATTAGCTGTCATCAAGTCAGCCCCCAACTCATGGGGACTGTAGCACAACAGAATTGGACCATTGTGATTATAGGGTTTTCACTGGCTGCTTTTTGGAAGTAGATTGACCTTTCTTCCTAGTCGTTAGTCTGAAAGTTCCTCTGAACTTTGTTCAGTGTCACAGCAAAATGCAAGCCTCCATGGACAGATGAGTGGTGGCTATGTTTGAAGTGTGTTGGACAGGAATTAAACCCAAGTCTTCTGTGTGGAAGGTGAGAGTTCTACCACTGAACCAGCACTGAGACTGCCCTCTACGTCTTTGCTTAGTGAACTCCTAATCACCCTTCATGTCCATCTTCAATATCACTCTGCTCTGCCTTCCTCAGTTTCCTCTGGCAGAGTTGGTGATCCTCTCCTGGGTATCACCTCCAGTCCGACTGTTATTAGCAACACAGCATGTTCTAACCCTGGGGAAGAGATCAGGCCAGGGGCTTTGATTAGTGGGGGTACAGCACCTGCTCTTAGTCTCTCCATGAAGTTCAGCATTTAGGCTTTGCTCAGGCTTTTCTAACATCTTTTCATCATGGCCTAAAGAAATTTCATGTCAATATTTTATTTTTAAAAAATTGTTTAAAAGGTCTAACTTTTTAATAACAGAACTTCCTATACATGAAAATCACCCATCGAACCCCCTATGGAGTGCAGTTCTACTCTGACACACATGGGGTCATCATGAGTCAGAATCGACTCAATGGCAACTGGTAAGAACAGTTTAATCCTGACTCCCCCATTCACAAGATTTGTGAACCTGAACAAATTGTTGACATCTTTAAATCCCAGTTATCACATTTGTAATGGAGAAAACAAAACCCGTTTCACATAAGATTTGTTGGGATGATTTATATAAATAGACTCTGTAGGACTGGCACCCCTTTCTCTAACTAATAAATCTGCTTCCAGCTTCTGGAATACTACTTTCTGCTAGCTTTCCACCTACTTTTCTCTCTGTTCATTTTTTAAAATTTTTATTGTGCTTTAAGTGAAAGTTTACAAATCAAGTCAATCTCATACAAAAATTTATATACACCTTGCTATATACTCCTAATTGCTCTCCCCCTAATGACACAGCCCACTCCTTCCCTCCACTCTCTCTTTTCATGTCCATTCCACCAGCTTCTAATCCAGTCTGGCCTCTCATCTTGCCTCCAGATAGGAGATGCCAACGTAGTCTTAAGTGTCTACTTGATCCAAGAAGCTCGTTCTTCACCAGCATCTTTTTCTATCCCATTGTCCAGTCCAATCCCTGTCTGAAGAGTTGGCTTTGGGAATGGTTCCTGTCCTGGGCTAACAGAAGGTCTGGGGGCCATATCCACTGGGGTCCTTCTAGTCTCAGTCAGACCATTAAGCCTGGTCTTTTTATGAGAATTTGGGGTTTGCATCCCACTGCTTTCCCGCTCCCTCAGAGGCTCTCTGTTGTGTTCCCTCTCAGGGCAGTCATTGGTTGTAGCCAGGCACCGTCTAGTTCTTCTGGTCTCAGCGTGATATAGTCTCTGGTTTATGTGGCCCTTCCTGTCACTTAGGTTCGTAATTACCTTGTGTCCTTGGTGTTCTTCATTCTCCTTTGGTGCAAGTGGGTTGAGACTGATTGATGCATCTTAGATGGCTGCTTGCTAGCATTTAAAACCCCAGATGCCTCTCTCCAAGGTGGGATGCAGAATGTGTTCTTAATAGATTTTGTTATGCCAATTCACTTAGATGTCCCCTGAAACCGTGGTTCCCAAACTCCTGCCCCTGCTACACTGGCCTTCGAAGCATTCAGCTTATTCAGGAAACTTCCTTGCTTTTGGTTTAGTCCAGTTGTGCTGACCTCTCCTGTATTGTGTGTTGTCTTTCCCTTCACCTAAAGTAGTTCTTATCTACTATCTAATTAATAAAAGCCCCTCTCCCTCCCTCCCTCCCCCCATTCTTTTAAGTGACCTCTTCTGACTCTTATTAAATTTTATTATATTTCTAAATTTTGAAGCCATTCTGGGCTCTGTCCTGGACCGTTTTCTCTCTCTATGTCCCTCCGTGCCTTGGTTGATCTCATTTGCTTCCATGAACTTTAGATATCATCTATATGCTAATTACTACCAAATTCACACCCTTACTTGTATTTCCACCACCTACGTGTCTTCTGAGGAGCCCTGGTGGTGCAGTGGTTAAGTGCTCAGCTGCTAACCAAAAGCTTGGGAGTGAGCCCATCAGCCACTAGGTGGGAGAATGATGTCACAGGAGGCTTCTGTAAAGATTACAGCCTTAGAAACCCTGTGGGACAGTTCTACTGTGTCCTATAATGTTGCTTTCAGTTGGAATCACCTCAACGGCAATTTTTTTTTTTTTTTCAGTTTGGATTTTTATTCTAAGTGTCTTAAAAGTAAGGTTTAGAAAATAGAACTTGTAAATATCATTCCACCCCTCCTCCACATCCCCAAAGGCTCTTCGGCCAGGTCTCTCTATCTCAACACATGGCATTTCTCTACACCTTGTTGATAATGCCAGAAAATAGGAAGCCATCTCTGATACCTGTCTTTCTCTCCTCCACATGGAATATCACACATATATGTTTTTATCCATAATCAGCGCCACTCTTCTGGTTCACAACTTCACTGTCTCTCCAGTACACTAGATTCTTTTTCAATAACATATTTATTGAGACATAATTCACATACCCTAAAATTTACACATTTAAAGTACACAAAGGATCCTGGGAGTGCAAGTGGTTTGTGATCAGATGCTAACATAAAGAATGACAGTTGAATCTCACCCAGTGGCTCCATGGATGAAAGACCTAGCGAACTGCTTCTGTAAAGACTACAGCCAAGAAAACCCTATGGAACGGTTTTGCTCAGCAACACGTGGAGTAACCATGAGTTGGAGCCTACATGACAGCAGCTAACAACGACAGCAAAGTCAGTATATTCACAAACATATAGAACCATCACAAATATCTATGTTTACAACATTCTCATCACCCCCAAAAGAAACTGTACACATTTAGCAGCCACTCATTTCCCTCCTCACACCATCCAAGCCCTAGAGAACCACTAATCTACTTTGTTAATTTGTCTATCCTGGACATTTTATATAAATGGAATAATACAATATGTGGTCTTTTGTGACTGGTTTCATTCACTTAGCATAGTATTTTCAAGATTCATCGTATTGTAGATGTATCAGTACTTTCTTATCTTGTATGGCTAAATAGAAGCCCTGGTGGAGCAGTGGTTAAGAGCTTGGCTGCTAATCAAGAGGTCAGCAGTTCAAACCCACCAGCTGCTCCTTGGAAACCCTATGGGGGCAGTTCTACTGTCCTATATGGTTGCTATGAATTGGAATTGACTCAATGTCCATAGTTTGGTTTTTGGATGGCTAAATAATATTCCGCCCCCCCCCATATATCTGTGAGTTTGTCATTCTGTGGTGGTTTGCACATTGCTGTGATGCTGGAAGCTATGCCACTGGTATTCAGATACCAGCAGGGTCACCCATGGATGACAGGTTTGGGCTGAGGTTTCAGACTAACAGACTAGGAAGAAGAACCCGGCAGTCTACTTCTGAAAAGCATTAGCCAGTGAAAACCTTATGAATAACAGTGGAACACTGTCTGATATAGTGCTGGAAGATGAGTTAATATGACTATTATTCAAATTTATGCACCAACCACTATGACCAAAGATGAAGAAATAGAAGATTTTTATCAGCTGCTGCAGTCCGAAATTGATCGAACATGTAATCAGGATGCTTTGATAATTACTGGTGATTGGAATGCTAAAGTTGGAAACAAAGAAGGATCAGTAGTTTGAAAATATGGTCTTGGTGATAGAAACAATGCTGGAGATTGAATGACAGAATTTTGCAAGACCAACGACTTCTTCATTGCAAATACCTTCTTACACTAACATAAATGGCGACTATACACATGGCCCTCTCCAGGTGGAACACACAGGATGAAATTGCCTACATCTGTGGAAAGAGACAATGGAAAAGCTCAATATCATCAGTCAGAACAAGGCCAGAGGCCGACTGTGGAACAGACCATCAATTGCTCATACGCAAGTTCAAGCTGAAACTGAAGAAAATCAGAGCAAGTCCACGAGAGCCAAAATATGACCTTGAGTATATCCCGCCTGAATTTAGAGACAATCTGAAGAACAGATTTGACTCACTGAACACTAGTGGCCAAAGACCAGACAAGTTGTGGAATGCCATCAAGGCCATAATACGTGAAGAAAGCAAGAGGTCATTGAAAAGACAGGAAAGAAAGAAAAGACCAAGATGGTTGTCAGAGGACACTCTGAAACTCGCTCACAAACGTTGAACAGCTAAAACAAAAGGAAGAAATAATGAAGTAAAAGAACTCAATGGAATATTTTAAAGGGTGGCTCGAGAAGACCAAGTATTATAATAACAAGTTCAAGAGCTGGATAAAAAAAACCAAAAGGGAAGAACACTCTCGGAGTTTCTCAAGCTGAGAGAACTGAGGAAAAAATCCAGGCCTCAAGTTGCAGCAGTGAAGGATGCTATAGTGAAAATATTAAATGACGCAGGAAACATCAAAAGAAATTGGAAGGAATCCACAGAGTCATTATACCAAAAAGAATTAGTTGATGTTCAACCATTTAAGAGGTAGCATATGATCGGAAACCGATTGGTACTAAAGGAAGAAGTCCAAGCTGCTCCGAAGGCATGGGTGAAAAACAAGACTCCAAGAATTGATGGAATATCAACTGAGATGTTTCAATGAATGGATGCAGCCCTGGAGGTGCTCAATTGTCTATGCCAAGAAATATGGAAGACAGCTTCCTGGCCAACTGACTGGAAGAGATCCATATTTATGCGTATCCCCAAGAAAGGTGATCCAGCCAAACGCAGAAATTATAGAATATCATTAATATCGCACACAAGTAAAATTTTGCTGAAGATCATTCAAAAACAGCTGTAGCAGGTTATCGACAGGGAACTGCCAGAAATTCAGGCCAAATTCAGAAGAGGACATGGAACCAGGGATGTGATTGCTGATGTCAGATGGATCCTCGCTGATCACAGAGAATACCAAGAGAATGTTTAACTGTGTTTTATTGACTAAGCAAAGGCATTCGACTGTGTGGATCATAACAAACTACGGATAACATTGCGAAGAATGGGAATTCCAGAACACTTAATTGTGCTCACGAGGAAACTTTACATAGATCAAGAGACAGTTGTTCGGACAAAGCAAGGGGATACTGATTGGTTTAAAGTCAGGAAAGGTGTGCATCAGGGTTGTATCCTTTCACCATACTTATTCAATCTGTATGCTGAGCAGATAATCTGAAAAGCTGGACTATGTGAAGAAGAACAGGGCATCAGGATTGGAGGAAGACTTATTAACAACCTGCATTATACAGATGACACAGCCTTGCTTGCTGAAAGTAAAAAGGACTTGAAGCACTTACTAATGAAGATCAGAGACCACAGCCTTCAGTATGGATTGCACCTCAACATAAAGAAAGCAAAAATCCTCACAACTGGACCAATAAGCAACATCAAGATAAACAGAGAACAGATTGAGGTTTTCAAGGATTTCTTTTTACTTGGATCCACAATCAACAGCCATGGAAGCAGTAGTCAAGAAATCAAACAAAGCGTTGCATCGGGTAAATCTACTGCAAAGGACCTTGGTAAAGTGTTGAAAAGCAAAGATGTCACCTTGAAGACTAAGGTGCGCCTGATCTAAGCTGTGGTATTTTCAATCACATCATATGCATGTGAAAGCTGGACAATAAATAAGGAAGACTGAAGAAGAATTGACCCCTTTGAATTGTGGTGTTGGAGAAGAATATTGAATATACCACAGACTGCCAAAACAATGAACAAATCTGTTTTGGAAGAAATGCAACCAGAATGCTCCTTAGAAGGATGATGGGTGAGACTGCTTCGTTCATACTTTGAACGTATTGTCAGGAGGGATCAGTCCCGGGAGAAGGGCATCATGCTTGGTAAAGTGCAGGGTCAGCGGAGAGGAGGAAGACCTTCAAAGAGATGGATTGACACAGTGGCTGCAACAATGAGCTCAAGGATAACAATGATTGCGATGATGTCGCAGGACCCTGCATTGTTTTATTCTGTTGTGCATGGGGTCGCTAATGAGTTGGAACCGACTCTATGGCACCTAACAACAACAACAAATAATATTCCATTGTATGCACATAATATATTTATTTAGTCACTTGAAAGCTTTGTTCAGAGGTATCAGGAAGGTTTCTTGCATATTTAGACAATTACTGGCATAGGCTTTACTCTGAGATAGGTCAGTCATTTGTTAAATAGATTAACAAGATTTTCCTATATAAGCTTTGCGAAATATTGGTTTGGAACCACAGGTTTTTTTTTTTTTTTTCTGAGTTTATTTATTTGTAGTTGTTGAGAATATACACATTCTCAATCATTTCTGCATGTACAACTCAGTGACACTGATTACATTCTTTGAGTTGTGCAACGATTCTCACCCTTCTTTTCTGAGTTGTTCCCCCCTCAGTAACATAAATTCACTGCTCCCTAAATTTCCCGTCAAATCTTTTGAGTTGCTGTTGTCACTTTGATCCCATATAAATAGTTCTTAAAAGCACGTAATGCTCAAGGTAGACATTTTTTACTAGTTAAGCTAAACTATTGTTTGGTTTTAAGAAGACTTCAGTGGATATTTTTGGTTGATAGTCTAAAGATTATCTCAGGGCAATAGTTTCAGGGTTTCATCCACCCTCCATGGCTCCAGAAAGTCTGCAGTCCCTGAGAGGCAGTTGTTCTTGGAGGCAATTAGCCACACATTCCATATCCTCCTCCTATTCCTGACGCTCCTTCTGTTGCTTCAGGTCAACAGAGACCAATTTCTGTGTCTTGGGTGGCCACTTGCAAGCTTTGAAGACCCCAGGAACTACACATAAATTAGGAGGTAGAACAGAAGCACTAAACACATTATTAGGCCAATAAACTGGGATGTCCCGTGAAAACACGACCCTAAACCTCCAAACCAAAGAACCAAATTTATAAGGTACTAGATTCTATACGAGCAGCCTCAGCAGCTACTTGTTTTTGTTGTAAATATATCTATCACACAACTTATGTCAATTCAACTTTTTACAAGTGTACAGCTTATTGACGGCAATTACAATAATCAACTTGGCAGCCCTACCTTTAATCAATGTGCTTTTTCCATCATTATTAACCTTCTTTTTTCCCCTTCCTCCCATCCCTGGTAACTGCTAATAAATTTTGATCTGATACATTTGCCTTTTCTTGTCTTTTTATGTAAGCGAGATCATACAATATTTGTCCTTTTGTGATTGATTTATTTCAATCAGTGTACTGTCTTCAAGCTCCATCGATATTGTAGCATGTATCAAGACTTCATTTCTCCTATTGACTGAGTAGTATTCCATTGTATATATATACAACATTTTGTTTATCCCTTTAGGTTTTTTTCCACCTTTTGGCTATTGTGAATAGTGCTGCAATGAACAAACTGATGTACAAGTTCCTGTTTGAGTCTCTGCTTTCAAGACTTTAGGGAATCTACCTAGGAGTGAAATTCCTGAGTCATATGGTAGTTCTAGTTTTAGCCTTTTGAGTAACTGCCACATATTTTTCCACAATGGCTGTACCATTTTGCATTCCCATTAGCAATGGATAAGGGTTCCAATTTCCCCACATCCTTGACAACATTTGCTATTTTCTTTTTTTGTATTTTTTTAAAATCTTAGCCATTAAATGATTAATTTCTTTTATGAGGATCAGCACAAAACTGGTTCCTATGAGGTGGAGGTTAAAGATGTCCCAAACGTCCAACTTTTCCAAGCTGTTATACTGCTCGATCATCTCTAACATCAACTACTCCCTCTCCCCTCAGCACTCTCCTTCCCATCTTTGGGTTTCCTAATTTGCAACATGTCACAGAACTCACAAACCCCATTGTGGAGCCTGGCAAGTCCCAAATTCGTGGGTCAGGCATAGGCTTCTCCTGACCTACGAGGCTACAGGGGCTTAAGAACCCAAACCAGCAGCAGAGACCCACAGGAGATGGCACAGTGGGCTTCCCTGCCCAAGGAGAGAGAAGGTTGAGTGCCTAGGGCCAGGGAGAGGCTTGCCTGCAAGCACAGCTGGGAGAATGCTGTCCTATTGGGGAAGAACTGTATCCTTGAGTGTTCCTGAGCCTGAATTGTAACCTGTTACTTCCCTAATAAACCCCACAATCTTAAGTATGGTTTGTGAGTTCTGTGTGGCCATTGTAATGAATAATCGAACCCAGCAGAGAAGTAGAGAGTGCTGTGGGAGGGATGATTGCTGTCAGAATTGGTAAAGATGGGGGAGAAAGGATGCATATTTGGCTTCTGCCTCCTAGGAATCAACCTTGGGCTGCTGATCTTGCTTCTCCTTCTTCCTTGTGAAGTCAGAGGAGGTCAGACACTGCCCGTGCTATTTTGACAGCCATCCTAGTAGGAGTGAAACAGTATCTCTTTGTGATCTTGCTTTGCGTTTCCCTAATGATTAAAGATGTTGAGCATCTTTTCATGTGTTTATTGATCTTATATATATATCTTCTTTGAGGAAATGTCTGTTGAAATCCTTTGCCCATTTTTTTCTAATTGGGTTATTAGTCTTTTGATTATTGAGTTGTAGGAAATCTTTATGAATTCTTCATATAATCCATCAAATAAATGATTCAAAAATATTTCCTCTCATTCTGTGGGTTGTCTTTTCACTTTCTTGATGGTGTCGTTTGCAAGACAAAAAGAAATTTTTTTTTTTTGAATTTTGTTGTAAGTCAATACATCAACAGTTTTTTGTTACTTGTGCTTTTGGTGTCATAGCTAAGAAGCCATTGACTAACCCAGGATTATGAATATTTACTTTCATGTTTTTTTCTAAAAGTTTCATAGTTCTAGTTCTTATATGTAAGGATTTGATCCATTTTGAATTAATTTTTGTGTATAAGATAGCCATCCAATTTCATTATTTTGTATATGGATATCCCTTTTTTTCCAGCACCATTTGTTGAAAAGACTACTCTTGGCACCTTTGTCAAAAATAAGTTGACCATAAACGTATGGGTTTATTTCTGGACTCTTAATTCTATTCCATTGATTTGTATATCTATCCTTATACCAGTACCACATTGTCTTGGTTACAGTAGCTTTGCAGTAAGGTTTAAAATTAAGAAGTGTGAGTCCTCCAAACTTCCCATTATTCAAAATTGTTTTTGCTAATCTATGTCCCTTACATTTCCATGTGAATTTTAGGACTGGCTTGTCAATTTCTGCAAAAAACAAAAAGCAGCTGCGATTTTGACGAGGATTGCATTAAATTTGTAGGTCAGTTTGGGAATCATTGCCACCTTAACAATATTGTCTTCCCATCTGTGATCGGTGAACATGGAGTATCTTTTCATTTATTGAGATCTTACTTAATTTCTCCCAACAGTGCTTTATATTTTTCAGTGTACAAGGCTTGTGCTTCTTTTGCTAAAATTACTTGTAAATATTTTGTTCTTTTTGATGCTACTGTAAATGAAATTGTTTCTTAATTTCCATTTTGAATTGTTCATTGCTAGTGTATAGAAATATAATTGATTTCTGTGTGTTAATCTGCATCCTGCAACCTTAATGAATTTGGTTATTAGTTCTAATAGTTTTGAATGCATTTCTCAGTATTTTATATTTACAAAATTATGGTAACTGCAAATATAGTTTAAATCTTCCTTTCCAATCTCAATGCATTTTATCTATTTTTATGGCCTAAGTGCTCTTGCTGTAGCTTCCACTCTTTATATATATACGTATTTTTTAAAAAATTTTTTGTTGTGCTTTAAGTGAAGTGAAAGTTTACAAATCAAGTCCGTCTCTCACACAAAAACTTATATACACCTTGCTACATACACCCAATTGCTCTCCCCCTAATAAGACAGCCCGTTCCCTCCCTCCACTCTCTATTTTCATGTCCATTCAGCCAGCTTCTAACCCCCTCTACCCTCTCATCTCCGCTCCAGGCAGGAGATGCCAACATAGTCTCAAGTGTCCGCCTGATCCAAGAAACTCACTCCTAACTAGTATCCCTCTCCAACCCATTGTCCAGTGCAATCCCTGTCTGAAGAGTTGGCTTTGGGAATGGTTCCTGTCCTGGGCCAACAGAAGGTCTGGGGGGCATGATCACCGGGGTCCTTCTAGTCTCAAACCATTAAAAGTCTGGTCATTACATGAGAATTTGGGGTCTGAAACCCACTGTTCTCCTGCTCCCTCAGGGGTTCTCTGTTGTGGTCCCTGTTAGGGCACTCATTGGTTGTAGCTGGGCACCATCCAGCTCTTCTGGTCTCAGGCTGATTTAGTCTCTGATTTATGTGGCCCTTTCTGTCTCTTGGGCTCATAATTACCTTGTGTCCTTGTAGTTCTTCATTCTCATTTGATCCAGGTGGGTTGAGACGATTGATGCTTGCTAGCATTTAAAACCCCAGACGCCTCTCTCCAGGTGGGATGCAGAATGTCTTCTTAATAGATTTTGTTATGCCAAATGACTTAGATGTCCCCTGAAACCATGGTCCCCAGGCCCCCACCCCTCTACACTGGCCTTCCAAGGATTCAGTTCATTCTGGAAACTTCTGTGCTTTTGGTTTAGTCCAGTTGTGCTGACCTCTCCTGTACTGTGTGATGTCTTTTCCATCACCTAAAGTAGTACTTATCTACTACCTAATTAGTGAATACACCTGTCCCAACCTCCCTCCCTCCCCCCTCTTGTAACCATCAAAGAATATTTTCTTCTCTGTTTAAACTATTTCTTGAGTTCTTATAACTGTGGTCTTATATAATATTTGTCCTTTTGCAACTAATTTCACTCAGCATTATGCCTTCCAGATTTCTCCATGTTGTGAAATGTTTCACAGATTCATCACTGTTCTTTATCGATGCATAGTATTCCATTGCGTGAATATACCATAATTTATTTATCCATTCATCCTTAGATGGGCACCTTGGTTGCTTCCATCTTTTTGCTATTGTAAAGAGTGCTGCAGTGAACAAGGGTGTGCATATATCTTTTCGTGTAAAGGCTCTTATTTCTCTAGGATATAGTCCAAGGAGTGGAATTGCTGGATCGTACGGTAGTTCTATTTTTAGCTTTTTAAGGAAGCATCAAATTGATTTCCAAAGTGGTTGTACCATTTTACATTCCCACCAGCGGTGTATAAATGTTCCAATCTCTCCACAGCCTCTCCAACATTTATTGTTTTGTTTTTTGGATTAATGCCAGCCTTGTTGGAGCAAGATGAAATCTCATTGTAGTTTTGATTTGCATTTCTCTAATGCCTAGTGATCATGAACATTTCCTCATGTATCCGTTAGCTACCTGAATGTCTTCTTTAGTGAAGTGTTTGTTCATAACTTTTGCCCATTTTTTAATTGGGTTATTTGTCTTTTTGCAGTTGAGCTTTTGCAGTATCATGTAGATTTTAGAGATCAGGTGCTGAACGGAAAGGTCATAGCTAAAAACTTTTTCCCAGTCTGTAGGTAATCTTTTTACTCTTTTGGTGAAGTCTTTGGATGAGCATAGGTGTCTGATTTTAAGGAGCTCCCAGTTATCTAGTTTTTCTTCTGCATTCTTAATAATGTTTTGTATACTGTTTATGCCATGTATTAGGGCTCCTAACGTCCCTATTTTTTCTTCCATGATCTTCATCATTTTAGATTTTATATTTAGGTCTTTAATCCATTTTGAGCTCTTTTTTGTGCATGGAGTGAGGTATGGGTCTTGTTTCATTTTTTTGGCAGATGGATATACAGTTCTGCCAGCACCATTTGTTAAAATTCTGTCTTTTCCCCATTTAACTGTTTTGGAGCCTTTGTCAAATATCAACTGCTTGTATGTGGATGGATTTATGTCTGGATTCTCAATTCTGTTCATTGGTCTGTGTATCTGTTGTTGTACCAGTACCAGGCTCTTTTGACTACTGTGGCGGTATAATAGGTTCTAAAATCAGGTAAAGTAAGGCCTCTCACTTTGTTCTTCTTTTCCAATAATGCTTTACTTATGTGGGGCCTCTTTCCCTTCCATACGAAGTTGGTGATTTGTTTCTCCATCTCATTAAAGAATGTCACTGGAATTTGCATTGGAGTTACATTAAATGTATAGAATGGTTTTGGTAGAATGGACAATTTTATAATGTTAAGTCTTCCTATCCACGAGCAAGGTATGTTTTTCCACTTATGTAGGTCTCTTTTGGTTTCTTGCAGAAGTGTTTTGTAGTATTCTTTGTATAAGTCTTTTATATCTCTGGTAAGATTTATTCCTAAGTAATTTATTTTCTTGGGGTTACTGTAAATGGTATTGATTTGGTGATTTCCTCTTCGATGTTCTTTTTGTTGGCGTAGAGGAATCCAACTGATTTTTGTTTGTTTCTCTTGTATCCAGATACTCTGCTGAACTCTTAGTTTCAGTAGTTTTCTTGAGGATTCCTTAGGGTTTTCTGTCTATAAGATCATGTCATCTGCAAATAGAGATACTTCTTCCTTGCCAATCTAAAAAAAAAAAAATTTTTTTTTTTTTTTTTTTTTCTGGATACCCTTTATTTCCTTATCTAGCCTAATTGCTCTGGCTAGGACCTAAAACAATGTTGAATAAGAGTGGAGATAAAGGGCATCCTTGCTTGGTTCCGATCTCAGTGGAAAAGCTTTCAGGCTCTCTCCATTTAGGGTGATGTTGGCTGTTGGTTTTGTATAAATGCCCTTTATTATGTTGGGGAATTTTCCTTCTATTCCTATTTTGCTGAGAGTTTTTATCATGAATGAGTTTGAACTTTGTCAAATGCCTTTTCTGCATCAATTGATAAAATCATGTGATTCTTGTCTTTTGTTTTTGTTATGTGATGGATTACATTAATTGTTTTTCTAATGTTGAACCATCCAACCCTGCATACCTGGTATGAAACCCACATGGCCACGGTGATTTATTTTTTTGATATGTTGTTGAATTCTATTGGCTAGAATTTTGTTGAGGATTTTTTCATCTACATTCGTGATGGATATAGGTGCGTAACTTTCTTTTTTTGTGGTGTCTTTACCTGGTTTTGGTATCAGGAATATGCTGGGTTCATAGAATGAGTTTGGGGGTATTCTGTCTTTTTCTGTGCTCTGAAATACCTTTACTAGTAGTGGTGTTAACTCTTCTCTGAAAGTTTGGTAGAACTGTGCAGTGTAGCTGTCTGGGCCAGAGCTTTTCCTTTTTTTTTTGGTGAGTTTTTTGATTACCTTTTCAATCTCTTTTTTTGTTATGGGTCTATTTAGTTGTTCTACCTCTGTTTGTGTTAGTTTAGGTAGGTAGTGTGTTTCTAGGAATTCATCCATTTCTTCTAGGTTTTCAAATTTATTAGAGTACAGTTTTTCATAGTAATCTGATATGATTCTTTTAATTTCAGTTGGGTCTGTTGTGATACGGCCCATCTCATTTCTTATTCGGGTTATTTGCTTCCTTTCCTGTTTTTCTTTCGTCAGTTTGGCCAGTGGTTTATCAATTTTGTTGATTTTTTCAAAGAACCAGGTTTTGGTCTTGTTAGTTCTTTCAATTGTTTTCCTGTTTCATTTAGTTCTGCTCTAATTTTTATTATTTGTTTTCTTCTGGTGCCTGCGGGTTTCTTTTGTTGCTCTCTATTTGTTCAAGTTGTAGGGATAACTCTTTGATGTAGGCCCTTTCTTCTTTTTATGTGTGCATTTATTGATATAAATTGACCTTTGAGCACTGCTTTTGCTGTTTCTCAAGGGTTCTGATAGGAAGTGTTTTCATTCTCATTGGATTCTCTGAATTTCTTTACTCCATCCTTAATGTCTTCTATAATCCAGTCTTTATCGAGCAGGGTATTGTTCCATTTCCAAGTGTTTGATTTCTTTTCCCTGCTTTTTCTGTTATTGATTTCCACTTTTACAGCCTTATGGTCAGAAAAGATGCTTTGTAATATTTCAACGTTTTGGATTCTGCTAAGTCTTGCCTTATGACCTAATACGAGGTCTATTCTACAGAATGGTCCATGTGTGCTGAAATAGAAAGAGAGTATACGTGGTTGCTGTTAGGTGGAGTGTTCTGTATACGTCTATGAGGTCAAGCTGGCTGACTGTGGCATTTAGATTTTCCGTGTCTTTATTGAGATTCTTTCTGGGTGTCCTGTCCTTTAGGGAAAGTGGTGTGTTGAAGCCTCCTACTATTGTTGTGGAGCTGTCTATCTCACTTTTCAGTGATGATAGAGTTTGTTTTATGTATCTTTCAGCCTTGTCTTGGGGTGCATAAATATTTAATATGGTTATATCATCTCGGTATATTGTCCCTTTAATCATTATGTAGTGTCCTTACTTATCCTTTACAATGGATTTAACTTTAAAGTCTATTTTGTCAGAAATTAATATTGCCACTCCTGCTCTTTTTTGATTGTTGTTTGCTTGATATATTTTTTTTCACCCTTTTAGTTTTAGTTTGTTTGTGTCTGTAAGTCTAAGGTGTGTCTCTTGTAGGCAGCATATAGACGGATCTTGTTTTTAATCCATTCTGCCACTCTCTGTGTCTTTATCAGTGCATTTAGTCCATATACATTCAGTGTAATTATGGATAGGTTTTTTTTTTATGAATTGAGTATCATCATTTTGATGTCTTTTTTTGTGTGTTGTTGACGGGTTCTTTTTGCCACTTAATTTTATGTGCTGAATAGATTCTCTTTATATATGGTCCTTTCCTCATACTTGTTGTTGATTTTGTTTCTGCTGAGTCTCTATTTTTTTCTTGTATTTTATTTTGTTGTGTAGGATAGTTTGTCTCCTTTGTGGTTACCTTATTATTTACCTGTATTTTTCTAAATTTAAACCTAACTTTTATTTCTTTGTAACTTCCTCTCCATATGGACGATCTATGGTTACATTTCTTAGTCCCTCTTTATTGTTTTAATGTTGTCTTCTTTTATATAATAACATCACCATTACCCCATTTTGAGCTTTTTTTTTTTTTTTTTTTTAATCTTGCTTTGTTTTTTTGATTTCCCTGTCTGGACTGACTTCTGATTGCTCTGTCCAGTGTTCTAGTCTTGGGTTGATACCTGATGTTATTGATTTTCTAAGCAAAGAGCCCCCTTTAGTATTTCTTGTAGTTTTGGTTTGGTTTTTATAAACGCCCTAAAGTTCTGTTTATCTGGAAAATTCCAAATTTCACCTTCATATTTAAGTGACAGTTTTGCTGGATATGTGATTCTTGGCTGGCAATTTTCTTCCTTCAATTTTTTAAATAAGTCATCCTATTTCCTTCTTGCCTGTATGGTTTCTGCCAAGTAGTCTGAGCTTATTCTTAGTGATGTCCTTTGTAGGTGACTTTTAGTTTATCCCCAGCTGCTCTGAAAATTCTCTCTTTATCTTTTGTTTTGGCAAGTTTGATTATAATATGTCTTGGTGACTTTAACACCTACCTTATGTGGAGTTTAATAAGCATCTTGGATAGATATCTTCTCATCTTTCATGATATCAGGGAAGTTTTTTGCCAACAAATCTTCAACAATTCTCTCTGTATTCTCTGTTATCCCTCCCTGATCTGGTACTCCAGTCACTCGTAGGTTATTTCTCTTGATAGAGTCCCACATGAATCTTAACGTTTCTTCATTTTTGACAGTTCTTTTATCTGATTTTCCTTCAAATATATTAGTGCCAAGTGATTTATCTTCAAGTTCATAAATTCTGGCTTCTAGTTGCTCAATTCTGCTCCTCTGACTTTCTGTTGAGTTGTCTACTTTTGTAATTTTGTTGTTAATCTTTTGAATTTCTGATTGGTGTCTGTTTATGGATTTTTACAGCTTATTAAATTTTTCATTATGTTCCTGAATAATCTTTTTAATTTCCTTCATTTGCCTCATCGCTGTGTTCCTTGGCTTGTTCTTCGTATTGCCTCATTTCCTTCCTGATGTCTTGAAGGGTTCTGTGTATTACTCTTTTGTATTCTGCCTCTGGTAATTCCAGGAATGCACTTTCATCTAGAAGATCCCTGGATTGTTTGTTTTGAGAGCTTGGTGAGGTGATCATGGTCTGTTTCTTTATGTGACTTAATAGTGACTCATCTCTGAGCCATCTATAAGTTATTGTTTTAGTTTATACTTGCTTACTGTGTCGTATCTTTTTGCTTTGTTTTGTTCTGATATGCCCAAATGGGTTGCTTGAGTGAGCGATCTTGATTATTTTTGCCTTTGAAGCTCTGACACCCTGTCCCCGGATGGCTAGAGGTGTTATCAGGTATATCAGTCTAGGAGTCCATTCACTTTTCTTGTATGAATTCAGCTCAGTTGTCCAGGTAGCTAATCATGAAGTGCGTGGCACAGGCCCTGTCCTACAGTCTTAGAGGGGCAGGGGTGATTCGGGTATGCACTGGTATCTGATTGCAGCAGGGGGTCATGCTCTGAACAAGGCAGGGGGCTGAGAACCGACCCCCGAGTGTCTCTGAGGAAAGTGCATCCCTGTTCCCTAAAGCATGCAGGTTGGTGGGTTCTCCAGACAGACCATGGGCACCCAATATTTTTGGTTGTAAGGTCTGGGAGGTGCCAGTTATTCTCGGACCCCTGTTGCAGGTGGTTGGATGACCTGAGTGAAGCTACCAGTCCTTAGATCCCTGATGTGGGTTGGTGAGGACCTTGTTTAATAGGCAAAGCATTGTCAAACATCAAACACCCACCTCTCCACCACAGAGCTGATACAGTTGGAGTCTGTCAACAAGGGCCTATTCTCTCGAAATAGGCCCCCACAGGTCCATGCAGAAGGGAAAGGTGCTCAAAGTCCATGGACCTTTTATGCTTGGACAGGAGCTGCTTCTGTCCTGAGCTCCCCTGGTTAGTGGAGCTGGCAAATTATGTTTTCCCCCAATTGCAAATTTTTTCCTTCTCCAAGGCTGGGAGGATGGCTCTAGGCACTCACCTGGGCCTATCTCAGGCACAGGGATTTCAGCCACTGAAGCTGGCTTAGGAGTGGGGGGCACAGTAAAAGAAATGCAAGTACTTAGCTTTTGCCAAGAGCGCCGTTCTTCTCAGGTTCGGGAGGTGTGAGTAGGCTGTGTGGCTGCATGCTTCTCCCTGAGGAAACTGTGGCCCAATGCTAGAACCAGCCTGCTGCCGCCGCTCTGGGAATGGTGCCTGAGGGCTCCCTGCAATTCAGGCCTGGTAACTCCTCTCTGCTTCTGACCCCTCTCTTCCTCCCCCTGCTCCTCTGTTCATTTTCTAAGCTTGCCTTTGATGCGCAGGGCTCCTAAGTTGTCATAAATATACTTGTTTCACTTGTTTTTTTGGGTCTTTCCTGTAATAGAGCTCACCGGAAGCATCTGTCTATTCCACCATCTTGGCTCTGCCTCTCTCGCTTCCAGTCTTTTTATGATGTTAGGTGGAAAGTCTTCAATCTTTCACTTTTAAGTACGAAGTTAGGTGTGGGGTTTTTGTAGATGTCCTTAATTAGGTTGGGGGCTTCCCTTCTATTACTACTTTGTTCAGTGTTTTCATCATGAAAGAACATTGGATTTTGCCAAGTACTTTTCCTGTGCTTGTGATGCTCCTGTGATTTTTGTTCATTATTTTGTTAATATATTGAGATACATAATTTTGGATATTAAATCAACCTTGCATTTCTGGGGTAAACTCCACTTTGCCATGGTGTATATTCCTTTTTATCTATTGCCAGATTCAGTTTTCCAGTATTTCTTTGAGGATTTTTTAAATCTGTATTAATAAGAAATATTTTTTTTTATAATTTTTCTTTTCTTGTGCTATCTTTATCTGGCTGTAGTGTTAGGTTAAGACTGGTTTCTTAGAGATCTTTTCTTTCTCCTCACCTCTCTTTTGGAAGAGTTTGTAAAGGATTGATATTAATTATTCTCAAACTGTTTGGTAGAATAGTCCAATAAAGATCTCTGAGCCTTGGCTTTTCTTTGTTGGAAATTTTTTAGTTACTACTATGAGTCAGAATCAACTCGATGGCACTGGGTTTTTGGGTTTTTACTTCAATCTCTTTACTTATTATAGGTCTATTCAAATTTACTGTTTCTTCTTGAATCAGCTTTGATAGTTTGTGCCATTCTAGGACATCCATTTCAGTTATGTAATTTATAGGCATACTGTTTTCATAGTATGCCCTTATAATATTAAAAAAAAAAAATTCTGTTGGGTTTGTAGTGATGTCTCCTTTTTTATTTTTCACTTTGGAATTTTGAATCGTTTTTCTTTTTGGTCAGTCTAGCTAGCAGTAGCATTCTTATTGTCTCATTATTTCTACTCTTATTGCCATCCAATGAATTCTTCATGCAGTACTCAGAATGATCTTTTAAAAATAAATCACATCATGTCATGACCTGCTTCAAAACCTTTAATGGTTTTATTTAATCAGTATAAAATAAAAGTCTCTTTTCTGGGTTTATAAGGCCAAAGATGATTTGGTCCTTGTATTGCTTTCAAACTTTCTCTTGTGCCAATCTGTCCTCCAAATAGGCTCCTGCCATATCGGCTTCTTTTCTGTTTATAAATATGCTACTTCTGTCTGAAATGCCTTTCTCCTTTGCCTTAAACAGGATAAGTTTTACTCGTAATTTTGGTCTCAGTTGAAGTATCATGTACCTTAAAGTCTAAAACATCTAAAGTAAATCTTTGTTATTCTATCACACCACTTTCACATTTTATAATTCTATATTGTGGGGTTATTTATTTAATATTGTCTTTGCATACTGGACATTAAGCTTTATGAAAACACAGCTCATGCCACTATGAAACCAAAGCCTGGCACAGTACTTTGCATAAGAAGGATGCAAAAATACCTTTGGATAAATGAATGTAGAACTTATTGCTTCCATACTACATTTTTTTATGTTAATAATAAATCTGAAATCTAGTGTATACTTCCATTGTGGATTTAAACCAGGGCTTTGAAACTTTTTTTTTTTTTGGTTCTGCTTCCTACTAAATATTTGTGTATTCACCTCAGATTTACTGAATCAGGACCTACATTTTAACAAGATCCCCAGGCCATTCTTACTCATATGTAAGACTACATATACATAAGAATCATCTGGGGATACATAAGAATATGAGATATGAAAGCACATAATATGAAATTTTGCAGCAATTTCAAAGCATTTTTTGAGTTATAGGGAGGCAGTGTTGTATAGACATAAGAAGGTCAGGCTGTGAGTCAGGAGGCCACCAGCTCTCACTTTAGAGTTTGTTGTGCCACTCAGTAGCTGATAACCCTGGTCAAGTCATTCTAATCTCTTTGGCCTTAGTTTTCTGTTTTATGAATGAGAGATGAAGAATCTTCTTTAATTACTAAGTAACTAATTTCAGCACTTCTAGATTTTGTTATGGCACAACATCCCATGAAGAATTAGAGAAAAAATACATTTTTTTCAGTCTTGTTCTACTCAGTTATGTTTTTTATACAATACCTTTTTTGCACATTTGTACATGTGGGAATTTTTTTTTTGAGAATTTTCAGAACATTATCTATGTTAAGGAAATTTTGACGTATGAAAAATATTTCCCGATGGCTTTTTAATATAATAATATAGAAAGTTTAACTGATCTTGTAAAATAATTTCATATTCATAGTGTTTAAAAAAATATCTGGATGTAACCCATATTGCCCAAGCAAAAGGTGAGTTTTAGAAAACAAGCTGATTGCTCAAGTCCTTCAACTTTTGCCCTGTTTTCTTAAAGTGTAGTTTATAAAGGCTGTATCAGTATAAATGTAGACTGTAAAAAGTTTAGGAACTTGAAATTTTGAGTTTACAAATTTTTTAACTTTTGCTTTTTGAAAAATTTCTTCCCATTTTCCACTGGCCAAATTATCCACAATGTTATCCCAGAAAAAACACACTGTACTTCTGCTTCTTAATGGTTAAAAAAAGAAATTGAGATAACATATTGGCATCAGAGTGGACACACAGTATAATCAGAGTAACCAATTTCTCATACTTAACTTTGCATTTACAAACAACGATTGCTGACGGAAGTCAATCTTTTGAATGTTTTGAGCTGTCTACATGTTATAATCCCTCAGGTGAGACTCAGATCTAACAGTCTTCAGTTGGGAAGTACCTAACAGGGATAAGCACATGAAACTGCTTTCACAATAAAAAGAATTACTCTTAGCTGATTTACCACCACACCACACACCTGAGAATATATGGTTTTGAGGGTAAACCCTGTTCATTCTAGAACACACTTGAAGAAATATTTTTAATAAAGTTCAAACATATTTTATGTACAAACCTGAGAGGAATACTTTAAAGTTGTGGTCTTTCTTATATAAGAGATAAAGAAGTCTTTTATTTTCTACTTTAGGTTTTTTAAATATCAAAACTGAATCAATTTTACTCTCATTTGTTTCCGAATTGTCTATGGAAACATGAAGAACAGAGAATTTTCTCTTTGCTTGTATTTATTCCTCGATATTCATAATTCCATGGTAGAATTTATTAACCTTCTGTCTTTTCCTGTTTTCCTTAATGAAAAATGTAACTCTAAATTTCATTGAAAATATTACAAGCCTCCTTAATGTTTTCTACAATTTAAAAGTACCTGTTATGTTTTTTTGTTATGTGCTAGGCAACTTTATATATGTAACTTGAATCTTTACAACAATGCTGCAAAGTAAGTATTAACACTTTCATTTTGATGTTGAAAAATTGAAGATTGGAGAGATTAAAGATTTTCCCAAGGTCAAAACCAGTAAAAATTAACATGAGATTAAACCTGGGTTTTGAATTTTTCTAAAGCCTCCTTTCTTTTTACAAGTTCTGTTTTCTTCTCTTTATTAGTCTTTGTGAATTAGGAAGGCAAAGATCTGACTAACAGGTGGTAAATTCTAAAAAGGTATCTATTGATATGTTTTAAATGTGAAAAGAACTGTGAGCTCTGTCCTGTGTTTGGTTCTCAGTGTACTTTAAGAAATTTGACTTGGGTAAAAGTTTGTGGATGATCTGTAACTCATCTTGTTGGAATTCAAATACTAAGTCCTTATCTCTTCCCCTCTTTAGAATATTCATAGTAACCATAGTAAGTTATTTCATTTACCTTTGTCTGAAACAAGAAAAAAAAAAAGATTATAGATCAAACTCTCCAAAGCAGCACAGCTAGAATCAATTTCACTTGCTTGTGGTTGTGCAAGTGGTTAAATGTTTGGCTACTAACCAAAAGGTCACAAGTTCAAATCCACCAGCCACTCCTTGGAAACTCTATGGGGCAGTTCTACTCTATCCTATAGGGTTGCTATGAGTCAAAATTGCTAACCAAAAGGTCACAAGTTCAAATCCACCAGCCACTCCTTGGAAACTCTATGGGGCAGTTCTACTCTATCCTATAGGGTTGCTATGAGTCAAAATTGGCTTGACAGTCACAGGTTTTTTTTTTTTTTTTGGTTTTGTGGTTGCTTTTAAGCATTCGTGCCAGTTAGGACCAGTGAGGTAGATGTTTGTTACTTGTTTAGTCCATACAGCATCTGAACTCTTTTCTACTTGGGAAAACTCCTCTTTTTGGGAGGAATAGAGACCGTCTCTACTATAAAATCTGAAAATGCTAGATACTCACTTTCCCTTGTAGCTCCACTGCACATGCTTTGGTGAGAGACTTTGAGGAGATAGTCAAGAGAAAAGTGATAATAAGCTCTTTCTTTCACAGCAGTGACATTAGACATGGCTCTAATATCAAATTTCTCATATAGAATTGACATCAGCTGTGGTGACATTAACAACTGCAATAAAATTGTGTTCCTGGTACAGGAGTTGCATCAGTGAAAATTATATTCTCTAGTATTTGGTAGTAAAAGTAACAGTTTCCTCATTAGTCCAGGCCTGTGACATATTATTTATTTACTAATTTTGATTAGGAGAAGGTATTTGTAGTACAAATAACAAAGAATTACTTTCTAGATTACATGAAGAATCCCTAGGTATCGATAAGAAAAAGTCCAACAAACCAATAGAAAAATAGACAAAGGGCATATATAGGAAATTTAAAGAAGAAAAACCCAAATGACCTGTCATGGATTGAATTGTGTCCCCCCCTAAATATTTGTCAACTTGGCTAGGTCATGATTCCCAGTATTATATGATTGTTTACCATTTTATCATCTGATGTGCTTTCCCTATGTGTTGTAAATCCTATCACTATGATGTAATAAGATGGATTAGTGACAGTTATATTGATGACATCTACAAGATCAGATAGTGTCTTAAGCCAATCTCTTTCGAGACATAAAAGAGAGAAGTGAGCAGAGAGACATGGGGACTTCATACCACCAAGAAAGTAGTGCTGGGAACAGAGTGCATCCTTCAGACCTGAGGTTCCTGTGCTGAGATGCTCCTAGTCCAAGGGAAGACTGACAAATAGTAGCCGACAGAGAGAGAAAGTCTTCCCCTGGAGCCTGTATCCTGAATTCAGACTTCTAGCCTACTGGACTGTGAGAGAATAAACTTCTTTTTGTAAAAGACACCCACTTGTGGTATTTCTGTTACAGCAGCACTAGATAACTAAGACATGGCCCATAAGCCTATTGAAATTAGAGTAATAATGTGATTCCCTTTGACATTCTCCAGGTAGGCAAAAATGATATAATGCCAGGTAACTCTAAGTGCTGTTGAGGATATGTCGAAATGGGCTCTATTAAACATTACTATTGAAAACGTAAATTGACACAACAAAATTGGAGAGCTGTTTATCAATACTTTAATAAAGTTGAATATTTATATAACATACACTCAGCAATTTTCCTTCTAGGTGTATGTACCCTAGAAAACTCTAAGATGGTTGCAGAAGGAGACAAGGTGTGTTTTTAATAGCAAAAAATGGAGAACAATTTAACTGTCAATAAAATTTATCAATTGGAGAACTGATAAATAAACTGTGGTTTATCATTATAATGAAATACTTTGCAAAAAAAATAAAATAAATAAAAAAAGTGTAATCAACATGGATAAATACCCAAATATACATAAACCCATTGCTCTCGAGTTGATTCTGACTCACAGCAATCCTAGAGAATAAACTAGAATTGTCCCATAGGTTGCCATTGAAAAGTTAGTTGTTAGTCTTGAAGTTGCTTCTTTGAAGATAATGTGCCTATTTGTCTCTGACTTCTTTAAAGATGTTTTTCTGTCTTGGGTTTTTAGATATTTAACTATTAAGGGCCTTGGTGTGTTTTTCCTTGTATTTATCCTGATGAGCTTCTTGAATCTCTGTTTCACTGTCTCCATGGTTTTGAAAAATTCTTCATAGTATCACCTCAAATATTGCTTCTGCTCTATTTCCTCTTTCCTTTCCTTCTGGGCTTTGGTTTATAGGTATGTTAGAGCTTTTGGCTATGTCCTACAGTTCTCCTATGTTCTGTGTTCTTTTTTTTTTTTTTCCTTTCTGGGCTTTAGGTTGTATGTTTTCTATTGACTTATTATTGATTTCAGTAATTTTGTCTTTTGCTGTTTTCAGTTTGCTGTTAAGCACCTGTGACTAGTTAATTCCAAAAATTATATTCTTCAGGTCCAGAATGGTCTTTTGATGATTTTGCTTTCTTCCAGAGATGGTGCTGCCTTTCTCCCATTAGACAGATAATAGGAGTAACTTACCACCTCAATCAAATCCAGGATGAACTGGGTTGGTTTTGGGTTGCATATTAGTAAGAGTCAGCCAACTTGTGATTTGACTCCATTTCTTGGGCATTTCCCGCCCAGGTTTGTGATTGACATCCTGGCAAGTCTCAATATCTTCAGCCTCAAAGTGCTGGGAGATTCAGCTGTACCTTTCAGAGCTTTTGAACTTAAGTTTTTGATTTCGTATCATGAGCAGCTTCAGTATCAGACAGTGTCTTGAGAGGAAGACAAGTGGAATATTTGAGGCAGGTTCACTCCTTCTAGTGGATTTTGACTTCTAAGTACCATGAGATTGTGAGATTTTACTTTTTTTCCAGGGTAGGACACCAGGCTCTTCTGCCACTCCAGAACTCAGAAATTATTCCTTGGGGGAAAATAGATCATGAGTTGACAGTTATTCTAGATTTTAATCCCTCATACCTGTTCCTTTGAACTTCAAAGCTTCCATTGGTTTCTTTCCCCCAGTACAATTTCTATACATAATCCAAGATCTATCCCCAGACTGGTCTTAAAATCAGCGAATGCCCCTAGGGATGAAAAAATGGATGAATTACAAGAATCATGTTACTAAACACATTAGAGAACTATGGAAACTTAAAGGACGAGAGAGATTAAAATTCTAGTCCTTCCTAGGCTAGTTGATGACCCTCAGATGTGGTTGTACAGCCACCACAATAGTACTGAAGGCACACAAAATATTTTTGTAATTCCTTTTTCCCCCTTATTGAGGCAGAATGAGCTTCTATTGCTTATAACAAAGAACTCTGGCTGCTACAGTGGGAATTGATGATCGGAAAGAAAGTGCTGTGAGAATCATTGGTTCAGAAGAAGGCTCAGGTTGGGATAAGGAGGCTACAGTGTGTGCAGGCATCTCAGGACAGGTGGCAAAGCAAATTTCCGTGGTTATTAGTAGTACATGTGAGCTTAACTCTGAACAGGCCAGTGGAAGCAGCAATATTTTTGTGGATACTGTAGGACAGGCAGTGACTAGGCAGACCAGGGTACAACTCAGTAGATTCAATGAAAACATAGGTCAATGCCCTGGACAAATAGAATGAGTTATCACAACCAAAGGAAATCATCAACAGACGCTTCCTGTACTTTGATAATTGGAAATTTAAGTTTATCTTGTGCCCAGAGTTCATGTTGGGAAGAAGTTTGAGGGAAATGTGTAATTCTGGAAATGAGTAATAACCCAAATAGACTATTTTCAAATAAAGTCACTAGGATACATTTATTTGGTAAAGTTGGAAAGGCATGTTGAAGGCTAAGATGAAGTAAGTAATTTAAAACACAGAAAATCATATTTCTACATGTCTGAGTACCTAGATGATAGATTTCAACCTCTTGAGAATACATGGTGTTATGGATTGAATTGTGTCCCCCCAAAATGTGTGTCAACTTCACCAGCCAGATACCAACCTAGCTAATGAACTCTCAGGATAAAACAAAACTAAAAAATTTACAACAGGGAGCCAGAGAGGTCAATGACAACAACGTCAGAAAAATTAGGGAGGGAATAAATGACATAGGTAGAACGTTCAAATAGAGAAAATGTCAAGACGATATCAAGTAACAAAAGAATGGCTTAAACTTAGGAAGATAAGTGTACATTTCAAGGTAACCACAAGAAAGTTAACAAACCTACTCATCAAAATAAAGAAGAGAAACATAAAGTCTCATTAAAAGCAATATCTACAAAAACAAAAGAAATATGAAAGAAATCCACAAACAAAAGGAATTCAGTACATGAGAATAAGAGGAACAAAGAAAATGTCAGCACCACAAAAAAGTACTACAAAATGGCAGCAATAAGCTTACATCTATCAATGATTACACTGAATGCAAAAGGCCTAAATGCACCCATAAAAAACACAGAGTGATAGAATGGATAAAAAGCAGGATCCACTGATATGCTGTCTACAAGAGACACACATTAGAAACAAAGATGTAAATTTATTAAAAATCAAAGGATGGGAAAAAATGAAGCAAATAACTACCAAGAAAAAAAAAAAAAAAAAAAACTCCACCCCTGAGTGGCAATACTAATCTCAGATAAAGTAGACTTTAAAACAGAATCCACCATAAAAGACAAAGAAGGACACTATATAATGATTAAAGGGACAATCCATCATGAAGACATAACCATAGTAAACATCTACGCACCCAATGACATGGCTCCAAAATGCATAAAACAAACTCTAACAGCACTGAAAATAGAAATTGGCAGTTCCCAAATAATAGTAGGAGGTTCAAAACACCACTGTCTGTAAAGGACAGAATATCTAGAAAGAAACTCAGCAAAGATACAAAAAAAGGACCACACTTACTGGTCTGAGAGAGACTGGAGAAACTCCGAGAGTATGGCCCCCAGGTAACCTTTTAACTCAGTACTCAAGTCACTCCTGAGGTTGACCCTTCAGCCAACAATTAGGCCCATAAAACAAAATAAAACTAAATGGGCACATCAACCCAACGGCAAGGACGAAAAGCAGGAGGAGAGAGGAAAGCTGGTAAGTGGGAACCCAAGATTCAGAAGGGGAGAGTGTTGACACGTCATGGGCTTGGTAACCAATGTCACAAAACAATGTGTATTTGTGTCAACTTGGCTAGCCCATGTTTCCCAGTATTGTGTGGCCGTACACCATTTTGTGATCTGACGTGATTATTCTATATGTTGCAAGTCCTAACATCTATGATGTTAATGAGGCAGGATTGTAGGCAGTTATCTTAATGAGGAGAACTCAATCTATAGGATTAGGTTGTATCTTGAGTCAATCTCTTATGAGATATAAAAGAGAGAATCCAGCAAAGTGGAAGGGGACCTCATTACTACCAACCAAGAAGAACCAGGGGTGGAGTGAATCTTTTCAACCTGGGATCCCTCTGCTGCACAGCTCCTAGACCAGAGAAAGATGGATGACAAGGATATTTCCCCAGAGCCAACAGAGAGGTAAAGCCTTCCCCTGGAGCTGGTGCCCTAAATTTGGACCTCTAGCCTCCTCAACTGTGAGAGAATAAATTTCTGCTTGTTAAAGCCATCCACTTGTGGTATATCTGTTACAACAGCAGTAGATAACTAAGGCACATGGTGAAAAATATTCTAGTATTGAGGCAGGACATAATTTTTCTTTGGCTGTGATAGAGGAGAACTAAAAATTCAGTTCAAGGTAATCAAAAATATGTTTAATTTTATTTTAGCTGAATTTTGCTAAAAGACTTTTTTTTTGACCAGCTTGCTTTTTCCTCTGGATGATAAGTGAACACCTTATTGTTTACTGTGAATTGAATGATTATAGAAAACATTCCAAAGCTTTTCCTCTGATAAGCTTTTGCATAGGGAATATATGCTGAAAGAGAGCATATTTATTAATTTCTGTCATTTAAAAAGTAAATTTGTGGAGGTGGGGCCAAGATGGTGGAGGAGTCAGATGCTTCCGGTGGTCCCTCTTACAAGAAAGAGCCCCCCAAAAACAAGCGATTTGATTATATATATGACAAACTAGGAACCCTGACCATCAAAGGCAAAGTTAAGAAATCCGACTGAGTGACAGGGGAAGGGAGAGATGGTGCAGAAGCAGTGAGGAATTGCTGGACCTCACTCTGTGGGACTGGCTCAGCCCTATTCCCCAGGCGCAACTGTAGCGGGGTTGGTGGTAGCATTTGGGATGTGGCTGCTTCAGTGAAAAAGACAAGTGAAGTAGTGCAGCCCTGATCCCCTGGTGTGACTGAGGCAGGGCTGGTGGTGGCATTCAAGACACAGCTGCTTCAGCGAAAGAAGATAAGCAAGGCAGCACAGCCCTGATCCCCTGGTGTGACCGCAGCGGGGCTGAGCTAGTGTACAGAATCTATGCATGCCTCTGGAATCTGGGATAAAACAGTGCTCTCAGCACAAGGTAAGTGATTTTGTCTCATTTACAGAGCAGATCTAATAGTTCCTCCTTTTGAAAGAACTCTCTCCCATCTATCTGATCCCTCCTCCCTCTGCCCCAGCCAGCTTCAGTGACAGTTGATTTCCCTGGGCCTGAGATTGGTTCTGCTGTGCTTCCTGAGCCATTCTCCTGGCCTTGGAGAAGGAATAAATTAACATATGGGAGAAAAATAGTCTGCCAGCTCCCTTAATCTTGAAATTTAGAGCAGAAGCAGCTCCTGTCCAGGCACAAGTGGCCCACAGATTTTGAACGTCTTTCACCTCTCCGTGGACCCAGGTGACTCCCGTACAGCAGATAGGATCTGGCTGTTATATTGCAAGGGTGAATGTCCTTGAGGTCTGCTGTTACTGTTTCAGCTGTGCAGTGGAAAAGTGGATTTTTTTTTGACATTTGATACCCCTCTGCCTATTAAACAGGGTCCTCACCTATCCACAGCAGGGGCCTGAGGACTGGTGGCTCCACTCTCTCCACCTAGCCACCTGTAACAGGGGTCCAAGGATAAGTGGTTCCTCCCAGTCCTTATGCTTAAAAGCATTGGGTGCCTATAGTATGGCTGCAGAGCCCACCCACCAGTGTGTTTTTGAAAACAGAGACGTGCCTTCCTCATAGACACTCAGGGGAAGGTTGTCAGTCCCCTGTCTTCCTCCGAGTGTGACCCCCTGCTGCAACCAGAAACCTATGCATACACCAATCATCACTATTCCTCTAAGATTGTCGGTGAGAGCCTGCACCACACACTTGGTAACCAACTACCTGGACACCTGAGCTGAATCTATAGAAGAATAGTGAATGGACTCCTATGCTCATACAGTTCTTCAAAGGCGCCAGTAATCAAGTTAGCTCACTCTAGTAGCCTATTAGGGTATATCAATACAAAACAAAGCAAGAACCTAGGACACAGTGAGCGAACAACAACAAAAAAATTAATACAATAACTTGTAGGTGGCTCAGAGGAAACTGTAGATAACAAATCACATAAGGAAGCAGACCATGATCACTTCAACAAAATCCCGAAACAAAGAATCTCCCGGATGAAGAAGAAGATGTCTACCTAGAATTACCAAATGTAGAATACAAAAAGATTAATATACAGAACTCCTCAAGACATCAGGAAGATCAGGCAAAACACAGAGCAAGGCAAGGAACATACAGATAAAGCAGTTGAGGAAATTAAGAAGGTTATTCAAGAACGTAATGAAAAATTTAATAGGCTACAAGAATCCATAGGGAGACAGCAATCAGAAATTCAGAAGATTAACAATAAAATTACAGAATTAGACAACTTGGCAGAAAGTCAGTGGGCAGAACTGAGGAAATGGAAGTCAGAATTAGCAAGCTTGAAGATAAAAAAGTTGGCAACAATATATTTAAAGAAAAATCAGATGAAAGAATTAAAAAAAATGAAACCATAAGAATCATGTGGGACTCTATCAAGAGAAATAACCTATGAGTGATTGAGAACAGAGAGGGATAACATAAAATACAGAGAGAATTGTTGATTTATTGACAGAAAACTTCCCTGATATTGTGAAAGATGAGACGATATCTATCCGAGATGCTCATTGAACCTCATACAAGGTAAAAAACTCCCCAAAAAGTCGTCAAGACATATTATAATTAACAATTTTAAGAGCTGTCAGAGATTAAAAAAAAAAGTCACCTACAAGGGAGAGTCAATAAAAATAAGCTTGGACTACTTGGGAGAAACCATGCAGGCAAGAAGGCAATGGCAGGACATATATAAAGCATTGAAGGAAAAAAACTGCCAGCAAAACTGTCTCTCAAATATGAAGGTGAAATTAGGACATTTCCAGATAAATAGAGGTTTAGGGAATTTGCAAAAACCAAATGAAAACTACAAGAAATACTACAGGGAATTCTCTGGTTAGAAAGTCAATAATATCAGATAACAACCCAAGACCAGAACACAGGATAGAGCAACCAGATATCAACCCAGATCAGGAAATCACAAAAATAAATCAAGATAAAAAAATGCTCAAAACAGGGAAAAAGCGATGTCATTATGTAAAAGATGACAACATTAAATAAATAAAGGAGTAAATAAATTTTAATAAATAGTCACAGATCTTTCACATGGAGAGGAAATCAAGGTGATATAGGGAGATAAAAGTTAGGTTTAAACTTAGAAAAATAGGGATAAATTATAAGGTAACCACAAAAAAAAAAAAATTTTTTTTATCACAAAGGACACTAATAATCCTACACATCAAAATAAAATACAGTAAAAACATAAAGACTCAGCAAATTCAAAATCAATGGCAATGAAAAAGAGGAACATACAATTTACAAAGAAAAACTACTCAGCACAAAAAATTAAAGAGAAAAAAGAAATTGCCCACAACACACAAAAAAAGACATCAAAATGACAGCTCTAAACCCATACCTATGCACAATCATGCTGAATATAAATGGACTAAATGCATCAATAAAGAGACAGAAAGTTGCAGAATGGATAAAAAAAAAAAAAAAACCACGATCTGTCTATATGCTGCCTACAAGAGACACACCTTAGACACAAACTAAAAGGATGGAAAAAAAATAAGAAAAAGAACAATCAAAAAAGAGTAGAAGTGGTAATAGTAATTTCTGACAAAACAGACTTCAAAGTTAAATCTACCACAAAGGATAAAGAAGGACTCGACTGCAATGGGTTATGGGACTACATAATGATTAAAGGGACAAAACACCAGAAGGATATTACCATATTAAATATCTATGCACCCAACAACAGGGCTTCAAGATATGTAAAAAAAATTCTAACAACATTGAAAAGCGAGATTGACAGCTCCATAAATCTTCAACACACCATTTTCGGCAAAGGACAGAAAATCCGTAAAGAAATTCAATAAAGACATGGAACAGCTAAATGCCACAATCAACCAACTTGACCTCATAGACACGTACAGAACACTCCAGCCAACATCAGACAAGTGTACTTTCTTTTCTAATGCACATGGAACATTCTATAGAATAGACCACATATTAGGCCATAAAGCAAGCCTTAACAGAATCCAAAACATCTTCTTTGACCATAAAGCCATAAAACTAGAAATCAACAACAAAAAAAAACACGGAAAAGAAGAAATCAAACATGGAAACTGAACAACACTGCTCAAAAATGATTGGCTTATAGAAGAAAGTAAGGACAGAATAAAGAAATTCATGGAATCAAATGAGAATGAAAACACTCCCTGTCAGAACATTTGGGACACAGCTAAAGAAGTGCTCAGAGGTCAATTTATAGCAAAAAATGCACACATCCAAAAAGAAGAAAGGGCCAAAATCAAAGAATTATCCCTACAACTTGAACAAATAGAGAGCAACAAAAGAAACCCTCAGGCACCAGAAGAAAGCAAATAATAAAAATTAGAACAGGATTAAATGAAATAGAGAACAGAAAAACAATTGAAAGAGTTATCAAGACCAAAAGCTGGTTCTTTGAGAAAATTAACAAAACCAATAAACCTTTGACCAGACTGACAAAAGAAAAACAGGAGAGGAAGCAGATAACCCGAATAAGAAATGAGATTGGCTATATCACAACAGACCCAACTGAAATTAAAAGAATCATAACAGAATACTATGAAAAATTGTAATCTAACAAATTTGAAAACCTAGAGGAAATGGACAAATTTCTAGAAACACGCTACCTACCTAAACCAACAGAAACAGAGGTAGAACAACTAAATAAACCCATATCAAAGGAAGAGATTGAAAAGGTAATCAAGAAATTCCCAACAAAAAAAGCTCTGGCCATGAAGGCTTCACTGGAGACTTCTACGAAACTTTCAGAGAAGAGCTAACACCACTACTACTAAAGGTATTTCAGAGCATAGAAAAGGATGGAGTACTTCCAAACTCATTCTACTGAGCCAGCATAACCCTGATACCAAAACTAGGTAAAACACTATATAAAAAAAAGACAATTACAGACCAATATCCCTCATGAAATTAGATGCAAAAATCAACAAAATTCTAGCCAATAGAATTCAACAACATTTCAAAAAATAATTCACCACCATCAAGTGGAATTCATACCAGATATGCAGGGATGGTTCAACGTTAGGAAACAATCAATGTAACCCATCAAATAAATAAAAGACAGGAACCACATTATCTTATCAATCAACGCAGAAAAGGCATTTGACAAAGTCCAACACCCATTTATGATAAAAACTCTCAGCAAAATAGGAATAGAAGGGAAATTCCTCAACATAATAAAGGGCATTTATACAAAGCCAACAACCAACATCATCCTAAACGGAGAGAATCTGAAAGCATTCCCCTTGAGAACGGGAGCCAGACAAGGATGCCCTTTATCAGCACTCTTATTCAACAGTTTGTATCACCCAGGGACTCCTTGTCGTAACAGAGACTCTTAGAGTAGATTTAAATAAATAACAATCAAGACTCTACATAAATTACTTAGGGGCTGAGAAGCTAGTCCATTTTAAGTCTTTCTACTTACTTTCACCTCTAAGATTGGAAGGAGTTCTCTAATTCAATATCTTTAGTGTAGAAACTTACATATTCCTAAAGGGGTAGGGGAGAAAAACAGAATTGGTCTAAAATCTAAAATATGGCAGGTATAGTCTGAATTTTTTTTGAAGACTGAGTTTCCTCAAAATCTTAACACAAGCAATTTTTGACATATATATGTGCCTTTAAAATATTCCTACTTAATTAATTCAGTTTTTCTTCCAGTCACCTTTAGACCCTGAAACACTGTAAATAATAGGTGACACTTGGGGCTATAAATACAATTTACCTGACAGAGGTGTTCATCTCAGTCAGTTTTGTTTCCATTGAGGAAGGGTTTTTTTTTTTTTAAGTCACATCCCATATATGTTGCCACAAAGAGCTTTTGCACATTTTTTCCCCCATGTAATTATGCTTTATAGAATGAGCCTGGAAAAATAGAGTCTACTATTCTCAACTTTGAAGCAAATTCCATGCATCAAACTTTCCAGTGGTAAGGCCAGATACAATCACTGAGCAATTAAATAACTGAAGCAAGAAGCACAGAACTTGACCACATGCATGGTACTCCTTCTCTTTGGGGAGTGGTGGAAACCGTGAAAACTGTTTTTTTGAAACACAACCTTCCACATAAATGCATTTATCATTCATGTATCATAGGACATATTTACTTTGTTGAGAAATTCTTTTGAGAAATTCAGTTTCTCTAGACCAAAACGAAAGTAAAAATGAAAACAAATTTATCAAAGGCTCTCAGCTTTTAAAAATTTATATGTTTAATTTCATAAGTCTTGGAAACCAATGTATGCTGTGTTGCCATCCTTACAACTGTTGTTATATTTGATCCCATTGTTGCAGCCACTGTGTCAATCCAACTTGTTGAGGGCCTTTCTCTTTTTTGCTGACCCTCCACTTTGTCTTTCTCCAGGTACTGATCCCTCCTGGTAACATGTCCAAAGTATGTGAGATATAGTCTCAGGATCCTTGCTTCTAAGGAGCATTGTGGTTGTACTTCTTCCAAGACAGATTTGTTTGTTCTTTTGGCAGTCCATGGTATATTCAATATTCTTCGCCAACACCACAATTCAAAGGCGTTGATTCTTCTTCAGTCTTCCTTGTTCTTTGTCCAGCTTTCACATGCATATGAGGTGACTGAAAACATCACAGTTTGGGTTAGGTGTACCTTAGTCTTCAAGGTAACATCTTTGCTTTTCAACACTGTAAAGAGGTCTTTTGCAGCAGATTTGCCCAACACAATGCATCCTTTGATTTTTTTCTTTTTTTTTTTAGTTGTGCTTTAGGTGGAAGTTTACAGCTCAAGTTAGTTTCTCATACAAAAATTTATACACACATTGTTATGTGACCCTAATTGCTATCCCCCAGATTTCCTGCATCCATTCAACCAGCTCCTATCCCTTTCTGCCTTCTCATCTCGACTCCAGACAGGAGCTTACCATTTAATCTCGTGTGTCTACTTGAACTACGAAGCACACTCTTCATCAGTATCATTGTATGTCTTTTAGTCCAGTCTATTCTTTGAGGATTTGGCTTCTGGAACGGTTTTAGGTTTGGGTTAAAGAAGAGTCTGGGGGTCATGTCTTCCGGGGTTCCTCAAGTCTCAGTCAGACCACTAAGTCTGGTCTTTTTACTAGAATTTGAATTCTGCACCCCACTGTTCTCCTGGTCCGTCTTGGACTCTCTGTTGTGTTCCCTGTCAGGGTGGTCATTGGTGTTAGCCAGGCACAGTCTAGTTCTTCTGGTCTCAGGCTAATGGAGCCTCTGGTCTATATGGCTCTTTTGTCTCTTGTGCTAATATTTTCCTTATGTCTTTGGTGTTCATTTTCCTTTGCTCCAGGTGGGTTGAGACCAACTGATGCATTTTAGATGGCCACTCACCAGAGTGGGATGGTTTTAAGACCCCAGACACCACTCACCAAAGTGGGATGCAGAACATTTTCTTAATAAATTTTCTTATGCCAATTGACCTAGGTGTTCCCTGAAACCGTGGTCCCCAGACTCTTCCCCTGCTGCACTGTCCCTCACAGTGTTTGACTGTGTTCAGGAAACTTCTTAGCTTTTGGTTTAGTCCAGTGGTGCTGACTTCCCTTGTATTGTTGTCCTTGCCTTCACCTAAGATAATTCTTGTCTACTATCTAGGTAGCGAATTCCCCTCTACCTCCCTCCACAACCTTTTAACTATCAAATAATGTTTTCTTCTGTGTTTAAAACTTTTCTTGAGTTCTTATAACAGTGGCTGCATACAGTATTTGTCCTTTTGGGACTGGCTAATTTCACTGAGCATAATGCCTTCCAGATTCATCCATGTTATGTTTCGCGGATTCTTCGTTGTTCTTTATCATTGCATTGTGTGGATATACCATAATTTGTTTATCCGTTCATACACTGATGGGCACCTAGGTTGTTTCCATCTTTTTCCTATTGTGAATAGAGGTCTATGTTGCTTTTCAATGCTGTTAGAGTTTGTTTTATGTATCTTGAGGCCCTGTTGGGTGCGTAAATATTTATTATGGTTATATTCTCCTGGTATATTGACTCTTTAATCATTATGTAGTGTCCTTATCCTTTGTGGTGGATTTAACTTTAAAGCCTATTTCGTCAGAAATTAACATTGCCACTCCTACTCTTTTTTGATTGTTGTTTGCTTGATGTATTTTTTCCATCCTTTGAATTTTAGTTTGTGTCTTTAAGGTGTGTCTCTTGTAGACAGCGTATAGATGGATTGTGTTTTTTTATCCATTCTGCCACTCTCTGTCTCTTTATTGGTGCATTTAGGCCATTTACATTCAGTGTAATTATGAATAGGTATATGAGGTTAGTGCTGTCATTTTGATGCCTTTTTTGTGTTGTTGACAGTTTCTTTTTCCCACTTAATTATTTGTGCTGAGTAGTTTTTCTTTATATATTGTCTTTTCCTCTTTTTCATTGTTGTGGATTTTGTATTTGCTGAGTTTATGTTTTTCTTGTATTTTATTTTGATGTGCAGGGTTGTTAGCCTCCTTTGTGGTTACCTTAATATTTACCCCTATTTTTCTAAGTTTAAACCAAACTTTTATCTCTTTACATTGCCTTGACTTCCTCTCCATATAAAAGACCTATGACTACATTTTTTTAGTCTCTATTGATTTAATATTGTCATTGTTTACATAATGACATTGCTGTTTCCCTGTCTTGAGCATTTTTTAAACTTATTTTTGTGATTTCCCAACTGGGTTCATATCTGGTTGCTCTGTCCTGTGTTCCAGTCTTGGGTTGTTATCTGATGTTATCTATTTTCTAACCAGAGAACTCCCTTTAGTATTTATTGTAGTTTTGGTCTAGTTTTTGCAAATTCCCTAAGCTTCTGTTTATTTGGAAATGTCCTAATTTCACCTTCATATTTGAGAGACAGTTTTACTGGACATATTATTCTTGGCTGGCAATTTTTTTCCTTCAAGACTTTATACATCTCATCCCATTGCCCTCTTGCCTGCATGGCTTCTGCTGAGTAGTCCAAGCTTATTCTTATTGACTCTCCTTTATAAGTGACTATTTCTTTTATCCCTAGCTGCTCTTAAAATTCTCTTTTTATCTTTGGTTTTCAAAGTTTGATTATAATATGTCTTGGTGACTTTCTTTTGGGATCTACCTTGTGTGGGGTTCCATGAACATCTTGGACAGATACTTTTTCATCTTTCACTATATCAGGAACCTTTTCTGCCAACAAATCTTCAACAATTCTCTCTGTACTTTCTGTTCTTCTTCCCTGTTCTGGTACTCCAATCACTCGTAGGTTATTTCTCCTGATAGAGTCCCACATGATTCTTATGGTTTCTTCATTTCGTAAGATTCTTTTATTTGATTTTTCTTTGAGTATATTGTTGCCAAGTGTTTTATCTTTGGTCTCACTAATTCTGACTTCCATTTCCTCAGTTGTGCTCCTCTGACACTCTATTGAGTTTTCTGATTCAGAAATTTTATTGTTAATCTGAATTTCTGATTCTCTCTATGAATTCTTGTAGCCTATTAAATTTGTGATTATGGTTTTGAATTATCTTCTTAATTTCCTCCACTTCTTTATCTGTGTGTTCTTTGACTTGCGCTGCATTTTGCCTGATCTCCTTCCTGATCTCTTGAAGAATTCTGTATATTAATCATTTGTAATCTACCTCTGGTAATTCCAGGAAGATCCTTCATCTGGAAGATTCCTTGATTCTCTGTTTTGGGAGCTTATCGAAATGATCATGGTCTCCTTTATGTGATTTGATATTGACTGTTGTCTCCAGCCATCTGTAAGTTATTGTATTAATTTATTTTATGTTTGCTTACTGTGTTCTAGGTTCTTGCTTCATTTTGTTTTGATATGCCCAAATAGGCTGCTTGAGTGAGTTAGTTTGATTATTGGTGCCTTTGAAGCTCTAACTTCCTGGCACCAGATGGCTAGAACTCTTACCAGATACATAAGCCCAGGAGTCCATTCACTTTTCTTGTATGGATTCAGCTCAGGTGTCCAGGTAGTTGGTCAACAAGTGTGTGTCACAGGTTCTCACCTACAGTCTCAGAGGAGCACAGGTTATTAGTGTAGGCACAGGTATCTGGCTGCAGCCGGAGGTCACACTCTGAGCTAGGCATGCGGCTGACAACCATCCCCCAAGTGTCTTTGAGGAAAGTGTGTCCCTGTTCCCTAGGGCACACAGGTGGGTAGGCTCTGCAGCCAGACCATGGGCACCCAATGCTTTTAGCTGTAAGGACTGGAAGGCACCAATTATCCCTGTTGTGGGTGGCTAGGTGGCATGGGTGGAACTACCAGACTTCAGGCCCCTGATGTGGGTAGGTGAGGACCCTGCTTACCAGGTAGAGCAGTGTCAAACATCAAAAACCCACCTCTCCAGCACACAGCTGAAACAGCTGAAGTCAGACCTCAGGCACATATACCTTTGCACTGTGCCAACGAGGGCGTAAGCTGCTGAAATGGGCCCATACAAGTCCGTGTAATGGTGAAAGGTATTTGGAGTCTGTGGACTGCTTGAGCTTGTGCCCACGCAAAGGTGCGGCTTCTACCCTGAGTTCCCAGCTTAAGGGAGCTGGCAGATTATTTTTCCCAAATTTGTTAATTTGTTCCTTCTCTGAGGCTGGGAGAATTGCTCAGCATGCACAGCAGGACCTATCTCAGCCCCAGGGAAAGAGAGAGCCACTGAAGCTAGCTCAGGGGCTGGAGCAGAGAGAAAAGGGATCAGGTAAATGGGAGAGAATTCTTTCAAAAGGGGTGCTTTTTGGTCCATGTGGTGAATTAGATGAAAGTACTTATCTTTTGCTGAGAAGACTGTTCTTGCTGATTCTGGAGGTGAGTAGGCTCTATGCCGCTTACTCTCTCTCACTGAGGAAACCGTGTCCAGAACCCTACCACCAGCCCTGCCACGATCGCACCAGGTGATTGGTCCTGCGGGGCGCCAGTTCCTGCTGTGTCAGGTCCGGCAACTCCTTGCTGCTTCTCAACCATCTCTCTTTCCTCCTGCCACTCAATCTGATTTCTTAACTTTGCCTTTCATGTTCAGGGCTCCTAGCTTGTCATATATAATTGATTCCCTTGTTTTTTTTTGGGGGGTCTTTGTTGTAAGAGGGGCCACCAGAAGCGTCTGACTACTCTGCCATCTTGGCCCTGCCTCCCTTTTCTTTACTGTCTTGGTAAAGTCTTTCAATGACCATAAAGCCAAAACCCAAACCAAACTCACTGCTGTCGAGTCGATTCTGACTCATAGCAACCCTATAGGACAGAGTAGAACTGCCCCATAGAGTTTCCAGGGAGCGCCTGGTGGATTCAAACTGCTGACCCTTTGGTAAGCAGCCGTAGCACTTAACCACTATGCCACCAGGGTTTCCTCAATGACCATAGTGTTTGATTTTTAGGAGTTACCAATTATCTAGTTTTCTGGTGTTTGTGCATTGTTAATTATGTTTTGTGTTCTGTTTATGCTGTGTGTTAGGGCACATAGCATTGTATTTTTTCTTTGATGATCTTTATCAGTTTAGATTTTATATTTATGTTTTTGATCCATTTGAGTTAGTTTTTGTGCATGGTGTGCAGTATGGGTCTTTTTTCTTTATTTTTGCAGATGGATATCCAGTTATGCTAGCACTATTTGTTAAAGATACTGTGTTTTCCCCATTTAACAGACTATCTTTTCCCAATTTAATGAATTTTGGGCATTAGTCAAATATCAGCTGCTCATACGTGGATGAATTTACATCAGTATTCTCAATTCTGTTCCACCAGTCTATGCGTCTGTTGTTGTACCAGTACCAGGCTATTTTGACTACTGTGACAGTATAATAGTTTCTAAAATCAGGTAGTGTGAGGATTTCCACTTTGTTCTTCTTTAGTAATGCTTTACTTATCCAGAGCCTCTTCCCTTTCCACACAAAGTTGGTGATTTGTTTCTCCATCTCATTGAAAAATGTCAGTGGAATTTGGACCAAGATTGTACTGTATCTATAGATTGTTTTGGGTAGAATTGACATTTTCACAATTTTGAGTCTTCCTATCTATAAAGCAAGGTATATTTTTCCTCTTATGTAGGTCTCTTGGTTTCTTGAAGTAATGTCTTGTAGTTTTCTTTGTATAGTTCTTTTACATCTGTGGTTAGATTTATTCCTAAGTATATTATCTTCTCAGGGGCTATTGTAAATGGCATTGATTTGGTGATTTCCTCTTAGAAGTTCTCTTTGTTGATGTAGAAGAATTCAACTGCTTTCTGTATGTTTATCTTGTACCCTGATCCTTTGCTGAAACCTTCTATTAGTTCCAGTAGTTTTCTTACGGATTCTTTAGGGTTTTCTGTGTATAATATCCAAGTTGGTAAGGAAGAAGTGAAAGTATCTCTATTTGCATATCTTATCATCTGCAAATAGAGATACTTTCACTTCTTCCTTACCAACTTGGTTGTCCCAATCACTCTGGCTAGCCTAATCGCTCTGGCTAGGACCTCCAGCACAATGTTGAGTAAGAGTGGTGATAAAGGGCATCCTTGCCTGGTTACCGTTCTCAAGGGGAATGCTTTTGGACTCTCTCCACTTAATGGCGATGTTGGCTGTTGGCTTTGTATAAATGCCATTTATTGTGTTGAGGAATTTCCCTTCTATTCTTATTTTGCTGAGAGTTTTTATCATGAATGGGTGTTGGACTTTGTCAAATGCCTTTTTGACATTGATTGATAAGATCATGTGGTTCCTGTCTTTTGTTTTATTTATATGATTGTTTACATTGGTTGCTTTTCTAATGTAGAACCATCCCTGCATACCTGGTATGAATCCCACTTGGTTATGGTGAATTATTTTTTTGATATGTTGTTGAATTCTATTGGTTAGAATTTTGTTGAGGATTTTCACTTCTATGTTCATGAGGGATATTGGTCTGTAATTTTCTTTTATGTGATGTCTTTACATGGTGTTGTTATCAGGGATATGCTGGCTGCATAGGATAAGTTTGGAAACATTCCATCCTTTTCTATGCTCTGTAAATACTTCTAGTAATAGTGGTGTTAACTCTTCTCTGAAAGTTTGGTAGAATTCTCCAGTGAAGCTGTCAGGGCCAGGGCTTTTTTCAGTAGAGTTTTTAAATTACTTTTTCCTTCTCTTCTTTTGTTATATGTTTATCTAGTTGTTCTACTTCTGTTCATTCTAGTTTAGGTAGGTAGTGTGTTTCTAGAAATTTGTCCATTTCCTCTAGGGTTTCAAATTTGTTGGAGTACAATTTTTCATAGTATTCCATGGTTACTCTTTTAATTTCAGTTGGGACTGTCGTGATATTGCCCATCTCATTTCTTATTCAGATTATTTGCTTCCTCTTGATTTTTTCTTTTGTCCCTTTGGCCAGTGGTTTATCTATTTTGTTTATCCTTTCAAAGAGCCAGGTTTTGGTCTTGTTAACTCTTTCAATTGTTTTTCCATTCTCTATTTCATTTAATTCTGCTCTAATTTTTGTTATTTCTTTTCTTCTGGTGCTTGAGGGCTACTTTTGGTGCTCTCTTTCTATTTCTTTGATTTGTAGGGTTAATTTTTGGATTTCGGCCATTTCTTCTTTTTGTATGTGTGCATTTATTGCTGTAAATTGTCTTCTGAGCACTGCTTTTGCTGTGTCCCAAAGGTTCTGGTAGGATGTGTTTTAATTCTCATTTGATACTATGAGTTTATTTATTTTGCCCTTAATTTCTTCTATAACCCAGTAGATTTTGAGCTAGCTGTTTTTCAGTTTGCATGTATTTGATTTTTTTCCCTTGCTTTTTCTGTTATTGATTTCTAGTTTTATGGCATTATGGTAAGAAAAGATGCTTTGTAATATTTTGATGTTTTGGATTCTGTTAAGGCTTGCTTTGTGACCTGATATGTGTTCTACTCTGGAGAAGGTCCCATGTGCATTGGAAAAGAAACTATACTTGTCTGCTCTTGGGTGGAGTGTTCTGTGTATGTTTCTGAGATCAAGTTGGTCGATTACGGCATTTAGATCTCCCGCGTCTTTACTGAGCTTCTTTCTGGATGTTCTGTTCTTCACTGAAAGTTGTGTGTGGAAGTCTTCTGTGATTATTGAGGAGCTGTTTATTTCTTTTTTCAATGCTGTTAGAGTTTGTTTTATGTATTTTGGAGCCCTGTAGTTGGGTGCATAAATATTTATTATGGTTACGTCCTCCTGGTGTATTGATCCTTTAATAATTGCGGAGTGTCCTTCCTCATCTTTTGTGGTGGATTTTGTTTTAAAGTCTATTTTGTCAGGGATTAATATTGCAATTTCTTCTCTTTTTTGATTGTTGTTTGCTTGATATGTATTTTTTCTATCCTTTTTAGTTTGTTTGTGTCCTTGAGACTAAGGTGTGTCTCTTGAAGGCAGGATATAGATGGATCATGTTTTTTTATCCATTGTGCCACTCTTCATCTCTTTACTGGTGCTTTAAAAAAAAAAAAAAAAAGGTGCTTTTAGTTCATTAATATTCAGTGTAATTATTGATAGGCATGTGTTTAGTGCTGTCATTTGGATGTATTTTTTTCTGTGATGTTGACATCTTCTTTGTTCCATTTAAGTTTCTGTGCTGAGTCTTTATGTATTTTTTCATCTTTTTCATTGCTGTTGATTTTATTTTTGCTGAGTCTTTATGTTTTCTTTTTTTTTTATTTTGATGTGTGGGATTGTTAGTTTCCTTTGTCTTTACCTTAATACTTACCTCTATTTTTCTAAGTTTAAACCAATCTTTTATTTCTTTATATTGCCTTGGCTTCCTCTCCTTACGAAAGATCTATGACTACATTTTTTAGTCCTTCTTTTTTATTTTAATATTGTCATCTTTTACATATTGATGTGCCTGTTTCCCTATTTTCAGTGTTTTAGTTTTGATTGCTCCTTAGAATGCACCTCAGAATATTCCTTAGAAGCAAGGTTGGCAAGACTGTGTCTCACATACTTTGGACATGTTGTCAGGAGAGATCGGTCCCTGGAGAAGGACATCATGCTTGGTAAAATACAGAGTCAGCAGAAAAGAGGAAGATCCTCAACAAGATGGACTGACACAGTGGCTGCAACAATGGTCTCAAGCATAACAAAGATTCTGAGCATGGTGCAGGACCAGGCAGTGTTTTGTTCTGTGGTACATAGGGTCACTATGAGCCAGAACCAATTCGACAGCACCTAACAACAACAACAGCAAGCTCTGATTTATTTTTGTGACTTCCCTATCTGGTTGATACCTACTTGTTCTGTCCTGTGTTCTAGTCTTTGGTTGTTATCTGATGTTATTGATTTTCTAACTGGAGGACTCCTTTTAGTATTTCTTGTAATTTTGGTTTGGTTTTTACAAATTCCCTAAACTTCTGTTTATTTGGAAATTCTCCAATTTTATCATCATATCTGAGACAATTTTGCTGGACATGTAATTCTTGGCTGAAATTTGTTTTTCCTTCAAGTCTTTATATATGTCATTCCATTGTCTTCTTGCCTGCATGGCTTCTGCTGAGTAGTCAGATCTTAGTCTTATTGTCTCTCATTTGTAGGTGACTTTTCGTTTATCCCTAGCTGCTCTTAAAATTCTCTTTTTATCTTTGGTTTTCAAAAGTTTAATTATAATATGTCTTGGTGACTTTTTTTGGGATCTACCTTATGTGGGGTTCGATGAGCTTCTGGGGTAGATATCTTCTCATTTTTCATGATATTGGGGAAGTTTTCTGCAAACAAATCTTCAACAATTATCTCTGTATTCTCTGTCCTCCCCCCCCGTACTCCAATTACTCTCAATAGAGTCGCACATAATTCTTAGAGTTTCTTCATTTTTAAAAATGTGTTATCTGATTTTTCCTCAAATAAATTGGTGTCAAATGCTTTACCTGCAATCTCACTAATTCTGACTTCCATTGCCTCAATTCTGCTCCCATGACTTTCTGTTGAGTTGTCTAATTCTGAAATTTTATTGTTAATCTTTTGGATTTCTGTTTGCTATCTCTGTATGGATTCTTGCAGCCTGTTAAATTTGTCATTATGCTCTTGTATAACCTTCTTAAGTTCCTCTATTGCTTTGGCTATGTGCTCCTTCGCTTATTCTGTGTTTTGCCTGATTTCCTACCTGATCACTTGAAGAGTTCTGTATATTTAGTCTTTTGAATGCTACCTCCAGTAATTCCAGGAAGTTATCTTTCTCTGGAAAATTTCTTGATTCTTTGTTTTGGTTGCTTGCTGAAGACATCATGGTCTACCTCTTTATTTGATTGAATATTGACTGTTGTCTCTGAGCCATCAATAAGTTATTATATTTATTTATTTTATATTTGCTTGCTGTGTCAACCCACTCCACTGCTGATGAGTCTTAGCTTCCTCTTTTGATACTCACGAATAGGCTGCTCTTGTGAACTAGTTTTATTATTGGCATGTTTGAAGCTCTCACTTCCTGTCACCAGGTGGCTAGAGCTGTTACTAGGTATGTGAGCCCAGCAGTCCATTTACTTTTCTTGTGTGGATTCAGCTCAAGCGTCCAGGTTGCCAGTGATGGAGTGTGTGGTACAGGCTCTCACCTATAGTCTAAATGGGTAGTGGTGATTGGAGTATGCACAGATATCTGGCTACAGTAGGCAGTCATGTGCCGATCAAGGCATGGGGCTGACTGCTGTCCCTGAGTACCTGGGTGGAATGTGTGTCTGTGTTCCCTAGATTGTGTAGGTAGGTGGGTTTTACAACCAGACTATGGGTGCCCAATGGTGTTGGCTGAAAGGACTGGGAGGCACCATTTATTCTTAGAGCCCTGCCGTAGGTGGCTTGGTGGAGTGGGTGAGGCCACCAGTCCTCAAGCCCCTGTTGTGGGTAGGTGAAGACCCTGCTTAATGGGTAGTGCTGTGTTAAATATCAGGAATCTGCCACTCCCCCTTATAGCAGATACAGATGAAGATAGACTTCAGGTATATATGTTGTTATACTGTGCTAATGGTGACCTATGCTTTGAAATGGGCCCACACAAGTCTATGCAGGAGTAAAAGGCATTCAAAGTCTGTGGACCCCATATGCTTGTGCCTAGCAAAGGGGCTGTGTCTGACCTGAGTTCTCTGCTTAGGGGACCTGTCGGATTATTTTTTCCAGTTTGTTAATTTGTTCCCTCTCCAAAGCCAGCAGGATGGCTCAGGGTGAGTGAGTGATGGGTCCTACTTCTGGCTCAGGGAGCCCAGCAGTCACCGAAGCTGAACTGGGAGGGGAGGGGGCAGGTAAATGGGAGAGAGTTGCTTAATAAAAGAAGGGGCTTTTTATTTTTTTTTGATCTACACAGTAGGTTAGACACTTGTACTTATCTTTCATTGATTGAGTGCCATTTCTGTCTGGTTCTGGAGCCTTGAGCAGACACTCTGATGCTTGGAAAATGCATCCCAAGCACCACTGCTTGCCTCACCATGCCCACCAGCTGATCCAGCCTGAGGGATGCCAGTGCCAGCCAGGTCAGGCCTTGCAAATCCTCACTGCTTCTGAACTGTTTCTCCCTCCCCCTGCCACTCAGTCTGATTCCTCGACTTTGTCTTTGATAGTCAGGGCTCCTAGATTGTCATATATAATCAATGCATTGTTTTTTTTTCAGGACTTTGTTGTAAGAGGCACCACAGGAAGCGTCTGATTACTTCATGGTCTTGGCCCTGCCTGCCTTTGATTTCTTGACTGCTACTTTCATGGGTGTTGATTATGGATCCAAGTAAAGAGAAATCCTTGATGATTTCATATTTTCTCTGTTTATCATGGTGTTGCTTATGGATTCAGATGTGAGGATTTTTTTTTTTTTTATGTTGAGGTGTAATCCATACTGAAGTCTGTAGTCTTTGATCTTCATCAGTAAGTGCTTCAAGTACTCTTCACTTTCAGCAACTAAGTTTGTGTCATCTGCATAACACAGGTTGTTAATGAGTTTTCCTCCAATCCTGATCATCTTGAATTATTTGCTCAGCATACAGATTGAAGAAGTATGGTGAAAGGATACAACCCTGACATACACCTTTCCTGACTTTAAACCACACAGCGTCCCCTTGTTCTGTTCAAGCTACTGCCTCTTGGTCTATGTACAGATTCTGAATGAGCGCAATTAAGTGTTCTGGAATTTCCACTCTTTGCAATGTTATCTGTAATTCATTATGATCCACACAGTTGACTGCCTTTGCATAGTCAATAAAACACAGGTAAACATCTTTCTGGTATTCTCTGTTTTCAGCCAGGCTCCGTCTGACATCAGCAATGATATCTCTCCTTTCACGCCCTTTTCTGCATCCAGGCTAAATTTCTGGCAGTTCCCTGTTGATGTACTGCTGCAACCACTTTTGAAAGATTGTCAGTAAAATTTTACTTACGTGTGATATTAAGGATGTTGTCTGATAATTTCCACATTCAATTGGAACACCTTTCTATATACATGTAGTATATGTATTGGAAACCTGGTGGTATAGTGGTTAGGGGTTTGGCTGCTAACAAAAGGGTCAGCAGTTCGAATCCACCAGGCACTCCTTGGAAATCTATGAGGCAGTTCTACTCTGTCCTTTAGGGTTGCTATGAGTCAGAATTGACTCAAAGGCAATGTGTTTCATACATATATATATATATCACTTTATCTTTCAATACTTTTTTTGAGTGTGAAAATTAATAATTCCAAACTAGAGGGATTTTTTTTTCTTTTTTGATTGTACTTTAGATGAAGGTTTACAGGGCAAATTAGTTTCTCATTAAACTGTTGGTACACATATTGTTTTATGTCATTGGTTAAAACCCTATGACATGTCAGCACTCTCCCTTCTCAAACATGGGTTCCCTATTACCAGCTTTCCTGTCCCCTCCTGCCTTCTAGCCCTTGCCCCAGGGCTGGTGTGCCCCTTTTGTCTATTTTTTTTTTTTTTTATGGTCCTGTCCAATCTTTGGCTGATGGGTGAACCTCAGGAATGACTTCATTACTAAGCTGAAAGTGTGTATAGGGGCCCTACTCTCAGGATTTCTCCAGTCTCCGTCAGGCCAGCAAGTCTGGTCTTTCTTTTTGAGTGAGAATTTTGTTCTACATTTTTCTACAGCTCTGTCAGGGACCCTCTATTGTGATCCCTGACAGAGCAATCAGTGGTGGTAGCCAGGCACCATCTGATTGTACTGGACTCAGTCTGGTGGAGGCTGTGGTAGATGTGGTCCATTAGTCCTTTGGACTAATCTTTACCTTGTATCTTTAGTTTTCTTCATTCTTCCTTGCTCCTGAAAAGGTGAGACCAGTGGAGTATCCTAGATGGGCACTCACAAGCTTTAAGACCCCAAATGCTACTCACCAAAGTAGAATGTAATACATTTTCTTTATAAACTATGTTATGCCAATTGAGCTAGACGTTCCCCAAGGCCATGTTCCCCACAACCCTCAGCCCAGGAATTCTGTCCCTCAGGGAGTTTGGATGTGTCTATGAAGCTTCCATGACCTTGCCTTGTACAAGTTGTGCTGGCTTCAGCAGTATTGTGTACTGTCTTACCCTTCACCAAAGTTTCCACTTTTTTTTTTTTATTGTCTATTTATTACCCCTCCCCTCTGTCATAACCATTAAAGATTGTTTCTTTTTGATTGTAAACCTTTTCATGAGTTTTTACAGTAGTGGTCTCATACAATATTTGTCCTTTTGTGATTGACTTATTTCACTCAGCATAATGCCCTCCAGATACATCCATGTTATGAGATGCTTCACAGATTTGTCGTTGTTCTTTATTGTTGCATAATATCCCATTTTGTGTATGTACCACAGCTTGTTTATCCATTCACCTGTTGGTGGGCATCTAGGTTGTTTCCATCTTTTTGCTATTGTGAACAATGCTGCAATGAACATGGGTGTGCATATGTCTATTCATGTGATGTCTCCTATTTCTCTAGGATATGTTTCTACAAGTGGGACTGCTGGACCATATGGCATTTCTATTACTAGCTTTATAAGGAAGCACCATATCATTTTCCAAAATGGTTGTATCGTTTTGCATTCCCACCAGCAGTGCATGAGTCCTGATCTTCCCAAAGCCTCTCCAACGTTTATTTCCTTTTTTTTTTTTTATTATTCTTGCCAGTAATGCCAGGGTGAGATCGTTTGATATATTTTTTCCATCTTTTGATTTTTAATAAATTTATGTCTTTGTTTCTAAGGTGTGTGTCTTGTAGTTAGCATATTGATAGATCTTGTTTTTTTTTTTTATCCATTCTGTCACTCTGTCTCTTTATGGGTGCATTTAGGCTGTTTACAAATTCAGCGTAATTATTGATAGTTGTGAGATTATTGCTGTCATTTTGTGGTGCTGATATTTTCTTTGTGTCTCTTACTGTCCTGTGCTGAGTTCCTTTTGTTTGTGGATTTCTTTTCCATTCCTTTTGTTTTTGTAGATTTTGTTTTTCTTGAGACTTTATGTTTTTCTTCTTTATATTGATAAGTAGGTTTGTTAACTTTCTTTGTGATTACATTAAAATTTACACACATCTTCCTAGGTTTGAACCAGTCTATTATTACTTGATATCACCTTGCCTTTCTCTCCATTAGGAAGTTCTATACCTACACCGTTTATTCCCTCCTTTACTGTTCTGATGTTGTTGTCGTTTACAGATTAACCTCTCTGGTTCCCTGTTGCAATTCTTTTGGTTTTGGATAGTCCTTGAGAGTTCATTTCCTAGGTTGGTTCCTGGATGGTACAATCTTGCATCTTAGTTCAGGCTGTGGTCTGATGATATTTGTTCTCAGACTGAAGGACTCTCTTTAATACTTCTTGTAAATTTGGTTTGGTTTTTGCATATTCCTTTAATTTCTGTTTATCTGGAAATGCCCTAATTTCACCATCATATTTGAGTGAGAGTTTTTGCAGGATATGTTATTCTTGGTTGGCAATTTTTTTCTTTCAAGATTTTATCTATGTCATCCCATTGCCTTCTTGCCTGCATGGTTTCTCCCAAATATCAGAGCTTAGTCTTACTGTTTCTCCTCTGTATGTGACTTTTTGTTTTTCTTGAGCTGCTTTCAGGATTTTTCCTTTGTCTTTTTTTTTTTTTTTTTTTGGTTTTAGTGAGTGTGATTATGTTATGCCTTGGTGGTTTTCTTTTCGGGTCTACCTACATGGGGTTCATTGAGCTTCTTAGATGGTCAGTTTTCATCTTTCATGGTATTAGGGAAGTTTTCTGTCAGCAATTCTTCAATGCCTCTCTCTGTGTTTTCCATTTTCTCTACCTATTCTGGAACTCTCACCACTTGCAAATTTTTGCTTTTGACTTTATCCATATAACTTTCAGGGTTTCTTCATTTTTCTTTGTTCTTTTTCTGATTTTTCCTCCAACAGAATTTTATCCAAGTGTTTGTTTTCAATTTTGCTGATCCTGTGTTTCATCATTTCAAACCTGTTCCTCAGACATTCTATGACACTGTCCATTTCTGAAATCTTGTTTATCTTTTGGATTTCTAGTTGTTGTCTTTGCATGATTTCTAGTTCTGAATTTATTTTGACATTTTGTTCCTGTATCATTTTCCTGAATTCTTCCATTTTTTTGTCTGGATTTTCCATGAATTTCTCTGCCTTTTCCATAAATTTGTCTATTTTTTTCATTTTTGTCTGCTTTTTGCTTCAACTCTTGGATGGCTCTGAGTATTAGAGATTTGAATTCTTTGTCAGGTAGTTCTAGTGCCTTTTATTCTACTGGAAACTCATCTGGTGTTTTATTTTGGATGCCTACTGGAACCACGCTTTCCTGTTTGTTTTTTTTGTGTGTGTGTTTTAATATTGTCTGCTGTGTTGGGACATTAAGTAGTTATTTTCTTCTTTTGTTGATTGTAGGTCTGTTTGTTTCATCTTACTTTTTTGTTTTATTTGGTTATGTCTGAGCAGGTGGGCTGTGCATTGTTGTTTGCTCATCTGTGGTCATGATATTTTTCACCTCCCTGACCAGTGGGCAGGGCAAGTCACTCAGCTATGGTGCAGCAGGGCAGGTCCAGCTGAAGGGGAGAGGCTGAATTTTTTTTTTTTTTTTTTTTTGTGGCACGTGCTAGTTCTGACAGGGCCACCCATGAATCAGTGTTGGGCAGGTACTGGTAGTTCATACCTGCGCTGCTTGGGGATGTGATGTTCAGTGCATGGTGTGGGTAGGCAGGAAGTGGGGGAAGGTTGTGATATGTGGAGCTAATATGGTTCTGAGAAAGAGGAGAGAGAGGAGAGAGAAACGAGCCAAAAACAAACAAAAAAGAGTGCTAAGGGAGCTTGCCATTGAAGTGGAGAGGTGAGAAACCGAGAAATGGAGAAAAACAAAAAAAGAATGAGAAAAAAATAACTAGATAAAAATTTGGGGGAAAAAAAAGAAAGAGAAGAAAAGCCTCCAGGAATCCCACTGGTGCAGTTGCAAAGACCAGAGAAGTGGCTCCTAGGCTGTACCTTATAGCCTGTTAGAAGAGGTATAGATGTCACACAGTGCCATATATTTAGGAGACAGGAAAAGAAGGAAAGTATAGAGATATGAGAACTGAGGAATGAAAGACAGAATGAAAAAAGAGAGACGAAAAGTGAAACGAAAAAGAAATACCCCCAGGGCTGCATGGACTGGGGAAGTGGCTCTTAACCATGCAGTGCAGCCTGTCTAGAAGTGACTTACAAGCAATGAAAAGAAAAAGATAACAAACAAACAAAAGAAAAAAGAACAAAGAAAAAAAAAAAAAAAGCCCAGGGATCCCACCAGTGTAGTGTCTTGGGCTGGGGGAGTCGTTCCCCACTTGAGTGGAACTTCACAGCCTTTCAAGAGGAAGCAAAGATGGCACACGGAACCAGGTGTTCGAGAGAAAGCAGGGGGAGGTGGTCGGAGGTGTGGAAGAAATCAAAAGAAACAGAAAAGGGCAACATCAGTAACAGACAAATGGCACTCAGAGAGCAGGCCATTACGGGCAAGGTGAATCCAAGTGCCCTGGGGTGAAAGCAGTTGCCTTCCAGCCAAGACACTGAGGCCGTGGGAAGCAGAAGAGGCCAAGGCGTGGGGGAAGAAGGGTGGGGGTTAGGAAAATCTATATCCTTGGAACTCCTTCTGGGAACTTCATGAAGCTGCTTTCCCGTAATTCCTGTCCGCCGATCTCTGATGTGGGTGGGGCGAATCCAAGTGGCATAGACACTGTGCTTCCTGGCTGGCTGAGCCACTGCTGCCAGCCAGGAAGCATGGAGGTAGAGCAGCAGGGAGAGGATGGGCATTGGGAAAGTGTGTATTGCTGGTTACCAGGTGCTCTTTCTCCTGCTGGGAGCTCCTTGAAGCTGCTTTCCCATGCCCTTTCTGCACTAATCTCCGACAAGAGTCCAAGATGGTGAATCCATGCTGCATTGGCTGATAGGGGACCTCTGCACATATCTCTTCTTGCTCTCTGTTCTCTGTCAGTTTCTTATTCCATTCTGTGTTTTGCTGATTTCTTTATCTCTTCGTTTGATACTGTGGGTTCCAGGAATGACGTTTGTCTCTGTTTTACTTAGTTTTTCATGTCTCTGCTGTGGAGGGATGGTGTGGTGTTTCTGTCTATGGGATTATGTTGATCCTAAGTCTCATGTAACATCACCAGAGGGATATTTTGATCTTTATGAAAAGCAATAGTAATTATGAAATCCCTTAATTAATTCATTTTTAGTCACTCAAGCATTTATTTGCCATGTATATATTTAGATGGTTTTTAAAAATAGACTTTATTTGTTATGTTTACAGAAAAATGTGCAGAAAGTAGGGTTCCTATATACTTCCTCCAAACTGCAAGGAGATAGTAATTGCCATTATTTTACAGCTTGATTTCTTTTAACTTGAGCTAGCATCTTCCAATCTTTTAATACACAATCCAAATATATAATGAAAATAATATCAATTATAACTCAGATTATTAAGTGCTTCCTAGAGGCATAGTAGTTAAGTGCTACAGCTGCTAACCAAAAGGCCAGCAGTTTGCATCCACCAGGCACTCATTAGAAACTCTATGGAGCAGTTCTACTCTGTCCTGTAGGGTCTCTATGAGTCGGAATTTACTCGACGGCAATGGGTTATATGCTAGGTATTTTTCATTGCAATTTACATGTATTAAGTAATTTAATCTTGACAGTGACTTTATGAAGTAGATATTAATATTATTTCTATTTTTTCAGATAAGGAAAATATGGCATGGAGAAAATGTCTCATGGTCACAGAGCTAGTATGTGACCAAGGCTGAACTGTAACCAGGCCCTGTGTGACTATGTTCTTAATTAGTATACCAAAAAGAAGTTGTAAAATTGGAAGCAGTTATAAAAAACATCTTGATCCATCAGTCAATAACAATAAGTAGATTCATATTAGAACTTTTGTTTTGATTTCTGATTCTTATTTTCACTGGAATTTGTTCTTTGATGGTTTGTTGGTGTGGTGACTTTGGAACAAGGCACATAACATAAAATGGAGAAGTAGAGGACAACTGTCTACAGCAGGGATTGACAAAAGTTACTTCAGGGACTACTAGCACCAGGCCCCTGGTGCTGGGGCTAATTATTAAAAATACTTCTCATCCTAATCCAGGGAGATTCTGATTCCATATATTTTGGAAGACATTATAGCCAAAAACTTCCCAACTCTGATAAAGGACATAACACTAGACATCCAAGTTAAGACATTCACAGATAGAAACTACAAGAATACATCTCTACAAGACAACCCTTACAAGCAATACTTAAAGGAGTTCTTCAGACAGGCTAGAAAGACATTAAAAAGACACTTGAAGCCACATACAGAAAGATCTCCTATAAAGCAAATTCCTCAGACAAAAATAAGGGCAAGTTTTAAGGCACTCTTTATAGATAACTGGAAGGGTTACAATATACCTACTTTATAAGAACAAATATATAAAAAATAAGTATAAATTTATGTCCCAGGGCACAAGTTCTATTATGATACAACTGAGATATCAACAATATAACAGAAGAGGGGAAAGAGCTACTGGGGTAAAGAGCTTTTGTATCTTATTGAAAATTTACGCCAGATTGTTATAAAAGAATAATGTTAATTGTAGAATTCATGGTAACCGCAAAAAATTATCTAAATAAAAATACTCAAAAAGATAGAAGTGAGTCAAAAAGCTTCAGCACTAAAAAGCAACAAAATACAAAAGATGATAGCATTAAAGATAAAAAAGGATTAAGAAGACAGCTCTCACAAAAAATAAATAACAAGATAACACGAGTAAGCTCTTTCCTATAGGTAATTACAGTGAATGTAAATGGACTAAATGTTCCAGTCAAAAGGCAGAGAGTGGCAGAATGGATAAAAAAGTATGATCCATTTATATGCTGCCTACAAAAGACATATCTTAGGCCCAAAACCAATATACAGACTGAAAGTGAATGGTTAGAAAAAATATCCCGAGCAAGTAATAACAGAAAAGAGTGAGGTAGGTAATATTAATATCAGACAAAATAGACTTCAGGTAAAAATCTGTTATAAGAGATAAACAAGGACATTATATAATGATAAACACATCAATCCATCAGGAAGAGATAACAATTATAAGTATACAGGCACCTAACATAGGAGTACCCAAATATGTAAAGGAAACGCTCAAAGAATTGGAAGAAGAAATAGATAGTTATACAATAACAGTGAGAGGCTTCAATACACTGGTCTCATATTGGACAGAACATCCAGAAAGAAGATTAATAAGAAAAAAGAAGACCCGAATGAAATGATAAAAGAATTAGACTTAACAGACATATACACATCACTCCACCCAACATCAACACAATATACATTCTCATCTAGTGCATTTGGATCATTTTCCTGGATAGATTATATGTTAGGTCACAAAACAAGTCTTAATTTAAGAAAATTAAAATCATACAAAGTATTTTTTCTGACTACAATGGTATGAAACTAGAAATTAATAACAAAAAGAAAACTGGAAAATACATCAACATATGGAAATTAAACAACACACTATTAACCAGTCAATTGGTCAAGGAAGATATCAAAAGGGAAAATAGAAAATAGCTGGAATGGAATGAAAATGAAACACCATGTATCTATGTAACACAACAAAAAGCCATGCTCAGAGGGAAATTCCTGGCTGTAAATGCCTATACTGAAAAAGAAGATGATCAATTAAAAACCTAACTGAAAACTGGAGGAACTAGAGCCAAACCCAAACCAGCCGGAAGGAAGGGGATAACAATGATTAGAGGAGAGATAAATGAAATAGACAACAGAAAAACTATAGAAAAAAATCAATGAAAGCAGAAACTGGTTTTTTGAAAGGATCAATAAAATTGGCACGCCTTTAGCAAAGAAAAAAAGGGAGATGACACAAATATTCAAACTCAGAAATGAAAATGGGGCCATTACAACAGAGCCCAATGAAATAAAAATGATAATTAGAGAGTATTAGGGATAATTGTATGCCAATAAACTTGATAAGTTAGATGAAATTGACAAGTTCCTATAAACATACAAACTTCCTACACTAACTTAAGAAGTTAGAAGACCTCAGCAGACTCATAACAAGTGAAGAGACCAAAGAAGTAAACAAAAGCCTCCCAACAAAGAAAAGTCCAGAAATGGATGGCTTCACTGGAACTTCTATGGAACTGCAAAGGGAGACAAACAGCCAAAGCAATTTTGAAAAACAACAGAGTAGGAGGACTCTCACTTCCAGATATCATAACATATTGCAAAGCCACAGTGATAAAAAGAGTCTAAAAAAACCTGTTGCCATCTAGTCGTTTCCAACTCATAGCGACCCTATACGACCGAGCAGAACTGTCCCATAGGGTTTCCAACAGCAGCTAGTAGAATTGAACTGCCGACCTTTTGGTTAGCAGCTGAGCTCTTAACCACTGAGCCACCGGGGCTCCACAAAGAATCTGGTACTGGTGTAATGATGGACATATGGACCTGCATAATAGAATCGAGAGCCCAGAGTTACATGCACACATCTATGGTCAACTAAGCTTTGTTAAGGGTGCTAAATCCATCACTAATAAATAAAATCAGCCTCTTTAATTAATGGTGCTGGAACAACTGGATTTTTTCATGCAAATAGTGAATTCATGCAAATAGTGAAGATAGACCCATACCTCGTACCATATACAAAAACTAACTCAAAATGGATCAAAGACCTAAATGAAAGGTCTAAAACCATAAAACTCTTAGAGGAAAACTTTCGGAAACTGCTTAGAGACTTAGTCCTCAGCAACAGATTCTTAGACATGACATGGAAGGCACATGCAACAAAAGACAAAATAGATAAATGGGGTCTCATTAAAAAAAAAAAAACCTTCTGTGCTTCAAAGGACTTTGTAAACAAAGTGAAGAAAACAATCTACAGAATGAGAGAAAATTTTTGGGAACAACATAACAGATGAAGGTCTAATATCTGGAATTTAAAAGATTACTTCTACAAACACAAACAATGAATTGAAAAATAGGCAAAGATGATATTCAAGTGGTCAACAGACATATGAGAAGGTGCTCAATGTCGTTAGCCATCAGAGAGATGCAGACAAAACCACAATGAGATAGCACTTCACTCCCGCTAGGATGGTTAAGATAAAAATAAACAAAGAAACAAAAAAAACTGAAAATGGAAAATAACAAATTTTGGCAAGGTTGGCAAAGATGCCAGGAAATTGGAATGCTTATGCATTGCAGATGGGATTGCAGAATATTACAGCTGTTGTGGTAAACAGTATAATGATTCCTCAAAAAACTGAAAATAGAACGATCACATGACCCAGCAGTTCCACTTCTAGGTATAAACCCAGGGGACTTGAGGGCAGCAACAGGAACAGACATACTTACATCAGTGATCATTGCAGCACTATTCACAGTAGGTGGAAACAACTGAAATGTCCATCAACTGATGAATGAATAAACAAAATGTGGTACATATATGCAATGGAATACTACCCGCCCAGAAAGAGAAATGCAGTCCTGATACATGCTACAACGTGGATTAACCTTGAAAGCATTATGTTCAGTGAAATAAGTCAGTCACAAAAAGATATCCTGTCTGATCTCACTTATATAAAATGAGAATAGGCAAATATATGAAGACCAAAATTTGTTGGTGGTTACCATTGGCAGGAGGGAGGGTAAGAAGGGGAGTCATTATTTGGGAAGCAGTGAGTTTCTGTTTGTGACTATGAGGAACTTGACACAGATTAAGGGTAAAGATTGCACAACCTATTAATGTAACTGATATCACTAAGATTTACTTCTGAAATTTGCCGAAATGACAAACATTGTATAATACATATTTAAAAGAGAGAGAGAGAGAAATAGCAGCCTCTGATGCTGTCAATGTACAATGAAACACCTCATGGGATTTGTTTTGTTGATTTGAAGGTTTAGGGTCATGATCTCATCGGACATCTCCATCTATTGGCCTGATGCTGTTTCTCAGTGTTCTACCTCCTAGTTTGCATAGTGCTTGGGATCTTAAAGGCTTGCAAGTGGCCATCCGAGGTAGAGGAAGAAGGAGACTCAGGAACCGGAGAAGGAAATGCTGCCACCGTGAATATCTACCTTCTGTTCCATGAGACCAGAATAGCTGGATGGTGCCTGGCTACGATTACTGAACATTTTGATCTAAGATTCTGTAGAAGAATCCTGATCAAAAGAGGGAGAAAAAGCTGGAACAGAATTACAAACTCTCAAAGGAATCCAGAAGATATGGAGCCATTAAGGCTGATGAACATTTGAAACTACTGCCCTGAGATAATCTTTAAACCTTAAACCTCAAAACAAAACTTTTCCCAGAAGACAACCTTGGCTCAAGCAACAGTTAACCTAATTAGTAAAGTATGTCTGCCTTGAGCTTTGTTCTTTCTCAGAGATTTATCTGTGTGGGATCAAATTGACAACAGCATTTTGAAAGGTTAGATAAGAAACATAGGGTGTAGTGATTTTACATTGATGGTGGTGGAATAATTTAGAAAAAGATAGCAAAGAAGGGTTACACAACTTGAAGACTATAAGCGATGTCACTGAATTATACATGTAGAATTTGTTGAAATGGTGTATATTTTACTGTGTATGTTTTCATAAAAAAAAAACAAAAAGAACAAGCAACAAAACAAAACTATATTTTAACTCTTTCCTGGAGGGTCTGGTGTGATTTAGATCAGACAATTCTAATATTCTTAAAGCTGTTAAGACAAAAACAAACTGTCTTAGTTTGTTGAATCCTACGTTATTATTTAAAATGCAGTTAAAACCCAGCGCCTTCGAGTCGGTTCCGGCTCATAGCGACCCTATAGGACAGGGTAGAACTGCCCCATAGAGTTTCCAAGGAGCGCCTGGCAGATTGGAACTGCCAGCACTTTGGTTAGCAGCCGTAGCACTTAACCACTATGACACCAGCGTTTCCAAAATGAAGTCTGCAGTCTTAAATTTTATTTAATATCTTTGAATAGATTCATTTGAAAGGCTTAATTAAAGAGATTACTCTTTGAACATATTATATGAAGGGACCCATGCACGGTTTCTTTGGCCAGAGCAATGGAAATTTACTATTGTGCAATATTTCTTCCAGTCAAAGCTGCCTTTTTCTTCACATTCTTATATTCTGAAACTGCAATCGCTATTATAGTTGAAGGATATGAGTAGGGCAAATCCTTCAATTGTGATAACCCGTTGCCGTCGAGTCGATTCCAACTCATAGCGACCCTATAGGACAGAGTAGAACTGCCCGGTAGAGTTTCCAAGGAGCGCCTGGCAGATTCAAACTGCCAGCCTTTTGGTTAGCAGCGGCAGCACTTAACCACTACACCACCACGGTTTCCTTCAATTGTAACAGAGTTCCCAAATACTTCCTCTCCCCCTCTACACAGTTTCTCCTATTATTAACATCTTGCAGTAGTGAGGCATATTTGTTACATTTGATGAGGCAATATTGACTAATCACTACTAATTAAAGTACACAGTTTACCTTAGGGTTCACTCTGTGTTGTGTAGTCCTATAAAAAATGGGTATTGACAAATACATAATGCCATGTGTCCACTCTTACAGTTTCATACAGAATAGTTTCACTGCATTAAAAATCATTCTTTATACTCCACCTATTTATCCCACAGTCTCCCAAGTCCCCCCTTTCTTGTGGCCCCTCGAAACCACTGATCTTTTTTCTTTCCATTTTTCACTTTCATCAAATTGATAGTACTTTTGACTTGGAGGAACAGGTGCTTTACTGACTGTTCCCATATCCTTGTACTGCACACTGTCTCCCAAAACATAAAACTTGGGCTCTGGGGCAGAGTCACAGTAGCTGGGTTTGGTGTAGCAAACCTTGGTGAAACCAAGGCTGATGATCCAAGAAACTGTACCTAGAGGACAATAGTGAAAGCCTAGTTAAGAGGGAATGGGAAGGAAATAGGAAAACCAGACTGGGATGAGAGGGTTTCAAGTACAGAGAGGGAGTCTGAGCCTAGGAGCATTTTCTCAATAAAGTGCATTTTATTGAATATCTATAACCTTTGCTCTGAATGAAAAACAAAAAAAAATTCTTTTTGGGGGGGGTTCTAAAGTATTTAGAACTTCGTTTATAGGGCTGTATTTGCATAAGATGGAGGAGATGAGTTGTGATGAACTGTGCTGATAAGAATTGTTAACCTCCTATTTATTTTTTGTGTGTGGAAACCAACCACTCACTGTTGAAAGTATAGTTTAACAGGATAGTGCTCAGATTTATCTCCATCTCTGTCTGTATATCATCTCTACAAACAATAAAACAAAACAGATGTTATCAAGTCAATTCTAACTCATGGTGACCCCATACATGTCAGAGTAGAATTGTGCTCTAATAGAGTTCTCAATGGCTGATTTTTCAGAAGTAGATTGCTAGGCCTTTCTTCTGAGGCACCTCTGGGTGGACTTGAGTTCCCAACTTTTCAGTTAGTAGCCAAGCCTGGTAATCGTTTGTACTCTATATATATCTATGTCTCTTTATATCTATTCCTCTTGCTAGAAAAAGACATCATGTTTGGCAAAGTAGAAGAGCAGTGAAAATGAGGAAAATCCTTAATGAGATGGGTTAACACAATAGTCACAACAATGGACTGCAGCATAACAAAAATCATGAAGATGGTGTAGCACGGGAAAATGTTTCATTCTGTCATGCACAAGTTCTCCATGAGTTGGAGCTGACTTGGCAACTAACAACAATATATAACCTCAAGCCTCTGTAATAGAGAATACAGAAGATAGTGAATTCTGAGCCAAAGGACATTTTTGGCTGTGTGTACTAATACTCTATTTGTGTGCCATATGATACTCAAGTCATAAGTTATTGTGTATGGCTTTTAGAGTAGGGGGAGAAGTTAAAATCGCCACTGACTTATTTTGTGTTTTACTTTGTAGGGTTTGTCTACCCAGATCAGTGCTGCCTGATCTTTCATATCTTTTATAGAACATAGCATTTGAAAATTGTGCTTACTCTGAAAAAATGAAAAGTTTTGGTACTAAGCCATCTATCTACAAAGAATATACATGGAGGAAGACTCAATTGGTATTTTTTTCCCTCTTTTTCTTAATTGAGCTTTAGGTGAAAGTTTACAAAGCAAATTAGTTTCTTGTCAAAAATTTATACACAGATTGTTTAGTGACGTTGGTTGCAATCCCTGCAATGTGTCAGCACTCTTCCTCTTTCCACCCTGGGCTCCCCGTGTTCATTTGTCCAGTTCTTCTGTTCCTTCCTGCCTTCTTGTATTTGCTCTTGGCTTCAATTGATATTTATGTCTGCAGTGGTAGAAACACATAATAAAAAAAGCTTAGGTAAAGAAGTAGTAACACGGATTTGATGTTTTCAACAGGAAACTTAAGGAATGTTGTTGTTGTTAAGTACCTTTGAGTCCATTCTGACTCAAAGCGACTCTATGTACTGCAGAATGAAACACTGCTGGTCCCCTGCCATCCTCGCAGTCATTGCTATGTTTGAGCCCATTCTTGCATCTACTGTGTCAGTCTGTCTCGTGAAGGGCCTTCCTCTTTTTCATTGACTCACTTTACCAAGCATGATGTCCTTTTCCAGGGACTGATTCCTCCTGATAACATATTCAAAGTATGTGTGATGAAGTCTGGCCATCCTTACTTCTAAGCAGCATTCTGGCTGTACTTCGTCCAAGACAGATTTATTCGTTCTTCTGGCAATCCATGGTATATTCAGTATTCTTTGCCAACACTGCAATTCGAAGGCATCAATTCTTATTTAGTCTTCTTCGTTCATTGTCCAACTTTTGTATGCATATTAAGCAATTGAAAATAATCTGGCTTGGGCCAGGCATACCTTAGTCTTCAAAGTGACATATTCTCTTTTTAACACTTTAAAGAGGTCTTTTGCAGCATGTTTGTCCAATGCAATACACCTTTGATTTCCTGACTACTGCTTCCATAGGTGTTGATTGCGGATCCAAGTAAAATGAAATCCTTGACAAGTTCAATATTTTCTCCATTTATCATGTTGTTGCTTATGGATCCAGTTGTGAGGATTTTTATATTCTTTATGTTGAGGTATAATTCGTACTAAAGGCTGTGATCTTCGATCTTCATCAGAAAGTGCTTCAAGTCCTCTTCACATACAGCAAGCAAGGTTGTATCATCTGCATAATGCAGATTGTTAATGAGTCTTCCTCCATTCCTGATACCCCATTTTTCTTCATATAGTCCAGCTTCTCGGATTATTTGCTCAGCAACAGATTGAATAAGTACGGTGAAAGGATACAACCCTGACACACACCTTTCCTGATTTTAAACCACACATTATCCCATTGTCCTGTTTGAATGAGTGCCTCTTGGTCTATGTACAGGTTCTTCATGAACACATTAAGTGTTCTGAAATTCCCATGCTTCAAAATGTTATCCATAATTTGTTATGAAGCACACAGTCAAATGCCTTTGCATAATCAATAGAACACAGGTAAACATCTTTCTGGTATTCTCTGCTTTCAGTCAGGCGTCATCTGACATCAACAATGATATCCTTGGTTCCACATGCTCTTCTGAATTCAGCTTGAATTTCTGCCAGTTCCTGTTGATGTACTGCTGCAAATGTTTTTGAATGATCTTCAGCAAAATTTTACATGTGTGTGATATTAATGATAGAAAAATACTGTTTGATAATTTCCACATTCTGTTGGATCACCTTTCTCTGGAATGGGTACAAATATGGACCTCTTCCAGTTGTTTGGCCAGGTAGCTGTCTTCCAAATTTCTTGGCATAGATGAGTGAGTGCTTCTGGCATTGCATCCATTTGTTGAAACATCTCAGTGGGTATTCCTTCAATTACTGGGGCCTTGTTTTTCTTCCGTACCTTCAGTATGGTTTGAAGTGCAGCAAGAACTATTGGTTCTTGATAGTATGTTACCTCCTGAAATGGCTGAATGCCAACCAAGTCTTTTTGGTATGGTACTCTGTATATTCCTTTCACTTCCTATTGATTTTTCCTGCATCATTCAGTGTTCTGCCCATAGAACATCGCAACTCAAGGTTTGAGTTTTTTCATTGAGTTCTTTCAGCTTGAGAAATGCCAAATGTGTTCTTCTCTTTTGGTTTTCTAACTCCAGGTCTTTGCATATTTCAGTATAATACTTTACTTTGTCTTCTTGGAATGCTCTTTCAAATCCTTTGTTCAGCTTCTTTACTTCATCATCTCTTCCACTCACTTTAGATACTCTACATTCAAGAACAAGTTAAGGAGGAGGACAGGCTTACTCTGTCAAATTCTATAGTCAATTTTTTTTTCAGTGTTCTTTAATTCTGGCCACAGTAGATTTGTATTTTAGGAGAAAAATATGAGAATGGAAAAAAAGTGAGAAAAAATCTTAAATTTCCTTAAGACTATTAGCTTAAAAAATATTGTTTTTTGGCGGGGGGGCTTATTAGTGTGTTTTTATGCCTGATTCCTTATTCAGTAGAAAAGGAAATTATATTTTTTGGCCAACTATGGTTATTGCAAGAACTGACATTACCTATGTACCATTTCAGTTCTAATAACTGCTAGTTTATGTGATTCACCAGCTTAAACATGATTTTCAAAAACACTTAAACCACATATGAGTTGATAAAGTTTCCAGGCATATAAAAACACAGGGATGCATTGCTTGTTGTATAAATGTCTCTTGTATTTTGCTCACTCAGGTCATGAAGTGAGCTCACTTAACATGTTTTTTAAAATACAATTTGTTATTGCTAGTGGGAACAGAGTAGACAACAGAGATTTGCCAACTTTACCCATTGTGTTATTCAACAAGCCATTTGACTTTAAAATACATGTGATTACAGAATATATTTTTTAATGAGATTACTCAGATTTCAGTTACTTATTTGTTTCCCATACAAAACATTTGAATAATGAGCAAATACACTAGCAAGCAGCACCACTGCTCCTTAAAATCCACATTTACTTACTTCTCTTTATTGATTTATTTATTCAGACTTCCAAAATTTAAGAATCTTGCTAAACTTTTCACTTTAATGTCTAGAATTTCAAATAAAGTTCTCTTAGGTCCCGTCAGGGTTGGGAGATAGCAGCCTATGACTCATAAGCCTGAGAGGATTTGAAAGGAAAAAGCCAGTAAAGTCTTTTGGAATAGACTCTTTCCACAGAAGCAGCAGCAGTTCTGTCAGTGGGCCAGTTTTGTGGTCCAAGAAGTTATTTCTAAGCATCATGGTTCTAATGACTCTGCTCCTTGTGACATGAATGAAGGGCTTTAGAATGTCGAGTGTAGTGATTTACCTTAATTATCAAGGTGATTTAGGGATGTCACTTTCTTTTATTACATTAAAAAAAATTATTGTACTTTAGATGAAGTTTTACAGAGCAAACTAGTTTCTCATTAAACTATTAGTAAACATACTGTTTTGTGACATTGGTTGCCAACCCCACAACATGTCAACACTCTCTGCTTCTTTGCCTTGGGTTCCCCATTACCAGCTTTCTTGTCTCCTTCTGCCTTCTTGTCCTTGCCCCTGGGCTGGTGTGCCTAATTAGTCTCATTTTGTTTTATGGGCCTGTCTAATCTTTGGCTAGGGTGAACCTCAGGAATGACTTCAGTACTGAGTTAAAAGAGTGTTCAGGGGCCATACTCTTGGGGTTTTTCCAGTCTCTGTCAGACCAATAAATCTGGTCTTTCTTTTTTCGTGAATTTTGTTCTACTTTTTTCTCCAGCTCTGTCTGGGACCCTCTATTGTGATCTCTGTCAGCAGTTAGTGGTGGTAGCTGGGCACCACCTGGTTGTGCTAGACTTAGTCTGGTGGAGGCCACAGTAGTTGTGGTCCTTCAGTCATTTGGACTAATCTTTCCCTTGTGTCTTTGGTTTTCTTTGAAGGATTTACTGATGAAGATCAAACACCATAGCCTTCAGTATGGATTACACTTCAACATAAAGAAAACAAAAATCCTCACAACTGGAGCAATAAGCAACATCATGATAAACAGAGAAAAGATTGAGGTTCTCAAGGATTTCATTTTACGTGGATCCACAATCAACACCCACAGAAGCAGCAGTCAAGAAATCAAAACATGGATTGCATTGGGAAAATCAACTACAAGAGATCTCTTTAAAGTGTTAAAAAGCAAAGATGTCACCTTGAGGACTAAGGTGCACCTGACTGAAGCCATAGTGTTTTCAATTGACTCAAAGAAGAATTGATGGCTTTGAATTGGGGTGTTGGCAAAGAATATTGAATATACCATGGACTGCCAAAAGAACAAAAAGTCTGTCTTGGAAGAAGTACAAACAGAATGTTCCTTGGAAGGATGATGGCGAGGCTGTGTCTCACATACTTTGGACATGTTGTCAGGAGGGATCAGTCCCTGGAGAAGGACACCATGCTTGGTAAAGTAGAGGGTCTACAAAAAACAGGAAGACCCTCAATGAGATAGATTGATACAGTGGCTGCAACAATGGGCTCAAGCATAGCAATGATTGTGAGGATGTTGCAGGACCAGGCAGTGTTATGCATAGGGTCGCTATGAGTCAGAACTGACTCGATGGTACCTAACAACAACAACAGTAACCTTTCCCTGCCTCGAACCATCAAAGATTATTTCTTTCTGTGTGTAAACTTTTTCTTGAGTTTTTATAATAGTGGCCTCATATAGTATTTGTCCTTTCATGGTTGATGTATATCACTCAGCATAATGCCTTCCAGATTCATTCATGTTGTGAGATATTTCATGGATTCATCATTGTTGTTTGTCATTGCATAGTGTTCCATTGTGCATATGTACCATAATTTGGTTATTCATTTATCTGTTGATGGGTGCTTAAGTTGTTTCCATCTTTTTGCTGTTACGAATAATGCTGCAGTGAACATGGGTGTGCATATATTTATTCATGTGACAGCTCTTATTCTTTAGGATATATTCCTAGGAGTGGAATTGCTGGATCGTTGCTGATATTTCTACTTTCTGCTTTTTATGGAAGCGTGATATGATTTTCCATAGCGGTTGTACCATTTTACATTCCTACAAGCAGTGCATGAGAGTTCCAGTCTCCCTGAAGCTTCTTCAACATTTGCTATTTTCCGGTTTTTTGTTTCGTACCCTGTAATGCAGTTTTGATTTGCATTTATCTAATGGCTAATGATTGTGAGCATTTCCTCATGTGTCTGTTAGCTGCCTGAATGTCTTCTTTGGGGTGAATGTATTCTTTGCCCATTTTTGAATTGGATCATTTGTCTTTTTGTTGTTGATGTGTTGCAGTATCTTATAGATTTAGAGATTAGAGCCTTGCTGTTTGTAGGTTTTCTTTTTTGCTCTTTTGGTGATGTCTTTTCATAAGCATAAGTGTTTGATTTTTAGGAGCACCCAGTTATTTAGTTTCTCTTCTGGTGTGCATTGTTGGTTATAGTTTTTTTTCCTGTTTATGCAATGTATTAGGGCCCATAGCATTGTCCCTATTTTTTCTTCCATGATCTTTATAGCTTTAGGTTTTATATTCAGATCTTTGACCCATTTTGAATTAGTTTTTGTGTATGGTGTGAGTATGGGACCTGTTTTCATTTTTTTTTTACAGATGGACATCTAGTTTTGCCAGTCTCATCTCTTAAGTAAGGAATACTGGCTGGCTGAAGTGTCATTATGTTTTAGAATTGTTTCTTATGATTAAGTTTTTAAAAAACACCAAGTGAGAATATCTGTATTTTACTAAAAGAATTTACCACTCCAAAAATGAGTTAATCTTTTGATCTTATTTCATTTTTTGGTCAATATTGTATTTTTCTTCCTTTTTCTCCTTTCCTGACTTCTTTTTGCTTCATTGAGTTTTCCTTGTTTTTATCTTCTCGTTTGGAAATTATGCAGTGTATTTTTAGTTTTTTAGTCGTTACCAAAAAATATTTTATTATATGCATTTGAATTTCCACATTTTTACGTTTTTCTGTATAAAATAAGTATCTTAGAATGCCATAAGTTTTTTCAAACTTCATGTATCATATTATTTTTCTACAGTAGTTTACTTCAAAATTAGATTTAATGTTTCAGTTTTAATTTTATGATCCCATGTGTGATTCTGCACTCTTGTCCTCCTGGCCCTGGCAATCAATGAGGCCATATCGGCCTGGATCTCTGAGGGACTTCCTGCTGACCCACAGTGGACGTGCGATGTTAGTAAGAAAGAAGCTTTTGCCTTGTAAATCCATTGAGATTTGGGTATTGTTTGTTATTGCACCTAACCTAGCCTATCCGTCTGATATAGAGATTAGCACCACAGAGTGTGGTGTTGCTGTATCAGAAACCTAGAGTAGGTGACATTTTCTCAGTGGTCAGTTGGGCAGCAAGGAAACTGTATTTGAGGCTGGAAAAATGGTGATACATGTTATGCTGATGTGAAATATTTGGAAAAATTGTTGTTGTTGTTAGTTGCTGTTGAGTCAGCTCCAACTTATGGCAATCTTATGTAAAACAGAACAAAATGCTGCTCAGTCCTGTACCATCCTCATGATCATTGGTATGCTCAAGTCCATTTTGATGGCCACTGTGTCTCATCTTCTAGTAGTGTGTCAGATAATTTCCTATTGTAATCCGTAGGTTTTTCATTGGCTAATTTTCAGAAGTAGATTACCAGGCCTTTCTTCTTAATCTGTCTTGGTCTTGAAGCTCCGCTGAAATCTGTTCACCATGCATGACCCTGCTAGTATTCAAAAGACTGGTGGCATAGCTTCCAGTATCACCCAGTACCCACAGCAACACACACATCACCACAGTACAACACACTGACAGATGGCTTGTGTGCCAAAACTGTAGCCTGTGGTAACTTGGGAAGCAGAAAATGTACTGAATGAATTGGTAGCCTTAGAGAAAGGGGCAGAAAATGGAATGTTGGCACTTTATGTTCATTGAAGTTGGCTGCTATTGGCAAGAAATGGGATGAGCTCAGAAAAGAATCAGATAATTTGCAAGCCAGAATGAAGAGGGACAGAGGGAGTCATAAATTCATGCAATTCAAAAGTTAGAAGTGACAGCTTCTTCTTAACCCCAAACAGTAAAAGCTAAAACAAAACAAACAACAATAACAAACTCATTGACATCGAATTGATTCTGACTTATTAAGATCGCATGCACTTCAGAGTAGAACTGCGTTCCAGAGGGATTTCTTGGCTGCAATTTTAAGGAAGTAGATCAGTGGGTCTTTCTTCTGTGGTGCCTCTGGGTGGACATGCCAAGAACAAATATTTTGCACCACCCAGGGACCATTACAATCTGAATAATAGAATTCAGACTTGCAATGAGGCTCCGGTCAAGGGCCAGGTCATCAGACCAATTGTTAACATCTCTGAATGGATTAAGGTTTCTCATAGTAAAGGTCCAACTAAAGGTGGGCATCTGGTAAATTCTTTCATTGGACAAAAATTTCTTTGAGGGAAAGGGCTGTTCTCAGACCAATCCTGATGCATTCAAGTTATTATCAAATAGACGGAAAAAGAGAGAGAGAGGGAGACTGCAGAAAGGCTAAGCAGTATCTTTAGAACTGAACTATGGTTACAGCTCTTAACACATTTTGTTGACTGGAATCAAATAGAAACCCAATAGTTTCAGTTATCTATTGCTGTTAACAAATTACTCCAAAACATGGTGAATTAAAACAACAATAATTAGTTTGCTATTATTTGTCATTTTTCTGGAACTTGACTGGGCTCAGCTAGGTGGTTCTCATGCAGTTGCAGTCATACTGGGGCTGGCTGAAGTCATATCAAGGCTCACTTATGCACATATCTGGAGTTTGATGCTGGTTGACAGCTGCCATCTCAGCAAGGACTGTTGGCCAGAACACTTATATGTGGCATCTGCATAGTGACCAAGTTCCAAGAACAAGCATTCCAAGATGTGGAAATTATATCTTCTTTTATGCCCTGCCCTTGGAAGTCACATAGTATCACTTCTACCATATGAACAGGTCCAACTGCATTCAAAGGCTGGGAACATAGACCACTTCTCCTAAGGGAGGAGTGTCAATATTGCATTAAGAGAAGAACATATGAAATGAGAGATCTCATTGTATCCATCCTGGAAAATACAATCTCATTAAGTTTTAGGACTATCTGTTTAAGCCCTCCCTCAAATTTCAATGGGTTAATAAATAACCCAAAACACCCAGTTGCTGTGGAGTCAACTTCAACTCATGGTGATCTCATTTGTGTCAGAGTAGAACTGTGCTCCACAAGGTTTTCAGTGGCTGACTCTTCAGCAGTAGATTGCCAGGCCTTTCTTCTGGGTTGCCTCTATGTGGATTTGAACCTCCAACCTTTCTGTTAGCAGCTTAGAGCATTAAATATTTGTATCACCCAGGGTTACTTTTTTTTCCTTTCTAAACAATTTTATTTTTTTTCATTTCTCATTTACATTTTGTTCACAGCATCCATGGTTTACATACTTAACATAATAGAACAATTATTATTATTGGTCACCAACATTCAGATACAAAAATGGAAAAAAGTATATATACTTCCAGCACTCTAAAAACTAAAAAATTGTTTTACTCTCTCCTTAAAACCCAAAACCCAGTTACCAGTCCTCATACATACGTGTTTCACTTTTACAGTATGAATCAAATCAAGAATTCAATTTAATATTTTTTCTTTTTTTTTTTTTTAAAGTGTACATTAGATGAAGGTTTATGGAACAAACTAGTTTCTCATCAAATAGTACACACGTTGTTCTATAACATTGGTTAACAACCCTGTGACATGTCAACACTCTCTCTTCTCTCACCTGGGTTCCCTACTACCAGCTTTCCTGTTTCCTCCTGCCTTCCAGTCCGTGCCCCAGGGCTGGTGTGCCCCTTTAGTCTTGTTTTGTTCCATGGGCCTGTTCAATCATTGACTGAAAGGTGAACCTCAGGAGTGACCTCACTACTGAGCTGAAAGGGTGTCTGCGGGCCATACTCTCAGAGTTTCTCCAGTCTCTGTCAGGCCAGCAAGTCTGGTCTTTCTTTTTGAGTGAGAATTTTGTTCTACATTTTTCTACAGCTCTGTCTGGGACTTTCTATTGTGATCCCTATCACAGCATTCAGTGGTGGTAGCTGCACACCATCTAGTTTTACTGGACTCAGTCTGGTGGAAGCTGTGGTAGACGTGGTCCGTTAGTCCTTTGGATTAATCTTCCCCTTGTATCTTTAGTTTTCTTCATTCTTTCTTACTCCTGAAGGGGTGAGAACAGTGGAGTATCTAGATGGCTGCTCAGAGGCTTTTAAGACCCAGAAGCCACTCACCAAAGTGGAATGTAGAATATATTCTTTATGAACTATGTTTTGCCAATTGAGCTATTTGTTCTCTGAAACCATGTTCCCCACAGCCCTCGGCCTAGCAATTCTGTCCCTCAGGGAGTTTGGATGTGTCTATGGATTTTTTTTTTTTTTATGGAGCTACCATGACCTTGTCTTGTACAGGCTGTGCTGGCCTCCCCAGTATTGTGTCCTGTCTTCCCTTCACCAAAGTGTCCACTTATCTATTGTCTATTAAGTTTTTTTCCACCCATACCCCTGCCCTCCCTCGTGACCATCAAAGATTGTTTCTTTTTGTATGTAAACCATTTCATGAGTTTTTACAGTAGCGGTATCATACAGTATTTGTCCTTTTGTGATTGACTTACTTCACTTAGGATAATGTCCTCCAGATTCATCCATGTTACGAGATGCTTCACAGATTCATCGTGTTGCCACAAATCGTGGGGGTTCAAGCTGCCTGTCACAAAGCCAATACTGAGACAGGAGGAGGTAAGCAGTAAGAGGGCTTTATTGGTATTCAAGAGACAGAGGGGGTTAAATTTCTCCCAAATTCTGTCTGTCCTAAAGAGTTGAAGGGAGAGTTTTATATGGGGAAGGTCAGGGTTACCTAATGTTTTGAGCACGTAGTCCATAGATGGTCTTATACATCACAAAACAACTACAAAAAACTCTTTATTAAACTAAAGATATGCATGTCAGGCATCCAGACCCTAATCAGTATATTTGTAACAGGCTGGAAAACTCACATAAGAATCTCTCAGCTAGTGGAACTGTTTTGCCAAGTCCACTGTAGCTGAGATAGGGAGCAAGAAAGAAAGTTGTGGATTAAGAATGCCAGACAGCCTTTCTGTCGGTTTGCAGGCTGAAGGCCATTTCTCAAGAGAACAAAAAAAAGAAGAAAAGAGACCAAGGCCACAGGAGCTGAAATAGTTCCACATCCCTTTGCAAGAGACCCCTGCAGCTGGTGCAATAAAAAAATGTTTAGAGGTTACTTTAGAGCATCATTATGGCATTAGTCATGTCAAGCTCACAATCACCTATTTTGAATAGGGGAAAACATGTTGTAAGGTACTAGGGTGTTTGTTATGTTTAAGAGTGGAACAGACTGCTCAGCTATGTTTTGAACAGAGCCTGCACCATTTTCCAAGGACTAGAGATTAATTAGACAGCTATACTAAAACAAATGAGAAAATATATTCTCTCTAATATTAAAACACTAAAGAAAATGCATTTTTTCTACTTCGGTCTTTCTTTATTGTTGCATAATACTCTATTGTGTGTGTGTACCACATTTTGTTTATCCATCTATCCATCGATAGGCATCTAGGTGGTTTCCATCATTTTGCTGTTGTGAACAAAGCTATAATGAACATGGGTGTGCATATCTCTGTTCCTGTGATGGCTCTTATTTCTCTAGGATATATTCCTAGGAGCAGGATTGCTGGATCATATGCTATTTCTAGCTTTCCAAGGAAGTGCCATATCATTTTCTAAAATGGTTGTATCATTTTGGATTCCAAGCAGCAGTGCATAAGAGTTCCAATCACCCCGCAGCTTCTCCAACATTGGTTATTTCCTGTTTTTTTGATTTGGGCCAGTAACACCAGGCTGAGATGGTATCTCATTGTGGTTTTGGTTTGCATTTCTCTAATGGCTAGTGATCACGAGCATTTCCTCATGTGTCTGTTGGCCTCTTGAATGCCTTCTTTGGTGAAGTGTCTGTTCATTTCCTTTACCCATTTTTAATTGGATTTTTTTTGTCTTTTTGTTGTAGAGGTGTTGGATTTTCTTGTAGATTTTAGAGATTAGATGTTTGTCTGATTTGTAATAGCCAATTTCCCCCGCCTCCCCAGTCTGTATGTTCTCTTTTTACTCTTTTTGGTGAAGCCTTTTGATGAGCATAAGTGTTTAATTTTTAGAAGATCCTAGTTATCTAGTTTATCCTCTGGAACTTGTGTATTGTTGGTTGTGGTTTGTATCCTGTTAATGCCGCGTGTTAGGGCCTCTTGTGTTGGTCTTATTTTTCTTTCTATGAGCTTCATAGTTTTGGGCTTTATATTTAGGTCTTTGATCCATTTTGAGTTAGTTTTTGTATATGGTGTCAGGTATGGGTCCTGTTTCATTTTTTTGCAAATGGACATCCAGTTTTGCCAGCATCATTTGTTAAAAAGACTATCTTTTCCCCAATGGATGGAATCTGGGCCCTTGTCAAATATCAGGTGACCATAGGTGGATGGATTTACATCTGGGTTCTCAATCTTGTTACATTGGTCAGTGTATCTGTGGTTGTACCACTACCAGGCTGTTTTGGCTACCACAGCTGTATAGTAGGTTCTGAAGCCAGGTAGTGCAAATCCTCCTACTTTGTTCTTCTTCAGTGGTGCTTTACTTATCTGGAGCTTCTTCCCTTTCCATATAAAGTTAATGATAAGTTTTCCATCTCTTTAAAGAATGTTGTTGGTATTTGGAATTGTATTGCATTGTATTTGTAAATTGCCTTGGGTAGAATTGACATTTTCACAATGTTGAGGCTACCTATCCATGAGTATGGTATGTTTTTCCATTCATGTAGACCTCTATTGGTTTCTTGCAGTAGTGTTTTGTAGTTTTCTTTGTATAGGTCTTTTACATCCCTGGTTAGATTTTTTCCCAAGAATTGTAAAAAAAAAAAAAAAAAATTTTTTTTTTATATTGTATTTTTTTAGGGTCTGTTAAAAATGGTATTGTTTTCCTGATTTCCTTTTCATTGTTCTCTTTATTGGTGTATAGAAATTCAGCTGGTTTTTGTGTGTTTATCATGTATCCTGCCACTCTGCTGAATCTTTTTATTAGTTCCAGTAGTTTTCTCATGAAGCCTTTTGGGTTTTCTATGTATAGTACCATATCATGGCAAATAGGGAGAGTTTAAATTCTACATTACCAATTAAAAAAAAAAATGGTGCCCTTTATTTCTGTTTCTTGCCTTATTGCTCTAGCTAGGATTTCTGATAAAGGGCATCCTTGTATTGTTCCTGTTCTCAAGGGGAATGTTTTCAGCATCTCTCCATTAAGAATGATGTTGGTCATTGGTTTTGCATATACGCCCTTTCTTATGTTAAGAAATTTTCCTTCTATACCTATTTTATTGAGAGTTTATCAGGAATGGGTGTTGAATTTTGTTGAATGCCTTTTCTGTGTCGATAGAGCTTATCATGTGACTCTTTTCTTTCTTTTTATTTATCTGGTGGATTGCTTTGATTGATTTTCTACTGTTGGACCATTCTTGCATACCTGGTATGAATCCTACTTGGTCGTGGTGAATTATTTTTTTGATATGATGCTGAATTTTATTGGTTAGAATTTTGTTGAGAATTTTTGCATCTGTAATCATGAAAGGTAGTGGTCTGTAATTTTCTTTTTTTGTGGTGTGTTTGCCCGGTTTTGGTATCAGGGTTATACTGGCTTCATAGAATGAATTTGGAAGTATCACTTTCTTTTTCTATGTTTTGAAGTCATTTGAGTAGTACTGGTGTAAGTTCTTTGAATGTTTGATAAAATTCTCCAGTATAGTCATCTGGGCCAGGGCTTTTTTTGTGTGTGTGTGTGTGGTGGCGGGGTGGTTTGAATTAATTTTTCAATCTCTTCTCCTGTTATGGGTCTGTTCAGATTTTCAACTTTGGTTTCTCTAAGTTTGGGTAGGTAGTGTGTTTCTAGAAATTTGTCCATTTCCTTTAGATTTTCAAAGTTGTTGGAGTATAGTTTCTCATAATACTCTGCTATGATCCTTTTTATTTCAGTTGGGTCTGTTGTAATGTTCTCCATTTCATTTCTTATTTGGGTTATTTGCACCCTCTCCAGTTTTCTTTTGTCAATTTGACTAGTGGTTTGTTGATTTTATTGATCCTTTTAAAGAACCAACTTTTGTTTTGTTGATTATTTCTATTGTTTTTCTATTCTCTATTTATTTCATTTATTCTACTCTGATCTTTGTTATTTCATTTCTTCTGGAGGCTGTGGGCTTCTTTTGCTGTTCTCTTTCTAATTGTTCAAGCTGTGCAGCTGATGTTTTGATTTTGTCCCTTTCTTCTTTTTTGATGTGTGCATCTATTGCTATGAATTGACACCTGGGGACTACCTTTGCTATCTCCCAAAGGTTTTGGTATGATGTGTTTTCATTCTCATTTGATTCTAGGAATTTTTTGATTCCATCTCTGATTTCTTCTACTACCCAGTGGTTTTTAAGCAGAGTGTTATTCAGTTTCCATGTAATTATTTTTTCCCCTTGCTTTTCCTGTTGTTAATTTCTAGTTTGATGGCATCATGGTCAGAGAAAATACTTTGTATTAACTCAATGTTTTGGATTTTGTTGAGGGTTGCTTTGTGACCTGAGATGTGGTCTATTCTGGAGAACGCTCCATGTGCTTAGGAAAAGAATGTGCACTTTGCAGCTGTTGGGTGGTGTGTTCTATATATGTCTACGATGTTCTATATATGTTCTATATATATGCTCTTTAGCTCTTCTGTATCTTTGTTGACTTTCTTTTTAGATGTTTTGTCCTTTACCAAGAGTGGTATGTTGAAATCTCCTGTTATTATTGTGGAACTGTCGATTTCTCTTTCCAGTGCTGTCAGAGTTTGTTTTATGTATTCTGGAGCCCTGTCATTGGGTACATAGATGTTTATTATGGTTAAGTCTGTGTAATGGATTGTCCCTTTAATCATTATGTAGTGCCCTTCTTTGTCTTTTATGGTGGGTTTTGTTTTAAAGTCTATTTTATCTGAGATTAGTATCGCCACTTCTGCTCTTTTTGGGTAGTTATTTGCTTGATATATTTTTTCCATTCTTTGGTTTTTAATAAATTTACATCTTTGTTTCTTAGGCATGCCTCATGTAGATAGCATATTGATGGACGCTTTTTTTTAAAATTCATTCTGTTACTCTGTGTCTCTTTTGGTGTGCATTTAGGCCATTTATATTCAGTGTTATTAATTATCGATAGGTGTGAGTTTAGTACTGTCATTTTGTAGTACTTTTTTTTAAATGATGCTAACATATTTTTTGTTCCCCCTTACTCTCCTGTGCTGAATTCCTTTGGTTTGTGGATTGCTTTATAATTTCTTTTGTTTTTGTAGATTTTGTTTTTATTGAGACTTTATGTTTTTCTTCTTTATTTTGATGAGCAGGTTTGTTGTTGTTCTTTGTGGTTACCTTGAAATTTACTCTTATCTTCCTAGGTTTGAACCAGTCTATTATTACTTGGCATCACCTTGCTTTCCTCTCAATTAGAAAGTTCTATATCTTCACCATTTATTCTGTCTTTTATTGTTCTGATGTTGTTGTCATTTACAGATTAACCTCTCCGGTTCCCGGTTGCAATTCTTTTGGTTTTGAATAGTTCTTGAGAGTTCATTTCCTATGTTTGTACCTGGCTGGTACAATCTTGCATCCGAGATTCAGGCTGTGGTCTGATGTTGTTTGTTTTTAGACTGAACTACTCACTTTAATAATTCTTTTAGGCTTGGTTTTTAAATATTCTCTTCATTTCTGTTTATCTGGAAATGTCCTAATTTCACCATCGTATTTGAACAAAACTTTTGCAGGATCTATTATTCTTGGTTGGCAATTTTTTTTTCTTTCAAGGTTTTATATATGTCATTCCATTGCTTTCTTTCCTGCATGGTTATTTTTGGTGATTTTCTTTTGCGGTCTATCCTATATGGGGTTTGTTGAGCTTCTTGGATGGTCAGCTTTTCATTATTCACGGTTTTAGGGAAGTTTTTTTGTCAGCAATTCTTCAATGATCCTTTCTGTGTTTTCTGTTTTCTCTTCCTGTTCTGGAATTCCTGTTACTCAGAAATTTTTGCTTTTGATTGTATTCCATATAATTCTCAGTGTTTCCTCATTTTTCTTCTTTCTTTCTTTCTGATTTTTCAACAGAGTTGTATCCAAGTGTTTGTCTTCAATTTCATTTATCCTATCTTCCATCATTTCAAACCTGCTCCTCAGCCCTTCTATGATATTGTCCATTTTTGAAATCTTTCTTTGGATTTCTAATTGTTGTTTTTGTACGATTTCTAGTTGTGAATTTATTTTGGCATTTGGTTCCTGTATCATTTTACTGAATTCTTCCCTTTTTTGTCTGTATTTTCCATGAATTTGTCTGCCTTTTCCATAAATTTGTCTATTTTTCCTCATTTTTGTCTGCTTTTTTGCTTCAACTCTTGGATAGCTCTGAATGTTAGAGATTTGAATTCCCTGTCATGTAGTTCTAGTGCCTTTTCTTCTACTGGAAGCTCATCTGGTGTTTTATTTTGGATGCTACCGGAGTCATCATACCCTTTTTTTATGTTTTGATATTATCTGCTGTCTTCTGGACATTCAGTAGTTATTTTCTTCATTGTAGATGTGTTTATTTCATCCTGCTTTTTTGTTTTATTTGGTAATGTCTGAGTAGACGGGCTGTGCATTCCTTGTTGTTTGCTCATCTGTAGTCATGATATTTTTTACTTCCTTGTCCAATGGGCAGGGCCAGTCACTCAGCTATGGTGCAGTAGGGCAAGTCCAGCTGAAGCGGAGAGTCTGGGTTGGATAATTTGTGGCATGTACTAGGGCTGACAGGATAGGCCAAGAATCAGTGCCAGTCAGTTTCAGTAGGCCGTGCCTGTGCTGCTCCAAGGTGTAATGTTCAGGGCATGGTGCACGTTGGCAGGAAGGAGGGGAGTGATTTTGATGTATGGAGCTAATATGGGTATGGGAAAGAGGAGAGAGAAACAGGGGCCAAAAACAAACGAATGATGGAAAAAAAAGTGCAGAGGGAGCTTGCCATTGCAGTGGAGAGATGAGAAACGGAGAAATGGAGAAAAACAAAAAGAAAAAAAAGAAAAAGGGAGTAAGAAAAACATATCTAGAGAAAAATTTGGAAAGAAAAGAAAAGCTCCCAGGAGTCCTACCCATGTGGCTGTGAAGACCAGGGTAGTCTTCCAGGCTGCTAAAGAGGGGTATAGATATCACACAGCACCAGGTATTCAGGAGACAGGAAAAGAAGGTAAGTGTAGACCAACAGGAACTGAGAAATGAAGAAATACAGAAAGGAAAAAAGAAAGAAGAAAAGACAAAACAAAGAAAGAAAGAAAAAAATAATGCCACCAGGGATCTTGCCTATTGTGCTGCGCAGATAGGGAGAATGGTTCCTCAGGTGTGTGGTACAGCCTGACTAGAAGCAGCTTCCAAGTGCAAAAAGAGAAAACTAACAAACAAAACAAAATAGAACAAAACAAAACAAGCAACAAAACAAAACAAACAAAAAAACCCCAGAGATTCCACCAGCATGGTGTCTTGGGCTGGGATGGTGGTTCCCCAGTAAAGCGGGGCTTCACAGCCTTTCAAGAAGAAGCAAAGATGGCACACACAGCCAGGTGTTTGAGAGAAAGGATAGGGAGGTGTTGTCAGGCACAGAAGAAGCCAAAAGAGATGGAAAGAAGCAACCTCAGCTCAGGGACCCAGCCGGTGGGGTGAATCCAAGAGGCCTGGGGTGGAAGCAGTTGCCTCCTGGCCAAGAGATTGTGGCTGGTGGGAAACAGAGGAGGTCAAAGGGGAAGAGGAAGAAGGGTGTGGATTAGGAAAGCAAATATCGGTCATTACCAGGTGCTCTGTCTCCTGCTGGGAACTTCATGTAGCTGCTTTCCTGTACTCACTGTCTGCCAATCTGCAATGTGGGTGGGGTGAATCCAAATGGTATGGTCACTGCACTCCCTGGTGGCTGAGCCCATAGCAGCCAGTGAGGAAATTCAGAGGTAGGAAAAGGGTGGGGGCGGGAAAGCATGTACCACTGGTTACCAGGAGCTCTGTCTTCTGCTGGGATCTCTGTGAAGCTGCTTTCCCACGTACCCTGTCCCCCAATCTCTGACAGGCATCCAAGATGGTGAATCTGTGCTGTGTCAGCTGATAAGGAACCTCAACATGTATCTCTCCTTGCTCTCTGTCCTCTGTCAGTTTCTTATTCCATTCGGTGTTTGGCTGGGTTCTTTATCTCCTTATTTGACACTTTGGGTTCCCAGAATGACGTTTGTCTCTGTTTTACTTAGTTTTTTCGGTCTTTACTGTGGAGGAACGGAGTGGCATGTCTGTCTATGGTGCTATCTCGGGTGGAAGAGTGCCCAGGGACTCTTAACACACAAACATGCGTGCGCACACACAGACACACAAACACAGACACACAGACTATTTATGTCTTCCTATTGCTACATGATCAAGGTGGATTAGCAGAGGAGCTGCTTATGGAGGCTTCATTTCTAAACATATTTCTACAATCACTGAGGCAGAAAAGACAAACTTTTATTGTGTTAGCCCTTTGGGGGTTGTTTGTTACCACATAATAACCTAGCCTTTCCTGCCTGATATATGGTATATTTTATTTTAAAGAGTCCATTAGACCTACATCTGTTAAGACATTTAGTAATCTCTGGCTCCTAATTCTCCCTTCCTTAGAGGTAATAACTTCCAATTCTTTTAGAAGATTCTTTTGACATTTATCTCCATATTCCAATCTTTATTGCTACTTGTTTATATTACAGTATTATTATATAGCTATATTACAGTCTATGTATGCTATTTCTCCTACCTTTTTCTTTTTCTATGATTGTTGTGGTTATTCTTGTCCTTTTGCATTCCCACATAAAATTTAAAATCAGGCTATAAATTTTCTTGTGATTTTTATTTGGATTGCATTATATGTATAGATCAATTTGGGGATAAATAATATCATTATAATATTAATATCCCAATTTATAGTCCTGGTTTATCTCTCCATTTGTTCAGGTCTTTAATTTCCTTCAATATTATTTCACAGTTTCACATGTAGAGCCTTGCACATATTTTTTCTGGATTTATTCCTGGTATTTGATATTTTAGATGCTATTGTAACACTATGTTTAAAAATTTCATTTTCTAACTGTTTATTACTGCCATATAGAATTACAATAGATTTTTAAATGTTGACTGAGAAATGATGGCTGAATAAGGAGTGAACCAGGTGATACAGAACAGAGACTAGGGAATGGGGTCTGTAGCTTCTAGGAATCCCACTTGACCTCCTCTCACATTTCAGTATCTATAATTTTATGTTTTCATGAACTGTCACAAAAAACGTATGTTATGTTTTTATAAAGCTGTATAAAGAAAATATAGTTTCTCCATATTAGTTTCTTAGTAGTGTTGTAACAAGTTATACAAATGTAGTAGCTTAAAATAACACACAGTTACTCCTTATAGTTCTGGAAGTTAGAAGTCTAAAATGGATATGTAGGGCTGAATTCTTTCTGGAGACTTTTTCAGCTTCTAGATGCTGCCTACATTCCTTGGTTTGTGGCCTCGCATCATTCTGACCTCTGTTTCTGTCTTCACGTCTTCCTCTCTGACACAATCTCCCTGCCCCTCTTATAAGGACACTGTGATTAACATTGTTCTCACTCAGATGATTCAGGATAATCTCCCCATCTCAGATTTCTTAATCAGATCTGTAAAGCCTCTTTTGCTATGTAAGGTAACACACTCACAGGTTCTTCAGATTAAAACGTGGACATCTTAGGGGTGGGGATGTTATTCATCCCCCATAGATTACTGATTTTGCTATGTCCTTGGAAAACCTGGTGGCATAGTGTCTAAGTGCTACAGCTGCTAACCAAAAGGTCAGCAGTTTGAATCCACAAGCTGCTCCTTGGAAACTCTATGGGGCAGTTCTACGATGTCCTATAGGGTTACCATGAGTTGGAATTGACTCTATGGGAACAGTTTTTTTTATTATTATTATTCTTATGCCCTCAAAAAGATTAGATTTGGAAGGCGGGGCCAAGATGGCTGACTAGGTAGAAGCTACCTCGGATCCCTCTTGCAACAAAGACTCGGAAAAACAAGTGAATCAATCACATACATGACAATCTATGAACCCTGACCATCAAACACAGATCTAAAGAGTTGACCTGAGTGACAGAGACTGAGAACGAACAATCACGGAGAAGCAGCGACTGTTTTTGGAGCCTGGAGCCAGCGTCCCAGTCAGGAAACCTTGGCGCCAGGCTTTGGACTGGGTGCAGGGGAGCTGAGCACGGCATCCTGAGATGGCGCAAAAACGGGGCACAGTCATAACCCCCTGAAATGACCTCAGGGGAAGCCCAGCCAGTGCACGTGGGCAGCACAGAGACATGGCTGACAGGAGGAGAAGTCACCGAGAGGCAGCGACTGGTTTTGGAGCCAGGAGTGCAGTGTCCCAGCTGGGGAACCTTGGCGCTGGGCTTTGGACTGGGAGCAGAGGAATTAATCGTGGCTTCTGAGACAGCGCAAGCACGGGATGCAGGCCTGACCCTCAGGGGCAATCTCTACTCAGCCAGCACACACAGTCGATGTGCTCCTTGGGACTCTCAGATAAAACAGTCATCCCAAGCAAGATAAGTAACTTTGTCTATATTCTGGGGTACTACTCTCTCCTATTTATCTGAACCCTCCCCTCCCCTTCCCAGGCGGCTTCATTAACATTGGAATTTCCTGAGCCAGAGAGTAACTGTGCTGCGGTTTTTCTTTCTTTCTTCTTCTTCTTCTTTTTTTTTTGTCTTTTCCTAACCCATTCTCCTGGCCTGAGAGAAGCAGCTACAAAAAACCCAGGGACCAAAAATCCTTCCCTAATTGGACTGAAAACACAGAACCAGCTCCAGCCAAGCATATGTGATCCACAGTCTTGGGCTTTCATCCTTACAGGCAACAAAGTGGCTATTATAATGCAAAGGCATTCCTGATAGGGATCTGACTGTAATCGATTTAGCGGATTACTGGAAAGACAAGTTTCCCAGGTCTGATAACTCTGCGTATTCAACAGAGCCCTCACTGACCCACAACAGGGAACTGAGGGCTGAAGCTCCCCCCAAACCACCTAGCTTCCTGCCTTAGGGGTCTAAGGAGGGTGACATCTACCAATCTGTAGAGGTACTTGCATTGGGGGCCTAAGGTACAGCTGCAGAGTCACCCACCAAAGTACTTTAAGAATAGAGACTCACCTACCTCACTGGCACTTGGGGGAAGCCTGTCAGCATCCTGCCCTCCCTAGAGTCTGAACCCCTGCTGCTACTAGAATCTGGTGCACACAACTATTACCATTACTTCTCTAGGTGGATAGGTGACAGTCTGCATCACACACTTGATGACCCACAATCAGATTCTACTCAAGAATAGTGAGTGGACTCAGGCTTATATATCTGGTAACAGCCCAAACCAGCTGGTAATAGGACATAAGTGATTCAAGGGCTACAACAATCAAGACAGCACAATCTAGTAGCCCATCTACGTATATTGAAAGAAAACAAAACAAGATAAGACTCAGTGAGCAAATATAGAATAAATCACTACAATATCTTAGTGATGGCTTGGAGACAGCAGTTGATATCAAACCACATAAAGAAGCAGACCATGATTGCTTCTACAACTCCCCAAGCTAAAGAATCAAAATCTTTCCCAAATGAAGATACGATCCTGCAATTGCCAGATGCAGAATATAAAAAAATAATTTACAGAATGCTTCAAGACATCAGGGATGACCTCAGAAATGAAATAAGGCAATCTACAGAAAAAGCCAAGGAACACACTGATAAAGCAGTTGAAGAACTCAAAAAGATTATTCAAGAACATAGTGGAAAAATTAACAAGTTGCAAGAATCCATAGAGAGACAGCATTCAGAAATCCAAAAGATTAACAATAAAATTACAGGATTAGACAATGCAATAGGAAGTCAGAGGAGCAGACTCGAGCAATTAGAATGCAGACTGGGACATCTGGAGGACCAGGGAATCGACACCAATATAGCTGAAAAAAAATCAGATAAAAGAATTAAAAAAAATGAAGAAACCCTAAGAATCATGTGGGACTCTATCAAGAAGAATAACTTGAGTGTGATTGGAGTCCCAGAACAGGGAGGGATAACAGAAACGACAGAGAGAATAGTTGAAGATCTGTTGGCAGAAAACTTCCCTGACATCATGAAAGATGAAAGGATATCTATTCAAGATGCTCATCGAACCCCATTTAAGATTGATCAAAAAAGAAAAACACCAAGACATATTATCATCAAACTCGCCAAAACCAAAGATAAAGAGAAAATTTTAAAAGCAGTCAGGGATAAAAGAAAGGTCTCCTACAAAGGAGAATCAATAAGAATAAGTTCAGACTACTCAGCAGAAACCATGCAGGCAAGAAGGCAATGGGATGACATATATAGAGCACTGAAGGAAAAAACTGCCAGCCAAGGATCATATATCCAGCAAAACTCTCTCTAAAGTATGAAGGGGAAATTAAAACATTTACAGATAAACACAAGCTTAGAGAATTTGCAAAAACCAAACCAAAAAAAAAAAAAAAAGCTACAAGAAATACTAAAGGAAATTGGTCAGAAAACCAATAACATCAGATACCAGCACAACACAAGGTCACAGAACAGAACATCCTGATATCAACTCAAATAGGGAAATCACAAAAAGAAATTAAGATTAATTTTAAGAAGAAAAAAACACTCAAAACAGGGAACCATTGAAGTCAATATGTAAAAGATCACAATAATCAAAAAGAGGGACTAAATACAGGAGGCATAGAACTGCCATATGGAGAGAGATACAAGGCGATATAGGACATTACAAGTTAGGTTTTTACTTAGAAAAATAGGGGTAAATATTAAGGTAACCACAAAGAGGTATAACAACTACATAACTCAAAATAAAAACCAAGGAAAACATAACGACTCAGCAAACATAAAGTCAAATACTATGAAGATGAGAAACACACAATTTACAAAAAAAAAAGTCTCAGCACAAAAAAGTAAGTGGAAAAATGAAATTGTCAACAACACACATAAAAAGGCATCAAAATGACAGCACTAAACACATACTTATCTATAATTACGCTGAATGTAAATGGTCTAAATGCACCAATAAAGAGACAGAGAGTCTCAGACTGGATAAAGAAACACGACCTGTCTATATGCTGCCTACAAGAGACACACCTTAGACTTAGAGACATAAACAAACTAAAACTCAAAGGATGGAAAAAAATATATCAAGCAAACAATAAGCAAAAAAGAGCAGGAGTGGCAATATTCATTTCTGACAAAATAGACTTTAAAGTTAAATCCACCACAAAGGATAAAGAAGTACACTAGATAATGATTAAAGGGACAATTGACCAGGAAGATATAACCATATTAATTATTTATGCACCCAATGACAGGGCTGCAAGATACACAAAACAAACTTTAACAGAACTGAAAAGTGAGATAGACACCTCCACAATTATACTAGGAGACTTCAACACACCACTTTCGGAGAAGGATAGGACATCCAGTAACAAGCTCAATAGAGACACAGAAGACCTAATTGCTACAATCAACCAACTTGACCTCATTGACTTATACAGAACTCTCCACCCAACTGCTGCAAAGTATACTTTTTGTTCTAGCACACATGGAACATTCTCCAGAATAGACCATATATTAGGTCATAAAACAAACCTTTGCAGAATCCAAAACATCGAAATATTACAAAGCATCTTCTCAGACCATAAGGCCATAAAAGTGGAAATCAATAGCAGAAAAATCAGGGAAAAGAAATCATATACTTGGAAACTGAACAATACCCTGCTCAAAAAAGACTGGGGTATAGAAGCCATTAAGGAGGGAATAAAGAAATTCATAGAATGCAACGAGAATGAAAACACTTCCTATCAAAACCTCTGGGACACAGCAAAAGCAGTGCTCAGAGGTCAATTTATATCTATAAATGCACACATACATAAAGAAGAAAGAGCCAAAATCAGAGAACTGTCCCTACAACTTGAACAAATAGAAAGTGAGAAACAAAAGAATCCATCAGGCACCAGAAGAAAACAAATAATAAAAATTAGAGCTGAACTAAATGAATTAGAGAACAGAAAAACAATTGAAAGAATTAACAAAGCCAAAACCTGATTCTTTGAAAAAATTAACAAAATTCATAAACCATTGGCCAGACTGACTAAAGAAATACAGGAAAGGAAATAAATAACCCGAATAAGAAACGAGATGGACCACATCACAACAGACCCAACTGAAATTAAAAGAATCATATCAGATTATCACGAAAAATTGTACTCTAACAAATTTGAAAACTTAGAAGAAATGGATGAACTCCTAGAAAAAACACTACCTACCTAAACTAACACAATCAGAAGTAGAATGACTAAATAGACCCAGAACAAAAAAAGAGATTGAAACGGTAATCAAAAAACTCCCAACTAAAAAAAGCCCTGGCCCGGACGGCTTTACTGCAGAGTTCTACCAAACTTTCAGAGAAGAGTTGACACCACTACTACTAAAGGTTTTTCAAAGCATAGAAAATGACGGAATACTACCTAACTCATTCTATGAAGCCACCATATCCCTGATACCAAAACGAGGTAAAGATATCACAAAAAAAGAAAATTACAGACCCATATCCTTCATGAACATAGATGTAAAAATCCTCAACAAAATTCTAGCCAATAGGATTCAACAACATATCAAAAAAACAATCCACCACGACCAAGTGGGATTTATACCAGGTATGCAAGGCTGGTTTAATATTATGCAAGGCTGGTTTAATATTAGAAAAAGCATTAATGTAATCCACCATATAAATAAAACAAAAGACAAAAACCACATGATCTTCTCAATTGATGCAGAAAAGGCATTTGACAAAGTCCAACACCCATTCATGATAAAAACTCTCAGCAAAATAGGAATAGAAGGAAAATTCCTCAACATAAAGGGCATCTATGCAAAGCCAACAGCCAACATCACTCTAAATGGAGAGAGCCTGAAAGCATTTCCCTTGAGAACAGGAACCAGATAAGGATGCCCTTTATCACCGCTCTTATTCAACATTGTGCTAGAGGTCCTAGCCAGAGCAGTTAGGCTAGACAAAGAAATAAAGGGTATCCGGATTGGCAAGGAGGAAGTAAAATTATCACTATTTGCAGATGACATGATCTTATACACAGAAAACCCTAAGGATCCTCCAGAAAACTACTGAAACTAATAGAAGAGTTTGGCAGAGTCTCAGGTTATAAGATAAACATACGAAAATCACTTGGATTCCTCTACATCGACAAAAAGAACACCGAAGAGGAAATCACCAAATCAATACCATTCACAGTAGCCCCCAAGAAGATAAAATCCTTAGGAATAAATCTTACCAAAGATGTAAAAGACCTGTACAAAGAAAACTACAAAATACTACTGCAAGAAACTAAAAAGGACCTACTTAAGTGGAAAAACATACCTTGCTCATGGATAGGAAGACTTAACATAGTAAAAATGTCTATTCTACCAAAAGCCATCTATACATACAACACACTTCCGAACCAAATTCCAATGACATTTTTTAATGTGATGGAGAAACAAATCAGCAACTTCATATGGAAGGGAAAGAAGCCTCAGATAAGTAAAGCATTACTGAAAAAGAAGAAGAAAGTGGGAGGCCTCACTGTACCTGAATTTAGAACTTATTATACAGCCACAGTAGTCAAAACAGCCTGGTACTGGTATAACAACAGGCACATAGACCAATGGAACAGAATTGAGAACCCAGATATAAATCTATTCATGTATGAACAGCTGATATTTGACAAAGGCCCAGTGTCAATTAATTGGGGAAAATACAGTCTTTTTAACAAATGGTGCTGGCATACCTGGATATCCATTTGCAAAAAAATGAAACAGGACCCATACCTCACACCATGCACAAAAACTAACTCCAAGTGGATCAAAGACCTAAACATAAAGACTAAAACGATAAAGATCATGGAAGAAAAACAGGGACAACATTAGGAGCCCTAATTCAAGGCATAAACAGAATACAAAATATCACCAAAAATGGCAAAGAGAAACCAGATAACTGGGAGCTCCTAAAAATCAAACATCTATGCTCATCTGAAGACTTCACCAAAAGAGTAAAAAGACCACCTACAGACTGGGAAAGAATTTTCAGCTATGACATCTCAGACCAGTGCCTGATCTCTAAAATCTACATGATTCTGTCAAAACTCAACCACAAAAAGACAAACAACCCAATCAAGAAGTGGGCAAAGGATATGAACACACATTTCACTAAAGAAGATATTCAGGCAGCCAACAGATACGTGAGAAAACGCTCTCAATCATTAGCCATTAGAGAAATGCAAATTAAAACTACGATGAGATTCCATCTCACTCCAACAAGGCTGGCATTAATCCAAAAAACACAAAATAATAGATGTTGGAGAGGCTGTGGAGAGATTGAAACTCTTATACAGTGCTGGTGGGAATGTAAAATGGAACCACCACTTTGGAAATCTATCTGGCATTATCTTAAACAGTTAGAAATAGAACTACCATACAACCCAGAAATCCCACTCCTCAGAATATACCCTAGAGAAATAAGAGCCTTCACAGGAACAGATATATGCACACCCATGTTTATTGCAGCTCTGTTTACAATAGCAAAAAGCTGAAAGCAACCAAGGTGTCCATCAACGATTGAATGGTTAAATAAATTGCGGTATATTCACACAATGGAATACTACACATCAATAAAGAACAGTGATGAATCTGTGAAACGTTTCATAACATGGAGGAACCTGGAAGGCATTAGGCTGAGCGAAAGTAGTCAGAGGCAAAAGGACAAATATTGTATAAGACCACTATTATAAGATCTTGAGAAATAGTATAAACTGAGAAGAACACATACTTTTGTGGTTACGAGGTGGGGAGGAAGGGTGGGTGGGAGAGGGTTATTTACTGATTAGTTAGTAGATAAGAACTACTTTAGGTGAAGGGAAGGACAATACTCAATACACGGAATGTCAGCCCAAATGGACTGGACCAAAAGCAAAGAAGTTTCCTGGATAAACTGAATGCTTCAAAGGTCATCGGAGCAAGGGCGGGGCTTTGGGGACTATGGTTTAAGGGCACTTCTAAGTCAATTGGCAAAATAATACTATTATGAAAACGTTCTGCATCCCTCTTTGAAATGTGGCGTCTGTGGTCTTAAATGCTAACAAGCGGCCATCTAGATGCATCAATGGGTCTCAACCCACCTGGATCAAAGGAGAACGAAGAACAAGAACACCAAGGTCACATGACAACTAGGAGCCCAAGAGACAGAAAGGGCCACATGAACCAGAGTCTTACATCATCCTGAGACCAGAAGAACTAGTTGGTGCCTGGCCACAATCGATGACTGCCCTGACAGGGAGCACAACAGAGAACCCCTGAGGGAGCAGGAGATCAGTGGGATGCAGATCCCAAATTCTCATAAAAAGACCAGACTTAATTGTCTGACTGAGCCTAGAGGAATCCCAGAGGTCATGGTCCCCAAACCTTCTGTTGGCCCAGGACAGGAACCATTCCCGAAGACAACTCATCAGACATGGAAGGGACTGGACAATGGGTTGGAGAGAGATGCTGATGAAGAGTGAGCTACTTGTATCAGGTGGACACTTGAGACTGTCTTGGCATCTCCTGTCTTGGCAGGAGATGGGAGGGTAGAGAGGGTTGGAAACTGGCAAAATTGTCACGAAAAGATAGACTGGAAGGGCTGACTCATTAGGGGGAGAGTGAATGGGAGTATGGAGTAAGCTGTATATAAGCTTATATGTAACAGACTGACTGGATTTGTAAACGTTCACTTAAAGCTCAATAAAAATTATTTAAAAAGAAGATTAGATTTGTGCCAAAAATAGTGAATAAAATTCAAAATGTATTTTCAATATTTTTAATTTTTTTTTCTGTGATAACTTTAAAACAAAATTTACTTGAAGTGTACTGACAAAATATTTTGAAAGTCTCTTTGGATAATTACCAGTGATCTTAATTTCTGGACCACTTATATCAATAGCAGTTAAGATGCAATAGAAATTTTAGTCTGGAGTATTTTGTACATTTACACACTTTTGTTCTTAGTTCAAAATGTTCTGGGCTTGTTTAGTCATTATAATAACTCCCTGAATTTGAAGTACCTTTATGTTAAAATAATAAATAATAATAAAAACAAATGACTTTTATTTTTTATGTTAAAGTGCAGAAGAAAGTGATAGATTTTACCCAGTGATCAATTTTAATCATGGATCCTCAATTATTTGTAAAAAATCAATTTTGTTCTTTCATTTGAACTTCACAGTACTGCTACATTTTACTTTCGTCCTAATGTCAAAGGATAAAATTCTTACCTTTTTGGTCTGGGGTATGCACCCAAAATGGACAGTTGCAAGACTGAAATTTTGTGATCTCATATTTTAATCCTAAAAGAATTTGCATTATTCTCTATTATATAAAAATTAAAACACAGTAATATGACTTAGAGCTTTTTATAAATTATTTAGGCCCTTTCCCTCAGATATTTGAATATAATTGATGCTCTGAGAAAATAAATTGCGCTTAAGCTGTGGCTTTTTGTACCACCTCATAAACCGCTGAATGCTCCACGGTTCTTTCACACAAGGTGGAAAAACACAAATGGAAACAGCATAAATTCAGAAGAGCTGAGTGCTGTTAACTATAAGCTGAATAATCTTGGGCAAGACATTCAACCTTACCTGTAACGTGGGAATAATGGTAACATCTTCACAGAGTTCCTGTGGACATGAAAGTTGTAGCGAAGGTGATTTGTAAACTGCAAAGACTCTTTATTTTGTTTACTCATCAATGTTCCTGAGACTGGGGTGTGATTAGTTAGGATTATTCTAGTATCAATAGATAGAAAACCCAACCCAAAATAAAAGGGAAGTTTATGGGCTCAAGTGACCAATTTCCAGAGGATTCTTTGTTTCAGGAGTAGTTTGATAGGAGCCGAAATGTTATCATCAGGACTGATTTTTCTATTTCTTTGGTCCACACTCCTGGGTAGTGGTTTCATTCAATATTCATGTGGTATCTGTATGGCTGTTAGCAGCTCTAGACCTACAGCTCCCATGTTGAATTCCAGAAAAAAAAAAAAAAAGAATGTATCTCCTTCAGGTTGTTTCTGCACAAATCCTAGTATTTACTCTAAATTGGACCCATTTGAGCGACATGCCCATTTCTGAGGTGACGTGGCCTGATCATTAGGCTAGAGGGATTGATCCAACCTGAGTCATGCAGTCCATCCCCAGAGCTTGGATTGGGAACTCCTGAATCAGAAATACCAGGCAAAGGATTTGAGGTGTTATAAGCAAAAGAATTGGATGGATTCTAGATGATGAAAAATGTCCATTCCAGGGCACTTAAAGTTTCTGAGAGGATGCCATTTTATCCTTAGATTGTTCCACCAAGAGAGACGACTTCATGGCAGAAAATTCCTCCCTCTCTTTGTTTGTCTGAAGTTCATAGTTATAACATGCTATATATCTTTCCGTTCTTTTTTGGTAACCCATTTCTCTCCATCTGTTTTTTATTGAATGGTGTATGGGAAAGCCACATTTTCCTAGCTGGGAGTGCTTGGTAAGCCACTTTTTATGTCTTTGTGCATTCTATTTAACACATTCCCATTTTTAGCTTTTTGGGAATATTAACACATATGATTGGTAGCCAATATTAGCTCTTAGAACTTTCTTAGACAATTTAAATTTCATTTTTCCTTGAGTACTTCTCCATTGTTACTTAGACTGTTGTTCTACATATATGAAATATCAGTGGATATAGATGTATTATCTAATATTTTATGGCTACATGAATGAGTTTGTATTTTTCTCTAACTAGTTTCACTTATACTTACTTATTTTGATGCTAATATTAAATGCAGGCAAGTTAAGTTAAACCTAAATAATATACTTTATCTGAATAAGGCTGAAAACTGACAAGCAACCTACAAAATTTTGAAGTATTGCTTCTACCAGAGAAAAAGAAACAAATACTTTTAAAACTTGTACACTATTATATAAATAGCATTATACTCAACAGTTTCAAATGGTAAAGCTGAAGTATTGAAATTTAGAAAGAAACTTTGGAATCTTCACTCTCCACGATCACAGTAACTTTTACTCTTGATAAACTTTCCTGGGAGATTACAAGATCATCATTGAAGGTTTTCAAATCCTAAAAATGTCAGATTTTTGTTCTTTTGGCTTTGGCTGCGTTTGGATCTTTGTTTTGGTAGTCTTATTCTGGAATTAATGGTATTTCTAAATGTACATATATATGTATATATATTCAGAAATATGTATAGATATACACACATACTTGTTAAATTAAGAATTTGTGAATAAATGCATAAATAACTCAATTGAACAAAAAAATTTCCTTCAGTTTAAAAGTATGATCTTTCTTTTTTACTAAACTGAGTTGTATGCATTCAGGTATCACTTCAATATCAAAGTTAGTAAAGCAGTCTTTTGATTGACTTTGCTTTTGCCAGCCTATGTGTAGCACACAGCAAAAAATAAATGACATCTACCCAGCCATGTGAATAATCAGAAAAACCAGTTGGTGCCGAGTTGATTCCAACTCATGGTGATCCCATGTGTGTCAGAGAATTATGCTCCATAGGGGTTTTTTTTTTTTTAATTGTTATTGTGCTAAGTGAAAGTTTACAAATCAAGTCAGTCTCTCACACAAAAACTAATATACACCCTGCTACATACTCCCAATTGCTCTCCGCCTAATGAGACAGCCCGCACACTCCCTCCACTCTCTCTTTTCGTGTCCATTTCGCCAGCTTCTAACCCCCTCTACCCTCTCATCTCCCTTCCAGGGAGGAGATGCCAACATAGTCTCAAGTGTCCACCTGACGCAAGAAGCTCACTCCCCTCCAGCATCCCTCTCCAACCCATTGTCCAGTCCAATCCATGTCTGAAGAGTGGGCTTTGGGAATGGTTCCTGTCCTGGGCCAACAGAAGGTCAGGGAGCATGACCACTGGGGTCCTTCTAGTCTCAGTCAGACCATTAAGTCTCGTCTTTTTATGAGAATTTGGGGTCTGCATCACACTACTGTCTTTCTCCCTCAGGTTTCTCTGTTGTGTTCCCTGTCAGGGCAGTCATCAGTTGTGGCTGGGCACCATCTAGTTCTTCTGGTCTCAGGATGATGTAGTCTCTGGTTTAAGTGGCTCTTTCTGTCTCTTGGGCTTGTAATTACCTTGTGTTCTTGGTGTTCTTCATTCCCCTTTGATCCAGGTGGGTTGAGATAAACTGATGCATCCTAGATGGCCGCTTGCAAGTGTTTCAGACCCAAGATGCCGCTTTCAAAAGTGGGATGCAGAATGTTTTCATAATAGATTTTATTATGCCAGTTGACTTAGACATCCCCTGAAACCATGGTCCCCAAACACCCACCTCTGCTACGCTAGCCTTCAAAGCGTTCAGTTTATTCAGGAAACTTCTTTGCTTTTGAGTTAGTCCAATTGTGCTGACCTTGCCTGTATTGTGTATTGTCTTTCCCTTCACCTAAAGTAGTTCTTATCTACTATCTAATTAGTGAATACCACTCTTCCACTCTCCCTCCCTCTCCCTCTTGTAACCATCAAAGAATATTTTATTGTCTTTAAACTATTTCTTGAGTTCTTATAATAGTGCTCTTATGCAATATTTGTCCCTTTGCAACTAACTTCACTCCGCATAATGCCTTCCAGATTCCTCCATGTTATGAAAGGTTTTACAGATTCATCACTGTTCTTTATCGAAGCATAGTATTCCATTGTGTGAACATAACATAACTTATCCATTTGTCTGTTGATGGGCACCTTGGTTGTTTCCATCTTTTTGCTATTATAAACAGTGATGCAATGAATATGGGTGGCATATATCTGTTCGTATAAAGGCTCTTATTTCTCTAGGATATATTCCAAGGAGTGGGATTGCTGGATCATACGGTAGTTCTATTTCTAGTTTTTTAAGGAAGTGCCAAATCGATTTCCAAAGTAGTTGTACCATTTTACATTCCCACCAGCAGCGTATAGGTGTTCCAATCTCTCCACAGCCTCTCCAACATTTATTGTTCTGTGTTTTTTGGGTTAATGCCAGCCTTGCTGGAGTGAGATGAAATCTCATTGTAGTTTTGATTTGCATTTCTCTAATGGCTAATGATCATGAACATTTCCTCATGTATCTGTTAGCTACCTGAATGTCTTCTTTAGTGAAGTATCTGTTCATATCTTTTGCCCATTTTTTAATTGGGTTATTTGTCTTTTTGTAGTTGAGTTTTTGCAGTATCATGTAGATTTTAGAGATCATACGCTGATCGTACACCTGTCATAGCTAAAAACTTTTTCCCAGTCTGTAGGTGGTCTTTTTACTCTTTTGGTGAAGTGTTTGGATGAGCATAGGCATTTGATTTTTTTTTTATTAACTTTTATTAAGCTTCAAGTGAACGTTTACAAATCCAGTCTGTCACATATAAGTTTACATACATCTTACTCCGTACTCCCACCTGCTCTTCCCCTATTGAGTCAGCCCTTTCAGTCTCTCCTTTCTTGACAATTTTGCCAGCTTCCCTCTCTCTCTATCCTCCCATCCCCCCTCCAGGCAAGAGCTGCCAACACACTCTCAAGTGTCCACCTGATATAATTAGCTCACTCTTCATCAGCATCTCTCTCCCACCCACTGACCAGTCCCTTTCATGTCTGATGAGTTGTCTTCGGGGATGGTTCCCGTCCTGTGCTGACAGAAGGTCTGGGGAGCATGGCCGCCGGGATTCCTCTAGTCTCAGTCAGACCATTAAGTATGGTCTTTTTATGAGAATTTGGGGTCTGCATCCCACTGATCTCCTGTTCCCTCAGGAGTTCTCTGTTGTGCTCCCTGTCAGGGCAGTCATCGATTGTGGCTGGGCACCAACTAGTTCTTCTGGTCTCAGGATGATGTAGGTCTCTGGTTCATGTGGCCCTTTCTGTCTCTTGGGCTTCTAGTTGTCATGTGACCTTGGTGTTCTTGTTCTTCATTTTCCTTTGCTCCAGGTGGGTTGAGACCAATTGATGCATCTTAGATGGCCGCTTGTTAGCATTTAAGACCCCAGACGCCACATTTCAAAGTGGGATGCAGAATGTTTTCATAATAGAATTATTTTGCCAATTGACATAGAAGTCCCCTCAAACCATTTTCCCCAGACCCCCACCCCTGCTCCGCTGACCTTTGAAGCATTCATTTTATCCCGGAAACTTCTTTGCTTTTGGTGCAGTTCAATTGAGCTGACCTTCCATGTATTGAATGTTGTCTTTCCCTTCACCCAAAGCAGTTCTTATCTACTGATTAATCAATAAAAAACCGTCTCCCTCCCTCCCTCCCTCCCTCCCTCCCTCCCTCCCTCCCCCCTTCGTAACCACAAAAGTATGTGTTCTTCTCAGTTTTTACTATTTCTCAAGATCTTATTATAGTGGTCTTATACAATATTTGTCCTTTTGCCTCTGACTAATTTTGCTCAGCATAATGCCTTCCAGGTTCCTCCATGCTATGAAATGTTTCACAGATTCGTCACTGTTCTTTATCGATGTGTAGTATTCCAGTGTGAGAATATACCACAATTTATTTACCCATTCATTTGTTGATGGACACCTTGGTTGCTTCCAGCTTTTTGCTATTGTAAACAGAGCTGCAATAAACATGGGTGTGCATATATCTGTTTGTGTGAAGGCTCTTGTATCTCTAGGGTATATTCCGAGGAGTGGGATTTCTGGGTTGTATGGTAGTTCTATTTCTAACTGTTTAAGATAACGCCAGATAGATTTCCAAAGTGGTTGTACCATTTTACATTCCCACCAGCAGTGTGTAAGAGTTCCAATCTCTCCGCAGCCTCTGCAACATTTATTATTTTGTGTTTTTTGGATTAATGCCAGCCTTGTTGGTGTGAGATGGAATCTCATTGTAGTTTTAATTTGCATTTCTCTAATGGCTAATGATCGAGAGAATTTTCTCACGTATCTGTTGGCTGCCTGAATATCTTCTTTAGTGAAATGTGTGTTCATATCCTTTGCCCACTTCTTGATTGGGTTGTTTGTCTTTTTGTGGTTGAGTTTTGACAGAATCATGTAGATTTTAGAGATCAGGCACTGGTCTGAGATGTCATAGCTGAAAATTCTTTCCCAGTCTGTAGGTGGTCTTTTTACTCTTTTGGTGAAGTCTTCAGATGAGCATAGATGTTTGATTTTTAGGAGCTCCCAGTTATCTGGTTTCTCTTTGCCATTTTTGGTGATATTTTGTATTCTGTTTATGCCTTGAATTAGGGCTCCTAATGTTGTCCCTGTTTTTCTTCCATGATCTTTATCGTTTTAGTCTTTATGTTTAGGTCTTTGATCCACTTGGAGTTAGTTTTTGTGCATGGTGTGAGGTATGGGTCCTGTTTCATTTTTTTGCAAATGGATATCCAGGTATGCCAGCACCATTTGTTAAAAAGACTGTATTTTCCCCAATTAATTGACACTGGGCCTTTGTCAAATATCAGCTGTTCATACATGAATAGATTTATATCTGGGTTCTCAATTCTGTTCCATTGGTCTATGTGCCTGTTGTTATACCAGTACCAGGCTGTTTTGACTACTGTGGCTGTATAATAAGTTCTAAATTCAGGTACAGTGAGGCCTCCCACTTTCTTCTTCTTTTTCAGTAATGCTTTACTTATCTGAGGCTTCTTTCCCTTCCATATGAAGTTGCTGATTTGTTTCTCCATCACATTAAAAAATGTCATTGGAATTTGGTTCGGAAGTGTGTTGTATGTATAGATGGCTTTTGGTAGAATAGACATTTTTACTATGTTAAGTCTTCCTATCCATGAGCAAGGTATGTTTTTCCACTTAAGTAGGTCCTTTTTAGTTTCTTGCAGTAGTATTTTGTAGTTTTCTTTGTACAGGTCTTTTACATCTTTGGTAAGATTTATTCCTAAGGATTTTATCTTCTTGGGGGCTACTGTGAATGGTATTGATTTGGTGATTTCCTCTTCGGTGTTCTTTTTGTCGATGTAGAGGAATCCAAGTGATTTTCGTATGTTTATCTTATAACCTGAGACTCTGCCAAACCCTTCTATTAGTTTCAGTAGTTTTCTGGAGGATTCCTTAGGGTTTTCTGTGTATAAGATCATGTCATCTGCAAATAGTGATAACTTTACTTCCTCCTTGCCAATCTGGATACCCTTTATTTCTTTGTCTAGCCTAATTACCCTGGCTAGGACTTCAAGTACGATGTTGAATAAGAGCGGTGATAAAGGGCATCCTTATCTGGTTCCTGTTCTCAAGGGAAATGCTTTCAGGTTCTCTCCATTTAGAGTGATATTGGCTGTTGGCTTTGCATAGATGCCCTTTATAATGTTGAGGAATTTTCCTTCCATTCCTATTTTGGTAAGAGTTTTTATCATGAATGGGTGTTGGACTTTGTCAAATGCCTTTTCTGCATCAATTGATAAGATCATGTGGTTTTTATCTTTTGTTTTATTTATGTGATGGATTACATTAATGGTTTTTCTGATATTAAAACAGCCTTGCATACCTGGTATAAATCCCACTTGATCATGGTGAATTATTTTTTGATGTGTTGTTGGATTCTATTGGCTAGAATTTTGTTGAGGATTTTTGCACCTATGTTCATGAGGGATATAGGTCTATAATTTTCTTTTTTTGTAATGTCTTTACCTGGTTTTGGTATCAGGGAGATGGTGGCTTCATAGAATGAGTTGGGTAGTATTCCGTCCTTTTCTATGCTTTGAAATACCTTCAGTAGTAGTGGTGTTAACTCTTCTCTGAAAGTTTGGTAGAACTCTGCAGTGAAGCCGTCCGGGCCAAGGCTTTTTTTTTTTGGAAGTTTTTTGATTACCGTTTCAATCTCTTTTCTTGTTATGGGTCTATTTAGTTGTTCTACTTCTGAATGTGTTAGTTTAGGTAGGTAGTGTTTTTCCAAGAATTCATCCATTTCTTCTAAGTTTTCAAATTTGTTAGAGTACAATTTTTCGTAGTAATCTGAAATGATTCTTTTAATTTCATTTGGTTCTGTTGTGATGTGGTCCTTCTCGTTTCTTATTCAGGTTATTTGTTTCCTTTCCTGTATTTCTTTAGTCAGTCTAGCCAATGGTTTATCAGTTTTGTTAATTTTTTCAGGGAAACAGCTTTTGGCTTTGTTAATTCTTTCAATTGTTTTTCTGTTCTCTAATTCATTTAGTTCAGCTCTAATTTTTATTATTTGTTTCCTTCTGGTGCCTGATGGGTTCTTTTGTTGCTCACTTTCTATTTGTTCAAGTTGTAGGGACAGTTCTCTGATTTTGGCTCTTTCTTCTTTTTGTATGTGTGCATTTACCGATATAAATTGGCCTCTGAGCACTGCTTTTGCTGCGTCCCAGAGGTTTTGATAGGAAGTATTTTCATTCTCGTTGCTTTCTATGAATTTCCTTATTCCCTCCTTGATGTCTTGTATAACCCAGTCTTTTTTCAGGAGGGTATTGTTCATTTTCCAAGTATTTGATTTCTTTTCCCTAGAGTTTCTGTTATTGATTTCTAGCTTCATTGCCTTGTGGTCTGAGAAGATGCTTTGTAATATTTCGATGTTTTGGATTCTGCAAAGGTTTGTTTTATGACCTAATATGTGGTCTATTCTAGAGATTGTTCCACGTGCGCTAGAAAAAAAAGTATATTTTGCAGCAGTTGGCTGGAGAGTTCTGTATAAGCCAATGAGGTCAAGTTGGTTGATTGTTGTAAGTAGGTCTTCCGTGTCTCTATTGAGCTTCTTACTGGATGTCCTATCCTTCTCCAAAAGTGGTGTGTTGAAGTCTCCTACTATAATTGTGGAGGTGTCTATCTCACTTTTCAATTCTGTTAAAATTTGATTTATGTATCTTGCAGCCCTGTCGTTGGGTGCATAAATATTTAATATGGTTATGTCTTCCTGATCAGTTGTCCCTTTTATCATTATATAGTGTCCTTCTTTATCCTTTGTGGTGGATTTAAGTCTTAAGTCTATTTTGTCAGAAATTAATATTGCTACTCCTCTTCTTTTTTGCTTATTGTTTACTTGATATATTTTTTTCCATCCTTTGAGTTTTAGTTTGTTTGTGTCTCTAAGTCTTAGGTGTGTCTCTTGTAGGCAGCATATAGATGGATCGTGTTTCTTTATCCAGTCCGTGACTCTCTGTCTCTTTATTGGTGCATTTAGTCCATTTACATTCAGGGTAATTATAGATAAATAAGTTTTTAGTGTTGTCATTTTGATGCCTTTTCATGTGTGTTGTTGGCAATTTCATTTTTCCACATACTTTTTTGTGCTGAGACGTTTTTCTTAGTAAATTGTGGGTTCCTCATTTTCATAGTGTTGACTTTATGTTAGTGGAGTTGTTACATTTTTCTTGAGTTATGGAGTTGTTATACCTTTTTGTGGTTACCTTATTATTTACCCCTATTTTTCTAAGTGAAAACCTAACTTGTATCGTTCTATATCGCCTTGTATCACTGTCCATCTGGCAGTTCAATGCCTCCTGTTTTTAGTCCCTCTTTTTGATTATTGTGATCTTTTACCTGTTGACTTCCATGATTCCCTGTTATGTGTATTGTTATTTTTTTTTTAATTAATCTTAATTTGTTTGTTTTTGTGATTTCCCTATTTGAGTTGATATCAGGACATTCTGTTTTGTGACCTTGTGTTGTGCTGGTATCTGATATTATTAGTTTTCTGACCAAACAATATCCTTTAGTATTTCTTGTAGCTTTGGTTTGGTTTTTGCAAATTCTCTAAACTTTTGTTTATCTGTAAATATCTTAATTTCGCCTTCATATTTCAGAGAGAGTTTTGCTGGATATATGATCCTTGGTTGGCAGTTTTTCTCCTTCAGTGCTCTGTATATGTCATCCCATTCCCTTCTTGCCTGCACGGTTTCTGCTGAGTAGTCTGAACTTATTCTTATTGATTCTCCCTTGAAGGAAAACTTTCTTTTCTCCCTGGCTGCTTTTAAAATTTTCTGTTTATCTTTGGTTTTGGCAAGTTTGATGATAATATGTCTTGGTGTTTTTCTTTTTGGATCAATCTTAAATGGGGTTCGATGAGCATCTTGGATAGATATCCTTTCGTATTTCATGATGTCAGGGAAGTTTTGTGTCAGGAGTTCTTCAACTATTTTCTGTGTCTTTTCTGTTATTCCTCCCTGTTCTGGGACTCCAGTCACACTCAAGTTATCCTTCTTGATAGAGTCCCACATGATTCTTAGGGTTTCTTCATTTTTTTTAATTCTTTTTTCTGATTTTTTTTTCAGCTATGTTGGTGTTAATTCCCTGGTCCTCCAGATGTCCCAGTCTGCATTCTAATTGCTCGAGTCTGCTCCTCTGACTTCCTATTGCGTTGTCAAATTCTGTAATTTTATTGTTAATCTTTTGGATTTCTACATGCTGTCTCTCTATGGATTCTTGCAACTTATTAAGTTTTCCACTATGTTCTTGAATAATCTTTTTGAGTTCTTCAACAGTTTTATTGGTGTGTTCCTTGGCTTTTTCTGCAGTTTGCCTTATTTCGTTTGTGATGTCTTGAAGCATTCTGTAAATTAGTTTTTTATATTCTGTATCTGATATTTCCAGGATTGTATCTTCATTTGGGAAAGATTTTGATTCTTTTGTTTGGGGGGTTGGAGAAGTTGTCATGATCTGGTTCTTTATGTGTTTTGATATGGACTGCTGTCTCCGAGCCATCACTGGGAAACTAGTTTTTCCAGAAAATCCGCTAAAAAAAAAATGCAGTCAGATCCCTATCAGAATTCTCCCTCTGGCTCAGGCTATTCAGATGTTAATGAAGCAGCCTGGGGAGGGTGGGGGAGGGATCAGAGAGATAGGAGAGTAGCACCTCAGAATATAGCCAGAGTTGCTTGTCTTGCTTGGAATTACTATTATATCTGAGATTTCTGCGGGGCGTGTTGCCTATGTGTGCTGGCTGTGTGGAGATTTTCCCCGGGGGGGTCTGGCCCACTGGAGTCACGGTCAGATCCTCTGCTGCCAGCCTGGGGCAGTGCACTCCCGACTCCAAAATCAGTCGCTGCCTCCTGGGGACTCCCCGTCCCGCCTAACGTGTCGCCGTTCAGCCTCCATGAACCGGCTGGGCTCCCCGCCGGGTCAGCTCAGGCAAGCGGAGCAGCTCCACACGCCTGCGCCGCAACCGCGCATCCCGGCTGGGACGCCACTCTCCCCGCTCCAAGACCCGTCACTGTCTCCCGGGGACTTCTCCCACCGGCTGCGTCGCCATGCCACCTGGGCGAACCGGCTGGGCCCCGCCAGGGCGAACCGGCTGGCCCCCCCCGGGGTCAGTTCACGGGGGTGGAGCTGCTCCCCGCTCCCGCGCCCTGCCAAAATCCCGGCGGGACGGCTCCCCTGCTGGGACGCTGCTCTCCCCGCTCCAAGACCATTCGCTGCCTCCCGCGGACTTCTCCCACCGGCTGCACTGCCACGCCGCCCATGCGAACCAGCTGGGCCCCCTCTCGGGGTTAGTTCAGGGGGTGGAGCAGCTCCCCGTGCTTGTGCCGTGCCAGCTCCCCTCTTAAATCCCGGTGGGACGGCTCCCCATCTGGGACGCTGCTCTCCCCGCTCCAAGACCAGTCACTGACTCCCGGGGACTTCTCCCACCAGCTACGTCGCCATGCTGCCCGCGCGAACTGGCTGGGTCCCCTCCCGGAAATAGTTCGGGGGCCAGGACTAGGCCCCTTGTTTGTGCCATCTGCCGCTCTGGGCTTTGCCCCAAATCGGGCGCCAAAGGTGACCTGACTGGTGCGCTGGCCCCAGGCTCTGAAAACAATCGCTGCCTCTCCGTATTTGTTCGTTCTCCGTCTCTAAATCTGTGTTTGTTGTTCAGGGTTCGTAGATTGTTATGTATGTGATCGATTCACTTGTTTTTCCGAGTCTTTGTTGCAAGAGGGATCCGCAGTAGCGTCCACCTAGTCCGCCATCTTGGCCCAGCCTCCGGCATTTGATTTTAAGGAGCTCCCTGTTATCTAGTTTTTCTTCTGCGTTGTTAGTAATGGTTTGTATACTGTTTATGCCATATATGAGGACTCCTAACATTGTCCCTGTTTTTTCTTCCATGGTCTTTATTGTTTTAGATTTTATATTTAGGCCTTTGATCCATTTTGAGCTCGGTTTTGTGCATGGAGTGAGGTATGGGTTTGTTTCATTTTTTTTGCAGAAGGATATCCAGTTATGCCAGCACCATTTGTTAAAAAGACTGTCTTTTCCCCATTTAACTGTTTTGGGGTCTTTGTCAAATATCAACTGTTCATATGTGGATGGATTTATGTCTAGATTCTCAATTCTGTTCCATTGGTCTATGTATGTGTTGTTGTACCAGTACCAGGCTGTTTTGACTACTGTGGCTGTATAATACTTTCTAAAATCAGGTAGAGTAAGGCCTCCCACTTTGTTCTTCTTTTTCAGTAATGCTTTACTTATCCGGGGCCTCTTTCCCTTCCATATGGAGTTAGTGATTTGTTTCTCCAACTCATTAAAAAATGTCGCTGGAATTTGGGTCAGAATTGCATTATATCTATAGATCGGTTTTGGTAGAACAGACATTTTTATAATGTTTAGTCTTCCTATCCATGAGGAAGGTGTTTTTCTGCTTATGTAGGTCTCTTTTGGTTTTTTGCAGGAGTGTTTTGTAGTTTTCTTTGTATAAGTCTTTTAGATCTCGGGAAAGATTTTTTTCCCAAGTATTTTATCTTCTTGGGGGCCACTGTGAATGGTGTTGATTTGGTGATTTCCTCTTTGATTTCTTTTTGTTGGTTTAGAGAAATTCAACTGATTTTTGTATGTTTGTCTTTATCCTGACACTCTGATGAACTCTTCTATTAGTTTCAGTAGTTTTCCTAAGGATTCCATAGGGTTTTCTGTATATAAGATCATGTCATGTATAAATAGAGATAATTTTACATCTTCCTTGCCAGCCTGCTGCCCTTTATTTTTTTTATCTACCCTAATTGCTCTGGCTAGGACCTCCAGCACAATGCTGAATAAGAGTGGTGATAAAGGACATCCTTGTCTGGCTCCCAATCTCAAGGGGTGTGCTTTCAGACTCTCTCCATCTAGGATAACGTAGGCTATTGGGTTTGTATAAATGCCCTTTATTGTGTTGAGGAATTTTTCTTCTGTTCCTATTTTGCTGAGAGCTTTTACCATGAATGGATGTTGTACTTTGTCAAATGCCTTTTCTGCATCAATTGATAAAATCATGTGATTCTTGTCTTTTGTTTTATTTATGTGGTGGATTACGTCAATTGTTTTTCTAATGTTGAGCCATCCCTGATATCTAATGTTGAACCATACCTGATATGAATCTCACATTGTCATGGTGAATTTTTTTTGATATGTTGTTGAATTCTATTGGCTGGAATTTTGTTGAGGATGTTTGCATCTAAGTTCATGAGGGATATAAGTCTATAATCTTATTTTTTGGTGGTGTCTATACCTGGTTTTTGTATCAGCGATATGCTGGCTTCATAGAATGAATTTGGAAGTATTCCATCCTTTTCTATGTTCTGAAATACCTTTAGTAGTAGTGTTGTTAACTCTTGTCTGAACCTTTGGAAGAACTCAGCAGTGAAGCCAGGGCTTTTTTTTTTTTGTTGTTGTTGGGAGTTTTTTGATTACCTTTTCAATCTCTTCTTTTGCTATGGGTCTAATTAGTTTTTCTACCTCTGTTTGTGTTAGTTTAGGTAGGTAGTGCGTTTCTAGGAAGTCATCCATTTCTTCTAGGTTTTCGAATTTGTTAGAGTGCAATTTTTCATAGTAACCTGATATGATTCTTTTAATTTCAGTTGGATCTGTTGTAATATCACCCATCTCATTTCTTATTCAGGTTATTTGCTTCCTTTCCTGTTTTTCTTCTGTCAGTTTGGCCAATGGTTTATCAATTTTGTTGATTTTTTCAAAGAACCAGCTTTCGGTCTTAATTCTTTCAATTGTTTTTCTGTTTTCTAAATCATTTAGTTTTGCTCTAATTTTTATTATTTGTTTTCTTCTGGTGCCTGACAGTTTCTCTTGTTGCTGTCTGTTTGTCCAAGTTGTAGGGATAATTTTTTGATTTTGGCCCTTTCTTCTCTTTGGATGTGTGCATTTATTGCTATAAATTGACCTCTGAGCACTGCTTTCGCTGTGTCCCAAAGGTTCTGATAGGAAGAGTTTTCATTCACTTTGGATTCTATGAATTTCTTTATTCCATCCTTAATGTCTTCTATAATCCAGTCGTTTTTGAGCAGGATATTGTTCAGCTTACAAGTGTTTGATTTCTTTTCCCTGCTTTTTCTGTTATTGATTTCCACTTTTATGGCCTTATGCTCAGAGAAGATGCTTTGTAATATCTCAGTGTTTTGGATTTTGCTAAGGCTTGCTTTATGACCTAATATATGGTCTATTCTAGAGAATGTTCCATGTGCACTAAAAAAGAAAGTACACTTGGTTGTTCTTGGGTGGAGTGTTCTCTATATGTCTATGAGGTCAAGTTGGTTGATTGTGGCATTTAGATCTTCCGTGTCTTTATTGAGCTTCTTTCTGGATGTCCTGTCCTTCACCAAAAGTGGTGTGTTGAAGTCTCCTAATATTACTGTGGAGCTATCTCACTTTTCAAAGCTGATAGAGTGTGTTTTGTGTATCTTGCAGCCCTGTCATTGGGTGCATGAATGTTTAATATGGTTATATCCTCTTGGTATACCCAAACATTGTCCCTTTAATCATTATATAGTGTCTTCCTTATGCTTTATGATGGATTTAAATTTAAAGTCTATTCTGTTCGCAATTAATATTGCCACCCCTGTTCTTTTTTGATTGTTGTTCGCATGATATATATTTTTTTCATCCTTTGAGTTTTAGTTTGTTTGTGTCTCTAAGTCTAAAGTATGTCTCTTGTAGCAGCATATAGATGGATCATGTTTTTTAATCCATCTGCCACTCTCTGTCTCTTTATTGGAGCATTTAGTCTGTTTACATTCAACATAATTATGGATAGGTATAAACTTGGTGCTATCATTTTGACCTCTTTGTTTGTGTCATTGACAGTTTCTTTTTCCCACTTAATTTTAGGTGCTGAGTAGATTATCTTTATATATTGTCCTTTCCTCGTATTGGTTGTTGTTGATGCTGTTTCTGCTGAGTCTCTATTTTTTCTTATATTTTATTTATTTTTTTTTAATTAATTTTTATTAAGCTTGAAGTGAACATTTACCATTCCAATCAGTCTGTCACATGTAGGTTTACATACATCTTACTCCCTTCTCCCACTTGCTCTCCCCCTATTGAGTCAGCCCTTACAGTCTCTCATTTCGTGCCAATTTTGCCATCTTCCCTCTCTCTCTATCTTCCCATCCCCCCTCTAGTCAAGAGTTGCCAACACACTCTCCAGTGCCCACCTGATTTAATTAGCTCTCTCTTCATCGGCATCTCTCTCCCCCCCACTGACCAGTCCTTTTCATGCCTGATGATTTGTCTTCGGGGATGGTTCCTGTCCTGTGTCATCAGATGTTCTGGGGAGCATTGTCTCTGGGATTCCTCTAGTCTCAATCATACCATTAGGTATGTTCTTTTCATGAGAATTTGGGATCTGTATCCCATTGGTCTCCTGCTCCCTCAGGAGTTGTCTGTTGTGCTCCCTGACAGGGCAGACATCGATTGTGGCCAGGCACCAACTAGTTCTTCTGGTCTCAGGATAATGTAGGTCTCTGGTTCATGTGGCCCTTTCTGTCTCTTGGGTTCTTAGTTGTCGTGTGACCTTGGTGTTCTTCCTTTGCCTTTGCTCCAGGTGGGTTGAGACCAATTGATGTATCTTAGATGGCCGCTTGTTGGCATTTAGGACCCCAGGCGCCACAATTCAAAGTGGGATGCAGAATGTTTTCATAATAGAATTATTTTGCCCATTGACTTAGAAGTCCCCTCAAACCAAGTTCCCCAGACCCCAGCCCCTGCTCCGCTGACCTTTGAAGCTTTCATTTTATCCCGGAAACCTCTTTGCTTTTAGTCCAGTCCAATTAGGCTGACCTTCCTTGTATTGAGTGTTGTCTTTCGCTTCACCCAAAGCAGTTCTTATCTACACATTGATCAATAAAAAGCCCTCTTCCTCCCTCCCTCCCCCCTTTGTAACCACAAAAGTATGTGTTCTTCTCAGTTTTTACTATTTCTCAAGATCTTATAATAGGGGTCTTATACAATATTTGTCCTTTTGCCACTGACTCATTTCGCTCAGCATAATGCCTTCCAGATTCCTCCATGTTATGAAATGTTTCAGAGATTCGTAACTGTTCTTTATCGATGCGTAGTATTCCATTGTGTGAATATACCACAATTTATTTACCCATTCATCCGTTGACGGACAAGTTGGTTGCTTCCAGCTTTTTGCTATTGTAAACAGAGCTGCAATAAACATGGGTGTGCATATATCTGTTTGTGTGAAGGCTCTTGTATCTCTAGGGTATATTCCGAGGAGTGGGATTTCTGGGTTGTATGGTAGTTCTATTTCTAACTGTTTAAGATAACGCCAGATAGATTTCCAAAGTGGTTGTACCATTTTACAATCCCGCCAGCAGTGTATGAGAATTCCAATCTCTCCGTAGCCTCTGCAACATTTATTATTTTGTGTTTTTTGGATTAATGCCAGCCTTGCTGGTGTGAGATGGAATCTCATTGTAGTTTTAATTTGCATTTCTCTAATGGCTAATGATCGAGAGAATTTTCTCATGTATCTGTTGGCTGCCTGAATATCTTCTTTAGTGAAATGTGTGTTCATCTCCTTTGCCCACTTCTTGATTGGGTTGTTTGTCTTTTTGTGGTTGAGTTTTGACAGAATCATGTAGATTTTAGAGATCAGGCACTGGTCTGAGATGTCATAGCTGAATATTCTTTCCCAGTCTGTAGGTGGTCTTTTTACTCTTTTGGTGAAGTCTTTAGATGAGCATAGGTGTTTGATTTTTAGGAGCTCCCAGTTATCTGGTTTCTCTTCATCATTTTTGGTAATGTTTTGTATTCTGTTTATGCCCTGTATTAGGGCTCCTAGGGTTGTCCCTATTTTTTCTTCCATGATCTTTTTCGTTTTAGTCTTTATGTTTAGGTCTTTGATCCACTTGGAGTTAGTTTTTGTGCATGGTGTGAGGTATGGGTCCTGTTTCATTCTTTTGCAAATGGATATCCAGGTATGCCAGCACCATTTGTTAAAAAGGCTATCATTTCCCCAATTGACTGACACTGGTCCTTTGTCAAATATCAGCTGCTCATACGTGGATGGATTTATATCTGGGTTCTCAATTCTGTTCCATTGGTCTATGTGCCTGATAGTGTACCAGTACCAGGCTGTTTTGACTACTGTAGCTGTATAATAGGTTCTGAAATCAGGTAGAGTGAGGCCTCCCACTTTCTTCTTCTTTTTCAGTAATGTTTTGCTTATCCGAGGGTTCTTTCCCTTCCATATGAAATTGGTGATTTGTTTCTCTCTCCCCTTAAAGTATGACATTGGTGTTTGGATTGGAAGTGCTTTATATGTATAGATGGCTTTTGGTAGAATAGACATTTTTACTATGTTAAGTCTTCCTATCCATGAGCAGGGTATGTTCTTACACTTAAGTATGTCCTTTTGAATTTCTTGTAGCAGAGTTTTACAGTTTTCTTTGTACAGGTCTTTTACATCCTTGGTAAGATTCATTCCTAAGTATTTTATCTTCTTGGGGGCTACTGTGAATGGTATTGATTTGGTTAGTTCCTCTTCGGTATTCTTTTTATTGATGTAGAGGAATCCAAGTGATTTTTGTATGTTTATTTTATATCCTGAGACACTTCCAAACTCTTCTATTAGTTTCAGTAGTTTTCTGGAGGATTCCTTCGGGTTCTCCATGTATACGATCATGTCATCTGCAAATAGTGATAGCTTTACTTCCTCCTTACCAATCTGGATACCCTTTATTTCTTTGTCTAGCCTAATTGCCCTGGCTAGGACTTCAAGTACGATGTTGAATAAGAGCGGTGATAAAGGGCATCCTTGTCTGGTTCCCGTTCTTAAGGGAAATGCTTTCAGGGTCTCTCCATTTAGAGTGATATTGGCTGTTGGCTTTGCATAGATGCCCTTTATTATGTTGAGAAATTTTTCTTCTATTCCTATTTTGGTAAGAGTTTTTATCATAAATGGGTGTTGAACTTTGTCAAATGCCTTTTCTGCATGTATTGATAAGATCATGTGGTTTTTATCTTTTGTTTTATTTATGTGATGGATTACATTAATGGTTTTTCTGATATTAAAACAGCCTTGCATACCTGGTATAAATCCCACTTGATCAGGGTGAATTATTTTTTTGATGTGTTGTTGGATTCTATTGGCTAGAATTTTGTTGAGGATTTTTGCATCTATGTTCATGAAGGATATAGGTCTAAAATTTTCTTTTTTTGTAATGTCTTTACCTGGTTTTGGTATCAGGGAGATGGTGGCTTCATAGAATGAGTTGGGTAGTATTCCGTCTTTTTCTATGCTTTGAAATACCTTCAATAGTAATGGTGTTAAGTCTTCTCTGAAGGTTTGGTAGAACTCTGCAGTGTAGCCGTCTGGGCCAGGACTTTTTTTTGTTGGAAGTTTTTTGATTACCGTTTCAATCTCTTTTCTTGTTATGGGTCTATTTAGTTGTTCTACTTCTGAATGTGTTAGTTGAGGTAGGTAGTATCGTTCCAAGAATTTATCCATTTCTTCTAGGTTTTCAAATTTGTTAGAGTACAATTTTACGTAGTAATCTGAAATGATTCTTTTAATTTCATTTGGTTCTGTTGTGATGTGGTCCTTCTCGTTTCTTATTCGGGTTATTTGTTTCCTTTCCTGTTTTTCTTTAGTCACTCTAGCCAATGGTTTATGAATTTTGTTAATTTTTTCAAAGAACCAGCTTTTGGCTTTGTTAATTCTTTCAATTGTTTTTCTGTTCTCTAATTCATTTAGTTCAGCTCTAATTTTTATTATTTGTTTTCTTCTGGTGCCTGTTGGATTCTTTTGTTGCTCACTTTCTATTTGTTCAAGTTGTAGGGACAGTTCTCTGTTTTTGGCTCTTTCTTCTTTTTGTATGTGTGCATTTATCGATATGAATTGGCCTCTGAGCACTGCTTTTGCTGTGTCCCAGAGGTTTTGATAGGAAGTATTTTCATTCTCGTTGCTTTCTAAGAATTTCCTTATTCCCTCCTTGATGTCTTCTATAACCCAGTCTTTTTTCAGGAGGGTATTGTTCATTTTCCAAGTATTTGATTTCTTTTCCCTAGTTTTTCTGTTATTGATTTCTAGCTTCATTGCCTTGTGGTCTGAGAAGATGCTTTGTAATATTTCGATGTTTTGGATTCTGCAAAGGTTTGTTTTATGACCTAATATGTGGTCTATTCTAGAGAATGTTCCATGTGCACTAGAAAAAAAAGTATATTTTGCAGCAGTTGGGTGGAGAGTTCTGTATAAGTCAATGAGGTCAAGTTGGTTGATTGTTGTAAGTAGGTCTTCTGTGTCTCTATTGGGCTTCTTACTGGATGTCCTGTCCTTCTCCGAAAGTGGTGTGTTGAAATCTCCTACTATAAATGTGGAGGTGTCTATCTCACTTTTCAATTCTGTTAAAATTTGATTTATGTATCTTGCAGCCCTGTCATTGGGTGCGTAAATATTTAATATGGTTATGTCTTCCTGATCAATTGTCCCTTTTATCATTATATAGTGTCCTTCTTTATCCTTTGTGGCGGATTTAAGTCTAAAGTCTATTTTGTCACAAATTAATATTGCTACTCCTCTTCTTTTTTGCTTATTGTTTGCTTGATATATTTTTTTCCATCCTTTGAGTTTTAGTTTGTTTGTGTCTCTAAGTCTTAGGTGTGTTTCTTGTAGGCAGCATATAGACGGATCATGGTTTTTAATCCATTTTGCCACTCTCTGTGTCTTTATTGGTGCATTTAGTCCATTTACATTCAGCGTAATTATAGATAAATAAGTTTTTAGTGTTGTCATTTTGATGCCTTTTCATGTGTGTTGTTGGCCATTTCATTTTTCCACATGCTCATTTGTGCAGAGACGTTTTTCTTAGTAGCTTGTGAGATCCTCATTTTCATAATGTTTCACTTTGTGTTTGTTGAGTCGTTACGTTTTTCTTGGCTTTTTTCTTGAGTTATGGAATTGATATTTCTTTTTGTGGTTACCTTATTATTTACCCCTATTTTTCTAAGTAAAAACCTAACTTGTATCCTTCTATATCGCCTTGTATCCCTCTCCATCTGGCAGTTCAATGCCTCCTATATTTAGTCCCTCTTTTTGATTATTGTGATCGTTTATCTATTGATTTCCATGATTTCCTGTTATGTGTATTATTTTGTTTATTTATTTATTTTTTAGAATTAGTCTTAATTTGTTTGTTTTTGTGCTTTCCCTATTTGAGTTGCGTTGATATCAGGACGTTCTGTTTTGTGACCTTGTATTGTGCTGGTACCTGATGTTATAGGTCATCAGGCCAAACAATCTCCTTTAGCATTTCTTGCAGTCTTGGTTTAGTTTTTGCAAATTCTCTACACTTGTGTTTATCTGTAAATATCTTAATTTCTCCTTCATATTTCATAGAGTTTTGCTGGATATATAATCCTTGGTTGGCAGTTTTTCTCGTTCAGTGCTCTGTATACGTCGTCCCATTCTCTTCTTGCCTGCATGGTTTCTGCTGAGTAGTCTGAACTTATTCTTATTGATTCTCCCTTGAAGGAAACCTTTCTTTTCTCCCTGGCTGCTTTTAAAATTTTCTGTTTGTCTTTGGTTTTCGCAAGTTTGATGATAATATGTCTTGGTGTTTTTCTTTTTGGGTCAATCTTAAATGGGGTTGGATGAGCATCTTGGATAGATATCCTTTCGTCTTTCATGATGTCAGGGAAGTTTTGTGTCAGGAGTTCTTCAACTATTTTCTCTGTGTTTTCTGTCCCCCCTCCCTGTTCTGGGACTCCAATCACTCGCAAGTTATCCTTCTTGATAGAGTCCCACATGATTCTTAGGGTTTCTTCATTTTTTTTAATTCTTTTTTCTGATTTTTTTTTCAGCTATGTTGGTGTTGATTCCCTGGTCCTCCAGTAGTCCCAGTCTGCATTCTAATTGCTCGAGTCTGCTCCTCTGACTTCCTATTGTGTTGTCAAATTCTGTAATTTTATTGTTAATCTTTTGGATTTCTACATGCTGTCTCTCTATGGATTCTTGCAACTTATTAATTTTTCCACTATGTTCTTGAATAATCTTTTTGAGTTCTTCAACAGTTTTATTAGTGTGTTCCTTGGCTTTTTCTGCATTTATCCTAATTTCATTTGTGATATCTTTAAGCATTCTGTAAATTAGTTTTTTATATTCTGTATCTGATAATTCCAGGATTGTATCTTCATTTGGGAAGGATTTTGATTCTTTTGTTTGGGGGGGTTAGAGAAGCTGTCATGGTCTGTTTCTTTATGTGGTTTGATATGGACTGCTGTCTCCGAGCCATCACTGGGAAACTAGGTTTTCCAGGTAATCAGCTGGTATGCTGGCTCCTAGTTCTGAAAACGGTCGCTGTCTGCCCGTATTTGTTCGTTTTCCGTCTCTAAGTCTGTGCTTGTTGTTCAGAGTTCATGGATTGTTATGTATGTGATCGATTCCCTTGTTTTTCCGAGTCTTTGTTGCAAGAGGGATCTGCGGCAGCGTCCACCTAGTCCGCCATCTTCTTTTCTTGTATTTTATTTTGATGTGTAGGATAGTTTGCCTCTTTTGTGGTTACCTTATTATTTACCCCTATTTTTCTAAATTTCAACCTAACTTTTATTCCTCTGTATCTCCTTATCTTCCTCTCTATATGGAAGATCCATGACTATATATCTTAGTCCCTCTTTATTGTTTTAATGTTGTCTTCTTTTACATAATAACATCGCTGTTACCCTGTTTTGAGTACTTTTTTTTATCTTGACTTTATTTTTTTGATTTCCCTGCATGGGTTGACTTCTGATTGCTCTGCCCACTGTTCTAGTCTTGGTTCGATACCTGATATTATTGATTTTCTAACCAAAGAACTCACTTTAGTATTTCTTGTAATTATGATTTGGTTTTTTGCGAATTCCCTAAACATCTGTTTATCTGGGAATGTCCTAATTTCACCTTCATATTTGAGAGAAAGTTTTGCTGGATATATGATTCTTGGTTGGCATTTTTTTCCTTCAATTTTTTATATAAGTCATCCCATTGCGTTTTTGCCTGCATGGTTTTCTGCCGAGTAGTCCGAGCTTGTTCTTACTGGGTCTCCTTTGTAGGTGACTTTTCATTTATCCCTAGCTGCTCTTAAAATTCTCTCTTTATCTTTGTTTTTGGCAAGTTTGATTATGATATGTTTTGGTGACTTTCTTTTAAAATCTACCTTACGTGGAGTTCAGTGAGCATCTTGGAGAGATATCTTCTCATCTTTCACGATACCAGGGAAGTTTTCTGTGAACAAATCTTCAGCAATTCTGTCTGTATTTTCTGTTATCCCTCCATGTTCTGGTACTCCAATCACTCATAGGTTATTTCTTTTGATAGAGTCCCATATGATTCTTAAGGTTTCTTCATTTTTTTTAATTCTTTTATCTGATTTTTCTCTGGATATATTAGTGCCAAGTGCTTTACATTCAAGTTCAGAAGTTCTGGCTTCCACTTGCTCAAATCTGCTTCTCTGACTTTCTATTGAGTTATCTAATTCTGTAATTTTATTGTTAATCTTCTGAATTTGTGATTGCTGTCAGTCTATGTATTTTTCCAGCTTATTAAATTTTTTGTTATGTTCCTGAATAATCTTTCTAATTTCTTCAATTACTTTATCTGTGTGTTCCTTGGCTTGTTCTGCATATTGCCTTATTTCCTTCCTGATATCTTGAAGGGTTCCTTATGTTAATTTTTTGTATTCTGCCTCTGGCAATTCCAGGAATGCACTTTCATCTAGAAGATCCCTGGATTCTTTATTTTGAGAGGTTGTTGAGGTGACCATGGTCTGTTTCTTTATGTGACTTGATATTGACTGTTGTCTCTGAACCATCTATAAGTTATTGTGTTAGTTTATTTTGTTTGCTTACTGTGTCATAACTTCTTGCTTTGTTTTGTTTTTATATTCCCAAATGGGTTGCTTGAGTGAGCTAGCTTGATTATTTTCACCTTTGGAGTTCTGACATCCTGGCCCCAGATGGCTAGAACTGTTATCATGTTTATCAGTTTAGCAGTCCATTCACTTTTCTTTATGAATTCAGCTCAGGTGTCCAGGTAGCTGATCATCAAGTGAGTGGTACAGGCTCTGTCCTAAAGTTTTAGAGGGGCAGGGGTGATTGGTGTAGGTACCCGTATCTGGTAGCATCAGGGGGTCACACTCTGAACAAGGCAGGGGGTGAGAATCATCCCCCACGTGTCTCGTGTCTCTGAGGAAAGCTTGTCACCATTTTCTAGAGTGTGCAGCTGGGGGGGGGGGTTCTGCAGATGGACCGTGAGCACCCAACTTTTTTGGTTTTAAGGACTGGGAGGTGCCAGTTATACTTGGACCCCTGTTGCTGGTTGCTGGGTGACCTTAGTGGAGCTACCAGTCCTTAGGCCCCTGGTGTGGGTAGGCGAGTACCCTGTTTAATAGGCAAAGCAATGTCAAACATGAAACACCCACCTCTCCACTGCACAGCTGAAACAGTTGGAGTCTGCCAACAAGGGTCTATTCTCCTGAAATAGGCCCATGCAGAGGGGAAAGGTGCTCAAAGTCCACGGACTGGTTATGTCTGGACAGGAGCCACTTCTGCCCAGAGCTTCCTCTGTTAGTGGAGCTGACAAATTATCTTTTTCCCCAATTGCAAATTTATTCCCTTTCCAAGACTGGGAGGGTGGCTCTAGGTGCTCAACAGGGCCTATCTCGGGCCCAGGGAAGTCAGCCGCTGAAGCCTGCTTGAGAGTGGGGAGGAGGGCACGGTAAAATATACACAAGTACTTAGCTTTTGCAGAGAGTGCCTTCCTTCTCTGGTTCTGGAGGTTTGAGTAGCTGTGTGGCTGGCTGCTTCTCCCTGAGGAAACTGTGGTCATGCTAGTACCAGTCTGCCGCCACCACTCCCGGGTATGGTGCCTGAGGGTTCCCCGTGATTCAGGTCGGGTAACTCTTCTCTGCTTCTGAAATGTCTCTTCCTCCCCCTGCACCTCATTTCGTTTTCTTATCTTGCTTTTGATGCTCAGGGCTCCTAGCTTGTCATAAATATGCTAGTTTCAGTTTTTTTTTCCGGGTCTTTGTTGTAAAGGGTGCTCACTGGAAGTGTCTGTCTTTTCCACCCTCCTCCATAAGGATTTGAATGGCTAATTTTTCAGAAGTAGATCAACAGGTCTTTCTTCTATGGCACCTCTGGGTAGACTTGAACCACCAATATTTTTGTTATTGGCTGAGTGAATTAACCATTTGCACCGTCCAAGAACTTCATTATATGAGTAGGAGATAACAAATGGAGTAAAAACTCTAATCAGTTCCCCTCCCTTCACCACATACAAAGGGTAGGAGAAAAAAAATTAAATTTTCCCTTGAATCTTCCTCACTGAAACACACCACTTACAAGTGTCAAGTGCTGTGAGGTGTTTTGGTACTACTGAATTTAATATACTTTGTTTGCAATCCACCACTAACTACCATGTGGTCTTGTGGTGTTACTTAATTTTTCTGTCCTCATTTTCCCCGTTTCTAAAATAGGGATTATAATAGTGTCACTTCCTCAGGCACTGGTCAGGATTAAAGGAATATGTATAGAAGAATGTTTGGAAGATAACAAGTTTTTTTGTAAATATGTTAACCATCATTATGAAATGGAGACAGCACAGCAGTTGTGATGGTTAAGGTTATGTGTCACTTTGGCTAGGCCATGATTCTTAGCGGTTTGGCAGATGCTATGTAACCATCCTAAACTTTGTGATCTGATGTGAGTAGCCAATCAGTTGAAAGCCAATCACTTTCCTTGGAGGTGTGGCCTCCATCCAATATATATGCATGTTCAGACAAAGATCTCTATGGATCTCGCACCCGACTTTTCATCCTCTAACCTCTGATTCTTGGGATGTGAGTCAGCAGCTTGCCACCTGACCTGCCAATTTTGGGTTCATCAGCTCCCACAACAATGTGAGTCAGGAGAAACCTCCGGCCTCATGTCTGACCATGGATTTTCGACTTGCCAGCCTCCACAACTGCATGAGTCATTTCCTTGAGGCAAATCTCTCTATATTTATATATGTACACTTCACTGGTTTTGCTCCTCTGCAGAATCCAGCCTAAGATAGCAGTTAAAAGTTGGAGAGCCAAATTTGCTTGGATTTTATCCCAGTTCTACCCTTGGTCAAGCTATTGAATCTTTCTGAACTCTAATTCTCTAGTTTGTAAAATTAGTATCATAATGGTACAAAAATCATAGGATTGTTTTTAGTTGAAAACCCAAACCGAAACTCAGCCCAAAGAAATGAGATAAAATATACAAAGTACTTAGAACAATGCCTGCTACATATAAGCACTCAACAAATATAACATTATTATTATTAACATCTGTGTTGCATTATAAAGCCCGTAAGAGCTTATAGAAGAAATCTACTTAATTCAATTATCATAGATTCTAAAAGAGCAACTCCTATATATAAATACTTCCAGACAATTAAGTATTAGGTTTTAAATTTGGATTATCTGTGCTTTTATTTTTTCACTCCATAACCCAGGATTAAGGTTAAAAGGTTGAATTTTTTTTTTTTATCAAATATAAATAAACATACATATACTAAATATGAAACAGATTATAGGAAAGACCTGTGTTAGATAGGTTAGGCTTAACTCCAAGAGAAAATTGATCCTGAGACATATAGATACTTGTATTGAGAGTCAGGAAATAACCATAAAAGAATGAACTTTATGAAATAAGGAATTGAGGAGAGTCTCAAAGAAGCAGACAAGAGTAATTCACCTGAGTCATTCCCTCTGCAGCAGCACAGCACAGAAGACATTTACAGTCAAAGAGCTTGTATTGGCGAATCTTCACTTCTGTAGTTCTTGTGTTGTGCGTGTTGGTGCACACAAATATCTAGAAACAGGAAAAGAGATACCATTACAAAAGTGGTAGAAACAGTTCATGAACTGTGTATAGATGAGACACTAAACCCATGATTTGGTAGTTCATCTTAGAGCAATTACAGACAAAGATATAGATCTTTTTTGTTGTAGCAGCTGCAATAGTTGCATCCACACTGCTATCAGGGAAATGGTCTGCCCAGTGGAAATTAATGTGGAGGAAAACAAAAACCCCTCAAAACACAAAAAGTTGATGCAGGCTGGAAACAGCTGGGATGGTATAAGGAGAGTAAGATCTGGACCAGGGCAGTGACATGACCTGTGTTATTATTAACAAGGGCTTCATCGCCTTTAGTGGGCACTTCCTGCATACAGATACTGTGTTAAGTGCTTTAGAGACCTGATTTTATTTCATCTTCATCCTAAACTTATGAGGTAAAAGCTGTTATTGTCAATCCTATTTTCTAATTGAGTAATTTTTCAGTGTTGTTTCAAGGTTAGGAATGGTAGAGCTGGAGTGAAAATTTGGGCATTCCAAATTCTCAGTCTATAGTTTAACAGTTGATACATACTCTATGTCCTAATTACGTAGTGCTGCTATAACAGAAGTACCACGAGTAGATGGCTTTAACAAAGAGAAATTTATTTCCTCACAGTAAAGTACGCCAAAAGTCCAAATTCAGGGCAGCAGCTCCAGGAAAGACATTCTTTCTCTGTCTGCCTTTCATCTATGTTCCCCCAGACTAGGAGCTTCCATGCAGGGACCCCTGGTTCAAATGACACGCTCTGCTCCCAGTGCTTCTCTCTTGGTGGTATGAGTTCCCCACCCTTTGCTTGTTTCTCTTTCCTTTTTATCTCTTGAGAGATAAAAGATGGTACATGCCACACCCCTGGGAAACTCCCTTTACATTGGATCAGGGATGTGACCTGGGTAAGGGTGGTGTTACAATCCCACCCTAATGGCGGACAACCACAGAATACTGGGAATCATGGCCTAACCAAGCTGATACACATACTTTTTTGGGGGACATAATTCAATCCATGACACTGTATATCTTTCTTTTATTGAAAAATAATTTACAGTGATTAAAAAAACACACTATAGTTATGTTGTTGTTGTTAGGGGCCATCGAGTCAATTTTGAATCATTGTGATAATTCATGACAAGGTAGAACTGTTTTTCTAGGCTGTAATATTTATAGGAGCAGATCATCAGGTCTTTCTCCTGTGGAGCTGCTGGGTGGGTTAGAACTGCCAATCTTTCTGTCACAGCCAACTACTTAACCATTGTGCCATCAGGGTTCCTCTCTGTACTAATAAACATACTTAAGTTAGTTGCTAATGAACTGCTTAGAATTCATTATGTCATGTAGGCTAAGTTCTTCTCAAATAAATCCCTTTGTGGTTGTTATAAGGGCCTTGGTTAAAAACATTGCCTCCTGTCTTAGTCATCTAGTACTGCTGTAACAAAAATGCCACAAGTGGAAGGCTTTAACAAACAGAAGTTTATTCTGTCACAGTCTAGTAGACTAGAAGTCCAGGGGAAGGCTTTCCAGCTCTGGAGGAAGGTCCTTGTCATCAATTTTCCCCTGGACTATGAGCTTCTCTGCACACGAACCCCAGGTCCAAATGATGTGCTCTACTCCCGGCACTGCTTCCTTGGTGGTATGAGGTCCCAATGTCTCTCTGCTCACTACTCTTTTTTATATACCAAAAGAGATGGGCTCAAGACACAATCCAATCTTACAGACTGAGTCCTGCCTCATTAACATAACTGCCGCCTATCCTGCCTATCCCACCTCATTAACATCGCAGAAGTAGGATTTACAACACGTAGTAAAATCACAACAGATGACAAAATTGTAGACAATATCACAATACTGTGAATCATGGCCTAGCCAAATTGATACACATATTTTTGGGGGACACAATTCAATCCATGACATTCCATGCTTTGGCTCCTTCAAATTCATGTCCTTGACACATGTAAAACATTCACCACATCATATCATAGCAAAAGTCTTAAATCAACTCCAAGTCCAAAAATCCTAAAATTCCTCTTTATCTGTGAAATCTAGAATACAAGTAATCTGCTTCCAAAATACTATAGTAGAGCAGGCACAAGCTAGACATTTCCACTATAAATGGGAGAAACTGGAGGAAAAGAAGGGATAACAGGCACCAAGCAAGTCAGCAGAACACATAACATTAGCCCTCAAGGCTTGACAATAATCCTCTATTCTCTGAGACCATTTACACAATGGCCCTGCCCTCCAGACTCTAGGTATTGGTGACACTCTCTGGATTCTTAGTGGAGGCCCCTCAGCTCTGGGCTTCAGCTCTGCCCTCCAGGCCCACTGGGACAGCAACTCCTTTCTTTTGGTTTTAGGTGCATCATTCTCCTAGCACACCTGAGTGGTTACTCCACGCCTTAGAAACATCAGAGGCCATGGCTCCACACTTTGAAATCCAGAGGTTTTGGCCATACCCTTTGAGACTGAGGCAGCTCAGCTTCCTGTGTTCCTTATCTCTTCAGCTTCTGCTTCCTGGTTCCTTGGCCTCTTGGTCCTTGGGCCTAATGCCCACATCTGTCCTGCTGGGGCAAGTGTTCCAAAGCTCTGTAGCTCCATGGATAAGTATCTGGAGCCATCCCACTCTGCCAGTAAACTTCAACTGGAAGCCACTCAGCACTCTATCTTGGTGGGTTGGCAAGCCTAGCTCCACCAATAAGTGCCCGGAGGCACCCCACTTTGCTAGGAAGCCTCCTGCACAAAGTACTTAGCATCCTCGCTCCATGGGTTGGCTCCAGCACTGTCTGGTGTTGATCTCCTGGTTCTGCTGCTGCCAGTTCTCTTCTGCTGCTTCTTACCATCTGTGTTGTCTGTGGTGATAACAGTTCTCCTCATTTCCTTCCTAGTCCTCTATTTATTCACAGTTTCAAAACTGCTTCCACATTTTAGGTATCTATTAGAGCAGCACCCCACTCCTGGCACCAAATTCCGTCTTAGTCATCCTGTGTACTATAACAGAAATATCACAAGTGGATGACTTTAACAAACAGAAGTTTATTCTCTCACAGTCTAGTAGGCTAGAAGTCCAAAACCAGGCATCAGATCCAGAGGAAGGCTGTCTCTGTGGGTCTGGAGGAAGGTCTTTGTCATCAGTCTTCCCCTGGACTAGGAACTTCTCTGTACAGGAACCCCGGATCCAAAGGATGTGCTCTACTGCTTTCATGGTGATATGAGGTCACCCTGTCTCTCTGCTTACTTCTGTCTTTCATATCTAAAAAGAGACTGTCTCCAGACCCAATCCAATCTTGTAGATTTAGTCCTGCCTCATTTACATAACTACCACTTATCCCACCTCATTGACATCATAGAGGTGGGATTTACAACACAGAGGAAAATCACATCAGATGAGAAAATGGTGGACAATCACGCAATACTGGAAATCATGGCCTCACCAAATTGATACACACATTTTTGGGGGATGCAACTCTATCCACAACACCATCCAAGTGAACAGGGAGAGCTAGTAGTTCTGCTAGCTTGAGGTTGGAGCAAACAATGGACTGAAGTAAAAAGGAGTTTCATAAAGTGAAACAGCCAGAGGTTTGATAAGATGTCCACATACATTAGTTGACCAGAGGCTGTGCGCATGTGCAGGAGAGGCAGGTGCGGGCCCACATGATCCGCACATCACAGACTGATGAGAATGACTGAACTTTGAATGTGCTCCCCAAGTTGCATACAGATCCATCAGTAGAATTGGGGCACCTTACTAGTTGGGGTGCTTGAGTCCTACTGCGACAGATCTTTGGGTGAACACTAAGCTATGTATATACCTCAATGATTCCTGGGAAAACAAGTGAAAAATAAAAACAAGAAAAGAGAGAGCATATGCATTACAGTTGAAACATACTTCACAGATTTAGTTCAGAAGAGTTAGTAGTACAGTGATCAACTTCTAACCAAGAGGCCAGTGGTTAGAAACCAACAATGGCTACAGGGGAGAAAGATGTGGCAGTCTGCTTCCATAGAGATTTACAGCCTTAGAAACCCTATGGGGTTGATATGAGTTGGAATCGAATTGATGGCAGTGGGTAGTGGGAGTTATTAAATAAATAATAAAATACTAAAACAACAACAATGATAATCTTCAAGAGGTAAAAGTCAGAAGTGAGATATGCTACAATACATTATCTAAAATTTCCAGTATTTAAAAAAAATTATGAGACATGAAAGTAAACAAGAAATTGTGACCCATAACCAGGAAGAAAAGCAGTCAATTGAAACCGTCTGAATGGCCCCAGATTTTGTATTTAACAGACAAAAACCTCAAAGCAACTACGATGACTTTTTTAATTTTTGGCTGTATTTTTTTTTTTTTGTGCTTTAGATGAAGTTTTACAGAGCAAATTAATGTCTCATTAAACAATTAATACATATGTTGTTTTGTGACATTGGTTGCCAACCCCATGACATGTCAACACTCTCCCCTTCCTGACCTTGAGTTCCTCATTACCAGCTTTCCTGTCCTCTCCTACTTTCTCGTCCTTGCCCCTGGCCTGGCATGCTCATTTAGTCTCATTTTGTTTTATGGGCCTGTCTCATCTTTGGCTAAAAATTGAAGCTCAGGAGTAACTTCAGTACTGAGTTAAAAGGGTGTTCAGGGGCCATGCTCTTGGGGTTTCTCCAGTGCCTGTCAGACCAGTAAGTCTGGTCTTTTTCTGTGAGTTAAAATTTTGTTCTACATTTTTTTTCCAGCTTTGTCTGGGACCCTCTATTGTGATCCCTGTCAGAGCAGTTGTCAGTGGTAGCTGGGCACCATCTAGTTGTGCTGGACTCATTCTGGTGGAGGCTGTGGTGTGGTCCATTAGTCCTTTGGACTAATCTTTCCTTTGTATCTTTGGTTTTCTTCATTCTTCCTTGCTCCAGATGGGGTGAGAACAGTGGAGCATATTAGGTGGCCACTCACAAGCTTTTAAGACCCCAGGAGCTACTCAGCAAAGAAGAATGTAGAGCATTTTCATTATAAATTATGTTATGCCAATTGTGCTAGATGCCCCCTGAGACCATGGCCCCCAGCCCTTAGCCCAGTAATTCGGTCCCTCAGGGAGTTTGGATGTGTCTAGGAAGCTTCCATGACCTTGCCTGGTAAAGCTGTGCTGGCTTCCCCAGTATTGTGCATTGTCTTACCCTTCACCAAATTTACCACTTATCTATTGTCTATTTAGTATTCTTCTCTCCCCATCCTTCATTTCCTTAGTAACCGTCAAAGATCATTTCTGTCTGTAAACCTTTTAATGAGTTTTTATAATAGTGTAATAGTGTTCTCATACAGTTTTTGTCTTTTTGTGATTGACTTATTTCACTCAGCCTAATGCCCTTTAGATTTATCCATGTTGTAAGATGTTTCACAGATTCATCATTGTTCTTTATTGTTGCATAGTATTCCATTGTGTGTATGTACCATAGTTTATTTATCCAATCATCTGTTGATGGGCACTTAGGTTGTTTCCGTCTTTTTGCTGTTGTGAATTATGCTGCAATGAACCTTGGCGTGCATATGCCTATTCGTGTGATGGTCCTTATTCCTCTAGGATACATTCCTAGGAATGGAATTGCTAGATTATATGACATTTCTCCTTCTAGCTTTTAAGGAAGCACCATATCATTTTACAAAATTGTCATGCCATTTTTCATTCCCACCAGCAGTGCATAAAAGTTCCAACCTCCTTGTAGCCTCTCCAACATTTGTTATTTTCTGTTTTTTTTATTTGTGCCAGTAATGTTGGGGTGAGATGTTATCTCACTGTAGTTTGACTTGCATTTCTCTAATGGATAGTGATCATGAGTATTTCCTCATGTGTCTGTTAGCTGCTTGAATGTCTTTGTTGGTGAAATGCCTTTTCATATCAGTCATGGATTGATTTGTGTTCCCCCCAAATATGTGTCAAATTGGCTAGGCCATGATTCCCAGTATTGTGTGCTTGTCCACCATTTTGTCATCTTATGTGATTTTCCTACATGTTGTAAATCCTACCTTTATGATGTTAATGAGATGGGATTAGTGGCAGTTATATTAATAAGGAAGGACTCAATCTACAGGATTAGGTTGTGTCTTAAGCCAGCCTCTTTTGAGATATAGAAGAAAGAAGTGAGCAGAGAGGCATGTAGACCTCATACTACCAAGAAAGCAGCATTAGGGAGTGGAACACATCCTTTGGACCCAATGTTCCTGCATGCAGAAGCCCCTAGACCAAGGGAAGATTGATGACAAGGACCTTCCTTCAGAGCCAACAGAGAGAGAAAACTTTCCCCTGGAACCGATGCCCCGAATTTGGACTTCTAGCCTACTAGACTGTGAGAGGATACACTTGTGTTTGTTAAAACCATCCACTTGTGGTATTTCTGTCATAGCAGCACTACATGACCAAGATGATACCCTTTACTCATTTTTTATTTGGATTATTTATCTTTTTGTTTTAGAAGTATTGGATTTTCCTATAGATTTTAGAGATTAGACCTTTGTTGGATTTGTCATAGTCAATTTTTTTTCCCCAATTTGTAGCTTCTCTTTTTACTCTTTTGATGAAGTCAGTTGATGAGCATAACTGTTACATTTTTAGAAGATTCCAGTTATCTAGCTTATCTTCTGGAGTTTATGTATTGTTAGTTATATTTCGTATTCTATTTATGCCATGTATTAGGGCTCCTAGCATTGACTCTTTCATCTTTCCATGATCTTTATAGTTTTTGTGTATGAATTAGTTTTCGTGTATGGTGTGAGGTATGGGTACTGCTTCTTCTTCTTTTTTTTTTTTTTTTACAGGTGGACATCCAGTTTTGCCAGCACCATTTGTTAAAAAGACTGTCTTTTGCCCATTTAATGGACTTTGGGCCTTTGCCAAAGATCAGGTGACAGTAAGAGGATTGATTTACAGCTAGGTTCTGTATTCTGTTCCATTGGTCAGTGTGTCTGTCATTGTACTAGTACCAGGCCTTTTCTTCTTCAGTAGTGCTATACTTATCTGGGGCCTCTTTTCTTTCCATATAAAGTTAATGATTAGTTTTTCCATTTCATTAAAGAATGCTATTGGTATTTGGATTGAGATTGCATTGTATTTGTAGATTGCTTTGGGTAGAATTGACATTTTCACAACATTAATCTACCTATCCATAAGCATGGTACATTTTTCCATTTATTTACATCTTATTTAGTTCCTTGCAGTAGTGTTTTTGTAGTTTTCTTTGTCTGGGTCTTTTACATCCCTGAATAGATTTATTCTTAAGTATTTTTTTAGGGGCTAATATAGATGGTATTGCTTTCCTGACTTCCTTTTTTTTTTTTTTTATGTGTAGGAATCCAGCTGATTTTTATGTATGTTCATCTTGTATGCTGCTTCTCTGCTGGATCTTTCTATTAGTTCCAGTAGTTTTCTTGTGGAGTCCTTTGGGTTCTGTATTTATAGTATCATATCCCCTGTAAATAGGGATAGTTTTATTTTTCCTTACCAATTTGGATGTCCTTTATTTCTTTTTCTTGCCTTATTGCTGTACTTAGGACTTCCAGCACCATGTTAAATAGGAGTGGTGATGAAGGGTATCCTTGTCTTGTTCCTGTTCTCAAGGAAAATGTTTTCAGCCTCTCTCCATTAAAATGATGTTGGCTGTTTTGTATAGATGTTCTTTATTATGTTGAGGAATTTCCCTTCTATACCTATATTATTGAGAGCTTTTATCAAGAATAGGTGTTGTACTTTGTAGAATTCCTTTTTCTGGGTTAGTTTAGATGACCATGTGATTCTTTTATTTTATTTATGTGGTGTATTACATTGATTAATTTTCTAATGTTGAGCCATTCTTGAATACCTGGTATGACTCCTACTTGGTCAGGATGTACTTTTTTTTAATATAATGCTCACTTCTAATGGTTATACGATGACTATATTTAGGGACCTAAAAGAAATGTTTAAAGAATGAAAGTAAAGTATGACAACAATGACTAAAAAATGTAGAGGATTAAGAGGTAAAAAATTATTAAAAAGTAACTACATTTTTTTTTTTTTACATAGAAATCCTGGAGGTGAAAAGTATAGGAAATAAGAAAAAACTTTACTAAAGGGGGTTCAATAGCAGGTTTGAATTTCTCTGCCAAAATATCAGATTGATCAATAGAAAGTATCCATCTGATAAACAGAGAGAAAAGGAAATGAAAAGGAACAGAGCCCCAGAGAACTGTGGGACCACATAAAGCATACTAACATAAATGGTATGGTATTTCCATAAAGAAAGGAGATAAAGGGTCAGAAATAATACTTGAAAAAAGTCATGCCTGAAAACTTTCCATTTTTGATAAAAACCATTGATCAGTAGAGTCAAGAAGTACAACAAAACTTAAGAAGGATAAACATAAAGAGATACAGACCAAGGCACATCATAGTCAAACTGCTGAAAGATAAAGAGAAAATCTTGAAAGGAGCAAGAGAAAAATGTTTCATGTATAGGGTAACAACTATAAAAATAATGGCTGACTTCTTATTAAAAAACAGTGGAAGCCAAAAGGCAGTGGGATAATATATTCAAAGTGCTGGGAAAAAAAAAAAAAAAGAGATGTCTATATCCAGCAAATCTGTAGTTCAAAAGTGAAATAAAAATAAAGCAAACCCCAGATAAATGAAAATGGAGAGACTTAGATACCAACAGATTAAACTTACAAGAAATAGTAAAGAAATTCCTTTAGTCTGAAAGGAAGTGTCACCAGACAGTAATTTAAATCCATTGGAGAAATGAAGAGTGACAGACATGGTAAATAAGTGGGTAACTACAGTAAAACCTGTGAGAGCCGGAACTTGCCAGACTGCCATGTTTTTCTAGGTCTTGCAATTTTTCTGCCTTTGAGAGGGTGCGGTCACCACTTTTATATCACTATTTACTGGAAAATATTTTAGTTTTCCTTTTCTGACAGGCTTCTGTCTTACACAGGTTCCAGCTTTCACAGGTTTTACTGTATAAAGGTTATAGAAACCGCTGATATATAAGAGCCCTGGTGGCACAGTGGTTAAGAGTTCAGCTGCTAACCAAAAGGTTGGCAGTTCAAATCCACTAGCCACACCTTGGAAACACTATAGGGCATTTCTACTCTGTCCTATAGGGTCACTGTGTGTCGGAATCAACTCGACGGCAAGTTTTAAATTGATATTTAAAGCAATAATTATAATACTGCTTTGTTAAGTTTATAACATATACAGAGGTAGTATATATGACAATTTTAGCACAAAGGAGGGGAGCAGGAAGGGAGATGTAATGGTGTAAAATTCTTATATTTTTCCAGAATTAATTTACTGTTTATTATTCTAAAGTAGATTGTGATAAGCTAAAATGCATATTATAATTGCTAGAGCAATCAGTCAGAAAACAACTAAAAAATATAGTTTAAAAAATTAACTGAGGACTTAAAATGATACACTAAAAAATATTTCTTTAACACAAAATTAGACACTAGCAGAAGAACATAAAACCAAAAAAAGACATGAAACATATATAAAACAAATAAAAAAAATGGCAGACATAAATTCAATCTTAGCAATATTACAATAAGTATGAATGGACCAGACAATCCCCTCAAAAGGCAGAAATTGTCAAACTGAATAAAAATACAATACACAACATTATGTTGTCTAAGAGACATACCTCAGATTCAAATACATAAATAGGTTGAGAGTAAAAGGATGGAAAAAAATGTACTGCAGAGTAGTAATCAAAGAGTAACCATAAAAGAACTGGAGCAGTTATATTAATATCAGACAAAATAGACTTTAAGATGAGAAATATTACTAAAGAAAAAGGAGGGCATTTCATTATAATAAAAAGGTTAATACAACCAGGAAGATATAAAATTTATGGATTATCTTAAGCTGGGTTCTCTACAGAAGCAAAACCAGCAAAGCATATAAATATATATAGAGAGAAATTAAATAAATGGCTCATGCTGTTGTAGAGGCCAAAATGTCCCAAGTCTGTGGGTCAGGCTGGAGGCTTCTCCTGGTTCATGTAGCCACAGGGGCTGGTGAACCCATGATGGGCAAGTCAGGCAACAGGGCTCTGACTCACAGGCAGAGAAGACCGACAAATCCTAAGTTCAGTAGGCAAGATGGCCGGTAAGTTGCCAGCTCAAGTCTCAAGAAATGGAGGTCAGATGAACAGGAGCCAACTGCAGGATCCAGAATGAGCAAAAGTCGATAAGCCTTGCCAGAAAGTCCACCTATTTTGGATGCAGGCCACACTCCCAAGGAAACTCCCTTTCAAACTGATTGGTTACTCACAGCAGATACCATCATGTAGGTGATCACATTATATCAAATCTCATTGTGGTGGTGATCATATCATCATATGAGTGCCAAATTACATCATAACTGCCAAACCACTGAGAATCATGGCCCAGCCGAGTTGACACACAACCTTAACAATCACACGGATGTACATGCACATAACAACAAAGCCCCTAAATACATGAAGAAAAAATAACAGAATCTAAAAGAGAAAGAGATAATTTAACGATAATAGTTGGACATTTCAATATATGACTCTTAATAATTAATAGGACAGCTATACAAAATATCAGCAAGCTTAAAGAAGACTTGAACAACACAATTAAGTATCTTCACCTAACTGACATACACACCAATTGACTGTAGAATGCGCATTCTTTTCGAGTGTACATATAATGCTCTCCAGTTTAGGCTATATCCTGGCCACAAAACAAGTCTCAATTTAAAAAATATTGAAATCATAAGTATGTTGTCTGACCATGGAAGAATTATATTAGTGCTTCACATCAGAAACTGCATGTATTTCCAAATTAAACAACACAGTTCTAAATAACCAATGGATGAAAGAAAAAAAATAACAATAGAAATTTAAAAATATTTTGAACTAAATGGAAACCAAAACACATGTCAGAATTTATGATATGCAGCTAAAGCAATGCTTAAAAAGGAATTTAAAGTGTTAAAACACCCGTATCAGAAAAGAAGAAAGTCTCAAATAAATAACCTAAGCTTCCACCTTTAGAACATAGAAAAAGGAAAACAAACTAAGCCAAAAGAAAACAGAAAGAAGGAAATAATAAATATTACTGTGGAAATCAGTGAAACAGAAAAATCAATGAAACCAAAAGTTAGCTCTTTGTGAAAAGACCAACAAAATTGAAAAACCCTTTAGCTAAACGAAGCCAGAAAATAAGAAACAAAACACAAATTCCAAAATCAGGAATAAAAGAGATGGCACCACTATCAATATTTCAGTAATTTAAAAGGATTTTAAGGCCATATTATAAATAATTCTATGCTAACAAACTAGACAGCTTAGAGGAAACACAAATTTCTAGAAAAGCGAAATTTCCAAATCAGACTCAAGAAGAAATAGAAAATCTTTATAAATACACAGGTATCAATAACAACTTAGTTATTAAAATCTTCCCCCTAAAAATTTCCAGGACCAGATGGCTTCACTAGTCAATTCTATCAAATATTTAAATAAGGAATAATACCAAATACAAACTCCCTTGGAAAGCAGAGGGGGAAAGAACAATTCCCAAATCATTGTATGAAGCCAGTAATGCTCCAATATCAGAGCCAAAGGCAGTCCAAGAAAAGAAAACTACAGGCCAATATCTCTCATAAACATGATACATAAAGCCTTAGCAAAGTATTTACCCACTGTGTTTTGGAGGATTTTATCTTAGAAAATTAATACAGAGACGCTCAGGATTAACATACACAAACTTGTTTGCTTTATTGCAAAGTAGCACATGGCAAGGCATGCAAGTAAGACGTCACGAGATTCATTTGGAACTGGAGAATCAGAATTAACAATTACAATGTTAATTCAATGGTTAGAGTTCAAATCTTTAGACTTCAGGCTTTTTACCTTTAATGAGAAGTCTTAGGAGGAAGGCTTAACCATGGCTCAAACTAAGGTTGGTTGCAGCAGACAGAAGCTCAGTTCCTTCTCTGCTTTTTCTCAGTGAGTAAGTGGAGGAAGTTCAGGGTTTTTATGTGAATTTGTTACCTGGGCTCCACACTATAAGGGCCAGTGTGATGTCAAAGACTACTTTATTATAGCTTTTCTCCAGTGTTAGAGAGTAGCCAAATGATGCATTTTTCTTCAAGACTTTAGAGATTAGGGAGTTTGTTTAGAGTTTAACTATGTTGTTTTCTTGTGTCACAACATGCCAAGCCAAAGTGAACTTCAGGGTTGTTTATGTTCTATATCTAAGCTAAAAAATTCCATAAATGAATTTCTCACAACTTACAGTTTCTAATGTTACAGTCAAGAAATCAAAAGATGCATTATATTGGGGAAATCTGCTGTAAAGGACCTCTTTCAGTATTGAAAAGCAAAGATGTCACCTTGAAGGCTAAGACACACCTGACCCAAGCCATGGCAGTTTCAATTGCATCATATGCATGTAAAAGCTGGACAATGAACAAGGAAGACTGAAGAAGAACTGACGCCTTTGAATTGTCGTGTTGGAGAAGAGTATTGAATGCTCCTTAGAAGCATGGATGGCGAGACTGTGTCTTACATATTTGGACATGTTGTCAGGGGGGATCAGTCCCTGGAGAAGGACATCATGCTTGGTAAAGTACAGGGTCAGCAGAAAAGAGAAAGACCCTCAACGAGGTGGATTGACACAGTGGCTGCAGTAATGGGCTCAGGCATAACAACTATTGTAGGGATGGCGCAGGACCAGGCAGCATTTTGTTCTGTTGTGCGTGGGGTTGCTCTGCATTGGAACTGACTCGATGATACCTGACAACAATAGTAAATGTTAGAGAACCTCACAAAGGTAGATGTATTTCCATTTCTAAGTTCACATTATGAGTGCTTATGTACTTTGAAAGTGTAATAGTGATTTATATCTTATGGAATTGAGATCATTATAGAAATACACAGAACAAACTGAATTCAGCAACATGTAATAGGATTATACACCATGGGATTTTTTCCAGAATTTATTCCAGGAATTAAAGATTGGTTTAACATTTGAATGTCAATTAAGAACAAAAACCAAAGCCATGTGATCATCTCAATGGATGTAAAAAAAACCACTTCACAAAATCCAAAAACTATTTAAGATAAAAATATAAGAAATCTGGGATTAGAAGGAAAATTCCTTAATCTGTTAAAGGCCATCCCTGCCTACATCTAATGTCATTATTAATGGTGAAAAATTGAATGATTTCCCCCTAATATTGGGAACAAGGAAGGACAATCTACCTCTGACATTTTTCACTCTACTGGGAGACAGAGCAATAATGCAAATTAAAAAAAAAAAAAAAGAAAGCAAGGAAGAATTAAATATATTCTATTCACTAAAAATAATGAAATACTTGGAATAAACTTAAAAAAGAAATGTAAGACTACTACACTGTAAAACTATAAAACATTCCCGAAGGAAATTAAAGACGATCCCAAGAGATGAAGAGACATCCCATGTTCCTGGATTGAAAAACTCAATATTTTTAAGACAAAAATTCTTCCCAAATTGATCTATAGATTTAAGATAATCCCTATCAAAATTCCAGCAGGATTTTTTTTTTCTTCTTTTTCGTGAAATTGACAAGCTGATCCTAAAATTTATGTGGAAATGTCACCCACCCAGAGGACCCAAAATAGCCAAAACAATTTTGAAAAAGAAAAACAAAGTTGAAAGATTCATACTTCTTGATTTCAAAATTTTCTATATAGCTATAGTAATCAAAGCAGTGGTATAAAGTCAGACATATAGATCAAAGGAATAGAATCAAGAGTTCAAAAATAAACTCTTACATTTGTGATCAATTGATTTTTGACAAAAGTACCAACATAGTTCAATAGGCAAAGAATATAGTCTTTACAACAAATAGTGCTGGAACACTTGAGTATCCACCTTCAAAGAGATGATTTTAGAAACCTATCTCACACCATACACAAAACGAACTCAAAGTAAGATGCAAAGTAAGAGTTAAAACTATACAAATTTTAGAAGAAAACATGTGAGAAAATCCTTGTGCCCATGGACTAGGCAAAGATTTATTAACTATGACACCAAAAGCCTGAGGCATAGAAATAAAACTTGATAAATTGGACTTCATTAAAATTAAAACTTTTGTGCTTCAAAATATAACATTAAGTAAAAAACAAACAAACAAACAAAAGCCACATACTGGAAGGAAATATTTGCAAATAATATATCTGATAAAGGGGTTTCATCTGGAATATATAAAAACAATTACCAATGACGAATAAGAAGACAAACAACCCAATTAAAAAATGGGAGAAAGACTGAAAGACTTGAATAGATACATCTCCAGGGAGCACACACGAATGGCTGAGAAGCATTTGTAAAGGTGTTCAACATCATTTTTCATTTTGTTGTTGTTAACTGCTGTTGAGCCAAACCCTGACTCACAGTGACCCCATGTACAACAGAACAAAATGCTGCCTGGTCCTGCCCCATCCCCCAAATCAGCTGCGGATCAAACCATTGCAATCCATAGTGTTTTTGTTGACTGATCTTTTGGAAGTAGATCTTCAGGCCTTTCCTCCTCGTCCATCTTAGACTGGAAGCTCTGCTGAAACTTCTTCAACATCCTAGCAACACGTGCCTCCACTGACAGCACTATTAATAAAAGAGAAAAACTAGAAACAACCCAAAAGTTTATTAACTACTGAATGGATATACAAAATGTGTTTTATCCCTGGAACAGAATAGTATTTTTCAAAACATGAATGAAACACTGATACATGCTACAACATGGATAAACCTCAAAAATCTCATGCTAAGTGAAAGAAACCAGGTGCAAAATACCACATATTGTGTGATTCCATTTACAGAAAATGTTCTGAAAAAGCAAGTAGAGAGAAAAAGCAGATCAGTGGTTGCCTGGGATGGGGGATGGGAGCAGTGATTAACTGTAAATGGGCTCAAGGGGAATTTTAGGAGTGAGGAAAATGTTCTAAAACTGAATTGTGGTAACGGTTGCAGAACTCTGTAAATTTACTAAATAAATTTACCAAATATCACTGAATTGTGCACTTTTCATGGGTAAATTGGTGTGTAAATTATTTCACAATAAAGCTGTCAAAGGGCACCTCCAGCAACACAAAATGCCAAGGCTGTTGTGTAACCTAAACTGATGGGCCCATGTGCCACCTGTTTACTATTTTTATGACTTAATTGGGAAGATACACTAAGCTGTTTGAAGAAAGACTCTTAAGGAAAAGGGTCTACCTTCTTGAGTAGATAAGAGTACTTATCATGATTCTAATTTTTTCCACTTTGAATACTTTTTAATGTCTAATTTGATACTCAGTGGTACTTACTCAGTGACGAATTTTATACTATTAAAGCATTAAGCCTTGTCTCTGAATATGTCTTTAGGACTGGATGCATTTTTATATGTATATGTATATTTTTTATATGTATTATATGTATATTTTATATGTATATAAAAAATGGGACTAAATGAGCACTTATTCACTCAGTAAATATTTATTGAGTGCTCACCATATTCTAAGCTTTGCAGGGAAGATCAATACAGACCATGAAGATCTAGCAAGGTTGGGAAAATCTGCAGTCACAATCTGAAAACCTGCGATTATTCATGAAGTACATGTGGTTTAAAGATCATCAGCAGGATTTCATGTTTACATCTGATTTTGTAGGTGCACACATTAGATTTTCCAATATTTAAATGCACTGTATGTGACAATATCATTATTTAAAAAGAAAAATCTAAAAAACATGTGTGCTTTCCCCCAAAATCTTTAAACTTCAGTGTTCAGTCACAAGCCTCAACAGGAAAAGATTTTAAAAACTATTTATGAGGCATTGAAATAGTAAAACCAGAAGTTCTGTGGTATTGATGAATTATGATAGGATGTAATGATGATTGCTATACAGCAATTAATTTATATAATTTTGTGTCTCGGCAGTTCAGTCTGAAGATCGTTCTTCGTAGGAGATTTACTGTTCCTAGAGGGATTTCGATGGAAGAGACTACCGAATGTTTGATTTACTTATTTAGAAATAAGTTTCATAATTTAAGTATCAAGCGCTGATCAGGAGAAAATTCGGAAATGCTATTCATAAATCACACAATGGTCCTGGTGAAATAAAGGATTACTGCTTGAATATCTTTCTTTTCAGTCTTTTTTTCAACTGCTTCTTTACGTAATTGCAATCGTGTTAAACAGCTTTTTTTCAGTTAGTCATAGCTGTTTCCAATGTTGTCACACAGAGTTCTTGATCCATCAAGTAAAATGGCTGGATAATCACTGAGTGCAGGTCTCTTGTTGTTGTTGTTGTGTTGTTAGGTGCCATCGAGTCAGTTCCCACTCATAGTGACCCTGTGTACAACAGAACAAAACACTGCCCGGTCCTGCACCATGCTCACAGTCGTTGTTATGCTTACGCCCATTGTTGCAGCCACTGTGTCAATCCATCTCCTTGAGGGTCTTCCTCTTCTTCATTGACCCTTTACTTTACCAAGCAAGATGTCCTTCCCCAGGGACTGATCGCTCCTGAAAATGTGCCCAGAGTATGAGAGATACAGTCTCTCCATCCTTGCCTCTGAGGAGCATTCTGGTTGTACTTCTTCCGAAACAGATTTATTCGTTTTTTTGGCAGCCCGTGGTATATTCAGTAGTGATGTTGTTTATTAGTCCAGTTGTGAGGATTTTTTTTCTTTATGTTAAACTGCAATGCATACTGCAGTCTTTGATCTTCATCAGTAAGTGCTTTAAGTCCTCTTCATTTTTTGCAAGCAAGGTTGTGTCATCTGTATAACACGGGTTGTTAATGAGTCTTCCTCCAATTCTTAAGCTCTGTTCTTCTTCTTTTGTCCAGCTGCTCAGATTATTTGCTCACCATACGAATCGAGTAGGTATGGTTAAAGGATACAACCCTGACACACATCTTTACTGACTTTAAACCACGCGGTATTCTGGTGTTCTGTTTGAACGACTGCCTCTTGATCTATGTACAGGTTCCTCATGAGCACAATTAAGTGTTCTGGAATTCCCATTCTTCTCAATGTTAACCATAATTTGTTAAGATCCACACAGTCAAATGCCTTTGCATAGTCAGTAAAACATAGGTAGACATCTTTCTGGTATTCTCTGCTTTCAGCCAGAATCCCTCTGCCATCAGCAATGATATCCCTGATTCCATGTCCTCTTCTGAATCTGGCTTGTATTTTTGACAGTTCCCTGTCAATATACTGCTGCAGCCACAGGTCCCTTAGTTTACCAAATTATTCCTGTATGATGGATCGTTTAGAGAGTTCCATAACTTCTACATATAATGTTCCTAACCCTTTGTTGATATTAACATTATTTTTTCAAAATAAATTTATGAAGATAGTAGATAACTTTATGTTTTGACACGTTACCAACTAGCTTTCCAAAGGATAGTATATTACACAACCACCAATGTATCAGGTATAGTTCATGTTCTCTTTTGCAAGTTGCTTTTTTGTTCATGTCTGCTGAACTTTTAGAGTCTTAGTATTCTTTTTTTTGTCATACTGCCTCCCTTCAACAGCCTCTCTGTAGGACAGGCTGGCCTCAGTCTGATTTACTATTTGATGATGTCACCCTTTTCTTCACTAAGAATGACTAAACTTGAATATTATAAATACATCTCCTAATCACTTGTTTATCTTATAATTTTGGTAGTGTTTTTCATTTTGTCAGAGAAAACTTCATATCCTTATCCAGTCAAATCTTCAAATTATTTTCCTTTTTTTTTTTTTTTTTGAGGTAATTTTTTTTGTTCCATCAACTTTGTGAAAACCTTTATGGAGGACTGCTATTATGTTGTCTTTCAATTTTTCTGTGGTTGCTTTGCAATTTACTCACTATTTTACTGCATGATGTTGAGTTGAAGAGATCATATTTTATTTTTCCATCCAATTCCTAACCAATTTTTCCCAGGCCTATTATCCAATAATTTGTTTCTTTCCTTATAAATTTCTGATGTTACACTTGTCATTTGCCAGATATTTACATATAATATAACCTTTTTCTGAACTATATGTGATTTTTATCTCCATATTTGCTTGTTTATTTTTGTACCAGTAAAAAAAATATTTCTGAAGTCCATCAGCAAAAATAAATACATGAAACAGTAGAAAAAGAAAACAAACAAACCAGAAAGTGCGTTCATTTGGCCTTCTCCTCATTCTCAGTCCCTGCACATGATAACCAAAAAACTAAACCCATTGCCATCAAGTAGATTATGAGCCATAGCAATCCTATAACGACATTGCAGGACACAGTAGACCTGCCCTATAGGATTTCCAAGGAGCGGCTGGTGGATTGAAACTGCCGACCTTTGGTTAGCAACCTGAGTTCTTAACCACTGTGACACCAGGATTCCTTTGCACATGATAAGCACTCAATAAATATTGCTTGATGAATGAATGAAAAATTAGTGAATAGAATGGAATTAGCTTATCGTGATATTAAAGCTTTTAGACTGCATATCCTTCAGTGATGTTCTCTGAATATTTTTTGTCAGCTTATTTCTCAATAACCTGTAATTAGAGAACAATTTCTAATGAGGATCAGGATGATGACAATCTGTGATTACTGACTGACAGATTCTTGGTGGACAGGGACAAATTTGATACTTCATTGCATAGCTTGAGGAGTTTAACCTGGGTCTTCTCCTGGTGAAAAGCTATTCTAGCTTTACAAAGAGGCATGGGTAGTGGAAATATTTGCATATGGTATAAACTCTATTTCCCAGCATCATTTCAAGTATCTAAAAGCACGGACAAATACACAGTTATACCAAGAAATTTAAGAAACAACAAAAAATACGAGTCAAACACAAATCTATGTTAAGAAACTTAAATTTCGTATTACACAAATACCCAACATTTCTATCACCAAGACCATATTTTCCAAATATTGAGCCTTCTTTCTTGTTTCCAACTTTCACATTCCAGTCACCAGTAATTATCAGTGCACCTTGATTGCATGTTTGATCAAATTTAGACTGCAGATGTTGGTAAAAATCCTCAATTTGTTCATCTTTGGCCTCAGTGGTTGAATAATAGTCATATTAACAGGTCTTCCTTGTAGGTGTATGAATATTATTCAACCAGTGACAGCTTTGAACTTCAGGATGGATATTGAAATGTTCTTTTTGACAATGAATGCAACTCCTTTCCTCTTCAAGTTGTCATTCCCAGCATAGTAAACAATATAATTGATTTAGAATGGCCAATACCAGTCTATTTCAGCTCACTAATGCCTAGGATATCAATGTTTACATGTTCTATTTCATTTTTGACAATTTCCAATGTTCCTAGATTCATGCTTCTTATATTCCACATTCTGATTATTAGTGGATGTTTGCAGGTGTTTCTTCTCATTTTGAGTGGTACCATATCAGCAAATGAAGGTCCTGAAAGCTTGACTCCATCCACATCGTTAAGGTAGACTTTACTTTGAGGAGACAGCTCCTCCCCAGTTGTATTTTGAGTGCCTTCCAACCTGAGGGGCTCATCTTTCTGCACTATATCAGACATCGTTCCACTGCTATTCATAAGGTTTTCACTGGCTAATTCTTTTCAGAAGTAGACCACTGGGTCCTTCCCCCTAGTCTATCTTAGTCTGGAAGCTCAGCTGAAATCTGTCCACCATGGGTGACCCTGCTGGTATTTGAATACCGGTGACATAGCTGCAAGCGTCACAACACGCAAGCCCCCACAGTAGGACAAACTGCCAAGAGATTTGGCAGACAGTTACCTGGCCAACCGACTGAAAGAGATCAATATTAATGCCTTTTCCAAAGAAAGATGACCCAAACGAATTTGAAAATTAGAGAATAATATCATTAAATCACATACAAGTAAAATTTTGCTGAAAATCATAAAAAAGCTGCTGCAGCAGTACATTAACAGGAAACTGCCAGAAATTCAAGCCAGATTCAGAAGAGTACATGGAACCAGGGATAGCATTACGGATGCCAGATGGATCTTGGCTGAAAGCAGAGAATACCTGAAAGATGTTTTCATGTGTTTTATTGACTATGCAAAGATATTCAACTGTGTGGATCATAACAAATTATGCGTAACATCGAGAAGAATAGGAATTCCAGAACACTTAATCGTGCTCATGAAGAAGCTGAACATAGATAAAGAGGCAGTCGTTCGAACAGAACAAGCAGATACTATTTGGTTTAAAGTCAATAAAAATGTGTGTCAGGGTTGCATCCTTTCACCATACTCATTCAATCTGTATGCTGAGTAAGTAATCTGAGAAGCTGGACTATATGAAGACAAATGGGGCATCAGGATTGGAGGAAGGCTCATTAATAACCTGTGTTATGCAGATGATACAAACTTGCTTGCTGAAAGTGAAGATGACTTGAACCACCTACTGATGAAGATCAAAGACTGCAGCCTTTGGTACAGTTTACACCTCAACATAAAGAAAACAAAAATCCTCATAACTGGACTAAGAAGCAACATCATGATAAACAGAGAAAAGATTGATGTTGTCAAGGATTTCATTTTACTTGGACTCACAATCAACAGCCATGGAAGCACCTGCCAAGAAATCAAAAGATGCATTGTATTGGGCAAATCTGCTGCAAATGGTCTCTTTAATGTCTTAAAAAGCAAAGATGTCACCTTGAAGACTAAGGTGTGCCTGACCCACACCATGGTGTTTTCAATCATCTCACATGCATGTGAAAGCTGGGCAATGAATAAGGAAGACTGAAGAAGAATTGATGCATTTGAATTATGGTGTTGGTGAAGAATAGTGAATATTCCATGGACTGTGAAAAGAATGAACAAATCTGTTTTGGAAAGGTACAGCAAGAATGCTCCTTAGAAGCAAGGATGGCGAAACTTTGTCTCACATGCTTTGAACATATTATCAGGAGACAGCAGTCCCTGGAGAAGGACATCACGCTTGGTAAAGTAGAGAGTCAGCGAAAAAGATGAAGGCCCTCAAGGAGATGGATTGACGCAGTGGCTACAACAATGGGCTTAAGCATAATCACGATTGTGAGGATGGAGCATGAACAGGCAGCGTTTCGTTCTGTTGGATTTGGGTCACTGTGAGTTGGAACCACCTTGACAGCACCTAACAACAATGACATCTTCAGAAGGGAGTATTGGTGTGGGTTCAAATGGTTACATGCTTAGTTGCTAACTGAAAAGTTGAGGGTTCCAGTATATCCAGAGCTGCCTAGAAAGAAAGACCTGGCAATCTACTTTTGAAAAATAAGCTACTGAAAATCCTATGCAGTACAGTTCTACTTTGACACACATGGGATTACCATGAGTTGGAATTTACTTGACGGCAACAACTGACTTTACTGGATTTTGGATCTTCAAAGAAACCCTGCTTTGTGCCATGGTCATGAGATACTTGTCTGGTGAAGTGTGATGCCTTTAGAATCTGCTGCCAGTTGCCCAAACATTTGAAATGGGTGAGAGAAGGCCAGCGAGTTTGAAGCTAAAGGCATTGACTTCAGTAATTATAATGAAGTCCCCAATAAGAAATTCATTTTAGCTTTAGAAGGCAATTCATTTTTGTTCCTGTAACTTAATATGTAATTAGGAGAGGGAACAATCAAGGTCCTATCTTGAAACAGATGGCACAGAGGCAAATTAGGATAAATTGAGGAAGTTTTATTTATGAAGAGACTGTATTCCAGGGTTTGGGCTGACTGTAGAGCAACCGTGGGAACGATGTGCAGTTTGGAATAAGGAGCAGTGGGTTTCTATCACCCCCAGGCCAGAAGGGACAGGAGAAGGCATCCAGAAGACTGGGTTGTGTATGCGGTGTCAAGCAAAACAAAACAACACAACAACAAATCCAGACTTTGGCAGGGAGAGGCTTTATTAAGAAAGAAAAGGGGAAAAGGGAAAAAGACTACTGTAAGGGTGGGGGAGGGGGACTACTGCAATAGGGAGATCAGCAGCGTCTCAGGCAGTTAGGGGAAAAGGGTTTTTCTTTTATAGAGATTTAGAATAAGCAAGGCTAGAAAAAAACCGATTCATAGCGACCCTACAAGACAGCGTAGAGCAGCCCCATAGGGTTTCCAAGGAGCGACTGGTGGATTCAAACTGCTGACCATAGCTCTTAACCACAGCGCCACTAGGACTCCAGATAAAACCCAGGTGTGAGAAATGGGATGAAAGAGTGACATAATCAGATAGTAGGTCAGAATGTTTTACCCTGAGTTCAGCCTATCCTCCAGGAGGGGCCTTAAAGAATATCTTGTAGTATAAAAATTGATTTAGGCTGAGGATTGGCCAAAGTTTAGGGACTTTGTGGAAGGAGAGAAGCTTAACCAAAGTGTGGTTAACAGGCACTTTGTTTCTGATTTATCACTGGGAACAAGCAATTCAGTTATGCGTTTACAAGGCAAGGACTGGGAATTTGGAGGGTCTCTGTCTGGCCTTGTCGTAGGTAAACAAAGGGACATTCATGGGTATTGTCTAAGTCACTTTGAAAGGTGGTCAGTGGCATCACTAGGGAAGAGGCAGGGGATGTGAACCACACTGGGTAACACTGTCAGAGGCAATGACACCAAAATGATTGTCTATAAAATCTCTGTTCAGTGTTCCAGCAGAAATTTATTATTTTTTATAAAAATATCCCTATAGTTGGTTATAACAACAAAAGCATTTTTTGTAAGCCCAGCTTACATGTATCAATATACCTACAAGGCTAAAACTCTGTGCTAATTTACTTTTTGAACCTTCCAGCATTCCAGTCAGAGCTGTCATTATTACCGAAATATAATCAGGCTTCGAATCACATGGTTTTGTCCGCTTGCACTACAAGCACATGTTGTTGTTTTCATTGCTGCTGGTGTTTTTATAGTCACTGATTATGTCAAGAAGTCCTGGTGGTACAGTGGTTAATAGTTCGCCTGCTAACCAAAAGGTCAGCAGTTCAAATCCACTCCCCATGCTTTGGAAACCCTATGGGGCAGTTCTACTCTATCCTAGAGGGTCACTATGAGTCAGAACGGACTTGACAGAGGTGGGTTTGGTTTTTTGGTTTGATTTTGTCAAATTTCCTGATGTTTTAGGTACAATATTGTGGTAATTAGTATCTGTGAACCTATACCAATAACTTTTTTGAGAATGAAATAGTAATTAAGGAAAAAGGAGAAAAATAAAAAAAGGGCTTCCGCTTAGTTACCAATAATTTCGTAGCTAATAATGTAATTCCATGTAGAAAGATTTTATGAAACAATTTTATTGTTAGTATTCATACAACAGAAGAAATACTACATTTAAGCTGTTTACAGCTATATTTATCACATATTGTTCTATGATTAAAATTGATAATCAGCATTACTAAGGATTCTGTATGGTCTGGTATGGGAGGAGGTCTGGGGGTGGGATGACACCTTGAGGTGCTGCACTGGGGGACATCAACCCTAGAGATGCCACTGAGGGTGGTTATTTGCAGTAAGCTGTTTCCCTGAACACAAGGGTTGGAGATTTCTTTAACTATTGCTGTTTTCCGAAATCATAGGGTTCAGGTAAAATTCAACATAGCGGTACAGATATACAGTGACTTTAGATGGTTTTATTTAGATTGGGGATACAGCAAGGGAAAGAAATACCCTGACTTACTTTCCTTCTTCCTATCACCCAACTGTGCTCATCACTGGCTGAATCCAACAAGAAGCCAGGAGAAATGTGTTGATGCTGTTCATTCAGGGCTGCCTCTTGGAGGCAGAGAGCAGAATGGAGATGGGTAAAGAAATGACTTGGAGGAGAAACTAGAAGGTATTTAGCACAGGTGGAGGGGGTACCTGAGTTGCATCATGTCATGGCGTATGTTTTACTGAAAGGTATCGTGATGGAAGAATGAATTTGTGATAATTCTATAGCCTGGGAGATTTTCACAAGCTATAACTCTGGACCACAACTCTGTGAATAATTCCCATTATACATGAGAATATAAAAGATTATTTCACTGGAAAAGCTTGTTTCTCATGAACATCAGGCTTCTTTTAGAAGGATCTGGACCAGTTTTCACAGGGTTTGGATTTTTTTTTTTTAGAAAGGAGAGGCACAAAAAAATGAAGAGGGCAAGTAAGGAGACACTGCTCAGATTTTTGCTTTGAGGTTAAAAAAAAAAAATCCTGTATGAAAGGAAAAATACACATAGTGTGATAAAACACTTAAAAATACATTTTTGTATGCAGACAATTTACTAAAAAGAAAAACTATTTGGTGATAATTATTTGAAAAAGTCAACATCACTAATAAACAAATGCAAATTAAACATACGGTGAAACTTAATTTTCAAACATTGGGAAAAGATGAGTTACCCATTGTGGGCAAGGTTGTGGTTAAACAGGTTTTATAGAGCTCTATAGGAGTTTATGGAGCTCTGGCGGCACAGTGGTTAAAAGCTCCGTTGCTAACCAAAAGGTTAATGCATTGCCATGGAGTCGATTCCGACTCATAGTGACCTTATAGGACAGACTAGAACTGCCCTGTGCGGTTTCCAAGGAGTGCCTGGTGGATTCAAACTGCCAACCTTTTGGTTAGCAGCTGTAACCCTTAACCACCACACCATCAGGGTTTCCAAAAGGTAGGCAGTTCAAATGCACTAAGCACTCCTTGGAAACTCTATGGAGCAGTTCTACTCTGTACTATAGAGTTGCTATGAGTTGGAATCGACTCGAAGACAATGGGTTTGGTTCTTGTTTTTATAGGACTTTATGGAGCCCCGGTGGCACAATGGTTAAAAGCTCAGCTGCTAACAAAATGGTAGGCAGTTCAAATCCACCAGGTCCTCCTCGAAAACCCTATGGGGCATTTCTACTATGAGGTCACTATGAGTTGGAATCAATTCAATGGCAACAGATTTGGTTTTGGTTTCTAGAAGTTTATATTGATACCATCTTGAAATCAATTTGGCAATGCCGATTAGTAATTTTAAAATAGTTCATCCCCATTGACTATGTAATTTCGTCAGAGGGAACCTAAGTGCTAACATTATGCATATGCTTGAGGGAATTATGTAATAGATAGAAGATGGGTTATTATGCAGCTTTGGTTATGTTCTCTTAAGCGTTCTTAATGCATCCAAAATGTTTATGATATAATGCTTGGCTAAAAAGGGCATGAAACTGTATTTTTAATAATATGAACAGGATGTAAATAGATCAAAATGTCAATAAAAACCCTGTTGCCATCTAGCCAATTCCAAATCATAGTGATCCTGTAGGACAGAGTAGAGCTGCCCCGTAGGGTTTCCAAGAAGCTCCTGGTGGATTCGAACTGCTGACCTTTCGGTTAGCAGTGGTAGCTCACTGTAGCTCTTTAACCACTGTACCACCAGGGCTCCTAAATGTCAATAGTGACCATCTAATGATAGTGAAATTATGGACAATTTCTATTCTTTCTCTCTAATGTGTTTTATAATTTTTTTTGTTTGCAGTAAGCCTGTTCAACTTTTACAATATGAAAATAATCATAAAAATATTTTTAAAAAGTTGCTTCTTCCAGTTGTCAGATCTGTAAACAACTGTAAAATGTTTGACAGACATCTGGAGGTATTAATCTGTTTCATTCTCTCTTCTTGTGAAGAATAAGAGCAGAGAAATTAAAAATGTTTTGAGCGTCATATGGATTTTGAAGGCTTCCAGAATCTTCTCCTAAATATTTATATTTATACTCTCTTCATTTTTATTTATATATATAAAAAGTTTGGGAAGCAGAATGATTTTCATATTTTCTTCTTCATTCTTTAATGTGTTTTCCAAAAATGACTCTAATGTGCATGTTACTTTTTATAATAAAAAAAGTATGTAAATTGGTCATGGTGGAAATAATTAAATAGGTACGTGAAAGTTTATTTCTTTTTCTGCTTTGCAAGTAATTTTTAAATTCATAATAATTATACTTGCTGCATTTGGTTTTTTGAAGCCCTGGGGCGCAGTGGTTAAGAACTTGGCTGCTAACCAAAAGGTCAGCAGTTTGAATCCACAAGTTGCTCCTTAGAAACCCTATGGGGCTATTCGCTATGAGCCAGAATCGACTCGACACCAATGGGTTTGGTTTGGTTTGGCATTTGGTTTTAATAATAAAGTGTTTTATATGCACAAAATCCATAATTGGCTAATCTCAACCTAGTATATCACTCAGTGATAACCACGATTGACCTAATACAGAGAAGAGGGACAGAAAGAAAGAGAAAGAAAAAACATTTTCCCTCCTCTTGCTATCTAAATACAGTTACTGCATAGGTTAAATAGTCAACAACATATACTTCAAAGAATTAAAGAGGAGTGGAAGACTAGATACATTAAGAAAATTTGTTAAGAAATCAAGCATTACCCATGCCTAGGGGGGGGAGATGAGAAAAGCGGGAAGCGGGGGTAGGGGAGGGGAAGGAGGGTCAGCTATTGCTCCTTGTTTTCTCTCTGCTGGCTTGATCTTCAAAGAGATTCTGATAAGGCCTAATGAACTCCCAATCCTAATTCTTTTCCAATCACTCTTCCCAATTTTATTTCCATAATTTTCCGACTTATCTAGCACAGTGTCTCAAACAATCTTATTCCCCCTTTCTTGCTTTCTCTCTCTCTCTCTTCTATCTAGCTCTAGTGCTATCTCCTCTATTTCTGGAACTTTCTTTTAATATAGTAGACCTTTTTTTTTTTGTATGTGACATTTCTTTCTCTCTGCTTTATAACTATTCCCTTTCCGTAATTCCTCTACTCCTTCTTGCTGTCCTTCCCTCTGCTGTCTAGAACTTGGAACCTATATTCTCTGCAACAGAGTTTCAGGGAAATTTCTTCTGCTAGATGTACTGTCTACCGGCTTCTAAGGTCAAAATTGATCCCTGGTGGTGCAGTGGTTAAGAGCTTGGCTGCTCACCAGAAGATCAGCAGTTTGAATTCACCACCTGCTCCTTGGAAACCCTGTGGGACAGGTGTCCTATAGGGTTGCTATGAGTCAGAGTTAACTCAACAGCAATGGGGTTTTTTGGTTTAAGGTCAAACTACTGTTCCCTAGATGGTGCAAATGGTTAACACACTTGCCTGCTAACTGAAAGTTTGGCGGTTTGAGTCCATTCAGAGGTGCCAAAACAGTACCATCTCAAACGATCTTGTGGGCAGTGCAGGACTGGGCAGCACAGGATTGGGCAGCGTGTCGTTCTGTTGTGTGCAGGGTCATCATAAGTCAGGGTGACTGGATGGCAGCTAACAACAACATCAATCAGGTCAAACCAGTTTGGGAAATCCTGCATTCTATTCTTCTTGTTGGAAATTCATAATGCAAATTCCATAGTAAAGGCATGAGAAATTTTTTGGTTCTATTTCCAAAATCATGAAACCGCTTTCAGCATAATATCTAATAGAATCTTGTGAAACTGTATCCTGTGGAACACACTTTGGGAACGAACCCAGGGCTGACCCTTTTTCTACTAAGTGTAATTTTTCTAAGGTCGCTTCTCTTTAACCATTTTCTATCCATCTCCGGGCAGCTTTCAATTTTGGTTTTTCAAATTCTCCTTCTTTGTAAAAATGATTATAAACCCATTGTTGTTGAGTCAATTCCGACTCATAGTGGCCCTATAGGACAGAGTAGAACTGCCCCAAAGGGTTACCAAGGAGCAGCTGGTGGATTTGAACTGCCAGCCTTTTTGGTTACCAGCTCTTAAAACTTTTACTTCCATGTTTATGTAGATGACTGCTAAATTCATGTTTCTACTCTTGACTAGTATTAAATTTGTTGTTGTTGTTATGTGCCATCAAGTTGGTTCTGACTCACAGTGGCTCTACATACAACAGAATGAAATACTGCCCAGGCCTGTGCCATCCTCACAGTTGTTACGCTTGAGCCCATCATTGCAGCCACTGTGTCAATCCTTCTCATTGAGGGTCTTCCTCTTTTTTGCTGACCGTCTACTTTACCAAACTTGATGTCCTTCTGACAACGTGTCTAAAGTACGTGAGATGAAGTCTCACCATCCTCACTTCTAAGGAGCATTCTGGCTGTACTTCTTCCAAGACAGATTTGTTCATTCTTCTGGCAGTCCACGGTATATTCAGTGTTCTTTGCCAACACCACAATTCAAAGGCATCAATTCTTTGGTTTTTCTTATTCATCATCCATTGACATTTTAATGTTCATTTTGAGCACATAAATCTTTACAATATGAAGTATAGAAAAAAACTATACTGTAACATTTCAGCTGCAGAACGAAATATAAAAATGTAAAATGACTGCATGTTTAGACTCATGGTTCATGCGTTTAGGATACTCTCATTACTCATGAGATTTTCTGGACATTTGAAGTTGGTGTTGGAATTTTAAAAGGTAGTAGGCAATAGCAGCACTGATATTACAAATCCTCTTTCATCTTTATACGTTCCGTGTTTTATCGTTAGCTTTCTATGTAACTGTGATAACTTTCCTCTCTGCAGGACTAAAGCAAAGAGAAGTTTAATCTTATAAAATACAATTAAAATGAAGTTTAAAATAAATCTTTAAAAATTTAAAAGAAAAAAAAAACTCTGAGAAATACTATGACTAAGTGATAGTGCTGTTCAGAGCCAAAAGGCTACCTGCCTAGTAGCTGAGACATTATTCTCTAGGTAGTCTTAAAACTTTTAATATATTGAAACCCTGGCAAAGTAATCAGTATCATGCAACCGTCTGGTCCTGAGTTTCCATTATCATCGATGACACATATATTTAGTTTTCTTTATATAGACCATTACTCCACTTATTCCATCATACTTAAGTCTGTCTAATGCGCTTCTGATTCTACCCAGGGGCAATTCTTTGGGTGACTTGCCAAGTTCTTACTGAATGCTTAGGTGTTTGCTGAACCAGGTCTGACAACTGTTGCTCTCATTTAAAGACTTTGCCAGGGACTCAGTAACTCACTTTACTATTGGCTTGAATTTCCATGTAATTTTCATTTCTTACAACTGTATGAGTATGGAAAAAGCCCTCCTCTCCTGGTTTAAACCAAATGAAGGAAAACCCTCTTCTAGGGGAAAAATAGCACATATAATTTTGCCAAAAAGGTAAAAATATCTACGAAGTATGAGAATATTTAGAGATCAGGGTTAATTTAAAAAATCTATCAAAACAGCATTTGAGTAGTAATAAAGCTTAAATTTAAGTTTAATTTCCCCTATTCTCCAATAGGAGTCCTTGGGTGGTGCAAACAATTAACATGCTTGGCTGCTAACCGGAAGATTGACTGTTCCAATTCACTCAAAAGAGCCTCAGAAGAAAGGCCTGGTGACCTACTTCTGAAAAATCAGCCATTGAAAACCCTACGGAACACAGGTCTACTTTGACACACATGGGGTTACCAGCAGTCAGAATCCCACTATTACAGTAGAGTTTATTGAAATAAAGGTGATCAGATTCCAAGGCCTTTCTTTGTGTAGACGAAATCTTTAATTTTTCCTCATAAGTAAAATGGAGATAGAGTCGAGTAGATTGTTCTGGACCCCTCCAAACTAGGTATAGTAAACTTATTGAGCTAATTATGTACGTTTCTGACTGTTAGGAGACAATTCTCTATGAATCTCTAGTATGTCTGCACATCTTGTGAACTGAGGCACTAAATTCCTTTTTGTTCCAGACTATCTTTTTAAGAATGTTTGTAAAATGAATAACTTTGGAAGGTAGAAATACTATCTACCTCTGGAGCAGACAGCAAGTTTGTTTATTTTTCAGTATGATGAGGATAATGTCTCCTTCCAGAGCAAAGGTCTTACAGGCTTGCTTACTGCTCACTGTAAAAGATTTGAACACCTATGCTCAGAGTTCCTCAGCTGTGATACTAACTTGCTGTGTGTACAGTACACACCTTGTCTGCTCTGCACTGCCCTCATGGGACTTTGAGGGCAAGGGGAACAGATGTAACCATGAAGCTCCATTGATGTGTGTAAAAATGAACTATGCCTCTGACCCAGGAACCTGTATTCTGATACATTAAACCTTAATTCTTTATTTAATTATCAGTGACAATCTATTTCTCCTATTTCCAGGGTTTTGGGCACTATTCGTAATTGCCCCTTTGGCAATTTTATAGCACTCTACTCTGATGGCTAACAAGGTTTTAAGCTGAAAGGCACCCCATTACTCCTTTTTTATTTTATTAGTCAGAATATACTATGTATGCTATGGAGATAAATCGACCCCCAAATCTCAGTGTATGAACACAACAAAGACTTTTTCTAGACCACACAATATTCAGTGAGAATTGGGTGATTCTCTAGGGCAGCTTCATTCTTCACCCTTCACTTAATTATCCAGGCTGCTCCCTTTTGGAATATTGCTATCTGGATATGTTTACCTGATGGCAGTACTGGGAAAGAAATTAAAAGGAGAAAGCGTACTCACTCTTATATGACTCAATGCCAATCACTTGCTGTTCACTGACTAGAACCAGTCACATGGCCCCACCAAGCTGCAAGGTAGTTGAGAATTGTGAGGGAAACCATGAACAGTAAATATCTCTGCCACTTTCATGGCCATTTTTCACATATTTTTAAAAGAAGATTGACTTGCCTACCTATTCTCATGTTACCATTAAAAACAATCATGTTAACATTACAGTTTTAAAATTATTATAGCCTTGATCAGGAGCCAACATGGTGCTATAGACAGAAGCAGCATACTGTCCCTGTACAGCAAAGACTCAAAAAACTAAGCAAAACAGATACAAATATCAATCCTGGAACCCTAAGCATCAAATGAAGGAATAAAGAACTCGATCAAGCACCAAACAGAATAGGAAGCTGAGAGAACAGAGAACAAGGAGAGCTATGGAGTAGAGGTCCACTATGAGCTAATATGGTGGGATTCACCATTTTGGACCTCAGCCACCAAGGAACACAGACAGGGAGTACAGGAAGGCAACTTCATGGAGCTCCCAAGAGGAGATAAAGCACCTGATAACCGGGGTTACATGCTTTCCCACCTCCCACACTTTCATGCACATGTCCTCTGCTGCTTTCCGGTGGGCCACGGTTCCTTGGTTGTAAAGACACCAGCTCACTGCCACCTCTATCTTCCCCACTCCTGCTGGCCGGCCCCTTTAGCACCATTTTTTTGTTTTGTTTTGCTACTGTTTTTTTGTCTTTTGGTTGTTATTGTTGTTGCTTCTTTTCTCTCTCTTCCTTCCTTTCCTTTCTCCAGCATGCCTAGCTGTGTGAGCTGCCTTCTCTCCTTCTCTATGTGCAGTGTTGCATCACGCAGCAAGAGAGCCACTGCACACAGTCTTCCTGGGTCTGGTCTGCCCCTGATGTTCAGCATCTTTGGCATCATATTTTTTTTTCCTTTGTAGTTTTCCTTTGCTTTTTCTTTCTCCCTTCCTTCCTTTCCTTTCTGTCATTCACCTGGCTCCATGTGCTGTATCACTCCTCCTTGATGGGTCTTGCTGAACCACTTGGCTGGAGGACCACCTGCACATGGCCTCCCCAGCTCTGTACTACCCCTACTAACTGGCTCGTTCAGCATGCCACCTTTCTTGCTTTGTTCTCCCCCCCCTTTTTTTCTGTTTCTTCTCTCTCTCTCTTTTCCTTCCTTTCCTTTCTTCTGTCCACCTAACCCTGTGCACTGCCCCTTCTTGAAGGGCTGTACTGCACTGTTTGGCTGGAGAGTCACTGGAGCACAGCCTCCTGGGGTCTGTGCAGCCATCGCCAACTGGCTCCCTCAGTGCCATTTTATTTATTTATTTTTGTTTGTTTTTTGTTTCTTCTCTCTCTCCCCTTTCCTTTCTCCCACCCACTTAGCCCCATGTGCTGCACCCTCCTTGGCTGTATCACTTGGCTGGGAAGCCTCCGGCATATGGCCTCCTGGGTCTGTGTTTCCTCCACAGGCTGGCTCCCTCAGTGCCATATTTTTTATTTTTCTTTATCTTTCCACTTCTCTCTTTTCCTTATCACTCCCACCTAGGCCCTGCACTGCCTCTGCCCCTTCTTGATGGGCTGTGCCTTGCTGCCTGGTGAAAGAAAAATCAGTTTGCTGCCACCCTAATTCCTCCCTGCCCCCAATGGCGGCTCTCCCACCACCCTGTTCATTTTTTTTGTTGCTGTTACTGTTTGTTTGTTTGTTTTGGTTTCTTCTTTCTCTTTCCCCTCTTTTCTTTCTCCCACTCACCTACCCCTGTGTGCCGCCCATGCCCCTTCTCGGCAGGCTGAGATGTAGCACTATACTAGAGATCCACTAGCACACGGCCTTGCCAGGTCTGTCCCACCCCTGCCCACTGAATCTTACCGTGCTGCCATTTAATTTACTTTTGTTCTTTCTTCCTTTCTCCTTCATCTTTTTTTGCTTTTTTCTTTTGTTTCTCTTGCTTCTTTCTCTTCTTTCATTTACCCACTTAGCTCCTCACATTGGCATCCTCTCCCTTTCCCCTTGTCTATCTGCACCTCACACCAAGTGCCGTGTGATCCCCCAGGCCCCACCAAATACTGCCACCCAGCTGTGCCCCATTGGCCCCAGTTCATGCCCAAAACTACTCATCCCCGCCACCCCCCTTAATTGGACTTGTCCTGCTGCACCATAACTGAGGGACCAGCCCTGTCCAACTGGACAAGGTGTTGAGAAGTATCATGCCGGCAGGTGAGCAAGCAAAAAACACACCCAGCCCACCTGCCCAGACATAATCAAATAAAACAAAAAAGCAGGACAAAACAAACAAATCTACAATCGAAAAATGAAAATAATTTCTGAGTGTCCTGGAGACAGTGGACAATATCAAAACATGAAAAAAAAAAAAAAAAAAAAAAACCGGACAGGATAGCACCAGAAAGTGACCAAAATAAAACACCAGATGACCATCCTATAGAAGAAAAGGCACTGGAACTACTGAATAGGGAATTTAAAACTCTAATATTCAGGGTTCTTTTTTTTTAAGAGATGAAGAAAAATGCTGAAAAAAATAAGGAAAAAATAAACCATGCAGGCAAGAAGGCAATGGGATGACATATATAAAACCTTGAAAGAAAGAAAGAAAAAAAATAGCCAACGGAGAATAATATATCTTGCAAAACTCTCACTCAAATATGAGTAAATTTAGGACATTTCCAGGTAAACAAAAATTAAGGGAATATGTAAAAACCAAATCAAACTTAAAAGATTTATTAAGGGAGTCCTTTGTTTAAGAACCAGCATCTTCAGACAACAACCTGAATCTAGGACACAAGACAACGTCAGCCAGATACCAACCTAGGTAATGAAATATCAAGGATAAAACAAAACTAAAATATTTACAATAGGGAACCAGAGAGGTCAATCTGTAAATGACAACGTCAGAAAAATAAAAGAGGAAATAAATGGCATAGGTAAAGAACTTTAAAATGGAGAGAAAGTGAAGACAATATCAAGTAACAAAAGATTGGCTTAAATTTAGGAAAAATAGGGGTAAATCTCAAGGTAGCCACGAAGAAAGTCAACAAATCTATACATCAAAATTAAAAAGAAAAACAAAGTCTCAGGGAACAAAATCTACAAAAATGAAAGAAAGAAACAAAAATACACACTAAAAACTAATTCAACACAGAAGAGTAAGAGGAACAAAGAAAACATCAGTGCCACAAAAAGCACTACAAAATGACAGCAATAAACACATCTATCAATAATCACACTGAATGTAAATGGCTTAAAAGAACCCATAAAAAGACAGAAAGTGATAGAATGGATTAAAAAACATGACCCATCAATATGCACCTTACAAACAAAGATATAAATATTGTTAGGCTGAGATTGTGTGTCAACTTGGCTGGGCCATGAATCTCAATGTTTTAGCAGTTGGATAACGTGATCACCTCACGCTTGAAATTTGATATGTGTTCACCCCCACAATGGAATCTGATGAGTGGTACCAGCAGGGGTGGGGCCTGTGGTGGCTCACCACCGTTTCAGCCTTCATCTCTCCACCTTCTGCCATCTATTCCTTTCCTGCTCAACTTGCCAAGGTTTTTGGCTTGTTCTGGATCCAGCAGCTGCCTCTTGTCTGACCTCTGGTTCTTGGGACTTGAGCTAGTAGCTTACCTGTCCATCTTGGGATTTGTCAATCTTCACAGCCTGTGAACAAGAGTCCTGCTCCCTGACCTGCCTATCTTGGTTTTGCCAGCCTCTGCAGCTATGTGAATCAGGAGAAACCTTGCAGTCTTGCCTGCCAATCTTGTGATTCCTTGACCTTCACAGCCTGTGAGTGGGAGCCCTGTTCCCCGGCCTGCCAATCTTGGGTTCACCACCTTCCGCAGCTCCCCAAACTGGAAAATGCCTCTGTCCCGATCCATGGACTTGGGACATTCCAACCTCTACAATTGCGTGAGCTGTGTCCTTGATATGAATCTCTCTCTATATATTAATGCACTTTACTGGTTTTGCTTCTCTAAAGAACTCAGCCTAAGAAAAATATATTAAAAATAAAATTATGGAAAAAAACTATATCAAACAAACAGCAATGAAAAAAGAGCAGGAGTGGCAATACTAATCCCAGATGAAATAGATTTTAAAACAAAATCCACCATAAAAGAAAATGAAGGAAATTGTGTAATGATTAAAGGGACAATCGCCCATGAAGGCATAACTATAAATAATATCTACGCAATCAATGACACGGCTTCAACATACATAAAACAAACTCTAACGGCATTGAAAAGAGAAATTGACAGTTCCATAATTATAGTAGGAGTCTTCAACACACCACTCTTGGTAAAGGACAGAACAAAGATACAGAAGTTCTAAAGGCCACAATCAACCAACTTGAACTCATAGACATATATAAAACACGCCACCCAGCAGCAGCAAAGTACACGTTCTTCTCCAACACACATGAAACATTTTCCAGATTAGACCACATCATAGGTCATAAAGCAAAGCTCCACAAAATCCAAAACATTGAGATAATTCAAAACATCTTCTATTATCACAATGCCATCAAAGTATAAATTAATAACAGGAAGAAGAGGGAAAAAATCAAATACACAGAAAGTGAATAACACCCCACTTAAAAAGCATTAGGTAATCGAAAAAATCAAATATTGAATCAAAAATGTCTTAGAATCAAATTAGAATGAAAACACATCAAAGCAAAGGCTTTGGGAAACAACAAAGGCAGTGCTCAGGTGTGAATTTTTAGTGATAGATGCACACATCAAAAAAACAAAAAAGAGACAAAATCATTCTCTATACAACTCGTACATATAGAAAGAGGGCAACAAAAGAAGCCCACAGCCATCAGTAGAAAGGAAAAAATTAAGACCAGAGCAGAAATAAATGAAATAGAGAATGGGAAAACAATAGAAAGAATCAACAAAACAAAAAGTTTGTTCTTAGAAGGAATAACAAAATCGACAACCACTGGCTAAATTGAAAAAAGAAAAACAGGAGAGGATGAAAATAACCCAAATAGAAATGAAATTGAGGACATTGCAACAGACCCAACTGAAATAAAAAGGATCAAAACAGAGTACTATGAAATATTATACTCCAACACATTTGAAAACCTAGAGGAAACGGACAAATTTCTAGAAACACACTACCTATCTAAAGTAACACAAACTGTAGTAGAAAATCTGAACAGACCCATAAGGAGAGAAGAGATTGAAAAAGTAAAAAGAAACAAAATAAAACAAAACAAAAACCTCCCAATTAAAAAAAAAAAAGCCATGGCCCAGATGGCTTCACTGGAGAATTCTACCAAACATTCAGAGAAAAGCTTACACCAGTACTACTCAAACTATTTCAGAACACAGAAAAGGTAGGAATGCTTCTGAATTCATTTGATGAAGCCCACATAACCCTGATACCAAAACTAGGCAAAGACACCACACAAAAAAAGGAAAACTATAGACCAATATATCTTGTGAATATAGATGCAAAAATTCTCAACCAAATTCTAGCCAACAGAATTCAGCATCATACAAAAAAAAAAAAAAACAGTGCCAAGTGGAATTCATACCAGGTATGCAAGGATGGTTCACCATTAGGAAATCAATCAACGTAATCCACCACATAAATAAAATAAAATAAAATAAAATAATTACATGATCATTTAAATCAATGCAGAAAAGGCATTGATAAAGTCCAACAACCATTCCTGATAAAAAACTCTCAATAAAACAGGAAAAGAAGGGAAATTTCTCGACATGATAAAGGGCATCTACACAAAATCAGAGGCCCTGGTGACACAGTGGTTAAGCATTTGGTTGCTAACAAAAAGGTCGGCACTTTGAATGCACCAGGTGCAACTTGGAAACCCTGTGAGGAAGTTCTACTCTGTCCTACAAGGTAGCTATGAGTTGGAATTGACTCAATGGCAATGGTTTTTTTTTGGTATACAAAATCAATAGCCAACATCATTCTTAATGAGGAGAGGCTGAAAACATTCCCTCTGAGAACAGGAACACGGCAAGGATGCCCTTTATCACCACTCCTATTTAATATTGTGCTGGATGTCCTAGCTAGAGCAATAAGGCAAGAATAAGAAATAAAGGGCATCCAAATTGGTAAGGAAGAAGTAAAACTGATATGATAGTATACATACAGAACCCAAAGGATTCCAGGAGAAAACTACTGGAACTAATAGAAAAATTCAGCAAAGCCACAGGATACAAGATAAAGATAAAAAAAATCACTTGAATTCCTATACACTAATAGATAGAACTATGAAAAAGGAAATCAGGAAAGCAATGCTATTTATTATAGCCTCTAAAAACATAAAATACTTAGAAACAAATCTAACCAGGGACATAAAAAACCTATACAAAGAAAACTATAAAACACTACTGTTAAGAAACTAAATGAGACCTACATAAATGGAAAAACGTACCACACTCATGGATAGGTAGACTCAACATTGTGAAAATGTCAGATCTACTCAAAGCAATCTACAAATACAACGCAATGTGGCTCCAAATAACAACAGCATTCTTTAATGAGATGCAAAAACTAATCATTAACTTTATATGGAAAGGAAAGAGGCCACGGATAAGCAAACACTACTGAAGAAGTATAAAGTAGGAGGACTTGCACTACCTTACCTCAGAATCTTCTATACAGCTATAGTAGTCAAAACAGCCTGGTACTGGTACAATGACAGACACATTGACCAATGTAACAGAATTGAGAACCCAGATGTAAAGCTATCCAGGTATGGTCACCTGATTTTTGACAAAGGCCCAAAGTCCATTAAATGGGGTAAAGACAGTCTTTTTAACAAATCGTGCTGGCAAAACTGGATGTCCATCTGTAAAAAAATGAAACAGGACCCACACCTCACATCATACAAAAAAATTATTGAAAATGGATCAAAGACCTAAATATAAAACTGGAAACTATAAAGATCAAAGAAGAAAAAATAGGGTCAATGCTAGATGCCCTAATACATGGCATAAATTGGATACAAACAGTAACTAACACAAACACCAGAAGATAAGATAACAGGTATCTTCTGAAAATTAAACACTTTTGCTCATCAAAAGACTTCACCAAAAGAATAAAAAAAGAGTCTACCCACTGGGAAAAAAATTGGCTATGACAAATCTGACAAAGTTCTAATCTCTAAATTCTGTAGGAAAATTCAACATTTCTACAAAAGAAAGAATATAATCCAATTAAAAAATGGGCAGAGAATATGAGCAGATATGTCATCAAAAAAGACATTCAGACAGTTAACAGAAACATGAGGAAATGTTTGCAATAGGTAGGCATTAGGGAATTGCAAATCAAAACCACAATAAGATACCATCTCATTCCAACATTACAGGCACGCATCAAAAGAACAGAAAATAGAGGCAGGGCCAAGATGGCTGAACAGTCAGATGGATCCAGTGGTCCATCTTATAACTAAAAAAAAAAAAAAAAAAAAAAAAAAATTTTTTTTATATAACAGAGACCCGAAAAAACAAGTGAATCAATACTATATAACAATCTAGGAGCCCTGAGCATCAAAGGTGAAGTTGAGGAATCAGACTGAGTGGCACTGGGAGAGAGACAGTTCCAAAGTAGTGACGAAGTGCCATGCGTGAACTAGCTAGCACCCTGCAGGCCAGACTGGCACATGCCAGCTGAGGCAAGCAGTAGTGCTCTAGACATGCTTTTACCATGTCGGGAGAAACCGAGTGGCAGAGAGTCTGCACAAACATCCAAAGCCAGAGGGAAGCATGCTGTGTCTGCAAAAGTTAAGTGCAAGTGTCTAACCCACCACATGGGATCAAAATAACACTTCCCCCTCTGGGAAGTACCTCTCTTCCCCTTACCTCCCGACTTCCGCTCTGCTACGGTGCCAGTCTGACAGGGTTCAGTGGTTGACATGCACCCGGGGCTGGAAGTGGGAGCCCTCATGACCAATCCAGTCTCCTGGCTTGGGGAGGGAACAAATAAACAAACAAGTGAAAAAGGAAACTGCCAGCTCCCCTAAGCTGAGACCTCAAGGCAAACCATGTCCAAACCAGTCTTGTAGTTTTAAAAAATCTCCACTTCCCCTTTTCCTAGGCACGGGCATAAGGGATCCACGGGCTTCAAATGCATTTCACCCCTGCCTAGAATTGTGTGGTCCCATTCAACAGTGCAGGCCTTCATTAGCATATTATAATAGGGTATATACCCTCATGCTGTAGTGGTTAAATGCTATGGCTGCTAACCAAAGGGCAGTTCTACTCTGTCCTGTAGGGTCACTATGAGTCAGAATCGACTCGACAGCACTGGGTTTGGTTTTGGTTTTGGTTTTTATACCTGAAGCCTATTTTCAACTGCAACAGGTAAGGGGGAGTGGCAGATTCACGATGTGTGACATCACCCTGCCCATTGAGCAGGGACCTCACTCACCTACATCAGGGGCCTGAGGATTGGTGGCTTCACCCACTACAACTCTCCACCCATGATGGGTCTGAGAATAAGTGATGCCTCCCAGTCCTTAGAGCTGACAGCATTGGGTGCCCAAAATCTGCTGCAAAACCCACCCACCTACAATGTTCCAAGGGACAGGGACACTCCTTCCACCCAGACACTCTGGGGCAGCTGTCAGCCCCCTACCTTGCTCAGAACCTAACTCTCTACTGCAGCCAGATACCTGTGCCTGCTCCAATTGCCCCTATGTAGCCCTGCCCATCTAGTAGAGTAGGTGAGAGCCTGCACCACACACTCGGTGACCAACAACCTGGACACCTGAGATGAATCCACACAAGAAAAGCAACAGGACTCCTGGGCTTACATACCTAGTAGCAGCTCTAACTACCTAGTAACAGGATGTGAGAGCTTCAGAGACACCAATAATAAAAGTAGCTCACACACACAGCCTATTTCGGCTCAAAACAAAACAAGAAACTAGGACAAAGTAAGCAAACATACAATAAATAAATACAAATGCTTGTTGATGGTTTGGAGACAACAGTCAATACCAAATCACATAAAGAGGCAGACCATGATGGCTTCAACAAGTGACCAAAACAAAGGACCAAGAAACCTCCCAGAGGAAGATAAAGTCTTGGAATTAATGGAGGTAGAATTCAAAGAATTAATATACAGAGCTCTTCATGGGATCAGGAAGATCAGGCAAAAGTTAGACCAAGCCAAGGAACACACAGACAAAACAATACAGGAATTTAGGAGAGGTATACGAAAGCAAAATGGCAAATTTAGTGGGCTGCTAGAATCCATAGAGAGACAGCAAACAGAAATCCAAAAGATTAACAATAAAATTTCAGAATTAGACAAATCAATAGAAAGTCATAGGAGCAAAATTGAGGCAATGGAAGTCAGAATTAGTGAGATTGAAGATAAAACACTTGACACCAATTTATTTGAGGAAAAATCAGATAAAAGAATTTAAAAAAATGAAGAAAAAGAATAATGTGGGACTCTATCATTAGGAATAACCTACAAGTGCCTGGAGCAGCAGAACAGGGGGTGATAAATGAAAATACAGAGAGAATTGTTGAAGGTTTTTTGGTAGAAAGCTTCCCAGAAACGGTGAAAGACAAGAAGATATCTATCCAAGAAGCTCATCGAACCCCACACAGGGTAGATCTCATCACCAAGACATATTATAATCAAACCTGACAAACCAATCATAAAAACAAACAAACAAACAGAAACTGAACAAACTAATAATAGAGAATTTTAAGAATGGGTAGGGATAAACAAAAAGTCACTTACAAATGAGAGTCAATAAGTAGTCTCTGACTACTCAGCAGTATCCAAGCAGGAAAGGAGGCAATTGAATGATATATACAAAGCCTTGAAGGAAAAAAATTTCCAGTCATGGATTATATGTCTAGCAAAACTGTCTCTCAAATATGAAGGTGAAATTAGTGCATTTCCAGATAAACAGAAGTTTGTTGTTAATTGCCGTTGAGTTGGTTCTGACTCACAGTGACCCTGTGCACAACAGAGCGAAACACTGCCCGGTCCTGCACCATCCTCATAATTGTTGCTATGCTTGAGCCCGTTGTAGCCAGTGTGCCAATTTATCTCACTGAGGGCCTTCCTCTTTTTCATTGAACCTCAGCTTTACCAAGCATGATGTCAGGGACTGATCCCTCCTGATAACATATCCAAAGTATGTGAGACCTAGTCTCACCATCCTTGCTTCTAAGGAGCGTTCTGGTTGTACTTCTTCCAAGACATATTTGTTCATTCTTCTGGCAGTCCCTGGTATATTCAATATTCTTCACCAACACCACAATTCAAAGGCATCAACAATTCTTCAGTATTCCTTATTAATTTTCCAGCTTTCACATGCATATGAGGCTACTGAAAACACCATGGCGTGAGTCAGGAACACTTCAAGATGATATCTTTGCTTTTCAACACTTTAAAGAGGTCTTCTGCAGCAGATTTGGCCAATGCAATGCACCTTCTGTTTTCTTGACTTCTGCTTCCATGGGTGTTGATGGTGGATCCAAGTAAAATGAAATCCTTGACAACCTTAATCTTTTCTCCATTTACCGCCATGTTGCTTATTGCTTCAGTTGTGAGGATTTTTGTTTTCTTTATGTTGAGGTACAATCCATATTGAAGGCTGTGGTCTTTGATTTTCATCATTAAGTGCTTCACGTCTTCTTCACTTTTAGCAAGCAAGGTTGTGTTATCTGCATAATGCAGGTTATTAACAAGTCTTCTTCCAATCCTGGTGCCCCATTCTTCTTCATATAGTCCAGCTTCTCCGATTATTTGGTCAGGATACAGATTGAATATGTATGGTGAAAGGCTACAACCCTGATGCACACCGTTCCTGACTTTAAACTGGATACTGATTAGTACCTTCTTGTTCTTTCCAAACAACTGCCTCTTGATCTATGTAAAGTTTCCTCATGAGCACAATTAAGTGTTCTGGAATTCGCATTCTTTGCAATGTTATCCATAATTTGTTATGATCCACACAGTCAAATGCCTTTGCATAGTCAATAAAATACAGATAAATGTCCTTCTGGTATTCTCTGCTTTGAATCAGGATCCATCTGACAGCAGCAGTGATATCCCTCGTTCCGTGTCCTCTTCTGAAACTAGCCTGAATTTCTGGCAGTTCCGTGTCGATATACTGCTGCACCTGTTTTTGAACGATCCTCAGAAAGATATTGCTTGCGTGTGATATTAATGATATTGTTCCATAATTTCCGCATTCGGTTGGATCACCTTTCTTGGGACTAGGGATAAATACGAATCCCTTCCAGTCAGTTGTCCAGGAAGCTGTCTTCCGTATTTCTTGGCATAGATGAGTGAGCACCTCCAGTGCTGCTTCCATTTGATGAAACATCTCAATTGATATTCCATCAATTCCTGGAGCCTTGTTTTCTGCCAATGCCTTCAGAGCAGCTTGGACTTCTCCCTTTAGTACCATCAGTTCTTGATCATACGCTACCTCTTAAAATGGTTGAACATCGACTAATTCTTTTTGGTATAATGACTGTGTGTATTCCTTCCATCTTCTTTTGATGCTTCCTGTGTCGTTTAATATTTTCCCCACAGAATGCTTCACTATTGCAACTTGAGGCTTGAATTTTTTCCTCAGTTCTTCCAGCTTAAGAAACACCTAGTGCGTTCTTCCTTTTTGGTTTTCTATCTCCAGGTCTTTGCACATGTCATTATAACACTTTACTTTGTCTTCTCAAGCTGCCCTTTGAAATCTTCAGTTCTTTTACTTCATCATTCCTTCCTTTTGCTTTAGCTGCTCTACACTCAAGAGCAAGTTTCAGAGTCTCCTCTGACATCCATCTTGGTCTTTTCTTTCTTTTCTATGACCTTTTTCTTTCTTCATGTATGGTGTCCTTGATGTTATTCCACAACTCATCTGGTCTTTAGTCGCTGGTGTTCAGTGCCTCAAATCTATTCTTGAGATGGTCTCCAAATTCAGGTGGGATATACTCAAGCTCATATTTTGGCTTTCTTGAACTTGCTCTGATTTTCTTCAGTTTCAGTTTGAACTTCCATATGAGTAAATGATGGTCAGTTCCACAGACCACCACTGGCCTTGTTCTGACTGATGATATTGAGCTTTTCCATTGTCTCTTTCCACAGATGTAGTCAATTTGATTCTTGTGTGTTCCATCTGGTGAGATCCATGTCACTGTTTACATTGGTAAAAGAAGGTATTTGCAATAAAGAAGTTGTTGGTCTTGTAAAATTCTATCATTTGATCTCCAGCATTGTTTCTATTATCAAGGCCATATTTTCCAACTACCTATCCTTCTTCTTTTTTTCCGACTTTCTCATTCCAATCACCAGTGATTATCAGTGCATCCTGATTGCATGTTTGATCAATTTCAGACTGCAGCAGATGATAAAAACCTTTTATTTCTTCATCTTTGCCCTTAGTGGTTGGTAAGTAAATTTGAATAATAGTTGTATAAACTGGTCTTCCTTGCAGGCATATGGATATTATCCTATCACTGACAGCATTGTACTTCAGGATACATCTTGAAATGTTCTTTTTGACAATGAACGCAACACCATTCCTCTTCAAGTTGTCATTCCCAGCATAGTAGACTACATGATTGTCTGATTCAAAATGGCCAATAACAGTACATTTCAGCTCACTAATGCCTAGGATATCGATGTTTATGTGTTCCGTTTCATTTTCGATAATTTCCAATTTTCCTAGATTCATACTTCATACATTCCAGGTTCTGATTATTAATGGATGTTTACAGCTGTTTCTTCCCATTTTGAGTCATGCCACTTCAGCAAAGGAAGGTCCCAAAAGCTTTACTCCATTCATGTCATTAAGGTTAACTCTACTTTGAGGAGGTAGCTCTTCCCTAGTTGTCTTTTGAGTGCCTTCCAACCTGAGGGGCTCGTCTTTCAGCACTATATCAGACAATGTTCCACTGCTATTCATAAGGTTTTATCTGGCTAATGTTTTTCAGAAGTAGACTGCCAGGTCCTTTTTCTTAGTCTGTTTTAGTCTGTAAGCTCAGCTGAAACCTGTCCTCAATGGGTGACCCTGCTGGTATCTGAATACCGGTGGCATAGCTTCCAGCATCACAGCAACATGCAAGACCCCACAGTATGACAAACTGACAGACAAATAGGAGAAACAGAAGTTTAAGGAATTTGTAAAAACCAAACCAGAATGACAATAAATATCAAAAGAAGTCCTCTGGTTACAGAATCAATAACATCAGATAACAATCAAAGGCTAGAACACAGGGCAGAACAATCAGATATCAACCCAGATAGGGAAGCCACAAAAATAAGGCAAAGTAACAGAATACTACGAAAAAATTGTACAGCAACAAAATTGAAAATCTTGCTTCTAGATATGGACAAATTTCTAGGAACACACTACCTACCTAAACTAACACAAACAGAGGTAGAAAAACTAAGTAAACCTGTTACAAAGAGAAGAAATTGAAGTAGTAATTGAAAAACTCCCAACAACAACAACAACAACAACAAAAAATCACAGGCCCTGACAGCTTCACTGGAGAATTCTATCACACAGAGAAGAGTTAACACCACTACTACTAAAGGTATTTCAGAGCATAGAAAAGGATGGGATAATCCTAAAGGATGGAATGAACTCATTCTATCAGGCAAGCATAACCCTGATACCAAAACAAGGTAAAGACACCACAAAGAAAATTATAGACCAATATCCCTCATGAACAGAGATGCAAAAATGCTCAACAAAATTCAACAACGTATCAACAAAACAATTTACTGTGACCAAGGAGAATTCATACCAGGTATGCACGGATGGTTCAACATTAGAAAAACAATGGTTGTAATTCATCACATACATAAAACAAAGGAGAAGAACCATATGATGTTATTAATTGATGCAGAAAAGTCATTTGAAAAAGTCCAACACCCATTCATGATAAAAACTCTAAGCAAAATAGGAATAGAAGGAAAATTCCTCAACACAATAAATGGCATTTATACAAAGCAACAGCCAACATCATCCTAAATGGAAAGAGCCTGAAAGCGTTCCCCTGGAGAATGGGATCCAGACAAGGATGCCATTTATCACCACTCTTATTCAACATTGTGATGGAGGTCCTAGTCAGAGTAATAAGCTGAGAAAAAGAAATAAAGGACATCCAGATTGGTAAGGAAAAAGTAAAATTATCCCTATTTGCAGATGACATGATCTTATACACAGAAAACCAAAAAAAATTCACAGGAAAACTCCTGGAAGTAACAGAAGATTTTGGCAAAGTATCAGGATACAAGATAAACATATAAAAATCAGCTGCATTCCTCTACACTGAAAAAGAGAACTTCAAAAAAGAAATCACCAAATCAATACTATTTACATAGCCCCCGAGAAGATAAAATACTTAGGAATAAATCTTACCAGAGTTGTAGAAGACCTATACAAAGAGTATTATAAGACACTACTCAACAAACCAAAAGAGACCTACATAAGTGGAAAAACATATCATGCTCATAGATCAGAAGACTCAACATTGTGAAAATGTCAATTCTATCTAAATCAATCCACAGACACAATGCAATTCCGATCCACATTACAATGACATTTTTTACATTTTTAAAAATAAATTTTATTGTGCTTTAAGTGAAAGTTTACAAATCAAGTCAGTCTCCAACATAAAAACTTATATACACCTTGCTACATACTCCCAATTACTCTCCCCCTGATGAGACAGCCCGCTCTCTCCCTCCACTCTCTCTTTTTGTGTCCATTTCGCCAGTGTCTAAACCCCTCCACTCTCTCATCTACCCTCCAGGCAGGAGATGCCAACATAGTCTCAAGTGTCCACCCGATCCAAGAAGCTCACTCCTCACCACCATCCCTCTCCAACCCGTTGCCCAGTCCGATCCATCTCTGAAGATTCGGCTTCAGGAATGGTTCCTGTCCTGGGCCAACAGAAGGTCTGGGGTTCATGACCACCGGGGTCTTTCCGGTCTCAGTGAGACCATTAAATCTGGTCTTTTTATGAGAATTTGGGGTCTGCATCCCACTGTTCTCCTGCTCCCTCAGGGGTTCTCTGTTGTGTTCCCTGTCAGGGCAGCCATCATTTGTAGCCGGGCATGATCCAGTTCTTCTGGTCTCAGGATGATGTAAGTCTCTGGTTTATGTGGCCCCTTCTGTCTCTTGGGGTTGTAATTACCTTGTGTCCTTGGTGTTCTTCATTCTCCTTTGATCCAGGTGGGTTGAGACCAATTGATGCATCTTAGATGCTGCTTGCTAGCATTTAAGACCCCAGATGCCACTCTTCAAAGTGGGATGCAGAATGTTTTCTTAATAGATTTTATTATACCGATTGACTTAGATGTCTCCTGAAATCATGGTCCCCAAACCCCTGCCCCTGCTACACTGTCCTTCGAAGCATTCAGTTTATTCAGGGAACTTCTTTGCTTTTAGTTTAGTCCAGTTGGGCTGACCTCCCCTGTATTGTGTGTTGTCTTTCCTTTCACCTAAAGTAGTTCTTATCTACCTCCAAATTAGTGAATACCCCTCTCCCACCCTCTCTCCCTCCCTCCTCTCGTAACCACAAAAGAATGTTTTCTTCTCAGTTTAAACTATTTCTCAAGTTTTATAATAGTGGTCTTATACAATATTTGTCCTTTTGCAACTGACTAATTTCACTCAGCATAATGCCTTCTAGGTTCCTCCATGTTATGAAATGTTTCACAGATTTCTCACTGTTCTTTGTCGATGAGTAGTATTCCATTGTGTGAATATACCATAATTTATTTATCCATTCATCCGTTGATGGGCACCTTGGTTGCTACCATCTTTTTGCTATTGTAAACAGTGCTGCAATAAACATGGTTGTGCATATATCTGTTCGTGGAAAGGCTCTTATTTCTCTGGGATATATTAGGGGAGTGGGATTGCTGGATCATATGGTAGTTCTATTTCTAGCTTTTTAAGGAAGCGCAAAATTGATTTCCAAAGTGGTTGTACCATTTTACATTCCCACCAGCAGTGTATAAGTGTTCCAATCTCTCCACAGCCTCTCCAACATTTATTATTTTGTGTTTTTTGGATTAATGCCAGCCTTGTTGGAGTGAGAAGAAATCTCATTGTAGTTTTGTTCTGCATTTCTGTAATGGCTAAGGATCATGAACATTTAATGTCTTCTTTAGTGAATGTCTTCTTTAGTGAAGTGTCTATTCATGTCTTTTGCCCATTTTTTAATAGGGCTATTTGTCTTTTTGTAATTGAGTTTTTGCAGCATCATATAGATTTTAGAGATCTGATGCTGATCAGAAATGTCATAGCTAAAAACTTTTTCCCAGTCTGTAGGTAGTCTTTTTACTCTTTTGGTGAAGTCTTTGGATGAGCATAGGTGTTTAGTTTTTAGGAGCTCCCAGTTATCTAGTTTTTCTTCTGCATTCTTAGTAATGTTTTTTATACTGTTTATGCCATGTATTAGGGTTCCTAATGTTGTCTCTATTTTTTCTTCCACGATCTTTATTGTTTTAGATTTTATATTTAGGTCTTTGATCCACTTTGAGCTCATTTTTGTGCATGGAGTGATGTATGGGTCTCATTTCAGTTTTTTTTCAGGTGAATATCCAGTTATGCCAGCACCATTTGTTTAAAAGACTGTCTTTTCCCCAATTTAACTGTTTTGGGGCCTTTGTCAAATATCAACTGCTCATAGGTGGATGGATTTATGTCTGGATTCTCAATTCTGTTCCATTGGTCTATGTATCTGTCGTTGTACCAGTACCAGGCTCTTTTGACTACTGTGGCAGTATAATAGGTTCTAAAATCAGGTAAAGTAAGGCCTCCCACGTTGTTCTTTTTCAGTAATGCCTTATTTATTCAGGGCCTCTTTCCCTTCCATATGAAGTTGGTGATTCGTTTCTCCATCTCATTAAAGAATGTCGTTGGAAGAAGAACAACGTGGGAGGCCTCCCAACCTGATTTTAGAACCTATTGTACTGCCTCAGTAGTCAAAACAGCCTGGTACTGGTACAACGACAGATACATAGACCAATGGAACAGAATTGAGAATCCAGACATAAATCCATCCATATATGAGCAGTTGATATTTTACAAAGGCCCTATGTCCATTAAATGGGGTAAAGACAGTCTTTTAAACAAATGGTGCTGGCATAACTGGATATCCAGCTGCAAAAAAAAAAAAAATTAAACAAGATCCATACCTCACACCATGTACAAAAGAGAGCTCAAATGGGATCAAAGACCTAAACATAAAATCTAAAACAATAAAGATCATGAAAAAAAAAATAGGGACAATGCTAGGAGCTCTAATACATGGCATAAACAGAATACAAGGCATAGCTAACAATTCACAGATACCAGAGCAGAAACTAGATAACTGGGAAAAATCAAACACTTATGCTCATTGAAAGTCTTTATTGAAAGAATAACAAGGTAACCTACAGACCACGAAAAAAAATTGGCTATGACTTATCTGATCAGGGTCTAATCTCTGAAATCTACAAGATACTGCAACACTTTAATGACAAAAAGACAAATTATGCAATTAAAAAACGTGCAAAGAATATGAACAGGCACTTCACCAAAGAAGACATTCAGGTGGTTAACAGATACATGAGGAAATGCTCAGGATCATTAGCCATTTAAGAAATGCAATTCAAAACTACAATGAGATACCATCACACTCCAACAAAAAAAGGCTGACATTAATCCAAAAAGCAGGAAATAATAAATGTTGGAGAGGTTGTGGAGAGACTAGAACACTTACACACTGCTGGTGGGAATGTAAAATGGTACAACCACTTTGGAAATCGATTCGTTGTTTCCTTAAAAAGCTAGAAATAGAACTACTATAGGATCCAGGAACCCCACTCCTTGGAATATATCCTAGAGAAATAAGAGCTGTCACATGAAAAGATATATGCACACCCATATTCATTGCAGCACTGTTTACAATAGCAAAAAGATGAAAATAACCTAGGTTATAACATCAACAGACGAATGGATAAACAAATTACGGTATATTCACACAATGGAATACTATGCAAAGATAAAGAACAGTGATGAGGATGGGAAACATCTCACAACATGGATGAATCTGGAAGGCATTATGCTGAGTGAAATTAGTCAGTAACAGGCCAAATATTGTATAAGACTACTATTATAAGAACTCAAGAAAATGTTTAAACACAAAAGAAAACATTCTTTGATGGTTAAGAGATAGGGGAAGGGAGGGAGAGGGGAAATCACTAACTAGATAATAGACAAGAATTATCTTAGGTGAAGGGAAGGACCACATGCAATACAGGGGAAGTCAGCCCAACTGGGCTAAACCAAAAGCTAAGAAGTTTCCTGAATACAATCAAACACTTTGAGGGTCAGGGTAGCAGTGGCGTTAGTCTGGGAACCATTGTTTCGGGGGATATCTGGGTCAATTGGCAGAACAAAGTTTAATAAGAAAATGTTCTTCATCTCACTTTGGTGAGCGGTGTCTGAGGTCTTAAAAGCTAGTGAGTGGCCATCTAAGATACATTAATTGATCCCAACCCACCTGGAACAAAGGAGAATGAAGAACGCCAAAGACAGAAGGAAAATATTAGCCCAAGAGACAAAAGGTCCACATAAACCAGTGAATCCATCAGCCTGAGACCAGAAGAACTGGACGATGACTGGCTACCACTGATGACCACCCTGACAGAGAATACAACAGAGTGTCTGACAAAACAGGGGGAAAATGTGGAACAGAACTCAAATTCATGTAAAGAGACCAGGCTTAATGGTCTGACTGAGACTAGAGGAACCCTGAGAGGCATGAACCCCGGAATCTCTGTTAATCCGTAATTAAACCATTCCCAAGGCCAGCTCTTCTGACAAAGATTAGAGTGGACTGTAAAACATAAAATAATACTTGTGAAGAGTGTGCTTCGTAGTTCAAGTAGATAAAAATAAAAAGTAGATAGGCGAGACTAAATGGGCAGCTCTCGTTTGGAGGCTAGATGAGAAGGCAGAAAGGGATAGGAGCTGGCTGAAGGGACACTAGAAACGGGTGGAAAGGGGGAGTGTGCTGTCACATAATAGGGATTGCAAACAGGGTCACATATGTGTATAAATTTTTGTATGAGAAAATAGCTTGAGCTGTAATCTTGCACCTAAAAAAAAAAAATAAAAGCACAATGAAAAAACAGAAAGAAGACTCTATGAAGCACAGCTCTACTCAGATACACACAGAGTTGCAATGAGTCGGAATTGACAGCAACTGTTTTTATCCAATTAAGACATGCATTTCCAACATTTACTCTTATGGTTAAAAATTATTTACCAAAATTTGTAATGTTGCTTTAATGAATTGGGCATGAATAGCAATTATAATAGTTAATAGCTTAATTTAAAAGAAAGTTTTTAACCCAGTTTTTTTTTTTTTTTTCCTCTAATAAGTACCCAGTTGATGCTGATGCTGCTGCTGCTGGTCTGAGATCATGCTTTGAGACTCAAGTTTCTGATACAAGCTTGGGAAGCTCATTAGCTGAATGGACCAGCACTGTCTCACAGAGCGACGGTAATAAGGGCATTGGCTCTGTGTGTTCCCACTAGGTGAGGGACTGCGGAGTCACTCAGAAGAACATCAGCCAGTGAAAACTGACCAAGACTATGCCAGTCCCCATTGCACAATCAGAATGTCACAAGGTTGACATGAATAAAGCCAGGGATTGGAGAAAATTGTACTGCTTTTGTACATCCAAATAACTTTTCTTTCTTTTGTGTTCAGTCTTACTTTCTGCTATTAAAGGAGAATCAAAAAGTTACTTTATGCAGTGATTTTTAAAATAATCATTGTTATTTAAAAAAATTTATTCCAGCAAATACATATAACAAAACATTTGTCATTTTAACAATTTAAAAAAATTTTTATTTGTACACAGCAAAACATACACCAATTCAACAGTTCATTTTAACTGTTTTTAAGTATACAATTCAGTAACATCGATTGCGTTCTTCACGTTGTGCGACCATCTCCACTATCCATTTCCAAATGATTTTCATCACCTCAAACACAAACTCAGCACCCGTTAAACATTCCCCCATTCTCTTCCCCCCTGTTGTTGTTAGGTGCCGTGGAGTCAGTTCCAACTCATAGAAACCCTATGTACAACAGAACGAAACACTGCCCAGTCCTGCACCATCCGCACAATTGTTGCTATGCCTGAGCCCATGGTTGCAGCGACTGTGTCAATCTACCTCGTTGAGGGTATTCCTCTTTTTTGCTGACCCTCTACTTTACCAAGCATGGTGTCCTCCTCCAGGGACTGATCCCTTCTGACAAAATGTCCAAAGTATGTGAGATGCAGTCTCACCATCCTTGCTTCCAAGGAGTATTCTCATTGTGCTTCTTCCAAGACAGATTTGTTAGTTTTTCTGGTAGTCCATGGTATATTCAATATTCTTCACCAGCACCACAATTCAAAGGCATCAGTTCTTCTTCAGTCTTCCTTATTCACTGTCCAGCACTCACATACATATGAGGCAATTGAAAATACCATGGCTTGGGTCAGGCTCAGCTTAGTTATTAAACAGCTTAGACATCTTAGACATCTCATCTTAGGCATCTTTGCTTTTTCAGACTTTAAAGAGATCTCTTGCAGCTGATTTGCCCAATGCAATGTATCTTTTGATTTCTTGACTGCTGCTTCCATGGGTGTTGATTGTGGGTCCAAGTAAAACAAAATCCTTGACAACTTCAATCTTTTCTCCATTTATCATGATGTTGGTTATTGATCCAGTTGTGAGGATTTTTGTTTTCTTTATGTTGAGGTGCAATCCATACTGAAGGTTGTGGTTTTTGATCTTCATCATTAAGTGCTTCAAGTTCTCTTCACTTTCAGCAAGCAAGGTTGTGTCATCTGCATAATGCAGGTTGTTAATGAGTCTTCCTCCAATCCTGATGCCCCGTTCTTCTTCTATAGTCCAGTTTCTCAGATTATTTGCTCAGCTTACAGATTGAATAGGTATGGTGAAAGGATAAAATCCTGACGCACACCTTTCCTAACTTTAAACCATGCAATATCCCCTTGTTCTGTTTGAATGTCTGCCTCTTGATCCATGTACAGATTCCTTATGAGCACAATTAAGTGTTCTGGAATTCACATTCTTTACAATGTTATCCATAATTTGCTATGATTCACACAGTCAAGTGCCTCAGTAAAACACAGGTAAACATTTTTCTGGTATTCTATGCTTTCAGGCAGGATCCATATAACGTGAGCAGTGGTATCTCAGGTTCCATGTCCTCTTCTAAAACCAGCTGAATTTCTGGCAGCTCCCTGTTGATATACTGCTGCAGCCACTTTTGAATGATCTTCAGCAACATTTTGCTTGAATGCTATATTAATGATTTTGTATGATAATTTCTGCATTTGGTTAGATCACCTTTCTTGGGAATAGGCATAAAATATGCATCTCTTCCAGTCAGCTGGCTAGGTAGGTGTCTTCCAAATTTCTTGGCATAGACGAATGTACTACCAGTGCTGCATCCATTTGTTGGAACATCTCGATTGATATTTCATCAATTCCTAGAGCCGTTTTTCACCAATGGCTTCAGTGCAGCTTGGGCTTCTTCCTTCAATACCATCAGTTCTTGCTCATATGTTACCTCCTGAAATGGTTGAACGTTGACCAATTCTTTTTGAGTAGTGACTCTGTGTATTCCTTCCATCTTCTTTTGATGCTTACTGCATCGTTTAATGTTTACCCCATAGAATCCTTCAGTATTGCAACTCTAGGCTTGAATTTTTTCTTCAGTTCTTGCAGCCTGAGAAATGCAGAGTGAGTTTACTCTTTTAGTTTTCTATCTCCAGGTCTTTGCACATGTCATCATAATACTTTACTTTGTCTTCTCAAGGCGCACTTCTAAATCTTCTGTTTGGCTCTTTTTACTTCATCAATTTTTCTTTTTGGTTTAGCTACTCGGCATTCAAGAGCAACTTTCAGAAGGTCTCTTCTGACATCCATTTAGGTCTTTTCTTTCTCTTCTGTCTTTTTAATGACCTCTTGTTTTCTCCATGTATGATGTTCTTGCTCTCATCCACAACTCTTCTGGTCTTCGGTCATTGGTGTTCAACGTGTCAAATCTATTCTTGAGATGGTCTTTAAATTCAAGTGGGATATACTCAAGGTCCCACTTTGGCTCTTGTTGACTTGTTCTAATTTTCTTTAGTTTCAACTTGAAGTTGCATATGAGTAATTGATGGTCTGATCTGCAGTCCACCCCTGTCCTTGTTCTGACTGATGATATTGAGCTTTACCATGGTCTCTTTCCAAAGACGTAGTCTATTTGATTCCTGTGTATTCCATCTGGTGAGGTCCATGTGTATAGTCATCGTTTACCTTGGTGAAAAAAGGTATTTGCAATGAAGAAGTCATTGGTCTTGCAAAATTCAATCATGATATCTCTGGCATTGTTTCCATCACCAAGACCATATTTTCCAACTACTGATCCTTCTTCTTTGTTTCCAACTTTCTCATTCCAATCACCAGTAATTATCAGTGCATCCTGATTTCATGTTTGATCAATTTCAGACTGCAGCAGTTGGTAAAAATCTTCAGTTTCTTCATCTTTGGCCTTTGTGGTTGGTGTGTAAATTTGAATAATAGCCATATTAACTGGTCCTTTTGTAGGTGTATGGATATTATCCTATCATTGACAGCATTGTACTTAGGGATAGATCTTGAAAATTTCTTTTCGATGATGAATGCAACTCCATTCCTCTTCAAGTTGTCATTCCTGGCATAGTAGACCATATGATTGTCCAACTTGAAATGGCCAATACCAGTCCATTTCAGCTCACTAATGCCTAGGATATCTATCTTTATGCATTCCACTTCATTTTTGACAATTTCCAATTTTTCTAGATCCCTACTTTGTACATTTCAGGTTCTGAGTATTAACAGATGTTTGCAGTTGTTTCTTCTCATTTGAGTTATGCCACATCAGCAAATGAAGGTCTCAAAAGCCTGAGCCCATCCATGTCATAAGGTCAACTTTACTTTGAGGAGGCAGCTGTTCCCTAGTCATCTTCTGAGTGCCTTCCAACCTGAGGGGCTTATCTTCTGGCACTATATCAAACCATGTTCTGCTGTACTCATAAGGTTTTCACTGGTTAATTCTTTTTAGAAATAGACTGCTGGGTCCTTCTTCTTAGCCTGTCTTAGTCTGGAAGCTCAGCTGAAATCTGTTCACCATGGGCGACCCTGTTGGTATTTGAATGCAGGTGGCATAGCTTCCAACATCACAGCAACACACAATCCCCTACAGTACGACAAACTTACAGATGAGTGGGGGCATCTCCTCCTTCTATTTTCTGTTAACCACTAGTAAACTTTATGTCTATGCATTGCAATGTTTTTAACATAAGATTCTTGAATGCTTTGGCTCAAAAGAAGCAGACTTTTCACTAGCGTAGAACTGAGGTAGAATGTGAGTATAACTGTATTCCTTAGATTTGAGTTAGAGGCCAGGGTTTTTATTTTTGATAAGAGTCTGAGTGCACATTATTAACCTTATTACTTAGTGTAAAAATTCATGGTTTACATGTCAAATTGTATTATTAGGTTTATGACGTTGAGGTAGAGAAAAAATTTAAAGTACAACCTTGGACTGTAGTTACTAAGAAATAAAATATAATTGCTAAATTATGTCTACAATATGCCAAAGCTGGACAAAGTATTTTAAGAATATTAATTGTGATGTGCCCAGATTGTAAGGATTTCTGAAAAGGCTATTCCTGGTATATTTAACTAGTTCCAGCATTCCAGGAGTTTTTAGCATTATTGTATTCCCCTGTGGGGCGCTTGAAACTTTTGAGAGTTTTTACTCCCATCCTGGAAGCTTTGCTAAATTACTAGACTTAACATAAATTTGTCCAACCTCCTTCATAAAAATAGACTCATCTTGAATTGTATAATACTGATTTACAAACTACATTATTCAGTCATGATGTGATTTAGATAGTAGGCTCCAAAGTCAGACTGCTTTGTCCACAGAGAAGCACTGATAGTGCAGGGCAGGGTGGAGAGACAAGTGGGGGAAGGGCTGTGAATAAACACAATTCTGAAAAATCTAACATCATGGAGTAGAAGAAGAGATGGAGAGAAGGTGTAGGAAACCATGGGAGAAGGTGAGGAAATGTCCTTGAAATTAAAAACATCCTTCCTGCCTTCATGCTTGCCCTATAGAATCTAGAGAAATAAGAGTTTACAATATTGGGGGTCCTCTGCTGTGATGAGAGAGAAGGAAGAAGGATAAAAGGATTCTGAAAAGATTAAATACCTATGTTGTTTTAAAGTGCCATCTAGTTGGTTCCAACTTAGAGTCACCCTGTGTACAACAGAAGAAAAAGTTGTCCATCCTCACAATCATTGCTATGCTTGAGCCCATTTTTGCAGCCACTGTGTTGTTCCATCTTGTTGAGGGTCTTCCTCTCTTTCTCTGACCCCCTACTTTACCAAGCGTGAGGAGCCCTTGTGGTGCAGCAATTAAGCGTTTGGCTGCTAACTGAAAGATCAGTAATTGGATCCCACTGGCTGCTTCAAGGCGAAAAGATGTGGCAGTCTGCTTCCATAAACATCACAGCCTTGGACATCCTATGGGGCAGTTCTACTCTGTCCTATAGGGTCTTTATGAGTCAGAATGGACTCCATGGCAATGAGGTATAAATACCTATAAAACCAAAAAAAAAAAAAAAACTTATTGCCATCAAGTTGATTCTGACTTATAGTGACCCTATAGGACAGAGGATTTTGGAATAAACAGAATTCAGGTGAAATAATGGATGAGGGAAGAGAAATTAGACTAGATCTTCTGAGGGAGGCATGGAAAGAGGTAGCTAAGAGCACCTAGTAAAGTTTCCTTCACCAAGCTGTGGACTTTTAACATGAGACCAAAAACAAACAAGGAAACAAAACAAACAAATGAAACCAAAAAACCATCTTTCCTCTCTTCTGCTTTAGGTAGCATAGTGATTAGAGCTGCAGCTGCTAATCAAAAGGTGAGCAGTTTGAATCCACAGGAGCTCCTTGGACACCCTATGGGGCAGTTCTACTCTCTTCTGTAGGGTTGCTATGAGTCAGAATCAACTCAATGTAATTTTTTTGTTTTATACCATGGTATCCAATCAGCTCCTTTGTAGTTAGGTATCTTAATTCAATTAGGGTAGTTCCCACTGTCAAATCATTAAATTGCATTCACATTAAATTGCAATCACAGCAGCCTTCAAGGACGGCGGGGCTTCCTTCGCAAATTTGTTCCTCACAGTTGTAAAAGGTGTGTCCTCGGGGCATTCCATGTGTGGGTCTGTGGATCTAACCTGATAAATCCACTCTAAGGTGCCAATTTCCCTAAACCTTCGGATACCTTCTTCTACAGTACAACAAGGCAGGTCTGGTACTTGAATTTGATTTAGTGTAGGCCACTGCTTAGTCCATACTTCATTGAACCAACCAAATAAACTATTAGATCCTTTCCTAACCTTTCGAACTGAAACATAAATGAAGAATTTGTGCTTAGTGGACCCATATCAATAAACTCAAACTGATCCACCCTTGTGTTTCTTGCACCATTATCCCACACCGTCATTTGCCATTTCCACACATATTCTCCAGGTTTCTGTTTGTACATATTAGAAAACCCAAGCAATTCTTCTGGAGTGTAGCGTACTTCCTCTTGCATCACATGTTGTACTTCACCTTTTGGGGCTTGCTGGGACTTAAGTCTAGTTATAGGTCCAGAAACAAAAATGGGTGATGGAGATGTGTTCTGAGAACATTCTGCAATGTCCTGTAAGACATCTGCCTCAGGCGATGCCCCAGGAAAATGACTTAGACATCTTCTCAGCTTCAGACACAGCTGGGTTAATCTCATCAGAAGAGGTCTGAAGGGCTAACGATTTTACTGGGGAGGGTGGCTTAACGGACAGATATGGAGTAATCTCTTCAGATGGGAGTGAGAGGGCTGGTTCTGTTGACAAGAGTGATTCAAAAGAATTTAGGGGCTTATTGTTCCCAGCTTCCTGATTATCTGCCCATATGTACCCATCCCAAATTTCAGGATTTCGTTTCCTCCCAATCAATGCCTATACTTTAACTTCAGACATCATTTGAAGTTGGGAATTCAGCTGACATTGTAATTCAGCCACTCTTATGATAAAACTGTGGGTTTAGTTTTCGGCTCTGTTACAACAAGAAATAAAGCTTTCTTTCAGGGCACAAGTGGCTATTTTGAAGACATTTATGTGGTGCTTGAGCTTTGACTCTGAAGCCCTGAGCTCATCTCTTTGTTTTAACACTTTTTCTAGCTAAAGTAGGACCAACCAGCCAGATTCTTTACACTTCTCATTCTGACAAAATTGTAGAAAGGTATGAAACATATGATTACTAGAGTCTCATTTCTCACCAATACTTGATCTATTGGTGGAGACATTTTGTGTATTTCTATTGCCATCTCATGCCATGGATTAGCAGTGCCCTTTTTAGTACTGGGAGTAGAGTCATTAACACCTTTAAGGCTAACTAGACTTGAGAACTAATTTAGAAAACTTATCCTTATTTTGTTTCTCTAGAACCACTCCTGGTACCAAATGTCTTAGCCTGGGTTCTCTAGAGAAGCAAAACTGGTGAGGTGTATATATAAGTGTGTGTGTGTGTGTGTGTATGTAGAGAGAGAGAGAGATTTATAATAAGGAAAAGCCTCATGTGATTGTAGAGGCTGGAAAGTTCCCAGTATGTGCATCAGGCTGGAGGCTTCTCCTGATTCATGTAGCTGCTGGTGCTGGTGAACTCAAGATCAGCGAGTCAGACAGCAGGCCTCTGGCTCACAGGCTACAGAGGCTTATGAATCCCAAGATTGGCAGTAAAATGGTAGACCACTGGCTCACAGGCTATAGAGGCTGACAAATCCCAAGGTTGGCAGAAAGCTGCTAGCTCAAGTCCTAAGAACCAGAAGTCAGGTGCAGGATTCAAAGTTGGCAAAGTCAGCAAGCTTTCCCAGAACGTCCACATATATTGGATGCAGGCCACACCCCCAAGGAAATTCCTTTCAATTGATTGGCTGCTCATATAAGATGTCATCATGGAGGTGATTACATTATATCAGGTCTCATTTTTTTTTATGGAAGGGATTCCATCATTATGTGATGCCAAACTACATCATAACTGCCAAACTACTGAGAATCATGGCCCAGCTGAGTTGATAAACAACCTTAACCATCACAACAAGGTTACCCTAGGTTTTCCCAAAATATTACAATTTGAGCTAGTCAATTAGTACGAAAATCAGCAGTGAAGTTTGAGTATTGGCATCAATAACGTTAAATTATTTGCTAATATTTGATGCATAGGTTTATTGACTATATTTCCTGGATCCAAACTTGAGACACATGCTCTGACAAGTACATTTACATTTTTTACCATTTTTTTTTTTTGCCGTTACCCATTATTGTTAACAAATTTTTTAGAAAAAGGTTTCTTTAAAATTTGAGGACCTGTGACATTTAGAAATGCAAAAACAGGCAAATCTTTGACACACTGAAGCATTAAAAAATTCTTTGCTTGATGCTTACTATGTACAAGAGTCTGTATCAGAGCCTCTTCCCCAGGGGATCTTATAATCCAATACGTTGTTAGCTACCGTTGAGTCAGCCCCCAACTCATGGTGACTCCGCCCGTGCACAATGAAATGAAATGCTACTCAGTCCTGCACCATTCCCATGAGCAGTTACAGATCGGACCATTCTGGTTCATAGGGTTTTCGTTGGCTGGTTTTCAGAAGTAGGTCGCCAGGCCTTTCCTGCTAGTCCGTCTGGCCTGGAAGTGCCATGCAAACCCATTTGGCATAATAGCAACACACAAGCCTCCACGGATAGACAGGTGGTGACTGTGCAGTAAGTGCATTGGCTGGGAATTAAACCCGTATGACCGCTGAACCCCCCCATGCCTCACATGACATGATACAGAAGGTAAACAAGCAAAGATGGTTCCAGTGTTTGCTGTGTGCTATGTGAGCACGGCTTTCTCCTAGAGAAGCTGACTCCAGTGGAGTCTTCCTGAGGAGAGTCCTTTTAGTACACCATATCCTTTTAAAACTGATTTTAGAAGGACAATAACCAGGTTACTGTTTAACTAAAGGATTAATTTTTAAAAACCTTCATTGAATTTTATATCCAAAAAATAGCAGAGTTCAATTTATTATCCAAACAAACTCTAATTTAGATTTTTATGCTCGTAAGACAAACTTTTCTTTTTCTTCATCCCAAAGAAGCATATAATCAACCTAAAACAATGTAATTATGGAGAAGTAACTCAAGAAAAAAAAAAACAAAACTCAAGAAAGTCCTACTAATTCCTGAGAACAAATTATTTCCTCCTTAATGCTTCTACAGTATATGGTTCCTGCTTTTTCTATAGCGCTTACAAGACTATATTTAATTATTTGAGCACAGGCCTTCACCTCTCCATTCTATACATTTATACTTCAAAGACTGTGCATGCTTCCAGGGAAAGGAAAGTGTCACGTTTAATTATGCATCGTATTGCCTCTCCGAAAGCCTGGCACACATAATTAGCTCTCAATAAATGTTTGTTAAATTAACTGTTGAAAGGTTGAATGAACATGTAATAGAATGTTGAAACTCAGGTTTCAATTGAGGCAGATATCAAAAAGAGTGTGAGACACCGTTTTGAAAGAATCTTCAAAGTCAATCATACAAGAACTAGTTCCATGACTCCTAAACCCTCTTACTCGCTATGAGAAGATAAAAGAGCAGAGTGAGGGAGTGAAGGGCTGCATATTGGCTGTAACTACCTTACTACCAACAGTAGGTCAAGAAGGGCAGCCTGCCCAGGAAGACCACTAAGGAGAGTGAGGTGATTCCAAACTGGAGAGTTGAAATATGCAAAGCAGTCAGTAACAAGAGAACCACTGCACTTTGGGCGGCAGCTTTAGTCAGAGGGACCCACAAAGAGGGCTTCAAGGGCCCACAGAGTAGCCCATGGGAGAAAGAACTTCGTACAACCGAAAGACCCAGAGTCCAGAGTCTGTCTTAGTCACCTAGTGCTGCTATAAACGGAACTACCACAAGTGGGTGGCTTTAAAGAACAGAAACTTATTTTCTCATAGTTCCGGAGACTAGAAGTCTGAATTCAGGTGTGGCTGTAGGAAGTGGTCCTTCTTTGTCCCTAGTTTCAGGAGTTCCTTGGCCTTTCCTTGGCACCTGTCTTCCACCTGTGTGTGTCTCTATGTCTATTCTGGTCTTTTTATAACTCAGAAGTAATTAAGTTTAGGATTCATCCTAGAGTGGTTTGGCTTCATTAGGATAACAGAAGAAGACACCCTACTTCCGGTTGGTCATATTTACAGGTACAAGGGTTAGGATTTCAACACTTATTTTGGGGGACAAAATTCAAACTATAACAACCACCCATTGGGCTGGTAAGAAATTTTCCATCCTGTTGCCTCCCTCTCCCAGGCTGGGTGGAAACCACTGCTGGAGAATTAGTGGGAGGTGACAGAGAAAGAGAACAGAAGCCTACCACATCCCTTTCCTGAAAAGCAGACACCCTGCCACACAAGCCTTAGGTGGCTGTCTTACACTTCAGGAAACACTGAAGTGTTGGTTACTCTGGTGGACCGAATGGATTTCATTTCTATAATATGTTCAAGAGACCATAGAATTATTTTATACATAAAAAAAAAATAAAGTAAATAGAAAATCATGGACTCTGTTGAGTTTTTATCCAGTGGCAAGGGAAATGCTTCCCCCATTGAAATGGAAGACCAAAAAATGTGTTTTCTTTTGTTCCTATTTGTAATATCCTATTAAAAAAGGGCGATATGGCATAAAAATTTTGAGTAAAGGGAGGTAATTTTATTAATATTTCTGCATGCTTTGTATCTTACAAAACAAACAAAAAACACACAAATGTTTGAAAGATTCATTGAGGGCAGGCTGAAAGGAAAAGGATTCATTTAAACTTCATGCTCTTCCTCATTACAGATGAACAATGTGTTAATTTTAGTTTTAGTGTTTACTCAAATCATTTTTTCACATTCATCAGATTTTTTTTTTCAGGCTCACACTATGTCCCAAGACATGAAAATGCCAGGACTTGTATATGCAGCTATTGTCCATTTTTCAACATCTCAGAGCTTTGGGTAGAAATGGAATTCAGAAACCAAGACAAATCAAGCCTCCTAACTGGCAGCCAAGTTTCTTGCATGGCATGACTTCCATTTTCCCCTGGCTTATATTAACACCAAATTGCATTTATATACACTTCTTCCTTCAAATAGCACAGTGTCAAGCCTGCGGCTATAAAAGTGGGAAGGATAAACAAAATTAAGAAAGAGATTCTTCAAAGTAGCTTTTGTGCTAAGTGGTGTTTTAGCCTCCTTTTTAGCCTATCTTCAGAGGTGGACATGCCAGGGCATTTCTGAGTAGCATGAGGACTCTGCTTATGAGGCTAGGCAGGCAGCAGAAACCTGCCTGCTGTGACCACCCTGGACAGGAACAAGCAGGCACAAAGGGGTCTCTACTAGCAGTCTGACTGTGGGGAACAACTTCTCTCTTTCTGCTAACTCAGTTTTCTTTACAGAGACAACCAGAACAGGACTGGGCTATCAAAGACAAGGGAGGTAGGAGGTACAAAGTATGTAAGGTTGACAAGGAGAAGAAAAGAGGAAAAAGTAAAAGGGGGTCTTAGTGGGCAGTTTATCTTATGTATGGCTCCATTCCTTTAGGGAATGGTTCTCCTAATTATTTTCATTTTTTTTTTTTTTTTGAGCTGATAACCCTCTTACGTGAGCAAAAGATACTTGTAGATTTTACTTTTGAAAACCAGAAAAAAAGAAAAAAAAACCTTACAACCAAAATAACCTACCACATTTAATGACAAGGTTGTACTATATGGTGATTTGGAACAAATGGTAAGCAGTTCTTAAAGCTATTGTAGTTTACAATCCCAACACATTTTTATTTTATATCTTTTTAGTTTGTTACTTCTCTAGCCTCTGTTGACATTATTGATATTCAAAGTATTCCGTCAATACTTGTACCCCATAATCATCCCAAGCACACATGTGCACGGTCACACGTGCTCACACACACCCCTCAAATAGGTCTTCTTGACTTCTACACCTACTCTCACCATGTTTCAGGGCATTGTCTTAATATAAAAAACCAAACTTGCTTGAGAGTCAATTTTGACTCATGGTGACCCCAAGTATGTTAGAGTAGAGCTGTGCTCCATAGGGTTTTCAATGACTAATATTTCAGAAGAAGATCACCAGAGCTTTCTTCCAAGGTGCCTGTGAGTAGACTCGAATGAACCTCCAACATTGGTTAGCAGCAGAGCATGTGAACCACTTGAAGCACCCAGAGACTCTTCATCTTGTAAAAATACACCCACATTCTGCACTGCGCATTCTGCTTTCTCCGAGGACCTCTGCTCGCATGGGGCACCCTGAAGATGCACAATGATTTGGTGGAGCAGGAGCACTGGTCATTAGACTGTGGACTCCCTGACCACAGGAAGACAGAAGGTTCCCTTTACTTCAGGACTGGGAAGACAAGATTCCAATGGAGAGTGACCCAAGGATGAACAGGAGAGAGGGCACAGTTGAGGAGGTTCTGGAGGGGAAAATGGGCATTCAGGGAAGGGAAGCAGCATGACCAGGGGAGGTGAGGGTTTCCTCTCTTCAGAAGGTGTATGTTTCCTGTGGCTAGCACATTCCCACAAACTCCCAAACCCGTTACTGTCAATTCTGACTCATAGCAACCCTGTAGGGAGAGTAGAGCTGTCTTATAGGGTTTCCAAGGAGCGGCTGGTGGATTTGAACTGCTGACCTTTTGGTTAGCAGTCAAGCTCTTAACCACTGCACCACCAGGGCTCCTACCACAAATTAAATACCACAAATTTAAAAAAGTGGCTTGAAATAACAGGAATTTATTTTCTCATAGTTCTGGAGACTGGAAGTCTGAAGCCAAGGTGTGGACGGGGCCATCTCCCTCTGAAGGTTGTAGGCAAGAATCCTTCCTTGTCTTTCCTAGCGTCTGGTAGTTGTCAGCAAATCCTTGGCATTCCTTGGTCTGTAGTAGTGTAACTCCAATCTCAGCCTATGTCTTCACATGAGCATCTTCCTTCTATGTGCTACTGTGTCCGAATTTCTCTCTTCTTATAAGGACACCCAAACCCATTGCCGTCCTTTTGATTCTGACTCATAGAGACTCTACAGGACAGAGTAGAACTGCCCCATAGGGTTTCCAAGGAGCATTCGAACTGCCGACCTTTAGGTTAGCACCCAAACTCTTAACCACTACGTCACCAGGGTTTCCCATAAGGACACCAGTAGTTGGATTAAGGCCCACCCTTATCCAGTATGACTTCAACTTAGTAACAAGTACAAAAATCCTATTTCCCAGTAAGGTCACATTCACAAGTTATGGATTGACATGAATTTTGGGAGGACACGATTCAGCCTAGGGCTGGCAGCATTTTCTGGTACTGAAGTATAAAATATGCTGGATCAAAGTGTAAAGGGTCTGGAGGCCATCTGAAGGACATTGTATTTTACTATATAGGCAAAATAGGATAAGAGGTAAAACTAAAGCAAATATTGGCATATCTTTTTTTTAAGGTATTAAGGAGAGGAATAGCAGGATCAGATGTCTCCAAAAACACGCAAATTGTTCCGAGACATGAATTGCTTTTGGATATTCATTATGGGATATATAAACACATTTTAAAGTTCTTTCTTTGTTTTTTCTTCTCTTATGTATTTCAGATATGTGATAACTAAGGGTGAGGAACTAAAAGTATTTTTGCGAAAACAGTATAAAGCAAAAAATAAGGCCAACTGTGGATTTTTGGGGGGTTAAAAGAAAATTTTGAACTTGAAAACTGTGAAGTGCTATGTAACAACGGAAAAATTTTGCTAGGTAAACTCCAAGGTCACTGAATTTACAGGCCTCTTGAAATCACAAGAGGATACCTATTGATATTGGATGCTTGCTTTCTCATCAGTAAAAAAATCTTAAATTCATATTATTTACCTCTGTCAATCATTTAAAAAAAAAATCCAAATCATCAAGGCAGTTTAACAAGTTGAAGTTGTCTGGGATATAATATAGATTAAAGGCATTCTTTAGAAAATCACTAAAAGAAGGGTAATATTTTACTGTGCCATAACATGTAAATAAGCAAGCAAATAATAGCATACAATTTATAATAATTTGTAATATGCTTTTCTGTTTTGCCCTTCTGAGTACCTGTCTTTTGCCATTGTTGGCTTGAGGTATCTCTGTCTGGAGGAAGATTTAAGGAATAGGCAGCTTCCAACATTCATACAACAAGAAAATAGCCATGCAAGCTGGATTATTCTCTTAAGGCAGGCTTTAAAAAATTCTATTTCCTCTTCATTGAGGTGATCCACAACCAAGTCTGGCGAAGACAGACTTACAGAGTTCCACTTCCAAACAGAGATGATCCTCCTTTGCCATGGAACCTCTCTGTTCAGTGGAGAGGGAAGGCCTGACACTTGGCAAATAAAAAGGCAGCCCATTTTCCACCAGAGGCAAATGCAGGTAGAGAAAAAGGGGAGACAAGTCAGGCAGATGATGTTCTGGTTTTCTATTCTCCAGGCTCTGGCCTTCCCCAAAGAGGACAGGTGTGTGAGTTGAGTGAGTTATTCATGGAGCATGATAGGAGTTCTCTCTGCCCTCTACCCCTCTACTCCCACCATAATTCCTACTCAGATTTCTGGAAAGTAATCCCATTTAGCAGAGCTGGACTGAATGGGCAGTACTGTAAAGAACCAGAGGAAGTACCTAATGTTGAGTTTTCCCATCTGCCTTGGGTTCCTTTGAGCCACAGTGGATCCCAGACAAGAGTCTGGCTGTGGAGCTTGGCACTACCCAGAGACTCCCAACTAAAAAAAAAAAAAAAAAAAAAAATCCCAACTAGAGGGTTCAAAATAACCATGAGGGAGATCAGGTGATCCTAGGACAAAATTAAGAAGTTAATTTTTTTTTCATACATGAGTTACACTTGATAGTATCTAATTTACTAATTTTGCATATCGAATTTGCATTTCCGCAATTCCTAATGAGGGTGATTGTCTCTCCACAGCGGTTTTGTTTTTCCTTCTATGAATTGCCTATGCATGTACTTTGGCCTTTTATTTGTTGACTTTCTTGTCTTTTTCCTGCTGGCTTGTAATGTTCCTTTACACATTTCAGCTATGAATTGCGTGACAGTTTTAGATGTCACAAATATCTTTTCCCAATTGGTCCTTTGTATTTTCTTTGATAATCTTTCTTTATTAGAAATCTTAATTTTAATGTAGGCAAATTCTTAGAGTTTATATGCTTTGTTGTTGCTGTTGTTTAGGAAATCTCTTCCTATCCCAAGTTTCCAAAAATCTTCTCTATTTTCTTCTATTAGCTTCATACTTTAACATTTCACATTGTAAAGCAGGAAACCAAAATAAACCCCACTACAGAACTTTAAAAAAAAATGAAAAAGTACCTGTAATCAGAACAAATGAGCTTCCAACAGTGTAATTACAGAGGTCTAAGGCAGTGGTTTTCAAGTGGGGGTGATTTTGGCACCCCTCAAACTTCCTGCTGGGGACATTTGGCAATGTCTGAAGATTTTTTTTGTTGTCACAGCTGAGGGTGGCAAATGCTATTGGCATTCAGTGGGTAGAGTTTAGTGTTGCTGCTAAATGAACTATAATGTACAGGACCCTCCCCTACAGCAAAGAATTTTCTGGTACAAAATGGCATGTAGTGCTGAGGTTGAGAAATCCTGATCTAAAGCGACAATTGAGAGCTGAAGAAACAGTGACCCAAATTTCAAGGATGAGGGAAATAGAATTGGGAGTGTCCTTAAGTTGGAGATTGTGTGAGGTGATGTTACTGTTGTCATCGGCTGCCATGAATTTGCCCCTGCACAACAAAACAGAACACTGCCTAGCCCTGTGTCTTCCCCATGATTGCTTGTGGATTGCACCACTGTGATCCATAAGGTTTTCACTGGCTGATTTTCAGCAGTAGATCACCTGGTCTTTTTTCCTAGTCCATCTTAGTCTGAAAGCTCCACTCAAACCTGTTCAACATCATAGCAACAGACAAGCCTCCACTAACATACAGGTAGGTGGTGGCTGCGCACAAGATACGTTGGTTTGGAACCAAACCAGGGTTTGATTTCTCTTGCACACTGAGGGAGAGAATTCTCCCACTTACCAACCACTGCCCCCTGTGATGTGATAAGGGTGTTATAAGGGAAAAATAGCCTTATATAGAAGCAAAACTTTCAAGACAGAAAAGGGCAAATCCCACCTAAAACAAAATGCATACAGTTATGGGCTGAATTTCATCATTCCAAAATATGTATTAAAATTATGTCCCCAATACCTGTAAATATGATCTTTTTGGGGAATAGTGTCTTTTGTTACATTAATTACATCATATCTGAGCAGGATAGGTTCTAAACCTAATCACTTCTCTGTTATAGAAAGAGCAGGGTGGACACAGAGACTGACAGAAGAAGAAGAGGAAGACAGAAGGAAACAGGTGCATCTACAAGGATCCCCGGCAGCTACTAGGAGCTGAAAATGGCCAAGGAAGGGCCTCCTCTGAGAGCCGCACCCTGAATTCAGGCTTCTAGCTTCCAGAACTGTGAGAAAATACATTTCTGTTCTTTAAAGCCACCCACTTGTTTTTGTGTTAAGATACCACTGGGTAACTAGGACACATGCATATATGTTTATTATTCAAATACTTGCCTTTGGATTGCTAGAACGGGCACACAGATGATCTGCCTTTGCACTGTCCCCTTCCAGAAGTGTCGGAGTAGTTGCCACATCCACAGTTTCTTTCTGAGTGACTCCTTATGCATATGTTACAGTGCTCTATGCCGCAAGGAGAGAATCTCTTCCCTCCAGGCATGGATATCTAACTTTATAAGGTTTCTAGCTGTAAGGTTCCAAGAGCCAAAACATGACCTTTGGCCCTTGGTAAATGGTAACCTAATCAAATCCATCAAGGGGAGAGTCTGAGTTCTGTACCCACAGAGGGAGATGGTCAGTAGTTGTGTCAGAAGAGAAAATGGAATTATTTCTTGGGTGTCAAATTAAGCTGAAGCAATTAGGGCATGAGTCAAAAATCTGAGGTCAGCCAGAGTCAGTTCCCAAAGGCTCAGATCTGCAGGAGAAGAGACAGAGGTTAAAGGACAGCATTCCAAGGGCCACGTTAGCACCACTAAGAAGAGGAGACAATTGAAAAGAAAGGCAATGAACAGGATCGCCCTACAGGCTTAGAACTTGGAATGGGAACCACTGCCCGCACTCTCTTAGGTATTATTGGGGAGGGTAGATAAAGACATGCTTAGCCAATAAGTGGTTGCTACCTCCCAGGGTGAGGCAGGTTTCTCCCTACAGGCGCCCTTGACAATGACTTTGGCAGCAGATAAGATGCTGGATGTTCTAGAGAATCTGCCTGGCTCCAAAGCAATTTCTCCTGGACCACACTGTGGGAAAATATTTCAGAAAAGAATTGTAACAACTTTCCACATTCCAGGTACTGAAGGCTTAGAAACAATTGCCCACTTACTCACTAGGTGAAATAAGTCTTCAGTTTTCCTAAATATTATTAGATCTATCAATCTACAAATTATGGGTTTTGAACTCTGGAATATTGCTGATGATGCTCAACTTTTATTTAGATAGAAGGCAGTATCATTTTCATTTACTATGTGTTTCCCATGTAAATTCTTCACATGCAATAACTCTTTTAATTCTAATACAGTGAAAGTGATAGTATTTTTTATCCCCATTGTACAAATTTTGAGAGGGCAATGTGAGTCAGTGGTAAAATTCTCACCTTCCAAGTGAGAGACTCGGCTTTGATTCCTCATGTTCACCTACAACCCATCTTCAGGGGAGGCTTACGTGTCGCTATGTTGCCAGACAGGTTTCTGTGGAGCTTCCAGACTAGGACCAAGTATGAAGAAAGGCCTGGTGATCTACTGAAAACCAGCCAATGAAAACCCTGTTTGGTCCACAATGATCATGGGGTTGGCACAGGACTGTGGAGCAATTTGTTCCATTGTGTGTGGGGTCACCATAAGTAGGGGTCAACTGGACAGCAGCCAAAGACAGCAACAACAGTTTTCAAGCTGAGGTGTAAAGAAGTTACGCAGCATGTACATGGTCACACAGGTAGCAAGTGAGCTGCAATAAGCCCCCAGGCAGTTTGTCCACAGGGCCTGGGCTCTAACTCTAAGCTCTACTGCTGTCCTGGCTGCAGCACCTTAGTGTTCACATCCATTTGGCCCTGTCAGGGTAATGGAGGTGTTCATTCTATGTCTCAGGGTGCTTGGGCATCTCATTTCGGCTTTTAAATTCAGAGGACAGAGCTTCTCCTGACCCATCAGGTGTTCAAGGAATGCCTGAGGATGGTTTGCTCATGTTCAGCCTGTGTGTGGCTCTCATTTCCAAGACAACTGGGTGAAGTACTTTGTGAAGGTTAAAGAGTAATTCTTACACAAGTGAAGACAGCTTGCCTCCCTGGCTGGGACTGTGCAGCAACAAGGCCCCTAGACTTTTGAACAGTGGCCATTTCAGCAATTCTTCTCTTGGCCACTTGCCAGTACCTCCAGAGACCAGCAGCTCATTCTTGGAACTCTCTTAGCTTGGGGGGCCCTTGGCAATTAAGCTCCTCCCTCTGCCTTCCTCTCGTTCTTCCCCAAGCTCCTCCACTTCGGCTTTTTCTGGTTTTATTTTTCTACTCTATTCTTTTTATTTTCTCTCATAACATTGACCTCAATATCTGATCTGGAAGGTCTGTGATTTCCCCTTTAAAATTGCTTCCAAAAACAACTACAACTTAAAACCTAACTTTTGCTCCTTTGGGTAGAAAGAATTCCTCTTTATAAACACAAAATCTGGTTCCTACACCCTGGATTTGAGGGGAAGGTTTAAATTTCATTGAGGGGAAGGTTGTCCTCCACCTTAACCAGAACAATGAATTGATGAAATGCAATTGAGCTTTCATATTAAAAAATAAGTTAAATATTTCCATCTTGTTAAAATTGGTTGATAGAAAGCTAGAAGGAATCTTAAAGTCCCTTATGTATCTTTATAGGATATCAATTAAAGCAGTTCAAACAGCTCCTATTCTGCAATACTCTAAGAAAAAGATGGCAAGATTCCAGGTTATGGAAAGAAGTTTGGAGTCAGATGGTTTGGAGTCTAATACAGGTCTTGAATAACTTAAAGCTCTCTGACCTTTGCTTATGGCACTGATTATGATCACCTCATTCAGTAATGGTGAGTGTTGGGGGCCAGGAGGACATTTATTCCTCACTCATATAAGTCCTCCCCAGTGAGAGGGGCTTTATTAGCATGTGACCTCTCCCTGCTCAGCTCCTCTTCGGGGATGGAATAGGTTGTTGGAGGGTGAGTTAGGGAAAAGAACTAGGTATACCTACTGTAATGGTTAATTTTATGTGTCAACTTGTAAGACTATGGTGCCAGCTGTTCAGTGTAACTAGTTAGATGTTGCTATGTTGTATTTACATGTGATTAGCATTTAAATTAGTTGACCTCAAGTAAAGGAGATTACCCTCCATAATAAGGGTGGGCCTCACCAACCCAGTTGAAGGCCCTAACAACAAGACTGGAAAATTCCCAGGGAAGAATTCTGAGTCTAGACTATAAATAGATATTTTGCTAGAATTCCTCTCTACACAATTGCCTGACCTACAAGTTTAGAACACAAGACTGCCAGAGCTTCCAGCCTGTCATGTGTCCTACAGATTTTGGACTTGCCAGTCCCCACAATTGCTTGATCTAATACCTCAAATTAAATCTCTCTCTCTCTATATGTACACACAAGGAGCCCTGGTATAAAAAAAAAAAATTTTTTTTTTTTTTTTAAACACTTGGCTGCTAACCAAAGTATTGGTGATTGGAACCCACCCAGCAGCTCCGCAGGAGAAAGAGCTGATGATTTGCTTCCATAAAGATTACAACCTAGAAAACCCTATGGCGCAGTTCTATTCTGTCACATGGGGTTGCTATGACCCCAAAATTGGCTTCACAGCTCCCAACAACAATGATATGTATATATATATCATATGTATGTGTGTATATATATGTATACGTATATATGTACCATACACATATCATAATGTGGTGGCTTGCATGTTATGTGATGCTGAAAGCTATGCCACCGATATTTCAAATACCAGCAGGGTCACTCGTGCTGGACAGGTTTCAATGGAGCTCCCAGACTAAGACAGATTAGGAAGAAGGACCTGGCGGTCTACTTCTGAAAAAACTGGCCAGTGAAAACTTTATAAATAGCGGCAGAACATTGTCTGACATAGTGCCAGATGATGAGTTTCTCAGATTGGAAGACACTCAAAATACAACTGGGGAAGAGCTTCCTACTTAAAGTAGAGTTGACACTAAAGATGTGGATGGAGTAGAGATTTCAGGACCTTTATTTGCTGTTGTGGCATGACCTAAAATGAGAAAAAAACAGCTGCAAACATCCCTTAGTAATCGAAACATCAAATGTATGAAGTATGAATCAAGAAAAATTGTAAATCATCAAAAATGACACGGAAAGAATAAAGATTGATATCCTAGGCATTAGTGAGCTGAAATGGACGGGTTTTCGCTATTTTGAATTGGACAATCATATGTTTTGCAATGTCAGGGATGAAAAATTGAAAAAAAAAAAATGGTATCAAATTCATTGTCAAAGAGAACATTTGAAGATTTCCCTGAATCACAACACTGTCAGTGATTGAATGATATCCATACACTTACAAGGAAGACCAGTTAATGTGACTATTATTTAAATTTACACATCAATGAATGCCAAAGACGAGGATTTTGAATTTTTTTTAACCAACTTCTGCAGTCCGAAATTGACCAAACATGCAATCAAGATGCATTGATAATTATTGGTAATTGGAATGTGAAAATTGGAGACAAAGAAGACGGATCTGTAGTTGGAACATATGGCCTTGGTGATAGAAATGACACCAGAGATCATATGATAGACATCTGCAAGACCAATGACTTCTTCATTACAAATACCTTTTTTCAGCAACATAAATGACAACTACACACATGGATTTTACCAGATGAATTATACAGGACTCATATCAACTACATCTGTGGAAAGAGGTAAGGGAGAAGCTCAATATCAGCAGTCAGAACAAGGCCAAAGGCTAACTGTGGAACAATCAATTGCTTGTATGGAATTTCAAGTTGAAGCTGTAGAAAATTAAAACATGTACATGAGAGCCAAAGTACAACCCTGAAAAAAATCTCACCTGACTTTGGAGACCACCTCAACAATAGATTTGGTGCGTTGAACCCTGATGACTGAAGACCAGACAAGTTGTGAGATGACATCAAGTACATCATCCATGAAGAAAACACGAGGTTATTAAAAAGACAGGAAAGAAAGAAAAGACAAAATGGATGTCAGAAAAGACTCTGAAACTTGCTCTTGAATGTAGAGTAGCTAAAGAGAAAAAAGTAATAATGAAGCAAAAGAGGTGAACAGAAGAGTTGAAAGGGCAGCTCAAGAAAACAAAATAAAGTATTATAACGAACTGCGCAAAGACCTGGAGCTAGAAAACCAAAAGGGAAGAAAATGCTTAGCATTTTCTCAAGCTGAAAGAACTGAAAAGAAAAAAAATCCAAGCCTTGAGTTGCAATACTGAAGGATTCTATGAGAAAAATACTGAATAATGCAGGAAGCATCAAAAGAAGATGGAAGGAATACACAAAATCACTCTACCAAAAAGAATTGATCAATGTGCAACCATTTCAGAAGGTAGCATATGATCAAGAACTGATGGTACTGAAGGAAGAAGTCCAAGCTACACTGAAGACATTGGTGAAAACAAGGCTCCAGGATTTGTTGGAATACTGTTTGAGATGTTTCAATAAACAGATGCAAAGCTGAAGCACTCGCTCATCTATGCCCAAAAATTTGGAAGACAGCTACCTGGTCAACCAACTAGAAGAGATCCGTATTAGTGCCCATTCCAAATAAAGGTGATCCAACAGAATGCAGAAATTACCAAACAATAACATTAATATCACAGGCAAGTAAAATTTTGCTGAATATAATTCAAAAGTGGTTGCAGCAGTACAACCACAATGAACTGCCAGAACTTCAGGCTGGATTCAGAAGAGGGTCATGGAACATTGCTGATGTCAGATGGATCTTGGAAGAAAGCAGAGAATACCAGAAAGAGGTGTACCTGTGTTTTATTGACTATCCAAAGGCATTTGACAGTGTGGATCATAACAATTTATGAATAACATTTCAAAGAATGTGAATTCTCCAGAACATGTAATTGTGCTCATGCGGAACCTATAAAGAAAGAGCCAGCTTTTCCAATAGAACAAGGGAATACTGCATGGTTTAAAATCTGGAAAGGTGTGCGTCAGGGTTGTATCCTTTCACCATATTCATTCAATTGGCATGCTGGGCAAATAATTCGAGAAGCTAGTCTGTGTGAAGAAGAAAGGGGCATTAGGATTGGAGGAAGACTCATTAACCATCTGTGATCTGCAGATGACACAACCTTGCTTGCAGAAAGTGAAGAGGACTTGAAGCACTTACTGATGACAATCAAAGACTATAGCCTTCAATGTGATTACACCTCGACAGAAAGAAAACAAAAATCCTCACAACTGGACCAATACACAACATCATGATAAATACACTGAGAAAATATTGAAGTTGTCAAGTATTTCGTTTTACTTGGATCCACAGTCAGTGCCCATGGAAGCAGCTGTCAAGAAATCAAAGGATGTATTGCATTGGGCAAATTTCCAGCAAAAGGCCTCTTTAAAATGTTAAAAAGCAAAGATGTCACTTTGAGGGCTAAGGTGAGCAAGACTCAAGCCATGGTATTTTCAATCACGTCTTATGCATCCAAGGGCTGGACAATGAATGAGGAAGACTGAGGAAGAATTTATGCCTTTGAATTTTGGTGTTGGTGAAGAATACTGAATATACCATGAACGGACAGAAGAACAAACAAATCTGTCTTGGAACAAGTACAGCCAGAATGCTCCTTAGAATTGGGGATGTTTGTCTCAGGTACTTCAGGCATGTTATTAGTGGGAACCAGTTCCTACAGTAGGGCATCATGCTTGGTAAAGTAGAGGGTCAGTGATAAAGAGGAAGACCCTCTGGCTGTGAGTCATAGCTGCAACAATGGGTTCAAACGTAGCAAAGACTGTGAGGATGGTAAACAACTGGGCAAGTGTTTCATTCTGTTGTACATAGCAATGCTATGAGCCAGTTGTTCTAACAGAACAAAGGAATACTGCATGGTTTAAAATCAGGAAAGGTATGCGCCAGGGTTGTATCCTTTCACCATATTTATTTCAATTGGCACGCTGGGCAAATAATTTGAGAAGCTAGAGTCGGAACTGACTGGACAGCACCTAACAACAACAATCTGTATATATATGTGTATGTATATGTATATGTTAATATGACTATTGTCTATATATCTTTCTGGTTTTGTTTTTGTGGAGAACACTAAGACACTGAGCTCAGGTCTTCATTCTCTTCCTTCTTTTAGGCCCTTCCCTCTTGTCTGGCCTTTTATACTATGCTATGAGGTTTACAGGTAGGAAGGGCTGCACTGGTCCAATTGAGCCACTTGCTACTTGTGGGACCACGGACATGCTGCATAATTTCTTTACACCACAGTTTTAAAAACTGTTGTTGGTCGCTGTCGAGTTGGCCCCTACTTATGATGACCCCACGTACAATGAAAGTAATTGCTGCCCGGTGCTGTACCATCCCCATGATCAGTTTTGGATCAGACTGTTCTGATCCATAGGGTTTTCATTGGCTGGTTTTTCAAAGTAGATCTCCAGTCCTTTCTTCCTTGTCCATCTTAGTCTGGATGCTCCAGTAAAGCCTGTTCAGCATCATAGCAACACACAAACCTCCACTGACAACGGTTAGTGGCTGCATGTAAGGTAAATTGGCTGGGAACTGAACTTCGGCCTTCAGCATGGACAGTTAGAATTCTAGCACTGAACCATCACTGCCCTGATCGGTGGGTAAGTCTGCCTGATTCCAGGGTTCAGCACACTTAGCATGTCCTCTAATCTAGCCTGTGTCAGCAATTCAATTTCCTTCTTCCTTAACTCTTGACTTTTTAATTGACTTTGAACTTTGGCCAGGAAAAGGTCTACTGTTTATTGAGCTGCTCAAATTCTAAAAGAGAGTCAATGTATTTAAAAGTGAGCAATTCCTAAAAGTGCTTTACAAATGTTAGTTATCTTTTTCTTTCTTTTTTTGTGAACTTTGAGTTGGCTATTGTTCTTCTAACATATCTTACAATTAGTGAGCCCTTACATATGTCTAAACCAATCCCTTCTACCACAGTCTGTTTCCTTTTCTTCAGTTTTCAAAGGAAGTAAATTTATGGTGGAATAAGAACAGCTGTTTGCAATTTCTTTGAAGTTTCTTAATCACAAGATTCCCTAGTTTATTTCATTTGGCTTCTTCCTACGGCATGATTAGTAGTGTTGAATGTTTAAATATCTTCCTTAAACCTTCCACCAAAGATTTGAAATCCAAAGGATATGAACTTATGAACTAGAAATATTAATGAAGATAAAAGGTAAACCTTAAAAATAACTAAAAGATTCTCCGATGTACATAGACTCAGCTTTTATATAGATTTAGAAACTAGTTATATTTGCACTTGAGGGCCACTGTATTAATGATGTATCACTGCATTCGCATACACTCAAAAATAAAAAACCCACTGCCGTTGAGTAGGTTCTGACTCATAGTGACCCTATAGGCCAGAATAGAACTGCCCCATAGGGTTTCCCAGGCTGTAAATCTTTATGGAAGCAGACCGCCACATCTTTCTCCTGTGGAGCAGCTGGTGGGTTTGAACCACCTATCTTTGGTTTAGCAGCCAAGCGCTTAACCACTGCACCACCAGGGCTCTTTCCCAGTACTCGAAGGGAGGAGAAAATGAATAACTGTTATTACTGAATGACTAACAACATAAGCTCCAGAGTTTTTCCTCTGCCATAGGTGAAACTTTGTTTACTTATTCTGGTTTCGTCTAAATTTTTGTCTTAATTTAAACGCTTCTCACGTTTATTATTTTTTATTCGTTCCTAGTATGATGTCTGTTTTGGTCAAGTAAAATAAAGAAGAGATGGGAAAAGGCCTGCAATTTAGGATAAAACAGATTTCTTATTTAGATTTACCAAACTGTAATCGATCATGTTTGTGCTATAAATGCTGGTACCCAGTTTACTTTACCCAGATACAATAAATGAGCAAGGAACAGAAATAATAAAGTCAATGTGTTAAACTTCTTATATCCTGTTGTTCTCTCCACCTGGTTTTAGCTCCTTCTACAGAGTCTCTGGATTCCTTAGGTGGTTCGAAAGGCCCTCATCTGCTAACTGAAAAGTTGGTGGTTCATGTCCACCAAGATATGGCTCAGAAGAAAAGCCTGGCAATCTACTTCTGAAAAATCAGTCACTGAAAATCTTATGGAGCAGAACTCTACTCTGACACACATGGGGTTGCCATGAGTCTGAACTGTCTCTTGATCGCCATGGGTTACCCAGTCTCTGCACTGTTTCCAAAGTGTTTTTCTAAGTGTGAATGTTTATATCACTCTCTGGCTTAAAGCATTCAGTGATTTCCTGTCTCCCATAGAGTCAAGTTCAGTCTCATTAGCTTCTTACTTACATAAAACTGTGCATGAACTGAGAGGCTCACATCACTGCATCCTCCCCCAAACGTTGGCCTGCAACAATATAAAATTATTTGTGGCTCATATTCTCTGTTCCTTCAGTGAGCAGGGTTTTACAGTAAGGATATATGGAGACATATGGGGCACCTGGACACTGTTGTCTCAGCGCAGCCCAGGCCACTCGACAGCAACTTCAACCATCAGCTCCTCAGACAAGGACAACCATGGCCTCTTTCAGGGTTTGCAGTCCAGCCTCAGCTTCTCTGTCTTTGCTTTTATTTCTACTTGCACCCACAGTCAACACCCAGGGAAGCGGCAGTCAAGAAATCAAAAGACATATTGCATTGGGCAAATATCCTGCAAAAGACCCCTTTAAAGTGTTAAAAAGCAAGGATGTCAACTTGAGGACTAAGATGCCACTGTGCATGTGAAAGCTAGACAATGAATAAGAAAGACTGAAGAAGAATTGAGGCATTTGAATTTGGGTGTTGGCTAAGAGTATTGAATATACCACGGACAGCCAGAAGAACAGGAGCCCTGGTGGTGCAGTGGTTAAGAGCTCCACTGTGAACCAAAAGGTCTGCAGTTCAAATCCATCAGACACTCCCTGGAAACCCTATAGGGCAGTTCTGCTCTGCCCTATAGGGTCGCTATGAGTTGGAATCGACTTGATTGCAATGGAGACAAACAAATCTTTCTTGAAAAATGTATAGCCAGTATGCTCCTTAGAAGGGAGGATGGCTTTGGGCATGTTATCAGGAGGGATCAGCCCCTGGAGGGGTTAAGTAGAGAGTGAAAAAGAGGAAGACTCAATGAGATGGACTGACACAGTGGCTGCAAAAATGGGCTCAAACATAGCAACAGTTATGAGGATGATGCAGGACCGGGCTGTGCTTAGTTCTGTTGTGCGTAGGTTCACTATGAGTCAGAACTGCCCAGACAGTACATAACAACAACAAACAGTGTTAGTATCATTCTTTTTTGGCTTATTTTCATACATTTCAATAAACCCATTATTATGGTTATGAATTTTGTTTATATGTCCCCCTCCTAACTACACGCTGAGTTTCTTGAGGTTGGGACTATCCTGCATACATTTGTATACCTCGCATCTGGCACAGGTCTAGCAGACAGCAGCATTTACAAAGTTTATTTACTGAGATGCAGGCTTCTAAATTTCCTAAACCATAAACAGAATCATTTAAGCCCATTTGAATGTATTATTAATAAGCATTGAAGGATTCCTTTCCATGTCATATACTTTTGAGCATGCCATGAACTCCTGGTTATGATCTGTGCCTACTCTCATAAAAAGCTCAAGGGAAGGTCATGGGAAGTTGTTGTTTTCAGCTGCTGTCCTCTCAGCTCCCAACTTATGGCAACCCCATGTACAACTGTAGGAAATACTGCCTGGTTCTGCACCATCCCCATGATAGATTGCAGACCACACCATTGTGATCCACAAGGTTTTGATCAGCTGATTTTTGAAAGTAGATTGCCAGATCTTTCTTCCTAGTCTGTATCGGTCTGTAAATTCTGCTGAAACCTGTTCAGCATCATAGCAACACACAAGCCTCCGCTGATAGACCAGGGGTGGTTGCGCATGAGGTGCGTTGGCCGGGAATTAAACCAGGGTAGGTTGCATGGAAGTGCTGACTATCTTATTCTGATTCATTCGACCCAATCTCCATAATTCTGAGATCCTTTAATTTTCCTTGGTAGTTCATTCCACTGCTTAGTTTACTATACATAAGACTCACCCCTCTAAATATATATTTCAAGTGATTTTTAGTATATAAACGGGGTTGGGCAACCATCACCACTTTCTAATTTCAGAACATTTTCCTCACCCCCCAAAAAAACATCATATGCATTAGCAGTTACTCCCCATTTGGGCCTCTCCTCAGCCCCTAAAAACAACTAATATACTTTTTGTTTCTATGAATTTGCCTGTTCTGGACATTTTATACACATGCAGCTTTTTGTGCATGATTTTTTTTACTTAGCTTTATGTTTTCAGGATTCATCCGTATTGTAGCATGTATTAGAACTTCATTCCTTTTAATGGTCAAATAATATTCTATTGTATGTATATGCCATTCATCAGTTGAGGGACACTGGGTTATTTCTACATTTTTGTTGTTATGATTAGTATCACTATTAACATTCATGTACAGGTTTTTGTGTGGACATATCTTTTTAGTACTCTTGGCTAAATACCCAGGAGTGGAATTGCTGGATCATGTGTTTAACCTTTTGAGGAAATGCCAAACTGTTTTCCAAAGCAGCAATTCATGTGTGAGGGTTACGATTTCTCCACATCCTTGCCAATACTTCTTTTACTTTTTATTTTATTGTGCTTTAGGTGAAAGTTTACAAATCAAGTCAGTCTTTCATGAAAAAATTTATATACACCTTGCTATGTGCTCCTAGTTGCTCTTCCCCTAATGACAGCACACTCCTTCTCTCTACCCTGTATTTCCGTGTCCATTCAGCCAGCTTCTGTCTCCCTGTGCCTTCTCATCTCCCTTCCATACAGGAGCTTTCCACATAGTCTCATCTGTCTACTTGATCCAAGAGACTCACTCCTCACCAATAAGCCCAATCCCTGTCTGAAGAGTTGGCTTTGGGAACGGTTCCAGTCTTGGGCTAACTGAGTCCTTCTAGTCTCGGTCAGACCATTCAGTCTGGTGTTTTTACTAGAATTTGAGCTCTGCATCCCACTGCTCACCTGCTCCATCGGGGATTCACTGTTGTGTTCCCTGTCAGGGCAGTCATCGGTTGTAGCCGGGCACCATCTACTTGATCTGGTCTCAGGTTGATATAGTCTTTGATTTAAGTGGCCCTTTCTGTCTCTTGGAATCATAATTACCTTGTCTCTTCAGTGTTCTTCCTTCTCCTTTGCTCCAGGTGGGTTGAGGCCAACTGATGCATCTTAGATGGCTGCTTGGTGGCCTTTAAGACTCCAGAAGCCACTCATCAAAGTGGGACGCAGACTGTTTTCTTAATAGATTTTATTATGCCATTGACCTAGATGTCACCTGAAACAATGGTCCCCAGACACCTGCCTCTGCTACTCTGGGCTTTGAAGCATTCCGATTTATTCAGGAAACTTCTTTGCTTTTGGTTTAGTCCAGTTGTGCTGACCTCTTCTGTATTGTGTGTTGTCTTTCCTTTCACCTAAAATAGTTCTTATCTGCTATCTAATTAGTGAATACCCCTCTCCCTCCCTCCCTCCCCACCCTCGTAACCATCAAAAAATATTTTCTTTGGTGTTTAAACTATTTTTTAAGTTCTTATAATAGTGACCTCATACAGTATTTGTCCTTTTGCAACTGACTAATTTCACTCAGCATGATGCCTTCCAGATTCCTCCATGTTATGAGATGTTTCATGGGTTGATCATTGTTCATTATCGATGCTTTATTTTCATTGTGTGACTATACCATAATTTATCCATTCATCCATTTGCTTCCATCTTCTTGCTATTGTAAACAGTGCTGCAAAAAACATGGGTGTGTATATATCTGTTTGTGTAAAGACTCATTTCTCTAGGATATATTCTAAGGAGTGGGATTGCTGAATCTTATGGTAGTTCTATTTCTGGCTTTTTAAGGAAGCACCAAATCGATTTCCAAAGTGCTTGTACCATTTTACATTCCCAGCAGCAGTGTATAAGTATTCGTCTCTCTACAACCTCTCCAAAATTTATTATTTTGCATTTTTTGGATTAACGCCAGTCTTGATGGAGTGAGATGGAATCTCATTGTAGTTTTGATTTGCATGTCTCTCTTTTTTTTTAATGGCTAATGATCGTGAGCATTTCCTTGTGTGTCTGTTAGTTATCTGATGTCTTCTTTAGTGAGGTGTCTGTTCATAACCTTTGTCCATTTTTTAATTGGGTTTTTGTCTTTTTCTTGTTGAGTTTTTCCAGTATCATGTAGATTTTAGAGTTCAAATGCTGACTGGAAATGTCATAGCTAAAACTTTTCCCCAGACTATATATAATCTTTCTAATCTTTTGTGAAGTCTTTGGATGTGCATAGGTGTTTGATTTTTAGGAGTTTCTAGTTATCTAGTTTCTCTTCTAGTGTTTGTGTGTTGTTAGTGATGTTTTGTATGCTCTTTATGCCATGTATTAGGGCTTCTAGTGTTGTCCCTATTTTTTTCTTCTATGATCTTTATCACTTTAGATTTTATATTTAGGTCTTTGATCCATTTTGAGTTAGTTTTTGTGCATGGTGTGAGGTCTGGGTCTTGTTTCATTTTGTTGCAGATGGATATACAGTTATGCCAGCACCGTTTGTTAAAGAGATTGTCTTTCCCCCATTTAACTGACTTTGGGCCTTTGTCAAATATCAGCTGCTGATATGTGGATGGATTTATGTCTGGATTCTCATTTCTATTCCATTGGCCTCTGTATCTGTTGTTGTACCAGTACCAGGCTGTTTTGACTACTGTGGCAGTATACTATATTCTAAAATCAGGTAGTGTGAGGGCTCGCACTTTGGTCTTCTTTTTAAGTAATGCTTTACTTCTCTGGGGCCGCTTTCACTTCCAAATGAAGTTAGTGATTTGTTTCTCCATCTCGTTAAAAAATGTCTTTGGAATTTGGATCGGAATTCCATTGTATCTATAGATCGCTTTTGGTCGAATAGACATTTTCACAACGTTGAGTCTTCCTATCCATGAACAAGGTATGTTTTTCCACTTGTGTAAGTCTCTTTTGGTTCCTTGCAGTAGTGTCTTATACTTTTCTTTTACGTCTTTTGTTAGATTTATTCCTAAGTATTTTATCTTCTTGGAGGCTACTGTAAACGGCATTGATTTGGCGATTTCCTCTTTGATGTTCTCTTTGTTGGTGTAGAGGAAACCAGCTGATTTTTGTATGTTTATCTTGTATCCTGATACTCTGCTTAACTCTTCTATTAGTTTCAGTAGTTTTCTTGAGGATTCTTTAGGTTTTTCTTTGAATAAAATCATGTCATCTGCAAATAGAGGTACTTTTACCTCTTCCTTACCAATCTGGATGCCTTTTATTTCTTTTTCTAGCCTAATTGCTCTGGGTGGGTAGGACCTCCAGGGCAATGTTGAACAAGAGTGGTGATATAAGGCATCCTTGTGTGGTTTCCATTTTCAAGGGGAGTGCTTTCAGATTCTCTCCATTAGGATGATGTTACCTGTTGGCTTTGTATAAATGCCCTTTATTATGTTGAGGAATTTTCCTTCTATCCCTATTTTGCTGAGAGTTTTTATCACGAATGCGTGTTGGACTTTGTCAAATGCCTAGTCTTCATCAATTCGTAAGATCATGTGGTCAATTCATAAGATCATCTTTTGTTTTATTTAGATGATTGATTTCATTGGTTGTTTTTCTAATGTTGAACCATCCCTGCATACATGGTATGAATCCCATTTGGTCATGGTGAATGACTTTTTTGATATGTTGTTGAGTTCTATTGGCTAGAATTTTGTTGAGGATTTTTACGTCTCAGTTTATGAGGGATATAGGTCTGTAATTTTCTTTTTATTGTGGAGTCTTTATCTGGTTTTGGTATTAGGGATATGGTGACATCATAGAATGAGTTTGGGGGTATTTCATTCTTTTCTATGTTCTGAAATACCTTTAGTATTCTCTGAAAATTTGGTAGAACACTCCAGTGAAGCACTCAGGGTCACGGCTTTTTTTTTTTTTTTTACAAAGGTCTGAAATCAGTTAAATGGGGAAAAGAAAGTCTTTTTAACAAATGATGTTGGCATAACTGGATATCCATCTGCAAAAAAATGAAACAAGACCCATACCTCACACCATGCACAAAAACATACTCAAAATGGATCAAAGACCTAAATATAAAATCTAAACTGATAATGATCATGGAAGAAAAAATAGGGATGTTAGGAGCCCCAATACATGGAATAAACAGTATACAAAACATTACTAAAGATGAGGAAGAAAAACTAGATAACTGGGAGTTCCTAAAAATCAAACACCTATGCTCATCCAAAGACTTCATCAAAAGGGTAAGAAGATTACCTACAGACTGGGAAAAAGTTTTTAGCTTTGACATTTCTGATCAATCCCTGATCTCTAAAATCTATGTGATATTGTGAAAACTCAATTACAAGAAGACAAATAACCCAATTAAAAACTGGGCAAAAGACATGAACAGACACTTCACTAAAGAAGACATTCACGTAGCTAACAGATACAGGAGGAAATGCTCAGGATCATTAGGCATTAGATGATTAGATCATAAGCCATTACAGAAATGCACATCAAAACTATAATGAGGCAGTGAAACCTTCAGCATCACGGCTTTTTTTGTTGTTGTTGGGAGTTTTTTGAATATCTTTTCAATCTCTTGTTATGGGTCTAGTTAGTTGTTCTACCTCTGTTTGTGTTAGTTTAGGTAGGTAGTGTGTTCCTAGGAATTCATCCATTTCTTCTAGATTTCAAATTTGTTAGAGTACAATTTTCACAGCAATCTGATATGATTCTTTTAATTTCAGCTAGGTCTGTTGTAGTATCACCCACCTTATTTCTTATTAGGATTATTTGCTTCCTCTCCTCTTTTTTTTTTTTTTTGGTCAGTTTGGCCAATGGTTTATCAATTTTTTGATTTTTGTCAAAGAACCAGCTTTTGGTCTTGTTAATTCTTTCAACTGTTTTTCTGTTTTCTATGTCCTTTAGTTCTGCACCAATTTTTATTTTTTCTGGTGCCTGAGGGTTTTGTTGTTGTTGTTGTTCTCTTTCTATTTGTTCAAGCCGTAGGGATAATTCTTTGATTTTGGCCCTTTCTTCTTTTTTACGTGTACATTTATTGATATAAATTGACCTCTGAGCACTGCTTTCACTGTGTCCCAAAGGTTCTGATAGAAAGTGTTTTCATTCTTATTGGATTCTATGAATTTCTTTATTCCACCCTTAATGTCTTCTATAATCCTGCCTTTTTTGAGCAGGATGTTGTTCAGTTTCCAAGTGTTTGATTTCTTTTCCCTGCTTTTTCTGTTATTGATTTCCACTTTTATGGCCTTATGGTCAGAGAAGGTGCTTCGTAATATTTCAATGGTTTGGATTCTGCTAAGGCTTGCTTTATGACTTAATTTGTGGCCTATTCTAGAAAATGTTCCATGTGCACTAGAAGAGAAAATATACTTAGTTGCTGTTAGGTGGAGTGTTCTGTACATGTCTATGAGGTCAAGATGGTTGATTGTGGCATTTAGATCTTCTGTGTCTTTATTGAGCTTCTTTTTGGATGTCCTCTGTCCCTCACTGAAAGTGGTGTGTTGAAATCTCCTACTATTATTGTTGAGCTGTCCATCTCACTTTTCAATGCTGATAGAGTTTTTTTTTTTTTTTTTTATGTATCTTGCAATGATTATATCATCTTGGTATATTTCCCTTTAATCCTTGTGTAATTTCCTTCCTTATCCTTTATGATGAATTTAACTTTAAAGTCTGTTTTGTCAGAAGTTAATATTGCCACTCCTGCTGTTTTCTGATTGTTGTTTGCTTGATATATTTTTTTCCGTCCTTTGAGTTTTAGTTTGTTTGTGTCTCTAAGTCTCAGGTGTGTCTCTTGTAGGCAGCATATAGACGGATCATGGTTTTTAATCCATTTTGCCACTCTCTGTGTCTTTATTGGTGCATTTAGTCCATTTACATTCAGTGTAATTATGGATAGGTATGAATTTAGTGCTATCATTTTGGTGTCTTTTTTTTGTGTGTGGTTGACAGTTGCTTTTTCCCATTTTACTTTTTGTGCTGAGTATATTATCTTTATATATTGTCTTTTCCTCATATTTGTTGTTGTTAATTTTGTTTCTGCTGAGTATTTTTTTCTTGTATTTTATTTTAATGTTAGGATCATTTGTCTCCTTTGTAGTTACCTTATTATTTACCCTTAATTTTCTAAATTTAAACCTGGCTTTTATTTCTTTGTATTGCCTTGTCTTCCTCTCCGTATGAAAGATCTAGGACTACATTTCTTAGTCCCTTTTATTGTTTTAATGTTGTCTTTTTTTACACAGTAACATTGCTGTTTCCCTGTTTTGAGTGGTTTTTTATCTTTATTTATTTTTGTGATTTCCCTGTCTGGGTTGACATCTGATTGCTCTGCCCGGTGTTCGAGTCTTGGGTTGATATCTGATATTATCGATTTTCTAACCATAGAACTCCCTTTAGTATTTCTTGTAATTTTGGTTTGGTTTTTATGAATTCCCTAAACTTCTGTTCATCTGGAAATGTCCTAATTTCACCTTCATATTTGAGAGGCAGTTTTGCTGGATATATGATTCTTTGTTGGCAATTTTTTTCCTTCGATGCTGTATATAAGTCACGCCATTGCCTTCTTGCCTGCATTGTTTCTGCCGAGTAGCCCAAGCTTATTCTTATTGACTCTCCTTGGTAGGTAATTTTTCGTTTATCCCTAGCTGCTCTTAAACTTCTCTCTTTACCTTATAATTAATGCCTACATATTAATTATAATATGTCTTGGTGGCTTTCTTTCAACAGCTGCCTTATGTGGAGTTCGATGAGCATCTTGGATAGATGTCTTCTCATCTTTCACAATATCAGGGAAATTTTCTGGCAACAAATCCCCAACAATTCTCTCTGTATTTTCTGTTATCTGTCCCTATTCTGGAACTCCAATCACTTGTAGGTCATTTCTCTTGATAGAGTCCCACATGATTCTTGTTTTCTTCATTTTTTAAAAATTCTTTTATCTGATTTTTCTTCAAATATATTGGTGTGAAGTTCTTTATCTTCAGGTTCAGAAATTCTGTCTTCCAGTTGCTCAATTCTACTCCTCTGACTTTCTGTGGCATTGTCTAATTCTGTAATTTTATTGTTAATCTCCTGAATTTCTGATTGCTGTCTGTCTATGGATTTTTCCAGCTTATTAAATTTTTCATTATGTTTCTGAATAACTGTATGTTCCTTGGCTTGTTCTGCATATTGCCTGATTTTCTTCCTGATGTCTTGAAGGATTCTGTATATTAATCTTATGTATTCTGTCTCCAGTAATTCCAGGAAGGCACTTTCATCTAGAAGATCCCTGGATTCTTTGTTCTGAGAGCTTGTAGAGGTGATCATCGTCTGTTTCTTTATGTGACTTGATATTGAATGTTGTCCCCGAGCTGTCTATAAGTTATTGTATTAGTTTATTTTAAGTTTGCTTATTGTATCGTAGTTTCTTGCTTTGTTTTGTTTTGATGTGCTAAATGGGTTGCTTGAGTGAGCTAGCTTGATTATTTTTGCCTTTCGAGCTCTACATCCTATCTCCAGATGGCCAGAGCTGTTACCACATATATTAATAGGAGACCATTCACTTGTATGAATTCAGCTCAGGTGTCCAGGTAGCTGATCATCAAGAGTGTGGTACAGGCTCTGTCCTACAGTCTTAGAGGGGCAGGGGTGATTTTTGTAGATACTGGTATCTGATTGCAGCAGGGGTATCTGAAAAGGCAGGGGACTGAGAATTGTCCCCAAGTGTCTCTGAGGAAAGTGTGTCCCTGATCCCTACAGCATGAAGGTGGGTGGGTTCTGCAGATGGACCTTGGGCACCCAATGCTTTTGGTTGTAAGGACTAGGAGGCACCACTCATCCTTGGACCCCTGTCACAGGTGTCTAGGTGACATGGGTGGAGCCACCAGTCCTCAGGCCCCTGATGTGGGTAGGTTAGGAGTCTGTCTAATAGGCAAAGTGGTGTCAAACATCACAAACTCACCTCTCTACCGCATAGCTGAAACAGTTGAAGTCAGATCTCAAGTACATACACCTTTGCAGTCTGCCAAGGGCCTAATCTCCTGAAATTGGCCCACACAGGTCCATGCAGGGTGAAAGGTATTCAAAGTCTGTGGACTGTTTATGCCTGGACAGCAGCCACTTCTGTCCTAAGCTCCCCAGCTTAGTGAAAGTGGTAGATTATTTTTCCCCCAATTATTAGTATATTTGTTCTCCAAGGCAGGGAGAATGGCTCAGAATGTTCAGCAGAATCTATCGCAGGCCCAGGGAAATTGAAGCCACTGAAGCTGGCTTAGGGACTGGAGGTGTGATAAAATAAATGCAAGTACTTAGCTTTTGCTGATAACCCTGTTCTTCTCTGGTTCCTGAGCTGTGAGTAGACTGTGTGACTCACTGTCTCTCCCTGATGAGTCCATGTCCCAAATGGTACATCCAGCCCCACTGCATTCACTCCAGGGGATTGTGCCTGAGGGGTGCTGGTTCCTACCAAGTCAGGTCCTGCAGCTCCTCACCACTTCTGAACCGTCTCTTCCTCCCCCTGCCACTCAGTCCAATTTCCTAACTTTGCCTTTGATGTTCAGGACTCCTAGCTTGTCATATATATAATTGTTTTACTTTTTTTTTCAGGTCTTTATTGTAAAAGGGATCACTGGAAGCTTCTGACTACTCTGCCATCTTGGCCCCGCCTCCTGGACTAGCCAATACTTCCTAATCTGTCTTTTTTTATTTTGGTCAACCTAACTGGGGTGAAATGGAATCTCCTTGTGGTTTTGATTTGTATTTCCCTGTTGACTAAAAATGTTAAGCACCTTTTCATATACTTATTGGCTATTCGTACATCTTTTTTTTTTTTTTTTTTTTTGAGAAATGCCTATTCAGATCCTTTGCCCATTGTCAAATTTGGTTGTCTTTTTATTATTGTGTTTTAAGAATTCTTAATATATGCTGGATATATATCACTTATCAAATACATGATTTACAAATATTTTCTCATTCTGTGGGTTGTCTTCTTGCTTTCTTGATAGTGTCCTTTGAAGCACAAAAGTTTCTAATGTTGATGAAGTCTCATTTATTTATTTGTCGTTTGTACTTTTGGAGTCACATTTAAGAAAACATACCTAAACCAAGGTAACAAATACTTTTTTCTTTTCTTCTAAGAAATGATATATGTATTCCCTATCATGATAGACGCTTCCTCTACAGCTCTCCTCATTTCTTTCTGAACCCTAAAGACAATCTCCTTTAACATCTATAATTCTACCAAGAGTCTCTTGAATGTATTTGAGGCTTTTAGTATCAAGCACCTCAAAACCCTTCCAGCCTCTATCCATCACCCCAATTCCAAAATCACTTCAATATATTTAGATATTTGTCACAGTATCACTTCCCTTACCAGATCAAAATCTGCCATAACAAAATACCACAAATCAGGTGGCTTATAAGAACAGAAATTTATTTTCCTATAATTCTGGAGGCTAGGAGTCTGAAATCAGGGTGTCATCTATATAGGTTTCTTCTGAGGGTTCTGCAGGAGAAACTGTTACATGCCTCTCTCCTGGATTCTGGTGGTTCCCAGCAGTCCTTGGTGTTCCTTTACTTGCAGCTCTGCCTTCTGTGATTGCTACCTCCATTGTCACATGGCCATCTTCCTTCTGTATGTGTCTTTCTGTGTTTCTTCTCCTCTTGTATAAAACCAACATTCATGTTGAATTAGTATCACCCTGCTCCAGTATGACCTCATGTTAATTAACAAGATCATGTTCACAGCTATTGGGTTTTAGGACTTCAGCATATGTTTTGGGAGACACAATCCAATCACACTACCTAACTTATCTGTAGATTCAACAAAATCCCTATCAAAACTCCAGCTGATTTTTTCTTTTTTTTTAGCAGACATTGAGAAGACGATCCTAAAATGCAAAGCACTAAGAATAGCCACAACAATCTTGAAAAAGAACAAAGTTGGAAGTCTCATACTTTCTGATTTCAAAATTTACAACATAGTTACTGTAATCAAGATAGTGTGGAACTGACATAAGGATAGACATATAGATCAATGGAATGGAATAGAATCAAGCCTTAAACCCTTGAATTTATGATAAATTGATTTTTGACAAGGGTGTCAAGACAATTAAGTGTGAGAAAGAATAGTCTTTTCAGCAAATGGTTTTGGGACAATGGATATGTACATGCAAAACAATGAAGTTGGATCCTTGCCTCAATTATTGGTTTTTCAACTCCAGAATTTTTTCTTGGCTCTTCTTCTTCTTTTTTTAATTTCTATCTTTTTATTGATATTGTCTATTTGGCAAGACATCATGCTCATACTCGCCTTTAGTTCTTTATAATAGCTAATTTTAAAGTCTCTGCCCATAAGCCAATACCTGGGCCTCACGGACAGTTATTTTGACTGCATTTTCTTGCATGTGGGCTGTTTCTTTCATGTGTCATGGTATTTTATGTTGTTGAAAACTGGGCATTTAAAATAATAAAAAAGGCAACTCTGGACATTACTCCCCTCCCTGAAGGTTCGTTGTTGTGGCTGTTTAATGTTGTTGCTGCTATTAGTTTGTATGGTGACTTTCTTGAACTAATTCTGCAAAGTCTGTATTTTTGTCATGTGTGGCCAGTGAAGTCTTTGTTAGTTTAGTGGCCAACTAATGCTTGTAAAGAGATTTCTTTAAATGTCTTGAGAAAATAAGTCTGCCAGCATTTGTTGAGGGGTTCAGTGTGCATGTTGGGGCGTACGTTCAGTGGTTTACCACAGGCATACGATCCAGTGGTTTACAATTCTGCTTTAGTCTTGAGTTACACAGAGTCTTAAGGCCAGTCTGAGGTGAGAGATTAGGGATTTCTCAGGTGTTTCCTAGGAAATGCATATAGCCTAGCATATGTATATGATTTTCCAGGAATATGTCAGAGCTTTTCATATTCTTCTATGAACATCGTATTCTCCAGGTTTTCCTTTATATTTTTGTTTAGTCTCTTTTTTGTCCCCACTGTTATCCCTGTCTTAGTCACCTGTGATGTTAAACAGTCGCTGCAAGTGCCCTAAGGAAAAGCCTGTTCTCAGTGAGTGAACTCTGACTCAGGTCAAACAAAGTTGAGCCCTGTGAATTAGGATTTCCAGGGAGCCAAATAATGACAATTTTTCTGTGAATGGAGCTCTTTTGGGCCCCCCTCCCAGGTCCATTTTGCCACTTCCAGTGGCTGCGAGGTTGCTTGTTCTCACAGGTACCATAGTTGTGAGGCTGCTGGTTTTCATGGCTACCATGCAATGGCGGAAAAGGGGATAGGAATAGGGCAAGTTAAAATGTCACCAAGCTCACTGTTCTTACTGAGATTTAGTCTTTTTTTTTTCTAGATTACACACTCCTCGGATTGTTGCAAGCCTTTAGTCAATTTGCAGAGTTCTGAAAACATTGATTTTTATTATTTTTGACAGTGTTCTCATTGCTTTTATGGAGGAGCAGATTTTTAGATATCCTAACTCTGCCATTCGAGAAGTGTTCTCCATCTGACTTGTTAAAAAAATACTCTGAATGTGCTCTCTCTAGAGTTACAGCATCTTTCAGGTGATGAATTTGACATAGGAAAAGCATGATGGCCTCCTTTTGGGGGTTATGTACTGTTGAATTAACGATTTCCAGGAATCACCCTGAACTGAGATATTAAACTGGACCTGCCCCCCACAAATTCACATAGTGGTAGTCATTAGATGATTTTCTGTACTTCAGTGTGCCATATATATCCTCCCCTCACTTTCTGTTCCTCAAGGTATAATCTGGCCAACCTCATTAAGAAATCTGCCATGGTATTTCAATGGGAGATGAAACCCCCTTGCCCACAACCTTCCCCCACTTCCTCCTTCTAGGTAACGAGTTTTAACAGCTTTCTAGGTGCTCCTTGGAAACTCTATGGGGCAGTTTTACTCTGTCTTACAGGGTCGCTATGAGTTGGAATCGACTCGACAGCACTGGGTGGGTTTTGGGTTTAGAGATAATTTGCTTTAGTTTTCTAACTCAAATGAAGGATTTATACAATGAATGTATCAGGCTAGGTGAATAAGAGGTTAGGATCACCCTGCTCCAGTATGACCTCTTATTAGCTAATAACAAGGTCACATTCACACGTACCAGCTCCACTTGAGTAAAACTCTTGGTCCTTACCCCATACCTTCCCACAGTGACTGGTGAGTTTGGAAGGAGGAATTTGTCCGTGCAGTCAAATTCTTTCCCTTTTTCTGAATCTGCTGCAGAGGGAACACGTTCTGCCCTGACCTTCCGTTTTTAGACTCTTCCATTCTTGGGGAAGTCTGCAGTCTTCCAGCACTGCCACAGTAGTTAATTGGGGCAAAACATATTCACAGAATTTTGACTTCTCTGTTGTCTCTGAAATCATGCCCTTCAGATTACTGCTTATTCTACTTATGTTTAACGCTAGACCTATATAAAGCCTCTTTCTCAACCTAGGGTATAACTTACTCTTTCTAAATCGGAAATGAGAACTACTTTTGAAAAAGATTCAATCAGAATGTTAAATTATTGCATTAGCTAAACTCGAAACAAAACCTCTTGAGCAAGCCATATGATGGAATTGACAATGAATGCAACATGAAGTGCCAAGCTTTTTGAGGATCTCAGGCATATTTGGACTTGCTTAGCATCGGTGTTTTTTTTTAATCACTCTGGGAAGTGGTGTGGCAGAAAATAAGCCTGAGAGGAAGTGTGCCTGAATAGCCAAAGGAACCTCTGGAAACAATCAAAGCAGGCTAAGCCACAAAGCTCCTGATATACCTTCAGGATACTCTGTGCTGCTTCTCTGAGCTCTCACTTCACAAAATGTGGAGGCTGCTTTCTTCCACTTTAGATTTATGTTGGTTTAGATCCACAGATTATCTCCACCAGGCTTTAAAATGCCTCATGTGCAATGTCTGAAAGGGAGTGATTATCATTGGATTATCCTGTATCTGTGCAATGTCAAATGAAAAGTTCACTAATTTGGGCAGAAGTTCCAAGGCTTAGTCTTAATGAAAGACATATACACAGTGATTTAAAGGGAAAGAAAGACTATTTACCGATATACTAGTCCTATAGACTCTAGACCTTTAAAATGTTCCCAGAAAAGATTCCTTGGAGATTAAAAAAAGTCTTTTGAAACTGGTTTCAGAAGAATTGTTATGATATCAAATAGGTTATTTTAATTTATCTAATAATATAACTCAAGGCATCCTGGTGGCACAGCGGTTAAGCATTCAGCTGTTAGCCAAAATGTTGATGATTAGAAGCCACCCAGTGGCTCTGTGTAAGAAAGACCTGTTGATCTGCTTCTGTAAAGATTACAGTCAATTAAACCCTATAGGACAGTTCTACTCTGTCACATGGGGTTGCTATGAGTTGGAATTGACTCAACAGCACCCAGCAACTATAGTATAACATGTTTTAAAATCCAATTTATAAAGCTTATAATTGTCTTTATATACTGGAGTGGAATGGAGAGAGCTTGAGTCTGGGTCACATTTGGTTCAAAAGATCATTCTACCCTTTCATTTATGTGACTCCTTGAACAAATTACTTAACCTTCTGAGCCTCCTTTCTTTTTTGTTTTTTCTTGTAAAGTGGTTGTTTTAAGAATTAAATTATATTAAATGAAATCATTTTTAGTTATATTAAATATATTAGCTTAGTGTCTGACGCACACTAGGCACTCAGTAAAAATCGTATTGAATTAGAACCTTATCTCTATGAACACGTCCTCGCCTACTTCCATTATTCATCTAAATGGAAAGCTGAAACCATTTTTCGAGTCACTTTTGTAATTGTAGAGTTACTAAATGGCCATACTTACCACCAGAAGAGTAGAAATGAGCATATATCCAATGTATACTAAATTTTTGGAAATTAGGAAGACAGATAATAAGTTTCAATAAATGAGTATGTGTCTAACTCATATTTTGCTATCAAGTGCTGGGAGCATGGTAGACTTCTCCATAAAGAGTCTGCTGCATGATAGTCCCAGTGCCAGGCACTCTGCACATTGCTGAAGATGAGGGACTCTCCTTCCCATAGGCTTCATCTTTCCATGTGGAAGGAGCTCCACTAGAGTAAAACTCCTAGTCTCTTACCCACTACTCTCCCACAGTGCTCCCTAGATGATTGGTGAATTTGGAAGGAGAATTTTTTCCGCTGTAGTCAAACTCTTCCTCTTTTTCTGAACATGCCTGCATGAAGGAACACATTCTGCCCTGATCTTCTATTTAAGCTTCTTCCCTGTTGGGGATGTTTATAATTCCCCGGCCCTGCCTGTGACTGAGTGGTAATTGTTGTATTTGAGGATCCAGTATTAGGACGCCATTATCACTGCTCACCTTAAGACAACCCCCCAATCCACATTAGCAATAAAAGTGATATTTTGATTTCCACATGCCCAACTCATGATTCTATGTCTCAGTCATTTCTAAAGTTGGAAGGGGAAATGTTTTATTATTCTTAGCTTTTCAGAAATATACATGTAAACCACTCTGCTGACTTGCTAGCTTCTATCTGCATAACAGCAAGATCTCAATCCATCTCTCTCAATGTGTTCCTCCCTCAGTATTTCCGTGTTTTTCCAAAGTGGTGCCTCAAATATGCCCACAATCTGTTCTCAAACTGTAGTTGTCATTTAGGGTCCAGTCTTCTTATTCTTATGTACTTGCTCTCAAGTTTCTATAATTGCTGACCAAGAAGGCTGATTATTACCACCACATATGTTTTTCTCCAAGAAAAATATCTCCAGATGTTCCTGAAGCTACTGCCATTGGACTGCCAAAGTGCTGTAGGGCTCCAGCAGGAAGTAGTGGGAAGAATGGCCTCCTCCTCAAATCTATGCTTCATCTTAACAAAAAAAATTCACAGAGATCCCTTTCTTGGGTCTAATATTTTAGAGAATTTTTCATGAAACAGAGTTTTAGTCACTCTTTGGACCTCACTTCACTGATCGTAGGGGCTTAACCTTAGACCAAGACCTCTGTTGGGAACAAACATCATGGCATCACTGCCATTCTCCTCCTCTCACAGAATCAGATCCCAACCACACACTCCCTTCTCCTACCCAATTTACAAAATAGAAGCTCTTATGAATATTACTTATTGCAATTGGATACCTGGGCACGATTGTCAGAGTGAAGGTTAATGGATAGTGGCCTAGTGATGGAACATATAAACCCTAATTTAGCCTGCCTTAAATCATAGATTGTATATTTTTTATTTCTTTTCACTCTCCTCTGAACATTGCTATGTGTTTACCACTATTGGGGAAGAAGGGTTGTATATGTTTGTGTTTCTATAACCTGATATTATAGTTTTATTCATGGATGCACAGAAGCAGAATTTGATTTTCTGTATTTACCATTGTTTACCAAAATCGAACCTAACTGGTTGCTGTTGAGTTGATTCCTACTCATAATGACCCTGTAGGTCAGAGTAGAACTGCCCTATAGAGTTTCCAAAGAGCAGCTGGTGGATTCGAACTGCCAGCTTTTTGGTTTGCAGCCAGGCTCTTAACCATTGCGCCACCAGGCCTTCCTACCATTGCTTAGCCAAGCACATTTTCATGAAAATTATTCTATAAAAATAACAATATTCATTTAATTAAGAGACAATTGGAGAGCCAGAAAACACATACTTGCTCTCCTAGGTAGGTGCAGGTGTTTGGAGGCAGCCCAAGCCTCAGGTTGTGCTATCCCAAAGAATCAGAGACCTAAAATTGCCTCCTTTCTTTCCCCTTGGCTGACTTCCTTTAATTCATGAAATTGGTCCCCTAGGCTGAGAACTCATTTTAAAGTAGGGTGTGTATATATGCATGGGTAAGAGTGAGAGACTTGGACAGAACAATAAGGAGACAGCATGACCTATATGCCTGGAAAGTCGTTTTTTAATCCTGAAATTTCTCATTGTCATGAAAAATAGTACAGTGGCCATTATAAATTAGCTGTACCACAATCCTTGGTTCCATAAGAATAAGGTAATTTTCAAATAAAATGAAAAACATAAGAGAGAAAAATCTCATGCTAAACTATGTGCACATTTTCCAAACCAAACCAAACCCACTGCCGTGGAGTTGATTCTGACTCATAGCAACTCCGTAGGTTCTACAGCTGTAGGTCTTTACAGAAGCAGACTGCCACATCTTTCTGCCACAGATCCGCTGGTGGTTTCAAACTACCAACCTTTCAATTAGTAGTCAAGTGCTTTAACCACTGCATCACCAGGTAAATACCACATGACTTTAAAGCCAATCAGCAATCAGCTCTCTGTTGTTCTTCCCAATGAAGAGGAGTAATGAGTTGTGGCAATTGTAGGTTTAAATCTGATGGGTCAAGAGGCACTTGTTCTCGCTCATGAAAGGCTTCTTAGAGAAAGCACAATTGCAAGAGATGCTTCCATAGCATCTTTTAAAACTTTCAAAGCAAATTAACAAAAGTGGATGTAAAGATCATGGGAACATTTGATTGTTTTGTGTATGAATAGTGTGATTATCACCATAGAAACACTGTTCTTAACCTCTGAATTTGCAGCTTAGGAGTGAGAAGGTAGAAGGTAGATGGAGGAATCAGGTAGAATGCATTTGTGTGTTGAGTCAAGGTTTTTTTTTCCCTCTTCACTTTATTGAGAGGCGAAAACAAATTTTCTTCTGGCCTAAAAGGGAAATATTTAGACATATGGGTCACAAAAGCTGCTTATGCTCAAAATATTTCTTTAAAGCTGTGACCAAAATTACGAGGCCCTGGAAAAACTCAGCCTGCACTCATTTGATTAGGCCTGGGACAGTGTCCCAGCAGCCCTGTCATCCTCCTCCACCTGGCTGAGGCATATCCTCTGTACAGTGTGTGCAGCTTTCTTTGGCTGCTGTTTCATTACTAAACAAAGCCAGTTGCACATGTGGGCCAGCCACAGGAGGCCTGAGCCCACACTACCCTGTCTGAGTGGACTTTTCCACTTGGTGTTTGATTTGGCCTGGTCTGTGCAATGTCTTGCCAAACCTATAAGCTCCCGTCAGAAGTCACTCATCCCTGGATGAGAAATACCCCTCGTACTGCTGTCAGAAAGCTGGTCTTTCACTCTAAGCCTGGTGGGATGGATGCCTGTTTGGCCAGACATCCATCCCACCAAGAAGCCAGGTTTTCTTCTATGAAGAACGTGTCTGCAGTGGATGGTTGTGGTGTTGCCCAGTTTTATCCACTTAAAAAGCGAGAAACTCATAAATGTATTCTGAAAAGCCGTCCACTTAAAAATACTGCAGGCAATGACTATTCCTGTTCAGCAGCCCAAGTAAAAGATGAGACATGGGGCAGGATGTCTCCTTAGAATCAGAATTCTGTGTTTGGGTCAGTGGACAGCCTTAGAAAGTTACCAAAGTGTTCTTCTACAATCCCTGTCTGCACATACACAGACACTCAAAGGGTGCAGTTGTCTTGGCTCAGACACTAGAAATTTACCCTCCACTTAGCCCTCCCTGGCACGGGTGGCTATGGATTGGTTTTTGAGACCAGAAAGCTGTCTACTGGGGGCATTCCTGGAAACTGGGGCAACAAGAATTTCTTGAGGAGAAATCTTAATGGTCTATCTCTGTCCACCACCCTTCTCTTATAAATAGCAACATTTAAAATTCTTTCTTTTTCTAAGGATCGATTATACATAGAAATACAATTGATTTTTAAATGTGTGTTTTTATATCTAAGAACTTTGCTAATTTTTTTTTGCTCATTCCAACAGTTTATAAGTGGATTCTTCTAGATTTTCTATATTTATTTCAAGTGCACTGAACTATTTATTAAAATTGGTTATACACTGGGCCATTATGTGTCAGTAAATTTCAAAGGATCGAACATACAAAGTGGTTCTCCGACCACGGTGGAATAAATTTTTATAATTTCTAAATGTTTGGAAGTTAAGGAATATATCTCAAAATAACACATGGATTAAATAAGAAATCAAAATGAAAATTGGAAAATATTTTGAAGTGCATGACAAAAAAAATAGGGCCTATTAAAACTTGTGGGATACATTATAAAACAAAAAGGCCAAAGGTCAGATCTCAATAAATTAGAAAAAGAATAGTAAATTTAACCTAAAAAAAGTAGAAAGAAAGAAATAATAAACACAGAAGTATTTCTGCTCTTTGTTTAATGGTCACCATAGAGATCACACATATACCCTTGGCCTATCATACTCTAAAACAGTGTTTTATGACTTTCTGGGTCATGTTAGAACCGTGTATACTCATGCCTTGTTTTGTGCTTTTGTAATGTATGTTTCAAACACCCAAGAAATTCATATTATTGAGTCAATATTCACTCAGATTTATCCACATATCATTTCTGTTGTTATTTCCCCTGAATTTCCCTGCTTTCATCTGGAATATTTTCCTCTTGTCTGGAAAATTCTTTTTAGTATTTCTTTTAGTGTAGCTCTGCCGGTGACAGATTTTCTCAGTATTTGTTTGCAGATGTTATTTTACCTCCCTTTTTTGAAAAATATTTTCTTCAGATATAGAATTCTAGGTTGGCAGTTACTTTTCAGCACTTTAGTCATGTCATTGTATTGTCTTATGGCTTTCATTACCTCTGTGGAAAAACCAAAAAAAAAAAAAAAACCCCAAAAAACCAAACCCGTTGCCCTCGAGTTGATTTCAACACACAGCAACCCTATAGGACAGAGTAGAACTGCCCCATAAGGTTTCCAAGGAGGGCTGGTGGATTCGAACTGCCTACCTTCTGGTTAGCAGCCAAGCTCTCAACCTTATTCTTTAAAGTACTGAATTCTTTTTCTTTGTCTACTTTTCAAGTTTTGTTTCTGTTTTTGGTTTTTAGCACTTTTGCTATGATATAAAACTCAATATGTTTTTCTTTGTATTTTTTCTGCTTGTTTCATTTTCTTGAATTTGTGCATTTATGTGGTGGATGTTTTATAATATCCTCAGGTAACATCATTTAAAACACTGATTATGTCCTACTATCTTCTCTCCTTCTGGGTCTTCAGTAACTTGTCTGTTAATCTTTTAGCTATGCCCCATATATTTTTTAATGCACCTTTTCTGTAGTTTCCATCTTTTTTTCTCTCTGTACTTTTTAGTCTGAACATTTTAACTTTACCTAATTGCTAATTCTGATACTCTCTTCTCTTGTATCTATCCTACTGTTTAATCTGTCTATAAATTTCTTAATTTCAGTAATCGTTTTTCAATTCAGATTTCCAATTGATCTTTTTTTATTGATTCTAGTTTCTGGCCAATTTCTCCTTCTTGCCATTTATTTTTTTAAAAAACATTTATCACTGTTATTTTTATGTCTGTGTGTGAGAATGTCAAAGAGTTCTTTGCATAACCTACTGCCTTTCTATTTTATTTTTTCTTGTTTACGGAGCATTTATTTTTATGTCCTGGCATGACTAGTAGTTTTTTTAAAGTGAATATCACACATTGTGTGTGAATAATTACAGAGATAATTTGTGAAGTTCTGCCTCATGTTATCTCTTTCCAGAGAGGATTTAATATTAATCTACAGGCCATTAGACTAGGAGCAGATGACATTTACCTAGGCTTGGATTGAACTGGCTCAACAATGGTTTTTAATCTTTGTGAGGGTTTTGCCATTAATGCCGTTTCTGAGGGTCTGGGAGGCTTATTGGGGACTATCTTCTTTGGAGACCTCTAAACTCCAGTTTTTGTCTCCCCTGTCCTATTAGTCTGTTGAAAGCTCAACTTCCAAGGGTTTTAACCATTGCTTCCTGCCTTGCTTCTTAGACTATTGACCCTGCTCTTCTTATGAACTGACAGATGCCCCAAAGGGAAAAGCACTGGGATACACTTCCCTTCTGTCTAAGATCTTGGATACATTTAATTATTATACCTTCAAAGAGTACTTTTATATATTCTCCAACTGTTCTAATTGTTTCAGACCAATCCTGTGGAAGACTTGGTCTATAACAAGCCACTCTGCCAATATTAGGAGTAAAAAATACTGTAAGCTTTTCAATGTGAGGAAAGACCAAGTTTATTGTTGTGTTCCCAGGGTCTTCCACATTACCTAACACACAAAGGTGCTCAGAAACTTTCTTTATGAATAAAAATATGCAATAAAAGCATAGAACATGGCCCATATTCAGGGTCAGGCAAGCATTCTTTAATGCTTAGCTTAATTCTAACATTTTTTGTAGTTTTTCTTCATAATTTCAGTTCTTTTTTTTATCTTCTTCCTCTCTGAAAACCATATGGAACCCACTCTACACACTTTATTCCTTACTGATATGTTATCTTAATAATGTATTCAATATAAACTGGGGAACATATTTGTGATATTAGTGTAAGGTAAGATCTTAAAGACCAGGTTTGCCATGTTTAAGCTGCATTCTTCAAGATATCTCAAGCAGTGCTAAGCACGTAAATGGCATGTGATAATTTCTTATTTAAAATATAATGCATTCAGTATCAAAACTGTATTATGAGCTTGTAAGACTCAAAGAATGTGTATAGGTGTGCATATTTGAAGAGTTTTTGTGGGGCAGGCTACATACAGAATGCCCATAAGTGAGTGTCTAAATGCCCCATCTTGTCATTCACAACAGCCACCATCGTCCAATGAGAGGAAAGCAGAATCATTAGTGATTAAAAAAAAAAGTAGGGAGATTTGTTTACTGATTGCTTGATATGTGACAGATACCATGGTAATCAGGTAATCATTTTCATACAGTATCTCATTTAATCCTCATAATTGCCCTATTGTTGTTAGCTGCCACTGATTCAGTCCCCAACTCATGGTGACCTCATGCACAATGTGAGGAAATACTGCCAGTACTGAGCCATCCTTGTGATTGGTTGCAGTTAGGGCCATTGAGATCCATAGGGTTTTCACTGGCTGCGTTTTAGAAGCAGATCACCAGGCCCTTCTTCCATATTTACCCTATTAGGAGATACTGTTTTTATCCTCCATTTTTAGGTGAAAAGGCTGAGGCAGGGAAAGGGTAAGTCAGTTTCCCAAGGTAGCATCATGGAGTCAATAACATAATGATTGTGTTCATAACAAAACAGGTTACACTGTTCTGTTCTCTGTTTCAAATCCTGCTGTTAGTCTCTGGTCCTGGTAATGAAGGGGAAGCAGTGAGAGATATATGATTCAATTTATTTGCTCATTGCCCTCAGCATTGTGATTCTCAGTAAAAGGGAGGGAATGCTCATTTGAAAGTTCTGTTTGTTTTTGTTTTCCTTCATCTTAGGCACATGTAATTGTAGGAAAAGATGTTTCACAATAAGTATGACAATTTGATTCAACAACTGGTTTCTTTCATATTCTGGTTTCTTTTGTTTCTTCATTTTTCACTGGAAAATAATGCTAAACTCAAGAAACATATAAGTTCAAAATTCCAGAGAAGGACATTAGAAGTATTAAATTTGATGGAAGCGTTGTTCTATAGGGACATACTGAAGCATTAAGCTTCTTTTAGTTGGGAAAAATTAAGGCTAATTGAATATCCTTGAATCTCAAAAATCACAGATGTACTTCTTTGGATGAACAAACATCAGAGTATATGAAAGAATAAGGGTGATAATGTTTGTACTATGTCCAAAAACAAAACAAATCTCATTGCCATCGAGATGATTCTGACTTACAGTGAGCATATAGGACAGAGTGGAGATGCCCCATAGGGTTTCCAAGGAGAGGCTGATGGATTTGAACTGGTGACCTTTTGGATAGCAGCCGAGCTGTTAACCACTGTACCACCAGGGCTCCTTATACTATGTAAAACAAAAACAAAACCCATTGCCATTGAGTCAATTGCAACTCATAGCAACCCTATAGGACAGAGTAGAACTGCCCTATTGGGTTTCCAAGGAGTAGCTGGTGAATTTGAACTGCCAAGATTTTGATTAGCAGTAGTAGCTCTTAACCACTGTGCCACCAGCTAGAGGGGGAAAATAAGCATGGATACAAAGTGAAAATTTATGGAACACTCATTAGGAAGAATTGAGGATCAGTTAACTAGATGGGGGTGACAAAGAAATCTATTTTCAAAAAATTTAAAATCCCAAAGAAGACAGAATGGAGACTGTAATATGTTATGCTTATGTTGGATTAATTATAAGAAGAGAGAGAATGGGGGGGGGAGGACATCTTTTTCAGAATTATGGTGATAAATAAGGATACCTGAGGGCTTAAGAAGAGATAGTTATTGCAAAATAATTTGGGTGTAAGAAATGGAAAAAGATTTTTGCATCCAAAACAGGAAAATAGCATACCTTCATGTTATTTCAGTTTTCAAACTCTAAGCATTTCAGGAGCATGGATTCTAACAGAAGATTCGGAGTGGGAACTTAGGCTGGAAGAGCACTGGTATCCAATTAAGTCAAGCAGTGATTCATAGCAGGTTAGGATAGTGAGAAGGAATGGAAAACTACACTATGGAGTGGCTGTGTCTTTTAAAATTGCTCTGTTCTGTTTCTGGACATCAATGTATATTTTGGAAATGATACTATATCAGCAGGAAGTTTTGGAATTTCACTCAGAGAGATTTACTGACAGACCTATATTCCTATTTAACATTCCTTTAATAGTTTTTTCCAGGGTGTAGTATGTGATAAGTTCAACCATTATAGAATAATGAAAAGTGAAGAAGACAGCAGAATAGATAGAAGCCATTTAAAAGCTTCTGGTCATTACAATTAATTAGTGCTAAAGCTAAATATTTTTAAAAGTTTTAATTTCATCTTATTTGTCGGTTAAACTTATTTTTCAGTTATTGCTTTAAATGTTTTAATTGTAACATTTGCCTGGTGATGTGTATTCCCTCTTGGTCAAATTTGGTACTAATATAAATTTTTTTTAGCCCCTTGATAGCTTTAGAATATGATCTAGTATTTACCACAGCTATTATATCTTATTTGAAATATCTATTATATCTTATTTGAAATATCTTATATAAATAAAACCTAATTTTTCTGTATGTTTAGTAATTCTTACTATTTGGTAACTTGCTCTTTATCATTTATAAACTATATACTTAAGATATTTAGTATCTAAAACTGAAAAATTTAAGATATTCTATTCTTCACGATCATACAAAATTCTAAAGACTCAGAAATATGATTAATGATTTTCTAGGGACACACATACCTCTTGGGATACCTAGAGACAAGGAGCCAGAGGGAAGGGAGAAAAATTCATAACACAGTGCTCTGAATCACTTTACAAACTTATTCTGTTCCCCTCACTTTCTTTTTAATCAGCATTGTGACTTTATTTCTGGGTTCAATATAGAATAAGAATAATAATAAAAAAACAGTTGCCATTGAGTGGACTCTGACTCATGGTGACCCTACGTATATCAGAATAGAACTGTGATCCATAGGGCTTTCAATGGCTAGTTTTTGGAAGCAGGTAGCCAAGCCTTTTTTCCAAGGTGCCTCTGGGTGGACTTGAACCTTCAACCTTTTGGCTAGCAGCTGAGTTCTGAACCGCGTGTGCCACCCAGGGACATGGAATGTGGAGGGAGTTATTATTTGGAGATAAAGAGAGGTGTTGAGAGGTGGAGCCAAGATGGCGGAATGGCCCACTTTACAACAAAGACTGGAAAAAATTAGTATACTGGTGACAAGCTGGGAGCCCTGAGCTTCAAAAGCAAGCTTAGAAAACTAACTGAGGGGCAGGGGGAGGAAGAGACCATTCAGAAGCAGAGAGGAGTTACCAGACCTGAATCGCAGGGAGGCCTCAGGCACCATTCCCAGAAGTGGTGGGGGTGGTGGGCTGGTACTAACGTTCAGCCACAGTTTCCTCAGGGAGAAGCATGCAGCCACACAGCACACTCACACCTCCGGAACTTGAGAACAGCGCTCTCAGCAAAAACTAAGTACTTGCATATGTTTTACTGTGCCTCTCCACCCCCAAGCTGGCTTCAGCTGCTGAATTCCCTGGGCCTGAGATAGGTCCTGTTGAGCACCTAGAGCCATCCTCCCGGCCTCGAAGAAGGAAAAAATTTGAAACTGGGGGAAAAGATAATTTGCCAGCTCCACAAACTGGGGGAGCTCAGGACAGAAGCAGCTCCTGTTCAGGCATAAACTGTCCGTGGACATTGAGCACCTTTCCCTTCTGCATGGACCTGTGTGGGCCTATTTCGAGAGAATAGGTCCTTGTTGACAGACTCCAACCATATCAGCTCTGTGGTGGAGAGGTGGGTGTTTGATGTTTGACAATGCTTTGCCTATTAAACAAGGTCCTCACCTACCCACATCAGGGATCTAAGGACTGGTAGCTTCACTCAGGTCACCCAGCCACCTGCAACAAGGGTCCAAGGATAACTGGTACCTCCCAGTCCTTACAACCAAAAACTTTGGGTGCCCATAGTCCATCTGCAAAACCCACTCTCCTACATGCTCTAGGGAACAGGGATGCACTTTCCTCAGAGACACTCGGGGGTCAGTTCTCAGCCCCCTGCCTTGTTCAGAGCATGACCACCTGCTGCAATCAGATACTGGTACATACACCAATCACCCCTACTTTTCTAAGACTGTAGGACAGAGCCCATACAACACACTTGGTGATCAGCTACCTGGACGCCTGAGCTGAATTCATACAAGAAAAGTGAATTGCTCATAGACTGATATACCTGATAACAGCTCTAGTCATCCAAGGACAGGACGTCAGAACTCCAAAGGTGAAAATAATCAAGCTAGCTCACTCAAGCAGTCCACTTGGGCGTATCAAAAGAAAACAAAGCAAGAAGCTATGACACTGTAAGCAAGCATAAACTAATACAATAACTTACAGATGGCTCGGACAACAGTCAATATCAAGTCACATAAAGAAACAGACCATGATCACCTCAGCAAGCTCTCAAAAACAAAGAATCCAGGGGTCTTCTAGATGAAAGTGCATTCCTGGAATTACCAGAGGCAGACTACAAAAGATTAATATAAAGGACCCTTTAAGACATCAGGAAGGAAATGAGGCAAGGCACAGAACAAGCCAAGGAACACACAGATCAAGCAATTGAAGAAATTAGAATGATTATTCAGGAACATAATGAAAAGTTTAATAAGCTGGAAAAATCCATAGACAGACAGCAATCTGAAATTCAGAAGATTAATAATAAAATTACAGAAGTAGTTTTAGAAAGTCAGAGTAGCAGAATTGAGCACGGAAAAGCCAGAATTTCTTAACTTGAAATAAAGCACTTGGCAATAATACTTTTGAAGAAAAATCAGATAAAACAATTAAAAAAATGAAGAAACCTTAAGAATCATGTGGGACTCTATCAAATAATTGGAGTAGCAGAACAGGGAAGGATAACAGAAATTACAGAGAGAATAGTTGAAGGTTAGTTGGCAGAAAACTTCCCTGATATTGTGAAAGATGAGATGATATCTATCAAGATGCTCATTGAACTCCACACAAAGTAGATTTTAAAAGAAAGCCACCAAGACATATTATAATCAAACCTGCCAAAACCAAAGATAAAGAGAGAATTTTAAGAGCAGCTAGGGACAAATGAAAGTCACCTACAAAGGAGAGTCAATAAGAATAAGCTCAGACTACTCAGCAGAAACCATGCAGGCAAGAAGGAAATGGGATGACTTACATAAAATATTGAAGGAAAAAAATTGCCAACCAAGAATCTTATATCCAGCAAAACTGTCTCTCAAATATGAAGGTGAAATTAGGACATTTCCAGATGAACAGAAGTTTAGGAAATTTGTAAAAACCAAACCAAAACTACAAGAAATACTAAAGGGGGTTCTTTGGTTAGAAAATCAATAATATCAAGTATCAACCCAAGACTAGAACACTGGGCAGAGCAACCAGAAGTCAATCCAGACAGGGAAATCAAAAAAACAAAGCAAGATTATTTAAAAAAAAAGCTCAAAATAGTGTAACAGCAATGTTATTATATAAAAGAAGACAGCATTAAAACAATAATGGGGGACTATGAAATCTAATAATAGATCTTCCATAGGAGAGGAAGACACGGCAATACAAAGAAATAAAAGTTAGGTTTAAATTTAGAAAAATATGGGTAAATCCTACTCATCAAAATAAAATACTAGAGAAAAATACTCAGCAGAAACAAAATGAACAACAACAAATATGAGGAAAGGACAGTATATAAAGATAATCTACTCAGCACATAAAATTAAGTGAGAAAAAGAAACTGTCAACAACACACACACACAAAAAAACACATCAAAATGATAGCACTAAATTCATACTTATCCATAATTACCCTGAATGTAAATGGACTAAATGCACCAATAAAGAGACAGAGAGTGGCAGAATGGATTAAAAAACAAGATCTGTCTATACGCTGCCTACAAGAGACACACCTAAGACTTAGAGACACAAACAGAGTAAAACTCAAAGGATGGAAAAAAATATATCAAGCAAACAACAATCAAAAAAGAGCAGGACTGGCAACATTAATTTCTGACAACATAGACTAAATAAGTTAAACCCATCATAAAGGATAATGAGAGACACTATATGATTAAAGGGACAATAAACCAAGAAGATATAACCATATTAAATATTTATGCACCCAATGACAGGGCTGCAAGATACATAAAACAAACTCTATCAGCATTGAAAAGTGAGATAGACAGCTCCACTATAAGAGTAGGAGACTTCAACACACCACTTTCAGTGAAGGACAGGACATCCAGAAGGAAGCTCAATAGAGACACGGAAGATCTAAATGCCACAATCAACCAACTTGACCTCATAGACATATACAGAACACTCCACTCAACAGCAACCAAGTATACTTTCTTTTCTAGTGCACATGGAACATTCTCTAGAATAGACCACAAATTAGGTCATAAAGCAAACCTTAGCAGAATCCAAAACATTGAAATATTACAAAGCACCTTCTCTGACCATAAGGCCATAAAAGTGGAAATCAATAACAGGAAAAGCAGGGAAAAGAAATCAAACACTTGGAAACTGAACAACACCCTGCTCAAAGAGGACTGGATTATGGAAGGCATTAAGGATGGAATAAAGAAATTCATAGAATCCACTTAGAATGAAAACACTTTCTATCAAAACCTTTGGGACACAGCAAAAGCAGTGCTCAGAGGCCAATTTATATCAATAAATGCACACATACAAAAAGAAGAAAGGGCCAAAATCAAAGAATTATCCCTACAACTTGAACAAATAGAAAGAGAGCAACAAAAGAAACCCACAGGCACCAGAAGAAAACAAATAATAAAAGTTAGAGCTGAACAAAATGAAATACAAAACAGAAAAACGATTGAAAGAATTAAGAAGGCCAAAAGCTGGTTCTTTGAAAAAATCAACAAAATTGATAAACCACTGGCCAAATTGACAAAAAAGAAACAGGAGAGGAAACAAATAACCCAAATAAGAAATGAGATGGGCCAGATCACAACAGACCCAACTGAAATTAAAAGAATCATATCCGATTACTATTAAAAATTGTACTCTAAAAAATTTTGAAACCCTAGAAGAAATGGATGAATTCCTAGAAACACACTACCTACCTAAGCTAACACAGAGGTAGAACAAGTTAATAGACACATAACAAAAGAAGAGCTTAAAAGGTAATCATAAAGCTCCCCCCCGCCACCAAAAAAAACCCCTGGTCCAGACCGCTTCACTGCAGAGTTGTACCAAACTTTTCAGAGAAGAATTCACACCACTACTAATAAAGGCATTAAAAAGCATAGACAAAGACAGAACACTACCAAACTCATTCTATGAAGCCACCATATCCCTGATACCAAAACCAGGTAAAGAAATTTTTTTTTTTTTACATTCCTCATGAAAGTAGATGCAAAAATCCTCAACAAAATTCTAGCCAGGAGAATTCAACAATATATCAAAAAAAAAATTCACCAAGACCAAGTGGGATTCATGCCAGGTATGCAGGGATGGTTCAATATTAGAAAAGCAATTAGTGTAATCTACCACATAAATGAAACAAAAGACAAGAATCATATGATTCTATCAATTGATGCAGAAAAGGCATTTGACAAAGTGCAACACCCATTCATGATAAAATCTCTCAGCAAAATAGGAATAGAAGGAAAATTCCTCAACATAATAAAGGGCATTTATACAAAGACAACAGGAACTTCACCCTAAGTGGAGAGAGCCTGAAAGCATTCCCCCTGAGATCGGGAACCAGACAAGGATGCCCTTTATCACTGCTCTTATTCAACGTTGTGTTGGACATGCCAGCCAGAGCAATTACAGAAGATAAAGAAATAAAGGGCATCCAGGTTGGCACGGAAGAAGTAAAATTATCTCTATTTGCAGATGAAATGATCTTATACACAGAAAACCCTAAGGAATCCTCAAGAAAACCACTGAAACTAACAGAAGAGTTCAGCAAAGTACAGGGTTACAAGATAAACATAAAAATCAGTTGGATTCCTCTACACCACCTACAACAAAAAAAAAATCAAAGAGGAAATCACCAAATCAATGCCATTTACAGTAGCCCCCAAGAAGATAAAATACTTAGGAATAAATCTTACCAGAGATGTAAAAGACTTATTCAAACAGAGCTACAATACACTTCTGCAAGAAACCAAAAGAGACCTACAGAAGTGGAAAAACATACTTTGCTCATCGATAGGAAGACTTAACATTATAAAAATGTCTATTCTACCAAAAGCGATCTATACATTTAATGCAATTCCGATCCAAATCCCAACGACATTCTTTAATGAGATGGAGAAACAAATCACCAACTTCATACGGAAGGGAAAGAAGCCCCGGATAAATAAGGCATTACTGAAAAAGGAGAACAAAGTGGGAAGCCTTACTTTACCTGATTTTAGAACCTATAATACCGCCACAGTAGTCAAAACAGCCTGGTACTGGTACAACAACAGATGCAGAGACCAATGGAACAGAATTGAGAATCCAGACATAAATCCATCCACATATGAGCAGCTGATATTTAATAAAGGCCCCAAAATAGTTAAATGGGGAAAAGACAGTCTTTTTAACAAATGGTGCTGGCATAACTGGATATTCATCTGCAAAAAAATGAAACAAGACCCATGCCTCACTCCATGCACAAAAGCAAGCTCAAAATGGATGAAAGAAGTAAATATAAAATCTAAAATGGTAAAGATCATGGAAGAAAAAATAGGGACAAAGTTAGGAGCCCTAATACATGGCACAAATGGTATACAAAACATTATTAAGGATGCAGAAGAAAAACTAGATAACTGGGAGCTCCTAAAAATCAAACACCTATGCTCACCAAAAGACTTCACCAAAAGAGTAAAAAGACTACCTACAGACTGGGAAAAAGTTTTTAGCTACGACATTTCTGATCAGCGCCTGATCTCTAAAATCTGCATGATACTGCAAAAACTCAACCACAAAAGGACAAATAACCCAATTAAAAAATGGGTAAAAGATATGAATAGACACTTCTGTAAAGAAGACATTCAGGTAGCTAACAGATAGATGAGGAAGTGTTCACCATCATTAGCCATCAGAGAAATGCAAATCAAAACTACAATGAGATTTCATCTCACTCCAACAAGACAGTCATTAACCCAAAAAACACAAAATAATAAATGTTGGAGAGGCTGTGGAGAGATTGGAACACTTATACACTGCTGGTGGGAATGTAAAATGGTACAACCACTTTGGAAATCAATTTGGCACTTCCTTAAAATGCCAGAAATAGAACTACCATATGATTCAGCTATCCCACTCCTCGGACTATATCCTAGAGAAATAAAAGCCTTTCCATGAACAGATATATGCACACCCATGTTTATTGCAGCACTGTTTACAATAGCAAAAAGATGGAAGCAACCAAGATGCCCATCAAAGGATGAATGGATAAAAAAATTACAGTATATTCATGCAATGGAATACTACGCATCGATAAAGAACAGTGAGGAATCTGTGAAACATTTGATAACATGGAGGAACCTGGATGGCATTACGCTGAGTGAAATTAGTCAGTTGCAAAAGGAAAATATTGTATAAGACCACTATTATAGGAACTTGAGAAATAGTTTAAACTGAGAAGAAAACATTCTTTTGTGGTTACGAGAGGGGGGAAGGAGGGAGGGTGGGACAGGGGTTTTCATTAATTAGATAGTAGATAAGAACTACTTTAGGTGAAGGGAAAGACAACACACGATGCAGGGGAGGTCAGCAAAACTGGACTAAACTAAAAGCAAAGAAGTTTCTTGAATAAACTAAGTGCTTCGAAAGCCAGCATAGCGGGGCAGGGGTTTGGGGTCCATGGTTTCAGGGGACATCTAAGTCAATTGGCATAATAAAATCTATTAAAATATTCTGCATCCCACTTTGAAGAGTGGTGTCTGCGGTTTTAAACGCAAGCAAGCAGCCATCTCAGATGCATCAATGAGTCTCAACCCACCTGGATCAAAGGAGAATGAAGAACACCAAGGACTCAAGGTAATTATGAGCCCAAGAGACAGGAAGGGCCACATAAACCAGAGACTACATCATCCTGAGACCAGAAGAAATAGATTGTGCCCGGCTACAACGGATGACTCCCCTGACAGGGAACACAACAGAGAACCCCTGAGGGAGCAGGAGAGCAGTGGGATGCAGACCCCAAATTCTCATAAAAAGACCAGACTTAATGGTCTGACTGAGACTAGAAGGACCCAGGTGGTCATGGCCCCCAGACCTTCTGTTGGCCCAGGACAGGAACCATTCCTGAAGACAACTCTTTAGAGATGGATTGGACTGGACAACGGGTTGGAGAGGGATGCTGGTGAGGAGTGAGCTTCTTGGATCAGGTGAACACTTAAGACTATTTTGGCATCTCCTGCTTGGAGGGGAGATGAGAGGGTGGAGGGGGTTAGAAGCTGGCAAAAAGGACACGAAAAGAGAGAGTGGAGGGAGAGAGCAGACTGTCTCATTAGGGGGAGAGTAATTGGGAGTGTGTAGCAAGGTATATATGGGTTTTTGTGTGAGAGACTGACTTGATTTGTAAACTCACTGAAAGCACAATAAAAGCTATATTTAAAAAAAGAGAGAGAGAGGTGCTGATGTAGAGAAAAATTACATTCTTCCACAATCATTGTTTCTCTCTTTGCTCCCCTTGGCCTGGAGCATGTGTGCTGACCTGTCTCTGTCTCTGGCAAGAATCCCACTAGAAGCCTCTCTCCTGAGCTTTTATGCTGTGGTTTGGATCTCTCATACCACAGCACTTCTCCTAAGCCCCCTATCCAGAATTGTGGTTTTCTTCCAGTGTTCATAATCTCTACCTTCTTCTCATTCCGTCAGTTCATCAGAAAGGGACATAGGGACATTTCTAAGTTATCAGTGGAGCTAAGATAATATATGGATGAGTACTATCATGATGATTAATCATAACATTTGAGATGTTAAGAAAGGGCTTTTATATTTATTTCTGCAGGCTGGGTAAAAATGGCCAGATGGTGTGTGCATCCAGCATTGCCCTTCTATGCCTGTGTTTACACCCCTTTCTCTCACTTTCTTCTATCTTCCCTTGTCAGCAAGTACCATCTGTCAATGACTTTGCATATTCTTTTTTTTGTTGTTTGTTTAATTTTTATTGTGCTTTAAGTGAAAGTTTACAAATCAAGTTAGTCTGTCATACAAAAATTTATATACACCTTGCTATATACTCCTAATTGCTCTCCCCCTAATGAGACAGCCCACTCCCTCCCTCCACTCTCTCTTTTCCTGTCTATTCTGCCAGCTTCTGGCCCCTCTACCCTCTCATCTCCCCTCCAGATAGGAGATGCCAACATAATCTCAAGTGTCTATTTGATCCAAGAAGCACATTCTACACCAGCATCTTTTTCCATTGTCCAGTCCAATCCCTGTCTGAAGAGTAGGCTTTGGAATGGTTCTTGTCTTGGGCTAACAGAAGGTCTAGAGGACATGGCTACTGGGATCCTTCCAGTCTCAGTCAGACCATTAAGCCTGGTCTCTTAACGAGAATTTGGGGTCTGCATCCCACTGCTCTCCTGCTCCCTTGGGGCTTCTCTGTTGTGTTCCCTGTCAGGGCAGTCATCAGTTGTAGCCAGACACCATCTAGTTCTTCTTGTCTCAGGCTGATGTCATTTCTGGCTTATGTGGCCCTTTCTGTCTCTTGGGCTCCTAATCACCTTGTGTCCTTGGCGTTCTTCATTCTCCTTTGATCCAGGTGGGTTGAGACCAATTGATGCATCTTAGATGGCCACTTGCTAGCGTTTAAGACCCCAGATGCCACTCTCCAAAGTGCGATGCACAATATTTTCTTAATAGATTTTATTATGCCAATTGTGTTACATGTCCCCCAAAACCATGGTCCCCAAATCTGCGCCCCTGCTATGCTGACCTTTGAAGCATTCAGTTTATTCAGGAACCTGCTTTTGGTTTAGTCCAGTTGTGCTGACATCTCCTATATTGTGTGCTGCCTTTGCCTTCACCTGCAGTAGTTCTTATCTACTATCAAATTAGTGGATCCCCCCACCCTCCCTCCCTCCCTCCTCTCGTAACCATCAAAGAATATTTTATTCTCTGTTTCAACTATTTCTCTGTTGATGGGCACCTCGGTTGCTTCCATCTTTTTGCTGTTGTAAGCAGTGCTGCAGTGAACATGGGTGTGCATATATCTGTTCGTGTAAAAGCTCTTATTTCTCTAGGATATATTCCAAGGAGTGGTATTGCTGGATCGTATGGTAGTTCTATTTCTAGCTTTTTAAGGAAGCACCAAATTGATTTCCAAAGTGGTAGTACCATATTACATTCCCACCAGCAGTGTATAAGTGTTCCAATCTCTCCACAGTCTCTCCAATATTTATTATTTTGTGTTTTTTGGATTAATGCCAGCCTTGTTGATGTGAGATGGAATCTTACTGTTGTTTTGATTTGCATTTCTCTAATGGCTAATGATCATGAGCATTTCCTCAGGTATCTGTTAGCTACCTGAATGTCTTCTTTAGTGAAGTGTCTATTCATATCTTTTGCCCGTTTTTTAATAGGGTTATTTGTCTTTGTAGCAGAGTTTTTGCAGTATCATGTAGATTTTAGAGATCAGGTGGTGATCGGAAATGTCATATCTAGAAACTTTTTCCCAGTCTGTAGGTAATCTTTTTACTCTTTTGGTGAAGTCTTTTGGTGAGCATAGGTGTTTGATTTTTAGGAGCTCCCAGTTATCTAGTTTTTCTTCTGCACTGTTAGTAATGTTTTGTATACTGTTTTTGCCATGTGTTGGGGCTCCTAACATTATCCCTATTTTTTCTTCATAATCTTTATCATTTTAGATTTTATGTTAAGGTCTTTGATCCATTTTGAATTAGTTTTTGTGCATGGAGTGAGGCTTGGGTCCTGTTTCACTTTTTTGCAGATGGATATCCAGTTATGCCAGCACCATTTGTTAAAAAAGCTGTCTTTTCCCCATTTAACTGTTTCGTGGCCTTTGTCAAATATCAACTGCTTCTATGTAGATGGATTCATGTCTGGATTCTCAATTCTGTTCCATTGGTCTGTGTATCTGTTGTTCAATCAGTACCAGGCTTTTTTTGGCTACAGTGGTGCTATAATATGTTCTAAAATTGGGTAGAGGGAGGCCTCCCACTTAGTTCTTCTTTTTCAGTAATGCTTTTCTTATCTGGGGCCTCTTTCCCTTCCATATGAAGCTGGTGATTTGTTTCTCCATTACATTAAAAAAATGTCATTGGAATTTGTACCAGAATTGCATTAAATCTATAGATCGCTTTTGGTAGAATAGACATTTTTATAACGTTAAGTCTTCCTATCCATGAGCAAGGTATGTTTTTCCACTTCTGTAGGTCTCTTTTGGTTTCTTGCAGAAGTGTTCTGTTGTTTTCTTTGTTTAAGTCTTTTACATTTCTGGTAAGATTTATTCTTAAGTATTTTATCTTTTTGGGGGCTACTGTAAATGGTATTGATTTGGTGATTTCCTCTTTGATGTTCCTTTTTTTGGTCTAGAGGAATCCAAATAGTTTTTGTATGTTTATCTTGTATCCTGATACTCTGCTGAACTCTTCTATTCCTTAGGGTTTTCTGTGTATAAGATCATGTCATCTGCAAATAGGGATAATTTTGACTTTTTCCTTACCAATCTGGATGGCCTTTATTTCTTTACCTAGCTTAATTGCTCAGGCTAGGACCTCCAGTACAACGTTGAATAAGATAAATGGCATCCTTGTCTGGTTCCTGATCTCAAGGGGAATGCTTTCAGAGTCTCTCCATTTAGAATGATGTTGGCTATTGGCTTTGTATAAATGTACTTCATTATGCTGAGGAATTTTCCTTCTATTCCTCTTTTGTTGAGAGTTTTTATCATGAATGTGTGTTGAACTTTGTCAAATGCCTTTTCAGCATCAATTAATAAGATCATGTGATTCTTGTCCTTTGTTTTATTTAGGTGATGGATTACATTAATTGTTTTTTTACTGTTGAACTTTCCCTGCATACCTGGTACGAATTCCACCTGGTCACGGTGAATTATTATTTTTTTGATATGTTGTTGAATCCTATTTGCTAGAATTTTGTTGAAGGTTTTTCCATCTAATTTCTTGAGGGATATAGGTTTGTAATTTTCTTTTTTTGTCGTGTCTTTACCTGGTTTTGGTATCAGGGATATGGTGACTTCATAGAATGAGTTTGGGAGTATTCCATCTTTTTCTATGCTCCGAAATACCTTTAGTAGTAGTGGTGTTAACTCTTCTCTGAAAGTTTGGTAGAACTCTGCAGTGAAGCCATCTGGGCCAGGGTTTTTTTGTTGGGAGTTTTTTTGATTTCCTTTTCAATCTCTTCTTTTGTTATGGGTCTGTTTAGTTGTTCTACCTCTGTTTGTGTTAGTTTAGGTACGTAGTGTATTGCTAGGAATTCAACCATTTTTTCTAGGGTTTCAAATTTGTTAAAATACAATTTTTGATAGTAATCTGATATGATTATTTTAATTTCAGTTGAGTCTGTTGTAATCTCACCCTTCTGATTTCCTATCCAGGTTATTTGCTTCCTCTCCTGTTTTTCTTTTGTCAGTTTGGCCAATGCTTTTTCAATTTTGTTGATGTTTTCAAAGAACCAGCTTTTGGTCTTGTTAATTCTTTGCATTGTTTTTCTGTTTTCTATTTCATTTTAGGTCTGCTCTAATTTTCATTACTTGTTTTCTTCCTTTGCCTGAGGGTTTCTTTTGTTGCTCTCTTTCTATTTGTTCAAGTTGTAGGGATAATTCTTTGATTTTGGCCCTTTCTTCTTTTTGGATGTGTGCATTTATTGATATAAATTGGCCTCTGAGCACTGCTTTTGCTGTGTCCCAAAGGTTCTGATAGGATATGTTTTCATTCTCATCGGATTCTAGGAATTTCTTTGTTCCATCCTTTTCTGAGCAGTTCTGTTTCCAATTGTTTGATTTCTTTTCCCTGCTTTTTCTGTTATTGATTTCTACTTTTATGGCCTTATGGTCAGAGAAGATGCTTTGTATTATTTCAATGCTTTGGATTCTGCTAAGGCTTGCTTTATGACTTAATATGTGGTCTATTCTAGAGAATGCTCCATGTGCACTAGAAAAAAAAGTGTACTTGGCTGCTGTTCAGTGGATTGTTCTGTATATGTCTATGAGGTCAGGTTGATTGATTGTGGCATTTAGATCTTCCGTGTCTTTATTGAGCTTCTTTCTGGATGTCCTGTCTTTCACCAAAAGTGGTGTGCTGAATTTTCCTAGTATTATTGTGCAGCTGTCTATCTCATTTTTCAATGCTAATAGGTTTGTTTTACATATGTTGCAGCCCTGTTATTGGGTGCATAAATATTTAATATTATATCTTCTTGGTATATTGTCCCTTTAATCATTATATAGTGTCCTTCCTTATCTTTATAATGGATTTAACTTAGTCTATTTTGTCAGAACTTAATATTGCCACTCCTGCTTTTTTTTGATTGTTGTTTGCTTGATATATTTTTTTCCATCCTTTGAGTTTTAGTTTGTTTGTGTCTCTAAGTCTAATGTGTGTCTCTTGTATGCAGTATGTAGATGGATCATGTTTTTCCATCCATTCTGCAACTCTCTGTGTCTTTATTGGTGTATTTAGTCCATTTACATTCCACATAATTATGGATAGGTATGAATTTAGTGCTGTCTTTTAGGTATCTTTTTTTTGTGTGTTGTCTACAGTTTCTTTTTCCTACTTAATTTTATGTGCTGAGTAGATTATCTGTATATATTGCCCTTTCCTTGTATTTGTTGTTGTTGATTTTGTTTCTGCTGAGTCTCTTTTTTTCTTGTCTTTTATTTTGATGTGTAGGGTAGTTTGTCTCCTTTGTGATTACCTTTATTATTTACCCCTAATTTTCTAAATTTAAACCTAACTTCTGTTTCTTTTTATTGCGGTATCTTCCTTTCCATATGGAAGACCTATGATTACACTTCTTAGTCCCCCTTTATTGTTTTAAAGTTGTCTTCTTTTATATAATAACATTGCTGTTACACTATTTTGAGCTTTTTTAAATAATCTTGCTTTGTTTTTTTGATTTCCCTGTCTGGGTTGATTTCTGGTTGCTCTGCCCAGTGTTCTAGTCTTGGGTCGATACTTGATATTATTGATTTTCTAACCAAAGAACTCCCTTTAGCATTTCTTGTAGTTTTGGTTTGGTTTTTATGAATCCCCAAACTTCTGTTCATCTGGAAATGTCCTAATTTCACCTTCATATTTGAGAGACAGTTTTGCTGGATATATGATTCTTGGCTGGCAATTTTTTATGTAAGTCATCCCATTTCCTTCTTGCCTGTATGGTTTCTGCCGAGTAGTCTGAGCTTGTTCTTATTGACTCTCCTTTGTAGGTGACTTTTCATTTATCCCTAGCTGCTCTTAATCTTTATCTGTGGTTTTGGCAGGTTTTATTATAATGTATCTTGGTGACTTTCTTTTAAAATCTACCTTATATGGAGTTCTATGAGTATCTTGGATAGATAGCTTCTCATCTTTCATAATATCAGGAAGTTTTCTGCCAACTAACCTTCAACTATTCTCTCTGTAATTTCTGTTATCCTTCCCTGCTCTGCTACTCCAATAACTCTTAGGTCATTTCTCTTGATAGAGTCCCACATGATTCTTTTGGTTTCTTCATTTTTTTTCAAATTCTTTTATCTGATTTTTCTTCAAATGTATTATTGCCAAGTGCTTTATCTTCAAGTTCAGAAATTCTGGCTTTTCCTTGCTCAATTCTGCTACTCTGACTTTCTATTGAGTTGTCTACTTCTGTAATTTTATTGTTAATCTGAATTTCAGATTGCTGTCTGTCTATGGATTTTTCCAGCTTAATAAATTTTTCATTATGTTTCTGGTTAATCTTTTGAATTTCTTCAACTGGTTTATCTGTGTGTTCCTTAGCTTGTTCTGTGTATTGCCTCATTTTCTTCCTGATGTCTTGAAGGGTTCTTTATTTTAATCTTTTGTATTCTGCCTCTGGTAATTCCAGGAATGCACTTTCATCTAGAAGACCCTTGGATTCTTTGTTTTGGGAGCTTGCTGAGGTGATCATGGTCTGTTTCTTTATGTGACTCTATATTGACTGTTGTCTCCAATTCATTTATAAGTTATTGTATTAGTTTATTTTATGTTTGCTTACTGTGTCATAGCTTCTTGCTTTGTTTTGTTTTGATATGCCCAAATGGGTTGGTTGAGTGAGCTAGCTTTATTATTTTCTCCTTTAGAGCTCTGATGTCCTGTCCCCAGATGGCTAGGGCTGTTATCAGGTACATCAGTCTAGGAGACCATTCACTTTTCTTGTATGAATTCGGCTCAGGTAGCTGATCATCAAGTGTGCAGTCTCTGTCCTACAGACTTTGAGGGGCAGATTGATTGGTGTAGGTACCAGTATCTGGTTGCAGCAGGGCATCATGCTCTGAACAAAGCAGGGTCTGAGAATCTTCCCCCATGTGTCTCTGAGTAAAGTGTATCCCTCTTCCCTAGAGTGTACAGGTGGGTGGGTTCTGCAGACAGACCATGGGCACCCATTTTTTCGTTGTAAGGACTGGGAGATAGCAGTTATCCTTGGACCCCTGTCGTGGGTGGCTGGTTGACCTGAGTGGAGCCACTAGTCCTTATGAAGTAGAGAAAATATGTTTCCTTGGGTGTTTCAGTATTTGAATAGAGAAAATATAATTCTAGTGTTTTAGTATAGCTGTAGAAACTGTGATTAATTTCTAGTTTTTGAAACATAATTACTTGCTCTGAAATCTGTCTCATAATTGTTTCTATAATGAAGAATAAGGTAACCAGTTTTTAGCTATTGATTAAACTATGTTCCTCTCCCAAGGAAAAAAACACACAAAACTGAGGTAGCTGAACAAAGCTTAGATCCATCTGTGATAGAAACCAGGATGGTGTGAAGGGACTTGCAGGACTCCAAGATGGAGTGAGAAAACTTGCAAGACTTCAATAATAGATCACTTTATCATCATGTCTACCTCAAAGAAAAACCAACATTCCTGAAAACCTCTAAACCCTGACCTTCCCCTATAAAAACCTTCCAATTAGTCCTCTAGTTTTTAGACAGAATTTGAGAGAAATTTAACTCTCTCTGTCTCTTGTACACCAGTGTTCAATAAAGCCCTCTTGGTGCTTACCTCCTTTTGTCTTGGTATTGGCTTTGCGGCAGGCTGCAGGAACCCATGATTTGTGTAACACATTCTGGTGCCCAATGTGGGGCTCTTTGCTGCTTGAGACTCGAGGTGGAGCTCGGATTGGCCAATTAGGCCTTAAGCAGCTGCTGTAGGTTTTTTTTTTTTAACCTCAAAAGGGAACATTGCCCAGTCCTTTTTCGCGCCACGGCACTGCCAGTCCCTAAACATGCAGATACCAGGTAAGCAGGGCACAAGGTTGGCTAAGGAAAAACCCCTGGGGCGAGTCCACGATTCCTCTCCCTGTTGCACTCAGAGCCAGGGCAGGTACAGCAAGCCCAGAGGGGGCTTACACTCTGGGTTTCTGAAGCAAGTGCTGCTTCAGATGACCGACTCTGTGAGTAGGTTAGCATAAGGGACTCTTGGTGGCTGCAGAGTCTTGGTTTTGGTTTTTGGGTGTGTGAACAAGCTTAAGGCTGTCAAGATTACCTCCATCATTGTCAGGATTGTCTGGGAGGCTGAGGCTGCTAAGGCTGTCAAGATTACCTCTGTCATTATAGGGGTTGTCTGGGAGGTTGAGAGTGCCGAGGGTGAGTGTGGGGCTGGCCAAGTAGTTGTGCATATATGTATGTGTATGTGTGTATGTATTCGTGTGAGTGTGGGAACCTAGCTTGAACTTGACTGACAGAGAACATCCAACTGAGGCACACAAGGTGTTGTGTCATCTCCGTTGCCGTGTCAGCCCCTATCTGTATAAGACCTGTTCCCAAATCCATGAATACTTTTGGTCCTGGCTTCTGGAGCATGATGGCTGGTTTCATAAATTTTCAGTAACCTATCAAGCTCAGGTGTTCTTGGAAAAATGTCTCAGTGAGAATTGGAGACCAAAAATCTGTATCAGGGACATTTTAACAAATTAAGTTGAAAACAGCAGAGATTGGATTCCAAGTAGACTGGGCCACAAATTGCATTCAAGCAGAAAGGAGAGGGGCCCAGCCTTCCATCACAGTTGAGAAACTACACCGGGGACCAGGGTTGGGAGGGGGAGCCTCCATACCAGTAAAGTCCCCTTTGGGATACATTCTGACCAGTTGGAGGTGATATAGTTATGCCCCAGTGACTAAAAAGAAGATGATTTTTCTATGCAGCAGTGTTTGGCCACAATAGAAATTGACAATTCAGGAAGCTTGGCCCATGTTTGGGTCTTTGAACTTTACTACTATTTTTCAATTAGATCTGTTTTGTAGAAGAGAGAAAAAAATGGGATGAGGTCCCCTGTGTTCAAGATTTTATGTCACTATATCAGAATATGCACCCATCTAACCAAGTTCTTTTTCAAGGCAAAGAGAAGCCAGAAGTGTTTCCCGACTCTTCCAGTGAGGACCCTTTGCTGGAGGTATGGGCTCTGGTTTTGACTACTGCTCTCTTCCTCCTTACGGTGGTGGAGATGCCGCTGCTGGGAGAGGACAGGGCCAGAAGAAGAGAATACACACTTCCCTGCTGGGGCTGGAACAGGACTCTAGTACTAGTCCATTGAGGGGAGCAGAAGCGGGGAGACGCAGAAGAGACAGGTATAGTTTCCCCTTTTCATGCCCAGCAGGGTACAGTTTTCAGTGAGGGAGCCCCCAAACACCAGGCAGGACAATATCCCCTTCAAGAGGTACCAGGGAGGGTAGAAAAAGAAGGCTGTTCCTGGAGGTTGATGCTGGTGCATACTCCATTTTCCACCTCTGACTTATATAACTGGAAAAATCACACCTCACCATATCAGAGCGACCTTAATCACATGACTGAACTTTTTCTTTCCATGTCCTTAACTCACTGCCCTACCTAGGCAGATATACAGGCTTTACTAACTACCCTCCTCACTGCAAAAGAGTGTCAGAAGGTGTTAGAACAGACATGAAAGAAGACAGACAGACAGCATGATTTAGACCCATGAGTCAAGGTCCCCAGGTGTGGAAGCTGTCCCTACCTGAGACCTGTGATGGGGTCATAATAACACTGATGGGTGGGGTCGACTTCAGCTATATCGGGACTGTCTCATTGTGGGATTAAGTTATGGGGTCCCTAAACCTAAGAGTTTGCAGAAATTAAGAGAAATAATACAAGGAGAAAAAGAAGGCCTTTCTATCTTTTTGGTAGAAAAGGGGGTAAGGAATTCTTTCTGGCAATATACAGATATAGACCCTGAGATCCCAGATAATTCTCGGCTTCTGAATATGACTTTCATTTCCCAGAGTGCCCTGGACATACATAAAAAGTTACAGAAGCTAAAAAGAGGTTTGGGCGTGCCTATAGGACCAATAGGACAGCTGCTTGAAATTGCTTTTAAAGTATATAATAATAGCTATTTATATTATCAGGCAGCTGAACAAAAAGAGAAAGAATGAAACAAAAAGCTGCTTTCTTGGCTGCCTCACTGTCCCCTCCGAATTTAAGAATGAAAGGGGCCTAAGAAAGGGTTAAGGCCAGAACATAGACCAAGACCCCCTTTAGGGTCAGACGACAGTACATATTGCAAAAAACGTGGACATTAGAAAAGTAAGTGTCCCAATGCCCCAAAGAAACTGATGCTACCAGCCACCTTGCAGGCTTACCAAGAAGGGCCATCCCATGGAGGGGAGTCAGAGTGACAGGCCCAGGGCCGATATTGCCAATAGCCATCCCACCATGAGCCCCAGGTGACTCTTAAGGTGAGACGATGCCCCATAGACTTTATCTTAGACACTGGAACAACATTCTCAGTGTTAAATACAGCTGAGTCACCCCTTAGCCCTTGGTGGTCAGCATTACTGGAAAAATGAGCACTTGTGCCTTCCTACAACCTGTTAACTGTGAAGTTGGAAAAGAACTCTTGTACCATGAAATCTTATATATGTCTGAATGTCTCATTTCCCTCTTAGGGAGGGATATTTTGTCAAAGCTTGGGGCTCAGATGTCTTTTGGGCCTTCCCAACTGTTAGTTCAGATTCCCCCAGAGTCTGGATGTGCTTTCCAAGCAGCTCTCCTTAATGAAGAAAAATATCCCCCTAGAAAAATCCCTCTTTACGTAAGAGTGAGAATGAACATAGAAGTCTGGGCATAAGAATGGCCTAGGCAAGCAAAGTCAGCCAAACTGGTAAAGATTATTTTAAAGCCTGGAGCCCCAGATGTCAGTCAGAAAGAGTACCCACTTAGCAAAGAAGCTTTGGAGGGCATAACAACCTTGGTATATCGGTACATAACAATTGGTCTTTTAAGATATTGTAGGTCTCCCTGCAACACCCCTATCCTGCCAATAGTGAAACCAGGAACAAAAGACTACCGATTTGTACAAGATCTGAAGAAAATTAACCAAATAGTAGAAGATATACATCCAGTAGTCCCAAATCCTACACCCTCCTTGTCACCATACCCAGCCAATGTAAATGGTTTTCAGTGTTAGATTTGAAAGATGCATTCTTTTGCATCCCATTACATCCTGACTCTCAGCAATTATTTGTTTTTGAATAGACTAATGCAGATACTGGGGTGAAACAACATCTTATGTGACAAGTTTTAGTTGAGGGATTTAAAAATTCTCCCACTATGAAGCCCAGCCAGTGCATGCAGGCAGTGCAATGACGCAGCTGACAGGAGGAGAAGTCACTGGGAGACAGTGACTGATTTTGGAGCCTGGAGCGTGCTATCCCAGCCAGGGAATCTTGGCGCTGGGCTTTGGACTGGGAGAGAGGGAGCTGACCATGGCTTCTGAGAGAGCAGAAGCATGGGACAATGCAGACCTGACCCTTGGAGGCAATCTCGACCCAGCCAGGGCACACAGGCTACACGCCCCTCGGGAATCTCAGATAAAACAGTCATCACCAAGCAAGATAAGTAACTTTGTCTATATTGCTGGGTGCTACTCTCTCTTATCTATCTGATCCCTCCCCTCCATGTCCCAGGTGGCTTCATTAACATTGGAATTGCCTGGGCCAGGGAGTGAAGTGCTTTGCACTTTTTTTTCCTGACCCATTCTCCTGGCCTCAGAGAAGCAGCTACTAACAACCCAGGGATGAAAAATCCTTCCCTGACTTCCCTAAACTGGAATAAAAATACAGAACCAGCTCCAGCCAAGCATATGAGATCCACAGTCTTTGGCTTCGATCCCTACAGGGAACAAGGTGAATATTATAATGCAAAGGCAATTCTGATAGAGATCTGATTGTAATTGTTTTAGGGGAGCACTGGAAAGACAAGTTTTCCAGGTCTGATATCTCCACCTATTAAACAGAGTGCTCACTGATCCACAGCAGGGAACTGAGGGCTGAAGCTCCACCCAAACCACCTAGCCTCCTGCCAAAGGGGTCTGAGGATACTGAAGCCTACCAATCTTTAGAGGTACAAGCATAGGGTGCATAGGGTACACCTGCAGAGCCCACCCACCAAAGTGCTTTAGGAATAGAGACACATTTACCTCACTGGCACATGGGGGAAGGCTGTCAAAACCTGGACTCCTTCAAGCGTGACCCTCTGCCACTACTAGAATCTGGTGCACACAACTATCACCACTATTTCTCTAAGTTAATAGGTGACAGTCTACACCACACACTTGGTGACCCCAAATCAGATTCTATTCAAGAATAGTGAATTCTATTCAAGAATAGTGAAAGGACTCTTAGGCTTATATATCTGGCAATGGCCCAAACCACCTGGTAATAGGACTTAAGTGATTCAAAGTCTACAACAATCAAGACAGCACAATCTAGTAGCCCATCTGGGTATACTGAAACAAAACAAGACTCAATGAGCAAATATAAAATAAATCATTACAATTATCTTATAGATGGCTCAGAGACAGCAGCTGATATTAAATCACATAAAGAAGCAGACCACGATTGCTTCATCAAATTCAAGAATCAAAACCTTTCCCAAATGAAGATACAATCCTGGAATTGCCAGATGCAGAATATAAAAAACTAATTTACAGAATGCTTCAAGACATCAGGGATGACCTCAGAAATGAAATACGGCAATCTCTTTTTTTACAGAAAAAGCCAATAATCATACAGATTATTCAAGAACATAGTGGAAAAATTAATAAGCTGCAAGAATCCATAGAGAGACAGCATTCAGAAATCCAAAAGATTAACAGGAAGATTACAGAATTAGACAACTCAATAGGAAGTCAGAGGAGCAGAATCAAGGAATTGGAATGCAGAGTAGGGGAGTTGGAGGATAACGCAATTGACACCAATATAAATAGTTGAAGAAAAATCAGATAAAAGAATTTAAAAAAATGAAGAAACCCTAAGAATCATGTGGGACTCTATCAAAAAGAATAACTTGCATGTGATTGGAGTCCCAGAACAGGGAGGGATAACAGAAAACACAGAGAGATTAGTTGAAGATCTGTTGGCAGAAAACTTCCCTGGCATCATGAAAGACGAAAGGATATCTATCCAAGATGCTCATTGAACCCCACATAAGATTGATACAAAAAGAAAATCACCAAGGCATATTATCATCAAACTTGCCAAAGCCAAAGATAAAGAGAAAATTTTAAAAGCAGTCAGGGATAAAAGAAAAGTCACCTACAAAGGAGAATCAATAAGAATAAGTTCAGACTACTCAGCAGAAACCATGCAGTCAAGAAGGCAATGGGATGACATATATAGAGCACTGAAGGAAAAAAGCTGCCAGCCAAGGATCATATATGCAGCAAAGCTCTCTCTCAAGTATGAGGGTGAAATTAAAACATTTATGGATAAACACAAGCTTAGAGAATTTGCAAAAACCAAACCAAAGCTACCAGAATTACTATAGGAAATTGTCTGGTCAGAAAATCAATAATATCAGATACCAACACAAGGTCACAGAACAGAACATCCTGATATCAACTCAAATAGGGAAATCACAAAAACAAAATAAGATCAATTTTAAAAAGAAAAAATGCTCAAATCAGGGAATCATTGAAGTCATTATGTGAAAGATTACAATAATCAAAAAGAGGGACTAAATACAGGAGGCATAGATCTTCCATATGGAGAGGAAAATGAGGCAATAGAGGATGATACAAGTTAGGTTTTTACTTAGAAAAATAGGGGTAAATATTAAGGTAACCACAAAGAAGTCTAACAATTCCATAATTCAAAATAAAAACCAAGAAAAACCTAATGACTCAGCACACATAAATTCAACTACAAAGAAAATGAGGAACACACAATTTACAAAGAAAAACTTCTCTGCACAAAAAAGTAAGTGGAAAAATGAAATTGTCAACAATGCACACAAAAAGGCATCAAAATGCCATCACTAAACTCATACTTATCTATAATTATGCTGAATGTAAATGGACTAAATGCACCAATCAAGAGACAGAGAGTCTAAGACTGGATAAAGAAACACGATCCGTCTATTATGCTGCCTACAAGAGACACACATTAGACTTAGAGACACAAACAAACTAAAACCCAAAGGATGGAAAAAAATATATCAAGCAAACAACAATCAAAAAAGAGCAGGAGTAGCAATACTAATTTCTGACAAAATAGACTTTAACGTTAAATCCACCACAAAGGATAAAGAAGGACACTACGTAATGATTAAAGGGACAATTTACCAGGAAGATATAACCATATTAAATATTTATGCACGCAATGACAGGGCTGCAAGATACATAAAACAAACTTTAACAGAATTGAAAAGTGAGATAGACACCTCCACAATTATAGTAGGAGACTTCAACACACCACTTTCAGAGAAGGATAGGACTTCCAGGAAGAAGCTCAATAGGGACTCGGAAGATCAAATTGTTACAATCAACCGACTTGACCTCACAGACTTACACAGAACACTCCACCCAACAGCTGAAAAGTATACTTTTTTTCCTAGTGCACATGGAACATTCTCCAGTATAGATCAAATAATAGGTCATAAAACAAACCTTTTCAGAATCCAAAACATTGAAATATTACAAAGCATCTTCTCAGACCACAAGGCCATAAAAGTAGAAATCAATAAGAGAAAAATCAGGGAAAAGAAATCAAATACTTGGAAACTGAACAATACCCTGCTCAAAAAAGACTGGGTTAGAGAAGACATTAAGGAGGGAACAAAGAAATTCATAGAATTCAAAGAGACTGAAAACACTTCCTATCAAAACCTCTGGGACACAGCAAAAGCAGTGCTCACAGGTCAATTTATATCGATAAATGCACACATACATAAAGAAGAAAGAGCCAAAATCAGAGAACTATCCCTACAACTTGAACGAATAGAAAGCGAGCAACAAAGAATCCATCAGGCAGCAGAAGAAAACAAATAATAAAAATTAGAGCTGAACTAAATGAATTAGAGAACAGAAAAACAACTGAAAGAATTAACAAAGCCAAAAGCTGGTTCTTTGAAAAAATTAAGAAAATTGATAAACCATTGGCCAGGCTGACTAAAGGAATACAGAAAAGGAAACAAATAACCAGAATAAGAAATGAGATGGGCCATATCACAACAGACCCAACTGAAATTAAAAGAATCATATCAGATTATTATGAAAAATTGTACTCCAACAAATTTGCAAACCTAGAAGGAATGGATGAATTCCTAGAAAAACACTACCTACCTAAACTAACACAATCAGAAGTAGAACGACTAAATAGACCCATAACAAAAAAAGAGATTGAAACGGTAATCAAAAAACTCCCAACAAAAAAAAAGCCCTGGCCTGGACGGCTTCACTGCAGAGTTCTACCAAACTTTCAGAGAAGAGTTAACACCACTACTGCTAAAGGTATTTCAAAGCATAGAAAAGCATGGAATACTACCTAACTCATTCTATGAAGCCAGCATAGCTCTGATACCAAAACCAGGCAAAGACACCTAAAAAAAAGGAAATTACAGACCTATATCCCTCATGAACCTAGATGCAAAAATCCTCAACAAAATTCTAGCCAATAGAATTCAACAACATATCAAAAAATAATCCACCACGACCAATTGGGATTTATGGCAGCTATGCAAGTTTGGTTCAATATTAGAAAAACCTTTAAGGTAATCCACCATATAAATAAAACAAAAGACAAAACCACATAATCTTATCAATTGATGCAGAAAAGGCATTTGACAAAGTCCAACACCCATTCATGATAAAAACTCTCAGCAAAATAGGAATTGAAGGAAAATTCCTCAACATAATAAAGGGCATCTATACAAAGTCAATGGCCAAAACCATTCTAAATGGAGAGAGCCTGAAAGCATTTCCCTTGAGAACAGGAACCAGACAAGGATGCCCTTTATCACTGCTCTTATTCAACATTGTGCTAGAAGTCCTAGCCAGAGCAACTAGGCTATACAAAGAAATAAAGGGCATCTGGATTGGCAAGGAAGAAGGAAAATTATCTCTATTTGCAGATGACATGATCTTATACACAGAAAACTCTAAGGAATCCTCCAGAAAACTACTGAAACTAATAGAAGAGTTCGGCAGAGTTTCAGGTTACAAGATAAACATATAAAAATCACTTGGGTTCCTCTACATTAAAAAAAAAAAAAATCAAAGAGGAAATCACCAAATCAATACCATTCACAGTAGCCCCCAAGAAGATATAATACTTCGGAATAAATCTTACCAATGATGTAAAAGACCTATACAAAGAAAACTATAAAGTACTAGTGCAAGAAACTAAAAGGGACCTACCTAAGTGGAAAAACATACCTTGCTCATGGATAGGAAGAATTAACATAGTAAAAATGTCTATCCTACCAAAAGCCATCTATATATACAATGCACTTCCAATCCAAATCCCGACGACATTTTTTAATGTGATAGAGAAACAAATTGCGAACTTCATACGGAAGGGAAAGAAGCCCCAGATAAGTAAAGCATTACGGAAAAAGAAGAAGAAAGTGGGAGGCCTCACTCTACCCAATTTTAGAACTTGTTATACAGCCAAAGTAGTCAAAACAGCCTGGTACTGGTACAACAACAGGCACATAGACCAAAGGAACAGAATTGAGAACCCAGATACAAGTCCATGCACTTATAAGCAGCTGATATTTGACAAAGGCCCAGTGTCAGTTAGTTGGGGAAAAGATAGTCTTTTTAACAAATGGTGCTGGCTAAACTGGATATCCAATTGCAAAAAAAAGAAACAGGACCCATACCTCACACCATGCACAAAAACTAACTCCAAGTGGATTGAAGACCTAAACATAAAGACTAAAACGATAAAGATCATGGAAGAAAAAATAGGGACAACCTTAGGAGCCCTAATACAAGGCATAAACAGAATACAAAACTACTAAAAATGACGAAGAGAAACCAGATAATTGGGAGCTCCTAAAAATCAAGCACCTATGCTCATCTAAAGACTTCACCAAAAGAGTAAAAAGACCACCTACAGATTGGGAAAAAATTTTCAGCTATGACATCTCTGACCAGTGCCTGATCTAGAGATATATATTTTAGAAAATATATATGATTCTGTTAAAACTCAACCACAAAAAGACAAACAACCCAATCAAAAAGTGGGCAAAGGATATGAACACGCACTTCACTAAAGAAGATATTCAGGTAGCTAACAGATACATGAGAAAATGTTCTCGATCATTAGCCATTAGAGAAATGCAAATTAAAAACTACGATGAGATTCCGTCTCACTCCAGCGAGTCTAGCATTAATCCAAAAAACTCAAAATAATAAATGTTGGAGAGGCTGTGGAGAGATTGGAACTCTTATACACTGCTGGTGGGAAGGTACAATGGTACAACCACTTTGGAAATCTATCTGGTGTTATCTTAAACAGTTAGAAATAGACCTACCATACAACCAGAAATCCCACTCCTCGGAATATACCCTAGAGAAATAAGAGCCTTCACACAAACAGATATATGCACGCCCATGTTTATTGCAGCTCTGTTTACAATAGCAAAAAGCTGGAAGCAACCAAGGTGTCCATCAACAGATGAATGGATAAATAAATTATGGTATATTCACACAATGGAATACTACGCATCGATAGAGAACAATGATGAGTCTGTGAAACATTTCATAACATGGAGGAACCTGAAAGGCATTATGCTGAGTGAAATTAGTCAGATGCAAAAGGACAAATAGTGCATAAGACCACTATTATAAGATCTTGAGGAATAGTTTAAACTGAGAAGAACACATTCTTTTGTGGTTACGAGAGGGGGGAGGAAGGAAGGTGGGAGAGGGTTATTTACTGGTTAGATAGCAGATAAGAACTACTTTAGGTGAAGGGAAGGACAACACTCAATACAGGGAAGGTCAACTCAACTGGACTGGACCAAAAGCAAAGAAGTTTCCTGAATAAACTGAATGCTTCAAAGGTCAGGGGAGCAAGGGTGGGGGGTTGGGGACTATGGCTTCAGGGGACATCTAAGTCAATTGGCAAAGTAAATTCTATTAAGGAAACCTTCTGCGTCCCACTTTGAAATGTGGCTTCTGGGGTCTTAAATGCTAACAAGCGGCCATCTAAGATGCATCAATGGGTCTCAACCCACCTGGATCAAAGGAGAATGAAGAACACCAAGGTCACAAGATAATCATGAGTCCAAGAGACAGAAAGGGCCACATGAACTAGAGACTTACATCATCCTGAGACCAGAAAAACTAGATGGTGCCCGGCCACAACTGATGACTCCCCTGACAGGGAGCACAACAGAGAACCTCTGAGGGAGCAGGAGAACAGTGGGGTGCAGACCCCAAATTCTCATGAAAAGACCAGACTTAATGGTCTGACAGAGACTAGAAGAATCCCAGTGGTCATGGTCCCCAAACCTTCTGTTGGCCCAGGACAGGAACCATTCCCAAAGACAACTCATCAGTCATAGAAGGGACTGGACAATGGGTTGGAGAGAGATGCTGATGAGGAGTGAGCTACTGTATCAGGTGGACACTGGAGACTGTGTTGGCATCTCCTGTCTAGAGGGGAGATGGGAGGGTAGAGAGGGTTAGAAACTGGCAAAATTGTCACGAAAGGAGAGACTGGAAGGGCTGACTCATTAGGGGGAGAGTAAGTGGGAGTATGTAGTAAGGTGTATATAAGTTTATATGTGAGAGACTGACTTGATTTGTAAACTTTCACTTAAAGCACAATAAAAATTATTAAAAGAAAAAAACTCTCCCACTGTCTTTGGAGAAATTGTGGCAAGAGATTTAAGGTTATTGAACTGAGTCGAAGTCTGATTTTACAATATGTCAATGATATCTTAGTGGCTAGTGAAACTAAAGAAGACTGATCAAAATACTGTCTTAGTTTTGAATCACTTGGCAGAATGTGGGTACCCAGTATCTGAGAAAAAGGCCCAAATTTCTCTCCCACAAGTTAAATATCTAGGATTCCAGATTTCTCAAGGACAGCAAGAGCCCCCCCCCCCGCCCCCAGGTCGAAGAGAGGCAATCAAGCGGGTGGCAACTCCTGTCTCAAAACGACAGCTAAGAGCTTTCCTGGGAATGGCTGGATTTTGTCAAATCTAGATCCCCAGGTTTAGAGTCTTGGCAAAACCCCTTTATGAGGCCCTGAAAGGAGAAGAGACGGAATCTTTAGTATGGATTAAAGAATGTCAGCAAGGCTTTGAGGAAATTAAATATAAGTTGATGATGGCCCCAAGTTTAAGATTGCCCGATTTACAAAAGCCTTTTGAACTGTTTGTGCATGACAGGAAAGGGATTGCTGCGGGAGTTCTGACTCAGACATTGGGCCCAGCTAGGCACACCGTGGCATGCTTCTCAAAGCAATTGGACACCGTGGCTAGGGGATGGCCACTGTGTTTGCGGGTGGTGGCCGCAACCTGCGACTTGCTCTAGGAAGCTGAAAAGTTCACGCTTGGCCAAAAGGTGACTGTAAATACCCCACATACAGTTCTTCCTCTCTTAGAACAAAAAAGGGGGTTTTGGCTTACAGCAGGCCACATATATATCAGGCCATCCTATTACATAACCCTAAAGTGGTTTTAAAAGCTGTCTCCTCCCTGAACCCCACTTCCTTGCTGCCAGTATCCGAGGACCAGCCGATACATGACTGTGTAGAGGTCATTGAAGAAGCCTATTCAAGTAGGCCTGACTTGTCTGATGTCACACTATAAGATTGTGATGTTGAAATATTCACAGATATAAGTAGTTTCATGCATAATGGACATCGAACAGCAGGATATGTGGTGGTAACCCTGACAAATATCTTGGAGGCTGCCCCCTTGCCTATGGGAACTTTGGTCCAGAAAGCTGAGCTCATAGCTCTCAGTTAGGCTCTCTGTCTGGGAAAAGAGAAGTGAGTGACCATTTACCTGGACAGCAGGTATGCTCATTTACTTTTACATTCCTGTGGGGACTTATAAAAGGAGAAAGGACTCCTGACAGCTGCTAATAAAGAAACAAAAAATGTGCCTGAGATCCTTGAGCTTTTAGAAGTTGTTCACGATCCCCTTTAGGTGACAGTGGTATATTGTCCAGGACATCAAAAAGGGACAGTCCTTTGAGGCCATTGGAAATCGAAAAGCTGATATAGAAACAAAAAAAGGCTGCCTTACAAGAATAGAAGGTGGGACAAGAGGTAGCCCTGATTCCTCATTTAAACCTCAGTGAATTCCCCAAGCCAACATATACTCCCCAAGATTTAGACAGAGCAAAGAAGTGAGGGTTTAAATCTTCACCAGGTTCTAGTTGGCTGACCAATTCTGAAGAGAAAATATTGTTACCAGAAGACCAAGTGTATAACATAATGTCAACTCTACATGAAAGCACTCGTTATGGCAGGGACACAAGTCTTGAATGGATTCAACAAATATTTACGGGGCCAAAGATTCTTAAGACAGTACGTGAGGTCACTAAAAGATGCCTGCTATGTGCTAAGAACAATCCGAAGACAGTACCTCACCCAGCAGAGCCAAGAATCCAGTACTGAAGAATGAACATGAGAGAAGATTGGCAAGTAGATTTTATGGTGATGACTCCAGCACCTAGAAACTTCACGTATTTACTGGCTTTTGTAGACACATGCTCTGGGTGGATAGAGGCTTTTCCTTGCCAGACTGAACAAGGTCAAGAAGTGACTAAGGTGTTACTTACAGAGATCATTCCCCGATTTGGCTTGACACTCTCAATTCAGACTGACAACAGGATAGCCTTTGTGGCCAAGTAAATCAAGAACTTAGTAAGGCCTTAGACATTACCTGGAAACTGCACTCAACATGGAGGCCACAATCTACTGGAAAGACTGAAAAGATGAGCCATACTTTGAAAAAGACTTTTGCTAAACTTTGCCAAGAAACCCATTCCACTTGGTTACAGGTATTACCAATTGCCCTGCCTAAGATTCGTGTAACCCCTCGAGGTGGACTTAAGTTGAGTCCTTATGAGCCATAAAGACCGTTCCTGAAACGGTCGACTTTCCCCACCTCCATCATGATCGAAGTCGAGAAGAGAGATTGGGTCCAATCCTTGGGAGCGGTTATAAGTACCATTAACAAATATGCCTCTTCTCATTTGTCCTTCCTCTCTGATGTGCCTCTTGATGGTTCAAGCCACAAGATTGGATCCTGTTAAAGGTTTAGAAAAATCAACATCCAGAAGACCAACTGGCCCCCACCAGGCTGGAGTCATATGAAGTCCTTTTACATACTCATTCCTCTCTGAAACTGGCTAGAGTAACTACATGGGTGCATCATACTAGAGTTAAAGGGGCTCCACCTCTTCGAGAAGAACCTAGCAAAAAGACTGAAGAATCCTCATATATTCTCAAAGATTCAAACGTAACTCTAATCCTTATTCTTTTTCTGTTCCAGATTGGGCTTGCCTAGACCTGAAAGGAGTCAAGCCAGGCTCCTACAATTCTTACTTTACAAGTAAGAGATACCCTCACTCTCCCTTGTGTTATCTCTTCTGTAACCCCTGTAAGTCCTATTAAGTAGATTCAGGAATCCCCAGGAAAGGAGCAGTCTATAAGTTGGAAAGCAACTGAAGATTTTCCTCAAACTTCTCCTATGACATGTACTACTCAGTCTAAAAATGTGATTTTTCTATTATTATTCAGAATGTCATTCTATCTAATACAGAGAAATATTTCTGTGTAAAATATAAGAAAAGATACCCCATAGATGTCAAAATCAGCTGGGGAAAGGGAACTCATGCAATTATTATTGGGAAAAAGGAACCATCTCACCTCCCATATGTCTGGGACTGGTCTCTAATGGTCTAGTTACCATGTCCCAAGCAGTGGCTAAGGGAGGGAATCCCAGCAATTGCTGGGTGTGCCACCATTTGCCACGATCTAGTGCCTCCCTAAGTCCTATGGCTGCCCTGGTTTTTGACTATGATAAAATTATGTCTGAGGGTGTGTTAACACACCATACTCCCTGAACACCTATAAGGGCAAGATTAGTACAGTATCCTTTCTTCATCCCTTGTTTTTTCCTCTCTGATCTATACAACCATAGTGCCAAAGGAAATTGGGAATTAAAGTCCCAAGTACCCCGAGTGCAAATAGATCAACAAATTTTCAGGGATTTTCAATTTCTGTCTTCATAAAATAACTCTCTTATCAACCCTTATTTGTTACATTTTAATTTAAGCTTTCCAGGTGTCCTGAATGAAGATTTGTCTTTATGTGCCCTGCCAGATTATACTTTTCTATGTGGAAGTAAACCATACCCCAATAACAAGTCACCCAATTCATCTGACTCCCCCTAGACTTGGGCCATTCAATGCTTAGATGGGATCCATTTTGTGGGCCAGTGTACCTTAGGGTTCCTAGTCTTTCCCACCCAAGTCCATTCCACCACCGACATTCTACACCCATCAAGGAAGAAGTGAGACTTTTCTCTGTAGATCCCGTTACATTAGAAACCCAGAGTGATGGATATAACCCGGCGTTAGAAGAAACTGGCTTTGGTTGGTGGTTTCTGAGGACAATAATCCCTGGACTAGAGATATATCATATAGAAATGGCTATTAAAAACCTTTCAGATACAATCCAGGTGTACTGAAAGAGCCCTAAAAGCCCAGCAAGCCTCTTTAAATTCCCTGGAGGGAGTAGTCTTAGACAACATAATTACATTAGACTTCTCATTGACAAAATCAGGGGGTGTTTGTGCCATAATTAATAAGACTTTTTGTACCTGGATTAACACTTCAAGAGAAGTGGACATTAGATTAAAAGCAATCCATAAAGTTGCTGAGTAGACAAATGCCATAGCATGGCCCAATGGGCCGTGAGAATAGATCTCCAATCTATTCCCATCTATTAGATCTTGGATAGTTCCCTTGTCACCTTGGGAATCATAATATTAATACTGTGTATTTCTGTTCCATGTTTTATGAAAACCTTTGTCAAAAGAACTGTGACCACCTTAAAGGCAGAGAATATACTTGCCCTAGCTGGCTGAGGAAATTCTTCAGCCAACCAAGAAGATTCACTTAGATACTATTGCTTTTCATGCTAACTCTACTTCTAACACCCACCCTAAATAAACATTTCCCACCTTCATGCCCCTTGCCAGCAAGAAGTAGCCAGATTGAGTGATGCCCCATTTCCCAAGATTGAGAAACTTTCAGAAAAAGGAGGGATTGAAGCAGAAAAAATGTTTCCTTTGCTGTTTTAGTATTAGAATAGAGAAAATATATTTCTAGTGTTTTAGTATAGCTGTAGAAACTGATTAATTTCTAGTTTTTGAAACATAATTACTTGCTCTGAAATCTTTCTCATGATTGTTTCTATAAAGAAGAATAAGGTAAACTATGTTTCTCTCACAAGGAAAAAAAAACACACAAAACTGAAGTAGCTGAACAAAGCTTAGATCTATCTTGTGACAGTAATCAGGATGGTGTGAAGGGACTTGCAGGACTCTAGGATGGCATGAAGAGACTTACAGGACTTCAATAATAAATCACTTTATCATCGTGTCTACCTCAAAGAAAAACTAACATTCCTGAAAACTTCTAAACCCTGACCTTCCCCCTGTAAAAACCCTCCAATTAGTCCTCTAGTTTTTAGACAGAATTTGAGAGAAATTTAACCCTCCCTGTCTCTTGTACACTGGTGTCCAATGAAGCCCTCTTGCTACTTACCTCCTTCTGTCTCAGTATTGGCTTTGCAGCAGGCTGCACGAATCCATGATTTGCAGTAACACTTAGGCCCCTGATGTGGGTAGGGGAGGACCTTGTTTAATAGGCAAAGCAATGTCAAACAGCATCCACCTCTCCACCACACAGCTGAAACAGTTGTAGTCTGCAAACAAGGGCCTATTCTCCTGAAATAGGCCCTGACAAGTCCATGCCAAGGGGAAAGGTACTCAAAGTCCACAGACCCTTTATGCCTGGACAGGTGGAGCTGCTTCTGTCCTGAGCTCCCTTTGTTAGTGGAGCTGGCAAATTATCTTTTCCCCCAATTGCAAATTTATTCCTTCTCCAAGGCTTGGAGGATGGCTATAGGTGCTCAACAGGGCCTATCTGAGGCCCAGGGAGATCAGCTGCTGAAGCCGGCTTGGGAGCGGGAGAGGGGGGCGGGTGGTAAAATACACGCAAGTGCTTAGTTTTGCTGACAGCGCCATTCTTCTCTGGTTCCGGAGGTGTGAGTAGGCTGTGTGGCTGGCCGCTTCTCCCTGAGGAAACTGCAGCTGAACACTAGTATCAGCCTGCCGCAGCCACTCCTGGGAGTGGTGCCTGAGGGCTCCTGGCAATTCAGGCCTGGTAACTCCTCTCCCTTCTGAACCATCTCTTCCTCCCCCTGAAGCTCAGTTCATTTTCTTACTTTGCCTTTGATGTTCAGGGCTCCTAGCTTTTCATAAATATACTCATTTCACTTGTTTTTTGGGGGTCTTTGTTGTAAGAGGGTTTGCCGGATGTGTGTGTCTGTCTATTCTGCCATCTTGGCCCTGCTCTGACTTTGCATACTCTTTACCTATGTAATTACTTAAGTAATTTAACCCAATAGGTAGCATTATGTACTGGCAATAACCTAAGTGACATTATATAAAATCCCAGATTCTTTAAGTTTGAGGTTCTACAGAAGTGATGTTGTTAAACCTCTCAGACTAAGGTCAGGATTTATAGCTCGAAAGATGAGCATCCTGCTCTCTCAGAAATACATATAGTTTTATTTTCTGCCAGCTCTTGCATTTAGAACTGTGTTCCATAAACTAGAGTGAGGTTTGTCTCCATATAACTAACCCATTACACAGCTTCTGTTATGTCACTCTTCAGAATAAATTTTAACTCTCTGTCATAGGGCATCCACTTATGTCCTTGAATTCAGCTGACATGGGTCTGGGTTAATCTCACTTTCTTGAAATGTTCTTTTCAACTGACACAATTATGATAAGGTTCAACTGTGAGTATCAAAATAACAGCACCTTAAGTTAGAAAGTTATTTCCCATTCATTAAAAAATGTTTAGGGAGGCAGGTCAGAAATGTTATAGTAGCTGCTTCACAAGTCCAGTTTATTGTTCTTCTGTGATGCCTCCACTCCCAAGGTCACCTCATGGTCCCAAATTGCTGCTTCTTATCTAGCTTTCATGTTTACATTCCCACCAGCAGGTAAGAGAAAGGGACAAATGGGTGCCTTTTAAGGAAAATTTTCAGAAGCTGTCTCAAGACCCTTCCACTTACATCTTATTGACCTAAAGAATCAGGTCACTTGGTGGGAGTCCTTATTATGTGCGACAAAATGCCCCAGTCAGATGCCCTGTCACTGTGAGAGCAGAACAGGGTTGTTTGGAGGAAGATTATCATTCTCTGCTATGTAGTGTTTCTATAGTCTCAGGTATTCTGGTTGCCCTTCTATAGATGATTGTTAATTTTAAATTGCCTTTTAATAATATGCTTCTCTTAATAAGCACAATACTCTGGTCTGCATAGAATGGGGGCAGCACATGCCTTGATTTTCAACACAGCTTAGGTGGTAACAGACTATTTTAGAATTCACGTCTTCACCACGGATTGGGACTAAGGGCAGGTAAGAAGCCATGCTCTGCCACTATGGCCTCTATTTTGTGAAGTGCAAGAACTACAGGACACTTCTGGAATACTTAATAATTTCCTAATATTCTCTGAAGTAATTCGTGAGAAACTAATGAAGAAATGTGCCTTTTTCTCTTCCTAAAATGGTTTCTTTGAGGTAGATTTTTGATCAGCATCGTTATTCTGAATAATGATGTGTTCTGGGGGCAGTGGTGGTTCAGTGGTAGAATTCTCACCTTTCACACGAAGACCTGGGTTCAAGTCCCAGCCAATGCACCTCCTGCCCAAACCACCACCTTTCTGTCAGTGGAGGCTTGCCTGTTGTTATGATGCTGATCAGGTTTCAGTGAAGCTTCCAGGCTAAGATGTATTAGGAAGAAAGGCCTGGCAATTTACTTCTGGAAATCAGACAATGATAGCTCGGTGGGTCGCAATGGTCTGATCTGCACCAGATTCAGGCAGTGCTTTGTGCAGTTTCATTGGGTTGCCATGATTTGACATTTACTGGAGGGTAGCTAACAACAGCAACAGCAATGCTATGTTACAGTCACTAGGTTAATCTTACTGTGCTATGTGCTTTCCACAAGTTGTATCTTTTACTCTCAACAACCCTGTAAGGTACATATTTTTGTTTCCATTTTAGAACTGTGCATACTAGTGCTCAGAGATTTAGGTAATTTACCCCAAATCTCAAAGGTTGTAGCAGAGTTTGGTTTCAAATTCAACTCAAAGCCTTTGCTTCTAATCATTATACTATATTGATTCTACCAGAGTCTTCTACTCTCTTCCCCTAAAATAGATTGACTTTAGTTAAAATAAAAGAGATAGTTTTTCTATTTGTCCGAAGTACATATTTTAACTTGAAATATTACACTAGTGCCTACACATAACACATAAACACAACACATAACAAACACATAACAAACATATGCACACACGGCACACAACATGTATCAGGATAATATAAAATATTATTTTTTCGTGGGCATATGCTTTATTGTTGAAACTGTTTTTTGGATATGTTCATAGGACAGATCTATAAATTTAAGAGATAAAAACCTTTAGATCTTCAGTTTTACCCATGGACTTTTGGACTTTCTAAAAATATATAGTACACAAAATTTCTGCAAGTCCAGCAGAAAGCAACTTTTAGGGGGTGAGCATGGGTAGAAAAATTAATGGAGAGTGTAAAGCCACTGCAGACTTCTTGGATTACTTGTACAGTCGAAAATGAGCAGGTATTTGCATAAGCAGATGTCTGACTACTTATATTTTGATCTTGTCTCTGATCACATTACGTATTGTAACCTGATGACTCAGAAATTGGATGTGCACTGGGGAGATGTGGATGACCACATTTCCCACTAGACACTGCTTCTACAGATGAGATATTCCAAAACTCTCAGAATCATTCCAGAAATTAACCAGAGCTCAGAATTGGCTAGGGATGTTTGCTAACTGCTTACAGATAGAGCAGATAATGCGGATGCCTCTTCCAGACACATCTGCATCTGACTAGCAAGTAACCTTTCTGGATTGAAGACCGTTGTCTTCCATATTCCAGCTTGCTCTCTCACCTCAAAAACGCACCTTTTCTCCACAGTGTCAGTGTTTGTTCTTAGGGAAATCACCATCTTAGATTCCACTGTTTCCATTTCTCTAAGAACTGGTCTTCATTCATGTTTTCTGTATTATGTAGGTCTATACTTATGACATAAACAGTTAAGCACTTGGCTATTAACAGAAAGGTTGGCGGTTCAAATCCACCCAATGGCACTGCAGAAGAAAGTCCTGGAAATCTACTCCTGAAAGATCAGCAACTGAACCCTATGAAGGACAGCTCTACTCTGGCACACATGAGGTAGCCGTGAGTCAGAATTGACTTGACGAGATTGGTTTGGTTTTTTGGTTTTCTACTTATGAAACAAAACTGAAGTATTAGGTAGAACTTACTAATGAATGATGCATGGAACTGATAAGCCCACTTCTCCCTACTCTTACAAAGCGTAGCAGTTCATCTGATCTATTCGGTAAAAATTTTTGTTTTCTTAGATATAACAGATTTTTTATTTAGCCCAAAGTAGTTTTCCCAAGTGTGGCAGTTGGACCTTGCCCAAGGTGCTCTTTGAAGTGGCAGATTCTTAGGCCCCACTCCAAATTTATGAAACCAATCTGGGATTAGGAGCCAAGAATCTGTATTTTTAATAAGTTTCCCTGGTTTTTTGGTGATTTGATGCATGCTACAGCTTGAAACTGTCTTAGTTATCTAGTGGTGCTATATCAGAAATACACAAATAGGGTTGCTTTAAAAAATAGAAATTTATTTGCTCACAGCTTAGAAGGCTAGAAGTCCAAATTCAGGGTATTGGCTCTAGGGGAAGTTTTCTCTCTCTGTCAGCTCTGAAGGAAGGTCATTGTCTCTTCTGAGCTTCTGCTCCTGGGCAGTCTTCATGTGGCTTGGCATCTGTCTTCCCCCACCTCTGCTTGCTAGCTTTCAAGGGGAAATCACTAACTAGAGAGTAGACAAGTGTTAATTTTGGTGTAAGGAAAGATAACACACAATATAGAGGCAGTCAGCACAACTTGACCAAGGCAAAACCATAGAAGCTTCCTAACACACTCAAACACCTTGAAGGATCAAGTTACTGGGGCTGAGGGCTGGAGAACATGGTCTTGGGGGACATCTAGGTCAATTGGCGTAACATAATTTATTAAGAAAATGTTCTACATCATACTTTGGTGAGTAGTGCCTTGGTCTTAAAAGCTTGTGAGTGGCCATCTAAAATATATCTATTGGAAAGTATCAGTCCAAAGGACTAATGGACCACATGAACCACAGCCTCCACCAGCTTGATCACAGAAGTAGATGATGCCTGGCTACCACCCCCGATCACTCCGACAGTGATCACAGTAGACGGGTCAAGACAAAGTGGGGGAAAACTATAGAATAAAATTCAAATTCACAAAAAAAGACCAGATTTACTGGTCTGAGACTGGAGGAACCCCCAAGACTATGGCCCCCAGACACTCTGCTAACTCAGAACTGAAGCCACTTCCAAAGTTCTTCTTTCAGCCAATGGTTAGACGTGCCTATAAAACAAACTATAATACACGTAAGGTGTGTGCCCCTTAGTTCAATCAAATATTATAGTTGATAAATTTTTAATTTTTTTTTTTTATAAAACAAACTATAATACATGTAAGGAATGTGCACCTTAGTTCAATCAAATATACTAGACCAATTGACCCACACCTGCCCAAAGGCAAAGACAAGAAGTTAGGAAGGATCAGAAAACCTGGACGAATGGATACGGGAACCCAGGGTGTAAAGGGAAAGGAAGAGAATGCTGACATATTGCAGGGATTGCACCCAATGTCAAAAAGCCATTTGTGTGTTAATTTTTGAATGAGGAACTAATTTTGCTCTAAACTTTCACCTAAAACACAATTAAAAAAAAAGAGACAGAGAGAGATTGACTCAAGTAACCTACAGTAATCCTGCTTCGCTAACATAGCAAAGACACGCTTTCTCAAGTGGGATTATAATCACAGGCATAATGGTTAGGATTTATAACATATATATATATATATACTTTTTTTTGGGGGGGGGAGCACTATTCAATCCATACCTTAGAGGAATAAGCACTTTGTGTCAAGGTGTTTGATGGAACGTGCTTAGAATTGACTGCTTCCTTCTTCTTTCATATGAATTTCTTTTCTTTCTCCTTATTCCTATCTTCCCTTCCCCTAAATGTAGTGGAGATTTTGGGACAAATCTGTGATGCATAAGAAATCCCAAGTGCTATTCTGTAGCTATCTTTTTACATTCAATATATAATAGAGCTGGGGCTGAGCATATATGTTGGTGATCTTTGAATGGTTTAAGAGTCAGAGAACTGGTAGGTTTTTCTTATCTCAAAGAATTTCCCCTTTTGGTCTTCTCTGGCACCATCATTTCCTTCCTCCCAGACAGGTTTTCCAAGATAAATGTCACGTCTTTGGGTTAGCATGATGGCTTTCATATTTTGTCCATTTACAGAGTTCATGCAAACATAAACTTCTAAAAATGTTTAGTAGTATAAAGTATAAAAAGTCTAAAATAGTCAAATACAGTAAATTCATGTTTTTGTACTAAATACCATCTGCTTTGGTGCAAAAGCCCATTCTTGGCTTACAGCATTTTGGCAGCAGAATGCTTCATTCAAATTCTTGTGTTTTGAGGTTCGAAGGTGAGAAAAGAGAGAAAAATACAGTATTTGTCAGTAAATTTCTGTGGAGATGCATCATTGTTATCTAAGAAAGAAAAAAGAGTACGGGAAGGTATCCTTTTAGGAAGATGTTCATACTTTCTTACAATGCTCAATAACAACATTGACAGCTTGACACCTAATCCAAGGTTTACCAAAACAGCTGTGGGTGTATTGGCTGAATCTGACATGATGAGGTAAGTGTTTCCATGAAACAGTTGTCATAGATATTGGCCTAAACCAATCACTGACCATATTTCCCATGCTATAATAATTTGCTCAGATTATATGATCAGAGTTGATCCAATCAGAGTGAAACTCAGAGCTTTTGGGGGACCTATTCCAGCAGTGTTCCTGGGTGGTGCAAGCAGTTAATGTGCTCTGCTGCTAACCAAAATGTTGGAGGTTCAAATCCACTTAGAGGCACCTTGGAAACAAGGCCTGGTGATCTATTTCTGAAAAACCAGCCATTGAAAGCCCTTTGAAGCACTGTTCTACTCTGACACACATAGGGTTGCCATGAGTTAAAGCAGATTCAATGGCCACTGGAACTTGTATTGGTATTAGAACAGTGGCTCTCTTTCTGCTGTTCCTGAGTTGTGAAGAGAAAAGGCTGAAGCTGTTGTAGTTATTGTGCGTCCCTCCACAAAGTGAGAACCAGGGTATAATGAAGCCAATCCACAGAAGTGGAGCCAAAAGTTGGAAACAAAGAAAGAAATTTTGGGTAATGTCATTTAAATTCCAGTATCAGTAAGTGTATGCCCTTTTCGCTTAATCCAGGTTATTATTTTTTTTTAACTTGCAGCTGATAGAATCCTAACCAATATACCTTCTACAATGCTCATCACACTTTATTTTTAATTGCTTATTTAAGATCTGACTTTCCTGCTAAATTATAATCTCTGTGATGGCAGGGCCATGTCTGTCTTGTCTTCTGTTGTCTCCTTAGTGACTATTACAATTTATCACATAGAGGCATGTGCAGAGTTTGGGAAGTCCACAAGATCTCCCTTACTTCTGACTCCAACTGCAAGTTTGGGGGTCCTCAGGTTTAATAATTTGCTAGAAGGATTCACAGAACTCACTGAAAGCTATTATATTCATGCTTATAGTTTATTAGAGCAAACAGGTACAGATTAGAATTAATCAAGGGAAGAGCTACATGGCAGAGGCTAGAAAAGTTCCAAGAATGAAGCTTCCTCTTGTCCTTTCCTGGTGGAATCATGGACTGCATTAACTTTTCTCAGCAATGTTGTATGATATTGTGAATGAAGTATTGCCCACCAAGGAAGCTCACCCAAACTTTGGCGTTCAGAGTTTTTATTGGGGTTTTGTCATATATCTATGATTAACTTCCCACATGGCTGAACTTTAATCTCCAGTCTCTCCAGAAGTAGAGCTGATACCACATGGCCCAAAGCCCTCACCAAAAATCATATTGTTAGACTATCTAGTGTGGTCCAAGCCTCCCAGAGAAAAAAAGATACTCCTATTAGACAAGATATTCCAAGGGCTTAAGATTCAAGGAAAAAAAGCCGAAACTTCTGCTTTTACAGCATTCAATAAAATTTTTTGAATGAATAAATATAAAATTTATTATACCACTTGATAAATATAATATTATAGGCAATTTTGTGTTATAATTTGTCCCTCTATATTTAAAATAAAAAGAACTGCTACATTCCAAATTCAATTTCCTATCTCCCTGTACTGATTTTGACACATCTTGCTACCCACATTACTTTTCCCTCTGCTTTACTCTAGCATTAAAATGAATCAAAACAATTCTTTTCAGCCTGTTGCATTTTTACTAGTCACTCACTGTTTTTATAGTTGTTTCTTTGTCTATGTTCACATAACATTTTATTTACAGTTCAATCACAGCAGATTTTAGTGTGTTGTAATTAATAGTTCATGCTCTTCCACAAGATTGTATATTCTTTGAAAACAGCAATGAAGTCTCTTTTTAAACTTTCTACTCCTAGTGACTATGATGAATTTGTAAAATGTCTCCCAACATGGATGAATCTGGAAGGCATTATGCTGAATGAAATAAGTCAATCACAAAAGGACAAATACTGTATGAGACCACTATTATAAAAACTCATGAAAAGGCTTACACTCAGAAAGGAACAATCTTTGTTTATGAGGGAGAGGAGGAGTGGGGAGGGAAAAACACTAACTATATAGGAGATAAGTGGTAACTTTGGTGAAGGGTAAGACAGTACAACAGTACTGGGAAAGTCAGCACAAGTTGACAACGGCAAAGTAATAGAAGCTTCACAGACACATCCAAACTCTCTGAGGGACCAAGTTACTGGGCTGAGGGCTGAGGAAGATGATCTTGGGGGACATCTAACTCAATTGGCATAATATAGTTTATAAGGAAAATGTTCTACATCCGACCATGGTAAGTAGAGTCTCATGTCTTAAAAGCCTGCAAGTGGCCATCTAAGATACATCTACTGGTTCCTTCCTGGATGGAGCAAAGGAAAATGAAGAAAACCAAAGACACAAGGAAAAGATTAGTCCAAAGGACTAATGGGCCACAACTACCACAATCTCCACAAGACTGAGCCCAGAACAACTAGATTGTGCCCAGTTACTACCACTGACTGCTTTGACAAGGATCACAAGAGGGGGTCCTGGACAGAGCAGGAGAAAAATGTAGAACAAAATTCAAACTCACAAAAAAAAAAAAAAGGCCAGACTTGCTGGTCTGACAGAGACTGGAAAAAAACTCCAATAGTACGGCCCCTGGAGGCCCTTTTAACTCTCAAGTTTCACCTTTCAACCAAACATTAGACAGGTCTATGGGGCAAACAATAATGCACATATGAGAAATGTGCTTTATAGTTCAATCGTGTATACAAGACTAAATGGAGACACCAGCCCAAAAGCAAGATAAGAGGGCAGGAAGGGACAGGAAATATGGATGAATGGAATCAGGGAACCCAGGGTGGAGAAGAGGGAGAAGGTTGACACATAGTGGGGTTGACAGCCAGTATCACAAAGTAATTGTTTAATGGGAAACTAATTTGCTCTGTAAACTTTTACCTAAAGCACAACTAAAAAAAAAGAAAGAACACTGAGAACTCTTCCAAGATGGCAATGTAAGTGAAAGCTTGTCTCAAACCTCCCTCAACAATTATAGGAAAAAAAAAAAAAACAGCAAAATAGCACAAACAAGGAGATAACATCTTGAATGCAGAACCTTTGAAACCAAACCAAAACTAAAACAACAAGCCGTGATCTGAAAGAGAAATGAAGCCATGACAAGGTAAGAAGCTTTAATGTCTTTTCTCTCTCTCTGTTACCTGAAAAAATTCAACAACCTGATACCTACCACAGTGCAGCTAGAGCCTGCAGCTGTGGGGCTGTCTCCTGAATAAAGAAAATACTTGAAAAGAGGACAGCCTGAGCCAGAAATACAATCAGAGATTTCCACTCCCTAAGAGCACAAGTGTGGCAGTAAAACTTGGCTTTCACTGCCTGAGTGATTTCATAGCAGTAGCGTGGCACCAGAAGATTCAGGTCTCAAACAGAAAGTGCTGGTTCCACCTCACCCCCAACCCAGTTTACTAGGGAGGAGGGAATTAAAAAAAAAAAAATCAAACAAAAGACCCTTATTAAACTGGGTGCTCTAATTGGTTAAACTGTCAACCTACCTTCAGACACTTGAAAGTTTCAGAATTAAAAAAAAAAAAAAAGAATAAGGGCTAGAGAGTCATACCTACAACAAAATGGATACATCACAAGAAAAGGTTATAAAATCTACCTTGTTGTTGTTGTTAGGTGCTGTTGAGTTAATTTCAACTCATAGCAACCCCATGTGGCAGAGTACTACCCTCTACCTAGGCATTTGAAATCAGATTTGAAAATTGTATTGATTAAAGAAGAGGGAAGACTGCAAGCACCCCCAACACACCTGTCTGGCAACAAAGTAAACAAAGGAACTCCTCCCCTCCCCAGGACTTGGGAACACACAATTTAAATAGTAATTCTGAAAAAGAGTGGAGTAAGTTCTGGAAGAACCGTAAGGCTAGAACACTCTCTAGGGGAATTTAGAGGGAGGAGGGGGGTAAATTTGGAGGGAAAGGGAAGACTACTCAGCAAAATATTCAGATACCCCAGGTACAAGAAAAAAATTGTAAGGCATGCTAGAAAGCAAAAAAGATGGCCCAAAAAAAGAACAACACAAAAAAAGCAGAAATCACTCCCATGGAAGTAAGGATAATAGAAAAAAAATGGAGGACCTTCAAAAAATAACTTTAAATATGTTCAAAGAATTAAAAGATCTCATACACATACACCCACAAAAAACAAATTAATGGAGATCACAAAACAATACAAGAATCTTAAAGAGGAGATTGAAATCATAAAAAAGGAACATACAAATACTGGATCTGAGAAAAAAATAACTGAACTGGAAAATGCAAGTGAGAGATACAATAATAGACAAGAACAGACAAAAGAAAGAGTAAGTGAACTAAAGGACAAAACAACTGAACTTACTGAATCCCAAGAGAATCAAGAAAATTAAAAAAAAAAAATTGGACAAAGCTAATTGAAACTTTGGGACACCATCAAGAGAACCAAATTATGCATTACAGGAATTCCAGAAGGTGAAGAAAGAAACAAAGGAATGGAAAGAATATCTGAGGAAAATTGTGGCAGAAAGTTTCACAGATCTGAGAAAGAAAATGAACCTACGAATTCAGGAAGCTAGGAGAATTCCAAATAGAGTGAATCCAAAGAGGTTTTTCACCAAGACACATTGCACTCAAACTCCTGAAGACCAAAGACAAAGAAAGAATCTTGAAATCGGCAAGAAAAAAACAAAATAACATACAAGCGGTCCTCAATAAGACTGAGCACCAACTTCTCCAGAGAAACCTTAAAGGCCAGGAGGCAATGAAAAGACATATATATATACATAAAAGATATATATATATATAAGATATATATATATAAAGATTTTATATATATATATAAAGATTTTATATATATATATAAAGATTTTATATATATATAAAGATTTTATATATATATAAAGATTTTATATATATATAAAGATTTTATATATATATAAAGATTTTATATATATATAAAGATTATGTATATGTATATATATATAAAACCCATTTATATATATATATATATGGCACTGAAAGAAGGGAACTGTCAATCAAGAAATGTTTATCTAGCAAAACTATCCTTCAAAAACGAGGGCATATTTAAGACATTTCCAGACTAGCAAAAGTTATGGGAATACGTTACCACTAAACTTGCCTAACAAGGATAGGGAGACTTCATCTTATATATTTTGGACATGTTATCAGGAGAGATCAGTCCTTGGAGAAGGACATTATGATTGGTAAAGTGGAGGTTCAGTGAAAAAGAGGAAGACCCTCAACAAGATGGATTGGCACAGTGGCTACAACAATGGGCTCAAGCATAACAACGATTGTGAGGATGGTGCAGGACTGCGCAGTGTTTCATCCTTTTGTATTTAGGGCCACTATGGTTAGGCCTGACTCGACAGCAACTAACAACAACGATAAACCTGCCTTGTAAGAACTGCTAAAGGGTGTCCTTCAAATGGAAAGAAAAGAACACTTATCTGATCCAGTACACAGGGAAGAAAACAAAACAAAAATAAAGGAGAGGTGTCCAATAAAGGTAGTGGCATGGGCAAAAAAAAGACCTGTTACATTATTTTCAGTGAGTAAATTTAGTTGTTATGTGCTGCAAGCTTCATATCCTCAAATCTATAAGAAATAAGTACAAACTTAGCTTACCAGACACATAATGATATAAAAAGTGATGCAATAACAAAGATGGGGGAAGGGAGAGAGGATTAGGCCTAGAATTGTTTTCTTAAAATATTTTATTGTGTTTCAGGTGAAAGTTTACACACCAAATTAGGTTCCCATTTAACAATTTTGTATAAAAATTTTCCCATTACATTGGCTGTATTTTCCACAATTTAGTAACATTATTTCCATTCTGCTTGTCCTGGTTCCATTAATCTAGCTTCCCTGCCCCTCCTTAGCTTCTCATCTTTGTTTTAGGGTAAATGTTGACCATTTGGCCTCCTATAGTTGATTTTTTAAAGCAGCATAGTACTCATGGATGATATTGTTTATTTTATAATCCAATCTATAGTTTGGATGAAAGGTGACCACCGGGAGTGGCTTCTGTCCCAAGTTCAAAGAGTATCTTAGGGCAATAGTCTAAGGGATCTGTCTAGTCTCTATTGGTCCAGTAGTCTGGCCCTTTTTAGGAATTTGAATTTTGTTCTAAATTTTCTCCCTTTCTATCGGGGACCTGTCCCTGGTCAGAACAGTTAGTGGTGGTAGCCAGGCACCATCTAGTTCTTCTGGTCTCAGGCTGGATGAGGCCATGGTTCATGTGGGCTGTTAGTCCTGTGGACTAGTTTCCTCTCTCAGTCATTGGTTTCCTTCATTCTCTTTTGTTCCAGATGAGTAGAGACCAATAGTTCTATCTTAGATGACCACTTGCGAGCTTTTAAGACCCCAGTTGCTACTCATCAAACTGGTATGTAGAACATTATCTTCATGAGCTATGTTATACCAATTGACTGAGTTGTCCCTCAAGACTATGGTCCCAAGCCTTAAAACCCAGTAAACCAATCCTGTAAGGTGTTTGGTTATGTTTAAGAAGTATCCATAACTGTGCCCCATGTGGTTTATTATACATATAAATGTATAAGCAGCACACAAACATGTATATACATATGCCTAGAGATACACATATGTATGCACACCCATATATTCACATATGCCTTCCTGTACATATATGTGTATACATATCTAACTGTGTATCCACACACATATTTTTTGTTGTTGTTATTGTTGTTGCAAAATTGTGTTATAGCATTTACCCTTATTCTTGCATACTTTTTGGTGTCTTCATTTGCCTTGGGGAAGCTGTGCAGACTTCACCCATCTTGGGTATTGCCTTTTCCGTCATCAAAAATAACAAGTGTCTACTATCTTTTTTTTTTTTTTTACTATCTAGAAAGTGATTCCCTCTCCCTCCTTCTCCTATCCCTGGTAAACATCAAAGAACTTTGCTTTCTGTGTGTATAGCTATTCTTGACTTTTTAAAAAATTAGACCATACAATGTTTGTTCTTTTGTGATTGACTATTTCACTCAACATAATGTCTTTCAGATTCATCCATGTTATAAAATGTTTAGAAGACTTTTCATTATTTATAGTTGTGTAGAATTCCATTGTAGGTTGTACCAAAATTTTTTATCCATTCACCCAGTGATGAGCATTTAGATCATTTTCATCTTTTTACTATTGTGGATAATGCTGCAGTGAACACGGGTGTGCATATCGTGTCACTGCTCTTATATTTCTAGGATAAATGCCTAGGAATGAGATTGCTAGCTTTTTGAGGAAGAGCCATATCATTTTCCATAGTGGTTGTACCATTTTACATTTTCACCAGCAGTGTATAAGAGTTGCAATCTCCCCACTATCTTACCAACATTTGCTGCTTTCTGTTTTTTTTTTTTTTTTCTGATCAGTGCCATTTTTGCAGGGGTGAGATGAAATCTCATTGGAGTTTTGATTTGCATCTCTCTGATGGCTAATGATCACAAGCTTTTTTCATGCAATATTAGCTACCTGAATGCCCTGTTTGGTGAAGTGTCTGTTCATGTCCTTTGCCCATGTTTTGATTGGATTGTTTTTCCTCTTAAGTTGTTGAGGTTTTCCATATATTTTAGAGATGAGACCCTTATCAGATATGTCATTCCCAAAGATTTTTTTTTCCAGCCTGTAGGTTCTCTTATTACTCTTCTGGTAGTCTATTGATGAGCATCTGAATGTAATTTTTAGGAGGTCCCATTTGTCTAATTTGTTTGTGCATTTGTAGTTTAGTTTGTTAGACTGTTTATGCAAAAATTAGATCCCTAGTTTTGTCCCTATGTTATCTTTCAGGAACTTTATAGTTCTAGGTTTAATATTTAGGTCATTGATCCATTTTGAGTTAGTTTTTTGTTTATGCTGTGAGTTATGGATCCTGTTTCATTTTTCAGCATACGAATATCCAGTTTTGCCAGCACTATTTGTTAAGCAAACTGTTTCTTCCCCGTTGAATGGACTTCGACCCCTTGTCAAAGATCAGCTGCCTATAGATGCGTGGATATACTTCTGGGTTCTCGATTCTATTCCATTGGTCTATGTGTCGGTCATTGAATCAATACTAGGCTTTTGTGATTACTATTATAGTCAGTCAGGAAATGTGAGAACTCCTACTTTGTTCTTGTTCAATCTTGTGCTGGCTATTTGGACCATCATTTCTTTCCATAGAAAGTTGGTGATTTGCTTTTCCATTTCAGTAAAGAATGTTGTCAGAATTTGGATTGGAATTGCATTGTATCTGTAGATTTCTTTGGGTAGTATTGACATTTTCACAGTGTTAAGCCTTCCAATCCATGAGTATGGAAAATTCTCCCACTTATGTAGGTCTCTTTTACTTTCTTCGTGTCTGTCAGTTTATTGTACTGTAGTGGCTTGTGTGTTGTGGTAATGCTAGAAGCTATGCCACCGGTATTCAAATACCAGCAGCTTTCAGCTGCACTTCTAGACCAAGATATACGAAGAAGAAAGACCTGGCAGTCTATATCAGAAAAAATTGGTCAGTGAAAATCTTATAAGTAGTAGCAGAACCTTATCTGATACAGAGCTGGAATATTAGCCCCTCCAGTTGGAAAAAAAAAAATTTGGAAGGCACTCAAAATATGAATGGGTAAGAGCTGTCTCCTCAAAGTAGAGTTGACCTTAATGATGTGCACGAAGTAAAGCTTTTGGGACCTTCTTTTGCTGATGTGGCATGACTCAAAATGAGAAGAAACAGCTGCAGACATCCATTAATAATCAGAATGTGGAATACATGAAGTATTAATCAAGGAAAACTGGAAGTCATAAAAAATGAAATGGAAAACATAAAGACTGATATACTAGGCAATAATGAGTTGAAATGAACTGACATTTGCCATTTTGAACCAGGCAATCATACAGCCTACAATGCTGGGAATGGCAACTTAGAGAAGAAAAGCATTGCATTCATTGTCAAAAAGAACATTTTGAGAACTATCCTGAAGTACAACACAGTAAGTGATAAAATAATACCCATTTGCCTACCAGAAAGACCAGTTAATATGACTATTATTCAAATTTACACACCTGGAGGTGGAGTCAAGATGGCAGAACAGCAAGCCCTCTTTAAAATAAAGGTCCAAAAAAACAAGTGAAATGAGTATATTTATGACAAGCTAGGAGCCCTGAGCCTCAAAGGCAAGCTCAGAAAAGGAACTGAGGGGCAGATGAAGGAGGAGATGGTTCAGAAGCAGAGAGGAGTTACCAGGCCTGAATCATGGGGAGCCCTAAGTCACCATTCCAGGGAGCAGTGGCAGTGGGTTGGTGCTAGCGTTCGGCTGAAGTTTCCTCAGGGAGGAGGAGCCAGCCACATAGCCTACTCACACCTCTGGAACCAGAGAAGAATGGCACTCTCAGCAGAAGCTAAGCACTTGAGTGTATTTTACTGCACCCCCCCTACTCCCAAGCCAGCTTCAGCAGCTGACTTCCCTGGGCTTGAGATAGGCCCTGTTGATCACCTAGAGCCATCCTCCTGGCCTTGGAGAAGGAATAAATTTGCAATTGGAGGAAAAGATAATTTGCCAGCTCTGCTAACCTGGCTAACCGGGGGAGCTTAGGACATAAGCAGCCTCTGTCCAGGACTTTGAGTACCTTTTGCCTCTGCATGGACATGTGTGGGCCTATTTCAGTAGAATAGGCCTTTGTTGGCAGACTCCAACCATTTCAGATGTTCAGTGTAGTGGTGGGTATTTGATGTTTGACATTGCTTTGCCTATTAAATAGGGTCTTCGCCCACCCACATCAGGTGCCTAAGGGCTGGTAGCTCCACTCAGGTCACCTAGCCACCCACAACAGGGATCCAAGGATAAGTGGTACCTCCCAGTCCTTACAATCAAAAACATTGGGTGCTCATGGTCTGTCTGGAGAACCCACCCACCTGAATACTCTAGGGAACGCAGACACACTTTCTTCAGAGACACATGGGGGATAATTCTCAGCCCCCTGCCTTGTTCAGAGTGTGACCCCCTGCTGCAACCAGATACCAGTACCTACATCAATCACCCCTGCCCTTCTAAGACTGTAGGACAGAGACTTTACCACTCACTTGATGATCAGCTACCTGGACACCTGAGATGAATTCATACAAGAAAAGTGAATGGACTCCTAGGCTAATATAACTGATAACAGCTCTAGCCATCTGGGGACAGGACATCAGAGCTCCAAAAGCAAAAATAATCAAGCTAGCTCACTCAACCAAACCATTTGGGCATATCAAAACAAAACAAAGCAAGAAGTTATGATACAGTAAGCAAACATAAAATAAACTAATACAATACTTAGAGATGGCTCAGACAACAGTCAATATCAAGTCACAGAAAGAAACAGACCATCAATACCTCAACAAGCTCTCAAAACAAAGGATCCAGTGATCTTCTAGATGAAAGTACCTTCTTGGAATTACCAGAGGCAGACTACAAAAGATTAACATACAGAACCCTTCAAAACATCAGGAAGGAAATCAGGCAATACACAGAACAAGCCAAGGAACATACAGATAAAGCAATTGAAGAAATTAAGATGATTATTCAGAAACATAATGAAAAATTTAATAAGCTGCAAAAATCCGTAGACAGCAATCAGAAATTCAGAAGATTAACAATAAAATTACAGAAGTAAACAAGGCCATAGAAAGTCAGAGGAACGGAATTGAGCAAGTGGAAGGCAGAATTTCTGAACTTGAAGATAAACCACTTGGCACTAATATATTTGAGGAAAAATCAGATACAAGAAATAGTAAAGGGGGTTCTTTGGTTAGAAAATCAATAATATAAAGTATCAACCCAAGACTAGAATACTAGGCAGAGCAATCAGAAGTCAACCCAACAGGAAAATCAAAAAAATAAATCAAGCTTAAAAAAAAGCTCAAAAAAGGGTCATAGCAATGTTATTAAGTAAAAGAAGACAATAAAGAGGGACTAAGAAATGTAGTCATAGATCTTCCATATGGAGGGGAAGATAAGGTGATACAAAGAAATCAAATTTACATTTAAATGTTGAAAAATAGGGATAAATAATAAGGTAATCACAAAGGACACAAACTATCCTACACATCAAAATAAAAAACGAGAAAAAAATAGAGACTCAGCAGAAACAAAATCAACAGCAACGAATATGATGAAAGGACAGTATATAATCTACTCAACACATAAAATTAAGGGGGGAAAAGAAACTGTCAACAACACAGAAAAAAAGATACCAAAATGATACCTCTAAATTCACACCTATCCATAATTATACTGAATGTAAGTGGACTAAATGCACCAACAAAGAGACAAGAGAGTGGCAAAATGGATGAAAAAACATGATCAGTCTATATGCTGCCTACAAGGGACACAACTCAGACTTAGAGATACAGACAAACTAAAACTGAAAGGATGGAAAAATATATCAAGCAAACAACAATTAAAAAAGAGCAAGAGGGGCAATCTTAATTTCTGAAGAAATAGACGTTAAAGTTAAATCCATCATAAAGGGTAAGGAAGGACACTGTATAATGATTAAAGGGACAATACCAAGAAGATATAACCATATTAAATATTTATGCACCCAATGACAGGGCTGTAAGATACATAAAACAAACTCTATCAGCATTGAAAAGTGAGATAAACAGCTCCACTATAAGAGTAGGAGACTTCAACACACCACTTTCGGTAAAGGACAGGACATCCAGAAAGAAGGTCGATAAAAGACACGGAAGATCTAAATGCCACAATCAACCAACTTGACCTCATAGACATATACAGAGCACTCCACCCAAAAGGAACCAAAGACACTTTCTTTTCTAGTGCACATGGAGCATTCTGTGGAATAGACCATATATTAGGTCATAAAGCAAGCCTTAGCAGAATCCAGAATATTGAAATATTAGAAAGAATCTTCTCTGACCATAAGGCCATAAAAGTGGAAACCAATAGCAGGAAAAGCAGGGAAAAGAAATCAAACACTTGGAAACTGAACAATACCCTGCTCAAAAAAGACTGGATTATAAAGACATTAAGGATGGAATAAAGAAATTCATAGAATCCAATAGAATGAAAACACTACCTATCAGAAACTTTGGGACACAGTGAAAGCAGTGTTCCGAGGTCAATTTATAACAATAAATGCACACACACAAAAAGAAGACTGGGCCAAAATCAAAGAGTTATCCCTAAAACTTGAACAAATGGAAAGAGAGCAACAAAAGAAACCCTCAGGCACAAGAAGAAAACAAATAATAAAAATTAGAGCAGAACTAATAGAAAACAGAAAAACAATTGAAAGAATTAACAAGACCAAAAGCTGGATCTTTGAAAAAATTAACAAAATCGATAAACCATTGGCCAAACTGACAAAAGAAACACAGGAGAGGAAGCAAATAACCCAAATGAGAAATGAGATGGGTGATATTACCACAGACCCAAGTGAAATTAAAAGAATCGTATCAGATTACTATGAAAAATTGTAATCTAACAAACTTGAAAACAGAAGAAATGGGTGAATTCCTAGAAACACGCTACCTACCTCAACTAACAGAACAGTGGTTGTTGTTGTTGTTGTTAGGTGCTGTTGAGTTGGTTCCGACTCATAGCGACCCTATGCACAACAGAACGAAACACTGCCCGGTCCTGCGCCATCCTTACAATCGTTGTTATGCTTGAGCTCATTGTTGCAGCCACTGTGTCAGTCCACCTCTTGATGGTCTTCCTCTTTTCCGCTGACCCTGTACTCTGCCAAGCATGATGTTCTTCTCCAGGGACTGATCCCTCCTGACAACATGTCCAAAGTATGTAAGATGCAGTCTCACCATCCTTGCCTCTAAGGAGCTTTCTGGCCACACCTCTTCCAAGACAGATTTGTTTGTTCTTTTTTGCAGTCCATGGTATATTCAATATTCGTCACCAACACCACAATTCAAAGGCATCCAACTCTTCTTTGGTCTTCCTTATTCATTGTCCAGCTTTCACATGCATATGTTGTGATTGAAAATATCTTGGCTTGGGTCAGGCACACCTTAGTCTTCAGGGTGACACCTTCGCTCTTCAACACTTTGAAGAGGTCCTTTGCAGCAGATTTGCCCAATGCAATGCATCTTTTGATTTTCTGACTGCTGCTTCCACGGCTGTTGATTGTGGATCCAAGTAAAATGAAATCCTTGACAACTTCTATCTTTTCTCCGTTTATCATGATGTTGCTGATTGGTCCAGTTGTGAGGATTTTTGTTTCCTTTATGTTGAGGTGTAATCCATACTGAAGGCTGAGGTCTTTGATCTTCATTAGTAAGTGCTTCAAGTCCTCTTCACTCTCATCAAGGAAGGTTGTGTCATCTGCATAACGCAAGTTGTTAATGAGTCTTCCTCTAATCCTGATGCCCCGTTCTTCATACAGTCCAGCTTCTTGTATTATTTGTTCAGCATGCAGATTAAATAGGTATGGTGAAAGAATGCAACTCTGACGCACAACTTTCCTGACTTTAAACCAATCAGTATCCCCTTGTTCTGTCCGAACAACTGTCTCTTGATCTCTGTAAATGTTCCTCATGAGCACAATTAAGTGTTCTGGAATTCCCATTCTTTGCTATGTTATCCATAGTTTGTTATGATCCACACAGTCGAATGTCTTTGGATAGTCAATAAAACACAGGTAAACATCCTTCCGGTATCCTCTGCTTTCAGCCAGGATCCATCTGATATCAGCAATGATATCCCTGGTTCCATGTCCTCTTCTGAAACCGGCCTGAATTTCTGGTAGTTCCCTGTTGATATAATACTGCAGCCATTTTTGAATGATCTTCAGCAAAATTTTGCTTGCATGTGATGTTAATGATATTGTTCTACAATTTGCACATTTAGGTTGGCTCACCTTTCTTGGGAATAGGCATAAATATGGATCTCTTCCAGTCAGTTGGCCAGGAAGCTGTCTTCCATATTTCTTGCCATAAACGAGTGAGCACCTCCAGGGCTGCATCTGCTTGTTGAAACATCTCAATTGATACTCCATCAATTCCTGGAGCCTTGTTTTTCACCAATGCCTTCAGAGCAACTTGGAATTCTTCCTTCAGTACCATCAGTTCCTGATCATATAAGCCACCTCTTGAAATGGTTGAATAGCGACTAATTCTTTTTGGTATAATGACTCTGTGTATTCCTTCCATCTCCTTTTGATGCTTCCTGTGTTGTTTAATATTTTCCCCATGGAATCCTTCACTATTGCAACTCGAGGCTTAAATTTTTCTTCAGTTCTTTCAGGTTGAGAAATGCCGAGTGTGTTCTTCCCTTTTGGTTTTCCATCTCCAACTCTTGCACATGTCATTATAATACTCTATTTTGTCTTCTCGAGAGGCCCTTTGAAATCTTCTGTTTAGTTCTTTTACTTCCTCATTTCTTCCTTTTGCTTTAGCTGCTCGACATTCAAGAGCAAGTTTCAGAGTCTCCTCTGACATCCATCTTGGTCTTTTCTTTCTTTCCCATCTTTTCAGCGACCTCTTGCTTTCTTCATGGATGATGTCCTTGATGTCATTCCACAACTCGTCTGGTCTTCGGTCACAAGTGTTCAATGTGTCAAATCTATTGCTGAGATGGTCTCTAAATTCAGGTGGGATATACTCAAGGTCATATTTTGGCTCTCATGGACTTGCTCTGATTTTCTTCAGTTTCAGCTTGAACTTGCATATGAGCAATTGAAGGTCTGTTCCAGTCAGCCCCTGGCCTTGTTCTGACTGATGATATTGAGCTTTTCCATCATCTCTTTCCACAGATGTAGTCAATTTGATTTCTGTGTGTTCCATCTGGTGAGGTCCATGTGTATAGTCGCTGTTTATGTTGGTGAAAGAAGGTATTTGCAATGAAGAAGTCGTTGGTCTTGCAAAATTCTATCATTCAATCTCTCTTGTTTCTATCACCAAGACCATATTTTCCAACTACTGATCCTTCTTCTTTGTTTCCAACTTTTGCATTCCAATCACCAGTAATTCTAAATTATATATAAAAAAATCGCCAGTAATTATAAATTGCATAAATTTGAATAATAGTCATATTAACTGGTCTTCCTTGTAGGCATGTGAATATTATCCTTTCACTGACAGCATTGTACTTCAGGACAGATCTTGAAATGTTCTTTTGGACAATAAATGTGATGCAATTCCTCTTCATTTTGTCATTTCTGGCATAGTATACCATATGGTTGTCCAATTCAAAAGGGCCAATACTCTTCCATTTTAGCTCACTAATTCCTAGTATTTTGATTCTCATGCATTCCATTTCATTTCTGATAATTTCCAATTTTCCTAGATTCATACTTCATACATTACACATTCTGATTTTTTGGTAGATGTTTACAGCTGTTTATTCTCATTTTAAGTTATACTACATTTACTGAAATGAAGGTTCTGAAAGCTTGACTCCATTCACATCATTAAGGTTGACTTTACTTTGAGCAGGCAGCTCTTCCCCAGTCATATTTTTAGTGTCTTCAACCAGAGGGGCTCATCTTCCAGCACTATACCAGACAATGTTCTACTGTTATTCATAGGGTTTTCACCAGCTAATTCTTTTCAGAAGTAGACCACCAGGTCCTTTTCCTAGTCTGCCTTAGTCTGGAAACTCAGCTGAAACCTGTCTGTCATGGATATCCTGTTGGTATTTGAATACCAGTTGCATAGTTTCCAGCATCACAGCAGCACACAAGTCCCCACAATCCAACAAACTGACAGATGAATAGGGACATACAGGGTAAAAAAGACAAAAAAGACAAAAATTTTAAACTTACTTCCTGGTATATAAAAAAAAAAAGGTAGCACTACCTTAATTGCAAGCCTCATATCCCAGCTATTTTTTTTCAACTAACATTTCTTTTGCCTTTTACCTTTATGCAAGTCCCCACTGGAGGGCAGCAAATAATTTCAGTGATAAAAGTATACTGGCAAAGAATCTGAGAGCTGGAAAATGTAGGTGGTACACTGTATATACCACAGACCATAAAAATGCTAACATTTTGTGCCACTCAGAGAGTTCAGAACTATTCTGAAAGGAACATAATTGATTTTTAATAATAGCTGTGTTTAACAACTGGGCTTTTGTGCATTGGTTGGAGGTGTCTCCAACTCAATACTGCTCTCCTCCATCTAGAGGAAAATTCATAGCAATAAATGCTTACATTAAAAAGAGAGAAGATTTAAAACCAACAGTTTAACTCTACAACTTGAAGAACTAGAAAAAGAAGAGCAAACTAAGCCCAAGTGTACCAGAAGAAATGAAATAACAAAGAGAAACACATGAATAAATGAAATAGAGGATAAAATAACAATAGAAAAAAATCAATGAAACCAAAAGCTGGGTCTTTGGAAAGATCAGTAAAATTGACAAACCTTTAGCTAGACTGACAGAGAGAAAAAGTGAAAGATGCAAATAACTAAAATAAGAAATGCAATAGAAAACATTAAAATTGATTCAACAGAAATAAAAAGGATCATAACAGAATACTATCAAAAGTTGTATTACAATAAATTTGAAAACATAGACAAAATGGACAAATTCTACAAATGCGTAACCCACCAAAACTGACACAAAAAGAGGTATAAAGAAGAGATTGAACCAATAATCAAAAACCTCCCAACAGCACCAAAATAAACCTTGGGTTAGATGGCTTCATTGAGTAATTTTATCAAACATTCAAAGAATTGACATCAATCCTACGCAAACTCTTCCAAGCTATAGACAAGGAAGGAATACTCCTTAAATCATTCTATGAATTCAGCATTACCCTGATACCAAAGCCAGACAAAGACACCACAGAAAATACCATTATAGGCATTTATTCCTCATAACTATAGAAGCAAAAATTCTCAACAAAATACTAGTGAACACAATCCAACAACATATTGAGCACTGACTAAGTGAGATTTATCTCAGGAATATAAGGATCATACAAATTAGAAAACCTATTACTGTAATACACCAAATTAATAGAATAAAAGAAAAAAGCCCACATGATCATCTCAGTAGACACACAAAAGGGATTTGATAAAATTCAACACCCTTTCCTGATAAACACTCTCAACAAGATAGGAATAGAATGGAAGCTCCTCAACATGGTAAAGGAGATCTATGAAAAACTAACTAAAAAAAAAAAAATGAAAAACTAACAGCCAACATTATATTCAGTGAAGAAAGACTAAGACATTTTCTCTTGAGAATGGGAATGAGACAAGGATTCCCGCTATCACCATTTCTATCCAATATCATACTATCATACTGGAAGTCCCAGCCAAAGCAATGAGGGAAGAAAAAGAAATAAAAGAAATACAAATTGTAAAGGAAAAAGTAAAACTATCTCTATTTGCACATGACATGATTATACATAGAAATTTCCAAAGAATCCACAAGAAAGCTGCTGGAATTAATGGAAGAATTGGGTAAAGTTGCAATGTACAGGATCATAACACAAAAATAAGTTGAGTTTTATACATCAAGGAGATATCTGAAAAGGAAATCAAGAAAACTATTCCATTTACAATAACATCTAAAAAAAATACCTAGGAATAAACCTAACCTGAGGTGTAAAGGAATTAATTATAAATTGAAAAGTATAAAACATTGCTGCAAGAGACTAAAACAGACCTAAATAAATGAAAAGACATTTCATGCTCTTGGATTGAAAAGCTCAATATTACGAAAATGCCAATACTACCCATCTTAGTTATCTAGTGCTGCTATAACAGAAGTATGACAAGTAAATTATTTCAACAAAGAGAAATTTACTTTCTCATAGTCTAGGAGGCTAGAGGTCCAAATTCAGGATGCCAGCTCCAGGGGAAGGCTTTCTATCCATGTTGGCTCTGGGGGAAGATCTTTTTCATCAATCTTCCTCTCATCTAGGAGCTTCTCACCACAGGGACCCCAGATCCAAAGGACATGTTCCTCTCCCTGTTCTTCATTCTTGGTGGTAGAGGGCCCTCATCTCTCTGTTCACTTCTCTCTTTTATATCTCAAAAGAGATTGACTCAAGATACGATCTAAGCTTGTAGATTGAGTCCTGCCTCATTAATATCATAGAGGTAGGATTTACAACACACAGGAAAAATCACATCAGATGACAAAATGGTGGACAATCACACAATACTGGGAATCATAGCCTAGCCAAGTTGACACACATTTTTTGGAGGACACTGTTCAATCCATAACACTATCCAAAGTGATCTATAAATTCAATGCAATTACAATCAAGTTTCTAAAGGCATTTTTTACAGAAATAGGAAATTAATCCTCAACTTTATATGGAAAGGCAAGAGGCCCCAAATAGCCAAAGAAATTTTGAAGAGAGGAGCTAAGTAGTTTAATGCATACTTTACAGCTATGGTAATCAAAACAGCCTGTTACTAGTTTAATGATAAACACATGGATCAACTGAACAGTCTTGAAAACCCAGAAATAAATCCATACATCTATAGACACCTGATTTTTTACAAGGGTGCTAAGTTTATTTGACGAGGAAAATTGGTTTTCCACATGCAGAAAAATGGAGGAAGATCCACGCTTCACACCATACAAAAAAACATACACAAAAACTAATTCAAAATGGGTCAAGCACCTTAATGTTAAATCTAAAGCCATAAAGTTCTTGGCAGAACATACAGGGGCAAAGCTACGGGACCTAGTTTTTTTTTTTTTTTTTAATGATAGATGATCAATTACAACAACAAATGCATGAGCAGCCGGAGACAGGAGACAAAATAGGCAATTGGTACCTCATAAAAATAAAATATTTATGTTCATCAAAAGACTTAGCAGACGTGTAAAAAGACAGGCTACAAACTGGGAAAAAAATCTTTGGGGACAAGATATCTAATAAGGATATAATATCCAAACTATATTTAAAATTTCTACAACTTAACAACAAAAAGACAATAACCAAATCAAAAATGGGCAAAGGACATAGAAACTTTACCAAAGAGCATATTCAAGTGGCAAACAAGCACATGAAAAGATGCTCATCATCATTAACCTTTAAAAAATCCATTGCCATTGAGTCAATTCCAATTCATAGTGACCCTATAGGGCAGAGTAGAACTGTCCCATAGGGTTTCCAAGGAGTGCCTGGTGGATTTGAACTGCCAACCTTTTGGTTAGCAGCCAAGCTCTTAACCACTATACCACCAGGGTTTTCCATTAGCCATTAGAGAGATGCCAATCAAAACTACAATGAGAAGTGGGGCAAAGATGGGAGAATAGTCAGATATTTCCTGTCATCCCTCTTACAACAAAGATCTGAAAAAACAAGTGAATCAAATATATATGACAATCTAGGAACCGTAATCATCAAAGACAAAGCTGAAGAATCGGACTGAGCGATGGGTGGAAGGAGTGACAATTCAAAAGCAGAAGAAATGGGAAACTGCAGATTGCAGATTTGCTGGTGCCCTGCGAACTGAGTCTGCAGAGCTCACGTGGGCCCAGGCAAGCAGCAACATTCCAAGCTGAGGCTCACAACATCTGGTGCAGCCAAGCAGCAGTAAATCAGCACACACCTCCAGAACCAAATGGGGGATCGGCAAAAATTAAGTGCAAGCCCTCAATCTACCACGTGTGCTAGCAAAATAGTCCTTCTCCCCTTTCCCAGAGCTTCACAGCACAGAAGTACTTCCTCCTCCTCACCCACCCTGCTTTGACACTAGTCCTGTGGCATTCAACAACTCCACCCCTCCCAAATTGGGAACTCAGGGCTGGTTGGGAGGCTCTGCCCCTTTGCCCAGCCAAGTATGGGGCCCACGGACTTGCAGCACCCCTCACCCCTGACCAGCTCTTGTGGGCCGATTCAACACCACACACCTTCATTGTTATAAAACAGCAGGGCATACACCTGAGGTCCATTTTCACCTGCAGCAGTCAAGGGGGAGCAACAAGTTTGTGATATTTGACACCTCTCTACCCCCTGAGAGGGGGCCTTATCCACCACCATTGGGTGGATACCAACCACTTCATCTAGCTGCCCATGACAGGGGTCTGAGAATTAGTGGTACCTCCCAATCCCTTCAGCCAATGGCACCAGACACCCAAGGAACAGCTCTACTACCCCTCCCACTGTGCACTTCAGGGGATGGGAAAACTCCCTCCATCCAGGCACCTAGGAACAGCCTTCAGCCCCCTGCCTTGCCCCACACATCGCCCTCCACTGCAACGAAGATCTGTTCCTGCTCCAAACACCCTCATGCAGTCCTGCCTGCCTAGGACTGTAGGAGAGAGTCTGCACCACACACTTGGTGACCAACAACCCAAATATTTTACTGATTGACTTTGAAAGTTTTATAATCAAATAAGTAGTTTTCTTTTGCTGATTTTGTTTTTTAGCATACTGTAGTAATGTTAAAATACGGACATGGGACATAAATATTTTAATAGGAAGGTTATTTGGCTAGTTTGTCCTAAGACTCATTTTTTTTAAGAAAGAAAAAGTGAATAAGAAAATTTTTACACTAACTCAAAACATATGGTTATCATCGTCATGGAGTTGTAATGTGAAAAGACAAGTAGTGCCGCTTGAAAGCACTTAGTACACAGCATTTAGATTCACATGCCAAATTATGGACCTGCATGGAAACAAGGTCATGCTCATGGAAGTAATAAGCACCATCTATTATTTGACTACTTCTAAGTGATAATTATTATTTGACTACTTCTAAGTGATAATTCGTTATTATACATAACAATTCAGTGGGCATTTTACAGAAAAGAAAATCCAAATGAGAAAGGAACATAACAAAATACCTTCAGTGGCTGTTGGAGACATGCAAATTAGTGTAATAATAAAACTCTATTTCTTACCCCCCAAATTGACAATAATTAAAAAGAGCAACAACACCTAACATTGGTGATATGTTATAGTCCATACATTGCTGTAATAATTTAAAACTGAAGTGAACAATATCTATTAAGATTAAAATACACATGCTCTTTGGCCTAGTAGTTCTACTATGGAAATCTAGTTTACAGAAATATAAGCATCAGTACATAGAACATATTTTAAAAAACAGGTTTAATGTAGCGCTGTTAGCAGTGTCAAAATCTTCCAATCTCCTCTGCCCCAAAAAACAAACCTCTAAATATTCCTCAGTGTGGGAGCAGTTGAATGAATTGTCATACATCTATTTTATGGAATACTGTGTACCTATTAAAAATGATGAATCAGATCTCTGTAGATTCACCTGGGGAGATGTTCCTGATTTATTTTGAGAAAGCACTTTATAAATAATATTTATAATCTGACATCATTTCATATAAAACAAAAACAGTATAATAAGCTCTAAAAGTAGATACTTATAAGATGTTTGAGGGTAGGAACATGAAGGGTGTGGGAATGAGGACAATCTTCCCCAGGTTTTCTGTATTGGTACCCTGAGCTTGATGGGAATTGGAGGTTTGGGGTGGGGGATTGCTTACATTCTCTACATACACCATTCCAGCATTTCACTAGTTACAATGAGTACATGACATGCCAAATTAAATAATAGCAATAAGAAAAGACTTATGTCATTAAGTCACATAAACAAAGAATACATTTCCCTTTATGTTTTATCTTCTGTTTCTGGGTTTTTCTTTTCAAATATTGAGGTTCAGGCTACAGGTGTGTTTTGACTGAAACTTGGAGAATAATTCACATATGAGATTGAGCTACTTGAGAAGCAGGAAAACTCAGTGGCTGTGCGTATACTCCCTGGAGTTATATAGCTCTGATTTAGAAGATGGCCGAGCCGCTAATTAGCTGTGTGACTTTGTATAAGTCAGTTAGCTTTTTATAGACTATTTCATCATCTATAAAAATAGGGACATTACTGCTTCTTAGAGTTTTTGTGAGAGTTAACGGGCTAATGAATGTAGATCACTTAGCACAGACACTGGGCATTATAAACATGCAAGAAACATTCACCATTATTATCGATAAAGTGCCTGTTACATACCCCTACCCAAGAAATTCTGGTTACGTTATGTTTAGCTCACAGAACAAATTTTCAGGTAAATTTTAATTCATTTCTCAGATATTTATGGAGCTCCTTTTTTTTTTTTTTTTGGTCATGCACTATTCTAAGTACTAGGGAAACAGCAGCAAACCAAATGGGCAAACTCCTGCCTCCATGGAACTTACATTCTGGCATGAGAGCATATAATATATAAAAAGAAGTAACGATATAATGTCATATAGCAATCAGTGCTGTGAAAAGGTCAGAGAATGATGGGGCTACTAGTTTAGATGGTCAGGGACACTTCTGTGAGAAGGCAGCCATCTGAGCAGAGATTTTAAATAAAGGTAAGGAATGAACCATGCTAGTATCTGAGAGAAGTGCATGTTAGCCAGAGGTTAAAGCAATTGTGAAGGCGTCAACATTATTGGTTTTGTGGTGAACAGCAAAGAGAATGGTGTGGATGCAGCAGAATGAGTGAAGCGGGTAGTAAGAGATTAGATTGGAGAGGGAGCCAGAGGCTAAATTGTGTAGGTTCTTGGAGGCCATGGTAAAGTTTTGCATTTTATTCTTGTTGTTAGCTGCCTTTAGGTGGCCCCTGGCTTATGAAAACCCCACGTACAACAGGAAGGAACATTGCCCGATCCTACACCATCCCCGTGATTGGTTATGGATCAGAGCATTGTGATCCATAGGATTTTATTATAATTTTTATTCTGTTTTTTGTAAAATTTTACACAGCAAATTAGGTTTTCATTTATCAAAATCTCCATACATATTGTTCAGTGACATTGGTTACATTTTTCACAGTGTGTCCACATTCTCATTATTTCCATTCTCGTTCTGTTTGCATTAATCTAGCCCACCCCTTATCTTCTCATCTTTGCTTTAGGGTAAATGTTCATCAAATGGTCTCATATAGGTGATTTTTTAAAGGAGCATGGGTGTTACTGTTTATTTTATGAGCCAATCTGTTATTTAGCTGAAAGGTGTCCTCCAGGTAAGGTTTCAGTACAAAGTTGAAAGGGTATGGTAACTTAGGGTAATAGTCCTGCAGGTTCTTCTAGTTTCTACTGGTCCAGTAAGTCCGGATTTTTTTCAAGAATTTGAATTTTGTTCTACATTTTTCTCCTGTTCTATCCCGGACTATCTATTGTGTCCCTGGTCAGAATGGTCAGTAGTGGTAGCTGGGCACCATCTAGTTCTTCTGGTCTCGGGATAGATGAGGCCATTGTTTGTGTAGGCTATTAGTCCTATAGACTTGTTTCTTCGGTTTTCTTCATTCTCTTTTGCTCCAGATGAGTAGAGACTGATAGTTGTGTCTTAGATGGCCACTTGCAAACTTTTAAAACCCCAGATGCTACTCACCAAACTAGGATGTAGAACATAAACTTTACAAACTAAGTTATGCCAATTGACCAAGTTGTCCCACGAGGCTATGGTCCCAAAACTTTAAATCCAGTAAACCAATCCCACGAAGTGTTTGCTTATGTCTAGGAAGTATCTGGAAAGCCTGGTGGCATAATGGTAAGTGCTATGGCTGCTAACCAAAAGGTCAGCAGTTTGAATCCATCAGGCACCACTTGGAAAATCCATGGGGAAGCTCTACCCTGTCCTATAGGGTTGCTATGAGTTGGAATTGACTAGGCAGCAACAGGTTTGGTTTTTTTTTTTTTTTAGGAAGTGTCTTAAATGTGCTCCCTGTGTGCTTTATTATACATTTGAATATATATTCAGCACACACGTACATGTATATACATATGCCTACAGATATGCCTATATTTGCACACATATGCCTTCTTATACACATATATGCATACATAACTACCAATATAACTACACACATAATTTTTGGTTGTTGCAAAATGTATATGTTTTATAGCATCTACCAAAATACTCTTATTCTTGTCTACTTTTTGATGTCATCGTTTATCTTAGTTGGATTGTGCACAATTCACCCACATTCAGTATTGCCTTTCCCATCACCAAAATTAACAAATGTCTACTACCTCGAAACTGATTCCCCCTCCTTTGCCCAGCCATCCCTAGCAACCACCAATGAATGTTGATTTCTATGTGTATATCTATTCTTGTCTTCTTACAAAAATGTGATAGTGCAATATTTGTCCTTTTGCAATTGACTTATTTTATTTAGCATAATGTCCTCCAGGTGTGCATATGTTTATTCTTATCACTACTGTTAGATCTCTAGGGTATATACCTATGACTGGGATTGCTGGATCATAAAGTATTTCTATTTCTATCTTTTTGATGAAGTGCTCTACTGTTTTCCATAGTGGTTGTACCATTTTACAATCCCACCAGCAGTGGATAAGGGTTGCAATCTCCCCACAACACCACGCCAACATTTGTTCTTTTCTATTTTTTTTTTAAATCAGCGCCATTTTTGCGGGAGTGAGATGGTATCTTACAGTTGTGATTTGCATCTTGCTAATGGTTAATGTTCCTGAGTATCTTTTCACGTGTTTGTTAGCTGCTTGCATGTTCTCTTTGGTAAATTGTCTGTTCACGTCCTTGGCCAATTTTTAATTGATCATTTGTCTTTTTGTTGTTTAGATGTTTAAGTATTCTATGTATTTTAAGCCTTTATCAGATATGTCGTTCCCAAAGTTTTTTTTTTCCCATTCTGTAGGTTCTCTTTTTACTCTTTTGATAAAAGTCTTTTGATGAAAATAAGTGTTTAATTTTTAGGAGGTCCCAGTTATCTAATTTGTCTTCCATTGTTTGTATACTTGAAGTTGAGTTTGATAATCTATTTCTGAAAAAAATTGGGTCCCATACTTTTGTCCCTGTGTTTTCTTACAGGAACTTTATAGTTTTAGCTTTAACATTTAGGTCTTTGATCCATTTTGAGTTAGTTTTTGTGTATGGAGTGAGGTATGGATCCTGTTTCATTTTTCTACAAATGTATGTTCAGTTTTACATGTACCATTTATTTAAAGAGACTGTTTCTACCCCGTTGTTGAAAATCAGCTGCCCATAGATGAATGAATTTACTTATGGTTCTCAATTCTATTTCATTGGTCTACAAGCCTGTCATTGAACCAATACCAGGCTGTTTTGATTACTGTGGCTGTACATTTTGAGATCAGAAAGTGTGAGGCCTCCTACATTGTTCTTCTTCAATATTGCTTTGGCTATCCTGAGTCTCGTTTCTTTCCATATAAAGTTGGTGATTTGTTTGCCCATTTTAGTAAAGAATGTTGTTGGAATTTGAATTGCATTATTATCGATAGATTGCTTTGGGTAGTACTGACATTTTCACAATGTTAAATCCTAACAATTCATGATTATGGACTATTCTTCCTTTTATGTAGGCCTCTTAGTTTCTTGTGGTAATGTTTTGTAGTTTTAATTGTATAGGTCTTTTGCATCCCTGGTTAGGTTCACTCCCAGGTGTTTTATCATTTTGGGGGCTACTATAAATGATATTGTTTTCTTGATTTCCTTTTTGGCATTCTCCTCGTTAGTGTAAAGAAACCCAACTGATTTTTGTGTGTTAATCTCGTACCCTGCAACATTGCCGAATCCTTCCATTAGATCCAGTAGCTTTCTTGTATAATTCCTGGGATTTTCTATGTAGAGGAACTTGTCATCTTTGAATATAGTTTTACTTCTTCCTTTCTAGTTTGGATACTTTTTTTTTTTCCCTTTCCCTTATTGCTTTGGTTAGAACTTCCCGTACAGTATTGAATAATGGGCATCCTTGTCTCTTTCTCATCCTCAAGGGGAAGGCACTCAGTCTTTCTCCATTGAGAATAATGTTGGCTGTTGGTTTTGCATATATGCCCTTAATTATGTTGAGAAATTTCCCTCCAAGTCCTATTTTGCTGAGAGTTTTTGTCAGGAAAGGGTGTTGTATTCAATCAAATGGATTTTCTGCATCAGGATCTCTTGTAAAATCTCCAGTTTTATATCTTGTATTGGTTATTTGCATCTTCTCATTTTTTCCCTTTGTCAGTTTGGCCAGTGGTTTGTCAATTGTATTCATCTTATCTAAGAACCAACTTCTAGTCTTGTTGATTCTTTCTATTGTTTTTCTGTTTCCTATTTCATTTATTTCTGCTCTGAATATTTATTTCCTTTCTTATGGTAGCTTTGGTCTTCTTTTGTTCTTCCTTTTCTATTCAAATTGTCGGGTTAAGTTATTGATTTTTTACCTTCTTTTTTTTTGATGTATGCATTTATGGTGTGAATTTCCCTTCGAGCACTGGTTTTGCTGCATACCAAATGTTTTCTTACATAGTATTTTCATTCTCATTTCATTCTATAGGCAGTCCTTGGGTTACAAACGAGGTTCATAAACTTAAAGTCCGTCTATAAGTCAAATTTGTAGATAGTCAGAACAGGTACATATGATTCTTAGTGTTAGTCAAATGTTTGAATTACACCACTGCATTGCTTAGTAACAATTTTAGCTTTCATTGGGGCAGAGGTTTTCATATGCTACACTATTCTCGCTTAGTCCTTTAAAATTGTTCCGATAGTTGACCAACTATAGCCTAACAATTTTCCAATGACTGACATTTCATCTCTTTCCAATGACTTTAGTATTTCCTCATTATTTTCAGTTGTGATCATTTTCCTTCTCTTTGATGCATCACCAGCACTTGCAGGGGATTTATGCTTTGGAGGCATGGTTACAAGGGTAAATAAAAGGAAAATTTAAGCCACATGCAAAGTTACACACTCAACGCAGTGTTAATGACAACGTGATCTGACTTAAAAAGGCAGGCTGTGTTCTCCTTCCTCTAGCCAATGAACCACTGAAGCTGTGCAATGTTTTCATGAGGGTCATGAAGTAGTGTGTGCATTTGTTATTATAAACCATTGTATTTAACCCAATTTTTAATACAATAGGCTTTATGGCAGTTTGTTCTTAAGTATGAGTTGTCCATAAATTGGACATCCTTAACCCGGGGAATTATTGTAAATTTTTTTTTTTTTATTTCACCTATGACCCAATAGATTTTTGGTAATGTATCATTTAGTTTCCATATATTTAATTTATTTTCCTTGTTTTTCTTTTTATTGATTTCTAGTTTCATACTGTTATGATTAGAGAAGATGCTTTGAAAAATTTCAATCTTTTTAAATTTATTGAGGTTTTCTTTGTGACCTAAAATACGGCCTATTCTGGAGAATGTTCCAAGTGCCTTGGAGAAGAATGTGTACTGTGCTGCCGTTGGGGAGTGTGCTCTGTGTATGTGAGGTCCAGTTGGTTAATAGTGTTATTTACATCTTCTGCATCTTTACTGATTTTCTACCTAGTTGTTCTGTCCATTGTCAAAAATGGAGTGTTAAAATCTCCTACTGTTATTGTAGAACTGTTTCTCTGTTCAATTCTATTAGAATTTGTTTTATAAATTTTGGGACTCTGCAATTGGATGCATAAATATTTATAATTACTATGTCTTCTTTGTGAATTGACCCTTCAATCATTATATAATGCCCTTCTTTGTCTCTTATAATGGACTTTGACTTATAGTCTATCTTATCAGATATTAATATTGCAACTCCTGCTCTCATTTGGTTAATATTTTCTTGGTATATGTTTTTTCCAATTCTTTAATTTTTAGCCTATTTGTGTCTTTCTGCCTAAGGTGTGTCTCTTGTAGACAACATGTTGATGGGTTATTTTTTTTTTAATACATTCTGCTACTCTCTGCCTCTTGATTGGTGAATTTAATTCATTTACCTTCAGTATGATTACCGATCGATAGGTAAGAATTTACTGCTTTTGTTTTGTATATATGTTTTTGTGGTGTTAATGGTTTCTTTGTTCTTTACTTTCTGTGCTGAATTCTTTTTGTGTATGGAGTGTCTTTTCCTTCCATTGGTTGTTGTTGCTTTTTTTTACTGAGTCTTTTTGTTTTTCTTCTTCATTTTGGTGAGTATTAGTTTTCTTTGTGGTTACTCTGAAGTTTACGTTTATCATTCTGTATTTAAAGTGGCCTGTTTTATCTTGAAATCACCTTGGCTTCCTCTCCATGTGGAAGTTTTATAATTATACCAATCTTTCTCTTCTTTGTTTTGAAGTTGTCATCATTTACAACTTAATATCTCTGGTTCCCTGTTATCAATTTTGTAGTTTTATTTTGCTTTTGTGAAGTCTCTATCTGGCTTGCTATCTGGATGATCCTGCTATGTGTCTTTATCTAAGGTTGTTGTCTGATGTCATTGGTGTTCTAGATCTAGAGGATTTTCATTGGCTGGTTTTTGCAAGTAGATCTTCCTTGTCTGTCTTAGTCTAGAAGCTCTGCTGAAACCTGTTCAGCCTCATAGGAACACAAAAGTCTGCACTGATGGACAGGTGGTGGCATCTTATTTTTCCAATCCAAAACCAAGCCATTTACCATCAAGTCTATTTCTATTTGTGGCGACCCCATGTGGTTCAGAGTAGTACTGGGCTCTACAGGTTTTTCAATGGCTGTGATCTTTTGGAAGTAGAACACCAGGACTTTTCTCCTGGGCACCTCTGGGTAGATTCAAACCACCGACCTTTTGGTTAATAGCTGAGCACTTAATTATTTGTGCCACCCAGGAACTCTAATCTTATCCTTTGTTATTGTTGTGTGTTGTAAAGTCAATTCTGGCTCATAGTAACCCTATAGGACAGAGTAGAACTGCCCCATAGTGCTTCCAAGGAGCGACTGGTGTGACCTTTTGGTTAGCAGCCTGAGCTCTTAACCACTGCACCACCAGGGCTCTGAATCTTATTCTTATTCTTAGTGGGATGGAAATTCATTGAAGGGTTTTGACCAGGACAATGAGCTGATTTGACTTGTATTTTAAAAGAATCACTTTGGCCATTGCATGGTAAATATACGGGGAGAGGGGTAGAGGTTAGAGTAAAAGTAGGAGCTATTGCAATAGCCCAGGTGAGATATGAAGGTGACGTAGGCTAAGATGGTAGATAAGGAGGGTCTAAGAAGTTATCATATTCTGGATACACTCTGAAATTAAAACTGTGCATTATGAAAGGAGCCAATGATGACTCCAAACTTTTATGATCTGAGAAACAGTGAATGGTGGCATATTTTCTGAGATGAAAAACACAGGGATCAGATGGCATTTTTGGGGAGGAAAGTTCTGTTTTGGTTATTTAAATTTCAGAGAGCTATTTGAAATCCAAATGGAGATATAAGTATAAATATAAAAGTATGAGTATAAATATATAAGTATACCCAGTGCTGTCGAGTCAATTCTGACTCATAGGGACCCAGTAGAACATAGTAGAACTGCCCCATAGAGTTTCCAAGGAGCGCCTGGTGGATTCAAACTGCTGACCCTTTGGTTAGCAGCTGTAGCACTTAACCACTACACCAGCAGGGTTTCCATATAAGTATACTATATAATATATATACTTTGGCCATGTTATCAGGAGGGACCAGTCCCTGAGAAGGACATCATGTTTGGTAAAGTAGAGGGTCAGCAAAAAAAAAGGATGATCCTCAACGAGATGGATCCACACAGTGGCTGCAACAATGAGCTCAAGCACAACAACGATTGTGAGGATGATGCAGGACCGAGCAGTGTTTCGTTCTGATGTCGCTATGAGTTAGAGTTGATTCCATGACACCTAACAACAACAACAACAAGAAGTAACATGTAATATATACTACAATATATATTAATAACTATATAAGTATAAATATATTAAGTATATAAGTTTATACTTATATATAAGTATAATATATTAATAACTATATAAGTATAAATCTATATATTATCATCCTAACCAGGGAGCTTGCACTAGTGAAAGGAGCTACTAGATGGTGGGAAGCCAAAATAACAGGCATAAACTTGAACTATCCTAGGAAAACTGGATTGAAAGGTCACTCTAAATATAAGAATCTAGGATAGAATGGAGAGGTTGAGGCTAGAGATATAAGTGTGGGACTCATCAGTATACAGATCATGTTTAGCCATAGGACTGGATGAGATCACCTAGGGAGTGAGCATATATAAAGATATTAAGAGGTCAGAAGGTCAAGAACTGAACCCTGGTTACAATGTTCAGTTGTTAGGAATAAATTCATAATAATGAAATAGGGAACCTTTGTGAAAGAGATCTGAGATACAGAATACCGTATTATATAAAACTAGTAAATGGTGAAATTAAGACTGGAATCAAGATCTGTCCTTTTTTCCTAGGTGTAGGATACTTGCATTATTATAGGTGATACACAAGAACAACACATAAAAGAGTTGTCAGGTGTACCTTGTTTGTTTTACTAACTTGATTTTTTATTTTATATTGTGCTTTTTTAAGTGAAAGTTTACAGCTCAGGTTAGGTTCTCATACAAAAGTTTATACACATATTGTTATGTGACCCTAGTTGCTCTCCCTATAACATGACTGCTCACTCCCCCTTTACACCCTGGATTCCCCGTGTCCATCCAACCAGCTCCTGTCCCTTTCTGCCTTCTCATCCTGCCTCCAGACTGGAGCTGCTCACTCTACTTGAACTAAGAAGCACACTCTTCATGAGCATTATTTTATGTTTTATACTCCTGTCTAATTTTTGTCTGAAGATTTGGCTTTCAGAATGGTTTTAGTTCTGGATTAAAAAAGAGTCTGGGGGCCATGTCTTCTGGGGTTCTAGTCTCAGTCAGAACATTAAGTCTGGTCTTTTTATGTGATTTTGAGTTCTGCATGACACTTTTTTCCTGTGCCATCAGGGATTCTCTGTTATGTCCCTGTCGGGGCAGTCTTGCTGGTAGCCAGGCACCATCTAGTTCTTCTAGTCTCAGGCTGATGGAGTCTCTAGTTTATGTAGACCTTTTACCTCTCGGGCTAATATTTTCCTTGTGTCTTTGGTGTTCTTCGTTCTCCTTTGCTCCAGGTGAGTTGGGACCAATTGAAGCATCTTAGATGGCCACTTGCTAGCTTTTAAGAACCCAGACACCACTCACCAAAGTGGGATGCAAAACATTTTCTTAATAAATTTTGATATGCCAGTTGACCTAGATGTCCCCTGAAACCATGGTCCCCAAACCCCACTCCTGCTACTCTGTTCCTCAATGTGTTTGGCTGTGTTCAGAAATTTCTTAGCTTTTGGTTTAGTCCAGTTGTGCTGACTTCCCCTGTATTGTGTGTTGTCCTTCCCTTCATCTAAGATAATTCTTGTCTACTATATTCCCCCTCTCCCTCCCTCCCCACCCTCGTAACCATCAAAGAATGTTTTCTTCTGTGTTTGAACCTTTTCTTGGGTTCTTATAATAGTAGTCTCATGCAATATTTGTCCTTCTGTGGCTGACTAATCTCACTCAGCATAATACTTCCCAGATTCATCCACGTTGTTAGATAGTTCCTGGATTCATAATCATTCTTTATCATTGTGTAGTATTCTGCTGTGTGAGTATATCATAATTTGTCTATCCATTTGTCTGTTGATGGGCATCTAGGTTGTTTCCATCTTTTTGCTGTTGTGAACAGTGTTTCAGTGAACTCAGGTGTGCACACATGAAGGCTCTTATTTCTGTAGAATATATTCCAAGAGTGGGATTGCTGGATCATATGGTACTTCTATTTCCAGCTTTTAAAGGAAGCACCAAATCAATTTCCAAAGTGGAAATTTTACATTCCCATGAGCAGTTCGTAAGTGTTCCATCTCTCCACAACCTGTCCAACATTTATTATTTTGTATTTTTTGGATTAATGCTAGCCTTGTTGGAGTGAGATGGTATCTCATTGTAGTTTTAATTTGCATTTATCTAATGGCTAATGATCATGAGCATTTCGTCATGTATCTGTTAGCCCCCTAAATGTCTTCTTTGGTGAAGTGTCTGTTCATACTCTTTGCCCATTTTTTAATTGGGTTATTTGTCTTTTTCTTGTTGAGGTGTTGCAGTATCTTGTACATTTTAGAGATTAGACCCTGATTGGATATGTCACAGGAAAAACATTTTTCCAGCCTGTGGGTTGTCTTTTTACTCTTTTGGTGAAGTCTTTTTATGAACATAACTGTTTGATTTTTAGGAGCTCCTGGTTGTCTAGTTTCTGTTCTGGTGTTTGTGCATTGTTAGTTATAATTATTATCCTGTTTATGCCATGTATTAAGGATCCTTGTGATGTCCCTATTTTTTCTTCCATGATCTTTATCATTTTAGATTTTATATTTACATCTTTGATCCATTTTGAGTTAGTTTTTGTGCGTGGTGTGTGGTATGGGTCTTGTTTCAGATATTTTTTGAAGTTAGATATCCAGTTATGCCAGTGCCATTTGTTAAAGAGACTGTCTTTTCCCTATTAATGGACTTTGGACCTTTGTCATATATCAGCTGCTTACAGGTGGATGAATTTATGTCTGGATTCTCAGTTCTATTCCATTGCTCTATGTATCTGTTGTTTTACCAGTACTGGGCTGTTTTGACTACTATGGCAGTATAATATGTTCTAAAATCAGGTAGTGTGAGGCCTCCCACTTTGTTCTTCTTCAGTAATGCTTTACTTATCCAGAACCTCTTCCCTTTCCATATGAAGTTGGTTATTTGTTTCTCACCTCCTTAAAAAATGTTGTTGGAATTTGGATTGGGATTACATTGTATCTGTAGATCTCTCTTGGTAGAACTGACATTTTCACAGTGTTGAGTCTTCCTATTCATGAGTATGGTATGTTTTTCAACTTATGTAGGTCTCTTTTGGTTTCTTGCAGTAGTGTCTTGTAGTTTTCTTTGTATAGGTCTTTTAGGTCTCTTGTTAGATTTATTCCTAAGTATTTTATCTTCTTGGAGGCTACTGTAAATGGTAATGATTTGGTGATTTCCTCTTCGGAGTTCTCTTTGTAGGTGTAAAGGAATTCAACTGATTTTTGTATGTTTATCTTGTATCCTGATAGTTTGCTGAAATCCTCTATTACCTCCAGTAGTTTTCTTGTAGACTCTTTGGGGTTTTCTGTGTATAAGATCATATCATCTGCAAATAATGATACTTTTACTTCTTCCCTTATCAATTTGGATGTCCTTTATTTCTTTGTCTAGCCTAATTGCTCTGGCTAGGACCTCCAGCACAACGTTGAGTAAGAGTAGTGGTAAAGGGCATCTTTGGTTCCTGTTCTCAAGGGAAATGCTTTCAGACTCTCTCCATTTAGGATGATGTTGACTATTTGTATAAATGCCCTTTATTATGTAGAGGAATTTTCCTTCTATTCCTATTTTGCTAAGAGTTTTTATCATGAATGTATGTTGGACTTCGTCAAATGCCTTTTCTACATTGATTGACAAAATCATGTGTTTCTTATCTTTTGTTTTATTTATGTGATGGATTACATTGATTGTTTTTCTAATGTTGAACCACCCCTGCATACCTGGTATGAATCCCACTTGGTCACGATGAATTATTTTTTTGATATGTTGTTGAATTCTATTGGCTAGAATTTTTTTGAGGATTTTCACATCTAAGTTCAGGAGGGATATTGGTCTGTAATTTTCTTTTTCGTGACATCTTTACCTGGTTTTGTTATCAGGGTTATGCTGTCTTCATAGAATGAGCTCAGGAGTATTCCATCCTTTTCCGTGCTCTGAAATACCTTTAGTAGTAGTGGTGTTAACTCTTCTCTGAAAGTTTTGTAGAATTCTCCAGTGAAGCGATCAGGGCCAGGGCTTTTTATATTTGGCTGCTGTCGAGTGGATTGGTCTGTATATATCTATGAGATTCAGTTGGTTGATTGCAGCATTTAGGTCTTCCGTGTCTTTATTGAACTTGTTTATGGATGCTCAGTCCTTCACCAAAAGTGGTGTGTTGAAGTCTCCTACTATTATTGTGGAGCTGTCTATATCACTTTTCAATGCTGTTAAAGTTTGGTTTATGTATTTGGGAGCCCTGTCACTGGGTGTATAAATATTTATTATGGTTATGTTCTCCTGGCATATTGACCCTTTTATCATTATACAGTGTCTTTTCTTATCCTTTGTGGTGGGTTTAACTTTAAAGTTTATTTTGTCAGAGATTGATATTGCCACTCCTGCGCTTTTTTGATTGTGGTTTGCTTGATATATTTTTTCCACCCATTGAGTCTTAGTTTGTGTCTTTGAGTCTAAGGTGTGTCTCTTGTAGGCAGCATATAGAGGGATTGTGTTTTTTAAATCCATCCTGCCACTCTCTGTCTCTTTATTGGTGCATTTAGTCCATTTACATTCAGTGTAATTATCGATAGATCTGAGTTTAGTGCTGTCATTTTGATGTCTTTTTTTGTGTGTTATTGACAGTTTCTTTGTTCCACTTAATTTTCTGTGCTGAGTCATTTTTCTTTAGGTATTTTCTTTTCATCTTTTTCATTGTTGGTTTTGCATGTGCTAAGTGTTTATGTTTTTCTTCTTTTTTATTTTGATGTGTAGGATTGTTAGTTTCCTTTGTGATTGCCTTAATATTTACTTCTATTTTTCTAAGTTTAAGCCAATCTTTCATTTCTTGATATTGCCTCAACTTCTTCCCCATATGAAAGTTCTATGTCTACATTTTTTAGTACCTCTTTTTTGTTTTAATGTTGTTGTCTTTTACATATTGACATCTCTGTTTCCTTATTTTCAATGTTTTAGCTTTGATTTATTTTTGTGACTTTCTTATCTGTGCTGATATCTGGTTTTTCTGTCCTGTGTTCTAGTCTTGGGTTTTTATCTGATGTTATTGGTTTTCTAACAGGAGGACTCCCTTTTGTATTTTTTGTAATTTTGGCTTGGTTTTTACAAATTTTCTTAACTTCCGTTTATCTGGAAATGCCAATTTTTTGTTTTCATCAAAGAACAGGTTTAGTAAAAACTCAAATAGTATTATAAGACAATATAAATCACAACCTTTTTCCCTATTAATTTGTTTGACTTAGTCTTGCTCTCAAAGGGCAACTGCTTTCAATTATTTTGATCTCTTCCTCTGACATGTATGTCGTGTCTCCAAATGCTAAGCATAATGCGAATAATAATAGCATCCACCTCATAGAGATGTTCAGAAGATTAAATAAATTAATTCATGTAAAGTATAAGGTTGAGTTTTATTTTTAATTTACCAGTATGGAAGAAGAGGACTTAGTTTTGACATCCCCCTACATACATACATTTTTTCAAATATTTTTATATTATGATTTTAAACTAAATCAATATTTGTTGTTAAGATTTGAACAAGTCTAAATATACATATATGTCATGTATTATAATTACTTTTTCTTTCTTTTACATCATTTTGTTTTTCCAGAAGTTAATAATTATCTCAGGCTTTTGTTTGCTTAGTTTTCCATATTACTGTATAAACTGAAGAACTCTTCTCAATAGAAGCAAACATGTCAGGAAATTTATAAATGATCCTAAAGAGTCTTTTAATAAATAAAAATTTTACATTTTTAGTGTAATCAAATTTGTTAATTTTCTCCTTTCAAAAGCATATTCCATGAAAATGTATTTCTCTGTGCCCATATTATAAAGATATTATCTTACATTTCTTCTAATTTTTAAAATTATGTCATTTAGTTTTGAGTCCATAATGCAACTGGAATCAAATTTTTGGTTTGATATGACATAGGGATCACTTTTTTTTTTCCTTTTTATATAAATAATTGTCCCAGCATCATTTATTCAACAGCCCTGCATTTTCCAACATATCTACAATGCTGATTTTAATATATTATGTTTTCAAGTAGGTGTATCTGTTTCTCAGATCTCTAGTCTCTAAATTTGGTAAGATGTATGAGGTAATATACCATTTTCATTTCTTTTTCTTTGTGATATGCCATGGCCACCCCCACTGAATCCATCCTCTGGAGCCTTCCATTACTTGCTCCAAATAAGACTAGCTCCTACAGGCTAGCTTCCTGGTGGTTGTCCTGGAATATCTCCCCACCATCAACCTTGGAATTTTTTTTTCTCCTGTGTTGACGTCCTTGTTTCTTAGATTCCATGTTTTCCTCTTTCTTGTGTTACTCCTTCCTTAGTGACTCATACCCTGAAGTAGATCTCTGAGAAAGGGTATATGGCTGGGGGAGTGTGCATTTCAGTTCTTGGATGTCTGAAAATGCTGTTATGTCTACCCTCCCATTTGACTGATACTTTGGTTGGATATAAACTTCTAGAATAAATATTTTTTTGCAATCAAAATACTTCTTTTTTTCTAGTTTTCACTATTGCTTTTACGATGTCAAATGCCTTTCTAACTCCTGAATCTTTCAGTCTGGAAACTCATTTACACCAATTCTTCACCACCCTATGCTCCTGTTTTCTCTTCCTGGAACTGTAATTAGTTGAATATTGGATATGCAGAATGGAATAGCTATATAAGTTTTTTTTTTTTTTTCCTCTCTTACTTTTTGTCTGTTTGTTTTTTGGTCTAATTTCTGGAAGATTTTTACTATCACATATTAAACATCTTAATATATCTTAAATCTAAATTAAGACATCTTAAATTTTCTTGAATATTTAAAAAGCATTTTTATAACACCCTGCATTGGTGCCTCAGATGTTAAGAGCTCAGCTGCTAACCAAAAGGTTGGCAGTTCAAATTCACTAGCTGCTCCTTGGAAATCCTATGGAGCAGTTTTACTTTGTCCTACAGGGTCACTATGAGTTGGAATCCACTCAATGGCTACAGGTTTGGGTTTTTTGTTGCTGTTTTTTGGCTTGCCCTTGCTTCACAATGAAATATCTTCTCCTATCTATGTGAGGATATTAATTAAATTTTGAAAAAAAAAAAAACTTCTGCTATCTGCAACGTCTTTGCTTCTTTGAGATTCTTCTTTACCTGTTTGTATATTTTGATAAATATCTTTCAAGTTGGATGTTTTCTTGAATATCTAGTCATGATAGAATGTCCATTTATATTTCAAAATGAGGCACTGGCAAATTTATTGAAAGCTGTGTGAATGGCTGCATTTTTTTTTTTTTTTTAAGGCTAGCAAGTGAAGACCCAGTCATTTCATTGAGGAACCCTGAACATTTGCTTTTGTGGCTCTTTTCTCTTGCATTGATCAGTTCCTCCAGAGTCTTCAGATCTCCTGCCTCAGGAATCATAAGGGCATTCATGCTCTCACTGTTCAGTATGCTAGGTTTTATTTAATCCCCCTGATTTTGGGTTAACATTTTCTCTCTGGCTTTAACTCTGCCTGTTGTTTTTAGCTCAGAGCCTCTCTACGTCAAGTTCCACAGAGAGTAAATCCCAAAATTTTCAGCCTGGTTGTGTAGGCTAGCCAAAGTGTTTAGAGGTCTGTCCGATTTTTTTAAACCATTTTTCTTGGTTCAGCTGCAGTTGGGAGGACCTGGTGCCTCCAGGAGTTGCTGCAGTATATGCAGCATCTGTTTTCAATAGAATTTCTCAGATTACTGAAATTCACTAACACTCATCCATTAGGTGTTTTTGTTTGATTGGTTTTTTGTTGTAAAAATATAGCTAACACAACATTTGTCAATTTGACATCTTTTACATGTACAATTTGGTGATGTGTAACCATCCCCAATACCTATTGCCAAATTTTTCATCACCATAAACCAAAACTTAGTGCTACCTAAACAATGCTTCCCACTTTCTCCTCTCTCCTGCCCCTGGTACCAAACCTGTTACCATTGAATCAATTCTGACTCATAATGACTCACAGAGACCCTATAGGACAGAGTAGGACTGTCCCATAGCATTTCCAAGGAGCAGTTGGTAGATTGGAACAGCCAACCTTTTGGTTAGCAGCCAAGCTCTTAACTGCTGCGCCATCAGGGTTCCTTGCCTCTGGTAACCACTAATAAATTTTGATCTCTATACATTTGCCTATTCTAGGTATTTTATATACATGAGAGTATACAATATTGGTCCTTTTGTGGCTGATTTACCTTACTCAACATAATGTTTTTATGGTTCATTCATGCTGTACTATGTAAGAGGACTTCATTTCTCTTCATGGCTGAGTAGTATTCCATTGTATGTATGCACCACATTTTATCCATTCATCTTTGATAGACATTTGGTTTTTTTCCCACTTTTGGGCTATTGTAAATAATAGTGCTGTAATGAACTTTGCAGTACATGTCTGTTTGCCTTGTTGTTTTGAAGTCTTTTGGGTATATGCCTAGTAGTGGAATTGGTGGGTCATATGTTTAAATTTTTGAGGAAACTCCAAACAGTTTTATACCATTTTGCATTCCTGCCAGCAATCATCCATTAGTTTTTCAACTCCCAAACTTTTGTTTTTCTATTGTTTGCTTTTTTTATTTCCCTTTTTTTGTCCATCCCATGTTATTCCTTTTTAGAATTTTTTTAAAAATTCTCTATTTTGTGTGATTTCTGTAGAAACACTTAATCTACCTTGTTTACCTGAAATTTTGCTCTTTTTTTTTTCTTTTAATTTGCTTCCATAATGTTTTTGGCTCAGGGACGCATTTCATCTTTTAGTGCTGTAGTCTGTTAAAGCATCGCCATGAAATTGATATGGCTTTTCTTTTTAATAAACTGGAAATATGATTTGACATTTCCAGTTGCCTGCTACATCCTACCACACACCATGTAAAGTGACTACTAGAGAGTAATTTAGGCACCGTGAGAATTGAACATCTTTATAAAATTCTTACGTATTTTATTGTTGTGAATGATCTTAGTTTTCTATGTATATTATGTCAAAGTGTGTCTGTGGGTATAAAACTTTTGCAGTTTATTTAATTTCCATTTATAATGGAGAAGAATGGCCTTGGCACATATTCACAATTAGGACAAGAATCATCAGCACCATAAGGATCTGACCATTTGAAAAATGGACTAACACTTTAGTCTTAGGAGGACCTTACTAGCTGGATAAAAAATAAATACAGATTCATCTAAAGAAGATGTTACAAAGCTGCCATTAAGCCTAGAAAATCCTTTTATTTGTTAAATTTAACAAAAGGTACAGTTGGAAAACTCAGCTGTTCTCACCAAGGGAAATCAATGAACTATGTTACGTATTAAGCCACTCCAAGAAGTTGCATATTTGAAAGCTTGAAAGATCAGTTTTGGAATGCACAATAGTTGATTTAGCATGGAGGAATGTTTTCTTGTTCTGGCATTGCTTGCTTTCATTATTCGTCTGCACTTCTCCATGTAAGTACTGAATTGTAAAGAGAAAGTTAAAAAAAAATAATAATCAGAATAGCAAACAAATACAGACTTTTCAAATCATTTAGATTTGCTTTCAAAGCTGTAGGGTCAGGTTTTATTGAGTTTGAAAGACATGAGCAGTTTAAAATACATTAACTTTGTGTGAGTGAAATTGCCATTTTTAGTATTCCTTTTTGCAAAGTTACCAATGATAATCATTCTCCTGTTTTAATCTGAAAATTCACATATACAATAGGTTGATGGTGAATGGGATAATATTCTGGTCAGCAGATTTAAATTTATTTACTATACATTTAGGTTCCAAATTCAGCCTGGTAGAAGCATAAGAGGCAGAGGAGTTGGAATAATACAACATTTATTCATTAAATGGCAATACCAGCCATTCAGTATGCTGTGGTTGTCCTCTGGAAGAGATATCCTACCTTTTTTAAAAAAAAAATTGTATTGCACTTCAAGTGAAAGTTTAAAATCAAGTCAGTCTCTCATACAAAAATTTATATACACCTTGCTATATACTCCTAGTCGTTCTCCCCCTAGTAAGACAGCACACTCCTTCTCTCCACTCTCTAGTTTTGTGTCCATTTGGCCAGCTTATGGCCCCTTTTGCCCCCTCATCTCCCCTCCAGACAGGAGCTGCCCACACCCACTAGTCTCATGTGTCTACTTGATCCAAGCAGCTCACTGTTCACCAGTATCCTTTTCTATCATTTAGTACAGTCCAATCTCTGTCTGAAGAGTTGTCTTTGGGAATGGTTCCTGTCCTGGGCTAACAGAAGGTCCTGGGTCCTTCTAGTCTCCTTCAAACCATTAAGCCTGGCCTTTTTATGAGAATTTGGGGTCTGCATCCCACTGATCTCCTGCTCCCTCAGGGGTTCTCTGTTGCGTTCCCTGTCAGGGCAGTCATCGGTTGTAGCTGGGCACCATCTAGTTCTTCTGGTCTCAGGATGATGTAGTCTCTGGTTTATGTGGCCCTTACTGTCTCTTGGGCTCATAATTACCTTGTGTCTTTGGTGTTCTTCATTCTCCTTTGGTCCAGGTGGGTTAAGACCAATTGATGCACCTTAGATGGCCACTTGCTAGTGTTTAAGACCCCAGACTCCTCTCTCCAAGGTGGGATGCAGAATGTTTTCTTAATAGAATTTATTTTGCCAATTGACTTAGATGTCCCCTGAAACCATGGTCCCCAAGCCCCACCCCTGCTACACTGGCCTTCAAAGCATTCCATTTATTCAGGAAACTTCTTTACTTTTGGTTTAGTCTAGTTGTGCTGACCTCTCCTGTGTTGTGAGTTGTCTTTCCCATAACCTAAAATAGTTCTTATCTACTAGGTAATTAGTGAAAACCTCTCTCCCCATCTCCTTCCCCCCTCTCGTAACCATCAAAGAATATTTTCTTCTTTGATTAAACTATTTCTCGAGTTCTTATAATAGTGGCCTTATACAATATTTGTCCTTTTGCAACTGACTAATTTCATTCAGCATAATGCCTCCCAGATTCCTCCATGTTATGAAATGTTTCACGGATTCGTCATTGTTCTTTATTGATGTGTAGTAGTCCATTGTGTGAATGTGCCATTATATATTTACCCATTCATGGGCAACTTGGTTGCTTCCATCTTTTTGCTATTGTAAACAGTGCTGCAATGAACATGGGTATGCATATATCTGTTTGTGTAAAGGCACTTATTTCTCTCTAGGCTGTATTCTACAGAGTGGGATTGCTGGATCGTATAGTAGTTCTATTTCTAGTTTTTTAAGGAAGTGCCAAATCGATTTCCAAAGTGGTTGTACCATTTTACATTCCCACCAGCAGTGTATAAGTGTTCCAGTCTCTCCACAGCCTCTCCAACATTTACTATTTTGTGTGTTTTTGGATTAATGTCAGCCTTGTTGGAGTGAGATTGAATCTTGCTGTAGTTTTGATTTGCATTTCTCCAATGGCTAATGATCGTGAACATTTCTTCATGTATCTGTTAGCTGCCTAAATGTCTTCTTTAGTGAACTGCCTATTCATATCCTTTGGCTATTTTTCAGTTGGGTTATTTGTCTTATTATTGTTGAGTTTTTGTAGTATCATGTAGATTTGAGATATCAGACTGTGATTGGAAATGTCATAGCTAAAAACTTGTTCCCAGTCTGTAGATAATCTTTTTACTCTTTGGTGAAGTCTTTGGATGAGTATAGATGTTTGATTTTTAGGAGCTCCCAGTTATCTAGTTTCCCTTCTGGTGTTTGTATATTGTTAGTAATGTTTTGTATACTGTTTATGCCATTTATTAGGGCTCCTAACGTTGTCCCTATTTTTTCTTTTACAACCTTTATCTTTTCAGATTTTATATTTAGGTCTTCGATCCATTTTGAGTTAGTTTTCATGCATGGTGTGAGGTATGGGCCTTGTTTCATTTTTTTGCAGATGGATATCCACTTATGCCAGCACCATTTGTTGAAGAGACTGTCTTTTCCCCATTAACTGATTTTGGACCTTTGTCAAACATCAGCTGCTCATATGTGGATGAATTTATGTCTGGTTTCTCAATTCTGTTCCATTGGTCTATGTATTTGTTGTTGTACCAGTACCAGGCTGTTTTCTCTACTGTGGTGATATAATAGGTTCTTTTTTTTTAAAATCAGGTAGAGTGAGGTCTCCCACTTTGTTCTTCTTTTTCAGTAATGCTTTATTTATACAGGGGCCTCTTTCCCTTCCATATGAACTTGGTGATTTGTTTCTCCATCTCATTAAAAAAATGTTTTTGGAATTTGGATCAGAATTACATTGTATCTATAGATGGATTTGGTAGAATAGACATTTTTACAATGTTAAGTGTTCCTATCCATGAGCAACCAAAACCAAACCAAACCCAGGGCCCTCAAGTCGATTCCGACTCATAGCGACCCTATAGGACAGAGTAGAACTACCCCATAGTAGTTTCCAAGGAGCACCTGGCAGATATGAACTGCCGACGCTTTGGTTAGCAGCCGTAGCACTTAACCACTACACCACCAGGGTTTCCATCCATGGGCAAAGTATGTTTTTTCACTTACGTAGGTCTCTTTTGGTTTCTTGCTGTAGTGTCTTCTTTTCTTTGTATAGGACTTTTACATCTCTCGTAAGATTTATTCCTAAGTATTTTATCTTCTTGGGGGCTACCGTAAATGGTATTGATTTGGTGATTTCCTCTTCAATGTTGTTTTTGTTAGTATAGAGGAATCCAACTAATTTTTGTATGTTTATCTTGTATCCTGATACTCTAATGAACTCCTCTATTAGTTTTGATAGTTTTCTTGAGGATTCTTTAGGGTTTTCTGTATATAAGATCACGTCATCTACAAATAGAGATACTTTTACTTGTTCCTTGCCAATATGGATGGCATTTATTTCTCTATCTAGCCTAATTGCTCTCGCTAGGACCTCCAGCACAATGTTGAAGAAGAGTGGTGATAAAGGGCATCCTTCTCTGGCTCCTGATCTCAAGTGTAATGATTTCAGGCTCTCTCCATTTAGAATGATGATGGCTGTTGGCTGTGTGTGAATGGCCTTTATTATATTGAGGAATTTTCCTTCTATTCCTATTTTGCTGGGAGTTTTTATCATGAATGGGTGTTGAGCTTTGTCAAAAGACTTTTCTGCATCAATTGATAAGGTCATGTGGTTCTTGTCTTTTGTTTTATTTGTATGATGGATTACATTAATTATTTTTCTAATATTGAACCATCTGTGCATACCCGGTGTGAATCCCACTTGGTCATGGTGAATTATTTTTTAATGATGTGTTGTTGAATTCTATCAGTTAGAATTTTGTTGAGGATTTTTGCATCTAACTTCATGCGGGATATAGGTCTGTAATTTCCTTTTCTTGTGGTGTCTTTAGCTGGTTTTGGTATCAGGGATATGCTGGCTTCATAGAATGAGTTTGGGAGTATTCTGTCTTTTTCTATGCTCTGAAATACCTTTAGTAGTAGTGGTGTTAACTCTTCTCTGAAAGTTTGGTAGAACTCTGCAATGAAGCCATCCAGGCCGGGGCTTTTTTTTGTTGGAAGTTTTTAAATTACCTTTTCGATCTCTTCTCTTGTTATGGGTTTATTCAGTTGTTTTACCTCTGTTTCTGTTTGTTTAGGTAGGTAGTGTGTTTCTAGAAATTCATCCATTTTTTCTAGGTTTTTTAATTTGTTACAATACAATTTTTTGTAAAAATCTGAAATGGTTCTTTTAATTTCAGTTGGCTTTGCTGTAATATTGCCGTGTCATTTCTTATTTGGGTTACTTGCTTCTTCTCCTGTTTTTCTTTTGTCAGTTTGGCCAACGGTTTATCAATTTTGTTATTTTTTTTAATGAACCAGCATTTGGTCTTGTTAACTCTTTCAATTGTTTTTCTGTTCTCTATTTCACTTAATTTTGCTCTGATTTTTATTTTTTTTTTTCTTTTGGTGCCTGAGGGTTTCTTTTGCCGCTCTCTTTCCGTTTGCTTGAGTTGTAGGGATAATTCTTGGATTTTGGCCCTTTCTTCTTTTTGTATGTGTGCACTTATTGATATAAATTGACCTCTGAGCACTGCTTTTGCTGTGTCCCAAAGGTTCTGATAAGAAGTGTTTTCATTCTCATTGGATTGTATGAATTTCTTTATTCCACCCTTAATGTCTTCTATAACCCAGTCATTTCTGATCAGGGTATTGTTCAGTTTCTGAGTGTTTGATTTCTATTCTCTGCTTTTTCAGTTATTGATTTCTACTTTTATGGCCTTATGGTCAGAGAAGATGCTTTGTAATATTTGAATGTTTTGGATCCTGTTAAGGTTTGCTTTATGGCCTGATACGTGGTCTATCCTAGAGAATGTTCAATGTGCATTGGAAAAGAAAGTATGCTTGGATATTGTTGGGTGGAGTGTTCTGTATATGTCTATGAGGTCAAGTTGGTTGATTTTGGCATTTAGATCTTCTGTGTCTTTATCGAGCTTCTTTCTGGATGTTCTGTCCTTCACCCAAAGTGGTGTGTTGAAGTCTTCCAATATTATTGTGGAGCTGTCTATCTCACTTTTCAATGCTGTTAGAGTTTGTTTTATGTATCTTGCAGCCCTGTCATTGGGTGCAAAAATATTTAATATGGTTATGTCCTCCTGGTATTTTGTCCTTTTAATCATTATGTAGTGTCCTTCCTTATCCTTTGTGGTAGATTAACTTTATAGTCTACTTGTCAGAAATTAATATTGCCACTTCTGCTCTTTTTTAATTGTTGTTTCCTTGATATAATTTTCCCCATCCTTTGAGTTTTAGTTTGTTTGTGTCTCTAAGTGAAAGGTGTATCTCTTGTAGGCAGCATATAGACCGATGGTGTTTTTAAATCCATTCTTCCACTCTGTGTCTCTTTATTGGTGCATTTAGTCCATTCACATTCAGGGTAATTATGGATAGGTATGACTTTACTGCTGTCATTTTGATATCTTTTAATGTGTGTTGTTGACAGTTTCTTTTTCCCACTTAATTTTTTGTGCCGAGTAGTTTATCTTTATATATTGTCTTTTCTTTATATTCGTTGTTGTTAATTTTGTTTCTGCTGAGTCTCTGTTTTTTCTTATATTTTATTTTGATGTGTAGAATACTTTGTCTCCTTTGCATTTACCTTAATATTTACCCCTATTTTTTCTAAGTTTAAACCAAAATTTTATTTTTTTATATTGCCTTGTCTTCTTCACCATATGAAAGGTCTATGACTACATTTTTTATTCCCTCTTTATTGTTTTAATGTTGTCTCCTTTTATATAATGACATCACTGTTTCCCTGTTTTCAGGGTTTTCTGAATCTTAATTTATTTTTATAATTTCCTTGTCTGGGTTGACATCTGGTTGCTCTGTCCTGTGTTTTAGTCTTGTGTTGATATTTGATATTATTGATTTTCTAACCAGCGAACTCCCTTTAGTATTTTTCTGGTAGTTTTGGTTCAGTTTTACTAATTCCCTAAACTTCTGCTTATCTGGAAATGTCCTAGTTTCGCCTTCATATTTCAGAGAGATTTTTCCTGAATATAAGATTCTTGGGTGGCAATTTTTTTCCTTCAATGCTTTATATACTTTATCCCATTGCCTTTTTGCCTACATGGTTTCTGCTGAGCGGTCCAAGATTATTCTTATTGACTGTCCTTTTTAGGAGACTTTTTGTTTATCCCTGGCTGTTCTCAAAATTCTTTATCTTGGCTTTGGCTGGTTCGATTATAGTATGTCTTGGTGACTTTCCCTTAACATCTACCTTATGTGGAGTTTGATGAGCATCTTGAATAGATATCTTCTCATCTTTCATGATATCAGGGAAATTTTCTGCCAATAAATCTTCAACAATTCTCTCTGTATTTTCCGTTCTGCCTTCCTGTTCTGGTACTCGAATCACTTGTAGGTTATTTCTCTTGATAGAGTCACACATGTTCTTAGGATTTCTTCATTTTTTTTAATTCTTTTATCTGATTTTTCTTCAAATATATTGGTGCCAAGTGCTTTATATTCAAGTTAAGAAATTCTGCCTTCCACCTGCTCATTTCTGCTCCTCTGACTTTCTATTGAGTTGTTTAATTCTGTAATTTTATTGTTAATCTTCTGAATTTCTGATTGGTCTCTGTCTATGGATTCATGCAGCTTATTACCTTTTTCATTATGTTCTTGAATAAGCTTTTTAATTTCTTCAGCTGCTTTATCTGTGTGTTCCTTGGCTTGTTCTGTGTATTGCCTGATCTCCTTCCTCATCTCGTTCCTGATGTCTTAAAGAGTTCTATATATTAATCTTTTGTATTCTGCTTCTGGTAATTCCAGGAAGTCTCCTGCGTCCAGAAGATCCCTTGATTCTTTGTTTTGAGAGCTTGTTGAAGTGATCATGATCTGCTTCCATATGTGAGTTAATATTGACTGTTGTCTCCAAGCCATTTATAAGTTATTGGAGTAGTTTATTTTATATTTGCTTACTGGATCCTAGCTTCTTGCTTTGTTTTGTTTTGATATGTTCAGATAGGTTGCTTGAGTGAGCTAGCTTGATTATTTTTGCCCTTGAAGCTCTAACATCCTGTCATCAGATGGCTAGAGCTGTTATCAGGTGTATGAGCCTTAGGAGTCCATTCACTTGTCTTGTATGGATTTAGCTCAGGTGTCCAGGTAGTTTGTCATCAAGTGTGTGGTACAGGCTCTGTCCTACAGTCTTAGAGGGGCAGGGGTGATTGGTATATGTACAGGTATCTGGTTGCAGTGGGGGTCATGCTCTGAACAAGTCAGAGGGCTGACAACCATCCCCTGAGTGTCTGCGAGGAAATTGCGTCCCTGTTCCCTAAAGTGCACAGGTGGGTGGGTTACGCAAACTTACCTTTTGCTTAGAGGGCCATTTTTATTTTGGTTCCGGAGGTGTGAGTAGTTTGTGTGGCTGGCTGTTTCTCCCTGAGGAAACTGTGGCTGAATGCTAGTATCAGCCTTGACTGAAGTGTTGGTAGCATGCCAAGATGAATTGCCAAACAGAAAGCCAGAGTAAATGAGAAAGTATATGTTTGTGGAAATATATATGGGGTTCTATTCATAGATGTAGTGTCAAAATTATGGCTGGTGTGTAAATTTGAATAATAGCCCTATTGACTGGTCTTCGTTATAGGCGTATGGGTATTATCCTATCACTAACAGCGTTGTACTTCAGGATAGATCTCGAAATGTTCTTTTTGGCTATGAATGCAACACCATTCCTCTTTGAGTTGTCACTCCCAGCATAGTAGACTATATGATTGTCCAATTCAAAATGGCCAATACCAGTCCATTTCAGCTCACTAATGCCTAGGATGTTTAAGTATTCCACTTCATTTTTGATGAGTTCCAATTTTCCTAGATTCATACTTTGTACATTGCAGGTTCTGATTATTAGTGGATGTTTGCAGCTGTTTCTTCTCATTTTGAGTCATGCCACATCAGCAAATGAAGGTCCCGAAAGCTTTACTCCATCCATGTCATTAAGGTAGACTCTGCTTTGAGCAGGCAGCTCCTCCCCAGTCATCTTTTGAGTGCCTTCCAACCTGGGGGGGTTCATCTTCCAGCACTGTATCTGATGATGTTCCACTGCTATTCATAAGGTTTTCACTGGCTAATGCTTTTCAGAAGTACACTGCCAGGTCCTTCCTTCTTCCTAGTCTGGAAGCTCAGCTGAAACCTGTCCTCCATGGGTGACCCTGCTTGCATCTGAATACCGGTGGCATAGCTTCCAGCATCACAGCAACACGCAAGCCCCCAGAGTATGACAAACTGACAGACAGGTGGAGTGTGAGATGTGGGGAGGACCTAAAATATGGGATAAAATGTCAGTGGACAATAGAGGAAAGTTCTTAACTGAGAGGGATTTCTTGAGTTGTCATTTACTCATAAAGCAATTCTTATTATGTTCTTTCTTTAGGTCAGAATTTTGCTGGCAAACATTTAATCTTGATATATTTTTCTAAATGTATTATGCAAATTATATTATTATTGTATTATTGGTGGGTATTGTGCCAAGGGTTCTACTGCAGAACAAAAAGTAATTTTCAGTGAAGGCTATGGGTAGGGGATTTCAACTGAGTTGACATATTAGCACTCTTCTCTTCAGTGCATAATTTCCTGTAGGTCTGTGCAAGCTGCGTGGCTCTATAAAACCCTGATGCTGGGAGAGGCAGTGGGGGAGTAGCTGGCTGCACTGAAATAGCTTTGGATGTCACGTCCTGCCAAATTTCCATAGCTTGGAGGTACAGATTACAGTCTGATTAATATAGATCTCCATTTCCTTCCACATAGCTAGTACATATTTTCCACAGAAACATATTAACTTGATTCATAACGCCTTCATGTATTAAATGGAAAAACTTCTGTTAACTTGATTACATTTATACATACACACAGCTATTAAAAGGGCTAATTTGGACTAGATTATTTGCTTGTCAGTTCACATAAGTAGAATTAGCATACATGAATTCTGTATTTGTGGTTGTTCTACCCAAAAGATCCAGGAGGATCAAGTCTGTTTCTTCTCTCTCTATGTGTTTTACACGTAGGCTACTCAACTGATTTAGCAGCTTTTTTCCTGGTGTGCAGAGGAGCTAACCTAAAGGTTAGAAATAGTGGATTTTGAACTGCCAACCTTTTGGTTAGCAGTCAAGCTCTTAACCACTGCACTACCAGGCTCCAAACTTGCATTTTAGGTTTTCAGAAGAGAACCATTGATGTTATTAAATGATTGGCAAGTATGTTCAAAGGACTTAGAATTTTTAAATATGAAAGAAAGTTTCACGAAAGATTAACTAGCATTCATTGATCACATGGAATTATGCAATTTAATGTTGGTGCTTAGCAAAATTGTTAGAAGAAATTTGCCTCTAGGGAAATAGCCTATTGCCTTTCTCCCCACTTTAGATCCCCTTGCTCTCCCCCTCCCCATTTCAAGGAGTCGATTCCTTCTTGTTTTCCAGAGAGCTGTCATTGTCCACATCTATGCTCAATTGTATGCTAAGGGATGAGACACATAGCATCCTAAAATATACTTCTTTCCAGAGCGATCCCATATTAATAAGTTACAAAATTTAGTTAAAACTGTAAAGATATTTTGGGGGTTTCTTATATGAGATACAGAATAAAGAAGAGAAGTTGAAACTAGTAATTCTGAAAAGCTCTTCCACGGAATGTGAATCCAAATTAATTCTTGTAATGAGGGTTCCTGGTGGTTACGAGCTACGGCTGCTGACCAAAAGGATGGTAGTTCAAATCCACCAGCAGCTCCTTGGAAGCCCTATGAGGCAGTTCTACTCTGTCCTATGATGGGTCATCATGAGTCAGAATCAACTAGATGGCAATAGGTTAATGAGGGTCCCGTGGCTAAATGTTTGGAAAAGGGTTTAATACAGCATTTGGCAATGGTGTTTGATCATGAAAACAACAATTACAGTGTTCATTTGTTTCTGTGTCACCTCTTGATATTTATCAGAATCTGTTTCATGGAATGAATGGCTAGTAATGCCAGCTTAGAGGCCTCTCCGCTGCCTCTGAACTTAAACCACACAAGATGCTCACTATGACCATCCTGGGAGAGAAGGCCGTGCCCCCAATTTTTTTCCACAGAGGACAGAGGAAATACACTAAAATCGTTCACTACTAAAAAGACTTTTCTAACATTCAGCTAAATTCGTATTAAGAATGCATTATGTAGAAAAGCTCTGAGGACTTTAGAAAAAAAAATATTTTTAATCTTTTTGAGCTAATTTAAGTTGTGAGATATTGTATTGTACTTACCACATGAGGACAGACTAATAGACATATATAAGATACCTAGGTTGCAGAGGGAATTGATTTCAGTGGACTTAAAATTCTTTTTTTTTAGTTGCTCAAATAAGTATCATCTTCCTTCTTTTGCCTTACTTTCTCCATGGCATCTACCACCAGGTGAAATATGTATTTTATTTACGTATTTTGTTGATTGTAGCCCCCCTTCCCCTATACACTAGGATGTAATCTACATGAGGAAATTTTTTTTTTCTCTTTTATTTATTGTTGTATCTTCAGCATCTAGAATACTGCTTGGCACATAAAAAAAAACATTGCCAGTGAGTTGATTCTGACTCATAGCGACCCTGTAGGACAGACTAGAACTGCCCCATATGGTTTCCAAGGAGCGCCTGATGGATTCAAACTGCTCTTAACCACTATGCCACCAGGGTTTCCACTTGGCACATAGAAGGTACTTAAAAAATGCTGTATTTGTTAACCACCACTGGTCTGTCAGATTGTCTTACTGTGGTGGCTTGTATGTTGCTGTAATGCTGGAAGTTATGACACTAGTATTTCAAATAGCAGCGGGGTCACCCGTGGTGGACAGGTTTAAGCAGAGATTGCAAACTAAGACGGGTTAAGAAGAAAGGCCTGGTGATTTACTTCCAAAAATTAGCCAATGAAAGCCCTATGGATCACAATAGAATATTATCTGATATAGTGTTGGAAGATAAGCCCCTAGGTTGGAAGGCCCTTAAAATACACAGTGACCACAACAATGGATTTGGACATACCAACAATTGTAAAGATGGCACAGGACTAGGAAGCATTTTGTTCTGTTGTACATGAGATTGCCATGAATCAGAGCCAACTTGATAACTTATAAAAACATATTTGTTACATGAATGAAGTAAATCTGAAGTGGATATAAATCTATATTTAGAGACCTCATCAACATACAGGTAATAGGTACATCCATGACAAAAGTATGTGGAATAACATGGTAATAATTCTTGAGGATGGAGTCTGGAGGCTCACCAACATTTGTAGTGAGACAAAGAAAGAAAACCTAAGTGAGTGTTATGGATTGAATCATGTCCTTTTAAAAGTTATGTTGAGGTCCTAACCCCAATAGTTGTAAATATGACACCTTTTGGAAATAGGGGTTTTCTTTTGTTATGTCAGTGAGGTCATATGTGAGTTGTTGGGCCCTAAATCTCATTCCTCTTGAGTGATGTCATACACAGAGCAGAACAGACAGTGACAAATCTGGGGGAAGACAGGTGTCAGGAATGCCAAGGACTGCTGACAAGGAAGGAACCACCCCTAAAGCCGATGCCCTGATTTAAACTTCTCATCTCCAAAACTGTGAGACAGTAATTGTCTATTCTTTAATGCCACCCACTTGGGGTATTTTTGTTATGGTGGCACTAGGAAACTAAGACAGAAGAAGGAGAAATCAGAGAGATAAGAGGTGAACCAAGAGAGATGGTGTCCTAGAAATTACTGAAGACAGCACTGACAGGAAAATATGTTAAAACTACAGAGAAACTAGGTACAATAAGAATTTCTTTTTGAAAAAAAAAAAAAGTCCACTTTCAATGATTGTATTTTTTTCTAAAAGAGGTACCCTAATTACTTTTAAACAATTTTTACTATGCTAAACAATTTAAACAATGTTCATTTCTTAACTGATTTTGCAGTGATTTTTATGATTGTGTTCTGTGTTGGAAAGCCCTGAGGAAAATACTCAGAATAATTTGTTGTTTTTTGTTTTTTAGCTTTTTCAGTGCAGTATTATAAAGAACTAATTAACAGTCATGTTATGGCATAGTTTTTTTTTTTTTAAGTAATTGTGCTCTTGGTTTTGGAAAACCAAGAAATAAGTGATTGAACCTACCTTTTTGGCAACAGCTTCCTATGGCAGCAACTTTGGAAGTGAGAGAGATAATTTCTAAGTATCATTTATAGCTCTAGTATAAATCTGTGGGGTATATAAAAATGGAGCAATAATTCCAACCCTGTATAATCTCAAACTTGTGATGTTCTCCTGGGGCTGACTCAAATCAAGTTTGTGATACCAAGATGGGGTGTCATTCCCTTGTCCTATGAGGTAGGCCCTACATGGAATGATGATAGTCATCAGTTATTAACAATGCAGTGGCAGTTGGATCCTCTTGACCAGCACGCATAAGTGTGAACCCTCTTTGAGGTATCTTTTAGATACATGGTTACATAATGTGTAATATATTAATGAATTAGGGTGTTATGAATTTACTATGGGTTTTTTTTCTGGATGAGAGTGTTTATACACCCTAGTGCCTTAGTGGTTGGAACAGTAGCAGTTAAATGTTTTATGCTTGGCACCACTTTTAAGTTTAAAGTGTGGTGCCCTTTAAAGCTCAATGAAAAGGATTCTAAGGATACATTTCTGGTAGTCCCTAAATATAGCAAATCACTGTCTGTGTAACCAATGGCAGCACAAATATTTTGAGAGATCACTTCTTCCATTCTCCTAATAATTCAGTGAAGTTTTAGCTTACTACTTTTTACTTCAGAATTATAGAGAAGAAAATAAAAGTTAAGTGTCTTTTATGTGATAAAAGCTGTTAACATCAATAGCTCTTGGTTCCATGTAGTGTAGTTCTGTAACTGTGTAGGTGTGTTATATCAATTGTTGATGTTGCTAGCTGCCATTGAGTTGACCCCTGACTCTTGGTGACACCATTAGCAATGGGATCAGACCACTGTGATCCACAGGGGTTTCATTGGCCTTTCTTTCTAGTTTGTCTTAGTCTAGAATCTTAGCTGAAACCTGTTCAGCATCATAGCAGCATGCAAACTTTCACTAACAATTACCTTAATCAATGTAAGTTAATCAATCATTAGTTACATTATTCCTAGTATCAGGTTAATATGAAACAAATGTTTTCATTAATTATGAGCATTTTAATATGGAAATTCAAAGCAAGCAGCATCTCGATGTAGTGGAAAGAACATTTGGCTCTCAGTTAGGAATCCTGGGTTCTAGCCCCAGTTCTGCCACTAACTTTGTGTATGCCTCTTGATGATGTCTGGGCCCCTGTTCCTTACATGATTCCTTTCTTATTCCTGTATGCCCTTAGCATCTTAGGCTTATGAGTTATATTGATCGAATGAAATAGAAACACATGTCCAAATCTGGATCATGTCCACATTTGGATAATCTGTTGAGATTGCTTCAGGAATTAGGTACAGCAAGATAAATGAGGGGTTTATTTTTCTTTCAATGCCAGAGAACTCTCAAAGAATAAAAGATGTTCAACTGCTGTAGTAGAGAATGTTGTAAATTCCATTCTACCAACAGCCCTGACATGTGTTTTATTTTTACCGTTGAGGTGTCTTTTGAAGTTTCTTAGAAGAACTCTCAGTGTCTATGGAAAGACAAGTTAGGACAAGCAAAGTCAATGGGAGGAATGTGGCACAGGTGCCTGAGGCTGCAGAAGCTTTAGCTTTGGAGAAGCAGGAACCCTGGGGTCAATTCGTCACTGAAACGTTAAGCCTGGGCTAAAGAATTGCTATCACTTTAACTAATACTTTCCTTTTTTGTTCTTTAAAATATAAGCTATTCTTTTATTAACTGATTTTGCAATAGTTTTTATGATTGTGTTCTGTGCTGGAAAACCCTGGGGAAAATAATTGGGATAATCTGAATACTGGGTCTTTGGGCACAGTTACAAATTTTTAGGTGTTTTGAATTTTGAAATGCTGTTTTTCCTGAATTGGAAAGCAGATCAGGAAAAATAATGTTTCAAAAACATCTGCAGTCCTTGACATATGAGCCAGAAATGAGAAAGGTTAGGTTCTTTGATGTGCAAAAATCCTTTTTAACATTAAGTGAAAAAAAGAACCTCTTTGATGTAAAGTATCAGGAGTTTCAATAAATGTTTAGGCACTATTCTGGGTGGGGGTATGAGCATGTCTTTTTTCTTCTGAGACTTTTAGAAAATATTTTCAGATATTGTCTTCGTTCATTTTAGACATTAACAATATTCAGTGTCTAGTTTATGCCCAGAACCGTGAGAGCAGACATGTGAAGAAAATTGAACTACTAAGTAAGGATGCCTTGAAGGGACTCAGAGTCTGATTAGGGGAGACTACTAATGCAAATGAAGCAAAGAGTGACTTTTACAAGACACTGTTAAATTGTAGGCTATAGGAATTTTAGAATATGAGAATTCAATTACGTCTCTGTTACAATCTTCTATTTATCTCCATTGTTGGAACATAAGGTCTCCCATATACGTAAAATTTTCAAATAACTGAAACTTGTCATTAGCTGCCATTGAGTTGGCCTCCCGCTCATGGCAACCCCATGCACAATGGGATGAAACAGTACCATCCCCTGTGCCATCCCCATACATTTATTGGTATAAACTGACCTCTGAGTACTGTTTTTGCTGTGTCCCAAAGATTCTGGTAAGATGTATTTTCATTCTCATTTGATTCTATGAATTTCTTTATTCTGCCTTTGATTTCTTCTATAACCTAGTTTTTGAGCAAGATGTTGTTTGGTTTCCATGTATTTGATTTTTTTTCCCTTACTTTTTCTGCTGTTGATTTCTACTTTTATGGCTTTATGGTTGGAAAAGATGCTTTGTGTTTTGATGTTTTGGATTCTGTTAAGGCTTGCTTTGTGGAGTAATACGTGGTCTATTCTGGGGAACGTTCCATGTGCGTTGAAGATAGTATATTGGCTGTTGTTTGGTTGTGTCTTAGTCTGGGTTCTCTAGAGAGGCAAAACCAGTGAAGTATATATATATACCAAAACCAAACCCAGTGCTGTCGAGTCGAATCTGATTCATAGCAACCCTATTTATACATATATATATGGTAGATTTATATCAAGGAAACAAGTCCTGCAATGGTAGAGGATGGAATGTCACAAGTCGGTGGATCTAGACAAAGGCTTCTCCTGATTCACGTAGCTGCAAGGGCTGGCAAACCCAAGATCGGTAGGCAAGACCACAAGGCAAAAGCCAGAAAATCCACTTATATTTGAATGCAGGCTACACACTCCAGGAAACTCTCTTTCAATTGATTGGCTACTCACAGCAGATCCCATTATGGGGGTGATCATATATAAACACTGAGAATCATGGCCCCGCCAAGTTGACACACAATCTTAACCATCACAGGTGGAGTGTTTTGTATATGTCTATCAACCAACATAATCAAGTTGGTTGATTGTAGCATTTAGACCTTCCGTGTCTTTATTGAGCTTCTTTCTGGATGTATTGTCCTTCACCAAAAGTGGTGTGTTGAAGTCTCCTACTATTGTTGTGGAGCTATTTCTCTTTTCAATGCTGTTAGATTTTGTTTTATGCATTTTGGAGCCTTGTTATTGGGTGCATATATCTTTACTGTGGTTATGTCCTCCTGGCATATTGGCCTTTTAATCATTATATAGTGTCCTTCCTTATCAGTTGTGGATTTTTCTATTTTGTCAGATATTAGTATTGCCACTCCTGCTCTTTTTTGATTGTTGTTTGCTTGATATATTTTTTTCAATTCTTTGAGTTTTAATTTGTTTGTGTCTTTGAGACTAAGGTGTGTCTGTTGTAGGCAGCATATAGATGGATCATTATTTTTATCCATTCTGCCACTCTCTGTCTCTTTATTGGTGCATTTAGTCTATTTACATTAAGTGTAATTATTGATAAGTATGAGTTTAGTGCTGTCATTTTGATGTACTTATGTGTGCTTGTGTGTGTAGTGTTGACAGTTTCTTTGTCCCACTTAATTTTCTGTGCTGGATCTTTTTTTTTTTTTTTAATGTATTTTCTTTTCATTGTTGTTGATTTTGTATATGCTGGGTGTTTGTGTTTTTCTTCTTACTTATTTTGATGGGTAGATTTGTTACTTTCCTTTGTGGTTACCTTAAAATTTACCCCCATTTTTCTAAGTTTAAGTGAATTTTTAATTTTTTTATATTGCTGTAACTTCCTCTCCATATGACTACACTATTTAGTCTCTCTTTTTTTGTTTTAATATTGGCATTTTTTAACATATTAACACCTCTGTTTCCCTATTTTCAGTGTTCTACCTTTGATTTATTTTTGTGACTTTCCTGTCTGGGTTGATATCTGGTTGTTCTGTCCTATGTTCTAGTCTTGGGTTGTTATCTGATGTTATTGCTTCTCTAATCAGAAGATTCTTTTAGTATTTCTTGTAATTTTGATTTAGTTTTTGCAAATTCCCTTAACTTCTGTTTATCTGGAAATGCCCTGATTTCACCTTCATATTTGAGTGATAGTTTTGCTGGATATATAATTCTCGGTTGGCAATTTTTTTCCTTCAAATATTTTTATATGTCATCCCATTGTCTTCTTGCCTGTATGGTTTCTGCTCGGTAGTCAGAGTTTAGTCTTATTGACTCTCCTTTGTAGGTGACTTTTCATTTATTGCTAGTCTCCCTTTAAATTCTCTCTTTATCTTTGGTTTTGGCAAGTTTGATTATAATATGTCCTGGCGACTTTCTTTTGGGATCTACACTGCGCTGGGCTCAAAGAGCTTCTTGGGTAGATATCTTCTCATCTTTCATGATATCAGGGAATTTTTCTGCCAGCAAACCTTCAATAATTCTTTCTGTATTTTCTGTTATCCCCTCCCCCACCCCATTCTGGTACTCCAATCGCTTGTAGGTTATTTCTTTTGATAGACTCCACATAATTCTTAGGGTTTCTTCATTGTTTTGAATTCTATTATCTGATTTTTCCTCAAATAAATTGATGGCAAGTGTTTTATCTTCAATCTCACTAATTCTGACTTCCCTTGCCTCAATTCTGTTCCTATGATCTTCTACTGAGTTGCCTAATTCTGAAATTTTATTGTTAATATTTTGGATTTTTATTTGCTATCTCTCTATGGACTCTTGCAGCCTGTTAAATTTGCCATTCTACTCTTATATAAAAAATAGCTTTCCTAAATTACTCTGAGTTTTGCCTGATCTTTTTCCTGATCTATTGAAGAGCTCTGTATATTACTCTTTTGAATTCTACCTCTGATAATTCCAAGACTTTCTATTCCTATAGGAAGTTTCCTGGTTCTTTGTTTCGGTTGCTTACTGGAGCCATTATAGCCTGCCACTTTATGTGATTTGACGTTGTTGTCTCCAAGTCATCAATAAGTTATTATATTTGTTTATAGTATGTTTGCTTACTGTGTTCTAGCTTCTTGTTTTGTTTTGATATGCCCGAATAGTCTGGGCTTGTGAGGTACTTTGGTTATTGGTGTCCTTGAAGCTATCACATCCTGTATTACTAGGTTGTTAGAGCTGCTACTAGGTCTGTGAGCCCTGGAGTCCATTTTCTTTTCTTGTGTGAATTCAGCTCAGGTGTCCAGGTCATTGGTCACTGAGTGTTTGGTACAGACCTTCACCAGTGCTAGACAGGCAGGGCTACAGAGGGATGATTGGAGCAGGCGTTGGTATCTGGCTGCAGTAGGGGTTTATGTGCTGAGCAAGGTAGGGGGCTGACAGCTGTCCTTGAGCACCTGGGTGGATGGCATGTCCCTGTTCCCTAGAATGCATATGTGGGTGGGTTTTGTAGCCAGATTTTGGGTACCAAATACTGTTGGCTGTAAGGCCTGGGAGGTACCACTTATTCTTGGACCACTGTCATGGGTAGATAGGTGAAATAGGTGAGCCTGACAGTTCTCAGTCACCTGATGTGGTTGGTTGAAGACCCTGCTTAATGGTCAGGGTGGTGTCAAATTTCATGAATCTGCCACTGCCCCTTAGCTTATCCTGGAAATTGGCTATATATGCAGAGGCTGGTGGGGGTGGGTGGGTGGGAAACTTCTTTAGGAAGTGAAAATAGGTAGACAAGGGTGAATATTTTTTCTAAAGGTAGAAAAACCCAGAATCCTTTTAAGCTTTAAGTCATTGTTGAGTGATAATAGTTCCCAGAATTCTGGTTAGCCATTCACCCAGTTGTTCCTTTTCCACTGCTTCTGTTTGTCAGTGATTGATGGAAGGCAATGCTAGAAATATTTAGCTTCAGTGCAAATTTTTTTTTCTCCCTTTACCTATCCTCTCAATCCTGTCCCCTACTGGTTCTGAGAGGCAGTGTCTGATAGGTTATTGTCTCTGTCTTCTATATTTTCAACATGAGCCCTGGTGGTGCAGTGGTGAAGAGCTTGGCTGCTAATCAAAATTTCCTTGAAAACCCTATGGGAAAGTTATACTCTGTCCTATAGGGTTGCTACCAGTTGGAATCGACTTGACAGCAGTGGGTTTTTTGTTTGTTTGTTTCTATAGCCATCTGCCTTTCAGGTCACACAGGCCTGCTCAAAATTCTCCCTTCCAAACATGGAAATTTCATACCTCCATGTATCACTCTGCTCCTCTTGCCCTTTCTTACTCCCAGCTAAGCTATATGTTTTCTTTTTTAAACGTCAAAGTTTATTGAAAAATTATTCTATACTCAGTCTCTTTTTCCTTACTCTCCATTTCTTTATTTCTGGGTATCTGGATTTTGTCCTCACTCTCCACTAATGCAGTGCTCATTGAGGTCACCATGCACTTTTAACTGTCTTCTCCATCCATCTTAATTGCCCATTCCTAGTTCAATCACCCATCCTCTCTGACCCAGACTGTTCAAGTAGCTTTAGCCATTCTCCCTACTTACACCCTTGCCCATCCCAATCTATTCTCTGTATAATAGCTAGACACATCTTCATAAGATGCAATAATATTTCAGTTGACTCTCCTTCTAGTCCAGTGGGGTAGGATAGTGCTTCTTCAAGCACTTGGCCTTAGTTGTGGTCATGTAACTTGAGTTAGCCAATGAATTGTGATGCACAAATGGAAACTTCAAGACAGAGTATACTATTATCTATTGTTGTGTAACAAATTACCACAGAATTTAGTGGCTGTGATGGTTAAGATTGTGTGTTAACTTGGCTGGGCCATGATTATCAGTGTTTTGGCAGTCATATAGTGTTGTGATCACTTCCGTGTTGAGATTTTATACATGATTGCCCCCATGATGGGATCTGCTATGAGTAGCCAATCAGTTGAAGGGAAGTTTCCTTGGGTGGTGTCTTGTATCAAATGTGTGTGGATGTTCAGGCAGGGATCAGGAGGGTTTTGCTCATTCTCAATCCTGCAGCTGGCTCCTGTTCATCTGACCTCCAGTTCTTGGGACTTGAGCTAACACCTTACCTGGAGTCTTGTCCGACAATGTTGGGAGTCATCGATTTTCCCAGCCTGTGAGCAACAGCCCTGCTCTCCAGCCTACCAATCTTGGGTTCACCAGCCCCTGCGGCTACATGAATCAGGAGAAGTCTCTTTCCTGACCCATGGACTTGGAACATTACAGCTTCTACAACCACATGATCCATTTCCTTGATATAAATATCTCTTTCTATACATGAAAGGAAACCCTGGTGGTTAAGAGCTATGGCTGCTAACCAAAAGGTTGGCTGCTGGAATCCACCAGATACTCCTTGGATGCTCTATAGGGGCAGTTCTACTGTGTCCTATTGGGTTGCCATAAGTCAGTAATTGTCTCGATGGCAGTAGGTTTGATTTTATTTTTTGGGTTGTTGTTATGTATTTATATGCTTTCCTGGTTTTGCTTCTCTAGAGAACCCAGCCTAAGACAGTGGCTTAATGTAACAAACATTTATTGCCTCAAAAAAATTTTTTTTTTCCATCAGAGATCTGGGAGTTGCTTAGGCATTTGGTCTAGCTGAGGGTTTCTTATGATGTTGCATTGAAATGTTGGCTGTGCTGCTCTCATCTGAAGTCTGAAGATCATGCAGACTGGGGCTAGAGCCCTTAGTTTCTTGTTGGCTACCATCAGGAGGTTTCAGTCACTTACTACATGGGCCTCTCCATACTGGTGCTCACAACAAGGCAGCTAACTTTCTCGGAGCCAGTGACCCAAGAGATAGAAGCAGAAGCCACAATGTCTTTTATGTCTTAGCCTTGGAAATAATACACCATCACTTCTGCAGTATTCTATTGATTCCACAGGCCAACACTGACACTATGTGGGGGTGACTACAAAAAGAGTGAATACAGGAGGGCGTCACTGGGACCACCTTGGAGACTGCAGCCACACAGGGCCTGCTTCCTCACACCTCTTTTCTCTCTCCAGGGTGATGTGTAATATATGAGGCAGAGGTAACTCCATCAGTTTGTGTCACTGGGTGATGACCAGAGCCCCTGTGCTGACCCACGATGGGCATGTAGCATGGGCAGGGAGTAAACCATCTTTGTTTTAAGGCACTGAGATTTTGAGGTGGCATGTTGCTGCAATATAACCTAGCCTGTCCTGATCATGTTCATGCCAGAGAGTGAAGGTTGCTTATTCAATATCCATCCTTCCTTTCTCCTTTAGAACTAGAATTATTACATTTTAACTGAGTTCAGAACTGTTTGGAATAAAGACTCTTTGAAGCTAGGTATAGCCAGGTGATTAAGTTTTGGCCAATTGAACATAATCTAAAGTGCACAACGGCAGTTTCCAGAAACTTTTTTCAAATGATAGCTGATACATGCCTTTTATTTCTGTTTTCTTTGTTCTTTTCTCTATCCTACTGCTTGGGATGCAGTTGTGATGGTGGATTGCTAGCAGCCATCTTGGTACATGAGGATAAGGCCCATACCTTAGGTATCATATAGGTATGATAGTGAAAGGATCCTGAGTACTTGAAAGTTTATTGAAGCCAGAAACCACACTGCTAGCCTCTGTACTTCTTTTAGATGAAAGAAAAGGACAAATTTTTATCTCATTTTCAGCCACTATCACCATGTATTGTTAACATTTTAATGTCTTACTTTTGTAATTGGAATAAAATCGAAATCCCTCCTCATGACCAACAAAACCCTAATGATCTGAACTCCACCAAAATCTCCAGCCTCTTCTCTTGCTTCATCTACTCCATCCACACTGCCCTTCTGCTCTGGTCTCTCACAGTATCACTTTTAGCTAATCAGGACAGTTAACAGCATCCTCATTCTCTAGATTGGTGCAGCCCAACCTTAGTGAACTCATGCTCCTTACTAATGACTGCAGATGTTGCAAACCTCACTTTACTTTCCTGATTTCTAATATTTACCCCAGGGGTGAAGATTTTCTCTAGCTTTAATTCCTAAAGTTATCGTTATCAATATAAAAGGTATTTTATTTATCTTTCAAATAAAAGTTAAGGCATGCATTAGTGGGAGAAGACCAGCAGAAATACCTGCTGTAAGTTTCCAGTTTACCTTAGCTGAGACTACAGAATTTAATAGAAATAAAGTGGCTACAGCAAGCAGGAGCAAACTCAGCCACAGTTTTGCTCTTGGCCTTTGGTTTCTAGTTGGTGACAATTTAAAGGATTGTAATGTTCTGCCATAGTTGAGAAAGGAGTGGGATTCTTGCACTGCAGCTGCCCCTGTACATGCAGGCTAATGTCACCATTTTGGAACAAGTAATACTAATATCAAGCAAAAATGAGCACCAACAAGGCCACACTGGGCATTAAAAGGAGAAGGTGGATTTGGGATCTAGTCGTCCTCTTTGGCTGTAGCTTACCAATATTTTTCCCCAATCCCAAATAATCGAATATCCTTTTTCAGACGTGAAACCCTGGTGGCATAGTGGTTAAGAGCTCAGGCTGCTAACCTAAAAGTCAACAGTCCAAATCCACCAGGTGCTCCTTGGAAATCTTATGGGGCAGTTCTACTCTGACCTATAGGGTTGCTATGAGTTGGACTGGACTCAATGGCAACAGGTTTGTGTTTTTTTTTTTTTTTTTGGTTCTCAGATGTGCCTCCTGTTTCCTTTGAAATGAGGACCACTCGGAGAAGGAATTAAGGTATAGGGAGGTAAATTACTTCCTTGCTGATAATGATAGAGCTGGGCCAGAACTCAGCATGAAATTCTGTTCACTTTATCATATAAAACTAATGTAAATTATATTGTTGCTTAGATACAGGCTCTTTTCCTGCCTGTAATACAGATAAAATGATTTAAAGAATAACAAACATTATGTAGCTATATTTCAGGGGACTTGACTAGACTTGAAACATATCCATGAACTGATTTGTGGTAACCTTTGACCATGTAATGATTTTCCCATGCATAGTGGGGAGAGGGTGCACAGTATTTTTTGGAAACATTTGTCACTATTATTTCCTTATTAAGGTCATTGAATGATATGATGCAGAACTTCTTCAAAGTTTGCTTGAAATATCTATTACTTATGCAATGAATTACAAATCCAAAAATATGACTGCCTTGGGAGCCCAGTTCGGTGATTTCATTTGAAAGAAGAGTTTTGGAAGAGAGAATTAATGAAAACAAGGATGGAAGACACTTATGGTGCCTTAATGTATGCAGGTTTAGAAAGTGAAAGGGCACGTTGTTCTGCAAAATATACAGTGGATGAGTATCATGCTCTCAAAGAAAGATGAAGGCATACAAATACCAATAAGAATTTACTTAATGGAGGTCACTGTCTTTTCATCATTTTTAGTTGCTTTTGTCTAAGACTCAGAATGTTGCTGTAAAATAGTAAGAACATTCTTTCTTTGTGATGGATAAAATCGTAGATATATTTATTCAATATATTTCAACTACATAAATATGTTTGTTAACATGTTTGCCAAATAAATTAATGAGATAGAATACAGAAGAATTAAGAGAAGGGATGGGCCAAGATGGCAGAATAGACACACGCTTCAAGCAAACCCTCCTACAACAAGACCTGAAAAAACAAGTGAAACGAGTATATTTATGACAAGATAGGAGCCCTGAGTCAGAATCGACTTGATGGCAGTGGATTTTTTGGTTTGGTAGGAGCCCTGAAGATCAAAGGCAAGATTATAAAATGAACGGAGGGGCAGGAGGAGGAAGAGACAGTTCAGAAGCGGAGAGGAGTTACCAGACCTGAATCATGGGGAGCCCTCAGACACCATTCCCGGGAGCGGTGGCGGTGGGCTGGTATTAGCGTACAGCTACAGTTCCCTCAGAGAGAAGCAGCCAGGCACACAGGCTACTCACACTCCAGAACCAGAGAAGAATGGCACTCTCGGCAAAGCTAAGTACTTGTGTATATTTTACCGCACCACCCATGCCCAAGCCAGCTTCAGCAGCTGATTTCCCGGGGCCTGAGATAGGCCCTGATGAGCACCTGGAGCCATTCTCCTGGTCTTGGAAAAGGAATAAATTTTAAATTGGGGGAAAAGGTAATTTGTCAGCTCCACTAACTGCAGGAACTCAGGACAGAAGTGGCTCCTGCCCAGGCATAAATGGTCCATGTACTTTGAGTAACTTTCCACTCCGCAGGGACCTGTATGGGCCTATCTCAGGAGAATGGGCCCCTGTTGGCAGACTACAACTGTTTCAGCTGTGTGATGGAGAGGTGGGTGTTTGATGTTTGACATTGCTTTGCCTATTTAACAGGGTCCTCACCTACCCACATCAGGGGCCTCAGGACTGGTGGCTCCACTCAGGTCACCCAGCCACCTGCGACAGGGATCCAAGGATAACTGGTACGTCCCAGTCCTTACAACCAAAAGCATTGGGTGCCCATGGTCCGTCTGCAGAACTCACCCACCTGTACACTCTAGGAAACAGAATGCACTTTCCTCAGAGACACTTAGGGGACAATTCTCAGCCCCCTGCCTTGTTCAGAGTTTGACATCCTGCTGCAACCAGATACCAGTACTGTACCTACACCAGTAACTTCTGCCCCTCTAAAAGTTTAGGATAGGGCCTATACAAAACACTAGGTGATCAGCTACCTGGACACCTGAGTTGATTCATGCAAGAACAGTGACTAGACTTCCAGGCTAATATATCTGATAACAGCTCTAGACATCTGGGGACAGGATGTCAGAGCTCCAAAGGTGGAAATAATCAAGCTAGCTCACTCAAACAACCCATTCAGGCACATCAAAACAAAACAAAGCAAGAAGCTAAGACATAGTAAGCTAGCATAAACTAATACAATAACTTATAGATGGCTTGGAGACAACAGTCAATATCAAGTCACAGAAAGAAACAGACCATCAATACCTCAACAAGCTCTCAGAACAAAGAATCAAGGGATCTTCTAGATGAAAGTACCTTCATGGAATTACCAGAGGCAGAATACAAAAGATTAATATACAGAACCCTTCAAGACATCAGGAAGGAAATGAGGCAATACGCAGAACATGACAAGGAACACAGAGATAAAGCAGTTGAAGAAATTAAAAAGGTTATTCAGGAACATAATGAAAAGCTGAATAACCTGGAAAAATCCATAGACAGACAGCAAAGGAAGGTTAACAATAAAATTACAGAAGTAGGCAATTCAACAGAAAGTCAAAGGCATAGAATTGAGTAAGTGGAAGGCAGGATTTCTGAACTTGAAGAGAAAGCACTTGGCTCCAATATATTTGACGAAAAATCAGATGAAAGAATTAAAAAAAATGAAGAACCTTAAGAATCAAGTGGGACTCTATTGAAAGAAATAACCTACAAGTGATTGGAGTACCAGAACAGGGGAGGATAACAGAAAATACAGAGAGAATTGTTGAAGATTTGTTCACAGAAAACTTCCCTGATATCGTGAAAGATGAGAAGATATCTATCCAAGGTTCTCACCCAACTCCCCATAGATGATTTTAAAAGGAAGTCATCAAGACATAATCAAACTTGCCAAAACCAAAGATAAAAAGAGAATTTTAAGAGCACCTAGGGATAAATGTAAAGTCACCTACAAAGGAGCGTCAGTAAGAATAAGCTCAGACTACTCAGCAGAAACCATGCAGGCAAGAAGGAAATGGGATGACTTATACATAAAATTGAAGGAAAAAAAATTGCCAGCTAAGAATCATATATCCAGCAAAACTGTCCCTCAAATATGAAGGTGAAATTAGGACATTTCCAGATAAACAGAAGTTTAGGGAATTTGTAAAAACCAAACCAAAACTACAAGAAATACTAAAGGGAGTTCTTTGGTTAGAAAATCAATAATATCAGGTATCAACCCAAGACTAGAATGCTGGGCAGAGCAAGCAGAAGTCAACCAAGACAGGAAAATCACAAAAATAAATCAAGATAAAAAAATTGCTCAAAACAGGGAAGCAGTGATGTTATTATGTAAAAGAAGACATTAAAATGATAAAGAGGGACTAAGAAATGCAGTCATAGATCTTCCAAATGAAGAGGACAATACAAAGAAATAAAACTTAGGTTTAAATTTAGAAAAATAGGGTAAATAATAAGGTAACCAAAAAGGAGACAAACTATCCTACACATCAAAATAAATTACAAGAAAAATATAGAGACTCAGCAGAAACAAAATCAACAACAACGACTATAAGGAAAGGACAATACACAAAGATAATCTACTCAGCACATAAAATTAAGTGGGAAAAGAACTGTTAAAGACACACTCAAAAAGACATCAAAATGAAAGCACTAAATTCATACCTATCCATAAGTACACTGAATGTAAATGGACTAAATGCACCAATAAAGAGATAGAGAGTGGCAGATGGATTAAAAAACACGATCTGTCTATATGCTGCCTACAAGGGACACACCTTAGACTTAGAGACACAAAAAAACTAAAAGTCAAAGGATGGAAAAAAAATATATCAAGCAAACCACAGTCAAAAAGGATCAGAAGTGGCAATATTAATTCCTGAGAAAATAGACTTTAAAGTTAAATCTATGATAAAGGATAAGGAAGGACACTATATAATGATTAAAGGGACAATATGCCAAGAAGATATAACCATATTAAAGATTCCTGCACCCAATGGCAGGGCTGCAAGATACATAAAATAAACTCTATCAGCATTGAAAAGTGAGATAGACAGCTCCACAATAATAGTAGGAGACTTCAACACACCACTTTTAGCGAAGGACAGGGCATCCAGAAAGGAGCTCAATAGAGACACGGAAGATCTAAATGCCAAAGTAAACCAACTTGACCTCATAGACGTATACAGAACACTCCACCCAAAAGCAACCAAGTATACTTTCTTTTCTAGTGCACATGGAACATTCTCTAGAATAGACCACATATTAGATCATAAAGCAAGCTTTAGCAGAATCCAAAACACTGAACTATTACAAAGCATCTTCTCTGACCATAAGGCCATAAAAGTAGAAATCATTAACAGAAAAAGCAGGGAAAAGAAATCAAACACTTGGAAACTGAACAATACCCTGCTCTAAGAAGACTGGATTATAGAAGACATTAATGATGGAATAAAGAAATTCAGAGAATCCAATGAAAATGAAAACACTTCCTATCAGAACCTTTGGGACACAGCAAAAGCAGTGGTCAGAAGCCAATTTATATCAATAAATGCACACATCCAAAAAGAAGAAAGGGCCAAAATCAAAGAACTATCCCTACAACTTAAACAAATAGAAAGAGAGCAACAAAAGAGATCCACAGGTACCAGAAGAAAACAAATAATAAAAATTAAAGCTGAGCTGAATGAAATAGAAAACAGAAAAACAATTGAAAGAATTAACAAGACCAAAAGCTGGTTTTTTGAAAAAATCAACAAAATTGATAAACCACTGGCCAAAATGACAAAAGAAAAACTGGAAAGGAAGCAAATAACCCAAATAAAAAATGAGATGGGCAATATTACAACAGACCCAAATGAAATTAGAAGTCATATCAGATTACTATGAATAATTGTACTCTAACAAACTTGAAAAACCTAGAAGAAATGGATGATTTCCTAGAAACGCACTACCTACCTAAACTAACACAGAGGGAGAACAACTAAAAAAAAAACCCATAACAAAAGAAGAGATCAAAAAGGTAACCAAAAAACTACCAACAAAAAAAAAAAAGCCCTGGCCCTGATGGTTTCACTGCAGCATTCTACCAAACTTTCAGAGAAGACTTAACACCACTACTACTAAAGGTATATCAGAGCATAGAATAGGATGGAATACTCCCAAATTCATTCTATGAAGTCAGCGTACCCCTGATACCAAAACCAGGTAAAGACACCACAGAAAAAGAAAATTACAGTCCTGTATCCCTCCTGAACTTAGGAACAAAAATCCTCAACAAAACTCTAGTCAATAGAATTCAACAATATATCAAAAAAAATAATTCACCATGACCAGGCGGGATTCATACTCGTATGCAGGGATGGTTCAACAGTAGAAAAACAAAGGAACCCATTATAGAAATAAAACAAGACAAGAATCACAAGATTCTATCAATTGTTGCAGAAAAGGCATTTGACAAAGTTCAGCACACATTCATGATAAAAACTCTCAGCAAAACAGGAATAGAAGGAAAATTCCTCAACATAATAAAGGCAATTTATACAAAGCCAATAGCCAACTTCATCCTAAACGGAGAGACTGTGAAAGCATTCCCCTTGACACTGGGAACTAGACGAGGATGCCCTTTATCACCACTCTTATTCAACATTGTGCTGGAGGTCCTAGCCAGAGCAGTTAGGCTAGATAAAGAAATAAAGGACATCCAGATTGGCAAGAAGTAAAAGTATCTCTATTTGCAGATGACATGATCTTACACACAGAAAACCCTAAAGAATCCTCAAGAAAACTACTGAAACTAGTGAAAGAGTTCAGCAGAGTATCAGGATACAAGAAAACATACAAAAGTCTGCTGGATTCCTCTACACCAAGAAAAACAACATAAAAGAGGAAATCACCAAATCAATACCATTTACAGTAGCCCCCAAGAAGATAAAATACTTAGGAATAAATCTTACCAGAGATGTAAAAGTCCTATAAAAAGGAAACTAGAAAACACTTCTGCAAGAAACCAAAAGACACCTACATAAGTGGAAAAATGTACCTTGCTCATGGATAGGAAGACTTATCATTATAAAAATGTCTATTTTACCAAAAGTGATCTATAGATTTAATGCAATTCTGATCCAAATTCCAAGGATATTTTTTAATGTGAAGGAGAAATAAATCACCAACTTCATATGGAAGGAAAGAGGGTCCTGATAAGTAAAGCATTGCTGAAAAAGAAGAACAAAGTGGCAGGCCTCACTCTACCTGACTTTAGAACCTATTACACCACCACAGTAGTCAAAAGAGCCTGGTACTGGTACAACAACAGATACATAGACCAATGGAACAGAACTGAGAATCCAGATATAAATCCATCCATATATGAGCAGTTGATATGTGACAAAGGCCCCAACGCAGTTAAATGGGGAAAAGGTAGTCTCTTTAACAAATGATGCTGGAATAACTGGATATCCACCTGCAAAAAAAATGAAACAAGACCCATACCTAACAGCATGCACAAAAACGAGCTCAAAATGAATCAAAGACCTAAATATAAAAACTAAAACAATAAAGATCATGGAAGAAAAAATAGGGACAATGTTAGGGGCCCTAATGCATTGCATAACAGTATACAAAACATTACTAACAATGCAGATGCAAAGATAGATAACTGAGAGCTCCTAAAAATTAAACACCTATGCTCAACCAAAGACTTCACCAAAAGATGAAAAGGTTACCTACAGACTGGGAAAAAGTTTTTAGGTATGACATTTCTTATCAGCATCTGATCTCTAAAATCTACATGATACTGCAAAAACTCAACTACAAAAAAGACAAATAAACCAATTAAAAAATGGACAAAAGATATGGACACTTCACTAAAGGAGACATTTGGGTCGCTAACAGATACATGCCGAAATGTTCATGATCAATAGCCATTAGAGAAATGCAAATCAAAGCTACAATGAGATTACATCTCACTCCAACAAGGCTGGCATTAATCCAAAAAACACAAAATAATAAATGTTGGAGAGGTGGAGACACTGGAACACTTAGGAATGTAAGTGTTAGGAATGTAAAATGGTAGAACCACTTTGGAAATCAATTTGGCGCTTCCTTTACAAGGTAGAAATAGAACTACCCCATGATCCAGCAATCCCACTCCTTGGAAGGTATCCTAGAGAAATAAGAGCCTCTACACAAACAGATATATGCACACCCATGTTCATTGCAGCACTGTTTACCATAGCAAAAGGATGGAAGCAACCAAGGTGCCCATCAACAGATGAATGGATAAATAAATTGTTGTATATTCACACAATGGAATACTACACATTGAGAAAGAACAATGATGAATCTGTGAAACATTTCATAACATGGAGGGATCTGGTAGGCTTTATGCTGAGTTGCAAAAGGACAAATATTGAATAAGACCACTATGATAAGAACTCGAGAAATAGTTTAAACAGAGAAGAAAATATTCTTCGATAGTTACCAGAGGTGGGATGGAGGGAGGGTGGGAGAGGGGTATTTACTAATTAGATAGTAGATAAGAACTACTTTAGGTAGCGGGAAAGACAACACACAATACAGGCGAGGTCAGCACAACTGGACTAAACCAAAAGCAGTTTCTGGAATAAACTGACTGCTTCGAAGGCCAGCATAGCAGGGGTGGACGTTTGGGGACCATGGTTTCAGGGGACATCTAAGTCAATTGGCATAATAAAATCTATTAACAAAACATTCTGCATTCCACTTTGGAGAGTGGTATCTGGGGTCTTAAATGCTAGCAAGCAGCCATCTAAGATGCATCAATTGGTCTCAACCCACCTGGACCAAAGGAGAATGAAGAAAACCAAGGACACAAGGTAATTATGAGCCCAAGAGACAGAAAGGGCCACATCAACCAGAGGCTACTTCATCCTGAGACCAGAAGAGCTAGATGGTGCCCAGCTACAACCAATGACTGCCCTGACACAACAGAGAACCCCTGAGGGAGCGGTAGAGCAGTCAGATGTAGACCCCAAATTCTCATAAAAAGGCCAGCCTTAATGGTGTAACAGAGACTAGAAGGATCCTGGTGGTCATGGCCCCCAGATCTTCTGTTGGCCCAGGACAGAAATCATTCCCAAAGCCAATTCTTCAGACAGGGACTGGAATGACAATGGGATGGAGAAGGACGTTGGTGAGGAATGAGGTTCTTGGATCAGGTGGACAACTGAGACTATGTTAGCATCTCCTGTCTGGTGGAGAGATGAGAGGGTAGAGGGGGTCAGGAGCTGGTAGAATGAACTCGAAAACAGAGAGTGGAAGGAGGGAGTGGGTAGTGTCATCAGGGGAGAGCAATTGGAAGTATATAGCAAGGTGTATATAAGCTTTTGCATGAGAGACTGACTTGATTGTAAACTTTCGCTTAAAGCACAATAAAAATTTTAAAAAGAAAAAGGTGGAAAAAAGAATTAAGCAAAAACAGTTATACTTGTAGTCAGGCAATGCAGTAGAATTATTTAAAATTGTCATTTTATATACTTAAAAATGCCTAAATAATGACAGAAGTATTTTTAAAATGAAGTTGCTTTTTCAGGGAGGAAATTTACTTTTCATTATTGCCTTTGACAAGCGTGTGTTCTACAAACTCATTTGAAATGAAGTTAATTCATTAATGCCGTAGATGCTAACAGGATTGTACTAATAAAATGTTTATTTATATTAGGTTGTGCTTAGGTGAAGGTGCCCTGGTGGTGCAATGGTTATGTGCTCAGCTGCTAACTGAAAGTAGGCAGTTTGAACCAACCAGCAGCAGCTCTGTGGGACCTGGCGATCTGCTTCTGTAAAGATCACAGCCTAGGATACCCTGTGGGGTAGTTCTACTCTGTTCTATAGGGTCTCTATGAGTCAGGATCAACTTGACAGCACACAACAGCAACATATTTGAATCGAGTTCATTCTACCAGCTCCTGACCCCCTCTACCCTCTCATCTCTCCACCAGACAGAATAGAAATAGTGAATAGAAACAGTGTAAACCAATACCAAACCAAACTCATTGCAGTTGAGCCAATTACGACTCATAGCGACCCTATAGGACAGAGTAGAACTGCCCCATGGCATTTCCAAGGAGTACCTGGTGGATTTGAACTACTGACCTTTTGCTTAGCAACCAAAGCATTTTAACCACTACACCATCAGGGTTTCCTAGAAATAGTGTAGAAGTAAAAAAAAAAAAAAAATTTTTTTTTAAAACAGAATCTCACTCTTTACCCGTCAACTGGAGATAAAAATACCCTAGCATAAAATATTTGTGAGGATTAAAGAAAAGCATTGTTGTTAGTTGCCATGATGTTGATTCTGACTCGTGGCGATCTCGTGTGTGCAGAGTGGGCTCAGTGAGATGGTGGGGGGAGGGGGAGGTTGAGGGCCCTGGAAACAGGAGTTAAAAAAGAATGTCCAAACAATCCAGGATAGATAAAGAGAGGAGTGAACATGAGGGGCTGATGGATTGGGAAAGTATACATCAGGTTCTGAGCTTAAAAAATTGTTCATAGCTCCTAACCCATCACTCCTTTGGTCAAAAAGCTTTAAATAGCTCCCCAGCTTCAATAGAATAATACCCTTATTCACAATACGCATTCACAAATGTACACAATTTGGCCTGACTTTCCTCTTCAGTCTTATGGAATTTTTCTGGTGGGGTTTCCCAGGTAATTTCCCACTTGCACATCTTTGTTCCTGTCACTCTATCCTCCCAGAGTAACTTCCACTGTTTCAACAGCAATTATCTCATTGTAGTTTAACTCACGGAAACACAAGGATGGAGCGGCTGAGGAAGGAGGCAGACTAACACCCACAGAGTACCCCCCAACCCCCAGAATGAACGAGTCTAATATCTGAGACTTTATATAAGTCATAGATGAGAAAATGTCAACACGCCAAAGCCAAGGGAAAGGATACTCACTTGGGCCCTTAGGTAGCATGTTGATGAGCTTGTGAATGTGTATTGGAAAACTGAATTGTGTGTCTGGGCATCAACAGCCAAGTTCTCCTATCCTTAAGAAGAAAGACTTAAACATGACATGATTGAGCTGCTAATTAGTCATGGAAAGAGATTAGTGACAGAACAGAAGCCAAGGGGAGCATGATATCAGACTGTTTGGGCACTTAGTGACTCTGGTGGCTCAGTGGTTAAGTGCTCGGCAGCTAACTGGAAAGCCAGTGGTTCTGTAAAGATTACAGCCTTGGAAACCCTATAGGGCAACTCTACTCTGTCCTACATGGTCACTATGAGTCAGAATCTACCCCACAGCAATGGGTTTGGGTTTAAACGGAGGATAATATTGCAGACTGGCTAATCTCTGAGGTTCTTTTGCAGCAAAACCCCAGGAGTCAAATGATAAATTTCATGAAAGTAGGAACAGAATTTGCCTTGTTCACATCCATGTTCCTAACCTCTTATATACATGATTGGAACATGGTGGTTAGCAAATAAATGTCTCTTAGGAATAGAGCCTGGAGCTGATGTGTTTTAATTGTGGCATGAGGTTATTTAAAAGCACCACTGCCACTGTTTTGTGTGTATCCCAACCCAACCCAGTGCCGTCAGGTCGATTCCAACTCATAGTGCTACGGCTGCTAACCAAAGGGTCGGCAGTTGGAATCCGCCAGGCGTTTGTGTATATGCTACCGCTGAATTTCCTTCCATTATTAATCAATTGCTTCCTAATGATCAGTATACTAGAATTTTTATGATATTTGTTATATGGAACAAACAATCCCAAAGTTTTCATGAAAGCAGCATAGAAATAAAGTTAAAATTTAGCATGTTTTTAAATCATTGCCTATAAACTGGAGAAAATACTGCAGTCATGGGATTTTATAGTTCTAGCCAAAAATTCTGTTACATCATTTCCTACAGTAGACATCATAAGATTAAAAAAAGAATTGGTTGTGTATTTTTCCATTCTTTAGCTTTTTATTTTTTTTAAAAAAATAATTTCTTTCCTTTGGAGTTGATAGGTATTCTGACCAGTATAAATAGTGTAAAGTTTTAAAAAAATTTTCCTTAGATTATGTAATAGTGACGCCAAGGCACTGTAAGACTTAAGGTTATAAGCTGAGCACAGGATCATGCTTATGGAGATGAAATGTTCCTGACTATGTTCACAGAAATGAGCTGGTAAACAAATTTAAAAACAAAAAAAGAAAAAGAAAAGACAATAGACCAAGAAGCAGTCCTTTGAACAGAATAAGGGGATACTGCACGGTTTAAAGGCAGGAAAGGCGTGCGTCAGGGCTGTATCCTTTCACAGTACCTATTCAATCTTTATGCTAACCAAATAATCCCAGAAGCTGGACTATATGAAGACAAACTGGAATTAGGATTAGAGGAAGACTCATTAACAACCTGAGTTATGCCGATGATACAATCTTGCTGAAAGTTAAGAGGACTTGAAGTACTTACTGATGAAGATCAAAGACCACAGTCTTCAGTATGGATTACACCTCAACATAAAGGAGACAAAAATCCTCACAACTGGCCCAATGAGCAACATCATGATAAAAGGAAAAAAGATTGAAGTTGTCAAGGATTTCATATTACTTGGATCCACAATCAATGCCCCTGGAAGCAACAGTCTAGAAATCTAGGCAAATCTGCAAAAGACCTCTGTAAAGTGTTAAAAAGCAAGAATGTCATTTTGAGGACTAAGTTACGCCTGACCCATGCCATGATATTTTCAATTGGTTCGTATGAATGAAAAAGCTGGACAATGAATAAGGAAGGCCAAAGAAGATGCCTTTGAATTGTGGTGTTGGTGAAGAATATTGAATATACATACCATGGACTGCCAGAAGAATGAATAAACCTATCCTGGAAGAAGTACAACCAGAATGCTCCTTAGAAGAAATGATGACTCGACTATGTCTCACATACTTCGGGCACGTTATCAGGAGGGATCAGTCCCTGGGGAAGGACATCATGCTTGGTAAAGCAGAGGTTCAATGAAAAAGGCGAAGACCTTCAATGAGATGGATTGGCACAGTGGCTGCAACAATGGGCTCAAACATAACAATGTCTGTGAGGATGGCACACGATGGGGCAGTGTTCAGTTCTGTTGTACTTAAGGTCATTTATGTCAGAACCAACTCCAAGGCACCTAACAACAACAATGTACCATAAGTTTTATCTTTTATTAAGTTTGTTTTGTGAATCCCTTTGCTTTTTTTTTTTTCAATCCCCCTTGTAGTAAAACTGTTCTCAGTGAGGAGATGACATTTCCTGAGAAAGCTGAGTTGTTGCCAGGAAGGATTCATCCTCCACTCTGTGCCAAACCCCTGTGCAAAAGAAAAAAAAAAATGTTCTCGGAAATGGAAAAATGAACTATTTCATATCCTTCAGCTGGCAGGGAAATTGCCAGTAGGCAGATTTTATAAGTGGGACTATATTTAGGATACTTTTGGAAAACACCCTACTTAATTCCTGAATTCTTGAAAATTTATCAACATGTTTAGTTTCCTATTCTTTGGAAAAAAACTGTTCCGTATTTTGTAATCTTTACATGCATAAGGAAAAAAATAAACCTATTGTTAATACCCAAACCACATTTTTAGTTTTCTTAAGGTTACCCAAGGTTATGTAAATAGAGCCAGTGTTGACATTCCGTCTGTTTATGAAAGGGCTCACTGGAAAGGAAACAAATCTCTCCAACTGGGGAGTGGCACTGTGATGCTCTTACCCTCCTCTTTATGTCTGACATGAAGCAAGTAACTGTTAGTCAAATGATCAGGTCAAACCCCGGGGCTTTTTGATTTTTTGTGTTACCGTTTGTTCATATTTGCACCCAAATAAAGGCATGCATAAAAAAGGTTGTTTTAATATAAAGTATTTAAAAATTTTTCTTCAGCTCTATGATAATTTACGCATTTTTGTAAGAGAAAATGAAGTTTTCTATTGAATCCTAGCTTTAAAAGCCTTTGAGAATTTGGAGTAAATGGGGAAAAAATTGCAGTGCTCCTGGAATAGTGCAGCCAAGAAAAACAGTGGAGCTGCAGGGTTAGGGTGTGCGTTTACTTGTATTGAGAGGAGTTTCACAGTTCCGTCAGAGTTTGGGGAAGAATTGGTGATAGGCATACAGAAAACAAGGCAAATAAGAAATTAGGCAATTAATTCCAGGAAAACTGAAATTTTAGTGCATGACGTGGCCCACCTGTGGATAATATTTAAGTCGTGTTAATGTAAGCGATGACAATTAATTTAACCCCAAGTGTAACGTAACTCTGTTGGGAAGGTCTGTGGCAGAGGAACAAAGAAAGAGGGAGAGAGACGACAGGGAGAGGGATAAGAGAGTGTTAGTTTATGGAAACATAAAACAGCTAAATCTTCATGTTTCAAACAAAGCTGATAGATGTCATTTGAAATTGTCAAGTCAAGAAATAGCTATGTAAGCCAGCAATTCAGAAATTTAGAGACAAACACCAGAAAAAACAGCTAAAAAGAGTTGAAATTGGTTTCCTCTGGAGAAAGCCCTGGGAGGCCTGGATGGGAGTGGTGGAAACTCTTTTTTGTCATTACAAGCTTTCTAGTATTCTTTTCTTTTTACATTTGGCACATGACTTACTTTGGTAAAAATGAAAATATATTTTAAAAGAATAAAAGAGGCTGTGGGAAGACTTTGGGGTTTTGTTCTGTTTTGGTTACATTTCCAAGCATAGTCCCTGAGCTTGTGCAGCAGGTGATTTTTAGCTGGCATTTGTTTAGCTCTGTAAGCCTGAAAGGAGGGAGTGTAATAGGAAGTGGGTTATCAAATTAATTAGGCTTGGCCATCTTCTCTATGACCTGTGTGATAGACACTTTGGGAAAGCAGGACTACTCCCCCCAGCTGCCAGGAGTGCTAATGGCAGAGAGCCCTCTTCAGTCTTTCCCCCAGCGGGGATGCCATGGCTGAAGAGACGCATTGTTAAATTACTTCATTTTCACAGAAAAAAACAAAAACCAAACCCGCTGCCATCAAGTCGACTCCGACTCATAGCGACCCTATAGGGCAAAGTAGAACTGCCCCACAGAGTTTCCAAGGAGTGCCTGGCGGATTCAAACTGCTGACCTTTTGGTTAACAGCCATAGCACTTAGCCACTACGCCACCAGAGAGGATGTAAAAAAATCCCATCTTAAATTCACATCCACAGTAAAGCGTTTTTGTTTGTGTGAGAACAAAGAGACACTGACAAATATGGTTGCTGTCTATACAGCTGGCTCTATCCAGTTGTGAAGACTGCAGTTATACCAGCTTTTGAGGACTTTTCTTGAAATAAAGCCTATTGCCCTTGAGTAGATTCCAACTCATAGTGACCCTACAGGACAGGGTAGAACTGCCCCATAGAGTTTCCAAGGAGCACCTGGCAACCTTTTGGTTAGCAGCTGTAGCATTTAACCACTATGCCACCAGGGTTTCCTTTCTTGTAATAGCACAGGTTTGGCGTAACGGTTAAGTGCTAGGGCTGCTAACCAAATGGTCGGCAGTTTGAATCTGCCACGCGCTCCTTGGAAACTCTATGGGGCAGTTCTACTCTGTCCTATAGGGTCGCTATGAGTCGGAATGGACTCGTCGGCACTGAGTTGGGTAACAACCTGAGTGAGTCCCTAGGTGGTGCAAATAATTAACGCTGGCTGCTAACTGAAAGACTGGAAGTTCAAGTCCACCCAGAGGCACCTCAGAAGAAAGGCCTGGCGTCTGATTCCAGAAAAATCAGCAATTGAAAACCCTATGGAGCTCAGTTCTACTCTGACATACATGGGGTCATCATGAGTTGAAGTTGACTCAACAGCGGCTGGTAATACAATGAGTTGTTGTTTTTAGTTGCTGTTCAGCAGTTATTCAGTACAATGGTGTGGGGGCATGAACAAGCAAAAGGAGACTGGATCCCTTCCTTCAGTGCCCTGATATAGAGCTTGAAAGACCCATTGAATTCCATATATAAAAACGGCTTCAAATTAAGAAAATACTGCCCTGCTTTTGTTAGCACTTGAACCGATACAGTTATCATGACATATGCTATAATGTGGGGTTTACTCCTAAAGTTCCTTCTCGGTTATATGTAAGAGAACTTTTAATCAAACTGTCATTTTCCTCTGCAGCATGAGGTTTTTGAAAGGGGTGGAAAGTCACTAGGAGACAGGTTGGAGCCAGACATTCTCAGTGAGGAGCTCTTTCTGCCAAGCACAGAAAATTAAAAGTTGAATGAAACCCATAGCTAAAAAATACCAAGTTAGGTCAAATTAATAAAATGTGGTGAGTAACCATGACTCATGTAGTTATGCTTCATCACTAATCTGTAGGGAATAAGGAGGCAGCTGAGCTGCCACAACAAACAAAAGCAACTGCTACAGTTGGCAGCAAACAATGGGTGCGGGACTCCCAGAGCTAGCTCTTCTTGTAGAAGATAAAAAAGCAGGCAACTAGAACCCTCTTTCTTGAAATAAAAATGAAAATGACTTTAAATGTTTATCTGTAGTTAGTCAAAGATCAATATATACCTTAAACATGTACATGATTTTAAAGTTTATTTATAAAAGTTGTAAAATGTAGATAAGCAAAAAAGAAGAAAATCATATGTAATCCAATACCCAGATATAATCACTAACAGAATTTAATATCTATCTTTCCAGAAGTTTTTTCTACTCATAAACCAACATATCAAAATGTAAACGTGGTTATATGATATTTATTAATTTTTACCTATCTTCTTCACTTTGAATGTTAATTCGTTTCTTCAAGGTCGAACCAAAAATACCAAGAATGTGTTTCAGGTAGCTAGAATATCTTCAATAATTTATTTATGAAGTTATTTGCCTTCCACTGCATTAGATAGATTTCTTTTTTTTTTTTAAGGGCGAAACATAGTGTTAACCAAATCCAACACAGGGCTTTCTTTGTAAGCTATAACACAGCTAAGGCGAGAGCAGGTACAGCCTTCTAGTCTACAATTCCAAAAGACGGAGATTTTACGAAGCATCTATGATATCATGCTTATGTGAATATGATGCAACTAGATTTTATTTATTAAAAGTATAAACCTTATATTCTCTACCCTTTAGTGGAGGCAACTGAATAAGAATGTCTTCAATCAGAAAATAAGTTTCACAAGTTGTCATTGTTGTTAGGTGCCTTCCATCTGGTTCCAACTCAGAGCGACTCTATGTACAACAGAATGAAACACTGCCCAGTCCTGCACCATCATCACAATCATTGGTATGCTTGACCCCATTGTTGCACCCACTGTGTCAATCTGTCTCATTGACAGCCTTCCTCTTTTTCAACAACGCTCTACTCTACCAACCATGATGTCCTTCTCCCGGGACTGATCCCTCTTGATAATATAGCCAAAGTGTGTGAGATGTAGTCTCATCATTCTTGCTTCCAAGGGGCACTCTGGTTGTACTTCTTCTGAGACTTTCTTTTGGCAGTCCATGGTATATTCAATATTCTCTGTTAACACCATAATTCAAAGGCATCAATTTTTGTTCAGTCTTCTTATTTATCGTCCAGCTTTCATATGCTTATGAGACAACTGAAAACACCATGGCTTGGGCCAGGCACACCTTAGTCTTCAAGTTCACATCTTTGCTCTTCAACACTTTAAAAAAAAATTTTTTTTTTTGCAGCAGACTTGCCTAATGCAATGCATCTTTTGATATCTTGACTGCTGCTTACATGGCTATTGATTGTGGATTCAAGTAAAATGAAATCCTTGACAACTTCAATCTTTTCCTCATTTACAATGATGTTGGTTATTGGTCCAGTTGTGAGAATTTTGGTTTTCTTTATGTTGAGGGGTAATCCATATTGAAGACTGGTCTTTGATCTTCATCAGTGAGTGCTTCAAGTCCTCTTTAGTTTCAGCAAGCAAGGTTGAATCATCTGCATAATGCAGGTTGTTAATGAGTCTTCCTCCAGTCCTAATGCCTCCTTCTTCTTCATATAATCCAGCTTCTCAGATTATTTGCTCAGCATAAAGATTGAAAAGGTATGGTAAAACGATGTAACCCTGATGCACACCTTTCTTGACTTTAAACCACTCAATATCCTCTTGTTTTGTTGGAACAATTGCCTTTTGATCTATGTACAGGTTCGTCAAGAGCTATTAAAAGTTCTGGAATTCCCATTCTTTGCAATGTTATCTATAAATTGTTATGATCCACACAGTCGAATGCTTTTGCGTAATCAATAAAACACAGGTAAACATCTTCCTGTTATTCTCTGCTTTCAGCCAGGATCCATCTGACATCAGCAGTGATATCCCCCATTCCACATCCTTTTCTGAATCCAGCTTAAACATCTGGCAGTTCCCTGTCGATGTCACGCTAAAAGTGCTTTTGAATGTTCTTCAGCAAAATTTTACTTACGTGTGATATTAATAATATTGTTTGATAATTTCCACATTCAGTTGGATCACCTTTCTTGGGAATAGGCAAAATATGGATCTTTTCCAGTCAGTTGGCCAGGTAGCTGTCTTCCAAATTTCTTGGCACAGATGAGTGAGCACTTCCAGCACTGCATCCATTGTTGATATCTATATTGATATTCTAACAGTTCCTGGAGCCTTGTTTTTTCGCCAGTGCCTTCACTGCAGCTTGGACTTCTTCGGTACCATTGGTTCCTGATCATATGCTACCTCCTGAAAAGGTTGAGTGTCAACGAAGTCTTTTTGGTACAGTGACTCTGTGCATTCCTTCCATCTACTTTTGATACTTCTTGCATCATTTAATATTTTCCCCACAGAATCCTTCAATATTGCAACTTGAGGCTTGAATTTTTGCTTTAGTTCTTTCAGCTTGAGAAATGCTAAGCAAGTCCTTCCTTTTTTGTTTTCTATGTCTTTGCACATGCCATTATAATACTTTACTTTGTCTTTTTGAGCCACCCTTTGAAATCTTCTGTTCAGCTCTTTTACTTCATCATTTCTTCCTTTGGCTTTAGCTTCTCGACATTGAAGAGCAACTTTCAGACTCTCTTCTGACATTTATTTTGGTCTTTTCTTTCTTTTTGGTCTTTTAATGACCTCTCGCTTTCCTCATGTATGATGGCTTTGATGTCATTCCATAACTCTTCTGGTCTTTGGTCATTAGTGTTCAATGCATCAAATCTATTCTTGAGGTGGTCTCTAAATTCAGGTGGGATATACTCAAGGTGGTACTTTGACTTTCATGGACTTGTTCTAATTTTCTTCTGTTTCAACTCAAACTTGCATATGAGCAATTGATGGTCTGCCCCGCAGCCTAACCCTTGCCTTGTTCTGACAGATAATATTGAGCTTTTCCATCATTTCTTTCCACAGATGTAATCAATTAGATTCCTGTGTATTCCATCTGGTGAGGTCCACGTGTATAAAATAGTCACCATTTATGTTGGTGAAAAAAGGTATTTGCAGTGAGGAAGTCATTGGTCTTGCAAAATTTTATCATGTGATCTCTGGCATCATTTCTATCACCAAGGACATATTTTCCAACTACTTCTCCTTCTTATTTCCACTTTTGCATTCTAATCACTGGCAATTATCAATATGTCCTGATTCCATGTTCAAACAATTTCTGACTGAGGGAAGTTAGTAAAAATCTTGAATTTCTTCATTTTTGTCCTTAGTGGTTGGAGGGTAAATTTGAATAACAGTCAAATTAACTTGTCTTCCTTGTAGATGTATGGATATTATCCTATCACTGACAGCACTGTACTTCAGGATGGATCTTCTTTTTGATGATGAATGCAACGCCATTCCTCTTCAAGTTGTCATGGCCAGCACAGTGAACCATATGATTGTTCGATTCAAAATGACCAATACCACAATATTACTTTCTGACAAAATAGACTTTAAAGTTAAATCCACCACAAAGGATAAGGTAGGACACTATATATTGATTAAAGGGACAACATACCATGTAGATATAACAATATTAAATATTTATGGACCCAATGACAAAGCTGCAGGATACATAAAACAAACTCTAACAGCATTGAAAAGTGAGATAGACAGCTCCAGGATAATGGCAGGAGACTTCAACACGCCACTTTTGGTGAAGGACAGGAGATCTAGATAAAAGCTCACACAGAAGATCTAAATGCCACAATCAACCAACTTGACCTCATAGACAGGTACAGAACACTCCACCCAACAGCAGTCAAGTATATTTCTTTTCCAGTGCACATGAAACATTCTCTAGAACAGACCATATATTAGCTCTTAAAGCGAGCCTTAACAGAATTGAAAACATTGAAATATTACAAAGCATCTTCTCTGACCACAAGATCATTAAAGTAGAAACCAATAACAGAAAAAGCAGGGAAAAGAAATCAAACACTTGGAAACTGAATAATAGCCTGCTCAAAAATGGCTGGGTAATAGAAGAAATTAAGGAAGGAATAAAAAAATCATAGAACCCTATAAGAATGAAAACGCTTCCTATCAGAACCTTTGGGATACAGCTAAAGCAGTGCTCGGAGGTCAATTTAAATCAATAAATGCTCACATACAAAAAGAAGGGCCAAAATCAAAGAATTATCCCTACAACTTGAAGAAATAGAAATAGAGCAACGAAAGAAACCCTCAGGCACCAGAGGAAAGCAAATAATAAAAATTAGAGTAGAATTATATGAAAAGAAAACAGAAAAACAATTGAAAGAGTTAACAAGACCAAAAACTGGTTCTTTGAAAAAATTAACAAAATTGATAAACCATTAGACAAACTGACAAAAGAAAAACTGGAGAGGAAGCAAATAACCCAAATAAGAAATGAGATGGGTGATATCACAACAGACCCAACTGAAATTAAAAGAATCATATCAGATTACTATGAAAAATCGTATTATAACAAATTTGAAAACCTAGAAGAAATGAATAAATTTCTAGAAACACACTACCTACCTAAACTAACAGAAACAGAGGTAGAACAACTAAGTAAACCCATAACAGAAGAAGAGATTGAAAAGGTAATTAAAAATTCCTCCCCCCCAAAAAACCCTGGCCCTGAGGGCTTCATTGGAGAGTTCAACCAAACTTTCAGAGAAGAGTTAAACTACTGTTAAATGTATTTCAGAACATAGAAAAGGATGGAATACTCCCAAACTCATTCTATGAAGCCAGAATATCCCTGATACCAAAACCACGTAAAGGTACCACAACAACAACAAAAAAGAAAATTACAGACCTATATCCCACATGAACTTAAAAAATAAAAACCTCAACAAAATTCTAGCTGATAGAATTCAACAACACATCATAAAAAAATAATTCACCATGACCAGGTGGGATTTATAACAGGTACGCAGGGATAGTTCAACATTAGAAAAACAATTAATGTAGTCCATCACATAAATAAAACAAAAGACAAGAACCACATGATCTTATCAACTGATGCAAAAAAAGGCATTTGGCAAAGTCAAACACCCATTCATAATAAAAAACTCTCAGCAAAATAGGAAGAGAAGGAAAATTCCTCAACATAATAAAGGCCATTTATGCAAAGCCAGCAACCAACATCATCCTAAATGGAGAGAGTCTAATGCATTCCACTTGAGAACGGGAATGAGAAAAGAATGCCCTTTATCACCACTCTTATCCAACATTGTGCCAGAGGTTCTAGCCAGAGCAATTGGGCTAGATATAGAAATAAAGGGCATCCAGAATGGTAGGGAAGAAGTAATAGTATTTCTTTTTGCAGATGACATGATCTTATACACAGAAAACCCTAAAGAATTCTCAAGAAAACTACTGAAACTAATAGAAGCGCTTAGTAGAGTATCAGGATACAAGATTAATATTAAAAAAATCAGGTGGATCCCTCTACACCAACAAAGAGAATATCAAAGAGGAAATCACCAAATCAATAGCATTTACAGTAGCCCCCAAGAATATAAAATACTTAGGAATAAATATAACCAGAGACGTAAAAGAAAACTGCAAGACGGTACTGCATGAAACCAAAAGAGCCCTACACAAGTGGAAAAACATATCTTGTTCATAGAGAGGAACATTCAGTATTGTAAAAATATCTATTCCACCAAAAGCCATCTACAGATACAATGCAATTCTGATCCAAATTCCAATTATATTTTTTAATGAGATGGAGAAAAAAATAACCAACTTCATATGGAAAGGAAAAGGCCTCAGATAAGTAAAGCATTACTGAAAAAGCAGAAGAAAGTGGGAGGCCTCACACTACCCGATTTTAGAATCTATTATCTATTATATTACCACAGTATTCAAAACAGCCTGGTTCTGGTACAACAGATTCACAGACCAATGGAACAGAATTGTGAATCAGTTAATGGGGAAAAGACAGTCTCTTTAACAAATGGTGCTGGCATAACTGGATAGCCATCTGCAACAAAGTGAAACAACACTCATACCTCACACCATGTACAAAAACTAACTCGAAATGGATCAAAGGCCTAAATATAAAATATAAAATGATAAAGATAATGGAAGAAAAAATAGGGACAAAGTTAGGAGCCCTAATACATGGCATAAACAGTATACAAAACATTGCTAACAGTGCACAAACAGTAGAAGAGAAACTAGATACCTGGGGTCTCCAAAAATCAAACACCTATGCTCATCCAAAGACTTCACCAAAAGAGTAAAAAGGTTATCTACAGACTGGGAAAAAGTTTTTAGCTATGACATTTCTGATCATCACCTGATCTCTAAAATCTACATGATACTGCAAAAACTCAACTACAAAAAGACAAATAACCCAATCAAAAAATGAGCAAAGGATGTGAACAGGCACTTCGCTAAAGAAGACGTTCAGGTAGCTAACTGATACATGAGGAAATGCTCACGATCATTAGTCATTAAAGAAGTGCAAATCAAAACTACAATGAGATTCCATCTCACTCCAACAACAAAAAAAAAGGCTGACATTAATCCAAAAAACACAAAATAATAAATGTTGGAGAGGTTGTGCAGATACTGGAACATTTATACACTGCTGGTGCGAATGTAAAATGGTACAACCACTTTGGAAATCGATTTGGCACTTATAAAGGTAGAAATAGAACTACCATATGATCCAGCAATCCCACTCCTTGGAATGTATCCTAGAAAAATATAAGCCTCTACACATTTACAAGAACAGATACATGCACACCCATGTTCATTGCAGCACTGTTTACAATAGCAAAAAGATGGAAGCAACCAAGGTGCCCATCAACGGATGAATGGATACATAAATTATAGTATATTCATACAATAGAATACTATGCATCAAAAAAGAACAATGATGAATCCGTGAAATATAACATGGAGGAATCTGGAAGTCATTATGCTGAGTGAAATAAGTTAGTTGCAAAAGGACAAATATTGTATGAGACCACTATTATAACAACTGAAGAAATAGTTTAAATAGAGAAGAAAATATTCTTTTGTGGTTACGAGAGTGGGGAGGGAGGGAAAGAGAGGGGTATTCACTAATTAGGTAGTAGACAAGAACTGTTTTAGATGAAGGCGAAGGCAACACACAATACAGGCGAGGTCAGCACAACTGGACTAAACCAAAAGCAAAGAAATTTCCTGAATAAACAGAACACTTCGAAGACCAGGATAGCAGGAGTGGAGGTTTGGGGACCATGGTTTCAGTGGACATCTAAGTCACTTGGCATAATAAAATCTATTAAGAAAACATTCTTCATCCCACTTTGGAGAGTGGTATCTGGGGTCTTAAATACTAGCAAGCGGCCATCTAAGATGCATCATTTAGTCTCAGCCCACCTGGAGCATAGAGGATGAAGAGCACCAAAGAGACAAGCTAATTATGAGTTCAAGAGACAGAAAGGGACACATAAAGTGGAGACTACATCAGGCCGAGACCAGAAGAACTAGATGGTGCCTGGCTACAACTGAAGACTGCCCTGACAGGGAACACAACAGAGAATCCCTGATGGAGCAAGAGAGCAGGGGGGATGCAGACCTCAAATTCTAGTAAAAAGACCAGACTTAATGCTCTGACTGAGACCAGAAGGTCCCCAGAGGTCATGGTCCCCAGACCTTCTGTTAGCCCAAGACAGGAACCATTCCCGAAGCCAACTCTTCAGACAGGAATTGGACTGGACTATAAGATAGAAAATGATTTTGGTAAGAGGTGAGCTTCTTGGCTCAAGTGGACACAAGGGACTATGTGGGCAGCTCCTGTCTGGAGGGGAGATGAGACGGCCAAGGGGGACAGAAGCTGGCTGAATGGACACGGTAATACAGGGTTGAGAGAAGAAGTGTGCTGTCTCAATATGGGGAGAGCAACTAGGAGTACATAGCAAGATATGTATAAATTTTTGTACAAGAGACTGACTTGATTTATAAACTTTCACTTAAAGCACAATAAAAAAAAAAAAAACCCAAAATGGCCAATTCCAGTCCATTTTAGCTCACTAATGCCTAGGATATCCATTTCCTTTTGGATGATTTCCAATTTTCCTAGATTCATGCTTCTTAAACATTCCACGTTCCAATTACTAATGAATGTTTGCAGCTGTTTCTTCTCATTTTGATTCATGCTGTGTCAGCAAATGAAGGTCCTGAAAGCTTGACTCCATCCATGTCATTAAGGTAGACTTTACTTTGAGGATGCAGTTCTTCCCCAGTTGTGTTTTAAGTGCCATCCAATCTGAGGGCCTCATCTTCCAGCACAATATCAGACAAAGTTCCACTGCTATCCATAAGGTTGTCACTGGCTAATTCTTTTCAGAAGTAGACCACTGGGTCCTTCTTCCTGTTCTGTCTTAGTCTGGAAACTCAGCTGAAACCTGTCCACCATGGGTGACCCTGCTGGTATTTGAATACTGGTGGTATAGTTTCCAGTCTCAGAGCAACATGCAAGCCCCCACAGTATGACAAACTGACGGAGGTGTGGGGAAGTTTCACATATGAGTCCATTATTAAGAGCTTAGAAGATGCGTGCTTTCCAGATTCCCAACATTTGACTCTTTAAGAAACACATGGCCCTGACTTGGAGACAGCGTTCTCTAAACACCTCTATCCTGTAAAGCAGAGGCTATTGGCAGACAATTGTTTACCTTTGAAATAAAGAGCAATAACTAGGACAGTGTATTTCTGGGATGTTAAAAAAGGTTTTTTTTTTGAGAAAACTTCCTATTTTTGTCTACTTATTCATCTTTCCTTGTAATCCACCTTTAGCTTTATATAGACAGGGTTATCAGAAGGGACCAGTTCCTGGAGAAGGACATCATGCTTGGCAAAGTAGAAGGTCAGAGAAAAAGAGAAAAACCCTGAGAGAGATTGACACAGTGACTGCAACAACAGGCTCAAGCATAACAACGATTGTGTCACAGGATGGGGCAGTGTTTCGTTCCATTGTGCATATGGTCGCTATGAGTCGAAATGGACTTGATGGCACCTAACAACAACAACAACATAGACAGGGTGAAGTCCCTGGGTGGTGCAGACAGTTAACACACTTGGCTGCTGACTGAAAGGTTGAAGGTTCAAAACCACCCAAGAGCCTGGAGATCTACTTCTGAAAATTTAGCCATTATAAACCCTATGAAGCACAGTTCTACTTTGACACACATAGGGTCAGCCATGACTTGGAGTTGCCTCAACAGCAACTGGTTTATAGATGGGTTAGCTCGTGTGTGTGTGTGTGTGTGTGTGTGTGTGTGTGTAGCAGAATGAAAAAATTGTGCTTGAGTGATACCTCCATTTGGTTTTCTACTATTTTCTTTCTCTTTTTTAAAGCAGGATACTTGCTTATTGAAAAGATTTTTTTTTTTAATGCATTACCTAAACTAACTACATCTCCTTCTCTCTTCACTGATGAATCAGGATCACATATGGTAATCATTCATTCATTCATTCATTCATTTATTCAATAAATATTAATTGATTGTGCTAGGCGGTCCAAAGATCCTTTGAAGAAAAGGAAAAACAGCTGAGTAGAAACCACTACTCTTTCAATATCTACTCTCTGGGGAGTTTTCTTAGTCATCTAGCGCTGCTGTAACAGAAATACCAGAAGTTGGTGGCTTTAATGAAAAGAAATTTATTAAATTTTTGCGGTTGAGGAGACAGGCTAGAAGTCCAAATTCAGGGCACTGGCTCTAGGGAAAGGCTTTCTGTCTCTGTCACATCTGGGCAAAGATCCTTTTCTCTTTTCAGCTTTTGTTCCTTGATTCCTTGGTGATCCTTATATGATGTGTGTCTTCCCCTCTGTTTGTGCTCACTTTTCTGTGCCTAATCTGCTCTTTTTTTATCTCAGAGGTGATTGGTTTAAGACACTCCCTACACTGCTATGGCATAATGAAAATAACAAAGAAAGTGTTATTCCCAAATGGGATTACATCCACAGTTAAAGGGGTTTAGGATTTACAAAACATATTTTGGGAAGCACAATTCAATCCATAACAGCAGGCGAAAAAGACAAAGTATTCATTTATGTGAAAAATAATGAAGAAAAATTTCTTCATTATGTAAGTAGCAGCAAGAAGTACTTCTTAATTATATTCCTCTTTACAAAGAACAGTAGGATATAATACTCTAATGTCCACCAGTCAATATTGACAATCACATTTTTGTGTGTGATATTGTTTCCTAATACTAAGCACATCAAAGGCATACCTTTATTATTTTTATCAAGTTCTTTAAGTTTTAGTTTTTTTCAAAAAGCTTTATTCCTGAGACTGTATTAGGATGACATGAGGCTTCATATCCTATCAGAATGCTGTATTGATTTCAGTTTATGTATTAGTTGACATTTCCCCTACTTCTCAATATTATTATAAACACAAAATAATGAAGTCAGAAAATTATATGAAAAGTTTGACAATCCACAGCACACATTTTCTTTGAATAGTTAGAATTTTACAGCATGAGAACATAGGCCCAGAGGGAGCTAGAAAACACATTAGCCAGCAAATGATGGCATATTGCACTTTGGCTTTGTGTAGATTTCAAATCTTAATGGCAAAAAAAGGAAAATGGGATGCATTTAATATACAGGCTTAATGTGATATGTCAGTAACACTTATTTAATTTTACTTTAAATAATGTATACATTTTGCAGAGCCCTGGTGATGCAGTGGTTAAGAGCTCAGCTGCTAACCCAAAGGTTGGCAGTTCCAATCCACCAGCTGCTCCTTGGAAACCCTATGGGACAGTTCTCCCCTGTCCTATAGGGTGGCTGTGAGTTGGAACCGACTCCATGGAAACGGTGTACATATTGCAGGCCATTAAATGGCTTAACAGTGCTTTTCTCAGAAATGTGAATCATTGCTGGGTGGGTCCCTAATTTGAGCAGGGAATCCAGATCTCAGCCTACTTCCAGGGAAGTTAGTAACCATGTTGTGTTAATCAAGCCGTTTCCTTTTGCTGTGTCGTTGACTGACTGCATGAGTGATGGATAGCAATCCTACAGACTAAGAGCTCTTGTCTTTTATCGGTAAAGAGGGCTAAGGAGCTGAGGATGTATATTCTGGCTTTGCCTCTTTCTTTCTGTGTCTTGCCAAGGCATTTCTGCCTGAATTCATGCAGACTAAGGATGTCGTGTCACAAAGAAATTTCTTTTCCAAGTGGGATTAATCTTTGATTTTTTTCACTAAATATCAGCTTTCCATGACTATGGTAGAGAACCTGTTGAGGAAGGATTGGATGTAAGGGTCACATTTCACTCCCTTTCCCTCTGTTACTATTCATCTAGTCCTATTTACCCTCCCGCCTTTCTATTGCTGGGGAGTTCTTCACTCTTTTAAGTCTGAATTAAACAAGAATTACCAGTTGCCATAGAGTTGACTCTAACTCATGGCAACCCCATGTGTTTCAGAGTAGAACTGTGCTCCATGTAAATTTTTCAAGGCTGTGATCTTTCCGAAGCAAATCACCAAGACTTTTTTCCAAGATGCCTCTGGGTGGCCTTTTAGAAATCATGATACTTCCTCTGTTAAAATTTTCCAATTCTTTTTTTATGGTTTAGATATAATCCAAAATCCTTGCCATCTTGCCATGGGATTCAAGATTTCTTCTAATTATGTGACTGGTAAACTACACTGTTTCATTTTTTATTGCACTCAGCTGTCAACTTTTGCTCCAGGCTTATCAAACTCTTTGCAGTTTCCCAAATATCCATGTCTTCCTCTACCTCTTGCCATCACGTTTGCTGCTCCATTTCCCAGAAATACCTTCCTTGCTTTCTTTACATGGATAAAGCTTATTGAGTCTCCAAAACTCAGCTTAGACATAATTAGGTCCTATTGGACACTTGCACTGAATTTCGTAGCCCTCTCTACCCTTACTTTGGGTGAGGGTGAAGGTCACTCCAATGTACCCACAGTATCTTAAGGCCCATGGGTGGCTCAAAAGGTTTGTACTCAACTACTAACTTAAAGTTTAGCCATTCAAATCAACCCAGTGGTGCTGTGAAAGAAAGGCCTAGGGATCTGCTTCCATAAAGATTACAGTCAAAAATGTCCTATGGAGTGTAGTTCTATTCTGTAACACTTGGGGTTGCTATGACTTAGAATCTACTTGACAGCAATGGGTTTACTGAGAGTAGAGAGCAGGCCTTTCATATCTGTGTGTTCATACTTAATGCAGCGCCTTCTATATAGCAGGCAATCATTGAATACTTGCTGGTATCCCTCATATTTCTTCTTTTCTTAAACAGAGCCATGATTTTGATATCTGTAAAGTTCTCAAATGTGAATTAAACCACACGCTGCCTTGATTTTGGTGGAAATAAGCAATCAGATTATTAAAAATAAAAAAAGGGGGGGTAGCCTTAGTGATACTGGAAGAATGTTTTTCTCGTAAGTGATGTATTTTGTTTTTCGGTCATTCTTTCAAAACATAAGTAAGCTGATTTTAATAAACTTTTCCTAGTAATTGTGAAATAGTTCTCAAATAGTAATAAAAATTATTGTGCCTTGTTACTCAAACTCTGAGATATTGGCTGTTAAGCATTTCCAAACCATGCAAAGTAGTTTGGATGGTGGGATTGTGAACTGGATTTCTTACTGGTTTAGTCACTTGCTCTATCAAACAGTGAAAACCAAGGAGACATATGGGGAACAGAGAATGTTATATTAAGATTATGTTGAAAAGCATCCTTAAACTTTTATTAAGAACATGTTAAATATTTTATGTAAAAGCTGTACAGCCTGTGAGGTTTAGAGAGTTAAGAGCTAATTTGATATATTGAGGTTGAAGTAGATAGTGACTGCATGTTTAGTCCTTTAACCTCACATTAAATTCATTTGGAGGAAGAGTCAAAACTATTTTTTTTGGCAATATGTTGACTTGCTGTTTATCTTTGTGCTCAAATTTTTGTCCAAATAGGTAAAAATATCTGCATGGTGTATATTATTACATGATTATATGGGAACCGAAAAATATGGTATGAATTATAAAAATTAGATTTACAATTTTTAATAGAACTTTCATTGTTTCACAATTTTTTCCACATACGTGGAGTTTTTACATTCATAAGAAAATAGCTTTATTCATTCATCCTTTAGTAAATAAATACTGAACATTCATTATATGCTATATATTGTTATGTATATGAGAAAAATCATGCACATATAAATATATTCTATGATTTTTTGATAAATTTTTATTACGGTATAATTTCAAACTCACAGAAAAGTTGATAGAATAGTAAAAGAAAATTCAAATATTCTTTAATCTATGTTCACCAATTGTTTACACTTGTCTCATTTGTCCTATCATTTCTATTTTTATTTGCACATATATATTTGTATACACATGTATGTATAAATGCATATTTATATATATTCATATTTTATTCTTATGAACTATTTAAGGATAAATTGGCAATATTGTACCCTTTTATCAATAAATTCTGTGTGTACTTGATAAAAAAATAGAAAATTTTCTTACATAATCATAGAACAATTGTTATAATCAGATAATTTTATATCAATGCAATGCTATTATCTAACTCACAGTCCATGTTCCAGTTCTATGATTATCCCAATAAAATAATTTACTTTGCAGCTATTTGTACCCATGATCCAGCATCTATCTAATAATGGATCAAAAGTGGATCAATCTAATCATATATTACATTCAGTTTTTATGTCTCTCTAGTCGGTTTTACTCTAGAACTGTTTATCAGAGTTTTTTGACTGTATTTTGACTTGGATCTTTTTGAAGAGGATGGACCCGCTGTTTTGTAAAATGACCTTCAGTTTGAGTTTGTCTGATAATTTCTCAAGGTTGTGTATTCAAGTTGCCCATTTTTGGTAGAAATACCACAGCAATGACATCATGTTCTTCTCGCTGCATCATATCAGGAGTCCCATGATGTGGATTTGTTCCAATACTACGAATCACTAAGCTGATGTCACCCAGGTCTCTCCACTGTAATTATTTTCCTTTTGTATTTAATAATTTATGGGAGATACTAGAGAACAATGTAAATGCTGCTTCTTAAAGCTTTCATCCACTAGTTTTAGTGTGCAAAAATGATCGTTTATCTCCATTGTTTCTTCTATATTTATTAGAGTAGCATTCCACTCCCCTAGTTGTTAATTGCCTCCAGAACGTATTCACTGCCCAATGGAAGCCCTTCAAGCCGGCTCCTGTGTTTTCTCATTATGTCCACACAATTGTTTGAGTTTTTTCTGGTGCTATAACATATTTCAGGCTCAATTTGTACTTTTCCTACCTCAGCCTGGAATCAGCCTTTTCTCCAAGAAGCCCTGATGCCTTTTAGGATAGAATGGTCTTTAGAAACTAAAAATTGAGTGCTAGTTGCCCTCATTGCTACTGATCTGTCATTGTTTTCTAGGCTCTTTCAACACTCACAGCTAGGAAATGTGTGTGTGTTTGTGTGTGAATATATAGTTACATATATATGTCTACATCTATATCTGTTTATTAAAAACTATGAGTTTGCATTGATACCTCCAATTCCAATTTAACATTACAAGTTACATTTTTGATAGTTGTAACTTCCTTCTAACCTAGAATACCCAGAAAATAGTTACACAACTGTTAACTCATGCCACTGGGAAAAGTGTCTCCTAACTGGAGTTCAATATTTTACAGTTATTTCCGGGTTAAACTTACATACAGTAAAAGGTACAGATCTTAGTGTACAATTCAATGAATTTAGACAAATAACACAAACCCACATATCAAGGTAGAGAATATTTTCAACACACTACGAAGCTCCTTCACCTCTCTTCTGACTCAATACCATTGCCTTGATGCAACAATTTTTCTGATTTTATTCACCGTGGTTCAATTTTACCTGCTCTAGAATTTCATGTACATGAAATTACACAATATATTCTTTTTTATATTCAACTTCTTTAGCACAGAGTTATAGTAAAATTTATCCACGATGTGTAATCAGTAGTTTTTCTGATTAATTGTTGAATAGTACTCCATTCTGTGAGTACGCCATAATTTTTTATTCTTTCTCCTATTAATAGATACGTGAGTTTTTCCAGTCTGGGGCTATTATGAATAAAGCTACACGAAAATATTATGAATACTTGTGTTCGAGTTTTTGTGTGGAAAGATGCTTCCATTTCTCTTGGATAAATATCTAGGAATGCGGATGCTGAGTTGTAGTGAGAGTGTGTTATTTAACTTTACAAGAACCGTTCTCCAAAGGGGCTGTACTCTTCCATTTTCACCATGAATGTATGAGAGTTTCAGTTGTAGCTGCATCCTATGAAATAGTTGATATTTTCAGTCTATTTAATTTATCTATTTTAATGGGTTTGAAGAAACCCTGGTGGCACAGTGGTTGAGAGATCAGCTGCTAGCCGAAAGATGAGCAGTTTGAATTCACCAGGTGCTCCTTGGAAACCCTAGGGCAGTTCTACTCTGTCCTATAGAATTGACTTGATGGCAACGGGTTTTGTTAATGAGTTTGAAATGATATCTCCTTTTGGTTTTGATTTGCATTTGCTCATGACTAATGATATTTATGATTTTGAGCACTTTTTCATGTGATTATGGACTATTTTTATACCTTTCCTTGTCAAGTGTTCAAATTTTTGCTCATTTAAAAAATAGAGTTGTTTGTCATTTTTATTCTTAGGTTGTAGGAACTTGTGATGGTTAAGGTTGTGTGTCATCGTGGCTGGGTCAAGATTCTCAGTGGTTTGGCAGTCATATGATGTTGTGATCACTCCCATGATGAGATTTGATATAATGTGATCACCTCCATGATGGGATCTGCTATGGTTCGCCAATCAGTTGAAAGGGTCTTTCCTTGGGTTTGTGGCCTGAATCCAATGTAAGTGGACATTCTGGAAGGGCTCCAGGGCTCGTAGGCTTTTGCTCACTCTGGATCCTGCAGCTGGCTCCTGTTTAATCTGACCTCTGGTTCTCAGGACTTGAGCTAACAGCTTACCTGTGGTCTTGCCTGCCAATCTTGGGATTCATCAATCTTTGCAGCCTGTGAGCAAGAGCTCTGCCTTCTGATATGCCAATATTGGGTTCAGTAGCCCCTGCAGCTACATGAATCAGGAGATACCTCTATCCTGACCCACGGACTTGGGACCTTCCAGCCTCTACAACCACGTGAGCCATTTCCTTGATATAAATCTCTCTCTCTTTATATATATATATTTATACACTTTACTGGTTTTGCAACTCTGAAGAATCCAGCCTAAGACAGAATTCTTCATATATACTGTAGATAAGTCCTTTATAAGATATGTTTTATGAATCTCTCCCAGTGTGTGTTTGCTGTTCATTTTATTAACAATGTCTTTTGACAAGCAGATGTTTTAATTTTGATAAGTCAAATATATCAATCTTTTCTTTTATCATTATTTACTGTGACATCTATGTCTTTTCTTACATCCAGGTAGTCAAGTTATTCTCCTGTTTTGTCTTCTAAAAGCTTTGTACTTCTAGGATTTCCACTTAGATCAATTACTTTAGTGTATGTTTTGAGTAAAAGTCAAGGTTCATTTTTTTCTATATGATATAGACTGCCTCATTGGTTGAAAAGATTTCCCTTTCTTATTTAATTACTATACCAAAACAAACCCAAACCATTGCCACCCAGTCGATTCCTACTTTATAGGAACCCTGTAGTCCTTTGTAAAAAAAAACAAACCAAAACTGACTGTATAAGTGTGGGTCTCTATCCAGACTAATTTCTTTTCCGTTGATTGATTTGGCTACCCTTGTACCAAAATATTTTCATTAATGTAGGTTTCTAATGAATCGTGCCCCCATGCATCTGTCAGTTGGCTGTACTGTGGGGGCTTGTGTGTTGCTGTGAGGCTGGAAGCTACACCACTGGGTCACCCATGGTGGACAGGTTTCAGCTGAGTTTCCAGACCAACAGGCTAAGAGGAAGGGCCTGGCAGTCTACTTCTGAAAAAAAAATTAGCCAGTGAAAACCCCATGAATAACAGTGGGACGTTGTCTGATATAGTGCTGGAAGATGAGCCTCTCAGGTTGGAAGGCACTCAAAATATGACTAGGGAAGAGCTCCTTCCTCAAAGTAAAGTCGACCTTAGTCATGTGGATGGAGTCAAGCTTTCAGGACCTTCATTTGGTGATGTGGCATGAATCAAAATGAGAAGAAACAGCTGCAAACGTCCATTAATAATTGGAACATTGAATATATGAAGTATGAATCTAGGAAAATTGGAAGTTGTCAAAAAGGAAATGCAATGCATAAACATCAATATCCTAGGCATTAGTGAACTGAAATGGACTGGTATTGGCCATTTTGAATTGGACAGCCGTATGTTATGCCGGGAATAACAGTTTAAAAAGGAATGGCATTGCATTCAACGTCAAAAATAACATTTCAAGATCTGTCCTGAAGTACGATGCTGTCAGTGATATCCATATGCCTACAAGAAAGACCTTAATATGGCTATTATTCAAATTTATGCACCAACGACTAAGGCCAAAGATGAAGAAATTGAAGGTTTTTATCAACTTCTGCAGTCTGATATTAATCAAACATGCAATCAAGATGCATTTATAATTACTGGTGATTGGAATGCAAAAGTCGGGAACAAAGAAGAAGGATTGGTAGTTGGAAAATACGGCCTCAGTGAGCGAAAAAATACCGAAGATTGCATGATATAATTTTGCAAGACCAACGACTTCTTCATTGCAAATACTTTTTTTAATTGAACTTTAGATGAAGATTTACAGAACAAACTAGTTTCTCATTAAACAGTTAGTGAACACATCATTGTGTGGCATTGGTTAACAACCCCACGACATGTCAACACCCTCCCTTCTCAACCCTGGGTTCCCTATTACTAGCTTTACTGTTCCCTCCTATGTTCCAGTCCCCACGCCAGGGCTGGTATGCCCCTTTAGTCTTGTTTTGTTCAATGGGCCTTTTTTTCAATCTTTGGCTGAAGGGTGAACCTCAGGAACGGCCACATTACTGAGCTGAAAGGGTGTCCGGGGTCCATACTCTCAGCGTTTCTCCAGTCCCTATCAGGCCAGGAAGTCTGGTCTCTCTTTTGGAGTTAGAATTTTGTTCTACATCTTCCTCAGCTCTGTCGGGACCCTTTATTGTGATCCCTGTCAGAGCAGTCAGTGGTGGTAGCTGGGCACCATCTCTTTGTACTGGACTCAGTCTGGTGGAGGGTATAGTAGATGTGGTCCATTAGTCTTTTGGACTAATCTTTCCCTTGTGTCTTTAGATTTCTTCATTCTTCCTTGCTCCTGAATGGGTGAGACCAGTGGAGTGTCCTAGATGGACACTTACAGGCTTTTAAGACTCCAAATGCTACTCACTAAAATAGAATGTAGAATATTTTCTTTATAAACTCTGTCATGCCAATTGAGCTATTTGTTCTCTGAGACCATGGTCCCCACAGCCCTCAGCCCAGCAATTTTGTCCCTCAGGGAGTTTGGGTTTGTCTATGGAGCTACAATGGCTCTGCCTTGTACAGGCTGTTCTGGCTTCCCCACTATTGCATACTGTCTTACCATTCACCAAAGTTACTGCTTATCTATTGTCTATTAAGTGTTTTCCCATCCCCACCCCTTCCCACCCTTGTAACCATCAAATATTGTTTCTTTTTGTATGTAAACCTTGTCATGAGTTTTTGTAGTAGTGGTCTCATACAATATTTGTCCTTTCGTAATTGACTTATTTTACTCAGCATAATGCCCTCCAGATGCATCCATGTTATTTGATCCTTCACAGATTCATCGTTGTCCTTTAGCACTGTGTAATAAGTCCATTGTGTGTATGTGCCACAGTTTGTTTATGGGCATCAACATCTGTTGATGGGCATCTAAGTTGTTTCCATCTTTTTGCTATTGTGAACAATGCTTCAGTGAACATGGGTGTGCATATGTCTATTTGTGTGACAACTCTTAATTCTTTAGGATAAATTCCTAGGCGTGGGATTGCTGGATCATATGGTATTTCTATTTCTAGCTTTCTAAGGAAGTGCCGTATCATTTTCCAAAATGGTTGTATCATTTTGCATTCCCACCAGCAGTGCATAAGAGTTCCTATCTCCCCGCAGCCTCTCCAACATTTGTTATTTTCTGTTTTATTGATTCGTGCCAGTAATCCCTGTGTGAGATGGTATGCATTGTGGTTTTGACTTGCATTTCTCTGATGGTTAGAGATCATGAGCATTTCCTCATGTGTCTGTGGGCTGCTTGAAGTCTTCTTTGGTGAAGTGTCTGTTCATATCCTTTGCCCATTTTTTAATTGGATTATTTGTCTTTTTGTTGTAGAGATGTTGGATTTTCTTGTAGATTTTAGATATTAGACCTTTGCCTGATTTGTGAGAGGCAAATTTTTTTTCCCTAGTCTGTAGGTTCTTTTTTTACTTTTTTGGTGGAGTCTTTTGATGAGCATAAATGTTTAATTTTTAGAAGATCCCAGTTATCTAGCTTGTTCTCTGGAGCTTGTGTGTTGTTCATTATGATTTGCATTGCAAATACTTTTTTTCAACAACATAAGTGGTAGCTATACACCTGGACCTCACCAGATGGAATACACAGGATCAAATAGACTACATCTGTGGTAAGAGACAAGGGAGAAGCTCAAAATAATTGGTCAGAACAAGGCCAGGGCCAACTGTGGAACTCACCATCAATTGCTCATATGCAAGTTCAAGTTGAAGCTGAAGAAAATTAAAACAATTCTATGACAGCCAAAGTACAACCTTGAGTATATCTTACCTTAATTTAGAGACCATCTCAAGAATACATTTGATGCATTGAACACTAATGACAGAAGAATGGACTAGCTGTGGAATGACATCAAGGACATCCTACAGGAAGAAAACAAGAGGTTATTAAAAAGACAGAAAAGAAAGAAAGACCATAATGGATGTCAAAAGAAACTCTGGAAGTTGCTCTTGAACATCTAGTAGCTAAAGTGAAAGGAAGAAATGATGAAGAGCTGAACAGAGGATTTCAAAGTATTATGATGATGACATGTGCAAAGATTTGGAGTTAGGAAACCAAAAGGGAAGAACACATTCAGCATTTCTCAAGGTGAAAGAATTGAAGAAAAAATTCAAGCCTCAAGTTGCAATAGTGAAGGATTCTATGAGCAAAATACTGAATGATGTAAGAAGCATCAAAAGAAGATGGAAGGATACACACTGTCACTCTACCAAAAAGACGTGGTCAGCATTCGATCATTTCAAGAGGTAGCATATGATCAAGAACCAATGATACTGAAGGTAGAAGTCCAAGCTGCACTGAAGACGTTGGCAAAAAACAAGGCCCCAGGAATTGACAGAATACCAGTTGAGATGTTTCAACAAACTAATGCAGTGCTGGAAGTGCTCATTCATCTATGCCAAGAAATTTGGAAGACGGTTACCTGACCAACTGACTGGAAATGATCCATATTTATGCCTAATCCAAAGAAAGGTGATCCAACCGAATGTGGAAATTATAGAACAATACCATTAATGTCACACACAAGTAAAATTTTGCTGAAGAACATTCAAAAGCGCTTGTAGCATTACATGCACAGGGAACTGCCAAAAATTCAAGCCAGATTCAGAAGAGAGCATGGAATGGGGGATATAATTGCTGATGTCAGATGGATCCTGGCTGAAAGCAGAGAATAACCGAAAGATGTTGAACTGCGTTTACTGACTACGCAAAGACATATGACTGTGTGGACCATAACAAATTATGGATAACATTGCAAAGAATGGGAATTCCAGGACACTTAATTGTGCTCATGAGGAACCTGTACATAGATCAAGAGGCAGTTTTCGAACAGAACAAAGGGATACTGCCTGGTTTGAAGTCAGGAAAGGTGTGTGTTAGGGTTGTATCCTTTCACCATACCTATTCAACTTTTATGCTGAGCAAATAATCCAAGAAGCTGGATTATATGGAGAAGAATGCAGCATTATGATTGGTGGAAGACTCGTTAACAACCTGTGATATGCAGATGATACAACCTTTCTTGCTGAAATCAAAGAGAACTTGAAGAACTTACTGATGAAGGTCAAAGATTACAACCTTTGGTATGGATTGTACCTCAACATAAAGAAAACAAAAATCCTCACTACTGGACCAATAAGCAACATCATGATAAATAGAGAAAAGATTGAAGTTTTCAAGGATTTCATTTTACTTGGATTCATAATCAACACCCACTGAAGCAACAGTCAAAAATCAAATGATGCATTGCTCCCACTTTGAAATGAGGCTTCTGGGGTCTTAAATGCTAACAAGCGGCCATCTAAGATGCATCAATTGGTCTCAACCCACCTGGGCGAATGGAGAATGAAGAACACCAAGGTCACACGACAACTAAGAGCCCAAGAGACAGAAAGGGCCACATGAACCAGAGACTTACATCCTCCTGAGACCAGAACAACTAGATGGTGCCCGGCCACAACCGATGACTCCCCTGACAGGGAGCACAACAGAGAACCTCTGAGGGAGCAGGAGATCAGTGGGATGCAGACCCCAAATTCTCATAAAAAGACCAGACTTAATGGTCTGACTGAGACTAGAGGAATCCTGGCTGTCATGGTCCCCAAACCTTCTGTTGGCCCAGGACAGGAACCATTCCCAAAGACAACTTATCAGACATGGATTGGACTGGACAATGGGTTGGAGAGAGATGCTGCCGAAGAGTGAGCTACTTGTATCAGGTGGACACTTGAGACTGTGTTGGCATCTCCTGTCTGGAGGGGAGATAGGAGGGTAGAGAGGGTTAGAAACTGGCAAAATTGTCACGAAAGGAGAGACTGGAAGGGCTGACTCCTTAGGGGAGATTAAGTGGGAGTATGGAGTAAGGTGTGTATAAGCTTATATGTGACAGACTGACTTGATTTGTAAATGTTCACTTAAAGCTCAATAAAAATTATTAAAAAAAATCAAATGATGCATTGCATTGGGTAAATCTGTTGCAAAAGACCTCTTTAAAGTGTAGAAAAGCAAAGATGTCACTTTAAGGACTAAAGTGCTCCTGACCCAAACCATGGTGTTTTCAATCACCTCATATGCACGTGAGAGCTGGACACTGAATAAGGAAGACTGAGGAATCAATGCCTTTGAGTTATGGTGTTGGTGAAGAATATTGAATATACTTATACCATGAAAAATCTGCCTTGGAGGAAGTATAGCCTGAATGCTCTCTAGAAGCAAGGGTGGCAAGCCTTTGTCTCATATACTTTGGACATGTTATCAGAAGGAATCGGTCCTTGGAGAACGACATCATGCTTGGTAGAGGCTTACTGAAAAAGAAGATCTTCAACGAGACGGATTGACAGAGTGGCTGCTACAATGTGCTCAAGCATAACAATGATCGTGAGAATGGTGCAGGACAGGGCAGTGTTTCCCTTCTGTTGTACATGGGGTCACTATAAGTCAGAAAAGACTTGATGGCACCTAACAATAACAACTAGTCCTGAAGTCAAGGAGTGTAAATCTGCCAATTTTGCTGTTTTTACAAAATCATTTTGGCAATATATTTCCATATAAATTTTAGGAGCAGGTTACTCCCTTATTTAAAAATACCCTACTTGAATTATTATCGAGATTATTTTTCATCTATAAATCAATTTGAGAAGAATTAATGCCATAACAATATTGAGTCTTCTGATCACCTCTCTTTTTCTTTAGACTTTTAATTGCTTTCAGAAATGTTTTATAGTTTTTGTTTTAGAGATGCATTTTGTTTTAGAGATGTATTGCGTATTAAGTTTATTCCTCAGATGTTATGTTTCCAACCATATGGTAAATAATATTGTTTTAAATTTTATTTTCCAAACATCTGTTGTTGGCTTATAGAAATATAATTGTATTTTGTATATTAACCTTGCATCCTGCAATCTTATTAATTCACTTATTAGTTTTAGTAGTTGCTTTGTACATTTTAAGGATTTTCATGTCATCTTCAAATTGAGATAGTTTTAGGTCTTCTTTTCCAATCTCTACGCCTTTAAATTTATTGGCATAATGTTATTTGTAATACTCACTTATCATATTTTTAAAGGAGCCCTGGTGGCACAATGGTTAAGTGCTCGTCTGTTAACCAAAGGATTGGCAGTCAAACCCACCTAACAGCTTCCTGGAAGAAAGACCTGGTGATCTGTTTCGGTAAGGAATATAGCCATGAAAACCCTATTGGGAAGTTCTACATTGTCACATGGGGTCACAATGAGTTGGAATCGACGGCACCAAAGACCAAAAACATTATGTTTTTAATATCTATAAAAACTGTGGTAAAAACCTCTCTTTCATTCCTGATATTGTAATTTGCATTTTCTCTCTCTCTCTTTTTTACTTTATTGTTCTTGCAAAGGCCTTATAATCTTTTCAAAGACACATTTGGCTTTGCAAACTGTCTCCATTGTTTTCTTTTCCATTGATTTCCCTCTTATCAATATTATTTTCTTCCTTCTGCTTAGAGTTTAGTTTACTTATTGTTTTATAATTTCGGTAGGGGGATACCAAATCATTGATTCTAAACCTTTCTTCTTTTCAAAATAAGCACTTAAATATATCAATTTCTTTCTAAGCATTGCTTTAAATATACTTTAGCACTATCAAATAGCTAGCTAGCTAGCCATATAGATTGTCATTCAGTTCAAAGTATTTTCTTATTTCCCATGTGACATATTTAGAAGTTAGTTACCTAATTTCAAAATGTTTGGAGATTTTCCGTATATATTCCTTTTATCAATGACAAATTTCATTCTGCTGTGATCAGAGAAACTGATCTTTAAAATGTCAATCTTATTAAATTTATTAAGAGTTATTTAAAATGTAAGAGGGCTCACACTTTCCAATTTCAAAACATACTATAAAGCTACAGTAATCAAAACAGTATGGCTGTGTTATAAGGATAGACATACCAACCAATGGAATAGAGTTGAGAATTCAGAAATAAACCCATATGTCTATGGCCAATTGCTTTTCCACAAGGTTGCCAAGTCCATTCGATGGGGGAAGAATAGTTTCTTCAATAAATGGTGCTGGGACAACTGGACCTCCACATCAAAAAGAGTGAATTTAGATTCACACCTCACATCATATACAACAGTTAACTCAAAATGGATCAACGACCTAAATATAAGAGCTGAAATCATAAAACTCTTAGAAGAAAACATAGGCGTAACGCTTTGGAACTTTGTTTTTGACTTTGGAATCTTAGACATGACACCAAAAGCATGAGCAACTGCGGTGCAATGAATTACTTAATGTGGCCCTTCTGGCCATGATCTTTGTGACTCATGCACAATGACTGAGTGGGACTATGCAAATAAGGTATATGGAACCTGTGATGGTTGGGGTATGTGTCAACTTGGCTGGGCCATGATTCCCAGTGTTGTGTGGTTGTCTTCCATTTTATGTGTTGTGAATCCTGACCTCTGCATGTTGATGAAGCAGGATTGTTGTAAGGTGTGTCTTGGGTTGCAGCCTTGCATGACCCTGTGTCTCAAGCTCCACCCTTACTAAAGTTATGCCCTTCCCTGGGGCATGGCCTGCATCTAAGATATATGTGAATGTCCTGGCAAGGCTCTCTCTCTCTGCATCTGGACCCTGAGTCCAGTTTGTAATCAATTGACCTCCCCAGAGGCCCGCTGTCCAACCTGCTGATTCTGGGACTCATAGGCCTCCACAGCCCGTTGGGGGAGTGCCGGGGCAGTGGCCTATCATGTGACCTAAACCGCCACCTTCCACAGACTTGTGAGGCAGCAGCCTGTGGTCTGAACTGCTGGTTTGAGTTCGTCAGCCCCTGCAACTCTGTTGGTAGGGAAAAGCCTACACCTGACCCATGAATTTGGACTTTCCAGCTTCCACAATCATGTGAGCCATTTCCTTTATACAGTTTGTGAGTTCTGTGAGACGATGCCCCAAATTAGGGAACCCAAAGACAGGAGAGAGAGTGCTGAGGGGAGAGAGAGTAGTTGATGTTAGATGATGGAGTGGGACAGCAGCTTGGAAAAGTTGAACATTTGAGACATCTTCAACCTCTGCTTCATAGGAACCAGCTTTGTGCTGATTCTTATAAAAGAAACTAGTTGTTGAGCAACAAAAGAGAAAGCAGGTAAATTGGATTTCATCGAAATGAAAATGTTTGTGTATCAAAAGACTGTATAAAGAAAGTGAAGAGACAACCTACAGAGTTGGAGAACATACATGGGAACCATATATCTGATAAAAGTTTAATATCCAGGATATATGAAGAACTCCTACAACTCAACAACAAAAAGAAAAACAATCCAATTTAAAAAATAGGCAAAGGACTTGAATAGACATTTCACCAAAGAAGATATACAAATGACCAATAAACACATGAGAAGATGCTCAATGACACTAGTCATTAGGGAAGTGCAAATCAAAACCACAATGAGATACTACCTCACAATTACTAGGATGGCTATTACCATAAAAACTAGTAAGTGCTGGTGAGGCTATGGAGAAATTGGAACTCATGCATTATCGGTGGGAATGTGGAAAACAATTTGACATTTCCTCAGTTAAACAAAGAATAGCATATGACACAGCAATTCCACTCCTAGGTGTGTATATATATATATATTTATACATATGTACATATATACATAGATGTATATAGAGAGAGATGTATAGATACACGTATACACACATATACATAGATATATACATACAGCCAAGAGATGAAAACAGCAACAAAAACAGACACATGTACACCAGTGTGCATTGCACCATTATTCCAAATAGACAAAAACAACTCAAGTGCCCATCAACAGAAAAACAAATAAACAAATTGTGGTATGTACATACAATGAAACATTATTCAGCCATAAAGAGAAATGAAATTCTGATGCATGCTACAGCATGGACAAACCTTGAAAACATCATGCTGAGTGAAACGTCAGATACAAAAGGACAAGTATTGTGGGATCTCATCTAGCTCAAATATCTATACTAGGCAAATGCATAGGGACAAAAGTTTATTAGTGGTTACAAGGGTCTGAGAGGAGAGACAATAGGAGTTATTGTTTATGGGGTACTGAATTTCTGTTTCAGGTGATATAAACTATTGGAAATGAATAGTCGTGATAGTAGCACAACATTGTGAATGTAATTGATGTCAATGGATTGTACACTTAAAAATGGTTGAAATAGCAAACTTTTTGGTGTATTTTACCACAATTAAACAATAATATTTTTTTGTGGCTTAACACATTTCTATCTTGGTGAACACTTTACTTGTACTTGAAAAGGATGTGTTTTCTGTAGCTGTTGGGTGTATAAAAATTAATGACATGTACAAAAGTGAGAGATACAAAAATATGTTTTTACTTTTTTTCATTTTTTTTGGTCTCTGTTCAATTAATTACTAAGAGTATTTTTTAAGGACTTCAGTCATTATCATGCTGTTGTTGTTGTTAGGTGCTGTAGAGTCCATTCTGACTCATAATGACCCTATGTACAACAGAAGGAAACACTGGCCAGTCCTGGGCCATCCTCACAATTATTATGTTTGGACCCATTTTTGCAGCCACTGTGTCAATCCATCTCATCGAGAGTCTTCTTCTTTTTGCTCACCTCCCACTTTACCAAGGATGATGTCCTTGTCCAGGGACTGGTCCCTCCTGGTACTCTGGACATGTCATCAGGAGGGACCAGTCCCTGGACGAGGATGTCCAAAGTACGTGAGACAAAGTCTTGCCATCCTCACTTCTTAAGTAGCATGCTGGCTGTATTTCTTCCAAGGCAGCAGATTTGTTTATTCTTTGACTTACAGTGGTTTTTTTTTTTTTTTTTTTTGGGCATGACAGTTGAAATGAGTGCCTTGTGGAAACATGTAGCAACTTGTTAATGCCTTTTCATACAATGCAAACATTAGAAATTACAGGTATTAAACATAATGAAATACTCCATGGATATGCCAGTTAACATCACTATTTTCATTCATGTACCAAGCCTTTTTAGACCCTACTTTGTGGTCACATGGGAGATGCTAGAGATAACAGGCGTGTCCTACCTTTGAGAATTTCCTTCCCAGATAGATAAATAAATAATATAAACTCTTAAATATGATATCCTCTATAATAAGAAATAATCATTACAGAAAATAATGATTGTGTCATTAAGTAACCCCCCCAAAAAACCCACTGTCATTAAGTAAGCTATCTTTATTTAAATAAATATCAGTTTACTCTAAATTCTCAAATTATAATTAGGTATACTACTTGTCCGACATAATGGGAAACATCTTGGTATTTTGAAAATGCTGTTGGATGTGGTGCCATAGCTGAGTTTGAGTACAGACTCTACTACTTATTGGGCAATCACCCAAGTGAGTCTCAGTTTCTTCAATAGTAAAATGAAACAAATATTAACACACATGCAAAGTAGTTTTTAAGATTAAGAAAGGAATATATAAAAGGTCTCTGTAAAGTGCAACCAAGTGTAAGACATTAATAGTAATTATCTAGTTCAGGATGCTTCATGGTAGTTCCCAAAATCTGGATTTATGCATTAATGATATATTACTTATCACTTTACTCTTTTTACTTTGGCTTTAAAAAGCAATCAATTCAATACTATACTCAGTCAAAATGTGTGCTATGTTGGATTGATTAGGACTTGACTGAATTGATGATGCATTTAGAAGTTTGTCTCCTGAGAGTAGAGATTTTTAGAGCTGGGAGGAACATTATAGATACTATATTCCAACTCCTTCTATATAAATAATGATATGGAAACTCAAACCACTTAAGTGACTCACCCACATTTGCACAATTAGGTAATGTCAGAGACAGCTAGGACTATGGTCTAGATGTCTGGACTTTAAGACCAATGGGATTTTCAGTATACAATTCTGCTTCTCTGGCTTGTCTCTGGTTGGAAAGCATCTTAATAATACTGTAACTTAGGTAATGACAAGACTATAGTCTATTTTCAAATTAAGTATGCTATAAAAAATTTTTTTTTTTTTTTTATAAAAGGGATATGAATGAATTTGGAGAGTTGCTGGGAAATAGACTGATGAAAATGGGTTGATGAGAAATGTCGAAATATTTTTCCACCTACAGACAAAAGGGAATGGAAATTATCTTGATTGTTTTTTGAATAAGATTTATCATTTACTTGGACATGTGTAGAGAAGGGATAATTTAAAGAAAGTTTTATGACTTAACAGGTCAACTTGAATATACTACCAGTCATCTTGTCTCAAATTTAATGAACTGAGAAGTAGAACCTATCTATTACTTCAAATGAGTTTTCATTCTCAACTCTCTATAATCACTATTACTTCAGCCTTTTAAAGCTAGAAACATTATGATAACGGTTTTTCTTTCACCTTAAGTTTCTATGATTATCTATGCCTTTGTTTTCCTTTTGCATTCACTGTTCCCTTTCCATTCTCAAGTCTGTACTTGAGTGGTGAGACTCCATTGTCTCACATCTGGGTTATTTTGTATTGAGGTTCCTAATCAGTATTTTCTTGCAAGATAAATCTCTATAAAATACTGCTTTTATAACCTCTCTCATTAAGAACTCAGAGTATTTTCATATTGTCAGTTGTTTGGCCTTTGGGGCACTGCATAATTTGAACCTGTCTTATCTGTTCATTATATTTCCTATGGTTTTCCCACACATACTCTCCTAATTACTCTCTGTTTGCAACATGGCTACCAGATAAAATATGCCCTACCCTTTGGAGAATTCCTACCCACTGGCAGTTCCCCATCTTAAGCACCTCCTTCTCTGACTGAAGACTTTGTCATGCATCTGAATTTTCTCAGCTGCACGCTAATACGGAAACCCTGGTGGTGTAGTGGTTAAGTGCTACAGCTGCTAACCAAACGGTCGGCAGTTCGAATCCACCAGATGCTCCTTGGAAACTCTGTAGGGCAGTTCTACTCTGTCCTATAGGGTAACTGTTAGTTAGAGTCAACTCGACTCGATGGCAATGAGCTTTATTTTTTTTTAAGGGTGTGTTAATACAACCCAAGGCAACCTCCGACAAATGGTGGGGGCTAGGAGTCAGTAGATAGGTGCCTTGGGCTCCCTGTCTTTGGTGGTGGGGTGAATGATTCTGAAGTGTTGTGGTAGGCAGAATAATGGCTTCCCAAAGATGTCCACATCTTAATCCCCAGAGCCTGTGAATATGTTACCTTATATTGGAACAGGATGTTTGCTGATGTGGTTAAGGATCTTGAGATGGAGAGGCTTTCCTGAACTATGCAGATGGGCCCTATGTAATCAAAAGGGAGGCAGTAGGGCCAAAGAAGGAAATATGATTATGGAAACAGAGGTTGGAGTGATGCCATTGCTGGAAAGGGACCACGAGCCAAGGAATTCAGGCAGCCTCTAGAAGCTGGAAAAGGTCAGAAAACAGATTCTTCTCTAGAGCCTCAAGAAGAAATGCAGCCTTGCCGACACCTTTATTTTACCTGCATAGGACCCATTTTCGTATTTTTGACCTCTAGGCTGTAATTTTTACAGAAGCAGATCACTAAGTCTTTCACCCTTGAAGCCTCTGTGTGGGTTCGAACCACCAACCTTCCAGTTAGTAGCTAAGAGCTTGACTCTTGCACCACCGGGATGCCATAGTCCACATTTAGAATGCTGAAAGTTTCAGTTCATGTGAGAGTAGACCGTTCGGTGAGTGAGGCTACCTGAGCTGAATAAGACCTTACAGTCACTGTCAGTCAGACTCAAAGATAAATGTTTGAAGGTCTGCTTTGTTCTTTCAAGTGCTGAAACAAACAAAAAAGGCCTTTCTCCAAAATCCCTGCCCTCAGAGAGCTTACAAACTAGTGAGTATGCGTGTATGTGGGTAAAGATAGATCTGTAAGATAATAAATTTGTGTTGTTTCAAACCATGACGTTTGTGGTAATTTGTTAAAGCAGCAACAGGAAACTAATAGTGTCTCATTTCTCCAGCAGAATTGAGTTCAGTTGCCCTAAGTGGTAACCTACTCATTATTGCGCATTTCACTGGCTTCTCTCTCTCCCTGTCTCACTTTTCTCCCTTTCTCACTTGTGCTTTCTGGAAACCGCTCCCATCTCAGGGTCTGCTAGTGGGAAGATCCAAACTAAGTCACCATTTTCATTTCTGTCTCCCTGCTTTGCCTGTTTTTTCTTCATGCCCAGAAAACTCTTCCTCCTACTTCCACCTATCCAGTACCATTTTATTCAAGGCCAAGCTTAAGAGCCACCTTCTTTTAATAAGGCTTTTCTTCTACTCCAGGCCACCAAAACCCAAACCCATTAACGCTGAGTTGATTCCAACTCATAGCGACACTATAGGACAGAGTAGAACTGCCCTGTAAGGTTTTAAAGGGTATAACCTTTACAGAAACATGCCTTTCTCCCAAGGAGTGGCTGGTGAGTTCAAACTGGTGACCTTTTAGTTAGCAGCCGAGCACTTAACCATTGTACCACCAAGGCTCCCTCTTCAGCCCACAAACCAAAAAAAAAAAAAAAACTCAAACCCACTGCTGTCAAGTCGATTCTGACTCATAGCAACCCTATAGGACAGAGTACAACTGCCCCATAGAGTTTCCAAGCAGACCTTTTTGTTAGCAGCTGTAGTTCTTAACCAGTATGCCACCAGGGTTTTCTCCAGCCCACAAGACCCTCTTATTTTCTTACACTTCTTTCTACATGTTGTGAGTACATTGAGTATAATTCTTACTCTCTGATCTTTCTGTTTACCTATCCAGTCCACATTTGTTGATGTTAATTTCAACTCACAGAGACTCTGTGAGACAGAGTAGAACTTTACCATAGGGTTTTCTAGGCTATAATTTTTACAGGAGCAGACCACCAGGTCTTTCTCCTTTGAAGCCTCTGGGTGGGTCCAAAATGCCAACCTTCAGGTTAGTAGCTAAGTGTTTAACTGTTTGTCTTAGTTATTTAGTGCTGCTACAACAGAAATATAAAAAGTAGATGGCCTTAATGAACAGACATCCATTCTCTCACAGTCTAGTAGTCTAGAAGTCCAAACCCACAGCGCCAGCTCCAGGGAAAGGCTCTCTCTCTGTTGGCTCTGAAGGAAAGGCCAAACTTCCCATGATCCAGGAGCTTCTCTGCACAGGAAACTCAGGTCCAAAGGACACGCCATGCTCCTGGCACTGCTTTCTTGGTGGTATGAGGTTCCCAAGTCTCTCTGCTTGCTTCTCTCTTTTATATCTCAAAAGAGATTGGCTCAAGACACAACCCAATTTTGTAGATCAAGACCTGCCTCATTAATATGACTGCCAATAATCCCATCACATCAATATCATAGAGATAGAATTTACAACACATAGGAAAAGCACATCAGATGACAAAATGGTGGACAATCACACAGTACTGGGAAACATGCACAACCTAGCCAAATTAATACACATATTTTTTGGGGACACAATTCAATCCATGGCACTGTTGTACCACCTGGATGCCATAGTCCACATTTAGGATGTTGAAAGTTTCAGTTCATGTGAGACTGGACTGTTTGGTGAGTGAGGCTACCTGAACTTAATAAGAGCTTTAGTCACCTTCAGTCAGACTCAAAGATAATTATTTATTGAGATCCTGCTTTGTTCTTTCAAGTGCTGAAGGAAAAAAAAAAAAGGCTCTTCTCCAAAATCCCTGCCCTCAAAGAGCTTACAGACTACTGAGTGTATGTGTATGTGCATGAAGGTAGACAATAAAAAAAATAAGTAAAATATATAGCATATTAGGTGGTGGTAATGGCTAAAAAGAAAAATAAAGCAGAGAAAGGAAGATAGAGATTGGGTATGTCACAATTTTAGACAGTGAGCCAAAAGAAGGTCCCTTTTCACTAAGGAAAATAAAGACTTAAAGGATTTGAGGGAGCAAACCAGGAGGACATCTGCGGCAGAGTGAGCAAGGGGAAAATTAGTAGATATGAGGTCAGAGAGTTAATGGAAGCCAGATCCATGTCGGGCTTTTCAAATAGGTGGAAATACCTTTCTAGACTGTTAGGTCATTGTGGAGTTGTTAGTTGCCTTAGAGTCGAGTCCAACTCAGGTGACTTCATGTCTAACAGAACAAAACATTGCCCTGTCCTTTGCCAACCTCAGGATCATTGCTATGTTTGAGCTTACTGTAGGCCATTGTAGAGCTTGGCATTTATGCTGAATAAGATGGAAGCTGTTAAAAGGTGAGCTCTAATCATAGAAATGACACGATTGGGTTCACTTTTGAAGAAATGCAATTAAAAAGAGAAGCTGCTATATTGAGAAGAGAATGAAAGGCTAGTTTTATTTTGTCAGGGCATTAGAAAGTAAGACCATCAACTGAGTGTGAGGACAAGCAAGGAGATAGAGTTTGGAGAAGAAAGGAGAGGGATGACTAGAAACTGAGATTTGGTAGGTCTGCAAACATTGGTAATGACAAGATCTAGGCTATGACTATGCAATTGAGTGTTTGAGGTAGGGTAAGGTTAAGGCTACTGGAGGAATGGGGTCAAGGCACTGAGAGCTAGGGTGTTGGGGAGTCATCTATACCCACCAAGTATAATTAGAATCACATTTGAAGATGTGTATGGTAAAAGTACCCAGGCCTACACTAGTCAATAATAAATATTTTCCAATATAGAATATAATTTCAAAGGTAATTTTCTGATGTGCTATTCAAATGCCATGTGCAGATAAGTAGAAGAGTCTTAAGGAGTTTTAAGTCACAAATGAGGAGTCAAGTGAAGCAGTGTGATGGAGGATTCATTTTGGTGTCAGCACAATAGATTCACACAATAAAATGTCTACACTATAATTAAAATTCAGCTGTACTGGTTCATTGCCATTCTCATCTTTTGAAAAAAATCTGGCAGCAAAAATGAATGAGGGATTGGGTTTAATTTTCCAGTCTAATTGTACACTATGATTTAGTTTCCAGGCAGATTGTTCTGAAAACTTTGAAAAATAAGGAAAGTATTAATAAATGTGGTAGGGTCAGGAAAATCATGATCACGATAAAGATGACCAAAATCAACATCATCTTTTATAATTTGTTTAATTACCATCTGCAGAGTCTGTTTGCTCTTGGGGGCATTATGTTGTTTAATAATCATAAACAGCCTTATAAGGTGGGTGTGTTTATTCTCATTTTAGGAGACAAACTAAATTTCAGAGATAACTAATTTGCCCAAGGTCCACTGTCACTTCTGTCTGATTCTGAATTTGTTCATTTATTTAATCAACAAATATTATCTATCCATCATGCGACTATGTGAAACACCAGTGTATGCAAAAACACAGTCTTTGGCCTCGTAGACACTACAATCTATTGGGAGAAAATATCAATGAAACATTCAACGAAATATTGAAAACTTATGCAAAAATCTATTACATTCATACTATTGGAGAAGAAGGAGTTGACAAATTAATTTACTTAGCCCTTATGAGTGAGAGAGTATCTACAGGCATCTGCTGCTCACATCCTGCCTGCATTCTGAAACAGTGTCTTTATCTTGGTATTGGCAGTCTTGTAAATTATAAACCTTCATGACAGTTGGAGGTAGTTGCCTTGTTTTTGAGGATATAAGAAAAAAATGTTCCCTTAGGATGTGAAGAGTATTAATCACGAAGTAGAGGTTTAGAGATATGGGTACTAGTGACAGTAGTTCCCATGAGTTTCTTAATATATATATAATATGTATATATTTTTTATGTGTGAGCAATACAGGAAAACTTCTAAAGTGAGGATCCCAGGAGAGGTCCCTCGTGCCCATGTCTAAGGATAATACTGATAGGCGATAAGTCCATTATGACCACAAAGTTGCTGTAAAATTTTGATTTTCATCATAAAAACATTTAAAATTTTGGTTTTTATCATAAAAAGATGGAAAGCCATTGACATTTATAAAGGTTACTCTTGTTGCACTGTGGAGAACAGACTGTTGTTGTTGCATGTCATCAAATTGATTTGGACTCAAATTGACCCTATAGGACAGAGTAGAACTGTCCCATAGCGTTTCCTAGGCTGTAATCTTTACAAGAGCAGATCACCAGGTCTTTTCTTCTGTGGAGCTGCTGGTGGCGTCCAATCACAGACATTTTGGTCAGTAGTTGAGCACTTAACCACTGCACCACCAAGGCTCCTTGGAGAACAGACTAGGGGAGGAATAAATGTGATTTGCGGGGAAACTGGCTAGTACACTATTGCAAGAGAGAATGGTGGCTTGACCAGGATTGTGGTGATAGAGATGCAGAGGAATCTATTGATCTAATGTTGTTGTTGTTGTTAGGTGCCATCAAGTCTGTTCCAACTCGTAGCAACCCTATGTACAACAGAACTAAACACTGCCCAGTCCTGTGCCATCCTCGTGACCTTTGCTAAGGTTGAGCCCATTGTTGTAGCCACTGTGTCAGTCCATCTTGTTGAGGATCTTGCTCTTTATCACTGACCCTCTACTTTACCAAGGGACTCTCTTGATAGCATGTCCAAAGTATGTGAGATTATATCTCGCCGTCCTTGCTTCTAAGAAGCATTCTGGCTGTACTTCTTCCAGGACAGATTTATTTATTTATTTGGAAGTCCATGGTATATTCAATATTCTTCTCTACGCCATAATTCAAAGGTGACAATTCTTCTTAGGTCTTTCTTATTCATTGCCCAGCTTTCACGTGCATATGAGGTGGTATAAAACACCATGGCTTGGGTCAGGCGCACCTTATCTTCAAGGTGGTATCTTTTCTTTTTAACACTTTAAAGAGGCCTTTTGCAGCAGATTTGCCCAGTGCAATGCGGTCATTTGATTTCTTGACTACAGCTTCCATGGACGTTGACGGTGGATGCAAGTAAAATTAAATCCTTGACAACGTCAATCTTTGATCCCGTATTTAGGAGCTAATGTGGAGAAGACTTGCTGATAGACCGTATATGGAAGGAGGAAACAGGATGACTTTTAGGCTTATGGGTTTTGAAACTGGAAAGTGGTGCCATTTTCTGAGATGGGAAACATTGGGGGAAGACCAGATTGGTTTTAGGTTAGGGCTGGGTTAAATTTTGTGGGAGAAGTTATGACTTTAATTTTTTATTTTAAGGCATTTTTTTGACAAAATTAACTGGAGAAGCCAAATAGGTAATTGGTTATAACGGTTTGCATCTCAGAGAAGAAGTGTTGGCTGGGAATATGAATTTAGATGTGAGTCATCCATGTCTACCAGGTAATTGACATCATGGCCATGGATGAGCTCAGAGTCTTCAGGAGCACTGATATCTTAAGCCTGAGCATTTCTAGTTATTTCCAGTGCTGCAGACACAGCAACAGCCTCCTCATTGCTCTGGAAGTGGCAGTGGGGAACCAGTAGGTGACCAACATTACCTTTGCACCCTGAGGTTATTCGTGTGAGCCATTACTTAAGAGGATTACAGGGTAATGAGCATTTCCAGACAGTTTGAGTCTAGGATGGAGAGGGGAAGCTAGGACAAGAGGTTAATTTCTCAAAGGAACTTTCTGACTGTACGAAGAGCTCCTGAGAGCCCAGTGAGAGGATTTGGGAGGTGGTGCAGGCATGAGTTGAACATTTTGGTATTGTCCAGTGAAAATAAGAATGAGAAGCATGGTGATTTAGTATCGTCAGTCTCTTTGGGGCAGGTGGGATACTTGCTACTACCCCAGAAACTTTTTCTGATAATACATTTAAAGATGGTTTTTCTAGATTCTATACATTGCTGTTCCCAATTCACTATACATTTACTGAGTAGCTTTTATGATGTTGTCAGCTGCTGTCAAGTTGGCCCCTAACTCATGCTGACCCCATGTGCAAAGGGATCAGACCATTATGGTACATGGCATTTTCATTTGCTGAGTTTTGGAAGTAGATCACCAGGTCTTTCTTCTTAGTTCATCTTAGTCTGGAAGCTACGCTGAAACCTGGTCAGCATCATGGTAACATGCAGGTCTTCCCTGACAGATACGTGGTGGCTGTGCTTGAGGTGCACTGGCCGAGAGTCGAACCAGGTCTCCTGCATGAAATGCAAGAAGTCTACCACTGGACCACCACTGCCCCTGGCTTTTATGTTAGTAGCTATCAAACTTCAGTGTGCATAGGAAACATTTGGAGAACTTGTTAAAAATGCAGGTTTCCGTGTTCCACTCCAAAATGTTTTCATGTACCTGCTTTAATGTATCTGCCTAAATGATTCTAAGGCAGGTGGTTCATATTGTTCTTGGAGGCAGGCACTATCCTAAGTCTGGTGGCACCCAGATGTTCCTTATCGTGAAAGACTGAAATAATTTCAATATCATGTGGTCACAAAATATTTCCAGTGTTTCTTGTGTCTCCAAGCAGAATATTTACTTTCAGTTAAATACAACTCAAAAATATTGTATGTAATTGCTCTTTTGCACCTGTGGAAATTTTTCTGCTAGAACTTCATTTTAACAGTTCTATTGTTATTTTCTATTGTTGTTATTATAAACATGTGCATTGTTCCAACATCTGAGTTTTGGAGTGTTAGCACTAAATCATTTTGACACAACATTTGATGGCTATTCTATTATTCTGTCTTTTTAAAAAGGCTTATTTGTGATCTGCATTTTCTTTCTGGTGGCTTTCTAATTGATTACTACCTAAAAATTTCAAACATTTTGAGATGTCTTAGTCAAACCTGGCTCTGTTACTATGGCAGGTTGACAACGGCATATAGTAATTCAACAGTCGCACATTTGACTTTCTTCTCCAATAAGTTATTTAGTTACTTCACTACTGCTGAAATCTAGATCACACTCATTCTAAATGAATTGTCTGCAAATGTTGGTAGATGCAATATTTTTTTCCTGTCATGACTCACCCAGATTGGAAGATGACAGGATGAGAAATTCAAACTAAATGTGGTTTTAAATGTTATTCATTTAAAATTCCTTAGAAAAAGAACTCCATTAAATAGGAACAATTTTCTCATCACCAAAGAACCAATTTCCTTACTGGATAGAAAAAAAATCCATTTCTAGTCCTGAAGAACTCTTCACCTAAGTGCCTGATGAGAGGACCCAGGAGGATTGATGGTAGTTGGACAAACTGAAATTTTAGTTGAGGAAGGTTGGGTGGAAAAGAAGAGTTGGGGAGTGAGGGTAGGTGATGGAAAAAAAAAAAAAATCAAACATCTAGGGAAATGTATCCTGGAAATGAGAGAACAGGTTTGAAAAAAAAAAGACAAAAACCCAGTCTAAGAAATTTTTTTTAAAAATCTACAGGCTAAAAAAAAAAAAAGAAAAGAAAATCTGCCAAAAGGGAGAATAAACATTTTTAAACAGTGTATTTTCATTTTGATGACAAGTCATTTTGTTACTTTCAGACAGGATGCGCTTTATTCTCACTGGTGATTTGGCCCGGAGACTAGCAGAGGTTGAGAAGTTACTGCAGGGTAACTGGGATCTGCCTTTGGTGACAGGGGCAGTCTGCCGTCCTCTGAGCTGGGGATGAACATATCTGACATTAAGGAACAAATCTTATGTAGATAATCTGGAAGTGATTACCCACGAAACAGAAATGCATAGTCTTAATTAAAATTCAGTGCAATATGTTTGTAACTCAGACACATTTAATTAATTTAAAACTTCATTACTAAATTGTCAATCCGTTCCGATTTAATTGATAAGTTAACTACTAAACATGGTGTGTTGTGGGTGTTAGACATATTGAACTCCACTTTCCTCTCCTCCAACTCCACTTTCCTCTCCTCCAACTCCCATGTCTCATTCCAAGACCCGTTAGCCACAGAATAATGGTCCATTACAAACTCACTCATGTGCTGAGCTCCCTGTTTGAATGTGTCACTTGCTTTACAGGATCAGTGAACACGATGTAAGACGCCGGGGGAAATGAAGCAGTCACCCACAAAATATCATTAGCTCGCCATCTTCTTTTTATTTTTAGTTTACAGGAAGCTTGCCTTCCTTTAGACAATTCTATTTAAATGCAGAAAAGACAGCTACAATAGTATTTTAGGCAATTTCCTTAGGTTAGGATGGGGAAGCTATATAACTTTTCAACTCTGTTTAATCACTTTTATAGTGTTATTTCATTATTGTTTACAAAATAGTGCGAATTGCAAAAATATCAGACACAGACACAAAGGTAAGTACATAAGAACGTTCCAAATTATATTGAGGTATCTCACATATTGGAGTTTTTCCAATAGTTTTCCCCCGGTAGTATATGAAGTCCATATAATTTGGCTATAAACGTATATAACCAAACTCTTACCAGGAACAGTTGCCATCGAGTTGGCTTCAACTTATGAGGACCCCATAGAGTGTCTGAGTAGAACTGTGCTCTGTAGGGTTTTCAGTGGCTGATTTTTCACAAGTAGATCGCAAGGCTTTTATTCCGAGGTGTCCCTGGGTAGACTCAAATCTCCAGCTTTTCATTTTGGGCTTTTTTTTTTTTTTTTTAATCTGGAAACTTTCTCAAGAATACAAGTTGCCGTTGAGTTGACTCTGACTCATGGTGACCCCTCGTGTGTCAGAGTAGAGCTGTGCTCATAGGGTTTGCAATGCCTTTTTTCCATGGCAACTCTGGGTGGAATCAAACTTCCACTTTTTCAGTTAGCAACTAAGTGTGTTTACCGTTTGTACCATGCATGATCTCTACCCAACTCTATATACCCATACTCTCTGATACTTATTACAGGTGAAAATATCTTGACAGTTAATAGGTATTAAGCCATCTTAACGCAAGTCACCTAACTCTTCTAGTTAGCTTGTTTCCTGCCAGAAAAATATGTAAAAGAAAAAATTGTCAGTCTCTCTGGTATTTCATACTGTGTTATTTATTTCTTTGAATTGTTTGATACTGCCTGTTCTTGTTGGTATGACAAAAATTTTAGAACTGTAAATTTAGAATGGACTTCGAGAGGTTTTCAATACAGTAAACCTAATTTACATAAAAATAATGCTTTTGTGAGATGACCTTTAAAAAACTGAGGCTTAGAGAGATTAATACACTGAAGTTACACACAAGGCAGTCTAGGACTTTAACCCCCTTTTTCTGAATCTTAAGGCTATACTGTCTCTCCTAGGGCTCTCACTAATTTTATGAGCAAGCAGATCATCAGTTAATGCCCACTAAATAGTGCTAATATGATTTTAGACTTAGATTAAAAAGTATATTGTCTTTATAGAGAAGGAAATCATTGATTATTTAGGTCACCATTCCAATCACTCTATGTATATTGACTTCTTTCCAATACTAGCTTACCATGGGGGAAAGATATGGGTTTTGGAGGAAGATAGACTTTGGTTTGGAACCTCTTAAATCTAATTTTACTCTTCTGTGTAATGGGAATGAAACGCACTTTGCAGAGCTGTTGTGAAAATTATAGACAATGTTTGCACAATTATTTAATATGACACCTCATTTTTCCTCTCTCACTGGCTCCTATCCCAGGGTCCTTTCTCAGAAGCTCATTGCTCCAGATGGACCCTGAGTTTCTCTTGTAAAGGCAGACAGAAATCCACTGATCCTAAAGGAGATGTTATTGTTGTTCTTAGCTGCTGTGGAGTTGGCCTCTTACTCATGACAACCCCATGCACAACAGGACTGAATCGTGATCCATAGAGTTTTTAGTGCCTTGTTTTTTCAGAAGTAGATCTCCACGCCTTTCTTCTGCTCCCCTTAGTCTGGAAGCTCTGCTGAAATCTGCTCAGCATCATAGCAACACGTAAGCATCTACTGGTAGGCAGGTGATATCTGTGTATGAGGTGCATAGCCTGGGAATCTTTCTGTCCCGTCAAGAATACTTGCATTTTGGAAAAGGATAGAATGGGGAGGGCAAACCAGGGGTTCATTCCAGTTTGAACTCCTGCTGAGAATTTGCATTTCCACCCTGGATATACTGAATAAGAATCTACAGTTTAACAAGATCCTCAGGTAATTCTTACTTAAAGTAAAATTTGAGAACCACTGCTCTACTAGTGTTTCTCAGAATTGGTCCCTAACCAGCAACACTGGCATCCCACCGCCTGGGAACTTGCTAGAAATGCAAATTCTCAGCAGGGGTTTGAACAAGAGGGAACCAGCTCAAAGCCCTGGGACAAATACTTCCAAAGCAATTGTTTTTGGTAGAATACCAGGAACCAGGAAGGTGAAGAAAACTAATTAACCAGATGCTTCTATAATAGTCTATGTAGCATTCTTTAAGTACCAACACCAAGTCAGCAATGGAGTCCTCCACCTGTGTTCAATCAATCCTTCCAAAGCTGTAATTATTCTATTTAAGAAAGCAGCAAGAAGTTGATAGCACCGTAACTTAAATTCAAGGAAATAAACTGAAATACCCTTCAAGTTGACTAAATCAATATCCACAAATTGCAATTATATAGCAGTTCATCTTTCTTTTTAAAATTTTTATTTATTTTGTTGTTGCCATTAAGAATATACACAGCAAAACATACACCAATTCAACAGTTTCTACATGTGCAATTCAGTGACACTGATTACATTCTTGGAGATGTGCACCAATTTTTACCCTCCTTTTCTGAGTTGTTCCTCCCCCACTAAGAAATTCATTATCTCCTAAGGTTCCTGTCTAATCTTTAAAGTTGCTATTGTCCATTTGATCCCATATTGATAGTTCTTAAAAAAAGCAGATGCTTGAGGCAGATCTTTTTTACTAGTTAAGCTATTGTTTGGTTTAAAGATTTCACAGGATAGTTTTGGCTTAAATTTTAAGATTAACTCAGGGCGGTAGTTTCAGGGGTTCACCCAGCGTCCATGGCTCCAGAAAGTCTGGAATCCATGAGAATTTGAACTTCTGTCTCGCATTTTTCTCCCTTTGATCAGGATTTGTGTATGGAACCTTTGATCCAAATGTTCAGTAATGGTAGCTGGGCACCATTCAGTCCTTCTGGTCTCATGGCAAAAGAGGCAGTTGTTCATGGAGGCAATTAGATACACGTTCCATATCCTCCTTTTATTCCTGACTCTCCTTCTTCCTCTGTTGTTCCAGGTAAATAAAGACCAATTGTTGTGCCTCAGATGGCTGCTTGCAACCTTTTAAGACCCCGTGGACTACGCGACAAACTAGGAGTTAGAACAGAAACACTAAACACGTTACTAGGTCAATTAACTGGCATGTCCCATGACACCATGACCCTAAACCTCCAAACCAAGGAACCAAATCTCATGAGGTTTTTGGTTGTATATAAGATTGCTATGATTCGGAATCAACTCGAAGGCACTGGGTTTGGTTTTTTTTTTTTTTTTTAATAAGTAGCCTCAGCAACTTACTCTTTTTTGGTTTTTTGTCATTGTAAATATATCTATCATACGACTTTTGCCAATCCAACTTTTTACAGGTGTACAACATATTGACAGCAATTATAATAATTCCATCATCATTAGCCTCCCCATTTCCCCCTCCCTCCTACCCCTGGTCACCACTAATCTACCTTGGTCTCTATACATTTGTCTTTTTACATAAATGAGGTCATACAATATTTGTCCTTTTGTGATTGACTTATTTCACTCAGCATAATGTCTTCCAGATCCTTCCATATTATAGCATGTATCAAGACTTCATTCCTCCTACTGGCTGAGCAGTATTCCATTGTATATATGTAACACATTTTGTTTATCCATTTTTCTGCTGATGAGCATTTAAGCTGTTTCCACCTTTTGTCTATTTTGAATAGTGCTACAATGAGTTCTTTCGTTATGAGCTATATTATTAGAAAATAGTTTGGATGTGTAATTTACTAGCTATTCAAGCTTCATAGACAAATAGAATCAAGGATATAAGCTACATTCCCTCCCTATCTGTTATGGATTGAATTGTTTTCCCCAAAAATGTGTGTCAACTTGGCTAGGCCATGATTCTCAGCATTTTGTTATTTTCCACCATTTTGTCATCTGATGTAATTATCTCATGTGTTGTAAATCCTACCTCCATGATGTTAATGAGGCAGGATTAAAAGCAGTTATATTAATGAGGAAGGACTCAATCTACAAGATTAGGTTATATTTTGAGTTAATCTCTTTTGAGATATAAAAGAAAAAATGAGCAGAGAGACTAGAGGACCTCATACCACCAAGAAAGCAGAGTCAGGAGCAGACCTTGTCATTTGGAAGAGGGGTCCCTGTACTGAGAAGCCCCTAGACCAGGGGAAAATTGATGACAAGGACCTTCCTCCAGAGCCAACAGAGAGAGAAGCCTTCCCCAGGAGTTGGCACCCTGAATTTGAGCTTCTACCCTACTAGATTGTAAGAGAATAAATTTCTGTTTGTTAAAGCCATCCACTGGTGGTATTTCTGTTATAGCAGCACTAGGCAACTAAGACAGAATTTGATGCTGAGAGTGAGGTGCTGCTCTACAAATACCTAAAATGTGGAAGTGGTTTTGAAACTGCGAAAGGGTAGAGGCTGGAAGGATTTTAAAATGCCTAATGGTAAAAGCCTATATTGCCTTGAAGAGACTGTTGGTGGAATTATGGATGTCAAAGACAATTCTTGTGAGAACTCAGAAGGAAGTGAGGTGAGCAGCCACACTGGAGTTGGCGCAGATGGCAAGAACCAGCCCCAGCAGAAACAGGAGACCAGCATCGAGACAGCACTAAAGCCTGCTATGGAGCAAAACAGCTGAGTGTCTTCCAGCCAAAGTTTACTGGCAGAGTAGGGTGCCTCCAGGTACTTATTAGTGGAGCTAAAGAGCTTTGGAACATTTGCCCCAGCAGGGCAGACTCGGGTGGTGAGGCTGAGGGGATGAGAGGCCAAGAAACCAGGAAGCAGAAGCTCAAAAACAAGGAACACAGGAAGTGGAGATGCCTCAGTCTCAAAGGGTAGGGTCATGACCTCTGGGGTCTCAAAGGGTGGAGCCATGGCCTCTGGGGTTTCAAATGGTGGGGCCATAGCCTTCCAGGTTTCAAAGAGTCGGATCTTCACCAACTTGGTTCTGGAGTATGGGACTGCATTTTCACAAGTGCCAGCAAGATGAGGCCAAATCCGCTGCCCAAAGCTAAGGGGATGAGGCTGCCACACCCAAGAGGCAGAAGAACAGGGTCTTCGGTGGAGTCACCATTCAGATGGACTTGGAGAATGTGGCTACCTGAATGTGAGGGAGCAGAGTTGCCATTCCAGTGGGCCTGGAAGGTGGAGCTGAAGCCCAGGGCCAAGAGGCCTCCACCCGGAATCTAGAGAGTGTGGCCAATACCCAGAGTCTGGCAGGCAGGGCCATTATCTAAATGGTCTCAGAACAGAGGATTATTTTTAAGTCCTGAGAGCTAATGTAACGTGTTCTGCTGACTTGCTTGGTGCCTGTTATCCTTTCTTTCCCTCCAATTTCTCCTATCTGTAATGGAAATGTCTTGTTTGTGCCTGCCTTTTTCACCCGTTGTACTTTGGAAGCAGATAACTTGTACCTAGATTTCACAGATGAAGAGGAATTTTTGGATTTTGGACTTGGCGTTGATTTAAGACTTTTGCTATGATATGATGGGGTGAATGTGTTTTTCATGTGGCAAGGACATGAATTTGTGGGGGTCAAAGAGTGGAATGTCATGGACTGAACTGTGTCCCCAAAAATGTGTGTTAACTTGGCTAGGCCATGATTCCCAGTATTGTGGTATTTCCACCATTTTTTCATCTGATGTGATTTTCTTCTGTGTTGCAAATTCTACCTCTATGATGTTAATGAGGCAGGATAGAGGCAGTTATGTTAATGAGGCAGGACTCAATCTACAAGATTAGGTTTTTTTTTTTTTTTTTTTTTAAGTCTATCTCTTTAGGTATAAAAGAGAGAAGCAAGCAGAGAGACAGGGGTACCTCCTTCCACCAAGAAAGTAGTGCCAGGAGCAGAACCTGTCCTTTGGACCAGGGATCCCTGCACTGAGAAGCTCCTAGTCCAGGGGAAAATTGATGATAAGGACCTTTCTCTAGAGCTGACAGAGAGAAAGCCTTCCCCAGGAGCTGGCGCCATGAATTAAGACTCCTAGCCTTCTAGACTGTGAGAGAATAAATTTCCATTTTTTAAAGCCATCCACTTGTGGTATTTCTGCTATAGTAGCACTAGATAACTAAGAAACCATCTGTGAAGGTAGGCATTTTCCAAGTCTTTGAGGCTTGCTGGTGGTTTTTCTGGGGCTACATTTCTGATAAATACTGAACAGTTATTCTCCAACATCAGCATTTGTTTTTCAATGCAAAGCTTTGTGTACCATATAGGCTATTTGCGGATCTTGAAAAATTCTCTAAGTTTCTTTTTTACTTTTCTTTCGAAACTTCTGGTGTCACTTTATGTGTCTGGTGGCTTACTTTACTGTTCTTGAAGGGGAATTCAGTGGTTTGGGGCTGAAACTAAAGTTGGAATATGAAGTTTGGTATAGATCAAGATCTGCATTCTGGGATGGCAAACAAACTCTCTTTATCACATCCAAACATGTAATATAATGGTGATTTTGTGAAAGCAAAAGAAACCAGAACAGCGAAACTCATGAATATCTCAGACGAGATTTTAGTTGACAGAATCTGTTATAGAGAAATGCTCTACATTTGGGAGCTTTTTTTTTTTTTTGCATGAAACATTTTGAAAAATACATTAGTTGCCATTATTTCAGAAAAAATTTTTGCAAAAATAGTTCTATGAAAGTTCTAACAAGAACCTGTGCATTTATCACACGTATTAACATTACATGGTGGGAAGGCACATGATGGATGGGTTTGATAGCTAAGTCTAATGACAATAATTATGAAAACTTTCCTTTGGGTCAGACAAAAGTGGTTTTACTTGGGAAATCTATGTGTGTGCTGGAAGGTTTGTTTACAAATCCTTCCACTTATAGTGCTGTTCATCGAGTTAGATGATTTCTGAGTAATCCAGTCTGGCATTCTCCAAAATTTTCCCTTTAGGCATAGTTCCCAGTAGGTCATAGAATCTTCTCTTTCTAACCAAAGTGTTCCATCTCATGTTAGTTTTGCTTTATGATTAGTGGAGCTTTATAAATAATATGACAGAAGGCATTACATTTATGGTATAAGGGCTTTGGTGTCAGACAGCATAAGACCAAATCCAAGCTCTGTCTCATAAGCTGCGTCAACATTGACAAGTTATTTGATCTTACAGAGCCTCAGTTTGCTTGTCTGCAAAATGGGGATAGTAACATTATTTATCCTCTAGAGTTTTCTGAGAATGAAGTAATATATTGTCTCTAAAGCTTGTAAGTACATTAATTTGGTAAATGATATAACAGTGATGATGATACACTCTGAATTAACATGGTAACACTGCAGACTGATGTCATCAAGCTTGTGGGAGTCATAATTCATTACATTTCCCAGTTTCTCAAGATACAGAATCAGTTTAGAAGGGTAATGACTTAAAAATAAAAGATGACACAATATTTTCATTTTTATAATAAAAGGTAAAGTCTAATCTTTTGTTTGTACATTTCTAATATTCAGGTTTAGGGTGGCTATGGGTTTGGTTTTTGGTTTTGGTTTATGCATTATATAAAAGGAGCTGTGGTGGTGCAACAGTTAAGTGCTTGGCTGGTAACCCAAAGGCAGTTGTTCAGAATCCACCAGTGGCCTCCTGGGAGAAAAGATCTGGTGATCTGACCCCATAAAGATTACAGCCTTGGAAACCCTATGGGGCAGTTCTGTACTGTCCTATAGAGTCACTAGGAGTCAGAATCAACTCAATGGCACACCACCACAACAACATACATTGTATTCTTTGTCAGTATAGTACTGCCATTTTCAGAAAGTTATAAGCTTAGATATCATCTGAAGGCTTAAGTAATTATTCTTTTAAGGTATTAAAATTATTTAGTTAACAGGTTCGATTTTAAGTGGTAAAGTAGAGAGGAGAAAAGTTATCTTTGAACACGGAAAAATGACATTGGCTTCTTCAGGTTCCCAAATTGCCTTAGCTACTTGAGCAGTTCTAAAGAACAAACAACAGAGTTTACCTCTGCATATCAGAAAAGTGCTTGTTATCTCCACTTTCCTGTTTTGAAGAGCCTTGGTTAAACAACTCAGTTCCTGTTTAAGATTTGAGTCAAAGACCTGGAGGGCGGAGAATCTCGGTGTCCCACACTCCTGGGACTGCCAGCTCCAACTAAGCTCCTGATACTTGCTTAAATGAATCATAAAGTACGGTCCAGATTTCCTAAGAAAATGAATTGCAACACTGGTTTGGTAAAAGTGATCAAGATAATTTAGGGCAAAGATTAGGATACGCATTTGCCATCTGTCTGGCTTGTGTGACAAACCCATTCCTCCAACATTTCTCAGGAACTAGGTCTCGAATCTAATGAATAAATGCTTGTAACATGATTGTATTTTGGGAGATGGTGCTTCTTTATACAAACTGTTGTCGCGACTGAGACATAAATACTTTGTAGCATAACTCATCATCCTTTCAAAAATATTTTATCCAGATGCTCTGTTCCCTTGTAACAACAGGAAAGTTATTTGGTTTTTACATAGTTACAGATAATACATTGGCTAGATCTGACCTACTTAGGCTGAATACTTTTTTTCCCTTCTTGAAGCCAAGAAATGTATTTCTTCGTAACTATAATCGTTAGCATTTTGCTTGATCCACATACTGGAAGACTGTTCTGTGACGCAGATGATAAATCCATAGTTTTGAGGTTTATAAGTGTCTATGACAGATATGGAAACCCTGGTGGCATACTGGTTAAGAGTTCAGCTGTTAACCAAAAGGTCAGCAGTTGGAATCCACCAGGCACTCCTTGGAAACCCTATGGGGCAGCTCTACTCTGTCCTATAGAGTCACTATGAGTCAGAATCAACTTAACAACGGCTTTCGTTTCAGTTTATGACAGATATAGGTCCCTAGGTGGCACAAATGGTTTGTGTTTGGCAGTTCGAACCCACCCTTTGGTACCATGGAAGAAAGGCCTGGCAATTTGCTTCTGTAAAGATTACAGCCAAGAAAATCCTATGGAGCAGTACTACTCTATAACACATTGGGTCACCATGTTTCAGAATTGACTCAAGGGCAACAATGGGCTTGTTGTTGCTTTTTTTGTTTGTTTGTTTATGACCAAACCAAAAATCACACCTGTTGCTGTGGACTTGATTCCGACTTATAGAGACCCTATAAGACAGAGTAGAACTGGCTCAAAGAGTTTCCAAGGAGCTCCTGGTGGATTCAAACTATGACCTTTTGGTTAACAGCCATAGCACTTAACCACTATGCCATCAGGGTTTCCATGGCTTATGATATACTGAAATTCTTAATTTCTATCTCAAAGTCGGATTCAGATCCCCTCTGAAAGATCTCATTGTCCTGTTCACCTACTTTTCCTTTTTCCAGACTAAAGATCAAGAAGAGGTCCCCCCTGCCCACTACCCTTCCTGCTGCCTTTTTCCTCAGGGCCAGGGTCCAGTTGAGAGATGTGCACCCATTTCCACTCCACAATCTGAAAGTGTCCCACCATCTAACGTGGTCACCTCCTGCCAATCTGGCCACCAGCTTCCGCCCACTTTCCGCAGACCGAGCTGCCAGCACACCTACCTGTGTTGGAGGGCCTTGGGGCTCCTGATTTACTGAAGAAAACTTTGAGATTTCAGACTCTCCAATGCTATCTTTGTCCATCTTCTGCCTTTAATGTGTTCTCACAGAGCCCCTACTCCAGCCACAGTGGGCACCCCACACACCAGTTTCCCCTCTGGGCCTTTGCTCCCGGATCGCCATCCGTCCCTGCTTCCAGGTCTGTTTAAATCCTCCCAGCATTTGAAAGCCCTCTCAAGGTTACCTGGTTACCTCTTCCAAGAAACCTTTCCAGACTTCTTTAGCCCCGATGCTTCATCTTTTCTGATTCCTTCCTTTTCTAAATACTGGAAACCTTACTGTTCCTGCTCCCAAATGAGCAATTAGTGCTATGGGTGGGGCTGGGGTGGGGGCCCAAAGAGAGAACAAACATGCATTGAGCTGTCGCGCAGACACTAGGTTGGATGCATGGCACATACATCAATCAGTTGTCACCGCCATTTCACACGTAGAAGCAGATCCTAGGGGAGGTCGTTATTTTCCTGTGGGTGTACAGCAGAGGCCGTTGTGCTTTGAATCCCAGTCTTCTGGCACCCAAGCTCATACTCTTTCTGTACACTATCTTAAGCACAGTAAAGGAGGACAGGAATCTTGTCCTTGACTCAGAATTTCTGATCATACATTCATTTGGTCAATACATATTGATCGAGCAATTACTGTGTGTAATTCACCATTGCATATGCTCTGAAGGAGTCTAATAGCAATAGCAGTAGCAGCACTAGCAGCAGCTGACACTTACACTGTACATACTGGGCACCAGATAGTGTTCTAAATAATTTACATGTTTTCTCTGCAACAATTCTTTTTTTTCTTTTTCTTTTTTTTCACTTTAGGGCCTTTCCATATACTCTCTCCCTGCCTGGTATTCTCCCTCTAATCCATTTAGCAGGCGAGCTCCAATCAGGGCTTTGAACTGGTTGGCTCCAGTATGAACCCCTGCTGAGAATTTGCATTTCCACCCCAGATATACTGAATCAGAATCTACGTTTTAAAAAGATCTCCAGGTGATTCTTACGTATAGTAAATTTTGAGAACCACTGCTTTACTAAGTGTTCTCTGAACTGGTCCCTAACCAGGGCATTAGCATCACCTGGAAACTTGTTAGAAATGGAAATTCTCAGCAGGGGTTCTAACCAGAATGTACCAAGCTGAAGCTCTGGCATCAACATATCCTCCAGCACTCCATATGCCCTTCAGGGGAGGTTATCTGGGTTCAAGTCCTGACTGTATTGATTCCTAGATACTGTATTTTTTTTTTTTTTTGAACTTAGGCAAGTACTTAAATTCTCTGCATCTCAGTCTATGAAATTAAAATAACCATGATAGGGTTGCTGTAAAATAATGCATGTAAGGAATGTAAATTAATACCTGGCATATGGTAACACCAAACCAAGCCTGTTGCCATGGAGTTGATTCCGTAAGTTCTTAATAAATGCTAGTTATTATTTCTCAGGGACATTCTCCCTGAACTAACTTCTGTGCAAACAATTCTCTGAGGTAGTTTTATGGACTGAATTGTGTCCCTACGAAATATGTGTTGAAGTCCTAACACTTGTACCTGTGGATGTGATTGTGTTTGGAAATAGGGGTTTTCCTTTGTTATGTTAATTAGAGTTTACCAGAACAGGGTGGGTCCTAAACCTAATCACTTCTGAGGTATAAAAGGAGCAGAATAGACAGAGACACATACAGGGGGGAGACAGATGCCAACGAACAACAAGGATTAAGAGACATTCATAGAAGGAACTGACACGCTGAGAGCTGATTTGAGCTTCTAGTCTCCAGAACTGTGAGAAAATAAATTTCTGTTCTTTAATGCAACTCCTATTACGGCAGCACTACGTAACTAAGGCAGGTAGGTTCTAGCGTTATGTCTTCTACACATGAGGAAAACTGAGATACAGAGAGGTTAAGGGTCTTGCTTAAGATGACACAATGGTCTTGCTTAATGGCCAGCACTGCCTATACACAATGCTGCACGACTCCTCAGACATATTGTTGTTGTTGTTGTTAGGTGCTGCCGAGTCAGTTCCGACTCATACAACAAAATGAAACACCTCACAGTCCTGTGCCATCATCACAATTGCAATCCTCAAACATAAAGGAGACATAACCCCTGCCCTCAAGGTGATAAGAAGAGCATGCTGCATCAGTTCATTCTTATTTCTATCAGTGAATAACTGCTTAGGACAATGAATAATAAGGATAAGTATTTTATTATTTATTCTATAAGATTTGGAATCAGGACTTTTTTTCATTCTCGTGCGTATTTTAAATAAATCTTCATTTAAACAGGTAGTTTTTTCCTTTACCTATAAAGGGCCAAACTTCAGAACTGAATTTCATATGCAAGCTTTCCCTAGGACATATCTAGGCTTGAGTAAATATTTATTCATTGGTTAATAGCAACATTCTTGAAGTTGGCAAAATCAACAAATGATGTCCGAAGTAAGCAGTTTCATCATCTAACTTCCAGTGGATCAATGATATTAATGAAGACCTTTTTGAGTATGAATGTTTTCCCCAAATTATTTGTGTGTATTATCCAACCCCAGCCAAGATAAAGGTTGACTACATAAGCTCTTGGTAAAAAGCTGTTAAATAAGTATCCATATTCACTGAAGTTCACAGAGGATACAGGCCTATTGAGTTTTTTTTCCCTCAAGGCTTGGAAGATATTGTCAAAGAAGAGGAGAGAGGTTTTCTCACTTCTGGCTGGAGAGTCATCCACACTTGGATTAATATGGCAGCTAGTGCATGGACTTCCAAGGTATTGTGAGAAATGTGCGAAGATCATTCTTTATCTCACCAAATGGCTCCAAAATCCCTTTGCTACCTAGGGATGTGTCTGTATTTACATGGGATTTCTAACTCGTATGTTTGGGCTCAATTTTTTGTGCTCGTTCTTGGGTGGCACACTTGGTTTCTGCTTGACTACTATCCTAAAGTTTGGCAGTTTGAACCTAACCCAATGGTAATTTGGAAGAAAGACATGGAGATCTGCTTTTGTAAAGATTATGTCAAGAAACTCCCTATGGAACAGTTCTACTATCTTACCCATGAGGTCTCCATGAGTCAGAATCAACTCAACAGCAACAGGTTCAGTTTCTTGGTTTTTACATAGGTAGTAATAACAATAAATACTTCAAGGATAAAATGAATATCCGTGTGGGTACATTGTTTTGTGTACGGAGGCTATTTTATTCTGTGACTTCCCGGGTTATGGGAAAGCTGTGAAGGATAGCCTGGCTGGGCTTTGTTAGAGTTAAGCAGTTGTGCACAGTACAAGCATTATTGAGAGGTAAACATGCCCATTCATTTTCTCCAAAAAGAACAGTCCTGTGGGAACTACCATGTCTGCTTCCATATCTACCATCATCTTCAATAGAGAAGAGGGATAGAAAGCTAACATTTATTAAGTATATAGTACCTGCCATGATTGCACCAGGCATTTGATGAACATTATCTTATTTAATTGCCCACAGGACTTTATGAGATAGGCTTATTATTGTATTCTCTTTAATAGAGAAAAAAACTGAGGTTCAGAGAGTAAATTTACCCAAGGTTAGCATAGTTACTGGCAACAAACCTAACCCTAGTTAATGTTAACAAACAAACAAAAAAAAGGACTGGGGCACCTATGACTGGGAAGAGGGTGTATTAAAAACAAACCCAAATTAATTTAGGGGTTCAAATATGTTACGAGTGTTTCACTCTCATTCTTACTCTCCTTCCCTCTTCTTCTCTGGCTCTGTATTCAGCTACATTTTCCTCTGTGGATTGGCCTCATTCCTTTCCTCATCACATGGACCTGCCTCATTTACTGGGAAGGTGGCTTTTTTTACCTCTATCTTCTCAGCTTAGTCACTCCAGGAGAAAGAGAGCTTTTCTCTTCTAATGTCCAAAATCACTTGAGAGAAAGGGCTTTGATTGACCTGCTTGGGATACGTGCCAATTTCTAGGTCTGTCACTGCATCCAGGGCAGTGGGATACTGTGATTGGTCAGGCTTGGGTCAGGTGAGGTGCTCCTTCTAGTGGGATGTGTGTGTGTGTGTGTGTTTATGTGTGTGTCTGTGCACACATGCACACACATATGACTTTATAGCACATCAGAAAGAATTGGGGAAAATGTTTTGACTACTAAAGACACAAGCTACCACAGTCCATTCAGCTAGTAAATGGCACAGTTGACCTCAGAACCTACTATACAGCTACAGTAGTCAAAACAGCCTGGTACTGGTACAACAACAGATACATTGACCAATGGAACAGAATTGAGAACCCAGATGTAAACCCATCCGCCTGTGGTTCCCTGATCTTCGAGAAGGGCTCAAAGTCAATTGAATGGGGAAAAAACAATCTTTAATAAAAGGTGCTGTCAAAACCAGATGCCCATCTGCAAAAAAATGAAACAAGGCCCATACCTCAGACCCTACACAAAAACTCATTCAGAATGGATCAAAGACCCAAATATAAAGCCAAAAAGTATAAAGTTGATAGAAGAAAAAAATAGGATCAAAGCTACAGGCCCTAATACATGGCATAAACAGCATATAAACCATAACCAACAGCACACAAATGCTGGAAGATAAACTAGATAACTGGGATCTTCTAAAAATTAAACACGTTCATCAAAAGACTTCACCAAAAGAGTAAAAAGAGAACCTACAGACTGGGAAAAATTTTTTGGCTAATACAAATCAGACCAAGGACTAATCTTTAAACTCTATAGGAAAATCTAGTACCTCTACAACAAAAAGACAAACAATCCAATTAAAAAATGGGAAAGGGAAATGAACAGACACTTCACGAAAGAAGACATTCAAGAGGCCAATAGACACATGAAGAAATGCTAGCCATCTCTAGCCATTACAGAAAGCAAATCAAAACCCTAGCATTACTGGCATGAATCAAAAAAAAAAAAAAAAACAGTAGATAACAAATGTTGGAGAGGCTTGGGAGATCGGAACTCTTCTGCTCTGCTGGTGGGAATGCAAAATAATACAACCATTTTGGAAAATGAAACGGTGCTTCCGTAGAAAGCTAGAAATAGAAATACCATACAGTCCAGCAATCCTACTCCCAGGAATATATTCTAGAGAAATAAGAGTCATCACATGAATAGATATATGCACACTCATGTTCACTGAAGCATTGTTCACAATAGCAAAAAGATGGAAACAATCTAGATGCCCATCAACAAACGAATGGATAAACAAACTGTGGCACCTACACACAATGGAGTATTACACAATGATAGCGAATAATGAAGAATCTGTGAAGCATCTCCTAACATGGATGCATCTGGAAGGCATTATGCTGAGTGAAATAAGTCAATCACAAAAGGACAAATATTGTATGAGACCATAACTGTAAAAACTCATGAAAAGGTTTATACACAAAAAGAAACAATCTTTGATGGTTATGAGGGAGGGGAGGGGTGGGGATGGGAAAACACTAAACAATAGAATGGATAAGTGGTAACTTTGGTGAAAGGTAAGACAGTACACAATGCTGGGGAAGCCAGCACAACTTGTACAAGGCAAGGTCATGGAAGTACCATAGACACATTCAAACTCCCTGAGGGATGGAACTGGTGGACTGAGAGCTGTGAGGACTCTGGTGTCAGGGAGCATCTAGCTAAATTGACATAACATAGTTTATAAAGAAAATGTTCTACATTCTACTTTGATGAGCAGCGTCTGGGGTCTTATAAGCCTGTGAGCAGCCATGTAAGGTACTCCACTGGTCTCATCCCTTTGGGAGCAAGTGAGAATGAACAAAACTAAAGACACAAGGGAAAGATTAGTCTAAAGGACTAAGCGAACACAACCAACATGGCATCAATCAGAATGAGTCCAGTACAAGGAGATGGTGCTCGGCTACCACCATTGACTGCTCTGACATGGATCACAATAGAGGGTTCTGGACAGAGCTGGAGTCAAATGCAGAACAAAATTCTAACTCACACACCCACACAAAAGACCAGACTTACTGGCCTGACATAGACTGGAGAAACCCTGAGAGTATGGCCCCCAGACACGCTTTTAGCTCAGTAATGAACTCACTAGCGAGGTTCCCCCTTCAGCCAAAGATTGGACAGGGCCATAAAACAAAATGAGCCTAAAGGGGCACACCAGCCCAGGGGCAAGGACCAGAAGGCAGGAGGGGACAGGAAAGCTGGTAATAGGGAATCCAACGTCGAGAAGGGAGAGTGCTGACATGTTGTGCTATTGTTAATCAATGTCATAAAACAATATGTGTACTAACTGTTTAATGAGAAGCTAGTTTGTTCTGTAACCTTCATCTGAGTACAATTAAAAAATATATATGTATTTCTGGAAAAAATAAATAAAGAGTAATGATCTTGTTTAAAAAGTCATCTATATGAGGTCAGATAGTCAAAACTTACTCTAAAGCAAAGGCGAGGTAAGGAGGCAGGAATATTAGAGTAGTTGAAATGGTACAACCAGAACAGAATGAATGAGAATGATGACATATTGTGAAAAATGTAACCAATATCATTGAACAATTTGTGTAGAAATTGTTAAATAGGAGTCTAATATGCTGTGTAAACTTCTACCGTAAACAAAATAAAATAATATTTAAAAAATAATAACTAAATAACTAAACCAAAAACCAAACCAAACCCAGTGCCGTCGAATCGATTCCGACTAATACCAACCCTATAGACAGAGTAGAACTGCCCCATAGAGTTTCCAAGGAGAACCTGGCGGATTCGAACTGCTGCCCCTTTGGCTAGCAGCTGTAGCGCTTAACCACTACACCACCAGGGTTCCCAACTAAATTACTGGTGGCTTTAAAATTAAAGCTTAACATAAGTAGTTTGAGCTCCACTTACTCTTAAAAAATATTTTTGTCAGTAGATATCCAAAGTCTCTAAAGACAGTTACAGATTTGTTTAAAAAAAAAATGACTGTTTAAATTCAGTCATATAACTTATTGCTCAAGGGACTAATTAAGATAAATAAGATTCCCCCTCCATCACACTTGCTTGGGTAGTAGCGTAGAGCACAACAGTAAAAAATTAAGACTTAAAATTCTCCTGAGAGGTGATGCTACCTCAGTTTATAGGAAAAAAATGTTGCTTTGTGGATTATTACTTAACAAAGCAATCATAAATTACAGATATAATTATTATACAAATCTTTTCACAGAAATTTATTTTTGTTTGATAATTAATTTTCAGACAGCTTCAGAATCTAAAAGGGTAGGGTTTTTTTGTTTGTTTTTAGGGGAAAGTAATTTCAGATTGTAGTTACCACTATTCTTGATGTTTTTGGTGTGCAAATGTTTTTAAATTGAAAGCTTTCTCTCTAAGAATTGTTGTTCTGAGTATGTACCCAAGCGTAATAAGATGAGACAGACTGAGCAGCCTCCTGGGCAGTCGTGGACACCTTGAAATAGGGTTTGGCAACTTTTTAAGCTGTCTTTCCATTGCAATGCTTGTTTAAAAAGAATGTCAGAAATGATGAGTTCGGTAGCTTTTGAGATGGGCTGAGTAAGATGAGCACAGCCAGGAAATTAATAGGCAATATAAAATAACTAAAAAATTTTACCACTTTTTGTCAAGGCAGAAAATGTTTTCATGAAAAACGACTCTTCAGCCATGGTTAGGTAGGATGTTAGCAAACCAGGCTCTAAGAACTGAGACTATTCTGGAGAAATCCTTAACCCAGTATATTTGGGTCAGTTTCAAAGCAAACTAAGAGCGTAGCTCCTCACTCATCTGCCAGTTTGTTGTACTGTGGTGGCTTGTGTGTTGCTGGAAGCTATGCCACTGGTATTCAAATACTAGTAGGGTCACCCATGGTGGACAGATTTCAGTTGAGATTCCAGACTAAGAATGACTAGGTAGAAGGAGCTGGTGGTCTACTTCTGAAAAAAATTAGCCAGTGAAAACCTTATGAATAGCAGTGGAACATTGTCTGATATAGTACCAGATGATGAGCTCCTCAGGTTGAAAGGCACTCAAAATACAACTGGAGCTGGTCCGCAAAGTAGAGTCGACCATAATGACATGGATGGAGTAAAGCTTTCAGGACCTTCATTTGCTGATATGGCATGACTCAAAATGAGGAGAAACAGCTGCAAATATCCATAAATAACAGGAAGATGAAAGGTACAAAGTATGACTCTAAGAAAACTGGAAATCATCAAAAATGAAATGGAATACATAAACACCAATAAGCTTAGGCATTAGTAAGCTGAAATGGTCTGGCATTGACCACTTTGAATTGGACAACCTTATGGTCTACTTTTCCAGTAATGACAAGCTGAAGAGAAATGGCATTGCATTCATTGACAGCAAGAACATTTATTTTAACTTCTATTGTGAAGCACAACAGCGCCCTCCAAAAAACCAAACGTGTTGCCATCGAGTTGATTCCAACTCATAGCGACCCTATAGGACAGAGCAAAACTGTCCCATAGAGTTTCCAATGAGCACCTGGTGGATTTGAACTGCTGACCTTTTTGGATAGCAGCCACAACTCTTAACCATTATGCCACCACGGTTTCCACAACAGTGTCAATGATAGGAAAATATCCATATGCCCCAAAGAAAGACCAGTTAATATGCCGTTGTTCACATTTACACACCAACCACCAAGGCCAAAGATCAAGAAATTTAAAGTTTTTACCAACTCCTGCAGTCTGAAATTGATCAAATTTGCAATCAAGATTCATTGATAATTACTGGTGATTGGAATGCAAAAGTTGGAAACAAAAAGAATCAGTAGTTGGAAAACATGACCTTGGTGAGAAAAACAATGCTGGAGATTGCGTGATGGAATTTTGCAATACCAACGACTTCTTCATTGCAAATACCTTTTTTAAACAACATAAATGGCTACTATGTATGTGGACCTTGCTGGGTGAAATATACAAGAATCAAATTGACTACATCTATGGAAAGAGACTATGGAAAAGCTCAGTCAGAACAAGGCCAGGGGCCAACTGTGGAAGAGACCATCAATAGCTCATATGCAAGTATAAGCTGAAGTTGAAGAAAATTAGAACAAGCCCACAAAAGCCAAAGTACAACCTTGAGTACACCCTACTTGAATTTAGAATCTCAAGAATAGATTTGACACATTGAATACTAATGACTGAAGATCAGACAAGTTGTAGAATGACATCAAGGACATCATACATGAAAAAAGCAACAAGTCCTTAAAAAGACGGGAAAGAAAGAAAAGACCAAAATGGATATCAAAAGAGACTCTGAAACTTGCTCTTGAATATCAGGTAGCTAAAGCAAAAGGAAGAAATGATGACTTAAAAGAGCTGAACAGAAGGTTTCAAAGAGACTCTTGAGAAGACAAAGTATTATAATGACATATGCAAAGATCTGGAGACAGAAAACCAAAAATGAACACACTAGGCATTTCTCAAGCTGAAAGGACTAAAGGAAAAATTGGACCCTAGAGTTACAATATTGAAGGACTCTATGGGCAAAATAAAAATAAAAATGTAGCCCTGGTGGTGCAGTGGTTAAACATTCACAGCTGCTTACCAAAAATTCAGCAGTTCAAATCCACCAGCCACTCCTTGGAAGCCCTATGGGGCAGTTTTACTCTTTCCTGAGTTGAAATCGACTTGATGGCAGTGAGTTTTTTATGGGCAAAATACTGAACAACTCAGGAAGCATCTAAATAAGATGGAAGGCAGGGATGGTGGTCTGGGGACCATGGTTTAAGGAGACATCTAGGCCAATTGGCAAAACAAAGTTTATTAAGAAAATGCTCTGCATCCCACTTTGGTGAGTGGAGTCTGGGGTCTTAAAAGCTAGCAAGTGGCCATCTAAGATGCATCAATTTGTCTCAACCCACCTGGAGCAAAGCAGAATGAAGAACACCAAAGACACAAGGAAAATATTAGCCCAAGAGACAAAAAGGGCCACATAAACCAGAGACTCCATTAGCTTGAGATCAGAAGAACTAGATGGTGCCCAGCTACTACCACTGACCGCCCTGACAGGGAACACAGAAGACAGTCCCTGACAGAGCAGAGAAAAGTGGGGTGCAGAACTCAAAGTCTAGGAAAAAGACCAGACTTAATGGTCTGGCTGAGACTGGAGGGACCCCAGAAGACATGGCTTCCAGACTCTTTGTTAGCCCAAAACTAAAACCATTCCCAAAGTCAGCTCATCAGACAAAGATTAGACTGAACTATAAGATATAAAATGATACTTATAAACAGTGTGCTTCCTAGGTCAAGTAGATACATAAGACTAAATGGGCAGCTCCTGTCTGGAGCTGAGATAAGAAGGTAGAAAGGGACAGGAGCTGGTTGAATGGACGTAGGAAATCCAGGGTGGAGAGGAGGAATGTGCAGTCATATTACAGGGAGAGCAACTAGGGTCGCATAACAATGTGTGTATAAATTTTTGTATGAGAGACCAACTTGAACTGTAAAATTTCACTCAAAGCGCAATTAAAAAAAAGAAGATGGAACAAATACAGAGTCACTGTACCAAAAATAATTGGTCGATGTTCAATCATTTCAGGAGGTAGCGTATGATCAAAAACCAATGGTACTGAAGGAAGAAATCCAAGCTGCATTGAAGGCATTGATGAAAAACAAGGTTCCAGAAATTGATCAAATACCAATTGAGATGTTTCAACAAACGGATGTAGCGCTGGAAGTGCTCACTTGTCTATGCCAAGAAATTTGGAAGACAGCTACCTGGCCAACCAACTGGAAGAGATCCATGTTTATGCATATTCCAAAGCAAGGTAATCCAACAGAATGTGGAAATTATCAAACAATATCATTAATATCACGCACAAGTAAAATTTTACTGAAGATCATTCAAGAGTGGTTGCAGCAGCACAGCCACAATGATTCAAGCCAGAAATTTAATCCAGATTCAGAAGAGGTTGTGGAACTAAGGATATCATTGCTCATGTCAGATGGATCCTGGCTGAAAGCAGAAATACCAGAAAGATGTTTACCTGTGTTTTATTGACTATGCAAAGGCATTCCACTGTGTGGATCATAACAAATTATGGATAACATTGCGAAGAATGGGAATTCCAGAACACTTATATTGTGCTCATGAGGAACCTGTACATAGACCAAGAGGTAGTCTTTTGAAAAGAAAGAGGGGCTACTACATGATTTAAAATCAGGAAAGGTGTCTCATGGATTGAAATGTGTCCTCCAAAAATATGTGTATCAATTTGGCTAGGCCATGATTTCCAGTATTGTGTGATTATCCACCATTTTGTCATCTGATGTGACTTTTTCTATGTGTTGTAAATGCTATCTCTAGGATGTTAAAGAGATGGGATTAGTGGCAGTTATGTTAATAAGGCAGGACTAAATCTACAAGATTAGATTTTGTCTTAAGCAACTCTTTAGAGATATAAAAGAGAGAAGCGAGCAGAGAGACAGGAGGACTTCATACCACCAAGAAAGCATTGCTGGGATAAAGGCATGTCCTTTGGACCTCGGGTTCCTGCACAGAGAAGCTTCTAGACCAAGGGAAGACTGATGATAAGGACTTTCCCACAGAGCCAATAGAGTAAGGAAACCTTCCCCAGGAGCTGGCACCCTGAACTGGGACTTCTAGTCTACTAGACTGTGAGGGAATAAACTTCTGTTTGATAAAACCGTTATAGCAACACTAGATAACTAAGACAGTGTGCGTCAGGGTTATATTCTTTCACCATACTCATTCAATCTGTCAGCTGAGCAAAAAATCCAAGAAACTGGGCTACATACAGAAGAACAGGGCATCAGGGTTAGAGGAAGACTCATTAACAACCTTTGTTATGCAAATGACACAACCTTGCTTGCTGAAAGCAGAGAGGACTTGAAGCACTTACTGATGAAGATCAGAGCCTATGGCCTTCAGTATGGATTACGCTTTACCATAAAGAAAACAAAAATCCTCACAACTGGACCAAAAAGCAACGTCATGATAAACGGTCAAAAGGTTGAAGTTGGTGGCTTGCGTGTTGCTATGATGTTGGAAGCTATGCCATCAGTATTTCAAATACATGTAGTATCACCTGTGATGGACAGGTTTCAGTGAAGTCTCCAGAACCAGACTAGGAAGCAAGGCTTGGCAATCTATTTCTAAAAATTAGCCAGTGAAAACCTTATGGATCACAACAGAACAATGATTCACTTGCTTTGGACTTGTCATCAGGAGGGGTTTTAATAGAGACCCCATATGACAAAGTAGAACTGCTCCTTAGGATTTTCCTGGCTGTAATCATTATGGAAGCAGATTGCCAGGCCTTTCTTCCATAGTGTGGTTGGTGGATTCAAACCACTGACCTTTAGGTTAGCAGCTGATTGCAAACCATTTATACCACACAGAAACCTCAAACTCCCCTCAGAAGCCTTAAAATATGTATTTTCATTAACAGATTTTCACTCATGTAATAAGCACTACATTCTTTATATAACTAAAGTACATGTTTATAGCCATATATCAGATAACCCTAACAACATGATATTTATGATTAGTCCTTAGAGACAAATAGATCAATAATAAGGATTAGGAATCTGAGGTGAAAATATCTGCTCATTTCTAGTCTCTGGCATAAAATCCCTGGTACTCTGAAGGACTCTATAGATGGGTTTTAAAAGTATAAAACTGGCTAAATTAGTGCGTCTTTGTTGTTTCTCTCTGTGTCCTTAGCACCCAGCACAGTGCCTGGCTCAGTGATAAACATACATATTTTTTAATAAATATGAGTAAATAAAAGAATAAATTAATGAATGAATCCTTGACTCGATATAAATAATGTAAAGTTTGGAACAGACTTGACAGCAACAGTGTGGTTTTTGGTTTGATGGGAGTTTGGCTCTTAAAAAAGTAATCTTTGTACCTTCCAATCTTAGAGAATAGAGTATACACTTCTTTTGGTCTCTCAGATGTAGAATGTTTAGAATTCTTATCTGTCTTTACTGAAATAAAACTAATTGGGGGAAAATGGAACAATCCATTGTAGTATAAACCAGGAGTGACTAAAGTAAATTAACTGCCTATTTCCTGAATAGATTTTAAACTGTGGTTTCATGACTCATGAGACAACGAGGCAATGAGGCAAGGTTGAATAAACATGAGATTCCAGAAGTGATGGAGGTACTGAGCTGCAGAGGGAGTGGGATGTCACATAAGGAATATGCAAGATAACGTGTATTTGTAGTGTAAAAGCCTGTCCTAGCATGGTTCAGACTGACCCACAGCCTGGTCTTTTCTCCTGTAACTGAGGTGGTTTCCCAAGTGTCAGCCAAGCTAGACAACAGAGTCTTGCCAGCCAGACCCTGTTTTTTCCTGGCTTGGGGAGGCTGCCATCCACTCCAGCCCAGAAAGTGAAACCTTAAATGAGTCTTCATTTGGAAGGTTATAAAATTACTGGAAAGAGAATTTGGACCGGTGCCCTGGGCCTTTTCAGAATTTTACAAAACTGAAGTCCTAAGACTTTTTCAGCAGTTGGCCCTACTGGATAGGTCAGAAACCTCTTCCATCTGATTTTGACTGCAGGCTTTGTATCCTTAATTTTTACCGTAACTTTAATCAATTCAGGCAACCAATCAGGTGGCAGACGGATAGAGAAAACCAGCAAACACACATAAATACACAAAACAAACAGAAGGTGATTTTTAGTTTATTTTATCTATCTGCTGGGGCATTTATGTTCGCTTGTATGCTACAGGAGATTGGATGTTTGTGGGCTCTGTTGTTGGGGAGCAGGTCTCTAGCCTTTTCCATCCATTTTGGGTTACTGTACCATTCTGAAGAATAATTACCCCAACTTGCCTTTCAATCTAAGAGATACCGCCTAAAAGTTCTCTATTGTATCCCCATTGCCTAAAACACAGACTTACATGCTTTAGTTAGGCATTTAAAACCCCCTGTAAAAAGCGGCCTCTAAATACCCTTTATGCCTTTAACAATATAGTTCTTATGAACCTGCTTTACACTAAACAGCGTGCTTGGTGCTGGTATTAAAGAAAACTGTGGAATTACTCTACTATAACTGACCAGCTAAAGATAGGCACTTTCAAATCTTCTTATAATATTGTGGAATCAAACTTATATTAAAAATAGATATTTTACTTTTATTTCAAGAGGGCTTTTCTTATCCATGAACTTAAAGTTTCCCAGTTCAAAATTAATCTGCCAGCATTTGTTTTTCTTTCTTACCAGAAGTGGCAAATGCACTTTTCTTCCCTGTTCCAAAGAGCAAAAAAAAAAAGAGCAGATCATAACAAAACAATTAACCTCTGATTAAATGAGAAAGACTCAGACTTCTTTGCCGGGCGTCTCAGGACAGCAGGTGGGTGGAGGGGCAACTCTTCCCCGAAGCTACCTTTTGAATGTTAACTCAGTAGCCGCTAACTACTTCATCACCATGGAAACCTTAATTCTTTAAGCTAAAGTTAAGTCTCCGTTTTCTCCAATTTGCAAGTTGTTTATTAAATCATATAACAATCAAATATTGTGTTATTCATTTGAATTAATACCTGATTATAATTTAACAATATTATTGAGGAAATGTTCCAGCTCTTAAAAAAATTAGTTAATTTTACTATGGTGAAAATATACACAACAAAGCCTTTACCAATTTGACAATTACCACACGTACACCTCAGTGATACTGATTACATTCTTCATGTTGCACAACTTTTGTCACTATCCTTTTCCAAATTATTTCACCACCATTAACATAAACCCAATGCCTTCAAAGAAAAACCACCCCTTCCCCCTTCCCTCCCAACCCTGGTAGAACTGGTAACCACTGATAATCTTTGGTTTCTATATATTTGCTTATTTCATATAAGTGAGATCATACAGTATTTGTTTTTTTTGTAACTGACTTATTTCCTCACTTTGGTGTTTTCAAGGCTCTTCCATGTTGTGGTGTGCATCAAGACTTCATTTCTCTTTGTAGCTGAGAAATATTTCAGTGTACGTGTATAGTGTATACATGTTTTGTTAATCCATTCATATGTTAATGGACATTTAGGTTGTTTCCACATTTTGGCTGTTGTGAAAAGCGCTGCAATTAACACTGATGTACAGATTTCTGTTTACATTCCTGCCTTCACTTCTCCTGAATATGTACCTAGGTTTGCGATTGCTGGGTCATGTGATAGTTCTATGTTCGACTTTTACAGGAACTGCTGAACTGTTTTCTATAGTGGCTGTACCATTTTACATTCCTACCAGCAACTGGATGAGGGGAAATTTTCTGGCTTCTCTCGACGGCACTGGGTTTCTGGGTAACACAACCATTAATGTAATCTTCTGAGTTTAGCAATAGAGGAAAAATCTGTATATCTTTGGTGATGTCTGGACCTCATAGCTCCTACAATTATTCCACTGTGATAATGGAATCCCCTTTCTCCTTTGAATTATGGTGTTGGCAAAGAATATTGAATATACCATGGACTGACAAAAGAACAAACAAATCTGTACTGAAAAAGCACAGTCAGAATGCTCCTTAGAAGCAAGGGTGGTGAAATTTCAACTCATGTAATTTTTTGCATGTTATCAGGAAGGATCAGTCCCTGGAGAAAGGACTTGGTAAAGTAGAGGGTCAGCAAAAAAGAGGAAGACCCTCAGCTAGATGGATTGACCCAGTGGCTGCAAGAATGGGCTCAAGCATAACAATGATTGTGAGGATGGCTTAGGACCAGGTACTGTTTCATTCTGTTGTATATAATGTTGCTATGAGTCTGAACTGACTCGGTGGTACCTAAAAACAACTCCTCCTAGGGATTTTAGCCTAATTACTGCCATCACTGACCTCAGCGGACAAGGGTTCTTACACCTTCAAAGCTCTGGACTAACTAGATAAAACCCAGCTGAGATCATGCTGGAACATTAAAATAAGACTTTATTAAACACTTACTGAAATCAAAAGAGAAACAATCAGAGAGCAATGTAAAAACAAAAAAACACCAAACTGCTCCTCGAGTCAATTTCAAATCATGGCAGCCCTAAGTGTGTCGGAGAATAGTGATCCACAGAATTTTTTCTTCCTCAACAATTTTTATATGTATGCTTCAATGACATTTATTAAATTTTTTGAGTTGTGCAAACATTTTTGCTATCTTTCTCCAAATTATTTCCATAGGGTTTTCAGTGGCTGATTTTTGTTTTTTTTCTGGAAGTGGATCACCAGAACTTCCTCCCAAAGTAACTCCAGATGGATGCGAACCACCAACCTTTCATTTAGCAGCTGAGTGTATTAACTGCCTGCATCATTCAGGGACTCCAAAGATTAGCATACACTAGAAAAAATGATTTACAAGGTAGATTCTGTTCCTGTTCACTTGTAGTTTCCTTCGGTGATAACCCTCTGTCAGGTAGTCGTTTGACTGTTCAGGGTAGGAAAAAAAAAAAATTGAAGCCACCCCTAATTATTAATGCTACCAGTTTATTGAACAAATTGGATTCTAGGTGCAAGAAGACTGCTACTTTGTTCTTTCTGACCACTCTTCATTAAATTCACCTTGTTGAATAACCCTTTCACTGCCCCTCGATGAAGTTCCATGATGTTTCTGATTATTCTGAAACATTAAAAGGTCCAGTTCTGTCTGATCACATTATTTCACTCTTATTCAGTTTAAGGTTTTCTCTTCCCTCAACTCAGCCACATTTGGGCTTGGAAGACTGCATTTAAAAGGGGTTAGAATCATTGGTTGAATCATGGCAAAGCCCTGGGTAGTGCTAATGGTTAAGCACTTGGCTGCTAACCAAAATATTGGTGGTTCAAGTCCACCCTGAGTTGCCTCAAAGAAAAACCTAGTGTTCTATTCTGAAAAATCAGCCATTGGAAACCCTACAGAGCACAGTTCCACAGTTCTTCTTGCACACATGTGGCCCACATTAGTCAAAATTCACTCAGTAGGAGCTAGATTTTTTACTAAGTTTGGCATCTTCTGTTTTTTTTCAGTGTCTCTCCCTCTGCTCTTTCTCCTTCACTCTTTAGGGCATGTAGCTCCTCTGGGTTCAGAGCAGAAAAGATAGGAGACAGAAGGGGTTCTTACTCACAAGTTCTTACTTAAAAGAGCACAGATGTATTTGGTGTTGATACCCTTTGGATGTGGCTGAATCAAAATGATGATTTTTGTTATTGTTGTTAGGGAGTCTATTGTGATTATTTGGAGGTCCCAGCTCAATTCCTTTGACATGGTACATAATTCCTGCTGTTAACTGCTTGCAGTCTTCCTCCAAAGCCCAGGGATTTGGATGACTCCCCTGCTGCAGCCTCTTCCGCTTCCAGGCCTTCCTTCCTCTTCAGCAGAGGAAGGATGACTCAGGATGACTCAGTCCAGCTTCATTTTGTAGGGTCCACAACCAATCCAATGGCAATTCACATATCCTTGAAAATACAGGACATTTTCAAGGCTGACTAATTGCCTTTCTTTTCAGGAAAGAGATCAGTATTAGCCCCCTTATCCCTCAAATCGCAGGTATCACATTGTTAAAACAAAAATCATATTGTCAATAATATAAATTGATTTGAAGTGTATTTAATACATGATTAGCAAATCAAGCTATACTTCTGGCTACCCATTGCTGTCGAGTTGATTCTGATTCATAATGATGTTGTGGGGGAAAAAAATCACAAAATTTAGTAAAGTAAAAAAAAAGTTTTATTCAGCATATATTCAAAAAGGCAAAAGTTGGAAGTGGACAAGTGTGCTGCCAGTGCCATGTCTGCCCAAATCCAAGGAAATATTACAGAACAGATAAAAGCGGGAAAATGACAAGCATGCTGCTAGATCCATGTCTGCTCAAGTTCAAGGAACTATTACATAATAGGCAAGAATGGAAAAATGGACTAGCATGCTGCCACAGCCATGTCTGCCTGAGTCCAAGGAAAGTTACAGAGCCATCAGTATACATTAACATTACAAATGGGGAAAACCATTGAAAGCTTCACCTTTTAACAGATTGGCTAGAAATTGTGATCCTACATTTTGAATTGTCTTTCTTAACAATCATTGGTACAAGTTTTAAAAGTACTGGTCAGAGGGTCTTCACTGGTCCAACAAATTTTCTATTCACGAAATGCTAATAGAAAAAGATGAGAGTGGAAAGTCTTTTGTGTTCTGTTTCAATGGTTTATATGAAAGGTTCCCTAAAATATATTTTCCAAGATTATTCCAGCTATTGTCTTTATGTCTTAGGGCCCAGTCGATGAGTCCTTGTGAGACCTTGTGAGCCCAGCTCCAGCTGGGTCACATTCTCTGTGCTCAAGGGAGGAAATAATGACTCCAATATTATTTCTTAAGTCAACGACCCTGTTGAACAGAGTAGAACTGCCCCATAAGGCTTCCAAGAAGCAGCTGGTGAATTTGAACTGCCGACTTTTTGGTTAGTACACTGAGCTCTTAACCACTGCACCATGAGGGCCCCCACTTCTGACTAGAGAGTCAAAATGTTCCAAAGATGAGAGAACTTCCAATGATCCTTATAACCAATTTTATAGACATTGCAATGGAAACAGGGCCAGAACAGTGTTTGCATAAAAAACAGCTTCCAGTCAGACCCTGGAGTATCTGTTTCTCAAAACTGACAGCACATAGATAATTCTTCAAAAGTCCTTAATGCCCAAGGCAAAACGGAATTTACTACTCAGCAGAAATATTGTTTGACTTAAAAGTGACTGCCAGGAGGCCAGTCTGCTCAAGGCTCAAGGTTCAAAAGAACATTTCAGGGCAATGGCCTGGGTGGGTCACCCCAATCTCCATGGAATCCAGAAACTGGGATTCCATAAAAATTACAAACTGTTTCACAACACATTAATCTATCCACAGTGATTATCTTCCATAGCTTGCGATGAGGGCGGAACGTGACACACCAGCAACTCACTCCAAAGGAATCCTTATTACTGCCATATTTAAATTATTTGAAACCTTTCAAGTAAATTCCTCTATTCATTTAGTCTGACAAGTGATGGGCTAAGGCTAGCAGAATCCACTTTAAAATCTCTTAGCCTTCCCTGCATAGATGGCCCCACCCTTTGATTTAAGATATGAAGGTGCTACAAGGAACTGTGTCCCTGCTCAGTGTGGCTCAGTCCAGGGGCCAAATAAGAGACTGAGTTAGGGAGACAAAAGGCAGCTTTTTTGGTTGGCTAAGCAAGTAGATATAGGGTCACTAGGAGTCGGAATCAACTCGACGGCACTGGGTTAGGCAAGTAGATAGTCAATGCTAAGTGCCACCCAAGACTGCCTACCTGAGGTGTGTCAGGGGAAGGGTTTTATGGGATTAAGTGCAGGAAGTGGGAGTACATCTCTATTTGGCAGGCTGGGGCTCTATAAATTTTGATTTAAAGAGCCAGATCTATTTTCATTCTCTGTGCAGGCACACTGGATGGGGTCAGTGGTTTATTGCTGGTCAGTCTTCTCACTGTTTAATTAGGTCCATGCTGTCTTTTCCTTTTCTGAGAAAGGTTCCATATTCTTCCAGATTGGGCAGGTCACCTAAGACATAAAGCTGTGTCAGGAACTGCTTCCCACTGGTTTCTTTTGTCACCTAGTTCGAGGAAGTCTCTGCAGGGAAACAACTTCAAGAAATAGGGTGGAAGCAGAGCAGGAACTACCTTGTGAGTCCCGTCATAAAGGCACTTGGTGATTATTTTTTAGTTCTCTGTTATTGAGCCCTCACCTGAAACTGGGAGAAAACAGAAAATGTTACATTTATGTTGTGGTAAAGTTACTGAAAGCAAAATCTACTCCTGACTCAGAAAACCTCTCCAGAAAAAAAGAGAGAAAGAAAGATTTTATTATTGACTAAGCATTCAACCAGAATGTGATGTATCACAGGCAATCCATTAAAGTGATTGCAAAAACAGAAAGGAATCTTACTCTTTGTATAGCTGAGTGGATATAACTCAATCCATCCATTTTTTAAAGATAAAATGGCCAATTTTCTAGAATCTTTATGTTGTTGTTAGGTGCCATCAAGTAGGTTCCAACTCATAGTGACCCTATGTACAATAGAACGAAACACTGACAGGTCCTGAGCCAAATAGATGAGGTAGATTTGCAATTTGGGGCCACCTGAGGCTAGGCTCATTTTCTTCCAGGAAATGGGAAGATAGGGACAGATTACAAGTTATATTTAAAAGAGGTGGATTCCAGGTCCTTGAGGAGGACTTTTCAGAAAAACAAAGAATTTAAAACCTTTTATTTTCAATTTATAACATCTTATTACATTGCCCAGGGGGTGTTATAACAAATTTCCCTGGGTGGTGCAACCAGTTAAGTGCTCAAGTACTAGCCCAAAGGTTGGCTGTTGGAACCCACCCAGGCGCATCTAGGAAGATACGCTGGGCGATCTGCTTCTGAAAGATTACAGCCTTGAAAACCTTATGGAGAAATTCTGCTCTACACACATGAGACAACTACCAACTTGTGTCAAGAGAGGGAGGCCCTTGAAGAATTGGGCAGCCACTTCCCTGTGATTTAGAGAATAATATTGGAATCATTATTCCCTGTCCTTGTGGATACAGAATGTGACCCAGCTGGAGCTGGGCCCACAAGGACTCACAAAGACACATCAACAGGGCCCTGAGGTAGAAAGATGACAGCTAAAATAATCTTGGAAAATACACTTTAGGGAACCTTTCACATAAGCCAATCAAACAGAACACGAAAGACTTTCCACTCTTAACTTCTTCTATTAGCATTTAGTAAATAGAAAATTTGTTGGACCAGTGAAGGCCCTCCTGACTAGTGTTTCTAAAACCTGTACCATTGATTGTTAAGAAGGATGATCAAAATGTAGGATCACAATTTCTAGCCAATTTGTGAAAAGGTGAAGATTTCACCCCAGACGACTCCTGACTCTCTGTTAGCCCAAAACAATAACCATCCCCAAAGCCAACTCTTCAGACAAAAATTAGACTGGACTACATAAGACATAAAATGGTACTGGTGAGGAGTGTGCTTCTTAGCTCAAGTAGATTATATGGCAGCTCCTGTCCAGAGGTGAGATGAGAAGCCAGAGAGGGGCAGGGGCAGGTTGAATGGACATGGGAAATACAGGGTGGAGAGGAGCAGTGTGCTGTCACATTATAGGGAGAGCAACTACGATCACATGACAATATGTGTATAAGTTTTGTATGAGGAATTGAATTGTAAACTTTCACTTAAAATACAATAGAAAAAAGAGAGAAAAAAGAAAAGGTGAAGCTTTCGATGGTTTTGTGCATTTGTAATGTTAATAGATAGTGATGATTCTGTAATACTCTTGGGACTTGGGCAGACATTGCTGTGGCAGCATGCTGGTCCATTTTCCCACTTTTGTCTGTTCTGTAATACTCCTTGGAATTGGGCAGACATGGCTGTGGCAGCATGGTTGCCCACTTCCCACTTTTGCCTTTTTGAATATATGCTGCATAAAACTTGCTTTTTGCTTTGCTGAAATTTGTGATGTTTTCTTCCCCTACAATACCTGTCTCCTTAATGTCTTCCCTCCTAGTTCAGATGACTTGTCTGTGGATTTCCTGCATCTCCATTCACTTGCATCAGAGATGCCTTCCTTTATGGGAGGCTGCAGTGCCTTTCTACCTTGGCCTTTCCTTTAAAGTCTCAGCAAGACACATAACAGCACAGCTCAATACAACCCACAGGCATGCCAGTGACCAAATATTAAGTGCTTCTCTCATTAGAATGACTCTTTGGTGACTTCTGGCTTGTTCATGTTTATGATTTTGGCTATGGTTAAGACAGTTGCATACTGTCTGAGAATATCATGAACAAATCTAACTGGACTACAAGAGGATTGCATTTGACCTCATGATACTCAACAAAATGAGCCAGCCAGGAAAAGACTTCTGGTACAGGAATACGTTATACTTACCTAATGGTTGAAACCAAGACAAAACAATTGTATTAAAAAAAAAAGAGAGAGAGAGAGAGAAAAACTAATCAGATTTTAAGAAATTGTCAGTATTTTCTTTAGCAGTCTTTTTTTAAAAGGTTAATATTTTTGAAGTTGTTTTTCAAGAAAATGGACATAGAGTATTTTTTTAAAGCAAATTGTTTCATAATCTATGTATTAAGCCAGTATCCCATATTCCCCCACCACAACCCCTACTGCCCCCTCTCTTCTCTGTCAGTTTGTCACACTGCACGCCTTGCATGTTTCTATGATGCTGGAAGTTATATCACCAGTATTTCATATACCAGTAGAGTCATCCACGGTGGACAGGTTTCAAGGGAGCTTCCAGACTAAGACAAGCTAAGAAGAAAGGCCTAGTGATTTACTTCCAAAAATTAGCCAATCAAAACCTTATGGATGGGAGGCGGGGCTGAGATGGCAGACTAGGTGGACGCTACCGCGGATCCCTCTTGCAACAAAGACTCGGAAAAACAAGTGAATCGATCACATACATAACAATCTATGAACCCTGAACAACAAACACAGATTTAGAGATGGAGAACAAACAAATACGGAGAGGCAGCAATTGTTTTCAGAGCCTGGGGCCAGCGCACCAGTCAGGTGACCTTCGGCGCCCGATTTGGGGCAAAGCCCAGGGCGGCAGATGGCACAAACAAGGGGCCTAGCCCTGGCCCCCGAACTCATTCCGGGAGGGGGCACAGCTGGTTTGCACGGGCGGCATGGCGGCGCAGCCGGTGGGAAAAGTCCCCGGGAGGCAGTGACTGGTCTTGGGGCGGGTAGAACAGCGTCCCAGACGGGGAGCTGTCCCACCGGGATTTAGGAGGGGAGCGGGCACGGGGAGCTGCACCACCCCCCTGAACAACCCTGGGAGGGGGCCCAGCCAATTTGCACAGGCAGCTTGGCGGCGCTGCCGGTGGGAGAAGTCCCCGGGAAACAGTGACGGGTCTTGGAGCGGGGAGAGTGGCGTCCCAGCAGGGGAGCCGTCCTGCCGGGATTTTGGCAGGGCGCGAGCGTGGGGAGCTGCTCCACCCCCCTGAACTGACCCCGGGGGGGGCCCAGCCAGTTCACGCGGGCGGCGTGGCGACACAGCCAGTGGGAGAAGTCCCCGGGGGACAGTGACGGGTCTTGGAGCGGGGAGAGTGGCATCCCAGCCGGGATGCACGGTCACGGTGCAGGGGCGGGGAGTTGCTCCGCTTGCCTGAGCAGACCCCGGGGGGAGCCCAGCCGGTTCGCGGGGGCAGCGCGGCAACGCGGTAGATGGGAAGGGGAGTCCCCAGGAGGCAGCGACTGATTTTGGAGTCGGGAGTGCACAGCCCCAGGCTGGCAGCGGAGGATCTGACCGTGACTCCAGTGGACCAGACCCCCCGGGGGCAATCTCCACACAGACAGCACACATAGGCGAGGCGCCCTGCGGAAATCTCAGATATAATAGTCATTCCAAGCAAGACAAGCAACTCTGGCTATATTCTGAGGTGCTACTCTCCTATCTCTCTGATCCCTCCCCCACCCTCCCCAGGCGGCTTCATTAACATCCGAATAGCCTGAGCCAGACGGAGAACTCTGATCGGGATCTGACTGCATTTTTTTTTTAGTGGATTTTCTGGAAAAACTAGTTTCCCAGTGATGGCTCAGAGACAGCAGTCCATATCAAACCACATAAAGAAGCAGACCATGACAGCTTCTACAACCCCCCAAACAAAAGAATCAAAATCTTTCCCAAATGAAGATACAATCCTGGAATTATCAGATACAGAATATAAAAAACTAATTTACAGAATGCTTCAAGACATCACAAATGAAATAAGGCAAACTGCAGAAAAAGCCAAGGAACACACCGATAAAACTGTTGAAGAACTCAAAAAGATTATTCAAGAACATAGTGGAAAAATTAATAAGTTGCAAGAATCCATAGAGAGACAGCATGTAGAAATCCAAAAGATTAACAATAAAATTACAGAATTAGACAACTCAATAGGAAGTCAGAGGAGTAGACTCGAACAATTAGAATGCAGACTGGGACATCTGGAGGACCAGGGAATCAACACCAACATAGCTGAAAAAAAATCAGATAAAAGAATTAAAAAAAATGAAGGAACCCTAAGAATCATGTGGGACTCTATCAAGAAGGATAACTTGCGGGTAATTGGAGTCCCAGAACAGGGAGGGGGGACAGAAAACACAGAGAAAATAGTTGAAGAACTCCTGACAGAAAACTTCCCTGACATCATGAAAGATGAAAGGATATCTATCCAAGATGCTCATCGAACCCCATTTAAGATTGATCCAAAAAGAAAAACACCAAGACATATTATCATCAAACTCGCCAAAACCAAAGATAAACAGAAAATTTTAAAAGCAGCCAGGGAGAAAAGGAAGGTTTCCTTCAAGGGAGAATCAATAAGTTCAGACTACTCAGCAGGAACCATGCAGGCAAGAAGGGAATGGGATGACATATAGAGAGCACTGAAGGAGAAAAACTGCCAGCCAAGGATCATATATCCAGCAAAACTCTCTCTGAAATATGAAGGCGAAATTAAGATATTTACATATAAACACAAGTTTAGAGAATTTGCAAAAACCAAACCAAAGCTACAAGAAATACTAAAAGAAATTGTTTGGTCAGAAAACCAATAATATCAGATACCAGCACAATACAAGGTCACAAAACAGAACATCCTGATATCAACTCAAATAGGGAAATCACAAAAACAAATTAAGATTAATTAAAAAAAAAATAACAATACACATAACAGGGAATCATGGAAATCAATAGGTAAAATATCACAATAATCAAAAAGAGGGACTAAAAACAGGAGGCATTGAACTGCCAGATGGAGAGTGATACGAGGCGAAATAGAACAATACAAGTTAGGTTTTTACTTAGAAAAATAGGGGTAAATAATAAGATAAGCACAAAAAGGTATAACAACTCCATAACTCAAGAAAAACGTAATGACTCAAGTCAAACACTATGAAAATGAGGATCTCACAATTTACTAAGAAAAACGCCTCAGCACAAAAAAGTATGTGGAAAAATGAAATTGCCAACAACACACATGAAAAGGCATCAAAATGACAACACTAAAAACTTATTTATCTATAATTACGCTGAATGTAAATGGACTAAATGCACCAATAAAGAGACAGAGAGTCACGGACTGGATAAAGAAACACGATCCATCTATATGCTGCCTACAAGAGACACACCTTAGACTTAGAGACACAAACTAAAACTCAAAGGATGGAAAAAAATATATCAAGCAAACAATAAGCAAAAACAAGAGGAGTAGCAACATTAATTTCTGACAAAATAGACTTAAGACTTAAATCCACCACAAAGGATAAAGAAGGACACTATATAATGATAAAAGGGACAATTGATCAGGAAGACATAACCATATTAAATATTTATGCACCCAATGACAGGGCTGCAAGATACATAAATCAAATTTTAACAGAATTGAAAAGTGAGATAGACACCTCCACAATTATAGTAGGAGACTTCAACACACCATTCGGAGAAGGACAAGACATCCAGTAAGAAGCTCAATAGAGACACGGAAGACCTACTTACAACAATCAACCAACTTGACCTCATTGACTTCTACAGAACTCTCCACCCAACTGCTGCAAAGTATACTTTTTTTTCTAGTGCACATGGAACATTCTCTAGAATAGACCACATATTAGGTCATAAAACAAACCTTTGCAGAGTCCAAAACATCGAAATATTACAAAGCATCTTCTCAGACCACAAGGCAATAAAACTAGAAATCAATAACAGAAAAACTAGGGAAAAGAAATCAAATACTTGGAAAATGAACAATACCCTCCTGAAAAAAGACTGGGTTATAGAAGACATCAAGGAGGGAATAAGGAAATTCTTAGAAAGCAACGAGAATGAAAATACTTCCTATCAAAACCTCTGGGACACAGCAAAAGCAGTGCTCAGAGGCCAATCTATATCGATAAATGCACACATACAAAAAGAAGAAAGAGCCAAAAACAGAGAACTATCCCTACAACTTGAACAAATAGAAAGTGAGCAACAAAAGAACCCATCAGGCACCAGAAGAAAACAAATAATAAAAATTAGAGCTGAAGTAAATGAATTAGAGAACAGAAAAACAATTGAAAGAATTAACAAAGCCAAAAGCTGGTTCTTTGAAAAAATTAACAAAATTGATAAACCATTGGCTAGACTGACTAAAGAAATACAGGAAAGGAAACAAATAACCCGAAAAAGAAACGAGAAGGACCACATCAGAACAGAACCAAATGAAATTAAAAGAATCATTTCAGATTACTACGAAAAATTGTACTCTAACAAATTTGAAAACCTAGAAGAAATGGATAAATTCTTGGAAAAACACTACCTACCTAAACTAACACATTCAGAAGTAGAACAACTAAACAGACCCATAACAAAAAAAGAGATTGAAACGGTAATCAAAAACCTTCCAACAAAAAAAAGCCCTGGCCCAGACGGCTTCACTGCAGAGTTCTACCAAACTTTCAGAGAAGAGTTAACACCACTATTACTGAAGGTATTTCAAAGCATAGAAAATGACGGAATACTACCCAACTCATTCTATGAAGCCACCATCTCCCTGATACCAAAACCAGGTAAAGACATTACAAAAAAAGAAAATTATAGACCTATATCCCTCATAAACATAGATGCAAAAATCCTGAAGCAAAATTCCAGCCAATAGAATCCAACAACACATCAAAAAAATAATTCACCATGATCAAGTGGGATTTATACCAGGTATGCAAGGCTGGTTTAATATCAGAAAAACCATTAATGTAATCCATCACATAAATAAAACAAAAGACAAAAACCACACGATCTTATCAATTGATGCAGAAAAGGCATTTGACAAAGTCCAACACCCATTTATGATAAAAACTCTTACCAAAATAGGAATTGAAGGAAAATTCCTCAACATAATAAAGGGCATCTATGCAAAGCCAACAGCCAATATCACTCTAAATGGAGAGAACCTGAAAGCATTTCCCTTGAGAACGGGAACCAGACAAGGATGCCCTTTATCACCGCTCTTATTCAACATCGTACTTGAAGTCCTAGCCAGGGCAATTAGGCTAGACAAAGAAATAAAGGGTATCTGGATTGGCAAGGAGGAAGTAAAGTTATCACTATTTGCAGATGACATGATCTTATACACAGAAAACCCTAAGGAATCCTCCAGAAAACTACTGAAACTAAGAGAAGAGTTTGGCAGAGTCTCAGGTTATAAAATAAACATACAAAAATCACTTGGATTCCTCTACATCAACAAAAAGCACACTGAAGAGGAAACAACCTAATCAATACCATTCACAGTAGCCTCCAAGAAGATAAAATACTTAGGAATAAATCTTACCAAGGATGTAAAAGACCTATACAAAGAAAACTACAAAGCTCTACTACAAGAAGTTCAAAAGGACATACTTAAGTGGAAAAACATATCTTGCTCATGGATAGGAAGACTTAACATAGTAAAAATGTCTATTCTACCAAAAGCCATCTATACATATAACGCACTTCCGATCCAAATTCCAATGTCATATTTTAAGGGAATAGAGAAACAAATCACCAATTTCATATGGAAGGGAAAGAAGCCCCGGATAAGCAAAGCATTACTGAAAAAGAAGAAGAAAGTGGGAGGCCTCACTCTACCTGATTTCAGAACCTATTATACAGCCACAGTAGTCAAAACAGCCTGGTACTGGTACAACAACAGGCACATAGACCAATGGAACAGAATTGAGAACCCAGATATAAATCCATCCACGTATGAGCAGCTGATATTGGACAAAGGACCAGTGTCAGTAAATTGGGGAAAAGATAGTCTTTTTAACAAATGGTGCTGGCATAACTGGATATCCATTTGCAAAAGAATGAAACAGGACCCATACCTCACACCATGCACAAAAACTAACTCCAAGTGGATCAAAGACCTAAACATAAAGACTAAAACGATAAAGATCATGGAATTAAAAATAGGGGCAACCCTAGGAACCCTAGTACAAGGCATAAACAGAATACAAAACATTACCAAAAATGATGAAGAGAAACCCGACAACTGGGAGCTCCTAAAAATCAAACATCTATGCTCATCTGAAGACTTCACCAAAAGAGTAAAAAGACCACCTACAGACTGGGAAAGAATTTTTAGCTATGACATCTCAGACCAGCACCTGATCTCTAAAATCTACATGATTTTGTCAAAACTCAACCACAAAAAGACAAACAACCCAATCAAGAAGTGGGCAAAGGATATGAACACACATTTCACTAAAGAAGATATTCAGGCAGCCAACAGATACATGAGAAAATGCTCTCGATCATTAGCCATTAGAGAAATGCAAATTAAAACTACGATGAGATTCCATCTCACACCAACGAGGCTGGCATTAATCCAAAAAACACAAAATAATAAATGTTGGAGAGGCTGCGGAGAGATTGGAACTCTTATACACTGCTAGTGGGAATGTAAAATGGTACAACCACTTTGGAAATCTATCTGGCGTTATCTTAAACAGTTAGAAATAGAACTACCATACAACCCAGAAATCCCACTCCTCGGAATATACCCTAGAGATACAAGAGCCTTCACACAAACAGATACATGCACACCCATGTTTATTGCAGCTCTGTTTACAATAGCAAAAAGCTGGAAGCAACCAAGGTGTCCATCAACGGATGAATGGGTAAATAAATTGTGATATATTCACACAATGGAATAGTACGCATCGATAAAGAACAGTGATGAATCTGTCAAACATTTCATAACATGTAGGAACCTGGAAGGCATTATGCTGAGCGAAATTAGAGGCAAAAGGACAAATATTGTATAAGACCACTATTATAAGATCATGAGAAATAGTAAAAACTGAGAAGAACACATACTTTTGTGGTTACGAAGGGGGGAGGGAGGGAGGGAGGGAGGGAGACGGTTTTTTATTGATTAATCAGTAGATAAGAACTGCTTTGGGTGAAGGGAAAGACAACACTCAATACATGGAAGGTCAGCTCAATTGGACTGGACCAAAAGCAAAGAAGTTTCCGGGATAAAATGAATGCTTCAAAGGTCAGCGGAGCAGGGGCGGGGGTCTGGGGAAAATGGTTTGAGGGGACTTCTATGTCAATTGGCAAAATAATTCTATTATGAAAACATTCTGCATCCCACTTTGAAATGTGGCGTCTGGGGTCTTAAATGCTAACAAGCGGCCATCTAAGATGCATCAATTCGTCTCAACCCACCTGGAGCAAAGGAAAATGAAGAACACCAAGGTCACACGACAACTAGGAGCCCAAGAGACAGAAAGGGCCACATGAACCAGAGACCTACATCATCCTGAGACCAGAAGAACTAGTTGGTGCCCGGCCACAATTGATGACTGCCCTGACAGGGAGCACAACAGAGAACTCCTGAGGGAACAGGAGATCAGTGGGATGCAGACCTCAAATTCTCATAAAAAGACCAGACTTAATGGTCTGACTGAGACTAGAGGAATCCCGGCGGCCATGCTCCCAGACCTTCTGTCGGCACAGGACAGGAACCATCCCCGAAGACAACTCATCAGACATGAAAGGGACTGGTCAGCGGGTGGGAGAGCGATGCTGATGAAGAGTGAGCTAATTATATCAGGTGGACACTTGAGAGTGTGTTGGCAGCTCTTGTCTGGAGGGGGGATGGGAGGATAGAGAGAGAGGGAAGCTGGCAAAATTGTCACGAAAGGAGAGACTGAAAGGGCTGACTCAATAGGGGAAGAGCAGGTGGGAGTACGGAGTAAGATGTATGTAAACTTATATGTGACAGACTGGATTTGTAAACGTTCACTTGAAGCTTAATAAAAGTTAAAAAAAAAAAAAAACCTTATGGATGGGAGGTGGGATCAAGACGACGGACTAGTTAGACACTACTGGTGAGCCCTCTTACAACAAAGACCTGAAAAAACAAGTGAAACATTATATTTATGACAGGCTAGTAGCCCTGAACATCAAAGGCAAAGTTAGAAAACAGACTGAGCAGCAGGGGGAGGGAGAGATGGTTCAGAAGCCAAGACAAGTTGCCAGACCTAAATCGCAGGGAACCCGCAGGCACCATTCCCAGGAGTGGCTGCTGTGGGCTAGTGGTAGCATTTGGCCACAATTTCCTAATGGAGAAACAGCCAGCCACACAGCCTACTCAAACCTCCGGAACCAGAGAAGAACAGCGCTCTCAGCAAAAGCTAAGTACTTGCATATATTTTAACACACCCCCTGCCCCCAAGACGGATTCAGGGGCTGTTGATTTCCCTGGACCAGAGATAGGTCCTGCTGAGTGCTCTGTGCCATTTTCCTGGCCTTGGAGAAGGAATAAACACACAACTGGGGGAAAAGATAATCCTCCAGCTCACTAAACTGGTGAGCTCAGGACAGAAGCGTCTTCTGTCCAGGCATAAATAGTACATAGACTTTAAATACCTTTTCCTGCTACATGGACCTGTGTGGACCTATTTCAGGAGAACAGACCCTTGTTGGCAGGCTGCAACTGTTTCACCTGTGCAGTGGAGGAGTGTGTGTTTGATGTTTGACACCACTTTGCCTATTAAACAGGGCCTTGATCTTCCCACATCATGGGTCTAAGGACTGGTGGCTCCAGTCAGGTCACTCAGGCACCAGCAACAGGGGTCCCAGGATAACTAGTACCTCCCAGTGCTTACAATCAAAAGCATTGGGTGCCCGTGGTCCATCTGCAGAACCCACCCATCTGTGCACTCTAGGGAACAGGGATGCCCTTTCTTCACAGACACTTGGGTGATGGTTGTCAGCCCCCTGCTTTGTTCAGAGCATCACCCCCTGCTGCAACCAGATACCAGTACCTACACCAACCACCCCTGCCCCTCTAAGACTAGGACAGAGCCTGTACCACACACTTGATGACCAACTACCTGGACACTTGAGCTGAATCCATACAAGACAAGTGAATGGGCTCCTAGGCTAATACACCTGATAATAGCTGTAGCCATTTGTGACAGGTCGTTAAAGCTTCAAAGGCAAAAATAATTAAGTGAGTTCACTCAAACAACCTATTTGGTCATATCAAAACAAAACAAAGCAAGAAGCTAGGATATACTAAGCAAACATAAAAAAAACTAATACAATAACTTACAGATGGCTCGAAGACAACAATCAATATCAAATCACATAAAGAAGCAGACCATGATCGCTTCAACAAACTCTCAAAACAAAGAATCAAGGTATCTCCTGGATGAAGGTGTCTTCCTGGAATTGCCAGATGCAGAATACGAAAGATTAATATACAGAACTCTTCAAGACATGAGGAAGGAGATCAAGCAATATGCAGAACAAGAGAAGGAACACACAGATTAAACAGTTGAAGAAATTAAAAAGGGTATTCAAGAACATAATGAAAAATTTAATAAGATGCAAGAATCCAGCGAGAGAGCGATCAGAAATTCAGAAGATTAACAATAAAATTACAGAATTAGACAACTCAATAGAAAGTCAGAGGAGCAGAATTGAGCAAGTGGAAGGCAGAATTGGTGAGACTGAAAATAAAGCGCTTGACTCCAATATATTTGAAGAAAAATCAGATAAAAGAATGAAAAAGAAAATGAAGAAACCCTAAGAATCATGTTAGAGTCTATCAAGAAAAATAACCTACAAGTGATTGCAGTGCCAGAACAGGGAGGGATAACAGAAAATACAGATAGAATTGTTGAAGATCTGTTGGTAGCAAACTTCCCCGATATTGTGAAAGATGAGACCATATCTATCCAAGATGCTCATCGAACTCCACATAAGGTAGATCTTAAAAGAAAGTCACCAAGACTTAATGAAAATTGCCAAAACCAAAGATAAAGATTACAGGCACACCTCAAAGATATTGTGGATTATGTTTCATGCAACTGAAATAAAGTGAGTCACATGAATTTTTTGGTTTCCCAGTGTATATAAAAGTTATGCTTACACTATACTGAAGTCTGTTAAGTGTCCAGTAGCATTATGTCTAAAAAAAAGTACATACCTTAATTAAAAATACTTAATTTAAAAAAAATACTAACCATCATCTGACCCTTCAGTGAGCCATAATCTTTTTGCTGGTGGAGGGTCTTGCTTTGAGATGTTGGTTGCTGCTGACTGATCAGGGTCGTGGTTGCTGAAGATTGGGACAGCTGCGGCAATTTCTTAAAATAAGACAGCAATGAAGTTTGCCACATCGATTGACTCTTCCTTTCACAAAAGTTTCCTCTGTAGCATACATGCTCTTTGATATCATTTTACCTACTGTAGAACTGCTTTCAAAATTGGAGTCAATCCTCTCAAAACGCTGCCTCTGCTTTATCAACTAAGTTTATGTCATATTTTAAAAACTTTGTTGTCATTTCAACAATATTCACAACATCTTCACCAGGAGTAGAGTCCATCTCAAGAAATCACTTTCTTTGCTCATCCATAAGAAGCAACTCCTCATCCATTTAAGTTATATCATGAGATTGGAGCAATGCAGTCATATCTTTAGTCTGCACTTCTTATTCTAGTTCTTTTGCTATTTCCACTACATCTGCAGTTACTTCCTCCCCTGAAGTCTTGAACCCCTCATGAGGGTTGGAATCACCTTCTTCCAAACTCCTGTTAATGTTGATATTTTGACCTCCTCCCAAGAATCACAAATGGTGAATCCTTTCCAGAAGGTTTTCAATTTACTTTGCCCAGATCCATTAATCACTGGCCATGTCAGCTATAGCTTTATGAAATGCATTTCTTTCTTTCTCTCTCTCTCTCTTTTTTTTTAATTGGACAATGGGTTTATTTCTGCCAAGCAAAGCAAGAGTATAGATGCTTCTCTGATGATGATCCACTGATGAATGTCACTCGGTGTTAGAACAATAAACCCATTGAAATCATATACATTGTCTTCATTGTATGCCTCTGATCTGAATCCCCGTTACATGAACATTTTATTGTAATTGGTTAAGTTGGGGAGGTTTTTTTTGCACTCTTGTCTGCCTGTTTATTGAATCAAGAAAAGGTATGTGTCTTCTTTCTTTATTTTTAACTATGTTTTACATGAAAGTTTACAGCTCAAGTTAATTTTTCATACAAAAATCTATACACATATTGTTACGTGACACTAGTTGCAATCCTGTAATGTGACAGCACACTCCACCTTTCCACTCCAGGCTTCCCATGTCCATCCAACCAGTACCTGTCCCTTTCCGCCTTCTCATCCTACCTCCAGACAGGAGCCACCTGTTTGGTCTCTTGTATCTGCTTGAACTAAGAAGCACACACTTCATGAGTATTATTTTATGTTTTATAGTCCTGTCTAATCTTTGTCTGAAGAGTGGGCTTTGGGAATGGTTTTAGTTCTGGGTTAACAGAGTGTTCAGGAGCCATGACTTTGAGGGTTTCTTCAATCTCAGTCAGAACATTAAGCAGCGACTCTCTGTTGTGTTTCCTGTCAGGGTGGTAATTGGTGGTAGCTGGGAACCATCTAGTTCTTCTGGACTGACTAATTTCACTCAGTGTAATGCCGTCCAAATTCATCCATGTTATGATATGTTTCATGGATTCATCATTGCTCCTTATCGTTACGTAGTATTCCATTGTGTATGTGTACCATAATTTGTTTATCCACTCATCTGTTGATGGGCACCTAGGTTGTTTCCATCATTTTGCTATTAATGTGAAAGCTCTTATTTCTCTAGGATATAGTCCATGGAGTGGGATTGATGAATCGTATGGTACTTCTATTTCAAGATTCTTAAAGAAGAGCCAAATGGATTTCCAAAGTAGTTGTACCATTTTACATTTCCACCAGCAGAAAAAAAAAAAAAAAATTTTTTTTTTTTTTTGTACCAGCAGTGTATAAGAGTTCCGGTCTCTCCACAACCTCTCAAACATTTATTATTTTTTGTTTTTTGAATTAATGCCAGAGTTGTTGGGGTGAGATGATGTTTCATTGCAGTTTTGATTTGCATCTCTTTAATGGCTAATGATCATGAACATTTTCTCATGTAACTCTTAGCCACTTGAATGTCTTCTTTGGTGAAGTGTCTGTTCATATCTTTTGCCCATTATTTTAAAAAAATTTGGTTATTTTTCTGTTTGTTGTTGAGGTTTTGCTGTATCTTGTAGATTTTAGAGATTAGGCCCTGATTGGATATGTCATAGCCAATTTTTTTTTTTTTCCCCAGCCTGTAGGTTATCTTTTTACTCTTTTGGTGAAGTCTTTTGATGAGTATAAGTGTCTGATTTTTGGGTGCTCCCAATTACCTAGTGTTTCTTCTGGTGTTTGAGCATTGTTAGTTACAATTTGTATTCTGCTTATGCCATGTTTTAGGGCTCCTAGTGTTGTCCCCAATTTTTCTTCCATGATGTTTATTGTTTTAGATTTTATATTTTGGTCTTTGATCCCTTTTGAGTAAGCTTTTGTATATGGTGTGAGGTATGGGTCTTGTTTCATTTTTTTTGCAGATGGATATCCAGTTATGCCAGCACCGATTGTTAAAGAGACTATCTTTTCCCCATTTATGGACTTTGGGCCTTTGTCAAATATCAGCTGCTTATAGGTGGATGAATTTATGCCTGGATTCTCAATTCTGTTCCATTCATTGGTCTATGTATCTCTTGTTGTACCAATACCATGCTGTTTTGACTACCGTGGCGGTAAAATAAGTTCCCAGTAAAGAGTTTTTTTTTTTCCTGAACATACTCTTTTGTCAATTAAATTGGTGAATGCTTCTTTTCCCAAAACTGTAATGCTGAAATACCATTTTTAATGATAATTTTACTTAGTGTACTTTTGGGTGAAGAAGGAGTTATACTGAAAGACAAGAAATCATTGGCCAAAAAGTAGTATACTTTCCAAGAATTGTTTTGGTGAAAAGATGTAAATTGAATAGTTGTTAAGAACAGTAGTCCTCTGCTTATTAGGAAGTTTAAATTAATTAACTCAAAATGTTGAATTAAGTATAGAGAACAATTCAAACAAATTCATACCAATCTCCAGTATTTGAAACCTTTAAATATTCTTTTTTTCAAATCCCTGTTATACCTGTAACCTCCATTTATCCTTATAGCATCTCTAAAGATTTTAAAGGTGAATCCTAGAGATGCAAATCTTTTCTTCCACCAATCAATTCATTGCTCTTGAACTTACATTCTTTTCTTATAAAAAACTGCCAAAAAGCCTTCTCCACAGACCCTGCTGAATGTACTCTATTCCCTATGACCCCCTCCCTTCCCATCCTTTGGTTGCAACTGGTTGAACCAAAGGATGAAACATGAAAGAAGCTGGGCAATTATATTTTCTCTCCCAAGAACTTCAATTAGAGTTTGGAAAGACTTGGTTATTTAGCTGCGGGTATTGGATTTATCCACCACCTGTCTGTCAGTTTGTTGTACTGTGGTGGCTTGCATACAGCTATGATGCTGATAAATAGAATACTATCCAACTGGATTCAAACATCCCAATGATCATAAGGATGGTATAGGACCAGACAACATTTTGTTCTGTTATATACAAGGTCACCATGAATTGGAGCTGACTCAACTACAACAACAATGTGGGATTTAAAAGGAAATATGAGTGAGTATGGTCATATTTGGGCCATATGTTGATGAAGAAAACTTGAGAGCCAAGATGGAGAGAAAATAAAAAAAATGAACAGAAAATGAGCAGAGATGAGATATTTGGCTCCAGAAAGAAAAAACTGGTTCCCAATAATCTTTATTTCTTGGTCTAATTTCCTCGGTTCTTCCTGAATTTTACTTCTTTGTACTCTGTGAGGTACTGCAGTGTAATAGGTCTCTCTTACATACGGCATGTCTCAACCTGGGTTTGTAATTCTGCCAAAAATTACTGGCTGGGTGCAGTCTGCCCTGTGATTGGTCTACTTTACTCACCTTGGAGGGACTGGTTGGTTTACTAGCCAGAAAGGTGATGTATAAAACCACCCAATAGGATTGAGCAACTTGCAGTCCACTGAGGACATTGGTTGGTTCAAGGTCCTGCTGGGAGGGCTACACATTGAAATTGACAGAATTTGCTAATATAAGTGGCCAAGCCCACAGAGGTTTTTAGTGGGGAGGAGGGAACCTCAAGACTAAGAAGAGCCTGGAGTGGAATGATTTGGACTCGGTTTTCCTGTGAAGGGAACCTCCTAAAAGAGCTGTAATACAGCTCAAGGGCTGAACAGTGAGAGACCCAGAAGGGTCCCAGAGACAGAGCCAGTGGTTGAGAGGCCAATGGTGAGAGGCCGAAGGCAGAGAGGCCTACCAACAGAAAGGAGCTAAAAGAGCTGTCCTGGTTGCAAGCTGTCCTGCACTGAAGGGAGAAATGTGCTCTTCACTTCGAGGAGCCTCCCAGGCATTTCCTATGTGCTTTTGTTCCTGTTATTTCTAAGTTGATCATGATCCCAGGTTGTAGCCTGTTACTCCTCTAATAAACCACATAATCGTGAATATGGTTTGTGAGTTCTGTGTGGGCATTGCAACAAATTATCAAACCCTGCAGAGAAGTAAAGAGTGCCATGTGGAGAGCGGCTGATGTCAGAAATTATGGAGAAGTGTGAAAGCAGAGATGTACCTGACTTCTGCCTCATGGGAATCAGCTTTGTGCTGATGCTGATTCTTGATTTTTTTTTTTAGTGAATTTTTTTTTTATTGTGATTTAGGTGAAAGTTTACAGAGCAAATTAGTTTTTCATTAAACAGTTAATACACAAATTGTTTTGTGACATTGGTTCCTATCCTTGTGATGTGTCAACACTCTCCCCTTCTCCACCCCAGCTTCCCTGTTTCCATTCATCCAGTTTTCCTGTCCCTTTCTGCCTTCTCATCTTTGCTTTTGTGCTGGTGTGCCCCTTAGTCTTATATACATGATTGAACTATGAAGCATATCCCGCACATGTGTTATTTTTGGTCCTATAAGCCTGTCTAATCTTTGGCTGAAGGGTGAACCTCAGGACTGACTTTAGTATTGAGTTAAAAGGATGTCTGGGGGCCATACTCTTGAGGTTTCTTCAGTCTCCGTCAGGCTAGCAAGCCAGGTATTTTTTTGTGTGTGTGTGAATTTAAATTTTGTTCTACATTTTTCTCCTATGAGTCGGAATCGACTCAACGGCACTGGGTTTTGGTTTTGTTTTATTTTTCTCCAGCTGTGTCCAGGACCCTCTATTGTGATCCCTGCCAAAGGAGTCGGTCGTGGTAACCAGGCTCAGTCTGGTGGAGGTTGTGGTAGTTGTGGTCCATTATTCCTTTGGACTAGTTTTTCCCTTATACCTTCGGTTTTCTTCTTTCTCTTTGCTCCAGCCAGGATGGGACCAGTAGGTATATCTTAGATGACCACTTGCAGACTTTTAAGACCCTGGTCGCTATTTACCACGGTCAGATGAAGAACATTTTCTTCATAGACTATGTTATGCCAATTGAGCTAGATATATCCAAGACCATGGTCCCAAGTCCTCAACCTAGTATTTCAGTCTCTCAGGGCATTTGAATGTGTCTGTGGAGCTTCTGTGACTTTGCCCTGGCCAAGTTGTGCTGACTTCCCCAGTATTGTGTACTGTCTTGCCCTTCACTGAAGCTACCGAGTATCTACTCTGTAGTTAGTGTTTTTCCCGTCCCTCTCTTCCCTTGTAGCATTCAAAGATTGTTTCTTTCTGTGTGGAAACATTTTCATGTCTTTTTATAGTAGTGGTCTCATACAGTATTTGTCAACTGTATGAGATTGACTTACTTCACACAGCATAATGCCCTCCAGATTCATCCATGTTGTGAGATGTTTCATGGGTTCATCATTGTTCTTTATCTTTGCACAGTATACCCTTTTGTATATGTACCATAGTTTGTGTACCCATTCATCTGTTGATGGGCATTTAGATTGTTTCCATCTTTTTGCTGTTGTGAATAAGGTGGCAGTGAACATGGGTGTGCATATGTCTATTCATGTGACAGTCTTATTTCTCTACGGTATATTCCTAGGGATGGGATTGCTGGATCGTATGGTATTTCTATTTCTAGCTTTTTAAGGAAGTGCCATATTGTTTTCCAAAATGGTTGTACTATTTTGAATTCCCACCAGCAGTACATAAGAGTTCCAATCTCCCTGCAACCTTTCCAACATTGTTATTTTTCTATTTTATTTATTTTTTTTGATGATCCTGATTTTCATCCTTCATGAATTTAGAAAATTTAGACAATTCATTTTGCCACAGTCCAGGTATCCATTTAGTCTTCAAGAACACTTATTATGTGGTTTTCAGTTATTTGCCTTCAACAATCTCCTAAAGCACAGGAAGTATTTTGAAGGCGCAAAGTAGGTTACCAGAAGAACTGGGAACCTTGAGGTCCATGGTCTTTGAATTCCAGCCAAGGGAGCAGTTCATAGGATTAGGAGCATGTATATGAAAATAAATTACATTTTTACAGTGTTAAACCTCTCTTATACCATCAGAATGTAAGATATTTATATTAATGTAACTTTTATGTTAATGGAGGAAACCCTGGGGGCATAGTGGCTAAGAGTTTGGCTGCTAACAAAAAGATCAGCAGTTCGAATCCACCAGGTGCTCCTTGGAAACCCTATGTGACATAGAAATGTTGAGTTGTCTATAATGCCCATTTGCCCAGTTTTCTAATACTGGGAATGTATATACACTTTAAAGACTAAAGTGAAGGATGCCAACTCATATATATAAGGAATATTTACAACCAATTTCTTTAACGTACATTTCTGAGATTTTTTCCATATTAAAATAAGATGTTAAACAAGGCAAAGTTCAATTCCCCTATTTTTCTGTTAATTATTTATAAAAACAAATGTTACTGAGTCTAATTTAGAAAATATGGGTATCATCTGAATTTCTCTTTTGAAAATTTAAGGAGGTTTTAAAAATAAAAGTACAATAAAATTAATGTTGGAGCTGACAGTCATGCAAAGAAATAATTTATTCAGAAAATGTTTCTTAGAGCTAATTATAAGCATACTTTTAAAAGTGAAAATATAACCACTTAGTAAGAGAGTTTTTGGCCATTCCCTCTTTTTGGAATTAGAAGTTTACAATTATTTATAACTGTTTGTTCACAATTGCCCACTGCATTAAGCTGGCTCCACATTCAGAATAATCTTTTCAATTGCATTACAGGCCCCTTCCTATTTCACTCATGAAGCTGAAGATATGTGTACACACACACAAACATATATATTATAATGGAATTTGAACAAATGATTTGACATTAAATGAAGAACCAAATGGTGTCTGGCTGCCACCAATGACTGCTCTGACAGGGGACACAACAGACAGTCCCTGACAGAGTGGGAGAAAAGTGTGGTTCAGAACTCAAATTCACATACAAAGACCAGACTTAATAGCCTGATTGAGACTGGCGGAACCCTTGAAGCCATGGCCCCTGGATACTCTGTTAATCCAGAATTAAAGCCATTCCCAAAGCCCACTCTTCAGACAAAAATAGGACTGTACTATAAATTTTTTTTTTTTTATAAAACATAAAATAATACCTGTGAAGAGTGTGCTTCTTAGTTCAAGCAGATACATGAGACTAAATGGGCGGCTGCTGTCTGGGGGCAGGATGAGGAGGCAGGAAGGGACAGGAGCTGGTTGGATGGACTCGGAAAACCCGAGGTGGAAAGGCGGAGTGTGCTGTCACGTTATAGGAATTGCAACTAGTGTCATATAACAATATGCGTATAAATTTTTGTATGAGAAATTAACTTGAGCTGTAAACTTTCACTTAAAGCACAATAAAAAAAAGTTTTTAGAAGCATTGAGAGAGCTTTCAATTTCACTTTTACACTATTTTTAAAATTTAACCTTGAATAATTATGTTTTTACTATAATTAAGTAAAGGATAAAAAAGGAAAGAAAAAAGTTTAACATAATTCTATGTCTTGTATAAGCCTAGTGACATAAATGAAAATAGCAAGTTAAGTTCATAGTAAAAAACTTCACATATGAAAAAAAACTCAAGGGAAGATCTGGACTTAGCTGTGGCTTGCCAAAACATAATTAACCGAGGTAAACACAAAGCCCCCATATGAATATAAAGGAGGATGAAAAAAATGCTGGCTGAAGTCATTTTGAAAAAAGAAAAGTATGAAGGGATACCTATATTGCTAGATATCAAAGTATCAGTCTGTCTCTTTTGAATCATTTCCATTATGATACTAATATACTTTCTGTTTCCCATTAATAACTACAATAGCAGAAATAAAACCCCTTTCTTTCCTCATAGACTTCTCCAGGAACTTGCCCTCCCTTTGCATTTCTCCATTTCCATGGTCTCTTTCTCCTTTCTAGTCACCCATTCACACTTCATCCACTCCACTCTGACTGCCATGCCTGCCACTCCACCAGACTGGCTCCTGTCAAGGCAACACTGCCTTGCTCAATGAACACCCTTCAGTCCTTACTGTTCTTGACTTTTCAACATCATTCAACCCAATCGATTATGCCTTTCTTTTAAAAACCTCCTCTCTTACTTTCAGGGACACCAAATCTCCTGGTGTTTGTCTTTTGATATCTGGCCTCTCTGTCTCCTTGGTCCACATCTTCTCCTCTACCAAATTCTAAATGCTTGAGTTCCTAAGGGCTCAATTCTGGGTTGTCTTCCTAAGTTCATTCTGAGTCATCTCATTTATTCCCATAGCTTTGATTTTCATGTATGTTATGACATTTTAAAAATTTATAAACTCAACCATCACTTTTGATCTCAGGTGCACTGCTTTACCTAATTATTTTTATTTACTTATTTATTAACTGTCTCTGTTACTAATGATCAAAATATCTTCTCATTATCCTTATCACCTGGCCCTGTAACTGGCTTGTATAATACATTTTAAATAGGCTTTATTTTCTAGAGCAGTTTTAGATTTACAGAAAAATTGTGCAAAGTAGAGCTCTCCCTTGCATGTTATTTGCCCTATTAATATCTTGCATTCCTGTGGTACATTTGTTTCAATTGATGAACAAATATTGATATGATGTGAAGTTAGTGTCTGACCTCCTCTAACTTCACCAGGCTGAAGGAGAATCAAGATCAGCGGCACACAGCTGATTCCTATGAGGTGGAGATCAGCTATGCCTCCTTTTCTCTGCCATCTTTACCAATTCTGACATCAACTGTCCCTCTCTACTTCTCTGCTGGCAATGGCAATAGCAATGACCACAGAATTTACAGACCATACCCAGGATTATGGGTTTATTAAGGAAGTAACAGGTTATAATTCAGGCTCAGGAACACTTAAGGATACAGTTCTTCCATCAGGACAGCCTCTTCCCAGCTGTGCTCACAGGTACCTCTCCAGCCCTAGGCCTCTCCTCAAAGGCACTCAGCTTTCTTTTTCCATGGGCCAGAAAGCCCATGGTTCTATCTCCTGCTTCCAGGTTCCTCCTATCACCACTTCTCACTGTCTTCAGGGTTACAGCTCTCTCTCTCTCTCCCTGTCTCTACTTCCAAAAGCTTCTCACTGCAGAGATCCCGGGTCCAAAGGACATGCTGGCTTCTGGCTGTTCTTCCTTGTTGGCAGTGGTATCTTCTCTCTCTCCTGCCTCTGGACTGGCTCACCTCAAGCCCAACAGGATGGCAAAACTGACCAATTCCTTTGGTGGGCTACAATTACCATATCAGCATCATTCCACCCAATCACTTGGGTGGAAGTTGCGAGACCATGGCTAGAAAGGACACAAAGAAGTAATCAATCACATCACAATTATTAACTAAAGTCCATAGTTTATATTAGGGTTCATTTTTTTGTGTTGTCTCATCCTATGGGTTTTGACAAATGTATAATGTCATGTGTGTACCATTACAGCATCATTACAGCATCATACAGAATAATTTTTCTGCCCTGAAATGCCCCGTGCCCCACCTATTCATCCCTCCCTCTCTCCCTGGCCTCCTGCATAATAAATTTTTATTGAATGAAAAAAATGTTCTAAACCTGTAAAAGCAGTGAATTGACTCAAATGACATGGTAGAAGGGGTTGAAATAGAATATATAAAGTCAGAGCATTACCAAATCCCAAAATACATCTCAGATAATTAAAAATATTTAAAATGGCATCACTAAAAAAATTAAAAAACTAAATTAACAAAAAGGTGCTGGATGTAAAAAAGCTTCTATGTATAAAATAAATCACAAGGAGAGGCAATCAGATATGATCACATAAATAATTTAAATCTTAGAAGTAAAAAAAAAGACAAATTATTTGCACCAAAATGATAAGAATTTATATTTAGCATATTTAATATGTGTTATATATAATAATATATATAACATGAATAAACCCATTAAACCCATTGTCATTGAGTCAATAGATATAGGTATTTGGGAAAAATGTCCTAACCTCATTAGTGATCACAAAAATGCTATAAAATTAGTAGCTCATCCAGAAGTAAGCGATGAATTAACACCAACAGAATTCACTTATCTTACCTTGTACTCTATTACCTGAAGCCCTGGTTGCACAGTGGTTAAGAGCTTGGATGCCAACCAGAGCTTGGCAGTTTGAATCCACCAGCAATTACTTGGAAACCCTATGAGAGCAGCTTTACTCTGTCCTGTAGGGTTGCTATGAGTCAGAATTGACTCAATGACAATGGTTTTTTTTTTTTAAAAACCACATACACATATCTGTAGGCCAAAATAAGAAAAAGAAAACTTCTCTGTTGCCAGAGAGATTGGTCTTGATTATCAAAAAAACAAAAGGTCGCAAACAGGAATATGTTTATAGCCCACGTGATGTTTTAGGGCCTTTCCTAGAGCTGACTGTGTGTAAGGGAACAGGTGTGTATAGTGAAGGAAGGAAGTTGTAAATGCCTTAACTTTTCAGCCAGTTGTAGTACTGAGGATTAATGTATTTGTTTCCTTCCTACCTGTGTCACATATATATTTGTGTACAATATTTTCTGTATTTCACTCTGTTTCCACTGCATTCTTTTAATAAGTGTGTTTGGTGATACCGATCTTAATAATTTATCCCAGTTTATTGAGAGAGGAATGTGGGTGAATTTGAGGAGAACCTATCTCCCAGAAATGCATGCAGTGCTTGATGAAATTTTGAATCTCCTACTTTGGTGAGGTAAGTACATTCTCACTGATGTGAAGGAAGATGCATGATATTAGGCACGGGCATGTTGCTATTGTTATTTGGGAGTTTACTTGTGGGAGGAAGGTAAGTATTGATGGTGAGTAGCCAAAAGGGTGGGCTGTGACCACCAAATAACAATGCAGCTTGTACACACCCACTCACGCTCCTTCGTAGCTTGTCTTCCTGTACCAAGAAGACTGGCAAGATAAAAAATACGTTTATTGCATTCTCTTTAGCTATGGTTCTGCTTTTGACCTAGGTTTTGTCCAAGCAGGTATTTCCACAGTGGCAGTCTTGGGTAGAGAGATGGAATATTCTGGAAAGAATGGTTGCAAAGAGATTTTGTTCTTTTGGGGCTCTTTTTAGACCATAAGGTTATGAGCATTAAATAAAATAATCCATAAAAAGCAATTATCAGAACATCAGAGCTTCCTTAACTGCCAGCTTTCTGATCGCCGGGCAGGGCATAGCAGCAGCTGCTCTTTTAGTTGGAAAGATTTACCATGTTTCTGGAAGTTGTCAAAAGTAAGCCTATATGCCATGTTACTTCGGTTACACCAAAGATAAGGGGAATGATCTCATAAAAAGTTAAATTAGCTAGCATAGACCCCATTGCCTCTAAGAATGCTCATCATTATAGATATTTTTGCCATATTCACTCAACAAACATTTGAGTCCCTTTTCTGTGCTGGAAAGACAGATGATACACAATAAATGTAATAAGTAAGTAAATTAGATAGAATGCTAGAAAATGTGAAGTTGTATGGATTTTTTTTTTTTTTAAGTAGAGCAGAAAAAGGAGAAAGGGAAATGCAGATGGGGTAGGGGTATGGTGAGTTGATTATGCTGTAATTTTAAATAGGGTGGTCAGAATAACCCGCATTGCAAAGCAGGGATTGAGCAAGGACTTGGTAGAAATAAGGAAGGTTTTCAATAGCTGAGTGTCATATAGCTTTCATTATTTGAAAATGGGAAGCTTAGCAATTTTTCATGTATATTTATAATTTTAATCTGGGCCTGAGATTAGAGAGGAATTTTGTCATATGAATGTTTTCATAAAAGACAAAATGAGCAGTGTACTTCATTGTAATTTTACAATTAAAGACGGCTTATGTGAAAGCCGAGGGCATAATATGAGGCATAACATGTTCCGATTTTGTGGTTTTAAGGATATCTAGTTTAATGTGGGAACAAAACTTGGGCACATTAGAGGAATAAATAGCTGCTACAATTATCAGATATTTTGGTGAGGCCATTACCAGAAGCTGAGCGAGGTAATTTGAGATGAAAGTTGCTAATAAAAATTTAGAGCTGGTAAACTGGATTCATGTTGGTTGTGTAGATGGCAGGAATGATTTTTGGTGTGCAGTTTCCAGACCTGTTTTCACATCTGAACATAGAGAGTTAACAACCTCTTCCTGAGGGCCGACCACAGCAATGCCTGCAACCACTCAGCAATTTTCTCATTAGCAGTGTTGGAGCTATGAATCGGAATCGACTCAATGGCACGGGGTGAAAAACAGGCACAAAAATTTTATATCTCAAATCATCTTAAATGCCAGCATCTACCAGAAAAGAAACTTAATATTGCCTTGTAAAACATTTAATTTTTGCTATGTGACTGTACCAGTGAGGAGAATTGCAAAAGAGTCCTCTAAATAATTAATGTGTTCATATTCGAACAATAGATGGTTTTCTAGGTAGTTACCGTGGTGACTCTACTAAAACCGCAACATATTACGGCGTCCTAGTCATCTAGTGCTCCCATAACAGAAACACCACATGGATGGCTTTAACCAAGAGAAAGTTATTCTCTCACAGTCTAGGAGGCTGGAAGCTCAAATTCAGGGTGCCAGCTCCAGGGGAAAGCTCTCTCTCTCTGTTGGCTCTGGGGGAAGGTCCTTGTCACATGGCATAATTTGTGACTAGATGTTTTTCCAGACAAGAGCTAGTATTAGTGTCTAACAATAGCTAACCACTTACTATGTGCATGAATCATTTTACATAGATTATGTAATTAGATCCTTAGAACAACTTAAGATCATTTTATCCCTTTTTACAGATGGCATTACTAAGAACTTTCCCAGTGTCTCACACATGGTAATTGTCTCTAATCTCAGAGACCAGGCACTCCGATACGGAAGCCTATAATCTTACTCACTAAACTCTGTTATCTTCTGCTTTTCTATTTCTTGGACAGTCCCAGAAATATGAAATTTCATATATTAGTGGAATTTTGTCCCCCATTTGCTATAGCGGAAAATCATATGAAGAAGAGCCGTCTTAAGCATAATGCTAAATTGATTCCAGGCTGATTGAAAAGGGGTGTGTGTGTGTGTGTGTGTGTGTGTATGTGTGTGTGTGTGTGGTGGTCGGGGAGGAGTGGCTCTGCATTGTTTTCAGTGGGTGCTGGAGAGAGGAGAAAGAAACAAACAAGGACCTCAACTTATCCCTGTTTATTTTCTTTTAAAATTGGAATTAGCTGTATTAAAAAATCTTAAAATATAGGACTATCTATTAAATTAAGGGAAAAAAATTTTTTTTATTAAATTGAGGAGTCCCTGAGAGTGGAGATCTGTTGTTTTTGTTGCCTAATTGCATTATATTATGAAGAGAATGATTATATTACAGCACAACAAAGCCAAGGATATAGTAATTATGAAGGCAGACCCTGAGGTCAGACTTCCTGGAGTCAAATGCTGGCTCTGCCATTTCCTTAACCTCTGGAAGCCTCAGTTTCTTAGGTGTTATGGATTGAACTGTGTTCCCCAAAAATGTGTGTCAACTTGGCTAGGCCATGATTCCCACTATTTTGTGATTGTCTTCCATTTTGTGATCTGATGCAATTTTCCTATGTGTTGATGATGTTACTGAGGCAGGATTAGAGGCAGTTATGTTAATGAGGCAGGACTCAATCTACAGCATTAGGTTGGATCTTGAATCATTCTGTTTTAAGATATAAGCAAGCAGAGAGATAGTGGGACCTCATAGCACTAAGCAAGAGGAGCCAGAAGTGGAGGGTATCCCTTGGGCCCGAGGTCCCTTTGCTGAGAGGCTCCTAGACTAGGAGAAGATTGATGACAAGGACTTTTCCCCAGAGCAAACAGAGAAAGCCTTCCTCTGGAGCTGGCACCCTGAATTTGGACTTCTAGCCTCCTAAATTGTGAGAGAATAAATTTGTTTGTTAAAGGCATCCACTTCTGATATTTCTGTTATAGCAGCACTAGATAACTAAGGTACTAAGTCATAAGGTTGTGAGCATTAAATAAAACAATCCATATAAAGCAGTATTAGAGCATCAGTTACATTCAGTTTTTGTCATAGTGAGGATTTTGATTTAATGCTGAGAGCCAGTCCTAGTAACATTTTTAAAGCTAGAATTTATTAAGAAGGGTGGTTGTGGAGACTCTTTTACTGCATATATTTAAAGGTAAAATATACTCTTAATAGTCTGAAATGATGTATATGTGAATGTGCTTGATCTGGAGCACAGGGCAGGTGAATTTGGGAGGTCCTCTTTAACCCAATGAATCTGCTTCTTTAAATAGTGGTTATGTAACCCATTCCTTTTCTACGAGCTAATAAAGAATGTTTATTAATTTATGTACATTTAGACTTCTTGCAGACTAGTTTCAGTTTTGGTTAAAAACAAAATATTTTCTTTTTTAAACAATTGTCTTACAAATAAAAAAATAGTGGAAAAAAAAGGCTGGGTAAAGGTTGGCAGGTCATTATATTTATTCTCCTGTATCTTCATTCATTCATTCATTCACTAATCATGTATTTGTTCATTCATGGACACGGTGACTGTTGCATGCTATGCTGGTTGCCTGAGAGGGTACAGAGCCCAGAGCCCATGCTTTCTGTCCTCAGGAGCTTATGATACAATTGGAAAGACTTTGAACATGAAAAACAGGATGCCATTACAAAAGTTAAATACAGTGTTAAGAAAATACTGCAGGAGGAGGTAGAGCCGAAATGGCACTAGATACAAGCACCATGCTGTCCCTTTGCAGCAAGGACCCAAAAAACTAAATAAAATAGAAACATCAGTCCTGGAGCCCTGAGCATCAAGCGAAGGAATAAAAAGCTCTGTCAAGCATCAAGTGGAATAAGACACTGACAGAGAATGAGGAGAGCTATGGAGTGGAGGTCCCCTACCAGCTAAAGTGGTAGGGATTTGCCATCTTGGACTACAGCCACCAAGGAATGCAAACAGGGAGTACAGGAAGGCAACTTTACAGAGCTCCCAACAGGAGACAGAGCATGAGATAACCACTTTCCCACTGCCCACCCTTGTTCCCTGTACAAGACCTCCACCATTTTCCAGCAGGCCATGTTTGCTCTGCCAGAGAAACACGAGCTCACTGCCACCCAGATTCACCACCTTGGACCTCAGCCACCAAGGACTGGGGACAGGGAGTACAGGAAGGCCACTTCACGGAGCTCCCAACAGGAGACAGAGCACCTGGTAACCAGGAATACATGCTTTCCCACCCCCAACCTTCTTCCCTCTACTGCCTTCGCTGCTTTCGCTGCCACAGTCACTTAGCCAGAGAAACACCAGCTCACTGTCACGTGCGTTCACGCCGTCCCTGCTGGCTAGGCCCTTCATTATCAATTTTTTTATTGGTTTGTTTTTTGATATTGGGTTTTTGTTTTTTTTTGTTGCTTCTCTCTTTCTGCCTTAATTCTTTTTCTTTCTCCCACCTAGCTAGCTCCTTGTGTGATCCCCTCTCCTTCCTGGCAGGCTGTGATTTTTTTAGTTTATTTGCTATGTTTTTTTTAATTTTTAATTTTCTGTTTCTTCTCTCTCTCTCCTTTCCTTTCTTCTTTTTTCTCCCACCCACCTAGTCCTGTGCACCACCCCCACCACTGCTCAAGGGGCCTTGCTGTACCACTCAGCCTCCCCAGACCTGTGCTACTGTCACTGACTGGCTCCCTCAGTGCCATTTTATTTATTAATTTATTGTTTGTTTTTTTTCTTTTTTGTTGTTGTTTCTTTTCTCTCTCTCCCTTCCTTCTCCTTCCTCCCATCCACAGAGCCCCAAGTGCAGTACACCCAACGCCCGACCCTTGGCAGGCTGTGCTGTACCACTCTCCTGGAAAGCCTCTGGTCTTTCCCGGGTCTGCATTGCCTCCACAGGCTGGTTCCTCCGATCCATATTAATTATATTTCTTTATCTTTCCCCTTCTCCCTTTGTCTTCTCCCTCCCACATAGGCCCTTTGCTGTCTCTGTCCCTTCCTGATGGGGAATGCTGTGCCACCTGGTGAGACAGACATCAGCTCACTGCCACCCCAATTCTGCCATGCCCCCAAGAGCCCACTCCCCCACCACTATATAGGTATATTTTTTTCTTTTTTTGATGTTGTATTTATTTTTTTATTTACTTTTTATATACTTATTTTGTGTTTGTTTTTTTTTGTTTCTTCTCTCACTTTCCCCTCTTTCCTTTTCTTTCTCCCCTCACCTAGCCCTGTGCTCTGCCCACACCCCTTCTCAACAGGCTAAGCCATGCTGCTCAGTTAGAGAGCCACTGGCACAAGTCTCACTGGGTCTGCCCCATCCCTACCTGCCGAAACGTACTGCACCACCAGTTTATTTACTTTTTTTTCCTTCATTTTTTGCTTTTTTTGCTTTTATTTCTCTTCTTTCACCCACCTGCCTAGCTCCGCATATCACATCTTCTCCTTTCCCTCCTGCCAATCCACACTGTGCCCCAAGTGCTGCACACTTGAGCACCACCTATGTGCTCCCCCAGACCCCATCCTGCACTGCCCCCTGGCCCCACCCCATCAGCCCCAGTTGGTGTCACACACTATCCATCCCCACACCTCCAACCCCACTGCACCAGCCCTGCTGCACCATAACTGAGTAACTGGTCCTGCCCACCTGGACAGAGCAGTGAGAAGTATTGTGCCCACAGGTGAGCAAGCAACAAAACACACCCAGCCCAGCTGCCCAGACATAAACAAATAAAACAAAGAAACAGGACAAAATGATCAAATCTGCGATCAATAAACAAAGAAAATAATTCCTGAGCGTGCCAGAAACAACAGACATTATCAAAACACACAAAAAAAGACAGGAGAGGATGGCTGCAGAAAGCAACCAAAATAAAATACCTTATGGCATTCTGACCGAAGAAAAGGCACTGGAACTACCTGATATGGAATTCAAAACTCTAATCTTCAGGGTCCTCCAACAGAGGGAGGAAAATGCAGACGAAAATAAAGAAAAGATAGACAAAATCATGGAAACTACATAGGGAAAACACGGACAAAGCAATGGAAGAATTCAGGAAAATAATACAGTAACAAAATGTCAAAATAAAAAATAACTAGACGTCATACTAAAACAACAATTAGAAATCCAAAAGATAAACAGCAAGACTTTAGAAATGGATAGTGCAATAAAAGGTTTTAGAAGCAAGAAACAATGGGAGGCAGGATTGGTGAAATTGAAGACAAATCCTTGAGTACTACTTTGTTTGAGGAAAAATCAGAGAAAAGAATGAAGAAAAATGAAGAAATCCTGAGAATGATGTGACATACAATTAAAACCAAAAATTTGCCTGTGATCAGATTTCCAGAACAGGGTGGAGAAAACGGAAACATAGAGAGGATCACTGAAGATGTGCTGACAGAAAAATTCCCTAATATCATGAAAGGTGAAAAGGCAACCATCCAAGAAGCTCAATGAACCCCATATAGGATAAATCTGCAATCGATAAACAAAAAATCTCTAAGACATATCATGATCACACTTGCTGAAACCAAAGACAAAGAAAAATTCTAAGAGTGGCTCAAGAAAAATGAAAAGTCACATACAGAGGGGAAAAGTAAGATTTAGTTCTGATTATTCAGCAGAAACCATGCAGGCAAAAAGGTAATAGGATAATAAAAATGACATATATAAAATCTTGAAAGAAAAAAACTGCCAACCAAGAATAATATATCCTTCAAAACTCTCACTCAAATATGATGCTGAAATTAGGACATTTCCAGATAAACAAAATTTAGGGGATTTGTAAAAACCAAACCAAACTTACAAAAATTATTAAAGGTAGTCCTTTGGTTAGAGAACCAACAACATCAAAGAACAGTCTGAATCTAGCACATTAGCCATCATCAGCCAGATACCAACCTAGATAATGGACTCTCAAGGATAAAACAAAACTAAAAGATTTACAACAGGGAACCAGAGAGGTCAATCTGTAAATGACAACTATGTCAGAACAGTAAAAGAGGGAATAAACGGTGCAGGTATAAAGCTTTCAAATGGAGAGGAAGTCAAGTCAATGTCAATAATAAAAGACTGGTTTAAACTTAAGAAGATAGAGGTAAATTTTAAGGTAACCACAAATAAAGTTAACACATCTACTCATCAAAATAAAGAAGGAAAACATGAAGTCTCAGCAAACACAAAATCTACAAAGATGAAAGACATGAAAAAAAATTCACAAAGGTAATTCAGCACAGAAGAGTAAGATAAATGAGGAGAACGTCAGCACTACAAAAAAGCACTACAAAATGACAGCAATAAACTCACACCTATCAATAATTACACTGAATGTAAATGGCCTAAATGTAGCTATAAAGAGAGAGAGTGACAGAATGGATAAAAAAAAAAAAAAAAAATAGGACCCATCAATATGCTGCCTACAAGAGATACACCTTAGAAACAAAGACATAAATACAATAAAAATCAAAGGATGAAAAAAATAAATCAAGCAAATAACAACCAAAAAAGAGTGGGAATGGCAATACTAATCTCAGATAAAATGGATTTTAAAACAAAATCTATCATAAAAGACAAAGAAAGATGTTATATAAAGATTAAAGGTACAATCCTCCATGAAGATACAACCATGATAAATATCTCTGCATCCAATGGCAGGGCTCCAAAATACATAAAACAAACTCTAACAGCACTGAAAAGAGAAACTGACAGTTCCACAATAATAGTAGAAGACTTCAACACACCATTCTAAGTAAAGGACAGAACACCTAGAAAGAAACTCAACAAAGATAAGGAAGATCTAAATGATACAATCAACCAACCTGACCTCATAGATATATATAGAACACTCCACCCAACAGCAGCAAAGCACACATTCTCTACCAACCCACATGGAGCATTCTTCAGAATAGACCACATATTAGGCCACAAAGGACACCTCAACAACATACAAAACATTGAGATAATACAAAGCATCTTCTCTGATCACAACACCATAAAAGTAGAAATTAAAAACAGGAAGGGCAAGTAAAAAATAAAATACATGGAAACTGAATAACACCCTGCTTAAAAACCACTGAGAGATAGGAGAAAGCAAAGATTGAATACAAAAATTCCTAGAATCGAATGAGAATGAAAACAAAACCTTTGGGACATGGTAAAGGCAATGCTCAGAGGTCAATTTATAGAAATAGATGCACACATCAAAAAAGAAGAAAGGGACAATATCAAAACATTAGCCGTACAACTCAAACAAATAGAAAGAGAATGGCAAAAGTAGCCCACAGCCACCGGAAGAAAGGAAATAGTAAAGATCAGAGCAGAAATAAATGCAATAGAGAGTAGGAAAACAATAGAAAGAATCAACAAAATGAAATGTTGGTTTTTGAAAGGACTACAAAATCGACATACCACTGACCAAATTGACAAAAGAACAAAGAGGACAAAATAGCCTAAATAAGAAATGAAATGGGGAACATTACAACAGACCCAACTGAAATAAAAAGGATCATAACAGAGTACTATGAAAAACTACACTCTGACTAATTTGAAAACCTAGAGAAAATAGACAAATTTCTAGAAACACACTACCTACCTAAACTAACACAAACTGAGGTTGAAAATCTGAACAGACCCATACACAACAAGAGAAGAGATTGAAAAGGTAATTAAAAAACAACAACAGCAACAACAACAAAAAAGCCCTGGCCCAGATGGCTTCATTGGAGAATTCTACCAAACATGCAAATATTCAGAGAAGAGCTTACATCAGTGCTAGTCAAACTCTTTCAGAACATAGAAATGGAGGGAATACTTCTGAATTCATTCTATGAAGCCAGCATAACCCTGATACCAAAACCAGGCAATGACACCACAAAAAGAAAATTGCAGACCAATATCTCTCATGAATATAGATACAAAATTTTTCAACAAAATTTTAGTGAATAGAATTCAGTATTACATAAAAAAAAAAAATAATAATACACCTCAATCAAGTGGGATTCACACCAGGTATGTAAGGATAGTTCAACATTAGAAAAGCAATCAACATAATCCACCATGTAAAATAAACAAAAGAATCACATGATCATCTCAATTGATGCAGAAAAGGCATTCAATGAAGTCCAGCACCCATTCCTGAGAAAACTCTCAATAAAATAGGGAGGGAAATTTCTCAACATAATAATGCGCATTTATACAAAACCAACAGCCAACATCATTCTTAATGGAGAGAGGATGAAAACAGGCATAAGACTGGGATGCCCTTTACAACCACCCCTTTTTACATTGTGCAGGAAGTCCTAGTTAGAGCAACAGGCAAGAAAAAGAAATAAAGGGCATTCAACATGTCAAGGAAGAAGTAAAAATATCCCTATTATCTGATGATATGATATTATACATCGAAAAGCCAAAGGATTCCACAAGAAAACCACTGAACTAATAGAAAGATTCAGCAGAGTAGCAGAATACAAGGTAAACATACAACAATCAGTTTGACTCCAATACACCAATAAAGAGAACTGTGAAAAGCAAATCAGAAAAGCAGTATCAATTATGATGTCCCTAAAAAAATAAAATACTTAGGAATAAATCCAACCAGGGATGTAAAAGACCTATACAAAGAAAACTACAAAACACTACTGCAAGAAAGCAAACAAAACCTACATAAATGGAAAAACATACCATGTTCATGGATAGGTAGACTCAACATTGTGAAAAAGTCAATTCTACCCAAAGCAGTCTACAAATACAGTGCAATCCCAATCCAAACACCAACGGTATTCTTTAATGAGACAGAAAAACTAATCATTAACTTTATATGAAAGGAAAGAGGCCCTGAATAAGTAAAGCACTACTGAAGAAAAAGAATAATGTAGGAGGACTTGCACTACCTGACCTCGGAACCTAGGATACAGCTACAGCAGTCAAAATACCTGGTACTGGTACAATGACAGACACATTGACCAATAGAATAGAATCAAGAACCCAGATTTAAATCCATCCACACATGGTCATCTGATCTTCGACCAAGGCCCAAAGTCCATTAAATGGTGTCTTAGGCTGGGTTCTTTAGAGAAGCAAAACCAGTAAAGCATGTAAATACATAAAGAGAGAGATTTATATCAAGGAAATGGCTCACGGGATTGTAGAGGTTGGAAGATCCCAAGTCCATAGATCGGGATAGAGCCTTCTCCATTCATGTAGCCTCAGGGGCTGGCAAACCCAAGATCAGCAGGTCATGGAGAGCAGTGCTTTTGCTCATGGGCTGTGATGATAAATGAATCCCAAGACTGGCAGGCAAGACCACAAGGCTTCTCCTGATTCTTATAGCAGCAGGGGCTGGCGAACCGAAGATTGGCAGGTTGGAGAGCAGGGCTCCCACTTACAGGCTGTGAAGATTGACGAATCCCAAGATTGGCAGATTAGCGAATAGCTCAAGTCCCAGAAACTTGAGGTCAAATGAAAAGGAGGCAGTCACAGGAGTCAGAGGGAGCAAAAAAGCCAGAACGTCTGCTTCTATTCAGATGCAGGCCACAGCCCTAAGTAAACTCCCTTTCAACAGATTGGCTACTCATAGCAGATTCCATCATGGGAGTGATCACATGTAAACACTGAGAATCATGGGCCAGCCAAGTTGACACACAATCTTAACCATCACAAACGGGGAAAAGAAGGTCTTCTTAACAAACTTTGACAGCAAAACTGGATGCCCATCTGTAAAATAATGAATCAGGATCCATACCACACCATACACAAAAACTAACTCAAAACTGATCAAAGACCTAAATATAAAACCAAAACCTATAAAGATCATAGAAGAAAAAATAGTTTCAACTCTAGAGGCCCTAATACATGGCATAAATAGCATACAAATCATGACTAACGATACACAAACACCACAAGATAAGCTAGATAACTGGGATCTTCTAAAATTTAAACGCTGATGCTCATCAAAAGACTTCACCAAGAGAATAAAAAGAGAACTTACATACTGGGGGAAAACAAAAATTGGCTATGACAAATCCAACAAAGTTCTAATCTCTAAAATCTATAGGAAAATCCAACACCTCTACACAAGAAGACAAATAATTGAATTAAAAAATTGGCAAAGGATATGAACAGACACTTCACTAAAGAAGACATTAGAGCAGCTAACAGACACATGAGGAATTGCTCGAAATCACTAGCCATTAGAGAAATGCAAATCAAAACTACAATGAGATACCATCTCACCCCGACATTACTGGCAGGAATCAAAAAAACAGAAAATAACAAACATTGGAGAGGCTGCAGGAAGATTGGAACTTTTATGCACTGCTGGTGGGAATGTAAAATGGTACAACCTTTTTTAAAATGATATGGTGATTCCTTAAAAAGCTAGAAGCAGAAATACCATACGATCCACAAATCCCACTCCTAAAAATATATACTAGAGAAATAAGAGTCTTCACAGGAAAAAACATATGCACACCCATGTTCATTGCATTATTCACATTAGCAAAAAGATGGAAACACCTAAGTGCCCATCAACAGATGAATGGATAAACAAACTATGGTACATACACACAGTGGAATAGTAAGCAATGATGAAGGACAATAATGCACCTGGGAAACACCTCACAACATGGATGAATCTGGAGGGCATTATTCTGGGCGAAATAAGTCAGTCATAAAAGGACAAATACTATATGAGAGCACTATTGTAAAAACTCATGAAAAGGTTTACAAACAAAGAAACAATCTTTGATGTTTACGAGGGAGGGCAGGGGTGGGAAGGGAAAAACACTAACTAGACAATAAATAAGTGGTAACTTTGGTGAAAGGTAAGACAGTATACGATACTGGAAAAGTCATCACAACCTGACCAAGACAAAGTCACGGAAGCTTCGTAGACACATCCAAACTTCCTGAAGGAACAAACTATTGGGCTGAGAGCTGGGGACCATGGTCTCCAGGAACATCTAGCTCAGCTGGGATAGCATAGTTTATAAAGAAAATGTTCTACATTCTACTTTGGTAGGTAGCGTCTGGGGTCATAAAAGCTTGTGAGTGGCCATCTAGGATACTTCACTGGTTCCACTCCGTCTGGAGCAACAGAGAATGAAGAAAACCAAAGAAACAAGGGAAAGATTAATCCAAAGGACTAATGGACCACAACTACCACAGCCTCCACTAGACTGAGTCTGGCACAACTAGATGGTGCCTGGCTACTACCGCTGACTACTCTGACAGGAATTACAACAGAGGGTGCCAGACAGAGCTGGAGAAAAATGTAGCACAAAATTCTAACTCACAAGAAAAGACAAGACTTACTGGTCTTACAGAGGCTGGAGAAACCCCGAGAGTATGGCCCCTGGGCACGCTTTTAACTCAGTCCTCAAGTCACACCTGGGGTTCACCCTTCACAAAATAAGACCAAAATGGCACACCAGCTCAGGGAAAAGGAGAAGACAGGAGCATACAGGAATGCTGGTAACAGGGAACCCAAGGTCAAGAAGGGGAGAGTGTTGACATGTTGTGGAGTTGACAACCAATGTCACAAAACAATATGTGTATTAATTTTTTTTTAAAGCAAGAGCTTTTTATTTTTTTAACTTGTGTTTTAGGTGAACATTTACAGTGCAATTTATTTTCTCATTCAAAAATTTATACACAACTTTTTTTGGAACATTGGCTGCAATCCTCACAACGTGCCAGCACTCTCCCCCTTTCCCTTTACACCATGGGTTCCCCCTGTCCATTTGTCCATGTTTTCTGTCCTTTCCTGCCTTTTCATCTTTGCTTGCGGGCAGGTGTTGCCCATTTGGTCTCAAATACTTGATTGAACTAAGGAGCTTATTTCTCATGTGTGTTATTGTTTGTGTCATAGGCTTGTCTAATCTTTGGTTGAAAGGTGGACTTCAGGAGTGGCTTCAGTTATGAGTTAGCAGGGTGTCCAGGGGACTATAGTTGCTGGGGTTCTTCCAGTCACTGTCAGACCAGGAAGTCTGGTCTTTTTTTGTGAATTTGAATTTTGTTCTACATTCTTCTCCTGCTTTGTCCAAAATCTTCTGTTGTGGTCCCTGTCAGAGCTGTGGTGGTAGCCGGGCACCATCTAGTTCTTCGGGGCTAAAGCTGTGGGAGACGATAGCTCATGTGGTCCATTAGTCCTTTGGGCTGATATTTTCCATGCGTCTGTGGTTTTCTTCATTCTCCTTTGCTCTGAAAATGATGGAACCAATAGATGTATCTTAGATGACCACTTAAAAGATTTTAAGACTTACCAAAGTAAGATGTAGAATATTTTCTTCATGAACTATCTTATACCAATTGACCAAGATGTCCTAAGAATATAATCCTCAGCCCTGAGCACAGTAACTCTGTCCCTTAAGGTGTTTGGATGTGTCTAGGAAGCTTCTACAGCTTTGCCTTGATCAAGTTGTATTGACTTTCCCTATATTGTGTTGCCTTTCCTTTCACCAAAGTTAACGCTTGTCTAGTATCGATTTCCCCTCCTCACCCTTCCCCTCCCTTGTAACCACCAAAGATTGTTTCTTTCTGTGTGTAAACCTCTTCTTGAGTTTTTATAATAGTGATCTATTTTTGTCCTTTTGTGACTGACTGTTTTCACTCAGCGTAGTGCCCCCCAGATTCATCCATATTGTGAGATGTTTTGCAGAATCATCATTGTTCTTTATTCTTGAATAGTATTCCATTGTGTGTATGTACCATGTTGTTTATTCATTTATCTGGTGATGCGCACTTAGGTTGTTTCCATCTTCTTGCTATTGTGAATAGTGCTGTAATGAACATGGGTGTGATGACTCTTATTTCTCTAGGATATATTCCTAGGAGTGGGATTGTTGGATCATATGGTATTTTTATTTCTAGCTTTTTAAGGAAGCATATTTTGTGTTCCATTGTGGTGGTAACATGTTACATTCCTACCAGCAGTGCTTGAGATTTCCAATCTCCCTGCAACCTCTGCAACATTTGTTATTTTCTGTTTTTGTTTGTTTGTTTGTGCCAATGATATCAGGGTTAGATGGTATTTCATTGTAGTTTTGATTTGCATTTCTCAAATGGCTAATGACAGTGAGCATCTCCTCATGTATCTGTTAGCTGCCTGAATACCTTCTGTGGTGAAGTATCTGTTCCTATCTTTGCCCATTTTTTAATTGGATTATTTGTCTTTTTGTTATTGAGGTGTTGAAATAGTTTATGGATTTTAGAGATTAGATCTTTATCAGATAATTGCTGGCCAGTTTTTTTTCCCCCTACCAGTCTCTAGGTTCTCTTTTTACTCTTTGGGTGGAGTCTTTTTTTTTTTAAATAATTTCTATTGTGCTTTAAGTGAAAGTTTACAAATCAAGTCAGTCTCTCACATACAAACTTATATACACCTAACTACCTACTCCCACTTACTCTCCCCCTAATGAGTCAGCCCGCTCCCTCGTTCCAGACACTCCTTTCGTGACCGTTTTGCTAGTTTCTAAGCCCCTCTACCCTCCCGTCTCCCCTCTAGACAAGAGATGCCAACATAGTCTCAAGTGTCCACCTGATACAAGTAGCTCACTCCTCATCAGCATCTCTCTCCAACCCATTGTCCAGTTCAATCCATGTCTGAAGAGTTGACTTTGGGAATGGTTCCTGTCCTGGGCCAACAGGAAGTTTGGGGACCATGACCACCGGGATTCTTCTGGTCTCAGTCAGACCATTAAGTCTGGTCTTTTTATGAGAATTTGGGGTCTACATCCCACTGTTCTCCTGCTCCCTCAGAGGTTCTCTGTTGTGCTCCCTGTCAGGGCAGTCATAGGTTGTGACCGGGCACCATCTAGTTCTTCTGGTCTCAGGATGATGTAAGCCTCTAGTTCATGTGGCCCTTTCTGTCTCTTGGGCTTATAATTATCTTGTGACCTTGGTGTTCTTCATTCTCCATTGGTCCAGGTGGGTTGAGACCAATTGATGCATCTTAGATGGCCGCTTGTTAGCATTTAAGACCCCAGACGCCACACTTCAAAGTGGGATGCAGAATGTTTTCTTAATAGAATTTATTTTGCCAATTGACTTAGATGTCTCCTGAAGCCATAGTCCCCAAACCCCCGCCCTTGCTCCGCTGACCTTCAAAGCATTCAGTTTATTCAGGAAACTTCTTTGCTTTTGGTCCAGTCCAGTTGAGTTGACCTTCCCTGTATTGAGTGTTGTCCTTCCCTTCACCTAAAGTAGTTCTTATCTACTATCTAATCGGTAGATAAACCTCTCTCACCCTCCCTCCCCCCTCTCATAAACACAAAAGAATGTGTTCTTCTCAGTTTAAACTATTTCTCAAGATCTTATAATAGTGGTCTTATACAATATTTGTCCTTATGCATCTGACTAATTTCACTTAGCATAATGCCTTCCAGGTTCCTCCATGTTATGAAATGTTTCACAGATTCATCACTGTTCTTTTTTGATGCGTAGTATTCCATTGTGTGAGTATACCATAATTTATTTATCCATTCATTTGTTGATGGACACCTTGGTCGCTTCCAGCTTTTAGCTATTGTAAACAGTGCTGCAATAAACATGGGTGTGCATATACCTGTTCGTGTAAAGGCTCTTATTTCTCTAGGATATATTCCGAGGAGTGGGATTTCTGGGTTGCATGGTAGATCTATTTCTAACTTTTTAAGGAAACGCCAGATCGATTTCCAAAGTGGTTGTACCATTTTACATTCCCACCAGCAGTGCATAAGAGTTTCAATCTCTCCACAGTCTCTCCAATATTTATTATTTTGTGTTTTTTGGATTAATGCTAGCCTTGTTGGAGTGAGATGGAATCTCATTGCAGTTTTAATTTGCCTTTCTCTGATGGCTAATGATCCAGAGCATTTCTCATGTATCTGTTAGCCGCCTGAATATCTTCTTTAGTGAAGTGCGTGTTCATATCCTTTGCCCAATTTTTAATTGGGTTGTTTGTCTTTTTTTTAACAGAATCATACAGATTTTGGAGATTAAGCACTGGTCGGAGATGTCATAGCTGAAAACTTTTTCCCAATCTGTAGGTGGTCTTTTTACTCTTTTGGTGAAGTCTTTAGATGAGCATAGCTGTTTGATTTTTAGGAGCTCCCAGGTATCTGGTTTCTCTTCGCCATTTTTAGTAATGTTTTCTATTCTGTTTATGCCTTGTGTTAGGGCTCCTAATGTAGTCCCTATTTTTTCTTCCATGATCTTTATCATTTTAGTCTTTATGTTTAGGTCTTTGATCCACTTGGAGTTAGTTTTTGTGCTTGGTGTGAGGTATGGGTCCTGTTTCATTCTTTTGCAAATGGATATCCAGTTACTCCAGCACAATTTGTTAAAAGACTATCTTTTCTCCAATTAATTGACACTGGCCCTTTGTCAAATATCAGCTACTCATATGTGGATGGATTTATATCTGGGTTCTCAACTCTGTGCCATTGGTCTATGTGCCTGTTGTTGTACCAATACCAGGCTGTTTTGAGTACTGTGGCTGTAAAATAGGTTCTAAAATGAAGTAGTGGGGGCCTCCCACTTTCTTCTTTTTCAGTAATGCTTTGCTTATCCAGGGCTTCTTTCCCTTCCATATGAAGTTCGTGATTTGTTTCTCCATCACATTAAAAAATGTCGTTGGAATTTGGATCGGAAGTGCATTGTATATACAGATGGCTTTTGGTAGGATAGACATTTTTACTATGTTAATTCTTCCTATCCATGAGCAAGGTATGTTTTTCCACTTATGTAGGTCCCTTTTAGTTTCTTGCACTAGTACTTTGTAGTTTTGTTTGTATAGGTCTTTTACATCTTTAGTAAGATTTATTCCTAAGTACTATATCTTCTTGGGGGCTACTGTGAATGGTATTGATTTGGTGATTTCCTCTTTGATGTTCTTTTTGTGGATGTAGAGGAATCCAAGTGATTTTTGTATGTTTGTCTTGTAACCTGAAACTCTGCCGAACTCTTCTATTACTTTCAGTAGTTTTCTGGAAGATTCCTTAGGGTTTTCTGTGTATAAGATCATGTCATCTGCAAATAGAGATAATTTTCCTTCTTCCTTGCCAATCCGGATGCCCTTTATTTCTTTGCCTAGCCTAGTTGCTCTGGCTAGGACTTCCAGGACAATGTTGAATAAGAGCGGTGATAAAGGGCATCCTTGTCTGGTTCCCGTTCTCAAGGGAAATGCTTTCAGGCTCTCTCCATTTAGAATGATGTTGGCTGTTGACTTTGTATAGATGCCCTTTATTATGTCGAGGAATTTTCCTTCAGTTCCTATTTTGGTGAGAGTTTTTATCATGAATGGGTGTTGGACTTTGTCAAATGCCTTTTCTGCATCAATTGATAAGATCATGTGGTTTTTGTCTTTTGTTTTATTTATATGGTGGATTACATTAAAGGTTTTTCTAATATTGAATCAACCATAAATTCCAATTGATCATGGTGGATTATTTTTTTGATATGTTGTTGAATTTAATTGGCTAGAATTTTGCTGAGGATTTTTGCATCTATGTTCTTGAGGGATATAGGTCTGTAATTTTTGTTTCTTGTGGTGTGCTTACCTGGTTCAGGTATCAGCGGTATGCTGGCCTCATAGAATGAGTTAGGTAGTATTCTATCCTTTTCTATGCTTGAAATACCTTTAGTAGTAGTGGTGTTAACTCTTCTCTGAAAGTTTGGTAGAACTCTGCAGTGAAGCCGTCTGGGCCAGGGCTTTTTTTTGTTGGGAGTTTTTTTATTACCGTTTCAATCTCTTTTTTTGTTATGGGTCTATTTAGTTGTTCTATTTCTGATTGTGTTAGTTTAGGTAGGTAGTGTTTATCTAGGAATTCATCCATTTCTTCTAGGTTTTCAAATTTGTTGGAGTACAATTTTTCATAATAATCTGATATGATTCTTTTAATTTCAGTTGGGTCTGTTGTGATATGGCCTATCTCATTTCTTATTTGGGTTGTTTCCTTTCTTGTATTTCTTTAATCAGTCTGGCCAATGGTTTATCAATTTTGTTAATTTTTTCAAAGAACCAGCTTTAAAAATGGCTTTGTTAATTCTTTTAATTGTTTTCTGTTCTCTAATTCGTTTAGTTCAGCTCTAATTTTTGTTATTTGTTTTCTTCTGGTGCCTGATCAATTCTTTTGTTGCTCACTTTCTATTTGTTCAAGTTGTAGGGACAGTTCTCTGATTTTGGCTCTTTATGTATGTGTGCATTTATAGATATAAATTGACCTCTGAGCACTGCTTTTGCTGTGTTGTAGAGGTTTTGATAGGAAGTGTTTTCATTCTCGTTGCATTCTATGAATTTCTTTATTCCCTCCTTAATGTCTTCTATAGCCCAGTCTTTTTTGAGTAGGGTATTGTTCAGTTTCCAAGTATTTGATTTCTTTTCCCTGATTTTTCTGTTATTGATTTCTACTTTTATGGCCTTATGGTCTGAGAAGATGCTTTGTAATATTTTGATGTTTTGGATTCTGCAAAGGTTTGTTTTATGACCTAATATGTGATCTATTCTAGAGAATGTTCCATGTGCACTAGAAAAAAAAGTATACTTTTTGCTGTTGGGTGGAGTGTTCTGTGTAAGTCTATGAGGTCAAGTTGGTTTATTGTAGCAATTAGATCTTCTGTGTCTCTATTGAGCTTCTTACTGGAAGTCCTATCCTTGTCTGAACATGGTGTGTTGAAATCTTCTACTATAATTGTGCAGGTGCCTATCTCACTTTTCAATTCTGTTAAAGTTTGTTTTATGTATCTTGCAGCCCTGTCATTGGGTGCATAAATATTTAACATGATTATATCTTCTTGGTAAATTGTCCCTTTAATCATTATGTAGTGTCCTTCTTTATCCTTTGTGGTGGATTTAACTTTAAAACCTATTTTTCCAGAAAGTAATATTGCTACTCCTGCTCTTTTTTGATTGTTGTTTGCTTGATATATATTTTTTCCATCATTTGAGTTTTAGTTTGTTTGTGTCTCTAAGTCTAAGGTGTGTCTCTTGTAGGCAACATATAGACGGATCGTGTTTCTTTATCCAGCCTGAGACTCTTTGTCTCTATTGGTTCATTTAGTCCATTTACATTCAGCATAATTATAGATAAGTATGAGTTTAGTGATGGCATTTTGATGCCTTTTTGTATGTGTTGTTGACAATTTCTTTTTTCTACTTATTTTTTGTGCTGAGTTTTTCTTTGTAAATTGTGTGTGCCTCATTTTCATAGTGGTTGAATTTATGTGTGCTGAGTCATTAGGTTTTTCTTAGTTTTTATTTTGAATTATGGAATTGTTAGACCTCTTTGTGGTTACCTTAATATTTACTCCTATTTTTCTAAGTAAAAACCTAACTTGTATCGTCCTGTATTGCCTTGTTTTCCTCTCCATGTGGAAGATCTATGCCTCCTGTATTTAGTCCCTCTTTTTGATTATTGTAATCTTTCACGTAATGACTTCAATGATTCCCTGTTTTGGGCATTTTTTTTCTTTTTAAAATCAATCTTATTTTTTTGTGTGTGATTTCCCTATTTGAGTTGATTCCAGGATGTTCTGTTCTGTGACCTTGTGTTGCGTTGGTATCTGACATTATTGATTTTCTGACCAGATAATTTCCTTTAGTAATTCTGGTAGCTCTGGTTTGGTTTTCGCAAATTCTCTAAGCTTGTGTTTATCTGTAAATGTTTTAATTTCACCTTCATATCTGAGAGAGAGTTTTGCTGCATACATGATCCTTGGCTGGCAGCTTTTTTCCTTCAGTGCTCTATATATGTCATCCCTTTGCCTTCTTGCCTGCATGGTTTCTGCTGAGTAGTCTGAACTTATTTCTATTGATTCTCCTTTGTAGATGACTTTTCTTTTATCCCTGGCTGCTTTTAAAATTTTCTCTTTATCTTTGATTTTGGCAAGTTGGATGATAATATGCCTCGGTGATTTTCTCTTTGGATCAATCTTATATGGGGTTTGATGAGCATCTTGGATGGATATCCTTTCGTCTTTCATGATGCCAGGGAAGTTTTCTGCCAACAGATCTTCAACTATTCTCTCTGTGTTTTCTGTTATCCCTCCCTGTTCTGGAACTCCAATCACATGCAAGTTATTCTTTTTGATAGAGTCCCACATGATTCTTAGGGTTTCTTCATTTTTTTAAATTCTTTTATCTGATTTTTCTTCAACTATATTGGTGTCAATTGCCTTATCCTCCAACTCCCCCACTCTGCATTCCAATTCCTTGATTCTGCTCCTCTGACTTCCTATTGAGTTGTCTAATTCTGTAATCTTTCTGTTAATCCTTTGGATTTCTGAATGCTGTCTCTCTATGGATTCCTGTAGCTTATTAATTTTTGCACTATGTTCTTGGATAATCTTTTTGATTTCTTCCACTGCTTTATCAGTGTGTTCCTTGGCTTTTCCTATAGATTGCCATATTTCATTTCTGAGGTCATCCCTGATGTCTTGAAGCATTCTGTTATTAGTTTTTTATATTCTGCATCTGGCAATTGCAGGATTGTATCTTCATTTGGGAAAGGTTTTAATTCTTTAATTTGGGGAAGCAATCATGTTCTGCTTCTTTATGTGATTTGATATCAGCTGCTGTCTCTGAGGCATCTATAAGATATTGTAATGATTTATTTTATATTTCCTCACTGAGTCTTATCTTGTTTTGTTTGTTTCAATATACCCAGATGGCCTACTACATTGTGCTGTCTTGATTGTCATAGCCTTTGAATCACTTATGTCCTATTACCAGGTGGTTTGGGTTGTTACCAGATATATAAGCCTGACAGTCCATTCACTATTCTTGAATAGAATCAGCTTAGGTGTTCTGATTTTAGGTCATGAAGTGTGTGGTGTAGACTGTCACCTATTAACTTAGAGAAATAGTGGTGATAGTTGTGTGCACCAGATTCTAGTAGTTGCAGAGGGTCACACTCGAAGGAGTCCAGGTTTTGACAGCCTTCCCCCACATGCCAGTGAGGTAGATGTGTCTCTATTCCTAAAGCACTTTGGTGGGTGGGCTCTGCAGGTGTACCTTATGCACCCAATGCTTGTACCTCTAAAAATTGGTAGGCTTCAGTATCCTCAGACCCCTTTGGCAGGTGGCTAGGTGGTTTGGGTGGAGCTTCAGCCCTCAGTTCCCTGCTGTGGATCAGTGAGCACTCTGTTTAATAGGTGGAGATATCAGACCTGGAAAACTTGTCTTTCCAGTGCTCCCCTAAAACAATTACAATCAGATCTCTATCAGAATTGCCTTTGCATTATAATATTCACCTTGTTCCCTGTAGGGATCGAAGCCAAAGACTGTGGATCTCATATGCTTGGCTGGAGCTGGTTCTGTATTTTTATTCCAGTTTAGGGAAGTCAGGGAAGGATTTTCCACCCCTGGGTTGTTAGTAGCTGCTTCTCTGAGGCCAGGAGAATGGGTTAGGAAAAAAAAAAATTCCCCCGCAGAGCACTTCACTCCCTGGCCCAGGCAATTCCAATGTTAATGAAGCCACCTGGGGCAGGGAGGGGAGGGATCAGATAGGTAGGAGACAGTAAGACCCAGCAATATAGACAAAGTTACTTATCTTGCTTGGTGATGACTGTTTTATCTGAGATTCCCGAGGGGCGTGTGTTGCCTGTGTGCCCTGGCTGGGTCGAGGTTGCTCCCGAGGGTCAGGCCTGCATCCCTTTGCTTGTGCCATCTCAGTCTCAGAAGCCGTGGTCAGCTCCTCTGCTCCTATTCCAAAGCCCACTGCCAAGGTTTCCTGGCTGGGATGCTGCGCTCCAGGCTCCAAAACCAGTTGCTGCTTCCCGGTGATTTCTCCTCCTTTCAGCCAAGTTGTTGTGCAGCCTGTGTGTGGTGGCTGGTTTTCCCCCGAAGTTACTTCAGGGGGCCAGGGCTGAGCACTCTGCTTGCACCCTCTCAGGAAGCCCTGCTTAGCTCCTCTGCTCTTAGTCCAAAGCCCGGTGCCAAAATTTTCTGACTGTGATGCTGGCTGCAGGCTCTGAAAAAAGTTGCTGCTTCCCTGTGGTTGCCCCTTTTCTTATCAGCCGCGTCAGTGTGCAGCCTGCTTGCACTGGCTGAGCTCTACCAAGGTTATGCCAGGGGGTTAGGAGTTAGGGCTGTGTCCTGTGCTTGCCCCGTCTCAGTAAGCCACAATCAGCCCCACTACTCTGGCACCAGGGAGTCGTGAGGGCTCAAGGCTGTGGTGTAGGACGCCAGTTCCAGAAGAGGTCGCTGCTTCAGGGCGTGGCTTTTCTTTCCCCTGTTACCCAGGTCAACTCTTTATTTCTGTGTTTGATGGTCAGAGTTCGTAGATTGTCATGTATGTGATTGATTCACTTGTTTTTCTGAGTCTTTGTTGCAAGAGGGATCTGTGGTAGCTTCTTTATTTTGGTCCCCTCTGTATTAATTTTTTAATGAGAAACTAATTTGTTCTGTCAACCTTGATCTAAAGTACAATTAAAAAAATAAATTTCAAAGAACTTAAAGACCAAGAAGCCTGTAGATCAAAAGAGTCTTTAAAATATGTCAAATAATTGCCATGTGTGGCCCTTATTCAAATCCACATACAAACAAATTAACTTTAAAAAAGAATAAGATGATTTGGAAGTTTTGTACACTTATGGAATAATTTGATTATATTAAGAAAGTATTGTAAATTTTTCTAGGTTTAATAATGCCATTGCGTTTAAAGAAATAGTGCTTGTCTTTTAGGAGTGTCTACTGAGATTTTTTTTTTTACTGAGATATTTATACATGCATGCATATTATATGATGCATAGATTTGCTTCAAAATGATCCAAGTGTTTGGGTACGAGTGAATGGGGGGTATAGATGAAACCTGATTGGTTATAAGTTACTAATAGCTGAAGCTGTGAACTTCATTGGAACACAGCAGTTTATTATACTTTTCTCGACTTTTCTATACATTTGGAATTTTCCTTAATAGAATTTTTTTTCTAAAGAAAAAAAAAGAACTTAGGACATTTTATGTTGGTATTTATTGTGACCCTACAAATTGTTATTGACTTTCAGAGAACAGACTTCAACTTTGCAATGCCCCTGAGATGTGTGATCTTTTAATACATGCTTTGTCGAATCTGATTGCTTAATTAGGACCCAGGTTCCTGTGATAGTTGGAAACTTTTTTTTTCAAAAACTTCATAATACCACATGAACAACAGTTTCACAATAAACAGTTCAAGATTGCAAAAGTCATTAATGCATCTTTGATGTATGCTGTTAACATGTAATTAAACACCATGACATGTTCATCAAGCAAGTCTCCAGCAGATATTTATTTACTTGTTACCTTTAGCACACACTGAGATTATAGCAATAAATTCAAGAAGGAAAAGTTTTGAGAGAAACAACTTAATAAAAGTAGCAGAACAAAGTTACTTCCTCCTCCCAGCATTAACATTTTTTTTGTGTACGTCTGTCCTCTTCTTTTTGGTGTGAAACCTATGGGTTCCACTCAGAGGGTTCAATATGGCTTATTAAAATTCTCCAATGGGTCCTTTTGGGACAGAAAATGTGAGCTTCTGTGCTGTCTTTACCACGCTTGTTTTTTTTAGAGCTGGGATCCTGCTCAAATATTTATGCATGTAATTGTTGATGGTTGTCTCATCTTTATAGGGAAGTGTTGCACAGTGGTTAGCTGTGTGGCAAAAATTCATGTGCATAGAAGTGAGGTGTACCCTTGCCAGATATGGTCCATAAAATCATCCAGTCCATAAAAACCTTTAGCCCATCCTCCATTCTCTGTTATTCCTCATCTGCTAGCTGGATGTCAAAATTCAGGACCTTTTTGGAAGTCATTTGTAGAAGATGGTCTCCATCACCTGGTTCCTGAATGCCTGCTTGGAGCAGAACATACCTTCCTTGTCCCAAAGGATTGTAATATTCAGAATCAAGAAATACACGTATGTTGGTTTAAACCAAAAAAATGAACATACTGCTGGAGATGTTTTAAGACAGCATATGGTAAATTCTCATTTTTTGTTCAAAATAATATGAATAAACATAGGCATAACCACAGCTTATTTTGTTCAGCCAGACTTCCCAAACACATGGAACTCCTTATGACACAGATTTAATTTGATAAATGGTTCTTAAATGGCCTAACCTTGCCTCTTTCAAGTTAAAGTCATTGTATTTAGGCTAGTTAGATCAATTAATTGGAAGCAAAGACCACACTACTAGTAATATCAAAAAAGCAGAGACACAGATATAAAAAATATATACATTCTTATTTGCAATACATTTATATTAAAAAAAAAGCTTAATTTATTAAGGATTTCTTTTATCAGTGGTCATGTTGAGTAAAATTTTGATAATTCTCGTGTCTTTATGAAATGCAAGCAAAGAAGTAATGAATGCCCAGGAACATAAAATGGCTCTTTTTTTATTTACTTGTTAGATTTAGTGTATGCTACTGTATGCTGAATCCAGTGTCAGGCACTGCTGATACAAAAATGGAGGTGTTATGTCCCTTATACTCAAAGAGCTCACACTTTAAGGTGACATACACATGTAGAAACAATTGGATTTGTTAAGTAGTGTGAAGGTTAAGTTTGTGTGTCATCTTGGCCATGATTCTCAGTGGTTTGGCAGTTATGTAATGACGTAATTTGGCAGTTATGTAATGATGTAGTCATCATCCATGATGTGATCAACCAATCAGTTGTAAGAAGAGTTTCCTCAGGGGTGTTCCCTGCATCCAATATGTATATGGGCCTTCTGACAAAGCTTGCTTGCTTGCTTTGGATCCTGCATCTGGCTCATCATCATCTGTTCTCTGGTTCCTGCGACTTGAGCCAGCAGCCTGCTGATCTTGGAATTTGTCAACCTCTGCAGCCTATGAGCCAGCAGGCTGCTGTCTTACTTGCTGATCTTGGATTCATCAGCTTCTGTAGCTCATCAGGCAATGGCTTGCTGTCTGTCCTGCCAATCTTGGGTTCATCAGCCCCTGCAGCTATGTGAGTCAGGAGAAGTCTCCAGCCTGATGCCTGACCCATGGACTTGGGACTTGCCAGCCTCTACAACAGTGCAAGTCATTTCCTTGAGATAAATCTCTATCTCTTTCTATATATATATATATATATATATGTATATATATATATATATATATATTCACTTCTATACTTCACTGGTTTTGCTTCTCTAGAGAACCCAGACTAAGACAAGTAGGATGGAAGTAAGGGAATGATCAACTGTTGGGGGAAGGCACATAGTATTTTACAGAAAATTAGATATTATATACACCTTGAAGGAGGAGTATCAGGAATCTATTGTTTATGTCTATGTTTGAGCCTTAACTATTCATCCTCTAATAAGAGTTAAAAAGTTCTAAGGCACTTATATTGTTTAAGAATGGGGTAAATACATTATCTTTAGAAATCATCAAATAATAAATATGTGTAGTAAAATTCAAGGTTATTACTTAAAATAAATGAAAAGGATAAATGTAAATCTTTTAGAAAGAAAAAATGGAATAGGAAAAAAATTAAAAATAAAAATGCAGTTAACCCTAAAAAAGTAAAGAAAGGAGAAAAAGGGAGAGAAAGTACGGGAATAGCAGAAGGCAAGAAAGAAGATGGTAGAACTTACTCCAGATATATAAATAATCACAATATATATAATTGGCTAAATTTGCCAATTAAAGGACAGAAATGATCAGATTAGATAAAGTACAAATTTCTGCCATATGCTGTTATCAAGAGAAATACCTAAAACATAGATAAATCAAAAAGGTGCATGTAAAAAATGAAAAAAGGCAAATACTAATGAATACAAAACTGGAGTTATTATGTTAATATCAGAAAAAATAGGCTTTAAGTTTAAAAAGCCTGACAGAATATACACATATAGGGATACAACCTAATGACAAACATTTCGATTTACTAGAAACACAATTCTTATCATATACTCTTAAGAAAGTATTTTCAAAGTATAAATTAAAAATTAACAGACTGTACATCTATGACCAACTAATTTTCGACAAGGATGTTAAGTGCATTCAATGGGGAAAGGAAGAGTCTCTTCAGTAAATAGTGCTGGGAAAATTGGCTTTCCACATGCAGAAGAATAAAGCAGAATCCATGCTTCACACCATACAGAGAAAACAATTAAAATTTGATCAAGGACCTGAATGTAAAAACTAAAATCTTAAAATTCTTGGAAGAAAATGTTGGGGCGAGGCTATGGGAACTAAGTTTTTAATAATGCATTATCAGATCTGACAACGAAAGCACGAGCAGCAAAAGACAGAATAGATAATGGGACCTCGTAGAAATTAAATACTTTTATTCATCAAAGGACTTTACCAACAAAGTGAAAAGGCACCCCGCAGATTACAAAAACAAAACAAAACAAAACAAAACAAAACATCAAACCCGTTGCTATAGAGTTGAATCCGACTCATAGTGACCCTACAGATTAGGAGAAAATTTTCAGGAACTATATATCTAACAAATGTCTAATATCCAAAATGTTTATAAAACTTCTATAACTTAATAATAAAAAGACAAAATGGGCATAAAAGTTGAAAAGACATTTCACCAAAGAGGATATTTTAATGGCCAACAAGCACATGAAAAGATGCTCAATGCCATTAGCCATTAACCCAGTGCCGTCAGAGGATGCAAATCAAAGTCACAAGGAGATACCACCTCACACCGATTAGATTGGCAATGATTAAAAAAAAAAAAGGAAAGCAACAGGTGTGGCAAGGTTGTAGAGAGACTGAACCCTCATTTATTGCTGGTGGGAATATAAAATGGTACAGCCACTATGAAAAACAGTTTGACAGTTCCTCAAAAAGTTGAACATAGAATTACCACATGACCCAGCAATTCCTATCCTAGGTATATACCCGGAAGAAGTGAAGGTAGAAATGTAAACAGAAACCTCTACACCAATGTTGGTTGCAACACTTTTCACAATAGCCAAAAGGTAGAAACAACTGAAATGTCCATCAACAGATGAATGGATAAACAAATTATGGTATATACACAGAATGCAATGCTACTGAATCATAAAGAGAAATGAAATCTTGATACATACCACGACACGGGTGAACCGTGAAAACATCATGCTGAGCAGAAAAAGCTGGTCACAAAAGAACAAATACTGTGTTATCTCACTTATAGGAAATGGCAACTATATAGAAACCAAAGATTATTAGTGGTTACCAGGGTTACCGGGAGTGGAACGGAGGGAGAAATGGGTAGTTTTTGCTTAGAAGACATTGAGTTTATAATGGTGGTGAAATGATCTGGAAAAGGATAACAAGAATGGTTGTACAGCTTGAAGAATGTAATCAATGTTACTGAATTTTATGTGTAGAAATTGTTGAGATGACACGTTTTGTTATATATATTTTCATCACAATAAAATATTTTAAAAATTAACATAAATACCCAGAAAGGGTAAAGTTCTACCCTCATAGTAGGATTTCAACACTCTTCTCAATATTGACAGATTACACAAAAAATTCACAAAGATATAGAAAAATTGAAAAATATAATTGAAAGACTACATTTAAATAGGTACATATGGAATGGAAAAGCAAATTGTGGTATATTTATATAATATTGTACAGCAGTGAAAATGATAGAATTAATAATGTAATATGTAATACATGTAACAAAATGAGTGTCCTTTAGAATTATAATACTGAATGAAGAAAAACAAGTCAGAATAGGCTACACACATTATGATACTATTTTATAAAGGTGTAAAACAGGCAAAATCAAAAATATCAATCAGTGATGAACACACATGTGATGAAATCATATTTCTTAAAATGCAACTGACAAAATGGCACAGCCACTTTGGAAAACAGCTTAGCAGTTTCTCATAAAGTTAAACATACACTTATCATCATGATTGTCCAGCAATTCCATCCCTAGGTATTTATCCACATGAAAACTTATATTCAACACAAAGACTTGTATTCAAATACTCATAGCAGTTTACTCATAATAGCCCTCAATGGATAAAACTCAAATATTTACTAACTGACGAGTGGATAAACAAATTGTGGTATATCTGTACACTGGAACATTACTCAGCAATAAAAAGGAACTACTAACACTTAAAACAACATGGATGAATCTCAAAAACATTATGCTAAGTGGAAGAAATACAAAACAAAAGGCTATATACCTTAAAATCCTTTTACTGTACATGATATTCTAGAAAAGCCTAACCTATAGTAACAGAAAACAGATGGGTGGCAGTTAGGTGCTGGGAGTTCAGGTGTGGGAAACTGACTGCAAAGGAGAAGAGAAAAGCTCTGAGGGTGATGGACAGATTCTTTATCATGGCTAAGGTGGTGGTTAAACATTTGCCACAATTCATCTAACTGTACACTCAAATAAAGCTAACAAAAGAAAAAAACAAAATTCAGAAAGGGAGAGGACAGTGGCCAGGGCAGGACATAAGAACAAACATAGCGATAGATACGATGTCCTAGATCTTAAACTGGGTGATGGTTCACAGGCATTCACTTAATTGTTTATTATACTTCAGTGATAACATATTTATTATAAATATTTTCATGAATCAAATATTATTTAATAAAAATTTTAATGTTTTATCTATATAAATCTAATTGAAGGGGTTTATATAGGAAAAGGAGAAGTGAAGTGATAAGCAGACCAGTTCATGTAGTAAATTGTTACCAAATAATAATTATGTTTTTAAACAGGAAGAGCAATTTAAATATGGACACTTTTACCAGTGGACAAAAATACAACTTGTTCATTTGGAATTATTTTACATGGTACGTTTACAAATAATACACAAAGATTAAGACAGTAACAGCTTACTGGTTATTATAGAGAGATAAACTCGTGAACTTTTCCCATGAATTTTCGAGGTGTTTTAGCCATTTTTCCCATAAAACACCAATAATGTTAACTAGCACGGATGGATTCACCATGAGAATTTGTCATTAAAAGGGAGAATTTTAAGAAGAGTTACTTTTGGATTAAAGTGAGGTTGATGTGAAGTTATAAATGTTCCTCATACTATCTAGTTTCTGGTCATGAAAATGATAGTCTAAGAAATGAATGAAATGGTAAGTATGTATCTCTGCTTCAAGTTTTTCCATGAAAGTAAAAACATTCCTTGAGTCAATGACTTAATTCACAATTAAGTTTTCGTTTATGCATAAATTCAACAGAAAGACACCCTCAGACATGGATGGCATAAAGCAACATATTACCATATATCCTGAGATATTAATGATTCAACATCTCCATAAGTGAGAGATGGCAGAATCAAGTCTTGGATGTGAACATTGAAATCAGTTGAACATAGAAGTAGTTAAAAATATTTACAACTATGGATACAAAAAGCAAAATGTTATTGAAAGCTGAATGATATATTTAAATCAAAAATTTTCAAATGAAAATCTCAGATCATACTAATAAACATTGCACAATTTTACACTGTGACCTTTCAGAAGAAGATCGCCAGGCCTCTCTTCTTGAGGCCTCTGTGGGAGTTTGAACTGTCAATCTGTCTGTTAGTAGTTAAGCCCTTAACTGTTTGTACCACCCAGGGAAACCTACACATCCACTAGAAGGACTATAACAAAAAAGGCAGTCAGTACAAGTATTGAGTAGATGCGGAGAAACCGAACCCTCATACATTTCTGGTGGGAAAGTAAAATAATACAGCCACTTTGAAAAACAGTTTGAGAGTTTCATCTATAATTACATAGAAACTTACTACAAAACCAAGCAATTTCCTTCCTAGGGATTTTGCTTTCCTTCCAAGCAAGAGAAATGAAAACAAATGTCCACACAGAGACTTGAACACATAGTAGTATTATTCAAACTAGACAAGAATTGGAAACATTCCAAATGTCCATCAACTGATGAATAGAAAAATAAAATGTGGTATATCCATAAAATTAAAAGGAACATCCATGGTATAACATGGATGAACCTCAAAAGCACTATGATAATGTTGAAAATGTCAGATGAGAAAAAAAAAAACACATTTGTATGATGCAATTTATATGAATATCCAGAAAAGGCAAACTTAGAGACAGAAAACAGATTAGTGGTTGCCTGGGGCTGTTGGTGGGCACAGGAATTGACTGCAAATAGACTCAAGGGAATCTTGGGATGATGGAAACGCTCAAAAACTGGATTGTGCTCATGGTTGTCATTTTCCTAGTCTGCCTTAGTCTGGAAGCTCTTTTGAAACTTGTCACCATTGGTCACCTTATATGCATGCAAAAGCTGCACAGTGAATAAGGAAGACCAAAGAAGAATTTATGCTTTTGAATTACAGTGTTGTTGAAAAATATAGAATATACCATGGACTGCCAGAAGAATGAACAAATCTGTATTGGTAGAAGTACAGTCACAGTGCTCTTTGGAAGCGAAGATGGTGAGACTTTGTCTCACGGACTTTGGACATGTTTTTAGGAGGGACCAATCCCTGGGGAAGGACATCATGCTTGGTAAAGTAGAGGGCCAGCAAAAGAGAGGAAGACCCTCGATGACATGGGTTGACACAGTGGCTGCAACAATGGGCTCAAACATAGCAATCGATTGTGAGGATGGCATAAGACCAGGCAGTGTTTCATTCTGTTATACATACATTCTCTGTGAGTCTGAACCAACTGGATGACGCCAAATAAAACAGCAACAGCTTGAAAGGCACTCAGAATACAGAGTGGCTAAAACAATGATCTTGAACATACCAGCGAACTTGAAGATGGTACAGGGCTGGGCAACATTTAGCTCTGTTAAAAATGGGGTCACCATGAGTTGGAGATGGCTCAACAGCAATTCAGGACAACTGATGTCTGTACAACTCTACAAATTTACTAAAAATCATTGAATTATATACTTACCATGAGTGAATTTTATGGTACGTAACTTGTACTTCAATAAAGCTGTAAAAACAAAGAAAATCAATAACCTGGGACTCACAAGCATAAACCGAAGCCCACAAGGATGGACAGAAACTCTTGTCAGCTTTGTGCCTCTGAACCTTGTGGTGTTGGTGTCCTGCAGAAGTCAGGGCCTTTTGTCACAGAGCTAAACAAATACCTGGTCAGGAGTTGGAGATGCTGAAGGAAGATCTAGAGAAAGGGGGAGCAGTCATATGCTCAGCCACTGACATACCAGTGAGGTGGACTAGCAGATAAGTGACAATGTGTGTAAGCTACAAAATGGCTGCTTCTTCATTTCTGCCCACTCTAACCAGAAATATACAGAAAAGGGAATTCTGGGAAATACAGTTCTGCCTTGACAGGTTGATACGTTATAAAATCACTACCATAGGAAAGAGTAGAGGGAGCCTAAATTTGTTAATTTTTATTTGTCATATAGTTATTTAAATTATGCCAGTTTATTCTTCATTTTGATAGAGCACTACTACAATGGAATCATTTTAGAAAAATCTTTAAATTAACAATTACTTCCAAAAGGTTTTTCCTCTAAGAAACTTAGGGAGTTAAAACCTAACAAAATATAATCTATGCAATGAAAGAGAATGCAAAAGAAGTATCGAAGGAAACAAAATATCTTAAAACCTGAACAAATGCCTGTATAATTTCAAATATAAAATATGGGACATACAGTGAGTTTTCTTTCTTCTTCATACTTACTTGTATTTTATGCATTTTTTATAATAAGCAAATATTATGAGACAAAAATCCCAAATACCTGATCTCTAACTCCAACTAATTATTAAGTTTAGATTATTTATTGAGTATTAACTAAAGAGTTAATATTTTTCTTCCAATACAAAAGCAATGGCAAGGAACAAATACACTTAATACAGGAATACTTACAATTTTAGAAAGTTGTGATGCTGCCCCTGTAAGTTTTTTTTAAGTTAAGCCCTACCAGAGGAGCCAAATACCTTTAATAAGCCGTAGAAGCATTGTTTATGGGCACGTAACCAGTTGAGGAAGCAAGTCAATCAAAACCTTCCAGGTAGTCCTGTTGTTTTGCAAAAACACGTTTTTTAACTGTTCGTTTCCTCTGTAATGGAACACACTAATCACATCATAAAAACAGAAAAAAAAAAAAAAAAGTCAAATCCTTGGGAAACAAATGTAGGTGAAAAAGGAATTGAATTCTCAGTAGAGTTTGGGGCATCTTTTAAGCTGACCATTTCTAATTTCCAGTTATCGAAGGGAAGGCTTGTTCAGTGGTGCATGGGGTGGGCTCTGGAATCAGGCATTGGGTTAATCCAGCAGTCTAATCGGCAGATGCTTACTGGTTCACGGGGCAGCTTATTCTCCACTTACCCAACTCTGCACCTTAAAAAAGCACAGAAAGGAGTAAAATGTCTCACCATTCTTGGAATCTCTGCCTAATGTCCTGGTATCAAAAGACTTTCTCAGGCCTCTGGGAAGACTCCGTGTAACCCTGCTGAGGAGCATGGTACTGAACTTTCTGCTATCTAATGCATTATCCACATATCAGCAATTTTGATTTTCTGTTTTTCTTCTGAACAGTTAGAATAAACATGAGATTAAACCACAACTTCACTTTGCACAGCAATAATGACCTCACTCTCAACTTGTCTGCATAGCCATACAAATGCAATTCTTATAACACACATATTTTAAAAACCATAATGAGTCTCATGTGATCTGGTCCTGCTTCCCACAAAGCAGGTCACTGGAAACGTGCAATTAGGGATTTGTGGGAGATATGCTTCTCAAACTCCTTAAGATTTGAGACAAAGTATTCTGATTTAGGTTAGCTAAATTTCTAGCTAAAGAAGTACCTTTGGGTATACACAATGACTTGAGTTTTGCTCCTCCTATGTCATCTCACATAGAGCCGGCACATTTGAGGCACGTGTCAGTGCCTTGCACATATTATACCCAAGTAAAGGGGGCAGCAGTGATTCAGTGGTAGAATTCATGCCTTCCATGTGGGAGACATGGGTTCTATTCCCCACCAATGCATCTCATGTGCAGTCACCATCCACTTGTCTGTGGAGGCCTGTGTGTTGTTATGATACTGAACAGGCTTCAATGTAGCTTCCAGACTAAGATGGACTAGGAAGTAAGGCCTGGCAATCTGCTTCCAAAAATAAGGCAATGAAAACCCTATAGATCATAATAGAACATTTTCTGAACTGCACCCAATAGTCAGGATGGCACAGGACAAGGCAGTGCTTTATTCCGTTGTGCATGGAGTCACTATAAGTTGGGGGTTGCTTCCACAGCAGCTAGCAACAACAAAATGAGTATTTAACTACAGAGATATGACTCTGACAACTACAAAAACTTCACACTTTGCTTTGGACACATCAAATTCAGAATATTTGTTTGTAGTTATCCAATGACTTTGTTAATTTTGGAAATCGGATTTTAGGTTTGAGTATGTGAGTAGATTAGATTACTGTTAATAACCCTTCAACCCCTGAGATTTCATAGTTCTATGGTTTCATGCTTGTTAAGCCATAAATCACTCAAAATATATTTCAAAAATTTCCTCTCTTCTCTTCAGCTTTTCTCTGCTCATTAGTAACTAATTAAGAAATTAAGTGTTTTTTGCTAGAGGAGGTGGAGCCAAGATGGTGGAATAGACAGATGCTTCCGGCGAGCCTTCTTTACAACAAGGACCCGAAAAAACAAGTGAAACGAGTATTTTTATGACAAGCTAGGAGCCCCGAGCATCAAAGGTAAGCTTAGAAAAGAACAGATGGCCGGGAGAGAAAGTGACGGTTCAGAAGCAGACAGGAGTTACAGGACCTGAATTACGGAAGCCCTCAGGCACCGTTCCCGGGAGCCGTGGTGGCGGGCTGGTACTAGCATTCAGATGCAATTTCTTCAGGGAGAAGTAGCCAGCCACACAGCCTACTCACACCTCCGGAACCAGAGAAGATCAGCGCTCTCAGCAAAAGCTAATTACTTGTGTATATTTTGCCACTCCCCACCGACCCCCTGCCCCCAAGCCTGCTTCAGCAGCTGAATTCCCTGGGCCTAAGACCGGCACTGTTGAGTGCCTAGAGCCATCCTCCTGGCCATGGAGAAGGAAAAAAATTGCAATTGGGGGAAAAGATAATTTGCTAGCTCCACTAGCCGGGGGAGCTCAGGACAGAAACGGCTCCTGTCCAGGCATAAACAGTCCATGGACTTTGAGCACCTTCCCCTTCTGCATGGACCTGTGTGGGCCTATTTCAGGAGAATAGGCCCTTGTTGGCAGACTCCAGCCGTTTCAGCTGTGCAGTGGAAAGGTGAGTGTGTGATGTTTGACATTGCTTATTAAACAGGGTCCTCACCTACCCACATCAGGGGCCTAAGGACTGGTAGCTCCACTCAGGTCACCCAGCCACCCTTGACAGGGGTCCAAGGATAACTGGTGCCTCCCAGTCCTTACAACCAAAAACTTGGGGTGCTCATGGTCTGTCTACAGAACCAACCTGCCTGCACACTCTAGGGAACAGGGACGCTTTTTCCTCGGAGACACAGGGGGTCAGTTCTTAGCCACCTGCCTTGTTCAGAGTGTGACTCCCTGGTACAATTAGATACTGGTACATAGGCCAATCACCCCTGCCCAACTAAGGCTGTAGGACAGAGCCTGTACCACACACTTGATGATCAGCTACCTGGACACCTGAGCTGATTTTGTATAAGAAAAGTCAATGGCCTCCTAGACTGATAGACCTGATAACAGCCCTAGCCATCTGGGGACAGGACGTCAGAGCTCCTAAGGCGAAAATAATCAAGCTAGCTCACTCAAGCAACTCATTTGGGCACATCAAAACAAAACAAAGCAAGAAGCTATGACACAGTAAGCAAGCATAAACTAATAAAATAACTTATAGATGGCTCGGAGAAAACAGTCAATATCAACTCACATAAAGAAACAGACCATGAAGAGAGAATTTTAAGAACAGCTGGGGATAAAAGAAAAGTCATCTACAAAGGAGAGTCCATAAGATGAAACTTGGACTACTGAGTAGAATGTATGCAGGCAAGAAGGAAATGGGATAACATTTTTAAAGCTTTGAAGGAAAAAAAAATTGCCAGCCAAGAATCACATATCCAGCAAAACTGTCTCTTAAATATGAAGGTGAAATTAGGACATTTCCAGATAAACAGAAGTTAAGGGAATTCTTAAAAACAAACCAAAACTACAAGAAATCCTAAAGGGAGTTCTTTGGTTAGAAAATCAGTAATATCAGGTATCAATCTAAGACTAGAACACTGGGAAAAGCAACCAGAAGTCAACCCAGATAGAGAAATCCAAAAAAACAAAGCAGGAATAATAATTAAAAAAAAGCTCAAAACAGGGTAACAGCGATGTTATTATAGAAAAGAAGACAACATTAAAGCAATAAAAAAAGGACTAAGAAATGTAATCATAGATCTTCCATATGGAGAGGAAGATGGGGCAATACAAAGAAAAAAAATTAGGTTTAAATTTAGAAAAATAGGGGTAAATGTAACCACAAAGGAGACAAACTATCCTACTCATCAAAATAAAATACAAGAAAAATAGAGAGCCAGTAGAAACAAAATCAGCAACAATGAATATGAGGGAAGGGCAATATATAAAGATAATCTACTCAGCACATAAAATGAAATGGGAAAAAGAAACTGTCAACAACACACAAAAAAAGACATCAAAATGATAGCACTAAATTCATACCTATCCATAGTTACCCTGAATGTAAATGGACTAAATGCAACAATAAAGAGACAGAGAGTGGTAGAATGGATTAAAAAACAAGATCCGTCTATATGCTGCCTACAAGAGACACACCTTAGACTTAGAAACACAAAAAAACTAAACCACAAAGGATGGAAAAAAACATATCAAGCAAAAAACAATCAGAAAAGAACAGGAGTGGCAATATTAATTTCTGACAAAATAGAATTTAAAGTTAAATCCATCATAAAGGATAAGGAAGGACACTATATAATGATTAAAGGGACAATATACCAAGATGATATAGCCATACTAAATATTTAAGCACCCAATGACAGGGCTGCAGGATACATAAAACAAACCCTATCAGCATTGAAAAGTGAGATAGACAGCTCCACAATAATAGCAGCAGACTTCAACACACCACTTTCAGTGAAGGACAGAACATCCAGAAAGATGCTCAGCAAAGACACGGAAGATCTAAATGCCACAATCAACCAGCTTGACCTCTTAGACATGTACAGAACAATCCACCCAACAGCAACCAAGTATACTTTCTTTTCTAGTGCACATGGAACATTCTCTAGAATAGACCACACATTAGGTCATAAACTGAGCCTTAACAGAATCCAAAACATTGAAATATTACAAAGCATCTTCTTTGACCATAAGGCCATAAAAGTGGAAATCAATAACAGGAAAAGCAGGGAAAAGAAATCAAACACTTGGAAACTGAACAATACCCTGCTTGAAAAAGACTGGATTATAGAAGACATTAAGGATGGAATAAAGAAATTCATAGAGTCCAATAGAATGAAAATACTTCCTATAGGAACCTTTGGAACGCAGCGAAAGCAGTGCTCAGGGGTCAATTCATATCAATAAATGCACACATACAAAAAGAAGAAAGGGCAAAAATCAAAGAATTATCCCTACAACTTGAACAAATAGAAAGAGAGCAACAAAAGAAAACCTCAGGAACCAGAAGAAAGAAAATAATAAAAATTAGAGCCAAACTAAATGAAATAGAAAGTGGAAAAATTAATAAGACCAAAAGATGATTCTTTGAAAAACTCAACAAAATTGATAAACCATTGGCCAAACTGACAAAAGAAAAACAGAAAAGGAAGCAAATAACCCAAATAAGAAATCAAATGGGCTATATTACAACAGACCCAAGAAAATTAAAAGAATCATATCAGATTACTATGAAAAATTGTACTCTAACAACTTTGAAAACCTAGAAGAAATGGATGCATTCCTAGAAACTTACCACCTACCTAAACTAACACAATCAGAAGTAGAACAACTAAATAGACCCATAACAAAAGAAGAGATTGAAAAGGTAATCAAAAAACTCCCAACAAAAAAGCCCTGGCCCAGACGGCTTCACTGCAGAGTTCTATCAAACTTTCAGAGAAGAGTTAACACCACTACTACTAAAGGTATTTCAGAGCATAGAAAAGGATGGAATACTACCAAACTCATTCTATGAAGCCACCATATCCCTGATACCAAAACCAGGTAAAGACACCACAAAAAAGAAGAAGGAAAGAAAGGAAGGAAGGAAGGAAGGAAGGGAGGGAGGAAGGGAGGAAGGGAGGAAGGGAGGAAGGGAGGAAGGGAGGAAGGGAGGAAGGGAGGAAGGAAGGAAGGAAGGAAGGAAGGAAGGAAGGAAGGAAGGAAGGAAGGAAGGAAGGAAGGAAGGAAGGAAGGAAGGAAGGAAGGAAGGAAGGAAGGAAGGAAGGAAGGAAGGAAGGAAGGAAGGAAGGAAATTACACATCTATATCCCTCATGAACTTAGATGCAAAAATCCTCAACAAAATTCTAGCCTTAAAATTCAACAACATATCAAAAAAATAATTGACCATGACCAAGTGGGATTCATACCAGGTATGCAGGGATAGTTCAACATTAGAAAAATAATTAATGTAATCCATCACATAAATAAAACAAAAGACAAGAATCACGATTGTATCAATTGATGAAGAAAAGGCATTTGACAAAGTTCAACACGCATTCATGATAAAAACTCTCAGCAAAATAGGAATAGAAGGAAAATTCCTCAACATAATAAAAGGCATTTATACAAAGCTAAGAGCCAACATCTTCCTAAATGGAGAGAGCCTGAAAGCATTCCCCTTGAGATAGGGAACCAGACAAGGATGCCCCTTATCACTGCTCTTATTCAACATTGTGTTGGAGGTCCTAGCCAGAGCAATTAGGCTAGATAAAGAAATAAAGGGCATCCAGATTGACAAGGGAGAAGTAGAAGTATCTCTATTTGCAGACGACATGATCTTATACACAGAAAACCCTAAGGAATCCTCCAGAAAACTACTGAAACTAATAGAAGAGTTCAGCAGAGTGTCGGGATACAAGAAAAACATACAAAAATCAGTTGGAATCCTGTACACCAACAAAAAGAACATTGAAGAGGAAATCACCAAATCAATACCATTTACAGTAGCCCCCAAGAAGATAAAATACTTAGGAATAAATCTTACCAGAGATATAAAAGACTTATACCAACAAAATTATAATACACTTCTGCAGGAAACCAAAAAAGACCTATATAAGTGGAAAAACATACCTCACTCATGGGTAGGAAGACTTAACATTATAAAAATGTCTATTCTACCAAAAGTGATCTATACATTTAATGCAATTCAGATCCAAATTCCAACAACATTCTTTAATGAGACAGAGAAGCAAATCACCAACTTCATACGGAAAGGAAAGAGGCCCCGTTTGGGGACCACGGTTTCAAGGGACACCTAAGTCAACTGACATAATAAAATCTATTAAGAAAACATTCTGCATCCCACCTTGGAGAGAGACGTCTGGGGTCTTAAATACTAACAAGTGGCCATGTAAGATGTATCAATTGTTCTCAACCCACCTGGATCAAAGGAGAATGAAGAACACCAAGGTCACAAGGTAATTATGAGCCCAAGAGACAGAAAGGGCCACATATACCAGAGACTACATCAGCCTCAGACCAGAAGAGCTAGATGGTGACCGGCTACAACAGATGACTGCCCTGACAGAGAACACAACAGAGAATTCCTGAGGGAGCAGGAGATCAGTGGGATGCAGACCCCAAATTCTCATAAAAAGACCAGACTTAATGGTCTGACTGAGACTAGAAGGATCCCGGTGGTCATGGTCCCCAGATCTTCTGTTGGCCCAGGACAGGAACCATTCCTAAAGCCAACTCTTCAGACAGGGATTGGGCTTGGAGAGGGATGCTGGTGAGGAGTGAGCTTCTTGGATCAGGTGGACACTTGAGACTGTGTTGGCATCTCCTCCCTGGAGGGGAGATGAGAGGGTAGAGGGGGTTAGAAGCTGGTGAAATGGACATGAAAAGAGAGAGTGGAGGGAGGGAGCGCGCTGTCTCATTAGGGGGAGAGCAACTGGGAGTATGTAGCAAGGTATATATAAGTTTTTGTGTGAGAGACTGACTTGATTTGTGAACTTTCACTTAAAGCACAATAAAAGTTAAAAAAAAAAGAAATTAAGTGCTTTTTTAATTTCTATAGTTTCATGCAATACAGAACTAAAATAATAGTACCTTAAATACATAGAACTTTATTTTTCATATGTAAAATGTAGGCTACAAGGTGCTCAGAGCTCGTGTGGGACTCTGAAGTTGTCCGTGAGTCAGGCTACTTTGAGATTCCCACACTGTTATATCCAGGGTATAGTCTTTGCCCTCCTGGTGGAAATTGCAGCTCCAGCGATGACATTCATATTTCAGGTAGGCTGGAAGAAGTGGGGAAGAAGTGGGCTGCACTTGCCTTTAAGGCATGCCTTGGAAGTTACCCACATCACCTCTCCTCACATCCACTGATCACAACTTTCCACAGGGCCACGGCTAGCTATCAGAGAAGCTGGAAAGGCTGTCTCCCTCCTTTCCCCTTGAGTGGTAGTGTGCTCAGCTTAACTTGAAGATTTCTATTGTTAGTAGGAAGCTAGAATGCCTGTAGGAACATACATAGTAGACTCAAGTATGGTAGATTGATAATTTCCAGGGAAATCTCTTATTTTGCACTCTATAACAGAGCAAGACAGATATATTTTTCAGATATTGATGGATGTTTTATTCAATAATTATTTATAGCACTCTTGTTTTGAATTACTGCTTAACTAAGTGTTTAAGCACGTAAGCTTCCTCTTTGGATATAGTTTTGCCAGTTAAACATGTTTGAAGTGAGCAAGTTAATAGCTGGTTCTCCATTTCCTCACCTGAAAATCGGCATGTTGTTGTTGTTGTGCACCATCAAATTGATTCCAACTCATAGCAATCTCATAGGACAGGGTAAAACTGCCCCACAGGGTTTCCTAGGCTGTAATCTTCATGGGAACAGATTGCCAGGTCTTTTCTCCTGTGGAGCTGCCGGTGGGTTCGAACTGCCAACCTTTCTAAAAGCAGCTGAGTGCTTAACCATTGTGCAAGCAGGGCTCCTTGAAAATGGGAAAAAAAAAATACTGTGTAACTTTAAGTATAAATGATTTAATTTATATAAAATTCTTAACACTGTGTTGAGGACAGAGTGAACACTCATTAAAGTTGTTTAAAATTTCTTTTCGATTCTTAGGAACTGAGAGAATAAAAGATAAATGAGTTTCCATCCTCTCACTAAATGACTTTATGTGGCATCAGGTCAGCCGTAGTGTAGAGAAGAAAAGAGTGAAAGTAAGAAGTAAAGAAACTTTTGTAATTCTTGCCTGGTTATATGACCTTGAGCAAATCACACCTCTGGAGTCTTAGTTTTTTCATCTGAAAAACAGGAACAATTACAACACATGTCAGGGCTTTGTTAGTATCAAATAACACAATATATATAATACACTTGGAAAACTCTAAAATGCTAGTTGGTCATGATGTAATAACTGTTATAACCCATTGCCATAGTGTCTATTCTGACTTCATAGCGACCCTATAGAACAGAGTAGAACTGCCCCATAGGGTTTTCAAGGCGGTAAATCTTTATGGAAGCAGGCTGCCACATCTTTCACCTGAGGAACAGCTAGTGGTTTGAACCACTGACTTTCGGTTAGCAGCTGAGTGCTTAAACATTGTGCCACCAGGGCTCCTTATAGCTGTTACTAACTGGTGTCAATTCACACCAAAATGTGCTGAAATATTTACACATCTTATCTCATTTAACCTGTATAATGATCCTGTAATATGTGTACTATTAGGTCCATTGTACCATGAGGGAAAGGAAACTTAGAGACCCAAGATCACCCCACAGTTTGTTGGAGGAGTTTATCTTGAAAGTCTGTGGTGCTTCTAGAAATGAAGAGGATGGCTTAGTTTAGCTCAGTCATAGGAACACAGGGGAATAGTTGAAGTAAGACTGGAAGGTGGGCTGAAGACACTGTTTCGGGAACTTTGAATGTCAAGATGATGGTTTGAACCTTAACTGAGAAAGAAATGAGGAACTGAAAGATTTTTATGAATATGTAAGCTTAGAAAGGGTGAAATAGATGAATTAAAGGAGGAAAAAAAGCAGGGGGATGACTTACAGCCTATTTTAATAGTCTGCTGTGGACACTGGCCGTGGAAACGCTAGTCAGTGAATCTGTGTCTACGAATGTTAAAGTGACCACATGCCATTTATCAAGCAGCGTGTTCAGGAGGAAATCATTAACATGCTACTTCAAACACCCTCCATATTAACAGGAGGGCATCAAAGCTACCAAGATCAGGATTCTGGGTTTGTTCAAATTCTCCCTGAGCCTTACCTCTGCCATGCTTTCTCTGCTCTGTAACTTAGCTCTTGTTTCCTCTCGGTGGCTTCCGCCTGAACTCTAATTTTAATTTTCCTGGTCCTTGGTTTCCTGACTTTGACTCTGACCCACTGCTTCTTCACTTAGCTCATAATTTACCTTTTTCTTCTGTTGTTTTTGTTGTTAAGTGCCGTCAAGTCGGTTCCGACTCATAGCGACCTTATGCACAACAGAACGAAACACTGCCTGGTCCTGCGCCATCCTTACAATTGTTGTTATGCATGAGCTCATTGTTGCAGCCACTGTGTCAATCCACCTCTTTGAGGGTCTTCCTCTTTTCCGCTGACCCTGTACTCTGCCAAGCATGATGTCCTTCTCCAGGGACTGATCCCTCCTGACATGTCCAAAGTATGTAATAAGCAGTCTCGCCATCCTTGCTTCTAAGGAGCATTCAGGTTGTACTTCTTCCAAGACAGATTTGTTTGTTCTTTTTGCAGTCCATGGTGTATTCAATATTCTTCGCCAACACCACAATTCAAAGGCGTCAACTCTTCTTCGGTCTTCCTTATTCATTGTCCAGCTTTCACGTGCATGTGATGCAATTGAAAATACCATGGCTTGGGTCTGGCGTACCTTAGTCTTCAGGGTGACACCTTTGCTCTTCAACACTTTGAAGAGGTCCTTTGCAGCAGATTTACCCAATGCAATGCGTCTTTTGATTTCTTGACTGTTGCTTCCGTGGCTGTTGATTGTGGATTCAAATAAAATGAAATCCTTGACAACTTCAATCTTTTCTCCGTTTCTCATGATGTTGCTGATTGGTCCAGTTGTGAGGATTTTTGTTTTCTTTATGTTGAGGTGCAATCCATACTGAAGGCTGTGGTCTTTGATCTTCACTAATAAGTGCTTCAAGTCCTCTTCACTTTCAGTGAGCAAGGTTATGTCATCTGCATAATGCAGGTTGTTAATGAGTATTCCACCAATCTTGATGCCCTGTTCTTCTTCATATAGTCCAGTTTCTCGTATTATTTGCTCAGCATACAGATTAAATAGGTATGGTGAAGAAAATAGATTTAAATCTTTTTCTTCTAGGCTCCACAAAATCAGACTTACTAACAGGTATTTGTAAACTTTCTGACTTAGCTAAAGTCATTTTTTTATGGGTGTTAAGGTGGTGGGGTAAGATCGTTCCAGTGAGCACAATGGCAAATACCTAGGTCTATAATGGGAAGGAGACCTGGCTGACCAGTGGTTAAAGTGCTTGGCTGCTAACCAAAAGGCCAATGTTTTGAACCCACCAGCCACTCCACAGGAGAAATATGTTTCAGTCTCCTTCTGTAAAAATTTAAAGGATTCCATAAAGCCCTGAAAACCTTATGAGGCAGTTCTACTCTGTCTTATAGGGTCAGTATAAGTCAGAATCAACTCGACTGTAATGTGAGTGAGTTGTTTTGTTTTGGTGTAACGGGAAGACAGTGAGAAAAATAACTCAAATATATTCTTATATGAGATCTGCATGATATGTGGCATTGAGTAGTAGTTAACGTGTGGAATCAGCATATGCTCTGTGCATTCCGTTATGCAGCAAAATAAGACTATTGAAAATCAGGAGAATGGATCTATTTTCTAGGGTGACACTAATTATCTGTGTGATGCCCAGTAAGTCACTTTGCTTCATTGGCTTTCAGTTTCCTCTCTTAAAAAAAGGGGATTGGATTAGGTGACCCACAGCTAAAAGGTCTTTCTAGTTATAGCATTTTATGGTGTTAACACTTAAAGTCATGAAACACCTCTGGTGCAGTAGTTGCAGGGCATGTAAATAAACTCATATCTCGTCTACAAGTACATCTTGTACAACCCTCCTGGAAGTGTAAGACATATGAGCATTGGTGATCTTGATTAAAGTAAAATATATTAATAATAATATTGTTGTTGTTAGGTGCCATCAAGTCGGTTCTGACTCATAGTGACCCTATGTCCAACAGAAGGAAAAACACTGCCTGGTCCTGCACCAGCCACACAATTGTTGTTTGAGCCCGTTGTTGCAGCCACTGTGTCGACCCACCTTGTTGAGAACCTTCCTTTTTTTGCTGGCCCTCTACTTTAGTAAGCATGATGTCCTTCTTCAGGTACCTGTTGCCCCGATAACATGTCCAAAGTATGTGAGACAAAGTCATCCCATTCTTGCTTGCAAGGAGCACTCTGGCTGTATTGCTTCCAAGACAGACTTGTTCATTCTTCTGGCAGTCCATGGTATATTCAGTATTCTTCACCAACACCGTAATTCAAAGCTCTCAGTTCTTCTTAGGTCTTTCTTATTCATTGCGCAGCTTTTGCATGCATATAAGATGATTGAAAATATCATGGTTTGGGTCAGGTGCACCTTAGTCATTAAAGTGACATCTTTGCTTCTTAATACTTTAAAAGGTCTTTTGCAGCAGATTTGCCCAGTGCAATGTGTCATTTGATTTCTTAACTGTTGCTTCCATGGGTGTTGATTGTGGATCCAAGCAAAATGAAATCCTTGACAACTTCAGTCTTTTCTCCATTTAACATGATGTCGCTTTTTGGTCCAGTTGTGAGGATTTTTGTTTTCTTTATGTTAAGGTGTAACCCATACTGAAGGCAGTAGTCTTTGATCTTCATCAGCAAGTGCTTCAAGTCCTCTTCACTTTCAAGCAAGTAGGTTGTTAATGAGTCTTCCTCTAATCCTTATGCCCCCTTCTTCTTCATATAGTCCAGCTTCTTGGATTATTTGCTCAGCATACAGATCGAGTAAGCATGGTGAAAGGATACAGCCCTGACGCATAACTTCCCTGAATTTAAACCACACAGAATCTTCTTTTTCTGTTCGAAGGATTGCCTCTGAGTCTACTTACAGATTCTGCATGAGCACAATTAAGTGTTCTGGAGTTCCCACTCTTTGTAATGTTATCCATAATTTGTTATGATCCACACAGTTGAATGCTTTTCCATAGTCAATAAAACATATTTCTGGTATTCTCTGTTTTCAGCCAAGATCCATCAGACGTCGGCAATGATAGCCCACATTCCACGTCCACTACTGAATCTGGCTTGAATTTCTGGAAGTTCCCTATAAAGGTACTGCTGCAAACACTTTTGATGATCTTCAGCAAAATTTTAGTTATGTGTGACATTAATTTTACTGTTTGATAATTTCCACATTCTGTTGGGTCACCTTTCAATGGAATGGGATCTCTTCCAGTTGGTTGGCCAGGTAGCTGTCTTCCAAATTTCGTGGCATAGATAAGTCAGCCAATTCCAGCACTGCATCCGTTTGTTGAAACATGTCAATTGATATTCCATCAATTCCTGGAGCCTTGTTTTTCACCAGTGCCTTCAGTGCAGCTTGGGCTTCTTCCTTCAGTATCAACAGTTCTTGACCATATGCTACCTGCTGAAACGGCTAAATGTTATCCAGTTCTTTTTGGTACAGTGACTGTATTTTCCTTCCATCTTCTTTTGATGCTTCCTTCATTGTTTAATATTTTCGCCATAGAATCCTTCAGTATTGAAACTTGAGGCTTGAATTTTCTCTTTAGTTCTTTCTGTTTGAGAAATGCTGAGCATGTTCTTCCTTTTTGTTTTTCTAACTTTAGGTCTTTGTACATTTCAATCAATATTATATTATGTATAATTATTTTTTATTATATTATATATTTCATTATATTCTTTGTCTTCTCCATCCACCCTTTGAAATCTTCTCTTCTACTCTTTTACTTCATCATTTCTTCCTTTCACTTTAGCTACTCTATGTTCAAGAGGAAGTTTCAGAGTCTCTTCTGACATCCATTTTGGTCTTTTCTTTCTTTCCCATCTTTTTAATGATCTCTTGTTTTCTGCATGTATGATATCCTTGATATCATTCCACAGACTGTCTGGTCTTTGGTCATTAGTGTTCGATGAGTCAACTCTGTTCTTGAGATGGTCTCTAAATTCAGGTGGAATGTACTCAAGGTCATACTTTGGCTCAGATGGATTTGTTCTAATTTTCTTCAGCTTTGACTTGAATTTCCATACGGGAAATTGGTGGTCTGTTCCACAGTTGGCCCCTGGTCTTGTTCTGACTGATGATATTGAGGCTTTCAGTTGTCTCTTTCCACAAATGTAATCATTTTCATTTCTGTGTATTCCATCTAGTGAAGTCCACGTGTATAGTCATCCTTTCTGTTGGTGAAAAGAGATATTTGCAATGAAGAAGTTGTTGGTCCTTCAAAATTCTATCATGCCATCTCCAGCGTCGTTTCTATTACCAAGGCCATATTTTCCAACTAGTAATCCTTTTTTGTTTCCAACTTCTGCATTCCAATCACCAGTAATTGTCAATGCATCTTGATTGCATGCTTGATCAATTTCAGACTGCAGAAGTTCTTAAAAAATCCTCAGTTTCTTTGTCTTCAGCATTAGCGGTAAATTTGAATATAGTTCTGTTAACTGGTCTTCCTATTAGGTGTATGGATGTTATCCTATCAATGGCAGCATTGTACTTCAGGATAGATCTTGAAATCCTCTTTTTTATGATGAATGCAACACCATTCCTCTTCCATGTGCAATTCCAGGCATAGTATACCATATGATTGTCCAATTCAAAGTGGCCAATAGTAGTCCATTTCAGCTCACTAATGCCTATGATAATGATGTTTATATGTTCCATTTCATTTTTGATGACTTCCTATTTTCCTAGAATCATACCTTGTATATTTCACCTTCCAGTTATTAATTGATGCTTGCAGTTGTGTCTTCTCATTTTGAGTGGTACCACATCAATGCACGAAGGTCCTGAAAACTTGACTCCACCTACATCATTAAGGTCGAATCTACTCTGAGGAGACAGCTCTTCCCCAGTTGTATTTTGAGTGTCTTTCAACCTGAGGGCCTCATCTTCCAGCACTATATCAGACGATACTCCACTGCTATTTATAAGGTTTTCATGGGCTAATTTTTTTGGAAGTAGACTGCCGGTTTCTTCTTCCTTGTCTGTTTTAGTCTGGAAGCTCAGCTGAAACCTGTCCACTATGGGAGACCCTGGTGATATTTGAAATACAGTTGGGATAGCTTCCAGCATCACAGCAACACACAAACCACCACAGTATGACAAACTGATAGACATGAATAATAGTAATATAATCACAGACAAAAAAAAAAAGTGCTAAGGGATTTACCATCCACTCCATGGGAGAAAGATATGGCAGTCTGCTTCCTTAAAGTTACACAGCATTGGAAGCCTTATGGGGCAGTTCTATTCAATCCTATGGGGTCACTATGTGTTGGAATTGAGTCGACAGCCATGGATTTAAGGGGTTTCTTTTTATTTTAACTTGATATATCAACAAGAAACTGTTTTAGCTCAAAATATTCTATTACAATACTCAACCTTTCCTTCCAAAGAAGTGCAATGTTAGGGAATTTATTACACATAACATGTGTTTATGGTTCATTATAAAAGAACCCACTAGTTTTGTGCTTTTCCCCAACGTTGGGTAAAAAAAAGAAAAAACTCAGCAGCTTAATCAGTTGATTATGCATTCTGAGCTCAGCTTTCTGTTTCCAAACAGTGAGTCTGAAAGCTATAAACATTCTGACTTCTGCCTGGGGAGTGTTGAATGTTCCAGAAATGTACATCACCCTGGAAAATCCAAGGTTAGTTTCCAATGTCTCCATAACATGCTGTTTCCATAATTCTCAAGTTAGCAGAAAGTTCTCAGGTTTTTGCGTGGCACTTTGCCTGCTGCCTGGCAGGAGTCATACTGTGTCCTCAGAGCTAACACTTTGAAATAAATCTTCATGGAGATAAGAACTAATTTTATCCTCTTTTTAACCTCTCTTTTTTTTTTTGGTTGGGATAAGGGGACAAAACAGTAACTTGACATGTAAAAATCTAAGACATTTCTTTTTTTCTTTCTTTTGCTTTTGCTTTTTAAAAACACTCGGTATGTCTTTATTTGCATCTTAGAGGAGGAGAGTCAGGACTGCTTATATATATGGGCTGAGTAGTAATTTTTGAGTTTACATTATAATTTTAATGGCCAAATCAGGGGAAGGAAGGTGGTAGGGTTTGTGAATTGTAGTGATGGAGAGTAGAAGGGAAAAGAAGACCTAGTTGAATTCTCTAGAGACATTACTTGGTTATGTTTTATTAATATGAGTTATGGAAAACTCAATAATATCACCAAAACCGTATTGTTAAGAGAATGTCCTAAAGGCCAAGTGTTTACAAATGCAAATTAACAGACTTTTAATGAAGTTTTTTTTATTGTGTTTTAAGTGAAAGTTTACAGTTCAAGTTAGTTTCTCATACAAAAATTTATATACACGTTCTTGTTGTTGTTAGGTGCCATTGAGTCGGTTCCAGCTCATAGAGACCCTATGCACAACAGAACAAAACACTGCCCAGTCCTGCGCCATCCTTACAATCTTTGTTATGCTTGAGCTCATTGTTGCAGCCACTGTATCAATACACCTAGTTGAGGGTCTTTCTCTTTTCTGCTGACCCTGTACTCTGCCAAGCATGATGTCCTTCTGCAGGGATTGATCCCTCCTGACAACATGTCCAAAGTATGTAAGACACAGTCTCGCCATCCTTGCCTCTAAAGAGCATTCTGGTCGCACTTCTTCCAAGACAGATTTGTTTGTTCTTTTTGCAGTCCATGGTGTATTCAATATTCTTCCCCAACGCCACAATTCAAAGGCGTCAACTCTTCTCTGGTCTTCCTTATTCATTGTCCAGCTTTCACATGCATGTGAAGCAATTGAAAATACCATGGCTTGTGTCAGGCACACCTTAGCCTTTAGGGTGACATCTTTGCTCTTCAACACTTTGAAGAGGTCCTTTGCAGCAGATTTGCCCAATGCAATGTGTCTTTTGATTTCTTGACTGTTGCTTCCATGGCTGTTGATTGTGGATCCAAGTAAAATGAAATCCTTGGCAACTTCAATCTTTTCTCCATTTCTCATGATGTTGCTGACTGGTCCAGTTGTGAGGATTTTTGTTTTCTTTATGTTGAGGTGCAATCCATACTGAAAGCTGTGGTCTTTGATCTTCATTAGTAAGTGCTTCAAGTCCTCTTCACTTTCAGCAAGCAAGTTTATGTCATCTGCATAACGCTGGTTGTTAATGAGTCCAATCCTGATGCCCCGTTCTTCTTCATATAGTTTCTCGTATTATTTGCTCAGCATACAGATTAAATAGGTATGGTGAATGAATACAACCCTGACGCACACCTTTCCTGATTTTGCATCAATCAGTATCCCCTTGCTCTGTCCAAACAACTGTTTTTTGATCTATGTAAAGTTTCCTCGTGAGCACAATTAAGTGTTCTGGAATTCCCATTCTTCGCAATATTATCCATAGTTTGTTATGACCCACACAGTCGAATGCCTTTGCATAGTCAATAAAACACGGGTAAACATTCTTCTGGTATTCTCTGCTTTCAACCAGGATCCATCTGACAGCAATGATATCCCTGGTTCCACGTCCTCTTCTGAAACTGGCCTGAATTTCTGTCATTTCCCTGTCAATACCCTGCTGCAGCTGCTTTTGAATGATCTTCAGCAAAATTTTGCTGGCATGTGATATTAATGACATTGTTCTATAATTTCCACACTCGGTTTGATCACCTTTCTCGGGAATAGGCATAAACAAGGATCTCTTCCAGTCAGTTGGCCAGGAAGCTGTCTTCCATATTTCTTGGCATAGACGAGTGAGCACGTTCAGTGCTCCATCTGTTTGTTGAAACATCTCAGTTGATATTCTATCAATTCCTGGAAAATTGTTTTTCACCAATGCTTTCAGAGCATCGGTTCCTGATCATATGCCACCTCTTGAAATGGTTGAACATCAACTAATTCTTTGGTATCATGACTCTGTGTATTCCTTCCATCTTCTTTTTTTTTTTTTTTATAACTTTTATTAAGCTTCAAGTGAACGTTTACAAATCCAATCAGTCTGTCACATATAAGTTTACATACATCTCACTCCCTACTCCCAATTGCTCTCCCCCTCTTGAGTCAGCCCTTTCAGTCTCTCCTTTCTTGACAATTTTGCCGGCTTCCCTCTCTCTCTATCCTCCCATCCCCCCTCCAGACAAGAGTTGCCAACACAATCTCAAGTGTCCACCTGATATAATTAGCTCACTCTTCATCAGCGTCTCTCTCCCACCCGCTGACCAGTCCCTTTCACGTCTGATGAGTTGTCTTCGGGGATGGTTCCTGTCCTGTGCCGACAGAAGGTCTGGGAGCATGGCCGCCGGCATTCCTCTAGTCTCAGTCAGACCATTAAGTTTGGTCCTTTTATGAGAATTTGGGGTCTGCATCCCACTGATCTCCTGCTCCCTCAAGGGTCCTCTGCTGTGCTCCCTGTCAGGGCAGTCATCGATTGTGGCCGGGCACCAACTAGTTCTTCTGGTCTCAGGATGATGTAGGTCTCTGGTTCATGTGGCCCTTTCTGTCTCTTGGGCTCTTAGTTGTCGTGTGGCCTTGGTGTTCTTCATTTTCCTTTGCTCCAGGTGGGTTGAGACCAATTGATGCATCTTAGATGGCCGCTTGTTAGCATTTAAGACCCCAGACGCCACATTTCAAAGTGGGATGCAGAATGATTTCATAATAGAATTATTTTGCCAATTGACTTAGAAGTCCCCGCAAACCATGTTCCCCAGACCCCCGCGGTTACTCCGCTGACCTTTGAAGCATTCATTTTATCCCGGAAACTTCTTTGCTTTTGGTCCAGTCCAATTGAGCTGACCTTCCATGTATTGAGTGTTGTCTTTCCCTTCACCTAAAGCAGTTCTTATCTACTGATTAATCAATAAAAAACCCTCTCCCACCCTCCCTCCCTCCCCCCCTCGTAACCACAAAAGTATGTGTTCTTCTCAGGTTTACTATTTCTCAAGATTTTATAATAGTGGTCTTATACAATATTTGTCCTTTTGCCTCTGACTAATTTCGCTCAGCATAATGCCTTCCAGGTTCCTCCATCTTATGAAATGTTTCAGAGATTCGTCACTGTTCTTTATCGATGCGTAGTATTCCATTGTGTGAATATACCACAATTTATTTACCCATTCATCCGTTGATGGACACCTTGGTGGCTTCCAACTTTTTGCTATTGTAAACAGAGCTGCAATAAACATGGGTGTGCATATATCTGTTTGTATGAAGGCTCTTGTATCTCTAGGGTATATTCCTAGGAGTGGGATTTCTGGGTTGTATGGTAGTACTATTTCTAACTGTTTAAGATAACGCCAGATAGATTTCCAAAGTGGTTGTACCATTTTACATTCCCACCAGCAGTGTATGAGAGTTCCAATCTCTCCGCAGCCTCTCCAACATTTATTATTTTGTGTTTTTTGGATTAATGCCAGCCTTGCTGGTGTGAGATGGAATCTCATCGTAGTTTTAATTTGCATTTCTCTAATGGCTAACGATCGAGAGCATTTTCTCATGTATCTGTTGGCTGCCTGAATATCTTCTTTAGTGAAATGTGTGTTCTTATCCTTTGCCCACTTCTTGATTGGGTTGTTTGTCTTTTTGTGGTTGAGTTTTGACAGAATCATGCAGATTTTAGAGATCAGGCGCTGGTCGGAGATGTCATAGCTGAAAATTCTTTCCCAATCTGTAGGTGATCTTTTTACTCTTTTGGAGAAGTCTTTAGATGAGCATAGGTGTTTGATTTTTAGGAGCTCCCAGTTATCGGGTTTCTCATCATCATTTTTGGTAATGTTTTGTATTCTGTTTATACCTTGTATTAGGACTCCTAGGGTTGTCCCAATTTTTTCTTCCATGATCTTTATCGTTTTAGTCTTTATGTGTAGGTCTTTGATCCACTTGGAGTTAGTTTTTGTGCATGGTGTGAGGTATGGGTCCTGTTTCATTTTTTTGCAAATGGATATCCAGTTATGCCAGCACCATTTGTTAAAAAGGCTATCTTTTCCCCAGTTAATTGACACTGGTCCTTTGTCAAATATCAGCTGCTCATACGTGGATGGATCTATGTCTGGGTTCTCAATTCTGTTCCATTGGTCTATGTGCCTGTTGTTGTACCAGTACCAGGCTCTTTTGACTACTGTGGCTGTATAATAGGTTCTGAAGTCAGGTAAAGTGAGGCCTCCCACTTTCTTCTTCTTTTTCAGTAGTGCTTTGCTTATCCGGGGCTTCTTTCCCTTCCATATGAAATTGGTGATTTGTTTCTCTATCCCCTTAAAATATGACATTGGAATTTGGATGGGAAGTGCGTTAAATGTATAGATGGCTTTTGGTAGAATAGACATTTTTACTATGTTAAGTCTTCCTATCCATGAGCAAAGTATGTTTTTCCACTTAAGTATGTCCTTTTGAATTTCTTGTTGTAGAGCTTTGTAGTTTTCTTTGTATAGGTCTTTTACGTCCTTGGTAAGATTTATTCCTAAGTATCTTGTCTTCTTGGGGGCTACTGTGAATGGTATTGATTTGGTTATTTCCTCTTCGGTGTTCTTTTTGTTGATGTAGAGGAATCCAAGTGATTTTTGTATGTTTATTTTATAACCTGAGACTCTGCCAAACTCTTCTATTAGTTTCAGTAGATTTCTGCAGGATTCCTTAGGGTTTTCTGTGTATGTAATCATGTCATCTGCAAATAGTGATAACTTTACTTCTTCCTTGCCAATCCGGATACCTTTTATTTCTTTGTCTAGCCTAATTGCCCTGGCTCGAACTTCCAGCACGATGTTGAATAAGAGCGGTGATAAAGGGCATCCTTGTCTGGTTCCCGTTCTCAAGGGAAATGCTTTCAGTTTCTCTCCATTTAGAGTGATATTGGTTATTGGCTTTGCATAGATGCCCTTTATTATGTTGAGGAATTTTCCTTCAATTCCTATTTTGGTAAGAGTTTTATCATAAACGGGTGTTGGACTTTGTCAAATGCCTTTTCTGCGTCAATTGATAAGATCATGTGGTTTTTGTCTTTTGTTTTATTTATGTGATGGATTACATTAATGGTTTTTCTGATATTAAACCAGCCTTGCATACCTGGTATAAATCCCACTTGATCAGGGTGAATTATTTTCTTGATGTGTTGTTGGATTCTATTGGCTAGAATTTTGTTGAAGATTTTTGCATCAATGTTCATGAGGGATATAGGTCTATAATTTTCTTTTTTTGTAATGTCTTTACCTGGTTTTGGTATCAGGGAGTTGGTAGCTTCATAGAATGAGTTGGGTAGTATTCCGTCATTTTCTATGCTTTGGAATACCTGCAGAAGTAGTGGTGTTAACTCTTCTCTGAAAGTTTGGTAGAACTCTGCAGTGAAGCCGTCCGGGCCAGGGCTTTTTTTTGTTGGGAGTTTTTTGATTACCGTTTCAAACTCCTTTTTTGTTATGGGTCTATTTAGTTGTTCTACTTCTGAATGTGTTAGTTTAGGTAGGTAGTGTTTTTCCAGGAATTCATCCATTTCTTCTAGGTTTGCAAATTTGTTAGAGTACAATTTTTCATAATAATCTGAAATGATTCTTTTAATTTCATTTGGTTCTGTTGTGATGTGGTCCTTCTCGTTTCTTATTCGGGTTATTTGTTTCCTTTCCTGTTTTTCTTTAGTCAGTCTAGCCAATGGTTTATCAATTTTGTTAATTTTTTCAAAGAACCAGCTTTTGGCTTTGTTAATTCTTTCAGTTGTTTTTCTGTTCTCTAATTCATTTAGTTCAGCTCTAATTTTTATTATTTGTTTTCTTCTGGTGCCTGATGGATTCTTTTGTTGCTCAGTTTCTCTTTGTTCAAGTTGTAGGACAGTTCTCTGATTTTGGCTCTTTCTTCTTTTTGTATGTGTGCATTTATCGATATAGATTGGCCTCTGAGCACTGCTTTTGCTGTGTCCCAGAGGTTTTGATAGGAAGTATTTTCATTCTCGTTGCTTTCTATGAATTTCCTTATTCCCTCCTTAATGTCTTCTATAACCCAGTCTTTTTTCAGGAGGGTATTGTTCATTTTCCAAGTATTTGATTTCTTTTCCCTAGTTTTTCTGTTATTGATCTTTAGTTTTATTGCCTTGTGGTCTGAGAAGATGCTTTGTAATATTTCGATGTTTTGGACTCTGCAAAGGTTTGTTTTATGACCTAATATGTGGTCTATTCTAGAGAATGTTCCATGTGCGCTAGAAAAAAAAAGTATATTTTGCAGCAGTTGGGTGGAGAGTTCTGTATAAGTCAATGAGGTCAAGTTGGTTGATTGTTGTAATTAGATCTTCCGTGTCTCTATTGAGCTTCTTACTGGATGTCCTGTCCTTCTCCGAAAGTAGTGTGTTGAAGTCTCCTACTATAATTGTGGAGGTATCTATCTCACTTTTCAATTCTGTTAAAATTTGATTTATGTATCTTGCAGCCCTGTCATTGGGTGCATATATATTTAATATGGTTATGTCTTCCTGATCAATTGTCCCTTTTATCATTATATAGTGTCCTTCTTTATCCTTTGTGGTGGATTTAAGTCTAAAGTCTATTTTGTCAGAAATTAATATTGCTACTCCTCTTCTTTTTTGCTTATTGTTTGCTTGATATACTTTTTTCCATCCTTTGAGTTTTAGTTTGTTTGTGTCTCTAAGTCTAAGGTGTGTCTCTTGTAGGCAGCATATAGATGGATCGTGTTTCTTTATCCAATCTGTGACTCTCTGTCTCTTTATTGGTGCATTTAGTCCATTTACATTTAGGGTAATTATAGATAAATAAGTTTTTAGTGCTGTCATTTTGATGCCTTTTTATGTGTGTTGTTGACAATTTCATTTTTCCACATACTTTTTTGTGCTGAGGCGTTTTTCTTAGTAAATTGTGAGATCCTCATTTTCATAGTGTTTGACTTTATGTTAGTTGAGTCGTTACGTTTTTCTTGGTTTTTATCTTGAGTTATAGAGTTGTTATACCTTTTTGTGGTTACCTTATTATTTACCCCTATTTTTGTAAGTAAAAACCTAACTTGTATTGTTCTATATCGCCTTGTATCACTCTCCATATGGCAGTTCAATGCCTCCTGTATTTAGTCCCTCTTTTTGATTATTGTGATCTTTTACCTATTGACTTCCATGATTCCCTGTTATGTGTATTTTTTTTTTTATTTAATCTTAATTTGTTTTTGTGATTTCCTTATTTGAGTTGATATCAGGATGTTCTGTTTTGTGACCTTGTGTTGTGCTGATATCTGATATTATTGGTTTTCTGACCAAACAATATCCTTTAGTATTTCTTGTAGCTTTGGTTTGGTTTTTGCAAATTCTCTAAACTTGTGTTTGTCTGCAAATATCTTAATTTCGCCTTCATATTTCAGAGAGAGTTTTGCTGGATATATGATCCTTGGCTGGCAGTTTTTCTCCTTCAGTGCTCTGTATATGTCGTCCCATTCCCTTCTTGCCTGCGTGGTTTCTGCTGAGTAGTCTGAACTTATTCTTATTGATTCTCCCTTGAAGGAAACCTTTCTTTTCTCCCTGGCTGCTTTTAAAATTTTCTGTTTATCTTCGGTTTTGGTGAGTTTGATGACAATATGTCTTGGTGTTTTTCTTTTTGGATCAATCTTAAATGGGGTTCGATGAGCATCCTGGATAGATATCCTTTCGTCTTTCATGATGTCAGGGAAGTTTTCTGTCAGGAGTTCTTCAACTATTTTCTCTGTGTTTTCTGTCCCCCCTCCCTGTTCTGGGACTCCAATCACCCGCAGGTTATCCTTCTTGATAGAGTCCCACATTATTCTTAGGGTTTCTTCATTTTTTTTAATTCTTTTATCTGATTTTTTTTCAGCTATGTTGGTGTTGATTCCCTGGTCCTCCAGATGTCCCAGTCTGCATTCTAATTGCTCGAGTCTGCTCCTCTGACTTCCTATTGAGTTGTCTAATTCTGTAATTTTATTGTTAATCTTTTGGATTTCTACATGTTGTCTCTCTATGGATTCTTGCAACTTATTAATTTTTCCACTATGTCCTTGAATAATTTTTTTTGAGTTCTTCAACAGTTTTATCGGTGTGTTCCTTGGCTTTTTCTGCAGTTATCCTAATTTCATTTGTAATATCTTTAAGCATTCTGTAAATTAGTTTTTTATATTCTGTATCTGATATTTCCAGGATTGTATCTTCATTTGGGAAAGATTTTGATTCTTTTGTTTGAGGGGTTGGAGAAGCTGTCATGGTCTGCTTCTTTAAGTGGTTTGATATGGACTGCTGTCTCTGAGCCATCACTGGGAAACTAGTTTTTCCAGAAAATCTGCTAAAAAAAAATGCAGTCAGATCCCTATCAGAGTTCTCCCTCTGGCTCAGGCTATTTGGATGTTAATGAAGCCTCCTGGGGAGGATGGGGGAGGGAACAGAGAGATAGGAGAGTAGCACCTCAGAATATAGCCAGAGTTGCTTGTCTTGCTTGGAATGACTATTATATCTGAGATTCCCGCAGGCGCATCGCCTATGTGAGCTGGCTGTGTGGAGATTGCCCCCGGGGGTCTGGCCCACTGGAGTCACGGTCAGATCCTCCGCTTCCAGCCCCACGCCCAGCGTCAAGGCTCCCCTACTGGGACGGTGCACTCTTGACTCCAAAATCAGTCGCTGCCTCTCTGGGACTTCTCGTCCCTCCAGCCGCGTGGCCGTGCCGCCTCCGAGAACCAGTTGGGCCGCCTCCCAGGGTTAGTTCAGGTGGGTAGAGCAGCTTCCCGTGCTTGTGCCGTGACTGAGCGTCCCGGCTGGGACGCTCTTCTCCCCGCTCCAATACCAGTCGCTGCCTCCCGGGGACTTCTCCTATCGGCTGCGTCCCACGCCGCCCGCGCGACCCGGCTGGTCCCCTTCCCGGGGCTAGTTCGGGGGGGTGGAGCAGCTCTCCGTGTTTATGCCGTACCTGGGTCCAGTCCAAATCCCTGCGGGATGGTTCCCCGGCTGGGACGCTGCTCTTCCTGCTCCAAGACCAGTCACTGCCTCCCAGGGACTTCTCCTACCGGCTGCATCCCATGTCGCCCGTGGTACCGGCTGGTCCCCCTCCCGGGGTTAGTTCAGGGGGGTGGAGCAGCTCTCTGTGCTTGTGCCGTACCTGACTGGTACACTGGCTCCAGGCTCTGGAAACAATCGCTGCTTCCCCGTATTAGTTCGTTCTCCGTCTCTAAATCTGTGTTTGTTGTTCAGGGTTCGTAGATTGTTATGTATGTGATCGATTCACTTGTTTTTCTGTGTCTTTGTTGTAAGAGGGATCCGAGGTAGCGTCTGCCTAGTCCGCCATCTTGGCTCCGCATCCCTTCTATCTTCTTTTGATGCTTCCTGCATCGTTTAATATTTTCCCCATGGAATCCTTCACTGTTGCAACCCGAGGCTTGAATTTTTTCTTCAGTTCTTTCAGCTTGAGAAACGCCAAGCGTGTACCTCCCTTTTGGTTTTCCATCTCCAGCTCTTTGCACATGTCATTATAATACCTTACTTTGTCTTCTCTAGAGGCCCTTTGAAACCTTCTGTTCAGTTCTTTTACTTCATCAATTCTTCCTTTTGCTTTAGCTGCTCGACGCTCAAGAGCAAGTTTCAGAGTCTCCTCTGACATCCATCTTGGTCCTTTCTTTCTTTCCTGTCTTTTCAATGACCTCTTGCTTTCTTCACCGATGATGTCTTTGATGTCATTCCACAACTCGTCTGGTCTTCAGTCACTAGTGTTCAATGCATCAAATCTGTTCTTCAGATGGTCTCTTAATTCGGGTGGGGTATGCTCAAGGTCATATTTTGGCTCTCGTGGACTTGCTCTGATTTTCTTCAGTTTCAGCTTGAACTTGCATAGGAGCAATTGATGGTCTGTTCCACAGTCAGCCCCTGGCCTTGTTCTGACTGATGATTTTTAGCTTTTCTTTCTTCTCTTTCCACAGATGTAGACAATTTGATTTCTGGGTGTTCCATCTGGTGAGGTCCATGCATACAGTTGCCGTTTATGTTGGTGAAAGAAGGTATTTGCAATGAAGAAGTCATTGGTCTTGCAAAATTCTATCATTCGATCTCTGGCATTGTTTCCGTCACCAAGGCCATATTTTCCAACTGCTGATTCTTCTTCTTTGTTTCCAACTTTCACGTTCCAATCACCAGTAATTATGAATGCATCTTGATTGCATGTTTGATCAATTTCAGACTGCAGCAGCTGTTATGTAACCCTAGTTCTTCTCCCTGTAATGTGACAGCACATTCCTCCTTTCCACACTGTATTTCCTATGGCCATTCAACCAGCTCCTGTCCCTTTCTGCCTTCTCATTCCGCTTCTGGACAGGTGCTGTCCGTTTAGTCTCATATATCTACTTGAGCTAAGAAACACGTTTTTCATAAGTATCATTTTATGTCTTATAGTCCAGGCTAATCCTTGTGTGAAGAGTTGGCTTTGGGAATGGCTTTAGTTTTGCGCTAACGGAGAGTCCGGGGGCCATGTCTTATGAGATCCCTCCAGTCTTTTCACTAGAATTTGTGTTCTGCACCCTACTTTTCTCCTGCTCCATTAAGGACTCTCTGTTCTGTTCCCTGTCAGGATGGTCATTGGTGGTAGCTGGGCAACATCTAGTTCTTCTGGTCTTAGGCTGATGGAGTCTTTGGTTTATGTGGACTTTCTGTCTCTTGGGCTCATATTTTCCTTGTGCCTTTGGAATTCTTCATTCTCCTTTGCTCCAGGTGGGTTGGGACCAACGGATGTATCTTAGATGGCCACTGGCTAGCTTTGAAGATCCTGGATGCCACTCATCAAAGTGGGATCAAGAACATTTTTTAAAATAAACTTTGTTATGCCAATTGACCTAGATGTCCCCTGAAACCATGGTACCCAGTCCCCTGCCCCTTCTACTCTGTCTCATGAAGTGTTTGGTTGTATTCAGGAAACCTCTGAACTTTTGGTTTAGTCCGGTTTTCTGACTTCCCCTGTATTGTGTGTTGTCCTTTCCTTCACCTAAGATTAATTCTTGTGTATATCTAGTTAGTAAATACCCCTCTTCTTCCCTCCTTACCCTTGTAACAATCAAAGAATGTATTCTGTGTTTAAACCTTTTCTTGGATTCTTATAATAGTTGTCTCATACAATATTTGTCCTTTTGCGATGGACTAATTTCATTCAGCATAATGCCTTCCAGATTCATCCATGTTACGAGATGTTTCTCGGATTCATCATTGTTCTTTATCATTGTGTAGTATTCCATTGTGTGAGTATACCATAATTTGTTTACCCATTCATCCCTTGCTGGGCACCTAAGTTGTTTCCATATTTTTACTATTGTGAACAGTGCTGCAATGAATATGGGTGTGCATATATCTATTTGTGTGAGGGCTCTTATTTCTCTAGGATACATTTCAAGGAATGGGATTGCTGGATCATATGGTAGTTCTATTCTAGCTTTTAAAGGAAGCAACAAATTGATTTCCAAGGTGGTTGTACCATTTTACATTCCCATGAGCAGTGTGTAAGTGTTTCAGTCTCTCCACAATCTCTCCAACATTTATTATTTTGTGTTTTTTGAATTAATGCTAGACTTGTTGGGATAAGATGGTATCTCACTGTAGTTTTGATTCCCGTTTCTCTAATGGCTAATGATCGTGAACATTTCCTTATGTATCTGTTGGACACCTGAGTGTCTTCTTTGGTGAAGTGCCTGTTTATATCCTTTGCCCATTTTTAGTTGGATTATTTGTCTTTTTGTTGTTGAGGTTTTGCTGTATCTTGTAGGTTTTAGAGATTAGATGCTGATAGGATTTTTTGTAGGCAAATTTTTTTTCTCGGTCTGTAGGTTGTCTTGTTACTCTTTTGGTGAACTTTGTTGATGAACATAAGTGTCTGATTTTTAGGAGCTCCCAGTTATCTAGTTTCTCTTCTGGTGTTTATGCATTGTTAGTAATGTTTTGCATTCTATTTATGCCATGTATTGGGGATCCTAGTATGGTTCCTAACTTTTCTTCATAATCTTTATCATTTTAGATCTTATATTTAGGTCTTTGATCCTTTTTGAGTTAGTTTTTGTACATGGTGTTAGGGTATGGCTTTTGTTTCATATTATTGCAGATGGATATCCAGTTATGCCAGTATCATTTAAGAGACTCTTTTCCCCAATTAATGGACTTTGTCAAATATTGGCTGATCATAAGTGGATGGATTTATGTCTGGATTCTCAATTCTGTTCCACTGGTCTATATGTCTGTTGTACCAGTACCAGGCTGTTTTGACTACCATGGTGGTAGGTTCTAAAATCAGGTAATGTGAGGTCTCCCACTTTGTTCTTCTTCAGTAATGCCTTACTTATCCAAGGCCTCTTCCCTTTCCATGCGAAGTTAGTGATTTGTTTCTCCATCTCATTACAAAATGCCATTGGAATTTGGATCGGTTGGCATCGTATCTATAGATCACTTTAGGTAGAATAGGCACTTTCACAATAGTGAGTCTTCCTATCCATAAGCAAGGTGTGTTTTTCCACATATGTATGTCTCTTTTGGTTTCTTGCAGTAGTGTCTTGTAGTTTTCTTTGTATAGGTCTTTCACATCTCTGGTTAGATTTATTCCTAAGTTTTTATCTTCTTGGCGGCTATTGTAAATGGTATTCATTTGGTGATTTCCTCTTCATGGAGGAATCCAAGTGATTTTTGTATGTTTATCTTGTATTCTGATACTTTGCTGAAATCTTCTATTAGTTCCTGTAGTTTTTTTGTGGATTCTTTGGGGTTTTCTGTGTATAAGATCATATCATCTGCAAATAGAGGTGCTTTTACTTCTTCCTTACCAATTTGGATGCCCTTTATTTCTTTTTCTTGCCTTATTGCTCTGGCTAGGACCTCCAGCGCAATGTTGAGTGGTAATAAACAGCATGCTTCCATGGTTCCCATTCTCAAGGTAAATGCTTTCAGACTTTTTCCATTGAGGATGATGTTGGCTGTTGGCTTTGTATAAATGCCCTTTAATATGCAGAGGAATTTCCCTTCTATTCCTATTTTGCTGAGAGTTTTTATCGTGAAAGCATGTTGGACTTTGTCAAATGCCTTTTCTGCATGTATTGATAAGATCATGTGGTTCTTCTCTTTTGTTTTATTTATGTGATGGATTACAGCCATTGTTATTCTAATGTTGAACCATCTCTGCATACCCGGTTTGAATCCCACTTGGTCACGGTGAATTATTTTTTTGACCTGTTGTTGAATTCTATTGGCTAGAATTTTGCTGAGGATTTTTATGTCTAAGTTCAGGAGGGATATTGGTCTGTATTTTCTCTTTTTGTGGTGTCTTTAAAAAAAAAAAAATTTTTTTTTTTTTTTTAGCTGGTTTTGATATCAGGGTTATCCTGGCTTCATAGAATGAATTTGGGAGAATTCCATTCTTTTCTATGCTCTGAAATACCTTTAGCAGTAGTGGTGTTAACTGTTCTCTGAAATTTTGGTAGAATTCTCCAGGGAAGCTGTCAGTCCAGAGATTTTTTTTGGGGGGGGGGGAGTTTTCAATTACCTTTTCAATCTCTTTTGTTATACATTTATTTAGTTGTTCTACCTCTGTTTGTGTTAGTTTAGGAAGGTAACGCGTTTCTAGGAATTTGTACACTTCTTCTAGGTTTCAAATTTGTTGGACTACAATTTTTCATAGTAATCTGATATGATTCTTTTAATTTCAGTTGGGCTTAATTGTGATAACACCCGTCTTATTTCTTATTCGGTTATGTGCTTCTGCTCTGGTTTTTCTTTTTTCAGTCTGGCCAGTAGTTTACTGACTTTGTTGATCTTTTCAAAGAACCAGCCTCTGGTTTTGTTAACTCTTTCAACTGTTTTTCTATTCTCTATTTCATTTAATTCTGCTGTAATTTTTAATATTTTCTTTCTTCTGGTACCCAAGAGCTTCTTTTGCTGCTCTCTTTCTATTTGTTCCAGTTGTAGAGTTAATGTTTTGATTTTGATCTTTTCTTCTTTTTAGATGTGTGCATTTAGTGTTATAAATTGACCACTGTGTACCACTTTTGCTGTGTCCCAAAGGTTCTGGTAGAATGTGTTTTCATTTTTATTTGATTGTGTGAATTTCTTTATTCCATACTTAATTTCTTCTACAACTCAGTATTTTTTGAGCAAGGTGTTATTCAGTTTCCATGGGTTTGTTTTTTTCCTACTTTTTCTGTTGATTTCTACTTTTATGGCTTTATGGTCAGAAAAGATGCTTTGTAATACTGATGCTTTGGATTCTGTTAAGGCTTGCTTTATGGCCTAATATGTGGTCTATCCTGGAGAATGTTCCATGTGCATTGGAAAAGAAAGTGTACTTGGCTGCTCTTGGGTGGGGCATTCTGTATATGTCTATGAGGTCAAGAAGGTTGATTGCAGCATTTAGATCTTCTGTGTTTTTATTGAGCTTCTTTCTGGATGTTCTGTCCTTCATTGAAAGTGGTATGTTGTAGTCTCCTACTTTTATTGTGGAGCTATCTCTCTTTTCAATGCTATTAGAGTTCTTTTTTTTGAATTTTGCCGGCCTGTCACTGCATGTGTAAATATTTATTATGGCTGTGTTCTCTTGATGTATTGACCTTTTAATCATTACACGGTGCCCTTGTTTATCCATTGTGGTAGATTTTGCTTTAAAGTCTATTTTGTCAGAGATTAATGTTGCCACTTCTGCTCTTTTTTTGATTGTTGTTTGCTTGATATATTTTGTTCCATCCTTTGAGTTTTAGTTTGTTTTCATCTTTAAGTCTAAGGTGTGTCTCTTAGGCAGCATATAGACAGATTGTGCTTTTCTATCCATTCTCCCACTCTCTGTCTCTTTATTGGTGCGTTTAGTCCATTTACGTTCAGCATAATTATTGATAGGTGTGAATTTAGTGCTGTCATTTTGATGTCTTTTTTGTTGTTTTTGACTATTTGTTCCACTTAATTTTCTGTGCTGAGTCATTTTTCTCTATGTATTTTCTTTTCGTCTTTTTCATTGCTGTTGATTTTGTATTTGCTGAGCCTTTATGTTTTCCTCTTTTTCTTTTGATGTGTATGATTGTTAGTTTCCTTTGTGGTTACCTTAATAATTACCCTTATTTTTCTAAGTTTAAACCTATCTTTTATTTCTTTGTATTGCTTTGACTTCCTACCCATATCAAAGATCTCTGACTACATTTTTCAGTCCCTCTTTTTCTGTTTTAATGTTGTCATCTTTTATATATTGACATCTCTGCTTCCCTATTTTCAGTGTTTTAGCTTTGATTTATTTTTGTGGCTTCCCTGTCTGGGTTGATATCTGGTTGCTCTGTTCTGTGTTCTAGTCTTGGTCTATTATCTGATGTTCTTAATTTTCTAACCAGAGAACTCCCTTTAGTATTTCTTGTAATTTTGGCTTGGTTTTTGCAAATTCCCTAAACTTCTGTTTATCTGGAAATGCCCTAATATTGCCATCATATTTGAGAGACAGTTTGGCTGGATATATAATTATTGGTTGGCATTTTTTTTCCTTGAATACTTTCTATGTGTTATCCCATTGCCTTCCTGTCTGCATAGTTTCTACTGAGTAGTCCGAGTTTAGACTTATGGACTCTCCTTTGCAAGTGACTTTTCTTTTATTCTCTAGCTGTTCTTAAAATTCTCTCTTCATCTTTGGTTTTGGCAAGTTTGATTATAATATGCCTTGGTGACTTTCTTTTGGGATCTACCTTGTGTGAGGTTTGATGAACATCTTGGATAGATATCTTCTCATCTTTCACAATGTCAGGGAAGTTTTCTGCCAACAAATCTTCAACAATTTTCTCTGTATTTTCTGCTATCCCCCTCCATTCTGTTACCGCAATCACTCTTAGGTTATTCCTCATGATAGAGTCCCACAAGATTCTTAGGGTTTCTTCATTTTTTTGAAATCCTTTTACCTGATTTTTCCTCAAATAATTTGGTATCATGTGCTTTATCTTCAATCTCACTAATTCTGACTTCCATGTCCTCAATTCTATTCCTATGACTTTCTATTGATTTGCCTAATTCTGAAATTTTATTGCTAATCTTCTGGATTTCTGTTTGCAGTCTCTCTATGGATTCTTGCAGCCTGTTAAATTTGTCATTATGCTTTTCTATAATTTTCTTACATTTCTCTATTGCTTTGTCTGTGTGTTCTCTGGCTTGTTCTGTGTTTTGCCTGATCTCCTTCCTGATCTCTTGAAGAGTTCTGTATATTAATCTTTCATATTCTTCCTCTGGTAATTCCAGGAAATTATCTTCCTCTAGAAGATTTCTTGGTTCTTTGTTTTGGGAGCTTGCTGAAGCCATCATGGTCTGCCTCTTTATGTGATTTGATATTGACTGCTGTCTCTGAGCCACCAAAAAGTTATTATATTTATCATTTTATGTTTGCTTACTGTGTCCTAGCTTCTTGTTTTGGTGTGTATTGATATGCCCAAATAGGCTGCTCGTGTGAGCTAGTTTGATTATTGGCTCCTTTGAAGCTCTAGCATCCTGTCACCAGGTAGTTAGATCTGTTACTAGGTATGTGAGCCCAGGCATCTGTTTACTTTTCTATATGGATTCAGCTCAGGTGTCCAGGTAGTCCATCACTAAGTGTGTGATGCAGGCTCTCACCTGCAGCCCTAGACAGGCAGGGGTGTTTCGTGTAGGAACTGGTATCTGACTGCAGTAGGGGGTCACGTGCTGAGCAAGACAGGGGCTGACACCTGCCCCTGCCTGTCTGGGATGAAAACGTGTCCTGATTTCCTGCAGTGCATAGGTGGGTGGGTTTTGCAGCAGAATGATGGGCTCCCAATGCTGTTGGTTGTAAGGTCTGCAAGGTACCACTTATTTTTGAACCCTTGTCGTGGGTGGCTAGGGTGTGTGGGTCGAGCCACCAGTCCTCAGGCCCCTGATGTAGGTAGGTGAGGACTGTGCTTAAGAGGCAGAGTGGTGTTAAACATCACGAACCTGTCTCTCCACCAGATAGCTGCTACAATGAAGCTAGGCTTCAGGTATTTGACCTGTTGTATTGTGCTAATGAGGATCTACACTGTTGAAATGGGCCCACACAGGCCTATGCAGGGGTGAAAGGCGTTCAAAGTCTGTGGCTCCCTTATTCCTGTTCCTAGGCAAAGGAGCTGTGTCTGCCCTGAGTTTCTGGCTTAGAGGATCTGGCAGATGATTTTTTTTTCCTATATGTTAATTTGTTCCCTCTCCAAGGCTGCTAGATTGGCTCAGGACACATGACGGGTCCTACTTTTGGCCCAGGGGACACAGCAATTTCTGAAGCTGGCCTGGGACCCAGTGCAGAGTGGGGAGGGGGCAGGTAAATGGGAGAGATGTTTTGCTCAAAGGGTTGTTTTTCGATCCACGTGGTAAGTTAGATGCATGTACTTTTCCTTTGCTGAATGAGCACCACTTTTCACAGGTTCTGGAGGCTTTAGTACACTCTCCATTGCTCGATCTCTCCTGATATGAAAAATGCACCCTGAGTGCCACTGCTTGCCTCACTGCTTGTGCCATTCGATCTAGCCTACAGGGTGCTGGTTCCTGCTGAGTCAGGTCTGGCAAATCCTCACTGCTTCTGAACCGTCTCTCCCTCCTCCTGCCACTCAGTCTGATTTCTCAAATTTGCCTTTGATGTTCAGGGCTCCTACATTGTCATATACAATTGATTCACTCATTTTTTTGAGTCTTTGTTGTAAGAGGGACCACAGGAAGCATCTGACTACTCTGCCATCTCAGCCCTACCTCCCAATGAACATTTTTTAAATGAACAGTTTAGTCCAATGTTTCTCAGTACCTCCAGGCCAGGTATTGCCATATTTAAATGATATAATTTATATAAAACCATCACTGTGTTTTAGGGGTTGCTTGAAGCTTTACATGCTTATCCTCCCAGAACATCAATTGAGAATTACTTTATATTAAAACAAATATTAAAATACTAAAAGTCCGTGGGTGGTGAAAATGGTTTGCACCCAGCTGTTAACCAAAAAGTTGGGGTTCTGAACTCACCCAGTGATGCCATGAAAGAAAAGCCTAGCAATCTGCTTCTGTAGAGATTACAGCCAAAAGTGTATTAAGAAAATGTTCTGCATCCCACTTTGGTGAGTGGTGAATGGGGTCTTAAAGGTTGGCAAGAGGCCATCTAGGATGCATCAATTGGTCATAACCCACCTGGAGCAAAGGAGAATGAAAAACACCAAAGACAAGAGGAAAATATAAGCCCAAGAGAAAGGAAGGGGCACATAAACCAGAGACTCCATCATCCTGCTTCCAGAAGGACTAAATGGTGCCCAGCTGCCACCAATGACTGCCCTGGCAGAGAACACAACAGAGAATCCCCAATGGAGCAGGAGAAAAGTGGGATGCAGACCTCAAATTCTAGTAAAAAGACCAGACTTAATGGTCTGGCTGAGACTAGAGGGACCCCAGAAAATGTCATGGTCTCCAGACTCTCTGTTAGCCCAAAACAATAACCATTCCCGAAGCCAACTCTTTAGACAAAGATTAGACTGGACTATAAGACATAAAATGATACTGGTAAGGAGTGAGCTTCTCAGCTCAAGTAGACACATGAGACTATGTGGGCAGCTCCTGTCTGAAGACAAGATGAGAAGGCACAAGGGAACAGGAGCTGGTTGAATGGACACAGGAAATATAGCATGGAGAAAAGGAGTGTATGGAGAGAGCAACTAGGGTCACATAATGATGTATGTATAAGTTTTTGCATGAGAAAAAAACTTTCACTTAAAACACAATAAAAAAAATTAAAAAAAGAAAGATTACAGCCAAGAAAACCCTATGGAGCAGTTATACTTTGTAACACATGAAAATGCCAAATATACATATAATTTAAGATGAAACATAAATAAAATTTCTACTGTTGAGAGATTGTTTCTGGCTACATTCCCTCTCCCCCTGAGGATAAGTATTTATTCTTCTCTATAGAAAAAAAAAATTTTTTTTTTTTTTTTTATAGATAGAAGACTTTAAGAATCACTGGTGTAGATCTTTCTGTTCACTTTATAGTTTAGGAAAGTCTAGATCTTTCTGTTCACTTTACAGTTTAGGAAACTTTTCTATAAAAAAAAAAACACTTTTCTATAGACATGTTAAATCACCATGCAGCCCAGTTCTACAAACTCTGATGCTATTCACCCATTTGCCCAACAAATATTTTGCAACCACTCACTACGTGCAAGAACTTCTTCCTTGGCTTTGTTGTCAGACAAGCTCTACTTTCATGATTCCAAGATGGCAGGAACAGCTACAGATCTTGTCCTGTATTTTTGCATAAATAACTCTCACCTTCTGAGTTTGTGTGCTGGCAACATCCCCTCCCCTTCCCCTGATGAGGTATTTTTGTAAGCACGTTATGCTATTTTTGTTTACAGCAACATGTGGAAGAGAATTGGCATGGCAGGACTTGTAAGGGTGCCTTGGGAGGGGTGGGGGAAGGGTTCCACCAGAAAAGAAATGCAGAAGACACTCATTTATTTGTGTAAAAATGCAGAAAATCCTCGTTTTCACATGAACAGCAACAACAACAAACCGTCCCAAATCTATTTCCCACAAATAACGGAGTTTTATTGCATCTCATGAGCTCTTACTGGGTCCTATGCTTATTATAAAAGCAGTCACCCTTTCTGGGCAATTGTCATGCTTTGATTAGCTTATACTGTCATACCATGTCTGCCTAGCATGGAGGCCCAATCAAAGCACATGGGCAGAAAATAGGGGATGTGTTGATTGCCCAGAAGTAAAAAATAATGATGATTAGCAAAGCAAGAGTGACTGGATTATGGATGGAAAAAATAAGAAGTTTTTAAAATAATAATGGTTATTTTCATAATTTAGTGAGATTAGCTTTTCATAATTATAAGGAAGTGGTTGTAATTTGACAGCTCTTGGATCAAATTTAACCTGCACAGTACTTGTAAAAAATAAATTTGAATGGCTTTGATGGAGTATTTTGTCCACAATTCACTCCTTTCTTATGCTCAAGCAATGTGAAAAGGACTTAATATAATATTTGACCTAAACTGAAATCAGATGTGTTTTACATGAAGGATGAAGGAACCAAAGTTAAGTGACAGAAGAAATTCAAACTGTATTTTCCAATATAATAATATAGTTAAAGTAGGATATTCATATACATTTTAATAATGTATGTCCATCACTCAACTTCATTTTGGCAACTAACACAAAGTTACTGTGGACAGAAATACAGTGTTTAAAGACACTATAAAGCTTTTTGTACTTCACTGGCAACACTGAAAAAAAAAGTGCATGTCTTTTAGCTTTTTTATAACCACAATATCTAAGTAATGATGTTTTAAGGGAAACAAAGATAATTGACCACACAATTGAATGCAGAATTCCTTTCTGATAAAATAACCCTGCTTGTGGATTAGTAGAAAAATAAGTAAAAAAGCAGTTTGTGTCTCTGTAAAAATAAGTAACAAAAGAGTTTGTGTCTCAGACAGAGACACAAACTCTTTTGTTACTTATTTTTCCACTAATCCGCAAAGACAGCATTAATATATTTATTTAAGTTAAACATGAAAATAAATTTTCACTCCAATAAAAATACTAATTCCATATGGAGGTTTTTGCTCTGTTAACTGCATAGTGAGTCATATTCTACAGAAACCAAGAAGGTGACTGTTTAGCTCAATTGTATGTGGATTTAAGGTAAGCTATAAAAATTTCTTTTGAAATAAACAGTGAATACAACAGATTTCTATAAAACTGACTTTTTAATATACTTTCAAAATAAAATACACTTATATTCCTTTCTACTAACAAAGGCTTCTCCTCCAAGTTGAAGCTTTAATTATGTATTTACAAGAAAGAGGTATAATTCAAGCTTCTGAGTGTATGTTTTTAAATCCAACTCATAGAAACAATTATGACTATGGAGTGATTGGATGAGCTCCCACTAAGTGCAAACAAATGACCTAGATTCCTGGGCATTTTATGTTCTAGTTGCTATTTCTCTCTAGTTTAGAAAGTTTATCAAAAAATAGAAATAGAGTCACTTTCAGGAACAGCCGTCTCTAACTTCAGCATGATTTTGCTTTCCAGCTAACCATGTGTTCTGCCAGAGGTGGCTCGGGGTGCAGAGTGGAAAGGCTGTGGACTGTGGGAACTGTGGATTGTGGGGAGAGAAATGCACAAAAAGGCAAGAAAGAGTGCCACAAAATTAGAGGTGACAAATACATGGATTGGGGAATTGGCAAGAGCCTTCTTTTTGTGTGTGAGTTCTTCCACCATTCCCTAGTCTGTATTTATGCACTCCTCATTCCCACAGAGCCTTGGATCCCTGGCCCCTTACTTTAAGAAAATGCCTGATTCAAGGGAAATTCTAGATGAGCTTTGATGTTGAGAGTACAGTCATTCCCAAACATCCATTTGGGCAACTTCCAATTGCATATAAGTCTGTGGTCCCATAAGGTTATAATAGAGCTCAGAAACCCTGATCGGAGAGTGGGACAGAGCAGAGGTAACTATACATAGTGAGCACAACAACTTCTCACAGGCAACACTTGTATCTCATGTTTTTTGTATACAAAGCGATTGGGCTGCCAGGTGTATAATGGTGCAGTACATAGGCAACCTATAACACATATGTCTTTTTTTTTTTAATAACTTTTATTAAGCTTCAAGTGAACGTTTACAAATCCAGTCTGTCACATATAAGTTTACATACATCTCACTCCCTACTCCCAATTGCTCTCCCCCTCTTGAGTCAGCCCTTTCAGTCTCTCCTTTCTTGACAATTTTGCCGGCTTCCCTCTCTCTCTATCCTCCCATCCCCCCTCCAGACAAGAGTTGCCAACACAATCTCAAGTGTCCACCTGATATAATTAGCTCACTCTTCATCAGCGTCTCTCTCCCACCCGCTGACCAGTCCCTTTCATGTCTGATGAGTTGTCTTCGGGGATGGTTCCTGTCCTGTGTCAACTGAAGGTCTGGGGAGCATGGCCGCCGGGATTCCTCCAGTCTCATTCAGACCATTAAGTTTGGTCTTTTTATGAGAATTTGGGATCTGTATCCCACTGATCACCTGCTCCCTCAGGGGTCCTCTGCTGTGCTCCCTGTCAGGGCAGTCATCGATTGTGGCCGGGCACCAACTAGTTCTTCTGGTCTCAGGATGATGTAGGTCTCTGGTTCATGTGGCCCTTTCTGTCTCTTGGGCTCTTAGTTGTCGTGTGGCCTTGGTGTTCTTCATTTTCCTTTGCTCCAGGTGGGTTGAGACCAATTGATGCATCTTAGATGGCCGCTTGTTAGCATTTAAGACCCCAGACGCCACATTTCAAAGTGGGATGCAGAATGATTTCATAATAGAATTATTTTGCAAATTGACTTAGAAGTCCCCGCAAACCATGTTCCCCAGACCCCCGCACTTCCTCCACTGACCTTTGAAGCATTCATTTTATCCCGGAAACTTCTTTGCTTTTGGTCCAGTCCAATTGAGCTGACCTTCCATGTATTGAGTGTTGTCTTTCCCTTCACCCAAAGCAGTTCTTATCTACTGATTAATCAATAAAAAACCCTCTCCCACCCTCCCTCCCTCCCCCCCTCGTAACCACAAAAGTATGTGTTCTTCTCAGTTTATACTATTTCTCAAGATCTTATAATAGTGGTCTTATACAATATTTGTCCTTTTGCCTCTGACTAATTTCGCTCAGCATAATGCCTTCCAGGTTCCTCCATCTTATGAAATGTTTCAGAGATTCGTCACTGTTCTTTATCGATGCGTAGTATTCCATTGTGTGAATATACCACAATTTATTTACCCATTCATCCGTTGATGGAAACCTTGGTTGCTTCCAACTTTTTGCTATTGTATACAGAGCTGCAATAAACATGGGTGTGCATATATCTGTTTGTATGAAGGCTCTTGTATCTCTAGGGTATATTCCTAGGAGTGGGATTTCTGGGTTGTATGGTAGTACTATTTCTAACTGTTTAAGATAATGCCAGATGGATTTCCAAAGTGGTTGTACCATTTTACATTCCCACCAGCAGTGTATGAGAGTTCCAATCTCTCCGCAGCCTCTCCAACATTTATTATTTTGTGTTTTTTGGATTAATGCCAGCCTTGCTGGTGTGAGATGGAATCTCATCGTAGTTTTAATTTGCATTTCTCTAATGGCTAATGATCGAGAGCATTTTCTCATGTATCTGTTGGCTGCCTGAATATCTTCTTTAGTGAAATGTGTGTTCATATCCTTTGCCCACTTCTTGATTGGGTTGTTTGTCTTTTTGTGGTTGAGTTTTGACAGAATCATGTAGATTTTAGAGATCAGGCGCTGGTCGGAGATGTCATAGCTGAAAATTCTTTCCCAGTCTGTAGGTGGTCTTTTTACTCTTTTGGAGAAGTCTTTAGATGAGCATAGGTGTTTGATTTTTAGGAGCTCCCAGTTATCGGGTTTCTCTTCATCATTTTTGGTAATGTTTTGTATTCTGTTTATACCTTGTATTAGGACTCCTAGGGTTGTCCCAATTTTTTCTTCCATGATCTTTATCGTTTTAGTCTTTATGTGTAGGTCTTTGATCCACTTGGAGTTAGTTTTTGTGCATGGTGTGAGGTATGGGTCCTGTTTCATTTTTTTGCAAATGGATATCCAGTTATGCCAGCACCATTTGTTAAAAAGGCTATCTTTTCCCCAGTTAATTGACACTGGTCCTTTGTCAAATATCAGCTGCTCATACGTGGATGGATCTATGTCTGTGTTCTCAATTCTGTTCCATTGGTCTATGTGTCTGTTGTTGTACCAATACCAGGCTGTTTTGACTACTGTGGCTGTATAATAGGTTCTGAAGTCAGGTAAAGTGAGGCCTCCCACTTTCTTCTTTTTCAGTAGTGCTTTGCTTATCCGGGGCTTCTTTCCCTTCCATATGAAATTGGTGATTTGTTTCTCTATCCCCTTAAAATATGACATTGGAATTTGGATGGGAAGTGCGTTAAATGTATAGATGGCTTTTGGTAGAATAGACATTTTTACTATGTTTTGTCTTCCTATCCATGAGCAGGGTATGTTTTCCCACTTAAGTATGTCCTTTTGAATTTCTTGTAGTAGAGCTTTGTAGTTTTCTTTGTATAGGTCTTTTACATCCTTGGTAAGATTTATTCCTAAGTATCTTATCTTCCTGGGGGCTACTGTGAATGGTATTGATTTGGTTATTTCCTCTTCGGTGTTCTTTTTTTGATGTAGAGGAATCCAAGTGATTTTTGTATGTTTATTTTATAACCTGAGACTCTGCCAAACTCTTCTCTTAGTTTCAGTAGTTTTCTGGAGGATTCCTTAGGGTTTTCTGTGTATATAATCATGTCATCTGCAAATAGTGATAACTTTACTTCTTCCTTGCCAATCCGGATACCTTTTATTTCTTTGTCTAGCCTAATAGCCCTGGCTAGAACTTCCAGCACGATGTTGAATAAGAGCGGTGATAAAGGGCATCCTTATCTGGTTCCCATTCTCAAGGGAAATGCTTTCAGGTTCCCTCCATTTAGAGTGATATTGGCTGTTGGCTTTGCATAGATGCCCTTTATTATGTTGAGGAATTTTCCTTCAATTCCTATTTTGGTAAGAGTTTTTATCATGAATGGGTGTTGGACTTTGTCAAATGCCTTTTCTGCATCAATTGATAAGATCATGTGGTTTTTGTCTTTTGTTTTATTTATGTGATGGATTACATTAATGGTTTTTCTGATATTAAACCAGCCTTGCATACCTGGTATAAATCCCACTTGATCAGGGTGAATTATTTTTTGATGTGTTGTTGGATTCTATTGGCTAGAATTTTGTTGAGGATTTTTGCACCTATGTTCATGAGGGATATAGGTCTATAATTTTCTTTTTTTGTAATGTCTTTACCTGGTTTTGGTATCAGGGAGATGGTGGCTTCATAGAATGAGTTGGGTAGTATTCCGTCATTTTCTATGTTTTGGAATACCTTTAGTAGTAGTGGTGTTAACTCTTCTCTGAAGGTTTGGTAGAACTCTGCAGTGAAGCCGTCCGGGCCAGGACTTTTTTTTGTTGGGAGTTTTTTGATTACCGTTTCAATCTCTTTTTTTGTTATGGGTCTATTTAGTTGTTCTACTTCTGAATGTGTTAGTTTAGGTAGGTAGTGTTTTTCCAGGAATTCATCCATTTCTTCTAGGTTTGCAAATTTGTTAGAGTACAATTTTTCATAATAATCTGAAATGATTCTTTTAATTTCATTTGGTTCTGCTGTGATGTGGTCCTTCTCATTTCTTATTCGGGTTATTTGTTTCCTTTCCTGTATTTCTTTAGTCAGTCTAGCCAATGGTTTATCAATTTTGTGAATTTTTTCAAAGAACCAGCTTTTGGCTTTGTTAATTCTTTCAATTGTTTTTCTGCTATAACACATATGTCTTGATAGTCATAATAAATGCCTATGTTACTGGCTGATGTATGTACTATACTATACTTTATATCATTATTTCAATGTGAACTTTCCCTGCTTACAAACAAAAAGTTTACCGTATAACAGTGTGTGCTTTGACGTGTAGACAGCAGCATCCAGTCTTGTGTATCTTGCATCTCAAGTAGCATTATCTCTCTGTTTAATTTTCTTTTGAAAATATTGCCGTGAAGTTCATCACGGCTCCCAAACACAGCAAAACCAGTGCTAGTGATAGCAGCAGCAAGAGGCAGGGAAGAAATATTGGTTTGGAAGTGAAACAAAATGTTATTAAAAAACATGGAGGTGGAAAATCAGTGAATGCTATCACCCATGATTTAGGCATGTTTGCGCAATGTCCAAATCACACAACATCCTGTTTCACAGAACATATCATGAACATTAAGCAATGCATGACTGTACATTGCTAATATTCCTTGATCCACCATCCTTTCTTTCATGTTTAATATTCTCTCTGCATGGAGGTATGATTAAAAAGCCAGATATCCAACTAAACACCAAATTATGTGGCTGCAAGTGCTACTTTCTTTAGGGCTCACCTTGGTTGCAAGCTGTGCTTTAAAAAAAAAATTGTGACAAAAAGTGAAAAGCTTTGTTAATAGGTTTATTATTCTGAAATATATTATTGCATTTCATCTTATAATCCAAATATCTTCATGGTGGGTATTTTTGCTCCTTGCTCTCCTCATTTTTTGAAGTTCAATAGATAAAGCTTCAAACTTACAATTGTCTCTTAAGTCTTTGCTTTAGTTATTCAATGTAGAATAGATCCATTTGGATTTTAACATTCATGTGTAAGTACTATTAAAAAAAAAAAAAAAAAAAAAAAAAACCAGTGCCGTTGATTCAATTCCAACTCATAGTGACCCTATAGGACAGAGTAGAACTGCCCCATAGAGTTACTAAGGAACACCTGGTGGATTCGAACTGCCAACCCTTTGGTTAATAGCCATAGCATTTAACCACTAGGCCACCAGGGCTTCTGTAAGTACTACAAAAAAAAAAAAAAAGATAGCTACTGGTAAATATGGAATAATTCCTGGGTGGCTTAAACAGTTAAATGCATGGCTACTAACTGAAAGGTTGTTGGATCAAGTACACCCAGAAGTGCCTTAGAAGAAAGGCTTGCCAATCTGCTTCTGAAAGGTCATAGCCATGAAAACCCTATGAATTACAGTTCTACTCTGAAGCACACGGGGTTGCCATGAGTCAGAGTTACCTCAGCAGCAACTGTTTTTTGTTTTTGTTTTTTAAAGTATGAATTATAAAATATGTATACACCCACTTCTCACTTACCAACATGGTTAGGTTACAAAGACCAGGTCATTATACGAAAATCGGCATTATACAAAAATGGAAAATGGTCACATAAGATCACAAAATGAAAGATGAGTACATCATTACATATTTGCCAAATTACATCATTACATAACTGCTAAACTACATCATTACATAACTGCCAAACCCCTGAGGATCATGGCCCAGCGAAGTTGACACATAACCCTAACCATCACAGCCAGCATTGCTTACACCTTGCACCTCAGTGTTCATTACTGCCAGAGGCATGTCGTTAGTGTGCAAAAGAGTCAAATAGTAGATTTTTAACTACTGTTGTAAATGCAAATGTCAGATAACAAGATAATAGGTGAGGAGTAGGTATATACATAAATAAAAATTAAGAAAAAAATTGACCCTTATTCCTCTTCTCAACTTGACCTGGGCTTAAATCTAGGCAAAGATAGAAACTAGATTCTCAAGGGCTAGTATCTTTTGTAACTGTTAACTCTGCCTCAAATTTGACTGTGAACCCAGAGTCAGAGGAACTTGGATGTATGTAAAAGGAAAATTTGGGGGGTAACTTTTATTCAACATTCTCATCACAGCATAACTGGGGGAGAAAGCCCTTGGTTCTCATGAGAATTTCTTCACTTCTTTTCCCAGCTCATAGGGTTATGAACCAAAGCATAGGGGAATATTCTGACTTGGCTCTGTCTGTGATTCTTGCCTCAGATTTCTCTCCTCTAGTATTAACACATGATCACAAGAATTAGGTTCGTGTCATATTTTATTTTTTTCTCTAAGAACTACAAAATTTATTCTCCGATGTCATCATTTGCTTATAGTGATCGATAGCATAAAAGTTGCTATTTGGTTGGGGATATAGTAGCTTTTGCTTGATTGGCACAATTACAGATTGGGCAGCACCCAGGTCAGGTCACACCTCCTCCTCCGGATCAAGTGTACATGAAGAGCTTTTCATTCCATGCATTTAATGCTCATGTCAAAAAATGAAACATTTTCATATGAACACACAAAATATTAATACATGGCCCATGTCCTCAAAAAGTACTGATATAATAGGATAAGTCAGAATACAATTAATAATACAATAGATTTAAAAGACCAGAGAAACAAATTATTTCAGTTGGGAAGAGTTCATTGAAAGACAGGATTTTGAACTGGGCTTTGAAAACTAAGTGTACTTTTATGAGGAAGAGAAGAAATGGAAGGAATACCTGGGAATAGAACACACACACACACATACACAAACATTGCTTTTTAGGGAATTGGGCTGACTCTCCAATAAGTCTGATCATAGGTGATATGGAGCAGTGTGGTTATAATGGGAGAGGGAGGCAGGGAAACACTGTGAAAACCTTTGAACACCAGCCTACAGAGATTGGAACTTAGGGGAGAAAACTTTAAGATTTAGGGAGAAGAAAGCAACATGATTTGACCTATGTTTTTGGTAAATAATTTTGATTAGTGTATCAGTTAGGAAACAGATGGCACATCCAAGTCAGATAATTGGAGAAAAGTTTAATAAAGGAGTTCTGTAAAAGACATTGGCAAAGTAATATGGAAGCCAAAAGAAATACAGTCCTCTAGGACATGGAGATCAAAGACTATTGCCTGCAGTATGGATTACACCTCAACATAAGGAAAATAAAAGTCCTCACAACTGAACCAATAAGCAACATCATGACAAACGGAGAAAATATTGAAGTTTTCAAGGATTTCATTTTACTTGGATCCACAATCAATGCCCATGGAAGTAGCAGTCAGGAAATCAAAAAATGCATTGCATTAGGCAAATCTGCTGCAAAAGGCCTTTTTAAAGTGTTAAAAAGCAAAAATGTCACTTTAAGGACTAAGGTGTGCCTGATTCAAGCCATGGTATTTGCAATCATTTCATACGCATGTGAAAGCTGGACAATGAATAAAGAAGACTGAAGAATTGATACCTCTGAGTTATAATGTTGACAAAGAATATTGAATATACCATGGACTTCCAGAAGAACAAACAAATCTGTCTTGGAAGTACAGTAAGAATTCTCCTTAGAAGCTAGGATGGAGAGACTTTATTTCACGTACTTTGGACATGTGGTCAGGAGGGTCCAGTCTCTGGAAAAAGACATCATGCTTGGTAAAGTACAGGGTCAGCAAAAAAGAGGAAGACCCTTAACGAGATGGACTGACACAGTCAATGCAGCAATGGGCTCGAGAATAACCAAAAATTATGACGATGGCGCAGGACCAGAGAGTGTTTCCTTCTGTTGTACATAGGGTCAGTCGCTATGAGTCAGAGCAAACTCTAATGCATCTAACAACAACAACAACAGTAGGACGTGGAACCAGAGTTTGTGGCTGGGTTTTACCATCCACAGTCCTAAATGAGAAAATCTGGAAAAACAGCACTGTGAAGAGGCCACCCCTGCAAAGACAGCAGGGAAATAAACAAGCTGGATTCACTCTCTGCCTATTCTTTCAATTTCTGCTAGCAATTCCTGTCAGTCTAACCCAGCCAGAAGCTAGAGGGCAAAAGATCCTGTTGATGTATTCTGTGAACTTCAGCTTCCAGGGGCACAGAACATTGCGAGAAAGGTGGAAAGTAGATTTGAAGGGACAAAGAGAAGAGATTCAGCACAATTGGAATTTGAAAATTATTTTAGTATGTGAAGAGAGTAAAGGAGATTGTTGCGATAGTCCAGACAAAGTTTCTGAGGGTCTAAACTGGATCATCATGAATGACAATGGAAGGGGGGGGAGGAAGGCAGGGATGTGGAAATAGAATTAGTAATATTTAGGAATGCTTTGGATGTAGGAGGGGAAGGAGAAGCAAATCAAACATGACTGGGTCAATACTTGCGCTTTTTTCCAGAATACAGACTGCAGAAGAATGAATGTTCTTAGGGAAGATAATGAGAGTTTAAGTTTGCATAAGTGAAAATTAGACATTTTTCCCTGGCGTTGAAAAAAGATGAACTAGAGATTCACGAGAAAGCTGGACAATTAAAAAAGGTGCATTTGAATTGTGATGCTGGTGAAAAATATTGAATATACCATGAACTGCCAGAAGAATGAACAAATCAGTCTTAGAAGAAATACAACTGGAATGTTCCTGAGAAGTGAGGATGGTAAGACCTCTCTCACTTTGGATATGTCATCAGGAAAGGACAAATCTTGAGAGAAAGACATGTTTGGTAGAGGATCAGCAGAAATGAGGAAAACTCTCAGTAAGATGGATTGACACAATAACCTCCACAATGACTCAAACATATCCAAAGATTATGGGAGTGGTATAGGTCTGGGCAATGTTTCATTCTGTTATTATAAGGTTGCCGTTAGTTGGAGCTGACTTGATGGCAACTAACAATAGAGATGTATACTTGGATGCAATCTACTTTGGTGTTGACAATTGAAGTTATATGTATATGCATATTGTCCACAGAGATAATTTAGAAGAAGTGAGTTAAGCCAAGCATAAAGCCTCAGGAGGTGAGCAAATTTCAATGACAGAAATGTTGTAACTTTTATATTTGTTTTAGAGTCAGAGAAGGCTCAGGAAATAAATTCAATCTTGTTTCCATTTGGATGGAATTCTGGATGACTTCACCAGTTGTGATTATTTGATATTTCTCTGTGGAGGGTAGTTAATAATTTCAGTCTTCCAACAAGTTTCTATTGAACATGTACTATGCATTGATCCCTGAGTTAGGCAATACTGAGAATATAATATTGATGTGGAATGTACTGCTCTTTAAAACAAACAAACAAACAAACCTATTGCCATCAAGAAGATTCTGATTTATAGTGGCCCCATAGTGTTTCCAAGGCTTTTTACTATGTATACTGACTTGGTGGTTTTGAACTGACAACCTTCTCATTAGTTGTCAATCACTTTAACCACTGCACCACCAGGGCTCCTTGTACTCCTCTCTAGGGGTTTATAATCTTGTTGAAGTTCCCGGAACATAGCACAAGTCAGTATACATAGTAAAAAGCTAAATAGAATGCATTTAAATGCTGAAATATATGGCCTAGAGAATTCTATAGTCAGGAAGAAGAAGCAAGAGACTGGTCTTACTTGGAGGTATAACAAAATACACAGCATGAGGTCTAGCTTACAGCTCATTAGAAAATACTAAGGCCAACACAAGTAAATACTACTAATGTTTCTTTTGTGTGACAGTGGTTTCTTTCCCATTACAAAATTTGAAAAAAGTAAACTGAAGCATAAGTTTACAGTGGACTCTTCAGGATGAGTGAAATATGAAGAACAAGCCTGGTTTTATAGCATTTTTTTTTTTTTTTTTTGGTTAAAGTGTAGGTAATGAAAGTATAGGTAATGAACTTAAGATGCTGAATAAAGTATGCTTTTAATAAATGTTGAGTACTTAACATTTTCAGTTTGACATTATTTTACCGTTTATTTTAATTTTGCATATATTTTTTATCTGACACCTACTATTCCACACTTTTTATTGAAAGTTGGAGGTAGGACATTAAATCAGACATAGTCTCTGCCCTCGAGTGATTTCCACTCAAGAGGAGCGCAAATATAAACAGAACCTTCCAAACACTATTTTTAGCTGCTGTTGGATCACCCCAGCTCATGGTAATCCCATGCACAAGGAAGTAAAATGTTGTCCGATCCTGCACTATCCTCATGATCTGTTGCAGACTGGACTACTGTAATCCATAGGGTTTTCATTGGCTGATTTTTGTAAGTATATTGCCAAGCGTTTTTTCCTAGTCCAGTTTACTCTGGAAGCTCTCCTGAAACTTATTCAGCATCATAACAACACACAAGCCTCCAGTGACAGATGAGTGGTGGCAGTGCACGAGGTGCTTCCCACATGGAAGGTGAGAATTCTACCAGAGAACCACCAACGCCTCATTCAAACACTATTGTAAGTGCAAAAATAGATACAAGAATAAGGAGCGATGGAAGTGACAGTAGAGAATCTACCAAAACAGTCTGGGCAAAGTCTTTTTAGAAGAGATGACCCTAAACTGAGTTTTGATGGATGAATGAGTGGGAATTATCTAGGAGCAACAGTAGGGTAGCCTACACAGAAAAGATGGCAAAAGCAGAGGCATGGAGTTGAGAAATAGCACACGTAGGTAGGGAAGAACAAACAGTCTGTATTGATGGAACATAAATTTGAGTCAAGGAGTGGAAAAGAACAAGACTTAGAGAAGCAGAAAAGAACTACATCGTGGAGAACTTTGTATTCTAAACTAAGGAGTTAGGCCTTTATCTTTTGGGTGGAAGTGGTCAACCTTTCTTCGCTGAGTACACATAACCAATGATATTTCATATAAGACATGCTCTCAGGAATCTGGGCTGCTGTTTCTTTTTGTTTTGTTTTTTTGTTTGTTTTTACCATTGTTGATGCATCAGGTGGACTGTCCCCATTCTCTGCCTCTCCAGTAAGACCATGAGAAGTGCAAACAAGCGATAATAACACTATATTAGAAATAACCTTCTATCCATTGTAATTTATGTTAAAAAGCAAATTATTTGCAAATTTATGTATTATAGCTGTTATTAGGAACAGATTACTTGTAACACATCTTCCGGCCTTTATCATACACCCATATGTTGTCACGTTGAGGCTGAGAGCTTCTGCTTTTTATGCACCAAAAACCAGCTGCCATCAAGTCTGACTCATGGTGACCCCACGTGTGTCAGAGTAGCACTATGCACCATAGGGTGTTCAGTGGCTGATTTTTTGGAAGTAGATAACCAGGCCTTTCTTCCAAGGCACTTCTGGGTGGACTTAAACTTTCAACCTTTCTGTTTGAAGTCGAGCACATTAATTATTTGCACCACCCAGGGCCTCCTTTGTTACACACAACCCTGTATGTAATCTTATCCCTTCTAATCCACATCCAGGGCTTCAACTACCACCATAAGCCACTGTTTCCAGAGAAGAGATCTCCATGCCTCAGCACACTAATCCCTGGAGAAGCTCCACACAGAAGAAGTTATGGCCAACTGCCTCCCAGAGCTCTGCAACACATTATAAAAAATTGTCTTTTTGGAGTGTTGTAGCTAAGAACAAAGAATTCCTCCCATATGTGACCACGGAACACTTTTTCATCATAACATCTCCTGAGACTTTTGTTCTGTGGAAATGAAACTCTAGTGCAATGAACTAGAGCCTTTCAGATTTTCATTATTTAGTGTAATAAATGTCTCATCACAAAGTGGTTGATGGCATGAATATATGTTTTAAACATACATTATTTTGAAATTTGGACAATTTTAACACTCTTCAAGATAATTCTCAATGCTTTTACATTTTCTCTAATTTTGCTAAATTGCTGCTCTAGAGACATCCTAACAGACATGATTTCAAATGTGGTGTGCTATGGTTGGTCTAGGAAGTAAAGTCCCATATTTTGATCTTCAAAATCGTAAGGACTTCTACTTAAAGAGTGCCTTATCTCAATTTTCTTCTATAAATAAATACGAGAATAGAAACAAATTGGGGAGAGCACATTAAGTTAATAATTATAGTTCTCCACTAAAGTTTGTTTTATAAACGCTGCTTTAAAATTAGCAGGAAACTCTGGTGGCGTAGTGGTTAAGTGCTACAGCTGCTAATCAAAAGGTCAGCAGTTAGAATCCACCAGGCACTCCTTGGAAACTCTATGGGGCAGTTCTACTCTGTCCAATAGGGTCGCTATGAGTCGGAATCGACTTGAGGGCAGTGGGTGGGTTTGGTTAAAATAAGCATATTATTATAAGCAACCTCAAGTGTCAAGTTGTTCCTTCTGGCAGATAGCACCAACCACTTTGTTAATTTTTGCCCATCGTAATTCGAGTTTTTTTCCCCTCCTTGGCAACATGTCTTTTTGTTTTCAATAACAGGATATTTTCTCTAGTCAGTATCTTAAATGTTGTTATGGATTGAATTGGGTCCCCCAAAATATGTGTTATAAATCCTAACCCCTATACCTATGGTTGTAATCCCATTTGGGAATGGGTGGTGGTGTAGTGGATAAGAGCTAGGGCTGCTAACCAAAAGGTCGGCAGTTCAAATCCACCAGGTGCCCCTTGGAAACCCTATGGGGCAGTTCTACTCTGTCCTATACGGTTGCTATGAGTCAGAATCGACTGGACCAGAACAGGGTTAATGGGTTTCTTTGTAATGTTAGTGAGAAAACATTAAATTAGGTGTGTCTTATATCAGTCTCTTTTGATATAAAAAGAACAGATTATACAAGAAGGCAAGGAAGCAGAGATGGGGGAATATAGATGCTGTGCCACCGGATCTCCAAGGACTAGAAGTTGAAGAGGCAAGGACATGCCTTCAGAGCCGACAGAGAAGGAAAGCCTTCCCCTAAAGCAGGCACCCTGAATTTGGACTTTTACCCTCCTAGGCTGTGAGAAAATAAATTTTTGCTTGTTAAAGCCATCTACTTTTGGCATATCTGTCATAACAGCACTAGATAACTAAGGCAATATTTGGTACCAGAGAGTGGGGCGCTGCTCTAACAAATACCTAAAATGTAGAAGTGGTTTTGGAATTAGGTAATGGGTAGAGGCTGGAGGAATTTTGATGTGCTTCGTAGTGAGGGCTTAAATTGCCTCGAAGAGATTGTTAGTAGAATTATGGATGTCAAAGGCAATTCTGGTGAGGGCTCGCAAGGAAGTGAGGAAAGCCATAGAGAGAGTCTCTGTCATCTCAGAGAAAATATATGGCGCCATCAACAGAATTTTGTTAGAAATGTGAACTTTAATGTGCTTCTGGTGAGGCTTTAAAAGAAAATGATGGACATGGGATTGGACAAAGGAGGAAGGGTGATGCTTTTTTTATGCAGTGGCAAAGAACTTGTCTGAATTATGTCTAAATGTTTGGTGGAAGGCAGAACTTGTGATGAACTTGGATATTTGGCTGAGAAAATTTCTAAGCAAGATATAAAGGGCCTGCATGGTTTCTCCTTGCCATTTACAGTAAAATGCAAGAGGAGAGAAATAGACTTAAAAATGAACTGTGCAAAATAAAAAACAAAACTTAGAAATTTGGGAAATTCTGTTGCACAAACTCAGGACATGTGTTCTAGAATTTTTTTTACCAAGGATGTCCCTACACAATCTTTTGTTAAAGAGATTAAGCTTATGACTGATGGATCTAACCCACTACCATAGCAGAAAACCCATCAGCTTAGACCGAAGGCTACAGAGACAGGATGATAAGAAGGAAAGCTGTCTGCCTCTTAGAATTCTATGGGCAGGAAACAGACCAAAGGAACTACACCTGCTCTCCTCCAAGAAAAGAAAAGGACCGTTCCTGGAGCAGCACAGAGACCAGCAGAACTTATGGAAGAAAAACAGGAAGCAGGGCTGACTCCCACCACTCATCTGTCAGTTTGTCATACTGTGGCGGCTTGTGTGTTGCTATGATGCTGGAAGCTATGCCACCGGTATTTCAAATGCTAGCAGGATCACCCATGGTAAAGAGGTGTCAGGGGATCTTCCAGACTAAGACAGACTAGAACGAAGGACGTGGTAGTCTACTTCTCAAAAAACTGACTAGCGAAAACCTTATGTATAACAGAGGAACAGTGTTGGAAGATGAGCCCTGAGGTTAGAAGGCACTCAAAATACTATTGAAGAAGATCTGCCTCCTCAAAGTAGTCTTTTTGTGTATGTGTGCTTTAGGTGAAGGTTTATAGCTCAAGTTAATTTCTCATACAAAAATTTATACACATAGTGTTATATGACACTAGTCGCAATCCCTATAATGTGACAGCACACTCCCCCATTTCCACCCCGGTTTTCCTGTGTCCATCCAAGCAGCTCCTGTCCCTTTCTGCCTTCTCATCCTGCCTCCGGACAGGACCCGTCAATTTGGTCTCATGCATCTGCTTGAACTAAGAAGCACACACTTCATGACTATTATGTTTTATAGTCCAGTCTAATCTTTGTCTGAAGAGTGGGCTTTGGGAATGGCTTTGGTTCTGGGTTAACAGAGCATCTGGGACCACAGCTTTGGAGATTCCTCCTGTCTCAGTCAAACCATTAAGTCTGGACTGTTTACATGAATTTGAGTTCTGCTCCATACTTTTCTCCCACTGTCAGGGACTGTCTGTTGCGTTCCCTGTCAGGGCAGTCATTGATGGTAGCTGGGTATCATCTAGTTCTTCTGGTCTCAGGCTGATGGAGTCTCTGGTTTATGTGGCCCTTTTGTCTCTTGGGCTGATATTTTCCTTGTGTCTTTGGTGTTCCTCATTCTCCTTTATTCCAAGTGAGTTGGGACCAATTGGTGCATCTTAGATGGCTTCTAGCAAGCTTTTAAAACCCCAGATGCCGCTCAAGAAAGTGGGAGGCAGAACATTTTCTTGATAAACTGTATTATGCCAAATGACCTAGATGTCCCCCAAAACCATGATCCCTAGACCTCAGCCCCAGCTACTCTATCCCTCAAAGTGTTTGGTTGTGTTCAGGAAACTTCTTAGCTTTTGGTTTAGTCCAGTTGTGCTGACTTCCCCTGTAATGTGTGTTGTCTTTCCTTTCAACTATGATGATTCTTGCCTGGTATCTAGTTAGCAAATACCTCTTTCCCTCCCTCCACTCTCGTAACCATCAAAGAATGTTTACTTCTGTGTTTAAACCTTTTCTTGAGTTCTTAATAACAGGGGTCTCATACAATATTTTGTGCTTTTGTAACTGACTAATTTCACTCAGCATAATGCCCTTCATGTTGTAAGATGTTCTGTGAATTCATCACTATTCTTTATTATTGTGTAGTATCCCATTGGGAAACTCTGGTGGCCTAGCGACTAAGTGCTATGGTTGCTAACCAAAAAGGTCAACAGTTTGAATCCTGTAGCATCACTATGAATAAGAATAGACTCAACGGCAACAGGTTTGGTTTGTTTTTGGTTAGTATTCCATTGCGTGTATGTACCATAATTTGTTAATCCATTTGTCTGTTGATGGGCACCTAGGTTGTTTCCATCTTTTTGCTATTGTGAACAGTGCTGCAGTGAGCATGGGTGTGCATATATCTATTCGTGTAACAGCTTTTATTTCTCTAGGATATATTCCAAGGAGTGGGGTTGATGGATCCTGTGGTACTTCTATTTCTAGATTTTTAAGGAAGTGCCAAATTGATTGCCAAAGTGGTTCTACCATTTTACATTTCCACTAGCAGTGCATAAGGGTTCCAGTCTCTTCACAACCTCTCCAACATTATTATTTCATGTTTTTTGGATTAGTGACAGCCCTGTTGGAGTGAGATAGTATCTCATGGTAGTTTCGATTTGCATTTCTCTAATGGCTAATGATTGTGAGCATTTCCTCATGTATCTGTTTGCTGCCTGAATGTCTTCTTTGGTGAAGTATCTGTTCATATACTTTGCTCATTTTTTAATTAGGTTATTTCTATTTTTATTGTTGGGGTTTTGCTGTATCTTGTAGGTTTTAGAGATTAGACCCTGATTGAATATATCGTAGCCACAATTTTTTTCCCAGTCTGTAGGCTCTCTTTTTACTCTTCTGGTGAAGTCTTTTGATGAGCATACATGTTTGATTTTTAGGAGCTCCCAGTTAACTAGTTTCTCTTCTGGTATTTGTGCATTGTTAGTTGTCGTTTATACTCTGTGAATGCCATGTATTAGGGTTTCTAGCATTGCTCCTATTTTTTCTTCTGTGATCTTTATCGTTTTAGATTTTATATTTAGATCTTTGATCCATTTTGAGTTAGTTTCTGTACATGGTGTGAGGTATGAGTGTTTTTCATTTTTTTGCAGATGAATATCCAGTTATGCCAGCACTGTTTGTTAAAGGGACTGTCTTTTCCTCATTTAACGGCCTTTGGGCCTTTGTTAAATATTACCTACTCTTAGGTGGATGAATTTACATTTAGGTTCTCAATTCTGTTCCACTGGTCTATGTATCTGTTGTACTAGTACCAGGATGTTTTAACTACCACAGCGATATAACAGGGAGTAAAATCAGGTAGTGTGAGGCCTTCCACTTTGTTCTCCTTCTTCAGTAATGCTTTACTTCTCCAGGGCCTCTTCCCTTTCCATACGAAGTTAGTGATTTTTTCCTCCATCTTGTAAAAAAAATATCATTGGAATTTGGATTGGAATTGCATTGTATATGTAGATCCTTTTGAGTAGAATTAACATTTTCACAATGCTCAATCTTCCTATCTGTGAGCACGGTATGTTTTTCCACTTATGTAGGTCTCTTTTGGTTTCCTGCAGTAATGCCTTGTGGTTTGCTTTGTATAGGTCTTTTACATCTCTGGTTAGAGTTATTCCCAAGTATTTTATCTTCTTGGGAATTGTAAGTAGTACTGATTTGGTGATTTCCTCTTTGAAGTTCTCTCCGTTGGTGTACAGGACTTCAATTGATTTTTGTATGTTTATCTTGTATCCTGAAACTCTGCTGAAATCTTCTATTACTTCCTGTAATTTCCTTGTGGATTCTTTGTGGTTTTCTGTGTGTAAGATCATATTATCTGCAAATAGGGATAATTTGAAAAAGAGGGGGCCAAGATGGCTGACTAGGTAGACGCTACCTTGGATCCCTCTTGCAACAGACTTGGAAAAAGAAGTGAATCGATCACATACATGACAATCTACGAACCCTGAACAACAAACACAGATTTAAAGAGTTGACCTGAGTGACAGAGAGGGAGAACGAACAACTACGGGGAAGCAGCGACTGCTTTTGGAGCCTGGAGCCAGCGTCCCAGTCAGGTAACCTTGGCGCCGGGCTTAGGACTGGGACCAGGGGAGCTGAACACAACATCCTGTGACAGCGCAAACACGGGTCACAGCCCTACCCCCGTGAACTGACCCCTGGAGGGGGCCCAGCCAGTCCGCACGGGAGGCACGGCCACGCAGCTGGTGGGAGGAGAAGTCCCCGGGAGGCAGTGACTGGTTTTGGAGCTGGGAGTGCAGCATCCCAGCCGAGGAACCTTGGCGCCGTGCTTTGGACTGGTTACAGGGAAGCTGAGCATGGCATTCTGTCACGGCACAAACACGGGGCACAGCCCTACCCCCCTGAACTGACCCTGGGAGGGGGCCCAGCCGGTCCACGCAGGTGGCGGGAGGAGAAGTCCCTGGCATGCAGCGACTGATTTTGGAGCCGGGAGTGCAGCATCCCAGCCGGGGAACCTTGACACTGGGCTTTGGACTGGCAGTGGAGGAACTGACCACGGCTTCTGCGGGCCTAACCCTCGGGGGCAATCTCTACACAGCCAGCACACATAGGTGACACGCCCCTCGGGAATCTCAGATAAAATAGTTATCCCAAGCAAGATAAGCAACTTTGGCTATATTCCGGGGTGCTACTCTCTCCTGTTTTTCTGAACCCTCCCCTCCCCCTTCCCAGGCAGCTTCATTAACATAGGAATTTCCTGAGCCAGACGGAGAACAGCTCTGGCTCCGCGGCTTTTCTTTTCCCTTTTTTTTTTTTTTTTTTGGTCTTTTCCTAACCCATTCTTCCGGCCTGAGAGAAGCAACCACAAAAAACCCAGGGACCAAAAATCCTTCCCTAATTGGACTAAAACACAGAACCAGCTCCAGCCAAGCATATATGATCCATATCTCGGGCTCTCATCCCTACAGGGAACAAGGTGGCTATTACAATGCAAAGGCATTTCAGATACGGATCTGACTGCATTTTTTTTTTTTAGCAGATTTACTGGAAAAAAAAGTTTCCCAGGTCTGATATCTCTGCTTATTCAACAGAGCCCTAACTGACCCACAACAGGGAACTGAGGGCTGAAGCTCCCCCCAGGCCACCTAGCCTCTTGCCTTAGGGGTCTAAGGAGGGTGACACCTACCAATCTGTAGAGGTACCTGCTTTGGGGGCCTAAGATACAGCTGCAGAGCCCTCCCACCAAGGTGCTTTAGGAATAGAGACACACCTACCTCATTGATACTTGGGGGAAACCTGTCAGCATCCTGCTCCCCCGGAGAGTGAACCCCAGCTGCTAATAGAATCTGGTGCACACAACTATCCCCACTACTTCTCAAGGTGGATAGGTATTAGGGTGCAGCACACACTTGATGACCCAAAATCAGATTCTACTCAAGAATAAGATAAGGATGTCTATCCAAGATGCTCATTGAACCCCATTTAAGATTGATCCAAAAAGAAAAACACCAAGACATATTATCATCAAACTTGCCAAAACCAAAGATAAAGAGAAAATTTTAAAAGCAGCCAGGGAGAAAAGAAAGGTCTCCTTCAAGGGAGAATCAATAAGAATAAGTTCAGACTACTCAGCAGAAACCATGCAGGCAAGAAGGCAATGGGATGACATATACAGAGCACTGAAGGAGAAAAACTGCCAGCCAAGGATCATATATCCAGCAAAACTCTCTCTGAAATATGAAGGCGAAATTAAGATATTTACAGATAAACACAAGTATAGAGAATTTGCAAAAACCAAACCAAAGCTACAAGAAATACTAAAGGAAATTGTTTGGTCAGAAAACCAATAATATCAGATACCAGCACAACACAAGGTCACAGAACAAAACATCCTGATATCAACTCAAATAGGGAAATCACAAAAACAAACAAATTAAGATTAATTAAAAAAAATGCTCAAAACAGGGAATCATTGAAGTCAATATGTAAAAGATCACAATAATCAAAAAGAGGGACTAAATACAGGTGGCGTAGAACTGCCATACGGAGAGGGATACAAGGCGATATAGGACAATACAAGTTAGGTTTTTACTAAGAAAACTAGGGGTAAATATTAAGGTAACCACAAAGAGGTATAACAACTCCATAACTCAAAACAAAAACCAAGAAAAATGTAACGACTCAGCAAACATAAAGTCAAATACTATGAAAATGAAGATCTCACAATTTACAAAGAAAAACGTCTCAGCACAAAAAAGTAAGTGGAAAAATGAAATTGTCAGCAATACACATAAAAAGACATCAAAATGAGAACACTAAACACTTACTTATCTATAATTACGCTGAATGTAAATGGACTAAATGCACCAATAAATAGACAGAGAGTCTCAGACTGGATAAAGAAACACAATCCGTCTATATGCTGCCTACAAGAGACACACCTTAGATTTAGAGACCCAAACAAACTAAAACTCAAAAGATGGTAAAAAATATATCAAGCAAAGAATAAGCAAACAAGAAGAGGAGTACAATATTAATTTCTGACAAAATAGACTTTAAACTTCAATCCACCACAAAGGATAAAGAAGGACACTACATAATGATAAAAGGGACAATTGACCAGGAAGATATAACCATATTAAATATTTATGCACCCAATGACAGGGCTGCAAGATACATAAATCAAATGTTAACAGAACTGAAAAGTGAGATAGACACCTCCACAATTATAGTAGGAGACCTCAACACACCACTTTTGGAGAACAGGACATCCAGTAAGAAGCTCAATAGAGACACGGAAGACCTAATTACAACAATCAACCAACTTGACCTCATTGACTTCTACAGAACTCTCCACCCAACTGCTGCAAAGTATACTTGTTTTTCTAGCGCATATGTAACATTCTCTAGAATAAACCACATATTAGGTCATAAAACAGACCTTTGCAGAATCCCAAACATCGAGATAATACAAAGCATCTTCTCAGACCACAAGGCCATAAAAGTGGAAATCAATAACAGAAAAATTAGGGAAAAGAAATCAAATACTTGGAAACTGAACAATACCCTCCTGAAAAAAGACTGGGTTATAGAAGCCATTAAGGAGGGAATAAGGAAATTCATAGAATGCAACGAGAATGAAAATACTTCATATCAAAACCTCTGGGACACAGCAAAAGCAGTACTCAGAGGCCAATTTATATCGATAAATGCACACATACAATAAGAAGAAAGAGCGAAAATCAGAGAACTGTCCCTACAACTTGAACAAATAGAAAGTGAGCAACAAAAGAATCCATCAGGCACCAGAAGAAAACAAATAATAAAAATTAGAGCAGAACTAAATGAATTAACAAAAAAATTAGAGAACAGAAAAACAATTGAAAGAATTAACAAAGCCAAAAGCTGGTTCTTTGAAAAAATTAACAAAATTGATAAACCATTGGCTAGACTGACTAAAGAAATACAGGAAAGGAAACAAATAACCCAAATAAGAAACGAGAAGGACCACATCACAACAGACCCAACTGAAATTAAAAGAATCATATCAGATTATTATGAAAAATTGTATTCTAACAAATTTGCAAATCTAGAAGAAATGGCTGAATTCCTGGAAAAACACTACCTACCTAAACTAACACAATCAGAAATAGAACAACTAAATCGACCCATAACAAAAAAAGAGACTGAAAAGGCTATCAAAAAACTCCCAAGAAAAAAAAGCCCTGGCCCGGATGGCTCTACTGTAGAGTTCTACCAAACTTTCAGAGAAGAGTTAACATCACTACTACTAAAGGTATTTCGAAGCACAGAAAATGACGGAATACTACCTAACTCATTCTATGAAGCCACCATCTCCCTGATACCAAAACCAGGTAAAGACATCACAAAAAAAGAAAATTATAGACCTATATCCCTCATGAACATTTTTTTTTTTATCCCTCATGAACATAGATGCAAAAATCTTCAACAAAATTCTAGCCAATAGAATTCAACAAGATACCAAAAAAATAATTCTCCACGACCAAGTGTGATTTATACCAGATATGCAAGGCTGGTTTAATATTAGAAAAACCATTAATGTAATCCACCATATAAATAAAACAAAAGACAAAAACCACATGATATTATCAATTGATGCAGAAAAGACATTTGACAAAGTCCAACACCCATTTATGATAAAAACTCTCAGCAAAATAGGAATTGAAGGAAAATTCCTCAAAGTAATAAAGGGCATCTATACAAAGCCAACAGCCAACATCACTCTAAATGGAGAGAGCCTGAAAGCATTTCCCTTGAGAACGGGAACCAGTCAAGGATGCCCTTTATCACCGCTCTTATTCAACATCGTGCTAGAAGTCCTAGCCAGAGCAATTAGGCTAGACAAAGAAATAAAGGGCATCCAGATTGGCAAGGAAGAAGGAAAATTATCTCTATTTGCAGAGGACATGATCTATACACAGAAAACCCTAAGGAATCCTCCAGAAAACTACTGAAACTAATAGAAGAGTTCGGCAGAGTCTCAGGTTATAAGATAAACACACAAAAATCACTTGGATTCCTCTACATCAACAAAAAGAACATCGAAGAGGAAATCACCAAATCAATACCATTCACAGTAGCCCCCAAGAAGATAAAATACTTAGGAATAAATCTTACCAAAGTTGTAAAAGACCTATACAAAGAAAACTACAAAGCACTACTACAAGAAATTCAAAAGGACCTACTTAAGTGGAAAAACATACCTTGCTCATGGATAGGAAGACTTAACATAGTAAAAACGTCTATTCTACCAAAAGCCATCTATACATACAATGCACTTCCGATCCAATTTCCAATGTCATTTTTTAATGTGATAGAGAAACAAATCACCAACTTCATATGAAAGGGAAAGAAGCCTCGGATAAGCAAAGCATTACTGAAAAAGAAGAGGAAAGTGGGAGGCCTCACTCTACCTGATTTCAGAACCTATTATACAGCCACAGTAGTCAAAACAGCCTGGTGCTGGTACAACAACGGACACATAGACCAGTGGAACAGAATTGCGAACCCAGATATAAATCCATCCAAGTATGAGCACCTGATATTTGACAAAGGCCCAGTGTCAGTTAAATGGGGAAAAAATAGTCTTTTTAACAAATGGTGCTGGCATAACTGGATATCCATTTGCAAAAAAAATGAAACAGGACCCATACCTCACACCATGCACAAAAACTAACTCCAAGTGGATCAAAGACCTAAACATAAAGACTAAAACGATAAAGATCATGGAAGAAAAAATAGAGACAACCTTAGGAACCCTAATACAAGGCATAAACAGAATACAAAACATTACCAAAAATGACGAAGAGAAACCAGATAATTGGGAACTCCTAAAAATCAAACACCTATGCTCATCTAAAAAAGAAAAGAATTTTTTTTTTTCATCTAAAGACTTCACCAAAAGAGTAAAAAGACCACCCACAGACTGGGAAAGAATTTTCAGCTATGACATCTCCGACCAGCGCCTGATCTCTAAAATCTATATGATTCTGTCAAAACTCAACCACAAAAAGACAAGCAACCCAATCAAGAAGTGGGCAAAGGATATGAACACACACTTCCCTAAAGAAGATATTCAGGCAGCTAAGAGATACATGAGAAAATGCTCTCGATCATTAGCCATTAGAGAAATGCAAATTAAAACTACGATGAGATTCCATCTCACTCCAACAAGGCTGGCATTAATCCAAAAAACACAAAATAATAAATGTTGGAGAGGCTGCAGAGAGATTGGAACTCTCATACACTGCTGGTGGGAATGTAAAATGGTACAACCACTTTGGAAATCTATCTGGCGTTATCTTAAACAGTTAGAACTACCATACAATCCAGAAATCCCACTCCTCGGAATATACCCTAGAGAAATAATAGCCTTCACACAAACAGATATATGCACACTCATGTTTATTGCAGCTCTGTTTACAATAGCAAAAAGCTGGAAGCAACCAAGGTGTCCATCAACAGATGAATGGTTAAATAAATTGTGGTATATTCACACAATGGAATACTACCCTTCGATAAGGAACAGTGATGAATCTGTGAAACATTTCATAACATGGAGGAACCTGGAAGGCATTATGCTGAGTGAAATGAGTCAGAGGCAAAAGGACAAATATTGTATAAGACCACTATTATAAGATCTCGAGAAATAGTATAAACTGAGAAGAACACATACTTTTGTGGTTACGAGGAGGGGAGGGAGGGAGGGTGGGAGAGGGTTTTTTACTGATTAATTAGTAGCTAAGAACTGCTTTTGGTGAAGGGAAGGACGATGCTCAATACATGGAACGCCAGCTCAACTGGACTGGACCAAAAGCAAAGAAGTTTCTGGGATAAACTGAATGCTTCAAAGGTCAGCGAAGCAAGGGGCGGGGGTTTGGGAACCATGGTTTAAGGGGACTTCTAAGTCAATTGGCAAAATAATTCTATTATGAAATCATTCTGCATCCCACTTTGAAATGTGGCATCTGGGGTCTTAAATGCTAACAAGTGGCCACCTAAGATGCATCAATTGGTCTCAACCCAGCTGGATCAAAGGAGAATGAAGAACACCAAGGTCACACCATAATTAAGAGCCCAAGAGACAGAAAGGGCCACATGAACCAGAGACTTACATCATCCTGAGACCAGAAGAACTAGATGGTGCCAAGCCACATCCGATGACTGCCCTGACAGGGAGCACAACAGAGAACCCCTAAGGGAGCAGGAGATCAGTGGGATGCAGACCCCAAATTCTCACAAAAAGATCATACTTAATGGTCTGACTGAGACTGGAGGAATCCCGGCAGTCATGGTCCCCAAACCTTCTGTTGGCCCAGGACAGGAACCATTCCCGAAGACAACTCATCAGACATGAAAGGGACTGGACAGTGGGTAGGAGAGAGATGCTGATGAAGAGTGAGCTAATTATATCAGGTGGACACTTGAGGCTGTGTTGACATCTCCTGTCTGGAGGGGGGATGGGAGGATAGAGAGAGTTGGAAGCTGGCAAAATTGTCACAAAAGGAGAGACTGGAAGGGCGGACTCATTAGGGGGAGAGCAAGTGGGGGTACGGAGTAAGGTGTATATAAACTTATATGTGACAGTCTGACTTGATTTGTAAACGTTCACTTGAAGCTCAGTAAAAGTTAATAAAATTAAAAAAAAATAGGGATAATTTTACTTCTTCCTTACCAGTTTGGATGCCCTTTATTTCTTATTCTTGCCTTATTGCTCTGGCTAGAACCTCCAGCACAATGTTGAGTGGTGATAAAGGGCATCCTAGCCTTGTTCCTGTTCTCAAAGGGAGTGCTTTCAGACTTTCTCCATTTAGGATGATGTTGGCTTTCTATAAATGCCCTTTATTATGTCAAGGAATTTCACTTCTATTCCTATTTTGCAGAGAGTTTTTATCATGAAAAGTTATTGGACGTTGTCAAATGCTTTTTCTGCATCCATTGATAAAATCGTGTGGTTTTTCTCTTTTGTTTTATTTATGTGATAGATTGCAACCATTGTTTTTCTAATGTTGAACCATCCCTGAATACCTGGTTTGAATTCCACTTGGCCATGTTGGATTATTTTTTTGATATGTTGTTGAATTCTCTTGGCTGTAATTTTTAGAGGACTTTTGTGTCTATGTTAATGAGGGATATTTGCCTGTGGTTTTCTTTTATTGTGGTATCTTTACCTGGCTTTGGTATCAGGGTTATGCTGGTTTCATAGGACAGGTTTGTGAGTATTCCATTCTTTTCTATGCTCTGAAATACCCTTAGTGGCACTGGTTTTAACTCTTCTCTGAAAGTTTGGTAGAATTCTCCAGTGAAGCCGTCAGGACCAGAGCTTTTTTTTTTTTCCCTTGGGAGTTTGTTTATTACCTTTTCAATCTCTTCTTTTTTATAGGTTTATTTAGTTTTTCTACCTCAGTCTGTGGTGGTTTAGTAGGTAATGTTTTCTAGGTATTTGTCCATCTCCTCTAGGTTCCCAAATTTGTTGAAGTACAATTTTTCATGGTATTCTGTTATAATTCTTTTTTTTTTTTCAGTTGGCGCTGTTGTGATATCACCCATCTTATTTCTTATTTGAGTTATTTGCTTCCACTCCTGTTTTTCTTTTGTAAATTTGGACAATGGTTTATCGATTTTGCCGATATTTTCAGAAAACCAGTTTTTGGTCTTTTTGACCCTTTCAATTGTTTTTCTACCCTGGTGGTGCAGTGGTTAAAAGCTTAGCTGCTAACCAAAATGTTGGCAGTTAGGATCCACCAGGTGCTCCTTGGAAACCCAACAAGGCAGTTCTAGTCTGTTGTATAGAGTCAGTATGAGTCAGAATTGACTTGACAGCAACAATTTTTTTTACAGATTATTTCATTTATTTCTGCTCTAATTTTTATTATTTCCTTTCTTCTGTTCTCGAGGGCTCCTTTTGCTGTTCTCTCCCTATTTGTTTGAGTTGTAGGGTTAATATTTTGATTTGGGGCTTCTCTCTTTTTTTTGAATATGTGCATTGGTTGCTATAAATTGACCTCTTAGCACTGCTTTTGCTGTATCCCAAAGGTTCTGGTAGGATGTGTTTTCATTCTCATTTGATTCTATGAATTTCTTTATTCCATCCTTGATTTCTTCTATAACGAAGTAGTTTTTGAGCAGGGTGTTGTTCAGTTTCTGTGTATTTGATTTTTTTCCCCTGTTTTTTCTGTTATTGATTTCTACTTTTATGGCTTTATGGTTAGAAAAGATGCTTTGAAGTATTTCGATGTTTTGGATTCTGTTATGTCTTTCTTTGTTGCCTAATATGTAGTCTGTTCTGGAGGATGTACCATGTGTGTTGGAAAAGAAAGATTACTTGGCTGCTGTTGGTTGGAGTGTTCTGTATATGTCTATGAGATCAAGTTGATTGATTGTAGCATTTAGATCTTCTGAGTCTTTATTGAGCTTCTTTCTAGATGTTCTGTCCTTCACCGAAAGTGATGTGTTGAAGTCTCCTACTACTATTGTGCAGCTATTTCTCTTTTCAGTGCTGTTAGAGTTTGTTTTATGTACTTTGGATCCCTGTTATTAGGTGTGTATATATTTATTATGATTATGTTTTCGTGGTGCGCTGATTCTTTAATCGTTATGTTAAGTCCTTCTTTATCCTTTGTGGTGAATTTTGCTTTAAAATCTGTTTTGTCATAGATTGATGTTGCCACTCCTGTTCTTTTTGATTGTTGTTTGCTTGGTATATTTTTTTCCATCCTTTGTTTTAGTTTGTGTCTTTGAGTCAAAGGTGTGTCTCTTGTAGGCAGCATATAGATAGATCTTGTTTTTTTATTCAGTCTGCCACTCTCTATGTCTTTATTGGTGCATTTAGTCCATTTACATTCAGTGCAAATAGTGATAGGTGTGAGTTTACTTCTGTCATCTTGATGTAATTTTTTTTTGGTGTTGACTATTTCTTTGTTCCACTTAATTTTCTATGCTGAGTCCCATTTCTTTATGTACTTTTTTTTCATTGTTGATTTTTTAGTCCTTGAGTCTTTATGTTTTTCTTGTTTTTTATTTTGATGTGTAGATTTGTTAGTTTCCTTTGTGGTTACCTTAAAATTTACCTCTGTTTTTCTAAGTTTAAACTAATCTTTTATTTCCTGATATCGCCTTAAATTCTTCTCCGTATGAAAATTCTATGACTACAGTACTTTGTCCTCCTTTTTTGTTTTAATGTTTTCATCATTTACATATTGACATCTCTGTTTCCCTATTTTAAGTGTTTTAGCTTTGACTTATTTTTGTGACTTACATATTTGGGTTGATATCTGGTTGTTCTGTCCTATGTTCTAGTCTTGGGTTGTTATCTGATGTTATTTGTTCTCTAACCAGAAGACTCCCTTTAGTATGTTTTGTAATTTTGGTTTGGTTTTTACAAATTCCCTTAACTTCTGTTTATCTGGAAATGTCCTAATTTGCCTCCATATTTGAGAGACAGTCTTGCTGGATGTATAATTCTTGCCTGACAATTTTTTTCCTTCAGGGGTTTATATATGTCATCTCATTGCCTTCTTGCCTGCATGGTTCCTGCTGAGTTGTCAGCACTTAGTCTATTGAATCTTCTTTGCCTTTTCGCTTATTGCTAGCCACTCTTACAATTCTCTCTTTATCTTTGGTTTTGGCAAGTTTGATTACAATATGTCTTTGCGAAGTACCCTGTGTGGAGTTTGATGAGCTTCTTGGATACACAACAAGAAGTTGTCTTTCACAATGTCAGGGAAGTTTGGTGCCAGGAAATCTTCAGCAATTTTCTCTAGGTCTTCTGTTATCCCCCGCCCCCCACCATGTTCTGGTACTCCAATCACTTGTTGGTTATTCCTCTTGATAGAACCCCACATAATTCTTAGAGTTTGTCCATTTTTTTAAAATTCTATTACCTAATTTTTCCTCAAATGAATTTGTGTCAAGTGCTTTATCTTCAGCCTCACTAATTCTGACTTCTATTGCCTCAATTCTGCTCCTATAACTTTCTACTGAGTTTTCTAATTCTGACATTTTATTGTTAATATTTTGGATTTCTATTTGCTGTCTCTCTATGGATTCTAGCAGCCTGATAAATTTGTCCTTTTGCTCTTGTATAAAGCTTTCCTAAATTCCTCTATTGCTTTGTCTGTGTGTTCCTTTGCTTGGTCTGAGTTTTTCCTGATCTCCTTCCTGATCTCCTGCAGAGCTCTGTATATTAATCTTTTGAATTCTACCCTGGTAATTCAAAGATCTTATCTTCCTCTGCGAGATTTACTGGCTCTTTGTTTTGGTCATTTGCTGGAGCCATCATGGTCTGCTTCTTTATGTGATTTTATATTGACCGTTGTCTTTGAACCATCAATAAGTTATTATATTCATTTATTGTATGTTTGCTTACTGTGTCCTAGCGTCTTGTTCTGTTTTGTTTTAATATGCCCAAACAGGCTGGTCATACAAGCTACTTTGATTATTGACATGTTTGAAGCTCTCAAGTCCTGTAACCAGGAGGTTAGAGCTGCTCTTGTGAGCCCAAGAGTCTGTTTACATTTATTGTGTGATTTCAGCTCAGGTGTCCAGGTTGTTGATCACTGAGCATGTGGTGGAAGAATTTCACCTACAGTCCTAGACAGGCAGGGCTACATAGGGATGACTGGAGAAGGCACAGTTATCTGGCTGCTGTAGGGGGTTATGTGCTGAGCAAGGTAGGGGGCTAACAGCTTCCCCTGAGTGCATAGGAGGAAGGCAAGTCCCTGACCCCTAGAGCATGTAGGTAGCATGTGTTTTGCAGCTGGACTTTGGGCACCTAATGCTGTTGGCTGTCGGGACTGGGAGGCACTGCTTTTTCTCAGACCTGTGTCACGGGTGGCTAGGTGGAATGGTCAAAGTCATCAGTCCTTAAGCCCCTGATGTAGGTGGCTGAGGACCCGGCTTAATGCACAGGGTAGTGTCATATGTCTCAAATCTGCCCCTCCCCATTAGCTGCTGCAATTGAAAATAGGCTTCAGGTACATACTCTGTTGTACTATGTTAATGAGGGCCTATGCTGTTGAATGGGTCCACAAAGGTCTAGGCAGAGGTGAAAGGCATTCGAAGTCCATGGACCCATTATACTTGTGCCTAGGCAAAGGGGCACGCCTGCCCTGAGGTCTCAGCTTTGGAGGTGTGACAATTTTTTAAAGCTGCAAGACTTGTTTGGATGCAGTTAGTCCTGAGCTCCCAGCTTAGGGGAGCTGGAAGTTTCTTTTTTGTTTGTTTGTTCTTTTGTTTATTTGTTCCCTCCTGCAATGGTTGAGATTGTGTGTCAACTTGGCTGGGCCATGACTCTCAGTTTTTATATGTATGTGATCACTCCCATGATTGAATCTGCTGTGAGTAGCCAATCAGTTGAAAGGGAGTTTCCTTTGGGGTGTGGCCTGCATCCAAATATAAGCAGACATTCTGGCTTTTTTGCTCACTCTGGATCCTTCAAATGCCTCCTGTTCATCTTACCTCTGGCCCTTGGGACTTGAGCTATCAGCTTATCTGCAGATCTTGGAATTCATTGATCTTCACAGCCTAAGAGCAGGAGTCCTGCATTCTGACCTGCCAATCCTGGGCTTGCCAGTCTCTGCAGCTATGTGATTTGAGAGGAACCTATGTCCTGATAGACGGACTTGGGACGTTTCAGCCTCTACAATTGCATGAGCCATTTCCTTGATATAAATCTCTCTCTCTCTATATTTATATGCTTTACTTGTTTTGCTTCTCTACAGAACTCTGCCTAAGACACCTCCCCAAAGCTGGGAGATAGGCTTGGGCCAGATGGATCCCATTTCTGGCCTAGGAGGTATGGCAACTGCTGAACACTGCTGGACTAGCACCTGGGCAGAGTGGGAAGGGGGCAGGTGAGGGGAAGAGAGGCTCTTCTCTCACAGGAATCAAATTGACATCTGTGGAAAGAGACAATGGAGAAACTCAATATCACCAGTGAGAACAAGGACAGTGCCCACTGTGAAATAGTCCATCAATTGCTCATATGAAAGTTCAAGTTGAAACTGAAAGAAATTAGAACACGTCCACTACAGCCAAAATGTGACTTTGAGCATACCCTAAATTCAGCATATCCTGAATTTACAGACCATCTCAAAAATAGATCGAATGCATTGAATACTAATGATCAAGGGCCAGATGAGTTGTGGAATGACATCAAGGACATCATACATGAAGAAAACAAAAGGTCTTTAAAAAGACAAGAAAGAAAGAAACGACCAAAATGGATGTCAGAAGAGACTCTGAATCTGCTTTTGAAAGTAGAGTAGCTGAAGCAAATGGAAGAAATGATGAAGTAAAAGAGCTGAACAGAAGATTTCAAAGGGCAACTTGAGAAGACAAAGTATTGTAATGTGCAAAGAGATAAGATTAGAGAACTAAAAGGGAAGATCACATCAAACACTTCTCGAGCTGAAGGAACTGAAGAAAAGAATCAAGCCTCGAGTTGCAATATGAAGGCCTCTTTGGACAAAATGTTGAATGATGCAGAAAACATCAAAAGAAGATGGAAGGAGAAATACACAGAGTCACTATACCAAAAAGAATTGGTTGATGCTCAACCATTTCAGGAGGTAGCATATGATCAAGAACTGATAGTACTGAAGGAAGAAGTCCAAGCTGCACTGAAAGCATTGGTGAAACACAAGCCTTCAGGAATTGGCCAAACACCAATTGAGATATTTCAACAAACAAATGCAATTGGAAGCACTCACTCATCTATGCCAAGAAATTTGGAAAACAGCTACCTGGCCACCGGACTCAAAGAGATCCATATCTGTGCCCATTCCAAAGAAAGACGACCAAATGGAATGAGGAGACTATTGAACAATATCATTAATATCACATGAAAGTAAAATTTTGTGGAAGATCATTCAAAAGTGGTTGCAGCACTACATTGACAGAAAACTGCCAGAAATTCAAGCTGGATTCAGAAGAGGCCATGGAATGAGACATATCATTGCTGATGTCAGATGGGCCTTGGCTGAAAGCAGGAAATACCAGAAAGATATTTACCTGTGCTTTATTGACTACGCAAAGGCATTTGACTGTTTGGATCATAAAAAAAAATTATGGATAACATTGTGAAGAATGGGAGCACTTAATTGTGCTCGTACAGAACCCGTACCTACACCAAGAAAAAAAAAAAAACACCAAGAAGAGTTGTTCAAACAGACCAAAGGGACACCGTGTGGTTTAAAATCAGGAAAGGAGTCCATCAGGGTTGTACCCTTTAATCATACTTATTTATAATTTGCATGCTGAGCAAATAATCTGAGAAGGTGGACTATATGAAGATGAATGCTGCATCAGAACTGGAGGAAGACTAATTAACAAACTTTGATATGCAGATGACACAACCTTGCTTGCTGAATGTGAAGAGGACTTGAAGCACTTACTGATGAAGATCAAAGATTACAGTCTTCAGTATGGATTATACCTCAACATAAAGAAAATAAAAATCCTCACAAATGGACCAGTAAGCAACATTATGATAAACAGAGAAAATATTGAAGTTGTCAAGGATTTTATTTTACTTGGATCCACAATCAAGACCCACGGAAGCAGTAGTTAAGAAATAAAACAACATATTGTATTAGGCAAATCTGCTTCAAAAAATCTCTTTAAAGTGTTAAAAAGCAAAGATGTAACTTTGAGGACTCAGGTGAACCTGACCCAAGCCCTGGCATTTTTAATCACCTCATATTCATGGGAAAGCTCAACAATGAATAAGAAAGACTGAAGAATGACAGTATTGGTGAAGAATATTGAATATACCATGGACTGCCAGAAGAATGAACAAATCTGTCTTGTAAAAAGTGCAGCCAGAATGTTCCTTAAAAGGGAGGATGGTGAGATTTCGTATCACATATTTTGAACATGTATCAGGAGGGAACGATGAAGATATCATACTTGGTAAAGTAGAGGGTCAGTGAAAAAGAAGACCCCCAACGAGATGGATTGGCACAGCATCTGCAACAATGGGCTGAAACATAACAACTATTGTGAAGATGACACAGGACTGCAAAGTGTTTCGTTTTATTGTACATAGGGTAGCTTCGAGTCTGAGCCATGTTCAGGGAACTTAACAATAACAATGGGGTTGACTCAGTCTCAAAGGTTGGAGCCACAGCATCTTGGGTTTCAAGGGTAGAGCCATGGCCTCCTAGGTTTCAAAGAGGCAAATCTCCACCAAGTCCATTCTGGAATGTCAAGTTGCCATTCAGGTTGGCTGCTGTCCAAAGTTGAGGAGGTGTGGTTGCTATGCCCAAGGAGCATGAGAAGGGATTCTGCTGGTGCTGAGGGGACGGGGTCACCAGTCAGAAAGACTGGGAGAATGGGGTGGTCCAAAGCTGAGGGAGCAGAGTTGCTGTTCCAGTAGGCCTAAAAGGTGTGACTGAAGTGCAGGGCTGAGGGGACTCCACACAGAAATCAGAAAGTGTGACCAACACCCAGAGTCTGGAGGACGAGGGCATTACCCAGATGGCTCCAAATAACAGAGGATTATTTTCAAGCCTTGAGAGCTAATAAAATTTTTTCTGCTTGGTTTTGGATTTGCTTGGTGCCAGTTATCCCTTCTTTTCCTCCCATTTTTAATGGAAATGTCTACCTTGTGCCTGTGCAGCCATGGTACTTTGGAAGCAGATAACTTGTATCCTAGGTTTCACACGTTCACAGATGAAGAGGAATTTTGCCCCGGGATGGAATACACCAAAAATCTCACTCACATTTGATTTTGATGATTCAGAAAATGAAATTTTGGGCTTGGAGTTGATTTAAGACTTTTGGGATAATGTGATGGAATGAATGTTTTTGGGGAAGGACATGAATTTGGGGGGACCAAAGGGTGGAATGTTATGGATTAAATTTTGTCCCCCAAAATATGTGTGGAGAATCCTAACCTCTATACCTGTGATTATAGTCTCATTTGGGAATGGGTTTCTTTGTTATGTTAATGAGGCGGTATTAGTGTGAGTGTGTCTTAATATCTTTTGAAATGTAAAAAGAGCTAATTACTCAAGGGAGCAGAGATGGAGGGAGACAGATGCTGTGACACATGATCACCAAGAAGATGAAAAGGGGAAAGGACTTTCCCCAGAGCTGACAGAGAGAGAAAACCTTCCCCCAGAGTTGGCATCCTGAATTTGGATTTCTAGCCTCCTAAACTGTGAGAAAATAAATTTCTGTTGGTTAAAGCCACCCACTTGTGGTTCTTTCTTATAAAAGCACTAGGTAACTAAGGCAAATGTCATTCACTTCTACTTAGGGGTAATTGGCGATTATTTCATGTTATACTCTTTTGAAACAGTTATATTTTTCTGTCTTATTTTTATTGTTTTGGCTGTTTTAATGTGTATGTGAGACATCTGGTATGTTCTACGTGCTGAGATTCATTGCTAAGTGCTGCACTGCCCTAGACTAATTGTGTGGCAACTGAATCAATTGTCCTAAAAGTGTTTTTTCAGTCACATAGATGGAGTCGTACAATGGAGTAATGAGGCAAATACGACCACATAAATTTCAGAATGTAGAGCACTAATAATTGATTGTTATATCAACCAACATTTGCTCCTTTAGGACATATCTTTTGCATTGTATCACAGTAATAATTTGTGAGAAATGTTTGTCCCAGAAATGTAAGAAGACACCCATAGCTTTGAAAACTTTGTGCTTCATATGAAAGATTGGCTCATGAAGTCAGCAGATTGGGTTTACTGAAGGAAAATTGCTATTCATCACCCTATTCTTTTCCTGGATGAGTGAGATATCTTTAAAAGAAGTCTAACATTGCCTCACACATAGCAAAAGACAGCCAACAAAGACAAAAAATAATTTCTAACTCTCTACATGACCCTCTGAGTCCCATATCTATAAACATGGACGTCTCAAAGCCAAAAGAAATGAAAGTCATAGAAAACACTTGGCCTTTTATGCATTAGCAATAGTGACTATTATTTGGGAAGAAAAAACATAACAAACTAAGTCTGTGGTAAAATTAGTCTACTTTATCACTAAAAGCCTTACTTCAGGATCTTGTATTTTTTTAACCTAACATCTTTAAACTACATTGTTGTTGTGGTTAGGTGTCACTGAGTCAGTTCCAACTCATAGTGACCCTACATACAACAGAATGAAACACTTCTTCGTCCTGCGCCATTATCATAATTGTTGTTATGCTTGAGAACACTGTTGCAGCCCCCATGTCAATCCATCTCATTGAAAGCCTTCCTCTTTTTCACTGATCCTCTACTTTACCAAGCATCATGTCCTTCTCCAGGGACTGGTCCCTGGTGATAACATGTCTGAAGTAAGCAAGATGAAGTCTTGCCATTCTTGCTTCTGTTGAGCATTCTGGCTGTACTTCTTCCAAGACAGATTTGTTAATTCTTCTGAAAGTCCATGGTATATTCAATATTCTTTGATAATACCATAATTTAAAGGCATCAGTTATTCTTTGATCTTCTTTATTCATTGTTCCGCTTTTGCATGCATATGAGGCTATTGAAAATATCATGGTTTGTGTCTTTCCTAATCCATATGTTCTGCCCACAACAAGGTAGCATTTCCCCTCTCCAACTTAGACATCATTCAAGGTCTACACAGTTGGCACAAGATGGCTGAGCATATACTATTCTGATATTTTGTCACAGAGAGAACTTTAACAATGTCTGTACTACTCTGGAATTTAATTTGTGTTTGAAATTCCCTTGAGTCTATTATATTCTCCAATTGGGTCTTTGTTTGCTTTGCTACTAGGGCTAACCTTTAAACTATCAACCCAGTTGCTCAGGGGCTTTGCTGCGTTTGAAGGACAACTTCCTTAACTTCCAGCATCGCCTCAAGCACTCCTCACTGGTTCTCACAAAGGGTGTCCAAAGATTTGGGGCTGCATTGTGATGGAGTGGAAAAGCAGGAACCTCATCTTGCCTATGGATTCATATCACAGCATTTTTTGGCAGGAATGAATTGACCATTTTCTTCACCTTGCCAACATAACCCCTTTCAAAGAAATATGCAGTATCACTTTTTAATGCAACTGTTGGGCTACTTACTTGGCTTTTGTTTTGTAGAGGGAAGTGTGCAATCTGGATAAATTTGTAAGTGATCTGTGTTTATGTCTGTGTGTTTAGGTGTATGTACATGTGTGTATCTATGAGTGCTTGACAGAAGGAGTGGAAGGGAAAAGAAGGGAGAGGAGGTGAGAGAATGAGAAAAAAAATGGTAGCTGAAGTAGGGAGAGGAAAGTGGGTGAAAGAGCAGAGACGGATAAAGGGGATGTTTGAGAGGTTTGCTCCAGCGCAATGTATTTCTCTCCTCTACATCCCAAAGAACCTTTAGTAGAAGCCTAAGTTTCTTTCACCAACACCACAATTCAAAGGCCTCTATTCTTCTTCAGTCTTCCTTATTCATTGTCCTTATTTCACATGTATATGATGGGATTGAAAATACCATGGCTTGGGTCAGGTGTTGGTGAACAATATTGAATATACCATGGGCTGCCAAAAGAAGGAACAAATCTGTCTCAGAAGAGGTACAACCAGAATGCTCTTTAGAAGCAAGGATAGCCGAGACTGCGTCTTACATACTTTGGACATGTTGTCAGAAGGGATCAGTCCCTGGAGAAGGACATCATGCTTGGCAAAGTGCAGGGTCAGTGGAAAAGAGGAAGATCCTCAATGAGGTGGATTGACACAGTGGCTGCAACAATGAGCTCAAGCATAATGATTTTAAGGATGGTGCGGGACCGGGCAGTGTTTCATTCTGGTGTCGCTATGAGTCGGAACTGACTTGATGGCACCTAACAACAAAAACAACATGTTTATTTTTTTCCAGTTTTTCATATTTAAAATAAAAGACTTGAACACTCATATATCTTTCATATAGGTTCGGTGATTATTATGATTTTGCCTCATTTGCTTCTCTGCCTTCATACACACATGTTATTTGCTGAACCGTCTGAAAGCACGTTACAGACATCATGTCACTTCAACCCTGCATACTTCAGAATGTAATTTCTAAGAATAAAGACTCTCTTCTACCTAATCACTATTACACATAAGAAAATTAACAATGGTGCAATAATCTCAAATAATATCCATTTCATATTCAAATTTCTCCAACGGTCTCCAAAATTTCTTTTATAGCTGGTTCTTTATTTTGAATCCAGGATCCAATGAAGATTCACGTATTGCGTTTGAGTGTGACATCTCTATAATCTCTTTTCATCTAGACAACCTCCCTCCACTCCAACTTTTCTTGTTTTTGCCTGACATTGCCTCTCCTCAACCCCACTCCCACCCCTTTTGAGGAGTACTGGTAAGTTCCATGTGCAATGTCCCACATTCTGGGTTTGGCTCATTGTTTCCTTGTGCTTGGATTCAGGTTAAACATTTTTGACAAGAATTCTAGGTGATGTTATTTAATTCTAATGCATCACATAATGTCCAGATGTCTCACTGTCACTTGGTGAAATTGTTGAAGCCAGAGATCCACATTGCAGAGTATTTTCTCTCCTTTCTAATTTCATTAATTAATTAATGATTAAATAAAAAATTATTTCTGTGGCAGTACTTCTAGCCCATGTAAAAATTGTCTTTAACCTTTCGAATGACATTTTTACATCCTTGATGTTGAAGAATCAATTATTACATTGAAGGTTGTAAAATTCCATTTTTTAAAAATATGATCATTTTTTCTACATTTATTAGCTGACCTAACTCTGAAAAGCAGAGCTCACTCTCTAACTTTCTCTCTCAGCTTGTCTGTCTCCCTTGCCTTAGCCTTATTCCTTTCCCTTTCGCTCTTTGTCTGCCTACTCCTCATTCTTTCTCTCAATTATTCTTATAGACCCATTGCTTTTTTTTTCTTTAATAATATTACATTTTTTTTAATGTTTTTTGTAAAAGTTTACACAGCAAATTAAGTTCTCATTTAACAATTTCTACACAAATTGTTCAGTGATATTTTAAAACAATGTGTTAAAATTCTCATTATTTCCATTCTGGTTGTTTCATCTCCAGTAATCTAGTTTCCCTGCCCTCTTATCTTCTCAAATTGATTTAGAATAATTGTTGACTATTTGGTCTCATATAGATGATGTTTTAAAGGAGCACAATATTCATGGGTGATATATATATTTTTTTTTAATAAGCCAATCTGCTATTAGCTAAAAGGTGACCTCAGGACAGTTTCAGTTCAAGATTTAAAGAGTATCTCAGGATATCTTCTAGTCTAAACAGGTCAGGTAAGTCTTGACTTCTTTAAAATTTGAGTTCTGTTCCACATTTTCATCCCACTCTATCAAGGGCCATCTACTGTGTCCCTGATCAAAATGATTGGTAGTGGCAGCTGGGCACCATCTAGTTCTTCTGGTCTCAGGGTAGATGAGGTCTGGGTCCTGTAGACTATTTATTAGTCTTATAGATTACTTTCTTCTCTGTTTGGCTTCCTGCTTTCTCTTTTGCTCTGGATGAGTAGAGACCAATAGTTGTCTAGGTGGGTACTTGCAAGCTTTAAACCCTAGACACTACTCACCAAACTAGGATGCAGAACATAAACTTTATAAACTATGTTGACTGAGTTGTCCCAAGAGAATATGGTCCTAAGCCTTCAAAATCAATCCTGTGAGGTGTTTGGTTATGTCTAAGAAGTGTCTGTGTCTGACAGACTACAGGAACCCCCGAGACTATGGCCCCTTGGTACCCTGCTAACTCAGAACTGAAGACATCCCTGAAGTCTACCTTTCAGCCAAATATTAGACATACCTATAAAACCAACAATAACACAGTTGAGGAATGCGCTTATTAGTTCAATTAAGTATTTGAGACAAAATGGACAACACCTGCCCAAAGCAAAAAAGAGAAGGGAAGAAGGGACAGAAAAACTGGATGAATAGACCTGGGAAATCCAGGGTGGAAAGGGGGAGAATGCTGTTACAAAACAATTTGTGTATAAATTTTTGAATGAGAAACTAAAAAAAAAAAGTGTCCATAACTGTACCCCCTGTGCATGTACATACATACATGTGTTTATTCTTCTTTATATATTGGTAAAATTTTGAAGTGAAACCACCTGGGTGTGGAGATTTTTTGGGGGAGAGTGTTTTAATTACAAATCAAAATGGTTATAGCACTATTCAGATTTTCTGCTTTATCTTGGTTGAGTTTTTGTGGTTTTCAAGGAGTTGATCCATATTTATTTAAGTGTCAAATTTATGACCATAAATTTATTTGTAGTATTCCTTTATTATTCTTTTAATGGCTGCAGGATCTGTAGTAATAACTCTGTTTTATTCCTGATATTGGTAATTTCCATCTTCTCTCTTTTTATCTTTGTCAGGATTATTACAGGTGTATCGATATTATTCATTGGAAATACCTTTTTTCAACAGCATAAATGAACAGAAGATTTCAAAGGATAACTCCAGAAGACAAAGTAAAATATTATAATGACATGTGCAAAGACCTGGAGTTAGAAAACCATAAAGGGAAAACACACTCAGCATTTCTCAAGCTGAAGGAGCTGAAGAAAAAATTCAAACCTGAGCTGCAATATTGAAGGTTTCTACAGGGAAAATATTAAACGAAGCAGGAAGCTTCAAAAGAAGTTGGAAGGGATACACAGAATCACTATACCAACAAGAATTAGTTGACATTCAACCATTACAGGAGGTAGTACTGATGGTACTGAATGAAGGAAGAGGTCCAAGCTGCACTGACAGCGTTGGCAAAAAACAAGTCTCCAGTAATTGACAGAATATCAATTGATATGCTTCAACAAATGGGTGCAGCACTGGAAGAGCTCACTCATCTATGCCAAGAAATCTGGAAGAGAGCTACTTGACTAACCAACTAGAAGAGATCCATATTTATGCCTATTCCCAAGAAAAGTGATCCAGCAGAATGCAGAAATTATTGAACAGTATCATTAATATCACACAAAATTAAAATTTTGCTGAAGATCATTCCAAGTTAGCTGCAGCAGTATATCAACAGGGAACTGCCAGAAATTCAAGCTGGATTCAGAAGATGTGGGAAGAGGAATATTATTGCTGATGTCAGATGGATCTTGGCTGAAAGCAGAGAATACCAGAAAGAGGTTTACCTGTGTTTTATTGACTATGCAAAGGCATTTGACTGTGTGGATCATAACAAATTATGAATAACATAGTGAAGAATGGGAATTCCAAAACATTTAACTGTGCTCATGAAGAACCTGTACATAAATCAAGAGGCACTCGTTCAAACAGAACAAGGGGATACCGCGTGGTTTAAATTCAGGAAATATGTGCACCACCGTTGTATCCTTTCACCATACCTATTCAATCTGTATGCTGAGCAAATAATTTGAGAAGCTGGAGTATATGAAGAAGAACGGGGCATCAGGATTGGAAGAAGACTCATAATAAACTGTAATATGCAGATGACAAAACCTTGCTAGCAGAAAGTGAAGAGGACTTGAACACTTACTGATGAAGATCAAAGACCACAGCCTTCAGTATGGATTGCATCTCAACATAAAACAAAAATTCTTACAACTTGACCAATAAGCAACATCATGATAAATGGAGAAAAGATTGAAGTTGTCAAGGATTTAATTTTACTTAGATCCACAATCAACACTCATGGAAGCAATAGTCAAGAAATCAAAAGAAGCATTGCTGCAAAAGACCTCTTTAAAATGTTAAAAAAGCAAAACTGTCTGTCACCTTGAAGACTAAGATGTGTCTGTCCCAAGCATGGTGTTTTCAATCACCTCACAAGCATTCAAAAGCTGGATGCTGAATAAGGAAGACCGAAGAATTAATGGCTTTGAATTATGATGTTAGTGAAGAATATTGAATATACCATGGACTGTCAAAGAACGAACAATCTGTCTTGGAAGAAGTGCAGCCAAAATGCTCCTTGGAAGCAAGGATGGAAAGACTTTCTCTTATGGCTTTGTACAAGTTATCAGGAGGGACCAATCCCTGGTGAAGGACATCACGCTTGGTAAAGTAGAGGGTCAGTGAAAAAGAGGAAGACCCTCAAAGAGATGGATTGACACAGTGGCTGCAGCAATAGGTTTAAGCATAACAATGATTGTGAGGACGGCACAGGACCAGGCAGTGTTTCGCTCTGTTGTGCATGGGGTTGCTCTGAGCTGGAACTGACTCCACTGCACCTAACAACAACAACAACATCAATATTATTATTATGCAAAAGCTGGACAATGAATAAGGAAAACCAAAGATCAAAGAAGAATTGTGTTTTTGAATTATGGTTTACGGTGTTAGCAAAGAATATTGAATATACCATAGACTGCCAGAAGAATGAGCAAGTCTGTCTCGGAACAAGTACAGCCAGAGCGCTCCTTGGAAGCAAGAATGGTGAGATTGTCTCAAGTACTTTGGACATGTTATTGGGTGGAGGGGGTCACTCCCTGGAGAAGAACATCTTGCTTGGTAAGGTAGATGGTCAGCGAAAAAGAGGAAGAGACTCAATGAGATGGATTGGCACGGTGGCTACAACAATGGGCTCAGGCTTAACAACGATTGTGAGGATGGCACAGGACTGGGCAGCATTTGGTTCTGTTATTCATAGGGTCACTATAAGTCGAAACCAACTTTACGGCACCTGACAACAACAACATCAATATTATTGATCTTTTTAAGAACCAGCTTTTGATTTTGTTGAATTTCTCTGTTTTCCTATTTTAAATTTAATTGAATTCTGCTCTCATCTTTATTATTTTCTTTCTTCTGCTTGCTCTGTGTTTATTTTGCTTTTATTTTTCTAGTTTCTTGAGTTAGGAAGCATTTAATGCTAAAAATTCCTCTTTCAGTACCACTTTAGTTTTGTTGTATTTTCATTTTCATTCAGTTCAGTATTTTTTGTTTTTTGTTTCTCTTGAGACTTTCTTTTTGACTCATTGATCACTTAAACATCACTTAAACAGTTTCCAAGTGTTTGGAGATTTTTATTTTTCTGTTATTAATTTTAGTTTGAGTCCATTATGGTCAAAGAAATACTCTGTATGAACTCTACTCTTGTAGATTTGTTGACATTTGTTTTATGTTCTAGGATACAATCTATCTTGGTGAATATTCCATGAGTACTTGAAAAAAAATGTATATTCTGCTGTCGTTGGGTAGAGTGTTCTACAGACATCAATTAGATCCTGTTGGTTGATTGTGTCGGTCAGTTCTTCTATATCCTTCCATATTTTCTCTCTAATGGTTCTATCAATTGCTGAGAGTAGCATGTTGAAGTCCCCAACTATAATTGTGGATATATCTATTTCTTCTTTGAGTTTTTGTTTTTGCTTTATGTGTTTTAAGGCCCTGTTTTTGTTGCATACACAATTCAGATCATTCTATCTTTTTGGTAGATTGATCATTTTATCTTTAATATTTCTCTGTCTCTAGTAAAAATCTTTTTTCCGAAGTATACTTTATTGAATACCATAATAGTCAATCCTGCTTTTTTAAAATTAGTGTTTGCATTGCATATCTTTTATCACCTCTTTTCTTTTAGTTTACCTATGTCGTGAGATTTGAAGTGAGTTTCCTGTGGACAGCATATAGTTGGATTAGATTTGTATCTACTCTGTCATTTTCTGTCTTAATTGGTATATTTAGATCATTTATATTTAATTATTGATATGTTAGGAATGAAATCTGTCATTTTATTACCTGGTTTCTTTTTTTTCCCCCTCCATTTCTCATTCTATTTTTCTTTTTTATCTCCCTGTGGATTATCTAAAAAATTTTTTTAGGATTCTATCTTGTTTGTTTGTTTTTTTTTTTTTATCTTGATTGATTTATATAGTTTTTTTTGTATACTTTTTTATTGTTTTCTTGTGGTTGCTCTAGGTATTACAATATGCACACAAAACTTATCACAGTCTACTGGTATCAATGTTTTACCACTTTGCATGAAGTATAGAAGACTAACTTCCATTTTGGTTCTTTTACTTTCTCCACTTTTTAAATACAATTATCTTAAATATTTCTTCTATACACACTGAACACCACATTAGATGGGGTTCTAATTTTACTTTAATAATTTGATATAATTTTATCAACTCATGAGAAGGATAGTCTATTATACTTATCCCTATTTTTACCCATTCTGATGTTCTTCTTGTCTTCCTGAAGTTCCAAGTCTCCGTTGTTATCACCTCTTTTCTGTTCAGTGAAGTTTCTTCAGCCATTCTTTAAGGGTAGATTTGATAGAAACAAATTGTCTTAATTTTTCTTCTTTTGATAATGTGTTTATTCCCTCTTCATTCCTGAAGGGCATTTTCTCCAGATATAAAATTTATGATAATCAGTTCTCATCTTTTAATAAGTGAAAAATGTTTACTGCTTCCACTGACCTCCATAGTTTCAGAAGTGAAATGTGCTGTCATTCAAATTGGTATTCTACAAGGAATGCGTCATTCATCGCAAGCTGCTTTTGAGTTTGTCTTTGTCTTTAGTGTTCAGAAGTTCAGTTATATTGAATTTCTTGGCATTAATTTCTTTGGGTTTATCCTATTTGTGGTTCACTCAGTTTCTTGACTCTATAGGCTTATGCATTTCACCAAATCTGGAAAGTTATCAGCCATTATTTCTTAAAATAATTCTTTAGCCCCAGTGTCTTTCTCTTCTTCTAGGACTTCAATGATACAAATGGTGGATCTTTTGTTCTTGTCCCACAGGTCCCTGAGTCTCTGTTCATTCATCGTTTTATCAGTCTACTTTCTGTTTTTCAGATGGGTTAAATTTTTTTTTCTAAATTTTATTTAGTTTGTTCTTGTCATTGTTGAGAATATACACAGTAAAACACACGAGTTGAACAGATTGTAAGTGTACAATTTAGTGCAATTAGTTACACTCTTTCAGATGTGCAACACTTCTTACTCTTTTTCTGAGTGGTTCCTCCCTCATTAACATAAACTCACTGCCCCCTAAGGTTTCTATCTAATTTTTCAGCTGTTGTTGTTTAAAATTTGTGACCTGTCTTCAAGTCTATTTTTTTTTTTAACGTGCATCATCTCCACTTTGCTATTGACTCCATCCAGTGAGTTTTAAAACTTTGTTTATTGTATTATTCAGTTTTATAATTTTCACTTGGTTCTTTTTTATAAATTCTATTTCTTTGATGTGATACTCTACGGTTTCATTTGCTTCAAGAAAAATTCACATTTTTGCTTCTTGAAGCATTTTTATGATTACGGTTTTAAAATCCACATCTGATAGTTCCAACATCTGATTCATTTTGGTGTTGGCATCTGCTGATTGTCTTCCCTCATTTAGCCTGAGATCTACCTGGCTCTTGGTACAGGTGACTTTTTATTGCATCCTGGACATTGTTATGGAGCAATGATGGCACAGTGGTTAAGAGCTAAACTACTAACCAAAAGGTTGGCAGTTTGAATCTACCAGCTGCTCCTGGGAAACCCTATTGGGAAGTTTTCATCTGTCCTATAGAGTCGTTATGAGTTGGAATTGACGGCAATGGTTTTTTTTGTTTTTTTGTTTTTCATATAATAGATATTATATTATGAGATTGTGGATCCAATTTAATCTTTTTATACAAAAAAAACTTGTGACAAGCAGTTGCCCTGTTGAGGTATAGCTGTGAGGACCAGGTGGTATGTAACGCTCACTCCACCATATCATGCTGACACCAGGGATGGAGGAAACATGGGTTGTTTTCTAGACTGGACTCATACTGTCATGTTCAATCTTGTTGATCTCAGGTGAGGGTGGCAGCTCAGATCTCTCTGGACCCCACTGAGTTAAGGGGGGGGGCATGAAGCGTATTGGTGTTACTGGGTGAAAACCACAGGTTCTTACCCAGCAAGGCTTGGATTGGCCAACAAACAAGACAGAAGTGGGAGAAAAAAAGGCACCTTTATTTCATTATACAAGGAAATGGAATCAGTTTGTGCTTGCTGCTACCAGACTGCCCACCAAGGGCGGGCAGAGAGGTTACTTTTTTGTTGTTGTTGTGCTTTAAGTGAAAGTTTACAAATGAAGTCAGTCTCTCACACAAAAACTTATATACACCTTGCTACATACTCCCAGTCGCTCTCCCCCTAATGAGACAGCCCACTCCCTCCCTCCACTCTCTCTTTTCATGTTCATTTCACCAGCTTCTAACCCCCTCTACCCTCTGATCTTCCCTCCAGGGAGGAGATGCCAACATAGTCTCAAGTGTCCACCTGATCCAAGAAGCTCACTCCTCACCAGCATCCCTCTCCAACACATTGTCCAGTCCAATCCCTGTCTGATGAGTTGGCTTGGGGAATGGTTCCTGTCCTAGGCCAACAGAAGGTCTGGGGGCCATGACCAGCAGGGTCCTTCCAGTCTCAGTCAGACCATTAAGTCTGGTCTTTTTATGAGAATTTGGATTCTGCATCCCACTGCTCTCCTGCTCTCTCAGGGGTTCTCTGTTGTGTTCCCTGTCAGGGCAGTCATCCGTTGTAGCCGGGCACCATCTAGCTCCTCTGGTCTCAGGCTGATGTAGTCTCTGGTTCATGTGGCCCTTTCTGTCTCTTGGGCTCATAATTACCTTGTGCCCTTGGTGTTCTTCATTCTCCTTTGATTCAGGTGGGTTAAGACCAATTGATGTATTTTAGATGGCGGCTTCCTAGCGTTTAAGACCCCAGACGCCTCTCTCCAAAGTAGGATGCAGAATGTTTTCTTAATAGATTTTATTATGCCAATTGATGTAGATGTCCCCTGAAACCATGGTCCCTAAACCCATGCCCCTGCTATGCTGGCCTTTGAAGCATTCAGTTTATTCAGGAAACTATTTTGCTTTTGATTCAGTCCAGTTGTGCTGACCTTGCCTCTATTGTGTGTTGTCTTTCTGGTCACCTAAAGTAGTTCTGATATACTAATTAGTGAATACCCCTCTCCCACCCCTCCCTTCCTCTCTCCCTTGTAACCATCAAAGAATATTTTCTTCTCTGTTTAAACCATTTCTTGAGTTCTTATAATAGTGGTCTTATATAATATTTGCCCTTTTCCAACTGACTAATTTCACTCAGCATAATGCCTCCCAGCTTCCTCCATGTTATGAAATGTTTCACAGATTCCTCACTGTTCTTTATCGATGCATAATATTCCACTGTGTGAATATACCATAATTTATTTATTCATTCATCTGTTGATGGTCACCTTGGTTGCTTCCATCTCTTTGCTATTGTAAACAGTGCTGCAATGAACATGGGTGTGCATATATTTGTTCGTATAAAGGTCCTTACCTCTCTAGGCTATATTCCAAGGAGTGGGATTGCTGGATCATATGGTAGTTCTATTTCTAGCTTTTTAAGGAAGTGCCAAATTGATTTCCAAAGTGGTTGTACCATTTTACATTCCCACCAGCAGTGCATAAATGTTCCAGTCTCTCCACAGCCTCTCCAACATTTATTATTTTGTGTTTTTTGGATTAATGCCAGCCTTGTTAGAGTAAGGTGGAATCTCATTGTAGTTTTAATTTGCATCTCTCTAATGGCTAATGATTGTGAGCATTTCCTCATATATCTGTTAGCTACCTGAATGTCTTCTTTACTGAAGTGTCTGTTCATATCTTTTGCCTATTTTTTAATTGGGTTATTTGTCTTTTTGTAGTTGAGTTTTTGCAGTATGATGTAGATTTTAGAGATCAGGCACTGATCAGAAATGTCATAGCTAAAAACTTTTTCCCAGTCTGTAGGTAATCATTTACTCTTTTGGTGAAGTCTTTGGATGAACATACTTGTTTGATTTTTAGGAGCTCCCAGTTATCTAGTTTTTCTTCTGTATTGTTAGTAATGTTTTGTATACTGTTTATGCCATGTATTAGGGCTCCTAACGTTCCTATTTTTTTCTTCCCGGATCTTTATTGTTTTAGATTTTATATTTAGGTCTTTGATCCATTTTTAGTTTTTGTGCATGGAGTGAAGTATGGGTCTTTTTTCAATTTTTTTGAGATGGATATCCAGTTATGCCAGCTCCATTTGTTAAAAAGACTGTCTTTTCCCCATTTAACTGTTTTGGGGCCTTTGTCAAATATCAACTGCTCATATGTGGATGGATTTGTTTCTGGATTCTCAATTCTGTTCCATTGGCCTGTGTATCTGTTGTTGTAACAATATCAGGCTGTTTTGACTACTGTGGCAGTGTTAAAAAACCAAAAATCCACTGCCGTCAAGTCGATTCTGACTCATAGCAACCCTATAGAACAGAGTAGAACTGCCCCCATAGAGTTTCCGAGGAGTGCCTGGTTTATTCGAACTGCTGACCTCTTGGTCAGCAGCCATAGCACTTAAGCACTATGTCACCAGGGTCTACTGGGGCAGTATAATAGGTTCTTAAATCAGGTGGAGTAAGACCTCCAAGTGTGTTTTTCTTTTTCAGTAATGCTTTACTTATCCAGGGCCTCTTTCCCTTCCATATGAAGTTGGTGATTTGTTTCTCCATCACATTAAAAAATATCCTTGGAATTTGGGTCAGAATTGTGTTAAATCCATAGCTCGCTTTTGGTAGAACAGACATTTTTATAACGTTAAATCTTCCCATCCATGGGCAAGGTATGTTTTTCCACTTATGTAGATCTCTTTCGGTTTCTTGCAGAAGTATATTGCAGTTTTCTTTGTGTAAGTCTCTTACATCTCTGGTAAGATTTATTCCTAAGTATTTTATCCTCTTGGGGGCTACTGTAAATGGTATTGATTTGGTGATTTCCTCTTCAATGTTCTGTTTGTTGGTGTAGAGGAATCCAGGTGATTTTTGTATGTTTTTCTTGTATCCCAATACTCTGCTGAACTCTTGTATTAGTTTCAGTAGTTTTCTGGAGGATTCCTTAGGGTTTTCTGTGTATAAGATCATGTCGTCTGCAAATAGAGGTAATTCTACTTCTTCCTTGCCAATCCGGATGCGCTTTATTTCTTTATCTAGGCTAATTGCTCTGGTTAGGACCTCCAGCACAACGTTGAATAAGAGTGGTGATAAAGGCCATCCTCGTGTGCTTCCCGATCTCAGGGGAAACGCTTTCAGGCTCTCTCCATTTAGGATGATGTTGGCTGTTGTCTTTGTATTAAACCAAAAACCCACTGCCATTGAGTTGATTCTGACTCAAAGCGACCCTATAGGACAGAGTAGAACTGCCTGATAGAGTTTCCAAGGAGCGCTTGGCGGATCTGAACAGCTGATCTCTTGGTTAGCAGCCATAGCACTTAACCGCTAAGTGACTAGGGTTTCCTGGCTTTATTGTATTGAGGAATTTTCCTTCTATTCCTGTTTTGCTGAGAGTTTTTATCATGCATGGGTTTTGAACTTTGTCAAATGCCTTTTCTGCGTCAATTGATACAATCATGTGATTCTTGTCTTTTGTTTTATTTCTGTGATGGATTACATTGTTTTTCTAATGTTGAACCATCCCTGCATACCTGGTTTGAATCCCACTTGGCCATGGTGAATTATTTTTTTGATATGTTGTTGAATTCTATTGGCAAGAATTTTTTTGAGGATTTTTGCATCGAAGTTCATTAGGGATATAGGTCTGTAGTTTTCTTTTTTTGTGGTGTCTTTACCTGGTTTTGGTATCAGGGATACGCTGGCTTCATAGAATGAGTTTGGGAGTGTTCCATCCTTTTCTATGCTCTGAAATACCTTTAGTAGTAGTGGTGTTAACTCTGTAGGGAAGCCATCCATGCCAGGGTTTTTTTTTGTTGGGAGTTTTTTGATTACCTTTTCAATCTCTTCTTTTGTTATGGGTTTATTTAGTTGTTCTACTTCTGTTTGTGTTAGTTTAGGTAGGCACTGTGTTTCTAGGAATTCATCCATTTCTTCTAGGTTTTCAAATTTGTTAGAGTACAATTTTTCGTAGTAATCTGATATGATTTTTTAATTTCATTTGGGTCTGTTGTAACATCGCACATCTCATTTCTTATTTGTGTTATTTGCTTCCTGTCCTGTGTTTCTTTGGTCAGTTTGGCCAATGGTTTATCAATTTTGTTGAGTTTTTCAAAGAACGAACCATCTTTTGATCGTATTAATTCTTTCAGTTGTTTTTCTGTTTTAATTTTTATTATTTGTTTTCTTCTGGTGCCTGAGGGTTTCTTTTGTTGCTCTCTTTCTATTTGTTCAAGTTGTAGGGATAATTCTTTGATTTTTGCCCTTTCTTCTTTTTGTATGTGTGCATTTATTGATGTAAATTGACCTCTGAGCACTAATTTCTCTGTGTCCTAAAGGTTCTGAGAGGTAGTGTTTTCATTCTCATTGGATTCTCTGAATTTCTTTATTTCATCTTTAATGTCCTTTTTTTTTTTTAATATAATCCAGTCTTTTTTGAGCAGGGTATTGTTCAGTTTCCAAGTGTTTGATTTCTTTCCCATTATTGATTTCCACTTTTATGGTCTTATGGTCAGAGAAGATGCTTTGTAATATTTCAATCTTTTGGATTCTGCTAAAGCCTGCTCTATGTCCTAATATGTGGACTAATCTAGAAAATGTTCCATGCGTGCTAGAAAAGAAAGCATATTTGGTTGTTTTTGGGTGGAGTGTTCTGTATATATCTATGAGGTGAAGTTGGTTGATTGTGGCATTTAGATCTTCTGTGTCTTTATTGAGCATCTTTCTGGATGTCCTGTCCTTCACCGAAAGTGGTGTGTTGAAGTCTCCTTCTATTATTGTGGAGCTGTCTATCTCACTTTTCAATGCTGACAGAGTTTTTTTTATTTATGTTGTGGCCCTGTCATTGGGTGCATTAATATTTAATATTGTTATATCTTCTTAGTATATTGTCCCTTTAATCATTATGTAGTATCCTTCCTTTTCCTTTATGATGGATTTAATTTTAAAGTCTATTTTATCATAAATTGATATTGCCACTCCTGCTCCTTTTTGGTTGTTGTTTGCTCGATGTATTTTTTTCCATCCTTTGAGTTTTAGTTTGTTTGTGTCTCTAAGTCTAAGTTGTGTCTCTTAGAGACAGCATATAGATGGATCATGTTTTTTAATCCATTCTGCCACTCTCTGTCTCTTTTATGATGCATTTAGTCCATTTACATTCTTCGTAATTATGGATAGGTATGAATTTAGTGCTATCATTTTGATGTCTTTTTTTGTGTTGTTGACAGTTTCTTTTCCCCCCTTAATTTATGTGCTGAGTAGATTATCTTTATATATTGTCCTTTCCTCGTATTTGTTGTTGATTTTTTTTCTGCTGAGTCTCTATTTTTTTTTGTGTGTGTATTTTATTTTGATGAGTAGAATAGTATGTCTCCTTTGTGGTTACCTTATTATTTACCCCTATTTTTCTAAATTTAAACCTAACTTATTTCTTTGTATTGCTGTATCTTCTTCTCCATGTGGAAGATCTATGACTACATTTCATAAAAAAATAAAATAAAAACATTTCATAGTTCGCCTTTATTGTTTTAATGTTCTTTTATATAATAACATTGCTCTTACCCTCTTTTGAGTTTTTTTTTTCCCAATTTTGCTTTGTTTTCTTGATTTCCCTCTCTGGGTTGACTTCTGATTGCTCTGCCCAGTGGTCCAATCTTGGGTTGATACCTGATATTATTGATTTTCTAGCCAAAGAATTCCCTTTAGTATTTCTTGTAGTTTTGTTTTGGTTTTTATGAATTCCCTAATTAAACTTCTGTTTATCTGGAAATGTCCTAATTTCACCTTCATGTTTAAGACAGAGTTTTGCTAGATATATGATTCTGGGCTGGCAATTTTTTTCTTTCAACTTTTTAAATAAGTTATCTCATTGTCTTCTTGCCTGCATGGCTTCTGCTGAGAAGTCTGAGCTTATTCTTATTGACTCTCCTTTGTAGGTGATGTTTCATTTATCCCTAGCTGCTCTTAAAATTCTGTCTTTATCTTTGGTTTTGGCAAGTTTGATTTTAATATGTCTTGGTGACTTTCTCTTAACATCTACCTTATGTGGAGTTCGATGAGCATGTTGGATAGATATCTTCTCATCTTTTACAATATCAAGGAAGTTTTCTGCCAACAAATCTTCAGTAATTTTCTTTGTATTTTCTGCTATCCCTCCCTGTTCTGGTACTCCAATCACTTGTAGGTTATTTCCCTTGATAGAGTCCCACATGATTCTTAAGGTTTCTTCATTTTTTTAATTCTTTTATCTGATTTTTCTTCAAATATTTTAGTGCCAAGTGATTTATCTTCAAATTCAGAAATTCTGGCTTCTACTTGCTCAATTCTGCTTCTCTGACTTTCTATTGAGTTGTCTACTTCTGTAATTTTATTGTTAATCTTCTGAATTTCTGATTACTCTCTGTCTATGGATTTTTCAGCTTATTAAATTTTTCATTATGTTCCTGAATAATCTTTTTAATTTCTTCAATCACTTTATTTGTGTGTTCCAAGGCTTGTTCTGCGTATCGTCTCATTTCCCTCCTGATGTCTTGAAGGGTTCTGTTATTACTCTTTTGTATTCTGGCTCTGGTAGTTCCAGGAATGCACTTTTATCTAGAAGATCCCTGGATTCTTTGTTTTGAGAGCTTGTTGAGGTGATCATGATCTGTTTCTTCATGTGACTTGATATTGACTGTTGTCTCCGAGCCATCTATAAGTTATTGTATTAGTTTATGCTTGCTTACTATGTCGTAGCTTCTTGCTTTGTTTTGTTTTGATATGTCCAAATAGGTTGTTTGAGTGAGCTACCTTAATTATTTTCACCTTTGGAGCTCTGACGTCCTGTTGCCATATGGCTAGAATTGGTATCATGTATATCAGTCTAGGAGTCCATTCACTTTTCTTGTATGAATTCAGCTCAGGTGTCCAGGTAGCTGATCTTCAAGTGTGTGGTATAGGCTCTGTCCTACAGTCTTAGGGGGCAGTGGTGATGGGTGTATGTACTGGTATCTGATTGCAGCAAGGGGTCACACTCTAAACAAGGCACGGGACTGAGAACCGACCCCCGAGTGTCTCTGAGGAAAGCACATCCCTGTTCCCTAGAGCATACAGGTAGGTTCTGCAGATGTACTATGGGCACCCAATGTTTTTGGTTGTAAGAACTGGGAGGTAACAGTTATCCTTGGACTCCTGTCATGGGTGGCTGGGTGACCTGAGCGGAGCTACCAGTCTTTAGGACCCTGATGTGGCTGGGCGAGGACCCTGTTTAAGAGCCAAAGCAAAGTCAAATATTAAACACCCACCTCTCCACCACACAGCTGAAACAGTTGGAGTCTACCAGCAAGGGCCTATTCTCCTGAAATAGGCCCACACTGGTCCATGCAGAGGGGAAAGGTGCTCAAAGTCTATGGACTGTTTGTGCCTGGACAGGAGCTGCTTTTGTCCTGACCTCCCCTGGTTAGTGGAGCTGGCAAATTATGTTTTCCCCCAATTGCAAATTTTTTCCTTCTCTAAGGCTGGGAGGATGGCTCTAGGTGCTCAACAGTGCCTATTTCAGGCCCAGTGAATTCAGCCGCTGAGGCCAGCTTGGGGATGGGGAGGCACAGTGAAATATGTGCAAGTACTTAGTTTTTGTCGAAAGCACTGTTCTTCTCTGGTTCCAGAGGCTGTGTGGCTGGCTGCTTCTCCCTGAGGAAACTGCAGCCCAATGCCTGTAGCAGCCCACCACCACCGCTCTGGGAATGGTGCCTGAGTTCTCCCCGCAATTCAGGTCTGGTAACTCCCCTCTGCTTCTGAACCATCTTTTCCTCCCCCTGCTTGCCTTTGATGCTCAGGGCTCCTAGCTTTTCATAAACACTCATTTCATTTGTTTTTTCAGGTCTTTGTTGTAAAGAGGGCTCTCCAGAAGTGTCTGTCTATTCCACCATCCTGGCTCCGCCTTGGCAATTTACTTTTAAAAGGTTTACAAGTAGGGAATTCATACAAGTTATGTCGGCAAGAATCTTAATGAAACTACGCAGGTGCAATGGGGTTTACATATAACCTCCAAGCAAAAGGAGGATTGAAATGCAAAGCAGAGTGGGGGGTGGGGTGTCGCCCAGCAAAAGAAATGACTTTCCTATTCAACACTGTATGGGAGGAATCCAGGCAAAGAACACAGCACTGTGGACGGCGGTTCACCTCACTGCTGGGCCACACTGGCACTATCCTGACAGGACAATTGAAGCACTGTGTGCTTCTGTCAGGTGGGGATGGAAAATCAGCTTCCCACTCAGCCCCTCGTACACTATCCCAACAGGGAAATCAGAGCATCATCTTGCTCTACCAGCTGGGATGTGGAAGAACAACTGTCCGCTTGGTTCTGCCATCATTACCTGCCATCAGAATCAAAGCACTGCCCGTTTCTGGCAGACAAGTGGTGGAAAATCAGCTCTGCACTGTTGTTGATGTTAAGTGCTGTCAAGTCATTCCAACTGAGAGCAACCCTATAGGATAGTGTACAACTACCCCATAAGGTTTACAAGGAGCAGCTGGTAGATTAGAACTGTCAACTTTTTGATTAACAGCCTAACTCTTAGCTGCTAGGCCACCAGAGCTCCAGCTCTCCACTAGGCCCTGCTAAACCAGGGAGAGGGGAAGTTTTTCTGTTGGTGTTAGGTGGAAGAGGGTGATATTGTCATAAAAGTTTTCTGTTGTCAACGAATTTCCACGGAGTTGATTTTGACTCACGGCAACCGCATGTGTCTCAAAGTAGAGCTGTGCTCCATAGGATTTTCAATGGCTTATTTTTCAGAAATAGGTCATCACGCCTTTCTTCCCAGGGGCTCTGAATGGACTTGAACTTCCAACATTTCAGGTAGCAGTTGAGCATGTTAATTGCAAATTACACCATCCAGGCACTACTTTCTGTTGTTAGGCCCTCTTTCCCCACCCGTTTCCACGGGAGAAGAGACTTTCCGTGGAGCTCATTATGGTTTGTGTTTATTGTCGATTCTAAGCTTGAGACTTTTGCAGCATTTTGTTGGGGATACATGGGAAGCAACAAGGAAACCCAGGGAACCCACTGCTGTGTGGTTTCTGAAGTCCAAGGCCCCTAGTCTGCCCATCTTCTTTCTACCTTTCAGGGTCTTCCTATGCTTGTGCGTCATGCTGTGGTTATGTCCAGAGTTTTTAACTGTAAGGGGGAAAAATGGAGCTACTCCATCTTGGCGGAACTGCAAGTATCCAAATATTGTGATTTTTATTGTTGGGGAATGGGGACAGTCCCCTTTTTCCTTTACCGTGTTACCAGTTGTTGAGGAAGGGCATTTCCAAATCATGCCAATCTACTGATTTCTTAGTGAGAGATTCCATGCAGTGTTACTTCCAGTCACTGTTTTCTCCAGGACCCAGGAATGCTTTCAATGAGGGAGTGGGCTGGGTTGAAAACAAATACAACATGTTATGCTGTACTTAGAATTGCCATTGCCTCTCTGTTTTTAGGTAGTCCTGGTGACACAGCGGTTAAAGCACTTTGCTGCTAACTGAAAGGTTGGCGGTTTGAACCTACCAGCTGTTCTGTGGCAGAAAATTGTGAGAGCCTGCTTCCATAAAGATTACAGCCTTGGAAGCCCTATGGGCAGTTCTACTGTGTCCTATAGGGTCACTATGAGTTCGAATCGACTCAACAGCAATGAGTTTTGTGATTTTTTTTCCATCTCTTTTTTCTTGCCTTGGAGAGAATTCTTTCTTTGAGGAAGCACATCAGCCTCGTGCAATGAGGTTTTTAGTTGCCTGGCTTAGGATTTTTTAGTCTGGACACTATTGTCATTTTGGACCAGATGATTCTGTGTAGCAGCATCCCTTCTCTGCCTATCAGATGCCAACAGCACCCCTCCCCACCTATTCCCAGGTTGTAACAACCTAAAACATCTCCAGACATTGAGAAACATGCTCTGGGGGCAACACTGCCAGGCGAGAACTACTGATTTGACCTGTTTTCCAGGTATACCTAACATGCCTAAATACCACATGAGTTCAAAGTATAATCTCCTTTAATAATGAATTCTGCAAATGATAACAACTCATTCCTTCCTTTATCTTCCATACATAATCTTACTGAGTTGGGTACAGGTGGGAGGTTGTTTTTTAGACAAGCACATCTGTACTTCAAAGAAAAGAGTCCTCCATAGGCACTGTTGTGGTGGTGCCTGTTTGTTTATTTTTAAAAAATCAATAAATCTGAGCTCACTCTGTGCTATACACTAGGAATAGTTTTGGTTGTGATGTGAGTTCATACTCTAGAGTACATCCATAGACGATTCTCTAAGGAAGTGTAGACATTGCTGGGGAAGTATATGCAGCCTGGGAGTGATTGAAAATAAATGGCCTCTTGCATTGAGGGCAGAGCTAATTGAGGGAGAGAATTGAAGAAAACAGGAAGATTTCATTTCCTTTATTATTTTCACTGAGCCCCTCTCTCTATACCCCAGTGGACCCATTAGATCTAAAGAGAAGATTTGTGTCCAATATTGTAGCTTGATTCCTGGGAGACCCAGAATAAGTACAGTAGTTTCTCCTGCATTGCTTTTTTTTTTTTTGTAAATTATATATTTAAAAAATATTTTTAACTCTTGGGGAGTTTTTTTAAGGGCTTTTATTTTATTCTCCAAAGGATTCTATACATACTTACATAGTACCATTTCCTAAAACTAAGCTATAATATCATTTTAAATTGATATGCTTAAATTGAGTAAAAATAATTGGCCTCAACTGAGTAAAAAACCATAAACACATCACTTTCTAAAATGGCATACCTAAATTGATTTTTAAAATTAAAAAAAAAAAACACTAAAGCACAATTTGCAAATTCTGTAGCTTAGAACAAAACACAGACCCCAATTCAGCCCGTCTCTCCATCCCATGTGCTGGCAGTTAGAATAGCATTTTATCTTGGCATAGAATGTGGCCTGCAGATGGCACCTGAGAGATGCCATGGGGTAAGTGTGACCAGCAGGCAGCAGACCCTGGAGACCCAGGACCACTCATGAGATAGGCACCTAAAAAGCTCTAAATGATGAGAGTAGTTCAGGTTGGCAGGACAAATCACAAATCCAGAGCACATGACGATGGGCGTCATCACATAATTCTGGTACCCAGCAGTCTTGTATTTCTTAGGTAAGCAGGCAGCAGAAAATGTTACTGAATGCAAGGCTCTTGGTATCAGGCAAGAAAGTAAAGGTTCTCACAGGAAATATCATGAATTGGGACCTAGTTCCCGGTGGGATTAGAAGACTGGAAATGACAAAATCTTGGAGAAACAGGAGTGATGAGCAGGTTGTGGGGTAAGAACTCTTACTTAGAGAAGCCAAGAAGTATAGCCAATGAATGGGAACACAGAGGGCTGTTATTTTAGAAGCAAGGTGGAAGCCTCATTACAAAAATTGTGTGAAGGTCAAAGTAAGCTTATTGCTGACTCATGTGAGTTATTGAACTAGGATTTAACTTTCCTCATCATATTCAGGATTGGATTGATGTCAGATCCTTGGATCTATACTGAGCCTGCAAGAGGGGATCATTTGGCCTCTAACCACAGATAGAGAACTTTATGAGAATAGGGGAAGGAGTGGCGAGAAAGAAACACCATTTATTATATTGAATATGAACCTTATGACTTACATATTTTATGGTGCTTGTTTTTTTTAAAGAGAGAAATTGTTTCATAGAGGTTAGGAACCTTAAGTTACACAGCCAGTAAGAGACTCAGTCAGAATTTGAACTTAGAGTAAAATATCTCTGACATTTTACTGTTCTAGGTGGATCTTATTTTAAACCTTAAAATTTCAAAAGCCATCTGCTTTGTTTTGTCATATAATTATAGTAGATAATTTTGGATAGTGTATATTATTATTACTTTATTTATTTATTTATTACAATCCTGGGCAGTCTCCCATTCACACTTACACATATGTGAATTGAGTATTTATGAACCCATAAAAAAAGTCTATATCCAGGAAAATACGTTATCAAGATGTGGGAATGTGGCATAGGATCATCCTTGATATTTGAAGAAAGTTGTAAATTTTCTCAACCTATAGATCGGAAAAAGAAGATTGTGACTTCAATTGAAAGAAAAAAATATTGTGCCAATATAAACATGTGTCTCATTAAACACCTTGTTGTAGATATTTAGTGAGGATTGTTCACAACAGTGCCTACCATGAACACATTTAATAACATGCATTTCAAGCAAGAAAATCTAATTACACCTATAGGCATAATGGCTAGAATAATATTGACATATGCAGTTCTTCATCCAACATCACAAATGGAAAAATGAAGCCAATGTTACAAAAAATTCTCTACAAGTGTTCTAGAATAAACTGTTTATGCATTTTCATTTTTACCTGCCACAGTTGTTTAAATAGAAAATGGACAGGGGCCATTGAAGAGGTGATCGCCAAATCAATACCATTTACAGTAGCCCCAAAGAAGATAAAATACTTAGGAATAAATCTTACCAGAGAGGTAAAAGACTTAAACAAAGAAAACTAGGAAACACTTCTGCAAGAAACCAAAAGAGACCTATATAAGTGGGAAAACATACCTTGCTCATGGATAGGAAGACTCAACATTATAAAAATGTCTATTCTACCAAAATTGATCTATACATTTAATGCAATTTGGATCCAAATTCAAACGACATTCTTTAATGAGATGGAGAAACAAATCACAAACTTCATATGGAAGGGAAAGAGGCCCCGGATAAGTAAAGCATTACTGAAAAGGAAGAACAAAGTGGGAGGCCTTAGTCTACCTGATTTTAGAACGTATTTTACTGCCACAGTAGTCAAAAGAGCCTAGTACTGTTACAACAACAGATACATAGAACAATGGAACAGAATTGAGAATTCAGACATAAATTCATCCACATATGAGCAGTTGATATTTGACAAAGGCCCCAAAACAGTTCACTGGGGAAAAGGTAGTCTTTTTAACAAATGCTGCTGGCATAACTGGATACCCATCTCAAAAAAATGAAATAAGACACATACCTCACTCCATGCACAAAAAAGAGCTCAAAATGGATCGAAGACCTAAATATAAAATCTAAAATGATAAAGATCCTGGAAGAAAAAATAGCGACAATGTTAGGAGCCCTAATATATGGCATAAACAGTATAAAAACATTACTAACAATGTAGAAGAAAAACTACATAACAAGTATGTTCATCCAAAGACTTCAAAAGAGTAAATGATTACCTACAGACTGGGAAGAAGTTTTTAGCTATGGCATTTCTGATCAGTGCCTGATCTCTAAAATCTACATCATACTGCAAAAACTCAACTACAAAAAGACAAATAACCCAATTAAAAAATAGGCAAAAGATATGAACAGACACTTCACTAAAGAAGACATTCAGGTAGCTATCAGATACATGAGGAAATGCTCACGATCATTATCCATTAGAGAGACGCAAATCAAAACTACAATGAGATTCTATCTTACTCTAACAAAAAAAAAAATTTTTTTTTCTAACAAGGCTGGCATTAATCCAAAAAACACAAAATAATAAATGTTGGAGAGGCTGTGGAGAGACTGGGACATTTATGCACTGCTGGTGGGAATGTAAAATGGTACAACCACTTTGGAAATCGATTTGGTACTTCCTTAAAAAGCTAGAAATAGAACTACCATATGATCCAGCAATCTCACTCCTTGCAATATATCCTAGAGAGGTAAGAACCTTTACACGAACAAATATATGCACACCCATGTTCGTTGCAGAACTGTTTACAATAGCAAAAAGATGAAAGCAACCAAGGTGCCCATCAATGGATGAATGGATAAATAAATTATGTTATGTTCACACAAGGGAATACTACGAATCGATAAAGAAAAGTGATGAACCTGTGAATCATTTCATAACATGGAGGAATTTGGGAGGCATTATGCTGAGTGAAATTAGTCAGTTGCAAAAGGACAAGTATTGTATAAGACCACTATTATAAGAACTCAAGAAATAGTTTAAACAGAGAAGAAAATATTTTTTGATGGTTACGAGGTAGGGAGGGAGGGAGGGTGGTAGAGGGTATTCGCTAATTACATAGTAGATAAGAACTACTTTAGGTGACGGGAAAGACAACATACAATAGAGGAGAGGTCAGCACAACTGGACTAAACCAAAGGCAAAGAAGTTTCCTGAATAAACTGAATGTTTTGAAGGCCAGTGTAGCAGGGGCAGGGGTTTTGGGGACCGTGGTTTCAGGGGACATCTACGTCAATTGACATAATAAAATCTATTAAGAAAACATTGTACATCCCACTTTGGACAGTGGTGTCCTGGGTCTTAAACGCTAGCAAGCAGTCATCTAAGATGCATCAATTGGTCTCAACCCACCTGGATCAAAGGAGAATGAAGAATACCAAGGACGCAAGGTACTTATGAGCCCAAGAGACAGAAAGGGCCACATAAACCAAAGACTACATCATCCTGAGACCAGAAGAACTAGATGGTGCCTGGTTACAACCCATGACAACCCTGACAGGGAACACAACAGAAAACCCCTGAGGGAGCAGGAGAGCAGTGGGATGCAGAACCCAAATTCTCGTAAAAACACTAGACTTTTCGGTCTGACTGAGACTAGAAGGACCCCAGTGGTCATGGCCCCCAGACCTTCTGTTGGTCCAGGAAAGGAACCATTCTCAAAGCCAACTCATCAGACAGGGATTGGACTGGAGAATGTGTTCGAGTGGGATGCTGATGAGGAGTGAGCTTCTTGGATCAGGTGGACACTTGAGACTATGTTGGCATCTCCTGCCTGGAGGGGAGATGAGAGGGTAGAGGGGGTTAGAAGCTAGTGAAATGGACATGAAAATAGAGAGTGGAGGGAGAGAGCGGGCTCTCTCATTAGGGGGAGAGCTATTGGGAGTATGTAGCAAGGCGTATATAAGTTTTTGTGTGAGAAATTGACTTGATTTTTAAACTTTCACTTAAAGCACAATAAAAATTAAAAAAAAAATGGGGAGCAGGGAAGAACTAAGAACTTCAGAATAATCACAAGCCAATCCTAATTTATATCATGATGTCACCTAGTCTGGTGAGGATTTCATAATCAGACACAGTTGTCTTTGTCCAAATACGCTATTCCTAATGATGGTCTGATTTGTACATAATACAAAAATGTATCATTTCCACAAGTATTTCATTTTCCCAGAATTCCAGTAATTAAGGAGGAAGCAAACTGTTGACAGTTTAAGTAGTAATAAATATCCAATGTCATTTTCACCTAATTTTAGATAAATGCGTCTAGAATACATCATTTTAAAAAAATGAATCTATTTGAATGATTGTCCTCTCTAGTTCTAAATTTCCATTTTAAGTGTTTGTCTTTATGTGGATCCTTTTTATCCTTGAAAAGAGGTTTTTCACGTAATCCATTTTGTTAGTTCTTAATAGTTTAATGAAATGATTGAATTTTGAGTCATCACTCCCCATTCTTGCGTACTTGCTGCTGCTGAGGAGGATTAAGGGCATGGCCTGTAGCCTTTTCCATTCTTTGATTTAGTTATTTAATAGCTTATGTACTCAAAAGCTGTGGCAAAGGCCCTTGCTGAAGAGCTACCAAATCTCCAGGGTCAGATCTGATGCCGTTTTAGCAGCGCACACACAGACAGAGGAAAGTAGAGGGACTGGAGACACAGAAAAGGCATGGAAGCCTACTGGAGAGACTGGCTGATGAGCCATTAGCAATATCGGGACACCAAACATAAATGTAACAATGAAATGGAATTGATTTCCAAAATCTCAGAGGATTAGTTTATATTCAAATCTCTTTTTCTCTTTCTTTTTTTTTTTTTTTAAATAAAACTACTATTTTCTTTAATAATAGTGCTAGGACAATATCAGGGACCAACGATACTGAAGGAAGAAGTCCAAGCTGCTCTGAAGGCATTGGTGAAAACAAGGTTCCAGGAATTGATGGAATATTAATTGAGATGTTTCAACAAACAGATGCAGCCCTGGAGGTGCTCACTCGTCTATGCCAAGAAATAATGACGAGAGCTTCCTGGCCAACTGACCGAAGAGATCCATATGTATGCCTAGTCCCAAGAAAAGTGATCCAACCGAATGTGGAAATTATAGAACAATATCATTAATATCACACGCAAGCAAAATTTTGCTGAAGATCATTCAAAAATGGCTGCAGTGGTATATTGACAGGGAACTTCCAGAAATTCACGCAGGTTTCAGAAAAGGATGTGGAACCAGGGATATCATTGCTGATGTCAGGTGGATCCTGGCTGAAAGCAGAGAATACCGGAAGAATGTTTGCCTGTGTTTTATTGATTATGCAAAGGCATTCAACTGTGTGGATCATAACAAATTATAGATAACATTGTGAAGAATGGGAATTCCAGACCACTTAATTGTGCTCACGAGGAACCTTTACATAGATCAAGAGGCAGTTGTTCAGACAGAACAAGGGGATACTGATTGGTGTAAAGTTAGGAAAGATGTGTGTTAGGGTTGTATTCTTTCACCATACCTATTCAATCTGTATGCTGAGCAAATAATCTGAGAAGCTGGACTATATGAAGAAGAACAAGGCATCAGAGTTGGAGGAAGACTCATTAACAACCTGCGTTATGCAAATGACACAACCTTGCTTGCTGAAAGTGAAGAGGACTTGAAGCACTTGCTAATGAAGATCAAAGACCACAGCCTTTGGTATGGATTGCACCTCAACATAAGGAAAACAAAAATCCTCACAACTGGACCAATGAGCAACATCATGATAAACGGAGAAAAGATTGAAGTTGTCAAGAATTTCGTTTTACTTGGATCCACAATCAACAGCCATGGAAGCAGCAGTCAAGAAATCAAAAGACCCATTGCATTGGGTAAATCCTCTGCAAATGACCTCTTTAATGTGTTAAAGAGCAAAGATATCACCCTGAAGACTAAGGTGCTCCTGACCCAAGCCATGGTATTTTCAATCACATCATATGCATGTGAAAGCTTGACAATGAATAAGGAAGACCGAAGAAGAATTGACTTCTTTGAATTGTGGTGTTGGCAAAGAATATTGAATATACCACGGACTGCCAAAAGAATGAACAAATCTGTCTTAGAAGTGGTACAACCAGAATGCCCCTTAGAAGCAAGGATAGCTGAGACTGCATCTTACAAACTTTGGACATATTGTCAGGAAGGATCAGTCCCTGGAGAAGGACATCATGCTTGGCAGAGTACAGGGCCAGTGGAAAAGAGGAAGACCCTCAACAAGGTAGATTGACACAGTGGCTGCCACAATGAGCTCAAGCTCAACAACGATTGTAAGGATGACTCAGGACCGGGCAGTGTTTCGTTCTTTTGTGCATAGGGTCACTATGAGTCACAACCGACTCAATGGCACCTAACAATAACAACAACAGGACAATATCCACATGCAAAAGAATGATACTGAACCCGTACCTCACACCACATATGAAAAATAACTCAAAATTGATCAAAGACTTAAATGTAAGAACTAAAATGATAAAACTCCTAGAAGAATGTGTAAGGGTACTACTTCAGAGCCTAGTTTTTAACAATGGGTTTTTAGATACTACACCAAAACCAGTAGAAAAAAAAGACAAAATAGAAAAACTGGATTTCATCAAAATTAAGAATTTTTATTCAACAAAGGACTTGAACAAGAGAGTGAAGTAACAACCTACAGATTGGAGAAAATTTGGGGGAACCAAATGTCAGATAGAGGTTTCATATCCAGAACATGTAAAGAAGTTCTACAATTTAGCAACAAAAATAAAAATAATTAAAGAAATGATCTATTTTGTTTTAGAAATGAAGTCAGTTTTAGTGATGCTGATATTATTAACAAGAAAACTGGGTAGGAGGGAGAAGAGATCGAAGAAGTCTTAACCTTCATCAGCAATATCTTTCTTGTCCAATAATATAAAGGGTTTTTTTTTTTTTTTTTTAGGGTTTTCTTGGCTGTATTTTTTTTTTAATTAATTTTTATTAAGCTTCAAGTGAACATTTACCATTCCAATCAGTCTGTCACATGTAGGTTTACATACATCTTACTCCCTTCTCCCACTTGCTCTCCCCCTATTGAGTCAGCCCTTTCAGTCTCTCGTTTTGTGCCAATTTTGCCGTCGTCCCTCTCTCTCTATCTTCCCATCCCCCCTCCAGTCAAGAGTTGCCAACACACTCTCCAGTGTCCACCTGATTTAAGTAGCTCCCTCTTCATCAGGATCTCTCTCCCCCTCGCTGACCAGTCCTTTTCATGCCTGATGAGTTGTCTTCGGGGATGGTTCCTGTCCTGTGCCATCAGAAGGTCTGGGGAGCATTGCCTCCGGGATTCCTCTAGTCGCAGTCATACCATTAAGTATGGTCTTTTTATGAGAATTTGGGGTCTGTATCCCATTGGTCTCCTGCTCCCTCAGGAGATGTCTGTGGTGCTCCCTGACAGGGCAGACATCGATTGTGGCCGGGCACCAACTAGTTCTTCTGGTCTCAGGATAATGTAGGTCTCTGGTTCATGTGGCCCTTTCTGTCTCTTGGGTTCTTAGTTGTCGTGTGGCCTTGGTGTTCTTCCTTTGCCTTTGCTCCAGGTGGGTTGAGACCAATTGATGTATCTTAGATGGCCACTTGTTGGCATTTAGGACCCCAGATGCCACATTTCAAAGTGGGATGAAGAATGTTTTCATAATAGAATTGTTTTGCCCATTGACTTAGAAGTCCCCTCAAACCATGTTCCCCAGACCCCAGCCCCTGCTCCGCTAACCTTTGAAGCTTTCATTTTATCCTGGAAACCTCTTTGCTTTTAGTCCAGTCCAATTAGACTGACCTTCCTTGTATTGAGTGTTGTCTTTCCCTTCACCCAAAGCAGTCCTTATCTACTAATTGATCAATAAAAAACCCTCTCCCTCCCTCCTCCCTTTCTAACCACAAAAGTATGTGTTCTTCTCCGTTTTTTCTATTTCTCCAGATCTTATAATAGTGGTCTTATACAATATTTGTCCTTTTGCCTCTGACTCATTTCGCTCAGCATAATGCCTTCCAGATTCCTCCATGTTATGAAATGTTTCAGAGATTCGTAACTGTTCTTTATCGATGCGTAGTATTCCATTGTGTGAATATACCACAATTTATTTACCCATTCATCCGCTGATGGACACCTTGGTGGCTTCCAACTTTTTGCTATTGTAAACAGAGCTGCAATAAACATGGGTGTGCATATATCTGTTTGTGTGAAGGCTCTTGTATCTCTAGGGTATATTCCGAGGAGTGGGATTTCTGGGTTGTATGGTAGTTCTATTTCTAACTGTTTAAGATAACGCCAGAGGGATTTCCAAAGTGGTTGTACCATTTTACATTCCCACCAGCAGTGTATGAGAGTTCCAATCTCTCCACAGCCTTTCCAACATTTATTATTTTGTGTTTTTTGGATTAATGCCAGTCTAGTTGGTGTGAGATGGAATCTCATCATAGTTTTAATTTGCATTTCTCTAATGGCTAATGATCGGGAGCATTTTCTCATGTGTCTGTCGGCTGCCTGAATATCTTCTTTAGTGAAATGTGTGTTCATATCCTTTGTCCACTTCTTGATGGGGTTGTTTGTCTTTTTGTGGTTGAGTTTTGACAAAATCATGTAGATTTTAGAGATCAGGCGCTGGTCTGAGATGTCATAGCTGAATATTCTTTCCCAGTCTGTAGGTGGTCTTTTTACTCTTTTGGTGAAGTCTTTAGATGAGCATAGGTGTTTGATTTTTAGGAGCTCCCAGTTATCGGGTTGCTCTTCATCATTTTTGGTAATGTTTTGTATTCTGTTTATGCCCTGTATTAGGGCTCCTAGGGTTGTCCCTATTTTTTCTTCCATGATCTTTATCGTTTTAGTCTTTATGTTTAGGTCTTTGATCCACTTGGAGTTAGTTTTTGTGCATGGTGTGAGGTATGGGTCCTGTTTCATTCTTTTGCAAATGGATATCCAGTTATGCCAGCACCATTTGTTAAAAAGACTATCTTTTCCCCAATTGACTGACACTGGTCCTTTGTCATATATCAGCTGCTCATATGTGGATGGATTTATATCTGGGTTCTCAATTCTGTTCCATTGGTCTATGTGCCTGTTGTTGTACCAGTACCAGGCTGTTTTGACTACTGTAGCTGTATAATAGGTTCTGAAATCAGGTAGAGTGAGGCCTCCCACTTTCTTCTTCTTTTTCAGTAATGCTTTGCTTATCCGGGGCTTCTTTCCCTTCCGTATGAAATTAGTGATTTGTTTCTCTATCCCCTTAAAATATGACATTGGTATTTGGATTGGAAGTGCGTTATATGTATAGATGGCTTTTGGTAGAATAGACATTTTTACTATGTTAAGTCTTCCTATCCATGAGCAGGGTATGTTTTTCCACTTAAGTATGTCCTTTTGAATTTCTTGTAGCAGACTTTTATAGTTTTCTTTGTATAGGTCTTTTACATCCTTGGTAAGATTTATTCCTAAGTATTTTATCTTCTTGGGGGCTACTGTGAATGGTATTGATTTGGTTATTTCCTCTTCGGTGTTCTTTTTGTTGATGTAGAGGAATCCAAGTGATTTTTGTATGTTTATTTTATAACCTGAGACTCTTCCAAACTCTTCTATTAGTTTCAGTAGTTTTCTGGAGGATTCCTTAGGGTTTTCCATGTATAGGATCATGTCATCTGCAAATAGTGATAGCTTTACCTCCTCCTTGCCAATCTGGATACCCTTTATTTCTTTGTCTAGCCTAATTGCCCTGGCTAGGACTTCAAGTATGATGTTGAATAAGAGCGGTGATAAAGGGCATCCTTGTCTGGTTCCCGTTCTCAAGGGAAATGCTTTCAGGTTCTCTCCATTTAGAGTGATGTTGGCTGCTGGCTTTGCATAGATGCCCTTTATTATGTTGAGGAATTTTCCTTCAATTCCTATTTTGGTAAGAGTTTTTATCATGAATGGGTGTTGGACTTTGTCAAATGCCTTTTCTGCATCAATTGATAAGATCATGTGGTCCCTTTTATCATTATATAGTGTTCTTCTTTATCCTTTGTGGCAGATTTAAGTCTAAAGTCTATTTTGTCAGAAATTAATATTGCTACTCCTCTTCTTTTTTGCTTATTATTTGCTTGATATATTTTTTACCATCCTTTGAGTTTTAGTTTGTTTGTGTCTCTAAGTCTAAGGTGTGTCTCTTGTAGGCAGCATATAGATGGATCGTGTTTCTTTATCCAGTCCGTGACTCTCTGTCTCTTTATTGGTGCATTTAGTCCATTTACATTCAGCGTAATTATAGATAAATAAGTTTTTAGCGCTGTCATTTTGATTCTTTTTCATGTGGGGTGTTGGCCATTTCATTTTTCCACTTACTTTTTTGTGCTGAGACGGTTTTCTTAGTAGATCGTGAGATCCTCATTCTCATAATGTTTAACTTTATGTTAGTTGAGTCGTTACGTTTTTCTTGGCTTTTTTCTTGAGTTATGGAATTGATATTCCTTTTTGTGGTTACCTTATTATTTACCCCTATTTTTCTAAGTAAAAACCTAACTTGTATCGTTCTATATCGCCTTGTATCACTCTCCATCTGGCAGTTCAATGCCTCCTATATTTAGTCCCTCTTTTTGATTATCGTGATCGTTTATTTATTGATTTCCATGATTCCCTGTTATGGGTATTATTTTGTTTGTTTATTTATTTTTTAGAATTAATCTTAATTTGTTTGTTTTTGTGCTTTCCCTATTTGAGTTGCGTTGATATCAGGACGTTCTGTTTTGTGACCTTGTATTGTGCTGGTACCTGATATTATAGGTCATCAGGCCAAACAATCTCCTTTAGCATTTCTTGCAGTCTTGGTTTAGTTTTTGGAAATCCTCTAAACTTGTGTTTATCTGTAAATATCTTAATTTCTCCTTCATATTTCAGAGAGAGTTTTGCTGGATATATGATCCTTGGTTGGCAGTTTTTCTCCTTCAGTGCTCTGTATACGTTGTCCCATTCCCTTCTTGCCTGCATGGTTTCTGCTGAGTAGTCTGAACTTATTCTTATTGATTCTGCCTTGAAGGATACCTTTCTTTTCTCCCTGGCTGCTTTTAAAATTTTCTGTTTGTCTTTGGTTTTGGCAAGTTTGATGATAATATGTCTTGGTGTTTTTCTTTTTGGATCAATCTTAAATGGGGTTCGATGAACATCTTGGATAGATATCCTTTCGTCTTTCATGATGTCAGGGAAGTTTTGTGTCAGGAGTTCTTCAACTATTTTCTCTGTGTTTTCTGTCCCCCCTCCCTGTTCTGGGACTCCAATCACTCACAAGTTATCCTTCTTGATAGAGTCCCACATGATTTTTAGGATTTGTTCATTTTTTAAAATTCTTTTATCTGATTTTTTTTCAGCTATGTTGGGGTTGATTCCCTGGTCCTCCAGAAGTCCCAGTCTACATTGTAATTGCTCGAGTCTGCTCCTCTGACTTCCTATTGCGTTGTCTAATTCTGTAATTTTATTGTTAATCTTTTGGATTTCTACATGCTGTCTCTCTATGGATTCTTGCAACTTATTAATTTTTCCACTATGTTCTTGAATAATCTTTTTGAGTTCTTCAACAGTTTTATCAGTGTGTTCCTTGGCTTTTTCTGCAGTTAGCCTAATTTCATCTGTGATGTCTTGAAGCATTCTGTAAATTAGTTTTTTATATTCTGTATCTGATAATTCCAGGATTGTATCTTCATTTGGGAAAGATTTTGATTCTTTTGTTTGGGGGGGTTGGAGAAGCTGTCATGGTCTGCTTCTTTACGTGGTTTGATATGGACTGCTGTCTCCAAGCCATCACTGGGAAACTAGTTTTTCCAGCTAATCAGCTAAAAAAAAATGCAGTCAGATCCCTATCTGAATTCTCCCTCTGGCTCAGGGTATTCGGATGTTAATGGAGCCGCCTGGGGAGGGTGGGGGAGGGATCAGAGAGCTAGGAGTGTAGCACCTCAGAATATAGAGCTGATTCCCTCATTCACGCTTCGCCCGCGCCTGCCAATATCCCGGCGGGACGGCTCCCCAGCTGGGACGCTGCTCTCCCCGCTCCAAGACCAGTCACTTCCTTTCGGGGACTTCTCCCTCCGGCGTGCAGCTCCGCTCGCGTGAACTGGGTGGGCGTGCCCGCACGAACGGCTGGGCCTGCCCCTGGGGTCAATTCAGGGAAATATAACTGGTCCCCGCGCTCAAGCTCCACCCGCGCCCGCCACCATCCCAGTGGGACAGCTCCCCCACTGGGACGCTGCTCTCCCCGCTCCGAGAGCAGTCACTTCCTCCCAGGGACTTCTCCATCCGGTGCACCGCACCGCTCGCGCAAACTGGGTGGGCGTCGCCTGCACAAATGTCTGGGCCAGACCCAGGGGTCACTTTAGGGAAATATAGCTGATCCCCACGCTTGCGCCACTCCTGTTTCCCGCCAAACTTCCTGCGGGACGGCTCCCCGGCTGGGACGCTGCTCTCCCCGCTCCGAGACCTGTCACTTCCTCCCGGGGACTTCTCCCTCCAGTGCGCCAAACCGCTCGAGCAAACTGGGTGGGCCTCACCCGCACGAACGGCTGGGCCCGCCCCCGGGGTCGCTTTAGGGAAATATGGCTGATCCCCACGCTCGTGCCATGCCCGCTTCCCGCCAAACTGCTGGCGGGACGGCTCCCCGTCTGGGACGCTGCTCTCCCCGCTCCAAGATCAGTCACTGCCTCCCGGGTGCTTCTCTTACCGGCTGTGCCGCTACGCCACCTGCGCCAACCAGCTAGGCTCCCTCCCGGGATGAGTTCGGGGTGTAGGGCTGGGCCCCTTGTCTGTGCCGTCTGCCCCTCTGGGCTCTGCCCCAGATCGGGCTCCGAAGGTCACCTGCCTGGTACGCTGGCTCCTGGTTCTGAAAACGATTGCTGTCTGCCCGTATTTGTTCCTTCTCCGTCTCTAAGTCTGTGTTTGTTGTTCAGAGTTCGTAGATTGTTATGTATGTGATCGATTCACTTGTTTTTCCCAGTCTTTGTTGCAAGAGGGATCCACAGTAGCGTCCACCTAGTCCGCCATCTTGGCCCCGCCTGTAAAGGGTTTTGATAGATGGCATATAAGGTCACTTGTAGTGCTCAACTTTTATGTTTCTACATGTTTCTAACTATAATAATTTATCTTTATATACAAATTTGCATTTTATGAAGATATTTATATGTTCATTTTATATGGAGTCATATACATTCAAAATCTGGCATTTTTGTTTTTTTGGTATGTTTTATTCTTCTCACTCTACATCTGTTTTACCTCCCAATTGTCTTCCTCCATTTCTTTATCTTTCCAAGTATACAGCACGCCTTCTCCGTGTTTGTCAGTCCTGGCATTGGGTAAGATCATTGTACACAGGAAATTCTTACTGTCTTCCTTCTGGAGTCCCTGGGTAGTGCAAAGAGTTAAAGTGTTAATGCAATTGGCTGCTAAACTAAACGTTGGAGGTTCAAGTCCACCCAGAGGCACCTTGAAAGAAAGGCCTGGTTATCTACTTCTGAAAAATCAGTCATTGAAAACCCTACATGTCACAGTTCTACTGTAACACACTCGGGGTCGCCATGATTTGGAATTGACTCTACAGCAACTGGTTTTTGGCCTTTTTTCTGTTAGGAAAACACCAATGACTTTCACTTCAACAAACCTGCTGGGAATATATGAGGCGTTTCTGTTCTAAGTATGATTGAGAAATGATTTAAGTACAAATGTTATTTTATAAGTGAGGCTGAATGTGGGCTTTTCCTTGTTCACAGCCAGGTATACACACGAGTCCTATATTATTTTTTACAATGAAAACAAAAGATAAAGACAGTAGAAATCATAGAAATGTAATGTTTGTAAAGAATAGAAGGGTTAATTTTGTACTGTTTTAAACAATTTGATATTGTCCCTTATTTTTATTATTTTTTATTAAATTCTGTCTGAATTTTATTTATTTTATTATGCCGTTTCTGAGTGAAATGTTAAGTCCAGAATCAGGCCTAGAATCAATTTTGTATTGTTAGTTGACTGAAAGTCACTTCCATACTGAATATTTATTTGGGATTTGTTGTCTCCTACAATATAAATGTTTCTTCTTATTGTTATTGTTCACACTGTAGAAAGGCCATCTTTTTTGCAGAGGTATTATTCTACCTTAGAGTTAGGAAATTATCCACATTGTATTATTATCAAGATTTGTCACTGGCTTGGCTCAGTTAATTTCTGCACTACTTTTGAATTATTTTTCTCTTTACTAGTTTTCCGAAATTTTAGCAACTTCTCTTTGCACTTTGAAATTAGGATAGGGCATAAGTTAACATCAATTTTAACCATTAAATAAATTTAAAAGGATGTTATGTTTTGAGTGCAAATACTCTCTCACTCTTGTTTGCCAAGTCCTGTGTCTACGTTTCTCTTATACCCATACAGCTTCTACTCTATTCTTACTTTCTCTTCCAGACTCCCTTTACCTGTATGTGTCATTACAGTGAATATCCAGACTATCTCTGACTTCAGTTTTTCCTTCCCAATCAAAGTATAGCTGCTGGATTAACACTCCTGAGTACTCTACCTATTAGAAAACCTCCAATGACTCACTATTTCCAAATAAATGAAAGTTATACAACATAGCTTGATATGGAAGCCTCAGGTATATCTTTTTTTCTCTCTCTCATTCTCCTTCATATTGCCCCCAAAATTAGTAAAGCCGGATTAGCTATACTAATTATAATATCTTTGTATATTTTGTGTACTTTTCTCTCTCCATTTCTTTGTTCAAATTCATCCCTTTGCCTGGTCAAGTTCCCTCCTTCCATGTCTATTTGCCCAAATTATAACTATATTTGGGGCCCAGATAACACATGGTCCCTCAAGCTGGCTATATCTTTCAATTGTCTCCCCTTCTATAGGGCTTTAAATATATTTTTCTTATTAACACTTAGTACTTTCTGTATTGTGTATTAATTACTATGTACACAAGTACTTTCTTCTGGGAGACCATAAGATCCTAGAAGATAGATTTTGTGTTTGGTATTGAGAAATACTTCTTTTGTTATCTTCTAAAGTGCCCAGGTGCTCAATAAATACCTGACTGAATAATAAATATCTGAGACACTCTGGGGTGATGGATAAAAAAAACAAATGAGGAAGTAAAAAACAAAAACAAAGAAAAAAACCAAATCCGTTGCCACTGAGTTGATTCTGACTCATAGTGACACTGTACGACAGAGTAGAACTGCGCCATAGGGTTTCAAAGGAGTGGCTGGTGGATTCAAATTGCCAACCTTTTGGTTAGCAGCCAAACTCTACCACTGAGCCACCAGGGCTCCAAATGAAGAAGGGCATCCTGAAATGGGGCACTTAAGAGGTTTTGAGCTGATGATCTTGCTTTTCTCTTTGAAGCAGTTATGAGATCATTACTATTGAGAAAGAAGGATGGGAAAAGAGGAAGAGGCTTCAAGTGAAACCTGATCATTTTTAAGAACAGATGTAGCTTGTGGCCATGTTGCATTTAATAAGGGAACAACGGTCAATGCTGCTTTCCAGTGTGGTTAGGGAAGAGCTGGAAACTGAAATTGGCTTCTAGTCCAATAACATTTAGCTGCTAAGGCTCAGAAGTTGAGGCAGAGCATGATGGAAGAAATCTGTAATTCCTATTAAAACTGTTTTACCATACAGAAAAATAGCCTTTGTGAAGATTTAAAATAACAGGCAGATCATGTAGGGGAATGTAAGCAGCGCCTACAAGATTATAAATGATAACATAAAAAAAAAAATCAAGTACTCACAGTCATCAAGCAGGCACTGGAGACTGAATTTGACAGTGTGGCTTTATATGGCTTTTTGCCCCTTTGAACCTGGAAAGGTGTCTGGAAGTATAATGAACCAGATTAAATAATGATCCTTACAAGAACACCTTTAAGCAGGGCAGAGAATTTTCTTTTCTGGAGAATCAAGGCACAGTGTGATAAACTGTGTCTCACTATTTCCTCCTAAAAAAACCCAAATCCGCTGCCATCAAGATGATTCCGACTCACCGCGACTCTAAGAACAATATATTATGTTTCAGTTGATTTCCATCTTGGATTTGCATGTGTATGGAGCTTAGGGGAACAGTGGTTATTGACGGACAGATGAAGGATGAGACTATCTTGGCCAATCATTGTGAGGAAGCAAATAGATGAATCTAATTCTTCTGTCATGCAGGTGAGTAGTTTCCAGCTGATCTATCTTCAGATTAAGTTACTTACTTAAGAGAACACCACAAAGGATGATTGCACAATGACCTGCATTCATGCAAACGTGTACAATGGCTATGTCATTTTGAGAGCTATAGTCAATCCACTTTAAGTTACGAAATTCACGTTTATTGACCTACGTGTACCAGGAACTGCACTGATCTATTGTACACATATCAACTCAATTGATCCTCAAACAATTCAGCTCTCAGAGAAATTCCGTGTTTTATAAACAAGGGAATTTGGAAAGAATGCAAAGCATGGAGGAAAGGACAATTTTGTTATTGTTGTTGTTAGTTGTCATCAAGTCAGCTCTTACTCATGGCAACCTCAAAATGTACAACAGAATTAAATCTTTTCTGGTCCTTCGTCATTTTCACTTTCATGCTAAAGTCCATTGTGGTGGTCTCTATGTATTTTTAGTGCCTTTCTCTCTTTTTTCAACCCAGAAGGCTCATTTTCTAGAATTGTACTGGGCAATATTCTATGGTGACCCATACAGTTTTCACTGGCTAATTTTCAAAAGTAGATTACCAGGCCTTTCTTCTTAGTCTGGAAGTTCCTCTGAAACCTGTCCACCATGGGTCACCTGCTGGTGTTTGAAATCCTGTTGGCATAGTTTCCAGCATCATAGCAACATGCAAGCCATGACGGTATGACAAACGGACAGCCGGGTGGTGGTTGTTATTATTACCAGTGCTGTATAACATTTGGAGCCCTGGTGGTGCAGTGCTTAAGAGCTCAGATGCTAACCAAAAGGTCGTCTGTTCGAATGCTTCCTCATTCATATTTTCATTTGAAACCTTTTTAATCCAGTGGGGTAGGCACAGCTGGAATCTTGCATTTGAGAAAAATGAGGCAGAGATGTTACCATATTGCCGAAGTCCACACAAAATGTGCAGACTGAACCTCTGTAAACAAACACAGATCCTCTGATTGTTCTATAGCCCCAGTCTGTGCAGCACACCAATGTAACCGAAAGTGAAATACAAAGAGGTGTGCAAAATTGGAGGAAAAAAGCCTGGAAAAAGGCATCCCCACCATGAGGAAAACTTGCCTCTGGATTAGACTCCTTTTGATAGAATATGGTGGTGTTTCCTTATCATCCTCCATTATAAGCCTGAGCCAGGAGACCCCTTAAATGTTGTGCTTTAGGTCTTTGTATCACCTTTAATGGAGTACCTGCATCACACAAACGATTAAGCACTTAGCTACTAATCAAAAGGTTGGTGGTTTGAATCCTTCCAGAAGAAAGGCCTGGTGATAGCCTTCCAAAAAATCAGCTACTGAAAACTTGATGGAGCACAGTTCTACTCTGATACACACGGGGTCACCATGAGTCAGAGTCAACTCAACGGCAATTGACTTGGTTTTACTACTTTTAACTGGGACAGAGGACACTGGGGATCATCTAGAGGATAGGGGCCAGCTTAATCAAAGGAACTTGAATCTCTAACATATACAAGTATGTTAGAGACCCTGGGTATGTTCAGCCTGAGTAATGAAAAGCTTTGCTTAGAAGAATTAGCATTGTATTATAGAAGGAGTAGACATTTGTTCTCCAAGTCCTGTGGGAACGTCCATGACAAACAGATGAAAATCACAGGATATGAGCTTTCATTTTAACCCAAAGAGTAACTTAAAACATATTTTAATTGCTCAGATATGAAAGAGACTTTGTGGTGACAAATCAAGGGAAGGCTGAACTTTATTAGCAATAGCAACTACAATAGCAAGCAACAATATCAGTTGGTATCACTATTACTATTATTGAGGCAATGCTAACTGTGTAAGTTAGAGTTTTATTCACACAGAGAAGGGAGAAACTGGAGGTTAAGTATTTCACCTAAAGACACACAGCTAGCAAATAGCTGAAACAGTCTTATGTGCTGTTGTGAGGTTGGACCAGATGATGCTTTCAACAGTGAGACACTAAAATCCTATGAAACACTGTCTCACTTGAATGTCTCATGAAGAATCAACCTAAGTAGTACCCAGGGTTTGGCAAATAAAGAAGACACAGATGACAATGAAACATTGACTCCTTCGTAAACTGAATGTAGAGAGGAGTGGGTTCAAGAAATTAATACATATAAAGTGATTGATTGCCACCATCTGCCTCCTTTCCCAAAATATGACATGAGAAAACGCACACACTCAAAAAGAATCACTTGTGAGTTATGGAGCCAATGTTTAAGTGGGAGAGAAGATGTTCAACGGAAAGTTTAATAAGTAAAGAACTGGCGAGGAGAGTACCATCTTATGTAATTAGAAAATAAGACAGGGAAAAGCTAGAACAATTTTGAGGTTTATACACTTGATCACTTGATATTTGTTTTTTGACAGTTCTTCATACAGAAAAAAAAAAATTGAAGTGGCCTGCACTAGATGGAAATACAAGAGACCTTTATCCTCAGTAAAATAATAATAATAAAACAAAACAGTTGTTGTTGAGTAGACTGCAACATATGGCGACCTATGTGTGTCAGAGCAGAACTATGCTCCAGAGGGTTTTAATTTCCTTTCTTCCGTGGTGCCTCTGGGTAGACTCGAACAGCCAACCTTTCAGTTCGTACCCAAGTGTGTTAACTGTTTGGACCACCCAGGTCTCCTTGACCTCAGTAAAACTTAAGAAAACACCAAACTTTGACTCCTGATTACATCGAGGAACAGACCCTGGCCCATTGCAGGTCCCATTCCCATCCCCTTGTTCCCTGTGCACACTAATAATAGAAATCAGGAAGTGGCATTGAAGCAGTGATTTTAGAGACTTCAACATTAAGGTCTAGATGATTTAGCAAAAAAGTATACGTCAGTTCCTCAGAGCAATAAAAACGTGTAGTTGTAAGAGCTATGTAAGCTGCAACTCTCAGGCATCTGAGGCTGGCATGTGAAGCCTGGCTGTTCATGGTCAGAATTAGCGTATAGCTTCAGCCACTTATAACACTGCCCCAAATAACAGTGTCCTCAACAAAATCAGATTTCTCTCATGTAAAGTTGAAAGAGAGGCCGTCAGAGGCCCAGGGGGCTTTGTCATTTGGCTCTGCCATGTCTGTGGTGTTCCCTGGTCCTCCTCGTGATCAATCATGATAGTTAACACATCCACTTTCCAGGATGGAGAAGGAGGAAAGGAATGGTATGCCCCTCCACTTTCAGTTGCAGACACCTCTTTAGCCAGATCTTGGCTACATGTCTGCAAGGGAAACTGAGAAATGTAGTCTTCATTCTGAGTGGCCATGTATTCCACCTTAAAACTCTTACTCTGGAAACAAAGAATGGATTAATAAGGTAAGCTAGTGTCTATGGAAACTAGGCCACCATGCGTGTGGTCTCTTTCTTCTTGCTGTCTCTGTATCTCCGTTTTACCACAGTAATTTTCAATAAAGCCACACTTCAGGCATTTTCTAAAAATTGCACATTAGTGTTCTTGCTATGCTGACATTCTCAATGTCTCATGTGGCCATTTTATTAAAGGCGGCGATTGGGGCAGCCCACCTGGGCATGTTTAGCTGTGTAAGCCAGTCATTCTAGTGAAGGAAATGTCTGCATAGGGAAACAGCACCGCTGGAATAGCCCAGGATGGACGCTGACTGATGAGCTCTTACTTTTTTTTTTATTGTGCTTTAGGTGAAAGTTTATGGCTCAAGTTAGTTTCTCATACAAAAATTTATACACACATTCTTATGTGACCCTAGTTGCTATCCCTATAATATGACCACACATTCCTCCTTTCCACCTCGGGTTTCCTGTGTCCTTCCAACCAGCAGAAACTGCCTTCTCATCTCGTCTCCAAACAGGAGCTGCCCATTTAGTCTCAAGTATCTACTTTTTTTTTTTTATCTACTTGACTAAGAAACACACTCTTCATGAGTATCATTTTATGTCTTATAGTCCAGTCTAATCTTTGTCTGAAGAGTTGGCTTCAGGAAAGGTTTTAGCTCTGGATTAACAGTCTGGGGGTCATGTCTTCTGGGGTTCCTCCAGTCTCAGTCAGACCATTAAGTTTGGTCTTTTTACTAGAATTTGAGTTCTGTGCCCCACTTTTCTCCTGTGCCATCAGGGACTCTCTGTTGTGTTCCCTGTCAGGGCGGTCATTGGTAGTAGCCAGGCAACATCTAGCTCTTTCAGTCTCAGGCTGTTGGAGTCTCTGGTTTAAGCAGCCCCTTTTGTCTCTTGGGCTAGTATTTTCATTGTGTCTTTGGAGTTCTTCATTCTTCTCTGCTCCAGGTGGATTGGGACCAATTGGCGCATCTTAGGTGGCCACTTGCTAGCTTTTAAGAACCCAGACGCCACTCACCAAAGTGGGATGAGGAACATTTTCTTAATAAACTTCTTTATGCCAATTGACATCTTTATCCCTTGAAACCATGGGCCCCAGACCCCTGCCCTGCTACAGTGTCCTTTGAAGTGTTTGGCTGTGTTCAGGAAACTTCTTAGTTTTTGGTTTAGTCCAGTGGTGCTGACTTCCCCTGTCAATATAATACAGTTAATATAAAAAAATAGAATGATGTATAGTCATATCGGGAAATATTTGTAATAGGAAAGAGAGAAAAATGTTGGAATTATCTTTTGGGCATTTGCTATGTGCTGGGAGATGCTTTTTTTATATATATATAACTTATTGTGCTTTAAGTGAAAGTTTACAAATCAAGTCAGTCTCTCATACAAAAACTTATACACACCTTGCTATGTACTCCTAGTTGCTCTTCCCATAATGAGACGGCACACTCCTCCTCTCCACCATGTACTTCCCACATCCATTCAACCAGATCCTGTCCCCTGTGCCTTTTCATCTCACCTCCAGACAGGAGCTGCCCACACAGGCTCCTGTGTCTGCTTGAGCCAAGAAACTCACTCCTCACCAGTATCATTTTCTGTCTTATAGTCTAGTCCCATCCCTGTTTGAAGAGTGGGCTTTGGGAATGGTCCCAGTCTTGGGCCAACAGAGGGCCCAGGGACCATGACCACCCTGGTCCCTCCAGTCTCAGTCAGACCGTTAAGTCTGGTCTTTTTTATGAGAGTTTGTGCTCTGCATCCCACTGTTCTGCTCCATCAGGTATTCTCTGTTGTGTTCCCTGTCAGGGCGGTCGTTGGTGGTAGTTGGGCACCATCCAGTTTTTCTGGTCTCAGGATGATGTAGTCTCTGGTTTATGTGGCCCTTTCTGTCTACTGGGCTCATATTTACCTTGTTTTTGGTGTTCTTCATTCTCCTTTGCTCCTTTGATGCATCTCACATGGCCACTTGCTGGTGTTTAGGACCATAGATACCACTCACCAAAGTGGGGTACAGAACATTTTCTTAATACATTTTGTTATGCCAGTTGACCTAGATGTCCCCTGAAACCATGGTGCCCAGACCCGCATGCCTGCTACTCTGGCCTTCTAAGCACTTGGTTGTATTCAGGAAACTTTTAGCTTTTGGTTTAGTCCTGTTGTGCTGACCTCCTCTGTATTGTGTTGTTTTTCCCTTCACCTAAAATAGTTCTGATGAGCTCTTACTTTTATCGACTACACTGCACCAAAACCCATTGTCCTCAAGTTGATTCTGACTCATGGTGACCCCGTGTGTCCCTGGGTAGTGCAAACGGTTTGCAATGGGCTGCTAACCTAAAGGATGGTGGTTCAAAACCACCCACTGTGGCAGTGAAAGAAAGGCCTTATGATCTACTTCTGTAAAGATTATAGCCAAGTATATCCTATGGTCAGCCCCCTGCGTTTGCTGGGAATCAAACCCTGGTCAACTGCTTGGAAGGCAGCTATGCTCACCACTATACCACCAAAGCCGAAGGTGCAGTAATTAAGCTATAGCTTCTAATTGAAAGTTTGGTGGTTCGAACCCACCACCCACTCTTGGGGAGAAAGATGTGGCAATTTACTTCTATAAAGATTATAGCCTTGGAAACCTTATGGGGACAGCTCTACTGTCCAATAGGGTCACTATGAGTCAGAATCTACTCAATGGTGACAGGTTTTCCATAAAGACAGATGTTTAAGGAACCCTTGTGGTGCAGTGGTTAAGCCCTTGGCTGCTAACCGAAAGGTGCACTGTTCAAATCCATCAGCTGCTCCATGGAGAAAGATGTAGCAATCTGCTTACGAAAAGAGTCCCCCATTGCCATCAGGTTGTGTCTATAAAGATTACAGTCTTGGAAACCCTATTGGGGGAGTTCTACTCTATCCTATAGGGTCACTATGAGTCTGAATTGACTCGACGACAATGGGTTTTAAACCCTATGAAGCAGTTCTACTCCGTAACACATGGTGATGCCATGAGAAGACTACATTAGACAAGTTGATTTTTTTTGAAGGTGAGGTCATTGGGTTTACGGAAATTTGATGCTTTAATTAGGGAGCTGACAAAGTAAATTTTGCCCCATGTAGGCAAACCAAAAAGGCTTTTTATGATGTAATCATTAAGTAATCAAAGTCTCAATGATAACTGATTATAGCTAGACATAGATGGATAGAGAGAGATAGCTGCCATCAAGTTGACTCCAACTCATGACAATCTATGTACAACAGAACAAACAGTACCTGGTCCTGCATCGTCCTCATGATTGCTGCTTTGTTTGAGCCCAATATTGTAGCTATTGTACCAGTCCCTCTGACCAAGTGTATCCTTCACTCTCATGGGGCATCTACTTCACCAAATGGAGGGCCAGCAATTGGTCCTTCCTGATGATGTGTCCAAAGCAAGCGAATCAGACAATGTTCTGTGCTGATCCATAAGGTTCCCATTGGCTAAATTTCAGAAGTCGATCAGCGGGCCTCTTTTCCTAGAATAATAAGACTTATTGGATAATTACTAGAAGACAAGAAAGGAAGATATAAAAATGCTGAGATGAAAGATCCAGCATTAGTTGGAGGGGGGGAAAAAAAACAGTGAAAAATACAGCAATAATAAAAATAAGGAAAAAAGTGGTTCACTGAAGAATCTGAGATAGGCAAGAATACCAGAATATTCTCTAGAGACGTCAACCTAATAGGGCCACTGATGAACTGACAGGAATCCTTGGGTGGCACAAATGGTTAACATTCTCAGCTACTAACACAAAGATTGATGGTTTGAATCTACCCAGAGGTACCTGGGAAGAAAGGCCTGGCACTCTACTTCCATAAGGTCATAGCCATTAAAACCCCTATGGAGCACAGTTCTACTCTGACACACATGGGGTCAACATGAGCCAGAGTCGACTCTACAACTGGATATATACAAATGAACTGGCATTCTATTCTGTACGCTTCACAATATTTTTATGTTGTTTTATTTCATCCTTAATAAATAAGAATATTTTTATTCTGAACAAGGGTTCATCCTGAGTGCCACCAGTCTTTGGCAATTATATTAAGCAGCATTTCTGGGAGAGCATTACATTTCACGATGACGTGATCAAAGGTTATGGATTTTTTTTTTTCCTTGACTCTCATTTATATCTCAGAACATTTAGAAAGAACTCTTTTCTTTCCTGAGCAGCAAAAACACCTGAGAAAATAGACCACTTGATTTTTACACGAGTCTTTCCAACTATTTTGCAGCAGCTGACATTTTATTAAACTTGGATTTACTATAAAGGAACTTTTTAAAAATTCATGCGAAGATGGCTGTCACTCTGCGTGCATTCATGTGTGCACGTTATAGACGTGCTTCATGTGCGAAGGTGTAGACACCACACAAGACAGACGTTTGCCTAATTATTACTTAACAACTGTCACACACAAACTTTGCTGAATATATGTAAAAGTGTTGGTTTTGCATGTTGTCTAGTTAGTTGATCTTTGTGTGAATTATAGGAAAAATTTATTCTATTATGACATTTGAAGAAAACCAAGAGTTTCAAGTTTAAAGTTTTGAGTTTGAAGTTCAAAGAATCAGGGTGAAAGCCACATTTGCCTCCAGTTATTTGTATTTTAAATCAGCTGTAACATATATAATATTTCCTGATGAGTTTTTCCAATAAACACTAATTAAGATTTTCTTTTTCCAGTAGAAAATAACAAATGTTGACAAGGATGTGGGGAAACTGGAATCTTTATCCATTGTTGGTGGGAATACAAAATGGTATAGCTTTTGTAGAAAACAGTGTGGCAGCACTTCAAAAAATTAAAAACAGAACTATCATATGACTCAGCAATTCCACTGCTAGGAGTATACCCAAGGGACTTGAAAGCTGCAACATGAACAGATATATGTACACCAATGTTCCCATGCAGTACTATCCACAATAGCCAAAATGTGGAAACAACCTAAATGCCCATTAACTAATGAATAATAATAAAAAAAAAAATGAATAGATAAACAAAAAGTGGTATATACATATGATGGAATACTACTCAGCCAGAAAGGGAAATGAAGTTCTGATACGTGCTACAACATGGATGGAGCTTGAGGACACCATGCTGAGTGAAATAAGTCAACCGCAAAAGGACAAATATCAAATGACCAAACTTATATAACACGACAAGAACAGGTAAATGTATAGAGACCAAAGTTTACTAGTGCTCATCAGGGTGGGACAAAGGGGGGAAAAGGCAGGGTGGTTATTGGTTCTGGAGTGCAGAATTTCTGTTTGCAGTGATGAAAAATTCTCATTGAATAATAGTAAGAGTTGCACAGCCGATTAATGTAATTGATGTCAATAACTTGTACACCTATAAAAAGTTGAGTTGACAAAACGTGTGTGATATATATATTCACAACAACAACAAAAGAACAGCTGCTGAGGCTGATTATGTACAACCAAACACCTTGTGGGATTTGTTTTCTTGGTTTGAAGGTTTAGGGTCACGGTTTCGTGTGACATCAAAGTTAGTTGGCCTAATAATCATTTTTTTTTTTTTTTTTAGTGTTTCTAGTAGTCTATCGCCCAGTTCACTGCATAGTTCCTGGGCTATTAAAAGCTTGCAAATGGCTATCCAAGTTACATCAATCGGTTTCTATTTGCCAGGAACAACAAAGGAAGAAGGAGTGTTGAGAACAGGAGGAAGAGATGGAATGTACACCTAATTGCCTCCATCAACAGCTGCCTCTTCGCCATGAGACCAGAAGTACTGGATGATGCCCAGCTACCATTATCAAATGTTTTGATCAAAGGTACTATAGAAGAATCCTGATCAAAAAGGGGAAAATGTGGAAAAGAAATTCTAAGTTTTCGTGGAATCTAGACTTTCTGGAGCCATGGAGCTTGGATGAACTACTAAAGCTATTGCCCTGAGATAATTTTTTTAAATAATTTTTATTGTGCTTTAAGTGAAAGTTTACAAATCAAGTCAGTCTCTCACATATAAGCTTATATACACCTTACTACATACTCCCATTTACTCTCCCCCTAATGAGTCAGCCCGCTCCCTCCTTCCAGTCTCTCATTTCGTGACCGTTTTGCCAGTTTCTAACCTTCCCTACCTTCCCATCTCCCCTCCAGACAGGAGATACCAATACAGTCTCAAGTGTCCACCTGATAAAAGTAGCTCACTCTTCATCAGAATCTCTCTCCAACTCATTGTCCAGTTTCTTCCATGTCTGATGAGTAGTCTTCGGGAATGATTCCTGTCCTGGGCCAACAGAAAGTTTGGGGACCATGACCACCAGGATTCTTCTGGTCTCAGTCAGACCATTAAGTCTGGCCTTTTTATGAGAATTTGGGGTCTCCATCCCACTGTTCTCCTGCTCCCTCAGGAGTTCTCTGTTGTGCTCCCTGTCAGGGGAGTCATCGGTTGTGGCTGGGCACCACCTAGTTCTTCTGGTCTCAGGATGATGTAAGTCTCTAGTTCATGTGGCCCTTTCTGTCTCTTGGGGTCACAGTTATCGTATGACCTTGGTGTTCTTCATTCTCCTTTGATCCATGTGGGTTGAGACCAATTGATGCCTCTTAGATGGCCACTTGTTAGCATTTAATACCCCAGACACCACACTTCAAAGTGGGATGCAGAATGTTTTCATAATAGAGTTTCTTATGCCAATTGACTTAGTAGCCCCCTGAAGCCATAGTCCCCAAACCCCCACCCTTGCTCTGCTGACCTTTGAAGCATTCAGTTTATCCCAGAAACTTCTTTGCTTTTGGTCCAGTCCAGCTGAGCTGACCTTCCCTGTATTGAGTATAGTCCTTCCCTTCATCTAAAGTAGTTCTTATCTACTAACTAATCAGTAAAAAAACCCTCTCCCACCCTCCCTCCCTCCCCCCTTCTCGTAACCACAAAAGTATGTGTTCTTCTCAATTTATACTATTTCTCAAAAACTTTTAATAGTGGTCTTATACAGTATTTGTCCTTTTGCATCTAATTTCACTCAGCGTAATGTCTTCCAGGTTCCTCCATGTTATGAAATGTTTCACAGATTCGTCACTGTTCTTTATCGATGCGTAGTATTCCATTGTGTGAATGTACCATAATTATTTAACCATTCATCCATTGATGGACACCTTGGTTGCTTCCACCTTTTTGCTATTGTAAACAGTGCTGCAATAAACATGGGTGTGCATATATCTGTTCGTGTAAAGGCTGTTACTTCTCTAGGGTATATTCCGAGGAGTGGGATTTCTGGGTTGTATGATAGTTCTAAATCTAACTTTTTAAGAAAATGCCAGATAGATTTCCAAAGTGGTTGTACCATTTTACATTCCCACCAGCAGTGTATAAGAGTTTGAATCTCTCTGCAGCCCCTCCAACATTTATTGTTTTGTGTTTTTTGGATTAATGCCAGCCTTGTTGGAGTGAGATGGAATATCATTGTAGTTTTAATTTGCATTTCTCTAATGGCTAATGATCGAGAGCATTTTCTCATGTATCTGTTAGCTGCCTGAATATCTTCTTTAGTGAAGTGTGTGTTCATATCCTTTGCCCACTTTTTGATTGCGTTGTTTGTCTTTTGTGGTCGAGTTCTAACAGAATCATGTAGATTTTAGAGATCAGGCGATGGTCAGAGAGATGTCATAGCTGAAAATTTTTTCCCAATCTGTAGGTGGTCTTTTCACTCTTTTGGTGAAGTCTTTAGATGAGCATAGGTGTTTGAGTTTTAGGAGCTCCCAGTTATCTGGTTTCTCTTCGTCATTTTCAGTAATGTTTTGTATTCTATTTATGCCTTGTATTAGGGCTCCTAACGTTGTCCCTATTTTTTTCTTCCATGATCTTTATCATTTTAGTCTTTATGTTTAGGTCTTTGATCCACTTGGAGTTAGTTTTTGTGCATGGTGTGAGGTATGGGTCCTGTTTCATTTTTTTGCAAATGGATATCCAGTTATGCCAGCACCATTTGTTAAAAAGACAATCTTTTCCCCAATTAACTGACACTGGGGCTTTGTCAAATACCAGCTGCTCATATGTGGATGGATTTATATCTGGGTTCTCAATTCTGTTCCATTGGTCTCTGTGCCTGTTGATGTACCAGTACCAGGCTGTTTTGACTACTGTGGCTGTATAATAAGTTCTAAAATCAGGTAGAGTGAGGCCTCCCACTTTCTTCTTCTTTTTCAGTAGTGCTTTACTTATCCGAGGCTTCTTTCCCTTCATATGAAGGTGGTGATTTGTTTCTCCATCTTTAAAAAATGTCATTGGAATTTGGATCGGAAGTGCATTGTATGTATAGGTGGCTCTTGGTAGAATAGACATTTTTACTATGTTAAGTTTTCCTATCCATGAGCAAGGTATGTTTTTCCACTTATGCAGGTCCCTTTTAGTTTCTTGCACTAGTACTGTGTAGTTTTCTTTGTATAGGTCTTTTACATCTTTGGTAAGATTTATTCCTAAGTATTTTATCTTCTTGGGGGCTACTGTGAATGGTATTGATTTGGTGATTTCCTCTTCGATGTTCTTTTTGTTGATGTAGAGGAATCCAAGTGATTTTTGTATGTTTATCTTGTAACCTGAGACTCTGCCGAACTCTTCTATTAGTTTCAGTAGTTTTCTGGAGGATTCCTTAGGGTTTTCTGTGTATAAGATCATGTCATCTGCAAATAGAGATAATTTTCCTTCTTCCTTGCCAATCCGGATGCCCTTTATTTCTTTGTCTAGCCTAGTTGCTCTGGCTAGGACCTCTAGCACAATGTTGAATAAGAGCTGTGATAAAGGGCATCCTTGTCTGGTTCCTGTTCTCAAGGGAAATGCTTTCAGGCTCTCTCCGTTGAGAATGATGTTGGCTGTTGGCTTTGTATAAAAAAAAAAAAAGTTGGCTTTGTATAGATGCCCTTTATTATGTTGAGGAATTTTCCTTCAATTCCTATTTTGCTGAGAGTTTTTATCATGAATGGGTGTTGGACTTTGTCAAATGCCTTTTCTGCATCAATTGATAAGATCACGTGGTTTTTGTCTTTTGTTTTATTTATACCGTGGATTACCTTAATGGTTTTTCTAATATGAAACCAACCTTGCATATCTGGTATAAATCCCACTTGGTCGTGGTGAATTATTTTTTTAATATGTTGTTGAATTCTATTGGCTAGAATTTTGTTGAGGATTTTTGCATCAATGTTCATGAGGGATATAGGTCTGTAATTTTCTTTTTTTGTAATGTCTTTACCTGGTTTTGGTATCAGGGAGATGGTGGCTTCACAGAATGAGTTGGGTAGTATTCCGTCATTTTCTATGCTTTGAAATACCTTTAGTAGTAGTGGTGTTAATTCTTCTCTGAAAGTTTGGTAGAACTCTGCAGTGAAGCCATCCGGGCCAGGACTCTTTTTTGTTGGAAATTTTTTGATTACCGTTTCAATCTCTTTTTTTGTTATGGGTCTATTTAGTTGTCCTACTTCTGATTGTGTTAATTTAGGTAGGTAGTGTTTGTCTAGGAATTCATCCATTTCTTCTGGGTTTGCAAATTTGTTACAGTACAATTTTTCACAATAATCTGATATGATTCTTTTAATTTCAGTTGGGTCTGTTGTGATATGGCCCATCTCATCTCTTATTCGGGTTATTCGTTTCCTTTCCTGTATTTCTTCAGTCAATCTGGCCAATGGTTTATCAATTTTGTTAATTTTTTCAAAGAACCAGCTTTTGGCTTTGTTAATTCTTTCAATTGTTTTTCTGTTCTCTATTTCATTTTTTTTTTTTATTTCATTTAGTTCAGCTCTAATTTTTATTATTTGTTTTCTTCTGGTGCCTGATGGATTCTTTTGTTGCTCACTTTCTATTTGTTCAAGTTGGAAAGACAGTTCTCTGATTTTGGCTCTTTCTTCTTTTTGTATGTGTGCATTTATCGATATAAATTGACCTCTGAGCAGTTGCTTTTGCCCTGTCCCAGAGGTTTTGATAGGAAGTGTTTTCATTCTCGTTGCATTCTATGAATTTCTTTATTCCCTCCTTAATGTCTTCTATAACCCAGGCTTTTTTGAGCAGGGTATTGTTCAGTTTCCAAGTATTTGATTTCTTTTCCCTGATTTTTCTGTTATTGATTTCCACTTTTATGGCCTTGTGGTTTGAGAAGATGCTTTGTAATATTTTGATGTTTTGAATTCTGCAAAGGTTTGTTTTATGACCTAATATGTGATCTATTCTAGAGAATGTTCCATGTGCACTAGAAAAAAAGTATACTTTGTAGCCGTTGGGTGGAGTGTTCCATATAGGTCTATGAGGTCAAGTTGGTTGATTATAGCAATTAGGTCTTCCGTGTCTCTATTGCTGTATTACTGGAAGTCCTATCCTTCTCCAAAAGTGGTGTGTTGAAGTCTCCTACTATAATTGTGGAGGTGTCTATCTCACTTTTCAGTTTTGTTAAAGTCTGTTTCATGTATCTTGCAGCCCTATCATTGGGTGCATAAATATTTAATACGGTTATATCTTCCTGGTCAATTGTCCCTTTAATCATTATGTAGTGTCCGTCTTTATCCTTTGTGGTGGATTTAACTTTGAAGTCTATTTTTTCAGAAATTAATATTGCTACTCCTGCTGTTTTTCGATTGTTGTTTGCTTGATATATTTTTTTCCATCCTTTGAGTTTTAATTTGTTTGTGTCTCTAAATCTAAGGTGTGTCTCTTGTAGGCAGCATATAGATGGATCGTGATTCTTTATCCAGTCTGAGACTCTCTGTCTCTTTATTCGTGCATTTAGTCCATTTATATCAAGTGTAATTATAGATAAGTATGTGTTTAGTGCTGTCATTTTGATGCCTTTTTATGTGTGTTGTTGACAATTTCATTTTTCCACTTACTTTTTTGTGCTGAGACTTTTTTGTAAATTGTGTGTTCCTCATTTTCATAGTAGTCGAAATTATGTTTGCTGAGTTGTTATGTTTTTCTTGGTTTTTATTTTGCGTTATGGAGTTGTTATACCTCTTTGTGGTTACCTTAATATTCTTAGTAAAAACCTAAGTTGTATCATCCTACATTGCTTTGTTTTCCTTTCCATATGGCAATTCTATGCCTCCTGTATTTAGTCCCTGTTTTTGATTATTGTGATCTTTTACATAATGACTTCAATGATTCCCTGTTTTGAGCATTTTTTTCTTTTTAAAATTATTCTTAATTTGTTTTTCTGATTTCCTTATTTGAGTTGATATCAGGATGTTCTGTTCTGTGACCTGGTGTTGTTATCTGATGTTATTGATTTTCTGACCAAACAACTTCCTTTAGTATTTCTTGTAGCTTTGGTTTGGTTTTTGCAAATTCTCTAAGCTTGTGTTTATCTGTAAATGTTTTAATTTCACCTTCATATTTTTTTTTTATATTTGAGAGAGAGTTTTGCTGGATAAATGATTCTTGGCTGGCAGCTTTTTTCCTTTAGTGCTCTATATATGTCATCCCATTCCCTTCTTGCCTGCATGGTGTCTGCTGAGTAGTCTGAACTTATTCTTATTGATTCTCCTTTTAGAAGACCTTTCTTTTATCCCTGGCTGCTTTTAAAATTTTCTCTTTATCTTTGGCTTTGGCAAGTTTGATGATAATATGTCTTGGTGATTTTCTTTTTGGATCAATCTTAAATGGGGTTCGATGAGCATCTTGGATAGATATCCTTTCGTCTTTCATGATGTCAGGGAAGTTTTCTGCCAACAGATCTTCAACTATTCTCTCTGTGTTTTCTGTTATCCCTCCCCGTTCTGGAACTCCTATCACATGCAAGTTATTCTTCTTGATAGAGTCCCACATGATTCTTAGGGTTTCTTCATTTTTTTTAATTCTTTTATCTGTTTTTTTTTTTTTTTCAGCTATATTGGTGTTAATTCCCTGGTCCTCCAGATCTCCCACTCTGCATTCCAATTGCTCGAGTCTGCTCCTCTGACTTCCTATTGCGTTGTCTAATTCTGTAATTTTATTGTTAATCTTTTGGATTTCTGAATGCTGTCTCTCTATGGATTCTTGCAACTTATTAATTTTTCCACTATGTTCTTGAATAATCTTTTTGAGTTCTTCAACTGCTTTATCAGTGTGTTCCTTGGCTTTTTCTGTAGATTGCCTTATTTCATTTCTGAGGTCATCCCTGATGTCTTGAAGCATTCTGTAAATTAGTTTTTTTATATTCTGTATCTGGCAATTCCGGGATTATATCTTCATTTGGGAAAGATTTTGATTCTTTATTTTGGGGAGTTGTAGAAGCAATCATGGTCTGCTTCTTTATGTGGTTTGATATCGACTGCTGTGTCCTAGCCATCTCTAAGATATTGTATTGATTTAGTCTATATTCGCTCACTGAGTCTTATCTTGTTTTGAATTCTTTCAATATACGTAGATGGGCTACTAGATTGCGCTGTCTTGATTGTTGTAGCCCTTGAATCACTTATGTCCTATTACCAGCTGGTTTGGGCTGTTACCAGATATATAAGCCTAAGAGTCCTTTCACTATTCTTGAGTAGAATCTGATTTTGGGTCATCAAGTGTGTGGTGCAGACTGTCACCTATTGACCTACAGAAGTAGTTGTGATAGTTGTGTGCACCAGATTCTAGTAGCAGCAGGTTTTCACAGTCCAGGGGGGGCACGATGCTGACAGGCTTCCCCCAAGTGCCAGTGAGGTAGGTGTGTCTGTATTCCTAAAGCACTTTGGTGGGTGGGCTCTGCAGCTGTACCTTAGGCCCCCAATGCAAGTACCTCTACAGATTGGTAGGTGTCACCCTCCTTAGACCCCTGAGGCAGGAGGCGAGGTGGTCTGGGGGGAGCTTCAGCCCTCAGTTCCCTGTTGTGGGTCAGTGAGGGCTCTGTTTAATAGGTAGAGATATCAGACCTGGGAAACTTGTCTTTCCAGTAATCTGCTAAAACAATTGCAGTCAGATCTCTATCAGAAATGCCTTTGCATTATAATAGCCACCTTGTTCCCTGTAGGGATGAAAGCCCAAGACTGTGGCTCACATATGCTTGGCTGGAGCTGGTTCTGTGTTTTTAGTCCAATTAGGGAAGGATTTTTGGTCCCTGGGTTTTTTGTAGCTGCTTCTCTCAGGCCAGGAGAATGGGTTAGGAAAAGACCAAAAAAAAAAAAAAGAAAGAAAAACCACAGCGCAGTTTACCCTCTGGCTCAGGAAATTCCAATGTCAATGAAGCTGCCCGGGAAGGGGAGGGGAGGGTTCAGATAAACAGGAGACAGTAGTACCCCAGAATATAGACAAAGTTACTTATCTTGCTTGGGATGACTGTTTTATCTGAGATTTCCAATGGGCACGTAGACTGTGTGCGCTGGCTGGGTAGAGATTGCCTCAGAGGGTCAGGCCCACGTCCCGCGCTTGCGCTGTCTCAGAAGCCATGGTTAGTTCCTCCGTTCCCAGTCCAAAGCCCAGCGCCAAGGGTCCCCAGCTGGGACACCGCACTCCCGGCTCCAAAACCAGTTGCTGCCTCCCGGTGACTTCTCCTCCTGTCAGCTGTGTCACTGTGCTGTCTGCGTGCACTGGCTGGGCTTTCCCCGAAGTCACTTTTGGGGGCTAGGGCTGCTTCCCGTGTTTGTGTGGTCTCAGGATGCCCTGCTCAGCTCCCCTGTGCCCAGCCCAAAGCCCGGCGCCAAGGTTTCCTGACTGGGATGCTGGCTCCAGGCACCGAAAACAGTTGCTGCTTCCCCGTGGTTGTTTGTTCTCAGTCTTTGTCACTCAGGTCAACTCTTTAGATCTGTGTTTGATGGTGAGGGTTCGTAGATTGTCATGTATGTGATCTATTCACTTGTTTTTCCAAGTCTTTGTTGCAAGAGGGATCCGAGGTAGCTTCTACCTAGTCAGCCATCTTGGCCCCGCACTCCTGCTCTTTTTTGATTGCTGTTTGCTTGATATATTTTTTTCCATCCTTTGAGTTTTAGTTTGTTTGTGTCTCTAAGTCTAAGGCATGTCTCTTGTAGGCAGTGTATAGACAGATCATGTTTTTTTTTTATCCATTCTGCCACTCTTTGTCTCTTTATTGGTGCATTTAGTCCATTAACACTCAACATAATTATATAGTGCTGTCATTTTGATGTCCCTTTTTGTGTGTTGTTGACAGCTTCTTTTTCACACTTAATTTTTTGTGCTGAGTAGTTTATCTTTTTATATTGTCTTTTTCTCTTATTCGTTGTTGTTGATTTTGTTTCTGCTGAGTCTCTATTTTTTTCTGGTATTTTATTTTGATGTGTAGGATAGTTAGTCTCCTTTGTAGTTACCTTAATATTTACCCCTAATTTTCTAAGTTTAAACTTAACTTTTGTTTCTTTATATTGCCTTGTCTTCCTTGCCATATGAAAGATCTATGACTGCATTTCTTAGTCACTCTTTATTATGTTAATGTGCTGTTCCTTTACAGAATGACATCACTGTTTCTCTGTTTTGAGCATTTTTTTATCTTGATTTATTTTTGTGATTTTCCTGTCTGTGTTGACATCTGATTGCTCTGTCCAGTGCTCTAATCTTGGTTTGATATCTGATATTATTGATTTTCTAACCAAAGAACTCCCTTTAGTATTTCTTATAGTTTTGGTTTGGTTTTTATGAACACTCTAAACTTCTGTTTATCTGGAAGTGTCCTAATTTCACTTTCATATTTGAGAGACAGTTTTGCTGTATATATGATTCTTGGCTGACAATATTTTTTCCTTCAATGCTTTCTATAAGTCATCCCATTTCCTTCTTTCCTCCATGGTTTCTGCTGAGTAGTCCAAGCTTATTCTTATTGACTGTCCTTTATAGGTGACTTTTTATCCCTAAAAACTCTCTCTTTATCTTTGCTTTTGGCATGTTTGATTATAATATGCCTTGGTGGCTTTCTTTTAAAATCTATCTTATGTGGGTTCGATGAGCATCTTGGATTGATATCTTCTCATCTTTCATGATATCAGGAAAATTTTCTGCCAAAAAATCTTCAACAATTCTTTCTGTATTTTCTGTTATCCCTCCCTGTTCTGGTACTCCAATCACTCATAGGTTATTTCTTTTGATAGAGTCCCACATGATTCTTAAGTTTTCTTCATGTTTTTAAATTCTTTCATCTGATTTTTCTTCAAATGTATTGGTGCCAAGTGCTTTGTCTTCAAGGTCACCAATTGTGCCTTGCACTTGCTCAATTCTGCTCCTCTGACTTTCTATTGAATTGTCTAATTCTGTAATTTTATTATCAGTCTTCTGAATTTCTGATTGTTGTCTACTCTATGTATTCTTGCAGCTTATTAAATTTTTCATTATGTTCTTGAATAACCTTTTAATTTCTTTAACTGTTTTATCTGTGTGTTCCTTGGCTTGTTCTGCGTTTTGCCTGATCTCCTTCCTGATGTCTTGAAGAGTTCTATATAGTAAATTTTTGAATTTTGCATCCAGTAATTCCAGGAAATCACCTTCATCCAAAAGATCCTTTGATTCTCTCTTTTGAGAGTTTGTTGAAGTGATCATGATCTGTTTCTTCATGTGGTTTGATATTGAGTGTTGTCTTTGAGCCATCTATAAGTTATTGTATTAGTTTATTTTATGTTTGCTTACTGTATCATAGCTTCTTGCTTTGTTTTGTTTTGACATGCCCAAATGGGTTGCTAGAGTGAGCTAGCTTGATTATTTCCTCCTTTGGACCTCTGACGTTCTGTCACCAGATGGGTAGAGGTGTTATCAAGTATATGAGCTTATGAGTTCATTCACTTTTCTTGTGTGGATTCAACTCAGGTGTCCAGGTAGCTAGTCATCAAGTGTGTGGTACAGGCTCTGTCCTACAGTCTTAGAGGGACAGGGGTATTTGGTGTAGTTACTGGTGTCTGGTTGCAACAGGGAGTCACTCTCTGAACAAGGCAGGGGGCTGACAACCATCCCTCAAGTGTCTCTGTGGAAAGCACCTACCTGTTCCCTAGAACATATAGGTGGATGGGTTCTGCAGACTGACCATTGGCACTCAATATTTTTGGTTGTAAGGCCTGGGAAGTACCAGTTATCCTTGGACACCTGTCACAAGTGGCTGGGTGACCTGAGTGGAGCCTCCAGTCCTTATGCCCCTGATGTGGGTAGGTGAGGGCTCTGTTTAATAGGTAGAGTGGCTCCAAATATCACACACCCACCTCTCCACTGCACAGCTTAAACAGTTGCAGTCTGCCAGCAAGGGTCTATTCTTCTGAAATAGGCCCACATAGGTCCAGGCAGGGGGGAAAGGTATTCAAAGTCTACAGACCGTTTGTGTCTGGAAAGGAGCCTCTTCTGTCCTAAGCTCTCCAAGTTAGTGGAGCTGACAAATTATCTTTTCCCCCTGTTGTGAATTTATTCCTTCTCCAATCCAGGAGCATGGCTCAGGGTGCTCAAATGTGCCCATCTCAGGCCCAGGGAAATCAACAGCCACTGAAACCAGCTTGGGGGTGGAGGGGCGTGGTAGAATGTATGCAAGTACTTAGTTTTGCTGAGAGCGCCTTTCTTCTCTGGTTCCAGAGCTGTGAGTAGGCTGTGCAGCTGGCTTGTTCTCCCTGAGAAAACTGTGGCTGAATGCTACCACCAGACCGCTGCAGCCACTCCCAGGAATGGTGCCTGAGGTATCCCAGAGATTCAGATCCAGCAACTTCTCTCTCCTTCTGAACTGTCTCTCTCTCCCCTTGCTGCTCAGTACATTTTCTAACTTTGTCTTTCATATTCAGGGCTCCTAGCTTGCCATAAATATAATCGTTTCACTTGATTTTTCAGGTCTTTGTTGTAACAGGGATCACTGGAAGCATCTGGCTATTCCACTATCTTGGCCCCGCTTTCTCTCGGGATACCTTTTGTTGAGAGCTCAATATTATGTTATCCTCAGGACAGAATGAAATACACACACACATCTTTGTCCTTCTCACCAGAAAACACATATTGGAGAGTAATACAAACAGGGAAGGAAAAAGCAGACCCCTTTGGCAAGACACTTGTTTATTGTTACAAAGTGATTTGGATCTAATCCTCTCCCTGCCAGATGACTGCAGCATGCAATAGTGGAAACCAGGGAATTGAAAAAACATATAACAAACCTTACTTCCCACTCCATTGATCAATAGCACCCATGAGATACTTAATATCTGAGTAAAATCTTTGACTGAAAGTCTACTTTTTCTTCTAAAATCAAAAAACAGAAAAGACTTTACCATTTCAATGGTGTTTCAACCCAAAAGCATTGATCCTTGTCTAGGGATAGAATTCCTCAGGCAATTTAAATGTCTCTTTTGAAGTAGTTATTATTTTTATTATTATTACTCCTTCATTTGGAGTCATCTGGGCAGAGTTTCTACATTCTCTTTGCCTCCCTCAGATGGAATAATATTTCTTCAAATTATTTTTTGTTTATTCGCATGGTGAAAATATGATACCAGTATTTGGGAGGTAGAAGGAAACACCACATTGGTTTTCAATGGCTGATTTAATGATTTAAAGGGACCTATGAAAAAAAATTTTTTTTTTGTGGGGCACATGTCCCTGGGTGTCACACAGAATTTGCACTCAGCTACTAACTGAAAGGTTGGTGGTTCAAACCCACCTAGCAGCATCTTGGAATAAAGGCCTAATGATCTGTTTTCACTAATGATCTGTTTTCGTAAAAGTTACAGCGAAGAAAAACCTAGGAGCTCAGATCTACTCTGTAAAACATGGGGTTGTGTGAGTTGGAATTGATTCTGCAGCAACAGGATGTGGGATAAATCTAATCCTGGTTCAAACTGAGTCTGCTTAGCTGGTTTGTAAACTAGCCTAAGGCAAGCACTGTGTGATTTATCGGTTCCTGTTACTTTCTAGGAAACACTGGTGGTGTAGTGGTTAAGTGCTATGGCTGCTAACCAAAAGGTTGGCAGTTCAAATCCACCAGGCACTCCTTGAAACCTCTATGGGGCAGTTCTACTCTGTCCTACAGGGTTGCTATGAGTCGGAATCGACTCGACGGCAGTGGGTTTGGTTTATTTTTTTTTTGGTTACTTTCTAGTGGTTAAGTGCTATGGCTGCTAACCAAAAGGTCAGCAGTTCAAATCCACCAGGCGCTCTTTGGAATCTCTATGGAGCTGATCTACTCTGTCCTATTGGGTCACTATGAGTCGGAATCGACTTGACGGCAACAGCAACGGCAATGGGGTTTACTTTCTAATCATTCATCAGGGGCTGTCCCTACATCATACAGTGTATATATCTGAGAGGGAAGACTAATGATGTAACTTGGATAAATCTAAGAGAAGTGAGGAAATTTTAATTTTCTGTATTGGTCTATACTCACCACCCCACTCCCATACAAATATTAACTGATCAAGAAATTTTTTCATTCAAAATGGAACAAAAATATTTGAGTCTCATGGATTAATTGTAAATTCTCACATCTTGGACTGCCTTCACGAAGAGATGGCTTTCACTGGGAAACTGGTACTTGTTTACGGCAATAAAATGGTGGTAGCCTCAAGTCACCTTTAGGAATTGAGTACATGGAGGCAACTTTCCGTTATTTTATCCCTGAAGTTTGAATAGTTATTCAGAGCTTATAAACTAGTTCACATCTACTTTTATTTTTCAGATCGGAATGTTGAGGCTTAGAAAGGTGAAGTGGCTTACTGTTACGTAAACAATACGCTTCCCAAGAGAGATGTGGTCAGAATCAGTGTATCACTCAGGGAAGTACTCACACAGCAGACGTGCTTGGTCCTGTGCCTAGCAATGGAGGCATAGTGCTGGGCAAGATATTGTCACCTTGCCCTCATCACTGTCGAGTAGATTCTGACTCATAGTGACTCTATGTGCTACAGAGTGGAACTGAACTCCATAGGGTTTTCTTGGCTGTAATATTTATGGGAGCTGATTACCAGATCATTCTTCCACCGAACTTCTAGGTGGGCTCAAGCCATCAACCTTTAAGTTAGCTGCTATTTGCAAACATTTTGTGCCACCCAGGTACCCCCAGGCTCCCTTAAACCGAGTTTTGAGTGATGGGACCATTCATCCTTTCCAGAGGTTGTTTCATGTCTTTTAAGCTTTAGCTATGAGGCAGTGGTGGTTCAGTGGTAGAATCTCACCTCCCATGGGGGAAACCTGGGTTCCATTCCTGGCCAATGCACCTCATGTGCAGTCAAACCCATCTGTCATTGGAGGCTTGAGGGTTTTCAAGATGCTTAATAGGTTTCGGGGGAAGCATCCAGACTAAAAAGACATACTAGGAAGAAAGGACTGGTGATCTACTTCTGAAAATCAGCCAGTGAAAACCCTTGGATCACAAAGGTCCGATCCACTACCAATCATGGGGATGGTGCAGGACTAGTCAGCATTTTCATTCTGTTGTGGGGGCTGGCTCAATGGCAACTAACATCAAGAAGCTTTGGCTTAGCAGGCCAACACACCCATGACCTGGCAGGCAGGCTGCTGAGGCCCTCTGGCTATTCCTAGAGATTGCCCTGCTTTGAGTCAGATCAAGGAGCTTCAGGGTAGAGCCTGCTCAGGACCTCACAAAGACTGCTGTCACAGAAGCAGCATCACAGTGTTTAGGGCCTATGGGAAAATTTGCTCCTTGAATTTCTAGCCCCTGGCCCCAAATATGAGCGGTCACCCTGAGGCTTTTTCCCTTTGTTGATTTTTAGTGGGTGAAGTAATTCACTTGGAATTCCATCACAGGCTGCTCATGGACCTCGGAAGGCAGCATGTGGTATGTGTAGTTAAATTTCTTTTAGAGATGGTGTTTGTCTGTAACTCCCACCTACCTTTCCCAGCACAAATATTAGTCATTATAATTGTGCTCTCTAATATCTTGGACTTTGTATACTGCTTTTTAATTGCCCATTTCCACATCTACTTTTTTTCTTTTAATCACACTCATGTTGTGTGACAAATTGGAGATGGTGGACTGTCTGCTCTTGGAGGGTGGGGGCCTTGTCTGTGTTGCATGCCATGTCCTCAAGGCCTGTGCAGACTTGCTCAGGGTTCCAAAGTAGGTAAGGGTAATGTGGACTTTTGTCATAGTCTTAATTTCCTAGTGCTGCTGTAATAGAAATACCACCAGTGGGTGGTTCAAGCAACAGAAATTTATCTTTTTACAGCTTTGGAAGCTAAAAGTCCAAATCAGGGTCTCAGCCATGTTGATTCCTTCCTTGTCTAGCCTGAGCATTCCTTGGTTCCTTGCCTTGTAGAAGATCCTACCACTGGTCTTTCCCAGTATGTGCTTCTGTCTTCATCTATACTGCTCTTTTTGTAATTCAGACATGATTTGGTTTAGGACATCCTACACTTACATGGCCTCATCAACTTAGAAGAGAAAATCGTATCCCCAAAAAGAGTCACATCCACAGGTATAGGGACTAGGATTCCAACACATATTTTGAGAGGACACAATTCAATCGAGAACAATCACTGACGAGTGAGGAGAAAATAATTACTCTCCAAAGAAGCTGTAGTTCACATCCTTTTTCATTTTACTTTGATTTTGCTTGCACACTTCCCTGCTGTCTTCTTTCTCAGAGTGATTCTGCAGAGACCAGCCATGGCCTCTGCTCCTGCACAGGTAGACACACGACCCAGGGTAGGTCTCTCACAGCATCCATTCCTCTGTCTACAGCAACTGGTCCAAGGAGTGGGTACTTGGAGAAGGGACCAAGCTAATCCAATCAGGTTTCTTTATTATGAGTAACAGATAGAAGGCAGGTGAGGGATGACTGCTTCCTTTTCTCTGTGATTTCAAGCTCTGGTAAGCCTGGTGTTGCCACTGGCCCTCTTTGCTCTCATGTATAAAGGGGCCACCTCAGAAGAAACCAAATGCAAAAGAGACAGAAGGTTAGAAATCTACAGCATGATGACACTGAACCTCTGAATACACTGGGCCTAAAGCTAGCTTCACCCTTGGATTTTTTGAACATGTTGGTCACTAACTCTCCCTCCCTCCCTCCCTCCCTCCCTCCCTCCCTCCCTCCCTCCCTTCCTTCCTTCCTTCCTTCCTTCCTTCCTTCCTTCCTTCCTTCCTTCCTTCCTTCCTTCCTTCCTTCCTTCCTTCCTTCCTTCCTTCCTTCCTTCCTTCTTTCCTTCCTTCCTTCCTTCCTCCCTCCCTCCCTCCCTCCCTCCCTTTCTTCCCTCCCTCCTTCCTCCCTCTTTTCCTCCTTCCCTCCCTCTTTCCCTCCCTCCTTCCCTCTCTCCTTCCCTCCCCCCTTCCCTCCCTCCTTCCTTCCTTCCCTCCCTCCCTCCCTCCTTTCTTCCTTTGTTTCTGTCTCTCTTTTTCTTTCTTTCTTTCCACTTATAAGCAAAAGAGACTTGACTAATACGGCAACCACTTCCATAATCTTCCAGTTTGGAGTTTTAGAACAATTTTTCCCTATTAGAGCCCAAATCTCCTTTCTGGAGACAAACAGAGCAAGTGTGACTCTTCTTTTATACAATAATATTTCAACACTTGGAGAAAGCTGCTTTTCTTTCTCCCTGGCCCTTGCTTGAATCTTCTCTCCTTCAGGGGTCATGTCTAGATCCTTTAATTTTTCCCCCCACAAAACTTCCCATTTCATCTTAGTTGTTAATCTTTCAGTGTATCCCCATATGCCCAGAGCTGCCTTAAAATGAGGAAGAATTAAACGCAGTGGTCAGAGCAACATAGAATTGGGTGATAATTTTCTTTCTTTACTTGTATTTTTTCAATGCTCCTGACCGTACCATTAGTTTTTGTTTTGTTTTTTAATATCAAATACATAATTGATTTGTAATAGAAATATCATCAACATACACTCCCAAGTCTTACACATGTGCTGATAATAAATCATATTTCCCAATAACCTTCGATAATATTTCCTTTTCTTTTTTAATTGATTTTACTTCAACTTAGCCTCCATTTAGTTAGACACGTTCTGTTCTTTTCACTCATTGATATGTATCTTCAGTCTGTCAGGAAATGCATTACTATATCCTTTGACTTTTTATTTTTACAAAACTTGTATTTAAAGACTGTGGATTTTATGTGTGTGTGTTTGTGGGTGTGTGATGGAATCAAGGAAATTAAAAAATTATATGGCAGAATATTATTATATCAGTTCAAGCTAGTATTTAATAGTTTTCTTAGGTGAATGCAAAATCTAATATATTTATTTGTAGATTTTTCATTTTCCAAAATCTTTATTCATCTTGAAGCTCCAATGACTATTAGTATAAACATAATTTTTAAATCAGTTCCTGTCCAAGAAGCTAGGGCATAAAAAAACACCAGAGATTGCGTCTTTGCTTTCTTTGCCAAATGTTTAATTTGTATCTTTTTCCATTTTAAATGTAAGCAAAGACTCATTGGCATGTTATAAATAAGCAATTAATGTTGAAAAGGGAGCCACTGCCAAAGGCATTATTTCCCCAGGAAATAAAGAAGAGGTGAGGTCAGTACCCTGGAGATTGTACAAGTGTCTGTATGTCTTTTGTCTGTTTCTGCCTTTCTCTTTGCAGAATAAAATAAAGATTGAGAAAGAATCCAGATAATGGAGGCATATACATCCTGCCTTAGCTCAACTTTTTATTAAAAATATATATACTTGGCTTGAATAATATTGCTAATTTCCATGTTTTATTCATACTATTGTTGAGTTTTAAAAGGAGAAGAAAAAGGTAAATTATTAGGTGAAAGGCTTTGTGAGTTTTGTGTGTGTGCTTGCACGTGTGTGTGTGTGTGTCCATGTAAAGAACATATTGATAGCATAGAAACAGAGCTCAGGCCGTTGGCCTCGGTAGCATCTATTAACTTAAAAGAGGTCTCTTTAACAAAGGGTTTACCGGTTTTACTTTAAATTTTATTAACTTTATAGAAGAGATTTTAAACAATTTTTTAAATTGGTCTCGAGATACATTTTTTGAAAAACAAAATTTTCCTAGTTTATTTACAAAAACACGCCTTTTGAAAAAAAATAAGGAGACACTGAAATGAGATTGATAAAGATGCCAGTAAATACTAATTGCTCGAGTTCTGCAGAAAAGGTCAATCCTTTTGCATATTATCTTAATCATTAATTCACACAAATTGTTTTTTGCTTGTGTTACAGATATTTTTCCACTAACCCTCAGAGTAGCTGTACAAACTGAGCAGCTCCCTATATTAATGTTGCAGGTGGTTTTTCAGTCTAAGCTACATCTGGGGGGTATGCTTTATTGTGAGTGAAGTTATATTTTCCTGAGTTATTTTAGATCTACCTAAAAGCATATGATTTCAAAACACAGTAAAATAATACCTCACAAAGCTGGTTCCTGGGAAGGGCTGTGAGTTTTGGAAGTAGATTTGACTTAGGATCCCAGCTCTGGCTTTACTTTGTGATTTTTGGCAAGTTACCCAACCTCTGTGAAGCTCAATGACCTCACGTCTTAAAAAAAAAAAAAAAAAATTTAGATGAGAATAATTAACTTCCAGGGTTCTTTTGAGGATTAAATGAAATAATTATGAAAATCACACATCAGAGTTCCCAGCGTTTGGTTGGTACCCAAACTTCTATTCTGAGCAAAATCATTATCTTACAACTGAGCTTTATCATGTGATTTTCCTTACCTAATTATTTACAAATTAATTTTTTTTTCCAAGACAAATGAGTCTTATTATTCTAGAAAAAATAGCAGCACATTTGCATAAAAATAATTCGATGATTTAATTCACCATATTGTGACTTGCACATGAAGACTACTGAAAAACTGAATGCCATTCTGGTGTATTCAATCAATGATGACAGAATTAGATGAAATGAGGACAAAACCTATAATTAGTTAACATGAGGTCATACAGGGATAGGGTGGGTCCTAATCCAATGTAAGTGGCATTTTTCTTTCATATTTTGTTGTGTTTTAGGTGAAAGTTTGCACAGCAAAGAGATTTTCATTCAACAATTTTTATACAAATTGTCCTGTGACATTGATTCCAATTTCACAATGTGTTACCACTCTCATTTTTTCCATTCTGTTGTTCTGTTTCCATTTGTCATGGATTGAATTGTGTCCCCCAAAAATGTGTGTCAACTTGCCTAGGCCACAATTCTCCGTATTGTTTGCTTGTCCTTCATTTTGTGATCTGATGTAATTTTCCTGTGTTGTAAATCTTAACCTCTATGATGCTAATGAGGCAGTTATGTTAATAAGGTAGGACACAATCTACAGGATTAGACTGTATCTAGAATCAATCTCTTTTGAGATATAAAACAGAGAATAGATCAAAGAGGAGAGGGTCCTCATGCCATCAAGAAAGAAGCACTAGGAGCAGAGCTCATCCTTTGGCATGGGGTCCCTGCTCTGAGAAGCTCCTAGACCAGGGAAAGATCGATAATAAGGATATTTCCCCGGAATTGACATAGAGAGACAAGACTTCCCCTGGAGCTGGCACCCTGAATTTGGACTCCTAGTCTCCTAGGCTGTGAGAGAATAAATTTCTGTGTGTTGAAGGCATCCACTTGAGTTATTTCTGTTATAGCAGCACTAGATAACTAAGACACCACTAATATAGCTTTCCTGCCCTTCCTTCCCTTCTCATCTTTCTTTTAGGGTAAATGTTGACCATTTGGTCTCATATAGTTGATTGTTTAAGGCAGCACATTATTGACAGTTGATATTGTTTATTTTTTAAGCCAATCTATCGTTTGGCTGAAAGATGACCTCCAGAAATAGCTTCAGTTCCAAGTTCAAAGGGTATCTTCAGGTGATAATCTTTGGGATTCCTTTCGTCCCTATCTGGTCTTTTTTTTTTTAGGAATTTGAGTTTTGTTTCACAGTTTTATCCCATTCTATCTGGAACCTTCTATTGTGTCCTTGGTCTGGAAGTTGTAGCCAGGCACCATCTAGTTCTTCTGGTCTCAGACTAGAAGAGGCCATGGTTTGTGTGGGCCATTAGTCCTGTGGACTAGTTTCTTCTTTGAGTCTTTTTTTCCTTCATTCTCTTTTGTTCCAGATGAGTAGAGACCAATAGTTGAATATTAGAAGTTTGCTTTTAAGGCCTCGGATACTACTCGCCAAACTAAGATTTAGAACATTATGTTCTACGTTGTGCCAATTGACTGAATTGTACCATGAGACTATGGTCCCAAGCCTTTTGGGTTCTTCAGAGAAGCAAAACCAGTGAAGCAAAACCAGTCATATATATATATATATATATATATATATATATATATATATATATATATATATATATATATATGACACAGAGAAAGAGAGAGATTTATCTCAAGGAAATGGCTCATGCAGTTGTGGAGGCTGGCAAATCCCAAAGCCTGGGGGTAAGGCATCAGCTGAAGGTTTCTCCTGACTCACATGATTGTAGGATGTGACAAGCTGAGAACTGGCAGGTTGGAGGACGGGTGCTGGTTCACAGGGCTGTGGAGTTGGCAAATCCCAAGGTCGGCAAGTCAGACAACAAGCTGCTGGCTCAGGCCCAAGAACAAGAGCCAGAAACAGGATGCAGGACAAGAAAGCAAGCTTTGCCAGAACGTCTATATATGTATATGTTAGGTGCAAGGCACACTCCCAGGGAAACTTTTCTTATAACTGATAGGCTGATCATATTAGATCACATCACGGAGGTGATTATATTATATCACAAAATGGAAGATAATTACATCAGATCACAAAATAGAGGATAACTACATAATATCATTAGTCAGAACAAGACCAGGGGCTGACTGTGGAAGAGAACATCAATTGTTCATACTCAAGTTCAAGTTGAAACTGAAGAAAATTAAAACTCCACGAGAGCCAGAGTACAGCCTGGAGTATATCCCACATGAATTTAGAGACCATCTCAAGAAAAGATTTGCCGTGTTGAACACTAATGACCAAAGACCAGATAATTTGTGGAATGACATCAAGGACATCATACGTGAACAGCACAAGAGGTCATTAAAAAGACAGGAAAGAAAGAAAAGACTAAAAGGGATGTCAGACGAGACTCTGAAATTTGCTCTGGAACATGGAGTAGCTAAAGCAAAAGGAAAAAATGATGAAGCAAAAGAACTGAACAGAAGATTTTAAAGGGCAGATCGAGAAGACAAAGTAAAGCATTATAATGACATGAGCAAAGACCTGACGATAGAAAACCAAAAGGCAAGAACATGCTTGGCATTTCTCAAGCTGAAAGAACTGAAGAAAAAATTCAAGCCTCAAGTTGCAATAGTGAAGATTTCTGTGGGGAAAACATTTAATGATGCACAGGATGCATCAAAAGAAGATGGAAGGAATACACAGAGTCATTATACCAAAAAGAATAGCTCGATGTTCAACCATTTCAAGAGGTAGCGTATGATCAGGAACACATGGTACTGAAGGAAGACGTTCAAGCTGAACTGAAGCATTGGAGAAAAACAAGACTCCAGGAATTGATGGAATATCAATTGAGATGTTTCAGCAAATGGATGCCAGCACTGGAAGTGCTTTCTCGTCTATGCCAAGAAATTTGGAAGACAGCTACCTGGCCAACCAACTGGAAGAGATCCATATTTATGCCTATTCCCAAGAAAGGTGAGCCAACCAAATGTGGAGATTATCGAATCATATCACAGGCAAGTAAAATTTTGCTGACAACCATTCAAAAGCAGCTGCAGCAGTATATCAACAGGGAACTGCCAGAAATTCAGGCCAGATTCAGAAGAGGCCCTGGACCCAGGGATATCATTGCTGATGTCAGATGGTTCTTGGCTGAAAGGAGAGAATACCAGAAGGATGTTTACCTCTGTTTTATTGACTACACAAAGGCATTTGACTCTGTGGATCATAAAAAATTATGGATAATGTTGCAAAGAATGGGAATTCCAGAACACTTAATTGTGCTCATGAGGAACAAGTACATAGATCAAGAGGCAGTTGTTTGGACAGAACAAGGGGATACTGCGTGATTTAAAGCCAGGAAAGTTATGCGTCAGGGTTGTATCCTTTCACCATACCTATTCACTCTGTATGCTGAGTAAATAATCTCAGAAGCCAGATTATATGAAGAAGAATGGGGCATCGGGGTTGGTGGAAGATTCATTAACAACCTGCATTATGCAGATGACACAACCTTGTTTGCTGAAAGTGAAGAAGACTTGAAGCACTTACTGGTGAAGATCAAAGACCACAACCTTCAATATGGATTGCACCTCAACATAAAGAAAACAAAAATTCTCCCAACTGGACCAATAAGCAACATCATGATAAATGGAGAAAAGACTGAAGTTGTCAAGGATTTCATCTTACTTGGATCCACAATCAACAACCATGTAAGCAGCAGTCAAGAAGTCAAAAGACCCATTGCATTGGACAAATTTGCTGCAAAAGACCTCCTTAAAGTGTTGAAAAGGAAAGATACTGCCTTGAAGACTAAGGTGTGCATGACTCAAGCCATGGTGTTTTCAATCGTACCATATGCATAGAAAGCTGGACAATGAATAGAGAAGGCAGAAGAATTGATGTCTTTGAATTGTAGTATTAGAGAAGAATATTGAATATACCATAGGCTACCAAAAGAACAAACAAACCTGTTTTGGAAGAAGTACAACGAGAATGCGCCTTAGAAGCAAGGATAGCAAGACTATGTCTTACATACTTTGGACATGTCAGGAGAGATCAGTCCTTGGAGAAGGACATCATGCTTGGTAAAGTACAGGGTCAACAAAAAAGAGGAAGACCCTCAACAAGATGAATTGACACAGTGGCTGCAACAATGGGCTCAAGTATAAAAACAATTGTGGGCATGGCACATGAGCAGACAGTGTTTCGTTCTGTCATACTTAGGGTCTATACGAGTGGGAACCAACTGCACATCACCTAACAACAACAACAACATAATTCTGAGAATCGTGGACTATCCAAGATGAAACAGCATTAACTCTCACACCTTCAAACCCAAATAACCCAATGCCACAAGGTGATTGGTTACGTCTAGGAAGTATCCATAACTGTGCCCCTTATGTGCTTTATTACATATATAAATATATAGGCAACACATTCAAACATCTATATACATATGCCTTCGGATACACCTAGACATCTACATGCATGTAATCACGTATGCCTTCCTGTACACATATATGCATACATATATACCTCCAGGGAACTGCCAGAAATTCAAGCTGGATTCAAAAGGGTATGTGGAATGACGGATCTCATTGCTGATGTCAGATGGACCTCAGCTGAAAGGAAAGAATACCAGAGAAGTGTTTTAAAAAAAGACATCTACATGCATGTAATCACGTATGCCTTCCTATACACATATATGCATACATATATACCTCCAGGGAACTGCCAGAAATTCAAGCTGGATTCAAAAGGGTATGTGGAATGAGGGATCTCATTGCTGACGTCAGATGGACCTCAGCTGAAAGGAAAGAATACCAGAGAAGTGTTTACTTGTGTTTTATTGACTATGCAGAATAATTCAACTGTGGGGATCATAACAAATTATGGATAATATTCTGAGGAATGGGAATTCCAGAACAGTTACTAGTGCTCATGAGGAACCTGTACATAGATCAAGAGGCAGTCATTCAAACAAAGCAAGGGCTTCTGCATGATTTAAAATCAAGAAAGGTGCATGTCAGGGTTGTATCTTTTCATGATATTTATTCAAGCTGTATGCTGAGCAAATAATCTGAGAAGCTGGAATATATGAAGAAGAACACTGCATCAGGATCGAAGGAAGATTCATTAACAACCTGCGATATGCAGGTAACACAACCTTGTTTGCTGAAAATGAAGAGGAATTGAAGCACTTACTGATGAAGATCAAAGACTACAGCCTTCAGTACGGATTACACCTTAACATTAAGGAAACAAAAACCCTCACATCTGGCCCAATAAGCAACATCATGATAAATGGAGAAAAGACTGAAGTAAGTAGTCATGGCCTGCATTTTACTCGGATCCACAATCAACACCCATGGAAGCAGCAGTCGAAGAATCAAACCACGTATTGCATTGGGCAAATATACTGCAAAAGTCTTCTTTTAGTGTTAAAAAACAAGATGTCGCTTTGAGAACTAAGATGAACCAGACTCAAGTCATGGTATTTTCAATTGCCTCATATTCATGTAAAAGCTGAACAATGAATAAGGAAGAAAGAATTGAGAACTTTGAATTATGGTGTTGGTGAAGAATATTGAATATACCACAAACTGCCAGAAGAATGAACAAATCTGTCTTGGAAGAAGTACAACCAGAATGCCCCTTAGAAGCAAGAATGGCGAGACTTTGTCTCATATACTTCAGACATGTAATCAGAAGGGGTCAGTCCCTAAAGGACATCATACATAGTGAAGTACAGGGTCACAGAAAGAGAGGAAGACCCTTGATGAGATGAATTGACTTAGTGGCTGCAACAATGGGCTCAAGCATAGAAATGGTTCTTGGGATGACGGAAGACCAGGCAGTGTTTTGTTCTGTTCAACAGAGGGTACCTATGTATGAGAATGGTCTCGAAGGCACCTAAGAACAACATATACCTATGTAACCACACTCATATTTTGTTTGTTACTTCTGTTGATGCAAAATTGTGTATGTTATAGCATTTGCCAAAATTGTTCCTTATTCTTGAGTACTTCTTAGAGTCTTCTTTGCCTTGGTCAAGTTGTGCAGACTGTACCCATATTGGCTATTGCCTTTGCCATCACAAAAAATAACAAGTTCTACTACCCAGAAAGTGATTCCCCCTCTCTACCTCTCCCATCCCTGGTAACCATCAAATAACATTGCTTTCTGTATGTATACTATGCTTCACTTTTTATAAAAGTGAGACCACACAATATTTGTCTTTTTGTGATTGACTTATTTCACTCAGCATAACATCCTCCAGATTCATCCATGTTATGCTTCTCAGATACATCATTATTCTTTATAGTTGCTTAGTATTCCATTGTATGTATGTACCACAGTTTATCCATTCTTCTGTTGATGAGAACCTAGATTGTTTCCATCTTTTTGCTATTGTGAACAACGCTGCAATGAACGTGGGTGTGCATATGTCTATCTGTGTCACTGCTCTTGTATCTCTAGGATATATACCTAGGAGTGGGATTGTTGGATCATACGGTATTTTTATTTCTAGCTTTTTGAGGGAGCGCTATACCATTTTCCACAGTGGTTGTGGCATTTTAAATTGTGACCTGTAGTGTATAAGATCTCCAATCTCCCCACAATCTTGCCCATGTTAGTTCTTTTTTTTTTTTTTTTTTTTTTTGATCACTGCCATTTTTGCAGGGTGATATGAAATCTCATTGTAGTTTTGATTTGCATCTCTCTAATGGCTAATAATTGCAGACATCTTTTCATGTATTTGTTGCCTGCCTGAATGTCTTCTTTGGTGAAGATCAAGTCCTGTGCCAATTTTTTTTACTGGATTGTTTTTCTTTTTCTTGTTGAGTTGTTGAAGTTCTGTATGTATTTTAGAGACTAGACCTTTTTCAGATATGTCACTGCCAAAGACTTTTCCCAGTCTGTAGGTTCTTTTTTTACTCTTTTGATAAAGCCTTTTGAGAAGCACAAGCATTTAATTTTTTGGAGGTCCCAGTTATCTTCTATTGTTTGTGCATTTTTAGTTGTGTTTGATAGATTATTTATGCCAAAAACTAGGTCCCATAATTTTGTCCCTCTGTTATCTCCATAAGCTTTACAGTTTAATCTGTAACTTACAACTTAATTTTATCAGTAACTCTGGTTAGAAAGCATATGCATAGTTGGCATATAAAACTCACTGATTTTTTTTTTTCTTAATTGAAAATCTTTAATCAGTTCTGAAGAATATTAGTTACAGTTAGTTGCCTGGATATATATTTGTAAAAATATCTGTCCAAAATTTGGAAATATGAAGCACTTTAAATGAAAAAATGGCATCAATATGTTTGTTACATCTGCAATAATGACTTATTTAACACTAATATTTTTATTTGCAAAAATCTTTGCTCTTCTAGAAGAATGTATCTGGTTATGAAGCTCTTAGTGGTTTTTGGACATGAAAAGGATACACTTTATTGTCTGGATATACATCTTTGTTATGATTGAAAAATATCTGTTCTACATGGAAATTTAGTATCCATAGATACAAATTTTCCTGATAAAAAATTTGTGATTGAGAACATTGGTCCATACTAAAAAAAAATCATATTTCAAATGGGATATAAAGTCCTTCCAATACTTATAGTAACTAAACACATACGGGTTCCAAGATATTATTTAGCCCAATTCAGTACTATGAGAGCTAATGCTACAATAGAGTTCCTGCAAACCTCCAGGCCAGATTGCCGACATGATGTTCCACTCCCTTTGTGAAGATACAATCTGTGTTAAGTCATAGTATGTAACCACTATTTTTAGTAAGAAATCTAGCATTAAAGGAGTTAATTTTTTGGCTATCTATGTAGGGTATTAAAAAAAAAAAAACGTTGTCGATTCATAGCTACCCTATAGAACAGAGTAGAATTCTCCCATAGAGTTTCCAAGGAGCACCTGGTGCATTCGAACTGCCGACCTTTTTGGTTAGCAGCCATAGCACTTAACCACTATGCCACCAGGGTTTCCATGTAGGCTATGGAAAATTTAAATATCGTGCAGAAGAATTACACAATAAGGACCAATCAATGTGTCAATGAAAGTCTCTGGGTTATGCAAACAGTTAACATGTTTGGCTGCTAACCAACAGGTTATAAGTTCAAGTCCACCCAGAAGTGCCTTGGAAGAAAGTCCTGGTGAACTACTTCTGAAAAATCAGCTATTAAAAACCCTATAAAGCACAGTTCTACTCTGACACATATGGGGTCATCATGAGTCGGAATTCACTCAATGTGTCAACTGGTTTTTAATGTGTCAAAGAGAAGATATTATGATGAGTGATCAGATAAACTTGGATTTATTTGGTGATCCAACCGTATGTGCAAATTATCAAACAATATCATTAATATCACACACAATTAAAATTTTGCTGGAGATCATTCAAAAGTGGTTACAGCAGTATATCAACAGGGAACTTCCAGAAATTCAAGCCAGATTCAGAAGAGGACATGGAAAGAGGGTTATCACTGCTGATGTCAGATGGATCCTGGCTGTTTTATTGACTATGCAAATGCACTCAATTGTGTAGATCATAACAAATTATGGATAACATTGCAAAGAATGTGTAGGCCAGAACTTTTAATCATGCTCGTGAGGAGCCTGTACATAGATCAAGAGATGGTCGTTCAAACAGAACGAGGGGATGCTACATGATTTAAAGCCAGGAAAGGTATGTGTCAGGGTTGTATCCTTTCACCATATTTACTCAATCTGTATGCTGAGCAAATAATTTGAGAAGCTAGACTATATGAAGAAGAATGGGGAATCAGGGTTGGAGGAAGACTGATTAACAATCTGTGTTATGCAGATGACACAAATTGCTTGCTGAAAGTGAAGAGGACTTGAAGAACTTGCTGATGAAGATCAAAACTACAGCCTTCGGTAATGCATGATTAGATTTCTCGACTACTGCTTCCATGGATGTTTATCATCCAGCTTTCTTAAGCACATGAACATCCATGTTACCAGGAGGGACCAGTCCCTGGAGAAAGACATCACGCTTGGTAAAGTAGAGGGTCAGTGAAAAAGAAGAAAACCCTCAACGAGATGAATTGACACAGTTGCTGCAATGACGAGCTCAAGCATAACAATGATTGTGAGGTTGGCACAGGAACAGGCAATGTTTGGTTTTGTTGTACATAGGGTTACTATGAGTCAGAACTAACTCGAAGGCACCTAACAACAACCACAGATAAATTACTTATCACGGTAACCCAGATTAAATCTTTACACTTAGCCTTGGGTTTCTGCATTCATATAGGGTTTTTTTTTTTTTTTTTTTAAATCCATATTAAACTAGATAGGGACATTTTCATGTCTCTTCATTCCAAATCCACTCAAACAAAACTCTAAGTGAGCAGGATAGATTTAACTGAAGGAGAGAGAAAGGTGGCTTTCATTGCATACCACCCAAATCTCTTTTTCCATTGAATATTTTTATTTTCTCCAAATTCCCACCTCCATCACACCACTACTAACTTCCTTCAATATCCTCTCCTTTGGTCAATCTGTGTAGCTCCTAAATGGTTCCTTTGTTTCCCCATCCAAATTTTATCCTTACAACCTCAAATTCCTCACCTTTTCATATGCAATTTTTAGGCAGCTACAATTGTTATGTAGTGGCAATTTTTAAGTAGTGACAAGTGACAATTCTTTGTTTTTTTAAAAAAAACCCAGTGCCATCGAGTCGATTACAACTCATAGCGACCCTGTAGGACAGAGTAGAACTGCCCCATAGAGTTTCCAAAGAGTGCCTGGTGGATTTGAACTGCCTACCCACTGGTTAGGAGCTGTAGCATTTAACCACTATGCCTTGTTAGGTGGTGGCTTGTTAGGTGGTGGCAATAGTTAGGTGGTGGCAATTGTTAGGTAGTGACAATTGTTAGGTAGTGACAATTGTTTGTTAGGTAGTGACAATTGTTCATTAGGTAGTGACAATTGTTAGGTAATGATAATTGTTAGGTAGTGGCAATTTTTTGTTAGGTAGTGACAATTGTTTGTTAGGTAGTGGCAATTGTTATGCAAGTGGCAATTTTTTGTTAAGTAGTGATAGTTGTTTGTTAGGTAGTGACAATTGTTAGGTATTGACAATTGTTAGGTAGTGGCAACTGGCTTATCAAGGCTTTTCTTCTAAATAAGTGCAATGTTTCTGAAAAGGATCTTATTTTAGTTTTCTATCTCATTCTCATTACAGATTCCTCCATCACATTGCAGATTCAACTTTTTTCTCTTTTGAAATTCTATCGTTAGTCGGAATCGACTAGACGGCACTGGATTTTTTTTTTTTTTTATCATTACGGATAGTTGTAAAAACTAACTCAAAAAGCAGGACCTGGAGCCTGTTTCTCCAAACATTATTATTTTGGAACTAAACCAAGGTTTTTTAAGAAATTTACCTAAGTGGGGCCACTTATAGAAATAAAACACCAAGGCTTTGCTAATGATACGGCAAACTTTTTTTTTTTTGCTCATTTTTAAAAAATTTTACTTCAAATGACAATTTATAGAACAAACTAGATTCTCATTAAACAAATAGTACGCATATTGTTTTGTGACATTGGTTACCAACCCCACATGTCAATACTCTCCCTTCTCGACCTTGGATTCCCTACGACCAGCTTTCCTGTCCGCTACTGCCTTCTAGTCCTTGCCCCTGGGCTGGTGTGCCTCTTTAGTCTCATATTGTTTTATTGGTTTGTCTAGTCTTTGGTTGAAGGGTGAACCTCAGGAGTGATTTCTGAGTGATTACTGAGCTAAAAGGGTGTCTGGGGGCCATACTCCTGGGATTTCTCCAGTCTCTGTCAAGCCAGTAAGTCTGGTCTTTTTTTGCGAGTTAAAATTTTGTTCTACATTTTTCTCCAGCTCTGTCCAGAACCCTCTACTCTGATCCCTATCAGAGCAGACAGTGGTGGTAGCCGGGAACCATCTAGTTGTTCTGGATGGAGTCTGATGGAGGCCGTGGCAGTTGTGGTCCATCAGTCCTTCAGACTAGTCTTTCCTTTGTGTCTCTGGTTTTCTGCATTCTCTCTTACACCCAACAGGGTAAGACCAGTGGAGTATCTTAGATGGCCGCTCATAAGCTTTCAAGATCCCAGGCGCTACTCACCAAAGTAGAATGTAGAACATTTTCTTTATAAACTATGTTATGCTACTTGAGCTAGATGTTCCCTGAGGCCATGGTCCCCACAGCCCTCAGCCCAGTAATTCAATCCTTCAGGGAGTTTGAATGTATCTATGGACCTTCCATGACTTTGTCTTGTACAAGTTGTGCTGGCTTCCCTGGTGCAGTCTTACCCTTCACCAAAGTTACCACTAATCTATTGTGTATTAAGTGTTTTTCCAACCTCATCCCTTCCTTCCCTCTTAACCATCAAATATTGTTTCTTTTTGTTGTAAACCTTTTCATGAGTTTTTATAGTAGTGGTCTTATACAATATTTGTCCTTTTGTGATTGACTTCTTTCACTCAGCATAATGTCCTCCAGATTCATCATGTTGTAAGATGCTTTGCAAATTCATCGTTGTTCTTTATGATTGCATAGTACTCCATTGTGTGTATGTATCATAGTTTGTTTATCCATTCACCTGTTGAGGGGCATCTAGGTTGTTTCCATATTTTTGCTATTGTGAACACTGCTGAAATGAACATAGGTGTGCATATGTCTATCCATCTGATGGCTCTTATTCTCTAGGATATATTCCTAGGACTGGGATTGTTGAATCCTACGGTATTTCTATTTCTAGCTTTCTAAGGAAGCACCATATTGTTTTCAGAAATGGTTGTACCATTTTGCATTCCCACCAGCAGTGCATAAGAGTTCCGATCTCCCTGCAGCCCCTCCAACATTCATTATTTTCTGTTTTTTTTTTTAATTATTATTCATGCCAGTAATGCTGGGGTGAGATGTTATCTCATTGTGATTTTGATTTGCTTTCTCTAATGGCTAGTGATCTAAAGCATTTCCTCATGTGTCCGTTGGCCTCTTGAATGTCTTTTTTGGTGAAGTGTCTCTTCATTGCCTTTGCCCATTTTTAATTGGATTTTTTTTGTTGTTGTAGAGGTGTTGGATTTTCCTGTAAATTTTAGAGATTAGACCTTTGTCAGATTTGTCATAGCCAACTTTTTTTTTTCCCCAGTCTGTAGGCCCTCTTTTTACTCTTTTGTTGAAGTTTTTTGACAAGTGTTAAGTGTTTAATTTTTTGAAGATCCCATTTATCTAGCTTATTTTCTGGAGTTTGTGTGTTGCTAGTTATGGTTTATATCCTGTTAATGCCATGTATTAGGGTCTCTAGTGTTGATCTTATTTTTTCCTCTATGATCTTTGTAGTTTTTGGTTTTTATATTTAAGTCTTTGATCCATTTTAAATTAGTTTTTGTGTATGGCGTGAGGTATTGGTCCTGTATCATTTTTTTGTAGATGTACATCCAGTTTTGCCACCACCATTTGTTAAAAAAGACTGTCTTTTCCCCCATTTAATGGACTTTGGGCCCTTATTGAAGATTAGGTGACCATAGGTGGATAAATTTACATCTGGGTTCTCAATTCTGCTCTGTTGGTCGATGTATCTGTCATTGTACCAGTACCAGACTATTTTGACTACCTTAGCTGTATAGATGATATGACAAAATTTATCAGAAACTATTTTCTAAATATGAGGATTAAAAATAAGTGTTAGTTTAGATTCTGTTTAAGATAATTTCTTTCTGACATGCTATGATTTTCACCACAATGACTTTCTTGGAAAGTGAGGAAGAAAATAATGAATTCACAAGGATTATTGGGGTCAAGTTGAATTGAAACTGATATACTTAGGAAGGAATTGACTTAGGCCCTGTGTGCATGATGCAGGCAGCTTCAAAGAGCATGGAGTATAAGAAACAGGAAGAAACTTTGAAGTAGAAAACTTCTAATGTTTTTCAGTGTATTCCCTGGTGGAATTTTAGTTTTGTATCATGCTTTTCCAAGTTTCCCTCCAGATGTTACAGAGTGGTCTTTTTCTTCAGGGAAACATGGCTTGGAGTATGATGTTTTAGACATCTTGTATACAGGCATTAAGATCAAAAAATGGAACTGTCAGCTCAAATTTACAAAAATATTTCACAGTATCTCACTGAAAAGTGGTGGAATCATTCAAGGAGCTGCTTCTATCCAGTTTCCACATCCAAATACCCTCCTTGAAGTCCTATATAATCTATGGCCTAATGCCCATGTTAAGAAAAGTGGACCAGAAATTAAAGACTTAGTCAATCGTGTTTCTGACTTTCTAGGTCTATAAATTTCTGGTTATTTTAAAAAAAAAAGAAACAGACATTCTTGCTGTTAATTACAGAGATGACAGAGTGCCTTAGAGTCTTTAAAGAAAATAAATGAAGTATTTTCCATAAGGGAGACGGGGCCAATGCATTTCAAGACCAGCTGCCACCCATCTGTGTGTTGCTAAGATGCTGAACAAGTTTCAGTAGAACTTCAAGACTAAGGTGGACTAGGAAGAAAGGCCTGGAGATCGAATTCCAAAAATCAGCCAATAAAAACCGTATGTATCTCAAAAGTCCAATTCACAGCCTATAATGGGGATGGTGCAGGCCTGTTGTACATGGTGTCTCCATGAGTTGGGGACTGTCTTGATGGCCGCAACCAACAACAAGGTCTGTTTAGTACACAGTCTGCAGAAGGTGGTTGTTAATAATACAATGGGGAATGGAGTTACATCTCAGTTCTCAGTCATTTTCCAATGAAGATAGAGACATCTGTCTCATTTCAATCATTCAAAACAGGGGCCCAAACAAAGGCATGGAAAATTTGAAGGAAAATAAATAGACACATTTGACTAAAGAGGATTCTAGGCATGTAGATGTAAGAGTGTTTGTTTGAGGTCAATTGTTAAAAAACCCAGAGACATTTATATTTTTTTCTTAGACAATGGAGAATCTTCAAAGATTCTTGTACGTCTCTGAACAGTTTTTCAAAATAATGTATCTGGCTATTGGATTACGGATGATCAGAATTGCGAGATAGTGGAAGCTGGGATATGCAGGAAGTGCAGGAAGTAAGAGGACTTGGATGGAAGTCCGTAGGGGGCACAAAGCTGCTTTGATAAGGCATAGAGTTACAGGAGAGTGGTGCTAAAGAGAAGATACCTTGAAGATTGGAAAAGTTATTTTTTGTATCAGTTTGAAATGTAAATCTGGTTGAACATAAGAGTTTATGTTGTAAGCCAGCCTTGCATATGTGAGACTGTGATTTTCCACACAGGCTACTCTGCCCCACCAGCTTTCAAAATCTTGAGAAAAATTGATGCCCTCAAAGGCACAATCCTTTCATATAAATCAAACAAACAAAAACTAAACCCACTGCCCTAGAGTCGATTCTGACTCAGTGGCCATAACAAGTGCCCTGTAGGGTTTCCAAGGATCTGCTGGTGGATTTGAACTTTTGATCTTTTGGTTAGCAGCCAAGCTCTTAATCACTGCACCACCAGGGCTCTTCCTTTTATATAGTGTGACCAAATGACCTGGACTGCTGGGCACAGTCTGGATTTATGCCTATGTTACAAGAATAATTCTCAAAAGCCTCTTGGTTTGAAAGGTAAATTATATGCTCCCTCTGCATTTATCCTGGCAGTTTTGATCTCCTTGTTACAACTTGTATAACCAATGTTTGTGTATAGTCCTTTGTTTGTCTACGACGTAGGCATGCCAGATGTAGAACAATGTATTTAAGAGTTTCTTTTTTCTTTTTTTTAAGTACAACCAGAATGCTCCTTAAAAGCAAGGATGGGGAGATTTCTACTGTCCTACTGTGGACACATTGTCAGGAAAGAGCAATCACTGGAAAAAGACATCATGGTTGGTAATGCAGAAGGTTAGTGAAAATGAAGGAAACCTTCAATGAGATAGATTGACACAATAGCTGCAACAACAGACTCAAACATACCAATAATCATGAAGATTGTGCAGAACAGGGCAACATATCATTCTGTTATACATAAGATTGCCATGATTCGGAGCCAGCTCATCAGCAACTGAAAACAACAACAAAATCAAATGGTTAAACAAATGTAGTGTGACCTAATTGTAAACTTAAGGTTCTTGCAACTTAGCTGGAAAGAAATGATGAAAATTTCACCTTTTCCACCCCTTATTTGAGATGCTGTATAATTTACATAGTAAAAAAAAAAAAAATTTGTCTTAATACTCAGATAACATTTATCTATCTTATATTAACTTAAATATGTTAATAAAACCTGCCACAAGAGCCAAAAACAAAATCAAAAGGAATAAAAACATTGACTTTCAACCTTTTCTTGTAAAATTCATTTAAAATATCCAAGCAGGAGATTTTGGGTGGGGAGAATGAATTGTATTTAGGTGGAGAAGGGAAAAGAGGAAGGGAATGAACAGGGTCCTTAATCATGGAGTACTGCTTTGGGCCAGGCACTGCACTAGCTTAGTGCCCACACGAACTCGTTTACGAGAAGCACTATTACCAGTAATGAAGAAGCCATTGCGCTGTATTCCTGCTTTCATCTTCTCGGGATACAATTGACAGAGCCCTGGAAAGCCTCTGAAAAGATAGTGAGAACACTCAACACACTGTTTATTCTCATCTGCAGAAGACAAGGCCTAGCATGTGGCTCTGATGTATTAGAGTATGCTTTTCATCGGTGACCTCAGGGTTTAGAGAGGACAGTTTCAGATGTATTTATGTGCTGATTCTAAGGTATTTTCAATGTATGCTGTGAATTGCTTTCTGTTTCTCATTACATGGCTGTATGGATGACTCTTAGAAGCACACAGGCTCTTTAAGGCTTTCTCTGTCTCTGAACAAGGATCAACTGAAAAAGAATTTGGTAGAGTAGAATTCTTGCTTTGTCAGGAGAAACCAGAGATTTTAACAAACAGACCTGTGTTAATGGATTGATCATTATTTTTTCTATTAAGAGCCCAGGCCTCGTTAATGTTAGTTGATTATTTAAACTAAAATAGGCCTAAGGAAGATGATCCAAAAAAGAAGATATGTTCATTCAACTTGGAGAAAGAGAAACAAAATTCTGTGAAAACAGAAGGCTGACAACTCTGAAAATAGATTAATCTAGCTGAGGTAATGCTTATGATCATTAAAAAAAAAAAAAAAGAATACTGTTGACTTGATTCCTACTCATAGCAACCCTACAGGACAGCATAGAACTGCCCCATAGGGTTTCCAAGGAGCAGCTGGTGAATTCGAACTGCTGACCTTTTGATTAGCAGCCGAACACTCAACCACTGCACCATTAGGCCCAAAATAGCATCTTCACTCATGTAATCCTGATATTTTCAGTCTAAAACAGGTAGAGTGTATGTATAAGAAATAGAAATATTTTACGGGTCCTAGTTTTTTTTTTAGAAGGCCAACATTAGTTCATTTGTGAATTTATTCATTTATTCCATAATTAGCAAGTATTTATCAACCATCTCCTTATGCCAAGCAATGTTCTAGACAATAAAGACAGAATAGTGAACAAGACAAATAAGGGCCTTATGAACTTACATTCTATTGGAGGGTTTTCTACCTTTATGAAAAAGCTTCTGAAATGTCTTTAAAAAGTAGTTATAATCTGCATTTTTGCATTTCTTTCCAAAATTTTTCTCTCTCGCTCTTTTTTTTTTTTCCTCCTCCAGTTTTAATCCAGTTTGTAAATATTTTAAAGGGAAAGAAAGGTAATTTTTTTAAGTTAAGTACTAACATTTAGGACCTTTGGCTTTTGTACTTAATGCATAATCTTCTTTTGTCCAAGGGAGAAGCACCATATTCCTGTGATCCTGGTTTACGGCTGAAATGTTTTCACAGGTTTAGCAGCATCCACTGCTGAGAGTTTGGCTCACTGAGACTCCTTCTTTGGTCTGTATTACTTATCTCCTTGGGCAGTCCTATGCATGCCATAGCTCTTGCTTCCTTAATTTGGCTTCTGGGTCCAAGCTCTATTTCTAGCCTGGAATTCTCCATCTCATTACCATTAAGTCTTTCTAAACTTTTCCCAAACTCTTGGGAAACTCAAAGATGGAGGAGAATGTTTGTCCAACCCAGGTTCAGCAATAGACCTTTCAAGTAGAGAATTCTTGTTAGCAAAAGAAGGCATGACCTTACTCCAAATGTCTGGAGCCACATATTGCTATTTTCCTATTGATGTTTACCAAGGTTGCATGCAGTATCTCTGTCTATCATAAGACTTTTCCATAACCATTGGGTTGGTTATCTAATCTATATTCCTATCTAGGCCTCACTGAAATCTGGGAGTCTTATGGGTTACCCAGTAAACGGGTTCAAGAAGCCCACTTTAAAGTGAACATATGGTCTCCAAAATCCAAAGAGGACTACCAAACATTGTGCTGCTGTCTTCAGAGTGAGTAGATCAAGGCATTAGCATTATGATTCTTACTCTGAAGAAAATATTCCAACCTGGCCTCAGATCACCTGACACCTAGAAACTTCACAGATGTTTCAGGCCCCTAAACTTTCAGAGTTAATCTCCCACTCTCCAGCATTCATACATCTTACTAAAAAAGAACTTAGGGTGCTTGCTAATTCTCGCTTATCAGTTCAATTAGTAAAATGTTATCAATGTAGTGGTTTCAGGTAATGCTCCATGGGGTATTGTGATGACCACAGTCCTTCTAAACAGTAGTATGACATAAAGCAGGAGCATGGATATAGCCCTAAGGAAAAGCATTAGGGTTTATCGCTATCCTTGCCATAGCGTGGCGATTTTTTTCTGATTATGTTTTTGATACGGATTGGGGATGGGGGACATTTTCTAGATCAGTAGCTGCATATAATGTGGTAGGAGTTTGTTGATTTGTTGTAGTAAAGATACAACTATTGTTGTAATCTGATTAAATTTGATGAAATCTATTTTTTTTTATGCTTAGCTAGCTATTCTCTAAAACCCATATAACTTTTTTTCTGTCGTATTAATTTGTTAAGATTCCAAAACAGGATTAATCATAAATTTTACTGTAGGTATAAAATATTTAAAATGAATTCTTTTTTTTTATAATTTTTATTGTGCTTTAAGTGAAAATTTACAAATCAAGTCAGTCTCTCACACAAAATCTTGTATACACCTAGCTACATACTTCCAATTACTCTCCCCCTAATAACATAGCCTGCTCTCTCCCTCCACACCCTCTTTTCATGTCCATTTTGCCAGCTTCTAACCCCTCCAGGCAGAAGATGCCAAAATAGTCTCAAGTGTCCACCTGATCTGAGAAGCTCACTCCTCACCAGCATCCCTCTCCAAAACATTGTCCAGTCCAATCCATATCTGAAGAGTTGGCTTCGGGAATGGTTCCTGTCCTGGGCCAAAAGAAGGTCTGGGGGCCATGACCACCGGGGTCCTTCTAGTCAGACCAGTAAGTCTGGTCTTTTTATGAGAATTTGGGGTCTGCATCCCTCTGATCTCCTGCTCCCTCAGGGGTTCTCTGTTGTATTCCCTGTCAGGGGACTCATCCGTTGTAGCCGGGCACCATCTATTTCTTCTGGTCTCAGGATGATGTAGTCTCTGGTTTATGTGGCCCTTTCTGTCTCTCGGGCTCATAATTACCTTATGTCCTTGGTGTTCTTCATTCTCCTTTGATCCAGGTGGGTTGAAACCAATTGATGCATCTTAAATGGCTGCTTGGTAGCGTTTAAGAACTCAGACGCCACTCTTCAAAGTGGGATGCAGAATGTTTTGTTAATAGATTTTATTATGCCAATTGACTTAGATTTCCCCCTGAAACCATGGTCCCCAAACCCCTGCCCCTTCTACACTGGCCTTCAAAGCATTCAGTTTATTCAGGAAACTTCTTTGCTTTTGGTTTAGTCCAGTTGTGCTGATCTCCCCTGTATTGTGTGTTGTCTTTCCCTTCACCTAAACTAGTTCTTATCTACTATCTAATTAGTGGATACTCCTCTCCCACCCTTCCTCCCTCCCTCCTCTTGTAACCACAAAAGAATGTTTTCTCAGTTTAAACTATTTCTCAAGTTCTTATAATAGTGGTCTTATACAATATTTGTCCTTTTGAAACTATTTCACTCCGCATGATGCCTTCCAGGTCCACATATGAACAGTTGATATTTGACAAAGGCCCCAAAACAGTTAAATGGGGGAAAAGACAGTCTTTTTAACAAATGGTGCTGGCATAACTGGATATACATCTGCAAAAAAATGAAACAAGACCCGTATCTTACTCCATGCACAAAAACGAGTTCAAATATAAAATCTAAAACTATAAAGATCATGGAAGAAAAAATAGGGACAACATTAGAAGCCCTAATACATGACATAAACAGTGTACAAAACATCATTAAGAACGCAGAAGAAAAACTTTGGGAGCTCCCATATAACTCTTGTGTGGAACAAATAGGGCTTCAATTTAGCCCTTTAAGCAATAAAAACCCTGACCCCACGTGTTGTGGAAGCAATACGGAAATTCTGTAAGTTACTGTGTTTCTCCCCACTACACATCCTGGGACTAGAGAAATAACTGCATGGTAACTACTGGGAGATGGATACAGGCTAAGATCCGGTCACCTAACTTTCATCGGTCTGCCCTTTGACTGGGACATCTGTCTCTGCGTAAGATCAGGGGCGTTTTTCTGAAAGTAGAATATTTGTCATGTGATTCAAACAACATGATTATTATATGTTTAGCCATATTCATTTTCTATTTCTTGTTGAGTCAAAATTGATAATTATATTTTTCTATATAACTGACTGTTTCATTTAAATCTTCAAATTTCTTGGTACACAATTGTTCATAGTAATTGCTTACACTTTTAACTAGCTATCTTCCTATTACTCTAATAGGAATGTGAAATGTAAAAAGGATGAATCTAGGAAAATTGGAAGTTGTCAAAAAGGAAATGGAATGCATTAGCATCAATATCCTAGGCATTAGTGAGCTGAAATGGACTGGTATTGACCATTCTGAATTGGAAAATTATATGGTCTATGGTGCCAGGAATGACAAATTCAAGAGGAATGCTGTCACATTCATTGTCAAAAAGAACATTTCAAGATCTATCCTGAAGTACAGCACCCTCAGTGACAGGATAATATTTATTCATCTACAAGGAAGACCTATTAATATGACTATTATTCAAATTTACACACCAACCACCAAGGCCAAAGATGAAGAAACTGAAGTTTTTGCTAACTTCTGCAGTCTTAAATTGATCAAACACGCAGTCAAGATGCAATTGATAACTACTGGTGATTGAAATGCCATACCATAGTCTATTGGTATGTTTACTTTGGGTATAGCCTCCACTTAAGATGTTGACTTCCTAGCACCCAGCAGCTTCAGTCAGCAGTCCTCTGTTCTGACCAGAAGTGGTGGCAGACAGACCTGAACTGATCACTAGGAATGTCTGTCCTGTTGGTTTCAAAGACTTGAGCTATGGAGTGTGCAGGGAGGCAAGTAGACTTCTGAGTACAGGAGCAGACTCCAGGGGAAAGGACCTTCTGTAGTAATTTGCAGCAGCCAGGCAGCTGACAGTTACCAGCTTGGGGAAGGACCATCACACTCAAAAGAGACCCCAGGGAGGTCTGTCTTGTCACTATCAGAGCTCCCCCTTACCCTGTAGTCTGTTGGTATGTTTGCTTTGGGTGTAGCCTCCACTCAGGATGCCTACTCCTAGCACATGTCAGCCTCAGTCAGCATTCTTTAGAGCTGACCAGAAGGGGGTGGGCAGAGAGACCCAAACTGACCCCCAGGGATGTCTGTCCTCTTGGTTTCATAGGTTTGAGATATGGGCTGTTTGGGAAGGCAGGGAGAGTGCAGGCTGTGAAAGCAGGCTCTACTGCAGGGGGGTTTCTGTAGCAATTCAAAGAAGCTCAGCAGTCGACAGTTGCTGGGTGGAGAAGGTGCTGGCACACTTCAAACCGACCCCTAGGGAAGACTGCCTTGTTGATTTTAGAGCAGGAGCTTAGGGCCCTGTCTCTTTGCACAGGCAGGGAATATGGTGGATAGAGAGGCAGCCTCTTTTACTGGGAACCTTCCCCAGTTCACAGCAGCTGGTGGTCCATGTGGCTGGAGGGATGGGCAGGGATGGTGGAAGACATGATTTTTCTACCACATGTGACTCGTTAATTCATTGATTCTTGCCCGTCTGCAGTTCACTGTTGTTGTCCTCTGCTCCCCAATTCAGAATCCCTTAAGACGGAGCACTGATTCCTTGTTGCATTTGTGGGGGAGGGTGAGAATGATGGTCTGTTTACACTACTATCTTCCCAGACTGGCCCATATTTACCTTATCTTTGAACAAGCTATATCTGGAATAGAAGAAGTCTAAAGCATGAATTTACTGCATCATCCTGGTCAGATGTCAGTGACTGTGTTTTCAATCTTCTGATGTTATGGTAAAAATAGCTTCTTGTCGATTAGTTAATTTGTTTTTTTAAAAGAAAATTGCTCTCTATTCCTTATTCAATATGTAATTTAAAATATTTCATTTTATTTGAATGAGTATATGTAGATTGATGTTTAATTGGGGCAACTGAACATATGACGTGTGCATTTAATATAGTAAGTGATAGTCTATTTATTACTTTGGGAGACAGCATCTGATTAATCTGGGGTGGGGAAATTCCAACAAAAACAATTGACAATTTGTAGAAGAAAAATACATCTATGTTTCTCTTAAGGGAAGTTTATTCATTAAATTAATCATTGTTGACAAAGAGATGTCAAGCCAAAAGTATCTAATCTTGCATCTGAATTATCAGATTTGACTTTCTATATTGTTAAATTAACCAGATAATTGACAAATTCTCCCCCTACTTTCTATTATGTAGATACAGTTATTAACTCTATGAAATAAAACACTTTATTCTAATTTTTTAATTGGGTAGCTGACACACATTTCCAAAGCATCTGAGAAGTATTTAAATAATGAATGCTGTGTTATTATTTATCATAAATTCTCTTGCCTCTCGTTATCACTTATAAAACCACTGATTTTTAACACTAATTTTCTTCTACAGTCTTTTTCATTAAATTGATTTAATTTGAAACAAAGGGTTATTAAACAGTTAATGTTTTTTGTCATTTTAAGTTATGTAAGAAAATTATGATTTAACAAAATTTTTATTTGAATCATATTTTTACCTAAAAATTTTGATAAATAAGTTTCAAAATATCGCCCACATCTTTGAGAGAGGGAATAACGAATGAAAGGCCTTAGATCTAGATTAGGGCCTATATCCTGAATCAGTGTAGACATTTAATATACACTGTCTCAAGCATTGCTAATGAAAGAACATGTGAGTTACATAAAACGTACTTCCAAAATTATTCCACAGAGAATACTGTTTATGTTTTAAAAATAAACAAACGCTGTAACAGCAATTCACTTTTTTCTCTTAGTCCTTTGGGATGTTACAATCAGACATTGAATGTGCCAAGAAAGGACTATTCATTCTGAACCTCATTATCTCTCTCAGTTCAACTGGTTCTAACTAAAGTTAGATTTGTGTTTGTATAGACAAAATTCTCAGTTTAATGGTAACACCTGCCTTTTGAATAATCAAGCATCAAAAACAATAACTAGAAGTCCTGAAGATTACTAGAGCTCCAAGTAAAAGAAAAATAGTAATGTTTTCTACGTAGTCATATCTCTTGTTTTTCTTAGTGTGTTAGGCATAGATGAAAGATAATAGCAAGTCTTTCCCCTCCATTTTTAATAAAAATATTTCTACTGTTCTGATTTCTTAAAATCTGTTAAATCAAAATTATATAGCATTATATTAGACATGATAAAGTGAAATTTGCAAATATCCCAATGCACAATTAATTCTTAAAAATATCTCTATTTCATTGGTGCAAGGTTGACGTGTTCAGACCTGAAAACCAGTGATGCCAGTGATTTTGCAGCCAGCTTTGTACAGTAATCGATGGATTATGGAGATTGTATTTCAATAACTTGATGACTCCTTTTTCTTACTCTAAAGAAATAAACAGTGTACACTTAAGACATAAATCAAAACACCTGCTTCATGCCATGCAGATTAAAATGGAGGAAGAAAACACCAAATACATTTTTTAAAAATTTTAATCATATTGATTAAGGAGCAGCAAATCAGAAGGACAGTTTTTGAAACTTGGCCTTTGAGCAACTTATAATTTTCTTATATGTCAAGTGCACTAACAATACCTTAATCAAAAGGTCATTGAGTTGATTAAATAAGGCACTGTATTTGGCTCATAATGAATGCTTAATCAGTAAAGTAATAACTGGCATTATTACGGCTGTTTCATGTTAACTAAATGATTAGCTAAATTTCATCTTTTTTTTTCCTTCTGGTGACTTATACAATTGGTGAGTAATTTTCGTAGTATGCATACACTTGATCAGTCAAAAAAAAGCATGGGAACCAGTGTGCTTAAGTCTGGTGTAATCCAGTGAAGCTAGTGTCATCTAGATGAAGGGAAGTGAAGAAGAATTTCTAAGGTATTACAAAATGCTATTTGTTTTTTCTCAGTGTTGATTTACTTCTGAGTAATTATTAAAAGGAAGTTATCCATACAATTCATGGCATACAAATTCTTTACTCAGGATATGTTTATATTAAAATTTCTTGTGGTTAAGAGGTCAGCGGCTAACCAAAAGATTGGCAGTTCTAATCTACCAGCTGCTGCTTGGAAACCCTATGAGGCAGCTTACTGTGAGTTGGAATCGACAGCAATGGGTTTTTGTTTTTTGAGCCTAATAGCCTGTTGAGCTTGAAAAACTTCAATCAGATCCTAGGGAGAGGCTATCTTATATACGGTGAAACTTGTGATAGAACTCTATGGAACTGCCTTGCTTTTCTGGGTTTCTCAAGTTTTCCGACTTAGCCAGAGTACAGACTTGTCCCTTTCCTTTGCTCTCTGTCTGTGGAAAACATTTTAGTTTTCCTTCTCTGAAAGGTTTTCGCCTTGCAGAGGTTCAGCTTTCACAGGCTTTACTGTATTTGACTCAAGATTCTGGTTTGCTCTGAGCCTGTAAGAAATGACTTAACAAATTTTGGAAAGGGATCAGAGTAAATATTCTCTTCAAGAGAACACCAAATGAACCACAGACCCTGAAGAGGAAAAGGCAAAGATTAGATTTCTAGTCCACTGACTTTTTTCTTAGTTTAAACATGTGGGGATTGCAAAATCTGAAGAGATAATACATTCACACTGTAATAAAAGACAGAGTAGCCTTTGATGACACAGAACTGCTTCCCAATACACCCTGTTTTTCAGACATGTTTGTGTAATCCCACCTCTTTCCAGGATAGAGTGGTGAGTGTGCACATTTCACATTGCTTCTTAGTTCTCATGTTTCTTCTTTTTAGTGTGCTGCCTTCAGTTTTGGACATTCTACACAGTTCACACTTGGCACTCAGAGGAACATGGGAAGAATTGTTTCAAATTCTTTGTTTTTAAACATTTTAACATGAGGATCAGAGGACTCATAGCCTTATGCAACCAAATCTCTGAAGTCTAGGTCTCTTTTGTTTATTGTTGCCTCTACCCTCCTCATGTCCTTGTGGGGGGAAACTATTTATATGTGCAGTTTTACAGTGGTGGGCGCTGGTGGCTCAGTGGTAGAACTTTTGCTTGCTATGCATGAGACCCTGGTTTGATCCCAGCCGATGCGCATCATGTGTAACCACCACCCATTTGTCACTGGATTACACGTTGCTGTGATGCTGAATAGTCTGCAGAGCTTCCAGACTAAGATGGACCAGGAAGAAAGGCTTGGTGATTTACTTCTGAAAACCAGCCAGCTAAAACCCTATGGATCACAACAGTACAATCCCATTGTGCAGGGGCTCACCATGAGTAGAGGGCTGACTCAATGGCAGCTAGCAATAACAACAACATAGGCAGGTTTGTGTTGGATTTTCTTTCTTTACCATATATTTCAACTTCACCCAGTAGATTCTGTTTTGCTTGCCCAGTTTAATTTTAGTTACCTTAAGAGTAAAGACCATGTCTTATGAGAATTATCTTAAGGTACCTTGCACCACTGTCTCAAGTGTAGTTGGTTCTCAGTAAATTAAATTTCAATTGAGGATGGAAGACAGACTGCCTTGACAGCACCTCTATTTTATCAGGACCTGAAGTGCGTTGCTTATGGAGATACACATGGCAGCCCAAATATCCTATATACAGGCTACTGCAAACTGAGTTTGGAGAGAGAGAAAAATCCAGTGACAATGACATGGGAAAAACCCAGGAGCACTGACATGAGTGCACATAAATAAATACCCTTGTGGAGGGATGACAAGTGGGAGAATCTCACATAAAAAAAATTCTCCACTTTTAGGGTATGCAAAACTGCCCATAGCCCACCAACCTATAGAGAGTCCAACAGGACACACTCTTGCTATGAAAATTCTTTTATTTGAAATTATATGTTAAAGTTATTAACAGATTATACATATATCTGTGATATTTCCTTTCTTTCAAACTCGAAATCAGTTAATCAGCTTACAAGAAATAGTATCTATTTTTTATTCATTCTGTGATGAACAAAGAATGGGTAAGAAGGGTAATCCAGATTTCTGACTCATTTAAACAAGAATCTGTGTGATGCATTATAAAACTCTGGGCAGAAGCCTGGGAAATTGAAGAAAAAAAGAAAAACCTGTGACCATAGGAGACAAGTTAGATATCTGAATTTTTAGATAAAAATAAGAGTATGAGCCAAAAAGTGTTTTATTTTCATTAAAAAGAAGAGATAAGGAACAGTCTGCTACAAAAAGCTAATCCTTGGAGGAAGAAAGAAGTGGCTTAATAGCAATGATGCACCTAGCACTCCCTCCTTTTGTGGAAAATCTGTGGTCTTGTGATGAAATTCCAATGACTTGTTGTGGAGATACATACATGTTTTAAAATGTATGTTTCTTTTCTGATTCGCTGTGATTTTTTCTTTAAAGCTTCTGATTCACTGTTGTCTGTTCCAATCATCCAGGGGTGTGTCTGCTGCAGTCCTCCCAGTCACACCCTTTCTGCTGATTGTCCTTAGTTCTTTATTTGGGTTCTTCTTCCTTCAGACTAACCAGGATGTCTCAGACCATGGCAGATCAGCCATCCAGAAAATAGTGGTAGTTTAAAGCAGCACTTTAGATGAAGAATCAGAAGCTTAAAATACCAGATTCTTAATATTCAATAACCATACAACAACCCATTGGGGTGGAGTTGAGGATATTTTGATCCTATTTTTTGAAACCAACCAGTTTACATTGAAACCACTGACTCATGGCAATCCCTGTGTGTCAGAGTAGAACTGTGCTCCATAGGGTTTCCTATGGCTGATTTTCTGGAAGTAGGTTGACGGGGCTTTTTTTCCAAGGCACCTCTTGGTGGACTCGAATCTCCAACTGTTTGGTTAGTCACTGAGCATATTAACCATTTGCACCACCGAGGAGAGACAGGGAACATTAAACAGGCAATTGTTCTATATAAGTTCTTTAATGGAGGGAAACAAGTTTTATAAGAGCATAGATGGCACAGTGGTGGCACAGTGGTTAAATGCTTGGCTGCTAACCAAATGGCTGGCAATTAGAACCTACCAACTGCTCTAGAGGAGAAAGATTTACAGCCTTGGAAACCCTATGGGGCAGTTCAACTCTGTACTACTATTGGGTCACTATGTGTTGGAATCCAGTCCAAGGCAACGTGTAATAGTAGGTCGTAGGATCACAGAAGAATTGGAATTGTCTTGATAGTGCGTCATCCTACAATACTAATATTCATTAAAGACCATCACTATCACTACCTCCACTAATTGTTTAAAATTTAAAATCATCCATCTAGCTTTAAGAATATGTAGATACTAAAGTTTTCTTAAGTTTTTAGTGAAAATGTCTGAATACTAAAGACTGATTCTCTATACTTACTCAAATCTTATTGCAGTCTCCCTTCCTTTTTTGGATTCAAACTGTTTTTTGGATTAAACCAAACACCTTCCCAAATTAGAAGCACAGAATACCATTCAGATAAGTCAATTTATACTGTGTTCTGCAAAGTGGGTTGGACTTTCTCACACCCAGTTGAATCTATTACTTAGAGATGTGGGAAAATTTCTTATACTCTTGAAACTCTAGAAACATGATTTATTTTTATTTAGACTCAACCTGAACACTCTAGCTTATCAGTTTTGATTTCTAACTTATTTCCTCTTTTAAGGGAAAGACATAAAAATTTAGTTGAACTGAAACCCTGATCATCTAGTGATTGTTAAGATTATACAGATGTACCAGGAAGTAAAGGACTGAGAATGCTGGAGAGGTAGAGTCCTGTGACCAGATACAGAAGTGTTGGAATGATGGCCTGGGCAGGGCCAGGTGATGAAGATGTCACAGAAGTGACAGTAAAGTGGAAATCGTGTCTGCATTGTGCAATATGTCAGCTACCAGCCACATGTGGCTATTAAGAACTTGACATGTGCTAGTGTGGCTAATTGACTTTTAAATTTCATTTAATTTTAATCGATTAATTGAAATGAAATACCCAGTATATCTAGTGGCTACTACATTGATCAGCACAACTCAACACTATCTTTCTGAATAATCTATTTGTTGATAAGTCCAGATTTGAATTTCCAGGCTAAACTATGTATAGTCTTGAGATCTAGACATGCTAATGTATCTGACTGTTGAACACTTGTGCCAGACTATGCCATAGTTATCTAAAATGAGATAATAACTAATTATTTTGCCTTACAAACTGTTTCTTCCTGTCTTACTCAGCTCAGTGAGAAGCAACATCACTGTTTCAAGATAAGAACTCAACTATAATCAACTATTCTCATAGCGCATTTCCCATTCCTAATTATTTACCAAGATATAAATTTTATCTTCGAAATCTTACTTGAATATATCCCTTCTCTTCATCTCATGGTCATGACCTTAGTTCAGGACCACATTGCCCCTATCTAGTACACATTCCAATATATTACCCTTAATTGTCCCTTTCCAGCCACTCTCCATATTGCTGCCAGAATTATTTTTGAAAAAGAACATCTGTGGTGCAGTTAATGATCTCAGCTGCTAACCAAAGGATTAGAGTTTCAAGTCCACACAGAGGTGCCTCAGAAGAAAGGACTGGTGATCAACTTCTGAAAAATCAGACATTGAAAACCCTATGGAGCACAGTTCTACTCCGACACACATGGGGTCACCATGAGTTGGAGTTGATTCCACAACAATTGTTCATTTATTTTCTATTATTCTTATATATATTTGTTTAAACAACATTGTTTTTGGAACCTACTTTATATGCTAAGCTTGATTTTAGGAATATAAGTGTGATCTATATAGATATAACCTTTACTTTTCTCAGCATTCACAATCTAGAGGAGGAAAGAAGTATGCATTTGAAAAATATAATTTGATATTTCTGCAACAAAAACAAAAAATTAATGAATCACTTTGAGCCTCCACTCTGCTGGTTTTTTGTATAACTTAATCTCATCCTCCCTAGAGTTGTGGACTCTGTTGTCAGTCTACACAGGTAACCACGCCCTTCTGCATGGCTTCTGCAGGTCTAGCCGTGGAGACATCCCAGCCTTTCTACATGGTTTCTCCAGGTCTAGTCATGGAGACACCTCCAGCCCATCTCCCTGCTCCTTCAGGTCTAGTCGTGGAGACTTCCCCAGCACTTCTGCCTGCTTCTCCAGGTCTAGTCATGGAGACATCCCCAGCCCTTCTGCCTGCTTCGCCAGGTTAGGAGTATATTTGGCATTTGAGAAAGTGTGAAAATTTAGTTTTAACTTCAAGAGATTTTTATTTATGAATAAATTAAAAGAAACATTTTTTGCCCTCTAATGTTCTCCTTTGCATTTGGTTGACTCTATTTGATTTCTGGTTTCATAAGACTATCCAATTAAAAGCAAGCTTGTTTTTTGCTCTTTAAAGCAGACATTGCTCAGTATTATAACAAGTGGTAAGTGTTCTAAAGATGAAAATAAAAGGTTCTATGAATAAGATGTTTCTGTGTATAGCAATTATGAATTGGGACATAGCATTGCCAGGAATTTTCAAAGTGGAACAATATTTACTTTACCCCAAACATCTTTAGTACTACAAAGTGAGCATCAGTTGGATATTAGCGTGGAATGCAACTCTGACTCAAACTGCACAGGTCTCTGGCATGTGGACAGAGCCATTTCAAGTGGGAACTCTTGGTGAATGATAAGCCATCCATTTAGCTCTTTGACAAGAATAACTTTCTTCTCACACTCTGCACAGCAGGCTGTAGATCCTTCAGACCTTACAACTTTCACATTTGGTTTTCTTCAGGCAACTTCTTCCAAAGCACAAAGAGGTAAATTAAACTGTTTTCCAGAAAATCTGTGGTGATTTTATTGGGGAAAGTTTTATAAGTAAAATCTCTCTAATTGAGAGAAAGACAATTTGAATTAGAAAAATCATGTAAAGCTCAGTACTTAAAAGCAGACATTTAGGGTTTAAAATTTGGTTTAAAATTAGGAGAGGTGTTCCAGGGTTGTATCCTTTCACCGTACCCATTCAGTCTGTATGCTGAGCAAATAATCCAAGAAGCTGGACTATACAAAGAAGAATGCAGCATCAGGATTGGAGGAAGACTCGTTAACAATCTATGATATGCAGACGGCACAACCTTGCTTGCTGAAAGTGAAGACTTGAAACACTTATTCATGAAGATCTAAGATGACAGCCTTCAGTATGGATTATACCTCAATATAAAGAAAACAACAAACCTAACAACTGGACCAACAAGCAACATAATGATAAATGGAGAAAAGGATTGAAGCTATTAAGGATTTCATTATATGTGGATCCACAATCAACACCCAAGAACAGCAGTCAAGAAATCAAATGACGTACTGCATTGGGCAAATCTGCTGCAGAAGGCCTCTTTATAGTGTTAAAAAAACGAAGTTGTCGGTTTGAGAACTAAGGCTGTGCCTGACCCAAGCCGTGGTATTTCCAATCACCGCATATGCATGTGAAGGTGGACAATGAATAAAGAAGACTGAAAGAGAATTGATGCCTTTGAATTATGGTATTGGTGAAGAACAAACAAATCTGTCTTGGAAGAAGTGCACCCAGAATGCTCCTTAGAAGCGAGGATGGTGAGACTTCGTCTCATGCCCTTTAGACATGTTGTCAGGAAGGACCAGTTCCTGGAGAAGGACATCATGGTTGGTAGAGGCAGCGAAAGAGAGGAAGACCCTCAATAAGATGAATTGACACAGTGGCTGCAACAATGATCTCAAGCATAACAATTGTGATGGGGGTGCAGGACTTGGCAGTGTTTCATTCTGTTGTACATTGGGTCGCTTGAGTTGGGACCAACTGGATGGCACCTAACAACAATCGAATGTTGCTTTGAAGAATTCCTTGGGCTAATCTTTCATTCCACAAACATCTGTCAAACAAATGTGTGTGCTACTCTTTACAGCTTGGCAAGAAACACACACATATGCACATGTATGTAGATATACAAGTATACATGTATATATTACATATACATACATATATAATAAATAGTATTTTCAGCATATATGCACATGAAAGTTGATTGCCGTTAATAAGAGTGGATGTAAATTATATTTTAAATAGTCTTCATAAAAATGTCATATTCAAATTTTTATTCATCTTTATCATCATTATTTTTGACTGCATCACATGGCTCATGAAGAATTTGTGCTAGGAGTAGATGTCAGCTCCAGCATTTTGTTGTTCCTTTGTGCTTTACTCCTAAGAGTGTCTTTTAAAGATTCTTTACACTTAGTGAGCACTTATTTAGGTAAGAAAAAGTAGTGGTATCTGTAAACCACCTACCTATAGCCCCTCTGAACAGTGACACGTGTCAGCATGAGTGAGTGAGGGTATTACCACCACTCACTCTTCCTTCAAGTAGTCCCTGACATGTGACAATTTGAAGTATAAATTGAGTAACGGTGCACTTGTCAACCCATGTTATAACTCTCAGCAAATCTGAATTTATATTTTTTATTTAAAACAATTCTCATATGCTTTTCTTGTACCCCTATAGATAGTATCATGCATTTCAGAGTATATTTTTCTGATTTTGAGACCATTACTTTACAATATAATTTTGAAATTTGAACCATATTATACAAATATTGCTAAGTCAATAGGAATTTCAGAAATGCAAAAGTGCCTGTAATAATCACAAGACCCAAAGGAAAAAAAAAAAAATCACAAGACCCAAAGGAGATGGACTTAAATTAGGAATGACTGAACTTCTGATGCCCAAGGAAGTTTTCAAGTGCTTTACTATCAATAATATATATTAAAAACAACAGGTATATAATTTCAAATACAAAATTATATGATAATATTTAATATTTTTCAAACTGCATTTCTTCCTGTGTCTCCATTTCATTTGCCATTGAGCTAACCTAGCGCATAGTGACCGTGTGTGTGTCAGAATAGAACTGTGCTCTATAAGGGTTTTCAATGGCTCATTTTTTGGAAGTATATTGCCAGTCCTTTATTCCAAGGCACTTCTGGGTGGAGTTGAACCTCCAACCTTTTGGTTAGCAGCCTAGTGAGCTAACCATTTGTACCACCCAGGTCCTTCACCCCTCCATTCTCTCCCTTCCAATTCTGATTGATCTTCATTTTGAGGCTTTTGCCATCCTAATCCTACCTTGAAAATTAATCCAATGATGTGACTCTCAGCTGCAGTTGATTTTACCCACCAGGGGATATTTGGAAAGTCTGGAGACATTTTGGTTGCCATTAGGGTTAGGACATGTTGTGGCATCTAGTGGGTAGAGTCCAGGGACATTTCTTAACATCTTATACATAGCACAGCCTCTCACAACTAAGAGTTATTGTTGTTTTTTAGTTGCTGTCTAGCCATTTCTAATTTATAGCAACCCCACATATGCAGAGTAGAATTGCTCCATAGGGTTTCCAAAGTTATGACCTTTCAGAGGCAGATCTCCAGGTGTCTCTGGGTGAGTTCAAACTGCCAACCTTTTGGCTAGTAGTTGAATGCTTAATCTTTTCAGCCACCCAGGGATTAACTAAGAGTTATCAGGCTGTGTGGGACATAGAACTTGGTTTGGCCTTTGTCTCTAGCTTCTGAAAATAGCCCAAGCAAATATGGTGTTTTTGTCTTTCTAAAATAACCAGGCTACACATAAAGATGTGTAAATGAGTAGGAGGCTACATAGGCTCCACCCTGGCAACAGACCTCAGGAAGGGGAGGGGGCATGATGCATATTCATTGATTGGATCAATCTTAACTATGCATTAAGGCCTCAGTCATGAATATGCATGAGGTCCCAGTGACTAAGGGACCCTGAGCATTGGAGTTTCCTCTTTTGGAGCTTTCTAGATTGGTGAGAACATCCATGAACAGGAGGGGATGGCAGAGCCCTGGGGACAATGGAAGCCTCATGCTTGGAACTCTCATAGATCTTGCCTGATGTGTCCCTTTGCTTGTATCTTTTCTGGTGATAGTAAATAGGTAATGTCCCCCAAAACTTTGTGAGCCATTATAGAGAATTAATGAACCCAAAAGAGGCAATGAGACTCTGACTTAGCTCAAGGTGGTTAATTTAGAGGAGGGTTGCACAGGCAGTTGTGAGGACAGGGTCATAACTTTTTCAAGGCCTGGGTGGCTGAGGAATAGAGAAAGGCTGCAGGGACAGTCAATGAAGAAGGATAGAGTCCTCTAGCTTGTGACCCAAGGGGCAAGAGGGACAAAAATGGGCTGGTTCATCTGAAATGCAGGGAATTTTGCAGATTCCTGAGACTACAGCTGGTATGGATAACCTGGTCCCAGGTGGTCCGGGCTAGTTAGGGTGAGAGAAGAAGTGCCACGGAAGTGGCTACCAATAAGAATAATGGAGGTGTGGGGGAGGTGAAGCCTGGGTCCACTTCAGGTAGAAATTGGATTTATGCTGATTCTTGCCATGCAGTTAGTAATAAAGGTGGGGTTTGCTCACCTTGCCACTTTTATAGCAACCCAAATTATCAAAAGTACGAAGATTAAGAAACTTATTCTAGTGGAATGTCACCAGCTTTGTTTTGCAGAAGGGCAAAGATAGAGCAAGGCATCTGTGAGGTAAGACTAAACCTCTTCCATAAACATAAGGGTGCTCCTGACATAGACCAGTGTTTCTCAAATGTGCACTTTAATATGAATGCAAACCACCTGGAGTTCTTGTTAAAATTCAGATTTTGATTCAAAAGGTCTGAAGAGAGGCCTGGCATTTTGCATTTCTAATAAGCACCCATGTAATGCTGAGGCTGCTGGTCTGGGGTCTTCATTTCGAGTAGCCAGAAACTTGACAATTCTGCATAAGGCCCTTTAAAAAGGAATCTCAGGAAAAGGGCTATAAAAGAGAAGTAATTCCATTATGACTCAAGTAGATCTGAGATATATATTATAAGAAGTTTAAATTCTGACTTTAACATTATTTATTAAATCTGTATTTATTTAAATATACATTTTATTATCAAGGTTATGTACAAAATTTTAAAAAGGCAAATAGTTCTACCAGACTTTTTTGTGGCAATTGCTTTTTTTTTTTAATTGTGGTAAAATATACATAAAGCATTTGACAATTCAACAATTTCTACATGTATTATTTGGTGACACTGATTACATTCTTAGTGTTGCACAACCATTGTCACTATCCTTTTCTGACTTATTGTATTACCATTAACAGAAACTCAGTGCTCCCTATGAAATAACCCACTTCCCCTCTCTCCTATACCTGGTAACCACTAATAAGCTTTGGTTTCTATTTGCTTATTTCATGTAAGTGAAATCATATAGTATTTGTCCTTTTGAGACTATGTTATTTCACTTAGTATATTTTCAAGATTCATTCACGTTGTGGCATGTATCAGGACTTCATTTCTCTTAATGGTTGCATAATATTCCATCCTATGTATTGTTAAAACAAAAATAATATTAAGCCAACAATAGAAAATGAAGTTTATTTAATGTATTATTTGCAAATAAAGGTAACAGTTCCAGATAGAGAGTCAAAAATGTTTCAAAAAAGAAAAATCTTTTACAGATTCTTATACTACAGCTTTTCCCTAGTAATTATATGTTGTCATGGAAACAGGGCCAGAATAAGGTGAACATGCAGCACTGTCTTGAAGAACAGTTCGGATAAATATTGATTTACCCTCAAACATAGCTCTAGTCTGACCTTTGGAGTTTCTGTTGTCGAAATTGTACGTAGATAATTCTTTAAAAGAGCACAATGCCTAAAACAAAACTTTCTTTAGTAATTGAGCTAGACTATTGTTTGACTTCCCCCATGCATCTGTCAGTTTGTCATACTGGGTGGGGGGAGGGGGTTGCATGTTTCTCTGATGCTGGAAGCTATACCACCAGTATTCAAATACCAGGAGCATCATCCATGGAGGACAGGTTTCAGCTGAGCTTCCTGACTATGACAACTAAGAAGAAAGGCCCAGCAGTCTACTTCTGAAAAGAATTAGCCAGTAAAAACCTAATGGGTAACAATGGAACATTGTCTGATATTGTGCCAGAAGATGAGACCCTTAGATTGGAAGGTAATCAAAAGACAATTAGGGAACAGCTACCTCCTCAAAGTAGAGTCAACCTTAATGATGTGGATGGAGACAAGCTTTCAGGACCTTCATCATGCTGATGTGGCACGACTCAAAATGAGAAGAAACAGCTGCAAAATCCATTAATTTTTGGAATGTAGAATGTACTAAGTATGAATCTAGGAAAATTGGAAATGGTCAAAATGAAATGAAACACATAAACATTGATATCCTTGGCATTAGTGAGCTGATTTGGGCTGCTATTGGTCCTTTTGAATCAGACAATCAAACGGTCTACTATGTCAGGAATGACAACTTGAAGAGGAATGACATTGTATTCATTGTCAAAAAGAGCATTTCAAGATCCATCCTGAAGTACAATGCTGTCAGTGATAGGAAAATATCCATACACCTACAAGGAAGACCAGTTAATACAACTATTATTCAAATTTACGCACCAACCACTAAGGCCAAAGATGAAGAAATTGAAGATTTTCACCAATGTCTGCATTCTGATATTGATCAAACATGCAATCAGGATGCACTGATAATTACTGATGATTGAAATGCAAAAGTTGGAAACAAAGAGGAAGGATCAGTAGTTGGAGAATATGGCCTTGGTGATAGAAATGATGTTGGAGATCCCATGACTGAATTTTGCAAGACCAATGACTTCTTCACTGCAAGTATCTTTTTTCACCAACTGGACCTTGTCAGGTGGAATACACAGGTATCAAATTGACTACATCTGTGGAAAGACACAATGGAAAAGCTCAATATCATCAGTCAGAACAAGGCCAGGGGGCCAAATGCTGATCAGATCATCAATTACTAATACACAAATTCAAGCTGAAACTGAAGAAAATTAGGACAAGTCCAGGGGAGCCAAAGTACAACCTTGGGTATATCTCACCTGAATTTAGAGACTATCTCAAGAATAGATTTGATGCATTGAACGCCAATGACCAAGAACCAGATGAGTTGTGGAATTACATCAAGGGCAGCATACATGAAGAAAGCAAGAGGTCATTAAGAAGACAGGAGAGAAAGAAAAGACCTAAATAAACATCAGAAGACTCGAAACTTGCTCTTGAATGTTGAGTAGGTAAAGCAAAAGGAAAAAATAATGATGTAAAAGAACTGAACAGAAGATGTTAAAGGGTGACTCAAGAAGACAAAGTATAAAGTTTTATGATGACATGTACAAAAAGCTGGAGATAGAAAACCAAAAGGGAAGAACACACTCAGCATTTCTTAAGCTGAAAGAACTGAAGAAAAATTCAAGCCTCAAGTTGCAATACTGAAGGATTCTATGGGGAAAATATTAAACAATGCAGAAAGTATCAAAAGAGGGTGGAAGGAACACACAGAGTCACTATACCAGAAAAGAATTGGTCGATGTTCAGCCATATGATCAGGAACCAATGAAGCTGAAGGAAGAAGTCCAAGCTGTACTGAAGGTATTGGCAAAAAACAAGGATACTGGAATTGACAGAATACCAATTAAGATGTTTCAACAAATGGATGCAGCACTGGAAGTGCTATGCCAAGAAATTTGGAAGACAGCTACCTGGCCAACCGACTGGAAGAGATCCATATTTATGCCTATTCCCAAGAAAGGTGATCCAACTGAACGTGGAAATTATCAAACAATATCAATAATATCAAATGCAAGCAAAATTTTGCTGAAGATCATTCAAAAGCAGCTGCAGCAACATATCAACAGGGAACCACCAGAAATTCAAGCCAGAATTTATAAGAGGACATGGAGCCAGTGTTATCATTGCTGATGTCAAATAGATCCTGGCTGAAAACAGAGAATACCAGAAAGATGTTTACCTGTGTTTTATTAACTATGCTAAGGCATTCAACTGAGTGGATCATAACAAATTTTGGCTAGCATTGTGTAGAATGGGAATTCTGGGACACTTAATTTTGCTCACAAGGAATCTGTACATGGATCAAGAGGCAGTCGTTTGAATAGAACAAGAGGATACTGCAGTTAAAAGTCAGGAAAGGTGTTTGCCAGGGTTGCATCCTTTCACCATACTTAATCTATATGCTGAGAAAATTATCCAAGAAGCTGGACTATATGAAGAAGAACAAGGCATCAGGATTGGAGGAAGACTAATTAACAACCTGCATTATGCAGATGACACAACCTTGCTTGCTGAAAGTGAAGAGGATGTGAAGCACTTACTGATGAAGATCAAAGACCACAACCTTCAGTATGGATTGCACCTCAACATAAAGAAAACAAAAATTTTCACAACTGAAGCAATAAGCAACATCATGGTAAATGGAGAAAAGATTGAGGTTGTCAAGGATTTCATTTTACTTGGATCCACAATCAACACCCATGGAAGCAGCAGTCAAGAAAAAAAAAGACACATTGCATTGGCCAAAACTGCTGCAAAAGACATCTTTAAAGTGTTGAAAAGCAAAGATATCGCCCTGAGGTGTGCCTGATCCAAGCCATGGTGTTTTCAGCCACCTCATAAGCATGTAAAAACTGGACAATTAATAAGGAACACTGAAGAATTATTAATGCCTTTGAATTGTGGTGTTGGCGTAGAATATTGAATATACCGTGGACTGCCAGAAGAATGAACAAATCTGTCTCAGAAGAAATACAACTAGAATGCTCCTTAGAAGCAAGGATGGAAAGACTAGATCTCACATACTTTGGACATGTTATCAGGAGGGATCAGTCCCTGGAGAAGAACATCATGCTTGGTAAAGCAGAGGTTCAATGAAAAAGAGGAAGACCCTCAAGCATAGCAACAATTATGAGGATGGCGCAGGACCGGGCAGTGTTTCATTCTGTTGTGCATAGTGTTACTATGAGTTGGAACCAAGTCATCAGCACCTAACAACAACCTAACAATGTTGTTTGACTTAAAGGTGACTTTTAGAAACCCAGTTTTTCAAGGCTAAAGGTTCAAAGATCATCTCAGGGCAATAACTTGGGTGAGTAACTTCAACTTCCACGGGATTAAAAACTCCATTCCTCAATATAGGCCACATATTGTTTATCCATTTGTCTGTCTGTGGACATTTAGGCTGTTTTCACATTTAGGCTATTGTGAATAGTGCTTTAGTGAACATCGGAGTACAGTCTACAAGACTTTTCATGAATAATAAACTCTTGACTTCCCATTCCCAATTCCTGTTCTAAAGAGAAACCAGTTTCAACTAGTCTAGCAATATGGCACTCGATTCCATATTGCTAAATAACATGCCTATCAGGTATTTCTTGGTTCTTGAGATATCTAATGATTTCATATAATAGAAAATAAGAATTAAGCCCTTAAAGCCCAGACTTCCTCCTTCTCACATGTATACACTTTCTCTCACCCCATTTTCCTGAAGAGTTACATAAAAATTTTTATTAGGTCAACATTCATCATTTATAAAATCATGAATTTACAACTAGAATTCAGAGTTAAATTATTGACTATGATTTCTTGAACAAAACTTTGAGTTCCAGGGAATTATCGATTGCCTCTTTTTTAAGCTCCATTTTATCTGTACAGAATCCATCTGTAAGTTCTCTGACTGAAGTGTGAATCTTCTTTCAGTACATACAAGTACATGAAATGTTCCATCAGTTTCAGTCCTTCTAAGGAGACACCCTGTCTGGAGCCCTCCACTCTCCTCTTGCAACCTGCACAGGCTGTTCTCCAGGCCCGTTGCAGAGCTATTATCCTAGATCTTTACTCTCTATCACCTGGGGAGTACCTTCACTCTCTACTATACTTCTTACTGTTTCCTGATTCCGTGCTTTTCTCTTCCTTGGCTGCTAATTTCCTTGTATGATGTAACACATAAGCCAGCAACTTCTTTAAAAGTGGGGCATAGGGGAAAATTATTCTGAGAACTAGCAAGCCCAAAATTGTCCTTATTTTCCCTTTGCTATTAATGAATGCTTTGGCAGGGTATAGCTTTCTGGATTGAAAGACGCTGAACTGCTGATTGTGACAGCACTGCTCTGTTGTCTTTGAAGTCCTAATGTTTCTATTGGAAAATCTAATTCTCCTGGACTTTCGTTTTCCAATCCTTTCTGGGTTTTAGTGACACAATCAAAGTGCTTCTAGGCTTTCTTGTCTGCTAGCAGCCAGAATTTTCTTGCAGGCTAGGCTGGTCATCACCATTTCAGTGGTTTCCCAAATTCCAACTGTTTCTGGCATCCCCTCTCCTATTCTGTCAAGCTCCCCAACAGGAAGAAAACTAACACCCTCACAACACCCATATACTAAGTGCTTCATATGTGTAATATTATTTAATCTCACCAATAATTCAAAATTGCTCAGATAGATTTAGCAATTTACCCTAAGAAAGGGAGTGCCAGAAGTTAGATGCAGATTCCTTCCTGAAAGGACTAGAATAAAGGATTCTTAGCATAAGTAGAAATGCAACATCCAGGACACAAAGATGAAGTCCTAATTTTGCTCTACCTGGCCATAACTCGTGTGGTCTAACTTATAACAGGGACTTGTTTGTATCTTCCATCTCTTGCTCCAGTTAATTGAGAACGTTTTGGGAACAGGCATTTCTTCTTCCTAGGATTTACAGACTAGATACATTCCTACTATATGGGTTTCTTAAACTAGCACAAAATCTGCTTTAGAAAAACCTTCAATAAATGTTTGCTTTTTCTTTACTACAGTAACAATTTTCTGTGGCATCAGTAGCGGTGATGTTATGGAATGTGTCCATTGAATAACATGTTATTACTTTTCCCTATTTCCACCAATTCACTGAATGTGGACCTACATTCCCATTAGCAGTCATCAACCACATAAAGTGATATTTCTTGGGGAAAACCTTTATGGAATAGGAAAAGAAACATCACAAAATGGAAGATCATAAGAAGAGTAAAACAGCAAAAAACCCACATCCTTGATTTGGAGTAACAATGATGCTTGAGGAATAATTAATAAAACTTTATTTCAGGTGGAGAAGTTTGGATAAAATGTGTTTATTGTGTAAAGCATCCACCAGTGAGATGAAGAACTAATAACCATGGGATGGCCCAACCACGACCTGTTATCAGATACTCATGGTCGTCTGGTAAACATTGTGGCTGGCCAAGATCCATTTCATTGCAGAGTGAGACACCCCAGAGTTTATGACCTAGTAAAGCTATGATTCTGTCTTCCCGGTAGGTTCAAGTTTTGTTCCCCAATTATCAAGTGACTGTACAAGGAGTGGAATCTGTAAGCAAAAAGCCTAGAGCTAAAAACACGATTACCAGTCAATATTTCAAATGTATTAATTTTGTCTTGCTATCTTCCTCCCAGATATTTCAGGCACAAGAAAGCTCTTAAAAATTCAACTACCACTAGTTCTTGAATAATAAGATATTCCTGATTTTTATTCTCAATGTATTGATTTTTTGGTCAAGGATATTCTTATTTTCCTTCTGTTGTTTTGGCATTTTTCAGTATGGTATTAGAATGGAAAATAAAAATCATGATTTCCATTGTTTACAAAGATAGATTAAATGTGTTATGATTCAACAGATGGAACAAAGATTTTCGCTTCTTTATCTGTGTCTTTTTTTTTTTGGTGGCCGTAAAAAAAACTCGGACCTCAAATTAGGAAGAAGAAAATTTCCTGCTAAAAAGTGGCTGCTTATGACTTTTTCATAAACCCTCAAAAAACATGATTATTTCATTCATGTAAGGTGGAAGTTAGAAAAAATTTGTCCAAACCACACATGAGATATCATTGCCATCTTGATTATTATACTCTACAATGATGACTGAATCAGAAAATATGGAGAATATACATTATATATTAAACAAGAAACTTTTTAAATGTAAGAAAATGAAATGATAATCTTACTTTTAAGCCAAAAGTGATGTTTCAGTATACAGTTGCAGAAGCAATTTGTCATTTAGCAATTTACTTTGGGCTGGTTGACTATTCTCAATGAAAATTCAAGTGTCTTAGAAACCGTAGTGAATATTCAAATAACTTCTGTCCTCTTACCTCAAATACCAGGGCAGCAATGGAAGTGTCAATGGACACTTTGGAGAATATAGAACTTCCTTCTACTTCCGTTTACTCTGCTGTTAGTAAATGATGGTTAATGTGTCAACTTGGCTAGGCCATAATTCTCGGTGGGTTGTCAGACATTATATAATTGCCCCCCATTTTGTAATCTGATGTTAGCAGCCAAACAGTTGGAAGGGAACGTTCATTGGTGGTGTGGCCTGCCTCCAATATATATGAATCTTTCTGTGTATAATTATATATATGCTTCCCTGTCATTTTTTTCCCCCTCTGAAGATCCCAGCCTAAGACAGATTACTAAGATACTAAGCTTTGGAAAAGGATATAAAACTGGAGTATGAATAGATAAGTGAGTAAATATACTGGGGAGACTTGGACACCATGAAGAAACTACAAGAACTCCAAAAATAGCAGTTGTTGTTGTTGTTAGGTGCCATCAAGTCGGTTCCGACTCATAGCGACCCTATGCACAACAGAACGAAACACTGCCTGGTCCTGAGCCATCCTTAACATCGTTGTTATCCTTGAGCTCATTGCTGTAGCCACTGTGTCAATCCACCTCATTGAGGGTCTCCCTCTTTTCTGCTGACCCTGTACTCTGCCAAGCAGTGATAGTATCCGTTTCGTAATTTGTACTTAGGCCAGTCATCACCAGGGAATCAGAGCAATTCAGAATCTTTGAGGAGAGACACATGTCTTTGTTGCTTAAGTGGTTTAGAACACCTGGATCTGAAACCATGTGATCTATTTGGGTAGAACTAGGAATCTAAAGGTCAACTTGTACAATGGGGTAGAGGAGAAATAAAACAGACCTCCAACTCTCTAGTATGAATTAAGGCACTCCTGACGATGTCACCATGGAATTGAAGACGTGAACAGGTCTCGCAAATAAATGTTGCCATAGCTCTGTGGGGGCAAATTTAGAACTTTAGTAACTTTTTGTGTATCTGCAGCTGTGTCTATAGAGATAATGTAGGGGGATAGAGGAGCTTAGTTCATACTCAGTGATATGAGATTTTAGTTAAGTTTCACGTCCGTAGCTTCTATCTTTTAAAACACAGGTAAATGCCCATAAAATATGTGTCATTTTGTGTAAAAACTTTACATATAACATATAAATTGTACCTGTTTACATATATATATACAGTAAGGAGACCATTTATGTAAAATTTATACATCATATATATATATATAAATGTATTATATATAAAACAAAAAAAGACAAACCCACTGCCGTTGAGTCAATTCTGATTCATAGCAACCCTATAGGACAGAGCAGAGCTGCCCCATAGGGTTTCCAAGGCTGTAAATCTTTACGGAAGCAGACTGCCACATCTTTCTCCCACAGAGCCACTGTTGGGGTCAAACCACAGACCTCTTGGTTAGCAGCAGGGTGCTTTAACCATATATATATATAGGAGTCCTGTTGGTGCAGCAGTTAAAGTGATAAATGTAAGGTTTATATATGAGATGTATGTACATATGTAAGGTTTATACATTAAACGTTATTTCCCATACTATACATATCATACTTCAACCTACCTTTTTTACTCGCCTTGTGTTTATATTTATCCATTTTGTATGTGTAGATCAAGTTCATTTATTGTAACTTGGATAATTAGTGGTGTATTTTGATTTATTTCTCTCTCTCTTTTTTTTTTTTAGTGTGTTTCTTTTCAGTCAGGATTTTCTTTTTTTTTTTTTTTTTTAACTCATTTCCAGCTTTCTCTTGGACTGATAAAGTTTTTGTCATTCCATATTCTCTTTGTTTTGCTCTACTGATTTGGAAGATATAGGCTTTCTTTCTTCCTTTCTTCTTCCTTTTTTTTTTAGTGCCAATCTCAGCACTTTTGGTAATCTTTATAATTTGCATCTTTATGTTCTGCAGTTTCATTGCTGTATGTTTAGATGCAGATTTCTTTTTATTCATCTTGTATGGTGCTCATATTCACTTAAATCTGAAGACATATATTTCTTCAGTTTTTGAAAATTCTCTATTATCTCTTTGAATACTGCTTCATTATTTCTCTAATTTCTTCTTCTGAAACATCTTTCAGATGCATATTGGAGACTTTCAATGCATTTTCTATATGGACACACACACACATTTTATATGTATATCAATATCTATATATCTTCATAACCCTTTCTCAGTGCAGTGTTCTAGTGAATCCCTCATTGTTCTATTCACAGGTTATTGAATTTTTAACACATCATTGATTGGAAACTGCACTATGATTTTCTACATCACTAAGAAACAAATGCTACAATTAAAATATGTTGTTGTTAAATATAGCAACAATGTTAAATACTGCAACAACAGAGTCAAGTATACCAACGATCAGGAAGATAGTGCAGGACTGGTCATTTTTTCATTCTGTTATATAAGGTCGCCATAAATTGAAGCCAACTCTGCAGCAATGCTACATTTTGGTGAGTTTATTTAACTGTTTAACTGTTTAGGTACAGGTTTATGAAATGCATCAAGACTTCATATACTTGATGGGTAATATAGAGTTCTCTGACATTTAGTCCAGATAATTTTTCACTAGTCCTCCATTAGCTTAGCTATTTTTTTTTTTTTTTTTTTGCATGCACAATAGAATCTTTGGGGAAGTTTTCATTCTTAAGAATTGTTTTGCAGTTTAAAGTTAACTATGGTAATAACTTTCTACCATCAATTTTGCATGGGATCACAGTGATACGCTGTTTATTGTAATTGATGTGCATGATCTTGATATCATTAGCACCTATGACATCAACAGTGTAATTTTGAGGCATCTTGAAGGACAATGGAATTTCATAAGGTTTTCTTATTTAATAAAATCCATAATTTCATTTTTCTTCTAACTGAATTACATGACATGAGAAGTTTAGCAGAGACTTCTGGGAAATTGATGTTTGCCACCTTCATAGCAGTCCTGCTTGGTACACGAATTTGTCATACCAGCCAACTGTGCTTTAAATTTTTTTCCCATCTATTCTGATTCAGGTTTTGTGGGTCTTACAGTTTCACAATATTAAGATCTCTCTTTGTGAGAAAAAAACTAGGACCTTGGAAGGGGAATAGGACCTTGAAAGAGGTCTGCACAATGGAGGGAGGGGGCGCTAAAGTTTAAACTTCATTAACTTTGCAGTAAATGCGCCTTTCTTTAGGATTTGGCACTTTCTCCTATTTATGTTTGCAATCAAAACAAAACAAAGGTTCTTACTTATGGACATTTTCCTTATTTAGAATCTTTAAAAGGTTATGTTTTGCTTTGAAAGAAAATAAGGAATTGTGGCTCCTCCTCCTATAATATTAGCTTTGGTAATTTCAGATTTTCTCCCTGCTGTTGTTTCTATGACTTTAAGAAGATATAATAATAATTTTAATAATTTGAAGATATTTCAATGGGAAGCTATTCAAAACATGCGCAGTATGTTTTTAAAGCTTTATTGAGATATAACTTATTGACCTAGTTTCCAAGTGCTGTTGTAACAGAAATACAAATGGGTAAATTTAAAGAGCAAAAATCTATTTTCTCACAGTTCTGGAGACTGAAAGTCCAAATCAGGGCTTCAGTCATGTCAGTTGCTTCCTTGTAGGTAGTTCCAAGCATTCCTTTGTTCTTTGGCTTGTAGACAATCCTCACATGGTATCCGTTTTACCTCATTTGTCTGGTTATCCCCATGTGCATGCCTCTGGGTCTAATCTGCTCTTTTTGTAACTCAGAAGGGATTAGGTTTAGGACACAATTTACATTTCCATGGCCTCATTAACATAGCAAAGAAAACCCTACTTCCAAACTGGATTACATCCATAGGTATAGGGGTTAGGATTCCAGCACATACTTTGGGAGAACACAATTCGGTTCATAACATTTACATACCGCAAAGCTCACCCATTTAGAGTATATTCTGTGGCTTTTAGTATATTTACAGACTTTTGCAACCACTACCATAATCTAATTTTAGAACATTTTCATCATCCCTAAAAGGAAACCATGTACCCATTAGCAGTCACTCCCCATCCCCTTGATTTTTTCTCCCCTTTTTAATGACTATTTTTATTTAACTGCTTTTAATTTGTCTTTGTTTGCTTGTTTGTTTTTACATGTCTGTTGTGTGTGGTTTATATTTGCCTGTATTTTGTTTGTAATTTGTTGCTTAAGTTTTTTAAAAAATATATACATATATATATATATATATCTTTAGATATTTAAGAATCCTAAAGCCTGATTGATGTTATTTTATTTCCATTTGAGTTGAGTGAATTTCCTCATTGTTGATTTTGTTGGCTTTCTTTCTTGGCATTAGTCTTCATCATGTTTAGGGATTTGGGTTTGTGGAGCCCTGTCTTACAGGAAAGCTTGTTTTGTTCACCATCTCTTTTTTTTGAGGTCATCCTTATCTCTTCATTGGTCTTAGAACTTGGCCTTGTATTGCCAGCTTCATGCCCCATCTGGATGTGATATTAATGATGTTGTAGATCCAGGCACTGAATGAGTGGGTAGATTGGCTCAGGTCCTGGTGGTGAGGCCACCTTTACTTCCTTTAGTTCAAACATGTGGGTTTATCTACCACTTAGCCCTAGGAAGAGGGGGGCAGTGAAGTTTCAGTGGCAGAATTCTTATCTTCCATGCAGCTCTTCCAACTTCCAAGGCGAAGTTCCAGGTTTGATTCCTGGCCAGGGCACCTCATGAGCAGGCACCCGTCCACCTGTTAGTGGAGACTTTTGTGTTACTATAATGCTGAACAGATTTAAGTAGAGCTTCCAGACTAAGACAGGCTAGGAAGAAAGGCCTGTAGATCTACTACAGAAAATCAGCCAATGAAAACCCAATCACCGTGGTCCCATCCCATTGTGCAGGGGTCCCCATGAGTTGGGAGCCAACTTGACAGCAGTTGATAACAACATTAAAGCCATAGGAACAATCTGGTCACTTTGTTTAGCTCCTTCATGTGGGGAAGGGAGCCTTGCTTTAGCCCCTAGTATCAAACACTGGACCTGAATCTCATTGCAATTTTAGTCCTGTAATCCCTTAGAAAATGAATTTTTGACAGCTTCTCCTGCTTCCAGAGCTCAGTAGGTGTTAGCTGCAGCCTAACCTATCATCTTAAATTTTCATTCTGTTTCTTTCGTGATGTTTATCTTGTTTCTAAGTGTGTGTGAATCTCTTTAATTTTTAAATGTTTTCCATTAGTGCTATGTGTTTTACTTATCACTAAGTGGCATGCATATGGGAAGTATCTGGTTCTGGAGCCTCAAAGCAAGACATTAAAACACGCTCTTGACTCTTAATCAGAAAAGCCTTTAAAATATCATATGATCCTTGAGCTACAAGGCTCTTCTCCAATTGCCTATGGAGTTTTAGATCTGTAATTCTGTTGATAGTTTTTAAGAATCACATCTTTGATATTGTAAAAAGTTGAGAAACAGGGTTTAGTTTTGGAGTGATAGAGAATAAATCTTTCCATGTGAATCCTGGCGTGCATGATGTTGCTGTTTAAAAAATGAATCTGTCAACCGCATGTAGGACACATTAGAGATGAAGCAATAGGGTCAGAAGATTTGCCAAGATGTTGTTCTAGTAATGTGAACTACTGACTATCTGGAAAAAAGTAGCAGCAATGAATTGGAGAGGGATGAAGCAGAATATCAAGAGTGAGTTATTATGGTTTTGCAACAATAACAATAACCAAGAAAAAAAAAAAAAAAAAGAAGGGGCTACAGATGCTGATGTTGTTGAAAAAAGGTATTTCCAATGAATAAGTCATTGGTCTTGCAAAATTCTATCATTTCTGTCACCAAAGCCGTATTTTCCAACTACTGATCCTTCTTTGTTTCCAACTTTTACATTCCAATCACCAAACCAAAAAAAATCAAACCCTTTGCTATCGAATTGATTCCAAATTCATCTTGATTGCATGTTTGATCAATTTCAGATTGCAAAAGTCAGTAAAAATCTTCAATTTCTTCATCTTTGACCTCATGGTTCATTCCATAAATTTGAGTAATAGTCATAGTAACTGGTCTTCCTTGTAGGTATATGGATATTGTCCTGTCACTGACAGCACTGTACTTCAGGATAGATTTTGCAATGGTCTTGACAATGAATGCAACACCATTCTCCTTCAATTTGTCATTCCTGGCATAGTAGACCATATAATTGCCAATACCAGTACCAGTCCATTTCAACTCACTAATGCCTAGGACATAGATCTTCAAATGTTCCATTTCCTTTTTGACAACTTCCAATTTTCCTAGGTTCATATTTCATACATTCTATGTTTCAATTACTAATGGATGTTTGCAGCTGTTTCTTCTCATTTCGAGTGTTATGGATGACACCTCAACATAAAGAAAACAAAAATCCTCACAACTGGACCAATAAGCAACATCATGATAAACAGAGAAAATATTGAAGCTGTCAAGGACTTTGTTTTACTTGGATCCACAATCAATGGCCATGAAAGCAGCAGTCAAGAAATCAAATGGCGTGTTGCACTGGGCAAATCTGCTGCAAAAAAAAAAAAAAAAAATTAAAAAAGACCTCTCTAAATTGTTAAAAATCAAAGATTTCACTTTAAGGACTAAGGTAGCCTGACTCAAGCCATGGAATTTTCAGTTGCCTCATATGCTAGCCAATGAATAAGAAAGACCAAAGAAGAATTGATGTCTTTCAATTAAGGTGTTGGCAAAGAATATTGACTATACCATGGACTGCCAGAAGAACACACAAATCTGTCTTGAAAGAAGTACAACCAGAATGCTCCTTAGAAGTGAGGATGGTGAGACTTCCTTTGGATGTGTTATCAGGAGGGATTGGTTCCTGGAAAAGGACATCGTGCTTGGTAAAGTAAAAGGTCACTGAAAAAGAAAAAGACCCTCAATGAGATGGATTGACACAGTGACCGCAGTAGTGAACTCAAACATAAGAGCTATTGTGAGGATGGTGCAGAACCTGGCAGTGTTTTATTCTGTTGTACATAGGGTCACTGTGAGTCAGAACCAACTCGATGACACCTAACAACGACAGATGCTGATACTAATTAGACATAACCAATCACCTCATGGAATTAGTTCTCTTGGTTTGGGGGCTTAGGGCCTTGGTCTCGTGGGACAATCCAGTCAATTGGCATAATAAAGTTCTTAAAGTTTATGTTCTAACTTCCAGTATGGTGAATAGTGTCTGGGGTCTTAAAAGCTTATAAGCAGCCATCTAATGTACAACTATTGGTCTTTATTTATCTGAAATAAAAGAGAAAGAAACCCTCAAATCAGATAACAAACTGGGCCGTAGAACGAATTGTCGCCATGAAACACTGCTTCCTCCACCTTGAGATCAGAACTAGGTGGTGCATGGCTACCATTTCTGAACATTCTCAGCAGGGTTACAATAGATGAACCCTGATAAACATGGAGAAAAATGTGGAACACAACTTCAAATTCTTAAAGAATCCCGACTTTCTAGAACATTGAGGCTGGAAGAGTCCCCAAGACTACAGTCTTGAGTTGCTTTTTAAGCCCTGAGTTGAAACTACCTCTTGAAGTCACCTTTAAACTAAGCAACAGTTTAGCTCAAAGAGTAAAGATGGCAGCCCTTGAGTACTGTGTTAAAAAAAAATGTGTGTGTGTGTATGTGTATATATATATATATATATATACCAAAGGTTGACAGCTATTATAGATGAGAAGGTTGTGTGGCAGGGAAATTAAGTAAATGGAAGTGAAACAAATAGAACAGAAATAACGAGAACGCTGACACAATGTGAAGAATGTAACAAATGTCACTGATCATTACACCTAGAAAGAGTGGAATGGGAGCAGGTTTTGCTGTATATATTTTCATCCAAAAATAAAATTAAATATTAAAAAAGAATGAATTATTACCTAGACTAGGGCAGGTGATTAAGAAATTCCCTCCTTGGTATCTCTTTCTCAGTTTCTTTATCATTTCATTTATCTCTCCTATTCTTAAGACAAAAAGTCATTAGTTTGAATCTACCAGGCATTCCTTGGAAAGCATATGGGGCAGTTCTACTCTGTCCTATAGGGTCACTATGAGTCGGAATCGACTTGACAGCAACAGGTATTCTATAAGAGGCCAATTTCACTAATAGAAGGACAAAAAAAAAAAAACTAAGCTAATACTTCTGAAAGCCTAGTATATAGCAGAGAATATGTTAAGCACTGTAAGTACAGTGCCTGATTTAATGCTCACCACAGTCCTGGGAGGGGTAGTATTATCTCAAATCACAAATGAAGAGACTTAGCCTACAGAGAATGATCAAGATTAGAGAGACTAAGAAATAGGTACATGGGATCCGGGATGAAAGCCTGGGATCCAGGATGAAAGCCTGACGATCAGGTTTTAATGCCCATTTTAGTTCAGTAGTCCATGAGGCCTTCTTAAAAACCAAACCAAAAATAAAAACAAAAAATACCTCCTATTTTCAAGCACAATTTCTATTTTAGAACATAAAATGCATTATTGGGTCAAATAATTCTGTTGTATACAAGCTCTAACCATGGCCTCTTCCAAGTGATTCTCTGACTTAAACATTGTTCCCGCTAGTGGTTCAGTGATAGAATTCTTGCCTTGCATGCAGGAGACCTGGGTTCTATTCCCATCCAACGCACTTCTTATGCAGCCACCACTCATTTGTCAGTGGAGGCTATGATGCTGAACAGGCCTCAGAGGAGCTTTCAGACTAAGATGGACTACAAGGAGAGTCTTAGTGATTTACTTCTAAAAATCAGCCAACGAAAACCCTATGTATCACGATGGTCTGACCAGCAATTGATCATGGGGATGGCAGGACCAGCAGTGTTTTTTTGCATTGTGCGTGGGGTTGCCCTGATAATGCAGCTGACTCAGCTGCTAACAGCAACAACATGTATCAATAATTTCTTCCTTTTTTTGCTGAGTAATATTTAATTGTATGAATTTACCACATTTTCTTTACCCTCTAATTTGCTAATGGACTTTGGGTTGTTTCTAAATTCTCACTATTACAACTCAGATTGCTCTAAACATTTATGCATAAGTCTTCCTGTTGATATATGTTTTCCTATTTGGGCGGTAATTATCTACCAGTGAAATGGCTGGGTTGTCTGATAAATATATGTTTAACCTTTTAAGAAACTGTCAAACTGTTTTCCAAAGTCGTTTTACCATTTTACATTCCAACCAGCAGTAAATGAGAGTTTCAGTTCCTCCATATCCATACCTTTGTTACTGCCAGTCTTTTTAATTTTAGCCCCTCTTTTTTTTTAATAGTGAGTAGTGACACTCATTGTCCTTGCAATTTTGCATTTTCCAGACCTTGGTTCTATTGTTTTAATATACTTGTATACATATTATCTAATTCAGAATAACTTGTTAGTATTTTTGCTTTAAACAATCAATTGAATTTTAAGAATTTAAGAAAGGAAATTAAAATAACCTTTTACATTTACTCACATATTTAAAATTTTTAGTTTAATTTATTCTTACCTGTAGGTCTGAATACCAAACTGGTATTATTTCTTTTCAGCATAACTTCCTCCTGTATTATCTGTACAGTAATTCTGCTGGTGCCAATTTCTCTAGGTTTTGTTTACCTGAAAATGTCTTCTTTTGTGGCTTCATTTTTTGAGAGATATTTTGCTTTATATAAAATTTTAGGTTGAAGGGTTTTTCTTTCAACCCTTAAAAAACATTGTTCAGTTGTCTTCTGACCTCCAGTGTTTCTGGTCAGAAGTCAGACGTCATTTTTTGTCATTGTTTACCTGTATGAAATGTGTATACCCACTCCTCACTTATCAGCATGGCTAGGTTCCAAAGACCAGGTCGTTATGTGAAAATCAGCATTATGCAAAAATGGAGGACAACTATACCTAATCACAAAATGAAGGATGACTACATCATTACATAACTGCCAAATTACATCATTACATAACTGCCAAACCCTGGAGAATCATGGCCCAGCCAAGTTGACACATAACCTTAACCATCACATCCAGCATTACTCTTGCCTTGCGTCTCAGTGTTTGTTACGGCCAGATGTATGTAGTTAATATGCAAAAACAGTCAGGAGATATTTACTTATCGGTGTATATGCTAAATGTTGAATAATGAGATAGTCAATAAGTGAGGAGTAGTTGTATTCTGTTTTTGACTGCTTTTGAGATTTTTTTTCTTTATCTTTGGTTTCTGCAGTTTGACTATCATTTGCTTAAGAATGGTTTTCTTTGTAGGTTTTGCGCTTGCATTTAGCTGACCTTCCTGGATCTATGTGTTGTTCTTATTTTTTTTTTTTAATCAAATTTGGAAGTTTTCCAGCCAATATTTCTTTCAGTATTTTTGTCCAATTTTCTCTCTCCTTTCCTCTGGGACTCCACAGGTCATTGAGGCTCTGTTATTTTCTTTTGTAACTTTTTTTTTCCTCTTCGTGATTACAATTAATCCACGTTCATGTTTATTAATTCTGTTGTAGCCAGTCTCCTGTAATCTCGTCTAATGACTTTTTTATTTTGGAATTGTATTTTTTTTTCTAAAATTTCCATTTAATTCTTTTTAATAGTTTTTTTATATCTTTCTTTAGGTTCTCTCTTTATCCATTATACCCATTTTTTCCTATATATTTTTAACAGAGCATTCTGACTATACTTTTTCCAAAACAGATGTGTTTGTTCTTCTGGCAATCCATGGTATATTCAATATTCTTCACCAACACCATAATTCAAAGGAATCAATTGATTCTTTTTTGATCTTCTTTATTCATTGTCCAGCTTTCTTATGCATATGAGGTGATTCAAAACACCATGGCTTGGGTCAGGTGCACTTTGGTCTTCAAGGTAACATCTTTGCTTTCTTTGCACTTTAAAGAATTTTTTCAGTAGATTTGCCCAATGCAATGTGTCATTTAATTTCTTGACTTGCTTCCATGGGTGTTGACAACTTCAATCTTTTTTCCATTTATCATGATGTTGTGAGGACTTTTGTTTTCTTTAAGTTGAGATGCAAACCATAGTAAAGGCTGTAGTCTTTGATCTTTATCAGTAAGTACTTCAAGTCCTCTTCACTTTCAGCAAGCAAGGTTGTATCATCTGCATACCATAGGTTTTTAATGAGCTTTCCTCCATTCCTGATGCCCTGTTCTTCTTCATATAGTCCAGCTTCTCACATTATTTGCTAAGCATACTGATTAATAAGTATAGTGAAAGGATACAACCCTGACATACACCTTTCCTGATTTTAAACCATGCAGTATCTCCTTGTTCTGTTCAAATGACTGCCTCTTGATCTATACACAGGTTCCTCATGAGCACAATTAATTGTTCTGGAATTCCCATTCTTTGTAATGTTATCCATAATTTATTATGATCCACACAGTTGAATACCTTTGCATAGTTATTTTGACCTTCTAGCTGTTATTTCCCCTAGGATCTTTGGAGAATTGCACTTCACAAAAGCAGTTTAGGAGACAGTCAAGGATTGGAGGAGAGTTTATGTATGAATTTTGTACAAATAAAACGATAACTAAATCTCCTTAAATCATATCCTTTTTCTATAGGAAAATGTTCAGTCTTTTCTTAAAAAAGCACAGAATTCTTCAGCCTTATCTGTGGCTGGCCCTTTCCTCCTCCTTAGAAAAGAGGAGGATGAATATTAAAATTCTCTAAAAGGGCTGTGACACTTTTTATTTTTCTCATCCTTTCTGGGCGCACTTGTTTCTTCCAACTAACCTGGTAAATACCTACTCAATAATCAGGACTCAGCTCTAGCGAAAGGCATTTATGAGATGTTTTCTGACCATCTCCATTTTTGTGCTCCCATTCTAACCATATTTCTAATTATAGTCACAATCAAAACACATGTTCTACAAAAAGTTCTATAACTGTATTGTATGATTACAATTATTTCATATAATTGTATATTAAAAAAAAATATATTAGCTACCTATTATTATCACTACCTATCTAATTGTATTAAAACAACAACAACAAGCAACCAGTTGCTGTAGAGTTGAGTTGACTCTGATTTCATCTCAACCTCATGTATGTCAGAGCAGAACAGTGATCCATAGGGTTTTCAATGGCTGTTTTTTTTTTTTTTTACCAGGCCTTTCTTCTGAGGCACTTCTGCATGGACTCAGTCTTTTCGTTAGCAGCAAGCACGTTAAGCGTAGGGTCAGTGGATATCAGAGGTGATCACTGAAACAGATCACCTCTGCAACTGGAAGAAAATGTGTCCCAACATTTGTATGTTAAAATTATGTATTTATTTAACAAATATTTATTTAATACCTACAGAATGTAAGGTATAAAGCTAGCAGCTGCACATAAAAATTAAATAATAGAAACAGCACACAATTACATAGTTCTTACTATGTGCCGGCACTTCCTGAGTGATTTACATATATTATCTAATTTAATATTCACAGCAACTCTGTGAGTTTTATGTTCATCTCCCTTTTATAGGTGAAGAAGTCAAGGCACAGAGAGGCTAAGTAACTTATTCGAAGTCACCCAACTGGTAAGTGGTAGAGTTGGAATTCTGTTTAACTCCAGCTGTTAAGTGGTTATCCATTACACTACATTCTTGTTGTTGTTGTGTGCAACCATATACGATAGAGTAAAACTGTTCCACAGGGGTTCCTAGGCTGTAATCTTTATGGAGCAGACCACCAGTCTTTTCTTCTATGGAGCTGCTAGTGAGTTCAAACTGCTAACCTTTCAGTTAAAGCTGAGTGCTTAGCCATTGTACCAACAGGGCTCCTTCATTAAAGTATAATACACCCCTATAAGACATGGATAGTACTTTAAAAAGAGCCCACAGTTTAATGAGAGAAACAATTACAATACAGCAACACACAATATCACTGGGGCTTTCGATAAATACAAAAAAGGGAGAATCAGAGAAGGGAGTAGCTCATAATTCCTTGAAGGGGAAGGGAATTCAGAGAGCATGAAGGGGAATGGGTTAGGACTTGATGGAGCCCTTCACTACTACTCAACTATATATACATAAAATATTGACAATCTTGGTGAAATACCTCCGATGAGAATTATGGAGAACATACTGGAATGGATTTATAGTAAAACAGAATACTCCACCTACTCCTGGGTATATACCCTAAGAGATCTAATACAGATGACATGAACAGACATATGTACACCTATGTTTATCACAGTACTATTCTCAATAGCAAAAAGATGAAAACAACCTAAGTGACCATCAATGGATGAATGGATAAATAAAATGTGGTACATACATACAATGGAATATTATTCAGCAATAAGGAAAAATGATTTTCCAAGAAGGAAACCAAAGACTCAAAGAAAAAACTAGTCTACAAAACCAATAGTCTACATGAACAACGACATCACCTACCTCGAGACCAGAAGAGCTAGATGGTGCCCAGCTACAACTCCCAACCATTGCAGCCAGGTGCTCAAAAGATAGTCCTGGATAGAAGGTGAGAAAAAATGTAGAACAAAACACAAATTCCTAAAAAAAGGCCATATTTACTGGACATGCAGAGACTTGATAAACCCCCAAGGACTATCTCCCTCAGATACTCTTCAAACTTGGGACTCAAACCCTCCTAGAGGTCACCTTTCAGCTAAATTATAGATTGGCCCATAAAACAAATATCACCCGTGAGTACTGTGCTCCTCAAAATAATTGTCTAGATGGAACCAAAAGGATGACATTTACCCTAGACCAAGGAGGAGAAGGCAAGGGGGACAGGGACACTAGATTAATGGAAATAGAACAACCAAAATGGAAATAACATGAATGCTCACGTATTGTGAAGAATGTAACTAATTTTTACAAAACAGTATATATAGAAATTGTTAAATAAGAACCTAATTTCGTGTGTAAGCTTTCACCATAAACACAATAAAATATTTTTTTAAAAAAAGAAAAATGATTTTCCAAAACATCTTAGAACATGGATGAACCTGAAGAACATTATGTTGGGCAAAATAAGTCAATCACAAAAAAACAAATATCGTATGTTCTCACTTTTATGAAATGACGTGAACAGGTCACAGAAACTAATGTTCATTGGTGGTTACCAGGGGTGGGAGTGGGGGAAAAGGGATTCACTCTCCACATAGTAGACGCTTGTTATCTTAGGTGATGGGAAAGGTAACACCAAATGAGGGTGAAGTATACGCAGCTTGATGAAGGTAAATGATATCACTAAAATGTACACAAGAAAAAAGAATCTGTTGGTAACTGCTATGGCATATGTAATTTTGAAACAGTAGCAAAAACAACCAAAAAATAAATGTGTGGGTGTATATGTATGTATGCAGGCATATATGTATATAAGTATATATATGAGTATATATGCGTATGTATTTTTTATCTGTATATGCATCTATGTGACTGTATGAACATAAATTCATATATATAATAAAGTATACAGGGTGCACAGTTGCAGATACTTCTTAAACATAACTAAACACTTCATGGGATTGGTTGTCTGGGTTTGAAGTCTTAGGACCATGGTTTTGTGGGACAATTCAGTTAATTGGCAAAATATAGTTCTCAAAATGCATGTTCTATAACCCAATGCGATGAGTAGTGTCTGGGACCTTAAAAACTTGCTGTCAGCCATCTAAGATACAACTATTGGCCTCTATTCATGTGGAGTAAAACAGAAAGAAACCAAAGAATCAAAGAAGACTACAAGATAGTCTACATGAACCACCCTGAGACCAGAAGAACTAAATGGTGCCCGGCTACAACTACTGACAGTTCTACTCAGGACAGCAGTACATGGATCCTGACAGAATGGAAGAAAAATGTGGAACAGAACATCAAATTAATTTAAAAAAAAAAACAGCAGACTTCTTGGACTGATTGAGACTGAAGGACTCCCCTGAGACACTCTTCAAACCTTGAACTAAAACTAACCTCTGAGGTCACCTTCTACCTAAGTAACAGGTTGGCTAGCAAAATAATAAATATTGCCTGTAATTACTGTGTTCCTTTAAAAATCACCTATATGAGACCAAACAGTTAACAATTACTTTAAAACAAAGATGAGAATGTAAGGGAGCAGGGAAACTAGATTACTGGAAATGGAAAGACCTGAAAGAAATCATGAAAATGTTCAAGAGTTGTGAAGAATGTAACCAATGCCACTTAACTTGTGTAGAAATTGTTGAATGGGAACCTAGACTGCTGTGTAAACCTTCACCAAAACACAGTAAAATATTATTAAAAAAAGAATATTCCAATAATATTCTTCCTTAAGGAAAAATGTTTTCATCATTTCAACTTAACACAGCAGGTCGAGAACAATAGGGTGATTTATATTTATAGAAAATTTTTATTCTTTGTGATAGTTCTAAATGAGATTTATTCATTTTTTGCAAGATTTTTCTTATTTAAATGGTTTCAAACAAGCAAAATCACTTTTTTAATATCACATAGCAAATGCCTATTAAAACAAACAAAGGGATATATAAACCTATTTCTTTAAAAGCAGGAATAAAAGTTATTTTGTTTATAAAGAAAGTTTAAGGGGATTCTAAAAGACTAAAGCAAATGGATGACTCCCCAGGAGCCCTGGTGGCTCAAGCGTTTAAGCGTTTGGCTGCTAGTCAAAAGGTTAGCAGTTTGAATCCACCAGCTGCTCCTTGGAAACCTTATGAGGCAGTTCTACTCTGCCCCATAGAGTCTCTAGGAGTTGGAATTGATTCAATGGCAACAGGTTAAAGACAAATGAGAAGTCAAATGTTTCCAAATCATCTGAGGGAACATAGAGTTGCCTTATGACAGCTGTCAACCATAATGTGTTGTGATCTCTTCAGAAAAGACAAATGACTGTCCCTGAAAGTATAGTGAAATTGTTCTGAATAACTCAAGTTAACAACTTGCTGTTGTTAGGTGCCATCAAGTTGGTTTCAACTCATAGTGACCCTCTGCACTACAGAATGAAACACTGCCCAGTCCTGTAACATCCTTACAATTGTTGTTATGCTTGAGCTCATTGTTGCAGCTACTGGGCCAATCCACTTCGCTGAGGGTCTTTCTCTTTTCCACTGACCCTGTACTCTGCCAAACATGATATCCTTCTCCAGGGACTGATCCCTCCTGACAACATGTCCAAAGAATGTAAGATGCAGTCTTGCCATCCTTGCCTCTAAGGAGCATTCTGGCTGCACTTCTTCCAAGACAGATTTGTTCATTCTTTTGGCAGTCCATGGTATATTCAATATTCTTTGCCAACACCACAATTCAAAGGTGTCGATTCTTCTTCGGTCTTTGCATAAACATCGATATCCTAGGCATTAGTGAGCTGAAATGGACTGGTATTGGCCATTTTGAATTGGACAATCATATAGTCTACTATGCTGGGGATGACAACTCGAAGAGGAATGGTGTTGCATTCATCATCAAAAAGAACGTTTCAAGATCTATTCTGAAGTACAACCCTGTCAGTGATAGGAAAATATCCATACACCTACAAAGAAGACCAGTTAATATGACTATGATTCAAATGTATGCACCAATCACTAGGGCCAAAGATGAAGAAATAGAAGATTTTTATCAGCTGCTCCAGTCTGAAATTGATCGAACATGCAATCAAGATGCATTGATAATTACTGGCGATTGGAATGCAAAAGTTGGAAACAAAGAAGAAGGATCAGTAGTTGGAAAATATGGCCTTGGTGATAGAAACAATGTTGGAGATCCAATGATAGAATTTTGCAAAACCAATGACTTCTTCATTGCAAATACCTTCTTTCACCAATATAAACAGCGACTATACACATGGACCTCACCAGATGGAACACACAGAAATCAAATTGACTACATCTGTGGAAAGAAGTGATGGAAAGGCTCAATATCATCAGTCAGAACAGGGCCAGGGGCCGACTGTGGAACAGACCATCAATTACTCATATGTAAGTTCAAGCTGAAACTGAGGAAAATCAGAGCAAGTCCACGAGAGCCAAATTATGACCTTGAGTATATCCCACCTGGTTTTAGAGACCACCTGAAGAATAGATTTGACTCATTGAACACTAGTGACCAAAGACCAGACGAGTTGTGGAATGACGTCAAGGGCATCATACATTAAGAAAGCAAGAGGTCATTAGAAAGACAGGAAAGAAAGAAAAGACCAAGATGGATGTCAGAGGAGACTCTGAAACTTTCTCTCAAACGTCGAAGAGCTAAAGCAAAAGGAAGAATTGATGAAGTAAAAGAACTGAACAGAAGATTTCAAAGGGCCTCTCGAGAAGACAAAGTATTATAATGACATGTGCAAAAAGCTGGAGATGGAAAACCAAAAGGGAAGAACACACTCGGCGTTTCTCAAGCGGAAAAACCTGAAGAAAGAACTCAAGCCTCAAGTTGCGATAGTGAAGGATTCCATGCGGAAAATATTAAATGACACAGGAAGCATGAAAAGAAGATGAAAGGAATACACAGAGTCATTATGCCAAAAAGAATTAGTCGATGTTCAACCATTTCAAGAGGTGGCATATGATCAGGAACCTATGGTACTGAAGGAAGAAGTCCAAGCTGCACTGAAGGCATTGGTGAAAAACAAGGCTTCAGGAATTGATGGAATATCAATTGAGATGTTTCAAAAAACAGATGCAGTGCTGGAGGTGCTCACTTGTCTATGCCAAGAAATATGGAAGACATCTTCCTGGCCAAGTGACTGGAAGAGATCCATATTTATGCCTATTCCCAAGAAAAGTGAGCCAACTGAATGTGGAAATTATAGAACAATATCGTTAATACGACGCACAAGCAAAATTTTGCTGAAGATCATTCAAAAACAGCTGCAGCAGTATATCAACAGGGAACTGCCAGAAATTCAGGCCGGTTTCAGAAGAGGATGTGGAACCAGGGATATCATTGCTGATGTCATATGGATCCTGGCTAAAATCAGAGAATACCAGAAGGATGTTTACCTGTGCTTTATTGGCTATGCTAAGGCATTCGACTGTGTGGATCATAACAAACTATGGATAACATAGCAAAGAATGGGAATTCCAGAACACTTAATTGTGCTCATGAGGAACATGTACATAGATCAAGAGGCAGTTGTTTGGACAGAACAAGGGGATACTGATTGGTTTAAAGTCAGGAAAGGTGTGCATCAGGGTTGTATTCTTTCACCATACCTATTTATTTAATCCGTATGCTGAGCAAATAATCCAAGAAGCTGGACTATATGAAGAAGAATGGGGCATCAGCATTGCAGGAAGGCTCATTAACAGCCTGCATTATGCAGATGACACAACCTTCCTTGCTGAAAGTGAAGGGGACTTGAAGCACTTACTAATGAAGATCAAAGACATGATGATAAACAGAGAAAAGACTGAAGTTGTCAAGGATTTCGTTTTACTTGGATCCACAATCAACAGCCATGGAAGCAACAGTCAAGAAATCAAAAGACTCATTGCATTGGGTAAATGTGCTGCAAAGGACCTCTTCAAAGTGTTGAAGAGTAAAGATGTCACCCTGAAGACTAAGGTGCATCTGACCCAAGCCATGGTATTTTCAATCGCATCATATGCATGTGAAAGCTGGACAATGAATAAGGAAGAGTTAATGACTACTACTTTTATATATTAAGTGTTTTTTTAATTGAATCACTAGGTTAATTGCTCAGTTATTTGATGTATAACCCTGTTTTATAGAAACAAATAGAATTTTTTTTTCCTAAATTGCTTACAATTAAAATTATTCTTAAAATTTTTAATTAATAGTGATTTTTATTAATTGTCTTTTGGCCAAAAGAGAGGTAAATATTATGAATCTGAAACTTGTCTATCAATGAGATTCTGATATTTATGTAATTGAGGTTTCAGCTCAGGTTTAGGCCATTTTAAAGGATAGTTAATTGACCTTGTTTAGGTATTGATGGTTACATTTCACAGTATACTTTGGGTTCATGTAATTATATGTCAAAGCCTTAAAAACAATGTTGAAGCCCATTTTTATAATTATGGAAAAGGAGAAGGAGAATCTTAAGATAAAGATATCAACCTGACAACCAGGTCTTCTTCTTTTCGGTATATATATACACCCAGTTTCCTTAATAGCTTAAGGAAATTTTCCAGTCCTCAGTTTAAATGATTCTAAACTGTCGCACTACCAAGATTCTTGCCTCAACCAATATCTCAATAAATAAAACTTATCTGAAAACTTCTTTTTTTCTTTTCCTTTTCCACTAACAGAATTAGTTAGAGGCTCTTTGGCTCTGATATGTGCCAAGATTTACTAGTCTACATTGAACAAAAGATGATGTAGATTGCTAATGGAAAAGGATGTAGTATGGATGATAGCTTTTAAATTAAGTGAATGCAAATATAATTACATTATAATTAAAATTTTAGTTATAATTTTCTGCCCCATGGTACAGACATCATCTTCAAAATTAACCTTCTCCAAAATTTCTTCAATCATCTCTAACCTCTTTGAAAATTTCCCCATGATGTTATCTCAGCAGTGCACAATCGGTTTTTGTACATATGTTTGATCTTTCCTAGAATGCACAAAGCAGGATAATAACATCTTTGTGTCTTTGGTTTCCCCAGTTAGATGATACTTGAGAGCAGAGACTACTTTTTCTCTGTGCTTTGAATCACTTATAACAACCTAGCCTGAATGTACAGATTAGTGTGATGAAGTGACTGTCATGTTAGATGCCAACATAAACATATGAGCAAATTGATTTGGTACACTGCATTTTCATTTGATGAGAGTTCCTAGGGCATATCCAATACTGAGTATACCAAATGGCAGATACATGTGGCATACTATTTAATAAAAACCCATGACTTGTGTCTTGGTCATCTAGTGCTGCTATAACAGAAACACCACAAGTAGATGGCTTTAACAAAGAGAAATTTATTCTCTTACAGTCTAGTGGGTTACAAGTCCAAATTCAGGGTATTGGCTCAAGGGGAAGCCTTTCTCTCTTTATCGGCTCTGGAAAAAGGTCCTTGTCCTCAAAGTTCCCCTGGTCGAAGAGCTTCTCAAGCGAAGGGACCCCAGGTCCAAAGGACACGCTCTGCTCCAGGTGCTGCTTTCTTTTTGGTATGAGGTCTCCAACTCTCTCCTTGCTTCCCTTTCCTTTTATCTCTTGAAAGATAAAAGGTGCGCAGGCCACATCCCAGGGAAACTCCCTTTACCTTGGATCAGGGATGTGATCTAAGTAGGGTTGGTGTTACAATCCCATCCTAAACCTCTCAACATAAAATTACACTCACAAAATGGAGGACAACCACACATGGCCTAACCAAGTTGATCACATATTTTGGGGGAGACATAATTCAATCCATGACAACTTGCTAAGCACCATCCTAAGGTACTGAGGAGTGGTAAGTAAAGATGAATATGACGTTGTTGAAAAGGGGCTTTGGATGAGAGAAAGCATGTCGACTGAATAAGGAAATGGGAAAAAGGAAGCCTGAACATCAAGGGAAACAGCAATGGTAACCTGTCCAAACTACTGTGAGAACTATGTTAAAAGAATTTTAGTATATTTGGAATTGTGACTTTGAGTGTGAATTGAATCCACATTTAAACACAATTGTAGAGAAAATTATGGCCTTTTTTCTCACTTTAATTATGGGTGAGAAGAGACCTGAGGTTATCTTGAAAGGGTGAGTTATTTATTCAGTAGTCCATTAATTCATGTACTTATCTGTTTATGCATCCATTTATTATTCCAAAATTTACTGAGCACCTACTACCTGCCATATACCATTCTAGGTGCGGGAATACAAAAGAAATTAATGTACCTGTTTACTGTCATCAAACATTTCATAGTTTATTTGGGGAGATATGCTCAGTTTACCTTAAGAATGAGGCCAGTCCTTAGATTAGGGATCAGACCTAGTCCAGGCAGATTCCACACTCTCTACATATCCAGAGCATCTCCCATTTTTCCACCAACAGGTACAGTTACCAATTGATTCATGACATATTTCAAAGTTCTGTGAGGAAAAAATGGCAATAACCAATAATTACTAGTACCAGCACCAGTTGTCATCAAGTCAACTCTAACTTACGGAGACCCCATGTGTGTCAGACTAGAACTGTGCTCTAGAGGGTTTTCAATGGCTGAGTTTTTGGAAGTAGATCACGAGCCTTTCTTCTAAGGTGATTCTGGGTGGACTCAATTTCTGACCTTTCTGGTAGCAGCCAAGTACTTTAAGTGTTTGTACAGCCCAGGGACTCCAATAAAAAATTGAGGATTGGTAAAATAAGTGATGATATCTGTAAAAAACGGTGTGGCGGAGGCACCTGACCTCCTAAAAATTCACAAGGGGGAGGGGGAATCAAGATCAATAGCCCAAGGCTGAATCCTATGATTTCTTTAAACTTTTTACCTATTCTGACACCAGCCATCTCTCCAACAGCACTCTCTACTTCTCTGCTGGGTTTGATAATTCATTGCAATGGCTACCCAGAACTCACAGGCAATACTCACAGTTACAGAATTTATTAGGGAAGTAACAGTTTACAATTCAGCATACGGTTCTTCAGTTAGGACAGCCTCTTCTCAGCTGTGCCTGCAGGCAGGCCTCTCTCTGGTCCTCAGGCCATTGGCCTCTCAATCCAGCCTCGGCTTATGCAAGTGTTACAAAGCTCTTTAGCTCCACCAATAAGTGCCCAGAGGCACCCCACTCTACAAGCAAGCTTCCTGCCTGAAGGTGTTCAGCTCTCTTGCTCCATGGCTGGGAAGTTCACTGTGCAACCTCCTGCCAGTCTCCTGGTTCTGCTGCCTCTGCTACTGCCATTTCTCTGCTCCTGCTTCACGCCATCTTGCTGTCTTCAGTGTTACAGTTCTCTCTGTCTGTCTCCTGGTCCAGGAGAGTCTCAGGATGCATTCTGCTCCTGACTTTTCTTCTTGGTGGTATTCAGGCCCCCTCTGCTCTAGGATTGGCTCTCTTTTAAGCCTAGCAGGATGACAAAATTGACCAATCCCCTTGTTAAGGTTCCATATGCCTAATTTGCATAGTCCCACCCCTCACAAGGGTGCCAAAACTAAAACCAAACCAAACTCATTGTCATCAAGTTGATCCCAGCTCATAGCAACCCTCTAGGACATAAATGGTGACTATACACTTGGATCTCACCAGATGGAATACACAGGAATCAAATTGACTACATCTATGGAAAGAGATAAAGGAAAAGGTCAATATCATCAGTCAGAACAAGGCCAGGGGCCGACTGTGGAACAGACCATCAATTGCTCATATGCAAGTTCAAGTTGAAACTTTAGAAAATTAGAACAAGCCCACGAGAGTCAAAGAACCTTGAGTATATCCCACCTGAATTTAGAGAACATCTCAAGAATAGATTGGACATGTTGAACACTAATAACCAAAGACCAGAAGAGTTGTGGGATGGCATCAAGGACATCATACATGAAGAAAGTAAGAGTTCATTAAAAAGACAGAAAAGAAAGAAGAGACCAAAATGGATGTCAGAAGAGACTCTGAAACTTGCTCTTGAACGTCAAGCAAGTAAAGCAAGTGGAAGAAATGATGAAGTAAAAGAATTGAACAGAAGATTTCAAAGGACAACTCAAGAAGACAAAGTAAACTATTATGATGGCATGTGCAAAGAGCTGGAGATAGAAAACCAAAAGGGAAGAATATGCTTGGCATTTCTCAAGGTGCAAGAACCTAAGAAAAAATTCAAGCCTCGAATTGGAATACTGAAGGATTCTATGGGGAAGATATTAAACTATGCAGGAAGAATCAAAAAAAGATGGAAGGAATACACAGAGTCCTTATACCAAAAAGAGTTGGTCGACGTTCAACCATTTCAAGAGGTAGCGTATGATCAGGAACTGAGGGTACTGAAGGAAGAAGTCCAAGCTGCACTGAAAGCATTGGTGAAAAACAAGGCTTCAGGAATTGATGGAGATATTTCAACAAACAGATGCAGTGCCGGAAGTGCTCACTCGTCTGTGGCAAGAAATTTGGGAGACAGCTACCTGGCCAAATGACTGGAAGAGATCCATATTTATGCCTATTGCCAAGAAAGGTGATACAACTGAATGTGGAAATTATCAAACAGTATCAATATCACACGCAAGTAAAATTTGGTGAACATCGTTCAAAAGCAGCTGCACCAGCATATCAACAGGGAACTGCGAGAAATTCAGGCCAGATTCAGAAGAGGACATGGAACCATGGATATCATTGCTGATGTCATATGGATCCTGGCTGAAAGCAGAGAATACCAGAAAGATGTTTTCCTGTGTTTTATTGACTATGCAAAGGCATTCAACTGTGTATATCATAACAAATTTTGGATAACATTGCAAAGAATGGGAATTCCAGAAAAATTAATTGTGCTCATGAGGAATCTTGATGGTGAGACTGCATCTTATATACTTTGGGCATGTTTTCAGGAGGGATCAGTCCCTGGAGAAAGACATCATGCAAGGTAAAGTGGAGGGTCAGTGAAAGAGAGGAAGACACTCAACAAGGTGAGTGGATTGACACAGTGGCTGCAACAATGAGCCCAAGCATAACAACAATGGGGCTGGAAGGGGCAGTGTTTTGTTCTGTGGTACATAGGCACCTACCAACGACAAAAACATTACATACATCAGAATCCAAATCGAGAGAGAGATTAGATAGATAGATAAAACCTATTGCCATCCAGTCAGAACATTATCAGCATCTCAGAAGCATCCCCCAACCCAGGCCTATCTCCCTTCCATTCAATACCGTGGAATAATTTTCTTGAAAGTATTAATGTCAGCCTTGGGTAGGTGGCTATGAGGACATATGGAATTACACTACTGTACTAATTGCTGAGTTCTCTTTGTGATTATTCTCATACATGTGCAGTGCACAAAGTTCCAAATATTTAATTGAATCAGTATTTGTGAGTGCACTTTGTAAACTTAAAATATTTCATATGAATTCTAGTAATTATTATTTTAAACTTCTCTGACCTGGTGAGCAAAGCCCGTTAACTGATTTTAGTATTATCTTTCTCTCCTCTTTTTAAAATTTACTAATATGTATTTTTCACAATCTCATGTAGCTCATAGAATCTAACAGAATGTAATTCAAGGCTCTTTGTATGACAGCTTTTTCCTGTTCCAACACAGTGACCCGAGATTTGGCCATTTTTTTTGAAGTGAACGGCTAGCCTGGAAGGATTATAGTTCAGTTTGGATGCTCTTTTATTAAAGAATATGTGGTTGCTAGCTTCCGAAACTGGTTAAGTCAGAGAACAAATCCCCAGGAGAGTGTGCACACATGCAAGCAATACTTGTAAAGGCCTCAGAGTTAATAGATATAAAATCCATAACAGCTTCTCAGCTGGGGAACAATCCTTTGCATGGATGTCATTTTAACCCAGTAATTACTTCTCCAGATCGCTCCCAATTTCTGTGAGAGCAGAGTATTTGCAAAACTTGAAGGGAGACATACGTTATTCAAAATCATGGTCTTCAAACTTTGAATTAATAAAGCACAGCTAATGGACACCATGAGTTGGGACTGACTTGACAGCAGCTAACAATAGCAACGTAAATTATGCTAATTTTGAAAATGTATTAATTATTAGAAACTGTAAGTATAAAAGGAATTCAGTTTTGAGAAGATATAAGATACTGACTAATAGCTAAACAAGTGAATTTTTAAAATTTTCCCTTTTAATCAAAATTTTTTAACTGACAAATTTTGGAACCAGATTATGTCAGAGAAGCAAGCTTCTACAGAACTTGGGAGGCTTTAAAAACAATGAAGTAGCTTTGTATGTACTGATATGAAAGATCTTCACAATATACTACTTTTTTTTTTTTTAAAGACTAGAAAGTGGTATGGATGTAATATGTTACTTTTGATTTATAGAATGGCTAGATGGATGATAGGTAAGTTGATAGATGATAGATAAATAGAGACAGACAGATAGACAGACAGATAGCTGGGTTTGAACCACCAACTTTTCGGTTAGCAACCAAGCACTTACCACCGTGTTTCACAGGCCTCCTTAGATAGATATGTTCATATATGCATAGTGTGTAGCTTGAAGACAATCAGGAAATTGGAAAGAATGTCTGGAGTAGGAAGAAGATTTACTTTTTAACCATATAGTTATCTGTACTTTCGTATTTTATGTCATGTGTATTAATCACCCCTATAAAAATATTTTGAAAAAAAAGAAAATAGAATGATTTGTACTGTACAACATAGGACTCTAAGAACAAAACAAACCTATAACCCAAATATTTAAATATCAAATATTTAAACCTTGCTTCCTTATGTAATTTCTTCTTTTCATTTCTTCACACTGATTCTCAGGATCACAGGTCCTTCATAAATCATTTTTATTGGTTTTTTTCCTAGTGTTTTTCCTAATATATGTTAATGAGTGTCTGTGATCACTGTTGTAGGGTTGATAGAATGAAGTACATGGAAAGGCAACCAAAAAAAAAAAAAATCAAACCAAACCCATCACCATTGAGTCAATTCTTACTCATAGCGACCTTATAGAACAGAGCAGAACTGCCCCATTGGATTTCCAAGGAGCAGCTGAAGGCTTCCAACTGCCAATCCTTTTCTTAGCAGCCAAGCACTTAACCACTGTGCCACCAGGGGTCCTGGAAAGGCAACAGAACCAATTAATGAAGGTGCTTTGGGCTCAAAGTTTCTGTTTTGTTCCAAATGATGCCAGAACCTATATACAAGTCGATAAATCAATCACCTATTTTTTTTAATCAGTTTATAATATTTTCCATGCATATTATATGGCACAAAGAAATGCCCAGTATTTCCATGCCCAATAAGCTTTGTTCTTGATAACTCCATAGTGAGCACTTTGGCATTGCTTTTTGATGCTAGGTAATGCTTTGTCTGAATCCCCCATTTTTAACAGTTAAACTTTCTTCCAGGAAACATTTTGTTTACTATTTAACTTTATTTACCATTATTTGTTTACTACTATTTATTTGGATCCCTGGTGGCTTGGTGGTTAAGAGCTATGGCTGCTAACCAAAAGGTTTGCAGTTCAAATAGACTCTACCGCAATATAAATTACCTTATCCAAATAAAAAATTAAGCTTTAAGAGGTAATTAAGGTGAACCTACCATGTGTCAGTTTGTCGTATTGTGATGGCTTCCCTGTTGTGATGCTGAAATCTTTGCCACAGGTATTTCAAATACCAGCAGGGTCAGCCTTGGTGGACAGGTTTCAGCTGAGCTTCCAGACAAAGACAGACTAGGAAGAAGGACCTGGCAGTGTAATTCTGAGAAGATTGGCCAGTGAAAACCTTATGAATAGAGCTGAACATTGTCTAATATAGTGCTGGAAGATGACCTCTCAGGTTGGAAGGTACTCAAAATATGACTACAGAAGAACTGCCTTCTGAAAGTGGAATCAACCTTAATGACATGGATGAAGTCAAGCTTTTGGAACCTTCGTTTGAGACCTTCATTTGCTGACATTTATCAGGAGGGATCAATCCTTGGAGAAGGACAAAGTGCTTGGTAAAGTAGAGGATTATTGAAAAAGAGGAAGACCCTCAATAAGATGGTTTGACACTGTGGCTGCAGCAATAGGCTCAAGCATAGCGACCTTGTGAGGATGGAACAGGGCCTGGCAGCACTTTGTTCTGTTGTACATAGGGCTGCTATGAGTTGGAACTGACTCTGTGGCACCTAACAACGACAACAACAACAAAGGTGAAATACAATCAGAACAAGTATTGAATTATTAATGTAATCCTAACTTTGAACAGTCATACTGTATAGTAGAGATTGTTTTTACAAATGCATTGCTCAACTTTATGATGTTATTTTTTTCCTTTCTAATTTATGAGATTATATTCATTATAATCAATTATAATTATAATCAGTTATAATTATAATTCAATTTATCTGAATATTTATGAAGGATCACCTTTCATTTCATATTTTGTACACTTTTCTTCTAAACTGACATCTCATTCACCAACCAAGTTGTTACTCATTCCAGCTTTCCCACTTGCTGACTCCTGTGGACCTTGCTTTTCTACCTCGTTGTGACCTCTCTCTGTGCCTTGTTTTCTATCCAGATCTTAGCTTTGTATCAATTCCACAGAGCCTTCTACTTTGCTTTTCTAGCACTGTCAACTCTCAAACCCCCAAAGTTTCACTTGCTCCTGCTGTCTTACTACCCAAGCTCACACAGTATAAACCTTCTTTATCCCTTCTCATGGCCTTTATAAGCTGATGAAGAAAACCACAAAAGCTTTGGGATTGCTTCCAGTATAAATATGTGTTCTAACATAGAATGGTAATTACCAATAGCAGACAACATGTGGGGGTATATTTACAAAGAGGACATATAACAATCTTGAAGGAAGGTGTAGCATATTTGATATAATAGAATTCAATATTCAGGATATAAAAAATCACAAATTTGTATTTGTTCTGGTAATACAAATCACAAAAAGTCAATAACAAAAAAATTTAAAGCTTAAAAAACATGGAGAGAGAATTTCTGCTTCTGGGTGAGATGTAGTAGTTCATGGCGGACCAGTGTTACCATTAAGCCAAGTGAAAGTTGGAAAGCTACATAAATCATATTTCAAAGAGAGCTTTAGAGGAAATGAGAACTAGATGAAATGACATTCCAGACAGTGAAGAACCTTTCTATGCTCTGGTGGTTTCCCACCTTTCCCCTGCTAGTGGCATTTTCTGATTCAGGGTATAGCTGATGATTGGGCTTAGTCCTGATAGAAAAATTCTTTTGGGGCAGAGGGGAGGTAAAGTTACAATTTTAATGGTCCTTCTAAGCTATGGCAGCAACTGGAAAATTGAAGTTGATGGTATTCAGGGGGCATTTGCTGATTCTGGGGCTCTGTAAAAGGTTAGGTAGGGAGTTGCCAGTATTCCAAAAGCAAAATGAAATCTCCAGCAATTTTATATTGCTTAGGAAGCCAAGCCCTACCAAGAGAGGAGGCCAGCTGAGTCTCATGGCCAATATGCACTTCAAAACATGTGACAGATTTTTAAGCTGTATTGGGCAAGAGGTTGGAAAGCTGGGCTGGAAATCTTTGATATTCAGAACTCAATCTTCTGCAGTATGTAAGGCTGATAAGATAGACACCTGCCAGGTTCTCAATCTAAAACTGTGAGGTACATGCCAGAACAACAGAGTTGAGTAAGAAGTAGATAGATTCAGACTAAATCTCCAAGGTGATCAGAACCATCTTATTCCCAGACTTGATTGATATAATCAGCAACTCAGGTTATTTGTCTAATAGAGGAAAGGAGAAGCACTAGAGGAAGATAACATCATCTAGAGTCTCTGAGATTCTTTTGTATGCAGAGTTTGGTCTATTTGTAACATTTATAATCATCAGAGGTACAAAAAACATGACTACAAATAAACAGAATAAATAACAGACAGTATACACATAGTGGAGCCGTAGTGGTGCAGTGGTTAAGAACTTGTCTACTAACCAAAAGGTAGGCAGTCCAAATTCATCAGCTGCTCCTTGGAAACCCTATGGGGCAGTTCTACCCTTTCTATAGGGTCACTATGAGTTGGAATTTCTCAATGGCAATGGATTTGGTTTACGGACACTGTTATTGTAGCAGTAGTCAATGACTTTTAAATAACTATGATCGATGTATTTAAAAAACTAGAAAAAAGTTGGGCAAGATAGATAAAAGTATAAAAAGGGCACCAGAAAATCATTTATAGAATGAATCAAATTGATATTTTACAAAGGAAAAAGCACATAATGCATGCCTTCTGCATTTTTTTGCCAACATTGCCCTCTCCATGTGATGTGTTTCCGTAACCACAGTGCCAATTTTTTTTACAGCAACATGTGAGGGTGCCTCTTGGGGAAGGGGGTGGGGATGCAGCTGGCTAACAAACCCAGAGGACACTCATTATTTGTGTAAAAGTATGGCAGATGAGTATACCAGGAGATTTGACACATCAGAAGACAAGATTAGAATCAAAAAAAAAAAAGACACCCATTGCCTTGGAGTTAATTCTAACAATTCTACCACTATAGGATGGAGTAGAACAGCCCCATAGGGATTCCAAGGCTGTAAATCTTTACAGAAGCAGATTGCCATTTCTTTTTCCCATGGAGCAGCTGGTGGATTTGAATGACAACATTAGGATTAGTAGCCAAGTGCTTAACCACTGTGCCACCAGGGCTCCTTGAAGGTAAAGTGGAAAAGAGATCAATAGAACACATATCTAAATTAAATCACAGAAAGAAAAAAAAAGAAAAGCATGGAAACCACGGAACAGAGTAAAAGTGTCGGGCATGCTAAAGTAATCTAACAAAATTGGAGTCCCAGATAAAGAAGAGAAAGAATAAGGCAAAAGCAATCTTTTTTATTGTACTTTAGGAGAAAGTTTACAGTGCAAATTAGTTTCTCACTAAATAATTAATAAAAACTATTTGTGCATTAATTACTTAATTAATGCACAAGTAGTTTTTGTGACATTGTTTGCCAACCCAACATATCAACACTCTACCCTTTTTGACCTCAGATTCCCAATTGCCATTTGTCCAGCTTTCCTGTCCCTTCCTGCCTTCTCATCTCTGTTTTTGGGCTACTGTGCCCACTTAGTCTCGTATGTGGTTGAACTACATGTGGTATTGTTTGTTTTATAGGCCTGTCTAATCTTTGGCAGTTCGAATCAAATAGCTACTCCCTGGAAACCTTATGGGGCAGTTCTAATCTGTCCTATAGGGTGTGCCTGACACAAACCATGGTATTTTCGATGGCTTCATATGCATGCCAAAGCTGGACAATGACTAAGGAAGACTGAAAAAGAATTGATGCCTTTGAATTAAGGTGTTGGTGAAAAATATTGACTATTCCACAGATTGCCAGAAGAAGGAATAAATCTGCCTTGGAATAAGTATAGCCAGAATGCTTCTTAGAAATGAAGATGCCAAGACTTCATCTCAGGTACTTCGGATATGTTAATCAAGAAGGACCAGACCCCGAAGAAGAACATCGTGCTTGGTAAAGTCTCGTTCCCGTTCTCTCTCCATTTAGAATAATGTTGGCTGTTGGTTTTGCATATATGCCCTTAATTATCTTCGGGAATTTCTCTTCTATTACTATTTTGCTGAGAGTTTTTATCAGGAAAGGGTGTTGGACTTTATCAAATGCTTTTTCTGCATTGACTAAGATGATCACGTGATTCTGCTCCTTTGTTTTATTTATGTGGTGAATTACATTGATTGGTTTTCTACTGTTGAACTACCCTTGCATCCCTCATGTGAATCCAAACTGATCATGATGTATTTTTTTTAACGTGCTGTTGTATTCTCTTGCTGGAATTTTTTGAGAAATTTTGCTTCTATATTCATGAGGGATATTAGTCTATAATTTTCATCTTTTTGTGGTGTCTTTGACTACTTTTGATAGCAGGGTTATGTTGGCTTCATAGAATGGATTGGGGAGTATTCCTTCCTTTTTTATGTACTGGAATACTTTGTGTAGAATTGAGTAGAATTCTTTGAATGTTTGGTAAAATTCTCTAGTGAGACCACCTGGGCTAGGGCTTTTTGTTGTTGTTGTTGTCGGGAGTATTTTTTTTATTGTACTTTAGATGAAAGATTACAGAACAAGCTAGTTTCTCATTAAACACTTAATACACACATTGTAGTATGGCATTGGATAACAACCCCACAACATGTCAACACTCTCCCTTCTCAACTTTGGTTCCCTATTACCAGCTTTCCTATTCCCTCCTGCATTCTAGTCCTTGCCCCTGGGCTAGTGTGCCCCTTTAGTCTCGTTTTGTTTTATGGGCCTGTCTAACTTTTGGCTGAAGGCTGAACCTTGGGAGTGGCTTCATTACTGAGCCGACATGGTGTCTGGGGACCATACTCTCAGGGTTTTTCCAGTTTCTATCAGGCTGGCAAGCCTGGTCTTTCTTTTTGAGTTGGAATTTTGTTCTACATTTTTTTCCAGCTCTGTCCAGGGCCCTCTATTGTGATCGCCGTCAGAGCAGTCAGTGATGGTAGCTGGGCACCATCTAGTTGTACTGGACTCAGCCATGGTAGATGTGGTCCATTAGTCCTCTGGACTAATTTTTCCTTGTATCTTTAATTTTCTTCATTCTCCCTTGCTCCAAAAGGGGTGAGACCAGTTGATTATCTTAGATGGATGCTCTCGGGCTTTTAAGACCCCAGACTCTACTCACTGAAGTAGAACATATAACATTTTCTTTATAAAATATTGCATCAATTGAGCTAGATGTTCCCCAGGACGATGGTCTCCACAGCCCTCAGCCCAGAAATTTGGTCCCTCAGGGAGTTTGATGTGTCTATGGAGCTTCCATGACTTTGCCTTGTACAAGTTGTGCTGGCTTCCCCAGTATTTTGTACTGTACCCGTCACCAAAGTTACCGCTTCTCCATTGTCCATTTAGTATTTATCCATCCCCACCCCTTCCTTTTCTTGTAACCATCAAAGACTTTTCTTTTTTGTTTGTAAACCTTTTCATGAGTTTTTACACTAGTGGTCTCACACAATATTTGTCTTTTATGATTGACTTATTTCGCTCAGCATAATGCCCTCCAGATTCACCCATGTTATGAGACGGTTCACAGATTCATCGTTGTTCTTTATTGTTGCATAATACTCCTTTGTGTGTATGCATCACGGTTTGATTACCCATTTATCTGTTGGGCATCTAAGTTGTTTCCATCTTTTTGCTATGGTGAACAATGCTGCAATGAAAATGGGTATGCATATGTCTATTCATGTGACAACTCTTATTTCTCTAGGATATATTCCTAGGAGTGGGATTGCTGGATCATACGGTATTTCTATTTCTAGCTTTCTAAGGAAGCATCATATTGTTTTCCATTTTGCATTTTGCATTCCCACCAACAATGCATAAGAGTTCCGATCTCCCCAAAGCCTCTCCAACATTTGTTATTTCCTGCTTTTTTGAAGTGTGACAGTAATGTCGGAGTTAGATGGTATCTCATTGTGGTTTTGTTTTGGATTTCTCTAACGGCTAGTGATCACAAGCATTTCTTCATGTATCTTTTGGCCGCTTGATTGTCTTCTTTGGCGAAGTGTCTGTTTATTTCCTTTTCTCATTTTTTTAATTGGATTATTCATCTTTTTGTTGTAGAGGTGTTGGATTTTCTTGTAGATTTTAGAGATTAGACTTTTGTCTGATTTGTAACACTCAAAAAATTTTCCCAGTCTTTTGGTGAAGTCATTTCATGAGCATAAATGTTTAATTTTTAGAAGATCTGAGTTATCTAGCTTACCTTTTGGAGTTTGTTGCTGGTTACGGTTTGTGTCTTGCTAATGCGATGTGTTAAGGCCTCTAGCACTAATACTATTTTTTTTTTCTATGAACTTTATAGCTGTTGGCTTTATATTTAGGTCCTTGATCCATTTTGAATTAGTTTTATGTACGGTGTCAAATATGGGTTTTGTTTCAATTTTTTTGCTCATGGACATCCAGTTTTGGCAGCACATTTTGTTAAAAAGACTGTCTTTTCCCCCATTTGATTCACTTTGAGCACTTGTTGAAGATCAGGTGACCGTAGGTGGATGGATTTACATCTGGTTTCTCAATTCTGTTCCATTGGTCAATGTATTTGTCATTGTACCAGTACCAGACTATTTTGACTACGTAGCTGTACAGTAGGCTCTGAGGTCAGGTGGTGCGAGTCCTCCTACTTTATTCTTCTTCAATACTGCTTTACTTGTCCGGGGTTTCTTCCCTTTCCATATAAAGTTAATTATAAGTTTTTCCATCTCTTTAAACAATGTTGTTGGTATTTGAATTGGGATTGCATTGTATTTGTAAATTTCTTTGGGCAGAATTGTCATTTTCAGAATGTTGCGTCTACCTATCCATGAGCATGATATATTTTTCCATTTATGTAGATCTCTTTTGATTTCTTACAGTAGTGCTTTGTAGTTTTCTTTGTATAGGTCTTTTACATCCCTGGTTAGATTTATTCCTAAGTATTTTATTTTTTCAGGGGCTATTATTAATGGTATTGCTTTCCTGATTTCATTTTTATGGTTCTCTTTATTGGTGTATAGGAATCCAACTGATTTTTGTATCTTTATTTTGTATCCTGCTTCTCTGCTGAATCTTTCTATATTCTTTTCTCTGCTGAATCTTTCTATTAGTTCCAGTAGTTTTCTTGTGGAGCCTTTTGGGTTTTCTATGTATACTATCATACCATAGGGACAGTTTAACTTCTTCATTACCATGTTGGATGTCCTTTATTTCCTTTTCTTGCCTTATTACTTTAGCTAGGACTTCCAGCACAATGTTAAATAGGAGTGGTGAAAAAGGACATCCTGTTCTCCAGTGGAATGTTTTCAGCCGCTCTCCATTAAGAATGATGTTGGGGGAGGCGGGGCCAAGATGGCGGACTAAGTAGACGCTACCTCGGATCCCTCTTGCAACAAAGACTCGGAAAAACAAGTGAATCGATCACATGCATAACAATCTACGAACCCTGAACAACAAACACAGATTTAGAGATGGAAAACGAACAAATATGGGGAAGCAGCGATTGTTTTTGGAGCCTGGAGCCAGCGTCCCAGTCAGGTAACCTTGCCGCCCGATTTAGGGCAGGGCCCAGGGGAGCTGACGGCACAAACAAGGGGTGCAGCCCTACCCCCCTGAACTCACCCCGGGAGGGGGCCCAGCCGGTCTGCGCAGGTGGCCTGGCGATGCAGCTGGTGGGAGAAGTCCCCGGGAGGCAGCGACTGATTTTGGAGCTGGGAGGGCATCGTCCCAGCTGGGGAATCTTGCCGCCGGGCATTTGACTGGGCGCTGTCACGGTGCAAGCACGGAGAGCTGCTCCACTCCCCTGAACTAACCCCGGGAGGGGGCCCAGCCAGTTTGCGAGGGTGGCGAGTCAACGCGGTTGGCGGGACGAGAAGTCCCCGGGAGGCAGCGACTGATTTTGGAGTCGGGAGTGCACCGTCCCAGCAGGGGAATCTTGATGCTGGGCAGGGGGCTGGCAGCGGAGGATCTGACTGTGGCTTCAGTGGGCCAGATCCCCGGGGGCAATCTCCACACAGCCAGCACACATAGGCAACACGCCCCTCGGGAATCTCAGCTAAAATAGTCATTCTAAGCAAGACAAGCAACTCTGGCTATATTCTGAGGTGCTACTCTCCTATCTCTCTGATCCCTCCCCCACGCTCCCCAAGCGGCTTCATTAACATTGGAATTTCCTGAGCCAGAGGGAGAATGGTTCCGGCTCCGCGGTGGCTTTGCTTCCCCCTCCCCTTTTTTTTTTTTCTTTCTTTTGGTCTTTTCCTAACCCACTCTTCCGGCCTGAGAGAAGGAAACACAAAAAACCCAGGGACCAAAAATCCACCCCTAATTGGACTAAAAACACAGAATCAGCTACAACCAAGCATATATGATCCAAATCTCAGACTTTCATCCTTACAGGGAACAAGGTGGTGGTTATAATCCAAAGGCAGTTCTGATAGGGATCTGACTGCATTTTTTTTAGCAGATTTTCTGGAAAAACTAGTTTCCCAGTGATGGCTCAGAGACAGCAGTCCATATCAAACCACATAAAGAAGCAGACCATGACAGCTTCTACAACCCCCCCAAACAAAAGAATCAAAATCTTTCCCAAATGAAGATACAATCCTGGAATTACCAGATACAGAATATAAAAAACTAATTTACAGAATGTTTCAAGATATCAGAAACGAAATAAGGCAAACTGCAGAAAAAGCCAAGGAACACACTGATAAAACTGTTGAAGAACACAAAAAGATTATTCAAGAACATAGTGGAAAAATTGATAAGTTGCAAGAATCCATAGAGAGACAGCATGTAGAAATCCAAAAGATTAACAATAAAATTACAGAATTAGACAACGCAATACTAAGTCAGAGGAGCCGACTCGAGCAATTAGAATGTAGACTGGGACATCTGGAGGACCAGGGAATTAACACCAACATAGCTGAAAAAAAATCAGATAAAAGAATTTAAAAAAATGAAGAAACCCTAAGAATCATGTGGGACTCTATCAAGAAGGATAACTTGCGTGTGATTGGAATCCCAGAACAGGGAGAGGGGACAGAAAACACAGAGAAAATAGTTGAAGATCTCCTGACAGAAAACTTCTCTGACATCAGGAAAGATGAAAGGATATCTATCCAAGATGCTCATCGAACCCCATTTAAGATTGATCCAAAAAGAAAAACACCAAGACATATTATCATCAAACTTGCCAAAACCAAAGATAAACAGAAAATTTTAAAAGCAGCCAGGGAGAAAAGAAAGGTTTCCTTCAAGGGAGAATCAATAAGAATAAGTTCAGACTACTCAGCAGAAACCATGCAGGCAAGAAGGGAATGGGACGACATATAGAGAGCACTGAAGGAGAAAAACTGCCAGCCAAGGATCATATATCCAGCAAAACTCTCTCTGAAAGATGAAGGTGAAATTAAGATATTTACAGATAAACACAAGTTTAGAGAATTTGCAAAAACCAAACCAAAGCTACAAGAAATACTAAAGGATATTGTTTGGTCAGAAAACCAATAACATCAGATACCAGCACAACACAAGGTCACAAAACAGAACATCCTGATATCAACTCAAATAGGGAAATCACAAAAACAAATTAAGATTAATTAAAAAAAAAATGTTCATAACAGGGAATCACTGAAGTCAATATGTAAAAGATCACAATAATCAAAAAGAGGGACTAAATACAGGAGGCATACAACTGCCATATGGAAAGTGATACTAGGCAATATAGAACAATAAAAGTTAGGTTTTTACTTAGAAAAATAGGGGTAAATAATAAGGTAACCACAAAGAGGTATAACAACTCCATAACTCAAGATAAAAGCCAAGAAAAACGTAACAACTCAACAAACATAAAGTCAAACACTACGAAAATGAGGATCTCACAATTTACAAAGAAAACCGTCTCAGCACAAAAAAATATGTGGAAAAATGAAATTGTCAATAACATACATAAAAAGGCATCAAAATGACAACACTAAACATTTATCTATAATTACGCTGAATGTAAATGGTCTAAATGCACCAATAAAGAGACAGAGAGTCTCGGACTGGATAAAGAAACACGACCCGTCTATATGCTGCCTACAAGAGACACACCTTAGACTTAGAGACACAAACAAACTAAAACTCAAAGGATGGAAAAAATATATCAAGCAAACAATAAGCAAAAAAGAAGAGGAGTAGCAATATTAATTTCTGACAAAATAGACTTCAGACTTAAATCCACCACAAAGGATAAAGAAGGACACTACATAATGATAAAAGGGACAATCGATCAGGAAGACATAACCATATTAAATATTTATGCACCCAATGACAGGGCTGCAAGAAACATAAATCAAATTTTAACAGAACTGAAAAGTGAGACAGACACCTCCACAATTACAGTAGGAGACTTCAACACACCACTTTCGGAGAAAGACAGGACATCCAGTAAGAAGCTCAATAGAGACACGGAAGACCTAATTACAACAATCAACCAACTTGACCTCATTGACTTCTACAGAACTCTCCACCCAACTGCTGCAAAGTATACTTGTTTTTCTAGTGCACATGGAACATTCTCTGGAATAGATCACATATTAGGTCATAAAACAAACCTTTGCAGAGTCCAAAACATCGAAATATTACAAAGCATCTTCTCAGACCACAAGGCAATAAAACTAGAAATCAATAACAGAAAAACTAGGAAAAAGAAATGAAATACTTGGAAACTGAACAATACCCTCCTGAAAAAAGACTGGGTTATAGAAGACATCAAGGAGGGAATAAGGAAATTCATAGAATGCAACGAGAATGAAAATACTTCCTATCAAAACCTCTGGGACACAGCAAAAGCAGTGCTCAGAGGCCAATTTATATCGATAAATGCACACATACAAAAAGAAGAAAGAGCCAAAATCAGAGAACTGTCCCTACAACTTGAACAAATAGGAAGTGAGCAACAAAAGAATCCATCAGACACCAGAAGAAAACAAATAATAAAAATTCGAGCTGAACTAAATGAATTAGAGAACAGAAAAACAATTGAAAGAATTAACAAAGCCAAAAGCTGGTTCTTAGAAAAAAATAAAAAAATTGATAAACCATTGGCTAGACTGACTAAAGAAATACAGGAAAGGAAACAAATAACCTGAATAAGAAACGAGAAGGACCACATCACAACAGAACGAACTGAAATTAAAAGAATCATATCAGATTATTACGAAAAATTGTACTCTAACAAATTTGCAAACCTAGAAGAAATGGATGAATTCCTGGAAAAACACTACCTACCTAAACTAACACATTCAGAAGTAGAACAACTAAATAGACCCATAACAAAAAAAGAGATTGAAACAGTAATCAAAAAACTCCCAACAAAAAAAAGCCCTGGCCCGGACGGCTTCACTGCAGAGTTTTACCAAACTTTCAGAGAAGAATTAACACCACTACTACTAAAGGTATTTCAAAGCATAGAAAATGACGGAATTCTACCCAACTCATTCTATGAAGCCACCATCTCCCTGATACCAAAACCAGGTAAAGACATTACAAAAAAAGAAAATTACAGACCTATATCCCTCATGAACATAGATGCAAAAATCCTCAACAGAATTCTAGCCAACAGGATTCAACAACATATCAAAAAAATAATTCACCACGATCAAGTGGGATTTATACCAGGTATGCAAGGCTGGTTTAATATTAGAAAAACCATTAACGTAATCCACCACATAAATAAAACAAAAGACAAAAACCACATGATCTTATCAATTGATGCGGAAAAGGCATTTGACAAAGTCCAACACTCATTCATGATAAAAACTCTCACCAAAATAGGAATGAAGGAAAATTCCTCAACATAATAAAGGGCATCTATGCAAAGCCAACAACCAACATCACTCTAAATGGAGAGAACCTGAAAGCATTTCCCTTGAGAACGGGAACCAGATAAGGATGCCCTTTATCACCGCTCTTATTCAACATCGTGCTAGAAGTCCTAGCCAGGGCAATTAGGCTAGCCAAAGAAATAAAAGGCATCTGGATTGGCAAGGAGGAAGTAAAATTATCTCTATTTGCAGATGACATGATCTTATACACAGAAAACCCTAAGGAATCCTCCAGAAAACTACTGAAACTAATAGAAGAGTTTGGCAGAGTCTCAGGTTATAAAATAAACATACAAAAATCACTTGGATTCCTCTACATCAACAAAAAGAACATCAAAGAGGAAATAACCAAATCAATACCATTCACAGTAGCCCCCAAGAAGATAAAATACTTAGGAATAAATCTTACCAAGGATGTAAAAGACCTATGCAAAGAAAACTACAAAGCTCTACTACAAGAAATTCTAAAGGACATACTTAATTGGAAAAACATACTTTGCTCAGGGATAGGAAGACTTAACATAGTAAAAATGTCTTTTCTACCAAAAGCCAACTATACATACAATGCACTTCCGATCCAAATTGCAATGTCATTTTTTAAGGTGATAGAGAAACAAATCACCAATTTCATATGGAAGGGAAAGAAGCCTCGGATAAGCAAAGCATTACTGAATAAGAAGAAGAAGTGGGAGGCCTCACTCTGCCTGATTCCAGAAGCTATGATACAGCCACAGTAGTCAAAACAGCCTGGTACTGGTACAACAACAGGCACATAGACCAATGGAACAGAATTGAGAACCCAGATATAAATCCATCCACGTATGAGCAGCTGATATTTGACAAAGGACCAGTGTCACTTAATTGGGGAAAAGATAGTTTTTTTAACAAATGGTGCTGGCATAACTGGATATGCATTTGCAAAAAAATGAAACAGGACCCATACCTCATACTATGCACAAAAACTAACTCCAAGTGGATCAAAGACCTAAACATAAAGACTAAAACGATAAAGATCATGGAAGAAAAAACGGGGACAACCCTAGGAGCCCTAATACAAGGCATAAACAGAATACAAAACATTACCAAAAATGACGAAGAGAAACCCGATAACTGGGAACTCCTAAAAATCAAGCACCTATGCTCATCTAAAGACTTCACCAAAAGAGTAAAAAGACCACCTACAGACTGGGAAAGAATTTTCAGCTATGACATCTCCGACCAGCGCCTGATCTCTAAAATCTACATGATTCTGTCAAAACTCAACCACAAAAAGACAACCCAATCAAGAAGTGGGCAAAAGATATGAACACACACTTCACTAAAGAAGATATTCAGGCAGCTAACAGATACATGAGAAAATGCTCTCGATCATTAGCCATTAGAGAAATGCAGATTAAAACTACGATGAGATTCCATCTCACTCCAACAAGGCTGGCATTAATCCAAAAACACAAAATAATAAATGTTGGAGAGGCTGCGGAGAGATTGGAACTCTTATACACTGCTAGTGGGAATGTAAAATGGTACAACCACTTTGGAAATCTATCTGGCGTTATCTTAAACAGTTAGAAATAGAACTACCACACAATCCAGAAATCCCACTCCTCGGAATATACCCTAGAGAAACAAGAGCCTTCACACAAACAGATATATGCACACCCATGTTTATTGCAGCTCTGTTTACAATAGCAAAAAGCTGGAAGCAACCAAGGTGTCCATCTACGGATGAATGGGTAAATAAATTGTGGTATATTCACACAATGGAATACTATGCATTGATAAAGAACAGTGACGAATCTCTGAAACATTTCATAACATGGAGGAACCTGGAAGGCATTATGCTGAGCGAAATGAGTCAGAGGCAAAAGGACAAATATTGTATAAGACCACTATTATAAGATCTTGAGAAATAGTATAAACTGAGAAGAACACATACTTTTGTGGTTATGTGGCGGGGGAGGGAGGGAGGGAGGGAGAGGGTTTTTTTTACTGATTAATTAGCTGAAAAGAACTGCTTTAGGTAAAGGGAAGGACAACACTCAATACATGGAAGGTCAGCTCAACTGGACCTGACTGGACCAAAAGCAAAGAAGTTTCCGGGATAAACTGAATACTTCAAAGTCAGCGGAGTAAGGGCGGGGGTTTGGGAACCATGGTTTAAGGGGACTTCTAAGTCAATTGGCAAAATAATTCTATTATGAGAACATTCTGCATCCCACTTTGAAATGTGGCGTCTGGGGTCTTAAAAGCTAACAAGCGGCCATCCAAGATGCCTCAATTGGTCTCAACCCACCTGGAGCAAAGGACAATGAAGAACACCAAGGTCACACGACAACTAAGAGCCCAAGAGACAGAGAGGGCCACATGAACCAGAGACCTACATTAGCCTGAGAACAGAAGAACTAGTTGGTGCCCGGCCACAATCGATAACTGCCCTCACAGGGAGCACAATAGAGAACCCCTGAGGGAACAGGAGATAAGTGGGATGCAGACCCCAAATTCTCATAAAAAGACCATACTTAATGGTCTGGATGTGACTAGAAGAATCCCGGCGGTCATGGTCCCCAAACCTTCTGTTGGCACAGGACGGGAACCATCCCCGAAGACAATTCATCAGACATAAGAGGGACTGGGCAGTGGGTAGGAGAGAGATGCTGATGAAGAGTGAGCTAATTGTATCAGGTGGACACTTGACACTGTGTTGGCATCTCCTATCTGGAGGGGGGATGGGAGGATAGAGAGAGTTGGAGGCTGCCAAAGTTTTCACGAAAGGAGAGACCGGAAGGGCTGACCTATTAGGGGGAGAGCAAGTGGGAGTAAGGAGTAAGATGTATATTAACTTATATGTGACAGACTGACTTGATTTGTAAACGTTCACTTGAAGCTCAATAAAAGTTAATAAAAAAAAAAAAAGAAAGAATGATGTTGGCCATTGGTTTTGCATAGATGCTCTTTATTACGTTGAGGAATTTTTGTTGGGAATATGTTTAATGAGATATTCGTATTCTTGTTTTGTTATGGGTCTATTTAGATTTTCTACCTCTACTTGTGTAGGTTTAGGTAGATAAAGAATTTCTAGAAATTTGTCCATTTCTTCTAGGTTTTCAAATTTGTTGGAGTATAGCTTTTCATAATGTGCTGTTATGATCCTCTTTATCACGGTCAGTTCTGTTGTAACACACCCATTTTACTCCTTATTTTGGTTATTTGAGCCTTGTCATTTTTTTTCCTTTGTCAATGTGACCAGTGGTTTGTCAATTTTATTGATCCTCTCAAAGAACCAACTTCTAGTTTTATTGATACTTTCTGTTGCTTTTCTATTTCATTTATTTCTATTCTTTTTTTCTTTCTTCTGGTAACTGTTGACTTCTTTTGCTGTTCCTTTATTATTTGTTCAAATTGTGTTAAGCTATTGGTTTTGTACCTTTCTTTTTTTTGTATTTCCTTTTTTTTTTTCAATTTTTACTGTGCTTTAAATGAAAGTTTACAGATCAAGTCAGTCTCTCACATAAAAAATTATATGCACTTTGCTACATACTCCCAGTTGCTCTCCCCCTGATGAGACAGCCCACACCCTCCCTCTGCTTTCTTTTTTTGTGTTCATTTCACCGGCTTCTAACCCCCTCTGCCGTCTCATCTCCCCTCCAGGCAGGAGATGCCAACATAGTCTCAGGTGTTCACCTGATCCAAGAAGCTCACTCCTCACCAGCACCCTTTTCCAACCCGTTGTCCAGTCCAATCCATGTCTGATGAGTGAGCTTTGGGAATGGTTCCTGTCCTGGGCCAACAGAAGGTTTGGGGGCCATGATCACCAGGGCCCTTCTAGTCTCAATCAGAGCATTAAGTCTGCTGTTTTTAAGAGAATTTGGGGTCTGTATTGCACTGCTCTCCTGCTCCCTCAGGGGTTCTCTGTTGTGTTCACTGTCAGGGGAGTCATCGGTTGTAGACAGGCACCATCTAGCTCTTCTGGTCTCAGGATGATGTAGTCTCTGGTTTATGTGGCCCTTTCTGTCTCTTGGGCTCCTAATTACCTTGTGTCCTTAGTGTTCTTCATTCTCCTTCGATCCAGGTAGGTTGAGACCAATTGATGCATCTTAGATGGCCGCTTGCTAGCTTTTAAGACCCCAGACGCCACTCTCCAAAGTGGGATGTAGAATATTCCTTGATAGATTTTATTATGCCAATTGACTTAGATGTCCCTAAAACCATGGTCCCCAAATTCCTGCCCCTGATAAGCTGGCCTTTGAAGCATTCAGTTTAGTCAGGAAACTTCCTTGCTTTTGATTTAGTCCAGTTCTGCTGACATCTCTTATATTGTGTGTTGTCTTCCATTTACCTAAAGTAGTTCTTATCTACTATCTAATTAGAGAATACCACTCTCCCATCCTCCCTCCCTCCCTCCCCTGTCTTGTAACTATCAAGGAATAATTTCTTCTCTGTTTAAACTATTTCTTGAATTCTTATAATAGTGGTCTTATACAATATTTGTCCTTTTGCAATTGACTAATTTCACTCAGCATAATGCCTTCCAGGTTCCTCCATGTTACGAAATGTTTCACAGATTCTCCACTGTTCTTTCTCGATGCTTAGTATTCCATTGTGTGAATATACCATAATTTATTTATCTACTCATCCACCGATGGGCACCTTGGTTGCCTCCATTTTTTGCTATTGTAAATGGTGCTGCAGTGAACATGGTTGTACATATATCAGTTTGTGTAAAGGCTCTTATTTCTCTAGGATATATTCCAAGGAGTGGGATTGCTAGATGGTATGGTAGTTCTATTTCTATCTTTTTAAGGAAGCACCAAATCGATTTCCGAAGTGCTTGTACCATATGACATTCCCACCAGCAGAGTAAAAGTGTACCAATCTCTCCACAGCCTCTTCAACATTTGTTATTTTATGTTTTTTGGATTAATGCCAGCCTTGTTGGAGTGAGATAGAATCTCATTGTAGTTTTGATTTGCATTTCTCTAATGGCTAATGATCATGACCATTTCCTCATGTATCTGTTAGCTACCTGAATGTCTTCTTTAGAGAAGATGTCTGTTCATATCTTTTGCCCATTTTTTAATTGGGTTATTTGTCTTTTTGTAGTTGAGTTTTTGCAGTATCATGTAGATTTTAGGGATCAGGTACTGATCAGAAATGTCATAGCTAAAAACTTTTTCCTAATGTATAGGTAATCTTTTTACTCTTTTGGTGAAGTCTTTGGATGAGCATAGGTGTTTGATTTTTAGGAGCTCCCAGTTATCTAGTTTTTCTTCTGCATTGTTAGTAATGTTTGTATACTGTTTATGCCATGTATTAGGGCTCCTAACATTGTCCCTATTTTCTCTTCCATGATCTTTATTTTTTTGGATTTTATATTTAGGTCTTTGATCCATTTTGAGCTCGTTTTTGTGCATGGTGTGAGCTATGGTTCTTGTTTCATTTTTTTGCAGATGGATATCCAGTTATGCCAGCACCATTTGTTAAAAAGACTACCTTTTCTCCAGTTAACTGTTTTGGGGCCTTTGTCAAATATCAACTGCACATATGTGGATGGATTTATGTCTGGATTCTCAATTCTGTTCCATTGGTCTATGTATCTGTTTGTTGTACCAGTACCAGGCTGTTTTGACTACTGTGGCGCTATAATAGGTTCTAAAATCAGGTAGAGTAAGACCTTCCACTTTGTTCCTCTTTTTCAGTAATGCTTTACTTTACTTATTCGGTGCCTCTTTCCCTTCCATATGAAGTTGGTGATTTGTTTCTCCATCTCATTAAAAAATATTGTTGGAATTTGGATCAGAATTACATTAAATCTGTAGATCACTTTTGGTAGAATAGGCATTTTCATAATGTTGAGTGTTCCTGTCAATGAGCAAGGTATGTTTTTTCACTTATGTAGGTCTCTTTTGGTTTCTTAAAGAAGTGTTTTGTAGTTTTCTTTCTGTAAGTCTTTTACATCTCTGGTAAGATTTATTCCTGTTATTTTATCTTCTAGGGGGCTACAGTAAATCGTATTGATTTGGTGGTTTTCTCTTTGATGTTCTTTTTTGTTGGTGTAGAGGAATCCAACTGATTTTTGTATGTTTATCTTGTATCCCGATACTCTGCTGAACTCTTCTATTAGTTTCAGTAGTTTTCTTAAGTATTCCTTAGGATTTTCTGTGCATAAGATCATGTCATCTACAAATAGGGATACTTTTACTTCTTCCTTCCCAATCTGGATGCCCTTTATTTCTTTGTCTAGCCTAATTGCTTTGGCTAGGACCTCCAGGTCAATGTTGAATAAAAGTGGTGATAAAGGGCATCCTTGTTTGGTTCCCAGTCTCACGGGGAGTGCTTTCAGGCTCTCTCCATTTAGGATGATGTTGGCTATTGGCTTTGTATAAATGCCCTTTATTATGTTGAGGAATTTTCCTTCTATTCCCATTTTGCTGAGAGTTTTTATCATGAATGGGTGTTGAACTTTATCAAATGCCTTTTCTGGTTGAATTAATAAAATCATGTGATTCTTGTCTTTTGTTTTATTTGTATGATGGATTACATTAATTATTTTTCAAATGTTGAACCATCCCTGAATACCTGGTATGAATCCCACTTGGTCATGGTGAATTATTTTTTTGATATGTTGTTGAATCCTATTGGGTAGAACTTTGTTGAGGATTTTGCATCTAAGGTCATGAGGGTTATAGGTGTATAATTTTCAATTTTTGTGCTGTCTTTACCTGGTTTTGGTACCAGGGATGTGCTGGCTTCATAGAATGAGTTTGGTAGTATTCCTTCCTTTTCTATGCTCTGAAGTACCTTTAGTAGTAGTGGTGTCAATTCTTCTCTGAAAGTTTGGTAGAACTCTGCAGTGAAGCCGTCCAGGCCAGGGCTTTTTTTTGTTGGGAGTTTTTTGATTACCTTTTCAATCTTTTCTTTTGTTATGGGTCTATTTAGTTGTTTTACCTCTGTTTGTGTTAGTTTATGTAGGTAGTGTTTTTCTAGGATTATAACCATTTCTTCTAGGTTTTCAAGTTTGTTAGAGTGCAATTTTTCATAGTAATCAGATATGATTCTTTTAATTTCATTTGGGTCTGTTGTAATATTGCACATCTCATTTCTTATTCTGGTTGTTTGCTTCCTCTCTTGTTTTTCTTCTGTCAATTTGGCCAATGGTTTATCAATTTTGTTCCTTTTTTTCAAAGAACATGCTTTTGGTCTTGTTAATTCTTTCAATCGTTTTTCTGTTTTCTATTTCTTTTAGCTCTGCTCTGATTTTTATTCTTTGTTTTCTCCTGGTGTCTGAGGGTTTCTTTTGTTGTTCTCTTTCTATTTGTCCAAGTTTTAGGTGTAATTCTTTGATGTTAGCCCTTTCTTCTTTTTTATGCGTGCATTTATTCATGTAAATTGACCTCTGAGCACTGCTTTAGCTGTGTCCCAAAGGTTCTGATAGGAAGTGTTTTAATTCTCATTGGTTTCTACGAATTTCTGTATTCCACCCTTAATGTCTTCTATAATCCAGTCTTTTTTAAGCAGGGTATTGTTCAATTTAGAAGTGTTTTTTTACCTTCATTTTCTGTTATTGATTTCCACTTTCATGGCCTTATGTCAGAGAAGATGCTTTGTAATATTTGAATGTTTTGGATTCTGCTAACTCTTGCTTTATGCCTTAATATGTGGTCTATTCTAGAGAATGTTCCATGTGCGCTAGAAAAGAATGTATAATTGTCTGCTGTTGTGTGGAGTGTTCTGTATGTGTCTATGAGGTCAAGTTAGTTGACTCTGACATTTAGATCTTCCATGTCTTTATTGAGCTTCTTTCTGGATGTCCTGTCCTTCACCAAAAGTGGTATGTTGAAGTCTCCTACTATTATTGTGGAGCTGTCTATCTCATTTTTCAATGCTGATAGAGTTTGTTTTATGTATCTTGTAGCCTGGTCCTTGGGTGCATAAATATTTAATAAGGTTTTATCCTCCTGGTGTATTATCCCTCTAGTCATTATATAGTGTGCTTCCTTATCCTTTATGATGGATTTAACTTTAAAGTCTATGTTATCAGAAATTAATATTGCCACTTCTGCTCTTTTTTGATTGTTTTTTGTTTGATATATTTTTTCCATCCTTTGAGTTTCAGTTTGTGTGTCTAGGTCCAAGGTGCACCTCTTTTAGGCAGCATATAGACAGTTCATGCTTTTCAATCCATTCAGTCACTCTCTGTCTCTTTATTGGTGCATGTAGTCCATTTACATTCAGTGTAAATATGGATAGGTATGAATTTAGTGCTACCATTTTGATGTCTTCTTTTTGTGTGTTTTGTTGACAGTTTCTTTTTCACACTTAATTTTATGTGCTGAGTAGATTCTTTTTATACATTGTCCTTTCCTCACGTTCTTTGTTGTTGATTTTGTTTCTGCTGAGTCTCTATTTTTTTCTTGTATTCTATTTTGATGTGTAGGATAGTTTGTCTCCTTTGTGGTTACCTTATTATTTACCCCTATTTTTTCTAAATTTAAACCTAATTTTTATCTTTTTATATCATCTTGTCTTCCTCTCCGTATGGAAGATGTATGACTACATTTCTTAGTTCCTCTTTATTGTTTTAATGTTGTCTTCTTTTACATAATAACATCACTGTTTCTGTGTTTTAAAATTTTTTATCTTGATTTATTTTTATGATTTCCCTGTCAGGGTTGACTTCTGATTGCTCTGCCCAGTGTTCTAGTCTTTGGTTGATATTTGATATTATTGATTTTCTAACCAAAGAATTCCCTTCAGTATTTCTTGTAGTATTGGTTTGGTTTTTATGAATTGCCTAAACTTCTATTTATCTGGGAATGTACTAAATTTAGCTTCATACTTGAGAGACAGTTTTGCTGGATATAAGATTTTAGGCTGGCGATTTTTTTCCTTAGGTTTCCTTATGTTAGCCCATTGCCTTCTTGCCTGCATGGTTTATGCCAAATAGTCCAAGCTGGTTTTTATTGACTTTCCTTTGTAAGTGACTTTTTGTTTCTCCCTAGCTGCTCTTAATATTCTCTCTTTATCTTTTGGCAAGTTTGATTATAATATGCCTTGGTGACTTTCTTTTAAAATCTACCTTATGTGGAGTTCGATGAGCATCTTGGACAGATATCTTCTCATCTTTCATGGTATCAGGCAAGTTTTCTGCCAACAAATCTTCATCAATTCTCTCTGCATTTTCTGTTATCCCTCTCTGTTCTAGTACACCAATCACTCATAGGTTATTTCTCTTGATAGGGTCCTACAGGATTCTTAAGGTTTCTTCATTTTTTTAAATTCTTTTATGTGATTTTTCTTCAAACATGTTAGTGCCAAGTACTTTACCTTCAAGTTCAGAAACTGTGCCTTTGACTTGCTCAATTCTGCTCATCTGACTTTCTATTGATTTTTCTACTTCTGTAATTTTATTGTTAATCTTCTTAATTTCTGATTGCTGTCTCTCTATGGATTTTTCCAGCTTATTAAATTTTTCATTATGTTCCTGAATAATCTTTTTAATTTCTTAAATTGCTTTATATGTGTGTTCCTTGGCTTGCTGTGCGTATTGCCTCATTTCCTTCCTGATGTCTTGAAGGGTTCTGTATATTAATCCTTTGTATTCTGCTTCTGGTGATTCCAGGAATGTACTTTCATCTAGAAGATCCCTTGATTCCTTCTTCTGAGAGCTTGTTAAGGCCATTTTGGTCTGTTTCTTTATGTGACTTTATATTGACTGTTGTCTCCAAGCCATCTATAAGTTATTGTATTAGTTTGTTTTATGTTTATTTATTGTGTCATAGCTTCTTGCTTTGTTTTGTTTTGATATGGCCAAATGGGTTGCTTGAGTGAGCTATCTGGACTATTTTCACCTTTGGAGCTCTGGCATCCTGTCCCCACATGGCTACAGCTGTTATCAGGTATATCAGTCTAGAAGTCCATTCATTTTTCTTGTATGAATTCAGCTCAGTTGTCCAGGTAGCTGATCATCAAGTGTGCAGTACAGGCTTTGTCCTACAGTCTTAGAAGGTTAGCAATGATTGGTGTAGGTACTGGTATGTGGTTGCAGCGGGGGGTTACACTCTGAATAAGGGAAGGGGCTGAAAATCGTCCCCCACGTGTCTCTGAAGAAAGTGTGTCCCTGTTCCCTAGAGTGTACAGGTGGGATGTTCTGCAGATGGACTATGAGCACCCAATGTTTTTGGTTGTAAGAACTGGGAGGTACCAGTTATCCTTGGACCCCTGTTGTGGCTGTCTGGGAGACCTGAGTGGAGCTACCAGTCCTTTGGCCCCTGATGGGGGTAGGCGAGGGCCCTGTTTAATAGGCAAAGCAATGTCAATCATCGAACACCCATCTCTTTGCCGCACAACTGAAACTGTTGTAGTCTGCCAACAAGGGCCTATTCTCCTGAAATAGGCCACACAGTTCCATGCAGAGGGGAAAGGTACTCAAAGTCCATGGACTGTTTATGCCTGGACAGGAGTGGCTTCTGTCCTGAGCTCCCATGGTTAGTGGAGGTGGCTAATAATCTCTTCCTTCAATTGCAAATTTATTCCTTCTCCAAGGCCAGGAGGATGGCTCTAGGTGCTCAACGGATCCTATCTAAGGCCCAGAGAAATCAGCCCCTGAAGCTGGCTTGGGAGTGTGTGTGGGGGGGGGGGGTGGGAGGGCACGGTAAAATACAAGCAAGTACTCAGCTTTTGCTGAGAGCGCCGTTCTTCTCTGGTTCCAGAGGTGTGAGTAGGCCGTGTGGAAACTACGGCTGAATGCTAGTACAAGCTCGCCACCATCACTCCCAGGAGTGGTGTCTGAGGGCTCCTTGTGATTCAGGTCTGGTAACTCCTCTCCGCTTCTGAATCATCTCTTCCTCCCCCTGCCCCTTAGTTCATTTTCTGAGCTTGCCTTTGATGTTCAGGGCTCTAGCTTGTCATAAATATACTCGTTTCACTTGTTTTTTCAGGTCTTTGTTGTAAGAGGGCTTGCCAGAAGCATCTGTCTATTCCTCCATCTTGGCTTCGCCGTTCCTTTTTTTTTTTTGATGTGTGCACTTATTGCTATAAATTTTCCACCAAGTACTGCTTTTGCTGTGTCCCAGAAGTTATGGTATATTGTGCCTTCATTTTCATTTGTTTCTAAGAAGTTTTTTTCTTTTTTTAAGTTCATCTTTAATTCCTTTTATGATCTAATAGTTTTTAAGTAATGTTTTGTTTATTTTTCAAATATTTAATTTTTTTCTTTGCTCATTCCATTATTGATTGCTAGTTTTATAGCTTCATGTTCAGAGTAGATGCTTCGTACTTTGAATTTATTGAGTTTTGCTTTGTGGCATTGAATATGGTCTATTCTGAAAAATAATCCATTTTTGTTGGAGAACAATGTATACTGTGCTGCTGTTGGGTGGTGTGTTCTATATATGTCTATGAGGTTGAGTTGGTTGAGTGTGTTATTTAGATCTTCTGTAATTTTATTGAGTGTCTTTCTAGTTGTTCCGTCCATCAACAAAAAAGTTTTGTTAAAATCTCCTACTACTACTGCAGAACTGTCTATTTTTCTTTTCAGTTTTGTTAGAGTTTTGTAATGGTTAAGATCATGTGTCATGGTTAAGATTATGTGTCACCTTGGCTGGGCCATAATTCTCAGCAGTTCTGGCAGTTATGTAATGATGTAATTTGGCAGTTATGTAATGATGTCATCAGCCTTCATTTTGTGATCTGATGTAGCCACCCCTATTTTGGGATGTGATGTGAGCAGTGAATAGTTGAAAAGGGAGCTCCTTTGGGATTGTGGCCCATATCCAATATATACAGATGTTCTGGCAAAGCTTGCACACTCTGGATCTTACATCCAATTCAGCATATTCTGACCTATGCTTAGTGGGATGTGAGCCAGCAGCCTGCCACCTGACCTGCAGATCTTGGGATTTGCCATCTCCAGCAACCCCGCAAGCCAGCAACCTTCTGCCTGACCTGCTGATTTTGTATTCATCAGCCCCTGCAACCACATGATTCACAAGAAGTCTTCAGCCTGACGCCAGACACATGGATTTGGGACTTGCCAGCCTTCACACAACTGTTTGAGCCATTTTCTTGAGATAAATCTCTCTCTCTCTGTGGCAAAGAGGTTAAGAGCTCAGCTGCTATCCAAAAGGTCAGCGGTTCAAATCCACCAACTGCTCCTTGGAAATCCCATGAGGCAGTTCTACTCTGTCCTATTGGTTTACTATGAGTCGGAATTGGCTCAACGCAACAGGTTTGGGTTTTTTATTTTTTATTTTTTTTGATATTTATACATATGGAACCCTGATGGTACAGTGGTTGAGAGCTATGGCTGCTAACCAAAAGGTTGGCAATTCAAATTCACCAGTTGCTCCTTGAAACCCTATGGGGGAGTTCTACTCTGTCCTATAGGGTCACTATGAGTCAGAATTGACTGGGTTATATACATAAATATGTATATGACATTTGGTCCTGAGAGTGGTTCTAGAGGTACAAAAGTATAAGAATGAGTTTTCAGAATTCGTTCTCAGGTCTGCTAGCCTTAAAGGCACTGATGACTCTGCCTTCAGTAGGAAAGAGGGCACTGCTAATCCACGGCATGAGGTGGCAATAGAAACGTGCAAAATATGGCCACCAGTGAATCAAATGGTAGTGAGAGAAAAGCCTCTGAGAGATTGCATATTTGATACTCTTCTAAAGTTTTGTGAGAATGAGCATTGTAAGGAAGCTGTTTGGTTGGCCCTACTTTATCTAGACAAAGTGGTGAAAGAAAATGATGGGCTTAGAATAAATATACAAAACTATGATTTTCAAGGTACTATGATGCTACATTAGGCAAGGAAGGAATGAAGGACAGTGGCCCCTGAGACAGGAAACAAGTGAGGTGAGCCCTATGATTGCCCCAGCTTGCTGCCCTGAGAGATTTTTCAGGTCCATCACAGGGAGTGGAAACCCAGGTGGAGCTGGAGGCTCCCTGAGGTGAGGAGATGGAGCTCAGCATTCGGGGAGGCCAAGAGGACTAGAGTTCACAGGACAGAACATAGAAGATGATAGAGCTGCACAGAGAGTGAACTCAAGATATCTGCAGAAGATCCCTGTGAATGTTCAGCAGAGTGATGGATAGATTCACAATATTGATGGTGGTGATGGTTTCAAAGGCTTATAATATGTCAAAACTTATCATATTGTACATTTAAATGTTTGTAGTTTGTTGCACTTGAATTATACTTCAATAAAATATTTACAAAGACAAGACACAAAACTTTAATATTCATGAGAATTATAAGAGAAGTTTTTCAAAAGACTCTTTTAGTAAACCTTGAATGGAACCAGAAGTCTGCTTTTGGAAATAATCCCTCCTGGTTGATTCTGATGCAAGAGGTCCAGACCCTTAACTTTGAGAAATACTGCTTTATTAAGGTTTCTGCAAAGGTCACCCAAACTTATGCAGAGGATGGATAGGAAAAGAGCTGAAATCCTGTAGCATAAAGCATCAGTACAGTTGCAACAGACAAATTTGCTTACTATTCTCTCACTTGTACTTACTGGGTAATCAACATGTGGAATGAGTTGGTAGATGGCCTGATTCAAGGGTACAGGGCAAAAGAAGAAAGAAACATTATGTAAACTTGTTGATCCTCATTTCCTCACATAAAACTGGAGGCAATAAATGCTCTAGAATTTTTTAAGCATTAAAAATTATGTAAATATAAAAGCCTACGCTACATTGCTTGACACAGAAGTGCCAAGCAATACAACTACCTTTCTTTATCGTTCCAAAATGTCACATTGCCAGTTCCTGACCAATTTGTACACTAATTTTCTAAATACTTGGCCCAAGCCACTAGGACTTCCTGATTAGTTGCTTTGGGGGTTGTTTCCTGGCTGGACCTTTATTTTCTTATATTTTAATCTTATTTTATGGTTTTAAATTATTGTTCTTCATATTCTTATATTTTAATTTTACTTCTTTTTACTTGTTATTGTTTTATTTATATTTTATTAATTACTCTTTTTAAATTTTATTTTTAAATATATTTGCATGTATGACTTGAAAAACTCTACACTTTTCCAAAAAGATACACAAAATTCATGTATGTATTAGCCAATGCTGATTTCTCTTTTCTTCTTATGGTGAAAAAGCAGGGGCTAAAGCCTTTCATCTAGAAAACATTTCTATTGCCCTGAATTATCTTGTATAAAGTCCAACTCTGTAACACCTACCTCATCATCAAATGAAAACCCTAAGTGAATAAATCCATCTATTGTTTGTTTTATGCAATTAACTTGCGATTTTCTAGAAGATCATGAACAACATGCTACCTATTTGGAACAGTCATCTATGTTGATGGTATTTTAGTCTTTGTTTTTTCACCTGTACCATCATATGTAAGCATCTCCTTTGAATTGTCTTGGGAAGATCATGGCAGCACCCCTTCCAGCTCAGATTTAAGTCTAAGATCTCTATTTGAATATTGAGATGGTAAAAGTAGAACATTGTATTTTCTAGCAAGGGCTCCAAATCCTAGATAGAAAACCCACCACTGTACCAGAAAGGGTTTTTAGGCCCTTTATCCAACTCATAGAAGATTTTGATTATATATCATTAATTCACCAGCCTTCTGCCAGCTGGTCATACTGTGGTGGTTTGCATGTTGCTGTGAGGCTGGAAGCTGTGCCATCAGTATTTCGAACACCTGCAAGGTCACCCATGATAGACAGGTTTCAGTAGAACTTCCAGACTAAGATAGACTAGGAAGAAAGGCCTGGTGATCTACTTCCAAAACTAACCAATGAAAACCTATGGATCACAACAGAATATTGTCCAACTCATTCATCAGGAGGAATCAATCACTGGAGTTGGACAGCACATTTGGTAAAGTAGAGGGCCAGCGACGGTGAAGGAGAAACCTCAGTGAGATGGATTTGCACAATCACGAAAATGGTTGATTCAAAAATGCTGGTGATTATGAAGATCATGTAAGACTAAGCAACATCATGTTCTATTGTACATAAGGTTGCCATAAGTTGGAGTTGACTCTACAATGTCTATCATCTGTCTGTCTGTCTACCTGTCTATCTCTCTATCATCTATCATCTATCTATCATTATCTATCTATCCTCTATCTATCATCTATCATCTATTTATCTATCTATCTATCATCTATCTATCTATCATCTGTCTGTCTATCATCTATCTATCTATCTATCATCTGTCTGTCTATCATCTATCTATCTATCTATTTATCTATCACCATTAGTTTATTTTTGGGTATGGGTTCCATTGCTTAAATGTTCTTATTACAGCCATTTCAAGCTGAAGATAATCCTTGTAGAGATTCGAATAGATCAAGCCAGTCCCTATATGATTCCAGCATAAATATTCTCTTCCTCTACTTTGCCATGCAGTGGACTTTTGTGTTACTTCAAATCTTAGTTAAAGGGCATCTCTTTGGCTCCCCACCCCACACATTACTCAGGCCTAATTAAGCGATGTATGTTTGTGTAGTGCTGTTTTTGCTTCTATTATAGCCCAGGATACATTGTGCATAATTCATAATTTGTCTCTTAACTCTGAAAACAGGAATTGTGTTGGATTCATGTTGGAATCCTCACAACTCAGCACTGTTTCTAGGTCATATCAGGCAATTAGCTGATGTTTAATGATTGCTTCATTCTCTAATGTTTCTTTATATAACATAACTTTATAAATTCAAGAAATGCTGAATTTATTCAATTTCCTTTAATGAATATTTGTTACAATAACAGAGGTATAAAGTTTTGTTCCCAAGTCCAAACCCTTATTAACTTAAACCTTGAGTTCTCTGAATTACCCAATGTGAAGTAATTCTCTTTATACCTGAAAAATGGTTTTATTGAAATGTTTGAGATAAAAATATGTATTACAAGAAGCATATGACAAACATTTCAAGAGTACAAAATTAATTGTAAAATAACATAATTTACTGCTAATCTGACATTGTATTAGAAATGTGCAAAGCCTTTCAATGTAAAAGTTTTTCTGTTATTTGTCTGGGTTTTTTTTATTTGTTTGTTTTTACTGAACACCCATTTTTATAACTTAGTTTCCCATGCAGAGGTAACTGCTTGAATGCATTTTATCTACCCATTATCTATAGTTCGAGGCTCAGTATTTTCAGTGGAATAACAGCTCACTACTTTGAGATGTGAACTATAATTAATACCATGACAAAGATTTTTGTTGATGTAATCCAAAGGTAGCTAGAACTTTTACTGTTAAGATGTAAAAACCTGTGAGGTGCTACATTTCCTTCAGTTCCTAACCTACAGGAAGCAGACCCCACAATTTCTTTCATGTTTCTCATTCAGAAAAAAATTACACTTGCATACAGAATTCATGATTCGTTTTTGTGTCAATGATTCTGAAGTTTCTGAAGTCAAAGCAGCTCTCATAATTTTCCTCTGAGGTCAGGTGATAGACTTAGGGTTTTATAAACTTTGGTGTCCAGTTTCTGATTTTTCACTGAGAACCACCTTCCCTTGATCGTCTTCTAGATCCTGGTTAGGAAGAAGAAAGAGCATGTAAACTGTACATGTGATGAAACTTTGGAATTTAAGAATATGATACCCTAGGCATAACTATCTTTATCAAAGTCTGTCATTTCTTAGTGTAATAAATGTTACATTGTTTTCTTAATAATACTTTTAGCTTAGAGTGATGAAGCCAAAGTTATCTTTTGATCAGAAGTATACGAAAAGAATAAGATAAAATTTGATAGTTTTAATTCTTTAGAAAATTTGGGTGTTTAGAAGAAAGCCCTGATAAATCCTTCGGTTACAAAATAGTAACTTTAAGTCCAAATGTCTATACATTGGAGTGGCTCAAAATCAGATATGCTGGATTTATAAGGCTTTGATCTCTGAACATGTACAAATATAAGGCAACCTATGTGAAAAAATTAGAACATGGACGTAAGTATAGTTATGAAAAAATTATATCTTCTATGTGACATATGCATGTACATAATCTACACATTACATATGTTTCAAAACAGTATTTTCTCAAAAAAAATTTTTTTTTTTTTTACAGCAATCAGGCCAACCTGTAACCTACTTTTGCTATGCTTTAGTATTAAAGAATTTATTTTTGAGTAGACTGTACTCGATTCTACTTTGTTAGCAGCTGAGAGTCCTCCCAAAGACACCGTGGAAGAAAGGCCTAACAGTCTACTTTCGAAATCAATCAGTAAAAACCCCAATGAAGCACAGTTCTACTCGGACACACGTAGGATTGCCATTTTTTTAAAGCCGATTTCACAACTGGTTTTGTTATTAGATTCTACTAATAGTGTAGAACATGAACAATTTATTTTCTGATTCTTATCAAAGTACTTTTTCTCAAAATTGATTAATTTCTCTCCCTGACAGACAACAAATTTCTGTAAAATATATTAACATACTCTGCTTTTCTTTGGTGTCGTATATCAACATTACGATAGTCAATACACTTACCTGGAGCTCTTTTGTTGGCTTGTACTTTCCTCACAGGTGTGTCTAAAATTAAATAGTTGTTGTTAGAAGTACTTTGAACTAATTAGAAATTATGTCTGAAATCAGACAGGAGATTATAACCCGTTAAAACCAAATCCATTGCCAACAAGTCAATTCCAAAGCACGGTGACCCTAAAGGACAGAATAGAGCTGCCCCATAGGTTTCCAAGGAGTGCCTGGTGGATTCAAACTGCTGACCTTTTGGTTAGTAGCTGTAGTTCTTAACCACTACCCCACCAGGGTTTCCACAGGAGCCTATAGTTAAGTAGAAAAGTATAAAGTTTTACATACGCAGTACTTAAACCTGTAAGTTTTCATTTGGAGTAGTAAATTTTATGATTGCAAGAGCTTTGCATTGGTAAGGGACAAACAGACATTTCTTTTCCATATATTATAAAAAATAATATGTTATAAAAAATATTATAGTAAACATTATTTTCAAAATACATTTTTCATTATGGCATTTGTGCTATTTTTGCATAAAGTAAATGATATACATTACTTTTTCACCCTTCTGTTAGAAGCATCAGTTTCCAGAGTTATGTACCTATTTTGCCAGTCGTTCCCATTTCTAATATTTCAGACTTCTGACTATAAAAGTCTTGATGTTATAGATCAAATAGTGATTATCTTATAGTGCATGATGACAACAAAATAGCATTGATTGAGCAACCCTAGAATGTAATGATAAGCAATTCAGGAAATGTGTGCCACTAGCCTCCAAAACTCAATACCAATCTTACAAGACAATTCCAAATAATAAACTCATTAAAAATAACAAAAACCTTCATGTTTAAGGACTTCAAGTGTTTCCTAACAGGACTTTGAACTGGAGAATTTGCATTTCTAACAAGTTCCTTGCTGGAAACTTGCATTTCTAACAAGTTCCCAGGAAGTTATACGTATAAATCACCTAGGGGAGAAAAAAAACAAACCCCTTGCTCTTGAGTTGATTCTGACTCACAGCGACCCTATAGGACAGAGGAGAACTGCCCCATAGAATTTCCAAGGAGCAGCTGGTAGATTCCAACTGCTGATCTTTTGGTTAGCAGCCAATCTCTTAACCACTGTGCCTCCAGGGCTCATCTTATTAAAATGTAGGTTCTGATTCAGTACATCTGGTGGTGGAAATGCAAATTCTCAGCAGTGGTTTTAATAGAAGGAAACTGTTCAAAGCCCTGTTTCAGAGTTATGCAATTTTTGTTGTTGTCATAGTTGGAAAGTATTTCTCAGTTTCCTTATTTTTCTTTTAACTGACTGACAAGATTACCCATGTGGTACAATGGGTTGCTTTTATATGGCTTTTCTCGACACAGTCTCATAACTCCCACCCCAGGGTGGCAGTATACAAATAAGGTAATTGCGACTTTTTTTCTTTGAATATATATATCATCTATGTCGGACACAAGTTCGCTATGAGTCAGAATCGACTCCATGGCACTGGGTTTTTTATGTCAGACAATGAAATGAACATATTTATATTATATAAATATTTCAATTTTCTGAAATCCCATAAAAACTGGGCATGAAACTATCACCACAAGTAATTTTGGCTGTATGACATCAAGTAAAAAAAAAAAAAAAAGAAACATTTTTCAAATTTTGAGGAATTCTGTTCTTATCTTAAAAAAAAAAAAAACCTAGATAGCTTAGTTCAAATATGTCATTTTTCCATTCCAGAATGTAAGGTGTATAACCATTTTCCACATCATATTAACCAAACCTGCTTTGATTTATAGTGATCCTATAGGACAGAGTAGAACTGTTCCATAGGGTTTCCAAGGGGCAGCTGGTGAATTCAAACTGCTGATTTTTTGATTAGCAGCCATAGTTCTTAACCACCATGCCACCAAGGCTCTGACATCATAGTAATACAGCAATAAAATATGAAACTATAGAAAATTTCATTAGATTGGATAAAAAGGGAAAGCTATGATAATAGTAAAATAAGAAATGCTTTATGTGTCAAGTGATGCTATCTTTAAAATAAAGGCATGATTAAAGTGCAGAAAATCAGGTTTTCTCCCCTCACCATGCTGCTATATCAAAATGAATGAGAGTCGTGTTAGGTCACCTCAAGAGAAGCAAAACGAGGCAGGGTACATTTATTACCTGAATTGTATGGATCAAAAAACCTTGCCCAAAACATGATTCCTAAAACATGCAAAATGCTTTGGCCCAATTATTTGCAAATTTCTACATTGCTATGATTTCAGAAATTTAAAGTAAGAGGGTTAAATTTTACTTTAATGACCATGATAATGCTAGTTGGAGATGATACCGATAGTACCCAACATTCTCTGAGAGCTGACTACGTGCTGAACACTATTCCAAGTGCTTTTTTTTCATAATTAACTATAGGTTACATAAGTAACACTACTGTCTCCACTATTCAAATGAAGAAACCAAAGCAGAAAAGAGTCAACTAATTTAAGACAGTTGGAGGTGGAGCACAAGTTGGAAGCCAGTCTACACCCCGATTCACTATGCTCCACAGAAGCCATGAATCTGAACAAAACCTTCCAAAATGACTTTTTTGGTTCCCTTCTCCATAGCCTAATGTTCTCCCTTAATTTCTCTAGTAGTTTCCGTATACTTCATTCTATCTAAGATAAGTATGAAAAACCAACAGGCAGAGTTTAACAATTCTATACGTATCTTGTAAAAATATTTTTTAGTTAATTGCTCTGAAATATTTCAGTGACAAATCACAATATCCGTACAAAATGGACTGCTTAGCCATTTTAGTAGTCATCACTTAAATGATTAGGGCACTTAATTCAACCGTGATATAAACAGTCCAGATAGAAAATACCAAGGTTTGAGACGGAGACCCTAGTTTACATATATATCGGTCTGAAAGACAGAAAAAGTCAGTCTTGAATGATATAATTTGTATTCACAACAGTTTCTTTGTAAATCTGTGTCCCTTAGGATCTAGAGAAGACATTTGTGACTTAGCGATGACCCAGTGATTTTACACAGCTGGAAAAAAAAATCCTAGCATATCCAATTAATGTCCAGATACTAGTAACTATGATGCTTCTACTGTCTTTTGAAAGGGAAGAAAAACACTGAGAATGTTTTGATAAAAACTTAGGATGTGGCACTGTGGAAACAGCCTTATACATGTAACCGAGAAACCACATATTGGAGACTAAAGGTATGAATCAGTTAAAAGTCCATTAACTAGGAAGCAATAGAAAATTACACTCCAAATTTATAGAAGGTATACCTTCTCTTCTTGGCTTAAGCAATTCTTAAGTACTTAGTTTTATTGTCTATAATGGATTCATTAACAAGGACTTATTAAAAGGAGAGAAAAGAAACATACTTACCTGAAGTTTAAGCCTAAATGAATTAAAGCAATATAAACAGATGCCGCTACTAATTGATACATTCTCTAAAGAGCACTGCCATTCTACAAAGCTGCTTACTATGTCAAGGATTAAAAAAAGAAAAAGAATTCAATTTAATCTTCATAATGTGTTAGCCTCATCCCTTGGATTCCTCATGTTTTGCTAGCAGAGAGTAAGGCTTGTGGAGTAGATGACTGAGCTCTCTGTTAGATGTTACAGGACCCCTTGGTGCCATACGGCTTTGGTCATGTCATGTACTCCCTGTGGTTTGAAAGGAAATCTGGTAATTTTCAGACACATAGATTTCTATTGAGGGGAAATTCTATCATTGGTTGAATAAAAATTATGCATTTTTATTACCACTGACCAGTCTCTAAACAGTGTATAAGAGACTTTTATCTGTATTTAAATAAAGTGCAAAGAAACAATAATTGCCCAAATTATACAAGATTCTACCATAATTTACATCTTCTTGGACAAAATGATTTAACTTTTAAAATTATCAGCAGAAAATCCATCTAGACTACATTTTGAATAAATACCAAACTTCAGTTGTGTTTCTTAATTCATATATATTTCAAAGAGTATATTTGTTTTTTTTCTAAATAATTTAAATACTTGTTTCTCCAGAACATTCTGGCATTTTAATAATTAATTGTTAATAAAATAAACCAAAAATCTATTTATTCAAATTTCAGTGATCCAGTGGGAGCACAGGCGGGATGAATAGGTAAAGCATAGGGCATTCTTAAGGCAGGAGAATGATCCTGTGTGATACTGTAATTAACGGTGGACACACGAGATTATGCATTTGGCAAAGCCCATAGAACTATACAGCACAAAGATGAAACCCTAATGTAAACTATGCATTAGTTAATAATAATGTATCAATTCATTTGTTCACGAGTTGTAATGCAGGAACCAAGATGTTACTAACAGGAGAAGCAGAGTGCACAGGGAGGGGAGACTGCACATTCTGCACAATTTTTCTGGAAACATAAAACTGCTCTAAAAAATAAAGTCTATTAGTGATCCAAATTAAAGTTTATTAGCATAAATGAATTCTTTGAATAATTACCATTTAGAGTTTGTGTAAGATTTTGAATTCTTTTTTTTCTTCCTTTGCTTTTAATGCCATAGACAGAGAACATTCCATACTTTAAAGATTAAGATTAATTTCCTATGCAAAAATAATATAATCCCCAGGAATAGATTATCACCCAAGTTGTTAGAAGAAACAGGCACCCATTTCCAGCAATGTAGTTTGGAAAAGAAAGTTACTCAATGCACTGGTTTTACTGAATCCATCACTTAAAGAATTCATACACATGCCTTTTATTATTGTTGTGGGGGCAATGAATACATTTTTTAAAATGTGAAAGGAATATCAATTTGGGCTGTTTAAACAACTAGCAATTTAATTTTTTTTCTACTTTTATATACTTAAAATATCCTATGATTAACTGTGTCAAAGCCAAAAACAAACAAAAAAATATATTCATTGCTCCTTAACCTATACCATGAAACTTTTTAAAGACTGTTGAAACTAGTAATCATTTTGTCGTAAGTATTGCTTAAACTACTATTGAACCAATCATTCTGTTGAGACATGTGATGTTTGTCTTTTTAAACCCTAATTTAAAAACAAAACGAAAACCCCCCTGCATGTTCAGTCTTTAAAAAGTTGAAGAACTCAGTCACCAGAAACTGTTAGAGGGTTAGTCGTTTTTTTTGTTTTTTTTTTTTTTTTACTAACCTCCCTGAAGCAGTATTTTAATTTCTTCATCTTCAAATAAATGACCATCACCACCTTCAATGAATTTGGTGACTTTGGTGACCTCTGAGTAGATACATGTTTATAGCATAAGTTGGTTTATGTAATAAAAAAACAGATGACTTGATGTAATCAATAAGGGCGTCTGCCCAGTGACGAATTCCAGACCACCCCTCAGGTCTTCCTCAGTTTTTAGTGCTGTTTTTCATAAACCAATTTTCTCATACTTTGAACAATGTATAACAAACATACAGTCAATATGACAGCCAACTGAGTTTCATTTTATGTCTTTTGGGTTTTTTTCTTAAGTTGGGGTGGAACTCAAAAGAAAAAATGAGATAGAGTAGAAAACTTGTCAAAGGCCTAAAAAATGATTTTAGACAATGACAGAGACAGAGTATTAGTTTTCTAGACATACCAACCTTCTTGAAGCAATTTCTTCAGAGTTTCTTCTGCATCTCCTCCACCACCAGAAATCCTAGTGTATTTTATCTCAGGACCTACAGAAAAGAAAACGGAAAAGGCCTAAGTCAGGGGTAGGTAATCTTTTTCTGAAACGGGACAGACAGTAAATATTTTAGGCTTTGCAGGCCAAACGGTCTCTGTTAAAACTACTCAGCTCTGCTGTCTTCCTGCTAAAGCAGCTATAGACAATAACTAAACAAATGGGAGTGGCTGTGGTCCTACAAAACTTCATAAATAGGCCACACAGGTCATAAATTTGTGACTGAAACAAAGGCCTAAACAAATACAGAATAGCTGAATTCAGAATTTTTGGCTAAATGATAGGTGGGAGGCTGATAGAGAGGTTTACTAAAATTTTTGATCAATTGTTTTGTATGAACTTGAATATATTTTAAATATGTAAATCTATAGACCTTAAGATTGATGGAAAATAAAAGGAGGGAGTAGTTTTTCTTCTAGGATTCAGTAGCTCATTAATAATAACTCAGTAATAAATAGCAAAGTGAAGTAATGTATTATATAATATTCACGCTTACAATAAAAACACATGCTTATAGATTTATCTAGCAATTTCCAATTCAGAATAAAACATAGATTGCATATTTAGAATCATTTGTATCTGCCAAAGAAAAACAAATCTACTTTGGTAACCACCATGAAAATGACTTAGTTTCTATAATCATTCTTACAAAGAAGTTATAGGATTAAACATTGTTTGTTCTTTATAGTCCAGACATAGTTACATGTATGAAATTGAAGATTACCTTTGATGATTCGTTCTTCCCGTGTCTCTTTTTCAGTTATTTCCACTGGCATGCCATCAATGATTTTGGTGTACTTTTTAATAATTGGGTCTGAAAGTAGAGGAAGAAAAATTGCATTTGATTTATCCCCAAATGGTGTCTAAACTGCCATAAAGTAGACATTTTAATGATTAAATGTATTTCTTAAAACAACAGCATTTAGGATTCAGTCATAATAATTTTCAGAACATATCTCAAATAAATTCAGATTAAAGGAGCTCTAAAAGTTCATCGTTGTGTCCTGAATATTGGGTGAAGGAGAGGGCCAGCAGGAAAGCTAACTCCCCATATCATACTTGTTTCCCGGTCATGGAACAAGTATTTAGTGAGAATTCAAGGACTTTACATATCACTAGAATGGGTTGCCTATATAGTAAGCCTTACCAGTTGCTATTGATTCAGTTCAGACTCATGGTGACCCCATGTGTGTCAGAGTAGAACTGTGCTCCACAGAGTTTTCAAGTGCTGTTTTTTTTTTTTTTGGAAGTAGATCACCAGGCCTTTCTTCCAAGGCACATCTGGGTGGACTCTAACTTTCAAACTTTCAGTTAGCAACAGAGAGTGTTAACCATTTGTATCGCTCAGGGACTCCATAATAAGCCCTAGTATGGCTTATTAGTTGGGCTCTTGTACAATGGTTGCTATATATTCCTCTATTTCTGAATATACTGTGTCCTTTTGTATCAACATTTTTGTTATCACTATATTTCATAATCATCACTTGAATATGCAGAAGTAATGACTGTTTTGTTGGATCTAGTAGCTTACTGATTAAATTAATTCCAATTAGATCCATGAAAAAGGAAAATGTATTTTATTTCCGATTGGCTAATAAGAACCCATAACTGAGACGGTCATTCCCACAATTTATATAAAATAAAAAACCAAGATAAAACAACTGATGTTTGGTAATTTTAATCCAACACTATTTCAAAAGAATCCCAGAGATCCCAGCTAAGTACCAGAAAACCTGCGTAACGCACCTCCGTGAATCACTTCAGTTATGGTTTCGCCTTCTTTAATCAGTCTGAATTCAGGCTCACCTTCGGTTCTGAGCTTTGTCATTGTGGGTCCTGAGACATTGTTTTAAGAGACAAATGATCGTGTTACAAGCAGTCCTTTACATTTACCAGAATTGGAAATTTATTTCAAAATTTGTGTTACCCAACATCAAAGTGGTTTCCAGCTTTTGGAATCAGTTTAAACATTTCCTATTGTCTTCAAATTAGGCAATATTTATGTGAACAAATGACTCAGTCTACTGGTGCGCTTCTAAAATTACTTTCATTTGCATCTAAAGTGATGGATAAATACATCCATCCATTGATGGAGGTAAAGTATGATCATACAAAATGCTGTATGTGGCTACACTTTGTGACTCGTACAGCATGTACAAATTTGGGTTGATCTAATACAACTAGTGTAGATATTACCCTACCATACAGGTATCAAGCATTGATAATTTTATTTTTTTTCATTTATCAATATCTTACAATTTTTATCAGGGCTGAACATACGAACATCCAAACTTTATGCCTACCTTTAAAGTGCTCAGTGTCAGGTTTTATGGAAATAAATGATTTTGAATACTTACCTTCTATCTGGAAATGATGCAAAAATTAACTAATTAATAACTGAACAGTCTTTCAAATGCAAGAGTTAAACAAGTGCTGTATTTGACTGGCAAAATGATTTTGCTCCAGGAGAAAATCATTTTGAATGTTAGAAAGCTGATTACTACATTAGTTAATCAAAACTACTTCACAGAGGAAAAGGAAAATAAGGTTCAGTACATTTAACTCATACTATAAGGCCCATCAATAGTTGAATGTCATTATAATAGCTAATTTTTGATAGAATTTATTTGCTTGTCCAGAAATTGTCAATGTACACCATTACCCAGAACTAAATAGTCTAATTAAAACAATCTCATTAATGAAAAAAATATTTCAATTCTTTAAAACTATCAGTATTTCACATCATAATATTTGCTTTATGGGGCAAAGTGATATTGGCTATCAAACTATAAGGTCAGGTTTTTAAGGTCCAGCAACTTCAAAAATAATGTACACTTAAGGAATTTAAAGATAGAATTCAGCTGATAAAATATCTGAATTAACATTGCTTTACAAAAGCCTCAACTGAAATTTCAGAAACATCCTCTGTAATGTAAATTCTATGAAAGCAGGGATTTTTATCAATTATTTTTTTCATATTTATTCCCAGCTCCTGGAAGAATACCCAGAACAATGGATGCTCAATAAGTATTTATTGAACTGAATTTCAGTTGATTCATTCTTAAGTGTGAAGTTTGGTTAAGAAAAAAACTTAAAATTGTGTTTTGGAGTCTCGTTTATTCAAGAGTCATCGATGGCTCTGCAGAAGTTCAGACAGTGAGAAGGAAATGTCAGTAGCTATATTAGAAGCTAGACAATTATAAATGGCTGTGAAGGTGAGTATTTATTTCCTTCATTGTGCTAGACAGAAATAAAACTTCTAAATTTTGGGACTGAAGAGTTATTAATGAATTGGTGACACGCCACCATTTTTTGATCCAGGTTCTCTTTTTAGGAAGAACCCAGCAGCGTTGCTGCTCTGTGGTTTTTCTAAGTACAGAAAGATTAATATGGGCAGAACCCTACTGATTGGGAAGATTGGGAAGGCTGATGAAGAAGCTTGAAAGGGAGGAATCTTTGAAAATAAGAACAAAGGCATATGTGAATAATTTTAGTTATAGAACTGTGTTCAAGTGATAATACAAAATTTTAGGGACTCTGATTTTTTAAAAATAGTATAAGAATTTTAAAATCAAGTGTATGATCAAGGATTATTTGTTCATGTTTTTACTAAAATGATCAGAAATATTTTCTCAATGAAAAATCTGTAATTTAATTATCTTCTTAAAACATCAAATTCTCTTCTTCCATATGCAAAAACAATCAAATGACCATGTTACTGAAATGACCGTAGGCATAGCAATTAAAAAAAAAAAAAAGCATGCGTTTAAAACAATAAGTCAATTTTAGGTCTCAAGAATGACTAAAAATATAGATAACTAATTAGCAATGAAATGAGCTTTTACTCTTGTGTCTTCACTGTTTAAATTTTAAGTCATGATTTGCTTTAAGAGACAAACGTATTACAGAAAATTGCCATCTCATTTCACAGAATGAGAAGAAATAACAAAATAAAAGATAATCAGGCTAATAGTTTGCCTGAGATTTAATCAAAACATAATCTATTCCTTTTTTGGAAGACAACTTCTATCTATATTACAAAATAAAGAAGATAATGAGGTCTTTTCTCTGTGGTAAGTCATCACAAAAAATAAGTAAACATGGAAATGAGAAATTCTAAAAGTCTGATCCTTGGAAAATACAGGAAATGAAGGCAACATCAACGATGTTGGATTTGGCCATGGGAGTTGAGAGAAAAGTGACTGCTTGTTTAATGTTCTGATCTGAAACACCCATGAGAAGTTATATGTAAATTCCGGGCTGGAATTACAGATTATATCGTTCCACTCAGTATACCAGTTACTTATTTCCTCTTCTGTCTCTTGTGGTCTGGTTTTAAAATTTATCATGTGAGGTTGTTATTTTTAGAAGCTTTTATCAATTTACTACTTCTGTGCTCTATTTGGAAACCCTGGTGGTGTAGTGGTTGAGTACGACAGCTGCTAACCAAGAGGTCGGCAGTTCGAATCCACCAGGAGCTCCTTGGAAACTCTATGGGGTGGTTCTACTCTGTCCTATAGGGTCGCTATGAGCCGGAATCGACTTGATGGCAGTGGGTTTGTTTTTTTGGGGTTCTTTTTTATGCTGTATTAGGATGCACAATGATAAAAAAAAAAACTTGCAAATTTTTAGAAGAGTTTCTTATAATAGTAAAAAGGTGACTCGTGAGGAGATTTAAAACAAAGCTATCAAAGGTACACTGTGAAAGAATCTAACCGCAGCAAAAAATCCAGGCATTGTTTGTTTAGTGAGTGTCTGGGTACTAGTGCTAATGCAACAGTCAATCAGGCCCCAATCAAGTACCAGCAAATGTACTGAAGTATCAGGAAGGTACCATCTACTGTGTGAATAAACCGCATTCTGCAACCACACGAGCATGCCAGGGCATAGAAATACTGAGCATGTTAGTTTCCAAGAGAATGTAAATACATTCATAGAAATCAGTCCATTACATGGATTGTTTTTCCACAGTAAAAGGAACCATGTATAACATTGATTTTACCTTCAGTTTTGATAATAGGCTGAAGACTGCCTTGAATCACTTTAATTTTTGGTTCCACAACTTTGGTTATAATTTTAGTTGCTGAAAAGTATAGAAGGTGGAACAAGAATGATATTTATATAAAAAGAAACTGAACAAAATTTTCTTTTTTGTCTTTGAGGAGTACACTGAGGTATCGGGTGTGGTAATACGGTTAGGCAGTCAGCTACAGGCAATATTCATGATATGTTATTTAGTATCTTCTCATGTCCAGATGTTGCCCTCTGAAGTACAGTGACTTGGATTTGTTCCACTGAAGTATATATTCTCTAAATGAGGAATTCTACCTCGAAATCTGTAATTTTGAACTGTACCACTAAAGCTCTTTACCTTCATTTGTGCTTCTTGAAAATAGTGGCTGCATAGCGACAGAAGACAAATAAACATAATTAATTTATGCAATTCATAATATGTAAAATTGCATGGTTGGATCCTTGCTCCATTAGAAGGAAAAAAGACAAAAAAAGACTTTAAAACTTTTTCATGCATTTGATAACAGTGATATAGAAAGGGAATATGAAAAATAGTTCAGAATACTTAAAAATAAATTTCAGCTAGCCAGACATGAGCTCTATGCAACAAAATATGATATGATCAGCATTTTAAGTTCCAAGATAAAATGCATTTGATTTTCAGCTTTATTATCATAGAATTGGGTTAAAGTATGTATTTTAAATGTATGTCATCTACCCAAGTAGGATAATACTGTGCAAGATTTATTTAAAATAATAGTCAACTATGTGGTTGACTTTTGGTTGTATACATTAGCTGTGCTTCTTGTGCCTTACAACTACAGCTATTGGCATTTTTAATTAGAAGCCTTAAAAGAGGGCTCCATTAGATAACAGGCTGTACTGAAGCTGACCTGGCAATCACAACCAATGGTGTCCACACATTACTGATGAGATGTTAACACACCTAGGGTTTCGGTGACATGCTACCTCAGGTTTCTGAGGTGTTTAGCTGTGTCAGCTTTTTGAATGGGTGTGGATTGTAGACCTTAACTGAAGCTATGCTTTAGTCACGTCGGATTCTATATCTTGAGATCTCAAGTTCTGAAACTCTAAATATATGAAATCTGTATCAATTACCGATTCTACCACCCTACGTGGTCTTTATCACAGAGGAACCGCTCCATGAACGTCAAATCCACAGATGTCTCTGCTACAGCTATCATCGTGGGTAATTATTTTTAGCTTAATTTTTACATCATGTTAGGGAACTTAAAGTTTAGAGTGTTGACATAGTTGGTGGATTCGTTCCAATATATACGATATACACACATACATATATATTTTAGTGGAGAAAGATGACACAACATTTCTGATGAATAGAGCCCATAAGCATTCTTTAATTTGTTATAAAATAGTCTTCAACAAGATTGTAAACTTTCAGATTGGAATTTATGCCATTTTGAAACATAGCATTCCAAATGAATCTTTAAACACTGTGCTGAGCCGGCCTGATACTGGAATTACATGTTTTATTATTACATAATTGAAACCAATGAGAGCAGCAGACATTTTGTTTTGCTGTTTATATTGGCTTTATTCTTTTACAATAAAAAAAAAAATACCTGGTGTAAATCTTAAGGAAAACTTTCTTCGTTAAATAACTGAAAGATCATATTATAAAATAGAGTCCTCTTCTATCCAGAATAAATGTGAGAATTGAATTAATATTTTAGCTACTGGTGTTTAATTATGGAGTCAAAACAAAATGAAAAGGATTACTGCTTTTGAAAGCTACAAAGGGAAAAAAAAGCACAATGAAAAAAGAAATCTTATGAGGTACATTTATGACAGTGAAATTGGATTTATGGTTGTTTCCTTAAGTAGTAGAGGTATAATTTTGATAATCTGATAGTGTCAGAGAGAAAAGAAATCTTGGAGTCTAGAAATGTTATCACCAGGCAGTCCAGTTTGGGATGGGGCGAACTTTTGAACCGTCAGCTTGTAACATGAGTATTCTGTCACACCGCTTTTCACCTGCCCACAGAATGCTCAGGGTTTGAAGGAGGAATGAGGGATAAGTCCCTCAGTAAAGCTGTTTCTGTGTCTGCACATCCGAATTTTCAGGTAGCTCTGGATTTTTTTTTTTTTTCTGGATTGCCTTTTTTGCTGTCTCCCCTTTGTCGCTATGAGTTAGAATCGACTCAACGGCACTGGGTTTGTTTGGTTTTTTTTGGTTTTCTCCCCTTTGTCTGTCTGTCTGTCCGTCCCCCGCTCCCCAAGCTAGCCTTTATCTTTTACTGTCTTTCTCAGATCTTATCACTTCTGTTGTTGGGAGGCTTAGGGAAGGGTTCATTGGATTGAAGGGTATGGCCAAGCCTGAGAGATCTTTCTCCACCCAGACTTCAAGCCCTGGCTCAAATGGCATGAAATTTACCATTATTTGCTACTGTAAATACCAGATTATCAATAGCCTCAGTTTGTAAATACAAAGGAAATCGTTGCGTTTTCTTTCTTTACATCATCCCATGTATATGTGACAAACGCTCATTATGTACTTACTGTAGACAGTCATGGGGATTTCTTTGAAGGTACTACCACGAACAAACTGAAAGTAAATACTTATATTTAGTACCATAAATGTGGCAGTTATATTTAAAAAATCATAAACTGTAATGAAGCTATCATTACAGTTAGTAGAAATAAAGTGAAGTTCCCACAGAAATAATCTTCTAAAAAACATATCTCCTTGCTATCCTGGCCAGATGACAGAAAAATCATTAGATTTGTTATTCTATAATAATTTACTAAGTAAAATTTCTCTTATTTTCTGGTATTTTGACACTATAAGGACAAGGAACAAAATATATTTTTGCCTTTCACTACTGTGATTAGTGACAATTTTTTATAAACAAACTTTCCCTAATATTTGGTAGCAACAGCGTTCGATAATAGGAAGATTAGGAAGATTATAATTGTTTATGTGCATGTCTTATTGTGCCAAATGGACAGTAAACTTTTTTTGAAAAAAAGGGCCATCTCTGATTAAAATTAGTATTTTTCATAATACTTAATACACTGCCTGGTTCCAAGCCTCTTTTTCACAGATATTTATTGAATAAAACCATGGAGAAATGATGTTCTTTCTTTAGAGGTGGGCCAGAGTTGTGTTTGCAACAAAGAGCAGTCTAAGCCCAGTACACATCTATTTCTTTATTTCTTTTTTGTTTAATAATATTTTGTCATGTTTAAGGTGAAGCTTGACACAGCAAAGTTGTTCCCATTTAACAACTTCCACACAAATTATTCAGTGATAGTGGTTACATTTTTCACAGTATGTCATCATTCCCACTCCTTCCATTCTGGTTGTACCATTTCTAATACTCTAGTTTTCCTGTTCCCTTACCTTCTCATCTTGCTTTAGAGTAATTTTTGACCACTTGGTCTCATAGATGATTTTAAAGCAGCTCACTACTCATGGGCAGTATTTTTTTTATGAGCCAATCTGTTATTTAGCTAAAAGGTGAACTTAAGGTATAATTTTTGTTTAAGGTTTAAAGAATATCTCAGAGTAATAGTCTTGAGGAGCCCCTAGTCTCAACCCATCCAGCAAGCACCTCTATTTCATAATGCATATATTTCTAGTCCACTGTGTTAAGCCTGTAATATCTGTTCAACATATTAAAAATAGATGAAGTGTCATTTTGTACCTTAATTTGGATGTATTTGATCAGTTTATTAAGTAATTCCAGCAGCTGATCATTTCCAACTGGTGTGTCTATGAAAAGAAATATTAAATGAACATTGTTAAGAAAGTGTGAAATAACGGTCTAGATGCCACTTGAAAAATAATGAGTTCAATAATTACTAACCTGCTGGATAGAGAAGCTTATCTACAACATGAATGACACCATTTGTTGTCATGATGTCAGATTCTTTTGACTTCAGTTCATTCACCAGAAGTGTATCATTTACCTATCAACACAGGTAGATAACATCAATGAGAAATTTAATAAGGAATGAACACTAGATAATTTAGAAATGGCTCAACACTATCATAAATTTTTTCTAGAGAACTTACTCCTTTCACATAAATTTTGCTTCCTTGTGTGGTCTTTAGAATGTTAGTAACACCAGGTTCGAATCCCTTTCCAATGAAAACTCCTGGTGTCAAGTGGTAAAGAATGATGTTTTGAAGAGCATTTTTATCCCCTAGGGTGAAAATAAACATATTAACTTAACACTATGTCATACTTTCTGACACTTTGATACTACAAGGACCTTGGCATAAAACATTTCTTTGTCTTTAGCTATTTTCCCCACACCCTATTATTTCTATATGGTCTTTGTGTTCTCAAGTTGATATCAAAACATACGGTCATTTCAGTCAGACCAATTAAAATATTACTCAACTTATTGGGAGAACAAAATCAAATTATTGTTGAAATTATGAGTCTAAACCAAACCAAACCCAGTGCCCTTGAGTCGATTCCGACTCATAGTGACCCTATAGGACAGAGTAGAACTGCCCCCATAGAGTTTCCAAGGAGCGCCTGGTGGATTTGAACTGCCGACCCTTTGGTTAGCAGCCATAGCACTTAACAATGAAGCCACCAGGGTTTCCGAAATTATGAGTACTGCCTTCTTTTTCACCTCATTACATGGCCTTTAATAGAAATTACTTAAGGGAACATCCAGCCAACAGCTTGACTGTTGTTAGCTACCATCAAGTTGCCCCAGACTCATGGAGACTTTATGCACAATGGGATCAGACCATTGTGACCCATAGGACTTTAACTGACTAGTTCTTTGGAAGTAGATAGCCAGGTCTTTCTTCCTAGTCTGTCTTAGTCTGGATTGTCCACTGAAACCTGTTTTGCATCACCGCAACACTCAAGCTTTCACTGACAGACAGGTGGTGGCTGTGCATAAGACACATTGGCCAGGACTCCAGTCCGGGTCTCCAGCATAGAAGGTAAGAATTCTACCACTGAATCACCAGGTGTCCTCCAACAGCATGACAGGAAAAAAAGTTAATTAAGAACATTAATGAGTGACCCTCCATTTATCTCAAGTGGAACTAAAGGGATCAAATGCTAGCCACGAATATAAATGAAGGGACATTTTTGAGGTTCACATCTGGCCAGAAAAGACTGATGAAGATGTTAGAAACTGAAATCAAAGGGCAAATATCTGGTAATCACTTCTACTCACGCATCAGAATTTCCTTTTCTTCGTTAGTCATTCCTTTAAATGCATCATTGGTTGGCACAAATAAGGTCCAATCTCCAGGTTGTGTCAGGAGATCTTTCAAGTCTGCAGCTTCAAGTAGGCTGAGGAAGATGCTAAACAGGAAGGGCATATATTTATTTTGTTTTAAATTAAAATGTGTAACCTAAGTGTCCATCAACAGATGAATGGATAAACAAAATGTGGTACACACATACAATGGAATATTACCAAGCCATAAAGAGAAATGAAGTCCTGATACATGCTACGACATGGATGAAACTTGAAAACCTTATGATTTGAAATAAGTCAATCACAAAAGGACAAATATTGCGTGATCTCACCTATAGGAAATAATAAGAAAAAACAAATATATAGAAATCAAAGTTTACTAGTGGTAAACAAGAGCAGGAAAGGGGGAAAGAGTGAGCCATTGTTTAGGAAGCAGTGAATGTTTCTGGTGATGGAAAACTTGGCAACGATTATGGGTGGTGGTTGTACATGATTAATGTAGCTGGTATCACTAAATTGTACACCTAAAAAACACTGAATTGGCAAATGTTGTGTTATACATATTTATGCAACAATAAAAAAAATTAGGTGTGCTCACCCAAAATGAATTAACATAGAATCCAATAGTTGCAGAAAGCATGAAAAAACTTTTTCATGCATGTCAAATCAATTTACTTATTAAGAAGATTTTATCATGAGGAAATGATTTAAATATACATTGTAATTCTAAAATTTCTCAAACTCTGTTTTTAGCGTATCGAACTCAGTGAGATCATGTTGTTGTTGTTAGGTGCCGTCGAGTCAGCTCCAACTCATAGCGACCCTATGTACAACAGAAAGAAACACTGTCCGGTCCTGCACCATCCTGACAATCATTATTGTGTTTAGCCCATTGTTGCAGCCACTGGGTCAGTTCACCTGATTGAGGGCCGCCTTCTTTTTCGCTAACCCTCTACCAAGCATGATGTCCTTCTCCAGGGACTGGTCCTTCCAGATAATATGTCCAAAGTACCTGCGACGAAGTCTCGCCATCCGTGCATTCAAGCATTCTGCTGTACTTCTTCCAAGACAGATTTGTTCATTCTTCTTGCAGTCCGTGGTATGCCAATATTCTTCACCAACACCATAATTCAAAGGCATCGATTCTTCTTCAGTCTTCCTTATTCTTTGTTCAGCTTTCGCATGCATATGAAGCAGTTGAAAATACCATGACTTGGTTCAAGTGCGGCAGAGTCCTCAAAGGGATATCTTTGCTTTTAAACACTTTAAAGAGTTTTTGTTGTTCTTCTTTTTCCAGCAGATTTGCCCACTGCAATGCATTGTTTGATTTCTTGACTGTTGCTTCCATGGGTGTTGATTGTGGGCCCAAATAAAATGAAATCCTTGGGAACTTCAATATTTTCTCTGTTTATCATGATGTTGCTTATTGGTCTAGTTGAGAGGATTTTTGTTTTCTTTATGTTGAGGTGCAACCCATACTGAAGACTGTAGTCTTTGCTCTTTATCGGTAAGTGCTTCAAGTCCTCTTTGCTTTCAGCAAGCAGGGTTGTGGTGTCTGCATAATGTCTGCATAACGCAGGTTGTTAGTAAGTCTTCCTTCAACTCAGATACGGTGTTTTTCTTCATATAATCCAGCTTCTCAGGTTATTTGCTCAGCATACAGATTAAATTAGTATGGTGAAAAGATACAGCCTTGACACACACCTTTTCTGATTTTAAACTCAGTAAAATGACTGCCTCTTGACCTGTTTTACAGGTTCCTCATGAGCACGATTCTTCACAATATTATCTGTATCTGTTATGATTCACATAGTCAAATGCCTTTGCATAGTCAATAAAACCAGGTAAGCATCTTTTTGAGGTCATACAATATAAAAAAACAGAAGCATATTTCTTTCCTTTAATATTCCACAAAATAGTCTTTGCTAGTATACCCCATCATTTTATTAAATTTAATGATAGAAGTTTTTCAAGCAGTTCAGTGTATTAGCTTTTCTTTTTTGCTTACCAAATTATATTAAGTTGTACCAAGGAGAAAAAGAAATAGTGTTTAAAACATATGTCAATTTTGAAAACGTTAGCAACGAATTCTTATTCTAAATTCTGTTCTTAGCAAAACAGGAGGCTGAATGGCTTTTGGGGTATTAACTGATTAAAAAAAGAAAAAAATGCCAATTGCTCCATTACTTTGTGGAAATGAAACTAATAAGCTTACCTAAAGCGCTTATCCTGTTTTAATTTTTCATGTAGTGATTTCTCTGCTGGTTTGATGATCTCTCGGAATATGTGAATAGCGCCATTTCTTCCTTGCTTGCTTCCTCTCACCATGCACGAATTTTCAATGCAGACGGCCTGGCAAGGAAAAGAAAGATGCATGCTCTCCATTTCCTTACTTGAAATTTCTTATGTGGATATAGCTGCATAATTACATTTTGGGACAGACCCTTCTGAGAGGTCACCTGACCTTTTAGGCCAGAGGAAATAGCTTCTCTCCTCTTTTGAAGGTTTTGCACAATCTGATCTCACAGTTCTTATCCAACCAGGTTTTCTACTACTATTCAAGCTCCCTCAAGCTTCTATCAGATTTGTCAGTAAATTGCAAAACTTCCATAGAATTCCACTCAATGTTTTCCACTGTTTTTGCTCTCTTTCTCTCCAGGTTCTAACTATTTCTCCAGACCTCTTTTAAAAAACCGAACTAGTTGCCATTGAGTTGATTCCAACTTAAAGCAACCCCACATGTTTCAGAGTAGTACTGCACTCCATGGGGTTTTCAACAGCTGTGATCTTTCAGAAGTAGATCACCAGGACTTTCTTCCAAGGCACTGCTGGGTAGGTTGGAACTGCTAGCTTTTCAGTTAGTAGCTGAGCATTTCACCATTTGCACCACCCAGGGACTCCCTACACCTTTGTTAGGTCAGTCTTAACCATAAAGTTTCCAGTGACTGCAGTGCTCCTTTGATCTTCCTTTTCTTTAGATTCAATTAAACAAAAATTTACTCTACGGTTTGGACTCTAAGACCCATTCAACTGTAAATCAAATCAGTGCTTTAGTGATGATAGTTTTTAAACAAATGTAATACATATTTATGTGTAATTTAAAATATATCCTATTTTCTGAGTCATTAAAATGCATGTCTTGGAATGATGGAAATATAGTGAAAAGCTACTGTGTGTCATATCCAATTCTAGGAAATATTTGTTTTCTTGTGAAACTTTTTAACAGTGGAAACCCTGGTAGCATAGTGGTTAAGTGCTACAGCTGCTAACCACGAGGTCAGCAGTTCAAATCTGCCAGGCGCTCCTTGGAAGCTCTATGTGGCAGTTCTACTCTGTCCTACAGGGTCGCTATGAGTCAGAATCAACTCGACAGCAGTGGGTTTGGTTTGGTTTTGGTTTAACAGTAGCTGCATGTGTTGACTGGACAGAAACTGAGTGGTACCATTAGTTTTACTGCAACTTTGATAAGTAATGTTTTATACAAGTTTTCCACAGATAATCCATTTGAACTATTTCATAAAAATCTCTGTATATCTGTATAAGTTCATCTTGAAAGTCATCCAGTAAGATTCAATTGCTGAGTAAAGCTTATTATAAAGAATCTTAACATTAAAAGGTCATCCTACATACTCAATTTTATCTAAAAATTACCTTGCAAACTATAAAGTGATCTATGAATCAAAGGCTTATTTTTGAGGAGTCTCGGTACTTTCTGAAATTGAAATAAGTGATACTTTATAACAAAGGTATTTATAATGGAACAAGTCAAAGTCTCTTAATTATTAATACATAGCGCTTTTTGTGTACTTTCCTAACAGTGTTTCTTCACCCAAGTGACCCATATCCCAGATCTGCCTATGAAGATTTGCTATTCAAATCACATACTAAAAATTCTGAGAGGAGGCGGAGCCAAGATGGTGGAATAGACAGATGCTTCTGTCAAGCCCTCTTTACAACAAAGACCCGAAAAAACAAGTGAAATGAGTATATTTGTGACAAGCTGGGAGCCATGAGCATCAAAGGCAAACTTAGACAATGAACCGAGGGGCGGGGGAGGAAGAGGCTGTTCAGGAGCGGAGAGGAGTTACCAGACCTGAATTGTGGGGAGCCCACAGGCACCATTCCTGGAGCGGCGGCAGCTGTGGTGGAGGACTGTTACTAGCATTTGGCCGCAGTTTCCTCAGGGAGAAGCAGCCAGCCACACAGCCTACTCACACCTCTGGAACCTGAGGAGAATGGCACTCTCGGCAAAAGCAAAGTACTTGCGTATATGTTACCCTGCCCCCTCCCCCCAACAAGCTGGCTTCAGCAGCTGAATCCCTGGGCCTTAGTAGGCCTGGGTGAGCACATAGAACCATCCTCCCAGCCATGCGGAAAGAAAAAATTTGCAACTGGGGGGAAAAGATAATTTGCTACCTCCATTAACCAGGGGAGCTCAGGACAGAAGTGGCTCCTACCCAGGCATAAACTATCCCTGGACCTTGAGCACCTCCCCCTTCTGCATGGACCTGTGTGGGCCTATTTCAGAAGAATAGACCCTTGCTGGTAAACGCCAACCATTTCAGCTATGCAGTGGAGAGGTGGGTGTTTGACATTTGACATTGCTTTGCCTACTAAACAAGGTCTTCACCTACCCACATCAGGGACCTAAGGACTGGTAGCTCCACTCAGATCACCCAGCCACCTGCGACAGGGGTCCAAAGATAACTGGTAGCCCCCAGTCCTTACACCCCAAAACTTTGGGTGCCCATGGTCCCTCTGCAGAACCCAACCACCAGCATGCCCTAGGGAACGGAGGCACATTTTCCTCAGAGACACTTGGGGGTCAGTTCTCAGCCCCCTGCCTTGTCCAGAGAGTGACCTCTTGCTGCAATCAGATACCGGTATATACGCCAATTACCCCTGCCCCTCTAAGACTGTAGGACAGAACATATACCACACACTTGATCTCAGCTACCTAGAAACCTGAGCTGAATTCATACAAGAAAACTGAATGGGCTCCTAGACTGATATACCTGATAACAGCTCTAGCCAGCTGGGGACAGGGCACCAGAGCTCCAAAGGTGAAAATAATCAAGCTAGCTCACTCAAGCAACCCATAGGGATATACCAAAACAAAACAAAGCAAGCAGCTACGACACAGTAAGCATAAACTAATACAATAACTTATAGATGGCTCAGAGACAGCAGTCAATATCAAGTCACATAAAGAAACAAACCATGATCACTGCAACAGGCTCACAAAACAAAGAATCCAGGGATCTTCTAGATGAAAGTGCATTCTGGGAATTACCAGATGCAAAATACAAAAGTTTAATATACAGAACCCTTCAAGACATCAGGAAGGAAATGAGGCAATACGCAGAACAAGCCAAGGAACACACAGATAAAGCAACTGAAGAAATTAGGAAGATTTTTCAGGAACATAATGTTTAATAAGCTGGAAAAATCCATACACAGACAGCAATCAGAAATTCAGAAGGTTAACAATAAAATTACAGAATTAGATAACTCAATAGAATGTCAGAGGAGCAGAATTGAGCAAGTAGAAGCTAGAACTTCTGAACTCGAAGATAAATCACTTGGCACTAATATATTTGAAGAAAAATCAAATAAAAGATTAAAAAAAAATGAAGAAACCTTAAGAATCATGTGGGACTCTAACGAGAGAAACAACCTACGAGCTATTGGAGTACCAGAACAGGGAGAGATAAGAGAAAATACAGAGAAAATTGTTGAATATTTGTTGGCAGACAACTTCCCTGATATTGTCAAAGATGAGAAGATATCTATCCAAGATGCTCATTGAACTCCACATAAAGTAGATCTTAAAAGAAAGTCACCAAGACATATTATAATCAAGCTTGACAAAACCAAAGATAAAGAGACAATTTTAAGAGCAGTGAGGGATAAAAGAAAAGTCACCTACAAAGGAGAGCCAATAAGAATAAGCTCGGACTACTCAGCAGAAACCATGCAGGGATGACATATTTAAAAAATTGAAGGAAAAAAATTGCCTACCAAGAATCATATATCCATCAAAACTGTCTCTTAAATATGAAGGTGAATTTAAGACATTTCCAGATAAACACAAGTTGAGGAAATTCGTAAAAACCAAACCAAAACTACAAGAAATACTAAAGGGAGATCTTTCGTTAGAAAATCAATAATATCAGGTATCGACCCAAGACTAGACACTGGGCAGAGCAACCAGAATTCAACCCAGACAGGGAAATCCAAAAAAAAAAAGGCAAGATAAAAAAAAAAAAAAGCCCAACACAGGATGACGGCGATGTTATTATATAAAAGAAGACAACATTAAAATAATAAAGAGGGACTAAGAAATGTAATCGTACACCATCTATATGAAGAGGAAGATACGGTGATACAAAGAAGTAAAAGTTAGTTTTAAATTTAGAAAAATAGGGGTAAGTAATAAGGAAACCACAAAGGTGACTAACTATCCTACTCATCAAAATAAAATACAAGGGAAAAATACAGACTCAGCAGAAACAAAATCAACAACAACAAATATGGGGAAAGGGCAATATATAAAGAAAATCTACTGAGCACATAAAATCAAGTGGGAAAAAGAAACTGTCAACACACACAAAAAGACATCAAAATGGGAGCACTAAATTCATAATTACCCTGAATGTAAATGGCCTAAATGCACCAATAAAGAGACAAGAGAGTGGCAGAATAGATTGAAAAACAGGATCCATCTATATGCTGCCTACAAGAGGCACACCTTAGAGACACAAACAAACAAAAACTCAAAGGATGGCAAAAAAATGTATAAAGCAAACAACAACCAAAAAAGACCAGGAGTGGCAATATTAATTTCGGACCAAATAGGCTTTAAAGTTAAATCCATCAGAAAGGATAAGGAAGGACACTATATAATGATTAAAGGGACAATACGCCAAGAAGATATAACCATATTAAATATTTATGCACCCAATGACAGGGCTGCAAGATACATAAAACAAACTCTATCAGCATTGAAAAGTGAGATAGACAGCTCCACAATAATAGCAGGAGACTTCAACACACCACTTTTGGTGAAGGACAGGACATCCAGAAAGAAGCTCAATAAAGACACGGAAGATCTAAATGCCACAATCAACCAACTTGACCTCGTAGACATACACAGAACACTCCACACAACAACAACTGACTATACTTTCTTTTCTAGTGCACATGGAACATTCTCTAGAATAGACCACATATTAGGTCATAAAGCAAGCCTTAGCAGAATCCAAAACATTGAAATATTACAAAGCATCTCCACTGACCATAAGGCCATAAAAGTGGAAATCAATAACAGGAAAAGCAGGGAAAAGAAATCAAACACTTGGAAACTGAACAATACCCTGCTCAAAGAAGACTGGATTATAGAAGACATTAATGATGGAATAAAGAAATTCAGAGAATCCAATGAGAATGAAAACACTTCCTATCAGAACCTTTGGGACACAGCAAAAGCAGTGATCAGAGGCCAATTTCTGTCAATAAATGCACACATCCAAAAAGAAGAAAGGGCCAAAATCAAAGAATTATCCCTACAACTTGAACAAATAGAAAGAGAGCAACAAAAGAAACCCAGAGGCACCAGAAGAAAACAAATAATGAAAATCAGAGCTGAACAAAATGAAATAGAAAACACAAAAACGATTGAAAGAATTAACAAGACCAATAGCTGTTTTTTTTTTAAAAAAAACAACAAAATTGATAAACCACTGGCCAAACTGACAAAAGAAAAACAAGAGAGGAAGCAAATAACCAGAATAAGAAATGAGATGGGCGATATTACAACAGACCCAACTGAAATTAAAAGAATCATATCAGATTACTATGACAAACTATACTCAAATTGAAAACCTAAAAGAAATGGTTGAATTCCTAGAAACACACTACCTACCTAAACTAACAAAAACAGAGGTAGAACAACTAAATAGCCCCATAACAAAAAAAAAGAGATTGCAAAGGTAATCAAAAAACTCCCAACCAAAAAAAAAACCCTGTCCATCGGCTTCATTGCAGAGTTCCACCAAACTCTCAGGGAAGAGTTAGCACCACTACCACTAAAGGTATTTCAGAGCATAGAAAAGGACGTAATACTACCAAACTCATTCTATGAAGCCACCGTATCCCTGATACCAAAACCAGGTAAACACACCACAAGAAAAGAAAATTATAGACCTCTATCCCTCATGAACATAGATGCAAAAATCCTCAACAAAATTCTAGCCAATAGAATTCAACAACATATCAAAAAATAATTCACCATGACCAAGTGGGATTTGTACCAAGTATGCAGGGATGGTTCAACATTAGAAAAACAATTAATGTAATCCACCACATAAATAAAACAAAAGACAAGAATCACATGATTTTATCAATTGATGCAGAAAAGGCATTTGAGAAAGTTCAACACATCATGATAAAAACTCTCAGCAAAATAGGAATAGAAGGATTTCTCAACATAATAAAGGGCATCTATACAAAGCTAACAACCAACACCCTAAATGGAGAGAGCCTGAAAACATTCCCCTTGAGATCCAGAACCAGACAAGGATGCCCTTTTTCACCACTCTTATTCAACATGCTAGAAGTCCTAGCCAGAGCAATTAGGCTAGATAAAGAAATAAAGGGCATGCAGATTGGTAAGGAAGAATTAAAGTAAAAACCGTTTTTTGGGTTTATTTGCAGATGGCAGTGGTTTATTTGCAGATGAAATGATCCTATACAGAGAAAACCCTAAGGAATCTTCCAGAAAACTACTGAATGTAATGGAAGAGTCCAGCAGAGTATTGGGATACAAGATAAACATACAAAAATCAGTTGGATTCCTCTACACCAACAAAAAGAACATCGAAGAGGAAATCACCAAATCAATGCCATTTACAGTAGCCCCGAAGAAGATAAAATACTTAGGAAAAAATCTTACCAGAGATGTAAAAGACTTATACAAAGAAAACTACAGAACACTTCTGCAAGAAACCGAAAGAGACTTACAAAAGTGGAAGAACATACCTTGCTCATGGATAAGAAGACTTAACATTATAAAAATATCTACTCCACCAAAAGCGATCTATACATTTAATGCAATTCTGATCCAAATCCCAAGGACATTCTTTTTTTTTTTTTTAATTTTTATTGAGCTTCAAGTGAACGTTTACAAATCAAGTCAGTTTGTCACATATAAGTTTATATACACCTTACTCCATACTCCCACTTGCTCTCCCCCTAATGAGTCAGCTATTCCAGTCTCTCCTTTTGTGATAATTTTGCCAGCTTCCAACCCTCACTACCCTCCCATCCTCCCTCCAGACAGGAGATGCCAACACAGTCTCAAGTGTCCACCTGATACAAGTAGCTCACTCATCAGCATCTCTCTCTTACCCACTGTCCAATCCCTTCCATGTCTGATGAGTTGTCTTCGGGAATGGTTCCTGTCCTGGGCCAACAGAAGGTTTGGGGACCATGACCGCCAGGATTCCTCTAGTCTCAGTCAGACCATTAAGTATGGTCTTTTTGTGAGAATTTGGGGTCTGCATCCCACTGATCTCCTGCTCCCTCAGGGATTCTCTGTTGTGCTCCCTGTCAGGGCAGTCATCCGTTGTGGCCGGGCACCAACTAGTTCTTCTGGTCTCAGGATGACGTAAGTCTCTGGTTCCTGTGGCCCTTTCTGTCTCTTGGGCTCATAGTTATCGTGTGACGTTGGTGTTCTTCATTCTCCTTTGATCCAGGTGGGTTGAGACCCATTGATGCATCTTAGATGGCCGCTTGTTAGCATTTAAGACCCCAGACACCACATTTCAAAGTGGGATGCAGAATGTTTTCAAAATAGAATTATTTTGCCAATTGACTTAGAAGTTCCCTTAAGCCATAGTCCCCAAACCCCCGCCCTTGCTCCGCTGACCTTTGAAGCATTCAGTTTATCCCGGAAACTTCTTTGCTTTTGGTCCAGTCCAGTTGAGCTGACCTTCCCTGTATTGAGTATTGTCCTTCCCTTCACCTAAAGTAGTTCTTATCTACTAACTAATCAGTAAAAAACCCTCTCCCACCCTCCCTCCCTCCCCCCCTCATAACCACAAAAGTATGTGTTCTTCTCAGTTTATACTATTTCTCAAGATCTTATAATAGTGGTCTTATACAATATTTGTCCTTTTGCCTCTGACTAATTTCACTCAGCATAATGCCGTCCAGGTTCCACCATGTTATGAAATGTTTCACAGATTTGTCACTGTTGTTTATCGATGCGTAGTATTCCATTGTGGGAATGTACCATAATTATTTAACCATTCATCCATCGATGGACACCTTGGTTGCTTTCAGCTTTTTGCTATTGTAAACAGAGCTGCAATAAACATGGGTGTGCATATATCTGTTCCTGTGAAGGCTCTTATTTCTCTAGGGTATATTCTGAGGAGTGGGATTTCTGGGTTGTATGGTAGTTCTATTTCTAACTGTTTAAGAAAACGCCAGATAGATTTCCAAAGTGGTTGTACCATTTTACATTCCCACCAGCAATGTATAAGAGTGCCAATCTCTCCGCAGCCTCTCCAACATTTATTATTTTGTGTTTTTTGGATTAATGCCAGCCTTGTTGGAGTGAGATGGAATCTCATCGTAGTTTTAATCTGCATTTCTCTAATGGCTAATGATCGAGAGCATTTTCTCATGTATCTGTTAGCTGCCTGAATATTTTCTTTAGTGAAGTGCGTGTTCATATCCTTTGCCCACTTTTTGAATGGGTTGTTTGTCTTTTTGTTGTTGAGTTTTGACAGAATCATATAGATTTTAGAGATCAGGCTCTGGTCGGAGATGTCATAGCTGAAAATTCTTTCCCAGTCTGTAGGTGGTCTTTTTACTCTTTTGGTGAAGTCTTTAGATGAGCATAGGTGTTTGATTTTTAGGAGCTCCCAGTTATCTGGTTTCTCTTCGTCATTTTTGGTAATGTTTTGTATTCTGTTTATGCCTTGTATTAGGGCTCCTGACGTTGTCCCTATTTTTCCTTCCATGATCTTTATCGTTTTAGCCAAAGACATTCTTTAAGGAGATGGAGAAACAAATCACCAACTTCATATGGAAGGAAAAGAGGCCCTGGATAAATAAGGCATTACTGAAAAACAACAAAGTGGGAGGCCTTACTTTACCTGATTTTAGAGCCTATTATACCACCACAGTAGTCAAAACAGCCTGGTACTGGTACAACAACAGATACATGGACCAATGGAACAGAATTGAGAATCCAGACATAAATCCATCCACATTTGAGCAGTTGATATTTGACAAAGTCTCCAAAACAGTTAAATGGGGAAAAGAAAGTCTTTTTAACAAATGGTACTGGCATAACCGCATATCCATCTGCAAAAAAAATGAAACAAGACCCATGCCTCACTCCATGCACAAAAACTAACTCAAAATGGATCAAAGACCTAAATATAAAATCTAAGACGATAAAGATCATGGAAGAAAAAATAGGGACAATGTTAAGAGCCCTAATATATGGCATGAAGAGTATACAAAACATTTTAAAGAATGTAGAAGAAAAACTAGATAACCGGGAGCTCCTAAAAACCAAACACCTATGCTCATCCAAAGACTTCACCAAAAGAGTAAAAAAACTACCTACAGACTGGGAGAAAGTTTTTAGCTATGACATTTCTGATTAGTGCCTAATCTCTAAAATCTACATGATACTGCAAAAACTCAACTGCAAAAAGACAAATAACCCAATTAAAAAATGGGCAAAAGATATGAACAGACACATCACTAAAGAAGACATTCAGGTAGCTAACAGATACATGAGGAAATGTTCACGATCGTTAGCCATTAGAGAAATGCACATCAAAACTACAATGAGATTTCATCTCACTCCAATAAGGGTGGCATTAATACAAAAAACACAAAATAATAAATGTTGGAGAGGCTTTGGAGAGATTGGAACACTTATACACGGCTGGTGGGAATGTAAAATGGTACAACCACTTTGGAAATCGATTTAGCACTTCCTTAAAAAGCTAGAAATAGAACTACCATAGGATACAGCAATCCCGCTCCTGGGAATATATCCTAGAGATTTAAGAGCCTTTACAAGAACAGATATATGCACACCCATGTTTATTGCAGCACTGTTTACAATAGCAAAAAATGGAAGCAACCAAGGTACCCAACAACGGATGGATGAATGGATAAATTATGGAATATTCACACAATGGAATACTACGCATCAATAAAGAACAGTGAGGAATCTGGGAAACATTTCATAACATGGAGGAATCTGGAAGGCATTATGCTGAGTGAAATTAGTCTGTTGCTAAAGGACCAATAATGGATAAGACCACTATTATAAGAACTTGAGAAATAGTTTAACCTGAGAAGAAAACCTTCTTTTGTGGTTATGAGAGGGGCGAGGGAGGGAGAGTGGGAGAGGGGTATTCGCTAATTGGATAGTAGATAAGAACTACTTTAGGTGAAGGGAAAGACAGCACGCAATACAGCGGAGGTCAACACAATTGGACTAAACCAAAAGCAAAGAAGTTTCCGGAATAAACTGAATACTTTGAAGGCCAGTGTAGCATGGGCAGGGGTGTGGGGACCATGTTTTCAGGGGACTTCTAAGTCAATTGGCATAATAAAATCTATTAAGGAAACATTCTGCATCCCACTTTGAAGAGTAGTGCCTGGGGTCTTAAACTCTAGCAAGCAGCCATCTAAGATGCATCACTTGGTCTCAACCCACCTGGATCAAAGGAGAATGAAGAACACCAAGGACACAAGGCGATTACGAGCCCAAGAGAGGAAAAGGGGCACATCAACCAGAGACTACATCATCCTGAGACCAGAAGAACTAGATGGTGCCTGGCTACAACCGATGACAGCCCTGACAGGGAACACAGCAGAGAAACCATGAGGGAGCAGGAGAGCAGTGGGATGCAGACCACAAATTCTCATAAGACCGGACTTAATGGTCTGACTGAGACTGGAAGGACCCTAGTGGTCATGAACCCAAGACCTTCTGTTGCCCCAGGACAGGAACCATTCCTGAAGCCAACTCTTCAGACATGGATTGGACTGGACAATGGGTTGGAGAGAGATGCTGGTGAGGAGTGAGCTTCTTGGATCAGGTGGACGCTTGAGACTATGTTGGCATCTCCTCCCTGGAGGGGAGATGAGAGGGTAGAGGGGTTAGAAGCTGGCGAAATGTACATAAAAAGAGAGAGTGGAGGGAGGGAGTGGGCTGTCTCATTAGGGGGAGAGTAATTGGGTGTGTGTAGCAAGGTGTATATGGGTTTTTGTGTGAGAGGCTGACTTGATTTGTAAAGTTCCACTTAAAGCACAATAAAAATTACTTTAAAAAGTTCTGAGAAATGTTGTTGTAACAGTATTCTTTGGCAAGTGCCTATCGTTTGATATTTAGCTGTGATTCACTTACTGTACGATACACAAAGACTCTGAGTTGTTTGCCTCCAATGGTCTCAAGTTTTTGTCCATTGTAAAGCTCATTAAGGCCAACTTTTACTTTCAATATGTGGTTCTGCAAAATTAACTTAAGAAGGCGCTGATCCATGCTCAGAGTATCATCTATAAATAAATTAAGAGAGAGCATTATTATATTTAGAAAGTATTAAAATTTTCCTTATAACAGAAAATTATGAAAACGGATAATTCATGGGTACTACTGATATTAAGGATCTGGGTTTCTCTCATATAACGTATGAGTAAACTAAATGCTTAAGGCTAAAAATTCTAATTACCAATTGGAAACTCTATGACCTGTTATGTCAAATGACTATCAATCTAAACAATAGATTTAATCTCTGTAAGGGCTACATACTCTTGTGGTGGTCATTGTCAACAGCTAAACCCTACTGCTGGCAAAGGTTTTTTCTGTCATTTAGATATCAATTAGCCACATCAATCATTTCTGACAATTGGATAATCAATAGATTCACTATTGATGAATCATTAATAAACTCATCTTTATTTTTGGAAAGAGAAAGCACACAACCTCTTAAAGGTGGGTTAGTACCGACATACACGGGCATCTTTACAACAAACAGAAAAATAGCATTCCCAGGAATTTGCGTTTTTTTTACTAACAAATAATTTTCTATCTCATAATTTAGCATTTGGAAAATGTACAAAAGGGTTATCCTTGCCTTTTTTTTGAAAAAATTTTGCTAACAATTTAAACATGTCTATCTGAAATATTTTTTTCCGGAAAAAGTGACAGATTGCATCAGCCTAAACACTCCTTAAATTAATGAAATGTTTTTAATAACATGTCACATAGTAATATGAAGTGTGTGATAGTCTGTCATTTTTTATTTATAATTTAGCATACTTACCTTCCAAATTCTGAGGTACAAAATATGCCTATTTATTCCGAAATATTATTATATTGGTGTCAAATAAACAAATTAGATGTACTTTTCTTAATATTTATTAATATACCCATCCATATGTGTATTGGAGATATGATTATATTTATAGAATAACTGAATTCCCATTATCACAAATTTTCACTCCATATAGGTTATTATTCATTATAATTGTTTGAAATGAAGTACAGCTTAGAACAGACAACATAGTCCTAACACGCTGTATACATAGCCTGTGCAGAAATTTATCAACACCTGGTAAAACGTCTATTATTTCTTATTGCAAATGGTCATCAAGAAGTAAAAGCTTGTGGTAGGAGGAGGAACAACAAAGTCCAGGACGTACCAGAAAACGCATTATTCACAGGCGCCAGCAAAGTGTACTCTCCCTCTGGCCTCAGAGAAGATGCCAAGCCTAACTGGGCCACAAGGTCTGTGAAAGTGGTTTGCTGACTTCCAGCCAGCTCAATAACTTGCTTGGCTGTAAAATAAACCATCACCACCCCGTCAATGTCATCAGTGTTATTATTATCATCATAAAAGTAGTAAACCAATTCTTGGCTGCTTTCTAACATTATAAGCTATTTATTGCAACATCAACATGTTAGAAAAAGAGTTCCAGCCTTCCTTTTTTAGGGTTGATAACCATGAGGAATTTCAGAAGGAGAATATCTTTCTTTCTTACTATTTTCCATTTTCTTTAATCCTCTATTGCTCACCTCTCATCTGTCTCTACCCTTGTGAGTGTCACAGCTTTTTCATTTACCCAAAGCTATTTGGTTGTACCTTTCCTTTTTGTTTACCCAAGAAAAACTCCCTTCACTGTGAAGACCTTTATAAATGTTGGTGCTGTTGTTGGTTGCCATCGAGTCAGCTCTGACTCATGGCCACCCCATCAACAACAGAACCAAACGTTGCCTAGTCCTGCACTATCTTTATGATCGTTGGTATGTTGAAGTCCGTTGTTACAGCCTCATCTTTCAGTACTATATCAGACAATGCTCTGTTGTGATCCCTAGGATTTTCACTGGCTAATTTTCAGAAGTAGATCACCAGGCTTTTCTTCCTAGTCTAGAAGCTCTGCTGAAACCTGTCTATCATGGATGACCCTGCTGGCATTTGAAATACCAGTGGTATAGCTTCCAGCATCATGTCAAGCTATCATAGTACAACAACCTGACAGATGCGTGGTGGTTTATAAATATTAGCCCTCAAAACCCCTGGAAAGCCAAAGTTCCATTTGTGGAATGTCCATGGCTACACAGCCTGATGACCTAGTACCTGGCTCACAGCTTCTCTTGTGTTGGTGCCACCATCCCACTCCTCGTTCTGCACATCCATATTCCATGCACTTACTGAGACACACTCTTCAGGCACCATAATAAATAATAGTAAGGAGAAGAACATGAAACTGTTGCTCACCAGAATCAGGAATTAGGACCTGATCAATCAAATGGATGACACCATTATTTGTAACAATATCTTTTTTGTTCACCATTTTAATTCCATTTACAGTTATGCTGTCACCATTGCAGCCGATTTCAATGGTGTTTCCTTCCAGGGTCTCAAAGACTGCCCCGCCCATAATGGCCTCGGAGCACTGGAGGGTGTTTAAGATGTGATACTTCATCAGAGCTGGCAACAAGAAGAGAAAAGCAACCTTCAGATTACGGGAAATGAAATTTTTCCTTAAAAGATGCACTTCACTGTGGAACTAGGTATGACTAAGACATTCGATAAATATCTAAGACCTAAGGACTGATTAGGAGTTTTTAAATTCTAATCGCTTAGGTTCTAGGAATTTCTTCCCCTCCCCCCCCCCCCCCGCCATCAACTACACAACAGAAACAATTCAACTCAATAGGAAATGGAAAGAAGTGAAGATCAGCTTCAGGAAATTATTTGTATAGTACCAGAAAGTTAAACTGTATCTGGTAGATCAAGCCAGCCACCATAATGAAATATAATGAAGCATAATGATATGGAAGCAATAAGAATTGCTGTTTCAGAAGACCTGAAAAATTATCTGTTAGTAATAGCCGAGTTGATTCCAACTCATGGCAACTTCATATGTTCCAGAGTAGGACTGTGCTCCATACACTTTTCAATGGCTCTAATCTTTCAGAAATAGATTACCAGGCCTTCCTTTTGAGGTGCCTTTAGGTGGATTCTAACTCTAACCTTTCGGTTAACAGCCAAGCGCATTAGCCATTTGCACCGCTCACAGACTTTGTTAGTTATGTCTATTCCAAAACACCTAAGCAGTATTTTGCATTAGCTGCTCATCCTTTTCAATATCTGCTACTTATTTACTCGAAAGTAGTACACCAAAACAATGTGACCTTTAGGGTATTCTCACTATTTAAGGACTACACCCTGCCTGCTCTTTAATTTTTAAGATTTTTATTGTTGACCTCAGAATAAAATCTTTTCTTTGTCTTTGCTTATCAAAGCTAATAACATTGGCATGAGTGAGTATCTTTCAGAATTTCCTTTTCTTCCTGGGATTCTAGGAGATGTCTCAAAGGCAAAGACAGTTCAGTACCTTCAGAAGCCACTTTGTCTCCCATGATCCTTTCTAGGACCCCTCGTGGGAGTTTCTCAAAAGCTTCATTGGTTGGAGCAAAGAGCGTGAAGTGACCATCTCTTCCGAGGGTTTCCAGTATATCCGATGTAATGGCAGCTGCCTGAAACACAAATCTGCTTTTTAGAAGCTTACACCTTAAAATCCAAAAGAAAATGACAACACACAGCTTTAGACTGACCTTTGGGAGTTTTTTTTTTTTTTTTGGGAGTTGATTCCTTCACTATAGAAGTTTGTCCTTGTTAGAGCTTTAAAACATTCCTTTTTGGCACAAATAACTACATGTTTTCCAATTTTCCACAAATCATACCTGCAGGAATGGGAATTCTGCCAGCATTTATGTGACTACAGCGATAGCTGAAATGAACATGTTCTAAAGGCACTAAGTACATATAGTCACATAACTAACCATTCTGTATCTGTCACATCCACATAAATATTATTTTACACAAGATGATTTTTCCTGTGTAAAATGAAATAATTTTATTTCAAGAAATATATTTGTTGCATTTTTGCCAGATTTATGTAATAGCATTGTTCTTGTTCTTAGATTTCAACAGAGAAAGAGGAGGAGTTTTAATAACTGCGAAGGATCTGCTGTTAGGTCTTGTCCTCACCCTAAAAGAGGAGAGGTCATCTTCTGCTTCAATGAAGTCCTGGATGGAGGTGCCAATTTGTGTGAGGACGCGGTCAATGACATGCACAACACCATTGGTCGCAATCTGGTTCCCATGGATGATACGAGCACAGTTAACGGTGACAACCTATAATTCAAAAATTATAATTAGTTTGAGAAAATCAAAGGGTAAAAATCAGAGCTATCCAGTGATAACTGACAGTGCCAGACCCTTCCCTGTTTTTCATTTGTCCTGGTAGATGTAACATGAATGACTTGGCATTCTGAATGGCAATGCTAAGGGTGAAGACTTACAAATTACTAGGTCTGAAAAAGAAGCTGTAAGAGACAATGAAACCAGGTGAGAATCCTAGTTACACTTAACATATTTGAAAAGATAAGGCACAAACATTATTTTCACTTGCTCTTTCAAAAGCAATAATCGTTGCTTTTATTTTTCTATTTCTTTTATAGAGATAGTCACAGACTATTTCTAATGTAGGTATAAAGAAGTCTAATTAGTCCTAAAATAAATTCTGAGAGAAACAATTATTGCGTAAATACATTCAATTCTTTTTCAAATTTCGCCTCATCACTGACCCTCTTTTTCCCTGGAAATCTGACTTTTGAAAGAGCCTTATGGTCCTGTGGGTGGTTTCCCACAAAGACTCCTCCAAACATAAGAACCCCTATCAGGAGAATAACATACATTCTCTGATTTTTTTTTTTTTTTTGGATATATATTTAAACACATTAACTACTAAAAATTTCTCTTTAAGAACATCTAAGTTTAATGTGAGTGAACTGTTACTGTTAGTTTAGTTTCTGTCTCACAGTGACTCTTCAGGAGAGATCAGGCACTGATTTGGAAACTTTAATGTCCTAGATCTGGAGGAGAGTCATGGTACCCATTTATACTGTTCTCACTACACTTTATTATCCTTTGAACATTATATAAAAGGCACAAAAAATCAAGAGAGAGATTATTCAGAAGCTGACTTATATTAATGAAACTTACCCCATTAGGATAATGGTTAATGAAAAGCCCCAGGTTGTTATACATCGAAGGAATAATCATGCCATTTTTTAAGTCTTTGGTCAACATCCTCTTATTAACCATGTGACTATGTAAAGCATTCAATAATTCCACATTTACATTGCTCTCCAAACCCCTACGGACATTCTAGGGAAAAAGAAAGTGACATTTACTTTATTGTGATTAATTATTAAAGATCTTAGAATCACATTTTTTTCTACTCTCCTGTTACTTTCTCATGGCATTATCCAAATGGTCAACTAAAATTGACATAAATAACTTAAAGTCATATTGTTTCAATTGATTAAGGAATTTTTAAAATTCAGGTATTCTGTAAAGAATAATGAATCTGATAGAGTGCTTGGACATTATTAGGGGCACAACAAATTGTATTAAATGAATGTGTTGATGAGGAGACAAGATTGACGTACAGTAAAAGCTTAGTGGGGTATGAAATTGCCAGATCTGTAAAATATCTTTGAGTGGTAAATAAAACAAAAAAGACATTATATGTGCATATGATATTTGAGTTTTAAAAAGGTTTTATATTTATTTTATAATAGATTCAAGAATTCGATCATCCTGTAATATTTAATCTATCCAATACCATGCACTATATTATACTGCACTGGATGCTACAGGAAGTACAATGATAAGTAAGGTAAAGTCTCTTCCTCTGAAGTGCTTATCATATAGCAGCAGATAAAAATAAACATAGTAAGATATTGACTGACGGAGAAAAAATGCTTTCAGCAGTCAAATGACGAAGGCCTGCTTTCCTTAAAGCAGTTTTGGGGGTAAGCATTGAGCAGCAGATGGATTTAAACAGGTGGATTGGGTGTGTATTCTAAGTCCAGTTGCTGACACATGGTCACTACTGGGAGAACAAAAGTGGTCCAGCTTGGCAGCATGTATTTTTATATTTATCGGGTAACATTAATAGAAATTTAGAAAGGTATACGGGACAATATTGAGGAAGACTTTAAGGGCTGGGTAAGGTTGTTGTTGTTAGGTGCCGTCGAGTAGGTTCTGACTCGTAGCAACCCTATAGGACAGAGTAGAACTGCCCCACGGGTTTCCAAGGAGCGGCTGGTGGATTTGAACTGCCAACCTTTTTTGGTTAGCAGCTGAGCTCTTAACCACTACACCACTGAATAAGGAGTAAACTAAATGGGCTATGAGATCCATTGAAGATTTTATGGCATGGAAATACAATGATTAGAACTCTGCCTTGAGAAGGTTAATCTGGTAGTAATACAAAGCAGAATTGAGAGTAGTAGCTAGGAGGTGATTCTGTCACTTCAGATAAAACATGAGATACGGCTAACAGTAGGTTCAAAGAATTGGAGAAAGGGGAGGTAAAGATGACCAGCAATTTTCAAGTCTGAACATTGCATGACTGACACTGTTAATTATGGAAGCAAAGACAGCAGAAAAGCAATTGTTTATTGGGATAAAGAAAGTGACATATGATTTAGGTAACTTTTATTTAATATGCAGATGATATATTCAAGGAAAAATATTAAGATAAGCTTTAGAAATATTCTTCTGGGGTTCCAAGGAGAAAGAAGTACAGTTCAAGAAATGCAAATTTCACCTTTATATGCACTTAAGTGATAGTTGAAGCCATCAGAAGTGCATAAAAAGAGCAGGTTGAGTTCCTAGCAGAGACTTTGACAAGGCCTATTTTTAAGGCATAAGGATGCCATAAGTCAGAGCCAACTCAACGACAATTAACAACATTCTTAAGGCAAGAAAGAAGAACAAAAAACCAAACCAGTTGCCATCAAGTCAATTCCTGTTCATGGTCACCCATGGGTGTTAGAGTAGAATTGTGTTCCATAGGGTTTTCAACAGCTGTGATCTTTTGGAAGTAGATGGCCAGGCCTTTCTTCTGAGGCACCTTTGGGTGGATTTGAACTGCCAACACTTTGGTTAGTAGCTAAGCACTTACCCATTTTCACCACTCAGTGACTCCCAAGAAAGAAGAGGAGTTAGCAAAAGGAACAGAGAGGTGGTCAGAGATGTGGAGAAAGACAGCTAGAAGAGAGAGTTCTACCATGCAAGCAGTTAAACATGCAGTTGACATAGCAAGACAATATCTAGAGGAATCTGCCTAAATTTTCCTAAGTATTGTTTGGCTCCAGGAGCAATTATCAAGTCATCTTCAAATCAAGTAGAAGGTTTTACAGATTTAAAAATTGAGTAATAATTTAGTGTGTTATAAATCAACTTACGCAAAAAAATCTGAAAATCAAATGTATCGTATACATTTCATATAAATCTCCAAGCATGTTTATAAATCCAACAATTTATGAACAGCTATATATATTTAATATAATTAAAATATATAATTAAATATATCTATGCATTTTTTTTGTTTGTTTTGGTATGCAATATAGCTTAATATAGATTTGAAACTGCAGCAGGCTCCTAATCTTTCTATTAGGTATGTCATCTAACATTATATATATTTCTTCACAACAACAAAGAAGAATAATAATAAGTGACCCTTTAAGTTCACTTTTTATTGCTTTTATTTTTATTAGTCTATGAGCCTGCTAGGAAGTTCTTTTATTTATGGATGTATTAAAATGTTTGCTCCTTCCCCCAATAGCTCATCTTGTTATATTTCCTCACATAAGCACAATAAACCAAAAAAACAAAAATAAAAAAAGGGTTGCTGTCAAGTCAATTCCGACTCATAGCAACCCTATAGGACAGAGTACAACTGCCCCATAGAGTTTCCAAGGAGCACCTGGTGGATTCGAACTGCCAACCTTTTGGTTAGCAGCCATAGCTCTTAACCACTGCAGCACCAGGGTTTCCACAAGCACAATAGAAAGATATAAAAATTTTCATTAATATTTAAGTAAATAAATCAATTAAAATGAAATAACAGTAACTATAACAAAAATAATCACCGAATCCAAGTTCTCCCAAGCCTCGTTACTTGGTGCAAAGTAGGTGAATGACCCCTTTCCTTCTATCTCTTCCCTCAGTTTGGAGACATCTGAGTAGCGTTGTGTTGTGGTGGCCCCCACAATGCCCAAGGTACCATAGACGTGGTCAATAGGCAGAACTGAAATAATCAACAAATTAGTAAGGGTTTAGGATAGTGGGTCCAGTATATTATTTCACATTTAAACTTCACACTAAGGATTTTGATACACTTAACTGATAAATTTAGCACTAAAATTTTATGAATCATCAACTTCATATGAAAGTTGCCTTTGAGTGCTAAATAATAAGATTAAAAACTGTTATTTCATATTATCCTTCATGCTGAGGGAAACATTTTAAATTATCATCAATTTAGGTCTGAATTTTGATATGTCAATAATAGTTCAGTTATTACTATTATAAATATCTCCGGTTCTTTCATTTGAAAAAATACGATGGTCTTCACTTCTCACTGAGAACGGCAAGGGCAATAATTATTTGTCATGTTAGCTTGACGCTATTCATCACATGATGCTGTTAGGTATAGGGATATAAAGTTTATAGCATTTGGATCCCTAAAAGAGATGTGTAGGCCTGCTACTTTTCATCATAATTTCATGAAGGAACTAAATCAAAACATCCAACACTCCCAGAGGACCTGTTCTGCACTTCAAAAGAAGTATTAATGTCTACCCAGAGAAATGTCTCTAGTATGGCATAGCCAACTTGTTTTTGTCTCTGACTCTTTAAGATTTAAAAATTAATGTAAGTTGGATAATATCATGGGAGCAATGGGTTATTACATTTGTGACTACCCCAAGACTAGATGAGGCAACAAATAAACTGAATTATAAAATCAGGAATTAAAAAGACCTCAAAAGAATGAGGAAAATGAGTCAAAACTAACAAAGTTAAAATGTAACTCAAGTCCTAAACTTAAGTTACAAAAAAATCCTAGAGAGAGACTCCGCTCAATGGAATTCACGTAGAAATGACCTATAGTCAATTTTAATTATTGTAAGCACCATGTGAGCTAATAATACAACATGGTTACCAATGACATTAACCGAAGTGTGTGTGTGCGCGCGTGCGTGTGTGTGTGGGTGTAGGTGGGTGAGTGGGTGCGTGAAACAGTTTCATTAGCAGTCGACCGCGTTAACTGTTTACACCACCCGAGGACTCCAATCCAAAAAGTAAGGTATTTGTCTAAATATCCTCTCTGTTGTTCAGACCCATATGGGTTGTAGACAGCAGTCTGAGATCACATTCAGGAAGATGACTGAACTAGAGACTGTCTATGAGATGGTGCTCATAGCAGTGAGGGCTCCAGAGTCCATGTGACATTAGAAGAACTGGGGATGATTAGCGCAGAGAAGAGAAAATTCCAACTGGGGAGAAAGATTAGTTGGAACAGGGGCATAATAATTGGCGTTAAATATTTGAATGGCTGCTATTTCAAAGAGGAAATAGATGAACTATTTTTTTTTCCTCTATTTGGCAGTTACCTTAGCCAAATTTCAATATGAAGAACATTATAACAGAAGGCTGTTCGACTAGAGAAGATAATGTCTTGCCAAGCAGTCAGCTACTTGTTTCTAAACAAGTTCAAAGAAATAGATCTCATGGGGGAATTATTATTCTTGAAGGGAAGTTGAATTTAAATTTATGACTGCGATCATCCAAGTTGTGTTGACCAGCTTCCAGGATTTAAGCAACGTTTTAATATTTTGTCACCGCAATAAATTTTCGAATAACACATCATGTGTGGGAATAGATCCTGGATTTATTGTAGTGCTAAACACACTCACTCCCATTCTCACACACATACTCTCCCTCACTCTCACACACACTCACACACCTACACTCACTCACACACACAATCACCTACACTCACTCTCACACACACAATTCACTCACACACCTACACCCACTCACACACCCACTCACACACACTCACCTACACTCACACACACACTCACCTACACTCACACACTCACCTACACTCACTCACACACACACTCATCTACACTCAGAAACACACTCACCTACACCCACACTCACCTACACTCATACACGCACTCACACACACTCACCTACACTCACTCACACACACTCACCTACACTCATACACGCACTCACACACACTCACCTACACTCACTCACATGCTCACCTACACTCACACACACTCACCTACACTCATACACACACTCACACACACACTCTCCTACACTCGCACACACACACAATACACAAATAATTGGCTTCTGCACAAACTACCTCAGCTCTTTTTCCTCAATAAGACAAGTTCCTCGTCTAATTCAGTAATTGAGATATTACCTGCTGGGCAGCCTTTCATTCCTTCCATTCTCATGTAGCCAGGGCAACATTCATATAACACAGTCCTGTACATTGGAAGAAAATTAATATTTAAGTGGGGAACAAAATAAGATACATTTTGATATAAATTTAGCTAAACATATAACTTATTGCCATGATCTATTTATTGAGAGTCCAGAAATCAGTTTGTTTGTTTACGGTTCCAAGATATTCAAATTAGTTTGATTTCTCTCTACAGTGTCGAAGCATTGTGGAAAAGTCCCAAGATCTAGAGCCAGAAAAACAGAGTTTGCATCCCAGTTCTGCGACTTGGTAGATACGTGACCTTGAGCAAGTCATTTAATCAATTTGAACCCCAATTTCCGCAGCTATTTAACATGGATATAGTAACTGCAATACCTGCTCACAGGGTAGTTGTGAATCTCAAAATAATGCATTTGAAACTATAAATAGCTAGAGTTATTGATTAATATAAGCTTACTAGAAACATCAGAAAGTACAGTAACCCATTTCAAATGAATAAAATGTGATATACTTGCTAATTAAAGTAAATCATGCTGTTTTTGGTTTGAATTGATTTTATCAGATTACAGAGCACCTTTAAAATCTTCTATTTAGTTTTACAAACATTTGTAAATTTGAATAAACAATTTAAATCAATTTGATTTAAGTTATCAAAGTACAGTATTCAAGAAGATGCTGTTTTCATCAGCAATCTTAAAAGCCCGTGAGTGGCCATCTAAAATACTCCACAGGTCTCACCCCTTCTGAAGCAAGGAAGAATGAAGAAAACTAAAGACACAAGGGAAAGACTAGTCCAAAGGACTAATGGACCACATCTACCACAGCCTCCACCAGACTGAGTCCAGTACAATGAGATGGTGCCCAGCTACCACCACTGACTGCTCTGACAGGGCTCACAATAGAGGGCCCAAGACAGAGCTGAAGAAAATGTAGAACAAAATTCTAACTCCAAAAGAAAGACCAGGCTTGCTGGCCTGACAGAGACTGGAGCAACCCTGCAAGTAGGGCCCCTTAACACCCTTTCAGCTCAGTAACGAAGCCACTCCTGACGTTCACCCTTCAGCCAAAGATTAGACAGGCCCATAAAACAAAACTAGACTAAAGGGGCACACCAGCCCTGGGACAAGGACTAGAAGGCAAGAGGGGACAGGAAAGCTGGTAATAGGGAACCCAAGGCTGAGAAGGGAGAGTTGACATGTCATGGGGCTGTTAACCAACATCCTAAAACAATACGTGTACTGTCTAATGAGAAGCTCATTTGTTCTGTGAACCTTCATCTAAAGTACAACAAAAAAAATTAAAAAGATGTTATTTTTAGTCCAGAGACTGATTATACTTAAAGTAAAATAGTGAATTCAAGAGAAATTTAACACAAATTTCTATAACACGTGCTAATAAAACTCAAGGATCAGCCTTAATGTAGAGAATTAGTTCATCAGATAGAATAAAATTCCAAAACAGTTCATAGTAATTTCAGTTGATATAAATATTTTTTTTTAGTTGAACAATATGGCTATCTGAGTTGATATTTTAAAGACAAGAAAGCAGTTTTTTCAGGAAAGCGTTTATGTGACACAATACTCAATGTTTCCATCTGATCAGTAGGACAAAGCGAGAGTAAAGAAAAATCATTACTGAAATTTATCTTCATTCTCTGAATGAATTTCTTAATAAATCTCATGAAACGGCCAGTTGAAAATGTCATTGACATTCTCTAAAGTAAGTCTCCAGAGTGCTATATTGCTAGGCCGATCTATATTGTGGGTAATATTGTTAATTTTTTCATTAGACCTGGCCCGTTTACTTCCCTCAAATCCCCAAAGCAACCATTCAACCAGGTGAACATTTCTGTTAACTGACACCTAAAGTCCTAAAGATGTCTCTGGAAATTTTAGCAGCTGGTAAAGAGGTGGTAAGCAGGCATTCTTACTGTCAATATTATCGATCTCTTCGGCAATTTGAAACTACCATTTCTATCTATTTCAGGGCATGGGTGTAGATTTGTTTGTGAAACTGAAGCTACTTGGGGATAATAAGCTAGGTATAGTTAAAGAAAGGGTATATTGTAATATTTCTGGTGGAAAAAAAAGCCAAGCTTCAAAGCGGGGATTTTATTTTCTTTAATGGAAAGCAAGAAAGAATCTTGGCATATGCGTTATTCAAGCCTCGAATATATTTAGCTGGTTAAAGTAAGATTCTATCATACTTCCCTAACTTCCAGGTAGGAGGCAATAAAAATTACCCCTAAATATTTCAGAGAGCAAGTCCTTCTTGTCTCGTTAGTGTACATTCAAAATTTGTCTCATGCTATCCAAGAATATAAAGAACAAAAAGAAAAGAACCCAAAGCTTTGAAGGTGCTGATGGGGCCCTGGCCTGAAGCATACCCAAGGTCATTGTAACCACTGACGAAGACTATAAATGTGTGAATGACTCACAGTACCATCTGCAACTGACAGGAATAAAGTCCAGGTCGAAAAATAAGATCAATGCTTGCACAAGAATGTTCACTGCAGCACTATTCACAATAGCTGAAAAGTAGAAACAGCCCATGTGTCTATCCACAGATGAGTGGGTCAACAAAATATGGTATACTCATACAATGGAATAGTCTTCAGTCATAAAGAGATAAGCCTAGAAAACATTATGTTGAGTGAAATGGGTCAGACACCAAAGGACAAGTATGGTACGAGCTCATTTATCACAGCTAGACTAGGCAAATGCACAGAGACAAAAGTTTATTAGAGCACTGTTAGCAGGAGCGGGACGGGGAAAAGGGGAGCTGTTGCTGAAGGCATACTGTTTCTATTAAGAGTGATGAAAAAAATTTGGAAATGAATAGTGGCGATGTTTTGTTGCACAAGACGGTGAGCATAATTGTCCTTAAATTGTACACATAAAATGGTTGAAATAGCAAACGTTTTGTTCTGTATTTCACCCCAATAGGAATTTTAAAAAGAAGACCATTGAAACAGTGTTAAGCCAATAAGCAGTGAATGAGCAGCAGGATCACATAATTAAAGTCTAGGGAGCTGGTTACCACCAGGAGCTACAGTCAAGTCAATGTTATATGCCTCACACGCACCCTTCTTATTTGGAAATAATAATCCTACACATTTTTACTGAGGGGTCTGGTCACAACTCTCACTTTCATATACATGTTTGTTTAAAGCAGCTTGATTTTAATGGCAATTGGTATAAGTTATATTAATTTAGCAATTTCACATTCATGATTTCATTTTGCCTTCCTTCTTGAAAACTCTATAACATGGGTATTAAACGTATGTTTCACAGAATAAGAAACTAAAGCTCCAAGAGGTTAAGTAATTACACATTGAGTAGTTATACTAATATTTTAGACTGGAAATATATTTTGAATAATTCTCCAATCCCTCCATTCTATTTAGGGTAACGAGTTTAATGATGATGTGATAGTCAGGTTCTCTTTCAGGTTCTCTGATTCTCAAGGTACCCCTCACTGAGGATGGGTCCAAATTAGCAGGAAGCAGGGAGGAGCCTTTTTCATTCTTTCCTTGACTGTGGATGGCATCTACAACCTTTCTGTTTTAGTGACTTATCATGGAGAATGCTCTGCTCTATCATTGTCAAATGAAGGATTTGGACCACATGAGTAGTTCTCAACCTTCATGTGCTCAGGAGTGTATTTCTTTCCTACCAATGTTTATTGATTGACCAAACCAATAGAAAACCCATTAACCTGTTGCCATCGAGTTGATTCTGACTCATATGTTTATTAAGTAATAGTGTTTCCCAATTCCAAGTTAATCAGTAAAATTTATAATTAAGTTAAAGTTACATATCATTAATCATTCCTTTGACTATTAAGACATTAAATATAGTTTTAGGCTTCCACTATCACTGTTGTGTGTTCCTGGGGAACTGCCAATTTAAGGCAGGGATCACTGGATTAGAAAAAGAGATGAAACTTTAAGCTTTGATGAAAACTCTGAAGTAAACTGGAATCGTTTGGATACTTTCCAAATGACTGGAGATGAACTTTAAATATTGCCACAAAAACTGATATTTTAGATCAATTTGTTCTTCTGGGCCAATTTTTTATGAAACAAGGAAACTGAGGCACAGAAATTAACTGACTTGCCTAAGATCAAAGAGGGCAAAACCAAAAGTAGAACTGACAAAGGAAATTCTCTGTTCAGGTTATACATCAAATCACATTGCCATGGGATCCACCTCCTTTTGGCCTCCATGAACACATGGGTTCAGGGGGAAATCTGAGTTCCACTAGTAATGGTGGAGATGCCAGGAGAATTTCTTTATTCACATATGTGAGCCTTTCTTTAAAAAAAAAAAAAAACGCATAATTTTGAGGAGTATTTTCAAGAAGAATGGATGTATGCCCAAGGAAAGTCACATACATTGCAGTGTTGTCTTGGGCCTGGCACATTATGAAAAAGACAAGACTTACGTTTTCTTTCCACAGATGGCACCTTGATACCAGTTCCTACAAGTGCTGAAGTATTTCTTTTTGGTGCCTAAAATCTGTTGAAGGGCACAGACGTTTGGGCTGGAGGGTAGAGAGAAGGAAAGAGAGTTAATGTCCTAAAGATGGCCAGTTCTTCATATCTACAGTCAGACTGTTACCAAAATAACATGTGGATTTGATTTTTAAAGATGTGATTTTAGCCTTGCACAAATCTGCTTCTTAATCCCATCTGCTGAATCACTGGGAAAACTAATCTGTGGAAGAGAGTGAGAGGGAAAGAGAAAAAATTTTATATCCCTGAAAGTAAACTCCAGTGTTATAAAAAGCTAACCGAATAGGAATATCCAAGCACCATTAAGATTTGTGTTCTTACTATATCTAAAGGGGCTAATCCTGCTCCTTTTTAAACCAGACTCTGCTTTTTAAACCAAATGTGCTCATTTTGGGGGTGAGAGTAGCCTTAAGGATCCCTGGGAGGTCAGAGGGCAAAAGAAGCAGCTTTACTTTGCTCAAAGAAGGGGATTCTGTAATCTAGAGAAGCAATCACTGGAGCCAGGGACTCCTAATGAGTGCTAAAATGAACTTTTAAGCACCGTGTCTGCACAAAGCAAAATTAAATTTCTGAATGAAAGTAATACATTAGAACACCCTCTGCCATGGTATTAAGTGTTTTTTCCCTTTTAAAGAGATGGTAGTCTTATTTCCACTGTAAGGGAAGGGAGCTTTTGAACGTTACAAAACTCCCTCTGAGACGTAGGATGAAGTGCCAAGACCCACTTCAAAAAAAAAAAATTATAAAAACTTGGTTATATTCACCTGATAACTATTTTAAAAAGCTAGGCTGTAGCTGAATTTATTCTATGAAATATGAATTGTTTTTTAATATTTTATGGGATGCAGAATTCAAAAGTGATTTAGATAAATTGTTTAAAAGAATTCAGAAAGCTAGTTACATTACCCATTACTCAATTTTTGGTTAATTTAAATGAAACAATACGCAAGTTTGTTTTAACAAGACATGAGATATTTGCAAACTGTTCACATTACCATAGCCTTAGGAAACAGATGTTTTAATTATGAAACCTCACTACAGATTTCTGGAAGGAAATAAAAGCACAAATAAACTGAATCATAACACAGAGCTCTGTTACATTTTGTTAATTAAATTAAAATGATTTAATCTTTCATAAAAAGCAAGAGTAACTGAACGTATTTGACAGTGATTCTTAAAGTTTAAAATACATGTACATCACAGAATACTCGTCTTATCCTTTTTCTTATTACTTCGTAATAAGTTAAAAAAAAAGAAACTCTGAGGTATACATGAAGAACTTTATGTATAACTGTACATATAACAAGTTGGGGGGGGAAGGTTTATAAAAACCAAACCATTGACTTACCCCTGTTCCCGACCCCTGATTCGGCTATGAGCCAAGATCTTGTCATAATGACCATTGGCATCTGCAGAGTTAAAAGCAAAGAGCAAGATTAGAGAAAATAAGGGTAAGAAAGGACACATCTTTTGCCTGTCCGTTGCACTCCGTCCACGAAGAGAACTGGCAGTGGGCTGCGGAGATCGCAGCGTTTATATATATGTCAGAGCTGTGGGAGGGAGCATTGTATCAACCTGGGACTCTGAACGCCCTCCAAAAAACATCAGCCACTTCAAGCTGCTAGCTAAAACCTGCTTGGGTTCGCTGTATTTACTCAACATATTAAGCCTCTTTCTTCTCAGTAGGAATAAAAATTTTCTTGTGGATTATATGAGTAAATTATTCACTGCAGGTTCATATTTTATTTTTATCCTTCTGTGATATAGACTTTTATGGAAAATGGTTTTAAAAAATATTGTGCAGTCTCACTTCAGGAGCAGTAGGAATAGACAGAATAACCTAGTCTACTTCTGGCAAGTTGCCTAGCTCTTGAAATGAAACAGAAAGGAGAAACATTTATGCTTTATTGTTTTTTCATTACATATTTCACAAGACGCTGAAAATCTGGGCAACATGTCTACTGACAATCACTGACAAAAGCAGCCCCTGTTGAAAACAAGTATTACTAATCTAAATGTAATAGATTAATTTAAGACAAATTTAAAAACAGGAGTACTGACAAAATTGCCTTTCTTCTCATTTTATCCAAGAGTAACGAAAGTCTCTTAAGGTTAAACTCTTCTGTCCTTAAAAAAAAAAATTTTTTTTTTTTTTTTTATACACACCCTCACCATTCCACGCATCGCATGTCTACTGCTCAGAAGCTTTGGAGAGAAGAAATCTGAATTTTGGAAATCATCAATAAACTGGAATGTAACCACAATCAGTCTTCTTGAATAGACAAGTTACACACTATCCTACAGTAAAAGTGCAATTCAGGTAAAGTTACAGCATACCAGTGTGTCACTGTAAGGGCACATCACGGTTGCTTCCTGCTGGGGATATGGCGAACATCCGCACATGGGCTTTCCACACTCTCCAACTGAAAGGGCTTTTATGGGAGGGTGGGCTGGGCCACAGAGGATTCAGGGTCAGAAGAGTTATGTTAAGCTGGCTGAAGGGTTTTTGCCTTGGAGCATTAAAATGATTCTCCAGCTTGCTGCCACTTTACAAAGGAAGTATATGATGAAATGACAAACTCTGAAATTTCATTTAGAATCCTCTTTTCAATTTGAAAATTTTGATATTTAAGTATAGAACGTGAAGAAGCTGTTCAAAGGAGAGCTGGAGAGAAAAAAAAAAATTTTTTTTTTTTTTTTGGAGAGAAGATGGCATAAAAGGAGAATTATTTTCCTTCCCTTGAGCCCTTGTGGAAAGAAGAGTATCAATCTACCATTTATAGTTCTCCGGATGCAATTATTCCAACTCCACCCGTATCACTCTGGTTGTCTATATATAACAGTTTTATATTATTTTTATGTTGGGCAAATGGTAGGTAGGTGGTCAGTAACTATCTACCAAATAGGATTGAAGGACTATTTTACGAATATAAAATACTCACTCAGAGGCACCTCAAAAATTATTAGTTCTACTTAATGTCAGTAAAGTAGCTATTAGAATATTCTTGATAACCTAGTTATATAAAAGTCTACGATTTTAGACTGGTTAGGCAATATAATGCAGATTACTTATGCTTAAGACATAATAATAGAATTTTCAAATTAGAGAAGAATAAATTAAACTCAAAATACAGAAATCTTTCCAACATCACCACTGTAAATAGTTATTCAAGTCTCTACTGGGATGCTCACTACTATTAATGCTACTATAAAAATTTTCATTTTAGATAGCTGCAACTGTTCCCAAGCTAAAATCTTCTCAAAACTAGTGGGTTTGATTAGAGTCAAAGGGATAAGGTATTGTTGTGTGCTAGTGAGTCTACTATGACTCATAGCGACCCTACGAACTGTCCCATAGGGTGTCCTAAGCTATAATCTTTATGAGAGCAGATCTCCAGGCTTTTCTCCCTCGGAGCTGCTGGGTGGGTTTCAATAGGTCTCTCCATTAGCAGCTGGGTGCTTAACCACTGCACCACCAAAGCACCCTTTGGGAAGAGATATAGGCTTGGATAATATGTAACAAGAGTAAAAAGAGAACTCTTTAACTTCGTGCAGAGCGTTAACATACAGACTGTGAGGATTGGGGTGAAGCCAGAATCAAGTTTCTTTCTATACTTCCTGCTTTGTCACCGGTGCCTGCAATAAATTGAATTTACTGATTAATTTAAAGACCAATTTTTTTTGACGTAGCTGTCCCTCGTGACCGTCATACTGTGACATTAAAATCAATGGCTTGCAGCCATCCTCACATCTTCAGTGATCTAAATGGATGAAGAGTCACAGGAAATGTAAAGTGAAGACAGAAACATCTCTCTATTTCAAAGGGTTACTTCTCCATTCTGACAAGCAATGCAATTTCACTTTTTGTAAAAGGCATTATACACGCTCACACAATAAAAAAGAGAGCTCTTAAATTTTTCTTTTCAGAATTTTAAATAATAAGAGATCTTAAATCTATCCTTGACCATCATATTTGTCTTCTTTTTAATTGTGCTTTAAGTGAACGTTTATAAATCTGCCTCTCATACAAAAATTTATACACACCTTGCTATGTCCCCCTAATGAGACAGCACATTCCTTCTCTCCACCCTGTACTCCCCATGTCCATTCAGCCAGCTTTTGTCCCCCTCTGCCTTCTCTTCTCCCCTCCAGACAGCAGCTGCCCACATAGTCTCATGGGTCTACTTGAGCCAAGAAGCTCATTCCTTACAAATATCATTTTCTATCTTATAGTCCAGCCCAATCCCTGTCTGAAGAGTTGGCTTTGGGAATGGTTCCAGTCTTGGGCTAACAGGAGGTCTGGGGACCATGACCTCCAGGGTCCTTCTAGTCTCAGTCAGACCATTAGGTCTGGTCTTTCTGCGAGAATTTGGGGTCTGCATCCCATTGCTTTTCTGCTCCATCAGGAATTCTTTGTTGCGTTCCCTGTCAGGACAGTCATCGGTTGTGGGTGGGCACCATCTAGTTCTTCTGGTCTCTTGCTGATGTCGTCTCTGATTCATGTGGCCCTTTCTGTCTCTTCGGCTCATAATTATCTTGTGTCTTCCGTGTTTTTCATTCTCCTTTGCTCCAGGTGGGTTGAGACCTATTGATGCATCTTAGAAGGGGTGTTTAACACCCCAGATGCCACTCACCAAAGTGGGATGCTGAATGTTTTCTTAATAGATTTAATTATGCCAATTGACTTAGATGTCTCCTGAAACCGTGGTCCCCAGACTCCCACCCCTGCTATTCTGGCCTTCGAAGCATTCGGTTTGTTCAGGAAACTTCTTTGCTTTTGGTTTAGTCCAGTTGTGCTGACCTCTCCTGTATTGTGTGTTGTCTTTCCCTTCACCTAAAGAAGTTCTTGTTACCTATTTAATTAGTGAATGCCCCTCTCCCTGCCTCCCTCCTCACCCTCGTAACCATCAAAGAATATTTTCTTCTCTGTTTAAACTATTTCTTGAGTTCTTAAAATAGTGGTCTCATACAATACTTGTCTTTTTGCAACTGACTAATTTCACTTTTTTTTTTTAATTTCACTCAGCATAATGCCTTCCAGATCCCCCCATGTTATGGGGTGTTTCACAGATTCATCATTGTTCTTTATTGATGAGTAGTATTCCATTTTGTGGAATATACCGTAATTTATTTATCCATTCATCCATTGATGGGCATCTTGGTTGCTTCCATCTTTTTGCAGTTATAAACAGTGCTGCAGTGAACATGGGTGTGCATACATCTGTTCGTGTAAAGGCTCTTTTTTCTTTAGGGTATATACCGAGGAGTGGGATTGCTGGATCATATAGTAGTTCTATTTCTAGCTTTTTAAGGAAGTGCCAAATCGATTTCCAAAGTGGTTGTACCATTTTACATTCTCACCAGCAGTGTATAAGTGTTCCAGTCTCTCCACAACCTCTCCAACATTTATCGTTTTGTGTTTTTTGGATTAATGCCAGCCTTGTTGGAGTGAGGTGGTATCTCACTGCAGTTTCGATTTGCATTTCTATAATGGCTAATGATCATGAGCATTTCCTCATGTATCTGTTAGCTGCCTGAATGTCTTCTTTGTCCATTTTTTAATCATTGTTATTGTTGAGTTTTTGCAGTATCATGTAGATTTTAGAGATCAGATGCTGATTGGAAATGTCATAGCTAAAAACTTCTTCCCAGTCTGTAGGTAATTTTTTTCTCTTTTGGTGAAGTCTTTGGATGAGCATAAGTGTTTGATTTTTAGGAGCTCCCAGTTATCTAGTTTCTCTTCTGGTGTTTCTGCATTCTTAGTAATGTTTTGTATACTGTTTATGACATGTATTAAGGCACCTAATGTTGTCCTTATATTTTCTTCCATGATCTTTATCATTTTAGACTTTATATTTAGGTCTTCGATCCATTTATGAGTTAGTTTTTGTGCATGGTGTGAGGTATGGGTCTTGTTTCTGAGCATCATATTTTGAAATGTAAGTGTAAGTTCCATGGAAGTCAACAAATGCTGGTCCTCAACAAATGTTTACAGTTAGAATTAGTAATTCCCTGAAGAAGAATCTTGAAAATGGCCACCAGAATGTACATATAAACTACATGTAAATATAGAGGCTGGAGAACATTACAGGGGAAGGAAAACTTTAGAGTAAACATAACAAAACTTTCATTAAGGATTTAACTGCTATGATTTTCAATCTTCCTCCAAACTGCTAGGGATCAGAGAATTGTGTGTCCTACCAATGGGCATGAAGCAATTTGAAACTAAAAAAGCTGAGGCAAGCCCAGAAATGTGGTATTGTCTTTTGAACAGTGGGAGAAAACTCAGGCAACTACTTTAGACAGTACCCTGGTCTTGGGGAAGCTCATAATTGAACCCTGACACATAGCTGACAGTTGGGGTCAGGGCAAGGGATGGAAAGAGTTCCAGAAAATGGAAAGGAAAGTTAAACCTTGGGAGGGACACAATTCTCCCCTTTCAGAGTACTGATCAAGGGTCAGCTTCCTCCCCCTTCCTGTCTCTCCCCACACAGGAGCCCTATTCTTCTGTTTCATGAAAAGACCCTGTCCGTGAGCTGGCCACACAATCCACCGATCCCTAACAAATTGGAGGAAGATTGAAATCCTAGCGATTAAGTCTGACATTCAGGGTTGCAAAGTTTGACCCAAAAATGTAAGACGTTAATGAAAAAAAAAAAAAAAAGATTTATTATGGCACCAGAGAAAAATAATGCACCTGAAAGACAGAGACATTCGTTTCCAGACATCAGAAGAATTTCCTGGCAGTTCGCAAGTTACCCAGCGGGTCTTTGCGGCAAGTGCCGTAGCCTCTGGAGACTGTGAAAAAAAAAAAAAAAGTCGGTGTAATATCATGCTACTGTCACCAGCTTTGAACTAACCTTAAACTTGCCCCGCAAGAGGTAGGGTTGGGCCTGGGACGTGGATTCAACAAACCTGTGTACTCAAGTCAAAAGCAATTTTAGAAAACCAGAATTTCCTGGGATAGGTTATTTTCACGTTATTTCTAAACCCCTACTTTTTAACATGTGGTCCCTGGGACCTTGAAAGCATTTTTTGAGAATCATTTTGCTTTACTATTGCCCTATTTATAGAATAGGAGTCCCTGGGTGGCGCAGTTAACCTGTCAGTTACTAACCAAAAGATTGGCAGTTACTACCCACACAGAAGCACCTCAAAAGAAAGGCCTGGTGATCTACTTTCAAAAGATCGCAGTCATTGAAAACCCTGTGGCCCACAGTTCCACTCTGACACACCTGGGATTGCTGTGAGTCAGAACTGACCTGATAGCAACTGGTTTGGTTTACCAATACCCAGACAAATACAGCCAATAGAACTTCTCGTAAAATATGATAAAGTCTTAAAGTCAATGTCATAGATTCCTGAAAGCAGCACTTATGTGATGAAGCACCTTGGTGAGGGTCCCAGCACTCCTCCCTGGGTATCTGGGTTACCAGGTTGTCAGCTGAAGTTCTGGCAATGACCCAGTGATCGCTGGTTCCTCTGAGATAGGGAATTGTTTTCTTAGAATTACTACGTTATGCTGAATTAAGCCAAAAGTATAAGGGATTGTTCACATTAAGCAAAAATTAAATTCTGTGATTTTGCCCTCTTTAAAATATACATATAACTAAAATACAACTGAACATCAATGGCAGACCAAAAGATAAAGAGGTCAAAGGGCAATATATAGGCTCCCACATTGCAAAAGCCTCCAGCAAAAGAAGCTCAGAGCCATTCTCCTGGCTGGTTCCAGTGGGCTTTCTGTGGCTACCTCCATAGTCTTCCCTGTGTGTTCTGGCCTAACATATTTATGATAATGAGGTAATATTCAGAGGAAAGGATGAGGAGCTCCCCAGAGCAAACCTTCAATGCTGTCTCTTTGATGTTAAGGGGCTTTAGAAGCTAGACAAAGGCTCTCTGTGTTAAGAGCAGGGTATATGCCATCTCCCCTACATAAATGTAGACCCCCATTTCTTTTGAAGGCCCGTCAGGTGGCAGGTCTCAAGATCGCATACTCAGGATGTATCTATCCACGTAGCTATTTGTCCCTTAGTTGGGTAGTTTGAAATTTAAAGCTGGGCGCCTATTAACAGGATTTTCTATTAGCAGGATTTACTCGCATTTCTCTGGAGACATCTAGTGGAGAAAGTGCAGCATAGCCTCTTCCCAAAAACATACCATCCATGACATTTTGATTAAAAAGATAATGAATATGAAATGATTGGAAACCCTGGTGGAGTAGTGGTTAAGTCCATGGCTGCTCAACCAAAAGGTCAGCAGTTCAAATCCACCAGGCGCTCCTTGGAAACTCTATGGGACAGTTCTACTCTGTCCTATAGGGTCACTATGAGTCGAAATCCACTTGACGGCAACGTGTTTATTTTGTTTTGTTTTGTGAAATGATTATGAAAAATTTCTTAGATATCTTAACACACATTTCAAAATGCTAAACAATTAAAGATGGATAACTGTCTCTATGTAAAGCCACTTAAAAAAGGTTCGAATTAGCCACAATAAAAAATGTAAAATCTGAATTAAAAAGTGAAACGTCCAGTTTTGCTTTTGAATGTATATGGCTGAAAAATGATTTGCTTTACTTTTTATCTGAGTTGTTTTGGGCTTTTGTTGTTGTTGTTGTTTGTTATATGCTGACGTAGAATAGTGACATGTGAATGAGAAATTGTGACTGAATTTTTCTCCATCAAAATAAGTATTTGAAATAATCACTTCAGCAGCCTACTTTCATGGTTACTCCCCTCATAATCACACACCCTTTATTTCTAACCTCTGATGCTCGTGACTGGTGACTCTGTGCCTTTCTTCTTCTCTGTCATTTGTGTCTGGATGAATTTGTTTCAGAGACAATTGTGTCTCTGAATTGTGTGAGAGGCAATTAAGAATCTAGTCATTATCCATAAATAACTCCCACCCATAAAAAACTTCCATCCCACCTCCTGTCTGTCAGTTTGTCATACTGTAGTGGCTTGTGTGTTGCTGTGATGCTGGAAGCTATGCCACCGGTATTTCAAGTACGAGCAGGGTCATCCATGGTGGACGAGTTTCAGTGGAGCTTCTAGACTAAGACAGACAAGGAAGAAGGACCTGGCAGTCTACATCTGAAAAAATTAGCCAGTGAAAACCTTATAAATACCAGTGCAACATTGTTGGATAAAGCCCTGGAAGATGAGCCCCTCAGGTTAGAAGACACTCAAAATACTACTGGGGAAGAGCTGCCTCCTCAAAGTAGAGCTGGCCTTAATGACGTGGATGGAGTCAAGCTTTCGGGACCTTCATTGCTGACATGTTATCAGGAGGGACCAGGTTACCAATGACATCTACTATCAGTTGACTGCAAGAAAAGGGATTGCCCTCATAACGTGGGTGAGCCTCATCCTATCAGCTGAAGGCCTTAAAAGGAAGAACTGAGATTTTCTGTAGAAGAATAAATCCTGCCTGAGCTTTCAGCCTGCAGGTCTGCTTTTACATTTTGAACTTACCAGTTTCCGTGATCACCCCATTTAATCCCTTAAAAAGATATAGATAAAGATATACAGATGGATACAGGTATGTAGATATATATCCTATTGTTACTCTGGAGAATCCTGACAAATACAATATGAGAATTACAAACGTGCAACTTTATATTTTTCCTCTTGTTTCCAGAGACACACATACTTTGGAGAAAGTGGAAATAGATGAGTCTTAAGGGGCCCAGGTCAAGTCTACGAGTGTGACCTCCCTAAGGACTTGGACGTCACAGTTTCCCAGGACACAATGAACAACAACAGAAAGGAAGGTGACCTGGTTAGAGGAAGCTCTGGGAGAAAACAAAACAAGAAACTACTCAAGTGGCCACAGACTAATTCTATGTTTCTTATTCAGAAAAAAAGAAGAAGAAAGAAAGAAGGCCTATAGTAGTTAAAAGAAACTTTGGTCTTTATATGAGAGAAAGATCTTTGATTCCTTGAATCTATTTTAAGCTTCATAGAGGCACGCTTACGGTTGTACATTATTGCCTCTATCAAATCATTTTCAGTTTAAATAAACTCTCAGGTATGCAGACATTGGTCAAAATAACAATAGCACATCTTCACTACAGTGGTTTAAACGTACATTATCACTGTTAGCAATTCACAAACAAGGTAATATGGACTAGGAAAACCATTACTTTGTGTGGGGGCTGTTAGTGCAGGTGCAATAAGAAACTTTCTTTAATAGTCAAGCAGTGTAAAAACATAGGAGTTGTAAAATAAATAACTCTTCAGTCTGAAAAAGCATTTTGGGAACTTCATTTTGAAACTGATTATGTCAATTTTTCAGTCACATTTAAACATCTATGGCATACATTTTTACCATGCTGCAGGTTTTTCTCCAATTTTGTTTTCTTTTCTTACAAGATTAACACCTAGAGGACAATTGAAAAGAATAAGCAACTCAGTTGTCCTGGTGGACCCATTTTGGACCTTTCTGCCTTGACAATAGCCCAGTTGAAGGGAGAGCGCTCAGTTAATTTATCCGGGTCTTCTCCTTAACTATTACTGCCTAACACACCCTGCCAAGCTTAGTGGCATAAAGTAGCAACCAACTTATTACACTGTCTGTGTGGGTCAGTGGTTCAGACAGTTCATAATGGCAATTGCATATAAGCTGTTCTGCTCCACGGTGGCTGAGGCTCAGCTGTGAGGAATGGTGGGTGATGCCCACGGCTGCCATCCGAAACACCTGGAACAGGAAAATCCACTTCTAAGATGACTTATTCACTCTCACTTCCACTACATCGTTAAGGATGACTGGAACAATCAGCCAGAGCACCTCCATGTGGCCTCTGTAGTATGGTGGCCTCAGAGTAGTTGAACATTTTACATGGCAGCTCAGTGATCCAGCAAACAAGGCGACCTATGCCCAGTCTTTTACCACCTAGCCTCAGAGGGCCCACAGTGATCTTCTGCCGAGTATGCTATTGGTTGAAATGGTCATAAGCCAGTCCAAATACAAGGGGAGGGGACATAGACTTCATCCCTTGACTGGATAATGATAAGAATATTTGTAGCCAAGTGGGATGACATTTAGACCCAGTGGCTCCTCGTAAACCTATAAATGCTTATGGAGTCCTCTAATCTATGGTTAAATTAGATACTGTATGTGGAAGTACTTTGATATCTGCCAAGTGCTTGCTATACATTTTATTCATTAAATCCATTTAAATTTATTTTAAGAAAACCATCAAGGTCCTACTAATGGTGCTCCATTTTTTTTTGTTTTCCTGGATTGTCCTCTCCTTTAAAATATTTCAGCTTGGATTAAGTACAGTGTAAGGTACTCATTTCACTGGTTAATTCTTTTCAGAAATAGGCTGCCGGGTCCTTCTTCCTAGTCTGTCTTAGTCTGGAAGCTCAGCTGAAATCTGTCCTCCATGAGTGACCCTGGTAATATCTGAATACAGGTGGCATAGCTTCCAGCTTCACAGCAACATGCAAGCCCCCACAGTATGACAATCTGACAGACATGTGGTGGTTAAGGTTTTCACTGGCTAATTCTTTTCAATCCATGCTAAGCAAATAATCTGAGACCCTGGACTGTATGAAGAAGAACAGGGCATCAGGATTGGAAAAAGACTCATTAACAACCTGCGTTATGCAGATGACACAACCTTGCTTGCTGAAAGTGAAGAGGACTTGAAACACTTACTAATGAATGTCAAAGACCACAGCCTTCAGTATGGATTATGCCTCAACATAAAGAAAATAAAAATCTTCACAACTGGACCGATAACCAACATCATGATAAATGGAGAAAAGATTGAAGTTGTCAAGGATTTCATTTTACTTGGATCCACAATCAACAGCCATGGAAGCAGCAGTCAAGAAATCAAAAGACACATTGCATTGGGCAAATCTGCTGCAAAGGACCTCCTTAAAGTGTTGAAAAGCAAAGATGTCACCTTGAAGACTGAGGTGAGCCTAACCCAAGCCGTGGTATTTAGAATCAAATTGTATCATATGCATAGGAAAGCTGGACAGTGAATAAGGAAGACTGAATAATTGATGCCTTTAAATTGTGGTATTGGTAAAGAATATTGACTATACCATGGACTGCCAAAAGAACAAAGAAATCTGTCTTGGAAGAAGTACAACCAGAATGCTCCTTAAGAGCAAGGATGGTGAGACTGCGTCTTACATACTTTGGACATGTTGTCAGGAGGGATCGATTCCTGGAAAAGAACATCATGCTTGCTAAAGTACAGGGTCAGTGGAAAAGAGAAAGACCTTCAATGAGATGGATTGACACAGTGGCTGCAACAATGGGCTCAAACACAACGATTGTAAGGATGGTGCAGGAACAGGCAGTGTTTCATTCTGTGGTACATAAGGTCGCTATGAGTCAGAACCGACTCGAAGGATGCTTTGAAATTTTGGAAAGGAAAAGACTTATAAGGATGAAAGAAACTTTAGAAAGTGTTTTGAAAATCAGGAACAGAATTCTAAACTGGATGACTTTAAAATTTGAACATCATATTGCAATTATGGAAACCCTGGTAGCATAGTGGTTAAGTGTTATGGCTGCTAACCAAAAGGTCAGCAGTTCACATCTACCAGGCACTCCTTGGAAACTCTATGGGGTAGTTCTACTTTGTCTTATAGGGCCACTATGAGTTGGAATCGACTCAACGGCAACAGGTTTGGTTTGGTTTTGGTTATTGCAGATTTAAATGCCTGACCTCTAGTGGTTGCAGCTAATTCTTGCAACTGTAAATTGTTAACATGTTTCTTAGAGACACTTCTTCAGCAAGGTAAAAGAGAAAGAAAAATAAACATTACGCAATGGCTGGATGAGAATGGCTATAGTATGTGAAATATTAGGATATAAGGAGATAAAAATAGTATACAGATTATGGGCCATAGGGTCACTATGAGTTGGAATCAACTCCATGGAACACAGCAACAACAACAAATACATTATGTGATTGTCTTGTGGTAACTTTATGAATATAGGTCCTCTCCCTCTCTCTGTCTCTATCTCTAGGTCTCCCTCCTCTTCTCCTCCGTTTTCTTCTCTCTCTCTTTTGCTCCTCACCTCCAATCTTTACATACGTAGGAAATACAACTTGGACAGATTAGAAAGCTGAATCTTCTAGGGAAGAGTGCTTTGGGATAAGGGTTACTGTGCATAAACTGTTGTTGCTGTTGTTGTTGTTACGTACCATCGAGTTAGCTCTGACTCATAGAGACCCTATGCACAACAGAATGAAACACTGCCTGGTCCTGAGCCACCCTTACAATCGTTGTTATGCTTGAGCTCATTGTTGCAGCCACTGTGTCAATCCACCTCGTTGAGAGTCTTCCTCTTTTCCACTGACCCTGTACTCTGCCAAGCATGATGTCCTTCTCCAGGGACTGATCCCTCCTGACAACATGCCCAAAGTATGTAAGATGCAGTCTTTCCACCCTTGCTTGTAAGGAGCATTCTGGTTGCACTCCTCCTAAGACAGATTTGTTCGTTCTTTTGACAGTCCATAGTATAGTCAATATTCTTCGCCAATGCCACAATTCAAAGGCCTCAATTGTTCTTCGATCTTCCTTATTCATTGTCCAGCTGTCACATGCATATGATGCGACTGAAAATACCCTGGCTTGGGTCAGGTGCACGTTAGTCTTCAGGGTGACACCTTTGCTCTTCAACACTTTATAGTGGTCCTTTGCAGCAGATTTACCCAATGCAATGTGTCGTTTGATTTCTTGACTGCTGCTTCCATGGCTGTTGATTGTGGATCCAAGTAAAATGAAATCCTTGACAACTTCAATCTTTTCTCTGTTTATAATGATGTTGCTCATTGGTTCAGTTGTGAGGATTTTTGTTTTCTTTATGCTGAGTTGCAATCCATACTGAAGGCTGTGGTCTTTGATCTTCATTAGTAAGTGCTTCAAGTCCTCTTCACTTTCAGCAAGCAAGGTTGTGTCATCTGTATAATGCAAGTTGTTAATGAGTCTTCCTCCAATCCTGATGCCCTGTTCTTCGTCGTATAGTCCAGCTTCTCGTATTATTTGCTCAGTGTTACAGATTAAATAGGTATGGTGAAAGAATACAACCCTGATGCACACCTTTCCTGACTTTAAAACAATCAGTATCCCCTTGTTCTGTCTGAACAACTGCCTCTTGATCTATGTAAAGGTTCCTCATGAGCACAATTAAGTGTTCTGGAATTCCCATTCTTCAGAATGTTATCCGTAATTTGTTATGATCCACACAGTCGAATTCCTTAGCATAGTCAATAAAACACAGGTAAACATCTTTCTGGTATTCTCTGCTTTCAGCCAGGATCCATCTGACATCAGCAATAATATCCCTGGTTCCACGTTCTTTTCTGAAACCGGCCTGAATTTCTGGCAGTTCCCTGCTGCAGCCATTTTTGAATGATCTTCAGCAAAATTTTGCTTGTGTGTGATATTAATGATATTCTTCTATAAATTCCACATCCGGTTGGATCACCTTTCTTAGGAACAGGCGTAAATATGAATCTCTTCCAGTCAGTTGGCCAGGAACTTCCATATTTCTTGGCATAGACGAGTGAGCACCTCTAGCGCTGCATCTGTTTGTTGAAACATCTCAATTGATATTCCATCAATTCCTGGAGCCTTGTTTTTCACTAATGTTTTCAGAGCAGCCTGGAATTCTTCCTTCAGTACCATCGGTTCCCGATCATATGCCACCTCTTGAAATGGTTGAAAATCGACTAATTCTTTTTGGTATAATGACTCTGTGTATTCTCTCCATCTTCTTTTGATGCTTCCTGTGTTGTTTAATGTTTTCCCCATAGAATCCTTCACTATTGCAACTCGAGTCTTGAATTTTTTCTTCCGTTCCTTCAGCTTGAGAAACACTGAGCGCTTTCTTCCCTTTTGGTTTTCCATCTCCAGGTCTTTGCACGTGTCATTATAATACTTTACTTTGTCTTCTCGAGCCTCCCTTTGAAATCTTCAGTTCAGTTCTTTTACTTCATCAATTCTTCCTTTTGCTTTAGCTGCCTGACGTTCAAGAGCAAGAGTCAGAGTCTCCTCTGACATCCATCTTGGTCTTTTCTTGCTTTCCTGTCTTTTCAATGACCTCTTGCTTTGTTCATGGATGATGTCCTTCCACAACTCGTCTGGTCTTCAGTCACTAGTGTTCAAGGCATCAAATCTATTCTTCAGGTGGTCACTAAATCCAGGTGGGATATACTCAAGGTCATATTTTGGCTCTCGTGGACTTGCTCTGATTTTCCTCAGTTTCAGCCTGAACTTGCATATGAGCAATTGATGGTCTGTTCCACAGTTGGCCCCTGGCCTTGTTGTGACTGATGATATTGAGCTTTTTCATCATCTCTTTCCACAGACGTTGTCAATTTGATTTTTCTGTGTTTCATCTGGGGAGGTCCATGTAGTCACCGTTTATGTTGGTGAAAAAAGGTATTCGCAATGAAGAAGTCATTGGTCTTGCGAAATTCTATCATTCGATCTCCAGCATTGTTTCTATCACCAAGGCCATATTTTCCAACTATTGATCCTTCTTCTTTGTTTCCAACTTTTGCATCCCAATCTCCAGTAATTATCAATGCATCTTGATTGCATGTTCGATCAATTTCAGACTGCAGCAGCTGATAAAAATCTTCTCTTTCTTCGTCTTTGGCCCTAGTGGTTGGTGCATATATTTGAATAATAGTCATATTAACTGGTCTTTCTTGTAGGTGTATGGATATTATCCTATCGCTGACAGGGTTGTACTTCAGGATAGATCTTGAAAAGTTCTTTTTGATGATGAATGCAACACCATTCCTCTTCAAGTTGTCATTCCCAACATAGTGGACTGTATGATTGTCTGATTCAAAATGACCAATTCCAGTCCATTTCAGCTCACTAATGCCTAGGATATCGATGTTTATGCATTCCATTTCATTTTTGACGATTTCCAATTTTCCTAGATTCATACTTCGTACATTCCAGTTTCCGATTATTAATGGATGTTTGCAGCTCTTTCTTCTCATTTTGAGTTGAGCCACATCAGCAAATGAAGGTTCCAAAAGCTCTACTCCATCCATGTCATTAAATTCAACTCTACTTTGAGGAGGCAGCTCTTCCCCAGTCATCTTTTGAGTGACTTCTAACCTAGGGGGCTCATCTTCCAGCACTATATCAAACAATGTTCCCCTGCTATTTGTAAGGTTTTCACTGGCTAATGCTTTTCAAAGTAGAGTGTCGGGTCCTTCTTCCTATTCTGTCTTATTCTGGAAGCTCAGCTGAAACCTGTCTTCCATGGGAGACCCTGCTGGTATCTGAATATTGGTGGCATACCTTCCAGCATTGCAGCAACATGAATGCCCCCACACTATGAGAAACTGACAGGCACGTGGGGGATAAATAAACTAGGGACCTAGAAATCACAAAAATATTGACTAAATGATAAGATTGTGGTAGAGGTAATAGCAGTGATGGTGGTTATGATGGTAAAAGTATTCACAGAATCAGCAAGAGCTGACAAAATTGATCACTTTCTGTATGTCAGATACTGCACTAAGTGCTTATGCATTATCTTATTTAATCCTTGCAACAACTTATGAAATAAGACTTTTATCCTTTCATTAATAGGTGAGAACACTAGGAAGAATAGGTAACTTACCTAAGATTATGCATCTAAAAGAACAAATCAAACCCATTGCTGACTACTAGCGACCCTGTAGGACAGAGTAGAACTGCCCTGTAGGGTTTCCAAGGAGTGGCTGGTGGATTTAAACTGCTGACTTTTTGGTTAGCGGCCAAGCTGTTAAACACTGCACCACCAGGGCCCCAGAAGATTATGGGTCTAGTAACTGATAAACCAGGATTCATACTCTGCCTAATCCAGAGGCAATATATTTGTTGATCATCCCATTATTAAATTTTCAGTCTTTAAATATTTATTAACTAATTCATTAGTTTAAGAACATACTGTAGAGAGTTTCATATACTAGACATCGCATAGCCTAACCATCAAATACTAGAATCCTAGTCTTGGCTTTGTTTTTGATAGAATCCAGTATCTTTATTCTAGCATTTGTGATTGCGGTGCAGTGGATCACTCTCATATGGCTTTTCTCGCTATGTTCTTGTAACTTCCACCAAATGGGATTAAAATGATTGGGTACCCATTGCCATGGAGTCAATTCTGACTCATAGTGAGACTATACAAACAAGGTAATTTTGGCTCACCAAGGGTATTGAATAGCTTGTTAAAATGCAAATAAGCTCATGGTACCCATGTGGGGGTGGGTCGACGTGAATAAGATATATAGAACACCAACAAGGAAATTGATCAGTTTTGCCATACTGCTAGGCTTAAAATGAGCCATCCCACTTCTGGCCAACTTGGTGCCATAGACAGAAGCACCATGACGTTCCTCCACAGCAAAGACACCCAAAACTAAGCAAAACAGAGACAAACATCAGTCCTGGAACCCAAAGGGTCAAATGAAGAGATAAAGAACTCAGTCAAGCACCAAATGGAATAAGAAACTGACAAAAAAGAGAGAGAAAACAGAGGAGAGATATGTGCAGAGGTCCCCTATCATCTAATGCAGCACGAAATTGCCATCTTGGACTCCTGTCAGAGACTGGCAGACAGGGTGCACAGGAGAGCAGTTTCATGGAGCTTCCAGCGGGAAACAGAGAACCTGGTAACCAGCAATACATGTTTTCCCACCCCCCATCATCTCCCGCTGCTTTACCTCCGTGCTTCCTGGCTGGCGGTGGTGGCTCAGCTGGCTGGGAGGTGCTGCTTGGATTTGCCCCAACCATGTAAGAGATTGGTGGACAGGGAGTACAGGAAAGCATCTTCATGAAGATCCCAGCAGGAGACAGAGCACCCGGCAAACAGTGATGTACACTTTCCTAGACCCCACACTTCTCCCCCCTCCAACTTCGGCCTTCTTTGCTTCCCACCAGCTGCAGTCTCTTGGCCCAGGGTCACTTGGATTCACCTCACCCATACTGAGTGCCATTTTTCTGTTGCTGGTGTTGTTTCTTCTATTTCTTTTGGTTTCCTACGTGCCTCCCACCATCTCCCCCTACTTTCTCTCAAACACCTGGGCCTGTGTGCCATCTTTCCTTACTCTTGAAAGGCTGAGAAGCAACAATCAACTGTGGGACCACTGCCCTGGCCCACAACACCACACTGATGGGATCCCCAAGGCTTTTTTTTTTTTTTTTTGCTTTGTTTTGTTTTGGTTTGCTCTGTTTTGTTTTGTTTGTGTGTTTGTTTTCTTTTTCTTTTCATGGCTTGGGAACCCCTTCTAGCCAGGGTGAACTGCACACCTTAGGAGCCACTCCTCCAATCTGTGCAGCTGCATAGGTGGGATTCCGGGGGGATTTCTTCTTCTTCTTTTTTTTTTTTCTCTTTTCCCCTTTTTGTCTTTCTTCATTTCTCAGTTCTTGCCTCTCTATACTTCTTTTCTTGTCTCCTGAATACCTGGCACTGTGTGATATCTACACCCCCTCTAGCCATGCTATTTTGCGCAACCTGGAAGCCACCTCCCTGGTTTTGCAGCCTCACCAGTGGGAGCACTGGGGGCTTTTCTTTCTTTCTTCCAAATTTTTACTAGTAATTTTTTCCTCCCCCCCCCTTTTTTCTTTTAGTTTTTCTCCATTTCTCAGTTTCTCATCTGTCCACTCCAGTGGTAAGCTCCCTTAGAATTCTTTTTGTGTGTGTTTGTTTCTTTGTTTTTGGCTCCTGTTTGTCTCTCCTCTTCCCCATACCCATATTAGCTCCACACGTAACAACCTCCCACCTCCTTTTGCACAGACATGGCTAACTGGAACCTGAGTGGCACTGATTCCTGGCCCACTCTGTCAGCCCCAGTACATGCCACAAACAACCTATCACACCTCCTCCCCTTCAGCTGGACCTGCTCTGCTGCATCTTAGCTAAACAACTGGCCATGCCCACTGGGCAAGTATTTGAAAAGTATAACGACCAAAGAAAAGTAAACAACAAAGAACATACAACCTACCTGCTCAGACATAACCAAATAAAACAAAAAAGCAGGATGAAACAAACAGGTTTACAATCAATAAACAAAGAAAATAACTACTAAATTTTCTGAAGACAGCAGATAATGTCAAAACATATTAAAAAACAGGACAAGATGGTTCCAGTAGGCACCCAAAATAAAACATCAGATAACTTTCCAGTAGAAGAAAAGGCACTAGAACTACCTGATAGGTCATTGAAATGTCTGATATTCATAGCTATCCAATAACTGAAGCAAAAAGCCAGCCAAAATGAGGGAAAAAAAGACAAATTAATGGAAAAGACAGACAAATTCATGGAAATTACACACCAAAAAATGGAAGAATTCAGGAAAATAATACAGGAGCAAATGCCAAAATAAATTCGCAACTAGACATCATACAAAAACAACAATTAGAAATCCAAAAGATAAACAACGAGATTTCATAAATGGACAGTGTCATAGAAGGGCTGAGGAGCAGGTTCGAAATGATGGAAGACAGGATCAGCGAAATTGAAGACAAACACTTGTATACAACTCTGTTTGAGGAAAACTCTGAAAAAGAATTAAACCCTGAACATTACCTGGGATACAATCAAAAGCGAAAATTTATGAGTAATCGGAATTCCAGGACAGGGGGAAAAACGGAAAACACAGAAAGAATCATTGAAGAATTGCTGACAGAAAACTTCCCTAAAATCATGAAAGATGAAAAGCTGATCATCCAAGAAGCTCAACGAACCCCATATAGGATAGGAACCAAAAGAAAGTCACCAAGACATGTCATAATCACACGAGCTAAAACCAAAGACAAAGAAAAAATTCTCAGGACAGCTTGAGAAATGCAGAAAGTCACATACAGAGGAGAGGCACAATAAGACTACGCTCTGATTATTTGGTAGAAACCAAGAAGGCAAGAAAGAAATGGAATGACTTATATAAAACCTTGAAAGAAAAAAAATTGCTGAACAAGAATAATATATCCTGTAAAACTCTCATTCAAATATGATGGTGAAATTAGGACATTTCCAGACAAATAGAAATTAAGGGAATATGTAAAAACCAAAACAAACATACAAGAATTTTAAAGGGAGTTTAGGGTGCAAGATTGTACCAGCCAGATATCAACCTAGGAAACAAACTCTCAAGGACTACTCAAAAACAAAAGAATTACAACAGGGAAGCAGAGAGGTTAATCTGTAAATGACAACAATGTCAGAACAATAAAAGAAGGAATGAATGGTGAAGGTGTAGAAATTTCTAATGGAGAGGAAGGTAAGGGGATACCAAGTAATAACAGACTGGTTCAAACCTAGGAAGATCAGCGTAAATTTCAAGGTAACCACAAAGAAAATTAGCAAACCTACTCATCAAAATAAAGAAGAAAAATATGAAGACTCAATAAAAACAAAGTCCAGAAAACAAAAGAAATATACAAACAAAAGGCATTCATGAGAGTAAAATAAACAATGAAAATGTCAGCACCACAAAAAAAAGCACTACGAAATGACAGCAATAAACTCACACCTATCAATAACTACACTGAATGTAAATGGCCTAAATGCATTCATAAAGAGACAGAGTGACATAATGGATTAAAAAAACAGGACCCATCAATATACTTTCTACAAGAGACACCTTAGAAACAAAGACGTAAATTTATTAAAAATCAAAAGATGAAAAATATATATCAAGCAAATAACTACCAAAAAAGAGCAGGAGTGGCAATATTAATTTCAGATAAAACAGATTTTAAATCAAAATCCACCATAAAAGACAAAGAAGGGCACTATATACTGATTAAAGAGATGATCAACCATGAAGACTCAACCATGTTAAACACCTATGTCCCCAACGACAGGGCTCCAAAATACAGAAAACAAACTCAGCATGAAAGAGTGGAATTGATAGTTCCACAATAATAGTAGGTGACTTCAACACACTACTCTTGGTAAAGGACAGAACATCTAGAAAGAAACTCAACAAAGACACAGAAGAGTTAAGGGGCACAATCAGCCAACATGACCTCACAGAATATATAGAACACTCCACCCAACAGCTGCAAGGTATGTATCCTTTTCCAATATATATGGAACATTCTCCAGAATAGACCACATCCTAGGCCACAGAGCAACCCTCAACAAAATCCAAAACATTGAGATAAAACAAAGTATCTTGTCTGACCACATAACACCCCCAAAAAAACCCAGTGCCGTCGAGTAGATTCCAACTCGTAGCGACCCTATGGGACAGAGTAGAACTGCCCAATAGAGTTTCCACAACACCATCAAAGTAGAAAGTAACAACAGGAAGAGAAAGGAAAAAAATTAATTACATGGAAACTGAATAACTACCTGCTTAAAAAACCCTGGGTAATAGGAGAAATCAGAGATGGAATAAAAAAATTCCTAGTATCAGAGGAGGAGCCAAGATGGCGGAATAGACAGACGCTTCCAGTGAGCCCTCTTTACAACAAAGACCCGAAAAACAAGTGAAACGAGTATATTTGTGACAAGCTAGGAGCCCTGAGGATCAAAGGCAAGCTTAGACAACAAACTGAGGGGCAGGGGAAGGAAGAGACTGTTCAGAGGCAGAGAGGAGTTACCGGACCTGAATCGCAGGGAGCCCTCAGGCACCATTTCCAGAGCGGTGGTGGTGGCGGTGGTAGCGGTGGCAGCGGTGGCGGTGGTGGCAGCTGAATGGTACTAGCGTTCGGACACAGTTTCCTCAGGGAGAAGCAGCCAGCTACACAGCCCACTCTCACCTCCAGAACCTGAGGAGAATGGCACTCTCAGCAAAATTAAGTGCGTGCGTATATTTTACTGTGCCCCCAACCCGAAGCCAGGCTCAGCGCCTCAATCCCTGGGCCTGAGATAGACTGTGGTGAGCACCTAGAGCCATCCTCCCAGCCTTGGGGAAGAAAAAATTTGCAACTGGGGGGAAAAGATAATTTGCTACCTCCATTAACTGGGGGAGCTCAGGACAGAATCGGCTCCTGTCCAGGCATAAACCGTCCACGGAACTTAAGCACTTTCCCTTCTGCACGGACCTGTGTGGGCCTATTTCGGGACAATAGGCCTTTGTTGGCACACTCCAACCATTTCAGCTGTGCGGTGGAGAGGTGGGTGTCTGATGTTCGACATTTCTTTGCCTATTAAACAAGGTCCTCACCTACCCACATCAGGGACCAAAGCACTGGAAGCTCCACCCAGGTCACCCAGTCACCTGAAACAGGGGTCCAGAGAAAACTGGTACCTCCCAGTCCTTACAACCAAAAACTTTGGGTGCCCATGGTCCCTCTGCAGAACCCACCCACAAGCATGCTCTAGGGAATAGAGACACATTTTCCTCAGACACACTTGGGGCTAGGTTCTCAGTCCCCTGCCCTGTTCAGAGCGTGATCCCCTGCTGCAATCAGATACTGGTATATACACCAATCACCCCTGCCCCTCCAAGACCGTAGGACAGAGCCTGTACCACACACTTGATGATCACCTACCTGGAAACCTGAGCTGAATTCATACAAGAAAACTGAGTGGACTCCCAGACCGACATACCTCATAACAGCTCTAGACAGCTGGGAACACAACACCAGAGCTCCAAAGGCAAAAACAATCAAGCTAGCTCATTCAAGTAGCCCATAGGGGTATACCAAAACAAAATAAAGCAAGCAGCTACAACACAGTAAGCAAGCATAAATGAATACAATAACTTAGAGATGGCTCAGAGAAAACAGTCAATATTAAGTCACATAAAGAAACAGACCATGATCACTTCAACAAGCTCTCAAAACAAAGAACCCAGGGACCCTCCAGATGAAAGTGCATTCCTGGAATTACCAGGTGCAGAATACAAAATTTCAATATACAGAACCCTTCAAGACATCAGGAAGGAAATGAGGCAATATGCAGAACAAGCCAAGGAACACACAGATAAAGCAACCGAAGAAATTAGAAAGATTATTCAGGAACATAATGAAAAGTTTAATAAGCTGGAAAAATCCACAGACAGACAGCAATGAGAAATTCAGAAGATTAACAATAAAATTACAGAATTAGACAACTCAGTAGAAAGTCAGAGGAGCAGAAGTGAGCAAGTAGAAGCTAGAATTTCTGAACTCGAAGATAAATCACTTGGCACTAATATATTTGTAGAAAAATCAGATAAAAAAATTTAAAAAAATGAAGAAAGCTTAAGAATCATGTGGGATTCTAACGAGAAAAATAACCTACGAGTGATTGGAGTACCAGAACAGGGAGGGATAACAGAAAACACAGAAAAAATTGTTGAGGATTTGTTGTCAGAAAACTTCCCTGATATTGTGAAAGATGAGAAGATATCTATACAAGATGCTCATCGAACTCCACATACGGTAGATCTTAAAAGAAAGTCACCAAGACATATTATAATCAAATTACCAAAACCACAGATAAAGAGAGAATTATAAGATCAGTGAGGGATAAACGAAAAGTCACCTACAAAGGAGAGCTAATAAGAATGAGCCTGGACTACTCGACAGAAACCATGCAGGGAAGAAGGCAATGGGATGACATACTTAAAAAATTGAAGGAAAAAAATTGCCTGCCAAAAATCATATATCCATCAAAACTGTCTCTTAAATATGAAGGTGAAATTACAATATTTCCAGAAAAACACAAGTTTAGGGAATTTGTAAAAACCAAACCAAAGCTACAGGAAATACCAAAGGGAGTTCTTTGGTTAGAAAATCAATAATATCAGGTATCAACCCAAGACTAGAACACTGGGCAGAGCAACCAGAACTCAATCCAGACAGGGAAATCGAAAAACACAAAGCAAGATTAAAAAAAAAAAAAAAAAGCCCAAAACAGGGTAAAGGAGACACTACTATATAAAAGAAGGCAACATTAAAAAAATTAAGAGGGACTAAGAAATGTAATCATATACCTTCCACATGGACAGGGAGATACGGCGGTACAAAGAAATAAAAGTTAGTTTTAAATTTAGAAAAATAGGGGTAAATAATAAGGTAACCACAAAGGAGACAAACTATCCTACTCATCAAAATAAAATACAAGGGAAAAACAGAGATTCAGCAGAAACAAAACCAACAACAAATATGAGGAAAAGACAATATATAAAGAATCTACTCACCACATAAAATCAAGTGGGAAAAAGAAACTGCCAACACACAAAAAAAAAAAACATCAAAACGATAGCACTAAATTCATACCTATTCATAACTACCCTGAATGTAAATGGACTAAATGCACCAATAAAGAGATGGAGAGTGGCAGAAAGGATTAAAAAACAGGATCCATCTATAAGGTGCCTACAAGAGAAACACCTTAGACTTAGAGACACAAACAAACTAAAACTCAAAGGATGGAAAAAAATATATCAAGCAAACAACAATCAAAAAAGAGCAGGAGTGGCAATATTAACTTCGGACAAAGCAGACTTTAAACATAAATCCATCTTAAAGGATAAGGAAGGACACTATAAAATGATTAAAGGGACAATACACCAAGAAGATATAACCATATTAAATATTTATGCACCCAATGACAGGGCTGCAAGATACATAAAACAAACCCTATCAGCATTGAAAAGTGAGATAGACAGCTCCACAATAACAGTAGGAGACTTCAACACACCAATTTCGGTGAGGGACAGGACATCCAGAAAGAAGCTCAATAAAGACACGGAAGATCTAAATGCCACAATCAACCAACTTGACCTCGTAGACATACACAGAACACTCCACACAACAACAACTGACTATACTTTCTTTTCTAGTGCACATGGAACATTCTCTAGAATAGACCACATACTAGGTCATAAAGCAAGCCTTAGCAGAATCCAAAACATTGAAATATTACAAAGCATCTCCACTGACCATAAGGCCATAAAAGTGGAAATCAATAACAGGAAAAGCAGGGAAAAGAAATCAAACACTTGGAAACTGAACAATACCCTGCTCAAAGAAGACTGGATTATAGAAGACATTAAGGATGGAATAAAGAAATTCAAAGAATCCAATAAGAACGAAAACTCTTCCTATCAGAACCTTTGGGACACAGCAAAAGCAATGCTCAGAGGCCAATTTATAACAATAAATGCACACATCCAAAAAGAAGAAAGGGCCAAAATTAAAGAATTATCCCTACAACTTGAACAAATAGAAAGAGAGCAACAAAAGAGACCCACAGGCACCGGAAGAAAACAAATAATAAAAATTAGAGCTGAACTAAATGAAATAGAAAACAGAAAAACATTTGAAAGAATTAACAAGACCAAAGCTGGTTTTTTGAAAAATAAAAAAAAATTGATAAACCACTGACCAAACTGACAAAAGAAAAACAGGAGAAGAAGGAAATAACCAAATAAGAAATGAGATGGGCGATATTACAACAGACCCAACTGAAATTAAAAGAATCATATCAGATTACAATGAAAAACTATACTCAAACAAATTTAAAAACCTAGAAGAAATGAATGAATTCCTAGAAACACACTACCTACCTAAACTAACACAAACAGAGGTAGAACAACTAAACAGGCCCATAACAAAAGAAGACATTGAAAAGGTAATCAAAAAACTCCCAACAAAAAAAGCCCTGGTCCGGACAGCTTCACTGCAGAGTTCTACCAAACTTTCAGAGAAGAGTTAACACCACTCCTACTAAAGGTATTTCAAAGCATAGAAAAGGATGGAATGCTACCAAACTCATTCTATGAAGCCACCATATCCCTGATACCAAACGAGGTAAAGACACCACAAGAAAAGAAAATTATAGACTTATATCCCTCACGAATGTAGATGCAAAAATCCTCAAAAAAATTCTAGCCAATAGAATTCAACAACATAAAAACAATTAATGTAATCCACCACATAAATAAACCAAAAGACAAGAATCACATGATTTTATCAATTGATGCAGAAAAGGCATTTGACAAAGTTCAACACTCTTTTATGATAAAAACTCTCAGGAGAATTGGCATAGAAGGAAAATTCCTCAACATAATAAAGGGCATTTATACAAAACCAACAGCCAACGTCACCCTAAATGGAGAGAGCCTGAAAGCATTCCCGCTGAGATCAGGAACCAGACAAGGATACCCTTTATCACCACTCTTATTCAACATTGTGCTGGAAGTCCTCGCCAGAGCAATTAGGATAGACAAAGAAATAAAGGGCACCCAGATTGGCAAGGAAGAAGTAAAAGTATCTCTATTTGCAGATGACATGATCTTATACACAGAAAACCCTAAGAAATCCTCCAGAAAACTACTGAAACTAATAGAGGAGTTCAGCAGAGTATCGGGATACAAGATAATTATACAAAAATCAGTTGGATTCCTTAAAAAAAAAAAAATCAGTTGGATTCCTCTACACCAACAAAAAGAACATCGAAGAGGAAATCACCAAATCAATGCCATTTACAGTAGCCCCCAAGGAGATAAAATACTTAGGAATAAATCTTACCAGAGATGTAAAAGACTTATACAAAGAAAACTACACTACACTTCTGCAAGAAACCAAAACAGACTTACATAAGTGGAAGAATATACCTTGCTCGTGGATAGGAAGACTTAACATAAAAATGTCTATTCTACCAAAAGTGATCTATACATTTAATACAATTCTGATCCAAATCCCAACGACATTCTTTAATGAGATGGAGGAACAAATCACCAACTTCATATGGAAGGGAAAAGGCCCCAGATAAATAAGGCATTATTGAAAAAGAAGAACAAAGTGGGAGGCCTTACTTTACCTGATTTTAGAACCTATTATACTGCTACAGTAGTCAAAACAGACTGGTACTGGTGCAACAACAGATACATGGACCAATGGAACAGAACTGAGAATCCAGACATAAATCCATCCACATATGAGAGGTTGATATTTGACAAAGGCCCCAAAATGGTTAAATAGGGAAAAGAAAGTCTTTTTAACAAATGGTGCTGGCATAACTGCATATCCATCTGCAAAAAAAATGAAACAAGACCCATGCCTCACTCCATGCACAAAAACTAACTCAAAATGGATCAAAGACCTAAATATAAAATCTAAAATGATAAAGATCATGGAAGAAAAAATAGGGACAACGTTAGGAGCCCTAATACATGGCATAAACAGTATACAAAACTTTATAAAGAATGTCGAAGAAAAACTGGATAACTGTGAGCTCCTAAAAATCAAGCACTTATGCTCATCCAAAGACTTCACCAAAAGAGTAAAAAGATTACCTACAGACTGGGAAAAAGTTTTTAGCTATGACATTTCTGATCAGCGCCTGATCTCTAAAATCTACATGATACTGCAAAAACTCAACAGCAAAGAGACAAATAAAAACCCAATTAAAAAACGGGCAAAAGGTATGAATAAACCCTTCACTAAAGAAGACATTCAGGTAGCTAACAGATATATGAGGAAATGTTCACAATCATTAGCTATTACAGAAATATAGATCAAAACTACAGTGAGATTTCATCTCACTCCAACAAAAAAAAAAATAATAATTTTTTTTTTCAAGGCTGGCATTAATCCAAAAAACACAAAATGGTAAATGTTGGAGAGGCTGTGGAGAGAATGGAAAACTTCTACACTACTGGTGCGAAGTCAAATGGTACAACCACTTTGGAAATCAATTTGGCGCTTCCTTAAAAAGCTAGAAATGGAACTACCATACAATCCAGCAATCCCACTCCTTGGAATATATCCTAGAGAAATAAGAGCCTTTACACGAACAGATATATGCACACCCATGTTCATTGCAGCACTGTTTACAATAGCAAGAAGCTGGAAGCAACCAAGGTGCCCATCAACGGATGAATGGATAAATAAATTATGGTATATTCACACAATGGAATACTACGCATCAATAAAGAACAGTGAGGAAACTGGGAAACATTTCATAACATGGAGGAATCTGGAAGGCATTATGCTTAGTGAAATTAGTCAGTTGCTAAAAGACAAATAATGGATAAGACCACTATTATAAGAACTTGAGAAATAGTTTAACCTGAGAAGAAAACATTCTTTTGTGCTTACGAGAGGGGGGAGGGAGGGAGAGTAGGAGAGGGGTATTCACTGATTAGATAGTAGATAAGAACTACTTTAGGTGAAGGGAAAGACAGCATGCAATACAGCGGAGGTCAACACAATTGAACTAAACAAAAAGCAAAGAAGTTTCCTGAATAAACTGAATGCTTCAAAGGCCAGCGTAGCAGGGGCAGGGGACTGGGGACCACAGTTTCAGGGGCCATCTATGTCAATCGGCATAATAAAATCTATTAAGGAAACATTCTGCATCCCACTTTGAAGAGTGGGGTCTGGGGTTTTAAACACTAGCAAGCAGCCATCTAAGATGCATCAATTGGTCTCATCCCACCTGGATCAAAGGAGAATGAAGAACACCAAGGACACAAGGCGATTATGAGCCCAAGAGATAGAAAGGGCCACATGAACCAGAGACTACATCATCCTGAGACCAGAAGAACTAGATGGTGCCTGGCTACAACTGATGACTGCCCTGACAGGGAACACAACAGAGAACACCTGAGGGAGCAGGAGAGCAGTGGGACGCAGACCACAAATTCTCATAAAAGCAGACTTAATGGTCTGACTGAGGCTAGAAAGACCCCGGTGGTCATGGCCCCCAGACCTTCTGTTGGCCCAGGACAGGAACTATTCCTGAAGCTAACTCTTCAGGCATGGATTGGACTGGACAATGGGTTGGATAGTGATGCTGGTGAGGAGTGACCTTCTTGGATCAGGTAGAGACTTTTGACTATGTTGGCGTCTCCTGCCTGGAGGGGAGATGAGAGGGTGGAGGGGGTTAGACGTTGACAAAATGGACACAAAAAGAGAGAGTGGAGGGAGGGAGCAGCCTGTCTTATTAGGGGGAGAGTAATTGGGAGTGTCTAGTAAGGTGTATATGGGTTTTTGTGTGAGAGACTGACTTGATTTGTAAAGTTTCACTTAAAGCAGAATAAAAATCATAAAAAATAAAAAATTCCTAGAATCAAACAAGAATGTAAACACATCATACAAAAACCTATGGGACACAGCAAAGGCAGTGCTTAGAGGTCAATTTATAGCAACAGATGCACACATCAAAAAGAAGAAAGGGACAAAATCAAAACATTAGTTACACAACTTGAACATTTAGAAAGGCAACAACTACAGAAGCCGACAGCCACCAAATAAAAGAAAAAAGAAAGATCAGAGCAGAAATAAATGAAATAGAGAATAGAAAACCTATAGAATCGACAAAAGCAAAAGTTGGTTCTTTAAAAGGATCAACAAAATCAACAAACCACTGGCCAAACTGACAAAAGAAAAACACAAGAGGACACAAATAATCCAAATAAGAAATGAAATGGGGGACCTTACAACAGACCCATCTGAAATAAAAAGGATCATAACACATTATTATGAAAAGCTATGCTCCAACAAGTTTGAAAACCTAGAGGAAATGGGCAAATTTCTAGAAACTCACTGCCTATCCAAACTAACACAAAATGATGTTGAAAATCTGAACAGACTAAATCTGAACAGTGTTTAAAGGTAATTTAAACACTACCAAGAAATAAAACCCTGACCCAGATGGCTTTACTGGAGAATTCTATGAAATATTCAGAGAAGAACTTATGCCAGTAGTACTCAAACTATTTCAGAGCACAGAAAAGGAAACGATACTTCTGAATTCATTCTATGAAGCCAGCATAACCCTGATACCAGAAGAAGACACCACAAAAAAAGAAAATTATTGACCAATATCTCTCATGAATATAGGTGCAATCTAACCGATAGAATTCAGCATCATATCAAAAAAATAATATACCATGACCAAGTAGGATTCATACGAGACATGCAAGGACAGTTTAACATTAGAAAATCAATCAACATAAACCACCACATAAATAAAAGGAAAGAAAAGAATCATATGATCATCTCAATTGATACAGAAAAGGCATTCAACAAAATCCAACACCCATTCCTGATAAAAACTCTCAATAAAATAGGTATAGAAGGGAAATTTCTCAGCATAATAAAGGGCATCTATGCAAAACCAATGGCTAACATCTTTCTCAATAGAAAGAGGCTGAAAATATTCCCCCTGAGAACAGGAAAAATACAAGGATGCTCTTTATCACCACTCCTATTTAACATTGTACTGGAAGTCATAGCTAGAGCAATAGGCAAGAAACAGAAATAAAGGGCTTCCAAATGAAGAATTTATTTTTTTTATTTGTGGATGATATGATAGTATACATAGAAAACCCAAAAGGCTCCACAAGAAAACTACTCGAACTAATAGATTCAGCAGAGAAGTAGGATACAAGATAAACATACAAAAATCAGTTGGATTCCTATATACCAATAAATAGAATGATGAAAAGGAAATCACAAAAACAATATCATTTAAAATATCCCCTAAAAAAATAAAATACTCAGGAATAAATCTAACTAGGAAAATAAAGGACCTATCACTATGAGTCGGAATCGACTCGACAGCACTGGGTGGGTTTATACGAAGAAAACTACAAAACACTACTGCAAGAAACCAAAAGAGATCTACGTAAATGGAAAACACACCATGCTCATGGATAGGTAGATTCAACATTGTGAAAATGACAATTCTACCCAAAGCAATTTACAAATACAATGCAATCCCAATCCAAATACCAACAACATTCTTTAAAGAAATGGAAAAACTTATCATTAACTTTATATGGAAAGGGAAGAAGCCCCAGACAAGTAAAGCACTATTGAAGAAGAAGAAGAAACTAGGACTCACGCTACCTGACCTCAGAGCCTACTATGTAGCTAGGTAGTCAAGACAGCCTGGTACTGGTCCAATGAAAGATACATTGACCACTGGAACAGAATTGAGAACCCAGATGTAAATCCATTCACCTATGGTCACTTGATCTTCGACAAGGGCCCAAAGTCCATCAAATGGGGAAAAGACTGTCTTTTTAACAAATGGTGCTGGCAAAACTGGATGTTGATCTGCAAAAATATGAAACAGGACCCATTTTGTTGTTGTTGTTAGGTGCCATCAAGTCGGTTCCAACTCACAGCGACCCTATGCACAACAGAATGAAATACTGCTGGTCCTGCACCATCCTTACAATCATTGTTAGGCTTGAGCCCGTTGTTGCAGCCACTGTGTCAATCCACCTCGTTGAGGGTCTTCCTCTTTTTCGTTCACCTTGTACTTCGCCAAGTGTGATGTCCTTCTCCAGAGACTGATCCCTCCTGACAACCTGTCCAAAGTATGTAAGAAACAGTCTCGCCATCCTTGCTTCTAAGGAGCATTCTGGTTGTATTTCTTCCAAGACAGATTTGTTCGTTCATTTGGCAGTCCATGGTATATTCAATATTCTTCGTCAACACCACAATTCAAAGACGTCAATTCTTCTTCAGTCTTCCTTATTCATTGTCCAGCTTTCGCATGCATATGAGGCGATTGAAAATACCATGGCTTGGGTCAAGAACACCTTAGTTTTCAAGGTGACGTCTTTAAAGAGGTTCTTTGCAGCAGATTTGCCCAAGGAAATGCGTCTTTTGATTTCTTGACTGCTGCTTCCATGGGCATTAATTGTGATCCAAGTGAAATGAAATTCTTGACAACTTCAATCTTTTCTCCATTTATCATGATGTTGCTTATTGGTCCATTTGTGAGGATTTTTGTCTTCTTTATGTTGAAGTGGAATCCATACGAAGGCTGTGGTCTTTCATTTTCATTAGTAATTGCTTCAAGTCCTCTTCACTTTCAGAAAGCAAGGTTGTGTCATCTGTATAACGCAGGTTCTTAATGAGTCTTCCTCCAATCCTGATGTCCCATTCTTCTTCATATAGTCCCGGATTATTTGCTCAGCTTACAGATTGAATAGGTATGGTGAAAGGATACAACCTTGACACACACCTTTCCTGACTTTAAACCACTCAGTATCCTCTTGTTCTGTCCAAACAACTGCTTCTTGATCTATGTAAAGGTTCCTCATGAGCATAGTTAAGTGTTCTGGAATTCCCATTCTTCACAATGTTATCCATAATTTGGTATGATCCACACAGTCAAATGTCTTTGCATAGTCTGTAAAGCACAGGTAAATATTCTTCTGGTATTTTCTTCTTTCAGCCAGGATCCATCTGACATCAGCAATGATATCCCTCGTTCCACGTCCTCTTCTGAAACCTGCCTGAATTTCTGGCAGTTCCCTATCAATATATCGTTGCAGCTGCTTTTGAATGACCATCTGCAAAATTTTGCTTGAATATGATATTAATGACATTGTTCAATAATTTCCTCATTTGTTTGGCTCACGTTTCTTGAGAATAGGCATATATATGGATCTCTTCCTTATTTCTTGGTATGGATGAGTGAGCAATTCCAGCACTGCGTCTATTTGTCGAAACATCTGAGTGGATGTACCTTCAATTCCTGGAGATTCTTTTTTTGCCAATGCCTTCAGGGCAGCTCGGACTTCTTCCTTCACTACCATCGGTTCCTGATCAATGTTACCACTTGAAATGGTTGAACATTGACTAATTCTTTTTGGTATAATGACTCTGTGTATTCCTTCCATCTTCTTTTGATGCTTCCTGCACCGTTTAATATTTTCCCTATAGAATCCCTCATTATTACAACTCGAGGTTTGAATTTCTTCTTCAGTTCTTTCAGCTTGAGAAACGTCGAGGGTGTTCTTCCCTTTTGGTTTCCTATCTCCAGCTCTTCGCACATGTCATTATAATACTTTAGTTTGTCTTTGCAAGCTGCCCTTTGAAATCTTCTGTTTGGTTCTTTTACTTCATCATTTCTTCCTTCTGCTTTAGCTGCTTGACATTCGAGAGCAAGTTTGAGTCTCTTCTGGCATCCATTTTGGTCTTTTCTTTCTTTCCTGTCTTTTCAATGATTGAATCTGGAAGACATTATGCTGAATGAAATAAGTCAATCACAAATGGACAAATATTGTATGAGACCATTACTGTAAAAACTCATGAGTAGGTTTACACACAAAAAGAAAGAATCTTCAATGGTTACGAGGGAGGGGAGGAGTGGGGCTGGAAAATCAGTAAATCTAATTTTGGTGAAGGCTATGACAGTACACAATACTGGGGAAGCCAGCACAACTTGTACAAGGCAAGGTCATGGAAGCTTCATAGACACATCCAAACTCCCTGAGGGACCAAATTGCTGGGCTGAGGGCTGTGAAGACCATAGTCTTTGGGAACATCCAGCTCAATTGTCATAGCATAGTTTATAAAGAAAATGTTCTACATCCTACTTTGGTAAGTAGTGTCTGGGGTCTTAAAAGCCTATGAGCAGCCATCTAGGATACTCTACTGGTCTCACCCCTTCAGAAGCAAGGAAGAACGAAGAAAACTAAAAATACAAGGGAAAGATTAGTCCAATGGATTAATGGACCACATCTACCATTGCCTCCACCAGACTGAGTCCAGTACAACCAGATGGTACCTGGCTACCACCACTGACTGCTTTGACAAGGATGACAATAGAGGGTCTTGGACAGAGATGGAGGAAATTCTAACTCAAAAAGAAAGACCAGGCTTGCTGGCCTGACAGAGACTGGAGAAACCCTGAGAGTATGGCCCCCAACCACCCTTTCAGCTCAGTAATGAAGTCGCTCCTGAAGTTCACCCTTCAGCCCAGGATTGGACAGACCCATAAAACAAAACAAGATTAAAGGAGCACACCAGCCCTGGGGCAAGAACTAGAAGGCAAGAGGGGACAGGAAGGCTGGTCATAGGGAACCCACGGATGAGAAGGGAGAGTGTTGACACGTCATGGGGTTGTTAACCAATGTCATGGAACAATGTGTGTACTGACTAATGAGGAACTAGTTTGTCCTCTAAACCTTCATCTGAAGTACAATAAAAAATTGAAGAAAAAAAAAAAAAAAAAGAGCCATTCCAGAGGCGAAAGAGAGGATCTCGCTATGACCAAGCAAGAATAGCCAGGAGCGGAGTGTATCCTTTGGACCCAGGCTGCCTGCACTGAAAAGCTCCTGGAACCAGAAGACCAAGAAACAGAGAACTGTAACACCAAAAATGGTGAGAAGCGAGGCAGAGAAATAGCAGCATCAAAGGTAGGAGACTGTGGGGTGGGCTTCTTGGCTCATGCAGCAAGAAAGCTGAGTGCTTTTGGTCAGGAGTCTTGCTAGCAGAGTAGGATGTCTCTGGGCACTTGGTGGAGCTAGGTTTGCTGACCTACAGATCTAGAGCTGAGCACCTTCAGTTTGAGGCTCACCGGAGGAGCAGGGTGCCTCTGGCACTTATTGTCAAGGCTAAAAAAGCTTTGTAACATGAGCCTGAGTAAGGCAGAAGTTGAGGACCAGAAAGAGGTGTCCCTGTGGGCAGGAATGAGAAAGGACTGTCCTGATGGAAGAACTGTAACCTGAGCGTTCCTGAACCTGAATGTAACTATTACTTCCCTAATAAGCCCCATAACTGTGAGTATGATCTGTGAGTCCTCTGTGGCCATTCCAATGAATTATCAAACCCAGCAGAGGAGTAGAAAGTGCCATGGGAGAGACGGATGGTGTCAAAATTGGTAAAGGTGTCAGAGAGAGGAGGTGTGTCTGACTTCTGCAACATAGCAGTCAGCCTTGGGCTGTTGATCTTGATTCTCCTTCCTCCTTGTGAAGTTAGAGGAGGCCAGACTCCCCTACCAAGGCACTTTTACAGTCATTTTATGTTTTGGCAAGTGATCTTCCTTGTTAGAAATGTTTGCTCTGAATTTCTAGAAAGATATAACTGTTCCTTTTTTTTCTTTTTTCTAAACTGGAAATTTGATTTTTTTTAACCTGAAAATATAATGAGGTATTTCCAAAAAAAAAGATAGAAAAACAGAAAATGCCTCATTTATATACACCTACTGATAAAGGCATAAATGATTTCTCAAATCTTTCAAACTTTTCACCAATTAGACTTTTCCATAAAATAGTTGATCACATATCACTATTTAACAGATGCAGAACTAGATTTACTAAGTCACTAAGGTCACATTGTGAAAACTAGGATCCTGATTGTTAATACTATAATTTCTCCTGATTACCTTATTTAAGATGAAAAATATTTATTTATAAAGAATTTTTTTTTTTACCTTATTTAAGATGTTAAATATTTATTTATAAAGAGCTTTACTTACGCATGCAATTCAGTTAGTATAGAGACTGGCCTTTACGTAAACACTTTATTTTTCTACTATCTGTTCCAGCTTCAGGCAAACCACACATTTATGAATGTGGAATCTGTATTTTTTATTCCAAATTATATATATTAATTTGAAAAGAACAGATCAAGGATAAAGCTCAAAGATCAGCAGAAACCCAACAAAAGTTTCACTTGGCCACAGACTTTTGGGAATCACTGTTCAGCTACATACCTACGGTCCTTACCTCCAGCTTACATTTCAGCCTTATGAAAGAGTTCATTAATGATTTTGTGTTGAAATCCACTTATCTTTTCTGTCTACAAAGTTCTCCCTGTCAAGGCAGCCTATGCACAAAAGATAAAAAACAAAAAAAATCCCATTGCCATCAAGTTGATTCTAACTCATGGCAACTCCATGTGTGTCAGAGTAGAACTGCATTCCATAGTGTTTTCAATGGCTGTGGTTAAGAGCTTGGCTGCTAACCAAAATTTGGCAGTCTGAATCCACCAGCTACTCCTTGGAAATTCTATGGGGAGCTCTACTCTGTCCTATAGGGTCACTATAAGTCAGAATCGACTCAACAGCAATGGTTTTTTTTTTTTTTTTGGAATTGGAATGTGATCGAAGTTGATTGCTAGGCCTTTCTTCTGAAAAGCCATTGCACAGATTCAAATCAGCAACTTTTCGGTTAGTAGCCGAGAGCAAATTGTTTTTGTCACCCAGGAACTTATCAGCATAAACGAGTTCATTAATGATTTTGTATTGAAATACACATACCTTCTCTGTCTACAAAGTTCTCCCCACCCCCATGATGCCATCTTTATAAGAGGCTTCATAAATACTTTTTTTGAAATCCTTATACCTTCCATAAGTTTTTCCTTGTTCACCGATACAGTCACTCAATCAATGACTAGTCATTCAGATTTGAAGTTAACCAGGCATGTGCTATGCTGACTCTTGATAATTGTTGCTTCCTCTTCTATATGCTCAAAACCATTAATTGACTAATGAGATCCAGAATTGCAGATGTGGTGGATATCAAGTTCCAGAATCCATCTTCTTATTCAAATCTGAATTTTATTTGCTTGTCTGCTATCTCCAGCATGTTTCTCATTTGCCATAGTTCATTACAGATCAACACTAGCCATTCAGCAGTCTCCTCTACATGCGCTTTTAGCAAAATATGATAAAAAAAGTACTTGGGTTAATAGCTTAAAACTTATTTAAAGCAGTTAGGTACTCTCTTGCTCTCTTGAAACCTACTTTAGGTTCCCATCTTTATAATATAGTGTTCTTTTTCTACCAGACTGAAGATAACTCACACTGATAGGGAAGACAGAAACAAAGATGCCAAGAAACAGCTTTCTCGTGTTTAAACTTCACTCAATCCTCCTTTAAGTCAAATCATTCAGCTAATGTGAACTCTAAAGTAGTGTTATATAAAATGTTTAGCTTAATAGCTGTCAACCCTAGTTGAACTTTAAAATGACCTGAAGAGCTATTAAAAAAAACAGATGCCAAGGACACCTTAAGAAAAAATATATCAATATTATGTATTAGATTCTCTAGAGTGACAGAACTATATATGGAGAAAAAAAAAGTCAGAGAGAGAGAGTCAGATTATATCAAGTAATGTGATTGTGTGGGACTGGCAAGTCCAAAATCCTTAGGTCAGGTGACAGGGTGGAAACTCCTGCAGGCTTGTCACAGGTTCCCTAGGTCAGGTGAAGGAAAAAGTGAGATGAGAATTCTGCCAATTTTTTTTTTTTTTTATAATTTTTATTGTGGTATAAGGGAAAGTTTACAAGTCAAGTCAGTCTTTCACACAAAAACTTATATACACATTGTGACACACTCCCAATTACTCTCCCCCTAATGAGAAAAAAAAAAAAAAAAAGTCTGCTCTCTCCCTCCACTCTCTCTTTTCATGTCCATTTCGCCAGCTTCTAACCCCCTCCACCCTCTCATCTCCACTCCAGGCAGGAGATGCCAACATAGTCTCAAGTGTCTACCTGATCCAAGAAGCTCACTCCTCACCAGCATCCCTCTCCAACCCATTGTCCAGTCCAAATTCATGTGTGAAGAATTGGCTTTGAGAATGGCTCCTGTCCTGGGCCAACAGAAGGTCTGTGGGCCATGACCACCAGGGTCCTTCTAGTCTCAGTCAGACCATTAAGTCTGATCTTTTTATGAGAATTTGGGGTTTGCATCCCAATGCTCTCCTGCTCCCTCAGGGGTGTTCCCTGTCAGAGCAGTCATCGGTTATAGCCGGGCACCACCTAGTTCTTCTGGTCTCAGGATGATGTAGTCCCTGGTTCATGTGGCCCTTTCTGTCTCTTGGGCTGGTAATCACCTTGTGTCCTTGGTATTCTTCATTCTCCTTTGATCCAGGTGGGTTGAGACCAATTGATGCATCTTAGATGGCTGCTTGCTAGAGTTTAAAACCCCAGACGCCACTCTCCAAAGTGGGATGCAGAATGTTTCCTTAATAGATATTATTATGCCAAGAAACCATGGTCCCCAAACCCCTGCCCCTGCTACACTGGCCTTCGAAGCATTCAGTTTATTCAAGAAACTTCTTGGCTTTTGGTTTAGTCCAGTTGTGCTGACCTCGCCTCTATTGTATGTTGTCTTTCCCTTCACCTAAAGTAGTTCTTATCTACTATCTAATTAATGAATAATTCTCTCCCACCCTCCCTCCCTCCCCACCTAATAACTATCAAAAAATATTTTCTTCTCTGCTTAAACTATTTCTCGAGTTCCTATAATAGTGGTCTTATACAATATTTGTCCTTTTGCAACTGACTAAATTCACTCAGAATGATACTTTCAAGGCTCCTCCATGTTATGAAATGTTTCACAGATTCCTCACTGTTCTTTATTGATACGTAGTATTCCATTGTGTGAATATACCATAATTTATTTATCCATTCATCCATCGATGGGCACCTTGGTTGCTTCCCTTTTTTTGCTATTGTAAACAGTGCTGCAGTAAACACAGCTGTGCATATATCTGTTCGTGTAAAGGTTCTTATTTCTCTAAGATATGTTCCAAGGTGTGGGATTGCTGGATTTTATGGTAGTTCTATTTCTAGCTTTTCAAGGAGGTGCCAAATCGATTTCCGAAGTGGTTCTACCATTTTCTCTAATGGCTAATGATCGTGAACGTTTCCTCATATATCTGTTAGCTACCTGAATGTCTTCTTTAGTGAAGTGTCTGTTCATATCTTTTGCACATTTTTTTAATTCGGTTATTTGTCATTTTGCAGTATCATGTAGATTTTAGAGATCAGGTGCTGATCAGAAATGGCATAGCTAAAAACTTTCTCGCAGTCTATAGGTAGTCTTTTTACTCTTTTGGTGAAGTCTTTGGATGAGCATAGGTGTTTCATTTTTAGGAGACCCCAGGTATCTAGTTTTTCTTCTGCATTCTTAATAATGTTTTGTGTACTATTTATGCATTGTATAAACAGTGTACCTTGTCCCTATTTTTTCTTCCATGATCTTTATCATTTTAGATTTTACATTTAGGTCTTTGATCCATTTTGAGTTAGTTTTTGTGCATGGAGTGAGATATGGATCTTGTTTCATTTTTTTGCAGATGGATATGCAGTTAGGACAGCACTATGACTTTTTTAAAAGACTGTCTTTCCCCCAGTTAACTGTTTTGGGGCCTTTGTCAAATATCAACTGTTCATATGTGGATGGATTTATGTCTGCATTCACAACTCTGCACCATTGGTCTCCTTATCTGTTGTTGTACCAGTACCAGGCTGTTTTGACTACTGTGGCGGTATCATAGGTTCTAAAATCAGGTAAAGTAAGGCCTCCCACTTTGTTCTTTTTCAATAATGCCTTATTTATCTGGGGCCTCTTTCCCTTTCATATGAAATTGGTGATTTGTTTCTCCATCTCATTAAAGAATGTCTTTGTGATTTGGATCAGAATTGCATTAAATGTATAGATCACTTTTGGTAGAATAGACATTTTTATAATGTTAAGTCCTCCTATCCACGAGCAAGGTATGTTCTTCTACTTATGTAAGTCTGTTTTGGTTTCTTCCAGAAGTGTAGTGTAGTTTTCTTTGTATAAGTCTTTTACATCTCTGGTAAGATTTATTCCCGAGTATTTTATCTTCTTGGGGGCTACTGTAAATGGCATTGATTTGGTGATTTCCTCTTCGATGTTCTTTTTGTTGGTATAGAGGAATCCAACTAATTTTTGTATGTTTATCTTGTATCCCGATACTCTGCTGAACTCTCCTATTAGTTTCAGTAGTTTTCTGGAGGATTTCTTAGGGTTTTCTATGTATAAGATCATGTCACCCGATACTCTGCTGAACTCTTCTATTAGTTTCAGTAGTTTTCTGGAGGATTTCTTAGGGTTTTCTATGTATAAGATCATGTCATCTGCAAATAGAGATGCTTTAATTCTTCCTTGCCAATCTGGATGCCCTTTATTTCTTTATCTAGCCTAATTGATCTGGCTAGGACCTCCAACAAAATGTTGGATAAGATCTGTGATAAAGGGCATCCTTGTCTGGTTCCCTATCTCAATGGGAATGCTTTCAGGCTCTCTCCATTTAGGGTAATGTTGGTCGTGGCTTTTTTGGTCATGGCTTTGTATAAATGCCCTTTATTGTGTTGAGTAATTTTCCTTCTACTTCTATTTTGCTAAGAGTTTTTATCATGAAAGGGTGTTGAACTTTGTCAAATGCCTTTTCTGCACCAATTGATAAAATCATGTGATTCTTGTCTTTTGTTTTATTTATGTGGTGGATTACATTAATTGTTTTTCTAATGGTGAACCATCCCTGCATACCTGGTGTGAATCCCACTTGGCCGTGGTGAATTATTTTTTGATATGTTGTTGAATTTTATTGGCTAGAATTTTGTTGAGGATTTTTTCATCTACATTCATGAGGGATAAAAAAAAATAATAATTTTCTTGTGGTGTGTTTACCTGGTTTTGGTATCAGGATATGGTGGCTTCATAGAATGAGTTTGGTAGTATTCGTCCTTTTCTATGCTCTGAAATACCTTTAGTGGTAGTGGTGCTAACTGTTCTCTGAGAGTTTGGTGGAGCTCTGCAATGAAGCTGATGGACCAGGGCTTTTTTTTTTTTGTTAGGAGTTTTTTGATTACCTTTGCAATCTCTTTTTTTGTTATGTGTCTATTTAGTTGTTCTACCTCTGTTTGTGTTAGTTTAAGTAGGTAGTGTGTTTTTAGGAATTCATCCATTTCTTCTAGGTTTTCAAATTTGTTTGAGTATAGTTTTTCAAAGCAATCTGATATGATTCTTTTAATTTCAGTTGGGTCTGTTGTAATATCACCCATCTCAAATCTTATTCGAATTATTTGCTTCCTCTCTTATTTTTCTTTTGTCAGTTTGGCCAGTGGTTTATCACTTTTTTTTTATTTTTACAAAAAACCAGCTTTGGTCTTGTTAATTCTTTCAATTGTTTTTCTGTTTTCTATTTCTTTTAGTTCAGCTCTAAATTTTATTGTTTTCTTCTGGTGCCTGTGGGTTTCTTTTGTTGCTCTCTTTCTATTTGTTCAAGTTGTAGGGATAATTTTTTTTATTTTGGCCCTTTCTTCTTTTTGGATGTGTGCATTTATTGATATAAACTGGCCTCTGAGCATCACTTTTGCTGTGTCCCAAAGGTTCTGATAGAAAGTGTTTTCATTCTCATTGGATTCTAGGAATTTCTTTATTCCATCCTTAATGTCTTCTATAATCCAGTCTTTTTTGAGCAGGGTATTGTTCAGTTTCCAAGTGTTTGATTTCTTTTCCCTGCTTTTCCTGTTATTGATTTCCACTTTTATGGCCTTATGGTCAGAGAACATGCTTTGTAATATTTCAATGTTTTGGATTCTGCTAAGGCTTGCTTTATGACCTATTATGTGGTGTGTTCTAGAGAATGTTCCATGTGCACTAGAAAATAAAATATACTTGGTTGCTGTTGTATGGAGTGTTCTGTATATGTCTACGAGGTCAGGTTGGTTGATTGTGGCATTTAGATCTTCCGTGTCTTTATTGAGCTTCTTTCTGGATGTCCTGTCCCTCACCGATATTGGTGTGTTGAAGTCTCCTACTGTTATTGTGGAGCTGTCTATCTCACTTTTCAATGCTGATAGGGTTTGTTTTATGTATCTTGCAGCCCTGTCATTGGGTGCATAAATATTTAATATGGTTGTATCTCTTGGTGTATTGTCCCTTTAATCATTTTATAGTGTCCTTCCTTATCCTTTAAGATGGATTTATGTTTAAAGTCTGTTTTGTCCGAAGTTAATATTGCCACTCCTGCTCTTTTTTGATTGTTGTTTGCTTGTATATTTTTTTCCATCCTTTGAGTTTTAGTTTGTTTGTGTCTCTAAGTCTAAGGTGTGTCTCTTGTAGGCACCACATAGATGGATCCTGTTTTTTAATCCGTTCTGCCACTCTCCGTCTCTTTATTGGTGCATTTAGTCTGTTTGCATTCAGGGTAATTATGGATAGGTATGAATTTAGTGCTGTTTTTTTGATGTCTTTTTTCGGATGTTGTTGACAGTTTCTTTTTCCCACTTGATTTTATGTGCTGAGTAGATTATGTATTGTCCTTTCCTCATATTTGTTGTTGATTTTTCTCTGCTGAGTCTCTACTTTTTCCTTGTATTTTATTTTGATGAGTAGGATAGTTTGCCTCCTTTGTGGTTACCTTATTATTAACCCCTATTTTTCTAAACTTAAACCTAAGTTTTATTTCTTCGTATTGCCGTATCTTCCTCTCTATATAGAAGGTGTATGATTACATTTCTTAGTCCTTCTTTAATATTTTTCTTTAATGTAGTAACATCGCTGTTACCCTGTTTTGAGATTTTTTTTTATATTCTTGCTTTTTTTTTTTTTTGCATTTCCGTGTCTGGGTTGACTTCTGGTTGCTCTGCCCAGTGTTCTAGTCTTGGGTTAATACCTGATATTTTTGATTTTCTAACCAAAGATCTCCCTTTAGTATTTCTTGTAGTTTTGGTTTGGTTTTTACGAATTTCCTTAACTTGTGTTTATCTGGAAATGTCTTAATTTCACCTTCATATTTAAGAGACAGTTTTGATGGATATATGATTCTTGGCAGGCATTTTTTCCTTCAATTTTTAAAATATGTCATCCCATTGTCTTCTTGCCTGCATGGTGTCTTCCGAGTAGTCTGAGCTTATTCTTATTGGCTCTCCTTTGTAGTTGACTTTTTGTTTATCCCTCGCTGCTCCGCTGCTCTTATACTTCTCTCTTTATCTTTGGTTTTAGCAAGTTTGTTTATGATATGTCTTGGTGACTTTCTTTTAAGATCTACCGTGTGTGGAGTTCAATGAGCATCTTGTACGGATATCTTCTCATCTTTCACAATATCAGGGAAGTTTTCTGACAACAAATCCTCAACAATTTTCTCTGTATTTTCTGTTATCCCTCCCTGTTCTGGTACTCCAATCACTTGTAGGTTCTCTTGTTAGAGTTCCACATGATTCTTAAGGTTTCTTCACTTTTTAAATCGTTTTATCTGATTTTTCTTCAAATATATTAGTACCAAGTGATTTATCTTCGAGTTCCGAAATCCTAGCTTCTACTTGCTCAATTCTGCTCCTCTGGCTTTCTACTGAGTCTACTTCTGTAATTTTATTGTTAATCTTCTGAATTTCTGATTGCTCTCTGTCTATGGATTTTTCCAGCTTACTAAACTTTTCATTATGTTCCTGAATAATCTATCTTCTTCAATTGCTTTATCTGTGTGTTCCTTGGCTTCTGCATATTGCCTCATTTCCTTCCTGATGTCTTGAAGGGTTCTGTATGTTAAACCTTTGTATTCTGCATCTGGTAATTCCAGGAATGCATTTTCATCTAGAAGATCCCTGGGTTCTTTGTTTTGAGACCCTGTTGAGGTGATCATGGTGTGTTTCTTTATGTGACTTGATATTGACTGTTGTTTCCAAGCCTTCTATAAGTTATTGTATTAGTTTATGCTTGCTTACTGTGTTGTAGCTGCTTGCTTTGTTTTGTTTTGGTATACCCCTATGGGTTGCTTGAGTGAGCTAGCTTGATTATTTTCACCTTTGGAGCTCTGATGTCCTGTCCCCAGCTGGCTAGAGCTGTTATCAGGTGTATTAGTTTTCTTGTATGAATTCAGCTCAGATTTCTAAGCAGCTGATCGTTAAGTGTGTGGTACAGGCTCTGTCCTACAGTCTTAGAGGAGCAGGGATTATTGGCATATATACTGGTATCTGATTGCAGCAGGGGGTCATGGTCTGAACAAGGTAGGGAGCTGAGAGCCAAACCCTGAGTGCCTCTGAGGAAAATGCATCCCTGTTCCCTAGATCGTGCTGGTGGGTGGGTTCTGCAGAGGGACTGTGGGCACCCAAAGTTTTTGGTTGTAAGGACTGGGAGGTACCAGTTTTCTCTGGACCCCTGTTTCGGGTGGCTGGGTGACCTGAGTGGAGCCACCAGTCCTTAGGTCCCTGTTGTAGGTAGGTGAGGACCTTGTTTAATAGGCAAAGCAATGTCAAATGTCAATCGCCCACCTCTCCACTGCACAGCTGAAATGGTTGGAATTTGCCAACAAGGGCATATTCTCCCAAAATAGGCCCACAAAGGTACATGTAGAAGGGAAAGGTGCTCCAAGTCCATGGACGGTTCATGCCTGGACAGGAGCCACTTTTGTCCTGAGCTCCCCTGGTTAGTGGAGCTAGCAAATTATCTTTTCCCGCAAATGCAAACTTTTTCCTTCCCCAAGTCTGGTAGGATGGCTCTAGTTGCTCAACCGGGTCTAGCTCAGGCTCAAGGAATTCAGCTGCTGAAGCTGGCTTGTGGGTGGGAGGCACGGTAAAATATACACAATTACTTAGCTTTTGCCGAGAGCGCCGTTCTTCTCAGGTTCCGGAGGTTTGAGCAGGCTGTGTGGCTGGTTGCTTCTCCCTGAGGAAACTGTGGATAAACACTAGTACCAGCCTGCCACAGCTGCAGCTCCGGAAATTGTGCCTGAGGGCTCCCTGCGATTCAGGCCCGGTAACTTCTCTCCACTTCTGAACGGCCTCTTCCTCCCGCTGCCCCTCAGTTCATTTTCTAAGCTTGCCTTTGAAGCTCAGGGCTCCCTGCTTGTCACAAATATACTCATTTCACTTTTTTTTTCGGGTCTTTTTTTAAAGAGGGCTCTCCGGAAGTGTCTGTCTATTCTGCCATCTTGGCTCCGCCTCTACCAAGATCTTCGTCAGAGGGCTGCCCTACCACACCACAGATCCCAGCCTGTGCAAGTACTTTGAGGTGTTCGGGAGATCGAGGAGGCTGTAGTCATCACCAACTGGCAGACCCAAAATATTTTTTTATAGTCTGGAGGCACCCTACATAAATACCTTTTTTGCTCTTAAGGCATTCAACTGATTGGTTTATTGATTATATTACATCACATTATGTTACGTTACCAAAGTCTATTGGCTTTACTTAAGCCCAGCTGATTGAATCACATGTGACTATAACAGCACATGTAATTACTCTATAACAACAACTAGTGTTTGGCCAGACAACTGAGAACCGTAGTTTAATCAAGTTGACACATAAAATGAACTATCATGCTTCAGAAAACAATAACAAACAGCCAGGATTGAGAATCACTGGTTCAAGTGATTCTGACACAAAGTGTATCTGTTGAATTTTATTGTTGCTGTTCAGCTATTCAGACAAATGCTTTCAGTTGTTAACTAATTTTGTATGTAAAAATGTCTGGAATAGAAAAACTATTTAGAATTCAATGTAAAAGTTGTTTTTTTCAGAAGACCAATTCAAAGTAAGGCAATTAGATTTGATAATTCTTAGAGACATTTTTGGTTCAACAATGTTAAATAACTATACAGTTGAAGAGTAGGAAGATCAGATGGATGATGTTTGGTGTTAGTGACCCAAATCATCAAATTTAAAGCAAAGAGAAGTAGAAAAGGCTGAGTAGGAAAAGTATTACTGGGTATGTTCTCAGGGACCAGAATAAACATTCTTACTTTAACCTTCCAAATTCTTCATCCTTCTAATGTCCTCCAACTGTTTGATGATGCCTGAAATCCTATGTATGGGAATTTTTTTTTAAATAATTTCCGCCATTAAGGTACAACTTCTCTGAGAAGCAGGGATAAAATTTTAATCTGTTATCAGCTATTTATTTTTAAAGTACAAATGAGTTTATGATCTTTCTATTTGAGATCAGATTACTGTTGGGAAAATTAGGGAAAACTCCAGGCAAACTTGTGAACTTCATGCCATTTCTATCATTTTGATTATTTCTCTTCATATCTCTTCTTTCATTCTTCTCTGTAAACTTAGTATTCGATTACTCTTTCACAGGAACTTATGAATTAGTGTTAAAATTTAAGGGGATATTTGAATATTTGTATGTGCAAAAAGACTTGCAAGAAAGAAATTGAAATTTAAATATGTGAGGCAAAGAGAGAGGTATATTTTTAAAAGGTCACTACTCTGGAAGTCAGGTGGCTAGTTTGAACTCTTACTTTTCCAGTCATAAGACAATCAGAAAAATCACTTAAGATCCCTGTGCCTCAATTTCCTCAGCTGAATAATCAGCTAATAATATCTGTCTTTTAACCCCTCAGAGATGTTTTTCAGGGGTTAAAAAAAAAAAACAACTTTTTTTTTTTCTAACCCCTCAGAGATGTCTTAAGAGTTATGTTTAAAGTAGGAGGGATGTTTTAAATGTCCAAATGGAATAAACTCCACATCTTGTAGAAGTTGCAGGAAATGAACCCACTCTCAGTACTGCCAACTTCATATTTTTGTCAAGTGAGATCCTCAAAAGCACTAAACGGTACTTATTTTTTCAGCATAGACAGAGCGATTGACCTGAAGGAAGTCGATTAAAAAAAAAAAAAAAAAAAACTCATTGCTGTCAAGTCAATTCTGACTTATAGTGACACTACAGTCTATTCAATACCCTCGGAAATAGCAGTGAGGAGGGAGTCCAAGATGGCAGAGTAGTCAGATGCTTCATAATGTCCTTCTTACAACAAAGACCTGAGGAAACAAGTGTATCAGATATAGATGACAACTTTGAAACCCTGAGCATCAAAAGCAAAGCTGAAGAATGGAACCCAGAACCAAGCGGAAGAATAGACAGTTCAAAATCTGCAGACATGAAGAATTTGCCGGTGCCCTTCTAGACAAATTTGCACATGTGGCCATATTAAGACAAAGCAAGTAGCTCCTCAGCTGAAACCTGCATCATCTGGTGCAGCAAGCAGGAACGACACTGCTCTGACATCTAGAGCTGGATGAGAGTGCTTCCTGCCCTGCAAAAGTTAAGTGCTTGCACCTCACCCACTACACCTGCTCCAGCCCTCCCTGCTGGAGCCCCACGGGCATCTGGGGCCCCCTCACACCCCTCACTCATCTCCCTCCCTGCATGCAGTAGCAGTCCAGTGGCACCCATCACCACCCTGCCCCCGAAGCTGGGAGCCCATGGACTGGAGGCACCTGTCCTTTAGCTCAGCCACCTGCACTGGGGTCCCACTGAACTGCAGTGGCTCCTAATCTCACCAGACACCTGAGCCCGGGGTCTGAGGGCTAGAGGTGCCTCTTACCCTCTTCCAGCCACCCACGCTCAGGTCCCTAAGGGTTTGTGGTGGCTTCCATTCCATCCATTGTAAATGGCCTAAATGTACCCATAAAGAAACAGAGAGTGGCAGAATGGATTAAAAATCACAACCCTTCAATATACTGTCTACAAGTGACACAATTTGGACACAAAGACATAAACAAACTAAAACTCAAAGGAGGGGAAAAAATATATCAAGTAAACAAAGTCAAAAAAGAGCAAAAGTGGCAATATTAATCTATGATAAAATAGACTTCAAGGTAAAATACACCATAAAAGATAAACAGGAACATTATAGAGTGATTAAAGTCTCAATCTGATAGAAAGACATAAGCATTGTAAATGTATACACACCAAGTGACAGGGCTCCAAAATATGTAAAACAAACTCTAACAACATTGAAAAAAGAAATAAACGGCTCCACAATAGTAGTAGGAGACTCCAACACACTACTTTTGGCGAAGGACAGAACATATAGAAAGAAGGTCAACAAACATACAGAAAATTTAAATGCCACAATCAACTAAATTAATCTCATAGATATATAGAGAACACTCCACCCCAAAGAAACAAAGTATACATTCTTCTCAAATGCACATGGAACATTTCCCAGAATAGACAATATTTTAGGCCACAAAGCAAGCCTCAATAAAATCCAAAACTTTGAAATAATACAAAGGATTTTCTCTGATCACATGCTATAAAAATAAAAAATAATTTTTTTTTTTTTTAAATAGGAAGAACAAGGAAAAAAATCAAATACACGGGAACTGTAACAGCTTGCTAAAAAAAAGAAAAAAAAACCAATGGGTAATAGAAGCAATCAAAGACGGAATCAAAAAATTTCTAGAATCAAATAAGAATGAAAACATCTTACCGAAACCTTTGGAACACAGCAAAAAACAGTGTTCAGAGGTCAATTTACAGCAAAAAACACACACATCAAAAAAGAAGAAAGGGCCAAAATAAAAACAATAACCCTATAACTTGAAAAAATAGGAGAGCAGTAGAAGTAGTCCACAGTCACCTGAAGAAAGGAAATAATAAAGATTAAAGCAAAAAATAAATGAAATAAGGAACAGAAAACAACAGAAAGAATAAACAAGACCAGAAGTTGGCTCTTGGAAAGGATCAACAAAAGCTACAAACCACTGGCCAAACCGACAAAAGAAAAACAGGAGAGGAAACAAATAAGCCAAATAAGAAATGAGATGGCTCTCATTACAACAGAGCCAACTGAAATAAAAAGTATCAGTCGTTGTTGTTGTTAGGTGCCATCGAGTTGGTTCCAAGTCATAGCTACACTATTTACAGCAGAAGGAAATACTGCCCGGTTCTGTGCCACCCTCACAATCATTTCTATGCTTGAGCTCATTGTTGCAACCACTGTGGCAATCCATCTCATCGAGGGACTTCTTTTTCGCTAACCCTCTGCTTTACCAGGCATGATGTCCTTCTCCAGGGACTGATTCCTCCTAATAACATGTCCAAATTATGTGATACGTAGTCTAATGATCCTTGCATCGAAGGAGCATTCTGACTGTAATTCTTCCAAGGCAGATTTGTTTGTTCATTTGGCAGTTCGTTGTATATTCAATATTCTTTGCAAAGACCATAATTCAAAGATGTCAATTCTTCTTTAGTCTTCCTTATTCATTGTCCAGCTTTTCCGTATATATGAGGTGATTGAAAACGCCATGGCTTGGGTCAGGCACACCTTAGTCTTCAAGGTGACATCTTTGCTTTTTAACACATTAAAGAGATCTTTTGCAGCAGATTTGCCCAATGCAATACCTCATTTGATGTCTTAACTGCTGCTTCCATGGGCATTAGTTGTGGATCCAAGTAAAATGAAATCCTTGACAACTTCAATCTTTTCTCCATTTATCATGATGTGGCTTATTGGAACAGTTGTGAGGATTTTTGTTTTCTTCATGTTGAGGTGTGATCTGTACTGAAGGCTGTGGTCTTTGCTCTTCATCAGTAAGTGTTTCAAGTTCTCTTTACTTTCAGCAAGCAAGGTTGTGTCATCTGCATAATGCAGGTTGTTAATGAGTCTTCCTCCAATCTTGATACTGGATTCTTCTTCATATAGTACAGCTTCTCAAATTATTTCCTCAGCATACAGATTAATATGGTAAAATGATAAAACCCTGATGCACACCTCTCCTGATTTTAAACCACACAGTATTCCCTTGTTCTGTTTGAACGACTGCCTCTTGATCTATGGACAGGATCCTCAGGAGCACAATTAAGTGTTCTGGAAATCCTATATTTGCAATGTTATCCATAATTTGTTATAATCCACACAGTCGAATGCCTTTGCATAGTCAATAAAAACACAGGTAAACATCTTTCTGGTATTTTCTGCTTTCAGTCAAGATCCCTCTGACATCAACAATGGTATCCCTCCTTCCACATCATCTCCTGAATCTGGCTTGAATTTCTGGCAGTAACCTGTTGATATACTGGTACAGACACTTTTGAATGATCTTCAGCAAAATTTTACTTGCACGTGACATTATTAATGATATTATTTGATAATTAGATCACCTTTCCTGGAAGTGGGCATAAATATGGATCTTTTCCAGACAGTTGGACAGGTAGCTATCTTCCAAATTTCTTAGAATAGATGAGTGAGCACTTCCAGCATTGCATCCATTTGTTGAAACATCTCGGTATTATATCAATTCCTGGAGACTTGTTTTTCACCAACATCTTCAGTGCAGCTTTGATTTCTTCCTTCAGTACCATCGGTTCTGTGTCATATGCTACCTCCTGGAATGGTTGAATATCAACCAATTCTTTTTGGTATAGCAACTCTGTGTATTCCTTCCAACCTCTTTTGATGCTTCTGGCATCATTTAATATTTTCCCTGCAGAATCCTTCAATATTGCAATTTGAGAGGCAGGGCCAAGATGGCAGAAGAGCCAGATGCTTCTGGCGATCCCTCTTACAACAAAGACACACACACAAAAAAGTGAAATGATTATATTTACGACAAGCTAGGAGCCCTGAACATCAAAGGCAAAGTTAGAAAATGGACTGAACTGCAGAGGGAGGAAGAGATGGTTCAGAAGCGGAAAGAATATGCCTGACCTGAATAGCCAGGATCACTTAGGCACCATTCCAGGGAGCAGCTGCAGTGGGCTGGTAGTAGTGTTCATCTGCAGTTTCATCAGGGAGAAGCACCCAACAGTGCAGCCTACTCATACCTCAGGAACCAGAGAAGAATGGCGCTCTCTGCAAAAGCTAAGTACTTGCACATATTTTACCATGCCCCCAGCCCCCAAGTCGGCTTCCATGGCTGTCAATTTCCCTGGGCCTGAGATAGGCCCTGTTGAGTGCCAGGAGCCATTGTGCCGGCCTTGGAGAAGGAATAAATTTGCAATTAGGGGAAAAGAAAATTTGCCAGATCCACTAATATGGGGAGCTCTGGACAGAAGCAGTTCCTCTCTAGGCATAAACGGTCTGTGGACTTTGACTACCTTTCCCCCCTACATGTTTCTGCGCAGGCCTATTTCAGGAGAATAGGCTGTTGTTGGCAGATAGCAAGTATTCCAGCTGTGCAGTGGAGAGGAAGGCGTTTGATGTTCGACACCACTTTGTGTATTAAACAGGGTCTTCACCTACCTACATCAGGGGCCTAAGAACTACTGGCTCTACTCAGGTCACCCAGCCACCCACAACACGGGTCCAGGGAAAACTGGTTCCTCCCAGTCCTTACAACAAAAAGATTGCATGCCCATGGTCCATCTACAGAACACACCCACCTGTACGCTCTAGGGAAGAGGGATGTACTTTCCTCAGAGACATTTGGGGAATGATTCTCAGCCCTGTGCCTTGTTCAGAGCATGACCTCCTGCTGCAACCAGTTATTGGTACCTACACCAATCACTCCTGCCCCTCTAAGACTGTAGGAGAGGGCCTGTACCACACATTGATGACCCGCTACCTGAACACCAGAGCTGACTCCATACAAGAAAAGTGAATGGACTCCTAGACTGATATATCTGCTGACAGGACATCAGACCTTCAAAGGTGAAAATAATCATGCTGGCACACTCAAGCAGCCTATTTGGGCATATCAAAATAAAACAAAGCAAGAAACTAGGATACAGTAAGGAAACATAAAATAAACTAATATAATAACATACAGATGGCTAGGAAACAAAAGTCAATATCAAATCACATAAAGAAACAGACAATGACAGCTTCAACAAGCTCTCAAAACAAAGAATCAAAAATCTTCTAGATGAAAGTGCCTTCCTGGAATTACCAGATGCAGAATACCAAAGATTAATATACAGAACCCATCAAGACATCAGGCAGGAGATCAAGCCATATGCAGAACAAACAAAGGAACACAGAGATAAAGCAGCTGAAGAAATTAAAAGGTTCTTAAAGAACATAATGAAAAATATAATAAGCTGCAAGAATCCATAGACAGACAACAATCAGAAATTCAGAAAATTAACAATAAAATTTTAGAATTAGACAACTCAATAGAAAGTCAGAAGAGCAGAATTGGGCAAGACAAAGGCAGAATTGGTGAGCTTTAAGATAAAGCACTTGGCACCAATATATTTGAAGAAAACTCCGATAAAAGAATTTTAAAAAAATGAAGAAACCTTAAGAATCATGTGGGATTCTATCCAGAGAAATAAGCTATGAGTGATTGGAGTACCAGAACAGGGAGGGATAACAAAAAATACAGAGAGAATTGTTAAAGATTTGTTGGCAGAAAACTTCCCTGATATCATGGAAGATGAGAAGATATCTATCCAAGATAGTCATAGAACTCCTCATAAGGTAAATTTTAAAAGAAAGTCACCAAGACTTGTTATAATCAAACTTACCAAACAAAGATAAAAAGAGAATTTTAAAAGCAGCTAGGGATAAACAAAAAGTCACCTACAAAGGACAGTCAATAAGAATAAGCTTGCACTACTTGGCAGAAGCCGTGCAGGCAAGAAGGCAATGGGATGACTTATGTAAAGCATTAAAGGACAAAAAAATTGCCAACCAAGAATCATATATCCAGCAAAACTGTCTCTCAAATATGAAGATGAAATTAGGACATTTCCAGATAAACAGAAGTTTAGGGAATTTGTACAAACCAAACCAAAACTATGAGGAATAGTAAAGGGAGTTATTTGGTTAGAAAAACAGTAATAACAGGTATCAACCCAAGACTAGAACACTGGACAGAGCAATCAGATGTCAACCCAGACACGGAAATCACAAAATAAATCAAGATAAAAAAAAAATACTCAAAAAAGGGAAATAGTGATGTTATTATGTAAAAGAAGACAACATTAAAACAACAAAGAGGGACTAAGAAATGAAGTCATAGATCTTTCATATGGAGAGGAAGACATGGCAATATAAGGAAATAAAAATTAGGTTTAAACTTAGAAAAATAGGGGTAAATATTAAGGTAACCACAAAGGAGACTAACTAACATACACATCAAAATAAAATACAAGAAAAAAATAGAGACTAAGCAGAAACAAAATCAACAACAACAAATATGAGGAAAAGACAATATACAAAGATAAACTACTCAGCACAAAAAATTAAGTGGGAAAAAGAAACTGTCAACAACACACAAAAAAAGACATCAAAATGGCAGCACTAAATTCACGCGTATCCATGATTACACTGAATGTAAATGGTCTGAATGCACCAATAAAGAGACAGAGAGTGGCAGAACGGATAAAAAAACCACGATCCATCTATATGTTGCCTACAAGAGACACACCTTAGACTCAGAGACACAAATAAACTAAAACTCAAAGGATGGAAAAAAAACATATCAAGCAAACAACAATCAAAAAAGAGCAGAAGTGGCAATATTAATTTCTGACAAAATAGACTTCAATGTTAAATCTACCACAAAGAATAAGGAAGGACACTATATAATGATTAAAGGGACAATATAGCAGGAGGATATAACCATATTAAATATTTATGCAACCAATGACAGGGCTGCAAGATACATAATACAAACTCAAACAGCACTGAAAACTGAAATAGACAGCTCCACAATTATAGAAGGAGACTTTAACACACCACATTTGGTGAAGGACAGAATATACAGAGAGAAGCTCAGTGAAGACATGGCAAACCTAAATGCCACAATCAACCAACTTGACCTCACAGACATATACAGAACACTCCACCCAACAGCAGCCATGTATACTTTCTTTTCTAGTGCACATGGAACATTCCCTAGAGTAGACCACATATTAGGTCATACAGCAAGCCTTAGCAGAATCCAAAACATTGAAATAATACAAAGCACCTTTTCTGACCATACGTAGAAATCAATAACAGGAAAAGCAGGGAAAAGAAATCAAACACTTGGAACCTGAACAATACCTTCCTCAAAAAAGACTGGATTATAGAAGACATTAAGGATGGAAAAAAGAAATTCATTGAATCCAAAGACAATGAAAACACACCCTATCAGAACCTTTGGGACACAGCAAAAGCAGCACTCAGAGGTCAATTTATATCAATAAATGCACACATTTAAAAAGAAGAAAGGGCCAAAAAAAAAAAATTCCTACAAATTAAACAAATGGAAAGAGAGCAAAAAAAGAAACCCTCAGGCACCAGAAGAAAGCAAATAATAAAAATTAGAGCAGACTTAAATGAAATAGAGAACAGAAAAACAATTAAAAGAGTTAAGACCAAAAGCTGGCTCTTTGAAAAAATTAACAAAATTGATACACCATTGACGAAACTGACAAAAGAAAAATAGGAAAGGGAGCAAATAACCTGAATAAGAAATGAGATGGGCTATACTACAACAGACCCAAGTGAAATTAAAAAAATCATATCAGATTACAATGAAAAATATTACTCTAACAAATTTGAAAATCTAGAAGAAATGGATGAATTTCTAGAAACACACTGCCCACCTACACTAACACAAACAGAGGTAGAACAACTAAATAGACCCATAACAAAAGAAGAGATTGAAAAGGTAATCAAAAAAACTCCCAACAAAAAAAAAAAACCCCGGTCTGGACGACTTCACTGCAGAGTTCTAGCACACTTTCAGGGAAGAATTAACACCACTACTATCAAAGGTATTTCAGAGCATAGAAAAGGATGGAATGCTCCCAAATGCATTCTATGAACCCAGCATATCCCTGATATCAAAACCAGTAAAGACGCCACAAAAAAAGAAAATTACAGGCCTATATCCCTCATGAATTTAGATGCAAAAATCCTCAACAAAATTCTAGCCAAATAGAATTCAACAACATATCAAAAAAATAATTCACCATGACCAAGTGGGATTCATACCAGGTATGCAGGGATGGTTCAACATTGGAAAAACAATTAATGTAATCCATCGTATAAATAAAACAAAAGACAAGAATCACATGACTTTATTAATTCAAGCAGAAAAGGCATTTGAGAAAATGATAAAAACTCACAGCAAAATAGGAATAGAAGGAAAATTCTTCAACATAATAAACGGCATTTATACAAAGCCAACAGCCAACATCATCCTAAATGGAGAGAGTCTCAAAGCATTCCTCTTGAGTTCAGGAAGCAGACAAGGATGCCCTTTATCACTGCTCTTATTCAACATTGTGTTGGAGGTCCTAGCCAGAGCAATTAGGCTAGATAAAGAAATAAAGGGCATCCAGATTGGCAAGGAAGGAGTAAAAGTACCTCTATTTGCAGATGACATAATGTTATACACAGAAAATCCTAAAGAATCCTCAAAAAAAAAAAAAAAAAAAAAACACTACTGAAACCAGTAGAAGAGTTCAGCAGAGCATCAAGGTCCAAGATAAACTTACAAAAATCAGTTGGATTCCTCTACACCAACAAAAGGAACATCGAAGAGGAAATCACCAAATCAATACCATTTATAGTAGCCCCCAAGAAGATAAAATACTTAAGAATAAATCTTACCAGAGCTGTAAAAGACCTATACATAGAAAACTACAAGACACTACTGCAAGAAACCAAAAGAGACTTACATAAGTGGAAAAACATACCTTGCTCAGGGATAGGAAAACTCAACAGTGTAAAAATGTCTATTCTACCAAAAGCCACCTATACATACAATGAAATTGTGATCCAAATTCCAAAGACATTTTTTAATGAAATGGAGAAACAAATCACCAACTTCATATGGAAGGGAAAGAGGCCCCACATAAGTAAAGCATTACTGAAAAGAAAAACAAAGTGAGAGGCCTCACGGTACCTGATTTTAGAGCCTATTATACTGCCACAGTAGTCAAAACAGCCTGGTACTGGTACAGCAACAGATACACAGACCAATGGAACAGAATTGAGAATCAAGACATAAATCCATCCACATATGAGCAGCTGATATTTGACAAAGGCCCCAAGTCAGTTATATGGGGAAAACATAGTCTTTTAATAAACGGTGCTGGCATAACTGGATATCCATCTTCAAAAAAATGTAACAAGACCCATACCTCACACCATGTACAAAAACGAACTCAAAATGGATCAAAGACCTGAATATAAAATCTAAAATGATAAAGATAAAAAAAAAAAATAAGGGACGATGTTAGGAGCCCTAATACATGGCATAAACAGTACACTAAACATTACCAACAATGCAAAAGAGAAGCTAGATAACTGGGAGCTCCTAAAAATCAAATACCTATGCTCAAACGCCTGTGCTTGAAAACCTTGGGGCCGTAGTGGTTAAGTGCTGCAGCAGCTAACCAAGAAGTCGGCAGTTCAAATCCGCCAGGTGCTCCATGGAAACTCTATGGAGCAGTTATACTCTGTCCTATAGGGTCGCTATGAGTTGGAATCGCCTCGACGGCAGTGGGCTTTGGGTAGGTATGCTCATCCAAAGACTTCTCCAAAAAAGTAAAAAGATTACCTACAGACTAGGAAAAAGTTTTTAGCTATGACATTTCCAATCAGTGTCTCATCTCTAAAATCTACATGATACTGCAAAAACTCAACTACAAAAAGACAAATAACCCATTTAGAAAATGGGCAAAAGAGTTGAACAAGTACTTCACTAAAGAAGACATTCAGATAGCTAACAGATACATGAGGAAATGCTCATGATCATTAGCCATTAGAGAAATGCAGATCATAACTACAATGAGATTCCATCTCACTCCAACAAGGCTGGAATTAATCAAAAAAAAAAACAACAAAAAATAACGAATGTTGGAGAGGTTGTGGAGAGACTGGAACACTTATACACTGCTGGTGGGAATGTAAAATGGTACAACCACTTTGGAAATCGGTTTGGCACTTCCTTAAAAAGATAGAAATAGAACTACCATAGGCTCCAGCAATCCCACTCCTTGGCATATATCCTGGAGATATAAGAGACTTTACATGAATGGATATATGCACACCCATGTTCATTGCAGCACTGTTTACAATAGCAAAAGGATGGAAGCAACCAAGGTGCCCATCAAAGGATGAACGGATAAATAAATTATGGTGTATTTTCACAATGGAATACTACGTATTGATAAAGAACAAAGATGAAACCGTGAATAACTTCATAACATGGAGGAATCTGGAAGGCATTATGCTGAGTGAAATTAGTCAGTTGCAAAAGGACTAATATTGTATAAGACCACGATTATAAGAATTTGGGAAATAGTTTAAAGAGAGAAGAAATATTCTTTTATCGTTACAAGAGTGGGGAGGGAGGGAGGGAGACAGGGGTGTTTTCACTAATTAGTAAACAAGAACTATTTTAGGTGAAGGGAAAGACAACACACAATACAGGAGAGGTCAAAACAACTGGACTTAACCAAAAGCAAAGAATTTTCCTGAATAAACTGAACGCTTCAAAGGCCAGTGTAGCAGGGGTGGGGGTTTGGGGACCATGGGTTCCGGAGACATCTGAGTCTATTGGCATAATAAAATCTATTAAGAAATCATTCTGCATAGCACTTTGGAGAGTGGCGTCTGGGGTCTTAAATGCTAGCAAGCATCTATCTAAGATGCATCAATTGGTCTCAACCTACCTGAACCAAATGAGAACGAAGAATACCAAGGACACAAGGTAATTAGGAGCCCAAGAGACAGAAAGGGCCACATAAACCAGAGACTACATCGGCCTGAGACCATAAGAACTAGATGGTGCCCACCCACAACCAATGACTGCCCTGACAGTGAACGCAACAGAGAAACACTGAGGGAGAAGGAGAGCAGTGGGATGCAGACCCCAAATTCTCATAAAAAGATTAGACATAATGGTCTGACTGAGACTAGAATAACCCTGGAGGTCATGCTCCCCAGACCTTCTGTTAGCCCAAGACAGGAACCATTCCCAAAGCCAACTCTTCAGACAGGGACTGGACAATGGGATAGAAAAAAATGCTGGTGAGGAATGAGCTTCTTGGATCAAGTAGACACATGAGACTATGTCAGGAGGGGAGATGAGAGGATAGAGGGGAACAGAAGCTGTCTGAATGGACACGAAAAGAGAGAGTAGAGGGAAGGAGTGTGCTGTCTCATTAGAGGGAGAGAAATTAGGAGTATATAGCAAGGTGTATATAAATTTTTATGAAAGACTGACTTGATTTGTAAACTTTCACTTAAAGCACAATAAAAATTAACAAATATATATATTGCAACTCGAGCCTTGAATTTTTTCTTCAGCTCTTTCAGCTTGAGAAATTACTGGCATGTTCTTCCCTTTTGGTTTTGCTGTCTCCAGCTCTTTGCACATGTCTTTATAATACTTTGTCTTCTCGAGCCACACTTTGAAATCTTCTGTTTAGCTCGTTTATTTCATAATTTTTTCCATTTGCTTTAGATACTCGACATGCAAGAGCAAATTTCAGAGTCTCTTCTGACATCCATTTTGGTTTCTTCTTTCTTTCCTGTCTTTTTAACGACCTCTTGCTTTCTTCATGTATGATGTCCTTGATGTCATTCCACAACTCATCTCATCTGGTCTTTGGTCATTAGTGTTGAACGTGTCAAATCTATTCTTGAGATGGTTTCTAAATTCAGGTGGGATATACTCAAGGCCATACTTTTGTTCTTGTGGGCCTGTTCTAATTTTCGTTAGTTTCATACCTGGTATGAATCTTACTTGGTCGTGGTGTATTATTTTTTTGCTATGGTGCTGAACTCTATTGCCCAGAATTTTGGTGAGAATTATTGCATCTATATTCATGAAAAATATTGGTCTGTAATTTTCTTTTTTTGTGGTGTCTTTGATTTTAGTATCAAGGTTATGCTGGCTTCATAGAATGAATTTGGAATTATCTTTTCATTTTTCTATGTTCTGAAATAGTTTGAGTAGCACTGGTGTAAGCTCTTTTCTGAAAGTTTGGTAGAATTCTCCAGTGAAGCCATCTGGGCCAGGGCTTTTTTTTGGGGGGGGGGGGGTTAATTAGCTTTTCAATTTCCTCTCTTGTTATTGGTCTGTTCAGATTGTCAACATCATTTTGTGCTAGTTTAGGTAGGTATGTGTTTCTAGAAATTTATCCATTTCCTCTAGGTTTTCAAATCTCTTATAGTTTTTAGTAATACTCTGTTATGGTCTTTTTTATTTCAGATGGGTCGGATATAATGTCCCCTATTTTATTTATTTGGGTTATTTGCATCCTCTCCTGTTTTTCCTTTTTCAATTTGGCTAGTGGTTTGTTGATTTTGCCGATACTTTCCAAGAACCAACTTTCGTTTTTGTTGATTCTTACTATTGCTTTTCTATTCTCCATTTCATTTATTCCTGCTCCGATCTTTATTATTTCCTTTTTTATGGTGGCTGTGGGCTTCTTTTGCTGCTCTCTTTCTATTTGTTCAGGTTGTGTAGCTAATGTTTTGATTTTGTCCCTTTCTTCTTTTTTAATGTGTGCATCTATTGCTATCTCACAGCAATCTTTAGTGAGAAGAAAAAACTTAATCATAACTTTATGTGGACTGGAAAGAGGCCCTAGATAAGTAAAGCATTACTGAAAAAGAATAAAGTAGGAGGCCTACTATTTAGCCAAGGTGGTCAAAACAACATGGTACTGGTACTATGACAGATGCATGACCTAATGGAACACAATTGAAAACCCAGTTGTAAATCCATCCACCTACGGGCAGCTGATTATTTACAAAGGGCTAAAGTCCATTGAATGGGGAAAAGACAGTCTCTTTAACAAACGGTGCTGTCAAAACTGGATTCCATTTGTAAAAAAATGAAACAGGACTCAAAACTCACACCATTCAAAAACTAACTCAAAATGGATCAAAAACTTAAAGATAAAACTTAACACTGTATAGATTATGGAAGAAAAAATATGGGCAACACTAAAACCCATTGCTGTTGAGTCAATTCCAACTCGTAGTGACCCTAGATGACAAAGGAGAACTGCCCCATAGGGTTTCTAAGGAGCAGCTGGTAGATTTGAACTGATAACCTCTTTGGTTAGCAGCCGCAGCTCTTGAACACTGTGTACCAAGGCTACACTAAGGGCACTAATATATGGCATATATAGAATACCAAACATAACTAAAAATGAATGAACAGCAGAAGATGAACTAGAAGCCCCCTGAAAATTAAACCCTCTTTCTCCAAAAGAGTAAGAAGACAACCTATAGACTGGGAAAAAAAATTTGGCTACGACATATCCAACAAATGTCTAATCTCTAAAATTTATAGAAAACTCCAACACCTCAACAACAAAAAGACAAACAACCCAATTTAAAAATGGGTAAAGGATATAAACAGACACTTCACCAAAGATGACATTCAAGCACCTAACAAACACTTGACGAAATACTTGCAATCATTAGCCAGTAGAGAAAAGCAAATCAAAACTACAATGAGATACTAACTCACCCCCTGATATTACTCATACTATTCAAAAGATTGGAACTCTTATACACTGCTGGTGGGAATGCAAAATGGTACAACCACTATGGAAAATGGTGTGGTACTTCCTTAAAAATTTAGGAATAGAAATACCTTATGACCCAGAAATCCCACTTCTAGGTATATACCCTAAATAAATAAGAACCATGACCCAAATAGACATATGCACACCCATGTTCATTGCAACATTATTCCCAATAGTAAAAAGATGAAAAAACCTAAGTGCCCATCAACAGATGAATGGGTTAACAAACATACACAAAATGAAATATTATACATACACAAAATGAAATATTATACAACATAAAGAACAAGATGAACCTATGAAACATCTCACGACGTGGACGAATTTGGAAGAAATTTTTCAGAGTGAAATACATCAATCACAAAAGGACAAATATTGCATGAGACCACTATTATTAAGAAAAGGTTTGCACACTGGGGGAAAAAAAAGTTCTTTGATGGTTGCCTGGTATGTGATGGGAAGGGAGGAAAAATTACCAAATAGATAGAAATCATGTGTTTATATTGGCAAAGGCAATACACAATATGGGGGAGTCAGCAAAACATGACTAAGCAAAGGAGGACACTGAGAGGAATGCAAGAACAAAGGGCAACAACAGTAATTACTACAGCATAGACAATCCTGGAGCAATAGTTTTAACAAGCACCAATTTACAAATGGCACATAGATAAATATGCCAAGAGGTGTGGGAGTCTGTAAGGGAACACGCTCATCTGCAGATGTAGGTTCGGTGTTAGATATTTCTACATACATAACTGTAGGTGCTACTTATATATTAATATGGACAATAGAGCATACAAGTGCCACAGTCAGGGCAACTTCTTTGATATAATCAAATATTTATGGGACAAAGTACCTAGGCTCAAAGGCAAAGAACCATAGACTTGGGGGACATCTATGGCAATTGGCATAACATAGTCGTAAAGACAAAATTCTGCATCCTACTTTGCTGAGTAGCATCTGGGGTCCTGAAAGCTTGAGAGCAGCCATCTAAGATACAGCTACTGATCTCTTACTGTCCAGAACAAAGGAGAGAGAAGAAAACCAAAGACTCAAAGAAGCAATTAGTCCAAAGGACTAGAAAACCACATGAACCACAGCATACACTATCCCAAGAGCAGAAGAAGTAGATGGTGCTTGGCTGCTGCCACTACCAACTGCTCTGACTGTGATCACAACAGAGTGTCTTGAACAGAGAGAAAAAAATCAAATTCACAAAAAAGGCCAGACTAGCAGAGACTGGAGGAACGCCTGAAACTATGGGCCTAAGACACCCTTCTGAACTGGAACCGAAGCCATTTCCAGAGACCACCTTTCAGCCAAACCATAAACAGACCCATAAAATAAACAATAACACCCAAGAGGAAAGTGTTCCTTAGAACAGTCGGTTATATGAGATCAAAAGGACGATATTTGCCCAAAAGCAAAGACAAGAAGGCAGGAAAGGGTAGAAAATTAGGGCTAAAGAAAATGGGGAAACTAGGATGGGAATGTGGGGAGTGCTCACACATTGTAGGGAATGAAACCAATATTATGGAACACTTTACGTACAAGCTATCAAATGGGAAACTAAATGCTCTGTAAACTTTCACCTAAAGCAAAATTAAAAAAAAAAAAAAAGATTTTTGAAAGATTTGACAGGTTTTATATAAGTGTGCACGTGTGTGTGTGTGTGTGTGTGTATATACATATGCATGCGAACTTACAAACAGTAAAAAATTCCTGGGGAGGGGGGAAGTGAAAAGCCCCAGAGCTATTTTTGGCAGAGTATGGTTATGTGTAAAAGTGCTTTTTAAACTCTAAGGCAAGTGAAGGAAGGTTTGGAGTTATAGGATTAAGACACTTCTGCAGAAAAACAAAAAATATATGGAGGCATCTCCTCAACCTATTTAGAACATCAACTTTTCTAGAACCTATTTAGAACATCAGCTTTGAGGTGGATACTGAGAGAGAGTGCAGCTGTAAAGGAGGTAAACCCAAAACCAAACCCATTGCTGTCAAGTTGATTCTGACTCATAGTCACCTATAGGACAGAGAAGAACTGTCCCATAGGGTTTCCAAGGAGTGGCTAGATATTTGAACTGCCCACCTTTTGGTTAGCAGGCGAACTCTTAAGCACTTTACCACCAGGGCTCCGTAAAAGAGACAAGAGAGGTCAAATGGACAAAAGACAAAGTACTTGAGGAAGGATTTTACGGAAAGAATTGTCACTGCCAGTCACTTGAGACATTGACCCCAAACTGACAAGAGTCTTCAAAACAGAACATATCCAAATTATGAAAAAAAAAAGGACATATATCCATATAGGATTATTATTCAAAAATACTTTTCCATGTCTATTTGTATATGAATATAACGAGTTTTTTAAATCCTTTCTTAGTATTTTCTCTGGAAAGGTGCAAAATTGTCGTTGTGGTTGTTGCTGTTTGCTTTTTCTTTTCATTTTTGGCTGGCAGGAGGCATAGACAGTTTGCTGCTGACTTAAAAGTAAGGAGTACCTGACATGGTTCTATTTTGCTGGTGAGCCCTGAAAAAGCTATTAAGCTATGTATCCTTATCAATATGTAAATGTACAGTCCTAAAAGGAGCTTTTGATTTTCCAGATTGACTCTGAGGGTAGAGCTGTATACAGCCTCGTTATGTGGTTACCCAGGGAGAAAGATGTGGCAGTCTGCTTCCATAAAGGTCAGCCTTGGAAGCCCTTGGGGCAGTTCTACTCTGTCCTAAAGGGTCTCTGTGAGTCAGAATCAAATCGACTCGAAGACAGTGGGTTTGGTTTTGGGGTTTATGGTCTTTGGGATCTTATCTATGTTCCAGTGTTGTATATCAAGAGAAAACTAATCTTAAAATTATTTCAAGATCGTTGTTGCTATTTCTGTCGGGGATCATGTTTCCATAGTAATATATTCACCCTGGCTTAGAAAAGACTTATTTTGCTTAAGTCCTATTTTTATTTTATTCTAAGCGAAATAGAGATTATAACATTACATACATGTTATACTACAGCCTTTCACTTTAATGTAAATGTCAGCGAGAAGGATACAGGCAATTAATGTCTCTTCTTAGCAACTTTCTTGTACTGTGTGCAGCTCCTCAGGCCAGCATCTGCATTAGAATGGCTGTAAGAATGCAAAGAATGCCTGTGCATATTTTATTTTCTGTATTTTCTTTCCCATAATGAAAACTGACTCTTAATAAAATCAATACATTTAAATAATTTCTCTATCCTAAAACTGACACAAACTAGTTTCAGAAATACAAAATCAATACCACTACCAACAATAATCTGCTAAGTAGAGTTCAAAATGTTTTCCAGTCTCTTTTTACCCTTGGAATATATTCCAAAAAGGATGTATATAGTCAGAGTATTGCACCTAAAGCAAATGGAATTTGCTTTTTCGCTACATTTAAGTTATTATAGGTTACATTGATTCAGAAGTCAAAACTATTTAAATGAATATTCTTAGAGAGGTCCTACTTTCACATCTATCTCAACCCTGTACTACCCAGGCCTATAGGTGTTTGGCAATATCCCTACCCAAGAAACCAAACTCTTTGCTGTAGAATCAATTCCTATTCCTAGTAACCCTATAGGACAGAGTAGAATTGCCCCATAGGGTTTCCAAGGAGCGGCTGGAGTATTTGAACTGCCAACCTTTTGGTTAGCTAGCAGCAGTAGCTCTTAACCAATGCATCCTGCACCACCAGCGCTTTTGTAGTTGTGTGTGTGTGTGTGTGTGCATGTTCACACGCGCGTGCATGCACCTGTGTGCACACGTGCACGATCTTTTTTAAAGTTCCAAAAACCAAACCAAACACGTTGCCTTAGAGTGGATTCGGACTCAAAGTGACCCTATAGGACAGAGTAGAATTGATTTACATCATTGTTAATAATTTTTAGGGAAGTGGACCCAAATGACACTCTAGACAGAAGCACCACACCGTCCCGCCACAGCAAAGACCCGAAAAACTAAGTAAAACAGAGACAAACATCAAGCCTGGAACCTAAAGTGTCAAGTGAAGAGTTGAAGAACTCAACCAAGCTCCGAATGGAATAAGAAACTGATGGGGAACAGAGATTGAGGAGAGATACAAGTGGAGGTCCCCTATCAGCTAACGCAGCATGCATTTGGCATCTTGGACACCTGTGAGATCACGGAGTTCCCAGCAGGAGACAACACCCAGTAACCAGCAATACATGCTTTCCCATCCCTACCCTTCTCTCCCCTGCTCTACCTGTGCAATTTCCAGGCTTGCTGCTGTGGCTTGGCTGGCAGGGAAGTGCAGGGCCCATGCTGCTTGGATTAGCCCTGCTCATATGGGAGATCGGTAGACAGGAAGTACAGCAAAGCAGTTTCACAGAGCTTCCAGCAGGAGACAGAGCATCTGGTAACCAGCGATATATGGTTTCCCACCCCTCACCCTTCATCCCCCTGCCCCCATACACACAGCGTCCTCTGCTTCTCACTGGCAACAGTCTCTTGGCTGGAAGGCAACTGCTTTGGCTCTGGTTTTCTTGGATTCGCCCCACCTATGCTGGCTGGCTCCCTGAGTGCCATTTGTTTGCAGGTACTGATTTTTTTCAGTTTATTTTGGTTTCTTCCATGCCTCCCACCCTCTCCACCTCCTTTCTCTCAAACACCTGGCTCTGTGTGCCATTTTTACTTCATTTTGAAAGGCTGTGAAGTGCCGCTCGACTGGAGAACAGTTTCCCCGGCCTGAAAGACCATGCTGGTGGGATCCCTGGGGCTTTTTGTTTTGTTTTACTTTGTTTTGTTTTCATTTGTACTGTTCTTTTGTTTGTTTTCTTTGTCTTTTCGCAACTTGGGAACCCCTTCTAGCTGGGCTGTCCTGCTCAGCCTAGAAGCTACTTCCCCGGTCTACACAACTGCATCAGTGAGATCCCTGGGGGCATTTCTTTTTTTCCTTCTTTTCTCCTTTTTGTCTTTCTTCATTTCTCATTTTCTCTTCCCTCTATACTTACCTTCTTTTCCTGTCTCCTGAGTACCTGGCACTATGTGATCTTTCTACCCTTTCTAGCCAGGCTGTACTGTGCAAGCTGGGAACCACTTCCCTGATCCTCACAGCCACACTGGTGGGATAAATGGGGGCTTTTCTTTTCTAATTTCCCCTCTTTTTTTTCTCTTCCTTTTTCTCCATTTCTCAGTTTCACATCTGACCACTCCAACCACAAGCTGCTTCAGTGCTATTTTTTGTTGTTGTTGTTTGTTTGTTTTTGGTTCCTGTTTCTCTGTCATCTCTCTCCTCTTTCCCTTACCCATCTTAGCTCCACACATTACAACCTCCCCCCTCTTTCCTAACTATCTGCACTGTGTGCTGAACATCACACCCCCAAGCAGCACAAGCATTTCCTACAGGAACCTGCCCAGCACTGATTCCTGGCCCATGTTGTTGGCCCTAGTACATGCCACAAACATACCATCCCAGCCCCTCCCCTTCAGTGGGAACTGCCCTGCTGCACCATAGCTGAGTGACTGGCCCTGCCCTTTGCAGGAAGTGAAAAGTATTGTGACTACAGACGAGCAAACAACAAAATACACAGACTGCCTGCTCAGACATAACTAAGTAAAACAAGAAAGCAGGACGTAACAAACAAATCTACAATCAATATTTGAAGAAAATAACTACAGAATGTCCCAAAGACAGCACACAATATCAAAACATATTTAAAAAAGGACACAGTTCCAGTAGGCATCCAAAACAGAACACCAGATGACTTCCCAGTAGAATAAAAGGCACTAGAACTACCTGATAAAAATAGGGAATTCAAATCCCTATATTCAGAGCTATTGAAGAGTTGAAGCAAAAATCAGACAAAAATGAAGAAAAATAGACAAATTCATGGAAAATACAGATGATAAAAATGGAAGAATTCAGGAAAATAATACAGGGACAAAATGTCAAAATAAACTCGCAACTAGAAATCATACAAAAACAACAGTTAGAAATTCAAAAGATAAAAAACAAGATTTCAGAAATGGACAGTGTCACAGAAGGGCTGAGGAGCAGGTTTGAAATGATGGAAGACAGTATCAACGAAATTGAAGACAAACACTTGGATACAACTGTTTGCGGAAAAAATCAGAAAAAAAGAATGAAAGGAATATGAACAAGCCCTGAGAATGATGTGGGATACAACGAAAACCAAAAATTTGCAATAGGTTGGAGTTGCACAACTGGGGGAAAAAGTTGAAAACACAGAGAGAATCATTGAAGAATTGCTGACAGAAAACTTCCATATCATGAAAGCTGAAAAGCTGATAATCCAAGAAGGACAATGAACCCCATATAGGATACCCCCAAAAGAAAATCACAAAAGCATATCATAATCATGATCACTAAAGCCAAAGCCAAAGAAAGAATCCTGAGAGCAGCTCGAGAAAAATGAAAAGTCACATACAGAGGAGAAACAATAAGACGAAGCTCTGATTATTTGGCAGAAACTGTGCAGACAAGAAGGCATATGTATGGGATGACATATATAAACTTTGAAAGAAACAAATTGCCAATGAAAAATAATATACACTGCAAAACTCTCATTCAAATATTATGGTGAAATTAGGATATTTTCAGAAAAACAGAAATTAAGGGAACATGTAAAAACCAAAACAAATTCACAAGAATTATTAGAGTCCTTCTGTCTGAGGATAAACATCAGACCACAGCCTGACTCTAGGAGGCAAGATTGTACCAGCCAGATACCAATGTAGGAAATGAACTCCCAAGGACTACCCAAAACCAAAGTAATTACAACATGTAAACAGAGAGGTTAATCTATAAATGACAGCAACATCAGAACAATAAAAGAGAGAATAAACAGTGTATGTATAGAACTTTCTAATGGAGAGGAAGGCAAGGCAATAAAAATAATCGACTCTTTCAAAGATAGGAAGATAGGGGTAACTTTCAAGCTAACCACAAAGAAAGTTAACAAACCTCCTCATCAAAATAAAGAGGAAAAACATAAAGTCCCAGTAAAAACAAAATCTACAAAAACAAAAGAAATGGAAAAAAAAATCCACAGAAAAAAGGAATTCAGCACAGGAGAGTATGAGGAACAAAGAAAATATCAGCACAAAAAAAAAAAATTTTTTTTTTGAAAAGTACTACAAAATGACAGCGATAAACTCACAGCTAAAAATAATTACACTGATTGTAAATGGCCTAAATGCACCCATAAAGAGACAAAGAGGGACAGAATGGATAACTAAAAAAAAAAAAAGGACCCATCAATATTCTGTCTACAAGAGACCCACCATAGAAACAAAGACCTAAATTTATTAAAAATCAAAGGGTAGGCGGGGCCAAGATGGCGGACTAGGTGGATGCTACCGCGGATCCCTCTTGCAACAAAGACTCAGAAAAACAAGTGAATCGATCACATATATAACAATCTACGAACTCTGAACAACAAACACAGACTTAGAGATTGAGAATGAACAAACACGGGCAGACAGCGAGCGTGTTCAGAACTAAGAGCCAGCGTACCAGGCAGGTGACCTTCGGAGCCTGGGCTGGGGCAGAGCCCAGGGGGGCAGACGGCACAGACAAGGGGCCCAGCCCTACCCCCCCGAACCCATCCCGGGAGGGAGTCCAGCTGGTTAGCTCGGGCAGTGTAGCGGCACAGCCAGTGGGAGAAACACCTGGGAGGCAGTGACTGATCTTGGAGTGAGGAGAGCAGTGTCCCAGCCGGGGAGCCGTCCCACCAGGAGTTTGGCGGGAGGCGGGCGAGGCGCGAGCATGGGGATCACCTATATTTCCCTTAAACGACCCCGGGGGGGGCGCCCAGACGTTCGTGAGGGCCACGTCCACCCAGTTCGCCCAGCGGTGCGGCGCACCGGAGGGAGAAATCCCCGGGAGGAAGTGACTGGTCTTGGAGCGGGGAGAGCAGTGTCCCAGCTGGGGAGCTGTCCCACTGGGATCTTAACGAGAGCGGGTGGGGTGTGAGCGCATTCCCATGAATAGACCCCGGGGGCGGGCTCAGCTGTCCGTGAGGGCCAAGCCCACCCAGTTCGCGCAAGCCGTGCGACGCACCAGAGGGAGAAATCCCCAGGAGGAAGTGACAGATTTTGGAGCAGGGAGAGTAGCGTCCCAGCTGGGGAGCCGTCCTGCCGGGATTCTGGCGGACGGGGGTGGAGCGTGAACGCGGGGATCAGCTCTATATTCCGTGGTGCTCCACGTCTAGCTTTCTGATCCCTCCCCCACCCTCCCCAGGCGGCTCCATTAACATCCGAATACCCTGAGCCAGAAGGAGAACTCAGATAGGGATCTGACTGCATTTTTTTTTAGCTGATTACCTGGAAAATCTAGTTTCCCAGTGATGGCTCGGAGACAGCAGTCCATATCAAACCACATAAAGAAGCAGACCATGACAGCTTCTACAACCCCCCAAACAAAAGAATCAAAATCTTTCCCAAATGAAGATACAATCCTGGAATTATCAGATACAGAATATAAAAAACTAATTTACAGAATGCTTCAAGACATCAGAAACGAAATAAGGCAAACTGCAGAAAAAGCCAAGGAACACACTGATAAAACAGTTGAAGAACTCAACAAGGTTATTCAAGAACATAGTGGAAAAATTAATAAGTTGCAAGAATCCATAGAGAGACAGCATGTAGAAATCCAAAAGATTAACAATAAAATTACAGAATTAGACAACGCAATAGAAAGTCAGAGGAGCAGACTCGAGCAATTAGAATGTAGACTGGGACTTCTGGAGGACCAGGGAATCAACTCCAACATAGCTGAAAAAAAATCAGATAAAAGAATTAAAAAAAATGAAGAAACCCTAAGAATCATGTGGGACTCTATCAAGAAGGATAACTTGCGAGTGATTGGAGTCCCAGAACACGGAGGGGGGACAGAAAACACAGAGAAAATAGTTGAAGAACTCCTGAAACAAAACTTCCCTGACATCATGAAAGACGAAAGGATATCTATCCAAGATGCTCATCGAACCCCATTTAAGATTGATCCAAAAAGAAAAACACCAAGACATATTATCATCAAACTTGCCAAAACCAAAGATAAACAGAAAATTTTAAAAGCAGCCAGGGAGAAAAGAAAGGTTTCCTTCAAGGGAGGATCAATAAGAATAAGTTCAGACTACTCAGCAGAAACCATGCAGGCAAGAAGGGAATGGGACGACGTATACAGAGCACTGAAGGAGAAAAACTGCCAACCAAGGATCATATATCCAGCAAAACTCTCTCTGAAATATGAAGGAGAAATTAAGATATTTACAGATAAACACAAGTTTAGAGAATTTGCAAAAACTAAACTAAGACTGCAAGAAATGCTTAAGGAGATTGTTTGGCCGGATGACCAATAATATCAGGTACCAGCACAATACAAGGTCACAAAACAGAACGTCCTGATATCAACACAACTCAAATAGGGAAAGCACAAAAACAAAGTAAGATTAATTCTAAAAAATAAATAAATAAACAAAATAATACACATAACAGGAAATCATGGAAATCAATAGATAAACGATCACAATAATCAAAAAGAGGGACTAAATACAGGAGGCATTGAACTGCCAGATAGAGAGTGATACAAGGCGATATAGAACGATACAAGTTAGGTTTTTACTTAGAAAAATAGGGGTAAATAATAAGGTAACCACAAAAAGGAATATCAATTCCATAACTCAAGAAAAACGTAACGACTCAACAAACATAAAGTTAAACATTATGAAAATGAGGATCGCACAATCTACTGAGAAAAACGTCTCAGCACAAAAAAGTATGCGGAAAAATGAAATGGCCAACAACACACACGAAAAGGCATCAAAATGACAGCACTAAAAACTTATTTATCTATAATTACGCTGAATGTAAATGGACTAAATGCACCAATAAAGAGACAGAGAGTCACGGACTGGTTAAAGAAACACGATCCATCTATATGCTGCCTACAAGAGACACACCTTAGACTTAGAGACACAAACAAACTAAAACTCAAAGGATGGAAAAAAATATATCAAGCAAATAATAAGCAAAAAAGAAGAGGAGTAGCAATATTAATTTCTGACAAAATAGACTTTAGACTTAAATCCGCCACAAAGGATAAAGAAGGACACTATATAATGATAAAAGGGACAATTGATCAGGAAGATATAACCATATTAAATATTTACGCACCCAATGACAGGGCTGCAAGATACATAAATCAAATTTTAACACAATTGAAAAGCGAGATAGACACCTCCACATTTATAGTAGGAGACTTGAACACACCACTTTCAGAGAAGGACAGGACATCCAGTAAGAAGCTCAATAGAGACACGGAAGACCTACTTACAACAATCAACCAACTCGACCTCATAGACTTATACAGAACTCTCCATCCAACTGCTGCAAAATATACTTTTTTTTCTAGTGCACATGGAACATTCTCTAGAATAGACCACATATTAGGGCACAAAACAAATCTTGGTAGAATCCAAAACATCGAAATATTACAAAGCATCTTCTCAGACCACAAGGCAATGAAGCTAGAAATCAATAACAGAAAAACTAGGGAAAAGAAATCAAATACTTGGAAAAGGAACAATACCCTCCTGAAAAAAGACTGGGTTATAGAAGACATCAAGGACGGAATAAGGAAATTCTTAGAATGCAACGAGAATGAAAATACTTCCTATCAAAACCTCTGGGACACAGCAAAAGCAGTGCTCAGAGGCCAATTTATATCGATAAATGCACACATACAAAAAGAAGAAAGAGCCAAAATCAGAGAACTGTCCCTACAACTTGAACAAACAGAAAGTGAGCAACAAAAGAACCCATCAGGCACCAGAAGAAAACAAATAATAAAAATTAGAGCTGAACTAAATGAATTAGAGAACAGAAAAACAATTGAAAAAATTAACAAAGCCAAAAGCTGGTTTTTTGAAAAAAATAACAAAATTGATAAACCATTGGCCAGACTGACTAAAGAAAAACAGGAAAGGAAACAAATAACCTGAATAAGAAACGAGAAGGACCACATCACAACAGACCCAAATGAAATTAAAAGAATCATTTCAGATTACTACGTAAAATTGTACTCTAACAAATTTGAAAACCTAGAAGAAATGGATAAATTCTTGGAAAAATACTACCTGCCTAAACTAACACATTCAGAAGTAGAACAACTAAATAGACCCATAACAAAAAAAGAGATTGAAACGGTAATCAAAAAACTTCCAACAAAAAAAAGTCCTGGCCCAGACGGCTTCACTGCAGAGTTCTACCAAACCTTCAGAGAAGACTTAGCACCACTACTACTGAAGGTGTTTCAAAGCATAGAACAAGACGGAATACTACCCAACTCATTCTATGAAGCTACCATCTCCCTGATACCAAAACCAGGTAAAGACATTACAAAAAAAGAAAATTTTAGACCTATATCCCTCATGAACATAGATGCAAAAATCCTCAACAAAATTCTAGCCAATAGAATCCAACAACACATCAAAAAAATAATTCACCACGATCAAGTGGGATTTATACCAGGTATGCAAGGCTGGTTTAATATCAGAAAAACCATTAATGTAATCCATCACATAAATAAAACAAAAGATAAAAACCACATGATCTTATCAATAGATGCAGAAAAGGCATTTGACAAAGTTCAACACCCATTTATGATAAAAACTGTTACCAAAATAGGAATTGAAGGAAAATTCCTCAACATAATAAAGGGCATCTATGCAAAGCCAACAGCCAATATCACTCTAAATGGAGAGAACCTGAAAGCATTTCCCCTGAGAACGGGAACCAGACAAGGATGCCCTTTATCACCACTCTTATTCAACATTGTACTTGAAGTCCTAGCCAGGGCAATTAGGCTAGACAAAGAAATTAAGGGTATCCAGATTGGCAAGGAGGAATAAAGCTATCACTATTTGCAGACGACATGATCGTATACATGGAAAACCCTAAGGAATCCTCCAGAAAACTACTGAAACTAATAGAAGAGTTTGGCAGAGTCTCAGGTTATAAAATGAACATACAAAAATCACTTGGATTCCTCTACATCAACAAAAAGAACACCGAAGAGGAAATAACCAAATCAATACCATTCACAGTAGCCCCCAAGATGATAAAATACTTAGGAATAAATCTTACCAAGGATGTAAAAGACCTATACAAAGAAAACTATAAAACTCTGCTACAAGAAATTCAAAAGGACATACTTAAGTGTAAGAACATACCCTGCTCATGGATAGGAAGACTTAACATAGTAAAAATGTCTATTCTACCAAAAGCCATCTATACATATAACGCACTTCCAATCCAAATACCAATGTCATATTTTAAGGGGATAGAGAAACAAATCACTAATTTCATATGGAAGGGAAAGAAGCCCCGGATAAGCAAAGCATTACTGAAAAAGAAGAAGAAAGTGGGAGGCCTCACTCTACCTGATTTCAGAACCTATTACACAGCTACAGTAGTCAAAACAGCCTGGTACTGGTACACTAACAGGCACATAGACCAATGGAACAGAATTGAGAACCCAGATATAAATCCATCCATGTACGAGCAGCTGATATTTGACAAAGGCCCAGTGTCAGTCAATTGGGGAAATGATAGTCTTTTTAACAAATGGTGCTGGCATAACTGGATATCCATTTGCAAAAGAATGAAACAGGACCCATACCTCACACCATGCACAAAAACTAACTCCAAGTGGATCAAAGACCTAAACATAAAGACTAAAACGATAAAGATCATGGAAGAAAAAATAGGGACAACCCTAGGAGCCCTAATACAGGGCATAAACAGAATACAAAACATTACCAAAAATGATGAAGGGAAACCAGATAACTGGGAGCTCCTAAAAATCAAACACCTCTGCTCATCTAAAAACTTCACCAAAAGAGTAAGAAGACCACCTACAGACTGGGAAAGAATATTCAGCTATGACATCTCCGACCAGTGCCTGATCTCTAAAATCTACATGATTCTGTCAAAACTCAACCACAAAAAGACTAACAACCCAATCAAGAAGTGGGCAAAGGAGATGAACACACATTTCACTAAAGAAGATATTCAGGCAGCCAACAGACACATGAGAAAATGCTCCCGATCATTAGCCATTAGAGAAATGCAAATTAAAACTACGATGAGATTCCATCTCACACCAACTAGACTGGTATTAATCCAAAAAACACAAAATAATAAACGTTGGAGAGGCTGCAGAGAGATTGGAACTCTCATACACTGCTGGTGGGATTGTAAAATGGTACAATCACTTTGGAAATCCCTCTGGCGTTATCTTAAACAGTTAGAAATAGAACTACCATACAACCCAGAAATCCCACTCCTCGGAATATACCTTAGAGATACAAATCCCACTCCTTGGAATATACCTTAGAGCCTTCACACAAACAGACATATGCACACCCATGTTTATTGCAGCTCTGTTTACAATAGCAAAAAGCTGGAAGCAACCAAGATGTCTGTCAACGGATGAATGGGTAAATAAATTGTGGTATATTCACACAATGGAATACTACGCATCGATAAAGAACAGTTACGAATCTCTGAAACATTCCATAACATGGAGGAATCTGGAAGACATTATGCTGAGTGAAATGAGTCAGAGGCAAAAGGACAAATATTGTATAAGACCACTATTATAAGATCTTGAGAAATAGAAAAAACGGAGAAGAACACATACTTTTGTGGTTAAGGAGGGGGGAGGGAGGGAGGGAGGGAGAGGGTTTTTTATTGATCAATCAGTAGATAAGAACTGCTTTGGGTGAAGGGAGAGACAACACACAGTACAAGGAAGGTCAGCCTAATTGGACTGGACTAAAAGCAAAGAGGTTTCCAGGATAAAATGAAAGCTTCAAAGGTCAGCGGAGCAGGGGCTGGGATCTGGGAAACATGGTTTGAGGAGACTTCTAAGTCAACGGGCAAAATAATTCTATTATGAAAACATTCTGCATCCCACTTTGAATTGTGGCGCCTGGGGTTCTAAATGCCAACAAGTGGCCATCTAAGATACATCAATTGGTCCCAACCCACCTGGAGCAAAGGCAAAGGAAGAACACCAAGGCCACACGATAACTAAGAACCCAAGAGACAGAAAGGGCCACATGAACCAGAGACCTACATTATCCTGAGACCAGAAGAACTAGTTGGTGCCTGGCCACAATCGATGTCTGCCCTGTCAGGGAGCACAACAGACAACTCCTGAGGGAGTAGGAGGCCAATGGGATACAGACCCCAAATTCTCATAAAAAGACCATACCTAATTATATGAAAGCGACTAGAGGAATCCCAGAGACAATGCTCCCCAGAACGTCTGATGGCACAGGACAGGAACCATCCCCGAAGACAACTCATCAGGCATGAAAAGGACTGGTCAGCGGCGGGGAGAGAGATCCTGATGAAGAGTGAGCTACTTAAATCAGGTGGACACTGGAGAGTGTGTTGGCAACTCTTGACTGGAGGGGGGATGGGAAGATAGAGAGAGAGGGACGACGGCAAAATTGGCACGAAACGAGAGACTGAAAGGGCTGACTCAATGGGGGAGAGCAAGTGGAGAAGGGAGTAAGATGTATGTAAACCTACATGTGACAAACTGATTGGAATGGTCAATGTTCACTTGAAGCTTAATAAAAATTAATTAAAAAAAAATCAAAGGGTAGAAGAAAATATATCAAGGAAACAGGTACCAAAAAAGAGCAAGAGTGGCAATACTAATCTCAGAAATAGACTTTAAAACAAAATCCACCGTAAAAGACAAAAAAGGGCACTACATAATGATTAAGGGGATGATCCCTCATGAAGACATAACCATAATAAACATCTACACACCTAATGACAGAGCTTCAAAATACATAAAACAAACTCTAACAGCACTGAAAGGATAAATTGACAGTTCCACAATAATAGATTTCAACACACCACTCTCAGTAAAGGACAGAACATCTAAAAAGAAACTTAACAGAGATACAGAAGAGCTAAAGGGCACCATCAGCCAACTTGACCTCATAGATATATAAAGAACACTCCAACCGTAGCTGCAAAGTACACATTCTTTTCCAAAGCACATGGAACATTATTCAGAACAGACCACATTTTAGGCCACAGAGCAACCCTCAACAAATACCAAAACACTGATATAAAGTATCTTCCCTGACCACAGTGCCATCAAGGTAAAAATCAACAAAATGAAGAGCAAGGGAAAAAAATCAATTACATGGAAACTGAATAACATCCTGCTTAAAAACCACCAGGTAATAGAAGAAATTAGAAAGGGACTGAAAGAATTCCTAGAATCAAACAAGAATGAAAACACATCACACCAAAACCTCTGGGACACAGCAAAGGCAGTGCTCAGAGGTCAATTTACAGCAGTAGAAGCACACATGAAAAGAAATTTCAGAACATAGAAAAGGAAGCGATACATCCGAATTCATTCCATGAAGCCAGCATAACCCCGATACCAAAACCAGACAAAAGACACCGCAAAAAAAAGAAAATTACAGGATATCTCTCATGAATATGGATGCAAAAATTCTCAACAAAATTCTTCCCAAAAGAATTCAGCATCATATCAAAAAAATAATACACCACAACCACATGGGATCCATACCAGGTATGCAGGGATGGTTCAACATCAGAAAATCTATCAACGCAATCCACCATGTAAATAAAAGGAAAGAATCACGTGATCATCTCAATCAATGCAAAAAATGCATTCTACAAAGTCCAACACCCATTCCTGGTAAAAACTTTCAATAAAATAAGTATAGAAGGGAAAGTTCTCAACATAATACAAGGCAAGTAGCCAAAACCAACAGCCAACAGCATTCTTTTTTTTTCAATGATTTTTATTGGACTTTAAGTGAAAGTTTACAAATCAAGTCAGTCTCTCACACAATAATCCATATATATACCTTGCTACATACTCCCAATTACTCGCCTTCTAATGAGACAGCCCACTCCCTTCATCCACTCTCTCTTTTCGTGCCCTTTTCGCCAGCTTCTAACCCCCTCCACCCTCTCATCTCCCCTCCAGGCAGGAGATGCAAACATAGTCTCAAGTGTCCACCTGATCCAAGAAGCTCACTCCTCACCAGCATCCCTCTCCAACCCATTGTCCAGTCCAATCCATGTCTGAAGAGTTGGCTTCGGGAATGGTTCCTGTCCTGGGGCAACAGAAGGTCTGGGGGCCATGACCACTGGGGTCCTTCCAGTCTCAGTCAGACCATTAAGTCTGGTCTTTTTATGAGAATTTGTGGTCTGCATCCCACTGCTCTCCTGTTCCCTCAGGGCTTCTCTGTTGTGTTCCCTGTCAGGGCAGTCATCGGTTGTAGCCGGGCACCATCTAGTTCTTCTGGTCTCAGGATGATGTAGTCGCTGGTTCATGTGGCCCTTTCTGTCTCTTGGGCTGGTAATCACCTTGTGTCCTTGGTGTTCTTCATTTTCCTTTGATCCAGGTGGGTTGAGACCAATTGATGCATCTTAGATGGCTGCTTGCTAGAGTTTAAGACCCCAGGCACCACTCTTCAAAGTGGGATGCAGAATGTTTCCTTAATAGATTTTATTATGCCAATTGACTTAGATGTCCCCTGAAACCATGGTCCCCAGACCCCTTCCCCTGCTACGCTGGCCTTTGAAGCATTCGGTTTATTCAGGAAACTTCTTTGCTTTTGGTTCAGTCCAATTGTGCTGACCTCCCCTGTATTATGTGCTGTCTTTCCCTTCACCTAAAATAGTTCTCATCTACTATCTAATTAGTGAATACCCCTCTCCCACACCCCCTCCTTCCCCCTTCTAGTAACCACAAAAGAATGTTTTCTTCTCAGTTTAAACTATTTCTCAAGTTCTTATAATAGTGGTCTTATACAATATTTGTCCTTTAGCAACTGACTAATTTCACTCAGCATAATGCCTTCTAAGTTCCTCCATGTTATGAAATGTTTCACAGATTTCTCACTGTTCTTTGTTGATGCGTAGTATTCCATTGTGTGAATATTCCGTAATTTATTTATCCATTCATCCCTTGATGGGCACCTTGGTTGCTTCCAGCTTTTTGCTATTGTAAACAGTGCTGCAATGAACATGGGTGTGCATATATCTGTTTGTGTAAAGGCTCTTATTTCTCTAGGATATATTCCAAGGAGTGGGATTGCTGGATCGTATGGTAGTTCTATTTCTATCTTTTTAAGGAAGCACCAAATCAATTTCCAAAGTGGTTCTACCATTTGACATTCCGACCAGCAGTGTATAAGTGTTCCAATGTCTCCACAGCCTCTCCAACATTTATTATTTTGTGTTTTTTGGATTAATGCCAGCCTTGTTGGAGTGAGATGAAATCTCATTGTAGTTTTGATCTGCATTTCTCTAATGGCTAATGATCATGAACGTTTCCTCATATATCTGTTAGCTACCTGAATGTCTTCTTTAGTGAAGTGTCTATTCATATCTTTTGCCCATTTTTTAATTGGGTTATTTGTCTTTTTGTAGTTGAGTTTTTGCAGTATCATGTAGATTTTAGAGATCAGGCGCTGACCAGAAATATCATAGCTAAAAACTTTTTCCCAGTCTGTAGGTAGTCTTCTTACTCTTTTGGTGAAGTCTTTGGATGAGCATAAGTGTTTGATTTTTAGGACCTCCCAGTTATCTAGTTTTTCTTCTATGTTCTTTATAATGTTTTGTATACCGTTTATGCCTTGTATTAGGGCTCCTAATGTCCCTATTTTTTTTCCATGATCTTTATCGTTTTAGATTTTATATATTTTTTTAGTTATCTAGTTTTTCTTCTATGTTCTTTATAATGTTTTGTATACCGTTTATGCCTTGTATTAGGGCTCCTAATGTCCCTATTTTTTTTTCCATGATCTTTATCATCTTAGATTTTATATTTAGGTCTTTGGTCCATTTTGAGTTAGTTTTTGTACATGGAGTGAGGTCTGGGTCTTGTGTCATTGTTTTGCAGATGGTTATGCAGTTATGTCAGCACCGTTCATTAAAAAGACTGTCTTTTCCCCATTTAACTGTTTTTGGGCCTTTGTCAAATATCAACCTCTCATATGTGGATGGATTTATGTCTGGATTCTCAATTCTGTTCCATTGGTCCAAGTATCTGTTGTTGTACCAGTACCAAGCTGTTTTGACTACTGTGGCAGTGTAATAGGTCCTAAAATCAGGTAAAGTAAGGGCTCCTACTTTGTTCTTCTTTTTCAGTAGTGCCTTATTTATCTGGGGCCTCTTTCCCTTTCATATGAAATTGGTGATTTGTTTCTCCATCTCATTAAAAAATGTCGTTGGGATTTGGATCGAAATTGCAATAAATGTATAGATTGCTTTTGGTAGAATAGACATTTTTATAATGTTAAGTCTTCCTATCCATGAGCAAGCTATGTTCTTCCACTTATGTAAGTCTCTTGGTTTCTTGCAGAAGTGTACTGTAGTTTTCTTTGTATAAGTCTTTTACATCTCCGGTAAGATTTATTCCTAAGTATTTTATCTTCTTGCGGGCTACTGTAAATGGCATTGATTTGGTGATTTCCTCTTCGATGTTCTTTTTGTTGGTGTAGAGGAATCCAACTGATTTTTATATGTTTATCTTGTATCCGCATACTCTGCTGAACTCTTCTATTAGTTTCAGTAGTTTTCTGGAGGGTTTCTTAGGGTTTTCTGTGCATAAGATCATGTCATCTGCAAATAGAGATACTTTTACTTCTTCCTTGCCAATCTGGATGCCCTTTATTTCTTTATCTATCCTAATTGCTCTGGATAGGACTTTCAGCACAATGCTGAATAAGAGTGGTGAAGCTAACAGCATTCTTAATGGAGAGTGGCTGAAAACATTCCCCTGGAGAACAGGAACAAGACAAGGATGCCCTTTATCACCACTCCTATTTAACATTGTGCTGGAAGTCCCAGCTAGAGTAATAAGGCAAGGAAAAGAAATAAAGGGCACCGTAACTAGTAATGAAGAAGTTAACCTGTCCCTATTTGGGAATGATATGCTACTATACATAGAAATCCCAAAAGACTCCATGAGAAAACTACTGGAACTAATAGGAAGATTCAGCAGAGAAGCATGATACAAGATAAACATACCAAAATCAGTTGGATTCCTATACAGGAATAAAGAGAATGATGAAAAGGAAATCAGGAAAACAATACCATTTATAACAGCACCTCAAAAATAAAATACCTAGGAATAAATCTAACCGGGGATGTAAAAGACCTATACAAAGAAAGCTACAAAACACTGCTGTAAGCAACCAAGAGATCTACATAAATGAAAAAACATACCATGTTCATGGATAGGTAGACTCAACGTTGTGGAAATGACAATTCTACCAAAGCTATTTACATATACAATGCAATTCCGATCCAAATACCAACAATATTCTCTAAAGAGATGGAAAAACTAATCATAAACTTTATATGGAAAGGGAAGAAGCCCCAGATGAGTAAAGCACTATTGAAAAAGAAGAATAAAGTAGGAGGACTTGCACTGTATGACCTCAGAATCTACTATACAGCTACGGTAGTCAAAACAGCCTGTTACTGGTATAATGACAGATACATTGACCAGTGGAACACAATTGAGAACCCAGATGTAAACCCATCCACCTGCGGTCACCTGATCTTCAACAGGGCCCAAAGTCCATCAAATAGGGAAAAGATAGTCTTTTTAACAAATGGTGCTGGCAAAACTGGATGTCCATCTGCAAAAAAATGACATAGGACCCATATCTCACACCATATAGAAAACTAATTCAAAATGGATCAGAAACCTAAATATAAAGTTAAAAAGTATAAAGTTCATGGAAGAAAAAATAGGATCAATGCTAGAGGCCTTAACATAAGACATTAAAAGGATATAAACCATAACCAACAGCACACAAACTCCAAAAGGTAAGCTAGATAACAGGGGTCTTCTAAAAATTAAACACTTATGCTCATCAAAAGACTTCAACAAAAGAGTAAAAAGAGAACCTATAGACTGGGGAAAAAAAATTGGCTGTTACAAATCAGACAAGGGTCTAATCTCTAAAATCTACAAGAAAATCCAATACTTCTACAACAAAAAGACAAATAATCCAATGAAAAATGGGCAAAGAAAATGATCAGACACTTCACCAAAGAAGACATTCAAGGGGCCAACAGACACATGAGGAAATGCTCGCAATCACTAGCCGTTAGAGAAATGCAAATCAAAACCATAATGAGATGCCATTTCACCCCAGCATTACTGGCATGAATCAAAAAAACAGGAAATAACAAATGTTGGAGAGGCTGCGTGGAGATAGGAATTCTTACAGGCTGCTGGTAGGAATGAAAAATGATACAACCATTTTGAAAAATGATATGGCGCTTCATTAGAAAGCTAGGAATAGCATCTGATCCAGCAATTCCTCTTCTATTAATGTGTCCTAGAGAAATAAGAGTCATCACATGAATAGACACACACATACTCATGTTCCTTGCAGCATTGTTTACAATAGCAAAGAGATAGAAACAACCTAGATGCTCATCAACAGCTGAATGGATAAATAAACTATGGTACACACACAGAATGTAGTATTACACAACCATAAAGAACAATGATGAACCTGTGAAACATCTCATAACTTGGATGAATCCGGAGGGCATTATGCTGAGTGAAATAAGTCAATCACAAAAGGACACATATTGTATGAGACCACTACCGTAAAAATTCATGAAAAATTTACAAACAAAAAGAAACAATCTTTGATGGTTATGAGGGAGAGGAGGGGTGGGGATGGAAAAGCAGTTAATACATAATAGATAAGAGGTAACTTTGGTGAAGGGTAAAACAGTACACAATATTGGGGAAGCCAGCACAACTTGTGCATGGCAAGGTCATGTATGGAAGCTCCACAGACATATCCAAACTCCCTGAGGGACTGAATTGCCTGGACTGAGGGCTATGGGGACCATGGTCTCAGGGAACATCTAGCTCAATTGGCATAACATAATTTATAAAGAATATATGCTACATTCTACTTTGGTGAGTAGCATCTGGGATTTTAAAAGCCTGAGAGCATCCACCTAAGATACTCCACTGGTCTCACCCCTTCAGGAGCAAGGAAGAATGAAGAAAACTAAAGATACAAGGGAAAGATTAGTTCAACAGACTAATGGACCACATATACCACGGCCTCCACCAGACTGAGTCCAGTACTACTAGATGGTGCCCAGCTACCACCACTGACCACTTTGACAGGGATCATGATAGAGGAAAGGACTAGAAGGCAGGAGGGTACAGGAAAGCTGGTAATGGGGAACCCGTAGTCAAGAAGGGAGAGTATTGATGTGTCATGGGTTTGTTAACCAATGTCATCAAACAATATGTGTACTGTTTAAGGAGAAACTCGTGTGTTCTGTAAACCTTCATCCAAAGTACTATTAATAAAATAAAATAAAAAAAACCCCAACAACTTCTGTATTGTGATAGACTGAAAAACACTTAGCGCAGTATTTTTGCCCCTCTTCCCATTTCTAGGTGGCTTTTTTTTTCCCGTTTCTAGGTGAAGTCTATTTATCTGCGCTTTCAATCTGGGTTTAGCCTTGTTACTTGTTTTGAACAGACATCAGTAAACAGGAAGTAAAAGGACCCTTGAAAAATGCTTGGGTATTGGGGCTGTTTCTGCAATCCAGTCATTGTGTAAAGAAGCACAGGCAAACTGGCTTAATGATGAAGACATGAGTTGTGAAATCACACCAGCCAACCAGGCATGCAAGTCTTTGAGACCAACTAGCCCTCAGTCAAGCTGTCATCTGACGAATCATATGAATGAGCTGAAGTGAGAGTAGCAGAAAACCATCTGGCTGAGCTCACCCCAAATTACCAACCCATAGTTTGTTGTTTTAAGCACTGAGTTTTATAAGTCGCTAAGCTAATTGATGTTGAGTCTGAAAATAAAAAATAAAGATAATACTTTATGGCTAAGAAGATTTTTTTCAGAGATAAAATGTAGTTCATTATTATAATTGTATCAGTGTTTCAGACAACACTTAGAAGAAAAAAATATGATCAGCATAGCAAATGCAAAATGTGTTAATATGTAATTACTAATTTTTAAATTTCTATTATTCCTGAAGATACTGTTGTTTTTTTTACATTTTTTATTTTATATCACCTATTTTTTCAATTGTAATTACACTTAATCAAATCTCAGTTGAAATTAGAGTGCCAGAGCAGATGATTTTAAAAATTTCACTAACTTCAAATTCCATAGCTACAGTACACTATTAATTCAAATGAGATAACTCTCAAGTATTTTTAATAAGGAATTAAAAATAATTATATCTTTATGCATGGTGGTAGAAGACAGAGGTACTAATGATTTTCTATTTTGTTGACAAGTAATTTTTCCAAATATTTATGCCATTTAGAAGCGTGTCAATTAAAATATTATTACTGCAGAATGATATGTCAAGTAAGATAATCAATTAGGATGAAAGAATTTTTAAAGATACTAGATTACTTCTATAGAAGTCATAGCAACAACTTCTGAAGTTCAGAGAATATTATACAAATTACACATCGAAGGACAGTTTTATAATAACAGAATAGAAAAAAACTGATAGTTATATAGTTTCTCAAGTTCCTTGACTAAAGAAGAATAAAATTTGATGCTGATATGACACCTCTTAGGTGAGATTCCTTGAACTAGTTCTATGACTTACATTGGTGTGTCCTCCATCTCTTTTAAACCCTTTCAAGACATAATTATTTTCTCATTTGCATTTTTTGTTGATGCCATGTGTTTTCACTAATGAGGGCGTACTGGTTAAAGGACCAATTCAGAATTTTTGTTATGAATTTCGATACCCATTATCTGGGATCACATATGTCCCAGCGGCCCCTATGTAAATCCTGTCAACATGAGTCAATGATAATTTTTTTTATTTCATTTCTTGAAAATTTGCAAAATATGAGGTAAAACGTGAAAGCACCTGGCATGACTGCACATACATTTTCTTCTAGTCTCCTTCTTCTTAGCTTTTTAATTATTTTTCATGAAATTTTTCAAAACCTGGTACAATATATTCTCCATTACTGCAAAAGCAATACTTACAGCAAAATAAACAAAGCCAAGGGATTTTTTATCTCAGGAAAATCACCACTACAATGCATTCTTTGTTACTGCAAAAGCAGTACTTACAGGCAAAATAAATAAAACTAAAGGAATTTGAATCTCAGGAAAATTATCACTACTATGTATTTTTCGTTATAACAAAAGCAGTACTAACAGCTAAGAAGCAGAAACAGCTGCCCTGGAATACTGTAGAACTGCTCACAGAGGTGCATTCTACCTGCTACACATGGAAGCAATGACTGGGCCCTAAGATTGAATACAGGTTAAGAATAACTTATAGGAGCTCCAGTCTCTTGAAAAGTACCACTGCAATGCATTATTCCTTATTGGAAAGGCATTATTTACTCTTTAGAAGCTAGGAAAGAAGGGAGCCAGTAGTAACACATGTAAACAGTGAATGGCATAAGGGAGAAAATGGCCACTATGACTGAATGAAGACTGAGAATAGCTTATTCTCAAGATAAGTACAACCTCGCAAGATAATAGTAACTGGAAAACATAGTGAAGAGGCTTATCGTACAAAAATAAAGGCAAACCTGTCAAAAGTTTAGAAAATGCACACATTTGAGAGGCATTACCTAAGACAATGCTCAATCTACACAAAAATGAGGCTCATGTATTTTTGAGTTTCATGCATTTCAAAAGGCTCCCACCTTGAGGCTATACTAAAAAAAAAAAAAAAACTCATTGCCAACTAGCCGATTTCGACTCATAGCAACCCTATAGGACAGAGTAGAACTGCCCCATAGGGTTTCCAAGTAGCAGCTGGTGAATGCAAACTGCTGACCTTTTGGTCAGCAGGCTTTCCTCTTTCCAAAGAACTTCAGAGGCATAAAAAGTGGATGGGATACTGTATTTCCCATGGGTCTTGAAAGAGTTTAAGTCTACTACAATGTGCATATATCATCACTTGAGCATGTCATTGTCTCATTTTCGTCTTTTGAAGAGCTATTTTTGATAATTTCTCCTGAACTGGAAGCTAGGCTGTGGTTACTTCCTGCCTATGACATAGACACACATGCACAAAGAGTGCAAATATATTTTCAAAGGTCAAGGTCAGCTTAAGCCATTCAAGTGTGACTCTGCTTTTAATTGGAATCCACAGTTTTTCCTCGCCTGCTCACCAGCAGAGAGTTTGGCATGTTGACAAATTGCATTGTGTCAAGGCTCCTAGTCTCTTCTGTAAATCAATCCCCTCTTAGATATGACTTGCTTCTTAAAAGGGGGTGAAAGCTTGGAAATAAATAGATTGCTATTGCAACAACTTGTGCTACAAAAATCAAAATGGTGACAACTGCCATTATTTCTCTTCTTGAATCAGATCAAAAGGGCATTCTGATAGGAAAAAGTCATACTTCTGAAAACCAGTGGCCCACGTGGGTGAGAAGATGAAGGACAACAGCAGAGAGGAGTGAACAAGGAACATTCAAAACCAAACCTGCTGCCGTCAAGTTGATTCCAGCTCATAGCGACCCTATAGGACAGAGTAGAACCGTCCCATATGGTTTCCAAGGAGCGCCTGGTGGATTCAAACTGCCGACCTTTTAGTTAGCAGCCATCGCTCTTAACCACTACCCTGCATAAAAAAGGCCCCTATTTTTCCTCTATCGAGAAGTCAATAAATAGTTCTGTTCAATAGCTGAGATTTAAAACACTCTGAGCAGCATGTGACAAGAATATAATACTCATTTCATTTTAGGGTCAAGGAAAGGATTATGTGTTAAAAATTTCACAAGAGAAATCTTAAAAATATGATACTTTAAACACCCCAAACAAAAAGCAGCATTTTTTAACTTTGCTTTCAGTTCAAATTTAGGCAATTAACCATTATAAAACAACATGTCAAAACAATAGAATCTGGCTTGACTGTACATTCTGTAATTGTTCCTTGTTTTTTAGCACACAACTTAATTTTGGCTTATGCAGCTTTTGACTTTTCATTTGCCGCTTTTATACGTATCATTGACCCAATTGTCGATGATAGAAAACCTTTATCAGAGTCTGCATTGATTACTGTTGGTGATGGCATGAATCATGGAACATAGCATGGAAGCTCAGAAAAGATAAAACAGATGTGAAAAGTTAAAGGAGGCACAGCTTGCTAAAACTATTCAGCTCTTATTAACTGCAAATGCAATAATTCAAATACATCTTTAATAAAAAGTGCACTTAAATGTCACACTGTACTCCATTTTTTGTTGTTTAGATCACTCCCGGGGATCATTTCAGGGAAGGTTTTTTCTGACTTTCATGGTAACTCTATTTGAGTATGTTCTCTAGAGGCAGAAGGCAAAGAGGAAAACAAGTCATTTTTTTGTCTGTCTATGTCTATACTACAGTTCTCTGACATGCCCTCAAATGTGACAGGAAACAATTACCTGTGACGGAAATTACATGTTTAGAGACAATAGCACATTATTCATAATTTGGTTATATTTTATTGTTACTATAAAATTAACATGTGATGCAGACAATGTAACTCCAGGTAACAGAACCCTGAGGATTTGAGAAAAAGGACTAATGTGTCCTTCAGTTGACCTTGACAGTAAGAACCAGCCAGAGTATGACATTCTGGAAGTCAGCTTTGGGTTCTACATGAAGTACAATATATTCTTTTTTTTTTTTTTTCACTTTTACTGTCAATGACTGTCAGAGTGGGAAGAACATGGGCTTTGGGATTAAAAATATCCTAGTTCAAATCCCAGCTCCACTAGTTTTTAGCTATGGGTCACTTGAAAAATCACAAAAACTCTATGATCATTAATTCATATGTGTGAAATGAGGATGGAATTCATCGTATCAAATTCTTGTGAAAAGCATGACGTAAAATGTTTATCTCAAGAACTGCTAATTTCTCTTCTGTCTTCTCCTTTGCCACCTCTCCTCATCCTCCTCCTCCTCACTCTCCTCCTCCTCAGCCTCTTTCTTCCTCTCTTCCTCCTCCTCCTTTTTCTCCTCTTCTCCTTGCTCCTGCTCCTGTTCCTCTTTCTCTTTTTCCTCCTTCTTCTTTGAAGTGAGATGCGTATGTTAAAGTCTCTCCTGCCCACCTGAGATTGGGCAAAGTTTAAATGTTTCTCAAACTTTTTTTTCTTCATCTACAAAAATGAATAACATCAAATATATGTGAAAATCATCTGGCATACTGCAAGTGCTCAAAAATAGATTTATTTCCCTTTTATTCCTATATTAAAATTTTCATGAAATTTGTGGTTTTAGAAAAGCATTGAGTTTATATTCTTTTGCTGTTCCTACTGATTCAATTTGTTCATACAGGAAGTTGGGGTGGCAAGTGAATCTGTCAATATGCAGGAATATTTTACAAACTTCATTCAAAAATATTGTTAGTACAGTATAACATCCCAAACTCTGTTCTGGGCACTGGGAATACAACAGCAAACAAGACGGCAAAGGCCGTGCCTTCGTGGAGTGGCATTTCAGACAGGGAGAGACAGAGCACAGACAAGCAGATGAGTAAACATGTCTTTGGCTGGGAAGAATTTTAGGTAGTTCAGTGATTCTTTAAAGCTACAAAAATAGAGGTGGCATAGTGGTTAAGTACTACGGCTGCTAACCAAGAGGTTGGCAGTTTGAATCCACCAGGCGCTCCTTGGAAACTCTGTTGGGCAGTTCTACTTTGAACTATAGGGTCACTATGAGTCGGAATCGACTCGACGGCACAGGGGTTAGGGTATAAAAATAGAGAGCAAGATGAATAAAGCTTATGTTGCTGTCTTAAGCCATCTAATTTTTTCCCCCTATTTTTGAGCAACAGCTCTCAAGGTACAGTAAATGTTGATTTAAGTGACTGCTTCATTCAACAAATGAATAAATCTAGTGCTATCTAGGACTCCTGATAAGAGTCCTAATCTTTTTTTGTGTGTGTGTGGCAAAATTTTTATTTTTATTCTGCTTTAAGTGAAAGTTTACAAATCAAGTCAGTCTCTCATACAAAAATTTATAAATGCCTTGCTATATACTCCTAGTTGCTCTCCCCCTCATGAGACAGCACTCTCCTCTCCACCCTGTATTCCTGTGTCCATTCAGCCAGCTTCTGACTCCCTCTGCCTTCTTATCTCCCCTGCTGACAGGAGCTGCCCACATAGTCTCATGTATCTACTTGAGCCAAGAAATTCACTCTTCACGAGTATCTTTTTCTATCACATGGTCCAGTCCAAACCCTGTCTGAAGAGTTGGCTTTGGGAATGGTTCCTGTCTTGGGTTAACAGAAGGTCTGGAGACCATGACCTCCGCGGTCCTTCTAGTCTCAGTCAGACCATTAAGTCTGGTCTTTTTTTTTTTTTTATTAACTTTTATTGAGCTTCAAGTAACGTTTACAAATCAAGACAGTCTGTCACATATAAGTTAATATACATCTTACTCCTTACTCCCACTTGCTCTCCCCCTAATGAGTCAGCCCTTCCAGTCTCTCCTTTCGTGAAAACTTTGGCAGCCTCCAACTCTCTCTATCCTCCCATCCCCCCTCCAGACAGGAGATGCCAACACAGTCTCAAGTGTCCACCTGATATAATTAGCTCACTCTTCATCAGCATCTCTCTCCTACCCACTGTCCAGTCCCTTTCGTGTCTGGTGAATTGTCTTCGGGGATGGTTCCCGTCCTGTGCCAACAGAAGGTTTGGGGACCATGACCGCCGGGATTCTTCTAGTCACATCCAGACCATTAAGTATGGTCTTTTTATGAGAATTTGGGGTCTGCATCCCACTTATCTCCTGTTCCCTCAGGGGTTCTCTATTGTGCTCCCTGTGAGGGCAGTCATCGATTGTGGCCAGGCACCAACTAGTTCTCAGGCTAATGTAGGTCTCTGGTTCATGTGGCCCTCTCTGTCTCTTGGGCTCTTAGTTGTCGTGTGACCTTGGTGTTCTTCATTCTCCTTTGTTCCAGGTGGGTTGAGACCAATTGAGGCATCTTAGATAGCCACTTGTTAGCTTTTAAGACCCCAGACGCCACGTTTCAAAGTGGGATGCAGAGTGTTTTCATAATAGAATTATTTTGCCCATTGACTTAGAAGTCCCCTTAAACCATGGTTCCCAAAACCCCGCCCTTGATCCGCTGAACTTTGAAGTATTCAGTTTATCCCAGAAACTTCTTTGCTTTTGGTCCAGTCCAGTCCAGTTGAGCTGACCTTCCATGTATTGAGTATTGTCCTTCCCTTCACCTAAAGCAGTTCTTTTCAGCTAATTAATCAGTAAAAAAAATCCTCTCCCTCCCTCCCTCCCTCCGCCCCCTCGTAACCACAAAAGTATGTGTTCTTCTCAGTTTATACTATTTCTCAACATCTTATAATAGTGGTCTTATAAAATATTTGTCCTTTTGCCTCTGACTCATTTCACTCAGCATAATGCCTTCCAGGTTCCTCCATGTTATGAAATGTTTCACAGATTTGTCACTGTTCTTTATCGATGCGTAATATTCCATTGCGTGAATATACCGCAATTTATTTACCCATTCATTCGTAAATGGACACCTTGGTTGCTTCCAGCTTTTTGCTGTTGTAAACAGAGCTGCAATAAACATGGGTGTGCATATATCTGTTTGTGTGAAGGCTCTTGTTTCTCTAGGGTATATTCCGAGGAGTGGGATTTCTGGGTTGTATGGTAGTTCTATTTCTAACTGTTTAAGATAACGCCAGATAGATTTCCAAAGTGGTTGTACCATTTTACATTCCCACCAGCAGTGTATAAGAGTTCCAATTTCTCCGCAGCCTCTCCAACATTTATTATTTTGTGTTTTTTGGATTAATGCCAGCCTTGTTGGAGTGAGATGGAATCTCATCCTAGTTTTAATCTGCATTTCTCTAAGGGCTAATGATCGAGAGCATTTTCTCATGTATCTGTTAGCTGCCTGAATATCTTCTTTAGTGAAGTGTGTGTTCATATCCTTTGCCCACTTCTTGATTGGGTTGTTTGTCTTTTTGTGGTTGAGTTTTGACAGAATCATGTACATTTTAGAGATCAGGCGCTGGTCAGAGATGTCATAGCTGAAAATTTTTTCCCAGTCTGTAGGTGGTCTTTTTACTCTTTTGGTGAAGTCTTTAGATGAGCAGAGGTGTTTGAGTTTTAGGAGCTCCCAGTTATCTGGTTTCTCTTCATCATTTTTGGTAATGTTTTGTATTCTGTTTATGCCTTGTATTAGGGCTCCTAAGGTTGTCCCTAGTTTTTCTTCCATGATCTTTATCGTTTTAGTCTTTATGTTTAGGTCTTGGATCCACTTGGAGTTAGTTTTTGTGCATGGTGTGAGGTATGGGTCCGGTTTCATTTTTTTGCAAATGGATATCCAGTTATGCCAGCACCATTTGTTAAAAAGACTATCTTTTCCCCAATTAACTGACACTGGGCCTTTGTCAAATATCAGCTGCTCATACGTAGATGGATTTATATCTGGGTTCTCAATTCTGTTCCATTGGTCTATGTGCCTGTTGCTATACCAGTACCAGGCTGTTTTGACTACTGTGGCTGTATAATAGGTTCTGAAATCAGGTAGAGTGAGGCCTCCCACTTTCCTCTTCTTTTTCAGTAATGCTTTACTTATCCGAGGCTTCTTTCCCTTTCACATGAAATTGGTGATTTGTTTTTCTATCACCTTAAAAAATGACATTGGAATTTGGATCGGAAGTGCATTGTATGTATAGTTGGCTTTTGGTAGAAAAGACCTTTTTACTATGTTAAGTCTTCCTATCCATGAGCAAGGTATGTTTTTCCACTTAAGTATGTCCTTTTGAATTTCTTGTAGTAGAGCTTTGTAGTTTTCTTTGTATAGGTCTTTTACATCCTTGGTAAGATTTATTCCTAAGTATTTTATCTTCTTGGGGGCTACTGTGAATGGTATTGATTTGGTTATTTCTTCTTCGATGTTCTTTTGTTAATGTAGAGGAATCCAAGTGATTTTTGTATGTTTATTTTATAACCTGAGACTCTGCCAAACTCTTCTATTAGTTTCAGTAGTTTTCTGGAGGATTCCTTAGGGTTTTCTGTATATAAGATCATGTCATCTGCAAATAGAGATAATTTTACTTCCTCCTTGCCAATCCGGATGCCTTTTATTTCTTTGTCTAGCCTAATTGCCCTGGCTAGGACTTCTAGCACGACGTTGAATAAGAGCGGTGATAAAGGGCATCCTTGTCTGGTTCCCGTTCTCAAGGGAAATGCTTTCAGGTTCTCTCCATTTAGAGTGATGTTGGCTGTTGGCTTTGCATAGATGCCCTTTATTATGTTGAGGAATTTTCCTTCAATTCCTATTTTGGTGAGAGTTTTTATCATAAATGGGTGTTGGACTTTGTCAAATGCCTTTTCTGCATCTATTGATAAGATCATGTGGTTTTTGTCTTTTGTTTTATTTATGTGGTGGATTACATTAATGGTTTTTCTAATATTAAACCAGCCTTGCATACCTGGTATAAATCCCACTTGATCGTGGTGAATTATTTTTTTGATATGTTGTTGAATCCTATTTGCTAGAATTCTGTTGAGGATTTTTGCATCCATGTTCATGAGGGATATAGGTCTGTAATTTTCTTTTTTTGTAATGTCTTTACCTGGTTTTGGTATCAGGGAGATGGTGGCTTCATAGAATGAGTTGGGTAGTATTCCGTCATTTTCTATGCTTTGAAATACCTTTAGTAGTAGTGGTGTTAATTCTTCTCTGAAAGTTTGGTAGAATTCTGCAGTGAAGCCGTCCGGGCCAGGACTTTTTTTTGTTGGGAGTTTTTTGATTACCGTTTCAATCTCTTTTTTTGTTATGGGTCTATTTAGTTGTTCTACTTCTGAATGTGTTAGTTTAGGTAGGTAGTGTTTTTCCAGGAATTCATCCATTTCTTCTAGGTTTGCAAATTTGTTAGAGTACAATTTTTCGTAATAATCTGATATGATTCTTTTAATTTCAGTTGGTTCTGTTGTGATGTGGTCCTTCTCGTTTCTTATTCGGGTTATTTGTTTCCTTTCTGTATTTCTTTAGTCAGTCTAGCCAATGGTTTATCAATTTTGTTAATTTTTTCAAAGAACCAGCTTTTGGCTTTGTTAACTCTTTCAATTGTTTTTCTGTTCTCTAATTTTTTTGTTAATTCATTTAGTTCAGCTCTAATTTTTATTATTTGTTTTCTTCTGGTGCCTGATGGATTCTTTTGTTGCTCACTTTCTATTTGTTCAAGTTGTAGGGACAGTTCTCTGATTTTGGCTCTTTCTTCTTTTTGTATGTTGCATTTATTGATATAAATTGGCCTCTGAGCACTGCTTTTGCTGTGTCCCAGAGGTTTTGATAGGAAGTATTTTCATTCTCGTTGCATTCTATGAATTTCCTTATTCCCTCCTTGATGTCTTCTATAACCCAGTCTTTTTTCAGGAGGGTATTATTCCTTTTCCAAGTATTTGATTTCTTTTCCCTAGTTTTTCTGTTATTGATTTCTAGTTTTATTGCCTTGTGGTCTGAGAAGATGCTTTGTAATATTTCGATGTTTTGTATTCTGCAAAGGTTTGTTTTATGACCTAATATGTAGTCTATTCTAGAGAATGTTCCATGTGCACTAGAAAAAAAAGTATACTTTGCAGCAGTTGGGTGGAGAGTTCTGTAGAAGTCAATGAGGTCAAGTTGGTTGATTGTTGTAATTAGGTCTTCCGTGTCTCTATTGAGCTTCTTACTGGATGTCCTGTCTTTCTCCGAAAGTGGTGTGTTGAAGTCTCCTACTATAATTGTGGAGGTGTCTGTCTCACTTTTCAGTTCTGTTAAAATTTGATTTATGTAACTTGCAGCACTGTAATTGGCTGCATAAATATTTAATATGGTTATATCTTCCTGATCGATTGTCCCTTTTATCATTATATAGTGTCCTTCTTTATCCTTTGTGGTGGATTTAAGTCTGAAGTCTATTTTGTCAGAAATTAATATTGCTACTCCTCTTCTTTTTTGCTTGTTATTTGCTTGATATATTTTTTTCCATCCTTTGAGTTTTAGTTTGTTTGTGTCTCTAAGTCTAAGGTGTGTCTCTTGTAGGCAGCATATAGATGGGTCGTGTTTCTTTATCCAGTCTGAGACTCTCTGTCTCTTTATTGGTGCATTTAGACCATTTACATTCAGCGTAATTATAGATAAATAAGTGTTTAGTGTTGTCATTTTGATGCCTTTTTATGTGTGTTGTTGACAATTTCATTTTTCCACATATTTTTTTGTGCTGAGACGTTTTTCTTAGTAAATTGTGAGATCCTCATTTTCGTAGTGTTTGACTTTATGTTTGTTGAGTTGTTACGTTTTTCTTGGCTTTTATCTTGAGTTATGGAGTTGTTATACCTCTTTGTGGTTACCTTATTATTTACCCCTATTTTTCTAAGTAAAAACCTAACTTGTGTTGTTCTATATCACCTTGTATCCCTCTCCATATGGCAGTTGTATGCCTCCTGTATTTAGTCCCTCTTTTTGATTATTGTGATCTTTTACATATTGACTTCAGTGATTCCCTGTTATGAGCATTTTTTTTTAATTAATCTTAATTTGTTTTTGTGATTTCCCTATTTGAGTTGATATCAGGATGCTCTGTTTTGTGACCTTGTGTTGTGCTGGTATCTGATGTTATTGGTTTTCTGACCAAACAATATCCTTTAGTATTTCTTGTAGCTTTGGTTTGGTTTTTGCAAATTCTCTAAACTTGTGTTTATCTGTAAATATCTTAATTTCACCTTCATCTTTCAGAGAGAGTTTTGCTGGATATATGATCCTTGGTTGGCAGTTTTTCTCCTTCAGTGTTCTGTATATGTCGTCCCATTCCCTTCTTGCCTGCATGGTTTCTGCTGAGTAGTCTGAACTTATTCTTATTGATTCTCCCTTGAAGGAAACCTTTCTTTTCTCCCTGGCTGCTTTTAAAATTTTCTCTTTATCTTTGGTTTTGGCAAGTTTGATGATAATATGTCTTGGTGTTTTTCTTTTTGGATCAATCTTAAATGGGGTTCGATGAGCATCTTGGATAGATATCCTTTCATCTTTCATGATGTCAGGGAAGTTTTCTGTCAGGAGATCTTCAACTATTTTCTCTGTGTTTTCTGACCTCCCTCCCTGTTCTGGGATTCCAATCACACACAAGTTATCCTTCTTGATAGAGTCCCACATGATTCTTAGGGTTTCTTCATTTTTTTTAATTCTTTTATCTGATTTTTTTTCAGCTATGTTGGTGTTAATTCCCTGGTCCTCCAGATGTCCCAGTCTGCATCCTAATTGCTCGAGTCTGCTCCTCTGACTTCCTATTGCGTTGTCTAATTCTGTAATTTTATTGTCAATCTTTTGGATTTCTACATGCTGTCTCTCTATGGATTCTTGCAACTTATTAATTTTTCCACTATATTCTTGAATAATCTTTTTGAGTTCTTCAACTGTTTTATCAGTGTGTTCCTTGGCTTTTTCTGCAGTTTGCCTTATTTCGTTTCGGATGTCTTGAAGCAATCTGTAAATTAGTTTTTTATATTCTGTATCTGATAATTCCAGAATTGTATCTTCATTTGGGAAAGATTTTGATTCTTTTGTTTGGGGGGTTGTAGAAGCTGTCATGGTCTGCTTCTTTATGTGGTTTGATATGGACTGCTGTCTCCGAGGCATCACTGGGAAACTAGTTTTTCCAGAAAATCTGCTAAAAAAAAATGCAGTCAGATCCCTGTCAGAACTGCCTTTGGATTATAACCGCCACCTTGTTCCCTGTAAGGATGAAAGTCTGAGATTTGGATCATATATGCTTGGCTGTAGCTGATTCTGTGTTTTTAGTCCAATTAGGGGTGGATTTTTGGTCCCTGGGTTTTTTGTGTTTCCTTCTCTCAGGCTGGAAGAGTGGGTTAGGAAAAGACCAAAAGAAAAAATAAAGGGGAGGGGGAAGCAAAGCCACCACAGAGCCGGAGCCGTTTTCCCTCTGGCTCAGGAAATTCCAATGTTAATGAAGCCGCCTGGGGAGGGTGGGGGAGGGATCAGAGAGTTAGGAGAGTAGCACCTCAGAATATAGCCAGAGTTGCTTGTCTTGCTTGGAATGACTTATCTGAGATTCCCGAGGGGCGTGTTGCCTATGTGTGCTGGCTGTGTGGAGATTGCCCCCGGGGATCTGGCCCACTGAAGCCGCGGTCAGATCCTCCGCTGCCAGTCCCCCGCCCAGCGTCAAGGTTCCCCTACTGGGATGGTGCACTCCCGACTCCAAAATCAGTCGCTGCCTCCCGGGGACTTCTCCTCCCCCCCGCCGCGTTGTCACGCCACTCCCGCGGAATGGCTGGGTCCCCTCTCGGGGTTAGTTCAGGGGAGTGGAGCAGCTCTCCGTTCTTGGGCCATGACAGTGCCCAGTCAAAAGCCCGGTGGCTAGATTCCCCAGCTGGGACGCTGCTCTCCCAGCTCCAAGACCAGTCACTGCCTCCCAGGATTTCTCCCACCGGCTGTGTCGCTATGCCGCCAGCGCAGACTGGCTGGGCCCCCTCCTGTGGTGAGTTCAGGGGGGTAGGGCTGCGCCCCTTGTTTGCGATGTCAGCTCCCTTGGGCCCTGCCCTAAATCGGGCGCCAAAGGTTACCTGACTGGGACGCTGGCTCCAGGCTCCGAAAACAATCACTGCTCCCCCGTATTTGTTCGTTTTCCGTCTCTAAATCTGTGTTTGTTGTTCAGGGTTCGTAGATTGTTATGTATGTGATTGATTCACTTGTTTTTCCGAGTCTTTGTTGCAAGAGGGATCCAAGGTAGTGTCTACCTAGTCCGCCATCTTGGCCCCGCCTCCAAGAGTCCTAATCTTTAATTAATACCATTACCTGACAGATTACCTGGGCTGATTCCCTTGGAGTCCTGGTGGTGCAGTGGTTAAGAGCTCAGCTGCTAACCAAAAGGAGCAGTTTCCAGCTGCTCCTTGGAAACCCCATAGGGCAGTTCTACTCTGTCCTATAGGGTCACTGTGTGTTGGAATTGACTCAATGGCAACAGAAAAACAAAACAAAAAAGGATTCCCTCAGAAATACAATTAATTAAGGCTAAGGCTAATGTCTTCCAGATAAGCTTAAACACTCCCACTTCCTCCTCCAAATCCACTAGGAATTTGGGAAACCAATTATTTTATGAAATCTTGCAACACACTAGAACCACCCTGTTTTATATCGTGTTACATAGGTGGTGTTGTTAGCTGCCACCAGGTGATCCTGACTCACGGAGACCCCATGCACAATGGAACTAAATACTGCCTGGTCCTGCATCATTCCCATGATCAGTGGCTGATCAGATAGTTGCGACCTGTAGGGTTTTTATTAGCTTATTTTTTGGAAGTAGATCGCCAGACCTTTCTTCCTAGTCCATCTTAGTTGGAAAGTTCACTGAAACCTATTCGGCATCAGCAACACACAAGCCTACACTGGCAGATGGGTGGTGGCTACACACGAGGTGCATTGGCCAGGAATTGAATCTGGGTCTCCCACATAGAAGGCGAGAGTTCTACCACTGAAACACCTCTGCCTAACCCTTGTATAGGTAACTACCCTTAATGTTATTCTTCCCACTTATCTATTCTCTCCCATGCTTTCTTCTCCAAGCCCTTCCATTTTGAACCTTGGAATAACTATGTGTTTACTAATTTGGCAACTGGTAAAGGTACAAAGGAGCCCTGGTGGCAAAGTGATTAAGAGCTCGGCTACTAAACAAAAGGTTGGCAGTTCAAATCTAGCAGCTGCTCTTTGGAAACCCTACGGGGTTGTTCTACTCTGTCCTATAGGGTTGCTATGAGTAGGAATCGACTCAATGGCAACAGGTTTGGTTTTTTGTTTTTTTTTAGTGGTAAAAAAAAAAATGAGCTGTAAATAATCACTCTCCACTTTGAAATATTTTCCACTGATTTTCCATACCTGGAAACTTGGTTCTCCACAAGGAAAACATCTCCCCAGGTAGCTCTCTGATGTGAGTGTATTCATTTTCTAAATCCCATTTATCTTGAGAGGAGGAGGTCAAAGTCAGGAACTTCTCAATTTTCAGTATGCCTTTCAGATTACTGCTTCTTTACACTGTGAGTCTCATGTTAACTTTCTCTAATCTACTCCCTTACTCTTCCTTCTTTTTGGTCTCAGAGAAACCCAGTCCTTACATTATTTGACCTTTTGAAGCTCTTGTAAACGTATGCCACTTTCTCCCAAAAATGGTTTCCTGTCTTATATTTCCTTATTTTTGATAATTTCCTCTCACTTTGTTCATCCCTTGCTCAATCTATCTGCCCAGACCAGAGATCTAAGCATCCTTTTTGATCTCTCCATCTTTCTCACCACCAGCTTAAATTGGCCTTCAAACACCAGAGTACATATAGATTATGGAGCCCTTGGGCGGTGTTTGCAGTAAGCACTAGACTACTAACCAAGAGATTGTTGGTTCAAATCCACCCAGATGCACCTCAGAAGAAAGCCCTGACATTCTGCTTCTGAAAGATCACAGCCATTGAAAACCCTATGGAGCACAGCTCTACTCTGACACAGATGGGGTCGTGATGAGTCAGAATGTCAACTGTACTTTTTTAAGTTAGAAGATATATTTTTCATTAGTTCTGTAAACTTCAGAATCGGACCCAAGGTAGATAGCCTCTGTGATCCTCTTACATTTTTGATAGCAATGTAGACAAAGTCTTCAATGTAATGTAAAAATGAGATTTGGCAATAGTAATAATGATGTCTGTGGACATTAGCGTAGCAGACGCACACCACACACAATGCATACGTCCTCTTTGGGAAAGACCAGCTAGTTTTTTCTCAGGAGTTCTCACAAGCTGGCCTCACTTGAATTAATTGGCCATAATTCAGTGTCTGACTCTTTGTCTGCAGGCTCTGAAATATAATTTTCTCATCATCTATAGCATGGACCCATCTCTCACAGACACAACTTATTTAGGTTCAGAAGCTCATATTTTACAAGCATGGTGCCACCATCTCATTTCTATAGTTATGGCTATCACATAAACTGACAAACGGAGCTCAACAACTCAAGTATGTTTGCTCCCTGAATGAAGCTATGATGGTTGGCTAACGGTGATCAGAAAATAGCTTTTTAGTTATGGTATCAAAGACATCAAGCTAATGTTTCTTTCTTCCATTATCTCTACATCTGGATCAGCTTTGCCCATGGGACCTAAATGATCCATGTGCACTGGCTTAGATCCCTTCTTTTCTGGGTAGAATGAGGATGGACAATGAACGACAACTTTGTCCTCTATGACACTCCTTTCCCTTTCCTCTGGGGCATTGATCCAGATTTTGGCCGTCACCCTTATTAGGACAGACACTTTGTTAAGCCACATTAGTACATTGAATCAGATAACAATTAAGTCTTCTTGATGTGGGGCTCATTTTACTTTTTTAAAGTGGTTTGCATAGTTTCTCTTCGATCCAGGTTATATAAGAGGAAACTTCTATACATTTTAACCCTGAATTCTTTGGGATTCCTTAGTGTTATCCTCACGTAATGAAAACATTTACGTATAGTTTCTTACACTTGACAATTTGCATTTACATTGTGTTTTACATTTTTTAAATCACAACAGCAACTGAGCTCCTTGGTCTAGAGTAGAATGGCTGTTATTTTTTTATTTTACAAATGAACCGATAGGTAAAGCTGGAAATGAACATCTTCCATTGGCTTAGGGATGGCTTAGGCTGTTTTCATTCATTAAATTACCGTGATTACAAACAAATTCCCATGCAGTTTAGTGCCATGTAGATATATCTGTGTGTCTGCAACAATGGACTCAAACATGGCAATGATTGTGAGGATGGCACAGGACCCAGTAACATTTCATTCTGTTATACATAGGTCACTATGAGTCAGAGATGACTTGATGGCACCTAAAAACAAGAGCAACAACAGACATATCTATAAAATCAAAATGTTTGTATCTATAATTAGTTTATCTGATTTCCTCAAAACTTTTTTTTTTCTCTTTAAATTGCCCTTAACACGGACAGAAAGAGCAATTGAGGGCCAACGAGTAAGCATCAGCCCCATTCCTCTCACCAAGAGTGGGGACGTAAAATTGTGCTTGTCTCATCTTCCTGCCCATTGTTCCCTCATCCACAGTAAAATCTTAGCCTTCAGACATCATGAACCCAGTCTGCCCTTGCAGCCCACCTCATCTTTGCATTTCCATCTCACTTTCTCAACTAACATAATCAATTAGTCTGGTTCTGGCCTTGTCTAAGGAGGCAGTTTGAGCACTAGTCCTCCAAAGTGTCTAGATTTATTCTTCCTCTTGTTCTGTATAAGACAGGAGCCCTGGTGGTGCAGTGGTTAAGCACTAGGCTGCTAACTGAAAGGTTGGTAGCTTGAACCCACCAGCCTTCTTCAGGAGAAAAATGTGGCAGTCTACATCCAAAAAGATTACAGCCTTAGAAACCATATGAGGCAGTTCTACTCTGTCCTATAGGATCACTGTGAGTTGGAATCAACTCAACGGCAATGGGTTTGGTTTTTTTGGTTTGTATAATAAGATTAACGGAATATCTTGATTCTGAAGACTGGTAAAATTTAAGGACATACTTTTCATATCAGTCAAAAACCCATTACCAAGGATAGTTAAGTTACAAATATGAAAAATAGTAATAAGCATTGTAATCCACTTTCCTACCCCTTACTCCTCACTGATCAGTAAGGTTATAATTAGGTATTTACAAATGAGGTCTCCTATAATGGTTTTATAATGGATAATGGCATCAACAATTTTAGTGCATTCACATTTTAAAAGTACATAAAACCTAGTACAGTTTGAAAGTTCTTTCAAAAAGAATCATCGTAGCTTTGTTTTCACATGTTACGATGAAGTGGAGACAAGGCTAGGCTTAGGAGTCAGTACCACTGCCCATTGCCGTAGAGTTGATTCAGAGTCATAGCGGCTGTATAGGACAGAGTAGAACTGCCCCATAGAGTTTCCAAGGAGCACCTGGTGGATTCGATCCGCCAACCTTTTGGTTAGCAGCCGTAGCACTTAACCACTAACTACCAGGGTTTCCTAAATATGTTATTAATAGACAAAATCACACTGAAATTTAAGATGATATGAGTTATAGATATGACACATGATAATTAATATGGACTATTAAGTAGAAATTTGAGCAAGAACACAGAATTCTATGCTTAAGTATATAATTTATTTCATTATTAGCTTTTATATATGTCACCTTCAAAATAATTGGAGTTGTTAAATGGCTTTATCAACAAAAGGGTTTTGCATCCTAAGAGTTTGCATCACTACTTAGCAAAAGTTTCTATATATGTCACTTTATCCAGTGATGTAATTGATGTGATTATAGCATCAGTGAATTTTTTTAAAATAATGAATATAGTCAATATCATGTATATGTCTTGACAAAATTTGGGTTACTCAGAAAGTCAGTATTATTCTGTATCTTTCTTTTTTATATAATAGTTACAAGTAATGAAGTATATGTATTTGTGCCTTAATAATTTCTGATTTTTGAGAATCCTAATAAGATAATTTACGCTTCAGATAATTAAAAATGACCAGAATATTCGTCATGAATGAATATAAAACATATTCAGTTTTTTTAACACAAAAATTATAAACAAATTAAATAGGGCAGGGCCAATATGGCAGACCAGAGCCTTCACGTCATCCCTCTTACAATGACAACAACAAAAAAAAGAACTCCAAAAATAAAGGAATCCTAAGCATCAAAGACAGAGCTGAAGAATGGGTGTGAGTGACAGATGGAAGGACAGATAACTCAAAACCAGTGGAAAAGGGGAATTATAGATTGCCAGATTGCCGGCATCCTGCTAGCTGAATCTGCACAGCACACACAGGTTGAGGCAAGCAGCAAATTCTCAAGCCAAAGCCTACCCCATCTTGTGCAATTAAGCAGCAGCAAATTTGCATACACCTCCAGAACCAAACAGGAGTAACACCAGACCTACCAAAGATAAGTGCAAGCTCCCAACCCACCACGTGCACACCATATCCCTTCCCTCACCGGAGCTCTACACCTGAGGAGCACTCCCTTCTCATCCACCTGCCTCCCCACTCTAACAGAGTTCAGCAGCATTGAACGCTACCATGCCCCCAAAGCCCTGGTCTGGAGGCACTCTCACCCCTTCACACAACCACTGGTGGCTGGGGCCTGCAGACCTGCAGCACCTTTCACTTCCTCTGATCTACTACTCCAGCACCTTGCTGCCAACCCTGCATGGCACCCCTTCATTAGGACAAAACAGGCAACGCTTCCAGCTGAAGCCCATTTTCACCTGCAACAGTGGAGTAGGAGCTGCAGATTTGTGACATTTAATGTCATCCCACCCCCTAAGATGGGGCCTTACCCACCCACACTGGGGGCCTGGGGCTGGCAGTATAACCTACTGCATATAGCCACCCACTACAGAGGCCTTAGAATCAGTGGTGCCTCCCAACCCTCCAGCCAACAGCACTGGGCACTCAAGGACCGGCTGCAATACCACCCACTATGTGCTCTAGAGGACAGGGGCATGCCCTCCATCTGGGCACTCAGGGACCCCCTACATCACCCCCCACTGAACCAGAGACCTGTGCCTGCTCCAAACACCTCCACGCAGCCCTGCGCACTCAAGACTGTAGGTGAGAGTCACCACACCATACACTCAGTGACCAACAACCAGGGAGCCTGAGCCCTGACCAATTGGTAAGCAGCAGAGCATACACACAAAGCCCAACCCAGTGACAAGGGAGAAAACTGCCTACATCCATGGCCAGGTGGTCAGCAGGAGAGATTCATCACCTCAACAAAGACACTGCTTACATCTTCTGCAGCCCCACAAAAACAGTGAAGAGACTCCAGGGCTCACATACCTAGCAGCTGCTCCAACCACATGGAGACAGGAGATTAGAGCTTGAACGAGGCCAGATTAATGATCAGAGTAGCACACATACCCAACTTTATTGGACATATCAAAACAAAACAGAAGTTCAGGACTCAGTAAACAAAAAATACAATAAATAAATAAATAAATATAACAACTTATTGATGTCTCAGAGACAACAGTCAATATCAAATCACATAAAGAAGCAGGACAAGATGGCTCCAGCAAGTGATTAAAATAAAGTACCAGAAAAGTTCCTGGAGGAAGAGAAAGCAATGGAAATACCTGGTAAATAATTCAATAGACTAATATACAGAGCTCTCCAAGAGATCAAGAAGGACATCAGGCAAAACACAGACCAGACTAAGGAACACACTGACAAAGCAATAGAAGAATTCAGGAAAACAATACAAGAACAAAATGACAGAAGAAATAGGCTGCTATAAGCCATAAAAAAACATCAACTAGAAGTCCAAAAGATTAACAATAAAATTTTAGAATTAAACAACTGAATAGAAGGTCATAGGACCAGAAAGACAGAATTAGTGAGATTGAAGTTAATCAATCCCTTGACACCAATTTCTTTGAGGTAAAACCAGAAAAAAAGGATGATGAAATCCTAAGAATTACATGGGATACTATCAAGAGGAAAAACCTGCTAGTGATCAGAGTACCAGAATGGGGCGGGGGTGAGGGGGGAAACACAGAGAGAACTGTCAAAGATTTGCTGGCAGCAAATGTCTCCAATATCATGAAAGATGAGAACATATCTATCCAAGAAACTCATTGAACCTTAACAGGATAGGCCCCAAAAGAAAGTCACCAAGACATAATCAAACTTGCCAAAACCAAAGACAGACTCCTCAGAGTATCTAGGGATAATTGAAAAGTCACCTACAAAGGAGAACCAATAAGACTAAACTCTAATTACTCAGCAGAAACCATGTAGGCAAGAAGGCAGTGGGATGACATATATAAAACCTGGAAGGAAAAAAATTGCCAGCCAAGAATTATATATCCAGTAAAATTGTCTCTCAAATACAACGATGAAATTAGGTCATTTCCAGATAAATGGAAATTAAGGGAATATGTAAAAACCAGACCAAAATTACAAGAAATATTAAAGGAAGTCCTCAATTAGAGAACCAACAACATCAGACAACAATCCAAGATTAGGACCCAGGACAGATCAACCAGATACCAACCCAGAGAGAGAATTCACAAAAACAAAACATGGTAAAAGACTGAACATATGAAATCAGAGATGTCAACAACTAAACAATAATATCGAAACGAAAAAAAGAAGGAATAAAAGATGTAGTTATAGAACTTGCATATAGAGAGGAAGTAAGGCAACATCAAGAAATAAAAAACTCGTCTAAACTTAGAAAAATAAAGATAAATTTCAAGGTAACCACAAAGGAAGTTAACCTACACATCAAAATAAAAAAGAAGAAAAACATAAAGACTCAGCAAACACAAAATCAAAAATAATGAAAGAGATGAATAGAATATCCATAAACAAAAATATTAGCACAGAAAGTTAAGCGGAATAGTGAAACCATCAACACCACAAAACAACAACAAAATGGCAGCAGTACTCATACCTCTCGATAATTGCACTGAATACAAATGACCTAAGTGAACCAGTAAAGAGACAGAAAGTGGTAGAATGAATAAAAAAACATGATCCATCTATGTGAGGTCTACAGAATACACACCTGAGATACAAAGACAGAAACAAACTAAAACTCAAGGATGGAAAAAATATATCAAACAAATAACAAAAAAGAGCAAGAGTGGCGATATTAATTTCTGATAAAATAGACTTTAAAGCAAAATCTACCATAACAGATAAGAAAAGAGAAAAATAATTTTTTTTTCTCTTAAAGGACACTATATAATAATTAGAGGATTAAGACACCACATATAACCATAATAAATATAAACGCACCCAACAGACACATGAGGGAATGCTTGCAATCATTAGCTTTTAGAGAAATGTGAATCAAAACTATAGTGAGATACCATCTCAACCAGACAATACTGGCACTAAACCAAAAAATACAAAATAAGTGTTGGGGAGGTTTTGAGGAGATTGAAACTCTTATGTACTGCTGGTGGAAATGTGAAATGGTACAATCACTTTCAAAAATGATATGTCACTTCCTTAAAAAGCTACAACTACAAATACCATAAAATCAAGCAATCCCACTCCTAGGAATAAGAACCATGACACAAATAGACATATGCACACTCATGTTCATTGCAGCACTATTCACAATAGCAAAAAGATGGAAACGAACTAAATAGCCTTCACCAGATTAATGGATAGACAAATTACAGTTCATACACACAATGGAATACTATGCAACGATAAACAACAATGACGAATCTTCAAAATATCTCACCAAACCAAATCCATTGCTGTTGAGTCGATTCCGACTCAAAGTGGCCCTATTGGACAGAGCAGAACTGCCCCATAGGATTCCCAAGGAGCACCTGGTGGATTCAAACCACGGACCTTTGGGTTAGCAGCCTTAGTTCTTAACTGCTATGCCACCAGCGTTTCTGAAATATCTCACAACGTGGATAAATCTGGAGGGCATTATGCTGAATAAAATAAGTCAGTCACAAAAGGACAAACATTGTATGAGACCACTATTACAAGAATTCAAAAAAAAAAAGTTTTGCACACAGAAAAAAACATTCTTTGATGATTACGAGGGCGAGGAGGGAGAGGGAGGGGAAATCGTTAATTAGTGGACAAGTGTTAATTTCGGTGAAGGGAAAGACAACACACAATATAGGGGAAGTTAGCACCCCTGGACCAAAGCAAAAGCATAGAAGTTTTCTAGACACATTCAAACACTTTGAGGGACAGAGTTGCTGGGGCTGAAGGTTGGGGACCATAGACTTGGGGGACATCTAAGTCAATTGGCATAACATAGTTTATAAAGAAAATATTCTATATCCCACTTTCATGAGTATCATCTGGGATCTTAAAAGCTTTCAAGCAGCCATCTAAGATACATCTATTGGTCACATCCCATCTGGAGCAAAGGAGGGTGAAGAAAACCAAAGACACAAGGAAAATATTATTCCAAATGACTAAAAGACCACATGAACCAGACACTCCACCACCCTGAGCCCAGAAGAACTAGATTGTGCCCAGCTACCACCACTGACCGCTCTGACAGGGATCACGACAGAAAGTTCTGCAGAGAACTGGAGAAAAATGTAGAATAGAATTCTAATTCACATAAAAATACCAGACATACTGGTCTAACAGAGACTGGAGGAACCTCTGAGACTATAGCCCCCGAACACTCTGCTAATTTGGAACAGAAACCATTCCAAAGCCCACTTTTCAGACAAAGATTAGACAGGCCTATAAAGCAAAAAATAACACACATGAGAAATGTGCATCTTAGTTCAATCAAATATACAAGACCAAATGGCAGCTCCTGCCCAAAAGCAAGATGAGAAGGCAGGAAGGGACAGGAACTGGACGAATGGACACAGGGAGCCCAGGGTGGAAAGAAACCATTCCAAAGCCCACTTTTCAGACAAAGATTAGACAGGCCTATAAAGCAAAAAATAACACACATGAGAAATGTGCATCTTAGTTCAATCAAATATACAAGACCAAATGGCAGCTCCTGCCCAAAAGCAAGATGAGAAGGCAGGAAGGGACAGGAACTGGACGAATGGACACAGGGAGCCCAGGGTGGAAAGAGAGCCTGCTGTCACATTGTGGGGATTCCAACCAGCACCACAGAACAATATGTACATGAATTTTGGAATGAGACATTTACTTGAGACATCAACTTTCACCTAAAGCACAATAAAATTAAAAAAAAAAAAAACTAAAATTGTATAGTCTTGTTTAGCTTTAGGAAAAATTATTCCTCATTTAGCATCTGGAGATTGGAGGTTAGGCTATTCAAAATCATTGAGTGAAATTCTGAAATACCCCTTTTTCAGAATCAAAAGGGCTCATTTCTCTTTAATTCTATAGTGCAAATATGATGATTTCCACATCTCATTCCATCTCCACTTAAAGAGAAGTTTGTCATGATAAACTCCTGCATAATAATTTTTAATAAGTCCCTCTGTGCTGAGGGTAACAACCAACTACTGAATAACTATGACTTATCCTTTGGAATTGACATAAACTCCTCTTCTCCTCTTTACCTGAGACTGGGCCAGCTTCCCTCCAGATGCTGCATGGGGAGCACCCTGAATTGTTATACAGAAGATTAAGCACTTTTAGTCTGGCAACTTTTTGTTTTATTATTTCATTCTCAGCATTTACCACAGCGTCTGTCACAAAATGGAAGCTTGACCAATGTTTGTGAATGAAGAATAATTGCTTCAAAAGACAATTCAACAGTTGGCTAACTACAAATATGAAGATGCTAATTGATTAATATACAGCCAATTGAATTAACTAATTCTAGATATGAGATTAGAAACTAAGAAACTATGTCTTTTCTGTATTTCTTATTATACTTCTCTCTCAAAGAATATGAAAATACTTACTTCATTTAACAGAATAATGTTTTTTCACGTGGCTTAAAGCATGATGGAGAAGTGTAGTCTACAAACCCCGACTGGTAAACACCAGCTGTATGGAGAACCAAACCAGTTGCAGTCAAGTTGATTCCAACTCACGGCAACTCCAACTCATGGCGACTCCATGTGTTTCAGATTAGTACTGTGCTCCACAGGAATTTCGTGGCTATGGCCTTTCAGAAGCAGATTACCAGGCCTTTCTTTTGAAGCTCCTCTGGGTGCGTTTGAACCGCAAACCTTTTGCTTTGTAGCAAAGGCTTAGCCGTTTGCACCTCCCAGGGACTCCAAATAATAACACAGTGAATTCAGTGAGACTGCCTTGTTTTTCTGGGTCTCAAAAGATTTCTGCTTTTGATAGGGCACAGTCGCACCACTTTTCTATTGCTCTCTATTAGTGGAAAATATTTGAGTTTTCCATCTCTGACAGCTTTCTACCTTACACAGGGTTCTGCTTTCTATGTTTCTAATCTCTTTTAATCTATATTTCTGTATTTCTAACTTTTACACTGTAAAACATAAGTGAGGTTTTCCAGATGTGAAGCTGTGAGTTGCTCTAGAAAGTGTCATTCATCCTTTTATCCCTGTTTTTTTTTTTAACCACAGAGCCAAATCTCTAATTTGGGGGAAAAATGGTGAATGATAAAAAATGAATTCAAAATTAGAGCTCTAGATCAGTTCATGAATTAGCAGTTTCCAACTTTGTCCTTAGTAAAGCACGTAACTTTGAATTTTGTAGTAGAATACCAATTATTTCCATTGATTAAGCAATTCAGTTAATTGACATATTTCCATGAAGGAATCAAAATATCATGGTAAAAGCAAAACCGTGGTTGCATCAAATTAACCAAAATTTGAGTTCATAATTTTCATAGATATTAGTTATAATTTTTCTTCCTCAAGCAAGCAGAGCCTTGGTGGCACCAGTGGTTAAGCATTTGACTGCTAACCAAGAGCTGGGCAGTTCGAATCCACCAGCTGCTCCTTGGAAACTCTATGAAGCAGTCTACCCTGTCCCATAGGGTCACTATGAGTTGGCATCAACTTGATGGCAATGATTTTAAAGCAAGCCTCAGAAATTATTTCGATTAACATGGGAATTTTATACTACACTCTTTATCATTAAATGGTTTTTTTGTGTATGCATTATATTGCTTTGTTTAATGGTACAATTATGATACAATTTCATTTTTTAATTTGATTAATTACACTTATACCAATGAATTAATTTCCTTTTATGCCCAAATTATTTTGTTGTTGTTATTGTGTGGTGTCAAAGCCACAGTGAAGAATTTTAAACAAAGAATTAGTGGTTATATTGTACCTACATACCAGCCTTATAAGCCAGTGGTTCTTCTTCAGAAAACAGAGGGTCACATCATATTTCATCAATTCTAATCTTTTTCAAATACCAGTTGAATCATGAAGAGAGTTGCATTTGCTATTTTTTTCTTTTTTTGTGTTTTTGGCTTTCGGTCCCATCACAGCAGTATGCCTCGTTATCTAGTGCTTCTCCGTCTGGTTCAGGAATCTTGGGAGAAATGCAATGGAATCACACTATTAAAAATTTAATAAAAAATTACTTGAGCTTTATTTATTCTTCAAATTTCAGAAAAGTCTGGCTTTAATTTTTGGGTAACTGGGTCAGATTTTATGTCTTAAAAATGATTTGCCTTTCTTCTCGTCACTCCAATTTCACTACTACCTACATGTTTGCCAGCCAAAATCCTCCAATCACTTCATTTATGTGTATCTGCATGACCCCATTCCTCAAGATGACTTTTCCTCTTTAAGTTTTTAGGTATGCTGCTGAAAGTACTTGGAAGAAAATGTAAAATGGTTAAATATAAAACATGAAAAAGGTAGAAAATCATTCTTGATCTAGGTATAGGCAAAGAGTTCTCTGACTTTCCATCAAAAGAAAGTTTGAAAAACTGGGCTTCATCAAAATCAAAAACTTTTGCTCTGTGAAAGACCCTGTTAAGAAGATAAAAAGACAAGTTACAGACTGGGAGAAAATATTTTTAAACCACCGTCTGAGAAAGGACTAGGATCTAGCATATATAAAGAACTCTCAAAACTCAACATTAAAAAAAACTCAAACAGTCCAATTACAAAATAGACAAAAGACATGAACAGATGTTTCACTGAAGATGACATATTCACGGCAAGCAAGTTCATGAAAAGATGCTGAACATCATTAACCATCAGGGAAATGCAAATTAAACCACAATGAGATATTTATCAGAATAGCTAAAATAAAAAACAATGATAACACCAAATGCTGCCAAGGATTCAGAGAAATAGAATACTTTGCTGGCAGGGATGTAAAATGATACAGCCACACTGGAAAATAGTTTGGCTGTTTCTTATAAAACAAAACATGCAGCTATCATGACCCAGCTATTGTTCTCCCGGCTATTTATCCCAGAGAAATTAAACCTGTTCACACAAAAACTTGTACATGAATGTTCATAGTAGCTTTATTTGTAACAGCCAAAAACTAGAAATAGCCCAGATTATCATTAAATGGGTAAATGGTTACAAAAACGATGGTACAACCATAACATGGAATACTACTCATCAATAAAAAGGAATGAATTGATATATGCAATAACTTGGATGAATCCCAGAGAAATACGTGAGTGAAAAACACTAACCCCAAAAGTTTATACACTGTATGATTTCATTTATATAACATTTTTGAAATAACAAAATTACAGAAATGAACAAATTTGTGATCCCCAGGGTTTAGGAATGGGGGAGAGAGAGATGGTTATGGTTATAAAAGGAGGGATTCTTGGGGTAATAGAATTGCTCTGTATCTTGACTGTGGATGTGGATACAATAACCTACACATGTGATAACAGTAAAATATCATAACCACGATGTTGACTTGGATAGAATTCACCAAGCTTACTCCTACATTTGTTTGCCAACCGTGCTTTCCCCCCATGAGGTATTTTCATAAGCACCTCTCTGCCAAATATTTTTACATGTTGCTGCTGACAAACAAACCTAGAAGGCTTGCGTTACTTGCATAAAAATATGGTACTTATACATGTGTTGTGCTATTGTACTATCGTTTTGCAAGATGTTTTCATTGGGAGAAAACAGGTAAGGAGAAAATAAGATCTCTGTATTATTTCTTACAATTGCATATGAATTTATACTTACCTCAAAATCAATAGTTCAATTTTAAAAAAAGAAGATATAACCATTCACTGAATATTTTATGGTGCCTTTACTTTTTCTACATTTCCAGTTTCCTATTTAGTTATTTAGCACAGTTCAGTATTTTTGCTGGAATATTTTCATCCAGAAATTTCAAATATCAGCAACTGAAGTCTGAAAAGGTGATGTGTCCAAGTTTGCCGTGGAGCAGTTATGAAAAGACACCAGGTTCACGCCTTCCTTTGGACTCAGGGAATTTTGCATTCTGAATGCTGAGGTAGCATAGTGAGTTATTTTCTTGAGGAAATTCAACTTCTCACAAGGAGTCAGTGCAGATTACCTCTTACTCACAAAGGGGTGAAAAACCTGGCTCACTGTCTGTAAGCTCAGGAAAAGAATTTTTAAAAGAAATAAAAAGAAGAAATTTAGTAAAATACCTAGACTTAAAGGAAACCATAAAAATAGGTCAATCTGAATTAAACTCCTAGATTAAAGAAGGTTCTTTAAGGGAATAAAACATCTGTACAAGTCTGACTCAAAGCTGGGGAAACTGAAAATGTCTAAGGAAAGAGAAATATTAAATCTTAAATACATAACAGTTCGGAATAACAAAACAAAACCCATTGCAGTTGAGTCAATTCTGACTCATAGCGACCCTGTAGGACGGAGTAGAACTACCCCATAGGGTTTTCAAGGAGCGGCTGGTGGATTCAAACAGCCAACCTTAGCCACTACGCCACCAGGGCTCCAAAAGCTCAGAATGGCTGAGGCTTAGTGTGTAAAAGGAGAGTCTGAGAAATTGTGCAGGTACCATAAACTGGGTCTGATTTATGAATGGGGGTGGGGGTAAATGTGGAGATCTGCAAGATTTTAAACAAAGAGGAATGAGCATGTGTGCTTTTCCGTGTCTATCAAGTACTCCTTATCACTCAAAAATTTTGTGTTTTCTCCAATAATTCTTAGTCACTTAAAAAAAAATGAGATAATGTATTTTGGTAGGTAGAACACCCAATGAAGACTTCTTTTTTTTAATGGATTCAAGTGGCTTCACTGTAATAAATGGCTCTAGGTAAAGATTTCCATGATACACGTTTAGGATGAAAAAATCAAGTTACTAAGTTATAGGTACTGTATGATGCCATTCTTGATAAAAAACTGACAAAACCATAACCTGTATATATACATCTATACTTACGTATTAATACATTGACAAAAGCAAAGGGAAACATGAAAAAACAGCAAATTATTAGCAGTGAGTCCATTAGGGGATTGGGATTGGAAACATAGTGCAAATTTCAGCTGTGACAGATCTATATTTTTTGAGTGCTTAAAACACATAACTTTTGCCCTATGCAATTCAAATGATGGAAATATATGAACTAAGTTAAACAAATATTGATGCTCCAGAGCAGCACTGTCCAATAGAAACGTAATGTGAATTACACAAGCCAGTCACATGTGCACATAAAATTTTTCTAGTAGACAGATTGAAAAAGTTAAAAAAATTGAAATTAATTTAATTAACATATTTCAACCCCATATATACAAAATATTATCATTTCAACACATAATCAATATAAAATATTTACGAGACATTTTATATTATTTTCATTCTAAGTCTTTGAAATCTGGTGTGGGTTTTATATTTACAGCTCATCTCCATTCAGACTAGACACATTTCAAATGCTCAGTAGCCCCATATGGACAGTGTCTGCCATCTTGGACAGTAAAGCTCCAGAGGAGACATTTTGATGATTCTGCTGCTGGTGGATTACACGGTCAGAGACAGCTTCACAGTTGGTTAGCACAGTGACGACATGGCCCTGGTCCCATGGTCTCAACCTTGGTTCAGCTTCAGTGTCCAGCTCTATCACTTTTCATTTTTAAGGAGAAGCCTTAATATGAGTTAACACATTTTACTATGTACTGGCGTGTGTGTACAGCATCAATATAAAGCTTACAGTTGAAGTGAAAATGGTGAACAGTGTATTTTTAGAAAAGAGTAAGAAACCAGCTTTAAAAAAAAATCTGAACACAAATCTATAGGAAAAAAAAGATAATATGATATTAATTCTGAATTTTCACTGTGGAAAGTTTAAAGAGCTGTATGTAGACTTCAGGAAAAAGCAAAGACGACAAAATTCTCCAAAATAAAAATTTGTTAGTCATTCGACCTGATGCCTTATTCAAGTATGAGGTGAAGAGTTTTTGTTTGTTTTGTTTTCTTTAGGCTTGAACTCAACCACTGAGTAATTGGGTAAATTTGAATAATTATTATAAATCCCCTTTGATCCTTAGTTTTTCCAGTTATCTATGGAGATCTTCTTTAATAAAGTTCTAAAATTTAAGTAAGATAAGTCATGTGACAGCACTATATAAACAAAATGCATTATCATCGGTTGTAAAATAATTAGAATAGTATTTCTGAAGTTGAATTTGAGTCGGATTCGACTTGATGGCAACAGATTTTCGCCAGAGATGTCATATTTCTAAATTCTATGTTTACTGGTAGGTCTGAATTTTGGAGAAATTTGCATCGTTGTAACCATGTTTACAGAAACAAAGTTGATGGTTTTTGCTAGGCTGATTTTTAGGGATGTTGAGCATAGAAGGCAGCTTTCTAAACTGCAGAACACTTTCCTACAAACACAATACACTGACTAATTTGGACAAATTTCAGTACTTCAGTTTGCTCTTCAATGAAATGTCATAGGACTGGACAATCATTCACTTACCTAAATCCTTGAATTATTAAGGATTATTAAATGTTAATAGAGACCCTGGGTGGTACAAATGGTTAATGAGCTCAACTGTTAACTGAAAGGTTGGAGGTTGTAGTTCACCCAGGGGTGTGTCAGAAGGCCTGGTGATCTACTTCTAAATAACCAGCCACTGAAAGCCCTATGGAGCACAGTTCTACTCTGATGCACATGGGGTCCTCATGAGTTGGAACTGACCCAACAATAACTGGTTACTGAGTGTCAGAGGAGTGCACTGTTATTGCCATTACTATCTATATTCCCTCCACATTGGTTGAAAAATTAACTTTGCTTCTTTGAGATAGCATGATAAGTTTACTATCCTGGACTCTCCACCAATTTCTTTCATTATACCTCAAAAGTTACCCTTCAAAAATACTGTTTTTTTTGTGTTTTATCATTAAAATATGTCAAGTTGTTATCCAGGTGAAGGCAACAAAATGAATATTTTTAGCAGGATTTTAATTGTCAGCCAGTAAATAAAATATCTGATTGAAGAAAATTTGATATACAAATATCCAACTTATGAAGCAAATACATTTTAGGATTATTCTCATTTTGAAAAGTAATTCTTCATTTTATAAAAGAATTCACCACCATTTTCTGTATGTTTTTTATGTGACCTGTTTTCTTACTAAAGTTAGTATAAATTTATTTACACAACAATTTTCAGGAATACGTCTATCACAAATGGTAAGGTACATCTTTATAGCATAGTTTTTTGTAAATGAGGTTTCCAAAAAGTATCTGATAAGTGAAGTGTTGTGAATTTAACCTTATTTCTATCAAAAGTAAACTGAATCTTCAAGACACATCCCCACCCAACTCTGGGCAAAAAAAAAAAATGGAGCATAAGAGAGCAAGATAAGGAACATTGTTTATACGGCTGGAAGGGAATGTCAAATCCCTGTCTCTAGGGTGGTGTTTAAGAGTTTCTGTGGAAAGGGCTATGTCTAGAAATGGAAAGACACCCAAAAGTACTCATTTAAACCCTTAAAGAACTACCATTCCTTTGCCGCAGTCTGGTGTTATTTTGTTTTCTTACTCTATCCTTACTGTTCAGCTTTTCGAATGATACATAACATCACTACATATTTAGAATAATGTTCAATTTTAGGGCATCTGGTACTAACAATATATCAAAACTTTGTTCATACTCAGAAATCCTTTGTCAGTGAACACTGGAAGCCATCTGAGGGTTGTTAGAAACCATTATTTTTTCCAGAACACTGAGAAGCAAGGTATTACCCAAGTGGATGCTGTTATCACCATGTTCACCTGTAAGATATCAGACTCTAACCTCTGAGATAAATAAGCAAATGTGAAAACAGCTTTGTGGCTTTTATTGTCGTTGGTGGTGTTTGAAGCAACAGAGGAAATTCGAAATTAAATTCTAGTAAAGTATATATTATGGTGATGTACATGGTCTTAACTTTGAAAAATAAAAACACAAAGGAGGAAAACAAGGAATCTTGGGAAAACACCCCAGGTATTGAGAATAGGCCCATAGGTCCCCTTCTCTCTGCATGTCTGGTTTAGAACAATTTGGATATTTCACTGGCTCTAGGACTTACTCTGAATTCTAAATTACTTGAGGTAAATGTGTGGCTTGAAGCAATAAGTACATTTTTTTTTTTTTTTTAGGCTTGATGTATTACCTGCAAACCTACCCTGCTTATTCCTAAATCCCAGGACAAAGTCAGATCTAGGAGTACAGTAGCTCAGGGTCTCTGACTTTTCTGAAAGCTAAATCTGATATTTGAAGTTGAAGTCTAAGGTCCCATGCCAAACATGAGTTTTAAATCTGCCAACTTCTATGACATGATGAAGTCTAAGGAATCAAACATATCACATCTTTAATTTTGCACTATCCTTTCAGTCCGCAAGAAGAGGCACAAACTTATGGAGCTTCCTGAAATCTTTCTCAAACTAAAGGGTTTCAGGAGCGACAGAAGCACCAGTCCCTAACCCCTGTATCTTCACACTTCTTGCTTTGTCTACTTGTGTTCTGCGAGGCAATTATTAAAGGCACGGAAGGCCTTGGAAGACAGAGCCCAGCTCAGTCACTAGCTGTGTGATGGGCTGGTCTCAGTTTCCTCATCTGTATATGGGGGATAAGAATATTTGCTACTTCTGGGGGTTGTTATCAGCAGTACATATATGTTAATACATGTACAGCAAGCAGAACAGTGACTAGCACTGTAGTTGCTATTATTCCTTATTTTGGATGTATAGTAATCAGAAACTGAGTTTCATAACATTATATCCTTTTTGGTCAATGCTGAACCATATATAATTTCTCTAATCCACAGAGGTACCTTTTAAAGTAAAATGAGCTAAGTATTTTTCCACTGATTTGAAATAAATGCTAATTGCATGTGATGAGGAAACCACTCTCTATTTCCATGCTAGCTTAAATAGATGCAAGAAATATAATTTATACTTTAAGAAGCTGCCAGTACTGCTTTTATATCAGGTGACAACAGTCCTTTTAAGTAGTTTAACAAATGAATGTAGTATAGTTAAATTATCTTGTAAACAACAGAAGAAATGGTAATCAACAATGTTCAAGTTACTCCATAGGAAAAACTGTATATCTATAGGTGCTGATAAAATTAATAATTATTTATGAGTGCCTTTAATTTTAAAGAAATACATACGGTCACCAGGGAGAGAAGGGGAAAACTACTAGGTTTTTGTACCTCTTTTGAGTTGACAACAATATTGAATTGATTGAAAATTTTAGAATTAGACTTTGCTTAGATTTTTTGAATAAATTCATTTCATCCAGACACAATGAGCATGCAATCATCCTGCTTTCTTTAAGGTGCTTAAACTATCTTAATTTACTGCTATTTCTTTCTAGCAAGGAGAGACTTTTGTCAATTTTGAAATTCAGTTATTCTATAAAGGCTCATATTTATACTCATAAGCGTTTGAACCTAAATTGGTCATTTGTTTTTGAACTGGAGACACAACTTTTTCTGTCAAAGTTTCATTAAAAATCATCAGTCATCACAATTCATCAAGACAAACATTTCTTGTACTAACTGAAAGGAAACACTGGGGCAACCTAAAACTCTGTATAAAGTACAGGCAGTCCCCGGGTTACAAATGTCCACCTTCCAGACAGCTTGTACCATCCCTTATCATTATTTGAACTTTCCCTCAGTTTGAAATGATTGAACCAACCCCCACTTTTGACAAATTCTTCATCACAATCACCGTCGCTTGCTGCCCGTGCAGCTTTTAAATCATTGAAAACGCTTCCTTGCACTATACCAACACCTAAACCCACTGCTGTTGAGTCAATTCCAACTCCCAGTGACCCTGAGGTGACCCTGTAGGATGGAGTAGGGCTGTCCCATAGGGTTTCCACTGTTGTAAATCTTTAAGGAAGCAGACCGCCACATCTTTCTCCCCTAGAGTGGCTGTCGAGTTCGAACTGCCAATCTTTGGGTTAGCAGTTGAGTGCTTAACCACTGCACCACCAGGGCTACTCTTTCTTGCACTAAAGTAAGCTAAAAAATAACTGTATGCATCTGTTTAGACTTATCTACAAATTCAACTTAAAGACTAAAGACACAGTTAGAAATGGATCTGTTGGTAACCTGAGGACTGCCTGTATACGTGGCCTTAATGTTGGGAGAGAGATTGGTCATAACTTCATGAGAAGCAGCTTGCTTGCTTTAATTCTGTATTATAATGATTTATATCTTCTTAAGAAATAATTTGGAAATATTTGCATTTTAAAACCAAACTGTCAGCCTGGGATAAAACTCTTTGGTAAGTAACCATTTCTAGAGACCCTAAAAAATTACAAAAAGCTCTAATATTTCAGCTACATTGTTTTTTGCATATAAAAATATGACAGGAGTCAACTACCACATGAAATAAATTGTATCTGTTTTAATTGAAAAAGATAGCTAAAAATTTTCTGTGGGTTATTGGCACAGTACAAGAATACAAGGTACATTTATTTATTAACAAAAACATTGTAAAACCAATTGTGAAAGCAGAAGCAGGCTGTAAAACACAAGGGTTTTTGATAGCATTTTCCTTATTTAAACATGTTACAAGTTAATATGCCACAGCTGATAAATGCTACAAAGTGTGAGTTAACATTTGCTCATTTAATTTGAAACATATCCCTCTGCCCAGAGCACTATGGAAAATATGTATATGTACGGTAACCCTTCCTTCATCAAGCATCACAACCTTGTCGTCACGTAATCTCCATGGGTGACTGTTTCTGTGAGGGACAAGTCATAGTCTGTGCTAGAGTCCTCCTCCTTGGTGTGCTTCTCCTTTGGTATGATGGGGACAGTGTCCTCCACCACCACCCTCTCTGACTTGAAGGAACACACTCTTTTGCCTACCTGCACAGCCAATGTGTCCGTATTCCTTTCTCTGTGGTCCACTAACACACACTGTTCACTGAGACCGGGAATGTTCAAGTCATTCCTGGAAACTAATGCTCGGGATTCCAGTTGAATATTTCTCTCAGAGGGTCCACCTTCAGCCTGTTGACGAGCAACTTCTTCTGAAACAGAGAAGATTTGGCTTGCATTTAGCTCAGCAGCGTTTTGTTTTGATCGTCTATGAAATAACCCAAAGTTTTTGATATCTGTCACAAAATTCGCTTTCCTTTGCTTCTCCCTTGGGGCCTCCTGCATCCCCAGGGCAGAGCCATTGCTTATGTTATGTCTTTCAGAGGTGATTGCTGCTGACCTCGGATGAATCAGAGTTGTTAGATCAAAGAGACTGAAATTCTTTTTCTTGTCCTTACTGGTGCCTTCATTGTCACTTTTTTCATCTGAGTCTGCAGAATTGGGAGACTCCTTTGCACCATTAGCAGATTGCACAGTGGAAAGTTTGCTTCCTCTTAGTAATCCCAGAACTTCAAAACGAAAGCTAGAAATGTCTTGTTTGAGCTCCTAAAGAAATTTAAAATAATAATAATTAGTTCGTGACTTAAATAAATGAACATGAGAAAACATCCTTTTCTCATTTCACATATGGGTCTGACATATTTACACTCATTTTTAAGAACTGAGAGTATGTTCTACTGGGGATCCGTTTAGAGTCCCTGGTGGTGCAATGATTAACACACTCAGCTGCTAACCGAAAGGTCGGTGGTTCCAGTATACTCAGAGGCACCTTGGAAGAAAGGCCTGGTGATCTATTTCCAAACCACCAGCCATTGGAAATCCTATGGAGTACAGTTCTACTCTCACACACATGGGGGCGCCACGAGTCAAAGTCAACTCAATGGCAACTGATAAGGTAACCTGATGGTGGCCTTCATGGCGGCCTGCCTCCAACCAATCTCCCATGTCTCTCTCAAAGTAACACAAATTCTTTAACTTCGAAAGTTGGATTTTGTGGCTGAAAAGCATACTTTGCATTGTAGTCAACTTTCAATTTGTGCTTTAATTTTTGCAATTTATCTACCTACTTACCTACCTGGCTGCCTTTCTCTGTCGAAGGTCTCCTAGAGAGTTTTATTTTTATTTTATTTTTTGCCAATAAGATCTTATTGACTTCATTCATTCTTCTAAAATCTCTAAACACTCATGGAGAATAAAATTAATTTGATTTATGTGATTTTAGCATATACTATTTCTACCTGTCCCCTCTGACAGAATGAAACAAAAAAGCTCAAGACAAAGACTGACTTAAGTTACATTTAAACTCACTCTTTAATCCCTGCTACCAAAAAAAAAAAAAAAATTTTTTTTTTTTTTACCAAAGCAGTGCCATGCACACAAAGGGGCTTTTTGCTTTGCTAGCATGTTGCTTACTAAATATCTTGGATTTAGAAATCAGGATGAGATTTCAAAAAAACAAAGCTCACTCGGGAGAGACTTGCTGGGATCAGCAAGTCAGAATGTCTCAAGGCACTAGGATTTTCTCGCACCAAGTCAGTCCTTTGACAGTTTAGATTAAGTAAATTTGACAACAATTTATTTTCAGAAGAAATTTAATCTGTTGTAGGTTTTTTTTTTAACAATTCAGTAGAGGTTTAATTTAAAATCTGAGAGAGTGCAGGCTTGCTGGAGCACAGCACCAGGCTGAGCTCCTAGCTCTGAGTTGATATGTGCTGTCTCTGATTCCACACTTGGCTGGGTCTGCCTCTGGTCAGGTTGCAGCGGAGAAAAGGGTTACCTTAAAGTTCTCTTCTGTAAGGCCTTCCTCGGTTTTAGCATCTCGAATCATTGCGGCAACATATCGCTTCACCAGGTTCCTCATCACTTCCTAAGGCATTTTAAAATAACAGTGTTGACATTCAGTGTGTGAATGTGATTTATCTCTTGAGCCAGTTCTGAAGAGGAGACTGTATTTTATTTTAATACTGTTGTGCATTGAATTGCGTCCTCCAGAATTCTAAACCCTATACCTGCGGCGTGGCTGTCATTCTGTTTGGGAACAGGGTTTTCTTTGTTATGTTAATGAGGTCATATCAGTGCAGGTGGTGGCCAGACTCAGGTCACTTCCAAGTGATATGAAGAGTAGCCCAGACACAGAGACAAAGGAGCCCTGGTGGCACAATGGTTAAGCTGCTAACCCAAAGGTCAGCAGTCCCAACCCACCAGCTGCTCCATGGGAGAAAGATGTGGCAGTCGACTTCCATCAAGATTTCAGTCTTGGAAACCCTATGGGGCAGTTCTACTCTGTCCTATAGGGTAGCTATGAATCAGAATAGACTCAATCCCAATGGGTTTAGACATCGACACACACAAGCCCAAACAGAAGGTGTGGCGATAGAAATCACATTTGGACCACCAAGGAACAAAGGGACAGCAGAGTGCAGAATCTGAAAGAGACAAGGATCTTCCCCCAAGAGCCAGTGCCCTGAATTCAGACTTGTAGCCCTCTTGAGCTGTGAGAAAATAAATTTTTAACCTTTAAAACCACCCAATTATAATATTTCTTTTACAGAAGCACAAGGAAACTAAAACAAACACCAGATTTCAAAATAGAATGCAAGATGACTTACCTGGTATTGATGATGTCTTCTCAGGTTATCAGCAGCTCGCCTCTGAAAAGGAAAGAGACATTTGCTTATGGTTATAATGACATACTACTATCCTGAAAAAAGAAAAATTCATTGTTATTTTAATCAAGAATTTTTTTTTCCTCTTTTCCACGAAGGGGAAGTTCTGCTAGACAATGGATAATGGCTACAGAGTGCCACACATGGATATAAAGAATGGCTGAATACAAAATAAAGTGCCAATATGTAATCTATTACAGTTTTTAAGTGGGATTACTCAAATTCATATTATGGCCCTTGTAGACTTGTTTTCATTTTCTTCAGCTTCAACTTGAATTTGCATATGAGCAATTGATGGTTTGTTTCAAAATCAGCCCCTGGTCTTGTTCCGACTGATAATACTGAGCTTCTCAATCGTTTCTTTCCACAGATGTAGTCTATTTGATTCCTGTGTATTCCATCTGGTGAGGTCCACGTGTATAGTTGCTATTTATGTTGGTGGAAAAAGGTATTTACAATGAAGAAGTCATTGGTCTCGCAAAATTCTATCATGTGACTTCCAGCTTAATTTCTATCGCCAAAGCCATATTTTCTAGCTACCGATCTTTCTTATTTGTTTCCAACTTTCACATTCCAATCACTGGTAATTATCAATACATCTTGATTGCATGTTTGACCAATTTCAGACTGCAGAAGATTTTTTGACTAAAAAATCCTCAATGTCTTCATCTTTGTCATTAGAGGTTGGTGCGTACATTTGAATAATAGTTGTATTAACTGGTCTTCCAGAGCATTGTACTTCAGGATAGATCTTGAAAGGTTCTTTTTGATGATGAATGTGATGCCATTCCTCTTCAATTTGTCATTCCTGGCATAACAGACCATATAATTTTCAGATTGAAAATGTTCAGTACCAGCCCATTTCAGCCTAGGATATTGATCTTTTTGTGTCCCATTTCATTTTTGATGACTTCCAATTTTCCTGGATTCATACTCCATACATTCTATGTTCTGATTATCAATGTATGTTTCTAGCTGGTTATTCTCACATTGTGTCGTGCCACATCAGCAAATGAAGGTCTCGAAGGTTTGACTCCATCCACGTCATTAAGGTTGGCTCTACTTTGAGGGGGCAGTTCTTCCCCAGTTACATTTTGAGTGCCTTCCAGCCTGAGGGGCTCATCTTCTAACACTATATCAGATAATGTTCTGCTGCTATTCACCTCAACATAAAGAAAACAAAAAACCCCACCACTGGACCAATAAGCAACATCATGATAAATGACAATAATACTGAAGTTGTCAAGGATTTCATTTTACTTGACTCCATAATCAATGCCCATGGAAATAGCAGTCAAGAAATTAAGGACATATTGCCTTGGGCAAATCTGCTACAAAAGACCTCTTTAAAGGGTTAAAAAGCAAAGATGTCACTTTCAGGACTAATGTGCGCCTGACTCAAGCCATGGTGTTTTCAATCGCCTCATATGCATGTGAAAGTTGGGCAATGAATAAGGAAGACCGAAGAAGAATGGATGTCTTTGAATTATGGTGTTAGCGAAGAATATTGAGTACACCACGGCCTGCCAGAGGAACAAACAAATCTCTATTGGGAGGTGTATAGCCAGAATGCTCCTTAGAAGAGTGGATGGTGAGACTTTGTCTCAGGCCCTGGAGAAGGACATCATGCTTGGTACGGCAGAGTGTCAGTGAAAGAGAAGAAGACCCTCAGCAAGTTGGATTGACACAGTGGGTGCAACAATGGGCTGCAGCATAGCAAAGGCTGTGAGGACAGTGCAGGATCAGGCAGTGTTTCACTCTATTGTACACAGAGTCGCTATGAGTTGGAACCGACTTGACAGTATCTAACAACAACAACAATGGTTTTCAAAACATAGAGTAAGTTAACAGTGGTGGAAATGTTCTTCTTCTAATATAGGCTGATGTAGAATTAATTAATTATAGCTGGTATACACACAAAATCACCTGAAACAATACTATGAGATGGAGATGGGACATATCAAACTAAAAAAACAAAAACAAAAACAAAAGAAATAACTCCCGAAGAATAAAACTTAATAGCAAATGCCTTACTTTGATCTTAAAGTTTTTCTTATCCATGAAACCAAGTATTAACCATAAAAAGCCTGACTCAAACTACAAAGGCCTGCCAGAAACTGTACAACAATGTCCATTTGTCTTATCCTGCTACAAAAGGATAGCGTCAAACCTTCTAATTGAAATCTGAAAAAGTCTCATGGCTACAGGTGGGTGGAGGGCCAAATTATGAGCAAGCAGACCAGAAGTAACCTGATATCAGTCAATCTTAGTAAAGGGGAAGGCAGGGTTCAATCACCACATGAAGATAAGCCAATGGTTGATCTTATAATATATTTCTCCCTACTCTCTTATAAGCCTCATTGTACCTAGCTCCTTGCAGCCATTTGCTTTTTCTGGAATCAAAATGCATACAGAATAACTGCTCAGAATAAACCTTGTGTTCAAATTTTGGTGAATTTTTTATTAGTTTTAAAATAACAAATAAAAATAAAAAGCAGATAAGTTAAAAAGCTAGCACTATAACAATATATGAAGGTCTTCATAAAATCAACATAGCCAAATTAAGAATTTAGCCATGATACACCATGTAAACTATGACCTTGTAAGATAATAAACCCCCCAACACTAATTACAATCAAATGTATTTTAAGAGAGAATTCTTTTTTTGATTAGATAGTTGGACTTAACAAAACAAAAAGATTATGTTCAGATTAGGGGGGCGGGGCCAAGATGGCTGACTAGGTAGACGCTACCTTAGATCCCTCTTGCAGCAAAGATTCGGAAAAACAAGTGAATTGATCACATAAATGACAATCTACGAACCCTGACCAACAAACACAGATTTAAAGAGTTGACCTGAGTGACAGAGACTGAGAACGAACAACCACGGGGAAGCAGCGACAGTTTTCGGAGCCTGAAGCCAGCGTCCCAGTCAGGAAACCTTGGCGCTGGGCTTTGGACTGGGCGCAGGGGTGCTAAGCACGGCATCCTGAGACGGCACAATCACGGGGTGCAGCCCTAACCCCCTGAACTGACCTCGGGGAAGCCCAGCCAGTGCACACAGGCAGCGCAGCAGCGCGGCTGACAGGAGGAGAAGTCACCAGAAGGCAGCGACTGGTTTTGAAGCCGGGAGTGCGGCGTTCCTGCCGGGGAACTTTGGTGCTGGGCTTCGGACTGGAGCGGAGGAACTAACCGCGGCTTCTGAGTCAGCGCACGCAGGGAACACGGGTCTGACCCTCAGGGGCAATCTCTACCCAGCCAGCGCACACAGTCGACGACGCACCCCTCGGGAATCTCAGATAAAACAGTCATCCCAACCAAAATAAGTAACTTTGTCTATATTCCGGGGTGCTACTCTCTCCTATTTATCTGAACCCTCCCCTCCCCTTCCCAGGCGGCTTCATTAACATTGGAATTTCCAGAACCAGAAAGTAAACTGCTCTGCGGTTTTCCTTTCTTTCGTTTTGTTTTTGTCTTTTCCTAACCCATTCTCCTGGCCTGAGAGAAGCAACTACAAAAAACCCAGGGACCAAAAATCCTTCCCTAATTGGACTAAAAACACAGAACCAGCTCCAGCCAAGCATATGTGATCCACAGTCTCGGGCTTTCATCCCTACAGGGAACAAGGCGGCTATTATAAGGCAAAGGCATTTCTGATAGGGATTTGACTGCAATTGTTTTAGCGGATTTACTGGAAAGACAAATTTCTCAGGTCTGATATCTCTGTGTATTCAACAGAGCCCTCACTGACCCACAACAGGGAACTGAGGGCTGAAGCTCCCCCCAGACCACCTAGCCTCCTGCCTTAGGGGTCTAAGGAGGGTGACACCTACCAATCTGTAGAGGTACTTGCATTGGGGGCCTAACGTACAGCTGCAGAGCCTACCCACCAAGGTGCTTTAGGAATAGAGACACACTTACCTTACTGACACTTGGGGGAAGCCTGTCAGCATCCTGCCACCCCCCTGGAGTGTGAACCCCAGCTGCTACTAGAATCTGGTGCACACAACTATCACCACTACTTCTCGAGGTGGATAGCTGACAATCTGCATTACACACTTGATGACCCAAAATCAGATTCTACTCAAGAATAGTGAATGGACTCAGGCTTATATATCTGGTAACAGCCCAAACCAGCTCGTAATAGGACATAAGTGAGTCAAGGGCTACAACACTCAAGACAGCACAATCTAGTAGCCCATCTATGTATATCAAAAGAAAACAAAACAAGATAAGACTCGGTGAGCAAATATAGAATAAATCACTACAATATCTTAGTGATGGCTCGGAGACAGCAGTCGATATAAAACCACATAAAGAAGCAGACCATGACTGCTTATATAACCCCCCAAACAAAAGAATCAAAATCTTTCCCAAATGAAGATACTATCCTGGAATTACCAGATACAGAATATAAAAACCTAATTTACAGAATGCTTCAAGACATCAGGGATGACCTCAGAAATGAAATAAGGCAATCTACAGAAAAAGCCAAGGAACACACTGATAAAGCAGTTGAAGAACTCAAAAAGATTATTCAAGAACATAGTGGAAAAATTAATAAGTTGCAAGAATCCATAGAGAGACAGCATTCAGAAATCCAAAAGATTAACAATAAAATTACAGAATTCGACAATGCAATAGAAAGTCAAAGGAGCAGACTCGAGCAATTAGGATGCAGACTGGGAGATCTGGAGGACCAGGGAATTAACACCAACATAGCCAAAAAAAAAAAAAAAAATCAGATAAAAGAATTAAAAAAAATGAAGAAACTCTAAGAATCATGTGGGAATCTATCAAGAAGAATAACTTGCGTGTGATTGGAGTCCCAGAACAGGGAGGGACAACAGAAAACACAGAGAGAATAGTTGAAGATCTGTTGGCAGAAAACTTCCCTGACATCATGAAAGACGAAAGGATATCTATCCAAGATGCTCATCGAACCCCATTTAAGATTGATCCAAAAAGAAAAACACCAAGACATATTATCATCAAACTTGCCAAAACCAAAGATAAAGAGAAAATTTCAAAAGCAGCCAGGGATAAAAGAAAGGTCTCCTACAAGGGAGAATCAATAAGAATAAGTTCAGACTACTCAGCAGAAACCACGCAGGCAAGGAGGCAATGGGATGACATATACAGAGCACTGAAGGAGAAAAACTGTCAGCCAAGGATCATATGTCCAGCAAAACTCTCTCTGCAATATGAAGGCGAAATTAAGACAGTTACAGATAAACACAAGCTTAGAGAATTTGCAAAAACCAAACCAAAGCTACAAGAAATACTAAAGGAAATTGTTTGGTCAGAAAACCAATAATATCAGATACCAGCACAACACAAGCTCACAGAACAGAGCACCCTGATATCAACTCAAATAGGGAAATCACAAAAACAAATTAAGATTAATTAAAAAAAAATGTTTTTTAAATGCTCAAAACAGGGAATCATTGAAGTCAATATGTAAAAGATCACATTAATCAAAAAGAGGGACTAAACACCGGTGGCATAGAACTGCCATATGGAGAGGGATACAAGGTGATATAGGACAATATAAGTTAGGTTTTTACTTAGAAAAATAGGGGTAAATATTAAGGTAACCACAAAGAGGTATAGCAACTCCATAACTGAAAATAAAAACCAAGGAAAAATGTAACGACTCAGCAAACATAAAGTCAAATACTATGAAAATGGGGAACACACAAGTTACAAAGAAAAACGTCTCAGCACAAAAAAGTAAGTGGAAAAATGAAATTGTCAACAACACACATAAAAAGGCATCAAAATGACATCACTAAACACATACTTGTCTATAATTACACTGAATGTAAATGGACTAAACGCACCAATAAAGAGACAGAGAGTCTCGGACTGGTTAAAGAAACATGACCCGTCTATATGCTGCCTACTAGAGACACACCTTAGACTTAGAGACAAACTAAAACTCAAAGGATGGAAAAAAATATATCAAGCAAACAATAAGCAAAAAAGAGCAGGAGTACCAATATTAATTTTGGACAAAACAGACTTTAAAGTTAAATCCATCACAAAGGATAAAGAAGGACACTACATAATGATAAAAGGGACAAGTGACCAGGAAGATATAACCATATAAATATTTATGCACCCAATGACAGGGCTGCAAGATACATAAAATGAATTTTAACAGAACTCAAAACTGAGATACCTCCACAATTACAGTAGGAGATTTCAACACACCACTTTCAGAGAAGGACAGGACATCCAGTAAGAAGCTCAATAGAGACACGGAAGACCTAATTACAACAATCAACCAACTTGACCTCATTGACTTATACAGAACTCTCCACCCAACTGCTGCAAAGTATACTTTTTTTTCTAGTGCACATGGAACATTCTCTGGAATAGATCACATATTAGGTCATAAAACAAACCTTTGCAGAATACAAAACATCGAAATATTACAAAGCATCTTCTCAGATCATAAGGCCATAAAAGTGGAAATCAATAACAGAAAAATTAGGGAAAAGAAATCAAACACTTGGAAACTGTACAATACCCTGCTGAAAAAGACTGGGTTATAGAAGACATCAAGGAGGGAATAAGGAAATTCATAGAATGCAACGAGAATGAAAATACTTCCTATCAAAACCTCTGGGACACAGCAAAAGCAGTGCTCAGAGGCCAATTTATATCGATAAATGCACACATACAAAAAGAAGAAAGAGCCAAAATCAGAGAACTGTCTCTACAACTTGAACAAATAGAAAGTGAGCAACAAAAGAACCCATCAGGCACCAGAAGAAAACAAATAATAAAAATTAGAGCTGAACTAAATGAATTAGAGAAGAGAAAAACAATCGAAAGAATTAACAAAGCCAAAAGCTGGTTCTTTGAAAAAATTAACAAAATTGATAAACCATTGGCCAGACTGACTAAAGAAATACAGGAAACAAATAACCCGAATAAGAAACGAGATGGGCCACATCACAACAGACCCAACTGAAATTAAAAGAATCATATCAGATTATTGCGAAAAATTGTACTCTAACTAATTTGCAAACCTAGAAGAAATGGATGAATTCCTGGAAAAACACTACCTACCTAAACTAACACAATCAGAAGTAGAACAACTAAATAGACCCATAACAAAAAAAGAGATCGAAACAGTAATCAAAAAACTCCCAACAAAAAAAGCCCTGGCCCAGATGGCTTTACTGCAGAGTTTTACCAAACTTTCAGAGAAGAGTTAACACCACTACTATTAAAGGTATTTCAAAGCATAGAAAATGACAGAATACTAACTCATTTCTATGAAGCCACCATCTCCCTGATACCAAAACCAGGTAAACACATCACAAAAAAAGAAAATTACAGGCCTATATCCCTCATGAACATAGATGCAAAAATCTTCAACAAAATTCTAGCCAATAGAATTCAACAACATATCAAAAAACAATCCAGCACAACCAAGTGGGATTTATACCAGGTATGCAAGGCTGGTTTAATATTGGAAAAACCATTAATGTAATCCACCATATAAATAAAAGACAAAAAGCACATGATCTTATCAATTGATGCAGAAAAGGCATTTGACAAAGTCCGACACCCATTCATGACAAAAACTCTCAGCAAAATAGGAATTGAAGGAAAATTCCTCAACATAATAAAGGGCATCTGTACAAAGCCAACAGCCAACATCACTCTAAATGGAGAGAGCTTGAAAGCATTTCCCTTGAGACTGGGAACCAGACAAGGTTGCCCTTTATCACCGCTGTTATTCAACATTGTGTTAGAGGTACTAGCCAGAGCAATTAGGCTAGACAAAGAAATAAAGGCCATCCGGATTGGCAAGGAGGTAGTAAAATTATCTCTATTTGCAGATGACATGATCTTATACACAGAAAACCCTAAGGAATCTTCCAGAAAACTACTGAAACTAATAGAAGAGTTTGGCAGAGTCTCAGGTTATAAGATAAACAGACAAAAATCACTTGGATTCCTCTACATCAACAAAAAGAACATCGAAGAGGAAATCACCAAATCAATACCATTCACAGTAGCCCCCAAGAAGATAAAATACTTAGAAATAATTCTTACCAAAGATGTAAAAGCCCTATTTAAAGAAAACTACAAGGTACTACTACAAGAAACTAAAAAGGACCTACTTAAGTGGAAAAACATACCTAGCTCATGGATAGGAAGACTTAACATAGTAAAAATGTCTATTCTACCAAAAGCCATCTATACACACAATGCACTTCTGATCCAAATTCCAATGACATTTTTTAATGTGATGGAGAAACAAATCACCAACTTCATATGGAAGGGAAAGAAGCCTCGGATAAGTAAGCATTACTGAAAAAGAAGAAGAAAGTGGGAGGCCTCACTCTGCCTGATTTTAGAACCTATTATACAGCCACAGTAGTCAAAACAGCCTGGTACTGGTACAACAACAGGCACATAGACCAATGGAACACAATTGAGAACCCAGATATAAATCCATCCACATATGAGCAGCTGATATTTGACAAAGGCCCAGTGTCAGTTAATTGGGGAAAAAATAGTCTTTTTATCAAATGGTGCTGGCATAACTGGATATCCATTTGCAAAAAAATGAAACTGGACCCATACCTCACACCATGCACAAAAACTAACTCCAAGTGGATCAAAGACCTAAACATAAAGACTAAAACGATAAAGATCATGGAAGAAAAAATAGGGACAACGTTAGGAGCCCTAATACAAGGCATAAACAGAATACAAAACATTACCAAAAATGACGAAGAGAAACCAGATAACTGGGAGCTCCTAAAACTCAAACACCTCTGCTCATCTAAAGACTTCACCAAAAGAGTAAAAAGACCACCTACAGACTGGGAAAGAATTTTCAGCTATCACATTCTGACCAGTGCCTGATCTCTAAAATCTACATGATTCTGTTAAAACTCAACCACAAAAAGACAAATAACCCAATCAAGAGGTGGGCAAAGGATATGAACATGCACTTCACTAAAGAAGATATTCAGGCAGCTAACAGATACATGAGAAAATGCTCTCGATCATTAGCCATTAGAGAAATGCAGATTAAAACTACGATGAGATTCCATCTCACTCCAACAAGGCTGGCATTAATCCAAAAACACAAAATAATAAATGTTGGAGAGGCTGCGGAGAGATTGGAACTCTTATACACTGCTGGTGGGAATGTAAAATGGTACAACCACTTTGGAAATCTATCTGGCGTTTTCTTAAACAGTTAGAAATAGAACTACCATACAAGCCAGAAATCCCACTCCTCGGAATATACCCTAGAGAAATAAGAGCCTTCACACGAACAGATAAATGCACACCCATGTTTATTGCAGCTCTGTTTACAACAGCAAAAGGCTGGAAACAACCAAGGTGTCCATTAACGGAGGAATGGTTAAATAAATTGCGGTATATTCACACAATGGAATACTACGCATCGATAAAGAACAGTGACAAATCTGTGAAACATTTCATAACATGGAGGAACCTGGAAGGCATTATGCTGAGTGAAATGAGTCAGAGGCAAAAGGACAAATATTGTATAAGACCACTAGTATAAGATCTTGAGAAATAGTATAAACTGAGAAGAACACATACTTCTGTGGTTACGAGGGGCGAAGGGAGGGAGGGTAAGAGAGGGTTATTTACTGATTAGTTAGTAGATAAGAACTACTTTAGGTGAAGGGAAGGACAATACTCAATACACGGAAGGTCAGCTCAGCTGGACTGGACCAAAAGCAAAGAAGTTTCCAGGATAAACTGAATGCTTCAAAGGTCAGCGGAGCAAGGGCCGGGGTTTGGGGACTATGTCTTAAGGGGACTTCTAAGTCAATTGGCAAAATAATTCTATTATGAAAACATTCTGCATCCCACTTTGAAGTGTGGCGTCTGGGGTCTTAAATGCTAAAAAGCGGCCATCTAAGACACATTAATGGGTCTCAACCCACCTGGATCAAAGGAGAATGAAGAACACCAAGGTCACACGATAACTATGAGCCCAAGAGACAGAAAGGGCCACAGGAACCAGAGAGTTACATCATCCTGAGACCAGAAGAACTAGATGGTGCCCGGCCACAACCAATGACTGCCCTGACAGGGAGCACAACGGAGAACCCCTGAGGGAGCAGGAGATCAGTGGGATGCAGACCCCAAATTCTCATAAAAAGACCAGACTTAATGGTCTGACTGAGACTAGAGGAATCCTGGCTGTCATGGTCCCCAAGCCTTCTGTTGGCCCAGGACAGGAACCATTCCTGAAGACAACTCATCAGACATGGAAGGGACTGGACAATGGGTAGGAGAGAGATGGTGATGAAGAGTGAGCTACTTGTATCAGGTGGACACTTGAGACTGTGTTGGCATCTCCTGTCTGGAGGGGAGATGGGAGGGTAGAGAGGATTAGAAACTGGTAAAACTGTCACAAAAGGAGAAACTGGAAGGGCTGACTCATTAGGGGGAGAGCAAGTGGGAGCATGGAGTAAGGTGTATATAAGCTTATATGTGACAGACTGACTTGATTTGTAAATGTTCACTTAAAGCTTAATAAAAATTATTTAAAAAAAGTTTTATTAAATGGCACCCTTTGAAGGGTACAGATCGAATTTCTAGTGATTAATACACATAGCTCTAATAGTTTTATAGTCTTGAGGACTAATCCAACTTATGGTACCATTTTTCACTTCAGTCCAAGTCAACAGTTGTATTATTTTAACAGTTATGTAATTCTGAACTAGTGATGATGTCTCAGAACTGTTTTGTAGCTAACTTAAGCTGTTTTATCACTGAATGTTACTGAGACCCTGTGGTGATGGTTTGTTCTAGTGTTAAAGTATTCCCAGGAGTTCAGTTCCAAATTTCTCTCCATTTCCATTGAAATTGTATTGTGGGTCTTTGTAATTATTGCTAAGCACTTAATTTATTAGTCAAAGTATCAATTTCAAACCAAAACCTGTTGCCGTGGAGTCGATTCTGACTCATGGTGACTCCATGTGTGTCAGAGTAAAACTGTGCTCTGTGGGATTTTTAGTGGCTATTTTTTTCAGAAGTAAATCACCAGGCCTTATTACGAGGCCTTTCTTCCAAGGCACCTCTGGGTGGACTCAAACCTCCAGACTTTTAGTTAGCAGGTGATAGCATTAACTGCACCACCCAGACTCAATAACAAAACATTAGCTGTACCACGCCTGCTCCTTTTCTTCTAAGAATTCTATCTAAAAAATAAGTCTCTCTTTGCCTTTGTGTGGCCCCTTAATAAACACAATCCTGATTATGAAGATTGAAAACAAAAATTATGTTCTAATACAGGATTCATTAATTTATCATTTTTAACAATAATGTCAGTTCTAGTTGCTATTTTGAAGAGGTCAGAATGGTTTGGGAGCAGAGGTAACCTTAGCACAGAACAGTGTTTTGGGATTCAGGATGGAGAGGATGTTTAATTTAATAACTGAAGAAATAAAAGTCCATTATTATTCAGGTTAAAAAATGTGATACTAAAATTACATATTTGCAGATTTTTCAATAATCTAAAGGTTATAGAAAAAAAGTTACCACAATCCCAATTTTTATGCATTTTGAATTAATGTCAATACTGATCCTTAAGGAAGAAAGCTTGTCAAAATAATACATTTTATTTTTATAATAAAGGAAAGTATTTGCTAAATTGTGAGAAAGCGAAGGATTTTATCTTGTATTTTAATGAGGCTTTTGATCTTGTCCTTACTGAGAACTGGATCACAGACTGGTCAAATGACAAACTAAAAAGGACTGGGCACACGCCAATGTGACATGATAGTTAAAAAATTAAACAGGAGGCAGAGCCAAGATGGCAGAATAGACAGACGCTTCCGTCGAGCCCTCTTTACAACAAAGACCCGAAAAAACAAGTGAAACGCGTATATTTGTGACAAGCTGGGAGCCCTGAGCATGAAACGCAAGCTTAGACTACGAACTAACGGGCAGGCGGTGGGGGGGGGGGGCAGGAAGAGGCTGTTCAAAAGCGGAGAGGAGTTACCAGACCTGAATTGCGGGGAGCCCTCAGGCACCATTCCTGGGGGCAGCAGTGGCAGACTGGCACTAGCATTCTGCTGCAGTTTCCTCAGGGAGAAGCAGCCAGCCACACAGCCCACTCACACCTCCGGAACCTGAGGAGAACGGCACTCTCGGCAAAATCTAAGTACTTGGGTATATTTTACTGCACCCCACCCCCGCCCCCAAGCCTGCTTCAGTGGCTGACCTCCCTAGGCCTGAGATAGGCCTGGGTGAGTGCCTAGAGCCATCCTCCTGGCCTTGAGGAAGGAAAAAATTTGCAACTGGGGGGAAAAGATAATTTGCTACCTCCATTAATCGGGGGAGCTCAGGACAGAAGCAGCTTCTGTCCAGCCATAAACCGTCTGTGAACCTTGAGCATCTTTTCCTTCTGCATGGGCTTGTGTGGGCCTATTTTGGGAAAACAGGCCCTTGTTGGCAAACTGCAACCTTTTCAGCTGTGCAGTGGAGAGGTGGGTGTTTGACGTTTGACATTGCTTTGCCTATTAAACAAGGTCCTCACCTATCCACAATAGGGACCTAAGGACTGGTAGCTCTACTCAGGTCACCCAGCCACCCGTGACAGGGGTCCAAAGATAATAGGTACCTCCCAGTCCTTACAACCAAAAACTTTGGGTGCCCATGGTCCCTCTGCAGAACCCACCCATCAGCACGCTCTAGCGAACAGAGACATGTTTTCCTCAGAGACACTTGGGGGTCAGGTCTCAGCCCCCTGCCTTGTTCAGACCTTGACCCCCTGCTGCAATCGGATACCAGTATATACACCAATCACCCCTGCCCCTCTAAGACTGTAGGACAGAGCCTGTACCACACACTTGAGATCAGCTACCTGGAAACCTGAGCTGAATTCATACAAGAAAACTGAATGGACTCCTAGACTGATATACCGGATAACAGCTCTAGCCAGCTGGGGGGAGGACACCAGAGCTCCAAAGGCAAAAACAATCAAGCTAGCTCACTCAACAACCCATAGGGGTATACCAAAACAAAACAAAGCAAGCAGCTACGACACAGTAAGCAAGCATAAACTAATACAATAACTTATAGATGGCTTGGAGACAACAGTCAATATCAAGTCACATAAAGAAACAGCCCATGATCACCTCAACAGGCTCTCAAAACAAAGAATCCAGGGATCTTTTAGATGAAAGTGCATTCCTGAAATTACCAGATGCAGAATACAAAAGTTTAATATACAGAACCCTTTAATACATCAGAAAGGGAATGAGGCAATATGCAGAACAAGCCAAGGAACACACAGATAAAGCAACTGAAGAAATTAGAAAGATTATTCAGGAACATAATGAAAAGTTTAATAAGCTGGAAAAATCCATAGACAGACAGCAATCAGAAATTCAGAAGATTAACAATAAAATTACAGAATTAGATAACTCAATAGAAAGTCAGAGGAGCAGAATGAGCAAGTAGAAGCTAGAATTTCTGAACTCGAAGATAAATCACTTGGCACTAATATATTTGAAGAAAAATCAGATAAAAGAATTAAAAAAAATGAAGAAACCTTAAGAATCATGTGGGACTCTATCAAGAGAAATAATCCACGAGTGATTGGAGTACCAGAACAGGGAGGGATAACAGAAAATACAGAGAAAATTGTTGAGGATTTGTTGGCAGAAAACTTCCCTGATATTGTGAAAGATGAGAAGATATCTGTACAAGATGCTCATTGAACTCCACACATGGTAGATCTTAAAAGAAAGTCACCAAGACATATTATAATCGAGCTTGCTGAAACCAAAGATAAAGAGAGAATTATAAGAGCAGCGAGGGATAAATGGAAAGTCACTTAAAAAGGAGAGCCAATAAAAATAAGTTCAGACTACCCAGCAGAAACCATGCAGGTAAGAAGACAATGGGATGGCATATTTAAAAAATTGAAGGAAAAAAATTGCCTGCCAAGAATCATATATCCATCAAAACTGTCTCTTAAATATGAAGGTGAACTTAAGACATTTCCAGATAAACACAAGTTGAGGGAATTCATAAAAACAAAACCAAAACTACAAGAAATTCCAAAGGGAGTTCTTTGGTTAGAAAATCAATAATATCAGGTATCAACCCAAGACTAGAATACTCTGCAGAGCAACCAGAACTCAACCCATACTGGAAAATCAAAAAAAAAAAACAAAGCAAGATTAAAAAAAAAAAAAAAGCCCAACACAGGGTAAGGGCGATGTTACTACATGAAAGAAGACAACATTAAAATAATAAAGAGGGTCTAAGAAATGTAATCATACACCTTCCATATGGAGAGGAAGATACGGCAATACAAAGAAATTAGAACTATTAAAAAAAAAGAAAAAAAAATTAAACAGCTCAGAACTCCTTTTCCGCCTTCAGTGGAACAGCTAAGCAGCACTTTCACTGGCTGTGAGAATGGATTTGTGTTTCTTTGTTATTAGTGATTTTTGGGAACAGATGAGCAAGTAAAGAGCACTAGATCTTTTGTATATTTTGTACTTTTATATAAAATCCTGAGAAAAAGTCTTCAATGATTATGGCATCAGTTTCAAAACTGGGAAATTTTGAATTTAATGCAAAATCAATACATCATGAACAAAGATAGCATGGGAACATTATGACGGGGCTACCAGATGGAGGTGTCTGTCTCCTAGAGACAGCTCAGATTCAAGCCAAGGCACAAAGTACTTGTAAAAGTAACAGAAGCCTTCCACATCTCCTTAGACTTACTAAGTGGACAGAAACACTAAGGATAACTGTACACCGATGCCTTTAACACTCTTGCTACAAATACTGTGTCCATGATCTGCTTTCTATGACTTCAGTGGAAAATCTTAATTCATTTTAGGAAAAAGCGAGCCTATTAAATTTTTATTATTTTTGACTGTATAGCATTTCAATATTCTGTTCTAGGCTTTCAGAAGCCAGCAAAAATATTCAACCGAGAAAAATTTGATGTATGATTTAACTTTCAGTATCCTAACACAAAATTAAAATTAAGGATGGCAGAATTAGCAGTAATTAAGAGAAAATTATGAGTCATAAATGAAAGCTATTATGACACATTTTAATATTAAAATGGGCACTGTAAGGACAAATACAAATAAAAAATAAGAGATTTTAATTCTCCCTGTAGAAAATAAGGTAGGAGGCTCCTTCCTCCCCTGTTCCTTTAGAATTCTCTTACAATAAAACATAATTATAAAACCTTCCTCTGTCTCTTTGAAAATCATGTAAATTGAAGGTGTTAACTAAAGATCTATTTAAATGTAACCTCAGGTAATTGTCCCCTAAATGCCAGACTCCTGGAAGATCAGCATAGCCTCAGGTATCCTGCCATAAGAATACTAGAAAATTAGCAATTTTGTCTTGAAACAATAAATGTAATGGGATGTATCAACTCAGCTAAATAAAGGATAAGAGGTCTTTCTGGCTCTGCCATCTCTTTATGAACTGTCTGTGCTGCTTCACAATCTGGTTTCCACATAGTGACCCTATAGGACATCACAATCTGGTTTATGCTTGTTCAATAATAAAACTTTTCTTTCTCTTCTGTATTTGTGGAGAAGCTTTCTGGGTTGGGAGTAGATTCTGTTCTTAATTAGATTTCCCCAACAGCACAAATGTCTTTCTTTGCTTTAGTAGGACCTCACTTATATACAAATTTACAATTTTTAATATGAATATTAAAAGATCAAGGACCCCTTTCTTTAAAATTGCAGCGTCATTTTTCTAGGGCATTTTTTTTTAAGTCAAAATAGTGGCAGAAGAACAGAATTCGGCTTAGTATAACTTTCAGGAGCTATTCAATTTCTATAGACTAGGTTTTAATCTAAGTGAACACAGTTAATTATTTTTGTTAACCCATTCTTTTCCACACTTTTCCGGACCTCACTCTTGAAATACTGAGAATGCAAAGCAATTACTTCCCATACATCCCCACTTGGGAAAGAAGACATAACTTAGAAGGCCCTGTCAGCAAATTCAGAAGAAGTCTGCTTCCGTAAAGATTACAGCCTTGGAAGCCCTAGGGGGCAGTTCTACTCTGTCCTATAGGGTCGCTATGAGTCAGAATCGATTCTAAAGCAGTGGGTTTGTTTTTTGGTTTTGGTCAGCAAAATTAGGGGTTGAGAAAGACTCACAGACAATGACTGTCATATTTATAAGATTCGTAGTAAGGCCTACTGGAGTTGTGAAGAACAACACATTTTGACAAGTTATCACTAAAAGTGAAGTCTAAGAGGTGCGCACAAAAATCCTCACAACCAGACCAATAAACATCATGATAAACAGAGAAAAGATTGACGTTGTCAAGGATTTCATTTTACTTGAGTCCACAATCAACACCCATGGAAGCAGCAATCAAGATATCAAAAGACACATTGCAGTGGGCAAATCTGCTGCAAAGGACCTCTTTAAAGTGTTGAAAAGCAAACATGCCACCTTGAAGACTAAGGTGCACCTGACCCAAGCCATGGTATTTTCAATCACATCATATGCATGTGAAAGCTGGACAATGAATAAGGAAGACAGAAGAAGAATTGACGCCTTTGAATTGTGGTGTTGGCGAAGAATATTGAATATACCATGGACTGCCAAAAGGACAAACAAATTTGTCTTGGAAGAAGTACAACTAGAAAGCTCCTTAGAAACAAGGATGGCGAGACTGAATCTTACATACTTTGGACATGTCAGGAGGGATCAGTCCCTGGAAAAGGACATCATGCTTGGCAGAGTACAGGGTCAGCGGAAAAGAGGAAGACCCTCAACGTGGTGGATTGACACAGTGGCTGCAACAACGGGTCAAGCATAACATTGATTGTAAGGATGGCGCAGGACCAGGCAGTGTTTCGCTCTGTTGTGCATAGGGTTGCTATGCATTGGAACCGACACGATGGCACCTGACAACAACAAAAATAGGTGTGTACTATTAGCATTCTCCCTTTAGTGTCACAGTTGGTGCTGATCCATTCGGTTTCTAGTTCTTTTCCAATGACTTAACTGGGCATATTTCTGTGGTAACTCCCAGTCATATGTTAACATGCTCAACTGCTAATTGAAAGGTTGGTGGTTCAAGTCCACTCAGAGATGTTTCAGAAGAAAGGCTGGTGATCTACTTCTGAAAAATCATCCATTGAAAATCCTATGGAGCACAGTTCTACTGTGACACACACGCGGCCACCGAGAGTCAACATCAACTTGATGCCAACTGGTTTTCTTCTTTTGGGTTGGGCTAGAGGATTCCCTCTGTAGTCCCAGAGCAGCGTGATGCTAAATAGACTGACGGTGGTGATGCCTCCTGCTCAGCTCATTAGAGCTGAACATTAGGCCAGCAGGGTTTCCAAAAGGGAAAACTGGAGGTGGAAAACATAAAGCTAAAGAAGTTGAAATCATCTTCTTTTGTTAAATGACTTTATCAGACCTAACACTTTGCAGTTTAGTATAAAAAAAACCCAAAAACCCAGTTTAGTATATTGACCTATAAAGGTGCCCAATGGTTAAAGATCTCGGCTGCTAACCGAAAGGTCGGCGGTTCAAACCCACTAGTTATTCCCAGAGAGAAAAGACCTGAGGATCTGCTCCCATAAAATATACAGCCCTATGCAGTAGCTCTACTCTGTCTTAAAGGATCACTATGAGTCAGCATTGACTTGATGGCACACAACAACAACAACATACTGACCTACAGCTTTGGTGTTCCATTTAGAAATTTGGTCTATGGCATTAAAAGTGTTTTATATTAGTTAAATGCATGGGCGAACTATTGCATTTGTATCTTTTTACTTTAATTAAATGGATCTGGACCTTTTGAGCAACAACCACAGAGGTTAGTTTTGTTTTAGATTAAAAGCTGAGATGCTGTCTTTAACAGTGATTTCTAATTAAATTTAAAAGCTGAAAATGTTTGCTAAAGTGGAGATTCCTGGTGATTGTACAATTGAGGACCAATGCTTTAATTTGAAAAGAGTATTTGCTATTCAAGTAGGGTTAGGCAAAAAAAAAAAAAAAATTCAACAAGAACTAATATATCAAAACCACAAGCCAGAGCACATTTCTTATTTGATTACTCTACCCTCAGTATGTCACCCCTTTGATGGATTTTCATGACTGCCCAGAGACAAATCATTTGTCAATGATGTTTTGTTTTTTTTTTTTTCTGCAATGCAGGTTTTGCTCAACAAAGCATTTCTGCTTCACTTATGCTTTTCCCTATAAAGCATCTAAAGTGAAATATTACTTTATCTGGCAGTCCTAATCACCCATAAAAGGAAGTTCAAAGTAAAAAAAAAAAAAACAGTTAAAGAGTTTTCAGGGCTAGTTTTATTGTATTACCTGAAAAGGATAAATGGAGAGATAAGATCAATAGTAATGGGCCGCCAGAGGGTGGCTGCAACCCTGAAGAACATGGGCTTTGGGCTCTCTGGGCACGCGTGAAGGGAATGAACAGATTTGACATTCAGGCAGCTGCTAGGTGACATGCTCAAGTAAGTGGGAAGTGCGAAGACTAGAGAAAATGCCTCAAAGAATGTACTAAACTCCACTTACGGTTCAGCTTCACTTTTCTGCTTCAAAAGGGTGGCACAGATGTAAGCAAGTTGGGGATAAGAGCGGAAGGTAAGCCATCCTGTTAAGTAAGTACTTTGGGATAGAAGAGTCTAAGAGGCAGCTGAACCCAATAATTGTTATTGTTGTTAGTTGCCGTCGAGTGAGTTCCAACTCATGGTGACTCCATGCGTGCAGAGTGAAAGTGCTCCACAGGGGTTCAAGGCTGTGACTTTTGGAAGAAGATCACCAGGACTTTCTTCCAAGTGCCTCTGGTTGGGTTTGAACTGCCAGCCTTTTGGCTAGTAGTCCAACACTTAACCACTTCTGCCACCCAGAGACTCTGAACCCAATGATAGGATCTATAAAAGCTTTCAACAAAGTTCAAAAGATGAATGTACAACATGGAAGCTGCTGCTACCTGTTCACAGACTTTTCTGGAAAACAAGAGAGGGTAGTGGGAAGTACAATGGTTTGGGAACCAAAGACCCAGTTTCCCATCCCAGCTCTGTCACTAAAGGATCCCGAGACATTGGACAAGGTAAGCGAGTCCTCTTTTAAAGGAAATGATTGCATTAAATGACTTGTAAGGTAGCTGAAGGGTGATGCTGTATTCTAAGCCATACCTTGGCTATACAGTAACAGTCACTGATGCTTCAATGTCACTCTTTAATTAATGGATATGTGTATATCTCTGGTCTTTACCTATCTACACAACGAACTAAGAAGTTAATCAAAATTGAAATTAAGTTACAGCCAAATGCATGACTTTTTGGCATTATTTTCTTAACCCCTCTATTAATACTACTATCATCTTAATTTACTCTTCATTTATCTTATATTTTTAGAAATAAAGCTTCTTTATAAATACCATGTATAATTTACTTCCATATAAACTCAAATGCATGAAACTCAGCTAAGAATATGCAGATCAGGATACTGTGTCCCTTCACCCCGGGGACACAGGAACGTCAAGGACGTTTCCGGAATGCTGGCTTCTGGAGGCAGAATTGACAGTAGGAGGACCATGGAGAAGACAGACACAAATCAGAATAGTCACGTATTTGATGTGAATTCTTGGAGCATAAAATACCCATTATCGAAGGTTAGCAAAATTTACACTGCAGAGGAGAAAAGAATGATTTGAGGTCACAATTAATTTTGAGTTATCTTGCCGGAAACAAAAAAAATCACATTCAGAGATAGAGATATAAACAGAATTTCGTTGTTTGTTTGACACCAGTAATATATAGAAAGGAGCCCTGGTGGTGCAGTTGTTAAGAGCTTGGCTGCTAACCAGAAGGTCAACAGATTGAATCTACCAGCTGCTCCTTAGAAACCCTATGGGGCAGTTCTACTCTGTCCTTTAGGGTGCTTATGAGTCCGAATTGACTCGACGGCAATGGATTTGGTTTTTGGTTTAACATATTGGGTTGTTATGAGTTGGAATCAACTTGACAGCAACAGATTTGGTTTGGAGCCCTGGTGGCACAGCAGTTAAGAAACTCAGCCGCTAACCAAAAGGTCAGCAGTTTGAACCCACCAGCTGCTCCTCGGAAACCCTATGGGGCCATTCTACCCTGTCTTACAGGGTCTCTGTGAGTTGGAATCAACTTGACAGTAATTGGTTATATATATATCGGAATTCGACTCGACGGCACTGGGTTTTATATATGTATAGATATATATAGAAAAGGAGCCCCTGGGTGGGCAAACAGTTAAAGGGCTCAGCTGCTATCAGAAAGGCTGGTGGTTGGAGTCCACCCAGAGGCACCTCTGAAGAAAGGCTGGTGATCTACGTCTAAAAGTTCACCTGTTGAAAACTCTAAGTAGCAAAAGATAGCAGCTGGTTGTTAATACACAGAAAAGAAAGCTCTTTAACTAATGCCATTTCCCCTCCCCTCTGAAAGGTGTGAACCTCTGCTGTGATAGATCAAGCCTAGTTGGCCGTTAGGCTTTTCTTCGCCTCTAAGAAATAATGGCTATTCCTAACAATGCCAATAGGGGAGGGTGGGCTGGTGGAGGGCAGGAAGCCACACTTCATTATTTTTGTTGGCAGCAGAGATGGATCTCCTCAAACGTTAGAGCAGGACCATTGTTTTGCAGAGGCAGAGTAAGCAGTTACAACTGGCGATGATTTTAGTGGCATCTTAAAACTCGGGAGTCCATCTTCTATTGCCTGAAATTTAAATATTAAAGAATTTTTTTTGGTGTATGTGTGTTTACCTGGAATCTCTTTTTAAAATCAAAATATTCCTATGAGATACCTCTCATATTATCTCATCTTAGGGTATATTCATCATTACTATCTTTTCAAGGACTGATTAAATAAATTTCTTATGAATTTAAGAATCTGATGGGATAAAGGATGAGCATATTTTGATGTGGCAGGAAATAAGCAGGAGTCTGACTTCTCTGAAGTCTCTTCCTGTTTATCTCAAGAAAAACTAATTCCTTCTTCCACCCTTCTTCTCTGGCATCTTATATGTGATGATACAATGTTAAATACATTACACACCATGTATTATAGCAATGTGTCCTCACATCTGTGTCTCTGCATTAGAAATGATGTCTTCAAGGTGGGAAACCACACCTTTGCACCTCCTTCACTCACTAGTTCCTGGCCTGGTTACTAGCATGTGGGACACGTGCAGTAATTGATTATTAAACCTAAATAACTGAATTTATTCTACAATGATATTTTATTTATAATTCAAACTTTAAATTTCTTAATAAACAAACAAAATAATTGGACTAAAATAGCGTCACTTTTCCTAAACTCTGATGATAAAGGTGATTGCAGGATAAAGCTAGATCATAATCTGACCTTGGTTTCTAAGATTAATCAGTTCCCAATTTTTTTTTTTTAATTTTTAGGGGACTCTCCTAACTACCTCTGTGTCTGCAGTACCTGCTTGCCACTCAATTTCTCTTTAGAATTAGAACTGTTACTGAGATGATGGGGAAATCAATGCCCCTTCCTGGTGGAAAAAGCACCATTCTGGGCTGATAACAATCTGTGAGGGGCAATGATGCTAAAAACTAGCAGGATCACTAGTAGTCATAACCATATTAAATAAAATTGAAAAAAATTAAAAATTTTGGTTAAATATCTAATATTGTTTAATGATTCTGAACTCAAGGCATGTTAGAATACTTCTGAAACATTTTCTCTGAGAAGGTCAAATCACTAATGAACATTGGCTTGTTAATTCCCAAAACATCACTATGAAAACTTTGAAAGTTCAGGAACAGAGTGAGAAAGAAAGGGGGAGTGGCTTGTCCCCCCTCAGCGCTTGGTTTAAAACAAAGATCTAAGTCTGTATATTTTGCTGTAATTGCTAGAACTCTTGCTTTCCGACATGAACGACATTTCCAAAGGAAATAAAACCCTCCAGTATACCAGCAACATGGCTCTGAGCAGTTCTAATTTGATTTTTTCGTTTGTTTAACACAACTTCTTGGAATGGAATATGACTGGAAGTAGAAGCAAAATGTTGAGAAATTAAACTTATTCTGAAATCACTGCCTACAGTTGGTACACAATATTCAAGTTATGGTATTCACTCAACCATTTAACTGAGAAATTTTGACAAATGTATGTGCTCCATTCAGGGACCTGTGGCAGACACGAGGGAAATCAAGTGACTAAAACAGACCACCTGCCCTCATGGACCACCACCCGACTGTGTTTGTCATACTGTGGTGACTTGGGTGTTGCTACGATGCTGGAAACTATGCCACCAGTATTTCAGATATCTGGAGGGTTACCTATGGTGGGCAGGTTTTGACAGAGCTTCAAGACTAAGATAGACGGGAAGAAAGGCCTGGTGATCTTCTTCTGAAAATTAGCCAGTGAAAACCCTATGGACCTGTTATGGATTGAATTGTGTCCCCCAAAAATGTGTGTCAACTTGGCTAGGCCATGATTCCCAGTATTGCGTGATTGTCCACCATTTTGTCATCTGATGTGATTATCCTGTGTGTTGTAAATCCTACCTCTATGATATTAATGAGGCAGGATTAGAAGTAGTTATGTTAATAAGGCAGTGTTCAATCTACAATATTAGGTTGTGTCTTAAGTCAATTTCTTTTGAGATATAAAAGACAGAATCGAGCAAAGAGGCAGGGGAACCTCATACCACCAAGAAAGGAATGCTGGAAACAGAGCATCCTTTGGACCCAGGGTCCCTGTACTGAGAAGCTCCTATACCAGGGGAAGATTGATGATAAGGACCTTCCCCTAGAGTTTACAGAGAGAGAAAGCCTTCCCTCGGAGCTGGCACCCTGAATTTGGACTTCTAGCCTCCTGGACTGTGAGACAATAAACTTCTCTTTGTTAAATACCATCCAATTGTGGTATTTCTGTTCTATCAGCACTAGATAACTAAGACAGATTACAACAGAATATGGTCAGATATAGTGCTAGAAGATGAGCCCCCTAGTTTGGAAGGCACTCAAATTACACAGTGGCTGCAACAATGGACTTGAGCATACCAATGACCTTGAAGATGGCACAGGACCAGGCAGTGTTTTGTTCTGTTGTACTTGACGTCATCATGAGTTAGTTGAAGCCCACTTGATGGCGACAACGACAACAAAGCCCTCGTGGAATTTACAATCCAGAGGGAGAAACAGACAATGAGTAATGCCACAAATAACCTGAGATGACAATACTGAAAAGTGCTAGAGATCAAGGTGCTGAGAAAGGGTGTGCTAATTCCCTGAACCTTGATTAGTGGCCCTGTGGGAGACCTGCTTGGGTTCTATTAAAATAATAATGCCCTCAATTTAAGGTCTCTAGGTGGTGCAAGTGTTTGCAATCAGCTGCTAACCTAAAAGATGGTGGTTCAAACCCAGTCAGTGGCTTTGCAGAAGAAAGACCTGGTGAACTTCTTTCATAAAGATTACAGCCAAGAAAACCCTATGGGGTAGTTCTACTCTGCAGCACACGGGGTTGCCATGAGTTGGAATTGACTTGATGGCAACAGGTTTGGTCTGGTTGCTCTCCGTTTAAGGAATATGTTTGGGAAAAAGTTGTAGTTACTCAAACGTGCCTTAGACATGGTGGGTGTGCAATGAATGTTCACAAAATGCAGTCAGTAAGAACAAAAAGGCTATAGATCTGAAAATATTCAATAACGAATATAAATATATTCCAATCCACATTGAAAAAAAGCATCATACTGATATGATATGATCTTACCCCTATTGTTCCAAAGCTTTCTGGCTTTCTTCTCATCTTTTTCTTGCACAGGTGTGTCCATATCCATTTGATCAGGTACCAGAGAGACTTCGGGCTCGGGATGACATTGAAGGGAGTAGGCAGAGTACCTCCTTCTTCAAAATAACTCATCCAAAGCTTTGTTCGAGCAAATTTCCATTCTATGTCTGCATGGTCCTGAACAAGAGAACATGACAACAGCTGACCAGGTTCTTAATAAGTAAGGTGAGATAAACCTCACAGAGAGCTTGTAACCTGACTTTGAGTGGCTGTTGGAACATTATTTGTTTATAAAAACGCTGCTGACTCCTGGAGATGGTTATCTAAACATTTCAGAGGATGGCTTACCCAGGTAAGGAGGCACAGCTCTCATGTCACTTCTCATCCTTCCCTCTTCAGTGGAACAGATATCTAAAGTCATTCCATGTTAAAGAAACTGCAGGGATGAGTTATGACTGAAGATGAATCTGTATTTCCTGCAGCGTAGGCTTATGTTACCCTGCTTCATTAGATTCTGGCCAGAAACAAGCCTTTGCATCTTACCTAATCCCTTGAACCCCTGCTTAGGCGAATGCCACCTTCACATATGCTCATGGCTTAGCCTTCAGGTGCTGTTGGGAAAAGTCTTATTGGATATGTTTCCATGTGGATACTTCTTGTCCACCTTCAGGCACCAGGCATACACTCAGAAAGGAGTTCCTCTAACAAATGTAGAAAAGGGCCTCTCTGACACAGCACTGGACCATGAGATAACCTTGGCCAACCCACATCAGATAGGAGCACAGCCCTTGGTTTCCCACAGCCCTGGGGCCATCCCTCTGTCCGTTTATTACACACACCTTTTTATCAACCACCTGGGAACAATTTGGAACACTTTTTTTTTTAATTGTGGTAAAGTATGTAGATAATAGAACGTTTGCCATTTCCACAGTCTTCATTTGTACAGTTCAATGACATTAATTAAGTTTATGTCAAACAATTAGCATAACAATTAACTTTGGAACATTTATGGCAATTTGATATAGCGCAGCCAGTCTCCTCCTAAACTGGCCATTAATCTGATCTGAAAATCTGGGAAGTAGGAGGTGGTAGAAAGTAGGTATACATGGAATTCAAAATAGTTCATTGTAATCCATTAATATAAAAAAAATTCAGATTTTAGAGTAAGATAATAGTCTTAGAGTGTGCTTCATTCTCATATTCCTAAATTATGTGTGCTGGTGAATGCATATGTTATATGTACATTTCTACTCTGCACAGTATGGGTTTTAGTGTAGACACCAGGCAGACTGAGTTTTGAACAAGAATCACCATATCTAGAAAATGCATGGCCTTCCTTGTTGCCTATCAAATGTTTGGTTGAATGGTAGGATGGTTGGATGGATAGACGGAAGCCCAGAAGCCACAGTTTCCCTCCCCTCTCTTCTTTTCTCCCTCTCCTTTGCTATCTCTCCCTCATTCCCTTTCTCTTTCTAGACAGCCTTATAGATTCTGGCTGATAGTACTGTACTGATAAAGAACGGTAGATATTATTTGCTGCAGTCATGGAGAATGTAACTCATTTATAAAAAGTCAGTCACTTAGACAAGGTGTCTGCCTGTGAGTAGCACTGATCCTTCCAATTCTTTGATTTGCACGGGGTCACAAATTAAGGGCTATCCTTATCTCATTATGTTCTGTTAGTTTAATCACAAAATAGGCTCTTGCTTCACAGTTTGGGATCCTGAGAGGGTCTATAACAAAGTCTATAGTAGTTAGAAAATGCTGGAGATGAAAAGTTCTAAGCTGGTGATAGCAAAATTCAACTTCCCTTACCCCCCCACCAAAAAAAAACCAAACCTGTTGCTGCCAAGTTGATTCCGACTCATCCCGACCCTATAGAACAGAGCAGAACTGCCCCACAAGGTTTCCAAGGAGCAGCTGGTGGATTTGAACTGCTGAATAATGAACAGTTAGCAGCTGTAGCTCTTAACCACTGTACCACCAGGGTTTCCCTTACCCAAATACCACCTTCTAACTCCTTGTCAACATCTGAAACTTAGCTTTAGTAGTCCCTCCCAGGAAGCCTGCCTGCCTTCCATCAACCCTTGCCTGCCACCTTACCCCCAATCTCTCTTCCATACTTCATTAATTTTTTTTTGTTGTTGTTATATCTCTTATCTCAATACTAAAAATATCCATGAATTTTCTTTTGTCCCTAGCACCTTATTTTTTTCTTGAAAGGACTTTGTTCATTATTCTCTGCAACCCTAAACTCAAGCCTATGCCCGGCATATATTAAAAAAAAAAAAACCTGTTGCCGTTGAGTCAATTCCAACTCATAGCGACCCTATAAAATAGGACAGAGTAAAACTGCCCCGTAGAGTTTCCAAGGAGTGCCTGGTGAATTCGAACTGCCGACCCTTTAGTTAGCAGCCATAGCACTTCGCCACTATGCCACCAAGTATTCCCAGCATATATTAGGTGCACAATAAATACTTGAGCAAAAGAATGAGTGGGCAGCAGGCTGTAGATATGGCCTGCATGGTTGCATCTTTCTTTCAACTGTTAAATGTTCTTCTTTTCCGATGCTTTACCCTACATCTTTGAGTTAGGGGTAACCAGCTAAACAACCAGTTGCCGTTGAGTGAATTCCAGCTCATGGAGACCTCATGTGCACAAAGTAGAACTGCACTCCGTAGGGTTTTCAAGGCTATAGCTTTCTGAAGCTGTTAACAAGGGCTTTCTTCTGAGGTGCCTTTTGGTTAATAGTCAAGCACTTAACTGTTGATGCTACCAGGGACTCCTTTAGTTAAGGGTAGCAGAGCAAAAAAACAATGGTTTCTGGGTAAGTTCCCCTATTCTGGGACAGGTGAAAGTGAACATTCCTGGCACACTCATGTGCAATGAGACATCATGTTCGGGGTGCTGGGAGGTACTCCTGCCTCAGGTTCTCAGTGCCTGCTCTCTTCTCAAGTAGTTGCAGAGCTTGATCTACATATAGAGATTTGAGATGATGCTCATCTCTGTAATGAAGCAACCTAGAAAAACACACCCCAAAAAGAAGCAAAAAGAAAATGTCATAATATTCTTGTATAATGTTCTCTTCTTGATGAAATTGGGACATTTAAAGTTTTAGAGGATCCAAATTGTTAGCAGCGTCTCTATATATTGCTTGATAATTAGAGGCTTTCATGTCTGTAAGAGAATCCATATTTTAGAAACGTGTTAACTAAAAGAATACAGAACTTCTGAAGCAAATATATGGAGACGATCTGTAAAAATTTCAGATGTGTAAGATGTTTAGATGAAGTTCGACATACCCACCATTTCGGATATTCCCATGCAATTATAAGGCCTAGGTATAGCTAGAGGATTCATCACATGTTGGAAATACTTCAGTCTGTGAATCAGTAAATAAAAATAATCTATTCTTATTTTTATATCTGGACAGGAACCTTATAAGAAATATACGCCTCCATAAAGACAGTTTAAATAAAATCCATAGAATGCTGCTTCTCAAAATAATAGTAATAACACTCCAGAAGTTTAAGAATAGATTCAAGGATGCAATATAATTGTAGTTATTCATGGAAAAAATGGCAACTTGTATTTAGGCTTCTAAAATGCTGCTTGCCTAATGTATAACTGTGAAATACTTAAGAAATATATTTCAATCTGCTATGGGTTTTGTTTTGTTGCTATTGGTCACTAGTGGCTCATTCACTAGTGTGTAAGTCCAAAGGGATAAAAGCTGTGTTGTTCATTGCTATATTCTTCATTCCTGGAACAGTGACTGGCAATAGAGTTTGTACTCAATAAATGTTTGTTGTATGAATGAATAAGTAAATTAAGCAATGTTGTTTGGATTCTGGAGTTTCAAATAAGCATACATAATCAGGATTATTACAATATTCAGGGGTACTTCTACGTTGCTTTTCCCAAATTTTAAGAAATTGAAAAATCTGTGGCTTTTTCCTTTCTGAGCTCTCTTTTGTGTCTTGCCAAGGTGGTAGGAGCTTGCTTATATCAAGATTTTTAAATTACATGGATAGAGACAGCACAAAGCCTGAAGGGTACAGCATAGAGGTGAGTTGCCTGTTCATAAGTCATACCTCACCTACTGCTTGTCACAGCCAATGACTGCCTGGCAAGCAAGATTTCGTCTATTTTATAATCATGTGTAATATGACAAAACTACAGCCACACATACTGCACTGCTTAGAAACCTGAGATAACCCATTTATATTATAATTCCATTCTTTTTCCTCAATCTAGCCAATTACAGATTTTATTTCCTATGATAATAGGAAGGGAAATAGCTAGGCAAAACACATTCTAGGGGGAATACGGATATAATACAAAATTAGTCAACTTACAGCAATAAGTTGGTAAGAATTATTCATCATTGCTATTAGCATGTTGAGTAGGACAACCAGAGAGATGACATTATATGTCCCAAACATGGTGGCACCCACAAACTCAGTGAATTCATGCTGTGCTTTGACGTTGGTCACATATAAATTGATGAGCCCAAATATTGACCAAAACAGGGACTGCAGCGTCTCAAATAACCTGGAAAAAATACAAAGTTACACCAGAAGCTATATTAATAGAATCATTATAGAATAATATAACAAGAGAACTTGGCTACTCTTATGTATATTTGATTAACTGACAAAAACATATTAACGGAAAAACAACAGCTTAGGGCAATCATAAAATTACCTTAATACAAAGAATTAAAGGAACTAGTACAAATAGTCTGTCTAGTTTTTGTTGGGTCCCAGGGTCTTTGAAAGGTGAATTTAGCTTCCTAGGGCAGGGGGAGGAAATCAAGTCCACAGCATGTTTTTGTATGGCTCATGAGTTAAGAATAATTTCTGTGTTTTCAAATGACTGGGGAAAAAATCAGATCATTATTATTTTATGAATTGCACGAAATTCAGATTTCAGTGTCCATAAATAAATTTTTATTGAAACATATCCATGTTTAATCATTCTTGACTTGTCTATGTCTGTTTTTACAGGGTTGAGTAGTTGCAACAGAGCCAATTAAACACCGTGGAGAAAACAGAAGGAGTAGAGGAGCCTGGTTAATGCCAGGGTACAGGATGAAAATGTTGAGCCCTGCTCTTCCTGAAACCAAGACTTGCTGCACATTCTTCCCTTGCTAAGACCAGCCCTTGCTCAGAGGATCAAAGAACCTGCAATCCTGTGCACGACTCTTAAAACAAAACTCTTGTTACTTGAAATAACTCATTTGCAATCCTCACAAACAAGAAAATCTAACACAAAATGCCTTAATTGGCATACAGGAATTATTTTCCCAAATGTACAGATTTTTTAAAGAAGTAAACAATTTTGTATTTATAAGTGTAGAACTAAATTTTAATTATAGGATATAGAATTTATTCTTTATTTTCCTAGAGCTGTTCAAACTATTGTAAAGTAACAAGGGTACTTGATTGATAGTCTTCAATCAGATTGTGCCTGTCCAGCAGGGATGTGGTATTTCATGTATCCTTAAAAGATAAACACAAATGATAGATTCTAACGAGACTAGGGAAAGTGAAATCCAATTCACTGGTCCTAGACAAAGGCCACTAGAAATTATTCTTTGAAAATTTTCTGAGAAAAAAAGTAAATTTGGTCATGGCCATGAGTTCTTTATTTTTAGTAACTTTAATGACAACTTCTAAAACTAATAATAGTGTCATTCAGATGTAATGTGAAATAATCATGATCTTTCTTCTCAAATAGTACAAATACAATTCAATCAGTATACCCCTGATATTCATAGCAATTCAGAGAAAACTAAAGTTAAATAGCATAAGTTATACAGTAAAACTTAACCATATAAGGAAACCCTGGTGGCTCAGTGGTTAAGTGCTATGGCTGCTAACCAAAAGGTCAGCAGTTCGAATCCACCGGGTACTCTTTGGAAACTCTGTGGGGCAGTTCTACTCTGTCACACTGGGTCGCCATGAATTGAAATTGACTTGACAGCAATGGGTTTGGTATGGGTAACCACATAAATCCCTTAACAGCTACTTTTCAAACATTCAAATAAAAACAGTTATGCAGAATAAATGGACTGTTACAATTGGATAGTGCTTTTTTTCCTTCTGTCCAAATTATTAGGAAATATAAGCAAATCCTTTGGCAAAATATTTATTAAGATATTTGAATTAGAATTTGAGAAAAAAGGAAATTCAGAATTACACGGCATTTTGTGATTGACTATGGATTTCCTTCTGATTTGTATTTTCTTTTTGTGTTTTCAGTGGAATGAATCAGCAGTGAGATTTGTAGAACAGTACCACTTGACTAAAATATAATTACTTCTTAGATGAATTAAGACCCTGGAATAAAGACCTTGGTATCTCTAAGTAAATTGTTCTTTTATTATATGAACTTTTTTTTAATCCATCTAGGTTAAAATTTCAGAGCCATTGCTTCCAGGAATGTTTTGGTCATTGCTGTTGTTAGGTGCATTCCAGTAGATTTCAGCTCATAGCTGCCCCATGTGACAGAGTAGAATTGCCCCATAGGGTTTTCTAGGCTGTAATCTTTACAGGGAAACCCTGGCGGCGTAGTGGTTAAGTGCTACGGCTGCTAACCAAAAGGTCGGCAGTTTGAATCCACCAGGCGCTCCTTGGAAACTCTGTGGGGCAGTTCTACTCTGTCCTATAGGGTCACTATGAGTTGGAATTGACTCGACGGCAGTGGGGGGGCGGTTGGGTTTTAATCTTTACAGGAGCAGATTGCCAGATCTTTCTTCCGTGAAGCTGCCGGGTGGGTTTGAACTGCCAACATTTTGGCTAGCAGCCAAGCACTTAACCATTGTGCCACCAGGGCTCCTTACTCACACTGTAAGAACATTTAATTAGTGATTCCCAGAGCTATCAATACCAACGTTGCTCTCAGAATGAAGGGTCATTGGCTGTAGAACATCTCACATTGACTGGACATGCTAAGTATTGACCTAGTTCTGGGGTGAGATAAGGACAGAAACCTTTCCAGGGAAATGCCACAACCTAATTAAACGCCCCCTGCACAAAGCCATGGTTGAAGACTGACTCCTGGCATTTCTGTGGGTTGAGGTTGCAGCATTGCCTTCCTGAAGATAACATTATGTCTGTTGCCCTTGAAGTTATTTCTCAACTACTACTTTTTAAAAATCAGTTTTTGTCCCTAATTAAATACTTACAACTAGAGAAAGTGAACAAGTAAAAAGGCAATGTATTCTATAGTTACTTGAGACGAAAATGATGAGGAAACATAAATTAATGCAAGTCACTTCTGAGTATGCTTAGTTTATAAGCAATAAGTGGCTAAGAGCTTGGCTGCTAACAAAAAGGTTGGCAGTTTGAATCCACGAGCTGCTCCTTGGAAACCCTATGAGGCATTTCTTCAATGTCATATAGGGTTGCTATGAGTTGGAATCAACTTGATGGCAATAAGCTGAATGCAATATTAAAACCAATAAAGTATGACACCTATTGGTCATTTCCATTCATTAGGAATACAGCTTCAATAAGCATAAAAGGGTTTTGCTTAATGAGACCAAACCTGGGAGGGTCTCAGTGCCAAGCCCATGCACTTCTCTTTATAGGAGAGTCCCTTACCCAGAGACTATTACCTTAAAATTAGATATAAAATAATTTCAGAGACTAAACATTTTTCTTCTTTTAGTGACATGTAGTTCTTCCTATGTTAATAAGAAAACACGGAAGGAACAGGAAGAAGCATCCATTTGCTGGTGGAAAATGCACAGAGGGTCATAGAAGACACTTGGGGCCCACATAGATGCTCTGGTGGCTCAATGGTTAAAACAGTCAACTGCTAACCGCTAATCAGAAGGTCAGCAGTTCGAATCCACCAGCTGCTCCACTGGAGTAAGATGTGTCAGTCTGCTTCTGTAAAGATTTAAGCCTTGCAAACTATGAGGCAGTTTTGCTCTGTCCTCTAAGGTTGCCGTGAGTCTGAGTTGACTCAGTTGTAGTGGTTTTTTAATTTTTTTTTATTTTTCCAGAAACTCACAGACTGGAAGGGGATCAGGAAAGGCCTTCTTGAGAAAGTACATCTGAGGTTGGTTTTGAATGAAAAGATAAAATTTTACCAAACAAGAGGGCAGAATAGGGGCATTCTGGAATGAGGGAAGAGCATGATATACTTGGGGATCTACAACCCATTAGGAAATATCGAAGACTAAAGTGTTAATGGGGAATGAAGAAAGATGAGGCTAGAAAAGAGGGCAAAGGCCAGATCATTGAAGGACATGATACGTCCAGCTAGGGAATTTGGCTTTAGCAAGAAGAAAGGAGAAGCTGTTTAGAGTTTTAAACAGAGGCGTGACAGATTTTTTTTTAGAAAGTACATTCAGGTAGCACGAAGGGAGACACATTAAGGGAGGCAGAGTCTAAGGGCAGGAGGATTGGATGCAGGCATGGGCAGTGAACAAGGGAAGGTGGCACCATGATAACGAAGAGCAGGAATAGAAATTTACTGACTGATGGGGCATGGAGGGGTAGGCGAAGGAGGAATGGGGTATAAAACACAAGTTTCTGATTTAAGTAACTGAGTGGGTTGTGGTAGCATTGACTGAGGATGGGAGTTGAGGAAGATTTTTGAGAAAGACTATGATGAATTCTCTTTAAGTCCTTGTGAGCCATACATGGAGGAGCATCCAATAGGCTGTTGGACATAGAGGTCTGGAGGAGATAGATTTGTGCGAGTTACATGTGTGTAGAAGAATTCTCTTATACACATACAGCAAAATCCATAATAATACGAAAATTTTCCAATTGCTTTGTGAAGAGGATCTGAGCAGCGTATGCTAAGGCAGACCACTATTTAAAGAGCAATAATTAAAATATATGGAGCCCTGAGGGTGCAGTGGTTAAGAGCTCAGCTGTTAACCAAAAGGTCGGCAGTTTGAATCCACCAGCTGCTCCTTAGAAACTCTATGGGGCAGTTCTACTCTGTCCTATAGAGTTGCTATTAGTTGGAATCAACTGGATGGCAAGAGGTTTTTTTTAATTAAAATATAATTATAAAAGAAAAGTAAGTAGTGTTAGAGGAGTAAGTCGTGAAATGAGAGGATATAGTGACAACAGGAGTTAAAGGAGGATAAACCAATATAAAAAAAAATTCATAAGGTCGCTACAAGTTGGAATCATCGACTAGGGCTTAAAAAAATGGAAGTGTTAAAGAAGGTCAAATGAAGCAACACACTGAGCAAAATATAAACAGCTAAATATCCACTGGTAGTGGCGATATGAAGGCTTCTAGATGATATTTTCTAGAATACTTTCAGTACTCAGTAGAGCTACGAAAGCAAAAGCCAAATAGCAATGAATGAAGAAAGAAAGAGAGATGATAAACCAAGACTTTTTATATAGGTTTCTTTTTACGGTTGGAGTCCTGGTGGCACAGTGTTTAAGTGTTTGGCTGCCAGACCAAAGGTTCAGGTCAGTAGTTGGAATCCATCAACCACTCCTTGGAAACCCTATGGGGCAGTTCTACTCTGCCCTGTAGGGTCGCTATGCACCAGAATCGACTCGACAGCAATGGGTTTGGGTTTTTTGGTTTGTTTGTTTTAGAGCTGGTTGACTGGAAAGAGGGAGAGAGGCGGGAATAGTAGCTAGTGGGGGACACAGAGTTAAAAGTCTCAGCACACTTTCATGCCCTGAGTGGAAGTGGTGATAGAAAGGGAACTATCTGTGATATAGGTGAGAGACAATATTCTACTTTGTTTTATGTTCTTTGGACATATTATCAGGAGGGACCAGTCCCTGGAGAAGGACAACATGGTTGGTAAAGTAGAAGGTCAGCAAAAAAGAGGAAGACCCTCAATGAGATGGATTGACACAGTGGCTGCAACAATGGGCTCAAGCGTAATAACACTTGTGAGGATGGCACAGAACCGGGCAATGTTTGTTCTGTTGTACATAGGGTCACTATGAGTCATAACTGACTCAATGGCACCTAACAACAACAATAATAATGATAATAGTAAGAAGAATGGATAATGTTTTTGACCACTGGTTATAACATGCTTTGTGTTAGATACTTTACATGAATTATTATGCATTTTAATTCTTATATAATAAGATGTTTGAGACCATGAGTGGTGTCATGGATTGAACTGTGTCCCCCAAAAATATGTGTCAACTTGGTTAGGCCATGATTCCCAATATTGTGTGGTCATCCTCCATTCTGTGACTGTAATTTTTGCATGTGTTGTAAATCTTGATCTCTGCCTGTGGTTAATGAGGCAAGATTGAATTATGCTAAAGAGGATTAGGGTGGGATTCTAACAGCCTTACTAAGGTCACATCCCTGATCCAATGTAAAGGAAGTTTTCTTGGGATGTGGCCTGTACCACCTTTTATCTTACAAGAGATAAAAGGAAAGAGAAGCGAGTAGAGAGGGGGGAGCCTCATACCACCAAGAAAGCAGCACCAGGAGCAGAGTGCATCCTTTGGACCTGGGGCTCCTGCAAGGAGAAACTCCTAGTCCAGGGGAAGATTGATGAGAAGGACCTTCCTCCAGAGCTGAAAGAAAGAAAAAGCCTTCCCCTGGAGCTGACCCCCTGAATTTGGACTTGTAGCCTACCAGACTGAAAGAATAAATTTCTCTTTGTTAAAGCCATCCACTTTTGGTGTTTCTGTTATAGCAGCACTAGATGACTAAGACAGATGGTAAGGGAAAACGGCTTAAAATTTACGGAAGATACAGAATTATAAAAAGAGAATTGAAGACCAACAAAAGAGCAGGAGGCCCTAGGATATCACTACAAGTCCTCTCACAGCGACTGATATCCATCACACTGAAACAGGGACATCTGGAGACAGTTGACCTATGCCCAGTACTCTCTGCTTAATAATACTAGGGTTTATTAGTATATTTTTAATTTGGAATAATTTTGAGCAAAAATAATTTGTTGATTACAGATTTATATTCAGTTACCTGAAAAAAAAAATTAAGTAGAACACCTGATTTGTTTTGTTTGAATGGTTTGGCCCATGACATTTGGGATATGCAATTATCTGTTGCTTTTCATGATAATAGAGGAAGCCATTGGTATGGATAAAGCAAAAATAATATCTAATCCAAGTAATTCAATACAGTTGCTTTTGGAATACAATTTCTATTGGATATTTTGCATTAGACTTCTCTAGCCATACTTATCTTGGACTGGTATTAAAATTAGTTTGTAATATGTAATAATATATCAAAAAAACAATAATAAGGCAAGAGGACTACTAGGAAACTTAGGGGATCATAACTCAGGACAGGGTTAGGTGAAATCGTTTTAATTGCAGAGCAGTCAGACAGCTGAGATGGGGATGGGTTTTGGAGCCAGAGCTATTCCCTGAGCTAAAGAGATACTTCAGGAGGTAGGTGTTATGTGAACATTCTTTCTGGAAGACAAAACCTAGCATCAGAAGGATATTACAACAGACACAGATGGGGTGGTCTTTGCAAGCAGTTGACCTCAGGCACCCAGTTCAAAGAAATGAGAGAATTGGAAAGACAGAGCACACAAAAGGCTCTCCATCAGAAATTCAGGAGGGTAGGAGCCAGGCAGATGATATCCGGGATGACTGTTAGATGTGCTTGGCTGCTAACCAAAAGGTTGGCAGTTCAAGTCTACGCGGAGGCACCTTGGAAGAAAGAACTGGCAATCTATCTATAAAAATCAGCCACTGAAAGCCCTATGGAGCATATGGGGTCACCACAAGTTCGAACAGACTCAATGGTAACTGGTATTTGGTTTTGTTAGAGACAGAATTCTAGTTTATGAAGGGAGAGTCTGGTGGGATCTGACTGGTTTAAGTCCCTAGTCCTAGTGGTCCTGGGCAAATTACCCAGTTAAGGAACACAAAAGAGTGATGAAATACAGAAATTTGGATATTAGAACTGAGACACACTCCAAGGCCAAGCCAGTCACATGGATGTTGCCGCAAGGGATTGAATCTCCTTCAGACAATCCTACCCAGAGTCAGACGAGAGCAGAAAGATGACAAGGCTGAGTAAGCTGGTTGGGCTGCAGAACAGCTGCTTAAGGCTAGAAGGATAAAGAGGTGGGAATAAAGGATGAATTGACAAGTGGAGGCTGGGATGAATTCTTGTTTTCTTTACGATTCATGATTTGTCTCAAATCTATTTCTGAAGGGATTTGAAGTAGCTGAGGCTGAGATTAAAATTTTATGCACATAAAGACAGATGTTGATTAAATAAAATTGTGTTTTACATATTGGGATCAAAAAAAAGAAAGATACTAAGTTAAACCAACAAGTGGTTTAGTTCATGTGAAATGACTGATTTCTTCCCACTTGAGGAATTACTGTAATCTCTTACATTACATAACATTCTATGATGGCCCACGATCAAGATCTGACTACAAAATGACCATGTTTTCACATCATGGTTACTGTGTAGAGGAAAATCACCCAATATCTTTATTTATCTGCTAATTAAACCAAAAAAAGCAAACCAGTTGTCATCGAGTGGATCCAGAGTAGAACTGCGCTCCACAGGGTTTCCAATGGCTGATTTTTCTGAAGCAGATCCCCAGGCCTTTCTTCCGAACCACCTCTGGATGTATTCCAACTGCCAACCTGAGGGCTTAATGGTTTGCCACACCCAGGGATTCCTGTCTGCCAATTAACAGGCATGTGGTGGTGGGCCCAGTGAGCAGCAAACTCAACGGCCATGAGCCTGTGCTGCCGGCAAACCAGAGGGTGAAAGCAGACAAAGGCCATCATTGCTCATCTGATATAAGGCACTGAGAGTTTGGTGTGCATCATGCAATGGCCTAGATTAGTACTGAGTTTCTATTTTGATTTTTTTCTTAGATGCTAAGATATTTGTGTAGGAAAATGAAGAAGACATGTGAAGGGAACTTAATATCTAGAAAACACATGAGAGAAGATTGGAGAGCATATAGATTTTCTTACACAACCAGTTTTCCATATATTCTATCTTTTAATGCATTTGTAAGTTGTCACTGGAGCCCCTGGGTAGTGAAAACATACTTACTGCTAACCAAAAGGACGGCATTTGAAAGAAACAGTTTCCTTGGAGGAAAGGTCTGGCAATCTACTTCCAAAAAATCAGCCTTTGAAAACCCTCTGACATGCATAGGGTCACCATGAGTATGAGTCAACTCAACAGCAATTGGTCTTGGTTTGGTTTTTAAGTTGTCAATGGTACATAAGTCTTTTTATTCCACATTTTAAGAGTATGTATAGCTTTCCTTTTTATGAGATCATTTAGAAGACCATTTAACTAAAACTTAAATGAATTGAATATTTTTTAATATCAAAATGATTCATTTATATTCAATACTATGTTAATTTCATTTTCTGCATTAAGCATGACTTTGTACTTTCTTTCCAACCATTTGTCAGGGATTTTTCAAATTCATAAGGTGATACACTCTAAATTTTGCACAGACTTGCCAATGGAAATGTCTATTCGACTTACGTTGAAAATGCATTATTCTGCTTTTCACATCGTATGCCTTTGCAGCTTAACCCTTTTGTTTCCTCATAATAAAAGTACAATTGGTTTAGGCCATTTGCAAATGCTAGCAACACAAGGCAGTATATGAATAGGAACTTCAAGATGTCGAGAAGCATTCTTCCTAGGGATATTTGCAGAGGTCCCAGGTGAGAATTTGCAGTGAACAGTGAGATCAGGCGCAGGGAGCTGAAGATGTTTGCAATAGCGAATAATGCCTCGGCCACCAGCGTGGGATGCCACATGTCCCAGGATTCTCGTGGATGAAGGGCACTGTACTGGAGAAAACAGAACAGAAGGGAAAGTAAACCAAACGCATGCACATGAGTATGTCAAGTTTAACCCTGGGGTGCTTTTCCAGGTATTTCCAGCACAACGGTCTGTTGCCAGGAAGCTAGCTTCTATGATGGTGGCAGAATATTAATTTACACAAAAACAAAGTTTCATTAAAATAATTTATAATTTATGAGCTTTAATGAAAGTGGCTTTCCTGGTCTGTCCTTGCATTGGACTACTTAATATGTGGATTGCATCTTTCCTTGAATTTCCAATGGGAACTTAAAAAAAAGAGGCATATATGCAGGAAAATAATAATATCTTATTTTATATTGGGAAAAGATAGCATATCACGATAACAAAGAAAACTGCTTTGTTAAAAATACTTAAATTTTTAACAAAATAATCAAAGACATTATTTATAATACTTGACCGTTCTAGAGGAAAACATGTAGGATACAAATTGCACATAAAAAGTCAAAGTAGCGGTCCATTCCTTGGAAACAGTGATGACCAGCATGAGCACAGCTATCAGTGCTTTGTGTCTGTATTGTCTCCAATGCACACAAAACCTAACTCAGAAATAGGCCTGGCAGTGAACTGCTGTTTTTAAAATATTTAATGTATAGAAAATGTAATATTTATCTGAACATTCATTAATTAGATAAAATACATGATTTGAAATATTTGCTACTTTAAACTTTGACCAGAAAATATTTAAAAAGTAAGATTAATTAAAATGTCAACCTTGACTTATCTTGTTGAGCCTTATAAAGGGCATAATGAGATTTATCCCTGGACTTTTGAGGTATATTTGTATCCTTTATTAAAAAGGGCAAACATGCTTTTTGAAATGTTGCAATATAAAAACCTATAATTAAACCTTCTAAGAACTGAACAATAAATTGAACTCTTCTCTTAGCTATTTAGTGCTACTATAACAAAAATGGAAACCCTGGTGGCGTAGTGGTTAAGTGCTACCGCTGCTAACCAAGAGGTTGGCAGTTAGAATCCGCCAGGTGCTCCTTGGAAACTCTATCAGGCAGTTCTACCCTGTCCTATAGGGTTGCTATGAGTCGGAATTGACTCAATGGCAGTGGGTTTATAACAGAAATACCACAAATGGATGGCTTTAACAAACAGAAATTTATTTTCTCCTAGTTCAGGAGACTAGATGTCTGAATTCAGAGAGCCAGCTCTAGGGGAAGGCTTTCTTTCTCTGTAGGCTCTGGAGGAAGGTCCTTGTCTCTTCAGTGTCTGCTTCCTGGTTCCTCTGGATTCCACCTGTCTTGGTGTCTATCTTACCCATCTCTCCTCTGCTCCCTTGTTTAATCTTTTTATCTCAAAAGAGATTGACTCAAGACATTCTATACTAATCCTGCCTCATTAACATAATAAAGACAACCCATTTCTAAAAGGAATTACAACCAGGGGCATAGAGGTTAGGATTTAAAGCACATATTTTTAGAGGACACAGTTCAATCCATAACATTCCACTTTTTTACCTCCCCCCCCCAAAAAATTTATGGTCTTGTCACAGGTAAAACACATTCACCCCATCACATCACCACAAAAGTCTTTAATCAACTCCAAAGCTAAAATTTCATCTTCTGAATCAATTAAATCAAATATGAGTGGGACTTTAGGTGCATTCCACCCTGGGGAAAATTCCTCTTCATCTGTGAATTTGTAAAATAAAAATACAAGTTATCTGTTTCCAAAGTAAGAGCTCTGGTGGCACAGTATTAAAATGCTCTGATGCTAATCGAAAGGTTGGTAGTTCAAACTCACCAGCCACACCTCCAGAGAAAGACGTGGCAGTCAGCTCCTGTAAGATTATTGCTGTTGCTAGGTGCTGTCAGTCGGTTCCAACTCATAGAGACCCCTATGTACAACATAATGAAGCACTGCTGGTCTTGTGCCATCCTCACAATCATTGTTGTTTGAGCCCATTGTTGCAGCCACTGTATCACTCCATCTGGTCAAATTGCTTCCTCTTTTTCACTGACCCTCTACTTTACCAAGTATGACGTCCTTCTCCAGCGACTGGTCCCTTCTGATAGCATGTCCAAAGTATGTTGTGAAACAAAATCTCCCCATCTTTGCTTCCAAGGAACACTTTGGCTGTATTTCTTCCAAGACAGACTTGTTCATTCTTCTGGCAGTCCATGGTATATTCAGTATTCTTTACCAACAACATAATTCAAAGGTGTCAGTTCTTCTTGATCTTCATGGTCCAGCTTTTGCACGCATATGAAGTTACTGAAAATATCATGACCTGGGTCTGGTGCACCTTAGTCGTCAAAGTGACATCTTTGTTTTTTAACACTGTAAAGAGGTCATTTGCAGTAGATTTGCTCAATGCAATGCGTCATTTGATTTCTTCACTGCAGCTTCCATGGGTGTTGATTGTGGATCCAAGTAAAACAAAATCCTTGACAACTTCAATCTTTTCTCTGTTTATCATGATGTTGCTTGTTGGTCCAGTTGTGAGGATTTTTGTTTTCTTTATGATGAGGTGTAATCCATACTGAAGGCTGTGGTCTTTGATCTTCATCAGGAAGTGCTTCAAGTCCTTTTTGCTTTCAGCAAGCAAGGTTGTGTCATCTGTATAACAAAGGTTGTTAATGAGTCTTCCTCTAATCCTGATGCCGTGTTCTTCATATAGTCCAGCATCTCAGATTATTTGCTCAGCATACAGACTGAATAAGTATGGTGAAAGGATGCAATCCTGACACACACCTTTCTTTATTTTAAACCATGCAGTATTCCCTTGCTCTGTTCAAATGACTGCCTCTTGGTCTATGCACAGGTTCCTCATGAGCACAATTAAGTGTTCTGGAATTCCCATTCTTCTCAATGTTATCCATAATTTGTTATGATCCACACAATCAAATGCCTTTGCATAATCAATAAAACACACATAAACATCTTTCCGGTGTTCTCTGCTTTCAGCTAAGATCCATCTGACATCAGCAATGATATCCCTTGTTCCACATCCTCTTCAGAATCTGGCTTGACTTTCTGGCAGTTCCCTGTTGATGTACTGCTACAACCACTTTTTAATTAATTTCAACAAAATTTTACTTCCATATGATATGACTGATATTGTTCAATAATTTCTTCATTCTGTTGGATCACCTTTCTTTGGAATGGGCACAAAAAAAGGGGGGGGTCACAAAAAATGATATTTTCCAGTCAGTTGGGCAGGTAGCTGTCTTCCAAATTTCTTGGCATAGATGAGTGAGCACATCCAACACTGTGTCCTTTTGCTGAAACATCTCATTTCGTATTCTGCCAATTCCTGAAGCCTTGTTTTTTTGACAGTGCCTTCAGTGTAGCTTGGACTTCTTCCTACAATACTATCGGTTCTTGATCATATCCTCCTTCCTGAAATCGTTGAAGGCCAACCAATTCTTTTCAGTACAGTGACTCTGTGTATTCTTTCCATCCTCTTTTGATGCTTCATGTATCATTCAATACTTTGCACATAGAATCTTTCATTATTGCAACTTGAGTTTTAATATCTTTCTTCATTTCTTTCAGCTTGTGAAATGCTGACCATTTTCTTCCCTATTGGTTTTCTCACTCCAAGCCTTTGCACAGTTCATTATAATGCTTTACTTTGTCTTCTAGAGCTGCATTTTGAAATCTTTTATTCAGCTGTTTTACTTCATTTCTTCCATTTGCTTTAGCTACTCTACATTCAAGAGAAAGTTTCAGAGTCTCTTCTGACATCCATTTTGGTCTTTTCTTTCTTTCCTGTCTTTTTAATGATCTTTTGTTTTCTTCATGTATGATGTTCTTGATATCTTCCCACAGCTCGCCTGGTCTTTGGTCATTAGTGTTCAGTGCATCAAATCTATTCTTGAGATGGTCTTCAAATTCAGGTGGGATATACTGAAGGTCATATTTGGGCTCTCGTGGACTTGCTCTAATTTTCTTCAGCTTCAATTTGAACTTGCACACGAGCAATTGATGGTCTGCTCTGCGGTTAGCCCCTGGTTTTGTTCTGACTGATAATATTGAGCTTTTCCATCGTCTCCATCCACAGATGTAGTTTATTTGATTCCTGTGCATTCCATCTGGCGACGTCCAAGTGTATAGTCACTGTTTATGTTGTTGAAAAAAGGTATTTGCATTGGTTTTTCAAAATTCTATGAGTGGATATCTGGCTTCATTTCTATCATCAAGGCCATATTTTCCAAGTACCAATCTTTCTTATTTGTTTCCAACTTTTTCATTTTAATGACCAGAAATTATCAATACAACTTGATTGCATGTTTGATTAATTTCAGACTGCAGAAGTTGGTTAAAACCTTCAGTTTCCATGGTTACAGCCTCGAAATCCTATGGGGCAGTTCTTCTCTGTCCTATAGGGTCTCTATGAGTTGGAATTGCTCAGTAGCAGTAGATTTGATTTTATTGTTTCCAAAGTACAATGGTGGAACAAGCACAAAGTAGACATTTCCATTACAAATAGGAGAAATTGGAGGGAAAAAAGGGATAACAGGCACCAAGCAAGTTCAAAACACAGCTGAATGAATTACATTAGCTCTCAAGGATTGAAAATAATCCTCTCTTCTTTGAGACCATCTCTGCAATGGCCCTACCCTCTAGAATCTGGGTGTTGGCCACAATTGGCCACACCCTCTGGATTCTATGAGGAGATCCCTAGGCCCTCGTCTTTAGCTCTGCCTTCCAGGCCCACTGGGACAGCAATTCTGTTCCCTCAGCTTTGGGTGGCCCATTCTCCTATCCATCTGAGTGGCAACCCCACCCTGTTGCTATGGGCAGTCCTTGTTCTTCTGCCCTTGGGCATGGCAGCCCCACCCTCTCATCTTTGGATGGTGGCTCCATCCCCTGGAACACCTTCATGGCAGCCCCACACTCCAGAACTGAGTTGGCAAAGGTCCTACTCTTTGAACCTAGGAAGCTGTGGCGCCACCCTTTGAGATTCTGGAGATCGTGTCCCTACTCTTTGAAACTGAGAAGGCCCTGCTTCCTGTGCTCCTTCCAACAGTACTACTACCTCTGAGCTGCTCCTGAGGTGGTCTTTTTCTTTTCTTGGAAGATAACAGATGTTGCTCCTTTGGCCTGTTTCTTGCCTGTAGAATTCCAAGAGGCAGACAGCATTCTTTCCTTTCGTTCTTCTCTGTCACCTTTAGTCTAAGCTGATGGGTTTTCTGCTGTGGTAGTTGGTTAGATCCATTGGTCACAGGCTTAATCTCTTTAACAAAAGATTGTTTAACCACATCCTTGGTGAACATGTGTCCTTAGTTTGTACAAGAGAATTTCCCAGATCATTTAGTTTTGTTTTTATTTTGCATAGTTCATTTTTTAAAATGTATTTCTTTACAATTTTTTAATATATCATTTTCTTCTCCAGCACATACTTGTATCTGCCCTCAGAAATGTCCATGGGCAGTTAGCTGCTCAAAGCTGAGCTATGCCCTTTCCTTTTCAGAGATTTGATTAGGAAGGAGTTTGGGAGTGGGGTAGGCTCTGTTTCTATGTTGCCTTTTTACCTGCACTGTTCTTTTTTTTTTTTTTTTTTAATAATTTTTATTGTGCTTTAAGTGAAAATTTATAAATCAAGTCAGTTTCTCACATATAAACTTGCATCAACCTTACTACGTACTCCCACTTACCCTCCCCCTAATGAGTCAGCCTGCTCCCTCCTTCAAGTCTCTCCTTTCGTGACCATTTTGCCAGTTTCTAACCCCCTCTACCCTCCCATCTCCCCTCCAGACAGGAGATGCCAACATAGTCTCAAGTGTCCACCTGATGCAAGCAGCTCACTCCTCGTCAGCATCTCTCTCCAACCCATTGTCCAGTCCAATCCATGTCTGATGAGTTGACTTCGGGAACAGTTCCTGTCCTGGGCCAACAGAAGGTTTGGGGACCATGAACACTGGGATTCTTCTCGTCTTAGTCAGACCATTAAGTCTGGCCTTTTTATGAGAATTTGGGGTCTGCATCCCACTGTTTTCCTGCTCCCTCAGGGGTTCTCTGTTGTGCTCCCTGTCAGGGCAGTCATCAGTTGTGGCCGGGCACCATCTAGTTCTTCTGGCCTCAGGATGATCGCACAATTCATTTTGTAGTCCATCTCTTTCCTCTCGCATTTTACTATAAGCAGCAAGGAGAAACCATGCGGCTCCTTTAAGATCTTAAGAGTCTCATCAGACAGATATCCAAGTCCATCACTTAACACATCCTACCTTCCACCAAACATTTCAACATAATTTAGACAAGTTCTTTGCCACTTTATGAAAGGTATTGCCCTTCCTCCATTGTCCAATCACATTTCATCATTTTCTTTTAAAGCCTCACCTGAAGCACATTTTATGTCCAAATTTCTAGCAACCTTCTGTTGCTGGCACCATATGTATTCTCTAAGATGATAGAGATTTTTTCTATATCTCTCCTCTCTTCTGTTCAGCCCTCGCCAGAATTGCTTTTGACGTCCTTAATTCTACCAACAGTCTCTTGAAGGCAATCTAGGCTTTTAGTATTAGGCATCTTAAAATTCTTCCAGCCTCTACCCATTATCCAATTCCAAACCTGCTTCCACACTTTAGGTATCTGTTAGAGCACCACCCCACTCTTCCGGTGTCAAATTCTGTCTCTGTTATCTAGTGCTGCTAAACAGAAATTCTACAAATTGGTGGCTTTTACAAACAGGTATTTATTTTCTCACAATTCAGGAGGCCAGGAGTCCTAATTCAGGGTGCTAGCTCTAGGGGAAGGCTTTTTCTCTGTCGGCGTAAAGGAAGGTCCTTGTCTCTTCTAAGCTTCTGCTCCTGGGTGAATCTTCATGGCGCTTGCCATCTCTCTTCTCTATCTCTGCTTGCTGGCTGGCTTTTAATTTCTTTTATATCTCAAAAGAGATTGACTCAAGACACACCCTATGCCAATCCTGCCACAGTAACATAGCAAATAAAACCCAATCCTAAATGGAATTATAACCACAGGCATAAAAGATGTTAGGATTTACAACACCTATTCCGGGGACACATTTTAATCCATAACAGTTCTCTTCTTCTTCATGCACATCATTAAAAATGTTTAGAAAACAGGTTAGTTTTCCTAATGATCATGTCAGGAAACAAAACAAAAAACAGGTCTGTCTCCATATAAACCCCCTCAGAATATTTTCATTCTTTTAGCATTGCATTTTTACCAAAGGCCTTTACAAATGTTATCAATTAACTCTCCTTGAAACTAGTAGATTGTATTTTTTCAACTCCCTGGGGTGTAAAATGTATCACAAGCTCCTGATCTGATTCAACATTCAGGTTCTTGCTTGACTGACAATTTAAAACAATCAAGTGTGAACTGGAGGGAAATGATTTTTTATTTTTAAACCCAGATAACAGTGCTTGAACATTCCCATCATAACTTTTCCTTTCTTAAAATAGTTAATGGCTAAAGATGCAGAAAAAAAAGTTGCAATGCTTTTCTTGTACATTATAACAAGTATCAGAGTGGGGGCTTGGGGGTACTAAACACTACTCGATTCTCTCCACCTGTTCTCCCTATACATGGTGCCATCTTTTCCTTCAAGTAGAAAGATCATATTCTCCTTCCTTAGTTCTCTCTCGAAAGACTCAGGTTTAAGTGGAGAACGACTCTCCCTATGGTGACGGTTAATTACACATTTCCCTTTTTCCTTTTACTTAATATGGCTTAGGACTATATGTCAAACGTACACAATGTGAAATAGTAAGCATATTGACCACCACTCATCTGTCAGTTTGTCATACTGTGGTAGCTTCAGCATTGCTGTGATGCCGGAAGCTACATCACTAGTATTTCAAATACCAGCGGAGTCACCCATTATGGACAGGTTTCAGTGGAGCTTCCGGGCTAAGACTGACTAGGAAGAAAGGCCTGGTGATCTACTTCCAAAAATTGCCCACTGCGATTGAGTCATTCTGACTCACAGGGACCCTATAGGACAGAGTAGAACTGCCCCATTGAGTTTCCAAGGAGCGCCTGGTGGATTCGAACTGCTGACCTCTTGGTTAGCAGCCATAGCACTTAATCACTACGCCACCAGGGTTTCCTTCCAAAAACTAGCCAATGAAAATCCTATGGATCACAACAGAATATTGTAGGATATAGTGCAGGAAGATGCACCTCCAGTCAGAAGCGCTCAAAATATACAATGGCTGTAACAATGGACTTGAGCATATCAAAGGTCTTGAAGGTGGCACAGGACCAGGCAGTGTTTTGTTTTGTTTTACTTGGGGTGGCCATGAATCAGAACCAATTCACGGCAATTAACAACAACAAAGCACTTTGAGGATGCAATCCTCTTCTTTGAATTTCTCACATTTAACACAATTCACTGCATATAGTATGTGCTCAGAAAACACTGTCTCTTCTCAATTACTCATACTCCATTGAGAAAGACAGGTAGGAGCACAGCTGATCGTAACAAAAAACGCTCTAAGAGAAAGAATGGGAAACCCTTGGGACTGAGTGGTTAAGAGCTATGGCTGCTAACCAAAATGTCGGCAGTTTGAATCCACTAGGAGCTCTTTGGAACCCCTGTGGGGCAGTTCTACCCTGTCCTATAGGGTCGCTATGAGTTGGAATCGACTCAATGGCAGCAGGTTTTGTTTTGTTTTTTGGTTTGTTTTTGTTTTTGTGAAAGAACAATGTCATGGGAATAGAAAAGAGGAAATGATTAATTCTGTCTGGGACTATGGGACCAGGAATGAATAGAGATTATATGTTGTTAAAGCTTCAAGGGTCTCCTTGCTCATCTAATTTAGTGGAAACCTACAGATGCTGTGTCTTGCTCCAGGTTTCACAGACAGTCCAAGGCAGCTGGACGTAGATCCTTCATCACAGGGCGACTGACTCCTGATCTACAATGGGCCATTGTGTTCCTGGTTCACAAAACCCTTCCTCATGAATTGTCTCAGTGGGGACTCACAAACATGAGCAAGGTTTTCCACTTTACACATCATGAGATGCTAGATTTTGCCCCAGTGTAGTTACCTAAGTCTGCTTCAGAGTCTAGCATCTCTGGTTAACAGTCCGGAAACAATACTCCATAACTATGTTGACGCGCATTAGGGCTTTCAGAGAAAAAAAAAGCCGACCTCTCAGTTAAAAATGTTTGAACAGGAAACAAGCCTTGAAAGTCAAAGACAGAGACCTCCTGGGAGATTTGGAAACAGCTTCCCTGGAGTCATCTGCTTATGTTCTATGGATAATAAACCCAGGCACCTTTGCCTCCTCAGAGAGGATCTGTTCACATTAGAAAGCAAAAGATCTTTCTCTCTCCTTTCTCCAGAGAACAGGACACACAGCTGGAACAGCTGCCAGGTATGGGTTCTGAGATTCATAATTTCAGACTTTCTGTCCTGTGGTCCAAACCCCTGTAGGTGCAGGGTACATCTGGTTCTCATCATGGAGGGGCTGGGGCATGAGGAACCAATGCTATGATTGCCGCGTAAGTGGACAGTCTGTTCTCTGATTCAGAAACCTCCTATTTCCTGTCAAGATAAAATTAATGAATACAATGAATATAGATATAAAAATTACAGTAAGCACCCCTGATTTCATTCTTTTGGCCTCTGCTTTTTAATTTTTCTCCTATCATTATTCAGTAAATATTACATTTACTTAGGTTTTAAATATAGGCATTGTTTTATAAATGATTTTTAAATTCTTACAAATCATGGTATTCTGTGAGTTTTTAGAGAATAATTTCAATTTCTTCAGTTATTAAATGTATTGCCAAAACTTATTATTACAAATTAAAAGATCAGCTTTTTTAAAAAATATATTCTTTGAATCTATTATCCGAAAATTATTTTAAAATCTACATTCCCTTTGCATACCACCTGTCTGTCAGTTCATCTCACTGTGGTGGCTCCTGTCTTGTGATGCTGGAAGCTATGCCACCGCTATTTAAAATACCAGCAGCGCCACCCATGGGGGGCAGGTTTCAGAGGAGCTTCCAGACTAAGACAGACTAGGAAGAAAGGCCTGGCAATCTAGTTCTGAAAATTAGCCAGGGAAAATCCTAAGGATCACAACAGACTATTTTCTGATATAGTGCTGGAAGATGCACTAAATGCAAAATGGCTGTAGAAATGGACTCTGGTATACCAACAATGGTAAAGATGGTGCAGAATGGGGCAATGTTTTGTTCTGTTATAATAACGTCACCATGATTTCAGGCCAACTTGATGGCAACTAACAATAATAATCAATTTCATCTTTCCTTTTTGCCACCTAACATTTGTACTGCCTCTTCTCTATATCCCTTGCAGGTGGCTCTTTCTTACCTGGCCCCTGTTCCTATTCTATCACATTCCCTGGATGCTTTCTATGATTTTACTGCTAGTTATGTGCTGATGACTGTCAATTTCACATCTCCAGCCCAGACTTCTCACCTTACGGTTATGTGTGATGTTCTGCTTTTTTTTTTACTGTACTTTAGATGAAGGTTTACAGAACAAATTAGTTTCTCGTTAAACACTGAGTACACATATTGTTTTCTGACATTGGTTAACAACATCACAACAGGTCGAAACTCTCGTTTCTCAACCTTGGGATCCCTATTACCAGCTTTCCTGCTCCCTCCTGCCTTCTAGTCTTTGCCCCTGGGCTGGTGTGCCCCTTTAGTCTCATTTTGTTTTGTGGGCCTGTTTAATCTTTAGCTGAAGGATGAGCCTCAGGGGTGACCTCATTACTGAGCTGAAAGGGTGTCCAGGGACCATGCTCTCAGGGTTTCTCCAGTCTATGTCAGGCCAGCAAGTCTGGCCTTTCTTTTTGAGTTAGAATTTTGTTCTACATTTTCTCCATCTCTGTCCAGGACCCTATACTGTGATCCCTGTCAGAGTAGTCAGTTGTGGTAGCTGGGCACCATCTAGTTGTACTGGACTCAGTCTGGTGGAGGCTGTGGTAGATGTGGTTCCATTAGTCCTTTGGACAAATCTTTCCCTTGTATCTTTTGTTTTCTTCATTCTTCCTTGCACCCAAAGGGGCGAGACCAGTGGAGTATGCTAGATGGCCACTCCCAGGCTTTTAAGACCTCAGACGCTGCTCACCAAAGTGGAATGTAGAATATTTTCTTTATGAGCAATGTTGTGCCAGTTGTGCCAGACGTTCCCCTAGGCCATAGTTCCCACAGACCTCAGCCCAGCATTTTGGTCCCTCAGGCAGTTTGGATGTGTCTGTGGAGTTTCCATTGCCTTGCCTTGCACAAGTTGTACTGGCTTCCCCAGTATTGTTTACTGTCTTACCCTTCACCAAAGTTACCACTTGTCTATTGTCTATTTAGTGTTTTTCCATCCCCACCCTGCCCCTCTCTCATAACCATCAAAGATTATTTCTTCACTCAGCGTAATGCCTTCCAGGTTCATCCATGTTACGAGATCCTTCACAGATTCATCGTTTTTCTTTGTTGTTGTATATTACTCCATTGTGTGTATGTACCACAGTTTGTTTATCCATTTGTCTGTTAATGCGCATCTAGGTTGTTTTCATCTTTTTGCTATTGTGAACAATGCTGCAATGAACATGGGTGTGGATATGGCTATTTGTGTGATGACTCTTATTTCTCTAGCATATATTCCTAGGAGTGGAATTGCTGGATCATACGGTATTTCTATTTCTAGCTTTGTAAAGAAGTGCCATATCACTTTCCAAAATGGTTGTATCATTTTGCATTTCCACCAGCAGCGCATAAGAATTCCAATCTCCCCAAAGCTTCTCCAGCATTTGTTATTTCCTGGTTTTTTGATTCGTGCCAGTAATGCCAGGGTGAGATGGTATCTCCTTGTGGTTTTGATTTGCATTTCTCTTAATGGCTAGTCATGGCAAGCATTTCCTCATGTGTCTGTTGGCCGCTTGAATGTCTTCTTTGGTGAAGTGTCTGTTCATTTCCTTTGCCCATTTTTTAATTGGACTGTCTTTTTGTTGTAGAGGTGTTGGATTTTCTTGTAGATTTTAGAGATTAGACCTTTGTCTGATTGGTAATAGCCAAATTTTTTTTCCCAGGCTGTAGATTTCTCTTTTTACCCATTTGGTGAAGTCTTTTAATGAGCATAAGTGTTTAATTTTTAGAAGATCCCAGTTATCTAGCTTATCTTCTGGAGTTTGTGTGTTGTTGGTTGTGGTTTATTATCCTGTTAATACAGTATATTAGGGCCTGTAGTATTGATCCTATTTATTCTTCTATGAACTTCATAGTTTTTGGCTTCATATTTAGATCTTTGATCCATTTTGAATTAGTTTTTGTATATGGTGTGAGACATGGGTCTGTTTCATTTTTTTTTGCAGATGGATATCCAGTTTTGCCAGCACCATTTGTTAAAAAGACTGTCTTTTTCCCATTTGATGGACTTTGGGCCCTTGTGGAAGTTCAGGTGACCATAGGTGGATGGATTTACACTTGGGTTCTCAATTCTGTTCCATTGGTCAACGTATCTGTCATTGTACTAGTACCTGGCTGTTCTGACTACTCTAGCTGTATTGTAGGTTCTTACATAAGAAAGTTCATGTCCTCCTACTTTATTCCTCTTCAGTAGTGCTTTACTTATTCTGGGCTTCTTCCCATTCCGTATAAAGTTAATGTTAAGGTTTTCCATCTCTTTAAAGGATGTTATTGGTATTTGGATGGGGATTGCACTGTCTTTGTAAATTCCTTTGGGTAGAATTGTCATTTTCACAATGTTGAGTCTACCTAATCATGAGCACGGTATGCTTTTCCACTTACGCATCTCTCTTTTCGTTTCTTGCAGTAGTGTTTTGTAGTTTTCTTTGTATAGGTTTTTTACATCCCTGGTTAGATTTTTTTCCTAAGTATTTTATTTTGGGGGGCTATTATAAATAATATTGTCATGATTTCCTTTTCATTGTTCTCTTTATTGGTGTATAGGAATCCAATGGATTTTTGTATGTTTATTTTGTATCCTGCTTCTCTGCTGACTCTATCAGTTCTAGTAGTTTTCTCATGAGGTCTTTTGGGTTTTCTATGTTTTTTTTTTTATGTATAGTATCATACCATTCCCAAATAGGGACAATTTAACTTTTTCATTACCAATTTGGATGCCCTTTGTTTCTTTTTCTTGCCTTATTGCTCTTGCTAGAACTTCCAGCACAATATTAAATAGCAGTGGTAATAAAGGGCATCCCTGCCTTGTTCCTGTTCTCAAGGGGAATGTTTTCATCCTCCCTCCATTAAGAATGATGTTGGCTGTTGGTTTTGCATAGATGCCCTTAATTTGTTGAGAAATTTCCTTTCTATACCAAAATATGTATAGAGCTTTTTTAATCAGGAATGGTCATTGGACTTTGTTGAATGCCTTTTCTGCATTGATTGAGATGATCACGTGATTCTTTTCTTTCTTTTTATTTATGTGGTGGATTACGTTGACTGATTTTCTAATGTTGAACTATCCTTGCATACCGGGTATGAAACCTACTTGTATGTGGTGTGTTATTTTTTTGATATGATGCTGAATTCTATTGGGTAGAATTTTGATGAGAATTTCTGCATCCATATTCATGAGAGATATTGCTGTGTAATTTTCTTTTTTTGTGGTGTCTTTCCTGGTTTTGGTATCAGGGTTATGCTGGCTTCATAGAATGAATTTGGAAGTATCACTTCTTTTTCTATGTTCTGAAATAGTTTGATTAGTACTGGAGTAAGCTCTTCTCTGAATGTTTGGTAGAATTCTCCAGTGAAGCCATCTGGGCCAGTGCTTTTATTCGTTGGGAATTTTTAAAATTACATTTTCAGTCTCTCCCCTTGTTATGGGTTTGTTAAGACTTTCAACATCATTTTGTGGTAGTTTGGGTAGGTAGTGTGTTTCTAGAAATTTGTCCATTTCTTTTAGGTTTTCAAATGTGTTGGACTATAGTTTTTCATAACACTCTGGTATGATTCTTTTTCTTTCAGTTGGGTCTGTTGTAATGTTCCCCATTTCATTTCTTATTTGGGTTATTTACGTACTGTCATGTTTTTATTTTGTCAGTTTGGCCAATGGCTTGTCAATTTTGTTGATCCTTTCAAAGAACCAGCTTTTGGTTTTATTGATTCTTTTGTTTTTCTATTTCATTTATTTCTGCTCTGATCTTTATGATCTTTATTTCTTCCTTTCTTCTGATGGCTGTGGGCTTTTTGCTGTTCTGTATTTGTTCAAGTTGTATAGCTAATGTTTTGATTTTGTCCCTTTCTTCCTTTTTGATGTGTGCATCTATTGCTATAAATTGACCTCTGAGGACTGCCTTTGCTGTGTCCCAAAGCTTTTGGTATGATGTGTTTTCATTCTCATTTGATAGTAGGAATTTTTTGATTCTATCTCTAATTTCTTCTATTACCCAGTGGTTTTTAAGCAGGGTGTTATTCGGTTTCCATGTAATTGATTTTTTTCCCTTACTTTTCATGTTGTTAATTTCTAATTTGATGGCATTGTGGTCAGAGAAGATGCTCTGTATTATCTCAATGTTTTGGATTTTGTTGAGGGTTGCTCTGTGGCTTAAGATGTGGTCTATTCTGGGGAATGTTCATGTCTGTTGGAGAAGAATGAGTACTTTGCAGCTGTTGGGTGGAATGTTATATATATGTCTATGAGGTCAAGTTGGCCAATTATGGTCTTTAGCTCTTCTGTATCTTTGTTGAGCTTGTTTCTAGATGTTCTGTCCTTTACTGAGAGTAGTGTGTTGAAGTCTTCTATTATTATTGTGGAACTACCAAGTTCTCTTTTCAGTGCTGTTGGAGTTTGTTTTATGTATTTTGGAGCCCTGTCATTGGGTGCACAGATGTTTATTACAGCTAAGTCTTCATGATGGATCATCTCTTTAATCATTATATAGTGCCCGTCTTTGTCTTTTATGGTGGATTTTGTTTTAAAGTCTATTTTACAGAGATTTGTATTGTCACTTTTTTTTGTAATTATTTGCTTGATATATTTTTTTCTATCCTTTGATTATTAATAAATTTACCTCTTTGTTTCTAAGGTATGTCTCTTGTAGATAGCATATTGATGGATCTTCTTTTAAATTCATTCTGTCACTGTGTCTCTTCATGGATGCATTTAGGTCATTTACATTCAGTGTAACTTTGATAGGTGTGAATTTATTGCTGTCAATTTTTTTTTTTTGAGGTGCTGAGATTTTGTTCTTACTCTCCCTGCTGAATGCCTTTCGTTTGGGTATTTCTTTTTCATTTCTCTTCTTTTTGTAGATTATGTTTTTATTGAGACTTTATGTTTTTCTTCTTTATTTTGATGAGTAGGTTTGTTAACTTTCTTTGTGTTTACCTTGAAAGTTACCCTTATTTTTCCTTCTTTGCCCATTCTCTCAAGTATTTGCCTTCCAGTCTAAACCTAAATTAGCTTGTTTTTAACCAAAGCCTTCATTTCTATTCAGACTTTTTTTTGTAAAGAGAAACACTTTTTTTTTTTTTTTTTTTGGCAGACCTATATAACAGAATAGTCACCCTACGGTTTCCCTGAATTACTTGCCAATTTTCTATGCAGGGAGCTTCATCTAATGTATATTCAGATGCCAGACATATATGTAACAGTGTGCTTTATATAAGGTAAAAGCTCAAACAGCATTCTAGGCAAAAGAATCATTGATACATTGACACAAAGGAGATAGATCATTTGGAGAAGCGTGAATAGCTTGGTAGGGTGGGAACAAAGGGGGCTTGGAGGTAATGCAAGACAAATCTGAGAAGTCGGATGCAGATCATGAAGGCCTGGATAGAGGTATAAAGCAAGGAAGATAGATCGAATCATAACATATAATCATAATTTCCTTGAATGTAGGAACCTATTCGTCATTTCCATATACTCTACAGTCTTTGGTACATACTTACAGAAGTCAATTAATCAATTAAAGTGTTACATGGATACTTTAAAAACTATAAAGAAGTGTCTGACCAGAATAAATGAAGCTAGGATTGAGTTGAGGTTTGAAATCCATCCTGTGTTAAAACCTGTGGAACCATTTCTGCCTGTTAAGAAAATAATTTTTTTTTTCCTTGTAACTGAACCAAAATCTAGTGTTGCCAGTTTATTTCCAAGGGACTTTTATGAAACCATGAGCCCTCTGTGAACTCGTTATGGTAACTAAGCGACAACTGACCAACAAAGTGCCCATATCATTAAGTAGAAACTATCTTACCTCTACGCAACAATCAGACTTTTGTTAGCTTGTTTCCAAAGGAACCTTAACCCAAACAGCTCCTCTCTTGCTCTACTGGTTGTTCCCAAAGAAGGAGTCTTAAAATTTGTGAACCACCAATCAATGCAACATCACTAAGTAGGTAACTAGTCAACAAAGTTCTGTAACCAATCATTATTAAGGTCCCACTTTGACAATCATTATTAAGGTCCTGCCTTTGGCAATGATGTGTCTTCACTTCCTTCTGTCTGTACTGTATTAACTGCTCCTGGACTGTAATTCAGTGGATTCTCCTAGTCTCTTGTGCCTGGTGCACACTAGTAGGTCCCTCATTGCAATGAATGTCTTGGTCTTTGTCTTGGCTTAATGAAAAATCTCTTTTAATTACATTTGAGTCTGGGGTCTTTTCCCCCTACGACAAATGAATAAAGGTTAAATTGATACAAAATGAATGTATTTGTTGTATGAGATTAATGAAAGGTCTATACTAGTTTTAAGGAGCCTTCATTGTGCAAGCAGTTTGTGATCAGCTGTTAACCTAAAGGTTGGTGACTGGAACCCACCTAGTGGCTCTGTGGAAAAAAGTTCCTGGCAAACTGTTTTTGTAAAGATTACAGCCAAGAAAAACTCTATGGAACACAGTTCTAGGGTCTGACAAGTGTGTTCACTCTGAGTGGGAATCAACTCAACGGCAACAGGGTTTTTATAGTTGTTTTAATGTGTGATTTACAAAGCAAAAACTTTTCTCTTTCATTAAAATGTTAGATAATTAAGTAACCAAAGACAACAGGAAGGTATATGATTTTCTCATGTCATCGATAATACTTGACTAAACAACCAGGGTTCAAATATCTACAGCTCACTGGTACGGAAATAAAGAATATTTTAGAAAATCCCATAATTTGGAGAGCATACTATAGTTGCAGCATTTGTTAAATGGAAACAATATTTCTAGCTGACAAGAGTAATTGGGATCAATGAGACATATTGACTTAGTCCTGTTTAGAAAAATGGTGCGAAGAAAAATCCAATCTTGACTGTTCAAACAAATATTCATAATAATTTTGTTTTAAAAGTATTACTTACATTATAGTGGAAATGGTTAAGGAATTTAATCTTTTCTACCAAATGACTGAAGATTAATGCAAGGGAAGAGTTCTATCTATGGAAAAGAGGCTGAAGAGTATTTAAGGGAAAAGCTTCAACCCGTCCTAATGAAGCCGAAGTAACATAACAGTGCCTCCAGGCATCCATAAACTCCAAATTGACCAACATTTCATACATAGTGAGAAGAGGAAATGACTGACTTTCCTCTTGAGGATTAGGAGCAAATTAAAACAAACCAAAAACAAAAACTCACAATCTATGAGCTGTAAAATGCTAATGAATCAAGCATTCACAGAAGCACCACAGAGCTTTTCAAGTGAGGAGTAGAAGATCAAAGTTACGTATAGTTTTATTCTATGTCTTTGTAATAATATAATGTGGTTGCATTGTACATAAAAGCAACTACTGAGCATTTTGAGTTTTATTCTATGACATTAAACATGCTTATTAATGTAATCTCCACAAACATTTCATGGGGTTTAATTACTATTGTCATTTTACAGATAAGAAAATTGAGGCGCAGATTAAGTAATTTGCCCCAATTCACACAGATAGGAAGTGATATAGACAATAGTCTCATTAAGCGTGGGATTAGAGCCCAAACCAAACTGTGGCCATGGTTCAAGATAAGCCAGTTGCTGTGGAGTTGGTTCTGACTCATGGCAACTCCATGTGTGTCAAAGCAGAAGTCTAATCCATGGTGTTTTCAATGGCTGATTTTTCAGAAGTAGATCACCAGGACATTCTTCCAAGGTGCCTCTGAGTGGATTTGAACTGTCAACCTTTGAGTTAGCAGCTCAGTGCCTAACCGTCTGCATCACCAAGGGACTCCAAGGCCTTGGTTAGAAGGGTCCTTTTGTGTCTGTTTTATAAAGATACCCCCTAGGTGAATGAATTGAAACTGGATAGATGGATCAATTAAGCAAGGGTGGCCCCTCTGGCCAGAACTGTTCTACAAGTGGTCACTCTGGACAAATGAGTTACAAAAGGCTTCCCTTTCTGTGGGCTGACACAAGTTTTTGGTCTAGATCCATGCCTTGGCCAAAAAGAGACAGGAATGAATTTGTGCTCCCAGGGCTGCATCCTCAGAAAGGAGGGAGAACCTGTACAATCCCAAAAGAGGTCCTAGTTATTACTCTGCTTCTCTGGATGAACCATAACAGGTAAACTATTTACCAGGGAGCAGCATCGAGATGATTCCGTCTACCTCTACTTCATAGCTAATAAACAACCTCTCTTTGGATCTTTCTTCACAGATATTCTTAAATCCAACCTTCCAACCTTCCATTAGCTTCCCTCATGTTCCCCACTCTATTTTAGGTATTATTCATCATCACTTGACTCATTCTCTGATTAACTCCCTTATGACCTCACTATTTACAGGGTAAAATCTACATTCTGTATCAGGATATGCAAAATTATCCTAATCTTCTGCCATCCCCATTTCTTGGATCAACTCTCATGGATATTGAATTCTACTTTATATTCTCAGACTTTAGAACATTGGATCTTCTGTCTCTGGAATGATAATACATGTTCATTGTTATAGATTGAATTGTGTTTCCCAAAAATGTGTTCCAACTTGGCTAGGCCATGATTCCCAGTATTGTGAGATTGTCCACCATTTTGTCATCTGATGTGATTATCCTATGTGTTGTAAATTCTACCTCTGTGAAGTTAATGAGGCAGGATTAGAGGCAGCTATGTTAATGAGGCAGGGCTCAATCTATAAGATTGACTCTTTTGAGATATGAAAGACAGAAGCAAGCAGAGAGATGGGGGACCTCATACCACCAAGAAAGTAGTGCCATGAGCAGAGCAGGTCCTTGTGCTGAGATGCTGCTAGACCAGGGGAAGACTGATGGCAAGAGCCTTACTCCAGAGCTGACAGAGAGGGAAAGCCTTCCCCTGGAGCCGGTGCCCTGAATTCAGACTTCTATCCTTCTAGACTGTGAGAGAATAAATTTCTCTTTGTTAAATCCATTCACTTGTGGTATTTCTGTTATAGCAACACTAGTTAACTAAGACATTCATGAACCTGAAAGATGTCCCTACTCATCTGGTCCCTGTAAAATTCTGACACTCCCAGTAAAGTTGACTTCCTTTCTTGATGATCCAATAGCCCATCTTGTAGTTCTTACCACACTGTAAAGTCTTTAATTATGTGCATTTCTTTCTCACCCACCTGACTGTGAACTACCTAAAGGGAGGAACTCTAACTCAAACATCTTTGCATTTTCAGTAACCAGATCAAAAGCTGGTTTCTCAGTGTGTCCTAATAAATGTTTATTGATTAAATTAGATGTCTGATCTAGATAACAGCTGTTTGCCTTATAAATAGCAGAATCTAATTTTGCAATAGAAATAATTGACCTATTTCTAAAATAGTAATTAGCGTGACAAATTGAATGATATGGAAAAAAATAAGGTAAAGAAGGACAAAACAGCAAGTTGGCATGACACCACAGGCTGTTTTCATTATTATTATTTTATTATTGCCATCATCATCACTTTACAGCTAAGAGCCTGAGGCATACATTAAGTAACTTGCTGAAAACCACACAGGTAGGTTGTGGTAAAGGAAGTACCTATCACAAGTGAGGAAGCAAGGCACCAACTCTTTTGAAACTACCATAAGCAAATGAAAGGATTTATTAAAGATATTACAAAAAACTAGTCCAGTGGGCTCACAGCATAGGAAGAAGAAGGGGGAGGGGGAAAGGGCAGGTATAAAAGAGGAAAAAGGAAAACAAATGCTTTCTAAGTGCTCACTCTTTAACAGGCACTTTAAATATTTCAACTAATTTGTTTCTCATACAGGCTGCCTAAGTTAAAGATTATTGTCTTCATTGTTTTATAGATGAGCCAAAGATCAGTGAGGAAGCAAGTCCAAGCTCACACAACTGGTTAGTGATGGAGGAGAGAACTGAGCCCAGCAAATCTGACTCCAAAGTGCACACAGTTTACCATTACCCAGGCAACTCAAGTTTTATTTACACATGTTATTTCAAGCTCAAATCATTCATAATTTCATAATAATAGTTACAAATAATTTCATTATTTATAGTTACAATCATAGCTGAACACCTATGACCAAAGTGACTAAAAAATTTCATATTTCCAGAAGATTCCATGCTCCTTCAGTCAAAGTCCTCTGAGGTAACTGCTGTGTGATCTCCATCCCCTTCTCCCCACTATCTCCCTTCTACTTCACCCGTGGGGTGGGTGGGTTTAATTCTAAGCATATAAGAAGCAATGTTTTCATTGTAATACTGAAATAATTTTTGCATGTATAGAATTTACAACTTTTAAAGTTCCCTGGTGATGCAACACGTAAGCGTTCTGCTGTTAACCAAAAAGTTGGTGGTTGAAACCCACTCAGTGGCTCTGTGAGAGAAAGACTTGGCTATCTGATCCAGTAAAGGCTACAACTTAGAAAACCCTATGTGGCTCTTCTACTCTGTCTTACAGGGTTGCTGTGAGTCAAAAATCGACTCAGTGTAACCTAACAACAAGATAAACTGAAATCCCATATCTAAAAGCCTTGAGGCAAAAAATCTGTAAGTATCCATTAACTATGTATGTATACCCATTATATACCAAAGTTTTATACATGAAAATATACATGCAGTGTATATATGCACCATATAAGTGTAATATATAAAAATACTATGCATTTTAGTATAAAAATTATATATGAGGGAAGTTCCTTTTGGAGTTATTTGCATATGTCTTTGAGCTATCAAATAAAATTATACAGTTCAGAGAAATTTAAATTGTCTTCTTAGGCTAGCTACATCAGCATCACCTGGGAGCTTATTAGAAATTCAAATTTGGGTCCCACCCTAAAAAAAAAAAAAAAAAACCCTAGTATTCCTAATTTAGGATCTCTTGGGATGGAGAAAAGGAATCTCTGTGTTAGTGAGTCCTCCAGGTGATTCTTAGGCACCTTAAAGTGTAAGAACGACTGCTCCGGGGATGTTATAACGGTACTAGAAAAACCCAAACCAAACCCAGTGCCGTCAAGTTGATTCCGACTCATAGCGACCCTACAGGACAGAGTAGAGCTGTCCCATACAGTTTGCAAGGAGTGCCTGGTGGATTTGAACTGCCAGCCCTTTGGTTAGCAGCCATAGCACTTAACCACTATGCCGCCAGGGTTTCCTATAACTGCACAGGGCTGTAAAAAAGACAGCCATATACTGGTTTTCAGCAGAGGGAGGTCCAAACAGTTTATAGGTATATCTAATGATTGTTACAGAGGAAAGAAGAATTGGACAGCTTTGTACTTAAAAACAGATCGTCCATTTCATATATAAATGCACAATCTCCCTTGGATAAGACAGTATCTTCTGCTGTCTTAATAAGATGCTCAAGGCCATTAACCTCAACGCATGTAAGAAAAATGACCAGATTCTGTTTCTATTCTTAAAACACAGCTTGCTTTCCATGAAACTGGTAGAAATTGCTTTTTTTCCCCAGTGTTCTGGTAAGTCTTGCAACATTTAGTGAATGAATTCTGGAAACTATGGCCTTTCCAACTTTGTACTGACCCTGCCAGAACTGAGTATTGCAAGAGAGACTCTGGCCACTGTTCTAAGAACTAGACAAAATGAACAAGGGTTTACTTATACATTATCAAATTGTAGTTCAAATTACTAAATTCATGCATCATTTGTGTAAAACACAATTAAGTTTTTACTCATTCATCATTTTAAAACAAAATGCTAAGAGGAGAAAAGAAAAGAAGGGGGAAAGGAAGGAAGGTGGGGGAAGACAAGATTTTGTTTTACAAAAAAATCCCCCAAAGTGAAAAATAATTTCAATTGTCACTTCAGATCTAAAATGTTTTATGTAAATTATGTGGTTTGGGATGAGACTGATGAGAAAATCCGGGGGAGTAATAGGTGTGTGAGATTTCAGGCACTGTCATGTTGAATGGGATGAGGAGAAGGAATTTTATTCTGTTCTAATTATATCAAACTGTATTAGTTTAAACTGAAATAATAATTTCTATGCTTTAAAGGAGTAATATTTTGATCTGTCTATGAAATTTTATCTGTTAGTTATAACTGAGAAAAATAGATATTCTGGTTGCCAGAGTTTAAACAGTGTTGGAGGTAGAATTTCATTAGAAATGCAAAGGATTACAAACTAGAGAAGCTACCATGAAAAAATTTGAAGTACTATTCAATTTAGATGCAAGAAAATTGGATGGCAACTTTTAACTGTTTATTAAAAGTTGTTATGACTACAAATTACACATTGTCTATGTATCTTATAAATATGTATCAATAAAATCATGAATTGATCGTGTTCAGATCAAGTTCCATGTAACTATCAAAAATTAATGGTGAGCAAGTATATCAATAATTGTCAGAGCTTAATGCATTACCAATAAATAAATAATAGTTACCTTTACAAATGCAACAATTTTCAAGGAGATTGTTGCTAAATATAAGGAGTTCATCACAAAGTCCATTAGATTCCACCAATCATGGATGTAATCTTGGAGTCCACCATCCCACATTTGTTTAATTTCTCCCCATATAAAACCTGCAATTATAGAAAGAGTCATTGTAAGTGTGATTTTAACCAAATTACAAAAAAAAAAAATCACTGAAAAAAGACATATACAATTCAACAACGATAGTATCTTAAAGCTGCAAGAGACAATACAGTGTCATAAATATGATATTGTAGATACATTAATACAAGAAGAGACCATAAAGTTATTCTAGTTGCAATGCATGTTTTTACAGGTGAGAATATTGAGTCCCAGCCACGTTTTAAAACTTTCAGAAGGATCTTGGCTATGTGGAGAGGATGCTGTTAGAGCAGCCTTATTTTCTTCTCGTTGTTTGAAAATTTCATAAGACTGTGCAAGATTTGAATCAAATTGTAATTTCATTATAACTATGTTTTTCTCTCACGGAAAATATGTCATTTTCTTGTAGACATGTATCTTGAGCCATTTTTTAATCTTGCACAATCTTTGAGTCAAAATGGCTCAAAGATTCAAGAGCAACAGTGCAGCCGGTGAACGCAGCTGGCTCTAACAGTTCAGCAAGTGCTTTGTTGCTCTTTCTGGGACCCTCAGAAGTCTGACTGCAGCTCTCGAGAAAGGACAGTTACAACGCTCATCATAAATTATTAAAAGATCTTATATCAAGCAATAGTTGTAAGGCAATCTCCAGAGGAAATACAAAACCTTTTCTTTGATTATGGTGACATTTTAAACAGGAAATGTTTTCTTTTCAAATTCTATGAAAGACTTATTTTATTACTGTAGATCATTATTTTATTTCCATAATCTTATTAATTTTTTTATAAATCTATTTTTACAGCCAATGATGAGAGAGATATCAAAGTATCTGAGAATAAGGAAATACTAAAATTATAAATATGATATTGTAGCTAAGTTAATACAAGCAATGAGACTCCTTTAAAAATAAAAAAAATATATATAGTACATAATAAATATAATACAGAGTTCTATCTGCAGAAGATGTAGAAAGTTGGGAAACGTATTGCCTCTAATAACAAAAATAAGAAAAAGTCTGATTAACTACAAAATCTGATTACCTACTTTTCTTGAATCCATCAGAGAGCTGAGGTCATAGGGAAACAAAGCAGCCTGACCACCAAAGGAAGGCAGGTGCCTCCAAAGAAAGACATGTTGTTAGTGTTGGCTCACCAGTGGCAGAGCAGGAGGGAGAGACACTGGCACTACCAAGAGAGTAAAGAGAATTCAGCAAAGCTTTTTATACTGAAGTCTAAAGGCTGAGTGTGGGATAGCATGAGAGGATAGAATGCCATGGTCCTCATCAGTTGCTCACAAGAAAGACTGTGGTCCAGACTGTCCTGTGGAACCTCACAAAGCTCTACCAGGCTCTTCTCCCTTAAGAGCAAACTCTGCAGCCCTGGGGGGGAGGCAGGAAACAGTGCTGGGCCTGGAGTTTGTACCCATGTCGGAGGCTTCCTGCTACTGCGGTACGGCAGGAAACTGCTCTGCACATGACTTTTAAACATTGGCAAGTTTGGCTGCTGCAAAAAGGAGGCTGAGGGTCACTGACAAAGGCCAGCCCTCAACACTCACACAGAAGGTCTACCAAAGTCTGACCCTAGACCAGGATCTTTCTGTCCCTCATCACCAGGCTAACAAACACCAGGTAAGAAGCAGCAGCTGGCAACCACTGCAGAAGAGGCAAGAGTGTGAATAGAGACCACTCTGCACATAGGTGCACAGAGGAGGCCAAACACTGCAGGTGGAGAAGGAACTTTGGGACTATCCCTTCTTCCCACCCAAGCAGAAACATACGGTGCACTGAAGCTGACTGTAACAACAAAACCTAAACTCAGCCGAGCTAACTAGATTCTCTCAACCCTATGCTTCTGTTCTAGCAAAAGCTGCATATCCACTCTCAGGCATAAATTACCTCTGTCTCTAGTCTTCTCACATAAGGTCCACACAAAAGGGCGAGAATAAGCAACTCACTGTCAAGAGGCAATTTTTCAATAGCACCAGACTTAGAGATCACCTGTATGTCTCCATTATCAGAGAAGAAACTAACACAACCACGAATATTGTGTAAAATAGAACCGACACGCACGAACAAATTAGTAATTTGATCAGAGACTGAAACTATAAAAAAAAGAAAAAAAAATTTTTTTTTTTTTTTTAAATAAAAGACAGTAAATCAGAAATCTTAAAAATACAAATTATGGTAACAGAGAAGAATGACTATGACTAAAGCAGACACCACAGCCAAGTAAAAGGTTGGTGAACTTGTAGGTCAACAAGATTACTGAAACTTAAACAGAGATTTTTTTTTTAAGGGGTAAACAGTGCATTCAGCTAACACACATATAATTGGAATTCCAGAAGAAGTTATAGAAAAATGGAAAAGTTTGAGGAGATAATAACCAATAATTTCTCAACATAATAAAAGTTATAAGATAACATATGCAAGAAGCTCAGAGAACTACGGACAGAGCAACAGCAACAACAAAATAGTGAAAGCAGCCAAGGGGGGAGAAAAAGGCACACTGCATCTAAAAGAAGCAGGACAAGACTGACAGCAAACTTGTAAGGAATTGCGTAAGCCAAAAGACAATGTAGCGACATTTTTAAAGTGCTGAAGGAAAAAATAATAGTCAATACAGAGTTCCATGCACAGCACAAATAAAAAAAAAAATTTTTTTTTTTTTTAACAAATAGCTCTCATAAATGAAGGTGAAATAAAGACTTTCAGAAAACAAAAGGTGAGAGACACTTCATTATTATCAGCCCCATGCTACAAGAAATGCTAAAGGAAAATTTTTTAGTCTGAAAAAATATGACACTAAACAGAAACTTACATATATATAGCTTTATATATATTGAACCATTTCTGGAAGTAGATTACACATATATAATACATAATCTAACTCCAGAAATGGTTAAAATGAATAAAAAAATTTGTTTTCTCATTTTGAATTTCTCTAATAGATAAATGATTATCTCTAGTAGCAATGTATTCTGGGTTTATAACAGACAGCTGAGAGAGAAATTTGCAGCATACTACCATCATGATCCTACACCACACATACACACACACAAAAAAATTTTTTTTACACACAAAGCAGGATAATATTATTTGAAGTTAGACTGTGATAAATTAAAGCTTACATTGTGAATCCTAGGGCAGCCTTTAAAAAAATTTTTTTAATTTATGAATAAAGAGCCAGAAATAGGAATAATATGAAGTTAAAAAAATACTCATTAATCCCAGAACAGGAAGAAAAAAAAAAAAAAGGGAGAATGTAACCAAGAACAGTTGGAGCAAATAGGATAAACACTAGTGATGGGGTAGATTTTAAATCCACCAATATCAGTAATTACATGAGTGAAAATGATCTATGGTCTAAACACACTAATTAAAAGACAGGTATGGTCATAGAGGATAAGACTAAAACACAACTAACTATATGCCACATCAAATTCATTAATAGGTTAAAAGCAAAGGAATAATATAACCGTGAAACACAAAGAAAAAGCAAGTTGACTTGGCCGTATCAATACCAGTGAGCAGATTCCAGAGGGCTGGCAGGGTGACACAAGAATCACAAGTCAATTCACCGAGAAGCCAGAACAACCCCAAACGCGTGTGTGGCTGACCAGAGAGCCTCACAACACAAACCGCCAGCGTTATCAGAGGTGAAATACGCGATAAGTGCACACACTGTTATCATTGGAGCCTGGAGCATTCTCCTCTTTACAGTCAATAGGATCAGCAGACAGAAACTTGGTAAGGACATGTAATACCTGAGCAACACTATCAACCAACTTGACAACAGCAGAATACCCATTTTTTTGAAGTGCGCTTAGAACGTTCACCAAGATAGACCCTATTGTGAGCCATCAAATAAAACTCAATGTATTTATACAAATTGAAATCATACAAAGTATGTTCTCTGACAGCAACAGAAATAAACGACAAATCAATAGTGAAATGTATCTGGAAAATCCACAAATATTTGAAATTAAACAAAATGGTTCCAAAAAGTCTTGAGTCAAAGAAAAATTCACAAGAATTCTTAGGAAATAATTTGAAATGATAGAAAATGAAAATACAACATGAAAATCTTTGTGTGATGCAGACAAAGCAGTGCTTAGAGTGAAAATTATAGTTTCACATTTTTTTTAGAAAAGAAAAAAGCCTCAAATCAGTGACATAAACTTCAACTATGACACTATGAAAAAAAGAAATTAAACCCAAAACAAGCAGGACAGAAATACCGAAGATAAGAACAAGAATCAATGAAATTTGATACAAAAAAAGAGAATATCAGTAAAAACAAAGTCTTGTTTTTTGAAATGATCAATAAAATTGATAAACATCTGTCCAGACTAATCAAGAAAAAAAAAGAGAAGATATAAATCTTCAATATCAGAAATGAAACCCTGGACATCAACACAGAAATAGAGTAACCTGAGTAATCCTATACTTACTAAATACAATTCATCCACAGTTTAAAACTTTCCAGCCCCGCCCCCCCCCCCCAAAAAAATCAGGCCCAGTTGTATTCACTGGTGAATTCTACCAAACACTTAAGGAAGTAATACCAGTGCTAATCAAATTCTTACAAAAATAGAACATTTTCGAGGCAGGACTACTCTGAAAGAAAAATCAGACAAAAATATTATCAGTAAAGAAAACTACATGCCAACAATCTTCATAAATATGCACAAAAATCCTCAACAAATATTAGTTAAATATAAAAAAACCAAATCAAACCCAGTGCCGTCATGTCGATTCGGACTCATAGTGACCCTATAGGACAGAGTAGAACTGCCCCATAGAGTTTCCAAGGAGCGCCTGGTGGATTCGAACTGCCGACTCTCTGGTTAGCAGCCGTAGGACTTAACCACTATGCCATCAGGGTTTCCTAGTTAAATACAGTGGTATATAAAAATGATAATAAACCATGACCAAGTGGTGTTTTCCGAAGAATGCAAAGTTGTTTCAACATTTAAGAATCAATTAATTCAATTTATGGTATCAACAGATTATTAAAAAAAAAAAACAAAATAAAAAAAACAGCAGGTAATCGTACCCACAGAAGAAAAGGGAGGCCCTAAGAGGCAGTGTGAAGATGTTTTCCAACTAGTTAGTGAAAATACCAGGAACAGGATCTGAATCTCCCTTAGTGCAGGGCTCCTGGGATATACATATCCCAATTCCCTGAGACTGAGAGATGTCCGCATGCAGCAGTGACTGGACAAATACATTTCAAGTTGATTTCCAGTGGGAGGCCCAGCAATCAGAACTGGACTGTGTCAGATGGTCAGGTGTCAGGCTAAGCTCAACCAGTACTCAGCTTAGTCACCTTAACCAATTAGTCCAGCCCCTCCAGGTTTTAGTAATGAGAGGTTTGGGTTATATGACCTTCAAGCAGTATGATTCTACTGCAACTGTATAAATTCCCAGGTATTGCTTCCTCCTGTTCAGATTATCAGAATTTTACTAAAATCATTCACCACAATAGCTGCCACCAAAAATCAAAAACTGTCCTGTAGAAGCAGGTACAGGCATGCTCTGGTCTGTGCTAAAAAGCAGAAAGTGAATCTTTGAGAGGAAAATGATATAAAGACAGCTTCAGGCATAACGTAAAGAAGAATTCTCTGGCAATCAGAGTAGTTCCAAAACTGGAATGGATCACCCTGAAAAGTACAGATTCCAATCCAGAGCCTGGAATAGCTTCCATAAGTTATATTCCAGAGAAATTCTAGCAATGAGTGGAAACCTAGTCTCTCTGCTCTCTAAAATTCTTTTCAACTCTATAAACCTGTGATTCTGTCGGTTTCAAATTTGTATATATTACTAAGTGAAATATATTTTAATGTACCTGCCAACCAACCAGAGCTGGTTTATATTTTATTTTCTTTTTCAGATTAATTGAGTTGTATCTATCCTTGTTTTGACCCGACTGGAAAGACAAATGTGACTATTAACAGTCACCAAAACAGGTAACTTCAAATATTTCATGCATAATCATGTAGAGGAAGGAGGACACTAATGGCTAAGTTGCTTCAGAAGGCAGAATGAGGGCCACTGGGAAGGAGTTATAAAGAAGCTCTGAGCTCAACACAGGCAATGTTTTAATGAGAATGCCTTAACATCTGAGTAGGCTTAGTTCTTATTCAATGGGTTCAACCGGAAGTTTAGACAATATGACCTAAGGTTTTCTCAGAAGATTAACAACAAAAATTCACAATCCTGACATGTTATAGTTCTTTTAGAGTTCACGAATGAGACATTAAATCTAACTTTCATGACCAAACAAAATCCTTCTTCAGTACTGACCTTTTCATGGGAAAAACAGAGATTCTGATGAAATTGAGGACCATGCTGCCATTTTTTTTTCCTTTTTACTTGAGCTGTAGATAACATTGCCAATTAATTCTCCTTGGGTAGTGGGGTTCGGGGTCATTTTTTTAAGGTTTTTTTTTTTTCTATAATTTATTTTATTTTCTTGTTGAGAACGTACACAGCAAAACATACACTAATTCAACACTTTTTGCATGTCTAATTCAGTGATACTGAATATATTCTTCTACTTGTGAAACCATTCTCACCCTCCTTTTCTGAGTTTTTCCTTCCACATTAACATAAACTCCCTACCCCCTAAGGTTTCTATCTAATATTTCAAGTTGTTGTTGTCAATTTGATCCCATATAGGTAGATCTTAAAAGAGCATGATGATCAAGACAGATATTTCTTACTAGTCAAGCTAAACTATTGTATGGTTTTAAAAAAAACTTCAGGGAGTATTTTTGGTTTAAGGTTTAAAGATGATCTCAGGGTAATAGTTTTGGAGGTTCATCAAGCCTCCATAGCTCCAGAAAGTCTGGATTCCATAAGAATTTGAAATTCTGTTCTGCATTTTCTCCCCTTTAATCAGGATTCTTCTGCAGAATCTTTGATCAAAGTGTTCAGTAATGGTACCTGGTCACCATCCAGTTCTGGTCTCATGGCAAAGGAGGCAGTTGTTCATGGAGGCAGTTAGCCACATGTTCCATATCTTCCTCCTACTCCTGACTCTCCTTCTTCCTCTGTTGCTCCAAGTGAATATAGACCAATTATCGTGTCTTGGATCACCACTTGCAAACTTGTTTTTTTTTTAAGCATCAGATTGGAGTATCACTTCACATAACTCAAGTCACGGCATACCTGTCTGATGGGTTTGATTTTTATTTGTTATGCACATGTTAGTGAAATACAACATTTCATCTCTTCTGGCAACACTCCTTGACTTTTTGGAGGACTAAGCCTTTAGGATCCCTGGTGGTGCAGTGGTTAAAGTGATTGACTGCTAACCGAAAGGTTGGCGAATCGAAATCACCTGCGGCTCTGCAGGAGAAAGACGTGGCAGTCTGCCTCTGTAGAGGTTCACAGATAGGCTGTAAAGCCATGGAAACCCTATGGGGTTGCTATGAGTCAGAACTGACTCAATGGCAGCAAGTTTTAAGCCTTTAGAAAAATTAGAGGATGCTACAGACTGACTGGTGGCATAGCGTTTAAGAGTTCAGCTGCTAACCAAAAGGTCAGCAGTTTAAACTCATCAGGTGCTCCATTGGAAACATGATGGGGCAGTTCTACTCGGTCCTATACGGTCCCTATGGATCAGAATCAACTCAATGGTGATGGCTAACGGTAACTGACTGACTGAAAAACACATTCAAATTATAAACTATTCCTGGTAACTAAAAAGCCTGAGAACAAAGCTTGCCGAAGCTTCTGCCACAAAACGTTTGTCCTGCTCTCACAATGGGAGCATTTTTTGAAGTTTCTTTCTGCTATGTATAAACAGATGACTTTGTTTACCAGAGTCGTATGAAGGCCTAATTATAAGCATTCATGTCAAGTCTGTGGGGAACCACAACGGAAAGATCACAGTGCAAATGAGTCAGAGAGCTTCCTTTTAAAAATATTTGTGGATGCCTGGAAGTTTTTACTGTTTTTATTCTACCTTTCCCATAACAGTTTTCACTCAGGGTTATTAGAGTTCTCTTATTATATCCTATGGTGTGGGGCTGCCTGTGAGGAAGAGATGGAGTTTGTTAGTAGGCAGATGCCACATTTAACAGGCCGAATTTCACATGAGAAATGTATGACTCTGTAAACACATCTCTCACCTTGCCTTTTCTTGGTGCCAGTGTTTACACAAAGAACAGACAACAACCTCAAATGAAAAGCAAACACCTTTTCACCTACAGCAGCCTCCAACAACCTATGATTCAGTCCGAAAGCTGGTCAGGGGATCTGACCTTGAAAGTCTCTGAATTCCCTGCTGTGGCATCAAACTGATGAAGATAAAAAAAAGAATTCCTCCCTGTTGGATTTTTTCAATCAGGGAAGAAAAAATAGTCGCTACTCAAAAATCTGCTCTGTCCAAAGAGAAATCTAAATGTAGTTATTTCACTCTGTTGAGATTCACATTTTGTTTTATCCCAAGTGGGATGAAGTTAAGGGACAGCTCCTACTGCCTCAGCATTGTAAAAAAAAAACCCCGATATTCACTCTTTAAAGAGAACTTAACAGAAAACTGTAGCCAAACTCTTTCCCCTAGGGCTTATTAAGAGGTGTCCAGACCATTTCTATTGCCATTCACCCATCCTTCCAACCTCTTGGTCTAGACAGAGCACTGGGAAGTGGAGCCACAAGGAAGCCTCGGAGTCATGGTGGTGCAATGTCTGTGCTGCGAGGGGGTACCAGAGGGAGGGAGAGATGGGTGTGATTATTCATCCACACAACTACTGAGGGAGACCCCAGGAAAATCATTTAGAAATACTGGTCATTTTTGTTGCAAGGAGAATTTGACATGTCACTTCCGGCTGGGCCATCAGTTTAGGCAGTTGGCTTGCTTCTCTCTTCCTGAGCCTAGCTTGGTAGGGACATGGAGGAAAGGTGGAGTTTGGAGGTATTGCAGCAGTGGGAGGTTGTACCTCCTGCCGTAGGGTGGCAAGATTGGGTGATGCTCCTGCGTGGAAAGTGCATACCACAGGGAGAACCTAGGGCTGAGCCATCTCACTGAGGCTCAAAAGGGCTGCCTGCCAGGGTCACAGGAGCCCAGCGGGGGTCAAGTGCTGGTAATGGAGTTGAGGGGGATTGGAAGAACAGCGCTAAGTCTCTGAATCAGAGAACTGTACGGTGTAGAGGCACTGCAGGCCCTCTAGAGAACCCCCACGCACCCTTCAGGAGAGCCAGTGCATCAGTGTCTGTTAAACAGGATCAGCCAGTGGGAAAGGTCTATGACCAGGCTCCAAGCTAAGGAATGAAGATGTCTAACTCTCCTGGTCATCCCTCTTGCCACCTGTAACCAATGAATGGGGAGCATAATGAGTCCGTGTCCCTCCTTCTATTCCAGTGATGGAGTTGAAGGATGAGTGAAAGATGGGTAATGCCAGATCCTTTGAGCCATGTGTCAGGCCTTTGTTGAGAAGGGGAGAGCTTTAAATGGAACATTGTTGTTGTTAACTGCCCTTGAGTTGGCCCACAGCTCAAGAAGACCCCATGAGTAGAGTAGAATTGTTCCATAGGGTTTTCTTGGCCATAATCTTTACAGAAGCAGATCACCAGGCCTTTTCTTCTTCAGAGCCTCTGGGTGGATTCAAACCACGAATGTTTAGGTTAGCATTCGACTGCAAACTGCTTGAGCCACTCAGGCTTGTAAATGGAAAATAAGATTTTTAAACTGAATTGGGCCTACTTTTTAATAATTCGAAGTTTCAGGAAACTGATGATTTCTACTAGGGATGTTATTAAGAGACAGGAAAAGGATATTTGATTCAAGGCAGCTGGGGAAAGAGATTGAAAGAAGTAAAAACCATTTCATGTTTAGATTCTAATGAGTTGAGATTCCTTAGTAAAATTGTTACATGAATATAGAATCTAGCCTCTAGAATTGGTTCTCAGTCTTCACTGTTTAAAGACCCCTGGAAATTCTGAACCAGTCAGCCTAGAAGAGAATGAAAGAACTCTGAATTTTTCATAAATATCCAAAGCGACTATGATTGTAGTCAGCAAACCACAATTCAAGAAACACTGACTTAAAAGGACAGTGAGAGGTAATACATGCTGGGAGACACCTAAAAACTCCTAAACTGGTATGGTTTTAACACCATCATTTTAACATTTAAAAAAAAAAGCAAAAACAAATCAAACCCGTTGCCATCGAGTGGATTCCAACTCATAGCAAACCTATAGGATAGAGTAGAGCTGACCCCATAGGGTTTCAAAAGAGAGGTTCATGGATTTGAACCGTTCACCTTTTGGTTAGCAGCCAAACTCTTAACCACTGCCCCACCCACGTTCCTTTTAAATTTTAGAGAAAAAATATTAGGAATATACAATTCAGGGAGTACATATTTTCAAAGTATGCCAAAAAAGGATTTCTTGTCAGTTTTAGATTGAAACATAGATTGCAGAGCTTGAGAATTTTAGATCATCTGATAGCTATGACCTAAATACCTAAATATAGCTATTTAAAAATCAAAAGTTTCTGTCAATGCAATAGCATTCTTTTGATAGAATTTCTATTTAATTTGAAATTTTACATGAAAACTAAGAGATAAAATGTTAATGTAGATGCGAAACAAGTGAATAAATATTCCTTCAAGACTTTGCTCAGAAGCTGCCTTCTCAATAAGTAGCATTAGTTGCTCTGTATTTCTGAATGAGTGAATACTATTTTTTTCACTATGAAAATCACCACTTCCCAATTAATATAAGTTTCTGACTATTTTTAAAATAATAATATACAAAGTAAATATACTTACCTCTTTACATTTTCCTGAATGACCTCCTCCAAGCACACACATATACACACACCGATAAAAAATTTAAAAATAATTTCCTTGGACACAAGGACATTTAACTTTAGGTCTTAGTAACTGGATCCATAGAAACCAAAAAGGAAACATCTCAAGTTCGTAGCAAAGGGCTTTATTCCTTTTTCTTGAAATGCTTCTTTCAGCCTTAGGTAGCCACTTGTATAACATGTGTGTTTTAGATTGGGGATAGGTGTGCTAGAGGTGGTGGTGATGCAGGGTGGTGGTAGTGATAAATTTGTTGTGTCTGAAAATATTACTTTCAAGGTTAAATCATATCAAATATTCCTCTAAAAGAATGTTACATCTATAAAGAATCGTAAACATTGTCCATTCAAACTTAACCTGTGTAAAGATCTATACTGGCGAATAGAGGCAGAGAAAATACGAAGGAAGTCTTGTATGGGGACTTGAGTTTCTGTGCTGTTTTTGCCTCCTTTAATTCTCTCACGGAAACCCGGGTAGCATAGTGGCTAAGTGCTATGGCTGCTAACCAAAGGGTCAAAAGTTCAAATCCCTGGGCACTCCTTGGAAACTCTATGGGGCAGTTCTACTCTGCCCTATAGGGTCGTTATGAGTCGGAATCGACTTGATGGCACTGGGTTTGGTTTTTTTTGGTTTAATTCTCTCACACTTCTGGGGCAGTCTTTCTGAGAGTTTAAAGGTTCTATCTCTGGAGTTATACTGACTGGAGTTTGAATCTAGGATCTACCACTTATGAGCGTCCCTGGGTAGCGCAAACGGCTAAGAGCTTGACCACTGACTGAAAGGTGACGGTTTGAACCCAACCTGGGCACCTTGGAAGAAAGGCTTGATGATATGCTTCTGGAAGGTCACAGCCTTGAAAACCCTATGGAGCAGTTCTACTCTGCAAACGTGGGTTGCCATGAGTCGGAACTGACTGGATGGGAACTGGTTTTTGTTGTTGTTGTTTTCCTCTACCACTCAACCCTGGACTAATGATCTAACCTCTCTAAACCTGTTTTCTTGCCTGTGAAGTTGGATACTAACATCCCTTACTATGTGGAGTTATTGTGAAGTGGGAATGAGTTAGTGCCTACTAACTTCATAGTTTGTGCTGTTATTACTTCTATCACTACTACCACTATTATTGTTATTATTGTGAAGTAACAAAACCACTCCCAGCACCCCTCCAGCCTTTCACTGTGACTCTCCTGCTCTTGGTGTCTACATTTCTCTCTTCCCTTGAACCATCTAACCCATGATGCTAAACATTCTCTCAAGGTTGATGGATTTCATTTTTGATTTATTAGATTTTTATTGCATTGCATTGGCCTTAAAGACTTCATTTTCTCTCCAATAAAGAATTAATTTACTCAGCATTACTAGTGCACAATAAATAAAATTTACATAAATATTTTGTTGTTTTAGATTCTAATGTGTTAGCCTTATTAACTCCCTAAAGGTGGCCTTAACATATTTATTTTTTTTCCTCACAGATAAACAGGAAAATGAGGATCATATGTCACACTGCAATGACTAGCTGGTTTTCCTGCCAATTAAAATATCCTGGTTAAATTAATGAATAGGTGTTCTGCAGCTGTGTTTGAGTGTCTCTGTGTCTGTTGGTAGCTTGCTGAGGTTGTTAGGAAAAGGGAAGGGAAAGGTTATAGAATTGCTTCTTATAACTACAACGATATCTTTTGTAGCTGTTTGAGGGGATGGACAAGGTCCTTCTTACCTGGGGCCTGAGATTCAGAAAGTCAGGGGCTTTGGTAATTCAGGGGTAAGGCTCAAAGAATGAGCACTTGAAGCCATATGATATTAGCGCTTATTAGAAAAAGAAAAAAGATGAAGAAATGATCATAAGAAAGGAAGAAAAAAATATGTATGATTGGCTCTTCTATAATCATTTATCTAGATGAGAATGAGATCACCATTTTTCATTTTACGTCTTCATTTTGGCAGGCCTTGTTGAAATTTTCAGATTTCTTATTATCAACCTTTCAAAATATAAAATAAATCATGGAAATGAGAGGCCAATTTTGTTAGCAAAAAATTGCTACAAACTATGTGTCATAGGCAAAATGTATAATCCGGATGTTACGAGCAATTCTTAGCTTGTGCCTAGGAATTCACTGAAAGCCATTTTTAGCAGAGTCCCATCTCTCCCTGTGATACATCTCTTCCTCCGCTCAGCCTTACCCTCGTGCTCAGTGCACTCAGATTTGTATACTGTTTAATTATGGCCTATTTTTAGGTGCACACATAATGCCAAGCCAGTGCAGCAACCATTTTGTTTTCTCATGGGGAACAAACATTACCTGCTTTATTAAAGTGATAGGAAAAAAAAAAAAAAGAAACTCGCTGCCATCAAGTTGATTCCGACTCATAGTGACCCTATAGGACAGAGTAGAACTGCCCCATAGGTTTCCAAGGAGCAGCTGGTGGATTTGAACTGCAGACCTTTTAGTTAGCAGCTGAGGGCTTAACCACTATGGCACCTGGCCTCCATTAATGTGATAGCCTTCACTAAAGTTCTACTTCTTTTGTAAAAATGTAGTTTCCTAACTTTTTGCTAAGCTAATTAGTTAAGACTACACCTGGATATTTCATATACGCGTACTTTTCTTGTGCACGGAGATAAGCTATGACACAAACTTCATTGTTACAGTTGAGTTTATCTTGGAATCTGAGGAAAATCCGCACAGGTTTTGGAGGATGCCTGAAAACTAGAACCCGGCTTTTTTTTTTTTTTTTTTGGTCCTGTTTTTCATATTTGACTCCATATTATCTCCAGAAATAATCTTTATTTGGGATAAAACTGCTACTATAATTTAGATGAATTGTCATAGTGTACATTATACATGTAAAATGCTATATTTAATTTATATGTAAATTTATGTAAAAAGGAATTAATCTTATGATTATTTTACATTAGATTTAAACGGAAACTTAGAGATCATTCAGTTCATATCCCTAGTATTTTTTTAACATGTTAAAAATTCAACCCGAGTAAGTTAACCTCTTAACCTCAGGGCAAAGCACGGCATAGATGTAACCAGTCTCTGATCTTATGGCCCCAGGTACCTTCTAATCCATCATTTAGTCTTTCAGTCACATTTTCTCTCCAGACACTTGAAAAGTCTATAGGTCTATTATCAGGATCATGTGAATTCTTGATTGTTTTACTTTTTATATTGGTTTAATTTTTACTCTAGTTTCAATGGATAATTTGACAGTCTGAGAAATACATTGGTGTCTATTTGTCTAGAAGGGGTTTCTAGGTGGTACAAATGGTTAAAACACCTGGCTGCTAACCAAAAAGTGGTAAGTTTGAGTCCATCTAGAGGCACCTTGGTGATCTACTTCCAAAAAAATCAGCCACTGGAAATGCTACAGAGAACAGCTCTGCTCTGACATACGTGGGGTCCTCATGAGTTGCATCAACTCCAAGGCCACTGGTTTGGTTGTGGTATCTGTCTAGAGTCTACCTATCTATTGACAGAGTTCTAGCTGAATTATCTATGATTAATTTTCTCAGTTGGTTAAGTATGATCCCTTTATGAAGATTTTAGATTTCTTTGTTTATATGCCAAAGTTCATCCTGTTAGCAAATATCTGTAAGAAGGCCTCTTGAGGCTGACTGATGGAAGAAGCCTAGCTAACCTTTCACGTAGGCAAGTCTGAAGGAAAATCTTCATAGGATGATGAGTCACAACTTCTCAATGACACCACAGTGGAGGGATATAAGAATCATTGTAGACTGTTTTCTAAAGATGTAAAACTCAACAGACTGTAACTTAAAAAGCCAACAAAATATTTAACTTCAACAGAAAAGATACTGACAATAACATAGAAACATCATTCTGCATTGTACAAAAATCACAAGACACCCCAATCTGTGATGCTGAATCGATTTCTTATTGCTGAAACACAGCAAAGTATGTAAAGGAAAATCCCAAGCAAATCCATGCTTCTTACAGTGATAAAGGGATTGATTTCAGAGGCTAGACTCTAAAGCTGGAGAATTTTTCTACTCAGCAAGTGCAATTTTATGATAGAAATATATAAAACAAGTAAAGAACAAGTCTTTTTGTGATTACAAACAAAATGGGAGCTGTAAAAGTAAGCTTTTCTCACAAATTGAGATATCATACGTCTGGGACATCCCCTGAAGATTGAAAGTAAATTGAGTGCAAATAAAAAATATTACTTTATATGAGTAGCTCACAGGGATGACAGGTTGAAAATCTAAGTGGATTCAAGAAGATCTGAGAAAAATCCATGAATAGAATTGCAACCTCTTATTGGGGAAATTAATATGATTGGGGGGACATGTTCATAACCATTTGAGATTAGAAGTAAGTCACACCCTTTTTCTTAAGTCTTGTTATCATACATCAAGAATCTTACTGGTGCACACATAACTGAAAAACTGTGAAATGTGATGTTAAGAAACAAGTTCACAAACTTTACCAGATGGCAGAACTGGGTAAGACAATATGGAAGACTCATTAACACAGTCATCATCTCAGACCATCCCTTTTGTCTATATCACACTTTTTGTAAAAGGTTAAAACATTCCTACCCTTATGTCTTTATACCCCACACCCTTCCATCTACCCCGATCAAGAAAAAATGGTCAATTTTCTCTGCCTTAATAATAGTGACACACATCACTATTATTATCATTAATGGTAGAACTCAGGGGGACTGTAGACATCATCTACCCCAAGCCTTCCATTTTACAGAGAACACCTTGAAATCCTGAGAGGTTTAATGGTCTTTTAGTGGTAGAACCTGGGTATGAATTCAAGCCCGGAGTGTTTTCCACAACACTCCAATAACATAGAGTGTACCCCTTAAAATTAAGGATCTTGTAAAGCACTTAGAACTTTGATAAGAGGCACAGTATTTCCCAGACCTGATAAACAATGTATCTGTTTTGAGATATCTATTTGATACATAAACATTATCCTTCTCAGTGCCTGTTATTTAAACAAGATGATCATTGAATTGTATTTTTTTGATTCTAAAAAATCTCTTTTCATTCTAAAACTTCACAGCTAAATTGACTCTCTAAAGCCAGAAATTTTTTTCTTTAGCAGGTATTACACTTGCCTGGAATTCTAATTTTCACAATTAAATCTATACATTTTCAACCACCGGCAGTGGTTAGGATGTGATTTCTTCTAGTCGGCTTTCGTGGGCTATTCTGCTGTAAAGTTTGCATGTAGGAGGCTGCCAGTGACAGTGTTAATTGTACAACTTATTAAAAGTTTAGAGCTTTCATTTTTCTTTATACCATTTACCATTTTCTGACATTATCTCTTTATTTCTTATCTATCTCCTCCAAGAGAATTTAAGTTTCTTAAGGGCATAACTTTGCTTTTTTTTTTTTTACTTCATTATTACCCTGAACCAGGCTGACTGTATAGAAAGGGCTCCACAAATTTTTATCAACAGCAGAAACGAAAGACTGGAAACACTATACCCGCTTATGCTGCATTGCACTATATTTCAAAATGAAATATTCAATATTTCTTTTGGGACATCAGGATTTTGGGACAGTCACTGTAAGTTACCCATAATGAGAAACTTAAATTCCTAAACTATTCTTTAAAAATTTTTCCAAAGAAATTTTTTATGAAGCAAACTCCATAAAAAACATGAGTGATGAGAGATATTTAATTTAAATTGAGACAAGCAGGGTAATTTTATCTTTTATATCAGCTGCAATGTCATAATTATTTTATTTGAAAGGACATTTACAGATGATCTAATTCTTCCTTATAATTTAAGCAAGATCGTGCTTAATGCACTTGGGACTAATGAGAATCTACTCTATTTCAAAGTTTACTTGAGAAGGTAAAATTTTCTTTTGTCAGTAACATACATAACGCATTTCGAGCCTTGTCCCTATGAAATTTTCTTATTGCCAGTACTTAGAGTATTTATAATCTTTAAAATTGAAAAGTGTATCTATCTCAGATTCAGATAGGCTGTCTTTTTGTTTTTCCTGCCTTTCCCTCATTTTACAGCCTCTTCGGCAGTTTTGACAGATAAGCCAAACTGATCAGCTCAGGTTGTGAATCATGAAATTTTTCACAGATTTCCTATCACTAAATGATGAGATGGATGTGATATCAGAGAGACTTAAAAGGATGAGCTAAATTGAGAAAATGTGATTTCTCAGCAAACCACAGCAGGATAGAGGAAGGAATCAGTAAAATTGAAGTTTCAGCCATGGCTATAATAAGAACAACAACAAAAAAAACCCAAGGAAAACAAGGTTTTCACTAGCTCCTTTAAATTTTTCTACCTTACTAATTAATGCTTGCTGCAGATACAAATCATTTTTTTTTTGTATGATAAAAAGACAGAGAAGGGGTATGCTCTACTGTTTAATTTCCTATTTTTTGATCTAATATCTAATTTTAAATAGATTGATTTTTTTTGTCATTTTAACATTTTTCGAGGTACCATTTGGTGACATTAAGTTCATCATGTTGTGCAGCCATTCGCTGTTTCCAAATTTTCTGTCAAATGTGATTTTTAAAAATGCTTAGTTACTTTATGTATGATATACTAATTCTGTAAAGTGATTTGTACTTGTCTTTTAAAAAGCATATAAATTAAGAAAATTATGTCAGTGATACATGTTGAAAAGGTTTGAAAGTCAAAGAAACAAACAAAAACAGTCATACTTGGGATGTAAAGCCATTAAAATCCGGGATACTAACACTGAAGTTTGCATTTCCTAGGCTCCACCGAGGAGCAGGTCCACTTCAGCTTATAACATATTTATTTCAATTTGGTGATTAGGGATTGGAGCTACAATAGTCAGACCCTGTGTTAAACATTCTTGTGTCCCAAACTCTAACAACTATTCTTCACTAAGCAACAAAATGCCATGGCAGTAACACATTTTTATGATATTTTCTATAGTAATATAATTTACCCAGGACCCACGGTAATATCATCCACTCGACGATGGTTGGTGGTGGCCCTTGCCTGTTCAAGTCCGACCTGTCAATGTGCTGAGAGGCAAGCAGAAGCAGGAACAAAAATGTCAAATAGGAAGCTGTGTGGCAGATGAACTTGATAAACGGCTTTCTGATGAACAGTCCAAGTGGGCTTTTAGGAGCTATCAGGTAGCACACAGAGAAGACAGGAAAAAGAAGTCCTATTATGAAACACGTCACCATCTTCACTGCCCAGTGTCTTCTCCTCCAGCCTGGAAACTCATCATACCAGCGAGATGCAAGCAGCTGCTGACAGTTGGGCTGGGCAACGAACTAAACAGAAAGAAAAGCAAAAGTCAATGTTACATTTCATGGCTTCAATTCAATAACAACCACACAGGTTTTAAGTGCTAATCTTTAAAGATAGAAGCTCTGCTTTAATAATTGTACATTTAAACAATCATGAAGTGTTTTAAGTCATTTGTGAATAAAGTCTATTTATTGAGCATTTATTATACCAAGGCACAGTGCTAAGGGTTTAGCGAGAAGCAACAAAAGTAAAAAAAAATGCTATGCTTCCATCTGAGGAAGAGGAATAGAGCTGTGGAATATAAATATGCATAGGATATGCATAAGTGAAAAAATCAGTTTAATGATGAACGTATTTGGCAATGGTTAATGGAGATGGTTGAAAAACATAACAAATATATTTAATGTTACTGAACCTTACATGTGAAGATTGTTGAAATGACAGATGTTTTGTTACCTATATATTTACCACAAAAAAACAGTTTAAAAAGACGTACCAAAAAAAAAAAAAAAAACCAAACCTGCTGCCATTGAGTCAATTCCAACCCAGAGTAGAACTGCCCCATAGGGTTTCCAAGGAGGGCCTGGTGGATTTGAACTACCGTCCTTTTGGTTAACAGCCGTAGCTCTTAACCACTACGCCACCAGGGCTTCAAAAAGAAAAAAAGATATACTCATATACATAAATATATAAAATTGTATGTTTTCTATATTTTAATATATATATTGCTGTTAGGTGCTGTCCTTTCAGTTGCAACTCATAGTGACACTGTGTACAACAGAAAAAAAAAACACCGTCTGGTCCTTTGCCATCCTCACAATCCTTGTTAGGCTTGAGCCCATTGTTGCAGCCACTGACTTGTCAATCCATCTTGTTGAGGTTCTTCGTCTTTTTGCTGACCCTCTACTTTACCAAGCATGATGTCCTTCTCCAGGGACTGGACCCTCTTGATAACATGCTTCTTTGCTTCCAAGGAGCATTCTGGCTGTACTTCTCCCAAGATAGACCTGTTCGTTCTTTTGGCAGTCCATGGTATATTCAATAATCTTTGCCAACACCATAACACAAAGGCATCAATTCTTCTTTGGTTTTCCTTATTCATTGTCCAGTTTTTGCATGGATATGAGGCTATTGAAAACACTATGGCTTGGGTCAGTCTCACCATAGTCCTTAAGGTGACTTTTTTGATTTTTTTTTTAACACATTAAAGAGATCTTTTGCAGAAGATTTACAGAATGCAATGCATTGTTTGATTTCTTGACTGCTGCCTCCATGGGTGTTGACTGTGGGTCCATGTAAAATGACATCCTTGATAACTTTAAACTTTTCTCCGTTTATCATGATGTTGCTTACTGGTCCAGTTGTAAGGTATTTTGTTTCGTTTATGTTGAGGTGTAATCCATCCTGAAGGCTGTGGTCTTTGATCTTCATCGGTAAGCGCTTTGAGTCCTCTTCACTTTCAGCAAGCAAGGTTGTGTCATCTGCAGAACACAAATTGTTAATGAGTCTTTCTCCTATCCTGATGCCCCATCGTCTTCGTATAGTCCAGCTTCTCAGATTATTTGCTCAGCATACAGACGGAATAAGTATGGTGAAAGGATACAGTATTGATGCACTGCTTTCCTTCCTTTAAACCATGCGGTATCCCCTTGTTCTGTTTGAATGGCTGCCTCTTGTTCTATGTACAGGTTCCTCATAGCACAATCAAGTGTTATGGAATTCTCGTTCTTTACAATGTTATCCATAATTTGTTATGATCCACACAGTCGAATGCCTTTGCATAGTCAATGAAACACAGGTAAACATCTTTCTGGTATTCTCTGCTTTCAGCCAGGATCCATCTGACATCAGCAATAATATTCCTGGTTCCATGTTCTCTTCTGAATCAGGCTTGAATTTCTGGCAGTTCCCTGCTGATATACTGCTACAGCTGCTTTTGAATGATCTTCAGCAAAATTTACTTGTGTGTGATATTAATGACACTTTTCAATAATTTCTGTATTCTGTTGGATCACGTTTCTTTGGAATGGGCAAAAATATGGATCTCTTCCGGTAGATTGGCCAGGTAGCTATCTTCCAAATTTCCTGGCACAGAGGAATGAGCACCTCCAGTGCTGCATCCATTTGTTGAAACATCTCAGTTGGTATACCATCAATTCCTGGAGCCCTGCTTTTTGTCAATTCCTTCAGTGCAGCTTAGACTTCTTCCTTCAATACTATCGGTTCTTGATCTTTTGATACCTCCTGAATTGGTTGAAGGTTGAACAATTTTTTTTTTGGTGCAGTGACTCTGACTATTCCACTTCCATTTTCTTTTGATGCTTTCTGCATCATTCAATACTTTCCTCATAGAATCTTTTAATACTGCAACTCGGCTTTGGAATTTTGTCTCCAGTTCGTTCAGCTTGAGAAATGCCAAGTGTGTTTTTCTCTTTTGGTTTTCTAACTTCACATCTTTGCACATTTCATTATAATGCTTTACTTTGTCTTCTTGAGCTGACCTTTTGTCAAACAGTATTTCGAATACCAGCAGGGTGACCCTTGGTGGACAGGTTTCAGTGGAGCTTCCAGACTAAGACAGAACAGGAAGAATGGCCTGGTGATCTACCTCTGAAAATTATTCAGTGAAAACCCTGTGGATCACAATGAGAATGAATACTGTTTGTGTTTATGAGATAAAAGGACACAGTTACTCTTTTGTTCCCTTCCCTATCCCTCTTCATATAATATCAAGACCAACTGTTTCTGAGAAAATTAAATCAAACAAAACCCTGAGAATTAGGAGATCAATTTTTACCTTTTTTCAAGAATCAAAAGTTGATATCACAGAACTGAGCCCTTCCTCTACCATGTCAAGTTATGTAGCTAAATAATTTAAATGAAGGGTTATATTTGTTTCAAATGTGTTAAATCCTATAAACAGCCAATTTTTTAATTTTAGTCTTAAGTCAAGAATAAGATCATTTCTTTTTATGATCTTTAATCTCTTTTCTTTCCACCAAACTCCTTTTTGCCTTCCTGACAACGGCTTCTCAGACTATCTTGGCTAACAAATTTCCTGGGTTCAAAAAAATATGCAGTTGTTAATTATCTGTTCACTTTAGGTTGGAATGAAATTAGCTATTCTGCAAGGGAGAGTAAAAAGTCCCATGTTTTGGAGACAGCAGAGCCCACACAGTAACTCAGCCACCAGCTAGTGCTGTCTGCTCCACCTTGTATGGCAACAGAGCAGGGAGATAACCATAAATGACACTTCAGAGCCAGGAGAGCAAGCAGTTCTCTATCATCTGCCACACTTTCATAAAGCACGGAAGCAACATTAGGATTAAGTGTCTGTCTAAAGGAGGTCATTCTTTGGCATCATTTTCACTCTTTGTCCCCCACTTGCTCACCTAATCCTCACTGATGCTCACTGATTAAATGTTTGCCATGCTTCTCCCATGCCGGACCTGCTTGCCAGCCCCTCTGCCATTATTCTAATCTAGGTCCTTGATTTCTCAAAAGAGTTCTTGAACGAATGGCTTCCTTCTTTGCTTTTTTCTTTTAAATCAGTTATGATCCTAAAATGAGGAATATATCATTTCCTCACCCACATCATCATTTTCAGGATTTCCACTTGCCATGTTGCTTGCTCACATCCTCGTCGCTAATAAGCTTCCCAAGTAAATGCACATTCTAATCTGTAAGAGGGGCAGTGGTGTGGTTCAGTGGTAGAATTCTCCCCTTCCATGAAGGACATGCAGGTTTGATTCCCAGCCAATGCACCCAACATAAGGATCATGCATGACTAGGGGGCATTTCATTCTGTTGTGCACGGGGTCACCAAGAGTTGGGGCCCTACTGAACTGAACAGATCTAACAGCAATAATTTCAGGCCTAAGTTAAGAAAATGAATCTATTTTCTGTTCAAGTCTATTAGAACTCAGAAGTTCTCCTCTCAAATTATGTACCATACTGCTGAGATGGTGGGTCTTGTAAAATGCAAATTTAGTTGTGTCTTTTTCTCATTTTAAATCTACAGTGTTATTTCATAGTGTCCAGGAAAAAAAACCAAGGTTTCTCCATGGACTGCAGGGCCCTTAGCTCCTTTACTGCTACCCTCTTTCTTCCCAGCTTTGTACATTTATACCTCAGGTGTACAAACCACTCAGAGTGCTCACCATACCAGGGTTTTTCCCGTAGTTCCTTTAGTGGTAGGTTTGCATATGCTGGTACTTTTGCTAGAATGAGCCATCTCCCATTTTCTCATGATGAATTCTTATCAGCCCTCCAAAAATCCGAAGCCGTTTAGTCGATTCTAACTCATATCAGCCCTATAGGACAGAGCAGAACTGCTCCATAGAACTTCCAAAGAGCACCTAGTGGGTTCAAACTGACTACCTTTTGGTTAGCAGCCACAGCTCTTAATCACTACACCACCAGGGCTTCTGAGGTAGCTTCTGATCCCCCTGAGTAATCCTAGAGTCAATTGTTCCTTTTCTCAGTATTGCTTTTGTACCCTAAACATAGTTTTACAATTGCACTTATCTCCCTTATCTTCTGCATTTTAATTATGGATTACAATGAGCTATTTGAGAAGAATATGTCATTAGCCATCAGTCTGTCATTAGCACCAGTGCCTGGCACTAAGATATCAATAAATGTTTATTCAATTGAATTAACAGCTGAACATAACTCAAGGTTTGCCAATCCATTTAGTCAGCACTAACTGCTCATGTTAAGCTCCTCTGAGAAGCCTGGCTGTAGACACCAAATACAACAATAAGAAGGATCCTTTATATTCTTATGTTTATTTCCAGAAATTACAAAATCAGCTGCCTCTCCCTCTCATGGTAATATGAAGTAGTCCAAGCAACTCCCACAGAGCTCCACTGTGTTGCTTCCGTGAAGAGTGACAGGATGCTTCAGATCAGGCTAGGTGTCCACGCTTAGAAGATACTGAAAATCAAGCTTTTCTCAGAAAATTCATGCTGAGTGTTTCAAGTAGCTACTAAGGACGTGCATTTAAGACAGAAAGCACTGGTCACAAGAACTGATGAAAGGGGGCGAAACCTCTAAGCGGCAACCATGGTGCTCCAATCCTTGTTAACTCTCTTGATATTGTTTTAAAAGAAGAAAATGATATTTTTCCCCCGGCATTTTTATACAGAGATATGCATGTCTAATAAAAATATAATTTGAGAAGAAAACAAACCAATATCAAGAAACTTATTTCCTTAAATATAAAACTAGCAAAAATGCTCAAAACGTTGGGAAGAAAATACCAATGTTGGACTCTTATGCAAGAAAACGTTGATGTTAAGAAAAAAATATGTGTATCTACTACAAATCTTTTTTATTATCCTTAGTCTCCACAGACAAAGGATGGGATTGTTCACTAATGTAAAATTGGAGTAGATTCAAATTTAGGTACTCTTACCTTATTATTAACATGTTTCAGAGCTATACACACTCAATGAGATGGATTGACACAATAGCCGCAACAATGAACTCAAACACACCAAGGATCATGAAGATGATGCAGGACTGGGCAACATTTCATTCTGTTATAGATAAGATAGCCATGCATCAGAGCTGACTAGAGGGCAACTAACAATAACAACAGAGATACGTTAAAACATGTATACTTTCACTTGGAATTCTAATTAATCCACATCATTCTGCCTTAAAAAGTAAACTTATCTCCAAACTCCATTGCACCAAGTTAAAACCTTCTAATACAATCTTCTTGTAAATTAGGAATTGTCTCTGAAAGGCTCCCAACAGTTATCTTTAAAAATCACAGGATGTGGGAGATGGAGCCAATATGGCGGAATAGACAGACGCTTCCATCGAGCCCTCTTTACAACAAAGACTGAAAAAACAAGTGAAACGAGTATATTTGTGACAAGCTGGGAGCCCTGAACAATAAGGCAAGCTTAGACAATGAATTGAGGGGTGCGGGGAGGAAGAGGCCATTCAGGAGCAGAAAGGAGTTACCGGACCCTGGGGGTGGTGGCAGCGGCAGGCTAGTACTAGCATTCCGCCGCAGTTTCCTCAGGGAGAAGCAGCCGGCCACATGTCCCACCCACACCTCCGGAACCTGAGGAGAACAGCACTCTCAGCAAAAGCTAAGTACTTGCGTATATTTTATCGTGCCCCCCCAAGCCAGCTTCAGTGGCAGAATCCCTGGGCCTGAGATAGACCCTGGTGAGCACCTAGAGCCATCCTCCCAGTCTTGTGGAAGGAAAAAGTTTGCAACTGGGGGGAAAAGATAATTTCCCAGCTCCATTAACTGGGGGAGCTCAGGACAGAAGCGGCTCCTGTCCAGGCATAAACCGTCTGTGGACCTTGAGCACTTTTCCCTTCTGCATGGACTTGTGTGGGCCTACTTCAGAAGAACAGGACCTTGTTGGCAAACTCCAACCATTTCAGCTGTGCAGTGGAGAGGTAGGTGTTTGACATTTGACATTGCTTTGCCTATTAAACAAAGTCCTCACCTACCCACATCAGGGACCTAAGGACTGGTAGCACCACTCAGATCACCCAGCCATCTGCGACAGGGGTCCAAAGATAACTGGTACCTCCCAGTCCTTACAACCAGAAATTTTGGGTGCCCATGGTACCTCTGCAGAACTCGACCACCAGCACGCTTTAGGGAAGAGAGACATGTTTTCCTCAGAGACATTTGGGGGTTGGGTCTTAGCCCCCTGCCTTGTTCAGAGCATGACCCCCTGCTGCAATCAGATACCAGTATATATGCCAATCACCCCTGCCCCTCTAAGACTGTGGGACAGAGCCTGTACCACACACTTGATATCAGCTATCTAGAAATCTGAGCTGAATTCATACAAGAAAACTGAATGGACTCCTACACTGATATACCTGCTAACAGCTCTAGTCAGCTGGGGACAGGACACCAGAGCTCCAAAGGCAAAAACAATCAAGCTGGCTCACTCAAGCAACCTACAGGGGTATATCAAAACAAAACAAAGCAAGCAGCTACGACACAGTAAGCAAGCATAAACTAATACAATAACTTATAGATGGCTCGGAGACAACAGTCAATATCAAGTCACATAAAGAAACAGGCCATGATCACCTCATCAGGCTCACAAAACAAAGAATACAGGGATCTTCTAGATGAAAGTGCATTCCTGGAATTACCAGATGCAGAATGCAAAAGTTTAATATATAGGACCGTTCAAGACATCAGGAAGGAAACGAGGCAATATGCAGAACAAGCCAAGGAACACACAGATAAAGCAACTGAAGAAATTAGAAAGATTATTCAGGAACATAATGAAAATTTAATAAGCTGGAAAAATCCATAGACAGACAGCAATGAGAAATTCAGAAGATTAACAATAAAATTACAGAATTAGATAACTCAATAGAAAGTCAGAGGAGCAGAATTGAGCAAGTAGAAGCTAGAATTTCTGAACTCGAAGATAAATCACTTGGCACTAATGTATTTGAAGAAAAATCAGATAAAAGAATTAAAAAAAATGAAGAACCTTAAGAATCACATGGAACTCTATCAGGAGAAATAACCTACGAGTGATTGGAGTACCAGAACAGGGAGGGATAACAGAAAATACAGAGAAAATTGTTGAGCATTTGTTGGCAGAAAACTTCCCTGATATTCTGAAAGATGAGAAGACATCTATCCAAGACGCTCATCGAACTCCACATAAGATAGGTCTTAAAAGAAAGTCACCAAGACATATTATAATCAAGTTTTCCAAAACCAAAGATAAAGAGACAATTATAAGAGCAGCAAGGGATAAAAGAAAAGTCACCTACAAAGGAGAGCCAATAAGAATAAGCTCAGACTACTCGGCAGAAACCATGCAGGCAAGAAGGCAATGGCATGATATATTTAAAACATTGAAGGAAAAAAATTGCCTGCCAAGAATCATATATCCATCAAAACTGTCTCTTAAATATGAAGGTGAAATTAAGACATTTCCAGATAAACACAAGTTGAGGGAATTCGTAAAAACCAAACCAAAACTACAAGATATACTAAAGGGAGTTCTTTGGTTAGAAGATCAATAATATCAGGTATCAACCCAAGACTAGAACACTGGGCAGAGCAGCCAGAACTCAACCCAGACACGAAACCAAAAAAAAAAAACAAAAAGCAAGATTAAAAAAAAAAAAAAAAGCCCAACAGAGGGTAACGTGGTGTTATTATATAAAAGAAGACAACATTAAAATAATAAAGAAGGACTAAGAAGTGTAATCATACACCTTCCATATGGAGACGAATATACGGCGATGCAAAGAAACAAAAGTTAGTTTTAAATTTAGGCAAATAGAGGTAAAATAATAAGGTAACCACAAAGGAGACAAACTATCCTATTCATCAAAATAAAATACAAGGGAAAAATACAGACTCAGCAGAAAAAAAATAAACAACAGCAAATATGAGGAAAGGGCAATATATAAAGAAAATCTACTCAGCCCATAAAATCAAGTGGGAAAAAGAAACTGTCAAAACACAAAAAATGGCATTAAAATGATAGTACTAAATTCATACCTATCCATAATTACCCTGAATGTAAATGGACTAAATGCACCAATAAAGAGACAGAGAGTGGCAGAATGGATTAAAAAACAGGATCCATCTATATGCTGCCTACAAGAGACACACCTTAGACTTAGAGACACAAACTAAAACTCAAAGGATGGAAAAAATATATCAAGCAAACAACAATCAAAAAAAGAGCAGGAGTGGCAATATTAATTTCTGACAAAACAGACTTTAAAGGTAAATCCATCAGAAAGGATAAGGAAGGATACTATATAATGATTAAAGCGACAATACACGAAGAATATACAGCCGTATTAAATATTTATGCACCCAATGACAGGGCTGCAAGATACATAAAACAAACTCTATCAGCATTGAAAAGTGAGATAGACAGCTCCACAATAATAATGCAAGAGTTCAACACACCACTTTCAGAGAAGGACAGGACATCCAGAAAGAAGCTCAATAAAGACACAGAAGATCTAAATGCCACAATCAACCAACTTGACCCGTAGACATATACAGAACACTCCACCCAAAAGCAACCAAGTATACTTTCTTTTCTAGTGCACATGGAACATTCTCTAGAATAGACCACATATTAGGTTATAAAGCAAGCCTTAGCAGAATCCAAACCATTGAAATATTACAAAGCATCTTCTCTGACCATAAGGCCATAAAAGCGGAAATCAATAACAGGAAAAGAAATCAAACACTTGGAAACTGAACAATACCCTGCTCAAAAAAGACTGGATTATAGAAGACATTAAGGATGGAATAAAGAAATTCAGAGAATCCAATGAGAATGAAAACACTTCCTATCAGAACCTTTGGGACACAGCAAAAGCGGTGCTCAGAGGCCAATTTATATCAATAAATGCACACAAACAAAAATAAGAACGGGCCCAAATCAAAGAATTATCCCTACAGTTTGAACAAATAGAAAGAGAGCAACAAAAGAAACCCACAGGCACCAGAAGACAACAAATAATAAAAATACGAGCTGAACTAAATGAAATAGAAAACAGAAAAACATATGAAAGAATTGACAAGACCAAAAGCTGTTTTTTAAAAAAATTCAACAAAATTGATAAACCACTGGCCAAACTGACAAAAGAAAAACAGGAAAGGAAGCAAATAACCCCAATAAGAAATGAGATGCGCGATATTATAACAGACCCAACTGAAATTAAAAGAATCACATCGGATTACTATGAAAAAAAATTGAAAACCTAGAAGAAATGCATGAATTCCTAGAAACACACTACCTACCTAAACTAACACAAACAGAGGTAGAACAACTAAATAGACCCAAAACAAAGAAGAGATTGAAAAGGTAATCAAAAAACTCCCAACAAAAAGAAGCACTGGTCCGGACGGCTTCACTGCAGAGTTTTACCAAACTTTCAGAGAAGAGTTAAGACCACTACTATACTAAAGGTATTTCAGAGCATAGAAAAGGATGGAATACTACCAAACTCTTTCTATGAAGCCACCATATCCCTGATACCAAAACCAGGTAAAGACACCACAAGATAAGAAAATTATAGACCTATATCCCTCATGAATGTAGATGCAAAAATCCTCAACAAAATTCTAGCCAATAGAATTCAACAATATACCAAAAAAATAATTCACCATGACCAAGTGGGATTCATACCAGGTATGCAGGGATGTTTCAACATTAGAAAAGCAATTACTGTAATCCACCACATAAATAAAACAAAAGACAAGAATCACATGATTTTACCAATTGCTGCAGAAAAGGCATTTGACAAAGTTCAACACTCATTCATGATAAAAAGTCTCAGCAAAATAGGAATAGAAGGAAAATTTCTCAACATAATAAATGGCATCTATTCAAAGCCAACAGCCAACATCACCCTAAATGGAGAGAGCCTGAAAACATTCCCCTTGAGATCGGGAACCAGACAAGGATGCCCTTTATCACCACTCTTATTCAACATTGTGCTGGAAGTTCTAGCCAGAGCAAATAGGCTAGATAAAGAAATAAAGGGAATCCAGACTAGCAAGGAAGAAGTAAAAGTATCTCTATTTGCAGATGACATGATCTTATACACAGAAAACCCTAAGGAATCCTCCAGAAAACTACTGAAACTAATAGAAGAGTTCTGCAGAGTATTGGGATACAAGATAAACATATAAAAATCAGTTGGCTTCCTCTACACCAACAAAAAGAACATTGAAGAGGAAATCACCAAATCAATGCCATTTACAGTAGCCCCCAAGAAGATAAAATACTTAGGAATAAATCTTACCAGAGATGTAAAAGACTTATACAAAGAAAACCACAGTACACTTCTGCAGGAAACCAAAAGAGACTTATATAAGTCAAAGAACTATACCTCGCTCATGGATAGAAAGACTTAACATTATAAAAATGTCTATTCTACCAAAAGCGATCTATACATTTAATGCAGTGCTGATCCAAATTCCAATGACATTCTTTAAGGAGATGGAGAAACAAATCACCAATTTCATATGGAAGGGAAAAAGGCCCCAGATAAATAAGGCATTACCGAAAAAGAACAAAGTAGGAGGCCTTACTTTACCAGATTTTAGAACCTATTATACCACCACAGTAGTCAAAACAGCCTGGTACTGGTGCAACAGATACATGGACCAATGGAACAGAACTGAGAATCCAGACATAAATCCATCCACATATAGGCAGTTGATAATTTGACAAAGGCCCCAAATCAGTTAAATGGGGAAAAGACAGTCTTTTTAACAAATAGTGCTGGCATAACGGGATATCCATCTGCAATAAAATGAAACAAGACCCATACCTCACTCCATGCACAAAAACTAACTCAAAATGGATCCAAGACCTAAATATAAAATCTGAAACGATAAAGATCATGGAAGAAAAAAATGTGGACAACATTAGGAGCCCTAATACATGGCATAAACAGTATACAAAACATTATAAAGAATGTAGAACAAAAACTAGATAACTGGGAGCTCCTAAAAACCAAACACTTATGCTCATCCAAAGACTTCACCAAAAGAGTAAAAAGACTGCCTACAGACTGGGAAAAAGTTTTTAGCTATGACCTTTCTGATCAGCGTCTGATCTCTAAAATCTACATGATACTGCAAAAACTCAACTGCAAAAAGACAAATAACCCAATTAAAAAATGGGCAAAAGATATGAATAGACACTTCACTCAAGAAGACATTCAGGTCACTAACAGATATATGAGGAAATGTTCATGATCATTAGCCATTAGAGAAATGCAGATCAAAAGTACAATGAGATTTCATCTCACTCCAACAAGGTTGGAATCAATCCAAAAAACACAAAGGAATAAATGTTGGAGAGGCTGTGGAGAGATTGGAACACTTATGCACTGCTGGTGGGAATGTCAAATGGTACAACCACTTTGGAAATCCACTTGGTGCTTCCTTAATAAGCTAGAAATGGAACTACCATACGATCTAGCAATCCCACTCCTTGGAATATATCCTAGAGAAATAAGAGCCTTTACACGAATGGATATATGCACATCCATGTTTATTGCAGCACTGTTTACAGTAGCAAAAAAGATGGAAGCAACCAAGGTGCCCATCAATGGATGAAGGATAAATAAATTATGGTATATTCACACAGTGGAATACTACAAATAGATAAAGAACAGTGAGGAATCTGTGAAACATTTCATAACATGGAGGAACCTGATAGGTATTATGCTGAGTGAAATTACTCATTTCCAAAAGGACAAATATTGTAAGACCACTATTATAAGAACTTGAGAAATAGTTTAAACTGAGAAGAAAACATTCTTTTATGGTTACGAGAGGGGGGAGGGAGGGGGGTGGAAGAGGGGTATTCACAAATTAGATAGTAGATAAGAACTACTTTAGGTGAAGGGAAAGACAGCACACAATACAGGGGGGAGGTCAGCACAATTGGACTAAACCAAAAGCAGTTTCCTGAATAAACTGAATGCTTCAACGGCCAGCGTAGCAGGGGCAGGGGTCTGGGGACAATGGTTTCAGGGGGCATCTAAGTCAATTGGCACAATAAAATCTATTAAGAAAACATTCTGCATCCCAGTTTGAAAAGTGGCATCTGGGGTCTTAAACACTAGCAAGCAGCAGTCTAAGATGCATCAACTGGTCTCTCAACCCACCTGGATCAAAGGAGAATGAAGAACACCAAGGATACAAGGTGATTACAAGCCCAAGAGACAGGGCCACATGAACCAGCAACTACATCATCCTGAGACCAGAAGAACTAGATGGTGCCCGGCAGCAACCGATGACAACCCTGACAGGGAACCCAACAGAGAACCCCTGAGGGAGCAGGAGAGCAGTGGGATGCAGACCCCAAATTCTCATAAGACCGGACTTAATGGTCTGACTGAGACTGGAAGGACCCTGGTGGTCATGGCCCCCAGACCTTCTGTTGGCCCAGGTCAGGAACCATTCCTGAAGCCAACTCTTCAGATATGGATTGGACTGGACAATGTTTTGGATAGTGATGCTGGTGAGGACTGAGCTTCTCGGATCAGGTGGACGCTTGAGAGTATGTTGGCATCTCCTGCCTGGAGGGAAGAGTAGAGGGTGTTAGAAGCTGGCAAAATGGACACAAAAAGAGAGAGTGGAGGGAGAGAGCGGGCTGTCTCATTAGGGGGAGAGTAATTGGGAGTGTGTAGCAAGGTGTATATGGGTTTTTGTGTGAGAGACTGACTTGATTTGTAAACTTTCCCTTAAAGCACAATAAAAATTATTTAAAAATAAAAAAAAATCACAGGATGTGAATACAGTGTTTAGAAGTTAGTTATGCATATATAATCTTATTACAAAGTCCAAGGCAAATACTATAATAAGACAAGTGTATAGAAAAAGTTCAATTTCTCTTAGGTTTTCAATGCCAGTACCAGTATCCAGCACTCCGCCCTCGCTCCCACGGCTGCCATGGTGTGATTCAGTCCTATGGACGTCAGTCCAATACATCTTCATCCTCCTGCCCTGGAGCCAGAATTGCAAATCTACTTTACTGTGAACCCAGCTAAGACTATCCTTCTAAAGCTGCTTACATCAGCTAGAAACAGTCTGATTAGGGGATGAAAAGAATTTACACAAAATTACTGCTAATTGAAGTCACCTTAATCTTTCATTTGCATTTAAGAAATGATAAAAGATAGTGAATTGGAGATTTAGGTCCCAAAGCTGAAGGGTTATCCTGGGCTCTTCCAACGTCCCATCTTTGGTCTGAGTCTCTTGATCTATAGTGATTGGGGGAGTAAGAAAGGTCACCAGGTTTGATGTAGGCACACTCCCTGACCTAAAATAGGGATTGAATGTCTTGGTTCAACACAGAAAAGTCTACCATATTTGACAGTACATATAGCTATAAGGACAGTGGTGGTTCAGTGGCAGAATTCTTGTCTTTCATGCAGGAGACCCACGTTTGATTCCTGGCCAATGCAGGAGGCTTATGTGTTGCTGGGATGCTGAACAGGTTTCAGTGGAGCTTCCAGACTAAGACAGACTAGGAAGTAAGGCTTGGTCATCTACTTCTGAAAACTAGCCAATGAAAATCCTACAGAGCACAATGGTCTCATCCTGTTGTGCCTGGGGTCTTCATGAGTTCTGGGCTACTTGATGGCAGCTAACAACAACAACAACATATTTAGTTACAAAGTCGGTAATAAACATAATCACAATTACACAGAATGCCTTTTTTTTCTTTTTGAGCACAAAACTTTCAGTGAAAAGTAAATGAGAGCTATGAAGAGGTTTACAAATGCTCAGAATTTCTAGCTAAATTCTTCTAGAGTGGTAGAAACTCTATTTGATAGCAAGCAGAACCTATCATCTGCTTCCTATCATCTGGGCATATTATTGCTAACTGTGTGTAAGTATTTAACCACCTCCAAACATTTATAATGCAATTTTTGGTGCATCATACATATGAGAAACAAAGTCAAAATATTTACTTATAATTCTTTCAGGATAATGTTACTTTATCCAAAACATTGTTGAAGGCTGAAGACAGTTTGAATTCTTTTCCTTGTAGTAAATTCAGTAATATTTTGATACGCATTCCAGACATTTCTGTAGGCACATTATTCCCTGATACTAAAGGAATTAAAAAAAAATCACAATAGGAAATATATTCATAACTACTCCCAGAATTTATGAAAGGTGAATATGGTTCTATAAAATATACGTAATTAAACTAAAAGTCCTAATTTTTACTAAATGATGTGTTCAATTAGCACAAAATGAAAAAGCTAAGGCCCGAAGAGTAGCAAAGAAACTTCTTTTTTCTCTGTCCATATAAATATATGGAAACCCTGGTGGCGTGGTGGTTAAGAGCTACAGCTGCTAACCAAAAGGTTGGCAGCTCGAAACCACCAGGTGCTCCTTGGAAACCCTATGGGACAGTTCTACTGTCCTATAGGGTCACTATGAGTCGGAATCGACTCAATGGCAATGGGTTTGGTTTGGGTTTTTTCTATAAGCATACAATATTCAAGTAATCTCTGCCTTCCAGACACACTAAAGGCAGGTTTTTCGCTGAGCAAAAGGCTACAGGAGGCATTGTGATATATTTTCTCGGGATTGGCACATTCTAGTTACTTATTTTAACAGTAATCTCCTGTCTTGTCAGTGTAAGCTGCAAGTGTTCTCAGAGAAGGAAATGCCCACTTTCACCTGGAGTGAAGTCCAACTCAAAATTTCCCACCCCTGGGTGGTACACAGGCAGAAAACTCTGGGCAGGGGATATGTGAGGGGTAACATTTAAGTCAGTTCTTCCAGTTCTTCACCATGTCACTGTGGTGTTGCCCTCAGAAAGGGCAGCCAAATGTTCAGTGATTGAGAATACTTGTTGAGTTGGGGATTTGGGACGTTTGCTCATTCTCTACGAGGCCATGATTCCTTCTGCTGCTTGATGTTGTCAACATCCAGATACCTGCCCAAATTGAAGGCATCATAAGTCTCTGTCAATCACATTGGAGGAATGTCAGATAAGTATGAAATATGGGTGGTTCTGTCCTTGTGAAGATTATATAATTCATAACAATGCTAATAATCAACAATAATTGTATAATTACTACATAATTAACTGGAGAAGGCAAAATTTTGTATATGACATAACTGGAGAATGAGAAATCATAGCATCCGTCATCATTCATCTTTTTCTCTCTCCACACACATCCTAAGGCCCAGCTGTCTCCTGCACCAAACACTGCTCCCCACCTCCCCAGTCAACTACTGCAATCACCAGTCTACCTTCATCTCTGTCTACCTTTCATCCTGAGAAAGCCTTCCCTAAACACCCATCATAGTGGTGGGTGCTCTCTCTATATGCATGTCTGACTGGGTCAATTACAATACATAATATCATAGTTAATTGTTTATGTATTTATCTCTGCATATCCCTATTTGTTTTTTTAATTAGGATTAAGTTCCAGGAGTGGATCATCCAAATGCCCAAGCCTGTCTTTTGAGACACCTCTGGGTGGGTTTGAATCACCAACTTTTCAACTAGTAGTGGAGTGCTTAATCATTTGTGTCACCCAGGGGCTCCATGGAATAAGGTTTGAAAAACCTGTTGCCATCAGGTTGATTCCGACTCATAGTGACCCTACGTGGCAGAGTAGAACTGCCTCACAGGGTTCCAAAAAGCAGCTGGTGGATTCTAACTGCCAACCTTTTGGCTAGCAGTCGAGGTCTTAACAACTGTGCCAACAGGGCTCTGGACTAAGGTATAACCAAAAAAAGAAAAGAAAAAAAAAAAGGCTAAATCCATTGCCATCAATCGATTCTGACTCATAGCTACCCATATAAATCAAAGTAGAACTGCCCTATAGAGTTTCCAAAGTGTAGCTGGTGGACTTGAACTGCTGACCTTTTGGTTAGGAGCCAAATGTTTAACCACTGTAACACCACTGCTCAAAAATAACTGTTGCTGTTGAGCCAATTCCAACTCATAATATACTGGCATGGAAATAGGTCAGGGGAAAAAAGAGAATCCGAACAGGGAGAAAAAAAAATTCCTTGGGTGCTTCGTTTTACAGTTTAGTCTTTCTCTAAATTTTCAGACTGGGCAGAAAATTCTAGAGTGTCAAGCAGAGGAATTACTTATTGACCATAAGGATTAATGGAGGAATTTTTCCTGCTAAAGGAGAGGTGTTCTCAGCAAGGACAAGATGCATGCAGTGAACAAGAAGGGGCCATGTTTGTTAGGAGGCTGCGCATTCCTCAGAAACTCTGGCGGCTAGTGGTTAAGTGCTATGGCTGCTCACCAGAAGGTCAGCACTTTGAATCCACCAGGCACTCCTTGGAAACTCTATGAGGTAGTTCTACTCTGTCCTATAGGGTTGCTATGAGTCAAAGCCAACTTGACGGCAATGGGTTTGGGTTTTTTTTCGTGTGTTCTTTCAACCTAGTTCAACTTTCAGTGTAGGGGAGTGTCAAGGGCCAGCCCTCCCTCCACTTATTCAAGCAATCACTGAGAAACAGGACTTCTATATTCTATACTCTTCACTCAAGTCCAAACAACCATCATTCTTATTTGAAATACTTCAGATATTTGCTTCCACTCTATTCTATTTTTTAATTGTAAAACTACAGATAACATAATGTAATCCATCATATAAATAAAACAAAAGACAAGAATCACATAATTTTATCAATTGATGCAGAAAAGGCATTTGACAAAGTCCAACACCCATTCATGACAAAAACTCTCAGCAAAATAGGAATAGAAAGAAAATGCCTCAACATAATAAAGGGCATTTATACAAAGCCAATAGCCAACATCATCCTAAATGGTGAGAGTCTGAAAGCATTCCCCTTGAGATCGGGAACCAGACAAGGAAGCCCTTATCACCACTCTTATTCAACATTGTGCTGGAGGTCCTACCCAGAGCAATTAGGCTAGATAAAGAAATAAAGGGCATCCAGATGGGCAAGGAAGAAGTAAAAGTATCTCTATTTGCAGATAACATGATCTTATACACAGAAAACCCTAAGGAATCCTCCAGAAAACTACTGAAACTAACAGAAGAGTTCAGCAGAGTATCGGGATACAAGATAAACATACAAAAATCAGTTGGATTCCTCTACACCAACAAAAAGAACATCAAAGAGGAATTCACCGCATCAATACCATTTACGGTAGCCCCCAAGAAAAATATTTAGGAATAAATCTTACCAGAGATGTAAAAGACTTATACAAAGACAACTACAAAACACTCTGCAAGAAGCCAAGAGACCACATAAATGGAAAAACATACCTTGCTCATGGATAGGAAGACTTAACATCGTAAAAATGTCTGTTCTACCAAAAACGATCTATAGATACAATGCAATTCCGATCCAAATTCCAAAGACATTCTTTAATGAGATGGAGAAACAAATCACCAACTTCACATGGAAGGGAAAGAGGCCCCGAATAAGTAAAGCATTACTGAAAAAGAAGAACAAAGTAGGAGGCCTCACTCCACCTGATTTTAGAACCTATTATACCACCACATTAGTCAAAACAGCCTGGTACTGGTACAACAACAGATACATAGACCAGTGGAACAGAGTTGAAAACCCAGGCATAAATCCATCCACATATGAGCAGTTGATATTTGACAAAGGCCCCAAATCAGTTAAATGGGGAAAAGACAGTCTTTTTAATGAATGGTGCTGGCATAACTGGATGTCCATCTGCAAAAAACTGAAACAAGACCCATACCTCACGCCATGCACAAAAATGAACTCAGAATGGATCAAAGACCTAAATATAAAATCTAAAATGATAAAGATCATGGAAGAAAAAATAGGGACATTAGGAGCCCTAATACATGGCATAAACAGTATATAAAACATCACTAACAATGCAGAAGAAAAACTAGATAACTGGGAGCTTCTAAAAATCAAACACTTATGCTCATCCAAAGACTTCACCAAAAGAGTAAAAAGATCACCTATAGATTAGGAAAAAGTCTTTAGCTATGGCATTTCTGATCAGCACCTGATCTCTAAAATCTACATGATACTGCAAAAACTCAACTACAAGAAGACAAATAACCCTATTCAAAAATGGGCAAAATATATGAACAGAGACTTCACTGAAGAAGACATTCAGGTAGCTAACAGGTAATGAGGAAATGTTCACGATCATTAGCCACTAGAGAAATGCAAATCAAAACTACAATGAGATTCCATTTCACTCCAACAAGGCTGGCATTAATCCAAAAATAATAAATGTTGGAGAGGTTGTGGAGAGACTGGAACACTTATACACTGCTGGTGGGAATATAAAATGGTACAACCACTTTGGAAATCAATTTGGCACTTCCTTAATAAGCTAGAAATAGAGCTACTATATGATCCAGAAATCCCACTCCTTGGAATATATCCTAGAGAAATAAGAGCCTTTACATGAACAGATATATGCACACCCACGTTCACTGCAGCACTGTTTACGATACTAAAAAGATGGAAGCAACCAAGGCGCCCATCAATGGATGAATGGATAAATAAATTATGGTATATTCACACAATGGAATACCACAAATCAATAAAGAACAGTGATAAAAGGCATTATGCTGAGTGAAATTTGTCAGTTGCAAAAGGACAAATATTGTATAAGACCACTATTACAAGAACTCGAGAAATAGTTTAAACAGAGAAGAAAATATTCTTTGATGGTTACGAGAGGGGGAAGGGAGGAAAGGGAGAGAGGTGATATTCACTAATTAGATAGTAGGTCAGAACTACTTTAGGTGAAGGGAAGGACAACACACAATACAGGCAAGGTCAGCACAACTGGACTAAACCAGAAGCAAAAAAGTTTCCTGAATAAACTGAACTCTTCAAAGGCCAGTGTAACAAGGGTGGGGGTTTGGGGACCATGGTTTCAGGGAACATCTAAGTCAATTGGCATAACAAAATCTATTAACAAAACATTCTGCATCCCACTTTGGAGAGTGGCATCTGGGGTCTTAAACGCTAGCAGGCGGCCATCTAAGATGCATCGATTGGTCTCAACCCACCTGAAGCAAAGGAGAATGAAGAACACCAATGAAGAACACGAAGAACATGAGGCAATTATGAGCCCAAGAGACAGAAAGGGCCACATAAACCAGAGACTATATCAGCCTCAGACCAGAAGAACCAGATGGTGCCTGGCTACAACTGATGACTGCCCTGACAGGGAACACAACAGAGATACACTGAGGGAGCAGGAGAGCAGTGGGATGCAGACCCCAAATTCTCATAAAAAGAGCAGACTTAATGGTCTGACTGAGACTAGATGGACCCTGATGGTCATGGTTCCCAGACCTTCTGTTAGCCCAAGAAAGAACCATTCCCAAAGCCAACTCTTCAGACAGGGATTGGACTGGACAATGGGACAGGAAATGATGCTGGTGAAGAAAGATGAGAGGGCAGAGGGGGTCAGAAGCTGGCGGAATGGACAGGAAAAGAGGAAGTGGAGGGAAGGAGTGGGCTGTCTCATTGGGGGAGAGCAGTTAGAAGTATATAGCAATGTGTATATAAATTTTTCTATGAGAGACTGACTTGATTTGTAAACTTTCACTTAAAGCACAATAAAAATCAAAATAAAAAAATACAGATAACACAACTGTTGCCGATTCACCATTTTTCACGTATATAATTTAGTGTGCTCAATTACATCAATCATGCTGTGGAATCACCAGCAGTATCTCTTGGCAAGTTTTCCAGCTCCGTAAACAGAAACCCGTTTGTTTCCTAAATAGTGATCCTCCTTTCCTCCTCCTCCCATCCCTACTAACCACTATTAAACTCTGGTCTTTATACATTTGCCCATTCTAGATATTTCATGTAAGTGAGGTTATATGATATTTATCCTTTAGTTATTGATTTTTTTTCATTCAGCACAGTGCTTTCAAAGCTCATCCATGGTGTAGCACGTATCAGGCCTTCATCTCTCTTATGGCCCACTCTATTTTAAATGCCGCACCTGAAGTGATCTTTTCAAAACACAGATTTAATTGTGGCACTTCTCTGCTTACAACCTTTTAAAAAGTTCCTATAGTTTTTAGGATGAAAGCTAAAACCTTCATGAAGGTTATCTAGTGCCACTCTTCCTGTTCTTCATGCTCCAGTCCCACGGGATTCCTTCCACCACAGAATCACCACACGTGGTGGTCCCTTTGTCTGCAATGCTACCCATAACCCCTCCAGCCCCTCCAACGGCCTGCCTGGAACATCTTAACTAGCTCCAATTCCTTGCTGACATTGTTATATTGTTGTTATTAGCTGCCATTGAGTCAGTTCTGGCTTATGGGGACCCCGTGTGTTACAGAGTAGAACTGAGCTTCCTTCAGAGGGTTTCCTTGGCTGTAATCTTAATGGAAGCAGGTCCCCAGGCCTTTTCTTCTGCAATATCACTGGGTGGGTTCCCACCACCAACCTTTTAGGTTAGTAACTGGGTACAAGCCTTTTGTGCCATCTCATCCCTATATTTCCCTTGATAATACTCGTCAAAGGCTGCACTAATATATTTATTCAGATAATCTTTTTACATTATTCTTTCCCCCTACACTGATAATTACCTAAAGGCAGGCACTGTGCTCGTCACATTCACCTCTGCATTCTCAATGTCTAACAATGCCTGGCACATGCAGACGCTCAAAAAATATTTGTTTAATGAATGATAAAGAAACACATGTATGCATGAATGAATGAACGAAAGCAAGGAGACTTTTTTCTCTCCTCCCCTAAAACGGTTTTCAGTGTCCAAAAGAATCTGCAGTTGTCTAACGGTCTAAACAGAGCTGGAGGCACTCGTCTAGGCATAGCTTCCAGACTTGGCCACCTTTTTCCTGGTGTCTTGTGCTGCATATACCTTGAAATGTAACATGAGCCCCCTCGTGCTGCCAGAGCAGAGAGAAACATTTCATTTTCAGTCTGGACATGCATATCCCCTGTGCCAACATACAGAACTATCAGGAAGCCAGCAAGACAACTGGCTTTAGCTGAGGGTGAGTGGTAGCAAATAAACATGGGGATATTTTGCTTGCAGAGTAAATAATATAGCTTCTTGTGAAGGGTGCAGTCTGCATGCTCAGAAAGACCTGCCTTTAAAATGGCAATTATAAAACTAGCTGCTGCTTCTTTTTTAAAAAAAAAAAAGAATAAAATGAGGCAAGGTATGTGAAGTGCTTATCACAGAACCGGTGCAAAAATATTATTAGTTCTTTCCTTCATCCTGGCCCCCACCTCAATGCACAAATCTGCACTGGGAGCATTACACAGCTTAAGGCAAAAATCAAACATTTCTATATTCATCTGCAATTCTGGAGTGACAGAAGTGGTTTCAGTAGTTTAGTCATGCTGCAGTTGCTCTGGGCACTGTGTCTGACTTGAGGAGAAAGTATTACTGGATCACAGCATCAGGGGCAGTTTTTGTCACAGAAGACACTTGGGAAATCTGCCGGGTGATATGTGAGCTTAGTAATCATTCAGAAATGGCAAATAAAAGTATGTCTACCTCTCTTGTCCCCCAAATGTATATAGAGTTTGACTGTGGGCAAAACTAAGTTGAACTAGGAATTCTTGCTGCCAACCTAGGAGAGAGACTTCACGGTGACTAAGCGGAGCCGTGAGGATGAGCCTTAGTGCCCTTCCATCTCACAGAGCCAAGGGCACAGTGGTGGCTTCCTGTTAATTGTTTACACATACATTTTTAGCACTTCCTTTTTTTCGCTGTTTTCTACATAGGGTCACTATGAGTCGGAACTGACTTGACGGCAACAACAGCCTTTGCTAGGATTAAGATATGTTGTTTTTGTGTGCTTGTGTGTGTTTTAGAGGCTAAAAGGAACATGAAGGCGTTTTTTTCCTCAAGCTGCAAATTAAAAGCAGAGGAAAATCTTGGTAAAAACACAGTTTAATTTTGTTTTCTCCAGGAGAAAAAATCTTTTGTGGTCATTGTGACTTTCTGCATGGTCTCTTTAATGGGGTCATGCTTGGGTTAACACTCTGCCCTTCAAAGTCTAAGGCGATTCTAAGTAATAAAAATATGAAAATTACATGTAGAAAGATGAATAAGATTATTAAAGACGAGGCAACTTCTCTTATAAAAGAAAAAGAACTGGAAAAAATTGAATTTCTTAATGTACTTGATTAAATAGTGGCTTTTCTATACATCTCTGTCTTAAACTAAAATTTCTTAGTAAAGCCTATTACAACTAAATTTAAATTACTTCTAAATTAAACTTTGAATCATAAAGTTAAAAATTAATTAACTTTAAAACCACTTATTTAAATTTACACTTCTATTTCATACCAACGTTCCATTCAGAAGGGTTTCTTTACCATAACTTGTTGCTGTTGAGTTGATTCTGACTCATGGTGTCAGAATGGAACCGTGATCCACATGGTTCCCAATGGCTGTGGCTTTTTGAAAGCAGATCACCAGGCTTTTCTTCCAAGGCACCTCTGGGTGGACTTGAACCGCCAACATTTTGGTTAGCAGCCAAGCGTATTAACCATTTGCACCACGTGGGGAATCCTTCTTTTCCACGTTTGCCAATAAGGGATAGCTCAGGAAAAGAACACTGGCTTTGGGTTTCCAGCCAAGTTTTGTGTAGGAAAACTTCTGAAATTTGAGTTATTCTTTTCTAAAATAAAGTTGAACTCTGAACCTCCACAGCATATGCAGGAAGTGGTCTGCTTGGTGCATATGTGGTGCTGGTGGTGTGGGTTCTCTGAGGACTTTTGAGACATTACTACTGAAATATGAATGTTGACTCCAATATTTTTGACATAAAATTTTAGATAAACAGATCTTAAAAAAACACAGTCTCTACTTAAGGGCTATTTTTAATCTTTACAAGTCTCAACAAGCATGGTATTTTTAAACCAGGAAGCTGGAAAAAAATTTTTATTTTTAAGTTGTCCTTTTAAGCTTATTTTCCTCAGAAGCTGCTTCTCTTGGGTACATCTAAGTTGTGTAATTGTTTTTCTAGGTTGAAATAGAGGACGACAGTAAAAGAGGTGTCTAGTGGGGAGAAGGATAAAATATTATAGCTTGACTGTATAGTCACACACACACATTTTTAACTCCTTGGTCTGGACATTTAATAGTAATAGTGTAATAACTCATGTGGCTCGGTAACAAAAATATGACCACTGAGACTGCCTAGGAGATAACTTATTTTTATTAAAATATTTTATATTTACACTGATTTACAGGGAGCATTAGGAGAGAATTTCAAAAACAATGCCCAAAATGGATTAAAAAAAAAAAATCTACTTGTCACCCAAAGCATTACCTTGATTCAAGAATTTAAGATAGTTTATATTAGAGCATTCACAAAAAAATGGCCAGGTCATAGATAAAGACATCAGAAAATAGTTTCAGAATACAGTACTACTTCTAGTTTTCAAACTTAAAGCATTTAAACTTACATTTAAAATGCTATTGATTCATTAATGTGTTAAAACATGGTGAAATAGTTCAGATTTAGGGTGTTGCCCACGGTGATGAAATGAAAAGCAGTGTCACTAATACAAAAACTCACAAATGCTTAATGAAAAGGTTTCTAAACACATAATTAAAATTTTAGGAAAAAATGCCTTAATATCCTTTGCTTTGTGCCTGGTGTTTTTCCAAGTAATTTTTTTCCCTACAACACCATTTCAGTCAGAGAAGATCAATAGAAAGCTAAATAGTGTGTTCATTTAGAGTATTTCAACAAATATATAGTGAGAATCTACCAGGTTCCAGGTCACGTTCTAGGCCCTTTGGATTTGACAGGCAACAAGGAGAAAACACTGTGTTAGTGTAGGTTACTATCTAGCTGGTGGAGATAGGCAAAACAAAATGAGACAAAAAACAATACAGAATACATAAGTATATAATATACCCACTGCTGCTGAATTGATTCCAACTCACAGTGACCCTGTAGGGCAGGGTAGAACTGCCCCATAAGGTTTCTGAAGCTGTAAATCTTTACAGAAGCAGGCTGCCACATCTTTCTCCACAGAACTGCTGGTGGGTTTGAACAACCAACCTTTCTGTTAGCAGCTGAGTGCTTGACCACTGTGTCACCAGGGTTCCTTCTGTATGACATAGTTAATGAAGTAGTGAGAATTGCGTGTACCATCTTGGAGGCCACTATAAAGACTCTGGCTATGCTTGGAGTGAAACCGAGAGCCACTGGAAAACTTTAGGCAGAGAAGAATGGGCAATGGCGATGTCTTTAACAGCCATATCTTTAGCTGAGTTCACTTCTGATGTGGCTGAGAAATATCCTTATAGAAGAACCGTCTTATAAATTAAAACATGAACTCATTAAGTCTGAATAAAATACAACAAAAAAAAACTACCTTACACATCTGAAAAATGAACAGAAAAAAAGTTTTCTAAGAGAGTCAAAACTTGGAAACAAGGACAAGCACAAAGTAAGTTTTTGTTTTTTTTCCCCTTGAGTCTTTGTCTTGGCTAATTAGCCCTAGAGCAGACTACCACTTTACTGTAATACAGTGACTAAAACTCAAAAAAATATTAGTAATTCTCTCCTTCAGAATAGTATTTGGGTAACCAGAGCTGCTAGAAAATAAGAAGAGAACTCCAGAAAGGAGAGACCTGGAGAGAAGGTTCCCCAAAATCTGTGCAGAAATTTAAACCACACATGTGTACAGTATCCTGCAAACAGTCTAATTAAAAGCAAAGAAAGAACTGAACTTAGATTTAATCAAATTAGCTTTTAAATTAAAAAAAAAAACTTCTGATGATCATAACAGAATCAACAATGTCTTTTACAATGTCTAGCATGCAATGAAAAATCTCTCAACACTGAATGAACCATGAAAATGTTACCCATTCTTAACATAAAAGAAAATCAGTGAAGGCTAAGCCTCACATTGCCCAGATGTAATATTTAGCAAAGACTTCAGAGCTGCTATAATAGCTATGCAGTTCGAAATGGTTAATTAACTAACTGAAAGGGCGTAGGTTTGAATACCATATTTTTAAGCAAATAGTGCACACTTTCACGTTTGTTTGCCAACAGATCCTTCCCCGAGGGATCTGTTGGCAAACAAATGTAGAAGGCCTGGTGCTTTATTTTTATGTGGTATACTCTGGGTTTTTTATACTCAGACTTGCCTCAGAGGATAGGTCTGGCAATCTACTTTAGAAAAACCAGCCATTGAAGACCTTACAGTTCTATTCTGACATGCATAAAGTTGCCATGAGTAGGAATTGAGTCAAACACAACTGTTTGTGTGTGTGTGTTTAAAAATTATAACTATGCTCAGGGAGGCAAAGGATAATACGGTTATAATAAGTGAAAATAAAAGGAATTGCAGCAGAGAAAAAGAAACTATAAAAAAAGAACCAAAGGGAAAGTCTATAACTGATTAAGAAAATACCTAATATTTTAAAATACTACAGAATGGGCTTAATAACAGAATGGAAATTATCCAGTTAAAGAAAGGAGAGAAAAATATTGAAAAGACATTAACAGAACATCAAGTAACTGTGGGACAGTATCAGAGTTATAACTGAAGTCTCAGAAGAACAGCAGAGAGGGAATGAGTCCTGGAAAAATGCATTTAAAAAAATAATGGACTAAATTTCTCCAAACTGGTGAAAAACATTATTTCACAGATTTAAGAAACTAAGAAAACATTAAATAGGATAAAACTGAAGAAAAGCATCCCCAGGAACATAAAATAAAATTGTGAAAACCAAAGAATAAAGAGAAAATCTTAAAAGCAGACTGAGAAATATGGCACATTACATACAAGGAACGGCAATTACAATACTGACGACTTCTCATCAGAAATGATGGAAATCAGAAGAGAGTGGGATAACATCTGTAAAATATGGCTGACTTCTCATCAGACAGAAATCATAGAGATCAGAAGAGAGCAGGACAGTATCTTTAAAACACTGCTGACTTCTCATCAAAACTCATGGAGATCAGAAGAAAGCAGGACAATATCTTTAACAGCTGAAAGAGAAAGGTGAAAATCTATCAATCCAGAATTCTACACACAGTGTAAAAATTCTTCAAGGAAAAGGTGAAACAAAGACGTTTTCAGATATAAGAAAACTAAGAAACTTTGTTGCCAATAGGCATGTACTACAAGACATGCTAAAGGAAGTTCTAGTTGAAAGGGAATGATACCGGAGGAAAACCTAATCATAAGGAAAGAATGAAAAATATCAGAAAAGGCAAATACCCAGGAAAGTGAAAGGTTATTTATACATACACACAGACACACATATATAAATATAAACCCAAGTAAATAAACAAATATAAACCCAAGTAAATAAACAAATATATATAGGTATCACTAGTTGAAGCAAAAATTAAACCATTGTCCTCTGAGGTTTATAATACATGGAATGCATATGACATCTAGAGCATAAAGGACCCCAACTAGTGTTGGGGTAAATGTGCCTATTTTGTGACAAAGCTTGTACATTTTACACGAAGTGGTACAGTATGAACTCTAAGTACATTGTGAAAAATTAAGGGTATTGTTCCCCAAGTATGTCTACATTCTAATTCCTGGAAATTGTGAAAATGTTATGTTGCATGGTATCTTAGTTAACTAGTGCTGCTATAACAGAAATAGCACAGTGGGTGGCTTTAACAAACAGAAACTTATTTTCTCACAGTTTAGCTGGCTAGAAGTCTGAATTCAAGGTGCCAGTTTCAGGGAAAGGCTTTTTTTGTTGGCTCTGGGGGAAGGTCATTGTCTCTTTTGAGTTTTTGTTTCTGAGTGATCTTCGTGTGGCTAGGCATCTCTCTTCCCCCATCTCTACTTCCTAGCTTGCTTGTTTAATCTCTTTTATATCTCAAAAGAGATTGATTTAATACATGCCCTACACTTTTTTTCTACACTAATCTTGGCTTATTAACATAACAAAGACAATCCATTCTCAAATGGGATTATAACCACAGGCACAGGAAAAAAAAAAAAAAACAGGAGTTAGGATGTAAAACACTTATTTTTGGGGGACACAATTCAATCCATAACATTCCAAAATTCATGTCTTTATAGATGTGAAACACATTCTCCCATCATATCAACCCAAAAGTCTTAAACCAATTCCAAGTCCCAAATCTCATATTCTGAATTATCTAAATCAAATATGGTGAGACTGGGGCAAAATTTTTCTTCATCTGTGAACCGTGAAATCTAGATTACAAGTTATCTGTTTCCAAAGCACAATGGCGGAACAGGTAGACACTTCCATTACAAATGGGAGAAAATGGAGAGAAAGAAGGGAAAACAGGTACGAAGCAAGTCCAAGACCCAGCAGAACAAATTACATTAGCTCTCAAGGGTTTAAAATAATTCTCTCTTCTCTGAGACCATCTGGACAATGGCTTCACCATCCAGACTCTGGGTGTTGGTCATGCCCTCTGGATTCTGAACAGAAGGTCCTTGGCCCTTGGCTTCAGCTCTACCTTCCAGGCATTCTGGGATGGCAAATCTGCTCTTTCAGCTTTAGGTAGTCTGTCTGAGTGGAGACCCCACCCCTTGGCCCTGGCATATTCTGTTCTTCTGTCTCTTGGACACGGTAGTCTCACCCTCTCAGCTTTGAGTGGCAGCTCCATCCCTCTGGCTCACCTTAATGGCAGCCCCACACTCTGAAACCGAGTTGGTGAAATCTGCCTCTGAAACCTAGGAGGCTTGGCCCACCCTTTGAGTGGCTGGCCCAACTCTTTGAAACAGGGGAAGCCCTGCCTCCTGTGCTCCTTCCAACAATTTTGCTGATCTCTGAGTTTCTTCAGGGATGGTTTTCTTTTCTTGAAGGGTAACAGATATAGCTCCTTTGGTCTGTTTCCTGCCTGTAGAGTTCCAAGAGGCAGACAGCATTCTTTCCTTTCATTCCTTCTCTGTCCCCTTCAGTGTAAGCTGATGGGTTTTCTGCTGTGGTAGTTGGTTAGCTCCATCAGTCACAGGCTGAATCTCTTTAACAAAAAATTGTGTAGCCACGTCCTTGGCGAACATTCTAAGACATGCGTCCTTAGCTTGTATAACAGAATTTTCCAAATCTGTAAGTTCTGTTCATTTTGCTGTTCATTTTTAAGTCCATCTCTTTTGTTTTGCATTTTACTATAAGCAGCAAGGAGATACCACATGCCCCCTTTAAGATCTTGCTTAGAAATCTCCTCAGCCAGATAGATATTCAAGTCCATCACTTACAAGTTCTACCTTCCACCAAACATTTGAACATAATTCAGATAACTTCTTTGCCACTGCATACAAAGCATCACCTACAAAATCACATGTTGGTCATTTTCTTTTAAACCCCCAGTAGAAGCATATTTAATGTCCAAATTCTTAGCTACACTATGTTGCTGGTGCCATATGCATTCCCTAAGATGACAGAGACTTTCTCTGTAACTCTTCTCACTTCCTTCTGAGCCCTCAATTGCCTTTGAATTCCAGAGTTCTACAAATAGTCTCTTCAAGGCAATCTAGGCTTTTACTACTAGTCACATTAAACTCTTTCAGCCTCTACCCATTACCCAATTCCAAAACTGCTTCCATATTTTAGGTATGTGTTAGAGCAGCACCCCACTTTTTTGGTGCCAAATTCTGTCTTATTTATCTAGTGATGCTATAACAGAAGTACCACAAATGGGTGGCTTTAACAAACAGAAATTTATTTTCTCACAGTTTAGGAGGCTATAAGTCTGAATTCAGGGTGCCGGCCCTAGGTGAACGCTTTCTCTCTCTGTCGGCTCTGCAGGCAGGTCTTTGTCTCTTCTGAGCTTCTGCTCCTGGGTGATCTTCATGTGGCTTGGCATCCCTCTTCCCCCATCTCTACCTCCTAGCTTGCTTGTTGAATCTCTTTTACATCTCAAAAGAGACTGACTCAAGACACACCCTACACTAACCTTCCTCGTTAACATAACAAAGACAACTCATTTCCAAGTGGGATTATAACCACAGGCATTGAGGTTAGGATTTACAACACATGTTTTTGGGGGACACAATTCAATCCTTAACACATGACAAGGGGGAATTAAGCTTTCAGGTGGAATTAAGGCTGCTAAAGTGGTGACCTTAAAGTTGAGAAATTATGCTGGATTACCCCAGTAGTCCCAGTGTAATCAGAAGAGTTTTAGAGTTGGAAGGAGAAAAATAAGAAGTAGGAGTGATGCTGTGTGACCACTGCTGACCTTAAAAACACAGGAAGGGGACTATCAGTCAAGGGGTGTAGGCAGCCTCTAGAAATTAGAACAGGTAGGGAAACAGGAGCCTCCAGATAGGAAGGCTGCCCTGCTAATACCTTGATTTTAGCCTAGTGAGACCAAATCAGACTTCTGAAGTCCAGAATTGTCAGATACAGTTCTATGTTTTTTAGCTACTATTTGGAGCCTGGAAACCCTGGTGGTGTAGTGGTTAAGTGCTATGGCCGCTAATCGAAAGGTCAGCAGTTCGAATCTGCCAGGCGCTCCTTGGAAACTCTATGGGGCAGTTCTACTCTGCCCTATATGGTCACTATGAGTCGGAATCGACTCAATGGCAGTGGTTTGGTTGGGTTTATTTGGAGCCCTGGTGGTGCGGTGGTTAAAGCAATTGACAGCTAACTGAAATGTCAGCAGACTGAATCCATCAGGCCCTCCTTGGAAACCTTATGGGGCAGTTCTACTCTTTCCTGTAGGGTCGCTATGAGTAGGATTTTACTCCACAGAGAGTTTGCGTTTGATGTGATCATTTGTAACAGCCACAACAGAAAACTAATAAAGGTATATCTTGCAGTTCCCAAAACAAAAAAACAAAAATATACCCCTCCCCAAAATAAAAACAAAACAAAAATCCACTGTTGGTTGATTGGAACTGCCAACCTTTTGGTTAACAGCTGAGCTCTTAATCACTGCACAAACACTAAAACACAATGCAAACAGTTATATGGATGCTAGAAGGGGAAGAGGGTGACAGGTATTTGCCATTCTTGGGCAAGAACGGCCTGAGACCTCTGTTTTGGGCTTGCAAAGGTGAGCACTGAGGCTCCTATTTTCTTTTTTCTTCCCCTCAGAATTATTTTTTCTACATTAAAATTAGTGTTCTGAGTTATTTAATGAAAACTGATTTAAATGTGATTTTGTTTTACTTTAGCGTTAGACATTTCATACGGAGGTTCAGTTAGTGGCACACCAGTTGCCGTGGAGGCGGCCCCGCCCTGGTGACCTCACGTGTGCACCAGTTGCCGTGGAGGCGGCCCCGCCCTGGTGACCTCACGCGTGCCAGGGCAGAACTGTGCTCCGCAACGTTGCCAGCGGTTGATCTTCAAAGGCACCTCGGGTTTGGCTCAAGCCTCCAGTCTTTTGGTTGGCAGCCAAGCACGTTAAACATTTGCACCATTTAGAGACTCCAGTTAGAGGTACAGTTTATAAATAAAAAAAAAAAAGGAATAATCAGTATTTTTTTTTAAGAGTTTTACAAATAAATATTTACTTCTCAATAACTCTGATAATGACAGATCTGGACTAATAAAACTATTCTTTTTCACTTATAATTTTATACAGGTTTTACTTGGGAATGTATTTATTTTTCCATTTTTAATTTAAGCACACATTTCTCATTATTGTTAATGAGAGTTTTGCCTGGGTACATTCTAAACATACTTTATTTTCTATTCTGTATATTTAATAATATACAGAGACATAACTCAGGACATTTATGCAGCTGAACAATTGGTGGAGTCTAACATAGGGGTTTGTCAATGATTTCCAAAGCAAACCCATGTGCCAGTGGACTAAGCTGCCCCTGCCTGGTAAAATGTTTGTTAGGAATCCTTGGAAGAACGTGCAGAAAAGCACCAGTAGGAAACATACCCCTAAAAAAGAATTGCTTCTTCCCAACCTCACAGACTAAACATGAAGCTTTCCAAGAGCCAGACTCTGAGTAGTTCTATAAAACAAGGAAGAAGTGCCTTCTTCATTTACGGCCTACACCCTTCCCTTTTTCTTGACTGCTTATACAGAAAACCTTTGTTCATTGGCTACAAAGGTCCAGAAAGAAAACTCATTTCTTTTTTTCTCCCTGGGCAGATAATGGTTTAAAAAGAAAACATTAGCAAATACAGTCCTAAGCTCAGGTTTTTGTTATTTTTTAAATTATTTTCAGTTTTTTAAATTCTTTTTTAACTCATGCAGAAAGCCGTATCTTGAAATAAAAAATATTATCAATTAATCAAAACTGCCCTGAGGGATGTTGCAAAGCGACATTCAAAACACACATTTCAATATAATTGTCAAAATTTGGGACTTTCAAAGAGCAGGCCTTGGGGCTTATAATATGATATTTTTATTATAGTATTACCAAGTAGTTTACACCCACTGCTCCTGGTCCTACTGTGTATCCAGAGCATCATAAAGCATTCTAGAAAGAACAGCCCGTCAGATAGGTAGATTCAGCTTAACATCGCAAAACGTGCAGTTTTATCTTTGAAAATGGGACTAAATGTTAAAAGATTGGTTAACTTTGACTGTTTTGTTTAAAATAACTTAGAAGATTTTTCCAATTAATTTTATTTGAATAAATTTTAATTTCATTTCATGTTTCAATCTCCTATTGTCTAAGAGCAATGCAATTTGTAGGCTATTTTAATTCAGGACAATTCAGGCAGAACATAACATTCAAGAAAGATTACCATCATATTAGCACTCATTTGGATATGTGGTAGAAGATTATAGGCATATCTTTTTTGATATAACAGTTTCAAAAGGGGCATATGGAGATGTGTAAAACATAATGAAATATACCATTTACTGGGCCCCTGCTATGCTCCACATAGATTAAATGTCTCAGATGATTTAGGTAGGTTTAGATGTTATTTATTGTCTTCCCAACAACTTTACAAGATAGGTATTACAGTATCCATTTTACAGTTGAGGAATTTGAGACTGAAGAAGATGAAGTAATTTATACAAGGTTACACAATGTTACCCAAAGTTACACAAATCAGCATTGGCAAAGAAGTCACTGAGACCCTGGCCTGTCTTGCTGTATATATTTCTCTTATATTACACTCCTACTTGACCAGCTAGCCATGTTAGCTAAATCAGCCTTGGTGATTAATTGTTTGACACATCAAAAACAGATCAATCGCATACAAAAAGTTTTCACAACAGTCTTTTCTAACAATAGTGCAATTATATAATTTGACAGGGTAAAAAAGATTTGGTTAGGTCAAACTGGATGTAACCAGAAGATTCAAATTTTCTATTCCCACTGACTCAAGTACTGGTCATCATCCCTCACAAGGTATTGGGTTGTTGTTGTTAGGTATCCTCGAGTCGATTCCGACTTACAGTGACCTTATGTACAACAGAAGAAAACACTGCCTGGTGCTGCCCCATCCTTATAATCCTTGCTCTGCTTGAGCCCATTGTTGCAGCCACTGTGTCAATCCATCTTGCTGAGGGTTTTCCTCTTTTTCACTAACATAACTCGGGACATTTATGCAGCTGAACAATTGGTGGAGTCTAACATAGGGGTTTGTCAATGATTTCCAAAGCAAATACATGTGCCAGAGGACTAAGCTGCCCCTGCCTGGTAAAATGTTTGTTAGGAATCCTTGGAAGAACGTGCTGAAAAGCACCGGTAGGAAACATACCCCTAAAAAAATATTGCTTCTTCCCAACCTCACAGACTAAACATGAAGCTCTACCAAGCATGACGTCCTTCTCTAGGGACTGGTCCCTCCTGATAACATGACCAAAGTATGTCAGATGAAGTAGCACCATCCTTGCATCTAAGGAGCATCCTGGCTGTACTTCTTCCAAGACAGATTTGTTCGTTCTTCTGGCAGTCCATGTTATATTCAGTATTCTTTGCCGACATCATAATTCAAAGGCAACAATTCAGTCTTCCTTATTCATTGTCGAGGTTTCATGTGCATATGAGGCATTTGGAAACACCATGGCTTGGGTCAGGCCCACTTTAGTCCTTAAAGTGACATCTTCGCTTTTTAACACTTCAAAGAGATCTCTTGCAGCAGATTTGTCTAGTGCAATGCTTCCATGGGCGTTGATTGTGGATCCAAGCAAAATGAAATCCTCGACAACTTCAATTTCTTCTCTGTTTATCAGGATGTTGTTTATTGATCCAGTTGTGAGGATTTTTGCTTTACGTTGAGGTGTAATCCATATTGAAGACTGTGGTGTTTGATCTTCATCAATTGGTGCTTCTAGTTCTTTCCACTTTCAGTAAGCAAGGTTGTGTCATCTGCATATCAACTTTGTTAATGAGCCTTCCTCCAATCCTGATGCCCCATTCTTCTTCATATAGTCCAGTTTCTCGGACTATTTGCCCAGCATACAGATTGAGTAAGTATGGTGAAAGGAAACAACTCTGATGCCACTTTTCCTGATTTTAAACCACGCAGTATCCCCTTGCTCTGTTCGAACGACTGCCTCTTGGTCTAAGTACAGGTTCCTCATGAGCACAATTAAGTGTTCTGGAATTCCTATTCTTAGCAACATTATCCATAATTTGTTATGACTCACACAGTCAAATGCCTTTGCATAGTCGAAAAAAAATACAGTAAACATCCTTCTGTTATTTTCTGCTTTCAACTATGATCCATCTAACATCAGCAATGATATCCCTTGTTCCATGGCTTTTTCTGAATCTGGCTTGCATTTCTGGCAGTTCCCTGTCAATGTACTGTTGTAACTGCTTTTGAATGATCTTCAGCAAAATTTTACTTGTGTGTGATATTAATGATATTGTTTGATAATTTTGGCATTTTGTTAGATCACCTTTCTTTGGAATGAGCACAAATATAGATGTCTTCCAATCAGTTGGTCAGGTAGCTGTCTTCCAAATTTCTTGGCATAGAGGAGTAAGCACCTCCAGTTGTGCATTCATTTGTTGAAACATCTCAATTGGTATTTGGTCAATTCCTGGAGACTTGTTTTTTGTGAACACCTTCAGTGCAGCTTAGACTTCTTTTAATACCATCGGTTCTTGATCATATGCCACCTCCTAAAATGTTTAAATGTTCACTAATTATTTTTGGTACAGTGACTGTATGTATTCCTTCCATCTGCTTTTGATGGTTCCTGCATGGTTTAATGTTTTCCCAGTAGAATCCTTCAGCACTGCAACTCCAGTCTTCAATGTTTATTTTAGTTCTTTCAGTTTGGGAAATGCCAAGTGTGTTCTTCCCTTTTGGTTTTCTGTCTACAGGTCTTTGCATATTTCATTATAATACTTTACCTTTTCTTCCTTTGAAATCTCTGAAAATCCCTTTGAAATCTTCTGTTCAGCCCTTTGACTTCATCATTTCTTCCTTTGGTTTTAGCTACTCTAAGTTCAAGAGCAACTTTCAGAGTCTCTTCTGACATCCGTTTTGGTCTTTTCTTTCTTTCTTGTCTTTTTAATGATCTCTTGCTTTCTTCTTGTATGATGGCCTTGGTGTCATTCCACAACTCATCTGGTCTTTGATCACCAGTGTTCAATCCATCAAATCTATTCTTGAGATGGTCTCTAAAATCAGGTGGGATATACTCAAGGTCATCCTTTGGCTCTTGTGGACTTGTTCTAATTTTCTTTAACTTGAACTTTAACTTGATGATCTCTTCCACAGTTGGCCCCTGACCTTGTTCTGACTGATGATATTGAGCTTTTCCATTGTCTCTTTCCACAGATGTGGTCGATTTGATTCCTGTGTATTCCATCTGGTGAGGTCCACCTGTGTAGTCACTGTTTATGTTGTTGAAAACAGGTATTTGCAATGAAAAAATTATTGGTCTTGCAAAATTGTATCATGCAATCTCCAGAGTCCTTTGTATCACCAAGGCCATGTTTTCCAACTACTGATCCTTCTTCTTTGTTTCCATATTTTCCAACTACTGATCCTTCTTCTTTATTTCCAGCTTTTACATTCTAATCACCAGTTATTACCAATGCATCTTGACTGTATATTTGGTTTGCATACTTTACTGCAGAAGTTGGTAAAAATCTTCAATTTCTTCATCTTTGGCCTTAGTGATTGGTGCGTAAATTTGAAGAATAGGCATATGAAATGTTCTTCCTTGTAGGTGTATGGATATTATCACATCACTGACAGCACTGTACTTCAGGAAAGATCTTGAAATGTTCTTTTTGATGATGAATGCTCAACGCCATTTCTCTTCAATTTATCCTTCCCGGCAGGGTAGACTATATGATTGTCTAATTCAAAAAGCCAGTACCAGTCCATTTCAGCTCACTAATGCCTGGGATATCAATCTTTACGAGTTTCATTTCATTTTTGATGACTTCCAATTTTTGTAGATTCATACTTTGTACATTCCACATTCCAATTATTAATGGATGTTTGCAACTGGTTTCGTCCCATTTTGAGTCATTCCACACCAGCAAATGAAGGTTCCAAAAGCTCGACTCTATCCACGTCACTAATGTCAACTCTACTTTGAGAAGGCAGCTCTTCCCCAGTCGTGCTTTGAGTGCCTTTCAACCTGAGGGGCTCATCTTCCAGCACTTTATCAGACAATGTTCTGCTGCTATTCATGAAGTTTTCACTGGCCAGTTTTTTCAGAAGCAAACTGCCAGGTCCTTCTTTCTAGTCTGTCTCAGTCTGGAAGCTCCGCTGAAACCTGTCCACCATATGTGGTCCTGCTGATACTTGAAATACCAGTGGCAAAGCTTCCAGTATCACAGCAGCATGCAAGCCACCACAGTACGATAACTGAAAGACATGTGATGGAAGGTATTGGGTAGGCCTATTTAATTTAAGTAGTTGTTATATATAGGCCTAGAAGAACACTATATGACCACTCCAAAAGAACAAATGTCTCCATATAAAAATGCTTAGATATTTTTTAAGTTCTAATTCTCTAGAGCTATATTAAGTACTTTGATCTATATAATGTCCCCCTTAGCCAAAATGTTGTCCTTCTTTCCAATAAGTACACAAGAAAATATGGGAGTAGTAGTATTCAGGCTTCAAAATATTTAGACTTTATGTATAGCAATAAATGTAATAATTTAAGACCAAATAAAAAGTACTTCTTTTGATTTTATTTTCAATCATTCTAGTGTTAATAAATGCATGAGCACTTACTATGTGATAAACAGGGAATAAAACACGAATAAGACAGAGTCCCTGCACCCAAAAATCACACACTGAGGTGGTAATAATGCAAATAAATAAATATGAAATATTTGGATGAGACCTCTTAGAGATATGACAGGGTAATATAGGAATACAAAGGAGGGACATTTAAGAGGGGGATGGGAGAAGGGTTGATTAATACTTGCTGGGAGCTGCAACACCAGAGCTGGTAGTAAATGATGAGTGCCATAAAAATAAATAGTGGCAATCTCTCTGTCTCTCTCTAGCTTTCTCATACACATATAAGAAAATATAAGAGAACATTGTTATAATCTTGCATTTGTGGATGCCTATTATAAACAAGGAAACCCTGGTGGCATAGTGGTTAAGTGCTATGGCTGCTAACCAAAGGGTCAGCAGTTCGAATCTGCCAGGCGCTCCTTGGAAACTCTATGGGGCAGTTCTACTCTGTCCTACAGGGTCGCTATGAGTCGGAATTTACTTGATGGCACTGGGTTTGGTTTGGTTTTGATTTATTATAAACAAGACAGATATTTAAAAATACATAAAACATAATTGGTAGATTTAAATGCAGAAAGATATAAAATACTGTACACAAAAACACTAAGCACAAAAAATTCTGCAATACATAAACAAAGGATTGATATCCATAATATAGAAAGTGCAACTACAAGTCAATAATTGGGGGAAAAAAAACAAAAAAATGGACAAAGAATGTCATACAAAACAATTCAAAACTACAAATGGCTAATGAATATATGAAGCTACTATGAATTATTCTAATATGTTGATGAAGGCAAATTAAAACAATGAAATAATATATCCCTAACCCAAAAAATTCAGAGTTGACAGGTGTGAAGGGAAATGAACAGTCTCATACACTTTTGGTAGATGTCTTAGTCATCTGGTACTGCTATAAGAGAAATACCACAAGAGGATGGCTTTAACAAACAGAAATTTATTCTCTCCAAGTCTGGAAGGCTAGAAGTCCAAATTCAAGGTGCCAGCTCCAGGGGACTGCTTTTTTTCTCTGTCAACTCTGGAAGAAGGTCCTTGTCATCAATCTTCCCCAGCTGAGGAGTTTGTCAGTGCAGAGACCCTGGGTCCAAAGGAGGTGCTACTCCCTTGGCTCATTTCTTTGTTGTATTAGATCCTCCTGTCTCTCTGCTCACTTTACTCTCTTATATTTCAAAAGAGATTAACTCAAGACACAACCTAATCTTGTAGATTGAGTCCTGCCTCATTAATATAACTGCCACTAATCCTGCCTCATTAACATCATAGAGGAAGGATTTACACACACAGGAAATCACATCAGATGACAAAATGGTGGACAGTCACACACTATTGGGAATCACAGCCTAGCCAAGTTGACACATATTTCTGGGGGACACAATTCAATCTATAGCTGTAGGGGTGTAAATTACTGCCTTTTTAATAGAAAAGAAATTCAATTTATCAAGATGTCTAAAATATATCTACACTGACACGGATACTCCTGTTTTAGAAATCTAGCCTAGAAACTTACTGGCTCATAAATACAGAAAGTTTATAAGTATTCACTGGAGGATTACATATAATAGAGAAAAATAGGAAAAAGGCTTAAATGTCCATCAATGGAGATTATTAAATAACAATGTATTTATTTGTCAATTCCATACATTACTCAAAAATAACAAAGAAAATCTATAATTACTGATATTAAAAAAAAAATTCCAAGACATATTCAAAGGAAAAAGATAAATCATGGGAGAGGATTCTGGGAATATGGTGGCATAAACAGACCATCATTCCAACACTCCCCCACAAATACAACAAGAAATACAACAAGGAAATAGTGCTCAATCTTGAGAGACTCTGAATTGGGGAGCAGAGGAAAGCAGCAGGGAACTGTAGACAGGCAAGAATCAATCAATCAAGGAGTCAAATACAATGGGAAAATCACTTGTCTCGCCATCCCTTCACCACCCCCAGCCATGTAGGACATCGGCTGCTGTGAACAAAACAGCCTGATTCCCTAACCACCACACCCCCTGCCTGTACAAAAAAGACAGAACCCCAAGCTTCTATTCTAAAATCAACAAGGCAGAACTTCCTGGAGGTCTGTTTGGAGCATGACAATCTCTCCCTAACCCAGTAATTGTTGGCTGCTGGACAGATAGGAACTCCTATAGAAGTTTCCCTATAGTGGAGCCAAGAGGCAGCTCACCCAAGTGGAGACTGCTCCCCCAAACTCCACAGGGCCACTTCAACTCTGAAATCAATAAGACAGATATCTCAGAGGTCCTTCTGGGGAGTGCCAGCCCTGCCTTCTCCTGAAATGAAGGAAAGTCAGCCTGTGCTTTCCCTGAATGCCAGCTCAGAAATAAGCAGCTTTCACAGAGGGCAGCACCCAGCCCAGAAGGAAGCTTGCTGTGTGTGGGTTTTCTGACTGAAAACATGGTTGCAGAAACAGGGAAAGAAAGGGAGTAACAACCAGAGAGAGAAAGACAGAGAGAGAGAGAGACAGACAGAAGACTATGCCCCCTGGTGGACAGATTGATTAAAAAACTAAACCAAACCAGGCCTGTTACCATCAAATTGATTCTGACTGCGTGATATATTGCCTGAGTGGCAATGCCTGCTGGTGTACAGGCTGACCACAGGGTGTCCTCTGGTGCTTTTGGAAGACACTGAAAGTTGAAAATTGAAATCTAGAACTTTCAAATCTTAATTAAACCAGGGAGGAAGAAGGAGCCGCCACAGGAAAGTGAAGGCTGAAGGCCTGCCTATGAGTATTTTGCAGAAAGTAGTGCAGGTAAAAACAGCAAATACTGGGGAGAACTGAGAAAGTTAAAATCCTTGAAAATTCCAATACCCCAACAAAAATCATAAGACATGCAAAGAAAGGAGAAATGATGCCTCATCCAAATGAACATGACAAAGGACATGAAAGTGTATCCATGGAAGACCAAATAATGGGAAAAAAAAAAGGAAGACTATAATAAAACAATGTTAAATATAATTAAAGACTTCAGGGAAAACACAAAGAGGTAAAAGAAATAAGGAAAACAATACAAGAACAAAATGAGGATCTAAAGAAAGAGATACCGCAACTGAAAGGGAGGATAACTAAAACAAGAAGTACAATATAAGGACTTACCAACAGACTTAATCAAGCACAAGAAAGAATCAGCAAATCAGAACATAAGATAGTAAAAACTGCAGAGGCTGAAGAGCAATAAGAACAGAGGCTCAAGAAGGCTGAGCACAGTTTGATGAAATTATAGGAAGATAAGAAGAGACCTAATATATCCATCATGGAAATTCCAGAAGGAGATGAGAGAGAGAAAAGGACAGAAAGAATATTTGAAGAAATAATGATGGAAAGTTTCTCCAATCTGATGGAGGACATGAATGTACAAATCCAAGAAGTTCAAAGAACCCCATGCAAGATATACCCAAAGAGATCCACCACACCAAGACACATCATAGTTAGGCTCTCAAAAAGTAAAGATAAAGAGAGAATCCTAAAAGCAGTGAGAGAGAAGCCAACAGTTATATACAAAGGATCCCCAGTAAGATTAAATGCTGATTTCTCTTCAGAAACATTGGAGGCCAGAAGGCAATGGAATGATATATTTAAAGTGTTAAAAAAAAAAAAAAAAAAAAAACTGTCAACCAAGAATGCTATACCCAGTGAAACTGTCCTTCAAAATGAGGGAGAAATTAAAACACTCCCACACAAATAGAAGCTGAGAGAGTTCATATCCACCAGACTAGCACTACAAAGAATACTAGTGGAAGTTCTGCAGATGGAAAGAAAAACAAATAGAAAGTAATTGAAAGCTATACATAAAAAGAAAGATGACTAATAAAGGGAACTGCATGAACAAGCATAAGGACTAGTAATAAAGTACTCATTCTTGATAATTCTAATTGTTCGATCCTTCATTTTTTTTAATAACAAATATATAAAAAGCCAGGCTAAAATTGCTGCGGGGCACATGAAATATAAATATATGATTAGTGATAACAACAACAAAAAAAGGGGGAGAAAAATGGGGGTATACGACTTCTTGTATGTAAGTGAAGTTAAGTTGGAACCAACTTACCCAAGGATGTTATAAATACAAGTTAGAAGTAGTATTCATGGTAACTGCTAAAATCTAAAAATCTAAAGAACATACACAAAAGGAAAGGAGAAAGGAACCATAATGGCCCACGACAATAAACCAACAAAACACAAAAGCAAGCAGTAGTAAATGATGAAGACAAAGAAGGTTTAAGACACACACACACAACAAATAAGAAAATGGCAGAAGTAAGTCACTTCTTATCAGTAATTACAGTGAATGCAAATGGATTAAATGCTCCAATCAAAAGGCAGAGAGTGGCAGAATGGATTAAAAAACATGACCCAACTATATGCTGTTTACAAGAGAGACATTAGACAGAAGGACATAAAATGTAGGTTGAAAGTGAAAAGATGGGGGAAAAAATATCTCAGGCAAATAATAACCAAAAGAGAACTGGTATGATAGTTTTAATAACAAAGTAGACTTTAAGACAAGATCTGCTAAAAGAGATAAAAATGCACATAATATAGTGATAAAAGGATCAATTCATCAAGAAGATTCAACAATAATCAATATATATGTGTGCAACACTGGAGCACCTAAATATATAAAGCAAACACTGATAGAACTGAAGGAGGAAATAAATAGGACTACAATAATAGTTGAAGACTTCAATACACCATTTTCAATATTGGATTAAACATCTAGAAAGAAGATCAGCAAAGAAACAGAGGACCTGAATGACACTTTAAGCCAACTACACTTAACAGACATATATAGAGCACTCCATCCAACAACAACACAATATATATTCTACTCCAGTGCACATGGGTCATTCTCCAGGATAGGCCACATGTTAGGTCACAAAGCAAGTCCCAATAAATTTAAAAAGAGTGAAATCATACAAAGGATTTTCTCTTACCACAGCAGAGTGAAGATAGGAAAAAATAACAACAACAACAAAAGAAAAAACTGGAAAATATACAAACATGTGGAAATTAAACAACACACTATTAAACTACCAATGAGCCAAGGAAGAAATCAAAAGAGAAATCAAAAATTGCTTAGAGTCAAATGAAAATGAAAGCATAGCACACCAAAGCTTATAGGATTCGCAAAAGCAGTACTCAGAGGGAGAATTACAGCAATAAATGCCTCCACGAAAAAAGAAGAAAAATCTCAAATGAATAGCCTAACTCAACGACTCCAGGAACTAGAAAGAGAAGATCAAGCGAAGCCTAATGCTATCAGAAGAAAGGAAATGATCAAAAGCAGAAATAAATAAAATCAAGAACAGAAAAACAAGAGAATCAATAAAATCAGAAGTTGGTTCTTTGAAAAGATTAGTAAAATTGACAAACCTTTAGCTAGATTGACAAAGAAAAAGAGAAAAGAAAGAAATAGCCAAAATAAAAAATGAAAAAGGGATATTACAACTGACCCAATAGAAATAAAGAGAATTATGATAGGCTATTTATGAACAACTGTACATCAAAAAACTGGATAACCTAGATGAAATGGACAAATTCTCCAAAGTACACAACCTACCCAAACTGAGTCAAGAGGAAATGGAAAATCTCAAGAGACTCATAACAAGTGAAAAGATTGAATCAGTGATCAAAAACTGCCAACGAAAAAAAAGTCCTGGATCAGATGGCTTCACTGGGGAATTCTACCAAACATTTACAGAGAAATTTATACCAATACTGTTTAAACTCTTCCAAAAGATAGAGAAGGAAGAAATACTCCCTAATTTATTCTAGGAAGCAAACACAACCTTAACACCAAAGCCAAAGGCACGACAAGAAAACAAAACTTTAAGCCAATTTCTCTTATGCATATAGATTCAAAAATTCTCAACAAAATACTAGAGAACAGAATCCAACAGCATATTAAAAGTCAAACACCATGACCAAGTGGAATTTATTCCAGGAATGCAAGGATGGCTCAACATTAGAAAATCAATCAATGTAATACACCACATCAATAGAACAGTAACAATAAAAGAATCACATGATCATCTCTGTGGATGCAAAAAAAAAAACAAACCATTTGATAAAATCCAACACCCATTCTTAATGAGAACCCTAAAGGAGACTGGAATAGAAGCAATATTCCTCAATATGATTCCAGGCATATATGAAAAGCCAACACCCAACATTACACTTAATGGAGAAAGACTGAGAGCATTCCCCTTGAAATCGGGAACAAGAAAAAGGAGCCTGCTCTCACCACTTCTATTCAATATACCTACTCCTCACTTACTATCTTGTTATCCGACATTTTGCATTTATGACAATAGAAAAAATCTACTATCTGACTACTTTGTGCATTAACAAGACAGTGGGCATGGTGGCAAAGGCTGGGGAGCACCCCCTCCCTCAAGGAGGGTCTCACTGCAGACTCCAGGAAGCTGGGCTACTTTGCCCCACAGCTTCTGCTCTTCCCTGCTGGCAGGGCCATGGTATCCAGCTGCTGTGTGGGGCCAGCCTCCTCTATGGCCATGGCCTCTGGATGGGTGCTCAGGCAGCATCAAGCCAGCAGGCATCTTTCTGGGTTCCCAGATCCTACGCAGCCTTAGGCCCTGCAGCTCAAAACTGCTGTAGGGTGGGAAGGGAGGAAGGAAAGAGGCATCAGAGAGAGCGTTTAGAAATGTGTGCGGGTTTAATAACATCCTAAAGTGGGCCAAACTTGGCCTGAAACCTCTGCCTCAGTGGGGCCGGGTACGTGGATAGGCTCTCAGCACCTTCACAGGAAGCCCTGAGCCTTGGTGACTCGCCAGGCCTGGGTCTCAGAGCAGGCTTCAGGATGGTGAATACAGGGCTTGCAGGGGTAGGAGTAGAGCCTCGGAGGTGGCACTGCGAGGGAAGCTCTGACCTAGCACAGGAGGAAGGTAAAGTGCTTAAGCCGTGGGCCCTGCAGTCAAACAATCTGGCTTTATCCAGCTTAATCTCCTCCAAGCCTCCTTATAATAATCTTAAGTGGACTCACCACATCAATAAATCTCAGCTGTTACTATTTCTATAATCGTATTTTCTAAATTAAAAAAAAAAAAATAGACAAACGGATAGTCTGAAAACAGAAAAAAAATTCCTCCATTTCACATAATTCTGATTTTGGCATAATGACCTGATCTTTGGAATGTCAATAAGTGAGGAGTGAATACATTGTATTAGAAATCCTAGCCAGAGCAATAAGAAAAGAAAAAGAAATAAAAGGTATCCATATTGGAATAGAAGAAATAACTTAATCTCTATTCACAGAGGTCATGATCCCATATATAAAAAATACCAGAGTCTGCAAGAAAACTTCCGGAGCTAATAATGGAATTTAACAAAGTTGTAGGGTACAAGGTCGACAAATAAAAACGAGTTCAGTTTCTATACACCAGCAATGAGACATGGCAAAGGGAAATTAAGGAAACAATTCCATTCATAATAACATCCAAGAGAATAAAATACCTAGGAATAAATCTAACCAGGGACATGAAGGACTTATAAATGAAAATTACAAAACACTGGTAAAGACATTAAAGATTTTAATAAATGGAAAGATATTTCATGTATGATGGTAAGGTTGTGTGTCACCTTGGCCGAGCCACGATTCTCAGTATTTTGGAAGTCATGTGATGTGGTCACTTCCTTGTTGAGATTTGATATGTGATCACACGCATGACGGAATCTGCTGTGAGTAGCCAGTCGATTCAAAGGGAGTTTTCTTGGGTGTGTGACCTGCAGCAAGTGTAGGAGGACATTCTGGCAGCAGTCGGGAGCTTTTGCTCATTCTAGATCCTGCAGCTGGCTCCTATTCATCTGGCCTCCAGCTCTTGGGACTTGAGCTAGCAGCTTGCCTGTGGTCTTGCCTGCTGATGTTGGGATTCGTCAGTCTTCACAGCCTGTGAGCAAGAGCCTTCTTCCCCAACCTGCCAATCTTGTATTCACCAGCCCCTGTAGCTACGTGAGTCAGGAGAAGCCTCCATCCTGACCCATGGACTTGGGATGTCACAGCCCCTACAACCACATGTGCCATTTCCTTGATATAAATCTCTCTATATATATTTACACACTTTACTGGTTTTGCTTCTTTAGAGAACCCAGCCTAAGACATTTGGTACCGAGAGTGGTTCTAGAGAAACAAAATTGTAAGGATGAATTTTCTAAATTAGTTTTCAGGTGTGGTTAATCTTAAAGATGTTGATGACTCTGCTTCCAGTACCAAAAAGGGAACTGCTAATCCATGGTGTGAGGTGGCAATTCAAATACACAAAATATCACCACCAATTGATCAGGTATTGGTGAAAGGTGAGGCTCTGGGTGACTGCATGTATGATTCCTTTCTACAATTTTGTCATAGGGAGAAGTAGAAGGAAGCTGGTTGGTTGGTCCTACTTTCACTAGACAAACTGGTGAAAGAAAGAGATGAGCTCAGGGCTTCAGAGTCAAAGCTCAAGCACCAGATAAATGACCTCAAAGTTTCCACTTTTGCCCTGAAAGAAAGCTTTATTTCTTGTAGAAACAGAACTGATATTGCCAAAAACTAAAGCCAGAATCTTATTGTAAGAGTGGCTGAGTTACACTACCAACTCAAGTGTCAGCCTTAAGAGGTGTCTGAAGTTAAAGTAAGGGCATTGATTGGGAAGAAATGGGATTCTGAAACCTGGGATGGGGACATACAGGCAAATAATCAGGAAGCTGGAAACACTGAGCCTCTAAATTCCATTGAATCAGTCTTACCAACAGAACCATTAGCTCCTCCACTCCCATCTAATGAGATTAACTCAGGTGCATCTAAAGCAGGTGCCTGGGACATCACCTGAGGCAGATGCTTTACAAGACAATGCTGAATGTTCTCAAAACATTTCCCCACCGATTTTGGCTTCTAGACCTATAACTAAAGTCCCAGTGAGCCCCTAAAGGTTAAATACAAAGTATAACCCAGGAGGAGGTACACTACAGTCCAAAACAACTCCTTGACTTTTCTAATATGTACAAACAGAAACCTGGGGAATATGTGTGGGAGTGGCTATTAAGGGTGTGGGATAATGGTGCAAGGAACACAAAGATGAATCAGTCTGGGTTTACTGATATGGGCCAACTAAGCACAGATTCTTCATTCAATGTTTCAGCTCAGGAAGTTAGGAAAGGATCTAATAGTTTATTTGGTTGAGTTGCTGAAGCATGGATTACATGGTGGCCTACACTAAATCAAGTTGAAGAGCCAGACCTGCCCTGGTATACTGTAGAAGAAGGTATCCAAAGGCTTAGGGAAACTGGCATGCTGGAGTGGATTCATCAGAGGTTAGACCAACAGACCCACACATGGAGTACCCAGAGAACACATATTTAACCACAATGGTGAAGAACAAATTTGTGAAGGGAGCCCCAGAATCCTTGAAGACTGCTGTGATTGCTATTTTATGTAAGTCAGATTTGACAGTGGGAACTGCCCTAACTGAATTAAGACACCTAACTACAATAGGAAACCCTGGTTGCATAGTGGTTAAGTGATATGGCTGCTAACCAAAATGTCAGCAGTTCAAATCCACCACACACTCCTTGGAAACCCTGTGGGGCAGTTCTACTTTGTCCTAAAGGGTTGCTATGAGTAATAATTGACTCAAAGGCAGTGGGTTTTTAACTACAGTGGGACTGATTGGAGCCCGTGGTGGTAACGGTCAAGCGGCGGCACTCAGTCGAGAGAAAGTAGGCGTGGTTACCGCAATGGACAGCAGAGTCAAAGCATTAATCAGAATATTCTGACTCGTATGGACTTACGGTGTTGGCTACTTAGTCATGGCATACCTAGGAGTGAAACAGATAGGAAATCTACTAAATATTTATGTGATCTGTACAAATAGTTGAATTCTAGGTCAAGTAAACAGCAGTCTAACTCAAATTGCTAGAATAGAGAGTCACGGCCCCTCAATCAATTCCCAGACCACTTGATTGAAGGGGAGGCTGGGTCCCCTTGAGGAAGGACTCCAGTATGCTGCCAAAAGCTTATACTGTTAATCTTTCTCCCAGCTTTCCCTCAAGGAATCTATGGCCTTTCATGAAAGTGACTGTTCACTGGGGAAAAGGAAATAATCAGACTTTTCGGGGATAGCTGGGTACTGGCTCTGAACTGACACTAATTCCAGAAGACCCAAAATGTCTCTGTAGCCCACCAGTCAGAGTGGGGTCATATGGAGGTCAGGTTATTAATGGAGTCTTGGCTCATGTCCATCTCACAGTGGGTCCAGTTGGCCTGCAAACCCATTCTGTAGTGATTTCCCCAGTTCCAGAATGCATAATTGGAATATACTCAGCAACTGGTAGAACCCCCACATTGGATCCTTGACAAATACAGTAAGGGCTATTATGGTAGGAAAAGCCAAGTCGAAGACATTAGAACTGCCCCCACCTAGGAAAATAGTAAACTAAAACCCACCATCAAGGACTTGAAGGATGCAGGGGTGGTGATTCCCACCACATCCCCATTCGACTCACCTATTTGGCCAGTGCAAAGAACAGATGAATCTTGGAGAATGACAGTAGATTATTGAAAGTCTAACCAGGTGGTGACTCCAATTGCAGCTGCTGTTCCAGATGTAGTCTTATTGCTTGAGAAAATGAATACATCTCCTGGTATGTTGCTAGTGATGTGGCTAAGGCCTTTTTATCCATACCTGTTTTTGAAGGTTCATCAGGAACAGTTTGTCTTTAGCTGGCAAGGCCAGCAATACACCTTCAGTTGCCTGCCTCAATATACACCAACTCTCTAGCCCTATTTCATAATTTAGTCTTCAGGGACCTTGATCACCTTTCCCTTCCACAAGACAGCACACTGGTCCATTACACTGATGACATTATGTTGATTGGACGTAGTAAGGAAGAAGTGTCAATGACTCTGGGTATACTGGTAAACATTTGCATGTTAGAGTGTGGAAAATTAATCCAACTAAAATTTAGGCACCTTCCACCTCAGTGAAATTTCTACCGGTCCAGTGGTGTGGAGCATGTTGAGATATTCCCTCTAAAATGAAGGAAAAGTTATTGCATCTAGCTTCTCCCACAACTAAAAAGGAGACACAACATCTGGTGGGCCTCTTTGGATTTTGGAGGCAGCATATTCTTCATTTGGGTGTGCTACTCTGGCCTACTTATCAAGTGACTCGAAAAGCTGCTAGTTTTGTTTGGGGCCCAGAACAATAGAAGGCTCTGCAACAGGTTCAGGCTGCTGTGCAAGCTGCTGTGCCACTTGGGCCATGTGATCCAGCTGATCCAATGGTGTTTGAACTGTCCATGGCAGATAGGGACGCTGTTTGGAGTCTTTGACATGTCGCTATAGGTGAATCACAGCACAGACCCTTAGGATTTTGGAACAAAGCCCTACCAACCTCTGCAGATAACTACTCTTCTTCTGAGAAACAGCTTTTGGTCTGTTATTGGGCCTTAGTAGAGACCAAACTCTTAACCATGGGACACCAAGACGCCATGTGGTGTGGACCTCCCATCATGAACTGGATGTTGTCTGACCCACAGAGTCATAAAGTTGGATATGCAGAGCAGCACTCCATCATTAAATGGAAATGGTATATACGAGATCGGACCCAAGCAGGACCTGAGGGCACAAGTAAGTTGTACGAGGAAGTGGCCTAAATGCCCATGGTCTCCACTTCTGTCACATTACCTTCCCTCTCCCAGTCTCCACTTACAACCTCATGGAGAGTTCCTTATGACCAGTTGACTGAAGAAGACAAAACTCTTGCCTAGTTTACAGATGGTTCTGTGCAATATACAGGCACCAGTCAAAAACTGACAGCTGCAACACTACAGCACCCATCTGGGACCTCCCTGAAGGACAGTGGTGAAGGGAAATCCTCCCAATGGGCAGAACTTGGAGCAGTGCACCTGGTTGTTCACTTTGCTTGGAAGGAGAAATGGCCAGATCTGCGATTGTATACTGATTCATGGGATGTGGCCAATGGTTTTGCTGGATGGTGAGGGACTTGGAAGGAACATGATTGGAAAACTAGAGACAAGGATTTATGGGAAAGAGGTATATGGACAGGCTTCTCTGAATGGGCCAAAGAAGTGAAGATATTTGTGTCTCATGTGAATGCTCAGCAAAGAGTGACCTCAGCAGAGGAGGATTTTAATAGTCAAGTGGATAGGATGATGCGTTCTGTGGAAACCACTCATCCTCTTTCCCCAGCTACTCCCATCATTGCTCAGTGGGCTCATGAACAAAGCAGCAGGGTGGCAGGGATGGAGGTTATGCATGGGCTCAACAACATGGACTGCCACTCACCAAAGCCAACTTGGCTACAGCCACTGTTGAGTGACCAATCTGCCAGCAGCAGAGACCAACACTGAGTCCCTAACATGGCACCATCCCTCGAGATGATCAGCCAGCAACCTGGTGGCAAGTTAGTTACATTGGACCACTTCAGTCATGGAAAGGGCAGTGTTTTGTTCTTACTGGAATAGACACTTACTCTGGATATGGATTTGCCTTTCCTGCATATAATGCTTCTTCCAAAACTATTATCCGTAGACTTACAGAACACCTTATCCACTGTCATGGTATCCCACACAGCCTTGCCTTGGATCAAGGAATTCACTTCACTGCCAACGAAGTATGGCAGTGGGCCCATGCTCATTTAATTTACTGGTCTTACCATGTTCTCAATCATCCTGAAGCAACTGACTTGATAGAATGATGGAATGGTCTCCTAAAGATACAATTACAATGCCATCTAGATGGCAATACCTTTCAGGGTTCGGGCAATGTTCTCCAGGAGGCTGTATATGCTCTAAACCAGCATCCAATGTATGGTGCTCTTTCTCCCATAGCCAGGATTCATGGGTTCAGGAATCAAGGGGTGGAAATGGGAGTGGCACCACTCACTATTACCCTAGTGACTCACTTGGAAGACTTTTTCTGTCCCTGTGACCTTATGGTCTGCAGATCTAGAGGTTTTAGTTCCAGAGGGAGGAATGTTCCCACCTGGAGATACATCACTGATTCCATTGAACTGGAAACTAAGAATGCCACCTGGCCACTTTGAGCTCCTTAATCCTCTGGATTCAACAGAGAAAGAAGGGAGTTACCATACTGGCTGGTGTGATTGATCCTGATTACCAAGGGGAAACTGGATTGATATTACATAATGGAGGTAAAGAAGAGTATATCTGGAATGTCGGTGATCCCTAGGGCATTTCTTCATACTACTATGCCCTGTGATTCAAGCCAATGGAAAACTATAGCAACCTAATTCTGACATGACTACTAATGGGCCAGACCCTCAGGAGTGAAGGTTTGTGTCACCCCACCAGGCAAAGAACCACGACCTGCTAAGGCACCTTCTGAGGGCAAAGAGAATATGGAATGCGTGGTGGAAGAAGGTAGTTTTATATACCAGTTACAGCTACATGATCAGTTGCAGAAATAAGGTCTGTAATTGTCATGAGTATTTCTGCTTTGTATATGTATATCAAATTTTTTGTTTTCTTCACTTATAAAAAATAAGATGCAAACAGGGTTAGTGCATTTTCGGTTGTATGTGTGTCCATTGTATGATGTTGGGTCCAACTATAACTTTATAATTGTATTTATTCAGATATTATGTATGGTTTAAGGAGATATGTACAGGTGCCAGGCTGACAAGTAGTAGACTATGATGTGTGTCAACTTGGCTGGGCCATGGTTCTCACAGTTTTGGCAGTCGTGTGATGTCGTAGTCACTTCCCTGTTGAGATTTGATATGTGATCACCCCTATGATGTGATCTGCTGTGAGAGGCCAATCGGTTGAAGGGGAGTTTCCTTGGGCATGTGGCCTACATCCAGTGTGGGTAGACGTTCTGGCAGGGTTCGGGGGCTTTTGTTCATTCTGGGTTCTGCAGCTGGCTCCTGTTCATCTGACCTGCCGATCTGGTGTTTGTCAGCCCCTGCAGCTATGTGAATCAGGAGAAACCTCTATCCTGACCCTCGGACTTGGGATGTTACAGCCGCTAAAACCATGTGAGACATTTCCTTGATATAAATCTACATATATTTATATGCTTTCTGGTTTTGCTTCTTTAGAGTACCCAGTCTAAGACACCATATTCATGGATTGGAAAATTTAGTATCTTTAAGATGTCAATAATACCCAAAGCAATCTATAGTTTCAACACAATCCCATAAAAATTCCATCAGCTTTCTCTACAGAAATGGGCAAATTAATTCTCAACTTTATACGGAATGATAAGAGGCCTCTAATAGCTAAAGCAATGTTGAAAGAGAAGAACAAAGTAGGGGAACTCACACTTCCTGATTTCAAAACATACTATATAGCTATAATAATAAAAATAGCTTGGAACTGGTATAACAATAGACCCACAGACCCACGGAATAGAATTAAGAATCCAGAAATAAAACCATACATCTAAGGTCAACTGATTTTTGACAAGAGTGCCAGGTCTATTTGATAGGGAAAGAAGAATAAATGATATTGGGAAAATCGGATTTCCACATGCAGAAAAAAGAAACAGAATCCATGCCTTACAACCTACTCAAAAACAAATTAAAAATGAATTAAGAACCTAAACGTGCAAACTAAAAACATAAAATTTTTAGAAGAAAATATAGGGACAATGCTGTCGGGCCTAGGTTTTAACAATGGATTATCTAGTATAATTATAAAAGCACAAACAGCAAAAGACAAAACAAATAAATATGACCTCATAAAAACTCAAAACTTTTGTTCATCAAAAGGCTTTACCAAAAAAGTGAAAAGACAAGCTACTGAGTGGGAAGAATATCTTTGGAAACCGTAAGTACGATAAAAATCTAATAGCCAATACATATATAAAACTATGAAAATGTAACAACAAAAACACAAATAACCCAATCTTAAAATGAGCAAAGGACTTGAATAGACATTTCACCAAAGAGGACATTCAAATGGCCAACAAACACAGGAAAACATGCTCAGTGTCATTAGCCATCAGAGAGATAGAAATCAAAACAACAGTGAGATACCATTTCACTCCCAGTAGGATCACAACAGGGTTTCTGTGAGTCAGAATTGACTGACAACTGGTTTGTTTTTGGTTTTAGAATGGCTAATCTACAACAAGGAGTCCTGGTGGTGTAGTGGTTAAGAGCTTGGCTGCTAACCAAAAGCTGGCAGTTCGAAACCACCAGCTGCTCCTTGGAAACTCCACGGGGGCAGTTCTAGTCTGTCCCATAGGGTTGCTATGAGTCAGAATTGACTTGATGGCAATGGGTTCAGGTTTAATGGGCTGCAAAAGACATCTTTAAAATGTTATAAAGCAAAGATGTCACTTTGAGGACTAAAGTACACCTGACCCAAGCCATGGTGTTTTCAATTGCCTCACATGCATGCCAAAGCTGGACAATGAATAAGGAAGACCGAAGAAGATTTGTTGCATTTAAACTACAGTGTTGGGCAGATGAATGGATAAACTAACTGTGGTACATACACACAATGGAGTATTATACAACGATAAAGAACAACGATCAATCTGTGAAGCATCTCATAACATGTGAATCTGGAGGGCATTATGCTGAGTGAAATAAGTCAATCACAAAAGGGCAAATATTATATGAGACCACTACTGTAAAAACTCATGAAAATGTTTATACGCAAAAAGAAACAATCTTTGATGGTTATGAGGAAGAGTGCGGATGGGAAAACACTAAATAGAAAATAGGTAAGTGGTAACTTTGGTGAAGGGAAAGACAGTACACAATACCGGGGAAGCCAGCATGACTTGTACTAGGCAAGGTTATGGAAGCTCCATAGACATATCCAAATTCCCTTAGGGACCAAATTGCTAGGCTGAGGGCTGAGGGGACCACGGTCTCGAGGAACATCTAGCTTAACTGGCATAACTTAGTTTATAAAGAAAATGTTCTACATTCTACTTTGGTGAGTAAAGTCTGGGGTCTTAAAAGCCTGTGAGCAGTCGTCTAGGATACTCTACTGGTCTCACCCCTTCGGGAGCAAGGAAGAATGAAGAAAACTAAAGATACAAAAAAAAGATTAGTCCAAAGGACTAATGGAGCACACCTACCATGGCCTCCACCAGACTAAGCCCAGTAAAACTAGATGGTGCCCGCCTACCACCGATTGCTCTGAAAGGGATCACAATACAGGGTCACGGAAAGAGCTAGAGAAAAATGTAGTACAAAATTCAAACTGCAAAAGAAACACCAGACTTGCTGTCCTGAAAGAGACTGGAAAAACTCTGAGAGTATGGCCCCTGGACACCCTTTCAGCTCAGTAATGAAGTCACTCCTGAGGTTCACCCTTCAGCTAAAGATCGGTCAGGCCCATAAAACAAGACTAAAGGGGGCACATCAGCCCAGGGGCAAGGACGAGAAGGCAGGAGGCGACAGGAAAGCTGGTAATAGGGAACCCAAAGTTGAGAAGGGAGAGTGTTGACATGTCGTGGGGTTGTTAACCAATGTCATAAAACAATATGTGTACTATTTAATGAGAAACTAGTTTGTTCTATAAACCTTCATCTAAAGTACAATAAAAAAATAAATAAATTATGGTGTTAGAGAAGATTATTGAATATAACATGGACTTCCAGAAGAACAAACAAATCTGTCTTGGAAGAAGTATAGCCAGAATGCTGCTTAGAAGCAAGGATGGAAAGACTTCATCTTATGTACTTTGGGCATGTTATCAGGAGGGACCAGTCCCTGGAGGAGGACATGATGATTTGTAAAGTAGAGGATCAGCAGAAAAAAATGAAGACGCTCAATGAGATGGAATGACACAGTAGCTACAATGTGCTCGAACATAGCAACGATTGTGAGGATGGCCCAGAACCAACCAGTGTTTTGTTTTGTTGTACATAGAGCTGCTATGAGTTGGAACTGACTGAATAGTAACTGACAACAATAGTATGGCTAAGATTTTTTTAAAAAAAGAAAATATCAAATGTTGGCAAGGGTATGTGGGAACATTGGAATTCTTATGGTATAGATGTTGTACAAAGTAGTGTGGTGGTTTCTCAAAAAACTACGAATACAACTACCACAGGATCTAGCAACTTCACTCCTAGGTGTGTACCCAAAAGACTTGAAAGCAGACACTCAAATAGAGACTTTTACACCAATGTTCATTGCAGCATTATTCACAATAACCAAAAGGTGAGCCAACTTAAATGTCCTTGGCTAGATGAATGGATAAACAAAATGTGGTACATATGTACAATGGAATACTACTCGATCAGTAGAAATGAAATCTTGATACATGCTACGGTACGGATGGAGCTTGAAGACACTATGCTGAGTGAAATATGTCAATCACAAAAGGACAAATATAGTATTGACTTCACTTATACAAAAAGGCAAGAAAAGGCAAATGAATCCAGACTAAGGTTTATTAGTGTCTACCAGGGGTGGGAGGGAGGAGCGAAGGGGGTGTTTTGGTAATAGAGTACTGAATTTCAGTTTGTGGTGATGGAAAAATTGCATAGATTCCAGATAGGGTTGCACAGCTGCTTATTCTAAGTGTTATCAATGAGTTGTATAGTCGTAAAGAGTTGAATTGGCAAAAGTTGTGTGATAGATATAATTACAACAATAACAAAAGAGCAGCTGCAGCAGTTGCTTATGTACAACCAAACACTTCACAGAATTTGGTTCCTTGTTTTGGAGGTTTGGAGTCCTGGTGGTGGTATAGTTAAGTGTTCAGTCGCTAACCAAAAGGTCAGCAGTTTGAATCTACCAGCTGCTTCTTGGAAATCCTATGGGGCAGTTCTACACTGCCTTATAGGGTTGCTATAAATCAGAATTGACTCTATGGCAATGGGTTTGGGTTTTTTATTTTTATTATTTTTTTTTAATTTTTGGAGGTTTAGGTCATGGTTTCAAGGGGTATCCCAGTTAACCGGCCTAATAATGTGTTAACCTGTTGCCGTCGAGTGGATTCCGACTCAGAGCGACCCTATAGATTTGCCCTAAAATAATTATGTAAATTAAAATTTGTAACCCTAAGATTTTGAAGCAAATTCAAAACTCCCAATATACTTTCAGCACCTAGTCATATTTAAAGCCACAAGGAAGTGCAAAAATACATTAAAAAGGGTGATGACTATTTTTGTTGATTCTTCAAAACGTAAAATTCATTCTTATTATCATAAATAATGAGTAGTGAAGAATAATTAACATCCTCTGAGAAAATATTAAAGTATACATATAAAATTTAAGATATCTTTTGGAGCTTTTGCAGGAAAATGGAATAAAACACAGGCTATGTAGAAAGCAGTATTTCTGTTATTTTTTTTCTTTTATTTTACCACTCACCAAAATAAGCAAAAAAGTAAAATTCAATAACATAAATTTGAACTTTCCCTATTCCACACTTTTTAACATTAAAAAAATTATGTAATGAAAAACTATTCTCATTCAATTAGAAATCACAGGAGAAAATCTGTCTGCCAAGGGGACTCAGGTGAAACAACAAATGGCGATGAGCAGATGTGGGAGCCTGGATAAGACAAAACCAAAGTGCCCCTTTGTTGTGCATTAAGCTTATTGGAGTTTTAGGTACGGGCTGCAAGCATTTCCTTTAAGGATTCCATTCACCAATCTCTCCAAGGCAAAGGTGTAAGATGTTGGGAAGGGATGTTAGTGGAGGATGAGTTAGGCTGTCTATTCCTTACTGGCATAGACATTTCTGTAGCTTTATTCAGTGAGAGATTTTCTTTAAAAAGTACTTTAAAAAAAATTAGAATTCGATTGTCATTGCAAGCTTAAGAGTAAAGAGTTTGAGTTTTTACTTACACGACTTTTAACCATTAATACCTCGGTTTATTAAGTGTTCTGGAATTCCCATTCTTTGTATTGAGTTGGGTACCCAAAATATGTGCTGGATTCCTTGTGGGTGTAATTCAGCTTAGAAATAGAGTTTTCCATGTTAACGAGGCCATATCTGTGCAGGGTGTGTCCTAACCCACCTGAGTTATAAGGAGCAGATACAGATACAGGGATAAGCACAAACAAGGAAAGATAGATGCCCTGTGAGAACTGCCAAGGAGCCCAGGAATGGTGAGACAAGGATTTTCCCTCAGAACCTTCTTCTATTGCTAGTGCCCTGAATTCAGACTTCTAGCCTCCTGAAATGTGAGAAAATCGATTTCTCTTTTTAAAAGCCCCTGAACTTGCAGTATTTCTGTTACAGCAGCACTAGGAAACTAACACACACACACACACAACAAATTCATTTCAAATGCTCACAAATAAGCTTTAGGCAAAGTTGATGCAGCCAATAACCAAGAAAGTATAAAAAGGCCTTTGAGAAGTTAAAAAAAATGCCCCAATATTCAGGCATTAAAGCTTATGCATTATATTCATAAAAACAGTCCTCAGTCCCATACTATGAGAATTTTTACATCATTTTCCCACAGTTCTACCTGGAGTAGATATTAGGCTTCCTAACCCAAAATTGATTAGAATAATATTAAAAAAAAAAATAAAAGACAGCCACATTAATACTATCAAGAACAGACAGTTGGAATTATTTCATATAGGCCAAAATAGCTATTAGCATGAGTGCTGAAAAATCCTAAACTACACAGTCACCATACATGCTACTGGCCTTATCTCAAAGACTGATGCTGCTTAGGATACGATTATTTGTCTTTACCAGAAAAAGCTGCAAAAACAAAAACTCTGCCTCCAGGCCCAAGCACCAGCCACAGTCATATCAGCAACAAATAACCCAAAAAGAAATGATAAAATGGAAGTGAAACCAGGATGGGAAGAGATGAGAAAGTACACAGGAAGGGCAAAAAAAAAAAAAACTTCCAGACAGCAATATCTCAGTTATATTTTAATAGCTATCACACTTTCCTGGCACTAAACTTTAAATCACTCAGTCAATGTTACATGACTAATAATTACAGCAACATTTGCTTGAGCAGGTAAAAGTCAAACTTTATAAGGGATAAAAATGGAAATTAATCAACATTATTTGCAGAATTAAAAGCAAACTTATACAGGGCAATGGCATTTTTAATGCTTGCCTAAACAGAATTTAAGCCCAACAGGGCTAGCTACTGTTTCTTTTTTCTCTCCTTATAGCATTTACCATGGAGCCCTGGTGGCATAGTGCTTGAGTTCGGCTACTAACCAAAAGGTCTGTAGTTCAAATCTACCAGTCACTCCTTGGAAATCCTATGGGGGCAGTTTTACTCTGTCCTATATGGTTGCCGTGAGTTGGAATTGACTTGATGGCAATGTTTTGTTTTTAAATACTGTCATATACCTGGGTGGTGCAAATGGTTAACATATTGGCTACTAACCAAAACGTTGGAGGTTCAAGTCCATCCAGAGGCAACTCAGAAGAAAAAGCTGGGTGATCTACTTCCCAAAAACCCTATGGAGCACGATTCTGCTCTAAAACACACGGGGTTGCCATGAGTCAGTCAATTCAATGACACCTGTTTTACACACACAGGGGACAGTCAATGAAAATTATACACAAAGCTCTGTCATTTTCTCTTCACCAGTGGTCAAGTCATTCTGCAACAAAAAATCCCTTAGAAGGATTACCATCAAGGCAGTATAAAAATGGATCATTTTCCCTGAAGAAAAATTACACTCACTCTACAAACATTTACTAAGCTCACAATGGATCCATTACAGACGCTGAAAACAGCAAAATAAAAATCACAGTTTTTAACTTCAAACAGCTCACAGTCTCCTGAAATGGAGAGACAGATAAATAGCTCATTATAATACAGTGTGGTAAAAGTACCTGCTCCAGGCATAGCAGGAGAGCCAGCCCAGCTTTAGAGGAGGAATGTGGGAAGCTTTCTGAAGACTGTGGTCTTAACATCTTAAAGAATTAAAAAGACCTAGCCAGAGGTAATGGTAGTATTTCAAGCTTATAAGGCAACATAAAATACAGAGGTAAGATATGAAGAGTACAGCATAAGAGTAGAACGTAAGTATACAAGCAATCTGGAATTGCTGGTATAAAATGCAAGTAAGATAAGGTGAGAGATGAAGCTAGGCAGAGAAAGTCAGTGTCCAGAGAAGATACGTCTTGTTAAGAAGCTTGCATTTTATTCTATGGAATGTGCCATATAAGGGGTGGAGAATTAGGTTAGGGTTTAAAAAATAACAGTAGCATTTATTCTATTTCAATACATTGTAATATTTAATAGTGTACTGAAATTGCACTGATGATCACGTCAGACAAGGTGACACTTAGATAAAAGTGGACTATAAACAATAAATAATAAACGAATAAATGAATTATGGATTTCTATAAGTTCCAGGAAGACAATAAAATTGGGCTGTAAAAGAGAAAGGCTGGGAATGAAGGGGACGGAGGGAAGACACTAAGCAGAATGGTGGTCCTGGGAGTCCTCACTGAGGGGCTCTCATGAGCCAGGACTGGAACATGGTATAGCAGCCAACCATACCTGCCAGGCAGCGAGAAGAGCAGGGGTACAGGCCACGAGACGGGAACAAGGACAGAAAAAATACTCATGTTACCCCATGGTCCATGCATCTGCATGTAGCGTTTCATCCCAGTAAGGCCCTTTTCTAACTTCTTTGCCTGGGTGACTCCTAGTTTCCCATGAAAACTCAATTCAGGCAATTTCTTTTCCAGGAAGCTTCCTCTAAAACCTTCAGATAAAGTTAGGAGCCATTTTTCTGGGCTTCAGGAAGACAGCTATAGCACAGCTTTCATAACTTGCACTGTGATAACTGTGTTTATGTCATTTTCTGGTACTTGAGGACAAGGTCTCTACTTGAGGGCAAGGACATTGATTTTGATTTTGTATCACCAGAATGTAGCAAACAGGAAGGACTCTCCTGAGTAAGTGTATGAATGACTGAATGAACACATGGAAGGCAGAAAGGGAAGGAAGGAGGAGAAAATAAAAGAAACATCCATGAAGGAGGAAGCACATAGAGTGTTTGTGAAGTCTGTTCACAAACACAGTTGTGTTTAGCCACCATTTTCTACATTGGTAAGTATTGCAGTACACACACACATACTCACTGAGCTTCATTTTATTATCTAAGCCAGAGTAAAATTTCAGGCTCTAGGGAACTTCTGGAAAAAACCTGAACTTAGCCTAGGGCTTGTGTCTTTCCTTTTGGTGTCCCCAGTCTTTGGCACATAACAGGTACCCTGTACGTGCTTGTGGAATAGCTGTTGGAGAGTGAGAGCATTGCGGTGACTCCATAGAAGCTTTTGCCCAGAGCCGGCTAATTCTCTTCACTAACCTCCTCATGTATTATTGTATTAGGCAGCTGCCAATAGGATCTCCAGCTTCACCCAGTGATGAAAGTGGAGGATCTGGGAAGGGTGAAAAGAAGTTCTGTAGCTGCCTGGGAAAATCACTATGTTTAGATGCCGTGGTGAAAAACAACAGCACCTATAATTTAGAATGGCAGCAGTGCTGTGGAAAAAGGAAAAGCGGAACGTTTTAAACAGATATGTAGGGATCTGGCAACTGGGCAGCCTAAGCCAAGACCATGGCAAAGAGAGAACTGAGGAGGGAGGATTGCAGGCCCTTAGTTTACTCTGTGGCTCCAAGGGGCCTGCCACTGATTGCTTCCTAAAGCTAATGAGAAAGGGAACAGAATGGCAGAAAGAATAAAAACATCCTACATGTTTTTTTCCCCACTTCCGTATCACCTGGAAGCAATCTACCGACACACAAATTAACTTCAGTATCACAGATTACCAAATTACAGCACAAACACTATGTAAACCCTAGAGAGGTTTTCTGTATGTTTCTGTTTCCAAAATTACTGACCTCTATTTAGAAAAATTGTGAATACACCTCATATGTTCAAAGGAAAATGAAGATCGGCATAATTTATAAGGCAACTTGAGGAACTATTTATATCTCAAAATTACCAAAAGTTTTTTAGGAACTGTAATGTTTGTGTTTCATAAATTTCCAAAGATAATTTACTGGATTTCTGTATTTATTCAGGAAACATGTGGGCTGGGATAAGCTGTTAAATCCATAATTTCAAAAACTGGCAATTCTTGTCATATTTAGTGATGAGCAACAGAAAAATATAGGTCATTAAATAATGACCCAAGAAAAAATACCCCTCAATTTGAATGTGAACATTTGTGCCAAAAAAAAGACAGAAATGATCACTGGCAAACCAGATAATCGCATCTGAATAATGGAAAGCGGCTTATCTTATTGCTAGCTCTTCATTGTCAACCATAGTGGAGCTGAGCTGGAAGTAACAGTTTTATACGGAAAAGCCACTCATTTGAGAACCAAGAGAAGATGTCTAGTACACAGTGGAATTTTTCAAAAATATCATCCTTAAACTAATATCTATATCTGTGACAAATGAAAGCAACAAAAAAGAGTTGTTTACCCTGAAGGTCTACACATTTTTGTCAGAATAGTAAAATAGTTTCTCTATTTGAAATTTAATTGGTTAATCTTTTTTTTAGTTATTTATTTAAATCAGCATCAAACAAATGTTTTATAAATAATTTAAAGTTCACGTTTACTATTTTCATGTTTTATGGGATATAAATTTATCAATTTCAAAGGATGAACTTATACAATACTTTGGACATATACAATTTTGAGTTCAACTGTGGAAGGAACGTAAACAATCACTTTCAGATACGAATTAAGAGAAAATGGCTGCACCTCATTTAATCAGCTGTACAGGAAGTTGTGGGAATTGAATTCCAAGCTTTAAAAACCTTGTGTTAAATTAAATGTCTAACGACCTGTCACAGTCCTGTCAGCCGGCTGACAAGTCCTGAACAGGCATTTGCTTCATCCACTGTACGGTGGCTGGCACTGAAACGTAACGTTCCTAAGAGGACTGGGGATCTGCGATGCACGCTGCCTTGCCTAGCAACAGCAGGTGTGTACACACGCAGGAAGAGAAGGCGGGGAGGGCTTCACATGCCCCAGAGAACAGCAGGAGATAAGACTCAGCTAGAGGAATGACGCCTTCTATTCCTTTTTCGGGTATCATAATTATTTAGATCACTCAATGTAGTCTCTTGTATTAAAATCCTACCACAGTCCTAGCATTTCTGTGAGTGTTATTGTGACATAGGAGCCCTGGTGGCCAAGTGGTTAAGAGCCCAGCTGCTAACCAAAAGGTTGGCAGTTCATATTCGCCAGCCGTGGAAACCCTACGGGGCAATTCTACTCTGTCCTATGAGGTTGTTATGAGTCGGACTCGACTGAACATCAATGAGTTTTTATTGTGATATCAGTCCCTGATTCTGAGGTACAGTAGCCAGGTTCAAGGTCAGTTTCAAAAGGCATGCATAATCAACTCCTAAAATACATTAAAAAAATACTACCCAGAAGGGCACATTAAAATTGAGTGTGTTGTATACAATCTGTGTTGGTTTTGAAAGCCTATAATGGAAGGAGTTACAGTATAGACAGTCTTACGAGCTGGGATAAAATTTTTATATTATATTTTTTTTGCGTGAGTGTATATTTTAATAAAAATGGTCCAAAGTACTTAGTATACTAATAGATCGTAAGAGGGATAAATTCCTTGTTAATATTCAAAAGTATAATACAACCCGAGAGACACGGGTGAATATTCATTACAAATATTAAATTCATAAAAAAGACACCAACTTTTTGCACAGCATAGTACACAGTAGAGTGGTGTATAGCATTTTCCTGCACTTTCAATATTGAAAGCTTTCACTATTGAGAGCCCATGAGGGAATAAACAAAAGCAATGGTAATAATAATAATAATAGAGAGCTACTCTTTCATGAGCAAATAAGCTCATGCTAAGGAAGTATGCTAAGCTGGGTACTTGTATTATCATGCTTTATCTTCCCAACCAATTTACGAGGTAGGCAGTATTTTCTCATTCTAGAAGGAAGAAAACAGAATCTTAATGGATAATTTGCTCAACATCACATACCTGGTAAGAGGCAAAAAAGAGAATTATATCCAATCCATAGGTCACATGCTTTTAATACAATATTTTATTTCGACCACAAAGACATGACATTTTGGCAATGGTTGTTAAATCCTTCAGATGATGAGAAATCTATCTAAAAGAAGGCAGGCATGGCCATGGTATGTGTACTAGAGGTGGGTGGAAAGCTTTTATTTCTCTAATGTGCTCAGGTTAGTCATCACGTAACAGGTGAAATAATAATGCAGGAGTCTTTCCCTCCCATCTACTTTTAAGGAACAATCACTTATTCACTGCTGGGTCTTTATCGCTTTTCCCCAAGTCTACGCTCCCTTTTTAAATAGGCTACACACACACACATATACTTTTTTTCTTCTTACCAGACTCTTGGGTCTTGTCGTGCAAATTGGGGAACTAAAGAAATGCAAGTTCTGAGAGTCCTGAGATACTAAGTAGAGAGGAGGACAGCCATAAAAGAACAAAGTTCTGGGCAGCTGTGGTGCAATGAATTGCTTAATATATGGCTCTTCTAACCATAGTCTTTGTGACTCACACACGATGATTGATGGGACTACACAAATAAGGTATATGGACCCCCAAAGAAGGGATTGGTCAGTTTTGCCATCCTGCTAGGCTTAAAATGAGCCATCCCAGAGGCAGGATGAGAGGGTCTCACCACCACCAAAAAAGAAGAGCCAGGAGTAGAGAACATCTTTTGACCTGGGATACCTGCACTGAGAAGCTCCTGGAACCAGAAGACTGAGAGACAGAGAGCTGTAACACTGAAGACAGTGAAAAGCAGAGGCAGTAGAACTAAGAGACTGGCAGGAGACACCCAGCCTAGAGTGAGAGAACTGAGTGCCTTTGAGCAGGCGGCTTGCTGGCAGAGTAGGGTGCCTCCAGACACTTGGGGGAGTTAGGTTTGTCTATCCCCGGCACTAGAAATGATCGCCTTCAGGCTGAGGCTTACTGGAGGTGTGCGGTGCCTTCTGGCACTTATCTGTAGAGCTAAAAGAGCTTTGTGACACTTGCCAGAGCAGGGCAGGGGCCTGGCTGAGGGGCTAAGGGGCCAAAGGCCAGAGGGGGGCTTGCCTGTGGGCACAACTGAGAAGAGGCTGTCCTTATGGAGGAACTGTATTCTGAGCATTCCTGAACTGGAACTGTAACCTGTTACTTCCCTAATAAACCCCATAATTGTGAGTATTGATGAGTTCTGTGTGGCCATTGCAATAAATTATTGAATCCAGTAGAGAAGTAGAGAGCGCCCTGGAAGGATGGTTGGTGTCAAAATTGGTAAAGATGGTGGAGAGGGAAAGCATGTCTGATCTCTGCCTCACAGCAATTAGCCTTGGGCTGTTGATCTGGATTCTCCTTCCCCCTTGTGAAGTTAGAGGAGGTCAGGTAATGATGCCTCCACCATGCCATTTTTATAGCAGCCATAATAGAATAAGGAAATAGCAGGGTGGGCAATGAGGTGAGGAGGAAGAGAGGAGGAAACTTGAAGGAAGCATTGGGGTATGCCATGAACACAATGGCATACTTTAGCCAAATCTCTGCCTGTGGGTCTGAAAGAGCTGCTAGCTTTAAAAGCTGCCCAGGTGACTTTGATGATTACCATGATTAGCACATTTTATAGCCACGTTTTCTCTATCTGAGAAAGTCAAAGAAATGCACAGAAGCTGTAACTCAAGAGTCAAACTTTGATAAATCTGAGTAGCTCTCAACCTTGACTGCACAATAGAACCATTTGAGCTGTTTTTAAAAAAAATGGCACCATGCTTCCGGACATGTTCTAGTTGAACTGATCTGAGGGTGGGATCCAAGTAGCAGTACATTTTTATTTTTTAAAAACTTCCATGGCAATTCTAATATGTACCCAGGTGAAAAACCCTGCATTAGGGGAGCCAGTTGAAATACAGCAGAGGTCATTCTGTGTGAAGAGAATCTTGGGTATAAAGACCCAAAGGCATAAAATAGTATGACCGTATTAATGAGTGTTTCAGTTTGGCTGAGATATGGACTATAAGTAGTGATGGTGGAAGTGATGAAAGATGACGCTGAAGATTTAGGTAGAAACCATCTAACGGTTGCTATGGTATTTGGACTTTATACGAGTATGAGGGATGGACATTGCAATGCTTTCAACAGACCTCACAGCTCAAATTTAAGGTTACCAAACTGAAGGGTTCCTAAGATGTTGGGCTTTGACTGCTACAGCCAGTAAAGCCCTGGGTAAACCCAGAAGGTTGGTTGGTCTCCCTATATTTACCTTTCCTAAAAAACAAAACAGAAGAAAACAAAAGGCCTCTAGTGGCGATGGACTGGAGGAAGCAAGGCTATAAGCAGGGTATGCAGCTGAAGAATCAAAATGTGAAAACAAATAACAAGACGCCAAGTCAGCATTTGCAATAAAGCAGTGTTGGCACTGGGTACTGGGTTGGGTGCTGCTGCCATAGCAAAAAGCAATCATTCGGACTTGGGAATAAGTTAGGGGAAGGAGTCTCAGAGAACGTGGTATTTGAGGAGAGAGTTGGAGGACACAGATGTCTTCTAAAAGTTTCAGACATATAGGAGGCAAAAAGGATAGGAACATGGTCAACAATATAAAATCTGATTCAAGTAACCCAGTGTGTGGTAAATAAATAACCAAACCAAACTACAGTGAAAGCATTACCAACTTTATTACATGAATGTCAAAGATATTTCAGCAGAAACATCTCAGTCATGGAAGGGAAGGGCATATGTATTGCCTTTTCATATTTCACCCCTATGAGTAGTCTCTTATCTTTGTAAAATAGTTCATTCATATCCTTGAGACAAAGTCTCCACAGCATGAGATTTTTTCCCCCCAAAAGTATACATACTCTGATGTGGAATTTACCAGGCATAAGAAAATATGAGAGCTATATTTTAGACTTCCCAGACTTGGATCAGAGTTTAAAAAAAGAGGAAAATGAAATATTCAAAGATAATCAACAGCTAGGCATAACAAGTGTCAGCTCCTCTGCCCAATTCACCCCAAGTAAAAAGGACTGCATGGCTAAAACTGGCCACCAGAGCCGAATGGCTCTAAGAGGACAGAGCCATTGTTTACCGATGCCATCCCAAGAGGTTCAGATGCAACAGCCAGAAATCAATGTCATCACTGATTTCTCTGTGATTTTTTTTTTTTCCTTTTTTGGTGGAGATGGGTAGTGGTGTATTCTTGAGTGTTGGCAGTTTCCAAAAAAAAAAAAAATGTATATGTATATATATATATACACACACACATATATATAAATAGAGATGCTATTTCATCCGAGCTACTAAATGGCATCTAATTAGGGATCTCCAGAAGGAATTCCCAGGATAGATTTCAGGTAGATACAGAATACAAATGATTTTGTTTGTTGTTAATACAAAGTTCATTGTGTAGTAAGTCTGGATTTCAATTATCAATTATTGCCTTGTGCAAATGAAATCTGAATTAAGAAAACAATTTTTGGCATTATAAAACCAAAAACCAAACCCGTTGCCCTTGAGTTGATTCTGACTCATGGCAACCCCATGTATTACAGTGTAGAACTGCACTCCATAATCTTGATGGAAGCCAATCACCAGGCCTTTCTTCTGCAGTACTTCAGGGTCAGTTTGAACCACCAACCTTTTTGTTAGTAGTTGAGTGCAAACAGTTTTCGTCACTCCGGGACCTGCTTTGGCAGGATAGATTTATCAAGAAAAAATTTATGAAATAAATAAAAGAAAGCCCATGCAGTAAAGATAAGTCTATCCCTAGGCAAAGTTTGAAGAAGAAAAAATTCCTTTGCTTCTTTTCTCTTCATTATTTAAGTGCTTCTCCAATCACCCAGTACTCTTCTGATGCCTCCCCCTTCCTCCTTCCTCATCTCCCACCTGAGGTTTTCACTGGCCATATTGGGGCCACATCCTTTGTCCTTCCCCAATCCCTGGATTCCAGCTACTAGAATTGCTGGTTATGAGATAATGTTCATTATCCCAGAGTTTGATCAACACTGCTATGACATCATTAGTTCAGTGTTAACAGAAACAAGAAAATTCTTGTTTCTATGCCTGCTGCTTAGAAAAAATATATATATAAGTGTAAAAATACCTATTATGTGTGATATAATGTAGGCTTTTAATTTTGGATAATACTAAAGAAAACCCAGAATTAGTCTGCAGTCAAATCCTTGCGACAAGATTGGTTTACTATTAGTACTCATAGGAGCACTATTAGATTAAACCAAACGTTATGATTTAATCAGGCAAAGAAACCTTCCAGAACTCTGTCTGCAGCCATATTCAGGTGCCTTCATTGCTGAGCACCTATCACATATCAGGCATGGCACTCTGGCAGGTGAGTAAGACAGATGTGTTCCTGATATTCATAGCCTGGAGGAGGAGAAGGCAAGGAAATGATACAGTGCAATATAGTCGTGTATAATGAAGCCATTTATCCCAGAGACTGCTTTATAGCATGCTTGCTGGGAGAGGTAAGACCTGAGAAAAGCTTTAAAGAGAAAGTGGGACTTAGCCTTGTGATGATTAATGAGAAGGAATTTCAACACATAAAGAAATGGTCCAAAGGCCAACTTCAAACTTTTTTAGTCTAAAACATAGAACACGTGAGAAAATTATGGTAAAACAATTTCATTTAAGACACATGATCTTACTAGAAAATCTTAGATCAAATATTTTGAAGTCAATAATTTCCGAATAATCTAGGAATATGTTTCCTAAAATGGGACCTGATTTCAAATAATCTATATGAGTATAATGTTATAGCTAACTTTATAGTGTTATTAGCCTTCTAATGTCAGTTTGCTTTCAAAAAATGTCAACTCATGGGAACTATGCTTATTGATACCAAATGAATGATAGTCCAGAACAACCTTGTAGGTATTTTGTTTTAATTTTTTCCTCTATTATAATCTTCAAAGAAGAAAGAAAAAAATGAAAATGCAGTGTCTTTAAAGAAATGTATCTTTTTAATATATGACTAATTCTTGTCTCCTTTTACTTGCTATATATTTTCAGCTACCCTTTATCCTCTTCTATTATTAGGTTTTATCACCCTCCAATTCCACAACTTCATATTATTAGCAAAAAGTACAAGTGTCTTTCACACCCATCTGTCAGTTTGTCCTACCATGGTGGCTTACATGTTGTTATGACACTGGAGGCTATGCCACCAGTATTTCAAATACCAGCAGGGTCACCCATGGTGGACAGCTTTCAGTGCAGCTTCTAGACTAATGCTAGGAAGAAAGGCCCCAGTGATCTACTTCTGAAAACTAGCCAATGAAAGCCCTATAGAGCACAACAGAATATTGTCCGAAATAGTGCTGGAAGATGAGCTTCCAGGATGGAAGGCACTCAGAATACACAGTGGCTACAATGGTCTTGAGCATACCCACGATTGTGAAGATGGTGCAGAACTAGGCACCATTTCATTCTGTTGTACACGGGGTCACTATGAGTCAGAGTTTACATGACGATGACTAAGAACAAGTGTCTTAAAAGAAGTTTTAGAAATTATCAAATGCTTTCCATTAACTATAACAATTTGGATTTCAATTATCAATTGAAAGGGCAGAGACAGGTCACCACAGAGTGGCAAATACCCAAATATTGCTTGGAATGTGTCCTGGAAAATATATGTTTAAAAGAGTTAATAAAGGAAGAAATGAATTAATAAATAAAATGCATAAAAAAATTTTTAGGTAAAAATATAAACAGATACTAATATGCAAGAAATAAAGTATTGGTCTTAGACAACTCTTTGACAAGACTTTGGTGGCTTTAGTTGATTATTTACAGGATTCAGTTATGAGGATATGGTAAAGGAGTTCATAAATATTTTGTTCTTATGACTTCACAAAAGGCATTGTGGCCAAAGACAAAGTTAAATCAGCTATAATATCAGGGCCCAAATCAGTATAGAAATAAAAGGAGGCCAGGATGGTTCCCTTATTGCAGAGAGAGCAAAAATGCCACAGGGGAGCAGAGCAGGCTGTCACTGTGATCTTCGTTTCCTTATATGGGTGGAAGATCCTGGAAAATTTATAGGACAATACCAACACTGAACATACATATCCTGAAAGAAGTCCTCTGTAATCATCCTGTCAATCCCTTCAACTCTCACCTCAACCATAGAAAACTAGGAAAAACATTATTGTGTTAATAATGGATCTTGAAATACGTTTGGCTCAAAATCTGACTCCACATCAAAACCTTGCCTCATTTTATCAACCCTAACGTATACAATCACTTATCATTTCCATGTTTAATGCTTTCAAAATGTTTAATCATGTGAAGTTTTTCATCACTTAATTTTATATTTTACATCCAAATTAGTCTAGTCCCTTAAAATATCAGATCCCTGAGTACTAAACATGAGAAAATGAGTAGGCACCTGTTGAGATGGACTGAATTGGCACATGTGATTTTAGACCCAGAGGGAAAGCACAGAAAAGAAACTATTAACCTGGGTGTTAGGAAAAAGTTTGTCTCAACTGGTTTAGGCTCTTATGACAACTCAATTAGATTGATTAGTAAAATATAAAAAAAAAAAAAAGAATTTTTTTTTTGTATACAGGAAAAATTCAAGGAAGTAAATTTAGGCATATGGAAACTTAAAACTTTAGTAAACAGCAATAAATAAGGCAGTCAGGGCTAAATGTGGAATAATCAAAGCCAAATTAAAAAGAAATCAATTATATTTTTTAATTATTACTCAGAAGTCTGTCTTTTTTTCCTCTTACATTTTATAGAGATATATATATGCATATATTGTTCTTGAAAACCTAATTAGTGTCATTAGAGAGTAAATTAGAGAACCAATATTTTCTGGAGACAGAAGTAGCCAGCATTTTGAAGCTTATCCAACCACTGACAATGATAGAAATAACAACACTGGCTAAGTTGGGTTAGAAGTGTAACAGATGTGAATTTTCTTTATTTAATACTTAAAATCCATGGAAACACCTTCAGAAATTTATTACTCCCTTAAAATTAACTTTTTTACCTTCTTGTTCCTGACAAATCAAGAAACCAAACAAGACATAAGAGGAATCTTAGTATTTTCATCTGTTGTTTGATTAAAGACTTTTCCTTCATTAATAATGCATAATAATGTAGTAATGTATTTTATTATACTAAATGCTTATGCATCATACATCTACTCATTTTATACTTACTAAAAATCTGTAAGGAAAATAATATATACATATATGCACACATATATACATATTTATACACATGTATATATCCATATACATGTATAGAAACACAAATGTTATAAATATTATGTCTGTTAAACAGATGAGAAATATGGATCTCAAAGAGATCAATGCACTCCCTATAGTTATGAACTCCTCGGTCTTGAGAGTCTAAAACCAGCATTGTTCCATTTTACCACGGCATATATGCACATCTTAACAGAGATGTAAAAAACCATTGCCAATTATTAAACCACTTCTTTCCACCCTTAAGTGTGATTCATATTTATTAATCTGGCAAACACTAAATGTCATCTGCTTACAGTTAAATAGAAAATGCTCTCAAACCCCAAATTAATTTTTTGAGTCTCAGCTTACTTCACACTGTGATTAAATTCTATTGCATTTTTATTGGAACTAGAAAACTGTGGAGAAAGTCTTGCAACACTCACCTCTTTTTGACGGTACTTAATAGCCAATTTTAATCTCGCGAGATCATTTCCACTTTGTTCTTCTATCAGACTGTTGTCATCTCGGTAATTAAGAATGATTTCCAGTTCTCTGGAACTCCTTGTCTGATCCAGAAGGTCCTTAGCAAATTGTTTGCATTGCCGTGACAGCTCCTCATACTCTGACTTGAATTCATTTTCCACCTTGCTCAGTTCCTGCAGCTCCCAACTTAACTGAAAGGCTGTGAGGAAAGGGTCTTCACTGGACAGCGCGATGAGGGAGGGGCTGGCCAAGGCCTTGTAGATGTTGAGTCTGGAGCGTGAGTGGCGGAGACTGTCTACGTCTGAACTCGAGACACATTCAACACAATTACAGCGGACCTCATGGGGCCGGGGCACCGAGACTCCTTTCTGAACTAAAAGTTTTATTATCTCATAATTATTTGTATGGGCAGCCAAAATGATTGGTGTTATGTCTGGAGTGAATTCAGAGAACTGCTTATCCAGGAGTATGGGAGGTACCTGGAAAAAAAAACAAAGCAGAGATTATAAATATTTATTCACTTGTTCAAGCCTGTAAATTTCAAACAGCATGCTATAGTAATGTTGGGGAAGGGTCATAAATTTTTTGCCAGGTTTTTGTAGGAGAGATATGGCCTTTTTTTATTTTTCAAAACACAAGAGAAAATGTTTTTTTCAATATAGTGACATTTTTTCTTTATTTAATCTGAATTACGACATTTTACCAAATCTTCAAATAGGTGCCTATGGAAACTCTTTACTTAATAAAAGTTTTTTTTTTTTTTTGGTTCCAATCTATTTTCTAACTGACAATCTTTGCTTTTCTTTCCCAGAGACGTAGACTCTTCATATAAACAAGAAATATACTTAAAAATTAATGATTGTTATAAACTCAAGGTCGTGACCTGCAACAGAAAAATTTTAATTCTTTTTTTAAAATAATTTTTATTGTGCTTTAAGTGAAAGTTTACAAATCAAGTCAGTCTCTCACACGAGAACCCATATACACCTCGCTAAAAAAAAACACGCCCAATTACTCCCCCCCCGCCCATGAGACAGCATGCTCTCTCCCTCAACTCTCTCTTTTCGTGTTCTTTTCGCCAGCTTCTAACCCCCTCTACCTTCTCATCTCCCCTCCAGGCAGGAGATGCCAACGTAGTCTCAAGTGTCCACCTGATCCAAGAAACTCACTCCTCACCAGCATCCCTCTCCAACCCATTATCCAGTCTAATCCATGTCTGAAGAGTTGGCTTCAGGAATGGTTCCTGTCCTGGGGCAACAGAAGGTCTGCGGGCCATGACCACCAGGGTCCTTCCAGTCTCAGTCAGACCATTAAGTCTGGTCTTATGAGAATTTGGGGTCTGCATCCCACTCCTCTCCTGCTCCCTCAGGGGTTCTCTGTTGTGTTTCCTGTCACGGGAGTCATCGGTTGTAGTCGGGCACCATCTAGTTCTTTTGGTCTCAGGATGATGTAGTCGCTACTTCATGTGGCCCTTTCTGTCTCTTGGGCTCGTAATCACCTTGTGTCCTTGGTGTTCTTCATTTTCCTTTGATCCAGGTGGGTTGAGACCAACTGATACATCTTAGATGGCTGCTTGCTAGCGTTTAAGACCCCAGACGCCACTCTCCAAAGTGGGATGCAGAATGTTTTCTTAATAGATTTTATTATGTCAATTGACTTAGATGTCCCCTGAAACCATGGTCCCCAGACCCCTGCCCTTACTACGCTGGCCTTCGAAGCATTCAGTTTATTCAGGAATCTTCTTTGCTTTTGGTTTAGTCCAATTGTGCTGACCTCCCCTGTACTGTGTGCTGTCTTTCCCTTCACCTAAAGTAGTTCTTATCTACTATCCAGTTAGTGAATACCCCTCTCCCACCTTAACCTCCCTCCCCCTCTCGTAATCACAAAAGAATGTTTTCTTCTCAGTTTAAACTATTTCTCAAGTTCTTATAATAGTGGTCTTATACAATATTTCTCCTTTTGCAACTGACTAATTTCACTCAGCATAATGCCTTCCAGGTTCCTCCATGTTAGGAAATGTTTCACAGATTCCTCACTGTTCTTTATCGATTTGTAGTATTCCATTGTGTGAATATACCATAATTTATCCATTCATCTGTTGATGGGCACCTTGGTTGCTTCCATGTTTTTCCTATCATAAACAGTGCTGCAATAAACATGGGTGTGCATATATCTGTTCGTGTAAAGGCTCTTATTTCTCTAGGATATATTCCAAGGAGTGGGATTGCTGGATCGTATGGTAGTTCTATTTCTAGCTTTTTAAGGAAGCGCCAAATCAATTTCCAAAGTGGTTGTTCCATTTTACATTCCCACCAGCAGTGTATAAGTGTTGCAATTTTAATACAGCCTCTCCAACATTTATTATTTAGTGTTTTTTGGATTAATGCCAGCCTTGTTGGAGTGAGATGAAATCTCATTGTACTTTTGATCTGCATTTCTCTAATGGCTAATGATCATGAACATTTCCTCATATATCTGTTAGCTACCTGAATGTCTTCTTTAGTGAAGTGTTTATTCATATCTTTGGCCCATTTTTTAATTGGGTTATTTGTCTTTTTGCAGTTGAATTTTTGCAGTACCATGTAGATTTTAGAGATCAGGCGCTGATCAGAAATGTCATAGCTAAAAACTTTTTCCCAGTCTGTAGGTTTTACTCTTTTGGTGAAGTCTTTGGATGAGCATAAGTGTTTGATTTTTAGGAGCTCCCAGTTATCTAGTTTTTGTTCTACATTCTTTATAATGTTTTGTATACAGTTTATGCCATGTATTAGGGCTCCTAACATAGTCCCTATTTTTTCTTCCATGATCTTTATCGTTTCAGATTTTATATTTAGGTCTTTGATGCATTTTGAGTTAGTTTTTGTGCATGGAGTGAGGTATGGGTCTGGTTTTATTTTTTTGCAGTTGGATATCCAGTTATGACAGCACCATTTGTTAAAAAGACTGTCTTTTCCTCATTTAACTGTTTTGGGGCCTTTGTCAAAAATCAGCTGCTCATATATGGATGGATTTATGTCTGGATTCTCAATTCTGTTCCATTGGTCCATGTGTCTGTTGTTGTACCAGTACCAGGCTGTTTTGACTACTGTGGCACTATAATAGGCTCTAAAAACAGGTAAAGTAAGGCCTCCTACTTTGTTCTTCTTTTTCAGTAATGCCTTATTTATCCGGGGCCTCTTTCCCTTCCATATGAAATTGATGATTTGTTTCTCCATTTCGTTAAAGAATGTTGTTGGGATTTGGATCGGAATTGCGTTAAATGTATAGATCGCTTTCGGTAGAACAGACATTTTTGCAATGTTAAGTCTTCCTATCCATGAGCAAGGTATGTTCTTCCACTTATGTAAGTGTTTTTTGGTTTCTTGCAGAAGTGTACTGTAGTTTTCTCTGTATAAGTCTTTTACATCTCTGGTAAGATTTATTCCTGAGTATTTTATCTTCTTCGGGGCTACTATAAATGGCATTGATTTGGTGATTTCCTCTTCGATGTTCTTTTTGTTGGTATAGAGGAATCCAACTGATTTTTGTATGTTTCTCTTGTATCCCAATACTCTGCAGAACTCTTCTATTAGTTTCAGTAGTTTTCCGGAAGATTCCTTAGGGTTTTCAGTGTATAAGATCATGTCATCTGCAAATAGAGATACTTTTACTTCTTCCTTGCTAGTCTGGATTCCCTTTATTTCTTTATCTAGCCTAATTGCTCTGGCTAGGACTTCCAGCACAATGTTGAATAAGAGTGGTGATAAAGGGCATCCTTGTCTGGTTCCCGATATCAATGGGAAAGTTTTCAGGCTCTCTCCATTTAGGGTGATGTTGGCTGTTGGCTTTGTATAGATGCCCTTTATTATGTTGAGAAATTTTCCTTCTATTCCTATTTTTCTGAGAGTTTTAATCATGAATGAGTGTTGAACTTTGTCAAATGCTTTTTCTGCATCAATTGATAAAATCCTGTGATTCTTGTCTTTTGTTGTATTTATGTGGTGGATTACATTAACTGTTTTTCTAATGTTGAGCCATCCCTGCATATGTGGTATGAATCCCACTTGGTAACGCTGAGTTATTTTTTTGATATGTTGTTGAATTCTATTGGCTAGAATTTTGTTGAGGATTTTTGCATCTACATTCATGAGGGATAATAGAGAAAAAAAAATTTTTTTTTTTTTTGAGGGATAGAGGTCTATAATTTTTTTTTTTTGGTGACTTTACCTGGTTTTGGTATCAGGGATATGGTAGCTTCATAGAATGAGTTTGGTAGTATTCCATCCTTTTCTATGCTCTGAAATACCTTTAGTAGTAGTGGTGTTAACCTTCTCTGAAAGTTTGGTAGAACTCTGCAGTGAAGCCGTCTGGACCAGGGTTTTTTTTTTGTTGGGAGTTTTTTGATTACCTTTTCAATTTCTTCTTCGTTATGGGTCTATTTAGTTGTTCTACCTCTGTTTGTGTTAGTTTAGGTAGATAGTGTGTTTCTAGGAATTCATCCATTTCTTCTAGGTTTTCGAATTTGAGTATAGTTTTTCACAGTAATCTGATGTGATTCTTTTAATTTCATTTGGGTCTGTTGTAATATTGCCCATCTCATTTCTTATTTGGGTTATTTGCTTTCTCTTCTGTTTTTCTTTTGTCAGTTTGGCCAGTGGTTTATCAATTTTGTTGAGTTTTTCAAAAAACAGCTTTTGGTCTTATTAATTATTTCAATTGTTTTTCTGTTTTCTATCTCATTTAGTTCAGCTCTAATTTTCATTATTTGTTTTCTTCTGGTGCCTCTGGGTTTCTTTTGTTGCTCTCTTTCTATTTGTTCAAGTTGTAGTGATAGTTCTTTGATTTTGGCCCTTTCTTCTTTTTGGATATGTGCATTTATTGATAGAAATTGGCCTTTGAGCACCTCTTTTGCTGTGTCCTGAAGGTTCTGATAGGAAGTGTTTTCATTCTCATTGGATTCTATGAATTTCTTTATTCCATCCTTAACGTCTTCTATAATCCAGCCTTTTTTGAGCAGGGTATTGTTCAGTTTCCAAGTGTTTGATTTCTTTTCCCTGCTTCTCCTGTTATTGATTTCCACTTTTATGGCCTTATGGTCAGAGAAGATGCTTTGTAATATTTGAATGTTTTGGATTCTGCTAAAGATTGCTTTATTAGCTAATATGTGGTCTATTCTAGATAATGATCCATGTGCACTAGAGAAGAAAGTATATTTGGTTGCTGTTGGGTGGAGTGTTCTGTGTATGTCTAAGAGGTCAAGTTGGTTGATTGTGGCATTTAGATCTTCCATGTCTTTATTGAGCTTCTTTCTGGATGGCCTGTCCTTCACCGAAAGTGGTGTGTTGAAGTCTCCTACTATTATTGTAGAGCTGTCTATCTCACTTTTCAATGCTGATAGTTTGTTTTATGTATCTTGCAGCCCTGTCATTGGGTGCATAAATATTTAATACAGCTGTATCTTCTTGGTGTATTGTCGCTTTAATCATTATATAGTGTCCTTCCTTATCCTTTCTGATGGATTTAACTTTAAAGTCTATTTTGTCAGAAATTAATATTGCCACTCCTGCTCTTTTTTGATTGTTGTTTGCTTGATATATTTTTTTCCATCCTTTGAGTTTTAGTTTGCTTGTGTCCGTAAGTGTAAGGTGTGTCTCTTGTAGGCAGCATATAGACAGATCTTGTTTTTTAATCCATTCTGCAAATATCTGTCCCTTTATTGGTGCATTTAGCTCATTTACATTCAGGGTAATTATGGATACATATGAATTTAGTGCTATCATTTTGACGTCTTTTTTGGTGTGTTGACAGCTTCTTTTTCCCACTGGATTTTATGTGCTAAGTAGATTTTCTTTATATATTGTTCTTTCCTCATATTTGTCATTGTGGATTTTGTTTCTGCTGAGTCTGTATTTTTCCCTTGTATTTTATTTTGATGAGTAGGGTAGTTTGTCTCCTTTGTGGTTACCTTATTATTTACCCTTGTTTTTCTAAATTTATAACTAACTTTTATTTCTCTGTATTGCCGTATCCTCCTCTCCACATGGAAGGTGTATAATTACATTTCTAATTACATTTCTTAGTCCCTCTTTATTATTTTAATGTCGTTTTCTTTTATATAATAACATCGTCGTTACCCTGTGTTGGGCTTTTTTTTTTTAATCTTGCTTTGTTTTTTTTTTTTTTTTTGGATTTCCCTGTCTGGGTTGACTTCTGGTTGCTCTGCCCAGTGTTCTAGTCTTGGGTTGATATCTGATATTATTGAATTTCTAACCAAAGAACTCCCTTTAGTATTTCTTGTAGTTTTGGCTTGGTTTTTATGAATTCCCTCAACTTGTGTTTATCCAGGAATGTCTTAATTTCACCTTCATATTTAAGAGACAGTTTTGATGGATACATGATTTTTTGCAGGCAATTTTTTTCCTTCAATGTTTTGAATATGTCATGCCATTGCCTTCTTGCCTGCATGGTTTCTGCCGAGTAGTCCGAGCTTATTCTTATTGGCTCTCCCTTGTAGGTGGCTTTGCTTCTATCCCTCGCTGCTCTTATAATTGTCTCCTTATCTTTGGTTTTGGAAGTTTGATTATAATATGTCTTGGTGACTTTCTTTTAAGATCTACCTTATGTGGAGTTCGATGAGCGCCTGGATAGATATCTTTCATAATATTAGGGAAGTTTTCTGCCAACAAATCCTCAACAATATTCTCTGTATTTTCTGTTATCCCTCCCTGTTCTGGTATTCCAATCACTTGTAGGTTATTTCTCTTGATAGAGTTCCACATGATTCTTAAGCTTTCTTCATTTTTTTAAATTCTTTTATCTGATTTTTCTTTAAATATATTAGTGCCAAGTGATTTATCTTCAAATTCAGAAATTCTAGCTTCTACTTGCTCAGTTCTGCTCCTCTCTTTCTATTATCTAATTCTGTAATTTTATTGTTAATCTTTTAAATTTCTGATTGCTGTCTGTCTATGGATTCTTCTAGCTTATTAAACTTTTCATTATGTTCCTGAATAATCTTTCTGATTTCTTCAGTTGCTTTATCTGTGTGTTCCTTGGCTTGTTCTGTGTATTGCCTCATTTCCTTCCTGATGTCTTGAAGGGTTCTGTATATTAAACACTTGTATTCTGCATCTGGTAATTCCAGGAATGCACTTTCATCTAAAAGATCCCTGGATTCTTTGTTTTGAGAGCCTTTTGATGTGATCATGGCCTGTTTCTTTATGTGACTTGATATTAACTGTTTTCTCCAAGCCATCTATAAGTTATTGTATTAGTTTATGCTTGCTTACTGTGTCATAGCTGCTTGCTTTGTTTTGTTTTGGTATGCCCGTATGGGTTGCTTGAGTGAGCTAGCTGGATTATTTTCGCCTTTGGAGCTCTGGTGTCCTGTCCGCAGCTGGCTAGAGCTATTATCAGGTATAACAGTCTAGGAGTCTATTCAGTTTTCTTGTATGAATTCAGCTTAGGTTTCCAGGTAGCTGATCATCAAGTGTGTGGTACAGGCTCTCTCCTACAGTCTTATAGGGGCAGGAGTGATTGGCGTATCTGACTGCAGCAGGGGGTCATGCTCTGAACAATGCAGGGGGCTGAGAACCGACCCCCAAGTGTCTCTGAGGAAAACACGTCTCTGTTTCCTAGGGCATGCTGGTGGGTGGGCTCTGCAGAGAAACATTTTAATTCTTTAAGCAGTATTTTTTTTATATATATACTCTGGGCTTGATCTTCTGTATTTCTAACATCAAGCCTACCGATTAACGGTAGCAGCATAAGAAAAGTGGGCTAGCCTTATGCTTTTTTGTGCTCATCTCTTCCTTTCTGTTATATTTTCCAAATGACAACAGCTACTGCTAATATCATTGTTTTATCGGAAATAAACAAGCGCTTCTAATTGAATCAAGTTACTAGTGTGTTCAAGCATAATTTCCTTCAGGATATACTCTAGGGATGGCAATGACAGAAACAACAACAGTCATTATGCATCCAGCCTACAACTCATCTGTGGGTTTGTGGAAGTTGGAAACAAAGAAGAATCAGTAGTTGGAAAATATGGCCTTGGTGATAGGAACAACGCAGGAGATGGCATGATAGAATTTTGCAAGACCAATGACCTATTCATTGGAATTATCTTTCTTTCAACAACATAGATGATGACTATACACTTGGGCTTTGCTGGATGGAATACATAGGAATCAAATCAACTACGTCTGTGGAAAGAGTTGATGGAAAAGCTCAATATCATCAGTCAAAACAAGGCCATGGGCCGAGTGTGGAACAGACCACCAATTGCTCACATGCAAGTTCAAATTGAGGCTAAAGAAAATTAAAACAAATCTAAGAGAGCCAAAATAAGACTTCAAGTATATCGCACCTGAATTTAGAGAGCATATCAAGAATAGATTTGACGCATTAAACACGAATGACCAAACACTAGAGGAGTTGTGGGATGACATCAAGGGCATCATACACAAAGAAAGCAAAAGGTTGTTAAAGAGACAAGTAAGAAAGAAATACCAAAATGGATGTCAGAAGAGACTCTGAAACTTTCTCTTAAATGTAGAGTACTTAAAACAGAAGGAAGAAATGATGAAGTAACAGAGCTGAACAGAAAATTTCAACAGGTGGCTGGAGAAGACAAAGTAAAGTATTACAAGAAAATGTGAAAAGAACTGGAGTTAGAAAACCAAAAGGGAAGAACTCACTCAGTATTTTTCAAGCTGAAAGAACTGAAGAAAAAATTTAAACCTCAAGTTACAATATTGAGGGTTTGTATGGGTAAAATATTGAATTACACAGGAAGCATCAAAAGAAGATGGAAGGGATACACAGAGTCACTCTACCAAGAAGAATCAGTCAACATTCAACCATTTCAGGGGATAGCACATGATCAAGAAACTATGGTATTGAAGGAAGACGTCCAAGCTGCACTGTAGTCACTGGCAAAAAACAAGGCTCCAAGAATCAAGGAATACCAGTTGAGATGTTTCAACAAATGGATGCAGCACTAGAGGTGCTCACTCATCTATGCCAAGGAATTTGGAAGACAGCTACCTGGCCAACCCACAGTAAGAGATCCATATTTGTGTCCTTTCCAAAGAAAGGTGATCCAACAGAATGCAAAAATTACTGACCAATACCATTAATATAACATGCAAGTAAAATTTTGCTGAAGATAATTCAAAAATGGTTGTAGCAGCGCACCACCAGGAAAGTACTAGTAATTCAAGTCAGATTCAGAAGAGGACATGGAATGACAGATATCATCACTGATGTCAGATGGATCTTGGCTGAAAGCAGAGAATACTGTGAAAAGGCATTCGAATGTGTGGATCATAACAAATTATGGATAACATTGCAAAGAATGGGAATTCCAGAACATTTAATTATGCTTACGTGGAACCTGTACATAGACTAAGAAGCATTTGTTCAAATAGAGCAAGGGTATACTGCATGGTTTAAAGTCAGGAAAGGTGTGCATCAGGGTTGTATCCTTTCATCATACTTATTCAATCTGAACGCTGAGCAAATAATCTGAGAAGCTGGACTATATGAAGAAGAACACGACATTAGGATTGAAGGAAAACTCATTTACAACCTGCAATATGCAGGCGACACAACCTTGCATGCTGAAAGTAAAGAGGACTTGAAGCGCTTACTGATGAAGATCAAAGACTACAGCCTTCGGCATGGATTACACCTCAACATAAAGAAAACAAAAATCGTCACAACTGGACCTATAAGTAACATCATGATAAACAGAAAATATATCAAAGTTGTCAAAGATTTCATTTTACTTGTATCCACAATCAACACCCATGGAAGGAGCAGTCCAGAAATCAGATGATGCATTGCAGTGGGCAAATCTGCTGCAAAAGATGTATTTCATATCTTAAAAAGCAAGGATGTTACTTTAAGGACTAAGGCGCACCTGACCCAAGCCATGATATTTTCAATCGGCTCCTATGAACATGAAAACGTAGACAATGAAGAATGAAGACTGATGCATTTGACTTATGGTGTTGGTGAAGAATACTGAATACTCCACGGACTGCCAGAAAAATGAACCAATCTGTTTTGGAAAAAGTACAACCAGAATGTTCCTTAGAAGGGAGGATGGTGAGACTTCATCTCATGTACTTTGTACATGTTATCAGGAGGGACCAATCCCTGGAGAAGAGACTGTAGAGGATTAGGAAAAAAAGAGGAAGACTCTCAATGAGACTCACTGAAAAGTGGCTGCAACAATGGGCTCAAACAGCAATGACTGAGTATGGTGCAGACTGGGCAGTGTTTTGTTCTGTTGTCGCTCTGAGTTGGAAATGACTTGATGGCACCTAACAACAATGACAATTTATTGAGCATTTGTTAAACATATTAACCCTCACATTTTATTATTCCCATCTTACAGATATGGTCACTTGGCTAAGTGGAAGGCAAGTGATCTGAATTGAGGAACACCGGTCTGACACCAAAGCCTGTGTGTGTTGTACTACATATCATGTTGTTTTTCCATTTTTGGTTTAATATTTCTTTTTGCCTGCACAAAGTCATAGAGGTAGCTATAAAAAGCAAATGCTATTCAAGGCATGGTTGAAAAATGATGCTACAAGCCACATTAAAATATGCTTCTGATAGAGTGTGAAGAAACTCACAGAAGGATCAAAAAGAAATCAACCACGTAAAGAACAATAATACTCATATGAAGCTTCAATTATACTACTTTTGACTAGAGGTAAAATTTTTATATTTGAATATATAAACTTATATGTTTTAAATTCACCTGATAATTTAGAGTATTGATTTAATTTATAAGCAGCACAATATAAAGATTAAAGGGATAAAATTATCTTTTTTACGAAATTTATTTGAAAATGTATAAAGCCAGTGTGATACTGTCATAAGGATAGAAATATAGACTGATGAAACTGAATTGAGATTTCAGAAATAAACCCATACATTTGTGGCCAACTGATTTTCAACAAGGGTTGAAAGATCATTCAGTGGAGAAAAAAATAGTCTCTTCAACAAATGGTACTGGGAAAACTAGATATTCACACACAAAAAATGAAGTTGGGCTCCTACCTCACACACTGTATAAAAAATTAACTCAAAATGGATCAATGACCTAAATGTAAGAGCTTAAGATATATGTAAAGAAAAAAAACTTAGAAGAATACATAGACATAAACATTTATGACACCAAAAACTATGAAAAATAAAAGAATAAATAGATAAATTGGACTTCATCAAATTTAAAAAACAAAAAAAAACTTTTTGTGCATCCAAGGACATTATCAAGAATGTGAAAAGACAACCTACACAATGGGAGAAAATATTTGCAAATCATATATCTGATTAAAGTCTAATATTCAGAATATAAAGAACTCTTCCTAAAAAAAAAAACAAAACTCTTACTACTCAACTACAAAAAGACAAGCAATTAAAAAATGGACAAAAGGCCTGAAGAGACTTTTTTTTTTCTAAAGAAGATTTACAAATTATCAACAAGCACATGAAAAGGTGCTCACCATCATTAGTCATTAGGGAAATGCAATCAAAACCATAATGAGGTACCACTTCACACACTGTAGTTGCTGTTTGCTCTCTAGTAGATACCGACTCATAGTAACACTACAGGATAAAGTATAACTGCTCCATAGGGTTTTCTAAGTTTTAATCTTTACGGTAGCAAATAACCATGTCTTTTCTACCAAGGAGTGGCTGGTGGGTTCAAACCACTGACCTTTTGGTTAGCAGCAAAGCACTTAATCGCTGCACCACCAGGGCTCCTTCATACTTTTGCTGTTAGGCGCCATTAGGTTGGTTCTGACTCATAGCAACTCTATGTACAACAGAATGAAACACTGCTTGGTCCTGTGCCATCCTCACAATTGTTATCCTTGAACCCATTGTTTCAGCCACTGTGTCAATCCTTCTCATCGAGGGTCTTCCTCTTTTTTGATGAGACTCTACTCTACAAAGCATAATGTCTGATCTCTCCTGATGACATGTCCAAAGTATGTGAGACGTACAGATTTGTTTGTTCTTTTGGCAGTTCACAGTATATTAAGTATTCTTCGCTTAGATCATAATTCAAAGGCATTGTCATGAATTGAATTGGGTCCCCCCAAGATATCTGTCAACTTGGTTAGGTCATGATTCCCTTGTTTGATTGTATGATTGTCTACAATTTTATCTTCTGATGTGATTTCCTTGTATGTTGTAAATCCTATCACTACGATGTAATAAACTGGATTAGCGGCAATTACACTGACGATGTCTACAAGTTAGGTAGTGTCTTAAGCCAAACTCTTTTGAGATATAAAAGAGACAAGTGAGTAGAGAGACATGGGGACCTCATACCACCAAGAAAGCAGTGCCAGGAATGCAGCACATCCTTTGAACCTGAGGTTCCTGTGCTCAGATGATCCCAGACCAAGAGAAGACTGATGACAAGGACCTTTCTCCAGAGCCAACAGAGAGAGAAGGCCTTCCCCTGGAGCTGGCACCCTGAATTCAGACTTCTAGCCTAATGGACTGTGAGAGAATAAACTTCTCTTTGTCAAAGCCATTCACCTGTGGTATTTCTGTTATAACAGCACTAGATGATTAAGACAGGTGTCAATTCTTCTTAAAAAAAAATAAAGGTCTTCCTTATTCATTTTCCCGCTTTTGCATGCATGTGAGGCAAATTGAAAATATCATGGCTTGACCCTCAACAAAATCCGAACATCGAGATAATAGAAAGTATCTTCTCTGATCATAACACCATTAAAGTACAAATTAACAACAGGAAGAGCAAGGGGGAAAAAATCAATTATATGAAAACTGAATAACACCCTGCTTATCAACCACTGGCTAATAGAAGAAATCAAAGATGGAATAAAAAATTTCCTAGAATCAAACAAGAATGAAAACACAACATACCAAAACCTTTGGGACACAGCAAAGGCAGTGCTCAGAGGTCAATTTATAGCAATAGATGCACACATCAAAAAAGAACAAAGGGAAAAAATGAAAACATTAGCTACACAACTAGAACAAATAGAAAGATAACAGCAAAAGAAGTCTACGGCCACCTGAAGGAAGAAAACAATAAAGATCAGTGTAGAAATAAATGAAATAGTGAATAGAAAAACAATAGAAAGAATCAACAAAACCAAAAGATGGTTCTTTGAAAGGATCAACAAAATTGACAAACCACTAGACATACTAACAAAAGAAAAACAGGAGAGGATGCAAATAACCCAAATAAGAAATGAAATGGAGACATGACCACAGACTCAACGGGAATAAAAAGGATCATAATAGAGTACTATGAAAAACTGTACTCAAAAACAAATTTGAAAACCTAGAGGAAATGGACAAATTTCTAGAAACACACTACCTACCCAAACTAACACAAAATCATGTTGAAAATCTGAACACGCCCATAACAAAAGGCAATGAAAGAACTCCCCTCCCCAAATAAAAACAAAAACAAAACCCTGGCTCAGATGGCTTCACTGGATAATTCTATCAAACATTCAGAGAAGAGCTTACACCAGTACTACTCAAACTATTTCAGAACATAAAAAAGGAAAAGATACTTCCCAATTCTGTGAATCGAGCATAACCCTGATACCAAAACCAGGCAAAGGCACCATAAAAAAAGAAAATCACAGACCAATATCTCTCATGAATATAGATACAAAATTCTAGCCAACAGAAGTCAACATCATATCATCATATCACGACCAAGTGGGATTCATACCAAGTATGCAAGGATGGTTCAACTTTAGAAAATCAATCAAGGTAATCCACCACAAAATAAAAGAATCACGCGATCATTTCAATCAATGCAGAAAAGGCATTCGACAAAGTCCAAAACCGATTCCTGATAAAAAGTCTTAATGAAATAGGTATAGAAGGTAAATTCCTCAACATACTGAAGGGCATCTACACAAAACCAACAGCCAACATCAATCTTAATAGAGAGAGGCTGAAAACATTCCCCTTGAGAACAAGAACAAGACAAGGATGCCCTTAATCAGCATTCCTATTTATCGTTGTGCTGAAAGTCCTAGCTAGAAATAAACAGCATCCGAATTGGTAATGAAGAAGTAAAACTGTCCCTATTTGCAGATGATATGATACTGTACATACAAAACTCAAAAGATTCCACAAGAAAACTACTGGAACTAATAGATTCAGCAGAGAAGCATAATACAAGATAAACATACAAAAATCAGTTGGATTCTTATACACCAATAAAGAGAATGATGACAAGGAAATTAGGAAAACAATACCATTTATAAAGCCAAAAACCAAACCCATTGTGGTCGAGTCGATTCCAACTCATAGCGACCCTATAGGACAGAGTAGAACTGCCCCACAGGGCTTCCAAGGAGCACCTGGTGGATTCGAACTGCCAGCCTTTTGGTTAACAGCCATAGCTCTTAACCACTACACCACCAGGGTTTCCATGCCACTTTTTTTTTAGGGGCTATTATAAAATACCACTTATAACAGCCCCTAAAAAAATAAAATACTTAGGAATAAATCTAACCAGGAACGTAAAAGACCTGTACAAAGAAAATAAAACACTACTTCAAGGAATCAAAAGATATCTACAAAAATGGAAAAACATACTGTGCTCATGGATAGGTAGATTCAACATCGTGAAAATATCAGTTGTACCCAAAATAGTCTACAAATACAATGCAATCCTGATCCAAATACCATCAGCATTCTTTAAAGAGATAGAAAAACTAATCATTAACTTTATATGGAAAGGGAAGAGGCCCCAGATAAGTAAGGCACTATTTTTATTTATTTTTTATTGTGCTTTAAGTGAAAGTTTACAGATAAAGTTAGTTTCTCATACAAAAATTTATATTACATTGTTATGTGACCCTAGTTGCTCTCTCTATAATGTGACAGAACACTCTTCCTTTCCACCCCTGATTTCCCATGTCCATTCAGCCAGCTTCTTCTGTCCCTTTCTGCCTTCTCATCTTGCCTCTGGGCAGGAGTTGCCCACTTAGTCTAATGTATCTACTTGAACGAAGAAGCCCACTCTTCATGAGTATCATTTTATATCTTACAGTCCAGTCTAATCTTTGAAGAGTTGGCTTTGGGAATGGTTTTAGTTCTGGGTTAGTAGAGAGTCTGGGGGCCATGGGTTAGCAGAGAGATGGGGGTGCCATGTCTTCCTGGTCCCTCCAGTTTCAGTCAGACCATTAAGTCTGGTCTTTTAAATAGAATTTGAGTTCTGCACCGTACTCTTTTCCTGCTCTATCAGGTACTCTCTTTTGTGTCCCCTGTCAGGGCAGTCATTGGTGGTAGCCAAGCACCATCTAGTTCTTCCTGTCTCAGGCTGTTGGAGTCTTTGGTTTACGTGGCCCTTTCTGTCTCTTGGACTAATATTTTCCTTGTGTCTTTGGTGGTCTTCATTTTCCTTTGCTCCAGGTGGGTTGGGATCAGATGATGCATCTTAGATGGCCACTTGCTGGCTTTTAAGACCCCAGACACCACTCATCAAAGTGACATGGAGAACATTTTCCTAACTTTGCTATGCCAATTCACCTAGATGTCCCCTGAAACCATAGTACCAAGACCCCCACCCTTGCTACTCTGTCCCTCAAAATATTTGGTTGTATTTAGGAAACTTCTTAGCTTTTGGTTTAGTCCAGTTGTGCTGACTTCCCCTGTACTGTGTGTTGTCCTTCCCTTCATCTAAGAAAATTCTTGTCTACTATCTAATTAGTGAATACCCCTCTTCCTCCCTCCCCACACTTGTAACCATCAAAGAATGTGTTCTTCCATGTTTAATCCTTTTCTTGAGTTCTTATAATAGTGGTCTCATGCAATATTTGTCCTTTTACAACTAAATTCACTCAGTGTAATGCCTTCCAGATTCACCCATGTTATGAAATGTTTCTCGGATTCATCATTGTTCATTGTTGTTGTGTTGTATTTCATTGTGTGAATATACCAAAATTTGTTTATCCATTTGTCCATTGATGGGCACCTAGGTTATTTCCATCTTTTTGTTATTGTGAACAGTGCTGCAATGAACATGGGTGTGCAAATATCTATTCTTGTGAGGGCCTTATTTCTCTAGGAAGAGTTCAGAGAGTGAGACTGCTGTATTGTATGGCACTTCTATTTCTAGAGTAAAGCACTATTGAAGAAGAAGAATAAAGTAGGAGGACTTGCACTACTAGTCCTCAGAACCTACTACACAGCTACAGTAGTCAAAACAGCTTGGTACTGGTACAATGACAGATACATTGACCAAAGGAACAGAACTGAGACCTGTATGTAAATCCATCCACCTACAGTCATCTGATCTGTAACAAGGGCCCAAAGTCCATTAAATAGGGGAAGGATAGTCTTTTTAACAAATGGTGCTGGCAAAACTGGATGTCCACCTGCAAAAAAATGAAACAGGACCCATACCTCACACCATACACAAAAACTAATTCAAAATGGATCAAAGACCTAAATATAAAAACTATAAAGATCACAGAAGAAAAAAACAGGATCAATACTAGAGGCCCTAAAACGCGGCATTAACAGGATACAAACCACAACTAACAACACACAAACTCCAGAAGATAAGCTATATAACTGGGATGTTCTAAAAATTAAACACTTAGGCTCATAAAAGACTTCCCCAAAAGAGTAAAAAGAGAGCCTACAGACCGTGAAAAATTTTTTGGCTAAGACAAATCAGACAAAGGTATAATCTCTAAAATCTACAGGAAAATCCAACTCCTCTACAACAAAAAGACAAATAATCCAATTAAAAAATGGGCAAAGGAAGTGAACAGACACTTCACCAAAGAAGACATTCAAGTGGCTAACAGACACATGAGGAAGCGCTCATGATCACTGGCCATTAAAAAATGGGCAAAGGAAGTGAACAGACACTTCACCAAAGAAGATATTCAAGTGGCTAACAGACACATGAGGAAGCGCTCGTGATCACTGGCCATTAGACAAATGCAAATCGAAGTCACAATGAGATACCATCTCACTCCGGCATTACTGGCAAGAATCAAAAAAACAGAATATAACAAATGTTGGAGAGGCTGTGGGGAGACCGAAACTCTTATGCATTGTTAGTGGAAATGCAAAATAGTATAGTCATATACCATATGGTGCTTCCTTAGAAAGCTAGAAATAAAAATATATGATCCAGCAATCCCACTCCTGGGAATATATCCTAGAGAAATAAGGGCTGTCACACAAATAGACCTATGCACACTCGTGTTCACTGCAGCATTGTTCACAATTGCAAAAACATGGAAACAACCTAGATGCCTATCAACAGATGAATGGATAAATAAACCACGGTACATCCACACAATGCAATACTACACAACAATATAGAACAATGATGAATCTGTGAAGCACCTCATGACATGGATGAAGCTGGAGGGCATTATACTGAGTGAAGTAAGTCAACCACAAAATGACAAATATTGTATGAGACCACTAGTATAAAAATTCATGAAAAGGTTTACACATATAAAGCAACAATCTTTGGTGGTTACGAGGGAGGGGAGGGCTGGGGAGGGAAAAGCACTAAACAGACAGTAGATAAGTTGTGACTCTGGTGAAGGGTAAGACAGTACACGATACCGGGGGAGCCAGCACAACTTGTCCAAGGCAAGTCATGGAAGCTCCATAGACACATCCAAACTCCCTGAGGGACCAAATTGCTTGAGGAACATCTAGCTCAATCGGCATAACGTAGTTTATAAAGGAAATGCTCTACATTCTACTTTGGTGAGTAGCGTCAGGGGTCTTAAAAGCTTGTGAGCAGACATCTAAGATACTCCACTGATCTCACCATGTCAGGAGCAAGGAAGAATGAAGAAAACCAAAGGCACAAGGGAAAGATTAAGCCAAAGGACTAATGGGCCACAACTACCACAGCCTCCAGCAGGTACCACTACTGACTTCTCTAACAGGGATCACAGTAGTGGTCTTGGACAGAACTGGAGAAAAATGTAGAATAAAATTCTAACTCACAAAAAAAGACCATACTTACTGGCCTGACAAAGACTGGAGAAACCCTGAGATTCGGCCCCTGGACGCCCTTTTTTCTCAGTAATGAAGTCACTCCTGAGGTTCACCCTTCAGCCAAAGATGAGACAGGCCCATAAAACAAAATGAGACTAAAGGGTCATGCCAGCCCAGGGGCCAGGACTAGAAGGCAGGAGGGGACAGGAAAGTTGGTGATAGGGATCCCAATGCGGAGAAGGGAGAATGTTGACATGTTGTGGGGTTGTTAACCAATGTCACAAAACAATATTTGTACTAGTTTAACGATAAGCTAGTTTGTTCAGTAAACCTTCATGTAAAGTACAATAATTAAAAAAAAAAATTAAATAACGCCATGGCTTGGGTCAGGTGCACTTAGTCTTCAAGGCGACATCCTTGCTTTTTAATGCTTTAAAGAGGTCTCTTGCAGCACATTTGCCCAATGCAATGTGTCGTTTGATTTCTTCGCTGTTGCTTTCATGGGTGTATGAAATCCTTTACAACCTCAATCTTTTTTCCATTTATCATGATGTTGCTTATTGGTCTAGTTGTGAGGATTTTTGTTTTCTTTATGTTGAGGTGTAACCCATACCAAAGGCTGTGGTCTTTAATCTTCATCAATAAGTGCTTAAAGTCCTCTTCACTTTTAGCAAGCAAGGTTGTGTCATCTGCATATTGCAGGTTGTTATGAGTCTTCCTCCAATCCTGATGCCCCGCTCTTCTCCAAATAGTCCAGATTCTCAGATTATTTGCTCAGTATGCAGATTGAATATGTATGGTGAAAGGATACAACCCTGACACACACCTTTCCTGACTTGAAAACACAAAGTATCCCTTAGTTCTGTCCGAATGATTGCCTCCTGATCTGCGTATGTCATACATACTAGGGTCATTCTTAAAAAAAAAAAAGAAAGAAAGAAAAATGGCAGATATTGGTGAAACGTGGAGAAACTGTAACCTCCTACATTGCTGGTGGGGATATGAAATGGTTCAGCTGCTATGAAAAACATTTTAGTGAGTCCTCAGAAACTTAAACACATAATTACTGTAAGACTCAGCAATTCCACTTGTAGGCACATACCCAAAAGAGCTGAAAACAGCTACTTAAACAAATACATTTACATGCATGTTCCCCGTAGCAGTATTCACAATAGCTGAAGGGTGAAAACAGGCTAAGTCTCTACCAGCAAATGAATGGATAAACAAAATACGGTACATACATATAATGGAATATTATTCAGTCTTTAAAAAGAAACGAAGTACTGATAAATGCTACAATGTGGGCGGATGAACCTCAAAAGCATGCTAAGTGAATGAAGTCAGACACAAAAGCCACATATTGTGTGACTCCATTTACATGAAATATCCAAAATAGGCAAATCATAGAGACAGAACATAGATAGTTGGTTGCCAGAGGCTGGCTGGAAGGAAAACTGGGAAGTAACTGCTTAATAGTGTATGAGGTTTCATTTTGGAGTGATGAAAATATTTGGACTAGGCAGAGGTGGTGGTCTCACAGCATTGTGAATGCACTGAATGACACTGGATTGTTGCCTTTAAAATGGTTAATTTCATGTTATGTGAATTTCATCAGAATTGAAAAAAATGTATGCAATCAGGACAGTAAAGATAATAACAATTAGTGTTTAAAAATGTGCTTATAAACAATAGAGGAACCATTCTGCTTGTTGAGATAGAATTTTATATTCAAGTAGTATCAAGACACATTTTTTTACTTCTTCAGTATTTTTCATTTAAAGATAACATTAATTTAAAATTTCTTTACATGTTTATCACACAGAGAAAAATCTCATTAATCAAAACAGAACAAGAGGTAATCTTCAACTATGGTTATGTTTCCTGTAGTAGATATTTAAATAAAACAAACAAACAAAATAAGTAAGTTCCTAATTGGATGTGTATTTAAATGCAAACAAATGCAATTCACAAGGATCTTTCTGGATTCAGTACAAATTCATTCCAGAGTTTTATCTTAAATGATCAAAATTTTAAATTCATTAACCATAAAATGCAATTTTGCAGAAGATTGCACAAAATCTTGTGAAAAAATAAATATATGATCAAAGTGAAATACATACATTTTTCAGAAAAAATACCAGAGTCATTCTATCAGAGAGATAGTTAATTAATTGATTAAAATCTGTGGAAATATATCATGAATATTTACTCTATGAGTTTGAATGCTCAATAGCTCATTATAAATTTAAAGAATTTTCTTTACTGTATAAACATCTTTAATTCTATTTTTTAGAAAGGACATTATTTTTGAAAACAGATTTTTGAATAGAATTACTTTGAAGGTTTGACAATATATTTACAATAATTCACTGGTCATTAAATAACTTTTTTAAATTATGTAATTTTAATTATTTTAGAGCATCCTAAGTTCAACAATAAATAATATGTCTTCATTATCCAACTCTTGGAAGAAGTACAACGAGAGAATGCTCCTTAGAAGCAAGGACGGCGAGACTGCTTCTCACATACTTTGGACATGTTGTCAGGAGGGATCAGTCCCTGGAGAAGGACATCATACTTGGCAGAGTACAGGTTTGACACAGTGGCTGCAACAATGAGCTCTAGCATAACAGTGATTGTATGGATGGCGCAGGACTGGGCAGCGTTTCATCCTGTTCTGCATAGGGTCGCTCCGAGTCGGAACCAATTCGACGGCACCTAACAACAACAACAACTTTATCCATCCATTGCCTGGTACCACACTGGCCTTAGATCATTAGAAGTTAGACTCTACTAGGACTCTGGCCAGCCAACCTCGCTGGCAAACAGTGTTTATTTGGGTCTCAGAAGACAGGCTTTGGGTTCTCTATCATCTCATTTAAAAAATAACAACAAAACAAAAACATCTGTAAAAATATTGCCCATTATTGAGTGTATGCTTGTATCAATATTACATGGTGTGTGCAAATTGGGTTTTTTTTCTATCATCGCTTCTACACTTGGCGTTTTTTCTGTACGTTAAAGTTTGCCTTCTTTTTATTAGTGAGTGTTACTACGGACCCATGATCTTCCTTTATGTTATTCAATATATTATGATCTACTACCGTAATTAATCATTTAACCTTTTTCATTTAGGTATAATATAGAGTAAAATGAGAGAACATTTAAATACAGCTAGATGACTTTGTAAAACATGAATATAGTTGTGTAAGACCATCCAGACTAAAACAGAGAACAGTGCCTACTACTCAGAAAGCTCCTTCTTGTCACGCTGCAGTCAGTTTTCTTTGATGTGACCATAAATCTAGCTACTATCCCCATAGATTACATCCACACACTTTTTTTTTATATAAGTGGAATCATAGAGAATGTACTCTTTTACATTTAGCTTTCTTTGTTGAACATCATCTCTTTGAAATACCTTTGTAACAACAATCCTGTTGGTAGGTGCTGTTGAGTGGGCTCTGATTCACGGTGACCCATGCACAGCAGAACAAAACACTGTCCGGCCCAGTGCCATCTTCACGATTGTTGGTACATTTGAGTCCATTGTCGCAGCTACTGTAGTAACTTCAAACCTAGGGGCTCATCTTCCAAGACTGTATCAGATAATATTCTGTTGTGATCCAGAGTTTTCATTGGCTAATTTTCAGAAGTAGATTGCCAGGTCTTTCTTCTTAGTCTCTCTTAGTCTGGGTAGTGGCAATAGTTTTTGCTATTTCAATTCTGTGTAGTATTTTAATTTATAGATATAGCACAATTTTTATCATTCTGTTGTTGAGGATATTTGTGTGGTTTTCTAGTTTGCAGCTATTAATAGTACTGCTCCTATGCACAGAAAAGTGATTTCTGGGTCAAACAGTTTTCTTAAACAATTGTACTACTTTTTGTGCCCATTAGCAGTTAACACTTGGTATTTTTAATGTTTGTTTGCTCATGCCATTCATCGTGTTAAGAAAGTATTATTAATTCTGTTGTATTTAATACTTATTATTGGGAAGGGGTGTTGAATTTTGTCTAAGGCTGTCTCTGCTTCAATTGAGATACTCATAATTTTCCTCCTTAGTTCTAACAGGACGGCAAATTAGGTTTCTCACTATTGAAATATCCTGACTCTTCTTGAAATAAATCCCATTTATTCAAATGTGTAACATTTTTACTGTGGCTAATATTTAGATTTTTTGCATCAATGTCAGTAAGTGGGATTGTTTTATAATCCTCACTGTGCTGTCTTTATCATGTTTAAGTATCAATGCGACACCTGGAATATGAATGCTATCCTCCTGCGGAAGACAACACGTTCACCTCAGTTTGCCCTTCAAGAAAGGACCTGCTGTCCAGCTACAAAGAGTGCAGCTAGCTAACCGCTTACAGCTGTCAGCTCCTTCAGGTTCTGCCTCAATTTCTGAGCTGATTGGACTGTACTCTTTCCTGGGGCAGTCCCTGGACAATGAATGAGTTGTAGGGTGCTACAAGGACCTGGCCATTTCTACCCAACATGGGTCACTTCTAGTAGACGCGTTTCCTTTAGAGCTCCCTTTGCCCTGGAGGAGACTTCAGTCAGGTCTGCATTATGGTCTGATGTCTCCCTCTTCTTAATCCTGCTTTCTTCCCTTTTACTTTCAAGGATGTTATTCCCCAACAAATATTTTGCACTCATTTCAGTATCTGTTATTTGGAGATCCTAAACTATGATTCCTCCATTTTTAATACCCTGGAAAAACTTAAGTAGCATTAAAATGATCTGTTTTTTTATAAAGTTCAGATTTGCCCTGTGCAACCTTCTGTCCCTGGTATTTTTTATGTGACGTTATTCATGAGCTTTTCCTATTTATAATGTAAAGATCACTGTGTTTGGGCTTTCTACCACTGAGATTAATTTTGTAAAATATATTTTCCTAGGAAGTTATTCAGCTCACTGAGGTCCATCTAGGAAGAAAGAAGTTTTAAATATGCAAGGATTCAGGGAATGCTATGCTCATATGGCCTTACTGAGGAATCTACTAGAAGAGGAGATGATGGGAAACTTTGAGAAAAGGACAGATAGTGAGCACTGAACATATTAAGCAGTTGATCTAGAATCAACACAGAGGTAGGAGACTGTACATTTTTTTCTGTTCTGAAGATAAAAAAAATACGGAGGTGGGAAGGGGAAGAAGAGTGGGGAAGCGGGAGAGAGAGACAGAGAAAGCAAAGCTCATTGGTTATAGGTTATACACCATTGAAAGGGAACAAACCAAAGAATAGAAGCCTTAATAAAGGAAAATGGGGGGGGGGCTATGGTTACTATAAAAGGTATTACTACAAAACACAAACCATTCTAAATAGCAAGATAAATACAGGTCTTAAGGCCCTCCAGTTCTTCCTTTCCACTGCTGCCAGTGTGACTTTTCCAAACTATAAATCTATTCAGGTAATTCCCTTTCTTAAAATTCTACCATGAGTAATAATCACAGTGATGGATTCAATAATTCATGCATACATTAAATCAATGAATATGTATTGAAACTATTTTCCGGCAACTGTGTTAGAATCTAAGGATTAAGAAAAATGAAGATAAAATAGTCCATATTCTGAAGGAGATGACAGGGAACTGCAACAAACATTTCTGTCTCCCTCAAGTAAACTGAGTCAGATGGGTACTAATTTACTATAAATGCAACATCATGCTAGCTACTGTGCGAACTACACAGGCGTATAAGAAACAAGTGGGAGGTGGGCCAAGACTGCAGAGTTGTCAGATGCTTTGTGTCATCTATCTTACAACAAAGACCTGAAAACACAAGTGAATCAGATATATATGACAATTCAGGAATCTTAAACATCAAAGGGAAACCCTGGTGCCACAGTAGTTAAGACCTATGGCTGCTAACCAAAAGGTCAGCAGTTCCAATCCACCAGGCTGTCCTTGAAAACCCTATGGGGAAGTTCTACTGTTCTATAGGGTTGCTATGAGTCAGAATTGACAATGGCAACAGGTTTGGTTTTTGGTTTAAGCATCAAAGACAAGAGTGAAGAATTGAACTGAGTGACAGGTGGAAGGAGAGATGATTCAAAAACTGCGTAAACGGAGAATTACAAATTGCTAGCATCCTGCTAGCTGAACCTGCATAGTAGGGACATATTGAGACAAGCAAGCAGCATTCTCAGCTGAAACCCACCCCACCTGGTGCAGCTAAGCAGGAGCAACTCTGAACGCACCCCCACAGTCAGCCAGGAGTGCTTCTAGCCCTGCAAAAGTTAAGTGCATGCACCCAACCCACCATGTGCATCCCACTAGAGCTCCACAGGCCAAGGAGCACTCTCACCTCCTCACCCTACCCTCTCCCTGTTCAGACACCAGTACAGTGGCATTCAACACTGCCACTCTCCATAAGCCAGGAGCTCACAGGCCCAGTCTAGATGACCCCACCCCTTTGCACCAGCACTGGGGATCCACAGACTTGCAGCATCCTCCACCTCCTCTGATTACCTGCACCAGTGCCTTGCTGGCCAAGCCAGCACAACCATATTGGGAAAGGTGGGCAGCATGCCCACCTAAAGCCCACTTCTCCTGCAGCAGCTACGCAGGAGCTGCAGACCTGTGGCACTCAATGCCACCCCACCCCCTAAGCCAGTATGTAGTTTTCAGCCTTGTCTGAGGCACGTGCCACTTTGTCTAGCCACTGGCACAGGAGGCCCATGGACTTGCAGTGCCCTCTACCCCCTCCAACCACCCATGCCAGATCATTGTTCACCAAGCTGGCCATACTGGGACAAGATGGGCAGCATTGTCAGTTGAAGGCCACTTCACCTACAGCAGCTAAGCTTAAGCTGCAGACCTGTGGCACTTGACACCGCACTACCCCCTAAGCTGGTAGCTCTCGGCCCAGTCTGGGGTACCTGTCTCTTTGTCCAGCCACTGGCACAGGGGTTTACAGGCTTGTAGCTCCTTCTCCTACCTCTGGATACCCACGCCAGTGTCCTGCTGGCAAAGCCTACATAGTGCAGCCATATTGAGACAAAACAAGCAGTATTCCCAGAAAAAACCCATTCCATCTGGTGCAGACAAGCAGGAGAGACTCTGTACTCATGGCCAGAATAAGGCAGGGCTGCTGCCTGCCCTGTGAAAGTTAACTGCACCCACCCCATTCACCACATACAACTCAGACCCCCATGCTGGAGGTCTGCAGGCCTGAGGAGCACACCCACTCTACTTGCCCAACCCCTCTCCCCATTCCCCACAGCTACAGACCTGTGGCATTCACCACCACCCCACCCCCTAAGACAGGAGCTCAATCACCATGTTGGCCTGAGGGCTGGTGGTGCTGCCCACTCCATCCAGCTTCCAACACTGGGCGACTGAGGACCATTTACACCACCTAATCTCTCCAGTCAATGGCACCAGGCACCCAAGGACCAGCTGCACAACCTTCCTCATGATGTGTTCTAGTGGACAGGGGCACACCCTTCAACCAGCACTGATGGGCAGGTGACATGCCCCTGACTCACTTCCTGCATTGGAACCCTGAGACTGGAGATTCGTGCCTGTTCCAAATAGTCCCACACAGTCCTGCCTGCCTAGGGCTGTCAGTGAGAGGAGCCACATCACCCACTCAGTGACCAACAACCTGGGCACCTTCACCCTGACCAAGTGGCAAGCAGCAGAGCTCACACACAACACCCAACCCAACAGACAAGGAGAAAACCCCATGGGTAGGTGACCAGCAGGATAGATACCTCATCTCACCTAAACCAACACCTATATCCTCAGCAGACCCACAAGAAAAGCAAACAGGAACCCATGCTCACATACCTAGTCACTGCTCAACCCCCTCAGAGACAGGAGATGAGAACGTCAACGCAGGCAAATTAACGACCAGAGCAGCACACACACAGTCTATCAGATATTTCAAAACAAAACAAGAATTTAGGATGAAGTAAAAAAAAAAATATATATATATATATAATAAATAGATAATATAATAACTTCTTGATGGCACAGAGAAAACAGACAATGTCAAATCACATAAAGAAGCAGGACAAGATGGCTACAGCAAGCAACCAAAATAAAGAACCAGAAAACCTTCCAGTGGAAGATAAGGCAATGGAACTGTCTGAGAAAGAATTCAAAAGACAGAGCTCACCAAGTGATCAGGAAAGAGATCAGGGAAAACACAGACAAAACCAAGGAAAATACAGACAAAGCAATAGAAGAATTCAGGAAAACAACAGAAGAACAAAATGACAGAATAAATAGACTATTAGAAACCATACAAAAACAGCAACTAGAAATCTAAAAGATTAACAATAAAATTTCAGAATTAGACAACTCAACAGAAGGACAAAGGAGCACAACTGAGACAACGGAACATGAAATTCGTGAAACTGAAGTCAAATTCCTTGACAAATTGTTTGAGGAAAAATCAGAAAAAAGAATGAAGAAAGCCTAAAAATTATGTGGGACACTATCAATGGGAAAAACTTATATGCCATCAGAGTTCCAGAACAGAAGGGGAAAATGGAAAACACAAAGAGAATTGTTGAAGATTTGCTGGCAGAAAACCTCTCTAATACCATGAAAGATGACAAATATCCATCCAAGAAGTTCAATGAATCTCATACGGGATAGACCCCAAAAGAAAGTCACCAAGACATATCATGATCAAACTTGCCAAAATCAAACACAAAGAAAGAATCTTGAGAGAAGCTAGGGAAAAATGAAAAGTAATGTACAAAGGAAAACCAATAAGACTAAACTCCAATTACTCAGCAGAAAAGCATGCAAACAAGAAGGTAATAGGATGACATATATAAAGCCTTGAAGGAAAAAAAGAAAAAATGCCAACCAAGAGTCATATATCCAGCAACACTGTCGCTCAAATACAATGGCAAAATTAGGACATTTCCAGATAAACAGAAATTAAGGGAATTTGTAAAAACCAGACCAAAATTACAAAAAATATTCAAGGGAGTCCTCCATTTAGAGAACCAAAAACATCAGACAACAATCCAAGATTAGGATACAGGATAGACCAACCAGATACCAACCCAGATAGGGATTCTCAAAAAATAAAACAAAGCTAAAAGACTGAAGTAGGCAACCAGAGAAGTAAATATGTAAATGATGACAAGGTCAAAACAAAAAAGAGGGAATAAATGGTGTATAGAACTTAGAACTTACATTTAGAGAGGAAGTCAAGACAATTTCAAGAAATAAAACGTTCTTTTAAATTTAGAAAAATAAAGGTAAATTTCAAGGTAACCACAAAGAAAGCTAACAAATTTACCCATCAAAATAAAAAAGAAGAAAAACATAAAGACTCAGTACACACAAAATAACAATCATGAAAAAAAATGAAAATCTTTGAAGAAAATAACAGACCCAATGGAAATAAAAAAGATCACAACAGAGAACTATGAAAAACTGTACTCCAACAAATTTGAAAACCTACAGGAAATGGACAAATTTCTGGAAACACACTACCTACTGAAATTAATACAAATGGAGACAGAAAATCTGAATAGACCCAGAACAAGACAAGGGATTAAAAAGGTAAAAAAAAAAAAAAACCTCCCAACAACCACAACAAAAAAAGTCCTGGCCCAGATGGTTTCACTGGAGAAGTCTACCAAACATTCAGAGAAGAGCCTACACCAGTACTACTCAAACTATTTCAGAACATAGAAAAGGAAGCCATACTTCCAAATTCATTCTATGAAGCCAGCATAATCCTAACACCAAAACCAGGCAAAGACACCACAAAAAAAAAGAAAATTACAGACCAATATCTGTCATGCATATAGATGCAAAAATTTTCAGCAAAATTCTAGCCAATAAGATTAAGCACCATAATAATAATAATAATCCAAGACTAAGTGGGATTCATACCAGGTATGCAAGGATGGTTCGACATTAGAAAATCAATCAATGTAATCCACCACGTAAATAAATGGATCACATGATCATCTCAATTGATGCAGAAAAGGCATTCGATAAAGTCCAACACCAATTCCTGATAAAAACTCTCAATAAGACAGTAATAGAAAGGAAATTCCTCAACATAATAAAGGGGATCTATACAAAACCTTTTTTTAATATACAAAACCAAGAGCCAATACCATTATCAACAGAGAGAGGCTGAAATCATTCCACTTGAGAACAGGAACAAGACAAGGATGTCCTTTATCACCACCACTCCTATTTAACAAAGTGCTAAAAGTTCTAGCTAGGCAATAAGACAAGAAAAAAAAGGGAGGGGGCATCCAAATTGGAAAGGAAGAAGTAAAACTATCCCCATTTGGGATGATATGATACTATACAGAGAAATCCCAAAAGACTCCCCAAGAAAATGACTGGAACTAATAGAAAGATTCAGCAGAGAAGCAGAATACAAGACAAACACACTAAAAAATCAGCTGGATTCTTATACACCAATAAAGAGAACTATGAGAAGGAAATCAGGAAAGCAATACCATTTTTAATAGTCCGTAAAAAAACTGACACACTTAGGAATAAATCTAACCAGGGACATAAAAGAACTATACAAAGAAAGCTACAAAACATTACTGCAAGAAACAAAAAGAGACCTGCGTAAATGGAAAAAACATACCATGTTCATGGATAGGAAGACTCAACATGGTGCATATGTCAATTCTACCCAAACCAATCAATAAATACAATGCAATTCTGAGCCGAATATTAACAGCCTTCTTTAATGAGATGGAAAAACTAATCATTGGCTTTATATGGAAAGGAAAGAGGCCCTGGATAAGTAAAGCATTACTGAAGAAAAAGAACAAAGTTGGAGGCCTTATATTATCTGAGCTCAGAACCTAATATACAGCTATGGTAGGTAAAACAGCCTGGTACCTGGTATGATGACACATTGACCAATGGAACAGAATTAAGAACCCAGATGTAAATCCATCTACCTATGGCCATCTGATCTTTGACAGAGGCTCGAGGTTCATTAAATGGGGGAAAAGACAGTCTTTTAACAAATGCTGGAAAACTGGATGTGCTTCTGTAAAAAGGGCATACCTCACACCATGCAAAATAACTAATTCAAAATGGATCAAAGATCTAAATATAAAACCCAAATCTACAAATATCATAGAAGAAAAAATAGGTTCAATGCTAGGGGCCCTAATATATAGCATAAGCAGCATATAAACCATAATTAACTATACACAAACACCAGAAAATAAGCTAAATAAAAGGGATCTCCTAAAAACTAAATACTTATGTTCATCAAAAGACCTTACCAAAAGAGTAAAAACAGAACCTATGGACACCTTTACAATAAAAAGACAAATAATCCAATTAAAAAATGGGCAAAGGATATGAATAGACAATTCACCAAAGAGGACATTCAGATGGCTAACAGACACATGAGGAAATGCTTGAGATCACATCAGAGAAATGCAAATCAAAACTACAATGAGATATCATCTCACCCCTACATTACTGGCATGAATCAAAAAACAGAAAATAACAAATGTTGGAGAGATTGCAGGGAATTGGAACTCTTATGAACTGTGAGTGGGAATGCAAAATTGTACTAGCATTTTGGAAAACAATATGGCACATCCTTAAAAAGCTAAAAATAAAAATAATATATGATCCAGCAATTCCACTCTTAGGAATATATCCTAGAGAAATAACAACTGAAATACGCATAGAGATATACACGCCCATGTTCATTGCAGCATTATTCACAATAGCAAAAATATGAAAAGAACCTAAGTGCCCATCAACACATGAATGGATAAACAAAATATGATACATACACATAATGGAATACTACATGATGATAAAGAACAATGATGAATCTGCAAAACATCTCACAACATGGATGAATCTGGAAGGCATTATACCGAGTGAAATAAGTCAATCAAGAAAGGCCAAATACTGTATGAGACCACTTTTATAAAAAGTCTTGAAAAGATTTACAGACAGAAAGAAACAATCTTTAATGGGTACGAGGAAGAAGAGGGTTGAGGAGGGCAAAAAAAAAGATTGTAGATAAGTGGTAACTTTGGTGAAGGGTAAGACAGTACACAGGACTGGGGATGTTAACACAACTTGACCAGGACAAAGTCATAGTAGCTTCACAGGCACATCCAAATGCCCTGAGAGACCGAGCTACTTGGCTGAGTGCTGAGGACAATGATTTCAGGGGACATCTAGCTCAACTGCCATAAAATAGTTTATAGAATAGTCTATAAAGTAAATGTTCCACATCTGCCTGTGGTGAGTGGCATCTGGGGTCTTAAAAGCCTGCAAGCAGCCGCTTAAGATACGTCTACTGGTCTCATCCCAGCTGGAGCAAAGGAGAATGAAGAAGACCAAAGACACAAGGGAAAGGTTAGTCCAAAGGACTAATGGATCACAACTACCACAACCTCTACCAGACTGAGCCTAGAAAAACTATATGGTGCCCATTTATCACCACCAACTTCTCTGGCACAGATCACAATAAAGAGTGGGAGAAAAATGCAGAACAAAATTCATATTCACAGAATAAATAAATAAAAGACCAGGCTTTACTGGTCTGGCAGAGGTTGAAGAAACCCCAAGAGTATGGCCCTGGGACACTCTTTTAATGCAATACCGAAGTCACTCCTGAGGTTCAGCCAAGGATTATACAGGTCTATAGGCCAACAATAACACATGTGAGGGATGTGTTTCATAGTTCAATCAGGCATACAAACTAATGGGCACATCAGTACAAAAGCAAAGATGAGAAGGCAGGAAAAGACATGAAAGCTGGATGAATGGAAATGGAATCTGGGGTGAAGAAGGGGAGAGTGTTGCTAAATAGTGGGGTTGGCAACCAATGTCACAAAAGAATTAGTGTGTTGACTGTTTAATGTGAAACTAATTCGCTCTGTAAACTTTCACCTAAATCACAATTAAAAAAAAACTCAGGACAGAAAATTAGGTGGAACAAAGAAACTGTCAACACCACACACACACACACACACACACACACACAAATATACAAAAATGACAGCAGTGACCTCATACCTATCCATAATTACGTGGTATGTAAATGGCTTAAATGCACCAGTAAAGAGACAGAGAATGGCATAATGGACACACACAAAAAAAGATCCATCTATATGCTTTCTACAAGAGACACACCTTAGACACAAAGACATAAACAAAAAAAACTCAAAGAATGGAAGAAAATATATCAAGCAAAAATAATCAAAAAATAGCAGGGGTGACAATATTAATCTCTGATAAAACAAACTTTAAAACAAAATCCATCATAAAAGGTAAGGAAAGGCACTGTATAATGATTAAAGGGTCAATACACCAGGAAGACATAACCATAATAAATATATATGCACCCAATGACAGGGCCCCCAAATACATAAAACAAACTCTAATAGCATTGAAAAGAGAAATAGACAGTTTCACAATAATAGGAGACTTTAGCATGCCATTATTAGTGAAGTACAGAATATCTAGAAAGACACTCAGTAAAGGTGCAGAATATCTAAATGCCCAAAAAAAAAAAAATTTTTTTTTTAATCAACCAACTTGACCTCATAGATGTCTACAGAATGTTCCAAACAACAGCAGCCAAGTATATATTCTTTTCCAACATAGATGGGACATACTCCAGAATAAGCCACATTTTAGGTCACAAAGCAAGCCTCAACAAAATCCAGAATATTGAAATAATACAAAGCATTCTCTCTGATCACAACACCATGAAAGAAATCATTAACAGGAACAGCAAGGAAAAAAAAAATCAAATATATGGAAACTGAACAACACCTAGCTTAAAAACTGCTGGGTAGTAGAAGAAACCAAGGCTGGAATAAAAAAATTCATAGAATCAAATGAGAATGAAAAGCACATTTTACCAACATTTTGGGACACAGCAAAAGCAGTACTTAGAAGTTAAGTTTATATATGTATACACAAACACATCAAAGAAGAAAGGGACAAATCAAAAAATTAACCCTACAACTCAAACAAATAGAAATAGAGCAGCAAAAGTAGTCCAGAGTCACCAGAAGAAAGGAAATAATAAAGATCAGAGCAGAAATAAATGAAATAGAGAACAGAAAAGCAATGGAAAGAATCAAGACCAGAAGTTAGTTCTTTGAAAGGATTAACAAAATCGACAAACCATTGGTCTAACTGACAAAAGAAAAACAGAAGAGGAAGCATATAACCCAAATAAGAAATGAGATGGGTGATATCACAACAGAATCATCTGAAATAAAAACAATCATAATACCACATACAATGGTACTCCAACAAATCTGAAAACTTAGAAGAAATGGATAAATTTCTAGAAACACACTATCTACCTAAACTAACACAAACTGAGGCAAAAAAATTAACAGACCAATAACAAAAGAAGAGACTGAGGAGGTAATAAAGAAACTCCAAACAAAAAAGCCGTGGCCCAGACACCTTCCCTGGAGAAATCTACCAAACTTTCAGAGGAAAGCTCATACCAATACTACTCAAACTATTTCAGAGCTCAGAGAAAGATGAGATACTCCCGAATTCATTCCTACGAAGCCAGTGTAACTTTGATACAGAAACCAAAGACACCACAAAAATAGAATAACTACAGACCATTATTCCTCATGAATATAGTCGCAAAAATTCTCAACAAAATTCTAGTCAATAGAATTAAACAGCATATCAATAAAAAAAAAAAAAATGACCAAGTGGGATTCAAAACAGGTATGCAAGGATGGTTCAACATTAGAAAATCAATCAACATAATTAAACACATAAAAAAAAAGAAGAGAGGCAGGTCCAAGATGGCTGGATAGTCAGATGCTTCCAGTGATCCCTCTTACAACAAGAGCTAAAAAAACAAGCAAAAGGATTATACATATGACAAGCTAGGAGTCCTGAACATCAAAGGCAAAGTTAGAAAACAGACTGAGTGACAGTGGGAGAGAGAGAGAGTTCAGAAGCGGCAAGGAGTTACCTGACCTGAATTGACAGGAACCCTCAGGCACCATTCCCTGGAGTGACCATGGTGCAGCTGGCGGTAGCATTCCGGATGTGGTTTCCTCAGGGAGAGACAGTGAGCCACACAGCCTACTCACACATCCAGAACCAGAGAAGAATGGCACTCTTGGCTAAATAAGTACTTGCATTTATTTTACTGTGCCCCCAAGCTGGGTTCGGCGGCTGTCAATTTCTCTGGACCTGAGATAGATACTGCTGCACAACCTGAGCCATTCTCCCAGCCTTGGAGAAGAAATAAATTCACAAGTGGGGGGAAAGATAATCTGCCAGCTCCCCTAAGCTGGGGAGCTCAGGACAGAAGTGGCTTCTGTCCAGGCACAAACGGACTGTGGACTTTGAATAATTTTCACTCCTGCATGGACCTGTGTGGGCCCATTTCAGGGGAATAGGCCCTTGTTGGCAGACTGCAACTGTTTCAGCTGTGCAGTGGAGAGGTGGGTGTTGATGTTTGACACCACTTTGCCTATTGAACAGGGTCCTCAACTACCCACATCAGGAGCCTAAGGACTGGTGGCTCCAGCAATGTTACCTAGCCACACATGACAGGGGTCCAAGGATAAGTGTTACCTCCCAGTCTGTACAATCAAAAGCACTGGATGGTTGTTAGCCCCCAAGCCTTGTTCAGAGCATGACCTCCTGCTGCAACCAGGCACCTGCACTTACACCAATCACCCCTGTGCCCCTAAGACTGTAGGACAGAGATTGTACCACACATTTGATGACCAACTACCTGTACACCTGAGCTGAATCCGTACAAAAAAGGGAAAGGGAAGGCAGGGCCAAGATGGCAGAATGGACAGAGACTTCCGGCGAGCCCTCTTACAACAAAGACCAAAAAAAACCAGTGAAACCGGTATATTTATGACGAGCTAGGAGCCCTGGAAATCATACCAGGTATGCAGGGATGGTTCTACATTAGAAAAACAATTAATGTAATCCATCATAGAAATAAGACAAAAGATAAGAATCATGCGATTTTAGCAATTGATGCAGAAAAGGCATTTGACAAAGTTCAACACCCATTCATGAAAAAAAACTCTCAGTAAAATTGGAATAGAAGGAAAATTCCTCAGTATAATAAAGGGCATTTATACAAAGCCAATAGTCAACATCACCCTAAACGGAGAGAGCCTGAAAGCATTCACCCTGAGATCACAAACCAGACAAGGATGCCCTTTATCACCACTCTTGTTCAACATTGTGCAGGAGGTACTAGCCAGAGCAGTTAGGCTAGATAAAGAAATAAAGGGCATCCAGACTGGCAAGGAAGAAGTAAAAGTATCTCTATTTGCAGAGCACATGATCTTATACAAAGAAAACCCTAAGGAATCCTCAAGAAAACTCCAGAAACTAATAGAAGAGTTCAGCAGATTATCAAGGTACAAGATAAACAAAAATCAGTTGGATTCCTCTACACCAACAAAAAGAACATCGGAGAGGAAATCACCAAATCAATACCGTTTACGGTAGGCCCAAGAAGAAAAAATACTTAGGAATAAATCTTACCAGAGATGCAAAAGACTTATACAAAGAAAACTACAAAACACTTCTACGAGAAACCAAAAGAGACCTACATAAGTGGAAAAACATACCTTGCTCATGGATAGGAAGACTTAACATTGTAAAAATGTCTGTTCTACCTAAAGCAATCTATAGATTTAATGCAATTCTGATCCAAATTACAACACTTTTTAATGAGGTGGAGAAAAAAATCACCAAATTCACATGGAAGGGAAAGAGGCTCCAAATAAGTAAAGCATTACTGAAAAAGAAGAACAAAGTAGGAGTCCTCATTCTACTTGATTTTAGAACCTATTATGCCGCAACAGTAGTCAAAACTACCTGGTACTGGTTCAACAACAGATATATAGACCAATGGAACAGAGTTGAGAACCCAGACATAAATCCATCCACATATGAGCAGTTGATATTTGACAAAGGTCCAAAGTCAGTTAAATGGGAAAAAGAGAGTATTTTTGACAAATGGTGCTGGTAAAACTAGATATCCATCTGCAAAAAAATGAAACAAGACCCATACCTCCCACCATGCCCAAAAACTAACTCAAAATTGATGAAAGACCTAAATAGAAAATATGAAACAATAAAGATCATGGAAGAAAAAATAGGGACAGCATTAGGAGCCCTAATACATGGCATAAACAGTATAAAAATATTATTATCAATGCAGAAGAAAACGCAAATAATTGGAAACTCCTAAAAATCAAACACCTACGCTCATCCAAAGACTTCACCAAAAGAGTGAAAAGATTACCTACAGACTGGTAAAATGTTTTTAGCTATGACTTTTCCGATGAGCACCTGATCTCTAAAATCTACTTGATACTGCAAAACCTCAGCTACCAAAAGACAAATAACCCATTTAAAAAATGGGCAAAAGATATGAACAGACACTTCACTAAAGAAGACATTCAGGTAGCTAACAAATACATGAGAAATGCTGACAATCATTAGCCATTAGAGAAATGAAAATCAAAACTACAATGAAATTCCATCCACTCCAACAAGGCTTGCATTAATCCAAAAAACACAAAATAATAAATGTTGGAGAGGTTGTGGAGAGACTGGAAGACTTACACACTGCTGTTGGAAATGTAAAATGGAACAACCACTTTGGAAATCAATCTGGCACTTCCTTAAAAAAAACAGAAATAGAACTACTCTATAATCCAGCTATCCCACTCCTTGGAATATGTCCTAGAGAAATAAGGGCCTTTACATGAACAGATGTATGCACATACATGTTCATTGATGTTCATTGCAGCACTGCTTACAATAGCAAAAAGATGGAAGCAACTGAGATGCCCATCAATGGATGAATGGATAAATAAATTATGGTATATTCACACAATGGAATACTATGCATCGAGAAAGAACAGTGATGAATCTGTGAAACATTTCATAATGTGGAGGAATCTGGAAGGCATTATGCTGAATGCAATTAGACAGTTACAAAAGGACAAATATTGTATAAGACCACGTTATAAGAACTTGAGATAGTTTAAACAGAAAAGAAAATATTCTTTGATGGTTACAAGAGGGGGAAGGCAGGCAGGGTGGGAAAGGGATATTCCTTACTTAGATAGTAGATAAAAACTACTTTAGGTGATGGGAAAGACAACACCCAATACAGGCGAGGTCAGCACAACAGGACTAAATCAAAAGCAAAGAAGTTTCCTGAATAAACTGAATGCTTCGAAGGCCAGCATAACAGGGGCGGGGCTTTAGGGACCATGGTTTCAGGGGTTATCTAAGTCAATCGGCATAATAAAACCTGTTAAGAAAACATTCTGCATCCCACTTTGGAGGATGGCGTCTGGGGTATTAAACAGTAGCAAGCATCTTTTTAAGATGGATCAATTGGTCTCAACCCACCTGGACCAAAGGAGAATGAAGAACACCAAGGACACGAGGTAATTACAAGCCCAAGAGACAGAAAGGGCCACATAAACCAGAGACTACAACAGCCTGAGACCAAAAGAACTAGATGGTGTCAGTCTACAACCGATGACTGCCCTGACAGGGAACACAACAGAGAACCCCTTAGGGAGCGGAAGAGCAGTGGGATGCAGACCCCAAATTCTCACAAAAAGAACAGACTTAGTGGTCTGACTGACACTAGAAGGACCCTGGTGGTCTTGGCCCCCAGACCTTCTGTTAGCTCAGGACAGGAACCATTCCCAAAGCCAACTCTTTAGACAGGGAGAGGACTGGACAATGGGATGGAGAGGGATGCTGGTGAGGAGTGAGCTTCTTGGATCAGGCAGATATTTGAGAGTATGTTGGCATCTCATGTCTGGAGGGGAGATGAGAGGGTAGAGGGGGTTAGAAGCTGGCGGAATGGACACAAGAAGAGAGAGTGGAGGGAGGGAGTGGGCCATCTAATTGGGGGAGAGCAACTGGGAGTATGTAGCAAGGTGTATATAAGTCTTTGTGTGAGAGACTGACTTGATTTGTAAACTTTCACTTAAAGCACAATAAAAATTAAAAAAAGAAAAGTGAATGGACTTCTAGGCTTATGATAATAGCTCTAGCCATCTGGCGACAGGACATTAGCGCTTCAAAGGTGAAAATAATCAAGATAGCTCACTCAAGCAGCTTATGTGCGCATAACAAAACAAAACAAAGGAAGAAGCTAGGATAATTTAAGCAAACATAAACTAATAAATAACTTATACATGCCTTGGAGACAACAGTCAATATGAAATCACATAAAGGGGCAGACCATGATTGCTTCAACAAGCTCTCAAAATATAGAATCAAGGAATCTTCTGGATGAAGGTGTCCTCCTGGAATTACCAGGTGCAGAATACAAAAGATTAATATACAGAGCTCTTCAACACATCAGGAATGAGATCAGGCAAAACGCAGAACAAGCCAAGGAACACACAGTCGAATTAGTTGAAGAAATTAAAAAGGTTATTCCAGTACATACTGAAAAATTAAGTAAGCTGCAAGAATCCATAGAGACAGCAATCAGAAATTCAGAAGATTAATGATAAAATTACAGAATTAGACAACTCAGTAGAAAGTCAGGGGAGCAGAATTGAGCAAGTGGAAGGCAGAATTGGTGAGCTTGAAGATAAAGCACTTGGCACCAATATATTTGAAGAAAAAGCAGATAAAAAAATTAAAAAAATGAAGAAACCTGAAGAATCATGTGGGACTCTATCAAAAGAACCTACGAGTGATTGGAGTACCACAAGGAGGGAGAGCAGAAAATACAGAGAGAATTGTTGAAGACTTGTTGGGAGAAAACTTCCCTGATATCGTGAAAGATATCTGTCCAAGATGCTCATTGAACTCTACACAAGTTAGATACTACAAGAAAGTCTCCAAGACATATTATCATCAAACTTGCCAAAACCAAAAATAAAGAGAAAATTTTAAGTGGAACCAGCGATAAGTGAAAAGTCACCTACAAAGGAGAATCAATAAGAATAAGTTTGGACTACTCTGAAGAAACCATGCAGTCAAGAAGGCAATGGGATGACTTATATAAAGCACTGAAGGAAAAAAATTGCCAGCCAAAGGTCATATATCCAGTAAAACTGTCAAATATGAAGGTGAAATTAGGACATTTCCAGATAAACAGAAGTTTAGGGAATTCGTAAAAATCAAACCAAAACTACGAGAAATACTAACGGGAGATCTCTGGCCAGAAAATCAATATCAGACATCAACATAAGACTAGAACACAGGACAGAGCAACCAGATATCAACCCAGATAAGGAAATCACAAAAATAAATCAAGACAAAAAAAAAAAAAAGTCTGAAAACAGGGAGAGATGTCATTATGTAAAAGAAGGTAACATTAAAATAATAAAGAGGGACTAAGAAATATAGTTATAGGTCTTTCATATGGAGGGAAGTGAAGGCGATATAAAGAAGTTTAAACTTAGAAAAAAGGGGTAAATATTAAGGTAACCATAAAAGAGACTAACAATCCTCCTCATGAAAATAAGAGACAAGAAAAAAAAAAAAACTCAAGAAAAACAAAATCCTCAAGAATGAATAAGAAAAAAAGACTATATATAAATATGAACTACTTAGCACAAAAAAAATTAAGTGGGAAAAAGGCACTGTCAACAACACACAAAAAAAGACATCAAAATGACAGCACTAAACTCATACCTATCCATAATTACGCTCAATGTAAATGGACTAAAAGCACCAGTAAAGAGACAGAGAGTGGCAGAATGGATAAAAAAACAAACAAACAAAAAAAAAAACACAATCTGTCTATATGCTGCCTACAACAGATACACCTTAGACTTAAATACACAAAAAAACTGAAACTCAAAAAAAAAAAAAAAAACGAAACTCAAGGGGTGGAAAAAAAATATATCAAGCAAATAACAATCAAAAAAGAGCAGGAGTGGCAATAATAATAATTTCTGACAAAATACTTTAAAGCTAAATCCACCACAAAGGATAAGTAAGAACAGTATATAATGATTAAAGGGACAATATACCAGAATGATATAACCATATTAAATATTCACATACCCAATGACAGGCCTGAAAGATACATAAAACAAAGATAGACAGCTCCACAATGATAGTAGGAGATTTCAACATACTACTTTTGGTGAAGGGAAGAACATCCAGAAAGAAGCTCAATAAAGACATAGAAGACCTAAATGCCACAAATAACCAACTTGACCTCATAGACACATACAGAACACTCCACTCAACAACAGTTAAATATGCTTTCTTTTCTAGCACACATGGAACATTCTCTAGAATAAACCACATACTAGGTCATAAAGCAAGCTTCAGCAGAATCCAAAACATCGAAATATTAAAAGCCATCTTCTTTGACCATAAGGCTATAATATTAGAAATCAATAATAGAAAAATCAGGGAAAAGAAATCAAACACTTGGAAACTGAACAATATGTTGCTCAAAAAAGACTGGATTATAGAAGGCATTAAGGATGGAATAAAGAAATTCATTGAACCCAATGAGAAAACACTTCCTATCAGAACCTTTGGGACACAGCTAAAGCAGTTCTCAGAGTAACGTTTATATCAATAAAGGCACACACGCAAAAAGAAGAAAGGGCCAAAAGCAAAGAATTATCCCTACAACTTGAACAAATAGAAGGAGAGCAACAAAAGAAATCCTCAGGCACCAGAAGAAAGCAAATAATAAAAATTAGAGGAGAATTACATGAAATAAGAACAGAAAAACAACTGAAAGAGTTAACAAGATCACAACCTGATTCTTTGAAAAGATTAAAAAGTTGATAAGCTACTGGCCAAATTTACAAAAGAAAAACAAGAGAGAAGGCAAATAACCCAAATAAGAGATGACACGGGTAATATCACAACAGTCCCGATTGAAATTAAAAGAATCATATCAGATTACTACAAAAAAGTTTACTCTAACATATTTGAAAACCTAGAAGAAATAGATGAATTTCTAGAAACACACTACCCACCTAAAATAACACAGAGATAGAACAACTAAATAAACCCATAACAAAAGAAGAGATTGAAAAAAGTAATTAAAAAACTCCTAAAAAAAAAAAAAAATCCCTGGCCCTGACGGCTTCACTGGAGAATTCTGCCAGAATTTCAGAGAAATTACTACTACTACTAAAGGTATTTCAGAGCATAGAAAAGGATGGAATACTTCCAAACTCATTCTATGAAGCCAGCATATCCATGATACCAAAACCAGGTAAAGACACCACACACACAAAAAAGGAAATTACACACCTATATCCCTCATGAACGTATACGCAAAAATCCTCAGCAAAATTCTAGCCAATAGAATTCAACAACATATCAAAAAAATAATTCACCATGACCAAGTGGGATTTATACCAGGTATGCAGGGGTTGTTCAACATTAGAAAACCAATCAAGACATCATATAAATAAAACAAAAGAACCACATGATCTTATCAATTGATGCCGAAAAGGCATATGACCAAGTCCAACACCCATTCATGATAAAAACTTTCAGCAAAGTAAGATTAGAAGGAATGTTCCTCAACATAATAAAGGCCATTTACACAAAGCAACAGACAACATCATCCTAAATGGAAAGAGTCTGAAAGCATTCCCCTTGAGAACGGAAAACCAGGCAAGGATGCCTTTTATCACCACTCTTATCCTACATTGTGCTGGAGGTCCTGGTCAGAGCAATTAGACTAGATAAAGAAATAAAGCACATCCAGATTGGTAAGGAAGAAGTAAAAGTATCTTTATTTGCAGATGACGTAATCTTATACACAGAAAATCCTAAGGAATCCTCAAGAAAACTACTGAAACTAATAGAAGAGTTCAGCAGAGTATCAGAATACAAGATAAACATACAAAAATCAGTTGGATTCCTCTACACCAACAAAAAGAACATTGAAGAGGAAATTGCCAAATCGATACCATTTTACTAGCACCCAAGAAGATAAAATACTTAGGAATAAATCTTACCAGAGACATAAAAGACCCATACAAAAAAAACTACAGGACAGTACTGCAAGAAACCAAAAAAGACCTACATTAGTGGAAAAATGTATCTTGCTCATGTATAGGAAGACTGAACATTGTAAAAATGTCTATTCTACCAAAAGCAGTCTATAGGTACAATGGTATTCTGATACACATTCCAACGACATTTTTTAATGGATGGGGAAACAAATCACCAACTTTATATGTAAGGGAAAGAGGCCCCAGATAAGTAAAGCATTATTGAAAAAAAGAAGAACAAAGTGGGAGGCCACAAACTACCTGATTTTAGAACCAGCCAGGTATTGGTCCAACAACAGATACATAGACCAATGGAACAGAATTGAGAATCCAGATGTAAATTCATCCACTTGTGAGCAGCTGATATGTGACAAAGGCCAAAGTCTGTTAATTGCGGAAAAAGGAGTCTCTTTAACAAATGATGCTGGCGTAAGTGGATATCCATTTGCAAAAAAAAAAAAAAAATTAAGACCCATACCTCTCATCAGGAACAAAAACTAACTCAGAATGGGTCAAAGACCTAAATATGAAATCTAAAATGATAACGATCATGGAAGAAAAAATAGGGACAGTGTTAGGAGCCCTAATACATGGCATAAATAGTATATAAAACATTACTAACAATGTACAAACACCAGAAGAGAAACTAGATTACCGGGAGCTCCTAAAAATCAAACACTTGTGCTCATCCAAAAACTTCACCAAAAGTGTAAAAAGACAACCTACAGACTGGGAAAAAAATTTTGGCTACACCAAATCCGAGCAGTGTCTGATCTCCACAATCTACAAGATACTGCAAAACCTCAACAATAAAAAGATAAATAACCCAATTGAAAAATGGGCAAAGGATATGAACAGACACTGCACCAAAGAAGACATTCAGGCTGCTAACAGCTACATGAGGAAATGCTCAGGATCATTAGCCTCAGAGAAATGCACATCAAAGCTACAATGAGATAACATCTCACCCCAACAAGGCTGGCATTAAACCAAAAAACACAAAATGATAAATGCTGGGGAGGTTGTGGACAGACTGGGACACTTATACACTGCTGGTGGGAATGTAAAATGGTGCAACCAGTTTAGAAATTGACTTGGTGGTTCCTTAAAAAGCTAGAAATACAACTACCATACAATCCAGCAATCCCACTCCATGGATATATCATGGAGAAACAAGAGCCCTCACATGAATAGATATATGCACACCCATGTTCATTGCAGCACTGTTTACAATAGCAAAAAGATAGAAACAAGCTAGGTGCCCATCAATGGATGAATGGATAAACAATTTATGGTATATTCAATGGAATGCTACGCATTGATAAAGAACAACGATGAGTCCGTGAAACATCTCATAACATGGAGGAATCTGGAAGGCATTATACTGAGTGAAATTAGTCCCAAAATGACAATGTGACCACTATTATAAGAACTTAAGAAAAGGTTTAAACACAGAAGAAAACATTCTTTGACGGTTACGAGGGTGGGGTGGTGGGGAAAAGGATATTCACTAACTAGATAAAAAAGAAAAAATTTTTTTTTTCTTTTTTTATATAGTAGACAATAACTATTTTTAGGTGAAGGGAAAGACAACATACAATACAAGGGAAGTCAGTACAACTGGGCTAAACCAAAAGCAAAGAAGTTTCCTGAATGCAATCAAACACTTCAAGGGACAGAGATAGCAGGGGCAGAAGTCTGGGCACCATGGTTTCAGGGGACATCTAGGTCAAATGGCATAACAAAGTATATTAAGAAAACCTTCTGCATCCCACTTCGGTGAGTGGTGTCTGGGGTCTTAAAAGCTAGTAAGTGGCCATTTAAGATGCATCAATTGGTTGCAACCCACCTGGAGCAAAGGAGAATGAAGAACATCAAAGACACAAGGAAAATACGAGCCCAACAGATAGGGCCACATAAACCAGAGACTTCATCAGCCTGAGACCAGAAGAACCAGATGGTGCTCGGCTACCACCAATGACCGCCCTGACAGGGAACACAACAGAGAACTCCTGATGGAGCAGGAGAAAAGTGGGATGCAGAACTCAAATTCTAGTAAAAATACTAGACTTAATGGTCTGACTGAGACTAGAGGGACCCAGAGGACATGGCCTCCGGATTCTGTTAGCCCAGAACTAAAACCATTCCCAAAGCCAACTCTTCAGACATTGATTAAAAAAATTAGACTGGACTATAAGAAGTAAAATGATACTGGTGAGGAGTATGATTCTTAGCTCAAGTAACACATGAGAGTATGTGGCCAGCTTCTGTTTGCAGGTGAGATGAGAAGGCAGAGGGGGACAGTAGCTGATTGAATGGACATGGGAAATACAGGGTGGAGAGGAGTGTGCTGTCACATTGTAGGGAGACCAACTAGGGTCACATAATAATGTGTGTATAAGTTTTTGTATGAGGAACTGACTTGAATTATAAACTTTCACTTAAGACACAATAAAGAAAGGAAAAAACAAATTTTGGGTGCTATGGACTCTTTTGGCAGTCTGGAGAAGTCTGTACATCCTGTCTCAGAAATAACACGTCGAAACATAAATGCATAGCATTGTACTTGAAAAAAGGTATTGAAATGTATTTAAAATATATTGAAAAAATAAATTGTGACATACTAATACAGTTGCTTCTCTATTAATGCCTTAAAGAAAAACAGTGTTGCTATTGTTAGTTGCTGTTGAGTCAGCTACGACTCCTGATGACTTTAAAAATAACTCCTGGCAACATTATGTATAACTCCTGATGACCTTACATATAAGACAGAAGGAAATGTTGTCTGGTCCTGTGCCTTCTATTTGAGGCTATTGTATCAATTCATCTCACTGAGGGTTTCCTTTATTTTCATTGTCCCACTTCTTTACAACATGCTATCCTTTTCTAGTGATTGGTCTTTCCTGATGACACGTCCAAAGTGAGCCAGTTGAGGTCTCCCTATGCTTGTTGTAATCCTTCTAAGACCGATTTGTTCATTCTTCTGGTAGTCCATAGTATGTACAATGTTCTTCACTAACACCACAGTACAAAAGCATAAATGTGTCTTCTGTCTTCCTTTTTTATTATCCAACTTCTTCGTACTTATGAGGTAATTGAAAACATACTGTGGTTGTGTGCCACCAAACTGATTTTGACTCATAGCAACTTCATGTGATGGAGAATAACTGACCATAAGGTTTCCTAGACTGTAATCTTTACAGTAATAGATTGTCAGGTCATTCGCTGAGGATCCACTGGTGGCTTTGAACTGTTGAACTTTTGGTTAGCAGTTGCGTGTCTAACCACTGGGCAGTCGGGCTTCTTGAAAACAAAAAAACTCATTAAACCCATTGCTGTCAAGTCGATTCCAACTCATAGCAACCCTATAGGACAGAGGAGAACTTCCCCATAGAGTTTCTAAGGACTGGCTGGTAGAGTTAAACTGCTGATCTTTTGGTTTACTGCCACAGCTGTTAACCGCTACACCACTAGAGCTCCAATACTAACTAAAAAAACCAAACCCATTGCCATCGAGTTGATTCTGACTCCTAGTGACCCTACAGGAGGGAGCAGAACTGCCGCATAAGGTTTCCAAGGCTGTAAATCTTTATGAAAGCAGACAGCCACATCTTTCTCCCGTGGTGCGGCTGATGGATTCAAATTACTGACCTTTAGGACAGTAGCTGAGCACTTAACCACTGAACAACCAGGGATCCTGAAAACATACTAAAAAAAAAAAAACATACTAGAGGCAGGTAAATTAAGTAATTTTGAAATAATGATCAACATAAAATTATACCATACATATGTTATAACAAAGATACAACAGGAAAATATCTGTAATATCCATTATTGACAAAGATACAGGCATGGCTAGCAATACTCATTTTTGGCCAGCTTCCATAATTAAAGAAAATTATATTTTCTATTTAAGAGTTAGTAAAAAAAATTTTTTTTTTTTTTTTTTTTTTTTTAAATGAAGATGTAATTTTCCCATCCTAGGTCACAGATATCCTGGAATTCTCTGTCTTATCCCTAAGGTAACAAACTCTTCAAATCTAATTAAGTTGGAATTGGAAGATTCAAATGAGAATTTTAACTGGAAAGCAATAACCAGACTGCTGTCATATGGGAGAGGGAATTGGAGAATTAGACTTTCTGGAAAGAAAGGAGGGAAAGCATTATTTTTTAAATTAAAAAAATGCACTCATTTTTATTAAAAGATAGAATATTCCACGATTGTTATTGTCATTGTTAGTTGCCATTAAGTAAATTCTGTGTCATAGGGAACCCCACGTGTGCAGAGTAGAACTGCTCCTTAGAGTTTTTCAGGCTGTGACCTTTTGGAAGCAGATTGCCAGGCCTTACTTTCGAGGCATCTCTGGTGAGTTTAAACTGCCAATAGTTCAGCTAGTACCCCAACACTTAACTGCCTCTGCCACCCAGGGACACCAGTCTATGATTATAAGTGTCCTAAAATATCAAGTTGAAAAAATAGATCACAACACACACACACACAAATGCGAAGACATTTCTTTCTGAGGGGGAATTCCGGAGGCTTCAGGAAAGAACCAGAAGGCTTAATATGTGAATAAAATATATTCAAGAAAAGAATAAAGAACTTATGGAGAAAAGGCAAAAATATAAAGCATAAACAAGAGAAATTATTATTCTATTTTAAGGAAATGTTGACTGTGCAGATTGTTATCATTGTAGGTGCCGTAGAGTTGGTTCCAATTCATAGCAACCCTATGTACAACAGAATGAAACACAGCCTGGTCCCATTGTTGTAGCCAGCGTGTGAAACCATCTCATTGAGGGTCTTCCTCTTTTTCAATGACCCTGTACTTTACCAAGCATGATGTCCTTCTCCAGGGACTGATCCCTCCTGATAACATGCCGAAAATATGTGAGAAGTAGTCTTGCCATCCTTGCCTCTAAGGAGCATTCTGGTTATATTTCTTCTAAGACAGATTTGTTCCTTCTTTTGGCAGTCCATGGTATAGTCAATATTCTTTACCAATACCACAATTCAAGGGCATCAACTCTTCTTCGGTCTTCCGTATTCATTGTCCAGCTTTTGCACGCATATGAGGAGACTGAAAACACCATGGCTTGGGTCAGGCGCACCTTAGTCTTCAAGGTGACATCTTTGCTTTTCAACACTTTAAAGAGGTCTTTTGCAGCAGATTTGCCCAATGAAATGTGTCGTCTGATTTCTGGACTGATGCATCCATGGGCATTGACTGTGGATCCAAGTAAGATGAAATCCTTGACAACTTCAATTTTTCTCCATTTATCATGATGTTGCTTATTGGTCCAATTGTGAGGATTTTTGTTTTCCTTATGTTAAGGTGTAATCCATAGTGAAAGCTGTGGTCTTTGATCTTCATTAGTAAGTACTTCAAGCCCTCTTCACTTGCAGCATGCAAGGTTGTGCCATCTGCATAACGCAGATTGTTAATGAGTCTTCCTCCAAATCTGATGCCTCATTCTTCTTCATGTAGTCCGGCTTCTCACATTATTTGCTCAGCATACAGACTGAATAGGTATGGTGAAAGGATACAACCCTGATGCACACCTTTCCTTTTTTTTTTTTTTTTATTGTACTTTAGATGAAGGTATACCTTTCCTGACTTTAAACGGCATGGTATACCCTTGTTCTGTTTGAACAACTCCCTCTTGACCTATGTAAAGTTTCCTCATGAGCACAATTAAGTGTTCTGGAATTCCCAGTCTGCAATGGTATCCATAATTTGTTATGATCCACAGAGTCAAATGCCTTGGCATAGTCAATAAAACACAGGTAAACATCTTTCTGGTATTCTCTGCTTTCAGCCAGGATTCATCTGATATCCTCAAAGATATCCCTGGTTCCACGTTCTCTTCTGAATCAGGCTTGAATTTCTGGCAGTTCACCATCTGCTACATGTCCTCTTCTGAATCAAGCTTGAATTTCTGGCAGTTCCCTACTGCTACAGCTGCTTTTGAATGATCTTCAGCAAAATTTGACTTGCATGTGATGTTAATGCAATTGTGCAATAATATCCACATTCAGTTGGATTCCCTTTCTTGGGAATAGGCATAAATATGGATCTGTCTTTCAGTCCATTGGCCAGGTAGCTGTTTTCCAAATTTCTTGGCATAGACAAATGAGCACCATCAGTGCTGCATCCTTTTGTTGAAATATCTCAATTGGTATTCCATCGATTCCTGCAGCCTTGGTTTTCCCCAATGCCTTTTGTGCAGCTTGGACTTCTTCCTTCAGTACCATCAGTTCCTGATCATACGCTACCTCTTGAAATGGCTAAGTGTTGACCAATTCTTTTTGCTATAGTGATTCTGTATTATTTCCATCTTCTTTTGATGCTTCCTGTGTCATTTAATATTTTCTCCGTCGAAACCTTCAGTATTGCAACTAGAGCCCTGAATTTTTTCTTCAGTTCTTTCAGCTTGAGAAATTCTGAGCATGTTCTTCCTTTTTGGATTTCCATCTCCAGGTCTTTGCACATGTCATTATAATACTTTGTCTTCTCCAGCTGCCCTTTGAAATATTCTGTTCAATTCTTTTGCTTCATCATTTCTTCCTTTTCCTTTAGCTACTCGACTTTCAAGAGCGAGTTTCAGAGTCTCTTCTGACATCCATTGTGGTCTTTTCTTTCTTTCCTGTGTTTTTAGTGACCTCTTCCTTTCTTCATGTATGATGTCCTTGATGTCATTCCACAACTCGTCTGGTCTTTGGTCATTAGTGTTCAATGCATCAAATCCATTCTTGAGATATACTTGGGATATACTCAAGGTCATACTTTGGCTCTGTGGGCTTCTTCTAATTTTCTTTAGTTTCAACTTGAACTTGCTTATGCGCAATTGATGGTCTGTTCTGCAGTCAGCCCCTGGCCTTGTTCTGACTGATCATATTGAGCTTTTCTGTCATCTCTTTCCACAGATGAAGTCTATTTAATTCCTGTGTATTCCATGTGGCGAGGTCCATGTGTACAGTCACTGTTTATGTTGTTGAAAAAAAGCATTTGCAATGAAGAAATCATTGGTCTTGCAAAATTCTATCATGCAATCTCCACCATTGTTTCTATCACCAAGACCAAATTTTCCAACTGCTAATCCTTTTTCTTTGTTTCCACATTTCACATTGCAATCACCGGTAATTATCAAGGCATCCTGATTGCATGTTTGATCAATCTCAGGTTGCAGAAGTTGGTAAAAAAATCTTCAATTTCTTCTTCTTTGGTCTCAGAGGTAGGTGCATGGATTTGAATAACAGTTGTATTAAGTGGTCTTCCTCGTAGGCATCTGCATCTAATCTGAGTCTGCAGATCTCAGTCTGCAGATTAAGATTGCTCAACAGATCTTTGGTTAATATTATGAAAATGGTGGCATACAATTAGACATATCCTGGCGGAATCCCAAACCTCCAAGGTTTTAAAAGAGAAGAATGTATTATCAGACAAATAGGCTAAGTGGAAATCCAAGTAATATCAAACTGCTTATATGTCCCCATGAAAATCTATAAGATAGTGTAATTGTGTCTGTAGACAACTCTTAGTTATTATGGATTGAACTCTGTCTCTCAAAAAGCTTGCTGGAATCCTAACCCCTGTACATGTGGATGTAATCCCATTTGGGAGTAAGGTTTTCTTTGTTATGTTAATGAGGCCACATCAGTGTAGGGTATGTCTTAAACCTAATCACTTTTGACTTATAAGAAGCAGCAAAGACACAGAGACAAGAAACACAAAAGGGGAAAGACAGACTTAATTTGACGACAGTGGAGGCAGATGAATCCATGAGCCCAGGGACTCCAATGATTGCTGGCTACTAGAAGCTGAAATAGACAAAGAAGGGCTTCCACTTAGAGCCACACCCTGAATTCAGACTTCTAGCCTACTAAACTGTCAATAATAAATTTCTGTTCTTTAAAGCCATCCAGTTGTGAAAGTTTTGTTACAGCAGTACTAGGTAACTGTAAGATCAGTAAAAGAATGTGCCCCAAGAATTCTACATCCAGTTATGTTATCATTCACCTGTTGGGAATAAGAAAGACGTCTGTGATTATGCTAGAATTCATAAGGTGTATCACCCATATGCACTACGAGGAAAAAAAAATCCAAAAGGTACTCTAGCCAAATATTAAATGCATCATGTCAAGATAAGCGATAAAAAAAAAAGGAGAAAAATTGTTGAGTAATGAACCTCACAATGTCTGGACTTAATTCAAATGTTTATTGGCATCGGGCCTGGGGTTTAGTAATGTTGTTAGCTGCCACCCAGTTGATTCCGACTCATGATGATGGTAAAAGGGTCACTGGAAACAAAGAAACACACTGAAAGACAATATCCAATAATTGTTTGGAATTCAATTTTAAACTCTCACCGAAAGCTAAAAATTGGTGGGTAGGGTTCAAAATTGGAGAATAAAGAACTACAGTATCATTTTATTTTACTGAGTCTCTTAAAACAACATAGATCTCTTGTAACTTTTATATGGGTTTTTCCCTTTAAATAGGGAATATCAGCCCATTTATGTTAGTGTAATAATAATTATATTTGATTTTTGGCTCCTCTATTATTTTTTGCTTGTTTACTTCCTTTGTTGCAATTCCCTCCTTTACCTTTTTATTTTAAATTAGAAAAAAATCACCAAAATCTTATATGTTTACAAAGGATGAAAGTTTTATCTAAATAAACAAGGATAAAAATAACAATGAAATTTTGAAATTCTTTTAGACAGAAGACCACTAAAACAATTGTTAGCAGGCCAAATTCAGCAGTATATAAAAAAGATTGAAACCAAAAGCAAAACCAAACCCACTGTCGTTGAGTCAATTTAGACTCATAGTGACCCTGTAAAAAAAAATGAAAACTGTCTCATAGGGTTTCCAAGGCTGTAAATCTTTATGTAAGCAGGCTTCCACATCTTTCTCCCACAGAGCAGCTGGTGGGTTCAAACCACTGACCTTTCCATTAGCAGTCAAGCTCTTTAACCACTGAGCCACAGGGCTCCTTCAAAAGAATAAAACACAGTGTAAAAATAAAGTTTATATCAGAAGTGCAAATTTTTATTGCTATGGCATTGTTCAGTATAATTCTTTATAACAAATATTTCTTTAAATGTGATACCATATATGAGAAGGTTTTTGATAAAATTCATCCAATTTGTAATTATGATAAGACTATTTACCAGAACCAATGTTGTTGTTAGGTGCCATCGAGTTGGTTCTGACTCTTAGCAACCCTATGTACAACAGAACGATACACTGCCCGATCCTGCACCATCCTCACAATTGTTGTTATGCTTAAGCCCATTGTTGCAGCCAATGTGTCAATCCATCTCAACAGAACAAATAGCAAACCTGTAATAAAAAGTGAAACCTTTTCCAATTAAATTAAGAAGAAGACTGAAATGTTTATCCTCACTGTCATTATTCACCATTGTTTTGGGGTTTCTACCTAATGGAATAATATTAGAAAATAATATTGTCATTAAAAATATTAAGAAACAAGACAAACATCTCGGTTTGCGGATAACATGTTCACATTTTTTTTCCCCATATAATCTAAGAAATACTACATTTAAGCAGTTTACAACTGTATCACATATTATCAATTAAAATTGACAATGAATATTACTAAGGATTCTGTATGATCTGGTATAGGAGGCAGTCCACAGGGGGTGGTGACACCAAGAGTTACCACACTGGGTGACATCAACCCTAAAGATGCCACTCTTCTGAAGTGTACCTGTAGGCCAGTTCAGATGCCAGCATCTTCATGTAGGGTGCTGTCCTTACACCTGGGCTGTCACTTTCCTAGATCTGAGTGGACTTGCGATCAGGTAGGAAAATGGCAGAAGTGGCAAAGACAAAACTAAATCAGCACTTGTTATAACCATAATCCATTGGTGTAATTTACTCTTTAAAAATTAAATGGAATGTTTGAGAGTTCAGTAGCTCATATCATCAGCTATAAATTATACCCTACAAAACAAAACAGAAAGAGTGTATGGAAGTGAGATTAAAAAAACAACTTTAAGCCATTTACATTAGTGTGATTATTGATAGGTATGAGCTTATTGTTGTGCTCTATTTATTTATTTTATGGTGCTGATGTTTTATTTCTTCTTCTTACTTTCCTGTGCTGAGTTCCTTTTTTTTTTTTTGGTGAATTTTTCTTTTCTTTGTTATTATACATTTTGTGTTTACTGAGACTTTTATGTTTTTCTTCTTTATTCTAACGAGTAGGTTTGTAACATTGTGGTTACCTTGAAATTTATTCTTATCTTCAAGTTTGAACCAATCTTTTATTACTTGTTATCACCTTCACTTCCTCTCCACTTCTATACCTACACCATTTATTCCTCCTTTTATTGTTTTGACATTGTTGTCATTTACACAATGAAATCTTTTTAGACTTACAAAAAACAAACCAAACCCAGTGCTGTCGAGTCGATTCTGACTCATAGCAACTCTATAGGACAGGTAGAGTTTCCAAGGAGCAACTGGTGGATTCGAACTGCTGACCCTTTGGTTAGCAGCTGTAGCACTTAACCACTACACCACCAGGGTTTCCCTTTTAGCTTTGTTTTATTATTGAGAGTTATTTATCTAGGTTGCTATCTGGCTGATGTGGTCCTGTGTCCTAAACTCCAGTTATTGTCTGATGTTCTCTAACAGAAGGACCCCCTTTAATACTTCTTGTAAGTTTGGATTGGCTTTTACAAATTCTTTAATTTCTGTTTATCCGGAAATGTCCTATTTTGCCATCATATTTGAGAATTTTGCAGGATATATTATTCTAGGCTGGCAGTTTTTTTCTTTCAAGATTTTATGTATGTCATTCCATAGCCTTCTTGCCTGAATAGTTTCTGCTGAGTAATCAGAGCTTAGTCTTATCGTTTTCCTTTTTTAAACAACGTTTTGTTTTTCCAAGCCGCTCTCAAGATTCTTTGTCTTTGGTTTTTGCAAGTGTGATTACGATATGTCTTAGTGACTTTCTTTGGGGGCCTATTCTCTATGGAGTTCACTGAGCATCTTGGATGGTTAACTTGTTGTCTTTCATGATATTTGGGAAGTTTTCCACCAGAAAATCTTCAACAATCTTCCCCATGTTTTCCATTTTCTCCCCATTTTGCAACTCCAGTCATTCATAAACTTTTGCTCTTGATTGTGTCCCACATAATTCTTAGGTTTTCTTCATTATTTTCTCTAATTTTTCCTCAAAGGGGCATCCATGAATTTGTCTTCAATCATGCTGATTCTGTCCTCCATTGTTTCAACTTTGGCCTAAGCCTGCTATTGTGCTGTCCATTTCTGAATGAGCTGTCCATTTCCAGTTGGTGTTTTTGCATAATTTTGAATTGTTTATTTATCTTGACATTTTGATCTTGTATTATTTTCCTGAATTCTATTGCTCTGTCTAAGTTTTCCTCACTTTTGTCTAAAGTTTTGGTTGACTTTCTCTATAATTTCCATGATTCTGTTTGCTTTTCCCTTGATCTATTGAAGAATCCTATTTATTAGTCTTTTGAATTCAGTTAGTTACTCTGTTTTTTCTTCTACCAGAAGATCATATGATTCTTTATTTTGTTCACTTGCTGGAGCCATCTTATCCTGCTTAAATGTACCTCTCCCTCTTGCCTGGGGATGATGGGCATCTGCATGGGCAAAGAAAGCCTCCATGCCTTGGGGACTGTGGCAGCAGCTGAGGGGTGCTGGTCATGGCCCCCATGGAGCAAGGACACGAGGCAGAATAAGGCAGGGCTCCACTTGTTCACATGTTTTAGAAATCCAAGAGACACTAAGTTACAAGCATTAATAAAGTATAACACAAGGTAAATTACAAAACTTCATGTTTCTCTAAATTAGCAATAAAAGTTAATAAACAGAACTGATTACATATAGAATTTTTTAAATGGTCATTATTAATAGTGACAAGGTATACAATACTTAGAAATAAATTAAAGGAAAAATAAATTAAAAGAAATAAGGATGGAGAGGCGGGGCCAAGATGGCTAACTAGTCAGAAGCTTCCGCTGAACCCTCTTGCAATAAAGACCTGAAAAAAAACAGTGAATCGATTACATATATGACAATTTACGAACCCTGAGCATCAAACAGAACTAAGGAATCGACCTGAGTGACAGGGGAGCAAGAGACCATGCAGAAGCAGTGATGAGTTGCTGAGCCCACGCAGCACCTCAGCTCTGATTTCTTGGTGCTGTTCTTTGGCGCAAATGCGGTGAGGCTGATGGTAGCTTCCTGAGTCACGGCAGATTCACAGAAAAAAGGCAAGCAAAGTGGCACACCCCTGACCCTGTAGCATGCCCTTAGCAGGGCTGCCTGCAGAATTGAGGAAGTGGCTGCTTCAGCAAAAAAAGGCAAATGAAGTGCAGGCACCCTGAATCCCTGGTGTGATGGTGGAGGATCTGGTTGTGGGGCTTAGGATAAAGCTGCTTCACCAAAAGAAGGTAAGCACAGGATGCAGCCGTAACCCCCAGGGGCAATCTCAGTGGGGACCCAGCTAGTGCACACAGGCTACACATGCCTCCAGAATCTTAGATAAAACAGAGCTCTGGGCACAAGATAAGTGATTTTGTCTAATTTACTGTGCAGATCTAATAGCTCCTTCTTCTTAAAGTACTCTCTCCTATCTACCTGATCCCTCCCCCCTCTGCCCCAGACGGCTTCAATAACATTTGAATTCCCTGGGCCTGAGATAGAACATGCCACACTCTCTCTGACCAATTCTCCTGGCCTGGGAGAAAGAGTAAATTAACAAACAGGGGAAAAATACTTTCCCAACTCCCCTAAACTGGAAGCTCAGAGCAGAAGTGGCTCCAGTCCAGGCATAATCAACCCACAGACTTTGGCTTTCACCCCTACATGGAACCAGGCAGCTATTATAATGCAAAGGCAAATCTGTTAGAGGCCTGACAGTAATTGTTTCAGCTGTGCAGTGGAGAGGAAGGTTTTGGAGGTCTGATACCACTCTGCCTATTAAAGAGAGCCCTCACCTACCCACAGCAGGAAACTGAGGGCTGAGGCTCCATCCATGCCACCTGTGAAAGGACTCTGAGAATAGCGGTGCCTACCAGTCTTTACAGGTATAAGCATTGGGTGCCTAAGGTACACCTGCAGAGCCCACACACCACAGTGCTCTAGAGAACAGAGACTCTCCTTCTTCACTCACACTTGGAGGAAGGATGTCAGCACCCTGCCCTCCTCAGAGCGTGACCCCTGCCGCTAACAGAAACCAGTGCATACAACCATTGCCACTACTCCTCTAAGATAGTAGGTGAAAGCCTACACCACACTAGGTGACTGACTATAAGGACACCTGAGCTGAATCTATACAAGAATAGTGAATGAACTCATAGGTTCATATACCTGATAACAGCTCTAACAATCTGGTAAAAGGACATTAGTTCTTCAAAGGCTCCAGTAATCAAGTTAGCACACTCTAGTAGCCTATTTGTGTATAGTGAAACAAAATAAAGCAAGAAGATAGGACACAGTAAGCAAAAAACATAGAATAAATGATTAAATAACTTATAGAGGGCTCGGAGACAGCAGTCAATATCAAATCACATAAAGAAGCAGACCATGATTGCTTCTACAAACTCCCAAAGCAGAGAATCAAGGACTGTCCTGGATAAAGAGGTATTCCTGTAATTGCTAGATGTAGAACACAGAAGATTAATATAGAGAATGCTTCAAGACATCAGGAACGACATAAGGAATGAAATCAGGCAATGTACAGAAAAAAGCCAAGGAACACACGGATAAAGCAGTTGAAGAAATTAAAAGGATTATCCAAGGACATAATGAAAAATTTAATAAGCTGCAAGAATCCATAGAGAGACAGCATTCAGAAATTCCAAAGATTACCAATAAAATTACAGAATTAGACAACTCAATAGGAAGTCAGAGGACCAGAATTGAGGAACTGGAATGCAGAATTGGGGAGATGAAGGATAAGGCAATTGGCACCAACATATCTGAAGAAAAATCAGATAAAAGAATTTCTAAAAAATGAAGAAACCCTAAGAATCATGAGGGACTCTATCAAGAAGAATAACTTGTGAGTGGTTGCAATACCAGAACAGGGAGGGATAACAGAAAATACAGAAAGGATTGTGGAAGATCTGTTAGCAGAAAACTTCCCTGACATCGTGAAAGAGAAAGTCAAAGAGGAAATTGCCAAATCAATACCATTTATGGTAGCCCCCAAGAAGATAAAATACTTAGGAATACTTAGGAATAAATCTTACCAGAGATGTAAAAGAAAACTGCAAGACAGTATTGCAAGAAACCAAAAGGGACCTATATAAATGGAAAAACATACCTTGCTCACGGATAGGAAGACTTAACATTGTGAAAATGTCTATTCTACCAAAAGCCACCTATACATACAATGCAATTCTGATCCAAATTCCAACATTTTTTAATGAAATGGAGAAACAAATCACCAACTTCATATGGAAGGGAAAGAGACCCTGGATAAGTTCAGCATTACTGAAAAAGAAGAACAAAGTGGGAGGCCTCATTCTACCAGATTTTAGAACCTATTATACCTCCAGAGTAGTCAAAACAGCCTGGTACTGGTACAACAGATACATAGACCAATGGAACAGAATTGAGAATCCAGACATAAATCCATCCACATATGAGCAGCTGATATTTGACAAAGGCCCCAAAACAGTTAAATGGGGAAAAGATAGTCTTTTTAACAAATGATACTGGCATAACTGGATATCTATCTGCAAAAAAATGAAACAAGACCCATACCTCATACCATGCACAAAAACGAACTCAAAATGGATCAAAGACCTAAATATAAAATCTAAAATGATAAAGATCATGGAAGAAAAAATAGGGAGGTTAGGAGCCCTAACACATGCTATAAACAGTATACAAAAATTACTAAAAATTCCAAAGAGAAATCAGATAACTGGGAGTTCCTAAAAATCAAACACCTATGTTCATCCAAAGACTTCACCAAAAGAGTAAATAGACTACCTACAGACTGGGGAAAAGCTTTTACCTATGATATTTCTGATCAGCGCCTGATCTCTAACGTCTACATGATACCACAAAAACTCAACTACAAAAAGACAAATAACCCAATTAAAAAATCAGAAACGGATATGAACAGACATTTCACTAAAGATGACATTCAGGTTGCTAACAGATATATGAGGAAATGCTCATGATCATTAGCCATTAGAAAAATGCAAATCAAAACTACAATGAGATTCCATCTCACTCTAACAAGGCTGGCATTAAACCAAAAAACACAAAATGATAAATGTTGGAGAGATTAGAACACTTATACAGTGCTGGTGGAAATGTAAAGTGGTACAACCACTTTGGAAATTGATTTGGTGCTTCCTTTAAAAGCTGGAAATAGAACTACCATACGATCCAGCAATCCCACTCCTTGGAATACATCCTAGAGAAATAAGAGACTTTACATGAAGATATATGCACACCCATGTTCACTGCAGCACTGTTTACAATAGCAAAAAAGATGGAAGCAACCAAGGTGCCCATCAACAGATGAATGAATACATAAATTATGGCATATTCACACAATGGAATACTACGCATCCATAGAGGACAGCGATGAATCTGTGAAACATTTCATAACATGGAGGAATCTGGAAGGCATTATGCTGAGTGAAATTAGTCAGTTGCAAAAGGACTAATATATAAGACCACTATTATAAGAACTCGAGAAATAGTTTAAACACAGATGAAAATATTCTTTGATGGTTACGAGAGTGGGGAGGGAGAGAGAGGGGTTTTCACTAATTAGATAGTAGATAAGTTTAAATTTAGGTGAATGGAAAGACAACATACAATACAGAAGAGGTCAACACAACTGGACTAAACCAAAAGCAAAGACGTTTCCTGAATAAACTGAACACTTTGAAGGACAGCGTAGCGGGGATGGGGGTTTGGGGACCATGGTTTCAGGGGACATCTAAGTCAATTGGCATAATAAAATCTATTAAGGAAACATTCTGTATCCCACTTTGGAGAGTGGCATCTGGGGTCTTGAACGCTAGCCATCTAAGATGCATCAATTTTTCTCAACCCACCTGGGAAAGGAAGAATGAAGAACATCAAAGACACAGGTAATTATGAGCCTAAGAGACAGAAAGGACCACATAAACCAGAGACTACATCAGCCTGAGATCAGAAGAACTAGATGGTGCCCCCCCACAACCAATGACTGCCCTGACAGGGAACACGACAGAGAACCCCTGAGGGAGCAGGAGAGCAGTGGGATGCAGACCTCAAATTCTCATAAAAAGACCAGACTTAAAGGTTAGCCTGGGACTAGAAGGACCCCAGAGGCCATAGTCCCCAGTCCTTCTGTTAGCCCAAGACGGGAACCATTCCCAAAGCCAACTCTTCAAACAGGGATTAGACTGGAATATGGGATGGAAAATGGTAGTGGTGAAGACTGAGCTTCTTATATCAAGTAGACACATGAGACTATGTTGGCATCTCCTGTCTGGAGTGGAGATGAGAGGGCAGAGGGGGCCAGAAGCTGCCCAAATGGACACAAGGAGAGAAAGTGGAGGGAAGGAGAGTGCTGTCTCACTAGGAAGAGAGCAATTAAGAGTGCATAGCTAGGTATACATAAATTTTTGTATGAGAGACTGACTTGATTTGTAAACTTTCACTTAAAGCACAATAAAATTAATTAAAAAAAGAAATAATGAGAATAAATAAGGAATACCAAAGAAGAATTGATGCCTTTGAATTATGGCGTTGGCGAAGAATACTGAATATACCATGCACTACCAGAAGAACAAACAAGTCTGTCTTGGAAGAAATATAGCCAGGGTGCTCCTTGGATTCAAGGATGGTGACACTTCGTTTCATATCCTTTGGACATGTCATTACTAGGGATCAGTCCCTGGAGAAGGACAACATGCTTGGTAAAATAGAGAGTAAGCGAAAAAGAGGAAGAAGGTCAGCGAAAAAGAGGAAGACCCTCAATGAGATGGACTGACAAAGTGGTTGTAACAATGGGCTTAAACTTAGCAATGATTGTGAGGATGGCACAGCACCAGGCACTGTTTTGTTCTGTTGTACATACGGTTGCTATGAGTCAGATCCAACTGAACGACAACTAACTGCAACAACAACATATGAGGCATAAAATAAGATCCAAAATTTGGGGGATATGCTATGTTCCTGGATAGGAGAATCATGTCAAGTCTCTCAAAATAAATACATGAATGATATAACATTTAATTTAAAAACTTTGTTTATGGCATTTAGTTTGGAATTTGATAAAATTATTGTATTAGTTAACATAGAATAATAAATATCTAAGAATGTCCAAATTCATTAAATGGAGACTATGATACATGATACGAGGATATTGCAAAAATATGAGTCATTTGAACAGAATTTTGACTGGAATTACTTTTGATTATATATTGGAACTTTGTAAGTAGAAAAGTAGGATTTCTATTCAGTTGGAAAAGGTGGTTCATTTATTAAATGGCATTGAAGTAATTTTTTACACTAACAAATACATAAAACGAGGCCCCTCTCTTACTTTATATCAATATATTTGAGATGGAGTAAATACTTAAATGTAAAAATAAAAAGCAACACAATTTTAGAAAAGAATAAAGTAAAATCTCTGTATAGCCCCAGGGTTGTGGAGAGCTCTTTGAGCAAGGTTAGAAACACAAAAGGAAAAATTACATATTTTATTACATAATTCTTAAGTGGAATGACAGAAGATGATGCCAGAAAATAATAAAGTACAGTAAAACACATCTGCAACCTATGAAACATACTCAATATTCATATCATATAAAGAGAAACCATAAATTAAAATAAAATTATAAACAATCCAATGGATAAATGGACAATTATCAATAGGTATTTCACAAAAGAAGAAAATCAAAGGATAAAGGTAAGAAAAACATCTTTCTCATTAGTAGTTGTGGAAAGGTAAATCAAAACAATAATGAAATACAATTTTTCACCTATCATATTGTCAAATTTGAGGGTGTTTGGAGGCAGGCGTTCTCATTCATCAAAACCTAGAGGAATATCGATTATCACAGCTTTGCTAGAAAGTGTCTGGTATTTACATAGGTCCTGAGACCCACGGCGTCACTTCTGGGAATCCGGATTTCTATGAAAAACAGGCAAGGCACTCAGAATATTCCTTTGTATTTAGTTTATCACTGTTGTGATAGAAATCTGGGCACCAACCTGATGTTTTTCAAAAGAGAAAATGTTGAATGAACTGTGGCATATCCCTGTATAAGCTATCATGCAGCTATTAAGTATCTGAATTGGAATTAAAGCTACAGGTATTGATCTTGGCAATGTCCGCAAGGTTTCACTAGGTCATGCTGGAGAGTTGTAGCACAAATACTCTCATAAAGTTTCCTTATTTTACCAGTTAACCAGTGGCAGTCAATCAATTCTGACTTACGGCAACCCAGTATGTGTCAGAGTTGAACTGTGTTCCGTAGGGTTTTCAATGGCTGGTTTTATCAACTGCCAGGCCTTTCTTCCCAGTTGCCTCTGGGTGGACTTGAGCCTCTAACCTTTCAGTCTGCAGCCGAGTGTGTTAACTCCACCATCCGCCAAACCCATTGCTGTTGAGTTGATTCTGACTCAAAGCGAACCCGTAGGACAGCGTAGAATCGCCCCTTAGGGCTTCCAAGGAGCAACTGGTGGATACGAACTGCTAACCTTTTGATTAGCTGCCGAGCTCTTAACCACTGTGCCACCAGGGCTCCCAGGACTCCTTATTTCAGATTCCTCAAAATATTCATTATCTGAGTATTTACTCTGTGTCAGACACATAACATCCTTGGTATTGCCACGTTTTATCATAAGTGCTTTACTTGATGAATAAATACTCCAATAATCAGGTCCAATCCTGTGTGTTAAATTCTGTTTTGAACTACACCTCAGCATGCATTCTATGGTCTAATGATGTTAATGTCACTTTCCATTTGCCATTTTTTGTTTGCTTGTGCCTTTTCCTTTCCACTCGCCCCCTTCTATCAAATATTCAGAGCCCAGCTCAGACCTTATAACTTCTATGACACCTTTTTGTAAAACTGAACTGCATTTGAACTGTTCTTTTCTCTTTAAATGGAGGCAGGGGGAAGAGAAGGTTTTGTTTTGTTTTTGTTTCTATGACAAGAAGAGAGAAATATTCATGTTCAAACAGTGAGAAAGGATTGTTAATACTTCACAATTTCCACTACCCTTGTCTCCTTTAAGGGCTATTATACAAACTACTTTCAAGTTTACCTAAGATTTGTGAATAACTAAATGTAAGCAGCTATCACTACTTTTATAAAATTCATATTTATCTTGTAATTGCATTGGCTATATCTTTTTATTGTAAGCCTATTTAAAGTCTAGAGTCCCAGGTGGCGCAAATGATTAAGTGCTGGGCTACAAACTGCAAGAGGTTGGTACTTCAAGTCCACCCAGAGGCATCTTGAAAGAAAGGCCTGGCAATCTATTTCCAAAATGTCACAGCCATGGAAAACCATAAGGAGCAATTCTACTCTGAAAGACATGAGTTGGCATGAGTCAGATTCAACTCCATGGCAATTCTTTTTTGTTTTTGTTATTCAAAGCCTACTTTGAATTTAAAATACCAGCAAAGAGAGATAGTATTGATTTGAATATATGTATGAGGCACATCCCCCATGTGTCGGTCAGTTTGTCATACTGTGGGGGCTTGCGTGTTGCTGTGATGCTGGAAGCTATGCCACTAGTATTCAGATACCAGCAGGGTCACCCATGGAGGACAGGTTTCAGCTCAGCTTCCAGACCAAGATAGACTAGGAAGAAGGACCAGGTAATCTACTTCTGAAAAGCATTATCCAGTGAAAACCTTATGAATAGCAGTGGAACTTTGTCTGATATAGTGCTGGAAGATGAGCCCCCCAGGTTAGAAGGCACTCAAAACATGATTGGGGAAGAGCTGCCTCCTCAAAGTAGAGTTGACCTTAATGAAGTGGATGGAGTAAAGCTTTCAGGACCTTCATTTGCTGATGTGGCATGACTCCAAATGAGAAGAGCGAGCTGCAAACATCCATTAATAATTGGAACCTGGAATGTACAAAGTATGAATCTAGGAAAATTGGAAATCATCAAAAATGAAATGGAACGCATAAACATCAATATCCTAGGTATTAGTGAGCTGAAATGGACTGGTATTGGCCATTTTGAATCCAACAATCATATAGTCTACTATGCTGGGAACGACAACTTGAAGAGGTATGGTGTTGCATTCATCATCAAAAAGAACATTTCAAGATCTATCCTGAAGTACAACGCTGTCAGAGATAGGATAATATCCATACACCTACAAGGAAGACCAGTTAATATGACTATTATTCAAATTTATACACCATCCACTAGGGCCAAAGATGAAGAAATAGAAGATTTTTATCAGCTGCTGCAGTCTGAAATTCATCAAACACGCAATCAAGATGCATTGATAATTACTGGCGATTGGAAGGCAAAAGTTGGAAACAAAGAAGAAGGATCAGTAGTTGGAAAATATGGCCTTGGTGATAGAAACAATGCCAGAGAGTGAATGATAGAATTTTGCAAGACCAACGACTTCTTCATTGCAAATACCTTCTTTCAGCAACACAAACGGTGACTATACACATGAATCTCACCAGATGGAACACACAGAAATCAAACTGACTACATCTGTGGAGAGCAACGATGCAAAAGTTCAATATCATCAGTCAGAACAAGGCCAGGGGCTGACTGTGGAACAGACCATCAATTGCTCATATGCAAGTTCAAGCTGAAACTGAAGAAAATCAGAGCAAGTCCACAAGAGCCAAAATATGACCTTGAGTATATCCCACCTGAATTTAGAGACCATCTGAAGAATAGGTTTGACACACTGAACACTAGTGACCAAAGACAAGATGAATTGTGGAATGACATCAAGGCCATCATCCATGAAGAAAGCAAGAGGTCACTGAAAAGAGAAAAGAAAGAAAAGACCAAGATGGATGTCAGAGGAGACTCTGAAACTTGCTCTTGAGCATCGAGCAGCTAAAGCAAAAGGAAGAATTGATGAAGTAAAAGAACTGAACAGAAGATTTCAAAGGGTGGCTCGAGAAGACAAAGTAAAGTATTATGATGACATGTGCAAAGAGCTGGAGATGGAAAACCAAAAGGGAAGAACACACTCAGCATTTCTAAAGCTGAAAGAACTAAAGAAAAATTCAAGCCTCTAGTTGCAATAGTGAAGGATTCCATGGGGAAAATATTAAATAACACAGAAAGCATCAAAAGAAGATGGAAGGAATACACAGAGTCATTATACCAAATAGAATTAGTCGATGTTCAACCATTTCAAGAGGTAGCACATGATCAGGAACCAATGGTACTGAAGGAAGAAGTCCAAGCTGCACTGAAGGCATTGGCAAAAAACAAGGCTCCAGGAATTGATGCAACATCCATTGAGATGTTTCAACAAACAGATGCAGTGCTGGAGGTGCTCACTCCTCTATGCCAGGAAATATGGAAGACAGCTTTCTGGCCAACTGCTTGGAAGAGATCCATATTTATGCCTATTCCCAAGAAAGGTGAACCAACCGAATGTGGAAATTATAGAACAATATCATTAATATCACATGCAAGCAAAATTTTCTTGAAGATCATTCAAAAACGGCTGCAGCAATATATCAACATGGAACAGTCAAAAATTCAGGCCAGTTTCAGAAGAGGACGTGGAACCAGGGATATCATTGCTGATGTCAGACGGATCTTGGGTGAAAGCAGAGAATACCAGAAGGATGCTTACCTGTGTTTGATTCACTATGAAAAGGCATTCAACTGTGTGCATCATAACAAATTATGGATAACATTGCAAAGAATAGGAATTCCAGAACACTTAATTGTGCTCACGAGGAACCTTTACATAGATCAAGAGGCAGTTGTTTGGACAGAACAAGGGGATACTGATTGGTTTAAAGTCAGGAAAGGTGTGTGTCAGGGTTGTGTTCTTTCACCATACCTATTCAATTTGTATGCTGAGCAAATAATACAAAAAGCCAGACTATATGGAGAAGAACAGGGCATCAGGATTGGAGGAAAACTCATTAACAACCTGTGTTATACAGATGACACAACCTTGCTTGCTGAAAGTGAAGAGGACTTGAAGGACTTACTAATGAAGATCAAAGACCACAGCCTTCAGTATGGATTGCACCTCAATATAAAGAAAACAAGAATCCTAAGAACTGGACCAATTAGCAACATCATGATAAACGGAGAAAAGATTGAAGTTGTCAAGGATTTCATTTTACTTGGATCCACAATCAACAGCCGTTGAAGCAGCAGTCAAGAAATCAAAGGACACATTGCATTGGGTAAATCTGCTACAAAGGACCTCTTTAAAGTGTTGAAGAGCAAAGATGTCACCTTGAAGACTAAGGTGCGCCTGACCCAAGCCATGGTGTTTTCAGTTGCATCGTATGCATGTGAAAGCTGGACAAAGAATAAGGAAGACCGAAGAAGAATTGATGCCTTTGAATTGTGGTGTTGGCGAAGAATATTGAATATACCATGGACTGCCAAAAGAATGAACAAATCTGCCTTAGAAGAAGTACAACTAGAATGCTCCTTAGAAGCAAGGACGGCGAGACTGCGTCTTACATACTTTGGACATGTTGTCAGGAGGGATCAGTCCCTGGTGAAGGACATCATGCTTGGCAGAGCACAGGGTCAGCGGAAAAGAAGAAGACCCTCAAGAGGTGGACTGACACTGTGTCTGCAACAATGAGCTCAAGCATAGCAATGATTGTAAGGATGGTGCAGGACCGGGCAGTTTTTCATTCTGTTGTGCATAGGGTCGCTATGAGTCAGAACCGACTCGACGGCACCTAACAACAACATGAGGCACATTGTAAATATAATTTTATGATAATATGAAGAACAGATTTATTGTAGAAATATGACCCAGACTTGAACTAAATGAACAAAGATTTGGCAAAAGCTATTTCACCTCGGTGATGCTGTTAACGCAAATGTGCTTGGAGTCTGGTAATAACGACCCATCGATACCTACCTAACGTGTGAGAAGCATTTTCCATGTGTCATGCCCTGAGCATGAGCTTTTCACGCCTAATCTTTTTTAATTCTAAAAACAATTTTTGGAGGTAAATATATTATGATTATCTTCTTTTTACAAACGAGAACAGACCTCAGAGAAATGAAATAACTTGTCCCATGGTCACACAGAAATCCATGCTGCCTACTACCAGAGTCTAACTTCTTAAGCAATGGGCCTTCTCAGTAAGGCAGCTGTGATACCCGGGAAATAGTCCAGGTATCAAGAATAAGAAGATATGCATTAAATCCTGCCTCAACCGTTTGCATCTGTGTGAAAAGGACAAAGCCAGGGAATACCTCTGCATTTCCATTTTTCCACCTTCAAATGTGGACATTTATTCAAGATATGCCTCATTGTGGAATAAGAACTGGAGAACCATAACCAAAGGCTGCTCAGAGTTAATTCTCACAGGGTGGTGGGGAAGCTTAAACGTGAAAGGACTTTGTAATCTCTAAGCACTGAATAACAGGGAGGTCTGAGTGTTATGTGACAATCCTAGGATTGTTAGGAGAAAGGGCGGAACGCTGTTCTGTTTGGTTTTTCAGATGCATTTGTTGCTCACACGTAAACACAGCCCCAATTACAGTGCTTGATTCATCTGAAAGGTAGAGCAATAATTTCCTGGCCTGCCTGTTTTGTAAGTATAGATGTCCAGGTTTAGAACGTGTGTCGTTACTAAAAATTTAAGCTGCGTATATCATGTGTATATGCATGGATAATGACTGGTGATTAGAATGTGAAAGTTGGAAACAAAGAAGGGTCAGTAGTTGGATATGGCCTTGGCGATAGAAACAATGCTCGAGATTGCATGGTAAAATTTTGGGCAACAATGGGCTCAAGGGTAACGATTGTGAGGATGCTGCAGGACTGGACGGTGTTTCGTTCTGTTGTACTTGGGGTCGCTATGAGTCAGAACTGACTCGATGGCACGTAACAACAACATATCCTGAAATACATATGCATCTTTAAAGTGTATTGTTAAAAAAAAAAAAGTTTTTTTTTTAATAGATAATCATAATAATAACTATTAAACATCATACGAATCTTGGATAAAGAACTACCAAACCAAACCAAATCCATTGCTGTCAAGTCAATTCCAACTTACAGTGACCCTATGGGACAGAGTAGAACTGCCGCATTGGGTTTCCAAGGGAGCTAGTGGATTTGAACTGCTGACCTTTTGGTTAGCAGCCTTAGCACTTAACCACTACACCACCAGGGCTCCAGATAAAGAACTGGAGAAGCATATTTCAACCCCTAAGGAGACATCAAACAAGCAGCAGCTTTAAATCACTGCCAGCTTAGACTAGATTTAATTATTGAGGTAATTTGAGAATTGTTATCAGTAACTTGCCATTTATTTCCCAGACTTCACTTTTAATTTAAAAGTTGTCTTGCTATATATTTGTTACATTGAAGGAGAATTTATTAAATAACATTTCAGTGCTAATGTTCCATTTTTTGAAAGTATGGCAAACGGGACAGGTTTAAATTTAATTTTATGTTATGGGAATTAAATATTCATTGTGGTCAGTGATGAAAACCCTGGTGGTGTGGGGATTAAGAACTACGGCTGCTAACCAAAAGGTCGGCAGTTTGAATCTGTCAGGCGCTCCTTGGAAACTCTATGGGGCAGTTCTACTCTGTCCTATAGGGTCGCTATGAGTCGGAATCGACTCAACGGCAATGGGTTTTGGGTGGTCAATGGCTATTTTTCATTTCATTTGGAAGTGCTGATCACCACCTCCTTTGTGAAAAGGACCAGCCCTCTGATTCCCAGAAGTGCTCTTCTCTGAAGGCAGTGCATGGGCTCAGATTCTGGCTGTGCCACTTCACCGTCCGTCACTTCGGAGAAGTTACTTAAGCCCTCTAAGCTTCAATTTCCTCATCTGTAAATGGAGATAATTACAGTTTTTACCTCACAGTTAATGAGGATTAAAAAGAATGATGAATATAAAAATGTTTCATACACACTAATAAAAAAACAGAATATTATGATTATTGTCGCTTCTATCATCACCATCATCATTATTGCTTTTTTTTCTGGCAGCTTTTTCTCAGTCTTGCCCACCAGGACCCTTTACCCATTCATCCCTGAAACATCCTTCTTCCAAGGGATCAGACTTCTGTTCTGCCTTCTTCTCATTCTATACATATTTACTTCCTGGACCACATTAGCTGTTCCCTCCATGTTAACTACAGCTTATATGTCTAATTTTATTCATCCAGCCATTCAATAATAATTTTGACCACTTATTTGGTGTTACTCACTCTTCAAAGCTTTGGGAACACAACAATGAGCAAAAACAGAAAAAAAAAACAACATTGCCTTCATTCAACTTACATACTGGAGAGAAAGGAGAGAGAAAAACACAAAACATAATTGAAGCGAATGAAAAGGTCAATCAATAAACAAATAAATGTCAGGTGGCAGAGACCATAGGAAAAAAACAATGTGGAGTTTTGAGAAAACAGAGTGCCAGGAGCAGTAAGAGAATACTTTTCATGATACAGGCTTGACCAGGGTGTCTTTCTGATATCAGTTCACTTAAGTAGAAAGCTAGCAAGTAAGGCAGCAAGCTATGCTTAATTCTAAAGGCAGAGCACTCCTGGAAGAGGGAACAGCAAGTGCAATGATCCTGAGGTCTGAGCATACTTAGGGCATTTGCGCAGTGCGATGGGAGTACAGTTTGCCAGTGAAGAGTGGTAGAGGCTGAAGTAAAAAAAAAAAAAAAAAAAGCAGCAGTTCAGGGCATTGTAATCCATTTTAAGAACTCTGCCTTTGACTCTGAGTGGGATAAAAAGCCATTGGAGCTTTTCAAGCAGAGGAGCGACACCACTGACCACCATTAACAGGATCACTCTGGCTGTCGTTTTGAGAATGGACTACAGGGGGCGGGAGTGGAAGCAGGACGAACTAATGGAAGTATTGCAGTAATCAGGGCTGGAGAGCTAGGTGACTTAGACCAACTGCAGCGGGTGCTGTGAGAAGGGGTCCCGAGACTAGATGTGTTATGAAAGTAGAGCAAACGGAATCTGCTGATGGATTGGCTGTTGGATGTGAGATGTAAGATCAAAAAGAGAGGTCAGGATGACTGAATATCCTGGCTTGAGCAAATGGAGCTGCAACTTACTAAGAACATTCTGGGTGAACAGGTTTTGTTAATAACCCCCTTTGAATTTCTATGTGCATTTCATAATCAGTCACAAAGTTTTATTGAAAACCCTACTGAAACTTTGGAATTGTATTAAATCTACAGATCAATTTAAGGATAACTGATTTCTCTGCAAGGGTTTTCAATAAAGTTCTATAATTTTCTCCTTAAAACTCCTGCCTATATTAAGTTAGATATATCCTAGACAGTTATATTTTTGTTATTATTGAAGATGATCTTTTAAAAAATAAGTTTATATTACATACATTTGTTTTTATATGTTCATATTACATACATTTGTTTTTATATGTTCATACATAATTTTAAATTCTAATTTGAACTAGTGTTTATAATATACATATACCAGCTTTGATTAATGTCTAAAATGCATTTGAGTCTTCTATATTGATATCATATACCATGACCTTCATAAACTTTCCTATTAATTATAATAATTCATCTGTAGGTTATTTTTTGTTTGTATGCAGACAAGCTTTCCACAAATACTTTTTATATCTTCTAGTCCCCATATCTTTTATTTTCACATAGTTTATTTTTCAAGCTTAAGCCTCCAGTGTGTCTTATTTAGACAGAGCAATAATAAAAATTCTTGTTTTGTTACTGATATTAATATGAGTGTTCCTAAGACTTCACTATTGAGAAGCTGTAGGTTTTGGCAGATTCTCCTCATCACATGGAGGAAAGTTTTTTGTCTTGTCCCTTCCTGGTTTGCTAAGGTTTTTTTTTTTCCCCCCTTACCAGGGATGTATATATATTTTATCAAATGCTATTTTTGCATCTAGTGAGGTAATCTTATGCTTCTTTCTTCTTTGCCTTTCGATGCAGTGAATTACATTAATAGGTTGTTCTAATACTTTAAGATTTTTGCATTTATATTTGTGCATGTGAGAGGCCTGTAATTTTTCCTTTCTCATCCTGTCCTTTTCTGGTTTTGGTACAAAAGTTAATTAGAAACGTTTGTGGAAGACTGGAATAACACGTTCCTTGAATGTTTGGTAGGACTCACCTATTTTTTAAGAAAAACTTGTTATAACATAAATATATTAATTTTTTGTCCTATTATATTCATTTCAAATATTTTTGCCAGAACTGTAATTTGTATGTCCATTATGAAAAGAATATTAATATTACTTTTATCTTCATAGTCAAATCTATCAGTCTTTTTTTTTTTTCCCCCAACACTGCTCTAGTTCAGGCACTAATTCATTAAGACAGGGCACAACCTGCAGAATAAATGCCAGCCATAAACACATGTCCACAGAGTTGTGTGTGGGATAACTATCTGCTCTGCTTTTAAGCTCAAAACCCCTGTCCACTTACAAAGCCCTAGCCCTTGCAAGAGACTTAACAGCCACATGATATTTTAAATTGATAAGAATGCTATCTCCTTAATCTGTGTGGAATTCAGTTGCTGGTTGATATATATTTATCCCTTGACAGAATTGAAGAAAAGCCAATAAAGGAGGTTTGGATACTATTTTCCCTTACGAAGGTGATAACTTTGTCATTCAATGGAATAAAATAATTGCCACTGTGAGCCTGATGATGAAAGACACTTGGTAAGTCATGTCATCAGTGGAGAAGGCATTCTGGGCAAGAGCAAAGTGATGAAATGACGGCTTTTCTGTCCACAACTAAAGAAAGCATCACCTAAATTCTTTTACTTTGTGCTGAGACATAGGCTTTTGGTTGGTTGGTTTGACCCTCCTCCACTGAGCTCCTTTGGCAGTGCAGACCTTAGATTCAGGAATGAAAGACCAATTTGTCATCTGTGTAGCCACCAGCCAAGAGACGTCTTAGCCTCTGTTGTCCTGTGCCAAAAGCATGGATCAGGATGGGTGGAGGAAAAAATGCACTGGGGATTAATTCCTCACCTCTCATTTCCCAGGTAAAGTACACAGAAGCCAGTCCCAGGGACAGTCACAACTGAGTGCAGCTGTGCTTATATACTGAAAAATGACTTTCCCTTGCTGAGTGTTTTTTGGATTGGATTTATAATGAATGGAATATACTTTATAGATGACAATATTTACACTGTCCAATTTTAGTAGAGGTATTTTAAGGAACCACACAATCACAAGCTGCCATGACACTGTCAATCTTTACCTGATTTTATTCACTGGCACACATGCACCTGTTACAATCATCTAGTTCATATTAAAGATTACTAAAAAGCAAACAAAAATTTACAAACAATCATGACAAATCTTGCTTGGTTTCCTTTTTATGTAATTATACAGTGATATGACTTATTTTTTTTTATGACTTATTTTTAAGTTTACACACAATGTTTACAGCACTTATAGTTTTAAAAGTCTCAAATATTCACCAGGTGGCAGTCTTTTCCTTAAGCGTGGTCAAAATAAACTCGATCTGCTTTACCACATCTTTGAAGAGAGACGCTGACTTGGGTGAGTGGATAACCTGCATTTATTCTGACGACGCTGACGTTCAACATCCTATCAAGCCTCTAAGGGCATCTGTTTCTTCGTTCATAGGGCCATCTCCCATTATTTTCCTTTATTATGATTTCTTCTTCTCTCTATATTCAGAGAGAAATCACATTTCATTTGCTGATTTATAACACTTTTTTTGTTGTCAGTGGCATTGAGTCGACTCCAACTGATTGTGTGCATGCAGAGTAGAACTGCTCCGTTGGGTTTTCAAGGCCGTCACCTTTCAGAAGCAGAATGCCAGGGCTTTCCTCTGGGTGGGCTTGAATTGACAACCTTTTAGCTAGTAGTTGAGTACTTAACCATCTGCACCACCCAAGGACTTATTTAAAATTCACAGTTGTCTTATAAGTGTGGTTCATTTCCTTTCTCCTGACTGATGGACGTCTTTAAGGTCAAGGTCAAGCTTCCTGGCTCCATCTAACCCCTCCTATATTCATAACCCTCTAAACCACTGTCCAGACATCTAGGAAGCTTTCTTCGAGATCTCATCACCAGAATTTAACAGGTTTTCCTTCAGCATATCTAAAACCTGATTGTAACTAACAACATGTGAACAACAAAATGTGAATCTTTAGCCATAGATCAAACAAGCGTACTTGGTTTTGAAATTAATGATAATAATAAAAATAACAATACTAAATCAAGATTAAATACACTAGGTGCTTTACATGAAATATTTCAAATTTCTAATTCTAATAATAATTGTGAGAGACAATCATTTCCTGTTTCAAGTTAAGCAATTACTCTTAGGTCACACAAGTAATAAGCAGTGGAGATAGAATTTGAACCCATATTTGTCTACATTCCAACCCCAATCTTTCTTTACCATGAACCATTGCTTCTTATGTGAAACTAAGCTCCAAAACATTTATTCATATTTATATTTTTCCTCGTTCCACAAAATATTAAGACTGGAATTAAAGTGATAGATATATATTTCCATTTGATGCTAGACAAAAGCTCTTTTAGGCCTAACTAAAGGACTAATAATCTCAGTAATTTTAGGCAAGTTACTTTCCTCGTGTCTGCATAAAGTGATGACTCTAGGAGTCAGCGTCTGTGTGTGCATGTATTTGTGTGTGCAGGGCATGCGGGTGATAATAAAATGCCCCTTCATTCTCTCTGATTTCATCTTAGACAATGGCTCCTTGCTTCTTCATTGAGAGAATTGGGAGCTCAGGCTCCTGTGTCAGGCTTAAGCCGAGCATGGTTTAGGAAAAGAAAAACGCCTTCAGAAGAGGTGCTTCTAGAGTAAGTATGTGATCTCAGGAGACCCGAACATTATCTCCAAGTCAGGCACTAGATTTAGCCTGGAAAGTATCAAAGGGCATACACGTGAAGTGTATTTTCCCAAGGCTGGTAATTTAGTATTAGCTCAGAAGAATCAAAAGCTCCCAGGGAGTAAAGAAATTAATGGACTCTGATACACTGGGATATGGTATGCAAGAAAAGTATGAATTAGCAAAATTTACCATATGTTTAATTTACCAGATAAAAAATTAGTAATGTTTAAATATTTCATAGATAGTTTTGCATAGCAAAAATATTTCCTACTGATTCCACTCAGGGTGAAGATTATATCACATTATTCCACACAACAGGAAAATCCATCAGATATGCCAATATAAAGGCGCCCTGGTGGTACAGTGGTTAAAGCGCTCGGCTGCTAACTGAAAGGTCAGCGATTCAAACTCACCAGCCGCTCCACAGAAGAAAGATGTGGCAGTCTCCTTCCTTAAAGATTTACAGCCTCAGAAACCATATGGGGCAGTTCTACTCTATCCTGTAGGGTAGGTGCGAGCTGGAATCGACTCAAAGCCAATGAGTGTTTTTGTTTTGTTCTGTTTTATTTTGGTATGCCAATATATGATATTGCATCCCAAAGCACTGTATACTTCTTTGTTACCCTTTTACCATCTTCAAGGAAACATGCTGATATTAGTTCTTTCCTCTTTTATTGGTGCTGAGTTTCTTCCATTTCTGTGTCTGTGTAAGTTAGTGTCGACCGTCCTTACGCATTAAGCGCTACTCCCCCACACTCACCAATTGCAGGCGTAAATACAGCTGGAAAAGCAACGTCGCAGGGAAGATAGAAGGCTGAGAATGCCTGACTTTACTTGAAGCAGCAATTGATTGGTAGATTAGATTCCTGGAGGTCAGAAACATCTTTATAATCATATTTTAACAATATTTTGGTCCCAACAGGCAGTCAAGGAAATTTTAAAGATAATGTAATAAAGACAAGAAATGAAATACATGATTCTTTTATGGAAACTTTGCTCGTCCAAACTATTCTCCTCACTTCCCTATCTCTGGCTCCATCTTGAGTTCTTCTCCTGCCTGCCTGGTTGTAGCTGAGTTGAAGAAGGATAATCTTTAGAATTTCTTCTAAACCAAACAAACTATCTGTGATTCTAACAAAAGCAGTTTCATTTTTCATTATGTTTACCATGTACGTGCGTGTGTCTATTTAGAAAGAGGGCAGATAAAAAGAAAGAGTAGGTTTTGGTTGATAAGATTCATTTTAAAACATATGGAATAGAACCACTACCGATAGACATCAGCAAGTATTTACGTAGTGTCTATTAAATTATCTGTATAATTTTAAATATTAAATTTAGCCAGCAATATTGAACACATGCCATGTGTCAGAATCTCTGTTGGGTATACACAGAAAAAGGAAAGGAAATTAATATCTACTGAAGAGGAAGAGATGCTTTACATACAGGCAACAGAATGTTAAAGTTGAATTTTACAGGTACCAGATAGAATAAATGAAATACTTCAGAGTGCACAACTCTTCGACTCCTCATTCAGAGTTCTCTGATCCAATTCAAGAGTATAAAGGATGAAGAGAATGGAAGAAGAGGTGCATTCTGTGAGGAGGATATTTTGTAGGAAGCTGAAGCTGGGCTGGGAGCCACCTCCACTCCCATGTCGGTGCACCCAGTTACCTCAAATCAAGCTTGGCTGCTTTAATGGAACCACTGGCCACCTGGAAGGCTCCAAGGTTTCCAGTGTTGTTGTTAACTACTGTTGAGTCAGTCCCCTCAACTCATGGAAACCCCATGTGTTACAGAGTAGAACTCCTCCACAGGGTTTGTTGGCTGTAACTTTTATGGAAGGAGATCACCAGGCCTTTCTTCTGCAGTACTGCTGAGTGGCTCAAACCACCAACTATTGGGTTAGCAGCTGATCGCAGACCACTTGCACTACTTGGGCCCCTAGAAGGCTTTAATATCAGGTGGTAATTCCACATTTGATGTATGACTGTGCTCTTTTCCTCCAATCCATTCTCTCCCCTCCATCACTTTTCAAAAATATAAACACATGCAAACATTCACATGCAAACATACTCATACAGTTAATATCACCATTTGCCATCAAATCAGTTCAGGCTCATGGTAACCCGTGTGTGTCAGAGTAGAACTGTGCTCCATAGGGTTATCAATGGCTGAGTTTTTAGAAGTAGACTGCCAGGCTTTTCTTCCAAGGTGCCTCTGAGAGAAAATACAAAACACTGAGTGGAGACTACTACATCTATTACCTAAGAGTGAGAAGAAAATAGGTTTGGTTTGAGTTTTCTATGAGAGCCTGGGAGGACTACCCCAATGAATAAATTTTAAATGAAGAGTAGGGAAAGGAATGTATGACTGAGCTTTTACCATAAATCAAGTCTACATCCGTACAAATGTCTGTATCAGTAAGACATAATTCCTGGTGTTGTGGAGCTGACAAAGTAGAGTAGGGGGACACACGCTCCTCTCAGCAAGTATGGAAGTATAAAGGATATGATGTAGCAGGAGTGGTGTTTCACTCTTCCAGGGAGCTCACATTTTCATCTATATTTAAATGAAGAAAAGGGTTTGCAATGTCTGCACAATAACAAGTTATCAGTTAGTAGTAACAAAGATACTGCTTAATTTTCACATTACCAATTATAATAAAATCTCAGGAATGTTTTTACTAAGATTTTCCAGGGTGTAGAAAAAGCATAGGTGCCTCATTTAGGAAGGAGGTATTGCTTTTAAGTAAATTTTCAAGATAAATGAAATCTATTGGACCCTAGAGAAACGGTGTCCCTAGGCCAGGGCACTTAAAGAGATTTAGGCAAATATCCTAAAATTGTGCCTTGTGTCATAATTCCTGATTGGCTGGCCTTTACTTTGTGTCCTAGGAAGAGAGCTATGCCTTTCTTTTCAAAATATAATCCCATTTTGAATTACAGTTTTTTGGAAAATGGTCTTTCTTAATTGTCTATGTCAAGGTTCTGGCCTCCAGTTCTAGAACCCGGCTCACAGCACTGGATGTTAATCTAACGCCCACACGGACCACCCAGTACCTTCAAACAGTTAAGGCTGTGTTGAGTAGAGGATACCCTAAGTCAGAGAGCGGCCCACACAGAAAGAGCCAGCTGTCAACTTGAGCCCAGGATTACAGACCTTCTTTTCTGTAGAAGTTGGAATCCTGAATTTTTATATGAAATATCTGTATTTTGTAAATGTTGGGAAATAATTCAAACATAGTTAAAGCCTCATGTAGGACAAATAAAACTTACCTGGGTGTGATAATCCCCATGGGTGACTAGTTTGTATTACTAGATTTATTGGTGTTGTGTGCCATGGCATCCATTCCAACTCATAGTGACCCCATGTGACAGATTAGACCTACCTTAAAGGGTTTTCTGGGCTGAAATCTTTTGTGTGTGTGTCTCCAAATATTCTTTTTTCCCCCTTTTATTTAGTTGTACTTTAGATATTTTTTTTTAGATGAAGGTTTACAGAACGAACTAGCTTATCATTAAACAATTAGTGCACATATTATTTTGCATTGGTTGCCTACCTCACAACATGTCAACACTCTCCCCTTCTCAACCTTGGGTTCCCCATTATCAGCTTTCCTGTCTCCTCCTGCATTTTCATCTTTGCCCCTGCCTGGTGTGTCCCTTTAGTCTCATTTTGTTTTATGGGCCTGTCAAATCTGTGGCTGAAGGGTGAACCTCAGGAATGACTTCATTACTGAGCAAAAAGGGTGCCTGGGGGCCATACTCCTGGAGTTTCTTCAGTCTCTGTCAGACCAGTAAGTCTGGTCTTTTTTTGTAAGTTAGAATTTTATTCTGCATTTTCTCCAGCTCTGTCCAGGACCCTCTATTGTGATCCCTGTTAGAGCAGTCGGTGGTGGTAGCAAGGCCAAAATCTTTACAGGAGGAGATCGCCAGGTCTCTCTCCTGCAGAGCTGCTGGGTGGGTTTAAACTGCCAACTTTTCACTTAGCAGCCGAGGGCTTTACCGTTGTGCCAGCAGGACTTGTCACTACTAGATTAGAACAGTGGTTTTCAAGGTGTGGTCCCCAGAGCTACTGCCTGAGCATTTCCACGGAACTTGTTAAAAATGCAAATTTAAAGACCCCACCTCAGAGCTATGCAAATTGGGCTTTAACCAGCTTCCCAGGTAATTCTGATGCCTGTTATTAAAGTCTGAAGGTGGGGGATGAGAGCCAAGTCCTCAGCCTTTGCCCGTACATTGCAGTCACCTAGGGGCATGAAATGCTACTGCTGCCTGGGTCCCACCTGAACAGATTTATTTGTTTTTAATTGATCTTAGTGCAACCTGGGCATTAAAGGTTTTTTGGTTTGTTTTTTAACTCTTTGGCTGTTTCTAATATGCAGCCAAAGTTGAGAAACCTTAGAATAGAGCTTCTCAAACTTTAATATAGGCAATTTTTTTGAGGGGGGAGGGGTGGCTTATAGGAAAGAGTGGAACTGCCCCACAGGGTTTCAAGGCTGTGAATCTTTACAGAAACAGCCTGCCACATCTTTCCCCTGTGGAGTGGCTGGTGGGGTAGGTTCAAACCAATGATCATTTGGTTAGTAGCTAAGTGCTTAACCGCTACACCACCAGGGCTCCTAATAAGCTCCCAAATGATGCCAGTTCTTCTGGTTTGAGGATGGAACATTCAGTAGCAAGGTCTTCTGGGATCCCTGATACAGCCTGCTGCAGGCTTCCTTGTTGCTTTGCCTCCCACAGTTAATTCAAACAAAAAACAACAGTTGCCATGGACTCCTTCCCGACTCGTGGTGACCCCACGTGTCAGGGTAGAACTGTGCTCCATAGGGTTTTCAGGGCTAGTTTTTCAGAAGTAGATCTCTAGGCCTTTCTTCCGAGGTACCTCTGGTTAGCAGTTGAGTATTTAACCATTTGCACCACCCAGGGACTCTGCCATTAAGTTTAAAAAAAAAAAAAAAAAAGTTTACTCCATGTTAAATCCCTCAATGGCAATGCTCTCTGCTACAGATCAATCAACTAATGACTTCCCTCACTAACACACACTGAGGTGATGCAGTTATGCCTGCGGGACTGGATCTCCTCCAGCCTGACAGGTGGGGTCTATCTCTGCAGAGTCTGTCCCCCACACCCTTAGCTTCAGGTCTCAGTTCAGAAACAAGCTCCTCCTGGCTTACCTCAGCCCACTATGGAAAGTCTCACCACAGGATAATACTGAAATGTGCACTGCCTGACATTCAGTCTCCCACACTCTAGCTAAAGTGCTGTTCTCACCTCCCTCTTCCCAGGCATTTTGCAGTGTGTCAGCAGCATCACCCTCATCACTGCCAATCTCTTTCTCCAACAATCTAAAAGGAAACTGAATGACCAGTTTTGTCAAATCAGTGATCTTAATCCATATAAGACTCAGTCAGGAGCCACTTCAGGACACCCCTGTTGAGTCAAGGGCATGGAGAGATCTTTCTAGCTGCTCTAGGACCATACTTCATTCCTAGGTTGCAGGTATGTTCTGAATGTCTGAGAGTTGCTGTAAATCTGATGGCCAAAATCACCAGTCAATTTGGCAAAGAAAGAGCAAAGGCCACGAAAACAGGCAAACCTATGCTCAAATTTCACTTGAGCAAGTAACTCGGTTCCTCTGAGCCTCAATTTTCTTATCTCTAACAGTGAGGTATAACTGGGAAGAATCAATTAAATAAATGTGAAAATGCATACTAAAAACCCAAGAAACCAAACCCATTTTCGTCAAGTCAATTCCAACTCATAGTAACCCTATATGGCAGAGTAGAACTACCCCATGGAGTTTCCAAGGAGTGCCCAGTAGAGACGAACAGCCAACCTTTTGGTTAGCAGCGGTAGCTCTTAACCACTATGCCACCAGGCTTTCCAAATGCATACTAGGCAGTCAAAAAAGCTTGCTGTAATCTCTACTACTGTATTTGCTCTGATTGCTCACTTAGCCCTGTAGGGGGAAACTTGGTGGCGCAGTGGCTAAGAGTTCAGCTGCTAATTGAAAGGTTGGCAGTTCGAATCCACTAGTTGCTCCTTAGAAACCCTGTGGGGCAGTTCTCCACTGTCTTGTAGGTCACTAAGACTCGGAATCAACTCAATAGCAGCTGGTTTGTTTGGTTTTGGAATTAGTAGCGACTGCTTAAAAAAATATTTCAGCAACAATTCTGAGGCTACTTCTGTGGTCAGCAGAAAAGGGCTCTGTAGTTCATTAGCAGAAACTACGTGACGTGCTAGTGAAGAGTACTGAATGCTGAATATACCATGAACTGCCAGAAAAAGGAGCAAATAAGTCTTAGAAATACAACCAGAACGCTCCTTAAAAGCAGGGATGGTGAGACTTGGACGCACTTACTTGGACACATCATCAGGAAAGACCAATTGCTAGGAGATCGTGTTTGGTAAAATAGAGGTCAGTGAAAACATGTGTGAGGGATTGACACAATAGCCATAAGAAGGGACCTGAACATATCCATGATCATGAAGATGGTACAGGCAATGGCTTCATTTTGTCTTACATAAGGTCATTATGAACTGGAGCCAATTCAATGGCAACTAACAACAACAACACAGGTGCTGGAGGGGACAGTTTAAGTATTTAGTTGCTGACGGTGACTTTGAGCAAGGTAACTCTCTTTTTAAAATGAAATAATGAAAGAACTTATCGTGAAAGGTTGTTACGAGTTTTAAATGAGGTAACAGTAGAATGCCTGGGACATTCAAATGCTCAATCATTGTCAGCAATTATTATCTTTATACTTTGACCTATAGCTACTATGAGAAAATATAAAATGTTTACAGTGTGCCTCAACCTATTTTCTTCTTCAAATTCCATATTATTTATGAGGAAAATCATTCCATTTACGATTAACTGAGGATTCTCCGATATTTTGGAGAATGGGAAATACACAGAATATAAAGTCTAAATAAAGGAATAAGTGTTTCTAATTTACACTTTACTCATCATTCTTGTATGAAAGATTCACATTTATATTTAACGGTACTAGTGTGGCTTAACAACTAAGCCTGGATACCCAAGTCAAGCTCATGTATATCCTTTCCTCAGAGATTCCAGAGTGAAGGTCCCAATCAGGTTCTACATGCGATGGGGCAGGGACTTTGCCAAGGTAGACCCACTTCACTAATCCATTGTCACTTCACTGAAGAGAAAAGGGTTATACGTCAACTTGATAAAGCTGAAACTATCTATTCCTGTCATCTTCCAAAAACTTAGAGGATCCTCCCCTTCAGGGTGAGTTTGAGCAGTCTCTCAGAAGGTATATTTTATAGGTCAGCTCTCTCGTGCTCACACTTGAGAACCATTGTCAAGAGTGTCTAATTAGGAGAGGGGACCTAGTTAGCCAACTAGGCAGAAGCTTCCACTGAACCCTCTTGAAACAAAGACGTGAAAAAACAAGTGAATCGACTACATACATGACAATCTACGAACCCTGACCATCAAACACAGAACTAAGGAATTGGCCTGAGTAACGGGAGTGAAAGACTGTGCAGAAGCAAAGACTAGTTGCAGAGTCTGGCGCACAGCACCCCAGCCCTGATCCCTTGGTGCTGTGCTTTGGCACAAGTGTGGTGCGGCTGATGGTGGCTTCCTGAGAAAGGCAAGCATGGGACATAGCCCCAACCTCCAGGGGCAATCATGGCGGGGACCCAGCCAGTGCACACAGGCTACACACCAACCTGAGTGATAGAGGATCAAGAGACTGCACAGAAGCAGCGACCAGTTGCGGAGCCCATGAGCAGTGCCCCAGCCCTGATCCCTTGGTGTTGTGCACGGGATGCATCCCTAACCCCCTGGGGTAATCTTGGTGGGGACCTAGCCAGTGCACACAAGCTATACACCCCTCTGGAATCTCAGATAAAATAGCCCTCCCCACACAAGATAAGTGATTTTGTCTATTTTACCACTGTCTATCTGATCCCTCTCCTCCCTGCCCGGCCAGCTTCATTAACATTCGAATTCCCTTGGGCAGAGACAGAAAGAAGTGCCCTGCTTTTTTCTAACCCATTCCTGGGAAAAGCAGCAATTAACAATCAGGGGAAAAATCCTTTCTTGACTTCCCTAAATTGGAAGATAAGAACAGAAGCAGCTCCAGTCCAGGCATAAGAGATCCACAGTCTTTGGCTTTCACCCCTGCATGGAACCAGGTGGCTATTACAACGCAAAGGCAATTCTGTTACAGGTCTGACTGTAACTGTCTCAGCTGAGCAGTGGAGAGGCAGGTTTTGGAGGTCTGATACTGCTCTACCTATTAAACAGAGCCTTCACCTACCCACAGCAGGGAACTGAGGGCTGAGACTCCATCCATACCACCTGTGAAAGGGCTCTGAGGATAGTGGTGCCTACCAGTCTTTACAGGTACAAGCACTGGGTGCCTAAGGTACAGCTGCAGAGCCCACACACCAGAGTGCTCTAGAGAACAGAGATGCTCCTTCCTCGCTGGCACTTGGGGAAAGGCTGTCACCACCTGCCCTCCTTGGAGTGTGACCCCCTGCCCCTACCAGAAACCAGTGCGTACAACCATCACCACTCCACCTCTAAGATACTAAGTGAGAGCCTACACCACACACTAGGTGACTGACTATAAGGACACCTGACCTGATTCTACTGAAGAATAGTGAATGGACTCATAGGCTCATATACCTGGTAACAGCTCTAACCATCTGGTGACAGGACATAAGTACTTCAAAGCCTCCAAAAATCAAGTTAGTGCACTCTAGTAGCCCATCTGGGTATACTGAAACAAAACAAAACAAGAAGAGAAGACTCAGTGAAAAGAAACATAAAATAAATTATTACAGTAACTTATAGATGGCTCAGAGACAACAGTCGATATCGAATCACATAAAGAAGCAGACCATGATTGCTTCTACAAACCCCCAAAAGAGAGAATCAAGATCTCTCCAAGATTAAGATATATTCTTGGAATTGCCAGATGTAGAATACGAAAGACTAATATACAGAACATTTCAAGACATCAGGGATGACATCAGAAATGAAATCAGGCAATCTACAGAAAAAGCCAGGGAACACACAGATAAAGCAGTTGAAGAAATTAAAAGATTATTCAGGAACATAATGAAAAATTTAATAAGGTGCAAGGATCCATAGAGAGACACCATTCAGAAATTCAGAAGATTTAACAGTAAAATTACAGAACTAGACAACTCAATAGGAAGTCAGAGGAGCAGAATTGAGGAATTGGAATGCAGAATGAGGGAGATGGAGGATAAGGCAATTGGCACCAATATAGTTGAAGAAAAATCAGATAAAAGAATTGGAAAAAATGCAGAAACCCTAAGAGTCATGTGGGACTCTATCAAGAAGAATAACTTGCACGTGACTGGAATACCAGAACAGGGAGGGGTAACAGAAAATACACAGAGAATTGTTGAAGATCTGTTGGCAGAAACTTCCCTGACATTGTGAAAGATGAACGGTTATCAATCCAAGATGCTCATTGAACCCCATACAAGATAGATCCCAAAAGAAAATCACCAAGACATATTATCATCAAGCTTGCCAAAACCAAAGATAAAGAGAAAATTTTAAAAGCAGCCAGGGATAAAAGAAAAGTCACCCACAAAGGAGAATCAATAAGAATAAGTTTGGACTACTCGGCAGAAACTATGCAGGGAAGAAGGCAATGGGATGACATACATAGAGCGTTGAAGGAGAAAAATTGCCAGCCAAAAATCATATATCCAGCAAAACTCTCTCTCAAATATAAAGGCAAAATTAAGTCGCTTACACATAAGCACAAGCTTAGAGAATTTGCAAAAAACAAACCAAAGCTACAAGAATTACTAAAGGAAAGTCTTTGGTCAGAAAATCAATAAAATCAGAATACCAACATGACACAAGGACACAGAACAGGACATTCTGATATCAACTTAGATAGGGAACTTGCAAAAATAAAATAAGATTAAAAAAAAAATGCTCAAAACAGGGAAACATTGATGTCATCATGTAAAAGATGACAATAATAAAGAAAGACTAAATACAGGAGGCATAGATCTTCCATATGAAGAGGAAATTAAGGTGATATAGGGAGATACAAGTTAGGTTTATGCTTAGAAAAATAGGGGTAAATATTAAGGTAACCACAAACAGGACTAACAATCCAACATTTCAGAATAAAAACCAAGATAAACATAAGGACTTAGCAAAAACAAATTCTACTACAATGAAAAAGAGGAACACGCAATTTACCAAGAAAAACTTCTCAGCACAAAGAAGTAAGTGGAAAAATGAAATTGTCAACAACACACAAAAAAAGGTATCAAAATGACAGCACTAAACTCATACTTATCTATAATTATGCTGAATGCAAATGGACTAAATGCACCAATAAAGAGGCAGAGAGTTGCAGATTAGATTAAAAAAAATAATAATAATCCAGCTATGTGCTGCCTACGAGACACACCTTAGAATTAGAGACACAAACAAAAAGTCAAAGGATGGAAAAATATATATCAAGAAAACAACAATCAAAAAAGAGCAAGAGTGGCAATGTTAATTTCTGACAAAATAGACTTTAAAGTTAAATGCACCACAAAGGATAAAGAAGGACACTACATAATGATTAAAAGGACAATTTAGAGAGGAAGATATAACCATACTAAATATTTATGCACCCAGTGATAGGGTTGCAAGATACATGAAACAAACTCTAACAGCATTGAAAAGTGAGATAGACAGCTCCACAATAATAGCAGGAAACTTCAACACACCACTTTCAGTGAAGGACAGGACATCCAGTAAGAAGCTCAATAAAGACACGGAAGATCTAAATGCCACAATCAACCAACTTGACCTCATAGACATATACAGAACACTCCACGCAACAGCTGCAAAGTATACTTTCTTTTCTAGTGCACATGGAACATTCTCTAGAATAGAGCACATATTAGGTCATAAAGCAAGCCTTAGCAGAATCCAAAACATCGAAATGTTACAAAGCATCTTCTCAGACCATAAGGCCGTAAAAGTAGAAATCAAAAACAGTAAAATCAGGCAAAAAAATCAAATACTTGGAAACTGAGCAATACCCTGCTCAGAAAAGACTGGGTTATACAAGACATTAAGGAGGGAATAAAGAAATTCATAGAATTCAATAAGAATGAAAATACTTCCTATCAGAACCTTTGGAACACAGCGAAAGCAGTGCTCAGAGGTCAATTTATATCAATAAATGCACATATCCAAAAAAAAAGAAGGGTCCACAATCAAAGAACTGTCCCTACAACTTGAAAAATAGATGAGAGCAATAAAAGAAACCCTCAGATACCAGAAGAAAACAAATAATACAAATTAGAGTAGAATTAAGTGAATTAGAGAACAGAAAAACAATCCAGAGTTAACAAGACCAAAAGCAGGTTCTTTGAAAAATTTAACAAAATCGATAAACCATTGACCAGACTGACTAAAGAAAAACAGGAAGGGAAACAAATAACCTGAATAAGAAATGAGATGGGTGATATCACAACAGACTCAACTGAAATTAAAAGAATCATATCAGATTACTATGAAAAATTGTACTCTAACACATCTGAAAACCTAGAAGAAATGGATGAAGAAACACACTACCTACCTAAACTAACACAAACAGAACAACTAAATAGACCATAAGAAAAAAAGAGATTGAAAACGTAATCAACAACGCTCAAAAAAAAAAAAAAAAAAAAAAGCTCTGACCCTGAAGGCTCCACTGCAGAGTTCTACCAAACTTTCACGGAAGAGGTAACACCACTACTACTAAAGGTATTTCATAGCATAGAAAAGGATGGAACACTCCCAAACACATTCTATGAAGCCAGCATATCCCTGACACCAAAACCAGGTAAAGACACCACAAAAAAAGAAAATTACAGACCTATACACCTCATGAACATAGATGCAAAAATCCACAACAAAATTCTAGCCAAATAGAATTCAACAACGCTTCAAAAAAATAATTCACCATGACCAAGTGGGATTTATACCAGACATGCAGGGATGGTTCAACATTAGAAAACCAATTAATATAATCCACCATATAAGTAAAACAAAAGTTGAGAATCACATGATTTTATCAATTGATGCAGAAAAGGCATTTGAGAAAGTTCAACACCCATTCATGACAAAAACTCTCAGCAAAATAGGAAAAGAAGGAAAATTCCTCAACATAATAAAGGGCACTTATACAAAGCCAACAGCCAACATCATCCTAAATGGAGAGATTCTGAAAGCATTCCTCTTGAGAACGGGAACCAGACAAGCATGCCCTTTATCACCACTCTTATTCAACATTGTGCTGGAGGTCCTGGTCAGAGCAATTAGGCTAGATGAAGAAATAAAGGGCATCCAGATGGGCAAGGAAGAAGTAAAAGAATCTCTATTTGCAGATGACATGATCTTATAGACAGAAAACCCTAAAGAATCCTCAAGAACACTACTGAAACTAGTAGAAGAGTTCAGCAGAGTATCAGGATACAAGATAAACATACAAAAATCAGTTGGATTCCTCTACACCAAAAAAAGGATATTGAAGAGGAAGTCACCAAATCAATACCATTTTACTAGCCTCCAAGAAGATAAAATACTTAGGAATAAATCTTACCACAGATGTAAAAGACCTATACAAAGAAAACTACAAGGCACTACTGCAAGAAAACAAGAGACCTACATAAGTGGAAAAATATACCTTGCTCATGGATGGGAAGACTTAACATTGTAAAAATGTCTATTCTACCAAAAGCAATCTATAGATACAATGCAATTCCTATCCAAATTCCAACAACATTTTTTAATGAGATGGAGTAACAAATCACCAACTTCACATGGACGGCAAAGAGGCCCCGAATAAGTAAAGCATTACTTAAAAAAGAAGAACAAAGTGGGAGGCCTCACTCTACCTGATTTTAGAACCTATTATAGTGCCACCTGGTGCTGCTACAACAACAGATACATAGACCAATGGAACAGAATTGAGAATCCAGGCATAAATCCATCTACATATGAGCAGCTGATATTTCACAAAGGCCCAAAGTTAGTTAATTGGGGAAAAGACAGTTTTTTTTAACAAATGGTGCAAGCATAACTGGATATCTATCTGCAAAAAAATGAAACAAGACCCATACCTCACACCATGCACAAAAACTAACTCAAAATGGATCAAAGACCTAAACATAAAGTCTAAAACGATAAATATCATGGAAGAAAAAATAAGGACAATGTTAGGAGCCCTAATACATGGCATAAACATAATACAAAACATTACTAAAAATGCCAAAGCGAAACCAGATAACTCGGAGCTCTTAAAAATCAAACACCTATGCTCATGCAAAGACTTCACCAAACGAGTAAAAAGATTACCTACAGACTAGGAAAAAGTTTTTAGCTATGACATTTCCCATCAGCGCCTGAGCTCTAAAATCTATGTGACTCTGCTAAAACTCAACCATAAAAAGACAAATAACCCAATTGAAAAATGGGCAAAGAATATGAACAGTTACTTCACTAAAGACATTCAGGCCATTAACAGATACATGAGGAAATGCTTACGATCATTAGCCATTAGAGAAATGCAAATCAAAACTACAATGAGATTCCATCTCACTCCAACAAGGCTGGCATTAATCAAAAAAACACATAATAATAAATGTTGGAAAGGTTGTGGAGAGACTGGAACACTTATACACTGCTGGTGGGAATGTAAAATGTTACAAACACTTTGGAAATCGGTTTGGCACTTCCTTAAAAAACTAGAACTAGGACTACCATAAGATCTATCAATCCCATTCACTGGAATATATCCTAGGGAAATAAGAACCTTTACATGAATATATATATGCACCCCATGTTCATTGCAGCAATGTTTACAATAGCAAAAAGTTGGAAGCAACCAAGGTGCCCATCAATGGATGAATGGATAAAGAAATTATGGTATACTCACATGATGGACAACTACGTATCGATAAAGAACAATGTTGAATCTATGAAACATTTCACAACATGGAGAAATCTGGAAGACATTATGCTGAGTAAAATTAGTCAATTGCAAAAGGACAAATATTGTATAAAACCACTATTATAAGAACTGGAGAAACAATTTAAACAGAGAAGAAAATATTCTTTGATGGTTAGTAGAAGGGGGAGGGAGGAAGGAGAGAGGCATTCACTAATTAGATAGTAGATAACTTTTATTTTAGGTGAAGGGAAAGGCAATACACAATACAGGAGAGGTCAACACAAATGGACTAAACCAAAAGCAAAGTAGTTTCCTGAATAAACTGAATGCTTCAAAGACCAGCTTAGCAGGGGCGGGGATTTGAGGACCATGGTTTCAGGGGGCATCTAAGTCAAAAGGCATAATAAAATCTATTAAGAAAACATTCTGCTTCCCACTTTGAAGAGTGGCGTCTGGGGTCTTAAACACTAGCAAGCAGCCATCTAAGATGCCTCAATTGGTCTCAATCCACCTGGAGCAAAGGAGAATGAAGACTACCAAGGACACAAGGTAATTATAAGCCTAAGAGACAGAAAGGGCCACAAAAACCAGACTACATCAGCCTGAGACCAGAAAAACTATATGGTGCCCGGCCACAACAGATGACTGCCCTGACAGGGAACTCAGCAGAGAAACCCTAAGGGGGCAGGAGAGCAGTGGGATGTAGATTCTAAATTCTCATAAAAAGACCAGACATAATGGTCAGACTGGGACTGGAGGGACCCTGGAGGCCATGGTCCCCAGACCTTCTGTTAGCCCAAGAGAGGTGTCATTCCCAAAGCTAACTCTTCAGACAGGGATTGGACTGGAATAGAGGCTGGAAAATGATACTGGTGAAGAACAAGCATCCTGGACCAAGTGGACACATGAGACTATGTTGGCATCTCCCGTGTGGTGGGGAGATGAGAGGGAAGAGAGGGCCAGAAGCTACCCGAATGGACATGAGGAGAGAGAGAGTGGAGGGAAGAACTGTGCTGTCTCATTGGAGGGGGAGCAATTAGGAGTGTATGGCAAGGTGTATGTAAATTTTTGTATGAAAGACTGACTTGATTTGTAAACTTTCACTTAAAGCACAATAAAAATTAATTTAAAAAAAAGTGTCTAGTGATTCAAACAAGGGCAATTTGGAATACTGGTATATCTAAAAGTTAGAAAAAAAGCATAAAAAATAAATTGTGGTAATAAAAAATTCCCTTCTAAATGCTTGAAAAACTGCTTCCTAAAAAGAACATTTTAAGTTTTGCCCTACTTATATCTTTATTGGCTTGTGTTTCAACATATGAAAGCAATAAAACTACTCATGTTGCCTCGAAGCAGAGAAAAAAAATGATTGTAGTAGCTGGAGAGAAAAAGGCATTTGAAAACATTTATAAGGCATTCTAATCATAACATACATTTTCATAATTTCAAATTATCTTAGCACCTTATCTCTTTAATTAATCACAGCTGCTAAATGGCTCACTAATATTCCTTAGTGACTGATTTTTCAGGTTATTATAGTTGATGAAAAAATCAGTATATTGCTTACTAAAATGTAATTTTATTATTTTTATATTTAATCATAACATTTATAATGAAATTGGGAGGTCTAATAAAGGTGACCCCAAAGCTTATCACCAAACCCCCATTTGAAAAATTAGCTTCAATTTTCTTATTTCAACATAAACTCACCCTTCATATTAGCACACAGTTCACAACACATCTGCTTTGAGAAACATTTAGCTTCTCCAGGGCACACATGAAGCTTTACTTCCTTTAAATATACCAAGTATAAATGCTCTGGGGCTAAGAATATAAGAACTTTCAAATGGCAGCAAGGTAAGGGGCCTTATGATTACTAAATTTTTAATGCTAGGTACTTCAGTGTGTTGGAAACCCTGGTGGTGTAGTGGTTAAGGGCCATGGCTGCTAACCAAAATGTCTTCAGTTTGAATCCACCAGGTGCTCCTTGGAAACCCCCTGTGGCAGTTGTGCTCTGTCCTGTAGGGTCACTGTGAGTTAGAATGGACAGGAAGTGGTATTTAGTGTGTTAACTGTATAATCTTCACACGAGCTCTGACCAAGAACTATAATCCCCTTTTTGCTTATGAGAAAATTAAGGTACAAAATGATGGAATGATTTGCCTGAGAATATAAAACAGGGTTTACATCCAAAGCTTTCTCTCTCAAACTCTCTTCACTATGTCTCACTGCCTTCATCCTAAGGGTCCTAAACACCTCAGTTTCTCTACAAGAAAGCAAAGAACAAGCTTCCTGTCTTGAATTTTCATACTGTGGAATGGAAATGCCCGAACACTTAGAACTTTGTTTCATCATCTTGAGTTTTATTTTTTCACCTAATTTTCAGAAAGGGTTAAAAGCGTTTCACTCCTGTGAATTCCAAATACATTCAATGTTTTTTACTTTCATAATAAGTGTGGTATGCTGAGAGGAAAGAGCAAGAGACCATGTTTCAGTGGGATTCTGTACCTATAATTTGCTGGTCTTCGTGAAGAATAAAATGTCAGTGTGACGAAGAAGCTGAAATAGTGTATTATTTTATGAGTCGGAATGACCAGTTAGCTTAAGGCACTTTATCATATTAATAGTGTAGCACAGGCTACCTCCTAAAAATCCTTTCTTTTAGGACAGAATTTTTCAGATCTCTACCGACTGCCATTTGCCAGCTGACTAAACACAGTCTGTGCTTTGTGGTCTAACAGCTTTCAAACTCCCTGCTGTGGAATAATAAGACTCGATTTAACTTTGAGACTGTCAAAGTACTTGTTACGAAAATACTTTATACTGACTACTACTCTACATTATATTGATGATGTTTGGAGATAATTTTCAGCTTTTTCATGTAATGAATTAAGAAAGTATTGTAAACTTTTCTGTTGATAAGTTACACAAGACTGTCAGTATGATTGATGACTTATCTATTTATATCTAAGAGAAATATGAACATTTTAATAATTTACTATTATAATGCCTCTTACGTTCTCTCTCTGAATTTTGATGATATCTAAGAGTTCCCTAGGTGGCACAGTTTGTACCCGACTACTAACCTAAAGGTTTGTGGTTCAAATGCACCTAGCAGTGCCATGGACGAAAGGCCTGGTTATCTGCTTACATAAAGATTACAGCCAAGAACACCAGATAGAACAGTTCTACCCTGTAGCATATGGGGTCACCATGAGTTGGAATTGATCTGAGGGCAACAGATTTGGGCTTTTTTTTTTTTTTTTTTTTAAGATTATGGTTACACATATGCTTAGGCTTACTTACAGTCAACATCCAGGATATTGATATTGTGGAATGAAAATGCCTAATACTTAGAGTAATGAAAACAGACAAAGGTAACCTCACCTGGGTTAAGCACTGAGGAAAGCTACACTGTCCCCATTGTGTTAGGGGCAGCACTAAGAAATACAGCACAGACGCTCCCTGCATATACAGCAGCATTTAATAACTACCATATAAGGTCCCTGAGACTCTAGAAGACAAATCACACGTTCTGAAGCCAAATGAGATAAACATAATGAGTGCAAGAGTTAAAAGTGAATATTTTCAGGGTATCTGAATCCTGTAGCCAAAAGTAAATGGATTCAATCTGAAAAATTTAGATTTGTTTAAAGAACATAGCTCTCTGCCGTAGCCAGTGATATATTTATTGGCATCCACAAAAGCTGAAAAATGTTCTGCATTTTCAGTCAGCAGGGTATATTTGTGGTATTTTTACATTAACATGCTAATACCAATGCTGTATTTCAGATTCTGATTTTCTGATCACTTAACAGGCAATGTTCCTAAAGACTTAAAGTGTATTAGCAAATCTGCTAAAAGTATAAAAAAAGATCTCCTTTATGAACTGAGATGGAAAGAAGAAGAGTAAATGGAATTAAATTCTGCTTTGCTCTCTCTGAACTGGGCTTCTTTTCCCAATGATTAGATTTTTCAAATAAAGAAAGAAGTCAAGCACCCAAGAGACTAAATTGTCAATGTTTAACTTCATTTCATCAGCATATTTTGTACTGTCAGCTTCTTTGTTTGTCAATAGGAAAACTGAGATTACGGCATTATACAGCAACAACGCCGATACTACTACACTAATACATTTTGCTTTTTTTATTGTACTTTGCTGTTGTTAGGTGCCATCAGGTCGGTTCTGACTCATAGCGGCCCTATGCACAACAGAACAAAACACTGCCCAGTCCTGCGCCATCCTTAACAATTGTTGTTATGCTAGAGCTCATTGTTGCAGCCACTGTGTCAATCCACCTCGTTGAGGGTCTTCCTCTTTTCCACTGATCCTGTATTTTACCAAGCATGAAGTTATTCTCCAGGGACCAATTGCTTCTGACAACATGTCCAAATTATGTAAGATGGGGGGGACGGGGCAAAGATGGTGGACTAGACAGAAGCTTCCGGCAAGCCCTCTTACAACAAAGACCCGAAAAAACATGTGAAATGAGTATATTTATAACAAGCTAGGAGCCCTGAACATCAGGGGCAAGGTTAAAAAATGAACTGAGGGGCAGGGGAAGGAAGAGACCATTCAGAAGAGGAGAGGAGTTACCAGACCTGAATCACGGGAAGCCCTCAGGCACCATTCCTGGAAGTGCCTGAGGCAGATTGCTACTAGCATTCAGCCCCAGTTTCCTCAGGGAGATGCAACCAGCCACACAGTCTACTCACACCTCCAGAATCAGAGAAGAATGGCGCTCTCGGCAAAAGCTAAGTACTTGTATATATTTTACTGTGCCCCCTCACTCCCAAATCGGCTTCAGTGGATGATTTCCCTGGGCCTGAGATACACTCTGTTGAATGCCTAGAGCCATCCTTGCAGCCTTGGAGAAGGAATAAATTTTCAATTGTGGGAAAAGAAAATTTGCCAGGTCCACTAACCGGGGGAGACAGAACTGGCTCCTGTCCAGGTGTAAATGGTCCGTGGACTTTGACTACCCTGTGCATGGACCTGTGTGGGCCTTTTTCAGAAGAATAGGCCCTTGTTGGGAGACTACAACTCCTTCAGCTGTGCAGTGGAGAGGTGGGTGTTTGATGTTTGACATTGCTTTGCCTATTAAACAGGGTCCTCACCTACCCACATCAGGGGCCTAAGGCCTGGTGGCTCCACTCAGGTCACCCAGCAACCTGGAAAAGGGGTCCAAGGAAAATGTGTACCTTCCAGTCCTTACAACTAAAAACACTAGGTGCCCATGGTCTGTCTGTAGAACCCACCCACCTGTACACTCTAAGGAACATGGACACACTTTCTTCAGAGACACTTGGGGGACGATTCTCAGTCCCCTGCCTTGTTCAGAGTGTGACCCCTCTTGCAACCAGATACTGGCACCTATACCTATCATCCCTGCTTTTCTAAGACTGTAGGACTGAGCCTGTACCACACACTTGATGATCAGCTACCTGGACACCTGAGCTGAATTCATACAAGAAAAGTGAATGGACTCCTAGACTGATATACATGATAACAGCTCTAGCCATATGGGGACAGGACGTAAGACCTCCAAAGGTGAAAATAATCAAGCTAGCTCACTCAAGAAACCCAACTGGGCATATCAAAACAAAACAAAGCAAGATGCTACAACACAGAAAGAAAACATAAAATAAACTAAAACAGTAACTTCCAGAAGGCTCAGAGACAAGAGTCAATATCAAATCACATAAAGAAAGAGAGCCTCAACAAGCTCTGAAAACAAAGAATCAAGGGATCTTCTACATGAAAGTGCATTCCTGGAATTACCAGAGGCAAAATACAAAAGACTACTATACAGGACCCTTCAAGACATCAGGAAGGAAATCAGGCAATACACAGAAAAAGGCAAAGAACATACACATAAAACAGTGGAAGAAATTTAAAAGCTTATTCAGGAACATAAGCTGAAAAAATCCATAGACAGACCAAAAGAAACCAAACCAAACCCAGTGCCGTCGAGTCGATTCCAACTCATAGTGACCCTATAGGACAGATTAGAACTGCCCCATAGAGTTTCCAAGAAGCACCTGGTGGATTTGAACTGCCGACCCTTTGGTTAGCAGTCATAGCACTTAAGCACTACACCACCAGGGTTTCCCCATGGACAGACAGCAATCAGAAATTCAGAAGATTAACATTAAATTATAGAATTAGACAACTCAATAGAAAGAGGAGCAGAATTGAGCAAGTGGAAGGCAGAATTTCTGCACTTGAAGATAAAGCCCTTGGCATTAATATATTTGAAGATAAATCAGATAAAAGAATTAAAAAAAAAAAAAGAAACCTTAAGAATCATTGGGAATCTACCAAGAGAAATAACCTACGAGCGATCGGAGTACCAGAACAGGGAGGGATAATGGAAAATACGGAGAGAATTCTTGAAGATTTGTTGGCAGAAAACTTCCCTGATACCATGAAAGATGAGAAGATATCTATCCAAGATGCTCATTGAACTCCATAAAAGGTAGATTTTAAAAGAAAGTCACCAAGACATAGTATAATCAAACTTGCCAAAAACAAAGATAAAGAGAGAATTTTAAGAGCAGCTAGGGATAAACGAAAAGTCACCTACAAAGGACAGTCAATAAGAATAAGTTCAGACGACTTGGTAGGAAACATGCAGGCGAGAAGGCAAAGCGATGACTTATGTAAAAACTTGGAGGAAAAAAATTGCCAGTCAATAATCATATATCCAGCAAAACTGTCTCTCAAATATGAAAGTGAAATTAGGACATTTCCAGGTAAACAGAAGTATAGGGAATTCATCAATACCAAACCAAAACTATAGGAAATACTACAGGGAGTTCTTTGGTTAGAAAATCAATAATATCAGGTATCAACCCAAGAATAGAACACTGGGCAGAGCAATCAGAAGTCAACCCTGACAGAGAAATCACAAAATGAAATCAAGATAAAAAATGCTCAAAACAGGGAAACAACGATGTTATTATGTCAAAGAAGACAATAAACAATAGAAACTAAGAAATGTAATCAGAGATCTTCTATATGGAGAGGAAGACAAAGCGATACAAAGAAATAAAAGTTAGGTTTAAATTTAGAAAAATAGGGGTAAATAGTAAGGTAATCACAAAGGAAGCAAACTATACTACACATCAAAATAAAATACAAAGAAAAAAACAGATACCCAGCAGAAAAAAAATCAACAACAATGAATTTGTGGAAAGGACAATATATAAAGAAATCTACTGAGCACATACAATTAAGTGGGAAAAAGAAACTGTCAACAACACACAAAAATAGTACCAAAATGATAGCATTAAATTCATATCTATACATAATTATGCTGAATATAAATGGACTAAAAGCATCAAAAAATAAAGAGTGGCAGAATGGATTTTAAAAAAGATCCATCTATATACTGCCTACAAGAGACACCCCTTAGGCTTAGCGACAAAAACAAACTAAAACTCAAAGCATGGAAAAAAATATATCAAGCAAACAACAATCAAAAAGAGCAGGAATGGGAATATTAATTTCAGACAAAATAGACTTTATAGTTAAATCCATCATAAAGGATAATAAAGGAAACTACATAATGACTAAAAGGACAATATAACAAGAAGATATAACCATATTAAATAATTACGCACCCAATGACAGGGCTGCAAGATGCATAAAACAAACTTTATCAGCATTGAAAAGTGAGATAGACAGCTCCACAATAATAGTAGGAGACTTCAACACACCACTTTCGGTGAAGGACAGGACATCCAGTAAGAAGCTCAATAGAGACACGGAAGACCTAATTACAACAATCAACCAACTTGACCTCATTGACTTCTACAGAACTCTCCACCCAACTGCTGCAAAGTATACTTTTTTTTCTAGCACACATGGAACATTCTCTAGAATAGACCACATATTAGGTCATAAAACAAACCTTTGCAGAATCCAAAACATCGAAATATTACAAAGCATCTTCTCAGACCACAAGGCAATGAAGCTAGAAATCAGTAACAGAAAAATTAGGGAAAAGAAATCAAATACTTGGAAACTGAACAATACCCTCCTGAAAAAAGACTGGGTTATAGAAGACATTAAGGAGGGAATAAGGAAATTCACAGGATGCAACGAGAATGAAAATACTTCCTATCAAAACCTCTGGGACACAGCAAAAGCAGTGCTCAGAGGCCAATTTATATCGATAAATGCACACATACAAAAAGAAGAAAGAGCCAAAATCAGAGAACTGTCCCTACAACTTGAACAAATAGAAAGTGAGCAACAAAAGAATCCATCAGGCACCAGCAGAAAGAAGCTCAGTAAAGACACAGAAGATCTAAATGCCACGATCAATCAACTTGACCTCACAGACATATACAGAAGATTCTACCCAACAGCAACCAAGTATACTTTCTTTTCTAGTGCAAATGGGACATTCTCTAGAGGAGACCACATATTAGGTCATAAAGCAAGCCTTAGCAGAATCCAAAACATTGAAATATTACAAAGCATCTTCTCTGACAAATACTTGGAAACTGAACAATACCCTGCTCAAAAAAAGACTGGATTATAGAAGACATTAAGGATGGAATAAATTCGTAGAATCCAATGAAAATGAAAACACTTCCTATCAGAACCTTTGGGACACAGTGAAAGTAGTGCTCAAAGGTCAATTTATATCAATAAATACACACATACAAAAAGGAGGGCAAAAATCAAAGAATTATCGCTACGATTTGAAAAACAGAAAGAGAGCAACAAAAGAAACCCTCAGGCACCAGAAGAAAACAAATAAACAAAAATTAGAGCAGAACTAAACGAAATAGAAAACAGAGAAACAATTGAAATTATTAACAAGACCAAAAGTTGGCTCTTCGAAAAAAATCAACAATGATAAAGCATTGGCCAACCTGACAAAAGAGAAACAGGAGAGGAAGCAAATATCCTGAATAAGAAATGAGATGGGTGATATTACAAAAGACCCAACTGAAATGAAAAGAATCATATCAGACTCTTGGGTTAGAAAATCAACAATATCAGGCATCAACCCAAGACTGGAACACTGGGCAGAGCAATCAGAAGTCAACCATGACAAGGAAATCACAAAAATAAATCAAGACAAAAAAATGCTCAAAACAGGGAAACAACGATGTTATTAAGTAAAAGAAGACAACAATAAACAATAAAGAAATGTAGTCACAGAAAAATTGTACTCTAACAAATTTGAAGACCTAGAAGAAATGAATGAATTCCTAGAAACACACTACCTACCTACCTAACACAAACAGAGGTAGAACAACTAAATAGATTCATAACGAAAGAAGAGACGTTAGGAGCCCTAATACATGGCATAAACAGTATACAAAACATTACTAACAATGCAGAAGAAAAAGTAAATAGCTGGGAGCTCCTAAAAATCAAACACCTATGCTGCTCATCCAAAGACTTCAAAAGAGTAAAAAGATTACCTACAGACTGGGAAAAGTTTTTAGCTATAGCATATCCGATCAGTGCCTGATCTCTAAAATCTACATGATACTGCAAAAACTCAACTACAAAAAGACAAATAATTCAATTAAAAAATGGGCAAAAGATATCAGCAGACGCTTCACTAAAGAAGACATTCAGAGAGCTAACAGATACATGAGGAAATGCTCACGATCATTAGCCGTTACAGAAATGCAAATCAAAACTACAATGAGATTCAATCTCACTCCAACAAGGCTGGCATTAATCCAAAAAACACAAAATGATAAATGTTGGAGAGGTTGTGGAGAGACTGGAATACTTATACATTGCTGTTGGAAATGTAAAATGTTACAACCACTTTGGAAATCGATTTAGCACTTCCTTAAAAAGCTAGGAATAGATCTGCCATATGATCCAGCAATCCACTCCTTGGAATATATCCTAGAGAAATAAGAGCCTTTACATGAACAGATACATGCACACACATGTTCACTGCAGCACTGTTTACAATAGCAAAAAGATGGAAGCAACCAAGGTGCCTATCAACGGATGAATGGACAAATAAATTATGGTATATTCACACAATGGAATACTACGCATCGATAAAGAACAGTGAGGAATCTGTGAAACATTTCATAACATGGAGGAATCTGGAAAGCATTATGCTGACTGAAATTAGTTGCAAAAGGACAAATATTGTATAAGACCACTATTATAAGAACTCGAGAAATATTTTAAACAGAGAAGAAAATATTCTTTGATGGTTAAGAGTGGGGGAGGGAGGGAGGGTGGGGAAGGGAGGGAGGGTGGGGAAGGGAGGGAGGGTGGGAGAGGGGTATTCATTAATTAGGTAATAGATAAGAACCACTTTAGGTTAACGGAAAGACAACACACAATACAGGGGACATCAGCACAACTGCACTAAACCAAAAGCAAAGAAGTTTCCTGAATAAACTGAATGCTTCGACAGCCAATGTAGCAGGAGTGGGGGTTTGGGGACCATGGCTTCAGGGGACATCTAAGTCAATCAGCATAATAAAATCTATTAAGAAAACATTCTGCATCCCACTTCGGAGAGTGGCGTCTGGGGTCTTAAACGTTAGCAAGCAGCCATCTGAGATGCATCAATTGGTCTCAACCCACCTGGACCAAAGGAGAATGAAGAACACCAAGGACACAAGGTAATTACGATCCCAAGAGACAGAAAGAGCCACATAAACCAGATACTACATCATCCTGAGACCAGAAGAATTAGATGGTGCCCCGCTACAACTGATGACTGCCCTGAAAGGGAACACAACAGAGAACCCCTGAGGGAGCAGGAGAGCAGTGGGATGCAGACCCCAAATTCTCATAAAAAGACCAGACTTAATGGTCTGACTGAGACTAGAAGGACCCCGGTGGTCATGGCCCCCAGACCTTCTGTTGGCCCAGGACAGGAACCATTCCCAAAGCCAACTCTTCAGATAGGGATTGGACTGGACAATTGGTTGTTGAGGGATGCTGGTAAGGAGCAAGCTTCTTGGATCAGGTGGACACTTGAGACTATGCTGGCATCTCCTCTCTGGAAGGGACATGAGAGGGTAGAGGGGATTAGAAGCTGGTAGAATGGAAAAGGAAAGAGAGAGTGGAGGGAGGAAATGGGCTGTCTCAGGGGAAGAGCAATTGGGAGTATGTAGCAAGGTGTATATAAGTTTTTGTGTGGGAGAGTTTGTGTGGGAGAGCAACTTGTAAACTTTCACTTAAAGCACAATAAAAATTAAAAAAAAAAGAAGTACAGCCAGAACGCTCTTTAGAAGCAAGGATGACAAGGCTGCATCTTACATACTTTGAACATGTTGTCTGGAGGGATCAATCCCTGGAGAAGGACATCCTGCTTGGTAAAGTACAGGATCAGTGTAAAAGAGAAAGACCCTCAACGAGATGGACTGACACAGTGGCTGCAACAATGGGCTCAAGCCTAATAACAATTGTAAGGATGGTGCAGGACCAGGCAGTGTTTCATTTTGTTGTGCATAGCGTCGCTATGAGTTGGAACTGCCTCCACGGTGCCTAACAACAACAAAAATGGTTGCCCAACAGTATGAACGTAATCAATGCCACTAATTTGTACATATGAGAAATGTTGAAATGACAGATGTTTTCTTTTATATGTATGCTTACCAGTATAAAAAAAAAATGCTACACCATGAAAAAAAAGTATGTAATACGCAGTCTCGATGAATGCAACACCATTCCTCTTCAAGTTGTCATTCCCAGTATAGGAGACTATATGATTATCTGATTCAAAATGGCCAATACCAGTCCATTTCAGATCACTAATGCCTAGGATATCGATCTTTATGTGCACCATTTGATTTTTGACAATTTCCAATTTTCCTAGATCCATACTTCGTACATTCCTGGTTCCGATTATTAATGGATGTTTGCAGCCATTTCTTCTTATTTTGAGTCATACTGCTTCAGCAAATGAAGGTCCCGAAGGCCTTACTACATCCACATTGTTAAGGTCAACTCTATTTTGAGGAGGCAGCTCTTCTCTAGTCATCTTTTGAATCCCTTCCAACCTGGGGGTCTCATCTTCCAGCACTATATCAGACACTGTTCCACTGCTATTCATAAAGTTTTCACTGACTACTGCTTTTCAGAAGTAGACTGCTGGGCCCTTCTTCCTAGTCTGTCTTAGCCTGGAAGCTGAGCTGAAACCTGCCCTCCATGAGTGACCCTGCTAGTATCTGAGAACCAGTGGCACAGCTTCCAGCATCAGAGCAACATGCAAGCCCCTACAGTATGACAAACTGACAGACTGTACTTTAGATGAAGGTTTACAGAACAAACTAATCTCTCATTTAACGGTACACACATTGTTCTATGACATTGGTTAACAATTCCATGACATGTCAACACTCTCCCTTCTCAATCCTCGGTTCCTTATTACCAGCTTTCCTGTTCCCTCCTGCCTTCCAGTCCCTGTCCCAGGGCTGGTGCGTCCCGTTAGTCCTGTTTTGTTCCATGCGCCTGTTCAATCTTTGGCTGAAGGGTGAATCTCAGGAGTGACATCATTACTGAGCTTAAAGGGTGTGCAGGGGCCATACTCTCAGGGTTTCTCTGGTCTCTGTCAGGCCAGCAAGTCTGGTCTTTTCTTTTTGAGTTACAATTTTATTCTATATTTTTCTCTAGCTTTGTCCAGGACTCTCAATTGTGATCCCTGTCAGAGTGGTCAGTGGTGGTAGCTGGGCACCATCTGGTTTTACTGGACTCAGTCTGGTGGAGGCCATGGTAAATGTGGTCCATTAATCCTCTGGACTAATCTTTCCCTTATATCTTTAGTTTTCTTCACTCTTTCTTGTTTCCAAAGAAGTGAGACCAGGGGAATATCCTAGATGGCCGCTCACAGGATTGTAAGACTCTAGATGCTACTCACCAAAGTGGAATGTAGAACATATTCTTTAGAAATATGTTATGCCAGTTGAGCTAGATGTTCCCTGAGACCTTGGTCCCCACCGCCCTCAGCCCAGCAACTCGGTCCCTCAGGGAGTTTGGAGGTATCTATGGAGCTACCATGATCTTGCCTCGTACAGGTTGTGCTGGCTTCCCCAGTATTGTGTACTGTCTTCACAAAAGTTTCTACTTACCTATTGTCTGTTAAGTGTTTTTCCAACACCACCCCTCCCCTCCCTCATAACCATCAAAGGTTGTTTCTTTTTGTGTGGAAACATTTTCATGAGTTTTTATAGAAGTGGACTCATACTATATTTGTCCTTTTCTGATTGACTTATTTCGCTCAGTATAATGCCCTCCAGATTTCTCCATTTTATGAGATGCTTCATAGACTTATCATTGTTCTTTCTCGTTGTGTAATACTCCATTGTGTGTATGTGTAACTGTTTATCCATTCATCTGTTGATTACCATCTAGGTTATTTGCATCTTTTTGATATTGTGAACAATGCTGCAATGAATATGGGTGGGCGTATGTCTATTCGTGTGACAGCTCTTATTTCTCTAGGATATATTCCGAGGAGTGGGATTGCTGGATCATATGGTACTTCTGTTTCTAGCTTTCTAAGCAAGTGACATGGCATTTTCCAAAATGGTTGTATCATTTTGCAGTCCTACGAGCAGTGCATAAGAGCTCCGATCTCTGCACAGCCTCTCCAGTATTTGTTCTTTCCTGTTTTACTGATTCGTGCCAGTAATGCCGGGATGACATGGAATCTCATTGTGCTTTTGATTTGCATTTTTCTGATGGCTAAGAGATTGTGAGCATTTCCTCATGTGTCCGTTGGCCGCTTGAATGTCTTCTTTGGTGAAGTGTCTGTTCATTTCCTTTGCCCATTTTTTGTTGTAGAGATGTTAGATTTTCTTATAGATTTTAGAGATTAGGCCTTTGTCTGATTTTTAATAGCCAATTTTTTTTTTCCAAGTCTGTAGGTTCTCTTTTTACTCTTTTGGTGAAGTCTTTGGATGAGCATAAGTGTTTAATTTTTAGAAGATCCCAGTTATCTAGCTTATCCCCTGGAGCTTGTGTGGTTTTGGATGTGGTTTGTATCCTGTTAATGCCATGTATTAGGGCCTCTAGCTTTGATACTATTTTTTCTTCTATGAACTCCATAGTTTCTGGCTTTATATCTAGATCTTTGATCCATTTTGAGTTAGTTTTTGTACATAGTGGGAGTTTTGGGTCTTGTTTCATTTTTTGGCAGATGGACATCCATTTTTGCCAGTACCATTTGTTAAAAAGACTGTCTTTACCTCATTTGATGGACTTTGCTCAGGTGACCATAGGTGGATGGATTTACATCTGGGTTCTCAAAAAATTTGGTTCCATTGGTCAATGTATCTGTCATTGTGCCAGTACCAGGCTGTTTTGAATACCATAGCTATATAGTAAGTTCTGAGGTCAGGCGGTGCGAGCCCTCCTACTTTATTCTTCTTCAATAGTGCTTTACTTATCCGGGGATTCTTCCCTTTCCATATAAAGTTAATGATGAGTTTTTCCATCTTTTTAAAAATGTTGCTGGTATTTGGATGGGGATTGCACTGTATTTGTACATCACTTTGTGTAGAATTGTCTTTTTCACAATGTTGAGTCTACCTATCCATGAGCATGGTATGTTTTTCTATTTATGTAGATCCCTTTTGGTTTCTTGCAGTAGTGTTCTGTAGTTTTCTTTGTATAGGTCTATTACAGCCCTGGTTACCTTTACTCCTAAGTATTTTATTTTTTTAGGAGCTATTATAAATGGTATTGCTTTCCTGATTTGCTTTTCACCATTCTCTTTTTCAGACAATAGGAATCCAACTGATTTTTCTATGTTTACCTTATATCTTGCTATTCAGCTGAATCTTTCTATTAGTTCTAGCAGTTTTCTCACAGAATCCTCTGGGTTTTCTATGTATAGTATCATATCATTTGCAAATAGGGAGAATTTAACTTCTTTTTTTTTATTTTTATAATTTTTTATTGTGCCTTAAGTGAAAGTTTACAAATCAAGTCAGTCGCTTACACAAAAACTTATATACACCTTGCTACACACTCCCAATTACTCTCCCCCTAATGAGACAGCCTGCTCTCTCCCTCCACTCTCTCTTTACATGTCCCTTTTGCCAGCTTAGCACCCCCTCCACCCTCTCATCTCCCCTCCATGCAGGAGATGCCAACATACTCTCAAGGGTCCGCCTGATCCAAGAAGCTCACTCCTCACCACCATCCCTCTCCAACCCATTGTCCAGTCCAATCCATGCCTGAAGTCTTGGCTTCAGGAATGGTTCCTGTTCTGGGACAAAAAAAAGGTCTGGGGGCCATGACCACCAGGGTCCTTCTAGTCTCAAACCATTAAAAGTCTGGTCATTACATGAGAATTTGGGGTCTGAAACCCACTGTTCTCCTGCTCCCTCAGGGGCTCTCTGTTGTGTTCCCTGTCAGGGCAGTCATCGGTTGTAGCTGGGCACCATCTAGTTCTTCTGGTCTCAGGATGATGTAGTATCTGGTTCATGTGGCCCTTTCTATCTCTTGGGCTCGTAATTGCCTTGTGTCCTTGATGTTCTTCATTCTCCTTTGATCCAGGTGGGTTGAGACCCATTGATGCATCTTAGATGGCTGCTTGCTAGCGTTTAAGACCCCAGACGCCACTTTCCAAAGTGGGATGCAGAATGTTTTCTTAATAGATTTTATTATGCCAATTGACTTAGATGTCCCCTGAAACCATGGTCCCCAAACTCCTGCCCCTGCTACACTGTCCTTTGAAGCATTCATTTATTCAAGAAACTACTTTGCTTTGGTTTAGTCCAGTTGTGCTGATGTCCCCGTATTGTGTGTTGTCTTTCCCTTCACCTAAAGTACTTCTTACCTACTATCTAATTAGTGAGTATCCATCTCCCACCCTCCCTCCCTCTCGTAACCACAAGAGAATGTTTTCTTCTCAGCTTAAACTATTTCTCAAGTTCTTATAATAGTGGTCTTATACAACATTTGTCCTTTTGCAATTAACTAATTTCACTCAGGATAATGCCTGCCACGTTCCTCCATGTTATGAAATGTTTCACAGATTCCTCACTGTTCTCTATCGATGCGTAGTATTCCATGGTGTGAACATACCATAATTTATTTATCCATTCATCCGTTGATGGGCACCTTGGTTGCTTCCATCTTTTTGCTATTGTAAACAGTGCTGCAATAAACACGGCTGTGCATATATCTGTTTGTGTAAAGGCTCTTATTTCTCTAGGATATATTCCGAGGAGTGGGATTGCTGGATCGTACGGTGTTTCTATTTCTTGCTTTTTAAGGAAGCGCCAGATAGATTTCCAAAGTGGTTGTACCACTTTACATTCCCACCAGCAGTATAGAAGTGTTCCAAATCTCTCCACAGCTTCTCCAACATTTATTAACTTGTGTTTTTTGGATTAATATCAGCCTTGTTGGAGTGAGATGAAATCTCATCGTAGTTTTGATCTGTATTTCTCTAACGGCTAATGATCATGAACATTTCCTTATGTATCTGTTAGCTACCCGAATGTCTTCTTTAATGAAGTGTCTATTCATATCTTTTGCTCATTTTTTAATTGGATTCTTTGTCTCTTTGGAGTTGAGTTTTTGCAGTACCATGTGGATTTTAGAGATCAGGCGCTGATCAGAAATGTCATAGCTAAAAACTATTTCCCAGTCTGTAGGTAGTCTTTATTCTTTTGGTGAAGTCTTTGGATGACCATAGGGTTTGATTTTTAGGAGCTCCCCGTTATCTAGTTTTTCCTCTACATTCTTAATAATGTCTTGTACACTGTTTATGCCATGTATTAGGGCTCCTAACGTTGTCCCTATTTTTTCTTCCATGATCTTTATCGTTTTAGATTTTATATTTAGGTCTTTGATCCATTTTGAGCTCCTTTTTGTGCATGGAGTGAGGTATTGGTCTTGTTTCATTTTTTCCAGATGGATGTCCAGTTATGCCAGTACCATTTGTTAAAAAGAGTGTCTTTTCCCCATTTAACTGTTTGGGGGCCTTTGTCAAATATCAACTGCTCATATGTGGATGGATTTATGTCTGGATTCTCAATTCTGTTCCATTGGTCTATGTATCTGTTGTTGTACCAGTACCAGGCTGTTTTGACTACAGCGGCAGTATAATAGGTTTTAAAATCAGATAAAGTAAGGCTTCCCACTTTGTTCTTCTTTTTCAGTAATGCCCTGTTTATCGGGGGCCTCTTTCCCCTCCACATGAAGTTGGTGATTTGTTTCTCCATGTCATTAAAAACGTCATTGGAATTTGGATCGGAATTGCATTAAATGTATAGATCGCTTTTGGTAGAATAGACATTTTTATAATGTTAAGTCCTCCCATCCATGAGCAGGGTATGTTCTCCCACTTACGTAAGTCTCTTTTGGTTTCTTGCAGAAGTGTACTGTAGTTTTCCTTGTATAAGTCTTTTACATCTCTGGTAAGATTTATTCCTAAGTATTTTATCTTCTTGGGGGCTCCTGTAAATAGCATTGATTTGGTGATTTTCTCTTCAATATTCTTTTTGTTAGTGTAGAGGAATCCAACTGATTTTTGTATGTTTATCTTGTATTCCGAGACTCTGCTGAACTCTTCTATTAGTTTCAGTAGTTTTCTGGAGGATTCCTTAGGGTTTTCTATGTACAAGATCACATCAACTGCAAATAGAGATACTTTTACTTCTTCCTTGCCAATCCGGATGCCCTTTATTTCTTTATCTAGCCTAATTGCTCTGGCTAGGACCTCCAACACAATGTTGAATAAGAGCAGTGATAAAGGGCATCCTTGTCTGGTTCCCCATCTCAGTGGGAATGCTTTCAGGCTCTCTCCATTTAGGGTGATGTTGGCTGTTGGCTTTGTATAAATGTCCTTTATTATGTGGAGGAATTTTCCTTCTATTCCTATTTTGCCGAGAGTTTTTATCATGAAAGGGTGTTGAGCTTTTGCAAATGCCTTTTCTGCATCAATTGATAAAATCATGTGATTCTTGTCTTTTGTTTTATTCATGTGGTGGATTGCATTAATTGTTATTCTAATGTTGAACCATCCCTGCGTACCTATTGTCCCACTTTGTCATGGTAAATTATTGTTTTGCAATGTTTTTGAATTCTATTGGCTAGAATTTTGTTGAGGATTTTTGCATCTACATTCATGAGGGATATAGGTCTATAATTTTATTTTCTTGTGGTGTCTTTACCTGGTTTTGGTATCAGGGATGTAGTGGCTTCATAGAATGAGTTTGGTAGTATTCTGTCCTTTTCTGTGCTCCGAAATAGCTTTAGTAGTAGTGGTGTTAACTAACTCTTTTTGAAAGTTTCGTAGAACTCTTCAGTGAAGCCATCCAGTCCACGGCTTTTTTTTTGTTGGAAGATTTTTGATTACCTTTTCAATCTATACTTTTGTTATAGGTCTATTTAGTTGTTCTACCTCTGTTTGTGTTAGATTAGGTAGGTACTGTGTTTCTAGGAATTCATCCATTTCTTCTAGGCTTTTAAATTTGTTAGAGTACAGTTTTTCATAGTAATCTGATATGATTCTTTTAATTTTAGTTGGGTCTGTTGTAATATCATCCATCTCATTTCTTATCCGGATTATTTGCTTCCTCGCCTGTTTTTCTTTTGTCAGTTCGGCCAGTGGTTTATCAATTGTTGATTTTTTTTAAAAAAAAACAGCTTTTGGTCTTGTTAATTCTTTCACCAATTGTTTTTCTGTTTTCTATTTCATTTAGTTCAGCTCTAATTTTTATTATTTGTTTTCTTCTGGGGCCTGTGGGTTTCTTCCGTTGCTCTTTTTCTATCTGTTCAAGATGTAGGGATAATTCTTTGATTTTGGCCCTTTCTTCTTTTTGGATGTGCGCATTTATTGATATAAATTGGCGTCTGAGCACCTCTTTTGCTGTGTCCCAAAAGTTCTGACAAGAAGTGTTCTCATTCTCACTGGATTCTCTGAATTTCTTTATTCCATCCTTAATGTCTTCTATAATCCAGTCTTTTTTGAGCAGTGTATTATTCAGTATCCAAGTGTTTGATTTCTTTTCCCGTTATTGATTTCCACCTTTATGGCCTTATGGTCAGAGAAGATGCTTTGTAATGTTTCAGTGTTTTGGATTCTGCTAAGGCTTGCTTTATGACCTAACAAGTGGTCTATTCTAGAGAATGTTCCATGTGCACTAGAAAAGAAAGCATATTTAGTTGCTGTTGGGTAGCGTGTTCTCTATATGTCTACGAGGTCAAGGTGGTTGATTGTGGCATTTAGATCTTCCATGTCTTTATTGAGCTTCTTTCTAGATGTCCTGTCCTTCACTGAAAGTTGTCTGTTGAAATCTTCTACTACTATTGTGGAGCTATCTCACTTTTCAATGCTGACAGAGTTTGTTTTATGTATCTTGCAGCCCTGTCATTGGGTGCATAAATATTTAATATGGTTATATCTTCTTGGTGTATTGTCCGTTTAATCATTATATAGTATCCTTCCTTTTCCTTTAAGATGGATTTAACTTTAAAGTCTATTTTGTCAGAAATGAATATTGCCACTCCTGCTTTTTTTGATTGTTCTTTGCTTGATATAGTTTTTTCCATCCTTTGAGTTTTAGTTTGTTTGTGTCTCTAAGTCTAAGGTGTGGCTCCTGTAGGCAGTATATAGACGGATCTTGTTTTTTAGTCCATTCTGCCACTTGCTGTCTCTTTATTGGTGCATTTATTCCTTTTACATTCAGGGTAATTATGGATAGGTTTAGTGCTATCGTTTTGATGTCTTTTTTTGTGTGTTGACAGCTTCTTTTTCCCACTTGATTTTATGAGTAGATTTTCTTTGTATATTGGCCTTTCCTCATATTTGTTGTTGTTGATTTTGTTTCTGCTAAGTCTCTATTTTTTTCTTGCAGTTTATTGTGACAAATATGATAGTTTGTCTCCTTTGTATTTACCTTAGTATTTACCCTCATTTTTCTAAATTTAAACCTAACTTTTATTTCTTTGTATCGCTGTATCTTCCTCTCCATATGGAAGGTGTATGATTACATTTCTTAGGCTCTCTTCATTATTTTAATCTTGTCTTCTTTTATATAATAACGTTGCTGTTGCCCTGTTTTGAGCTTTTCTTTTCTTTTATTTTCTTATAACCTTCCTTTGTTTTTTTGGATTTACTTGTCTGGGTTGACTTCTGGCTGCTCTGCCCAGTGTTCTAGTCTTGGGTTGATATCTGATATTATTGATTTTCTAACCAAAGAATTCCCTTTAGTATTTCTTGTAGTTTTTGTTTGGTTTTTATACATTCCCTAAACTTTTGTTTATGTGGAAGTGTCTTAATTTCACCTTCATATTTAAGAGAGAGTTTTGCTGGATATATGATTCTTGGCTGGCAGTTTTTTTCCTCCAATTTTTTAAATATATCATCCCATTGCCTTCTTGCCTGCATGGTTTCTGCTGAGTAGTCCAAGCTTATTCTTATTGGCTCTCCCTTGTAGGTGACTTTTCGCTTATCCCTCGCTGCTCTTATAATTCTCTCTTTATCTTTGGTTTTGGCAAGTTTGATTGTAATATGTCTTGGTGACTTTCTTTTAACATCTACCTTTTGTGGAGTTCGTCAAACATCTTGGATTGATATCTTCTCATCTTTCATGTTATCAGGGAATTTTCTGCAAACAAATCTTCAACAATTCTCTCCGTATTTTCTGTTATCCCTCCCTGTTCTGATACTCCAGTCACTCATAGGTTATTTCTCTTGATAGAGTTCCACGTGATTCTTAAGGTTTCTTCATTTTTTTAATTGTTTTATCTGATTTTTCTTCAAGCATATTAGTGCCAAGTGATTTATCTTCGAGTTCAGAAATTCTGGCTTCTACTTACTCAATTCTGCTCCTCTGATTTTCTATTGAGTTGTCTACTTCTGTAATTTTATTGCTAATCTTCTGAATTTCTGATTGCAGTCTGTCTATGGATTTTTCAGCTTATTAAATTTTTCATTATGTTCCTGAATAATCTTTCTGAGTTCTTCAGTTGCTTTATCTGTGTGTTCCTTGGCTCGTTCTGTGTATTGCCTCATTTCCTTCCTGATGTCTTGAAGGGTTCTGTATATTAAACTTCTGTATTCTGCATCCGGTAATCCCAGGAATGCACTTTCATCTAGAAGATCCCCAGATTCTTTGTTTTGTGAGCCTGTTGACGTGATCATGGTCTGTTTCTTTTTGTGACTTGATATTGACTGTTGTCCCCGAGCCATCTATAAGTTATTGTATTAGTTTATGCTTGCTTACTGTGTCGTAGCTGCTTGTTTTGTTTTGGTATACCCCTATGGGTTGCTTCAGTGTGCTAGCTTGATTATTTTTGCCTTTGGAGCTCTGGTGACCTGTCCCCAGCTGACTAGAACTGTTATCAGGTATATCAGTCTAGGAGTCCATTCAGTTTTCTTGTATGAATTCAGCTCAAGTTTCCAGGTAGCCGATCATGAAGTGTGTGGTATAGGCTCTGTCCTACAGTCCTAGAGGGGCAGGGGTGATTGGTATATATACCAGTATCTGATTGCAGCAGGGGGTCTCGCTCTGAACAAGGCAGGCGGCTGAGAACCGACCCCTGAGTGTCTCTGAGGAAAGCGTGTCCATGTTCCCTAAAGCATGCCGGTGGGTGGGTTCTGCAGATGGACCACGGGCACCCAAAGTTTTTCGTTGTAAGGACTGGGAGGTACCAGTTATGTTTGGACCCCTGTCGTGGGTGGCTGGGTGACCTGAGTGGAGCTACCAGTCCTTAGGTCCCTGATGTGGGTAGGTGAGGACCTTGTTTAATAGGCAAAGCAATGTCAAACATCAAATACCCACCGCTGCACTGCACAGCTGAAATGGTTGGAGTTTGCCATCAAGGGCCTATTCTCCTGAAATAGACCTACACAGGTCCATGCAGAAGGGAAAGGTGCTCAAAGTCCATGGATGGTTTATGCCTGGACAGGAGCTGCTTCTGTCCGGAGATCCCCTGGATAGTGTAGCTAGCAAATTATCTTTTCCCCCAGTTGCAAGGCCAGGAGGATGGCTCTAGTGCTCAACGTGGCCTGTCTCAGGCCTAGAGAAATCAATCGCTGAAGCTGGCTTGGGGGTGAGGGGCATGTTAGAATATATGCATCTTCTTAAGTTTTGCTGAGAGCGCCGTTCTTCTCTCGTTCTGGAGGTGTGGGTAGGCTGTGCGGTTGGCTGTTCTCCCGGAGGAAACTGCAGCCAAACTTTAGTAGCAGCCTGCCGCAGCCGCTCCCAGAATGGTGCCTGAGGGCTCCCTGCGACTCAGGTCTGGTAACTCCTCTCCGCTTCTGAACAGTCTCTTCGTCCCCTTGCCTCTCTGTTCATTTTCTAAGCTTGCCTTTGAAGCTCAGCGCTCCCAGCTTGTCACAAATATACTCGTTTCACTTGTTTTTTCAGGTCTTTGTTGTAAAGAGGGTTTGCCAAAAGCATCTGTCTATTCTGCCATCTTGGTTCTGCCTCCAAGAGTTTTACATCTTCTTTACCAATTTGGATGCCCTTTAATTCTGTTTCTTGCCTTACTGCTCTAGCTAGGACTTCCAACACAATGTTAAAGAGGAGTGGTGATAAAGGGCATCCTTATCTTGTTCCTGTTCTCAGGGGGAATGTTTTCAGGCTCTCTCCATTAAGAATGATGTTGGCCGTGGGTTTTGCATAGATTCCCTTTATTACGTTGGGAAATTTTCCTTCTATATACATTTTTTTTGAGAGTTTTTATCAGGAATGGGTTTTGGACTTTGCTGAATGCCTCTTCTGCATCATTTTGTATGATCATATGATTCTTTTTATTTATGTGGTGGATTACGTTGATTGATTTTCTAATGTTGAACCATCCCTGCATACCCAGTATGAATCCTACTGGGTTGTGGTGAGCTATTTTTTCTATATGGTGCTGAATCCTATTGGCTAGATTTTTTTTTGAGAATTTTTGCTTCTATATTCATGAGAGATGTTGGTCTGTAATTTTCTTTTTTTTGTGGTGTTTTGGTATCAGGGTTATACTGGCTTCATATAATGAATTTGGAAGTATGGCTTCCTTTTCTGTATTCTGAAATAGTTTGAGTAGTACTGGTATAAGCTTGTCTCTAAATGTTTGGTAGAATTTTCAGTAAAGCCATCTGGGCCAGGGCATTTTTTTGTTGGGAGTTTTTTTTTTTTTTATTACCTTTTCAATGCCCTCTCTTGGTATGGGTCTGTTCAGATTTTCAACTTCATTTTGTGTTAGTTTGGGTAAATAGTTTGTTTCTAGAAATTTGTCCATTTCCTCTAGATTTTCAAATTTGTTGGAGTATAGTTATGATCCTTTTTAGTTCCGTTTAGTTTAGTTTAGTTCTGTTGTAATGTCCCCTATTTCATTTCTTGTTTTGGTTATTTGTGTCCTCTCATGTTTTTATTTTGTCATTTTGGCCAGTGGTTCATCAATTTTGTTGATCCTTTTAAAGAATCAACTTTTGGTTTTGTTGACTCATTCTATTGTTTTTCTATTCTCTATTTCATTTATTTCCCTTCTGATCTTTATTATTTCCTTTCTTCTGGTGGCTGTGGGCTTCCTCTGCTGTTCTCTTTCTATTTGTTCAAGTTGTATAGCTAATGTTTTGATTTAGTCCCTTTATTCTTTTTTGATTTGTGCATCTATTACTATAAATTGACCTCTGAGGGCTGTCTTTGCTGTGTCCCAAAGGTACAGTATGATGTGTTTTCATCCTCATTTGATTCTAGGAATTTTTTTATTCCATGTCTGATTTTTTTCCATTACCCAGTGTGGTTTTTAAACAAGGTGTTATTCAGTGTCCATATAACTGATTTTTTTTCCTTACTCTTCCTGTTGTTAGTTTCAACATTGATGGCACTGTGGTCAGAGAAGATACTTTGTATTATCTCTATGTTTTGGATTTTGTTGAGGGTTGCTCTGTGGTCTAAGATTTGGCCTATTCTGGAGAACATTCCATGTGTGTTGGAAAAGAATGTGTACTTTGCAGCAGTAGGGTGGAGTATTCTATATATGTCTATGAGGCCAAGTTGGCTGGTTGTGCTCTTTAGCTCTTCTGTATCTTTGTTGAGTTTGTTTTTTAGATGTTCTGTCCTTTACTGAGAGTGGTGTGTTGAAGTCTTCTACTATTATTGTGGAAATGTCAGTTTCTCTTTTCAGTGCTGTTAGAGTTAGTTTTATGTACTTTGGAGCCCTGTCACTGGGTGCATAGATGTTTATTATGGTTCAGTCTTCTCAATGGATCATCCCTTTAATCATTGTATAGTGCCCTTCTTTGTCTTTTATGGTGGATTCTGTTTTAAAGTCTATTTTATCTGAGATTAGTATTGCCACTCCTGCTCTTTTTTGGTAGTTATTTGCTTAATATTTTTTTCCCATCCTTTGATTTTTAATAAATTTACATCTTTGTTTCTAAGGTGTGTCTTTTATAGACAGCTTATTGATAGATCCCATTTTTTTAATCCATTCTGTCACTCTCTGTCTCTTTATGGGTGCATTTAAGCCATTTACATTCACTGTAATTATTGATAGGTTTGAATTTATTGCTGTCATTTTGAAGTTCTTTTTTTTTGTGGTGCTAACGCTTTCTTTGTTCCTCTTCCTCTCCTGTGCTGAGTTCCTTTTGTTTGTGTATTTCTTTTGCATTTCTTTTTTCTTTGTAGATTTTGTTTTTATGGAGACTTTGTGTTTTTCTTCTTTATTCTGATGAGTAGATTTGTTACGTTTCTTTGTGGTTACCTTGAAATTTACCTTTATCTTCCAAGGTTTGAACAAGTCTATTATTACTCGGTATCAACTTACCTTCCTGTCCATTAGAAAGTACCATACCTGCACTGTTTATTTCCTCTTTTATTGTTCTGACATTGTCATCATTTACAGATTAACCTCTCTGGTTCCCTGTTGCAATTCTTTTGGTTTTGGGTACTCCTTAAGAGTTCATTTTGTATGTTGGTATCTGGCTGGTACAAACTTGCACCCTAGATTCAGGTATGTGGTCTGATGTTTGTTCTCAGACTGCAGGAGTCCCTTTAATAATTCTTCTAGGTTTGGCTTGGTTTTTATACATTCCCTTAATTTCTGTTTATCTGGAAATATCCTAATTTCATCATCATATTTGAACAAAAGTTTTGCAGGGTATATTACTTGTGGCTGGCAATGTTTTTCTTTCATGGTTTTATATATATCATCCTATTGCCTTCTTGCTTGCATGGTTTATGCCAGATAATCAGGGCTTAGTGTTACTGTTTCTCCTCTGTATGTGACTTTTTGTTTTTCTTGTGCTGTGCTCAGGATTTTTTGTTTCTCTTTGATTTTAGTGAGTGTGATTCTGATATGCCTTGGTGTTTTTCTTTTGGGGTCTTTCCTATATGGGGTTTGTTGAGGTTCTTGGATGGTCAGCTTTTTGTCATTCACAATATTAGGGAAGTTTTCTGTCAGCAATTTTTCAACGATTCTCTCTGTGTTTTCCATTTTCTCTCCCTGTTCTGGAACTACGATCACTTGCAAATTTTTGCTTTTGATTATAGCCCCCATGATTCTCAGTGTTTCCTCATTTTTCTTCATTCTTTTTTTCTGATTTTTCCTCAAAGTTGTATCCAAGCATTTTGCCTTCAATTTCACTGATCCTGTCTTTCATTTCAAACCAGCTCCTCAGCCCTTCTATGACACTGTCTATTCTGAAATCTTGTTTATCTTTTGGGTTTCTAATTGTTGTTTTTTATAATTTCTAGTTGTGAGTTTATTTTGGCATTTTTTCCCTGTATTATTTTCCTGACTTTTTCTATTTTTTTGTCTGTATTCCATGAATTTGTCTGCCTTTTCCATACATTTGTCTATTTTTTCCTCATTTTTGTCTGCTTTTTGCTTCAAATATTGGATATCTCTGAATATTAGAGATTTGAATTCCCTGTCTTGTAGTTCTAGTGCCTTTTCTTCTACTGGAAAGTCATCTGGTGTTTTATTTTGGACTCCTACTGGAACCATCCTCTCCTGTTTTTTAATGTTTTGATATCGTCTGCTGTCTTTGGGACATTCAATAGTTATTTACTTCATTTCTTGATGGTAGATTTGTTTGTTTTGTCCTGCTTTTTTGTTTTATTTCGTTATGTCTGAGCTGGTGGGCTGTGCATTCTGTGTTGTTTGCTGGTCTGTAGTTGCAATACTTGTCACCTCCTTGTACAATGGGTGGGGCCAGTCGCTCAGCTGTGGTGCTGCAGGGCAGGTCCAGCTGAAGGGGAGAGACTGGGATGGGTTGTTTGTGGCACATACTAGGGCCGAAAGGGTGGGCCAGGAATCAGTGCTGAGTACTTTCCAGTAGGCCATGTCTGAGCTGCTTGAACGTGTGATGTTCAGCGCAAGGTGCTGGTCGGCAGGAAAGGGGGGAGGTTGTGATGTATGGAGCTCGCATGGGTATGGGAAAGAGGAGAGAGAAATAGGAGCCAAAAACAAGCAAAGGAAAAAAAAGAAAGAATGCAAAGGGAGCTTATTGTTGGAGCAGAGAGATGAGAATCTGAGAAATAGAAGCAAAAAGGGAAAAAGAAAAAATTAACTAGATAAAAATCTGGAAAAGAAAGAAAAAAAAAGAAGAAAAGAACCCCCCCCCCCAAGGCTCCCAGCAGTGTGGTTGCGAAGACCAGGAAAGTCTCCCAGGTTGCACAGTGTAGCCTGGCTAGAGGGGGTATAAATGTCACATGGCACCAGGTATTCAGGAGACGGGAAAAGAAGGTAAGTATAGAAAGATGAGAACTGAGAAATGAAGAAAGGCAGAAAGGGGAAAAAAGAGAAGGATAAAAGAAGAAAAAAGAAATGCCTCCAGGGATCCCCCCCAGAGATCCCACCTACGTGGCTGCTCAGATTAGGGGAATGGCTCCTAGGCCATGCAGTGCAGCCCAGCTATACAGGGCTCCCAAGTGTGAAAAGAAAAAGAAAATAAACAGAACAAAACAAAACAAAAGATTCTACCAGTGTGGTCACAGGCTGGGGGAGTAGATCGCCAGTAAAGTGGGGCTTCACAGCCTTTGGAGAAGAAGCAAAGATGGCACACGGAATCAGGTGTTAGAGAGAAAGAGGGGGATGTGGCGGGAGGCATGGAGGAAACCAAATAGATGGAAAGAAGCAACACCAGCTCAGGGACCCTGCCAGTGTGGATGGGGTGACTGCAAGCAGCCCAGGGCAGAAACAGTTGCCTCCTGGCCAAGAGACTGTGGCTGGCAGGAAGCAGAAGAGGCCAAAGGGGGCAGGGAAGAAAGGTGGAAGTAACCCACTGGTTACTGGGTGCTCTGCTTCCTGCTGGGAACTTTCTGAAGCTGCTTTCCCGTACTTCCTGTTCTATGATCTGTGATGTGGGTGGGGTGAATCCAAGCAGCACCACGGATGCTGCGCTTCCTGGCTGGCGGAGCCACTGAAGCCAGGCAGGAAGCTAGGAGGTAGAGCAGTGGGAAGAGGATAGGGGGTGAAAAAGGCTGTATCACCGGTTACCGGGTGCTCTGTCTCCTGCTGGGAGCTCCGTGAATCTGCTTTCCTGTGCTCCCTGTCAGCCGATCTCTGAAAGGAGTCCAGGATGGCGAATCGGTGCTGTGTGAGCTATAAGGAACCTCAGCATGTATCTCTCCTCGCTTTCAGTCCTCTGTCAGTTTCTTATTCCATTTGGTGTTTGGCTGAATTCTTTATCTCTTCATTTGACAGTCTGGGTTCCAGGAATGCAGTCTGTCTCTGTTTTGTTTAGTTTTTCAGGTCTTTGATGTGGAGGGACAGTGTGGTGCTTTTGTCTATGGTGCCATGTTGGCTGAAAGTCCTAACATTTTACTTTATAAAAATATTTACACAATTTGAGAGGAGCCGGGGCCAAGATGGCGGACTAGGTGGACGCTACCGCGGATCCCTCTTGCAACAAAGACTCGGAAAAACAAGGGAATCGATCACATACATAACAATCTACGAACTCTGAACAACAAGCACAGACTTAGAGACGGAAAACGAACAAATACGGGCAGACAGCGACTGTTTTCAGAACTAGGAGCCAGCGCACCAGGCAGGTGACCTTCGGAGCCCGATCTGGGGCAGAGCCCAGGGGGGCAGACGGCACAGAAAGGGGGCCCACCCCTTCCCCCCCGAACCCATCCCGGGAGGAAGTTTAGCAGGTTGGCGCGGGCGGCGTAGGGGTGCAGCCGGAGGGAGAAGCACCCGGGAGGCAGTGACTGATCTGGGAGGGGTGAGAACAGCGTCCCAGCTGGGGTGCCGTCCCGCCGGGAGTTAGGCGAGAAGCCGACGGGGCGCGAGCGGGGGGGGGGTCAACTATATTTCCCTAAAGTGACCCCAGGGCGGGGCCCACACGTTCGTGCGGGAGAAGGCACACCCAGTCCACGCGTGTGGCACGGCACACCAGAGGGAGAAATCCCCGGAAGTGTCTGATCTCAAAGCAGGGAAAGCAGCATCCCCGACGGGGAGCCATTCCGCTGGGATCTGGGCGCGCGCGCGCACGCGCGGGCGGGGCATGAGCGTGGGGTCCATTTTCATTACCCTGAATTGACCCAGGGGGCGGGCCCACCTGGTCGTGCGAGTGATGCCCTCCCAGTTTGCGCGAGAGGTGTGGCACACCGGAAGGAGAAGTCCCCGGGAGGAAGTAATTGGTCCGGAAGCGTGGAAAGTAGCGTCCCAGACGGGGTGCCGTCCTGCTGGGACTTGAGCGCACGCACGAGCGGGGCATGAGCGCGGGGTCCATTTTTATTACCCTGAATTGACCCAGGGGGCGGGCCCACCTGGCCGTGCAGGTGACGCCAACCCAGTTCGCGCGAGAGGTGTGGCGCTCCGGAAGGAGAAGTCCCCGGGAGGAAGTGACTGGTTCCGGAACAGGGAAAGCAGCGTCTCAACCCGGAAGTCATCCCGCTGGGATTTGGGGGCGCGCACGGGCGGGGCGTGACCGCGGGACCCAATTATAATCGCCTGAATAGACCCTGGGGGCGGGCTCACCCATTCGTGCGGGAAACGCCCACCCAGTGCCCACGAGCGGTGCCGCGCACCGGAGGAAGTCCCCAGGAGGAAGTGACTGGTTTCCGAGCAAGGAAAGCAGTGTCCTAGCCAGGGACCCGTCCAGCCCGGATTTTGGCGAACGGGGGCGGAGCGTGAACGTGGTGTTCAGCTCTATATTCTGTGGTGCTACACTCCTAGCTCTCAGATCCCTCCCCCACCCTCCCCAGGCGACCCCATTAACATCCGAATACCCGGAGCCAGAGAGAGAATTCAGATAGGGATCTGACTGCATTTTTTTTTAGCCGACTACTTGGAAAATCTAGTTTCCCAGTGATGGCTCGGAGACAGCAGTCCATATCAAACCACATAAAGAAACAGACCATGACAGCTTCTCCAACCCCCCAAACAAAAGAATCAAAATCTTTCCCAAATGAAGATATAATCCTGGAATTATCAGATACAGAATATAAAAAACTAATTTACAGAATGCTTAAAGATATCACAAATGAAATTCGGATACATGCAGAAAAAGCCAAGGAACACACTGATAAAACTGTTGAAGAACTCAAAAAGATTATTCAAGAACATAGTGGAAAAATTAACAAGTTGCAAGAATCCATAGAGAGACAGCATGTAGAAATCCAAAAGATTAACAATAAAATTACAGAATTTGACAACGCAATAGAAAGTCAGAGGAGCAGACTCGAGCAATTAGAATGTAGACTGGGACTTCTGGAGGACCAGGGAAACAACACCAACATAGCTGAAAAAAAATCAGATAAAAGAATTAAAAAAAAATGAAGAAACCCTAAGAATCATGTGGGACTCTATCAAGAAGGATAACTTGCGAGTGATTGGAGTCCCAGAACACGGAGGGGGGACAGAAAACACAGAGAAAATAGTTGAAGAACTCCTGACACAAAACTTCCCTGACATCATGAAAGACGAAAGGATATCTATCCAAGATGCTCATCCAACCCCATTTAAGATTGATCCAAAAAGAAAAACACCAAGACATATCATCATCAAACTTGCCAAAACCAAAGACAAACAGAAAATTTTAAAAGCAGCCAGGGAGAAAAGAAAGGTTTCCTTCAAGGCAGAATCAATAAGAATAAGTTCAGACTACTCAGCAGAAACCATGCAGGCAAGAAGGGAATGGGACGACATATACAGAGCACTGAACGAGAAAAACTGCCAACCAAGGATCATATATCCAGCAAAACTCTCTCTGAAATATGAAGGAGAAATTAAGATATTTACAGATAAACACAAGTTTAGAGAATTTGCAAAAACTAAACCAAGACTGCAAGAAATGCTAAAGGAGATTGTTTGGCCGGATGACCAATAACATCAGGTACCAGCACAATACAAGGTCACAAAACAGAACGTCCTGATATCAACGCAACTCAAACAGGGAAAGCACAAAAACAAACAAATTAAGACTAATTCTAAAAAATAAATAAATAAACAAAATCATACACACAACAGGAAATCATGGAAATCAATAGATAAACGATCAAAATAATCAAAAAGAGGGCCTAAATATAGGAGGCATTGAACTGCCAGATGGAGAGTGATACAAGGCGAAATAGAAGGATACAAGTTAGGGTTTTACTTAGAAAAATAGGGGTAAATAAAAAGGTAACCACAAAAAGGAATATCAATCCCATAACTCAAGAAAAAAGCCAAGAAAAACGTAACGACTCAATAAACACAAAGTTAAACATTATGAAAATGAGGATCTCACAAGCTACTAAGAAAAACGTCTCAGCACAAAAAAGCATGTGGAAAAATGAAAAGGCCAACACACATGAAAAGGCATCAAAATGACAGCACTAAAAACTTACTTATCTATAATTACGCTGAATGTAAATGGACTAAATGCACCAATAAAGAGACAGAGAGTCACGGACTGGATAAAAAAACACGATCCATCTATATGCTGCCTACAAGAGACACACCTTAGACTTAGAGACACAAACAAACTAAAACTCAAAGGATGGAAAAAAATATATCAAGCAAACAATAAGCAAAAAAGAAGAGGAGTAGCAATATTAATTTCTGACAAAATAGACTTTAGACTTAAATCCGCCACAAAGGATAAAGAAGGACACTATATAATGATAAAAGGGACAATTGATCAGGAAGACATAACCATATTAAATATTTACGCACCTAATGACAGGGCTGCAAGATACATAAATCAAATTTTAACAGAATTGAAAAGTGAGATAGACACCTCCACATATATAGTAGGAGACTTCAACACACCACTTTCGGAGAAGGACAGGACATCCAGTAAGAAGCTCAATAGAGACACGGAAGACCTACTTACAACAATCAACCAACTTGACCTCATTGACTTATACAGAACTCTCCACCCAACTGCTGCAAAGTATACTTTTTTTTCTAGCGCACATGGAACATTCTCTAGAATAGACCACATATTAGGGCATAAAACAAATCTTTCCAGAATCCAAAACATCGAAATATTACAAAGCATCTTCTCAGACCACAAGGCAATGAAGCTAGAAATCAATAACAGAAAAACTAGGGAAAAGAAATCAAATACTTGGAAAATGAACAATACCCTCCTGAAAAAAGACTGGGTTATAGAAGACATTAAGGACGGAATAAGGAAATTCTTAGAAAGCAACGAGAATGAAAATACTTCCTATCAAAACCTCTGGGACACAGCAAAGGCAGTGCTCAGAGGCCAATTTATATCGATAAATGCACACATACAAAAAGAAGAAAGAGCCAAAATCGGAGAACTGTCCCTACAACTTGAACAAATAGAAAGTGAGCAACAAAAGAATCCATCAGGCACCCGAAGAAAACAAATAATAAAAATTAGAGCTGAACTAAATGAATTAGAGAACAGAAAAACAATTGAAAGAATTAACAAAGCCAAAAGCTGGTTCTTTGAAAAAATTAACAAAATTGATAAACCATTGGCTAGACTGACTAAAGAAAAACAGGAAAGGAAACTAATAACCCGAATAAGAAACGAGAAGGACCACATCACAACAGAACCAAATGAAATCAAAAGAATCATATCAGATTACTACATAAAATTGTACTTTAACAAATTTGAAAACCTAGAAGAAATGGATAAATTCTTGGAACAATACTACTTACCTAAACTAACACATTCAGAAGTAGAACAACTAAATAGACCCATAACAAAAAAAGAGATTGAAACGGTAATCAAAAAACTCCCAACAAAAAAAAGTCCTGGCCCAGATGGCTTCACTGCAGAGTTCTACCAAACCTTCAGAGAAGACTTAACACCATTACTATTGAAGGTATTTCAAAGTATAGAAAAAGACGGAATACTACCCAACTCATTCTATGAAGCTACCATCTCCTTGATACCAAAACCAGGTAAAGACATTACAAAAAAAGAAAATTTTAGACCTATATCCCTCATGAACATAGATGCAAAAATCCTTAACAAAATTCTAGCCAATAGAATCCAACAACACATCAAAAAAATAATACACCCTGATCAAGTGGGATTTATACCAGGTATGCAAGGCTGGTTTAATATCAGAAAAACCATTAATGTAATCCATCACATAAATAAAACAAAAGATAAAAACCACATGATCTTATCAATAGATGCAGAAAAGGCATCTGACAAAGTTCAACACCCATTTATGATAAAAACTCTAACCAAAATAGGAATTGAAGGAAAATTCCTCAACATAATAAAGGGCATCTATGCAAAGCCAAAGGCCAATATCACTCTAAATGGAGAGAACCTGAAAGCATTTCCCCTGAGAACGGGAACCAGACAAGGATGCCCTTTATCACCGCTCTTATTCAACATCGTACTTGAAGTCCTAGCCAGGGCAATTAGGCTAGACAAAGAAATAAAGGGTATCCAGATTGGTAAGGAGGAAGTAAAGCTATCACTATTTGCAGATGACATGATCGTATACATGGAAAACCCTAACGAATCCTCCAGAAAACTACTGAAACTAATAGAAGAGTTTGGAAGAGTCTCAGGATATAAAATAAACATACAAAAATCACTTGGATTCCTCTACATCAACAAAAAGAACACCGAAGAGGAAATAACCAAATCAATACCATTCACAGTAGCCCCCAAGAAGATAAAATACTTAGGAATAAATCTTACCAAGGATGTAAAAGACCTATACAAAGAAAACTATAAAACTCTGCTACAAGAAATTCAAAAGGACACACTTAAGTTGAAAAACATACCCTGCTCATGGATAGGAAGACTTAACATAGTAAAAATGTCTATTCTACCAAAAGCCATTTATACATACAACGCACTTCCAATCCAAATACCAATGTCATACTTTAAGGGAATAGAGAAACAAATCACTAATTTCATATGGAAAGGAAAGAACCCCCGGATAAGCAAAACATTACTGAAAAAGAAGAAGAAAGTGGGAGGCCTCACTCTACCTGATTTCAGAACCTATTATATAGCTACAGTAGTCAAAACAGCCTGGTACTGGTACAACAGCCTGGTACTGGTACAACAACAGGCACATAGACCAATGGAACAGAATTGAGAATCCAGATATAAATCCATCCATGTATGAGCGGCTGATATTTGACAAAGGACCAGTGTCAGTCAATTGGGGAAATGATAGTCTTTTTAACAAATGGTGCTGGCATACCTGGATATCCATTTGCAAAAGAATGAAACAGGACCCATACCTCACACCATGCACAAAAACTAACTCCAAGTTGATCAAAGACCTAAACATAAAGACTAAAACGATAAAAATCATGGAAGAAAAAATAGGATCTACCCTAGGAGCCCTAATACAGGGCATAAACAGAATACAAAACATTACCAAAAATGATGAAGAGAAACCCGATAACTGGGAGCTCCTAAAAATCAAACACCTATGCTCATCTAAAGACTTCACCAAAAGAGTAAAAAGACCACCTACAGACTGGGAAAGAATATTCAGCTATGACATCTCAGACCAGCGCCTGATCTCTAAAATCTACATGACTCTGTCAAAACTCAACCACAAAAAGACAAACAACCCAATCAAGAAGTGGGCAAAGGATATGAACACACATTTCACTAAGGAAGATATTCAGGCAGCCAACAGATACATGAGAAAATGCTCTCGATCATTAGCCATTAGAGAAATGCAAATTAAAACTACGATGAGATTCCATCTGACACCAACTAGACTGGCATTAATTCAAAAAACACAAAATAATAAATGTTGGAGAGGCTGCGGAGAGACTGGAACTCTCATACACTGCTGGTGGGATTGTAAAATGGTACAACCACTTTGGAAATCCATCTGGCGTTATCTTAAACAGTTAGAAATAGAACTACCATACAACCCAGAAATCCCACTCCTCGGAATATACCCTAAAGATACAAGACCCTTCACACAAACAGATATATGCACACCCATGTTTATTGTAGCTCTGTTTACAATAGCAAAAAGCTGGAAGCAACCAAGATGTCCATCAACGGACGAATGGGTAAATAAATTGTGGTATATTCACACAATGGAATACTACGCATCGATAAAGAACAGTGACGAATCTCTGAAACATTTCATAACATGGAGGAATCTGGAAGGCATTATGCTGAGCGAAATGAGTCAGTTGCAAAAGGACAAATATTGTATAAGACCACTATTATAAGATCTTGAGAAATAGAGAAAACGGAGAAGAACACATACTTATGTGGTTACAAAGGGGAGGGAGGGGGGGAGGGAGGGAGGGAGGGAGAGGGCTTTTTATTGATCAATCTGTAGATGGGAACTGCTTTGGGTGAAGGGAAAGACAACACTCAAAACAAGGAAGGTCAGCCTAATTGGACTGGATTAAAAGTAAAGAGGTTTCCGAGATAAAATGAAAGCTTCAAAGGTCAGCGAAGCAGGGGCTGGGGTCTGGGGAACTTGGTTTGAGGGGACTTCTAAGTCAATAGGCAAAACAATTCTATTATGAAAACACTCTGCATCCCACTTTGAATTGTGGCGCCTGGGGTCCTAAATGCCAACAAGCCGCCATCTAAAATACATTAATTGGTCTCAACCCACCGGGAGCAAAGGCAAAGGAAGAACACCAAGGTCACACGACAACTAAGAACCCAAGAGACAGAAAGGGCCACTTGAACCAGATACCTACATTATCCTGAGACCAGAAGAACTAGTTGGTGCCCGGCCACAATCGATGTCTGCCCTGTCAGGGAACACAACAGACAACTCCTGAGGGAGCAGGAGACCAATGGGATGCAGACCCCAAATTCTCATTAAAAGACCACACCTAATGGTATGATTGCGACTAGAGGAATCCCAGAGACAATGCTCCCCAGAACTTCTGATGGCACAGGACAGGAACCATCCCCGAAGACAAATCATCAGGCATGAAAAGGACTGGTCAGTGGGGGGGAGAGAGATACTGATGAAGAGTGAGCTAATTAAATCAGGTGGACACGGGAGAGTGTGTTGGCAACTCTTGACTGGAGGGGGGATGGGAAGATAGAGAGAGAGGGAAGATGGTAAAATTGGCACAAAACAAGAGACTGTAAGGGCTGACTCAATAGGGGGAGAGCAAGTGGGAGAAGGGAGTAAGATGTATGTAAACCTACATGTGACAGACTGATTGGAATGGTAAATGTTCACTTGAAGCTTAATAAAAATTAAAAAAAAAAAGCAACTAACCTGAAGCAGTATCTCTTAGGACACATGGTAACAAGAATTAGAAACTGTCCACAAGGAACAATTAAAAATAAACAAAAATGTTTAAAAGGTGAAAAAAAAATATTTACACAATTTGAACAGCATTAGACTTTGAGTAGCAGATAAGGTTAATGCTATGACTCCGAGTACCAGCTCAGACAACCAAGCTCAGAGAAATTCAGACTTGTCCAAGGTCACACAGTTAGCAAATGGTGAACAGGAACAGAAGCCAGCTTTTCTATCAGGAAACTCTGTGCTCTTTTCACATTTCACAGCTTCCAAGGAATTTCTTATCGCTTAATGCTAACTATGATTATTGTAATTGTAGTTGTGAATGAACATTCCTTTTATGTGACAGAATCCTCCTCCAAACCTGAAAAGTGTGTGAAAATACGTGATGCTAAACTTGAACAGATTAGAACAAAAAAGAAAACGATTTTTGCTTTTTATGGTGTCCCACACTGAGCAAGGCATGTATAATCAATGATCCTTGGAAGCTAATAATATACGAGCATCTATCAATTTAAACAATTTAAATATGTCTTCTCTAATGCATAAAACTACCACCTGTCTGTCATTTTGTTATACCGTGGAGGCTTGCATGTTGCTATGATTCTTGAAGCTATGCCACCAGTATTTTAAATGTCATCCATGGTGGACACATTTCAGTGGAAATTCCAGACTAAAACAGACTAGAAAGAAAGGTCTGGTGATCTACTTTTGGAAAATTAGCCAATGTAGACCCTAGGGATCACAACAGAACATTGCTGGACTGGCTTGCTTTGGACACATCACTGTTGTTGTTAGGTGCTGCCTAGTCAGTTCTGACTCACAGGGATTCTATATACAACATAATGAAACACTGCCTAGTCCTGCACAATCTTCACAATTGTTGCAATGTTTGAGCCCGTTGTTGCAGCCACTGTGTCATCAATCCATCTTGTTGAAGGTCTTCCTCTTTTTCACTGACTAGGATAATGTCCTTCTCCAGTGACTAGTCCCTCCTGATAACATGTCCTAAGTATATGAGATGACATCTCACCAACCTTGCTTCCAAGGAGCATTCTGGCTGTATTTCTTCCAAGACAGGTTTGTTAGTTCTTCTGGCAGTCCATGGTGTATTCAATATTCTTCAACAACACCATAATTCAAAGGCACCAATTCTTCTTCAGTCTTCCTTATTCTATTCATTGTCCAGCTTTTGAATGCGTATGAGGAAACTGAAAACACCATGGCTTGAGTCAGGCAAACCTTAGTCCTCAAGGTGACATCTTTGCTTTGTTAACAATTGTGCAGCAAATTTATCCAATGCAGTATGTCGTTTGATCTCCTGACTGCTGCTTCCATGGTCCCTGATTGTGGATCCAAGTAAAATGAAATCCAATATTTTCTCCACGATGTTGCCTACTGGTCTAGTGGTGAGGATTTTTGTTTTCTTTATGTTGAGGTGTAATCCATACTGACAGCTACATCTTTGATCTTCACCAGTAAGGGCTTCAAGTGCTCTTCGCTTTTAGCAAGGAGGTTTGTGTCATGTGCATATCGCAGGTTATTAAAGTGTCTTCCTCCAATCCTGATGCATCATTCTTCATATAGTCTGGCTTCTGGGATTATTTTGCTCAGCATACAGATTCAATCGAGTCTATTCCAACTCATAGATTAACTAAGTATGGTGAAAGGATCCAACCCGGATGCACACCTTTACGACTGCCTCAGTCTATGCACAGGTTCTGCATAAGCACAATTAACTGTTCTGGAATTCCCACTCTTTACAATGTTATCCATAGTTTGTTATGATCCACACAATAGAATGCCTTTGCATAGTCAATATATTGTATTTTCTGCTTTCAGCCAAGATCCATCTGATATCAGCAGTGATATCCCTTATTCCATGTCCTCTTCTGAATCCCACCTTAATTTTTGGAAGCTCCCTGTAGGTGTACTGCTGCAACTGTTTTTGAATTATCTTCAGCAAAATTTTATTTGTGTGTGATATTAATGTTACTGTTTGATAATTTCTGCATTCTGTTGTATGACCTTTCTTTGGGATGGGCACAAATATGGATCTCTTCCAGTCATTTGAACAGGTAGCTGTCTTCCAAATTTCTTGGCAGAGATGAATGAGCACTTTCAGTGCCGAATCCATTTGTTGAAACTTCTGAATTGGCATTCGGTTAATCCCTGGCACCTTGTTTTTCACAAATACCTTCAATGTAGCTTGGACTTCTTCCTTCAGTACTATTGGTACATGATCATATGCTACTCCCTGACATGGCTGAACATCAATCAATTCTTTCTGGTACACTGACTGTATGTATTCCTTCCATCTTCTTTTGACGCTTCCTGAATCGTTCAATATTTTTCCCATAGAGTCCTTCAAAATTGTAACTTGAGGCTTGAATTTTTTCTTCAGTTCTTTCAGCCTGAGAAATGCCAAATGTGTTCTTCCCTTCTGATTTTCTAACTCCAGGTCTTTTCACATCTTATTATGACACTTAGCTGTCTTTTCAAGCTGCCCTATGAAATCTCCTGTTAAGCTCTTTTACTTCATCATTTCTTCATTTTGTTTTAGCTGCTTTACATTCAAGAGCAAGCTTCAGAGTCTCTTCTCACATCCATTTTAGTCTTTTCTTTCTTTCCTGTCTTTTTAATAAGCTTTTGCTTTCCTCATGTATGATGTCCTTGATGTCACTCCATAACTTGTCTGGTCTTCGGTCTCTCATATACAGTGTGTCAAATCTACTCTTGAGACGGTCTCCAAAATCAGGTGGAAAAGACTCATGATCATATTTTGGTTCTCCTGGACTTGTTTTAATTTTCTTCAGTTTTACCTTAAACTTGCATATGAGTAATTGATGGTCTGTTCCTCAGTTGGCCCCTGGTCTTGTTCTGAATGATGATATTGAGCTTTTCCATTGTCTCTTTCCACAGATATAGATGATTTGATTCCTGTGTTTTCCATCCAGTGATGTCCCCGTGTATAGTCGCCATTTATGTTGTTGAAAAAGGGTATTTGCCGTGAAGAAGTTGGTCTTGCAAAATTCTATCGTGCCATTTCTGGCATCATTTCTATCACCAAGGCCATATCTTCCAACTACAAATCCTTCTTTTTTGTTTACAACTTTTTCATTTCAATCACCAGTTATTATCAATGCATCCTGACTATATGTTTGATCAATTTCGGATTGCAGAAGTTGGTAAAAATCTTCAGTTCCTTCATTTTTTGCATTAATGGTTGGTGCATTAATTTGAATAATAGTCTTATTAACTGGTCTTCCTTGTGGGCATATGGATAATATCCTATCACTTACAGTTTTGTACTTCAGGACAGATCTTAAAATGTTCTTTTTGACAATGAATGTGATGCCGTTGCTCTTCAGTTTGTCATTCCCCGCATGCTAGACCACATGATTGATATCAGACAATGTTCTGCTGCTGTTCATAAGATTTTCACTGGCCAATTTTTTCAGAAGCAGACTGCCAGGTCCTTTTTCCTAGGCTATCTTAGTCTGGAATCTCAGCTGAAATCTGTCCACCATGGATGACCCTGGCTGCATAACTTCCACATTACAGCAACACACAAGCCACCACAGTATGACAAGGTGACGGGTGGTGAGGACACATCACTAGGAGGAATCAATTGCTAGAGGAGGACATCATTTTTGGTGAAAAAGAGAACTAGCAAGGATAAGGGAAACCCTTGGTGAGATGGATTGGCAGAATAGCTGCAATGATGGCCTGGCACACACTGGCAGTATGATGCAGGACTGGGCAACATTTCCTTCTGTTGCACATAAGGTCATCGTGAAACGGAGTCAACTCGAAGGGAGCTAACAACAATAATCTATACAATGACTAGGCAGCATCAGTGCTCCTATCTCACAAACGAAGCTGAGAGAGAGTTGGAATAACTTGTCCAAGCTAACCAATGGCAAGACATGGAGCCAAACATTGAACCCAGGACTAGAAGTCCAGTGAAGAAAATGTTAGAAGAGCTAATATGATTTTATTTTATTTGAGTTGTTTTCACCACAATATCTCTTTGTTTATAACACTGTATCAAGGAACAAAAACAAAGTAAATTGAACTTAAAATACTAAAATTGTGTATTCGTGCAGGATCCTCACTGTGAAGCTCTTGGGGGGAAGCTAAGGTGATTCTTACATTGGCTCTGCCCAAGGACAGCTTCCAATACCAGGGACAATATTTGTCAAGTAAGCATACCATTTTTCATTAAAAGCTGTTTTTCCAGTATTGCTTAAATTTTAGAAAATAGCACAGAGTCTACTTTAGAAGATGACCTAGTAGCCAGAGGTGGCCCTGTGAAGTGGGTCTGGCGGGAAGAGGTTATTGCTTCCCTTTTGTCAAAACTTGCAGGAACTCTGGAATTGCTATGAACAAAGCCAGCCATTCTAAGAGACTAAGGGAAGTGATACAGACAGAATGCATGTAGGACCACAATTAGTATTTATTGAGCAACAAAATCATAAATGGCACTATGACATTCAAGACAGAGACAAAATCTGAATATGTGGAACTAAAAGCTTCTTAAAACTTTCTAATTCAAATCCTAAATTAGGATAATGAGCTCTCGAAGATTTAAGTGAATCCTGTTTGAGTTGGTGCAATGGCTAGAGCCAGAGCATTATGGTTACCTTTAGGGACTCTTTAGCTCCAGCACTGATATCTCCTGACTTTGTGATCTGTCATTTAAGGCTTTTTGTGCCTTTATTTCTGCATCTATCCAATGAGGATAAGGATAGCATCTTCTTCATACCAAATACCACTGAGTGGATTCTGACTCAAAGCAACCCTATAGGACAAAGTAGAACTGCTTCACAGAGTTTTCAAGGCTGTAACCTTTATGGAATCAGACCCACATCTTTCTCCCAAGGAGTGGCTGGTGGGTTCAAACTGCTGACCCTTCCTCAGCCAGTCACTTAACCACTGTGCCACGATGCTGTTGTTGTTTTTAGGTGCAGTTGAGTTGGTCCCACTGAAAGCGACCCTATATACCACAGAAAGAAATGCTTCCTGGTCCTGCGCCATCCTCACAATCGTTGGTATGCTTGAGCCCATTGTTGCAGCCACTATGTCAGTCCATCTCCTTGAGGGTCTTCCTCTTTTTCACTGATGCGCTCTTACAACAGAGGTGGCCAGTGGTTGGCTCAATGAATGTTAGCTAATGTTATTACTGGTGCCATTGTTATCATCGTCTTCATACAGACTGTAACTCAAGGATGGTTACTAGCTATTAATTTCTAGGTCCTTTTAGTGAGGCCAATCCCCAAGCCCAGCTGGGTCCCCTTTTCCTCCTTTGTAAAATGAGGGGACTGGATTAGACATTTTCCAAGATCCCTCCCAGTTCTAAAATTTTTACATTCTTTTTTTAGTAGAAGTTTAGTATCTAAAGAAGTCCCTGGGAGGTGCAAACGGTTAAAATTCTTGGCTCCTAACCAAAAGGTTGTTGATTCAAATTTACCCAGAGGCTCCTTGGAATAAAGACCTGGCGAAAAATCAGCCATTAAAAACTCTATGGAGCACAGTTCTACTCTGATACACATGGGGTCACCATGAGTCAGAACTGATTCAACAGCAACTAGTTTGGCTTTGGTTTTAATATCTAAACTTCTTTCAGCTGAAATACTCTAAGATCTTAATTGGTGAACTAATAGAATTTTTTTTTTTCCTCAAAGAGGAAAAAAAAAAAGAAAACATAATATTCTCCTGAATCTTAAAAACCAGGTTAGCATACTATATAGTTCAACATAAAAAAAAAAAAAAAAAAAAATACTATATAGTTCAACATACCTAACATAAAATTTACACTGCAGACATTCTATGACTTTCAACTCCTCTAAGTCAGTGGTTCTCAAAGGGTGGCCTTATGACCAGTAGCATCAGTATTACCTGGGAAAAAAATTACCTGGGAGCCTGTTACAAATACAAATTCTGGGGCCCTATACCAAACATGCTGTATGAAACCCTGGGGGTGGGGTCCAGCAATCTGTATTTTAACCAGTCCTTCCAGTGATTTTGATGACATTAAGATTGAAAATCACTGTCTAAGTGAAGAATGGAAAAGCAAGTTTTGTTTCTGATATAAGTTTACTGAAGTAGCTGAAACTGAAATTGAACCTGCCCTTAAAAGATTTCTGAAAGAAAGGTCTATTCAAAATAATTAGAAGTCAAATAACCAATCGATTGTCTGGAAAGTGGGCTAAGTCACCGTCAGTATTTCCTAGAGAAAAAGGTACGAAGAAGGTTAAAAGTTAATAAAGTTGTCAGAGAATGTCAGTGAATGCTTCTAGCAAAGGCGTAGTCCTGGTAAATTCTTACATATCTCACCTTCCCGCTTAGTGCAAAGAGCCATGCATTTCTACTATGTGGGAGAAACGAAGTATTAACGCTTTTCATTTTTTGATACTAAAAATTAAAATAAAACACTAGAAACTCAATATCCTGCTTATGAAGCTCTACATTAACAATGATCATGAGGATGGCACAGGACTCGGCAGTGTTTCACTATGTTGTACGTAGGGTCGCTATGAGTTGGAACCGACTCGACGGCACCTAACAACAATGACAACATTAAATATACAAGGAATATACTTAATAATCAATGTCCATCTACTTATCTGGCAAAAACAAAATCTTTTCATTAGATGCTGAATTGAGAATATCATTTATACACTAGAGATCACAAACATTTAAAGAATACACAAAGGCAAGAAGAGTACATCATTGTCAGGTAGACAGGAAGAAAGGGGATTTTATTTGCTCCAACGTCCTCACTACCATCCATACACTAATCCCTACCTCCAGATTTCGCTTTCAGTTTTAGTACATCACAAACCGGTTCCATCCTCCTTTGATCATAATCTCTGTTCAGTTACTACCCATTGCTGTTGAGTCCATTCCAACTCATGGTGATCCTACAGCACAGAGTAGAACTGCCTCATGGGGTTTCCAAGGAGCGCCTGGTGGATCTGAACTGCTGACTTTTTGGTTAGCGGCCGAGGCCTTAACCACTTCGCCACCAGGGCTCTTCAGTTATGGAGTTAAATTCATCAGAGTATAAACCCTTAAACATTCTTCCTGTTTCCTCTTCTGGCCTTTCTCCTCCCTCATTCCCAAAGCCCAGTAATGATTTGTGCTTACCACGTCTAGTCAATTTTTTTTCTTTTTCCATTGTGGTAAATATATATTTTACAAAACATTTTCCATTTCACCATCTTCACATGTACTGTCCAGTGACACTAACTATCCTCAACATGCAACCTGTTCCAAGTATGCCATCACCCTTCACAGGCACTCGGTGTCTCCTAACGTCATAATTATTTGAGGGTTTATTTCTCTTTCATCTTTTCAGTTTTTTCCTGTCATGATACTATCCCTGTCTCTTTTCACAGCTAGACCTTAACACTCTAGGGAGCGGGAAAAACATCTCCCTCCCCAGCTCCCAGCACAAGGCCTGGCAGAGTAAACATCTTCAAACTGTTCCCCCGTGAACATACTCAAAAGGTACAAAAATTAATCTGAAACCTCATAGCTCGCATACTATGAGGATGCCATTAAACACTGAATCTCCTCCCAGAGACAAATAAATTTGCCACAAAATTGTAAAAAAAGAATATATTTCCTAATCTACACTTGTTGGATTTCAAGATGTTAGTAACTGTTATAATAATCAGCTTTGCACAATTTTATATTGCATCCTCTTTCTTGAACTATTTTAAGACAATTATGTTAATTTTACATATTTTATACTTGGATATTATTGTTTTCAGGTTTTAACACTTGGCTCCAATGACTTCAATAACAAAATTAATGACTAAGTTTCAGAGGCTCTGGTGAAGGCTGGTGAGAGTGGAAATTAGGCAAATTATAAAAAGATCCAAAATGGCTTTCAAAGGCCACAAGAATCATCTAAGGCATTACACTTTACGAAAGAAAAAAACCCTGGCAAGAACATATTTGGTACCTACAACATGCTGATTTATGGAAATTATCAGTCCAGATGATTTTGAGCATGCTCAGGAGATACACAACCTCTGAGAAAATCACAGATGAGCAGCCAGGCTCTAGGGGTTTGACTGCATCCCTGAACCTGCGGACACCTTTTGTGTGCTATACTACATACAGTTCACGTTGCTCCGGCTTCACTTTGATTGTACAAGATGCCAGGAACTCTTAGGAAGACTGGAATAGTTCTTTCAAAATTATATAGAGTTCATATAAAAATACACAGTTTTTATTTATTATCAGTACTTTCACTGAAGAGGAATTCTAGAATGTACAAATAGGAAAGGAATTCTTGGCCAGCTGAGTGATACAAGAGAATGCTTCCAGAGACACATGGTCTGGGACATTTCAGATGCCTGGCAGACTGCAAACCTTGACTGCCTTTTATTAATAATCAGCGTCCAGATCAAGTGCCTTCAAGGTGCCAGGACCTACTTGTGAGACTGCAGCTTAGCTCAGAATTTGAACATCTTCCAGCAAACACTCTCATAATAGCAGATACCTTCTCCAGGCACCAAATTACTCCAGATAGCACAAATGTCACTGACCTTATTAAAGAGACCTCAAAATCTGTGGCCAATGTTTTCTAGAAAATAGAACTAAGATAGTTCATTAGTAATAAACATGAAAAATACATTTAATGGCTACTTTGCTTTACAGACCCCACCTTCTGTTTTATGGCTGCTTATGGTTGACAAAAGAGAAGAGGGTACACTGTATAATATTGCTGTTGTTACAAAATACAGACACGACTTCAGTGGTGTGATTGTGGAAAATGTTTCAAAGTCACAAGGTGGCTGAGGTAGTAGCACCTAAAATCACACCGACAAAAAGAGACTCCTCTTCGTTCCCATCTAATCACCTGCATCTCCTTTGTGGTGAAAAAACTGAGATTAATAAAAATTATATCATTTGATATTACCATTACCTGTCCATCACAATCAAGGTTTGTCCAAGTTTGAAAGGATGAAAAAAGCAGATTTTTCTATCAGTAAAGTTTACCGACATAGAAGATAGCCCACAACAACTAGATGTGAAACAAACCTCAAATAAAGCAGCAAAGCAACAAGCAGAGAGGTGTTGATACTGTGGCCACGATGTTTTATCAACGTTCTGGTTCAGGGGAGGCGGAGGGGATGAGCGGCAGTGAGACATAGGAACAGACGAGAGGACACAGACTCCTGAGAGGACAGGGTGAGTACTTCAGACAGCACTCAGCCACAGAGTTCTTTCCCTAACAATGACAAGCGTTCTGATAACAGTAGCTACGGCATAAAAAAAAAAAAAAAAAAAAAATAGCTTGCTTAAAAAAAATTATAACACCTCCTAACACTCTACCATTTACAGAGACAGAGACTTGCACACTATCGAATAGGGCAGAAATTTCTAGAGCTGTAATATAACAGGCATTTTATAAACTTTTACTCTAAAAGACAGATTTTGAGCCGCTGTAGTATATGAGTATCTTTGCAATTAGTCAATCAGCCTTGATATAGGGACGTGAAGGGTTCACTGCGGAAGGGGAAAAAGAAACAAATGGACAACTCAGGGTAAGGCCGGAAAAGGAACGGATCTAGGCAGACAAACACAGACTTCTTATTTGTTTGTCTTTTATGTCTCCACTTCCATAGTGCTAAAGAAAAAGAAAGAACAGAAAAAAAAAAAATTGTATTTTTAGGTTGTGTGAATTTAGTTTGTTTTCTATTGAGGACATTAAGATGCAGCTAGAGTTTCACCATCAGTAAATTTCATATAAAGTCCACTGTTAGAGTTCCGTTATACTTACTCCCCATTTAGTCACTACATCATTATCTGACATTCTGCATTCACGACAATAGTCAAATATCTACTATCTGACTATTTTGCACATTAAGGGCATATGTCTGGCAGTTACAAACACCAAGGTGCCAGGCGAGAGTAATGCTGGCTGCAGTGGTGTCACTAGGGTTGGTGTCACCCTCCCCATGGACCTTTTCCTGTACCAGCTCCATCCCACGTGGGGGAAGCCCCTGGGCTCCCGGGACTCACCTCCCAGCAGCGGGTGGCTCTGGGATGCAGAGTGGCTGGGTCAGCCTGGGGTCTGGGAATGGGGCAGCCATGCAGGAATGCCCCCAGCCCCTGGCTCGTTGCTCCCATACAGTCCTGCCCTGGGCCTGTGCCCACTGCAGGTCCCTGCAGTGCAGCCAGCCCACCTGGCCCACCAAGCTGTGGGGTGGCACCAGCCCCGGAGCTACAATGACTAGCTCTCCACCTGGTGCACCAGAGAGCAGAGGGAGGAGTGGGAGTGAGGGGAGAGAATGGGGGGAATGGGAGTGAAAAGGTGGGGTGTGGAGCCGACCTGCAGCAGTGGGGCACAGGACTGTCAACTCTGAGGTGCACCCTGCATCCCCACTTCCCGGTCACCCTACATTTTTTGTATAATGAGGATTTTTGCATAATAACCTGGTCTTTGAACCTAACCATGTCAATAAATGAGGAGTGGGTGTATTTCCTAGTAATCTTTTATGTTTGCTTCTTTAGGTCTCAATGTAAAAGAATCCCTTTGAGTGTGTTGAAGAGCAATATTCAAATCAGGAGGAACAGGCAAGCAGTTAAACAGGAAACTAGGGAAGCTATTCACAGTCTGACCCTGTAGAATGTTAGAAAATGAAAAACAAAATAAAAAAACACACATACAAATACACATTAAACCCCAAATGACATTTGTGGAGCATTGTATAAAAATATTTTTAATCTCTGCTAAGACAACATAGGCTAATTTGTTTTGCTTTAGCAGCAGTTTTCTACTAAAATATTTCTGATTTCAATGCTTACATATACATATTTTTTAAATTTGGGGGTATTTGAACATCCTTTGCAAATAAATTTTTTTTCTTTTTTTGCAAATAAATTGGATTAAAAACAGTATGATTATTTCTTGCACATACCTGTTTTTCTCCACTTGGCTTTCTGTGGTTCAGCAACAGCTCTACAGCTCCCACCACTTCCTTTCTGATAGCGTGTAACAGAGCATCTCCGACATAAACATTGAAGCTCAGGAGCAGTTCAATGAGCTCCAGGTTCTCGTTTTCAATTGCGATGAGGAGGGCAGTTCTTCCAAGAGGGTCAATGCAATTAATATTAATTTTAAAATAAATTTCAGCTTCCTCTAGGGATTTCTTGACACTTGCATAGTCCCCCTTCTCCACAGCATTCAAATAGGCTTTTTCTGAGGGCGAGAGTTCTGATTCTGCTCGGACGATCCTTAGTGGGATGCGATCTCGGCAGTGGGCATTCACATTTCTCTTGTAATAGAACTGAGCCATGTTTCATGTCATACTATTTCTTTGTCTCTGAAAACGCAACAACAAAAACCACAAGGATTAGGGTCAGTATGATTTTTAACTGTTATGTATCACATCTCTTTCCAAGTTCACAATGATGCCAATGACAGCAATAGTAACATTATTACTAATTTCTTCTTTCCCTTAAACAAATGAAATAGACTAAATAATTATTTGGCTATCTGGAAACACAAGTTGTTGTTAGCTGCCAACTCATGGGAACCCCACACACCATCGTGATCCATAGAGCTTTCACTGGGTGATTTTCAGAAGTAGATCACCAGCCCTTTCTTCCTAGTCCATTTTAGTCTGGAAAGTCCACAGAAACCTGCTCAGCATTATAGCAACATGCAAGCCTCTACTGATAGACAGGTGGTGGATGCATAAAGGTGAACTCCCTGAGAATCAAACCTGGGTCTCCCACGCGGAAGGCGGGAATTCCACCACTGAACCACCACTGCCTCCTGGAAATACAAGTTACAACTTCCTAATCTAAGATGAACAAAAAGTGAGTAATACTTGGCCAGATATTTAAGAGTTAAAGTAACATGTGTCAGAGGATGCATCTGTAGATTTTTTTAGAGGTTATTTACAAAATTTATCATATATATAGAGTTTTTAGAAGAACACCTTGAAAATCAGAGATCATTATCTTCGAGGTCCCAAAACTGGACCATGATATTCAAATGATAATTAAACATACATACTGTCAGTGTTGCTACTCATGAAGATGCTATGAAAATTATGGAATATCACTACCTTGTCAAAATGTTTTGTATTTGCCATATATTCTATTCTTAATGTTAATATCAAAATTAATTTTTTTTACTGTCAGTGTTGCTACTCATGAAGATGCTATGAAAATTATGGAATATCACTACCTTGTCAAAATGTTTTGTATTTGCCATATATTCTATTCTTAATGTTAATATCAAAATTAATGTGAATTGATAATATTATAGTATGATATTCAATAAAATATCATACTGAACCCAACAAACAATTTTATTTTTTCCATTTGTAAATGAATTCATTGAGGGGTAAAGAATGCATTCTAATGATATTAATCATTAAGATGACTCTAAGCAATTTCCAAAGGAAGACAGTGGAAAAACTTAAATACAGAGTTTACTATGAAAATTATATTTTATTAACTCTATTACCTTTATATCATGAAACAATAAATCCTAAGTCAGGAATGTATTCATTATAAAATTTATTTTTATTTGGAAGTTACTGTAAATACATAGTTGACGAAATTATTTTAAATAAATAAAAAGTCATCAAGATAAATTTGTCAGAACAAAGTGGCTGGAAGTCATATCGATTTAGTATCATCTTAGAGATACAAACTGACAGAAAAACATGTACCAGGCTTTGAATATGATTCCTTCATTGCTGTTAGCTCCCGATTTATACTTATGATCTGAACTATTTTATTCTCCTGTTATTTAAATTCAACTTATTTGTTTATTCTACATATGTTTGCTATATTAAATTAAAATGAATGGGGCACTTTAGGTACCTAAACATACATATTCATCTTAATTGATTTTTTAGACTTAATTATTTTATGAGTAAATGAACCTGATTTGAATAATGCCTCAACTGTAGATTAAACATGCCTTGTATTAACAAATGTCATTATATTTAATATGTTTTTAGTTTGGAGAATTAGGCATTGTTTGCTTGCTACCTAAATTTAATCATAATTTCAATTATCAAGTAGTTAAATTGCACTTTTTGACATCTAGATTAATTATCATAAAGATGGGAATTCCATAATTCAGAATATTTTTTGAAGTGTTCCACATTTTATTAGGTGTCTTAAATGTATTACACAGCATTGTAAAACCAGTTATGCAGCATAATATAAATTTATTGTCACAACTGCAGTCTGGGGATGTTGTGACTTCTTTAAATGGAATTTTTTTTAGAGGAAAATGAAAAGTAATATTTGAGTTCTAAGTTGAGTTTAGAATAGTTGCTTGAAGTCTGATTATAATTTTGGTGTTCTGGAGGTGCTTTAGCTCATTCTAGAATAACTGAACTAGCATTCACAGTATCTGGTAATAAGAACTTAATGATCCTCCAGTATAATTAAAACTTCTATAAAGCAAGACATTATGACACTACATATCTCATTTTAACTGTCTGATCCTGAGTGACTCAATCTATGCATTAATGACAAACTTAAAATATTTGCCTTAGAAAGTCAGCTGTCACCCACCTCCCCTGCACCTTTATCCCCAACCCCAAGTCAGCACCCGTAAGAGTGTGTGGGATCAATGCCAGAGATCTTCACATTGTAATTTCTTCTGAGTGACAAATTGCAACTAGCATTTACATTCTATTTATTCGTAGAAACATACTTCTATATCCGTTATTTCATTTTGTCCTTACCTATGACTCTGGGAGAAATACATAAATTTATCTTTTTTACAGCTGAATGCAATACTACCAATACTGTCTTCACTTAAGACTGTTTGACTGTAGCAAGGCCCAAAATACATTTTAAAATAAAACATGCACACAGTTACACTCGCACATGTCCTACCAGTATTTCATGTGACTTCTGACCCTCTCAATCAAGGTTAGAAATCAGCCCAGAGAATGGAAAAACTATTTTTAAATTTATTTCACTTGTTTTATTTTATTAATGATTCTATCATAAAGAATTAGACAGGGAATAGCATTTCCCTTCTTGTCTTCAGCACAAGTACTGGTGGCATTGTAGATGAGCTGACCATACAGATGGTACTGGAAGACTTGGACAAGGGGCAGTTAATGAGGAATTAAAACAAAAAAAACCCAGACCCGTTGCCCCATAGGGTTTCCAAGGAGTGCCTGGTGTATTCAAACTGCCAACCTTTTGGTTAGCAGCCATAGTTCTTAACCACTATGCCATCAGGGTTCCCAATAAGGAATCAGACTTACTAAAATCTATCCCTAACCCAGATAAATGCCACAAATACAAACCACAAAGGTAGATTTTTAAAAATGATGCTACACTGAAAAAAAAATTCTAGTCAACATTGTGTTTATGAAATGGAACTGGGCTGAGACATTACTGTTTCTCCATCCATGAAGCGTGGCAACAGCACTTACCAAGGAATGGGAAAGAAGATAGGCGTCAAAGAGCTAGGGCTAAGAAAGGTCTTTTATTAAGTCTTATTTCCCCTTTAATCTCTTAGAGTCAAGAATATATAAAAACTCACATTAAGATAGCTAGAAGGAATTAAAATACATTTAACCTTTAAACACATAAAATAAATATATCTTAAATATTTTTTAAAATGAAATATTAAAACACATATACAGAACTCTGATGGCTAAAACCTTAAGGAAGATTATATAATTCTTCAGTACATAGACGTCCTTTTGACGACATGAGCTGCAGAGGCACTAACAGAAAGACAAAAAAATCAAGTTTCAGGTTTTAAGGCTGTGATACATGACTGCACGAGCGAGTGGAGGTGCTGATAAGGCTGATGGAGTTTCCAGTGACACACTTACTGGCGCCTGCAGAACTGCTGCTGGATGGAAAGCTTGCAAAAGAACAGGGAACTTGGCACAGTAAATATCTTGACCTAAAATGTGGAAATATTAACCTGTTCCCGGTCCTGCTCTTACAGGATGAAATTTCTGGAGGGACAAAAGATTTTTTTCCCCATGAGATTACAGAAATTAAAGGATTGTTACATCTTAATGTCTCCTTGATAACAAACCAGGAGTGAAATGACTGCTTCATCAAGTTATGTTTCAGGGGTTCAGAAAAAAAATCTCAAAATCCTGAGATGTGTCTTTTTAATTAACCTAAAATTTGTTTTCCCTAAATGTGTTGGGATTTAAATAAAAAATAGGTGGGAGCAACAATTTGACATTGATTCGAACAATTAAAAATTGGTCACTAAATATAAAAATCACAATTAGCAACATAAAGATACACAGGAAAACAAAAAGTTCTGGATATTTATATAACTGTGAGTGCCTAGTCCCTAAAGGATAAGATTTTCTGTGCAGTGAAAAGAAGTGTGAACTTGAAATCCAAAGAACACGAAAGAAATATACAGAAATTTCCACTTTTGAGTATACATGCCTTAAAGCTAAATCGAATTTGCCCCAATCATCTTTTTGTGTATTTAATTTTTTTTTATTATTCCCTAGTTCAAAGTCAAAAGAATGATGTCTGTGGGTGTGATCTCATAACAGAATGAGAAATATGAATTCCTACTTGTTGTTGAAGCCCTGGTGGCACAGTAGTTAAGAGCTCGGCTGTTAACCAAAAGGTCGGCAGTTCGAATCCACCAGCCACTCCTTGGAAACCCTATGGGGCAGTTCTACTCTGTCCTATAGAGTTGCTATGGGTAGGAATAGACTCGAAGGCAATTTTCTGTTGTTGGTGTTGTTAGAATACTATTAACCAGCCACTGTTGAGTCCACTCTGACTCATGGTGACCCCAGGTGTGTCAGAGTAGAACCCTGTTCCATGGGGTTTTCAATGGCTTATTTTTCAGAAGTAGATCGCCAGGCCTTTCTTCCAAAGTGCTTCTGGCTAGATGCAAACCTCCAACCTTTTGGTTAGCAGCCAATCACGTTAATCATTTGCACCACCCACGGGCTTCAGAATACTATTACACATGCTTTAGTTGCATTTGTACTTTTTTTGGAATCTGACATCAAAAAACATTTTCCCAGATTATCTATTCAGACAATTCAGACTTTTTTTCTTGCTATAATTATACTATATTGTTGTTGTTGTTGTTAGTTGCTATTGAGTCAATGCCAACTCACGGTGACCTCCCGTGTGCAGCGTAGGACTGCTCCATAGGGTTTTCAAGGCTGTGACCTTTCAGAAGCAGATCGCCAGGGCTGTCTTCCCAGGCCCCTCTGGGTGGGTTCAAACTGTCAACCTTTCAGTTAGTAGTTGACCTTTCAGAAGCAGATTGCCAGGCCGGTCTTCCCAGGCCCCTCTGGGTGGGATCAAACTGTCAACCTTTCAGTTAGTAGTTGAGCGCTTAATCATTTACACCACCTAGGCACAAACTATGGTGTACTATCTCAAGGATCCTTTGCCTGATGCATACTCCACAGAAAAGCACAGTGCTCTCATTTTTGTTACCACCCTAAATACCAGGTTCATTTCTAATTTCCTCCAGCAGGAAACTATATGCTCATTTTCGGTAATTACAAGTTTTACACATATTTACTGAAATGTTTTGTGACATAGTCCAACCAAAAATTAACTGCCAAATTCTTTCGCTCATGCTTTGACATCGTAAAAGCACAATGCACTATCTGACTCCTTTAAAAGGTTCTAGAGACACTTCTGTAAATTTTAAGAAGATGAGGTTACATCATTCAAAGAAAAAAAAAACACTTTGCTGACTAAAATATGCCATCCTTGAATTTTAAAGAAGAAAGCCATGGTTATGTTTCTTTTAAAAATGAAGGCCCTTAAGATGTAACAAAGACCAAACCTAAAACTAAACACTTAATACCTATATGCATTCCCCTCCCCCAAAGAAGAATGCCATAGGCAGGGCAAAGAGATTTATTTAGTTTTTATCTTAAGGGGTTTAGGAACATATATTTTTGAAAACATATATAGTATGTGAAGTTTGAATTTCTACCCAGACAGTCAGAAGATGTGCATCCATATACTTCTTTTTTCCCTCCAAATGCAAAGGAAAAGATCTCTCCCCTCCAAGCTGTTAATCCTGCTGCTTCCGCTTTCATCCGTTCCCATTTCTCCAGAATTTTATATCAGTTTTCTCCTTCTTTTGCTCACTAAAGATCTTTCTTCAAACTGACTCCTTCCCCTCAAACTACAAATGTAACTTTTTCCCATATAATTATTTTTAAATTCTAAATATCCCTGCCAATTCTTTCTACCTCTGATTTTCTTTAGTATATAAAATTAAAGCTCATCTCCCATTCACTCCCTCTTACATGGTGTTTGGAAGAAAAGCCTGAGGAGCTACTTCAAAAACTCAGACACTGAAAACCCTGTGGATCACAATGGGCCAATTCACAACCAATCACGGGGATGACGCAGGTCCAGGCAGCACTTAGTTTTATAGTGCATGGGGTTGCCATGAGTCGGGGGCCAACTCACTGCAACAACAACTACTACTACACAGTGTTTATCCCCATCGCCAAATGAAATTGTTTTCTTAAGATTAATCATGTCTTGCAAATTGCCAGATAGATTTTGATACTTTTCGTGCCTTATAATACTCGACTTTTCAGTCAAACCCTCTGAGATGAAACTTGCCCTTCTCTTTCTAAACATCCACCTGCACTCATTTTCTTCTGTCCATAGTTGAAATTTTGATGTTACCGGGGTTCTTCTCTTGGCTTTTTTTTTTCTTCTTTATCTGTCAGTCTTATTCGTTATTCTTATCCACTACACACTATTTAAGATGCTCCATGAAATCCCACACATTTTAAAGTAGGCTAGGAAATACATGGTTCTAGACCAGACCATTCTTAACTTCTAGACCTGTGTTGTCCAATACGGTAGTCCTTAGTAACATGTGGTGATTTAAATGTGAATTAACTAAAATTAAATAATACTTAGGGTCAGTTTCTATATCACGCATGTCATATTTCAAATCCTCAATAGTATTCCCTCTCTGTAATGCTGACTTACTTTATGTCTCATCATCTTTGACACCTGACAGATGCACCTCTTAGATTTGGAACATTCCGTACTTGTCTGCATATAGAAAGACGACTGTGGCTTGTACGGTTATGCACGCATAGCCCAAAGCAAATAGTAAGTGCCCTAATTTGATAATAAATCAAAGGTTTGATGATTATTCTTTTACAGTTACTCAACTGCCCTTTTAGACAAAGGAATAAAATAAATACGGTCAAATTCCTTTAATAACTTGCCTAAAACTGGTTTTACTTCTTGGCTCATTGAATGCCAAAATGAGTAACTACTGAATATCCATGCAATAGCTTTTAAGCTATGAAATAGCCTGTGCAAAATGCTTTCATTTCATACCTATTTTCTCCTCTGCACGTCTTTATCTCAAGCTTTTGTCACCCGTACAAGAAATTACCACTATTATGTATAAATCAACACATGCATAGCCAACATCTCTGGAGCATGCTTCTCACCCCCATTACTTTAAATCAGCAGAAGGGCGTAAGGATTTAGTCACTCGGCTTATACTCCTAAAGAATATGAGTGTACAAAGAAACACAAGACATTCCAGGAAAAAATTTAGTATCTTAGAACAGAATAAGTAGAGTCAATGTACCAGATGATAGGAACCTAAAATATGTGTATTAATCCTCTCAAAACTATAGTAGAGGATAGGAGAAATGTTCAGGAATAAGAATTCATTAAGAAGTAATTGGAGAGACTGGCCGAACAACAGTAGAGTGTATCAGTGAAGTGGAAGATCAGGTCAGGAAACTCTCCCAGTTTGGGAAATATAAAAGCTATAATAAACAGAGAATAGAAATATAAGTGCCAATATCTATAAAATGGCTACTGCAGAGGTGAAAATAAAATAATAGAGTGTAGGAAATGTTTTTAGTACTGATTACCAAGACTTTTTCATAATTATAAAAACATGGAAGATCTCAGGTTGAAAAGATTCATAGTGGCACACAGGATGTATAAGAACAACTCCTTCATAGAAAAAAAAAATTAAAGGGGAAAGAAAGCATTAACCCCTACGAAAACTGCAACCACATGAATCACTGAAAAACCCACTGTCATCAAATCAGTTCCAACTCATGATGTGTTTCAGAGTAGAACTACACTCCACAGAGTTTTATGGGCTGTAATCTTTACAGAAGCAGAACACCAGAGTTTTCTTTGTGCTGTCACTGGGTGGGTTTTAACTATTAACGGTAAGATTAGCAGTCGAGGGCAAACCATTCATGCCACCATGCATCATTAGGAATAGATATGTCAACACGGCTTAGTTCTTTGTTCTAGAATAACTTTTCCCAGAAAAGATAAAATTGTAAACTAACTACCATGGATTAAATTGTGTCCCGCCCCAAAATATGTGTCAACTTGGTTAGGCCATGATTCCCGGTATTGTGTGGTCATCCTCCATTTCGTGATTGATGTAATTTTCCTATGTGTAGTAAATCCTAGTCTCTGCCTCTGGTTATTAAGGCAAGATTAGATTATATTAAAGAGGATTAGGGTGGGATGTAACACCCTTACTCAGGTCACATCCCTGATCCAATGTAAAGGGAGTTTCCCTGGGGTGTGGCCTGCATCATCATTTATCTTACAAGAGATAATGGGAAACCGAAGTGAGCAGAGAGTTGGGGACCTCCTACCAGCAAGAAAGCAGCACTGGGAGCACAGCATGCTCTTTGGACCTGGGATCCCTGCACCTGAGAAGCTCCTCAACCAGGGGAAGATTGATGACAAAGACCTTCCTCCAGAACCAAGAGAGAGAGAAAGCCTTCCCCTGGAGCTGACACCCTGAATTTGGACTTGTAGCCTACTGGACTGTGAGAGAATAAATTTCTCTTTGTTAAAGCCATCCACTTGTGGTATTTATGTTAGAACAGTACTAGGTAACTAAGACACTAATTATTCACATTAAGAAATTCCTGCAGGAGCCAGAACCAACATGGCATCAGAGATGGCTGTACCATGTCAACCCTCTGAAGCATAGACCCAAAAAAACTGAGTAAAACAGATACAAACGTCAATCCTGGAACCCAAAGCATCAAATGAAGGAATAAAGAGCTAGATTAAACGCCGAACGGAAGAAGAAACTAAGAGGAAACAGAAAATGAGCAAAGATACCAAGCGGAGGTCTCCTGCCAACTAACACAGCACAGTGTCACCATCTTGGAACACATCCACTGATGATGGCACAGAGGAAGAACGGGAAGGCAAGTTTATGGAGCTTCTAACAGGAGACAGAGCAGCCGGTAACCAGATAAACATGCTTTCCCATGCTTCAGCCTTCTGCTCCATACTACGCTTCCGTCCCGTCCCGACAGGCCATGCCTCCTTGCTCGGCTTAAGAACCATGAGCCCACCACAACCCTGGATCTGCCCTGCCCCAACCTGTCAGCTCCAGCTGCACCAGTTTTTTTTTCCTTTCTTCTTTTTCTTTCTCCTGTCTACCTAGCCTTTTATGTTATATCTGCCTCTCTCCAACAGGCCACACAGTGCTGGGTCCCCCTCACCCCTAGGAACTGGCTTGGGCCATGACATTTTTTTCCTGTTTTCCTTTACTTCCTTTTCTTTTTCCCTCCTGCCTAGCTCCATATGCCACTCCCACCCCTTCCCAATGTGCCACACTGCACCACTCAGCTAGAGAGCCACCAACCTGCCACCATCGTTGTCCACCCCACCCCACCCATAGGCTTTTGCAGCGCCATTTTCTACATTTATTTTTATTTTTTTATTTTTACACTTTCTTCCTTTTCATTCTCCCTCCCAGCTAACCCCATATGCCACCTTCACCCCTTCCCACTGTGCCACACTGTGCAACCTCAACTAGAGAGCCACCAGCCCACTGCCATCCAGGTCTGCTCTGCTCCCACCTGCCAGCCATATCACCATTATTTTTGCTTTTTTTCTTTCTCTTCTCTCTCCTTCCCACCTAGCCCTGTACATCACCTTCCCTTCTTTCCAACTAGCTCTTGGGTCCACCCTGCCACCACTCAATGGCACCCACCAGGTCTTCAGTTTTATTTATTTTTATTAATTATTCTTTCTTTTTTTCTCCCTCCCGCCTAGCCCCATATGCCATCTCCTCCCCTACTGCCAGACCTGACCACACTGCCATGTCTAGAGAGCCACTGGTCTTCTGCCTCCCTGGGTCCATCCCATCCCCACGGGCTCACTGCTGCTGCACAGCAACTTTTTTCTCTTTATTTTTTTTCTTTCCTTCCCCCACCATCTATCTCAGTAAGCCACCTCCCTTCCCTTCCCACCAGGGCTCATGTCTGCCCTGGCCCTTCTCATGGGGTCCCACCCGACAACCAGTTTTTTTAATGTATTTTAAGTATTTCATTAATTTTTTCTGTCTTCCTTTTCTTTCTGTCTCCCATCTAGCCCTTTATACCACCTCCACCCCTTCCTGCCTTACCCTGCCACTCCACCACAGATAGAGAGCCACTGAGCCACTGGTGCACTGGCCAACCACTGCCCCTGGTCCACCCCACCCCCACCCACCTCCCTCAACCATGCCACCATTTGTTTTATTCTTTCATCTTTTTCTTTCTCGCTTTTCTTCCTTCCTTCCTTTTTACTTTCTTTCTTCCTTCCTTCTTTCCTCCCACCTAGCCCTGCACATCACCATCCAGTCTTCCTGCCAGCTCCCAGGTCCATGTCACCCCTCCCCCACCTACTGGCTAACTTTTTTTATTTTTCTTTTTTCTTCCCTTCCACCTAGCCCCATATGTCATCCCCCCTTCCTGCCAGCTCCCACTGTGCCACCATGAATAGAGCACCCCCGACACTCAGCCTCACGAATGCAGCCGGCCCACACCACACTGGACAAGCTGTTGAAAGGTGGGAAGTGAGCCTGTACCATTCCTCATCCAACACTGCTGCCCACCTAGCAAGGGGCTGTGAACACTCCCATACTGCTGGACAAAATCAGGAGGCAAACAGCACCCTCCTAATCTACCCTCAGTTCAGTGAAATGGGCTCACTCTACCTGCTGCTGCCTTGCCCACCTGCACAAGGGGGCGAGAGCTATCATGTCCACAGGGGAGCAAGTACCAAAGCATGCCTGGTCCTCCCATCATGACCTATCAAATTAAAACAAAAAAGCAAGAAAAAACAACCAAACATACAATTGATAAACAAAGAAAATAATAGTTTAATGTCTCAGAGACAGCAGACAGTATCAAAACATATAAAAAGTCAGGACAAGATGGTTCCAGTGAGTGATCAATAAAGAATAGATGACCTTGTGGTAGAAGAAAAGGCAGTAGAACTACCTGACATGGAATTCAAAAGACTAACATAAACGGCACTACAAAAGATTAGGAAAGAGGTCAAGGAAAGCGCAGACAAAACGAAGGAAAAAAATAGACAGAGTCATAGAAATCAAAGATAAAATGAATGAAAAAAGGCTGAAATCAAGGAAAATACAGACAAAGCAATAAAATAATTCATGAAAATAATAAAAGAACAAAACATCAAAATAAACAATTAGAAATCATAAGAAAATAGCAACTGGAAATCCAAAAGACAACAACAAAATTTCAGAAATGGACAACTCAACAGAAGATTTTAGGAGCAAATTTGAAACAATGGAAAACAATCAGTGAGACTGAAGACAAATAGATGTACATCACTTTGAGGAAAAATCAGAGAAAAAATGAAGCAAATCTTTCTCTGATTTTCCTCAAACATAAAATCTATAATAACAAAAGAAAACAAACAAAAAATTCACAAACAAAAGTACACCAGCACAGGAAAGTAAGAGAAACAAAGAAAATGTCAGCACCACAAAAAAAAAAAAAAGCAGTGTTAGCAATAAACTCATACCTATTGATAATCATTGTGATTATCAATAAAAAAAATTTTTTTATTGATAATCACAATGAATGTAAATGGCTTAAATGCACCCCAAAAAGACAGAGGGTGGCAAAATGGATAAAAAGCATGACCCATCAACATGCTGTCTATAAGAGATGTATCTTAGACATGAAGACATAAATGCATTAAAAATCAAAGGATGATCCATTTGCAAAAGAATGAAACAGGACTCATACCTCACACCATGCACAAAAACTAACTCCAAGTGGATCAAAGACCTAAACATAAAGACTAAAACGATAAAGATCATGGAAGAAAAAATAGGGACAACCCTAGGAGCCCTGATATAGGGCATGAACAGAATACAAAACATTACCAAAAATGATGAAGAGAAACCAGATAACTGGGAGCTCCTAAAAATCAAGCACCTATGCTCATCTAAAGACTTCACCAAAAGAGTAAAAAGACCACCTACAGACTGGGAAAGAATTTTCAGCTATGACATTTCAGACCAGCGCCTGATCTCTAAAATCTACATGATTCTGTCAAAACTCAACCACAAAAAGACAAACAACCCAATCAAGAAGTGGGCAAAGGATACGAACACACATTTCACTAAAGAAGATATTCAGGCAGCCAACAGATACATGAGAAAATGCTCCCGATCATTAGCCATTAGAGAAATGCAGATTAAAACTACGATGAGATTCCATCTCACACCAACAAGGCTGGCATTAATCCAAAAAACACAAAATAATAAATGTTGGAGAGGCTGCGGAGAGATTGGAACTCTTACACACTGCTGGTGGGAATGTAAAATGGTACAACCACTTTGGAAATCTATCTGGCGTTATCTTAAACAGTTAGAAATAGAACTACCATACAACCCAGAAATCCCACTCCTCGGAATATACCCTAGAGATACAAGAGCCTTCACACAAACAGATATATGCACACCCATGTTTATTGCAGCTCTGTTTACAATAGCAAAAAGCTGGAAGCAACCAAGATGTCCATCAACGGATGAATGGGTAAATAAATTGTGGTATATTCACACAATGGAATACTACACATCGATAAAGAACAGTGACGAATCTGTGAAACGTTTCATAACATGGAGGAACCTGGGAGGCATTATGCTGAGCGAAATTAGTCAGAGGCAAAAGGACAAATACTGTGTAAGACCACTATTATAAGATCTTGAGAAATAGTAAAAACTGAGAAGAACGCATACTTTTGTGGTTACGAAGGGGGGAGGGAGGGAGGGAGGGAGAGGGTTTTTTATTGATTAATCAGTAGATAAGAACTGCTTTGGGTGAAGGGAAAGACAACACTCAATACATGGAAGGTCAGCTCAATTGGACTGGACCAAAAGCAAAGAAGTTTCCGGGATAAAATGAATGCTTCAAAGGTCAGTGGAGCAGGGGCGGGGGTCTGGGGAACATGGTTTGAGGGGACTTCTAAGTCAATCGGGAAAATAATTCTATTATGAAAACATTCTGCACCCCACTTTGAAATGTGGCATCTGGGGTCTTAAATGCTAACAAGCGGCCATCTAAGATGCATCAATTGGTCTCAACCCACCCGGAGCAAAGGAAAACGAAGAACACCAAGGCCACATGACAACTAAGAGCCCAAGAGACAAAAAGGGCCACATGAACCAGAGACCTACATCATCCTGAGACCAGAAGAACTAGTTGGTGCCCGGCCACAATCGATGACTGCCCTGACAGGGAGCACAACAGAGAACTCCTGAGGGAGCAGGAGATCAGTGGGATGCAGACCCCAAATTCTCATAGAAAGACCATACTTAATGGTCTGACTGAGACTAGAGGAATCCCGGCAGCAATGCTCCCCAGGCCTTCTGTTGGCACAGGACAGGAACCATCCCCGAAGACAACTCATCAGACATGAAAGGGACTGGTCAGCGGGGGGGAGAGAGATGCTGATGAAGAGTGAGCTAATTAAATCAGGTGGACACTTAAAAAAAAAAAAATCAAAGGATGGAAAAAATACACCGAGCAAACAGTAGCCAAAAAAGGGCAAAAGTGGCAATAGTAATTACAGATAAAATAGACTTTAAGGCAAAAAAAAAAAAAAAAAAACCCATAAAAGACAAGGCAGGACATTACATAATGATTAAAGGCATAATCCACCCAGAAGACATAACCTTAATAAATATCTACACGCCCAATGTCAGGGCTTCAAAATACATAAAACAAACTCTAACACCAATGAAAAGAGAAATAGACAATTCCACAATAATAGTAGGAGGCTTCAACATACCACTTCCTGTAGAGGACAGAACATCTAGAAAGAAACTCAACAAAGATACAGAAGATGTAAAGGCCAAAATCAACAACTTGATCTCAAACACATACATAGAACACTCCACCCAACAGCAGCAGAATATATATTCTTTCCCAATGCACATGGAACTTTCTCCAGAATAGACCACATCTTAGGTCACAAAGCAACCCTCAATATAATCCAAAACACTGAAATAATAAAAACCATTTTCTCTGATCGGAATGCCATAAAAGTAGAAATCAATAAACAAGAAGATCAAGTGAGAAAAAAAAAAAAATCTAATGCATGGAAAACAGCTTCCTTAAAAACAACTGGGTAATAGAAGAAACAAAAACACAAAATCTGTAATAATGAAAGAAAATCTACAAACAAAAGGAACTCAGCAGGAAGAGGGAATCAAAAAATTCCTGGAATCAAAGATGAATGAAAATACATCACACCAAAACCTTGGAAACACAGCAAATGCAATGCTCAGAGAGAAATCTATAGCAATAAATGCACACATCAAAAAAGAAGGGCCAAAATCTAAATGTTAGCCTTACAACTCAAATAAATAGTACATCAAAAGAGGCTCACAGGCACCAGAAGAAAAGGAATAATAAAAAGTAAAGTAGAAATAAATGAAATCCAGAACAGAAAAGCAACAAGACCAAATGTTTGTTCTTTGAAAAGATCAACAAAACTGAGAATTCTTTGGCGAAACTCACAAAAGAAAGAGAAGAAGCAAATAAACCAAATAAGAAATGAGATGGGGGGACATTACAACAGACCTAACTGAAATAAACAGAATAACAGTAGTATATACTTTGGAAAAATTGTACTACAACAAATTTGAGAACCTAGAGAAAATAGACAAATTTCTAGAAACACACCACCTACCTAAAGTAACCCAAACTATGACAGACAATCTGAACAGACCCATGACAAGAGAACATATTGAAGAGGTAACGAAAAAAAAAAAACAAAAAACTCCCTCCCCCCCTGAAAAAAAAAGTCCTGGCCTGGATGGCTTCACTGGAGAATTCCATCAAACATTCATAGAAGAGCTTACACTAGTACTACTCAAACTATTTCAGAACATGGAAAAGGAAGGAATAAATTCATTCTATGAAGCCAGTATAACCCTCATAAAGCCAGGCAAAGACAGTACAAAAAAAGAAAAGTACAGACCAATATCTTTCATGAATATAGACGCAAAAATTTCCAATAAAATTCAACATCATATAAAAAAAAAAAAAATACATCATGACCAAATGGGATTCATACCAGGTATGCAAGAATGGCTCAACACTAAAAAATCAATCAATGTAATCCACCACATTAACTAGAACAAAAGAAAAGAATTACATGATCATCTCACACAACGAAGAAAAGGCATTTGATAAAGTCCATCATCGATCCCTGATAAAAATTCTCAATAAAATAGGAATAGAAGGGAAGTTCCTCAACATAATAAAGGGGCATCACAATTAAGTGTTTGGGTGCTAACCAAAAGGTCAGCAGTTCAAATCCACCATCCACTCCTTAGAAACCCTGTGGGGCAGATCTATCCTGCCCTGTAGGGTTGCTATGAGTTGGCATCAACTCGACAGCAATGGGTATGGTTTTTGGGTATACAAAACCGATAGCCAACATCATTTCCCCTGAGAACAGGAACAAGACAAAAATGCCCTTTATCACCACTGCTATTTAACATTGTGCTGGAAGTCCTAGCTAGAGAAATAAGGCAAGAAAAAGAAATAAAGGGCATCAAAATTGGAAAGGAAAAAGTAAAACTATCCCTATTTGTAGATGGTATGATCATATACATACAGAACCGCAAAGATTCCATGAGAAAACTATTGGAAATAATAGAAAGGTTCAGCAGAGTAGCAACATAAGAAAATCAGCTGGATTCCTCTACATCAACAAAGAGAACTTCAAAAAGGAAATCAGGACAACAATATCATTTATAATATCCTCTAAAAGATAAAATAAATATGAATAACTCTAACCGGGGACATAAAAGACCTATACGAGGAAAACTACAAAATACTATTGCAAGAAACCAAAAGAGATCTACATAAATGGAAAAACATAGCAGCTCATGGATAGGAAGACTCATCATTGTCAAAATGTCAGTTCTATCCCAAATGATCTACACGTATAAAATAACACATTCCCAATCCAAATACCAACAGCATTCTTTAACGAGATGGAAAAACTAATCACCAACTTTATATGGAAAGGAAAGAGGTCCCAGATACGCAAATCATTACTGATAAAATGAACAAAGTAAAAGCCCTCACAGTACCTGATCTCAGAACCTACAAAATAGCCATGTAGTGAAAACACCCTGGTACTGGTACGACGGACACATAGACCAATGGAACATAATCAAGAAACAGAAGTAAATCCATCCACTTACGTTTAGCTGATCTTTGACAAAGGACCAAAGTCCATTAAAGGGGGAAAAGGTGGTCTTTTTAACAAATGATGCTGGCAAAACTGGATGTCCATCTGCAAAAATATGAAGCAAGACCCATACCTCACACCATACACAGACCAAGTCAAAATGGATCAAAGACCTAAATATAAAACCTAAAATGACAACAATCATGCTCATCAAAAGACTTCACCAAAAGAGTAAAAAAAGAACCAACAGACTGGGAAATAATTTTTGGCTAGGGCATATCAGACAAGGGTCGAATCTCTAAAATCTATACAATACAACAGAAGTAACAAAAAGACAAATGATCCAATTAAAATATGGGTAAAGGATATGAACAGACACATCACCAAAGAGGACATTCAGGCAGCTAACAAGACACACAAGGACACACCCATGATCCTCAGCCATTAAAGAGATGCAAATCAAAACTACATTGCGATATTGTCTCACCCCAACATTACTGGCACTAATCAAAAAACACAAAATAAGAAATATTGGAGAGGTTGCAGGGAGATTGGAACTCATGCACTGCTGGTGCAAATGTAAAATGGTACAACCACTATGGAAATTGATATGGCACCTCCTTAAAAAGCTTGAAACAGAAATACCATATGATCCAGCAATTGCACTCCTAGGAATGTATTCTAGAGAAATAAGAGCTGTCACATGAATAGACATACGCACTCCCATGTTCTTTGTGGCATTACTCACAATAACAAAGACATGGAAACAATCTAAGTGCTCATCAACAGATGAATGGATAAACAAATTATGATATATTCACATAATTAAATACTAAGCAAGAATAAAGGACAGTGATGAACCCATGAAACATCTCACAGCATGGATGACTCTGGAAAGCATTAGGCTGAGTGCAATAAGTCAATTGCAAAAGGACAAATATTGTATCAGACAACTATTATAAAAACCAAAGAAAAGGTTTACACACAGAAAAACTATCTTTGATGCTTATGAGGGAAGGGAAGGTGGGGTGGAGAAATCACTAACTAGATAGTAGACAAGTGTTAACTTTGGTGACAGGAAAGGCAGCATATAATACAGGGGAAATCAGCTCAACCTGACCATAGCAAAGGCATAGAGGTTTCCTGGACACATACAAACACCTTGAGGGACCAAGTTGCTGGGGCTGAGAACTCGGGGGACATCTAGGTCAATTCGTATAACATAGTTAATAAAGAAAATGTTCTACGTTCTACTTTGGTAAGTAGAATCTGGGGTCTTGAAAGCTGTAAGCAGCCATGTAAAATACATCAATTGGTGCCACCATGTTTAGAGCAAAAGACAATGAAGAAAACCAAAGACACGGGAAAATATTAACTCAAAGGACTAATGGGCCACATGAACCACAGCCTCCACCAGCCTGAGCTAGGAAGAACTAGATAGGGATCACCATAGGCAGTCCGGGACAAAGTGGGAGAATAATATAGAACAAAATTCAAATTCACAAAAAAAAAGACCAAATTTACTGGTCTGACAGAGATTGAAGGAACCCCTGATATTATGGCCCCTGGCATTCTGCTAACTCAGAGGTGAAGCCATTCCCAAAGTTGACCTTTCAGCTAAAGATTAGACAGCCCTAAAGGACAAACAACAGCACATGTGAGGAAGATGCTTCTTAGTTCAATCAAGTATACAAGACCAAATGGGCCACACCTGCCCAAAAGCAAAGGCGAGAAGGCTGGATGGGACAGGAAACCTGGGTGAATGGTCATGGGGAAGCCGGGGTAGAAAGGGAGAGAGTGATGATACATTGCAGGGATTGCAACTAAGGTCACACAAAAAAAATCTGTGTATAAATTTTTGAATGAAAAGCTAATTTGCACTGTAAACTTTCATCTAAAACACAATAACACAAAACAAAAAATCCTGCACATCTGTTTATCAGAGACAACATTAAGCCCATTTAGGTAAGCAGCTCCCTTTTAAAACAATAGTTCACTCACTAAGACTCTCTGCTGGACACTTACCCTGCTAAACACACAAATCCTAAGCTATTATATTCCAAATATTTCCCTTTCCCAACCACTTCCTCATCTTGAAAGATCCACCTTAAACCACTTGTTCCCAGGCCAGAAATCTCTTAAATATCCTCCACTGATTGTCTGTTTTGGAGGCACTGAAAAACTATTTCAAGATTGAGTTCTCCCTTACCTCTGTGAGTTCTCTTAAATTTAGATTTTCTTTTTATCAGAAGATCACCTGGTGATATTTTCAGAGTTTAATACATAAAAAGAATAAAGAATCAGAAGAACATCATACCTCTTAATAGCAAATTTGGGGGCAAGAATACAGTGGAGTATTGTTTAGAATATAGGGAACCTCACCAAACAACTATGAAAGTAGAAGATTACTTGTTATTAAAATCATTTAAATGTAGGAAGATAATGCTGAGCTCATGCATACAAGGCCTCAAGGACTGTTCACAGAAGTCATACTTGAACATAGAAGAATACTGCATTATACAGAAAGCACAGGTACTCAAAGAAGAATAAAGCTTTCTGTGGTTTACACGGAAACCCTGGTGGTATAGTGGTTAAATGCTATGGCTGCTAACCAAAAGGTCAGCAGTTTGAATACACCAGGTGCTCCTTGGCAACTCTATGGGGCAGTTCTACTCTGTCTTCTAGGGTTACTATGAGTTGGAATCAACTCGACGGCAGTGGGTTTAGGGGATATGGTTTACATAGACAAAATCTTGTTGTCTTTTTTACTTACTGATATATTCCCAATTGCTTAGAAAAGTGCCTGGCACAAAACAAGTGAGGTCTTTATTCAACGTCTCTATGCCAAGATTAAAATAAATAAATAAAACCAAACCCATTGTAGTTAAGTTGATTCTGACTCATAGCAACTCTGTGGGGAGCAGACTACCACATTGTTCTCCCACAGAGTGGCTGGTAGGTTCAAACCACTGACCTTTCTGTTACCAGCTGAGTGCTTAACCATTGCACCACCAGGGCTCCTAATGTCAAGATTAGTACACTAAATATTAACAATACCATGGTGAAAGTGAGTCAATACCTTTGGTCTCAAAAAGTTTATAGTCACCAAGAATACCCTCCAAAATAATTAAAAAAAAAATGGAATAATTATAAATTTTGGTAATAGCTATGATGGAAACAAATGGTGAGATGAGATGGATATACATGGCCAGAGGAGGAATATATGAAGAGGTAAATTAGATATCGTGGCCAGAGGTAGCCTATCTGAGACCTCAAAGATGATAAAAGGCTGATTACAGGCTGACTATGTGAAAAAGAGAGAAAGCCATAATGTTAAAGGGATTAGCCAGTGAGAAAACTGTGTACTCTAGAACATGAAAAAGGACCAGTTTGAATGGAATACAGTGAGTAATGAGGAGAGTGGAGGAGATTAATCTGGGGAAGTAGGTAGAGGACAAAGTATGGAGGACAGGCATTTTGCAATTTATTCTAAGTGTAATAAGAAGTTACAGATGGGCTTTAAGTAGTGGAGTGACGTTATCCAATTTCTGTTTTTAAAGATCATCCAGACTGCTGATTGATTTAGAATTGTGTAAGAGTGGAAATTAAGAAATCATCTGCCAATAAACCGAGTGCTCTCATGGGTCTACAACAGGAAAGAGGAAACATTAACTCTTAGGTTTAAAAATGCAAAACTCACAGATTCTGATGGTGGGTACAATGTTCATAGAGATATAAATGTCTGCTCACATTTTTTCAGGAGTATTAATATTTTTGTTAGTGCTGTGATTGAATATTTTTGGAGTAATCTTCCCCTAACCCTTCTTTCCCATAACCCCCTTTATTTTCTATAATTTTGTAGAATTTCAGGAATACATATATCCCGTTCTATCAGAAATGCATACACACTCAGACCTACACATATACTGCTATTACTCTACCAAAAATACCTGTACATCTTTCATTATGTTAAACATGTCACTACTTGTCTTGTTTACAATGAAAGCATAATTTGTCACAAAGAAAACAATAGTAACAAGAAACTTGAGAAAAGACAATACATTTTTGAAAAAAGTAGTTTACAAGATCAGACAAATAAAGGTAAGTAAGGGGGGTACCAGCTGCTTTCCCAGCGTGAGTTTAGCTTCTCACTGTCTTATGACCACTTAATTGCACTAAGTATGCACCTCAGGGGAGGCAGTTTCTCCTGGTGAGCTCTAACCCACTGCACCATTAATCAGAAAATGCAGGCTTGCAAAATTAATCTTGTAGATAGAAAGGGAAGGAACTTTCTTTCTAGTTACACACCCTGGTCACAGAATGGCTATGCCGTCGGTACCTGAACAAAGACACTTTCCTGGTTACAGGACGACCAGATCAGCTGTGCCTGAACAAAGGCCTCTTTCTCGCACCCCTTTTTCATGTACTCCAGCACATATACTCCTCTTGTCTAAAGTATATTGGATGCCCCAGGTCCCTTTGTCTTTTGCCAACTGTACATCGTAGGATGTGTGTAAACAAGGTTTCCTAGTCGTCTCACCCTAGGACAACAGTCTGAGGAAGACCGACCCCATGATAAAACTTACCCTGTTTCTCTTCACCCTAATTGCTGTGTAAGGAATAAAGCTTGTGATCATGCCACTGGGTAATGTCAATTATTTGCTGAGAACTCACAGCCCTGCATGAACTCATTTTTCATTCTCAGCTCACTGCAACAACATAACCTAGTTTCATGTCAACTTATTCATAGCAAAATATATTCAAAGTGCCCCATTACATTCAGATCCTACAAATCAAATCCTGCAGTCCATAGCCAACCTCTCATTTCAGAATTTGTCTGTGTGTGTGTATATATATTTTAAAAGAAACACCTTTTAGTGATAGCAAAACAATATAAAAATGTTTAAATTTGGGGGCATGAATAGAATTTTTACAAATATATGAACCCTCTACAAAAAAACAAACAAAACATTTTGAAAGCACAATTAGGAGATTGTTGACATTATTGCATAGGTCCAAGGAAAGATACTCTTAGTTGTCTAGTGCTGCTATAACAGAAATACCACAAGTGAATGGTTTTAACAAAGAGAAGTTTATTTATTCACAGTAAAGCTGACTAAAAGCCCAAATTCAAGGTGTCAGCTCCAGGGGAAGTCTTTCTGTCTCTGTCCACACAGGGACCCCAGGTCCAAAGGACGTGCTCTGCTCCTGGCACTGCTTTCTTGGTGGTATGAGGTCCCCGTGTTTCTCTTCTGGCTTCTCTCTTTTATATCTCAAGAGATTGTCTCAAGACACAATTCAATCTTGTAGGTTGAGTCCTGCCTCACTAATACAACTGCTGCTCACCCTCCCTCATTAACATCACAGAGGCAGGATTTACAACATGTAGGAAAATCACACAAAACCAGGAATCATGGTCCAGCCCAAATGATACACACATTTTGGGGAGACATAATTCAATCCATGACAGATACCATGGTGGCCTGGGTGATGGTGATGGAAGGGTGTGTGTGTGTGTTTGTGAAAGAGACACATGGATAGAGACAGAGAGAAAAGTAATTTCATACATATCGCAGAGTTGTGTATTAACAAAAATAAATCAGCTGCCATAGAGCCAACTGTGATTCATAGCAGCCCTACAGGACAGAGTAGAACTGCCCCATAGAGCTTCCAAGCAGTGCCTGGTGCATTTGAACTGCCGACCTTTTCAAGGGTTAGCAGCCATAGCTAACAAGGAAGTATGAAAAATCAGGGTGGGAAATATCAAGAAAATAAATGAACTTTAGATAACTGGTTAGAAGTTTTGGAAATAATAATTTTTCAGCACTATGACAGTGGATTTGAAACAAAATAGTGAAACAAATGAAATAACAGAAAAACATATGTGTAAATACTAGTCTATCCTCTGGATGGGTGAGAGTTTTCTAAACATAAAACAGTGGAGAAATGATTATGAGAAAGACTTGTGCATATAATAGTATTTGAAAATCCTCAGTATGGAAACGTACTACATAAGAGAAAAGCCACGAGATTCAAATAGAAATAGTTACCAGCCACCTCAGAAAAAAGGAAATACATAATGATATTCTGATAAGTAGTAATCATCGATAAAATTATAAACACAATAAATATACATATGCAACAATGAAAATTCATATTCTAAGAAGGTGGTAACTACACTAATAATAAAGGTTGATATTGTTGTTAGGTGCCATCGAGTTGGCTCTGATTCATAGCAACAGAACAATGTACAACAGAAAACACGGCCCCTTCCTGCACCATCCTCAGAACTGCTCTTATGCTTCAGCCCATTGTTGCAACCACTGTGTCAATCCATCTCATTGAGGGTCTTCCTCTTTTTCAATGACTCTACCAAACTTGATGTCCTTCTCCAGGGACTTGTCCTTCCTGATAACATGTCCAAAGTATGTCAGATGACGTCTTGTCATCCTTGCTTCTAAGGAGTATTCTGGCTGTACTTCCTCCAAGACAGATTTGTTTGTTCTTCTGACAGTCCATGATACATTCGGTATTCTTCACCAACTCCATAATTCGAAGGCATCCATTCTTGTTCAGTTTTCTTTATTCGTTGTCCAGTTAACGCATGTGTGTGAGGCTATTGAAAACACCATGGCTTGGGTCAGGCACAGCTTAGTTCTCAAAGTGACTTCTTTGCTTTTTTAACACTTTAAAGAGGTCTTTTGCAGCAGATTTGCCCAATGAAATGCATAGTCTGATTTCCTGACTGCTGCTTCCGTGGGTGCTAATTGTGGATCCAAGTAAAATGAAATCCTTGACAATTTCAATCTCCGTTTATCATGATGTTGCTTATTTTGAGGATTTTTGTTTTCTTTATGTTAAGGTGCAATCCATACTGAAGGTTGTAGTCTTTGATCTTCATCAATAAGTGCTTCAAGTCCTCTTCACTTTCAGCAAGCAAGGTTGTGTCATCTGCATATCACAGGATGTTAATGAGTCTTTCTCCAATCCTGATGCCCCATTCTTCTTCATATAGTCCAGTCTCTTGGATTATTGACTCAGCATACAGACTGAATAAACATGGTGAAAGGATACAACCCTGACACACACTTTTCCTGCCTTTAAACCACACAGTTTCCCCTTGTTCTGTTCTAATGACTGCTTCTTAGTCTACACATAGGTTTTGCATCAGCACAATTAAGTGTTCTGGGTTCCCCATTCTTTGCAATGTTATCCATAATTTGTTATGATCCACTCAGTCGAATGTCTTTGCATAGTCAATAAACTTAACAAAAAAAACTATGTAAATCATCCAGAAGTGCATATAAATGCAATCAGTGATGTGACACCAAGGGCCAGTATGACTGTTTTAGTTTCATTACTGTATTCAAGAAATGTTTACTGGTATGTGGTTGTCAAAAGAAGCAATCTAAGAGAAGATCAAAGGAATAATAGCTCAGGCAGAGGGAAGAGGTGGGAGCATGGGCTCCAAAGTTGGGAGTGGCTTGGCTTATTCCATCCTGGATTCAGCATGAAGGTCAGTGTTGCTGGAGTGATGGGAGAAATATCAGAGATGCATGCAGTGGAGCATTCAAAAGGCCATCAAGATGGACGCCTTGTTCACGCTGGACTTGAGGCCCTCTGGCTAATCAGTTCCTGGCTCTGCCTCCTAAAGACTACACCTAGAGGCTCCAAATCCCAAGTCACATGCAAAACTGTCTGGAAGGTTAAATGCAGATAGGAAGATTCTTGATGATTCAGATGTTTTAAGAAAATTTTTATATATTAGGAGGCAGGCATCACTTCCAGTGAAAGATAAAAATGATGTAAGCTAAGATTCACTGGGTACTCAGTATGTTCTAAGCATATTTAGTCATGCTAAGATAGCGTATGTGTTTTACATACACTCTCTTATATAATTTTCACAACTTGAAGAAGAAGAGCAGAGCCATTGTTGAGCAGGGGTTAAGAGTTTGGCTACTAACCAAATGGTCGGCAGTTTGAGTCCACCAGCCACTCCTTGGAAATCCTATGTGGCAGCTCTACTCTGTCCCATGGGGTTGCTCTGAGTCAGAATTGACTCAATGGCAATCGTTTTTTTTTTTTTTTAAAGAAAAAGAAAGAGAACCACTAGTATAACATTATCGTAATTGAGACATGGAGAAATTAAGAAATTTCCTTAAGGTAACTGCTATGGATTGAATTGTATTCACCCAAAATTCATATTGCATTCCTAGCCTCTCTTGTTATGCTAATGAGACCATGCAGATGTAGGGTGGGTCCTAAACCTAAGTACTTCTGAGTGGTGTCCTATAAAACCAGCAGATTAGACACAGAGACACACATGGCGGAAGACAGGCACCAAGGAATACCAAGGAAGTCCTGGGGCTACCAACAAGGATAGGACCCTCCCCTACAGCTGATGCCTTTATTTGGGCTTCTAGTCCCTGAAACTGTGAGACAATAAATTTCTGTTCTTTCAAGTCACCCACTTGTGGTATTTTTTTGTTATGACAGCATTAGGTAACTAAGTCATATAGCTAGTAAGTGAACACCGGGGTATGAATCCAGGCAGTCTGGTCTCAGGCCCCACAATCCACCCCCATACTATTTAGCTTTTCAATCAGAACTGAAAATAATTATGCAAAGTGTAAATCTGTTTTTACTAAAAGAAAATAAGAAATCAATGACTAATTTATAAAGGGGCATTACTTTTATAGAGAAATAGTTTTATCTACAAAGATTTACATTGTATTTTATAGGCTATAAAATATTTCTACATTTCTTCAGATTCTGTTTTGTGAATCTATAATAACAATAAAGTGTGCTAAGTACTAAAAAGTAAATAATATTACATTTGGTAATTTGAAAAAAGCTGTAATAGCCAAAGTGAATAATAAATACATGCATAATTTTAATATATACATAATCCTTTCCTGGGAACTGTGGTTGCACAGTGGTTAAGAACAACAGCTGCTAACCAAAAGGTCAGCAGTTTGAATCCACCAGGTGCTCCTTGGAAATCCCATAGGGCAGTTCTACTCTGTCCTATAGGGTTGCTATGAGTTGGAATCAACTCAACGGCAACGGGTTTGTTTCTTTGGTTTTTTTGTTTTACTATTTCAAAGTGTTTTCACATATATGAAAATGCACCTAACATTCCCAGGAGGAAGTATATCCATTTTAGAGGTGAGAAAAGGCTTGGGAGTAATATATCCAAATGATTTCACACATAAAGACACATAAAGGATAATTAAAATAGTTCCACAAGTTCATGTCTAAGAACTGTATTAGCTAACTGTAAACGGGAAATTAATTATAAGCAATTCTTAATTGCCAAAGATTACTTTGATACTCTCAAAGAGTTGGTATTTTATTTTTACATTGCACTAATTTTTATAAATATATCACAAATAAATCTTAGAATTTCAGATCTCAAAGATGACATACTGATCTTATCTAATGTCCTCAGAATATTATTTGTGTGAAAGAATTCAGATTCCTTCTTTGTCTCTTGTTGAGAATGTTTTATACTATTTTAATATATAAGGTAATGAATACTTCTGGGAATACTTCCTGTCTTACATGCAGGAATGTTGTCCTTGGGTTGTACATAATTAGTGACAGTGGTTCTGGTGATGCAAACATGTGATGGGCAACTTATTTCCATTTTAAATCAATGGCAAATTACTCATCCAATTAGACAATAACGTAAGCATATCTTTGGTGTTATTAGATTTTACACATATCTTCTTTCCTTTATAGTAAAGTCTTCACTGGCTGACTGTTGAATCAGTAACCTCTGTCCTTTCAATGTAAGTCCAAGGCTTTCTTTTCCATCTATAGAAAGGATGCCTAGGTGTAGATCTCCTCCAGCAGGCACAAGATCCCAGCATCAGGCTGGGGGATGACTTTTCTTTCAACAGTACTGACTCTAAGATTTTGTTCTTCTGTAGTGTATATAGATATATCACTATTTCTGAAGAAAACACATTTTTAGCTAGGATTCTGGATAGTGCTAAAATAGTCTGGATATTACTAAAGTAACACCCAAAATTCTGAAACCTGTGACTCATGATTTGCCATCAAGGGTCTCGTACTTTATATTTTACAGTTAACAGCATAAGAGCAAGTCAGAAGAGCTGACCTAATGTCAGTAATGAAGTCTCTGCTGGTCCCTATGTGAAGACTTCTTGATGACCTTATTTGTGAAAAACTCCACCGTCTAAACACTGTTTTATTGGGAAAGAGGTTACAGTTCTTGAAATCAGAGTAAATATGTTCCTAAATAAAACTGGAAGAATCACACAGGTCACTGAAACAAAGGAAGAGTAAGATAAAGCCAGAAAAAGAATAAACTCACAGCGTAACATTGGGAAAAAATGGAAGCTTGATGAAAAGAATTATGCTTTTGTGAACTTGATGAATTCAGCTAGAAGCCTCATGGGAATTTAGCTGGACAAAAGAAAAAAAAAACTTCTAAATAGAAAATATATGAAGATTCTGGAGAAGACAGCACAGGGGCTCAGCTGTGTAAGGTTGCCGGTATACAGGAATATCCAACAATTAGGAGTATTACAACTCAGCCTTAATAAGAGGCCATTTGCTTGCATCCTCATCTTTGCTACATTGTACTGCTACCAAGAGGAATATTCTATGCAGTGAGATTTCAATATGTTAATTTCAATTTAAGTAAAAATTAAAAGGTTGCCTCCTGAAATTACTGTACAAAACAAAGTAATGATTGAGTCTAATTAAAGACAAAAGAACAAGCAAGCTAAAATCTGACGCTTTTACTGTGAGTGGTATTGTTTCCCCAAACCATTATTAATACTAGAATAAGCCAGATATACAGTTGCAACCATAAATGCTAGGCATTTAGAACTCAAATAATGAGTAATTAGGCAACTGTAATAAATTAGCATATCTGAAAAATTATTTCCCTTTACCCTATTAATGCCTTAATTTGGTGCATCTAAACTATGAACAATTTTGTATTTAGGAAAAAACAGAAAAATTGGTTTAGGCTATGTATTTGTATTTATCTATTTATTTACACTTGCTACTATTTTCCCAGGCCATGAGAGTCTTCTTGATTTGCCATCAATATTCATGTTGTTGTTAGTTGTGGTAGAGGCCATCCTGATTCATGTTGACCTGACGTGTGCAGAGGAGAACTGCTCCACAGGGGTTTCGAGGCTTTCACAAGTGGAAAGCAGATCACCAGGCCTGTCTTCCAAGGTGCCTCTGGATAAGATCAAACTGTCAACTTTCCAGCTAGTAGCCAAGTGCTTAATCCTTCATGTCACCCATCTAGATCCTTATCTATCTGGAAGAGCTGCTGATTCCCATGCAAACATTTCAGTCGAGTATATAGATTGAAAAAATTACCAAAAGCAATCAGTACACTAAAATATAAATGTTTGTATGTGACACTTTTCAGTCTCTGTCAGAAAAATTATAACAACACTGTAAAATTTAGTATCTCTTTTATGAAAAACAAATTGGCAACACGAAAAAGTTTAAAGGATTACCAGCTCATTGAGGGCAAGAAACCTGGATTCCTCTTCCCTTGTCACACCCACCTCTCTCTGGAAAGGGCTCTTCCCTGGACCCACTATAAAGCATAAAGCGAATAAAAACACTTTCTGATGAGCTGTATGGAGGCCCACAGCACTGACAAATCCAAAGGGAAACTAACAGGAGATTTAAAAATCTCTCTGGCCTTCCGGGATGTGTCATGGCTGCTTACAGATCTCAGCTATGTCAATTCTGTATCTGGAATAAATGAAAAACTGCTCCAAAGAAGAAAAAAGCACCAAGCCTAAGGTGACTAACGAGATGCTTAACGAACCCTTTAAAGTCATATTTTGAGACCTTCAACTAAATTATATAAACTTAGGTTTTCAAAAAAATCTATTTACTTTCAAAGAAGATTTTTACACCCTTTCAGTTAGAGGAGATGCCATAAATTCTCTGACTACAGACCCTTTAGTTTGCTATGTGCTAAAAAGCAGTGTTCCTCTTACATATCTCCTTCCTACTTTTACTGCTTGTTTAGCAGCACTTTTCTATGATTCTGTTCTCTTTCTTCAAAATTCAAAGTAAGAATCTGAACAAAACTATGAAGAAAATAATGTTCTGTGTTTCCAAAGTATAGTCTCAATGTATTTTTAAAAGCTTCACTGAAACAACAAAAGGACAAGACCACTTAAAGGATCTTTAATGAAATGGAAAAGAAAATTAAAATGTTGGCAGGCCTGTCTCAGAAAAGCAAATTAACATGCGATTTTTGAATCTTTGGGAGTGGGGAAAAATGGTACCTGTCGCCATGGCTAATGTGGAAATAAGGGAGGTGCCTCATGTTAACAATTAAATAATTGTTAAGAGTTCTGGGGATTCTCTAAAGGTACAAATGGTTAATGTGCTGAGCTGCTAACAGAAAGGTTAGAGGTTCAAGTTCACCCAGAAAAGCCTTGGAAAAAAGGCCTGGCAATCCTTTTCCAAATGGTCACAGCCACTGAAGGTCATTAAAAAGACAGTAAAGGATGTCAGAAGAGACTTGGAAACTTGCTCCTGAATGTAGAGAAGCTAGAGCGAATGGAAGAAATGATGAAGTAAAAGAGCTGAACAGAATATTTCAAAGGGCAGTTCGCGAAAACAAAGTAAAGTATTATAATGAAATGTGCAAAGACCTACAGTGAGAAAACCAAAAGTGAAGATCACGCTCAGCATTTCTCAAGCTGAAAGAACTGAAAAATAATTCAGGTCTCCAGTTGTAATTTTGAAGGATTCTATAGGGAAAATATTGAAAGATGCAGGAAGATAAAAAGAGGATGGAAGGAATACACACAGTCACCGTACCAAAAAGAATTGGTTGACGTTTAGTCATGTAAGGAGGTAGGATATGATCAAGACCCAATGGTATTGAAGGAAGAAGTCCAAGCTGCACTGAAGGCACTGGAAAAAAACAAGGCTTCAGGAATATGAAATACAAATAGAGATGTTTCAACAAACAGATGCAGCTCTGGAGGTGCTCACCCCTCTATGCCAAGAAATTTGGAAGAGAGCTACCTAGAGGAGATCCATATTTGTGACCATTCCAAAGGAGGTTGATATAATAGAATGTGTAAATTATTGAACAATATTATACCTAAAATTTTGCTGACGATAATTCAAAAGTGGTTACAGCAAACAGTACATTGACAGGGAACTGCCAGAAGTTCAAGCTGAATTCAGAAGAGGATGCAGAACTAGGGATATCATTACTGATGTCAGATTGTGGCTGAAAGCAGAGAATATCAGAAAGATGTTTACCTGTGTTTTATTGACTATGCAAAGGCATTTGACTGTGTGGATCACAACAAACTATGGATAACATTACAAACATTGGGAATTTTGAACACATAATTGTGCTCATGAGGAACCTGTACATAGACTAAGAGGCAGTTGTTCAAACAGAACAAGGGTGTACTGTGTGGTTTAAAATCAAGGAAGATGTGCATCAAGGTTGTATCCTTTCACCATTCTTATTCAATCTGTATTGTAAGCAAATAATCTGAGAAGCTAGACTATATGAAGAAGAATGTGGCATCAGGCTTGGTGGAAGACTCATTAACAACCTGCAATACGCAGATGACACAACCTTACCTGCTGAAAGCAAAGAGGACTTGAAGCACTTACTGATGAAGATCAAAGACCACAGCCTTCGGTATGAATTACACTTTGACATAGAGAAAACAAAAATCCTTACAACTGGACCGATAAGCAATATCATGATAAATGGAGAAAAGACTGAAGTTGTCCAGGATTTCATTTTACTTGGATCTACAATCAATGCCCATCAAAGCAGCACTCAGGAAATCAAACGAGGTATTTCATTTGGCATATCTGCTGCAAAAGACCACTGAAGTATTGAAAAGCAAAGATGTCACTTTGAGGACTAAGGTGTGCCTGACCCAAAACATATTTTCAATTGCCTCATATCCATCCAAAAGCTGGACAATGAATAAGGAAGACCAAAGAAGAATTAATGTCTTTGAATTATGGTGTTGGCAAAGAATATTGAATATATCATGGACTGGTAGAAGAATGAACAAGTCTGTCTTGGAAGAAATACAGTCAGAGTGCCCGTTGGAAGTGAGGATGGTGAGACTTTGTCCCACGTACTTCAGACATGTTATCAGGAGGGATCGGTTCCTGGTGAAGGACATCATGCTTGGTAAAGCAGAGGATAGTAAAAAAAAAGGAGGACCCTGGACAAGATGGGCTGACACAGCGGCTGCAACAACAGGTTCAAATACAACAATGATTGTGAGGATGGTGTTTTGTTCTCTTGTATATAGGGTCTCTATGAGTCACAACCCTCAGAACAACACCTAACAACAACAAGAGCCACTGAAAACCCTGTCAAGTACAGTGGCCCTCTTACACACATGGAATCACCATGAGTTGGAGTCAGCTGGAAGGCAACTGCTTAAGAACTCTGGAGAGCTCATTATAATTCTAGCTAAGGATTTGGGAATAACTTTTTGTGGACACTCCGCCTTTGATGAAGGTCTTATTGCCCCAGCTGCTGCAACTTTGGAAGGAGACAGCATTGAGTTGCCAGCCCCTCAAGGATTGCCTCAGCTGCAGAGAATCCCCTCACCCTTGTGGTAGGGGCACACCCATAGACCAATCGATGCTGGAGTATAAAGTCCAGTCATCTTCTCTTAACTCAGGTAAATCTGAAAAATCATGCTAACTCCCAGTACCCTAAGGCATCAGCCAAGTATACATGGGCCTGCATATTAGCTCAACTTCTTGCCATCTTGCTTCCTTTCTCTTTCTTCCACAGATGTGGATCCCGAGAGCACTCCTTAACAAATATTAGCATGCTGACCTCCATCTCAAAACCTACCTAACAGGAAACCCAATCTGTTAGACATATTCAGGTTCAGTAGAGTGGTCATCATACTGGTGAGTCTCTCAAAAAGATATCAGGTAGAGGCAGAGCCAAGATGGCAGAATAGACAAGACACTTCTGGCGAGCCCTCTTACAACAAAGACCAGAAAAAACAAGTGAAATGAGTATATTTAGGACAAGCTAGGAGCCCTGAACATCGAAGGCAAGCTTAGAAAATGAACTGAGGGGCAGGGGGAGGAAGAGACAGTTCAGAAGCAGAGAGGAGTTACTGGACCTGAATCGCAGGGAGCCCTCAGGCACCTTTACTGGGAGCAGCGACAGCAGGCTGGTACTACTGTTCGGCCGCAGTTTCCTAAGGGAAAAGCAGCCAGCCACACAGCCAACTCACACCTCTGGAACCAAAGGAAAATGGTGCTCTCAGCAAAAGCTAAGTACCTGGGTATATTTTACTGTGCCCACCCCACCTCCCGCTCCCAAGCTGGCTTCAGTGGCTGATTTCCCTGGGCCTGAGATGGGCCATGTTGAGCACCTAGAGCCATCCTCCTGGCCTTGGAGAAGGAATAAATTTGCAATTAAGCAAAAAGGTAATTTGTCAGCTCCACTAACCAGGGAAGCTCAGGACAGAAGTGGCTCCTGTCCAGGCATAAATGGTCCATGGACTTTGAGTACATTTCCCCTCTGCATGGACCTCTGTAGGCCTATTTCAGGGGAATAGGCCCTTGTTGGCAGACTCCAACCATTTCAGCTCTCCGGCAAAGAGGTGGGTGTTTGATGTTTGACATTGCTTTGCCTATTAAACAGGGTACTCAACTACACACATCAGGGGCCTAAGGACTGGTTACTCCACTCAGGTCACCCAGCCACCCGTGACAGGGGTCCAAGGATAACTGGTAACTCCCAGACCTTACAATCAAAAACATGGGGTGCCCATGGTCCATATGCAGAACCCACCCACCTGTACACTCTAGAGAACAGGGACACGTTTTCCTCAGAGACATGTGGGGGGTGATACTCAGCCCCCTGCCTTGTTCAGAGTGTGACCCACTGCTGCAACCAGATACCAGTACCTATGCCAATCACCCCTGCCCCTCTAAGACTGTAGGACAGAGGCTGTACCACACTCTTGATGATGAGCTACCTGGACACCTGAGATGAATGCCTACAAGAAAACTGAATGAACTCCTAGACTGATATGCCTGATAACAGCTCTAGCCATCTGGGGAGAGGACGTTAGAGCTCCAAAGGTGAAAATAATCAAGTTAGCTCACTCGAACAACCCATTTGGCCATATCAAAATGAAACAAAGCAAGAAGCTATGACACAGTAAGCTAACTAATACAATAACTTATAGATGGCTTGGAGATAACAGTCAACATCAAGTCACATAAAGAAACAGCATGATCGCTTCAACAAGCTCTCAGAAGAAGGAATCAAGGGACCTTCTAGATGAAAGTGCCTTCCTGGAATTACCAGAGACAGAATAAAAAGATTAATATACACAACCCTTCAAGACATCAGGAAGGAAATTAGGAAATATGCAGAACAAGCCAAGGAAGACACAGATAAAGGAACTGAAGAAATTAAAAAGGTTATTCAGGAACATAGACAAAAAATTTGTTAGCTGGAAAAATCAATAGACACAGAGCAATTAGAAATTCAGACGATTAGCAATAAAATTACAGAAGTAGACAACTCAGTAGAAAGTCAGAGGGGCAGAATTGAGCAAGTAGAAGCCAGAATTAGTGAACTTGATGATAAAGGACTTGGCACTAATATATTTGAAGAAAAATCAGATAAAAGAATTAAAAAAAAAAAAGAAGAAGAAAACTTAAGAATCATGTGGAACTTTATCAAGAGAAATAACCTATGAGTGATTGGAGTACCAGAACAGGGAGGGATAACAGAAAATATGGAGAGAATTGTTAAAGATTTATTGGCAGAAAACTTCCCTGATATCGTGAAACATGAGACGATATCTATCCAAGATGCTCATCAAACTCCACATGAGGTAGATTTTAAAAGAAAGTCACCAAGACATATTATAATCAAACTTGCCAAAATCAAAGATAAAGAGAGAATTTTAAGAGCACCTAGGGATAAACAAAAAGTCACAATAACTTACAGATGGCTCGGAGATAACAGTCAACATCAAGTCACATAAAGAAACAGCACGATCACCTCAACAAGCTCTCAAAAGAAGGAATCAAGGGATCTTCTAGATGAAAGTGCCTTCCTGGAATTACCAGAGACAGAATAAAAAGATTAATATACACAAAGGAGAGTCGATAAGAATAAACTCGGACTACTCAGCAGAAATCATGCAGGCAAGAAGGCAATGAGCTGACTGATATAAAAAATTAAAGGAAAAAAATTGCCAACCAAGAATCTTATATCCAGCAAAACTGTCTCTCAAATATGAAGGTAAATTGGGAAATTCACAGATAAAAAGAAGTTTAGGAAATTCGTAAAAACCAAACCGAACTACAAGAAATACTAAAGGGAGTTCTTTGATTAGAAAATCAATAATATCAGGTAACAACCCAAAAGTACAACATTGGGCAGAGCAATCAGAAGTCATCCTTGACAGGGAAATCACAAAAGTAAATCAAGATAAAAAAACATTCAAAACAGGGAAGCAGCAATGTTATTATGTAAAAGATGACAACATTAAAACAATAAAGAGGGACTATGAAATGCACTCATAAATCTTCCATATGGAGAGGAACACAAGGAGATACTGAGAAATAAAAGATAGTTTTAAATTTAGAAAAATAGGGGTAAATAATAAAGTAACCACAAAGGAGACGAACTATCCTACACATCAAAATAAAATACGAGAAAAAAATAGAGACTCAGCAGAAACAAAATCAACAACAATGAATACGAGGAAACAACAATATATAATCCACTCAGCACATAAAATTAAGTGGGAAAAAGAAACTGTCAACAACACACAAAAAAAGACATCAAAATGCTAGCACTAAATTCATACCTATTCATAATTATGCTGAATGTAAATGGATTAAAGGCATCAATAAAGAGACTGAGAGTTGCATAATGGATTAAAAAACATGATACATCTATAGGCTGCGAACAAGAGACACCCCTTAGACTTGGAGACACAAACAAACTAAAACTCAAAGGATGGAAAAAAATATATCAAGCAAACAACAATCAAAAAGAACAAGAGTAGTAATATGAATTTCTGACAAAATAGGCTTTAAAGTTATATCCATCATAAAGGATAAGGAAGGACACTATATAATGATTAAAGGGACATCATACCAGTAGGATACAATGATATCAAATATTTATGCAAGATGCATAAAACAAACTCTATCAGCATTGAAAAGTGAGATAGACAGCTCCACAATAATAGTAGGAGACTTCAACACACCACTTTCAGTGAAGGACAGGACATCCAGAAGGAAGCTCAATAGAGACACGGAAGATCTAAATGCCACAATCAACCAACTTCACCTCATAGAAATATACAGAACACTCCACCCAACAGCAACCAATTATACTTTCTTTTCTAGTGCACATGGAACATTCTCCAGAATAGACCACATGTCAGGTCATAAAGTAAGCCTTAGCAGAATCCAAAACACTGAAATATTACAAAGCATCTTCTCTGACCGTAGGCCATAAAAGTGGAAATCAATAACAGGAAAAGCAGGGAAAAGAAATCAAACCCTTGGAAACTGAACAATACCCTGTGCAAAAGAAACTGGATTATAGAAGACATTAAGAATGGAATAAAGAAATTCAAAGAATCCAATGAGAATGAAAACTCTTTTGGGACACAGCAAAAGTGGTGCTCAGAGGCCAAAATATATCAATAAAAGCACACATACAAAAAGAAGAAAGGGCAAAAATCAAAGAATTATCCCTACAACATGAACAAATAGAAAGAGAGCAACAAAAGAAACCCACAGGCACCTGAAGAAAATCAGTAATAAAAATTAGAGCTCAACTAAATGAAATAGAAAACAGAAAAATAATTGAAAGAATTAACAAGACCAAAAGCTGTTTTTTTTAAAAAATCAACAAAATTGATAAACCACTGGACAAACTGACAGAAGAAAAACAAGAGAGGGAGCAAATAACCTGAATAAGAAATGAGACGGGCAATATTACAACAGACCCAACTGAAATTGAAAGAATCATACCACATTACTACGAAAAATGGTACTCTACCAAATTTGAAAACCTAGAAGAAACAGATGAATTCCTAAAATCACACTACCTACCTAAACTAACACAAACAGAGGGAGAAAAACTAAATAGACCCATAACAAAAGAAGAGATTGAAAAGGTAATCAAAAAACTTCTAATAAAAAAAAAAAAAAAAAAAACCCTGGTCCGGGGGGCTTCACCGCTGAGTTCTACCAAACTTTCAGAGAAGAGTCAACACCACTACTACTATAGGTATTTCACAGCAGAGAAAAGGACAGAATACTCCCAAACTCATTCTATGAAGCCACCATATCCCTGATACATAAGCCAGGTAAAGACACGAGAAAAGAAAATTATAGACCTATATCCCTCAGGAATGTAGATGCAAAAATCCTCAACAAAATTCCAGCCAACAGAATTCAACAACGTATCAAAAAAATAATTCACCATGACTAAGTGGGCTTCATACCAGGTACACAGGGATGGTTCAACATTAGAAAAACAATTAATGTAATCCACCACATAAATAAAAGAAAAGACAAGAATCACATAATTTTATCCATTGATGCAGAAAAGGCATTTGACAAAGTTACACACCCATTTATGATAAAAACTCTCAGCAAAGTAGGAATAGAAGGAAAATTCCACAACATAATAAAGGACATTTATACAAAGCCAACAGCCAATGTCACCCTAAATGGAGACAGCCTGAAAGCATTCCCACTGAGATCAGGAACCAGGCAAGGATACCCTTTATCACCACTCTTATTCAACACTGTGCAGGAGGTACTAGCCAGTGCAGTTAGGCTAGATAAAGAAATAAAGGGCATCCAGATTGGAAAGGAAGAAGTAAAATTATCTCTATTTGCAGATGACATGATCTTTTTTTTTTTTTTTTTAATAATTTTTACTGGGCTTTAAGTGAACGTTTACAAATCAAGTCAGTCTGTCACATACAAGCTTATATACACCTTACTCCATACTCCCACTTACTCTCCCCCTAACGAGTCAGCCCGCTCCCTCCTTCCAGTCTCTCCTTTCGTGACGATTTTGCCAGTTTCTAACCCTTTCTACCCTCCCATCTCCCCTCCAGACAGGAGATGCCAACACAGTCTCAAGTGTCCACCTGATACAAGTAGCTCACTCTTCGTCAGCATCTCTCTCTAACCCATTGTCCAGTCCCTTCCATGTCTGAAGAGTTGGCTTTGGGAATGGTTCCTGTCCTGGGCCAACAGAAGGTTTGGGGACCATGACTGCCAGGATTCCTCTAGTCTCAGTCAGACCATTAAGTCTGGTCTTTTTATGAGAATTTGGGGTCTGCATCCCACTGTTCTCCTGCTCCTCAGGGGTTCTCTGTTGTGCTCCCTGTCAGGGCAGTCATCAGTTGTGGCCAGGCACCATTTGGCTCTTCTGGTCTCAGGATGATGTAAGTCTCTGGTTCATGTGGCCCTTTCTATCTCTTGGGCTCATAGTTATCGTGTGACCTTGGTGTTCTTCATTCTCCTTTGATCCAGGTGGGTTGAGACCAATTGCTGCATCTTAGATGGCCACTTGTTACCATTTAAGACCCCAGATGCCACATTTCAAAGTGGAATGCAGAATGTTTTCATAATAGAATTATTCTGCCAATTGACTTAGAAGTCCCCTTAAGCCATAGTCCCCAACCCCCCGCCCTTGCTCCGCTGACCTTTGAAGCATTCTGTTTATCCCAGAAACTTCTTTGCTTTTGGTCCAGTCCAGATGAGCTGACCTCCCATGTATTGAGTATTGTCCTTCCCTTCACCTAAAGTAGTTCTTATCTACTAACTAATCAGTAAATAACCCTCTCCCACCCTCCCTCCCTCCCCCCCTCGTAACCACAAAAGTATGTGTTCTCAGTTTATACTATTTCTCAAGATCTTATAATAGCGGTCTTATACAATATTTGTCCTTTTGCCTCTAATTTCACTCAGCATAATGCCTTCCAGGTTCCTCCATGCTGTGAAATGTTTCACAGATTCCTCACTGTTCTTTAACGATGCGTAGTATTCCATTGTGTGAATATACCACAATTTATTTAACCATTCATCCGTTGATGGACACCTTGGTTGCTTCCAACTTTTTGCTATTGTAAACAGAGCTGCAATAAACATGGGTGTGCATATATCTGTTCGTGTAAAAGCTCTTATTTCTCTAGGGTATATTCCGAGGAGTGGGATTTCTGGGTTGTATGGTAGTTCTATAGATGACATGATCTTATACACAGAAAACTCTAAAGAATCCTCAAGAAAATGACTGAAACTAATAGAAGAGTTCAGCAGAGTATCGGGATACAAGATAAACATACAAAAATCAGTTAGGTTCCTCTACACCAACAAAAAGAACATCGAAGAGGAAATCACCAAATCAATGCCATTTACAGTAGCCCCCAAGAAGATAAAATACGAATAAAACTCACCAGAGATGTAAAAGACTTATACAAAGAAAACTACAGTACACTTCTGTAAGAAGCCAAAAGAGACTTACATAAGTGAAAAAACGTACATTGCTCATGGATAGGAATACTTGACATTATAAAAATGTCTATTCTACCAAAAGCAATTTATACATTTAATGCAATTCCGATACAAATCCCAATGACATTCTTTAATGACGTGGAGAAAGAAATCACCAACTTCATATGGAAGGGAAAGAGGCTCCGGATAAATAAGGCATTACTGAAAAAGAAGAACAAAGTGGGAGGCCTTACTTTACCTGATTTAGGAACCTAATATACTGCCACAGTATTCAAAAGAGCCTGGTACCAGTACAACAACAGATACATAGACCAATGGAACAGAATTGAGAATGCAGACATAAATCCATCCACATATGAGCAGTTGATATTTGACAAAGGCCCCAAAACAGTTAAATGGGGAAAAGACGACCTTTTTAACAAATGGTGTTGGCATAACTGGATATCCATCTGCAAAAAAATGAAACAAGACCCATACCTCACTCCGTGCAGAAAAACGAGCTCAAAATGAATCAGAGACCTAAATATAAAATCAAAAAGGATAAAGATCATGGAAGAAAAAATAAGAACAATGTGAGGAGACCTCATACACGGCATAAACAGTATACAAAACATTATAAAGAATGTAGAAGAAAAACTAGATAACTGGGAGCTCCTAAAAATCAAACACCTATGCTTATCCAAAGACTTCACCAAAAGAGTAAAAAGACTACCAATAGACTGGAAAAAAGTTTTTAGCTATGACATTTCCGATCAGTGCCTGATCTCTAAAATCTACATGATACTGTAAAAACTCAACTACAAAAGACTAATAACCAAATTAAAAAATGGGCAAAGGATATGAATAGACACTTCACTGAAGACATTCAGATAGCTAACAGATACATGAGGAAATGTTCACGATCATTAGCCATTAAAGACATGCAGATCAAAACTACAATGAGATTTCATCTCACTCCAAAACGGCTGGCATTAATCCAAAAAACACAAAATAATAAATGTTGGAGAGGCTGTGGAGAGACTGGAACACTAAAACACTGCTAGTAGGAATGTAAAATGGTACAACCACTTTGGAAATCGATTTGGTGCTTCCTTAAAAAGCTAGAAATTGAACTACCATACGATTCAGCAATACCATTCCTTGGAATATATCCTAGAGAAATAAGAGCCTTTACACAAACAGATATATGCATACCCATGTTTATTATAGCACTGTTTACAATAGCAAAAAGATGGAAGCAACCAAGGTGTCCATCAACAGATGAATGGATAAATAAATTACGGTATATTCACACAACGGAATACTACACATCAATAAAGAACACTGAGGAATCTGTGAAACATTTCATAGCATGGAGGAACCTGAAAGGCATTATGCTGAGTGAAATCAGTCAGTTGCTAAAGGACTAATATTGTATAAGACCACTATTATAAGAACTTGGGAAATAGTGTAAACTGAGAAGAAAACATGCTTTTGTGGTCATGAGAGGGAGGAGGGAGGGAGGGAGGGTCAGAGAGGAGTATTCACTAAGTAGATAGTAGATAAGAGCTACTTTAGGTGAGGGGAAGGACAACACACAATACAGGGGAGGTCAGCACAACTGGACTAAACCAAAAGCAAAGAAGTTTGCTGAATAAACTGAATGCATCGAAGGCCAGTGTAGCAGGGGCAGGGGTTTGGGGACCATGGTTTCAGGGGACATCTAAGTCAATTGGCATAATAAAATCTTAAGAAAACATTCTGCATCCCACTTTGAAGAGTGGCATCTGGGGTCTTAAATGCTAGCAAGCAGCCATCTAAGATGCATCACTTGGTCTCAACCCACCTGGATCAAAGGAGAATGAAGAACACCAAGGACACAAGATAATTATGAGCCCAAGAGACAGAAAAGGCCACTTGGACCAGAGAATACATCATCCTGAGACCAGAAGAAATAGATGGTTCCTGGCTACAACTGATGACTGCCCTGACAGGGAACAAAACAGAGAACCCCTGAGGGAGCAGGAGAGCAGTGGGATGCAGATCCCAAATTCTCATAGAAAGACCAGACTTAATTGTCTGAGACTAGAAGGACCCCGGTGTTCATGGCCTCTAGGCCTTTTGTTGGCCCAGGACAGGAACCATTCCTGAAGCCAACTCTTCAGACATGGATTGGACTGGACAATGGGTTGGAGAGGGATGCTGGTGAGGAGTGAGCTTCTGGGGTCAGGTGGACACCTGAGACTACGTTGGCATCTCCTGCTTGGAGGGGAGATGAGACGGTAGAGGGGGTTAGAAGCTGGCGAAATGGACATGAAAAGAGAGTGGAGGAAGAGCAGGCTGCCTCATTAGGGGGAGAGTAATTGGGAGTATGTAGCAAGGTTTTTTAGCAAGGTGTATATAAGTTTTTGTGTGAGAGACTGACTTGATTTGTAAACTTTCACTTAAAGCACTATAAATATTTTAAAAAAAAAGAATGAAATCATGAACATCAAGAATAAAAACAATTACTACTGATTGTACAGGATTATGAACAATTTGAGGGGAACAATTGTATGCCAACAAACCAGATAACAAAGATGAAATGGATAAATTCCTGGAAGCACACAAACTACTGACTCTGACTCAAGAAGAAATAGAAGGCCAGAAGAGACCTATCACAAGTGAAGACACTAAATTATTTGCCGAAAAACTTTCTAAGAAGGAATGCTCACGCCTAGACAGCTTCATTGGTGAATTCTACTAAACATTTAAAAGAATTAATACAAGAAGTTCTTCACAAATTTTCCCAAACACAGAAGAGGAAGGAACAACTCACAAAACATTGTATGAGATCTGTATTATTCTGATGCCAAAATCAGGGAAACACATCACAAGAAAACTTTCTTACCAACACAGATGCAAAAATCATCAACAAAATACTAGTATACTAGGAAACCAAATCCATCAACATAATGAAACTATTACACACCATGACTTAGTGGCAATTTATCTCAGGAACATAAAGTTGGTTCAACATATGAATATTAATCCATATTTATCCATGTAATGTGCCATATTAATAAAATAAAGAAAAACCACATGTTCATCTCAATAGGCACAGAAAAAGCATATGACAAAATCTAACACCATTTCATTTTAAAAACACTCCACAAACTAGGAATAGGAGGATACTTCCTCAGCCTGATCAAGGGCATATATGTAAACCCACAGCTAACATCATACTTAATGGTGAAAGTGTGGATGCTTTTTTTCCCAAGAACAGGAAGAAGACAAGAATGACTGCTCTTGCCACTTGTATTCAACATTGTGCTGGAGGTTCACTGCCAGGACAACTAAGCAAGAAAAATAAGTGAAAGGCATCTAGACAAGAAAGAAGAAATAAAAAACTACCTCTATTTGCAGATATGATAATATTATACATAGAAATCCCTGTAGGGTTGCTATGAGTCAGAATCGACTCTACAGCAATGGGTTTTTATAGAAAACCCTAATGAACTAAACATTAAAAAAAAAAAAAACTATTAGCGCTAATAAATAAGTTCAGCATAGTTGAAGGATACAAGATCAATATATAAAAACTGCTTGTATATCTATACACACCAATGAACAATCCAAAAAAGGAAATTAGAAAATAATTTTATTTATAATAGCATCTAAAAGAATAAAATACTATGAGTTTGTCAAAGGAACTGCAAGGCTTATCCACTGAAAAATACAAAGTGTCACTGAAAGAAATTATAGAAATGCAAAATAAATTGAATGGCATCCTGTATTCATGAATTGGAAGGCTCAATATTTTTTTTTTCTTGGACCATTAACAGAGTGGGTGAATGGTGATTTCATCCCCACTTCCCCACAATTATTCAGGAACTGGCATCTGGATTGTCTTCTAATTAATGTCAGACCTAGTGAGGGTGATGCTAGAGAAAACAATTTCCTCTCATGGAATGTCTTGTCTTATTGGACAGGCTCAAATGAAAAAAGCACAAAGCCTCAACAAGGTGAAATTAATAATTTAGTAAGAACTGGGCATTTGAGAACTGGAGAATGTCAATGTGATGGTCAACTCAACTATGATTCCCAGTAGTTTGGCCAAACGCTAGACAAGTTGTTTTGTAATGTAATGTAGTGTAGTGTAATGTAATGTAATATAACATCGTAATTTTCCCTAATGCGTTCTAATATAATCAATCTGTTGAAAGGAGTGTTTCCTTAGAGTGTGGTTGTCTTAGGCTGGGTTCTCTAGAGAAGCAAAACCAGTAAAGAGTGTAAATATATATACAGAGAGATTTATATCAAGGAAATGGTTCACACAGTTGTAGAGGCTGGAACGTCCCACCTCTGTGGGTCAGCATAGAGGCATCTCCTGATTCACAAAGCTGCAGGGCTACTGAACCCAAGACCGGCAGGTGAGAGAGCAGGGCTCTTGCTCACAGACTGCAAAGATCTACGAATCCCAAGATTGGCAGGCAAGACTGCAGGTAAGCTAAGGTCCTGAGAACTGGGGTTCAGATGAACAGAAGCCAGCTGCAGGATACAGAGTGAGCAAAAGCCCATGAGTATTGCCAGAATGTCCACTTGTGTTTGATGCAGGCCACATGTCCAAGGAAACTTCTTTCAACTGAATAGCTACTCACTCACAGCAGATGAGGTGGTCACAGTATATCAAATCTCATCATGGAAGTGATCACAACATGATAGACTTAATTAAGCCTATCAATATTATTAGGATGGTAATAATTTCTGTCATGGATTGAATTGTGTCCCCCAAAAATATGTGTCAACTTGGCCATGATTCCCAGTATCCTCCATTTTGTGATGTGTTGTAAATCTTAATCTCTATACGTTAATGAGACAGGATCAGTATGGGATGTGTCCTGAGTCACAGCCTTACAAGAGGATGTGACTCAAGTCACACTCTTACTCAAGTCACACCCTTGCTTGAGTCACACCTTTTATCTTCCAAGAGATAAAAGGAGAGAGAAGTGAACAGAGAGGGAAGGGACCTCACTACCACCAAGAAAGAAGAGCTGAGAACAGAGCCCATCGTTTGGATTCAGGGTCCCTATGCTGAGAATCTCCTAGACCCAGGGGAAGACTGATGCCAAGACACATGGAGATCTCCAAGGAATGCCAGACCCACAGATATTGAAAGGAGACAAACATGTTTCCCCAGAGCTGACAGAGAGAGAAAGCCTTCCCCGAGAGCTGGTGCTCTGAATTCAGACTTCCAGCCTCCTAAACTTTGAAAGAATAAATTTCTGTTTCTTAAAGTCATCCACTTGTGGTATTTCTATCCAAAACAATACCTAAATTGATTCAAAGATACAATGTAATTACTATCAAATTCCAAGCTTCATTTTTATGGAGGGAGCAGGCATGTACAAGCTGTTCCTAAAATTCACATGGAGATGCAAGGAACACAGAATAGCCAAAACAATTTTGCAAAAAGAACAACAAAGATGGAGGACTCAAATCTCCCAATTTCTAAACTTGCTACAACATGACAGTAATCAAGACTGTGGTACTGGCATAATGATGGACACACAGATCAAGTTGAAAGTCCAGATATAAACCTACATGTTTATGGTCAACTGAATTTTAACAAAGGTGCCAAGAAAATTAAATGGGGAAAGAATAGTCTTTTCAAGCAGTGGTGCTGGAACAATTAGATAGCCACATGCAAAAGAATGAAGTTGGAGCCATGTTTTACAACTTACAAAATTTTTTTTTACTGAAAATGGATCAAAGCCCTAAATATAAGAACTAAAATTATCAAATGTGTAGAAGGAATAAAGGTGTAAATCTTTGTGGCTGCGGGTTAGGCATTGGCTTCTTAAATGTGACGCCAAAATCACAAGCACCCAAAGAAAAAAAAATTATTTTCTTTGGACATCATCAAAACTAAAAACTGCTACTTTATGTACAGTAATTAATTATTTTCAGCTAACTTTATATCTTTATCTTTATAGCAGCAAAGATGTCACCTTGAAGACAAAAGTGTGCCTGACCCAAGCCGTGATATTTTCAACCGCATCATAATGCATGCAGAAGCTGGACAATGAATAAGGAAAACCGAAGAAATGATGCCTTTGAATTGTGGTGTTGGCAAAGAATGTTGAATATACCATGGGCTGCTGAACACAAACAAATTTGTCTTGGGAGAAGTACAACCAGGGTACTCCTTAGAAGCAAGGATGGCAACGCTGTGTCTTACATACTTTGGACATGTTCTCAGGAGGGGTCAGTCCCCGGAGAGGGACGTGATGCTTGGTAAAGTATGGGGTCAGCAGAAAAGAGGAAGACCTTCGATGAGATGGACTGACACAGTGGGGGCAACACTGGGCTCAAGCATTAACTATGACTGTAAGGGTGGCTCAGGATTGGGCAGTGTTTCATTCTGTGGTAGATGAGGTCTCTGTGAGTCGGAACCTACTCCACAGCACCTAACAACAACTTTATACCTAACCACGTCGGGGTGCCACAACACTGAGAGGGGAACCTTGGACATGAATCATTGATTCTCAGTGTGTGGTCCCCAGATCAGTTGTCTAAACATCACTTGAGAAACTGTAACAAATGCAATTGTATCAGATTCTACCCCAGACCCACTAAGTCAGGAACTCTGGGGTACAGTCCAGTAATCTCACGTCCCCCAAAATTTGATGACCACTCATCTAGATTCTAGACCAGTTTAAAAAAATAATAATAATAAGTACAAAGTCACAGTGGCAGAGTTAAGGTTGGGAATAGGATATCTTTCTCCTAAGTGCACTTCAGTTAGACAGTCTAGAATTCTGTGTTACATTGTAAAATACTGTTTTAGTAATCACTCAAGTGTATGTCAGTTGAGTGACATAACTCAGCTGATTTGTTATTGTTTTCTTTTTTTTCATACTTAAAAATTTTTTGTTACTGAGAACATTCACAGGAAAACATACACCAATTCAACACTGATTACATTCTTTGAGTTGTGTAACCATTCTCACCCTCCTTTCTGAGTTGTTCCTCTCCTACTAACAAACTTACCACCCCCTAAGTTTACCATCTAATCATTAGAGTTACTGTTGCCAATTAATAGAACACAACACTCAAAGCAGACATTCTTTACTAAAAAAAAAAAAAAAAAAATTCTTTACTAGTTGAGCTAAATTATTGTTTGGTTTTAAAAAGAGTTTAGGGAATATTTTTGGTTGAAGGTTCAAAGATTATCTGAGAGCAACAGTTTCAGGGGTTTGTCCAGCCTCTGTGGCTCCAGAAAGTATGGGTTCCATGAAAATTTTATATTCTGTTCTACATTTCCCCCCTTTTGATCAGAATTCTTCTACAGAATCTTTGATCAAAGTGTTCAATAATGGTATCCAGTTCTTCTGGTCTCATGGCAAAGGAGGCAGTTGTTCTTGGGGGCAATTAGCCACACATTCTATATCCTTCTCCTATTCCTGATTCTCCTTCTTCCTCTGTTGCTCCAAGTGAATGCAGACAAATTGTTGTGCCTTGGATGGCTGCTTGCAAGCTTTTAAGACCCCAGGCACTATACAATGAACTAGAAGGTAGAAGAGATGTGCACATTATTAAGCCAATCAATGGGGATGTACCATGAAACCATGACCCTAAACCTCCAAACCAAGGAACCAAATCCCATGAGGTGTTTGGTTGTACATAAGCAGCTTTAGCAGCTACTCTTTTTTGTTATTGTTGCTTCTATTGTAAATATTTCTATAATACATCTTTTGCCAATTCAAATTTTTACAGTTATAATGTATCGATAGCAATTACATTAATCATCTGTGCAACCCTACCCTGATTCAATATCTTTTTATTCATACAATTAAACATTTCGAATGTCTACATACTTGATAAAATAAAATATAAAATGATTCCGTTGTACTCAATATACCTTTTCTTGCTCCAACACACACCGATATATAGACAATAACCACTACACTATGTTCAGCATTTTAAATATGTCCTTATTCTTAGAAAGAAACACTGAGCATAACTGAACAATATTTACACTTGAATTTATATTCTAGTCTTGCACATACTTGCTGAGACTTTATTCATTCTCAGTGTCCTTGTCCATGAGTGTAAGTATTAAGATTACCCTCATTTACAGATGAGGAAGCAGTGGTTTAAAGGCACTGCATAACTTATCCAAGGAGACACAGTTGAGAAGTGGTAATTCTGAGGTGGAAGTACTAGGAAGTCTGATATCAAGCTTTTAGCCACTATCTGTTACAATTCTAACAGAACCTGTTTCATAGGGCCAGTGTTAGAATTAAATATGCTAAATATGAACCCCTGGTGGCATAGTGGTTAAGAGCTACGGCTGCTAACCAAAAGGTCAGCAGTCTGCATCCACTAGGCGCTCCTTGGAAACCCTATGGGGCAGTTCTACTCTGTCCTTTAGGGTTGCTACGAGTGGCATTCAACTTGATTGCAATGGGTAATATGCAGAAAGATTTCAAATCTTGGTACATAGCATGTGCCCAATAAACGTTAACCACTAGTAGTATTGGTATTACCGTTATTCCTACCAGACCAGTACTGAGAAGGATCTCCAGAGTCTCTGCCAACAGGATGCCTTGATCCTCTACAACTACGCACGTCCCACCTGAAGTCGTCATGCTCCAGATCCTCATCTACTCTGTTCTCCAGACCACTACTACAGGCTCAGGGAATCTTTGTCCCACTGCAAAACAGGTAGAAAGGTCTAGAGCAGAGAGGCCACAAGCTCCTGGCCTCCAAAAGTGTACTCTGAACACATTCTTGCATTACAGTTTAGATGCACATCAATGGTTTTACAATGCAGGAATATCTAGGGTTAAGAGAAAGATTTCAGTGGAAAAGTTATAGTCACCCAACTTAGAAACGAACAGTGAAGTATTATTTAATTTTTTGTACTTTAGATAAAGGTTTACAGAAAAAACTAGTTTCTCATTAAACTATTAGTATACGTATTGTTTGTGGCATTGGTTAACAACCCCACGACATGTCAACACTTTTCCTTCTCGACTTTGGATTCCTTATTACCAGCTTCCCTGTCCCCTCCTGACTTGTAGTCCTTGCCCCTGGGCTGGTATGCCCCTTTAGTCTCACCATTTACTTTATGGGTCTGTCTAATCTTTGGCTGAAGGGTGAACCTCAGCAGTGACTTCCTTACTGAGTTAAAAGGGTCTCTGGGAGCCATACTCTCGGGGTTTCTCCAGTCTCTGTCAGGCCAGTAAGTCTGGTCTTCTTATATGAGTTAGAATTTTGTTCTACATTTGTCTCCAGCTCTGTCCAGGACCATCTTTTGTGATCCCATCAGAGCAGTCAGTGGTGGTAGGTGGGCACCATCTAGTTGTACTGGACTCAGTCCGGTGGAAGCCATGGAATATGTAGTTCATTAGTCCTTTGGACTAATCTTTTCCTAGTGTCTTTAGTTTTCTTCTTTCTCCCTTGCTCCTGAATGGGTGAGACCAGTGGAATATCTTACATGGCTGTTCACAGGCTTTTCAGACCCCAGGCACTATTGACCAAAGTAGAATGTAGAACATTTTCTTCATAAACTATGTTATGCCAATTGAGTTAGATGTTTCCCAAGACCATGGTCCCCACAGCCTTCAGTCCAGCAATTCGGTCCCTCAGGGAGTCTGAATGTGTCTATGGAGTTTCTATGGCCTTGCCTTAGACAAGCTGTGCTGGCTTCTCCAGCACCGTGTACTGTCTTACCCTTCACCAAAGTTACCACTTATCCATTATCTTTAGTGCTTTTCCGTGCCTACCCCTAACCTCCCTCGTAACCATCAAAGATTGTTTCTCTTCGTGTGTAAACTTTTTCATGAGTTTTTATAGTAGTGGTCTCATACAATATTTATCCTTTTGTAATTAACTTATTTCAGCATAATGCTCTCCAGGTCCATCCATGTTCTGAGATACTTTCTAGGTTAATCATTGTTCTTTATCACTGTGTAATGCTCCATTGTGTGTATGTACCATAGTTTAGCCATTCACCTATTGATGCACACCCAGATTGTTTCCATCTTTTTGCTATTGTGAACAATGTTGCAATGAACATGGGTGTGCATATTTCTATTCGTGTAATGGCTACTATTTCTCTAGGACATAGTCCTAGGAGTGGGATTGCTGGATCACATGGGATTTCTATTTCTAGCTTTCTAAAGATGCACCATATCATTTTCCAAAGTAGTTGCACCATTTTGCATTCCCACCAGCAGTGCATAAGAAATCCAATCTCCCTGCAGCCTCTCCAACATTTGTTCTTTTCTGTTTTTTTCATTTGTGCTAGTAATGCTGGGGTGAGATGGTATCTCATTATGGTTTTGATTTATATTTCTGTAATGGCTAGTGATCATGAGAATTTCCTCATGTGTGTTAGCCACTTGAATGTCTTCTTTGGTGAAGTGTCTATTCATTTCCTTTGGCCAGTTTTAATTGGATTATTTGTCTTTTTGCTATAGAGGTGTTGGATTTTCCTCTAGCTTTTAGAGATTAGACCTTTGTCAGATTTGTCACAGCCAAAACCCTTTTCCCAGTCTGTAGGTTCTCTTTTTACTCTTATGGTGAAGTCTTTTGATAAATAAAACTGTTTTAAGTTTTAGAAGATCCCAGTTACCTAGCTTACCTTCTGAGGTTTATGTGTTGTTAGTTATGGTTTGCATCCTGTTAATGTCATGTATTAGGGCCTCTGGTGTTGATCCTTTTTTTTTTCTTCTGTGATAGTTTTCTTCTTTATAGTTTTTGGTTTTATATTTAGGTCTTTAAGACATTTTGAATCAATTTTTGTGTATGGTGTGAAGTATGGGCCCTGTTTCATTTTTTTGCAGGTGGACATCCAGTTTTGCCAGCACTATTTGTTAAAAAGACTGTCTTTTCCCCCATTTGATGGACTTTGGGCCTTTGTCGGAGATCACGTGACCATAGGTGAATGGATTTACATCTGGGTTCTCAATTTTGTCCCACTGGTCAATGTATCTGTCATTGTACCAGCACGAAGCTGTTTTGACTACCTTAGCTGTATAGTAGGTTCTGAGGTCAGGTAGTGTGGCTACTCCTACTTTCCTCTTCTCCTTCAATAGTGCTTTACTTATCCATTGCTTCTTCCCTTTCCATATAAAGTTAATGATTAGTTTTTTCATCTCTTTAAAGAATGCTGATGGTATTTGGAACAGGATTGCACTGTATTTGTAGATTGCTTTGGGTAGAATTGACATTTTCAGAATGTCGTCTAACTATCCATGAGCATGGTATGTTTTTCCATTTACGTGGATCTCTTTTGGTTTCTTGCAGTAGTGTTTTGTGGTTTTCTTTGTATAGGCTGTTTACATCCCTGTTACATTTATTCCTAAGTATTTTATTTTGGGGGGGAATTATTCCTAAGTATTTTAGATTTATTCCTAAGTATTTTATTTTGGGGAGAGAAGGCTATTATAAATGGTATTGTTTCCTGATTTCCTTTTTGTCTTTCTTCTTATTGATGTATAGGAATCTGATTTTTGTATGTTTATCTCTCATTCTGCTTCTCTGCTGAATATATTAGTTCCAGCAGTTTTCTCATGGAGTCTTTTGGGTTTTCTGTGTATAGTATCATATCATTTGCAAATATGAACAGTTTTACTTCTTCATTACCAATTTGGATGCCCGTTATTTCTTTTTCTTGCCTTATTGCTCTAGCTAGGACTTCCAGCACAATGTTAAATAGGAGTGGTGATATAGGGCATCCTTGTCTTGTTCCTCTTCTCAGGAGGAGTGGTTTCAGCCTCTCTCCATTAAGAATGATGTTGCCTGATGGTTTTGTATAGATACCCTTTATTATGTTAAGGAATTTCCATTCTATGCTTATTTTATTGACAGTTTTTATCAGGAATGGATGGTGGACTTTGTCAAATGCCTTTTCTGCATCTATTGAGATGATCATGTAATTTTTTTCTTCTTTTTTATTTATGTGGTGGATTACATTGATTGATTTTCTAATGATGAACCATCTTTGCATACCTCGTACAAATCCCACTTGGTCATGGTGTATTATTTTTTTTGATATGATGTTGAATTCTATTGGCTAGAATTTTGTTGAGAATTTTTGCATCTATATTATGAGAGAAATTGGTCTGTAATTTTCTTTCTTTTTTTTTGTGGTGTCTTTGCCTGGTTTTGATATCACGGTTATGCTGGCTTCATAGAATGAATTCAGAAGTATTGTTTCCTTTTCTATGTTCTGAAATAGTTTGATTAGTACTGATGTAAAGCTCTTCTCTGAATGTTGAATTCTCCAGTGAAGCCATCTGAGCCCAAACTCTGTTGGGAGTTTTGTTGTTGTTGTTGTTATCTTTCAATCTCTCCTCTTGTTATGTGTGTGTCCTGGATTTTCAACATCATTTTGTGTTAGTTTGGGTTGGTAGTGTGTTTCTAGAAATTTGCCCATTTCTTCTAAAAAAAAAAAAATTTGTTGGAGTATTGTTTTTCATGGTACTCTGTTATGATCCTTTCTATTTCAGCTGTGTCTGTTGTAATGTTGTAAACCTCTCCTGTTTTTCTTTTGTCAATTTGGCAAGTGGTTTGCCAATTTTGTTGAGTCTTCAAAGAACCAACTTTTGGTTTTGTTAACTCATTCTATTGTTTTTCTATTCTCTATTTCTGATTTTCATTATATCCTTTCTTCTGGTGGCTGTGGGCTTCTTTTGCTGTTCCGTTTCTATTTGTTTGAGTTGTGTAGCTAATGTTTTTTGTCCCTTTTTTTTTTGATGTGTCTATCTGTTGCTATAAATTGACCTCTTATTACTGCCTTTGCTATGTCCCAAAGGTTTTGGTATGATGTGCTTTCAATTTTTTTAATTCTAGGAATTTTTTATTCCACCTTTGATTTCTTCTATTAACTAGTGGTTTTTCAGTAATGTGTTATTCAGTTTCCACATAATTGATTTTTTTCCTTGTTCTTCTGTTGTTAATTTCTGCTTTGTTAGTATTATCAGAGAAGATGCTTTATCTCAGTGTTTTGGATTTTGTTGTGAGTTGCTTTGTGCCCTAAGATGTGGTCTTTTCTGGAGAACATTCCATGTGCATTGGAAAAGTGTACTCTGTAGCTGTTGGGTAGAGTGTTCTATATATATCTATGAAGTCAAGATGGCTGATTGTGGCCTTTAGACATTCTGTATCTTTGTTGAGTGTCTTTCTAGATACTCTGTCCTTTACTGAGAGCGGTGCGTTGAAGTCTCCTACTATTATTGTGGAATTGTCAATTTCTCTTTTCAGTGCTGTTAGAGTTTGTTTCACGTATTTTGCAGCCCTGTCATTACTTGTGTAGATATTTATTACAGTTATGTCTTCACGATGGATCATCCCTTTAATCATTATATAATGCCCTTCTTTGTGTTTTATGGTGGATTTTGTTTTAAAGCCCATTTTATCTGAGATTAGTTTTGCCACTCCTGGTCTTTTTTGGTAGCTGTTTGATGTATTTTTTTCACTCTTTGATTTTTATTAAATTTGTCTTTGTTTCTAAGGTGTGTATCTTTCAGGCAGCATATTGATGGATCCTGTTTTTTTATCCATTCTGTCATTCTCTGTCTCTTTATGGGCATTTAAACCATTTACACTCAGTGTAATTATTGATAGATGTGAATTAATTGCTGTCATTTTGTAATTTTTTTTTTTTTTTTGTGGTGCTGACATTTTCTTTGTTCCTCTCACTCTCCTGTGCTGAATGCCTTTTGTTTGTGGATTTTTCTTTCGTTTTTGTAGATTTTGTGTTTACTGAGACTTTCTGCTTTTCTTCTTTATTTTGATGAGTAGGTTTGTTAACTTTCTTTGTGGCTACCTTGAAATTTACCCTTATATTCCTAGGTTTGAACCAGTCTTTTTTACTTGGTATCCCCTTGCCTTCTCCATTAGAAAGTTCTATACCTATACAATTTATTCCCTCTTTTATTGTTCTGACATTCTTGTCATTTACAGATTAACCTCTCTGGTTCCCTGTTGTAAATCTTTTAGTTTTTGATTAATCCTTGACATTTAATTTTCTAGGTTGGTATCTGGTTGGTGTGGTCTTGCGTGCTACATTCAGGATGTCACCTGATGTTGTTTGTTCTCAAACCAAAGGACTCCCTTTAATAATTCTTGTAAGTTTGGTTTGGTTTTTACATATTTCCTTAGCTTCTATTTATCTGGAAATGTCCTAATTTCGCATCATATTTGAGCGAGAGCTTTGTAGGATACATTATTCTTGGTTGGTAATTTTTTGTTTTTCTTTCAAGGTTTTATATATGTCATCCCATTGCCTTCTTGCCTGCATGGTTTCTGCTGGGTAATCAGAGATCAGAGGTTAGTCTTATTGTTTCCCCTCTGTATGTGACTTTTCATTTTTCAGGAGCTGCTCTCCTGATTCTTTGTCTTTGGTTTTAGCAAGTGTGATTATGATATGCCTTGGTGATTTTTCTTTTGCAGTCTATCCTACATGGGGTTCATTGAGCTTCTTCAATAGTCAGCTTTTCATCTTTCACGGTATTAGGAAAGTTTTCTGCCAGCATTTCTTCAATGATCCTCCCTTTGTTTCCATTTTCTCCACCTGTTCTGAACTCTGATCACTTGCAAATTTTTGCTTTTGACTGTATCTCACATCATTCTCAGGGTTTCTTCATTTTTCTTCATTCTTTTTTCTGATTTTTCCTCTGAGTTGCATCCAAGTGTTTGTCTTCAACTTTGCTGATCCTGTCTTCCATTGCTTCAAACCTGCTCCCCACACCTTCTATGACACTGTCCATTTCTGAAATTTTGTTGTTTATCTTTTGGATTTCTAATTGCTGTTTTTGTGTGATTTCTAGTTGTGAATTTATTTTGACATTTAGTTCCTGTTTTATTTTCCTGAATTCTTGCATTGTTTTGTCTGTCTTTACCATAATTTTTTCAATTTTTTCCTCATTTTTGTCTGCCTTTCCCTTAAACTCTTGCATAACATGTGTTGCTCAGGAATGCAATGTTCAGTGCACAGTGCTGATAGGCAGGAGGGAGGTGGTAGATTGTGATGTATGGAGCTAAGTGGGTGTGGGAAAGTAGAAAGAAACAGAAGCCAAAAAAAAAAAAATGTGCTGAGGGAGCTTACTGCTGGAGTGCCACAGACCCTGGAAAGTCATGTGCCAGAGGCTATTAGCCAAGTGGTGAGGTATAGCCCATTAAGAAGGGACAGATATGGTACATGCAGCTAGATGGACAGGAGAAAGGAAAGGAAGGAAGGGTGTGAGAGATAAGAAACTAGATTTTAAAAAAGGAGAGAAAAAAGTACATTGGCTAGCTGATCAGGAGAAAGGAATGGAAGGATGTTCAGAGAAATAGGAAACCAATAAAAGAAGAAGAAAGAAAAGAAAAATGCCCTAAGGGAACCCACTGGAAGTGGGTCCCCAGCCAAGTGGCACCACACAGTGCATCAAGAAGGAGAGGAGATGGCACATGGCACCAGGTGGTCAGACGGGGAAGGAGGGGAGGTAGACGGGAACAAGAAATCTAGAAAAGAAAAAAAGAGAGACAAAAAAAAAGAAAGATGCCCAACAGAGCCCACTTGTGTGGTGGCACAGACTGGTGAAGTGACTTCCCTGCTGCTTGGCACTGCACAGCCTGTCTGGAAGAAGTAGAGATGGCACATGTCACCAGGTGTTCAGGATAGAGGAAAGGAAGGATGGCAGAGAGAGACAAGAAATTGAGCAAGGAAAAAAAATCCCCATGGGAGCCAACTGGTGTGGTGGCATGAACTGGGGAAGTGGCTCCCCAGTGTCACAGCACTGCACTGCCCATCTAGAAGGAGCAGAGGTGGCATGTGCCACCAAGTGTTCAGGAGAAAAGAAGGGGAAAATGGTAGAGAGAGACAAGAAACTGAGAAATGAAGGGGAAAAAAGAGAAAAATAGTAATAAAAATAAATAAATAAATAAGAAATGCCCCCAGGGATCCCACCGACATAGCAGCACAGATCAGGAAATTGGCTCCAGACTAGGCACTGCATAGCCTGTCTGGAAGGGGCAGAAATGGCACACAGGGCCAGGTATTCAGGAGACAGGAAAAGAAGGGAAATAGATTCAAGAAACTGAGAAATGAAGAAAAACGAAAAGAAAAAAAATTCCCCCAGGTATCTCACCAGCATGGCCAAGTAGTGCTTCACAGCCTGTCAAGAAGAAGAAGTGTTTGGGAGAAAGGAAGTGAGGGAGGCAAGAGAGAGAGAGAGAGAAGAAACCAAAAGAAGCCAAAAAGAGCAACAACAAAAATGGCACTGAAGGAGCTGGCTGGTGTGGGTGCGGTGAATCTAAACAGCAAGGAGCCAGCGCCTCCCCAGCTGAGAGACCATGGCCCACCAGGAAGTGGTGGAGGCTGAGCAGGGGGAAGAAAGGCAGAGGGTGGGAAAGTGTGTATCACTGGTTACTGGGTGCTCTGCCTCCTGCTGGGGGCTCCATGAAGCTGCCTTTCCATGCTCTCTGTCCGCCGATCTTGGGGGCTGAGAAGTCCAAGATGTCGAATCTGTTCCACATTAGTGATGGGGACCTCCACTCTATACCCCTCCTCACTCTGTTCTCTGACAGTTTCTGTTTCCATTCGGTGCTTGGGTGAGTTCTTTATCTTTTCATTTGATGCTTAGGGTTCCAGGATTGACATCTGTCTCTGTTTTACTTAGTTTTTCTGGTCTTTGCTGTGGAGGGACCATGTGGTGCTTCCGTCTATAGTGCCATGTTGGCTCTGCCCCCCCCAATATTATTCAATTTTTATAATTAAGTCTCAGTAATAAATTATTAGCTATGATTCTGCCATTAGTGAGGGATTACATTATGTGCCCTGGATGTCACAAATGGCTAAGTGCTCAGCTACTAACCAAAGGTTGGAGGTTCAAGCCCACCTATGGGTGCCTCAGAAGACAAATCTGGCAATCCACTTCTGAAAAGTCAAACTTCAAAAACCCTGTGGAGCACAGTCCTACTGTGACACACATTCCACCATAAGTCAGAGTCAGCTACATAGCACCTGTTTTTCTTTTTTTGTCTGTTTACTGTGATACGCTATTTTATTTACCTTTCTAACTGCCCTGTTAGATCGCTAGCATTATTCTCAGATTAAGATGAGTATTTAATCTAAGTATTAGATTAAACAGTTTGTACAAACTATTAATATGAGGGTCAAGATTTGGGTCTATGAGACACCAAATCTTATGCTTCTCATCTCCTTCCCTGAAATGACTAGGTGGTCTAACACAATTCTCAGGAAAGGCATTGTGAGAGTGTACCACCAAGCTATCATTTTTCTCAAATGCTGTCAGGCGTGATATTCCACAAAACAGAACATTTCATTCTCCTTTGGTAATTTACTGTAAAAACAATCACATTTGAGTCTGAAATATGATCTCTTTATTATTCAGATGATCGGTAATTAATTTTTAGATAAAAATTTTACCTTATGCACAAATTTTTCAAGCAGAAAATAATATAAGTTTTCTTGTGTTTTGGTGTTTTTATTTCCTCTGCAACTTTGTTGACAGGTTATCTCCAGGAAGATAAATCAAATCAAATACAATAGAGGTCGATTCTGGAAGAAACCACATCAATTATTTAATTCTGCTTCTTCATTGTTTCTGTTGTCAGGTATCTGGTAGTAGAGGAGAAAAATATTTCCAGCTGTTTCAGACAATAAGCCTTATAAATTCATGGCTGCAAATTAGAAGGGTTATTAAAAATAAGAAATCTTTAATGTGGCTATTATTCCAAGAATAGCTCAGAAGTGTTTATTTTAAAATATTTAGACAGTTTCAAGTATGCATTTGATTGGTAAATTAAAGTTAATGATTGCAAGGATAAACCTTATTTAAAAAAACCCACTGCCTTCAAGTAGATTCCAACTCACTATGACCCTAGAGGACAGAGTAGGCTGCCCCATAGGGTTTCCAAGCCTGTAATATTTACAGAAGCAGACTGCCACATCTTTCTTTGGCTGAGAGGCTGGTGAGTTTGAACTGCTGACCTTTCAGTTAGCAGCTGAGCACTGAACCGCTGTGCCACCAGGTCTACTTAAACCTTATAAAAACCCAGTGCCATCGAGTCTTATAACACTATTTTAATATGATTCTTTAAACCCATATCAATTCTGCTATGGAAGATAAGGACCTAGTTCAGTGACGTCATCTCTTCTCATCTTACTCTACCTCCTCCCTCGAATGTTGGTAATTATTTCAGTATTAGGTTGAACTCCCTGGGTAGTGAGAACAGTTAATGGGATTGGCTGCTAACTGAAAGGCTGAAGGTTCTTGTCCACCCAGAGGTACCTCAGAAGAAAAACTTGGTGATCTACTTCCAAAAAATCAGCCACTGAAATCCCTGTGGAGCACAGTTCTACTCTAGCATACATGCAGTCACCATGAGTTGGAGACGACTGAACAGCAACTGCTATTGCATTGTATATTTTGGAATATTTTATTTAAATAACATTAATATATTTATAGTTCACATCTCATTTTACCTTTCCTTCCCAATTCAATTTTCCAGTTTATAACATTTCCATAATGTTCAGTCACCAAAGTTTAGCCTTCCATTTTCTGCCTAAAGTTTGATTCTAAAGTTGAAAACCAGTAGATTATTTGCATTATAATAAGCATATGAATAACATTAATTGCAAAGCCAAGTACTAGACCTGGAATCTATTTCCTTCTCTACAGATCCACTGACATTCCTAATGGACTCTGCCAGTCAATTAATTAATTCCATTCCAATCTGAAATTCAACACAGACACACATATTAGGAAATAACTCAAAAGAAAAAATATTATACCCATGACTTAAGGTGATGCATAGTAAATACTTTAGAAATCATACACAGAATAAAAAAAGAAACAGTTAAAATTTTGCTTAATTGTGTAAGATGACATTTACAGAGGATAATAAGCAACTATCAATCTAACCAAGAATATTCAAGAAAACTTTTTTTAAATAATTTTTATTGTGCTTTAAGTGAAATTTTACAAATCAAGTCAGTCTCTCACACAAAAACCCATATACACCTTGATAAAAAAAAAAAAAAACACCTTGATACACACTCCCAATTACTCTCCCCCTAATGAGACAGCCTGCTCTCTCCCTCCACTCTCTCTTCTCCAGTTCTTTTCGCCAGCTTCTAACCCCCTCCACCCTCTCATCTCCCCTCCAGGCAGGAGATGCCAACACAGGCTCAAGTGTCCACCTGCTCCAAGAAGCTCACTCCTCACCAGCATCCCTCTCCAACACATTGTCCAGCCCAATCCATGTCTGAAGTGTTGGCTTCGGGAATGGTTCCTGTCCTGGGCCAACAGAAGGTCTGAGGGCCATGACCACTGGGGTCCTTCTAGTCTCAGTCAGACCATGAAGTTTAGTCTTATGAGAATTTGGGGTCTGCATCCCACTGCTCTCCTGCTCCCTCAGAGGTTCACTGTTGTGTTTCCTGTCACGGGAGTCATCGGTTGTAGTCAGGCACCGTCTAGTTCTTTTGGTCTCAGGATGATGTAGTCACTGCTTCATGTGGCCCTTTCTGTCTCTTGGGCTCGTAATTATCTTGTGTCCTTGGTGTTCTTCATTCTCCTTTGATCCAGGTGGGTTGAGACCAAGTGACGCATCTTAGATGGCTGCTTCCTAGTGTTTAAGACCCCAGATGCCACTCTTCAAAGTGGGATGCAGAATGTTTTCTTAATAGATTTTATTATGCCGATTGACTTAGATGTCCCCTGAAACCATGGTCCCCATATCCCTGCCCCTGCTACGCTGGCCTTTGAAGCATTCAGTTTATCCAGGAAACTTCTTTGCTTTTGGTTTAGTCCAATTGTGCTGACCTCCCCTGTACTGTGTGCTGTCTTTCCCTTTGCCTAAAGTAGTTCTTGTCTACTATCTAATTAGCGCATACCCCTCTCCAACCCTCCCTCCCTCCCCCCTCTCGTAATCACAAAAGAATGTTTTCTTCTCAGTTTAAACTACTTCTCAAATTCTTATAATAGTGGTCTTACATAATATTTGTCCTTTTGCAACTGACTAGTTTCACTCAGCATAATGCCTTCCAGGTTCCTCCATGTTATGAAATGTTTCACAGATTCCTCACTGTTCTTTATCGTTGCATAGTATTTCATTGTGTGAATATACCATAATTTATTTATCCATTCATCTCTTGATGGGCACCTTGGCTGCTTCCATGGTTTTCCTATTGTAAACAGTGCTGCAGTAAACATGGGTGTGCATATATCTGTTCTTGTAAAGGCTCTTATTTCTCTAGCATATATTTCAAAGAGTGGGATTGCTGGATCATATCATAGTTCTATTTCTAGATTTTTAAGGAAGTGCCAAATCGATTTCCAAAGAGGTTGTACCATTTGACATTCCCAATAGCGGTGTAAAAGTGTTCCAATCTCTCCACAGCCTCTCCAACATTTATTATTTTCTGTTTTTTGATTAATGCCAGCCTTGTTGGAGTGAGATGAAATCTCATTGTACTTTTGATCTGCATTTCTCTAATGGCTAATGATCGTGAACATTTCCTCATATATCTGTTAGCTACCTGAATGTCTTCTTTAGTGAAGTGTCTATTCATATCTTTTGCCCATTTTTTAATTGGGTTATTTGTCTTTTTGCAGTTGAGTTTTTGCAGTAGCATGCAGATTTTAGAGATCAGGTGCTAATCAGAAATGTCATAGCTAAAACTTTTTCCTAGTCTGTAGGTAGTCTTTTTATACTCTTTTGGTGAAGTCTTTGGATGAGCATAAGTGTTTGATTTTTAGGACCTCCAAGTTATCTAGTTTTTCTTCTACATTCTTTACAATGTTTTCTATACTGTTTATGCCATGTATTAGGGCTCCTAACACTGTCTCTATTTTTTCTTCCATGGTCTTTATCGTTTTAGATTTTATATTTAGGTTTTTGATTCATTTTGAGTTAGTTTTTGTGCATGGAGTGAGGTATGGGTCTTGTTTCATTTTTATGCAGATGGATATCCAGTTATGCCAGCACCATTTGTTAAAAAGACTGTCTTTTCCCCGTTTAACTGTTTTGGGGCCGTTGTCAAATATCAGCTGCTCATATGTGGATGGATTTATGTCTGGATTCTCAATTCTGTTCCATTGGTCCATGTATCTGTTGTTGTACCAGTACCAGGCTGTTTTGACTACTGTAGCAGTATAAAAAAAAGGTCCTAAAATCAGGCAAAGTAAGGCCTCCTACTTTGTTCTTTTTTTTCAGGAATGCCTTATTTATCTGGGGCCTCTTTCTCTTCCATATGAAATTGGTGATTTGTTTCTCCATTTCATTAAAGAATGTCATTGGGATTTGGATCGGAATTGCATTAAATGTATAGATCGCTTTTGGTAGAATAGACATTTTTATAGTGTTAAGTCTTCCTATCCATGAGCAAGGTATGTTCTTCCACTTACCTAAGTCTCCTTTGGTTTCTTGCAGAAGTGTACTGTAGTTTTCTTTGCATAAGTATTTTACATCTCTGGTAAGATTTATTCCTAAGTATTTTTTTTGGCGGGGGGGACTACTGTAAATGGCAATGTTTTGGTGATTTCCTCTTCGATGTTCTTTTTGTTGGTGTAGAGGAATCCAACTGATTTTTGTATGTTTCTCTTGTATCCCGATACTCTGCTGAACTCTTCTATTAGTTTCAGTAGTTTTCTGGAGGATTCCTTAGGGTTTTCTCTGTATAAGATCATGTCATCTGCAAACAGAGATACTTTTACTTCTTCCTTGCCAATCTGGATGCCCTTTATTTCTTTATCTAGCCTAACTGCTCTGCCTAGGACTTCCAGCACAATGTTGAATAAGGGTGGTGATAATGGACATCCTTGTCTGGTTCCCGATCTCAATGGGAATGTTTTCAGGCTCTCTCCATTTAGGGTGATGTTGGCTGTTGGCTTTGAATAGTTGCCATTTATTACGTTGAGAAATTTTCCTTCTATTCCTATTTTGCTGAGACTTTTTTGTCATGAATGAGTGTTGAACTTTGTCAAATGCCTTTTCTGCATCAATTCATAAAATCTTGTGATTCTTGCCTTTTGTTTTATTTATGTGGTGGATTACATTAATTGTTTTTCTAATGTTGAGCCATCCCTGCATACCTGGTATGAATCCCACTTGGTCATGGTCAATTACTTTTTCGATATGTTGTTGAATTCTATTGGCTAGAATTTTGTTGAGGATTTTTGCATCTACATTCATGAGGGATAAAATAATAATAATAATTTTTTTTTTTTTTTACCTGCTTTTGGTATCAGGGATATGGTGGCTTCATAGAATGAGTTTGGTAGTATTCCATCCTTTTCTATGCTCTGAAATACCTTTAGTAGTAGTGGTGTTAACTCTTCTCGGAAAGTTTGGTAGAACTCTGCAGTGAAGCCATCCAGACCAGGGCTTTTTTTTTGTTGGGAGTTTTTTGATTACCTTTGCAATTTCTTATTTTGTTATGGGTTTATTTAGTTGTTCTACCTCTGTTTGTGTTAGTTTAGGTAGGTAGTGTGTTTCTAGGAATTCATCCATTTCTTCTAGGTTTTCAAATTTGTTAGAGTACAATTTTGTGTAATAATCTGATATGATTCTTTTAATGTCAGTTGGGTCTGTTGTAATATCGCCCTTCTCATTTCTCATTCGGATTATTTGCTCCCTCTCCTGTTTTTCTTTGGTCAGTTTGGCCAATGGTTTATCAATTTTGTTGATTTTTTCAAAAAACAAGCTTTTGGTCTTGTTAATTCTTTCAATTGTTTTTCTGTTTTCTATTTCATGTAGTTCAGCTCTAATTTTTATTATTTGTTTTCTTCTGGTGCTTGTGGGTCTCTTGTGTTGCTCTCGTACTATTTCTTCAAGTTGTAGGGATAGTTCTTTGATTTTGGCCCTTTCTTCTTTTTGGATGTGTGCATTTATTGAAATAAATTGGCCTCTGAGCACCTGTTTTGCTGTGTCCCAAAGGTTCTGATAGGAAGTGTTTTCATTCTCATTGGATTCTATGAATGTCTTTATTCCATCCTCAATGTTTTCTATAATCCAGTATTTTTTGAGCAGGGTATGGCTCAGTTTCCAAGTGTTTGATTTCTTTTCCCTGTTTTTCCTGTTATCGATTTCCACTTTTATGGCCTTATGATCAGAGAAGATGCTTTGTAATATTTCACTGTTTTGGATTCTACTAGGCTTGCTTTATGACCTAATATGCGGTCTATCCTAGAGAATGTTCCATGTGCACTAGAAAAGAAAGTATACTTGGTTGCTGTTGGGTGGAGTGTTCTGTATATGTCTAAGAGGTCAAGTTGGTTGACTGTGGCATTTAGATCTTCTGTGTCTTTATTGAGCTTCTTTCTGGATGTCCTGTCCTTCACCGAAAGTGGTGTGTTGAAGTCTCCTACTATTATTGTGGAGCTGTCTGTCTCACTTTTCAATGCTGATAGTTTGTTTTATGTATCTTGCAGCCCTGTCATTGGGTGCATAAATATTTAATATGGCTGTATCTTCTTGGTGTATTGTCGCTTTAATCATTACATAGTGTCCTTCCTTATCCTTTCTGATGGATTTAACTTTAAAGTCTATTTTGTCAGAAATTAGTGTTGTCACTCCTGCTCTTTTTTGATTGTTGTTTGCTTGATATATTTTTTTCCATCCTTTGAGTTTTAGTTTGCTTGTGTCCGTAAGCGTAAGGTGTGTCTCTTGTAGGCAGCATATAGACAGATCTTGTTTTTTAATCCATTCTGCAACTATCTGTCCCTTTATTGGTGCATTTAGTCCATTTACATTCAGGGTAATTATGCATAAGTATGATTATAGTGCTATCATTTTGATGTCTTTTTTGTGTTGACAGCTTCTTTTTCCCACTTGATTTTACGTGCTGAGTAGCTTTTCTTTTTATATTGTCCTTTCCTCATATATTTGTTGTTGTGGATTTTGTTTCTGCTGAGTCTGTATTTTTTCCTTGTATTTTATTTTGATGAGTAGGATAGTTTGTCACCTTTGTGGTTTCCTTATTATTTACCCTTGTTTTTCTAAATTTATAACTAACTGTTAATTCTTTGTATTGCCGTACCTTCCCCTCCATATGGAAGGTGTATAATTACATTTCTTAGTCCCTCTTTATTATTTTAATGTTGTCTTCTTTTATATAATAACATTGCCGTCATCCTGTGTTGGGCTTTTTTTTTTTTAATCTTGCTTTTTTTTTTTGGATTTCCCTGTCTGGGATGACTTCTGGTTGCTCTGCCCAGTGTTCTAGTCTTGGGTTGATACCTGATATTATTGATTTTCTAACCAAAGAACTCCCTTTAGTATTTCTTGTAGTTTTGGTTTGGTTTTTATGAATTCCCTCAACTTGTGTTTATCTGGAAATGTCTTAATTTCACTGTCATATTTAAGAGACAGTTTTAATGGCTATATGATTCTTGGCAGGCAATTTTTTTTCCTTTAATTTTTTAAATATGTCATCCCGTTGCCTTCTTGCCTGCATGGTTTCTGCAGAGTAGTCCAAGCTTATTCTTATTGGCTCTCCCTTGTAGGTGACTTTTCTTTTATCCCTCGCTGCTCTTATTATTGTCTCCTTATCTTTGGTTTTGGCAAGTTTGATTATAATATGTCGTGGTGACATTCTTTTAAGATCTACCTTATGTGGAGTTCGATGAGCACCTTGGATAGGTATCTTCTCATCTTTCACAATATCAGGGAAGTCATCTGCCAACAAATCCTCAACAATTTTCTCTGTGTTTTCTGTTATCCCTCCCTGTTCTGGTACTCCAATCACTCGTAGCTTATTTCTCTTGATGAAGTCCCACATGATTCTTAAGTTTTCTTCATTTTTTAATTCTTTTATCCAATTTTTCTTCCAATATGTTAGTGCAAAGTGATTTATCTTCGAGTTCAGAAATTCTAGCTTCTACTTGCTCAATTCTGCTCCTCTTTCTATTGAGCTAATTCTGTAATGTTATTGTTAATCTGAATTTCTGATTGCTGTCTATCTATGGATTTTTCCAGCTTATTAAACTCTTCATTATGTTCCTGAATAATCTTTCTGAGTTCTTCAGTTGTTTATCTAAGTGTTCCTTGGCTTGTTCTGTGTATTGCCTCATTTTCTTCCTGATGTCTTGAAGGGTTCTGTATATTAAACTTTTGTATTCTGCATCTGGTAATTCCAGGAATGCACTTTCATCTAAAAGGCCCCTGGATTCTTTATTTTGAGAGTCTGTTGAGGTGTTATGGCCCTTTTCTTTATGTGACTTGATATTGACTGTTGTCTCTGAGCCTTCTATAAGTTATTGCATTAGTTTATGCTTGCCTACTGTGTCGCAGCTGCTTGGTCTGTTGTTTTGGTATACCCCTATGGGTTGCTTGAGTGAGCTAACTTGATTATTTTCACCTTTGGAGCTCTGGTGTCCTGTCCCCAGCTGACTAGAGCTGTTACCAGGTGTATCAGTCTAGGAGTCCATTCAGTTTTCTTGTATGAATTCAGCTCAGGTTTCCAGGTAGCTGATATCCAGTGTGTGGTACAGGCTCTGTCCTACAGTCTTACAGGGGTAGGGGTGATTGGCTTATATACTCGTATCTGATTGCAGTAGGCGGTCACACTCTGAACAAGGCAGGGGCTGAGAACCGACCCCTAAGTGTCTCTGAGGAAACGCCTCTCTGTTCCCTAGAGCATGCTGGTGGGTGGGCTCTGCAGAGGGACCATGGGCACCCAAAGTTTTTGTTGTAAGGATGGGAGGTACCAGTTATCCCTGGGCTCCTGTCGCGGGTGGCTGGGCGACCCAAGTGGTGCCACCAGTCCTTAGGTCCCTGTTGTGGTTAGGTGAGGACCTTGTTTAGTAGGCAAAGCAATGTCAAATGTCAAACACCCACCTCTCCACCGCACCACTGAAATTGTTGGAGTTTGCCAACAAGGGCCTGTTCTCCTGAAATAGGCCCACACAGGTCCATGCAGAAGGGAAAGGTCCTCAAGGTCCGTGGACAGTTTATGCCTGGACAGGAGCTGCTTCTGTCCTGAGCTCCCCCAGTTAATGGAGCTAGCAAATTATCTTTTCCCCCCAGTTGCATTTTTTTTCCTTGCCCAAGGCCAGGAGGACATCTCCAGGTGCTCACCAGGGTCTATCGCAGGCCTAGGGATTCAGCCGCTGAAGCTGGCTTGGGGGTGGGGGGTGCACGGTAAAATATACCCAAGTACTTAGCTTTTGCCGAGAGCGCCCTTCTCCTCAGGTTCCGGAGGTGTGAGTGGGCCGTGTGGCTGCTGCTTCTCCCTGAGGAGCCTGCGGCCCAGTGCTAGGACCAGCCCACCGCTGCCACTGCTGCCACAGCCACTCTGGGAATGGTGTCTGAGGGCTCACCACGATTCAGGTCCGGCGACTCCTCTCCACTTCTAAACGGTCTCTTCCTTCCCCTGCCCCTCAGTTCGTTGTCTATGCTTGCCTTTGATGCTCAGGGCTCTCAGCTTGTCACAAATATACTCGTTTCACTTGTTTTTTCGGGTCTTTGTTGTAAAGAGTGCTCGACGGAAGTATCTGTCTATTCCACCATCTTGGTCCGCCTCTCAAGAAAACATTTTTTATTATGCCAAACCTCTATATCAGCAGAATAAAACATCCTGGGGGAATCAAAAAGGAGAAACCATGATGGATAAGCCTATCTACTTGTAGAACACTGTAACTAGACTCAAGTGATGAAGGCAATAATCTGCTTTTCTTTGCTATGAGAATTTGGGTAGACCACTTGTTTCTTTGTGTCTTTTTTTCTTTAAAAAAATAAGTAAAAAGAAAGGTAATATAAAGACAAAGTATATATATTGGACTTCTTCAAACCAAAAAACATTTGCTCTGCAAAAGGGCTTGCCTGCTAAGAGGATGAGATGGCATGCCACAGACTTGAGGAAAAGATTGCAGATCACATATCTGACACGTGGCTAATATCTGGATTATATAAAGAACACTCAAAATTCAACCATAAAAATATAACTAGAAAATGAGCAAAAGACATGAAGACACATTTCAACCAAGAAGTTATACAGATGTCAAGTAATCACATAAAAAGATGTTCAACATCATTAGCCATTAAAAAAATCCACTGCCATAGAGTCTATTCCATCTCATAGTGACCCATAGCCTTTAGGCGAACGCAAATTAAAACCACAATGACATATGGCTACACTCCTAGCAGAATGGCTAAAACAAAAAACAGTGACAAGATCAAATGCTGGTGAGGATGCATAGAAACTAGGTAATGCATGTATTCCTGCAAGGAATGGAAAATGGTGCAGCCATCCTGAAGGACTGTTTAAAACTAAATTATGACTCAACAGTTACACTGCTGGGTATTTATCCCAGATAAATAAAGATTTATGTTCATACGAAAACATGTACACAAATGTTTTTAGCAATCTTATTGGTAATAGAAAACAACTGGAAACAATCCAGGTGTCTTTCAATGGGCGATTGGCTAAACAAACTGTGGTTCATCATAGCATGGAACACAACTCAGCAATAAAAAGCAATGGACGCCTGATACACACAACAACCTGGGTGAACATTAGGGGCATTATTCTGAGTGAAAAAGTCAATCTCAAATTGTCACATACCACATTATTTCATTTATATTATTTCTCAAAATGATAATACCATAGAGATGGAAAGAGTCGAAAACGACTTGATGGCAATGGATTTGGTTTTTGGTTTTTTATAGAGATGGCAAATAAATTAATGTTTGAAAGGAGCTCAGGAGGAGTCCTGGTGGCAGAGTGGTTAAAGCACGCCACTGCTAACTGAAAGGTCAGTTGTTCAAATCCGCCAGCTCCTCCATGGGAGAAAGATGTGCTTCTGTAAAGATTTACAGCCTTGGAAATCCTATGGGACAGCTCTACTCTGTCCTCTAGGGGTGCTATGAGTCAGAATCGACTCAATGGCAGTGGGTTTGGTGTTTTTCGTTTTAGGAGTTCAGGATGGTGCCTAGCAAACAGAAAGATAGACAGACAGATAGACAGACAGATAGACAGACAGACGGACAAGTAAAAATATATTCAAGAGGCAGACCTTAGGATAATCATGTTCAAAATATACTTGAAAGGGAAAAGGAGAAAATTTTGGTTATTTAGGAAACTGGGCATTGATAAACACAGGTAAGAAACGAAAACGAAAGAATGAGGACACTGCATTCTCCTAAATATTGTACAAATGGACTTAAATTAAAAAAAAAGGACTTAAATACAATCCTTTAAAAAAAGTTAATATTTTAACCAGTGCTAAAAAGCCTTTAAAAGCTTAGAAGCATGTTGAGATACCTATTAAGACCAAAAAACAACCGAGAAAATGACTCAGATTTCAAACTTGCACTATAGCATAAGGGTTAAGAGATCAGTCTCTGGAATTTGTTAGATCTGAGTTTAATTCAGGACTGTGCCACATTCTAATTATGTGATCTGGGAAAGGTATCTACCACTCTAAGCCATAGTTTCTGCGTCTGTAAAATAGGGATGATAGGAGTTATTGTGAACTAATATAAGATAAAGTAAGTAAACCATTCAGCGTAGAACCTGCCACAGAAAAATTGTGGCACCATTCTCTGTGGAATTTGGACCAAACACCAGTTCCAGCCAAAATGGTTTCCAGAGGCTACTCTTATTATATATCTGATTTTTGCCATTGTTTCACCATCTACTGATGTCTATTGGTTTCCAGGCATCATGCTAAAATCTTTGGCTACAGTAGTGCATGTGACACAGCCCACTACCCTTGAAAACCCACCCTGTAGTTGGGGTGACAGACATTAACTCTTGTTCCCTTTCTACCATTTTCAAAAGAAAATCAAAAAACTTAGTTCTAAGCAGTGTTAAAAGCACCTTAAACTTACACTAACTTTAAACTTAAGCTGACTGGAGTTCCAGAATCGTAAAAAGCTAGCTAGCTACTTCACATATTAATTGTGTATTTGGGGGAATACAATGTGACTTTAACTCCAATGCAGCACCACAAAGCAAAAGACTAGAAGGAAGAATTGAAGAAATATTGTTATATTGATTGTGTGGCTCTTCACAAAGTGCTCAAGAAAACTGAACTCAGTACGGTTTAAATCTCAGCTACCAAATGGCTCAAAGACGGTTTCAGTTCTGAGGGCTTTCATTTTGTAGCTAGAGAATTTTGCTAAAAAAAAGTGCACGGTATATATTTTTGACCATCAAAAAATTTAATATGTAAGTCTTTAATATACAAATGACAATCAATGCAGCATCCACATAGTATCATGGCAGTCCAAGAGAGCAGGTGTGTGAGTGACAGAGGTAGGAATGTATGAAGGGAAGAGACGACTTTCGGGTTATGACTTCCTCCTTTGAGCACAGCCGTTCTCACTGCCTGTAAGGGCATGAGGCATTAGCAGAGGCTAAGCCAAGACAGGCTGAGGTGATGAGGCTGTAATACCCCCAGCAAGATGGCCAGAAGTAATAAATAAAGCACAGTAGTTCCTTCCAACATTATAGTCACCCGCTCCCACCATAATCTGACGAAAGCCAGATCCAGCTAGGAGATGACAGGAAGATGGTTGTCACTGAAGGGATTATCAAAGAAAACCTGAAAGCAGGCCAGGTAGACCTGAGAAGACATTCTTGGTCAATAGTACTTAAGAGATAAAAGTGGAACAATGACTTTCTGGCATAATCTGTAGGCAAAGAAAGAGAGAACTTAAGTCCAGAAAAATTAAGAAGTAAAGTATTTGCTTTGTATAGATCTGTGGTCCTTCTGGCCCAGGGCTGAGAGATCACTAATATCTGTTCTTTTCTCAAGAACTACTTGGACTCTTTTGGGTATAAATGATAACCCCAAAGTCCTCCAGAGGCCTCCGTAACTCTTGGGGAGGCATGGTTACCTTCCTTCAGGCATACCAGGAGACTAGTGAAGGTTCCACTACCAGCCACCAGTGGATGCCCACAGCTAGATGAAATGTAACTGTGCAGCATGGAGTCAAAGGCACTTGATAGAAAGGCAGCTCAAGGGAAGGTGCGTTTCTTGATCACTGTACCTTCCAACTTGTACTTATTGTTGTCCCAATTCATGTACAAACAGGCCACTTTGGGGTTGGTGGTCAAGGTGTTCCACTGGAAGGGAAATCTTCTTTTTGGGTGGATCCTCTGAAGCTCAGAGTTGGTGTGCTTCTTACTGACCACAAAATAAGCTTCTGCCTATGGTAGCAGATACTGTGTCGAGGATCATGGTCACATTCATGGTGTCAGATTTTGGAATAAGGGTCGGGTTAAAAGCATCAGCACAAAGGATAAATATGGGCGTCCCTTCCAGGACTGGAAGAGCTGACACTGGGTCTAGAATTTGATCCAACTTCTTGCTGTCTACTGAGCAATCCTAAATGATCTTTGACCAGGCCATCTCCCAGGGCCTCTTTGCCCTTACAGCCAATCTTATATTGGAAGGGGCCGTGGAGAGGTTTTGGATAATCCATCCCCAGCAAGTTCAGCACTGACAACCTAACTCTCACTTTCTCAGGTCTGAGGCGAAACCAGGGTAAAAAACATCAGATGTGAACTGCATGAAAACAATTAATGAATGTATTAGTCATGTGCTGCAATAGTACTCATGGTAAAATGGAAGTCAATGTGTCATATGCAGGATTGGATAAGGTCTTGGGTTATATATAGTCCTCTCTGGGTACTGGAAGCATGTGGGACCATTTTAAAGGAAATATTTTCAATCAGGCTTTAGACAGTTCTAGCAATAACAGTTTTGACTGTAACACAAAAGCAGTGAACTTCCCCCATCCTTTTATGAGGGACTTTCAATTGGCAGAAGTGAAGGTTACTTAGAAAACCACAGGCCTGAAAAATCTCACCTCAGTGCATGTTATTTTGCCTCTACTTTTTGTTCAGTAAGTGGTATGTTTGCTATTCAATAAGAGCTATTAGTTTGAATTTAATTACAAATATTTTGTCCGACATTAATACGATTTTATTTAAACTTTATTATTTTATACAAAATAACTTTAAAAAGGTTGTTAGTTCCTGATGTCAAAGACTTGATAATTCAGCAAGAATAACGTTGCATTTGTGCCAAGAAATAATTTTTAAAAATCACAGATTAAAGATTCCAGCACTATTCTGCAGTTGCTATGAGTACTAATATGTATATATATTGTGGCATTTTTATTTAAGGCATTTCGACTAAATGCCTCAGCATTAAAGTCAAACTATGAAAGAAGAGGGACTTATGCATCTGACTACAATGTAACAATTACAAAAATCAAAAAAATATAAACAAACAAGCAAACCTCTGTCTAAAGAAGAGTGACACAACTAACTAGAAGTTGAGGAGCCAAGACCCCAGATGAGGGAAATCGAAGAGGTGAAATGACTTTCTCCAAACCACTTTTCTCCCCAAGGCATCTGTAAAAGTCCCATGTCTTTGTCAGAAGGGAGGTACAGAGAAGTGGGTGCCACATTCAGCAGCTCTTTTTTCAAGGCACTTGCTAAATTCTTAAGCTGTATGGGGAAAGAAGTAAAACACTTAGCAGAAAGCTGCTGAATATGAGAGCAGAATATTCAGTAATTTCGCAAAAAGGAAGAGACAAAACTCGTTATTCAAGAACCTACAGAAAAAAGTGGGCTTATTAAAGAGCCAGGGCTCTCAGATCCCTGAGTTTCCAAAAACACAGGAAGAAGTGAAGCCAGAGGTATGCAGGGACTTAGAAAGACTGAAAATTAGCCTTCATCCGGTTTAAACTGTGATTGGATTAAGATGATTCACCTTCTTCCTATTTGCCTGTCCAAGAACAGGGTACAATTCGCTCTGGGACAGAATAACATCATCCAAAGAGTCTACAATTTTTGATACACATTGTTCACTTTTCAATAAAAAATCATTAGGTATTCCAAGAAAAAAAAAAAGCCAACATATAACCCTGTTACTAGAGTAGGCAGGCAAGAAACAGACAAGAAATTAGATGGATAAAATGGAGAATTTCATGAGAAACCTAAGATATTTAAAAAATAATCTGGTATTCTGGAAGTAAAAAATGCAATCAATGACATTAAAAAATCAATAAATAAGTTTAACAGCACGTGCAACAAGGCAAACAAAGACAATTCACGAATGGGAACACAGGGCAATACAAAAGTATCCAGATTACACTACAGAGAGCAAAATATGGGTGGAAAATACAGAAAAAAAAAATACTAGAAATACGGCAGGCACAAAGTGAAAAGGTCTCAATGTGCCTAGTAAAGGTTTTAGGGGAGAGAAAGAAAGGAGCAAAACTACATTTGAAGAGATGACCATGAATCCCAAAACTGATGACCTACATCAAGCCATGTTCACAAAATGCCCAAATCCCAAACGTTAGAAAAACACAGCAAGCCACCTATGCAAATTACTGATAAATGTCTGAAAACAAAAGATGAAGAGGAAACATAAAAGCAACCAAAACACCTTGCCCTCAAAGGAACAACAATCAGGTTGACAGCTAACTTCTCAACAGAAGGAACTCAAAAGTCAATTGAGGAGGTGGAACAAGATGGCGGAATAGGCAGACGCTTCCAGCGAGCCCTTTATACAACAAAGACAAGAAAAAACAAGTGAAATGAGTATATTTGTGACAAGCTGGGAGCGCTGAGACGAGTATATTTGTGACAAGCTGGGAGCGCTGAGCTTCAAAGGCAAGCTTAGAAAACGAACTGAGGGCTGGGGGAGGAAGATACCATTCAGAAGCGGAGAGGAGTAACTGGACCTGAACCACGGGAAGCCCTCAGGCACCGCTCCCATAGGGGCGGTTGCGGCAGCAGCGGGCTGGCACTACTGTTTGGCCACAGTTTCCTCAGGGAGAAGCAGCCAGCCACACCGCCCACTCACACCTCCGGAACCTGAGGAGAACGGTGCTCTCGGCAAAAGATAAGTACTTGCGTATATTTTAACATGCCCCCCCACCCCCCGCCACAAACCGGCTTCAGCGGCTGAATTCCCTGGGCCTGAGATAGACACTGTTGAGCACCTAGAGCCATCCTCCCGGCCTTGGGGAAGGAAAAAATTTGCATTTGGGGGAAAAGATAATTTGCTAGCTCCACTATCCAGGGGGAGCTCAGGACAGAGGCAGCTCCTGTCCAGGCATAAACCGTCCATGGACTTTGAGCACCTTTCCCTTCTGCATGGACCTGTGTGGGCCTATTGCGGGAGAATAGGCACTTGTTGGCAGACTCCAACACTTTCAGCTGTGCGGTGGAGAAGTGGGTATTTGATGTTTGCAATTGCTTTGCCTTTTAAACGAGGTCCTCACCTACCCACACCAGGGACCTAAGAACTGGTAGCTCCACTCAGGTCACCCAGCCACCCGCAACAGGGGTCCAAAGATAACTGGTATCTCCCAGTCCTTACAACCAAAAACTTTGGGTGCCCATGGTCCCTCTGCAGAACCCACCCACCTGCACACTCTAGGAAACATGGAAGCGCTGTCCTCAGAGACACTCAGGGGTTGGTTCTCAGCCACCTGCCTTGCTCCGAGCATGACCCCCTGCTGCAATCAAATACCGGTATATAAGCCAATCACTCCTACCCCTCTAGGACTGTAGGACAGAGCCTGTACCACACACTTGATGATCAGCTACCTGGAAACCTGAGCTGAATTCATACAAGAAAACTGAATGGACTCCTAGACTGATACACCTGATAATAGCTCTGGCCAGCTGGGGACAGGACGTTAGAGCTCCAAAGGTGAAAATAATCAAGCTAGCTCACTCAAGCAGCCCACAGGGGTATACAAAACAAAACAAAGGGAGGCGGAGCCAAGATGGCTGACTAGGCAGATGCTACCTTGGATCCCTCTTACAACAAAGACACGGAAAAACAAGTGAATCGATCACATACATAACAATCTACGCACCCTGAACAACAAACACAGATTTAGAGACGGAGAACAAACTAATACAGGGAAGCAGCGATTGTTTCCAGAGCCTGGAGCCAGCGTAACAGTCAGATACGGCACAAGCACAGACAGCTGCTCCACCCCCCTGAACTAACCCCGGGAGGGAGACCAGCCGGTTCCGTGGGTGGCGTGGGACGCAGACGGTAGGAGAAGTCCCCGGGAGGCAGTGACTGGTCTTGGAGCACGAAGAGCAGCATCCCAGCCGGGGAACCGTCTCGCCGGGATTTGGACTGGACGCAGCGGATTTTCTGGAAAAACTAGTTTCCCAGTGATGGCTCGGAGACAACAATCCATATCAAACCACTTAAAGAAGAAGACCATGACAACTTCTCCAATCCCCCAAACAAAAGAATCAAAATCTTTCCCAAATGAAGATACAATCCTGCAATTATCAGATACAGAATATAAAAAACTAATTTACAGAATGCTTAAAGATATCACAAATGAAATTAGGCTAACTGCAGAAAAAGCCAAGGAACACACCGATAAAACTGTTGAAGAACTCAAAAAGATTATTCAAGAACACAGGGGAAAAATTAATAAGTTGCAAGAATCCATAGAGAGACAACATGTAGAAATCCAAAACATTAACAATAAAATTACAGAATTAGACAACGCAATAGGAAGTCAGAGGAGCAGACTCGAGCAATTAGAATGCAGACTGGGAAATCTGGAGGACCAGGGAATCAACACCAACGTAGCTGAAAAAAAAATCAGATAAAAGAATTAAAAAAAATGAAGAAACCCTAAGAATTATGTGGGACTCTATCAAGAAGGATAACCTGCGGATGATTGGAGTCCCAGAACAGGGAGGGGGGACAGAAAACACAGAGAAAATAGTTGAAGAACTCCTGACAGAAAACTTCCCTGACATCATGAAAGACGAAAGGATATCCATCCAAGACGCTCATCGAACCCCATTTAAGATTGATCCAAAAAGAAAAACACCAAGACATATTATCATCAAACTCACCAAAACCAAAGATAAACAGAAAATTTTAAAAGCAGCCAGGGAGAAAAGAAAGGTTTCCTTCAAGGGAGAATCAATAAGAATAAGTTCACACTACTCAGCAGAAACCATGCAGGCAAGAAGGGAATGGGACGACATATACAGAACACTGAAGGAGAAAAACTGCCAACCAAGGATCATATATTCAGCAAAACTCTCTCTGAAATATGAAGGCAAAATTAAGATATTTACAGATAAACACAAGTTTAGAGAATTTGCAAAAACCAAACCAAAGCTACAAGAAATAATAAAGGATATTGTTTGGTCAGAGAACTAATAATATCAGATACCAGCACAACACAAGGTCACAAAACAGAACATCCTGATATCAACTCAAATAGGGAAATCACAAAAACAAACAAATTAAGATTAATTAAAAAAAAAATACACATAACAGGGAATCATGGAAGTCAACAGGTAAAACATCACAATAATCAAAAAGAGGGACTAAATACAGGAGGCATTGAACTGCCATATGGAGAGTGATACAAGGCGATATAGAACAACACAAGTTAGGTTTTTACTTAGAAAAATTGGGGTAAATAATAAGGTAACCACAAAAAGGTATAACAACTCTATAACTCAAGATAAAAGCCAAGAAAAACGTAACGACTCAATTAACATAAAGTCAAACACTATGAAAATGAGGATCTCACAATTTACTAAGAAAAACGCCTCAGCACAAAAAAGTATGCGGAAAAATGAAATTGTCAACAACACACATAAAAAGGCATCAAAATGACAGCACTAAAAACTTATTTATCTGTAATTACCCTGAATGTAAATGGACTAATTGCACCAATAAAGAGACAGAGAGTCACGGACTGGATAAAGAAACACGATCCATCTATATGCTGCCTACAAGAGACACACCTCAGACTTAGAGACACAAACAAACTAAAACTCAAACGATGGAAAAAAGTATATCAAGCAAACAATAAGCAAAAAAGAAGAGGAGTAGCAATATTAATTTCTGACAAAATAGACTTTAGACTTAAATCCACCACAAAGGATAAAGAAGGACACTATATAAAGATAAAAGGGACAATTGACCAGGAAGACATAACCATATTAAATATTTATGCACCCAATGACAGGGCTGCAAGATACATAAATCAAATTTTAACATAATTGAAAAGTGAGATAGATACCTCCACAATTATAGTAGGAGACTTCAACACACCACTTTCGGAGAAGGACAGGACATCCAGTAAGAAGCTCAATAGAGACACGGAAGATCTAATTACAACAATCAACCAACTTGACCTCATTGACTTATACAGAACTCTCCACCCAACTGCTGCAAAGTATACTTTTTTTTCTAGCGCACATGGAACATTCTCTAGAATAGACCACATATTAGGTCATAAAACAAACCTTTGCAGAGTCCAAAACATCGAAATATTACAAAGCATCTTCTCAGACCACAAGGCAATAAAACTAGAGATCAATAACAGAAAAACTAGGGAAAAGAAATCAAATACTTGGAAAATAAACAATACCCTCCTGAAAAAAGACTGGGTTATAGAAGACATCAAGAAGGGAATAAGGAAATTCATAGAAAGCAACGAGAATGAAAATACTTCCTATCAAAACCTCTGGGACACAGCAAAAGCAGTGCTCAGAGGACAATTTATATCGATAAATGCACACATACAAAAAGAAGAAAGAGCCAAAATCAGAGAACTGTCCCTACAACTTGAACAAATAGAAAGTGAGCAACAAAAGAATCCATCAGGCACCAGAAGAAAACAAATAATAAAAATTCGAGCTGAACTAAATGAATTAGAGAACAGAAAAACAATTGAAAGAATTAACAAAGCCAAAAGCTGGTTCTTTGAAAAAATTAACAAAATTGATAAACCATTGGCTAGACTGACTAAAGAAATACAGGAAAGGAAACAAATAACCCGAATAAGAAACGAGAAGGACCACATCACAACAGAACCAAATGAAATTAAAAGAATCATTTCATATTATTATGAAAAACTGTACTCTAACAAATTTGAAAACATAGAAGAAATGGATGAATTCCTGGAAAAACACTACCTACCTAAACTAACACATTCAGAAGTAGAACAACTAAATAGACCCATAACAAAAAAACAGATTGAAATGGTAATGAAAAAACTCCCAACAAAAAAAAGCCCTGGCCCGGACGGCTTCACTGCAGAGTTCTACCAAACTTTCAGAGAAGAGTTAACACCACTACTACTAAAGGTATTCCAAAGCATAGAAAATGACGGAATACTACCCAACTCATTCTATGAAGCCACCATCTCCCTGATACCAAAACCAGGTAAAGACATTACAAAAAAAGAAAATTATAGACCTATATCCCTCATGAACATAGATGCAAAAATCCTCAACAAAATTCTAGCCAATAGAATCCAACAACACATCAAAAAAATAATTCACCCTGATCAAGTGGGATTTATACCAGGTATGCAAGGCTGGTTTAATATCAGAAAAACCATTAATGTAATCCATCACATAAATAAAACAAAAGACAAAAACCACATGATCTTATCAATAGATGCAGAAAAGGCATTTGACAAAGTCCAACACCCATTCATGATAAAAACTCTTACCAAAATAGGAATTGAAGGAAAATTCCTCAACATAATAAAGGGCATCTATGCAAAGCCAACAGCCAATATCACTCTAAATGGAGAGAACCTGAAAGCATTTCCCTTGAGAACGGGAACCAGACAAGGATGCCCTTTATCACCGCTCTTATTCAACATCGTGCTAGAAGTCCTAGCCAGGGCAATTAGGCTAGACAAAGAAATAAAAGGTATCCGGATTGGCAAGGAAGAAGTAAAGTTATCACTATTTGCAGATGACATGATTATATACACAGAAAACCCTAAGGAATCCTCCAGAAAACTACTGAAACTAATAGAAGAGTTTGGCAGAGTCTCAGGTTATAAAATAAACATACAAAAATCACTTGGATTCCTCTACATCAACAAAAAGAACACCAAAGAGGAAATAAACAAATCAATACCATTCACAGTAGCCCCCAAGAAGATAAGATACTTAGGAATAAATCTTACCAAGGATGTAAAAGTCCTATACAAAGAAAACTACAAAGCTCTACTACAAGAAATTCAAAAGGACATACTTAAGTGGAAAAACATACCTTGCTCATGGATAGGAAGACTTAACATAGTAAAAATGTCTATTCTACCAAAAGCCATCTATACATTTAACGCACTTCCGATCCAAATTCCAATGTCATATTTTAAGGGGATAGAGAAACAAATCACCAATTTCATATGGAAGGGAAAGAAGCCTCGGATAAGCAAAGCACTACTGAAAAAGAAGAAGAAAGTGGGAGGCCTCACTTTACATGACTTCAGAACCTATTATACAGCCACAGTACTCAAAACAGCCTGCTACTGGTACAACAACAGGCACATAGACCAATGGAACAGAATTGAGAACCCAGACATAGATCCATCCACGTATGAGCAGCTGATATTTGACAAAAGACCAGTGTCAATTAATTGGGGAAAAGATAGCCTTTTTAACAAATGGTGCTGGCATAACTGGATATCCATTTGCAGAAAAATGAAACAGGACCCATACCTCACACCATGCACAAAAACTAACTCCAAGTGGATCAAAGACCTAAACATAAAGACTAAAACGATAAAGATCACGGAAGAAAAAATTGGGACAACCCTAGGAGCCCTAATACAAGGTATAAACAGAATACAAAACATTACCAAAAATGATGAAGAGAAACCCGATAACTGGGAGCTCCTAAAAATCAAACACCTATGCTCATCTAAAGACTTCACCAAAAGAGTAAAAAGACCACCTACAGATTGGGAAAGAATTTTCAGCTATGACATCTCCGACCAGCGCCTGATCTCTAAAATCTACATGATTCTGTCAAAACTCAACCACAAAAAGACAAACAACCCAATCAAGGAGTGGGCAAAGGATATGAACACACATTTCACTAAAGAAGATATTCAGGCAGCCAACAGATACATGAGAAAATGCTCTCGATCATTAGCCATTAGAGAAATGCAAATTAAAACTACCATGAGATTCCATCTCACACCAGCAAGGCTGGCACTAATCCAAAAAACACAAAATAATAAATGTTGGAGAGGCTGCGGAGAGATTGGAACTCTCATACACTGCTGGTGGGAATGTAAAATGGTATAACCACTTTGGAAATCTATCTGGTGTTATCTTAAACAGTTAGAAATAGAACTACCATACAACCCAGAAATCCCACTCCTCGGAATATACCCTAGAGATACAAGAGCCTTCATACAAACAGATATATGCACACCCATGTTTATTGCAGCTCTGTTTACAATAGCAAAAAGTTGGAAGCAACCAAGGTGTCCATCAACGGATGAATGGGTAAATAAATTGTGGTATATTCACACAATGGAATAATACGCATCGATAAAGAACAGTGATGAATCTCTGAAACATTTCATAACATGGAGGAATCTGGAAGGCATTATGCTGAGCGAAATTAGTCAGAGGCAAAAGGACAAATATTGTATAAGACCACTATTATAAGATCTTGAGAAATAGTAAACCTGAGAAGAACACATACTTTTGTGGTTACGAGGGGGGAGGGAGGGAGGGTGGGAGAGGGTTTTTGTATTGATTAATCAGTAGATAAGAACTGCTTTAGGTGAAGGGAAAGACAACACTCAATACATGGAAGGTCAGCTCAATTGGACTGGACCAAAAGCAAAGAAGTTTCCGGGATAAAATTAATGCTTCAAAGGTCAGCGGAGCAAGTGCGGGGGTCTGGGGAACATGGTTTGTGGGGACTTCTAAGTCAATTGGCAAAATAATTCTATTATGAAATCATTCTGCATCCCACTTTGAAATGTGGCGTCTGGGTTCTTAAATGCTAATAAGCGGCCATCTAAGATGCATCAATTGGTCTCAACCCACCTCGAGCAAAGGAAAATGAAGAACACCAAGGCCACACGACAACTAAGAGCCCAAGAGACAAAAAGGGCCACATGAACCAGAGACCTACATCATCCTGAGACCAGAAGAACTAGTTGGTGCCCGGCCACAATCGATGACTGCCCTGACAGGGAGCACAGCAGAGAACCCCTGAGGGAGCAGGAGATCAGTGGGATACAGACCCCAAATTCTCATAAAAAGACCAAACTTAATGGTCTGACTGAGACTTGAGGAATCCCGGCGGCCATGCTCCCCAGACCTTCTGTTGGCACAGGACAGGAACCATCCCCGAAGACAACTCATCAGACATGAAAGGGACTGGTCAGCGGGTGGGAGAGAGACGCTGATGAAGAGTGAGCTAATTATATCAGGTGGACACTTGAGATTGTGTTGGCAACTCTTGTCTGGAGGGGGGATGGGAGGATAGAGAGAGAGGGAAGCCGGCAAAATTGTCAAGAAAGGAGAGACTGAAAGGGCTGACTCAAGAGGGGGAGAGCAAGTGGGAGTAGGGAGTGAGATGTATGTAAACTTATATGTGACAGACTGATTGGATTTGTAAACATTTACTTGAAGCTTAATAAAAGTTATTAAAAAAATAAAATAAAATAAAAAACAAAACAAAGCAAGAATCTATGACAAAGTAAGCAAGCATAAACTAATACAATAACTTATAGATTGTTCAGAGACAACAGTCAGTATCAAGTTACATAAAGAGACAGACCATGATCACCTCAACAAGCTCTCAAAAGAAAGAACCCAGGGATCTTCTAGATGAAAGTGCATTCCTGGAATTACCAAATGCAGAATACAGAAGTTTAATATACAGAACCCTTCAAGACATCAGGAAGGAAATGAGACAAAACGCAGAACAAGTCAATGAACACATAGATAAAGCAATTGAAGAAATCAGAAAGATTATTCAGGAACATAATGAAAAGTTTAATAAGCTGGAAAAATCCATAGACAGGCAGCAATCAGAAATTCAGAAGATTAACAATAAAATTACAGAAGTAGACAATACAAAGTCAGAGGAGCAGAATTGAGCAAGTAGAAGCTAGAATTTCTGAACTTGAAGATAAATCACTTGACACTAATATATCTGAAGAAATGATTTTATCTGATTGATAAAAGAATTTAAAAAATGAAGAAACTTTAAGAATCATGTGGGACTCTATCAAGAGAAATAACCTACAAGTGATTGGAGTACCAGAACAGGGAGGGATAACAGAAAATACAGAGAGAATTGTTGAAGATTTGTTGGCAGAAAACTTCCCTGATACTGTGAAAGATGAGAAGATATCTGTCCAAGATACTCATCTAACTCCACATAAGGTACATGTTAAAAGAAAGTCACCAAGACATATTATACTGAAACTTGCCAAAACCAAAGATAAAGAGAGAATTATAAGAGCAGCGAGGGATAAACGAAAAGTCACCTACAAATGAGAGCCAATAAGAATAAGCTCAGACTACTCGGCAGAAACCTTGTAGGCAAGAAGGCAATGGGATGACATATTTAAAAAACTGAAGGAAAAAAAATTGCCTGTTAAGAATGATATATGCAGCTAAACTGTCTCTCAAATGTGAAGGTGAAATTAAGACATTTCCAGATAAACACAAGTTCAGGAATTAGTAAAAGCCAAACCAAAACTACAAGAAATACTAAAGGGAGTTATTTCTTTAGAAAATCAATAATATCAGGTATCAACCCAACACTAGAACACTTGGCAGAGCAACCAGAAGTCAACCCAGACAGGGAAATCCAAAAAAACAAAGCAATATTATTAAAAAAAAAAAAACCCAATGCAAAACAGGGTAACAATGATGTTATTATATAAAAGAAGACAACATTAGAATAATAAAGAGGAACTAAGAAATGTAATCATATGGGCAGGAAGATACGGTGATACAAAGAATAAAAGTTAGGTTTAAATTTAGAAAAATAGGGGTAAATAATAAGGTAACCACCACAAAGGAGACAAACTATCCTACTTATTAAAATAAAATACAAGGGAAAAATACAGACACAGCACGAACAAAATCAACAACAACAAATATGAGAAAAGGACAATACATAAGGATAATCTACTCAGCACATAAAATTAGTGGGGAAAAAAAACTGTCAACAACACAAAAAAAAAGACATCAAAATGATAGCACTAAATCATAAAAACTTATCCATAATTACCCTGAACGTAAATGGACTAAATGCACCAATAAAGAGGCAGAGAGTGGCAGAATGGGTTAAAAAACAAGATCCGTCTATATGCAGCCTACAAGAGACAGACCTTAGAGACACAAACAAACTAAAAGTCAAAGGATGTAAAGAAATATATCAAGCAAACAACAATCAAAAAAGAACAAGAGTGGCAATATTCCTTTCTGACAAAATAGACTTTAAAGTTAAATCCATCAGAAAGGATAAGGAAGGACACTAATGATTAAAGCAACAATATACCAAGAAGACATAACCATATTAAATATTTATGCACCCAATGACAGGGCTGCAAGATACATAAAACAAACTATCAGCATTGAAAAGTGAGAGTGACAGCTCCACAATAATAGTAGGAGACCTCAACACACCACTTTCGGTGAAGGACGGGACATCCAGAAAGAAGCTCAATAAAGACACGGAAGATCTAAATGCCACAATCAACCAACTTGACCTCGTAGACATATACAGAATGCTCCACCCAACAGCAACCAAGTATACTTTCTTTTCTAGTGCACATGGAACATTCTCTAGGATAGACCACGTATTAGGTCATAAAGCAAGCCTTAGCAGAATCCAAAACACTGAAATACTACAAAGCATCTTCACTGACCATAAGGCCATAAAAGTGGAAATCAATAACAGGAAAGGCAAGGAAAAAATCAAACTCTTGGAAACTGAACTATACCCTGCTCAAAAAAAGACTAGATTATAGAAGACATTGAGGATGGAATAAAGAAATTCAGAGAATCCAATGAGAATGAAAACACTTCCTATCAAAACCTTTGGGACACAGCAAAAACGGCGCTGAGAAGCCTATTTATATCAATAAACGCACACATCCAAAAATAAGAAAGGGCCAAAATCAAAGAATAATCCCTACATTTTAATAAATACAAAGAGAGCAACAAAACAAACCCACAGGCACCAGAAGAAAACAAATAATAAAAATTAGAGCTGAACTAAATGAAATAGAAAACAGAAAAATAATTGAAAGAACAAGACCAAAAGCTGGTTTTCTAAAAAAAAATCATCAAAATTGATAAACCACTGGCCAGTCTGACAAAAGAAAAACAGAGAGGAAGCAAATAACCCCAATAAGAAATGAGATGAGCGATATTACAACAGACCCAACTAAAATAAAAGGATTCACATCAGGTTACTATGAAAAATTGTACTCTAACAAATTTGAAAACTTCGAAGAAATGGATGAATTCCTAGAAACACACTACCTACCTAAACTAACACAAAAAGAGGCAGAACAACTAAATAGACCCATAACAAAAGAACAGATTGAAAAAGTAATCAAAAAACTCCCAACAAAAAAAAGCCCTGGTCCGGACGGCTTCACTGCAGAATTCTACCAAAATTTCGGGGAAGAGTTAATACCAAAGGTATTTCAGATCACAGAAAAGGACGGAATACTACCAAACTCATTCTATGAAGCCATCATATCCCTAATACCAAAACCAGGTAAAGACACCACAAGGAAAGAAAATTATAGAACTATATCCCTCATGAACATAGATGCAAAAATCCTCAACAAAATTCTAGCCAATAGAATTCAACAACATATCAAAAAAATAATTCACCATGACCAAGTGGGATTCATACCAGGTATGCAGGGATGATTCAACATTAGAAAAACAATTAATGCAATCCACCACATAAATAAAAGACAAGAATCACATGATTTTATCAATTGATGCAGAAAAGGCATTTGACAAAGTTAAACATCCATTTATGATAAAAAAAAAAAAAAACTCAGCAAAATAGGAATAGAAGGAAAATTCCTCAACATAATGAAGGGCATTTATACAAAGCCAACAGCCAACATCACCCTAAATGGAGACAGCCTGAAAGCATTCCCATTGAGATCAGGAACCTGACAAGGATGCCCTTTGTCAACATTGTGTTGGAGGTCCTAGCCAGAGCAATTAGGCTAGATAAAGAAATAAAGGGCATCCAGATTGGCGAGGAAGAAGTAAAAGTATCACTATTTGCAGATGACACGATCTTATACACAGAAAACCCTAAGAAATCCTCCAGAAAACTACTGAAACTACTAGAAGAGTTCAGCAGAGTATCAGGATACAAGATAAACATACAAAAATCAGTTGGATTCCTCTACACCAACAAAAAGAACATCGAAGAGGAAATCACCAAAACAATGCCATTTACAGTAGCCCCCCCCCAAAAAAAAATACTTCGGAATAAATCTTACCAGAGATGTAAAATACTTATACAAAGAAAACTACACTACACTTCTCCAAGAAACCAAGAGACTTACATAAGTGGAAGAACATACCTTGCTCATGGACAGGAAGGCTTAACATTATAAAAACGTCTATTCTACCAAAAGCGATCTATACATTTAATGCAATTCCGATCCAAATCTCAACGATATTCTTTGATGAGATGGAGAAACAAATCACCAACTTCATATGGAAGGGAAAGAGGCCCCAGATAAATAAGGCATTACTGAAAAAGAAGAACAAAGTGGGAAGCCTCACTTTACCTGATTTTAGAGCCTATTATACTGCCACAGTAGTCAAAACAGCCTGGTGCCAGTACGACAACAGGTACATAGACTAATTGAACAGAATTGAGAATGCAGACATAAATCCATCCACATATGAGCAGCTGATATTTGACAAAGGCCCCAAAACAGTTAAAATTGGGGAAAAGCAGTCTTTTTAACAAATGGTGCTGGCATCACTGGATATCCATCTGCAGAAAAATCAAACAAGATCCATACCTCACTCCATGCACAAAAGCTAACTCAAAATGAATCAAAGTCCTAAATATAAAATCTAAAATGATAAAGATCATGGAAGAAAAAATAGGGACAACGTTAGGAGCCCTAATACATGGCATAAACAGTATACAAAACATTACTAACAATGCAGAAGAGAAACTAGATAACTGGGAGCTCCTAAAAATGAAACATGTATGCTCATCCTAAGACTTCACCAAGAGTAAAAAGACCACCTGCAGGTTAGGAAAATGTTTTTAGCTATGACATTTCTGATCAGCGCCTGATCTCTAAAATCTACATGGTACTGCAAAAACTCAACTACAAAAATACAAATAGCCCAGTTAAAAAATGAGCAAAAGATATGAATAGACACATCACTAAAGAAGACATTCAGGTAGCTAACAGATACATGAGGAAATGTTAACGATCATTAGCCTTTAGAGAAATGCAGATCAAAAGTACAATGAGATTTCATCTCACTCCAACAAGACCGGCATTAATCCAAAAAACACAAAATAATAAATGTTGGAGAGGCTGTGGAGAGATTGGAACACTAAAACACTGCTGGTGGGAATGTAAAATGGTACAACTTCTTTGGAAATCGATTTGGTGCTTCCTTAAAAAGCTAGAAATAGAACTACCATACAATCCTGCAATCCCACTCCTTGGAATATAGCCTAGAGAAATAAGAGCCTTTACACAAACAGATATATGTACACCCATGTTTATTGTAGCAGTGTTTACAATAGCGAAAACATGGAAGCAACCAAGGTGCCCATCAAAGGATGAATGGATAAATTATGGTTTATTCAAACAATGGAATACTACGCAGTGAGGAATCTGTGAAATATTTCATAACATGGAGGAACCTGGAAAGCATTATGCTGAGTGAAATCAGTCAGTTGCAAAAGGACAAATATTGTATAAGACCACTATTATAAGAACTTGAGAAATAGTTTAAATTGAGAAGAAATCATTCTTTTGTGATTACGAGAGTGGGGAGGGTGGGAGTGTGGGAGAGGGGTATTCACTAATTAGTTGGTAGATAAGAACTACTCTGGGTGAAAGGAAAGACAACACAGGTTCCTCCATGTTATGAAGTATTTCACAGATTCCTCACTGCGTAGACAACACACAATACAGGGGAGGTCAGCACAACTGGAATAAGACAAAAGCAAAGAAGTTTCCTGAATAAACTGAATGCTTCGAAGGCCAGTGTAGCAAGGGCAGGGGTTTGGGGACCATGATTTCAGGGAGCATCTAAGTCAATTGGCATAATAAAATCTATTAAGAAGACATTCTGCATCCCACTTTGGAGAGTGGCATCTGGGGTCTTAAACGCTAGCAAGCGACCATCTAAGATGCATCAATTGGTCTCAATACATCTGGATCAAAGGAGAATGAAGAACGCCAACAAAGAACACCAAGGACATGAGGTAATTATGAGCCCAAGAGACAGAAAGGGCCACACGACATAGAGACTATGTCATCCTGAGACCAGAAGAACTAGATGGTGCCCAGCTGTAACCAATGACTGCCCTGACAGGGAACACAACAGAGAACCCCTGAGGGAGTGGGAAAGCAGTGGGATGCAGACCCCAAATTCTCATAAAAAGACCAGACTTAATGGTCTGACTGAGACTAGAAGGACCCCGGTGGTCATGGCCCCCAGACCTTCTGTTGGCCCAGGACAGGAACCATTCCTGAAGCCAAATGTTCAGGCATGGATTGGACTGGACAATGGGTTGCAGAGGGATGCTGGTGAGGAGTGAGCTTCTTGGATCAGGTGGACACTTGAGACTATGTTGGCCTCTCCTGCCTGGAGGGAAGATGAAAGGGTAGACGGGGTTAGAAGCTGGCGAAATGGACACCAAAAGAGAGCGGAGGGAGAGAGTGGGCTGTCTCATTAGGGTGAGAGTAATTGGGAGTATGTAGCAAGGTGTATATAAGTTTTTATGTGAGAGACTGACTTGATTTGTAAACTTTCGTTTAAAGCACAATAAAAATTATTTTTAAAAAAGTCAATTGAATGGCATATTTAAAGTACTAGAAGAAAATAATTTCCAATCTAGAATTATCTAACCAATGAAAATACTTTGAAATGTCAGGTGAAAATAAAGACATTTTCACTGAATAAAAACTGAGAAAATTATTGCCACCATGCTCATAATAAAGGATATACTAAAGGAAATTCCTGATTCTTGATACAGGCACAGTGATGCTAGAAGAAATAGAAAGCATCTGAAAAAAACATTTATAAAAATTACAAAAAGGAAAAAAAATTAAAAAGCGGATTAATGTTTGCTTTTGAAAATAAAAAAAATATAATCTATCCAAATCAGGCAAAAAAAAAAAAAAAAAAGTGTGTGCCTATTATAGTAATTTTATTTTCTCCTAAATATAAATATATTACCCTTCCAATTTTTTACAACCTACACTAGATTAAAAACTAAAGACAACGGTATGAGATCAAATGTTTGCATAAATATTTTGTATTGGTTGGTGTTATATTTATATTTCAAGTAATTGACAAACATTTTAAAAAATACTGCTAAGAGTTATAGGAAAATAAACTGAACGTATTTATGCATGAACTAAAATAAAAATGTTAAACTTTTTAAAATGTACTATTACCAACATCAGTAAAATTACTTTAGTACTTTTCTGTTTCAAAGGAGATAATTTGCAAATATTCATATGGTGACTATTTCTAGTGTTTGCCTTCTTGTGGAATACCATGAGCACTCAGTTTAGGATAAAACTCCAGCACCATTTATGTAAGCATTTTCCCATCACAGTGAAGCAGAGAATACAATGGATCACATTTCTTAAGCACAACAGACTAAACAATTGTGCTTTTTCCTTTACACCAAGGAAGAATGAAATAATCTGAAATCTCCTATAAAATCTTTTGTTCAAGACCTTGATATGAAGTTTTCTTAAAGAGATTATGGAGAAACTTCTATTTTCAGCCTAAAGAACACAAAAGAATGTAGTAATAGTATTTCAACAGAAGTCATAATTTAAGAGGTTGCAATTAAATTCCACCATGAATATACAATATTACCACAGCTTTAATAACTTTCAAGACCCCGTCCCCATCTTATTTGCCATCTATATATGGAATTACTAGGTCTGATTGAGGCAGCAGGAACTGTGGCTTTACATAGGGCAACTTTTTAGTCATAAGCTTCCAACTCACCAGGGAGCAGCCTTAGGCCCAGGAACCAATTACACAAGTGAAGACTCCCATCCATAGACGGATGGAATGCAAGCAGTAGATGTTATTGAACGCTGCGCTGCAAATGAACCCAAGGGAATATGAAACCCTTTGAGCAGTCACTGTCTTTTGGTGTACTTGTATAGCCATTTCATTACTATTAAATAATCAAAATAAATTCTGGTAGACCACTTCTAAAATCAGTTGAATTCCAATATAATTTATGAGTAACTAGAGAATCTCATTGATCACATTAAATATTTGACACATAGTCATTTTACATTGTTATAGATGGAAAGATTTTATTTTGACTCTTAACAGGAAATAGCATTATAAGAATGCTATATAGTTTAGCTTTCAAATAACTTTCTTTTCATAAACTAAAAATGAATCAGGGCTATATATTTCAAATATATGTAGGTTATTCAACAATGGATAATTTCAAACATCAATCGGTTTACTTTTTATCAATCAGGGTGTCTCCTGCCTCTAATTTTACTTTGCAGATGTTTACATTTTTCAAATCAAAGGGTAAAATACTACAATAATAAAACAGATCTTCTGTCTTTTGTGCTGCCAATAATTATTACCATTAACTCTTAATAAAAAAGGGGACACTTTTCAGTATTTAATTGCATCTGATATTTCAATTGCAGCAATGTAATAACTGGTAATAAATTATGTAAATATATTAGGAAGTTATACTTTAAGTTTTGGTTATAATGATTCATTGTCAGAAGCGCTTCTTATTTTTCGAGTAAAAATTATTGGTATTTTATATGATGGAAATATGTATTTATCATAAGTACTATTATATAATTTTTTTTCATTAAAGCTTCTTTTATTCATGAAAGAGCAAAATAACGTGCTGGTTCATTTTGTTCCAAGAACATGCTGTAGAGCTAAATGAAAATGTGCAGTTCAGCTCTCCAAGTGGCTTGCACATTACAAATCAAAATGTTTAGCTGTGAGGTTAAAATGAACCAGATAAGCAAATAAGCCTTTTCCCTCTGCCAACACTTACTTTTTCTACAGTACACTGAAAGGGACGTATCTTTAAACTTTTCCCTTAATTTAAAATGTTCTCTGAGGCTTAGAGGTAGGCACTCTGGTTATTTCACATGACTCTCAGGATGCAAAAAGTCTGGCACACAGTGGGTAGTTCTAGCAATGTATAGCCCAAAAATGTGTTAGAGGCTAATGTAGATAGTCCAATCACTTCATTTTTTCCAAGATTTAGGACCATGAAAAAGATAATCCATTTCTAGGTCTGTCATAAGTGCTTCAATACATTCTCAGCTGTAGAAAGAGAAGCCCACTAGAAAACACTAACAATGGACATTGAGGATACATAGATGGCTCGAAAAGGGATCTGCCCTCCCAAGAATCTCTACAGCCACAGTTTTTTATGTTTCAAAGCAAAGGGGTTGGTGTGGCAGGAACTACCAGTGTATCTTTAGCTCTAACACTGGCTTCTTCTGTTACATTTGCTTCCTTGGTTCCACCAAGGGACACTGGACAAGTTGTGGATGAATCACCATAAAGCCATGAAGACAAAACTTTGGAAAACAACATACCTCCTAAAATACATGGTGTTATGGATTGAAGCAATATCATGATAAATGGAGAAAAGACTGAAGTTGTCAAGGATTTCATTTTACTTGGATCCACAATCAACACCCATGGAAGCAACAGTCAAGAAAACAAATGACACATTGCATTGGGCAAATCTCCTGCAAAAGACATCTTTAAAGTGTTAAAAAGCAAAGCTATCACCTTGAAGACTATGGTGCACCTGACCCAAACCATGGTGTTTTCAACTACCTCATATTCACGCGAAAGCTGGACAATGAAAAAGGAAGACCAAAGAAGAACTGACACCTTTGAATAATGCCGTTGGTGAAGAATATTAAATATTCCATGGACTGTCAGAAAAACTAACAAACTCGTTTTGGAAGAGTACAGCCAGAATGCTCCTTAGAAGAAAGGATGGTGAGGCTACATCTTACATACTTTGGCCATGTTATCAGGAGCAATCAGTCCCTGGAGAAAGGCATCCTGCTTGGTAAAGTAGAATGTCAGTGAAAAAGAAGGCCCTCAATGAGATGGATTGACAGTGGGTTAAAGCATAACAATGATTGTGAGGATGGGGAAGGACTGGGCAGTGTTTCATTCTGTTATACATAAGGTCTCTATGAGTCAAAACTGACTCAACAGCACCTAACAACTACAGCAACATGAATTGAATTGTGTTCCCCAAAAATGTGTCAACTTGGCTAGGCCATGATTCCCAGTATTGTGTGGTTGTCCCCATTTTGTGATCTGATGTGATTATCCTACGTGCTATAAATTCTAACCTCTATGATGTTAATGAGGCAGGACTCAATCTACAGGATTAGGTTGTATCTTGGGTCAATATCTTTTGAGATATAAAAAAGAGAAGCCAAGAGAGAGGAGAAGGGACCTCTTACCACCAAGAAAGGCTAGCTGGGAGCAGAGTGGGCCCTTTGGACCTGGGGTCCCTGTGCTAAGAAGCTCTTAGACCAGTGAAGATTGATGACTAGGACCTTCCCCCAGAGCTCACAGACAGAGAAAGCCTTCCCCTGGAACTAAAAAATTTGGACTGTGAGAAAATAAATTTCTCTTTGTTAACGCCATCCACTTGTGGCATCTGTGTTACAGCAACACTGGATAACTAAGACACATGGCTTTTAAATGGTAATTTAACACCTATGCTTAAAAAGAAAACATATTTTAATGGTGTCAATAATGCTATTTAAATTTAATATGTAAAACTTGAGCCCTTCTTTAACACCTATGCTTAAAAAGAAAACATATTTTAATAGTGTCAATAATGCTATTTAAATTTAATATGTAAAACTTGAGCCCTTCTCTCATAGGAAACAGTTTATAGCATGCAGGATGAATCTCGATATCTTCCAACACGGCCCAATGTTACTTTTCCTAAGATTCCGAGCATAGACTGTACTAATTTTAATATAACTTGTGTTATTTCATTAATGAAATAACTTGTGTTATTTCATTAATGAGTTCTTAATTTTCCTGAGAAAAGATCAGGATAAAATAAGTAAAAAATTGGTAAGACAATATGGAATATTGAAATATGATATTAAGAGATGCTTATGAGCATCCTTTGCTTGACATGTTAAAGAAAAAGGAAAATGCATGCTCTGTTCTCTCTTTTTGTTCTCTCTGTACCTTCAACATCTACCAGAGTGTCAGACATTAAATAAGTCTTCAAAAAAGAATAATATATGTATAATTGGAATTCCAGAACTCTTAATTATGCTCATGTAGAACCTGTACATAGACCAAGAGAAAGTCATTCAAAGAGAACAAGGGGATACTGTGTGAACTAAAATTAGAAAAGGTGTATGTCAGGGTTGTATGCTTTTACCATACTTATTCAATCTGTATGCTGAGTAAATAATCTGAGAATCTTGACTATATGAAGAAGAATGTAGCATCAGGATTGGAGGAAGACTCATTAACAGCCTGCCTTATGCAGATGACAACAACCTTGCTTGCTGAAAGTGAAGAGGACTTGAAGCACTTATTGATGAAGATCAAAGACTACAGCCTTCAGCATGGATTACACCTTAACATAAAGTAAACAAAAATCCTCACAACTGGACCAATAAGCAACATTATGAAAATGGAGAAAATACTGAAGTTTTCAAGGATTTCATTTTACTTGGATCCACAATCAACGCTCACGGAAGCAGGAGTCAGGAAATCAAATGACATATTCCCTTGGGCAAAACTGCTGTAAATGACCTCTTTAAAGTTTTAAAAAGCAAAAATGTCACTTTGAGCACTAAGGTGTGCCTGCCCCAAGCCATGATATTTTCAGTCGCCTCATATGCTGGACGATGAATAAGGAAGACAAAGAACTGATGCCTTTGAATTAGGGTGTTGACAAAAAACATTGAATATACCATGAACTGGAAACCCTGGTGGTGTGGTGGTTAAGTGCTACTGCTGCTAACCAAAGGGTCGGTAGTTCAAATCCGCCAGGCGCTCTTGGAAACTCTATGGGGCAGTCCTACCATGTCGCATAGGGTTCGCTATGGGTCAGAATTGACTCGATGGCACTGGGTTTGGTTTTTTTGGTTATACCATGAACTGTCAGAAGAACAAATAAATCTGTCTTGGAAGAAGTACAGCCAGAATGCTTCTTAGAAGCAAGGACGGCAAGACTTTGTCTCATGTACTTGGACATGTCATCAGGAGGGACCAGTCCCTGGAGAAGGCCATCATGCTTGGCAAAGAAAAAGAGGAAGACCTTCAATGAGATGGACTGACATAGTGGCTTCAACAATAGGCTCAAACATAGCAATGCTTGTAAGGATGGCACAGGACCAGGCAGTGTTTAGTTCTGTTGTACATGGGGTTCCTATGAGTTGGAACCAACTCAATACCACCTAACGACAACATACACATACATAAGAAAACATATTATATATACTATATAACATATTTTATATTAAAAAAAATTTTTATATTATGATATACCCAATTATAATATAAACTTATATATATTATATAATAAAAATCATTTAGCAAGATGTAGGAGACCCATCTAGAAACACATTTTTTAATTAGATGACCTTCTGAATCATTCATTACATATTTAACTCATTCTTTGCTTGAATTGCTCTATACACTTTGCTAACAATTTGCATCTCATTATCACTGACAATTACTCTCTATGTAGTACCTTAAGAGCTTGCGACCCAGGAGCAGTCTATTACTTACATAGACTACTACACACACACACACACGTGCACGCGCGCACACACACCCATTAATTGTATTGCACTCTAGATGAAATTAAACAAGCTCCAACGGCACTTACTGAACTACAACTACCATAGAAGAGAATTCATTTAATGTATGGCCCTCAATGTAAACTTCACTGTACCCTAGCATGACAGAGACTTTAAATAAAATGAAAATTTTGCCGTCACTGAAAGTGGAGATGACTGTATGTAAGTCAAGATGGAGTCTTCATTCTTCACTTAATATACTCCATGCGTCATGCTTGTTCTCTCATTCCTTTGCTAGGTTTTTGGGGATTCAGATTGGTATGTGGGCAGCTACTTAAAAGAACAATGCATTACAATAAAGGGTATGAGCATAGCAGCTGACAATAGACCAGTTCAATCTTCCACTCATTCATTTATTCCATTCTTCCATTAAAAAAGCATATATTGAACACTTAAGCCAATTCTGTGAAAATGAAAATTACAACACATTGTGCCATGAACTATGATCCTGATATGCAGAGGATATAACTGTGATATTTCTCCACCATCATTTAGAGGTAAAATACATTTAAAATGTAGCAGAGCATTGGAACACTTTTCATAAACTTTGATTTGTAATAATTCTGCTCTCAATGAAATAGAATGAAAGGACTGAAAACAACTTACGCCACCCACAAAGGGACATCATGTATTGTCAAGTCTTTGACATAAACTCTCAACTTAATTTGCCAAAGGTAATCACTTCAAAGAAGTAAAAGGATTTCTTTAGCTCAGCAGGCATTCCTGAAAATACTTTTATCTGTCCTCTTTCAACTCTAAACACAGTTTCATAGTGTAACAGAACAAAAACTCTCTCTCAACACTAGCTGCTGCTGCTGTTATCCTGTGCCATGAGTCAACTCTGACTCATAGCGACACTACATGACACAGCAGAACTGCCCCAAAGGGTTTCCCAGGCTCTAATCGTAATGGAAGCAGATCGCTTAGTTCCAGCTAGCATTACCAAAACTAAAGCACATTAATAACTGGTTATATAAATCCCATGAAAATAAGAATTATAATCAGTTAACTGGAAGTATCACAAGTGAATTATAATTCGTCACGGAAGCTTTTCTTCCAGGTTTTTTTCTACACTATGACATTTGACATTTTTATATTTTATGGCATGTTATTAAGAACCCTTGGCTTATGGAGTTTTGAATAGCATATGCTGTTGTTGTTAGGTGCCACAGCATCGCTTCCAACTCATAACGACCTTACCCACAACAGAACAAAAACTGCTGGGTCCTGCACCATCCTCATGATTGTTGTTATGCTTGAGCTGTGTCAATCCATCTTGTTGAGGGTTTTATATAGATAGATAGATAGATGATAGATAGATAGATGGATAGATGGGTAGGTAGGTAGGTTGGTAGGTAGATTAGATAGATAGATGATATACAGATAGATAGACAGACAGATAGATGATGGATGGATGGATGGATGGATGGATGGATGGATGGATGGATGGATGGATGGATGGATGGATGGATGGATGGATGGATGGATGGATGGATGGATGGATGGATAGATGATAGACAGACAGACAGAGATAGATGATAGATAGATAGATAGATAGATAGATAGATAGATAGATAGATAGATAGATAGATAGATAGATAGATAGATAGATAGATAGATAGATAGATAGATAGATAGATAGATAGATAGATAGATAGATAGATAGATAGAGAGATGATAGATAGATAGATATAGATAGACAGACAGATAGACAGTTAGACAGATAGAAAGATAGACAGACAGACAGACTGACAGACTGACTGACAGACAGATAGATTTAATTAATCTGGAATGGGTTGGTTATATGTGTTTTATACAAGGGTTCCCAGATGATACTAAAGAGCTACCAGGATGATGACTGCTTCTGAGGATTAGAAAACTGAGTAAGAGAAAACTGATGTCCTCTAATGCAAATTCCAATGAAGTCCACATTTTTCTTTAATATTCACAACAATCCAATTCAGTTACAAACTCGGACATTTTTGATCACTCTCTGGGTTTCGGGAAGACATTTACCATTTAGTTTGGGACACAGACATTTATTCACCTGCAAGGCAGAATATAACAAAAGTTTTGCTGGTATTTATACTTGGGACTCCAGGAGACAGGAGGAAAACTCTGAAGAAGGCACTAATATTGAGCTAGGCTTTAATGCATGAGAAACATTTTGACAGGAAGAAAGAAAGGTAAAAGTTACTCTAGACATAGGGGCTCTGTTAGGAAATTTAACAAAGATGAAGAGCTTAACCATGTGACATTCGTTTATTCATTCAATTACTCATTTACTAATATTCAGCCTATATCTATTGAATGGATACTTTAGTGCTAATCTTTGTGATGGTATTATGCGTATTCAAATAAATTATTCCTTGAGCTTCAACATCAGTAGGTTTTTGGGCATACTCATGTTGGTTTCAGATGGAAGTATATATTTAAAAAATAGCATGACAAATTTGTTAAAATTTGCTACCAGCTTACAGATGTCTTCTGGGATATATTAATGAGAGCTTCTCTCACTAAATACCAAGGGGCCTTAAAAACAGACAATTACAATTTCAGATAAAAATGAAGACAAAAATACTTGTCTAGAAATTTTATATAACATTGATAAGATGCAATATAAACATACATGTCTTAACATGACCACTTTTTATAAACAAAGTTATTTTATTAACAGCCCTCAGATGTTCTGAAGTTTTGAATGAGAAAATTTATTTAGAAATTACAATCTTATGACTAAGAAAAATTTATAAGCTTGATCTGTATCTACTAAAAGAAACCTTTCATCATTTTCACATTTATTATGTTTATATTCAAGAATAAGAAAGGAGATAATTGTGAAAGCAACCTGTTTGAGAGGAGTAGCTAGTCTTCCACTCTGCTTCAGAGTGTTGTCTGAAATTCTACCCTCATGCTGGGAAAAGTGGTTTACGTCCCAGTATTACAATATTTGAAAAACGAAATAAAGAGCTGTAAAAATCCAATGAATTTATGAATCTTGTCGAGACTATTAACGTTGTTTTAAAAATTAAAGCTTACACTACCAGTTACCAGTTGCCACTGAGTCAATTCTATCTCAAGGAAACCCCATATATGTTAGAGTAGAAGTATGCTCTGCAGGGTTTTCAATGGCTGAATTTTTGGAAACAGATTGCCAGGCCTTTCTTCTGAGGTACCTCCGGGTAGAATCAAACCTCCAACTTTTAGTCAGTAGCTGAGTGATTAACCACTTGGGACACCAGTGACTCTTAAAACCCACACTAGTGGGTTGGAATCAAGTTCAAATTCTGGGTCTGTGATGAGGCAGTTTTCTGATTTTTGGAAATTTAATCTTTCTCAGGTTCTTTAAAATGTGATAATAATACTTCAACTTCACTGTAGATGTGTGTATAACCATAAAAATGAGAAAACTTTTTTTTTTAAGTTCCTAGCATAGTGCCTGGAATACATTAAATACCTATAAACATTGCCCCCCTCCCTTTTTTCTCCTGCTTCCTCCTTTTATAATAGTTCCTGTTTTTCTGTCTTAAGTAAATTTCAAGTCTTGCAGTATTGGTTCAACTCATGGCAACTTTTTCAACATATTTCAAAAATATAAAAGCAAAGTACAAGTAGCATATAATGAATGCATATCTGATTCATTTTATTGTACTTGCTATTTCTTTAAAAAAAATACTGTGTGCCAGATAAAGCTATCAAGGCATATTTTTAAATTAATATTTTAATTAACATCTCCAATTTTATGTGTAAAACTTCACCCATGTGTTATCTGCTGCCTCTTAGGAAGACAATACTCTATGACAAGGCTACATTGTAGAGGAAACAATAAAAAAAGAGAGACAAAGCATACACTTATATTAATGAGGTCTCATCTGCAGTTTAGTTTAACAGAAAATCAAGTCCAGAAGCATTCTCTTTTTTCATACCCTATTTAAATGGACCTCTGTAACCTAACCCGTTGCCGAAAAGTTGATTTTGATCCACAGCGACCCTAGAGGAGTAGAACTGCCCCACAGGGTTTCCAAAGAGCAGCTGGTGGGTTCAAGCTGCCGATCTTTTGGTTAGCAGCAGAATGCTTACGCACTATGGCACCAGGGCTTCAAGGGCATGGAATAAAATATCTTTAAATTAACATATTTTAAATGCAAATGTCTTTAATTTTCAGATTGCCTGGTGGCTACCTTTCCTACATGTATGTTTTTTCCATTATAGAGTTATTCTGTTGGTACTAATGTTCTCAGAGGCCAGAATATTAACCAAAAACCCCAAATCCGTTACCATCAGATTTCACCCTATAGGGCAGAAGAGAACTGCCCATAAGGCTTCCAAAGAGCAGCTGGTGGATTTAAACCGCCAACCTTTTGGGTAGCAGCCAAACGCTTAACCACCGTGCCATCAGAGCCCCAATCAGAGTATTAGTGGTAATCAAAAAGACATACCTCTGATATTTTAACCCTAAACAAAATATTCTCAAATCTAATGAAATACTGAAGTCTCAGTCTACTATGCCAGGAATGATAAAGAGAAATGGCATCACATTTATTGTCAAACAGAACATTTCAAGATCTATCCTGATGAACAATGCTATCTGTGACAGGATAATATCCATATGCCTACAAGAAAAACCAGTTAATAAGACTATTATTCAAATTTATGTACCCATCACTAATATCAAACATGAAGAAATTGAAGATTTTTACCAACTTCTGCAGTCTGAAATTGGCCAAACACACAATCAATATGCACTGATAATTACTGGTGATTGGAATGTGAAAGTTGAAAACAAGAAGAATCAGTAACTGGAAAATACAGCTTTGGTGACAGAAACGACAACACAGATTGCATGACAGAACTTTGCAAGACCAACAACCTAGTCGTTAGAAATACTTTTTCAACAACACGAACAGTGACTATACACATGGACATCGCCAAATGGAACGGAAAAGTATCAAATCAACTACATCTGTGGAAAGAGACAATGGAGAAACTCAATATCATGAGTCAGAACAACACCAGGGTCCAACTGTGCAACAAGCCATATGCAAGTTCAAGTTGAAGCTGAAGAAAATTAAAATAAGTCCATGAGGGCCAACATACGACATTTAATATTTCTCATGTGAATTTAGAGACCATCTGAAGTATAGATTTGACGTGTTGAACACTAATGTTCAAAGACCAGAAGAGATATGGAATGACATCAAGGATATCATACATGAAGAAAGCAAGAGGTCATTAAAAAGACAGAAAAGACCAAAACGGATGTCAGAAGAGATTGTGAAACTTGCCCTTGAATGTCGAGTAGCTAAAGTGAAAGGAAGAAATGATGAAGTCAAAGGACTAAACAGAAGATTTCTAAGGGCAGCTCAAGAAGACAAAGTAAAGTATTATAATGAAATATGCAAAGACCTGGAGTTAGAAAACCAAAAGGGAGGAACAAGCTCAATATTTCTCAAGCTAAAAGAACTCTAGAAAAAATTCAAGCCTCAAGCTGCCGTTTTGAAGGATTCTGGGGACAAATGTTGAAAGATGCAGGAAACATCAAACGAAAACAGAAGGAATACACAGAGTCACTGTACCAAAAAGAATTGGTCAACATTCAACCATTTCAGGAGGTAGCATATGATCAAGAACTGAAGGCACTAAAGGAAGAAGCCCAAACTGCATTGAAAGCGCTGGCAAAAAGCAAGGCTATATGAATTAACAGAACACCTTTTGAGATGTTTCAACAAAAGGATGAAATGCTGGCAATGCTCACTCATCTATGCCAAAAAATTTGAAAGACAGCTACCTGGCCAACTGTCTGAAGGAGATTCGTATTTGTGCCCATTCCAAAGGAAGGTGATCCAACAGAACGCAAATATTATCAAACAATATCATTAATATCCTATGCAAGTAAAATTTTGTTGAAATTAATTCAAAAGAGGTTGTAGCAGTACATCAAAGGGAACTTCCAGAAATTCAAGTCGATTCAGAAGAGAACGCGGAATGAGGGATATTAATGCTAATGTCAGATGGATCTTGGCTGAAAGCACAAAGTACCAGAAAGATGTTTACTTGTGTTTTATTGACTACGCAAAGGCATTCAACTGTGTGGACCATAACAAATTATGGGTAAAATTGAAAAGAACAGGAATTCTAGAACACTTAATTGTGCTCATGAAGAACCTGGTCATTTGAACAGAACAAGAGTTTAAAACCAGGAAAGGTGGGCGTCAGGGTTGTATCTATTCACCATACTTACTTAATCTGTATGCTGAGCAAATAATCCAAGAAACTGGACTATATGAAGAAGAACGGAGCATCACGATTGGAGGAAGACTCATTAACAACCCGCAATAAGCAGGTGACATAACCTTGCTTGCTGAAAGTGAAGAGAACTTGAAGCACTTATTGATGAAGATCAAAGACTTTAGTCTTCAGTATGGATTACACCTTAACATAAAGAAAACAAAAATTCTCACAACCGGACCAATAAACAACATCATGATAAACATAGAAAAGACTGAAGTGTCAAGGATTTCATTATACTTGGATCCACAATCAATGTCCATGGAACCAGTAGTCAAGAAATCAAACTACGCATTGTTAAAAAGCAAAGATGTCACTTTAAGAACTAAGGTGCATCTGACCCAAGCCATGATATTCTCAACTGCCTAATATGCATGTGAAAGCTGGACAACAAATAAGGAAGACCAAAGAAGAATTGATGACTTTGAATTATAGTGTTGGTAAATAATACTGAATATACCATGGACTGGCAGAAGAATGAACAAATCTGTCTTGGAAGAAGTACATCAAAAATTCTCCCTAAAATTAAGGATCGTGACGGTTCATTTCAGGTACTTTGGACATGTTATCAGGAGGGACCAGTCCCTGGAGAAGGACATCATGCTTGGTAAAGTAGAAGGTCAATGGAAGAGGAAGATTCTCAGCTAGATGGATTGAACAGTGGCTGCAGCAAGGGTCTCAAACACAGCAACGATTGTGAGGATGGTGTAGGACCGGACACTGCTTCATTCTCTTGTACATAAGGTTGCTATGAGTCAGAACCCACTTTATGGCACCTAAAAAAAAAAAAACAAAAAAAAAACTGGGAGGGTTAGAAATAAAATGTGTAAGGAGAGGAAATACACAACTAGATGGAAGCAAATGCCCAGTTAAAGCTGGGTTGGATTGAACCAGTTTATTGTGGCAAGGAGTAGGGCTGGGCATAAATCAATGAAAAGGACAAAGTTGGTATTTTGAGCTGTCTCTTCAACCTCTTTTTCAATGAGACCGAAGTGTCCACACTAAGTTTTCCACAGGTATAAAAGTGGTAAATAACACTGGTCTCAAATCGCCAAATAATACAATATAGAAGGTCAGGATGGACACTGGAATCTGATCTCGAGAGTGTTTGATGATGACGACTTAATGTAATAGTTTACTATATTTTCCCTTAACCAATCTTGTTTTCAGAAATAAAAGTCACATTTCCATAAGAAAACATTAATTTCAGTTTTACTGTTCTAGTCAAGCTTAACATTTCTCATACATCTGTCCTTACAAAATCTCTCAAACCTTTAAGCACTGATATTCCCTGTATCAATTATTGAACAAATGTGGGCATATCTTTTTCTTGCTGTTTTTCCAGCACATATATTAATTACAAAAGAAAGTTTATTTCAGTTTTCAGCTGCTAAATGTAAAACTGATAATCTAAACTGCCATAAATTATTCTGCCAATTAAACATGTGGGTATAAAAATATGACAGAATATTCCCAACAATGTATTTCTGAAACTATGTTTTAATTCCATGGGGTTAAAAGCAACCCTTAAAGGGACTTATATACTTCCACATTGTTTCTATCTTTCATCTACAGTTCAGGGTCAGCAATTTTTCTAAGTCTATTTATTCCAAACAATGCTTTAATACCTTCTATTTCATTAAAATACTGATAGACAAAACCATTCAAGTGTCAAGAGATCACCCCATCTTATTTCTGTATTTCCCATGGGCTGAAATGGTGTGATAGCTTATAAAACACAAGCTGTTTTGTTTTAAAATTTGTCTAGCTTAGGTTTCCTGAATGAGAATACTGGACCAGACCTTTTTGGTCCTTTAGATGTCTGTAGCTCTCTCTGGAGCACATGTGAGAAATAGCGCTTAAAATGTGCTCAATAAATAAGATATTGAAATGCCCATGCAGAAAAAAATAAAGGCAATACTTCTGGTATTTTCTGTTTATGTGAAGTATGAATTGATTAGGACTACATCACATTGGGAAACCCTGGTGGTGTAGTGGTTAAGTCCTGCAGGTGCTAACCAAAATGTCAGTAGTTTGAATCCATCAGTTGCTCCTTGGAAACTCTATGCGGCAGCTCTACTCTATCCTATACGGTGGCTATGAGTTGGAATCAACTCAACGGCAATGAGTTGTATCACAACGGAGCCCTGGTGGCATAGTGGTTAAGGGCTTGAGTGCTAACCCAAATGTCAGCAGTTTGAATCTACCAGCCACTCCTTGGAAACTCAATGGGGCAGTTCTACTTTGTTCTGTAGGGTATCTATGAGTTGGAATCAACTTGAGGGCAACAGGTTGGGTCTGGTTTTTATATCGTGTGGAACTTGATCTCTTACTATTTAATAACTTTAAGGATCCTAAAATGCATATAGAACTTAAATGCCCTTGAAGTCTTCCATAAGCATTCTGCTCTTGATCAGAAAAATAAACAATGTAAGAATCATAAAATCTTAAAATTTACAAGTGATAAAAATCTATTCCACTACCTCTCTTTTCAAGAACAAGCAAATAAATGAGATAAATTTATTTTTGGAAGCATTGCCAATGTTTGACAGTTTTACTAAAGAGATGTGTTTCTTGTATATGTCTAGCTTTGATACTTCGTGCTTTGATAACTGTCCATGTTCCTTTAAGTTCCTACTGTAGAGAAGAAAGAATTTTAACAAATTTTCAATTACAAATCTTTCCTTAACTCTCTAATTCTAGATCATTTACTAATGAATATTAGCACCTTTTATGTATTGATTTCATCGACCTGTTGGTCCCTCTCTTTGTGCCTAACTCTCTTGGCATAAACGTAGCTGTTCTTCACTCTGCAGCCTCAAGCCTAGCAGGGGACTTATGCTCTGCTCAGAGCTCTGTTGACAGGCAGTTGACCGCCAGTGCCCTGGTTTCCAGGTGAGTGCTTTCTTCTTCATCCCTGCACTAACCTGGGCATCCTGTATTAATCTAAGACACCTGACTGAAGTACTTTCCTAAGGCCTATTTGATCTCTACTGATGTGCCAATTTGCATTAACAATTCTGTTCCTTCATGAATGTAGTTTTTAAAGTGATTCCTTCCCATTGTCTTATAAAATTTTGATTCTAATTTCTGAAGTGTTGATTATCCCACTAAAGGCAATATAAATTTAAACAGCAAACCATACCACAGTGAGAAGATTCCAGGTTTTAACATATGCACCCACTCTTACTCTCACTAATTCAGATTTCTACTTAAAAAAAGTATCAGTTAACCTTTTTCTTAAATAATTTTTAAAATGTTTTGTGTTTGTATTCCTGTATAGGAAAGCCAGCAATTATGAGCCTTGACAGATTTTTTTCCCCAGCTTTCCAAGTCTCTTTATGTTCAATAAAGCAAGTAAAACTGTTTTTATATTGTTATTTCTGTCTCCTCTCACTCTTTTCGCTGAATGCTTACTCCTTAAGCAACTTGCTGCATTTTTAACTGCGGGATTTAACCGGGAAGGACCTCCCTACCAACCCATGTGAACAGGGACACATCGCTGTGGATACACTATAGTGAAGGCAGAGAAGATCGCAGCCCCTTCTCCAGCTCTCTTTCCAGTGTTCCCTGGTCTCCAGTCACAAAAAGCAGCTGAGTGCACAGCTGAAACAACAAAGTGTACATTGAATCCCGGTGATTTACCTGAGCAGCAAATGGAGTCCTTAGCTAAACTGGAAATCTCTCGGTTGCCAAGCAAACTGGGAATCCCTAGTCTAGGTCCAGGAGCAAGCATAAAAGTGTTTCTGCTTCTTGATGCAGAGTGCAATTGACTGGCAGGGTCTTGATCACTTTCCTGTCTTTATTCCTTCAGTTTAGGTGCCAGAGAGCCTAGGGCTCAGATATATACGCCCAGGGGCTACGAGGATCTCCATTTTTCCCAAACGCAGAAGAGGCTAAAAACAGCCTCCCTCCCCAGCACCGCGGCTGGGCTGCAGCTGCTTTGTTTACCATATAAGTCACACTGGGGGTTCACTTCTGGCCCTCTCCTCCGCGTTAAAGGCGAGAGGCTGAGAAGCATCACCCAACTCCCGCTCAGCTCCAGTCACCACAGAAAGCTGCGGAAACCCTGTCCCCAGCCTTGAAGAGAAACCACATGCAGCTGGAGCCTTCTGAACTCCTACCCGCTAGCAATGTCCTTCTCCCAAGAGGGAGCCGGCTTCCCAGGCAGCTTGAGAAACTTAACCGAGATCCCAGAAAGGAGGCGAGATATAATTGCCCTCGAAACGCGCGCTCAGGCGACACCCCCCTTACCTGGAAAGTTGCAGTCTTCCAGCTGAACGGTGATCAGATCCCAGCATTGGCCGGGCAGGTGCGACGCCCGAAGAGAGCACGCCCGGCAAATTTCGGTGGGCTCTCCTCAGCCGCTGCCGAGTTGTGGCGCCTTCCAAGGCAAACGCACGAGGCTGGAGCCCACGCAGCCCGCGGCAGGCTGGGCGGAGGGCGGATGCTCCGAGCGCCGAGCCCCGGGGCGGGGGAGGTGGGCGCCTGGGAGGAGGGCCCCGCTCGCCCCCGCCCCCGCCGCGCCCTTCGGATAAAGTTCGAGTTCCCACGGCTGCGGGCGGTGAGCGCAGAGGAAACACCCCGCCCTGCGTCCCGGCCGCGGCCGGCCCCCGGGTCGGCACAGTCGGTGCTCGGAAGGACAGCTGGGGCGATGCGCGTTCCACGTCCGGCTCTGCGTGGCCGTGAGGGACCCGCCACCGGCAGGACCCGCGCACCGCTCAGCCCCAGGCTCGGCTGCCCCGAAGAACCTCCGCCTTCCTGGCCAGCTGCTTTGAGTCAGCCAAAGCTGAGAGCTCGCCAAAAGCCAGCCGTCATGCAGCCGAGTCGGTGACGAGAGCCCCCACACCCCACCCCACCCCACCCCGCGGTCCCGGGTGAAAGCCCGTCACACCTCCAGGCTGGGCCGGGCTCTGCAGGGAGGCTGGACTGCAGTTCGCACCCGGGCCCGGCTTCCGAGCGCCCTGCTCCCTCCCCAGTAAACAAGCACCCCCACCCCACAACTCTCCGAGCGTCCCTGCTCCAGTCCTCTGGGTTCCCGGCACCCCCTCTCCTGTCCTCGAGGTGTCAGACTTGCCCTGCAAGAGCGGAGGATGCGGCTTGCCACGCGCGTCAACAATCGAAAGGGGCACAGGGAATAAATGATGAGCCACGGCGCTCGCTCCACCCCCACCCTGCTCGGTCTGACAACCTGCCGTAGGAAATCAGTAAGTTTCCAGATATTAAAACCCCCCACCCGGGCCAGCCAGGTTCGGAGACTGCAGGTGGCGTGTGTGTGCGAGTGCGTGTGTGATGTGTGCACGCTTGCATCCTCGTACTGAGATTTTAGGATAAAAGTTATTTCTTGGCCTATCTTTTTGATATTTACACACGAAAATATGACCAAAGTGCAAAGCGAAGAGGAAAAAATATATAGTGGCAAAGTGGACAATGGCTTACTTGTTCTAACTGCGACGCAGTGATTCCCAGCGTGTCGCTCACGAAGGCGTAGTTGGTCACGATCCCATTACGACTCCCCTTTTACAAAATAAAGACTCGAGAGTCCATTTGTGAAATAGAGTGACGTCCAAAGAGAATCTTAGCTAGCGATGGCCCCACTCGCGAAGCTCCATTTCGACTTGATTTCCTTTCCTTTCCTACCTCCCTGGGTTGAGCTGCTTGTCCCCAGCTGGGTCTCCGAAGACGCCTGCTCCAGCTTAACGCTGATGCAACAGATGACCGGCGACCCCCCTCTCCAGTCCCGGCCCCGCGCGGTTGCACCCTCTGGGAAGCCGTTCCGTGCGGGCTGCCAGTAGGACCAGCTTCTTCCTGGGGAATACAGTATTGCCCAATGCAATCAAGAGTAGGCGGCGAGCTTGCACACACTCAGGCTCCAAAGTGCAAAATCAAAGCATTTCCTTCTGGGTAATTTTTTTTTCCCTGCATTATTCACACCAGTTGAAGTTTTTGAAGTATTTACATGAGTAAATAGGATATCTCTAGTGATCACCCCATGAGATGATTCCCCCTTTTTAAATCATTTTTCTTACTTTTTTATCTTTCTCCCTAATTTACTGCTCCTATCCTTTTATCCTTATTATGGTTTAATCTCCAGCCCAGTCTTGGCCCCTATTCTGAATTTCTAACAGTGCTCTCTCCAAAATATGGAAGTACACTGAGGCAAATCTCGTTCCTATGACTAACCCAGCGCAAAGGGACAACAGAAGGGTGTTTTCCTTCCCTGAATCTTTTTACATTGACCCAAAAGTGCACGAATATCATTAAACTGTCCTTTAATTTTCTTAATGTTAAACGATTGCTTATGTAAACTATGCAAGAACACATCTATCTGTAGACATAATAAAGAAACAAATTCAAGTCCACTTTCTGTCTGACAAGGGGAAGGGAAAGAAAATTCATAGGAAGATCTATGCTATACAACTGTCTAAGTACTTTTATATTTCTTCATGAAATAACCAATTGTCCCATTAATGACCAGTAATTAAAATATTTTAGTGTCTAAGCAATAAAAAGCAATGCTAACATTTATTGACATTTTCTTTTCCCCTTGAGCTGGTAAATGAAATTCTACATATTCTGTTTGTGTGTGTCTTTAAAAGCAAACCTCTAGTAACTAAAATTCTGCATGCTGCCATGAGTATATGTCCTTACAATGCACTTACAAATGCATGCAGAAAAAAGTGGATCAATGATAACACATATCTATTGATTAGAGATTATGGACATTACTTTGCAACTTTATCATCTGTATCAAATTAAATACTCCCTTGTTCCTCTGTTAGGGTATCTTCTTTCTAGCAAATATCATCTCTGTCATGTCAGTGACAGATGTTTTACATATGTATCTAATTTGTTATTTTTCCTGTATGAAAAGTGCCTATAAATTGAAAATAAAGACAAAACAGAGAGAAGGGCATTATACATGTCAGTCATCCCAGTGGGCTATGCTACCATGGGAAGAAGACCGTTCTGTTAATCACTCAGTTTCCTTTCCAGCAGTTTGATGGGAATTACTGACTGCTGCACTCATTCTACCTACAACATGATCATCAACTACAGGCAAATTATTGGAAATTTATTTAAATAACTGTGTGCACTGTATATACTACAGCATTAGCAATAAAAAGAGGAGCTATTATTATTTGACAATTAAAAAAATAGAAAGTTGGCATCATTCCACAAACCCGCATTCCACTTAAAATGTAATTCATAGAAATAAAAAGAAATGTACAGTAAAAGATTATTTGCTTATCTGGAAACTTTTTAAAAATTTTTTCTTGTGCTTTAAGTGAAAGTTTACAAATCAAGTCGGACTCTCCTACAAAAATTTATGAACACCTAGCTATGTACTCCTAATTGTTCTTCCCTAATGAGACAGCACACTCCTTCCCTCCACTCTCTTTTCATGTCCATTTGGCCAACTTCTGACCACCTCTACCCTCTCATTTCCCTTCAGACAGCAGATGCCAACATAGCCTCATGTGTCTACTTGATCCAAGAAGCTCATTTTTCCCCAGTATCATTTTCCATCACATAGTCCAGTCAAGTCCCTGTCTGAAGAGAGAGTTGGCTTTGGGAATGGTTCCTGTCTTGGGCTAACAGAAGGTCTGGGGACCATGACATCCGCGGTCCGCCTAGTCTCAGGCAGACCATTAAGTCCAGTCTTTTTATGAGAATTAGAGGTCTGCATCCATCTGCTCTCCTGCTCCCTCAGGGGTTCTCTGTTGTGTTCCCTATCAGGGCAGTCATCGGTTGTAGCCAGGCACCATCTAATTCTTCTGGTCTCAGGATGATGTAGTCGCTGGTTCATGTGGCCCTTTCTGTCTCTTGGGCTCGTAATCACCTTGTGTCCTTGGCGTTCTTCATTCTTCTTTGATCCAGGTGGGTTGAGACCAATTGATGCATCTTAGATGGCAGCTTGCTAGGGTTTAACACCCCAGGTGCCACTGTTCACAGTGGGATGCAGAATGTTTTCTTAATAGATTTTATTATGCCAATTGACTTAGATGTCCCCTGAAACCATGGCTATACTGGCCTTCAAAGCATTCAGTTTATTCAGGCAACTTCCCTGCTTTTGGTTTAGTCCGGTTGTGCTGACCTCCCCTGTACTGTGTGCTATCTTTCCCTTCACCTAAAGTAGTTCTTGTCTACTATCTAATTAGTGAATACCCCTCTCCCACCCTCCCTCCCTCCCCCCTCTCGTAACCACAAAGGAATGTTTTCTTCTCAGTTTAAACTATTTTTCAAGTTCTGATAATAGTGGTCTTGTCCGATATTTGTCCTTTTCCAACTGACTAATTTGACTCAGCATGCCTTCCAGGTTCCTCCATGTTATGAAATGTTACACAGATTCCTCAGTGTTCTTTATCAATGTGTAGTATTCCATTGTGTGAATATACCATAATTTATTTATCCATTCACCCGTTGATGGGCATCTTGGTTGCTCCCATGTTTTTGCTATTGTAAACAGTGCTGCAATGAACATAGGTGTGCATATATCAGTTCGTATAAAGGCTCTTATTTCTCTAGGATATATTCCAAGGAGTGGGATTGCTGGATCATATGGTAGTTCTATTTCTAACTTTTTAAGAAAGCACCAAATCGATTTCCAAAGTGGTTGTACCATTTGACCTTCCCACCAGGAGTGTAGAAGTGTTCCAATCCCTCTACAGCCTCTCCAACATTTATTATTTTGTGTTTTTTTGGATTAATGCCAGCCTTTTTCTATTTGTTGGAGTGAGATGAAATCTCATTGTACTTTTGATCTGCATTTCTCTAATGGCTAATGATCGTGAACATTTCCTCATGTATCTGTTAGCTACCTGAATGACTTCTTTAGTGAAATGTATATTCATATCTTTTGCTCATTTTTTAATTGGGTTATTTGCAGTTGAGTTTTTGTAGTATCATGCAGATTTTAGAGATCAGGCACTGATCAGAAATGTAATAGCTAAAAACTTTTTCCCAGCCTGTAGGTAGTCTTTTTACTCTTTTGGTGAAGTCTTTGGATGAGCATAAGTGTTTGATTTTTAGGATCTCCCAGTTATCTAGTTTTTCTTCTACGTTCTTTATGATGTTTTGTATACTGTTTATGCCATGTATTAGGGCTCCTAACATTGTCCCTATTTTTTTCTTCCATGATCTTTATCGTTTTAGATTTTATATTTAGGTCTTTGATCCATTTTAAGTTAGCTTTTCTGCATGGAGTGAGGTATGGGTCTTGTTTCATTTTTTTGCAGATGGATATCCAGTGATGCCAGCACCATTTGTTAAAAAGACTGTCTTTTCCCGAGTTAACTGTTTTTGGGGCCTTTGTCAAATATCTACTGCTCATAAGTGGATGGATTTATGTCTGGATTCTCAATTCTGTTCCATTGGTCCATGTATCTGTTGTACCAGTACCAGGCTCTTTTGACTACTGTGGCAGTATAATAGGCTCTAAAATCAGGTAAAGTAAGGCCTCCCACTTTGTTCTTCGTTTTCAGTAATACCTTATTTATCCGGGGCCTCTTTCCCTTCCATATGAAATTGGTGATTTGTTTCTCCGTCTCATTAAAGAATGTCGTCGGGATTTAGGTCAGAATTGCATTAAATGTATAGATCGCTTTTGGCAGAATAGACATTTTTATGTTAATTCTTCCTATCTATGAACAAGGTATGTTCTTCCACTTATGTAAGTCTCTTTTGGTTTCTTGCAGAAGTGTAGTGTAGTTTTCTTTGTATAAGTCTTTTACATCTCTGGTAAGATTTATTCCTAAGTATTTTATCTTCTTGGAGGCTACTGTAAATGGCATTGATTTGGTGATTTCCTCTTCGAAGTTCTTTTTGTTGGTGTAGAGGAATCCAACTGATATTTGTATGTTTATCTTGTATCCCGATACGCTGCAGAACTCTTCTATTAGTTTCAGTAGTTTTCTGGAGGATTCCTTAGGGTTTTCTCTGTATAAGATCATGTCATCTGCAAATAGAGATACTTTTACTTCTTCCTTGCCAATCTGGATGCCCTTTAATCTAGCCTAATTGCTCTGCCTAGGACTTCCAGCACAATGTTGAATAAGAGTGGTGATAAAGGGCATCCTTGTCTGGTTCCCAATCTCAATGGGAATGTTTTCAGGCTCTCTCCATTTAGAGTGATGTTGGCTGTTGGCTTTGTATAAATGCCCTTTATTATGTTGAGAAATTTTCCTTCTCTTCCTATTTTGCTGAGACTTTTTTGTCATGAATGAGTGTTGAACTTTGTCAAATGCCTTTTCTGCATCAACTGATAAAATCCTGTGATTCTTGTCTTTTGTTTTATTTATGTGGTGGGTTACATTAATTGTTTTTCTAACGTTGAACCATCCCTGCATACCTGGTATGAATCCCACTTGGTCATGGTGAATTATTTTTTTGATATGTTGTTGAATTCTATTGGCTAGAAGTTTGTTGAGGATTTTTGCATCTACATTCATGAGGGATATAGGTCTATAATTTTCTTTTCTTGTGGTATCTTTACCTGATTTTGGTATCAGGGGTATGGTAGCTTCATAGAATGAGTTTGGGAGTATTCAGTCTTTTCTATGCTCTGAAATACCATTAGTAGTAGTGGTGTTAACTCTTCTCTGAAAGTTTGGTCGAACTCTGCAGTGAAGCCATCTGGACAAGGACTTTTTCTTTTGGGAGATTTTTGATTACCTTTTCAATCTCTTCTTTTGTTATGGGCCTATTTAGTTGTTCTACTTCTGTTTGTGTTAGTTTAGGTAGGTAGTGTGTTTCTAGGAATTCATCATTTCTTCTAGGTTTTCAAATTTGTTTGAGTGTAGTGTTTCATAGTAATCTGAGATGATTATTTTAATTTCAGTTGGGTCTGTTGTAATATCTGCCCTCTCATTTCTTATTCGGGTTATTTGCTCCCTCTCCTGTTTTTCTTTTGTCAGGTTGGCCAGTGGTTTATAAATTTTGTTGAGTTTTTCAAAAAAACAGCCTTTGGTCTTGTTAATTCTTTCAATTGTTCTTCTGTTTTCTATTACAAAAAAAATTTTTTTTTTTTTATTTCCTGTAGTTCAGCTCTAATTTTTATTATTTGTTTTCTTCTGGTGCCTGTGGGATTCTTTTGTTGCTCTCGTTCTATTTGTTCAAGTTGTAGGGATAGTTCTTTGATATTGGCCCTTTCTTCTTTTTGGATGTGTGTATTTATTGATATAAATTGGCCTCTGTGCACCGCTTTTGCTATGTCCCAAAGATTCTGATAGGAAGTGTTTTCATTCTCGTTGGATTCTCTGAATTTCTTTATTCAATCCTTAATATTTCTATAATCCAGTCTTTTTTGAGCAGGGTATTGTTCAGTTTCCAAGTGTTTGATATCTTTTCCCTGCTTTTCCTGTTATTGATTTCCACTTTTATGACCTTATGATCAGAGAAGATGCTTTTAATATTTCAATGTTTTGGATTCCGCTAAGGCTTGCTTTATGACCTAATATGTGGTCTATTCTAGAAAATGTTCCATGTGCACTAGAAAAGAAAGTATACTTGGTCGCTGTTGGATGGAGTGCTCTGTATATGTCTACGAGGTCAAGTTGGTTGATTGTGGCATTTAGATCTTCCATGTCTTTATTGAGCTTCTTTCTGGATGTCCTGTCCTTCACTGAAAGTGGTGTGTTGAAGTCTCCTACTATTATTGTAGAGCTGTCTATCTCACTTTTCAATGCTGATAGTTTGTTTTATGTATCTTGCAGCCCTGTCATTGGGTACATAAATATTTAATACGGCTATATCTTCTTGGTGTATTGTCGCTTTAATCATTATATAGTGTCCTTCCTTATCCTTTCTGATGGATTTAACTTTAAAGTCTATTTTGTCAGAAAGGAATATTGCCACTCTTGTTCTTTTTTGATTGTTGTTTGCTTGATATATTTCTTTCCATCCTTTGACTTTTAGTTTGTGTCTCTAAGTCTAAGGTGTGTCTGTTGTAGGCAGCATATAGACGGATCTTGTTTTTTAACCCATTCTGCCAGTCTCTGCCTCTTTATTGGTGCATTTAGTCCATTTACATTCAAGGTAATTATGGATAGGTATGAATTTAGTGCTATCATTTTGATGTCTTTTTTTGTGTGTTGACAGCTTCTTTTTCCCCACTTGATTTTAGGAGTAGATTTTCTTTGTATATTGTCCTTTTCTCACATTTGTTGTTGTTGATTTTGTTTCTGCTGAGTCTGTATTTTTCCCTTGAAAATTTTTCTTTTTTTTTTAATTTTATTTTGATGACTCGGATAGTTCGTCTCCTTTGTGGTTACCTTATTATTTACCCCTATTTTTCTAAATTTATAACTAACTTTTATTTCTTTGTACCGCGGCATGTTCCTCTCCATATGGAAGGTGTATGATTACATTTCTTAGTCCCTCTCTATTATTTTAATGTTGTCCTCTTTTATGTAATAACATCGCCGTTACCCTGTGTTCGGCTTTTTTTTTTTTAATCTTTTTTTTTTTTTTTGGAATTCCCTGTCTGGATTGACTTCTAGTTGCTCTGCCCAGTGTTCTAGTCTTGGGTGGATGCCTGATATTATTGATTTTCTAACCAAAGAACTCCCTTTAGTATTTCTTGTAGTTTTGGTTTGGTTTTTATGAATTCCCTCAACTTGTGTTTATCTGGAAATGTCTTAATTTCGCCTTCATATTTAAGAGACAGTTTTGATGGATATATGATTCTTGGCAGGCAATTTTTTTCCTTCAATTTTTTAAATATGTCATCCCATTCCCTTCTTGCCTGCATGGTTTCTGCCGAGTAGTCCAAGCTTATTCTTATTGGCTGTCCTTTGTAAGTGACTTTGCTTTTATCCCTCGCTGCTCTTATAATTGTCTCCTTATCTTTGGTTTTGGAAAGCTTGATTATAATATGTCTTGGGGACTTTCTTTTAAGATCTACCTTGTGTGGAGTTCAATGAGCATCTTGGATAGATATCTTCTCATCTTTCACAATATCAGGGAAGTTTTCTGCCAACAAATCCTCAACAATTTTCTCTGTATTTTCTGTTATCCCTCCCTGTTCTGGTACTCCAATGACTCATATGTTATTTTTCTTGATAGAGTCCCACATGATTCTTAAGCTTTCTTCATTTTTTAAAAATTCTTTTATCTGATTTTTCTTCAAATATATTAGTGCCAAGTGATTTATCTTCAAGTTCAGAAATTCTAGCTTCTACTTGCTCAATTCTGCTCCTCTGACTTTCTATTGAGTTATCTAATTCTGTAATTTTATAGTTAATCTTCTGAATTTCTCATTGCTGTCTGTCTATGGATTTTTCCACCTTATTAATCTTTTCATTATGTTCCTGAATAATCTTTCTAATTTCTTCAGTTGCTTTATCTGTGTGTTCCTTGCGCTGTTCTGCGTATTGCCGCATTTCCTTCCTGATGTCTTCAAGGGTTCTGTGTATTAAACTTTTGCATTCTGCATCTGGTTGTTCCAGGAATGCCCTTTCATCTAAAAGATCCCTGGGTTCTTTGTTTTGAGAGCCTGTTGAGGTGATCATGGTCTGTTTCTTTATGTGACTTGATATTGACTGTTGTCTCTGAACCTTCTATAAATTATTGTATTAGTTTATTCTTGCTTACTGTGTCATAGCTGCTTGCTTTGTTTTGTTTTGGTATACCCCTATGGGTTGCTTGAGTGAGCTAGCTTGATTATTTTCACCTTTGGAGCTCTGGTGGCTAGAGCTGTTATCAGGTATATCAGTCTAGGAGTCCATTCAGTTTTCTTGTATGAATTCAGCTCAGGTTTCCAGGTAGCTGATATCCCGTGTGTGGTACAGGCTGTGTCCTACAGTCTTAGAGGGGCAGGAGTGATTGGAGTATATACCCGTTTCTGATTGCAGCAGGGGGGTCACGCTCTGAACAAGGCAGGGGGCTGAGAACCGACCCCCAAGTGTCTCTGAGGAAACCACCTCTGTGTTCCCTAGAGCGTGCTGGTGGGTGGGTTCTGCAGAGGGACCATGGGCACCCAAAGATTTTGTTGTAAGGACTGGGAGGTGCCAGTTATCCCTGGGCCCCTGTTGCAGGTGGCTGTGTGACCCAAGTGGAGCCACCAGTCCTTAGGTCCCTGTTGTGGTTAGGTGAGGACCTTGTTTAGTAGGCAAAGCAATGTCAAACATCAAACACGCACCTTCCACCGCACCGCTGAAATTGTTGGAGTTTGCCAACAAGGACCTATTCTCCCAAAATAGGCCCACACAGGTCCATGCAGAAGGGAAAGGTGCTCAAGGTCCACGGACGGTTTATTTCTGGACAGGGGCTGCTTCTGTCCTGAGCTCCCCCAGTTAATGGAGCTAGCAAATTATCTTTTCCCCCCAGTTGCAAATTTTTTCCTTGCCCAAGGACAGGAGGACGTCTCCAGGTGCTCATCAGGGTCTATCTCAGGCCTAGGGATTCAGGCGCTGAAGCCGGCTTGGGGGTTGGATTGGCTTGGTAAAATATTCACAAGTACTTAGCTTTTGCCGAGAGCGCCCTTCTCCTCAGGTTCCGGAGGTGTGAGTGGGCTGTGTGGCTGGCTGCTTCTCCCTGAGGAACCTGCGGCCCAACCTAGGACCAGCCCGCCGCCACTGCTGCTGCTCCAGGAATGGTGCCTGAGGGCTTCCCGCGATTCAGGTCCGGTAACCCCTTTCCGCTTCTGAACCATCTCTTCCTTCCCCTCCCCCTCTGTTCGTTGTCTGAGCTTGCCTTTGATGCTCAGGGCTCTCAGCTTGTCACGAATATACTAGTTTCACTTGTTTTTTTTTGGTCTTTGTTGTAAAGAGGGCTCGACGGAAGTGTCTCTCTATTCTGCCATCTTGGGTCCCTGGAGTTTTTTTAATAGTGGTTTTATACAATATTTGTCCTTTTGCAACTGACTAATTTCACACAGCATAATACCTTCAAGATTCCTCCATGTTATGAAATGTTTCACGGATTCATCACTGTTCTTTATCAATGCATTTTATTCCATTGTGTGAATATACCATAATTTAGCCATTCATCTGTTGATGGGCACCTTGGTTGCTTCCATCTTTTTGCTATTGTAAACAGTGCTGTAGTGAACATGGGTGTGCATATATCTGTTCATGTAAAGGCTCTTATTTCTGTAGGATACATTCCAAGGAGTGGGAATACTGGATCATATGGTAGTTCTATCTCCAGCTTTTTAAGGAAGCGCCAAATGGAATTCAAAAGTGGTTGTACCATATTACACTCCCACGAGCAGTGAATAAGTATTCCAGTCTCTCTACAACCTCTCCAACATTTATTATTTTGTGTTTTTTGGATTAACAGCCTTGTTGGAGTGAGATACAATCTCATTGTAGTTTTGATTTGCATTTCTGTAGTGGCTAATGATCATGAGCGTTTCCTCATGTATCTCTTAGCTACCTGAATGTCTTCTTTAATGAAGTGTCTGTTCATATCCTTTGCCCATTTTTTAATTGGGTTGTTTGTCTTTCTGTGGTTGAGTTTTTGCAGTATAGCGTAGATTTTAGAGATCATACTCTGATCGGAAATGTCATAAAAAAACTTTTTCCCAGTCTGTAGGTAATCTTTTTACTCTTTTGGTGAAGTCTTTGGATGAGCATAGGTGTTTGATTTTTAGAAGATCCCAGTTATCTAGTTTTTCTTCTGCATTGTTACTAGTGTTTCGTATACTGTTTATGCTATGTATTAGAGTTGCTAGCATTGTCCCTATTTTTTCTTCCATGGTCTTTATCGTTTTATACTATGTTTAGGTCTTTGATCCATTTTGAGTTAGTTTTTGCGCATGGTGTGATGTATGGGTCCTGTTTCATTTTTTTTTTTTTCCAGATGGATATCCAGTTATGCCAGCACCATTTGTTAAAAGGACTGTCTTTTCCCCTTTTAACTGGCTTTGGGACTTTGTCAAATATCAACTGCTCATATGTGGATAGATTTATGTCTGGATTCTCAATTTGCTTCCATTGGTCGACGTATCTGTTGTTGTACCAATACCAGGGTGTTTTAACTACTGTGGCAGTATAATAGGTTCTCAAATCAGGTAGATTAAGGCCTCCCACGTTGTTCTTCTTTTTCGGTAATGTTTTACTTATCTGGGACCTTTTCCCTGCCATATGAAGTTGCTGATTTGTTTCTCCATTTCATTAAAAAATGTTCTTGGAATTTGGATCAGAATTGCATTGTATCTATAGATCACTTTTGGTAGAATGGACATTTTTCAATGTTAAGTCTTCCTATCCATAAGCAAGATATCTTTTTCCACTTATGTAGGTCTTTTTTGATTTCTTGCTGTAGTGCCTTGTAGTTTTCTATGTATAGGTCTTTCACAACTCTGGTAAGATTTATTCCTAAGTTTTTTATCTTCTTGGGGGCTACTGTAAATGGTATTGATTTGGTGATTTCCTGTTCGATGTTCTTTTTGTAGGTGTAGGGAATCCAACTGATTTTTGTGTGCTTATCTTGCATCCTGATAATCTGCTGATCTCTTCTATTAGTTTCAGCAGTTTTCTGGAGGATTCTGCAAATAGAGATACTTCTACTTCTTCCTTACCAATCTGGATGACCCTTTATTTCTTTATCTAGCCTAATTGCTCTGACTAGGACCTCTAGCACAATGTTGAATAAGAATGGTGATAAAGGGCATCCTTGTCTGGTTTCTGTTCTCAAGGGGAATGCTTTCAGACTCTCTCCATTTAGGATGATGTTGATTATTGGCTTTGTATAAGTGCCCTTTATTATGTTGAGAAATTTTCCTTTCTATCTCTATTTTGGTGAGACTTTTTTGTCATGAATGAGTGTTGAACTTTATCAACTGCCTTTTCTGCATCGATTGATAAAATCATGTGATTCTTGCCTTTTGTTTTATTTGTATGACGGGTTGCATTAATTGTTTTTCTAATGTTGAACCATCCCTGCATAGCTGGTATGAATCCCACTTGGTCATGGTCAGTTAATTTTTTGATATGTTGTTGAATTCTATTGGCTAGAATTTTGTTGAGGATTTTTGCATCTACATTCATGAGGGATGTAGGTCTATAATTTTCTTTTCTTGTGGTGTCTTTACCTGGTTTTGATATCAGGGATATGCTGACTTCATAGAATGAGTTTGGGAGTATTCCATTCTTTTCTATGTTCTGAAATACCTTTAGTATTAGTGGTGTTAACTTTTCTATGAAGGTTTGGTAGAACTCTGCAGTGAAGCTGTCTGGGCCAGGGCTTTTTTTTTGTTAGGAGTTGTTCGATTACCTTTTCAATCTCTTCTTTTGTTATGGGTCTGTTTAGTTGTTCTACATCCTCTTTTTGTGTTAGTTTAGTTAGGTACTGTGTTTCTAGGAAGTCATCAATTTCTTCTAGGTTTTCAAATTTGTTAGAGTACAATTTTTTGTAGTAATCTAGTATGATTCTTTTAATTTCAATTGGGTCTGTTGTAATATCAGCCATCTCATTTCTTATTCTGGTTATTTGCTTCCCCTCTTGTTTTTCTTTTGTCAGTTTGGCCAGTGGTTTATCAATTTAGTTAATTTTTTCAGAGAACCAGCTTTTGGTCTTGTTAACTCTTTCGATTTGTTTTTCTGTTTTCTATTTCATTTAGTTCTGCTCTAATTTTCATTATTTTCTTTCTTCTGGTGCCTGTGGGTTTCTTTTGTTGCTCTCTTTCTATTTGTTCATGTTGTAGGGATAATTCTTTGCTTTTGACCCTTTCTTCTTTTTGTACGTTTGTGTTTATTGATACAAATTGACCTCTGAGCACTGCTTTTGCTGTGTCCCAAAGATTCTGATAGGAACTGTTTTTATTCTCATTGGATTCTATGAATTTCTTTATTCCATCCTTAATGTCTTCTATAACCCCGTCCTTTTTGAGCAGGGTATTGTTCACTTTCCAAGTGTTTGATTTCTTTTCCCTTCTTTTTCTGTTATTGATTTCTACTTTTATGACCTTATGGTCAGAAAAGATGCTTTGTAATATTTCAATGTTTTGGATTCTGCTAAGGCTTGCTTTATGATCTTATATGTGGTGTATTCTAGAGAATGTTCCATGTGCACTAGAAAAGAATGTATACTTGGCTGCTGTTTGGTGGCGTGTTCTGTATATGTCTGTGAGGTTAAGTTGGTTGATTGTGGCATTTAGATCTTCCGTGTCTCCACTGAGCTTCTTTCTGGATGTCCTGTCCTTCTCTGAAAGTGTTGTGTTGAATTCTTCTTCTGTAATTTTGGGGCTGTCTATCTCACTTTTCAATGCTGTTAGTGTTTATGCACCTTGAAGCCCTGTCATTGGGTCCATAAATATTTAATGACTATATCCTCCTGGTGTATTGACTCTTTAATCATTATATAATATCCTTCCTTACACTTTGTGGTGGATTTAACTTTAAAGTCTATTTCGTCAGAAATTAATATTGCCACTCCTGCTTGATATATTTTTTTCCATTCTTTGAGTTTTAGTTTGTTTATGCGTTTAAGTCTAAGGTGTGTCTCTTGTAGGCAGCATATAGACGGATAGTTTTTTTTTTTTTTTTTTTAATCCATTCTTCTACTCTCTCTCTCTTTATTGGTGCATTTAGTCATTCAGGGAGTTTAGTGCTATCATTTTGATGTCTTTTTGTGTATGTTGTTGACAGTTTCTTTTTCCCACTTAATTTTTTGTGCTGAGTAGTTTATCTTTTTATATTGTCTTTTCCTCTTGTTTATGGCCGATTTTGTTTCTACTGAGTCTCTATTTTTTTCTTGTATTTTGTTTCGATGAGTAAGATAGCCTCCTTTGTGGGTACCTTAATATTTACCCGTATATTTCTAAGTTTAAACTTAACCTTTATTCTTTGTATTGCCTTGTCTTCCACTCCATATGAAAAATCTATGACTACATTTCTTAGTCCCTCTTTATTATTTTACTGTTGTTTTCTTTTACATAATGACTTCACTGTTGCTGTGTTTTGAGTTTTTTTTATCTTGATTTATTTTTGTGGTTTCCCTGTCTGGATTAATATTTGATTGCTCTGTCCAGTGTTCTAGTCTTGGGTTGTTACCTGATATTATTAATTTTCTATCCAAAGAACTCCCTGTAGTATTTCTTGTAGTTTTGGTTTGGTTTTTACGAATTCCCTAAACTTCTGTTTATCTGGAAATATCCTAAATTCACCTTCGTGTTTGACAGACAGTTTTGCTGGATATGATTCTTGGCTGGCAATTTTTTTCCTTCAGTGCTTTATATAAGTCATCCTATTGCCTTCTTGCCTGCATGGTTTCTGCTGAGTAGTCCGAGCTTATTTTTATTGACTCTCCTTTGTAGGTGACTTTTCATTTATCCCTAGCTGCTCTTAAAATTCTCTCTTTATCTTTGGTTTTGGAAAGTTTGATTATAATACATCTTGGTAACTTTCTTTTAAAATCTACCTCATGTGGAGTTCGATGAGCATCTTGGATAGATATCTTCTCATCTTTCACGATATCAGGGATGTTTTCTGCCAACAAATCTTCAACACGTCCCTCTGTATTTTCTGTTATCCCTCCCTGCTCTGGTACTCCAGTCACTTGTAGGTTATTTCTCTTGATAGAATCTGACAGGATTCTTAAGATTTCTTTTTTTTTTTCTTTTATCTGATTTTTCTTCAAATATATTGGTGCCAAGTCCTTTATCTTCAAGGGCACTAATTCTGCCTTCCACTTGCTCAATTCTGGTCCTCTGACTTTGTATTGAGTTGTCTAATTCTATAATTTAATGTTAATCTTCTGAATTTCTGATTGCTCTCTGTCTATGGATTTTTGCAGCTTATTAAATTTTTCATTATGTTACTGAATAATCTTTTTTAATTTCTTCAACTGTCTTATCTGTGTGTTCCTTGGCTTGTTCTGCATATTGCATGATCTCCTTTCTGATGTCTTCAAGAATTCTGTACTTTAATCTTTTGTATTTTGCATCCGGTAATTCCAGAAAGGCACCTTCATCCAATAGATCCTTTGATTCTCTGTGGTCAGAGCTCATTGAAGTGATCATGGTCTGTTTCCTTATGTGGTTTGATATTAACTGTTTCTCCAAGCCATCTGTAAGTTATTATATTAGTTTATTTTATGTTTGCTTACTGTATCCTAGTTCTTGCTTTGTTTCATTTTGATTTGCCCAAATGGATTGCTTGAGTGAGCTAGCTTGATTATTTTCACCTTTGGAGCTCTGGCATCCTGTCACCAGATGGCTAGGTCTGTTATCAGGTATATGAGCTTATGAGTTCATTCACTTTTCTTGTGTGGATTCAGCTCAAGTGTCCAGGTAGCTGGTCATCAAGTTTGTGATACGGTCTCTGTTTTACAGTCTTAGAGGGGCAGGGGTGTTTGCTTTAGGTGCCACTATCTGATTGCAGCATAAGGTCATGCTCTGAGCAAGGCAGGGTGCTGAGAACCGTTCCCTGAGTGTCTCTGAGGAAAGCGTGTCCCCGTTGCCTAGAGCACACAGGTGGGTGGGTTCTGCAGATGGACCACTGGCACCCAACACTTTTGGTTGTAAGGGCTGGGAGGTACCAGTTATCCTGGGACCCCTGTTGCGGGTGGCTGGGTGACTCAAATGGAGCCACCAGTCCTTAGGCCCCTGATATGGGTAAGTGAGGACCCTGTTTAATAGGCAAAGCATTGTCAAATATTAAACACTCACCTCTCCACCGCACGGCTGAAACATTTGCAGTCTTCCAGCAAGGGCCTATTCTCTTGAAATAGGCCCACACAGGTCCACACAGGCAGGAAAGGTATTTAAAGTCCACGGACCATTTATGTCTGGACAGGAGCTGCTTCTGTCTTGAACTCCTCCAGTTAGTGGAGGTCACAAATTATCTTTTCCCCCGATGTAATTTATTCCTTCTCCAAGGCTGGAAGCATGGCTCGGGGTGCTCAAATGAGCCTATCTCAGGCCCAGGGAAATCAACAGCCACTGAAGCCAGTTTGGGGGGCAGGGGGCACGGTAAAATATACGCAAGTACTTCACTTTTGCTGAGAGCACCCTTCTTCTCTGGCTCCGGAGGTGTGAGTAGGCTGTGCAGCTGGCTGCTTCTCTCTGAGGAAACTGCAGCCGAATGCTACTGCCAGCCTGCCACAGCCACTCCTGGGAATGGTGCCTGAGGGATCCCAGTGATTCAGGTCTGGCAACTCCTCTCTGCTTCTGAACTGCCTCTCTCTCCCCCCTGCTGCTCAGTCCATTTTCTAACTTTGCCTTTGATGTTCAGGGCTCCTAGCTTGTCATAAATATAATCGTTTCACTTGATTTTTTCGGTCTTTGTTTTAACAGGGATTGCCAGAAGCATCTGGCTATTCTGCCATCTTGGCCCCCCCCCCCTTTTTTAGAATATCTTATTCAAGAAAACAAACAAGCACTATTGTTTGGAAATGAGCAAGAGACAAGTGACCCAGGAAATAGCAGTAGTACAACAATTCTCTATAATGCCTTGGAGCCCTGGTGGCGCAGTGGTCAAAAGCCACAGCTGCTAACTGAAAGTTCAGCAGTTCAAATTCACCAGCCATTCCTTGGAAACCCTATGGGGCAGCTCTCTGTCCTCCATCATGGAATTGCAATTATAATTGTTTCAGGATTTCAACTTCCAACTTACTTTAAAATTTCTTCATCCACTTAGGAACTGATATGTAACACGTGTGCTTCAATTTCCTCCAAAGCTGCTCAATCTCAGACTTAGAGACAAGGCCACAGAGAGAGACATTTCAAAGGCCTGGTTCTGCACATGCAGCAGCATCGCATTGTATGTGAAAGTGATGCATCTGTATATTAGGATGCCATCATCAGATATATACGATTAAGGCCATTTCTTATCTTAGGCAAAATTCATAAAAAGAAGAGCCTTGTCTTGAAGCAATCTACCCTGTATCCTCTATGTGACCATGACTTGCCCTTATTCTGCACAAGGGCTCAACCCAGGCTCCTCACTGAGTGTCTCAGCCTACTCATCTTGCCTTTTAGATCCCTGCTCCAGGCTCTTGAATTTCTTGTTTTGGATCTAATCCACAGGGACCATTTTATAAACAGAGATTTACAGCTCCTTTTTTTTTTTCCCCCTAAATTAACATTTTCTAAGTTATCGTATTTTCTTCAAAAACTTTAATTTTAATAAATCATTACACATTATTTAAGCACTTCTTACCAAAAAACCAAACCCATTGCCATCGAGTTGATTTTGACTCATAGTGACCCTAAAGAACAGAGTAGAACTGCCCCGTAGGGCTTCCAAGGAGCACCAGGTGGATTTGAACTGCAGACCTTTTGGTTAGCAGTCATAGCTTTTAACCACTACACCACCAGTGTTTCCAAGCATTTCTTAACTCTTAACAATTTTTTATTCTTTTACTATTTTCCCTATTGTAAGATTTTGTTGAAAAAATTATATACTCATTTTTGTGTGTACACGTGATTGTATCCTCAGAATAGATTTCTAGGGTTAGAGCCACTGCCAGAGTCCGGGGATGTTTTAATGCTCAGGATATAGATTGTGTTTCCACAAAGGTTTATCACAGGAAGGGTTACTGAGCCCTCGTCAACACGGGCGTAATCTTCTGTCCCCTCTTTTCTTTCTTTAGTTTTGCTGCTGACTTCCCAATTTAATGAGTTGTATTACTAGAAAATATAAATTTTTTATTTGGTTTCTAATGCCTTTGGTACTGAGTTCTTTTCTCTTGTGTTCACATACTTTTTTCAATATTTATAGGGGGTTTAGTGCTTTTCTTCCTATTTGATTTTTGATAGCTCTTAATATATTAAGAATATTAATTCTTTACCATATGAATGCCAGATAATTTTCAGTTTTTATTTACTGTTAAAATTTTGGGTAATTTTGTTTTAAAATATTTTATTCTTATATACTTTTTACTATCACTTTTTTTCTTGAATACTCTCTTTTAGTGCCTTCATGCTCCTAAAATTTTTTCTCCTGTAGTACTCACTTCTTGTTCTTTTTAATGATTTCATTTTTTATGGAATTGCTCAGTCAATAATTTCATGGACCTTGATGTCTTACTGTTTGAAATCCCAATCTTATCATTCATGCAGCAAACATATATGAAGTCTATACTAAGTGTAAAGCACTGTGCTAACTGCTTAGGATATATCTGTGAGCAAAACAGACAAGATCCTGCCCTTGCAGAACACACAGCTTGGGGAAGACAAACAAAAACCAATAAATATGTTAAATAAAATACATCTTAAAAGAATAGAGTAAGGGGGATTAGAAGTGATGGTGGGGAAAGACAGTGATGATGAGTTGCAATATTAAACAAGTTGTCAATATAGGCTTCATTAATAAGGAATTGTGGTTATTGTTAGGTTCCATCAAGTCATTTCCGACTCGCAGTAACCTGATCCTGCACCATTCTCACAATCTTCGTTATGCTTGAGCCCATTGTTGCAACCATTGTATTAATTCATCTTTTTAAGGGTCTTCCTCTTTTTCACTGACCTTCTACTTTACCAAGCATGATATTCTTCTCCAGGGACTGGTCCCTCCTGATAACACCTCTAAAGTACGTGAAACGAAGTCTCGCCATCCTTGTTTCTAATGAGCATTCTGGCTGCACTTCTTCCAAGACAGATTTGTTCATTCTTCTGGCAGTCTGTGGAATATTCACTTTTCTTCACCAACACCATAATTCAAAGGCATCAATTCTTCTTAAGTTTTTCTTGTTCATTGTCCAGCTTTCACATGCATATGAGGCAATTGAAAACAGCATGGCTTGGGTCAGGTATACCTTAGTCTTTAAAGTGACATCTTAGCTTTTTAACACTTTAAAGAGGTCTTTTGTAGTAGAGGAAACTCTGGTGGTGTTGTGGTTAAAAGCTACGGCTGCTAACCAAAAGGTTGGCAGTTCAAATCCACCAGGTGCTCATTGGAAACCCTAATGAGCAGTTCTACTCTGACCTTTAGGGTTGCTATGAGTTGAAATTGACCTGACAGCAATGGGTTTGGTTTTTGTTTTTTTCACAGCAGATTTGCCCAATGCACTATGTCATTTGATTTCTTGGCTGCTGCTCCTGTGGGCGCTGATTGTGAATCTAAGTAAAATGAAATCCTCGACAACTTCAAAGTTTTCTCCGTTTATCATGATGTTGCTTATAGGTCCACGTCATGGACTGAATTGTGTCCCCCAAAATGCCTGTCAACTTTGCTAGGTCATGATTCCCAGTATTGTATGATTTTCTACCATTTTGTCATCTGATGTGATTTTCCTGTGTGTTGTAAATCCTGTCACTATGATGTAATGAGATGGATTAGTGGCAGTTATATTTATGAGTTCTACAAGATTAGATAGTGTCTTAAGCCTATCTTTTTTGAGATATAAAAGAGAGAAGCGAGCAGGGAGACGGGGGACCTCATATCACCAAGAAAGCAGCACTGGGAGCAGACCATGTTCTTTGGACTTGAGGTTCGTATGCTGAGATGCTCTTAGATCAAGGGAAGACTGAAGACAAGGACCTTCCTCAGAGGTGACAGAGAGAGAAAGCCTTCCCCTGGAGTCGGCACCCTGAATTCGGACTTCTAGTCTACCGGACTGTGAGAGAATAAGCTACTCTATGTTAAAGCCAACCACTTGTGATATTTCTATTATAGCAGTACTAGATAACTAGATAACTCCATACTGAAAGCTGTGGTCTTTGATCTTCAAAGTACTTCATGTCCTCTTCACTTTCAGCAAGCAAAGTTGGTGTCATCTGCATATCGCAGATTGTTAATGAGTCTTCCTCTCATCCTGATGTCCCATTCTTCTACATATCACCCAGCTTCTCGGATTATTTGCTCAGCATACAAGTTGAATAAATGTGGTGAAAGCATACAACCGTGATGCACACATTTCTTGACTTTAAACCACAAAATATCCTTTTGTTCTGTTCAAATAACTGCCTCTTGGTCTAAGTACAGATTCCCCATAACTACAATTAAGTGTTCTGGAATCCCCATTCTTTGGAATGTTACCCATAATTTGTTATGCTCCACAGAGTCAAATGCCTTTGCATAGTCAATAAAACACAGGTAAACATCTTTCTGGTATTCTGTGCTTTCATCCATGATAGACTTCAGCAATGAAATTTCATGTTCCACATCCTCTTCTGAATCCAGCTTTAATTTCTGGTAGTTCCCTGTCAATGTACTGCTGCAACTGCTTTTAAAAGATCTTCAGCAATTTTTTTTTTTACTTGTATGTGATATTAATGGTATCATTCATTAATTTTCTCATTCTGTTGGATCACCTTTCTTTGGAATGGGTACAAATATGAACCTCTTCCAGTTGGTTGGCCAGGTAGCTGTTTTATCTATCAGTTTGTCCTACTGTGGTGGCTTGTGTGTTGCTGTGATACTGGAAACTTTGCCATCGGTATTTCAAATATAGCAGGGTTACCCATGGTGGACAGGTTTCAGTGGAGCTTTCAGACTAAGAAACACCAAGAAGAAGGATATGGTAGTCTGCTTTTGAGAAAACTGCCCAGTGAAAACCTTATGAATAGCAGAGAACATTGTCTGATATAGTGCCAGAAAACGAGCCCCACAGATTGGAAGGCACTCAAAATACAACTGAGAAAAAGCTGCCTCCTCAAAGTAGCGTCAGCTTTAATGGCATGGATGGAGTAAAGCTTTTGGGACCTTCATTTGCTGAGGTGGCATGACTCAAAATGAGAAGAGATAGCTGCAAACATCCATTAATAATTGGGATGTGAAATGTATAAAGTATGAATCTAGGAAAATTGAAAGTCTTCAAAAATGAAATGGATTGCATAAACATGGATGTCCTAGGCATTAGTGAGCTTAAATGGACATGTATTGGCCATTTTTAATCAAATAATCACGTGGTCTACTATGAAAACTTGAAGAATGGCATCACATTCATTGTCAAAAATAACATTTCAAGATCTATTCTGAAGTACAACACTGTCAGTGATGGGGTAATAGTGTTACACCTACAAGGACTACCAGTTAATACAACCATTATTCAAATCTAAGCACCAAACATCCAGGCCAAAGATGAAGAAATTGAAGACTTTTACCAACTTCTGCAGTCTGAAATTGATTAAACATGCAATCAAGATTCACTGATAATTACTGGCAATTGGACTATGAAAGAAACAAAGAAGGATTGGTAATTGGAAAATATGACCTTGGTGATAGAAATGACACTGGAGATCACATGATAGAATTTTGCAAGACCAATGACATCTTCATTGCAAATACCTTTTTTCAACAACATAAACAGTGGCTATACATGTGGACCTCACCAGATGAAATACACGGGAATCAAATCGACTACATCGTGGAAGGAGATGATGGAAAAGCTCAATATCATCTATCAGAACAAAGCCAGGGGCCATCTGTGGCAGAGACCATCAATAGCTCATATGCAAGTTCAACTTGAAGTTGAAGAAAATTAGAACAAATTCACAATAGCCAAAGTACAACCTTGAGTATATCCCACCTGAATTTAGAAAGCATCTCAAGAATAGATATGACACATTGAACACTAATGACTGAAGACCAGACGAGTTGTAGAGTGACATCCAGGACATGAAGAAAGCAAGAAGTCATTAAAAAGACAGGAAAGAAAGAAAAGACCAAAATGGATGTGAGAAGAGATTCTGAAACTTTCTCTTGAACATCAAGTAGCTAACGTGTTTGGGAGAAATGATGGAGTGAAAGAGCTGAAAAGAAGATTTCAAAGAGTGGGGCTTGAGAAGACAAAGTAAAGAATAATGAAGTGTGCAAAGACCTGGAGATAGGAAACTGAAAGGGAAGAACATGCTTGGCATTTCTCATGCTGAAAGAACTGAAGAAAAAATTCAAGCCTCTAGCTGCAATATTGAAGGATGCTATGAGGAAAAATACTAAACGACTCAAGAAGCATCAAAGAGGATGGAAGGGATGCAGAGTCACTGTACCCAAAAGAATTGGTCGACATTCAACCATTTCAGGAGGTAGCATATGATCTAGAACTGATGGTACTGGAGGAAGAGGTCCAAGCTGCACTGAAGGCATTGATGAATAACAAGCCTCCAGGAACTGATAGAGTTTTAATAAGGAGACATTTGAGCAAAGGTTTGAAGGAGGGTAGGGAGCTGGCTACATGTACTTCTGGGAGACCAGTGTTAGAGGCAGAGGTAGCAGCCAGGGCTAGGTCCTAGGTGAGAGTGTGCTGATATGTTTAAATAATTATAAGAAGGCCAGTGTGCAAGAGACAAGGAAAACAGGAAGTTAGATATGGAATGGAGCTCAGAACACAGGGAGCTTCACAGACCATTTTAAGAACTTTGGTTACTCTGGGTAGATTACTCAGGGGAGTACCATGGTCTGAATTAAGTTTTCAAGAATTATTCTTGCTGTTATTTTGATAATAGACTGTAGGGATGCAAGGGTGGAAGCAGGCAGAGTGGTTATAAAGCCACTGAAACAAAACATGAAATAGTATATGGACCAAAGTATAAGAAGTAGAGGTAGACTCTAGGTATGGTTTGAAGATAGATACAACAGAATTTTCTAAAATTTTGTATGAGGGCTGTGAAAAAGAAGAGTTAAGAATGACTACGAGATTTTTTATTTAACTAGATGATGCTGAGTAAATGACCTTCTGAGATGAATCAGACGGGAGTGAGTTATGTTTTAGAAGGAAGATTAGAAATTCCAGTTTTGGACGTGTTAAGTCTGAAATGGCTATTAGAACAGCTATAAGCTCCATGACCTTAGATAACAGGTACTTTGGTTTTCTTACCTGTAAATGGGTGAAATAATTGTTGCTACCTGTTATGATATACTGCTGCAGCCATTTTTGAATGATCTTCAGCAAAATTTTGCTTGCGTATGATATTAATGATATTATTCTATAATTTCCACATTCAGTTGGATCACCTTTCTTGGGAATAGGCATAAATATGGGTCTCTTCCAGTCAATTGGCCAGGAAGCTGTCTTCCATATTTCTTGGCATGGATGAGTGAGCACCTCCAGTGCTGCATCTGTTTGTTGAAACATCTCAACTGATATTCCATCAATTCCTGGAGCCTTGTTTTTCACCAATGCCTTCAGAGCAGCTTGGACTTCTTCCTTCAGTACCATCGATTCCTGATCATATGCCACCTCTTGAAATGGTTGAATATCGACTAATTCTTTTTTGGTATAATGACTCTGTGTATTCCTTCCATCTTCTTTTGATGCTTCTTGCATTGTTTAATATTTTCTCCATGGAATCCTTCAATATTGCAGCTCGAGGCTTGAATTTTTTCTTCAGTTCTTTCAGCTTGAGAAATGCTGAGCGTGTTCTTCTCTTTTGGTTTTCCATCTCCAGCTCTTTGCACATGTCATTATAATACTTTACTTTGTCTTCTCAAGAAGCCTTTGAAATCTTCTGTTCAGTTCTTTTACTTCATCAATTCTTCCTTTTGCTTTAGCTGCTTGACGCTCAAGAGCAAGTTTCAGAGTCTCCTCTGCAGCGGTATATGAACAGGGAACTGCCAGAAATTCAGGCCAGTTTCAGAAGAGGATGTGGAACCAGGGATATCATTGCTGAGGTCAGATGGATCCTGGCTGAAAGCAGAGACTACCAGAAGGATGTTTACCTATGTTTGATTGACTATGCAAAGGCATTCGACTATGTGGATCATAACAAACTATGGATAACATTACAAAGAATGGGAATTCCAGAACACTTAATTGTGCTCATGAGGAACCTTTACATAGATCAAGAGGCAGTTGTTCGGACAGAACAAGGGGATACTGATTGGTTTAAAGTCAGGAAAGTTGTGTATCAGGGTTGTATTCTTTCACCATACCTATTTAATCTGTATGCTGAACAAATAATACGAGAAGCTGGACTATATGAAGAAGAACGGGGCATCAAGATTGGAGGAAGACTCATTAACAACCTGTGTTATGAGGATTACACAACCTTGCTTGCTGAAAGTGAAGAGACTTGAAGCACTTACTAATGAAGATCAAAGACCACAGCCTTTGGTATGGACTGCACCTCAACATAAAGAAAACAAAAATCCTCATAACTGGACCAATGAGCAACATCATGATAAATGGAGAAAAGATTGAAGCTGTCAAGGATTTCATTTTACTTGAATCCACAATCAACAGCCATGGAAGCGTCAGTCAAGAAATCAAAAGACGCATTGCACTGGGTAAATCTGCTGCAAAGGACCTCTTCAAAGTGTTGAAGAGCAAAGATGTCACCCTGAAGACTAAGGTGCGCCTGACCCAAGCCATGGTGTTTTCAATCACATCGTATGCATGTGAAAGCTGGACAATGAATAAGGAAGACCGAAGAAGAGTTGACGCCTTTGAATTGTGGTGTTGGCAAAGAATATTGGACTGCCAAAAGAACAAATCTGTCCTGGAAGAAGTACAACCAAAATATTCCTTAGAGGCAAGGATGGCGAGAGTGCATCTTACATACTTTAAACATGTTGTCAGGAGGCATCAGTCCCTGGAGGACATCATGCTTGGCAGAGTACAGGGTCAGCGGAAAAGAGGAAGACCCTCAACGAGGTGGATTGACACAGAGGCTGCAACAATGAGCTCAAGCATAACAACGATTGTAAGGATGGCACAGGACTGGGCAGTGTTTTGTTCTGTTGTGCATAGGGTCACTATGAGTCGGAACCAACTCGACAGCACCTAACAATAACAACAACAAATTTGTTATGAGGACCAAAAGCATTTAGATATATAAAGCAATTACAACATTGATCAACATATAGTTGCACGATGTGTAGGTTATACCTCTTTTTATCATTGTCACATTTAATTCTAATATGCCATATAATCATTTTAACATGTATTATTGGGTATTACCAAATAAGGAACAGCACCATTTATCATATCTGTCAAATAATGAATTAATTCTTCCTTTCAACAGTGATTTGTGATGTCATCTGTATTATAAAACAGGTTCCTTTACCAGTGCCTCTTTCTGAGCTATCTATTCTGTTCCACTGATATCTTTGTTTTTAGGTATTGGTCAGTTGCCAATTACTGCAGCTGAAAGGCTGCTGTTGCACAGCTTCTCCATCAGCCCTACATCTAACGAGGTGTCAGTTAATAAGACCCATTATGTGATAGAATGAGCCATTGCTCGCAAAGTGGCTGTAACATCCTTTACAAATGTTAACTGTTGTCATTGTTCTCAGAACTCATCCTTGAATGGAGTTCTTCTGGCCCTTAGGTAGAATAATCAACCACCTTCCCACTCCCAGTCTCACACCTGATCTCACAGATTACCTAAAATACTCCCATCCCAAGTGCACACCACTTATCCCAGCACTTGCATTCTCTCATTCTATCCTAGAGACATTTCACAGTATACAGTTTATCTTCATTAAACTACTCTCTTCTATAAGTTCCTGCTTAGGTATGTCTGGAAGTTGCAGTGTCTTACTAGATTTGATCTAGAATAGAATTCAGTATCATTGGAGGACCAGAGAGAGTTATTTTGGCTGCCTCAAGAAACAGAAATTGTGGACTTGCAGAAGGCCACTTTATTAATGACCTTTTGAAAAAGGAAGGTGATAAGGGAAAAGGACCTCCTTACTGATTTCAGGAAAAAAAGGCTTGTAATTCTTAAAGCAAAAACTGTAAAAATGACTTGGGAGCAGTGTCTGACCTCCTCTCACTTCTCGAGGAGGAAGGAAAATCAAGATTAACAACCCAAGGCTGATTTCTATGAGGGGGAGGTCAGACATACTGTCTTAGTTATCTAGTGCTGCTATAACAGAAATACTGCAAGTGGATGGCTTTAACAAACAGAAGTTTATTCTTGCACAGTCTAGTAGGCTAGAAGTCTGAATTAAGGGCGTCAGTTCCAGGGGAAGTCTTGTCTCTCTGTTGGCTCTGGGGGAAGGTCCTTGTCATCAATCTTCCCTGGTTGAGGGGCTTCTCAACTCAGGGACCTGGGTCCAAAGGACATGCTATTCTCCTTGCTCTTGTTTCATGGTGGTATGTGGTACCTCTGTCTCTCTGCTCACTTCTCTCTTTTATATCTCAAAAGAGATTGACTTAAGACACAGCCTAATCTTGTAGATTGAGTCCTGCCTCATTAACATCATAGAGGTAGGATTTACAAAACACAGAAAAAATCCTATCAGATGACAAAATGGTGGACAATGGCACAATATTGGGAATCATGGCCTAGCCAAGTTGACACACATTTTGGGGGGACACAATTCAACCCATAACACATGCCTTCTCTCTCTGCCATCTTTACCAATTCTGACACCAACGGTCCCTCCCAAAGCATCCTCTACTAGGTTCGATAATTCATTGCAATGACCACACAGAGCTCACAGGCCATACTCTCGATCACGGGATTTATTAGGGAAGTAGCAAGTTTACAATTCAGGCTCAGGAACACTTCAGGATACAGTCCTTTCATCAGGACAGCCTCTTCTGGCCATGCTCACAGCCACTTCCCTCCCTGGCTCTAGGCCTCTGCCCAAAGGCACTCAGCTTTCTCACTCTGTGGGTCAGGAAGCCGACTGTGCTGTTTCCTTTGGGTCTTTTCTGCAGGTCTCTCCTACCTTAATGGCTGTGGGCTTTTTTTTCTCACTTCTGCAGTAGCTCATTTCAAACCCAGCAGGATGGCAAAACTGACCAATCTCATTGGTGGGCCACAATTACCCTATCACACAGTCCCACCCAATTACCTGGGTAGGAGTTACAAGACCATGGCTAGAAAGGCCACATGAAAGGCAATCCATTACGCCAAAGGCCACCGCCTGGCTTTTCTAGCCATGGTTCTTTTATACGTGGAGGATAATTTACCCCTCCCGCTCACTTTAGCGGTCCAAAACAGGCATTAACAATTAGTCCTTCAATAGGGTAAAGAGTACAAAGGGTACGTTTACTTAAGTAGCAGCCATTCAGATCTACTGCGGATATTGCACTGGTGCAGTATCAGATTTCTTTTACAATCTGTCTTCCATTATTGGTGAACTTAGTGGAGATCCTTCTATATTCTGATAATAGAGCAATAGTTAATTCTACATAATATCAAGATTATTATGAAATCACATTGACTTCTGAGACATTGATTTTGTGGAAAATTAAGAGAACTTGTAATAAGATACCATTTTAAAATTGAACATTTTCACTAATCTATAAAATCAGACCATTCTTGAAAAACAAAGAGGCATAATGTGATTGGTTAGAGACAGCTTTTCTCCTTAACAATTGTGTGTCTTGATTTCTCCACACCTGTATTTCTTTATAAGGATTGTAAGTTCCCAAGAAAACAAGTATATGTTAAATGGAATGACTCTTACCTACCTTACAGAATCATGTAATGTAATATGCCCAGAAATAAAACTGCCGCACACATGGCAGGAACTTCCAGATTATAGGTTAAGAATATATTGATTGACCAAAAAACTTGAAAGTGAAATGTGCAAAATAGTAAAGTGGTATGGACACACATTCTTCTTCCAGACTGGCGAGGTTTGAATCCCAGCTCTGCCACTTACTGGTTGTATGACTTTGGGCACACCATTTATTCTCTCTACCTTATTTTATTCATCTCTAAAATGGGTATAATAATGGCACCTAGTTTATAGGATTGGCACAAGAATCCATATAAATTAATGTAAATTAATGACTGTAAATTATTGCAGTGCCTGCCATTATAAGCACTATATGTTGCTTTGTTTTTGTACTTTTTCATATTAATATCTTATATTTTGATTTTTCACAGAGGGTGAAGACGTTTCCTAAAACGTTAATAAAAATGGGGTCTATTCAAGAAGATGAAGGCATATTTTGATTGAATTCTTACAATGTATCAGAATGAAGGAGAGGTTTCCAATTTGTTAGTCAATTTAGGCAGGGAAAAGAGCCAGTTCAAGCAACCCAGAGCTGCAAGAGCAATTCAGCCTCTCATTGTTTGGATTGGCTGCCACCGTCTACCCTGCAACTGCCCTGGAACAGTCTGCTCCCACCATGTAGGAGACTACTACTCAGGGGACACCATGCTGTAGAGTGAGCTCTCACAGTTCTTAACTCTTAACAAATAACTTTGAGTTTTTACACACAGATGTACATTTGTCCTCAGAAGTAAGAAATGCAAGTATCTTATCTTTTATGAGTTCTTTTTTATTTAAATTTTTTAATTATTTCATTTTCTCTTCAAGTACTTACTATTGCGTTGTACTTAAGTACATGGACTCTGTAGTCAGAATACCTGGGTTCAAATTCTGGGCAAGAATAACTTAACCATTCTGTGATGAAGAGTCTTCATTTGACAAATGGACATAATAGCCAGTATTTATTTTCTGTTGCTGCTGTGGACATTCCATGTGGTGTATCTGTAAAGCACAAAGCAAGTGTTCAATTAATATAATAAATTATGTTGCTTCTATTCAACGTAGGAAAGTTGCTTTAACTGCTTAATAGAAAAATACATAGAGTATTATATCTTCGCCCAGATGTTACAGTTTTCATGTGAACACAAATTATCTTTAAGTGAAGAAAACAGTGAAAGCATAATCAGTCCCACTTACTGAAAGGGAAACTTAAATATTGCTCTGTAACTTATCAAAGATATAGAATCTACCTGTTCACAGTTACTGAAAAGAAATGGCCAGAGATTTATCACTGAACCCAGTCCTGGTATCTGGCCTGCTAATATGTGTGTGAATCAATTCTCTTTCCCATAATGGAATCAAAAGTCATGGAATTCCTCTCTCCTTGACAATTACTTATGCCGTGTACCAAGTATGTCCTCTTCTTAATACCCCCAACATGGCATAGTTCTCTGCTCTTTCATCCTGAAGGAGTTCAAATTTGTTTTGAGTTCATTATGACCCTGTTTTATCTTACCTCTTTGGAGGGTAACCAACTCACCTGTTTGCCCAAGACCTTCCCAGTTCTAGCACTGAAAATCCCGTGTCCTGGGAACCTCTTCAGTTCCTCAGTCCTTTGCAAATTGACATAGTTCATCACCTTACTTCCTTGTTCACAGCCCCAACATAAAATAGATTCTTTTGCTTCTGACTATCTACGCAATATGACTGCAAAACATGGACTGCCAGGAGAACAAACAAGTCTGTCTTGCAAGAAGTGCAGCCAGAGTGATCCTTGGAAGAGAAGATGGTGAGACTTCACCTCAAGTACTTCGGACATTTTATCAGGAGGTACCAGTCCCTGAAGAAGGGTATCATGCTTGGTAAGGTAGTTGTTATTAGGTGATATCGAGTTAGGTCCAGCTCATAGGGACCCTATGTACAACAGAATGAAACACTGCCTGGTCCTGCACCATGCTTACAATCGTTATGCTTAAGGCCTCTGTTGCAGCCACTGTGTCAATCCATTTCATTGAGAGTCTTCCTCTTTTTCACTGACCCTTTACTTTGCCAAGCATGATGTCTTTTTTCCAGGGACTGATCCCTCCTGACAACATGTTCAAAGTATGTGAGACAGTCTCGCCATCCTTGCTTCTAAGGAGCATTCTGGTTGTACTGCTTCCAAGACAGATTTGTTTGTTCTTTTGGCAGTCCCTGGTGTATTCAATATTCTTCTCCAGCACCACAACTCAAAGTTCTTCTTTGGTCTTTTTTATTCATCGTCCAGTTTTCACATGCATAGGAGGTGATGGAAAATACCATGGCTTGGGTCAGGCGCATCTTAGACTTCAAGGTGACGTCTTTGCTTTTCAACACTTTAAAGAGGTCTTCTGCAGCAGATTTTCCCAATGCAATGCATCTTTTAATTTCTTGACTGCTGCTTCCATCGGTGTTGATTGTGGATCCAAGTAAAATGAAATCCTTGACAACTTCAATCTTTTCTCCATTTATCATGATGTTACTATTGGTTTAGTTGTGAGGATTTTGTTTTCTTTATGTTGAGGTGTAATCCATACTGCAGGCTGTAGTCTTTGGTCTTCATCAGTAAGTGCTTCAAGTCTTCTTCACTTTCAACAAGCAAGGTTGTGTCATCTGCATAATGCAGGTTGTTAATGAGTCTTCCTCCAATCCTGATGCCCCGTTCTTCCTCATACAGTCCAGCTTCTCAGATTATTTGCTCAGCATACAGACTGAATAGGTATGGTGAAAGAATACAACCCTGATGCACATCTTTCCTGACTTTAAACCATGTAGTATCCTCTTGTTTAGTTCAAATGACTGTTGCTTGATCAATGTACAGGTTCCTTATGAACACAATTAAGTGTTTTGGAAGGTAGAGGGTCAGTAAAAAAGAGGAAGACCCTCAATGAGATGGCTTGACACAGTGGCTGCAAAAATGGGCTCAAACATAGCAATGATTGTCAGGACAGCACGGGACTGGGTAGTGTTTCATTCTGTTGTACACAGGGTCTCTATGAGTCGGAACTGACTCAATGGCACCTAACAACAACATTGCATTAATTTTGTACTTACAGAGTTCATACTTTTGTCATGTGTAAAGAGTCTTACCATCTTAACAAATTTTAGAGGAAAAATGATATATATGAATCTTACACACTTACTGAAGCCTATATAGTTGAGTTCAAATATTGTTAACTGAATCAACTTAAGAATTTTAATTAACTGTTCTTTTCAGTCTGAGGACCACCACCTGTTTGTTAACCTGTCATACTGGGTGGCTTGCATGTTGCTATGATGCTGGAAGCTATGCCACTGGTATTTCAAATATCAACAGGGTCACCCATAGTGGACAGGTTTCAGCAGAGCTTCCAAACTAAGATAGAATAGGAAGAAAGGCTTGGCCATCTACTTCCAAAAATTAGCCAATGAAAGCCCTATGAATCACAACAGAATATTGTTTGATATAGTGCTGGAAGATGAGCACCCTAGGTTGGAAGGCACTCAAAATACACAGTGGCCAAAACAATGTATGTGAGCATACTATCAATAGTTAAAATGAAGTAGGACTGAACAATGTTTTATTCTCTTGTACGTGGGATTGCTATAAGTCAGAGCCAGCTCAATGGAAACTAACAATAAAAACAAGTCTGAAGACTTTTATTTATGAAAGAATAATGACAATATCTACTGTATCAGGTATAATTTTCAGTCTACAAACTCAACTGATCAACTAAAAAAGTATTTTAAAATGTCATATGACCAAAATACTATATAGATCCAAATAAATGGCAATTCTAAATACAATGTAAACCTTTGTTTCTTCCATAATAAGTTTGGAAAAAATTTTTTTGTCAACTAGTATATAAAACATGCAGAGGAAATTGAGGAATATCTACTTCCAATGTTTATTAATTTATCTGTCAATATATTTAAAAATAATATATGAGATAAATTTATTTATAAATACTGCTTTTTTCCCTGTTCCCACATTTCATAAAACCCTATCATTCAAACTCTTCACCTGCAATTTCAAAATCAATTCCTTGATCACCATTAGAGTCATAATTTGAATAATCCAACAGCTTTAAAGAAAACTTTATCTTCATTTCCATTTAAGCTCTTGGAGATACATACCCTCTTTTGAATGCACAATGTCTTCTATGCCTGATGCTGTCTCTGGAAGGTTTATCTCATGCCATGAGACTCCATTCACACAACATTAGAAAGCTTGTTTTCTTCATCCCGTATATGTATACTGCTGGTCTCCACAAAACAGGCAAACAAAAACACATAATAAATTTATTTAAAAGGCCAATTAAAATGATATCTAATCCTTGAAATTATGAACACATATTCCTAGAAATAATACAATAATATACTACATTTCATTGTCTTCCCCCCCGCCCCCACTGGTTATTCTTTAGTGGGTGACCTCTAGAGCACCCATGACCTACATTGTTTGGGGTTATTTAAGATTAATTTTCTTTCCCTAGATACTACTTTTAATTTTTAGTCAAAATAGAATAATTAAGAAAACTACCGCATTACTGCATAATATGGAAAGATTGCTTAAAGACTCTGAGAGATGAATTTTAATTTTTGACTTAAGTATTTCTCAGTTTAACTCATTTCTGATTTAAAATTTAGGGAAAGAAATGAAAATAAAACAAAAATTCAATTGGATCATGGGGCATATATAGGCTGTAGTAAAATCTATATTAAATTCCAAGGTAGTTGTTTTGCAGAGATTGAGTTATTCTGATTACACCAGTCTTCATATGTTATTTGGGAGAGAATAGAGTCGTTATGAGGTACCACTCAGAGAAAGAAAAAAGGAAAGGAGAGAAGAAGGGAGGAAAGAAGGAAGGAGGAAAGAAGGAAGGAAGAAAGAAAGAAAGAAAGGGACAGGAAAGGAAGAAGGAAAGAAAATCCTGTTCTCTAGGCCTCCCAGGAACAGTTTACCCTTGCCTATGAGTTATCCTCTCTAAAGTTTTTTAAGATAATAGACATATTTTTTCATAATTCACGGAATCAATACATTTTTATTATTCTTTAACATGTAATGGTGGTTTCAGATCAATGGTGACACTTCCATACCAGAAGCCCCCAGAAATAAATACAACCTGGCTGAGGTAAACATGGCCTCTGCCACATCTGGTCACAGCCTGGTGCCAGCAGCAACATCCTTGCTTTTGAGATGTAAATTTTTGATATAGCAGAATCTAATGAAGAACCTCAACTTTTCTAGAAGGAGAAATATCATCTTGATATTTTATGCTTGTTTCTTGGGAGCATATTTTCCTTTTTGAAAACCGTAAGCTTAGCTACTTTAAAAACTCTGTATTAGAAGACCGGGTTTTGGGGGTTCTGTTTTGGAAGGGGGTGGAGTATGTGTGGGAACAGCTGAAAGAATTGATCTTCTCCAAAAAGAGAAGCCATATTCTTCCCAAGATGGGCTTAATGCTATTTGCAAAGTCTATTATGGTTACTTTTCTTGTTTAAATGTTTCAAATGTCAGGAAAATATTTTCTAAAGAATGCCAGTTATCTCTAAGATAGCTGCAAAATATATTCGTAAGGATAACAAGATCTTATTCCTATAGTCAATTGGCATAGACAAAGTTTGATTTATGCCTTGCGTGGTAGACCTGTGTTATCTTGGCCTTGTTTGTCAAATTTGTTAATCCTCAAATTTCTCATTTGCCAGTTGCATGATATCTACCTGTCTGTCTTATCTATCTGTTCATCTATCTATTTTAAGGTAAACTGGTGGCACAAATGGTTAAGCACTCCATTGCTAGCTGAAAGGTTGGTGGTTTCTACATACCCAGAGATGTTTTAGAAGACATTCCTGGCAATCTGCTTCTCAAAGGTCACAGCCTTGAAAACCCTATGAGGCAGTTCTACTCTGCACACATGGCATCACCGTGAGTCAGAATTGAGTGAATGGCAACATATATATTATGTTAAAATAATTTTATGTCTTATTTAAGCATGTAATTATTTACTTTACCAAATTTTATTTCAAGGTTATTTATCATGTGTAGTAGAACTAACTTCAGATTCTATTATAATAAAATGTCTGCCTATGAAAAAACTTGTTTTTTAGGTGGAGTGGAGCCCTAGTGGCACGGCGGTTAAAGAGCTATGGCTGTTAACCAAAAGGTCGGTGGCTTGAATCCAGCAGCTGATCTTTGGAAACCCCATGAGGCAGTTCTACTCTGTCCTGTGGAGTCGCTATGAGTTGGAATCGACTTGACGGCAACAGGTTTGGTTTAGTGTTTTTTTTTAGGTGGGAAACATTTTATAGTGTTGCTATAGGGTCGCTATGAGTCAGAATCCACTCGACGGCAGTGAGTTTTTGGTTATTTAATCCTTAATAATAGAAGAAGGAAGCCCAAGATTTGTATTCCAGGATCTGCCCCAGATGTAGGTTTGGAAACATCACTTTAACAAATTATATGAGCAAAGAGACTGGTGATTAAATATTAATAATGGTTTATATAAAGATCAAGGCTATAAAGTGATGAAATGAAGTGACAGTAGCATACACCTCTTTCATGGAACCTCCAGTTTCTCATGTGGGAAGCGTGTGTGCCTCACTAAGGCCACAGATGCAGTTACAGAAGATTAGGATACATTGCTAGCCCATGACTAGAAGCGACACACCTCGGCGGCTCCAGATAGAACAATCGTATGTAAATGTGACATTAGTGTCTCACATGCCAGCTTTGCAGTGCCATCACTCTGTTATTAATGCCTTTGCACAGGGCACGTAACTTCTCTGAATCTTCAGCTTTGATGGATTTCAGTGCCTCTCCACAGTGTGACCAAAAATGTCTTCTTTTCTCAGCTCTGAGTTGCCTTTGCAGAGATAAAATTAAAATATAGAAGCAAACACTATGAAAAATGCATTTGATATTTAGGATTTGTTAAAAACATCATATATAGTGCCTTCAATTGTCTTTTCCCCAGTAGAATTGCAAAGTTTGAAGAGTTCATTGGAGTAATCCCTATATATGATGACACTAAAAAAACCAAACTCAAATGCTTTGTAGTCGACTCAATTCTGACTCATAGCGGCCCTATAGGACAGAGTAGAACTGCCCCATAGGCTTTCCAAGGAGCAGCCGATAGATTTGAACTGCGGACCTTTGGTGAGCAGGCTGAGCTCTTAACCACTGCACCACTATGACAGTATTAGTCAAGCAAAATAGTTTGTAATGGAAAGTTACTAAGTCAGACTATGGAATATAGATATAAATTTTTTCACACTAAATATTAAAATGTCCTTGCAAATTCTCTGAATTACAAATCAATACCAGGAGAAGGAAGATCACTGCCTAATCATTTAGCACAAATTATACCCCAAAAGGTAAAAACCTGGTCAAGAGCAAATACACCCACTTTAAGGATTAAAGTTATTTTGATTCAATAACTAAAGAGTTTTATTTTAAATATCTTTGTCATTGTTTGTAAGGGGCCGATATTGAGGGTTGCTATGAGTCAGAATCAGGTTTTTCCAGGGTTTACACATTTTGTATACATAGCAAGATAGTCTTTGAATAACAGGTCTCAGTTTTCTGATGTTAAAAGTTCAATTCATGTCATTATTATTGAGACCAATTACTTATTAATTTTCAGGACTGAAGGTAAAAAATGTTAAGGGGTAAACTTTAATATCTAAATACTATTGAAAATAAATAAATAAAATTGAAAGATATTATAGTCTGGGTTTGAGTCCCAATTCTGCCATTTGAAAGCTGTGGTGTCTTGAATATTTACATGGTCTTTTATTGCCTAGTTTCCTTATGTATAGAACAAGGATAATAATATGTATTTAATAAGGTTTTTGGAGGATTAGGTAAATTCATATATATAATCTGACTGACTCATAGCAAGAGCTATACAGTTTTTATATACATATATACATATAAAAAAAAAGGTGTGAGCATATGTCTGAGTATATTCACAAATTTCAAAATGTAAAAAATGAGATCATTTTTAATTCTCTTCCTGATATTTACCTAATACTGAAAGAAAGCGGTGAAATGGCATGACATGAGAACTGACTCAATGGGCCTGTAGATGGTGCTGTGGAGGAAATTTATGTTTTGCTCCTTTATGCCCAGACACCACATTTCCACATCGGCACATAAAAGTGATATAAATTATCGAATTTTAAAAAATATCTATCAGGTAGAAAAAAAACACTAAGATATTCAACTCTGCCTCTTGGTTTTACAGGAGGAACTGAGAAGGAATAACTCATATGAAGTAATACAATAAAACGTGTTGGCTCAGATGCCTGTGCTCTAAAATTGAGCTGGCAAATTTGAATGGAGGGCACCGCAAGAAAAAGTAGCAACAGACAAGCTAAGTTGACTAATTACTGGAGCGATATACTAGATCACAAAATACAGTTAATAAAATAGAAAAGTGGAAGTTGCTGAGATACAGAGAACCCTTCCATAGCCCAAGTGGACTTTCTTAATTCCATCAACAATAATTTATTTTAAATGAAAACGAGGAAAAGGAAAGATATCATATGTTCATTAAGACAATTGTAAGGTGTTCCCTTCCTCCTTATTCCCCACTATCAAATGACTTTCTGAAATCTTTATAGAATAACACATGCAACTAGCGAATGATCCAATGAAACTAGTTTGCCTATTTACAAAACCATATTTTTTCTTCTTATATAATTTGATTCTCCCCATTGATGTTAAACATGACCTGTCTTACTTTTGTATCAGCTTGGAGATTTGCAGTAAGTATATGAGGTGATTCTAAAGGTAACTTCTATTCACTTTAGGAAAACACTGCCTTTGCTGTCCCCATACAGAGTTCAGACATTTATTGTTTTCCAGAATCATTTTGAATAATGTTTGCCTTCTTTTAAATTAGCCCTTTTTTAGCATGAGAAGCATCAAGATAGTAAAATACAACAAATCAGCATTGATTCTAGGTCCCTCAACACACATTTTTGTTTCTTCTATGAAAGCAGATGGTTATAAAAGTTCCATTCTGAATCTAAATTTATTCCAACAGAAGTTTATCATGTCATCCATAATGACATGGTCCATTTCCTTTTTTCCCTCTGGTAATTTCTTTTTTTAACTTATTTTTATTGTGCTTTAAGTCAGCCTCTTATACAAAAAATTATATACACCTTGCTATACACTCCTAATTACTCTCCCCCTAATGACAGAGCGCACTCTTTCCCTCCACTCTCTATCCTCGTGTCCATTCAGACAGCTTCTGGCCCCCTCTGCCCTCTCATCTCCCCTTCAGACAGGATATGCCAACATAGTCTCATGTGTCTACTTGATCCAAGAAGCCTGTTCTTCACCAGTATCATTTCCCATCCCATATTCCAGTCCAATCCCTGTCTGAAGAGTTGGCCCCAGGAATGGTTCCTGTCTTTGTCTAACAGAAGGTGTGGGGACCATGGCCTCCAGGGTCCCTCTAGTCTCAGTCAGACCATTAAGTCTGGTCTTTTTACAAGAATTTGGGGTCTGCATCCCATTGCTCTCCTGCTCCCTCAGGGGTTCTCTGTTGTGTTCCCTGTCAGGACAGTCATCTGTTGTAGCCAGGCACCATCTAGTTCTTCTGGTCTCAGACTGTTGTAGTCTCTGGTTTGTGTGGCCCTTTCTGTCCCTTGGGCTCATAATTACCTTGTGTCTTTGGTGTTCTTCATTCTCCTTTGCTCCAGTTGGGTTGAGACTCATTGGTGCATCTTAGATGGCTGCTTCCTAGTGTTTAAGACCCCAGAAACCACTCTCCAGAGTGGGATGCAGAATGTGTTGTTAATAGATTTTTATTATGCCAGTTGACTTAGTTGTTCCCTGAAGCCATGATGGACCATTTCTTAATTGTATCCTATCCAGAATAAAGCAAATAAGAGCTCAAAAGCAGTTCAGAGGTCATGGGAGAGAAAAAGGTAGATGAATACTTAATGAGCAGATGAAAAAGTATCCAGAAGGAGAGTGCCTTAGGCTGGGTTCTTTAGAAAAGCAAAACCGGTACAACATATAAATATATATAGAGAGAGATTTATATTAAGGAAATGGCTAGCCAGGTTGTAGGGCTGGAAAGTCTCAAGATCTTGGGTTAGACTGGAAGGTTCTGACTCACTTAGCTACAGGTGCTGGTGAATCCAAGATGGGTAGGTCAGATAGAAGGCATCTGGCTCACAGGCTGTGGAGGCCAATGAATCCTAAGATCAGCAGGTAAGCTATTAGCTCAAGTTCGAAGAACCAGAGGTCAGATGAACAGGAACCAGCTGTAGGATCTAGAGGAAGCAAAAGACAGGAAGCCTTGCCAGAAAGTCCATTTACGTTTGATGCAGGCCACACTCCTGAGAAAAATCTCTTTCAACTAAACTGGCTGCTCACAACAAATCTCATCATGGAGGTTATCACTTTATATCAGATCTCATTATGGAGTTGATTATATCATTAAAAAGTCGCCAAATTACATCACAACTGCCAAACCACTGAGGAACATGGCCCAGCCAAGTTGACGCACAACTTTAACCATCAGAGAGAGTAACGGAAGAGGATGATGGAGCAAAGGCCTGATGAGAAAGAAAAATGTTTAAGACAGTCATAAACAAAACCTCTTTATGTAGAGAGGCATATCTTTTGCCACTCAACCATTCCCACTCTCGCACTTATTACAATTAACCAAATTTTGATAATAGGAATTTCTATTTGTTGTAAGTAATTTTTGCATTCTGGACACAGATCATGGAACGTAAAGGAAAACGTAGACCCATTTTATCACTGTCTTAGTCATCTAGTGCTTCTATAACAGAAATACTAAAAGTGGATGGCTTTAACAAAGAGAAGTTTATTTTCTCACTGTAAAGTAGGCTAGAAGTCCAAATTCAGGGCATCAGCTCCAGGAGAAGGTTTTCTCTCTCTGTTGGCCTTCTCATTAATCTTCCCCCAGACTAGGAGCTTCTCTGCACAGGAACCCTGGGTCTAAATGATGCGCTCTGCTCCTGGTGCTTCCTTCTTTGTGATATGAAGCTCCCAACTCTCTACTTGCTTCTCTTTTTTGTATCTCAAGAGATTGCCTCAAGACACAATCCAATCTCATAGGTTGAGTCCTGTTTCACTAACACAACTGCCACCCATCCTCCCTCATTAACATCATGGAGGCAGGATTTATGACATATAGGAAAACCACACAATACCACGAATCATGGTCCAGCCCAATTGATATACACAATTTGGGGAGGGGAACATAATTCAATCCATGACACCAACTTAGCAGAATTTTTTTAAAAAAATGGTACTTTCCTAGAGTAATGTGCTATTCAGAACATTTTTTTTTACTAACTGCTATAAATTTGGTTTCCCAGTGAAAAACAACAAATTTTTTTTCTTGGCTTAGGAAGCCATACCTAAAGGCCATTTTTTAAAACATAAATTCAATCTTTAGCTCTAGTGTTTAAATTAAAATCAAGGGCTGAGTTCAACAACTGTCCTTTTCTGTCTTCTCAACTTCTTAGCTTTTTCTTACAGTTAAAATCACTTCTACAGGGGGCCAAGATGGCTGACCAGGTAGAAGCTACAGCAGATCCCTCTTGCAACAAAGACTCGGAAAATAAGTGAATCGATCACACACGTGACAATCTACGAAACCTGACCATCAAACACGGATCTAAAGAGTTGACCTGAGTGACAGGGGAGCAAAAAGCCAAGCCCTGAAGCAGCAACCACCTCTGGAACCGGCATCCCACTCCACAGTCTTGAGCTCTTGTGGTTCCCTGGTGCTGAGTGGTGGGGGTGATTGTGGCTTGCTGAGGTGGGGCAGGCACAGGACACAGCCCTAACCCCTATCCCCCTGGGGTAACCTCGGTAGAGACTCAGCCAGTGCAAGCAGGCTGCACACTGACGGGCTAACAAGAGAACGAGCAACCACGGGGAAGCGGTGACTGTTTTCGGAGCCTAGATCCAGCATCCCAGTCAGAAAACCTTGGTGCCAGGATTTGGACTGGGTGCAGGGGAGCTGAGCATGGCTTCCTGAAATGGCGCAAGCACTGGACGCAGCCCCAGCCCCCTGAAGTGACCTCGGGGGAAGCCCAGGCAGTGCATGCAGGCAGCGCAATGATGTGGCTGACAGGAGGAGAAGTCACTGGGAGGCAGCAACAGGTTTTGGATCCTGGAGTGCGGAGTCCCAGCTGGGAAACCTTGGTGCTGGGCTTTGGACTAGGAGTGGGGGAGCTGACCACAGCTTCTGAGACAGCACAAGCACAGGAAGTGGGCCTGACCCTTGGGAACAATCTCAACCCAGCCAGGGCACACAGGATACACATCCCTCAGGAATCTCAGATAAAACAGTCACCACCAAGCAAGATAAGTAACTTTGTCTATATTGCTGGGTGCTACTCTCTCCTATCTATCTGATCCCTCCCCTCCCTGTCCCAGGAGGCTTCATTAGCATTGGAATTTCCTGGGCCAGGCAGTGAAGTGCTCTGCCTTTTTTTTTTCTTTTCCTAAGCCATTCTCCTGGCCTGAGAGAAGCACCTACTAAAAACCCAGGGATGAAAAATCCTTCCCTGACTTCCCTAAACTGGAATAAAAATACAGAAGCAACTCCAGCCAAGCACATGAGATCCACAGTCTTTGGCTTTCATCCCTACAGGGAACAAGGTGGTTATTATAATGCAAAGGCAATTCTGATAGAGATCTGATTGTAATTGTTTTAGGGATCACTGGAAAGACAAATTCTCTAGGTCTGATATCTCTACCTATTAAACAGAGCCCTCACTGACCCACAACAGGGAACTGAGGGCTGAAGCTCCTCCCAAACCACCTAGCCTCCTGCCATAGGGACCTGAGGATAGTGACATCTACCAATCTGTAGAGGTACCCGCATTGGGTGCCTAAGGTACAGCTGCAGAGCCCACCCACCAAAGTTATTTAGGAATAGAGACACACCTACCTCACTGGCACGTGGGGGGAAGGCTGTCAGCATCCTGCCCCCCCAGAGTGTGACCTCCCGCTACTACTAGAATCTGGTGCACACAACTATCACCACTACTCCTCTAAGTTAATAGGTGACAGTCTAAACTACACACTTGGTGGCCCAAAATCAGAACACCTAAGCTGATTCTATTCAAGAATAGTGAATGGACTCTTAGGCTTATATACCTGGTAACAGCCCAAACCAGCTGGTAACAGGATATAAGTGATTCAAAGGCTACAACAATCAAGACAGCGCAATCTTGTAGCCTATCTGGGTATATTGAAAGAAAATAAAACAAGATAAGATTCAGTGAGCAAATATAAAATAAATCATTACAATATCTTATAGATGGCTCGGAGACAGCAGTCAATATCAAACCACATAAAGAAGCAGACCATGATTGCTTCTACAACTCCCCAAATTAAAGAATCAAAATCTTTCCCAAATGAAGACACAATCCTGGAATTTCCCAATGCAGAATATAAAAAACTAATATACAGAATGCTTCAAGACATCCGGGATGACCTCAGAAATGAAATAAGGCAATCTATAGAAAAAGCCAAGGAACACACTGATAAAGCACTTGAAGAAATCAAAAAGATTGTTCAAGAACATAGTGGAAAAATTAATAAGCTACAAGAATGCATAGAGAGACAGTATTCAGAAATCCTAAAGATTAACAGTAAAATTACAGAATTAGACAACTCAATAGGAAGTCAGAGGAGCAGAATCGAGCATATGGAATGCAGAGTGGGGGAGCAGGAGGATAAGGCAATTGACACCAATATAGTTGAAGAAAAATCAGATAAAAAAATTAAAAAAAAAATGAAGAAACCCTAAGAATCATGTGGGACTCTATCAAGAATAACTTGCGTGTGATTGGAGTTCCAGAACAGGGAGGGATAACAGAAAATGCAGAGAGAAGAATTGAAGATCTGTTGGCAGAAAACTTCCCTGGCATCATGAAAGACAAAAGGATATCTATCCAAGATACTCATCGAACCCCATATAAGATTGATTCAAAAAGAAAATCACCCAGGCATGTCATCATCAAACTTGCCAAAACCAAAGATAAAATTTAAAAGCAGCCAAGGATAAAAGAAAAGTCACCTACAAAGGAGAATCAATAAGTTCAGACTACTCAGCAGAAACCATGCAGGTGAGAAGGCAATGAGATGACATATATAGAGCACTGAAGGAGAAAAACTGCCAGCCAAGGATCATATATCTAGCAAAACTGTCTCTCGAATTTGAAGGTGAAATTAGAACATTTACAGATAAACACAAGCTTAGAGAATTTGCAAAAACCAAACCAAAGCTCAAAGAATTACTAAAAGAAATTGTTTGGTCAGAAAATCAATAATATCAGATACCAACACAACGCAAGGTCACAGAACAGAACATCCTGATATCAACTCAAATAGGGAAATCACAAAAACAAATTAAGATTAATTTTAAAAAGAAAAAAAAATGCTCAAAACAGGGAATCATTGAAGTCGTTATGTAAAAGATCACAATAATCAAAAAGAGGGACTAAATACAGGAGGCATAGATCTTCCATATGGAGAGGAAAACAAGGCAATATAGGACGATACAAGTTAGGTTTTTACTTAGAAAAATAGGGGTAAATATTAAGGTAACCACAAAGAGGTCTAACAATTCCATAATTCAAAATAAAAACCAAGGAAAACATAATGACTCGGCAAACCTAAATTCAACTATTATGAAAATGAGGAACATACAATTTACAAAGAAAAACGTCTCAGCACAAAAAAGTAAGTGGAAAATGAAACTGTCAACAACACACACAAAAAGGTATCAAAATGACACCACTAAACTCATAAAAAAAAAAACTCATACTTATCTATAATTATGCTGAATGTAAATGGATTAAATGCACCAATAAAGAGACAGAGAGTCTCAGACTGGATAAAGAAACACGATCCATCTATATGATGTCTACAAGAGACACACCTTAGACTTAGAGACACAAACTAAAACTCAAAGAATGGAAAAAAATATATCAAGCAAACAACAATCAAAAAGGAGCAGGAGTGGTAATATTAATTTTTGACAAAATAGACCTTAAAGTTAAATCAACCACAAAGGATAAAGAAGGACACTGCATAATGACTAAGAGGACAATTTACCAGGAAGATACAAGCTTATTAAATATTTATGCACCCAATGACAGGGCTGTAAGATACATAAAACAAACTTTAACAGAATTGAAAAGTGAGATAGACACCTCCACAATAATAGTAGGGGACTTCAACACACCACTTTCGGAGAAGGATAGGACTTTTAGTAAGAAGCTTAATAGAGACATGGAAGATCTAATTGCTACAGTCAACCAACTTGACCTCATAGACTTATACTGAACACTCCACCCAACAGCTGCAAAGTATACTTTTTTTTTCTAGTGCACATGGAACATTCACCAGAATAGATCACATATTTGGTCATAAAACAAACCTTTGAAGAATCCAAAACATCAAAATATTACAAAGCATCTTCTCAGACCATAAGGCCATAAAAGTAGAAATCAATAACAGAAAAATCAGGGAAAAGAAATCAAATACTTGGAAACTGAACATTGAGGAGGGAATAAAGGAAGTCATAGAATGCAACGAGACTGAAAACACTTCCTATCAAAACCTCTGGGACATAGCAAAAGCAGTGCTCAGAGGTCAATTTATATCAATAAATGCACACATACACAAAGAAGAAAGAGCCAAAATCAGAGAAATGTCCCTACAACTTGAATAAATAGAAAGCGAGCAACAAAAGAATCCATCAGGCACCAGAAGAAAACAAATAACAAAAATTAGAGCTGAACTAAATGAATTAGAAAAAAAAAAAACAATTTTTTTTTTTTTATTAGAGAACAGAAAAACAATTGAAAGAATTAACAAAGCCAAAAGCTGGTTCTTTAAAAAAATTAACAAAATTGATAAACCATTGACCAGACTGACTAAAGAAATACAGGAAAGGAAACAAATAAACCGAATAAGAAATGATATAGGCCATATCACAACAGACCCGACTGAAAGTAAAACAATCATATCAGATTATTGCAAAAAATTGTACTCTAACAAATTTGCAAACCTAGAAGAAATGGATGAATTCCTAGAAAAACACTACCTACCTAAACTAACACAATCAGAAATAGAACAACTAAATAGACCCATAGCAAAAAAAGAGATTGAAACGGTAATCAAAAAACTCCCAACAAAAAAATTCACTGGCCCAGACGGCTTCACTGCAGAGTTCTACCAAACTTTCAGAGAAGAGTTAACACCACTACTACTAAAGGTGTTTCAAAGCATAGAAAATGACGGAATACTACCTAACTCATTCTATGAAGCCACCATATCCTTGATACCAAAACCAGGTAAAGACACCACAAAAAAGAAAATTATAGACCTATATCCCTCATGAACATAGATGCAAAAATCCTCAACAAAATTCTAGTCAGTAGAATTCAACAACATATCAAAAAAATAATCCAGCATGATCAAGCGGGATTTATACAAGGTGTGCAACATTGGTTCAATATTAGAAAAACCATTAATGTAATTCACCATATAAATAAAACAAAAGACAAAAACCACATGATCTTATCAATTGATGCAGAAAAGGCATTTGACAAAGTCCAACACCCATTCGTGATAAAAACTCTCAGCTAAATAGAAATTGAAGGAAAATTCCTCAACATAATAAAGGGCATCTATACAAACCCAACAGCCAACATCATTCTAAATGGAGAGAGCCCGAAAGCATTTCCCTTGAGAACGGGAACCAGACAAGGATGCCCTTTATCACTGCTCTTATTCAACATTGTGCTAGAGGTCCTAGCCAGAGCAATTAGGCTAGCAAAGAAATAAAGGGCATCCAGATTGGCAAGGAGGAAGTAAATTATCTCTATTTGCAGATGACATGATCTTATACACAGAAAACCCTAAGGAATCCTCCAGAAAACTGCTGAAACTAATAGAAGAGTTCGGCGGAGTTTCAGGTTACAAGATAAACATACAAAAATCACTTGGATTCCTCTACATCAACAAAAAGAACATCGAAGAGGAAATCACCAAATCAATACCATTCACAATAGCCCCCAAGAAGATAAAATACTTAGGAATAAATCTTACCAAAGATGTAAAAGACCTATACAAAGAAAACTACAAAGTACTAGTGCAAGAAACTAAAAGGGACCTACATAAGTGGAAAAACATACCTTGCTCATGGATAGGAAGACTTAACATAGTAAAAATGTCTATTCTACCAAAAGCCATCTATATACACAACGCACTTCCGATCCAAATTCCAACATTTTTTAATGTGATGGAGAAACAAATCACCAACTTCATATGGAAGGGAAAGAAGCCCCGGATAAGTAAAGCATTACCGAAAAAGAAAAAGAAAGTGGGAGGCCTCACTCTACCTGATTTTAGAATATATTATACAGCCACAGTAGTCAAAACAGCCTGGTACTTGTACAACAACAGGCACATAGACCAATGGAACAGAATTGAGAATGCAGATATAAGCCCATCCGCATATGAGCAGGTGATATTTGACAAAGGCCCAGTGTCAGTTAATTGGGGAAAAGATAGTGCTTTTAATAAATGATGCTGGCATAACTGGATATCCATTTGCAATAAAATGAAACAGGACCCATACCTCACACCATGCACAAAAACTAACTCCAAGTGGATCAAAGGCCTAAACAAAAAGACTAAAATGGTAAAGATCATAGAAGAAAAAATAGGGACAACCTTAGGAGCCCTAATACAAGGCATAAACAGAACACAAAACATTACTAAAAATGGCGAAGAGAAACCAGATAACTGGGAGCTCCTAAAAATCAAACACCTATGCTCATCTAAAGACTTCACCAAAAGTGTAAAAAGACCACCTACAGATTGGGAAAAAATTTTCAGCTATGGTATCTCGGACCAGCGCCTGATCTCTAAAATCTATGTGATTCTGTTAAAACTCAACCAAAAAAAACAAACAACCCAATTAAAACTTGGGCAAAGGATATGAACACACACTTCACTAAAGTAGATATTCAGGTGGTGAACAGATACATGAGAAAATGCTCTCGATCATTAGCCATTAGAGAAATGCAGATTAAAACTATCATGAGATTCCGTCTCACTCCAACAGGGCTGGCATTAATCCACACACAAATAATAAATGTTGGAGAGGCTGCAGAGAGATTGGAACTCTTATACACTGCTGGTAGGAATGTAAAATGGTACAACCACTTTGGAAATCTATCTGTCGTTTCCTTAAAAAGTTAGAACTACCATGCAACCCAGAAATCCCACTCCTCAGAATATATCCAAGAGAAATAAGAGCCTTTACACGAACAGATATATGCACACCCGTGTTTATTGCAGCACTGTTTACAATAGCAAAAAGCTGGAAGCAACCAAGGTGTCCATCAACGGATGAATGGATAAATAAATTATGGTATATTCACACAATGGAATTCTACACATCAATAACATGGAGGAACCTGTAAGGCATTATGCTGAGTGAAATTAGTCAGGTGCAAAAGGACAAATATTGTATAAGACAACTATTATAAGATCTCGAGAAATAGTTTAAACTGAGAAGAACACATTCTTTTGTGCTTATGAGAGGGGGGAGGAAGGGAGGGTGAGAGGGGCTTTCTTACTGATTAGATACTAGATAAGAACTACTTTAGGTGAAGGGAAGGACAACACTCAATACAGGAAAGGTCAGCTCAACTGGACTGGACCAAAAGCAAAGAAGTTTCCTGAATAAACAGAATGCTTCGAAGGTAAGTGGAGCAAGGGCGGGGGTTTGGGGATTATGGCTTCAGGGGACATCTAAGTTAATTGGCAAAATAAATTCTATTAAGAAAATATTCTGCATCCCATTTTGAAGTGTGGTGTCTGGGGTCTTAAATGCTAACAAGCGGCCATCTAAGATGCATCAATTGGCCTCCACCCACCTGGATCAAAGGAGAATGAAGAACACCAAGGTCACAAGATAATTATAAGTCCAAGAGACAGAAAGGGCCACATGAACTAGAGACTTACATCATCCTGAGACCAGAAGAACTAGATGGTGCCTGGCCACGACCGATGACTGCCCTGACAGGGAGCACAACAGAGAACCCCTGAGGGAGCAGGAGAACAGTGGGATGCAGACTCTAAATTCTCATAAAAAGACCAGACTTAATGGTCTGACTGAGCCTAGAAGAATCCTGGCTGTCGTGGTCCCCAAACCCTCTGTTGGCCAGGAGAGGAACCATTCCCGAAGACAACTCATCAGACATGGATTGGATTGGACAATGGGTTGGAGACAGATGCTGATGAGGAGTGAGCTACTTGTATTAGGTGGACACTTGAGACTGTGTTGGCATCTCCAGTCTAGAGGGGAGATGGGAGTGTAGATGGGGTTAGAAACTGGCAAAATGGTCACGAAAGGAAAGACTGGAAGGAGGCAGTGGGCTGACTCATTAGGGGGAGAGTAAATGGGAGTATGTAGTAAGGTGTATATAAGTTTATATGTGAGAGACTCACTTGATTTGTAAACTTGCACTTAAAGCACAATAAAAATTATTAAAAAAAAAAAAATCACTCCTACATCTCCTCAGCTCTAGAAACACCCCCAGGACCAACACTACGAACAAGGAAAAGGATGTATTACCCCTGGTCTTTTTTTTCCACTTAATTTTTTGCACTGCGTAGTTTTTCTTTCTATATTGTCCTCTTTTTCATTGTTGATTTTTTTTTTTTTGCTGAGCCTTTATGTTTTTCTTGTACTTTATTTTGATGTGTAGGATTGTTAGTCTCCTTTGTGGTTGCCTTAATATTTACCCCTATTTTTCTAAGTTTAAATAAAACTTTCATCTATATCACCTTGACTACCTCTCCATATGAAAGATCCATGAATACATACATATTTTAGTCACTCTTCATTGTTTTCATGTTGTCTTCTTTTACTTAATGACATTGCTGTTTCCCTGTTTTGAACATTTTGTCATCTTGATTTATTTTTGTGATTTCCCTAGCTGGGTTGATATCTGGTTGCTCTGTCCTGTGTTGTAGTCTTGAGTTGTTATCTGATGTTACTGATTTTCTAACCAGAGGACTCCCTTTAGTATTTCTTGTGGTTTTGGTTTGGTTTTTGCAAATTCCCTAAACTTCTGTTTATCTGGAAATGTCCTAATTTTGCCTTCATGTTTGAGAGACACTTTTGCTGGATACATGATTCTCGGCTGGCAATTTTTTCCTTCAAGGATTTATATATGTCATCCGGTTGCCTTCTTGGCCTCATGGTTTCTGCTGAGTAGTCCAAGTTTAACTCTTATTGACTCTCCTTGTAGGTGACTTTTCATTTATCCCTAGCTGCTCTTAAAATTCTGTTTTTATCTTTGATTTTGGCAAGTTTGATTATAATATGTCTTGGTGACTTTCGTTTGGGATCTACCTTTGTGCGGTTCCATGAGCATCTTGGATAGATACCTTCTTATCTTTCATGATTTCGGGGAATTTTTCTGCCAAGAAATCTTCAACAATTCTGTCTGCATTTTCTGTTTTTCCTCCCTGTTCTGGTACTCTAATATCTCATAGGTTATTTCTCTTGATAGAGTCCCACATTATTCTTAGAGTTTCTTCATTTTTTAAAAAATTCTTTTGTGTGATTTTTCTTTGAATATATTGGTGCCAAGTGTTTTATCTTCAATCTCACTGATTCTCACTTCCATTTCCTCAGTTCTGCTCCTCTGACTTTCTGTTGTCTAATTCTGAAATTTTATTGTTAATCTTCTGAATTTCTGTTTGCTTTCTATGGACTCTTGCAGCCTATTAAATTTTTCATTATGCTCTTGAATAATCTTAATTTCCTTGACTGCTTTATCTGTGTTTTCCTTGGCTTATTCTGGTATTTGCCTGATCTCCTTCCGGAATTCTTGAAGAGTTCTGTATATTAATCTTTTGTATGCTACCCCTGGTAATTCCAGGAAAACATCTTTGTCTGGAAGATTCCTTGATTCTTTGTTTTGGGAGGTTGTTGAAGTGATTATGGTCTACTTCTTTTTGTGATTTGATATTGACTGTTGTCTCCAAGCCATCTATAAGTTATTTTGTTAACTTATTTTATGTTTGCTTACTGTGTCCTAGCTTCTCGCTTTGTTTTGTTTTGATATACCCAGATAGGCTTCTTGGGTTAGCTAGCTTGATTATTAGCACCTTTGAAACTCTAATGTCCTGTCACCAGATGGCTAGATCTGTTACCAGATATATGAGCCTAGGAGTTCATTCACCTATCTTGTATGGATTTAGCTCAGGTATCCAGGTAGTCAGTCACCAAGTGTGTGGTGTAGGCTCCCACCTGTCTTAGAGGAGCAATGGTGATTGGTGTATGCACACGTATCTGGTTGAGCAGGTGGTCACACTCTCAGCAAGGCAGGGGGCTGACAACCATTCCCTGAGTGTCTGTGAGGAATGCATAATCCTGTTCCCTAGATTCACAGGTGGGAGGGCTCTGGAGCTATACCATGGGCACCCAATACTTTTAGCTGTAAGGACAGGGAGGCACCACTTACCCTAGGACCCTTGTTGTGGGTGGCTAGGTGGCATAGGTGGATCTACCAGTCCTCAGTCCCCTGATGTGGGTAGGTGAGAACCTTGCTTAATAGGCAGAGTGGTGTCAAACATCAAAAACTCGCCTCTCCACTGCACAGCTGAAGCAGTTAAGTCAGACCTCAGGTCCATAAACCTTGCACCATGCCAACAAGGGGCTAGCTGATGAAATGGGCCTGCACAAGTCCATGCAGGTGTGAAAGGCATTCAAAGTCAGTGGACCACTTGTGCCTGGACAGGAGTCACTTGTGCCCTGAGTTCTTAGCTTAGGGGAGCTGACAGATTATTTTTTCCCCATTTGTTAAATTGTTCCTTCTCCAAGGCTGGGAGAATGGCTCAGAACACACAACAGAACATATCTTAGGCCCAGGGAAGTTGACTGCCACTGAAGCTAGCTCGGGCATGGGGCAGAGGGAGGAGGGATCAGATAAATGGGAGAGAGTTCTTTTGAAAAGGGTGCTTTTAGATCTGTGTGGCAAATTAGATGGAAGCACTTAACTTTTGTCAAGAGTGCTATTCTTCACTGATTCCAGAGGTGTGAATAGACTCTGCTTCTCACTCTCTGTGGCTGAGAAAACCACATCCCAAATGCTACTGCCAGCCCTGCCACGGTGGCACCAGGGGATCGGGGCTGAGGGATGGTTGTTCCTGCTGAGTCAGGTCCAGCAACTCCTCACTGCTTCTGAACCCTGCTGCTCAGTCCGGTTTCTTAACTTTGCCTTTGTTGTTCAGGGTTCCTAGATTGTAATATACATAATGGATTCATTTGGGTTTTTTTGGTCTTTGTCGTAAGAGGGATCACCAGAAGTGTTTGACTACTCTGCCATCTTGGCCCCACCTCTGTAGCCCCTGGTCTTAATGATTGGTCCAAGAGATGGGTTCTTGACCCAGGTTGGGCAAGTCTTTCCCTGGAATTTATATAATGAAAAGTGAGGCTCTACTTGTCTTCTGGGATAAGGTTATTTAATCTTAGAGCCATTGACAGCACTATCTCCCACTTTATGGAGAAAGTAATTCCTCAGTAGAAAAAACAATTTCCATAATGTCATTAGAAGAGACTGAAGACAGCATACAGAAAACAACATATGGAAAGGAATGGAGATGTATAACCATAGAGACAGAAGTAAAGATAGAGAAGAGGAAGAGATATCTGGAGAAAGTAACTGAGTTTTGGAGCCAGTTTAGCCTAAAAGAAGCTCTTCATCTGACCGTCCTTTTTAGGTGATCCAATGCATTCCCTTTTAATTGGATGTTTGTCCATTTGAGTTGGGTTTCCGTCATTTAAAAAAAGGGGGATGTCCTGATTAACCAAAGGGCAAAGGTGTAGCAATGGTAAGAGTGCAAGGATTCTAAAGCCCATTAGTATATTAGTCTTACCATCAGTTCCATCACTTTTTAGCTGTGAGATGTTGCATAAGAGACTTATTCTGCTTTAACTTTGTCTCATAGGATTGCTGGGAAAATCAAATGTGATTTGAAAGTGAGAGGAAATATCTTAATTGTTCTGGAAAGTCTACTCAATTATGGCAGAAACTGAGCTCGAAATAGAAGAGGTATAGTGGGAGACAAAAAAAGAGTGGATTGATTTGAGCTGATGGTCTTCTGAGGAATGGCCATTCTCTATGCTAGAAAGCTCTCCTGCCACAGCAACAGTCTCTATTCTTCCCTTGTGGAGGAGAAGCCCTGCTTCCTGGAGAATAATCCCCAATTTTTTTCCTCAATCCGTCCAGCCTTTTAAATCAACAAACCTACAATATCATCTTCTCAATAACTTTTATTCTTTTGCTGCAGGCTTTGCAGCTCTTTATCTTCTTTAAGAAAACTAGCACTTGAGATCCACCTTTACTTCTCTTTAAGAAAGCCTGGCTTTGTAAATCATTTTTTTTTTTTTTTTGTACTCTGATGCACAGTATTTGCTGACATTTAATGTAGAATACAAAAGCTTCCTTCTGTTTATTTCAATAAGGCTTTTTTTTTTTTTTTTTTTGGTTCCTGCCACTAATGTACTAATGGTCTCTATTTTGGGTATTGAGTCTATTAGATTCCATACGCAAAGTGAATAAAGTGTGTAGGTGTTTGTCATGTATTTCTGGATGTATGTAATAAACCAAATATTAGTCTATTTTATGAACCTATAGTAAATGACAGCTGTAACACTTAGGAATGTCATTTTACTTATATTATTTCATTGTTAATGGTTAATAATGGCAATAAAGCAGAATGCTGACTAATAACATTACTTTCTCTGAGTAGTTTCTGCATCAGCTTAGCTGTCCTTCCTGTTTATCTGCTCAAGCCTGTATGGAAAGAGGCAATTGTTTTTCTTTTCAATCTGACTGTGTGAGAAGTGTGAAAAACAGCTGGAGAAGGAGAGGGGTTAGAAGAGGTTGCTAATGGATGAACCCTCCATAAGATTACCCCTTCTGGATTTAACATCTTCCTGGGCAATTGTTTTTCCCCCCTTTTTAGCATTTCCTGTTCAGCATCCTCTATATGTAACTGACCCAAGTACAACATCAGTAGATACAATGTAAAAGGTAAAAACTACTAGGATTAAATAAGAAAGCATGCTGAGATGATCCTAAGATTATTTTTCAGAATTGAATCACTCTGGATAAGTACTCAACTGAATTAGTTCATATTCCATTGCTTTCTCAAATGCTACTTGTTTACAAAACCAATACATAAGGAGAGCTTAGTCAGGAAAGCATGGACCCTCTAAAATCTAAATAGGTAGAATTTTGATGAACAAGAAAGTGGCTGCCTTGGGTAACAGAAAATGAATTTTCTAAACTCTCAAGTGAATTACTTGCTTGATAGAATATTGCTTAAGTCAAAGCCTCCATAGGCTGAAAGCATAGCCCCCAAAATCACAATAAAATGTTGAAAGAAGTTATTATAGTTTATATTGACTACCTGGTACTGGAAATCTATCAATAACAAGCCAGTGTGGATTTGTTTGTCATATACTTTAAAAACATTTTTTTTATTGTGTTTTAGGTGAAAGTTTACACAGCAAATTGTGTTCTAATTTAACAATTTTTATACAAATTGTTCCATGACGTTGGTTACATTTTTTACAATGGGTCAAATTGTCATTATTTCCTTTCTGCTTCCATTAATCTAGCTTTCCTATCCCTCCTTAGGCTATCATCTTTGTTTTAGGGTAAATGTTGAGCATATGGTCTCATTTAGTTGACTATTTAAGGGAGCATAGTACTCAGTTATTTGAACAGAAGAAGAGCATACTGAGTAATTTAAAGTCTGGAAAGGTGTGCATCAGGATTGTATCCTTTCACCATACTTTTTCAATCCATATGTTGAGCAAATAACCCGAGAAGCTGTACTCTATGAAGAAGAACAGGGCATCAGGATTGGAGGAAGACTCATTAACAACCTTTGTTATGCTGATGACACAACCTTACTTGGTGAAAGTGAAGAGGACTTGAAGCACTTACTGATGAAGATCAAAGACCACAGCCTTCAGTATGGATTACACCTCAACATAAATAAAATAAAAAATCCTCACAACTGGATCAATAAGCAACAACATAATGAAAGGAGAAAAGATTGAAATTGTCAAGGATCTCATTTTACTTGGATTCACAAATCAACACCCATGGAAGCAGCTGTCAAGACTTCGAAAGACGCGTTGCATTGGGTAAATCTCCTGCAAAGGACCTCTTCAAAGTGTTGAAAAGCAAAGATGTCACCTTGAGGACTAAGGTGTGCCTGACCCAAGCCATGCTGTTTTCAATCACATCATGTGTATGTGAAAGCAGGGCAATGAATAAGGAAGACTGAGGAAGAATTGATGCCTTTGAATTATGGTGTTGCTAAAGAATATTGAATATACCATGGACTGCCAAAAGAATGAACAAATCTGTCTTGGAAGAAGTACAACCAGAATGTCCCTGAGAAGCAAGGATGGTGAGACTACATCTTGCATACTTTGGACATGTTATCAGGAGGGATGAGTCCCTGGAGAAAGACATCATGCTTGGTAAAGTAGAGTCAGTGAAAAAGAGGAAGGCCCTTAACAAGATGGGCTGACACAGTGGGTGCAAAAACGGGCTCAAACATAATGATTGTGAGCATGGTGCAAGAGCAGGCAGTGTTTTATTCTGTTGTACATAGGGTCTCTATGAGTCAGAACCAACTCGATGGCATCTAACAACAACAATGACAGTACTCATGGGTGATATGCTTATTTCATAAGCTAATCTATTATTTGGATGAAAGGTGACAGCCAGGAGTGACTTCAGTTCCAAGTTCAAAGGGTATCTTAGGGCATTAGTCCTGGGGGTTCCACTAGTCTCAATCTGTCCAGTAAGTCTGGCCTTTTTCAGGAATTTGAATTTTGTTCTACATTTTTCTCTCATCCTATCCGGGACCTTCTACTGTACCCCTGGTCAGAATGGTCAGTAGTGGTAGCCAGGTACTATCTAGTTCTTCTGGTCTTTATATCTGGAGAAAAGAAATAAAGGAAACCTCTTTATCTTCTGATTTCCTAAACACTCTAACCAGTCAGGGTTGTATAAACTTATCTTACAGTTCTAGAATAGGAAGGGAATTCACTGTTCCAAAAAAAAAAAGGTACTTATTACAGATTAGAGACCTGCAAGGCATGCTTCTGGAAGCACTTCCTCAAATTAGCACCTTTACACCTGCCCCCAATGAGCCATGAAATGGCTCCATGGGATTTACTGAATATTTTATTACTATTTTTCACATGCTGTACACACATTAACTACTTTAAACCTAACAATGACCCTGCTGGACAGGTGCTCTCATTCCCAATTTACTGTTGATTCTGACGATTGCAGCTCAGAGAGTTTAAGTATCGGTGTGATGCCACAGGGCCACAGGCAGAACCAGTCAGCACTCGATAAAGATTTTCTGATTCCAAAGCTTCCACTTGTCTGTTCCTCTGAGCTGCCTCTACACAAAAGAGGGGATCACAACCCTGACAAACTCTGGAATCACCTGAGAAGCTTAATAAAAAAGAAACACACACATGCACACTGCTGATAGGACCCCACTTACAACTAGTTAAATTGGAATATCTGTTAGCTGCCACCCAGTTGGCTCTGACTCATGGTGACCCCATGTGTAACAAAGTAAAGGTTGCCCAGTCTTGCACCATCTTCATGATTGTTGGTATGCTCAAGTCTATTGTTGCAGTCACTGTATGTTTAGTGTCCCTTCCAACCTAGGGGCTCATCTTCCAGCTTTATATCAGACAATATTCTGTCATGATCCTTGTGGTTTTCATTGTCTAATTTTTGGTACTAAATGGCCAGGTCTTTCTTCCTACTCTGCATTCATTTGGAAGCATCTCTGAAACTTGTCCACCATGTTTGACACTGCTGGTATTTAAAATGCTGGTGATAGGACTTCTGACCAACATGTCACCATAGACAGAAGCACCATGCTGCCCCTTCACAGCAAAGACCCAAAAAACTAAGTAAAACAGAGACAAATGACATTCCTGGAGCCCAAAGTGTCAAACAAAGAGAAAAAGAGCCCGGACAAACACCGACTGGAAAAAGAAACTGACAGAGGACCAACATAGGAAATGAACTATCAAGGACTATCCAAAACAAAAAAAAAATTGCAACAGAGAACCAGAGAGGTTAATCTGTAAATGACAACAATGTCAGAACAATAAAAGATGTACAGGTATAAAACTTTCTAATGGAGAGGAAGGCAAGGCGATACCAAGTAAAAATAGACTGGTTCAAACCTAGGAAGATAAGGGTAAATTTCAAAGTAACCACAAAGACCATTAACAAACCTACTCATCAAAATAAAGAATAAAAACATAAAGCCTCAATAAAAACAAAATCTACAATAACAAAAGAAATGAAAAACAAATCCATAAACAAAGGGAACTCAATACAGAAGAGTAAGAGTGAACAAAGAAAATGTTAGCACCGCAAAAAAAAAAAAAACTACAAAATGAGAGCAATAAACTCACACCTATCAATAATTACACTGAATGGTAATGGCCCAAACGCACCCATAAAGAGACACAGAGTGACAGAATGGATTAAAAAACCAGGATCCATCAATATGCTGTCTACAAGAGACACACCTTAGGGACAAAGACGTAAACTTATTAAAAATCAAGGATGGAAAAAAATATATCAAGCATGTAACTACCAAAAAAGAGCAGGAGTGGCAATACTAATCTCAGATAAAATAGACTTTAAAACAGAATCCACCATAAAAGACAAAGAAGGGCAATATAGAATGATTAAAGGGATGACCCATCATGAAGACTTAACCATAATAAACATCTACTCACCCAATAGCAGGGCTCTAAAATTCATAAAACAAACTCTAATAGCACTGAAAACAGAAATTGACAGTTCCACAATAATAGCAGGAGGCTTCAACACACCACTCTCAGTGAAGGACAGAACATCTAGAAAGAAACTCAACAAAGATACAGAAGAGCTAAAGAGCACAATCAGCTAACTTGACCTCATAGACATATATAGAACATTCCATCTAACAGCTGCAAAGCACACGTTCTTTTCCAATGCACATGGAACATTCACCAGAATAGACCACATCTTAGGCCACCGAGCAACCCTTAACAAAATCCGAAACACTGAGATAATACAAAGTGTCCTTTCTGACCACAATGCCATCAAAGTAGAAATTAACAAGAAGAGTGAGGAAGAAAATCATATACATGGAAACTGAATAACACCCTGCTTAAAAACCACTGGGTAATGGAAGAAACCAGAGATGCAATAAAAAAATTTCTAGAATCAAATAAGAATGAAAACACATCATACCAGAACCTTTGGGGCACCGCAAAAGCAGTCCTCAGAAATCAATTTGTAGCAATAGATGCACACATCAAAAAAAAGAAAGGGAAAAAAATCGAAACACTAACTACACAGCTCGAACAATTAGAAAGAGAACAGCAAAAGCAGCCCACAGCCACCAGAAGAAAGGAAATAATAAAGATGAGAGCAGAAATAAATGAAATAGAGAATAGAAAAACAATAGAATCAACAAAACCAAAAGTTGATTCTGACAGGATCAACAAAATCAAGAAACCACGACTCAAATTGACAAAATAAAAACAGGAGAGAATGCAAATAACTAAAAAAAGAAATGAATTGGGGGACATTACAATAGACCCAACTAAAATAAAAATAAAAAGGATCATAATGGAGTATTATGAAAAACTACTCCAACAAATTTGAAAACCACAGACACACTATGCACCCAAACTAACACAAAATGATGTTGAAAATATGAACAGGCCCATAACAAGAGAAGACACTGAAAAGGTAATTAAAAAAAAAAAAAACTCCCAACAGAAAAAAGCCCTGGCCCAGATGGCTTTACTGGAGAATTCTACCAAGCATTCAGAGAAGAGCTTACACCAGTACTACTCAAACTACTTCAGAACATAGAAAAGGAAGTGATACTTTGGAATGCATTCTATGAAGCCAGCATAACCCCAATACAAAAACCAGGAAAAGACACCATGAAAAAAAAATTATAGACCAATATCTCCCATAAATATAGATGTAAAAATTCTCAGCAAAATTCTAGCCAATAGAATTCAGCATCATACCAAAAAAATAATTCGCCATGACCAAGTAGGATTCAAATCAGGTATGCAAGAATGGTTCAACATTAGAAAATCAAGCAACTTAATCCACCACATAAATAAAAAGAAAAGAATCACATGATCATCCATAGATAAGTGGAAACTTTGGTGAAGGGTAAGACAGTACATGATACTGGGGAGGTCAGCACAACTTGTACAAGGCAAGGTCATGATAGCTCCATAGACACATCTAAACTCCCTGAGGGACCCAGTTGCTCGGCTGAGGCTGTGGGGACCATGGTCTTGGGGGACATCTAGCTCAACTGGCATAACATAGTTTATAAAGAATATGTTCTACATTCTATCTTGGGGAGTAGCATCTGGGGTTTTAAAAGCCTTTGAGCGGCTATCTAGGGTATTGCACTGGTGTCACGTCTTCAGATGCAAGGAAGAATGAAGAAAACTAAAGAAGTCAGGGAAAAATTAGTCCAAAAGATTAATGGACCACATCTACCACGGCCTCTACCAGACTTAGTCCAGTTCATGGAGATGGCATCCGGCTACCACCACTGACTGCTCTTACAGGGATCACAATAGAGGGTCCTGGACAGAGCTGGAGAAAAACACAGAACAAAATTCTAACTCAAAAAGAAAAACCAGATGTGCTGGCCTGACAGAGACTGGAGAAACTCTGAAAGTATGGCCCCTGGACACCCTTTAAGCTCAGTAATGAGGTCACTCCTGAGGCTTACCTTTCAGCCAAAGATTGAACAGTCCCATGGAGCAAATCAAGACTAAAAGGGCGCACCAGCCCTGGGGAAGGGACTGGAAGGCAGGAAGGAACAGGAAAGCTGGTAATGGGGAGCCCAAGGTTGAGAAGGGAGAGTGTTGATATGTCATGAGGTTGTTAACCAATGTTATGAAACATTATGTGTACCAACTGTTTGATGAGAGACTAGTTTGTTCTGGAGACCTTCATCTAAAGAACAATAAAAAAATAAATAAATAAAATAAATAAGTAAGATGCTGGTGACATAGCTTTCAACATCACAGCAACACTCAAACCACCATAGTACTACAAATTGAGAGACAGGTGGTGGGAAGCTTGGGCACAAGTCGTTTTTAAAGCCCAACAGGTGAAACCAGTATGTACCCAGGTTTGTGGACCTTGGTTGTGCAAGTGGAAGGATAACAACAATTTCTCCTTGCTGGAGAAGTCTTATTGGTAGGTGCTCTCTGGTAAGCTCTAACTCACAGTGACCCTATGTACAACACAATGACATTTTGTTCTGTTCTGCACCATCCTCACAATCATTGTTATGCTTGAGCCTGTTGTTGCAGCCACTGTGTCAATCCATCTCATCAAAGGTCTTCCTATCTTTCACTGACCTACTTTACCAAGCATGATATCCTTCTCCAGGAACTGTTCTCTCCTAATAAAATGTCCAAAGTAAGTGAGACAAAGTCTCACCATCCTTGCTTCTAAGGAGCATTCTGGTTGTACTTCTTTCAAGACAGATTTGTTTGTTCTTTTGGCAGTCCGTGGTATATTCAATATTCTTCAGCAACACCATAATTCAAAGGCATCAATTCTTCTTTGGTCTTCTGTATTCATTGTCCAGCTTTCCCATTCATATGAGGTGATTGAAAATACCATGACTTGGGCCAGGGGTACCTTAGTCCTCAAAGGGACATCTTCATTTTTAACACTTTAAAGAGGTCTTTTGTGGGAGATTTGACCAATGCAATATGTCATTTGATTTCTTGACTGCTACTTCCATGGGCGTTGATTGTGGATCTAAGTCAAATGAAATACTTGACAACTTCAATCTTTTCTCCATTCATCATGATGTTGCTTATTGGTCCAGTTCTAAGGATTTTTGGTTTTATGTTGAGGTATAATCCGTACTGAAGGCTGTAGTCTTAGATCTTCAGCAGCAAGTGCTTCAAGTCCTCTTTGCTTTTAGCAAGCAAGATTGTGTCATCTTCATGTTGTAGGTTGTTAATGAGTCTTCCTCCAATTCTGATGCTGCATTCTTCTTCATATAGTCTAGCTTTTCGGATTATCTCTCAAAATACAGATTGAATAAGTGTGGTGAAAGGATCCAACCCTGATGCACACCTTTCCTGATTTTAAACCATGCAGTATCCCCTTGTTCTGCTCCGGCAACTGCCTCTTGGTCTGTGTACAGTTTCTTCATGAGCATAATTAAGTGTTCTGGAATTCCCATTCTTCATAATGTTATCCATAATTTGTTATGATCTACACACAGTTGAATGCCTTTGTATATTCAGTAAAACACAGGTAAATACCTTTGTGGTATTCTCTGCTTCAGCCAAGGTCCATCTGACATCAGCAATGATATCCACTGTTCCAGGCTGTCTTAGAAGAGGTCTTAGTGTGACCGTATGATTTACCATACACTAATTTTTTTTTTTTTTAGAGAGTGCAATGAGAGTATTATTAGTAAAAGACAGGGACAAGCATACATCAGGTGGCTTCTGAGCTACCCAATCAGTACTCATTTTCCCTGTGACCCTTAAATTGACTCCCAGTAGATTTTAAGTCTAATTGCAAGGGCTACCTTGTTCAACATTCTATCTCCACAATGCCTATTAAGGCATTATGATATGTGCACAAAAGATACATCTAATATTGCAAGATGAATACATTCAAGCTTATTTTTCATCCTATATTTTTCAGAATATCACTCAATTTTCTCACTTAAAATAATTGCTAAAATTCTTGAGGTGGGTAAAAATAGTAACTGTTATTTTCCAAAAAGAGAAAACAAGAGCTTAAATGACCATTCGTAGTGAAAAAGCTTTCACAATCTAACCTTGGGCATGCTAGATTATATGCCTGCCTAACTTTGCTCTTGTCAGTAGAATATTTCATTTACTATGGGAATTTTCAGAATGATCATCACCCTTGTTTTATAGACCTGAATTTTCAGCTGAGAGAAATAGACCTACAAATACTTCTTTATATATTTTGATGGCAACATAATTATATTTACACTCCAAAAAAAAAAAAAGAGAGAGAAAGAGTAGGCAAAGTAAATAGGAAAAGAGGAAATGCATTTTTGTAGATAATGGCTAGTTTTTGTCATGGAAAGCTTTGGGCCATATCTGATCTCCATGTCTCTAAACAGCAATTCAAAAGCAACATGCACAGCAGTTATATGATCAATATAATCGTCTTGAGATCATCTAAATCACCATAAGTAAGCCTCATAACTTAAGATATACAGCATTTATTTTTAATAAAAACATCAGAGCATTAAAATGGCAAGGATTTACTATGCTTTAATGAGGTCCTGGTGGCACAGCAGTTAACAGCTTGGCTGCTGGCCAAAAGGTCAGCAGTTTGAATCCACCAGGTGCTCCTTGGGAACCCTATGGAGCAGTTCTACTCTGTCCTATCTGGTCGCTATGAGTCTGAATCAACTCAATGGCAACATGTTTGGTTTTTGGTTTAATGTACACATAAAAGAAGTCCTGAGATATGCAGTAACTTGAGCCTTTTTTTGTGTAGAATTTTATTTATTTTGTTGTTGTTGAGAATATACACTGCAAAACACACACCAGTTCAACAGTTTTTGCATGTACCGTTTAGTGACATTGATTACACTCTTCAAGCAGTGCGACCATTCTCACTCTCCTCTTCTAAATTGTTCTTCCTGCATTAACATAAGCTTACTGTCTCCTAAGGTTCTATCTAACCTTTCGAGTTGTTTTAATTTGATCCCATATAGATAGTTATTAAAGGTTTTTTTTTTATAGATAGTTATTAATAGCACATAATGCTCAAGGCAGACCTTTTTTACCAGTTAGGCTAAACTATTGTTTGGTATTAAGAAGACTTCAGGGAATATTTTTGGTTTAAAGTTTACAGATTATCTCAGGGTAGTAGTTTCCGGGGTTCATCCAACCTTCATGACTCTAGAAAGTCTGGATTCCATGAGAATTTGTAATTGTGTTCTGCTTTTCCCCCTTTTGATCACAATTCTACTATGGAACCTTTGGTCAAAATGTTCAGTAATGATAGTCAGCACCATTCAGTTCTTCTGGTCTCATGGCAAAGGAGGCAGTTGTTGTTAATGGAGGCAATTAACCACACATTCCATATCCTCCTTCTATTCCTGATTCTTCTTCTCTCTCTATTGTTCCAGGTGAATAGAGACCAATTGTTGTGCCTTGAATGGCTATTTGCAAGTTTGTAAGAACCCAGGCCCTGCGCATTGAACTAGGAGGTAGAACAGAAACACTAAGCATGTTATTAGGCCAATTAACTGGAATGTCCTGTGAAACCATGACCCTAAACCTCCAAACCAAGAAAACAATTCCCATGAAATTTTTGGTTGTACATAATCAGCCTCAGCAGCTACTCTTTCTTTGGAATGCAAAATAGCATAGCCATTGTGGAAAACAGTGTGGCATATGACCCATATGAACTACCATATGACCCAGGGATTCCACTCCTAGGTATATACACAAAAGGCTTGAAACCAACATTCATTGCAGCACTATTTACAATAGCCAAAAGGTGGAAACAGGGACTTGTACACAACTGTTCACTGCAGCACTATTCACAATAGCTACAAGGTGGAAACAACCTAAATGCGTATGAACACATGAGTGGATAAACAAAATGTGGTATATACATACAATGGAATACTACTGAGTACTCTTAGGAGAAATGAAGTCTTGATACATGCTACAATATGGGTAGAGCTAGAAGACATTACGTTGAGTGAGGTAAATCACAAAAGGACAAATATTGTATGCCCTCACTTATATAAAAAGGCAAGAAAAGACAAATGTATAGAGACGAAAGTTTATTAGTGTTTACCAGGAATGGGATAGAGGGGGAAACGGGAAGTTAAAGTCATGGAATTATCATGTCGATTAAGGGTAGTGTTGCAAAGCTGGTAGTTGTAATTGCTGTCAATAAGTTGTACACCTGTAAAAAGCTGAATTGGCAATAGTGTGTGATAGATATATTTACAGTAATGATGAAAAATAAAAAGAAAGAAAGAGCAGCTGCTGAGACTGCTTATGTACAACCAAAAACCTCATGGGATTTGGTTTGTTGGTTTGGAGGTTTTAGGGTCCTGGTTTCATGGGACATTCCAGTTAATTGGCCTAAGGACATGTTTAATGCCTCTATTCTACCTCCTAGTTTAATGCATAGTGCCTAAGGTCTTGAGCCTTTTTTAATCTTCATGCTTACAGTTTATACTGCTAAATTAAGATATGCTTAGATGAGTTTTTCCTGATGCCTTGCAGAATAATAGATTATAGAGGACTTCCAGAGTGTCTAGCTCTATAAAAGTTCTATGAAAGACATGTTTATTTGTATCTCCTTTTAATTGTAAAAGCTGATTAATACTTGATTGAAGACACAGTTCTATACACCAAAAAAACCTGCTGACCTCAAGTTTATTCTGACTTATAGTGACCCTTAGGACAGAGTAGAACCGCCCAATAGGGTTTCCAAGAAGAAGCTGGTGGATTTGAACTGCCAATCTTTGGTTAGCAGCTAACACATAACCACTGTACCACCAGGGCTAGAGTTCTATACAAAAACCAAACTCATTGCTGTTGAGTTGATTCAGACTCATAGTGACCCAACAGGAGAGAGTAGAACTGCCCTATAGGGTTTCCAAGGAACGCCTGGTGAATTCAAGCTACCGACCTTTTGGTTAGCAGACATAGGCTGTATTTTGTTCAGCATCTTCCACAAACATTTCTACCCAGGTTTATTAAACAGTAAAATTACCAAAACCTTTTCCTAAGAAATCATTTTATACAATTATGTTGTCCTAGATTATCCAAGACACTAGCTGATGGAAATATATTAGAGACAGGTCATATGATTAACAACAAAAATACTTATTTAAAAAGTATAAATTATTAAAGTACATTCTTTCTAAATTAAGAACAAGGGCTTATATGTATTATATATTAATATCATAACATATACTAAATATATATTATATATGATATATAATACATATTATATTTTATTGTAAATATGTAATATAAATAGTATTATAATCTATATATCTTACTGACTTTGGCTTTTATTTGACTTTACCTCTCTTTTCCTTCTTTATGCCTCCTGCTGTTTCTGAAGGTCTTAGCCCTTAATTCTTTTTGATCTCTGGAGAGTAACATACACCAGCTCCCACCAACAAGCAGATGGCTCCCAAATTTGTGCATCAGCTCCTCTGTCTCGCCATAATCCCTCCTTTGATCTGCAATTTCATATTCCCAAAGGAAATTCTTATTGGATTGCCCCTCTTTAATAACAAAGAATGAGCCTACAAATGAATCCATCATAAAAGTTAGGCATAAACCCAAAGATCTTTGGTGATCCTGTCCAATAGTTTACACATATTCAATTCCCTTTTGTAGAATTAACCTACTTGGTTGTTTAACCCCTGCCTTACCCTCACTATTTTGCATGGTTTTCTCAACCCAATAGCCTCACTTTTGTACAGCCCTGAACTAGAAACACAGCCTAGGGCTCCAGAGAACACTGCAGTGACTCTTCTGTAAAGGCAGCCTTCTCTTCCCTGATTGTGGTAATGGCATCTCCATTGTAGTTTTTACTGTTTCTCTGCTGGAATTTTTTTTTCTCCTGCAACAACAGCAACAGGAACATACCTTTGTCTGCTCCAATTCCAACATTTAATTTTTCATGAAACACTGAAAGAGAAGTAAGACATGTTTAGGTTTGAAAATTTGCATTTAGACAATGGAAACGACGAACCACACACTTGCATTGCCCTGCTTCTATTTAGTGTGTAAAAAGCTGTCAGATTTTTTTTTTTCCCTTAATAAATAACGGCTCCTCTTCCCAGTGGATCTAAATGTTATTTTAAACCAGCTTTACTTTTTTTTTTTTACTTCATTATTTTAAGTGATTTAATAAAAAGAAATCCAGGTATTTGGTTTAGCCATATCCTAGTGGGGAGAAGAAATGGGGAGAATAGTGCAACCACTCACTAGGGAAAGAAAACAAAAGCATTTCTAAGATCATTCCTCGTGAAGCTTGTGGGCCATTATTGAGGTAGACAAAGGAGTCCACCAAAATGTAAGTCACAGTCATTATTTACTGAATAATCCATGTGCTGATAATGCCTGACATTATGTAGGCATTAGTGGAGCCCTGGTGGTGCAGTGGTTAAGAGCTACGGCTGGTAACCAAAAGGTAGGCAGTTAGAATCCAGAAGCTGTTCCCTGGAAACCCCATGGCGCAGTTCTACTCTGTCGTATAGGGTTGCTATGAGTTAGAATCAACTCGACGGCAACGGGTTTGGTTTTTTGCTTTATGTCAGCATTAAATGGTTAAGTAATAAATCTCATTCTGCTACACTTCAGGAGGTAGCAAGCAAAGTGGCAGGTTCTACAGAGGGGAAAAGCCTTTTTTCAGATAGGATTTAGGGGAGTTGTTCTCTTCTTCCCCAAACCCAGGACAGGCTAGATAACCCCACCTACACTGCCCAGAAAAAGGGAGGATATTCCTGGGTAACAAGCAATGGCAACAGAGAATGTGCAGAAGAAAGAGATTAACACCCTGAATTTCTAGAAATACATAGACATAAGAATATGGATGGCTGACACTAGATACGTTTTTTTTTTTTTTTTGTAGTTGACAAAAATAGTAAAATAATCACCTGCCAGTTAGCACATTCCATTAAGGCCATTTTTGTTCACTATCACTGTATCCCAAGGATCTGTGATAGTGACTAGTACTTACCAGACAATAAATAAGTAATTCTAAGGAAATACTGAGAATTTTCTACAAATACAGTAAAATCCCTGATAAGAAAGGGCAACATCTGGCATGGATGATGCAGAAGATGATTAGCAAGCAATGTAGAAACAAGTAACCAAAAAGAAAAAAAGACAGCAAAATCTTACATAGTGCTTTCTAATGTGCCAGTTCCAATTTCACATATATATAACATATACACATATATACAATATAACATATATATTTTAAATATACCTACATTATATATACATGTTTTTATATATATTCTATATATATACACACACATATGTATATATATATATATTTGTTGTTGTTATGTGCCATCAAGTTAGTTCTGACTCATAGTGACCCTACATACAACAGAAGGAAATGCTGTCCTGTCCTGCGCCATCCTCATAATTATTGTTATGCTTGAGCCCACTGTTGCAGCCACTGTATCAATCCAACTTGTTGAGGAAATTCCTCTTTTTCACTGACCCTGTACTTTACCAAGCTTGATGTCCTTCTCCAGGGAGTGATCCCTCCTGATAACATGTCCAAAGTATGTAAGACGTAGTCTCACCATCCTTGCTTCTAAGGAGCATACTGGCTGTACTTCTTCCAAGACAGATTTGTTCATTCATTTGGCAGTCCATGGTATATTCAATATTCTTTGCCACCACAATACAAAGGTGTCGATTCTTCTTAGGTCTTCCTTATTCATTATCCAGCTTTTGTGTGCACATGATGCAACTGAAAACACCATGGCTTGGGTCAGGCACATCTTAGTCTTCAAGGTGACATCTTTTTTTTTCAACACTTTGAAGACATCTTTTGCAGATTTGCCCAATGCAATGCGTCTTTTGATTTCTTGACTGCTTCTTCCATGGGTGTTATTGTGGATACAAGTAAAATGAAATCCTTAACAACCTCAGTCTTTTCTCTGTTCATCATGATGTTGCTTATTGGGCCAGTTATGAGGATTTTTATTTTCTTTAAGTTGAGGTGTAATCCATACTGAAGGCTGTAGTTTTGATCTTCATCAGTAAGTACTTCAAGTCTTCTTCACTTTCAGCAGGCAAGGTTCTGTCATCTGCATAACAGAGGCTGTTAATGAGTCTTCTCCAATCCTTATGCCCTGTTCTTCTTCATATAGTTCAGCTTCTTGGATTATTTGCTCGGCATATAGATTGAATAGGTATGGTGAATGAATACAACCCTGATGCACACCGTTCCTGACTTTAAACCATGCAGTATCCTCTTGTTCTGTTTGAGCAACTGCTTCTTGATCCATGTACAGATTCCCCCTGAGCACAATTAAATGTTCTGAAATTCCCACTCCTCCCAATCTTATCCATAGTTTGTTATGATCCACACAGTCAAATGCCTTGGCATAGTCAATAAAACATTGGTAAGCATCTTTCTATTATTCTCTGCTTTCAGCCAGGATTCATCTGACATCAGCAATGATATACCTGGTTCCACATCCTCTTCTGAATCAAGCTTGAATTTCTGGCAGTTCCCTGTCGATATACTGCTGCAGCTGCTTTTGAAAGACCTTCAGCAAAATTTTACTTGCATGTGATATTAATGATATTGTTTGATAATTTCCACACTCAGTTGGATCACCTTTCTTAAGAATAAGCATAAATATGGATTTCTTCCAGTCAGTTGCCAGGTAGCTGTCTTCAAAATTTCTTGGCACAGATGAGCGAGCCTTTCAGTGCTGCATCCATTTGTTGAAACGTCTCAGTTGGTATTCCATCAATTCCTGGAGCCTGGTTTGTCGCCAATGCCTTCAGTGCAGCTTGGACTTCTTTCTTCAGTACCAACAGTTCTTGATCATATGTTACCTCCTGAAATGGTTCTTTTTGGAATAGTGCCTCTGTGTATTCCTTTCATCTTCTTTTGATGCTTCCCACGTCATTTAATACTTTCCCTGTAGAATTTTCAGTACTGCAACACGAGGCTTGAATTTTTTCTTCAGTTCTTTCAGCTAGAGAAATGCTAAGTGTGTTCTTCCCTTTTGATTTTCTATCTCCAGGTCTTTGCACATGTCATCATAATACTTTACTTTGTCTTCTTGAGCCACCTTTTGAAATCTTCTTTTCAGCTCTTCGACTTTCATAAATTTTTCCTTTTGCTTTAGTTATTTGACATTCAAAAGCAAGTTTCAGAGTCTCCTCCAACATCCATTTAGGTCTTTTCTTTCTCTCCTGTCTTTTTAATGACGTCTTGCTTTCTTCATGTATGAGGTTCTCGATGTCATTCCACAACTTGTATGGTCTTCAGTTATTAGTGTTCAACATGTCAGATCTATTCTTGAGATGGTCTCTAAATTTAGGTGGTATATACTCAAGGTCGTAGTTTGGCTCCAGTGGACTTGTTCTAATTTTCTTCAGTTTCAATTTAAACTTGCATATGAGCAATTGGTCGTCAAATCTGCAATCACCCCACAGCCTTTTCTGACTGATGATATTGAGCATTTCCATCTTCTCTTTCCACAGATGCAGTTGTTTTGATTCCTGTGTATTCCATCTGGCGAGGTCCATGTGTATATTTGCCATTTATGCTGGTGAAAAAAAGTTATTTGCAATGAAGCAGTCGTTGGTCTTGACTCAAGCATGGGATCTCCAGCATGGTTTCTATCACCAAGACCATATTTTCCAACTACCTATCCTTCTTTGTTTCACACTTTCCCGTTCCAATAGCCAATAATTATCAGTGCATCCTGATTGCATGTTGAATCAACTTCAGACTGGAGAAGTTGGTAAAAATCTTCAATTTCCTCATCTTTAGCCTTAGTGGTTGGTGTGTAAATTTGAATAATAGACGTATTAACTGGTCTTCCTTGTAAGCATATGGATATTATCCTATCACTGATAGCATTGTACTTCAGGATAGATATTGAAATGTTCTTTTTAATGATGAATGCAATGCCATTCCTCTTCAAGTTGTCCTTCCTGGCATAGTAGACCATATGACTGTCTGATTCAAAATGACCAATACCAATCCATTTCAGCTCACTAATGCCTAGGATATTGATATTTATATGTTCCATTTCATTTGTGACGATTTCCAATTTTCCTAGACTCATACTTCATACATTTAGGTTTATTCTTGAGTCATGCCACATCAGCAAATGAAGGTCTCGAAAGTTTGACTCCATCCACATCATTAAGGTCTACTCTACTTAAGGAAGCAGCTCTTCCCCAGTCATATTTCGAGCACCTGACAACCTGAGGGGTTCATCTTCTAGCAGTATATCAGACAATGTTCTGCTGCTATTCATAAAGTCTTCACTCACTAATTCTTTTTCCTAGTCTGTCTTAGTCTGGAAGCTCAGCCGAAACCTGTCTGCCATTTGTGACCCTGCTGGTATTTGAATACCAGTGGCATAGCTTCCAGTATCAAAGCAACACATAAGCCCCTACAGTACAACAAACTGACAGAGGCATGGGGGATATATACATACATACATAAATATATAAATTTATTCAATTCTATCAGAAATTGTGGTAAGTATTATTACGTTAAATGAACCACTTCAGGCACTGAGAGGTTGGGAAACTCACCGAAGTACTTTAAGCTCACACAGCTAGCTAGGAAATGTCAGAGCCTAGCTTTGAATCCAGAAAGTCTGGCTTCAGGAAGTTTTTACTACTCTATGATGCCTACAAAAGAATAATCCAAAATGACAAGGACAGCATAGTTTTCTAAAAGGATGAGGTGATGAAAAAACAATTGTGTGATGAAAAATCAGAGATGATAATAGTGTTACATTGTATACTATTTGTAGCTTTGTATATGTGTGTGTGTTTCTTTTCATCCACATTTATAGTTTATATATACTAGTGTGTGTATAAATGCTCACCTGATTGGGTACTGATATTGTGTATTTTATTATATATTGTGCATTTAATAGTTCTCTACTAACCCTTATATTATCATTATAAAATAAAAATAATTGAACTGGGCATACTCTGTGTGGAACTCTGGTGCTTATAGTATCAAGACTATATGATCAATCTCAGTATACACGTTTCCTAAAGGGATTTCCCTGGAATTCTAGTTATATGGAATGCTAATAAGATGCTAAAACCAAAACAAGTTTCTTAGTCAAATAAGCCTAGAAAACCCTGAGATAAAATTAAGCCAATTGGAGGTGGGGCCAAGATAGCAGAATAGCCAGATGCATCCTGCAATCCCTCTTACAACAAAGACCTGAAAAAAAAAGGGAAATGATTATATTTATGACACCCTAAGAGCCCTGAATATCAAAGACAAAGTTAGAAAACAGACTGAGTGGCAGGGGGAGGGAGAGATGGTTCAGAAGCAGAGAGGAGTTACCAGGCCTGAAATGCTGGGATCTGTCAGGCACCATTCCGAGGAACAGCTGCATTGGGCTGGTGGTAGTGTTTGGCTGTAGTTTCCTCAGAGAGAAGCAGCCAGCTGCACAGCGTACTCACACCTCTGGAACCAGAGAAGAATGGCACTCTTGGCAAAAGCTAAGTATTTGCATGTATTTTACTGTGCCCCCAGCCCCCAAGGGGTTTCTGTGGCTGTTGATTTCCCTGGGCCTGAGATAGGCCGTGTTGAGCACCTGGAGCCATCCTCTCAGACTTGGAATAGGAATAAATTCACAAATGGGGGAAAAGATAATTTGCAAGCTCTACTAACTGGGGGAGCTCAGGAGAGAAGCAGCTCCTGTCCAAGTATAAATGGTCCGTGGACTTTGAATGCCTTTCCCCTCTGCATGGACCTGTGTGTGGGCCTATTTCAGGAGAACAGGCCCTTGTTGGGAGACTGCAACCATTTCAGCTGTGCAGTGAAGAGGTGAGTGTTTGACATTTGACACTGCTTTGTTTTTTGCCTATTAAATACGTTCCTCACCTACCCACATCAGGGGCCTAAGGACTGGTGGCTCCACTCAGGTCACCCAGCCACCTGCAACAGGGGTCCAAGGATAACTGGTACCTTGCAGTCCTTACAACCAAAAGCATTGGGTCCCCACAGTCTGTCTGCAGAACCCACCCACCTGTAAGCTTGAGGGAACAAGGATGCACTTTCCTCACAGACATTTGGGGGACTGTTTTTAGCGCTTTGCCATGTTCAGAGCATGACACCCTGATGCAATCAGATACCTGTACTTACACCAATTACCCCTGCCCCTCTAAGACTGTAGGACAGAGCCTGTACCATGCACTTTATGATCAGCTACCTGGACACCTGAGCTGAATTCATATAAGAAAAGTGAATGGACTTCTAGGCTGACATACCTGAAACTGCTCTAGCCATCTGATGACAGGACTTCAGAGCTTCAAAGGTGAAAATAATCAAGCTAGTACACTCAAGCAACCCATTTGGATATCAAAACAAAACAAAGCAAGAAGCTAGGATACAGTAAACAAACATTAAATAAACTAATACAATAAATTACACATGGTTTGGAGACAGCAGTCAATATCAAGTCACATAAACAGACCATGATCACCTCAACAAGCTCTCAGAACAAAGAATCAATGGATCTTCTGGATGAAGGTGCCTTCCTGGAATTATTGGATGCAGAATTCAAGACATTAATATACAGAACTCTTCAAGACATCAGGAACAAAATTAGGAAGGAGATCAGGCAGTATGCTGAACAAGCCAAGGAACACACAGATAAGTAGTAGAAGAAATTAAAAATGTTATTCAAGAGCATAAAGAAAAATTTAATAAGCTGCAACAATCCATAGAAAGACAGCAATAGGACATTCAGAAGATTAACAATAAAATTACGGAATTAGAAAACTCAGTAGAAACTCAGAAGAGCAAAATTGAGCAAGTAGAATGCAAACTTGCTGACCTTGCAGATAAAGCACTTGGCACCAATATATTTGAACAAAAATCAGATAAAAGAATTTTTAAAAATGAAGAAACATTAAGAATCATATGGGACTTTATCAGGAGAAATAACCTATGAGTGAATGAAGTACCAGAACAGGGAGGGACAACAGAAAATACAAGGAGAATTGTTAAAGATTTGTTGGCAGAAAATGTCCCTGATATGGTGAAAGATGAGATGATATCTATCCAAGATGCTCCTCAAACTCCACATAAGGTAGATTTTCAAAGAAAATCACCAAGACATAATATAATCAAACTTGCCAAAACCAGACACAAAGAGAATTTTAAAAGCCACGAGGGATAAAGGAAAAGTCACCTACAAAGAACAGTCAATGAGAATAAGTTAGGACTACTTGGCAGAAATCATGCAGGCAAGAAGGCAATGGGATGACTTAGATAAAGCATTGAAGGAAAAAAATTGCCAGCCAAAAATCGTATAACTTTCTCTCAACTATGAAGGTGAAATTAGAATATTTCCAGATAAACAGAAATTTAGGGAATTCGTAAAAACCAATCCAAAACTACAAGGAATATGAGAAGGAATTGTTTCATTAGAAGATGTAAAATATCAGGTATCAATCCAAGACTAGAACACTGGACAGAGCAATCAGATGTCAAACCAGAAAGGGAAATCACAAAAATAAATCAAGGAAAAAAAAGCCCACAACAGGGAAACAGAGATGTTATTATGTAAAAGAAGACAACATTAAAACAATAAAGAGGAACTAAGAAATGTAGCCAGACATCTTTCATGTGGAGAGGAAGACAAGGCAACATTAAGAAATAAAAGTTAGCTTTAAATTTAGAAAAACAGGGGTAAATATTAAGGTGACCCCAAAGGAGACTAATTATCCTATGCATCAAAATAAAATACATAAAAATTGAGACTCAACAGAAACAAAATCAACAACAATGAAAAAGAGGAAAAGAAAATATATAAAGATAAACTATTCAGAACAAAAAATTAAGTGGAAAAAGAAACTGTCAACAACACACAAAAAAAGACATCAAGATGAAAGCACTAAACTCATAAAAAAAATAAATAAAATAAAAAAACTCATACCTATCTATAATTATGCTGAATGTAAATAGACTAAATGCACTAATAGAGTGGCAGAATGTAGGAAAAAAAAAAAACACAATCCATCTACATGCTGCCTACAAGAGATACACCTTAGAGATATAAACAAAACGAAACTCAAATGGTGGGAAAAAAATTACAATCAAAACAGAGCAGGAGTGGCAGTATTAATTTCCAACAAAATAGGTTTTAAAGTTAAAGGCATCACAAAGGACAACGAAGGGTACTATATAATGATTAAAAGGACAATAGACCGAGAAGATATAACCATATGAAATATTTATGTGCCCAATGACAGGGCTGCAAGACATAAAACAAACTCTAACAGCACTGAAAAGTGAGATGGACAGCTCCACAATTATAGTAGGAGACTTCAACACACCACTTTTGGTGAAGGACAGGACATCCAGAAAGAAGCTCGATAAAGACACGGAAAATCTAAATGCCACAATCAACCAACTTGACCTCGTAGACATATACAGAACAGTCCACCCAACAGCAACCAAGTATACTTTCTTTTCTAGTGCACATGAAACATTCCCTAGAATACACCACATATTAGGTCATAAAGCAAGCCTTGTTGTTGTTAGGTGCCGTCAGCTCTGACTCATAGCAACCCTGTGCACAACAGAACACAACACTGCCTGGTCCTGTGCCATCCTTACAATCGTTGTGCTTGAGGTCATTGTTGCAGCCACTGTGTCAATCCACCTCGTTGAGGGTCTTCCTCTTTTCCGCTGACCCTGTACTCTGCCAAGCATGATGTCCTTCTCCAGGGACTGATCCCTCCTGACAACATGTTCAAAGTATGTAAGACGCAGTCTCACCATCCTTGCCTCTAAGGAGCATTCTGGCTGCACTTCTTCCAAGAGATTTGTTCATTCTTTTGGCAGTCCATGGTATATCCAATATTCTTCAAAAACACCACAATTCAAAGGTGTCAACTCTTCTTCGCTCTTCCTTATTCATTGTCCAGCTTTCACATGCGTATGATATGATTCAAAATACCATGGCCTGGGTGAGGCGCACCTTAGTCTTTAAGGTAACATCTTTGCTCTTCAACGCTTTGAAGAGGTCCTTTGCAGCAGATTTACCCAGTGCAATGCGTCTTTTGATTTCTTGACTGACGCTTCCATGGCTGTCGATTGTGAATCCCAGTAAAATGAAATCCCTGAAAACTTCAATCTTGTCTCCGTTTATCATGATGTTGCTCATTGGTCCAGTTGTGAGGATTTTTGTATTCTATATGTTGACGTGTAATCCATACTGAAGGCTGTGGGCTTTGATCTTCATTAGTAAGTGCTTCAAGTCCTCTTCATTTTCAGGAAGCAAGGTTGTGTCATCTGCATAATGCAGGTTGTTAATGAGTCTTCCTCCAATCCTGATGCCCCGTTCTTCTTCATATAGTCCAGCTTCTCGTATTATTTGTTCAGCATACAGATTAAATAAATAGGTATGGTGAAAGAATACAACCCTGATGCACACCTTTCCTGACTTTAAACCAATCAGTATCCCCTTGTTCTGTCCGAACAGCTGCCTCTCGATCTATGTAAAGGTTTCTTAAGAGCACAATTAAGTGCTCTAAAATTCTCATTCTTTACGGTGTTATCCATAGTTCATTATGATCCACACAGTCGAATGTCTTTGCATAATCAATAAAACACAGGTAAACATCCTTCTGGTATTCTCTGATTTTAGCCAGGATCCATATGACATCAGCAATGATATCCCTGGTTCCACGTCCTCTTCTGAAACCGGCCTGAATTTCTGGCAGTTCCCTGTCGTTTTACTGCTGCAGCAGCTTTTGAATGATCTTCAGCGAAATTTTGCTTGTGTGTGATATCAATGATACTGTTCTATAATTTCCACTTTCGGTTGGATCATATAGGCATAAATATGGATCTCTTCCAGTCAGTTGGCCAGGTAGCTGTCTTCCATATTTCTAGGCATAGACGAGTGAGCACCTCCAGCACTGAATCCCTTTGTTGAAACATCTCAATTGATATTCCATCAAATCCTGGAGCTTTGTTTTTCGCCAATGCCTTCAGAGCAGCTTGGACTTCTTCCTTCAGTACCATTGGTTCCTGATCATATGCCACCTCTTGAAATGGTTGAATATTGACTAATTCTTTTTGGTATAATGACTCTGTGTATTCCTTCCATCTTCTTTTGATGCTTCCTGCATCGTTTAATATTTTCCCCATGGAATCCTTCATTATTGCAACTCGAGGCTTGAATTTTTTCTTCAGTTCTTTCAGCTTGAGGAATGCCGAGTGTGTTCTTCCCTTCTGGTTTTCCATCTCCAGCTCTTTGCACATGTCATTATAATACTTTGTCTTCTCGAGAGGCCCTTTGAAATCTTCTGTTCAGTTCTTTTACTTCATCAATTCTTCCCTTTGCTTTAGCTGCTCGATGCTCAAGAGCAAGCTTTAGAGTCTCCTCTGACATCCATCTTGGTCTTTTCTTTCTTTCCTGTCTTTTCAATGACCTCTTGCATTCTTCTTGGATGATGTACTTAATGTCATTGCACAACTTGTCTGGTCTTCAGTCACTAGTGTTCAATGCATCAAATCTATTCTTGAGATGGTCTCTAAATTCAGGTGGGATATATTCAAGGTCATATTTTGGCTCTCGTGGACTTGCTCTGATTTTCTTCAGTTTCAGCTTGAACTTGCATATGAGCAATTGATGGTCTGTTCCACAGTCGGCCCCTGGCCTTGTCCTGACTGTTGATATTGAGCTTTTCCATTGTCTCTTTCCACAGATGTCAACTTGATTTCTGTGTGTTCCATCTGGTGAGGCCCACGTCGTGTATAGTTGCCATTTATGTTGGTGAAAGAAGGTATTTGCAATGAAGAAGTTGTTGGTCTTGCAAAATTCTATCATTCGATCTCTGGCATTGTTTCTATCACCAAGGCCATATTTTCCAACTACTGATCCTTCTTCTTTGTTTCCAACTTTCACCTTCCAATCGCCAGTAATTATCAATGCATCTTGATTGCATGTTTGATCAATTTCAGACTGTAGCAGCTGATAAAAATCTTCTATTTCTTCATCTTTTGCCCTAGTGGTTGGTGCGTAAATTTGAATAATAGTCCTATTAACTTGTCTCCCTTGTAGGTGTATGGATACTATACTATCACTGACAGCGTTGTACTTCAGGATAGATCTTGAAACATCCTTTTTGATGATGAATGCAACACCATTCCTCTTTGAGTTTTCACTCCCAGCATAGTAGGCTATATGATTGTCTGATTCAAAATGGTCAATACCAGTCCATTTCAGCTCACTAATGCCTAGGATATCGATGTTTATGTCTCCCATTTCATTTTTGACAATTTCCAATTTTCCTAGATTCATACCTTTTTTATACTTTGTACATTCCAGGTTCTGATTATTAATGGATGTTTGCAGCTGTTTCTTCTCATTTTGAGTTGTGCCACAGCAGCAAATGAGGGTCCCAAAAGCTTGACTCCATCCACGTCATTAAGGTCGACCCTACTTTGAGGAGGAACCTCTTCCCAAGTAATCTTTTGAGTGCCTTCCAACCTGGGAGGCTCATCTTCCAGCACTTTATCAGACAATGTTCTGCTGCTGTTCATAAAGCAAACCCTAGCAGAATCCAAAACATCGGAATATTAAGAAGCATTTTCTCTGATCATAAGGCCATAAAAGTAGAAATCAATAATAGAAAAAATAGGGAAAAGAAATCAAACAATAGGAAACTGAACAATACTGTGCTAAAAAACAACTGGGTCACAGAATATATGAAGGATGGAATAAAGAAATTGATAGAATACAGTGAGAATGAAAACACTTCCTATCATAATCTTTGGGACACAGAAAATGCAGTACTCAGAGGTCAATTTATGTCAATAAATGCACACGTAAAAAGGAAGAAAGGGCCAAAATCAAAGAATTATCCCTACAACTTGAACAAATAGACAGCAACAAAAGAAACCCTCAGGCAGCAGATGAAAACAAATAATAAAAATTTGAGCAGAATTAAATGAAATAGAAAATCGAAAAACAATTGAAAGAGTTAACAAGACCAAAAGCTGCTTCTTTGAAAAAATTAACAAAATTGACAAACCATTGTCCAAACTGACAAAAGAAAAACAGGCGAGGAAGCAAATAACCCAAATAAGAAATGAGATGGGCAATATTACAACAGACCCAACTGGAATTAAAAGAATAGTATCAGATTCTGATAAGAAAAATTGTACTCTAACAAGTTTGAAAACCTAGATGAAATGGACAAATTCCTAGAAACACACTATCTACCTAAACTAACACAAACACAGGTAGAACAACTAAACAGACCCATAATAAAAGAAGAGATCGAAGAGGTAATCAACCCCCCCCCACCAAAAAAAAAAAAACCCTGGTCCAGACAGCTTCACTGAAGAGTTATACCAAACCGTCAGAGAACAGTTAACACCACTACTACTAAAGTTATTTCAGAGCATAGAAAAGGACAGAATACTCTCAAACTCATTCTATAAAGCCAGCATATCCCTGATCCAGTACCAGGTAAAGACACCAAAAAAAAAAAAAAAATTATAGACCTATATCCCTCATGAACTTAGATGTAAAAATCCTCAACAAAATTCTAGCCAATGGAATTCAACAGCATATCAAAATAATAATAATAATAATAATTCACCATGACCAGGCTGTATTCATATCAGGTATGCAGGGATGATTCAACATCAGAAAAGCAATGAATGTAATCCATCATACAAATAAAACAAAAGAGAAGAACCACATGATTTTATCAATTGATGCAGAAAAGGCAGTTGACAAAGTTCAACACCCATTCATGATAAAAACTCTCAGTAAAATAGGAATAGAAGGAAAATTTCTCAACATAATAAAGGGCATTTATATACAAAGCCAACAGCCAACATCACGCAAAATGGAGACAGTCTGAAAGCATTCCCCTTGAGATTGGGAACCAGAGAAGGATGCCCTTTATCACCGTTCTTATACAACATTGTGCTGGAGGTCGTAGCCAGAGAAGTTAGGCTAGATAAAGAAATAAAGGGCATCCAGATTGGTAAGGAAGAAGAAAAAGTATCTCTATTTCCAGATGACATGATCTTATACATAGAAAACTCTAAAGAATCCTCAAGAAAACTACTGAAACTAATAGAAGAGTTCAGCAGATTATCAGGATACAAGAAAAAAATACAAAAATCAGTTGGATTCTTCTACACCTACGAAAAGAACATCGAGGAGGAAATCACCAAATCAATACCATTTATAGTAGCCCCCAATAAGATAAAATACTTAGGGATAAATCTTACCGGAGATATAAAAGACTTATACAAAGAAAACTACAATACACTACTGCAAAAAACCAAGTGACCTACATAAGTAGAAAAACATACCTTGCTCATTGAGAAGAAGATTTAATATTGTAAAAATGTCTCTTCCACCAGAAGCAATTTAGAGATAAAATACAATTCCGATTGAAATTACAATGACATTTTTTATTGAGAAGAACAATCAAATCACCAACTTCATGTGGAAGGGAAAGAGGCCCTGGGTAAGTAAAGCATTACTGAAAAAGAAGAACAACGTGGGAGGCCTCACTCTACCAGATTTTAGAACCTATTATACCACCACAGTAGTCGAAACAGCCTGGTACTGGTACAACAACAGATACATAGACCAATGGAACAGAATTGGGAATACAGACATAAATCCATCCATATATGAGCAGCTGATATTTGACAAAGCCCCAAAGTCAGTTAAATTGGGAAAAGATAGTCTGTTTAACAAATGATGCTGGCATAACTGGATATCCATCTGCAAAAAAATGAAACAAGACCCATACCTCTCACCATGCACAAAAACTAACTCAAAATGGATCAAAGACCTAAATATAAAATCTAAAATGATAAAGATCGTGGAAGAAAAAATAGGGACAATGCTAGGACCCCTAATACATGACATAAACAGTATACAAAACATTTTTTAACAATGCAGAAGTGAAACTAGATAACTGAAAGATCCTAAAAATCAAACACCTGTGCTCAACCAAAGACTTCACGAAAAGAGTAAAAAGATTACCTACAGGCTGGGAAAAAGTTTTTAGCAATGACATTTCTGATAGGCATCTGATCTCTCAAATCTACATGATACCGTAAAAGCTAAACTACAAATAGACAAATAACCCAATTAAAAAAATGGGCAAAGTATATGAACAGGCACTTCACCAAAGAAGACTTTCAGATAGCTAACAGATACATGAAGAGATACTCACCATCATTAGCCATTAGAGAAATGCCAGTCAAAACTAAAATGAGATTCTATCTCACTTCAGCAAGGCTAGCATTAATCCAAAAAACACAAAATAATAAATGTTGGAGAGGTTGTAGAGAGGCTGGAACACTAACACATTGCTGGTGGGAATGTAAAATGGTACAACCACTTTGGAAATCAATTTGGTGCTTTCTGAAAAAACTGGAAATAGAATTACCATATGAACCAGCAATTCCACTCTTTGGAATATATACTAGAGAGTTAAGATCCTTTACACGAACAGTTATGTGCACACCCAAGTTCTTTGCAGCACTGTTTACAATAGCAAAAAGATGGAAGCAACGAAAGTGCCCATCAACGGATGAATGGATAAATAAATTATGGTATGTTCACACAATGGAATACTATGCATTGCTAAAGAACTACGATGAATTTGTGAAGCATTACATAACATGGAGGAATCTGTAAGGCATAATGCTGAGTGAAATTAGTCAGTTGCAAAAGGACAAATATTTTACAAGATCACTATTATAATAACTGAAGAAATAGTTTAACCAGAGAAGAAAATATTTGATGGTTATGAGAGGCGGGAAGGAGGGAGGAAAGGAGAGGGGCTTTCATTAATTAGATAGATAGTAGATAAGTATTATTTTAGGTGAAGGGAAAGGCAACACAATATAGGTGAGGTCAGCACAACTGGACTAAACTAAAAGCAAAGAAGTTTCCTGAATAAACTGAACTCTTCGAAGGCCAGCGTAGAAGGGTTGGGGGTTTGTGGACCATGGTTTCAGGGGACATCTAAGTCAATTGGTATAATAAAATCTATTAAGGAAACATTCTGCCTCCCACTTTGAAGAGCGGCTTCTGGAGTCTTAATTGCTAGCAAGCAGCCATCTAAGAAGCATCAATGGGTCTCAACCCACCTGGATCAAAGGAGAATGAAGAACACCAAAGACACAAAGTAATTATGATCCCAAGAGACAGAAAGGGGCACATAAACCAGGACTACATCAGCCTAAGACCAGAAGAACTAGATAGTGCCTTGGCACAACTGATGACTGCCCTGATGGGGTACACAACAGAGAACCCCTGAGGGAGCAGGAAAGCAGTGGGATGCAGATCCCAAATTATCCTAAAAAGTTCAGACTTAATGGTCTGACTGAGACTAGAAGGACCCCAGAGGTCATGGTCCCCAGACCTTGTGTTAGCTCAAGATAAGGAACCATTCCCAAAGCCAACTCTCCAGACAAGGATTGGACTGGGTTATGGGATAGAAAATGATACTGGTGAAGAGTGAGCTTCTTGGATCAAGTAGACACATGAGACTATGTTGTCATCTCCTGTCTGGAGGGGAGATGTGAGGGCAGAGGGGGTCAGAAGCTGGCCGGATGGACACAAAAAGAGAGTGGAGGGAAGGAGTATGCTGTGTCATTAGCGGGAGAACAATTTGGAATATATAGCAAGGTGTATGTGTATTTTTATAGGAGAGACTGACTCGATTTGTAAACTTTCTCTTAAAGCACAATAAAAATTCAAAAAAGAGAAAAAAAATTGAACTAGTTGCACTGCAGCAGGACATGATTATGGAGTCCTTGATGGGTTAACATGCTTGGCTGCTAACTGAAAATTTGGATATTTGAGTCCATCTGGAGCTGCCTCGGAAGAAAGGTCTGGTGATTTACTTTGAAAAACAAGCCATTGAAAACCCTGTGGAGCACTATTCTCCTCTGACACACATGGAGTCACCATGAGTTGAAGTGGACTATATGGCAACTAGTTTTTACACAATTATTAACACACGAGTATATATTGATAATATCTAAATGGTACCTGTTCCACTAAAAAATTCACAGAATTATAATTTCATGGAACACCACGAGACAACACTGCCTTAGAATATTTTTCCCCTTATATTTGGCTGTTTTACACATTATCAATAAGTCAGACTGTGTTTTTCAAACTGGTCATCAATTTGCCATTTACGATGGAGAGCAACAAAAAGTGTTAAATGAGGGAAAACTTAATCTGCTACATTTAGTATTCGGGTACAACTTTCAAGGAAATAGACTAATCCAATGTATTATGTTGTGTTTTTCAACAGTCATGGAAGATTTAGCATAAATCTTAGAAACTGCTTAATTTTGATATATGAGTCAGAATCAACTCAACTGAAACAAGTATGTGATTTAGTTCATTCCTTGAATAAGAAGCCCTGTTGCAAAGTGGTTAAGCATTCGACTGTTAACTGAAAGGTCAGTGGTTCGGCCTATGAGCTGCTGTATGGGGGAATTCTGCTTCCGTAAAAAGTACAGCCTTGGAATCAACTCCACAACTCCACAGCAATGGGTTTTGATATACTTCTTGAACAATAGATTCTCTGGGAGTAGTGGCAAACTTGTTTCCTTTTTTAAATTTACATAAGCTTCAACTAAGAAACAAGTTTATCTATAGTCTTAGGCTGGTTTCTCCAGAAAAGCAAAACCAACAAAACATATATATATATATATATAAAAATATGTATATATATACGTATATATATGTGTATATATATATATATATATATAAAGAGAGAGATTTATATCCAGGAAATGGCTCGCTTGGCCCCTAGAGGCTGTGTGTCCCAAGTCTGAGAGCAGGAAAGAGGATTCTCCCCCTTCATGTAGCCGCAGAGGCTGGTGAATCCAAGATTGGCAGCCTGGAGAGCAGTGCTGCCACAGGCTGTGAAGACCGACAATCGGTAGGCAAGAAGCTAGCAAGCTGCTAGCCCAAGCCCAAGAAACAGAGGCCAGACGAATGGGGTCTAGCTGCAGGATCCAGAACAAGCAAAAGCCCCAGCAAGGTAAGCAGGAAGGAAGTAGGTGTAGGAAGGCAAGAGATAAAGGCTGAGGGGTCAGTGAGCTGCCACAGGCTCTGCTTCACTGGTACCACACAGCAGATTCCATCATGGGGGTGATCAATTATCAGATTTCAACAGGGAAGTGGTCACAACATTATACAACTGCCAAAGCACTGGGAATCATGGCCCAGCCAAGATGACACACAACTTTAACCATCATACTTATCTTTCAAATAGCATTGAATGCAATGCATTTCTGGGTTGCTATCATCCTGCATCATTCTTTCCAAGACTGTGTTAAGAAAATCATCTAGCAAACCTAGCCCCACCCCACAAGCAGCATGCTTTCTGATGTGAAAGGCAATCATGGAAAACACAAAGACAGCTCTGAATAAGCATTTAATGCAGAGTAAACAACCTGAAAAATTTGGATGAAACATCATAATAAAAGCAATCATGAAGCAACTACTATGCCCAAGGTACCGTAGTAAGTTTCTTATCTACATTTTCCTTTTGAACTCTCACATCAGTCCTCTGACTCCATTTTAAAGATCAGGACATAAGCTTACAAATTTAAGTAACATGTCCCAGGCCTGTCTGACCCATCTTCTCTTGAGTCATGAGAGGTCTGGGTGAGTTCTAGCAGCAGAAACTCATAACGCAGTCATATAGGCATGATAATGATAATAGTCAAAAATTATTGAGCACACACTCTGAGCCAGGCACTGTTCTAAGCTCTTCTCCCTCCATATATAATTTGTTCCTCACAACTGCCTGATGAAGTATGATCATGTCCATTTGTTGGATGGAGAACTGGTGTTTAGAGAGACTAAATAACTTCACTAAGGTCATAGAGTTGCAAACATTAGAGCTACCATATGAATCAAGGTAATTTCACATTAGAGCTTGCACTTTTAACTATCGTGTTGTATGGCCCACTAGAATAATTATGTTTGGAGATGAGGAAGAGTTCCTCTTTGATAAGAAATTCTCCAAATGCTTAAAAATCTGGGCCAGTATTATCTGTATGAAAATGCCTGTATAAAGAAGCAAATTCTACATTCTTTTAAAAAAAAAAAAAGTTTTTTTTTTTAAGTATCAATAAAAAAAAAATTAAAAAGAGGAACATACAAAAATAAAAACACTCAACTTCCAGCAAATCTAGGAGACAAATGTAGTCTCTAACATGTAACGACTAACAAGAACAGGTAAGACCAGCACAGAAGCTGCTCTGGGGAAAATGGATAGTGTTGACCCAGGGTTGGTGGAACTAAAAAGACACCATAAGACAGTTATATATAAGAAAAAAGTAAGACACAAAAGGACAAACATTCTATGATCCCATTTATATGAAATACCGGGATAAGCAAGTGTGTAGAGACCAAAGTGGTTACCAGGGGTGGTGGTAGGAGGGACAGAGGAGGAAAGGAAGACTCAGTCCTTAGGGGGATGGGGAGTTGGTGTGGTTTGGGAATGGATAAGGGTTAGGATTAACAACATGATGAGCATAATTAATGTCACTGAACTGTACATCTGGGGATGTTTTGTTACATATATACTTATCACAGTTATAAACAAAACAAACAAATGAAAAACATCTATGAGAAGAAAATTGAGAGACGTTATTTACCCGTTGCCATGGAGTCAATTCCAACTCATAGCAACCCTGTAGAACAAAGTAGAACTGTCACATAGTGTTTCCAAGGCCGTAATTTTTATGCAAGCAGACTGCCACATCCTTCTCCTGCGGAGCAGCTGGTGGATTCAGCTGAACACTTAACCACTGCACCATCAGGGCTCCAGAAACTTTACAAAAGAGGAAAAATCAAGAGGCTATGTAAGCAATTTTTAGAATATGCACTTAAAAACTCTGGAAGACTGCTTGCTAAACTCCTCAAGAACACGTAATAACCAAGAACAGTTGTTTCAAAAGTATGAGTTGGGGACAATGTGGAAACCAGACCCATGGGGTCAAGGATGGGAGCCGGGCTTTCACCAATTCTTTTTACACTTTTTGGTCTTTGAATCCATGAGTGTATCACCCATTCTAACCTTAAGTCAAAAATAAGTTTAACCAAATCATCAGTGTTCTTTTGTTGGTGGTGGTGGTGGTTTTGGAAACACAGAGAATAGTTTTATTTTGCTTATAGGTTTAATTTGTTCCTGATGGCATAATGTGTCTTTGCCTGTTTCTTTATAGACGTCGTATAGATACTAGTTATTGGAAGTTTCGCTTGTTCTTGCCTTTTAAAAATTTTATTTATTTTGTTGTTGTTGTAAAGAATATACACACCAAAATATATACCAATTCAACAGTATCTACACGTTTGATTTAGTGACACTGATTACATTCTTCAAGTTGTGCAATTATTCTCACCCTCCTTTTTCCTTTTCTGAGTTGTTTCTCCCCCATTAACTCACTGTCCCTTAAGATTCCTATCTAATCTTTCAATTTGATCCCATATAGATAGTTCTTAAGAGTATAATGCTCAAGGCAGACTTTTTTTTTTTTTTTTTTTTTTACTAGTTAAGCTAAGCTATTGTTTGGTTTTAAGAAGACTTCAGGGGATATTTTGGGTTTAAGGTTTAAAAATTAACTGAGGGCAATAATTTCATCCAAACTCCATGTCCAAAAGTACAGAGTCTATGAGACTTTGAATTTCTATCCTTTATTTTTCCCTTTTGATCAGGATCCTTCTATAGAATCTTTGATCTATAGTTCAGTAATGGTAGGTGGACACCATCCAATTCTTCTGGTCTCACAGCAAAGGAGGAAGTTGTTCATGGAGGCAATAAGCCACACATTTCATTTCCTTATCCTATTTTTGATTCTTCTCCTTCCTCAGTTGCTCCAGGTGAATGCAGACCAATTGTAGTATCTTTCATGGCCACTTATAAGCTTTTGAGACCCCAGGCAAGACACAAGGAACTAGCAGATACCAAACACATTATTCTGCCAATTAACTGGAATGCCCCATGAAACAATGATCTAAACCTCCAAACCAAGGAATCAAATCCCATGAGGTGTTTGTAAATAAGTAGCCTCAGCAGCTACTCTTTTTGCTGTTGTTGTTATAAATATATCACACAACTTTTGTCAATTCAACTTTTTACAGGTGTACCACTTATTGACAGCACTTACAGTAATCGACTGTGCAAATTTACCCTTAATCAATGCGATTTTTCCCTCTCCATAAACCAAAACTCATTACTCCAAAAGCAATAACCCTCCATTTCCTCCTCCCTCCATATTGTAGCATGTATTAAGACTTCATTTCTCCTAATGGTTGAGTAGCATTCCATTGTATGTATGTACCACTTTTTGTTTATCCACTCATCTGTTCATAGGCATTTAGGTTGTTTCCACCTGGCTATTGTGAATAGTGCTGAAATGAATATTGGTATACTCGTCTCTGTTTCAGGCTCTGCTTTGAAGTCTTTTGGGTATATACCTAGGAGTGGAACTGCTGGGTCCTATGGTGGTTCTGGAAACCCTGGTGGCATGGAGGTTAAGAGCTACAGCTGCTAACCAAAAGGTCAGCAGTTCAAATCCACCAGCCACTCCTTGAAAACTCTGTGAGGTGGTTCTACTCTGCCCCATATGGTCGTTATAAGTTGGAATCCACTTGATGGCAAAGGGTTTAGTGTTTCTTGCTTTTTTTTTTTTTTTACTATGCTTCTATTTTTAGTTTTTTGAGGCCCCAGCAAACCATTTTCATTCCCACCAGCCATGGATAAACATTCCAATTTCCTCACATACTCGCCAACATTTATTATTTTCTGTTTTGTTTTGTTTATTTTAGTCATCTTAGTGGGAGTGAAATGGTATCTCATTGTGGGTTTGATTTGTACCACTGTGTCGGCTAATGACGTTCAGCGTCTTTTTATGTTGGCCATTTGAATGTTCTCTTTGGTGAAATATCTATTAAATTCTTTGTCCATTTTATGGTTTATGTTTTTGTTGTTAAGTTGTTGAGGTTTTATATATATATTGGTCATTAGATTCTTATAGGATATATGGTTTCCAAAGATATTCTCTCAGTTTGTAGCTTGTCTTTTCATATTTTTTGGCAAAGCCTTCTTTAATTTTTATGATGTCCCATTTATTTGTCTTTTGCTGTTTGTGCTTTTATTATTATATTAGATAATCCATTGTTAAAAGCTAGGCCTGACAACATTGCCCTTGCATTTTCTTTTAATAATTTTATGGTTTTAGTTTGCACATTTAGGTCCTTAATCCATCTTGAATTTGCTTTTGTGTATGGTGTGAGGCATGAAGCCTGTTTCATTTTTATGCATGTGGAAATCCAATTTTTCCAGCATCATTTATTGAAAAGACTCTTCTTTCCTCCATTGAATAGAATTAGCACCCATGTCAAAAATCAGTTGACCATAGATATGTGGGTTTGTTTCTAGACTCTCAATTCTATGCCATTAGTCTACGTGCCTACTGTTATGCCACTACCAGGCTGTTTCCATTACTGCATCTGTACCGGATCTGTGGTACTCTGAGGTGTGATGGGGAGTCCAGTCCCCTGGCTAGTAAGGCACTGCATGGTGAGGATGTTGCAGTGGCAAAGTCGGGCGTGGTGATGCGCCTCGGTAGCCACCGCCATGTCCAAGGTAATGGCGCCATGGCAGCTGGTGGGAAGGAGACACTCTTCTTCAGCAAAGGGCTATTCCAGAGCCGCTGTGCGGGTGATGGAGGAGATGCTGGGGGCGCCAGAGGACCCGAGCCCATCACACCTTCTGCACCTTCCTCAGTGCTCTCAGTAGGCAGCTTCAGGAGCCGCTGCATCCTCATGATACTGTCCATGCTTTGGCACCTTAGGTGGGAGGGTACCAGCCCCCACCTTGGACCTGTTTTAAAGTCAGGAAGTGTGAGTCCTCCTGCTTATTCCTTTTTTAAAATATTATTTTAGCTATTGGGGGCCTCTTGACATTCTATATAAAGTTGAGGATTGTTTTTCTCCATTTCTGTAGTTTTCCAATCCATGAACATGGAACATCTTTCCATTTATTTAAGTCTTCTTTAATCTTTTTTAGCAGTGTTTTATAATTTTCATTGCATAAGTCCTTCACCTCCCTGGTTAAATGTATTCCTAGGTATTTTATTCTACTAGTTGCTATTGTAAATGGGATTGTTTTCCTAGTTTCCCTATCAGATTTCTCATTGCTGGTGTATAGAAACTCAAATGCCTTTTGTTTGTTGGCCTTGTGCTTGGCAACTTTGGTAAGTTTCTCTTTTAGCTCTAGAAATTTCTTACGGACTCTGAGATTTTCTATATATAAGATCACATCGTACATGAATAGAGATAATTTTATTTCTTTTCCAATCTGTGTATCTTTTTTTCCTTTAAATTTTATTTATTTTGTTGTTGATGTGGCATATATTAACATTCTCTACATGTACAATTTAGTGACATTGATTACATCCTTAGAGTTGTGCAGCCATTCTCACCCTCCTTTTCTGAGTTGTTCATCATTAAGATAAACTGACTGCCTCCTAAGGTTCACATCAAATCTTTTAAGTTGCTGTTGTCAATTTGATCCCATAAGAGCATAATGCCCAAGGCAGACCCTTTTTACTAGTTAAGCCAAACTATTGCTCAGTTTAAAGAAGACTTCAGGGAATAATTTTGGTTCAAGGTTCAAAGATTGTCTTAGAGCAATAGTTTCAGTGGTTCATCCACGCTCCACGACTCCAGAAAGTCTGGAGTCCATGAGAATTTGAAATTCTGTTTTGTATTTTTCACCTTTTGATCATGATTCTTCTATGGAATCTTTGATCAAAGTGTTTAGTAATGGTAGCTGGGCATCATCCAGCTCTTCTTGACTCATGGCAAAGGAGGCAATTATTCATAGAGGCAATTAGACACACATTTCGTATCCTCCTCCTATTTCTGATTCTTCTACTTCCTCTGTTGTTCCAGGTGAATAGGGACCGATCGTTGTGCCTTGGGTGGCTGCTTGCAAGCTTTTAAGACTCCAGGCACTACTAGAACAGAAGCACTAAGTATGTTATTAAGCCGGTTAACTGGGATGTCCCATGAAACCATGACCCTGAACCTCCAAACCAAGGAACCAAATACCATTAGGTTTTTGATTGACATAAGCAGCCTCACCAGCTACTCTTTTTTTTTTTGTCATTGTTTTAAATATAGGTGGCGTAGTGGTTAAGTGCTACGGCTGCTAACCAAAAAGGTCAGCAGTTCAAATCCACCGGGTTTTCCTTGGAAACTCCATGGGGCAGTTCTATTCTGTCCTATACAGTCACTATAAGTTGGAATTGACTCGATGGCAATGGATTTTGGATCACACGACTATTGCTAATTCAACTTTTTACAGGTGTACAACTTATTGACAGCAATTACAATAATCCATTGTGCAACACTACCCTTAATCAATGTGATTTTTCCATTCACTATTAACCCCCCATTTCCCCTCCCTTCCCACCCCTAGTAACCACTAATAAATTTTGGTCTTTATGCATTCTCCTTTTCTTGTCTTTTTGTATGTGAAGTCGTACAACATTTGTCCTTTTAAAATTGGCTTATTTCACTCAGCATAATGTCTTCATGATCTATCCATACTGTAGCATGTATCAAGACTTCATTTCCCCTAATGGCTGAGTAGTATTCCATTGTATGTATGCATCACATTTTATTTATCCATTTGTCAGTTGAGCATTTGGATTGTTTCTACCTGTTGGCTACTGTGAATAGTGCTGCAATGAATACTAGTGTACAAGTCTTTTTTTGAGCCTTTGCTTTCACTTACATAGAGTGGAATTGCTTAGTCATATGATAGTTGTATTTTTAGTTTTTTGAGGAACTGCCACACTGTTTTCCACAGCAGCTGTAATATTTTTCATTCCCACCAGCAACAGATAAGGGTTCCAGTTTCCCCACATCCTTGCTAATATTTATTATTTTCTGTTTTTGTTTGCTTGTTTTACTCTTAACCATCCTAATGGGATTGTAATGGCATGTAGTGGTGGTTTTGATCTGTGTCTCTCTGATGCCTAATGACATTGATCATGTTTTCATGTATTTGGTGGCCATTTAAATGTCCTCGTTGGTGAAATGTCTATCCAAGTCCTTTGTTCATTTTATGATTGGGTTATTTGTCTTTTTGTTGTTAAGTTGTCAAAGTTTTCTATATGTATTTTGATTATTAGATTCTTATCAGATATATGGTTTCTGAAGATATTTCCCCAGTCAGTAGTTTGTCTTTTCTTTTTTTTTTTTTTGGCAAAATCTTTTAATAAAATTTTTAATTTTTATGAGGTTCCTTTTATTTGTTTTACTATTATATTAGATAATCCATTGTTGAAAGCTAGACCTGACAGCTTTGCCTCTGCTTGTTTCTCTGAGAATTTTGTGGTTTTAGTTCCTATAGTTAGATCCTTAATCCATTTTGAATTTGTTTTTTTCTATGGTGTGCGGCAAGGACCCTGTTTCATTTTTCTGCACGTGGAAATCCAATTTTGCCAGCATCATTTATTGAAGAGACTCCTCTTTCCCCATAAAATGGACTTAGCGCTCTTGTCAAAAATCAGTTGACCAGAGATGTGTGGGTTCATTTCTGGACTCTCAGTCCTATTCCATTCATCTATGTGTCTGTTATATCAGTACCAGGCTGTTTTTATTACCGTAGCTGTATAGCATGTATTGAAATCAGAAAGTATGAGTCCTCCTTCTTTGTTACGCTTTTTCAGCATCGTTTTTAGCTCTTCAGGGCCTCTTGCCTTTCTATATAAAAGTCGAGGATTGGTTTTTCCATTTCTGTAAAGAAGGCTGTTAGAATTTTGATTGGGATTGCATTGAATTTATAGATGGCTTTGGGTAGTATTGACATCTTAACAATATTAAGTCTTCCAGTCCATGAACATGACACATATTTTCATTTATTTAACTCTTCTTTAATCTCATTCAGCAATGTTTTCTAGATTTCATTGTATAAGTCCTTCACATCCCTGGTTAGATTTATCCCTAGGTATTTTATTCTTGTACATGCTGTCGTAGAGCCCTGGTGGCATAGTGAGCTTGGCTGCTAAGCAAAAGGTCAGCAGTTCAAATCTACCAGCTGCTCCTTGGAAGCCCTACGGGGCACTTTTACTCTGTGCTATAGCGTTGCTATGAGTTGGAATCAACTTGAAGGCAAAGGTTTTTGTTTTTGTTTTGTTTTTTTGGTACATGCTATTGTAAATGGAATTGTTTTCCTAATTTCCCTTTCAGATTTCTCATTGATGGTGTATAGAAACCCAATTGATTTTTGTTTGTTGACCTTATACCCTGCAACTTTGCTAAATTCTTCTATTAGGTCTAGAAGTTTTCTTGTGGACTTTTTGGTATTTCCTATATACAGGATCATGTCATTTGTGAATAGGAATAATTTTACTTCTTCTTTTCCAATCTGGATGCCTGTTGTTTCTTTTCCTTGTCTTATTGTTCTGGCTAGGATGCCTCATACAATATTGAACAGAAATGGACGCCCTTGTCTTGTTTCTGATTTCAAGAGGATAGATCTCAGTCTTTCTCCAGTAAGTATAATGTTTGCTCTTGGCCTTTCATACATTGCCCTGGATCATATTGAGGAATTTACCTTCTAATCCATTCTTCTTTAGGTTATTCATCAAAAAAGGGTGTTAGATTTTATCAAATTCTTTTTTTTTTCCATCCGTAGAAACGATCATGTGGGTCTTTTTCTTTGTTATATTAATGTGGTGTATTACAGCGATTGATGTTCTAATGTTGAACCATCCCTGCATTCCTGAAATAAATCCCACCTGGTCATGCTGCTTGACTATTTTAATATGCTGTTGGATTCTGTTTACTAGTATTTGTAGAGGATTTTTGCATCTATATTCTTAAGAGACATTGGCCTGTAGTTTTCTTTTCTTGTGGTGTCTTTGCCTAGTTTTGGTATGAGGGTTATGTTTGCTTCCTAGAATGAATTAGAGGGTATTCCTTCTTTCTCTATCTTTGGAAGAGTTTAAACAGTATTGGTGTAAATTCTTCTCTAAATGTTTGTTAGAAGTCCAGTGAATTCATCTGGTCCAAGATTTTTTTTTTTTTTTCGGGGAGGGGGGGTTGGTGGTAGTTTTTTGATCCCTGATTCAATCTCTTCCCTTGTTATGGGTATATTGTATTTTCTATTTCCTCTTGACTTAGTTTGGGTAGGTTGTGTGCTTCTGAGAATTTGTCCATTTCTTCTAGGTTATCCAGTTTGTTGCTTTATACTTGTTCATAGTAGTCTGTTATAATTCCCTTTATTTCTATCCAGTCAGTTGTAATGTCCCTCTTTCATCTCTTACTTTGATTATTTGCATCTTTTCTCTGTTTTTTTTTTTTTGTTTGTTTGTTTGTTTTTGTCAATCTAGCTAAAGGTTTGTCAATTTTATTGATATTTTCAAAGAACCAACTTTCTGGTTTTGTTGATTCTCTCAATTGTTTTTCTATTTTTTTATTTTATTTATTTATGCTCTGATCTTTGTTATTCCCTTTCTTCTGGTAGGTTTAGGCTTAGTTTGCCATTCTCTTCTTGTTTCTGGAGTTGTTGAGTTAGGCTGTTCATTTGAGATCTTCTTTTTTCATGCAGGCATTTATTGCTATAAATTTCCCTCTGAGTACTGCCTTTGCTGCATCTCATACATTTTGATATGTGATGCTTCATCTTCATTTGACTCTAAGAAATTTGTGTTTTCTTCCTTGACCAATTGATAGTTCAATAGTGTGTTGTTTAGTTTCCTTATGTTTTCTTTTTTCTGTTATTTATTTCTAGCTTCATTCTGTTGTGGTCATAGAAAATAATTTATATTATTTTAATCTTTTTATATTTATCAGGACTTGCCATGTGACCTAATATGGGTTTATCCTGGAGAATGATTCATGTGCATTGGAGTTGAATGTATATTGTGTTGTTTGTTAGATGGAGTGTTCTATATATGTCTGTTAAGTCTAGTCAGTTTACAGTGTCATTCAGTTCCTCTCTTTCCTTACTGTTCTATCTAGATGTTCTGTCCAATATTGAAAGTGGTGTATTGAAATCTCCAATTATTTTTACAGTGCTGTATCTCTTTTCAATTCTATCAGTGATTCCTTTAGGTGATCCAATGTCGGGTGCATATATATTTATGATTGTTAAATATTCTTGAAAAACTGATCCTTTTATCACTATATAATATCCATCTTTATCTCTTCTAATGGATTTTGTCTTAAAGTGTAATTTGTCTGATATTAAGACCACCACCCTGTTTTTTTTTTGGCTATTATTTGCATGGAATATTTTTTCCATCCTTTCACTCTCAACCTGTTTGTGTCCTTGAGTCTAATGTGTGTCTCTTGTAAACAACCTGTAGTTGGGTCTTTTTTTTTTTTTTAAATTCATTCTGCCATTCTCTCTGTTTTGTTTGGAGCATTTAGCTTATTTACATTCACTGTAATTATTGATAAGAAGTGACTTCTGCCATTTTGTTTTTTGTTTTCTGTGCCTTAAGCCCTTCTTTGTCTTTGTTCTTTACTACTGCTTGCTTTGTGTTTTGTCGGTTCACCATAGTGAACCATTTTGTTTCCTTCTCCTTTCCTTTTGTGTATTTTTTTTAAGATATTTTCTTAGTGGTTACCATGAATATTGCATTAAACAGCTTGTATTTATAATCTCCCAAGGAAAACTGGTAAAAACTTAACTTCAATAGCATATAAGAAATTCTGTATCTCTACTGTTCCTCTTCCCCCAGTTTTGTTATTGTTACCACCAATTATATCTTTATATTTCATGTGCCCTGTAACATAATTTTGGAAACCCTGGTGGCATAGTGGTTAAGTGCTATGGCTGCTAACCAAAAGGTTGGCAGTTCAAATCCACCAGGCACTCTTTGGAAACTCTATGGGGCAGTTCTACGCTGTCTTTAGGGTCGTTATAGTCGAAATCAACTTGATGGCAATGGATACGGTACAGTAGGGGTAACATAATTTTATCCCTGCTTTACACATATTGGTTATTTAAAAACTGAAGGACAAAACAGTTAGAAATATCATGCATGAACACCTTATTAGTAGCTCTTACCCTTGTTCAAGCAGTTACCTTTATTTGGCATCTTTCTTTTAATGTATAACTTTGAATTGCTTCCTAGTGCCTTTTTCCTTCAATCTGCAGAATTCCCTTTAGTATTTTTTGTAGTGCTAGTCTTGTGGATATAAACACTCTTCAGCTTCTGTTTGTCTGGGAATGTTTTAATATCACTCTCATTCTTGAAGGGCACTTTCTCTAGGTATAATGTTCTTGGTTGGAAGCTTTTCTTTAATTTAATTTCAGAATTTTAAATATATCATTCCATTGCCTTCTGGCCTCCAGTGTTTTTGAGGAGAAATTGGCACTTAATCTTATTGGGGAGCCATTGTGTATGGCTGTTTGGTTCTCTCTCAGTGCTTTCAGGATTCTCTATCTTTACTTTTTGAGAACCTATATATGATGCCCGCCAATTGTCTGTCAGTTTGTTGTAATGTAATGGCTTGCTTGTTGCTGCGATGGTGGAAGCTATGCCACTGGTATTTCAAATACAAGCAGGGTCACTCATGGTGGACAGGTTTCAGCAGAGCTTCCAAACTAAGACAGACTAGGAAGAAGGACCTGGTGGTATACTTCTGAAAAAATGGCCAGTTAAAACTTTATGAATATGAATGGAACATTGTCTGGCACAGTGCCAGAAGATGAGCCCCTCAGGCTGGGAAGCGCTCAAAATACAACAGGGGAAGAGCTGCCTGTTCAAAGTAGAGTTTACCTTAATCACCTGGATGGAGTAAAAGCCTTTGGAACCTCCATTTGTTAATGGCATGACTCAAAATGAGAAGAAACAGCTACAAACATCCGTTAATAATCACAATGTTTAATGTACAAAGTTTGAATGTAGGAAAAATGGAAGTTGTCAAAAATGAAACGGAATGAGTAAAGATTGATATCCTAGGCTTTAATTAGCTTAAATGGACTGTTATTGGCCACTTTGCATCAAACAATTATGTGGTCTACTATGCTGGGAATGACAAATTAAAGAGAAATGGCATCACATTCATCATCAAAAGGAACATTTCAAGATCTATCCTGAAGTACAATGCTGTCAGTAACAGGATAATATCCATACACCTACAAAGAAAACCAGTTACTAAGACTATTATTCAATTTATTCACCAACCATCAGGGCCAACGATGAAGAAATTGAAGATTTTTACCAACATCTGCAGTCTGAAATTTATGAAACATGTAATCAAGATGCATTGATAATTACTGGTGAATGGAATGCAAAAGTTGGAAACAAAGAAGAATCAGTAGTTACAAAATATAGCCTTAGTGATAGAAGAGATGCCATAGATTGCATGATTTTTTAAGACCAACAACTTATTCCTTGCATATACCATTTTTTCAACAATATAAACAGTGATTACACATGTGGACCTCACCAGATGGAATACACAAGAATCAAATCAACTACATCTGTGGAAAGAGACAATGAAGAAGCTCAATATCTTCAGTCAGAACAAGGCCAGAGTGCGATTGTGGAACAGACCATCAATTGCTCATATGCAAGTTAAAGTTGAAGCTGAAGAAAATTAGAGCAAATCCACAAGAACCAAAATATGACCTTGAGTATATCTCACCTGAATATAGAGATCATCTCAAGAATAGATTTGATGCATTGAACACTAATGACCAAGGACCAGAGAGGTTGTGGAATGAGATCGAGGACATCATACATGAAGAGAGCAAATCGTCGTTAAAAAGACAGGAAAGAAAACAAAGACCAAAATGGATCCCAGAAGAGACTCTGAAACTTGCTCTAAAGCAAATGGAAAAAAATGATTAAGTAAAAGAGCTGAACAGAAGATTTCAAAGGGCAGCTTGAGAAGACAAAGTAAAGTATTATAATGAAATGTGCAAAGACCTGGAGTTGAAAAAACAATGGGAAGAATACACTCTTCATTCTTCAAACTGAATGAACTGAAGAAAAAATTCAAGACTTGAATTGCAATATTTAAGGACTCGACAGAAAAAAATATTGAATGATGCAGAAAACATCAAAAGCAGATGGAAAGAATACACAGTCAGTGTATTAAAAAAATTGGTCATTGTTTGGTCATTTCAGAAGGCAGCATATAATCAAGAACCAGTGGTACTAAAGGAAGAAGTCCAAGTTGCACTGAAGGCACTGGCAAAAAACAAGGCTCCAGGAATTGAATGAATACCAACTGAGACGTTTCAACAAACAGATGCAGCACTGGAGGTGCTCACTCATGTATGCCAAGATTGGAAGACAGCTGCCTGTCCACCTGACAAGAAGAGATCCATATCTTGCCCATTCCAAAGAAAGGTGATCCAACAGAATGTGAAAGCTATTGAATGATATCATGAGTATCACACACAAGTAAAATATTGCTGAAGATAATTCAAAAGCAGTTGCAGCAGTGCATTGACAGGAAACTGCCAGAAAGACAAACCGAATTCAGAAGAGGACATGGAATGATGGATATCATTGCTGATGTCAGATGGATTTTTGCTGAAAGGAAAGAATATCAGAAAGAAGTTTATTATCCTTTCACCATACTTATTCAATCTGTGTGCTGAGCAAATAGTCTGAGAAACTGAACTATGTGAAGAAGAACATGGCATCAGGATTGGAGGAAGACTCATTAAGAACCTGCCATGTGCAGATGACACAAACTTGCTTGCTGAAAGTGAAGAGAACTTGAAACACTTACTCATGAAGATCAAAGACTACAGTCTTCAATATGGATTACATCTCAACATAAAGAAAACAAAAATCCTCACAACTGGACCAATAAGCATCATCATGGAAAAAAGATTGAAGTTGCCAAGGATTTCATTTGACTTGGATCCACAATCAACACCCATGGAAGCAGCAGTCAAGAAATCAAACAAATTGCATTGGGCAAATCTGCTGCAAAAGAGCTCTTTCAAGTGTTAAAAACAAAGATGTCATTTTGAGAACTAAGGTGCACCTGACCCAAGCCATGGTATTTTCGGTTGCCTCATGTGCATGGGAAAGCTGGACAATGAATAATTGATGTCTTTGATTTATGGTGTTGGTGAAGAATACTGAATATACCATGGACTGCCAGAAGAATGAACAAATCTGTCTTGGACAAAGTACTGCCAGTATGCTCCTTAGAAGCGTGGATGGCAAGACTTCGTCACATACTTTGAATGTGTTATCAGGAGGGACCAGTCCCTGGAGAAAGACATCATGCTTTGTAAAGTAGAGGGTCAGAGAAAAAAAGGAAGACCCTCAACATGATGAATTGACATAGTGGCTGCAACAATGGGCTCAACCTTAACAATGATTGTGAAGATGGCACATGATGGCAGTGCTTCATTTTGTTGTACATAGGATTGTTATGAGTCCGAACTGACTTGATGGCATCTAACAACAGTGTTTTAGTGTACATCTCTTTGGGTTAATCCTGCTTGGGATTTGTACATTCATGTACTTTGTTAGATTGGAAAATTTTCTTTCATTATTTCTTAAAATATTCTTTCTGTCCCTTTTTAATCTCTCATCTTCTTCTGGAATTCCCATGATGTGTATATTAGATCTCTGTTGTTGTCCCATAACAGCTGCCATACCATAATTCCAGTAAACTGCTCAGTCTTCTTGAGCCTTTGTTCTCTTGATGTTCTTCACAGTCTTTAATTTTGCTATCTTATCCTCTAAGTACCTAATTATTTCTTCTGCCTGATTAAATCTCTTGGTAAGTCCGTCCATTTTGCTTCTCGTTTCTTCTATCTTTCCTTTTAGGCCCAATATCTCTCTCTCTCTCTTTTTTTAAACCCTGATTTTGTTCCTGCATTGTTTTCCTTATTTCTCTCTGCAATTTGTCTGTTTTCCTTTAAGTCTTTAAATTTAAAATTGTCGTATTATATTCTTCCATGTTTGTCATTATTCAGTCTTCCACAGATGCAGTTATACTCCCTTTGTCATTTTCGTTTGAATGGGCCATCGTTTCTCTCTTTTTTGTTTGTCTTGTGATTTTTTTGGGGGGGGATTGGAATTTTCAAGGGAGTTAGCTTTCTCAGTTCTCCGCAGTACTTGGTATTTTTGTCTGCAGTACTTTTCACAAAATACTCTTAGGTAGGCGGAGCCTTGGCTTTGCTCACTGTTTCCTCTCCCTCTCTATGACAGCTCCTTCTCCATCCCTGGTTTAATTAATATTCAAAAGTTCCAGATCTCAGTTGCCAACTTTTAATGTCTTGCAGTCATGTCAGAAAACACCTCAGCATCCTTTTTTATCTTATTAGGACAAACTTCTCAATATACTGTACCTGTCATCTAGAAATTCCAAGAATTCACTGCCAATCAGTCTTTTACTATTTTATATACATAAACTGTAATGAATATTTTAGGTGAGGCCTGTATTATTTTATAATGAGTAGACAATGGATGAATCACTGATAGTAAATTTGTTAGCCATGTGGGCTTATATGTAAGTCCCAGTGCTGAGAACCAAATGCAGATTCCCTTTTGATCATGAGATGAACCAAGATGAGGAATTTAAAAGAGCAGTAAAATCATGTGAAGATCAGCTTTGAAGGTCTCAATTTAAGAATTATAAAAAATAAAAAAAAATTTTTTTTGCATATTTATGAAAAGATTATCAAGGGATTTCAGCAGGAACTTAACAATGTGCTTCTTTAACTCTTCTGTTATAAACTGTACTGTATTCTTGCACATATTGTTATGAATTGTGTCTCCCCAAAAAATATGTATATTTTATTTATTTATTTACTGTGTTTTAAGTGAAAGTTTACAAATCAAGTCAGTCTCTCATACAAAAACTTATACATACCTTGCTATGTACTTCTAGCTGCTCTCCCCCTAATGAGACAGCACACTTCTCTCCACCCTGTATTTCCTGTGACCATTCAACCAGCTCCTGTCCCCTTCTACCTTTTCATCTTGCCTCCAGACAGCAGCGGCCTACATAGTCTCATGCATCTACTTGAGCCCAGAAGCTCACTCCTCGCCAGTATCATTTTCTATCTTACAGTCCAGTCCAATCCCTGTTTGAAGGGTTGGCTTTGGGAAAGGTTCCAGTCTTGGGCTAACAGAGGGTCCAGGGACCATGACGTCCAGGGTCCCTCTAGTCTCAGTCAGACCATTAAGTCTGGTCTTTTTATGAGAATTTGAGGTCTGCATCCCACTGTTCTTCTGCTCCATCGGGGTTCTCTGTTGTGTTCCCTGTCAGGGCAGTCATTGTTGGTAGCCGGGTACCATATAATTCTTCTGGCCTCAGGCTGATAGAGTCTCTGGTTTATGTGGCCCTTTCTGTCTCTTGGGCTCATATTTACCTTGTGACTTTGGTGTTCTTCATTCTCTTTTGCTCCAGGTGGGTTGAGAGCAACTGATGCATCTTAGATGACTGCTTGCTAGCATTTAAGACCCCAGACGCCACTCACCAAAGTGGGATTCGGAACATTTTCTTAACACATTTTTTTTATGCCAATTGACCTAGAAGTCCCCTGAAGCCATGGTCGCCAAACCCCCATCCCTGCTACTCTGGCCTTTGAAGCATTTGGTTGTATTCAGGCAACTTCCTAGCTTTTGGTTTAGCCCAGTTGTTCTGACCACTCCTGTATTGCATGTTGTCTTTCCCTTCACCTAAGATAGTTCTTGTCTACTATCTAATTAGTGAGTACCCCTCTCTCTTCCTCCCCACCCTCGTAACCATCAAAGAATATTCTTTTCTGTGTTTAAACTTTTTTTTTGAGTTCTTATATTAGGGTTTTCATACAATATTTGACCTTTTGCAACTAATTTCACTCAGCTTAATGCCTTCCAGATTCCTCTGTGTTATGAGATGTATTCATCATTGTTCTTAACCGTTGCACAGTATTCCATTATGTGAATATACCATAATTTATTCATCCATTCATCCATTGATGGGCACCTTGGTTGCTTCCATCTTTTTGCCATTGTAAATAGTGCTGCAATGAACGTGGGTGTGCATATATCTGTTTGTGTGAAGGCTCTTATTTCTTTTTATATTCCAAGGGGTGGGGTTGCTGGATTGTATGGTAGTTCTATTTCTAGCTTTTTTTTTTAAAAAAAAGGAAATAACAAATCAGTTTCCAAATTGATTGTACCATTTTACATTGCCACCAGCAGTATATAAGTGTTCCAGTCTCTCCACAACCTCTCCAACATTTACTATTTTCTGTTTTTTGGATTAATGCCAGCCTTGTTGGGGTGAGATGGTACCTTATTGTAGTTTTGATTTGCATTTCTCTAATGGCTGGTGATTGTCAGCATTTCCTCATATATCTGTTAGCTACCTGAATGTCTTCTTTGGTGAAGTGCCTGTTCAGATATTTTGCCTGTTTTTGATTGGATTATTTGTCTTTTTGTTGTTGAGTTTTGCAGTATCCTCTAGATTTTAGAGATTAGATGCTGATCGGATTTGTTGTGACCAAAACCTTTTTCCCAGTCAGTAGGTAATCTTTTGTTAAAGTCTTTGGATGAGCATAAGTGTTTGATATTTGGAAGCTCCCAGTTATCTAGTTTCTCTGTTGGTGTTTGTGCATTGTTATTAATGTTTTGTATACTGTTTATGACATGTATTGGGGCTCCTAGCATTGTCCCTATTTTTCTGTCCATAATCTTTATCATTTTATATTTTATTTTTAAGTCTTTGACTCATTTTGCGTTAGTTTTTGTGCATGGTGTGAGGTATCGGTCTTTTTTCATTCTTTTGCAGATGGATATCCAGTTATGCCAGCACCATTTGTTAAAAAGACTATCTTTTCCCCATGTAACAGACTTTGGGCCTTTGTCAAATACCAGCTGCTTATGTATGGATGGATTTATGTCTGGATTCTCAATTCTGTTCCATTGGTCTGTGTATCTGTTGTTGTACCACTACCAGGCGGTTTTGACTATTGTGGTGGTATAATAGGTTCTAAAATCTGGTAGTGTGAGGTCTCCCACTTTGTTCTTTTTCAGTAATGCTTTACTTATATGGGGCCTCTTTCCCTTCCATATGAAGTTGGTGATTTGTTTCTCCATCTCATTAAAAAATGTCATTGGAATTTGGATCAAGATTGCATTATATCTATAGATCACTTTGGGTAGAATAGACATTTTTGCAATGTTGAGTCTTCCTATCCATGAGCAAAGTATGTTTTTCCACTTGTGTAGGTCTCCTGTGGTTTCTTGCAGTAGTGTCTTGTAGTTTTCTTTGTATAGGTCTTTAATATCTCTGGTTGGATTTATTCCTAAGTATTTAATCTTCTTGGGGGCTATTGTAAATGGCATTCATTTGGTGATTTCCTCTTCAACATTCTCTTTGTTGCTGTAGAGGAATCCAGCGGATTTTTGTATGTTTATCTTGTATCCTGATACACTGCTAAAATCTTCTATTAGTTTCAGTAGTTTTCTTGAGAATTCTTTAGGGTTTTCTGTGTATAAGTATGCATCATCTGCAAATAGAGATACTTTTACTTCTTCCTTACTAATTTGAATGCACTTTATTTCTTTATCTAGCCTAATTGCTCTGGCTAGGACCTCCAGCATAATGTTGAATAAGAGCGGTGATAAAGGGCATCCTTGTCTGGTTCCCATTCTGAAGGGGAATGCTTTCAGACACTCTCCATTTACGATGACATTGGCTGTTGTCTTTGTATAAATGCCCTTTATTATTTTGAGGAATTTTCCTTTTATTCCTATTTTTTCTGAGAGTTTTTATCATGAGTAAGAGTTGGACTTTGTCAAAAGTCTTTTCTGCATCAATTAACAAGATCATGTGGTTATTGTCTTTTGTTTTATTTATAGGATGGATTACATTGATTTTTTCTAGTTTTGAACCATCCCTTCATACCTGGTATGAATCCCACTTGATCATGGTGAATTATTTTTTATATATATTGTTGAATTCTATCGGCTAGAATTTTGTTGAGGATTTTTGCTTCCAAGTTCATGAAGGATATAGGTCTGTAATTTTGACTTTTTGTGGTGTCTACCTGGTTTTGGTATCAGAGATATGGTGGCTTCATAGAATGAGGTTGGGAGAATTCCATCCTTATCTATGTTCTGAAATACCTTTAGTAATAGTGGTGTTAACTCTTCTCTGAAAGATTGACAGAATTCGCCAGTGAAGCTGTCAGGGCCAGGGCTTTTTTTGTTGGAAGTTTTAAAATTACCTTTTCAATCTCTCCTTTTGTTATGCGTTTATTTAGTTGTTCTACCTCTGTTTGTGTTAGTTTAAGTAGATAGTCTGTTTCTAGAAATTTGTCCATTTAATCTTAGTTTTCAAATTTGATAGAGTACAGTTTTTCATAATAAGCTGATATGATTATTTTAATTTCAGTTGGGTCTGCTGTGATATTGCTCATCTTATTATTTGCACTGAGTAGCTTTTCTTTATATATCATTTTTTCCTCTTTTTCATTGTAGCTAATTTTGTTTTTCTGGAGTCTTTATTTAATTTATTTATTTATTTGTGTATTTATTTTGATGTGTAGGATTGTTAATCTCTTTTGTGGTTACCTTAATATTTACCCCTATTTTTCTAAGTTTAAATGAAACTTTTATATCTTTATATTGCCTTGACTTCCTCTCCACATGAAAGATCTATGACTACATTTTTTAGTCCCTCCTTATTGATTTAACGTTGTCATCTTTTACATAATGACATTGCTGTTTCCCCGTTTTGAGTGTTTCTTTTTTCCTTGATTTATTTTTATGATTTCCCTATCTGGGTTGATATCTGGCTTCTCTGTCCTGTGTCCTAGTCTTGCGTTGTTATCTGATGTTATTGATTTTCTAACCAAAGGACTCCCTTTAGTATTACTTGTAGTTTTGGCTTGGTTTTTCAAATTCCCTAAACTTCTGTTTATCTGGAAATATACTAATTTTGCCTTGATAATTGAGAGGCAGTTTTGCTGGATATATAATTCTTGACTGGCCATTTTTTTCCATTAAGGCTTTATATATGTCATGCCCTTGACTTCTTGCCTGCATTGTTTCTGATGAGCATTCTGAGCTTATTCTTAATGACTCTCCTTTGTAGGTGACTTTTCATTTATCCCTAGTTGCTCTCAAAATTCTCTCTTTATCTTTGGTTTTGGTAAGTCTGGTTATAATATGTCTTGGTGACTTTCTTTTCTGATCTACCTGTGTGGAGTTCAATGAGCATTTTGGATAGATAGATATCTTCTCATCTTTCATGATATCAGAGAAGTTTTCTGCCAACAAATCTTCAATGGTTCTGTCTGTATTTTCTGTTCTCCCTCCTTGCTCTGGTCCTCCAATCACTCATAGGTTATTTTCTCTTGATAGATTCCCACATGTTTCTTAGGGTTTCTTCATTTTTTTAAATTCTTTTATCTGATTTTTCTTTGAATATATTGGTACCAAGTGTTTTATCTTCCACCTCACTAATTCTGACTTTCATTTCCTCAATTTTGCTCCTCTGACTTTATATTGAGTTGTCTACCTCTGAAATTTTATTGTTAATCTTCTGAAATTCTGTTTGCTGTTATGTATTCTTGCAGCCTATTAAATTTGTCATTTTGGTCTTCAATAACCTTCTTAGTTTCCTCAATGGCTTTATCTGTGTGTTCCTTGGCTTGTTCTGTGTTTTGTCTGAACTCCTTCCTGATCTCTGGAAGAGTTCTTTATATTAATCTTTTGTATTCTACCTCTTGCAATTCCGGGAAGATATTTTCTCCAGGAAGATTCCTTGATTCTTTGTTTTGGGAGGCTGTTGAAGTGATCATGGCCTGCTTCTTCATGTGATTTGACATTGACTATTGTCTCCGAGACATCTATAAGTTGTATTAATTTATTTTATGTTTGCTTACTGTGTCCTGGCTTCTTGCTTTGTTCTGTTTTGATATGCCCAAATAGGTTGCTTGAGAGAGCCAGCTTGATTATTAGGCCTTTGAAGCTCTGACGTCCTGTAACCAGATGGCTAGAGCTGTTACCAGGTATATGAGTCTAGGAGTCCATTCACTTTTCTTGTATGGATTCAACTCAAGTGTCCAGGTAGTCGATCACTAAGTGTGTGTTGCAGGCTCCCACCTACAGTCTTAGAGGATGAGGGGTGATTGGTGTAGGTAGCAGTATCTGTTTGCAGCAGGGGGTCACACTCAGCAAGTCAGGGGGCTGAGAACCATTTTCTGAATGTCTGTGAGGAAAGTGCATCCCTGTTCTCTAGAGTGCACTCATGGGTGGACTCTGCAGCCAGGTCATAGACTCCCAGTGCTTTTGGCTATAAGAATTGGGAGGCATCACTTATCCTTGAAGCCCTGTCATGGGTGGCTAGATGGCATGGGTGGAGCCATCAGTCCTCAGGCCCCTGATGTGGGTAGTTGAGGACTCTGCTTATTAGGCAGAGTGGTGTTAAACATCAAAAACCTGCCCCTCCACTGGACAGCTGAAACAGATGAAGTTAGATTTCAGGAACATATACCTACACAGACTGCCAACAGGGGCCTAAGCTGCTAAAATGGGCCCACACAGGTCTATGCAGGGATGAAAGGCTTTCAAAATCTGTGTACTATTTGTGCCTGGACAGGAGCCACTTGTTCCCTGAGTTCCCTGCTTAGAGGAGCCGGCAGATTATTTTTTCCCCATTTGTTAATTTGTTCCTCCTCCAAGGCTGGGAGAATAGCTCAGGGCACAGCAGGTCCTATCTCAGACCCAGAGAAATCGACAGCCACTGAAGCTGGCTTGCGGGCTAAGGCAGAGGGAGGAGGGATCAGATAAATGTGACAGAGTTCTTTCGCAAGGGGTGCTATTTGATCCATGTGGTAAATTAGACACAAGCACCTGTCTTTTCCCAACAGCGCTGTTGTTCACTGATTCTGAAGGTGTGAGTACACTCTGTGCAGCTCACTCTCTCTACCTGCTGCAATTTCACCCAGGGGTTGTGCCTGAGGGGCACTGATTCCCATCAATTCAGGTCCAGCAACTCCTTGCCACTTCTGAACTGTCTCTCCCTCCCTCTGCCACTCAGTCTGATTTCTTATGTTTGCCTTTGATATTCAGGGTTCCTAGCTTGTCGTATATATAATCGATTCACTTGTTTTTTGGGGTCTTTGTTGTAGGAGGGGTCTGATTACTCCACCATCTTGGCCCCGCCTCCCAAAAGTACATGTTTTAATCCTATTCTCTGTATTTGTGGGTGTAATCCCACTTCAGAAAATCATAAACCCTAGTGACTTTTCAGTAGAAAAGCTGAGACAAGAATTTTACCCCTAGTGGACAGAGTGAAAGCCTTCCCCTGGAGCCTGTGCCCTGAATTTAGACTTCTAGCCTCTTTAACTCCCAGAACATAAATTTCTGTTCTTCAAAACCACCAACCCTATAGTAATGGTAATTTCATGACCAGACATCAGACAAATGTGCTAAATGCTGTTGTTCTTATTTGCAGTAGAGTTGATTCTGACTCATGGGACCCCATGGGTTACAGAATAATGCTGCTCCACAGGGTTTTCTTGGCTATAATATTTATGGAAGCAGATTGCCAGACCTTTTCTTCTGCAGTACCATGAGTGGGTTTAGATCACCATCCCTTAGGTTAGCAGTTAAGTGCAAACTGTTTTTGCCACCCAGGGGCCTGTAGTAAATGCTAAGTTTTTGTGTAGCACTGGCAGAGAAATCATGAAATGATTCCTACTGGGGAACAGCCCTGCAAGATCTAGCTCACAATGTAATTCTCCTGGTACCCAGGGAAGGAAGTAGGTGTTAGGAGGTCCTCAGAGGCACTTTGCGCAGGAGTTACAAGCTGGCCATGGGAGCTGAATACACCTGCAGAGGGGAGGAGGGCAGATAGCTGCGTGCTTGGGAGAGTAGCTTTAGGCCACTTAAAACCTAGAGAGCCATCTCTCCTCAATTAATTTGAAAGAAGCAGACCATGTTGTTCCATGAAATAAGTTTTTAATCAAACTAAGTAATAAGCGACTGCCACAGCAGAGGCTGCTTTATATTAAGTGTAGGAAACACATTTAATCACATTAATTTTTAAAAATTCACCTTGTAGCTGGTGTAGATGAAATTAACATCAAATACAAAACTGATATTAGGAGAGAGTTGACATAGCTATGGGATTATTACGTATTTATCCCCAATTAATTGCAATTCTTCATCAATTTTGTATAAAATTTAAATGCAATCATTGCAATGTGGATATAGTCTGACTGCTAAAAGTAGAGGCATATAATGTAAGAGCCAAATAATGCAAGCCTTTGAAAATTCAAAATTTCAGACTCCTTTTTATTTTACTGTGTTCAAATTATTTATCTCATTTTTGTTTATTTGAAGCTTGCATAACATCTGACCAGCTGCAGAGAAACATATACTTCAGTGACAGACAAGCTTGATGTAGTAGTAGGAGCATGAAAAAGCCCTGTGTGATACAGTGGTTAAAGTGGTTGGCTGTTAAATGTAAAGTCAGCAGTTTGAAACCACTGCACTGCAGGAGAAAGACGTGGCAGTCTACTTCCACAGAGGCTTACAGCACTGGAAACTCTATGGGGTTGCAATGAGTCTGAATAGACTCCATGGCAGTGGGTGAGAGGGAGCATGGACCTTAACTGTCAGACAACCGAAGTTTAAATCCCTGCTCTATCAAGTTTCAAGGGTGTGACCTTAAACATGTTGGTGAACCTTTCTGGGCCTCTCCTTCTTTATTTATAAAATGGGGATTGTGATTTGATCTTTTTTATAGTGTTGTTGTATTAAGTGAGTCTTTTATTAATAAGGTGTGATTTTATCTCAAATAATCATATTATTAGCTACCGAATCTGATATATGATATGCAGTAAAGAAACAAAATTTTAAAAAATTGCTATTAATTCAACTCTAATTCATGATGAGCCCATGAGTGTCAGAGTAGAACTGTACTCCTCAGGGTTTTCAATAGTTGATATTTTGGAAGTAGAATGCCAGGCCTTCCTTCTGAGGCACTTCTGGGTGGACAGAAGCCTCTAAATTTTGATTAGCAGCCAAGTACGTTAGCCATTAGCACCACTCAGGCACTTCAGGTGCAAAATTCCAAACCAAACCCACTGCTGGCAGTCAATTCTGACTCATAGCGACCCTGTAGGACAGAAAGTAACTGCCCCTTAGGGTTTCTAGAAAGTGGCTAGTGGATTCGAACTGCTGACATTTTGGTTTGCAGCCAAGCTCTTAATCAGTGTGTCATCAGTACTCCAGAGGCAAAATTAGAGAGGTGTCATCTAATGTGAACCGTAAGAGATAGATTTGAGCCCAAGGGCTCTAAATTGAGATGTGCATGGGTTTGAATCCAGGTTCCTCTGCTTATTAAATAAGTGCTTTGGGGGAAACATACTTAACCTTTTTGTGACTCTGCTTCCTTCTCTGTAAAACATATCTACAATAGCTACCCGATTGTGTTCTTGTGAGATAAATGGATTAGTAGTGCTTGAAGTAGTCTCTTGATATATGATATGAGCTTAATAAACATCAATAATTATTCTCACTCTTTTTCATGTATTAAACGGGCATATGGCAAAGAGTTATGCGTAATGATCCATTGTTTTAGAATTCCTAATATAAGAAAAAAAAGATTGCATAATATTTAATCACATCTTGAATATAATGAATATAAAAGGGAGTTGAGTCTCAAGAAGATTTTGCAGATTGGTGTACAGTTTCAGGAAGTTTAGAAGTAGCTTATGTAAAAGGGTAAGTAGTGTATTAGAATAACCAGGAGATTTATTTCCCCTACATCTTGCCATTTATTTCCTCTATAATTCTAGGCCAGTGGTACTCAAAATAGTCTCAGAACCAGTAACAACTACCTCAAGCACTATACATTTATTAATTCATTTAATTCTCACAAGAACACAATCAACTAGCAATTGTAGATATATTTTGCAGAAGAGGAAATCAACTACACAAAGGTTAAATAAATTTCCCCCAAAGCATGTATTTAAAAACAGAGAAACCTGCATTCAAACCCAGGCACTTCTAGATTTAGAGAATTTGAACTCAATTGTGGGGTCACTATGAGTCAGAACCCACTGGATGGCAATGGGGATGGTTTTGGTATGTCTCTATCTATGTTAATTTCTTAATGGGAACACATTAGAAATGCAAATTCTGGGAGCTGGACCAAGATGGCTGACTAGGTAGAAGCTTCCGCTGATCCTTCTTGAAACAAGACTCAAAAAAACAAGTGAATCAATTACATACATGACAATCTAAGAACCCTGGCCATCAAACACAGAACTAAGGAGTTGACCTGAGTGACAGGGGAGCAAAAAGCCACGTGCTGAAACAGCGACTGCTTTTGGAGCTGGCGTGCCAGGACACAGCCTTGAGCCCCCGTGGTTCCCTGGTGCCAGAGTGGTGGGGCTGATCACGGCTTACTGAGATGAGACAAGCGTGGGATGCAACACTAACCCCCTGGAGTAACCTCGGCGGTGACCCAGACAGTGCACACAGGCTGCACACCAATGCGGCTGACAGAGGAACAAGAAACCATGGGGAAGCAGTGACTGGTTTTGGAGCCTGGAGTGCAGCCTTCCAGCCAGGAGACCTTGGCACTGGGCTTTGGGAATGTGGAGGGGCAGATCAGGGCTTCCTGAGATGGCACAAGCATGGGACACAGTCATAACCCTCTGGGGCAATCCTGGCCCAGCCAATGCACACAGGCTACCCACCCCTCTGGAATCTCAGATAAAACAGTCCTCACTAAACAAGATAAGTAACTTGGTCTATCTTGCTGCCCTACACTCTCTCCTATCTATCTGATCTCTCCCCTCCCTGCCCCAGCCAGCTTCATTAACATTGGAATTCCCTGGGCCAGGGACTGAAGTGCTCTGTGGGTTTATTTGTTTATTTTTTAATTTTCTAACCCATTCTCCTGGCCTGAGAAAAGCAGCAATTAACAATCAGGGGGAAAAACCCTTCCCTGACTTCCCTAACCTAGAATAATAATACAGAGCCAGCTCCAGCCAGGCATAAGAGATCCACAGTCTTTGGCTTTCATCCCTACAGGGTACCCAGGTGGCTATTATAATGCAAAGGCAACACTGATAGTGATCTGACTGTAATTATTTTAGCTGAGCAGTGGAAAGGCAAGTTTTGGAGGTCTGATACCTCTCTACCCATTAAACAGAGCCCTCACTGACCCACAGCAGGGAACTGAGGGCTGAAGCTCCACTCACACCACCTAACCCAGAAAAACCTAGCCACCTGCTAAAGGCGTCTGAGGATAGTGAAGCCTGCCAATCTTTAGAGGTACAAGCTTTGGGTGCCTAAGGTACAGCTGCAGAGCCCACCCACCAGAGTGCTCTAGAGAATAGAGACATTCCTACCTCACTGGCACATGCAGGAAGACCCTCCGTGGAGTGTGACCCCCTACCACTACCAGAATCTGGTGCATACGACCATCACCACTACTCTTCGAAGTTAATAGATGACAGCCTACACCACATACTAGGTGACCCACTATCACGACACTGGAGCTAATTCTATTCAAGAATAGTGAATGGACTCATAGGCTCATATATCTGGTAACAGGTCAAACCAGCTGGTAACAGGACATAGGTGATTCAAAGGCTACAACAATCAAGGAGAGTAATCCAGCAGCCCATCTGGATGTACTGAAACAAAACAAAATAAGAAGATAAGACTCAGTGAGCAAATATAAAATAAATCATTACAATATCTTATAGATGGCTTGGAGACAGCAGTCAATATCAAATCACATAAAGAAGCAGACCATGATTGCTTCTACAAACCCCCAAATCAAAGAATCAAAATCTTTCCCAAATGAAGATACAGCCCTAGAATTCCTAGACGTAGAATATAAAAAACTAATATAAGAATTGTTTAAGACATCAGGGATGATCTCAGAAATGAAATAAGGCAATCTACAGAAAAAGCCAAGGAACACGCTGATAAAGCAGTTGAAGAAATCAAAAAGATTATTCAAGAACATAGCAAAAATTTAATAAGCTGCAAGAATCCATAGAGAGACAGCATTAAGAAATCCAAAAGATTAACAGTAAAATTACAGAATTAGACAACTCAAGAAGAGCAGAATCGAGGAATTGGAATGGACAGTTGTGGAGAAGGAGGATAAGGCAATTGACACCAATATAGTTGAAGAAAAATCAGATGAAAAGCTTTAGAAAATGAAGAAACACTAAGAATCATGTGGGACTCCATCAAGAAGAATAACTTGCATGTGATTGGAGTTCCAGAACAAGGAGGGATAACAGAAAATACAGAGAGAATAGTTGAAGATCTGTAGGCAAAAAACTTCCCTGGCATTGTGAAAGATGAAAGCTTTCTATCCAAGATGCTCACCAAACACCATACAAGATAGATCCCAAAAGAAAATCACCAAGGCATATTATCATCAAACTTGCCAAAACCAAAGATAAAGAGAAAATTTTAAAAGCAGCCAGGGATCAAAGAAAAGTCACCTACAAAGGAGAATCAATAAGAATAAGTTCAGACTAGTTGGCAGAGACCATGCAGACAAGAAGGCAATGGTGTGACACATATAGAGCACTAAAGGAGAAAAACTGCCAGCCAATTATCGTATATCCAGCAAAACTCTCAAATATGAAGGTGAAATTAAGACATTTACAGATAAACACTAGCTTAGAGAATTTGCAAAAACCAAACCAAAGCTACCAGAATTACTAAAGAAAATTGGTCAGAAAATCAATAATGTCAGATACCAACACAACACAGGGTCACAGAACAGAACATCCTGATATCGACTCAGATAGGGAAATCACAAATACAAGATAAGATTAATTTTTAAAAATGCTCAAAACAGGGAATCATTGATGTCATTATGTAAAAGATTACAATAATCAAAAAAGAGGGACTAAATACAGGAGGCATAGATCTTCCATATGGAGAGGAAAACAAGGTAATATAAGGCAATACAGGTTAGGTTTTTACTTAGAAAAATAGGGGTAAATATTAAGGTAACCACAAACAGGCCTAACAATTCCATACTTCGAAATAAAAACCAAGATAAACATAACGACTCAGAAAAAATAAATTCAGCTACTATGAAAGTGACGAACACACAATTTACAAAGAAAAACTTCTCAGCACAAAAAAGTAAGTGGAAAAATGAAATTGTCACCAACACACACAAAAAAAGGCATCAAAATGACACCACTAAACTCAAAAAAACTCATACTTATCTATAATTTTGCTGAATGTAAATGGACTAAATGCACCCATAAAGAGAGAGTTGCAGATTGGATTAAAAAAAAACATGATCTGTCTATAAGCTGCCTACAAGAGACACACCTTAGATTTAGAAACACAAATAAACTAAAACTGAAAGGATGGAAAAAATATATCAAGCAAACAACAATCAAAAAAGAGCAAGAGTGGCAAAATTAATTTCTGAAAAACTGACTTTAAAGTTAAATCCACCACAAAAGACAAAGAAGGACACTACATAATGATTAAAGGGACAATCTACCAGGAAGATATAATCACGTTGTTGTTGTTGTTAGCTACCGTCAACTCGGTTCCGACTCATGGCAACCCTATGCACAATAGAACGAAACACTGCTCAGTCCTGAGCCATCCTTACAATCGTTGATATTATAACCATATTAAATATTTATGCACCCAATGACAGGGCTGCAAGATACATAAAACAAACTTTAACAGAATTGAAAAGTGAGATAGACACCTCCACAATAATAGCAGGAGACTTCAACACACCACTTTCGGTGAAGGATAGGACATCCAGTAAGAAGCTCAATAGAGACATGGAAGACGTAATTGCTACAACCAAACAGCTTGACCTCATGGACTTATACAGAACATTCCACCCAAAGCTGCAAAGTATACTTTTTTTTTTCTAGTGCATATGGAACATTCTCTAGGATAGATCACATGTTAGGTCATAAAACAAACCTTTGAAGAATCCAAAACATCGAAATATTTCAAAGCATCTTCTCAGACCACAAGCCCATAAAAGTAGAAATCAATAACAGAAAAATCAGGGAAAAGAAATCAAATACTTGGAAACTGAACAATACCCTGCTCAAAAAAGACTGGGTTATAGAAGACATTAAGGAGGGAATAAAGAAATTCATAGAATGCAATGAGACTGTAAATACTTCCTATCAAAATCATTGGGATACAGCAAAAGCAGTGCTCAGAGGTCAATTTATGTCAATACATGCACACATAAACAAAGAAGAAAGAGCCAAAATCAGAGAACTGTCCCTACAACTTGAACAAATAGAGAGCAACAAAAGAATCCATCAGACACCAGAAGAAAACAAATAATAAAAATTGGAGTAGAATTAGAGGACAGAAAAACAATTGAAAGAATTAAAAAAGCCAAAAGCTGGTTCTTTGAAAAAATTAACAAAATTGATAAACAATTGGCCAGACTGACTAAAGAAATACAGGAAAGGAAACAAATAATCCGAATAAGAAACGAGATGGGCCGTATTACAACAGACCCAACTGAATTAAAAGAATCATATCAGATTACTACGAAAATTATACTCTAACAAATTTGAAAACCTAGAAGAAATGGATGAATTCCTAGAAAAACACTACCTACCTAAACTAACACAAACAGAAGTAGAACGACTAAATAGACCCATAACAAAAAAAAGAGATTCAAAAAGGTAATCAACCCCCCCCACCCCCCCCAAAAAAAGCCCTGGCCCGGACGGCTTCACTGCAGAGTTCTACGAAAGTTTCAGAGAAGAGTTAACACCACTACTACTAAAGGTATTTCAAAGCATAGAAAAGGATGGAATATTACCTAACTCATTTTAAGAACACAGCATATCTCTGATATCAAAACCAGCTAAAGACAACACAAAAAAATAAAATTATAAACCTATATCCCTCATGAACATAGATGCAAAAATCCTCAACAAAATTCTAGCCAATAGAATTCAACAACATATCAAAAAAAGTAATCCACCATGACCAAATGGGATTTATACCAGGATTTTTTTTTTTTTAATGCAGGGATGGTTCAACATTAGAAAAACAATTAATGTAATCCACCATAGAAATAAAACAAAAGGCAAAAAGCACGTGATCTTATCAGTTGATGCAGAAAAGGCATTTGACAAAGCCCAACACCCATTCATGATAAAAACTATCAACAAGATAGGAATAGAAGGAAAATACCTCAACATAATAAAGGGCATTTATACAAACCCCACAGTCAATACCATCCTAAATGGAGAGAGCCTGAAAGCATTTCCCTTGAGAACGGGAACCAGACAAGGATGCCCTTTATCACTGCTCTTATTCAACATTGTTCTGGAGGTCTTACCCAGAGCAATTAGGCTAGACAAAGAAATAAAGGGAATCCACACTGGCAAGGAAGAAGAAAAATTATCTCTATTTGCAGATGACTTGAACTTATACACAGAAAACCCTAAGGAATCCTCAAGAAAACTACTGAAACTAATAGAAGAGTTCAGCAGAGTATCAGGTTACAAGATAAACATAAAAAAATCGGCTGGATTCCTCTACTTCAACAAAAGAACTTTGAAGAGAAAATCACCAAATCAATACCATTCACAGTAGCTCCCAAGAAGATAAAATACTTGTCCGTAAATCTTACCAAAGATGTGAAAGACCTATACAAAGAAAACTACAAGGTATTACTGCAGGAAACCAAAAGGGACCTACATAAGTAGAAAAACATACCTTGCTCATGGATAGGAAGATTTTACATTGTAAAAATGTCTATTCTACCAAAAGCCATCTACACATACAATGCTATTCCAATCCAAATTCCAACATTTTTTAATGTGATGGAGAAACAAATCACCAACTTCATATGGAAGGGAAAGAAGCACCAGATAAGTAAAGCATTACTGAAAAAGAGGAACAAAGTGGAAGGCCTCACTCTACCTGATTTTAGAACATATTATACAGCCACAGTAGTCAAAACAGTCTGGTACTGGTACAACAACAGACACATAGACCAATAGAACAGAATTTAGAATCCAGATATAAATCCACCCACATATGAGCAGCTGATATTTGACAAAGGCCCAGTGTCAGTTAATTGGGGAAAAGATAGTCTTTTTAAGAAATGGTGCTGGCATAACTGGATATCCATCTGGTAAAAAAGTGAAACAGGACCCATACCTCACACCACGCACAAAAAGTAACTCCAAATGGATCAAAGACCTAAACATAAAGTCTAAAATGATAAAGATCATGGAAGAAAAAATAAGAACAAGGTAAGGAGCCCTAATAGAAGGCATAAACAGAGTACAAAACATTACTATAAATGCCAAACAGAAACCAGATAACTGAGAGCTCCTAAAAATCAAACACCTGTGCTCACCCAAAGACTTCACCCAAAGAGTAAAAAGACCACCTACAGACTAGGAAAAAATTTTCAGTCATGACATCTTGGACCAGGGCCTGATCTCTAAAATCTACATGATTCTGCTAAAACTCAACCACAAAAAGATAAACAACCCAATTAAAAAATGGGCAAAGGATATGAACACGCACTTCACTAAAGAAAACATTCAGGTGGCTAACAGATACATGAGGAAATGCTCTTGATCATTATCTGTTAGAGAAATGCAAATCAAAACTACAATGAGATTCCATCTTATGCCAAGAAAGCTGGCATTAACCCAAAAAACACAAAATAATAAATGCTGGAGAGGCTGTGGAGAGATTGGAACACTTATACACTGCTGGTGGGAATGTCAAATGATACAACCACTTTGGAAATCGATTTGACGCTTCCTTAAAAAGCTAGAAGTAGAACTTCCATATGACCCAGGAATCCCAATCCTCGGCATATATCCTAGAGAGATGAGACCCTTTACACAAACAGATATATGCACACCCATGTTTATTGCCCCCACGTGTCTGTCAGTTTGCTGACCTGTGGGGGCTTGCATGTTGCTGTGATCCTGGAAGCTATGCCACTGGAATTCAGATACCAGCAGGTTCACCCACGGAGGACAGGTTTCAGCTGATGTTCCAGACTAAGACAGACTAGGAAGAAGGACCCAGCAGTCTACTTCCGAAAAGTATTAGCCAGTGAAATCCTTATGAATAGAAGCGGAACATAGTGCTGGAAGATGAGACTCCCAGGTTGGAATGCACTCAAAAGATGACTGGGGAAGATCTGCCTCCTCAAAGTAGAGTTAACCTTAACGACGTGGATGGAGTAAAGCTTTCAGGACCTTCATTTGCTGATGTGGCATGACTCAAAATGAGAAGAAACAGCTGCAAACATCCATTAATAATCAGAACCTGGAATGTACAAAGTATGAATCTAGGAAAATTGGAAATCGTCAAAAATGAAATGTAATGCATAAACATCGATATCCTAGGCATTAGTGAGCTGAAATGGACTGGTATTGGCCATTTTGAATCAGACAATCATATAGTCTGCTATGCTGGAAATGACAACATGAAGAGGAATGGTGTTGTATTCATCATCAAAAAGAACGTTTTAAGATCTTTCCTGAAGTACAACACTGTCAGTAATAGGATAATATCCATACACCTACAAGGAAGACCAGTTAATATGACTATTATTCAAATTTACGCACCAACCACTAGGGCCAAAGATGAACAAATAGAAGATTTTTATCAGCTGCTGCAGTCTGAAATTGATCAAACATGCAATCAAGGTGCATTGATAATTATTGGCAATTGGAAGGCAAAAGTTGGAAACAAAGAAGGATCAGTAGTTGGAAAATATGGCCTTGGTGATAGAAACAATGCCAGAGATCGAATGATAGAGTTTTGCAAGACCAACGACTTCTTCATTGCAAATACTTTCTTTCACCCACAAAAACGACGACTATACACATGGACCTTGCCAGATGGAACACGCAGAAATCAAATTGATTACATCTGTGGAAAGAGATGATGGAAAAGCTCAATATCATCAGTCAGAACAAGGCCAGGGGCTGACTGTGGAACAGAACATCAATTGCTCATATGCAAGTTCAAGCTGAAACTCGCGAAAATCAGAGCAAGTCCATGAGAGCCAAAATATTACCTTGAGTATACCTCACCTGAATTTAGAGACCATCTGAAGTATAGATTTGATGTATTGAACACTGGTGACCGAAGACTGAATGAGTTGTGGAATGACATCAAGGACATCATCCATGAAGAAAGCAAGAGGTCATTGAAAAGATAGGAAAGAAAGAAAAGACCAAGATGGATGTCAGAGGAAACTCTGAAACTTGCTCTCGAACGTTGAGCAGCTAAAGCAAAAGGAAGAATTGATGAAGTAAAAGAAGATTTCAAAGGGCAGCTTGAGAAGACAAAGTAAAGTATTATAATGACATGTGCAAAGAGCTAGAAATGGAAAACCAAAAGGGAAGAACAAGCTCGGTGTTACTCAAGCTGAAAGAACTGAAGAAAAAATTCAAGCCTCGAGTTGCAATAGTGAAGGATTCCATGGGGAAAATATTGAATGTCGGAGGATGCATCAAAAGAAGATGGAAGGAATACACAGAGTCATTATACCAAAAAGATTTAGTCGATATTCAACCATTTCAAGAGGTGGCATATGATCAGGAATCGATGGTACTGAAGGAAGAAGTCCAAGCTGCTCTGAAGGCATTGGCGAAAAACAAGGGTTCAGGAATTGACAGAATATCAATTGAGATGTTTCAACAAAGGGATGCAGTGCTGGAGGTGCTCACTCGTCTATGCCAAGAAATATGGGAGACAGCTTCCTGGCCAACTGACTGGAAGAGATCCATATTTATGCCTATTCCCAAGAAAGGTGATCCAACTGAATGTGAAAATTATAAAACAATATCATTAATATCACACACAAGCAAAATTTTGCTGAAGATCATTCAAAAATGGCTGCAGCAGTATATCAACAGGGAACTGCCAGAAATTCAGGCCAGTTTCCGAAGAGGACGTGGAACCAGGGATATCATTGCTGAGGTCAGATAGATCCTGGCTGAAAGCAGAGAATACCAGAAGGATGTTTACCTGTGTTTTATTGACTATGCGAAAGCATTTGACTGTGTGGATCATAATAAATTATGGATAACATTGCAAAGAATGGAAATTCCAGAACACTTAATTGTGCTCGTGAGGAACCTTTACATAGATCAAGAGGCAGTTGTTCGGACAGAACAAGGGGATACTGATTGGTTTAAAGTCAGGAAAGGTGTGCATCAGGGTTATATTCTTTCGCCATACCTATTTAATCTGTATGCTGAGCAAATAATCTGAGAAGCTGGACTATATGAAGAAGAACGGGGCATCAGGATTGGAGGAGGACTCATCAACAACCTGCATTATATAGATGACACAACCTTGCTTGCTGAAAGTGAAGAGGACTTGAAGCACTTACCAATAAAGATCAAAGACCACAGCCTTCAGTATGGATTACACCTCAACACAAAGAAAACAAAAATCCTCACCACTGGACCAATGAGCAACATCATGATAAGTGGAGAAAAGATTGAAGTTGTCAAGGATTTCATTTTACTTGGATCCACAATCCACAGCCATGGAAGCAGCAGTCAAAAAATCAAAAGATGCATTGCACTGCGTAAATGTGTTGCAAAGGACCTCTTTAAAGTGCTGAAGAGCAAAGATGTCACCTTGAAGACTAAGGTGCACCTGACCCAAGCCACGGTATTTTCAATCACATCATATGCATGTGAAAGCTGGACAATGAATAAGGAAGACCGAAGAAGAATTGATGCCTTTGAATTGTGGTGTTGGCGAAGAATATTGAATATACCATGGACTGCCAGAAGAATGAATAAATCTGTCTTGGAAGAAGTACAACCAGAACGCTCCTTAGAAGGAAGGATGGCGAGACTGCGCCTTCCATATTTTGGACATGTTGTCAGGAGGTATCAGTCTCTGGAGAAGGACATCGTGCTTGGCAGAGTACAGCGTCAGTGGAAAAGAGGAAGACCCTCAACAAGTTGGACTGACATGGTGGCTGCAACAATGGGTCAAGCATAACAATGATTGTAAGGATGGCACAGGACTGGGCAGTGTTTCATTCTGTTGTGCATAGGGTAACTATGAGTCGGAACTGACTCGATGGCACCCAACAACAAGAGCATGTTTATTGCAGCACTGTTTACAATAGCAAAAACATGGGACCAACCAAGGTGTCCATCAATGGATGAATGGATAAATATAGTGTATTCACATCACACAATGGAATACTACGCATTGATAAAGAATAGTGATGAACCTGTGAAACATCTCATAACATGGAGGAACCCGGAAGGCATTATGCTGAGTGGAATTAGTCAATTGCAAAAGGTCAAATGTTGTATGAGACCAGTATTTTAAGATCTTGAGAAATAGTTTCTACTGAGAAGAACACATTTTTTTGTGGTTACGAGAGGGGGGAGGGAGGAGGGTGGGAGGGCATATTTACTAATTAGACAGTAGATAAGAACTACTTTAGGTGAAGGGAAGGACAACACTCAATACAGGGGAGGTCAGCACAACTGGAATAAAACAAAGGCAGTTTCCTGAATAAACTGAACGCTTCGAAGGTCAGTGAAGCAGGGGCAGGGGTTTGGGGACCATGGTTTCAGGCGACATCTAAGTCAATTGGCATAATAAAATCTATTAAGAAAACATTCTGCATCCCACTTTGAAGAGTGGCATCTGAGGTCTTAAACGCTAGCAAGTGGCCCTCTAAGAGGCATCAATGAGTTTCAACCCACCTGAATCAAAGGAGAATGAAGAACACCAAGGACACAAGGTAATTATGAGCACAAGAGACAGAAAGGGCTACATGAGCCAAAGACTACATCATCCTGAGACCAGAAGAACTAGATGGTGCCCAGGCACAACCAATGACTGCCCTGACAGGGAACACAACAGAGAACCCCTGAGGGAGCAGGAGAGCAGTGGGATGCAGTCCCCAAATTTTCATAAAAAGACCAGACTTAATGGTCTCACTGAGACTAGAAGGACATGGCCCAGGACAGGAACCATTCCTGAAGCCAACTCGTCAGACATGGATTGGACTGGAGAATGGGTTAGAGAGGGATACTGATGAGGAGTGAGCTACTTGGATCAGGTGGACACTTGAGACTATGTTGGCCTTTCCTGCCTGGAGGGGAGATGAGAGGGTAGAGGGGGTAAGAAGCTGGCAAAATGGACACGAAAAGAAAGGGTGGAAGGAGGGAGCGACCTGTCTCATTTGGGGAGAGTAATTTTTTTTTTTAATTGGGAATATGTAGTAAGGCGTATAGAAGTTTTTATGTGAGAGACTGACTTGATTTGTAAACTTTCACTTAAAGCACAATAAAAATTATTTAAAAAAAACAAAGAAATGCAAATTCTTGCATCCCATCCCAACCCTACTGAATCAGAAATTCTGAGGGTGGGGCCCAGCACTCTGTTTTACCAAACCTTCCAGGAGGTCCTAATAGGAGCTAAAGTTTGAGAACCATTGTCCTAGGCAACCATTTACCATCACTGGGTTCATTTCCTTCAAGTGTAAAATAAAGAGGTTGAATTTCTTCACTCCCTCACTCTTTTCTTTCTTCTTCCTTCTATTCTTTCTTCCTTTTCCCCTTCCCATTCTTCTCTTCTTTCACCCAGTGTGTCCAGAAATTGACCGATTGGATCAATCAAATGCTTCAATTTATGGACACCATCATAATTAGTGTATGAGACAATTATTTAAAATTTCATTTCAATTAATTGCATCCCATTATTTTCACCATCACCCTAAATCTGCAAACCCGTTGTCTCCTTGTCAAAGACACTTTCCCTCCTCTGCATTTAAGTGTGTTATTCCAATCCACCTTCCATAAATTTATTAACCTGTCTTACTGAATCTAATTTGTGTTTTCTATTCACCCTTCTCTCCAAAAACAGTTACTGCCAAGCTGTCAATCTGATTAACTTTTAAACCCTAACATTTTGGTGAATTTCTATAGTAATTATTTAATATAGGCTAGAAAAAAAAATAGGCTAGAGAAGGTTAAAAATGTTATAATTTGAATTTATGGGAAGAAGTCATTAAAATTATCTGTGATGGAGACCTTCAGGCTGAGAATACAAGCAAGAATTTGAAAATAAAATTAATTTTGATAATATAGACAGTAAAATCAGAAAACTATAGCTTCAAAAGAATTTTATTCTGATATTTTAGTTACATGTTGACGAAATGTCTTGGTCAGAAAATTTTCAATCTAAAGAACAGTCTCAAAAATTCATGCTTGGAATATTTGCTCTGACTGAAGCATCTCGTGAAATGTGAGAAGATGAACGGTTTCTTCCAATCACTAATTTTTTCATCAAAAAGTAATTTTATCTATATGAAATATTATTTGCAAAACTATTTGGAAGATATGGGAAACTTGGGAAATAAGATTGCAGTATTACAAGGAAATAAAGAATTAGTATAAATTCATCTTTAAATGTTTGGTGGAATTCTTCAATGAAACCATCTGAGGTTGGAGATTTAGTTTTTGGGTGTATTTTTTTTTTAATCATGAATTCAATTCCCTTAATAATTATACCCATTTACCTGTTGCTGTTCAGTCAATTCCAACTCATAGCAACCCTACTGGACAGAGTAGAATTGCCCAATAGGGTTTCCAAGGCTATAAATCTTTAGAAAAGCAGATTGCCATTATTTTTCTTCCATGGAGTGGCTGGTGGTTTCGAACTGCTGACCTTTCAATTAGCAGTCAAATGCTTAATCACTGTCCTACTAGGGTTTTTAAAATATTTATAGGGCTACTCAAATTACCTATTTATTATAGGGTGAGGTGCAGTACTTTGTACTTTTCAAGGAATTGTCCTTTTTCATCAAAATTGTCAAATGTATGTATGAGAATTTTTCTTTATCCTTTGGTGTCTGGTGATATCTGTTGTTTCACTCCTGGTATTGGCAATCTGTATCTTCTCTCCTTTTTCTTTTTCTTAGTCTTGCTATGAATTAGAAAATTTTATTGATCTTTTCAAAGAACTAGTTCTTTTTTTTTCACTATTTCTCTTGTGTTTTCCTTTTTTTTTTTTTGTATTTCATTGGTTTCTGCTCTATATTATTTCCTTATTTCTGCCTTCTTTGGATTTATTTTGCTCTTAATTTTTTAGGTTCTTGAAATGGGATCTTAGATGATTGATTCGAGACTTTTCATCTTTTTTAATGTATGCATTTAGTGCTATACATTTCCCTCTCAGCACTGTTCTAGCTGTGTCCCACAAATTGTGATATGATATATTTTAATTAGGATTCAATTCAATGTATTCTGGAAAAAAAAAAAAAAAAGCTTCCTGAGACTTGCTCTTTTACTCATGGATTATTTAGAAAAGCGATTTATTTTCCAAATATTTGGTGATTTTTCGGGTCTCTTTCTGTTTTTGATCCCACTCCATTTCTAGTTATATAGATCATCCGTTGTATGATTTCAATATTAAGAGATTTGTTCGGTTTGTTTTGTGACTCAGAATGTGGAATCTCTCTCTCTCCATATACACACATATCCACACATACACATAACATATATAGGGTGGCATAGTGGTTTAGAGCTGTGTCTGCTAACCAAATCCACCAGGCTATTCTTGGAAACCCTATGGGGCAGTTCTTCTCTGTCCTGTGGAGTAGATATGTGTCAAATTTGACTCAACAGCAATGGGTATATACACACACACACATATAATGTTTATGGATTGAACATTCCAACAAAGTAAAATGAGAAATCTCTCCAAGTTAATAAGAGATTTATCAAAAATTCTAATAAATCCCAGCAATATTTTTTGTATTTATAAAAAAAGATGATTCTAAAATGCATACGGAAAGGCAAAGAAACTAGAATAGCTAAAACAATTTTGAAAGCGTGGAAGGAATTTCTCTGTATGAGTTGAACGCTTATTATATAGACACAACAATCAAGACTGGTGGAGAAATATACACATAAATAAATGGAACAAAATAGAGAATCCAGAAATAGATTCAAATAGATTGGCCATACAAATATGGCCAACCTATTTTTGGCAATGGTGCAAAAACAATTCACTGGAGGAAAGATAGCCTTTTCAACAAATAGTGCTGGAGCAATTGAACATCCACAGTAAAAAATAAATAACTTTGACCTAAGCCTCACACTTTATACAAAAATTAACTCAAACCCGATGACATAATTAAATGTAACATAAAACTGTAAAACAAAACCAAAAAAAAAAAAAAAGCAGGGAAAATCTTTGGTATCTAATCTTTGATATTCGAAGAGTTGTTAGATTTGACGTCAAATGTGCAATCCGTAAACTAAAAATTGATAAATTGGAATTCATAAAAATTAAAACATGTGCCCTGCAAAAGTCTCTGTTAAAAGGATGAAAAGGCAAGCTACAGACTGGGAGGAAATAATTGCAAACCACATATTTGACAAAGGACTAGTATCTAGAATATGTAAAGCACCATTAAACTCATAGCAAAAAGAACAACCCAGTTTGAAAACTGACAAAAGACATAAACAGATATATCACTGAAGAAGGTTAATAAATGGCAAATAATCACACGAAAAGATGTTCGAAATCATCAGATATTCCAAAAAACCAAACCCATTGCCATCAAGTCAATTCCAACTCATAATGACCCTATAGGACAGAGTAGAACTGTCCTATAGAGTTTCCAAGGAGCGCCTGGTGGATTCGAACTGATGACCTTTTGGTTAGCAGCCATAGCACTTAACCACTATGCCACCAGGGTTTCCCATTAGATATCAGGCAAATGCAATTTAAAATCACAATGAGATACTTAGCAGAATGTGTATTAAAAAAAAAAAAAACAGAACAGTGACAACACCAAATGCTGGCAAAAATGAGAATCTGGATTACTTATACATTGCTGGTAAGAATACAAATGGTACAAGAACTCTGGAAAAGAGTTTGGCAGTTTCTTAAAAATATAAACCTGAAACTGTCTAGGATCCAGCAGTTGCAATCTTCGGCATTTATTCCAAGGAAATGAAAACTTATTTTATCAAAAACTATAATCAAACTGCGATACATCTATATCATGATATGTTAAAAATTACTCAGCAATAAAAAGGAATGGACTATTGATGCATACAATGACTAGTTTGACTTTTCAGTTGGAACAGTGTTTATCTTTTCTGTCTCTAGCTATGATACAGATATAGCGTCTTTTCAATGCCTTGGGCAATTGTCATATTCCTTTCTACATTTGTATCAGACTTCAACAGTTTGTCCTTTGTACTTTCAAAGTCATGAACTATCTCTGAAATCTCCATTAATGCCAAGTTTTTTGCTGGCATTACTCCCTCTTGGACATCTTCATATTTTTTTTCTGTCATATAGTTTATCACATTCATTTTTCATCAGGACCTCTTACCTCATTTATGTTTATATGTTCATGTTCATTCAGTTCCCCTGGCTGTATCTCTAGATTTTTCAAAACCTGGCAGTGTCAACATTCCCACAGCTGGCTAGTTCTTCTATAACTCCATTTTCATTTGTTTTCCATTTCATTTACAGCATTATTTGCTATATTGTTACTTCGTTGGACAATTCTCTTTGGATTATTCATTTTTGTAAAATATCATCCGGGATTATTACTGGGAGACAAGGAAGGCAACATGACTACATGTCTCGATGCCTGTGAACTGAATGACTGATGTGCAGTGACCAATCACAGAGAGACCTTGGCAGAAGTGATATGATCTGTCTCTGATCTCCACACACATCTGTCATTAACTAGTGATTCGTGGACTGCGAACCTGGCAGTGAAGTCTATGCTTTATGCAGTTACACACTGCTAATTGATCACGGTAACTGAAGTTTGATTTGTGTTGTGGGACTGGTATATTTTAACTGAAATTTATGTGTATCAGATCAATGATAAAGACTAAACTATATATTCAATGTGTTTGTGTGTATGTGAGTACATGTGTGTATAGCTGGTAGTATCATCAAATAAAGATAAATCAGAAGAGTGATATTGTGCAGTGGTTAGAATAGGAGGGTAAAATGATGATTGAAACAAATTGTCCATTCGAGAGTGAATATAAATGTTATTAGTGTTTTAGAGGCAGGAGTGTCCACATCTAAGTAAAGTCTCATCTGATATGATTTACCCCTGTAATAGGAAAGAAATAGAGAATCGGACAATAGGCTGCTAAAATGAAAAGAAGTCAAAGCTGCAAACGCATGGAATTCTAAGCTCCAGTCACGATGTTTCAGCGCTGTAATATTTTGGCTGAGTGTAGGTTAAGTGCTTTCTTCAGCAAATAAAGTGTAGTCAATTAAATTCAGTAATCATTTGTTAGATTTAGTTTAGTTCCATAAACATATGCTAAGTCCTCGGTAAGATGTAGAGGCTATAAAGTGGAGGCCATGCTCTCCAGCGATAGCTTCCAGTCTTGTTAGAGAGATTGACAAGTAAACACATAATTTTAATTCCGTGTGACAGTTTTGATGAATGAATGTGCAACTTGCCATGGGACAAGCGGAGGGAGGACACCTGGGTAAGGTAACCCCTCAGCTGAGTATCACAATATGGTCCACAAAAAAGGACCTTAGGAGGGGACGTGAGAGGGATTCAGTGAAGAAGGAAAAGCATGAACACAGACAAAAAGGCTTGAAACAATACTTTGTGTGTATTTTTGATATTACTAAACTGAACCATGTCAGGTAGATGGTGGGAGGTAAGGCTGGAGATGTACTGTGCTAGACATCACGTCAATATCTGGAGATTTAAAATTAAGTAGTGATGGATCCCTGTCCTCTTCGAGGAGTTTAGCAAAATGCTGAAAAACCCGCCATTGTGGGACAATTTCTATCCAACTTTATATGATCACAGTAATTAAGTCTTTGTCCTTATCAAAATGCCCCTAAGTTTTCTATGGAAATGATAACATAATAATTCATCATCTGTTCTTTAATATTAGGGTCTTAATTTTTATCTTTTTGATTATCATCTGTAATGTATGAAAGTCCTGCGGGAGCATCTTGTAAGCAAGCTTTGTTGTAGGAAAAAGCAGGGTATTGGGACAGTGTGGGGCACCTAAAGAGAAAGCAACATTGCTGTGGAAGTTCTGGGAGAATGATAAGCCTAAATCAAAACACCTACCTTTAGCTGGATTAGCTTAAATGTATGTGATAAAGATCAGAGATGTATTCTTGCTTTGGCTGCACAAGTAATTCGGTTAGCATTGTTTAATTTATGAAAGTCTTGAGAATTAAACCTTTTTAAGAGACGCAGTAATGAAGAGTTTGCTTCCTTTTTCTCAATAATTCCATCTCATTCCAAGCCATAAAATGTGGCCTCTGTTGCTGAGCCTAGGAAATCTTCATGTGTCTGCTCTCCACTCTTTCCCAGGCTCCTAAAGAACAAATTAATGGTGTAGCTGAAGTTAAATCATCAATTAGTAATTCCTTGCAGGGCATCTATTCTCCATGACCTTGGATGGAATTCTGCTTCTTAGTGCAGGAGACACCAACAGATATCTGCAGCCATTGGCCTCGGAGCACACAGCCCTGAGATTCGATTCAATCTACATTTTGAGCTCCAGCTGTAACCTTTTAGTTACCGCCATATCCCTGGTGTTCACTCAGTGTGCTCGAGCAAAGAGAAGGCACAGCTTACGTTATTGTTATTAGATCAAGCAATAGCCTATTTCTTTAGAAAAAATTAAACAGTGTGGCCAAGGAATATTGGAGTCAGATTAAATTCTGACAGCACCATAGAAGAAATTGGTTCATTTTTGGGAAGAAACAGTGATGAAGAAAGTAACCCAAAGATGAAAGAAACACTCAGATAACATACTATGAAAATCCCAGCACATCGAGGGGGGGAATAAATTATGAAAAAAAAATTGTACAATTTATTCTTCAGCAATAGAGAAACTTAATTGCATGGAAAAATCTACACGAAATACCTTCATAACAAGTCATAGCCCTGTGTGTGGAAAGGCTACAAATTCATTTTACAAATACTTATTGAGTACCTAACATGGTGCCAGGAACTATTCTGATCCTAGAATCACAATGTTAAACAAGACAGATGAGGTCCCTGCCTTCATTAAGATTATTTTTTAATGGGTATGGAGAGTAATAAGCAAGTAAACACAAGATTAAAATCATTAAAAAAAAAAAAAGATAAGTACTGTGAAGAAAATAACAATAGCCCATGAAATCGGCATTATAAGGTGAGTGAAAGGCTACTTAAAATAAGGTGATCTGAAGAAAACTCTCTGGAGAGATGAATTTGAGCCTGTGTAATGAACTGGCATTGCATTCCAGAGCAAAGCTCCCTAGACAGAAAAAAGCTTGAGACATTTGAGAAAAAGAAAAGAAGAGCAGTGTGCCTACAGTACAAAGCACAAGGAAGAGCTAAGTAAGGCATGAAGTCAAAGACATAGCTGGAGCTAGAGAAGGTGGACTATATGAAGAAGAAAGTGGCGTCAGGATTGGAGGAAGGCTCATTAACAACCTGCATTATGCAGATGACACAAGCTTGCTTGCTGAAAGCAAAGAGGATTTGAAGTACTTACTGATGGAGATCGAAGACTGCAGCCTTCAGTATGGATTACCTCAACATAAAAAAAACAAAAACCCCCACAGCTGGACAAATAAGCAACATCATAAGAAATGGAGAAAATATTGAAGTTGTCAAGGATTTCGTTTTACATGGATTTACAATCAATGCCCATGGAAGCAGCAGTCAAGAAATCAAACAACACATTTCACTGGGCAAATCTGCTGCAAAAGACCTCTTTAAAGTATTAAAAAGCAAAGATGTCGCTCTAAGGACTAAGGTGAGCCTGACCCGAACCATGGTATTTTCAACAGCTTCATAGCGTGCAAAAGCATACAGACAATGAACAAAGAAGACCAAAGAAGAATTGATGCCTTTGAATTATGGTTTTGGTGAAGGATATTGAATATACCATGGACTGCCAGAAGAATGAACAAATCCATATTGGAAAAAGTACATCCAGAATGCTCCTTAGAAGCAAGGGTGGCAAGACTTCATCTCACATACTTTCGACATGTTATCAGGTGGGACCAGCCCCTGGAGAAGGGCATCATGCTTGGTAAGTTGGAGGGCCAGGGAAAAATAGGAAGATCCTTAGTGACATGGATTGGACATAGCGGCTACAACAATGGGCTCAAGCATAACAATGATTGTGAGGATGGTGCAGGACTGGGCAGTGTTGCATTTGTTTTACATAAGGTCGCTGTGAGTGGGAACTGACTTGATGGCACCTAACAACAGCAAGTCATTCATTAGCAGTCATACGTCAGTATAAGAATGCGATGTAATTGTTCATTCCATTGCTAATTAACAAAGAAAAGGTAGTGAGGTCAGCTACCGGCTGGACTTCAGACTGCAGGAAATTACCTGGGTTGACAGCAACTTCTGCAACAGTGGTTGGCATCAAAAGCAGATAGCAAGCAGTTAAGATGAACAAGTGAAGAGGGTTCCAGCAAGCAGTTAAGATGAACAAGTGAAGAAGGTTCCAGTATCTGCCTTTGCATCTTTTTATGAGACATTGCTACATCATCTCTTTGGAGTGAGAAACAGAGAAATTTCCCCTGATTAAAGTGTTTAGAATGGTCTTTGCTAAGGTTTTGTGTGTGTACACAATTAAAAAAAATAGTTGAAGAAATCCTCATGGGCTTCTGCAGTTGCATCAGTTATGATTGGTGTAATTGTTGTTGTTGTTGTTGAGTCGATTCTGACTCATAACAACTCCATGCACAGTAGAACAAAACACTGCCCGGTCCTGCATCATCCTCACAATCAGTCGTTGCTGTGTTTGAGCGCATTTTGGCAGCCACTATGTCAATCCATCTTATTAAGGGTCTTCCTTTTTTTCACTATTACCAAGCAGGATGTCCTTCTCCAGGGATTGGTCCCTCCTGATAACATGTCCAAAGAAAGTGAGATGAAGTTTTGTCATCCTCAGTTCTAAGGAGCATTCGGGCTGTATTTCTTCCAGATTGGCTCCTTCTGGCAATCCATGGTATATTCAATAATCTTCGCCCACACCATAATTCAAAGGCATCAATTCTCCTTCTTTCTTTCTTACTCTTTGTCCAGTTTTTGCATGCATATCAGGTGCATGAAAATACCATGGCTTGGGTTAGGCACACCTTAGTCTTCAAAGTGACATCTTTGCTTTTTAACCTTTAAAGAGGTCTTTTGCAGCAAATTTGCCCAGTGAAATCCATTGTTTGAATTCTTGACTGCTGCTTCCATGAATGTTGATTGTGGATCCAAGTAAAATGAAATCCTTGACAACGTCAATCTTTTCTCCATTTATCATGATATTGCTTATTGGTCCAGTTGTGAGCATTTTTTGTTTTCTTTATGTTGAGGTGCAATCCATACTGAAGGTTGTGGTCTTTGATCTTCATCAGTAAGTGCTTCAAGTCCTCTTCACTTTCAGCAAGTAAGGTTATGTCATCTGCATAACACAGGTTATTAATGAGTCTTTCTCAATACGATCACTATTTCTCTTAGATTTGTGTTCAGTGATCCTTTGAAACTTGGATCTGGCAGCTGCAGAATTGAGGCAAGGCATGGTTCCAACCTGGAATATATTCATAATCAGATAAGAATCCAGATATTGCTGATAATAAAAGGCCTCAACAGATTGGTAGAACAGAGTAACAAGAGAATGTATGGAGAGCAACAGGATGGTCCAGATAGGCATTAAGCTTACACACACACACACACAAATTGCCATCAGTTGACTCCAACTCATGGAGATGTGATGTGTGTCAGAGTGGAACTGTGCTATATAGGGCTTTCAATGACTGACTGTTTGAAAGTAGATTGCCAGGCCTTTTTTCCTAGGCATCTCTGGGTAGACTCAAACCTCCATCCTTTTGGTTTCCAGCTTAGCACGCTAACATTTGCACTATGCATGGATTCCATTGAGCTCCCAGAGATGCTGTATTTAAGGAGAACATACCTATTCATAGACTCTGGGATTAGGGCAGAATTCCAACATCTGGAAGAATTCAAAGAGAAAGTACTGGTTGGGGAAGAGGCTTTGGAATGATATCATAATAGAAGCATACCATGGACAGCTGATCCAAACAGAAACGTTGAATGAGGCTACCTTGGTGCTGACTATAATTGGCTATAAAAAAATATTCTCAGGCATGGGACTTTCAAAATTTGCATGGCAGATATAAAGGTTATTTTGCTAAAAGAAAAACATCTGATAAATTAGAAATTTGCCTTATTGATAACTTCAACATAAGTGAGGAGAAATAAATCAAATTTTTAGGGTTCATGATGGCCAAGTGGACTGACCATGTCATCTTGTTCTTAGAGATAAAAAGGGAGGAAATGTTATGTAGACATAGAGCCTAAACCTTATCAAAAACAGCTTAAAAATTTGGCATTGTGAAAATACAAGCTCATGGTCTGGCTCTATATCACTGAACAAGAATGAAAAAACATATATATATATATATATATATGAAAATTGCAGTCAGAAAGTTCGAGAGAAGTGTATTGCTTTATATGAATGCATTCATGCATGAACGAAAGAATGAATAAATAAGTAAATAAATCCCATACGTCAAAGCAAGGAAAGCTCCCATGAACCTGAATTTCAGAAGGACTTGTACAAAATAAAATGGGGTGATTTTATAGCCTTCACAAAACACAGTAAAGCTCCTTTCACTTGCTAAGTAGCCAATATTTATTATATTAATAGAAAGAGTAAATTAAAATATTTCAGAAAAGTATGTTGTTGATGTTAGCTGCCATTGAGTCAGCCTCGACTCATAGAGACCCTGTGCACAACAGAGCAAAGCACTGTCAGTCGCATGCCATTCCCATATCTGTTGCAGACTGGACTGTATTAATAAACCCCACTGCCTTCAAGTTGATTCTGACTTATAGTGACCCTGTAGGACAGAGTAGAACAGCCCTGTAGGGGTTCCAAGGCTGTAATCCTTATGGAAGCAGACTGCCACATCTTTCTCCTGCAGAGCAGCTGGTAGTTTCAAACTGTTAACGCTTCACTTAGCAGTTGAAAGCTTTAACCACTGTGTTTATTAATCCAAAAAAATCCCATTGCTATCAAGTCAATTCCAACTCATAGCGACCCTAAAGGATAGAGTAGAACTGCCCCATAGGGTTTCCAAGCAGCGGCTAGTGGATTGAACTCCCGACCTTTTGGTTAGCAGCCAAGCTCTTAACCACTGTGCCTCCAGGGCTCGTGTATATTAATAGGAAGAATAAATTAAAATACTTCACAAAAGTATATAAAGAAGGCTAAACCCAAGAATTAAATTTACGTGGTTGATAAGATCAAAGATATGTATATATTGTGTTCTGTGTTTCTGGGCACAGTACTTGAAGTGTAGGCTTATCAGGATTTGCAAACTCAATCAATAAAAGTTTATTTTAGTTATATTTGGAGAAAAAGAAATTCACAAGCAAAGATACAAAGTATCCATTACTTAAGCAAATGAATATAAGCTTAAAAGAAGGAAAGGAGATGAAAATGCAGAGATCACATTTTTTTAAACACTGTTCTTAAAATTATTTCCAAACTAGAAATGTCAGAACAAACTGACTTATTTGGGAATTAAGAGATTTTACGATGAAATGCCATTTGTCAAATGATATCCCTGATGCAAACTTTCTCAGCTTTCCCCTAAAATTCTTATGAAGACAGATGAAAGCACTCACTCCGGTATGAGTAACAGTCTACCCATTAAGGGAATCTTGGAAAAATCTCCACCCCTCCCTCTAAGAGAAAGAGCAATGCTATACGACTGAAAAATTACAGACAGAGCAAGCTTCCCTGGCTGAAAATGTTTACAAACTCTTTAGCTCATTGTCTGTCCACCATTTCAGAAATTTAAGGTCTGTATCAACCATATAAGCATGTCTTCACTTCTACATTAAAAATTCTTAGAGCTGTTTTGTGGTTTAGAGACTGCTTTCTGGAATTCATCATTCCTGATACCTCATCACAGGGAAAACAAATTCAAAGTATACAGTCAGTGTAAGGAGCCCTGGTGGCTCAATGAATGATTAAGCACTTGGCCAATAACTCAAAGGTCATTGGTTCGAACCCACCAGTGGCTCCGTGGGAGAAAAGACCTGGTGATCTGCTCTTGCAAAGATTAAAGCCTAGGAAACCCTGTGGGGCAGTCCTGGGTTCTAGGGTTGCTCAGAGTCAGAATCAACTCGACAGCACACAACAATATAGTCAGTGGGGAGTCTCTGGGTGGCACAAAGAGTTAAACACTCAGCTACTAACTGAAAGGCTACAGGTACAAATTTACCCAAAGTGGCCTCAGAAGAAAGGACTACTGATCTACTTCTGAAAAATCAGCCACTGAAAACCCTATGGAGCACAGTTCTCTCTGCACACACGGGGTGACCAGGAGTTGGAATCGACTTGAGAGTAACTGCACTGGACAGTCAGTGTGGCAGGCAGAAAAATGGCCCCAAATGTATTCATATTCTAATCCAGGGGATGGGTGAAAGTTCCCACGTATATCCATATTCTAATGCAGGGGACCTGTGAACGTTACCATGTATATCCATGTTCTAATCCAGGGGACCTGTGAGGGTTAACATGTAGATCCATGTTCTAATTCAGGGGACATGTGACTGCTACCATATATATCCATGTTCTATTCCAGGAGACCTGTAAATGTTACCATGTATATCCATGTTCTTGTTACCAGGTATATCCATGTTCTAATCCAGGGGACCTGTGAGTGTTACCATATATATCCATGTTCTAATCCAGGGTACCTGTGAAAGTTACCATGTATATCCATGTTCTATTCCAGGGGACCTGTGAGTGTTAACATGTATGTCCATGTTCTAATCCAGGGGACCTGTGAATGTTAACATGTATATCCATGTTCTAATCCAGGGAAATCTGTGAATGTTGCCATGTATATCCATGTTCTAATCCAGGGAACCTGTGAATGTTACCATATATATCCATGTTCTAATCCAGGGGACCTGTGAATGTTGCCATGTATATCCATGTTCTAATCCAGGGGACCTGTGAATGTTACCATATATATCCATGTTCTAATTCAGGGTACCTGTGAATATTACCATGTATTTCCATGTTCTAAACCAGGCGAACTGTGAGTGTAACCATATATATCCATGTTCTAATGCAGGAGACCTGTGACTGTTATCATGTATATACACGTTCTGATCCAGGGGACCTGTGAGGGCTACCATAGATCCATGTTCTAATTCAGGGGACCTGTGAGTGCCAACATATATATCCACGTTCCATTCCAGGGGACCTGTAAATGTTACCATGCATATCCATGTTCTATTCCAGGGGACCAGTGAATGTTAGCAGGCACATCCATGTTCTAATCCAGGGGATTTGTGAATGTTACCATGTATATCCATGTTCTAATCCACGGGACCTGTGAATGTTACCATGCTTATCTATGTTCTAATACAGGGAAATCTGTGAAGGTTACCATGTATGTTCATGTTCTAATTGAGGGTGAGGAAACCCTGGCCACATAGTGGTTAAGTGCTACGGCTGCTAACCAAAAGTTCGGCAGTTCACATCCACCAAGCGCTCCTTGAAAACTCTATGGGGCAGTTCTACTCTGTTTTCTAGGGTCTCTAGGGTCGCTATGAGTTGTAATCGACTCGATGGCAGTGGGTTTGGTTTAGGTTTGGAATTCAGGGTACCTGTGAATATTACCATGTATATCCATGTTCTAATCCAGGGACCTGTGAATGTTACCACATATATCTATGTTCTAATTCATGCTACCTGTGAATATTACCACGTATTTCCATGTTCTAATCCTGAGGAACTGTGAGTGTTACCATATTTATCCATGTTCTAATGCAGGGGACCTGTGAATGTTACCATATGTAGCCATGTTCTAATGCAGGGGACATGTGAATGTTACCATGTATATCGATGTTCTAATCCAGGGATCCTGTGAGGACTACCATGTAGATCCATGTTCTAATTCAGGGGACCTGTAAGTGCTGCCATATATATCAATGTTCCATTCCAGGGGACCTGTAAACATTACCATGCATATACATGTTCTATTCCAGGAGACCAGTGAATGTTACCAGGTATATCCATGTTCTAATCCAGGGGACCTGTGAATATTACCATGTATTTCCATGTTCTAATCTGGGGGACCTGTGAGAGTTACCATATATATCCACACTCTAATGCAGGGGACCTGTGAATGTTACCATATATAGCCATGTTCTCATGCAGGGGAATCTGTGAATGTTACCATGTATCTACATGTCCTAATGCAGGAGACCTGTGAATATTACCATGTATATCCATGTTCTAATGTAAGGGACCAGTGAATGTTACCATGTATATCCATGTTCTAATCCAGGGGACCTGTGAATGTTACCGTGTATATCCATGTTCTAATGCCGGGGGCCTGTGAGTGCTACCATATATATCCAAGTTCTAATTCAGGGGACCTGTGAGTATTACCATGTATTTCCATGTTCTAATCTGGGGGACCTGTGAGTGCTACCATATATATGCACGCTCTAATACAGGGGACCTGTGCATGTTACCATATATAGCCATGTTCTAATGCAGGGGAATCTGTGAACGTTACCATGTATATCCATGTTCTAATGCAGGAGACCTGTGAATATTACCATGTATATCCATGTTCTAATGCAAGGGACCAGTGAATGTTACCATGTATATCCGTGTTCTAATCCAGGGTACATGTGAATGTTACCATGTATATCCATGTTCTAATCCAGGAGACCTGTGAATGTTACCATACTTATCCATGCTCTAATCCAGGGGAATCTGCGAATGTTGCCTAATATATCCTTGTTTTAATCCAGGGGACCTGTTAACGTATGACATAAGAGACCTTGCAGATGTGATTAAGTTAGGAATCTTGATAGAGACATAGTCCTAGATTATCCAGATGGGCTTGCTGTAATCAAAAGGGTCCTTATAAGAAGGTTGCAGGAAGATTCAGACAGAGGAGAAGGCAATGTGATGACAGAAGCAGAGTTTGGAATGATGAGCTTTGACAATGAAGGAAGGCATCACATACCAAGCAATACAGGTGCCAGTAGAAGCTGAAAAAGGAAGGAAAACAATTTTCCCCTTAGAGCCTTGAGGAGGAACCAGTCCTGCTGAAACCTTGACTTCTAGCCTACCAGCTGCCTTTGGGTTGATTCCAACTCATAAGGACCCCATGTGTTTCAGAGTAGAACTGTGCTTCCTAGCATTTTCAATGGCTGTGACCTTTTGAAATAGACCATCAGGCCTTTCTTCTGAGGTGCCTTTGGGTGGATTCAAACCACCAAACTTTCAGTTAGTAGCTGAGCCCTTAACTGCTTATGCCATCCAGGAACTCCTGCCTTTAGCCTGGTGAGATTCATTTAGATTGATTCTAACCTCCAGAACTGTAAAAGAAAAAATTGTGTTGTTTTAAGCTATTAAATTTGTGGCGATTTTTTATAGTAGCAATAGGAAATTAATACTGCCAGGATAATCCAATGTTGTAAATACATACATATGACCTTCAAAATATGAGCAATGGTTACCTCTGACCCATGAGATAACTTCTTCATGCCTTTTTATATTTTTCAAGAGTTCTACAGTGAACTTGTAATGCCTTAGGAATTAGAATAAATGCAACACTTCTATTAAACAGGGAGAATATAGACTCAATTTCTGTTATTTTAATTTTTTCTTAAAGTTTAGTAACAAGAGCAGTCTCAATATTAAGCTTTTCTTCACTCTAACTTCCCCTTGGTAGAAAAGTTATTTCCATTCTTCATTTGTTTGCTTATTTTTTACAGTTCCTTCTATGTATTCATGATTTTAGTATCTATTTGTCTGGTTAAATATATTGCTACTGTTTGAATTCATGCAAGTTTCTTTTTGTAATCATAGTTGTTGTTTGTCCCTCCCTCCAGCTGCAGTTTTAAAAGAAGGTGTTAATTGCTGATTTTCCACTGACACAAATCCTAATTTTGCAGCTTCACAATGTCTTTCCTCGAGGACCTCTTTGGACATTAATACGTATTCTCATGACTTCTCTTCCTATCAGTAAGGCTTCTAGGTTAAATATTAACCTCTTTCTTGGTGATTTGACTCAAACCAAAAAACCAAGCCATTTGCTCTTGAGGCAATTCCAACTCATGGCAGCTCAATATGTTTCAGAGTAGAATTGCACTCGCGGGTTTTCCTGTCTGTGTTCAAAATTTTGGAAGTAGATCACCAGGCTTTTCTTGTGAGATGCCTCCGCGTGAATTCAAACTGCCTTTAGTAGCCCAGTGCTTAACCAGATTTGTCCCAGATGCTTCTACAGTTTATCCATAATTCTAGTTTATGGCATTACCATGAACATTCACGTATTCCTATGTCTTTATGAAAAAAAATTGAGAGTCATAAGAGCTTTTCCAAGAGCTCCTGAGCAAATGCTGTATCTTGTGGAAGTTGCTTCGGTAGTTCATATCAGCATCTGTAAAAACGACTTTATCACTGCTCTTCACAATCCAATAGTACGAGCTTTCAGTTTTTAAAGAAGCTCTTCTTAAATCTATGTAGAAACTTAGAAAATACTTTCAAAATCTCCCACTGGTTTAAAGGGAAAAAATGTCATGTATATTTTATCTCTATTTCTTTAGTCATATAAGGAAAAATAAAGTACCAGGACATCTGTGCGTAAATGATAATTTTCTATGTTTTATTTTAATTTTTACAATTAGAAATAAAATGATGTTAGTTTTTTAAAATTATTCTTCACCTAAAAATCAGATTCTTTCATTCAGATGAGAATTGAATTAAACTACTATAAAAAAAAAAAAACCTTCAAAATTAATTAATCTAACAGGACATAAAAACTAAACCCATTGCTGTCGAGTTGATTCTGACTCATAGAGACCCTATAGGACAGAGCAGAATTTCCCCATAGAGTTTCCAAGGAGCAGCTGGTGGATTCAACTGCTGACCTTTTGGTTAGCAGCCGAGCTCTTAACCACTGTGCCTCCAGGGGTCCAATAAGACATAGTAAGGTGTTTAAATTATATTGGAATATTGCTTTTCTATGAACTTCATAGAGACTCACCTGGATATTATGACTCCTCCTCAAATAAAAAAGTTTCTTGTTTTTTTTATATATAGCTAATCAAAGCAAATTTATTTGTTTTCAATGAATATATGAAATTATAAACAGAAACATTAACAATTGTAAATACACTGATTTAAAACTTTGAGAAATATATCTGTATTTATACAAACACAAATGACGTTTTATATCACATCGTCTCGACGGCACTGGGTATCAGTCTGTCTTTCTTGAACTCTGCATCTTCAACTTCTTTTGTTGGGGTGAAGTAATTTAACTGACGATGTTAAATGAAAACATTGTATTCTAATTTGGAACATGTCACCCAACATCATACTCCTGACTCCCTTATCTGCTCTATTATTTCTATATACTTATCATCTCTAACATATAATTTTTTACTTTCATAAAATGTAAGAATATTGTGCATATAATGTGTTTAAATATTAAGCTACCATGCAAGCTCAACAAGAGCAGGAATATTTCTGTTTTTATTGAATTATACATACTAAGCAAGTAGCACCTAGTACAAACTCAAATATGAGATGAGTAAATGAACCAGTGTCTACTACTGAGAGCCAAGCATTGTTACAGGCCCTGGATATAGAGCAATGAACAAAATAGACAAACTTTTTTCCATTCAATAGCATTCTAAGAGCTGGGGTGGACACTGTCCCAGGTAACCTTCAACAAACAAGGAAATTTCAGATTTTCCTGAGATTAAAAAAAAGAAAAAAAAAAGGATGAAGCACTAATAACTGGTCATTTGGGTGGCAGAGCTAGTTTTTAAATTCAGGGAAGGCTGCACTGAGGAGGTGGTCTTTCAACTGACTCTATTATAACGAAGAGAACACCATCAAAGAGCACTTTAAGCAGAGGGCACAGCAAGAACAAAGGTAAGAACAAGAGAGGTAAGAAAAAGTTATTATGGAAGCATATAATTGGGGCTGGAATGAGGTGGCAAGGAAGACAGGAGAGTAAGCAGAAACCAGAAACATAATTTTCAGGTCATGAGTGAGTAAAGGAAACATTTCAGAGAGCACAATCAGCCCACGGGAAAAAGAGTGTTGTGGATTGAATAGTGTCCCCTCAAAATTGTGTTATAAATCCTAATTTCCATGCCTGTGATTATAGTCCCACTTGGGAATGGATTGTCTTTGTTATGATAATAAGACAGAAGTAGTGCAGTGTGTGTCTTGAGTCAATCTCTTCTGAGCTACAAAAGAGATTAAACAGCGAAGTAAGCAAGCAGAGATGGAGGAAGAGAGATGCCAAGCCACATGATGATCACCCAGGAGCAGAAGCTCAAACACGGGACCTTCCTCCAGAGCTGATAAAGAGAGAAAGCCTTCCCCTGGAGCTGGCACCCTGAATTCAGACTTCTAGCCACATAAACTGTGAGAAAATAAATTTCTTTTTGTTAATGGCACCCATTTATGGTATTTTTGTTATAGTAGTACTAGATAGCTAAAACAAAAAAATAAGCAGTGTGACTGGAGCATAGCATATAAAAGGATATGGTCAAGAGACAAGACTCGATAAGTAAATGATGGCCAGATCTTGAAGGCATTCTAAGTCATGCTCAGGATTTTATCTTAAGAAGGATGGGAAGACACTGAAGGAATTAAAGCAAAGTAGTAATGTGATTAAAACTGATGTCTTAGACTGGGTTATCTAGAGAAGCAAAACCAGTAAAGCATATAAATATATACAGACAGAGATTTATATCAAGGAAACAGCTCCCATGATTGTACAGGCTGGAACGTCTGAAGTCCATGGATCAGGATAGAGGCTTCTCTTTTGATTTACATAGCCACAGGGCAGGTCGGAGAGCAGGGTTCCCATGCTCAGGCTGTGAAAATCAAAGAATACCAAGATCTGCAGATAAGCTGACACTACAAGTCCCAAGAGCCAGAGGTCAGATGAACAGGAGGCAGCCACAGGATCCAGAGTGAGTAAAAAAGCCAGAACATCTGCTTATATTCGGATGCAGGCCACATCCCCGAGGAAATTCCCTTTCAAATGATTGTCTATTCACAGCAGATTCAATTATGGGAGTGATTACATATAAACACTGAGAATCATGGCCCAGCCAAGTTAACACACAATCTTAACTATCACAGTCCACCCCCTGTCAACATGGCACAGGTACACATCTCCTTAAACCATATATAATCTCTGAATAAAGACAATTATAAAGTCATATTTGTCCCTAACATGATACAACTAACACATACAACCAAAAACATATTAGCCCCTTTTACATCTTTTATTTTATAAGTGAAGGAAACAAAAATATTTGATGCACACACAAAAAGAAGAAACACTCAAAACAATTATAGTCCTCATTTCTGCAACTGGTCACATGGCTGTAGCTGGTATTTAGAACTACATTCTCCCACAATCAATTCAGTATTCTCTTTGCCCTTAGGAGGCACCTCAGCTGGTCGTGGTTCTTTGCCTGGTGGGGTGACCCCAAACCTTTGTACCCGAAGGGCCCGGATCACTAGTAGTCATGGCAGAATTGGGTTGCTATAGTTTTCCATTGACTTTAATCACAGAGCATTGTAGTACTAAGAGATGCCCTAAAGGATCTCTTGCATTCCAGACATAGTCTTCTTCACCTTCATTATGTAAATCAATCTGATTTCCTCTTGGTAATCAGGATCAGTCACATCAGCCAGTATGGTAACCCCCTTCTTTTCCTGTGGATCCAGAGGCATAAGGAGCCCAAAGTGGACAGGTGGTATTCTTGGCTTCCAATTCAATAGAATTAGTGATGTGTCTCCAGGTGGAAACATTCTTCCCTTTGGAACTAAGACTTCTAGACCAGCAGAGCATAAGGTCATAGGAGCAGGAAACAAAAGTTTTGCAATTGAGTCACTAGAGGTAATAGTGAGTGGTGCCACTCCTATTTCTACCCCTTGCTTCCTGGATCCATGAATCCTGGCTATGCGAGAAACTACACCATGGGATTGGACACTGGTTTAGAGCATATACAGCCTCCTGGAGAACATTATCCCAACCCTGGCAAGTATTGCCACCTAGCTGGTTCTATCAAGCCAGCTGCTTTAGGATGATGGGGAACATGGTAAGACCAGTGAATTCCATGAGCACGGGCCCACTGCCACACTTCATTTGCTGTGAAGTGAGCCCCTTGATCTGAGGAAATGCTGTGTGTGATACCATGACGGTGGATAAGGCATTCTGTAAGTCCACAGATGGTAGTTTTGGCAGAAGCATTGCATGCAGAGAAGGCAAATCCATATCCAGAGTAAGTGTCCATTCCAGTAAGAACAAAATGCTCCCCTTTCCATGGTGGACGTGGTCCAATGTAATCAACTTGCCACCAGGTTGCTGGCTGATCACCTCAAGTGATAGTGTCATATTGGGAACTCAGTGTTAGTTTCTGCTGCTGGCAGATTGGGAACTCAGCAGTGGCTGTAGCCAAGTCAGCCTTGGTGAGTGGAAGTCCATGTTGCTGGGCCCATGCATAACTTCCATCCCTGCCACCATGGCCACTTTGTTCATGAACCCATTGAGAAATGATGAGAGTAGCTGGGGAAAGAGAATGAGTGGTTTCCATTCATCCTATCCACTTGATTGTTAAAATCCTCCTCCACTGAGGTCACACTTTGGTGAGAATTCACATGAGACACAAATATATTTACTTCTTTGGCCCATTCAGAGAGGTCTGTTCACATACCTCTTCCCCATAAATCTTTGTTTCCAGTTTTCCATTCATGTTCCTTCTGTGTCCCTGACCATCCAGCCAAACCATTGGCCACAGCCCATGAATCAGTGTACAGTCACACATCAGACTATTTCTCCTTCCAAGCAAAGTGAACAATCAGGTGCACTGCTTGGAGTTCTGCCCATTGAGAGGATTTCCCTTCACCACATTCCTGCAGGGAGGTCCCAGAAAGGGGCTGTCCACTTTTGAGTGATGCCTGCATATCATGCAGAACAACCTGTAATGCAGGCATAGGTTTTCTCTTCTTCACTCAACTGATCATAAGGAACTCCCCATGAAGCCATAGGTGCAGACTGGGAGATGGAAGGTATTGTGACAGGGATGGGAACCATGGGCATTTGGGCCACTTCCTCATGCAACTTGCTTGTCCCTTCAGGTCCTACCAGGATCTGATCTCATATATACCACTTCCATTTAATGATGGAATTTAATTCCATTTAATGAGTTGGAATTGACTCGACTGCAGTGGGTTTTATTTAATGATGGAGTGGTGCTGTGCAAGTCCAACTTTATGGCTCCATGAGACAACACCAAGTTCATAATTGGCAGTTCAGGCCGAATGGTGACGTGGTGTCCCATGGTTAAGTGTTCAGTTTGTACTAAGGCCCAGTACCAAGCCAAAAGTTGTTTCTGAAAAGGACAGTAGTTATCTGCAGAGGATGATGGGGCTTTGGTACAAAATCCTAAGGATCTGTACTGTGATTCACCAATAGGGTCCTACCAAAGACTTTAAACAGCATCTCTATCTGCCATGGATGCTTCAAGCACCATTGAATCAGCTGGATCATATGGCCCAAGTGGCACAGCAGCTTGCACAGCAGCCTGAACCTGTTGTAGTGCCTTCTTTTTTTCTGGGCCCCACTCAAAACTAGCAACATTTTGAGTTACTTGATAAATAAGCTGGAGGAGCACAGTCAAATGAGGAATTTGTTGCCTCCAAAATCCAAAGAGACCCACTAGGCATTGTGCATCCTTTTTAGTTGTGGGAGCAGCCAGATGCAATAATTTATCCTTCACTTTAGAAGGAGTATCTTGACATGCCCCACACCACTGGACCCCTAGAAATTCCACTGAGGTGGAAGGTGCCTGAATTTTTGTGGGACTAATTTCCCACCCTCTAGCATGCAAATGTTTTACCAATAAGTCCAGGGTCATTGACACTTCTTACTTACTAGGTCCAAACAGCATAATGCCAGCAGCCTAATGGACCAATGTGATGTCTTGTGGAAGGGAAAGTTGATCAAGGTGCCTGTGGACTAAATTGTGACATGGAGCTGGACAGTTGATGTAGCTCTGAAGTAGGCTAGTGAAAGTGTATTGCTGGCCTTGCCAGCTGAAGGCAAACTGCTTCTGATGATCCTTCAAAATCGGCATGAAAAAAAACATTAGAGGGATCACTAGCTACATACCAGATACCTGGAGATGTATTAATTTGCTCAAGCAATGAAACTGTATCTGGAACAGCAGCTGCAATTGGAATCACCACCTGGTTAAGTTTTCTATAACCCACTGTCATTCTCCAAGATCCATCTCTTCTTTACACAGGCTGAATAGTCAAGTTGGATGGCAATGTGTTGGGAATCACCACCCCCGCATCCTTCAAGTCCTTGATGGTGGCAGTAATCTCTGCAATCCTTCTGGGGATGTGGTATTGCTTCTAGTTTATTATTTTCCTAAGTGGGGGAAGTTCTAATGGCTTCCACTTGGCTTTTCCTACCATAATAGTCCTTACTGTGTTTGTCAGGGATCCAATGTGGGGGTTCTGCTAGTTGCTGAGTATATCTATTTCCAATCATACATTCTGGATCTCGGGAAATCACAACACTATGGGTTCAGGGACCAACTGGACTTGTGAGATGGACATGAGACAAGACTCCATTAATAACCTGACCTCCATTTGTTCCTACTCTGACTGGTGGGCCACAGTGATGTTTTGGGCCTCCTGGAATTAGTGTCAATTCAGAACCAGTATCCAGTAATCCCCGAAAAGTCTGATTATTTCCTTTTCCCCAATGAACAACACTCTCATAAAAGGCTGTAGATCACTTTGGGAGAGGCTGGGAGAAAGATTAACAGTATAAATTTCTGGCAATGTATTGGAGTCCTTCCTCAAGGGGACTTGGCCTCCCCTTCAATAAAGGGGTTGTGGGTCTTTAAATTCAGTCAAATCTGGGAATTGACTGAGGGACCATGACTCTCTATTCTGGTGATTCAAGTTAGATTACTGTTTACCTGACCTAGAATTCACCCATTTGTACAGATCAAGTAAATGTTTAGTAGATTTCCTATTTATTTCACTCCTAGGGACACCATGACTAAGTAGCCAACTCCATAAGTCCATATGAGTTGGACTATTCTGATTACTGCTTTGACTCTGCTGTCCATTATGGTAACCATGCCCACCTTGTCTTTGTCAATTGAGTGCAGCCACTTGGCCCCTACTAACACAGGGCCCAATAAGCCCCATTGTAGTTAAGTGTCTTAATTCAGTAAGTGCAGTTCCCACTGTCAAATCTTATTTGCATAAAGTAGCAATCGCAGCAGTCTTCAAGGATGCTGGAGATCCCTTCATAAATTTGTTCTTCACAGTTGTGATAAAAGGTGTGTCCTCTGGGCACTCCATGTGTGGGTCTGTGGGTCCAACATAAGAAATCCACTCTATCATGCCAATTTCTCTAAGCCTGTGGATACCTTCTTCTACAGTATACCAAGGGAGGTCTGGTACTTCAACTTGATTTAGTTTAGGCCACTTCATAATCCATGCTTCAGCAACCCAACCAGATAAACTATTAGAGCCTTTCCTAACTTCTCGAGCTAAAACATTGAATGAAGAATCTGTGCTTAGTGGACCCATATCAATAAACTCAGACCAATCCATCTTTATGTTCCTTGCACCATTATCCCACACCTTTAATAGCCATTCCCACACATATTCCCAGGTTCCTGTTTGTACATATTAGAAAAATCAAGCAGTTCTTTTGCAGTGTAGTGTACTCCTCCTGGGTCACACTTTGTAATTTACCTTTTGGGGCTCGCTGGGACTTAAGTCTAGTTATAGGTCTAGAAGCCAGAATAAGTAGCATGGAATTGTTTTGAGAACATTTAGCATCGTCTTGCACAATATCTGCCTCAGGCGATGCCCTAGGCAATGACTCAGGCAAGGGCTCTTTAGAGGCAGCTGGGCTAGGTCTAATCTCATTAGACAGGAGTGGAAGGGCTAATGTTTTTTTCTAGGTAGCGTGCTTTAACAGACAAACATGGAATAATCTCTTCAGATGGGAGTGGTTCTGCTGGCAGGAGTGATTCAATGGAATTTAGGCTCGGTGTTACCAACTTCCTGATATCTGCTCATATGTCCCCATCCCAAGTTTCAGGATCCCATTTCTTCCCAATCAAAGCCCTTTAACTTTAGACACGTCTCGAGGATGGCAATTGAGCTGACATTGTAATTCAGCCACTCTTACAATAAGGCTCTGGATTAGTTTTTCAGCAATTTCATCTCTGTTGTTGCATGAAATGAGGCTTTTTTTTAAAGCAAAAGTGGAAGACTTAAGGCCATTTATGTGGCACTTGAGCTTTGACTCTGAAGCCCTGAGAGCATTTCTTTCTTTTACCACTTTGTCTAGCAAAAGTAGGGCCAACAAATCAGCTTCCTTATACTTCTCATTCTGACAAAACTGGATATCACACGTGTGTTCACCTGGAGCCTCAGCTTCCACCAGTACCTGATCTACTGGTGGTGATATCTTGTGTAATTGTATTGCTACCTCATGCCAAGGATTAGTAGTGACCTCTTTACTGCTGGAAGCAGAGTCATCAACATCTTTAAGACTAACCAGACTTGAGAACCAGTTTAAAAAACTCATCCTTACAATTTTGTTTCTCTAGAACCACTCTCAGTACCAAATGTCTTAGGGTGGGTTCTCTAGAGAAGCAAAACCAGTAAAGGGCATACATATATAGAGAGAGAGATTGTAGAGGCTGGAACATCTCCAGTACACGGATTAGGACAGAGGCTTCTCTCAATTCATATAGCTGCAGAGGCTGGTGAACATGAGAATGGCAGATCACAGAGCAGGGCTCCTGCTCTCAGGCTGTGAAGAGTGATGATTTCCAAGATCTGCAGATAACCTGACAGCACAAGTCCCAAGAGTTGGAGGTCAGATGAACAAGATGCAGTCACAGGATTCAGACTGAGCAATAAAGCCAGAATGTTTGCCTATATTCAGATGCAGGCCACACCTTCAAGGAAACGCCCTTTCAACTGACTGGCTACTCACAGCAGATTCAATGATGGGAGTGATCACATATAAACACCAAGAATCGTGGCCCAGCCAAGTTGACACACAACCTTAACCATCACAACTGAGTAGAAAGAAGGGATTTTCATCTCTGCAATAACTTACCCCCAACCCCTCTTTTCAGTGGAGACCGTGTGGGGAGCCTTGACTTTTACTTCAAGTACGCAGTAACAGGTGCCATCTCCTCCTCACTGTGGTATTAAGGCTTTCACCACCATTAAGCAGTAATCCTTTACCACCCCACTAGTAAACAGAAGATCACCCTTGGGTGTCAACAGAGGCCAAATGGGGAACCTCTATCTCACTAGTCAGTAACAAGAGTGTGTCCCTTTCCACTGTGGTAGTGGTGCCAGAGGAAGACAGCTAAAGAGAAAGTTTAAATATGATATCCAAAATGCCCAGTTTTCAGTTGAAAAATCATTCATCATACCAAGAACCAGAAAGATCTAACTTGAGTTTAAAAAAAAAAAGACAACCAAAGATGACAAAACAGATATGATAAAGTGTTAGAATTATTGGACAAAGATTTTAAAGTAGCCATCATAAAATTGCTTTAAAAATCAGTTATGAACACAATTTATACAAATAAAATATCAGCAAAGAAATATAAAGAAGAGCCAGAGAGAAATTTTAGAATTGAAAATACATTAACCAAAATAAAAATAGAAATGGATGGCTTCAGAAGCAGAGTGGAAGAGAGAGAGGAAAGAAACAGTGAACTTATTGATAAAACCAAGACCAAACCCGTTGCTGTCGAGTCAATTTCTACTCATAGCAACCCCATAGGACAGAGTAGAACTGCTGCATAGGGTTTCCAAGGAGCACCTGGTGGATTCAAACTCCCGACTTTTTGGTTAGCAGCCATAGTTCTTAACCAGTATGCCACCAGGGTTTCCGAGCTTATTGAAAATGATAGAATGGTAGAAAGTACCCAATCTGAGCCAGAGAGAGAAAAATAAACTAAACAAAAATCAACAGAGCCTTAGGGACCTGTGAAGCTGTAACAAAAGATCTTACATTCATATCGTCAGAGTTCCAGAAAGTGAAAATAAAGAAGGTGGTGTTAAAAGGAAAATGTCACAAAAATGGCTAAAAACTCCCCAAATTTGGGAAAATAATTAAACATACAGATTGACAGATGAATAACTATCAAACAAAATAAACCTAAAGAAATCTGCATCAAGCCAGTTCATAGGCAAACTTCTAAAAATAAAGACAAAGAAAAAAATCTTAAAAACAGAGGAAGAGAATGACAACTTACCTATAGGAAAAAACGATTTGGATGACAGCAGACTTATCATCAGAAACCATGGATCTGGAAGGAAGTGGCATGGCATTTTCAGGTGCTGAAAGAATACAACTGTGAATTCTGTATCCAGTGAAAATATTCTAGAGGAATGAAGGGGGAAGTCCAAACATTCTCAGGTGAAGGGAAACGAAAAATATTTGTTACCAATTGTTGTTATTGTTGTTAGGTGCCATCAAGTCAGTTCCGACTCATAGTGACCCTATGCACAACAGAATGAAACACTGCCTGGTCCTGAGCCATCCTTATAATCGTTGTTATGCTTGAGCTCATTGTTGCAGCCACTGTGTCGATCCACCTTGTTGAGGGTCTTCCTCTTTTCCGCTGACCCTGTACTCTGCCAAGCATGATGTCCTTCTCCAGGGACTGATCCCTCCTGACAGCGTGTCCAAAGTATGTAAGATGCAGTCTCGCCATCCTTACTTCTTCTAAGACAAATTTGTTCATTCTTTTGGCAGTCCACGGTGTATTCAATATTGTTCGCCAACACCACAATTCAAAGGCATCATTTCTTCTTTGGTCTTCCTTATTCATTGTCCAGCTTTCACACCCAAAAAGAATGGCTAAAGAGAAGTTTTCTCAGTGAAGAAAAAAAAATGTATAGAAGAAGAAATCTTCTTCAGGAAGGAAGAGAGAACAGGAGATAGATTTAAAATATAACACACGAGGGACAAATCTTTGTACCTTGGATGGCTGCTCGCAAGTTTTTAAGACCCCAGACCCTATGCAACAAACTAAGAGATGCAACAAAAGTGCTAAAAATGACATTAGGCCAATGAACTGGAATGTCCCATAAGACCATGACTCTAAACCCCCAAAACCAATAAACCAAATTCCGTGAGGTGTTCTGTTGTACGTAATCAGTCTCAACAGCTACTATTTTTACTATTGTTGTAGTTATTATAAGTATATATATATATATCAAGCCTCAATTGGTGGTGCACTGGTTAAAGTGCTCAGCCACTAACCAAAAAGTCAGTGCTTTGAACACACCAGCTGCTCTGCAGGAGAAGGATGTGGCAGTCTGCTTCCATACAGATTTACAGCCTTGGAAACCTTGTGGGGCGGTTCTACTCTATCCTATTAAAAACGAAACACGAAAAACAAAAAAGCAAACCTCTTGCCATCAAGTCCATTCCGACTGTAACGACCCTATAGAAAGAGTAGAATGCCCCCATAGTGTTTTAAGGAGCTACTAGTGGATTTGAACTACCAACCTTTTGGTTAGCAGCCTAGTTCTTAACTGCTATGCAACCAGGGCTCCACTGTGTCCTATATAGGGTTGCTATAAGTCATAATCAACTAGACAGCAGTGGGTTTGGTTTTTTTGCATAAATATTTACCAATTTTTGTATACCAAACAAAAACCAAACCCAGCGCCATCGAGTCAATTCTGACTCATAGTGACCCTATAGGACAGAGTAGAACTGCCCCATAGAGTTTCCAAGGAGCGCCTGGTGGATTCAAACAGCCGACCCTTATGGTTAGCAGCTGTAGCACTTAACCACTACGTCACCAGGGTTTCCCAATTTTTGTATATACATAAGTTATATATATATTTATCAGTTTGACTTATTGTTTTTCTTGCTGGGTGCTGTCGAGTTGATTCTGACTCATAGTAACCCTATATAATGGAGTAGAGCTGCCCCATAAGTTTTCCTAGGATGAAATTTTTATGGGGGCAGATCACCAGGTCTTTTCTTTTGTGGAGCTGATGGCGGGTTTGAACTGCTGATCTTTCAGTCAACAACAGTTGAGCGCTTAACCATTCCACCACTAGGGCTCCTTAATTCAACTTGTTACGGGTATACAATTTAGTGACATCAATTACACCCATTGGCTGTGCATCCATTACCCTTAGTCAATATGATTTTTTCCATCCCACCATGAAGAGAAACTCAATGCTCTGTAAGCAACAGCTACTTCTTTCCTTCCCTTCTGCCCCTGGTAACCACTAATAAACTTTGGTCTCTATATATTTGCCTGTTCTTATTTTTTTTAATAAGATAAATCACATCATGAGCAATAACACAAACTTCCACAAATTTAAAATAATTGAAATATCTCAGAGTGTTCTTCTGACACAATGGAATCAAAATAGAATTAAAGAGGCTATGAGGAAAATCTCCAAATATCTGGAAACTAAAAAACAACACTTAAATAAAAAAATCTAGGCATCAAAGTGGAAGTCTCAAAGGAAATAAAAACAAAATATTGAACTGAATGAAGATAGAAATGCAGCATAGCAAAATTTGTGGGAGTCAGATAATGCAGCTTAGAGGGAACTTGGAAGCACTAAATCATACAGTAGAAAAGAGGAGAATTCTCAAATTACTAATCTAAGTTCTCACCTTAAAAGCCCCGTGGGGGGGGGGGTGGGGAACAAAATAAACCCAAAGAAAGCAGAAGGAAGAGAATAGTGAAAATAAGAACAAATATCAGTGAAATCAGACACAAGAAAACTATAGAGAAAATAAATGAAACAGAAAGCTGAATCTTTGAAACTATTAATAAAACTGAGAAATCTCTGTGAAGACAGAAAGAAATGAGGGAAGGCACACACATTAATGCCAGGAAATGCTACAGACCTTGCAGCTGTCGAAAGGGTAATGAGGGCAGGCTATGAACAACTCTACACATATGAATTTGAAATGCATCAATTTCTTGAAGAGCACAAACTACTACGATTCATTCAATATGAAGTACATAATTTGAATAGTAGTATAACTATTAAGGAAATTGAATTAACATTAAGAAATTCCTAGAAAATAAATCTCCAGGCCCAGACAGTTTCAAAGGAAAATTCTACCAAACTTTTAAAGAAGAATTAATATCAATTCTACAGTCTCTTCCAGAAAATAGAAGAGGAGGAAATACTTTATAATTTATTTTATGAAGCCAGTATTATCTTAAAACCAGAGAACAGTAGTTGAAAAAAAGAAAAGTACATACCAAAGTCCCACATGAATATAGATGTAAAAATCCTTAAAGATCTATTTAGCAATTAGAATAAGCATATATAAAAAGAATTTTATACCTTGACTGAGTATGGTTTAGTTAGAGATGCAAAGCTGGTAAAATAGTTGAAAATCAGTTAGTGTAACCTACCAAATTAAGTAGCTGTTGTTGTTAGGTACCCATCAGTGGGTTCTGACTCATAGTAACCTTATGTACAACAGAAGGAAACTGTCATGGATTGAATTGTGGCCCCCGAAATATGTGTTAATTTGGCTAATCCGTGATTTCCAGTATCGTGTGTTTGTCCACCATTTTGCCGTTTTGTCATCTGATGTGATTTTCCCATGTGTTATAAATCCTACCCCTATGATGTTAATGAGGTAGGATTATCGGCAGTAATGTTAATGAGGCAGGACTCAATTTACAAGATCAGATTGTTTTAAATCCATCTGTTTTGAGATATAAAAGAGAGAAGCCAGCAGAGAGACATAGGGACCTCATACCACCAAGGAACAAGAGCCAGCAGCCCTTTGGACCAGGGGCCCCTGCACTGAGAAGCTCCTCAACCTGGTAAGATTGATGACAAGGACCTTCCTCCAGAGCTGACAAAGAGAAAGATTTCCCCTGGAGCTGGCACCTTGTTTACTAGGACCTGGTGCAGTTAGATCTTGTTACTAGAGTATTTTATAAATTCCACTAAGGAAGTTTTGATTTTCATCCTACAACTTAAATACACTTACACTCCTACCAATCTACATATTTTCACTTCAAAGGATTATTATTTCTGGTTGTGTTTTCAAGCATGCATCTTTATTGCCTGGTACCATGGATCTTTACTTTTATAACTAGTATATTATCTGAAATGGAAACACTGCGATGAGGTGAATTAATAATAATAACTCTAATTGGGTAAGGCATCCTGTCACCTTAGCATCTCAGACATTTCCTAAAAGTTCAAAAGTAACAAAAAGGCCATTGAGAGTGGAAAAAATTCTGGCAACAAATTTAGTGTTTTAAGCTTTTTTAAATTTACTCACAGCAGAGACTTAGGTTAACTAAAGATTGTATCATGGCACGTTATCCTGTTTTCTAGCTCATGGGAAAGTAAACCAAAAAGTCAAATCTGTTGTCATCAAGTCAATCCCAACTAACAGTGACCTTGTACATTACAGAGTAGAACTGCTTTGTATGCTTTTCTTGGCTGTAATTTTTATGGAAGCAGATTGCCAGGCCTTTCTTCCTTGGCAGCACCACTGGTTGGTTCGAACTGCCAACTTTTAGGTTCTCACCCAGGGACAACATAGGAAAGTAGGAGCTGAAGATTGTAAATAATGGAAGGACCTATCAGATACCTGTCCTCTGTCAGCAGTGAACAGTGACCACCGAAAATCTACTAGCAGGGGAAGACAGAAGAAAAAACCACAAAAGCACAGATTGAAATCTCAGAACTCAGCACTGCAGCTGAGAAACTGGAGAATCAGGGTGAGTCCAGAAGTGGGGAAGAGGAGGAACGGGGTCAGCATAGAAACTGAGAGACCTAACACACTAACATAAGGCGCTCACACTCATTGCAGGTATTGTGGGACGGGACTGGGTAACACCCCAAGCAGAGAGCAGAAAGGGTGCTTATCTGAGGAAGCTCTAACTGGATTTTTTTTTAAGGTGGCACAAGTTGGCCGTGGGAGTTCGTGGGCTGTGCAAGTGGTAGGGGGCGAAGGAAGACCTTGACACTTTGTGAGAGTGCTGTTGGACCTCCCTGAGACCCAAAATGAATGAGCACTAGGACCTAAGAGAGCTGCAAGGGCAACAGGGCGAGGGGAAGAGTCCAGACTGACAGGCAAGCTGGAGGCAGCCCCTAGCAGGACACTGTGGGTAGTGTGCAAGTGCAGGGGTACTGGGGAGGGGAAGACAAAAAACCACTCCACATCACCACAGTAAAGTCGATCATCACCACAGAGGCATCTAGGGAAACCCCTCCAACCCTGCACATGCATACTGAATTTCAAAGACAAAGCATACAGATCTCTTGAATCAACTTCAGGGGTGAAAATACAAAACTGCTGCAACTCTCTCCCACAGAGTGACTTGATGTGGCTCCAGGCTTTCAGTTGGCAACCAGAAAATTGGACACTCTGCCACCAGGGCACCCAACCAGAAAATTCTCCCACAACAAACAAAATGAAAAATTTAAAGAAAAAGGTAGCAAAAAACACTAAAAGCACAAGAACACTCAAAAACAAAACATGAAGAAGAGGAACTCTTCAATGGTAGCGTGTTTTTGTTTTTGGTTTTTTTAATTTAAGAGCAATGCACCAAATGCGTGAAACCAATTCTCATCACTAGACCATCTTTGGAGCCCTGGTGGTGCAGTGGTTAAGCATTTGGCTGCTAACTGAAAGGTCAGCAGTTTTTGAATCACCAGCTACTCCTTGGAAACCCTATCAGTCAGTTCTGCTCTGTCCAATAGGGTTGCCATGAGTTGGAATCCACTCAATGGCAATGGGTTTGGTTTTGTTTTTAGATCAGCTTTGCAAGTATTGCTCAAGGGAGTAATCTAAGTGAAAAGGCAAGAATATTAGAAAGAATTACAAACTAAACTTGTTGAATGTAGGTTGTATATTGATGTTAATGGAGACACAACAACAGAAATGGGGGAGGGATGGGTTTATCAGAAATAGATTATGTTAAGGTTGTATGTTAACAGCTATTCATATGCAATTGTAAGTCATGTAATATAATGTAACATAGATGTAATGTAATGTAACTAAGAAATCACCAAGAAGAAACACTCATGAGAAAAGAAACAAGCTAATAAAAAGGCTCATCACAAGAAAACACCCAAATGCAAACAAAACCAGAAAAATAAGTGTAATAAACAAGATACAAAACACTCAGAAAACCATTCATTTTCAATAATAACCTTAAATGTAGATGGTTTAAATGCCCCACACAAAAGGCAGAGAGTGGCAAAACGGATTTTAAAAAAAAGATCCGTCCTTTTGCTGTCTACAAGAAACCCACCTTAGACACCAGGACACAAAGAGATAGAAAATAAACAGATGGAGAAAAATATTTCATGCCACCAGTAAACAAAAAAGAGCAGAGGTGGCCATATTGATATCAGATAAAATAGACTTTAAATAAAAATCTGTTACAAGAGATAAAGAAGGATATTACGTAATAATAAAAGGGTCAATTCAACAAGAAGACATAACAATTATAAATACATTTGTACCTAACAACAATAGAAGCCCTGGTGGCATAGCGGTTAAGAGTTCAGCTGCTAACCAAAAGGTCAGCAATTCAAATCCACCAGCCACTCCTTGGAAACCCTATGGGCCAGTTCTACTCTGTCCTGTAGGGTTGCTATGAGTCAGAATCAACTCAATGGCACCTTTTTTCCCCTTTTTAACAGCAATTCAGCAAAATGCATGAAACCAATTCTGACTAATATGAAAGGAGAAATAGACAGCTCCACAACAATAGTAGGAGACTTCAACACACCACTTCCAATTATAAACAGAAGATCTAAAAAGAAAACCACTAAGGATACTGAGAATTTAAATAAAACCGTAAACCAGTTGGACCTAACACACATATGTAGAACACTCGTCCCAGCATCAGAATAGTACACATTCCTCTCCAAAGCACGTGAATCATTTTCCAGAAAAGATCATATGCTAGATCACAAAATAATTCTCAACAAATTTAAAAAGATTAAAATCATACAGAGTATCTTCTCAGACCATAACTGTATGAAGATGGACATCAACATCAGATTAAATAAGGAAAAATAATAATAATTACATGTAAACCAAATAATACACTACTTAAAAATTATTGGGCCATACAAGAAATCAAAAGTGAAACTAAAAATTCCCAGAATTAAATGGAAATGAAAACACAATATATAAAAACCTTTAGGACACAGCAAAAGCAGTACTCAGAGGGAAATTTATAGCAGTAAATGCCTACATTAAAAAAGAAAAAAGATCCGAAATCATTAACTTTAACAGACAACTTGAATGAATAGAAAAGGAAGATGAAAGAAGCCAAAAGCAACCAATAAATAAATAAATAAGATAAAAATCAGGGCAAAAATAAATTAATTAGAAAAACGATTGAAAGAATTAACAAAACTTGAAGTTGGTTCTTTGAAAGGATGAACAAAATAGACTAACCACTGGCTGGATGACAAAAGAAAGAATCCAGAAGAGGCAAATGACCAAATTAAGAAATGAAATTGGCAACATTACAAGTGATCCACCAGAGATAAAGATCATAACAGATTACTACAAAAATTGTACTCCAACAGATTTGAAAGCCTAGAGGAAATGGAAAAATTTCTAGAAACACAGTACCTACCCAAATTAATGCAAACAGAGGTGGAAAATTTAAACAGACCCATCACAAAAGAGATTGAAGGTATCATTAAAAGAAAAAAACGACTACAAAACAAAAACCCAGGATCAGATGACTACACTCGATAATTTTACCAAACATTCAGAGAAGAGTTGACATCCATCCTACACAGTCTCTTCAAAAACACAGAAGAAGAAACACTACTGAACTCCTTCTATGAAGTCAGCATAACCCTGATACCGAAACCAAGCAAAGGCATCACAAAAAAAGAAGAAAACTACAGACCAATATCCCTTATGAACATACATGCAAAAATTTTCAAGAAAATTCTAGCCAACGGACTACAACAACATATCAAAAAAATCATACACTGTGATTGAATGGGATTCATACGAGGATTAGAGGGTGGTTCAACATCAGAAAATCAATCAATGTAATCTACCACATAAATAAAACAAAGGAAAAGAAGGATATGATCATATCAATCAATGCAGAAAGGGCATTTGATAAAATTAACTCTCTTTCCTGATAAAAACTGTTGGCAAAATAGTAATAGAAGGGAAAATCCTCAACATAATTAAGCATGTATGTGAAAAACCAACAGCCAGCATCACACTCAACAGAGAAAGGTTGAGAACATTTCCTCTAAGAACGGGAATGAAACAAAGTTTCCCATTATCACCACTCTTATTCAACATTGTACTGGAAGCCCTAGCCAGAGCAATAAGACAAGAAAGAGAAATAAAAGGTATCCAAATTGGAAAAGAAGTAAAATCACCATTTTTTGCAGATGGCATGATCCTATATATAGAAAATCCTAAAGATTCTACAAGAAAACTGCTAGAAGTAACAGAAGAATTTAGCGACATTGCAGGGTATAAGATGAACACACAAAAATCAGTTGGGTTTCTTTACACTAACAAAGACTATTCTGAGAAATAAATCAAGAAAACAATAGCATTTACAATAACCCTAAAATCAATAAAATACCTAGGGATTAGCTTAACCTGGGGCATAAAAGACTTATACAATGAGAATTAAAACAAACACTGCTACAAGAGACTAAAATGGACTTACAAAAATGGAAAGACAACTGTGTTCATGGATAGGAGGCTTAATATAGTGAGAATGGCAATACTACCTAAAGCAATCTGCAGATTCAATGCAATCCCAATACAAATCCCAATGACATTCTTTACTGAAACGGAAAGCCTAATGACCAACTTCATATGGAAAGGAAAGAAATCCCAAATAGCCAAAACAATATTGAAGAAAAAGAACAAAGCAGGGGGCCTCACACTCCCTGAATTAAAAAAGTACTGTACAGCCACTGTAATCAAAACAGCCCTGTACTGGTCCAACAATAGACATGTAGACCAGTGGAACAGAATTGAGAACTCAGAACTAAACCCAAACACCTACAAACAACTGATTATTGACAAGAGGTCAAAGTCCATCCAGTCGGGCAGAGGCTGTCTCTTTAGTAAGTGGTCCTGGCAAAACTGGATATCCACATGCAGGAAATTGAAACAGGACCCCTACCTCATATCAAACACAAAAACTAACTCTGAATGGATCAAAGACCTAAATGGTAAACCTAAAACCATAAAATTCCTGGAAGAAAACTATGGGACCTAATCTCCTGTAAAAATAGGATAATAAGCATTACAAAAAATGCACAAACAGGAGACAAAATAAATAAATGAGATCTCATAAAAATTATAAACTTCAACTCATCAAAAGACATTATCAAAAGTGTAGAAAGAAAACCTACAGATTTGGAAAAAATCTTTGGAAAAGACCTCAGATAAGGGTTTAATCTCCAAAACTTATACAGCACTTAAACAACTCAACAAAAAGACAATCAATCCAATTACAAATGTGTGCCTTAGTCATGTAGTGCTGCTATAACAGAAATACCACAATTGGATAGCTTTAACAAACAGGTATTTATTCTTTCACAGTCTAGGAGGCTAGAAGTCTAAGTTCAGGGTGTCAGTTCCAGGGGAAGGCTTTCTGTCTATGTTAGCTCTGGAGGAAGGTCATTGTCATCGATCTTCCCCAGTCGAGGAGCTTCTCAGTGCAGGGATCCCTGGTCCAAAGGATTCACTATTCTCCTGGCTCTTGTTTCTTGGTAGTATGAGGTCCCTGAGTCTCTCTGCTTACTTCTCTCTTTTACATCTCAAGAGATTGACTTAAAACACAACCTAATCTTGTAAATTGAGTCCTGCCTCATTAACATAACTGCTGCTAATCCCATCTCATTAACATCATAGAGGCAGGATTTACAACACAGAGGAAAATCACATCAGATGACAAAATGGTAGACAATCACACAATACTGGGTATCGTGGCCTACACAAGTTGACACACATTTTGAGGGGACACAATTCAATCCATGACAATGGGCAAGTGACATGAACAGAACCTTCACCAAAGAAGGCATTCAAGCAGCCGACAAACACATGAAAAGATGCTCATGATCATTAGCCATTAAAAAAAAGAGAGAGATGCAAATCAAAGCTGCAATGAGAAATCATCTCACTCCTACTAAAATGGCACTGATTAAAAAAAAATAGAAAACAACAAATGTTGGCGAGGTTGTGGGGAAATTGGAACCCTTATTCATTGCTGGTGGGATTGCAAAATGATAAAACCACTTTAGAAAATGGTTTGGCACGTCCCCAAAAAACTAGAAATAGTCCTAGTTTACAATTCAGCGATCTGACTCCTAGGAATGTAACCTAGAGACATAAAACTACTGACATGATCAGATACATGCACCCCTATGTTCATTGCAGCTTTATTCACAATAGCAAAACAATGGATAAGTAAATTGTGATATACTATGTAGCCATAAAGAGCAATGATGAGTCTGCAAAATATACTGTAACATTGATGGACCTGGAGGGCATAAATGCTAAGTGAAATAAATCAAGCATAGAAGGACAAATATTGTATGATCCCTCTTTCATAAGATGGCAAGAACAGATAAATATGGGGAGACCAGTGTTCATTGGTGGTTACCAGGGAGAAGAAGTATGAAGGACTAAGTAAGCTTTAGAACTTACAGACTTGTTCCTTTTGGTGATGGGAAATGTGGCTCCAAGTGTGGATGTAATGAGCACAGCACAACCATAGTAAAGATGAATGTTTGAGCACAAATAGAAGAGTATAGACAAAATTAAAGAGAATACTGACAAATCATGATAAATATAACTAATATTAATGAACAATTTCTATGGAAATCTATAAAAAATTCATTTGGGATGTATAATTTTGCAACGACAGTAATAACTAAAATATGTGGTTACATATACATGTATGCATAAATATGTACAGAAAGGCATATGTGAATAACTGTAGACATATGCATATCATATTTATGTGTGCTGCATATGTTTTCAAGTATAAAATAAAGCACATAGGGGATACAACCAAACACTTGATGGGATTAGTCTACTGGGTTTGAGGGCTTAGGACCATAGTCTCATGGGACAACTCAGTCACTTGGCATAATATAGTCCACAAAGACAATTTTCTACATCCTAGCTTGGTGAGTAGTGTCTGAAGTCTTAAAATCTTGTAAGCGGCCATCTAAAATACAATTATTGATCTGTACTCATCTGGAGCAAAAAAGAAAGAAGGAAACCAAAGAATCAAAGAAGAAACTAGTCTACAGAAGCATTAGTCTACAAGAAAAATGGCATCATCTACCTTGAGACCAGAAGAACTAGATGGTGCCTGGCTACCATTACTGACTATTCTGACCAGGGACTCAATAGATGGTCCCAGGTTGAATGGGAGAAATATGTAGAACAAAACTCAAATTCTTAAAAAAAGGCCAGACTTACTGGACGAGCAGAGACTAGATAAAGCCCCAAGAGTACCACCCTGAGATACTCTTTAAACTTGGAACATCAAACGACTTCCAGAGATCACCTTTCAGCCAAATGACGGATTGGCCCATAAAATAAATAGTACCACCCATGAGAACTGTTTGTTTCAAAATAATTGTCTCGATGAAACCAATTGGTACATGTTTACCCTAGACCAAAAATGAGAAGGCAAGGAGGTCGGGGAAACTAGAATTAATGGAAACAGAACAACCAAAATGGAAATAGTGGGAATGCTGATATATTGTAAAGAATATAAACAATGTCGCTGAGCAATATGTACAGAAATTGTTAAATGAGAATCTAATTTCCTGTGTAAACTTTTGCCAAAAACACAAAAATATGTATTTATATATATGTGTATATATAAATAAATATATATATATGTTGATGCCCTCCCCCAAAGGCAAAAATAATGAAAACTAAAAAAAAAAAAAAGAGGCACTTGACTTACATTGGAACTGATTTAAGACAAAATAGTTGGAACCTAACCTTGTCATATGTCAGGAATGACCTGTATTTTACCCCATATAAAATAGCTTCCAAAGCTCTCACCGTACTATGAGACAATATGTTGTTGCTGTTGTTAGTTGCCATCAAGTTGGTTCCTCCTTATGCTGACCCCACATACAACTGAACAAAATATTGCCTAGTCCTGTGCGAACTTCATGATCCTTGGTATGTTCAAGTTCATTGTTGCAGCCGTTGTGTATTTTAAGTGCCTTCCAACCTAGGGGGCTCATGTTCCAGCACTATATTGGACAATATTCTGTTATGATCCGTAGCGTTTCCATTAGCTAATTTTTGCAAGTCTTACTAGTCTGTCTTAGTCTGGAAGCTCTGATGAAATCTGCCAGCCATGGGTGATCCTGCTAATATTTGAAATACCAGTGGCATAGCTTTCTGCAACATAACAACACTCAAGCCACTACAATATGACAAACTGATAAACAGGTGGTGGGTGAGACAATATAATAATAGATAGATAATGGCCATAGAAATATGGGATATATTTTAGAAAGATTCCAATAAAAATGAATGTAATTTTAAAACAAGCAAATGTGAATGCCTAAAGATGGATGCATCGATTATCTGGAAATTCACTTAGGATTAAGACTCCCAGTGGTACTAGAGAGATGACTTCTTGCTCTAAGTGTTTGAATGCATAACACAGGATAAAAACAAGAATGTGGCATTGGCTTATCAGCACGTAATGTGATCTATCTTGGTCATGAGCCAGTAGGAGCAGGGTTGTTATCATTTTCCAGTAGTTTAAACAACATTACACTGTTCCTATGAATAGATAGCTATTATTTTAATGTCATTCTGATTGTAGCATTTGTCATAATAACTATGTAGCCCAAGAATATTGTCAACAAAAGTGCTGATCAAATGATCACTGTAACTGCTGTATTTAAGGATTTTTTCAGTTGTTTCGCAGCTTAAGAAAAGTGTGGCTGGCGACGTCTGTCTCTGCCAGTGTAAAGTAAGTTTTGCATTCACTGAAGGACAGTAAATAATGTGACTTCTGCAATTGCATTCTGGTGCATTTCATATGAAAAGAGGGACTGCACACTTTGTGCTTTAGCTTTGGCTGCAGGCAGTCGTGCTTTGTTTACAGCTCACATATTTATGCAGCTGCTTCACGGTCTCCTGTTTCCTCTGTACCTGATGGAAATAGTGTCCTTTGATTGAAATATGGTGCCCACTCTTCTTTCCAGCATTTCATAAGTGTGCTTCAGAACAGCAACTGCATGTATTGCTTTTGCTCATGTTATTTAGTTGTTTATCATTAACCCAGATTTTGTGAATAGCACATTGAATTCATACTTTTCTGTAATAATCGACCTTCTATTCCTGTCTATGAAAACATGCTTTAGACTGTAAATTCTTTTGATTGTTTGTTATTTTTAAAATAGTTTTTACCTGTAATTACAGGACAATGTATTTCTGTCATCTCACATGGTGGGATATTCCCAAGAATTTTCCATGATCCTCTTCAGTAATTTCCCTTCAGTTTTAGAGACATGTTAGCATGTCTGTATCCTCTCATTGATGTTGTTAGTTGCTGTTGAGTCAATTCTGACTCATCGTGACCCCACGTGTGTAGTAATATTCCTTCGGAAATACAAACAAGCACTGTTTCAAAATTGTAAATATTAGTGTGAATTTTAGACCTCAGAGAAATAAAAATTGATACTATATTCTTTAGTAAATTAGGCTTTAAGAAAAATATTATGTCAATTAGCAATAAAGAAATAATTTAAAAGCTGTATATTAAGCCAGTAGTTTATTGAAGAAACTAGTGAAAGGAAAAATGTTACATCTGTGAAAATATGTCTAAGGTTCTGTTTATATGCAATCACAAAATGGGCTGTTTTAGAATCCACATTTTTTTCCTGAGCAAAATTTAGTCATTCTCTGGACAATCAGTTGGACAAGTATAATATACCCAAGTCAGCGTTTACGATGAAATAAATGAACCACCTTCAGGCTTGCCTGTTAGGTAAAGAATGCCATAGACCAAGATAAAATCCTCCTGGGGAGTCTGACCAGTGACTGGAGCTAGAGTTTATCTAAATATTTCAGTACACATCACAAATATTCAATAGATTTTCTTTGAATCCCCATAAGCCATACCTTAAGAAAGTTCTATATACAATCAGAAAGTAAACTCTGGGAAGTTTGTGAAAACCTGGAGGAAATAAGGGGGAAAAATGGAAATCAAAGAGCAGATCTAAAGGATGTAATATATATCATCTCTCCTTGTTTTGTTTTTATAGAAATTCATGTCAGCTTCAACTAGGAGACGTTGCACAGGCCCAAAGTCTTGCTTGACATTTGGCTTCAGAGCCAGTAAATACAGCTGTCTTCCAACTTCTTTTAGTTCTTCTAACCTTAAATGTCCCAGCCACCTCACTACTAAAAAAAAAAAAAAAAAAGAACAACCATAAGGACAAAGGAACGTGTCATAAAGATACCTTGAACCCCTCACTTACTCTCCATATCCACTGCACTTCCACTCTCAGTCAGAAGTCTTTATTTAATGGTACTTCCAAACAGCTATCTACAATGCAAATTAATACCTGCAAAGTTTACTCTGAGGTACGTAAAATCTTGGAGGGTCTTTGTATTTTATAAAAAAAGTACAAATTTTTGTAAAATAGTCACTTTCAGTTTTTATGTTATTTTATGCCCTTCCTTTTTAAGTGAAATTTCAATCAGAACTTCATTATACAAGACAGACATGGCAGCCTAAGTAGTGTCAGCTTTGCACACTTACAGGCACTTCTGGGCTCCCTGGAGCTATTTGGAAACCACCTGGTAGTGCAAAGAAGGTGGTATTGTGCGATGGGAACATGGTTTGAATCCCAGCTCTCCCGTTTTCCAACTATGTGATACCAGATGGTTAACTTCTGTCTTGTTTTCCTCATCTGTGATATGGAGTTGTTATGAAGATTAAGGAGTTTCTGGGTAGTGCAAATGGTTAACATACTCACCACTAACCAAAAGGTTGTAGGTTCACAGAGGCATCTTGGAAGAAAAGCCTGGCAAACTACTTTTGAAAAACCAGCCATTGAAAACCGTATGGAGCACAGCTCTACTCTGACATATTTGGGGTTGCCATGGGTTGGAATCAACTCAATGGCAACTGGTATGTAAAGATTAAATGAGTTAACATTCTTAAAGCACTAGAGGAACACTTGGCATCTTGCACGTGATAAGCCATGTGTGATTATTTTAAAAAAAAGTCTTCCTTAAATCATCCATTTTATTGCTCTTTGAAATGAGCACTAGAAGAAAACATTTAATTGCCTAGAATACTGTAATTCCTAACCAGATTGTTACTTCTAAATATGCTATTCATTGGTTGGCATTATCCTGGGAATATCTCCACCTCAGTGATTGCAGACCCGACCTTGTAGGTTTTGCTTTAAAATGTATCCGTTCTTTCCCAAGATCTAACATGTCACATTACATTCATTTCTGAAGATTAATGAGAATTTCAAAATAACTATAAAAATAAGTATTTCTAAATTAGGAACAGTTTCTTAATCTGCTTTTCTTTGAGTTTGTCTGCATATTATTCAATTAACCCCTAGACTAATACAGATCCATAGTCTGACTAGAAGATCCCAAGGCAGTGTCAGTGGCCTCCAGGAGTCATTATCCAGTTCTCACTTAGGGCAAAACACAGTCCATCCAAGCAACAGTCCTTTACCAATAAAGCTTCATTTTCTATTTTACATACAGAGTTTGAATACTCAAACAATCAAAAAAGCCATTGTCATAGAGTCAGTTAGGACTCATGACAACCCCATGTATTACAGAGTAGAACTGCCCCACAGGGTTTTCTTAGCTGTAATCTTAAGGAAGCAGATCGGCAGGACTTTCCCCGAAAGCACCACTGGTTGGGTTTGAACAACCAACTTTTAGGTTAGTAGTCCAGCATAAACTGTTTGTGCCACCCAGGGACCTGGAGTTTGAATAAACAATCCTAAATCAGTCAGGACTAAAATTGAGGAAGTGACCATCATATTAGTTTTCATTAATTTTTTTTTTTTTGGTGATTAGTTTCAAAATAATTATTGACACCTAGAACTAAAACAGCCAGGTATGGCCCAGAGGTGAAGGGCAATGGTGCCTACCATACTGAAAGGTCTGCTTGTCATTATTAATTTACCTGCTGTACTATGGCAGTTTCACTTATTTCTGGGTGACAGCATAGGCTATTTGGGACCTATCTCTGGCCTAAGACGTAGATTTTAATTTTGACAATAATTCAGCCAACGGGTGGGGTATAATATTTCTGACATACGAGAGGGAAATGGGGAACTAAATTACATTTATTTCTGGATAAAATTACAAGAATTTACATTACATTGGAGAAAATGACTGCCAAACTGAGAAAGCACACTGTGCAGCAGAGAGCAAAAAGCATATTTGGTTCCCGAGTGTTTATTATCCACAGAGCTCCGATGGAACATAGCGCTCTCTCCAGAGCCACCTCCATGATTAGGGCTTTACGGGATGGTGGCACAGTAAAATAAAAAGCTGATTGGGAAAATTGCTAGTTGGTAAAACTCACGTTTTACGGTTTCCTGCAGATGCTGAGCTTACATAACACTGCCTTCACCTGTGACTACATCTGCACATGTGGCATTAGAAAAGGGCATTTAAGTTTTGTGCCACCACAAAAAAAATGGCTGAAAGAGTAAGAAGGTTAAACTGCAAATATAATACCAAAGGTTATCCAAAACAGCTTGCTTTCAGTTCCTTGGCTCAAGGCAAACATTTCTTTCTACTTAGAAGGATATTCCATGTTGGAAATGCACAAACAAGAAATAAACAAAATACCATAGAAAAACACTAGTTCTTTGTTATTTTTACAGAAAATTCTTATTTTTCTGATTACAAAAGTAGTAATCTTTTTTTATATAAAACACTACAAAAGAAATAAGAAAAACTGCAACCATTAGTCTACTGCTACCAATATTGAAGCAGTTTCCCTTTCCCTGTTCACGCGTGTGTAACTGCATTCTGACCCTTGGTGGTGCAGTTTGCGTTCAACTACTAACCCTAAAGTTTGGCAGTTTGAACCCAACCAGTGGTGCCCAGAAGAAAGGCCTGGCAAATTGCTTCCTTAAAGATCACAACCTAGAAAAACCTATGGGGCACTTCTACCCTGTAACACGTGGGATCACCATGAGTCAGAATCATCTTGACAGCATAGGTATGGCTTGTTTGTTGTACACGCATGCATGTGTGTGTGAGTGTGTGTGTGTTGGGAGATATGAGAATTAATATTTTTATATGCTTTTATTTTACTTATACCATAAAACTTTCCTAAACCTAGCTATCTGTCTACCATGACTAATTTATTGAACCTTTTTCGTATTACAGGCATTTATTTTGAAAATCATAAAAAGATTAATATGCATATTCATCTGTAACTATCTTGTGCATAATTAATTTCTCTAAGACAGATTCCTAAAAGTGTTAAGGCACTCCCATAGTGTATGAACCTTTAAAAGACACTCAACGCTTGATACCACTTTCCAAATATGTTGTATCAGCTTATACTAGCACCAACAATGTGTGCCACAAGATTCACCGTAGATAAGTCAACTGTTATGATTAAATATATAGGTATTTATACTTATGGAAAGTACATACTTGTTGATTTGAATGAATAAAAAACATCATCTTATTTTAATTGGCACTTGATTTGTCTTCTGACCTATATCTCCCAGGCTTAGGTGACATGAAGAGCCAAACAATCACAGACAGGCTTTTAAAGAGTCCAAGGAGTCTTTCTCGGTACTCGTAAAACTTCAGGAACCACCACCGGCCATGACAGAAGGTTCCGGAAACATAGGTGGTTCTTTCACACTGTGCCAATGCTGCATGGCTTTAGGGGTAACAGAGCCCAACTGAAAATCCCTCAGTTCACAAAAGAATTACGTTCTGACAACTTGTAGAGTAATTGCTTGCTTGTTATTCAAGTTACATTTCAAGTATCCCAAAGTAGTGCTCAAAGTAAATGAACATAGAAATGGATTATTTAAAAAAATCAGGAAATCCAAGAACTAACCTTAATGTTATATATAGATCATCTATTGTAAGCCTCACAAACATACTTTAACCTATCCTTTGCAGTTGACAGTTTTATTAGTCTCATTTTATGATGAGTAAACTGAGGCTTACAATAAGGAATGATGAAATAATAAGAAAATTTACCATCACACATACCATTTCATTCTGACAATATTGACACAAATCAAAAAAAGAAAAAATGTTAGTTGAGGTTGTGGGGAGACTCTTATACACTGCAGACACTTATACACTGCAAATGGGAATGTAAAATGGTACAACCACTATGGAAAACGGTATGGCACTTCCTTAAAAAGCTAGAAATAGAAATAACATATGATCCAGCAATACCACTCCTAGATATATACTCTAAAGAAATAAGAGCTGTGACATAAATAGACATATGCACGTCCATGTTCATTGCAGCATTATTCACAATGGCAAAAAGATGGAACAACCTAAGTGCCTATCAACGGATGAATGGATAAACAAACTGTGGTACATACACAATGGAATGCTATGCAAAGATAAAGAATAACAGTGAGCCCACAAAACATCTCACAAGATGGATTAATTTGGAGGACCTTATACTGAGTGAAATAAGTCAATCACAAAAGGACAAATATTGTATGAGACCACTATTATAATAAAAAAAAATACAAGAAAAGCTTTATACACGGGGAAAAAAATGATGGTTACTGGGGATAGGAGGGGAGAGAGGAAAAATTACTCAATAGATAGAAGACCTGTGTTAATACTGGTGAAGGTAAAGGCAAAACACAATATGGGGGAAGTTAGCACAACATGACCAAGGTAAAAGGAAGACACTGACAGGAATGCAAGAATAAAGGACAACTAGGGTGATTACTGTAACACAGACAACCCTGCAACAATAGTATGAACAAACAATAATTTACATTTGGATACATAGATAGATGTTAAAGAGGTGTGGGGCAGTGTAAGGGAACACACCTACATACAGATATAGGTTTCGTGGTGGATATTTCTACATACATAACTGTAGGTGCTGCTTACATATTAATGTAGACAGTAGAGCACACAAGGCCACCATCATGGAAACTTCATAGACATAAACAAATACCTCACAGACGAAGGTTCTAGGGTCAAACAAAAGGACACAGTCTAGTGGGCATCTATGTCAATTGGCACAACATAGTTCATAAAGACAATGTTCTGCATCCTACTTTGGTGAGTAGCATCTGGGGTCTTAAAAGATTGCAAGCGGCCATCTAAAATACAACTATTGGTTTTTTCCTGCCCACAGCAAAGGAGAGTGAAGAGAACCAAAGACTCAGGGGAGTAATTAGTCCGAAGGACTAATGGACCACATGAAACAGCCTACACGACCTTGAGACCAGAAGAACTAGATAGTGCCTGGCTACCACTACCAGCAGCTCTGACTAGGATCACAACTGACGGTCCTGAACAGAGTGGGAGAAAAATGTAGAACAAAAAATCAAATTCACAAAAAAGACCAGACTTACTGGTCTGACAGAGACAGGAGGAGCCCCCAGGACTATGGCCCTAAGACACCCCTTCTGACATGGAACTGAAAACATTCCTAGAGACCACATTCCTAGAGAGCCAAACCATAGGCCAAACCCAAAACCAAACCCATTGCTATCAAGTTGATTCCTACTCATAGCGACCCTACAGTACAGAGTAGAACTGCTCCATAGAGTTTCCAAGGAGTGGCTGGTATATTTCAACTGCCTACATTTTGGTTAACAGCCATAGCACAGTGTAACTCTTAACCACTGTGCCACCAGGGCTCCAAACCATGGACAGTTCCATAAAATAAACAGTAACACCTGAGAGGAATATGGTAAACCCAGGGTGGAAAGGGGGAGAGTGCTGACACATTGTGGGGAATGCCTCCACTGTCATGGAACACTTTATGTACAAACTATCGAACGGGAAACTAATTTGCTTTGTAAGCTTTTGCTTAAAATATAATAAAAAACTTAGGCGGCAGGGCCAAGGTGGTTGACTAGTTAGAACCTACCACAGATCCCTCTTGCATCAAAGACTCAGAAAAACTAGTGAATCGATCACATACATGACAATCTACGAACTGTGACCATCAAACACAGATTGAAAGAGTTGACCTGAGTGACAGGGGAGCAAAAAGCCAAGCCCGGAAGCAGCGACCTCTTCTGGAATCGGTGTTCCCTGCCACAGCCTTGGGCCTCTCAGTTCCCTGGTGCTGAGTGTTGGGGCTGATTGTGGCTTACTGAGAAGGGGGAAACACTGGACACAGCCCTAACCCCTAATCCCCTGGAGTAAGATCAGTAGAGACTCAGCCAGCACAACCAGGCTGCACACTGACACGGCTGACAAGAGAACAAGCAACCACGGGGAAGCAGCAACTGTTTTTGGAGCCTGGAGCCAGTGTCCCAGTCAGAAAACCTTGGCGCTGGGCTTTGCACCAAGTGCAGAGGAGCTGAGCATGGCTTCATGAGACAGAGCAAGCACTGGAAGCAGCCCTAGTCCACTGAAGTGACCTCAGGGGAAGCCCAGCCAGTGCATGCAGGCAGCACAATGACACACCTGACAGGAGGAGAAGTCACTGGGAGGCAGTGACTGGTTTTGGAGCCTGGAGTGTGGAGTCCCAGCTGGGAAACCTTGGTGCTGGGCTTTGGACTAGGAGTGGGGGAGCTGACCACAGCTTCTGAGACAGCACAAGCACGGGAAGTGGGCCTGACCCTCGGGGGCAATCTCGACCCAGCCAGGGCACACAGGCTACACACCCCTCAGGAATCTAAGATAAAACAGTCATCTCCAAGCAAGATAAGTAACTTTGTCTATATTGCTGGGTGCTACTCTCTCCTATCTATCTGATCCCTCCCCTCCCTGTCCCAGGTGGCTTCATTAACATTGGAATTTCCTGGGCCAGGGACTGAAATGCTCTGTGGTTTTTTTTTTCCTAACCCATTCTTCTGGCCTGAGAGAAGCAGCTACTAACAACTCAGGGATAAAAAATCCCTCCTTGACTTCCCTACACTGGAATAAAAATACAGAACCAGCTCCAGCAAAGCATATGAGATCCACAGTCTTTGGCTTCCATCCCTACATGGAACAAGGTGGCTATTATAATGCAAAGGCAATTGTGATAGAGATCTGACTGTAATTGTTTTAGGGATCACTGGAAAGACAAGTTCTCTAGGTCTGATATCTCTACCTATTAAACAGAGCCCTCACTGATCCACAACAGGGAACTGAGTGCTAAAGCTCTACCCAAACCACCTAGCCACCTGCCAAAGGGGTCTGAGGATACTGACGCCTACCAATCTTTAGAGGTACAAGCATTGGGTGCCTAAGGTACAGCTGCAGAGCCCACCCACCAAAGTTACTTAGGAATAGAGACACACCTACCTCACTGGCACGTGGGGGGAAGGCTGTCAGCATCCTGCCCCCCCTGGAGTGTGACCCCCTGCTATTACTAGAATCTGGTGCACACAACTATTACCACTACTCCTTTAAGTTAATAGGTGACAGTCTACATGACAAACTCAGTGACCCAAAATCAGAACACCTAAGCTGATTCTATTCAAGAATAGTGAATAGACTCTTAGGCTTATATATCTGGTAACAGCCCAAACCACCTGATAATAGGACATAAGTGATTCAAAGGCTACAATAATCAAGACAGTGCAATCTAGTAGCCCATCTGGGTATACTGAAACAAACAAACAAACAAACAAAAACAACAAAGTAAGGCTCAGTGAGCAAATATAAAATAAATCATTACAATATCTTATAGATGGCTCGGAGACAGCAGTCGATATCAAACCACATAAAGAAGCAGACCATGATTGCTTCCACAACTCCCCAAATTAAAGACTCAAAATCTTTCCCAAATGAAGACACAATCCTGGAATTGCCAGATGCAGAATATAAAAAACTAATTTACAGAATGCTTCAAGATATCAGGGATGACCTCAGAAATGAAATAAGGCAATCTACAGAAAAAGCCAAGGAACACACTGATAAAGCACTTGAAGAAATCAAAAAGATTATTCAAGAACATAGTGGAAAAATTAATAAGCTACAGGAATCCATAGAGAGACAGCATGCAGAAATCCAAAAGATTAACAGTAAAATTACAGAATTAGACAACTCAGTAGGAAGTCAGAGGAGCTGAATCAAGCAATTGGAATGCAGAGTGGGGGAGATGGAGGATAAGGCAATTGACATCAATATAAAAAAAATTTTTTTAAGAAAAATCAGATAGAAGAATTAAAAAAAATGAAGAAACCCTAAGAATCACGTGGGACTCTATCAAGAAGAATAACTTGCGTGTGATTGGAGTTCCAGAACAGGGAGGGATAACAGAAACTACAGAGAAAAGAGTTGAAGATCTGTTGGCAGAAAACTTCCCTGACGTCATGAAAGATGAAAGGATATCTATCCAAGATGCTCATCGAACCCCACATAAGATAGGTCCGAAAAGAAAATCACCCAGGCATATTATCATCAAACTTCCCAAAACCAAAGATAAAGAGAAAATTTAAAAGCAGCCGGGGATAAAAGAAAAGTCACCTACAAAGGAGAAACAATAAGTTCAGACTACTCAGCAGAAACCACGCAGGCAAGAAGGCAATGGGATGACATATATAGAGCACTGAAGGAGAAAAACTGCCAGCCAAGGATCATACATCCAGCAAAACTCTCTCTCCAATATGAAGGTGAAATTGAAACATTTACAGATAAACACAAGCTTAGAGAATTTGCAAAAACCAAACCAAAGCTAAAAGAATTACTAAAAGAAATTGTTTGGTCAGAAAATCAATAATATCAGATACCAACACAACACAAGGTCACAGAAGAGAACATCCTGATATCAACTCAAATAGGGAGATCACAAAAAAAAGAAAAAAATGCTCAAAACAGGGAATCATTGAAGTCATTGTATGAAAGATCACGTAATCAAAAAGAGGGACTAAATACAGAAGGCGTAGGTCTTCCATATGGAGATAAAAACAAGGCAATAGAGGATGATACGATTTAGGTTTTTACTTAGAAAAATAGGGGTAAATATTAAGGTAACCACAAAGAGGTCTAACAATTCCATAATGCAAAATAAAACCAAGAAAAACATAATGACTCAACAAACCTAAATTCAACTACTATGAAAATGAGGAACACACAATTTACAAAGATAAAGTCTCAGCACAAAAAAGTAAGTGGAAAAATGAAATTGTTAACAACACACACAAAGAGCATCAAAATGACACCACTAAACTCATTAAAAAAAAAAAAAAAACTCATACTTATCTATAATTACACTGAATGTTAACGGACTAAACGCACCAATAAAGAGACAGAGAGTCTCAGATTGGATAAAGAAACACGATCCGTCTATATGCTGCCTACAAGAGGCACACCTTAGACTTAGAGACACAAACAAACTAAAACTCAAAGAATGGAAAAAAAATATACCAAGCAAACAACAATCAAAAAAGAGCAGGAGTAGCAATATTAATTTCTGACAAAATAGACTTTACAGTTAAATCCACCATAAAGGATAAAGAAGGACACTACATAGTGATAAAAGGGACAGCTTACCAGGAAGATATAACCATATTAAACATTTATGCACCCAATGTCAGGGCTACAAGATACATAAAACAAACTTTAACAGAATTGAAAAGTGAGATAGACACCTCCACAATAATAGTAGGAGACTTCAACACACCACTTTTGGAGAAGGATAGGACTTCCAGTAAGAAGCTCAATAGAGACACGGAAGACCTAATTGCTACAATGAACCAACTTGACCTCACAGACTTATACAGAACACTCCACCCAACAGCTGCAAAGTATACTTTTTTTTCTAGTGCACATGGAACAGTCACTAGAATAGATCACATATTAGGTCATAAAACAAACCTTTGCAGAATCCAAAACATAGAAATATTGCAAAGCATCATCTCAGACCATAAGGCCATAAAAGTAGAAATCAATAACAGGAAAATGAGGGAAAAGAAATCAAATACTTGGAAACTGAACAATACTCTGCTGAAAAAAGACTGGGTTATAGAAGACATTAAAGAAGGAATAAAGAAATTCATAGAATGCAATGAGAATGAAAACACTTCCTATCAAAACCTCTGGGACACAGCAAAAGCAGTGCTCAGAGGTCGATTTATATCAATAAATGCACACATACATAAAGAAGAAAGAGCCAAAATCAGAGAACTGTCCCTACAACTTGAATAAATAGAAACTGAGCAACAAAAGAATCCATCAGTCACCAGAAGAAAACAAATAACAAAAATTAGAGCTGAACTAAATGAATTAGAGAACAGAAAAACAATTGAAAGAATTAACAAAGCCAAAAGCTGGTTCTTTGAAGAAATTAACAAAATTGATAAACCATTGGCCAGACTGACTAAAGAAATACAGGAAAGGAAACAAATAACCTGAATAAGAAATGAAATGGGCCATATCACAACAGACCCAACTGAAATTAAAAGAATCATATCAGATTATTACGAAAAATTGTACTCTAACAAATTTGCAAACCTAGAAGAAATGGATGAATTCCTAAAAACACACTACCTACCTAAACTAACACAATCAGAAGTAGAACAACTAAATAGACCCATAACAAAAAAAGAGATTGAAAAGGTAATCAAAAAACTCCCAACAACAAAAAAAAGATCTGACCCAGATGGCTTCAGTGCAGAGTTCTACCAAACTTTCAGAGAAGAGTTAACACCACTACTACTAAAGGTATTTCAAAGCATAGAAAATGATGGAATGCTACCTAACTCATTCTATGAAGCCAGCATATCCCTGATACCAAAACCAGGTAAAGACACCGCAAGAAAAGAAAATTACAGATCTATACCCCTCATGAACATAGACGCAAAAATCCTCAATAAAATTCTAGCCAATAGAATTCAACGACATATCAAAAAAATAATCCACCATGACCAATTGAGATTTATACCAGGTATGCAAGGTTGGTTCAATATTAGAAAAACCATTAATGTAATCCACCATATAAATAAAAGAAAAGACGAAAACCACACGATCTTATCAATTCATGTAGAAAAGGCATTTGACAAGGTCCAACACACTTTCATGATAAAAACTCTCAGCAAAATAGAAATTGAAGGAAAATTCCTCAACATGATAAAGGGCATCTATACAAAGTCAACAGCCAACATCATTCTAAATGGAGAGAGCCTGAAAGCATTTCCCTTGAGAACGGGAACCAGACAAGGATGCCCTTTATAACCGCTCTTATTCAACGTTGTGCTAGAGGTCCTACGCAGAGCAATTAGGCTAGACAAAGAAATAAAGGGCATGTGGATTGGCAAGGAAGAAGTAAAATTATCACTATTTGCAGATGACATGATCTTATACACAGAAAACCCTAAGGAATCCTCAAGAAAACTACTGAAACTAATAGAAGAGTTCGGCAGAGTTTCAGGTTACAAGATAAACATACAACAATCACTTGGATTCCTCTACATCAACAAAAAGAACATCGAAGAGGAAATCACCAAATCAATACCATTCACAGTAGCCCCCAAGAAGATAAAATACTTAGAAATAAATCTTACCAAAGATGTAAAAGACCTATGCAAAGAAAACTACAAAATACTAGTGCAAGAAACTAAAAGGGATCTACATAAGTGGAAAAACATACCTTGCTCATGGATAGGAAGACTTAACATTATAAAAATATCTTTTCTACCAAAAGCCATCTATATATACAATGCTCTTCCGATCCAAATTCCAACATTTTTTAATGTGATGGAGAAACAAATCACCAGCTTCATATGGATGGGAAAGAAGCCCCAGATAAGTAAATCATTACTGAAAAAGAAGAAGAAAGTGGGAGGCCTCACTTTACCTGATTTTAGAACATATTATACAGACACAACAGTCAAAACAGCCTGGTACTGGTACAACAACAGGCACATAGACCAATGGAACAGAATTGAGAACCCAGATATAAATCCATCCACATATGAGCAGCTGATATTTGACAAAGGCCCAGTGTCAGTTAATTGGGGAAAAGATAGTGCTTTTAATAAATGATGCTGGCATAACTGGATAGCCATTTGCAAAAAAATGAAACAGGACCCATACCTCACACCATGCACAGAAACTAACTCCAAGTGGATCAAAGACTTAAACATAAAGACTAAAACAATAAAGATCATGGAAGAAAAAATAGGGACAATGTTAGGGGCTCTAATACAAGGCATAAATGGAATACAAAACATTACTATGACGAAGAGAAACCAGATAACTGGGAGCTCCTAAAAATCAAACACCTATGCTCATCTAAAGACTTCACCAAAAGAGTAAAGAGATCACCTACAGATTGGGAAAAAACTTTCAGCTATGACATCTCCGAACGGCACCTGATCTCTGATCTCTAAAATCTATACGATTCTGTTAAAACTCAATCACAAAAAGACAAACAACCCAATCAAGAAGTGGGCAAAGGATATGAACACGCACTTCACTAAAGATATTCAGGTGGCTAACAGATACATGCGAAAATGCTCTCGATCATTAGCCATTAGAGAAATGCAAATTAAAACTATGATGAGATTCCATCTCACTCCAACAAGGCTGGCATTAATCCAAAAAACACAAAATAATAAATGTTGGAGAGGCTGCGGAGAGATTGGAACTCTTATACACTGCTGGTGGGAATATAAAATGGTACAACCTCTTTGGAAATTGATCTGGCATTTCCTTAAAAAGTTAGAAATAGAAGTACCATACAACCCAGAAATCCCACTCCTCAGAATATATCCTAGAGAAATAGGAGCCTTTGCACACCCATGTTTATTGCAGCACTGTTTACAATAGCAAAAAGCTGGAAGCAACCAAGGTGTCCATCAACAGATGAATGGATAAATAAATTATGGTACATTCACGCAATGGAATACTATGCATTGATAAAGAACAATGATGAATCTGTGAAACATTTCATAACATGGAGGAACCTGTAAGGCATTATGCTGAGTGAAATTAGTCAGATGCAAAAGGACAAATATTGTATAAGACCACTATTATAAGATCTTGAGAAATAGTTTAAACTGAGAAGAACACATTCTTTTGTGGTTACAAGAGGGGGGAGGCAGGCAGGTTGGGAGAGTGTTATTTGCTGATTAGATAGTAGATAAGAGTTCCTTTAGGTGAAGGGACTCCATGGCAGTAGGTTTAGGTGAAGGAAAGGACAACACTCAATACAGGGAATGTCAGCTCAACTGGACTGGACCAAAAGCAAAGAAGCTTCCTGAATAAACCGAATGCTTCAAAGGTCAGTGGAGCAAGGGGGGGGGGGTTTGGGGACTATGGCTTCAGGGGACATCTAAGTCAATTGGCAAAATAAATTCTATTAAGAAAACATTCTGCATTCCACTTTGAAGTGTGGCGTCTGGGGTCTTAAATGCTAACAAGCGGCTATCTAAGATACATCAATTGGTCTCAACACACCTGTATCAAAGAAGAATAAAGAACACCAAGGTCTCAAGGTAATTATGAGCCCAAGAGACAGAAAGAACCACATGAACTAGAGACTTACATTATCCTGAGACCAGAAGAACTTGATGGTGCCCAGCCACAACCGATGACTGCCCTGACAGGGAGCACAACAGAGAACCCCTGAGGGAGCAGAAGAATAGTGGGATGCAGACCGCAAATTCTCATAAAAAGACCAGACTTAATGGTCTGACTAAGACCAGAAGAATCCCGGTGGTCATGGTCTCCAAACCTTCTGTTGGCCCAGGATAGGAAACATTCCAGAAGACAACTCATCAGACATGGATTGAACTGGACAATGGGTTGGAGAGAGATGCTGATGAGGAGTGAGCTACTTGTATCAAGTGGACACTTGAGACTATGTTGGCACCTCCTGTTTAGAGGGGAGATGGGAGGGTAGAGAGGGTTAGAAACTGGCAACACGGTCACAAAAGGAGAGACTGGAAGGAGGGAGTGGGCTGACTCATTAGAGGGAGAGTAAGTGGGAGTATGTAGTAAGGTGTATATAAGTTTATATGTGAGAGACTGACTTGATTTGTAAACTTTCACTTAAAGCACAATAAAAATTATTAAAAAAAAGAAAAACTTAAAACTTATCATCACTCGTAACTTGCCCTAAATCACACAGCTAGCATTCTCTCTCTGTATATATACACAATACTTGTATATTAATTCAAACAAATATACAAACAGCTGTACATACTTCAGTTGTGTTTAATAATGAATTCAGGTGTTTTTATTTATGTGTGTGTTTGTGTTTTTTGTGTGTACATGCATTTTATCCACCACCTTTCTGTCAGTTTGATATGTGGTGGCTTGCATGTTGACGTGATGCTGAAAGGTATGCCAACAATATTTCATATATCACCAGGGTCACTCATGGTGACCAGGCTTCAGAGGAGCTTCCAAACTAAGACAGATTAGAAGGAAAGGCCGGGTGATCTACTTCCAAAAATTAGCCAATGAAAACCTTATGAATCACAACAGAATATTGCCTAATTCCTTTATCTTGGGTACATCATCTGGACGGATCAGTCTCTGGAAGAGGACATCATGCTTGGTGAAGCAGAGAACCAATGAAAGCATGTGAGACATTCGGTGAGAAGAATTGACACAATAGGCACAACGATGGACCTGAACATGCCGGTGATGGTGAGACTGACACAGGACTGGGCAGTGCTTCGTTCTCTTGTACATGAGATCACTATGAGTGGGAGTCAACATGACAGTAATTATCTATCTAGCTCTCTATACATTTTATAAAGCACTGTATTTCAGAGCTTCAGAAAGGTTCCCAGTATTCATTAAAGACTGGATATAATAAAACAGATTCACTGCTTTTTTATTTCATCCAGAGCTTTAGGTTATCTGTGACTCATTTTTAAGGCGAATTTTCGTGCCTTTCTGGAATTGCAGGATGCCTACATCCAGAGCAGAGCAAGTCTGCTGTGGTGTCTCCTTCATGGACACTACCCAATGCTAGGGGATGCCAAGTCCATGATGCCCAGGGCTCTGTCAAGTTCTCCCTCCCCTTCAATAGATCCAGCCAAGTCAATGTGCATAATCAGCTCTCTGAGCTGCCTTTAAATCCTCTGCTTGCAAAGATTGGGGAATAACCACCCAAGGGTTATTGCTATATCCCTTTCAATTGACCACGCAGATGCTGTCCACTCTGAGCTAAATGACTGACCCCTAATTTGCAGGGCTAATGAGTGTGTGTGGTTCCCTTGGAAATCTCAAGTGCCAGGAGCTGTTGTTATCTCTTTGACACCTGGCAGGAAGTCAGGCCAGGCTAGGAGGGTAAATAAAAGAGACTGACATCACCTCTGGGTCAAACAGGCAAGGAACTGATTTGCAGCATTCAATAAATATTTATTGAGTACCCAGTATTTGAAAAAATGTTGGTCATGCTGTTTTGGAAAGGGAGAAGTACCACAGATTGAGCTAAAGTTCTCCTTTTCACTGCTGTCAGAACTCCTTCCATCATGGAAACAAGCAATGCCTCAAAGGCCATCTGAACAAGGTAGATATAGAGACATCCTAAAGGTGAATACAGTTCATTGCTTTAAAAATATTTTAAATTGTAATTAATGTATGTGCATATACACGCAAACACAGATACCGAGAGTTACAAAATGAAAAGTAAAAACTTTTCTTCTTTAGAGACAACTTCCTTAATTATTTGTTTTAGTACTCCTGGTAGTTAACTCAGTAACTCAATGTAGTGTGTTGAAACCACTCTTTACTCATATGTGTATGTTATCTGTCATGAAAAATTAAGAGACACTTTCCCCTGAAGTCATCTCTCCTCCCAATATCTTCTTTAATTTACATATTTATTTTTAGTCTCTTAATTTTTTTTTAATTATTGTCTATAAATTAAAAAATAATTTTAATATTGCTTATTGGTTCAGGGACTTTAGATAGTTTCTAACTTTTCCTCAAAAAGTTAGACGTAGAATTCCCGTATGGCCCAGCAATTCCACTACTAGGTATACACCCAAAAGAACTGAAAGCAGGAACACAGATACTTGTACATCAATGTTCTGTAATTTACAGCACCATTCACAATAGCTAAAAAGTGGAATCAGCCTAAATGTCCAATGACAGATGAATGGGTAAACAAAATATGGTGTCTTAGTTACCTACTGCTGCTATAACAGAAATACCATAAGTGGAAGTTTATTTTCTCACAGTAAAGTACGCTAAAAGTCCAAATTCAGGGTGTCAGCTCCAGGGGATGGCTTTCTCTTTCTGTTGGTCTTCTCATCAATCTTCCCCGGAATAGGAGCTTCTCTGCACAGAAACCCCAGGTCTAAAGGACGCACTGCTCCTGGCACTACTTTCTTGGTGGTATGAGGTCCCCCTGTCCCTCTGCTTGCTTCTTTCCTTTATATCTCAAGAGATTGCCTCAAGACACAATCCAATCTTGTAGGCTGAGTCCTGACTCACTAATGCAACTGCCAACCATCCTCCTTCATTAGTATCATAGAAGCAGCATTTACAACATATAGGAAAATCACACAATACCCGGAATCATGGCCCAGCCAATTGATACACACGTTTTTGGGGGGACATAATTCAATCCATGACATATGGTACATATATACAATGAATATTACTCAGTCATAAAAAGAAATGAAACATTGATACATGCTATGACATGGATAATCCTTGAAAACATCATGTTGAGTGAAGTAAGTCAGTCACAAAAGCACAATGATCCCACTTATATGAAATATCTAGAATAGGCAAGTATATAGAGACTGAAGTTGATTAGTGGTTACTAAGGGTGGGGGTCAATGAAGGAAGGTGAAAGGTGGACTCAGAGGGGACACTGAGCTTCTGTTAAGGGTGATGGTATAATCTGGGAATGGGTAAGGTTGATGGTTGAACTGCATGATAGCATAATTAATGTCATTGAGCAGTACATGTGAAGATTGTTGAAACATCAAATGTTTTATTACATATATATTTACAAAAAACAATTAGCAGCCTTCCGCTTCCACCCACCTCTTTTTTCACCCATACACCATCACTCAGCTTCTCCCACTTGTACCTCTGCTTTTTTCGTACTCAGCATTCATAATATTTACATTCAGTTTTTCAGACTTTATAAAATACTCCCCTGGTTTGCCTGTACTAGTGGTCCTCAATCAGGGGCACTTGGCACTTACTGGGGACATTTGAGATTGTCACAGCTGCAGTGCTAAGGACATGCAGAGGTAGAGGCCGAGGATGCTGCTCAACTTCTTGCAATGCACAGGACAGCTCCCACAGCCAAGGATGACAAGGCCTGAAATGCAGCAGTGTTATGTTTGAGAAACCCTGGATTCTCTAGGCTTATTCTGAAAATGAAACCCCAAAGGGTGTAGTTTTAAAATATCAAGTAGTAGAGTTCACTGAAGGGCCAAGTTTTGTGCTGTTCAAAGGAGAGTCAAAGGAGAATATTAAAAGCCCCTAGGCTGAATGAAATCCATTTTCTTAAACCTCATTACTGAATAAAAGTCTCTCCCCATTGCTTCATATTTGAACCATGATTATCTTATGCATTTTATTATTTTTGAAATGTTTAATTGTTTATTGTTATCTCATTGAAATATACACTTTCTTAATCATAGCATTTGGTTAGTTTGGGACAGACAGATTTTTACCTCTGTTGTTCAACTCCCATTCCAGATTTTTTAAAATTTTGCTCTCATTCCCCTTCCCAATTGTTCTTAGATTTGACGTCTTCTTAGATTCCTCTTTCTTCTTCTGCAATTTGCCCTCATGTAATTATTTCAGGAAAGATGCATGAGAGAGAAAAAGTTCTGAAAGTCTTCAGATTTGGTGATTTAACTAGTTACAGAATTCCAGTTTCAACACTTTTTATCTGAAAACTTTTGGGATATTGATCTATTGTCATCAAGTACCCAGCACAGGTAGTCCCAACTTAGGACAGATTTAAGACGGTCCTTTTTTTGCAAGTCTTATTGTCAGCGATATGGACTACATACAGTGGTGCAGCACATAATTTGCTGATTTTATCATTCTCATGCCAACCCCCAAAGGCAAATAAAGGTCGGATTTATAAAGATACTCATAATAAAGGCAAACGAAAACTTAAAAAGCAAATAAGGTATTCTGTTTGTCAGAACTGACTTAATATGGAGTCGTCGGAACGGAACCGCGTTGTTAAGTGGTGAACTACAAGTAGTTCTAAAGAAAATTATGTGAACCTCGTTCTAATTCCTTTGGGGTAAGCATTCCTCCTTCAAAACTCTCCAGCTTCTCTTAAGTCTTGCTTGTATTAGCTGGGTTGTTCTGGCTACAGTTAAATAATACGGGGTTTAATTAATATAAATACGGTTTTTATAGTTTTCACATAAAAAGAAATATGGATGATGTGCTTCAGGGATTAGTTTGAGGGAGCTGGACTAGCTTCTCTGGGATCCACTAGATTGACTGTACAGTCATGGCTGAGGACAGACTCCAGCAAGTGTTAGCAACCTGCCCTCAGGAACGTGAAGGAAAGGAGGCGCTTCTTGCTCCTCCATCTCCTCCTCTTCTACCCTATTCTTCCTACTCCTCTTCTCTTGCTTTCTCTATCCCTTGATTGGAAAGAAAATTCTTTCCCACTTCGGTCCCAACTGGCAAACATCTTCACCCAATCACTGATCAAATAGAAGGTATATGGTTTATCTCTGATGGCAGTGACAGTGTCAGCTTTCTCTTGTTACATTGCCTCCCACGGGATATCTGGACAAATTCAGATTTCTCTAATTAAAAACAAGAAAAGTAACTATTGGCTAAATAAGCAACAATGCCTGTTACATTAGTGTTTGAAAGTTCATCAGTAACATCATGTAGAGGCTGTTTTTTATTGTTCTTTTTCCTTTATATAATTTTATAAAAACAAATAATTTTACATAATTTCTGTCTTTTTTTCTTTTCTGGAACTACTAATAAGTAGGTGTTGGCTCTCTTAGACTGATTCTCTTTGCCTTTTAACTTTCTCAAATTCTTTTTTTTTAACCACATAACTGAAAAAGTTCATCTAGCCTTTCTTTCTTACTTTGCGTGATGTTTAATTACAGTTAACAATGTAAATTCCATGAGGCCCTGTGCTTGCTCATTTGCCAGTGTAGGCTGTTGTAATTTTCAGTGTAGGCTGTTCTTGGATCTCTCATACAATACTACTGAAGGTTTTTTAAGTGTGAATTTTCTTCACTATATTATTTTTGTTTCCTATAGGATCATATGTCATGGTTGATTCACTTAGTCACACTCTTTCATGCTGAGAATTTTCTCACGTCTTTGGTAACACTGTAACACTGGTTCCATTGATAGGGTCTTTCTGCTATTTCCTGGCTCCTAACATGAGTGAAATTTTTTTTTTTTAACATGAGTGAAAAGGGCATACTACATGCTCCCAGCACAAGGATGGGGAAAAATAGGCAGGCAGGCCACACCCCATTTGCTACCACAGTGTCACTGGGGGGAAGATCCTCTCCTGGGGCACCAAACCCCACTGAGAAAGCTCTATCCATTAAAAAAAAAATCACCGTTTTGGTAGAAGATTTCTTCGCTTCAGACTGAAAGCAAATATTGAAGTATATGCTTGCGCTTACTGGTTTGGGGAATGTTTTGAAAGATGTGACAGTAGTTTAATCCATTGCTCCCATTTCTGCTTTTCTCCCAGCTCACTCTTCATGCCTGCTGAGTCTAGGGACACCACTGTGAAAAATGGCTTCTATCTCCACTGGAGACTTCTCTGTGTGCTATGGCTGTGACTTTCTCCACAGTGATAATCCATAAGTCACACCACCATAGCCTTTTATCTTCCTGAAATTCATCACACTCTCTGATTCACTTCTTGCATCTACTTAATTAACATTTCAGTGATTATTAGTGAGACACAGAAAGTAAACACCTGTGTTTTTCTGCAGTATTGAAAAGGAAAACATGTGAAGTTTAATGTAATTGACTGCATGTCTGTCATGCATTAAACTGTGTCCCCCCAAAACATGTGTCAACTTGGTTAGGCCATGGTTCCCAGTATTGTGATTGTAATTTTATGTTAAAGAGGATTAGGGTGGGATTAAAACACCCTTACTAAGATCACATCACTGATCCAATGTAAAGGGAGTTTGCCTGGGGTGTGGCCTGCACCACCTTTTATCTTACAAAAGATAAAAGGAAAGGGGAGCAAGCAGAGTGTAGGGACCTCATATCACAAAGAAAGCAGTGCTGGGAGCAGAGCATGTCCTTTGGGCCTGAGATTCTGCGCTGAGAATCTCCTAGGCCAAGAGAAGATTGATGACATAAACCTTCCTCCAGGGCTGACAGAGAAAATCTTCCACTGGAGCTGATGCCCTGAATTTGGACTTGTAGCCTACTAGACTGTGAGAGAATAAATTTCTGTTTGCTAAAGGAATCCACTTATGGTATTTCTGATATAGCAGCACTAGATGACTAAGACAATGTCCTTTCTAGCCCAAGGAAAGAAGTTATTAAATACATAGTTTACACAATTTCTGCATGGTCATGCAAGGCCACATGTATTTCACAGTTCTCTTCCTTGCTTGTGTATTAACCCTGCATAACGCTGCCCATCCTTATAATGTTGTCCTCACCGCATTCTATAACCCTCTTGTCTTGTTTACACTGAAACTGTGTGTGCACAGTTATTGGTACATGCTATAAACTCAGGGAATATTATCTATACCAAAAAAAAAAAAAAACACTCCAAACCTGTTGCCATTGAGTTGATTCTGACTCATAGCGACTCTATAGGACAGAGTAGACCTGCCCCATAGAGTTTCCAAGTAGAACATGGTGGATTTGAACTGCTGACCTTTTTGTTAGCAGCTGCAGGACTTAACCACTGTGCCACCATATAAAAGGATTAATGGATGCTTATCAATCCCAAAATATTCCAGAAGAAAGCTGGTGTTGGTGTTTGCTCAGGAGCAAAACAACCTATGCAAAATTATTGCAATTGTATTAGGAATGTTTTTCATAATTTGTCTGTATGCTTCCATAACTATTAATTGTTATTGTTACTGGTCTCTCCTTTGGCTTTCTAATTATTGGTCAGTATGGCCTCACCGAGCAGTTCCTCTTTTTCCTTGGCCAAGTACAAATTATTTGCCTTCAAATTCAGCAAAGTTTCCCAAACTTTTTCTCACTGAAACTTCCAAATGCCTACTATATTGAATTCCTGATAGGTCCAGAAAAATCAAAGTGGTTTACAGTAATGTTCATATGTTTAAAACAAAGACTTCAGTGTGAAATGATGTTGCTTATTTGCCCATTCTGCCACTTACTAATAATGTGAATCTGACTGTTTACTAAACATCTCTCAGCCTCACATCCCTTTTCTCTAAAACGTGGATACCAATAACACATTAGAGAACATCATAAATCGTTGGGAATGCTGAATGAGGTAATGAATATAAAGCACTCAGCAGTTGCTGCCAAATAATTAATGCTGGAAAAAAAAAAAAACTAGAAAATTATAGAGCAAATATTAAGTCAGCTCCAAAGGAGGAAATTGGAGCTGTTACATATCTGGCACTAAAGGGAAAGAAAGATTATGGATCAAAGACAAGCTAGAAGCATCAAGGGCTCCAGTGGAATAAACGCTTCTAGACCAATGACATAATGTCTATACCTGATAAATAGAGTGTACTCGGTAAGCCGGGGTAGCTATTAGCATACACAGTAAAAGTATATAATTTGGTCAGGATTGCCTTTGACAGCTAAATGAGAGCATTTATATGTAGGTGTGCACTCATCAAAAAAACAAAAGAGGCAAAATAAATTGTATGCCTGCTTTCATCTGAGTCATTTGTGACCAGTTTATCTTTTGTCTTCTGGGCATGGATCTCCTTGGGGGAAACTCAGACAACATCTATAGGGAAGTCAGTCTCAGTAAGTAGACTCAAAATTTTGGCTGGGTATCTCATCAGTGCACAGTTTCCAGTACATCCTCACGTTTGGATATTGTGAGCAACAATGAAATCATCTTTCCTGACACCAACTATGAGGATATGTAACAAATCATAAACATAAATCAACACCTCATTTTCACTTCTCTGTCTGGTTCTGACACCAGTTGTCCATGCAGCACTTGTCCCTCTGACCCGGACCTCCAGAGCTAGGCCATATCCCACACGTTAAAGGACACGGTCCTTCAGACTGCCCTCCTCCCTGCTCACTTCTGACCTACTGGCTACAAATTTGGGGGCTCCTTCTACCATAAGCTCAGGGACTCCCAGCCCCTCACTTCTAACCTGGCTCCCACTACTCCCTTGGGTTCGTTAATTTACTGGAAGGACTCGCAGAGCTCAAAGAAAGTGTTATACTTACTGTTATAGCTTTATTATAGCAAAAAAGGACACAAATGAAGAGATGAATAGGGCAAGGCCTGGGAGGGTTCCCAACATGAAGATTCCATGTCTCAAAGAGCTTACAAACCTCTGACATGCCTCGATGCTTCTCACCAAACAGGAAGCCCATGGAGCTCCCGTGTCTGGAGGCTTTACTGGCTTCATTACGTAGTCATGGCTAAAGTTCCATTGCAAAGGCGTGATTCAGTTATGCCCTGCACCTCGAGTCAGCTGATACCAGGCCAGGCTGTGGCCAGCCCTCACCTCATTAGCACAAATACTCAGGTACAGTCTGGAGGCCTAGATAACAAAAGGAACTTCAATTGCTCATTATATATATAAATGTAAATATAGATATATTCTTCTATACCCCAAAGCATCATTTTGAGATGTAAGGAAAAAAAAAATTCCTGGAGCCCCAACACACTATGAGATGCACATACAGCCAGGTAGGTTAGTTCTGCTGTCTGTTGTGGAGCTGTCCGTCAGCTGGTGCCACTGAAACTGATTAGAATTGAGTGCTCTACAGGTAGGGTTAGTATTTTCAAATTTATCTCATCCTTTGCATAACAGTTGGAATCATTCATTACATCCGAGTTAAAGGCAATGCAATGAAAATTAGTAGTACCCAATTGTGCTTCTCAAACTTTTCATGTCATGGCTCTCACAGCAGTGATACTATTTGTATAGCATACAGGGGTAAATAGTTGAATCTTAGGCCTCTATGTCATAGGCCTTGGGCCACCCTAGGCTCTTCTAGCTGCCCAAAGGGTGAAGTTCTAGGAAGAGCTAGAACTGATTTCTAGCATACCCCTTGGAGAGACATTTCTAAACCACAGCCTTATTTTTAAAGGCATGAGTGAGGACTATTTTTTAATACTTAGGCCATCTTGTATAAATTGTGCATCCAATAATTCGTTTACTTCTGATTATTATTATCATTATCATTTTTATCTTTGTAACACCTCTCTTTAGCCTGGATGTATTCTAGTAGAGTCTGAGCTACGTAACCTCCCTGACACTATGTCCTCCCAGCCAATTGTTTATGCAGCCACCATGTTCTCCTTAAGCTTTACTTTGAGCAAATCTCTGCTTTTCAAAACCTTCAGTGACACTCTATGTCTTGATGACTCAAATTCAAGCTCCTACTGCTCCTCATGATCTGGATTTATCTCCATATGCAACTTGGTTTCTCAAACCTTTCATGCGCTCATCTGCACACACAGGTATGGAACTTCACATTCACACGTTGTTTTGTTAGGTGCTAGAGATTTATAAATAAATAAGACACGCCCTCGTGAACCAGGAGTCAAATGTAAGAAAATGGACTCGGAAACAGATAATCACATAGAACCCGATAAATGCTGTGATCGAGTTATAAACAAAGTGCTGTAGCACGCGTTATCCCCCACTAGCTGTTGCTCTTGTGTAAATAATGCGGTAATACTGAAGGCTTTTGCAGTGTGGTGTTATTTGCGTGTTTTCATCTTCCTTAAAATGTCAGCTAGTGGAAATGTTTGCTTCAGAAATGGACTGGCTTCAACAGTTTTTTATATGAAAATGTGGCAGTTAGTGTGATATAGCGGAACATGCTCTGAAGTGTCAAGTTACAAAGTGTGGCTGACATATACCTGTCGCCGATGAGTTGATTCTGATTCATGTTGACCTCATGTGTTACAGACTAGAACTGTTCCACAGGATTTTCTAAGTATACTCTTTACAAAAGCTGTTCACCAGGCCCTTCTTTCAGGGTACTGCTAGGTGTGTTTGAACCGTAAACCTTTAGATTAGTAATTGAGCACAAACTATTTGCACCATCCAGGACCCTAACATGATATGGCATGGAATAAATAATTTTACTATTTTAGACCTCAGCTGTCTCATCCATAAAACCAGGAGCTGGCTTAAAAGATCTCTAATGACCCTTTCCATATCGGCAATGTATGGTTGTATGCTCAGCTGTATTTGTGGTATCTGCCCTTGCAGATGTCCAGGTAAGAATATCTACTACCAGCTCCAACTGGTTGGATTTGGGACCATCAAGTAAGAACAGGCTGGGAACATAGTTGTATGAAAGGATGAGTCAGAAATAACTAAGGTAGCGGCAGAGTGTCACTGCAATCCTTCCTTATTCAGGATGGGTCAAAGGAGGCAGTGGTCTGGAACATGGGAATAGAGCAGGTACTGAGCTGCATGCCTCCACTCAGGCCCTGATGCCTGTCTTCCTGTAAAGATCACTGGCAGGATCAGGGCATGGTGCCCCTTGCAGGGAAAACTTAAAGAGGAGGATACTCAATTGGAATTGACATGAGTCCCTGTGTGGTGAAACAATGAATATACTTGGCTGCTATCTGAAAAGGTGGAGGTTGGAATCTACACAGAGGTGCCTTGGAAGATATGCCTGGTGAGCTTCTTCTGAAAATTCAGCCATTGAAAACCCTATTGGGCTCTAAAAATGGCTTAGGGATTGTGTCTGACTCCTCCAGCCCCACAAGGGGGAAGAAGAACCAAGAACAACAGGACAAGGCTGATTCCTATGAGGCAGAGGTTAGACATGTCTCCTTTCTCGGCCATCTTTACCAACTCCAACACCAGCTGTCCCTCCCACAGCACTTTCTACTTCCCTGCTGGGTTTAATAATTCATTGCAATAGCCACACAGAACTCACAGACCATACTCAAAATTATGAGGTTTATTAGGGAAGTAATGGGTTGCAATTCAGTCACAGGAACACTCAAGGATACAGTTATTCCATCAGGGCAGCCTCTTCCCAACTTTGCTTGCAGGTGTGCCTCTCCCTGGCTCTCAGTATCTGCCCAAAGGCCCTCGGCTTTCTCTCTGTGGGCAGGGGGACCACCACGTGGTCTCTTGCTGATGCGTCTCTTCTGCTGTCTCTGCTGCTGGTGTCTCCTTTCTTGGTGGTGGTGGGCTCTTACTCTCTGCTCTGGAACTGGCTCTGTTTTAAGGCAAACTGACAGTCCATTGGTGGGCCACAATTACTCTATCACACAGTCCCACCCAATCACCTGGGTGGGAGTTAAAAGACCATGGCTAGAAAGGCTACACTCAAAAGTAATTAATCCAGGACATGGGCACAGTCCTACTCTGACACACATGGGGTCACCATGAGTCAGGAGCCACTAAACGACAACTGATGTTTTGCTAAGTTAGAAGCAAATCATGAAATGATTCATTCTTTGCTGTATAACATTAGTCATGTTTTGCAGCTCAACTCTTTAGATGAGTTGGGTATTCCAGACCTGACTAGGCCTGTCTTCCTCTTGACATTTACTCTTCAGATGCTCTTAAAGCACTAACATTTTGTGTATTTTATCCACAGATAGGAACTGCCAAAGATAAGCTACATTTCCTATGAGTGTTTGTTTTTAGAGTCTCTCTTAATGATTAGAGTATGGTTAGGCAGATGGAGGTCAGGTCCCTACCATGATGTTGGCATTAGATGCATATAAGTTTGACGTTTGTCTCATATGTGGACAATTAATATTCAGGAATACAAGTGACTCAAACCTCCATCTTTGCTGACAAGACACCAGAAATTCCTTTGTCTAGCTGGAGTTTTTCCAAATTATTAGCCTATGTTCCAAATGCCAAGAGTCCAAAACAAAAAGAAAATGGCACTGGGCATGGCCTCTAAAGACAAAAACAAAGCAAAATGAAAGTTGAGGTGGAGGCCAGATATGCAGGCTCACTTTCTCTCTATCTCTCCTGCTGAAGATTCTGCTTGCATTGTAGAGGTTGTGTAAATTGTTGACTTTCACTGCCTGACTCCTTTGAAAGGGCCAGGAGAGTTGTTTGTAATGTTTCAAGTTCTGTGATGAGAGAACCAGATGACAACAGAACTTTTCTCATTAGGAGGAAACAGTTTCTGAATCTGAGTCAGAACAAGATAATAGATAACATAATTTTACCAAGCATAAATTTGAATTCCAATGGCACAGAAGTGACTCTAGATATTAGATAGGTACCAGAGAAGAATATATGCAAAAGGCAGAGGGCAGGAAAGTGGCTAAGGCAGAAAAAAAAAAAAAAAATCAAGGGAATATTAAGAGTCAAGGCAAGGCCCAATTTCAGTGAGATCAGAAAAATAACAAGTCTAGAAGCAGAGGCAGACATGTCAGAGGCGACATCTTTACTTCTCTGTCTTTCATACTCCAAATTATGCCAGAGACAGCAGATTTATATTTGTGGAAAGAGGCTAAAAGAGCCCTGCAGCTCAATGATAACAACATCAAAACGGTGGGACTGAGGATGGAATTTTAAAACATTAGAGATTCTTCTGTGATGATGTAGAAAATTTTTAATTTCCTGAACAATGCATTTACTAGAAATGCTGAGACTATGGATTTATTCAATAACTCCATTAGAAGATACATGTATTCTAATATTTAAAAATAACTGTAGCAAATGTTTTTTTTTTTTTTTCATTTTTTCCCAGCATACCTGTCCACTCTTACAATCCACTCCCTGTGGCAATGGGTGCTGATCACAGCACTCCACCATCACCACTAATTTAGGATGGCTCATGTGACTCAAGGATATTCTAGTCCCTTGGGCACAATTATTGATCTATGGATAGTGTGGGATATAATCCAGGGTCTTTCTCGATATTTTCCATATGAACACTGGAATGGAAAGTACACTTCAACCCACCTCTGGACACCCCCAAGAAGAGCTGAATATACATTGTTGTTAGCTAGAAACTGCCTACAGCCATACTACAACCCCAGGGTGTAATGCTGTCTATAGTAGAAGAGTGTCTGTCAGTTAATTGTACTGTGGGGGCTTGCGTGTTGCTGTGGTGCTGGAAGCTATGCCACTGGTATTCAGATACCAGCAGGGTCACTCATGGAAGACAGGTTTCAGCTGAGCTTCCAGGCTAAGACAGACTAGGAAGAAGGGACCCAGCAGTCTACTTCTGAAAAGAATTAGCCAGTGAAAACCTTATGAATACCAGTGGAACATTGTCTGATATAGTGCTGGAAGATGAACCCCCCAGGTTGGAAGACACTCAAAATATGTCTGGGGAAGAACTGCCTCTTCAAAGTAGAGTCGACCTCAATGATATGCATGGAGTCAAGCTTTCAGGATCTCCATTTGCTGATGCGGCACTACTCAAAAAGAGAAGAAACAGCTGCAAATATCCATTAATGATCAGAATGTGGAATGTATGAAGTATGACTCTAGGGAAATTGGAAAATCATTAAAAGCAAAATGGAACATATAAACATTGATATCATAGGCATTAATGAGCTGAAATGGACTGATATTAGCCATTTTGAATCAGGCAGTCATATGGTCTACTATGCTGAGAATGACAACTTGAAGAGGAATGGTGTTGCATTGCATTCATCGTCAAAAAGAACATTTCAGGATCTATCCTGAAGTACAACCCTGTCAGTGATATGATAATAGCCATACGCCTACAAGGAAGACCAGTTAATATGACTATTATTCAAATTTACTCACCAACCTCTGAGGCCAAAGATGAAGAAATGAAGATTTTTACCAGCTTCTGTAGTCTGAAATAAATCGAACATGCAATCAGGATGCATGGATAATTACTGGTGACTGGAATGCGAAAGTTGGAAACAAAGAAAAAAGGATCAGCAGCTGGAAAATATGGCCTTGGTGATAGAAACGATGCTGGAGATCAAAAGAATTTTGCAAGACAAACGACTTCCTCATTGCAAATACCTTTTTTCACCAACATAAACGGTGACTATGCACATGGGCCTTGCCAGATGGAATACACAGGAATCAAATCAACTTCGTCTGTGGAAAGAAGATGGAAAAGCTCAATATCATCAGTCAGAACAAGGCCAGGGGCCGACTGTGGAACAGGCCATCATTTGCTCACATGCAAGTTCAAATTGAAACTAAAAAAAATTAAAACAAGTCAACAAGAGCCCAAGTACAACCTTGAGTATATCCCACCTGAATTTAGAGACCATCTCAAGAATAGGCTTGATGCCTTGAACACTAATGACCAAAGTCCAAACGAGTGGTGGAATGACATCAAGGACATCATACACGAAGAAAGCAAGAGGTCATTAAAAAGACAGGAAAGAAAGAAAAGATGAAAATGGATGCCAGAAGAGACTCTGCAACTTGCTCTTGAATGGTGAGTAGCTAAAGGAAAAGGAAGAAATGATGAAGTAAAGGAGCTGAACAGAAGATTTAAAAGTGCAGTTCAAGAAGACAATGTAAAGTATTATAATGACATGTGCAAAGAGCTGGAGACAGAAAACCAAAAGGGAGGAACACACTCAGCATTTCCCAAGCTGAAAGAACTGAAGAAAAAATTCAAGCCTCTAGTTGCAATAGTGAAGGATTCTGTGCGGAAAATATTAGAAGAAAGATGCAGAAAGCATCACAAGAAGATGGAAGGAAAACACAGTCACTATACCAAAAAGAGTTGGTTGATGGTCAACCATTTTAAGAGGTGGCATATGATCAGGAACCCATGATACAGAATGAAGAAGTTCAAGGGGCACTGAAGGCATTAGTGAAAAGCAAAGCTCCAGGAATTGATGCAATATCGATTGAGATGTTTCAACAAACAGATGCAGCGCTGGAGGTGCTCACTCGTGTATGGCAAGAAATATGGAAGACAGCTTCCTGGCCAACTGAATAGAAGAGATCCATATTTATGACTATTCCCAAGAAAGGTGATACAACCAATTGTGGAAATTATTGAACAATATCATTAATGTCACACACATGTAAAATTTTGCTGAAGATCCTTCAAAAGTGGCTGTAGCAGTATATTGACAGGGAACTGCCAGAAATTCAGTCCAGATTCAGAAGAGTGCATGGAACCACGGATATCATTACTGATGTCAGACGAATCCTGGTTGAAAGCAGAGAATACCAGAAGGATGTTTACCTGTGTTTTATTGACTAAGAAAAAGCATTGGACTGTGTGGATCATAACAAATTATGGACAACATTGTGAAGAATGGGAATTCCAGGACACTTAATTGTGCTCATGAGGAATCTGTTCATAGATCAAAAGGCAGTTTTTCGGACAGAATGAAGAGATACTGTATGGTTTAAAGTCAGGAAAGGTGTGTGTCAGGGTTGTATCCTTTCACCATACCTATTCAATCTGTATGCTCAGCAAACAATATGAGAAGCTGAACTATATGAAGAAGAGCAGGGCATCAGGATTGGAGAAGACTCATTAACAACCTGTGTTATGCAGATAACACCACTTTGCTTGCTAAAAGTGAAGAGGACTTGAAGCACTTACTGATGAAGATCAAAGAACACAGCCTTCAGTGTGGATTGCACCTCAACATAAAGAAAACAAAAATCCTCACAACTGGCCAAATAAGCAGCATCATGATAAAAGGTGAAAAGATTGAAGCTATCAAGGATTTCATTTTCTTGGATCCACAATCAACATGCATGGAAGCAGCAGTCAAGAAATCAAAGGACACACTATATTGCACAAATCTGCTGCAAAAGACCTCTTTAAAGTGTTGAAAGATAAAAATGTCACCTTGAAGACTAAGGTTCGCCTGACCCAAGCCATGGTATTTTCAATAGCATCATATACATGCAAAAGTTGGACAGTGAATAAGGAAGCCCTAAGAAGAATTAACACCTTTGAATTGTGGTGTTGGTGAAGAATATTGAATATACCACGGACTGCCAAAAGAACGAACAAATCTCTCCTAGAAAAAGTACAGCCAGAATGCTCCTTAGAAGCAAGAATGTTGAGAGTGTATCTTACATACTTTGGACATGTCGTCAGGACTGATCAGTCCCTGGAGAAGGACACCATGCTTGGTAAAGTAGAGTAGAGGGCCAGCCAAAAAGAAGAAGATCCTCAACGAGATGGGTTGATACAGTGGCTGCAACGATGGGCTCAAGCATAACAGCGATTGTGAGCATGGTGCAGGATCTGGCAGTGTTTCCTTCTGTAGCACAAAGCGTCACTAAGAGTCGGAACTGACTCAATGGCACCTAACAACAACAACAACATAAAAACAAAACCCAGTGCCATCTAGTCAGTTCTGACTCATAGAGACCCTATAGGACAGAGTAAAACTGCCCCATAGAGTTTCCAAGGAGTGCCTGGCAGATTCGAACTGCTGACCCTTTGGTTAGCAGCTGTAGAGCTTAACCGCTAGGCCACCCGGATTTCCAACAACAACATAGTAGAAGAAAATATGATCAACACCCAATGTAATAGGGACAAAAATGGACCGTGGTTGGGTAGAAGTTAAAACACTTTCAAATTCCTACATACTGATGTTCCTTAAGCTTATTCCATTCCTGTTCTTCACAGTTAATGGAGCCCATAAGTACCCTTTCCATTTTCTCTCCCTCACTTTTTTTTTTATTAAATCTAGTTTAAATAAGATTGTTACATGTAGATGGAAAAAAAAACTTGTGAAAACATAGTACTTCATAGGTAAAACACTGCTTCTGTAAATATTGCATTTTATGGTTTATACCAGATTAAATTTATACCAGAGCTAAATAACTACAGTAAAATAGCGGCACAATGTCTTTCTGACACTGAAACGGCCCTATTGTTAAAAACATGAATTGATTTCTTTCATTGCTGAAGATAAGAGTAGGGAAGCAAACAAACAAAAATAGGCTATACTCTATCTTGTCCATAAAATTGATTTGTATGTCTCTGAATAAAACATTCAATACCAAAGTTTTTATTCTATTAGACCTGTTAATTATCTCTTGATGGACTATATGATTTATACACAGTGGAGAAAAAGCATCTAACAAAATTTAATATCCATTCATGCAAAAGAGAAAATGGGATTTTTTTAACTTGAAGATAGCTAAAACTGTTAATTCATAATTACTCTTAAAATAATAGTTTCTTTTGCCATGGATAAGATATCTAGACTTTTCTACACTGTCCAAGCCAGATCTGCTTTTGTAGCAAGTTCTAAACAGTCATTTTGTGAAGTTTACAGTCAGTGCTATTTTTGTCACCAGTCAGAATGCTTTTAATGAAACATTTTCTCAACATCTTGCAAACTAGAATGGTCTTCTGGGACCTTGGATCTCTGGTAAAAAAGAAAAAAAAATACAGTGAATCTCTATGACATGCAATTCTCTCATCAAATACTAAAACACTTACATCATATACATTATCCACATATAATTAAAGGAAGTATATATTTATCAGACGCTTTGCTTAAGTGTGTGTGGAAATCCTGCTACTTCTTCAGCATCTGCTAAATGTCAAGCCTTCGTAGAGCTGTTGGAGTTGACACCACTGGGGAAACAGTGGAGAAAGGAAGAATGGGGATAAGTGGTATATTTAGCATTCATCTGTGATAGCTACCTGCAAACTGTGCCAATCTTTCCCATCAAGGTATGTCAGGGCCTAGTATAATGCTACACATATATAGGTACATAACTGTCTTAATTATCTAGTACTGCTATAACAGATATACCACAAGTGGATGGCTTTATCAAAGAGAAATTTGTTCTCTCACAGCTAGTAGACTAGAAGTCCAAATTCAGGGTGCCAGCTCCAGGGGAAGACTTTCTCTCTCTGTCAGTTCTGGAGGAAGGTCCTTATCATCAATTTTCCCCAGCCTAGGAGATTTTCCATGAGTGGACTTCGGGTCCAAAGGACACACTCTACTCCAGGCACTGCTCGTTTGGTGATATGAGTTCCCCATGTCTCTTTGCTTGCTTCTTTGTTTTATATATCAAAAGAGATTGGCTCAAGACCCAACCTAATCTTGTAGATCTCATCACCATAACTGCTGCTGATCTATCTGACCAACATCATAAAAAACATCATAGAGATACGAAAATACAGGATACAGGAAAATCACAACAGATGACAAAATGGTGGACAATTACACAATATTGGAAGTCATAGCATAGCCAAGTAGACAGATATTTTTAGGGGACACAATTCAATCTGTGACAATAACCATATTTAAACCCATTGCTGTCGAGTCCATACCAACTCATCATAGCAAGCCAATAAGAGTAGAACTGCCCACATAGGGTTTCCAAGGAGCAGCTGGTGGATTCAAACTGCCAACCTTTTGGTTACTATGCAGCTAAATGGTAATATTATTGCGCTGTCCCTATTAACTCCTCGAGATGAGTCTCTAGGTGATGCAAAAGGTTAAGCGCTAAGCTACCAGCTGAAAGGTTGGTGTTTCAAAACCCTGTGGAGAAGTTCCACTCTGCAGTTATAGGGTCGCCATGAGTTGGATTTGACTAGATGACAACTAACAACAACAACAAGAAGATGAGGGGAGAAGGAGAGAGCAGTATTTGGAAGTTTTGTGTTAGGCCTTTTATTCTTGCAAGTTGCTAGACAGCCTTATTATCATTTCTCCTTTCTTTAAAAGGAGTCTATACAACATGAAGCTGTCTGTCTCTTGTGATAGACACTAATTAGTAAAGACAGCAACAAGAACACAAGTTATGAAATGAACATGATTAATTTGTGGAATTTCTTGTAGATAATATTTTTTCTTTTTAATTTTATGAGAAAATAGAATTCATGTGTTAAAAAATGAAATGGCGATATATTTCAAATCATCATAACAGTTTGTTATTTTCTATAAAACTCTGATGTTACTCATTGTTGTTAGTTGCTCTTGAGTCGATTCAAACTCATAGCGACTCCATGTGTAACCATTAGGCCTACAAATGAAAAATCATCCATATGGCTACAGTTAGATAGTTAAGTCCAAGAGGGCATTTCATGGGAAGGTTCATGCTGAAACTTGATTTTCTTTGCCTGTAAATAGAACACTAATTTTGGCACTGTTTTCAGACTATGGTTTTTATAAACAGAACTATTACAGTGGGACATTTCATATAATATTATGTAATATAATATATGGAAAACCTAGTGGCACAGTGGTTAAGAGATATGGCTGCTAACCAAAGAGTTGGCGGTTTGAATCCACCAGTCAATCCTTGGAAACTCTATGGGGGCAGTTCTACTCTGTCCTATGGGGCCGCTATGAGTCATAATCGACTCAACAGCAGTGTTTTTTTTTTTTAATGTAATATATATCCACCATCACCTGTAGCTGTTGAGTTGATTCCAACTCATGGCAGCCCCACGTGTTGCACAGTAGAGCCAAGCTCCATAGTGTTTTCCACAGTGTTTATAATCTTCATGCAAGTAGATCACCAGGAATTTTTTCTGAGATGCCTTTGGGTGGATTCATACTGACAAACTTTTTGTTAGTAGCTGAGAGCTTAACTGTTTCTGCTACCCACAGACACCATCATTATGTGAATATTGTTGTTGTTAGGTGCCGTTGAGTTGGTTCTGTCTCATAGTGACCCTATGTACAACAGAATGAAACATTGCCTAGTCTTGTGTGATCCTCACAGCTGTTGTTATGCTTGAGTCCATTGTTGCAGCCATGTGTCAGTCCATATCGTTGAGGGTCTTCATCTTTTACACTGCTCCTCTACTTTACCAAGCATGGTGTCCCTCTCCAGTGACTGATTCCTCCTGATAACATGTCAAAGTATATGAATAGAGTCAGTGAAATAAATGCTTGCTAGATTCAGCCAGGGCTCATGTCTGTCATTAATTCATGTTGGACTTTTCCAATATGGTAGAAGGATAACATCTCCTGAATAGCCCCTGGCACTATACAAGGGACAAAAAAAAAAAAAAAAGACTTTGATTTTGTCCTTAAGAAGGTGATTGTATATAACACAGAGTTGTCTACATTTATGGAGAAAAAAGAAATCTTTGTTACCTACTAATAAAGAAAATGTTGTGAGATCATTGGAGAAAGATCTTAAATGAGATAATATTTAAGTTGAGGTAAATATGAGTCAGAATCGACTTGAAGGCAATGTTTTTTTGTTTTTGTTTTTGGTTGGTTTGTCGTAGTGTGGTGGCCCATGTGATGCTCTGATGCTGGAAGCTATGCCACCAGTATTTCCAATAGCAACAGGGTCACCCACGGTGCACAGGCTTCGGTGGAGCTTCTGGACTAAGACAGACTAGGAAGAAAAAGTCCTGGTGATCTATTTCTGAAAATCAGTCAGTGAAAATCCCATGGATCACCGGATACTGTTCAAAACTTCAATTAGTTTACTGCTTTGGGTGAGTCATCAGGAGGGATTAAGCATTGGAGAAAGAGATCATGTTTGGTAAGGTAAAAAAAGTAGGGGACGGTACATGTGCTGGGAAACCCTCAACGAGATGAATTGACACAATCACCACAACAAGGGACTCAAACATACTACCAATCATGAAGACGGCACAGCACTGAGCAATACTTGGTTCTGTTATATGTAAAGCAGCCATGAGTTGGAGCTGACTTGGTAGTAAGTAGCAACAGCAACAAATATGAGCAAAAAAACTAGAAAATACGAGGAAAAGAAAGTTCAGTTTAGCTGGAGTGCAGAAGGTAAGAGCAAGAGGATATGGATGAAGTCAGGTGTGGTTGTTGGTAAAAGGAGGAAGTACATGGTTGTTGCTGAGCATCATCTTCTAGTGCCAGCTGCCAGGGTTCAAATCCATGATCAGCCACTTAGTATACCTGCCTTGGAAACTACTTAAACTTCCTGTGACTCATTCACTAGCATGTAAAAGAAGGATAATAATATCGCCTATCTCATAAAGTTAGTGCAAACATTAAAAATGAGATAATACCTACAAATACTTAGAACACTGTCTGACATGCAGCCAGAAACCAACAAATATTATTTTAAAACATTCTAAATTGTTTGAACTTCCTTTTACAGGCAGTATAAAACTATGAAAGTTTTTGGTTGGATGAGTGTTACATGAGATGAAAATTAAGTAGGTCAGTATTAGAGGGACTGCAGAGGAGAGAAGCTGGAGCAGGGAAGAACTGAGTGAGCAGGCTCTGATAGTAGTCTTAAGAGGGAGGTATAGAGGACCAGAAATAGCCTGCATGGCCATGAATCAACTGCAGTGCTCTCCTAACTGATGCTCCTCCTTCTGTTCTGGTTCCTGTGCCAGAGTAATTGACAAAAACATAAACCAGATAATGTAATTTCACCATTATCAACCCTTCAACTGCCAAGTATATTTCTGCCTCAGGAAATTAAAAAAACAAATCAAACCCATTGCTGCTGAGTTGATTTCAACTCATAGCAACCTTATAGGACAGAGCGGAGCTGTCCCATAGGGTTTCCAAGGACCAGCTGATGGATTCGAACTGTTGACCTTTTGGTTAGTAGCCATAGCTGTTAACCACTGTGCCACCAGGGCTGTGCCTCAGGACATTAGCACCTACTCTTACCTCTTTTTAATCATTTTTCATGCAGGTTTTCATAGGCTTCACTTCTTCACATCCCTCATATCTCTGCTCAAATATCACTTCTTCAAAATGACTTTCCCTGGCCAATCTATCTAAAGTAGCTGACTGGCATGTTCCTTATCCCTTATTCTGCTTTATTTTCTACACAGGACATAGTCATGCTTGAAATTATGTTAATACTTGTATTTGTTCACTTGATTATTATCTGTCTCCCACAATGCAATGTAAAGTCACCGGGGTAGCCACTTTGCTCAGTTGGTTCATCACTGTAGCACTCAGCAAGTATTGCCTCAGTTAATGAATACATGAATTGATAGGTGTGATTTGAAAGGAAAGGAAGGAATAGATGCAAGAAATATTAAAATGGCAAATTCCATACTACCGGTAATCATTGTATAGAGATCCAATGTAAAGGAAGGTGCCAAAAATGCAAGAGACTCTTGATAAAGCAGTATGTCAGAGGATAAAGAAGAGAAGAGGACTATGAACAGAGGAAAAACAATTTGATTGACTTTGGAAAAGAGGAAGGATATCTCTTTGAAATGGGAAGAAAGGAGAAATAGTGAAAGTAAAAGGTTTTTTTTTTTTTCCTGTTGGAAGGAAAGATTTTGGGGGATTGCATAAAATAAGAATTTTTAAAATCAGTGTTATTAGGTAGATACATGACATTAATGTTAAAAAAAGAAAAAAAAAAAGATTGCCAGTTAGGTGTGAAGAGAAATGTACCAATAATACTAGCCTTCTTATGATGTAACTGAAGTACAGCCAAAGTTTTAATGACATTTACAAAATATTTGAGAAGCCAGAGTACCCCTTTTTGAGCTTTTGATTATCTTAGTATTTTAATATTATAATTACAGCATGTCAGTACTCTACTTAAAATATAATTATCAAAGCTCAGAGGAAACTGATTCTTATGCATCTATAATTTCATACAATATAATTTTAGAGCTTAAGCTATTTTTATGTTATCATTTTAGTCATAGAAACATAGCTGAAAATCTAAGGACTTGTATTTTTGGTTTTCCAATAAGCTTTTAAGATAATCTTTGCTTTTAAAGTGGCCTTGTCACTGAGTATACATTTATCTAAGATAAATCAAAATGCTTCTGGTGGAATAAAATGTTGCACATGGTTCGCATAAACATATCTTAACAACGAAATAATCTCCTCTAAAAACCATTTTTTTTTTTTTTTTTTAAAAACCATGTTTTATCAAACTGTATTATAGAAGCCATTTTACCCTATAAGCATTAGGGGTGGATTTTTAATTACATTGACCAATGGATGCCTTATTGACTTTGTCTGCTTAAATGGCGTCTCAGAAAGGCCTTCTCTGACAACCCAATTTAGAATAGCCTATCAACATAACCTAAGCCCCTTGAGAGCTGCCTCACTCACATGTGCTCTGGGGGCCCAGAAGGAGTCTCTGCAGCTCAGAATCACAACTGTTGGTTAGACAAGGTAATCTACTTTAGACAATGTTTTTGCCATTGATTAATACAATGGATCCCCAAACTAGCTGTTGCCAAAACCACCCAGAGATATTTTTAGATATTAAGATTTTCAAGCCTAACCTCCACAGATATTAATTTGATAGGTCTACAGTGAGATTTCATTGCAACTCCATGTGTTACAGAGCAGAACTACTCCATAGGGTTTTCTGGCTGTAATCTTTATGGAAACAAATCACCAGGCCTTCTTCTGTAGTGTTGCTGCATGAGTTTGAACCACAAACCTTTATGTTAGTAGTCGGGTGCAAACTGTTTGTGCCACGTGAGGTCGCCTGAGTCACAATCGTCTGGACAGCAACAGTTTTTTGTTTATTTTGTTCTTTAATTTCCTAGGTGTTTCACATGATCAGTTGAAATGGGAACATACTTAACCAAAAACAATATCTAATTTATTTTTTTATAAATTTTATAAAGAATTTTGTAGCCTATGTCACCTCCCTTCCTCCTTCCCTTCTCCATTCCTTTTTCTTCCTTCCTTGGTCCTTTTATTCATCTAACACACATTATCAAGCACAAGAGATACTATAAATAGATTGTGAGGAAGAACATAATTTTTGGAATAATTGTAAAAATTCCCAAATGCCTAGGGCCAGTCTCCTATTTAAGCACAGATTCCCTCTATAAACACTGCATTTACCAGAAACTTGGAACATATATATGGTGGTTAGGTTCGTTGGCCAACTTAGTCTACCTAATGCATTAGCTTTCTGAGATGCAGTATTAGTTAGACGCCAGAACCTAGAATCCATGTCTAACACCATTTCCTGAGTCAGTCCATTCAAAGCATCAAAAAGAGATCTAAGGAACCTATTACCTTTCCCAGGTACCCTGGGCCAGGAGAGGTTTTGTCTCTCCTCCCTGTAGCTCCCTTGCTGAGCAGCTTCTCCTCATGTCTGGCTACCTTAACAGGTTGAAGCAGTCTACAACTAAGCGGTGACAAGAGTGTGGGAAGGTGCAGCACAGAGGGAAAGGATCCTCCCTTTTGTTCTCTCTGCCACTAGTCATTGTTTCTTTGTAGCAATCCTCCTTTTGCACCAAGACAGTCAGCTCCAAAGCAAGGTGAGAAGGGTGACTGGGGCTGAAGAGGGTCATGATGGTAGCTGTTTTCTTCTGATTACAGTGAAGGAATTGTCAGGGGGATAAAAGGTGGATAATCCACACTAACAGCAGGTAGGAAGTGACTTTTGTGAGTAAGTACTAGGGAATTCAAAAAACGGTTCATATTTGCCACAATGAAATTCATTTAGGCATATAAGTGAATGTATACATATTAAAAACCAGCTTATTATTATAGCAACTCATGGTAGCTTTGAGAATTGCAAAAGATTTTCCATTAAAAATAAAGCATATAAAGAAAAGCTATTTTTAGCTCATGAAAAAGGAGAAGCTGTGCCCTTAATGGAATTTTATCTTATTTTGTCTTTGAGTTGCTGTGTAACCATGTTTGTATGGAGTCAGATTTGCCCACAATTGATTGAAATGGAACAACAGAAAACTTCAGGAGCACTGAGTTTTCAAAGGACGTCAACTACAGAGCCACATAGGTATGGACAGCAAAGTGGAACGCAGGTTCTAACTGTTACCTCTTCTCCCTGCCCCCATAAACCAAACCAAACCCACTGCTGTCAAGTTGGTTCTGACTCACAGTGACCCTAGAGGACAGAGTTTTCAAGGCTGTAAACTTTACGGAAGCAGACTGCCACATCTTTCTCTCCCAGAACGGCTGATGAGTTCGAACCACCACCATTTCAGTTAGCAGCCAGCGTCTAACCACTGTGCCCCTGGGCTCCTTAGAGTGTACCCTTTATCATAGCACTTATATTGAAATGATAGTGAGTAAATTGGGTCTGTTGGATCATCCACGATGCAGATTCTTGAGGGCTGAGTCGGTGGTGTTTATGCAAACCTGCTCTTCAGTGTGGGAGTCCAGTTTGTAGCATTTATCAATATTAAAAAAAAGTGTTAAATACTCCCACCGTGGCTGACTGCAAGCTGCCAAGGTTTTAACAATTTCCTTACAAAATTTCTGAATCTTTATTTATTAGCTACAGCACATTACCGGCTGAGAGGGAATGTCTGCACCCTCAGCACCTTGTGCATGGCCATCCCAGATTGCTGTGAAACAAACATTGGCTGAGTTATAGCTGAGGGTGCCTTAAGACAAAGCGCCTGAGAATCCTGGCTTTAATTGTTTTACCTCAGGGCATACCACTTTAATGGAAGCAATTTTATTTTCTTAGACCAGCACCCATTCCCTTTTATAGCCTATGAAGAAGATAAGGTAGAGGCTTAGGGAGACTGCGTCCCAGGCACTACATCATAAAGTACATGGAAATTTCCAAATGTGGTAGATTTCAAAGGCTACTTTGATTAACTAATGCAGCTTGTCAACATCCTTAAAGGAATAGTAAGTAATCATATACATAGATTATTGCAAGGTTCCTTTTAACTAACACTTTTATAACAGAGCACAAATTGATGAGAAAATTGTCTTTTTGTTACTGAAAACAGAAGGAAGCATATTTTGAGTGACTTAAAACATAAGGAATTGTTTAATTTTATATTTGTTGCCACCTATTTCACAAATTAAAACAGGGGCACTAAAACCTAAATTGATCAATTTAGATAATAACAGAATGAAGGGTAGAAACTTTATTTGACTATTTTCAAACCCTTTGTTTTTTCCCACTCTGGGGTGAGGGCTGTACTTGGGTCGTTATGAGTTAGAATCAGCTCAGTGGTAACAAGTCTGCTTTTTTTTTATGGTGAGAAGTAAAAAGCATAGCCATGTGCCATAGGAGTTACAGCCTTTATCTCCTGCCTTCTAAATGGATGCTGCCCTTGCTGCTCAGCTTCCATTGGTCTTTCTGGGACACTGAGTGGGTCGAGGTATGGAAGGTAAGAAGTCAAAAGAGAAGGATGAGATCATCTATATGAAGGTTAATACATGACAGCTGGAAACATTCAGAAGTCTGGAAGTTGGAAAGAATGATGGCAGGCCCAGATGCTATTTGGGGAAACTTAGCTGATAGATTGGACAGTGCTACAGGATAGCACTTCAGGGTAAAATTTAAAGAGGATTTTTGGGGGGAAGTTTTGAACAATATTGGCTAATATAACCCTCTCCCCACATACCCTCTCTGGCTTATTTAAGAGGGTTAAGTAAATACCTTCCCTAATTATTTTTCAAGGCTTTCAAAATGAGTTTTTACATTAGATAAATCGACATAGCTGAAACTTAACTAAAAGCGGTTAATTTTAGTCTGCTCATTAATAATAGAAAAAGGGGGGGCGAATCTAAAATGATCACGTCATGGAAGAAGTAGAGAGAGAACTTCCTGGAAATGTAAGATGTGAAAGTGTTTTGATTCTAGCTGTTTCTATCATTTAATAATTTTTAAACAAACATAGTTACAGATTCCAGATTCTTCAGTCATCTCATTATAAATAAAAAACAAGACCTTTTATGACACTTCAAAAGCATCGTACCTTGGTAATTATGCTAAGGCTTATATTTGATATATAATGAAAAGGTAATGTACAAACAGGTCTCTTTTTTTACCTGAACAGCAGTATTATCTTCCAGTTTAGTGAAAAAAATATGCTCACCATTTGTTATTCTGCCAGTGGCATATTTCATTGAACCTTTTTTTGTTTATTAGTTTTCTAGCGTGTTAGATTATTTATTGACTTGAAATTCTGGCAGTCATATCAAACAAGGCATCCATCCAAGTTTCCTCAGATATTAAAATTTATAGCCTTGAACATGTTAGATCCTGAGTCTTACAGGCATTGGTCTCTGTGAAGACAGTTCTTTCTGATTTATATGGGCACGTACAATGACTTTTCAGGAAATTTATTAAACAATATTTTAAATGTTTCCAAAATACCATATTTCAGTTCACCGACATTTAAAAATGCAAATAGAGCTCCAGGGCCAAAGAGCTCATCGTATATCAAAAGCAACTATAAATGAGCATACTGGCATCTGTGTTTTCTGCCTCTACAGCGCCAATTCATCTTCCAGAGCCACCTGGGGGCCACAGCCACAGTCCTTACACAAGAAACCAACAAACTGTATCCTCTTAGATTTGTTTCTGCATTGCCATTACTGTCAGTGTTTTGGGCATGTTATCTAAATTTCCATCTGCAAAAGTCACTAAGTACAAGGCGATGGCCCAGGAAAATCCTGCATTCCTCTGGCTTCCCCAGATCTGTGGGGGTGCGTTAGGAGGTGAGGGCATCACTATGCTAGTGAAGGTCGTGGTTTCCTTTCCCTCACCCTCAAATAAAACCCTACACACTGGTCTCTATGCAGGGAGTTACTCCACTGAAAGCTTCTTAGGGACAGCACCAGGTCAGAAATACACTAATGGCTGAGAACAGAAAAGTTACTGTCAGAAAGAAATCATAAGACAATTGGAAACCTAATAATTAAACTGAAAACGCAAAACTTTGAGCAGCAAAGTAAACCGAATTTGGGGGTTATTTTCAGATTTTACCTTAGAATAGAGGAATGACTGTTCCCCTGGGAATTCTGTACCCTGTGTTTAGAGGAGACAAAACACAAACCTTAGGTGTAGAGATACATAATTGTAGTAGGATTCTTTTTTTTCTTATCTTCTGTTGTGCATTAGGTGAAAGTTTACAGAGCAAATTAGTTTCCCATTTGCTAGATGGTACGTGAAGTGTTCCGGAACATTGGTTTCATTCCCCACAATGTGTCAGCAGTCTCCCCATTTCTGTCCTAATTTCCCCATTTCCTTTCATCCTGAGTTTCTATCCCTTCCTGCCTTTTTTTTTTTTTTTTTTTTTTTTCCTGCTTACTCATCTTCGCTTTTGGGCAAATATTAACCATAGTCTCAGAGGTTCTTCCAGTCTCTATCAGGCCAATAAGTCTGGTCTTTCGTGTGAATTTGATTTTTTGTTCTGCATTTCTTTTCCCCACTCTGTCTGGGACCCTCTGTTTTGGTCCCAGTCAGAGTGGTTAGTAGTGGTAGCCAGGCATCATCTAGCACTTCTGGTCTTGGGGTGGTGTACGTTGTGGTTCATGCAGTCCATTAGTCCTTTGGACTAATTGCTTCCTTGAGTCTTTGGTTTTCGTCACTCTCCTATGTTCCAGGTGGGAAGAGACCAATAGATGCATCTTAGATGGCCAGTCACAAGCTTTTAAGACCTGATATGCTACTAATCAAAGTAGGATGCAGAACTTTATCTTTATGAACAATGTTATGACAGTTGATGTAGATGATCCCCAAGTCTATGGTCCTTTTCCTTCAAGCCAAGGAACTTCATCCTGAGAAGTATTTGGTTATGTCTAAGGAGTTGCCCTGGGCGTGGTCCTTGTGTGCTTTTATTGTCTATGCTAATACATAAGCAGCACTTTACAGTTATGCATGTAGAAATAGCTACCACCAAACCTATATTTGTAGGTGGGTGTGTTCCCTTACACCCTTCCATATCTCTTGGTATATCTATCTGCCTATGTATCCATTTGTAAATTAACATTTGTTAATAATATTGTTTCAGGATTGTCTGTTATCATTGTTGTTAGCTGCCTTCGAGTTGGTTCCGACTCATAGCGACCCTATGCACAATAAAATGAAACACTGCCCGGTCCTGCACCATCCTTACAATCATTGTTGCAGCCACTGTGTCAATCCACCTTGTTGTGGGTTCTTCCTCTTTTCCGCTGACCCTGTACTCTGCCAAGCATGGTGTCCTTCTCCAGGGACTGATCCCTCCTGACAACATCTCCAAAGTATGTAAGATGTACTCTCGCCATCCTTGCCTCTTAGGACCATTCTGGTTGTACTTCTTCCAAGACAGATTTGTTCGTTCTTTTGGCAGTCCATGGTATATTCAATATTCTTCGCCAATGCCACAATTCGAAGGCACCAATTCTTCTTCGGTCTTCCTTATTCAGTGTCCAGCTTTCACATGCATATGATGCGATAGAAAATACCATGGCTTGGGTCAGGTGCACCTTAGTCTTCAAGGTGACATCTTTGCTCTTCAACACTTTAAAGAGGTCCTTTGCAGCAGATTTACCCAATGCAATGTGTCTTTTGATTTCTTGACTGCTGCTTCCAGGACTGTTGATTGTGATCTGAGTAAAACGTGAAATCCCTGAAAACTTCAGTCTTTTCTCCATTTATCATGATGTTTCTCATTGGTCCAGTTGTGAGGATTTTTGTTTTCTTTCTGTTGAGGTGCAATCCATACTGAAGGCTGTGGTCTTTGATCTTCATTAGTAAGTGCTTCAAGTCCTCTTCACTTTCAGCAAGTAAGGTTGTGTCATCTGCATAACGCAGGTCGTTAATGAGTCTTCCTCCAATCCTGATGCCCTGTTCTTCTTCTTATAGTCCAGCTTCTCGTATTATTTGCTCAGCATACAGATTGAATAGGTATGGTGAAAGAATACAACCCTGATGCACACCTTTCCTGACTTTAAACCATGCAGTATCCCCTTCTTCTGTCGTAACAACTGCCTTTTGATCTATGTAAAGGTTCCTCATGAGCACAATTATGTGTTCTGGAATTCCTATTCTTTGCAACGTTATCCATAATTTGTTATGATCTACACAGTCGAATGCCTCTGCACAGTCAATAAAACACAGGTAAACATCCTTCTGGTATTCTCTGGTTTCAGCCAGGAGCCATCTGACATCAGCAATGATATACCTGGTTCCACATCCTCTTCTGAAACTGGCCTGAATTTCTGGCAGTTCTCTGTTGATATACTGTTGCAGCCGTTTTTGAATGATCTTCAGAAAAATTTTGCTTGCATGTGATATTAATGATATTCTATAATTTCCACATTTGGTTGGATCACCTTTCTTGGGAATAGGCATAAATATGGATCTCTTCCAGTCAGTTGGCCAGGAAGCTGTCTCCCATATTTCTTGGCACAGACGAATGAGCACCTCCAGCGCTGCATCTGCTTGTTGAAACATCTCAATTGATATTCCATCAATTCCTGAACCCTTGTTTTTCGCCAATGCCTTCAGAGCAGCTTGGACTTCTTCCTTCAATAGCATCGGTTCCTGATCATATGCTACTTCTTGAAATGGCTGCACATCGGCTAATTCTTTTTGGTATAACAACTCTGTGTATTCCTTCCATCTTCTTTTGATGTTTCCTCCGTCATTTAATATTTTCCCCATAGAATCCTTCATTATTGCAACTCTAGGCTTGAATTTTTTCTTCAGTTCTTTCAGCTTGAGAAACACCGAGCATGTCCTTCCCTATTGGATTTCCATTTCCAGCTCTTTGCACGTCATTATACTTTACTTTGTCTTCTCGAGCCGCCCTTTGAAATCTTCTGTTCAGTTCTTTTACTTCGTCAATTCTTCCTTTTGCTTTAGCTGCTAGATGCTCAAGAGTAAGCTTCAGAGTCTCCTCCAATATCCATCTTGGTCTTTTATTTCTTTCCTGTCTTTTCAATGACTTCTTGCTTCCTTCATGGATGATGTCCTTGATGTCATTCCACAATTCGTCCGGTCTTCGGTAACCAGTGTTCAATGTGTCAAATCTATTCTTCAGATGGTCTCTAAATTCAGGTGGGATATACTCAAGGTCATATTTTGGCTCTCGTGGACTTGCTCTGATTTTCTTCAGTTTCAGCTTGAACTTGCATCTGAGTAGTTGATGGTCTGTTCCATAGTCAGCCCCTGGCCTTGTTCTGACTGATGATATTGAGCTTTTCCATTGTCTCTTTCCACAGATGTAGTGAACTTTATTTGTGTATTCCATCTGGCAAGGTCCATGTGTATAGTCGCCATTTATGTTGGCAAAAGAAGGTATTTGCAATGAAGAAGTAGTTGGTCTTGCAAAATTCTATCACTCGATCTCCAGCATTGTTTCTATCATCGAGGCCATATTTTCCAACTACCGACCCTTCTTTGTTTCCAACTTTTGCATTAAAATCACCAGTAATTATCAATGTGTCTTGATTGCATGTTTGATCAATTTCAGACTGCAGCAACTGATAAAAATATTCTATTTCTTCATCTTTGGCCTTAGTGTTTGGTGCATATATTTGAATAATAGTCATATTAACTGGTCTTCCTTGTAGGTGTATGGATGTTATCCTATTACTGACAATGTTGTACTTCAGGATAGATCTTGAAATTTCTTTTTGAGGATGAATCCAACACATTCCTCTTCGAGTTGCCATTCCCAGCATAGTAGACTATAAAAAAATATGATTGTCCAATTTAAAATGGCAAATACCAGTCCATTTCAGTTCATTAATGCTTAGGATATCGATGTTTATGCATTCCATTTCATTTTTGACGATTTCTAATTTTCCTAGATTCATACTTCGTACATTCCAGGTTCTGATTATTAATGGATGTTTGCAGCTGTTTCTTCTCATTTTGAGTCATGCCACATCAGCAAGTGAAGGTCCGAAAAGCTTTACTCCATCCACGTTGTTAAGGTCAACTCTACTTTCAGAAGACAGCTCTTCCCTAGTCATCTTTTGCGAGCCTTCCAACCTGGGGAGCTCATCTTCCAGTACTATATATGAGACAATGTTCCACTGCTATTCATAAGGTTTTCACTGGTTAATGCTTTTCAGAAGTAGACTGCCGGGTCCTTCTTTGTAGCCTGTCTTATTCTGGAAGCTCAGCTGAAACCCATCCTCCATGGGTGACCCTGCTGGTATCTGAGTGCAGGTGGCATAGCTTCCAGCATCACAGCGACATGCAAGTGCCCACAGTATGAGATACAAGAAATGGACAGACACGTGGGGGTCAGGATTGCCTATGCTGTAGTAATTACCCTTGTTGCCCTTTGTTCTTACATTCCTCTCAGTGTCCTTCCATGCCTTGGCTTGTCTCTCTGACTTCCTCCATATTGTGTAGTGCCTATCCCTTCACCAATATTAACTTGTGTCTTCTATCTATGTGCTAATTTTCCCTCTCTCCCCCCTCATCCCTGGTAACCATCAAAGATTTTTTTTTAAACTTGCTTATAACCTTTTCTTGTTCCATTATAATAATGGTCTCATACAATATTTGTCCTTTTGTGATTGATTTATTTCACTCAGCATGAAGTCCTCCAAATTAATCCCTGTTGTGAGATGTTTTGTGGAATCATCATTATCCTTTATCATTGCCTGGTATTCCATCGTGTGTATGTACCACAGTTTGTTAATCCACTCATCTGTTTATGGGCATTTAGGTTGCTTCCTTCTTTTTGATATGGTGAATAATGCTCCACTGAACATGGGTGTACATAGGTCTATTTGTGTCATGGCTCTTATTTCTTTAGGGTGTATACCTAGGAGTGGGATTGCTGAATCATTTGGTATTTCTATTTCTAGGTTTTTGTGGAAGTGCCATACCATTTTCCATAGTGGCTGTACCGTTTTACATTCCCACCAGTGGTGTATAAGAGTTCCAGTCTTCCCACAACCTCTCTAGCATTTTTTATTTTCTGTTTTTTTTTTTATTTGATTAGTACCAGTCATGACAGCATACAATGTTATCTCATTGTAGTTTTGATTTGCTTCTCTGTTATGGCTAATGATTGTGAGCATTTCATCATGTGTTTGTTAGCCACCTGAATGGCTTCTCTGATGTAGTGTTTGTTCATGTCCTTTGCCCATTTTTTAATTGGATTGTTCGTCTTTTTGTTGTGCAGGTGTTGACTTTTTCCGTAAATTTTAGAGATTAGATCCTTGTCAGATATGTCATAGCCAAAATTTTTCCCCCAGTCTCTAGGTTCTCTTTTTACTCTTTTGGAGAAGCCATTTGATGACTTTTTAGGAGGTCCATTTATCTAATTCATCTTCTGCTGTTTGTGTATTTTTAGTTATGTTTGGTATTCTAACCTCCCTATTTTTAATTCCAGGTCTTTTTATAGTTTTAAGTTTTATATTTAGATCTTTGATCCATAATATTCAGTTAGTTTTTGTGTATGGTGTAAGACACGGGTCCTATTTAATTTTTTTAAAGATGGATATCCAGTTTTGCTAGCACCATTTGTTGAAGAAACTGTCTTTTCCCTTTGTTAAAAACTTTGTCTCTTTGTCAAAGACCAGCTGTCCATAGGATTAAAGCCTAGTTTCTCAATTCTGTTTCATTGGTCTATGTTCCTGTTGTTGAACAAATACCAGGCTGTTTTTACTAATGTGGCTGTAGAGTAGGTTCTGAGATCAGGTAGCGTGAGGCCTCCAACTTTGTTCTTCTTCTTCCGTAATACTTATCCAGAGCCTCCTTCCTTTCTATATAAAGTTGGTGGTTAGTTTTTCCATCTTGCAAAAGAATGCTATTGGAATATGGATCAGGATTGCATAACATCTTTAGATCACTTTGGGTAGTATTGATGTTTTCACAATATTGAGCCTTCCTATGCATGAGCATGGTATGTTTTTCCTTTTATGTAGGTCTTTTTTACTTTCTTGCAGTAGTATTCTGTAGTTTTCTTTGTATAGGTCTTTTGCATCCATAGCTATATACATTCCTAAGTACTTTATCTTTTTAGAGGCTATTGTAACTGGTATTGTTATCCCGATTTTTTTTTCAAAGGTCTCTTTGTTGCTGTAGAGGACTCCAGCATTTTTTTTTTTTTTTTAATATTGATCTCGTATCCTCCTACTTTTCTGAATCCTTCTGTTATTTCCAGTAGCTTTTTTGTGGACTCTTTGGAGTTTTCTATGTATAGGATTATATCATCTGCAAATAGGGATAGTTTTACTTCTTTGTTACAAATTTGGATAGCGTTTATTTCTTTTTCATGCCTTATTGCTCTATGTAGGACTCCCAGCACAAGGTTGAATACAAGTAGTGGTAAAGGGCATCCTTGTCTGGTTTCTATCCTCAAGGAGAATGATTTCAATCTCTCTCCATTGAGAATGATGTTGGCTGTTGGTTTTGTATAAATGCCCTTTATTATTTTGAGGAATTTCCATTCTATTCCTATTTTGCTGAGAGTTTTTATCAAGGATAGGTGTTGGACTTTACAAAACGCCTTTTGTGTGTCAAATGAGGTGATCATGTGATTCTTTTGCTGTATTTATGTAGTGGATTATGTTGACTGATTTTCTGACGTGAGCCATCCTTGCATATGTGGTATGAATCCCAGTTGTTCATGATTTATTTTTTTTTGATATGCTGTTGAATTCTATTTGCCAGAATTATATTTAAAAATTTTTACTTCCGTATTCATGAGTGATGTTGCTTTGTAATTTTCCTTTTTTGTGGTGTCTCTGCCTGGCTTTGTTATCAAGGAAATGTTGGTTTCATAGAGTGAATTCTGGAGTATTCCTTCCTTTTCTATACTTTGAAATAGTTTGGAGGGGGAGCCAAGATGGCAGAATAGACAGACACTTCCAGTCAGCCCTCTTTACAACAAAGACCCCAAAAAACAAGTGAAATGAGTATATTTGTGACAAGCTGGGTGCCCTGAGCATCAAAGGCAAGCTTAGACAATGAACTGAGGGGCAGGGGAAAGAAGAGACAGTTCAGAATCAGAGAGGAGTTACCAGACCTGAATCATGGGGAGACCTCAGGCACCATTCCTGGAGCGACGGTGGTGGAGGCGGTGGCGGCAGCGGGCTGGTACTAGCGTTTGGCCGCAGTTTCCTCAGGGAGAAGCAGCCAGCCACACAGCCCACTCATACCTCCAGAACCTAAGGAGAACTGCACTCTCGGCAAAAGCTAAGTACTTGCGTATATTTTACCGCACCCCCCCACCCCCAAGCCAGCTTCAGAAGCTGAATCCCTAGGCCTGAGATAGACCCTGGTGAGCACCTGGAGCCTTCCTCCCGGCCTTGAGGAAGGAAAAAAAATTGCAACTGGGGGGAAAGGATAATTTGCTAGCTCCATTAACTGGGGGAGCTCAGGACAGAAATGGCACCTGTCCAGACATAAACAGTCCGTGGACCTTGAGCACCTTTCCCTTCTGCAGGGACCTGTGTGGGTCTATTTCGGGAGAATAGGCCCTTGTTGGCAAGATCCAACTATTTTAGCAGTGCAGTGGAGAGGTGGGTGTTTGACATTTGACATTGCTTTGCTTATTAAACAAGGTCCTCACCTACCCACAACAGGGACCTAAGGATTGGTGGCTCCACTTGGGTCACCCAGCCACCCGCAAAAGGGGCCTGGGGGTAACTGGTACCTCCCAGTCCTTACAACAAAATCTTTGGGTGCCCATGGTCCCTCTGCAAAGCCCACCCACTAGAACACTCTAGGGAACAGAGAAGCATTTTCCTCAGAGACACTTGGGGTCAGTTCTCAGCCCCCTGCCTTGTTCAGAGCATGACCCCCTGCTGCAATCAGATACGGGCATACATGCCAAACACCCCCGCCCCTCTAAGACTGTAGGACAGAGCCTGTACCACACAATTGATATCAGCTACCTGGAAACCTGAGCTGAATTCATACAAGAAAACTGAATGGACTCCTAGACTGATATGCCTGATAACAGCTCTAGCCAGCTGGGGAAAGGACACCAGAGCTCCAAAGGTGAAAATAATCAAGCTAGCTCACTCAAGCAACCCATAGGGGTATACCAAAACAAAACAAAGCAAGCAGCTATGACACAGTAAGCAAGCATAAACTAATACAATAACTTACAGATGGCTCGGAGACGACAATCAATATCAAGTCACATAAGAAAACAGGCCCTGATCACCTCAACAGGCTCTCAAAACAAAGAATCCAGGGGTCTTTTAGATGAAAGTGCATTCCTGAAATTACCAGATGCAGAATACAAAAGTTTAATATTCAGAACCCTTCAAGACATCAGGAAGGAAATGAGGCAATATGCAGAACAAGCCAAGGAACACACAGATCAAGCAACTGAAGAGATCAGAAAGATTATTCAGGAACATAATGAAAAGTTTAATAAGCTGGAAAAATCCATACACAGACAGCAATCAGAAATTCAGAAGATTAACAATAAAATTACAGAACTAGAAAACTTAATAGAAAGTCAGAGGAGCAGAATCGAGCAAGTAGAAGCTAGAATTTCTGAACTCGAAGATAAATCACTTGGCACTAATATATTTGAAGAAAAATCAGATAAAAGAATAAAAAAAAGAAAAAACCTGAAGAATCATGTGGAACTCTATCAAGAGAAATAACCTACAAGTAATTGGAGTACCAGAACAGAGAGGAAAAACAGAAAATACAGAGAAAATTGTCGAGGATTTGTTGGCAGAAAACTTCCCTATATTGTGAAAGATGAGAAGGGGTCTATCCAAGATGCTCATCAAACTCCACATAAGGTAGATCTTAAAAGAAAGTCACCAGGACATATTATAATCAAGCATGCCAAAACTAAAGATAAAGAGACAATTGTAAGAGCAGCGAGGAGTAAAAGAAAAGTCACCTACAAGGGAGAGCCAATAAGAATAAGCTCGGACTACTCGGCAGAAACCATGCAGGCAATGGGATAACATATTTAAAAAATTGAAGGAAAAAAATTGTGTGCCAAGAATCATATATCCATCAAAATTGTCTCTTAAAAATGAAGGTGAAATTAAGACATCCCAGATAAACACCGGTTGAGGGAATTCATAAAAACCAAACCAAAACTACAAGAAATACTAAAGGGAGTTCTTCAGTTAGAAAATCAATAATATCAGGTATCAACCCAAGACTAGAACACTGGGCAGAGCAACCAGAAGTCAACCCAGATAGGGAAATCCAAGAAAAATAACAGAGCAAGAAAAGAAAAAAAAAAAAGCCCAACGCAGGGTAACGGCGATGTTATTATGTAAAAGAGGACAACATTAAAATAATAAAGAGGGACTAAGAAAAGTAATCATACACCTTCCATGTGGAGTGGAAGATACAGTGATACAAAGAAATAAAATTAGTTTTAAATTTAGAAAAATAGGGGTAAATAATAAGGTAACCACAAGGGAGAAAAACTATCCTACTCATCAAAATAAAATACAAGGGAAAAATACAGACTCAGAAGAAACAAAATCAACAACAACAAATATGAGGAAAGGACAATATACAAAGAAAATCTACTCAGTACATAAAGTCAAGTGGGAAAAAGAAGCTGTCAACACACAAAAGAAGACATCAAAATGATAGCATTAAATTCATACCTACCCATAATTACCCTGAATGTAAATGGACTAAATGCACCAATAAACAGACAGAGAGTGGCAGAATGGATTAAAAAACAAGATTTGTCTATATGCTGCCTACAAGAGACATATCTTAGACTTAGAGACACAAACAAACTAAAACTCAAAAGATGGAAAAATATATATCAAGCAAACAACAATTAAAAAAGAACAGGAGTGGCAATATTAACTTCTGACAAAATATACTTTAGAGTTAAATCCATTAGAAAGAATAAGGAAAGACAGTATATAATGATTAAAGGGACAATACACCAAGAAGATATAACCATATTAAATATTTATGCACCCAATGACAGGGCTGCAAAGTACATAAAACAAACTCTATCAGCATTGAAAAGTGAGATAGACAGTTCCACAATAATAGCAGGAGACTTCAACACACCACTTTCGGTGAAGGACAGGACATCCACAAAGAAGCTCAATAAACACGGAAGATCTAAATGCCACAATCAACCAACTTGACCTCGTAGGCATATACAGAACACTCCACCCAACAGCAACCAAGTATACTTTCTTTTCTAGTGCACATGGAACATTCTCTAGAATAGACCACATGTTAGGTCATAAAGCAAGCCTTAGCAAAATCCAAAACGTTGCAATATTACAAAGCATGTTCTCTGACCATAAGGCCATAAAAGTGGAAATCAATAACAAGAAAAGCAGGGAAAAGAAATCAAACACTTGGAAACTGAACAATATCCTGCTCCAAAAAGACTGGATTATAGAAGCCATTAAGGATGGAATAAAGACATTCATAGAATCCAATGGGAATGAAAACACTTCCTATCAGAACCTTTGGGACACAGCAAAAGTGGTGCTCAGAGGCCAATTTTGATCAATAAATGCACACATCCAAAAAGAAGAAAGGGCCAAAATCAAAGAATTATCCCTACAACTGGAACAAATAGAAAGTGAGCAACAAAAGAAACCCACAGGCACCAGAAGAAAATGAATAATAAAAATTAGAGCTGAACTAAATGAAATAAAAAAAAATAGAAAACAGAAAAACAATTGAAAGAATTAACAAGACCAAAAGTTGGTTTTTTGAAAAACTCAACAAAATTGATAAACCATTGGCCAAACTGACAAAAGAAAAACAGGAAAGGAAGCAAATAACCCAAATAAGGAAGGAGATGGGTGATATTACAACAGACCCAACTGAAATTAAAAGAATCATATCGGATTACTATGAAAAACTATACTCAAACAAATTTGAAAACTAGAAGAAATGGAGGAATTCCTGGAAACACACTACCTACCAAAACTAACACAAACAGAGGTAGAACAACTAAATAGACCCATAGCAAAAGAAGAGATTGAAAAGGTAATCAAAAAACTCCCAACAAAAAAAAGTCCTGGTCTGGACGGCTTCACAGCAGAGTTCTACCAAACTTTCAGAGAAGAGATAACACCACTACTACTAAAGGTATTTCAGAGCATAGAAAAGGATGGAATACTACCAAACTCATTCTATGAAGCCACCATACCCCTGATACCAAAACCAGGTAAAGACACCACAAGAAAAGAAAATTATAGAACTATATCCCTCATGAATAAAAAAAAATATATAGATGCAAAAATCCTCAACAAAATTCTAGCCAATAGAATTCAACAACATATCAAAAAAGTAATTGACCATGACCAAGTGGGATTCATACCAGGTATGCAGGGATGGTTCAACATTAGAAAAAGAATTTATGTAATCCACCATATACATAAAACAAAAGACAAGAATCACACGATTTTATCAATTGATGCAGAAAAGGCATTTGACAAAGTTCAACACTCATTCATGATAAAAACTCTCAGGAAAATAGGAATAGAACGAAAATTTCTCAACATAATAAAGGACCGTTATACAAAGCCAACAGCCAACATCACCCTAAATGGAGAGAGCTTGAAAACATTCCCACTGAGATGGGGAAACAGACAAGGATGCCCTTTATCACCACTCTTATTCAACATTGGGCTGGAAGTCCTAGCCAGAGCAATTAGGCTAGATAAAGAAATAAAGGGCATCCGGGTTGGCGAGGAAGAATTAAAAGTATCTCTATTTGCAGATGACATGATCTTATACAGAGAAAACCCTAGGGAATCCTCCAGAAAACTATTGAAACTAATAGAAGAGTTTAGCAGAGTATCGGAATACAAGATAAACATACAAAAACAGCTGGATTCCTCTACCCCAACAAAGAGAACATTGAAGAGGAAATCACCAAATCAATGCCATTTACAGTAGCCCCTAAGAAGATAAAATATTTAGGAATAAATCTTACCAGAGATGTAAAAGACTTATACAAAGAAAACTACAGAACACTTCTGCAAGAAACCAAAAGAGACTTACATAAGTGGAAGAACATACCTTGTTCATGGATAGGAAGACTTAACATTATAAAAATGTCTATTCTACCGAAAGCGATCTATACATTTAATGGAATTCTTATCCAAATCCCAACAACGTTCTTTAATGAGATGGACAAACAAATCACCAATTTCATATGGAAGGGAAAGAGGCTCCGGATAAATAAGGCATTCTTGAAAAAGAAGAACAAAGTAGGAGGCCTTACTTTAGTTGATTTTAGAACCTATTATACCACCACAGTAGTCAAAACAGCTTGGTACTGGTACAACAACAGATACATGGATCAACGGAACAGAATTGAGAATTCTGACATAAATCCACCCACATATGAGCAGTTGATATTTGACAAAGGCCCCAAAAGAGTTAAATGGGGAAAAGACAGCCTTTTTAACAAATGGTGTTGGCATAACTGGATATCCATCTGCAAAAAAATGAAACAAGACCCATACCTCACTCCATGCACAAAAACTAACTCAAAATGGATCAAAGACCTAAATATAAAATCTAAAACGATAAAGATCACGGAAGAAAAAATAGGGACAATGTTAGGAGCCCTGATACATGGCACAAACAGTATACAAAACATTATAAAGAATGTAGAAGAAAAACTAGATAACTTGGAGGTCCTAAAAATCAAACACTTATGCTCATCCAAAGACTTCACCAAAAGAGTATAAAAAGGCTACCTACAGACTGGGAAAAAGTTTTTAGCTCTGACATTTCTGACCAGCGCCTGATCTCTAAAATCTACATGATACTGCAAAAACTCAACTGCAAAAAGACAAATAACCCAATTAAAAAATGGGCAAAAGATATGAATAGACATTTCACTAAAGAAAACATTCAGGTAGCTAACAGATATGAGGAAATATTCACGATCATTAGCCATTAGAGAAATGCAGATCAAAACTACAATGAGATTTCATCGCACTCCAACAAGGTTGGCATTAATCCAAAAAACACAAAATAATAAATGTTGAAGAGGCTGTGGAGAGATTGGAACACTTCTACACTGCTGGTGGGAATGTCAAATGATACAACCACTTTGGAAATCGATTTGGCGCTTCTATAAAAAGTTAGAAATAGAACTATCATACGATCCAGCAATCCCACTCTTTGGAATATATCCTAGAGAAATAAGAGCCTTTACAGGAACAGATATATGAACACCCATGTTTATTGCAGCAAGGTTTATAATAGCAAAAACATGGAAGCAACCAAGGTGCCCAGCAATGGATGAATGGATAAATAAATTGTGGTATATTCACACAATGGAATACTATGGATTGTAAAGAACAGTGAGGAATCTGTGAAACATTTCATAACATGGAATAACCTGGAAGGCATTAGGCTGAGTGAAATTAGTCAGTTGCAAAAGGACAAGTATTGTTTAAGACCACTGTTATAGGAACTTGAGAAATAATGTAAACTGAGAAGAAAACATTCTTTTCTGGTTACGAGAAAGGGGAGCAAGGAGGGTGGGAGAGGGGTATTCACTAATTAGATAGTAGGTAAGGATTACTTTAGGTGAAGGGAAAGACAGCACACAATACAGGGGAGGTCAGCACAATCGGACTAAACCAAAAGCAAAGAAGTTTCCTGAATAAACTGAATGCTTCTAAGGCCAGCGTAGCAGGGGCATGGGTCTGGGGACCATGGTTTCAGGGGACATCTAAGTCAATTGGCAAAATAAAATCTATTAACAAAACATTCTGCATCCGACTTTGAAGAGTGGCGTCTGGGGTCTTAAATGCTAGCAAGCAGCCATCTAAGATGCATCAATTTGTCTCCACCCACCTGGATCAAAAGAGAATGAAGAACACCAAGGACACAAGGTGAGTAGGAGCCCAAGAGACAGAAAGGGCCACATGAAGTAGCGACTACATCATCCTGAGACCAGAAGAACTAGATGGTGCCCGGCCACAATCAATGACTGCCCTGACAGGGAACACAATAGAGAACCCCTGAGGGAGCAGGAGAGGAGTGGGATGCAGACCCCAAATTCTCATAAGACCAGACTTAATGGTCCGACTGAGACTGGAAGGACCACAGTGGTCATGGCCCCCAGACCTTCTGTTGCCCCAGGACAGGAACCATCCCCGAAGCCAACTCTTCAGACATGGATTGGACTGGACAATGGGTTGGAGAGGGATGCTGGTGAGGAGTGAGCTTCTTGGATCAGGTGGACACTTGAGACTATGTTGGCATCTCCTGCCTGGAGGGGAGATGAGAGAGTGGAGGGGGTCAGAAGCTGGCGAAAAGGACACGAAAAGAGAGAGTGGAGGGAGGGAGCAGGCTGTCTCAATAGGGGGAGAGTAACTGGGAGTGTGTAGCAAGGTGTATATAGGTTCTTGTGTGAGAGACTGACTTGGTTTGTAAACTTTCACTTAAAGCACAATAAAAAATTATATTAAAAAAAAGAAATATTTTGAGTGGAACTGGTGTGAGCTTCTCTCTGAATGTTTGGTAGAATTCTCCAGTGAGCCATCTAGGACAGGGATTTTTTTTTTTTTTTTTTTTTTGGAGATTTTATTTATTTTTTTATTACTCGTCAATCTGTTCTTTTGTTTTGGTTCTGTTCAGTTTTTCTGCCTCAGCTTGTGTTAGTTCAGGTAGGCAATGTTTTTCCAGAAATTTGTCCATTTCCTTTAGGTTTTCAAATTTGTTGGAGTACAATTTTTCATAGTATTCTGCTACCATCTCTTTTATTTCAGTTGGTTCTCTTGTAATGTCACCCATCTTATTTCTTATTCAAGTTATTTGCTTCCTCTCCTGCTTTTCTTTTGTCAATTTGGCCAATAGTCGATATTGTCTATCCTTTCAAAGAACCAAATTCTGGCCTTGTTTCTGTTGTTTTTTGTTCTCTATTTCATTTTATTTCTGCTCTACTCTTTATTATTTCCTTTTTTCTGGTGGCTGTGGTCTTCTTTTGCTGCTCTCTTTCTCTTCGTTTGAGTTGTAGGATTAATGTTTTGAATTTGGCCCTTTCTTTTTTATATATATATAAATCGACCTCTAAGCACAGCTTTTGTTGTGTCCCAAATGTTTTGGTAACATATGTTTTCATTCTCATTTGATTCTATGAATTTTTTGATTCCAGCCTTGATTTCTTCTATTACTCTGTAGTTTTTAAGCAAGGTATTGCTTTGTTTCCATGGGTTTGATTTTCTTTTTTTTCTTTGCTATTCCTGTTAATGATTTATACTTTTATGGCTTTGTGATCAGAGAGAATGCTTTGTGTTATTTTGCTGTTTTGGATTTTGTTGAGGCTTCCTTTGTGGCCTCAAATGTGGTCTATTCTGGGGAATGTCCCCTGGGAGCTGGAAAAGAATGTGTACTTTACTGCTATTGGGTGGAGTGTTCTGTATATGTCTATAAAGTTGAGTTGGTTGATTATGGCATTTAGATCTTCTGTACCTTTATTGAGTTTCTATCTAGATGTTCTGTCCTTTACCTAAAGTGGCACATTGAAGTACTGTACTATCATTGTGGAACTGTTTCTCTTTTCAATGCTGTAAGAGTTTGTTTTATGTATTTTAGAGCCCTGTCATTTGGTGAGTATATATTTATTTTGGTTATGTCCTCCCGATGCATTGCCCCTTTAATCATTAATGTACTTCCTTATCCTTTAGGATGGATTTTGCTTTAAAGTCTATTTTATCAGAGATTAGTATTGTCACTCCTGCTATTTTTGGTGATTGTCTTCTTGAGATACATTTTTTCCATCCTTTGAGTTTTAGTTTATGTCTTTGTGTCTAAACTGTGTCTTTTGTAGAGAGATTGATGGGTCATTTTTTTTTTTTATCCATTCTGCCATTCTCTCTCTTTATTGGTACATTTAAGCCATTTACATTCAGTGTGATTATTGATAGGTATGTGTTTAATGCTGTTGTTTTGCTGTACTTTTTTTTTTATGTGTGTGGTATTGATGGTTTCTTTTTTCTGCACTGAGTTATTTTTGTTTGTTGATTTTCATTTCTTTTGTTGTCAGTTTTGTGTTTACTGAGTCTTTATGTTTTTCTGTTTTTTTACTTCAATGAGTAGATTTGTTGACTTTCTTCTTGGTTACCTTGAAATTTAAGCTTATCTCCCTACATTTAACCCAGTCTTTTATTTTTTGGTATCAGCTTGACTTTCTCTCCTTATGAAAGTTCTGTAACTACACTATTTATTCCTTCTTTTTTGTTTTGACATTGTCATCATTTGCAGATATATGTCTCTAGTTCCCTGTTTTCAGTCTTTTAGTTTTGTTTTATTTTGGGAATTCTTTATCTGGATTGTTATATGGCTGATGCTGTCCTGTGACCTAATCTCAGTTTATTGTCTGATGTTGCTGATTTTCTATATGAAGGACTCCTTTTAATATTTCTTGTAAATTTGGTCTGATTTTTGCTAATTCCTTTAATTTCTGTTTATCTGGAAATGTCCCAATTTCACCATCATATCTGAGAGACAATTTTGTTGGATATATAAGTCTTGGTTGGCAAAATTTTTTTTCAAGGTATTATATATGCCATCCCATTGCCTTCTTGCCTGAAGGGTTTCTGCTGAGTAATCAACATTTAGCCTTACTGATTTCCCTTTGGAAACCCTGGTAGCATAGTGGTTAAGAGCTACAGCTGCTAACCAAAGGGTTAGCGGTTCAAATCCACAAGGTGCTCCTCGGAAACCATATGGGGCAGTTCTACTCTGTCCTATAGGGTTGCTATGAGTTGGAATTGACTTGACGGCAACAGGTTTGGTTTTTGGTTTTGGTTTCCCTTTGTAGGTGACTTTTCATTTTTCCTGAGTTGCTCTCAGAATTCTCTCTTTGTCTTTGGTTTTGGCTAGTTTGATTTATGATATGTCTTGGTGACTTTCTTTTGGGGTCTGTCTTGTATGGAGTTTGTTGAATTTCTTGGATGGATATCTTTTTGTCTTTCACAATATTAGGGAAGTTTTCTGCCAGCAAATCTTTGACAATTCTCTCTATGTTTTCCATTGCTTCTCCCTGTTCTGAAACTCTAATAGTATCCCACATAATAATAAGTTTCTTCATTTTGCTTTATTATTTTTCTGATTTTTCCTCAAACAAATGGTACCAAAGGATTTGCCTTAAAATTTGTTGATTTCTGTCTTCCATTGTTTCAATTCTACTCCTATATTCATCTATTGAGTTGGGTATTTCTGAAATTTTATTGTTAATCATTTGGATTTCTAGTTGCTGTTTTTGTGTAGTTTCTGTTTACATATTTTGTTGTTTTTATTCTTGTATTGTTTTCCTGAATTCTTCTATTACTTTATCTGTGCTTTTCCTGATTCTATGTTTTCCTTGGTTTTGTCTGTGTTTTCCTTGCTCTCTTGGAGAGCTCTGTATATTAGTCTTTCAAATTCCTTGTCAGGTAATTACATTACCATTTCTTCTTCCAGAAGGATTTCTGGTTTTTTATTTTGGTCCCTTGCTGGAGCCATCTTGTCCTGCTTCTTTATGTGATTTGATATTGTCTGTTGTCTCTGAAGCATCAATAAATTATTATCTTTATTTATTTATTGTATGTTAATTTGCTGTGTCCTGAATTTTTGTTTTGTTTTGATATATCTGAGTACGCTGGGCATGTGTGCTTCTCTGGTCACTAATCTGGCCACCTTGAAGCCCTTATCACCTATTGGGTGGGGCGGTGACAAGGTGTGTTGAGTATGGGTTTCTGTTCACTGGTTTTGTGGTGCTTCCGAATGTAGATGATATTTCTGGTGAGGTGTTGTATCTGTCTGGCCAGTGTCCTGGCCTTAGGTGCAGGGGACATTCTCCCTATTTGCTGAGTTGGGTATGTGCTGCCAATAGCCTGGTGGTTGGTGCAGGGGTGCCTGAGCCATCAGTCACTGGGTGAGTGGTGCAGAAACTCTCACCGATGGTCTTGTTGGGCAGGGTTGCTCAGGAGTGTATGGAGCAAGCACAAGCCTCCCGTTGCAGGGGGAGGGCAATGTAGGGGGTGAGGCAGAGAGACGCCTGTCCTTGGGTGCCTGGTTGGAGGCTGTGCTCCTGTCCACTACAGCATGTCATGGTGGAGGTTGTGCTTATCCTCAGACCCCCAGGGCAAGTGATTGGAAGGAACGAGAGGCACCTTCTGGGCTGTAGAAGGCTCTGCAGGACTGAGGGTCCCTGGTGCAAGTGGCTAAAGGGAGTGGAAAGCTCCACCAGTGCTGTAGGACACACTGCAGAACCATGGGCCCCTGGTGTGAATGGCTGGTGGGGGTGGGTAATTATAGTAGGCGTAATGTACCAACACAAATACCTTTCAATAGGACCCTTTAATTTTTCTTAATTTGAAAAAAAATTATGCACAGTTTTTTTCTTGAGTGAGACTTACCCCTTTTCATAGCATCTGACTTTGTTTCCCACAGCAAGTCTGTCAGTGTGTCGTACTGTGGTGGTTTGCATATTGCTATGATGCTGGAAGCTATTCCACCAGTATTTCAAGTACTGGTAGGATCACTCATAGTGGACAATTTTCAGTGGAGCTTCCAAACTAAGACAGACTAGGAAGAAAGGCCTGGTGAATTACTTCCAAAAAATTAACCAGTGAAAATTCCATGGATCACAACAGAATATGGTCTGATATAGTGTTGGATGTCATCAGTAAAGAACAATCACTATAGAAGAACATCATGTTTGGTAAATTGGAGGGCCAGTGAAAATGAGGGAAACCCTCAGTGAAATGGATGGACACAATGGTCACAACAACGGACTCAAACACATTAATGATCGTGAAGATGGTACAGAACCAAGCAACATTTTGATCTGTTGTATATGGAATTGCCATGACTCAGAGTCAGTATTCTTATAGGAATGACGTCAGCTACCATTTACAAGGCTTCTCAGTCCAGACTTGTGGCCTTGTTTTTCTTCCAACATTTATTAAAACGATACAAATTGGTGTTTACTACATGCCAACACTTTGCTGGACATTTTCATTACATTGCCATCCATGTTTTCCCCGCGTATTGATTCCAAATTGCAATCTGGGGCTGGGGAATTGGAAGGTCTCTGGTGCTTCTTCTTTGAGAGTCACATCCCATGGGACATGAAGATCAGGAGTCCTAGAAACTAGAAGTAAAGTTCACTTGTGGCTGACAAAGCATGTTCAAGAATCCTGGCTTCCTGGGTGTCAGGGACCAGGATATATTCTTAATTGAGTTCTGAGATTCAGTCACATTAATGTTGTTAAGGCTATTTCGAGTTCTTGATAATTTATACTGCTATATTTTATAACATGAGGAGGCATTTGGGAGACCAATTATGGCAGAATTTTCCAAGATGCTGCCTATAATGCTAGGCAGTGTGGTAATGACTAGCTTAATGACCTTAAAAAGTCATTTTACTTCTGGGCTTCAGTTTTTTTCCCTGTGAAATTAACCAAGTGGTTACTAAGGTTCCATCTAACTGTAACCTATAAGCTTCTGAAAGGACACTTTGGTTAGATGACATGTGTAATAATTTTTGACAGGCTTGTCCATAAGCACATAATCTGATGCAAGTTGACATGTAGCAATCTCTGCTGCTTCTTTCATAGAACTAAAGGAGATTACCTCACTTAAGGTTTTAGTGACAGGCTAGTGGGTTTGATAACAAAAATGTTAGTATATCAGAAAGAAATTGTGAGACATTTAAAAACCACTTAGATCAGGCTTCAAAATATGTATAGACAATGGCATTAGCTGAAGACAGGCCTTAAATATTCTGCTTTGACTTTTTGTAATACCCTGTGATATTCTCTGGTATCCTTTAGGACTGCCAAATGCCTTTTATGGGGCTCTCCAAGGGACTGCTGTACCCTCTGGAGTAATGCCATTGCTCTGGAGTAATCATAGTCAGATTCCAACCTGTCAGGGGCAGAGTTACATCGTCTTGTAGTAGTGCTTACCATATGTGGGATATTAAATTATTAACAGATTTCTACTGTAACAGTATATGCAGTAGTAAATTGACTCATAAATGTACAATGGTTCCAACAAATAGAAGTTTATTTTTTGTTCATGTAATAGCACTGTGCTATACACAGGATGGAAGGGTGGCCCTACTCCATGAAGTTCTTTAGAGATCCAGGTAGACAGAGGCACATAACTTCCAATGTTACCCTGGAGGTCATCTCCATTTTTGCCAGATAGTGGTGACAAGAGCTTGAAGGAGTATCACGATGGAGATTTGTATGGCCTAGGCTTGCAGTTGGATTTTATGATTTCTTCTTCCCTCATATTCTCTTGGCTAGAATCAGTCACTATTTAGAAGACATCAGTGAAATGTTCTACCTGACTGGCAGCCACTACTCAGCAACAACTCTACACAGAGGAAAGTACAAATATAAGTATCTGTTTGTACCAGAGTCCATCCCTTTGTCCAGCAAATTTTCATTCACACTCTTTATCCCATACATAGAACATAATTGCCCCATCCCAAAGGAGATGACTCAAAGTCCCAATCAGTTGCTGTATTTGGCTCAAAGCCCAGGATCTTGCCTATGGTTGAGCAACATATAATCTTTTTTTAAGTTAGTATGCCTCCATCATATCTGTTATACACTGGTGGAAGAGCAACAGGATATAAACAATAAACATTTCCCACTGAGAAATGGGAGAAGCAGAGCAGTCATAGATGAACCCTGCCTATACTAGAGAACAAACTGTCATCATCACCATTACTTCTGAATAGCCATAAAGCTTGTGCTAAGACACAGAGTCATGTCTCCCAAAAATATGTGTTGGAGTCCTGACCCCATACCTGTAGATGTAATCTCATTTGGGAATAGGGTTTTCTTTATTGTTTTATGAGGCTATATAAGTATAGAGAGTGTCCTAAATCCAATCACTTTCGAATAATATAAAGAGCAGCATAGACACGGAAGCAAACAAGCTCAAAGGGGAAAGATAGATGCAACATGGACAACACCAAGGAACCAAAGAATGCCAAGAAGAAAGCTAAAGAAGCTGAGACAAGGATTTTTCCCCAGAAGGCAGGAAATGAAGTTGGAGAGTCAGATGCTAAGAATTTAGATTTTAAGTGTGAGGGTAGAAAGGTACATTTTTTCCTGATTTATTTTTAAAGGATCATTCAGCTGGTATCTGGTTAGTACACTCCAGAAGATCAGAAGTAGAAGAGGCCAGCTAGTCTTCTATTGTAATTGTCCAGGATTTGGACCACTGGTGATTTGAATTAGGTGGTAGCAGTGAAGGTAAAAAGTGTTAGATTCAACAGAAATTTTGAAGATAAAGCTGATACTGTATCTTTATTAACCTTTTCCCTGCAATGTGGGATACAAATAAGTCAAATTTAAACAATAACCCAAATATCTCAGACTCTTGTCTATACCAGTTTACAAAGTCCTTCCTCCACTTCTGGATTTCAAGACTCCAGGAGTGTCCCAAACATACTCAAAAATAAATCAGCTCACTTGTATCAGGTGGACACTTGAGACTGTGTTGGCATCTCCTGTCTGGAGGCGAGATGGGAGGGTAGAGAGGGTTAGAAACTGGCAAAATTGTCATGAAAGGAGAGACTGGAAGGGCTGACTCATTAGGGGGAGAGTAAGTGGGAGTATGGAGTAAAGTGTATATAAGCTTATATGTGACAGACTGACTTGATTTGTAAACGTTCACTTAAAGCTCAATAAAAATTATTAAAAAAAAAAAATCAGCTCCTTCCAAGCTTTTCCATAGCTCATCATCTCTCCTAGACACAAGCATGTCCAGTTAGGAATCGTCTGGCTAGTGATGTGTCCTCTGAGACCTGCTGCTTCTCACTGCAGATGAACTTTTGGAGCTTTGTAAAGGCCAAGTCTATAGGGTGTTCTGTTTCATTGTTGGGAAGAACTGCTCTCAAGTCTGTGTTACTATTTTAGGGATATTCCAACACATTTCAGAGAAAGTCATAAAGCTCTGTTAGCATCTATGTAATAGCTCCACCCTGCTCCAGACAATATTCATGTCTGAAAACACTTCTTATCTATTCCTGGACAATCACCTTCATCATGCTCTGCTCACAGTCATTTCTCTTTCAGGTAACTAAGACTTTATTAATGGTTCCCATGCTTACTCCCTCTCATAAGATGTGTATCTCAAAGAATCATTAGTTCCTCATGCAAATGACTTCTTGTGACAGAACTCATTGGTTTATTTTGCCAGACAGGTTCATATAAAAATGAATCTCAATTTATTCTAAAGCAAGAAAAAACATTTCAAGTTAAATGAGATCTTTGTAAAAGTGATAATAATAGTACTAAAATTATGTATTTTTATGATTAGACCAAACTAAATTCACAAATCTTTAATACTCTATGACCATTTCAACCACTACGCTCAAGGCAGTGGGCTAGGAAATATACGTGAGGAAGAGAGTTCACAGAAGAGGAATATGTAACTCCTCTCCCAAGGAACGTATAATCTAGCAGCAGAATCAGGCGTGTGCATAGGAAATGGTAGTATAGTTTAAAATGAAGCAAACACAAAAAATGTTTCAGTGAAGGGCTCTGGCAAACAGACGGGTGCATGAGGAGTGATGGGATGTAGTAACAAATGAAGGTAGAGAAATAAATTGGAGCCAAATAGTGAAAGAGTAGCAGACTGGAGACTTTGGTCTTTATTTTGAGGCCATAGAAATGTTCAAAGATTGTAGATCAAGTCAGAGTTTATCTAGATGCTTGGTTTCTCTAGATTTTTACTTTTGTAGATTACTTTTGACAGGGATTAGATAAGGGAATGGGGGGAGGGCTAGTAACATCCCATTACTTCAGGCATAATGTGATGTGCTGCCCCAACCCCCTTCAAGGAAAGACTTGCCTCAGCTGCTAGAAATCCTGTCACAGACAGCCTTTAGTTGAGGTCCTTACAGATTCCTACAGTTATAAAGGGCCACCATGGCAAGAGTAGGAGGGGATTTTCAGCCAAATGTGGGACAAGTCTGATGGGTCACTTTAGATGTAGACATCACCTTGGGGTCGGCTGAGACTGTCAGGTCTACCTCAGAGCTCAAGATTTTCCTGCTGGCTTCCCTCCACCCCCTTCCCTTCCTCTGTTTTCCTCCTTCCTTTTTCTTTCCTTCCCTAGGTATTGCTACCAAGGGCATTCACTAATATGCATTCTGTACAGTAAACATCATCTCAGAATTGACTTCCAGAAAGCCAAAATGTTACAAAGCTAAGTAAAAATAAATAAATAAATAAATAAATAAATAAATAAATAAATAAATAAATAAATAAATAAATAAATAAATAAATAAATAAATAAATAAATAAATAAATAAATAAATAAATAAATAAATAAATAAAAGGCAGTAGAAAATTCAGACCTAATTTAGGGGCCAACTGGCTCTAAGAGAAAGAGGGATAGGGCTGATGTGGTATAACTTTAAAACTGAAATTATCTGTCACAGTTGCTTTTTCTGAATCTCAATTCCCAGCCCTTCTCACATGTAATAATGTTTCAGCATTAAAACAAAGAAACAAATAAAACAAAACAAAATCAGAATAAAACAGCTTCAAATTAAATTCTCACTCTTCTCTCAACATACATTGCTTCAATGTAGGTGTCAGAAAAATAAATATAGATGATCTTGTTGGTTTATAACATTTTAGGTGTAAGTGTTCCCAGACAGACTACAATTTTTTAAGTCCATTATATTGTTGTTGTTGTTAGTTTTCTTCAAGTAGGTTCTGACTCATAAGAGACCTTAAGTATCACAGAATGAGATGTTGCCCTGTCATGTGCCATCTTCACAATCGTTGCTATGTTTGAGCCCATTGTTGCAGCCATTCTGTCAGTCCATTGAGGGTTTTCCTCTTTGTTGCTGATCCTCTACTTTACCAAGCATTACATCCTTTCCCAGGGATTGATTCCTCCTGATTATGTGTCCAAAATAAGTCAGGCGAAGTCTTGTCATCCTCACTTCTAAGGGTCCTTCTGGCTGTACTTCTTTGAAAAATGAGTTGTTCTTGTTTCTGGCAGTCCATGGTATATTCAATATTCTTTGCCAAAACCACAATTTGAATGCTGTGTACGATAGTGTTGTATATTATAACATTTTATTACTATTTTATGCTATTTTATTGTTATTTTTATAAGTATGGAAAAGGTAGCTGACTTTGCTCACATCTCAACCACTTCTCCTATTTCCCATAGCTTCTGAGTGTTAGAAAGTCCCTACAGATGTATTTGCCATGCCTGCCTGCTGTACTACAGAGGCTCACTGTCATTTTAGTCTTCTCGGAGAAGGTGAGACTCCTTTCCTGGACATGGTTATTCTTTTCTTTTCTTCTCAGGAATAGAAGAGTTCTATAGCAGATACTTTCTCTAAGGCTCAGTTGTTTTCAAAAGCTCAGCTTGCCTGAAAGTTCTTCTCATTCAGAAACAACCTTACATCACACCACACAATATATATATATATATATATATATATATATATATATATATTTTTAAACTGCACTTTTCTCTGTCCCTCATGTTGGGATAAAAAGGTTATGTTTTGAGAATCCACAGACAAAGCAATAAGTCCTGGAGTTATGTTAAGGTCTGATTTGGGATCAGAATGAGAGACAGAAAAGTTTGAAAGCACATTTTCTATTAACTAGAAGTGTTTACATTTCAACAAAGGGTTACCTCAAAGCACCTTTGTTCTTTGTTCTCAGTACTTTTAGTAATTAGAATCCCTGGAGTTTTTATAAATTGTACTTCTTTCCATCCTCTAGTCTCAAGGACAACCTTGTTTTTTAAGTCAAGTGACTCTGTAATTGAGATTTTTTATTTAAGGATGCTGAAGCAATGAGGTTTGTAGACTGGGAGGCCACGTTATCAATCAATACACAAATATATATTATCTTAGTTACCTCTTGCTACTATACCACAAATCCTCCAATGGGTGGCTTTAAAGAACAGAAATTTATTTTCTCACAGTTCAGGAGGCTAGAAGTCTGAATACAGGGTGTGGTCCAGGGGGTGGTCTTTCCTCATTCATTTCAGCTCCTAGTAGGTGGCACAGTGGTTAAGAGCTTGGCTGCCAACCAAAAGTTTGGCAGTTTGAATCCAGCAGTTGCTCCTTGGAAACCATATAAAGCAGTTCCACTCTGTCCTATAGGGCCACTATGAGTCAGAACTGACTTGACAAAAATGATGGCACCTAACAAAAACAACAACAACTAGTTGCCAGCTATCCTTGAAGATGGGTCTGTCTCCATCATGTTCTATCTTCCCCCTCTCCCTGTGTACCTAATCGGCTCTTTTTACAACTCAGAAGTGGTTAGATTTAGAACCCTCCCTACTCAGGTATAATCTCATTAACATAACAAAGAAAACTCTATTTCAAAATGGGATTACATCCACAGGTATATGGTTTAGAATTCCAACATATATTTTGGGTGACTACAACCCAATCTGTGACATATAGGGAGTATATGGTGAATCTGAGGCTGTAGGTAGACTAAGGTAGTCAGAGCTTATCTAGATGCCTAGCTTATATAGAGCTTCACTTTTGGATAGTGATTAATAGTGATAGAGATGGGGGAGATTAGAATCAGAGGAGGAAGACTAGTAGCATCTGTGCACAATTTTGTCCTAGGAAAAGAAATAGGGAGAATGAAAATAGAATCAGTTGAGCACAAACCTGTTCTGAACAATCCTGGACTTCCTGTAACTCAGAACAGGTATACTGAGTGATCTTGGTCCAAATATCTTAGACATTATCAGTAAACAGTTAATTCACCCTCAAGTACTGGGGATGAAGACAGCCCAGACAAAAGGATACTGAGACATATAATATGGAGCGCTGGTGGCGTAGTGGTCAAGAACTCGACTGCTAACCAAAAGATCGGCAGTTTGAATCCACCAGCCACTCCTTGGAAACCTTATGGGGCAGTTCTACTCTGTCTTATAAGGTCACTATGAGTCAGAATCGACTCAACAGCAACAAGTTTGTTTTTTATTTTATTTTTTTGTACTCATTTACTAACATTTGTTTGCCGTTTGTGATTTATGTATATCTCTAAATAAGCCAGATTAATCCTGTTTAAGCCATACTTGCAGAATCCATTCCTTCATACACCAGGTGTGCAATGAAGGTCTGTTCTGCGTTAGACACTGATCTAGGCAAGGACTGGGGATACACTGATGAATGAGTCATGTAGATCTTTGTCTTTATGAATTTTAGTTGGGAATTGCTCAACTTTAAAAATAAATCATGGAGATGGCTCAAGATGAAGGCATAGTCAGAAACACCATGGTATCTCTCTACAGCAAAGACACAAGAAAACAAGTGAAACTGATACAGATGACAACCCTGGAACCCTGAGCAGCAAATGGAAGGATTAAGAATTAGATCGAACACCAAATGGAAGGAGAAACTGTAAGCAAACAGAGAATGAAGAGATTTCCAGATCATAGGCACCCTGTCAGCAGGCCCAGTATGGCACGGCCATCTTGAGACAAAGTGAGCAGCATTCTAGGGTGAGGAGCACAGGAAAGCAACTGCATGAAATTCCCAGTAAGAGACAGAGATGCTGTGTAGACAAACCCGGAGTGAAGCAAGGTGAACAGAACATGAACCAGATCTAAGGAGGGAAAGCATAGCAAGGTGGGTGATCCTGGTGACCATAGAGCAGGGAGGCAGCCAGAAACTAGGGACAGATCTATTCACCAGCAGCGGTCCCTGATCATTTGGGCAGATGGCTTCTATGGAGTAGTGGATCCATAGAGTGGCAGATGGAGATCCCCCACCCAACCTGACTCTGGGCAGCCTTCCCAAGTTGCATTTGGTCAGGGCCAGACCCTGATCGCTAGCTGCAGCCTACATACAGTGTCCCAGCACCCACACCAGTGACCAGAGAAGCATGTTTCCCACCCTTCCCACTACCAAACCAGTAACCAGCATGCATCCCTGTGTCCTACCCCTCCCTGTGACCAGCAGTGCAAGGTCCCCCTGTTCTGCCCTGCCTGTGACCAGAGATGCATGCTTGCCCCACTGCCCTCTTCTGCCCAGCAATCAGTAGTGTCTTTTCCCACACTGCCAGAACAGCAACTGGCAGCGTGTGTTCCTGGACTGCTGGAATGGCGACCAGCAGTGCATGGCCACCCCACCTTCACCCCCATCACCCCTCACTGCCTGCCCCATGACTGGTGGTAAGTGTTCCCATACTGCCCCTTCAGGGACTGGTGGCATAAGTCTCCCATTTTCTTCATCCATTCCATCCCACCTGTCTAGCAAAAGGCAGGGCACACTTCCACCTCACCTACTTGGTGACCAGTGAGGAAGCACCCCCTCCTGGCAACCAGTGATGCAAACTCTTGTGCTGTCTGCCCAGTAACCAGTGACCCATGCACCGCCACACTGACGATTCAATGACTGGCAGCCTGCACCTAACACACCCATAACCTGGTGACCGGAGAGACTGCTCCGTGCACCCTGCCCAGTGATGAAGCATATCACCTCATCAGCAATGCCCAACACACGCTGACAAGTGCCATCTGCACATCTGTCGAATGATGAGTAGGAGACCCTAGTGCCCTTGCCCTCATCCAGCATCTGCCTGGCTATGAAGTCACACATCTCATACCCTGACAGTTCCTGCAAGCTGAATACACATGCACTGAAACCCCTGGATCCCCCACCACCTACTGAGACACCAATTTGTGCATACACGGAAGGCCTATCCCATCCATTTGGGCAGCACTGCCTCAAAACAAATATGAAGACATCCTTCCCTGGCCTCCAAAGAATGCAATAACTGCTAGCGACAATTCAGAAGGACCCCACAGTCCCACAAGGGCTCTGGAGGGACTCAGACCACTCAACATTTATTGCCCAATACCAGGGAAAGAACCTGGTCTCCCATCTCCAATCAATCATGTAAGGAAAGACATACAATCCTAGCCACAGAGGACTTGCACATGGGTGAGACTCACCATATACAGTAGTGAGAGGAAATCAAGACCCAACAACCTACACCACCAAAGTCACACATAGACCGAACCATAAAACAACAATTAACATTGATACAAAGGAAGAAGGACATTCTAAAAACAGAAGTAACAAATCTCCTGATACATCAAAACAAACCAAGAAAATCAGGACAAAACAACCAAACATACTATCAATAAAAAAATATATAAATAAATGAATTAACATCTTAATGACTCAGAGACAGCAGACAATAACAAATCATATGAAGAAACAGGATGAGATGGCTGAAACAAGTTAACAAAATAAAAGGACAGAAAACCTTCCTGAGCAAGAAATGATAGTAGAATTAACTGATCAGGAATTCAAAACACTTATATTTAGGCTCCTCAAAGAGATCAAGGAAAACACAGAAAAAACCACAGAAGAATTTAGGAAAACAATACAAGAACAAAATAACAAACTAAATAGACAAATAGAAACCATATAAAAACAACAACTAGCAATCCAGAAGGTTAACCACAAAATATCAGAAATAGATAACTCAATGGAAGGACACAGAAGTAGAATTGAATCAATGGAAGAAAGAACCAGCAAAATAGAGGACAAATCCCTTGCTACTAAATTTGTTTAAAGAACAATCAGAAAAAAAAGAATGAAGAAAAATGAAGGAAGCCTAAGAGTATGCAGGACACAATCAAGAGGAATAATTTACACATAATAGGAATCTAAGAGGAGGAGGAGGAAAAAAAGGTACTGAGGGAAGTTTTGAAGATATATTGGCAGAAAACTTCCCAAATGTCATGAAAGACGAGAAGGTTTACATCCAAGAAGCTCAATGAGCCACATTCAGGATAGACCCCAAAAGAAATTCTGCAAGACATATTGTAAATAAACTTTTCAAAAGCAACAACAAAGGAAGAATTCTGAGAGAAGGTCATGAAAAAGTACGTATCACTTACAAAGGGGCACCAATAAAACTAAGTGCTTATTTCTCATCGGAAAACATGAGGGCAAGAAGGCAATGAGATGACACATATAAAATCCTGAATGAAAAGAGTTGCCAACCAAGAATCATATGCAGCAAAATTGTCTTTTAAAAATGATGGAGAAACTAGGACATTCCTAGATAAGTAGAAATTAAGGGAATTTGTGAAAACCAGGCTGGTCTTACAAGAAAGATTAAAGGGAGTCCTTCTGACAGAGAACAAACAACATCAGAAAACAACCTGAGATAAAGACACACGACAGCATTACCCAGATACCAACCCAGAAAAATATTTCACAAAAGTAAAATAAAGGTGTAAAACTGATTACAGGGGACCAGAGACGTTAAGCTGTAAACACTGACAGCTTCAAAACAAAAAGAGAGAATAAATGGTGTAGTTATAGAACTTCTTTATGAAGAGGAAGTCAAGATGACTTCAAGATATAACAGACTGTTTTGAACTTAGGAGGATAAAGGTAAATTTTAGGTTAACCACAAAGAAAATTAATAAATGTACTCACCAAAATAAAGAAGAAAACCAAAAAGACTCAGTAAACACAAAAACAACAACAGTGAATGATATGAAAAGAAAATCCATATTGAAAAGGAACTTAGCACAGAAAATTTAGAGAAACGAAGATGTTAACACCACAAAAAAAGTATAACAAAATGGCAGCAGTGAATTCACACCTACCAATAATCATATGAATATAAATGGATTAAATGCACCAACCAAGAGGCAGAAAGTGGCAGAATGAATAAGTAAAGATGACCCATCAATATGTTGCCTGCAAGAGACATACCTTAGACACAAAAACATAACTAGGTTAAAAATCAAAGGATGGAAAAAATAAATCAAGCAAACAATAACTAAAAGAGAGCAGGAGTCACAATAATAATTTCTAATAAAATAAATTTTAAGTCAGAATTCATTATAAGAGACAAAGAAGGATATTTTATAATGATTAAAGGGTCAATTCACCAAGAAGGCATAACAATAATAAATATTTATAACAGCCCCAAAATACATGAAACAAACTGAGTTGAAAAGAGAAATAGTCAATTTAACAAAAATAGCAGACTTTAACACACCACTTTTGATGATGGACAGAGCAACTAGAAAGAAACTCAACAAAGATACAGAAGACCTAAATTACACAATCAACCAACTTGACCTCCTAGCCATGTATAGAACACACCCCCAACAGCAACACAGTACACATTCTTTTTCAAACTGCATGGGTCATTCTACAGAATAGACCATATTTCAGGCCATGAAGCAAACCTCAATAAATTCAAAAACATCGAAATAATACAAAACGTTTTCTCTGATCATAACACTGTGAAATTAGAAATCAATAAAAGAAAGAGCAAGGAAAAAATTAAATACATGGAAACTGAGTAACGACTTACTTAAAACTATTGGGTAACAGAAGAAATTAAAATTTAAATTAAAAAAATTCTTAGAATCAAATGAGAATGAAAACACAGCATTCAAAACTTTTGGGCACAGCTAAAGCAGTGCTCGAAGGAAAATTTTTAGCAATAAATGCACACATCAAAAAAAAAGAAGGTCCAAAATCAATAACTTAACCTGACAACTTGAACAAATAGGAAAGGAACTAAAAACAGAAGACCACAGTTACCAAAAGAAATAATAAAGATGAGATCAGAAATAAATGAAATAGAAAGCATCAACAAGACTAGCAGCTGGTTCTTAGAGAGAATTGGTAAAATTGACAAACCACTGGCCAAACTGACGAAGGAAAAAAATGAAAAGACACAAATAACCAAAATAAGAAATGAAATGGGGGACATTACAACAGAGCCAACTGAGATAAAGAGGATCATAAGAAACTATTATGAAAAATTGCAATCCAACAAATTTGCAAACCTAGAAGAAATGGACAAATTTCTAAAAACATACTACCTACCTTACCTAGTGCAAATAGAGTTAGAAATCTAAAAAGACTCATAACGAAAGAAGAAATTGAAGATGTCATTAAAAAAAAAAAAAAAAGCCCCACCCCAAATGACTTTGTTGGAGAATTCTACTAAACATTAAGAGAAGACTTGACACCAATTCCACTCAAACTGTTCCAGAACGTAGAAAAGGAAAGAATACTTCCTAATTCATTCTGTGAACCCAGCATAACCCTGATACCAAAGCCAGGCAAAGACACCACAAAAAAGAAAATTTCAGGGCAATATCCCTCATGAATATAGATGAAAAAATTCTTAACAAAACTCTAGCCATCAGGGTTCAACAGCATATCAAATAAATAATACCTCATGATCAGGTGGGATTCATACCAGGGATGTAAAGGAGGTTCAACATTAGAAAATCAATCAGTGTAATTCACCACATAAATAACACAAAGGAAAAGAATCACATGATCATCTTGAACGATGCAGAAAAGGCATTTGATAAAATCCAACACACTTTCCTGATGAAAACTCTTAGCAAAATAGGAACAGAAGGGAAATTCCTCAACATAATTAAGGGCATATATTCAAAATCAACAGCCAACATTATTCTCAATGGAGGAAGATTAAAATGATTCCCCTTGAGAATGGGAACGAGACAAGGATGCCCATTATCACCACTCTTATTCAACACTGTAATGGATGTCCTAGTCAGAGCAATAAGGCAAAAAAGGAAATAAAGCGTATTCGAATTGGAAAGGAAGAAGTAAAACTATCCCTGTTTGCAGATGACATGATCCCATACATAGACAATGCCAGAGATTCCACAAGAAAGTTACTGGAACTAATTGAAGAGTTCAGCAAAGTGGCAGAGTACAAGATCAACACACAAAAATCAGTTGGGTGCCTCTGCACTAGCCAGGAGAATTCTGAAAAGGACATCAAGAAAACAATACTATTTACAATAATCACCAAAAGGATAAAATATTTAGGAATAAATATAACCAGGGACATAAAGGACTTATATAAGGAAAACTACAAAGTAAAACTACTACAAGAAACCAAAAGAGACCTACAAAATGGAAAAAAAAAAAACATTTCATACTTGTGGATTGGAAGACTTAACATTGTGAAAAATGTCAATGTTACCAGAAGCAGTGTATAGAAATATTGAAATCCCAATCCAAATCCCAACAACATTCTTTAATGAAATGGAAAAGCTAATCTCCAACTTTATATGGAAAGGAAAGAGGGCCCAAAAACCTAAAGCGATATTGAAGAGGAAAAAAGTAGGAGGCCTCACGCTTTCCAGTCTCAAAACTTAATATACTGCCACAGTAATCAAAACAAACTGGTACTGGTTCAACGAGAGACACATAGACAAATGGAATAGAATTGAGAACCCAGAATTAAATCCATCCATCTATGGGCAACCGATCTTTGACAAAGGATGGAAGCCAATTCAATGGGTAAGAAACAATCTATTTAACAAATATCTTTGGTAAAACTGGATATTCACTTGCAGAAAAATGAAACAGAATCCATACCCAACATCATACACAAAAAGCAACTCAAAAAGAATCAAAGCTAAAACTATTAAGTTTTTAGAAGACAGCACAGGGACAAAAAAAGGGGTTCTAATTTTTGGTGTAAATACACAACTAAACAACCAACACAACTAAAAATGTACAAACAGCAGAAGATAAATTAGATAATTTGGATCTTCTAAAGTTTAAATGCTTATGCTCATCAAAAGACTTTACCAAAAGAGTAAAAAGATAACATACAGACTGGGGGGGGGGGAACCTTTGGCAATGACATATCTGATAAGGGTCTAATCTCTAAATTATATAAAAAACTTCAACAACTCAACAACAACAAAAAAGACAACCAATCCTGTGAAAAAATGGGCAAGGACATGAATAGACACTTTACCAAAGAGGACATTCAGTTGGCTAACAAACATGAAAAGATGCTTGCATATCACTTAAAAAAAAAAAAAAAAAAAAACAGAGAGATGCAAATCAAAACTATAATGAGATTCCATCTCACCACTGCAAAAATAGCACAGATAAAGAAAAAAAAATGCTGTCAAGGTTGTGGAGGAATTAGAACTCCTATACACTGTTTGTGGGATTGTAAAATGGCACTTCCTCAAAAAGCTAGAAATAGAAACACCTTATGACCCAGCAATCCTACTCCTATCTGTGTATCCTAGAGATATAAAAACAGTGACGTGAATAGACATATGCACACCCATGTTCATTGCAGCATTATTCACAGTAGCAAAAAGATGGAAACAACCCAAGTGCCCATTAATGGATGAATGGATAAACAAATTGTGGTACATACGTGAATGGAATATTATGAAACTATAATGAATAATGATGAGTCTGTGAAACATCTTATAACATGGATGAATCTGGAGAACATTATGCTGAGTGAAATAAGTAAAATCAGAAAAAGGAAATTATTGTATGGTATCACGTTTATAGAAAGCTAAGAATAGGTATACACCCAGAAACCAACATCCTGTGACGGTTACCAGGGATGAGATGGGGAGGGAAGAGGAATCACTTGCTAGATGGTAAACACCTGTTATTTCTGGTAAGGAAAAAGGTAATACATAACACGGGGGAAGACAACACAAGTTGACCAGGGGAAATTAAGGCACTGAGAGGTACACAGGAATAAAAGACAATTATGGCAAATGTTATATACAATTTTGCAACAACAATAATAACCAACTACTTTTTTTTTTTTAGGTGAAGGGAAAGATTGCACATAATACAGGGGAGGTGAGCACAACTGGACTAAAAATAATAATAATAACCAAAAATATGTGTGTGGTTACAAAGGTAGATATGTATGCTATGTGTGGATAGGAAGGTATATGTGAGTACGTGCAAGTGCATATTGTTGTTAGGTGCCGTCAAGTTGGTTCTGACTTATAGCGACACTGTGTACAACAGAATGAAACACTGCCTAGTCCTGCGCCTTCCTCACAATTGTTGCTACGCTTGAGCCTATCTATTGTTGCTACGCTTGAGCCTATCTATTGTTGCAGTCACTGTGTCAATCCATCTCTCTGAGGGTCTTTCTCTTTTTCACTGACCTTCTACTCTACCAAGCATTATGTCCATCTCTAGGGACTAATCCCTCCTGATAACATGTCCAAAGTACATGAGACATAGTCTCACCATCTTTGCTGATGAAGGGGATTCTGGTTGTACTTCTTCCAAGACAGATTTGTTCATTCTTTTCGTAGTCCATGGTATATTTCAATATTCTTCGCCAGCACTGTAATTCAAAGGCATCGATTCTTCTTCGAGGTCTTCTTTATTCATCGTCCAGCTTTCACATGCATACAAGGTGATTGAAAACACCATGGCTTGGGTCAGGCGCACCTTAGTCCTTAAAGTGACATCTTTGCTTTTTAACACTTTAAAGAGGTCTTTGGCAACAAAGTTGCCTAATGCAATGGATTCTTTGATTTCTTGACTGCTACTTTCAGGGGCCTTGATTGTGGATCCAAGTAGAATTAAATCCTTAACGACTTCTGTATTTTCTCCATTTATCATGATGTTGCTTATTGGTCCAGTTTTGAGGATTTTTGGGTTTTTTTATGTTGAGGTGTAATCCATACTGAAGGCTGTAATCTTTGATCTTCATCAGTAAGTACTTCAAGCCCTCTTTACTTTCAGCAAGAAAGGTTGTGTCATTTGCATATTGCAGGTTGTTAATGAGTCTTCTTCCAATACTGATGCTGTACTCTTTTTCACGTGGTCCAGCTTCTCAAATTACTTGCTTAGTGTACAGATTGGATAAGTACGGTGAAAGGATACAATACTGACGCACACCTTTACTTTAAATGACTGCCTCATAAGCACAATTGTTTTGGAATTCCCGTTCTTGGCAATGTTATCTATAATTTGTTGTGATCCCCATAGTCCATTGCCTTTGCATAGTCTATAAAACACAGGTAAACATCTTTCCGGTATTCTCTGCTTTCAGCCAAGTTCCATCTGACATCAGCAATGATATCCCTTGTTCCATGTCCTTTTTTGAATCCGGCGTGAATTTCTGTCCGTTTGTCATCTATGCACTGCTGTGGCCATTTTTGAATGATCTTCAGCAAAATTTTACTTGTGTGTGATATTAATGACATTGTTCAATGATTTCTGCATTCTGTTAAAATTTTTTTTTTTTTTGTTAGACCACCTTTTTTGGAATGGTACAGATACGTATCTCTTCCAGTCAACTGACCAGGTAGCTGTCTTTCAAATTTCTTGGCATAAAAGAGTGAGCACCTCCAGTGCTGCATCCATTTGTTAAAACATTTCAATTGATATTCTATCAATTCCTGGAGCCTTGTTTTTCACCAATGCTTTCAGTGCAACTTGGATTTCTTTCTTCAGTACCATCAGTTCCTGATCATATGTTACCTCATGATATGGTTGAATGTCGACCAATTCTTTTTGATACAGTGATTCTATATTCCTTCCATCTTCTATTGATGCTCCCTGTGTTGTTTAACATTTTGCCCATAGAATCCTTCAATATTGCAACTCGAGGCTTCAAAGTTCTTTCAGCTTTGAAATGCTGAATGTGTTCTTCCAACTTCAGGTCTTTATACATTTCATCATAATATTTTGCTTTATCTTCTCATGACATCCTTTGAAATCGTCTGTTCAGCTCTTTCACTTCATCATTTCTTCCTTTCTCTTTAGCTGCTCAATGTTCAAAAGCAAGTTTCAGAGTCTCTTCCAACATCCATTTTGGTCTTTTTTTCTTTCCTGCCTTTTTAATGACCACTTGCTTTCTTCCTGTATGATGTCCTTGGTGTTGTTACACAACTTGTCTGGTCTTTGGTCATCAGTGTTCAATGCATCAAATCTATTCTTGAGAATAGATATATGCACGTGCATGTATAGGCATGTTTGTAGGCATAAATATATATGTGTGTTTGGGTGTGCTACACACATATTCGTATATATAATAAATCATATAAGGGACACAATTACAGAGACTTCCTGTTTTTGTTAGATGACATAGAGTCAGTTCTGACTAATAGTGACCCTATCTACAACAGAAGGAAACAGTGCCCAGACCTGCACCATCCTCACAGTTGTTGCTTTGCTTGAGGGCATCATTGTAGCTATTGTGCCAATCCATCTTGTTGAGGGTATTCCTCTTTTTTGCTGGGAATGGTCCCTCCTGATAGCATGTACAAAGCATATGAGACTAAGTCTCTCCATTCTCTCTTCTAAGATACATTCTGGCTGTTCTTCTTCCAAGACAGATATTTTTCATTCTACTAGGAGTCTATGGTATGTTCAATATCCTTCACCAACACCATAGTTTAAATGCATCAATTCTTCTTCAGTCTTCCTTAGTCATTGTCCAGCTTTAGCATGTACACGAGGTGACAGAAAATACCATGGCTTGGGTGAGGTACAACTTAATCCTCAAAGTGATGTTTTTGATTTTTAACACATTAAAGAGATCCTTTGCCACAGGCTTGCTTAATGCAATACATCATTGGACTTCTTGACTGCTGCTTCTGTGGGCGTTGATTGTGGATCCAAGTAAAATGGAATTGTTGACAACTTCAATATTTTCCTCATTTATCATGATATTGGCTATGGTCCATTGTGAGCATTTTTGTCTTTTTTATGCTGAGGTGTAATCCATACTGAAGGCTGTAGTCTTTGATCTTCACCAGTAAGTGCTTCAAGTCCCTTTCACTTTCAGCAAGCAAGGTTGCAGATTGTTAATGAGCCTTCCTCCAAACCTGATGCTGTGTTCTTCTTCGTATAGTACAGCTTCTCAGATGATTTGCTCAGCATACAGATTGAATAGGTATAGTGAAATGATACAACTCTGACACACACCTTTCCTGAGTTTAAACCATGCAGTATCCCCTTGTTCTGTTTGAATGACTGCCTGTTGTTCTATATACAGGTTCCCCACGACCACAGTTGGGTGCTCTGGAATTCTCATTCTTTGCAATGTTCTCCATAATTTGTTATGATCCACAAAGTCAAATGCATTAGCAAAGTCATAAAATATAGGTAAATATCTTTCTGGTATTATCTGCTTTCAGCCAAGATCCATCTGACATCAGCAATGATACCCCTCATTCCACATCCTCTTCTGAATTCAGCTTGAATCTCTGGCAGTGCCCTGTAGATGTACTGCTGCAACCACTTCTTAATTATCTTAAGCAAAAAGAGACCTCCTAGACATGTCCATACTCCTCATGGGATTGATTTAGCTTGTTAAAGGGCTTGAGACCATAATTTTGTGGCAAAACTCAGTTGACATAACACATTTTCTAAAGATAATTTTCTACATCATAGTTTGATGAGTAGGACCTGGGATCTAAAAAGCTTGTGAGCAGCCATCTAAGATACAACTAAGGGTGCCTTCCAGTCTGGAGCAAAAGAGAATGAAGAAAACCAGACTCAAAGAAGAAACTAGTCCACAGGACTAATAGCCCGCAGGAACCATGGCCTCTTCTAGCCTGAGACCAGAAGAATTACATAGTGCCTGGCTATCGTTATGAACAATTCTGGCCAGGGACACAATGAAGGCCCTGGATAGAGTGGGAGAAAAATGCAGAACAAAGCTCAAATTCCTAAAAAAGACTGATAGAGACTAGAGGAACCCCCAAATTATTGCTCTAAGATACCCTTTTAATTTGGAATTGAAGCCACTCCAGGAGGTCTCCTTTCAGCCAAATAATAGATTGTCTTATAAAATAAATAATATCAGAATAGAATTAAATAAATAAAATTATTTAATAAATAATTAAATTAAATAGAATTAAATAATAAATAATTCAGAATAGAATTAAAACTGACTGATAGAATAAAACAAGATCAGATAATCTATTTGACTTCTACTGTAAGTCTCAAAATCAGAATTCTCTAGGTCATAATCAGATTAGATGATTCACTTCAACTGTCATGCTACAGAATGAAGCTGAGAAGGCAGCCTGTTGATCTGGAATGCCCACTCGATTTCATAACTTTTATTTTATAAATTCCTAATATTTTATGACATGATATGTGTACATGAAAACTGAATTTTGTGCATGAGAAATATTAGAAACCCTGGTGGTGTAGTGGTTAAATGCTAAGGCTGCTAACCAAAGGGTCGGCAGTTCAAATCTGCCAGACACTCCTTGGAAACTCTATGGGACAGTTCTACTCTGTCCTATAGGGTCGCTATGAGTCAGAATTGACTCTAAGGCAGTAGGTTTGGTTTTTTTTGTTTTTGCTTTATGAGAAATGTGCTCCCTTAAACAATCTGCTATGTGAGACCAAGGATAAACATCTACCCAGAAGCAAAGATGAGAAGGCAAGAAGGGGCAGGGAAGCTAGATCAATGGAACCAGAACAACCAGAGTGGAAAAATGAGAATGTGGACACATCACAAAAATTGTAACCAATATCACAGACCAATTCGTACAAAAATTGTTAAAGAGAACCTAATGTTCTGTGTAAACTTTCATCTAAAACACAATAAAATATTTTTTTTTAATTGCTAGTTTGTAAGGTAGACTAGTAAAAGGAAAAAAAATACATAATTCAATGCATCTTTTTGAAGGATTCTTTCATAATCTTTATAGTCTACACTGAGGCATTGAAAGTGTGACGATCTTAAATAAGAGTTTCTGGAAAAGAAGGTTTAAGCTTTAACCTTACCTCTAAATCGCTATTCATTCTAGAGTTTCCCAGTGATGCAGAATAAAAGTTATACTTGTAGTAAATGTGAATTTAAAAGACTTCCAAGAAGTATAGTTATTTTTAAATTTTAAGAGTTTAAATTGTATTTTAGATTAGAGATTTTAGTTGTCACGAAGATTTCAAAAAAAAATGAATGGAATGCACAAAATTCAGTTTTCATGTACACATATCATGTCATAAAATATTAGGAATTTATAAAATAAAAGTTATGAAATCAAGTGGGCATTCCAGATCAACAGGCTATCTTCTCAGCTTCATTCTGCAGCATGACAGTTGAAGTGAATCGTCTAATCTGATTATGACCTAGAGAATTCTGATTTTGAGACTTACAGTAGAAGTCAAATAGATTATCTGATCTTGTTTTATTCTGTCAGTCAGTTTTAATTCTATTCTGAAGCTTCCTGTTTACAGAGAAACATTCTGAGTTCTAACTAGAAGTGCACGAACCTGCCTTTAGGGAGACCTCCAACATTAGCACAAATAGTGTAAAAAAAGAAAGAAAACAAACCCATTGCCATCGAGTTGAGTCTGATTCATGTAGACCCTATAGGACAGGGCAGAACTGCCCCACAGGGTTTCCAAGGGTGTAATATTTATGGGAGCAGACTGCCACATCTTTCTACAGAGGAGTGGCTGGGGGGTTCAAACTGCCGACCTTTTGGTTAACAGCTGAGCGCTTTAACCACTGCACCATCAGGGCTCCGTACACATAGTGTAGGAACTTTTTATATTGAAAGTAAGTTTCATAATATGGTTTCATAATACTAACTATAAATATCTTCCACACTCAAATAAAAATTTTTGAGATTTCTAGTTCACTCGGTTTATGGGTCATTTTAAGATAGTACTCAAATCATGTGTTTACTTTCATTTCCATCTTTAATTCATAGCATTCTTTTTTTTTTTCCCTTAGTATTTAAGAGGGAATCTCAATAATTGTTAAAGCCACTGTCTTAGTCATTTTGTGCTGCTGTAACAGAAATACCACAAATGCATGGCTTTAACAAAGAGAAATTTATTCTCTCACAGTCTGGTAGGTTACAAGTCCAAATTCAGGGCCTCGGGTCCAGGGGAAGCCTTTCTCTCTCTGTCGGCTTTGGAGGAAGGTCCTTGTTCTCAATCTTCCCCTGGTCAAGGAGCTTCTCAGGTGCAAAGGACACGCCCTGATTCTGGTGCTGCTTTTTTGGTGGTGTGAGGTCCCCAACTCTCTGCTTGCCTCCCTTTCCTTTTTTCTCTTGAGAGATAAAAGGTGGTGCAGGCCACACCCCAGGGAAACTCCCTTTACTGTGGATCAAGGAGGCGACCTGAGTATGGGTGGTGTTACAATCCCACCCTAATCCTCTCAACATAAAATTACAATCACAAAATGGAGGACAACCACATAATACAGGGAATCATGGCCTAACCAAGTTGATACACATTTTTGGGGGGGGATAATTCAATCCATGACAACCACAATTTAAACATTTAAAAGAAATTTGGAGGTTTTTTCTTGGCAGTCAGACTTCAAAGTCTCCATGTATTTCAGGGTAAAAATAATTCACTAAGCTTGTTAGAGTGACTTTTTTGGAAATAGAGTTATTTGAGACACCATAACTTAACATGCTTGCATAAAGCGGTAGCGCAAGAATGAAAATGGAAAATCCTTTAGGTAATTGTTTGTCTTAAATCTTATTCTCTCTCTCTCCCTGGGAGAGCTTATGCTCTTTTCCTAATGTGAAATAGTTAATTTCGCCAGAGTCCCTTGAATGTAATGAGTTGTTAACTTAGTAACTGATGATTATAAATGACTTAGCCTTATTTTCATTCTGTCTTATTTCTAATAAAGCAAATCAGTAGAATGGAGTGGCTTATGTAAGCATAGTGGGCTTCAAACTTTCCATCATCTATTAATGCGCACTGTAAAAAGTGAATTCGGACATCCCAGTACGATGAGATGGGATGAGCCACAGATCTCTATCACGTGCATTACTCAAGGTAATAATGATAGCTCTAATTTTTTTGAGCTCTTACAATAGGCCAGACACTATGCTAAGCACCTTTCACACATTATTACTTCCCAGCCTCATGAATGCAAATGAGGTATTCATATTACCTATTTTAAACATGTGCCTGAGACTCAGAATGGTTAAGTGATACATTTAAGGCCACAGTGCTTATTAATAAGTCCTGGATTTGAGCCAGGTGTGGCTGACTCCAAAGCAGGTATGCTCTATGGTATGCTGACTTATATGTATCTCCAACTAATTAGTTATAAAAGAGCTGAGCTGTGTTCTCACTAAGAAGTTAATTTCACATTGAAGTTGCTATTGCTTGGTCGGTTCAACTTGTATTAGCAATATACTTTTCACCAGCACCCCTCTAACAATATAAAATGACAGTGAAAACACCAATCCATCTTTTGCCTTTAGTTTTATTCATAGAGTTATATCATAATTGTTAAGGTAATTTACCAAAGTATGTTGCATTATTTCAAGGTGGTGACCTCTTTCCTTGGCTTTTCCATGTATCCCAGCACGTGTTCTTTTATTGCATATCCTATGTTCTCATATACACCACACATCTCTGTTTGTCCTACTGTTGTGGCTTCCATGCTGCAATGATGCTGGGTCACCCATGGTAGACAGGTTTCAACAGAGCTTCCAGACTAAGACAGACAAGGAATAAAGGCCTGGTGATCTACTTCTGAAAATAAGCCAATGAAAACCCTGTGGATCTCAGAATATTGTCCTAGACTTTTACTCATTTACTTTGGCCATGTCATCAGGAGAGACTTGTCACTGGAAAAGGACATCATGTTTTGTAAAGTGGAGGACCGGCAAGGGTGAGGAAAACTCTCAGTGAGATGGATTGACATTATGGCCACAGCAATGGACTCAAACATACCAATGATCATGAAGATGGCAAAGGATAAGGCAATATTTCATTCTATTACACACAAGGTCACCACACGTTGGAGGCAACTTGGTGGTAACGTACAATAACAAAAATATTCTCATATATATCTTTGGGGTCTAACAATTGATGCTATTTTTTTGATACCAGTCCTGAGTTTCGAACCTTTTCTGGGCTCTGTGCCACCCTGTCAGAACAGACTTGCTGTGTGGCATGGAAGGACACACTTCATGCTGATCCAGCTTCCCAGGACCTCTTCTGAGAATCTGTTCCTGTGGATTTTGTTTGCAGAAATCAGGATTTGGATACAGATTCTGGCAGTGAAAGGGGCTGTTTCTTACTTCAGAGAATGAAGGGATTCAGAAAGTGAGGACAGACAAGAATACTAGCACCAGCTGTTGTGAGGCCCACCCCTGCCCCTGGTGACCCAGGTACGCAGAGCAGAACTAGGCTCCAAATGGGTTTCAACGGGTGATTATTTGGAGGTAGAACACCAGCACTTTCTTTTGAGGCACCTCTGAGTGAACTCGAACCTCCAACCTTTTTGTTAGCAGCAGAGAACCTAACCGTTTACAACAGGCAAGATAATGGAGGAAAAAGGTAATAATGGGTATAAATAGGGGTGTGTTGTTGACGGGGTTAGGATTCTGATCTGTTGGGGAGGAGAGGATTGAAATGGGTGAACATCTCCACAGGGAACATTTGACAATATCCTTTAGGGTCTTTCATGAAATTACGTTTGTATTCTTCTCACCTCACTCCTACCCTGCCACCCTCACAGGTATGTACTCCTGTCATGAAGAACACCCCCTCCCCACACTGGGCAGAGTATTTTCTTCAGCATAGTACTGATGGGAATAATACTTTGCAAGCGAGTGTAAAAAACACTAAAACATTATTAAGGGTCATTCTGTGAATAATACAGACTGAGTGACAGTTGCTGAATTAAATGTTGAAGGTACCCACTAGAGAGACAGTAGAGTTGCTAAGAACACAGAATTTATATTGACTTCGGTGATCCATTTAACTTTTGAAAATTTGTTTTCTTATCTAGGAAAAGGATTATTATAGCAATCAAATTTATAAGGACATTGTGAGGTTCAGATAAGATTACTATAAAAAGCACTAAGCATAGCAAATTAAAACTCATTGCAATCAAGTCGATCTCATAGGACAGAGTACAACTGCCCCATATGGTTTCCAAGGAATGGCTGGTGGGTTCAAACTGTTGACATTTTGGTTAGCAGCTGAGCTCTTAACCACTGTGCCACCACGACTCCTCAGCAAATTAAACACTCACTAGATGGCGACTATTATACAGAGGACAAAAATTGGCCTGGAAGAGAGTGATGTAGAGCCTTCTTCCCATCTAGACTTTCCCTTAGATGACTTTATTTCATGAAGTGTGCAAGAGTAGAGAATTTAAATTGTATAAAACTTTTAACCTGAATACATTATCTGCATGTTTACTGTTTTGGATCTTTTGTTCTGTTTCGGTTAAATATATATATATATATATATATATATATATATATATATATATATATATATATATATATATATATACACTTAGATGAGGAACTGCCAGAAATTCAGGCTGGTTTCTGAAGAGGATGTGGAACCAGGGATATCATTGCTGATGTCAGATGGATCCTGGCTGAAAGCAGAGACTACCAGGAGGATGTTTACCTGTGTTTTATTGACTATGCAAAGGCACTTGACTGTGTGGATCATAACAAATTATGGATAACATTGCAGAGAATGGGGATTCCAGAATACTTAATTGTGCTCATGAGGAACCTGTACATAGATCAAGAGGCAGTTGTTTGGACAGAACAAGGGGATACTGCATGGTTTAAAGTGAGGAAAGGTGTGCATGAGGGTTGTATTCTTTCACCATACCTATTCAATCTGTATGCTGAGCAAATAATATGAGAAGCTGGACTATACGAAGAAGAACAGGACATCAGGATTGGAGGAAGACTCATTAACAACCTGTGTTATGCAGATGACACAACCTTACTTGCTGAAAGTGAAGAGGACTTGAAGCACTTACTAATGAAGATCAAAGACCACAGCCTTCAGTATGGATTGCACCTCAACAGAAAGAAAACAAAAATCCTCACAACTGGACCAATGAGAAACATCATGGTAAACTGGGAAAAGATGGAAGTTGTCAAGGATTTCGTCTTACTTGGATCTACAATCAACAGCCATAGAAGCAGCAGCCAAGAAATCAAAAGACACATTGCCTTGTGTAAATCTGCTGCAAAGGACCTCTTTAAAGTGTTGAAGAGCAAAGATTTCACCTTGAAGACTAAGGTGCAGCTGACCCAAGCCATGGTATTTTCAATCGCATCATATGCATGTGAAAGCTGGACACTGAATAAGGAAGACCGAAGAAGAATTGATGCCTTTGAATAGTGGTGTTGGCGAAGAATATTGAATATACCATGGACTACCAAAAGAACGAACAAATCCGTCTTGGAAGAAGTACAACCAGAATGGTCCTTAGAGGCAAGGATGGCGAGAGTGCATCTTACATACTTTGAACATGTTGTCAGGAGGGATCGATCCCTGGAGAAGGACAACATGCTTGGCAGAGTATAGGGTCAGCAGAAAAGAGGAAGACCCTCAACGAGGTGGATTGACCCAGTGGCTGCAGCAATGAGCTCAAGCATAACAACGATTGTAAGGATGGCTTAGGACCGGGCAGTATTTCATTCAGTTGTGCATAGGGTCGCTATGAGTCAGGACCGATTCTATGGTACCTAACAACAACAACAAATGTATATATATATATTTAAAATAGCAAATATATATATATATATATGTAGTGTTTTAGGTGAAAGTTTATAGTGCAAATTAGTTTCTCATTCAAAAACTTATACAAAAATTGTTTTGTGACATTGGTGGTAATCCCAGCAATGTGTCAGCACTTTCCCCCTTTTCTTTTACACCTCGGGTTCACGATGTCTATACATCCAGGTTTCCTGTCCCTTTCTGCCTTCTCGTCTTTGCTTTTGGGCAAGTGTTATCCATTTGGTCTCATACACATGACTGAACTGGGAAGTACATTCCTCATGAGTGTTATTGCTTGTTTTATAAACCTGTCTAATCTTTGTCTCAAAAGTAGACATTGGGAGTAGGTTAAGTTCTGAGTTAGCAGGCTGTCCATGGGCCATATTCTTGTGGATTCCCCCAGTGTTTGTCAGACCAGTAAGTCTGGTCTTCTTTTGTGAATTTAAGTTTAGTTCTACATTTTCCTCCCACTTTGTCGGGAACCCTCTATTGTGATCACTGTCAGCGGTTGGTGGTGGTAGCCAGGCACCATCTAGTTCTTCCGAGCTCAGGCTGGTGGAAACTGTGGTTCATGTGGTCCATTAGTCCTTTGGACTGATATTTTCCTTGTGTCTTTTGTTTTCTTCATTCTCCTTTGCTCTGAACTTGATGGGACCAATCGATGTATTTTAGATGGCCACTTGCAAGCTTCTATGACCTCAGATGCTGCTCACCAAAGTAGGACATAGAACATTTTCTTAATGAAATATATTGTGCCAACTGACCTAGATATCCCCCAAGACCATGGTCTCCAACCCTCGGCCCCAGTAACTCAGTCTCTCTATGTGTTTGGATGTGTCTAGGAAGCTTCTATGGCTTTGCCTTGGTCAAGTTGTCCTGACTTCCCCTATATTGTGTGTTTTTTCACTTTAACCAAAGTTAACACTTGTCTTCATTGTTCTTTATTGTTGCATAATATTCCATTGCGTATATGTACCATGATTTGTTTATCCATTCACTTAGGTTGTTTCCATCTTTTTGCTATTTTAAATAATGTTGTAATGAACATGGGTGTGCATATGTCTATTCATTTGACAGCTCTTATTTTTCTAGGATACATTCCTAGGAACAGGATTGCTGGGTTGCATATTTCTGTTGTTGTTATTGTTAGGTGCCATCGAGTTGGTTTCAACTCATAGCGACCCTATGCACAACAGAACGAAACACTGCCTGATCCTGCACCATCCTTACAATCGTTATTATGCTTAAGATGTATTCTTGCCATCCTTGCTTCTAAGGCATATTTCTACTTCTGGCTTTTTAGGGAGGTGCCATTTCATTTTCCATAGCGGTTATACCATTTTACATTTCCACTAACAGTGGCGTAAGAGTCCCAGTCTCCCCGGAACAACCTTGTTTCTGTTGCTTTCTATTGAGGCTGAATGTAGATTGGGATGAGGAGGAGGGAAGAGGAGATGCTGAGATTTTAGAAGAGTGAATAATATGACACATGTATAGTGAGGCTATGCCGAGGAAAGTGGGATATTTTTTAATACACTAATCTGAGCCCTTTATGAAAGCAGTGGAACAAGTTCCAATGCAAGGAGTACAGAAGGCGGAGAAGGGTTCTTTCTGAACAGCTGTTTTAGTTGCCGTTGTTAGGTGCCGTTGAGTTGATTCTGACTCATAGCAACAGATACCAACTCATAGTACAACAAAAGAGTAACAACAGTGTGGGAGCAGTATATGACCTCCTCTAACTTCAGAGGGGAAAGGAGAAACAGTATCAACATCTCAAGGCTGATTCCTATGAGGCAGAGGTCAGATATGCCTCCACTCTCCACTTTACTAATTCTGACACCAAATGTCCCTCCCACAGCACTTTCTACTTTTCTGGTGGGTTCAATTATTCATTCTAAAGGCCACACTCTAGGGTTGCTGTGAGTCGGAACCAACTCGACTGCATTGGGTTTGGTTTGGTTGTTTTTAAAGACCACACAAAACTCACAGAACATACTCAGGATTATGGGGTTTATTAGGAAAGTAACAGTTACAATTTAGCCTCAGGAACACTCAGGATACAGTTTTTCCATCAGGAGAGGCTCTCCCCCCCACCCCCCCCCCACCATGCTTACAGGCACAGGTCTCTCTGGCACTCAGCCTCTGCCAAAAGGCACTTAACTTTCTACCTCCTTGGGCTGGGAAGCTCACCACACCGACCCCTGCTGCCAGGTCTGCTGCCAGTTCTTTGCCTCTACCTCTCTCCATCTTCAGGGTTACAGCTCACTGTCTCCTGGGTCCAGGAGCTTCTAAGCTATCTGGTTCCTGGCTGTTCTTCCATAGTGGTGGTGGGATCTTCTCTTTTCCACCTCTGGGGTAGTTCATTTCAAACTCAGCAGGGTGGCAAAACTGACCAATCCTCTTAACCCATTGTCTTCGAGGCAATTCCGATTCACAGAGAGCTTGTAGGACAGAGTAGAACTGTTCCATAAGGCTTCCAAGAAGCAGCTGGTAGATTTCAACTTCTAACCTTTTGTTTAGCAGCCATAGCACACCATAGCTCTTAACAACTTCCCTACCAGGGCTCCAACCCCCTTGGTAGGCTATAATTACCCTATCTGCACAGTCCCACCCAATCACTTGAGTGTGAGCTACAAAACCATAGCTAGAAAGGCCACACAAAAGTGAAATATGGCACTGCAGGACACTCCCTGGCTTTTCTAGCCATGGCTTTTTTGTACTTGTAGGATAACATCTCCTTGCCAATCATTTTGACAGTCCAAAGCAGTCACTAACAATTAGTCCTTTAATAGGGCAAAGAGTCCAGAGTCCACAGGAATCAGCCATTCAGGTCTGCTGCGCATGTTGATCTGATTTGGCCAGGTTCTCCAAAAGCCATCTTGGCTACATTCTACTAGGTATCTGATAAAATTTAACTGAGAGAAGATTATTCCCTTGCTCTGAGCCTCACTCAAGGTATCAGCATAGCAAAACCTTTAAGGGACTTCAGGTTTGGCCACTGTACTTGAGTCCAGCAGTGCCTCCCCTTTAGTCCATTCTTTCACACATACAGCTTCTACAATGACAGTTTTTTACAATCACAATTAACCCTGTTAACAGTCAACACAACTGAATTGTATAATGCTGTCAGCATCTTTCCCCACCCTCTCTTCCCTAGACCCATTAGGAAAAGAGGAATCTATTCAGCAGGGATCCTCCCTTGTCCCCCTCATTTTGAGTATAAGCACACCCATGAAAGCGTGTAAGCCGGCCACTTCATGCCTTTATCTCCCTCATTTTAGATAGCCAGTGTTTAAATTGCCTGTCCCTATCAAACCAGGACTGAGGAGACAAGCATGTTTTTTGGTCTTGAAGAATCTTCTCTTCTGGTTGGAACTTTGAACATCTGCATCCATAAGTAAAGTCCAGCCTAGGGCAAGCCACCTAATTGCAGCAATATACACCAGCTCACTGTGTCAAACATCTTCCTCTTCATTTGGTTGGGTTCTGTTCAGCTCATTCCTAGCCATCCAAGCTAGGTCACAATGGGTAGCAACCTTAGGCTAGACAGTTCACACACACCTCCCAGTGCTTCAGACAGCCCTTTCACACACTCATCCCTCCTAGCCCACTTGGGCTAGGTCTAAAAGTCCCACCCATAAAATTAAGAGTTGACACACAACTCCTTTACTTCTGATCAGCTAGCCCTCCCTATCTTTCATCCCTAGCCACTGCAGGCTGGGTCAATGGGTGCCAATGGACCATGTCCAAACTCAGCCTGTTTCTTCATTGCTGCACTTCCCCCACTTCTGCTCATGGAGTGGGCCCAGGTGGTCACTACAAGCTAGCTGACCAAGCTGTCTACTTGCTGGATCCATTTAACTTTCAGTCCTAGAAGGGAGCCTCTAACTTTTCCTGCCTCAATCCGCCCAACAGCAGACCACTTGCTTGAAATTCAAAAAGCAAAGCAGTGCCTTTTTTTTTCCTTCTGCATGTCTTACCTTCAAATACAGTATCTCCAGTTCTCTCAACAGTTCTGGGTGGTTCTGTATGTCTTTTCAAATGTAAAATCTGGATGGTGTTCAGGTTTTAACCTAAGATTCCACTCTATATGCAGGGCTACTTCATTCAAACCAACAGTCCCTGTTTCCCTTGGGCAAATCCTATTTCCCTTTTCAGTATATCCAACCAAGTATTGGCTGATGGTGGAGTTACACACTCTCTGTAATATATAGTACTCAATATTCATTTCTACCATACATTTAGGTCTTCTTTACAACACTAAGTAGGAGAAATATTCAGTTTTTTTTTTTTATAGTACATTCAATTAAACACATAATCCTAAACACACAACCCATTTTAAAAGATTCCATACTTCTCTTCTCTACCCGTTAACTACCTTCCCGTTCATATGCATTTGGCCTTGGGCCTCTGGCTGGGTGAAACCAATAGACCCTGCTTTCCTATCAATCGTCATGCTTATCTGGCCTCGTTTTTGACCCAGACCATTCCAGGTGGGGCTTTTCTCTCCTTAGCTGCACCATAACCTTCCTTCCAGCCATTACAGGCAATAACAACAAAGTAAACATCTAAGAATTAAAGGTTTCATTCCCCAGTCCCCTTCGTTCTTTCTCTTAAAAAGTTCCATGCTTCTATGAGTCCGGAGTCATTGCAAAAAATCCCGTTTCTGACACCAACTGCTCCATCCTAACAATCGTTGCTATGTTTCAGCCTGTTGTTGTAGCCATGGTGTCAATTCATCTCATTGAGGGTCTTCGTTTTTTCCACTGACTTACCAAGCATGACGTCCTCCTTCAGAGACTGGTCCTTCCTGATAATTTGTACAAAGTAAGTGAGATGAAGTCTTGCCATCCTCTCTTCTAAGGAGCATTCTGGCTGTACTTCTTGAAAACAGATTTGTTCATTCTTCTGGCAGTCCATGTCATATTCAGTATTTTTCACCAACACCATAATTCAAATGCATCGATTCTTCTTCCACCACATGTCTGTCAGTTTGTTGTACTTTGGGGGTTTGCTTGTTGCTTTGATGCTGGAAGTTATGCCACCGGTATTCAAACGCCAGCAGGGTCACCTAAGGCAGACAGATTTCGGCGGAGCTTTCAGACTAAGACAGATTAGGAAGAAGGATCTAGTGGTCTACTTCTGAAAATAATTAGCCAGGGAAAACCTTATGAATAGCAGTGAAACATTGTTTGATATACTGCCAGGAGACAAGCTCCCTCAGGTTGGAAGGCACTCAAAATATGACTGAGGAAGATCTGCCTTCTCAAAGTAGACATTAATGATGTGGATGGAGTCAAGGTTTCAGGACCTTCATTTGCTGATGTGGCACAACTCAAAATGAGAAGATACAGCAACAAATATCCATTAATAATTGGAACATGGAAGGTACAAATTATGAATCTAGGAAAATTGGAAATCATAAAAAATGAAATATAACAACACATAAACATCAATATCCTAGGCATCAGTGATCTGAAATGGATTGGTATTGGCCACTTTGAATCAGACAATCATACAGTCTACTATGCTGGGAATGAAAAGTTGAAGAGGAATGGCATTGCATTCATTGTCAAAAAGAACATTTCAAGATTTATCTTCAAGTACAGTGCTTTCAGTGATAGGATAACATCTATATGCCTATAAGGAAGACCAGTTAATATGACTATTATTCAAATTTACATACCAACTACTAAGGCCAAAGATGTAGAAGTTGAGTACATTTACCAACTTCTGCAGTCTGCAATTGATAAAACATGCAATCAGGATCCATTGATAATACTGGTGATTGGAATGCAAAAGTTGGAAACAAAGAAGAAGGATCAGCAGTTGGAAAATATTGCCTCAGTAAAAGAAATGACTCTGGAGAATTGTAAATACCTTTTTTATTGTAAATACCTTTTTTCAACAACATAAACCATGACTGTACACGTGGACCTCACCAGATGAAATACACAGGAATCACACTGACCACGTCTATGGAAAGAGATAATGAAAACCTCAATATCATCAGTCGGAACAAGGCCAGAGACCAACTACAGATTAGACCATCAATTGCTCATATGCAAGCTGAAGCTGAATAAAATTAGAACAAGTCTACAAGAATCAAAGTACGACCTTGAGTATATCCCACCTGAAACTAGAGAACATCTCAAGGGTAAATTTGATGCATTGGACACTAATGACCCAAGACCAGACAAGTTGTGGAATAACATCAAGGACATCATACATGAAGAAAGCAAAGGTCATTAAAAAGATAGAAAGAAAGAAAAGACCAGAATGGATGTCAGAAGAGACGCTGAAACTTGCTCTTAAATGTCGAGTAGCTAAAGTGAACCAAAGAATGATCAAGCCAAAGAGCTGAACAGAAGATTTCAAACGGTGTCTTGAGAAGACAAAGTGACTCAGTTGTCAACAAATCAAAGGGACTCTTTGGACTAGAAGTTTAAGAAAAGCATAGCACCAACATAAAGTCAGCTGCTTTTCTCTCCAAGGCTCCTATCCCACGAGTTAATTCCTACCTTGGCTGAGTGAAGTACTCTTGATCTACTGCACTGCACTTTGCTGCCCTCTTATATCTTCAGGCTGATTAGATAGATAAATAAATAGATAGTTGATAGGTAGCTAGATGATTGATAGATGATAGATAGATAGACAGATAGATGACAGATAGATGATAGATGAGATAGATATAGATAGATGATAGATAGATAGACAGACAGACAGACAGACAGATAGATAGATAGATAGATAGATAGATGATAGGTAGGTAGGTAGATAGACAAATGATAGATATAGCTGCTATAGAGTCGGCTCTCATTCATGGAGACCTTATGTTTCCTCCTCATGATAGCTGGAAATAAACAAAACAAGATTACTCACCTAGCCTGTCACAAAAACAAGAGTCTTATTTATTGAATATTACCAGCATCTATAACTGCTAACCAAAAAGTAGGCAGTTCGAATCCACCACTTGATCCTTGGAAACCCTATGAGGCAGTTCTACTCTTTCCTACAGGGTCCCTATGAGTCAAAATTGCCTCAGTGGCAATGGGTAGGTCATTTCTAACCTTTTGGTTAACAGTTGAGTGTGTAAGTTTTCACCACCAGGGCTCCTGAAAGCTTGCCATGGTTGTGAGAATGCACTCTGGCCAGTGAGGTGTAAACAGAATTGTTGAGTCTGTTGAAGCTCATTAAAAGCGGGGAAAGAAAGTAGCACAGATCTCTTCCTCCCTTTTCTTTGCTCAGTTTCTTCTTCCTGTATTGCCATACTGGCCCTGGACTGTCTACCTTTGCTCTTCTGGATTTAACTAAGAAAAAAATAAGATTCTATCTTGTTACTGATCTTTGTTACCAGCAGCTTAATGAATTTCCTAGCTGCTACAATTTTTTACAATAGTCAACGGAATACACTGCATTGAAAAAGCCTGTTTTCTTTTTCTCTCTCTCTCACTGCATTATGTACTTTTAGAGGAAAAGAGGATATACTTTTTAATTATATGCCAATTTGTAATAATGCTTACGAGGCTGGGTATATTATCCTATGGCCTGTGTGTACGCACTTTGATCTGGTTTCTAATATTAAACCAGTGTGTTTCTTTATGAAAATCATGTCTAGAGTGTTCTTTCAAAATTCAGAATGTACCTTCAATATATGTAACTTGCACTTCACTGTGTTTGTTTCCCTTACGTGAGTGTCCTTGCTGTGAACTTGCTGTCCTTGTAAGAACGGTCCCTTTCAGAGGTGACATTGAAGATTGTAAGCTACACGTACAAAAAAAGACTGACACACCTGTGGTTAAGTGGTTGTTTTTAGAATAAATATTTTCCTTCCTGCAAGATTGGAATTGAAATCACTTTCTCAATTCATTATATGAAAATGTTCTCTTGAGGATAATTGTTTATTGGTAATTACTCCCACCATTCACCCTCTTGAAGAGGTAAGGGAGTGACCGTGCAATATTCTGTTGAATATTTAAATGGTGACATTGTGAAAATATTGTAAACTTTTCTGAGAAAACCCTGAGATATTTATAACCCTTAGATCCCCCAATCACTAAAAAAATACTCTTATTAACATGCTGTGTATTGCCTCTCAGCTCCTGAAAGTATGAAAGTAGTAAGCAGCTTTGCCAGTTTATTTTCTCATATAAACTTATATTTTCTAACAATTTAAAATAAAGCTGAATTTTTGTTACTCAGCAATATTCTATCATGTTTTTGGATCTTATTTTCCCTTTTTACTGTTATCTACAAGGAAGAAGAATAGGAAAAAAATAAGATGATATGATAAAACTTTTATCTCAAATATAGCTGTAATTATTTGAAAAGCACACTACTTAGTCCATCCATGATGTGGATGGATTCTGTGCTCCCACATCACAGCCATTGTCAAAGTAATAATAATAAAAATAATGGAATATATTTAATTCAGCTCATTTTTACCAAAGCAAAAGCAATTGGTTCTGCCACAGCTCTGAAATTAGTCTGAAGTGTAATTTCTATATTAATCTATTGAGACTATACTAGAGAAACTGCTTTAGCATTTAACTTTTAAATCTCTTATTCTTCGAAGGTCATTTACAATGTTCGTCATGTCCTAGGAATATCACACTTTATTAAAGAGATGGTTAAGAGGCATTAAATTTTATTGAAACCTCATGTTTCAATAATGTTTCCTGAGTACCCTTCCCCTGGACTAGGTGAAACTGATCAGGGAGCGTCTGTGAAATGAGAAGTGGGCCTTGAAGGTACAGGTAGAGGAAGAAAGCACCTGACAAGGGCATCATAGAGGTAGGAAGAAAATTGGGAACCATGGCCTGAAAGTATCTTGAGAAAGAAGTAGCTGACATTACCAAAATCTGAAGAGAAGTCAAAGGATGTAAGGAATGAACCATGGATGTGAGTTTGAGGGATGCATGGGTTATGGAGAGGGAAACTGTTATGATCCCACCTGGGACATGTTTAGGAAGGAGACTTCACTTCCTGATTAAAATGTCAAATGTTACTCTTAAAAGGAGAACCAGCTACCAATTTCCCTACATAGAAAGTTTACTTAATTACTTTACCATTAAGATTTTCCTTTAAAAAGTTTAAATATGCTAATATCGTATTAAAAACAGTAATATTAGTAATCACAGCTTTTCAGTATATGTTGTGAAATAGTGGCATATAGAATACTTTAAAACATAATCTACCATAAAGGCCCAACTTTAATCCATGTATATTACCTCAAAAGTCAAAAGCAAATTTGTTGTTCTCAACATATTTCTTTTTGGCATATTTGATTTAAAAATCGAGAAAAATCAAACTATATTATATTTAACCTTTATTCTGATTTATGAACTTACACTTTAGTAGGATGCAGTATTGTCCTCTAAACATCTATGTGAATACAGCGAATATATATTTATATATACATATATATATTCACTGTTTAGATATAATTATTTTTTTATATATATTCACTGTTTAGATATAATTACAAGTATATTGTCTCACACTTAAAATGAAAAAATAAGTTCACATAACTGCTCTTTGACTTGTTAACTTTGCTTTGGCTAAAGCCTCACAAAGCATTGCTACCTGTTTCCAGCAAATTGTACCATAGGTATAGGTAACTAAACGTACTGGCTCTTTGTATGGGAATCTCTATCATTCTTTAGGCTATAAAAAGTGATTTGTGAAGTTGGTTCTGTTACTTCAGTCTAAATATGTTTTACGGCATTTTTTTATCCCTGTCACTTACGTGGCATTTAGTAGTCAGAAAAAAAAAAAAAAAAACTGGGACAAAGATAACAGGAATATACAGCATTTGGTCCCAAATCAAAACAACTGTGCCATACTTTTATTTTTTGAGATACAGTTCATACGACATTAAATTCACCACTTTAGCTATTGTAAAGTGTATAGTTACAACAATGGGCAACCGTTACTACTATCTAATTATAGAACATTTCTATCACCCTTAAAAGAAGCCCAACCAAAACCAAACCAAACCCATTGCTCTCTAGTTGATTCCAACTCAAAAAAAAAAAAAAAAAAGCCCAATACCTCCCAATCCCCCAATCCTGGCAACAGGGGCTGGTTACCCAATAAACAAGGTAAGCATGGGCTTGCTTGTGTGTTTTTACTAATCTGCAGTGAACAATTTCACCTGCCTTTCACCACATACATATGTGTGTGTGGTGTGTGTGTGTGTGTATGTATATATATGGAGCCATGGTGGTCCAGTGGTTAGGAGCTACAGCTGTTAACCAAGAGTTTGGCAGTTTGAGTCCACCAGCCACACACACAGAGATAATGACAAGCAGTTAATTTTTTTTTTTTTTTACATGGAGACACAGAAGAACTAGAATAGCAAAAACAATTTTCAGAAAGAACAAAGTTTGGAGAACTCACACTACCCATTTTTCCTTCCTTCCTTTGTCCCTCCTTCCTTCCCTCTCTCCCTCCCTTTACAACAGCCTGTTAATGACTAACCCTGCTAGTAGGATGTGGATAACCTCTTACCTCTGTATGTACCCATCTTGACTGATACAGCCATTATTCACTTGGGCAGACCTTTCATTTTCCCATAATAAAAGGGATCTGCTCTCAACTTAATCAGGATACTCCTTAATTTCAGTTCTAAAGGCTACAGTTCTGAAGATGTTAGAAAACTGAATGGAAAATAGAATTGTGATATTGTCTTTTAAAACAGCATATCAAAAACGAGCATATCCAAGCTGCTGCTATTTCTACTTTATACATCAGGATTGCAGAACCCAACAGAAGCTCTGGTAACCATTCTCAAGAGAACTGCTTCACCTGATAAACCCCTCTCCTGTCCCCATACTGACTGAGGCCTTGGCACTGAGAAGTACCAGGAGGTGCTGGTGGACTTCGGCTCCCACAAGCTGAAAAGTGAGCTTGCCCAAACTCAGTCGTGTTTGCTTTCAAACCTGACTATGCTGGTTGTCCTACTTAATATAATTATGTAGTTTAATTTAATATGAAGTACATTTAATAAGCATGAGTAAAATATGAAAGAGTAGTTGTTACTGAGAAGATGGCATTGACTATTTTGCAAATAATCAGCAAATGTGACTCTCCCAAGTACTGTCCAAGAGAAATGTAATGTGAGACACATATTTAATTTTACAATTTTCTAGTAATCACATTAAAAAAGGGGGGATTGTTACATTTTTAAGACCCCGTTCTTGTGCATTCAAGCAGATATTAAGTACCTGTTAGAGGCCAGGGCCTGATATGCAGTAGTGAACAATATAAGTGTGGTATAAGATTTTGAATTTTATGAAGCCAAGAGGGAACAAAAATGCCCACTCAAGAGGTTGTTCTGGATCAAAATCAAGATTGAGCCCAGAAATGAATGCTGATGGTCCAGGCTGGGCAGGCTGCTATCAGCCGTGTATAGGAACTCTGAGTAGGAATTACAGGGAAAACTGGGCACACGGGACACTGCTGGAACCCAGTTTCAGAAGCAGTGGACAAGACGGAGTCTCAGATGGTTTCCCTTCTAGCTCAGATGGGCTGGTTCTGAGTTCCAGTGTCCCATCTGTGTTCCTCCACTATCCAATTTTTAGACATGCTATAAAGCTAATGGGATAATGGGAGTCTCTGGGTGGTAGAGTTAGCAAACTTGGCAGCTAACCAAAAGGTTGGAGGTTGGAGTCCACCCAGATGCACCTGAGAAGAAAGGCCTGGTAATCTACTTCCAAAAAATCAGTTGCAGAAAACCCTATGGAGCACTGTTCTACTCTGACAGGCATGGGGTGGCCATGAGTTGGAATCAGCTTGCTGGCAACTGGGAAAAAAATAAAGCTAATATAATCAAGACCGTGCAGTATTGATGAAGTGAATAGAGAGACCAGAAATAGACCCATACCAATACAGTCAGTGGGCTCTTTGAAAAAGTTACAATGGCTATTTGAAGAGTAATCTTGCCATCAAAAACATGTTCAAAGTACGTGAGACATAGTCTCACCATCCTAGCTTCTATGGAGGATTCTGATTGTACTTCTCCCGAGACAGATTTATTCTTTTGGCAGTCCATGATTTACACAATATTCTTCACCGATACCATGATTCAAAGGCATCAATTCTTCTTTGGTCTTCATTATTCATTGAACAGCTTTCACGTGCGTAAGAGGTGATTGAAAATACCATGGCTTGGGTCAGCAGCACCTTAGTCTTCAAGGTGACATCTTTGCTTTTCAACACTTTAAAGAGGTCTTTTGCAGCATATTTGCCCAATGCAGTGCGACTTTTGGTTTCTTGACAGCTCACTCTTTGGGCATTGATTGTGGATCCAAGTGAAATGAAATCCTTGACAACTTCAATCTTTTCTCTGTTTATCATGATGTTGCTCATTGGTCCAGTTGTGAAGATTTTTTTCTTCATGTTGAGGTGCAATCCATACTGAAGGCTATGGTCTTTGATCTTCATCAGTAAGTGCTTCAAGTCCTTTTTGCTTTCAGCAAGCAAGGTTGTGTCATCTGCATAACGCAGGTTGTTAATGAGTCTTCCTCCAATTCCCCCATTTTTCTTCATATAGTCCATCTTCTCAAATTATTTGCTGAACATACACATTGAATAAGTATGGTGACAGGATACAATCCTGATGCACACCTTTCCTGACTTTATACCCTTGTTTGGTTTGAACGACTACCTCTTGATCTATGTACAGGTTCCTCATAAGCACAATTAAGTGTTCTGGAATTCTTGTTCTTCACAATGTTATCCATAATTTGTTACGATCCACACAGACGAATGCCTTTGCATACTCAATAAAACATAGGTAAGAATCTTTCTGGTATTCTCTGCTTTCAGCCAGGATCCGTCTGACATCAGCAATGATATCCCTGGTTCCACATGCTCTTCTGAATATGGCTTGGATTTCTGGCTTTTGCTTGTCAATACACTGCTGCAGCCACTTTTGAATGATCTGCAAAATTCTACTTGTGTGATCAGTTGCATCACCTTTATTGGAAATAGACATAAATATGGATCTTTTCCAGTCAGTTGGCCAGGAAGCTGTCTTCCAAATTTCTTGGCAGAGACGAGTGAGCACCTTCAGCGCTGCATCAGTTTGTTGAAACATCTCAATTGATATGCCGTCAATTCCTGGAGCCTTGTTTTTCACCAATGCCTTCAGTGCAGCTTGGACTTCTTCCTTCAGTACCACCAGTTCCTGATCATATGCTACCTCCTGAAATGGTTGAATGTCAACCAATTCTTTTTGGTGTAGTGACTCTGTGTATTTCTTCCATCTTCTTTTGATGGATTGACACAGTGGCTGTAACAATGTGCTTAAGCATAAAAACATAACAACAATTGTGAGAATGGCACAGGACTGGACCCTATTTCATTTTGTTGTACATAGGAATGCTATGAGTTGAAACTGACTTGACGACACCTAACAACAACAACAACTTTTCACCAAATGCTGCAGGAACAATTAGACAACCATATGTAAAAACAAAGGGAAGAACATGCTAGCCATTTCTCAAACTGAAAGAACTGAAGGAAAAATTCAAGCCTTGGGTCGCAATATTGAAGGGTTCTATGGGAAAAATACTAAATGACACAGGAAGCATCAGAAGAAGATGGAAGGAATACACAGAGCCACTGTACCAAAAGGAATTTATTGACATTCAACCATTTCAGGAGGTAGCATATGATGAAGAACCAATGGTACTGAAGGAAGAAGTCCAAGCCACACTAAAGGCACTGGCAAAAAACAAGGTTCCAGGAATTGACAGAATACCAACTGAGACATTCCAACAAATGGTTGCAGTGCTGGTAGTGTTCACCAATCTATGCCAAGAAATTTGGAAGACATCTACCTGGCCAACTGACTGAAAGAAATCCATGTTTGTACCCATTCCAAGGAAAGATGATCCAACTGAATGTGGAAATTATTGAACAATATCATTAATGTCACGCACAAGTAAAATCTTGCTGAAGATCATTCAAAAGTGACTACAGTTAATATATCGACAGGGAAGTGCCAGAAATTCAAGCTGGAATCAGAAGAGGACATGGGACAAGGGAAATCATTGCTGATGTCAGACGGATCCTGGCTGAAAGCAGAGAATGCCAGAAAGATGTTTACCTGTGTTTTGTTGACTATGCAAAGGCATTTGACTGTTTGAAGCATAACATTGTGAAGAATGGGAATTTCAGAACATTTAATTGTGCTCATAAGAAATCTGTGCTTAGATGAACAGGCAGTTGTTCCAACAGAACAAGGGGGTGCTGCATGGTTTAAAATCAGGAAAGGTGTGCATCAGCATTGTATTCTTTCACCATATTTACTCAATCTGTATGCTGAGCAAATAATTTGAGAAGATGGACTATATGAAAAAAAGCACAGCATAAAGAATACAGGAAGACTCATTAACAACCTGTAATATGCAGATGACACAACCTTCCTTGCTGGAAGTGATGAGCACTTGAAGCACTTACTGATGAAGATCAAAGACCACAGCCTTTGTATGGATTACACCTCAACATAAAGAAAACAAAAATCCTTACAACTGGACCAATAAGCAACATCATGATAAACGGAGAAAAGATTGAAGTTGTCAAAGATTTCAGTTTACTTGGATCCATAGCAATCCTCATCAAGTAGCAGTCAAGAAATCAAAGGCCAAATTGCATTGGGCAAATCTGCTGCAAAAGATCTCTTTAAAGTGTTAAAGCAAAGATGTCATTTAGGTGTGCTAACCCAAGGCATGGTCTTTTCAGTCACCTATTTTTGTAGGGTCACTATGAGTCGGAACCGACTCGTCCGCACTGGGTTTTCCTGGGTAATGTGCATGTGAAAGGTGAGCAATCAATAAAGAAGACCAAAGAAGAACTGATGCCTTTGAATTATGGTGTTGGTGAAGAATATTGAATATACCATGGACTTCCAGAAGAACTAAGAAACCTGTCTTGGAAGAAGTACAGCCAGAGTGCTCGTTAGAAGTGAGGGTAGCGAGACTTTGTCTCACATACTTTAGACATGTCATCAGGAGGAACTAGTCACTAAAGAAGCACATCATGCTTGGTCAAGTAGACGGTCATTGAAAGAGAGGAAGACCCTCAATGAGATGGACTGACCCAGTGGATGCAACAATGGGTTCAAGTATAACAACGATTGTGAGGATGGTGCAGGACTGGGCAGTGTTTCATTCTGTTACAGATGGGGTCACTATGAGTCATGACCAACTTGACAGCACCTAACAACAAAAATAATAATAATAATAAAAGAAAAAAAATCTTGATGTATTCCTTATGCTGTACACACACACACACACACAAAAAACACAAAAAGGATCATAGACTTAAGTGTGAAAGGTAAAAATATAAATCTTCTAGAATGGTATATAAGAGAATATCATTGAAACAAGAGTTGGAAAAGGAGTTGAAATCAAAATTCATATAAGAAAAGTTGATAGGTTGGACTTTATCAAAATTAAGAATTTTTAATCTAGAACTATAAAATTTTTAAGTTAAGATACTATAAAGATAATTCAAGTATAAGCTACAGAATCAAAAATATATTTACAAATATTATATTTAATGTAGAATTTATATAAAAATACATAAATCTTGATATTCAATAGTAAGAAAAAAACCCAACCCTATTAAAAAGTGGACAAAATATTTAAACATGTTTAAAAATAACAGGAAGCAAGAAGAAACCTGGATACCTCTGGAGCTCCCATAACAGTTTGTGACTACATAATTTTAGACTTATTTTATAAGACAGGTAATTCAATTTATCTTGTGTAGATATTGTTATTTTGGGTTTTGTTTTATATGAAGGAGAAATGGATCCTAACAAGCAAAGCTCGTGATCCAATTATGATAGCACCATCTCTATGAAACGTGGGTTTAAGTTAGTAATGAGATAGTAATGTCCAGGAAAACATGTAAACCTTTCATACCCCAAGATTTCTGCCACTTAACAATAGTCTTCACAGAAAACAGCTGCCACTACCTCCAAACCTCTCTCAAGCTCACTATTAATTTCCAAACAAAACTTTTCCCTAAAATGGATGTGTGGTTTCTTGACTCTTCCATCTCTACAATATCCCAAATCCCTGTACTAATTATTTTTATCCTGTTAGACTTTTCAGTTTTAGGATGAAAATAATTTTTGACCCATCTTCTGTTCTTCTTCTATATTTCAATCAGGCCAAAGGAAGTCCTAGGAGAACAGACTGAATCTACTTTAAAAACCTACTGGGGGAAGGTTGTAGGATTGCATAGAATATGCTTACATTGATGTTTCTGAACCTTTTCAAGACAGATTGAGGGTGAGATATTTTTGAGATAGCTAAGTAAAGATCTTTACTGTGGAATTATTGGCTGGATATATGAATTTGGGATTTGTTAGCATATAGCCAGTGATTGAAGCCATGTTTACAGATGAGATTTTTTAGGGTGGAAATGTAGAGTCAAAATAGAAAATTGCCTGGGAGCAAATGCCAAGAAGATTCTTCCTTTAACTCCTGGGCATAGGTCAGTAATAAGCTGGCAAAGGAGCGGGGATTCAAACAAAACCAGGAGACAGGTTTCAAGACACACAATTGCTACAAACTAGTTTCCACTGGAACAGAATGTTTCAAACAATGGTTTTCACTGGCTGTTTTGCTAGACTGGGAGTTAGATTGTTTAAGATTAATTTTAACTGGAATTTTATTAACCTTCTGAACTGTGTTTGCAGAGAGTTCTCTCTTATTAATGATGTACTCTCCAATCTGCCCTCAAGTATACAAAATGTGAATTTCCCAAGGAGAAAACAAAATGAAATATACACAACAGTAAAAATATGTAAAAGACTATTAGTTTATGGTCATGGGCAGAATATTGCATTAGGATTGGTAGATGGGTAACATTTCAGGTTCTGAAAGAGGAGGTGAATCAACTTAACCAAATAACAGAATGCATGTTTGCTGATCCTATTAAGCCACCTTTCTGATTTAAAAGAGATTAGGCCGCCTTTTGAAGGGCTAAGTATAGAAGGTAAGGATTAGCAACTCAAAAGATTTGCTACATTTCTAATACAGATATCATTTAGAAGCCAAAAAATAAATCTGTACCTGGGAATTCAGATTCAAGCCATTCTGATAGTCTTGTACTATAAAATTCATTCAGAATATAGCCTTCAGTGTATTGGGTTTAATTTGTCAATGTGTCACCTACGGTAGGCACTTAAGTCCTGATAGCCACAAACTTGATTTTTAATTTGTTTTTTCACATGAAAGAAGGTGCAACAATACATTCTAATTTCTTTTACTATTTGTTTAGATTCCAAGCAAATGAAAGTTTTTACCATGCAAATTGGTGTAAATTAGTCATTTCCATCTACTTAAATTTATTAAGATAATTTAAATATCTTTTTGATAAGTGCATTTTGATGAGGGAATCCATTTAATTTTTACACAAAATAGTATATGGAAAAATAACACTTATTTCTCGCACACAAGCTACTGCTCTGAATCAATACTTCCTACTGGTAGTTTGAGCAAAACTTCACCATTCTCTTTGATGCATTCGTTTCTAGGAGCTATTTTAATTGTTTCCAGCCACCATAGGTTTATTTAGATTAAATATACAAAAAAAGATTAAATTGGTTAAGATTAATCTTAACTGGAATGGTGTTCACCTTCTGAATTCTGCTTGCAGTGAGCGTTCTCTTATTAAGGCTGTACTCTTCCATGTACTCTCAAGTATTGACCTTCATTTATGACAAGAAATGCCAAGCTAGAAAAAAAATGCCCTTTTACCTCAGGCAAAATTTCCAAAATTAAAATGCAATATTTTCAATACAATAATACATTATGGGAAAATGTATATCCATTCCAAAATCGGTTTGGAAAATAATTTCTGACATATTATCCATAGCATGTGTCTATTTTTTTCCCTCAGATTACCACCTTCAAAAGTAATAAACAGAAAAAAGGAGCAAAGTTTAAGAACCTAATTGCCTGGGTGTCAATACTAGCTCTATAACTTAATAGCTGTGTGACCTTGGCCAAAATGTTTCATCTTTTCATGAATCAGCTTTATCATCTGTAAAAAGATGAAGTGATAAGAGCTGATTCATAACATAGTTATAATGTTTAAATGAATTAATAACTGTAGCACTTAGAATGATGTCTGACACACAGGAAGTGCTATAATAACACTTGTCTAATAAAATGTAACCCATTGCCGTCCAGTCAATTCCAAATCACAGAGACCCAGTAGAACAGAGCAGAGCTGCCCCATAGGGTTTCCAAGTCTGTAAATCTTTACGGAAGCAGACTGCCACATCTTTCTCCAGAGGAGCCCCTGGTAGGTTCAAAATACCTATCTTTTGGTTAGCAGTTGAGTGCTTTAACCGTTATACCACCAGACTGCCAATAAAATATAGTGTCAATAATTTCCAAATAACTGCCTTCAGGCAGATTTTGATTCATATTGAAGTTTTCTCTACTTCGTGGTGAAACTAGATAAAGTACATTAACAGGAATCCTTTATAAAACAGTTTATTCATTTGATAGTATTCTCTTTTATTGTGTAATAATGTATTTGTTTATCCCTTTTATGAAATGAAAATGCTAGTAAATGATAGTTATTACTGTTCTTGTTGCTATGTATAATATCCTCTTCCAAAAAAAATAATAAACGGTTGTCACCCACAACTTATTTCCTACAAAATATTTGCAATTTTATTATTCCATGAACTGAAAAGTTTTTAAACCATTGAGTAAGAACACCTACCCTAATTCTTACTTTTCTAATGATGTTCATTGGTGAAGTGGCTGTGGTGCAGTAGAAGGCACTCTGGATATAAAATCGGAAGACCTAGATTAAGATGCACTTCTGTTTATAACTTGCTTTGTCACAATAAGCAAATAACTTAGCTTTTCTAAGTTTAATTTCCTCATTTTAAAAATAGACAAAATGCATTTCTGCTTTGACAGAGTAACTAGCACAGGGCTTGACCTTCCAACCAAAACAACTATAAAACTGCTTGAAATACACTAGCTAAATTTTTTCAGACATTGTATAAAAAGCAGTTCAGGACGTGATTTCCAACATCTGCCCCAGCTTTCTGCCTAGGGGTAATAGGCTGACACAGAGCTGGCAGATGGAGTCAAACTTGAGCAGAAGTTTTGCTGAACTGAGGAGGCAGAGGCCAGATTTGAAGCCATTAAGGCAGGTGGAGCTTATAGAATGAGGTGTATGGGAGGGAGAGTTGTTGATGGAGGGGTGCCAAGAAATCAGTATGAAATTTACTCAGTCCTTGGCCAAGGGATGGACTGAAGCAACGGGTGAAGCTCGATGATGCTTGACAGAGAATGGCTGCTGTGGGCAGAAAACTGAACAATGAGAGAAGCCAAAAGGGCTAGGAGACACGCGAGTTCCAGTCTTCCCAAAGTGGAAAGAAATTATTCAGCATACCTGGCCTTTAGCTGAGAGCTCAGAAAGACCATAACTTAGTAGTGAATGCCACAAATAAGAGTAAGAGCCACGCTATAGGACTAAGTTCAAAACCAAAATAGATAAATCCAAGTCTGACAGCACTAAAATTGTCCACCAGCAATTTATGTGCCATAACAAAATTCAACAGTCTTTAAAGGAATTAGACATTATCCAGACTCTCTGGAACTATCAACCACTATGTCTAGCATACAATACAAATGAGTAATTGTGCAAAGAAACACTATTATGTGACCCACAATCAAATGAAAAAGCAATAGATTATAATCAAATCCTGGACACATCAGATACTAGTATTAGCACAAGAGAAATAGAAAACATAAATGTATTTCTTTGCATATGTTCAAGAATTTAATTAAGCCTAAGGCCATAACCCACCACCTGTCTGCCAGGTTGTCACACTGTGGTGGTTAGCATGTAGCTATGATGCCGGAAGCTGTGCCACTGATATTTCAAGTATCAGCAGGGTCACGCATACTGGACAGATTTCAGTGGGGCTTCTAAAACAAAACAGATTAAGAAGAATGGTCTGATGACCTACTTCTGAAAAGTAGTCAGTGAGAACCTTATGAATCACAAAAGAACATTGTTTGACTCACTTGCTTGGATGCATCATCAGTGAAGATACATTTCTGGAGAAGAGCATCATGCTTGGTGAGATGGATTGGCACAATAGCCACAATCGTAGACTCAGACATGCTGGAGATTGTAAGGAAGCTGAAGGACTAGGCAGTGTTTTGTTCTGTTGTACAAAAGGTTGCCATGAGTTGGAGTTGACCAGATGGCAGCTAACAACAACAACATGGCCATAATGAATGAAGATATAGGGAAATATATGAAAAAATAAAAATGAGAGAAGTTCAAAATGTAATATGTAATTACATAAAAAATTAAAAAAAAAAAACAGTAGATGAACTGAACAGCAGCTTGGGAATGTTTAAAAAAAGAAGGGCAAGGAATTTAAAATTATATCAATAAAAATCTTTAATTTGAAGAACAAATAGAAAAAGATTTGAAAAAAGTAAGCTGTCTTAGTAACTTGTGACACAACATTAAGTGCCTAATATATATGTATAACTGGAATTACAAAAGGGAGGAGAGAGATAATTGGAAACAAAAACCCAGTGCCGTGGAGTCGATTCCGCCTCATAGCAACCCTATAGGACAGAGTAGAACTGCCCCACAGAGTTTCCAAGGAGCGCCTGGCAGATTTGAACTGCCGACCCTTAACCACTACACCCCCAGGGTTTCACATATTTTCCATATTAAGAAGTTCAGCAAATCACAGTAATATAAATATAGGGAAAATCACAGCCAGGTACATCATAGGAAAGTGCTGAAAAGAAAAAAATAAATAGGAAGGGTTAAAGCAACCAAATAAAAGACATATTGCATACAGTAGGATAGCAGTAAGTATGACTGCAGTTTTCTTATCAGAAAAAATAATGGACAGAAGACAATGAAATACCTTTAAAATGCTAACATAATAAAAAGAAGGAATAAGCCATCAACCTATAATATATCCAATGAAAATATCCTCTAATAATGAAGGCAAAATAAAATTCAGATAAACAAAACCAAAGAAAATTCATTACCAGCAGACTTAACACTACAGGAAATATTTTTTAAAAAAGCTCTTTAGTATGAAGGAAACAGCTAATTTAGGAAGGTACAAAAAGTGCTGGAAACTATAAATATGTGAAGACATAGCTAAATATATAGAAGAGCAAAAAATTAAGAGAATTAGGAATCTGTATACTTTCTTAATTCAATTTTTAAAAGCATGAAACTCATTAAAGAAAAATAGGTAGTACATATTTATAATTACATATTTTATTATATGTATAATATAAAACAATGCACTGTTTCATATATTTTTTATCATGATATGTTAAATATTGTCAAGAACTTTTTTAGCATCAATTGATATAATCATCTATTTTTTTATTTAGGCTGTAAATATAGTGGATTACATTATTTGGCTTTCAAATATTGATCCAGTCTTACATTCCTGGAATAAAACCAATTATTTATGTCATGACATAGTTTTCTTTTTATGTATTACTGTATTCTATTTGATAATATTTTGAGGATTTTCACATCTATGTTCATGATAGATACTGGTCTTTATTTTTAGTTTAGTTTTGTTTTTTACTGTCTCTAGTTTGGTATCAGGGCAAGGCTAGCCTCATAAAGTGAATTGGGAAGTATTCCCTCCTATTCTTTTTCTGGAACAGGTTGTAAAAATAAGTACTATTTCTTTTTTAACTATATGTTTGAATTTACCTGTGAAACCATCTGGACCTGGAGTTTTTTGCAGAATGTTTTCAATCACAAATTCGGTTTCTTTAATGATAGATTCAATGTTGACCATAAAGTCAATAGATACAGGAATATTCTAGTTATTTATTTTTTCTTGGGTGAGTTTTTTAGCTTGTGGTTTTTGAGAAATTGTCCCGTGTCATTTAAGGTGTAGAACTCAACGATAAGAAAATATTGAAGTTAGGAAATAGGAAAAAGACTTGAACAGACACTTCACCAAAGAGAAAATACAGGTGGCGATAACCACATGAAAAGATATTCAACGTCAGTAGCAATTAAGGAAATGCAGACTAAAGCCACGATAAGCTAAGGCTACACTTATTAGAATGGCTAATATGTATAAAAAAATAATGACAATACACAAAGAAATCCAAAAGATTACATGCTGTATGATTCCATTATATAATATTTTCAAAGTGATAAAATCATAGTGATGGAGCACAGACCAGTGGTTGTCAGGGCTTTAGGTTTGGGGAGAGGGCATGAGGAAGTTTCTTTGGGATTATGAAACAGTTTGTATCCTTTACATATTTATCTATTTGTTTAACTTAGTTTGGGTTCAAAACCAAATCTATATATGCAGACAGAGAGAGAGAGATTTACTTCAAGGAATTGGCTGAAGCAATTTTGGGGGTGGCAGGTCCTGAATCTGTAGATCATGCATCAGACTGTAGAGCTCTGTAGGCTTAAGCCCCAACATACATAGGTCAGGGGATGAGAAGAATGTAGGGACACAAGAAAGACAGACATGTTGTGCAGGAATATCTGTCCATATTCTGGAGGCATACCGCATCTGCAGAAAACCCCCCCTTTCCACTGACTGGTTGATCACATCAGATCACAGCATGGAAAGTGATTGATTACATTACATCACCTTACCTTACCTTACATTACATCACCTCACCTCACCTTACATCATATCGCATCACCTTACCTTACCTCACCTCACATTATATCATATTACGTTACATTACAGAACAGCAAACAGCCCAGTGTATTGCCAAACCATTGAGAGGTGTGGCCTAGGCAAGTTGACACATAAAATTAACCATCACACTATCATCTACCTATCCACCTATCATAAATTTTATAAAACTATACACCAAGAGGAGTCCCTGAATGGCACAGACGGTTAAGCACTTGACCCCACCCAGAGGCACCTCAGAAGACAGGCCTGGCAATCTGCTTCCAAAAGCCCTATGCAGCACAGTTCAATTCTGCACACATTGGGTCACCATGAGTCAGAATCGACTGGGCGTCAACTAATAAAAACAATATACACCAGGAATAAAAAAATTCTTGGTCAGATAATGTTCTGTAAGATGTTATCAATGGCGGAAGTTGGATAAAGGGTACCTGGGAACTCGCTGAACTATTTTTGCAACTTATTATGAGTACAAAATTATTTCAAACTAAAATTTTTTTTTAAAGCTTAAACAGGGAATCATCTAGGAATATCAAGCTTAAATAATAGAAGAAAATCTAATGAGGTTATGTGCTGCATATAAGACCAAAGATACTTAAAAAAAAGAGAACAAGAAGGAGAAGGAGGAGAAGAGGAAAGGGAACATAGTGGTGTTCAAGCTAAAGTGATTCTCAAAGTCTTTTGTTTGTAATGCTTTTTAAAGACTTAATTGAACATTTCCATAATCTCTCTTATGTAGTTGTATAGTATCATGGGAAATGATACAGGCATTCATTTAGTCTTGGTTTACTATCTTCGTAATGTTATTTTTACAAAGCTCAAAGTGCTTGAGGATTAGCTAAATGGTGAAGATATTTTCAACCAAACACCAGTTTTCTTTTTTTTAGAAAGTAAACTATGCCTGGGAGAATATATAGACTTTTGCACAAAAATGGCAACATTTATGTCATCAAAAATAAGCAGTGTTTATTAGCAGTAAAAACAGCATCATTTACATAGATCGCATCAAAGAATTTTTGTCATGAAGGCTTCAGTGGATTTAATAATGTGAAAAATAGTAAAATTCTAAAAAGGAAAAAAATAAATGAAAACTCTAATAGATTGTAACTGTGATTTCACTAAATTAGGAAGTGTATTAGTTTCCTATTTCTGTGTAACAAATTATTACAAATTTAGTGGCTTAAAAAAAAAGCAGACATTTATTATCTCACACTTGTGTAGTTCAAAAGTCCAGGCATGACAGAGCTAGTTTCTCACAAGGTTGAGATTAACATATTGGCAGACTGTGCTCTTATCTAGAGCCCCGAGTCCTCTTACAGCCCCATTCAAATTGTTGACAGACTGTAGTTTCTCAGTTGTGGGACTGAGGTCCTATTTTCTTAGCTATTCAACCAGGGGCCACTGTCAGCTCTTAGAGATTGTCTGCAGTTCCCTGCCACTTGACCCAATCCGCAGCATGGAGACCAAGGGCTCTTGAGGTTACATTAGGCCCCCAGGGATAATTTTCATTGCGATTACCTCAAAGTCAGCTGATTAGAAGCCTAATCCCAGGGGTGAGATCCTATCCCACTCACGGGCCCTACTCTAGCTCGGGGGAGGGTGTGGATTGTACAGGGGTCACCATGAGTCAGCATTGACTCCAGGAACAGGTATAGTTTGGCTTTGGTACTCCAAGGGGTGGGAGTCTTGGTGGGGAACTTTTTTTAATATCTAAGTCAATCGGATGCTATTGTTAATTCACAAACTGTTAGGTTGTTAAGCCAGGTGCCTGCCATCTGTTTGTGTAAAATTGAGTTTTTGGATACATTGATATTGCTATTCCATACTTCCTAATAAGTGAATGAAAATTTAGTAAGAGTAAAATGAAAGCAGATGTCTGTATATAAGCCACGTGAAGTAAAAATGAACCTTTTAGAAAACAATCCTTCTTTTGAAAAAACAAAAACAACCTAAACAAACTAATCTCCCAAATAGCAGATGCTAAAATAACATTTATGAAAAACGTTGTGCCACGTAATTAATTATATAAACATCTGTGTCAACTCCTCATGTAATCCCATGCTTTTTTTTTAATTCAGTAAAAATATGTAAATGGAAGAAACAAATTTTCTCCAACAGTACTTGCATCTTTTTTACTAAAGTGTTTTTCCTTTTGTCTAATCACCCTTAGTTTCTTTTCATCTATTCAAGAAGTACAGCCAGACTGCTCCTCGCAAGCGAGGATGACAAGACTTAATTTCATGTAGTTTACACATGTTATCAGGAGGGACCAGTCCCTGGAGAAGGACATCATGTTTGGTAAAGTAGAGGATCAATGAAAAAGAGGAAGACCCTCAATGAGATGGGTTGACACAGTGGCTGTAACAATGAGTTCAAATACAATGATTGTGAGGATGGTGCAGGATTGGGTGGTTGTTTCATTCTGTTGTACATAGGGTTGCTATGAGTCAGAATCAACTCAACGGTACCTAACGACAACAACTCAAGTAGTATTTATTGGATAATTATGGTAAGAGAAAGAGGTGTATGGACAATATAGAAACACGTAAGACCTTATATTTTATTGAAGTAAATGAAAAGCCCATTACCCATTGTCACCAAGTAGATTCTGACTCAGAGTAGAACTGCCCCATAGGCTTTCCAAGGAGCTACTGGTGATTTTGAACTGTCAGCCTTTTGGTTAACAGCCAAACTCTTAACCACTATGCCACCAGGGTTTCCAAGGTAAATGAAGGCCCTTGTTATTCTAGTAATGAAATAGAAAATTAGTGTGTATTACAAATAACTAATGAAAATTGAGGAATGATGATTGTTATAGGATGACCTATTGTAGGAAACTGGCCACAGTGTTGACTAGTTGGTCAGTTTATGAGGGCTTCTTCAAGAAAGAGGAGTCTCTGGATGGTGCAAACTACAAATTATTAAAGCACTTGGCTGCTAAATGAAAGGTTGGCTGTTTGAGTTTACCCAGAGGTGTCTCAAAAGAAACATCTGGCCATCTATTTCTGAAAAAGTCAGCCATTGAAAATCCTATGGAGCACAATTCTACTCTGACACACATAGGGTCTCCTTGGGTCAGAGTAGTCATGAGTTGGGGTCACCACGAGTTGGGGTCAACTCAACAGCAACTGATTGGATCTTGGTTCCCTTCAGGAGAACGACATGTCTTGGGCTAGGTGGCTTTCTGTTGAGGCAATTCTCAAAAGGAAGCTAACAGCTAAGACCTGTCTACTGGCAGCTCTCCCAGCATTCCTGAAGGGGCATCACAGTGTTTGCTATAATAGATGTAGATTACCTCATCCATCTGACTTCAGTTTTAAATATCTGGAGAAGAAGCCCACATGAGTATTCATATCCTTCAGGTTTTCAGTTAAATAATTACCGTTATGTTACCTTTTTTTTGCATGTCATGCTTTCTAAACCCTTCAGCATCCAACTTCCAATTATGCTTTAATTTACCTGCATCCTCCTTAAAGCGTTTTTCTCACAACAAAAACGTATTGACCTGATCAGAGTATAATAGAGAAGGAATATTAGTTGCCCATCCTTATTGTTCCTAAAAGTAAGGTTACAGCCTCAGTTTTAAAACACTCTCATTTCATATACAGGTGAAGGGCCTAACCACTTTTAATAAAGTAGTAAATCAATGATGTCTTCCTACTCCTTTTTCCTAAACAAATAACCACTTGTATCTTTTTTTTTTCTCTAAGCAAACAATCACATACATATCCACATATATATTATATATATGTGGGTTGTTCTTTCCCTTCCTTTTTTTCCTTTTTAATAAATTGAGATCATGTGCATCCTGCTTTGCAACTTATTTATATCACAAATACTATAAATACAGATGGATGTCTTTTAAGTGTTGTATTACATCCCATTTTATAAGTATGCTACAATTTATTTAACGATTATCATATGGAGACTTCTCACATAGTTCCTATTATAAGCAATATGGCAGTGAACTTCCTCGTGCTAAGGTCCTTGCACATTTGTTCAAGTATTTCTAATGCTAGAAAAGGTGAAGTAAAATTGCTGGTCCAAAGGAAGTACATTGTCTTAGGGTTATTGATTACCAATGACAAGAACTAATTTATAGCTAATTTAGGCAGAAAAGGAATTTATCATAAAAATATTGTGTGGTTCAGATCATCATCAGGACTTACAGAGAACCAAACTTAGAAAAAGTCAGAAAACTAGGAAAGTCAAATAACAGTCAAATCCCATGATAGGCCTATGCATATTTTGAAACTTAAATAATATACATTTCATTTCAGAACATAATACATTACAAACACTGGTTCTAAAAGACAATTAACAATTTTCACTTTAAATTGCTAGAAGTATATGCACATTTTCAACTTTAATAAATACAATCAAATTTTATTCCAAATAAATCCTACCAATTTTCACTACGCTCATTCAAAGTAGACGACAGTTTGCTTTCTCAATAAGCACTGAGTATTATCGATTTTTGTATTATTGCCAATCTGATACAAAAAATGAAAATTATGTTGCAATCTAGATTTCCGTGAATATGAAATTCAGCATCTTTAAATTTATTTTAAAATATTTATAATTATGCTTTTGTGAGTTTTTAAATAATGAACTTAACATATTTATATGTTTATCTTTTTGATTTTTGGTTGTAGGGTCTATTTTTATGTTAAACCCTTTTTTCAGCGACTTGATTCCAACTCATAAGACAGAGTACAACTAACTGCCTCAGAGGCTTTTTTGTGATTGTTAAGGTTGTGTGTCAACTTGGCTGGGCCATGATTCTCAGTGGTTTGGCAGTTATAATGTAGTCTAGCAGTTGTATGATGATATGATCAACTCCATGTTGGGATCTGCTGTGAGTAGCCAGTCAGTTGAAAGGGAGTTTCCTTGGGGATGTGGCCTGTATCCAGTATAGGTAGTAGACCTTCTGGCAAGGCTCCCAGCATTTTGCTCACTCTGGATCCTGCAGCCAGCTCCTGTTCATCTGACCTCTGGTTCTTGGGATTTGAGCCAGCAGCTTATCTGCCACCTTGCCTGCCAATCTTGAGATTTGTCGGTCTTCACAGCCTGTGAACCAGAGCCCTGCTCTCTGACTTGCCAATCTTGGGTTCACCAGCCCTTGCGGGCTACATGAATCCAGAGAAGCCTCCAGCTTGACCTATAGACTTGGGACATTCCAGCGTCTACAACAGCATGAGCCATTTCCTTAATATAAATCTTTTTCTCTGCATGTACATTTATACACTTTACTGGTTTTGCTACAGTGGAGAACCCAGCCTTTTCCAAGGAGCTGGTGGTGGATTTGTACTCCAGGCAATTTGGTTAGTAGTCAAGCTGTTAACCACTGGGATCATCAAATCTTTATTTATTTTAATGATTTGAATATTTTTTTGAAATCTATTTTTCTTAATGGTCTTATCCAATGTATTTTTTATTTCTTTTTAGTTTGTGTGATCATAAATTTGAGAGTGTACATAGTATTTGTTTATAAAAAAATAAATGATTAGAAAGTGTTCCCATGACAGAGTCTAGGAGCAAGAAGTCTCTCTTCAGGTCCACAGAGGCAAGGGCCTTAATATAAACAGGTAATTAGATGAACTATGAATCTACCACTAGAACTAACATTTTTCAGCTGATTGTCATTAAATACTAATAAATACTTTTGCTGGATCATTGGCTTGGTTACCAACTCTATTACTGAAGGATGTGGCAGCTTATTTTTTCACTACTTTCATATTTATGATTTCCCTTAAGTTCTGTGAGTTTCATATCATCTCACTTTTATGTTCTACATTCATTGAATAGTATTTGTGGATTAACTACTTTGTAGGAGTCACTGCTCCCATGGGGTTTACATTCTATAGGATGAACCTTAAAAAAAATAAACAAATACATATAGACAATTTCAGTCGATTCTGACTCATACTGACCCTATAGTACACAGTAGAACTGCCCCATAGAGTTTCCAAGGAGCGCCTAGTGGATTCAAACTGCAGACCATTTGGTTAGCAGCAGTAACAATTAACCACTAATCCAGCAGGGTTTCTTGGACTTAGTGGTTGGTATATAAATTTGAATACTAGCTGTCTTGACTGGTCTTCCTTGTAGATGTATGGATATTATCCTATCACTGACAGCGTTGTACTTCAGGATAGATCTTGAAATGTTCTTCTTTTTTTTTTTTTTTAAATAATTTTTATTGTACTTTAAGTGAAAGTTTACAAATCAAGTCATTCTCTCACACAAAAACCCATATACACCTTGTTACACACTCCCAATTACTCTCCCCCTGAAACAGCCTGCTCTCTCCCTCCACTCTCTCTTTTCATGCCCTTTTTGCCAGCTTCTGACCCCCTCCACTCTCTCATCTCCACTCCAGGCAGGAGATGCCAACATAGTCTCAAGTGTCCACCTGATCCAAGAAGCTCACTCCTCACCAGCATCCCTCTCCAACACATTGTCCAGTCCAATCCATGTCTGAAGATCGGGAATGGTTCCTGTCCTGGGGCAACAGAAGGTCTGGGGGCCATGACCACCGGGGTCCTTCCAGTCTCAGTCACACCATTAAGTCTGGTCTTATGAGAATTTGGGGTCTGCATCCCACTGCTCTCCTGCTCCTTCAGGGGTTCTCTGTTGTGTTCCCTATCAGGGCAGTCATCGGTTGTAGCCAGGCACCATCTAGTTCTTCTGGACTCAGGATGATGTAGTCTCTGGTTCATGTGGCCGTTTCTGTCTTTTGGGCTGGTGCCTTGTGTCCTTGGTGTTCTTCATTCTCTTTTGATCCAGGTGGGTGGAGACCAGTTGATGCATCTTAGATGGCTGCTTGCTAGCGTTTAAGACCCCAGACGCCACTTTTCAAAGTGGGATGCAGAATGTTTTCTTAATAGATTTTATTATGCCAATTGACTTAGATGTCCCCTGAAACCATGGTCCCCAGACCTCTGCCCCTGCTACACGGGCCTTCGAAGCATTCAGTTTATTCAGGAAACTTCTTTGCTTTTGGTTTAGTCCAATTGTGCTGACCTCTCCTGTACTGTGTACTGTCTTTCCCTTCACCTAAAGTAGTTCTTATCTACTATCTAATTAGTAAAGACCCCTCTTCCACCCTCCCTCCCTCCCCCCATCAACCACAAAAAATGTTTTCTTCTCAGTTTAAACTATTTCTCAAATTCTTATAATAGAGGTCTTATACAATATTTGTCCTTTTGCAACTGACTAGTTTCACTCAGCATAATGCCTTCCAGGTTCCTCCATGTTATGAAATGTTTCACAGATTCCTCACTGTTCTTTATCGATGCGTAGTATTCCATGGTGTGAATATACCATAATTTATTTATCCATTCATCTGTTGATGGGCACCTCGGTTGCTTCCATGTTTTTGCTATTGTAAACACTGCTGCAATAAACATGGGTGTGCATATATCTGTTCGTGTAAAGGCTCTTATTTCTCTAGGATATATTCCAAGGAGAGGGATTGCTGGATCGTATGGTAGTTCTATTTCTAGCTTTTTAAGGAAGCGCCAAATCGATTTCCAAAGAGGTTGTACCATTTTACATTCCCACAGCAGTGTAGAAGCATTCCAATCTCTCCACAGCCTCTCCAACATTTATTATTTTGTGTTCTTTGAATTAATGTCAGCCTTGTTGGAGTGAGATGAAATCTCATTGTAGTTTTGATCTGCATTTCTCTAATGGCTAATGATCGTGAACATTTCCTCATATATGTGTTAGCTTTTACTTGAATGTCTTCTTTAGTGAAGTGTCTATTCATCTTTTGCCCATTTTTCAAATGGGTTATTTGTCTTTTTGCAGTTGAGTTTTTGCAGTGTTATATGGATTTTAGAGATCAGGCGCTGATCAGAAATGTCATAGCTAAAAACTTTTTCCCAGTCTGTAGGTAGTCTTTTGACTCTTTTGGTGAGTCTTTGGATGAGCATAAGTGTTTGATTTTTAGGAGCTCTCAGTTGTCTAGTTTTTCTTCTACGTTCTTTATTATGTTTTCCATACTGTTTATGCCATGTATTAGGGCTCCTAACGTTGTCCCTATTTTTTCTTCCATGATCTTTAGCATTTTAGATTTTATATTTAGGTCTTTGATCCATTCTGAGTTAGTTTTTGTGCATGGAGTGAGGTATGGGTCTTGTTTCATTTTTTTGCAGGTGGATATCCAGTTATGCCAGCACCATTTGTTAAAAAGACTGTCTTTTCCCCATCTAACTGTTTTGGGGCCTTTGTCAAATATCAACTGCTTATATGTGGATGGATTTATGTCTGGGTTCTTAATTTTGTTCCATTGGTCCATGTGTCTGTTGTCGTACCAGTATCAGGCTGTTTTGACTAGTGTGGCAGTATAATAGGTCCTAAAATCAGGTAAAGTAAGTCCCCCCACTTTGTTCTTCATTTTCAGTAAAGTCTTATTTATCTGGGGCCTCTTTACCTTCCATATGAAATTGGTGATTGGTTTCTCCACCTCATTAAAGAATGTCGTTGGGATTTGGATCGGAATTGCATTAAATGTGTAGATCGCTTTTGGTAGAATAGGCATTTTTACAATGTTAATTCTTCCTATCCATGAACAAGGTATGGTTTTCCACTTATGTAGGTCTCTTTTGGTTTTTTGCAGAAGTGTACTGTAGTTTTCTTTGTATAAGTCTTTTACATCTCTGGTAAGATTTATTCCTAAGTATTTTATCTTCTTGGGGGCTACTGTAAATGGCATTGATTTGGTGTTTCCTCTTCGATGTTCTTTTTGTTGGTGTAGAGGAATCCAACAGATTTTTGTATGTTTATCTTGTATCCCGATACTCTGCTGAACTCTTCTATTACGTTCAGTAGTTTTCTAGAGGATTCCTTAGGGTTTTCTGTGTATAAGATCATATCATCTGCAAATAGAGATACTTTTACTTCTTCCTTGACAATCTGGATGCCCTTTATTTCTTTATCTAGCCGAATTGCTCTGGCTAAGACTTCCGGCACAATGTTGAATAAGAGTGGTGATAAAGGGCATCCTTGTCTGGTTCCCGATCTCAATAGGAATGTTTTCAGGCTCTCTCCATTTAGGGTGATGTTGGCTGTTGGCTTTGTATAAATGCCCTTTATTACGTTGAGAAATTTTCCTTCTATTCCTATTTTCCTGAGAGCTTTTATCATGAATGAGTGTTGAACTTTGTCAAATGCCTTTTCTGCATCAATTGATAAAATCACGTGATTCTTGTCTTTTGTTTCATTTATATGGTGGATTAGATTAATTGTTTTTCTAGTGTTGAACCATCCCTGCATACCTGGTATGAAACCCACTTGATCATGGTGAATTATTTTTTTGATATGTTGTTGAATTCTATTGGCTAGAATTTTGTTGAGGATTTTTGCATCTACATTCATTACGGCTATATGTCTAAAATTTTCTTTTCTTGTGGTGTGTTTACCTGGTTTTGGTATCAGGGATATGGTGGCTTCGCAGAATGAGTTTGGGAGTATTCCATCCTTTTCTATGCTCTGAAATACCTTTAGTAGTAGTGGGGTTAACTCTTCTCTGAAAGTTTGGTAGAACTCTGCAGTGAAGCTGTCTGGACCGAGTTTTTTTTTGTTGGGAGTTTTTTGATTGCCTTTCCAATCTCTTCTTTTACTATGGGTCTATTTAGTTATTCTACCTCTGTTTGTGTTAGTTTCGGTAGGTAGTGTGATTCTAGGAATTCCTTCATTTCTTCTAGGTTTTCAAATTTGTTTGAGTATAGTTTTTCATAGTAATGTGATATGATTCTTTTAATTTCAGTTGGGTCTGTTGTAATATCGCCCATCTCCTTTCTTATTCAGGTTATTTGCTTCCTCTTCTGTTTTTCTTTTGTCAGTTTGGCCAATGGTTTATCAATTTTGTTGAGTTTTTCAAAAAACCAACTTTTGGTCTTATTAATTCTTTCAATTGTTTTTCTGTTTCATTTAGTTCAGCTCTAATTTTTATTATTTGTTTTCTTCTGGTGCCTGTGGGTTTCTTTTGTTGCTCTCTTTCTATTTGTTCCAGTTGTAGGGATAATTCTTTGATTTTGGCCCTTTCTTCTTTTTGGATGTGTGCATTTATTGATCAAAATTGGCCTCTAAGCACCGCTTTTGCTGTGTCCCAAAGGTTCTGATAAGGAGTGTTTTCATTCTCATTGGATTCTATGAATTTCTTTATTCCATGCTTAATGTCTTCTATAATCCAGTCTTTTTTGAGCAGGGTATTGTTCAGTTTCCAAGTGTTTGATTTCTTTTCCCTGCTTTTCCTGTTATTGATTTCCACTTTTATGGCCTTATGGTCAGAGAACATGCTTTGTAATATTTCAATGTTTTGGATTCTGCTAATGCTTGCTTTATGACCTAATATGTGGTCTATTCTAGAGAATGTTCCATGTGCACTAGAAAAGAAAGTTTACTTGGTTGCTGTTGGGTGGAGTGTTCCGTATATGTCTACGAGGTCAAGTTGGTTGATTGTGGCATTTAGATCTTCCGTGTCTTTATTGAGCTTCTTTGTGGATGTCCTGCCCTTCACCAAAAGTGGTGCATTAAAGTCTCCTGCTATTATTGTGGAGCTTGTCTATCTCACTTTTCAGTGCTGATGGAGTTTGTTTTATGTACTTTGCAGCCCCGTCATTGGGTGCATAAATATTTAATATGGTTATATCTTCTTGGTATATTGTCCCTTAATCATTATATAGTGTCCTTCCTTATCCTTTCTGATGGATTTAACTTTAAAGTTTATTTTGTCAGAAATTAATATTGCCACTCCTGCTCTTTTTTCATTGTCCTTTGCTTGATATAATTTTTTCCATCCTTTGAGTTTTAGTTTGTTTGTGTCTCTAAGTCTAAGGTGTGTCTCTTGGAGGCAGCTATAGACGGATCTTGTTTTTTAATCCATTCTGCCTCTCTCTGTCTCTTTAGTGGTGCATTTAGGCCCTTTACATTCAGGGTAATTATGGATAGGTATGAATTTTTTTTTTTTTTACTATGAATTTAGTGCTATCATTTTGATGTCTTTTTGTGTGTGTTGACAGCTTCTTTTTCCCACTTGACTTTATGTACTGAGTAGATTTTCTTTGCTGTTTCCTCCTATTTGTTGTTCTTGATTTTGTTTCTGCTGAGTCTGTATTTTTCCCTTCTGTTTTATTTTGATGAGTAGGATAGTTTCTCTCCTTTGTGGTTACCTTATTATTTACCCTTATTTTTCTAAATTTATAACTAACTTTTATTTCTTTGTATTTCCGTATCTTCTTCTCCATATAGAAGGTGTATGATTACGTTTCTTAGTCCCTCTGTATTATTTTAACGTTGCCTTCTTTTATATAATAACATCACCGTTACCCTGTGTTGAGCTTTTTTTTTTTTTAATCTTGCTTTTTTGGGGGGGAGGGATTTCCCTGTCTGGGTTGACTTCTAGTTGCTCTGCCCAGTGTTGTAGTCTTGGGTTGATACCTGATATTATTGACCTTCTAACCAACGAACTCCCTTTAGTATTTCTTGTAGTTTTGGTTTGGTTTTTACGAATTCCCTCAACTTGTGTTTATCTGGAAATGTCTTAATTTCACCTTCTTATTTAAGAGACAGTTTTGATGGATATATGATTCTTGGCAGGCAATTTTTTTCCTTCAATTTTTTAAATATGTCATCCCATTGCCTTCTTGCCTGCATGATTTCTGCCGAGTAGTCCGAGCTTATTCTTATTGGCTCTCCCTTGTAGGTGACTTTTCTTTTATCCCTCACTGCTCTTATAATTGTCTCCTTATCTTTGGTTTTGGCAAGCTTGATTATAATATGTCTTGGTGACTTTCTTTTAAGATCTTCCTTATGTGGAGTTCTATGAGCATCTTGGATAGATATCTTCTCATCTTTCAAAGTATCAGGGAAGTCTTCTGCCAACAAATCCTAAACAGTTTTCTCTGTATTTTCTGTTATCCTTCCCTGTTCTGGTACTCCAATCCCTCGTAGGTTATTTCTCTTGATAGAGTCCCACATGATTCTTCTGGTCTCTTCATTTTTTTTTTTTTTTAAATTCGTTTATCTAATTTTTCTTCAAATATATTAGTGCCAAGTGATTTATCTTCGAGTTCAGAAATTCTAGCCTCTACTTGCTCAATTCTGCTCCTCTGACTTTCTATTGAGTTATCTAATTCTGTAATTTTATTGTTAATCTTCTGAATTTCTGATTGCTGTCTGTGTATGGATTTTTCCAGCTTATTAAACTTTTCATTATGTTCCTGAATAATCTTTCTGATCTCTTCAGTTGCTTGATCTGTGTGTTCCTTGGCTTGTTCTGCGTATTGCCTCATTTCCTTCCTGATGTCTTGAAGGGTTCTGAATATTAAACTTTTGTATTCTGCATCTGGTAATTTCAGGAATGCACTTTCATCTAAAAGATCCCTGGATTCTTTATTTTGAGAGCCTGTTGAGGTGATCAGGTCCTGTTTTCTTATGTGACTTGATATTGACTGTCGTCTCCAAGCCATCTGTAAGTTATTGTATTAGTTTATGCTTGCTTACTGTGTCGTAGCTGCTTACTTTGTTTTGTTTTGGTATACCTCTATGGGTTTCTTGAGTGAGCTAGCTTGATTATTTTCACGCTTGGAGCTCTGGTGTCCTTTCCCCAGCTGGCTAGAGCCATTATCAGGCATATCAGTCTAGGAGTCCATTCAGTTTTCTTGTATGAATTCAGCTCAGGTTTCCAGGTAGCTGATCTCAAGTGTGTGGTACAGGCTCTGTCCTACAGTCTTAGAGGGGCAGGGGTGATTGGAGTACATACCCGTATCTGATTGCAGCAGGGGGTCACGCTCTGAACAAGGCAGGGGGCTGAGAACTGACCCCAAGTGTCTCTGAGGAAAATGCTTCTCTGTTCCCTAGAACGTTCTAGTGGGTGGGCTTTGCAGAGGGACCATGGGCACCCAAAGATTTTGTTGTAAGGACTGGAAGGTACCAGTTATCCCCGGGCCCCTTTCGCGGGTGGCTGGGCGACCCAAGTGGAGCCACCAGTCCTTAGGTCCCTGTTGTGGGTAGGTGAGGACCTTGTTTAATAGGCAAAGCAATGTCAAATGTCAAACACCCACCTCTCCACCGCACATCTGAAATGGTTGAAGTTTGCCAACAAGGGCCTATTCTCCTGAAATAGGCCCACAGAGGTCCATACAGAAGGGAAAGGTGCTCAAAGTCCATGGACAGTTTATGCCTGGACAGGAGTCATTTCTGTCCTGAGCTCCCCCAGTTAATGGAGCTAGCAAATTGCCTTTTACCTCCAGTTGGAAATTTTTTCCTTCCTGAAGGCCAGGAGGATTGCTTCAGGTGCTCACCAGGGTCTATCTCAGGCCTGGGGATTCAGCTGCTAAAGCTGGCTTGTGGGTGTGGGTGTGCATTAACATATATGCAATTACTTATCTTTTGCTGAGAGCACCCTTCTGCTCAGGTTCCAGAGGTGTGAGTGGGCTGTGTGGCTGGCTGCTTCTCCCTGAGGAAACTGCTGCCAAACTCTAGGACCAGTCCGCCGCCGCTGCAGCCGGTCTGGGAATGGTGCCTGAGGGCTCACCACGATTCAGGTCCGGCCACTCCTCTCCGCTTCTGAATTGTCTCTTCCTTCCCCTGCCCCTTAGTTCATTGTCTATGCTTGCCTTTGATGCTCAGGGCTCCCAGCTTGTCACAAATATACTTGTTTCACTTATTTTTTCAGGTCTTTGTTGTAAAGAGGGCTCGACGAAGCGTCTGTCTATTCCACCATCATGGATCCGCCTCCAAAATGTTCTTTTTGATGATAAATGCAACACCATTCCACTTCAAGTTGTCATTTCCGGCACCATAGGCCATGTGGTTGTCTGATTCATAATGGCTAATACCAGTACATTTCTGCTTACTAGTGCTTAGGATATCAAAGTTTTTGAGTTCCATTTCATTTATGACAGTTTTCAATTTTCCTAGATTTGTACTTCTTACATTCCATGTTCCTATTATTAATGGATGTTTACAGCTGTTTCTTCTCATTTTGAGTTGTGCCACATCAGTAAATGAAGGCCCAAAAAGCTTAACTCTGTCTACATCATTAAGGTCGACTCTATTTTCAGGAGGCAGCTTCTCCCCAGTCGTATTTTGTGGCCCTTCTAACCTGAATGGCTCATTTTTCAGCAATATATCAGACAATGTTACACAGCTATTCATAAGGTTTTCACTGACTAGTTCTTTTCAGAAGGAGACTGCTAAGTCCTTCTTCCTAGTCTGCCTTGGTCTGGAAGCTCAGTTGAAACCTGGACACCATGGGTGACCCTGCTGGTGTTTGAATACCAGTGACATAGCTCCAGCATCACAGCAACTTGCAAGCCCACACAGTATAACAAACTGACAGACAAATATCATGAAAGATAAAAAGCTGACTATCCAAGAAACTCAACGAACCTCATATAGGATAGACCCCAGAAGGAAGTTACCATGACGTATCATAATCACACTTGCCAAAGCCAAAGCCAAAGAAAGAATCCTGAAAGCAGCTCCAGAAAAATGAAAAGTCACTTACAAGGGGAAGCAATAAGACTAAGCTCTGATTATTTCACAGAAAGTATTCAGACAAGAAAGCAATGAGATGACATATATAAAACCTTGAAAGGAAAACAAAACAAAACGCAACTGCCAACCAAGAATAATATACCCTGCAAAACTCACTCTCAAATGCAGCGGTGAAATTAGCACATTTTCAAAAACAAAACCAAACGTACAAGAAATATTAAAGGGGGTCCTTTAGTTAGAGAACCAACAACTTCAAACAATAACCAGAGTCTAGGACACAAGACAGCATCAGCCAGATATGAACCTAGTTAAAGAACTATCATTAATAGAACAAAGCTAAAAAACTTAAAATGGGGAAATAGAGATGTCAAACTGTAAATGACAACAATGTCAAAATAATAAAAGGAAATAAATAGCACAGATATGGAATTTTCAAATGGAGAGGAAGTCAAGGCAAAACACTGGTTCAAACTTAGGAAGATAAGGGTACATTTCAAGGTAACCAAAAAGAACATTAACAAACCTACTCATTAAAAATTAAATAAATAAAGGCCCAGTAAACACGAACTCTATAGTAGTGAAAGAAAAACAAATCCACAAACAAGAGGAAGTCAGTACAGGAAAGTAAAAGAAAATATCGGCACCAAAATAAATAAATAAATATAAAGAAAAGCACAACAATATGGCAGCAATAAATTCATGCCTATTGATTATCACACTGAATGCAAATGGCTTTAATGTACCCTGAAAGAGACAGAGAGTGACAGAATGGATAAGAAATCATGATCCATCAATATGCTGTCTACAGGAAACACACCTTAGACACAAAGGCAGAAATACATTAAAAATCAAAACGATGGAAAAAAAAATATCAAGCAAACAGCAAACAAACTGGAAGAGTAGTGCCAATACTAATCTCAGACAAAATAGACTTTAGGGCAAAATCAACCATAAAAGAAAAGGAATGACATTATATAAACATTAAAGGAATGATCCGCCAAGAAGACATAAGCTTAATAAATATCTACACACCCAAAAACAGGGCTTCAAAATACATAAAACAAACATTAACAGCACTGAAAAGAGAAATAGATAGTTCCACGATAATAGTTGGAGACTTCAGCACACCACTCTCAGTAAAGGACAGAACATCTAGAAAGAAACTTACCAAGATACAGATGATCTAAGGGCCAAAATCAACCAAGTTGACCTTATAGACATATATAGAACACTCCATCAGACAGCAGCAAAGTATACATTCTTTTCAAATGCACGTGGAACATTCTCCAGAATAGACCCCATTTTAGGCCACAAAGCAACTCTCAATAAAATCCAAAGCATTTAAATAATTCAAAGCATTCTCTCAGATCACAATGCCTTAAAAGTAGAAATCAATAACAGGAAGGGCAAGAAAAAAAAAATCAAGTTCATAGAAACTGAATAACACCTTGCTTAAAAACAACTGGTAATAGAAGAAGTCAAAGAGGGAATAAAAACATCCTAGAATCAAATGAGAATGAAAAACCTCATACCAAAATTTTTGGGACACGGCAAGCAAAGGCAGTACTCAGAAGTCAATTTATACCAATAAGTGCACACATAAAAAAAAAAAAAAAGAACAGGCCAAAATCAATATGTTAGCCCTACAACTCAAGCATATAGACAGAGAACAGCCAATTAAGCCAACAGGCATCAGAAGAAATGAATAAAGATTAAGGCAGAAATGAAAGAAATAGAGAGCAGAAAAACACTAGGAAGAATCAACAACACCAAAAGTTGGTTCTTCGAAAATGTCAAAGATATTGACAAACCATTGGCCAAACTGGCAAAAGAAAAGCAGAAGAGGAAGCAAATAGCCCAAATGAAAAATGAGATGTAGAACATTACAACAGACCCAACTGAAATTAAAACAGTCATAACATAATGCTGTGAAAAATTGAACTCCAACAAATTGGAGAACATAGGGAAATGGACAAATTTCTAGAGACACATTACCTACCTAAATTAACACAAAATGAGATAGAAAATCTGATCAGGTCCATAACAAGAGAAGAGATTAAAGAGGTAATTAAAAAAAAAAAAAAAAAAACTCCCAACAACAAAAACCTGGCCAGAACGGCTTCACTGGTGAATTCTTCTAAATATTCAGAGAAAACCTCACACCAATACTAGTCAAATTATTTCAGAGTATAGAAAAGGGAGGCATACTCCCAAATTCATTCTATGAAGTCATCATATCCCTGATACCAAAGCCAGGAAAGAAACACCACAAAAAATGAAAATTACAAACCAATATCTCTCACGAATATAGATGCAAAAATTCTCAACAAAATTCTACCCAATAGAAGATAGCACCAAATGAAAAAATAATACACGACAATCAAGTGCAATTCATACCAGGTACGCAAGAATGATTCAACATTAGAGAATCAATCAACATAATTCACCACAGAAGTAGAACAAAGGTAAAAAAATCATATGATCATCTCAATTGATGCAGAAAAGGCATTTGATAAAGTCCAACACCCATTCCTGATAAAAACTCTCAATAAATAGGAGTAGAAGGGAAATTCTTCAACATAATAAAGGTTATCTACACAAAACCAATACCCAACGTTATTCTTAGTGGAGAGAGTCTGAAAGCATCCTCCCGGAAAACAGAACAAGAGAAGGATGCTCTTTATCACCACTCCTATTTAGCATTGTTCTGGAAGTCCTATCTAGAGCAAGAAGGCAAGAAAAAGAGATAAGGTGTATCCAAATTGGGACGGAAGAACGAAAACTATTCCTATTCGAAGATGATATGATCCTGTGTATAGAGAACTCCAAAGATTCCACAAGAAAACTACTGGAACTAATAGAAAGATTTAGCAGAGTAGTAGAATACAAGGACACAAAAATCAATTGGATTCCTCTACACCAAGGACTTCAAAAAGGAATTCAGAAAAACAATACCACTTATAATAGCCCTAAAAAGATAAAATAAGGAATAAATGTAACCAGGGACTTAAAAGACCTATACAAAGAAAACTACAAAACACTACTGTAAGAAACCAAAAGAGAGCTACATAAATGGAAAAACTTACCATGCTAAAGGATAGGAAGACAAAACATTGTGAAAATATCACTTCTACCCAATACTATCTACAGATATAATACAATCCCAATCCCAATACCAACAGCATTTTTTAACAAGATGGAAAAACTAATCACCAATTTTATATGGAAAGCAAAGAGGCCCTACATAAACAAAGCATTGTTGAAAAATAACAAAGTAGGAGCCCTCACACTACCTGATCTCAGAACCTGCTATACAGCCACAGTAGTCAAAGCAGCCTGGTACTTTTACAGACATAGAGACCAATGGAACAGAGTGGAGAACCCAGACATAAATCCATCTGTCATGGACTGGATTGTGTCCCTCAGAAAATGCATGTGTCTATCTGGCTGGGATATGATTCATAGTATTGTGTGGTTGTCTTCTATTTTGTGATTGTAGTTTTGTACTGGGAAGGATTGGGATGGGCTTGTGGCACCCTTGCTGGGATCACATCACTGATCCAATATAGAGGGAGTTTCCTTCTGGTGCAGCCTGTACCACCTTTTATCTTGCAGGAGATGGAAGGAGGGGGAGGTGAGCAGAGAGTTGGGGACCTCATACAACCAAGAAAGCAGCACTGGGAGCAGAGTGCCTCCTTTGGACCTGGGGTCCCTGTACATGAGAAGCTCCTCGACCAGGGGAAGATTGAGGACAAGGACCTTCCTCCAGAGCCAACAGAGAGAGAAAGCCTTCCCCTGGAGCTGACGCCCTGAATTTGGACTTTTAGCCTACTTTACTGGGAGAATATAAATTTCTCTTTGTTAAAGCCATCCACTTGTAGTATTTCTGTTATAGCAGTGCTAGATGACCAAGACAACATCTACCTATGGTCAGCTGATCTTTGACAAAGAACCAAAGTCCATCAAGTGGGGAAAAGACAGTCTTTTTTAACAAATTGTTCTAGCAACACTGGATGTCATTTGTAAAGAAATGAAACAGAACTCATAGCTCACACCATACACAAAAACAAACTAAAAATGGATCAAAGACCTAAAAATAAAACCAAAAATGATAAAGATCATGGAAGAAAAAATAGAGACAATGCTAGGGACTCTAATATATGGCATTAATACAATACAAACCGTAGCTGACAATGCACAAACACCAGAAATTAAACTAGGTAACTGGGAGCTCCTAAAAACTAAACACTTACGGTCATCAAAAGATTTCATCTGAAGAGTAAAAATCGAACCTACAGATTGCGAAAAAAAAAAATTAGCTATGACATATCCTACAAGGCTCTAATCTATAAAACCTATACAATACTTCATCACCTTGACAACAAAAAGGCAAATAACCCAATTTAAAAAATGAGCAAAGGATATGACCAGACACTTTAATAAAGAAGACATTCAGACAGATTACAGACACATGAGGAAATGCTCCTGATTACTACCCATTAGAGAAGTGCATATCAAAACTACAATGAAATGCCATCTCACCCTGACATTACTGGCACTAATAAAACAGAAAATAACAAAAGTTGGAGAGGTTGTGGGGACATTGAAACTCTATGCACTATTGGTGGGAATGTAAAATGGTACAACCACTACGGAAAATGATATGGCACTTCCTTAAAAAGATAGAAATAGAAATACCATAGATCCAGCAATCCCACTCCTAGGAAAATAAGAGCTATAACACGAATAGACATATGCTCACCCTTGTTCACAATATAGCATAAAGATGGAAACAACTAAGTGCCCATCAACAGATGAATGGTTGAACAAACTATAGTACATACACACAGAGGAATACTGCGCAATTATAAAGAACAGTGGTGAATCCTCAAAACTTCTCATGACTTGGATAAATCTGGAAGGCATTATGCTGAATGAAATAAGTCAATCACAGAAAGGCATTTATTGTATCAGACCACTATTATAAAAACCCAAGAAAAGGTTTACACACAGAAAAAAACAATCTTTGCTTGTTATGATGGAGGGGAGAAGTGGGGAAGGGAAATCACTAGCTAGGTAGTAGACAAGTATTAACTCTGGTGAAGGAAGGACAAGGCACAACATAGGGGAAGTCAGCACAACTTGACAAGGGCAAAGTCATAGACTTCCTAGACATATTCAAGCACCTTGAGGGACCAAGTTACTGGGCCTGAGGGCTGGGGACCATGATCTCAGGGGACATCTAGGTAACTGGCATAATATAGTTCATAAAGAAAATGCTCTACATCCTACTTTGGTGAGTAGCTTATGGGGACTTGAAGGCTTGTGAGCTGCCATCTAAGATACATCTATGGTCCCATCTCTTCTGGAGCAAAGGAGAATGAAGAAATCCAAGGACACAGGGAACATATTAGTCAAAGCACGAATGGATCACAACTACCACAGCCTCCACCAGCCTAAGCCCAGCACAACTAGATGATACCTGGCTACCACCACTCACTGCTCTGACAGGGACCACAGGGATAGTAGGAGAAAAATGTAGAACAAAATTCAAATTCACTACAAAAGACCAGACTTACCGGTCTGATAGACTGAAGGAACTCCCGAGACTATGGCACCTGGACACACTGCTAACTTAGAACTGAAGCCACTCCTGAAGTCTACCTTTAAGCCCAAGATTAGATTGGCCTATAAAACAAAGAATAACACATGTGAGGAAACTGCTCATTAGTTCAAGCAAGTATAAGAAGTCAAATGGGCAATAGATGCCCAAAAGCAAAGATGAGAAGGCAGGAAGGGATAAGAAAAGTGGAAAAATGGACAAGGGGCACCCAGATGTAAAGGGGTATGGGGAGAGTGCTGACACACTGTGGGGATTACAGCCAACCACAAAACAATTTGTGAATAAATTTCTGAATGAGGAAACAATTTGCCCTGTAAACTTTCACCTAAAACACAATAAAATTAGAAAATGAACAAAAGAATAGGAATTATCTCGTCCTGGTTCTGCTTTAATCACCTCCTGTCTTTTTCTTGGAGCCCTGGTGGCACAGTGGTTAAGAGTTTGGCTGCTAACCAAAAGGTCGGCAGTTCAAATCCACAAGCCGCTCTTCGGAAACCCTATGGGGTGGTTCTACTCTGTTCTACAGGCCCGCTATGGGTCCGAGTTGACTCAACGACAACGTGTTTGGTTATGGCTTTTGGTCTTTTTCTTACGGATAGGTCTAAAAATATCTACTACTGGTTCGTTGTATCATTTGTGTGTTATTTTCCCATCCAGGCTACTGGTAATCCAGGAACACTAAATCTAGGAAACTCCTTTCTTTTTTGGTGAAGACTTTCAGTTTGGTTTCCTGTTGCTGCTTAAAATGGTAGCATCCTGATGATGCAACGCACCTGGGCTGATTTTAACCTGTTTTGTTGATTCTTACTAGCACCTTAATTAAGAATTAGTATCCCTGGGTGATGCAAAAGGTTAATGGGTTTAGTTGGTAACTGAAGCTTGCAGGTTTGAATCCAGCCAGAGGTGCCTTGGAAGAAAGGTCTGGTGTTCTACTTCCAAAAGTCAAACATTGAAAACCCTATGGAGCACAGTTTACTCTGATACATATGGAGTTGCCATGAATAGGGATCTACTTGATGGCAACTGACATGAGAAGATTAAATGAGTTAACATTCTTACAGCATTAGAGGAACACCTGGTACCTTGTGTTAAGTTGTATGTGATTGTTTGAGGAAGGAAAATGAAACAAAACAAAAAAACTCAAACCCATTGCCATCGAGTGGATTCTGACTCATAGCAACCCTACAGGACAGAGTAGAACTGCCCCATAGACTTTCCAAGGAGTGCCCGGTGGATTCGAACTGTCGACTTTTGGTTAGCAGCTGTAGCTCTTAACCACTGCACCACCAGGGTTTCCAAAGAAAGAAAAGTCTTCCTTAATTCATTCATTTTACTTAAATTATATCATAAAACTTCTCTACATCATTTTACGTATATGTATGTGTGTGTGTGTATATCTACATAGAAAACCCTGGTGGCACAGTGGTATATATATATGTAATGTATATGTATATGTAATGTATACGCATATGTAATATGTAATGATATATATGCATACGTAATAGGCTGGAATTTCAAGTACACCCAGAGGCATCTTGGGAGAAAGGCCTGGCAAACTACTTTCTAAAATCAGTCACTGAAATCCCTATGGAACCCAGTTGTACCCTGATAGCCATGGCGTCTTCATGAGTCCAAGTCGACTCTCTGGCAAGTGGTGGTAATTGAGAGCTGTAAGGACAATTGGCTCTTAAGAGATGGAGCTGGTCTCTTAAAAACAGGTGGCAAAAGTCAATTGTACCCGTTTCTTCCTATCTTTGTGATCAGTGAAGTCCTATAGGCAGCTTAAAACTGGCTGTGGAGGGAGGATCTACTACAATATTGCCAGATGCTATAAATCAGGATTTTCTTCCCCAGAGAGATAGTTGTTAGTGCTAGTATTCCTCCAAAGAGTCCAGCTTATTCTGGTTTTGTCAGAAACTTGCATAAGGACTGCACAAGCTTCCCCAGTGGTTTAAGTTTGAGACCGTGTGGGTACATTATCATCAGGCTGGGAGTTCCAGTTTGTTTGAAGCTGAATTCTCCTGTTCTACATGGGAAACATATTTCTTCCACTAATTTATAAGGTACATTAAGATGTCTTGGTCCATCAAGCTGAATGAAGCAATTCCTCTTTAGTTCCTCAATCATTGGGTTATTGCTAATTTTTTCCCAATGCTATTTATTCATATTTTCCTACTGGGTGGCTTTTATGACCTAGGCATTTCTGGGTGGTATATATCCACAGATTTATCTTGGGAATACCTTGTGCTTATCCACTTTGCATGTTTTGAAACCTCTGATGAAAAAAATGATCTCTTTCAGCAGTTGTTGCTTTCAACATTCACTAAAATCACTGAAGCTATATATTTAAATTTGGAGTTGCAAATTTTTTTGTCTTGATTCCTATTAATTCTTTTTTTTTTATTGTACTTTAGATGAAGGTTTGCAGAACAAACCTGTTTCTCGTTAAACGGTTAGTACACATTGTTTTATGACATTGGTTAACAACCCCATGATATGTTAACACTCTCCCTTCTCCAACTTAGGTTCCTGTTACCAGCTTTCTTGTCCCCTCCTACTTTCTAGACCTTGCCCCAGGGCTCGTGTGCCCCTTTGGTCTCACTTTGTCCTATGGGTCTGCCTAATCTTTGGCTGTAGGGTAAACCTCAGGAGTGAGTTCATTACTGAGCTAAAAGGGTGTCCGGGGGCCATACTCTCGGGGTTTCTCCAGTGTCTGTCAGGCCAGTAAGTCAGATCATTTTTTGCAAGCTAGAGTTTTGTTCTACATTTTTCTCCAGCTCTGCACAGGACCCACTATTGTGATCCCTGCCAGAGCAGTCAGTGGTGGTAGTCGGGCACCATCTAGCTATACTGGACTCAGTCTGGTGGAGGTCGTGGTAGATGTGGTCAATTAGTCCTTGAGATTAATCTTTCAATTGTATCTTTAGTTTTCTTCTTCCTTGCTCCTGAAGGGGTGAGACCAGTGGAGTATCTTAAATGGCCACTCACAGGCTTTTAAGACCCTGGAAGCTGCTCACCAAAGAAGAATGTAGAACATTATCTTTATAAACTATGTTATGCCAATTGACCTACATGTTCCCCAAGACCATGGTCCCCACAGCCCCCAGCCCAGCAATTTGATCCCTCAGGGGGTTTAGGTGTGTCTACGGAGCTTCCATGACCTTGGCTTATACAAGTTGTGCTGCCTTCCCCAGTATTGTGTACTGTCTTACCCTTCACCAAAATTACCACTCATCTCCCCAGCTTCCTCTTCCTCGTAACCATCAAAAATTGTTTCTTTTTGTGTGTAAACTTTTTCATGAGTTTTTACAGTAGTGGTCTCATACAATATTTATCCTTTTGTGATTGACTTATTTCACTCCACATGAGGCCCTCCAGATTCATTCATGTTATGAGATACTTCACAGGTTCATCATTGTTCTTTATTGTTGCATAATACTCCGTTGTGTGTATATACCATAGTTTGCTTATCCATTCATCTGTCGATGTGCATCCAGGTTGTTTCCATCTTTTTGGTACTGTGAACGATGCTGCAATGAACATGGGTATGCATATGTCTATTTGTGTGATGGCTCTGCCTCTTATTTCTCTAAGTTATAGTCCTAGGAGTGGGATTGCTGGATCATATGTTATTTCTATTTCTAGCTTTCTAAGAAAGCACCAGATTGTTTTCCAAAATGGTTGTATCGTTTTCATTCCCACCAGCAGTCCATAAGAGTTCAGATCTCCTTGCAGCCTCTCCAACATTTGTCATTTTTTGTTTTTTTTCATTCATGCCAGTAATGCTGGTGTGAGATGGTATCTCATTGTGGTTTTGATTTTCATTTCTCTAATGGCTAGTGATTGCAACCATTTCCTCATGTGTCTGTTGGCCGTATGAATGTCTTCTTTGGTAAAATGTCTGTTCATTTCCTTTCCCCATTTTTTAATTTGTCTTTTTGTTGTAGGGGCGTTGGATTTTCCTATAGATTTTAGATATTAGGCTTTTGTCTGATTGTAACACCTAATTTTTTTTTCCAGTCAGTAGGTTCTCTTTTGGTAAAGTCTTTTGATGAGCGTAAGTGTTAATTTTTAGAAAATCCCAATTAGCTAGTTTATATTCTGGAGTTTGTGTTTTGTTGGTTATGGTTTGTATCCCATTAATGCTGTTTATTAGGGCCTCTAGTTTTGATCCTATCCTTTCTTCTCCAAACTTCATAGTTTATGGCTATATATCTAGGTCTTTAATCCATTTTGAATTAGTTTTGTGTGGTATGGTGTGATGTATGTGGGTCCTGTTTCATTCCTTTGCAGATGGATATACAGTTCTGCCAGCACCATTTGGTAAAAAGACTGTCTTTTCCCCCATTTGATGGACTTTGGGCCCTTGTTGAAGATCAGGTAATCACAGGTGGATGGATTTACGTTTGGTTTCTCAATTCTGTTCCATTGGTCAATGAATCTGTTTTGACTACCTCCTTCTACTTCATTCTTCTTCTTCAATAGTGCTTTACTTATCCAGGGCTTCTTCCCTTTCCATATAAAGTTAATGATTAGTTCTTCCATCTATTTAAAGAATGTTTTCGGTCTTTGGGTAAGGATTGCATTGCATTTGTGAATTGCTTTGGGTAGAATTGTCATTTTCACCATGTTGAGTCTACCTATCCATGAGCACGGTAATGTATATCTATTTATGTAGATCTCTTTTGGTTACTTGCAGTAGTGTTTTGTAGTTTTCTTTGTATAAGTCTTTTACATCCCTGGTTAGATTTATTCCCAAGTTTTCTTTAGGAGCTATTATAAATGGTATGGTTTTCCTGGTTTCCTTTTCATCCTTCTCTTTATTGGTGTATAGGAATCCAGCTGATTTTTGTATGTTTATCTTATATCCTGCTACTCTGCTGAATCTTTCTATTAGTTCCAGTAGTTTTCTTTGGAGTCTTTTGCATTTTCTCTGTATAGTATCTTATCATCTGCAAATAGGGACAGTTTAACTACTTCATTACCAATTTGGATGACCTTTATTTCTGCTCAAACTAGAACTTCCAGCACAACGTTAAATGATAAAGGGCATCCTTGTCTTGTTCATGTTCTCAAGGCGAATGTTTTCAGCTTCTCGCCATTAAGATTGACGTTGGCTGCTTGTTTTGAAGAGATGCCCTTTATTATGTTGAGAAATTTCCATTCTACACCTATTTTATTGAGAGTTTTTATCAGGAATGGGTGTTGGACTTTGTTGAATGCCTTTTCTGAGTCGATTGAGATGATCGTGTGATTCTTTTCTTCCCTTTTATTTATGTGGTGGGTTACTTTGATTGATTTTCTAATTTTGAAACATCTTTGCATACCTGGTAAGAATCCTACTTGGTCATGGTTATTATTTTTTTGATATGATGCTGAATTCTATTGGCTAGAATTTGTTGAGAATTTTTGCATCTACATTCATGTATGTAATCTTTTTTTGTGGTGTCTTTGCCTGGTTTTGGTATTAGGGTTATGCTGGCTTCATAGAATGAATTTGGAAGTCTTGCTTCTTTTTCTATGTTCTAAGATAGTTTCAGTAGTACTGATGTAAGTTTTCTGAATGCTTGGTAGAATTTTCCATTGAAGCCATCTGGGCCAGAGCTTTTTTTTTGTTGGGAGGTTTTTTTTTTTTTTAATTACATTTTTATTCTCTACTCTTTTTATGTGTCTGTTCAGATATTCAACATTATTTTGTGTTAGTTTGGGTAGGTAGTGTGTTTCTAGAAATTTGTCCATTTCATTTAGTCTTTCAAATCTGTTGCAGTATAGTTTTTTGTGAAACTCTGCTATGGCTCTTTTTATTTCAGTTGGGTCTGTTGTAATGTCCATTTCATTTCTTATTTGGGTTATTTACATCCTCTCCTGTTTTTCTTTTGTCAATTAGGCCAGTGGTTTGTCAATATTTTTGATCCATTTGAAGAACCAACTTTTGGTTTTGAAGATTCTTTCTATTGTTTTCTATTCTCTATTTCATTTATTTCTGCACTGATCTTATTATTTTATTTTTCTGGTGGCTGTGGGCTTTTTTTGTTGTCTTTCTCTTTGTTTGAGTTATCTAGCTAACACTTTTATTTTTTTCTCTCACTTCTTCTTTGATGTGTGCATCTATTGCTATAAATTGACCTCTGAGGACTGCCTCAGCTGTGCCCCAAAGTTCTTAGTATGATTTGTTTTCATTCTTGTTTGATTCTAGGAATTTTTTTATTCCATCTCTTTCTTCTAATACCCAGTGATTTTTAAGCAGGGTGTTATTCAGTTTCCATGCAATTGATTTTTTTTCCCTGCTCTTCCTATTGTTAATTTTTACCTTGATGGCATTGTGGTCGGATAATATACTTTGAATTATCTCAAAGTTTTGAACTTTGTTGAGGGTTTCTCTGTTACCTAACATGTCCTATTCTGGAGAATGTTCTACGTGCATTGGAAAAGAATGTGTACTTTGCAGCTGTAAGGTGGAGTGTTCTATATATATTTATGAGATCAAGTTGGCTGATTGTGCCCTTTAGCTCTTCTGTATCTTTGCTGAGTTTCTTTCTAGATGTTCTGTGCTTTACTGAGAGTGGTGTGTTCAAGTCTCCTACTATTGTTGTGGAACTGTCAGTTTCTCTTTTCAGTGCTATTAGAGTTTGTTTTATGTATTTTAAAGCCCTGTCATTGGGTGGGTAGATATTTATTATGGTTATGTCTTCATGATGGATCATCCCTTTAATCATTTTATCTGCCCTCTGTCTTTTATGGTGAATTTTGTTTTAAAACCTATTTTATCTGAAATTTTTATTGCTGCTTCTGCCCTTTTTTGGTAGCTGTTTGCTTGATATATTTTTTCCATTCTTTGATTTTTAATAATTTTGCATCCTTGTTTGTAAGGTGTGTCTCTTGTAGACAGCATATTGATGGATCCTTTTTTTTAATCCATTCTGTTACTCTCTGTCTCTTTATAGGTACATTTAGGGCATTACCAATCAGTGTAATTATTGATAGGTGTGAGTTTTTTGCTGTCACTTTGTAGTGCTTTCTTTTGTGGTATTGACATTTTCTTTGTTCCTTTTGCTCTCCTGTGCTGAGTTCCTTTTATTTTTTTCCTTTCTTTTGTTTTTGTAGGTATTGTTTTTACTGAGACTTTATGTTTTTCTTCTCTATTTTGATGCGTAGGTGTGTTGACTTTCTTTGTGGTTACCTTGAAAATTACCCTTACCTTCCTAGGCTTGAACCAGTCTGTTATTACTTGGTATCACCTTGACTTCCTCTCCATTAGAAAGTTCTATACCGATGCTGTTTATTCCCTCTTTTATTGTTCTGACACTGTTGTCATTTACAGATTAACCTCTCTGGTTCCCTGTTGTAATTCTTTTGGTTGTGGATAGTCCTTGAGGGTTCATTTCCTAGGTTGGTATCTGGCTGATACACTCTGTGTATTAGATTTAGGATGTTGTCTGAAGTTGTTTGTTCTCAAACCAAAGGACTCTTTCATAATTTTTGTAAGTTTGATTTGGTTTTTACATATTTCCTTATTTTTTGTTTATCTGGAAATGTCCTAATATCACTATCATATTTGAATGACAGTTTTGCAGGATATATTATCCTTGGTTGGCAATTTTTTCTTTCAAGGTTCTATGTATATCATCACATTGCCTTCTTGCCTGAATGGTTTCTGCAGAATAATCAGAGCTTAGTCTTATTGTTTCCCCTCTGTATGTGACTTTTTGTTTTTTTTAGCTGCTCTCAGGATTGTTTCTTTGTCTTTGGTTTTAGCAAGTGTAATTATGATATGTCTTGGTGATTTCCTTTTGGAGTCTCTCCTATATGGGGTTCATTGAGCTTCTTGCATGGTCAGCTTTTCATCTTTCATGATATTAGGGAAGTTATCTGTTAGCAATTCTTCAGTGATCCTCTGTTTTCTGTTTTCTCCTCCTGCTCTGGAACTCCAATAACTCTCAAATTTTTGCTTTTGATTTTACCCCACAACAATCTCAGTGTTTATTCATTTTTCTTTGTTCTTTTTTCTGATTTTTCTTTAAACAGAGTTGTATCTAAGTTTTTGGCTTCAATTTTGCTGACCCTGTCTTCCACTGTTCAAACCTGCTCCTCAGCCCTTCTATGACTCTGTCCATTTCTGAAATTTTGTTGTTTACCTTTTGGATTTCTAATTGCTGATTTTGTATGATTTATAGTCTTGCATTTATTTGGGTATTTTGTTACTGTATAATTTTCCTGAATTCTTCCATTTTTTTGTCTGTATTTTCCATAAATTTGTCTGCCTTTTCCATAAGTTTGTGTGTTTTAGCCTCATTTTTTTCAGGCCTTGGATAGCTCTGAACATTTAGAGATTTGAACTCCCTATCAAGTAGTTCTAGTGCCTTTTCTTCTACTGGAAAGTCGTCTGGTGTTTTATTTTTGATGCCTACTGGAAACATTCTGTCCTTTTTATACATATATATTTTGATATTGTCTGCTGTCTTTGGGACATTCAGTAGTTATTTTCTTCATTTCTTCATTGTGGACTTGTTTGTTTCATCCTACTTTTTGTTTTATTTGGTTATGTCTGAGCAAGTAGGCTGTGTGTTCTTTGCTTGTCTCTGGACATGACATTTTTTACCTACTTGTTCAGTGGGCAGGGCCAGTTGCTCAGCTATGGTGCAGCAGGCAGGTCCAGCTCAAGAGGAGGGGCTGGAATGGGTTGTTTGTGGTACATACTAGGGCCAACAGGGTGGGCCAGGAATCAGTGCTGGGTAGGTTCCGGTAGGCCCTGCCTGTGCTGTTTGGGGATGTGATGTTTAGCACACAGTGCAGGTAGGCAGGAAGGAGGGAGGAGGTTGTGATATGTGGAGCTAAGATAGGTATGGGAAAGGAGAGAGAGAGAAGAGAGAAACAGGAGCCACAAAAAAACAAACAAGCAAACTAAAGAGACAAACAAACAAAAACAGTGCCAAGGTAGCTTGCTGGTGGAGTGGAGAAATGAAAACAAGAAAGGAAAAACAAGAAAAAGAAAATAAAATAGAAAGAAATGCTCCCAGGAACTCCATCAGTGCAGCTGTGAAGACTGGGGAAGTGGCTTCCAGACAGCACGGTAGAGCCTGGCTAGAAGGGGCTCCCAAGCAGTGAAAAGAAAAAGAAAACAAATGAACGAACAAAACAAAATAAAATAAACAAAAAGGTCCCAGGGATCCCACCAATGTGGTGGCATGGTCCAGGGAAGCAGTTTCCTGGTGGAGTGGCACTTCACAGCCTTTCAAGAAGAAGGAAAGCTTCCACATGAAGCCAGGTGTTCGAGAGAATGGATGGGGAAGGAGGTGGTGAGAGGCAGGGAGGAAACCAAAAGAAGCCAAAAAAAAGCAACATCAGAAACAAACAAACGGCATTGATGGACCCAGCCATTGTGGATGGAGCAAATCGAAGCCCTGGCCAAGAGGAGTGTGGCTGGCAGGAAACAGCAGAGGTAGAGCAGGGGGAGAAGAATGGGGGCAGGAAAGCATACATAGCTGGTTACTGGGTGTTCTGTCTCCTGCTGGGAGCTCCATGAAGCTGCTTTCCCACACTCCCTGTTGGCCAATATCCAATGTGGGAGGACGAATCCAAGCAGCATGGACACTGCACTTCCCAGTCGGCTGAGTGACCACAGCCAGCTAGGAAGCTGCAGAGGCTGAGCAGGGGGGAGAAGGATGTTGGGTGGGGAAGGATATATCGCTGGTTACTGGCTGGGAGCTCCATGAAGCTGCTTTCTCATACTCTCTGTCCACTGATCTCCAAAAGGAGTCCAAGATGGCAAGTCTATGTTGTGTTACTAATAGGGGACCTCTATACGTATCTCTTCTCGCTCTCTTCTCTGTCAGTTTCTTATTCTATTCGGTGCTTGGCTGAGTTCTTTATCACTTCATTTGACTCTTAGGGTTCCATGATTGATGTCTGTCTCTGTTTTACTTAGTTTTTCAGGTATTTGCTGTAGAGGGACAGTGTGCTGCTTCTGTCTATAGTGCCATGTTGGCTCCACCTCCTACTATTTCTATAATTATATGTTAGCATTTAACTTAATAGACCTTATTATGGGTTGAATTTTTCCCTCCCCTCCAAAAACGTGTTGCAAATCCTAACCCCTATACCTGTGGACTTAATCCCCTTTGGGCATAAGGTTTTCTTTGTATGTTAATGGGCCTGTATCATACAGGGCGTGTCCTAAACCTAATCAGTTCTGAATTATCAAAAGAGCAGAATAGACACAGAAGGACCACATATATACTTGGAAAGAAAGATACCATGTGAGCATTGCCTGTAAGTCAAGGGACCCAAGCTACCGACAAGAAAAGGATCTATGTAGCTGACATTGTGATTTGTACTTTTAGTCTCCAGAATGGTGAGAAAATAAATTTCTGTTCTCTAAAACCACTCATTTGTGGCATTTGTGTTACAGCAGCATGAGGTAACTAAGACAAACTTCAAAAGAAAGATTGAAATTTTGTTACGTCTGCTTAGAATGTTTTTTTTTTTTGAAAGAATCCTCTAGATTTCTGCTCAACATTGTTCTCATTTGTTGTATCAGCTAGGTTGTAATTTTTTAGTGGATTCTTTCATTCAAGGGCATATGTCTTTTGTCAGCAGGTTTGGTGGCAGATATTTAATAGATACAGCACCCATCTTCCAAATATATGTCTTATAAGTGTAGCTTTGTGTGGAACCATTTAGGTCTCCTGTATTACAAGCTACATAAGGCTAGTTAGGACTCAAGCACCAACCAGCATGAGATTTTCAAACTCAGGAGCCACTCTCAAATCCCACTTTTTTTTTTCTATTGTGCTTTAAATGAAAGTTTACAGATCAAGTTAGTTTCTCATGCAAAAATTTATACACACGTTGTTATGAGACCCTAGTTGCTCTCCCTTATGATGTGACAGCACACTCCTCCTTTCCACCTCAGATATCCAGTGTCCATTCATCCAGCTCCTGTTGCTTTCTGCCTTCTCATCTTGCCTCCAGACAGGAGCTGCCCATTTAGTCTCATGTATCTATTTGAACTAAGAAGCACACACTTCACGAGTTTGATTTTATGTCTTATAGTCCAGTCTAATCTTTGAATAGTTGGCTTCGGGATAGGTTTTAATTCTGGGCTAACAGACAGTCAGGGGGGGCATGTTTTTCGGGGTCCCTCCAGTCTCAGTCAGACCACTAAGTCTGGTCTTTTTATGAGAATTTGAGCACTTTTCTCCTGCTCCATCAGGGACTCTCTGTTGTGTTCCCTGTCAGGGCAGTCATTAATGGTAGCCGGGAACCATCTAGTTCTGGTCTCAGGCTGATGGAGTCTCTAGTTCATGTGGCCCTTTCTGTCTCTGGGCTTATATTTTCCTTGTGTATTTGGTGTTCATTCTCCTTTGCTCCAGGTGGATTGGGACCAATCGAGGTGTCTTAGATGGCCATTTGCAAGCTTTTAACACCCAGATGCCACTCACCAAAAGTGGGATGCAGAACATTTTCTAAATAAACTTTGTTATGCCAATTGATGTAGATGTTCCCTGAAGCCATGGTACCCAGGCCCCCAACACTGGTACCCTGTTCCTCCAAGTGTTTGGTTGTATTCTGGAAACTTCTTAGCTTTTGTTTTAGTCCCGTTGTGCTGATGTCCCTTGTACTGTGTGTTGTCTTTTCCTTCACCTAAGATAATTCTCTACTATCTAGTTAGTGAACACCCCTCTCCCTCTGTCTCCACCCTCAAAACCATCAAAGAATGTTTTCTTCTGTTTTTAAACATTTTTTGAGTTCTTATATTAGTGGTCTCATACAATATTTGTCCTTTTGCGACTGACTGATTTCACTCAGCATAATGTCTTCCAGATTCATCCACATTATGAGATGTCTTACGAATTTATCATTGTTCTTTATTGTTGTGTAGTATTACATTGTGTGATTTGCCATAATTTGTCTATCCACTCGTCCATTGATGGGCACCTTGGTTGTTTCAATCTTTTTTGCTATTGTGAACAATGCTGCAATGAACATGCATGTTCATATATCTATTCATGTGACATCTCTTATTTCTCTAGGATATATTCCAAGGAGTAGGATTGCTGGATGGTATGGTACTTCTATTTCTAGCTTTTTAAGGAAGTGCCAAATTGATTCACAAAATGGTTGTACCATTATACATTCCCACTAGCAGCGTATAAGTGTTCCACTCTCTTCACAACCTCTCCAACATTTATTATTTTTTGTTTCTTTGATTAATGACAGCCTTGTTGGGGTGAGATGGTATCTCATTGTAGTTTTGATTTGCATTTCTCTAATGGCTAATGATCATGAGCATTTCCTCATGTATCTGTTAGCCACCTAAATGTCTTCTTTGGTGAAATGTCAGTTCATATCCTTTGTCCACTTCTTAATTGTGTTATTTGTCTTTTTGTGTTGAGGTTTTGCAGTATGGTATAGATTTTATAGATTAGACACTGATCAGCTATGTCAAAACCAAACTTTTTTTCCCAGTCTGTATGTTGTCTTTTTACTCTTTTGCTGAAGTCTTTGGATGAACATAGGTGTTTGATTTTTAGGAGCTCCCAGTTATCTAGTTTCTCTTCTGGTGTTTGTGCACTGTTAATAATGTTTTGTATTCTGTTTATGCCATATATTAGGGCTTCTAGCATTGTCCCTATTTTTTCTTCCATGATTTTTATCTTTTTATATTCAGGTCTTTGATCCATTTTGAGTTAGTTTTTGTGCATGGTGGGAGGTATGAGTCTTGTTTCATTTTTTTGCAGGTGGATATCCATTTATGCCAGCACCATTTGTTAAAGAGACTGTCTTTTCCCCATTTAACAGACTTTGGGTCTTTGCAAATATCAGCTGCTCATTTGTGGATGGATTTATGTCTGGATTCTTAATTCTGTTCCATTGGTCTATGTATCTGTTGTACCAGTACCAGTCTGTTTTGACTACCATGGCAGTATAATAGGTTCTAAAATCAGGTAGTGTGAGGCCTCCTACTTTGTTCCTCTTCTTCAGTAATGCTTTTCTTATCTGGGGCCTCTTCCCTTTCCAAATGAAGTTGGTTATTTGTTTCTCCATCTACCTAAAAAATGTTGGAATTTGGATTGAGATTGCATTTTATCTATACATTGCTTTGGTTAGAATTGACATTTTCACAATGTTGAGTCTTCCTATCTATAAGCAAGGTATATTTTTCCACTTATGTATGTCTCTTGGTTTCTTGCAGTAGTGTCTTGTAGTTTTCTTTGTATAAGTCTTTTCCATTTCTGGTTAGATTTATTCCTGAGTATTTTAACTTCTTGGAGGCTATTGTAAATGGTATTGATTTGGTGATTTCCTCTTCGAAGTTCTCTTTGTTGGTGTAGAGGAATCCAACTGATTTTTGTATGTTGTTCTTGTCTCCTGATACTCCGCTAAAATCTCCTATTCGTTGCAGGAGTTTTCTTGTGGATACTTTGGGGTTTTCTGTGTATAAAATCATATCATCTGCAAATAGGGATACTTTTACTTCTTCCTTACCAATTTGGATGCCTTTTATTTCTTAGTCTTTTTCTAGACTAATTGCTCTGGCTAGGACCTCCAGCACAACGTTGAGTCAATGGGGTGATAAAGGGCATCCTTGTCTGGTTCCCATTCTCAAGGGGAATGCTTTCAGACTCTCCATTTAGAATGATGTTAGCTGTTGACTTTATATAAATGCCCTTTTTTACATTGCAGAATTTCGCTTCTATTCCTATTTTGCTGAGAGTTTTTATCATGAATGGGTGTTGGACTTTGTCCAATGCCTTTTCTGCATCAGTTGATAAGATCATGTGGTTCTTGTCTTTTGTTTTATTTACGTGATGGATTACATTGTTTTGTTTTTTTTTCTAATGTCGAACTATCCCTCCATACCTGGTATGAATCCTACTTGGTCATGGTGAATTATTTTTTCGATATGTTGTTGAATTCTATTGTTTAGACTTTTGTTGAGGATTTTCTCATCAATGTTCATGAGGGAAATAGGCCTGTAATTTTCTTTTTTGGTGGTGTCTTTACCTGGTTTTTTTAATCAGGGTTATTCTGGCTTCACATAAGGAGTGTGGTAGTATTCCATTCTTTTCTATGCCCTGAAATAACTGAGTATTGCTTTTGCTAGTGTCCCAAAGTTTCTTTTGTGAAAGTCTGGTGGAATTCTCCTTTGAAGGGTCAGGGCCAGGGTATTTTTTTGTTGGGAGTTTTTAAATTATCTCTTCAATCTCTTCTTTTTTTATAGGTTTATTTAGTTCCTTTAGGTTATTTGCTTCCTCTTCTGGTTTTCTTTTGTCAGTTTGGCCAACGGTTGATCTTTTCAAAGAAGCAGCTTTTGGTCTTGTTAACTCTTTCAGTTGTTTTTCTATTCTCTGTTTCTTTTCATTCTGCTCCAATTTTTATTATTTACTCTTTCTTGGTACCCAAGGGCTTCTTTTGCTGCTGTTTCTATTTGTTCTAGTTGTAGGGTTGATATTTTGATTTTGGCCCTTTCTTCTTTTTGGATGTGTGCATTTGTTGCTGTAAACTGACCTCTGAGTACTGCTTTTGCTGTGTCCCAAAGGTTCTGGTAGGATGTGTTTGCATTCTCATTTGATTCTATTAATTTCTTTATTGCATCCTTAATTTCTTCTATAACCCAGTGGTTTTATAGGAAGACGTTGTTCAGTTTCCATGTATTTTATTTTTTCCCTTGCTTTTTCTGTTACTGATTTCTACTTTTATAGTTTCATGACCAGAAAAGATGCTTTGTAGTATTTCAGTGCTTTGGATTCTGTTAAGGCTTCCTTTATTGCCTAGTATGTGGTCTATTCTGGAAAATGTTCCATGTACATTGTAAAAGAAAGTATACTTGGTTGCTGTTGGGTGGGGTGTTCTGTATATGTTTATGTGGTCGAGTTGGTTGATTGTGGCGTTTAGATCTTCCATGTCTTTATTGAGCTTCTTTCTGGATGTTCTGTCCTTTACTGTAAGTGGTGTTTTGAAGTCTCCTACTATCATTGCGGAGCTGTTTATTTTTCTTTTCAATGCTGTTAGAGTTTGTTTTATGTATTTTGAAGCCCTGTTGTTGGATGCATAAATATTTATCATTTACCGTGGTTATGTCCTCCTGGTGTATGGACCCTTCAATCATTATATATTGTCCTTCCTTATCCTTTGTGGTGGATTTTACTTTAAAGTCTATTTTGTCAGAGATTAATATTGCCACTTCTGCTCTCTTTCGATTGTTGTCTGCTTGATATATACTTTTCCCATCCTTTGAGTTTTAGTTTGTTTGTGTCTTTAAGTCTAAGGTGTATCTCTTGTAGGCAGCATATAGTTGGATCATGTTTTTCAATCCAATCTGCAACTCTCTGTCTCTTTATTGGTGCATTTAGTCCTTTTATATTCAGTTTAATTATTGACAGGTATGAGTTTAGTTCTGTCATTTTGATTAATTTTTTGTGTGTGACAGTTTCTTTTTTCTACTTAATTTTCTGTACTGAGTTGTTTTTATTTATGTATTTTCTTTTCATCCTTTTCTTTGTTGTTGATTTTGTGTTTGCTGAGTGTTTATGTTTTTCTTGTTTGTTATTTTGAGTTGTAGGGTTGTTAGTTTCCTTTGTGGTTGCCTTAATATTTACCTTTATTTTTCTAAGTTTAAACCAATCTTTTATTTCTTTGTATTGCTCTGACTTCCTCTCCATATGAATGATCTATGACTTCATTATTTAATCCCTATTTTTTGTTTTAATGTTGTCATCTTTTACATATTGACTTCTCTGTTTCCCTATTTTCAGTGTTTTAGCTTTGATTTATTTGTGCCTTCCCTATCTGGGTTGATATCTGGTTGTTCTGTCCTGTGTTCACCTTGCATTGTTATCTGATGTTATTGATTTTCTAACTGGAGGACTCCCTTTAGTGTTTCTTGTAATTAGGGTTTGGTTTTTACAAATTCCCTAAACTTCTGTTTTTCTAGAAATGCCATAATTTTGTCATCATATTTGAGAGACAGCTTTGCGGATATATAATTCTTGGCCGTTAATTTTTTTCCTTCCAAGCTTTTTATGTCATCCCATTGCCTTCTTGCCTGCATGATTTCTGCTGAGTAGTCCAAGCTTAGTCTTATTGACTTTCCTTTGTAGAATACTTTTTGTTTATCCCTAGCAGCTCTTAAAAAGCTCTCTTTATTTTTGATTTTGACAAGTTTGATTATAATATGTCTTGGTGACTTTCTTTTGGGGTCTGCCTTGTGTTGGACCCAATAAGCCTCTTGGATAGGCATCTTCTCATCTTTCATGATATCAGGGAAGTTATCTGCCAACAAATCTTCTACAATTCTCTGCGTATTTTCTGTTCTTTTCCCCCTGTTATGGTACTCCAATCACTCATAGGTTATTTCCCTTGATATAGTCCCACATAATTCTTAAGGTTTCTTCATTTTTTTTAATTATTTTATCTGATTTTTCTTCAAAAAAAGTTGTTGTCTAGTGGTTTCTCTTCATTCCCAGTAATTCTGACTTCCATTGCCTCAATTCTGTTCCTACGACTTTCTACCAAGTTGTCTAGATTGGGAAGTTTTAGTGTTAGTTTTTTTCAATTTTTGTTTGTTGTCTAACTACGGATTTTTGCAGCCTGTTAAATTCTGTCATTATGGTCTTGTATAAGCTTCTTAAGTTCCCTTATTGCTTTGTCTGTGTGTTCCTTGGCTTGTTCTCCATTTTGCCTGATCTCCTACCTGATCTCTTGAAGAGCTCCATTTATTAATCTTTTGAATTCTACCTCCAGTAATTCCAAGAAGTTATCTTCCTCCAGAAGCCTTCTTGATTCTTTGTTTTGGGCACTTGCTGAAGCCATCATGGTCTGTTTCTTTATGTGATTTGATATTGACTGTTGTCTTTGAGCCATCAATAAGTTATTATATTTATTTATTTTATGTTTGCTTACCATGTCCTAGCTTCTTGTTTTGATATGCCTAAGTAGGCTGGTTGTGTGAACTAGTTTGATTAGTGGTGCCTTTGAAGCTCTTACATCCTGTCACCAGGTGGTTAGAGTTGTTACTAGGTATGTGAGCCCTGGAGTCTTTGCTTTTCTTGTATGGATTCATCTCAGCTGTCCAGGTAGTCAGTCATCAAGTGTGTGGTGCAGGCTCTTACCTACAGTCCTAGATGGGCAGGGGTGATTAGAGTAGGCACAATTCTCTGGCTGTAGTAGGGGATCATGTGCTAAGAAAGGCAGGGGCCCCTGAGTGTCTGGGAGGAAAGCATATCCTTGTTCCCTGGAGCACGTAGGTGGGTGGGTTTTGCAGCCAGACTGTGGGCACCCAGTGCTGTTGGCTGTAAAGACTTGGAGGCTCCACTTATTCTTGGACCCCTGTCATGGATGGCTAGATGTTGTGGGTGGGGCCACCAGTCCTCAGGCCCCTGATGTAGGTAGGTGAGGACCCTGCTTAATGGACAGAGTGGTGTCAAATGTCACAAACCTGCCACTCCACCTTATAGCTGATACAGTTGAAAATAGGCTTCAGGTATATACCCTGTTGTACTGTGCTAATGAGGGCCTATGCTGTTGAAATGGGCCCACACAGGTCTATGCAGGGGTGAAAGGCATTCAAAGTCCGTGGACCCTTTATACCTGTGCCTAGACAAAGGGGCTGTGCCTGCCCTGAGTTCCCAGCTTAGGGGAACTGGCAGATTATTTTTTCAAGTTTGTTAATTTGTTCCCTCTGCAATGCCAAGAGAATGGTTCAGGGAGCATGACAGGTCCTACTTCCTAACCAGGGGATGCAGCAATTGCTGAAGCTAGAATGGGACCCCGTGCAGACTGTAGAGGGGGTAGGTAAATGAGAGAGAAGTTCTTCCCAAAGTGGGTGTTTTTTGGTCCACGAGGTAGGTTAGATGCATGTACTTATGTTTTGCTGATTGAGTGCTGCTTCTCACTGGTTCTGGAGGTTTGAGTACACTCTCCACTGCTTGGTCTCTCCCTATGTGGAAAACGCATCCTGATTGCCACTGCTGATCTCACTGCGCACAACAGCTGATCCAGCCTGCAACGTACCACTTCCTGCCGGGTCAGGTCTGGCAACTCCTCGCTGCTTCTGAACCTTCTCTCCCTCCCTCTTCTACTCAGTCTGATTCCTCAACTTTGCCTTTGATGTTCAGGGTGCCTAGATTTGCATATATAATCAATTCACTTGTTTTCTGGGGTTTTTATTGTAAGAGGAACCACAGAAAGCATGTGACTACTTCACCATTTTGGCTCTGCCTCTCAAATTCCACATTTGATTGTTTTTATTAGGAAAATATTTTGGGTTTTCAGATCTCAGTTAGGGATGTATTTTCATATAAATGCAAAAATCCCATGAAATCAGAATGAACTGTGCAATAGTCCATGGTGTAAGCACAAGCTCCCTTTCTATTCTTTGAATTTTCCAAACAGTTGTCCTCCTTCATAGAAACCTGTTAATAACAATGTCTGGGTGCTTTTCATTCAGAAACATCCTGTTCTCAGCTGGGCACTTCAGGAGGATTCCTTCTTTTACTTTTATTCCATGTTCTAGCCTTCTAGAGCCTCAGCCTTTTCCACTCCTTGTGGTTGTCTCTGCCCACAGCTCCATAGTTGGTGTTAAGGGTTGTGTCCTCTTCCTGCAGGTGGCCTCATTCATCCTTGAACATCACCGAGGACAAGCTTCACACATCTGCCAATATGGAGGCACAGAGGTCTTTGCAATTGGGCATTTTGTATCTATACATTGCATACCCTGGCTTTTTTCATTGAGATTGTGTATCTTAAGCCTTTCCCCTATGTTATTCAAACTTTTCATAAGCTCCATTTTTTAAAACACATTAAGATATTTTCCAAATACAGATAGATAACTGTGATCAAGTCAACTCTGAGTCATGGTGACCCATGTACAATAGAATCAAACACTGCCCAGTCCTGCATCATCCTCATGATCCCTGGAAAGTTCAAGTCCATTGTTGTGGCTATTGTGCCAACCATCTCAGAGGGTCTCCCTCACCCTCGCTGGCCATCTACTTCACCAAACATGATGTCTAGTTCCAGAGACTGATCCCTCCTGATGATATGTCCAAACCAAGTGAGTCAGACAATGTTCTGCTCTGATTCATAAGGTTCTTATTGGCTAGTTTTTGGAAGTAGATCACCAGGCCTTTCTTCATAGTCTGGAAACTCCCCTGAGACTTATTCACCATGAGTGACCCTGTTGGTGTTTGAAATATCAGTGACATAGCTTCCAGCATCAACATACAAGCCCCTACAATATGACACACTGACAGGCAGGTGTTGGTTTCTAGGTACAAAAGCAAAAAATGCTCAATGCAAGTAACTCGATGAAAGTAGAAAAGCACAAAGAAAAACTAACACACAAAACCATCTAGTCAACACTTTGCTATATATACTTCCAGTATATTTCTTGTGTCATACTTTTTGTATGTTTTCTTTTCTTTTTTATAGGTTATTTAGCCTTTTATAATAAACATTTTTCCATGTGATCAATTCTTTTTCTCACTATAATTATTTTTAATGACTGCATATTAGCACGATATTTCATTAAATACATTTTTTATAACTTCATCACTGATTCTTGGAATTCAGATTCTTTTTGAAATAAAAACAAAGTGTTTTTACTATTTTTGTAGTTTTAGTTCTTTGGAAATTTGCTTTAAAATGATGTTGCTGGATCCAACAAAAGCTAATGACATTTCAAGGGATTTGAGATATTTTCCAAATTGTGTTCTACATAGGCTGTTGTGATATACACACCCACCAGTGATTTATGAAGGTGCCTACATTCACACACCTTCACTACTCTGTTGAACACTGGGCATTATAATTCTTCAGGAATCATTTCCCAAATGGAAGAGACATACAAATTTTCACAGTAAAATACTTGCGTCCATTACCCCTACTCCCTATGTCAAAATGTGTCTCCATTTAGGTTGCGCACCTAAAGAGAAACTGTTCATGTTTTAACATAGAGAGTAAAGGAAAAAATATTTTCCTTTAATATTTTTATATTCAGTAATTCTATTTAATTCTTTAAACTTAACCCTCTTTTTTATATCACTCTGTTATTATTATGCTAAAAATAACATTTCATAGTCCACCAACACTCTAATTTTTTATGCTTCTTGGTCAATTAAAATTCTCTAAGATATAAAATCCCAAATCGTATATTATGAATACTACTTCGGCATGATCCATTGTCACTTGTTATCATTCATTATGTCTCTCACCTGGGTACTACACATAACAACGGTAGTCAAAATCTGAAAATATTCTTTAAAAGACAATAAAAAAAATTATACTAAAGAAGGAAAAAAAAGAGGGGATCTTTGCATGCTTGGCATGTAAAGTTAAAGAGTACACATTCAAAACTTATATCAATTTAAATAGGCATCATATATTGTCAGTAAAAAAGCTGGCATTTATTATTCATAAAAGCCATTTTCTCAATATTCACATGGGCCATTTTTGTTCAAGAAAAAGATAATTTTCTAATACTATTTAATGGGAGTCCTGGTGGTGCAGTAGTTAAGATCTTGGCTGCTAACCAAAAAGCTCTGCAGTTGGGATCTCCCAGCTTCTCCTTGGAAACCCTGTGGGGCAGTTCTACTATGTCTTATTTGTAAGAATCCACAAGTTGTTACTTTCATCACTGAAGCTTACACTCTGGCGGTAATTCATCACAGATTGTACAGTTTACAATTCAGCTCCTACGTATGAAAAGAACTTACTACCTTCCTCATTGGTTTGTTTGTTTTTTTTTTGAGAACATGATCAGTCCAATTCCTAAAAAGGAAACTGCTCAGCACAGTGACAAGAAGAAAGGCATGTGTTTCCTTGGCAACCAGAGCCATGTGCGGTATCTCAGAACAGCTCCTCCTACACACGTTTCCTAGGCAGCAGAATGCATATGTTTTATAAAGACAATGAGATGGTGAGACAGATACTACCCTGTTCAACCCAGCACGTGAAAATCTTCAATGGGGAAGATGCATTTGTTATAATAACTGCAGTTTGAAGGAAAATATTAATTGTATGGGGGTTGCTTCTTGTGTCTGATTCAGTTTTAACAGTTTAATTCAAAGTCCAAAACATATGAGGTGCTCATCAAGATTTTTTTAAAGATGAAAAAAACCCTCCCTGATTCTACTTTACAATTGCCCCTTACCTCCACAACTCCACCACCAAATTAGCTCATGTATGTTTGCAGCGAAAGCCGAAGGTCAGATAGAGGTGAGCACTTCCCTGCTAAATAGTAATGGCTTCATAGGCCTGCAGTCTGCCACTGGAACAGAAAATCGAATCCCTTTTGTCACACAGGTGGAAAGACACTCAATTTATGCTGAAATTGATAGTAAAGTGTCACAAAACTATAAAACTTCTAAACAGAACTTGTCTATAGATAAAGAAAATATCAGGAAATAAATCATGGATGGCCTAAAGGAAATGAGTACTTAAGAGTAAAATGAACAAATTAAGAGATAGCATTGAAAAATTGATTGTACACGGTTTGTGCCTTAGGGAGTTTTTTGGGAATAGGGAGGGTGAGAGAAGTATGTCTATAAGATGACGTCCCCGAGCTGTTCTGACCTAAAAGCCTTAGCAAGGCATCAAATTAAAGAGCAGAATGTGTATTATAAAATGTGGACAGAGCCAATGCTAAATTTTTGGCTAATTAGGAATCTTTACAAGTCAAATATTGTTTTAAAAAATCTTTTGAAACCACTCTAAGTTCTTAATTTCATATAATAGGAACTTTTATTCTGTCACAATGCAGTTGAATATAATTGTCTTCTGAGTTACATACAAAGGAAAAATACAATTTATATGTAATAAATCAGCTTGGAGCATTGTGAATTTTAAATTAGGTGCAACTACATGACTACATATTGCATTACTTATGCCTGTTTGCTGAGCACTTAGTAGAACATCTCTACAACTAGAACTTAAACAGGAAAGGTTTCAGTACACTCATTTTAATGACCTTCTTGAAACATAAAATTTGGGGCATTATATATGCTTGTTTTTTGAAACAAAAATTGGAGCACTTTTTTTAAATAAAAAATTGGAACAGAAATATTTTTATGTTGCTTGTGAAAATACAATTGCATTGAATTTGGTGAAGCCAAGATGGAGGAATAGACAGATGGTTCTGGCGAGGCCTCTTATAACAAAAGCCCAGGGGGAAAAAAAAAGTGAAACAAGTATATTTATGACAAGCTAGGAGCCCTGAACATCAAAGGCAAGCTTAGAAAATGATCTGAGAGACAGAAGGAGAAAGAGATGGTTCAGAAGCAGAGAGGAGTTACCAGACCTGAATCATAGGGAGCCCCAGGCACCATTACTGGGAGCGGCTGGTACTAGCATTTGGCTGCAGGTTCCTCAGGGAGAAGCAGCCAGCCAGAAAGCCTACTCCCACCTCCAGAAGCACAGAAGAATGGCGTTCTCGGCAAAAGGGTCCTCACCTATCCACATTAGGGGCCTAAGGACTGCTGGCTCCACTCAGGCACCCAGCCACCAGCGACAGGGGTTCAAGGATAACTGGTGCACCCCAGTTGTTAAAACCAAAAATATTGGGTTCCCATGGTCCATTTGCAGAACCCACCCACCTGTTCACTCTAGGGAACGGGGACACGCTTTCCTCAGAGACACATGGGGGACCATTCTCAGCCCCCTGCCTTGTTCAGAGTGTGACCCCCCTGCTGCAACCAGATACCAGTACTTACGCCAATCACCCCTGCCCTTCTAAGACTGTAGGACAGAGCCTGTACCACACAGTTGATGATCAACTACCTGGACAACTGAGCTGAATTCATACAGAAAAGTGAATGGACTCCTGGATGATATACCTGATAACAGGTCTAGCCATCTGGGGACAGGACGTCAGAGCTCAAAAGGTGAAACTAATCAAGCTAGCTCACTCAAGAAACCCATTTGGGCATATCAAAACAAAACAAAGCAAGAGGCTATGACACAGTAAGCTACATAAAATAAACTAAAATAATAACTTATAGATGGCTCGGGGACAACAGTCAATATCGAGTCACATAAAGAAATGAACACAATCAACTCAACAAGCTCTCAAAACAAAGAATCCAGGGATCTATTAGATGAAAGTGTATTTCTGGAATTACTAGAGGCGGAATACAAAAGGTTAATATACAAAACCCTTCAAGACATTAGGAAGGAAAGGAGGCAATATGCAGAACAAGCCAAGGAACACAAAGACAAAGCAATTGAAGAAATTAAAAAGATTATTCAGGAACATAATGAAAAATGTAATAAGCTGGAAAAATCCATAGACAGACAGCAATCAGAAATTCAGAAGATTAACAATAAAATTACAGATTTAGACAACTCAATAGAAAGTCAGAGGAGCAGAATTGAGCAAGTGGAAGGCAGAGTTTCTGAACTTGAAGATAAAGCACTTGGGAAAAATACATTTGAAGAAAAATCAAATAAAAGAATTTTAAAAAATGAAGAACCCTTAAGAATTACGTAGAACCCTATCATAAGAAATAACCTATGAGTGATTGGAGTACCAGAACTGGGAGGGATAACAGAAAATACAGAGAGAATTGTTGAAGATTTGTTGGCAGAAAACTTCCCTGATATTGTGAAAGATGAGAAGATATCTATCCAAGGTGCTCATCGAACTCCACATAAGGTAGATGTCAAGAGAAAGTCACCAAGACATATTATAAGCAAACGTGCCAAAACCTAAGATAAAGAGAGAATTTTAAGAGCAGCTAGGTATAAACGAAAAGTCACCTACAAAGGAGAGTCAATAAGAATAAGCTCGGACTACTCAGGAGAAACGATGCAAGCAAGAAGGCAATGGAATGACTTATATACAAAATTGAAGGAAAAAAAATGCCAACCCAGAATCTTATATCCAGCAAAATTGCCTCTTATATACGAAGGTGAAATTAGGACATTTCCAGATAAACACAAGTTGAGGGAATTTGTAAAAACAAAACCAAAACTACAAGAAATATTAAAGGGAGTTCTTTGGTTACAAAGCAGATAATATCAGGTGTCAACCCAAGACTGGAACACTGGGCAGAGCAATCAGAAGTCAACCCAGAAAAAGAAATCAAAAAAATAAAGCAAGATTAAAAAAAACACTCAAAACAGGGTAACAGCAATGTTATTATGTAAAAGAAGACAACATTAAAACAATAAAGAAGGACTAAGAAATGTAGTCATGGATCTCCTATATGGAGATACAAAGGTGATACAAAGAAATAAAAGTTAGGTTTAAATTTAGAAAAATAAGGGTAAATATTAACATAACCACAAAGGAGGCAAACTATCCTACACATCAAAATAAAATACAAGAAAAAAATACAGACTCAACTGAAACAAAATCGACAACAACAAATATGAGGAAAGGACAATATATAATGTACTCAGCACATAAAATTAAGTGGGAAAAAGAAACTGTCACAACACACAAAAAAAGACATCAAAATGATAGCACTAAATTCATACCTCTCCGTAATTCTGCTGAATGTAAATGGAATAAATGCACCAATAGAGACAGAGAGTGGCAGAATGAAATAAAAGACACAATCCATCTATATGCTGCCCACAGGAGACACACGTTGCACTTAGAGACACAAAAAAACTAAAACCCAAAGGATGGAAAAAAATATATCAAGCTAACAACAATCGCAAAAGAGCAGGAGTGGCAATATTAATTGCTGACAAAATAGACTTTAAAGGTAAATACATCAGAAAGGATGAGGAAGGACACTATGTAATGATTAAAGGGACAATACACCAAGAAGATATGACCATATTAAATATTTATGCACCCAATGACAGGGCTACAAGATACATAAAACAAACTATCAGCATTGAAAAGTGAGATAGACAGTGTCACAATAATAGCAGGAGACTTCAACACACCACTTTGAGTAGAGGACAGGACATCCAGAAAGAAGCTCAATAAAAACACAGAAAATCTAAATGGCACAATCAACCAACTTGGCCTCATAGACATATACAGAACACTCCACCCAACAGCAACCAACTATACTTTCTTTTCTAGTGCACATGGAGCATTCTTTAGAATAGACCACATATTAGGCCATAAAGCAAGCCTTAGCAGAATCCAAACCATTGAAATATTACAAAGCATCTTCTCTGACCATAAGACCATAAAAGTAGAAATCAATAACAGGAAAAGCAGGGAAAAGAAATCAAACACTTGGAAACTGAAAATACCCTGCTCAAAAAAGACTGGATTATAGAAGACGTGAAGGATGGAATAAAGAAATTCATAGAATCCAATGAGAATGAGAACTCTTCTATTCAGAACCTTTGGGACACAGTGAAAGCAGTGCTCAGAGGTCAATTTATATCAATAAGTGCACACATCCAAAAAGAAGAAAGGGCCAAAATCAAAAAACTATCCCTACATCTTGAACAAATAGAAAGAGGGCAATCAGAGAAACCCTCAGGCACCAGGAGAAAACTAATAATAAAAATTAGAGCAGAACTAAATGAAAAAAAAAAAAACTGCAAGAATTAACAAACCAGAAATTCGTTCTTTGAAAAAATCAACAAAATTGATGAACCATTGGCCAAACTGACAAAAGAAAAACAGGAGAGGAAGCAAATAACCTGAATAAGAAATGAGATGGGTGATATTACAACAGACCCAACTGAAATTAAAAGAATCATATCAGATGAAAAACTGTACTCTAACAAATTTGGTGAAAACCTAGAAGAAATGGATGAATTCCTAGAAACACACCACCTACCGAAACTAACACAGAGGTAGAGCAACTAAACAGGACCATAACCAAAGAAGAGACTGAAAAGTTAATCAAAAAACTCCAAACAAAAAAAAAAGGCCCTTGCCTGGACTGCTTCACTGCAGAGTTCTAACAAACTTTCAGAGAAGAGTTAACACCACTACTACCAAAAGTATTTCAGAGCATAAAAAAGGGTGGAATACTACCAAACTCATTCTATGAAGCCACCATATTGCTGATACCAAAACCAGGTAAACACACCACAAGAAAAGAAAATTGCAGATCTATACCCCTCATGAACTTAGATGCAAAAATCCTCAACAAAATTCTACCCAGTAGAATTCAACAATATATCAAAAAAATAACTCACCATGACCCAGTGGGATTCATACCAGGTATGTAGGGATCGTTCAACATTAGAAAAACAATTAATGTAATCCATCACATAAATAAAACAAAAGAGAAGAATAACATTGATTTTATCAATTGATGCAGAAAAGGCATTTGACAAAGTTCAACACTCATTCATGATAAAAACTCTCAGCAAAATAGGAATAGAAGGAAAATTCCTCAACATGATAAAGGGCATTTATACAAAACGAATAGCCAACATCATCCTAAATGGAGAGAGCCTGAAAGCATTCCCCTTGAGATCAGGAACCAGACAAGGATGTCCTTCATCACCACTCATTCAACATTGTGCTGGAGGTCCTAGCCAGAGCAATTAGGCTAGATAAAGAAATAAAGAGCATCCAGACTGGCAAGGAAGAAGTAAAATTCTCTCTATTTGCAGATGACATGATCTTATTACACAGAAAACCCTAAGAAATCCTCAAAAACTGCTGAGAGTAATAGAAGAGTTCAGCAGAGTATCAGGATACAAGCTAAACATACAAAAATCAGTTGGATTCCTCCACACCAACAAAAACTACACCAAAGAGGAAACCGCCAAATCAATTCTATTTATAGTAGCTCCCAAGAAGATAAAATACCTAGGAATAAATTTTACCAGAGATGTAAAAGACTTATACAAAGAAAACTACAGTACACTTCTGCAAGAAACCAAAAGAGACCTACATAAGTGGAAAAACATACCTTGCTCATGGCTAGGATGACTTAACATTGTAAAAATGTCTATTCTGCCAAAAGTGATCTATACATTTAATGCAATTCTGATGCAAATTCTAAGGACATTCTTTAATGAGATGGAGAAACAAATCACCAATTTCATATGGAAGGGATAGAGGCCCCAGATAAGTAAAGTGTTATTGAAAAAGAACAATCTGGGAGGCCTTACCCTACCTGATTTTAGAATCTAATATACTGCCGCAGTAACCTAAACAGCCTGGTACTGGTACAACAACAGATGCATAGGCCAATGGAACAGAATGGAGAATCCAGATATAAATCCATCCACATGTGAGCAGCTGATATTTGACAAAGTCCTCCAAACAGTTAAATGGGGAAAAGACAGCCTTTTTAACAAATGGTGCTGGCATAACTGGATATCCATCTGCAAAAAAACGAAACAAGACCCATATCTCACTCCATGCACAAAAACGAGCTCAAAATGGATCAACGACCTAAAGACAAAATCTAAAAAGATAAAGACCATGGAAGAAAAAATAGAGACAATGTTAGGAGCCCTAATACATGGCATAAACAGTATACAAAACATTGCTACCAGTGCAGAAGAAAAACTAGGTTACTGGGAGCTCCTAAAAATCAAACATGTATGCTCATCCAAAGATTTCACCAGCAGAGTAAAAAGATACTCTACAGACTGGGAAAAATTTTTACCTATGACATTTTCAATCAGCGCCTGATCTCTAAAATCTACATGATAATGCAAAAACACAGCTGCAAAAAGACAAATAACCCAATTAAAAACTGGGCAAAAGATATGAACAGACACTTCACTAAAGAAGACATTCAGGTAGCTCACAGATACATGAGGAAATGTTCACGATCATTAGCTATTGGAGAAACACAAACCAAAACTACAGTGAGATTTCATCTTACTCCAACAAGGCTGGCATTAGTCCAAAATCACAAACAGTAAATGTTGGAGAGGTTGTGGAGCAATTGGAACACTTATACATTGCTGGTGGGAATGTAAAATGGTACAACCACTTTGAAAATCAATTTGGCCCTTCCTTAAAAAGCTAGAAATAGAACTACCATACGATACAGCAATCCCACTAGCAATATATCTTAGAGAAATAAGAGCCTTTCCTCGAACAGATACATACACACCCATGTTCATCACAGCACTGTTTACAATAGCAAAAAATAGAAGCAACCAAGGTGCCCATCAACAGATGAATGGATAAATTACGGTATATTCACACAATGGAATACTACGCATCTATAAAGAACAGTGAAGAATCCGTGAAACATTTCATAACATGGAGGAATCTGGAAGGCATTATGCTAAGTGAAATTTGTCAGTTGCAATAGGACAAATATAAGACCACTATTATAAGAACTCGAGAAATAGTTTAAACAGAAGAAAATATTCTTTGATGGTTATGAGACGGGGGAGGGAAAGAGGGAGGGAGAGGGGTATCCACTAATTAGATAGTAGATAAGAACTACTTTACTTGATGGGAAAGAACGCACAGTACAGGTGAGGTCAGCACAACTGGACTAAACCAAAAGCAAAGAAGTTTCCTCAATGAACTGAATGCTTCAAAGGCTAGCGTAGCAAGGGCAGGGGTTTGGGGAACATGGTTTCAGGGGACATCTAAGTCAATTGGCATAATAAAATCTATTAAGAAAACATTCTTTGTCTTACTTCTGAGAGTGGCATCTGGGGTTTAAATGCTTGCAAGCAGCCACCTAAGATGCATCAATTGGTCTCAACCCACATGGATCAAAGGAGAATGAAGAACACCAAAGACACAAGGTAATTATGAGCCCAGGAGACAGAAAGGGCCACATAAACTAGAGACTACATCAGCCTGAGACCAGAACTAGATGGTGCCCTGCTACAATTGATGACTGCCCTGACAGGGAACACAACAGAGAACCCCTGAAGGAGCAGGAGAGCAGTGGGATGCAGACTCCAAATTCTCATAAAAAGACCAGACTTAATGGTCTGACTGAGACTGGAATGACCCTGGTGGTCACGGGCCCCAGACCTTCTGTTGGCCCAGGACAGGAACCATTCCCAAAGCCAACTCTCAGACAGGGATTGGACTGGACAATGGGTTGGAGAGGGATGCTGGTGATGAGTGAGCTTCTTGGATCAGGTGGACACTTGAGACTATGTTGGCCTCTTCTCCCTGGAGGAGAGATGAGAGGGTAGAGGAGGTTAGAAGTTGGCAAAATACAGGAAAAGAGACAGTGGAGGGAGAGAGTAGGCTGTCTCATTAGGGGGAGAGCAAGTGGGAGTATGTAGCAAGGTTTATATAAGTTTTTGTGTGAGAGACTGACTTGATTTGTAAACTTTCACTTAAAGCACAGTAAAAATTAAAAATAAAAAAGTATATGTTCTTACCTTATTAGAATGGGCAATTGCAAAGAATTGTCAAAAACGAATTACGGGGGGAAGAGAAGCCAACCTGGCACCGTAGACAGACAACACCTTGCCCACCCTCTGAAGTAAAGGCCCAAGAAACTAAGTAAAACAGATACAAACATCAAATCTGGAACTGTAAGCATCAAATGAAGGGATAAAGAACTAGATCAAACATAGAATGGAAGAAGAAAACAGAGATCGAGGAGAGTCACAGAGTGAGAAATCCTGTGTCAACTAACATGGCACAATGTGTTCCAGGACATCCTGGAACGTCTTGGAAAAATGTTCCCGGATAGGGAGTACAGGAAGACAACTTCACAGAGCTCCCAACAGGAGACAGAGCACCGAGTAACCAGAGAAACATGTTTTCCCATCCCCTCACCCTTCTGCCCCTTCCCAACAGGCCATGCTGTGCCATTCAGCTAGAGAGTCACCTGCTTGCTGCTAGCCAGGGTCTTCCCCACCCCCACCAACAGGCTCCCATGGTGCCATTTTTCCCCCTTTCTTCCCTTCCTTCCTCCCTCCCACCTAGACCCGAATGCCACCTCCACCCCTTCCTGATGGGCCAAACCATGCCACTCAACTAAAAAGCCACCAGGTCGCCACCACCTTGGGCCTGACCTGCCCCACCCACCAGTTCCCACCATGCCATTTTTTATTTTATATATATTTTCTTTTAAATTTTTTTCCCTTTTCTCTCTCCTTCCCACCTAGCCCTGTACGCCACCTCACCCCTTCCCAACAGAACATGTTGTGTTACTTGGCTAGAGAACCACTGGCCCGCTGCCACCCCAGGTTGACCCCACCCCCAAGTTCCTACCATGCAATTTTTTTTTTTCATTTCAAGAGTTCTTCCTTTTCTTTCTCCATCCCACCTAGCCCCATTGGCCACCTCCACCCCTTCCGCTGAGCCAAGCCATGCCACCTTGGCTAGAGAGCCAAGTGCCACCACCACCTATCTGCCAGTTCCTGCCACGCCATTTTTTTTACTTTATTATTTTTCCCCCTTTCTTCCTTTTCTTTCTCCCTCACACCTAGCCTCATATGCTGACTTCTCCCTCTTCCCACCAGACCGTGATCTGCAGCTTAGGCTAGAGAGCCACTGACCCACTACCAATTCAGGGTCCCTCTACCCCCCTTTTTTTTCCTACCCCTACCTGCTGGCTCCTGCCAGGCCATTTTTTTTATTTTCTTTTTTGCCTTTTCTTCCTTTTCTTTCTGCTTTCCACCTGGCCCCAGATGCCACCTCCTGCCCTGCTTCCACACCTAGTTGCTCTGCCGCAGTTACAGGGCCACCTGCCTGCCACTGCCCCAGTTCTTCCTTGCCTCCACCTGATGCCTACTACCATGCTGCCTTTTTTCTCTTTATTTTCTTTCTTTTCTTTCCCCCTCCCACCTAGCCCCATAAGCCACCTCCCCTCCCTTCTCACCAGCCCTAGGGTCCACCCTGCGCCCACTCCCCAGCCTTCACAGCACAGCCAGTTTTTTTTAATTATTTTTATTTTTTTCTCTCTTTCTTCCTTTTCTTTCTCCCCACCACCTAGGCTTGTATGCCACCACTCCCCACTTCCTGCCAGACCCTTCTATGCTGTCACTGCTAGAGAACCAGCAGAGCATCAGCCAACTGCTGCCTCAGGTTCACCCAGCCCAACAACAGAGCTCCAAAATACATAAAACAAACTCTAACAGAACTGAAAAGATAGACAGTTCCACAGTAATAGTAGGAGACTTCAACACACCAATTTTAGTAAAGGACAGAATGTCTAGAAAGAAACTCAACAAAGATACAGAAGATCTAAAGATCACAATCAATCAATTTGACCTCATAAACATATATATAACATTCCACCCAACAGCCAAAAAGTATACACTGTTTTCAAATGTACATGGAACATTCTCCAGAATAGACCTTATTTCAGGCCACAAAACAACACTCCATAAAATCCAAAACATTGAGATAATACAAAGTATTCTCTCTGATCACAACACTGTAAAAGTAGAAATCAATAAAATGAAGACCAAGGGAAAAAAATCAATTACATGGAAAATGAATAACACCTTGCTTAAAAACAACTTAGTAATAGAAGAAATTGAAGAGGGAATAAAAAATTCCTAGAATCAAATGAAAATGAAAACACATCATATCAAAACCTTTGGGACATAGCAAAGGCAGTGCTCAGAGGTCAATATATAGTGATAAATGCACACATCAAAAAAGAAGAACGGGCCAAATCAAAATGTTAGCCCTACAACTTAAATAGAAAGGGAACAGTAAAAAAGCACACAGGTACAAGAAGAAAGGAAATACTAGATTAGAACACAAATAAATGAAATAGAGAACTGAAAAAAATAATAGAATCAACAAAACCAAATGTTGATTCTTTGAAAAGATCAACAAAATCACAAACCATTGTTCAAACTGACAAAAGGAAAACCATGGAGGAAGCAAATGATACACAAAAGACATTACAACAAACCAAACTGAAATGAAAAGGATCATAACAGAACACTATGAAAAATTGCCAACAAATTTAAGAACCTGGAGGAAATGGACATATTTCTAGAAACACACTACCTACCTAAAGTAACACAAATTGAGAAAGAAAATCTGAACAGACTCATTACAAGAGAAGAGATTTAAGAGGCAACAACAACAACAAAAACTCCCAACAAAAGAAAAGCCCTGGCCCAAATGGCTTCACTGAAGAATTCTACAAAACATTCAGAAAGGATCTCATACCAGTACTACTCAAACTATTTCAGATCATGGAAAAGGAAGGAATACTCCCAAATTCATTCTATGAAGCCAGCATAACCCTGATACAAAAGCCAGGCAAAGTGACACAACAAAAAAAGAAAATTACAGGCCAATATCTGTCATGAATACAGATGCAAAAATTCTAAACAAAATTCTAGACAATAAAAATCAGCATATCAAAAAAAAAAAAATACACCCTGACCACCCTGACCAAGTAGGATTCATACCAATTGTGCAAAGATGATCCAACATTAGAAAATCAATCACCATAATCCAACACCTAAATAGAACAAAGGTAAAGAATCACATGATCATCTCAATTGAAGCAGAAAAACATTTGATGAAGTCCAACACCCATTCCTGATTAAAAAAAAACCTCTCAATAAATAGAAAGAGAATGGAAATGACTCAACATAATAAAGGGAATTTTACAAAACCAACAGTCAACATCCCTCTCAATGGAGAGAGGTTGAAAACAATCCCCCTGAGAATGGGAACAAGACAAAGATGTCCTATAGCGTCACTCTTATTTAACATTGTGCTGGAAGTCCTTTGACGGTTACCAGGGACATGAAGGGGAGGGAGGAAAAATTACCAATTAGATAAAAGACATGTGTTAATATTGGTGTAGGGAAAGGTAAATATATAATATGGGGGATATCAGTACAACACGTTCAAGACAAGAGAGGACACTTAGACGAATGCAAGAATAAAGGGCAACTACGGTAACTATTCCCCCATGCTCCTGTCAGTTTATTGTACTGCGGGGGCTTGCATGTTGCTGTAATGCTGGAAGTTATACCACCAGAATTCAAATACCAGCAGGGTCACCCATGGTGGAAAGTTTTCAGCTGAGCTTCCAGACTAAGAAAGACTAGGAAGAAGTTCTGGTGGTCTACGCTGAAAAAAATTAGCCAGTGAAAATCTTAGGAATAGCAGAAGAACATTGCCTGATATAGTGTCAGAAAATAGGCCCCTCAGATTGGAAGGCATGCAAAATACAACTGAGGAAGGGCTGCCTTCTACAAGTAGAACAGACCTTAAAGACGTGGATGAACTCAAGCTTTCAGGACGTTCATTTGCTGATGTGGCACATCTCAAAATGATCAGAAACAGCTGCAAATATCCATTAATAATAGGAACTTGGGATGTATGAAGTATGAATCTAGAAAAATTGGAAATCATCAAAAATTAAATGGAACACATAAACACCAATATCCTAGGCGTTAGTGAGCTGAAATGGACTGGTACTGGCCCTTTTGAATTAGACAATCATATGGTGTACTATGCCGGGGATGACAAACTGAAGAAGAATGGGATTGCATTCATCATCAAAAAGAACATTTCAAGATCCATCCTAAAGTACAACACTGTCAATGATAAGATAATACCCATAAACCTACAATGAAAACGAGTTAATACTATAGTTCAAATTTATGCACCAACCACTGATGACACAGTTAAGGAAATGAAAGATTTTTACCAACATCTGCAGTCTGAAATTGATGGAAAATGCAATCAGGATGCATTGATAATTATTGGTAATTGGAATGTAACAGTAGGAAACAAAGAATTATTGGTGGATGGAAACTATGAATTTGGTGATAGAAATGATGCTAGAGATCCTATAATAGAATTTTGCAAGACCAACAACTTCCTCATTGCAAATACTTTTTTCAACAACATAAAGAGTGACTATACACATGTGCCTCGCCAGATGGAAAACTAAAGAGTTAAATCAACTACATCACTGGAAACATACCATGAAAGTGCTCAGTATCATCAGTCAGAACAAGGCGAGAGGCCAGCTGCAAAACAGATCATCAATTGCTCATATGCAAGTTCAAGTTGCAGCTGAAGAAAATTATAACAAGCCCGTGACCAAAGTATGACCTTGAGTATATCCCACTTGAATTTAGAGACCATCTCAGGAACAGATTTGATGCATTGAACACCAATGACCGAAGAGCAGATGAGTTGTGGAACAACATCAGTGGCATCATACTTGAAGAAAGCAAGAGGTCATTAAAAAGACTGAGAAGAAAGAAAAGACCAAAATGGATGTCAGAAGAGACTCCAAAACATGCTGTGGAACGTAGAGTAGCTAAAGTGGAAGGAAGAAAGAAGTAAAAGAGCTGAACAGAAGATTTCAAAGGGTGGCTTGAGAAGACAAAATAAAGTATTATAATGACATGTGCAAAGACCTGGAGTTATAAAACCAAAAGGGAAGAACACGTTCAGCATATCCCAAGCTGAAAGAACTGAAAAACAATTCAAGCCTCAAGTTGCAGTAGTGAAGGATTCTATGAGCAAAATACTGAATGAGGCAGGAAGCATCAAAAGCAGATGGAAGGAATACACAGAATCACTGTATCAAAAAGAATTGGTAGATGTTCTGTCATTTCAAGAGGTAGTGAAGGAAGAACTTCAAGTTGCAGCTAAGACATTGAGGAAAAACAAGGCTCCAGGAATTGACAGAAAACTTATTCAGATGTGTCAACAAACTAATATAGTGCTGAAGTTCTCACTTGTCTATGCCAAGAAATTTGGAAGACAGCTACCTGCCCAGCTGACTGGAAGAGAGCCATGTTTATGCCTATTCCAAAGGAAGGTAACCCAGCCAAATGCAGAAATTATCGAATAATATCATTAATATCACACACAAGTAAAATTTTGCTGAAGATCATTCAAAAACGTTTGCAGCAGTATATTGAGAGAGAAGTGCCAGGAATTCAAGGTGGATGCAGAAGAGAACATGGAACAAGGGAAATCATTGCTGATGTTAGATGGATGCTGGCTGAAAGCAGCGAATACCAGAAAATGATTACCTGTGTTTTATTGACTGTGCAAAGGTATCTGACTGTGGATCATAACAAATTATGGATAACATTGCAAAGAATGGGAATTCTGGAACACTTAATTGTGCTCATGGGGAACTTGTACTTAGACCAAGAGGCAGTAGTTTGAACAGAACAAGGGGATACTGTGTGGTTTAAAGTCAGAAAGTTGTACATCAGGGCTGTGTCCTTTCACCATACTTACTCAGTCGGTATGCTGAGCAAATAATATGAGAAGCTGGACTATATGGAGAAGAATGAGGTATAAGGATTGAAGGAAGACTGATTAACAACCTTGCTTGCTGAAAGTGAAGAGGATTTGAAGCACTTACTGATGAAGATCAAAGACCCTAGCCTTCAGTATGGACTACACCTCCATATAAAGAAAATAAAAATTCTTACTGCTCGACCAATAAGCAATATCATGATAAATGGGGAAATGATTGAAGTTTCCAAGGATTCCATTTTACTTGGATCCATAATCAACACTCATGGAAGCAGCAGTCGAGATCAAATGATGTATTGCATTGGGCAAATTTGCCACAAAAGCCCTCTTTAAAGTGCTAAGAAGCAAAGATGTCACTTTAAGAACTAAGGTGCGTCTGACTCAAGCCAGAGTTCTTTCAATCGAGTCATATGCATGTGAAAGCTGGGCAATGAATAAAGAAGACTGAAGAAGAAGAACAGATGCCTTTTAATTATGGTATTGGTGAAGAATATTGAATGAACCATGGACTGCTGAAAGATTGAACAAATCTGTCTTGGAAAAAGTACAGGCAGAATGATCCTTAGAAGTAAGGGTGTCCAGACTTCATCTCATGTGCTCTTGACATGTTATCAGGAGGGACCAGTCCCTGGAGAAGGACATCATGCTTGGTAAAGTATTGGGCCAGGGGCAAAGAGGAAGCCTCAAAGAGAGGGATTAACACAGTGGTTGCAACAGTGGGGTCAAGTATAATAACAATCATGAGGATGGTACAGGAGTAGGAGATGTTTTGTTCTGTTGTACATAGGGTTACTAAGAGTTGGAACCAACTCGACACCACCTAACAACAACATCAACAGTAACTTTACAGTTTAGACAATCCTGCAGAAATAGTATTAACGAACAATAATTTTCTAATGAACAAACAAGTAGATAGATATGCAAAGAGGTGTGAGAATATGTAAGGGAACACACCCACCAGCCAATATAGGTTTGGTGGTAGATATTCCTACATACATGATTGCAGGTGTACCTCATATAGAACACACAAGTGTAAACTCAGGGAAACCTCTTAGACAAACCAAACTTCTCATAGGGTGATGTTCCTACGCTAGAAGACAAATGACCATAAACTTAGGGGACATCTATGTCAACTGGCAGAACCTAGTACAAAAAGTTAATGTTCCGCATCCTACTATGGTGACTAGCATCTGGGGTTTTAAAAGCTTGAGAATAGCCATCTATGATACAACTCTGGTCCAAAGACTCAAAGGAGTAATTAGTTCAAAGCACTAATTGACCACGTGAACCACAGCCTACATTACCGTGAGACCAGAAGAATTAGATGGTGCCCCACTACCACTACCAACTGCACTGACTGGGATCCCAACAAATAACCCTGTACAGAGCAGGAGAAAATGGTAGAATAAAAAAATCAAATTCACAAAAAAGACCAGCCTTGCTGTTCTGACAGAGACTGGAGGAACCCCAAGAATATGGCACTAAGACACACTTCTAACCTGCAAATGAAGCCATTCCTGGATACTACCTCCCAGTCAAACAATAGACAAGTACACAAGATAAAAAATAACAGCTAAGAGGATTGTACTACTTAGAATAATCAATTATAAGATGAGAAGGCAGGAAGGGGTAGATGATCAGGATGAAAGGAAATGGGGAAACCATGGCAGAAATGGGGAAACTGCTGACACATTGTGGGGAATGAACCAAGGTCATGAAACACTTAATATTCAAACTATCGAATGAGAAACTAAAGTCTGCCAACTTTGGCTTAAAGGCATTTGATAAAGTCCAATACCTATTTCTGATTAAAAAAAAAAAAAAACTCCCAATAAAATAGGAATGATAAAGGACATATTTATAAAAGCAACAACCGACACCATTCTCAATGGAGAGAGACTGAAAGCATTCCCTCTGATAAAGGGAACAAGACAAAGATGCCCTTTATCACCACTCCTATTTAACATTGTGCTGGAAGTCCTAGCTAGAGCTTATCAGGTAAGAAAAGATATAAAGGGCATCCAGGCTGGAGAGGAAGAAGTAAAACTATCTCTATTTGAAGGTGATATGATCCTATACATAGAGAACCCAAAAGATTCCCCAAGAAAACTACTAAAACTAATAGAAAGATTAAGCAGAGTAGCAGGATACAAGATCGACATACAAAAATCAGTTGGATTCTATATACCAACAAAGAGAACTTTGAAAAGGAAATCAGGAAAACAATACCATTTATAATAGCCCCTGAAATGATGAAATATTTAGGAAAAAATCTAACTAGGGTGGTAAAAGAATTATACAAAGAAAACTGCAAAACACTACTGCAAGAAACTAAAAGAGACCTACATAAATGGAAAAACACACCATGCTCATGGGTAGACACAACATTGTGAAAATGTCAATTCCACCCAATGCAATCTACAGATATAATGCAATCCCAATCCAAATACCAACAGCATTCTTTAAAGAGATGGAAAAAATAATCACCAACTTTATATGGGAAGCAAAGTGGCTCTGGATAAGCAAAGCATTATTAAAGAAAATGAACAAAGTAGGAGCCCTCACACTACCTGATCTTAGAACCTACCATACAGCCACGGTAGTCAAAACAGTTTCATATTGGTACAGACATATAGACCAATGGACCCAGACATAATTTCATAAACCTATGGCCAGCTGATCTTTGACAAAGGAAAAAAGTCCATTAAAAAGACAGTCTTTTTAACAAATGGTACTGGCAAAATTAGATTTCCATCTGGAAAGAAATGAAACAGGACCCAGAACTCACATCAAACACAAAAACTGATTAAAAATGGAAGAGATAGCTAAATATAAAGCCTAAAATGATAAAGATCATGGAAGAAAAAATAGAAACAATGCTAGGGCCCCTCACACGTGTTATGAGTACAGTACAAACCATAATTAACAATGTACATACTCCAGAAGGTAAACTAGATATCTGGGAGCTCCTAAAAATTAAACACACATGCTCATCAAAAGGCTTCACCAAAAGAGTAAAAAGAGAGCCTCAGACTGGGGAAGAAAAAAATATATTGGCAGTGCCATATCCAACAATGGTCTAATCTCTAAAATCTATAGACTACTTCAACACCTCAATAACAAAAGGACAAATAATACAGTTAAAAAATGAGCGAAGGATATGAACAGCCACTTCACCAAGACATTTAGGCAGCTAACGGACATACGAGGATCTGCCTGTGATCATTATCCATTAGAGAAATGAAAATCAAAAATACATCTCAACAAAGCTGGAAATAGAAATACCATATGAACCAGCAATCCCACTATTAATATATTCTAGAGGAGTAGGAACTGTCACAGGAATAGACATACACACCCATGTTTATTGCAGCATTATTTACAATAACAAAAAATATGGAAACAACCTAGATGCCCATCAACAGATCAATGGGTAAACAAGTTACGGTATATACACACAATGGAATACTATGCAATGATAAAGAACAATGATGAATCAACAAAACATCTCACATCATGGATATATCTGGAGGGCATTAGGCTGAGTGAGATAGGTCAAACAAAAAGGGACAAATATTGCATGAGACTGCTATTATAAAGACTCACGAAAATGTTTACACAAAGAAGAAAACAGTCATTGTTGGTTATGAGGAAGGGAAGAGGTGGGGAGGGAAAATCACTAACTAGATCATCCAGCCCAGTGCCATCGAGTAGACAAGTGTTAACTTTGGTGAAGGGAAAGAAAACACACAATATAGAGGAAGTCAGCACAACTTGACCAAGGCAAAGCAATAGAAGCTTCCTAGACATATTCAAACATTGTCACAATGGACATCCATGTAATTGGCATATAATGGTTCATAAAGAAAATGTTCTGCATTCTACTTTGGTGAGTAGCATCTGGGGTCTTAAAAGCTTTCAGGCAACCATCAAAGATACATCTATTGATCTCATCACATTTGGAGCAAAGGAGAATGAAGAAAACAAAAGACACAAGGAAAATATTAGTCCAAATGACTAATGAACCACATGAACCACAGCCTCCATCAGCCTGAGCCCAGAAGAACTAGATGGCATCCTCCTATCACCACCAACTGCTCTGGCAAGAATCACAATAGAGGGTCCTGGACAGAGCATGAGAAAAATATAGAACAAAATTCAAATTCACAAAAAAAGACCAGACTTATCGGTCTGAAAGGGACTGGAGAACCACTGAGACTATGGCTGCTGCTAACTCAGAAGTGAAGCCACTCCTGAAGTTCACCTTTCAGCCAAACAGGAGGCAAACCTATAAAACAATAACACATGTAAGGAATGTACTTCTTTGTTCAATCAAGTATTAAAGGATCAAATGGCAAAACCTGCCCAAGAGCAAAGACCCAGAAGGCAGGAAGGGACAGGAAACGTGGATAAATAGATACAAGAAACTCGGGGTGTAGAAAGGAAAGGGAGAGTGTGTTGTCAAATTGAGGAGATTGCAACTAATGTCACAAAACAATTTGCACATAAATTTTTGAATAAGGAAAAAAAGAAAAAGACTTACAGGGAGAAAGATAATACTTTATTTCAGGAGAATGGTTAATCTTTACATAAAACTGGCAGAGCAACATTCTTTAGTTAGAGCTACGATGTGATTAAAGCAAGTGTCTTTAAAAAGCCAGGATAATTCTGTTGGAAATAGTAAATATATCCTACATGATAATGGAAACTCTATATTTTCCAAGAAAAAACATCGATTTGTAGATTGTATGACTACATGATTAAACAACAAAGTAAATGAAAACCACATTGAACTGAAGGCTTATTAGGTACATAAAATAGATCTTTCATGAGACTATGAAGAACACTCTGAAAATCTGAGTGACTATGGTGCATGTTCTATTAAAAAATTAAATACATATTATATAATTATTTAGGTTTACAAAATCTACATGTAAACTTAGACTTCCTCTTCACAAAAACTGTGCTTCTTTCTTCTTCGAGATGATACACACACTTGTACATACCTTTCATGTTCTACAATATTGTCTATAAAAAGGAAAAGTGATCAGCTCTCCTTCACTTTGTCCAATGTTAAACTATTAGTCAATACATTATTAAACATATTAATCAAATGCGATGAGCTCTGTTGTTACATTGTTGAGTGCCATCCAGTAGGTTTAGGTTCATAGTGGTCCATGTATAACAGAATGAAACACTCACCTGCATCAATTCTTCTTCTGTCTTCCTTATTCATTGCTCAGTTTCACACACATATGAAGCAATTGAACATACCATAGCTTGGGTCAGGTGCCCATTAGTCCTCAGAGTGACATCTTTGCTTTTTAACACTTTAAAGGGGTCTTTTGAAGCAGATTTTCCCAATGCAATGCATCTTTTGATTTCTTAACTGCTGCTTCCATGGGAATTGATTGTGGATCCAAGCAAAACGAAATCCTTGAAAATTTCAATCTTTTCTCTGTTTACCACGATTGTTTATTGGTCCAGTTGTGAGAATTTTTGTTTTCTTTATGTTGAAGTGTAATCTATACTGAAGGCTTTGATCTTTATCAGTAAGTGCTTCAAGTCTTCTTCCTTTTCAGCAAGCAAGGTTGTGTCATCTGCATATTGCCGGTTATTAATGAGTCTTCCTCCAATGCTTATGCGTCATTCTTCTTCAAATAGTCCAGCTTCTCAGATTATTTGCTCAGCATACCAATTGAATAAGTATGGTGAAAAGACACAACCCTGACACACACCTTTCCTGATTTTAAACCACACAGTGTCTTATCTATGCCAAGAAATTTGGAAGAGAGTTACCAGGGCAACAAACTGGAAGAGGTCCATATTTTTGCCTATTCCCAAGAAAGGTAATCCAGCCAAATGTGGAAATTATCGAATAATATCATTAATATCACATGCAAGTAAAATTTTGCTGAATATCATTCAAAAGCAGCTGTAGCAGTATTTCAGCAAGGAACTGACAGAAATTCAGGCTGGATACAGAAGAGGACGTGGAACCAGGGATATCATTGCTGATGTCAGATGGATCCTGGCTAAAAGCAAAGAATATCAGAAATATGTTTACCTGTGTTTTATTGACTATGCAAAGACATTCGACTGTGTGGATCATAACAAATTATGAATAACATTTCGATGAATGGGAATTCCAGAACACTTAATTGTGCTCATAAGGAACCTGTACGTAGATCAAGAGGCAGTTGTTCAAACAGAACGAGGGAGTACTGTGTGGTTTAGAGCCAGGAAAGGTGTGCGTTAGGGTTGTATCCTTTCACGATTCCTATTCATACTGTATGCTGAGCAAATAATACAAGAAGCTGGACTGTATGAAGAAGAATGGGGCATCAGGATTGGAGGAAGACTCATTAACAACCTGAGTTATGCAGATGACACAACCTTGGTTGCTGAAAGTGAAGAGGATGTGAAGCACTTACTGAGGAAGATCAGAGACCACAGCCTTAGGTATGGATTGCACCTCAACATAAAGAAAACAAAAGTTCTCACAACTGGACCAATAACCAACATCACGATAAACGGAGAAAAGATTGAAGTTGTCAAGGATTTCATTTTACTTGGATTCACAATCAACATGTGTGGAAGCAGTGGTCAAGAAATCAAAAGATGTACTGCATTGGTCAAATCTGCTGGCAAAGGCCTCTTTAAAGTGTTGAAAAGCAAAGATGTTGTCTTGAAGACTAAAGTTCACCTGACCCAAGCCATGATATTTTCAACAGCATCATATTTGTGTGAAAGCTGGACACTGAATAAGGAAGACCAAAGGAAAACTGATGCCTTTGAATTGTAGTATTGGCAAAGAATACTGAATGTACCATGGACTGCCAAAAGAACAAACAAATCTGTCTTGGAAAAAGTACAAGAATGCTCCTTAGAAACAAGGATGGCGAGACTATGTCTCTCATAGTTTGGACATATTATCAGGAGGGATGAGTTCCTGGAGGAGGACATCATGCTTGGTACATTATGGGGTCAGTGAAAAAGAGGAAGACCCTCAACAAGATGGATTGACACAGTAGCTGCAGCAATGGACTCAAACATAATGATTGTGAGCATGGCGCAGGACTGGGCAGTGTTTTGTTCTGTAGTACATAAGGTAGTTATGTGTCAGAACCCACTTGGTGGAACCTAACAACAGCAACAGTGTTCCCTTGTTCTGTTCAAACAACTGCTTCTTGGTTTATGTAATTGAGCACAATTAAGTGTCTGGGAATTGCCATTCTTCGCAATATTATCCATAATTTGTTATGATCCACACAGTCGAATGCCTTTACATGGTGAATAAAACAGAGGTAAACATCTTTCTGGCATTCTCTGCTTTTAGCCACGATCTGCCTGATATCAGCAATGTATCCCTCATTCCACTCCCTCTTATTGATCCGGCTTGAATTTCTGGCAGTTTCCTGTCAATGTACTGCCGTGACTATTTTTGAATTTTCTTAAGCAAAATTTTACTTGTGAGTGATGTTAATGATACTGTTTGATAATTTCCACATTTTGTTGAATCATCTTTTGTTGGAATGGGCAAGAATACTAATCTCTTCCAGTCGATTAACCAGGTAACTGTCTTCCAAATTTCTTGGCATAGACGAATGAGCACTTCAGCATTGTATCCGTTTGTTGAAACATCTCAATTGGTATCACATCAATTTCTGAAGCCTGGTTTTTCACCAGTGCCTTCAGTGTGGCTTGGACTTCTTCTTTCAGTACCATCAGTACTTGATCATACATTACCTCCTGAAATGGTTGAATGTTGACCAATTCTTTTTGTTGTAATGACTTTGAGTATTCCTTCCATCATCTTTTGATGCTTCCTGCATTGTTCAGGATTTTGCCTATAAAATCCTTTACTGCTGCAACTCGAGGTTTGAATTTTTTCTTCAGTTATTATAGTTTGAGATATGCTGAGTGTGCTCCTCCTTTCCAGGTCTTTGCACATTTCATTATAATACTTTGTCTCTGGAATCACCCTTTGAAATCATCTGTTCAGCTCTTTTACTTCGTCATTTCTTCCTTTCACTTTAGCTACGGGACATACCAGGGCAAGTTTCAGAGTATCTTCTGACATTCATTCTGGTCTTTTCCTTCTTTTCTATCTTTTTTTTAAAGCTTTTGCTTTCTTCATATATGATATCCTTCATGTCATCTCACAACTCATCTGGTCTTTGGTCATTAGTGTTCAGTCTATTCTTAAGATGGTCTCTAAATTCAGATTGGATAAACTCAAGGTCTTATTTTGGCTGGTTTGAACTTGTTTTAATTTTCTTCAGCTTCTTCTTTAACTTGCATATGAGCAATTGATGGTCTGTTCCTCAGTCTGGCCCTGGTCTTGTTCTGACTGATGACATTGACTTTGTCCATCATCACTTTCCACAGATGCGGTTGATTTGATTCCTGTGTATTCCATCTGGTGAGGTACACTTGTATAGTCACCGTTTATGTTGTTGAAAAAAAAGTATTTCCATGAATAAGTCATTGGTCTTGCAAAATTCTTTCATGGGTTCTCCAGCATCGTTTCTGTAACCAAGGCCTATTTTCCAAATACTGATCCATTTTCTTTGCTCCCAACCTTTGCATTCCAATCTCCAGTAATTATCAATGCATACTGATTCCATGTTTGATCAATTTCAGACTGCAGAAGTTGGTAAAAATCTTCAAACTATTCATTTTTGGCATTAGTGGTCATTGTGTAAATTTGAATAATAATTGTATTAGGTGGTATTCATTGTAGGCATATGGATATTATCCTGTCACTGACAGCATTATACCTGAGGATAGATCTTAAAATGTTCTTTTTGACAATGACTGTGATGCCATTCCTCTTGAATTTGTCATTACTGGCATAATATACCACATTACTGTCTGATTCAAAATGGCCAATACTGGTCCATTTCAGCTCACTAATCATAGGTTATCAATCTTTAAGTGTTCCATTTCATTTTTTTTCTTTTTTTTATTGAACTTTAGATGAAGGTTTACTGAACAAACTAATTTTTCATCCAACAGTTCATACACACATTGTTGTATGACATTGGTTAACAACCCCATGACATGTCAATCCTCTCCCTTCTCAACCTTGGGTACCCTATCACCAGCTTTCCTATTCCCTCCTGCCTTCCAGTCCCTGCCCCAGCACTGGTGTGCCCCTTTAGTCTTGTTTTGTTCCGTGGGCCTGTTCAATCTTTGGCTAAAGGGTGACCCTCAGGAATGACCTCATTATGGAGCTGAAAGGGAGTCCGGGGGCCATACTCTCAGTGTTTCTAAAGTCTCCGTCAGGCCAGCATATCTGGTCTTTCTTTGTGTGTTAGAATTTTGTATTACATTTTTCTTGAGCTCTGTCTGGGACCCTCTACTATGATCCCTATCAAAGCAGTCAATGATGGTAGCTGGGCACCATCTAGTTTTACTGGACTCAGTCTGGTGGATACCGTGGTAGATATGGTCCATTAGTTCTTTGGACTAATCTTTCCCTTGTGTCATTAGTTTTCGTTATTCTTCCTTGCTCCCAAATGGGTAGACCAGTGAAGTATTCTAGATGGCCACTCACAGGCTTTTAAGACCCTAGATGCTACTCCCCAAGGTGGAATGTAGAACATTTTCTTTATAAATTTTGTTATGGCAACTGAGCTAGATGTTCCCGAGACCATGGTCCCCACAACCCTCAACCCAGCAATTTGGTCTCTCAGGGAGTTTGGATGTATCTAAGGAGCTACCATGACCTTGTCTTGTACAGGTTGTGCTGGCTTCCCCAGCATTGTGCACTGTCTTACCCTTCACCAAAGTTACCTCTTATCTATTGTCTATTAAGTGTTTTTCCATCCCCAGCCCTTCCCTCCCTCATAAGTTTTTACATTAGTGGTCTCATACAATATTTATCCTTTTGTGATTGACTTATTTCACTCAGCATAATGCTCTCCACATTCATCCACGTTAGGAGATGCTTCACAGATTTATTGTTGCTCTTTATCATTGCTTAATACTCCATTATGTGTACGTACCACAGTTTGTTTATCCATTCATCTGTTGATGGGCATCTAGGTTGTTTCCATCTTTTTGCTATTGTGAGTAATGCTGCAATGAACATGGGTGTGCATATGTCTATTCGTGAGATGACTCTTATTTCTGTACAATATATTCCTAGGAGTGGGATTGCTGGATCATATGGTATTTCTATTTCTAGCTTTCTAAGAAAGTGCCATATCATTTTCCAAAATGAGTTTACCATTTTGCATTCCCATCAGTAGTGCATAAGAGTTCCAATCTCCCCACAGACTCTCCAATATTTATTTTCTGTTTTATTGATTCCTGCCAGTAACGCCAGGGTCAGATGGTATCTCATCGTGGTTTTGATTTGCATATCTCTGATGGCTAGAGATCATGAGCGTTTCCTCATGTGCCTGTTGGTCACGTGAATGTTTTCTTTGGTGATGTGTCTGTTCACTTCCTTTCCATTTTTTTAATTGGATTATTTGTCTTTTTGTTGTAGACGTGTTGGATTTTCTTGTAGACTTTAGAGATTAGACCTCTGCTTGATTTGTTATAGCCATTTTTTTTCCCAGTCTGTAGGTTCTGTTTTTACTCTTTTTTGGTGAAGTCTTTTGAGGAACATAAGTCTTTAATATTTAGAAGATCCCAGTTATCTAGCTTATCCTCTGGAGCTTCAGTTTTGTTGGTTGTGATTTGTATCCTGTTAATGCCTTGTATTAGGGCCTCTAGTGTTTATACTATTTTTTCTTCTATGAACTTCATAGTTTTTGGCTTTATATTTAGTCTTTGGTCTATTTTCAGTTAGTTTTTGTATATGGTGTAAGGTATGGGTCCTGTTTTTTTTTTTTTTTGGCAGATGGACATCCAGTTTTGCCAGCACCATTTGTTAAAAAGACTGTCTTTCCCCCATTTGATGGACTTTGGGCCCTTGTTGAAGATCAGGTGACTGTAGTGGATGGATTTACATCTGGATTCTCAATTCTGTTCCATTGGTCAATGTATCTGTCTTTGTACCAGTACCAGGCTGTTTCAACTACCGTAGCTTTATGGTATTTTCTGAGGTCAGGTAGTGTGAATCCTCCTACTTAATTCTTCTTCTTCAATAGTGCTTTACTTATCTGGGGCTTCTTCCCTTTCCACATAAAGCTAGTGATAAGTTTTTCCAAGTCTTTAAAGAATGTTGTTGGTATTTGGATCAGTATTGCGTTGTATTTGTATATCACTTAGGGTAGAATTGTCATTCTCACAACGTTGAGTTTACCTATCCATGAGCATGGTATGTTTTTCCATTTATATCTCTTTTGGTTTCTTGCAGTAGTGTTTTGTAGTTTTCTTTGTATAGGTTTTTACATCTCTGGTTAGATTTATTCCTAAGTATTTTTTTTTTTTAGGGGCTATTATAAATAGTAATGTTTTCCTGATTTCCTTTTCATCATTCTCTTTATTGGTGTATAGAATCCAAATGATTTTTGTATGTTTATCTTGTATCCTGCTTCTCTGCTTAATTTTTCTATTAGTTTCAGTAGTTTTCTTGTGGACTTTTTTGGGTTTTCTATGTATAGTGTCATATCATCCAAAAATAGGGACAGTTTAACTTCTTCATTACAATTTGGATGCCCTTTGTTTCTATTTCTCGCCTTATTGCTCTAGCTAGGACTTCCAACACATTGTTAAACAGGAGTGGTGATAAAGGACATCTTTGTCTTGTTACTGTTCTCAGAGGCATTGTTTTCAGCCTCTCTCCATTAAGAATAGTGTTGGCTGTTGGTTTTGTATATATGGCCTTTATTATGTTGAGAAATTTTGCTTCTATACCTATTTCATCAAGAATTTTTATCAGGAAATAGGTGTTGGACTTTGTCAAATGCCTTTTCTGCTTCGATTGAGATGATCAGGTCATTTTTTTCTTTCTTTTTATTTTTGTGAGGTTTACGTTAATTGATCTTCTATCCTTCATACCTGGAATGAATCCTACCTGGTCATAATGTATTTTTTTTTTTATATGATGCTGAATTCTATTGACTAGAATTTTGTTGAGAATTTTTGCATCTATATTCGTGAGAGATATCAGTCTATAATTTTCTTTTTTTGTGGTGTCTTTGGTTTTGGTATCAGGGTTATGCTGGCTTCATAGAATGAATTTGGAGGTATTGCTTCATTTTTTATGTTCTGAAATAGTTTGTGTAGTACAGGTGTAAGCTTTTCTCTGAATATGTGGTAGAATTCTCCAGTGAAGCCACCTGGGCCAGTGCTTTCTTTGGTTGGGAGTTTTTTTTTTAATTATATTTTCAATCTCTTCTCTTGTTACAGGTGTATTGGTTTCGTTTTTACATATTCCTTCATTTTCTGTTTATGTGGAAATGTCCTAATTTCATTATCATATTTGAATGAAAGTTTTGCTAGATATATTATTTTTGGTTGGCAATTTTTTTTCTTTCAAGGTTTTATATATGTCATTCTGTTGCCTTCTTGTTTGCATGGTTTCTGCCAAATAATCAGAGTTTTGTCTTATTGTATCTCCTCCATGTGTGACTTTTTGTTTTTCTTGAGCTGCTCTCAGGATTTTTTCTTCTTCTTTGGTTTTAGCCAGTGGCAGTACTGATTTTCTTTTGGGGTCTATCCTATATGGGTTACATTGAGCTTCTTGGGTAGTCAGCTTTTCATCGTTCATATTAGGAAAGTTCTCTGTGAGCAATTCTTCAATTAAACATCCTTTCTATGTTTTTCATTTTCTCTCCCCATTCTGGAACTCCGATCAATTTTTTTCTTTTGATTGTATGCCATATAGCTCTCAGGGTTTCTTTATTTTTCTTCATTCTTTTTCCTGATTTTTCCCCAAACAGAGCTGTATCCAAGTATTTGTGTTTGATTTTGCTAATCCAGTCTTCCATCGTTTCAAACCTACTCCTCAGCCCTTCTACGACACTGTCCATTTCTGAAATCTTGTTGTTTATCTTCTGGGATTTCTAATTGTTGTTTTTGTATGATTTCTAGTTGTGAATTTATTTTGGCATTTTGTTCCTGTATTATTTACTGAATTCTTCCTTTTTTTTTTCTGTATTTCCCATGAATTTGTCTGCCATTTCCATAAATTTTTCTATTTTTTCCTCATTTTTGTCTGCTTTTTGTGTTGCTCTGAAAATTAGCAATTAGAATTCCGTTTCAGGTAGTTCTATTGTCTTTTCTTCTACTGGAAAGTCATCTGGTGTTTTGTTTTGGATGCCTATTGGCACTACCCAGTCCTTTTTTTTTTATGTATTGATATTGTCTGCTGTCTTGAAGACATTCAGTAGTTATTTTCTTCATTTCTTGATTATAGATTTGTTTGTTTCATCCTGCTTTTTTGTTTTATTTGGTTACATGTGAACAGGTGGGCTGTGCAGTCTTTGTTGTTTGCTCATCTATAATCACGATACTTTTTCACCTCCTTGTCCAATAGGCCAGTCACTCAGCTATGGTGCAACAGGGCAGGTCCAGCTGAAGGGGAGGGGCTGGGATGGGTTGTCTGTGGCACATACTAGGGCCAACAAGGTAGGCCAGGAATCAGTGCTGGGCAGGTTCCTGTAGGCCGTGTCTGTGCTGTTCAGGGGTGTGATGTTCAGCGCACAGTGCAGGTAAGCAGGAAAGAGGGGGGAGATTGTGATGTGTGGAGCTAATAGGGGTATGGGAAAGAGGATAAAGAGGAGATAGAAACAGGAGCCAAAAACAGAAAAACAAATAAAGGGAAAAAAAAGGAGTGCTAAGGGAGCTTGCCATTGGGGTGAAGAGATGAGAAACTGAGAGACGGAGAAAAGCAAAACATAAACGCAAAAAAAAGAAAGAAAGGGGAAAAAATAATCTGATAAAAATTTGGAAAAGAAAATAAAAGCCCCCAGGAGTCCCACCAGTGGGGCCCGAAGACCAGGGAAGTGGCTCTCAGGTGACACAGTGTAGCCTGGCTAGACAGCGTAGAGATGTCACACAGCATCAGGTATTCAGGAGACAGGAAAAGAAGGTAAGTATAGAGATGAAAACTGAGAAATGAAGAAAGACAGGAAAAAAAGTGAGAGAAAAGAAAAAAAATGCCCCAGGCATCCCACCTACACAGCTGTCTAGATGTGGGAGTGGCTTCTAAGCAGTGCAGGAGAGCCTGTCTAAAAGGGGTTCCCAAGCCACAAAAAGAAAAATAAATAAATAAATAAAACAAGCAAAAAAAAAAAAAAAAAAAACTCCAGGAATTCCAACAGTGTGGTGTTGTGGCCCGGGGAGTGGTTCCCCAGTTGAGCATGGCTTCACAGCCTTCCAAGCAAGAGGCAAAGATGGCACATGGAGCCAGGAGTTCAGGAGAAAGGAGGAGGAGGTGGTGGGATGCATGGGTGAAGCGAAAAGAAATGGAAAAAAGCAATCCCAGCTCAGGGGGCTGGCCAGTGTGCACAGGGTGAATCCAAGCAGTGTAAGGCCAAAGCTGACCTTTTGGTTAGCAGTTGTATCACTTAACCACTTCGCCACCAAGGCTCCCTCCTGCCCCTGGTAATCACTAATAAACTCTGGTCTTTATGCATTTGACTTTTCTAGGTATTTAGTATAAGTGAGATCATGTAATATTTGTCCTTTTGGAACTGACTTATTCACTTAGCATAATGTTTTCAAGGTCCATCCATGTACAGGCATTTATCAGGAAGTTCATTTCTCTGTGGCAGAGTAATATTCCATTCTCCAGTTTACATTTTTGGAGAACTCTCAAAAGTTGTCATTCTACAGAGAAATTATCTTCCTTTCAATTCTATTGCCATATCCATTACCAATTGCCGTCGAGTCAATTCTGTCTTAGAGTGACCATATCAGACAGACTAGAACTGCCCCATAGTGTTTCCAAGAAGCGCCTGGTGGATTCGAACTGCTGACCTTTTGGTTAGCAGCCATAACACTTAACCACTATGCCACCAAGTTTTCTTCTACTGAATGTCTATTGCCATATTCAACTTAAATCAGGATTTAATGTTAGGGCATTATTCAGAAAACATTAAGTAGTTTTAGAACTTTCTTAATCATGCATCAATGCCATGATTAGAGCTGGAAAAAACTAACCTGGCAGTGGTCTCTAGACTGGATCAGAGAAAAAAGTGACCGAAAGAGGGAGGATCAGGCAGGATATAATTGGTAAAACCTAAGCAAGAAGTAAATATGATGTAAACTAGGTTGGTGGCAGTAAAAATAGAAAAGTAGAGAGTAAACATAAAAACTAGTGATGCAGTGTATCAACAAATACAAAAACTGAATGAATGTTGGGAGCTAGGAAGAAGGATACGTCTGAGATTTTGTGCCTGACTGACTGGGTGAGGGTCTTCAATTTAAATCATATTCCATGTGTGGATATGGGCCTACTTGAAGTTTTCATTATTCCTCTATTAATTCACACATTAAACCCATTTCAACCCTGATAATGTTCTAATGGGGGCATTGATGGTTCAGTGCTAGAATTCTCAACTTCCATGTAGGAGACTCAGGTTTGATTTCCAACAAATGCATCTCAAGTTCAGGCACCAGCATCTGTCAGGGGTGGATTGCATTTTGCTCTGATGCTGAACAGACTTCAGTGGAACTTCCAGACTAAAAGGGACTAGAAAGAAGGGCCTGGTGATATACATTTTAAAATTAGCCAGTGAAAACACTGAATCACAACGGTCCAATCACCTACTGATCATGGGCATGACGACGACACAGGACTGGCCAATGTTTCATTCCAGTGTGCTTGGGGTTGCTATGAGCTGGAGTTGATGCCACTGCAGCTAACAACATCATAACAGCATTCTAATATTTGATCATTTGACTGAAGACAATCAATGTGGCTTTATACAGAGTCTCAATGAGAGTTAGGCAACAGGAAGGCAGTAGACAGTTTTCTAAAAACGCAAAGTCCAAAAATTCAAGAGAGAGAATGAAATTGAGGCTGGGAAAGTTCAATGTGCTGCATTTCATGTCCTCTCACATATTCACTGCCATGCTTGTCATGGCAGAGGAGTGGGAGTGCCAGGCCAAGCACAGTCCACTGTCTGTGTAGGCCTTTGCGTTCAAAAAGGAAATGTTGACTGTGTTGACCTGTGGCTATCTCCCCGCTGCCCTCTAATAACCTAGTGTAGAAGAGGGAGGGAGAAATAGGGAGTCATTGCTTAGGGGACATTGAGCCTCTTTTAAGGGCGATAAGAAATTTGTAAACAGATTATGGTGATAGTTACACAACATGATGAAAGTAGTTAATGTCACTGAAATGTACATGTAAAAATGTTGAAATAAATGTATATATATTTTTTTACTACAATAAAAATGATTAATGAAAAGAAAGCATTGGGCAATGTATCATCCACAGAGAAAATGACTTTTTAAAATCATAAAGTTTATTCACCCACCCAGAAAACCCACTTCCACCGAGTCGATTCCGACTCATAGTGACCCTATAGGACAGAGTAGAACTGCCCCATAGAGTTTCCGAGGAGCACCTGGCAGATTCGGACTGCCGACCTTTTGGTTAGCCGCCGTAGCACTTAACCACTACGCCACCAGGGTTTCCGAAAAGTTTATTCACAGTCTCTTAGGAATGTGGAGTCTCTAAAGGAGCTCTGGAGCTTATGTGAATCAGCTTTTTTAAAGTAGGTTATTCTGCCCTAGAAGATGATTTCAAGGTGCTAGTACTTTTTATTTATTTATTTATTTATTTATTAGTACTTAAACGATCAGCTGTGTTTCACTGCAGACTTATAAATGCATGTCTCCCACACAGGAAAGAAACAAGAATTGCCTTTCTTATGGGGAAATTAAGGAGTCCTGGTGATGCAGTCGTTAAGTGCTGGGCTGCTAGACATAAGGTTGGCTGTTCGAACCCACCAGCCACTCTTCGAGAGAAAGATATGACAGCCGGCTTCTGTAAAGATCTAACAAAAAAACAAACCCATTGCCACCGAGTCCATTCAGACTCATAGTGACCCTATCGGACAGAGTAGAACTGCCCCATAGGGTTTTCAAGGCTGTAAACTTTTATGGAAGCAAACAGCCACAATGTTCTCCCACCGGTAAAGATTACAACCTTGGAAACCATAGGGGACAGTACAACTCTGGCCTATAGGGTTGCCGTGAGTCAAAATGACTCCATGGCAACAGGTTTTTATAGGGAAATGAATGGGCAAATTACAAGCCATTATATGTACACATATAGAACAAACAAGCCGTATTATCAAATAAGAAGTTCAAGTCAAGTTTTAGAATATATACATATATAATAATAAATTGTAGTTGTGTGCTATGTTTCATTTTTTATTAAAAATCACTCGTATTTATTATTATAACATTCTTGTAAGGTAGAAAGGGCCTTTTCTTGTGTCAGGTATCTGTGACAACATGAGTCAAATCCATTGTTGTTTTTTCAATCTTATTTTTAAAAACGCATTTATAGAACTAGGATATGCACACCAAAAGTATTCAAACCAAAATTGCACACCTTGGTGATTTTTATAAACAGAAATGAATTGAGTAATCAATACTCATATGAGAAACAGAACATTACATTATCCAAAAAGTTTACTTCCCTCTTGCTATTTCCTAACAAAGATAATCACTGTCTTGACATCTTATTCTATAGATACGTTTTGTCTCTTAACGAGATTTTTATTAATAGAATAATGCACTGTGTATTTATTTGTACCTGTCTTCTTTCATTCAATATTATACTTTTGAGATTTATCTATTTTTTATACGTAGTGACTTTTTTTCATTTATTTTTGCTATTTTCAAATTTCGGATCTTATGAATATTGCTGCTATGTGCATAGCTGTCCATGTCTGTTGACTGTTGATAAAGCCATGCTCCTTTTCCTATTTGTATGTATCTAGGAGTAGCTGTGTTGTCACTGGGCACACATATTTCAGCTTTGTTAGCTACCCTCCAACAGTTTTCAAATGTGGTTCCCAAGGCCATCTTCATAAGCAGTTCCCAGAGTGATTCTTGCTCTACATCCTCCCCCAAACTTGGCACGATCTCTTTCATTTTAACCATTCTGATAGGAGTGTAGTGGTATTATGCAGTGGTTTTGAATGCGTTTCCCTGATGCCAACCTATTCCCTAAATGAAGATCATATGCTTACTACCCCACTGACTTTGTCAAGTGTTGGTTTAAGTCTTTTGTCCATTTTTTCTATCTAGCTGTCGATCTTTTAATTATTGAGTTGTAGATCTTCATATAGTCTAGATAGGAGTCTTTTGTCCGATGCACGTACAGCGAATATCTTCTCCCATTCTATGGCATTCCTTCTTAGCCTCTTTAGGATATCTTTTGATATCTCGACTTTAATGGAGTCCATTTACCCCCTGTAATTGGGTAACAAAGACAGCTCTGACTGCAGCGCATTAGAAGGTTCAAAACATAAATTAACATAGAGTTTTAGCCTTGTAGGTGTATTGATACTTGCAAGCTGGGCTTAGGAAAAATGTTTTTGTTGTTATAACTAAGTACAGGGATATTTTTATAAAAAGTAATACATTTCTGCTGACACACTTTAGATTATAGCAGTCTGATCTGCAACTGATCATGGCAACTGTGTAGGACTGTGCAGTATTTGGTTCCATTGTGCATGGGATGGCCATGAGTTCAGAGCCTACTTGACAGAGCTAACAACAGCAACAATGTTCTTTAGATGTTAATAGAAATCTCATTTAAAATTTTCATTTTCTCTTTGTTTTTATTGGTGTATAGAACTATACAGTCAAATTTTGTATGTTAACCTTGTATTTAGCAGCTTTGCTAAGTTTACTCGTTAATGAGTGGTATGGAGTTTTTTCTCAGGTATAGCTCACTGGGCATTGTATGTTGGAATATAAATGATGTTTTCTTCTTCCAGAGTGTTTAGTCTTTCCAGCAGGTAGAGCGGACCAATCACTTCAATATAATCAAGCACAGAGCAGTCTATACCCTGCATCACAATGTTGGCAGTGCTCCTCCAACCTCTTGATGGGTTTTGCTTCTAAACCATAATCTTGTAGCAGCTCCACTGGAGAGTCTGGGGTCTTGCTGGTGCTCCCCAAGGCTGGTTCTGAACTCAAATTCTTTTTTCATCATACAGAGTGTCTGGAAAACATAATTCTGTATTTTTAGCCTCTTGCCCTATGCACTTTCAAAATTTAGTGAATACCTTTAAAAGAAAAGCAATAGATTATGGATACAAATTTTGGCCCCTTCTTTCTCGCCAGAATTCTGGCCTTCCAATTTTCAGTTTTTTATCTTTCTATCACTGGGAGACTAGCAAGTATAGAAATAGCTTTTCTGCTTTTAGTCATAGCTTTCTGACCAGGCCCATTGGCTGGATCCTTAACTCATGCCTCAGGTCAGCATTTGCAAATGTCCTGAGGTCAACAGAAACTGCAGAGTAATGGTTCACCTTTCTCCCATTTTGGAAATTTTACCCCAAAGTCTAGCTTTGGGTCCAGTAATTTCAAATGGTTTCAAACAAGAATTCTGTCTATCTCTCACCTACTTATGTGCTATAATTTATTGCATTTTTCAGCCTTTTTTTGAGGAGATATTTGGTTTGTGCAGATTACTCCATCATATCAAAAAGAATAAGTCCCTTAAATACATCATTATAATTCTTTTATGATATTCTTTTATCTATTTTGAGAATGGAATTCTCCAATTTTGAGATTCCATCCTTCTTTCATTAAGTCTTGAAAGATATCATTTTAAAGATTAATTTTCACTTGTTTGAATTAACCAAGGCAGTGAGTAAAATTTATCTTTAAAGTTAAAATACTCATTCTCACAACACAGTTGTGTGTTGTATATGTGCATTTTTATTTATTTTTGCCTTGTTAAATGGAACTCAATCTTTCAATCAAATCAGATAATTTATAATTTTTACTATAATTCCTAACCTTCAGTGGTAAAAAAAGGTAGTTCAGTTGAATACTGTTATATATTGTAACCAACATATAACCTCAATTGCCTTTAAGGCAACTTAAGATTTGAGGCAGTTGTTTTGATTTCCCTATTTCAAACTGAAAAGACAAAGTTTAAATTAAAAATTTTCAGAGACAGCAGAGATGGTGGAGTAATCAGATATTTCTGGTGACCCCTCTTACAACAAAGACTTGAAGAAACTAGTGAAATGATTATATTTATGACAAGCTAGGACCCCTGAACACCAAAGGCAAAGTTAGAAAATGGACTGAGTGGCTAGGCAGGGAGAGATGGTTCAGAAGCAGAGAGGAGTTGCCAGACCTGAATCTCTGGGAACCCTCAGGCACCACCCCTGGGAGCAACTGAGGTGGGCTGGTGGTAGTGTTTGGCCGCAGTTTCCTCAGGGAGAAACAACCAGCTGCACAGCCTACTCACAACTCTGGAACCAGAGAAGAACGACACTCTCAACAAAAGCTAAGTACTTGTGTATATTTTACTTCACTCCTAGACTCCAAGCCAGCTTCAGTGGCTGTTTATTTCCCTGGGCCTGACATAAGTCCTGCTGAGCTCCATAAGCCATTCTCCCAGCCTTGGAGAAGGAATAAATTCACAACTGGGAGAAAGATAATCTGCCAGGTCCACTAACCTGGGGAGCTCAGGACAGAAGTGGCTCCTGTCCAGGCATAAACAGTCTGTGGATTTTGAATAACTTTCCCCTAGCATGCATCTGTGTGTGCCTATTTCAGGAGAATAGGCCCTTGTTGGCAGATTGCAACTATTTCAGCTGCATGGTAAAGAGGTGGATGTTTGATTTCTGACACCACCTTGCCTATTAAACACAGTCCTCACCTACCCACATCACAGGCCTAAGGACTGGCTGCTCCACTCAGGTTACCCAGGCACCTGTGACAGGGGTCCAAGGATAACTGGTACCTCCCAGTCCTTACAAACAAAAACATTGGGTGAGCATGGTCCATCTGCAGAACCCACCCATCTGTACACCCTAGGGAACAGGGACACACTTTCCTCACAGACATTTGGTGGACAGTTGTCAGGCCCTACCTTGTTCAGAGTGTGACCCCTGCTGCAACCAGATACCTGTACCTACACCAATCACCCTGCCCTTCTAAGACTGTAGGACAGAGCCTGTACCACACACTTGATGACCAGCTACCTGGGCACTTGAGGTGAAACAATACGAGAAAACTGAATGGACTCCTAGACTGATATACCTGATAACAGCTCTAGCCAGCTGGGGACGGGACATCAGGACTCCAAAGGTGAAAATAATCAAGCTAGCTCACTCAAGCAACCTATTTGGGCAAATCAAAACAAAACAAAGCAAGAAGTTACGATACAGTAAGCAAACATAAAATAAACTAATACAATAACTTATAGATGGCTCAGAGACAACAGTCAATATTAAATCACATAAAGAAGCAAATCACGATAGCACCAACATACTCTCAAAACAAAGAATCAAGGGATCTTCCGGATGAAGGTTAATTCCTAGAATTACCAGATGATGAATAAAAAAAATTAGTATACAGAACTCTTTAAGACATCAGGAACAAGATCAGGAAGGAGATCAGGCAATACACAGAACAAGCCAAGGAACACACAGATAAAGCAGTTGAAGGAATAAAAAAGGTTATTCAAGAACATAATGAAAAATTTATTAAGCTGCGAGAATCTATAGAGACAGCAATCAGGAATTCAGAAGATTAACAATAAAATTACAAAATTAGATAACTCAATAGAAAGCCCGAGAAGCAGAATTGAGCAAGTGGAAGGCAGAATTGCTGAGCTTGAAGATAAAGCACCTATCACCAATATACTTGAAGAAAAATCAGATAAAACAATTTTAAAAAATGAAGAAAACCTAAGAATCATGTGGGACTCTACCAAGAGAAATAACCTACAAGTGATTGGAGTGTCAGAACATGGAGGGACAACAGAGAATACAGAGGGAATTGTTGGAGACTTGTTGGCAGAAAACTTCCCTAATATCGTGAAAGATGAGAAGATATCTCTCCAAGATGCTCATTGAACTCCACATAAGGTAGATTTTAAAAGAAAGTCACCAAGACTTATTAGAATCACGTCTGCCAAAATGAAAGATAAAGAGAATTTTAAGAGCAGCTAGGGATAACAAAAAGTCACCTACAAAGGAGAGTCAATAAGAATAAACTCAGACTACTCAGCAGAAACCGTGCAGGCAAGAAGACAATGGGATGACTTATAAAAAAAAAAAAAAAATTTTTTTTTGATGACTTATACAAAGCATTAAAGGAAAAAAATTGCCAGAAAGAATGATATATCCAGCAAAAATATCTCTCAAATAGGGGGTGAAATTAGGGCATTTCTAGATCAACAGAAGTTTAGGGAATTCATAAAAACCAAACCAAAACTACAAGAAATACTAAAGGGAGTTCTCTGGTTAGAAAATCAATAATATCAAATATCAACCCAAGACTAGTACACAGGACAGAGCAACCAAATGTCAACCCAGATAAGGAAATCATAAAAATTAATCAAGATAAAAAAATACAGCAGGGCCAAGATGGTGGAATAGCCAGATGCTTCCAGTGATCCCTCTTACAACAAAAACCCGAAAAAACAAGTAAAATGGTTATATTTATGACAAGCTAGGAGCCCTGAACATCAAAGGCAAGCTTAGAAAACAGATTAAGTGGCAGGAGAAAGGAGAGATGGTTCAGAAGCAGAGAGGAGTTGCTGGACCTGAATCACTGGGATCCCACAGGCACCTTTCCTGGGAGTGGCAGCGGCAGGCTGGTAGTAGCATTCAGCCACAGATTCCTTGGGGGAAAAGATAAATTGCCAGCTCCACTAACTTGGGGAGTTCTGGACAGAAGCAGATCCTGTCCTGGCATAAACGGTCCATAGACTTTGAAAACCTTTCACCCCTGCATGGACCTGTGTGGGCCTATTTCGGGAAAGTAGGCCCTCGTTGGCAGAATGCATCTGTTTCAGCTGTGTGGTGGAGACATGGGTATTTGATATTTGACTCCACTTTGCCTATTAAACAGGGTTCTCACCTACCCTCATTAAAAGCCTGAGGACTGGTGGCTCCACTCAGGTCACCCAGCAACCTGCGACAGGGGTCCAAGGATAACTGGTACCTCCCAGTACTTACAACCAAAGATATTGGGTGCCTATGGTCCTTCTGCAAAACCCACCCACCTGTACATTCTATGGAAGAGGGATGTGATTTCCTCACAGACACTTGGGGGATGATTCTCAGCCCCTTGCTTTGTTCAGAGCGTGACTCCATTTTGCAACCAGATACCTGTACCTACACCTATCACCCCTGCCCCTCTAAGACTATAGGACAGAGCCTGTACCACACACTTGATGACTAGCTACCTGGGCACCTGAGGTGAATCCATACAAGAAAAGTGAATGGACTCCTAGACTGATATACCTGATAACAGCTCTAGCCATGTGGTGACAGGATATCAGAGCTTCGAAAGTGAAAATAAGCAAACTCATTCAAGCAACCTATTTGGACATATCAAAAGAAAACAAACCAAGAAGCTAGGATACAGTAAGCAAACATAAAATAAACTAATGTAATAACTTATAGATGGCTCAGAGACAACAGTCAATATCAAGTCACATAAAGAAACAGACCATGATTGCTTCAACAAGCTCTTATAAGAAAGAATCAAGGGATCTTCTAGATGAAAGTGCCTTCCTGGAATTACTGGATGCAGAATACAAAGATTAATATACAGAACCCTTCAAGACATTAGGAAGAAGATGAGGCAATACACAGAACAAGCCAAGGAACACATAGACAAAAGAGTTGAAGAAATTAAAAGGGCCCTTCAAGAACATAGTAAAAATTTAATAAGCTGCAAGAATCTATAGAGAGACAGCAACCAGAAATTCAGAAGATTAGCAATAAAATTACAGAATTTGAAAACTCAACAGAAAGTAAGAGGACCAGAATTGAGCAAGTGGAAGGGAGAATTGGTGAACTTGAAGATAAACACTTGGCACCAATATATTTGAAGAAAAGTCAGATAAAATAATTTAAAAAAATGAAGAAATCTTAAGAATCATGTTGGACTCTATCAAGAAAAATTTCCTACCAGTGATTAGAGTACCAGAACAGGGAAGGACAATAGAAAATGTAGGGAGAATTGCTGAAGAATTGTTGGCAGAAAAATTCCCTCACATTGTGAAAGATGAGAAGACATCTATCCAAGATGCTCATCGAACTACACATAAGGTAGATTTTAAAAGAACGTAACAAAGACATATTATAATCAAACTTGCCAAAACCAAAGATAAAGAGAGAATTTTAAGAGCAGCTAAGGGATAAAGAAAAAGTCACCTACAAAGGAGTGTCAATAAGAATAAGCTCGGATTACCTGGCAGAAACCATGCAGGCAAGAAGACAACAGATGACATACATACAGCTTGAAAGAAAAAAAACTTGCCAACCGAGAATCATATATCCAGCAAAACTGTCTCTTAAATATGAAATTAGGACATGTCCAGATAAACAGAGGTTTAGGAAATTCATAAAAAACAAACTAAAACCACAGGAAATATGAGGTCAAGTTGGTTGATTGTGTAGCAAGGTGTATATGGGTTCTTGTGTAAGAGAGTCACTTGATTTGTAAACTTTCACTTAAAGCACATTAAAAATAAAAAAAAAGAGCACAAAAAAAGCCCATCACCTTTCCGTTAAAGTTTTATATGACAATTTAATTTGCATAATAAGCTATGGAACACTGCTGTGGGATTTTCTCCCAGAAGTTTATGTATTAGCTCCTACATAAAAAATATAATAAAAGAAATATACATTAAAAAAAAAAAAAGACGATACTGTGGATGAGAGGGAGGTATCAAGGATGACTCCCTGATTTTTGGCTTGAACATCCAGGTGGATGGAGGTTCCAGTTATTGAGATGGGGAAGAAAGAACAAATTGGGCATAGAGTAGGGAAATTAGAGTTAAATTTTAAACATGAGTCACTTGTAAAACCTTCACTGTAAATAGCAATAGGCAGTTATCTATAAGAAGGCTGGAAGAGAGATAGAAACTTGGTAGCTATTTGCACATGGATGGCATTTAAAAACAGGAGAATAGTTGTGGTAACCTGCAAAGAGAGTATAAAGAGTGAATACTAGAGAGACCCCCCAGGACCATGTTCCTGCGGAACTCCAGCACTTAGAGATCAATTAGAAGAGGAGCAGGAGGAGACTGAGGAGCAGCCAGAGAGGTAGGAGGAAGCCAAAAAACTCTTTAAAGAGGAGAAATTAAACAAGTCTGCGCTGATCAGTTACATGAGATCTCTACTAAAATCAATGAACTTGGCCACTTGGAGATTTCTGACTTTAACAGTAGTAGTTTTGTAGAGTGGTGAGTGAAAGCCTTCTTGGTATGGACAGAAAAGAACGGATGGAAGGGGAGAAAGTAGAGGCACTATTGTGGAATACGGTTGGCTAGAGCTGCATGTTGGCACTAGCCACGTGAGACTATTTAAGTATAAATTTATTTAAATTAAATAAAATTTACAGTGCAATTTCTTAATCACACTCATTAGATTTCATTGCTCAATAGCCACATGTGGCTATGGCCACTGTGTTGGACAGCCTAGATATAGAGAGTTCTGTTGGGCACTGCTGCTCTAGGTAATGTTGGAATGCTCGTGAAAACAGTCTTGTGGAAAAAGAGTTTGAAGATTATCATGGATTGAATTATGTCCCCCCAAAAATGTGTATATCAACTTGGTTTGGCCATGATTCCCAGTATTATGTGGTTGTCCTCCATTTTGTGATTGTAATTTTATGATAAGAGATGAAAGGAAAGAGAAGCAAGTGGAGAGTTGGGAACCTCATAGCACCAAGAAAGCAGTGCCAGGAGCAGAGTCCTTTGGACTTGGGGTCCCTCTCTGGGAGAAGATTGATGAGAAGGCTGACAGAGAAAGCCTTCCTCTGGGGCTGAAACCCTGAATTGGGACTTTTAGTCAACTTCACTGTGAGAAAATAAACTTCTTTTTGTTAAAGCCAAAAAAAAAAATTTTATTTTTTTCAGTAGCCTCCTTCCATAGGCTACACATTTGCTTACATAGTACAGGACTGATTTAAGTTTACAACCAGATAATCAGTTTCTCGAAAAAAAAAAAAAGATCTATTTTATAGAGGCAAAAAGGTAATCTTCATTTTGAAATTGTCCTTTAAAAAGACATAGATAAAAGCTGGAAATAACCTAAGTAACCATCAGTGGGTGAACCGATAAACAAAATGTGGTACACACATACAACGGAATACTACGCAGCCATAAAATGATGTTTTTCCGAAACATCTTGGAACATGGATGACCCTAGAGGACATTATGCTGAGCAAAATAAGTTGATCATAAAAGGACAAGTATTGTATGATTTCTCTTTTATAAAATGACAAGAACAGCTATATATACAGAGACCAATGTTCATTGGTGGGTGTTTACCTGGGGTGGAACAGGGGATTCATTCTATAGACAGTAGTCACTTTTTACTTATGGTAAAGGAAAAGGTAACACTGAATATGGGAGAAGTGCTCAGATTAACCAAGATAACTGATGCCACTAGGTTGTTAGCACACATACACACACACACACACACACACAAATGATGTTTAGGTAAATACTATATTATATATAATTTGGAACAATAGCTAAAATGCATGTGTCTTAGTTATCTAGTGTTGTTATAACAGCAGTTCCACAAGTAGGTGGCTTCAACAAACAGAAGTTTATTTTTTCACTGTTTAGGAGGCTAGAAGTCTGAATTCAGGGTGCCAGCTCCAGGGGAAGTCTTTCTGTCTCTGTCAGCTCTGGTGGAAAGTCCTTATCTCTTTTCAGCTTCTGCTCCTGGGTGATCTTCACGTGGCTTGGTATCTCTCTTCCCCCATTTCTCCTTGCTAACATGCTTGCTTAAAATCTTTTACATATTGAGAGTGATTGATTGATTAAGACACACCCTACACTAATATAGTCTCCTTAACATAACAAAGAAAATCTATTTCCAAATGGGATTATAACCACAGGTATGGGGGTTAGGACTTACAAAAATATTTTGGGTGGACACAATTTAATCCATAACAACATGTGTATGTGTTCATATGAATGTGTGTGTGTGTGTGTGTGTGTGTGTGATTGGAAAACCCTGGTGGTGTAGTGGTTAAGAGCTACGGCTGCTAACCAAAAGGTCGGCAATTCGAATCTACCAGGCACTCCTTGGAAATCCTATGGGGCAGCTCTACTCTGTCCTATAGGGTTGCTATGAGTCAGAATTGACTCGATGGCAATGGGTTTTGGTGTGTGGTTGTGTATAAGTGTACATACATGTTTGTTAATATTGTTGCTGTTAGGTGCTGACTTATAGTGACCCGAAGTACAACAGAATGAACAAAACACTGCCCACTCCAGTGCCATCCTCACAATCATTGCTGTGTTTGAGCCTATTGTTGTAGCCACTGTGTCAATCCTTCTTGTTGAGGGCCTTCTTTTTCTCCAACCCTCTACTTTACCAAGCATGATGTCCTTTTCCTGGGACTGGTGACTCCTGATAACATGTCCAAAATACACAAGATGACGCCTTTCCACTCTTGCTTCTAATGAGCATTCTTTTTTTTTTTACAGTTTTTATTGTACTTTAAGTGAAAGTTTACAAAATCAAGTCAGTTTCTCACACAAAAACCCATATACACCTTGCTACACACTCCCAATTACTCTCCACTTAATGAGACAGTCTGCTCTCTCCCTCCACTCTCTCTTTTCGTGTCCATTTCGCCAGCTTCTAACCCCCTCCACCATCTCATCTCCCCTCCAGGCAGAAGATGCCAACATAGTCTCAAGTGTCCACCTGATCCAAGAAGCTCACTCTTCACCAGCATCCCTTTCCAACACATTGTCCAGTCCAATCCATGTTAGAAGAGTTGGCTTCAGGAATGGTTCCTGTCCTGGGGCAACAGAAGGTCTGGGGGCCATGACCACCAGGGTCCTTCTAGTCTCAGTCAGACAATTAAGTCTGGTCTTACGAGAATTTGGGGTCTGCATCCCACTGCTCTCCTGCTCCCTCAGGGGTTCTCTGTTGTGTTCCCTGTCAGGGCAGTCATCGGTTGTAGCCGGACACCGTCTAGTTCTTCTGGTCTCAGGGTGATGTGGTCTCTGGTTCATGTGGCCCTTTCTGTCTCTTGGGCTCATAATCACCTTGTGTCCTTGGTGTTCTTCATTCTCCTTTGATCCAGGTGGGTTGAGGCCAATTGATGCATCTAGATGGCTGCTTGCTAGCATTTAAGACCCCAGACACCACTAATGAGCTTTCTTGATGTACTTCTTCCAAGACAGATTTGTTCATTCTTCTGGCAGTCTATGTTGTATTCAGTATTCTTCACCAATGCCGTAATTCAAATATATCAATTTTTTGGTCTCCCTTATTCATTGTCCAGCCTTTGAAAGCATATGAGGCGATTGAAAATACCATGGCTTGTATTAGGCACACCTTAGTCGTCAAAATGAAATCTTTGCTTTTGAACACTTTAAAGAAGTCTTTTGCAGCAGATTTGCCCAACGCAATATGTCATTTGATTTCTTGACTGCTGATTCCGTGGGCATATGCGAGTATATGTATATATAATAAAACAAATAAATGTCACAGAAACTGATACTTCTTAGACATAACCAATCACCTCATGGTATTAGTTTTCTTGGTTCGAAGGCTTAAGCCCATAGTCTCATGGGACAACTCAACTGACATAATATAGTTCATAAAGTTTATGTTCTACATCCTAGATGGGTGAATAGCATTTGGTGTCTTAAAAGCTTGTAAGGGGCTACCTAATATACAACTATTGGTCTCTACTTATCTGGAGCAAAAAAGAAAGAAGGAAACCCAAGACCCAGAGTAGGAACCAGTCTATTGGATAAATTGTCTACACGGACCACGGCCTTTTCTACCATGAGAGCAAAAGAACTAGACAGTGCCCAGCTACCACTTGAGAGTGTTCTGATCAGGACCACAATAAAGGGATCCTGATAGAAAGAGGAAAAATCTGGAACAGAACTTCAAATTTTCAAAAAACCCAAACTTGCTGGACTCACTGAGACAGGAGGAATCCCCAAGTGTATTGCCACGAGATAGCCTTTAAGCCTTGCACTTGAAACTATCCCCTCAAGTCATCTTTTCGTTAAATAGCAGATTAAGCCATAAAGTAACGAAATCATTCTTGGGTTCTTTAATCTTTTAAAAAACCATCAGTATGAGACCAAATGGTTAACAAATACTCTAAAGCACAGATGAGAAGAGCTAGGGGGCTGTGAGACTAGGTTAAAGCGAAGAAAAACTAGAACAAAAATAATAAGAATGTTGATACAATGTGAAGCATGTAACCAATATCACTTAACACTATGTGTAGAAATTGTTGAATGGGAACTTGTTTTTACTGTGTACACTTCTACCAAAAACACAATAAAATATTATTTTAAAAAAAGACAGATTTCCTAGTCTTTTCTAGGAGGATCTCATATTTATTTGTTACTAAAGAAGCAATCTATTATATATTACCAGTATTTACAAAATCAATGATCAGTTATCTTATCAGAGAAAAAGAAACGTGCAATTCTTCCCAGCTGAATCAAACAGCCAATAGTTTATCAATACAAATAAAGGTACAATACAGATTAATCCTTAGTAAAAAAAAAAATTTTGTCATGTGTGGCAGATACAATTTATCTTTAGTAACATACTTTTTAATTAAATTAGTACACTAGGAAGTGCCAACTATGTTAGTTGAAGGAAAATGTTATCAACTTTTTCACAATTTCTCTTTATCCCAGGAGGTAAAATTTTTTATTTGCATGTTCACTTTCACTTGCCTCGGGATTAAGATTAATAAAAACAAAATTGATGTACACATTTATTTACAGAGGATGCTAGCTAATAATCCTATGTTCTTTTTATAAACCACACTTAGAAATGATGTCATTCTTTCTGCCATGGCTGACATCCTTGAACTCATCACGTTCCCTCTTATCTCAACTATTGCCCTAAACATGCTAAAGTTGCACTTTCTGTTTTCCCTGCAAGAAATGCCTTTCCTCAGCGCTCTTGCCTGTCTATGTCATCGTTTCATTGGCCTGTTGGCAAATACACCTTCCCGCCCATCTAAAATAGCCAATCCCGTAAACTCTCATGGCTACTATTCCTTACACTACGTTAACCGTCTTTAAAATAGTTATCACCACCTGAGATTACAGATGCGTTTACTTGTTTGCTTGTTGTCTACCAAACTCAAATCAAAGCCTGTGAACAGGCATTTTGTTAATCTTTTTCCTAATATATATTTCCAGGTCCCAGGACATTTTCTAGTAAATTATTTGTTTGGAAAATGAATAAATAGATGATTGAAGTAAATTTTCCTCTGAGTCAAGGGTATTGTTCATCATGAGAAACAGTTTAAAAACTTGGCAATTTTGAAAGTATTATGTCTAGAAACGTCATTATTTACATACAGGTCATTTCCAAGCATTAGCATTTTCTTATGAATGGCCACAGAATCAGAAGACTGCAGGTGATCATTCATTGAACATATGTGTGTGAAACATCTCAGTAACTGATTGTTTTACCATGGTAAACTGAAAAGACATTGACGTTTTGTGACAATGAATCGGCTCCAACTCACAGCAACCCTATATGACAGAGTGCCTTTGCTGATGTTGGAGAGGGATTTCTCTGTTACTAGTAAATTGCTTTTGATATTTTTTAACCTAAACACAACCAGACTTCTACTCTTCCTCATGAACAACTATATTTTATACATGTCCATACCATACACTTATGGGAACCCTGGTGGCACAGTGGTTAAAGTGCTAGGCTGCTAAATGTGAGGTTGGCAGTTCAAACCCGCCAGCAGCTCCAGGAGAGACAGGTGTGGCAATCTGCTTCTGTGAAGATTTACAGCCTAGAAAACCCTATGGGGCAGTTCTACTCTGTCCTATAGGGTTTCCATGAGTCAGAATTGACTCAACAGCAACAGTTTTTTTATACCCCACACTTGATCAAGCACACATACAATAATTATACCCGTGTGTGTGCTTAAACACACACTCATGGATGCACATGGCCACACACAAACACATACACATCACTTAGGCCACTTCACACATCTCAACCTGATCCTGGGCTAATTGGAAGATGGCAAATTTGACCTAAGCTAACATGATTCTCAGATAGGTCAACTATCATTTTATTCTGTGATCTTGCAAAAACTGTGTTCCGTTATATTGAGGAAGTTTCATTGAGGTTCAAGTCATATGAACTAATCCTAACTTTAACTCCTGAGTCACAGTAACATTTAAAATTGACTTGGGCTGGGAAAAGGCAGATGTTTGGAGGAAAATTAAAAAACAAAGCAAGAGGAGGCGGGGCCAAGATGGCGGACTAGGTGAACGCTACCACGGATCCCTCTTGCAACAAAGACTCGGAAAAACAAGTGAATCGATCACATACATAACGATCTACGAGCTCTGAACAACAAACACAGACTTAGAGACGGAGAACGAACAAATACGGGCAGACAGCGATCGTTTTCAGAACCAGGAGCCAGCGTACCAGGCAGGTGACCTTCAGAGCCCAATATGGGGCAGAGCCCAGGGGGGCAGACGGCACAGACAAGGGGCCCAGCCCTACCCCACGAACTCATCCCGGGAGGGAGCCTAGCCTGTTGGCGCGGGCGGCGTAGCGGCGCAGCCGGTGGGAGAAGCACCTGGGAGGCAGTGACTGATCTTGGAGCGGGGAGAGCAGCGTCCCAGCCGGGGAGCTGTCCCGCCGGGAGTTTGGTGGGAAGCAGGCGTGGCGCGAGCGTGGGGATCAGCTATATTGCCCTAAAGCTACCCGGGGGGGGCCAGATGTTCATGCGGGCGATGCCCACCCAGTTCGCCCGTGCAGCGCTACGCACCGGAGGGAGAAGCCCCCGGGAGGAAGTGACTGGTCTCGGAGTAGGGAGAGCAGCTTCCCAGCCAGGGAGCCGTCCCGCCGGGATTTTGGCGGACAGGGGCGAAGCGTGAATGCGGGGATCAGCTCTATATTCTGAGGTGCTTCACTCCTAGCTCTCTGATCCCTCCCCCACCCTCCCCAGGTGGCTCCGTTAACATCCGAATACCCTGAGCCAGAGGGAGAATTCAGATAGGGATCTGACTGCATTTTTTTTTAGCTGATTAGCTGGAAAAACTAGTTTCCCACTGATGGCTCGGAGACAGCAGTCCATATCAAACCACATAAAGAAACAGACCATGACCGCTTCTCCAACCCCTCAAACAAAAGAATCAAAATCTTTCCCAAATGAAGATACAATCCTGGAATTATCAGATACAGAATATAAAAAAAATAATTTACAGAATGCTTAAAGACATCACAAATGAAATAAGGCTAACTGCAGAAAAAGCCAAGGAACACACTGATAAAACTGTTGAAGAACTCAAAAAGATTATTCAAGAACATAGTGGAAAAATTAATAAGTTGCAAGAATCCATAGAGAGACAGCATGTAGAAATCCAAAAGATTAACAATAAAATTACAGAATTAGACAATGCAATAGGAAGTCAGAGGAGCAGACTCGAGCAATTAGAATGTAGACTGGGACTTCTGGAGGACCAGGGAATCAACACCAACATACCTGAAAAAAAATCAGATAAAAGAATTAAAAGAAATGAAGAAACCCTAAGAATCATGTGGGACTCTATCAAGAAGGATAACTTGCGAGTGATTGGAGTCCCAGAACAGGGAGGGGGGACAGAAAACACAGAGAAAATAGTTGAAGAACTCCTGACACAAAACTTCCCTGACATCATGAAAGATGAAAGGATATCTATCCCAGATGCTCATCCAACCCCATTTAAGATTGATCCAAAAAGAAAAACGCCAAGACATATTATCATCAAACTTGCCAAAACCAAAGAGAAACAGAAAATTTTAAAAGCAGCCAGGGAGAAAAGAAAGGTTTCCTTCAAGGGAGAATCAATAAGAATAAGTTCAGACTACTCAGCAGACACCATGCAGGCAAGAAGGGAATGGGATGACGTATACAGAGCACTGAAGGAGAAAAACTGCCAACCAAGGATCATATATCCAGCAAAACTCTCTCTGAAATATGAAGGAGAAATTAAGATATTTACAGATAAACACAAGTTTAGAGAATTTGCAAAAACTAAACCAAGACTGCAAGAAATGCTAAAGGAGATTGTTTGGCCTGATGACCAATAATATCAGGTACCAGCACAATACAAGGTCACAAAACAGAACGTCCTGATATCAACGCAACTCAAATAGGGAAAGCACAAAAACAAACAAATTAAGATTAATTCTAAAAAATAAATAAATAAACAAAATAATACACATAACAGGGAATCATGGAAATCAATAGATAAACGATCACAATAATCAAAAAGAGGGACTAAATATAGGAGGCATTGAACTGCCAGATGGAGAGTGATACAAGGCGATATAGAAGAATACAAGTTAGGTTTTTACTTAGAAAAATAGAAGTAAATAATAAGGTAACCACAAAAAGGAATATCAATTCCATAACTCAAGAAAAAAGCAAAGAAAAACGTAACGACTCAACAAACACAAAGTTAAACATTATGAAAATGAGGATCTCACAATCTACTAAGAAAAACGTCTCAGTACAAAAAAGTATGTGGAAAAATGAAATGGCCAACAACTCACATGAAAAGGCATCAAAATGACAGCACTAAAAACTTATTTATCTATAATTACACTGAATGTAAATGGACTAAATGCACCAATAAAGAGACAGAGAGTCACGGACCGGATAAAGAAATACGACCCATCTATATGCTGCCTACAAGAGACACACCTTAGACTTAGAGACGCAAGCAAACTAAAACTCAAAGGATGGAAAAAAATATATCAAGCAAATAATAAGCAAAAAAGAAGAGGAGTAGCAATATTAATTTCTGACAAAATAGACTTTAGACTTAAATCTGCCACAAAGGATAAAGAAGGACACTATATAATGATAAAAGGGACAATTGATCAGGAGGCCATAACCATATTAAATATTTATGCACCCAATGACAGGGCTGCAAGATACATAAATCAAGTTTTAACAGAATTGAAAAGTGAGATAGACACCTCCACATTTATAGTAGGAGACTTGAACACACCACTTTCGGAGAAGGACAGGACATCCAGTAAGAAGCTCAATAGAGACACGGAAGACCTACTTACAACAATCAACCAACTTGACCTCATTGACTTCTACAGAACTCTCCACCCAACTGCTGCAAAATATACTTTTTTTTCTAGCGCACATGGAACATACTCTAGAATAGACCACATATTAGGTCATAATACAAATCTTTGCAGAATCCAAAACATCGAAATATTACAAAGCATCTTCTCAGACCACAAGGCAATGAAGCTAGAAATCAATAACAGAAAAACTAGGGAAAAGAAATCAAATACTTGGAAAATGAACAATACCCTCCTGAAAAAAGACTGGGTTATAGAAGACATCAAGGAGGGAATAAGGAAATTCATAGAATGCAACGAGAATGAAAATACTTCCTATCAAAACCTCTGGGACACAGCAAAAGCAGTGCTCAGAGGCCAATTTATATCAATAAACGCACACATACAAAAAGAAGAAAGAGCCAAAATCAGAGAACTGTCCCGACAACTTGAACAAATAGAAAGTGAGCAACAAAAGAACCCATCAGGCACCAGAAGAAAACAAATAATAAAAATTAGAGCTGAACTAAATGAATTAGAGAACAGAAAAACAATTGAAAGAATTAACAAAGCCCAAAGCTGGTTCTTTGAAAAAATTAACAAAATTGATAAACCATTGGCTAGAGTGACTAAAGAAAAACAGGAAAGGAAACAAATAACCCGAATGAGAAACAAGAAGGACCACATCACAACAGAGCCAAATGAAATTAAAAGAATCATTTCAGATTACTACGAAAAATTGTACTCTAACAAATTTGAAAACCTAGAAGAAATGGATAAATTCTTGGAAAAATACTACCTACCTATTTAAACTAACACATTCAGAAGTAGAACAACTAAATAGACCCATAACAAAAAAAGAGATTGAAACGGTAATCAAAAAACTTCCAACAAAAAAAAGTCCTGGCCCAGAAGGCTTCACTGAAGAGTTCTACCAAACCTTCAGAGAAGACTTAACACCATTACTATTGAAGGTATTTCAAAGCATAGAAAAAGACAGAATACTACCCAACTCATTCTATGAAGCTACCATCTCCCTGGTACCAAAACCAGGTAAAGACATTACAAAAAAAAAGAAAATTTGAGACCTATATCCCTCATGAACATAGATGCAAAAATCCTCAACAAAATTCTAGCCAATAGAATCCAACAACACATCAAAAAAATAATTCACCCTGATCAAGTGGGATTTATACCAGGTATGCAAGGCTGGTTTAATATCAGAAAAACCATTAATGTAATCCATCACATAAATAAAACAAAAGATAAAAACCACATGATCTTATCAATAGATGCAGAAAAGGCATTTGACAAAGTTCAACACCCATTTATGATAAAAACTCTTACCAAAATAGGAATTGAAGGAAAGTTCCTCAACATAATAAAGGGCATTTATGCAAAGCCAACAACCAAGATCACTCTAAATGGAGAGAACCTGAATGCATTTCCCTTGAGAACGGGAACCAGACAAGGATGCCCTTTATCACCGCTCTTATTCAACATCGTACTTGAAGTCCTAGCCAGGGCAATTAGGCTAGACGAAGAAATAAAGCGTATCCAGATTGGCAAGGAAGAAGTAAAACTATCACTATTTGCAGATGACGTGATCGTATACATGGAAAACCCTAAGGAATCCTCCAGAAAACTACTGAAACTAATAGAAGAGTTTGGAAGAGTCTCAGGTTATAAAATAAACATACAAAAATCACTTGGATTCCTCTACATCAACAAAAAGAACACCGAAGAGGAAATAACCAAATCAATACCATTCACAGTAGCCCCCAAGCAGATAAAATACTTAGGAATAAATCTTACCAAGGATGTAAAAGACCTATACAAAGAAAACTATAAAACTCTGCTACAAGAAATTCAAAAGGACATACTTAAGTGGAAAAACATACCCTGCTCATGGATAGGAAGACTTAACATAGTAAAAATGTCTATTCTACCAAAAGCCATCTATACATATAACGCACTTCCAATCCAAATACCAATGTCATATTTTAAGGGGATAGAGAAACAAATCACTAATTTCATACGGAAGGGAAAGAACCCCCAGATAAGCAAAGCATTACTGAAAAAGAAGAAGAAAGTGGGAGGCCTCACTCTACCTTATTTCAGAACCTATTATACAGCTACAGTAGTCAAAACAGCATGGTACTGGCACAACAACAGGCACATAGACCAATGGAACAGAATTGAGAACCCAGATATAAATCCATCCACGTATGAGCAGCTGATATTTGACAAAGGACCGGTGTCCGTCAACTGGGCAAATGATAGTCTTTTTAACAAATGGTGCTGGCATAATTGGATATCCATTTGCTAAAGAATGAAACAGGACCCAAACCTCACACCATGCACAAAAACTAACTCCAAGTGGATCAAAGACCTAAACATAAAGACTAAAACGAAAAAGATCATGGAAGAAAAAATAGGGACAACCCTAGGAGCCCTAATACAGGGCATAAACAGAATACAAAACATTACCAAAAATGATGAAGAGAAACCAGATAACTGGGAGCTCCTAAAAATCAAACACCTATGCTCATCTAAAGACTTCACCAAAAGAGTAAAAAGACCACCTACAGACTGGGAAAGAATATTCAGCTATGACATCTCAGACCAGCGCCTGATCTCTAAAATCTACATGATTCTGTCAAAACTCAACCACAGAAAGGCAAACAACCCAATCAAGAAGTGGGCAAAGGATATGAACACACATTTCACTAAAGAAGATATTCAGGCAGCCAACAGACACATGAGAAAATGCTCCCAATCATTAGCCATTAGAGAAATGCAAATTAAAACTACGATGAGATTCCATCTCACACCAACTAGACTGGCATTAATCCAAAAAACACAAAATAATAAATGTTGGAGAGGCTGCGGAGAGATTGGAACTCTCATACACTGCTAGTGGGATTGAAAAATGGTACAACTACTTTGGAAATCCATCTGGCATTATCTTGAACAGTTAGAAATAGAACTACCATACGACCCAGAAATCCCACTCCTCAGAATATACCCTAGAGATAGAAGAGCCTTCACGCAAACAGACATATGTACACCCATGTTTATTGCAGCTCTGTTTACAATAGCAAAAAGCTGGAAGCAACCAAGGTGTCCATCAACAGATGAATGGGTAAATAAATTGTGGTATATTCACAGAATGGAATACTACGCATCGATAAAGAACAGTGACGAATCTCTGAAACATTTCATAACATGGAGGAATCTGGAAGGCATTATGTTGAGCGAAATGAGTCAGAGGCAAAAGGACAAATATTGTATAAGACCACTATTATAAGATCTTGAGAAATAGAAAAAACGGAGTAGAACACATACTTTTGTGGTTACAAAGGGGGGAGGGAGGGAGGGAGGGAGAGGTTTTTTTATTGATCAATCAGTAGATAAGAACTGCTTTGGGTGAAGGGAAAGACAACACTCAATACAAGGAAGGTCAGCCTAATTGGACTGGACTAAAAGCAAAGAGGTTTCCGGGATAAAATGAAAGCTTCAAAGGTCAGCGGAGCAGGGACTGGGGTCTGGGGAACATGGTTTGAGGGGACTTCTAAGTCAATGGGCAAAATAATTCTATTATGAAAACATTCTGCATCCCACTTTGAAATGTGGCGTCTGGGGTCCTAAATGCCAACAAGCGGCCATCTAAGATACATCAATTGGTCTCAACCCACCTGGAACAAAGGCAAAGGAAGAACACCAAGGTCACACGACAACTAAGAACCCAAGAGACAGAAAGGGCCACATGAACCAGAGACCTACATTATCCTGAGACCAGAAGAACTAGTTGGTGCCCGGCCACAATCGATGTCTGCCCTGTCAGGGAGCACCACAGACAACTCCTGAGGGAGCAGGAGACCAATGGGATACAGACCCCAAATTCTCATAAAAAGACCATACTTAATGGTATGACTGCGACTAGAGGAATCCCGGAGGCAATGCTCCCCAGACCTTCTGATGGCACAGGACAGGAACCATCCCCGAAGACAACTCCTCAGGCATGAAAAGGACTGGTCAGCGGGGGGGAGAGAGATGCTGATGAAGAGTGAGCTACTTAAATCAGGTGGACACTGGAGAGTGTGTTGGCAACTCTTGACGGGAGGGGGGATGGGAAGATAGAGAGAGAGGGACGACGGCAAAATTGGCACGAAACGAGAGACTGTAAGGGCTGACTCAATAGGGGGAGAGCAAGTGGGAGAAGGGAGTAAGATGTATGTAAACTTAGATGTGACAGACTGATTGGAATGGTAAATGTTCACTTGAAGCTTAATAAAAATTCATTAAAAAAATAAATAAATAAAAAATAAAGACTTAACAGTGGTCTTTAGGAGCAATAAGACATTCATCCTTGATCAGAAGCAAGGAGCCCTTTAAGTGATATTAAAGACAAAGAGCACTAAAAATTCAAAAAAAGAAAAAAAAGAAAGCAAAACACCTCAAAATGATTCCTTTTAACTTTAAGATAACTAAACATACTAAATTGTCTTAGAAATTTTTAAATTTGGGCATAAGTTGGATCTATGAACATTGGTGTCTTGTCGGTAATATTCACCACTGTATTTCCAACTTCCTTAAAGATGCATGTCAACAGCTCTAAAAAAAATCAAACCTGTCCAGTTGAACATCATAGTATTACAGTTGGCAAAGAGCAAAAGACCACAGAGCGGGAATTTCTATGAGAACACACCACTTCTCACAATACAAAATGACTGTGAAACACATCACCAGTGGCACGTAAAGTAGATAGGGTGGGAAATTGTGCTGAGGTTTTGCCACTGAAATCAATTGTGCTCAGCGTGTACTCTAGTTGTCAAAATTTAGTTTCTAAAATGAAGAAATTAAATTGTTTCTTAATAATCAATTAGTGTAGAAAACTCTGACCTATTATTAAACAGATTTTGAGAATGATCCTTCCCCAAAAGCAACTTCACATAAAAAGGGGAACTTAATATTAATGAAAATAGTCTGTCACTTTTATGCTTATTGCAACTGTAAAATATCTATAAATTAAATGCACTATAATGACTGTCTTTTTACTACCCAAATGTTGACGAAAGAACTGTGAATGTAACATTTGAAATTTAGAAAGTGTGTTGTACACTCTTGATGTGTCTATTTATGAATGACATCATATAAATTTCAATCTGCTAAGCTAATTCTTAGTTTTCTAAGTCAGTAAAACAAAACAAAAAATGAAGATCAGAAGCTTAAAATAGTAGTCGATTATTTTTCTTTAACTTGGATATATTTCTATTCAAATTGGAGCTGACATATATTTCAGAAGATATCAAAAAATTTGTCCTTTTTTCTTTTACCCAGCTGTGGTTCCTAACTTCCATGTTTAAGCTACATTTTAGCCAATTACACATAAAACTGAAATTCGTGTTTTCTTTCTACCTACCCAATAAACGTTTGCCTCTCACATAGTCTGACTTGAGCCCTGATTAGTGCGAATGTCTGAAATACAGTAATTTCTCTCTCAGTGTCTTTTATCTGAAGCCTGTTTTTGCCTTACTCTTCACACCCATTTCGAGTTCATGAAGAGGACCAGTGTTTTACAGATAAAGCAGATGACTAAATGTTTTCTATTAGATCTCACTGGAGTGTTTTTCAACAGTACCGGAATAGTTGAATGTTTCAAATAAAAACTAATTTTAAAGGGAAGGCTGTACTACTTATGTTAACAGTTGATTTTCTTTAGAAATCCCAAGAACAGAAAGCAAGCCAAGTATTAATTACAATTCATTGCCAAATTATGGTGTTTTATCAAAAACATTTGATTTGGATTGCTATGATTCCGACTCAACTTCATGGCATCTGGTTTGGTTTTGGGTTTTGGATCAAAAATGTCATATACCAATATTATTCAAGTGATCTTCTGCTTTTAGAAGTATTATGGACTTGATATTCTGCTTAAAAATATCTAGGTTCTGGATAAATTATAACAAACATAACTCTAAATGTCTTACTCGGCTCACATAAAAATTGAGAAAAATCTCCAAGGAACAGCCACAACAAAAAAGAAACTGGAGTGTTAGGCCAATATAAAAGCTTTCATTTTTCCTTATTTGCAGAAGGAGGAAGTGGTCAAATCTCTTACAAATAACTTAATAGTGGGCAAAGAAGAGCTGATTGCTCTGTGAAAGACTGAGTAAAGGAATCCAGATGCAACATGAGCAAAGGGATCCAAAAGGAAAACTGTATTATAGCTCCAAAACTAACCCGCTGCTGTTGAGTCAATTCTGACTCATATGACCCAATAGGACAGAGTAGAACTGCCCCATAGGGTTTCCGAGGCTGTAATCTTTATGGAGGCAGACTGCCACAACGTTCTCCCTGGGAGTCACTTGTGTGAGGAACTCTTAAATTCTGAGATGCCGGCAGATCTAATTGGGAGGATTTCAGAACGAAAATTACACATTTCATTCTGAAATTAAGTGGAGGGTTTCATTTCTACTCTCAAAATAATGTCAAATCTATTCATGAGATGGTCTCTAAATTCAGGTGGGATATACTCAAGGTCATATACTGGCTCTCATGGACTTGCTCTGATTTTCTTCTGTTTCATCTTGAACTTGCATATGAGCAATTCATAGTCTGTTCCACAGTCAGCCACTGGCCTTGTTCTGACTGATGATATTAAGTTTTTCCATCCTCTCTTTCCACAATGTAGTCGATTTGATTCCTGTGTATTCCATCTGCTGAGGTCCATGTGTATAGTTGCCATTTATGTTGGTGAAAAAAGGTATTTGCAATGAAGAAGTCACTGGTCTTGCAAAATTCTGTCATTCGATCTCTGGCTTCGTTTTTATCACCAAGACAATATTTTCTAACTACTGATACTTCTTTGTTTCTAACTTTTGTGTTCCAATCACCAATAATTATCAATGTATCTGATTGCATGTTCAATCAATTTCAGACTGCAGAAGCTGATAAAAAATCTTCAAATTCTTTATCTTTGGCCTTAGTGGTTGGTGCGTAAATTTGAATAAAAGTCGTATTAACTGGTCTTTCTTATAGGCGTATGGATATTACCTTATCACTGGCAGGGTTGTACTTCAGGACAGATTTTGAAATGTTCTTTTTGATGATGAATGCAGCACCAATGCAACCTCTTCAAGCTGTCATTCTCAGCATAGTATATTATATGATTATCTGACACCTTTTCAGCTCACTAATGCCTAGGATATTGATGTTTATTCATTCCATTTCATTTTTGACAATTTCCAATTTTCCTAGATTCATACCTCATATATTCCACATTTTAATTATTAATGGATGTTTGCAGCTGTTTCTTCTCATTTTGAGTCATGCCACATTAGCAAATAAAGATCCTGAAAGCTTGTCTCCATTCATATCACTAAGGTCGACACTACTTTGAAGAGGCCGCTCTTCCCCAGTTGTCTTTTGAGTGCCTTCCAACCTTCTGACACTATATCAGACAGTATTCCACTGCTATTCATAAGGTTTTCACTGGCTAATTCTTTTCAGAAGTAGACTGCCAGATCCTTCTTCCTAGTCTGTCTTAGTCTGGAAGCTCAGCTGAAACCTGTTCTCTATGGGTGACCCTGCTGGTATCTGAATACTGGTGGCACAGCTTCCAGCATCAGAACAACATGCAAGCCCCCACAGTATGACAAATTGACACCTGGCCACATTGAACACTAATGGCTACAGATCAGACTGGTTGCGGAATGACACCAAGGACATCATACATGAAGAAAGTCATTGAAAAGACAGGAAAGAAAGAAAAGGCTAAGATGGTTGTCAAAGGAGACTCTGAAACTTACTCTTCGACTTTGAGCAGCTAAAGCAAAAGGAAGAAATGAGGAAGTAAAAAAACTGAACAGAAGATTTGAAAGGGCAGCAGAGAAAACAAAGTAAAGTATTATAATGACACGTGCAAAGAGCTGGAGATAGAAAACCAAGAGGAAAGAACACCCTCGGCATTTCTCAAGCTGAAAGAACTAAAGAGAAAATTCAAGCCTCGAGTTGCAATACTGAAGGGTTCTATAGGGAAAATATTGAACAAAGCAGGAAGCATCAAAAGAAGATGGAAGGAATACATAAAGCCATTATACCAAAAAGAATTAGTCAATGCTCATCCATTTCAAGAGGTGACATATGATCAGGAGCCGATGGTACTGAAGGAAGAAGTCCAAGCTGCACTGAAGGCACTGGTGAAAAATAAGGCTCCAGGAATTGACAGAATATTAATTGAGATGTTTCAACAAATGGATGCAGCACTGGAAGTGCTTACTCGTCTATGCCAAGAAATTTGGAAGACAGCTACCTGGCCAACCTACTGGGAGAGATCCATATTTATGCTTATTCCCAAGAAAGGTGGTCCAACTGAATGTGGAAATTATTGAACAATGTCATTAATATCACATGCCAGCAAAATTTTGCTGAAGATCAGTCAAAAGCAGCTGTGGCAGTATATCAACAGGGAACGGCCAGAAATTCAGGCCAGATTCAGAAGAGGACGTGGAATAAGGAATATCATTGCTGATATCAGATGGACCCTGGCTGAAAGCAGAGAATACCAGAAGGATATTTACCTGTGTTTTATTGTGTATGTAAAAAAAAAAAAAAAAAAAATTTTTTTTTTTTAAACGCATTGGACTGCATGGATCATAACAAATTATGGACAGCTTTACAAAGAATGGGAATTCCAGAACACTCAATTGTGCTCATGAGGAACCTGTACATAGATCAAGAGGCAGTTGTTCGGATAGAACAAGGGGATTCTGAGTGGTGTAAAGTCAGGAAAGGTGTGCGTCAAGGTTGTATCCTTTCACCACACCTATTCAATCTGTATGCTGAGCAAATAATCTGAGAATCTGGACTATACGAAGGAGGACGGGGCATCAGGATTGGAGGAAGACTCATTAACAACCTGTGTTATACAGATGACACAACCTTGCTTGCTGAAAGTGGAGAGGACTTGAAGTACTTACTGATGAATATCAAAGACCACAGCCTTCAGTATGGACTATACCTCATCATAAAGAAAAGAAGAATCCTCACAACTCGACCAATAAGCCTCATCATGATAAACAGAGAAAAGATTGAAGTTGTCAAAGATTTCATTTTACTTGAATCCACGATCAACAGCCACAGAAGCAGCATTCAAGAAATCAAAAGACACCTTGTGTTGGGCAAATCTGCTGCAAAGGACCTCTTTAAAGTGTTGGAAAGCAAAGATGTCACCTGAAAGACTAAGGTGCTCCTGACCCAGGCCATGGTATTTTCAATTGCATCATATGCATGTCAAAGTTGGACAATGAATAAGGAAGAATTGATGTCTTTGAATTGTGATGTTGACAAAGAATATTGAATAGACCATGGACTGCCAAAAGAATGAACAAATCTGTCTTGGAAGAAGTACAACTGGAATGCTCCTTAGAAGTAAAGATGGCGAGACTATGTCTTATATACTTTGGATATGTTACCGGGGGGATCAGTCCCTAAGAAGGACATCATGCTTGGTAAAGTACAGGGTCAGCGGAAAAGAGGAAGACCCTCAGTCAGATGGATTGACACAGTGGCTGCAAAAATGGCTCAAGTATAACAATGATTGTAAGGATGTCACGGGACTGGGCCGTGTTGCATTCTATGGTACATGGGGTTGCTATGAGTCAGAACTGACTCAATGGCACCTAACAACAACAACTCATAATAACATATGACTTCTGTTAAAGTTTGCCATTTTTAAACAAAGCTCAGCCATGCTTGTTGAGTGTTCCCTCAGGTAGGCTTAGAAAAAGCTTCATTGAGTTGTTACAGTAAATTAGAGCCTATAGATAAACACTCTGTTTTAACCACCTTACAAAAGTTTCGTAGCAAGTGCCTAGGCATTATCTCCTTTTCACTCAGCTAAATAAACAGAGTTTATTTACACTTTCCTAACTAATAGCCTGAGACTCTGGTGGCCTAGTGGTTAAGAGTTCAGCTGCTAACCAAAAAGTCAGCACTTTGAATCCACCAAGTGCTCCTTGGGAGCCCCAGGGGGCAGTTTCACCCTGTCCTACAGGGCTGCTAGGAGTGGGAAACCACTTGATGACAGTGGGTTTGGTTTACTTTGGTTTTAACTAATGGTCAGTTCTGTATCCAAAGATTCCAATTAAGTTTTGTCAGCTGCAAATATATCATTCAGCTTCCATATAGGTACACTTTCATGTCAAAATTGTTTATACTTTTCATTTTAGAAACATTGCCTTAGCTAAATAGTATAAAGAATGAGAGATTTGTTTTAGACTAGTAACTGATGTAAAGAAAGTTTCACAGTTAATTGCTACCCTTGTAAATCTCATCTCCTTTCCTACCATTGCTTTGATGTGAAACTGTTATCTGTACTCACTCTACTTGCTAAATATCTCTTTGCTTTGCCTATAAGGCAGAGCATGCTGTTACAGCCAGCTAAATTCTTGCTCTCCCACAGTTCATTCCTTCAGTAAATTTTATTTGTTTTTAATATAAAATTGCAGTGTTGGTCCAATGACTTCACTAGGACAGGCTGGTGGGTTCTAATCTCTGACCTTTTGGTTAGCAGTTGAGCGCTTAACCACTGTGCCACCAGGGCTCCTAGTTGTAGATCCAGAGGTGGGTAAAAATGAATTTTTTTGAGACTTTGTGACAAAGGCCTGCACTCACTTGGATCTGGAGTTTAAATTCTTACTCACCAAATGGTTGAATCAGAATTAAATGATTTTATTATGCCAGTTAACTTAGATGTCCCCTGAAAGCATGGTCCCCAGACCCCTGCCCCTGCTACACTGGCCTTCAAAGCAATCAGTTTATTCAGGAAGCTTCTTTGCTTTATGTTTAGTCCACTTGTGCTGACCTCGCCTGTATTGTCTGTTGTCTTTCCCTTCACAGAAAGTAGTTCTTATCTACTATCTAATTAGCGAATACCCCCCTCCCTCCCTCCTTCCATCCCTCCCTCATCTCATAACCATCAAAGAATATTTTCTTCTCTGTTTCAACTCTTTCTCGAGTTCTTATAATAGTGGTCTTATACAATATTTGTCCTTTCGCAACTGACTAATTCCACTCAGCATAATACCTTCCAGATTCCTCCATGTTATGAAATGTTTCACAGATTCATCACTGTTTTTTGTTGATGAGTAGTATTCCATTGTGTGAATATACCCTAATTTATTTATCCGTTCGTCCATTGAAGGGCACCTTGGTTGCTTCCATCTTTTTGCTATTGTAAACAGAGCTGCAATAAACATGAGTGTGCATATATCTGTTCATGTAAAGGCTCTTATTTCTCTAGGATATATTCCAAGGAGTGGGATTGCTGGATCGAATGGTAGTTATATTTCTAGCTTTTTAAGAAAGCTCCAAATCGATTTCCAAAGTGGTTGTACCATTTTACACTCCCACCAGCAGTGTATAAGTGTTCCAGTCCCTCCACAATCTCTCCAACGTTTATTATTTTGTGTTTTTTTGATTAATGCCGGCCTTGTTGGAGTAAGATGAAATCTCATGGTAGTTTAGGTTTGCATTTCTCTAATGGCCAATAATCATGAGCATTTCCTCATGTATCTGTTAGCTACCTGAATGTCTTCTTTAGCCCATTTTTTAATTGAGTTATTTGTCTTTTTGTAGTTGAGTTTTTGCGGTATGATGTAGATTTTAGAGATCAGGTGCTGATCGGAAATGTCATAGCTAAAAACTCTTTCTCGGTCTTCAGGTAATCCTTTTACTCTTTTGGTGAAGTTTTGGGTGGGCATAGGTGTTTGATTTTTAGGAGTTCCCAGTTATCTAGTTTTTTCTTCTGCATTGATAGTAATGTTTTATATATTGTTTATGCCATGTATGAGGGCTTCTAATGTTGTCCCTATTTTTTCTTCCATGATCTTTATTGTTTCAGATTTTATGCTTAGGTCTTTGATCTGTTTTGAGTTAGTTTTTGTGCATGGTGTGAGGTATGGGTCTTGTTTCATTTTTTTGCAGATGGATATCCAGTTACGCCAGTACCATTTGTTAGAAAGACTGTCTTTTCCACATTTCAGTGATTTGGGATCTGTGTCAAATATCAACTGCTCATATGTGGATGGATTTATGTCTGGTCTCAATTCCGTTCCATTGCTCTGTGTGTCTGTTGTTGTACCAGTACCAGGCTGTTTTGACTACTGTGACAATATAATAGGTTCCAAAATCCGGTAGAGTGAGGCCTCCCACTTTTTTCTTCTCTTTCAGTAATGCTTTTATTATCCAGGGCTTCTTTCCCTTCCATTTGAAGTTGGTGATTTGTTTCTCCAACTCATTAAAAAATGTCGTTGTAAAATCACTTGGATTCCTCTACATCAACAAAAAGAACATCAAAGAGGAAATCACCAAATCAATACCATTCATAATAGCCCCCAAGAAGATAAAATACTTAGGAATAAATCTTACCAAAGATGTAAAAGACCTATACAAAGAAAACTACAAAGTACTAGTGCAAGAAACTAAAAGGGACCTACATAAGTGGAAAAACATACCTTGCTCATGGATAGGAAGACTTAACATAGTAAAAATGTCTGTTCTACCAAAAGCCATCTATATATACAATGCACTTCTGATCCAAATTCCAATGACATTTTTTAATGTGATGGAGAAACAAATCACCAACTTCATATGGAAGGGAAAGAAGCCTGGGATGAGTTACTGAAAAAGAAGAAGAAAGTGGGAAGCCTCATTCTACCTGATTTCAGAACCTATTATACAGCTACAGTAGTCAAAACAGCCTGGTACTGGTACAACAACAGGCACATAGACCAATGGAACAGAATTGAGAACCCAGATATAAATCCATCCACATATGATCTTTGACATCTGATATTTGACAAAGGCCCAGTGTCAGTTAATTAGGGAAAAGATAGTCTTTTTAACAAATGGTGCTGGCATAACTGGATATCCATACCTCACACCATGCACAAAAACTAACTCCAAGTGGATCAAAGACCTAAACATAAAGACTAAAATGATAAAGATCATGGAAGAAAAAATACGGACAACGTTAGGAGCCCTAATACAAGGCATAAACAGAATACAAAACATTACCAAAAATGACGAAGAGAAACCAGATAACTGGAAGCTCCTAAAAAATCAAACACCTATGCTCATCTAAAGATTTCTCCAAAAGAGTAAAAAGACCACCTACAGACTGGGAAAAAATTTTCAGCTCTGACATCTCCGACCAGCGCCTGATCTCTAAAATCTATATGATTCTGTTAAAACTCAATCACAAAAAGACAAACAACCCAATCAAGAAGTGGGCAAAGGATATGAACACGCACTTCACTAAAGAAGATATTCAGGCAGCTAAGAGATACATGAGAAAATGCTCTCGATCATTAGCCATTAGAGAAATGCAAATTAAAACTAGGATGAGATTCCATCTCACTCCAACAAGGCTGGCATTAATCCAAAAAACACAAAATAATAAATGTTGGAGAGGTTGCAGAGAGGTTGGAACAGTTATACACTGCTGGTGGGAATGTACAATGGTACAACCACTTTGGGAATCTATCTGGCTTTTTCTTAAAAAGTTAGAAATAGAACTACCATACAACCCAGAAATCCCACTCCTCGAAATATACCCTAGAGAAATAAGAGCTTTTACACAAACAGATATATGCACACCCATGTTTATTGAAGCACCGTTTACAATAGCAAAAAGCTGGAAGCAACCAAGGTGTCCATCAATGGATGAATGGGTAAATAAATTATGGTATATTCACACAATGGAATACTATGCATCGATAAAGAACAGTGAGGAATCTGTGAAACATTTCATAACATGGAGAAACCTGGAATGCATTATGCTGAGTGAAATTAGTCAGATGCAAAAGGACAAATATTGTATAAGACCACTATTAAAAGATCTTGAGAAATAGTATAAACTGAGAAGAACACATACTTTTGTGGTTACGAGAGGGGGGAGGGAGGGAGGGTGGCAGAGAGTTATTCACTGATTAGGTAGTAGATAAGAACTACTTTAGGTGAAGGGAAGGACAATACTCAATACAGGGAAGGTCAGCTCAACTGGACTGGACCAAAAGCAAAGAAGTTTCCGGGATAAACTGAATGCTTCCAAGGTCAGTGGAGCAAGGGCTGGGGTTTGGGGACTACGGCTTAAGGGGACTTCTAAGTCAATTGGCAAAATAAATTCTATTATGAAAACATTCTGGGTCCCACTTTGAAGTGTAGTGTCTGGGGTCTTAAATGCCAACAAGAGGCCACCTAAGATGCATCAATTGGTCTCAACCTACCTGGATCAAAGGAGAACGAAGAACACCAAGGTCACACGATAACTATGAGCACAAGAGATAGAAAGGGCCACATGAACCAGAGGCTTACATCATCCTGAGACCAGAAGAACTAGATGGTGCCTGGCCACAACTGATGACTGCCCTGGCAGGGAACACAACAGAGAACCCCTGAGGGAGCAGGAGAACAGTGGGGTGCAGACCCCAAATTCTCATAAAAAGACCAGACTTAATGATCTGACTGAGACTAGAAGAATCCCAGCGGTCATGGTCCCTAAACCTTCTGTTGGCCCAGGACAAGAACCATTCCCAAAGACAACTCATCAGACACGGAAGGGACTGGTCAATGGGTTGGAGAGAGATGCTGATGAAGAGTGAGCTACTTAAATCAGGGGGACACTGGAGACTGTGTTGGCATCTCCTGTCTGGAGGAGAGATGCGAGGGTAGAGAGGGTTAGAAACTGGCAAAACAGTCAGGAAAGGAGAGACTGGAGGGAGGGAGCGGGCTGACTCACTGGGGGAGAGTAAAGGGGAGTATGTAGTAAGGTGTACATAGGCTTATGTGTGACAGGCTGACTTGATTTGTAAACTTTCACTTAAAGCACAATAAAAATTATTTTAAAAAAATGCCATAATTTGGATCAGAATTGCATTAAATCTATAGATCACTTTTGGTAGAATAGACATTTTTACAATGTTAAGTCTTCCTGTCCATAAGCAATGTATGCTTTTCCACTTACGTAGGTCTCTTTTGGTTTCTTTCAGAAGTGTTTTCTAGTTTTGTTTGTATAAGTCTTTTACATCTCTGGTAAGATTTATTCCTGAGTATTTTATCTTCTTGGGGGCTACTGTGAATGGTATTGATTTGGTGATTTCCTCTTCGATGTTCTCTTTGTTGGTGTAGAGGAATCCAACTTATTTTTGTATGTTTATCTTGTGTCCTGATACTCTGCTGAACTCTTCTATTAGTTTCAGTAGTTTTCTGAAGGATTCCAAAGGGTTTTCTGTGTATAAGATAGTGTCATCTACAAATAGAGATACTTTTACTTCTTCCTTACCAATCTGGATGCCCTTTATTTCTTTATCTAGCCTAATTGCTCTGGCTAGGAGCTCCAGCACTATGTTGAATAAGAGTGGTGATAAAGGGCATCTTTGTCTGGTTTCTGATCTCAAGGGAAATGCTTTCAGACTCTCTCCATTTAGGATGATGTTGGCTATTGGCTTTGTATAAATGCCCTTTATTATGTCGAGGAATTTTCCTTCTATTCCTATTTTGCTGAGAGTTTTTATCATGAATGGGTGTTGAACTTTGTCAAATGCGTTTTCTGCTTCAATTGATAGAATCATGTGATTCTTGTCCTTTGTTTTATTTATGTGGTGGATTACATTAACAGTTTTTCTAATGTTGAACCACCCCTGCATACCTGGTATGAATCCCAGTTGGTCATGGTGAATTTTTTTTTGATATGTTGTTGAATTCTATTGCCTAGAAGTTTGTTGAGGATTTTTACAGCTAAGTTCATAAGGGATATAAGTCTGTAATTTTTTTTGTGTGCTGTCTTTACCTGGTTTTGGTATCAGAGATATGGTAGCTTCATAGAATGAGTTTGGGAGTATATCATCCTTTTCTATGCTCTGAAATACCTTTAGCAGTAGTGGTGTTAACTCTTCTCTGAAAGTTTGGTAGAACTCTGCAGTGAAGTCGTCAGGGGCAGTGTTTTTTTTTGTTGTTGTTGAAAGTTTTTGATTACCTTTTTGACCTCTTCTTTTGTTATAGGTCTATTTAGTTGTTCTATTGTGTTAGTTTGGGTAGGTAGTGTGTTTCTAGCAATTCATCCATTTCTTCTGGGTTTTCAAATTTGTTACAGTACAATTTTTTATAAAAGTCTGGTATGGTTCTTTTAATTTCAGTTGGGTCTATTGTAATATTGCCCATCTCATTTCTTTTTCTGGTTATTTGCTTTCTCTCCTGTTTTTCTTTGGCCAGTTTGGCCAATGGTTTATCAATTTTCTTAATTTTTTCAAAGACCCAGCTTTTCGTCTTGTTAATTCTCTCAATTTTTTTTCTGTTTTTTGTTTCTTTTAATTCTGCTTTAATTTTTGCTCTTTGCTTTCTTCTGGTGTTTGAGGGTTTTTTGTTGTTGTTGTTGTTGTTGTTGTTCTCCTACTATTTGTTTAATTTGTAGAGACAATTCTTTGATTTTGGCCCTTTCTTCTTTTTGGATGTGTGCATTTATTGATATAAATTGACCTCTGAGCACTGCTTTTGCTGTGTCCCAAAGGTTCTGATAGGAAGTGTTTTCATTCTCATTGGATTCTATGAATGTCTTCATTCCATCCTTAATGGCTTCTATAATCCAGTCTTTTTTGAGCAGGATATTGTTCAGTTTCCAAGTGTTTGATTTCTTTTCCCTGCTTTTTCTGTTATTGATTATGGTCAGAGAAGATGCTTTATAATATTTCATTGTTTTGGATTCTGCTAAAGCTTGCTCTATGACCTAATATGTGTCCTATTCTGAAGAATGTTCCATGGACACTAGAAAAGAAAGTATACTTGGCTGCTGTTGGGTTGAGTGTGCTGTATATTTCTATGAGGTCAAGTTGTTTTTCCGTGGCATTTCGATCTTCCATGTCTTTACTGAGTTTTTCTGGATGTCCTGTCCTTCACTGAAGGTGGTGTGTTGAAGTCCCCTACTATTATTGTGGAGCTGTCTATCTGACTTTTCAATGTTTATAAAGTTTGTTTAATGTATATTGCAGCCCTGTCATTGGGTGCATAAATATTTAATATGGTTATATCCTCCTGGTTTATTGTCCCTTTAATCATCATATAGTGTCCTTACTTATCCTTTACAATGGATTTAACTTTAAAGTCTATTTTGTCAGAAATGAATATTGCCACTCCTGCTCTTTTTTGATTGTTGTTCGCTTGATATATTCTTTTCCATTCTTTGAGTTTTAGTTAGTTTGTATCTCTAAGTCTAAGGTGTGTCTCTTGTAGGCAGCATATAGACAGATGATGTTTTTTAATTCATCTGCCACTATCTGTCTCTTTATTGGTGCATTTAGTCCATTTACATTCAGTGTAGTTATGGATAGGTATGAATTTAGTGGTACCATTTTGACGTCTGTTTTTGAGTGTTGTTGACAGTTTCTTTTTCCCACTTAATTTTTTTGTGCTGAGTAGATTATCTTTGTGTATTATCTTTTCCTCTTATTTGTTGTTGTTGATTTTGTTTCTGCTAAGTCTCTTTTTTTTTTTTTTTTGTATTTTGTTTTGATGCATAGGATAGTTTGTCTCCTTTGTGGTTACCTTCATATTTACCCCTATTTTCCTAAATTTAAACCTATTTTTTATTTTTTTGTATCACCTTGTCTTCCCCTCCGTATGAAAGTTCTTTGACTACATTTCCTAGTCCCTCTTTATTGTTTTAATGTTACCTTCTTTTACATAATAACATTGCTATTTCCCTGTTTTGAATGTTTTTTATCTTGATTTACTTTTGTGATTTCCCTGTCTGGGTTGACATTTGATTGCTCTATCCTGTGTTCTAGTCTTGGGTTGATACCTGGTATTATTGATTTTCTAAGCAAAAAACTCCCTTTAATATTTCTTGTAGTTTTGGCTTGGTTTTTACAAATTCCCTAAACATTTGTTTATCTGGAAATGTCCTAATTTCACCATCATATTTGAGGGACAGTTTTGCTGGTTATGTGATTCTTGGCTGGCAATTTTTTTCCTTCAATGCTTTATATAAGCCATCCCGTTGTTTTCTTGCCTGCATGGTTTCTGCCGAGTTGTCTGAGTTTATTCTTACCGACTGTCCTCTGTAGGTTAGTTTTCAAATATCCCTAGCTGCTCTTAAAATTCTCTCTTTATCTTTGGTTTTGGCATGCTTGATTATAATATGTCTAGGTGACTTTCTTTTTTAAAATCTACCTTACGTGGAGTTTGGTGAGCATCTTGGATAGATATCCTCTCATTTCTCATGATGTCAGGGAAGTTTTCTACCAACAACTCTTCAACAATTCTCTCTGTATTTTATGTTATTCCTTCCTGTTCTGGTACTCCAATCACTTGTAGGTTATTTCTCCTGATAGAGTCCTACGGGATTCTTAAAGTTTCTTCATTTTTAAAATTCTTTTATCTGATTTTTCTTCAAGTTTTTTGATACCAAGTGCTTATCTTCCAGTTCACCAATTCTGCCTTCCACTTGCTCAATTCTGCTCCTCTGACTTTCTACTGAGTTTTCTGATTCTTTTATTTTATTGTTAATCTTCTGAATTTCTGATTGCTGTCTCTCTATGGATTTTTCTAGCTTATTAAATGTTTCATTATGTTCCCGAAAACCCTTTTTCATTTCTTCAACTGCTTTATCTGTGTGTTCCTTGGCTTGTTCTGCACATTGCCTGATCTTCCTAATTTCATTCCTCTTGTCTTGAAGAGCTCTGTCTGTTCATTTTTTGAATTCTGCATCTGGTAATTCCAGGAAGGCACCTTCATCCAGGAGATTTGTTGGTCCTTTGTTTTGAGAGCTTGTTGAGGCAATCAGTCTATTTCTTTATGTGACTGGATATTGACTGTTGTCTCTGAGCCATCTATAAGTTATTGTATTACTTTATTTTATGTTTGCTTACTGTATAGTAGCTTCTTGCTTTTTTTTGTTTTGGTATGCCCAAATGGGTTTCTTGAGTGAGCTGCCTTGGTTATTTTCACCGTTGGAGCTCTGACGTCCTGTCCTCAGATGGCTAGATCTGTTATCAGGTATATCAGCCTAGGAGTCCATTCACTTTTCTTGTATGAAATCAGCTCAGGTGTCCAGGTAGCTGATCATCAAGTGTGTGGTACAGGCTCGACACTACAGTCTTAGCGGGGCAGGGGTGATTGGTGTAGGTACCAGTATCTGTTTGTAGCAGGTGGTCATGCTCTGAACCAGTCAGGGGCCTGAGAATCATCCCTCAAGTGTCTCTGAGGAAAGCGTGTCCCTCTTCCCTAGAGTGTACAGGTGGGTGGGCTCTGCAGATGGATGATGGGCACCCAATGTTTCTGGTTGTAAGGACTGGAAGATACCAGTTATCTTTGGACCACTGTCGTGGGTGACTGGGTGACCTGAGTGGAGTAACAAATCCTTAGGCACCTGATGTGGGTAGGTGAGGACCGTGTTTAGTAGGCAAAATGGTGTCAAACATCAAACTCCCACCATTCCACTACACAGTTGAAACAGTTGTAGTCTCCCAACAAGGGCCTATTCTCCTGAAATAAGCCCGCCCAGATCCATGCAGGGGGGGAAACACTCAAAGTCCACAGACCGTTTATGCCTGAACAGGATGTGCTTCTGTCCGGAGTTGCCCCGGTTAGTAGAGCTGGCAAATTTTCTTTTTCCCCATTGCAAATTTATTCCTGCTCTAAGGCTGGGAGTATGGCTCTAGGTGCTCAACAAGGCCTATCTCTAGCCCAGGGAAATGAACAGCCACTGATGCTAGCTTGGGAGTGGGGGGCACAGTAAAATGTATGCAAGTACTTAGCCTTTGATGAGAGCGCTGTTCTCTTTGGTTCCGGTGGCATGAGTAGGCTGTGCGGCTGGCTGCTTCTTTCTGTGGAAACTGTGGCCAGACGCTAGTATTAGCCTGCTGCATCTGTTCCCGGGAATGGTGCCTAAGGGCTCCCAGCGATTCAGGTCTGGTAACTCCTCTCTGCTTCTGAACAGTCTCTTCCCCCATGGCCCCCCCCCCCCCGCTGCTCAGTTCATTTTCTAACTTTGCCTTTGATCTTCAGAGCTCCTAGATTGTCATAAATATACTCATTTCACTTTTTGGGTGGGGGTGGTCGTTTTTGTAAGAGAGCTCCCCGGAAGCATCTGTCTAGTCCTCCATCTTGGTTCAGCCTCCTATTTACACTTTTCAATGTGTTGTTTTCCTCTTTTTTTTCATATTCTTTGCCAATTTACAAAGAATATTGAACATACCATGAACTGCCAGAAAAACTAAGAAATCAGTATACATACAATCAGAGTGCTCCTTAGATGAGAGAATGGTGAGACTTTGTCTCACATACTTTGAACACCTCATCAAAAAAGATTAATCCCTAGAAAAGGACATCCTGTTTGATAAAGTAGAGGGTCAGCGAAAATTCATGTAACTCTCAATGAGACAGGTTGAGACAATAACCACAACAGTGGACTCAAATGTACCAATGATTGTGGAATTAACGAAAGACCAGGACTGGGCAATGTTTTGTTCTATTACACACAAGGTCAGCATGAGTCATAGCTAACAACAACTGTATATCCAAAGCTCCATTCCTTTTGATTAAACTTTAATTTTTAGCAAAAGCAACTATATTAATTCTTCCACAGAGTTTGAAAAGTTAGTATTATTATTATCTTCATTTTATGTATATTGAAACTGAGGCTCAGAGAGGTTAAGTGAACTATTTTGTATCACACAGGTAATTAGTGGCAGAACAGAGACTCAAACCAACATTTGAATGATAACCCTCTCTATATTATTTTCCAAAACATATTGCTAAGAGGAATTCCTTACAAATATTTTTTTTTAAAAACATAAGTATGTGTTCATTAATGACTGTATCATTTAAGACATTTTTATCATGGACACCATTTTCATTGGTTATATCCACACATTCCAGTGTCATACTATTTGTTTAGAAAATGTTTTCAGTTATTTTCTGTTTCAAATTCTTATTTATCAGAGCAATTTTCTACTACATGGTCTAATACCTTCCAGGCCTTGGAAGCTTGTTAATTGTTATAATTGTTCTTAGGTATGACTCATCCATTTTTCTCTAGGGTTAGCAAATATAAAGAAAATTATGCTTTGTCTACAAATTTTGTCTATAAGTTTTGAACAGTGTTAGAACATAATTTTAGCAAAGCTATTCTAGACTATGGAGGTTCTCTTTCAGAGAGATGCCAGAAGTTCCCTATATAATCTTGTTTAAAAAAATCTGATAAAATATGTGTTGACTTTCATTCATGACTTTGCGTGAAAACATTTATTTAAGACTCTTTTAAGCAAAAGACATTCTGTTTTTATCTCTAGGTGCTTTTCTCTAGTGCTATAAATATTTTGTTTTCATTTACTTTATTTTAAAATGAGAATGCATATTTTATCAAGGTGTAATAATTTTTAGAATGTACCTAATATTGAAGGACACATTAAAGGTGCCAATGGACATTTAGTCTGAATTATTGTTAATTCAAAAAAAGCATGTAGATTTTCTTGATTATAAGGTCATTTAAAGAGAAAACTTGTGAAGAAATAAAACCATTGTATGATTTTAAAAACATAGCACATAAAAGATTGCTTAACATATTCAAGTTGATGCCCCTATACAGATACTGCCTAAGTTTCGTTGTTGTCGTTAGGTTCTGTCTTAGTTATCTAGTGCTGCAATAACAGAAATACCACAAGTGGATGGCTTTATCAAACAGAATTTTATTCTTTCACAGCCTATTAGGTTAGAAGTCTGAATTCAGGGCACCAGCTCCGGGGAAGGCTTTCTTTCTCTGTGGGCTCTATAGGAAAGTCCTTGTCGTCAATCTTCTCTTGGTCTAAGAGCTTCTCCACACAGGAACCCTAGATCCAAAGGACCCGCTTTGCTCCAGGTGCTGCTTTCTTGGTAGTATGAGGTCTCCATGTCTCTCTGCTCACTTCTGTCTTTTATAGCTCAAAAGAGATTGGCTCAAGACACAATCTAATCTTGTAGATTGAGTCCTGCCTCATTAACATAACTGGCACCAATCCCATCTCATCAACATCATACAGACAGGGTTTACAACACATAGGAAAATCACATCAGATGATAAAATGGTAGACAATCACACAATACTGGAAATACTGGCCTAGCCAAATTGATACACATATTTTTGGTGGGACACAATTCAATCCTTGACAGGTGCCGTTGAGTTTGTTCTGACTCACAGAGATACTATGTACAAAGAATGAAACGCTGCCCAGTCCCGTGCTATCCTGTTTGATCTCCACAATCATTATGTTTGAGCCCATTGCTGCAGCTACCATGTCAATCTATCTCATTGAAGATATTCCTCTCTTTCTTTGACTCTCTAATTTACCAAGCATGATGTTCTTCCCCAGAGACTGGTCCTTTCTGATAACATGTCCAAAGCAAGTTAGACAAAATCTCACCATCCTTGCTTCTAAGGAATATTCTGGCTGAACTTCTTCCAAGACAGATTTGTTTGTTCTTTTGGCAGCCCACTGCATATTCAATATTCTTCACCAACGCCATAATTCAATGGCATCAATTTTTCTCCTGTTTAGATTTATTAACTCAAAATCCTTTAGTTATAGGTTTTTTGAGGGATTTAACTATCTTTTTTTTTTAAGTATCATGTATTCTGTACATAATACATAATTGCAACCCTCAAATGTGACATAATTGAGGACACAAGATTTGCATAGCTAAAATGTGAAGATTAAATAAAAATATAATCAACTGCTTACACTGTGGGTTCCTGAGGAATTGTGAAAATTTGAATAGATGGAGACCAAATGGGATAATTTCCAGCCCAAGGGGTAGAGTTGGGATGAGATGTGTCAGGTAGCACCTAATGATCTTCTGAGAAGTCACTGTTCTCCTAGTCCCAAGAAGGGCCTGTTCTCTCAATCAGAGTAGGTTAAAATCTTTAGTTGCTGCATACTATTATGTTGCCTTATTTATTTAAAATAAATTTTGCTTAAATTAATCAAAGAGTGTTTCTCTAAGTGTGATGCAGAAGGAGCAAAAACTTCATTTGCGTAGTCAATCTTACTCAGTGTTTGTTATTACTCAGTATAGAGGATGGTATATCTTCAGGTTAGATGGAGAAGGGCTTACTAACATAAGTACGAGAGGGCCAGGCTAAGTAGAACCTGGGCATAAAACTAAGAATGGGCCCAGGAGAAAAGTTTTTTTTGAAAAATAGATGAATGTTTGAAAAAGAATGTGGTGTATACTTACAATGGGATATTACTCTGCCACAAAGAGAAATTAAGTCCTGATAACATGCTACAACACAGATGAACCTTGAAAAAATGATGCTGAGTGAAGTAAGTCAATCACAAAAGGACAAATACTGCATCATCTCACTTTTATGAACTATATAGAATAGGTAGATACTTACAGATTATAGTTTAATAGTGATTATCAGGGGCAGTAGAAAGGGGGTAAGGGGAATTATTGTTCAGGAGGCCTTGAGTTTTGTTTACAGAAGGGAAAATTTGGCAAAGGACATTGGCGATGGTTATACAATATGAATGACATAATTGAGCTCACTAATTGTATATATGAATCAGCAAATATGGTGTCACCTATATATTTACAAAATTTTTTAAAAAGCAGAGATAGAAGTTGATTTATAAAAAGAAAAAGGGATTACTTTGTTCTTTGATTTTTTTAAGTTAATTTTTTAAACTGTGATGAGTATATATATAGGAAAAAATTACAATTTCAACACTTTTTACATGTACTATTGAGTGACATTAATTATTTTATGTGATATTTTCCACATATAAAATAATTCTTCTCTTTTCCAAAGCATGTATTTGTCTATGAAATGCCTAAAAGTATTCATGCCTGGTTTAAAACCCTTTGTATTTTGGTCTTTGGAGCTGACTGCAGACAGTCTGCCCACTGTCTCTGCTCCATGCAAAGGCAAGCCTCCCTGATGGCATGGCAGCCCAACATATACTGATCCTACCACCAGGCTTTGATGAAGGGAAGAGGGTTTTGCTACTTTTAGCAAAATGACCTTTACATACTCTATCACTGAGCCTAACCAATCATCTCTTCAAGATATATCTTTTGAATCATATCTTCAAGATAGAAAAAAGGTATCAGCAATATATTGAAAATACCGGAAAAGTAAAAGGTATGGGCAGGAATGGCCAGGATGAACAAGTTAATGTAAAAACAAAAAAAACTGAGAGAGTTCAGTGATCAGATGACAATAATAGTTAGGAACCACAGAGAATTTTAAAAGATTATTGTAAGTATTCTTTATAAATTCTAGATATAAGTCAATTGTCCAATACATGTTTTGGAAATACTTAAGGAGTTAGTCAATACATGAGGTGTAGGTATATAAGCTTGGCTTAATGTTTGTTCTCCTTTTTGTTAAGGTTTCTGCTGTTACCACACTGTATTAGCTACTGTAACTTTATAACGGCTCTTAAAGCCAAATAGTGTGAATTCTCCAACTTCTTTTTTCCTAGAGAGCTTTGGATATTCTAGATCCTTTTCATTTCCATATAAACTTTAGAGACAGCTTGTCATTTTTTTACAAAATGTCTTGTAGTATTTTGATTTGGATTGTGTTGAGCCCATAGGTCAATTTGGGTGGAATTAGCATTTTAAAAATATGGAATCTTTCAATCCAAGGCATTTAGGTTATTTTATTCAGTTCAGAAATGTTTTTGATGTTTTAATGTAGAGGTCTTTCATTAGTTTTGTTAAATTTATTCAAAGGCACTTTATGATTTGGATGCTGTTTTAAATAGTATTTTTCCTCGTTTCTTCTTTGCTGCTGGTATATATTAAACTTGTAACTTGAAACCTTGCTAGATATATTTATTATTTCTAGTACTTGCTTTGTATATTTTTTCAGGATTTTCTATATAAATAATTGTGTCATCTGCAACCATAGACAGTTTTACTTCTTCCCTTTCTATCTTAATTTTTTAAATTTCTTTTTCTTTCTGTATTTCATTGGAGAAGAGTACAATGATAATAGAATTCATGTATGTGGACACCCTTTCCTTTTTCCTGCTCTTAGGAGGAGTGTATTCAACGTCTCAATATTAATATTACTGTTGTTGTTGTTGTCAACTGCCATTGAGTCAGCCCCTAATCATGGTGACCCCATGTGTTGCAGAGTAGAACTGCTCCATAAGGTTTTCTTCTCCACTTGCCTGTCAATTTGTCATACCGTGGTGGTTTGCATGATGGTGCGATGCTGGAAGCTATGCCACTAGTATTTCAAATGACAGTAGGGTCACACAAGGTGGACAAGTTTCAGCAGAGCTTCCAGAATAAAACAGACTAGGAAGAAGTACCTGGCAGTCTACTTCTGAAAAAATTGGCCAATGAAAACCTTATAAATAGCTGGAAAATGAGCCCCTCAGGCTGGAGGGCACTCAAAATACAACTTGCTTTTAAGCATAGAGTAGTTAAAGTGAAAGGAAGAAATGATGAAGTAAAAGAGCTGAACAGAAGATTTCAAAGGACAGTTCGAGAAAAGAAAGTAAAGTGTTATAACGAATTGTGCAAAGATCTGGAGTTAGAGAATCAAAAGGAAAGAATATACTTGGCATTTCTCAAACTGAGAAAACCGAAGAAAAAATTCAAGTTGCAATATTGAAGGATTTTATGGGCAAAAAATTGAATGACACAGGGAGCATCAAAAAAAGATGGAAAGAATACACAGAGTCATTGTACCAAAAAGAATTAGTCCATATCTAGCCATTTCAGGATATGGTATATGAACAAGAACCAATGGTACTGAAGGAAGAAGTCCAAGCTGCACTGAAGGCATTAGCAAAAAACAAGGCCCCAGGAACTGATGGAATACCAATTGAGATGTCTCAACAAAAGGATACAAAGCTGAGGGGGCCAAGATGGCAGACTAAGTGGACGCTACCACGGATCCCTCTTGCAACAAAGACTCGGAAAAACAAGTGAATCGATCACATACATAACAATCTACGAACTCTGAACAACAAGCACAGACTTAGAGACGGAAAACAAACAAATACAGGCAGACAGCAACCGTTTTCAGAACTAGGAGCCAGCGTACCAGGCAGGTGACCTTTGGAGCCTGATCTGGGGCACAGCCCAGGGGGGCAGACGCCACAGAAGGGGGACCCAGCCCTTCCCCCCCCAAACCCATCCCGGGAGGAAGTCTAGCTGGTTGGCGTGGGTGGCGTAGCGGCGCAGCCGGAGGGAGAAGCACCCGGGAGGCAGTGACTGATCTGAGAGTGGGGAGAACGGTGTCCCAGCCGGGGAGCCGTCCCACCAGGAGTTCGGCGGAAAGCGGGCGGGGCGCAAGCGGGGGGGGGTCAGCTATATTTCCCTAAAGCGACCCCGGGGTGGGGCCCACACATTCGTGCAGGGGGACGCACACCCAGTCCGCGTCTGTGGCGCGGCGCACTGGAGGGAGAAGTCCCCGGGAGGAAGTGACAGGTCTCGGAGCGGGGAAAGCAGCGTCCCAGCCGAGGTGCCGTCCCGCTGGGATTTGGGCGCGGGCACGGGCGGGGCGTGAGTGCGGGGTCCAATTTTATTGCCCTGAATTGACCCAGGGGGTGGGCCCACCTGGTCGTGCTGGTGACGCCCACCCAGTTCGCGGGAGAGGTGTGGCGCACCAGAAGAAGAAGTCCCCGGGAGGAAGTGACTGGTCTCGGAGCGCGGAAAGCAGCGCCCCAGCCGGGAAGCAGTCCCACTGGGATTTGGGCGTGCGCGCGGGTGGGGCGTGAGCGCGGGGTCCAATTATATTCCCCTGAACTGAACCAGGGGGCGGGCCCACCTGGTCATGCGGATGACGCCCACCCAATTCGCGTGTGAGGTGCGGCGTGACTGGTCCCGGAGTGGGGAAAGCAGCGTCCCAGCTGCGAAGCCGTCCTGCTGAGATTTGGGCGCGCGCGTGGGTGGGGCGTGAGCTCGGGGTCCAATTATATTCCCCTGAATAGACCCTGGGGGCGGGCCCACCCGTTCGTGTGGGAAACGCCCACCCAGTTCACACGAGCAGAGCCCTGCACCAGAGGGAGAATTCCCCGGAAGTGACTGGTCTCCGAGCGGGGAAAGCAGCATCCCAGCTGGGGACCAGTCCCGCCCGGATTTTGGCAGACGGGGGCAGAGCGAGAACGCGGTGTTCAGCTCTATATTCTGTGGTGCTACACTCCTAGCTCTCTGATCCCTCCCCCACCCTCCCCAGGTGGCTCCATTAACATCCGAATACCCGGAGCCAGAGGGAGAATTCAGATAGGGGTCTGACTGCATTTTTTTTTTAGCTGATTAGCTAGAAAATCTAGTTTCCCAGTGATGGCTCAGAGACAGCAGTCCATATCAAACCACATAAAGAAACAGACCATGACAGCTTCTCCAACCCCTCAAACAAAAGAATCAAAATCTTTCCCAAATGAAGATACAATCCTGGAATTATCAGATACAGAATATAAAAAACTAATTTACAGAATGCTTAAAGATATCACAAATGAAATTCGGATACATGCAGAAAAAGCCAAGGAACACACTGATAAAACTGTTGAAGAACTCAAAAAGATTATTCAAGAACATAGTGGAAAAATTAATAAGTTGCAAGAATCCATAGAGAGACAGCATGTAGAAATCCAAAAGATTAACAATAAAATTACAGAATTAGACAACGTAATAGGAAGTCAGAGGAGCAGACTCGAGCAATTAGAATGTAGACTGGGACTTCTGGAGGACCAGGGAATCAACACCAACATACCTGAAAAAAAATCAGATAAAAGAATTAAAAGAAATGAAGAAACCCTAAGAATTATGTGGGACTCTATCAAGAAGGATAACCTGCGGGTGATTGGAGTCCCAGAACAGGGAGGGGGGACAGAAAACACAGAGAAAATAGTTGAAGAACTCCTGACACAAAACTTCCCTGACATCATGAAAGATGAAAGGATATCTATCCCAGATGCTCATCCAACCCCATTTAAGATTGATCCAAAAAGAAAAACGCCAAGACATATTATCATCAAACTTGCCAAAACCAAAGAGAAACAGAAAATTTTAAAAGCAGCCAGGGAGAAAAGAAAGGTTTCCTTCAAGGGAGAATCAATAAGAATAAGTTCAGACTACTCAGCAGACACCATGCAGGCAAGAAGGGAATGGGATGACGTATACAGAGCACTGAAGGAGAAAAACTGCCAACCAAGGATCATATATCCAGCAAAACTCTCTCTGAAATATGAAGGCGAAATTAAGATATTTACAGATAAACACAAGTTTAGAGAATTTGCAAAAACTAAACCAAGACTGCAAGAAATCCTAAAGGAGATTGTTTGGCCTGATGACCAATAATATCAGGTACCAGCACAATACAAGGTCACAAAACAGGACGTCCTGATATCAACGCAACTCAAATAGGGAAAGCACAAAAACAAACAAATTAAGACTAATTCTAAAAAAAAAAAAAATAAACAAAATAATACACATAACAGGGAATCATGGAAATCAATAGATAAACGATCACAATAATCAAAAAGAGGGACTAAATATAGGAGGCATTGAACTGCCAGATGGAGAGTGATACAAGGCGATGTAGAAGGATACAAGTTAGGTTTTTACTTAGAAAAATAGGGGTAAATAATAAGGTAACCACAAAAAGGAATATCAATTCCATAACTCAAGAAAAAAGCCAAGAAAAACGTAACGACTCAACAAACACAAAGTTAAACTTTAAGAAAATGAGGATCTCACAAGCTACTAAGAAAATCGTCTCAGCACAAAAAAGCATATGGAAAAATGAAATGGCCAACAACACACATGAAAAGGCATCAAAATGACAGCACTAAAAACTTATTTATCTATAATTACGCTGAATGCAAATGGACTAAATGCACCAATAAAGAGACAGAGAGTCACGGACTGGATAAAGGAACACGAACCATCTATATGCTGCCTACAAGAGACACACCTTAGACTTAGAGACACAAACAAACTAAAACTCAAAGGATGGAAAAAAATATATCAAGCAAACAATAAGCAAAAAAGAAGAGGAGTAGCAATATTAATTTCTGACAAAATAGACTTTAGACTTAAATCCGCCACAAAGGACAAAGAAGGACACTATATAATGATAAAAGGGACAATTGATCAGGAAGACATAACCATATTAAACATTTACGCACCTAATGACAGGGCTGCAAGATACATAAACCAAATTTTAACAGAATTGAAAAGTGAGATAGACACCTCCACATTTATAGTAGGAGACTTCAACACACCACTTTCGGAGAAGGACAGGACATCCAGTAAGAAGCTCAACAGAGACACGGAAGACCTACTTACAACAATCAACCAGGTTGACCTCATTGACTTATACAGAACTCTCCACCCAACTGCTGCAAAGTATGCTTTTTTTTCTAGCGCACATGGAACATTCTCTAGAATTAACCACATATTAGGTCATAAAACAAATCTTTGCAGAATCCAAAACATCGAAATATTACAAAGCATCTGCTCAGACCACAAGGCAATGAAGCTAGAAATCAATAGCAGAAAAACTAGGGAAAAGAAATCAAATACTTGGAAAATGAACAATACCCTCCTGAAAAAAGACTGGGTTATAGAAGACATCAAGGAGGGAATAAGGAAATTCATAGAATGCAACGAGAATGAAAATACTTCCTATCAAAACCTCTGGGACACAGCAAAAGCAGTGCTCAGAGGCCAATTTATATCGATAAATGCACACATACAAAAAGAAGAAAGAGCCAAAATCAGAGAACTGTCCCGACAACTTGAACAAATAGAAAGTGAGCAACAAAAGAACCCATCAGGCACCAGAAGAAAACAAATAATAAAAATTAGAGCTGAACTAAATGAATTAGAGAACAGAAAAACAATTGAAAGAATCAACAAAGCCAAAAGCTGGTTCTTTGAAAAAATTAACAAAATTGATAAACCATTGGCTAGACTGACTAAAGAAAAACAGGAAAGGAAACAAATAACCCAAATAAGAAACAAGAAGGACCACATCACAATAGAACCAAATGAAATTAAAAGAATCATATCAGATTACTACGTAAAATTGTACTCTAACAAATTTGAAAACCTAGAAGAAATGGATAAATTCTTGGAACAATACTACCTACCTAAACTAACACATTCAGAAGTAGAACAACTAAATAGACCCATAACAAAAAAAGAGATTGAAACAGTAATCAAAAAACTTCCAACAAAAAAAAGTCCTGGCCCAGAAGGCTTCACTGAAGAGTTCTACCAAACCTTCAGAGAAGACTTAACACCATTACTATTGAAGGTATTTCAAAGCATAGAAAAAGACAGAATACTACCCAACTCATTCTATGAAGCTACCATCTCCCTGATACCAAAACCAGGTAAAGACATTACAAAAAAAGAAAATTTGAGACCTATATCCCTCATGAACATAGATGCAAAAATCCTCAACAAAATTCTAGCCAATAGAATCCAACAACACATCAAAAAAATAATTCACCCTGATCAAGTGGGATTTATACCAGGTATGCAAGGCTGGTTTAATATCAGAAAAACCATTAATGTAATCCATCACATAAATAAAACAAAAGATAAAAACCACATGATCTTATCAATAGATGCAGAAAAGGCATTTGACAAAGTTCAACACCCATTTATGATAAAAACTCTTACCAAAATAGGAATTGAAGGAAAGTTCCTCAACATAATAAAGGGCATTTATGCAAAGCCAACAACCAAGATCACTCTAAATGGAGAGAACCTGAATGCATTTCCCTTGAGAACGGGAACCAGACAAGGATGCCCTTTATCACCGCTCTTATTCAACATCGTACTTGAAGTCCTAGCCAGGGCAATTAGGCTAGACGAAGAAATAAAGGGTATCCAGATTGGCAAGGAGGAAGTAAAGCTATCACTATTTGCAGATGACATGATCGTATACATGGAAAACCTTAAGGAATCCTCCAGAAAACTACTGAAACTAATAGAAGAGTTTGGAAGAGTCTCAGGTTATAAAATAAGCATACAAAAATCACTTGGATTCCTCTACATCAACAAAAAGAACACCGAAGAGGAAATAACCAAATCAATACCATTCACAGTAGCCCCCAAGCAGATAAAATACTTAGGAATAAATCTTACCAAGGATGTAAAAGACCTATACAAAGAAAACTATAAAACTCTGCTACAAGAAATTCAAAAGGACATACTTAAGTGGAAAAACATACCCTGCTCATGGATAGGAAGACTTAACATAGTAAAAATGTCTATTCTACCAAAAGCCATCTATACATATAACGCACTTCCAATCCAAATACCAATGTCATATTTTAAGGGGATAGAGAAACAAATCACTAAGTTCATATGGAAGGGAAAGAACCCCTGGATAAGCAAAACATTACTGAAAAAGAAGAAGAAAGTGGGAGGCCTCACCCTACCTGATTTCAGAATCTATTATACAGCTACAGTAGTCAAAACAGCCTGGTACTGGTGCAACAACAGGCACATAGACCAATGGAACAGAATTGAGAACCCAGATATAAATCCATCCACGTATGAGCAGCTGATATTTGACAAAGGACCAGTGTCAGTCAATTGGGGAAATAATAGTCTTTTTAACAAATGGTGCTGGCATACCTGGATATCCATTTGCAAAAGAATGAAACAGGACCCATACCTCACACCATGCACAAAAACTAACTCCAAGTGGATCAAAGACCTAAACATAAAGACTAAAACGATAAAGATCATGGAAGAAAAAACAGGGAGAACACTAGGAGCCCTAATACAGGGCATAAACAGAATACAAAACATTACCAAAAATGATGAAGAGAAACCAGATAACTGGGAGCTCCTAAAAATCAAACACCTATGCTCATCTAAAGACTTCACCAAAAGAGTAAAAAGACCACCTACAGACTGGGAAAGAATATTCAGCTATGACATCTCAGACCAGCACCTGATCGCTAAAATCTACATGATTCTGTCAAAACTCAACCACAAAAAGACAAGCAACCCAATCAAGAAGTGGGCAAAGGATATGAACACACATTTCACTGAAGAAGATATTCAGACAGCCAACAAATACATGAGAAAATGCTCCCGATCATTAGCCATTAGAGAAATGCAAATTAAAACTACGATGAGATTCCATCTCACACCAACTAGGCTGGCATTAATCCAAAAAACACAAAATAATAAATGTTGGAGAGGCTGCGGAGAGATTGGAACTCTCATACACTGCTGGTGGGATTGTAAAATGGTACAACCACTTTGGAAATCCATCTGGCGTTATCTTAAACAGTTAGAAATAGAACTACCATACAACCCAGAAATCCAACTCCTCGGAATATACCCTAAAGGTACAAGAGCCTTCATACAAACAGATATATGCACACCCATGTTTATTGCAGCTCTGTTTACAATAGCAAAAAGCTGGAAGCAACCAAGATGTCCGTCAATGGATGAATGGGTAAATAAATTGTGGTATATTCACACAATAGAATACTACGCATCGATAAAGAACAGTGACGAATCTCTGAAACATTTCATAACATGGAGGAATCTGGAAGTCATTATGCTGAGCGAAATGAGTCAGAGGCAAAAGGACAAATATTGTATAAGACCACTATTATAAGATCTTGAGAAATAGAAAAAACGGAGAAGAACACATACTTTTGTGGTTACAAAGGGGGGAGGGAGGGAGGGAGGGAGGGAGAGGGCTTTTCATTGATCAATCTGTAGATAAGAACTGCTTTGGGTGAAGGGAAAGACAGCACTCAATACAAGGAAGGTCAGCCTAATTGGACTGGATTAAAAGCAAAGAGGTTTCCCGGATAAAATGAAAGCTTCAAAGGTCAGCGGAGCAGGAACTGGGGTCTGGGGAATTTGGTTTGAGGGGACTTCTAAGTCAATGGGCAAAATAATTCTATTATGAAAACACTCTGCAACCCACTTTGAATTGTGGCGCCTGGGGTCCTAAATGCCAACAAGAGGCCATCTAAGATACATCAATTGGTCTCAACCCACCTGGAACAAAGGCAAAGGAAGAACACCAAGGTCACACAACAACTAAGAACCGAAGAGACAGAAAGGGCCACATGAACCAGAGACCTACATTATCCTGAGACCAGAAGAACTAGTTGGTGCCCGGCCACAATCGATGTCTGCCCTGTCAGGGAGCACAACAGACAACTCCTGAGGGAGCAGGAGACCAATGGGATACAGACCCCAAATTCTCATGAAAAGACCATACCTAATGGTATGATTGCGACTAGAGGAATCCCAGAGACAATGCTCCCCAGACCCTCTGATGGCACAGGACATGAACCATCCCCGAAGACAAATCATCAGGCATGAAAAGGACTGGTCAGCAGGGGGGAGAGAGATGCTGATGAAGAGTGAGCTAATTAAATCAGGTGGACACTGGAGAGTGTGTTGGCAACTCTTGACTGGAGGGGGGATGGGAAGATAGAGAGAGAGGGAAGATGGCAAAATTGGCACGAAACGAGAGACTGTAAGGGCTGACTCAATAGGGGGAGAGCAAGTGGGAGAAGGGAGTAAGATGTATGTAAACCTACATGTGACAGACTGATTGGAATGGTAAATGTTCACTTGAAGCTTAATAAAAATTAAAAAAAAAAAAAAAAAGGATACAAAGCTGAGAGGACACATTTATCTATGCCAAGAAATTTGAATGACAGCTCCCTGGTCAACTGACTGGGAGAGATCTATATTTGTGCCCATTCCAAGAAAGGTGATCCAACAGAACATGGAAATTATCAAAAAATATCGTTTATATCACACAGGAGTAAAATTTACAAGTAAAATGGTTGCAGCAGTATGTTGATAGGGAACTGCCAGAAATTCAAATGGATTCAGAAGAGGATGTGGAATGAAGGAAATCATTTCTGATGTCCAACAAATCTTGGGTGAAAGCAGAGAATACCAGAAAAATGTTTACCTATGTTTTATTGACTACCCAAAGGCATTCAACTGTGTGGATCATAATAAGTTATGGCTAACATTACAAAGAACAGGAATTCCAGAACACTTAATTGTGCTCATGAATAACCTATCCATAGATAAAGAGCCAGTCATTTGAAGAGAACAAGGAGATACCGTATGTTTTAAATCAGGAACGTTGTGAGTCAGGGTTGTATCCTTTCACCATATTTATTCAATCTGTATGTTGAGCAAATGATTCTAGAAGCTGGACTACATGAAGAAGAACACTGCATCAGGGTTGGTGGAAGACTCCTTAATAACCTGTGATATGCAGATGAGACGACCTTGTTTGCTGAAAGTGAAGAGGACTTGAAGCACTTACTGATGAAAATCAAAGACTACAGCCTTCAGTATGCTTTATACCTCAACATAAAGAATGAAAAATTTCTCACAGCTGGACCAATAAGTGACATCATGACAAATGGAAAAAAAATTGAAATTATCAAAGATTCCATTTTACTTGGATCCACAATCAACACCAATGCAATCAACAGTCAAGAAATTAAACAACATACTGCATTGGACAAATCAGCTGCAAAAGACCTCTTTAAAATGTTAAAAAGCAAAGATGCCACTGAGAACTAAGGTGTGCCTGATGCAAGCCATGGATCAGGTATTTTCAGTTGCCTCATATGCAGGCGAAGGCTGGACAATGAGTAAGGAAAACCAAAGAAGAATTTATGCCTTTGAATTATGGCATTAGCGAAGAATATTGAATATATCATGAACTGCTAGAAGAATGAACAAATCTGTCTTGAAAGAAGTATAGCCAGAATGCCCCTTGAATAAAGGATGGCATGATTTCATCTCATGTACTTTGGAAATGTTATCAGAAGGGACCAGTCCCTGGGGAAGCACATCATGCTTGGTAGGAAGTCAGTGAAAAAAAGAGGAAAACCCTTAAGGAGATGGATTGACACAGTGGTCACAACAATGGGCTCAAATATTGCAATGATTGTTGATGATGGCACAGGGTCAGGCAGTGTTTTATTCTGTTGTACATAGGGTCACTATGAGTTGGAACCAACTCCAGGACACCTAACAACAACAACATAAGGTTTTCTTTGCTGTAATATTTGAAGAAGTTATTACCAGGCATTTCTTCCATGAAGCTTTGGGTGGATTTGAACTACCAACATTTAGGTTAGCTGCTGATAGCAAACTGATTGTGCTCACAAGTATTATTTTAGCTGTAGAATTTTTGTAGGTGACTTTTTTTGTACTTTAGATGAAGTCTTACAGAGCAAGTTAGGTTCTCATTAAGCAAATACACATATTGTTTTGTGACATTGGTTGCCAACCACACAACATGTGAACACTCTCCCCTTCTTGGCCTTGGGTTCCCTGTTACCAGCTTTCTTGTCTCCTCCTGCCAGTGTGCCCATTTAGCCTTGTTTTGTTTTATGGGCCTATCTACTCTGACCAAAGGATGAACCTCAGGAATGACTTCACTATTGAGTTAAAAGGGTGTCTGGAAGCCATGCTCTTGGGGTTTCTCCAGTCTCTGTCAGACCAGTAAGTCTGGTCTTTTTTTGTGAGTTAGAATTTTGTTCTACATTTTTCTCCAGCTCTGTCTGGGACCCTCTATTGTGATCCCTGTCAGAGCAGTCACTGGTAACCGAGAATGATCTAGTTGTGCTGGACTCAGTCTGGTGGAGGCTGTGGTAGTTGTGGTCCTTCAGTCCTTTGGACCAATCTTTCCCTTGTGTCTTTCGTTTTCTTCATTCTCCCCTGCTCCTGGTGGGTTGAGACCAGTGTAGTATCATAGACGGTGGCTCACAGCTTTTAAGGCCCCATTCACTACTCACCAAAGTAGGATGTAGAACATTTTCTTGATAAACTGTGTTATGCCAATTGAGCTAGATATTCCCCAAGACCATGGTCCCCAGCCCTTGGCCCAGTAATTCAGTCCCTCAGGGAGTTTGGATGTGTGTATGAAGCTTTCATGACTTTGCCTTGGTCAGGTTGTGCTGATTTCCCCAGTATTGTGCACTGTCTTACCATTCACCAAAGTTACAACTTATCTGTTGTCCAGTTAGTGTTTTTCTTTCCCCACCCCTCCCTGGTAACCATCAAAGATTTTTTCTTTCTGTGTGTAAACGTTTTCATGAGTTTTTACAATAGTGGTGTCATACCATATTTGCCGTTTTGTGATTGACTTATTTCACTTAGCATAATACCCTCCAGATTCATCCATGTCGTGAGCCTAAGCTCTGATTACTCAGCAGAAACCATGCAGGCAAGAAGGCAGTGGGATGTAGATAACTGTTATCAAGCCTTCCTACATTTAACAATGAGGACGTCTCCTCATAGTTCCAGTTTGCTGAGTTTTTTTTTTTTTTTAAATCATGACTACATGTTAAATTTTGTCATATGTTTTTTCAGCATCTATTGAAGTGATCATATGGTTTCCCTTCTTCTCTTTTTATGGTATAATACAGTGTTTGATTTTCAAATGTTAAACAATCCTCCACTACCGAAAAAACTGCTTGTTCATAGCATACTGTGCTTTTTAAATATTACTGCATATTTGGCCACTGTTAAATAAATTTGCATCTAGATTTATGGGGGATATTGGTATGTAATTTTATTTATTTATTTTTTCTGTGTCATATTTTGATATTAGGGTGCTGCTGTTCTCATAAATGAGTTTGGAAATGTTCCTTCCTTTTTTGTTTTATGAAGAGTATGTGTAATATTGGCATTTTCTCCTGAAATGTTTGGTACAAGTCATCATTGAAGCCCATCTGAGCCTGCTGTTTACTTTATTGAAAAGATTTTTATAACATATTCTATTTCTTTAATAGATATAAGAATACTTTCATTCTATCATTTTTTGTCAGTTTTGGTACATTGTATTTCTCAAGGATTTTTTTTTAAATTTCATCTATGTGGTCAAATTTATTGCTCAATAATCAGTCATAAAATTATCTTACTGTTCTTTTAATGTCTTTAGTATCTGCCATATGCTCCATCTTTCATTCCTGCAATTGGTAATTTGTGGTCTGTTCAGCTAAGATTTTATTAATCTTATTATTTTTTGTAGAATCATTTTTCAGCTTGTTATTTTTTCATTGTTTGTCTATTTCTACTTCATTAATTTCCTCACTTATTATTTCCTTTTTTCTATGTATTTTGGGTTTTCCTTGTACTTTTGTATTTTACACTGTATATTCATCTCAAAGCACTGCTTTATCTATATCCTACAAATTTTGAAATAGTATTTTCATTTGATTAAAAACATTTTCTAGCTTATCTTGTGGTATCTGCCTTGCATTATATGTTATTTAGAAGTGGGTTGTTTAATTTTCAAATATCTGGTATTTAAAATAATGCTGTACAATTATTGATTTCTAGTTTCTTTCAATAGTGGTTAGAAACATAATCTGTATTATTTCAATGACTTAAATTTATGAAGACATATTTTATGGCTTGGCATGTGGTCTGTCCTGGTGAATGTACCATATACTCTTGGAAAAAAAAAAGCAGTGTAGTCTGTAGTTTTAAATGTATTGTGCATAAGTATTAATTTGGGCAATGTGGTTGATAGTGTTCTTATCATTTCTGTCTTAGTGATTATTTAGTTCAGTTTTTCTATGAGTTGTGAGAATAAGGTGTTAAAATCTCCAACCATGATTATGAAATGGATTATTTTTCTTTATAATTGTTATTTTTCTTTCTTTATGTAGTTTAAAGTTCAGTTCTTAGGCACATACACTTTATGATTTTTAGATCCTCCTGAAGAATAGACTCTTTAATCAGCATGAATTGCTCCTCATTAGTTCTAGAAACACACTTTGTCTTAGAATCTATTTAGTCTGCTATTAACGTAGCCAACTCAGCCTTATTATCCTAACCAGCATGAAGAAATATAGCTTTCATGGTATATCTTTTCCATCAATTTACTTTCAACCTATTATGTATTTCTATTTAAAGTGCATCTTTCTAGAAGATGGGTTTTTAAAAAACAAAATTGTTGTGAAACCTCTGATTCTTAATTGTTCTGTTTAATCCATTAACATTTAATGTGGTTATCAGTAATGTTGGATTCTGTTGTACCTTTTAATTATTGATTTCCTTTGTATTCCTTGTGTTTTTTATTTCAACTATAATGTTTATTATTTTTTAACATGAAATCCCTTACTAAATTCCTTTGATAATTCCTTCTCTAGCTTTCTGAGTTGAATATGTGAATAATTTGTTTTCAATTTTTAACTCTCCTTGACAGGTATTTAACTTAGTAATTGAGTAATGGCGTGTTCTTGAAAATACATGCTATGTTAGTAATTACATTTGAAACCTTTCTGAAGCACATTGCAGTCATCTTATAGCACATGATCATATCTATTACTAATACTGATTAGTCTGTCAGAATTATGCACAAAACAGATTAATTTGGAATAATTTAACTAAAAATTTAGTATATTCTCTGGGTAAGAAGTAGCAATAATTAAGTGTAGGAAAATATTTTAACTTCACTTTTCATGTAGTTTTATAGACTATGTCTATTAAGTCCACTACCTTGGAATAAAATTTATTTTCCACCTCTTTTTTTCTCTCTCCTCAGCTCTGAAGTCATTTAAATACTGACTAATTAGCCCATCTTCAACTCCTTTTCTTCCAACATATTGATTTAATCTAGCATGTACATTTCACAGCTGCAAAGATATTGATAAAATTTTGAAAAACAAGGAGAGGTTTCTTTTAGAACTGTACAACTGGGAGACACCTTAAAGTTTTATATTTCCTTTGAAAATGAACTGCCAAAAGCTTTGTTTTGTAATGAGCATTCACATTTCTTCCTTAAAACTATGCTTAACAGTCTAAAAAGTCCGTAAATAGTATCTTTCCTGAAAATTTTACTTTTAAGAGTAAAAGATAGTGTAGAAACTTCTATAAGGTTTTATATATGTATATATGTGTATATTTTAACAATGGATTTTTGTCAGCTATACAAGAAAATAAATTTGTTAGCTTTTAATGTATTAGTAGCTTCTATATTAATATTTCCTTAAGGTGTTAATAGCAATGTCTTCCCAATTTATTTTTTAACTTACATATAGGTTATTTTATCATGCTGGTATTACCAAGAGGTAAGCAAAGGTAGGTACTTTTTTTTGCTTTGTGGATGAAGAAAAGAAATGCCGAATTCACAGAATGAATAAGTTGTTGAGTGAAAATAAAGACGAATTCTGACTCCTTGCACCTTGGAAAGATCCATACTCATCAATATTAAAATAAAATCATTACTCTGCATTGACTTCTTTTTAATATACATTTTTATTTTAATCTATAAACAACAACACAGACAACATTTCATCGATTTCTACATGTACACCTCAAGTTGTACACCCATTTTCACTCTCTTTTTCCAAACTATCCCACAACATTAACATACCTACAATGCACTCTAAGCTAAAACCCCCTCTTTTGCCTTCCCTCTTACCCCTGGTAACCACTAATTACTTTTGCTTTCTGTATAATTTCTTACTTGATATAAGTAGTATCACACAGTGTTTGACCTTTTGTGTCTGCATAATGTCCTCAAGGTTCATCATGTTGTGGCATGCATCAGGACTTCATTTCTCTTTATACCTGAGTAGTATTCCTCTATACGTATATATCACATTTTGCTTATCCATTTAAGAGGTGATGGACATTTTGGTTGTTTCAACCTTTTGGCTATTGTGAATGAGGCTGCAATAAACATTCGTGTGCATATGTCTGTTTGTGTCACAGCTTTCAGGTCATTGGGGTATATAGCTAGGAGTGAAATTGCTGGGTCATATGGTAGTTCTATGGTCAACTTTTTTGAAGAACAGCCATGGTATTTTCCACAGTGGCTGCACAATTTTATGCTTCCATCAGCAATGGATGAGGGTTCCAGTTTCTCCACAACCTTGTCAGTGTTGTTTTCCATTTTTTGATTATTGCCATTCTAATGGAGGTGAGATGGCATCTCATTGTGGTTTTGATTTGCATTTCCCTAATGGCTAGTGACTGAGCATTTTTTCATGTGCTTGCTGGCCATTTGAATACCATCTTTGGTGACATATCCTTTACCCATTTTTTGATTGAGTGGTTTGTCTTTTTGTAGCCCTGGTGGTGCAGTGGTTAGGAGTTTGCTGCTAACCAAAAAGTCTACAATTTGAATCCACTAGCCATTCCTTGGAAACCGTATGGGGCAGTTCTACTCTGTACTACGGTGAGTCCTTTTGTGTGCATAATTCTGACAGACTAATAAGGTATTAGTAATAGATATGATCATGTGCTATAAGATGACTGCAATGTGCTTCAGAACGATTTCAGCCGTAATTACTAACATGGCATGTATTTTCAAGAACACGCCATTACTTAATTACTAAGTTAAATACCTGTCAAGGAGAGTTAAAAATTGAAAACAAATTATTTACATATTCAACTCAGGAAGCTAGAGAAGGAATTATCAAAGGAATTTAGTAAGGGATTTCATGTTAAAAAATAATAAACATTACATGAGTCAGAGTTGACTTGATGGCAACGGGTTTGGTTTTGGCTTATATTTTTGTTGTTAAGTTGTAGACTTTTTTTTATAAACTTTGGATATTAGACCCTTATCATATATATCGTCCCCAAATATTTTCTCCTAATACATAGGCTGTCTTCTCACTTTTTTGATAAAGTCCTTCGATGCATGAAAGTGTTTCACCTTTAAGAGGTCCCAAAATCAAAATCTCCTATATGATCCTGAAGTGTATTTATTCTAGATTTTCTCAAGATAATTAGAGAAATAAGGAAAAAGTATATATAGAAAATAGAATTGATGAAATAGTTAACAACAATAATGAAAGGTTACATACTACAAATGCCTTCCTTGTTTCTGGTATATTATGTACCTTTCTTCATTTAACCCTGACAAATGCACTGTTACATGCTTCTTTTATGTACAATGGTAAAATTCATTTTCATGCATTTGTAAGTAATGTTTTCAAGGTCATTTTACTGATAAATGATAGAACCAGGATTCACAAGAAGGTCTTTCTGTCTCCAACACCCATGATGTTTCCACTACACTGTATGCAAAGGGAGGAAGAATAGATGAAGTAGAGAGAGAGGTCGAAGGATAAAATTAAAACCCATTTCACATATATTATTTCACTACTTACTAATATTCACAAATTAGCTTGGTATAATTGTTGTCAGCTGCCATCAAGTTGGCCCCTGATTGTATGGGCACAATGAAAGAATATCTGCTTGATCCCCATGATCAGTTTTGGATCAAACTGTTGTGATCCATAGGGTTTTCACTGGCTAATTTTCAAAAGCAGATTACCAGGTCTGTCTTCCTAGGCTGTCCTTAGTCTGGAAGGTCTGCTGAAACCTATTTAGCTTCTTAGCCACACACGAACCTCCACTGACAGATGGGTGGTGGCTGCGCGTGAGGTACATTGGCCAGGAATCAAACCCAGGTATCCCATGTGGAAAAAGAGAGTTCTATCACCACACCACCAATGCCCCGTTGGTATCATAGTTCCATTTATTTTAAAGAAATTAGAAAACTGAAATTTAAAAATTAAGCCTCATGTCCTGGGTCAAACAGTTCGTAAAGGGTGAAGATTCAAAAGCTGGTATTTCTGTTTGTTTTTCTCCTGAGTTCCAGATTACTGTTTTAAAAAAAAAAAAAAAAAAAATCCCACTGCCCAGTCGACTCCAACTCATGGTGGACTCCATGTGTGTCAGAGTAGATCTAGGCTCCACATGGTTTTCAATGGCTGATTTTTTGGAATTAGATCACCAGGTTTTTCCTCTGAGGTGCCAGTGAGTGGATATGTACCACCACCCGTTTGGTTAGCAGCCCAGTATAAACCGTTTGTGTGAGCCAGGCATTAAAACTGTCTCCAGTGCCTCATACGCTCAAAATAAATATGCATCAGCCCATCTCATCATCTGTGCCCTGTCTTGTCCCTGGTGTGTTTTCTCTGTCTTATTTAGTGACATCATTATTTACCCAGTGATAAGAAATATGAGCCCTAAGTAAGTTATGAGTCAGAATCGACTGGACAGAATGGGTTTGGCTTTTTTTTTTTTTTAATGGGTTATGTGACTATACATTTTAGTACCATATTTTCAGAATGTCAACCTGCATATAACATATGTAAGTGAGGTCTCTTACTTCCTAAGAAATATGTCATACTTTTCCGCAAACAATAACAGCAGTCATATAGTATATACCTTAGTTAAAATAATTATAACAATTATTATAACAATCATAGCTAACACTTATGAATTATTCGCTGTATGCCAGTTACTGTTCTATGCACTTTAAAAGTTTTGGTTCATTTCATCTTTACACTGTTACTATTTACAAGTAGAAAAACTGAGATAGATTGAGTTTAAGTAGCTTATTCAAGGACACACTTCTAGGAAGTGTGGCAAAGATAAAAACCCAGGACCTGTGTTCTTCATCTCTATATTGTACTGACTTAGTGAATTCAAGTCTATAAACTACCAAAAAAAAAAAAAAGGTGTGGTATCCTTACTATTCACAACCCATCTGTCAGTGTTTCATACTGTGGTGGCTTGTGTGTTATTGTGTTGCTGGAAGCTATACTACTGCTATTTCAGATATCAACAGGGTCACCCATGGCAGACAGGTTTCATTGGCACTTTCAGACTAAGAAAGACTAGCAAGAAAGGCCTGGAGACCTACTTTAGAAAATTTGCCAGTGAAAACCTTATGGATCACAACATAACATTGTCTGACTTGCTTTGGATGTGTTTAGTGAAGGAGAGGTCCAATGAGGGCAAGAGAGACCCTCAGTGAGATGGATTGGCACAGTAACAACAATGGACTCAACATGCTGGCGATAGCGTGGATTGTGCAGGACTGGGCAGTGTTTCATTCTTTTGTACACAGGGTCTCATCATGAGTCAGATTCGACACCATGGCAGCTATCTCTATGTATGTCTGTTGTTACTATACCCCTGAAACAGTTGCTGGTGGACTAAGGTATAGTGACTGTACTTACTCCATGATGTTCACATAAGAATAGAGGTTGACATACAATGGTCCGTTATAATTCCAGGAGCAGAAAAAGTGAAAATGTATCTCCTCTGGAGTGTATATACTAAGCAAAGGACCAGAAAAAACTTAATATAGCTATTGAGTAATTACCTGTGTGACTTTAGGCAAGTCACTTAACATTTCTGGTTGTCAGTGTCATCATATATGAGAGACTTGCCCTGTATAACTTCTAAGGTGTCTGCGTGTTCCAAAACTTTGTGTTAAATACATGTAAATATATTACATCTATTATTCTCTTAAAATCAACTTATTGATTTTATTTTCAATTTATTGAAACATCAGAGTTTTAGCCAAGCTGACTTTTCAGGCAAAAGGTACTTACACTGAACATATGGCATATCATGTTAAAAGCATGTGTATTTTCGCTTAATCTCAATCTCAAATCCACCTGCATCCCACTAGACTGGAGACTCCATGAGAGCAGGCATTTTGTCTGTTTTATTGGCCACCATCCACCCAGTGTCTAAAATAGTATCTGGACAAAAGAGTCTATCTAATCAATGTTTCTTCCTTTTTTGGGAATAACTATTGAATTTTTCTGACCACTGACAGAAAATAATTCATACTTCATGTCTTTGTTTTTAAAAGAAGCAAACAAACAAAAAATAAATAAAAATACCAATATTAAACATCTATACGTTTCAGCCATCCAAAAATGTAATCTTAGAAAGGGAACGTTCAGCCCACAGTGCTCATGAGACATCCTGGGAAACCCTGGAGACTCTCCAAGGCAGTCCTGGGGGGGTGAGGTTGGATAGGGCTGACCTGTACCATCAGTGTTAGAATAAATAAAACCAGGATGATCCTTAGAAGTGAAGATGGCGAGACTTTGGCTCCCTTAGTTTGGATATGTCATCAAGGGATACCGATTGCTAGAAAAGGACATCATGCTTGGTAAAGTAGAGGGTTAGCAAAAATAAGGAAAGCCCTCAGTGAGATATTTTGACGAAATAGCCACAACGAGGAACTCAAACAGACCTAAGACCCTGAGGATGGCAGAGGACCTGGCAATGCTTCATGTGCTGTGAGTTGGCGCCAACTCAAGGGGACATTACAACGACATCTGGTCATGGTACATTTTTATATCGCATTTTTGAAACAGACACACGATGAGACCCTGATCTTCTTATACTTCATTGTTACAGCCTTTTAGCTCAAATACATTATATTCTTACCTTCTTCATCTAAGGTTTAGATTTAACAGTTTCTAAAGATTCCAGTAATGTTAGTTTTTATTTGTAAAGTGTATTTTGTTTCCTATAAATGCATTTAAATTCTACTCTCACTAGTTCACTGACACCTTTCTTCAACATTCTTTAAAAATAAAGTTACAACAACAATTGAGCTTCCACAGTAAGCTTTATTTTGAACATATATACCCACCAGAATTAAAAAAAAATTTTTTCTTTATTCTTTATCACTTAAATCTGACTTCCAAGAATGTCTTTATTATGTCTTCTTACAATATGGAATCTGAATGCAATTATTCCCAAATTTTGAATGTTGTTGTTAGAGGCCATCAAGTTGGCCCTCAACTCTTGGTGACCCCATGCACAATGGAATCAGAAAGTTATGATTCGTGGTTCATAGAGAGTTGTGATTCATAATTCATTGGGTTTTCATTGGCTGTTTTTTTAAAATAAAGTGTCAGGCCTTTCTTCCTAGCCTATCTTAATCTGGAAGCTCCACTGACACCTGTTGTGCAGCACAGCAACAAGCAAGCCTCCACTGACAGATGAATGACGGCTGCACTGAGGTGGACTGGCCAGAAAGCAAACCCAGGTCTTCCACATGGAAGTAAAAATTTCTATCACAGAGCCACCAATCTTCCCCATATGGCCTATGTGTGAGATTCTTAGAAATGTTATTTTCATGTATTGAAGTAGTAGAATAAACAGAGCTGTGCAGCCTTTTTTAGTTTAGAGTATATATGACACCAAAACTTTGCCTTTTGGGATAATGATTTAGATTTTTTTCCCCCCAGGATATCTGACATATTTCTTGGTTTTGTTCTAATGAGAAATGGTCAGGAAAGAATGCAGTTACTTTACGGGGTTGGGGGACAAAATACTCCCATTCCGTTTTTACTAAAGAATGTAATCAAATAATTCTGCACTAAAGAGTATATACAAAGACCAGTTAAAAAGACTTTCATAAATGTTTGCGTTTGCTGAAAACAAATGGCTAGAGATGTTCAGTCTATTGTTTTACTTGATCCCCAAACTATTCCTGAAAGGTAGATAGACTTGTCTATTTTACAGCATGAATATGAGGCTTAGAGACATTATGTAACTTTAATAAGGTCCAATGATTAGTCATGGCATAGCTGGGATTCAAACCCAAGTCTTCTGACAAGCCCAGAAATATTTCTAACATGCAACAGCCACCCCTTCATATGAATTGCTAACATATCCCTGGATAGTAGGACTATTAAGTTAGAGTTGCTTAAGTTATCTTGTTTTCCAAAATTAGAGAGGAGAGAGCCTTCTTTTATTAGAGTGTGAATGCAAATGTCTTTTTCAAATCATGTACCACCAACAGGAAGCCTGCAGAAATTAATAATTGTGCCAGCTATCAATCTTTTTATGCATAAGATTCAAAATTTGTTACTCTGCCTACAGATGAAATGTCATTTTATAAAAAGCTAATCATATGCACCCGCAAGTTTGCCTGTCAACACCAACGAGCCAATAGCAATCTGCAAAAGTTAAAATTCAGTATAATATTAAACCATTTGAAGATAGGCATGAAATTACATATTTTAGTTATACTGTGTTAAATAGCGATAGGATTTAATTCTAGAACAAACCAGAGGTTGTTGGAGTCACAAAAATTATTGATAATTTGAATTAATTAGACCTCTTTAAGGTGTTGAAAAGGATGTCACCTTCAAGACTAAGGTGCACCTGACCCAAGCCATGGTATTTTCAATCACATCATATGCATGTGAAAGCTGGATAATGAACAAGGAAGACCGAAGAAGAATTGATGCCTTTGAATTGTGGTGTTGGACTGACAAAAGAACGAACAAATCTGTCTTGGAATAAGTGCAATCAGAACGCTCCTGAGAAGCAAGAATGGTGAGACTATGTCTGACATACATTGGACATGTTATCAGGAGGGATCAGTCCCTGGAGAAAGGACATCATGCTTGGTAAAGAACAGGGTCAGTGGAAAAGAGGAAGATGCTCAGTGAGATGGATTGACACAGTAGCTGCAACAATGGGCTCAAGCATAGCAGCAATCGTGAGGATGGCGCAGGACAGGGCATTGTTTCATTCTGTAGTACGTAGGGTCACTTTGAGTCAGGATCCACTTGACAGCACCTAACAACAACATAATCCCATACCTAACTCTGTAGATTAGGACACGGAGGGCCATTGAGGAAAAGTGAGTTGCTTACTCCAGAGCAGAGGTGTGGTTGATACGAAGGCCCTTTTTTTGCACTTTCAGCTGGGGTATTTTCCAGTACTTTATATTTAATTCTCACTCTGTGTTTGAATTGTACAAAGATTATTAAGTTTTTTATTTTAAATATATTAAAACTTACTCCCAAGATAATTGAGACAGCTTACAATAGGATTGAAAAAGATGGAATAAATTAAAAATATGAATAAAAAAGGAAATAAAAACAAGGACTGAGATAAAAGAACATGGACCCAGGAATGAGACCACAAATGGCATGCCATGAAGATATGCATATTCTTTTTTGCATTTGCTTTCAATATGTCTGCAAGGTTTGTAGTACAAGAATTAAAACTTTATCAGATCTGTGTCTTTACTAGATCCATCTAGTGAAAAGAAACTCTGTTAGTCAGGGCTGTCTAGAGAGCAGAATCAGTGAGACTTATGTATTTGGATATGTCATCAGGAGGTACCAATTGCTAGAGAGAGAGAGACTGAGAGACAGATTCAAGGAATTGGCTCACACAGTTGTGAGGGGCTGGCAAGTATAAAAACCTCAGGTCAGGGGGCAGGCTGGAGACTCCCACAGGCCTGCTTCTCAAGATCCACAGGTCAGGTGACAGAAAGGGCAGAGGGAAGGCAGAGAACAAGTTCTGCCAGAATATCTTTTCATAGTCTGAAGACAAACTTACCCTAAGGAAACTCCCTTTTCAGCTAATTGATTGATTAGATTAGATTAGGTTACATTATGAAGTGGGATTACATTGCATTAAGGAACAGCTACTATTCTAGTCTTTGGCCAAACCTCTGGGAGCCAAGTTGACATGTAAAATTAACCATTACAGAGAACATTCTTCTGAATCAGTACGTTGTCTGCTGCAGGTGGTAGTGTTCAGGAGCTGGCTTGCACTAGCTTATACGAGCTCACTGAATCCAGAGGTAAGCGTCTCAAAATCAGCCTTGATGGAAGCATATACACTGTGAGATTCAGCAAAAGCTATGAATGATACAAATGAAAACTTTTTTTTTTTTTGCCTGACAGCCAGTTGTCAAACTTTTAGTTCACTGTTTAAAGATCTTTTCAAGAAATACACCCCCCCAACACCCACACACACACATTAGGTCTATCTTATAGCAATCACCCTCGGTATAGCCATGTGGCATCAAAGACACAATTCAGTAAAATAATTTCCTGAGGTGTAGATATATTGCAGTTGTATACCTTCATCTTAGTTGATAAGAATTGATCAAAGTGCAGATTGTATAGAATACAGAAAAATGGACTACATATGCTTCATGCCACCTTCTTTAAATATTTCTTTTTTTCAGCTGTGTTGATTAATATCAGGCAGTAATTCATTCCAGATACTAATGTCTGACAATTACCTGAAATCCAAGTATGTTTGTAGCTAAATACAGACACACATGCCTCAAAAAATACCAGAGTCAAAAAATACCGGAGAGAATTGCGTAGCATAGAAAGGATAGGTAATTAAGGCTTTCTAAATTAACTTTCATAATTACCTTAAAAATTCTTCCCTGGATTATTTTCACTCATTCAAATTGGACATTGAACTTCCTGCATGCAAATAAATCAGAGCCTGGGTAGAGGAGTGCTACCTAAACCTAGAAAACAAGCAAGTTAGACTGCTCCTTGGAAGCAAGGACAGCAAGACTTCATCTCACATATTTTGGACATGTCATCAGGAGAGATCAGTTCCTGGAGAAGGACATAATGCTTGATAAACTACAGGGTCAGGGAAAAAGAGGAAGAATCTCAACGAGATGGATTGACACAGTGGCTGTAACAATGGGCTCAGGATGGTGCAGGACCAGGCTGTGTTTCATTCTCTTGTACGTAGGGTCACTATGAGTCAGAACCAACTCGGCGGTGGAGGCTGGCCTCAGAGTAACCATCTTGCCCTAACTTCTTTCAGATTAGAGAGAGTTCATCCATGTTCCTTAGATGTAAGTCCCTCTCTAAGATAAATGAAGACTATACCTTTAGACAACCCATATGTTGCTATTGTGTGCTGCTCCCTATGTTGCTAGAGCCTTGGTCCTGACCTCTCCACCATATAGGAGGGGTACAACCTATTTCACTTCATTGGCATCTTTTACACGCACACAAATCATGTATGAAATGCAACGTGTAAAAGCAAGTGCTGCCTTCTACTTCAGAGAACACCAGCATAGAAATGAAAAAACAACCCATAAAATGGAAGAAAATATTTGCATATCCTATATCCGGTAAGTTATTTGTATCTAGAATATATATATATACATATGAAACTCTTACAAGTCAATAATGAAAATACACAGCAGTTATTAAAAAAAAAAAAAAGAGTAGATGTCACCAATCTTCCTCATTACCATGGCTATTTACTCTATGCAAATCATTATGTTTCTGAGTAAATCCACTGTCTCCAGACACAGGGATATCATGACTTGGAAATGACAACATTCAACTGAGATAGATTTGGGTTTTCATTCTGGCTTTGTATTTCTTCATATTTACTTTAGCAAATCATTTTAAATCTTTCTGTCTCCATCTAACAGTTGGAAAATGAGTAGAAAATAATTAGCAATGAGTAGATGGTTTCTAAGTTCCTTTCAAAGAGTATAATGTGCCGTAGCGGCTGTGGTATATGATCAGATTTAAACAATAGATATTTCATATTCTGCAGTGACAGATTATTATATAAGAAGGAACATGAAGCCGATATAGACTTTTAGCTTAGATAACTAGGGGACACTGCTGTTTTCTTGCTTCAGGGTTAACTGATATGAATGTCTTTAAAGTAAAAATTAACTAGGCAATTGTCCACTTATTTTTTTCCTGTTTGCTGTGTGTGTATCTCACCACTGCCATTTACTAGCATGTGACTACCTATAAAATAGGAATATAGTAGCATGTATCTCAATGAATTGTCATGATGAATAATTAAGATAATGCATGTAAAATACTTGGCCCATTACCTGGGAAAGAGTAAATCTTCAGTAAATGGTTATTTTTACTAAAAAAATTTTTGTTTTCAATGACTAGGTTGTTGAGTGCATAAAAATAATTCTATTGTATATAAGACAGTCCACATTCACTATTACTTAGGACCAAACTGAATTCTAGGTTTTCTTGAAATAATCTGAGCCAACCATTAAGAACTATAGAATTCCAAGGACCTAAGCCAGAATCTATAACTGGCCTTCTTTTCAATCACCTGTTTGGAGGATCACCTTTTGTGTGCTAAAAGAAACGCTTCTATATGAGTCCCCAGAGGCTGCTTGGATATTCATATTTGTTCATTGGTTAGTCAATGATTCATGTGAACCAAAGTTGTGCCTCATTGAGAATACTTTAAATGCTTCCTGGGAACTTTTCAACAATTAGTCATAGCTTCAGATTGCATTTACATCAAATTTGAAATAACAGAACATTTAAATGTCTTATTTTTGGGGGTTTTATGTAATCATATGGAACTGGAATTATTAAATGATAGTTCATTCATAAGAATATGATATGCCCTGAAAATTCCCTCCTTCAAGTCAATTCCGTTGCAATATTCATGTAAATGATGTGTTTGTGAATTAGTTTTATTGGACTTTGTGTTATATTTCATTATTTCAATGTTTGTCTTCCTCAAAGTATAAGCTCCTCAAAATCAGGTTGCATGTTTTAGTTGTTTCCTTTGGAATATAGCATACATGTAATTATTAAAAATATTTATAGTTAACATATTTAACATGCATATTCTGTGCCCTGGGACTATGGGATGTATTGAGTACAGTACCAGTACCAGTTGCCATTAGGTTGATTCTAACTCATGGCGGCACCATGTGTGTCAGAGTAGAACTGTGCCCCATGGTTTACAAAGACTAATTATCTAGAAGTAGGTCACTAGGCCTTTCTTCCAAAGTGCCTCTAGGTGGATTTCAACCACCAACCTTTCAGTTAGTTTCTGAGCGTGGTAACTGCACACACAAGGACTACTGTATTGGGTATACACTATATTAAAAAGCAAACAGGGATCTGTCCTCTTTCAGTTTCTCATCTATTTGTATGTACACAATTGTTGAATGGCTACTGGATTTATTAGAAAAAAACTACTAAAAATTTACCAAACACATACATAATATAATTGAATAATGGGGCAAAATGTTCATGAATATTTTATAGATAACCAAAAGTAGTTTAATTTGTGAGAATAAAAAATAGCTGGAACATGACCCTCTTGAAACTGGTGTGGTATTTAAAGAGGAGTATCAATGGGGTCAGGAAATCTGGGACTTAGCTTAATTTTTATCACTAACTACATGTGTAATCCCCCACGCATCTGTCAGTTTGTCGTACTTTGGGGGCTTCTGTGTTGCCGGATGCCAGAAGTTATGCCACCAGTATTCAAATACCAGCAGGGTCACCCACGGCAGACAGGTTTCAGCTGAGCTTCCAGGCTAAGACAGAGTAGGAAGAAGGAAAAGGTGGTCTAGTTGTGAAAAGAATTAGCCAGTGAAAGCCTTATGAATAGCAGCAAAACATTGCCTGATACAGTGTGGGAAGATGAGTCCCCCAGGTTGGAAGGCCCTCAAAAGATGATTGGAGAAGCCCTGCCTCCTCAAAGTAGAGCCGACTTAATGATGTGAATGGAGTCAAGCTTTCAGGACCTTTCATCTGCTGATGTGGCATGACTCAAAATGAGCAGAAAAAGCTACAAATATCCGTTAATAATCAGAACCTGCAAGGTACATAGTATGACTCTAGGAAAATTGAAAATCATCAAAAATGAAATGGAACACATACATATCTATATCCTAGGCATTAATGATTTCAAATGGACTGGTATTTGTCATTTTGAATCAGAAAATCATATGGTTTACTACACTGGGAATGACAACTTGAAGAGGAATGGCATTGCATTTATCATCAAAAAGAACATTTCAAGATTTATCCTGAACTACAAAGTTATCCGTGATAGGATAATACCCATATGCCTACAGGAAGACCAGTTAATACTACTATTATTCAAATTTATGCACCAACCACTGAGGCCAAAGATGAAAAAATTGAAGATTTTTACCAACTTCTGTAGTCTGATATTGACCGAACATGCGATCAGGATGTACTGATAATTACTGGTGATTGGAAAGTGAAAGTTGGAAACAAAGAAGAAGGATCGGTAATTGGAAAATATAGCCTTGGTGATAAAAATGATGCCAGCGATCACATTACTGAATTGTGAAAGACTGGCAACTTCTTCATTGCAAATACCTTTTTGGGCCAGCATAACTGGTGACTATACTCATGGGCCTCACCAGATGGAATACACAGCAATCAAATCGACTACATCTGTGGGAAAAGAAGACCAAAACGCTCAATATCATCAGTCAGAAGACAGCCAGGGGCCGACTGCAGATCAGACCATCAATTACTCATACGCAAGCTCAACTTGAAACTAAGAAAAATTAGAACGAGTCCACAAGAGCCAAAGCACAACCTCGAGTATATCCCACCTGAATTTAGAGACCATCTCAAGAATAGATTTGACACAATGAACGCTATTGACTGAAGACCAAATGAATTGTGGAATGACATCAAGAACATCAAACATGGAGAAAGCAAGAGGTCATTAAACAGACAGGAGAGAAAGAAAAGACCTAAATGGATGCCAGAAGAGACTCTGAAACCTGATCTTGAATGTGAAATAGCTAATGCAAAAGGAAAACATGATAAAGTAAAAGAGCTGAAAAGAAAATTTCAAAGGGTGACAAGAGAAGACAAAGTAAAGTATGATGATGACATGTGCAAAGACCTGGAGATAGAAAACCAAAAGGGAAAAACACGCTCAGCATCCCTCAAGCTGAAAGAACTGAAGAAAAAAATCAAGCCTCGATTTGCAATACTGAAGGATTCTATGGGGAAAATACTAAATGACACAGGAAGCATCGAAAGAAGATGGAAGGAATACACAGTCACTATAAGCAAAAAGAATTGGTCAACGTTCAGCCATTTCAGGAGGTAACATATGGTCAGGAGCTTATGCTACTGCAGAAAGAAGTCCAAGCTGCACTGAAGGCATTGGCGAAAAACAAGATTCCAGGAATTGACAGAATACCAATTGAGATGTTTCAACACACAGATGCAGCACTGGAAGCGTTCACTCATCTATGCCAAGAAATTTAGAAGACAGCTATTTGGCCAACTGACTGGAAGAGATTCATATTTACACCTATTCCCAAGAAAGGTGATCCAACCGAATGCAGAAATTATTGAATATTAATATCACATGCAAAGCAAGCAAAATTTTGCTGAAGATCAGTCAAAAGCAGCTGCAGCAGTATATCGATAGGGAATTGCCAGAAATTCAAGCCAGATTTAGAAGAGGACGTGGAACCAGGAATATCATTGCTGATATCAGATGGATCCTGGCTGAAAGAAGAGAATACTGGAAAGATACTTACCTGTGTTTTACTGAAAATGCAAAGGCATTCGACTGCCTGGATCGTAACAAATTATAGATTAACATTGCAGAGTATGGGAAATCCAGAACACTTAATTTTGCTCATGAGGAATCTGTTCATGGCTCAAGAGGCAGTCGTTGGAATAGAACAAGGGAATACTGCATGGTTTAAAGTTAGGAAAGGTGTGCATCAGGGTTGTATCCTTTCACCATACCTATTCAATCTGTATGCCGAGCAAATAGTAACAGACGCTGGACTATACGAAGAAGAACGGGGCGTCAGGATTGGAGGAAGGCTCATTAACAGCGTACATTATGCAAATGACACAACCTTCGTTGCTGAAAGTGAAGAGGACTTGAAGCATTTACTGATGAAGATCAAAGACCATAGCCTTCAGAGTGGATTACATCTCAACATAAAGAAAACAAAATTCTTCACAACTGGAGCAATAAGCAACATCATGATTGAAGGTATCAAGGATTTCATTTTACTTGTATCCGCACTCAACACCCATGGAAACAGCAGTCGAGAAGTCAAAAGACACATTGCATTGGGCAAATTGGCTGAAAAGACCTCTTTAAAGTGTTGAAAAGCAAAGATGTCACCTTGAGGATTAAGGTGTACCTGACCCGAGCCATTGTATTTTCAATCGCATCACATGCATATGAAAGCTGGACGATGAATAAGGAAGACAGAAGAATTGACACCTTCGAATTGTGGTGTTGGTGAAGAATATTGAATATACCATGGACTGCCAAAAGAACAAACAAATCTGTCTTGGAAGAAGTACAACCAGAATGCTCCTTAGAAACAAGGATGGTGAGACTGTCTCACATACTTTGGACATGTTATCAAAAGGGATGAGTCCCTGGAGAAGGACATCATGCTTGGTAAAGTAGATGGTCAGTGAAAAAGAGGAAGACCATCAATGAGATGGATTGACACAGTGGCTGCAACAATGGACTCAAGCATAGCAAGACTTGTGAGCATGGCCCAGGACTAGGCAATGTTTCGTTCTATTGTGCATAGGGTCACTATGAGTCAGAACCAACTTGATGGCACCTAACAACAACAACAGATGTGTGATGTTGAACCAGTAAGTCTCAGCTCTATTATGTGTAAAATGAAAGAATTAGACAAATTCAAAAATCCATTCTACATCTAAAAAGTTTGATTATTCAATAAAAATGCTTTTCAAAAATATCCATTTTTATTTTCATATAATTAATCCTCTTTTCTCCCATCCTTTACTAGTTACATTGGCTAGAAAAAGTGTACAGACTGTTTAGCGCTTTCTCTAGAAAAAGAAAACCTAAATGGAAATTGCTTATCAAAATATGAGCAGGGGCTGCAGCAGTCTATGACAAGAGGCATTTCGTTCCAGAGAAATGAAAGCAGCTCATTTTCTTGTTTTTAAAGAAAGGCGACATGTCACAGCTGCAAATCCAAATTTTGAACTTTTGGAATCTCTTCATTTTGCATGACCCCCACCAGGAAATGCAGCGGTCTGCCCAGGAGGTGTGGCTGCTGGCATCACAGGGGGAAGAGTAAACACACATGTGAATGTACACACAGACCGACCTGCTGGTCTCAGGTAACCTGCTGCTACTGCTATAAAGAGAATCTATAGCTTCAGGGGCTAAAAAGGGGAGAGAAGACATGCATATTTTAAAGGAGTCTTTAAATTCAACACCAAAATATATTCTTTATTTTTAAGTCAAACTTTTAAACAAAGGCATTTACATTCACAACGTCACTATATTCTTGTTAAGCACACTGGTATATTGCACATCCAATAATTTACATGCTGAAAAATTCCCAACTTAAATCCAAAAGGTGGTGAACTTTAGGTTTTGAATATGTTTCTGCTGCCTGAGTGTGGATTCTTTTCCAGCTCATTAATGCATCCAGGAGAGGAAGGAAGTGGAACAAAAAATTTATTCAAATTATTCACACAATTAGGGTAAAATACAGTGCTATGATGCCACAAACGAAAACAAAAGAACTCATCCAAAAATTTAATTAATTAATTAAAAGTAATTAAAAACACTTACCGCTGCATTCTCTAGTCCGGACTGTGTACAATGTTCTAGGAAGCTCCTGATGCAATGTACTAGAATTCCTGTTTACATTGAGGGCCAGAGATTTAAAAGAATGTCTCCTATAAAACTCAGCTTAATGGGAATCTTTTGAGATGTATTGTTTGGATAATTTTCCCTAGTTAACTTTTTATGCACTTTTTAATATCTCTCCTCTCTCTCACACAAGCATATTCACACACACACACACAGAAGACTTGGTTAAATACAGGCAGTGTGCCGTATTAGAAAGAGTGCTATAAAGGAAATTTGAAAATATGTATACTTTTACTACTTTATTCACCACTAACGAGGTTGTCCACCACCCATCTCTCAGTTTGTTGTATTGTGGTGTGGTGGCTTGTGTGTCGCTGTGATACCGGAAGCTGTGCCACCAGTATTTCAAACACCACCATGGTGGATAGGTTTCAGAGAAGCTCTATACTAAGACAGACTAGGAAGAAACACCTGGCAATCTACTTCCAAAAATTAGCCGGTGAAAACCCTATGGATTTATATCTGTCCTCTGAAGATCTTATTTTTCAAGCCATATCAGACTAAATTTTTAAATAGTGTTATATTAAAAGACATGTCTCAGATATTAGATTTTTCCTCCCTGCTGGCAACAACTAGAAACTATTGTTTGAAGGCATTGAACAGTAATCAAAGTAGTACTACTGCCTTTGAAAGAAGGAAGCATAGGGTACTAAGATCACATTCATTCCAGCATTCTTCCCATAGGCATCTTCCAATTATTTAAGCTGCTACATAAAGCTCAAGATGCCAGTGGCAATCTCACTAGGTAGAGGAGAAAAAGACTGGAGTTCAAAGATATCACAGTGACTGGAACATATGGGACAAGGCTCCAAAATGGATGGGGAGATGGAGAAGGAACCACAAAGATGTCATAAGACTTCTCCTTGGGTCCTTGGCTTCACAAGGAGAGACTCTGGGAGACATGGCATATAACAGTTTCTAGGAAGTTGGAGATCCTGGCAGAGATTCCAGAAGCCAAATGGTACTAGGGAAATGGAAGATGGTTTTCATCTCAGCTTCATTAGAGAGACCTTGATGAATACCTCAGATCTGAGACCCCAGTAGACCCATGTCATAATAATAAGAACCATTTCATCAGAGTAAGAGGCATGACGTTACTAAGGTTAAGGGCAAAACTACAGTAAAGTGCCTTTAAAAAGACTTTTGAATGGACAAAATGATGTGCCTGAATTTAACTGCTAGCCAGAACAAAACTTAACAATCTTTGGAGGAAAGTAACATAATCAAGATCTCTTTAGTGTATTATTATTATTATTATTTTTTACTAGTTTAGCAAAACTATTGTTTGGTTTTAAGAAGACTACAGGGGATATTTTTGGTTTAAATTTTATCAGCAGAATATGACTGCTCCATAGGATTTTCAAGGCTGCAGACTTTCGGAAGCAGATCTCCAGAAGACTCTGAACTCTGAAATGTCTCTTCTGTAAAATAAGGGTAATAATATCTGTGCCTTAGGGCAGTGTGAGGTTTTGGTTGTTTCAAAAAATATATCGTTTGATTAATAAAGGGGAAAGGCACAGATCCATGAAAGGAAATTGTAGTATCTCCAGAGTTCAGGGAGGAGGATGAGTGAATGGCTATTTCTGAATCTAAGACAATTTTAAGAGTTCATAGTTTGCTACTCGTGCTTGAGACCACTGATTTGGGGACTTGATTATTCTTTGTGAGGGTTATACTTTCTGTATGTATTTGCAGTTGTGTTTCTCATTCACTCTCTTTCTACCATGTACCTTTTACTTTCTGGTAATTTCAACTCTCTCCTTACTTTGGATCATTACATAATGTGCCAGATTTTTCAGTTTTCTCATGACTGGTGATCCCACTATGAACTGTCTTTCTCTCTTAATATATCGTAGCTCAGTTTCTGGGACAGTGAATTATGACTGTCTCAGCTCATGTTTTACCATAATATAGCATTATTGGTGCTTGCTAGGTTTTGAATTGGGCGTCACTGAGTTATAAGTCCACCTTTGGACCAATTAGCAGATGCCAGACCATAGGCAGAAGGGAAGATGTGCTTATATGATACCATTGCCTCCTCTGGCTACCACCGAGTGGCAGTGGTTGGCAGGATCGATTTTCCTTAGAATTGGCTTCCAGGTGATTTGATTCACAGTATCTTGATTTACTGTTAAAGAAGATAATCTATTAAGCTCAAAGTTCATCCATAACAGTTACCCAATAAATACACCTATTATTCTTATCATCATTGTCATTGCAATTACCTGAATGTTTAGTCAAAATCTATTATGGAAAAAATAGTTATTGAGAAAAATATGTCATTTCTTCTAAAGGAGTTGGCAGATATTTTTACATCTAAGTATGAATTTCTGAGTGAATTTCATGCCCTAGCACATTTTATATTCATTGTAAATTAGAAAAAAGAAAACAAACCAACTACTCCATGTATTTCTTTACTTACTCATAATAAGTTGTAGCTACAACTTGACACATATGATTTATAGGTATTATTAATTTCTGGGAAACTCTAGGAAATAGCACCTTCTAGGTTGGTGGTGTTGCTGTTAGGTGCCGTCGAGTCAGTTCTGACTCATAGCGACTCCGTGCACAACAGAACGAAACATTGCTTACTCCTGCACCATCCTCACAGTTGTTGTTATGCTTGAGCCCATTGTTGCAGCCACTGTGTCAATCCATCTCGTTGACGGTCTTCCTCTTTTTTCACTGATCTTCTACTTTATCAAGTATGATATCCTTTTCCAGGGAGTAGTAGCTCCTGGTAACATGTGCAAAGTATGTGAGACGTAATCTCTCCATCTTTGCTTCTAAGGAGCATTCTGGTTGTACTTCTTCTAAGATAGATTTGTTCCTTCTTTTGGCAGTCCATGGTATATTCAATATTCTTCACCAACACCACAATTCAAAGGCGTCAATTCATCTTCAGTTTTCCGCATTCATTGTCCAGCTTTCACACGCATATAAGGCTACTGAAAACACCATGGCTTGCATCAAGTGCACCTTAGTCCTCAAGGTGACATGTTTGCTTTTCAACACCGTAAAGAGATCTTTTGCAGCTGATTTGCCCAATGCAATATGTCTTTTGATTTCTTGATTGCTGCTTCCATGGATGTTGATTGTGGATCCAAATGAAATGAAATCCTTGACAGCCTCAATATTTGTTTCCGTTTATCATGATGTTGCTTATTGGTCCAGTTGTGGAGATTTTTGTTTTCTTTATGTTGAGATTTTTCTTTCTTTATGTTTTGTTTTCTTTTCGGTATGTAATCCATACCGAAGTCCGCGGTCTTTGATCTTCATCAGTAAGTGCTTCAAGTCCTCTTCACTTTCAGCAAGCAAGGTTGTGTCATCTGCATAGTGCACATTGTTAATGAGTCTTCTTCCAATCCTGATGCCTCGTTCTTCTTCATATAGTCCAGATTCTCAGATTATTTGCTCAGCATACTGATTGAATAAGTATGGTGAAAGGATACAACCCTGATGCACACCTTTCCTGACTTTAAACCAATCAGTATCCCCTTGTTCTGTCTGAACAACTGCCTCTTGATCTATGTAAAGGTTCCTCATGAGCACAATTAAGTGTTCTGGAATTCCCATTCTCTGCAATGTTATTCATAATTTGTTATGATCCACACAGTTCAATATCTTTGGATAGTCAATAAAACACATGTAAACATCTTTATGGTACTCTTTGCTTTCAGCCAGGATCCATCTGACATCAGCAATAATATCCCTTGTTCCACATACTCTTCTAAATCCAGCTTGAATTTCTGGTAGTTCCCTGTCGATATACTGCTGCAGCTGCTTTTGACTGATCTTCAGCAAAATTTTGCTGGCATGTGATATTAATGATTTTGTCAGGTGATTTCTGCATTCGGTTCGATCACCTCTTGGGAATAGGCATAAGTATGACTGTTTTCCAGTCGGTTGGCTAGGTAGCTGTCTTCCAAACTTCTTGGTATAGATGAGTGAGCGCTTCCAGTGCTGCATCCATTTGTGGAAACATCTCAGTTGGTATTCTGTCAATTCCAAGAGCCTTGTTTCTGGTCAATGCCTTCCAGGTTAGCTTGGAAATAGGTGAGAAAAAGGACTTTATTTTACTATTCTGCTAGCAGAAAATCAATTTGTAGTTAGAGTATAAATATGAAAAGAATAATTCACAGAAGAAAACAGACATAGCATGCTCATGTTGGTAAGTAAATATTTCTGTATAGGTAAGGTTTCTGAAACTCTCAGCTGCATCCTGGAGACGGCAGTGAAAACTCCCTAGAGCTTTGTCTATACTTGGGGAATGCTGCTTTGATACCTGCTAAGTCTGGTGTTTTCTTCCTCCTGCTCTCAGAATGACTGACAGTCTACTTGCAACGGCCACCACATCGCCCTGTGTCACCCATTTCTATGAGAGTAGAAGTCAATACATAATGCAGCAGACAGTCTCCTGGTTTAGCCTCCATTAGTTTATTGACAAAAAGCTCATGTTCTGAAGTTTGGAAGATCTGGATAAGCATCCTCGCAGTACCTCTTATTTAGATGCATGGCATCAGGAAAGCTATTTTGTCTATTTGTGCTTCATTTTTTTCTCTTTTTTAAATTTTATTTCATACAAAATAAAGTAATATATAAGACTTCTGGCCTTCAATAGGTTTCCTGTCTCTTAGTTTCCTAAGTGTTGGTCAGATAAAGGAATGAAGACAAAAGAGCTGTCAGAACACATGAGTATAATCTGCAACTACACTGGTCACATCACTCTCATTTTGGCAGTTGTGATAAGAAAAAAAAAGAGATTCTAACACCCATCCAAGAAATTTTAATATAAATGTTTCAACCATATTTTTGTCCAGATAGAATGTTAGAGAATAAATTGACCAATAGCATTTTAGATAACACTGTACTGGCTGTTTATTTTATTTTAATGGAGATACTGACAGTATTTGTGCTTCTATAAGGAAGTCTTTGAAGGCAGAATGGCAAAGCTCCTCATAAACTAGCACACAATGGTAGAAAAATTTTAAACTTCCCTAAGTGGTTTATTCTCTAAAACTTAACCAGAATTACACAATGAACACACATTTTCTGAATACCAGGTTTGTAAAACACTGGAAAGTTATATTGCTCTCTTTAGCTTTACCACACTTGCCCGTAAGTGTGATTTCTGGCCACCTCAGATATTCAGCTTGTAATGGTCATCACAGATGCAGTTAGAAAGTAGAAGGCACTCAATGTTGTCAATCTTAAGTACACTGAGTTATAACAGAAGCTTTCTATAAAGCTACGTTTTCTTATTCCCATTAAATGGGGGGAAGGGGTAAATAACACATTCCACCTAGTCTCCCAAACAACGGTGTATGTTTATTACCTGTCTTCCTGGAGTGGAAAATGAGCTCCAGGAAGACATAGATGTTTGCCTACTTTGCTCAATGATGTATCCCCAGGCTCTAGAACAGTGCCTGGCACATAAGCGACTCAGTAAGTTTATACTGAATGGATGTATGAGAGCACTGAAAAATGTTTGCAGTAATAAAATGTGAAATTAGACAACCTAACAATAAAGGAATAATTTAAAAGACACTATAATAGTGTGTTGCATACACAGGTTGTCTTAAAGTCTGTGTCCAGATCCCAAGTACCCACCAGGTACTGGCATGAAAATTCCACCCACTGGTACCAACCAACCCATGGTGCTATACCCACTTGTCCTGATCAAGTCGTACACAGTGCTGGCAATAGTGAAAGCTCTTTCAATCACTCACAGACAACAGGCAGTGTTCAATAGGGAAAGCTCTGTTACAGTGGTCCTACTTGGCTTAAAAGCTGTCCTGGCAGGATGGAAAACTTCAACAGTGCTCTCTCTTTGCAACATGGATTTAGGACCTCAAGGATCTCGACCTGCCCAATTTTATTTCCCAGGGGTTGTGTATTTATCTGCACAGAGTGTAATGCAAGTTTTCCCTCCTCATCACCAAAAGGGGGGTAGTCAGACATAGGGGAACAGCCCAGGATTGTTAGTCTGAATTATGTCTCTTTAGCCGTGCTGCTTGCTTCGACAAAACATTCGGCTTCAGAGGGGGAAGTGCAACGGTATGTCCCTAACCCCTAAGATGCTAGCAGCGGGAAAGGAACAGGGACCGTGTGCTGGGGACAATGTGACATAGGGGCAAAACGTCTAGCTAGCATATACTAGCACAGAGCACAATAACTGAAGTTCATACTGATGAACCCCAGTCACTCAAAAGGTAGGATTATATTACCTGTAATGTTTAGAAATCAGGAAAATAAATATTTTATTTAAGAAATTCCCAATTATTTTGTAAATAATTCCAAAAGTTTATCCAAATTTCAGTATTTTAGGAAGAAATCTTCAGTCAACACCTCATGCCTTATTAATCTGAGGTAGTTAAGTATAGTATTTCTGATATATTGATATATATGAGGAACCCTAAATGCAAAACGAAATGTGGTTTTAAGAGATTTCTACCCTGTTAACCAGCTTTCTAATCATTCTGATATATCATGTACTTATATCAATTACAGTATAAATTCAAAACCTGGGCATTGAAAAATCAGAGAAATAGAGATTTATTTACATATATTTTAAATATTATTAGTAAAAGATATGAATTACAGCATTGTTTGTAATAGCAAAAAGCAGAAACAACTTAAAAATTCAGCACTAAAGATCAATTAAATAAAACAGGTGTGTCTGCACAATAAAACACATTACAGCTTAAAATTAAAAAGGCAGCTCCAAATACACTGTTACAGACATCTATCCAAGTTATATTGTTAAATAAAATGCAAAGTGCTGGCCAATATGTATCCCATTTGCATGAGAATTATATAGAGTGTGTATGTGATGTATAGAACGTTCTCATGTGTGTATGTTTAATTCTGCCTCAGCTGTCTCTGGAAAGATTATCAAGAAACCAGTAACTGGCGGCGGGGCCAAGATGGCGGACTAGGTGGACGCTACCGCGGATCCCTCTTGCAACAAAGACTCAGAAAAACAAGTGAATCGATCACATATATAACAATCTACGAACTCTGAACAAAGAACACAGATTTAGAGATGGAGAACGAACAAATACGGGCAGACAGTGATCGTTTTCAGAACCAGGAGCCAGCGTACCAGGCAGGTGACCTTCGGAGCCCGATATGGGGCAGAGCCCAGGGGGGCAGACGGCACAGACAAGGGGCCCAGCCCTACCCCCCGAACTCATTGCGGGAGGAAGCCTAGCGTGTTGGCGTGGGCAGCATAGCAGCGCAGCCGGTGGGAGAAGCACCCGGGAGGCAGTGACGGATCTTGGAGCGGGGAGAGCAGCGTCCCAGCCGGGGAGCTGTCCCGCCGGGAGTTTGGCGGGAGGCCGGCGTGGCGCGAGCATGGGGATCAGCTATATTTCCCTAAAGCGACCCCAGGGGGGGCCCAGACGTTTGTGCGGGTGACGCCCACCCAGTTCGCCAGAGTGGTGTGGCGCACCGGAGGGAGAAGTCCCCGGGAGGAAGTGACAGGTCTCGGAGTAGGGAGAGCAGCGTCCCAGCCGGGGAGCTGTCCCGCCGGGATTTTGGCGGGGGCGTGCGGAGCGTGAACGCGGGGATCAGCTCTATATTCTGAGGTGCTACACTCCTAGCTCTCTAATCCCTCCCCCACCCTCCCCAGGTGGCTCCATTAACATCCGAATACCCTGAGCCAGAGGGAGAATTCAGATAGGGATCTGACTGCATTTTTTTTAGATGATTAGCTGGAAAAACTAGTTTCCCACTGATGGCTCAGAGACAGCAGTCCATATCAAACCACATAAAGAAACAGACCATGACAGCTTCTTCAACCCCTCAAACAAAAGAATCAAAATCTTTCCCAAATGAAGATACAATCCTGGAATTATCAGATACAGAATATAAAAAACTAATTTACAGAATGCTTAAAGACATCACAAATGAAATTAGGCTAATTGCAGAAAAAGCCAAGGAACACACTGATAAAACTGTTGAAGAACTCAAAAAGATTATTCAAGAACATAGTGGAAAAATTAATAAGTTGCAAGAATCCATAGAGAGACAGCATGTAGAAATCCAAAAGATTAACAATAAAATTACAGAATTAGACAATGCAATAGGAAGTCAGAGGAGCAGACTCGAGCAAATAGAATGTAGACTGGGACTTCTGGAGGACCAGGGAATCAACACCAACATACCTGAAAAAAAATCAGATAAAAGAATTAAAAGAAATGAAGAAACCCTAAGAATCATGTGGGACTCTATCAAGAAGGATAAGTTGCGAGTGACTGGAGTCCCAGAACAGGGAGGGGGGACAGAAAACACAGAGAAAATAGTTGAAGAACTCCTGACACAAAACTTCCCTGACATCATGAAATACGAAAGGATATCTATCCAAGATGCTCATCCAACCCCATTTAAGATTGACCCAAAAAGAAAAACGCCAAGACATATTATCATCAAACTTGCCAAAACCAAAGACAAACAGAAAATTTTAAAAGCAGCCAGGGAGAAAAGAAAGGTTTCCTTCAAGGGAGAATCAATAAGAATAAGTTCAGACTACTCAGCAGAAACCACGCAGGCAAGAAGGGAATGGGACGACGTATACAGAGCACTGAAGGAGAAAAACTGCCAACCAAGGATCATATATCCAGCAAAACTCTCTCTGAAATATGAAGGCGAAATTAAGATATTTACAGATAAACACAAGTTTAGAGAATTTGCAAAAACTAAACCAAGACTGCAAGAAATGCTAAAGGAGATTGTTTGGCCTGATGACCAATAATATCAGGTACCAGCACAATACAAGGTCACAAAACAGAACGTCCTGATATCAACGCAACTCAAATAGGGAAAGCACAAAAACAAACAAATTAAGATGAATTCTAATAAATAAATAAATAAACAAATAATACACATAACAGGGAATCATGGAAATCAATAGATAAACGATCAAAATAATCAAAAAGAGGGACTAAATATAGGAGGCATTGAACTGCCAGATGGAGAGTGATACAAGGCGATATAGAATGATACAAGTTAGGTTTTTACTTAGAAAAATAGGGGTAAATAATAAGGTAACCACAAAAAGGAATATCAATTCCATAACTCAAGAAAAAAGCCAAGAAAAACGTAACGACTCAACTAACATAAAGTTAAACATTATGAAAATGAGGATCTCATAATCTACTAAGAAAAACGTCTCAGCACAAAAAAGTATGTGGAAAAATGAAATGGCCAACAACTCACATGAAAAGGCATCAAAATGACAGCACTAAAAACTTATTTATCTATAATTACACTGAATGCAAATGGACTAAATGCACAAATAAAGAGACAGAGAGTCACGGACTGGATAAAGAAACACGACCCATCTATACGCTGCCTACAAGAGACACACCTTAGACTTAGAGACACAAACAAACTAAAACTCAAAGGATGGAAAAAAATTTATCAAGCAAATAATAAGCAAAAAAGAAGAGGAGTAGCAATATTAATTTCTGACAAAATAGACTTTAGACTTAAATCTGCCACAAAGGATAAAGAAGGACACTATATAATGATAAAAGGGACAATTGATCAGGAGGACATAACCATATTACATATTTATGCACCCAAAGACAGGGCTGCAAGATACATAAATCAAGTTTTAACAGAATTGAAAAGTGAGATAGACACCTCCACATTTATAGTAGGAGACTTGAACACACCACTTTCGGAGAAGGACAGGACATCCAGTAAGAAGCTCAATAGAGACACGGAAGACCTACTTACAACAATCAACCAACTTGACCTCATTGACTTATACAGAACTCTCCACCCAACTGCTGTAAAGTATACTTTTTTTTCTAGCGCACATGGAACATTCTCTAGAATTAACCACATATTAGGTCATAAAACAAATCTTTGCAGAATCCAAAACATCGAAATATTACAAAGCATCTTCTCAGACCACAAGGCAATGAAGCTAGAAATCAATAACAGAAAAACTAGGGAAAAGAAATCAAATACTTGGAAAATGAACAATACCCTCCTGAAAAAAGACTGGGTTATAGAAGACATCAAGGAAGGAATAAGGAAATTCTTAGAAAGCAACGAGAATGAAAATACTTCCTATCAAAACCTCTGGGACACAGCAAAAGCAGTGCTCAGAGGCCAATTTATATCGATAAATGCACACATACAAAAAGAAGAAACAGCCAAAACCAGAGAACTGTCCCGACAACTTGAACAAATAGAAACTGAGCAACAAAAGAACCCATCAGGCACCAGAAGAAAACAAATAATAAAAATTAGAGCTGAACTAAATGAATTAGAGAACAGAAAAACAATTGAAAGAATTAACAAAGCCAAAAGCTAGTTCTTTGAAAAAATTAACAAAATTGATAAACCATTGGCTAGAGTGACTAAAGAAAAACAGGAAAGGAAACAAATAACCCGAATAAGAAACAAGAAGGACCACATCACAACAGAGCGAAATGAAATTAAAAGAATCATTTCAGATTACTACGTAAAATTGTACTCCAACAAATTTGAAAACCTAGAAGAAATGGATAAATTCTTGGAAAAATACGACCTATCTAAACTAACACATTCAGAAGTAGAACAACTAAATAGACCCATAACAAAAAAAGAGATTGAAACGGTAATCAAAAAACTTCCAACAAAAAAAAGTCCTGGCCCAGACGGCTTCACTGAAGAGTTCTACCAAACCTTCAGAGAAGACTTAACACCACTACTATTGAAGGTATTTCAAAGCATAGAAAAAGACGGAATACTACCCAACTCATTCTATGAAGCTACCATCTCCCTGATACCAAAACCAGGTAAAGACATTACAAAAAAAAAAAAAATTTGAGACCTATATCCCTCATGAACATAGATGCAAAAATCCTCAACAAAATTCTAGCCAATAGAATCCAACAACACATCAAAAAAGTAATTCACCCTGATCAAGTGGGATTTATACCAGGTATGCAAGGCTGGTTTAATATCAGAAAAACCATTAATATAATCCATCACATAAATAAAACAAAAGATAAAAACCACATGATCTTATCAATAGATGCAGAAAAGGCATTTGACAAAGTTCAACACCGATTTATGATAAAAACTCTTACCAAAATAGGAATTGAAGGAAAATTCCTCAACATAATAAAGGGCATCTATGCAAAGCCAACAGCCAATATCACTCTAAATGGAGAGAACCTGAAAGCATTTCCCTTGAGAACGGGAACCAGACAAGGATGCCCTTTATCACCGCTCTTATTCAACATCGTACTTGAAGTCCTAGCCAGGGCAATTAGGCTAGACGAAGAAATAAAGGGTATCCAGATTGGCAAGGAGGGAGTAAAGCTATCACTATTTGCAGATGACGTGATCGTATACATGGAAAACCCTAAGGAATCCTCCAGAAAACTACTGAAACTAATAGAAGAGTTTGGAAGAGTCTCAGGTTATAAAATAAGCATACAAAAATCACTTGGATTCCTCTACATCAACAAAAAGAACACCGAAGAGGAAATAACCAAATCAATACCATTCACAGTAGCCCCCAAGAAGATAAAATACTTAGGAATAAATCTTACCAAGGATGTAACAGACCTATACAAAGAAAACTATAAAACTCTGCTACAAGAAATTCAAAAGGACATACTTAAGTGGAAAAACATACCCTGCTCATGGATAGGAAGACTTAACATAGTAAAAATGTCTATTCTACCAAAAGCCATCTATACATATAACGCACTTCCAATCCAAATACCAATGTCATATTTTAAGGGGATAGAGAAACAAATCACTAATTTCATATGGAAGGGAAAGAACCCCCAGATAAGCAAAGCATTACTGAAAAAGAAGAAGAAAGTGGGAGGCCTCACTCTACCTGATTTCAGAACCTATTATACAGCCACAGTAGTCAAAACAGCCTGGTACTGGTACAACAACAGGCACATAGACCAATGGAACAGAATTGAGAACCCAGATATAAATCCATCCATGTATGAGCAGCTGATATTTGACAAAGGACCAGTGTCAGTCAATTGGGGAAATGATAATCTTTTTAACAAATGGTGCTGGTATAATTGGATATCCATTTGCTAAAGAATGAAACAGGACCCAAACCTCACACCATGCACAAAAACTAACTCCAAGTGGATCAAAGACCTAAACATAAAGACTAAAACGAAAAAGATCATGGAAGAAAAAATAGGGACAACCCTAGGAGCCCTAATACAGGGCATAAACAGAATACAAAACATTACCAAAAATGATGAAGAGAAACCAGATAACTGGGAGCTCCTAAAAATCAAACACCTATGTTCATCTAAAGACTTTTCCAAAAGAGTAAAAAGACCACCTACAGATTGGGAAAGAATATTCAGCTATGACATCTCAGACCAGCGCCTGATCTCTAAAATGTACATGATTCTGTCAAAACTCAACCACAGAAAGACAAACAACCCAATCAAGAAGTGGGCAAAGGATATGAACACACATTTCACTAAAGAAGATATTCAGGCAGCCAACAGACATACGAGAAAATGCTCCCGATCATTAGCCATTAGAGAAATGCAAATTAAAACTACGATGAGATTCCATCTCACACCAACTAGACTGGCATTAATCCAAAAAACACAAAATAATAAATGTTGGAGAGGCTGCGGAGAGATTGGAACTCTCATACACTGCTGGTGGGATTGTAAAATGGTACAACCACTTTGGAAATCCATCTGGCGTTATCTTAAACAGTTAGAAATAGAACTACCATACAATCCAGAAATCCCACTCCTCGGAATATACCCTAGAGATACAAGAGCCTTCACACAAACAGATATATGCACACCCATGTTCATTGCAGCTCTGTTTACAATAGCAAAATGCTGGAAGCAACCAAGATGTCCATCAACGGATGAATGGGTAAATAAATTGTGGTATATTCACAGAATGGAATACTATGCATCGATAAAGAACAGTGACGAATCTCTGAAACATTTCATAACATGGAGAAATCTGGAAGGCATTATGTTGAGCGAAATGAGTCAGAGGCAAAAGGACAAATATTGTATAAGACCACTATTATAAGATCTTGCGAAATAGAAAAAACAGAGAAGAACACATACTTTTGTGGTTGCAAAGGGGGGAGGGAGGGAGGGAGGGAGAGGTTTTTTTATTGATCAATCAGTAGATAAGAACTGCTTTGGGTGAAGGGAAAGACAACACTCAATACAAGGAAGGTCAGCCTAATTGGACTGGACTAAAAGCAAAGAGGTTTCCGGGATAAAATGAAAGCTTCAAAGGTCAGCGGAGCAGGGACTGGGGTCTGGGGAACATGGTTTGAGGGGACTTCTAAGTCAATGGGCAAAATAATTCTATTATGAAAACATTCTGCATCCCACTTTGAAATGTGGCATCTGGGGTCCTAAATGCCAACAAGCGGTCATCTAAGATACATCGATTTGTCTCAACCCACCTGGAGCAAAGGCAAAGGAAGAACACCAAGGCCACACGACAACTAAGAACCCAAGAGACAGAAAGGGCCACATGAACCAGAGACCTACATTATCCTGAGACCAGAAGAACTAGTTGGTGCCCGGCCACAATCGATGTCTGCCCTGTCAGGGAGCACAACAGACAACTCCTGAGGGAGCAGGAGACCAATGGGATACAGACCCCAAATTCTCATAAAAAGACCATACTTAATGGTATGACTGCGACTAGAGGAATCCCGGAGGCAATGCTCCCCTAACCATCCCCGAAGACAACTCATCAGGCATGAAAAGGACTGGTCAGCGGGGGGGAGAGAGATGCTGATGAAGAGTGAGCTAATTAAATCAGGTGGACACTGGAGAGTGTGTTGGCAACTCTTGACTGGAGGGGGGATGGGAAGATAGAGAGAGAGGGAAGACGGCAAAATTGGCACGAAACGAGAGACTGAAAGGGCTGACTCAATAGGGGGAGAGCAAGTGGGAGAAGGGAGTAAGATGTATGTAAACCTACATGTGACAGACTGATTGGAATGGTAAATGTTCACTTGAAGCTTAATAAAAATTAATTAAAAAAAAAAAAAAAAGAAACCAGTAACTGGCTGCTCTGGGAGGGAAAACAAAGCATTCAAACCTGGGCGTGGGGGAGGAAAGTTTAGTTCTCACTCTACACATTTTGGTAACTTTTCTTTTATTGTGGTAAAAATATTCATAACAAAACATCCACCAGCTCAACAGTTTCTACATGTACAATTCAGGGACATTAATGACATTCTTCATGTTGTGTAGCCATTCTTGCGATCCTTTCCCAAACCATTCCCTCACTAATAACATCAACTCAATGCCTTCTAAGCGAAAGTTCTCCCTTCTCCATTTCCCCCTACTCCTGGTAACCACTAATAATATTTGGTTTATGTATCGTTGCTTATTTCATAAACTGAGGTCATCCGGTATTTGTTCTCTTGCTACTGACATTTCACTTAGCATGGCGTTTACAAGGCCCATCCAAGTTGTGGTGTGCATCAGGACTTCATTTCTCTTTGTGGCTGAGTAATATTCCTTGGATGGATAGACAACATTTGTTTATGCAGTCATCTGCTGATGGATGTTTCAGTTGTTTCCACCGTTTGGCTGTTGTGAAAAGTGCTGCAATGAACATTGGTGTATAGGTTTATGTTCCCATCCCTGCCTTCACTTCTTCTGAGTCTATAACAAGGATTGGAATTGCTGGGTCATTTACACCTTTGTGCATGCATACTACACCACATGCTGTTGAGATTTTCTCCCGTATTTTTGAACCTTGTCTGGGTTCACCTACAGCTGCAGGGAACCCTTTGTGGCAGGCTAACAGCTTCCCACTCAGGCCCCATGTCTCTGTGTTTCTATGTCTGAGGACTTGCTCCTGCTCATGGGAGCTTGCTTAGATTTTGCCAAGAACACCCAGAAGGGGATCACAGACCTGTTCCTATGGCTGTCAACTTTTCAAAAAGCTTACTGTATCATAGGGAGTACACAGCACCACCTATGAATACGTCTTGTCAAAAAATGAAACCTGAATCTGAACAAGCTCCTAGATCTAGGAAATACAAACTGATGGAAGAAAGTACTAAAAACCCCAAGTCTTACAAAACCAATGCTGTGGTCTACTGTACATGAATAGACTAAAAGGGACAAAAAACACATGTCAATCAAGCACAAAGAAATCCATGGTAAAATAAAACTTTAAACACTGACAACGTAGGAGACAACATGAAGAAAGAGTCCTTATGTCTTAGAAATGAAGTATTTACAGATTAAACGATATGATGGATTGGATTTGTTTCCAAGTAATCCATCAGTGGTGGAAGATATACTGAGGGGTAAATATAACAAGATTGGTTATTGTCAAAGCTGAGTGACAGTTATAGTATTATCTCTACTTTTGGGTATGTTTTAAGAAGCACAAACTTTAGTGAATAGGATTCAATTCCCAGCAAAGTATTTCACATCTTTCCACATTTGGGAAGGGAGGAGGATAACCTAATAAGGCAGATAATGTTATAGGAATCAAATAAGGGAGCGCTGGTAAAGGAAGCCTGCATAGCACCTGCCATTCACCACACGCTCAGTAAGTGAGTGCGTGCTCATTGCTTCACAGCTGTGTGCTGGTGTCTCTGTCACACAAAAGGTGAACTGCTTTTTCTTCATAATAAATCTGCACAGAGGCAATATGCTCATCTAAAATAAGAATAAAATCAAAATCAGTCTTTTCTTTAAAGATAGAATAAAGAAGAGAAAAAGAGAGGGGGAGAGAGGAGAGAAAAAGGACAGAGAGATGAGTCAAAGAGAAGCCAAATCTGCTGGTAAAATTCTTGCCCTGGCACAAAGAACATCAATGTGGTCCTAAAACAGAGATTTAATTTGAGAAAACTCAGCTGTGGGAGCAAAGTCTAATGCCTGCGACTGGGATCCAGGCTGACCCCTGCCTACTTAAAGTGACAGGTGTTTGGGGCCAGCTTTGTGTCAAGCACTCCTGTAGCAATGTTTCTCTTTGCAGGGAGATAAGAAGCGAGCACGTACACACACACACAATGGTAAAAGTAGGCTGGTGAGGTGAGGTTATAGTATTTCAACCAGGGGGTAAATTTTGGTGCCTGAAGTTCGCAGCCCTGGTCAATAGCTGACCAGTGATCATCAACCATAAATTCTTACAGAGAAGCTCATACAAATATATAACTCATCTATTAGGACTCTTCTCTCCTCAGAATGAAGGTAAAAGGCAGTGGAAAAGAAGAACACTTGCCTGGTGAAAATCACGGGGGAATGACAGAGCACCCATAGGAGATTGCTGTGTAAAACTGACACTCTCCAAATAAAGCCCTGTCTTTCAAAGGATGCATGGTACCTACAGAATGAACATAAAAACTTCCAGAGGTGATGGTAGGTAACAATTTGGACATCATTGCTTATTTTTTATGAGTCATCAGTAATGTCTTTGAGATCACAGGATCTTTTAATTTTAAATATTTACCAGGAATCTTTGATATTGCCCCCAATCTCTTTGCTCCAGCAATGAGGCTTTGTTATTCCTTTGCATCCCAGGCTCAGCTGCAACACTAGCCTTTAGCAGGAGCTTGACTCTTCCTTCATTTCCTCCAACACAGTAAGGCTTGGATCTGATTAGCCTACTAGTTCTATCATTTTATTTGGCAACATGTATGTCTTGTTTCAAATAAATCCCATCAATTCAAAAATATAAAACGTAAGTCATAAAGGCAAATGTAATCCCTTCCAGAAAGACATCATCATTGTTTATTTAGCTATCCCTCATCCCTAAGCACCAACAATACAATGTGGTTTGTAAAACCATAAGATCTACTTATTGTTGTAATTGGAGTCCCTGCATGGTGCAAACAGTTAATGTGCTCAACTGCCAACCAAAGGTTGGAGGTTTTAGTCCACCTAGAGGCACCTGGGAAGAAAGGTCTGGCAAACTACTTCTGAAAAATCAGCCATTGAAAACCCTGTGGAGCACAATTCTATTCTGACACACATTGGGGTCACCATGAGTTGGAATCAACTCAAGGGCAATTAGTAACTGGTAATATTGTGATGAGAATAAAGTAAGATAGTAACGTAAAATGCTTAGAACAGTACCTGGTGAATAGTAAGTGCTCGTTGATATCAGTTACTGTTACAGCTAGTCTCTGTTATTTTTGCTACTAGCATACTAAGTATGAGGAATTTCTCTATGGAAAAAAAACTCAATGTATTCTAATTATGAAAGTAAAGTTTTTTTTTTTAATCCTTAAAATGATATCACTTTCTTCAGGCATAATGAAGAGAGTGAAATTATTTGGAACTATTGCTGGGCTCTCAGGTGATTTGTATAAGTGAATATTAAACCCTTCAAGAAAGTGCTTTATTTTCTTTTTTCTCCCAATAATCTCTTAGGCTCAAGGTTAATTTTTTTTTTTTTTTTTTTTTGCTAGCTCACAAAAAGAGCCCCGGTAGTGCAATGGTTCATACATTATGATAAAAAAAGAATACTAGTATTTTATACTATTTTAAAATTTAAAGATATAACAGGCTAAATGACAAAGGTCCAAGTTATGACAGAATATACTTTATGTCAATGCCCTTTTGGGATAAAAAACCACAAACCTGTTGGTGTCGAGTCTGACTGATAGCGATACTATAGGATAGAATAGAACTGCCCCATAGGGTTTCCAAGGAGCAGCTGGTAGCTGGAAGTGCTGACCTTTTGGTTAGCAGCTGAGCTCTTAACCACTGCACCACCAGGGCTACATGCCTGGAATTTCATTCATTTGAGTCACTGTACTGTCACCCTTGAGCACTGTGGTATGTCTTCCAACAGTTTGTGTGGTTCATTAAAATGCACCATATTTCTAATATGAAAAAAGAAGGCTGATCTATGCTTAGCCAAGGCCTAGAGAAGTGAAGAAAGTAAAACCATTCAAGCATATGAAAGATGTATGAATAATAAAGCATTTGTTTGTTGGTATGTTTACCTTGTGTTTCTCAAAATTCCCTCATGTCTACAGTTTCATTTTTATGCAATAGGTCTGTTTGCTTAAATTGTCAGGGTATTAACTTTTTTATTTTCTGGTAACCTATGAATTTGGCTTTATCTATGCATTTGACTTGGAACATTTCATTGCTGGTGACAATTAGAGAGAACATATAAACCGAACTGGACTTACAGCCCCAAATGAAGGAGTATATGATAGCTTTAAATCGTAGAAGATCAGAAGATAGGACATTTCTTAATTTGTCTTCTTTTTACTGTTTACTGATACAATATAAAGACTATAAAATAATGAGGCTAATAGCTAAGTATCAGCCACCTTTACTTTGCAGCAGTTTTCCAAAGTCCAGCACTCAATTCCTGTCTTTGGCATGTTTAGGTAGTTATACACCTGCATTTTTTTTCATGTGTTTGCCATACGAAATTTTTTTTTAACATTTGTAAGATTTTAATCAGACATAGCTTTTAATATATATTTTAAACAATTACTAAACATTACCAATATTTGATTAAAAACTTAGGATCCATTGGAGTAGACACTTAAAACTGAAGTCTGGTGATTGCCTCATACATCACTAAGCCCTATACCTGTTCATCAGATTGTAGGCTATAGGGGGCTCTTGGGGCTCTGGTGGTTCAGTAGTTAAGAGCTGCAGCTGCTAACCAGAAGGGTGGCAGTTCGAATCCACCAGCCGCTCCACAGAAACCCCGTGGGGGCAGCTCTGCTCTGTCCTGTAGAGTTAGTATGAGTCAAAATCGACTCAATGGCAATAGGTTTTTTTATAGGGGGCTCTAACATAGCACCTGTTATACAGTTGCATGTGTTCTATGATTTTCCACCCTTCAATGCACATCCTAACTTTTTTCATTGCTTTCAAAGTTTCATCAATTTTATTTCTTTATAACAAAGAGATAAACATATTTGTTTTCTCTGACAGAAAATTCATGAAAGTGAGTTCTTTTAGATGTAAAAATGCCATGAGTGTTTCCCATATTTCCTTGTTTTTCTGTCTTTCTTCCCACCTTCTCCTCCCCACCTGGGGATGACAGGTGATATGACTTCAGCCTCAAAGTCCAGCACAGGTGTTGAAGGAAAAGGAAGGCACAACATAGTGCCTGAGAAGTCTGAGTGCTGGGTGGCAGAGGGGTGCTGTTGGAGGGCTGGATGTCAGTGACCAGTAGCCAAGGAAGCAGAGAATGCAGAGGTGAAGCGTAGATGTGGCCTGTTAATAAAATAACCAAAGAGTTGGCCAACATGGTTGAGAATTCAGTGAAATGGAGAAAATAAGCAAGTATATTGACAGCGTGGGAGCAAGGTTTCTCAACGTCGGAAAAAGGATTTATAAAAGGAAGGAGAGATGGCTTGAAAGAGCCCTAAGGTTTTGGATTGAATTGGAAGTCCTGGAAATTTTGATATGAACTCGCTGATTTTATTTACATGGGCACATGCACTAACAAACAGAAACAGGAGTAGTTATTTGTGTGTGTGTGTGTGTGTGTGTGTGTATGCATGTATGTGTACATATTCATGCCCCCATTTCCTAGCTCTGACTACTAGGAGGGCCCAGATGCATTGACAACATCAAGTGCGTGGATGTCGGAATCTGTACACCATCCTCCACTGAAAGGAAACGGATCCTTTGAGAAATGGCCTGTTTAGGACTGGGTCAATTAAAGTACAAAACGAGCCTGGAATAGTGTATTGGTCTGAAGAATAGGGAACAAAAGGTAAGAAAATGTTCAAAGAATAGTGGAATGCTGGAAAAAAAAAAAAGGAGCGAGGCTAGAAGGGGGTCCCCTTGGGCAAGTTTTGGACAATTTTAACATCAAAATCAATAATCTATTATATTTATTTATACAAATATTCTTGCACTAAAGACTATAGAGTCTTGTATTTTATTTAATGTTTAATATATTTTTGTCCCCCCAACTAGACTCTAAGTACCTTGAGGACAAAGAATATGCCCAGCTCTCCCTAGACATTATTCTCCGTGACAATCAAGCTACATGACCTAGGTGTTTCCACACCACCACCATCATCATCATCACTGCATCAATATCATCACCATAGGTATCCACTGATTTATCAGCTTACAGACACTTCTCTGTACTGGGAGGAGCAGACCATGTTTTTAGAAACTGTTTCTGATGCCGCTCCACTCCTGTGGTTCCTGTGTGATTTTTCATTTTAACCCATGGCCCCACTATACTTCATTATTCAGGTGCTCAGTACCTGACTCAGCTAGAACAATCGTGTTCTCTTCTGCATCTTTTAAAAATTAGAACAAGGTCTTTCTAAGGTGGTAAAAGCTGTGAGGTATGAGGTCTGGAAGTTCTTGAAAAACACATTCTTTAACACAAGGAAGAAGCAAATCAGAGTGACAGATTACTATCAAAGTAGTAGGTAGATAAAAGATGAAGAACAAATTCTTGTGGTATCTGAATTATTTTCTAATTGATGCTGAAACTTGGCAGCATCCCTACCATTCCCATGACTTGATCTTTCAACTCTTCTTTTCACCCATGAGTTGATAAGCTTCTGTTTTGCCTAAGCCAAACAGAAATTGAATGAATCTCTGTCATTTGTAACAAAGGAAATCTGATTAATACAATTACCCCACCATAATCATATTTATCATGAGAAACAAGCCTCCCGAATATTTATTGAAGAATAAAATCTTCAGGAAGAATTGCCTTTGTAAAAACAAGGACATATATATAGAGAGTAACTGTAAATACTCTTACTTTCCCTGGACAAAGAAACAACAATTTAGAGAGACTTCAGAGTGGGTTCAGAGAAAAGAAGTAGAATGCTAACAACTTGCAAATTTCATTCCTATTGGCATCTAAAAAATCCTGAGACGACGTGAACCTGTTTTTCGCAGCGTTTATTTGGCAAAGGTAGAGATGTAAAATATGCCATAATGAATTCACTCTTTGATGTATGTGCAGCAGAGAGACTTGTGATGTTATTCTGCTGCTTATTGAGTTTGCATTACTTGAATGCATTACTCAACATATAAAATGTTGAAGAACAGAAAAAGTTATACAAAACTATCTCTTATTTCCTTCCCAGAAAATCATATTTTAAAGTACCAGTCACTGTTAATTAACTATTAATCTCAAATTCCATGACATATTAGTGGAACAGGTTGTAATTGAAATAAGAAGAGAAAATAAACACAGCTTGATGAAACAGAAATAACGCTAAAATGCAAATTAGCAGAAACTAATTAATTTAAAACATATTGCCGCATCTGTGCAGTGCGTTCACCGCTTGCTGATTAACTAAGCTGTCTGCATCGACACTGCTCTTTGTTAAATGGAAATAGTAATATTGCCAGCCACATGTAGTTATTGTGAGTTTTAAAGAAATGAAAATATGTAAAGCTCTTAGAACAGTTCCTGGCATCCATTATTTTGTAATATTAACCTTTTTTAGTAAAATCATTTTTTTTATTATGTTACTTTATTTTTTTAAAAAGATTTTGATTATTAAAATGGTTTGGGAGTCTTACGGTTGTTAAATAATTTTAAAAACGTGCTCCCATATGCCTAAATCAGATCTACTGTCTTTGCACCTTGTACATGACACATACTATTTGTGTAAAATGATAGGTTATTAAGTGAGTTTTCACAGACTAATATCTATCTAGCTATTGATCTGTGATGAAGAAATTATATAGTTAATATTTATATGGTTTGCTCCTTGGAAACTCTATGGGGTAGTTCTACTCTGATCTACAGGGTCGCTAAGAGTCAGAATCAACTCAATGGCAAGAGGTTTTTTAAAATTTCATTTATGTGGTTAAATTGGTTATCCAAATTAACTTCTGCACAAACTCAGTATCATTTAGTACTTGTCAAAAGGCAATCTATTATTATATCCTAAATGACTCCTCTGATACTAAAAACTGAAGAAACAACAAAATTTATAGTCTTAATCCATTATTTAATGGTTTCTTTTTGGAGGGGGAGGCATACGTATTTTCATTTCCTGATGACTGAAGAAGCTGAGAAACTTCTATCACCAGAGTCCGTGGGTAATGCAGATGGTTAAGTGCTTGGCTACTAACTGAAAGGTTGATGGTACAAATCTACTCAGAGGATACCTTGGAAGAAAAGTCTGGAGATCTACTTCTGAAAAATCACTCATCGGAAACCCTGTGGAGCACGGTTCTAGTCTGACACCCAGGGGGTTGCCTCAGAGTTGACTCAATGTCAATTGCTTTTAGGGTGGCACAAGTGGTTCTATCTCCGAGCCTGGGACTTTCACTGCTGATCACATTTAGAGTTCTTATTTCATTTCAGAGACCCTTCAAGCCCACCCTTACTCTCACTGCTATCTCTTCCTTTAATTTACATCAAATATAGTGGCATTTGGCAAGCTTTACCTCTAGCTCAAATATATACATATATGTTAATATAAAAAATTTTGTTAATTGACTTATTCTATGAAAATCATGTCAGTGGGATATATAATTATGTAATATATGATTAATAGCTATCACAGTAGCCAAGAGTAAATGGAACTTTTCCTCGTTTTTTTAGACTAAAAGTGAAGAAGAAATTATATAATATGCAGCATAATGCCCCGCTTCAGACCAAGTACATCATGAGCTTTTCTTTTAGGGATCCTTATCATCTTTGAAGAATATGTATTTTATACATTATATGACTGTAAAGATGAATAGTATTCAAGTTAGAAGTCTGAGTCATCATCTCAAATATCAATTTATTAGTCATATAACTATAAAGATATTACTAAAGTTTTTCAAAATTTGTTCTCATTTTTAAATATGGTGATATCTATGTCTTACATTTTAGACTGAAAATCAAGATATATATGAATACATTTAATATATTCTGAGCATCATAATATAAAAAAAGAAAAATTTTTTTCTTTTTTTTATATATAGCATTAATTATAATATATTCATAGCGTCACTTCTATTACAGAAACATTTCCATAAATTATAATTTGTAACTCTCATTCTCAAAATAAAACGTATAAGGTAAATTGGTTTACATTTTAGATATATGTCTAGGACACTCAAGATCATTCCTAGGAAAATCTGTATGAATTTGCTTTCCATATTCTTAGCATATGGATGGGGCAGTTCTACTCTGTCCTGTAGGGTTGCTATGAGTCAGAATCGACTCAACAGCGGTGGGTTATTCTCAGCATTGGCTTTCTGCATGATCTTTTTGTAATATACTCTGACCAGACACCCTGCAATCTCTCAATCTGAAAAACCAGATTCACAGTAAGAGATCACTGACTGGATATGTTCAGCATTTGAAAGCACTTGAATGTTAAAAAAGGATGGCAGACCAGGCTAATCAATGTACTTGACACACCTTAGGTGTTAAACAAGTATTTGTTGAATGAAAGAATAAAAGAGGGTAGTGCTTAATACATCTCACCATTTCGACACGTCATCAGGAGATGCCAATCACTAGAAAAGGACATCATGTTTTGCAAAGTAGAGGACCAAAGGAAATGAAGGAAACACTCAATGAGATGGTTTGACACAATAGTTGCAACAATGAGCTCAAACATACAAATCATCATGAAGATGGCTCAGGACCATTCTGCTATGCGTAAGATCACCATGAATTGGAGCCTACTCCATGGCAGCTACACAACCAACAACAGTGCTTAACACAAAGGAAACAAAAATCAACAGTTCATTTTAGGCTTTCTGCCACCCCTGAAGTCACTTCTTATATATGAGGACTCACCTTTTCATAGGCCCTGCCTATATTTCTTCCATGTTTGTATCATTCAACTACATTATACATTCTGAATTTTGTTTAATTCTTATACTAGGAAATAAGGTTGAAATCAACAAAGGCAGAAAACCTCATCAGGATAATGATGTTGTTAAAAAGAGACCATATCTCTTAATGTCTCCCTTCCTAGAAAAGTGCTACAGTTTATAGAGCACCAGGTAGAGACAAGAACATTGCTACATTGGAAAATCATTTCTGGATCTTGCCACATACAGTCAGGACTTTCATTTCCTCTGACCAGCAATAGGGCCACTACTCCCCTCCCCGACCAATATCTGTTGAGATCATGTGGGGGACATGGACTTCTATCCCAACCAGTAGTCTTGAGGCACCTGTGACCCTTCCAGTAAGTGTTAGAGAAAGCCAGGCAGAAGTTCAAGATGTTCACCACTGATGTACACTAAAAAGGCCATACCCACTGTGGTGTCAGTGGAGACCATGTGGGAAGTAGGAACTGGAACCTCACACAGCAGAAAGTAGAGTCCCCCCTTTGTAGGTGTTAACAAAAGCTGAGTAGAGAACATGGACTTCTACCTCCACCTGGTAGTAACAAGGCAGCAACTTCTACTTCCTGTGCCAGAATGGTACCGGAGAAAGCCATTAAAACAGAGGGTTTAAATAAGATTCGTAGTTTCATAGCATAATACCTAAATGTACAAGTTTTAATTTAAATCCATTTGTCATACCAAGAAGCAGGAATATATAGAACTGAATGAAAAAGAAAATCAACAGATGCCATCGCTGAGATGACAGAGCTGTTAGAATTATCTGACAAAAATTTTAAAGCAGCCATGATAAAAATGGTATAATAGGAATTATGTATACATCTTAAAAGAAATGAAAAAATCGAAAGCCTCATCAAAGAAATAAAAGGACTCAGCAAAGAAACAGCAGATATAAAGAAGAACCAAATGGAAATTTTAGAACTGAAAAATACAATAATTAAAATAAAATGCTTAGCATATGGGCTAAAAGTGGAATGGAGGGGGCAGAGGAGAGAATCAATGAACTGGGGAGAATCAGTGAACAGTCTGAATAACACAGAAAAAAGACTGAAAAAATGAACAGAGCTTTAGGGACCTATGAGACCATAACAACAAACCTCATATTCATGTCAACAGGTTCACAGGAGAGGAAAAAGAGGGTGAAGCTGAAAAAGTGCTTTAAAAATTGCCGAAAATTTCCCAAATTTGGCAAGAAATATAAACCTACAGATTCACACAGCTGAGTGAATGCCAAACAGGATAAACAAACAAACAAAAAATCCATGCCAATAGACCTTATAATTAAAATTTGGAATACTAAAGACAATTAAAATATCATAAAAGCAGTCTTTAAAATGGCCTTACCTATAGGGGAAAATATAATTCAAATGACAGCAGACTTATCATCAGAAACCATGGATACAAGAAGAAAGTGGAACAATATTTTTCAAGTGCTGAAAGTAAAAAACTGCCAACCCAAACCCGATAGCTTGTGAAAATATCCTTCATGAATGACAGGAAAAGAAACTCTCAGATGAAAAGAAACAAAGAGTATTTTTTTCCAACAGATTATGCTGAAAGAATGCTTAAGAAAGTTTTACACACAGAAAGAATACAACAGCTTTTCCTTTTCTCCTGAGTTTTACAAAATGCATTGACTGTTGAAGCAAAAATTATAACACTGTTTGATAAGGCTCTAAATATATGTAGAGGAAACACTGAAGACAATCATATTATAAATGGGGTAGAGTAAATGGACAAAAAGGAAGTAAGGTTTCTACAGTTCACTGTAACTGGTAAATAACACCACCAGTAAACAGAGATAAACTATGTATATATAATGAAATACCTGGAAAAACCATTAAAAATAGTTTTACAAACAGACACACTCAAAAACACTATTGATAAATCATACCAGAATTGAAAACACATTCAAGTAACCCATAGTAATGCAAAAGATAGAAAACAAAGTAGAAAAAATATATATCAGAAAAGAAATACAATTCAGACTTAAGCCCCACCGTATCAATAAATACATTAAGAAAAATGGTCTAAATACAGCGACTAAAAGACAGAAATTGTCATATTGAATTTAAAACATGAACTAGTCAACAGTATAAATAAAGTTTTACAAAATACTAGAGCTTCAAGAATAATACAGTGAGGCCCATGAGAACTGGAACTTGCCAGGACTGCCTTGTTTTTTCAGGTCTCATGTTTTCTGCCTTTCACAGGCTGCAGTCACTCTCTCTTTGGTGGAAAACATTTGAGTTTTTTTCCCTGACAAGTTTTTGCTGAACACAGTTTACAGCTTTTGCAGGTTTTATTGTAATGTAGCCAAAAGGCCAAAGCCAGTGCTGTCGAGTTGATTTCGACACGTTGTTGTTGTTAGGTGCTGTTGAGTGGGTTCTGACTCATAGCGGCCCTGTGCACAACAGAACAAAACACTGGCCGGTCCTGAGCCACCCTTACAATCGTTGTTATGCTTGAGCTCATTGTTGCAGCCACTGTGTCAATCCACCTCGTTGAGGGTCTTCCTCTTTTCTGTTTTTTTTTGAGTTGTACTCTGCCAAGCATGATGTCCTTCTCCAGGGATTGATCCCTCCTAACATGTCCAAAGTATGTAAGATGCAGTCTCGCCATCCTTGCTTCTAAGGAGCATTCTGGTTGTACTTCTTCAAAGACAGATTTGTTCGTTCTTTTGGCAGTCCATGGTACATTCAATATTCTTCACCAACACCACAATTCAAAGGCGTCAATTCTTCGGTCTTCCTTATTCATTGTCCAGCTTTCACATGCATATGATGCGATTGAAAATACCATGGCTTGGGTCAGGAGCACCTTAGTCGTCAAGGTGACATCTTTGCTCTTCAACACTTTAAACAGGTCCTTTGCAGCAGATTTACCCAATGCTATGCATCTTTTGATTTCTTGACTGCTGCTTCCATGGCTGTGGATTGATTGTGGAGCCAAGTAAAATGAAATCCTTGACGACTTCAATATTTTCTCCCTTTTTTCATGATAGTGCTCATTGGTCCAGTTGTGAGGATTTTAGTTTTCCTTTTATATTGAGGCTTATATTGAAGGCTGTGGTCTTTGATCTTCATTAGTAAGTGCTTCAAGCACTCTTCAATTTCAGCAAGCAAGGAATGTCATCCTCATAATGCGGGTTGTTAATGAGTTTTCCTCCAACGCTGATGCCCCATTCTTCTTCAGATAGTCCAGCTTCTGGGATTATTTGCTCGGCATACAGATTGAATAGGTATGGTGAAAGATAACAACCCCAAAACACACCTTTCCTGACTTTAAACCAATCAGTATCCCCTTGTTCTGTCTGAACAACTGCCTCTTGATCTATGTAAAGGTTCCTCATGAGCACAATTAAGTGTTCCGGAATTCCTATTCTTTGCAATGTTATCCATAATTTGTTATGATGCACACAGTTGAATGCCTTTGCGTAGTGAATAAAACACAAGTAAGCATCCTTCTGGTATTCTCTGCTTTCAGCCAGGATCCATCTGACATCAGCAATGATATCCCTGGTTCCACATCCTCATCTGAAACAGGCCTGAATTTCTGGCAGTTCCCTGTCGATATACTGCTGCAGCTGTTTTTGAAGGATCTTAAGCAAAATTTTCTTGCGTGTGATAATAATGATATTGTTCTATAATTTCCACATTCAGTTGGATCACCTTTCTTGGGAATAGCCATAAATATGGATCTCTTCCAGTCAGTTGGCCAGGAAGCTGTCTTCCATATTTCTTGGCATAGACGAGTGAGCACCTCCAGTGCTGCATCTGTTTGTTGAAACATCTCAATTGATATTCCATCAATTCCTGGAGCCTTGTTATTTGCCAACGCCTTCAGAGCAGCTTGGACTTCTTCCTTCAGCACCATCGGTTCCTGATCATATGCCACCTTTTGAAATAGTTGAACATCGACTAATTCTTTTTGGTATAATGACTGTGTGTATTCCTTCCATCTTCCTTTGATGCTTCCTGCGTCGTTTAATATTTTCCCCATAGAATCCTCACTATTGCAACTCAAGGTTTGAATTTTTTCTTCAGTTCTTTCAGCTTGAAAAACGCCGAGCATGTCCTTCCCTTTTGGTTTTCCATCTTTGCACATGTCATTATAATACTTTACTTTGTCTTCTAGAGCTGCCCTTTGAAATCTTCTGTTCAGAAGATTTTACTTCATCAATTCTTCCTTTTGCTTTAGCTGCTCGATGTTCGAGAGCAAGTTTCAGAGTGTCCTCTGACATCCGTCTTGGTCTTTTCTTTCTTTCCTGTCTTTTCAATGACCTCTTGCTTTCTTCCTGGATGATGTCCTTGATATCATTCCACAACTCGTCTGGTCTTCAGTCACTAGTGTTCAATGTGTCAAATCTATTCTTCAGATGGTCTCTAAATTCAGGCGGGATATACTCAAGGTCATATTTTGGCTCTCGTGGCCTTGCTCTGATTTTCTTCAGTTTCAGCTTGAACTTGCGTATGAGCAATTGATGGTCTGTTCCACAGTCGGCCCCTGGCCTTGTCCTGAGTGATGATATTGAGCTTTTCCATCATTTCTTTCCACAGATGTAGTCAATTTGATTTCTGTGTGTTCTATCTGGTGAGGTCCATGTGTATAGTCGCCATTTATGTTGGTGAAAGAAGGTATTTGCAATGAAAAAGTTGTTGGTCTTGCAAAATTCTATCTTTCGATCTCCAGCATTGTTTCTATCACCAAGGCCATATTTTCCAGCTACTGATCTTTCTTCTTTGTTTCCAACTTTTGCATTCCAATCGCCAGTAATTATCAATGTATCTTGATTGCATGTTCGATCAATTTCAGACTTCAGCAGCTGATAAAAATCTCCTGTTTCTTTTTCTTTGGCCCTAGTGGTTGGTGTGTAAATTTGAATAATAGTCATATTAACTGGTCTTCCTTGTAGGCATATGGATATTATCCTGTCACCGACTGCGTTGTATTTCAGGATAGATCTTGAAACATTCTTTTTGACAGTGAATGCAACACCAGTCCTCTTCAAGTTGTCATTTCCAGCATAGTAGATTATATGATTGTCCAATTCAAAATGGCCAATACCAGTCCATTTCAGCTCACTAATGCCTAGGCTATCGATGTTTATGCCTTCCATTTCATTTTTGATGACTTCCAATTTTCCTAGATTCATACCTCATATATTCCAGGTTCCAATTATTAATGGATGTTTGCAGCTGTTTATTCTCATTTTGAGTCATGCCACATCAGCAAATGAAGGTCCCAAAAGCTTTACTCCATCCACATCATTAAGGTCAACTCTACTTTGAGAAGGCAGCTCTTCCCCAGTCATCTTTGGAGTTCCTTCCAACCTGGGGGGCTCGGCTTCCAGCACTATATCAGGCAGTATTCTGCTGCTATTCATAATGTTTTCCCTGGCTAATACTTTTCAGAAGTAGACTGCCAGGTCCTTCTTCCTAGTCTTAGTCCAGAAGCTCAGCTGAAACCTTCCCTCCGTTGGTGACGCTGCTGGTATCTGAATGCCAGTGGCATAGCTTCCAGCATCACAGAAACATGCAAGCCCCCACAGTATGACAAACTGACGGACATGTGGGGGTCCAACCCATACCCCAGTACAACCCATAGCAACCCTATATAAGACAGTAAAAATAAAAGGATGCCAACAAACATTAACCAAAGAAAAGCAAGAGTAACTATATTAATGCCAAATGGAGTGGATTTCAGAGAAAGAAAACCCCATAGGCAGTATCAACATGAAAAGAAAGAAATGGTCAACCCACCAAGATGACACAGGAATTCAAAATGTATATGTACCAAACAACAGAGCTGCAATACATTTGAAATGTAAAGTGTAGAGAATTAGACAAATCTGCAATTATACTTGGAGACTTCAACATTTTTGAAGAATTGATATAACAAGTAGATAAAACTCATAAATGATATATAAGAAGTAAATATCATCAATCAACAGGATCTGAATGACATTTACTGAATACTGCACTGCAACAGCAGAATGCTCCTTTTCAAGCTCCTGTGGAGCACAAACCAAGACAGACCATATCCTGAGTCATAAAACAAACTTCTACAAACTTAAAATAATTAAGATTGTATGGAGTGTGCTTTCCACCACCATGGAATCAAGAAAGGAAGAAAGCAGTGAGAAAAAGATAACAAAAATCTCCAAACACTCAGAAACTGAAAAACTTACTTCTAAATAATATATTGAACATAAAGGAAATCTCAGTGGAAATAAAAAAAAAGTATGTATTTAAATGAATGAAAATGAAAATACAACATCAAAATTTGTATGGCACAGTAAGCAGTACTGGGGGGGAGAAATTTATAGCTTTAAGAGCATATATTAGAAAAGAGGAAATATTTAATCTTAATCTAATCAATAATCTAAGAGGCCACCTTACCTAAGAACTAAAAAAAAAAAAAAAGAGCAAAATAAATCCAAAAGGAGGAAGGAAATAATAAATACAAGAGTAAAAATCAATGACATTGAAAACAGAAGATAAAAACAATAGAGAAAATAAATGAAACAAAGGTCTGGATCTTTGGAAAGATAATTAAATTTGACAAATGTCTAATAAGACTGTCAAAGAAGACACAAGTTGTTTCAGAAATGAAACAGGGGATATCACTAATGATCCCACAGATATGAAAAGATAATAAGAGAATACTACGAACAACTCTCCACACATAAATTTGACAACGTAGGTGAAATATACAATTCCTCAGAAAATTCAAACTAACACAACTCACTCAGTATGATATAGCTGGAATAGCTCTATACTTTTCAAGGATAATGAATTTGTTATTTAAGAATTCCCCCCAAATAAATCTCCAGGCCTATACAGTTTGACTGGAAAATTCTACCAAATATTTAAAGAAGAATTAACACCAATTAAAAAAATCTCTTCCAGAAACAAGAGAAAACGTTTGGCAATGCATTTTATAAAACTGCTTTGCCCTGATGCCAAAACCAGACAAAGGCATATGAAGAAAAAAATGTATAAACCAACAGTACTCGTAAGTGTAGACACAAAAAGCCTCAATAAAATATTAGCAAATGAGGCGGAGCCAAGATGGCGGACTAGGCAGACGCTACCTCGGATCCCTCTTACAACAAAGACATGGAAAAACAAGTGAATCGATCACATACATAACAATCTACGAACCCTGAACAACAAACACAGATTTAGAGACGGAGAACGAACTAATACGGGGAAGCAGCGATTGTTTCCAGAGCCTGGAGCCAGCATACCAGTCAGGTACGGCACAAGCACAGAGACCTGCTCCACCCCCCTGAACTAACCCCGGGAGGGGGACTAGCCGGTTCCACGGGCGGCGTGGGACGCAGCCGTTAGGAGAAGTCCCCGGGAGGCAGTGACTGATCTTGGAGCAGAAAGAGCAACACCCGAGCCGGGGAACCGTCCCACAGGGATTTGGACTGCACGCAGGTACGCCATAAACACGGAGAGTTGCTCCACCCCCTGAACTAACCCCGGGAAGGTGACCATCCGGGTCGCGCGGGCGGCGTGGGACGCAGCCGGTAGGAGAAGTCCCCGGGAGGCAGCGACTGGTATTGGAGCGGGGAGAACAGCGTTCCAGCCGGGACACTCGGTCGCGGCACAAGCACGGGGAGCTACTCCACCCATCTGAACTAACCCCGGGAGGGGGCCCACCTGGTTCACGGGGGCGGCACGGCCACGCGGCTGGAGGGACGAGAAGTCCCCGGGAGGCAGCGACTGATTTTGGAGTCGAGAGTGCACCGTCCCAGTAGGGGAGCCTTGACGCTGGGCGTGGGGCTGGAAGCGGAGGATCTGACCGTGACTCCAGCGGGCCAGACCCCCCGGGGGCAATCTCCACACAGACAGCACACATAGGCGACGCGCCCGCGGGAATCTCAGATATAATAGTCTTTCCAAGCAAGACAAGCAACTCTGGCTATATTCTGAGGTGCTACTCTCCTATCTCTCTGTTCCCTCCCCCACCCTCCCCAGGCGGCTTCATTAACATCTGAATAGCCTGAGCCAGAGGGAGAACTCTGATAGGGATCTGACTGCAGTTTTTTTTTAGCGGATTTTCTGGAAAAACTAGTTTCCCAGTGATGGCTCGGAGACAACAATCCATATCAAACCACTTAAAGAAGCAGACCGTGACAGCTTCTCCAACTCCCCAAACAAAAGAATCAAAATCTTTCCCAAATGAAGATACAATTTTGGAATTATCAGATACAGAATATAAAAAACTAATTTACAGAATGCTTAATGATATCACAAATGAAATTAGGATATCTGCAGAAAAAGCCAAGGAACACACTGATAAAACTGTTGAAGAACTCAAAAAGATTATTCAAGAACATACTGGAAAAATTAATAAGTTGCAAGAATCCATAGAGAGACAACATGTAGAAATCCAAAAGATTAACAATAAAATAACAGAATTAGACAACACACTAGGAAGTCAGAGGAGCAGACTCGAGCAATTAGAATGCAGACTGGGACATCTGGAGGACCAGGGAATCAACACCAACATAGCTGAAAAAAAATCAGATAAAAGAATTAAAAAAAATGAAGAAACCCTAAGAATTATGTGGGACTCTATCAAGAAGGATAACCTGCGGGTGATTGGAGTCCCAGAACAGGGAGGGGGGACAGAAAACACAGAGAAAATAGTTGAAGAACTTCTGACAGAAAACTTCCCTGACATCATGAAAGACGAAAGGATATCTATCCAAGATGCTCTTCGAACCCCATTTAAGATTGATCCAAAAAGAAAAACACCAAGACATATTATCATCAAACTCACCAAAACCAAAGATAAACAGAAAATTTTAAAAGCAGCCAGGGAGAAAAGAAAGGTTTCCTTCAAGGGAGAATCAATAAGAATATGTTCTGACTACTCAGCAGAAACCATGCAGGCAAGAAGGGAATGGGACGACATATACAGAACACTGAAGGAGAAGAACTGCCAACCAAGGATCATATATCCAGCAAAACTCTCTCTGAAATATGAAGGCGAAATTAAGATATTTACAGACAAACACAAGTTTAGAGAATTTGCAAAAACCAAACCAAAGCTACAAGAAATACTAAAGGATATTGTTTGGTCAGAGAACCAATAATATCAGATATCAGCACAACACAAGGTCACAAAACAGAACGTCCTGATATCAACTCAAATAGGGAAATCACAAAAACAAACAAATTAAGATTAATTAAAAAAAAATACACATAACAGGGAATCATGGAAGTCAATAGGTAAAAGATCACAATAATCAAAAAGAGGGACTAAATACAGGAGGCATTGAACTGCCATATGGAGAGTGATACAAGGCGATATAGAACAATACAAGTTAGGTTTTTACTTAGAAAAATAGGGGTATATAATGAGGTAACCACAAAAAGGTATAACAACTCTATAACTCAAGACAAAAACCAAGAAAAACGTAACGACTCAACTAACATAAAGTCAAACACTATGAAAGTGAGGATCTCACAATTTACTAAGAAAAACGCCTCAGCACAAAAAAGTATGTGGAAAAATGAAATTGTCAACAACACACATAAAAAGGCATCAAAATGACAGCACTAAAAACTTATTTATCTATAATTACCCTGAATGTAAATGGACTAAATGCACCAATAAAGAGACAGAGAGTCACAGACTGGATAAAGAAACACGATCCATCTATATGCTGCCTACAAGAGACACACCTTAGACTTAGAGACACAAACAAACTAAAACTCAAAGGATGGAAAAAAGTATATCAAGCAAACAATAAGCAAAAAAGAAGAGGAGTAGCAATATTAATTTCTGACAAAATAGACTTTAGACTTAAATCCACCACAAAGGATAAGGAAGGACACTATATAATGATAAAAGGGACAATTGATCAGGAAGACATAACCATATTAAATATTTACGCACCCAATGACAGGGCTGCAAGATATATAAATCAAATTTTAACAGAACTGAAAAGCGAGATAGATACCTCCACAATTATAGTAGGAGACTTCAACACACCCCTTTCGGAGAAGGACAGGACATCCAGTAAGAAGCTCAACAGAGACACGGAAGATCTAATTACAACAATCAACCAACTTGACCTCATTGACTTATACAGAACTCTCCACCCAACTGCTGCAAAATATACTTTTTTTTCTAGCGCACATGGAACATTCTCTAGAATAGACCACATATTAGGTCATAAAACAAACCTTTGCAGAGTCCAAAACATCGAAATATTACAAAGCATCTTCTCAGACCACAAGGCAATAAAACTAGAGATCAATAACAGAAGAACGAGGGAAAAGAAATCAAATACTTGGAAAATGAACAATACCCTCCTGAAAAAAGACTGGGTTATAGAAGACATCAAGGAGGGAATAAGGAAATTCATAGACAGCAACGAGAATGAAAATACTTCCTATCAAAACCTCTGGGACACAGCAAAAGCAGTGCTCAGAGGTCAATTTATATCAATAAATGCACACATACAAAAAGAAGAAAGAGCCAAAATCAGAGAACTGTCCCTACAACTTGAACAAATAGAAAGTGAGCAACAAAAGAATCCATCAGGCACCAGAAGAAAAAAAATAATAAAAATTAGAGCTGAACTAAATGAATTAGAGAACAGAAAAACAATTGAAAGAATTAACAAAGCCAAAAGCTGGTTCTTTGAAAAAATTAACAAAATTGATAAACCATTGGCTAGACTGACTAAAGAAATACAGGAAAGGAAACAAATAACCCGAATAAGAAATGAGAAGGACCACATCACAACAGAACCAAATGAAATTAAAAGAATCATTTCAGATTATTATGAAAAATTGTACTCTAACAAATTTGAAAACCTAGAAGAAATGGATGAATTCCTTGAAAAACACTACCTACCTAAACTAACACATTCAGAAGCAGAACAACTAAATAGACCCATAACAAAAAAAGAGATTGAAACGGTAATCAAAAAACTCCCAACAAAAAAAAGCCCTGGCCCGGACGGCTTCACTGCAGAGTTCTACCAAATTTTCAGAGAAGAGTTAACACCACTACTACTAAAGGTATTCCAAAGCATAGAAAATGACGGAATACTACCCAACTCATTCTATGAAGCCACCATCTCCCTGATACCAAAACCAGGTAAAGACATTACAAAAAAAGAAAATTATAGACCTATATCCCTCATGAACATTGATGCAAAAATCCTCAACAAAATTCTAGCCAATAGAATCCAACAACACATCAAAAAAATAATTCACACTGATCAAGTGGGATTTATACCAGGTATGCAAGGCTGGTTTAATATCAGAAAAACCATTAATGTAATCCATCACATAAATAAAACAAAAGACAAAAACCACATGATCTTATCAATTGATGCAGAAAAGGCATTTGACAAAGTCCAACACCCATTTATGATAAAAACTCTTACCAAAATAGGAATTGAAGGAAAATTCCTCAACATAATAAAGGGCATCTATGCAAAGCCAACAGCCAATATCAGTCTAAATGGAGAGAACCTGAAAGCATTTCCCTTGAGAACGGGAACCAGACAAGGATGCCCTTTATCACCGCTCTTATTCAACATCGTGTTGGAAGTCTTAGCCAGGGCAATCAGGCTAGACAAAGAAATAAAAGGTATCCGGATTGGCAAGGAAGAAGTAAAGTTATCACTATTTGCAGATGACATGATTATATACACAGAAAACCCTAAGGAATCCTCCAGAAAACTACTGAAACTAATAGAAGAGTTTGGCAGAGTCTCAGGTTATAAAATAAACATACAAAAATCACTTGGATTCCTCTACATCAACAAAAAGAACACCGAAGAGGAAATAACCAAATCAATACCATTCACGGTAGCCCCCAAGAAGATAAGATACTTAGGAATAAATCTTACCAAGGATGTAAAAGACCTATACAAAGAAAACTACAAAGCTCTACTACAAGAAATTCAAAAGGACATACTTAAGTGGAAAAACATACCTTGCTCATGGATAGGAAGACTTAACATAGTAAAAATGTCTATTCTACCAAAAGCCATCTATACATTTAACGCACTTCCGATCCAAATTCCAATGTCATATTTTAAGGGGATAGAGAAACAAATCACCAATTTCATATGGAAGGGAAAAAAGCCCCGGATAAGCAAAGCACTACTGAAAAAGAAGAAGAAAGTGGGAGGCCTCACCTTACCTGACTTCAGAACCTATTATACAGCCACAGTAGTCAAAACAGCCTGGTATTGGTACAACAACAGACACATAGACCAATGGAACAGAATTGAGAACCCAGACATAGATCCATCCACGTATGAGCAGCTGATATTTGACAAAGGACCAGTGTCAATTAACTGGGGAAAAGACAGCCTTTTTAACAAATGGTGCTGGCATAACTGGATATCCATTTGCAAAAAAATGAAACAGGACCCATACCTCACACCATGCACAAAAACTAACTCCAAGTGGATCAAAGACCTAAACATAAAGACTAAAACGATAAAGATCATGGAAGAAAAAAATGGGACAACCCTAGGAGCCCTAATACAAGGTATAAACAGAATACAAAACATTACCAAAAATGATGAAGAGAAACCCGATAACTGGGAGCTCCTAAAAATCAAACACCTATGCTCATCTAAAGACTTCACCAAAAGAGTAAAAAGACCACCTACAGATTGGGAAAGAATTTTCAGCTATGACATCTCCAACCAGCGCCTGATCTCTAAAATCTACATGATTCTGTCAAAACTCAACCACAAAAAGACAAACAACCCAATCAAGAAGTGGGCAAAGGATATGAACACACATTTCTCTAAAGAAGATATTCAGGCAGCCAACAGATACATGAGAAAATGCTCTCGATCATTAGCCATTAGAGAAATGCAAATTAAAACTACGATGAGATTCCATCTCACACCAGCAAGGCTGGCATTAATCCAAAAAACACAAAATAATAAATGTTGGAGAGGCTGCAGAGAGATTGGAACTCTCATACACTGCTGGTGGGAATGTAAAATGGTACAACCACTTTGGAAATCTATCTGGCGTTATCTTAAACAGTTAGAAATAGAACTACCATACAACCCAGAAATCCCACTCCTCGGAATATACCCTAGAGATACAAGAGCCTTCATACAAACAGATATATGCACACCCATGTTTATTGCAGCTCTGTTTACAATAGCAAAAAGTTGGAAGCAACCAAGGTGTCCATCAACGGATGAATGGGTAAATAAATTGTGGTATATTCACACAATGGAATACTACGCATCGATAAAGAACAGTGACGAATCTCTGAAACATTTCATAACATGGAGGAACCTGGAAGGCATTATGCTGAGCGAAATGAGTCAGAGGCAAAAGGACAAATACTGTATAAGACCACTATTATAAGATCTTGAGAAATAGTAAACCTGAGAAGAACACATACTTTTGTGGTTACGAGGGGGGGAGGGAGGGAGGGTGGGAGAGGGTTTTTTTATTGATTAATCAGTAGATAAGAACTGCTTTAGGTGAAGGGAAAGACAACACTCAATACATGGAAGGTCAGCTCAATTGGACTGGACCAAAAGCAAAGAAGTTTCCGGGATAAAATGAATGCTTCAAAGCTCAGCGGAGCAAGCGCGGGGGTCTGGGGAACATGGTTTGCGGGGACTTCTAAGTCAATTGGCAAAATAATTCTATTATGAAATCATTCTGCATCCCACTTTGAAATGTGGCGTCTGGGGTCTTAAATGCTAACAAGCAGCCATCTAAGATGCAGCAATTGGTCTCAACCCACCTGGAGCAAAGGAAAATGAAGAACACCAAGCCCACATGACAACTAAGAGCCCAAGAGACAGAAAGGGCCACATGAACCAGAGACCTATATCATCCTGAGACCAGAAGAACTAGTTGGTGCCCGGCCACAATCGATGACTGCCCTGACAGGGAGCTCAACAGAGGACCCCTGAGGGAGCAGGAGAGCAGTGGGATGCAGACCCCAAATTCTCATAAGAAGACCAAACTTAATGGTCTGACTGAGACTGGAGGAATCCCGGCGGTCATGCTCTCCAGACCTTCTGTTGACACAGGACAGGAACCATCCCTGAAGACAACTCATCAGACATGAAAGGGACTGGTCAGCGGGTGGGAGAGAGACGCTGATGAAGAGTGAGCTAATTATATCAGGTGTACACTTGAGATTGTGTTGGCAACTCTTGTCTGGAGGGGGGATGGGAGGATAGAGAGAGAGGGAAGCCGGCAAAATTGTCAAGAAAGGAGAGACTGAAAGGGCTGACTCAAGACGGGGAGAGTAAGTGGGAGTAGGGAGTGAGATGTATGTAAACTTATATGTGACAGACTGATTGGATTTGTAAACGTTCACTTGAAGCTTAATAAAAGTTATTATAAAAAAAAAAAAAAAATATTAGCAAATGAAATTCAGTAATATATAAAAAAGAATTATATACCATGATCAAGTGGAGTTTATCCCAGGAAGGCAAGCCTGGTTTCATATTTGAAAATCAATCAATGTAATCCACCATATTAACAGATGAAAAAAGAAAGATCACATGATCAAAATAGTTGAGTCAGAAAACGCATTTGACAAAATTCAAAACCTGTTAATGATATAAATAAATAAATAAATAAAAATAGGAACATAGGGGAATGTTCTCTACTTGATAAAAAACATCTACAAAAAAATGCACCTAACGGTATACTTAATAAGGAAAGACTGACTGCTTTTTCCCTAAGTTCGTGGACAAGGTAAAAATGTCCACTCTCACCACTCTTATTCAGCAATTTTACTGGAAGTTTAACAATGGAACCAAAGAAAGAGAGAGTGAGAGTCAGGAAGTAAAGAAGGCAGGAAGGCAGGAAGGGAGGGAGGAAGGAGGAAAGGAAGGAAGGAAGGAAGGAAGGAGGGAGGGAGGGAGGGAGGGAGGGAGGGAGGGAGGGAGGGAGGGAGGGAGGGAGGGAGGAAGGAAGGAAGGAAGGAAGGAAGGAAGGAAGGAAGGAAGGAAGGAAGGAAGGAAGGAAGGAAGGAAGGAAGGAAGGAAGGAAGGAAGGAAGGGGAGAGGAGGGAGGGAAGAAAGGAAAGTCATAGAGATTGGAAAGAATGAGGTAAAACTGTCTATTTTCAGATGATTATATAAGGGATGGAAACCCTGGTGGCATAGTGGTTAAGTGCTACGGCTGCTAGCCAAAGGGTCAACAGTTCAAATCTGCCAGGCGCTCCTTGGAAACTCTATGGGGCAGCTCTATTCTGTTCTATAGGGTCGCTATGAGTCGGAATCAACTCGACGGCACTGGGTTTGGTTTGGTTTTGGTTATATAAGGGATACCAAGTGTTACACAACAGAATTTTTTCAACAGCATTCTACAGTCTAGTAGAGGAAAAAAAGTTGAAAAAGTGATAGAGCAGAAAACGAAGGTGACCTAAGAGGTATTGATCATGTTCTGCAGTGGGAATAAATAGGAAAAACAGAAGATTGTTTCAGGAGGGTACCTCAGTTCTTCCTGAGGTAAGCATTCAAGCTGAATCCTGAAATATATGTAGGATTTCGCCACACATAGATGAGATAAAAGCATATTAAATGCAGAAGAAATTTTTCAGAGAGACAAGGTTGGAGGCACAATTACTTTCAAGGGTAAATTTAGCTAAAATAGTTTTGTCATACACTTTTGTCAGTTTTGACATTTTCACTGTAAGATTAGCGTGTGGATGATATAAGGTGAATTAGGTAGAAATAAAGACAATTACAATAAATACTACTTTGATGAGTTGTTAAGATTGAGAAGAAATTTGAAGATCTTTACTTAATAAATGTTTTTAATGTAAATAATTTTCCAACTTGATTTTCCAACATATTTACTTCAAAGGACAAACATATAATCCATAGAAATTTTCATGAGCACAGAAATTTTATGACACAAGACTGCATATTGTAGCAGAAATATTTCTCTGCTTATGCAATGAATACAACATGTCTTATTATGAGAATCTAAGTTAACTTTCATATACTAGTTTAGGAAGCTATTATAACTACAATATACAGATGAACACATGGAGATACCAAAAGTCTTCTGTATGAAATACATTCCACAATGTAACAAAAATACATTAAACTGACAGAATTATTATCTTGAAAAATATAAAGTTACATCTAAATTCTTTCATAAAACCACTTCCTACTGACACCATGCTGTTAGATGTTGTTGTAAGTGACAGTATGTGACAAATAGAACTGACCCAGGGGGTTTTCTAGGTTGTGATCTTTATGGGAGCAGATCACCAGGTCTTTTTCCTGCAGAGCCTCTGGGTGGGTTTGAACCACCCACCTTTCAGTTAGCAGGTGAATGCTTAACTGTTGTACCTCCAAGGCTCCTTACTGATACCACAGTAATAGTCTGATGCATTATAAAAACAAAAACTTCATTTTCAAATTTATTTAAAAAAAAAAAATGACCACTAAACATGACGGTAGAGGGCTAAGTCCTGTAAAAGAAAAAGACAGAGAACAAGATGAGACCTTGAAAATGTGCTGAGATGTGCTAGGAAAAAATGCTACGTCAGCCTCTGACATTTCTGCACATCCTGTGATCTGTTCTCTGTTCCAGCTGATCTTTCCTATAATGTTTGTATAGCAAATAATTTTGGAAGGTAGAAATAACTTTGGAATGGATAGAAAACCATTCCAAACTGACCAGATAATCCTCAAAAGTCTTCAGAAATGACAGCAGCAGATATGTTCAGAACTGGAAATAAACTTGGGCTTAAATAAAACTGTTTAAAAATAATCGAGAAGGAGGAAGCCTCTAGATCCACTTTCCAATAAAACAATACGGGGACAATGGCTGGGCATCAGGTGGAATGAAAGCTGTGACAATGTACTGGATTTGTAGCTCCTGGCCCTCTGCCTGTGGTTTGCTTCCAGAACGCTGGCAGCCCGAACTTCACCCTCTCAGGTGTTCGTAACTACAGAGAAGTGAGAAAAAAAAAAAAAAACCCGCTGCTGTCGAGTCAGACTCATAGCAACCCTATAAGACAGAGTAGAACTGTCCCCCACAGAGTTTCCAAGGAACCCCTCGTGGAATAAAACTGCCGACCTTTGGTTAGCAGCCATAGCACTTAACCACTAAGCCACCAGGGTTCGCTCTAGAGCAAAAGGCAGGTTTGTTTATAGTCTTAAAAAATACAGATAGCGTCCCTTTCGGAATAAAAAGCAGGCATAATTATACTTATTGTTCATAGAATAAACCTGACTCCCTCTGGAGGAGAGGCTTGGCACGCTTACCTGTAACCCTTGCCATTGAGTCGACTGTGACTCATGGAGACCCCATGTGCTACAAAGTGGAACTGTTCCATAGGGTTTTCTTGATTGCAATCTTTATGGAAGCAGAGTCAGGCCTTTCTTCTGTGGTGGTGCTGGATAGGTTTGAATCTCCAACCATTAGGTTAGGAGTCGAGTACAAACTGTTTGCACCACCCACAAACCTGTTGGCATGCATACTGTCCATTATAACAGATGTGGGGTTTGTAAACTTGGGGTTCATCTTCTACACTACCAGCCACCACATGTGCAAGTGTTCTGCTGCATGGTTATTGCTATTGATGTGAGTAATAAGGTCCTCTGTTTCTAACTAGAAGTCTTGTAACTTCTGCCAAAAACGTACCCTTAGATTTCTCTGACAACCAGAGAAATATTCTGATATTCCAGAACTATGTTGCTAAAGAATTGTAATTATTGAAGACAGGTACAATTTAATATACACAATATTCTTAATCAAAGACTTCTCCTTGGGTCCTTGGTTCTTAATCTAAGAAAACCTACTATTTTCTTTTTCATTAACCAGTGTTCTCTTTATGATGTTGTAGGAATTGCATGCTTTATTCTGGGAACAATTCTAATGGAAGCTGACAGCCCTGTGAAGAAACAAAGGACCTGATCATCATAGTTCCTATAATATTTATTAGGTTCTTAAAGGCACCACAAGAAAGTAGAGCAGAGTTCTTGCTTATATTTTGACTGTTAAGAATCTGCTCATAAATAGTACGTGTTTGAAATGCGTTAACCTTTTCTTGAAATTTTAAAAATCAACATTGATAAGGTACCTAAATTTCTATCTTATCTGTATCTACCTTGAAAACACATTCTACAAAGAAAACCAGGTTAGAAATTCTCCATTCCTATATATTTTTAAAAATAAGGGGCACTTAGGGCTTATATTTCAATTTATAATATTAAACATGTGCATTTAATTTAAATCTCATCTGTGAAATTATAATAAAGATAACTTCGAAAAGACAAAGCCCAAAAGGATAAGGAAAATAGAAGATCAGACAACAGCAATAAAATTCCAGACACTGGAGTGAAAGTAAACCCTAAAAAGCCAAATCCTAAAGTAGAGGTTAGGAGAAAGGAAAACCATTCCAAACTGACCAGATAATCCTCAAAAGTCTTCAGAGATGACAGCAGCAGATATGTTCAGAACTGGAAATAAACTTGGGCTTAAAATAAATAAAACTGTTCAAAAATAATCAAGAAGGAGGAAGCCTCTAGATCCACTTTCCCATAAAACAATACGGAGACAATGGCTGGGCATCAGGTGGAATGAAAGCTGTGACAATGCACTGGATTTGTAGCTCCTGGCCCTCTGCCTGTGGTTTGCTTCCAGAATGCTGGCAGCCTGAACTTCACCCTCTCAGGTGCTCATATCCACAGAGAAGTAAGAAGAAAAATTAACATCAATAAAACTAAAAGCTAATTCCATTAAGAAAGACAAAATTTATTTTTTGGAAACTTATTTGGTAAACTCAAATAGCAAAAATGAAAAAGACAAAAGAAAGGTTGGAAGATAAAGTTGTGGAACTATTTTAGAAAGTAGAGCAAAAATGTAAAGAGATAAAAACCATACAGAAAAGTTAAGCAAATGTAGGGCTTGTCTTGGTGTGTAACATTTGAATAAAAACATTTCCTGAAAGAGAAGAGAAATGGAAGGAAAGACATCAACAACACTGAGGAAAGCAATCAATTCAGGCTGTAGCAGTATGCTTCAGAAGAATTATGATGGGAGCTGTGGTTACCAGATAACCGCAGTCTTTGCACCACCTTTTACCTGGGGACATTAGACTTGGTGGGGTGCCAATAAAGTTTGTAACCTTCTATTCCTTGATGGCCGAATCAGCTGAAAACACTCCTTTAATTCCAGATACGTCTGTTATCTAGACCTTCTCCTAAGATCTGGTGTACACCATGATAAACTTGGAACCAAAACATGCAGAGTAAACTATCCTACCTTAAGTTATTAGGGCTAGATGATCAGCACCTTGACCGAATGACAGCCCTGATAAATGTTTCTATTTTGGTAAGCCATATCTTTTATAAGACCCCCATGACTTGGCCATTAGCCTTCCCAGAAGGCTTCAATCAATTCTCAGGGAAGCTGTAGGCAGACTGTGACTTGGTTTATCTTCTTCTGGGTGTGGTAATTTGTCTTTTCCTTGCAAAGTTAAATTTGTGATTGCTACTCAGTGTTTGAAAAACAATATAATTTAAGGGTATAACTATATTAAGTATAAAATTATAAAGAAAAGCAAGGGAATGATTAACATCAGGCTGCCCTTGGGGGTGGGAGTGGAATACATTTGAGAGGCACAAGGACTTGTAAGCCATTGGTTACATTCTACTTCTTAACCTGGCTGGTGTGTACACGTATTAATAACTTAAACACTGGATGTAAATTTACACACTTGTCTGTGTGAATGAATTATTTCACAATAAGGCAATCTATTTAAAGGACACAACATTTCCTGTCTTTGTTTTAGTCAAGAATGTGAAGTAGGCTATACTAAAATCTGACCACTTTCATTTTTTTTTTTTAGGATTCTAGAGTTACATTTAAGGAAGTCTGAAAAATAACAATTACAAAAACACACATACTGGCTCTTATACCCACTAATGAAAACCTATTGGAGATTAAAGTTAAGCTATTTAATACATATGCTTTCTTCCATTATTTTGTTATCAAGTTCGTGGATTTACAGGGCTTTAGTTAATTTTAAGGAGCCCTGGTTGTGCAGTGGCCAAAGTACTCAGCTGCTAATCAAAAGGTCGGTGATTTGAACCCACTAGCCACTCCTCAGGAGAAAGATGCCGCAGTCGGCTTCCATAAATATCACAGTCAGCTCTACTCTGTCCAATAGGGTTGCTATGAATCAGAATCGACTCAATGGCAGTAAGTTTGGTTTATTTATCTTTTTAAAGCAACCACTAATTATAGATTAACAGCAGTAGAAGAAGAAGGTGGTGAACGTTGTAAGGGAGAGATACCATAGTAAGTATGATTAGGGCCAATAGAATTCAGTGGTTATAATGTAATTTTTCTAAGTAATGTTTACTTATTTGTTAAAAAATGAGTTTGCATTGTTGTTGCAGTTAGTTGCCATTGAGTCAATTCCGATTCATGGCGACCCCATGTGTGCATGTTAGAATTGTGCTCCATAGGGTTTTCAGTGACTGATTTTTCAGAAGTAGGTCACCAGGCCTTTCTTCTGAAGCACCTCTGGGTGGACTCAAACCTCCAATGTTTTTGGTTAATAGCCATGTGTCACCCAGAGACAAATGTTAGATAGACTGTATCAGTTTAGGTTTGGTAAGAAAAAGAACCTACCCTAGATAATACAAGCAGAAAATTAGGGTCTTACATAATCATTGAAAGAATGAAGGGGAAAATATCAGGTAAATACATTGCTGTTCCAAAAATGCAGAAGAGACTGGAATTTCAGGAGACAAGCACCAATGGCCTCAGCAGCACATCATCCAAAGGATAATACATGGAATCTACTGGTAAATCCTCACATCACCCAAGTCCATGTATATGTCAGAATGGATTCTCTTTTCCTGCCTTCCAAAATTCAGGTGAGAAACTCATATTGATAGAATCTAAATGGGACTCTGTTGGCATATATAAGAGACAAATACACAATGATAAGGTACGATTTGACACGAAGATAAATTGAATAATGACTAGGTTAAGACTAATACATAATTAGTCATGAAATGTAATAAATTCATACATAAGAGATTGTAAAGTATGCTTAATAAACTATTATGATTTTTAAATTTAGGACTTTGTTAATTTAGAAAGTTGAGTAATACTTTTTTCAGCCCATAAAAGTCACATTGAAATGCAAAATATAATAAATTAAAATATACCTTCAGAAATCCATATACTTTTTAACTTAACTGTACATACTAATAACTTTAACCAAGACAAAGTTTTGTACATGATATGCAGTGTACAATACCCAACTCCAGCCCCTACTTGCCTTCCTGTCTTATCTAAAGTGTAGAATAAAAAAATTTTAAAAAAGCTGAGAAACACCTGTAACTGTCATAGGCCAGAAGCATAGGCTCACTAAAAGACCAGGATCTAATCGTAAGATCATAGAATGCCAAGATGCCCACATCTTGCCATCATGCTGTTATTCAGCATCATACCAGAAGTCCTAGCTTATACAATAAGAAAAGAAAGGGAAATGAAATGTATACAAATTGGGATAGAAGAAATAAAACCAAACTTAGTTCACAGATAATATGATTGACTAGGCAGAAAATCCCAAAGAGTCAAAAAAAAAAATTCTGGCACTAATGAATAATTATAACAAGGTTGCAGGATACAGAGTTAATATACAAAAGTTAATTGCTTTCCTGTATGCCATCAATGAGCAATTAAAATTTGAAATTAAAATCACAACATCATTTTCGTTAGCACACCTAAAAATGAAATATTTAGGTATAAATCTAACAAAATATGTGCAAGACCTATTTGAGGAAAACTGCAAACCCTCATGAAAGAAATGAAATAAGATCTAAATAAATGGAGAGCTATTCGACGTACATGGACAGGAAGACTTAACGTTAAAATGCCAATTCTTCACAGCAGGATCTATAGATTCAATGCAATCCCAATAAAAATTCCAGCAAGTTATTTTGTGCACATCAACAAACAAATCCTAAAGTTTATGTAGGAAGGCACAAGACCCAGGATAGAAAACACAATAATGAAAGAACAAAGTGAGTAATGACACTATCCAAGTTTAACACTTACTACAAAGCTATAGTGATCAATACAGTGTGGTATTGGTGAACAAATACAGTCAACTGATCTTTGACAAAGGAGCAAAGGCAATTCAAAAAAGAAAGGATGGTCCTTTCAATAAATGGTAAAGAAACAATTGGGGGTCCAAATGCAAACAAAAATGAACCTACACATAGACGTTACACCTTTCACAAAAATTAGCTCAAAATGGATATCAGACCTAACCGTAAACCTTAAAGCTATATAGCTTCTAGAAGAAAACACAAGTGAAAACCTAGGTGACCTTAGGTTTTACAATGACTTTTTAGATGCAACACTAAATGCATGATCCATTTAAAAAAAAAATTTTTTTATAACTTCATTAAAACTAAAAACTTCAAATCTGTGAAGGACACTGTTAAGAGAATGAAGAAACATACCCTGAGAGAAATATTGCAAAACACATATCTGATAAATGGCTTGTATCCAATACACACACACATGCACACGCAAACACACACACACAAACAAAACTTGCTGCCATCAAGTTGATTCCAACTCATAGTGACCGTATAGGACAGACTGGAACTGCCCCATAGGGTTTCCAAGGAGCAGCTGGTAGATTTGAATGGCTGACCTTTTGGTTAGCAGCCATAGCTCGCCGTATCTCTTAACCACTGTGCCACCGGGGCTCCAATATATACAAAGACTTCTTAAAATCAACAATTAGAAAACATACAACCCAATTAAAAAATGGGAAAAGATCTGAACACCTCACCAAAGAAAATATACAGATTTCAAGTAAGCATATGAAAACATGCTCAACATCATACGTCATATATCGTTTAGGAATTGTAAATTAAAATAGCAATGAGATACCATAAAGAATGGCTAAAATCCAAAAAACTGACACCACCAAATTCTGGTGAGGCTGTGGAGCAAACAGAACTCTCGTTCATTTTTGTTGGGAATGCAAAAATGGTACAGCCACTCTGGATGACACTCTGGCATTTATTTCAAAGCTAAACATAGGGTTACCAGACAATTCAGCAATGATGCTCCTAGGTATTTGATCTAATGAATTAAAAACTTTAAGTTCACAAAAAAATCTACACATGAATGTTTACAGCAGCTTTATTCATACTTGCCAAAAGCTGGAAGCAAGTAAGATGCCCTTCATAGAAGAATAGATAAAGAAAACTGTGGTATATCATTCAAAAGTGTATCATTCAGCAATAAAGAGAAGCGTGTTATCAAGCAAAAAAAAAGAAAGTCAAGGAATCTTAAATGCATAATGCTAAGTGCAAGAACCTAGTCTGAAAAAGCTACATATTGTATGATTCCAACTATATTAAAGGCAGTGAAATGATGGATATAGGACATTATGTATTGTCATAACCCATATAAATGTAAAAGACAAACAGAAAACCCTAATATAAACTATAGACTTTAGTTAAAAATTATGCAACACTTCCTGCCAACATGGCACCATGGACAGAAACACCGCGCCATCCCTTCACAGCAAAGACCCCAAAACTGAGCAAAACAGAGACAAATGTCAGTCCTGAAGCCTGAAGTGTCAAATGAAGAGATAAAGAACTCAACCAAACACTGAATGAAATAAGAAACTGATCAGAGGACAGAGAGTGAGGAGAGATACGTGCAGAGGTTCTGTTTCAGCTATCGCAGCAGGAATTCACCATCTTGGACTCCTGTTGGAGATCTGCAGACAGGGATCATGGGAAAGCAGCATCACAGAGTTCCCAGCAGGAGACAGAGCACCCGGTCACCAGTGATACAAGCTTTCCTACCCCCTGTGCTCTCCCTGCTGCTCTACATCCGTGCTTCCTGGCTGGCAGTGGTAGCTTGGCTGGCCGGGAAGTGCAGTATCCATGTCACTTGGATTCACCCCACCCACATTAGAGACTGGTGGATTGGGAGTACAGGAAAGCAGCTTCACGAAGTTTCTAGCTGGAGACAGATCACCCAGTAACCAAAGATATATGCTTTCCTAACCCTCACCTTTTGCCCCCTTTCTCTCCACTGGCCTTGTCTGCTTGCCACTAGCTGCTGTCTCTTGGCCTGGAGACAACTGCTTCAGCCCCAAGCCACTTGGATTCACCCTGCCCACACTGGCTGGATCCCTGAGTGCCATTTGTCTGTAGCTGATGTGGATTTTTCTGTTTCTTTTGGTTTCTTCCGTGCCTCCCATCACCTCCCCCTCCTTTCTCTCGAATGCCTGGCTCCAAGTGGCATCTTGGTTTCCTTCTGAAAGGCTGTGAAGTGATGCTCGACTGGGGAACCAACCCCCAGCCAGCAACACCACACTGGTGGGATCCCCGAGGCTTTATTTATTTAGTTTTGCTTTGTTTTGCTTTGTTGTGTTTGTTTGTTTTCTTTTTTCTTTTCATGGCTTGGAAGCCATTTCTAGCCAGGCTCCACTGCACAGCTTAGGAGCCACACCCCAATTTGCATGGCCGCATAGGTGGGATCCATGGAGGATTTCTTTTTTCTTTCTTTCTTTCTTTTATTTCTCTTTTTTCCTTTCTTTTTTCCTTTCTCAGTTCCCATCTCTCTATAGTTGTCTTTCTTCCCTGTCTCCTGAATAACTGGCACTGTGTGATATCTATACCCCCTCCAAAAAAGGCTATATTGCACAGCCTGAGAGCAACTTCCTCGATTTTAGCAGCCACACCAGTGAGACCCCGGGGGCTTTTCTTTTTATTCCAAATGTTTACCTTTTTTTTTTTAATCCCTTTTTTCTTTTTGTTTTTCTCCATATCTCAGTTTCTCATCTCTCCACTCTAACGGCAAACTCCCTTAGCACTCTTTTTGTTTGTTTGTTTGTTTCTGGCTCCTGTTTCTCTCTCTCTTATTTCCCATATCCATCTAAGCTCCACACATCACAACCCTCCCTCTCCTTTCTGCCTATCTGCACCGTGCACTGAATATAGCTCCCCAACAGCACAGGCACGGCCTAGTGAAACCTGCCCAACACTGATTTCAGGCCTGCCCTATTGGCCCTAGTATATGCCACAGTCAACCCATCCCAGCCTCTCCCCTTCAGCTGGACCTGCCCTGCTCCACCATAGCTGAATGACTGGCCCTGCCCATTGGGCAAGGAGGTGAAAAATTTCATGACCACAGATGTGTAAACAACAAAGAACACACAGCCTGCCTGCTTAGGCAACTAGATAAAAAAAAAAAAAGCAGTACAAAACAGACAGATCTACAATCAATAAAAGAAGAAAATAACTACTGAGTGTCACAAAGACAGCAGAAAATATCAAAAAATAAAAAAATGGATGCCAGTAGGCATCCAAAATTAAACATAAGATGACTTTCCAGCAGAAGAAAAACACTAGAACTACCCGACAGGAAATTCAAATCTCTAATATTCAGAGACACTCAAGAGTTGAAGCAAAAAGCAGGCAAAAATGAGGAAAAAATAGACAAATTCATGGAAAATACAGACAAAAAGAATGGAAGAATTCAGGAAAATAATACAGGAACAAAATGCCAAAATAAATCCACAGCTAGATATCATACACAAATAACTAGAAATCCAAAAGATAACAAGAATTTCAGAAATGGGCAGTGTCATAGAAGGACTGAGGAGCAGGTTTGAAATCATGGAAGACAGGGTCAGTGAAATTGAAGACAAATACTTGAGGAAAAATTAGAAAAAAGAATGAAGAAACCCTGAGAATTATGTGGGATACAATAAAAGTGAAAATTTGCAAGTGATCAGAGTTGCAGAAAGTGGAGAAAATGGAAAACACAGAGAGGGTCATTGAAGAATGGCTGACACAAAACTTCCCAAATATCATGAAAGATGAAAAGCTGACCATCCAAGAAGTTCAATGAACCCCATATAGGATAGACTCCAAAAGAAAAACGGCAAGGCATAACAATCACAGTTGCTAAAGACAAAGACAAAGAAAAATCCTGAGAGTAGCTTAAGAAAAACAAAAAGTCGCATACACAGGAGAAACAATAAGACTAAACTCTGGTTATTCAGCAGAAACAATGCAGGCAAGGAGGCAATGGGATAACATATATAAAACACTGAGAGAAAATAATAGCCAACCAAGAATAACATATCCTGCAAAACTTTCATTCAAATATGATGGTGAAATTCAGACATTTCCAGATAAACAGAAATTAAAGGAATACATAAAAACCAATCCAAACTTACAACAACTATTTAAGGGAGTCCTTTGTTCTGTGACCAAACAACATCAGACCACAGCCTGAATCTAGGACTCAAGATTGTACCAGCCATATACAAACCTAGGAAATGAACTCTCAAGAAGTGTCCAAAACCGAAAGAATTACAACAAGGAACCAGAGAGGTTAATCTGTAAATGACAACAATGTAAGAGCAAGGAAAGAAAGAATAAATGGTCTAGGTATAGAACTTTCTAATGCAGAGGAAGGCAGGGAGATACCAAGTAATAAGAGACTGGTTCAAACCTAGGAAGACAAAGGTAAATTTCAAGGTAACCAAAAAGAAAGTTATCAAACCTACTCATCAAAATAAAGAAGAAAAACATAAAGTTTCCATAAAAACAAAATCTACAAAACAAAAGAAATGGGAAAAAAATCCACAAACAAAAGGAATTCTGCACAAGAGTAACAAGAACAATGAAAACATCAGGACCACAAAAAAAAGCACTACAAAATGACAGCAATAAACACACACCTATAAATAAGTACACTGAACGTAAATGGCCTAAATGCACTCACGAAGAGACAGAAAGTGAAAGAATAGATTAAAAAAATAAATAAATAAACAAGATCCATTAAATATGCTGCCTACAAGAGACAAACCTTAGAAAAAAAGATGTAAGTGTATTAAAAATCAAAGGATGGGAAAATATATATATATCAAACAAATAACTACCAAAGAAGAGCGGGAGTAGCAATACTAATCTCAGACAAAAAGACTTTAATATGAAATACATCATAAAAGACAAGGAAGGGTACTACAAAATGATTAAAGGGACAATCCGTCATGAAGATTTGGCCATAATAAACATCTATGCACTCAACACAGGGCTCAAAATACATAAAACAAACTCTAACATCACTGAAAAGAGAATTTGACAGTTCCACAATAATACTAGGAGACTTCAACACACTACTATCGGTAAAGGATAGAACATCTAGAAAGAAATTCAACAAAGATACAGAGGAGCTAAAGGGCACAATGATCCAACCTGACCTCATAGGCCTATGTGGAACACTCCACCCAACAGCTGCAAAGTACACATTCTCTCCCAATCCACATGAACTTTCTCCAGAACAGACCACATCTTAGGCCACAGAGCAACCCTCAACAAAATCCAAAACACTGAGACAATACAAAGTATCTTGTGTGACCACAATGCCATCAAAGTAAAAATTAACAACAGGAAGAGCAATGAAAAAAAATCACATGCATGGAAACTGAATACCACCCTGTTTAAAAAACACTGGGTCATAAAAGAAATAAAAAATGAAATTAAAAATTCCTACAATCAAATGAGAATGAAAACACATCACACCAAAACCTTAGGTGGTCCTAAAAGGTTAATTTATACCAATAGATGCACACATCAAAAAAGAAGAAAGGGACAAAATCAAAACATTAGCTACACAAATTAAATAGAGAACATCAAAACAAGCCCACAGGAGGCAGAGCCAAGACACTTCCGGCTAGCCCTCTTTACAACAAAGACCTGAAGAAACAAGTGAAATGAGTATATTTGTGACAAGCTGGGAACCCTGAGCTTTAAAGGCAAGCTTAGAAAATGAATTGAGGGGTGGGGGAGGAAGAGGCTGTTCGGAAGCGGAAAGGAGTTACCAGACCTGAATCGTGGGGAGCCCTCAGGCACCATTCCTGGAAACTCAGTGGTGGCAGGCTGGTTCTAGCGTTCAGCCGCAGTTTCCTCAGGGAGAAGCAGCCAGCCACACAGCCTACTCACACCTCCGGAACCTGAGAAGAACGGCGCTCTCGGCAAAAGCTAAGTACTTGTGTATATTTCACATGTCCCCCCACCTCCAAGTCGGCTTCAGTGGCTGAATTGCCTGGGCCTGAGATAGGCACTGTTGAGCACCTAGAGCCATCCTCCCGGCCTTGGAGAAGGAAAAAAGTTGCAATTGAAGGAAAACATAATTTGCCAGCTGCACTAACCGGGGGAGCTCAGGACAGAAGTGGCTCCCACCCAGGCATAAATGTTCCATGGACTTTGAGCAACTTTCCCTCTGGATGGACCTGTGTGGTCCTATATAGGGAGAATAGGCCCTTGTTGGCAGACTGCAACTGTTTCAGCTGTGTGGTGGAGAGGTAGGTGTTTGATGTTTGGCATTGGTTTGCCTATTAAACAAGGTCCTCACCTACCCACATCAGTGACCTAAGGACTGGTAGCTCCACTCAGGTCACCCAGCCACCCACGACAGGGGTACAAGGGTAAGTGGTACCTCCCAGTCCTTACAGCAAAAACTTTGGGTGCAAAGGTCCGTCAGAACCCATCCACCTGCACACTCTAGGGAACAGGGATGCATTTTCCTCAGAGACACTTGGGGGTTGGCTCTCAGCCCCCTGCATTATTCAGAGCATGATTTCCTGCAGCAATCAGATACCAGTACATACACCAATCACCCCTGCTCCTCTAAGACTGTAGGACAGAGCCTGTACCACACATTTGATGATCAGTGACCTGGACACCTGAGCTGAATTCATACAACAAAACTGAATGGACTCCTAGACTAATATATCTGATAACAACTCTAGCCATCTGGGGACAAGATATCAGAGCTCCAAAGGCAAAAATAATCTAGCTAGCTCATTCAAGCAACCCATTTGGGTATATCAAAACAAAAGCAAGGAGCTGTGACACAGTAAGCAAGCATGAACTAATATAATAACTTATAGATGGCTCGGAGACAACAGTTAATATCAAGTCACATAAAGAAACAGACCATGATCACCCAACAAGCTCTCAAAACAAAGAATGCAGGGATCTTAAAGATGAAAGTAAATTCCTGGGATTACCACATCCAAAATACAAAAGATTAATATGCAGAGCCCTTTAAGACATCAGGAAGGAAAAGAAACAATACCCAGAACAAGCCAAGGAACACAGAGATAAAGTAATTGGAGAAATCAGAAAGATTATTCAAGAACTTAATGAAAAATTTAATAAGCTGGAAAAATCCATAGACAGACAGCAAGCAGAAATTCAGAAGATCAACAATAAAATTACAGAAGTAGACAACTCAATAGAAAGTTAGAGGAGAATTGAGCAAGTAGAAGCCAGAATTTCTGAACTCAAAAATAAATCACTTGGCACTAATATATTTGAAGACAAATCAGATAAAAGAATTAAAAAAAAAATGAAGGAACCTTAAGAATCATGTGGGACTCAAGCAAGAGAAAACCTACAAGTGACTGAAGTACCAGAACAGGGAGGGATAACAGAAAATACAGAGAGAATTGTTGAAGATTTGTTGCCAGAAAACTTCCCTGATATCGTGAAAGATACGAAGATATTTATCCAAGATGCTCATTGAACTCCACATAAGGTAGATATTAAAAGTAAGTCACCGAGACAAATTATAATCAAACTTACCAAAACCACAGATAAAGAGAGAATTTTAAGAGTAGCTCAGGATAAATGAAAATTCACCTACAAAGAGGAGTCAATAAGAATAAGCTTGGACTACTCAGCAGAAACCATGCAGGCAAGAAGGCAATGGGATAACATATTTCAAAAATTGAAAGAAAAATTGCCAACCAAGAATCATGTATCCAGCAAAACTGTCTCTTAATTACGAAGGTGAAATTAGGACATTTCCAGATAAACAGAAGTTTAGGGAATTTGTAAAAATCAAACAGAAACTACAAGAAATACTAAAGGGAGTTCTTTGGTTAGAAAATCAATAACATCAGGTATCAAACCAAGACTAGAACACCAGGCAGAGCAATCAGAAGTCCACCCAGACACGGAAATCAAAAAAACAAAGCAAGATTAAAAAAAAAAAAAAGCTTAAAACAAGATAATTGTGAAGTTATTACATAAAAGAAGACACCAGTGAAACGATAATGACGGAATAAGAAATGTAATCATAGATCTTCCATCTAGAGAGGAGGATATGGTGATACAAAGGCATAAAAGTTAGGTTTAAATTCAGAAAAATAGGGGTAAATGATAAGGTAACCACAAAGGAGACAAACTATCCTACTCATCAAAACAAAATACAAGAAAAAAGAGACTCAGCAGAAACAAAACCAATAACAATGAATATGAGGAAAAGACAATAATAAAAAGAATCTACTCACCACATAAAATTAAGTGGTGGGAAAAAGAAACTATCAACAACACACAAAAAAAGACATCAAAATGACAGCACTAAATTCGTACCTATCCATAATTACCCTGAATGTAAATGCGCTAAATGCACCATAAAGAGACAAAGCGTGGCAGAATGGAGTAAAAAACGAGATCCATCTATATGCTGCCTACAAGAGACACACCTTAGACTTAGACACAAAAACAAACTAAAACTCAAAGGATGGAAAAAAATATATCAGGGAAACAACAATCAAAAAAGAGCAAGAGTGGCAATATTAATTGCTGACTACATACACTTTAAAGTTAAATCCATCAGAAAAGATAAGGAAGGATGCTATATAATGATTAAAGGGACAATACACTAAGAAGATATAATCATATTAAATATTTAGACTCCCAATGCCAGGGCTGCAAGATACATAAAACAAACTCTATCAGCATTGAGAAGTGAGATAGACAGCTCCACAATAATAGTAGGAGATTTCAACACACAACTTTCAATGAATGATAGGACATTCAGAAAGAAGCTCAATAAAGACACAGAAGATCTAAATGCCACAATCAAAAAACTTGACCTCGTAGACCTATAGAGACCACCCCACCCAACAGCAACCAACTATACTTTCTTTTCTAGTGTACATGGAACATTCTCTAGAATAGACCACATATTAGGTCATAAAGCAAGCCTTAGCAGAATCCAAAACAATGAAACATTACAAAGCATCTTCTCTGACCGTAAGGCCATAAAAGTAGAAAGCAGGGAAAAGAAATCAAACACTGGGAAAGTGAACAATACCCTGCTCAAAAAAAAATACTGGATTATAGAAGACATTAAGGATGGAATAAAGAAATTCATAGAATCCAATGAGAATAAAAACACTTCCTATCAAAACCTTAGGGACACAGCAAAAGCGGTGCTCAGAGGCCAATATATATCGAACACACAGAAAAAGAAGAAAGGCCAACATCAAAGAATTATCCTACAGCTTGAACAAATAGAATGAGAGCAACAAAAGAAACCCCCAGTCACCAGAAGAAAACAAATAATAAAAGTTAGAGGGGATCTAAATAAAATAGAAAACAGAAAAACAATACAAATAATTAACAAGACCAAAAGCTGGTTCTTCAAAAAAATCGACAAAATTGATAAACCTTTGGCCAAACTGACAAAAGAAAAACAGGAAAGGAAGCAAGTAACCCAAATAAGAAATGACAGAGGCGATATTACAACTGACCCAACTGAAATTAAAAGAATCATATCAGATTACTATGAAAAATTGTACTCTAACAAATTTGAAAACCTGGAAGAAATGGGTGAATTCCTAGAAACACACTGCCTACCTAAACTAACACAAACAGAGGTAGAACAACTAAATAGACCCATAACAAAAGAAGAGATTGAAAAGGTAATTTTAAAAAAACTCCCAACAAAAAAAAAAAAGCCCTGGCCCAGATGGCTTCAATGCAGAGTTCTACCAAACTTTCAAAGAAGAGTTAACACCACTACTACTAAATATATTTCAGAGCATAGAAAAGGACAGAATACTCCCAAACTCATTCTATGAAGCCAGCATATCCATGATACCAAAACCAGGTAAAGACACCACAAAAAAAGAAAATTACACACCTACATCCCCATGAAATTATATGCAAAAATCCTTAACAAAATTCTAGCCAATAAAATTCAACAACATATCAAAAAAATAATTCACGAAGGCCAAGTGGGATTCATACCAGGTATGCAAGGATGGTTCAACATTGGAAAAACAATTAATGTAATTTTTTTTTATCACATAAATAAAAGGCAAGAATCACATGATTTTATCAATTGATGCAGAAAAGGCATTTGACAAAGTTGAACACACGTTCATGATAAAAACTCTCGGTAAAATAGGAATAGAAGGAAAATTCCTCAACATAATAAAGGGCATTTATACAAAGCCAACAGCCAACATCGTCCAAAATGGAGAGAGCCTGAAAGCATTCCCCTTGAGATCAGGACCAGACAAGGATGCCCATTTTCACCACTCTTATTCAACATTGTGCTGGACGTTCTAGCCAGAGCAATTAGGCTGGATAATGAAATAAAGGCCATCCAGATTGTCAAGGAAGAGGTAAAGCTATGTCTATTTGCAGATGACATGATCTTATACACAGAAAGCCCTAAGGAATCCTCATGAAAACTACTGAAACTAATAAAAGAGTTCAGTAGAGTATCGGAATACAGTTGGATTCCTCTACACCAACAAAAAGAACATCGAAGAGGAAATCATCAAATGAATACCATTTACAGTAGCCCCCAAGAAGACAAAATACTTAGGAATAAATCTTACCAGAGATGTAAAAGACTTATACAAAGAAAACTACAATACGCTTCTGCAAGAAACCAAATGAGACCTACATAAGTAGAAAAACATACCTTGCTCATGGATAGGAAGGCTTAACATTATAAAAATGTCTATTCTACCCAAAGCAATATATAGATACAATGCAATCTTGATTCAAATTCCAATGACATTCTTTAATGAGATGGCGAAACAGATCACCAACTTCATATGGAAGGGAAAGAGGCCCCAGATAAGTAAAGCATTACTGAAAAAGAAGAACAAAGTGGAAAGCTTCACTCTACCTGATTTTAGAACCTGTTCTACCGCCACAGTAGTCAAAACAGCCTGGTAGTGGTAAAACAACAGATACACAGGGCAGTGAGAATCCAGACATAAATCCATCCTCATATGATTAGTCGATATTTAACAAAGGCTCCAAACAGTTAAATGGGGAAGACAGTCTTTTTAAGAAACGGTGCTGGCAAAACTGGATATCCATCTGCAAAAAAGGAAACAAGACCCATAAAACACTCCATGCACAAAAACGAGCTCAAAATAGATCAAAGACCTAAATAAAAAATCTAAAATGATAATCATGGAAGAAAAAATAGGGACAACGTTAGGAGCCTTAATACATGGCATAAACAGTATACAAAACATTACTAACAATGCAGAAGAAAAACTAGATAACCGGAAGCTCTTAAAAATCAAACACCTATGCTCATCCAGACTTCACCAAAAGAGTAAAAAGATTACCTACAGACTGGGAAAAAGTTTTTAGCTATGACATTTCCGATCAATGCCTGATCTCTAAAATCTACATGATGCTTCAAAAATTCAACTGCAAAAAGACAAACAACCCAATTAAAAAATGGGTAAAAGATATGAACAGACACTTCAGGTAGCTAAAGATACCTGAGGAAATTAGAGAAATGCAAAACAAAACTACAATGAGATTCCATCTCACTCCAACAAGGCTGGGATTAAACCAAAAAACACAAAACAATAAACGTTGGAGAGGCTGTACTGATATTGGAACACTTCTACACTGCTGGTGGGAATGTAAAATGGTACAACCACTTTGGAAATTGATTTGGCGCTTCCTTAAAAAGCTAGAAATGGAACTACTATGTGACCCAGCAATCCCACTCCTTGGAATATATCCTAGAGAAATAAGAGCCTTTACATGAACAGATATATGCACACCCATGTTTATTGCAACACTGTTTACAATAGCAAAAAGTTGGAAGCAACCAAGGTGTCCAGTAACAGATGAATGGATAAGTAAATTATGATATATTCACATAATGGAATACTAAAATGGAATACTAGGCATCGACAAAGAACAGTGAGGAATCTGTGAAACATTTCACAACATGGAAGAACCTGGAAGGCATTATGCTGCATGAAATTATTCAGTTACAAAAGAACAAATATTGTATAAGACCACTATTATAAGAACTTGAGAAATAGTTTAAACTGAGAAGAAAACATTCTTTTGTGGTTATGAGAGGTGGTAGGGTGGGAGAGGGATATTTACTAATTAGATAGTAGATAAGAACTAATTTAGGTGAAGGGAAGGACAACACTCAATACAGGGGAGGTCAGCACAACTGGACTAAACCAAAAGCAAAGAAGTTTCCTGAATAAACTGAATGCTTCAAAGGCCATTAAAGAAGGGGCGAGGGTTTGGGGACCATGGTTTCAGGGGGCATCTAAGTCAGCTGGCATAATTAAATCTATTAAGAAAACATTCTGCATCTCACCTTGGACAGTGGCGACTGGGGTCTTAAATGCTAGCAAGCGGCCATCTAAGATGCGTCAATGAGTCTCAACCCACCTGGACCAAAGGAGAATGAAGAACACCAAGGATACATGGTAATTACGAGCCCAAGAGACAGAAAGGGCACATGAATCAGAGACTATATCATCCTGAGACCAGAAGAAGTAGATGGTGCCCGGCTACTACTGATGACTGCCCTGACAGGGAACACAACAGAGAACCCCTGAGGGAGCAGGAGAGCAGTGTGATGCAGACCCCAAATTTCATAAAAAGACCAGACTAGTGATCTGACTGAGACTAGGTGGACCCCGGTGGTCATGGCCCCCAGACCTTCTGTTGGCTCATGACAGGAACCATTCCAAAGCCAACTCTTCAGGCAGGGTTTGGACTGGACAATGGGTTGGAGAGGGATGCTGGTGCAGAGTGAGCTTCTTGGATCAGGTGGACACTTGACACTATGTTGGCATCTCCTGCCTGGAGGAGAGATAAAAGGGTAAAGGGGGTTAGAAGCTGGCAAAATGGACAGGAAAAGAGAGAGTGGAGGGAGGGAGCAGATGTCTCATTAGGGGGAGAGCAATTGGGAGTATGTAGCAAGGTGTATATAAGTTTTTGTGCGAGAGACTGGCTTGATTTGTAAACTTTCACTTAAAGCACAATAAAAATTTAAAAGAAAAAAGAAGCCCACAGCCACCAGAAGAAAGGAAATAATAGAGATCAGAGCAGAAATAAATGACATAGAGAACAGAAAAACAATAGAAAGAATCAACAAAACCAAGTTCATTCCTTGAAAGGATCAACAAAATCCACAAGCCTCTGGCCAAATTGACAGAAAAAAACAGGAGAGGACACAAATAACCCAAATAAGAAATGAAATTGGGGACATTACAACAGACACAACTGAAATAAAAAATATCATAAAAGAGTATTATGAGAAGCTATACTACAACAAATTTAAAAACCTAGAGGAAATGGACAAATTTTTAGAAACACACTACTTACCGAAACTAACACAAAATAATGTTGAAAATTTGAGCAAACCCATAACAAGATAAGAGATTGAAAAGGCAATAAAAAGAAAAAAACTCCCAACAAAAAAAATCCCTAGGGAGGCGGGGCCAAGATGGCGGACTAGGTAGACGCTACCTCGGAACCCACTTGCAACAAAGACTCGGAAAAACAAGTGAATCGATCACACGCATAACAATCTACGAACCCTGAACAACAAACACAGACTTAGAGACGGAGAACGAACAAATACGGGGAAGCAGCGACTGTTTTCGGAGCCTGGAGCCAGCGTCCCAGTCAGGTAACCTTGGCGCTGGGCTTAGGTCTGGGCCAAAGGGAGCTGAACTTAAAGAACTTAAAAAACTTGTGACTGCGCAAACAAGGGGCACAGCCCTACCCCCCTGAACTGACCCCGGGAGGGGGCCCAGCCAGTCCACGCAGGCGGCGTGGCGACCCGGCTGGTGGGAGAAGTCCCCGGGAGGCAGTGACTGATTTTGGAGCCAGGACTGCAGCATCCCAGCTGGGGAACCTTGGAGCTGGGCTTTTGACTGGGCGCTGTCAAGGCGCAAACAGGGGGCATAGCCCTACTCCCCTGAACTAACCCCAGGAGGGGGCCCAGTCAGTCTACGGAGGTGGCACGCCGACACAGCTGGCGGGACTCGAAGTGCCTGGGAGGCAGCGACTGATTTTGGAGCCGGGTGTGCAGCGTCCCAGCAGGGGAACCTTGACGCTGGGCTTTGGACTGGCAGCGGAGGATCTGACCGCGGCTTCAGCGGGCCAGACCCTCGGGGGCAATCTCCACACAGCCAGCACACGTAGGCGACACGCACCTCGGGAATCTCAGATAAAATAGTCATTCCAAGCAAGACAAGCAACTTTGGCTATATTCCGAGGTGCTACTCTGCTCTCTCTCTGAACCCTCCCCCACTCTTCCCAGGCGGCTTCATTAACATTGGAATTTCCTGAGCCAGAGGGAGAATGGCTCCGGCTCCGCGGCGGCTTTGCTCCCCCCCCTTTTTTTTTTTGGTCTTTTCCTAACCCGTTCTTCCGGCCTGAGAGAAGGAACAACAAAAAACCCAGGGACCAAAAATTCATCCCTAATTGCACTAAAAGCACAAAACAGCTACAGCCAAGCATATATGATCCAAATCTCGGACTTTCATCCCTACAGGGAACAAGGTGGCGGTTATAATCCAAAGGCAGTTCTGATAGGGATCAGACTGCATTTTTTTTTCAGCGGATTTTCTGGAAAAACAAGTTTCCCAGGTCTGATATCTCTGCTTATTCATCAGAGCCCTAACTGACCCAAACAGGGAACTGAGGGCTGAAGCTCCCCCCAGACCACCTAGCCTCTTGCCTTAGGGGTCTAAGGAGGGTGACACCTACCAATCAGTAGAGGTACTTGCATTGGGGGCCTAAGGTACAGCTGCAGTGCCCTCCCACCAAGGTGCTACAGGAAGAGGCACACCCACCTCACTGACACTTGGGGGAAGCCTGTCAGCATCCTGCCCCCCCCGGAGGGTGAACCCCAGCTGCTAATAGAACTGGTGCACACAACTATCACCACTACTTCTCGAGGTGGATAGGTGTTAGGGTACAGCACACACTTGGTGACCCAAAATCAGATTCTACTCAAGAATAGTGAATAGACTCAGGCATATATATCTGGCAACAGCCCAAACCAGCTGGTAATAGGTCATAAGTAAGTCAAGGGCTACAACAAAAAAGACAGCACAATCTAGTAGCCCATCCACGTATATTGAAAGAAAACAAAACAAGATAAGACTCAGTGAGCAATTACAGAATAAACCACTACTATACCTTGACAGCTTCTACAACCCCCCAAACAAAAGAATCAAAATCTTTCCCAAATGAAGATACTATCCTGGAATTATCAGATACAGAATATAAAAAACTAATTTACAGAATGCTTCAAGACATCAGGGATGACCTCAGAAACGAAATAAGGCAAACTGCAGAAAAAGCCAAGGAACACACTGATAAAACTGTTGAAGAACTCAAAAAGATTATTCAAGAACATAGTGGAAAAATTAATAAGTTGCAAGAATCCATAGAGAGACAGCATGTAGAAATCCAAAAGATTAACAATAAAATTACAGAATTAGACAATGCAATAGGAAGTCAGAGGAGCAGACTCAAGCAATTAGAATGCAGACTGGGAAATCTGGAGGACCAGGGAATTAACACCAACATAGCTGAAAAAAATCAGACAAAAGAATTTAAAAAAATGAAGAAACCCTAAGAATCATGTGGGACTCTATCAAGAAGGATAACTTGTGTGTGACTGGAGTCCCAGAACAGGGAGGGAGGACAGAAAACACAGAGAAAATAGTTGAAGATCTGCTGACAGAAAACTTCCCTGACATCATGAAAGATGAAAGGATATCTATCCAAGATGCTCATCGAACCCCATTTGAGAGTGATCCAAAAAGAAAAACACCAAGACATAATATCATCAAACTTGCCAAAACCAAAGAAAAAGAGAAAATTTTAAAAGCAGCCAGAGAGAAAAGAAAGGTCTCCTTCAAGGGAGAATCAATAAGAGTAAGTTCAGACTACTCAGCAGAAACCATGCAGGCAAGAAGGGAATGGGATGACATATATAGAGCACTGAAGGAGAAGAACTGCCAGCCAAGGATCATATATCCAGCAAAACTCTCTCTGAAATATGAAGGCGAAATTTAGGTATTTACAGATAAACACAAGTTTAGAGAATTTGCAAAAACCAAACCAAAGCTACAAGAAATACTAAAGAATATTGTTTGGTCAGAAAACCAATAATATCAGATACCAGCACAACACAAGGTCACAAAACAGAACATCCTGATATCAACTCAAATAGGGAAATCACAAAAACAAATTAAGATTAATTAAAAAAAAATGCTCATAACAGGGAATCATTGAAGTCAATATGTAAAAGATCACAGTAATCAAAAAGAGGGACTAAATACAGGTGGCATAAAACTGCCATATGGAGAGTGATACAAGGCGATATAGAACAATACAAGTTAGGTTTTTACTTAGAAAAATAGGGGTAAATATTAAGGTAACCACAAAGAGGTATAACAACTCCATAACTCAAGATAAAAGCCAAGAAAAACGTAACGACTCAACAAACATAAAGTCAAACACTATGAAAATGAGGATCTCACAATTTACTAAGAAAAACGTCTCAGCACAAAAAAGTATGTGGAAAAATGAAATGGCCAAGAACACACATAAAAAGGCATCAAAATGACAACACTAAACATTTATCTATAATTACGCTGAATGTAAATGGACTAAATGCACCAATAAAGAGACAGAGAGTCACAGACTGGATAAAGAAACACGATCCGTCTATATGCTGCCTACAAGAGACACACCTTAGACTTAGAGACACAAACAAACTAAAACTCAAAGGATGGAAAAAAAATATATCAAGCAAACAATAAGCAAAAAAGAAGAGGAGTAGCAATATTAATTTCTGACAAAATAGACTTTAGACTTAAATCCACCACAAAGGATAAAGAAAGACACTACATAATGATAAAAGGGACAATTGATCAGGAAGACATAACCATAATAAATATTTATGCACCCAATGACAGGGCTGCAAGATACATAAATCAAACTTTAACAGAACTGAAAAGTGAGATGGACACCCCCACAATTATAGAAGGTTACTTCAACACACCACTTTCGGAGAAGGACAGGACATCCAGTAAGAAGCTCAATAGAGACACGGAAGACCTAATTACAACAATCAACCAACTTGACCTCATTGACTTCTACAGAACTCTCCACCCAACTGCTGCAAAGTATACTTTTTTTTCTAGCACACATGGAACATTCTCTAGAAGAGACCACATATTAGGTCATAAAACAAACCTTTGCAGAATCCAAAACATCGAAATATTACAAAGCATCTTCTCAGACCACAAGGCAATAAAACTAGAAATCAATAACAGAAAAACTAGGGAAAAGAAATCAAATACTTGGAAAATGAACAATACCCTCTTGAAAAAAGGCTGGGTTATAGAAGACATCAAGGAGGGAATAAGGAAATTCATAGAATGCAACGAGAATGAAAATACTTCCTATCAAAACCTCTGGGACACAGCAAAAACAGTGCTCAGAGGCCAATTTATATCGATAAATGCACACATACAAAAAGAAGAAAGAGCCAAAATCAGAGAACTGTCCCAACAACTTGAACAAATAGAAAGTGAGCAACAAAAGAATCCATCAGGCACCAGAAGAAAACAAATAATAAAAATTCGAGCTGAACTAAATGAATTAGAGAACAGAAAAACAATTGAAAGAATTAACAAAGCCAAAAGCTGGTTCTTTGAAAAAATTAACAAAATTGATAAACCATTGGCTAGATTGACTAAAGAAATACAGGAAAGGAAACAAATACCCCGAATAAGAAACGAGATGCGCCACATCACAACAGAACCAACTGAAATTAAAAGAATCATATCAGATTATTACGAAAAATTGTACTCTAACAAATTTGCAAACCTAGAAGAAATGGATGAATTCCTGGAAAAACACTACCTACCTAAACTAACACATTCAGAAGTAGAACAACTAAATAGACCCATAACCAAAAAAGAGATTGAAACGGTAATCAAAAAACTCCCAACAAAAAAAAAGCCCTGGCCTGGACGGCTTCACTGCAGAGTTCTACCAAACTTTCAGAGAAGAGTTAACACCACTACTACTAAAGGTATTTCGAAGCATAGAAAATGAGGGAATACCACCCAACTCATTCTATGAAGCCACCATCTCCCTGATACCAAAACCAGGTAAAGACATTACAAAAAAAGAAAATTATACACCTATATCCCTCATGAACATAGATGTAAAAATCCTCAACAAAATCCTAGCCAATAGAATTCAACAACATATCAAAAAAATAATTCACCACGACCAAGTGGGATTTATACCAGGTATGCAAGGCTGGTTTAATATTAGAAAAACCATTAAAGTAATCCACCACATAAATAAAACAAAACACAAAAACCACATGATCTTATCAATTGATGCAGAAAAGGCATTTGACAAAGTTCAACACCCATTTATGATAAAAACTCTCACCAAAATAGGAATTGAAGGAAAATTCCTCAACATAATAAAGGGCTTTTTTTTTTTATGCAAAGCCAACAGCCAACATCACTCTAAATGGAGAGAACCTGAAAGCATTTCCCTTGAGAACGGGAACCAGACAAGGATGCCCTTTAACACTGCTCTTATTCAACATTGTGCTAGAAGTCCTAGCCAGAGCAATTAGGCTAGACAAAGAAATAAAGGGCATCCGGATTGGCAAAGAGGAAGTAAAATTATCTCTATTTGCAGATGACATGATCTTATACACAGAAAACCCCAACGAATCCACCAGAAAACTACTGAAACTAATAGAAGAGTTTGGCAGAGTCTCAGGTCATAAGATAAACATAGAAGAATCACTTGGATTCCTCTACATCAACAAAAAGAACATCGAAGAGGAAGTAACCAAATCAATACCATTCACAGTAGCCCCAAGAAGATAAAACACTTAGGAATAAATCTTACCAAGGATGTAAAAGACCTATGCAAAGAAAACTACAAAGCCCTACTACAAGAAATTAAAAAGGACATACTTAAGTGGAAAAACATACCTTGCTCATGGATAGGAAGACTTAACATAGTAAAAATGTCTATTCTGCCAAAAGCCATCTATACATACAATGCACTTCCGATCCAAATTCCAATGTCATTTTTTAAGGGGATAGAGAAACAAATCACTAACTTCATATGGAAGGGAAAGAAGCCTCGGATAAGCAAGAAGAAAGTGGGAGGCCTCACTCTCCCTGATTTCAGAACGTATTATACAGCCACAGTAGTCAAAACAGCCTCGTATTGGTACAACAACAGGCACATAGACCAGTGGAACAGAATTGAGAATCCATCCACATATAAGCAGCTGATATTTGACAAAGGCCCAGTGTCAGTTACATGGGGAAAAGATAGTCTTTTTAACAAATGGTGCTGGCATAACTGGATATCCATTTGCAAAAAAAATGAAACAGGACCCATACCTCACACCAAGCACAAAAACTAACTCCAAGTGGATCAAAGACCTAAACATAAAGACTAAAACGATAAAGATCATGGGAAGAAAAAACAGGGACAACCTTAGGAGCCCTAATACAAGGCATAAACAGAATACAGAACATTACCAAAAATGACGAAGAGAAACCAGATAACTGGGAGCTCCTAAAAATCAACCACCTATTCTCATCTAAAGACTTCACCAAAAGAGTAAAAAGACCACCTACAGACTGGGAAAGAATTTTCAGCTATGACATCTCCAACCAGTGCCTGATCTCTAAAATCTACATGATTCTGTCAAAACACAACCACAAAAAGACAAACAACCCAATCAAGAAGTGGGCAAAGGATATGAACACACACTTCACTAAAGAAGATATTCAGGCAGCTAACAGATACATGAGAAAATGCTCTCGATCATAAAACCACGATGAGATTCCATCTCACTCCAACAAGGCTGGCATTAATCCAAAAAACACAAAACAGTAAATGTTGGAGAGGCTGCGGAGAGATTGGAACTCTTATACACTGCTGGTGGGAATGTAAAATGGTACAACCACTTTGGAAATCTATCTGGTGATATCTTAAACAGTTAGAAATAGAACTACCATACAACCCAGAAATCCCACTCCTCGGAATATACCCTAGAGAAATAAGAGCCTTCACACAAACAGATATATGCACACCCATGTTTGTTGCAGCTCTGTTTACAATAGCAAAAAGCTGGAAGCAACCAAGGTGTCCATCAACGGATGAATGGGTAAATAAATTGTGATATATTCACACAATGGAATACTAAGCATCGATAAAGAATAGTGACGATTCTATGAAACATTTTATAACATGGAGGAACCTGGAAGGCATTATGCTGAGCGAAATGAGTCAGAGGCAAAAGGACAAATATTGTATAAGACCACTATTATAAGATCTTGAAAATTGTATAAACTGAGAAGAACACATACTTCTGTGGTTACGAGGGGGGGAGGGAGGGAGGGAGGGAGGGAGGGAGAGGGTTTTTTACTGATTAATTAGTAGATAAGAACTGCTTTAGGTGAAGGGAAGGACAATACTCAATACATGGAAGGTCAGCTCAACTGGACTGGACCAAAAGCAAAGAAGTTTCCGGGATTAAATGAATGCTTCAAAGGTCAGTGGAGCAAGGGCGGGGGTTTTAGGACCATGGTTTAAGGGGACTTCTAAGTCAATTGGCAAAATAATTCTATTATGAAAACATTCTGCATCCCACTTTAAAATGTGGCGTCTGGGGTCTTAAAAGCTAACAAGCGGCTATCTAAGATGCATCAATTGGTCTCAACCCACCTGGAGCAAAGGAGAATGAAGAACACCAAGGTCACACGATAACTAAGAGCCCAAGAGACAGAAAGGGCCACATGAACCAGAGACCTACCTCATCCTGAGACCCGAAGAACTGGTTGGTGCCCGGCCAAAATCGACGACTGCCCTGACAGGAAGCGCAACAGAGAACCCCAGAGGGAGCAGGAGATCAGTGGGATGCAGACCCCAAATTCGCATAAAAAGACCATGCTTAATGGTCTGACTGAGACTAGAGGAATCCCGGCGGTCATGGTCCCCAAACCTTCTGTTGGCACAGGACAGGAACCATTCCCGAAGACAACTCATCAGACATGAAAGGGACTGGAGAGTGGGTAGGTGTGAGATGCTGATGAAGAGTGAGCTAATTATATCAGGTGGACACTTGAGACTGTGTTGGCATCTCCTGTCTGGAGGGGGGATGGGAGGATAGAGAGAGTTGGAAGGTGGCAAAATTGTCACGAAAGGAGAGACTGGAAGGGCTGACTCATTAGGGGGAGAGCAAGTGGGAGTACGGAGTAAGGTGTATATAAACTTATATGTGACAGTCTGACTTGATTTGTAAACGTTCACTTGAAGCTCAATAAAAGTTAATTAAAAAAAAAAATCCCTGGCCCATGTGACTTTACTGAAGAATTCTGCCAAATATTCAGAGAAGGGCTTATACCAGCACTACACACACACTCAAACCATGTCAGAACATAGAAAAGAAGCAATATTTCCAAATTCTTTTCATGCAATGTCTTTAGGCTTAGTTTCAGGTAATGATAGCCTTATCAAATGTGTTAACAAGTGTTCCCTCTGCTGTCTATTTGACAGGCAATTTGGTTATGTACCTCTAAATTAATTAAATAATGAAACAAACATTTATTCTACCTTCAAAATGTGCTGCTAGTCTGACCATGTCTTTCATGCCCATTGATCTCTCCCTGGTCCAAGCCACCTTCTTCTCTCCCTGGGATCCGAGGATCACCTCCTAACCAGTCTGTTCTCTGCCTGGCACCTTAAAAGGACACCTTTACCTGAAAGTTGTGGCATGTCGTGCCTCTGCTCAAACCTGTGGTGGTGTCCAGATCTCACCAGGGGGAGGAGCACAGCCCTCACAATGGACTTGGAGGCCTTGCACTATCTTGCCAGTCACTGCCCCTCTGACTTTGTCGTCTACAGCTGGTCCCTGCCACTCTCCTCTAGCCTGGCTCTCTGCCTGTTTCCCATCACTCACATGATCTCTGCCTTAGACCCTATATACCTGCTGTTACCACTGCCTCACATTTTCATTATGTGGCTATATCTCTCACTTCCATTCATTGTTTTGGACCTTCCCTATCTTCAGCTTCAGCTCTTTTTTCGCCTTGTCAATGAGGTGTTACCTACCCGCTTAGTTATAATTAAAACTGTTCTTCAGCCCCTCACCCTTTCCGTCCTCCTTACTTTGCTTCATATTATGTATTTAACTCTGTAATATTGTCTCCTATACAACCATACAGGAGTGTCTGGGTGGTGCAAGTGGGTAAGCGCTTTGCCACTATGCAAAAGATTGGTGGTTCGAACCCACCAAGAAGTACCTTGGAATAAAGGCCTGGCAATCTACTTCCTAAAGATCAGCCATTGAAACCTGTATGGAACACTATTCTACTGGCACCCATGGGGTCACCATGAGTCAGAATTGACTCAGTGGCAACTGGTTATACTACCATATACAGGTTTGTCCCCCATCCAAAAATGGAGCATTCCTATGAAAACTTTCCTAAACCAAAATGGCATAAAGCAAAGAAGCAATTGCCATTAATTTATATGAAAATTTTTTTGAGTACTTCCATGCCCAATATATAACCTACCAAATCATACCAAATAACACATAAAACCTAACATAACACTAACGTACAGCAAAAGCAGGAATGATATGATGCTCACATACACAGTTCAAAGCTATGGTGGCTTGAAGCTGAGATGCTGAGTGTGGCTCCCAGGGAAGGACCTTGGTGAGGCCACCTTGCTGCTCAGGATGGAAACTGCCTCTTTAACGATCGCTGCAAAACAAAGGCTGAATGCGAGCTATTTTTGCTTTTCACCTTTTTTCATAAAAGTGAAAATCCCCTTCGGATTTCTTTCGGTTAATGAAATCAGGTGCTAATGTTGGTTTTGCATGAAAGCAGAGTGATGTAAAACTAACCTGCAAAAAGCAGGGGACACCTGTATTTACTCTTTTGTTTGTGTGTTTGTTTTACATGTATTGTCTCCCTCTACTAAAACACCAGCTCCAGGAGGGCAGGGACTTTTGTCTGTGTGGTTTTACCAGTGTATCCCAACTACCCAGAAGAATGCCTAGCACAAGTATTTACTAAACATTTGTTGAGAAACAGAAAAAAAAAAATTATTGTATTCCTAAACTGCATAGGTCCCCAGCTGAGTTCAACTCGTTAAAACACTTGTATAATCTCCCCCTTCAATCCAAGTTTGAGGAAGAAGGCTTGGATCCACGTAGGGACTACACTTTTCCTCTTTGGCCTTGTTGAGTTTTCAGTTAAACTTGGCTTCACTTATCCCCAACACATTCTCTTGCTTAAGGATAATTCCACTGGAAAAAGCTCAGCATTAAAGGTCAGAATAACTCTATTGTATTCTCCCTACTAATTAAAAACTTAGGAATCAAATATTATATAAAATATTGTAACTAAAAACTATATATATATAAATATATATATCTGTACCAGTTTCCTAGGGCTTTTGCAACATACTACCACCAACTAAAAAAAAAAAAAAATAGAGGGCTTAAAACAATAGAAATTTGTTCTCTCACTGTTGTGGATGTGAGAAATCAAGGTGTCAGCAGGACCGTGCTCCCTCCAAAGTCTCTGGGGGAGAATCCTTCCTTGGCTCTTCCAGATTCTAGCTGCTCCAGGCTTTCCTTGGCTTGTGAAAGCATCGCTCCAATCTCTGCCTTTGTCTGCACATAGGTCTTCACACGGCCTTCCTCTCTTTGTGCTTCTGTGTATCTCTGTGTCTTCTCCCCTTTGTCTCTTATAGGACACTGGTCAATGGATTTAGGGAACACCCTAAACCAGGCTGATACCTTAATTACAAAGACTGTTGTCCAGGTAAGTTCACATTCACAGGTACTGGGGGTTGGTACTTGGACCTAGCTGTTTTGGGGCCACTATTGAATCCACTATAATACCTAACAAAAATATGTAAAAAGGAAAGAGGTCTGACTTCTGTTATGATTTCATCCTTGCCAAAAAAATCTGTGTAACCTTGGGAAAGTCATACACCTCTCCAGAAGTAGTTTTTCATCTGTGAGAACAACCGCAACAAAGAAACAGAATGTTGGTTAGATAATCTCCAATCTCTTTCAGTTGTGAAATTCTAGCAATCTATTAAAACTATCTAAAGTATTGTCTCAAGTTTCCCCAGTGTTCTACCTAATGAAAACACCAGTTATGTTCTCCATTTATTTCACATGGAGCGTGTGTAACAAGTGTTTATATGCTTTACAGTTTATGATTTGCTACAGTTTTACTTGATAGCTAGATCCTGGGTCATGGACCTTGGTCTAATTTATTCTTGTTAACACTGAAATTTATTTATGTCCCTGAATAAATGATAGAGTAACAACACATTTTGACAATATCTGCCTAAGAACCAAGAGTTATTGCATCAATTTGCATTTTTCTTTCTAAAATGCAAATAAATATAAGTATTTATGGAAAGAACAAATGTTGTGTGCTGGCTCTAAGATCTGCCTTTTGTGTGTAACACTGGGACGCTTACCCGTCATGCTATCTTAGTGATGAGCTCTTTTTAAAGAATTGTCAGGTGGCCTATGTGGCAGATATGAAAGCGTCGTTGATTCGATTAGATTTTCTACAGTTTCCCCTGGTAGTTTGCAAAGAAAAACAAAAACAGCTGAAGTCAAGCCAAATTCTAATATTGTGACAATCTGTAAAGCTAACTGGTAATTAATTATAATTCAAGTTTATAGCAGTATTTTTTTAGTAGATCAAGCCTTTTTATTCTTTTTCTTAAATAAGGAGAAATGATCTTAAACATAGCAAGCCACTTTTTTCACTTTTTCTCATTGATTTCTAGTTATTATTCTTAATGCATTAGAAAAAAATCATAATTATATAGTATGCATGTTTAAGCCACCCATTGCCCTCTCTCCCCAGCCCCAGTAACCACAAACGTTCTTTTGTCTCAATGGATTTGCCTATTCTAGACATCTCTTACAAGCAGGAGCATACAACATTTGTCCTTCTGTGGCTGACTTATTTCACTGAGCATAATGTCTTCAAGGATCATACCTATCATAGCACTATCAGAATTTCATTTCTATTTATGGCTGAATAATATTCCATTGTATGGATATGCCATTCACCTGCTGATGGGCACTTGGATTGTTTCTGCCTTTGGCTATTGTGAATAATGCCGTAAGGAATGCTGGTGTGCATGTGTATGTTGGGTTTAGTCCCTGCTTTCCATTCTTTTGAGGATGGGCATAGGAGAGGAATTGCTAAGTCATATGGTAACTCCATTTTAGCTTTTTTTAGGAACTGCCAAACTGTTTTCCGTAGCGGCTGCACTATTTTACAATCCCATCACCAATGGACAAGGGTTCCAATTTCTCCACATCTTCATCAAAATATTTGTTTTTAAATTAAATAAATTTCCATTAAAAACTAAACCAGGATCAAAACAAAGTAAAAATTGCATCAATAGAGGAATTTGGTATGTATCTGATAAAGCAAATAATTGTTAAATTTCTAAAATCTTTGACTAGGTGTATAGGGAGAAAACCTGAAAGTAACATTTATAATTAATAGTTATAATTCAAATTTGTAGTTAAATTAACATTTATAATTTTTAAAAAAGCTTAATTTTTAACTCTATCTCTACCAAAAGTTCCACTTTTATTTCTCTAGGTGGCAATGCACATTAACACATTTTTCTTTGAGAGGTGTGAGGCGTTTTGACAAGGACACTAGCCTCTAGCCTAGCTGTAGAACACTGGGCCGGCCAGTTTTTCACTGAGTGACTGTCCAACGCACTTGGCCCTTTATAGTTACAGCTTCCTTATGCATAAAAGGTAAAGAGTAATGCTTATTTAGTGTGATCGTGGCAATGATTAATTGGGCTCCTATTTTTTTTTTTATGTGTAAAGCTCCCAGGATAAAAACCGATACCAGTTGCTGTCAAGTCGATGCCAACTCATAGCAACCCTATAAAGAGAGGTAAAATGATACTCTGGTTGCCAACGGCTTTTCCTTTTTTTTTTTTTTTTCACCTCCGATTCTCCTCTGAATCTACTCTTATGGAATAGACTTAAAGACTCTAGATACGTCTATTTTCTCTTTCGCTATTTGTGCGCATTTGTTAAATTCATTATTTAAAAAATTGCACTGTGAGACCAGGGCCCCAACAACAGGTCAAAGTGCTTAAATTAAGAAAAGAAAATGAAGGACAGAATCTATGATGCTGCCAGTATGGATGCAGCCTGTAGAAGGGAAATGATGATAGTTTGTTAGAGTGTTAAGAGATTGATAATTGATGTCTTAATATCCTGAATTTGAGTAAGCATATCACTTGATTGGAAAGCCAGAAAAGAAAAGCTAACATAAGTAATGAAATGATTCAGATATACAGAACTGGATAATTTAGTGCTAAAGAGATAATAGAGTTATCATATGAATGAGAAAATCTGAGAGATTATGGAAGATCTCATAAAAGAGTTTGAGACAGGTTTTAAAGGAAGGGAAAGATATTATTTTATTGCAAAGAGAAATGAAAAAGTCGATTAGAAGCCCTTATGGTTGCATACTTGGAAAAGCCATGTGTCATAGCAAGAAAATTCTCATGGTTACAGTGGTCATTTTGTGCTGGACTGGGGTCTTATAAGCTAATTCCCACTATAAAATGTGAAAATATAGGAAAAGTTCACAGTAGAATATTTTACCAGGTTTATTTTGGGAAAGCCACCTTCTCTTCATTGGCTTTAGCTCACCATTGAATAAGTCTTTTATTCATAAAATGCTTCATTTCCTCCCAGTTTCATTTACTTGTCATTCTTGTATTTAATGCTATTTTTATAAGAATAGCAATTGCTGCTATCAGAGGAATGTGACAGTCCACTTAGACACAACAGATTTTTTTGTAGATATAATTAACACTGAGTGATTCACTGATATTAGAATTAAACCAAAAAACCAAATACATCTCCATTGAGTTGCTTCCAACTTGTAGTGACTCTATAGAACTGAGTAGAACTGCCTGATAGAGTTTCCAAGGAGCAGCGGGTGGATTCAAACTGCTAACTTTTTGGTTAGCAGCCAAGCTCTTAACCACTGCACCACCAGGGGTCCATGTTAGAAGTAGTACATGTTAATTAGTATTTTTCTGTTGAAATTAATTCTGTGGAAGCAAAAGCAAAGTAGTAGTAGTTGTCCTTCAAGCACTTTTTCCCCTAGAAACCAACAGTTTATGCCTTAGTTAAAATTGTGACATAAAATCCCTGCTGTTTCCACCCTCTCTCTCCTCCATCAGAGCTTACCACCTCATGTCCCATTGCTCTAGGGTTCTACTTCATTAATAGCTAATATTCAAGCTAAGGTGTAAAAAACTGCTAATTAATTTTATTTAATTTACAGGAGAATATTTCCATTCATTCTTTAACTACATTATTTTTTTTTAATTCAGCAGATATTGGTTGAATATTTAAAATGTATTAGTAACAAACCTAATTCAGGAAGCACAAATATGAACACCACATATTCCTTGACTTCAAAGTACACATAATATTGTAAGAAAAAATGTATTTTTAAACAGAAAAAACAATATTAAATAAGGAGAACAATACTACAGTTATAAACAAAAGATCGTGGGGGTCAAAGAAATGCATACTTCAGCCTATGTTATTTCAATATTCCCAGGGGTACATATACGTGAGAAATGTGAGTATTTAAGTCATTCTTCCACGTCAATATTAGGAAAGCAAAGAAGCTGTTGCATAAGGTAGGTGACCTGCTGTCAACTAAGGATATCAAAGTTATCCTTGCCAAAGAGTGAATATGTCACATATCATATGGCCCAGTAATTCCACTCCTAAGTATATTCTCGAAAGAATTGATAGCAGCAACTCAAACAGACACATGTACACTAATGTTCACTGCAGCATTATTCACAATAGCTAAAAGGTGGAAACAACCTAAATGTCCATCAACAGAAGAATGGATAAACAAAAAGTGATACATATATTCAGTGGAATAGTACTCAGCCATGAAGGGAAATGAAGTTCTGATACATGCTATATCATAGATGAGCCTTGAAAACATCATGCTGATTGAAATAAGGCAGAGAGAAAAGGATAAAAATTGTATAATTTCATTTACATGAAATATCTAAAATAAGCAAGTATATACAAACAAAAGTTTATTAGTGGTTACCAAGGGTGGGCAGGAGGGAAGGGGAAAAGGGAACTAACTGCTTCTGTTAAGGGTGACGGAAAAACCTGGAACAGGATAGTGATGATGGTAGCACAACAGGATGAACAAAATCAATGCCACTAAACTGTAATGTGTTTGCTATCTACATATTTTTTTTAATTTTTATCATGCTTTAAGCAAAAATTTACAAATCAAGTCAGTCTCTCGCACAAAAAATTATATACACCTTGCTACATACTCGCAATTACTCTCCCCCTAATGAGACAGCCTGCTCTCTCCCTCCAGCCTCTCTTTTCGTGTCCATTTCGCCAGCTTGTAACCCCCTCTATCCTTTCATCTCCCCTCCAGGCAGGAGATGCCAACATAGTCTCAAGTGTCCACCTGATCCAGGAAGCTCACTCCTCACCAGCATCCCTCTCCAACCCATTGTCCGGTCCAATCCCTGTCTGAAGAGTTGGCTTTGGGAATAGTTTCTGTCCTGGTCCAACACAAGGTCTGGGGGCCATGACCACGGGGATCCTTCTAGTCTCGGTCAGACCGTTCGGTCTCGTCTTTTTAAGAGAATTTGGGATCTGCATCCCACTGCTCTCTTGTTCCCTCAGAGGTTCTCTGTTGTGTTCCCTGTCAGGGCAGTCATTGGTTGTAGCCAGGCAACATCTAGTTCTTCTGGTCTCAGGCTGATGTAGTCTCTGGTTTATGTGGCCCTTTCTTTCTCTTGGGCTCGTAATTACCTTGAGTCCTTGGTGTTCTTATTCTCCTTTACTCCAGGTGGGTGGATACCAATTGATGCATCTTAGATGGCCGCTTGCTAGCGTTTAAGACCTCAGACGCCACTCTCCAAGGTGGGATGCAGAATGTTTTCTTAATAGATTTAATTATGCCAGCAGACTTAGATGCCCCCTGAAACCATGGTCCCCAAACCCTCGCCCCTTCTTTAATGGCCTTCGAAGCATTCAGTTTATTCAGGAAACTTCTTTGCTTTTGGTTTAGTCCAGTTGTGCTGACCTCACCTGTATTGTGTGCTGCCTTTCCTGTCACCTAAAGTAATTCTTATCTACTATCTAATTAGTGAATGGAAACTCTGGTGGCATAGTGGTTAAGTGCTATGGCTGCTAACCAAAGGGTTGGCAGTTTACATCTGCCAGGTGCTCCTTGGAAACTCTATGGGGCAGTTCCACTCTGTCCTATAGGGTCGCTATGAGTCGGAATTGACTCGATGGCACTGAGTTTAGTTTTTTGGTTTTAATTAGTGAATACCACTTTCTCACCCTTCCTCCCACCTCTCATAACCATCAAAGAATATTTTCTTCTATGTTTCAATTATTTCTCGAGTTCTTATAATAGTGATCTTATACAATATTTATCCTTCTGCAACTAATTTCACTCAGCATAATGTCTTCCAGATTCTGCCGTATTATGAAATGTTTCACAGATTTATCACTGTTCTTTATGGAATCATAGTATTCCCTTGTGTGAATACACCACAATTTATTTTTCCATTCATCCATTGATGGGCACCTTAGTTGCTTCCATCTTTTTGCTGTTGTAAACAGAGCTGCAATGAACATGGGTGTGCATGTATCTGTTCCTGTAAAGGCTCTTATTTCTCTAGGCTATATTCCAAGGAGTGGGATTGGAGGATCGTATGGTAGTTCTAGTTCTACCTTTTTAAGGAAGCGCCAAATCGATTTCCAAAGTGGTTGTAACATTTGACATTCCCACCAGCAGTGTAGAAGTGTTCCAATCTCTCCACAGCCTCTCCGACATTTATTGTTTTGTGTTTTTTGGATTAATGCCAGGTTTTTTTTTTTTTTTTGTTGGAGTGAGATGAAATCTCATTGTAGTTTTGATTTGCATTTCTCTAATGGCTAATGATCATGACCATTTCCTAATGTATCTGTTAGCTAACTGAATGTGTTCTTTAGTGAAGTGTCTGTTCATATCTTTTACCCATTTTTTAAATGGGTTATTTGTCTTTTTGTAGTTGAGTTTTTGCAGTATCATGTAGATTTTAGAGATCAGGTACTGATCTGAAATGTCATAGCTAAAAACTTTTTCCCAGTCTGTAGGTAATCTTTTTACTCTTTTGGTGAAGTCTTTGGATGAGCATAGGTGTTTGATTTTTAGAAGCTCCCAGTTATCTAGTTTTTCTTCTGCATTGTTAATAACATTTTGTATACTCTTTATACCATTTATACCATGTATTAGGGCTCCTAATGTTGTCCCTATTTTTCTTCCATGATCTTTATCATTTTACATTTTATATTTAGGTCTTTGAAACATTTTGAGCTCGTTTTTGTGTATGTAGTGAGGTATGGGTCTTGTTTCATTTTTTTGGAGATGGATATCCAGTTACACCAGCACTATTTGTTAAAAAGGCTGTCTTTCCCCATTTAACTGTTTTGGGGCCTTTGTCAAATATCAACTACTCATGTGTGGATGGATTTATGTCAGGATTCCCGATTCTGTTCCATTGGTCTAAGTAGCTGTTGTTGTACAGTACCATGCTGGTTTCACTACTGCGGCGGTATAATAGGTTCTGAAATCAGGTAGAGTGAGGCCTCCCACTGTTTTCTTCTTTTTCAGGAATGCTTTACTTATCCAGAGTCTCTTTCCCGTCCATATGAAGTTGGTGATTTGTTTCTCCAGCTCATTATTAATAAATGTTGTTGGAATTTGGATCGGAATTGCATTGCATCTATAGATGGCTTTTGGTATAATAGACATTTTTACAATGTTAAGTCTTTGTATCCATGAGCAAGGTATGTTTTTCCACTTGTGTAGGTCTCTTTTGGTTTCTCGCAGTACTGTCGCGCAGTTTTCTTTGTATAAGTCTTTCACATCTCTGGTAAGATTTATTCCTGAGTATTTCAACTTCTTGGGGGCTACTGTAAATGGTATGGATATGGTGATTTCCTGTTCAATGTTCTTTTTGTTGGTGTAGAGGAATCCAACTCATTTTTGTATGTTTATCTTGTGTCCTGATACTCTGCTGAACTCTTCTATTAGTTTCAGTAGTTTTCTGGAGGATTCTTTCCTATTTTCTGTATATAAGATCATCTCATCTGCAAATAGCAATACTTTTACTTCTTCCTTACCAATCTGGATGCCCTTTATTTCTTTATTAGGCCTAATTGCTCTGGCTAGAATGTCCAGCACAATGTTGAATAAGAGTGGTGATAAAGGGCATCCTTGTCTGGTTCCCAGTCTCAAGGGGAATGCTTTCAGACTCTCTCCATTTAGGATGATGTTAGCTATTGGCTTTGTATAAATGCCCTTTATTATGTTGAGAAATTTTCCTTCTATTCCTATTTTGCTGAGAGTTTTTGTCATGAATGAGTGTTGAACTTTCTGAAATGCCTTTTCTGCATCAATTGATAAAATCATGTGATTCTTGTCTTTTGTTTTATCGATAGGATGGATTACATTAACTGTTTTTCTAATATTGAACCATCCCCGCATACTTGGTATGAATCCCACTTGGTCATGGTGAATTATTTGTTTGATATGTTGTTGAATTCTATTGGCTAGAATTTTGTGGAGGATTTTTGCATCTAAGTTCATGAATGATATAGGTTTGTAATTTTCTTTTTTTGTGGTGTCTTTACCTGGTTTTGGTATCAGGGATATGCAGGCTTCATAGAATGCGTTTGGGAGTATTCCACCCTTTTCTGTGTTCTAAAATACCTTTAGTAGTAGTGGTGTTAACTCTTCAAGTTTGGTAGAACTCTGCAGTGAAGCCAACTGGGCCAGGGCTTTTTTTTGTTGGAAGTTCTTTGATCACCTTTTCAATCTCTTCTTTTGTTATGGGTCTATTTAGCTGTTTTACCTCTGTTTGTGTTAGTTTAGGTAGACAATGTATTTCTAGGAACTCATCCATTTCTTCTAGGTTTTCAAATTTGTTAAAGTACAATTTTTTATAGTAATCTGATATGATTCTTTTAATTTCTGTTGGGTCTGTTGTAATATCACTCATCTCATTTCTTATTCAGGTTATTTGCTTCTCTCCTGTTTTTCTTTTGTCAGTTTGGCCAATGGTTTATCAATTTTGTTAATTTTTTCCAGGAACCAGCTTTTGGTCTTGTTAATTTTTTCCACTGTTTTTCTGTTTTCTTTTTTATTTAGTTGTACTCTAATTTTTATTATTAATTTTCTTCTGGTGACTGAGGGTTTCTTTTGTTGCTCTCTTTCTATTTGTTCCGGTTGGAGGGGTAATTCTTTGATTTGGGCCCTTTCTTCTTTTTGACTGTGTGCATTTATTGATATAAATTTACCTTTGAGCACTTCTTTCACTTTGTCCCAAAGGTTCTGATAGGAAGTGATTTCATTCTCATTGGATTCTCCAAATTTCTTTATTCCATCCTTAATGTCTTCTATAATCCAGTCTTTTTTGAGCAGGGTATTGCTCAGTTTCCAAGTGTTTGATATTTTTCCTTGCTTTTTTCTGTTACTGATTTCCACTTTTATGGCCTTATGATCAGAGAAGATGCTTTGTAATATTTCAATGTTTTGGATTCTGCTAAGGCTTGTTTATGACCTAATATGTGGTCTATTCTAGAGAATGTTCCCTGTGCACTAGAAAAGAAAGTATACCTGGTTGCTGCGCATGGAAGGTTCTGGATATGTCTGTGAGGTCAAGTTGGTTGATCGTGGCATTCAGATCATCTGTGTCTTTATTGACCTTCTTTCTGGATGTCCTGTCCTTCACTAAAAGTGGAGTATTGAAGCCTCCTACTATTATTGTGGAGCAATCTCACTTCTCAATGCTAATAGAGTTTGTTTTGTGTAACTTGCAGCCCTGTCATTGGGTGCATAAATATTTAATATGGTTATATCTTCTTGGTATATTGTCCCTTTAATCATTATATAGTGTCCTTCCTTATCCTTTCTGATGGATTTAACTTTAAAGTCTATTTTGTCAGAAATTAATATTGCCACTCCTGCTCTTATTTGATTGTTGTTCCTTGACATATTTTTTTCCATCTTTTGAGTTTTGATTTGTTTTTGTCTCTAAGTCTAAAGTGTGTCTCTTCTCGGCAGCATATAGACGGATCATGTTTTCTAATCCATTCTGCCACTCTCTGTCTCTTTATTGGTGCTTTTAGTCCATTTACATTCAGAGTAATTATGGATAAATGTGAATTTAGTACTATCATTTTTATGTCTTTTTTGTGTGTTGTTGACAGTTTCTTTTTCACACTTAATTTTTTGTGCTGAGTAGATTATCTTTATATATTGTCCTTTCCTCATATTCGTTGTTGTTGATTTTGTTTCTGCTGAGTCTCTAATTTTTTCTTGTATTTTACTTTGATGTGTAGGATACTTTGTCTCCTTTGTGGTTACCTTACTATCTATGCCATTTTTCCAAATTTAAAACTAATTTTTATTTCTTTGTGTTGCCTTATCTTCCTCTGCATATGGAAAATCTATGACTACATTTTCTAGTTCCTCTTTGTTGTTTTAATGTTGCATTCTTTTTCATGATAACATTGCTGTTACCTTGTTTTGAGTTTTGTTTTTTTTTTTTAAGCTTGCTTTGTGTTTTTGATTTCCCTGTCTGTGTTGACTTCTGATTGCTCTGTCCAGTGTTCTAGTCTTGGTTGATACCTGATATTATTGATTTTCTAACCAAAGAACTCCCTTTAGTGTTTCTTATAGTTTTGGTTTGGTATTTACAAATTCCCTAAACCTCTGTTTATCTGGAAATGTCCTAGTTTCACCTTCATATTTAAGAGACAGTTTTGCTGGATATATGATTCTTGGGTGGCAATTTTTTTTCCTTCACTGTTTTAAATAATTCATACCACTTCCTTCTTGCGGACATGGTTCCTGCCAGGTAGTCCGAGCTTGTTCTTTTTTTTTTATTATTAACTTTTATTGAGCTTCAAGTGAACGTTTACAAATCAAGTCAGTCTGTCACATATAAGTTTATATACATCTTACTCCATACTCCCACTTGCTCTCCCCCTAATGAGTCAGCCCTTCCAGTCTCTCCTTTCGTGACAATTTTGCCACCTTCCAACTCTCTCTATCCTCCCATCCCCCCTCCAAACAGGAGATGCCAAAACAGTCTTAAGTGACCACTTGATATACTTAGCTCACTCTTCATCAGCATCTCACACCTACCCACTGTCCAGTCCCTTTCATGTCTGATGAGTTGTCTTCGGGGATGGTTCCTGTCCTGTGCCAACAGAAGGCTTGGGGACCATGACTGCTGGGATTCCTCTAGTCTCAGTCAGACCATTAAGTATGGTCTTTTTATGCGAATTAAGGGTCTGCATTCCACTGATCTCCTGCTCCCTCTGGGGTTCTCTGTTGCACTCCCTATCAGGGCAGTCGTCGATTTTGGCCGGGCACCAACCAGTTCTTCTGGTCTCAGGATGATGTAGGTCTCTGGTTCATGCGGCCCTTTCTGTCTCTTGGGCTCTTAGTTGTCGTGTGGCCTTGGTGTTCTTCATTTTCCTTTGCTCCAGGTGGGTTGAGACAAATTGATGCATCTTAGATGGCCGTTTGTTAGCTTTTAAGACCCCAGACGCCACATTTTAAAGTGGGATGCAGAATGTTTTCATAATAGAATTATTTTGCCAATTGACTTAGAAGTCCCCTTAAACCATGGTTCCCAAACCCCCACCCTTGCTCCGCTGACCTTTGAAGAATTCATTTTATCCCGGAAACTTCTTTGCTTTTGGTCCAGTCCAATTGAGCTGACCTTCCATGTATTGAGTATTGTCCTTCCCTTCACCTAAAGCAGTTCTTATCTACTAATTAATCAGTAAAAAACCCTCTCCCTCCCTCCCTCCCTCCCCGCCTCGTAACCACAAAAATATGTGTTCTCAGTTTATACTATTTCTCAAGATCTTATAATAGTGGTCTTATACAATATTTGTCCTTTTGCCTCTGACTCATTTCGCTCAGCATAATGCCTTCCAGGTTCCTCCATGTTATGAAATGTTTCACAGATTTGTCACTGTTCTTTATCGATGCGTAGTATTCTATTGTGTGAATATACCATAATTTATTTACCCATTCATCCGTTGATGGACACCTTGGTTGCTTCCAGCTTTTTGCTATTGTAAACAGAGCTGCAATACACATGGGTGTGCATATATCTGTTTGTGTGAAGGTTCTTGTTTCTCTAGGGTATATTCCCAGGAGTGGGATTTCTGGATTGTATGGTAGTTCTATTTCTAACTGTTTAAGATAACGCCAGATGGATTTTCAAAGTGGTTGTACCATTTTACATTCCCACCAGCAGTGTATAAGAGTTCCAATCTCCCTGCAGCCCCTCAAACATTTATTATTTTGTGTTTTTTGGATTAATGCCAGCCTTGTTGGAGTGAGATGGAATCTCATCGTGGTTTTAATTTGCATTTCTCTAATGGCTAATGATCGAGAGCATTTTCTCATGTATCTGTTAGCTGCCTGAATATCTTCTTTAGGGAAGTGTGTGTTCATATCCTTTGCCCACTTCTTGATTGGGTTGTTTGTCTTTTTGTGGTTGAGTTTTGACAGAATCATGTAGATTTTAGAGATCAGGCGCTGGTCTGAGATGTCATAGCTGAAAATTCTTTCCCAATCTGTAGGTGGTCTTTTTACTCTTTTGGAGAAGTCTTTAGATGAGCATAGGTGTTTGATTTTTAGGAGCTCCCAGTTATCGGGTTTCTTTTCGTCATTTTTGGTAATGTTTTGTATTCTGTTTATGCCTTGTATTAGGGCTCCTAAGGTTGTCCCTATTTTTTCTTCCATGATCTTTATCGTTTTAGTCTTTATGTTTAGGTCTTTGATCCACTTGGAGTTAGTTTTTGTGCTTGGTGTGAGGTATGGGTCCTGTTTCATTTTTTTGCAAATGGATATCCAGTTATGCCAGCACCATTTGTTAAAAAGACTATCTTTTCCCCATGTAACTAACACTGGGCCTTTGTCAAATATCAGCTGCTAATAAGTGGACGGATTTATATCTGGGTTCTCAATTCTGTTCCATTGGTCTATGTGCCTGTTGTTGTACCAGTACCAGGCTGTTTTGACTACTGTGGCTGTATAATAGGTTCTGAAATAAGGTAGAGTGAGGCCTCCCACTTTCTTCTTCTTTTTCAGTAATGCTTTGCTTATCCGAGGCTTCTTTCCCTTCCATATGAAGTTGGTGATTTGTTTCTCTATCCCCTTGAAAAATGACATTGGAATTTGGAAAGGAAGTGCATTGTATGTATAGACGGCTTTTGGTAGAATAGACATTTTTACTATGTTAAGTCTTCCTATCCATGAGTAAGGTATGTTTTTCCACTTAAGTATGTCCTTTTTAATTTCTTGTAGTAGGGCTTTGTAGTTTTCTTTGTATAGGTCTTTTACATCCTTGGTAAGATTTATTCCTAAGTATTTTATCTTCTTGGGGGCTAATGTGAATGGTATTGATTTGGTTATTTCCTCTTGGATGTTCTTTTTGTTCATGTAGAGGAATCCAAGTGATTTTTGTATGTTTACCTTATAACCTGAGACTCTGCCAAACTCTTCTATTAGTTTCAGTAGTTTTCTGGAGGATTCCTTAGGGTTTTCTGTGTATAAGATCATGTCATCTGCAAATAGAGATAATTTTACTTCCTTCTTGCCAATCCAGATGCCCTTTATTTGTCTAGCCTAATTGCCCTGGCTAGGACTTCTAGCACAATGTTTAATAAGAGTGGTGATAAAGGGCATCCTAGTCTGGTTCCCGTTCTCAAGGGAAATGCATTCAGGTTCTCTCCATTTAGAGTGATGTTGGCTGTTGGCTTTGCATAGATGCCCTTTATTATGTTGAAGAATTTTCCTTCAATTCCTATTTTGCTGAGAGTTTTTATCATAAATGCGCGTTGGACTTTGTCAAATGCCTTTTCTGCATCAATTGATAAGATCATGTGGTTTTTGTCTTTTGTTTTATTTATGTGGTGGATTACTTTAATGGTTTTTCTAATATTAAACCAGCCTTGCATACCTGGTATAAATCCCACTTGATCAGGGTGAATTATTTCTTTGATGTGTTGTTGAATTCTATTGGCTAGAATTTTGTTGAGGATTTTTGCATCTATGTTCATGAGGGATATAGGTCTGTAATTTTCTTTTTTTGTAATGTCTTTACCTGGTTTTGGTATCAGGGAGATGGTGGCTTCATAGAATGAGTTGGGTGGTATTCCCTCATTTTCTATGCTTCGAAATACCTTTAGTAGTAGTGGTGTTAACTCTTCTCTGAAAGTTTGGTAGAACTCTGCAGTGAAGCCGTCCAGGCCAGGGCTTTTTTTTTGTTGGGAGTTTTTTGATTACCGTTTCAATCTCTTTTTTGGTTATGGGTCTATTTAGTTGTTCTACTTCTGAATGTGTTAATTTAGGTAGGTAGTGTTTTTCCAGGAATTCATCCATTTCTTCTAGGTTTGCAAATTTGTTAGAGTACAATTTTTCGTAATAATCTGATATGATTCTTTTAATTTCAGTTGGTTCTGTTGTGATGTGGCGCATCTCGTTTCTTATTCGGGGTATTTGCAAATGGATTTCTTTAGTCAGTCTAGCCAATGGTTTATCAATTTTGTTAATTTTTTCAAAGAACCAGCTTTTGGCTTTGTTAATTCTTTCAATTGTTTTTCTGTTCTCTAATTCATTTAGTTCAACTCGAATTTTTATTATTTGTTTTCTTCTGGTGCCTGATGGATTCTTTTGTTGCTCACTTTCTATTTGTTCAAGTTGTTGGGACAGTTCTCTGATTTTGGCTCTTTCTTCTTTTTGTATGTGTGCATTTATCGATATAAATTGGCCTCTGAGCACTGTTTTTGCTGTGTCCCAGAGGTTTTGATAGGAAGTATTTTCATTCTCGTTGCATTCTATGAATTTCCTTATTCCCTCCTTGATGTCTTCTATAACCCAGCCTTTTTTCAAGAGGGTATTGTTCATTTTCCAAGTATTTGATTTCTTTTCCCTAGTTTTTCTGTTATTGATTTCTAGTTTTATTGCCTTGTGGTCTGAGAAGATGCTTTGTAATATTTCGATGTTTTGGATTCTGCAAAGGTTTGTTTTATGACCTAATATGTGGTCTCTTCTAGAGAATGTTCCATGTGCGCTAGAAAAAAAAGTATACTTTGCAGCAGTTGGGTGGAGAGTTCTGTAGAAGTCAATGAGGTCAAGTTGGTTGATTGTTGTAAGTAGGTCTTCCGTGTCTCTATTGAGCTTCTTACTGGATGTCCTGTCCTTCTCCGAAAGTGGTGTGTTGAAGTAACCTTCTATAATTGTGGGGGTGTCCATCTCACTTTTCAGTTCTGTTAAAGTTTGATTTATGTATCTTGCAGCCCTGTCATTGGGTGCATAAATATTTATTATGGTTATGTCTTCCTGATCAATTGTCCCTTTTATCATTATGTAGTGTCTTTCTTTATCCTTTGTGGTGGATTTAAGTCTAAAGTCTATTTTGTCAGAAATTAATATTGCTACTCCTCTTCTTTTTTGCTTATTGTTTGCTTGATATATTTTTTTTCCATCCTTTGAGTTTTAGTTTGTTTGTGTCTCTAAGTCTAAGGTGTGTCTCTTGTAGGCAGCATATAGACGGATCGTGTTTCTTTATCCAGTCTGTGACTCTCTGTCTCTTTATTGGTGCATTTAGTCCATTTACATTCAGCGTAATTATAGATAAATGTTTAGTGTTGTCATTTTGATGCCTTTTTATGTGTGTTCTTGGCCATTTCATTTTTCCACATACTTTTTTGTGCTGAGACGTTTTTCTTAGTAAATTGTGAGATCCTCATTTTCATAGTGTTTGACTTTATGTTTGTTGAGTCGTTACGTTTTTCTTGGCTTTTATCTTGAGTTATGGAGTTGTTATACCTCTTTGTGGTTACCTTAATATTTACCCCTATTTTTCTAAGTAAAAACCTAACTTGTATTGTTCTATATCGCCTTGTATCACTCTCCATATGGCAGTTTTATGCCACCTGTATTTAGTCCCTCTTTTTGATTACTGTGATCTTTTACATATTGACTTCAATGATTCCCTGTTATGAGCATTTTTTTTTAATTAATCTTAATTTGTTTTTGTGATTTCCCTATTTGAGTTGATATCAGGATGTTCTGTTTTGTGACCTTGTGTTGTGCTGGTATCTGATATTATTGGTTTTCTGACCAAACAATATTCTTTAGTATTTCTTGTAGCTTTGGTTTGGTTTTTGCAAATTCTCTAAACTTGTGTTTATCTGTAAATACCTAAATTTCGCCTTCATATTTCAGAGAGAGTTTTGCTGGATATATGATCCTTGGCTGGCAGTTCTTCTCCTTCAGTGCTCTATATATGTCATCCCATTCCCTTCTTGCCTGCATGGTTTCTGCTGAGTAGTCTGAACTTACTCTTATTGATTCTCCCTTGAAGGAGACCTTTCTTTTCTCTCTGGCTGCTTTTAAAATTTTCTCTTTTTCTTTGGTTTTGGCAAGTTTGATGATATTATGTCTTGGTGTTTTTCTTTTTGGATCACTCTCAAATGGGGTTCGATGAGCATCTTGGATAGATATCCTTTCATCTTTCATGATGTCAGGGAAGTTTTCTGTCAGCAGATCTTCAACTATTTTCTCTGTGTTTTCTGTCCTCCCTCCCTGTTCTGGGACTCCAGTCACACTCAAGTTATCCTTCTTGATAGAGTCCCACATGATTCTTAGGGTTTCTTCATTTTTTTAAATTCTTTTGTCTGATTTTTTTCAGCTATGTTGGTGTTAATTCCCTGGTCCTCCAGATTTCCCAGTCTGCATTCTAATTGCTTGAGTCTGCTCCTCTGACTTCCTATTGCATTGTCTAATTCTGTAATTTTATTGTTAATCTTTTGGATTTCTACATGCTGTCTCTCTATGGATTCTTGCAACTTATTAATTTTTCCACTATGTTCTTGAATAATCTTTTTGAGTTCTTCAACAGTTTTATCAGTGTGTTCCTTGGCTTTTTCTGCAGTTTGCCTTATTTCGTTTCTGAGGTCATCCCTGATGTCTTGAAGCATTCTGTAAATTAGTTTTTTATATTCTGTATCTGATAATTCCAGGATAGTATCTTCATTTGGGAAAGATTTTGATTCTTTTGTTTGGGGGGTTGTAGAAGCTGTCAAGGTATAGTAGTGGTTTATTCTGTAATTGCTCACTGAGTCTTATCTTGTTTTGTTTTCTTTCAATATACGTGGATGGGCTACTAGATTGTGCTGTCTTTTTTGTTGTAGCCCTTGACTTACTTATGCCCTATTACCAGCTGGTTTGGGCTGTTGCCAGATATATATGCCTGAGTCTATTCACTATTCTTGAGTAGAATCTGATTTTGGGTCACCAAGTGTGTGCTGTACCCTAACACCTATCCACCTCGAGAAGTAGTGGTGATAGTTGTGTGCACCAGTTCTATTAGCAGCTCGGGTTCACCCTCCGGGGAGGGCAGGATGCTGACAGGCTTCCCCCAAGTGTCAGTGAGGTGGGTGTGCCTCTTCCTGTAGCACCTTGGTGGGAGGGCACTGCAGCTGTACCTTAGGCCCCCAATGCAAGTACCTCTACTGATTGGTAGGTGTCACCCTCCTTAGACCCCTAAGGCAAGAGGCTAGGTGGTCTGGGGGGAGCTTCAGCCCTCAGTTCCCTGTTTGGGTCAGTTAGGGCTCTGATGAATAAGCAGAGATATCAGACCTGGGAAACTTGTTTTTCCAGAAAATCCGCTGGGAAAAAAATGCAGTCTGATCCCTATCAGAACTGCCTTTGGATTATAACTGCCACCTTGTTCCCTGTAGGGATGAAAGTCCGAGATTTGGATCATATATGCTTGGCTGTAGCTGTTTTGTGTTTTTAGTGCAATTAGGGATGGATTTTTGGTCCCTGGGTTTTTTGTTGTTCCTTCTCTCAGGCCGGAAGAACGGGTTAGGAAAAGACCAAAAATAAGGGGGGGGGAGCAAAGCCGCCGCGGAGCCGGAGCCATTCTCCCTCTGGCTCAGGAAATTCCAATGTTAATGAAGCCGCCTGGGAAGGGTGGGGGAGGGTTCAGAGAGAGAGCAGAGTAGCACCTCGGAATATAGCCAAAGTTGCTTGTCTTGCTTGGAATGACTATTTTATCTGAGATTCCCGAGGTGCGTGTCGCCTACGTGTGCTGGCTGTGTGGAGATTGCCCCCAAGGGTCTGGCCCGCTGAAGCTGCAGTCAGATCCTCCGCTGCCAGTCCAAAGCCCAGCGTCAAGGTTCCCCTGCTGGGACGCTGCACACCCGGCTCCAAAATCAGTCGCTGCCTCCCGGGGACTTCAAGTCCCGCCAGCCACGTTGGCGCGCCACCTCCGTAGACTGACTGGGCCCCCTCCAGGGGTTAGTTCAGGGGAGTAGGGCTGCATCCCGTGCTTGTGCTGTGACAGCACCCAGTCAAATGCCCGGCCCCAAGGTTCCCCAGCTAGGACGCTGCAGTCCTGGCTCCAAAACCAGTCACTGCCTCCCGGGGACTTCTCCCACAAGCCGCGTCACCACGCTGCCTACGCGGACTGGCTGGGCCCCCTCCCGGGTTCAGTTCAGGGGGGTAGGGCTGCGCCCCTTGTTTGCGCCATCACAAGATTTTTGAGTTCAGCTCCCCTGGGTCCAGAAGCCCCGCGCCAAAGTTACCTGACTGGGACGCTGGCTCCAGCCTCCGAAAACAGTCACTGCTTCCCAGTATTTGTTCATTTTCCATCTCTAAATCTGTGTTTGTTGTTCAGGGTTCGTAGATTGTTATGTATGTGATCGATTCACTTGTTTTTCCGAGTCTGTGTTGCAAGAGGGATCCGAGGTAGCGTCTACCTAGTCCGCCATCTTGGCCCAGCCTCTCCCAAGCTTATTATTATTGGCTCTCCTTTGTAGGTGACTTTTCATTTATCCCTAGCTGCTCTTAAAATGCTCTCTTTATCTTTGGTTTTGGCAAGTTTGATTATCATATATATCTTGGTGACTTTCTTATGTGGAGTTCGATCAGCATCTTGGGTAGATATATTCTCATCTTTCACGATATATGGGAAGTTTTCTGCCAACAAGTCTTAAACAATTCTCTCTGTATTTTCTGTTATCCCTCCCTGTTCTGGGACTGCAAGCACTCATAGGTCATTTCTTTTGATACAGTCCCACATGATTCTTAAGATTTCTTCATTTTTTTTAATTCTTTTATCTGATTTTTCTTCAAGTATATTAGTGCCTAGTGATTTTTATTTTTTATTTTTTTTAGTGTTTATCTTCAAGTTCAGAAATTCTTCCTTCCACTTGCTGAATTCTTCTCCTCTGACTTTCCACTGAGTTGTCTGCTTCTGTAATTTTATTGTTAATCTTCTGG